>NC_040916.2:13027371-17827371 GCF_004126475.2 Phyllostomus discolor
TATCTATTGCAACATAGCAGATGACCCCAAAACTTAGCAGCTGAAAACAGGCACCATTTATGATCTCACAGTTTTTGAGGCTTAGTTGGGTAGTCCTGGCTCAGGGGCTGCAGTCCAGGTGTTGTCTAAGGCAACGGTCTTCTCTTGCTCGACTAGGGAAGGATCTGCTTCCGTGCTCAATTACATGGCTCCTGGAAGACCTCGGGGGAGCCGCTTTCAGGCTTGCTCATGGGAGCCTCTCCTCGGGGCTGCCTTAGGACACGGCAGCTGGCTCCCATCAGAGGTGTCAATCCAAGAGGGGCTAAGAGAGCACTCAAGAGGGAAGCCAAGGTCTTCTTATAATCTAACCATGGAAGGGATGGGTAGCACCATCACTTGCACTGTATTCTGTTCATTAGCAGCCCTCATTCAGAGGGAGGGCATAATCCAAGGCCATGAATATGAGGAGGCAGGAATCGTGGGTCAATTTTAGAGACCCCCCTATCAGCAAATTCTTTCTCACTTTGTTCAGTTCTTAATATTGCAATGTTTCAAATGGGACTCTTGATTTCTAGTGTCAGAAATCTCAACAGAAACGGGCTTATCCCCCCCCCCAAAATGTGTGCAGTATGGTGTTGTGTGACTTAAGTGACTGGGTAAATGTTGTCACCTGGATCTGGTCATCTTGGTTCTGCTTGCTCTGCATTGGCTCCATTCTCAGGTAGCTTGTCCTCTGTTATTGGCATAAAATTTTCAAGGCCTTCGGGTTCAAGGTTGGTGGCACAGCATAGAGTTTCTTTTCCCAGAAACTCTGGCATAAATTCCATTGGCTGAGTGGTTCCTAAGCCCATGCCCAAACCAACTGGGAGACGGAGGAATCATGCCTGTGTTGGCTGAGACCCGGGACACACGCCGCACTCACAGTCAGGGGTGAGCCCCACGAGCCGTGAGAGGGGAAGGTTAGTGCCCTTCGAGGGACATCAGGCAAGCATTTCACCGAAGTGCTGCCTGTACTGTCTCCCCCGAGTTTGTGGTCAACTGGAACCTATTAGAAAATGCCCACCTCGCCCTCACCATCCACCTCCACACCCACTGGGTCACAGAGCCCTGTGGGTCTCCTGCCATCTCTCATGGGCATCCAAGTCGCCGTGCATCCCTGGGCTAAAGCAGTAATGTCTAAAGTCACTGTTTGCACGCTTCCATTTTTGTTCACCTCTGTCCGATCTCCACATAGAAAACCAAGTGATTTTTTTTAAAAATGCCATCTGATGAGGTTAGTCCTCTGCTGAAAATTCATCCAAGTCCCATCAATTAAAATCCAGGGGCCACATGACCTGGTCTTTGCCCGCCTCTCCAGCCTGATCCGTGTCCATCATCAATCCTCGCTCTCTGAGTTCCTCGAATTCTCTAGGCTTCTTCCTGCCACAGGCTTTCCACACGCTGTCCCTTCCTCCCAGGAAGCTCTTTCCTTTCGTTGTGGTTCCTTCCTCCCCCACCCCACCCCACCCCACCCCACGTTAGCTCATCCACAGGGTCCCACTTTAGTGTCACTTCTGTAGCCAGGTCTTCCCTGACCCTCCAACATTAGATTCTATCACAGCACCCTGTACATTCCCTATATTGCAGGCATCTGAGTTTTAATTTTGTATCTATTTAGCATCTTCCATCTTAATGAAGGCAGAAACCTTGTTATAGTCACAGAGCTCCTGTTTGGTGCCTAGCAGGCATTCAAAAATATTGAGTGAATGTGATTTATTCTTCCTCATCTTAGACCTGGGCAATTGTGTTGTCCAGAAGATTAAATAAATGGCAAGATTCATTATCGCGTTAGAATTTGTTGGGGTCTTGCTTGGCCAAAAGCCCCTTGGTTCACGGGATTAAGTCAAGCATTGGAAAGAATAAAATTCTTTTGAGGACCTATGATGTGAAACATATATATGTTGTTGCACTTTAATTCTTACAACAACCTCTTGTGAGTTCAGCGCATTACCTCTGTTTTGTAGCTGAGGACACTAATGGCCAGAGAGCTAAAGGGACTCCTTCAAACTCACGTGGTGAGGATACCAAAGAAGTCACTTCGATGCCCAAATCCCAGGTCTGATTGGAATTATAGGAAAGACAGTGGCATGCTCATTTTCATAACTATGGAATTCTGGGTAGGCCAAAGTCGGAAGTCCAAAGGAACATAAAGGTGCAGTCCTGCAGGTTTTGTGCTGCTAGTTGGAGCAGAGCAACAGGTGTGCAGGCACTGGAATGAGGGCGGTGCGGCATTTCGGGGAGCTAAATCTCTTAACTACGTATTTCAGGTTTTCCTATCCATTCAAATAAAATTCCGGGGTGTCCAGTGTCCTGCAGTATAAAAGAAATCAAGTCTACCCAGTCTTCCTGTTACACTGTAATGGGATGTACGTGCACTGGGTAACACAGGCGCAAAATGAAGCAGGACAGACCATCCTGTTTCCTTGTTTCTCCAGTTGCAATATATGCAAACTAGTCTCCTTCCCTTTTTCCACTCTCTCTTCAAAGAGCTTGAGTAAATATGTGTTTGGCACAAGAAGGCTCTTAAAGGGGTGGGAGCGTTTACTTGAGGGGGCTGTGAGGGGGGTGCAGTGGCAAGCAGAGCTAGATGAATGTGGGGACTGGCTTCCTGGCCCTTTCACATTGTTCGTGAGGTGGAGGCTGGCGTGGTGGAATGATTCCCGCTAATGTGACAGTTTGCGATTTGTTTTTATTTTTAAACTCTTGTTTCAACGCCTCTGTAAAGTAAGTCCACCCCTCCCCCCCACACACACTCCATACATGCGTGCTTAATGTGAGAATAATGCAAAAAGGGACCTAGGAGGACAACCGTGACCTCATGAATTGATGAAGACAAGGAGGGAGCATGGCATTTCAGCCTTGGGGACAGGTGGGGAGTCCTACATCTCATGAGTCTGGGGAAAGGGAAGCGCCGTACAGGCATTTTTAAACCATGAGTAAATCCCCTACCACAGGAAGCATTCACCAGTGTGACAGAGGACCAGTGCTCGGCAAGACATGGTTACATTTGCAAAGCACCCAGAGGGAACAAAGAAGAATCACCAAGTTGTTGAACAAAAGGGAAAATACATATAAAAAGAAGAGGAAACCCCAGAACAGAATACCCAGAGTGTTTGGGATCATTTCCTCTAGAGAACGAAAAGCCGGTGACAGGGTAGAAAATGATTCTGAGGGTGGTGAATGCATCTCATGTTCTGTACATGTAGGATGCTCTGGTTCCAGACACCTGCAGGGAGACCCGGTGAATGAGGTCAGCACTCGCACCTTCATTGAGGTGTCCATCAAACACCTAGTTAGTGCCAGTCCCTGGTTCCCATGGATACTGTGGGGAACATAGAGATGTGGTTGATGCCCTCCCAGGGCTTGCAGTCTAGTTTAAAAAAAGCACAACATAAAGTGACAAGTGCAGTCAATGTGACAAGACAATGTGACAAGCGCCAGTTGCCCCAGAAAGCAAATAGTCAGGATTTAGCAGACAGTTCCAGACCCCTGGGAATCTGGAAGATAATACTGGTGATGTTGGTTTTATGCGTTAGCTAGACTGGGCTACTGTAGCTGGTTACCTAGTCAAACACTTATCTAGGGGTTGCTGGGAGAGTGTTCTTGAAGATGTGGCTAACTAACATCTACGATCAGTTGACTTCAAGGAAAGATTACCCTGGATGACGGTAATCATCCTAAGAAGGCTTCATAGAATCAGTTGAAGGTCTCATGAGCAAAACCTGAGGTTTCCCAGAAAAGAAATTCAAGATAAGCATCAACTTGGCTGGGTTTGCAGTCTGCCAGAACTGCCCTAGGGATTTCAGACGGACTGGCCGGTCCACACAGTCCTGTGAGTCAATTCTTCAAAACAAACCTTTCACACGTACACACACTCTCTGTTGGTCTGTTTCTCTGGAGAACGCTCCTGATGTCTTAGTCGTGTGAAGCTGGGGCAAGGTCGGGGAAGGTGTGTGAGGAGGTGAAAGCACCCAGGCAGGCCTGGGGTGAAAGAGAAGTGGCCAGAAAGCACATTGTATGTGACCTGGAGAGTCTGAAAGGGTTTTACATCTGGGAAATGAGAGGATCGGATTCACATTTTAGAAAGGACATCCGATTCTACTATTACTGAGCACAGAAGTCAGGAAAAACATATTTCCATTCCAGCAGGAAGGAATTCCTAACAAGGAAGACATTTTTAATAGGAGAAGGAGGTGCTGAGTCTCTTCCGGAATTTTCAAAATAATTTGACATTTCAACTGGTTGATGGCCACAGTCTTGCGAAAAAGGTGGCCGCGGTCTTTTTACAATCACGAGTCTTTCTGCTCTGCCTGACCTCCTTCACGGCTTGTAGCCTTCGCGAGTTGCTCACGTCTGCAGTCGATAGCTTTCCCTAGGAAGCTCTCCTTGCAACTAGGGAAAGATTCCAACCTGGCCCGGCAGCCTTTCTGGAAGACGGTGGAGGTGGGAGGGTGGCGGTCCGCTGGGGATTCCCGCTGCCAAAGTGGAAAGGAAGAGCGAATTCACAAACGGACGGGGGTTCCGCTGCCTCCCGAGTGTGGGGAGTGTGGGGAGAGGACTCGCCTACGACAGCGGCAGCCTCAACTCCGCCTGCCCGACCTCTGCAGGGTCGGTTCCCGCGCGCGTCCCCGCCAGTTCCGCGGCCCCCCGCGCCGCAGCCCGAGAGTCTGGGCGGGGGCGCGTACTTGCCGAGCTGGGATCTTGAAGGAGAGGTGTGGGGGGTGCGCCCAGTCAGACTGAGAAGTCCGAGGTGTCCCACCCCGCAGCTCTGCGGAGAACATTTGCAACCCCAGTCCCCAGCACAGGGATCTTGCTCTGAGGCCCTAACCGATTCTTCTTCTATTCCCTCTGCCTCCCTCGGTGAATTCACCCTGGCTCCCGGTGCGTTCCCCATCCTTCTCGTTCGGAACATTCTGCCCAGAGCTCCTTGCCCAGGTCAAGCACCCTCAGAGACGGGGTGAGGGCTGCTGGTGACTTGATAACCGCGGCGCAGACAGGAGGGAGAAACCGGCACCCTCATTGACGCCCCTACTGCAGGGGTCTTCGGGCGCCAAAGGGGCACTTCTCTGCACAACCGTGGGGGGCCAACGGGAGGGGAAGATGCTCACGTGCAAGGGGTTCGGGGACCCCAGCCGCAGAGCTGGGTCTACACCACTCACCCGACTGGGAAGGAGAGGGTTGGAGCCCAGCGAGCCGGGGAATGAGAGCGAGGACCTGGGGAGGGGGCAGGGTTAGTGGAAGGGGCCGAGAGAGGAGGCAGCAGGTGAGTCCGAGGGCTGCGTCCCCGGGCGGGGAGGCGGGCCGAGGGGGGATTGGGAAGGGAGCAGCAGGCAGGGGCGACGCAGACGAGGGTTGGGCTAGGAGGGGTGCGGCGGGGCGAGCCCAGGCGGCGAGAGAGGGAGTGGGGAAGCGGCGAAGGGGAGGGAGTTCCGAAAGGAGGGAAAGGAAGCGGGGAGCGGCGCAAGGAGCGAGCCTGGCAGGGAGAGCCGCAGAGCGCGGCCGAGCCCGTGCCGGAGCTCGCGCGGGGCACGGAGGGCTTGGCCGGGGGAGACACACAAAGACATGCGAAGAGGGGCTGAGCGAGGCTCGCGCACAAAGACGCCGGGGTGCAGGGCCGCTCGGGCTGCACCGACCGCCCCCGAGCCGCGCCGGGGCCGGGCCAGCGCCGAGCCCGGGCGGAGCGCTCCCCGGCGGCAGCGGCGGCGGCTGCGGGCCGGCGCGGGACCCGGGTCGCCCGCGCTCTCGGGGTGACCCGGGCCCGGCCGCAGGCGCTCGCGGGGGCGGCGGCGCCGGAGCCCAACTTGGCCTCGGCCTCGCCCTCTGCCCAGCCCGCCGGTGTCCCCTCCTTCCCGCGATTTCGTTTCTTCTCACGCTCCCCCCACCCCCTCCCGCGTCCAGCCCCGCTCTCCCCACCTTGTAAAACAAAGCCGGGGAAAATGCCTGCCCGTGCAGCTCGGAGCGCGCAGCCCGTCTCTGAATAAGAAGTGAGTACAATGGCGTGTTTGTGAAAGGTTCAAGTCCGTCTTTTTCAAAAACATTTTGAATGCTGCATGCCTCATGCTTCCCAGCGCCTCGCGGGAGAGACCCGGCTATAGAGCAGGAGGTGAGACCTCGGGGACCCCCTTCCATCTCCCGCCCCGCGCTCTCCCGCCCCAGCCTGTCTGGGTGGGCTGCAAATGCCCCGTCGGCTGCGAGCGGGCGTTTTCCACCTTCGTTTCCCGTCCAAGGTGTTGGGTCTTAATCTGGGGTTGGAGGCAAACCTATATCCCCCATCCTCGATCCTCTCTTCGCCGCTTCTCCCTCCAACCCCTCCTTTCCCGCTGGTACCTGGGGGGTTTGCGTCTGCCTTGGGGATGGTTTTGAGACACCTTGGGGGTAGTTTCCGAAGGAGGAGGGAGGTCAACCCTTGGGATAGCCGACTGGCAGGACGCGTGGTGACCCTGGTCACACTTGTTGCCCGTTGCCTGCTGGGACAGGCAGTGGTGCTGAAAAAAGCTCGTTTCTCCTGGTATTGAGTCGCCCATTGAACCCGGGAGCGGAGCGAAGAAGACACACCTGGGTGAGGCTGGGAGACCGGGGTTACGAGGTGCCGGGGCAGAGCAGGGAGGCAGTGACGGTGCCCAGTGTGTGTGGAGGGGGCCGGGCTCGGGTTCCTTGTGCTGAGGAGCTTCTCCTTCTGATCCTACACCAAGGCGCCTGGAGACGGAAACCCAGAGGGTTCCCCATGTTAGACCGAGAAGAAACGCTGTTATTTTATTTCGGTGTCCATTCTGTCTGGTGAACGTGCATTATATGTATTAATGTTAATGTAAAATAGGGGAATAGCTTAACATAATTAAACCCCACTAGGAAATGTATTAGCTTAAGACACCCGCAATCTTTAAAAAAAATATCTGTCCCTCCTTTTCCAAAAGCACATAGTGATAAGGTCTTAGTTTGGCGGTGAGATTTACAACTGGGATTTGGGGAGCATCCAGGAAAACAGTGTTGGGGTTTTCCAGTTCTACAGACTGGAAACCACTAATATGAAAACCCAGTAAGGGAGGAAGAACAGAGATCTGGAAAGGTTTGGGAAGCTTTCTCCAGAGAGAGATTGAGCTTCTGTGTGATTTTGTTATTTGTATTTCAAAAATAGCCTAATTTTAGATGATGACCTTTATTTTTCATCAGACTCATCAAGCGGCTCGGAGGTTGGCTGGGGTGGCTAGACGGCAGATGACAGTGATTTTTAGCTATTATCAGCTTTTCTATTTAAAAAGTTTTTTTCTTAAAAAATTAAACTACTGAACACAGATGCAGTGCTAATTTTGAGTGAAGCTGCCTCCGTAAACGTCAGCTGTTCAAGGTGTCTCCTGGTTCAGGGCTTTATTCGGGGCAGGAGAGTGTGTCAGGAGGGAAACGTGCACATACCTGCGGTGAAGAGGTTGGCCTGCAGGTCATCTCTGTAATGTGCGTGTGGGGGGATTCACGCGCATACAGGTACCGTCCCCTCCTCAGAGCGCTCTGACTTCGTCTCCTCAGAGTCAGAACCGTTTAGAGATTTGCCATCATTTTACGATACTGCTTAGGTCTGGTGCTTCACATAGCTTGGTTTGCAAAGCCTTTTTTTGTGTGATGGGTAACTGAAGATGTATTTGGTGAACTCAAACCGTGGTAGTCCTGTGTTTAACTCTGGCAGTCAGGAGGGCAATGTATGTAGCCATGGGAAAGCTGACACTCTCCGTTTCCTTCTTTTCCTCAAGTAATTTCAGGTTCCTGTAGGGCATTTGGGTGCTATTCCATAGCGATGTCCACATACTTACCCAAAAGTGTCTTTTAGATTAGGTTCTCATTTTATTAAACCCATATTATATACACTAATTTTACTTATAACAATCATGGACATGTAATTGATTATTCTAGCTGTGTCGGTGGCTTACATCCCCTGTTTTGGGGCCATTCTATTACCCCTTTTGCTTTAATGTTGCTGTTCCAGTCCAATGTATTGTAGTAGATGACTTATTCTCCCCTCAGCAAGTGGAAATCTAGTACCTCTTGTATCTGCTAAAAAGGAATCCATTAATGGTATTTTTGAACAGCTGAGATAAATAATAAATGAATGTAGAGTCACCTCAGAGTATATGGGAATTTGTAAGAGAACACAGAAACTCACTCTAATGGAGCAATTAGCTTTGCACAGAGCATGTAGGGTCCAAGGTGTGAGGCAAGGTTTTAATTTTTTTTTTCTTGATAATGTTCACTGTGGAAATGGAAGAAACGGGTCACGTCTCGTCTGCACCAAGGATTTTGCCACAATGGGTAGCAATACTTTTATTTTTATAAACATGTCAGAGACCAAATAGCAAAGTCTAGAGAATGCTTAATCACGAGCCCACTGTTGAGGGGAAGCAAAAAGAAATGATTGGGCTATTGTGGTTTATTTATTATCGTGTATTACCAGAAAATTACTAACGTTTTACTTTGAGCAATAAGACTTGAGTCGCGAATTCACTTATAATACAATTCCTTCATTATAATGATTTTGTGGTATAAAGTGTTAAGTACTTGAGAAGAAGAACGATGGACGAGCCTTCTTCTTCATCAATTTTCAAATATCTACTTTCGTATCATCAACTCTTAGGGAAGTCACTGAGGTTTTGTTGCCTAGCATGGCAAACAGACATAAATTTTGGAATTAGTTAGGAAGAGCTGAGTCATGCTTTGATTTTTTTTTAAGTTTGTCGGTCCACCTCCTGTTGTTTTCTGCCCTCCCATGTGGATCCCCAATAGCAGCGGAGAGCTACGACCCCGCCCCTTTTCCTTGAACCCATATATACAAGCTTCCACCAGGGGAACAGGGTTCAGCCGACAACCTTGGCTGATCCCTTCAACAAGCCCACCCACTACCCCTCTGTCTCCTCCAACCTAACCCTCATTCTCTGTTGTTGTCAGTGGCGGCACCTGACTTGCTGGATCCAAAATCTGCCGCTCAGAACTCCAAACCGAGGCTCTCGTTTTCCACGAAACCCACAGTGCTTGCTTCTCGAGTGGAGAGTGACACGACCATTAATGTTATGAAATGGAAGACGGTCTCGACGATTTTCCTGGTGGTCGTCCTCTATCTGATCATCGGGGCCACCGTGTTCAAGGCGCTGGAGCAGCCTCACGAGAGTGCACAGAGAACCACCATCGTGATCCAGAAGCAGACGTTCATTTCCCAGCACGCCTGCGTCAATTCGACTGAGCTGGACGAGCTCATCCAGGTAAATGGCACGGGCCAGGTGTTCTTCCGTCTCCTCTGCGGGGGAAGAAAGAGAAAGAGCTGGAGGAGACAGCTCAGGGGGCAAAGCTGTCCTGATGTGCCTGCGTGAGCCCTAGTCCACCTTCCTCCTTATCTAGGCTGCTTCCGCCAGTTTGTCTCCTCTCTACCCTTCTCTCCGTTTCCTTACCTCCACCGTCTTTTCTTCTCCTTTTCCCTTACCTCTCCTTCCCATTGTTCCTCCTCATCCCCTTCTGTTCCTGCTCTTCTCTATTTCTGTCCTGGCATCTCCCTGCTTTCTTTCCCTCTGCCCTGCTTTGGAACGGCCTGGGGACGCCCATGGACATGGGGGTGAGCTTGCTGGAGGCCCTCCTGGTTAAATGACCTTGGCTGACTGAGATGCTTTGCTGTGGCAAAGGAGAGGAAAACATAAGGCAGACCGAGTGTGTTAATCGTGGCACTGACTATGGTGAGATACGAAAGATGAGTCTGTGGTATGACCCTCTTGCCATGGGCACTCCTCATGGCCCATCTTCACTCAAGCCAAAGGGTAACTCCGATAACTGCCTTTGCTAGGTGTCTAGGAGGGTAATGAGTCATTGCTTCTCCAGACCCCAACCAAAAGCGATTTATTTCTGCACAGAAAAACAGAGTTTTTGAATAAAAACTAACTTAGTTTTAATTTATTTGATAATAACAGGTTAGTATCCTTATGGAAAAACACTTTTGTTTTAAAATTTAATCCCAAAAGGACTTAAATATTTCGGTTAGCCTCCTTGGAGATCGCTATATTTTTGTTGTAGATTTTTGCGTAAAACGTAAGTCAAGCCTGGTGGAGAAGAAAGCCCGAGAACTTTCTTGTATCAAGAGATCTGCCTGGTTGTTGAAAACATTCTTCCTCATCTTACAGTTGTTTTTACATCATTCAAATGTGTTGAAATAATAGGTTGTGGGAAGAAATCATTATTGCTTTTAATCCAGCTTTTTGCTCTAAGACCTTTCCTCTTTTATTTCCTCTTGCCATTAACTCCCAGCTTCTACCTCTGCCCTTCAGAGCCCTCTGCAATTAAGAATACCCAAGTTCAAGTTTTATTGAAAATTAGATGGGGGTCAGCTAATATTCTCTGACCCTCGTTTAGCTCCTACTACGTTCAGACACTTCTGCATCTCACTTACTTGACTTAAATTTGGAAAAGGGTCTTCCTAGACTTATGTACTGAATTCTGTACTATTTTGAGATGATAGCAACATTTTCGGTAGTGACAGTGAACCTGACAACTAATATCATTGTCCCATCCATCTCATTGCCTGTTCCTATATGAGATCGCTATTACTTCACTCTCTTTGTGTCTCATACTCCTAAGAGGCATGACAAATCTTTGGGTTTTAGAAGAGCTACAGGTTGTTTTGGAGGCAGCAAGGAGGAGAGGTAAAGCCTACACGTTGGGATCAGGTAGATGTATTTTAAACTCCACTCGAGTACTTTTCTAGAAGTGCCATCTTAAACAAGCAATTTTGCTCCTTAAGCTTTAAAGGATCTATCTGGGCCCTGGCTGGTTGTGGCTCAGTTGGTCAGGCATTGTCTGCAAAGCAAAAGGCCGCCGGTTCGATTCCTGGTCAGGACCATGTCTGGGTCAAAGGTTTGGTCCAGGTTGGGGCGCAAACAAGGCAACCGATCAATGTTTTTCTCTCACATCGATGTTTCTCTCTCTCCCTTCCCCTTGGTCTAAAACTAAATAAATAAAATCTTTTAAAAAATAAATGGTTTATCTGGTCTAGGGAAAGAATATCTATCAAATAGGGTTGCCATGAAGAGATGATCCAAGTAAAGCATTTAAGTGCATAAACAGCATTGAGTTTGTTCGCTATCGTCATCTTCTTATCCCCTACGTCCACCTCATCCCCTTTTTAGGGGTTGAAGCATCTGATTCTTACCATCTGAAGTGAGGTGTGTTCGGTCTTGGACAGGGGAAAAAGCCTGGAATTAGGACAATGCTGGAGGAAACTCTGTGTGAACTCGTAAATGGTCCCACTGTTCAGCACCACCCAGGTGTACTGAGAATTAGGAAAATGACTCGAAGGTCATGGCAGGTGGAGACAATCTGGAGGTGGAGGTGGATCATTTTTGCTACATTGTTTTTGGAATGGCAACAAACAGAGCTCAATATATGACCTAATTTTATCCTTTCTGCTGCACACAGGCAATCCACTTTAGCTTTATTAATATTCACGGCTGGTTGAGTATTTTTGCTTTTTAAAAATTTTAAGTATTTTTGTGCTTATTCAGTATTTTTCAATGAAGAAGTTGCCTCTTATTTGTTGTCATATGACTCACCTTTATAACCCGATGGCTCTAATAAATTACTTTTTTCTCTTTGAATAGAATTTCTTCTGATAAAAAAAAATCTTTGTAATGGCATGGCTTCAAGGACCCAGAGCAGCATTGAAATAGGCAGGAAGGCAAGTGAGCCAGTAATCAAATATTGGAATTACATTTCATTCATTATGGTTCTCATAAATTTCCAAGTGTATCTCCTGAGTTTATCTCCCCATTTAATCATCCTTTAAAACTTCATTAATACATATATTATTATAACGTTGTTTCTGGAGATTCATTCTCTTCCTTTGACTGAGCCATGCTACCCTGTTCCTTTGTGTGCCTTGTAACTTTGTGTTGGGATGGATCCGTGTGAAAAAACGGCCACCTCCCTCAGTCTTTTCAGAACGACTTGTATGGGGAGAGCCGTTCACCAACCATCCCAGCTTGAGATGCCTCTCAAACCTTTGCTGTGGACTATCTTCTCTGGACTTGGGCATGCAAATTAGATGGATTGGCTAGTTTCTTTTTTCAGGAGCTTGAATCTCTTGCTACCTCTGGTGTCTGCCAGTAGTACTGCAGATTTCTGGAGCTATTGGGAGCCACTCAGGTCTCTCTTATTCTCAGTGGTCCCCACATTTCTAGGGTACGCTGCATCCTGTCAGCACTCTGAATCGGGCAAGACACAAACCATTCCCTTGGGTAGCTCCTCCCAAAGCAGGAATGTTCGACACGGCTCCACTCTCTTCTTGCCCCACGATGGAGAGGTTGCCTAGCTGTGTTGGTCTCTGCCTCTGTACGTGGGTCCTCTGGAGCAGAGGGAGGCTGCCCTGCTCACTCTGGTCCTCAGTGTCCCCCAGGAACCTAGAGTGTCCTGGCTTCTGTCAGAGCTCTGAGATAGGTAAGGCAGAATCCAGTCACTTGGGCAGCACCCCCAAACCCCAGAATATCAGATGCACATTCCAACCCTTTCCCTTTCCAGGAAGAGGCCGGGGACTGGGAGTTTTCTTCTGATCGTGGTGCCCTGGACTAGGGGGAAGACTGTGCGATCTGAAAGATGACACAGGGCTCCCGGGCTTCTAGCATGCAGTGACCGTATAGTGGTCAGTGCTGTGCGTTGTGAGAGATAATAGAGGTGTGACTTGGAGATATGGTGGGTTTAGTGCTGGATCGCCATAATAAAGATCACATTACAATAAAGCATGTCACACAAATTTTTTTTTGGTTTCCCAGTGCATATAATAGTTATGTTCACACTATACTGTAGTCTATTAAGCATACAATAACATCATGTATCAAACCAATGTAAATGCCTTAATTAAAAAATACTTTATTGCTAAAAAATACAAACCATCATCTGGGCCCTCAGTGAGTCATAATCTTTTTGCTGGTGGAGGGTCTTGCCTTGATGTTGGTGGTGCCGACTGACCAGGGTGGTGATTTCTGAAGGCTGTCACATCAAATGACCCCTTCTCTCATGGTTGTGCTCTCCGTGGCATGCGGTGCTCTTTGATGGCATTTTACCCACAGTGGAACCTCTTTCAGTAGTGGAGTCGATCTTCTCAAACCCTGCCGCTGTTTCTTCAGCTAAGTTCACGTACTATTCCCGGTCCTTCATTGTCATTTCAACAGTTTTGACAGCATCTTCCCCATGAGGAGGGTCCATCTCAAGAAGCCACTGATTTTGCTCATCCCTAAGAAGAAACTCCTCATCATTCAGGTTTGATCATGAGAGCAGCAACTCAGACACACCTAGAAACTCCACTTGTACTGCTCATTCTCTTGCTATTTCCACCATGTCTGCAGTTACTTCCTCCAACAAAGTCTTGAACCTCTCGAAGTCACCCAAGAGGGCTGCAACCCACTTCTTCCAAATTCCTGTTAATGCTGAGAGTATGACCTCTTCCCACGAACCACGAATGAATGGTCTTAGTGGCATCTACAAAGGTGAATTCTTTGCAGAAGCTTTCAGTTTATTTTGCTGATTCATCAGAGGAATCCCCATCTATGGCAGCAATAACCTTAGGAAATGTAGTTCTTAAATACTCACACTTGAATGTTGAAATTGCTCTCTGCTCCATGGGCTGCAGAGTAGACATTGGGTTAGCATGCACGAAAACAACGTTCATCTCATTGAGCCTCCCCATCACAGCACCGGGCTGCCCAGGTACATTGTCCATGAGCAGCGTGATATTTTGAAAGGAATCTTTTCTTTTTTGAGTAGTAGGCCTCAAGGGTGGGCTTAAAATATTCTGTAAACCATGTTGTCAACAGATGTGCTATAATCGAGGCTTTGTTGTTCCATTTATAGAGCACAGGCAGAAGAGATTTAGCATAATTCTTCAGGGCCCTGGGATTTTCAGAATGGCAAATGAGCACTGGCTTCCACTTTCACTCACCAGCTGCGTTAGCTCCTCACGAGGGAGTCAGCAGGTTCTTTGAAGCTTTGAAGCCAGCCATTGGCTCCTTTTCTCTAGCTATGAAAGTCCTAGATGGCATCTTCTTCAAATAGAAGGCTGTTTTGTCTACGCTGAAAATCTGTTGTTGACTGTGGCCACGTTCTGGAATTATCTTAGCAGGATCTTCTGGCTCGTTCGCTGTGGCCTCCGCATCAGCATTTCTGCTTCACCTTGGACTTCTGTGTTGTAGAGACAGCTTCTTTCCTTAAACCTCAGAACCAGCCTCTGCCAGCTTCAGACTTTTCTTCTGCAGTTCCCTCTCCTCTTCATAGGCTTGAGCTGAGTTAGGGACTTGCCCTGGCTTCGGCTTTGGCTGAAGGGAATGTTGCGGCTGGTATGACGCTCTGTTCAGACCACCCAGACTCTCCCCATGTCAGCAATAAGGTTGTTTCACTTTCTTATCACTCATGTGTTCGCTGGAATAGCATTTTTAACTTCCTTCCAGAATTTTCCTTTGCATTCACAGCCTGGTTCATTGGCACAAGGGGCCTAGATTTTGGCCAGTCTTGTCTTTCAACATGCACTCCTCACTGAGCTCACTAGGTTCTAGCTTTTGGCTTCAAGTGAGAAATGTGCAACTCTCCCTTTCACTTAAACACTCAGGGCCTGGTGGGATTATTGACTGTCTAATTTTAATACTGTTGTGTCTCATGGAACAGGGAGACCCAAGGAGAGAGAGAGAGAGAGAGAGAGATGGGAAGTCCTGTAGCTGGAGCAGTCAGAGCAGAGGCAACATTTATTCATCATTGTTCATTGTCTTATGTGGGCGCAGTTGGTGGCACCCCAAAACAGTTACACTGGTACTAACAACAATCACGGACCACAGACCACCATTAACAAATATAATAATGATGAAAAAGTCTGAAATAGTGTAAGAATAGTGTAGAGTACATGACACAGAGATACTAAGCAAGCAAATGCTGCTGAAAAAATGTTGCCAATAGACTTGGTCAACACAGAATTGCCACGAAACTTCAAGTTGTGAGAAATGCGGTATCTGCAAAGGGCGGTAAAGTGAAGTGCAGTGAAACTTCACGCCCATACACGGTCAGCTCCGGGCAGACAAGTGCGTGTCTGGGGGAAGGCATTCCCGGGAGAGAGGATCGTGAGAGCAGAGGTCCAGAAGCAGGCCCGTTCTTGGCAGAGAGGCCCCATGGGCAGAAGGAATGAATGAAGGGGGAATTTACATAAAAAAGGCTAGAGAAGTAACATAACAGGGGCTTAGATCCTGCAGGGGTGTGCAACCCATGGCCTGTGGACGGCATGTGGCCCAGGATGGCTATGAATGTGGTCCAACACAAAATCGGAAATTTACTTGAAACCTTTTTTTTGCTCATCAGTTTTCATCAGTGTTTGTGTATTTAATGTGGGGCCCAAGACAACTCTTCTTCTTCCAGTGTGGCCCAGAGACACCAAAAGGTTGGACACTCCTGAGAGGGCATTGTAAATCAGTGTCAGGGATCTTGGATTTTACTCATAGTTAGTTACAGGAACGTGGAAGGGCCTTGGGCAGAGCAGGCACATGATCTGGCTTTGAACTCTAAAGCATCGCTGTGGCTGTCCCATGAGGAAGAGAATTCAGGGGGGCAGAGTTGGGGAGCCACCGTAAGAACCTGGTACGGGGGAGACGGTGGTGGTCTGGATGAGGACGGGAGCCGTGGATGTGATGAGACATGATCAAATTGGGGTATTTCAAAAATAAACTTGACAGGATTTGATGTGAAGTGTGAGAAAAAGAAGTCAAGGATGATTCATAGGTTCGGGGCTTGAAGAACTGGCAAGAGGAAGCTGCCAGTTAATGAGATGGAAAAACCTGGATAGAGCAGGTTTTAGCAAGGATCCAGAGTCTGGTTTGGCGAATGATGGGTTTGCATGGCCTATCGGACGCCCAGGCAGGGGAGTGGTCCAGGGTGAAGAATACCTTTGGGACTTACTAGCATGTTAGTGATGTGTAAAGCCTTGAGACTAAATGAAATCGCCCAGTGTAGGAGTGCGGGCAGGTGGAGAGGAGCACACCCAGGGCCTCAGTGGTGAGGGCGGTGAGATAGTGGTCAGGGAGATGGGAGGCAAGCAGACCACATGGTGGTCTCTGAGCCAAGTGAGGACTCGTTCCAAAGTGGGAGGGACTAGCTATGTCAAATGCTACCGCCAAGTCTTACTACTCTCTTCACCGTGATCTGTAACATGCAACTGGTACTCTAGACTGTACATTCATGGTAGTGAACGTATGTGTACTTGGCAGTCATTAAGCACAAAACACGACGCAAATGATTTCTGAGTTGTTAGCATCATACGAAACACAGCCTGTATGTGATGCACACAGAAAAGACAAGTCCTGGGACCCTTTGGGGCACGTTATACACGTGGATAAAATAAATAGGATGTCCACCTAGTCTTCAAACTTATGAATGGATTCTTTTTAAAAATTCAGTTATAAACTCATGTATTGCTTAGAACCTTTAAAGTGTTTTCACACAGAAGTAAAGTATAGAGGATGGCTATGTGCAGGCCTCAAGCTAGGCAATGGAAGCTTTCATGCAGCTAAACTGTAACACCAAGACCTGAGAGTGGAACAATAAAATTTCAAATATATTGTTTTCATTATTTGTACTTCTTTGGAACCAGTGATCCATGTAGCCTCTTTATGCATCAGCTTTTGTGGAAGATTAAATGATATGTATCTTATTTTTGTTAGATTGATAATGGTCACAGGGTTATTTTTCTTTCTATTAAAAAATTTTTTATTTATTGATTTGAGAGAGAGAGAGAGAGAGAGAGAGAGAGAGACATCAATTTGTTGTTCCACTTTGTTTATGCATTCATTGGTTGATTCTCGTGTGTGCCTGACCGAGGGTCGAACCCCCAAGCTTGGCGCATTGGGATGATGGTCTCGCCAGCTGAGCTACCCAGCCAGGGCCTCTCGGGGTTATTTTTATCAGGTGGTGAAACACCTCAGTCTTTCAGTGCTGGTTCCAAATAGTTATTCAAGGAGAGGTAGCTTTTGAGAGGACACCCAACAGATGCACAGTGGGTGATTAAAAATGAAACAGTGAGTGAAGTTCAAGTTCAGTCACCTCCTGATGCCAACACTCTTCCCCCTTCATGCGTCCTCTGGATCCTCAGGACACTCCATGTTGCTTTTACTGTGACTTTTCATTCCTGTCCCTCTCTGCCCAGTTTAAACACAGCTGGCTGGTTCTACCAGCAGGAACACATTCTTGCTTTGAGGGCAGGAGAAGCAAAGATCAACTTGATACTTCTTCGCCAGACGTGAGACCCATCCTCCCCCAACAATCGCTCTAGCAGTGGCATCTTCCTAGGCTGCTGTGTTCTGAATGCTCTCGGGGCTGATATTCTTGTGTGAATGAGGAGGAACAATGCGGCGTGTGTCAGTGACTGATGGAGAAAACATGGGGAAAGATGCCAGGCTCGTTTCGGGGCTGATGGTTGTGGTGTGACACTCTGAAGTCAGCCCGAGAGGTGCCTGAGGGAAGAGTTTAATTGCATTTTTGTGCGGTAACTATTGGACAGTTGTCAAATGGTAGCTCCATCATTCCAGTTGGCTTGAAAAAAAGAAATAAGAAATTCTGTAACATGCCTGTTTCTCAACAAAATCGATGTCAACTAATGCGGCCTTTTCACTCACTGGTGAGTGTATGGGTGTGGAATTGAGAAAGATGGAAGGCTAAGAAGCTAAGACAGGAAGAGCCTGAATCATTCCATTTTAGGAAGTAACTCATATACTATTTTTGCTCTCTCGATTCGGTGACATTGAACCCAAAAGAAATATAAACATGGCAACCAGTTTTGCAAGACTTCCGTTTCTCTGTGTAACGCTAGCAAGTCATTAGTTAACTTAATCTGCGGGGTGTTAAGAAATTTTACCTGGAACCTGAAAGCCCAGACCTTTCTTGCGGGCCTATTTACTGGCAATGAGTCAACTTAGGGGAACTGAGAAATACCCACATTTTACAGGGTCTGAACAGGAACCGTCTATCAGAATACCACTGGAGTATTTTAGTATTGTGATGTTTGGCCTTTATTGATGACTAGTTCAGGTTGTGGGGAGTTTGATTTACTTCAATACAAATTGGGGTAACTTCTTTTTGTTCATTGGGCATGTGTGCAAGGAGCATGATTTCCCCTCTAAATATGTAACTAAAAGAGCATGATCTCTTAGTTACATATTTAGGAAGGGCAGGAAGAAAATCATTTGTTTTTAAAACTTATTTTTAAAACCTATGAAACCTGTTTACACTTGTATCTGTTGTAGAACTATAGGCTTAAGTGTACTGGAAAACCAAATAAGCAGAGATCAGTGGCATTCTATGGAAAAAGCCAACAGAATCTCCAAATTTGGGAATTCTATGGATGCATGTAATTGACAGAGTAAAACTGCCCTTGTTCCATTTTGGGCTATTTATTTAATCAGTTTAGAATGTCAAGTTTTAGAAACAGTGCATGAATCAATGCTGGTCAGTGTGGTAGGCCATAGGCAAAACGGTATGAAAATTTTGTCTTCGACGCTCTGTCTCCTTGATCTCAGGCTCCTGCCCACACAAATCCTATTTTAAGGGTGACCTCCTTTAAAAGAACTTCCTAGATAGAGTGACTGTAAGTTGTATTAAGTTCCCACGTTATTCTTGTGGAACTGTTTCTTCTTTGTTATCTAAGCAACCTCCGTCTCTTTCTATATGCCCTTTTGTTTCTTTCCTACTTCTCACTCAACCTGCTCTCTTCGTGTTTTCTTCACTTTTATTAACCTTGTCCCCTTACTGGTGCTGGGATGGAAGGGGAGGAAAGATAGAGGTTGGTATTCTGAGAGAATATTAATATGTTGCACAGTGATATGGAATCCGGGAAAACGCGTGACGACACGCACGGTTGTGGAAGGGCAGGTTTCAGTGTGCCGGCTTCACGTGTATGTTTCTGGCTCCTCCCGTGTTGCAGGGACTCAGGGATCTTGACCACGTTCTAGCCTTTCTGTACCACAGTGTCACCTCACACAGGACTCGAAGAATAACAGAATTTCAGTGTTTCAAGTTCAGTCCTTGCCATCTATCTCTTTAATAGCTTAGAAAATGAACTTGGAAACCGCCACACACATTCATTCAGTGATGGAGAAGGGGTGATGTAAACTACGTCCCATGTAGCTCCTCAGTGGATGGTGACATCCATGAAGTGAGACATCAATGACTTCAAAACGCCTTGGAACATGCTTATATCATATGAAAATACCTGAAGGCAGATTTGATGATTATAACTTTTAACAAAACTAAAAATCGAATGCCTGTGTGTTGCAGAAATCTGTTTTACAGAGTGTGACTTTTTATTCTTATTTTCCCCAATGTCCAGTACCATGTGTACTACTCTTCTGATGATAAGAATCGTCCCAAGTGGACATAACCAGGGCCTACGACGCTGCACCCAGCAGTGCGCCTCTGCTTCTGGCCCTGTCGATGACATCCACCCCCAACAAACCCTCTGTTGTTCCCAGTTTGGATTTTAAGCTTTTGTTTCTACTAAAAGAAGTCAATTTACACTTGCAAAAGCGCAAGTAAAAAAGGTGTACACTTCATTAGTCTGTATAAAAATAGCTTTGAGATGCAATGGTGTAATCTCCAAATAGCTGGAAAGACACAGGGAGGGGAGCGAGATGTTTGCTTTTCAAGTCCGGTGTACAGACACTGCTTCTTGCAGGAAATACTCTCCTTCTTCAGTTATAAGAATTGCCTTTTGTTTTTTCAAAGGGTGCTTTATAAGAATTTCTGATTAATGTGTGGTTAAACTTAGGTCATCCATTACTTGGGAGCACATTCAAGGACTTTGAAAGTCTTTTCAAGAAATTATGAAATAGGTTCTGATTCAAATTGTTTCCAACAAAAACAATAGATTAAAAACATTATTGCATATTGCCTGACTCACTGAAAAGATATACTCTGGGGAAACCTTGAAAATTTACTTCTTTACCAGAATCTAAATATAGCATGATTTAATCACCTGGATTCTGTATGAAATATGCAAATTTACCGATTCATCTTTTTTCCACAAGAAATGAGAAACATGTACTTTAGAAAGAAAATGTTATTGAGGTTAGATTTAGAAAAATCTCACTTTTGTCAATATTTATGATAGTCCATTTAATTATGTGATGTAATTGTGGGATTTTTTATTTTTGAATTTGTGTAGATTCCTCTATTTCTCCTAGACCAAAAAAAAAGCAAAACAATAAACAAATGTCATTTCCATATAACTATAGAATTTCTGAAAATTCAGTTACATGGAATGTGTTTCAAGTTCATTTATCCAATTGAAGGCTAGAATGTATACTATAGTATGGAAGATTTGATATCAAAAGATGAACATACAAAGTTACTTCTATAAAATGTAACCATCATAAATATTAGATAATATCCTTTGATTTGTCAGATATATACAAAGTTGGACACAACTTGAATATCAAATAAGCGTTCAACCATTAGCCAGCCCATGCTTTCCCAGAATAGCATTCTTAGACATATAGGGTTTTACTTAAACTAACAAATACATATTCTTCACAGTAGAACTATAGAACCATCATAGATTGGTTTGCTGTAAAGTTTGCTGCTTATTGGAATTAGCTTTAATGCTACGGTAATAAATATCACACTGCAAAGAAATGTAGCATGTTTAACACACTATTCATGAAAACATAAGTACCATTCTTTTGCATGCTAATATGAAGTTGTCATTTTGTAGGCCAAAAAGTGCTTGGATATTGGCAATATTGTATGGTTCAATCCAGTATTACCATTAGCCGAGAGATGCACTGGAGTGTTCTCGTGGAATAATGTGCTAATATGGCGTGACCTGCAAGAAGCTGTTTGCTCTCTTGCTGGATGGTTAGTGGTCCCAGAAATATTATCTCATGCATTGGACTCATGGGAATATTTTAATGATTGTCAGTAATTGCCTTGCATTCCAAGGCTGTGCTAATTTCATATGATTATAACAAGAGTCTTATCAATGTTTGGTGTTAAAGCGGGTTGTAGTTCCAGAAATCCAGATGACATTCCTATAATTCAAGAATGCACAAATTCATAGTAGAATGCTGTGAACTTTGATTCTAAAGCCATCATTGTCATGGAAACAAACTCATAATTTTGTGAGTAATTACCTTTATCATCTCTATGAGTATAAGCCTCTTAGTGCTCTAGTTCCTAAGTATTGACTTATACTCTTGACTAAAATAATATATTCAATTTTCTTTCCTTATGCATATTCTATTATTGACTATAAACTAACTGAAGAGCAAAATTGGGTATGAATCCAAACACTATTTCTATTGTAGATTTCTACTTCTTTAATCCTTCAGATAATAATAATAATGTGTTAGAATTAAGTGCATAGGACCCAACATTCACTTCACCCTATTCTAAAAAATTCAAGTTATTCATCAGTTGTCAACATGACTTGATTGTTTACAGAAGTTGCCTTTAGTGGGAAAGTGAATTGTTATTACTGATGAAGTGACTGTTATGAAGGGCATATACAGAAACAGTTCTCATGAAGGTATTGTTAAATGATCTGTGGGCCTGAATTGATGTTGACATTGCAGACTCTCAGATCTATGACAGTGCACTTGCCAAGGCCATTCAATTTCCTGTGGTTGTTGACCAAGAGAACTTGTACACAAACATAAAATAAATGCACAAGAATATTCCAGAAAAAGGACCTCATGGTGGACTCATTCTCCTAGTGATCTGACATATTCCCAGTGCCATCTCCAGCTTCTGTTGCAATAATCACAGCTCTGTGATAACGATTTACAACCCACACATTGCAGACATAACTGTTTATAAGTCTCCATTTGCTTCTTTTGCGTTTACATAATTTGTGGATCTTATCCACATGTCTGGGGAATGTTGCACCTCATCATTGACAAGCAAAAGAACAGGCTAAAAAGTGGTGGTGCTGGTCAGAAAGTCTAGATTGAGTCAGTTGTTGGAGGAATTAGCTTGCTTCCAGTCAATAAAAAAATTAGTTTTACTTAATGGGGTGAAGTCTAAAGATGTGCCTTGTCTTTTCTCATCTATATCTCCCATGTTTTTACTTCTCTTGCTTCCTCATTGCCTAACATGAAAAGCAACTGATCATTTTTTAAATAAATGAATGTGTTGAAGAAATGTCTGTGACCCATAAAAATATACTTTGGATGCAGTAATCATCTATCTAAATCCCTCCCTCTCCTTCCTTGATCTTGACTGGAAGCATCAGTTTTTCCTGGGAGTGACAAGGCTAGAGGTCATTGAGCCTGTGCTTGCAATGTGTGTATTCCTATCTTAAGATGTATCCAAAGACATTTTAAAATCTTTAAGTTTTCCTGGCTGGTGTGGCTCAGTGGACTGAGTGACAGCCTGTGAACCAAAGGGTCGCCCGTTCAATTCCCAGTCAGGGCACACGCCTGGGTTGCAGTCCCGGTCCATGATTGGGGACATGTGAGAGGCAACCACACACTGATGTTCCTCTCTCTCTTTTTCTCCCTCTCTTCTAATCTCTGTTTGAATAAATAAATAAAATCTTTAAATTTTTTAAAGTTTTATTTATCTGTCTTTTTTATTTATTTGTGCTCATAATTATTTAATTAAATCATTTTTTTCATTTGACAGTAACTTCTTAAGTAGCGCTTCTATTATTCACATGATACAGTTTTTGTCCTTCACCAGTAAACCATGTGACCTTAAACAACTCACTTTACCTCTTTGATCTTTAGTTTCTTTGCCTATCCAAAGAAGTGTCTTCCAATTTTTACACCTGCAAATTAAGTGATGAAGATTTCTAAAACTCTCTTTGCAACGTTAAATGTCTTATTCGAACAATCTCTGTCTCCCTTTTCCCCCCCCCCCCCCCCCCCCGCATATTTTCTCCCAACAGATTCTTCTCTACTTCCGGTTCTTTGGAGCTCCCCACCCCCACTCCCAACCCCGGATGATTAAGGAGGGATTACAGTGTTCTCCTCTTTCTGTCCCTGGGGACTACTCAAGGCAGCATCCAGAGCCTAGTGTCCCTCTGTGAACATTGCTGACTGATTGTCACCTGTGGTCTTTGGTGATCCTCACGATCATAGAATTTGTAAAAATCTGTATGCATTCTAAGAATCTAGATATAAATGGACCGACTTAAGTTTGATAGTAAATTGTTGTTGCCTTTTTTTTTTCTTACATCTTAGCCTGTTTTGTTGGACCTTACTGATATGCACTCTCTGAGGTTACTCACAGGCCAGGCTTGGCTGCATATGTTTAACATGCAAAATGATTAGGACTTCGGAAATACTTGTGGGGGTTTTTTTTTGGTAAAACTATTTGTTATTTAAATTATAGTTTGCCATCTGATATTTTAATTCTGTGTTTACTAAAAATACATTGCTACATTTAGTCACTAATGCAAATAAATCAGTACATGTGTTAACGGATGACGATATCAATGCATATTGATACAACAGGATAAGCTTCGTGCAGATCCAGACATTTAATATCAAATGTAATTCAATTAATACAGTCTTTCGTGTAAAGTTGTAATCTATATTGTACACTTTAAATGGGAAATGATACCTTGCAATGGAACCTGTTTGTCTAATGAGTCATCTGGGGTGGAGTATCTGCTGTTTGATGCCTTTGTGTGATTCATGTGTACTGATGAATTTCTTTTTAAACTTGCAGCAAATAGTGGCAGCAATAAATGCAGGGATTATACCATTAGGAAACACCTCCAATCAAATCAGTCACTGGGACTTGGGAAGTTCCTTCTTCTTTGCTGGCACTGTTATTACAACTATAGGTAGGAGACAACTTATTTTGTTTTTTTAATTTTGGTACGGCTTGTGAGCTAAAATTCATTTGTTTGCTTCTTTTTTTTTTTTACAGTCAGTCAACATGGTCTATGTATGGTAGAGAACTAGATTTTAGTAAATTGATTTTGGGAAGAGGGTTTAAAGGCCTGAACAAAGGAATGATGAAGATGAAGGAGTTATTGTTTCTGAATAGTGAGCTGAGTTTACAATGCATCTGAAACTCCAGAGCAGTGCACTTTCCCTTTGGCTAACGGACAGGAACTTTATGAAATGGCTTAAATTATAATTGGGGGGTCAAGTAGTTTTGAATTTTCCTGCATCCCTGATTCTTTGTCTGTAGAAAGAAAGGATTGGAGTCCAAATCTGATGTCTTTTTTTCATTGTTTGATATCAACTTTTTCGACTTATAAATTTTAACTCTACAGTATTTCCCAGATTATTCCCATTCTTCCATGCATGTCCATTCTAATTACTTCAGGGCTTTCTTGTTATACATTATGTGTTTCCAATAGCATATGTATACTAAAAAAATTAACACTGAACTATGGGGATTACAAAAGAATTAAAGTTTAAAAGCCTTGCTCTTTTGCCTTTTAATCATGTTGTTTGTTATAGTGTTAAAAGGGTCCACAGTGGAACACAGTCTTTTTTGGGGGCCTGAGCGTGCGTACACTCAGCACCTTCTGGGCAGCAGAATGGTACACGTAGGTGACTTCTCTTCTGTTAGCCACTCAGTGCCCAAGGAGTATCCAGAGGATATCAGTGCAGACCCCGTAGATCAGCCATATTTGCCATGCTGTGGGGACCGGGACGAGTTATAGCTGTCTTGTTTAATGGAAAGAGGTCAGGTTCAAGCATAGTTTTCAAGAGAGGGAAGGAAATTGGCTCGTCAGAGTTATGAAAGAATTTTAAGAATAATTGAGCAAAACCGAGTTCTGCCCTTCCCTATATGCTCGTGAGGAGATGTCCTCTCTGGGACCTGATCTATGATTTTGGGGTATGAATTAAGATTCTAAAAATCTTAATTTTATTCTTTAATGCCAGGGACAAATGACAACTGAGTGTAAAAGGTTTTCATATCGGGACTTTATATCGAAGTCCTAAATAAGAAAACATGGACAATTTATGGATGAACTCTCGCTTGAGATTTTCCTCAGAGAGGAATTTGTAGTGACCTGTCATTATGCGAATCCACTGTAATACCTTGTGCTGGATCACTTGTCGGTGAAATAAATACCTTAGCATGTTGATTTTTGCCTTCGTTATGAGGTCAAGGAACTGTGTTTACTCTTACATTTCCATTAGCTAGGTCAAAAAGTTGTGTGGCTGTGAAAATCTGGAAGAAGGGCGACCTTGATTTCTAACCATAATGACAGGTTAACTTTGGAACTTAGACATCGTGGCCATTTCTACTATGGAAATGACTGTTTATCGTGGAAGCTACTTCGAGTCTGGAAGGAAAAAAAGTGCACAGGCCGAGTGAGAATGGTTTGTTTCTGCCCAATGAAAACTCAAAAGGCCAAGTTAGAACTCATCATGACCACCGCTAAATTATTGCACAAGAGACTTAGTCATTATACAGACTTATTGTTGCATTGCATGTTTATAAACAGTCTCATTTTTTGAATCCCAAGTTCAGTAAGTTTTGCAGACGTGTCCTTTCAACACATGAAAAAATAAACCATTATTACCAGCCTTACCTCAAATTATAGCCATTAAGCACAGTAACTGATTATTTAGGTTGGTTAGGTAGCTGCCCAACAGCCCAGATTGCCTACTGTTCTATCTCGGGCTTTCGTCTTAGGTGGATTAAGTTATTCTAGGTCATCCAAATTTATTTCCCAACCTTTTACTCCTAGGTCAAGGCTACCTCCTCTGACCTTGGACTAGATTATGGTCTGGGGTTGGGTAAACGTTTTGACCTCTTTCATAGGTGTGCACTTGATATCCAAATCATTATTCAATAAAACTTACAGCGTAATTACTAATTCTGCTAATGATAATACTTGTGTGAGCCTTGAAGCAGTTTTTAGCAATCATAGGAATTGTAACCTCTAGCATTACCTGCATTGTCTTAGTTATTTAAAAAGGAGGACTTGAGACGGTTTGGGAGAATAAACTGCAGTGGGTTTTCTAAGGTGCCTGGTACAGGCAGTGCCTCATGGAGCTGCACTGGCTGCAGTTACACCAGGTCTTTGTATTCAGTGTTATTGATTTGCCTAAGAAGCCAAAGTGACCCTTGCTATTCAATGGAAATACGGCCAAGAGAAGTTCAATTACACAAAGTGGAATATTAACATTTAAGGACTAATTTTAGAGTCTCTTCATACGCCTACACACACTTTCCAAAATCATACCCTTGCAAACCCTTCACACAGTCCATTCCACAGTTGTACAGACTAAAGTTCATTTTCGACTCTTCTGTCTCTCATACTTCACTTTCAGCCAATTCTGTCGGCTCTGCCTTTAAAGGTGATCCATAATGTCACCGCTGCTCACCATTCAAACCGCCACCATTTTGGTCCAAGACAGCATCATCTCAAAGTCAGCATCCTTGTAGGAAGGAACCTCTGCTCAGAACTCTCTGTGGTTTCCAGCTCAGTCGGAGCAAAACCCATCCTTCATTGCTTCTCCCACCATAGACACATGTTTCCCGAGGTTAAGGGATTTTTAAGGGTTTGAATCTTTTCTGTATTCCCGGTGCCTGACACAGAGTGGGTGCTTAGTAATTACTTTTTAGAGTTAAAAACAAATAGGCATTCTAAACAGTATGAACTGTGGCTTATTAGAAATCACATAACGCTAAAATGTTGTCTATTATACTAAAGTCCTAGCTCTTTCAATAGGCTTCATTACTAACTTTTTGTTTGTTCATTTGTTGACTCCACAAATAAAAAAAAACTATCCCTCTACTACTGTGACGATGAAAGATAAATTACTTGAGCTTACACTGTACACAGGCGGGTCAAAGGACCAGTGGGCCAATAAGCATGTACCATGCAGTGTCAGTTATACTGAAGAGCATTTAATGGGAATGGATAGGAGTGACGCCTTACATAGATACTGGGGTAGGTAGGTGGGTAAGAGAGGGGCAAGGAATACTTCCCTTTCCTTAGTAAATGTCCCAGTTGAAGCTAGAAAGGCAATAAGGAACTTTCCAGGTGAATGCATAAAGGTGGAAAGGGAACAGTTGAGGCACTGGGAGTTCGTGGGGTTAAGATCGGGGTCAGAGACAATATGTTCCATTTGGGAATTGCAGGTTACCTAGAGCTACTGTTTGTTGTTGAAGGATTCCTGCCCCGGGCCAGGTAAATCAGTGAGTCTGTGTCAGTACCTCCTGTTGGATCAGTGCTACTTCTACCGCTGCCAGGGGTGGAAAGAGGAAAGGACCTGGTCCCTGCCTGCAGTCCACTTAGATAAAATTTACATGTGTGAAGTAGTTGAAGAATAATAGAAACAGGTATAATCCCACGTTACATGGAACCATGGACTGAGAGCCATGAGAACCGAGATCAAGGAAAGACCATGTGGGCTGGAACTGGGAGGAAAGGCTTAATGAGAGAAGTTGGATGTGAACTATGCTTTGAAGAAAATGTTTTGGTTTCGATTGATGAAGGGAAAAGAGCCTCCCAGTCTGTGACCTGGCTAAGCAAAAATGCAGAGAGAGGAATGAACTGGATTTATGTTGATGATAAAAAAAAAGTAAGTATTTGAGTATACCAGAGGAATTGTTTAAAGGAATAGTGGAAATATTATTGACTGACTCCAAGGGGAAGGGTACAGTTGAATATAATTTGAATTTTGTGAATTTTGGACTTACTCTAAGACAGAACATGCATTTTTTTTCCTTTTTTGGCAAGCAAAGGGACAGGGTAAAAGTGACATTAAAAGGTCTATCTGTCAGGAAGGGGCTTCACGGAAACTGACAGCTAAGAGGCAATTAGGAGGCGTTTCAGTGACCCATGGAAGGAACACGAGAGTACTGGCTGCGGTGACTGGAGCTGCTGTGAGTGAGAAGAGTAAGACACAGAGTGCAGGTAATTAGATGCAGGCATCATCCGGCCTTGGTGACAACTACAGTGGACAGAGAGGAGTCAAAGTGTTGACTATTGAGTTGTGTATTTAGGCAGAAAACTTGCAATTCACAGAGAGAAGTAGTCAGTCCTGTGAAGAAAAAGGAGGAAAAAATGACCAAAATTTTATATGTTGGATTATATGTGGAAGTTTCATTTTAGGGGGCCTCCACCTCAGTTTTTATTTGTATATTTTTGAATTCAGACAGATTAGGAATACAGGTGGGCAGGCTACCTCTTGGGGCTCACATTGAGGTTGAAGAGACGAACAGTTATTGTAATCAACAATCAATTATTATAATCAATTATTGTAATCAACAATTGATTGTTACTATTATTTAATTATTAGCACATTAAAACACATGACCATTATCAATGGCCATACATAATATACAAGAAGTTCATGTGCAGCGATAGTGAGCAGACAGTGGGGCTGGGTAGGTGGTGGGAGATGTTTTAGAGGAGGCTGATTCAAGACCTCTGAGCAGGTGACGTTGAAGCTGAAACCTGGAGGACAGAAAGAAAGAAACTAGGTGAAGAAGAGTGCGTGCCAGACAAGTTCAGGCAAAGGGGTCAGCAAGGGCAAAGACCCTGGAAAGGGCAGATCTGGGCATGTTCAAGGAATATGGGTGGGCCCATGTGGCAGAGCCTAGAAGAAGCAAGGTTGGCAAGACTACTGTATTTTACCATGTATAGTGCTCACTTTTGTAGCTCAAGTTTTTGAGGGAGAAATAAGGATGTGTGTTATACAGGGGTATAATGATTACATACCTTAGGTATAATGGGCATAATAGTCCCGTGTGTAATGCACACAAAAATGTGAGTTCTCACTATACACAGCAAAGTATGGTAATAACAGCCAGAACCTGAAAGACCTGGTAGGTCAAGGCAACACTCCTAATTGAGGGGGAAGTCATGAAAGGTGAAAGCAGCAGGTAAGAGCATGATGTGACCCTGGCTGCCATGCAGAGGGCAAAGGGGAAGCAGAGAGGCCGGGGAGATTATTGCATTCATCTGTGGGTGAGAAGATGCTCACTCGGACTAAGGAGGCGACGGCGAGGAGGGCGAGAAGTGGACAGATACATGATTAAAAGCAGAGAGCTTCCTGATGGACATATACTTATCTTTGAGAAGACTGCCGTAGGGGCACGAGTATTTTAAACTTCGTTATTTTAAAGCTAATAGGAAATTGCTCATACTGTAGGAGAGACTGTTGACAAAATGATGTAATGGACAACTGTGTCCCATTCTGAGGTCAATTTAAAGATTGGAATAAAATGTAAGATGATTTTACTACCCGAAAGCATTAACTATAATAAAATTTCCCCCAGTGGAAAGTCAATTGGAAGCCAGGGCTGAGGACTGCCCAAGCCGACCACTCAATCATCCCGATCTCTGGGTGTCAGAATAATGCACAACCACAAGGGCACTGCCAAGGTCTACGGCAGCTTCATGACCCGAAAGCATCGCATTGTCTTACGAAAAGTGGTTCCTTGGAGTAGCCGTTCTCATTGTTACAGAGGACTCTTGTTTTCCACCTCTTGAGTACAGAGATCGAATTCAGTTATGCAGTTTCTGTGTTTAGTTTTTCTGTATGTTGACCCAGCCACGAGGACTTTTAATTTGCCCTCGCCTAGGTTGACTTGCTAATGTTGCCATGACAATTGTCTCAGATTTCCTATGAACCCATATTTTGCCTATGTAGGAAAATGCTTAATGATTAGAAAAAGAAAATAAAATTACAAAACAGGGAAAAATGAAAGGTTTGGAGTAATTTTAGCAAATAGTTCCATTTTTTATTTAGATGTTTCTCTTCTTTTTAGAAGAGGCCCATTTTGGTCTGTTGTAAGCTGTGAAGCCTGATACGTGTCTGCAGCAGGGAGCCTGGGACCCTGCTGTTGGATGCGATAGAAAACTGCAACCTAAAGGCTGAGGGAAACATTGCGAGACTATTTTTGGTTCAATTTTGTGGTCTCCAGGAGCCACTGTCTGAGCTTGGAACTGAATACACTTGAAGCAGTGGTGTGGAATTGGCCAGGAAGTGTTTTCTCAGGGGATGATGTCATTGTAGTTTTGGTGGTTGGGTGTTATCTTATTAATTTAGTACACCCATAATTCCATGGCATTTCTCTAGTCTCTTGGCTGTTCTCAGAAAACTGCATATTGGATTTTAGAAACCCATGTTAAAGAAAAGTCAAGGTTCTTGGAGGCAGCCTGAAAGGCAAATAATCTTACAAGGTGACTTCCAGCCCTGACCCTACAACCTCCTTGCATTTTTTCTTGTGCCAGTTTGTTAAAGTGTATGCTGATTTTTCCAAAGTATGTAACTCTGGTGTTGGGCAGTTGAAATTAAGACATTGTTTTATGTTTTTGATGTTCTCTTTCTCTTCCCATCCACTTAAATTAATGGCAATAGTACTTATCTCGGGCTATTAACAACATATGTTCCTGCCGTTCAAAATCTTCACGTAGGTTTATTTATTTTCTGAATTACAATGCATTTCTCAGAGAATATGTCTTCAGAATGACAGTTAAGTTTCCGGAATTCAGAATTAAATTTGGTAGGCAGTATAGCTGAAATAGTGCACTCACAGTGTTGTCAACTCCAAAGCAGTCGTGGCATAGATCAGTCACCTTCTGTTTGTATTACATGTGTCTGTGACATCAGTGACAAAGAGGTTGAATCCAGAGCACCTAGTAGTCAGCATCCTAGAATCTCGTGCTTGTTGGAAGGATTAGGGATGTAATCCTTTCAGGAGTGAAAAAGCTGTTTTAATTTTTTTTGTAGGAGAACCCAGAGCAAGAGAATACAGATCTGCCAGAAGCTGGAGGCCCCAGTGGGAGAGGTCTGGCTGTGGTATCAGCATACTAGTCATTCATATCTTGGGTGTGTGCAAGTCAGGAATTGCTTGTATTCCGAAACAGAAGACATTTTACTGTATTTCTGAATACTTTTGAAAAGTTTGCTGTAACATCTGTCAAATTTTGTGATCAAAAAATTACCCCCAAACTGGAAGCAAAGAATTATCATGAATTTCATGCCCTGAATAAATACAGAAACTATTTTTTTTCTTGTCTTTCCCTCCCTTCTTAACCCCTAAAATCCAGCGCTGTTTGTCATAAAATATAGATTTTATAGAGCATCTGACTGACCATCGGCTATGCAGGTATGGCTCTGGATGTGATTAAAACTAAGTGAGATGATGATCAGAAAAATACTTTTTGTAACTGTCTCGAGTATTTCATTTGATAAGGAAGGAATGTAATAACATTTGTGTAGGCCTGTCTGCTTCGAGCTAGTAATTATGCTACATATTTCTGAACTTTTCTAAAAAAATTTTAGACTTATACAATCTGACTCTTGGAAAATTGGCACTGTTATTTACATGGTACTGTAAATATAGCGTGACATTTACAGAAGAAGTATCTGTGCTGAATGGGGGTCATGGGTGCGTGCTGTGGTTTGCGTGCACATCAGCTCCAGTGTAGACAGGACTGATTCCAAGTGGCAAGGAATTCCGTGCAGCCAACTCTTGATTCTGATGTCCCATTGGGGGAAATACAGGGTGAGGCAAAAGCAGGTTTACAGTGGTTTGTACGGAAGAGAATACAATAATTAATATAAGAATGCAAGAACAAACTCTGTTTCACGTTTCCAAACTGTAAACCCACGTTTGCCCTACCCCGTATTGACAATATGAACAATCGAAAGGCACAGGTCATCCAGAAATGCTCATTCATTGCTAATCTTGAATTTCTTCTCCTTCCCAATTTTTTGTGGGCTAGTTGAGTGTTACACCTGTCCTCTCTGTGCTTTGGTTTCCTTAGTGAAGATGCTAAGCAGCAAGCAAAGGAAAAAGAAAAGAAGGGGTATAAAGTAAGTCATAATCTGCCTCAATAGCTTGTGTTTGAAAAGGACACATGTATTAGTAGGTAATTCCAGTGGTGCTTGTAGGGACCTTCACGCACACTATACTGTAACTTAATTTGATGCGTAAAAAGTAAGCGTAGACATGGCCTCCTAATAAATATCAAACTACAATTAAATAATGTGTTGTAAGTTTTCATGCAGACACTTAGCCTAGTATTACTTACATAGTACCGCTTAGAGGGAAAATATTTCTCCCTGTTGTTTTGGAAGGAGGGACACAGGTGAAGGGACATCAGATTTCATTTCAGAAGATTTAAGTGTAGTTTTGTCTTGGCTGTGAGCGAGGGTTGTCGTCTGGGGCAGATCACAGTTCCCTTACCCTTAATGTTGTCACTTGTCAAATGGGGCAGGTGTTTCTCACAACCGGAGTTGATGTGAAGGTTAGAGAAGGTTATAGACGTGAAAATAGTTTGTACATTGAACTACAGTATACTAACTTAGAGTAATCTGGTTTTATTATTGATTTTTATTTTATAAAAATGAGCCAATATTATCTTTGGCACATCTGTTGATATTACTGATATCAACAAAGAAATAAATACATTCTTTCTTAGAGCTTTGAATACCCTCCTTTAAGGTTATTTGATATTCAAACCAATTTGGCTCCTACTATATTATTGAAGGTGATTATGTTCTGGAACTACCTTCCTATATATAGAGTGGTCACATCAGGGAGATTATTTCAAGCTAGAAATAAGTTTGTAAAATTATAATCTGAGCTTTCGTTGCAGAGATTTTGCTGTTCTTGCTGGTATTATTTAGGGACTCCATGGGCATTTAGGGTATTTTAGGCACGATCACTTACTAAGGCCAAAATGAGGATAATAAAAACATTCAAACCATTTAGGAAAATAAATTAAAAGAATTTATTTGTGATGTAGGGACAAAAGAACGCAGGGGTCAGCAAACTGTGGCCCGAGGGCGTGACCCAGCCTGCCACCTGTTGGGCCCTCATGAGAGCACAGCCACCCCCATTTCCTTCTGCCTTGTCTCTGGCTGCCTTCCTGCGAGGAAGGCAGAGCTGAGTGGTTCCAACAGAGGCCACGTGGCCTGCAAAGCTGAAAATATTTACTACCTGGCCCTTCACAGGAAAAGTTTGCCAGCCAGGGACTACAGAAAAGAGGGCAAGGTCAAGAAAAACAATGCAATTCATAGACAGAAGACCTGGATTGGAGTCTTGATTCTAATATATAGTCACTGTGTGACTTGGACTGCATCATCGAGCTACTTTTCTGAGTTGTTTCCTTCCAGTGAATAGTCTAAATAACTTCTTAATTGGTGACTAATAATAAATGAGCTTGCTATGTTATAAGACTTTATGAAAATGCAAAAGACAATATATTTAATAATGTTTAATGAACTACTATGTACATAATGTGCATCTTTTTAAAAAAGAATATGCTGTATTTTCTCCCTTCCTCTTCCTTGTTCTGTAAAGGTTGAAATAAGCTTTGTGACTTCATTTCTGTAAACCCCAAGAAGGTATATGGATAAGCTTTAATGGTTCATAATCAGGTCTTCTGGAGAAAGGGCCTGCAGTGTGCATCAGATTGTCAAAGGAGTTCTTAATTCTCCCAGGGGTTTAAAACTGTTGGCTGGAGTGATTCTGCTTTTCAGAGTGATGAAAAATGGAATGTGTGTGGCACTTCACAAATGAAGAGAAAGGGTCACATTAGAAACCTAGTAGCAATATGTTCATGTCCTTTAAGCAGATTAAATCATGAGTTAGAGGACTGAGGATGGAGCTCAAAAGAAAACCATGTGAAACTATGTTTCTTAAAAATAAAAAAAAATCTTACTCTATTGCTGAGATGCATGATATTATAGTGTCAAATGTTCTCAGTTCTGTCAGGCTCCTGCAGACTGTAAACTACAACATGATGAGAAATGTTATAGTTTAGAACACTGAAGTCCAATCTCTGTCCATGACATTCTGGGTTTAACAAATTCAGACTTTGGGAAGAAATCCAAGGAAATGCAGTGTGTGTAAGTGCCAGAGAAAGAAGTCAACATATTCCTTCGGGGACAAATTCAGGGGTCGAAATTGTGGATTTCTGATAATGGGAAGGAGGCTGTTATGATAAAGGCATTTTTAATTATGGGTAATGACAGGAAGAAAAAATTAGCGTGGACCTGATTGTAAATCACGCTTAAACTCTTGGTCTTCCTACAATGTCTCCTGGTTCAGATTTATAAATATTTGCTGGAAGTCTGAAGGTATGCAATGCTAATTGCCAAATTCATGGAGACTTTAAGAAAAATATATAAGTTAAGGCAACTTTAGATAGGTGTTTTGCCTGTCAATGTAGAAAATAAATCATATTCTTTTATAGGGCAATAGTGGGCATGCAAATAGTGAGGGATTAATGATATGGTTACTTAAAATCCAATGCTGTCTAATTTTACTTAAAGACATAATAAGGAGTACATTTACATAAGTAAACAAACAAATGAGAAACAAATAAACAGCATAAAAATATACAGTGACCAGTGAGCCCCCTGCAGCTGACCCCCAGTCTCCCATTTTCCATCATTGTCCATGCTGGGTCAACCACCGTTACTGCTTCTTGTTATTACTCTAGAGATCATGTGTGTACAAGGCCTGCCCAGAAGGTATCTGGCCATATAATATGAAAAATGGAGACTTTTACTGAAGAAGGTACAAGATACAAGAAACATTGTACATGGGACAGTGATGCCTCAGTTCATTTCAGAGTTCGCACCCTGGGACTTCACACAGTCCTCCCAGTTGCCATCAGCTGCCCTGTTGTATTTTCCTGAATCTCATCAACAATGAGAAAACTCTTCCCTTTCAAAGGTGATTCTACTTTTGGGAAAAGCCAAAAGTCACAGGGCACCAAACCTGGTCTGTAGGGGGACTGAGTCACCTGGGTGATTTGATTTTTGCCAAAAAAGTCTGCACAGGGCCTGATGCCTGAGCATGCGCGTTGTTGTCATGAAGCTGCCAATCACCACTTGCCCATACATGGCTGCAGCCTTCTGAATCATCTGAATCTTTTCTGTTGATGGAAACTGTTCTGTTGATGGAGAAATGCTCATGCTTAACACATAATGTGATGCAGATTCATTGCTCTACTCACTCAGTCATTGTGAATTCAGTGGCCACACAGCACACATGCTCACCTAATGGTGTCTACTGCCCCACGGACTAGTACAGTGAAGTCATCATTGGTCATGCATGTGTACTCCAGTCCACTCTCCTTAGCTGTCAGGTTACATCAATGCCACGCAAACCATTCTTGGTATATTAACAATGGTTGGACTTTTTCTGGACAGACCTTGCTTATATGTATGTAGGTGTTATTAATACATACATGGTCCTTATACAAATGAAAGCTGCCCTACCTTACTAGCTCCATATAATAATGTATTTTGAAATTTTTATCACTTCCTGAAGATTTACTTCATTGTTTTAGCAGCTGTATATTATTCCAATTAAAAAATATGTCATATCTTTATCCTTTTTGATGACCATTAGTTGTCACTATCATGCTGCATTGGATATTTAAATGGTATATAACATATATAATAAATATACTTTATTTTCTTTTATCTAGTACCACTTTTTGATAGTCCTTTTTCACTATGCCTGTTTTTTAAGATTTTATTTATTTATTTTTAGAGAGGGAAGGGAGGGAGAAAGAGAGAGAGAAAGAAACATCAATGTGCGGTTGCTGGGGGCCATGGCCCGCAACCCAGGCATGTGCCCTGACTGGGAATCGAACCTGTGACACTTTGGTTCGCAGCCTGCGCTCAATCCACTGAGCTACGCCAGCCAGGGCTTCTATGCTTGTTTTTTAAAAAATTAGGATTGTTCTATCAAATTTCATCTATCAAAAATTTATAATGCATAGGTAGGTCTTTTTATATATGGCAATATGTGATTAATAGAAAATGCAGAAATATATAAAAAAGGAAAATAACTAGATATGACCATGTTTTCTTACAGTAATTTTCCTATATATGCTTGGTGTCATTGCTCTCATATCATGACTACTGATTTTTAGAGATATTTAGCATGCTAATCCCCTGACCCTTATGGATGTTATAAATGTGAGCTTGTTGGCATAGATATTTGTCATTGAATGGCTTATTAGTTTTTCAAATTAAAAGGATAAAAATAAAATTCAGACCTTTTAATATGAATTCAAATATACAGAAAGTCATTACTTAATATACTTGTCATTTATAGTAGCTACTAGTTACACCATGCTGCTCTGCTTTTGTAAAGGAAAACAAGTTTTGTTCACTTGTTCTCTAAACAGCATGATTCGGTCATTTAAACTGTGGCATCATCCAGTGTGGGATCCCGAATGTGTCACTCGAACTATGAGAAAAAGAATGCAGCAGGCCATGTTAATACCTTCTTGTCAATATTATGAGCATTTATCTTGCAAAAATTGTCTCCAGCCAATGTTTTCAATGTGAGTGGAATAAATATTCACATATTTGCCAATGGCTTTCCTTTGCTTGCACAGTGATCTGGGATAAGATGCTCAGATCACAGCTTTTTCTTGCCACAGCTGTAGATATTTCTCCATTTTTCTTTTGTCATTTGCTGTTACACAGGAGGAGTTTGATACTGGCCTGATTTTTCTTCTTTTATTGGTAACCTGTTTTCCTTAACTGCCCCCCCCCCCCTACTTTTATAGATTAGAGGTTTTCTTTTAATCTTGCACTGGTTTCATTTATTTTGTTTTAGGAACACTGACAATTTTTATGCTGTTTCTCTGTTCTCCTTCCTTTGTTTATCATTTACCTCTTAAAATTTTTTCTACCTTTATTCTTTTCTGCAATTCTGGAAAATCTTTTATATTCTGTAAGCTGCAGCACTGGTTAAACTTTCTGCTATTTCAGTTCTTCTCCCTCATTATCTAGAATACAGATTGCAGTTTTGCAATTGGACAGTTAGCTTCCTTCCACTATTATCATACCCATCTCTTTTTCTTTACTTAATTTTGTCTTTAGATCCTAGCAGATTCACTTTGTGTTGGTTTTAGGCTCCAAATTATGGATATGATATTTAATTCTCTCTTGTGGTTTGCAAACATTTTCCTGGGTCCTGCAGTAATACCATTTTCAGAGACATGCTCTTCCTAATCACCTAATCTTTTGCTGAGCAGATATTTACTGAGTTACTATTGAGTAGTTTCTAGGTGGTTGGAGTACATCAAATCAATAGATCAGAAAAATAATGGGAGACTAAATAAGGAAGTAAGTTATATAGTATGTAATGTGTTAATTATACTATAGCTTTAGGGGGAAAAATAGACCAGAATAATAGGCTGGGAGTGGGAGTTAGGAGTCTAAACAATGTTTTTTTTTTCCCTGTGTTCTACATTACTGTTTCCATTTGGGATTCGTTTTTCTTTCTTTCTTTTTTTTTTTTTTTTAAGATTTTACTTATTTATTTTTTAGAGAGGGGAAGGGAGGGAGAAAGAGAGGGAGAGAAACATCAATGTGTGGTTGCCTCTCACATGGCCCCCACTGGGGACCTGGCCTGCAACCCAGGCATGTGCCCTAACTGGGAATCGATGCTTTAGTTCGCAGCCTGCACTCAATCCATTGAGCTACACCAGCCAGGGGGATTCATTTTTCTAATCTGCGGACATAGAGTACATAGAGTAGGGATGGGAGTCACAAATTCCTTCTACTTAATCCAGTATAGACAGGCTGGAGAGCAAACAATATATACTTAGTATGTTCCAGGTACTATTGTAAGGGCTTTATGTATGTCAAAAATGTTCATCCTTATAACACCTCTGTAAGGTAGTTGCTATCTTTACTCCCATTTGGGGATAAGTAAATAAAAGTATTGAGAGATTAAATAATGGACCTAAGTTATGAAGTGAGTATACAGCATCAACAGGGTTGTAAAACCACAGATCCTTGCTGCAATGTTGGCGCTTGTGACCTCTGACCTGTATTGCATCATGTACTGAGAAGAGCAAGGTATATGTTTTATACCATAAGTTTTAAGTGAACTGATGATATCTATTCACCTTGCTCTCCTAATGGTTAGAGACATAGTACTAAGACTCTACCTTTCTAGGTGAAGGGACTATATCATCATTACCTTTGGAAAATTTACAAGTAATTTGTAAATATCAAATTATGCAAAGTATATCTGTCTTTATGCTATGTGAGGAAACCTGAAATGATATTGAGGCTACTTGGCTTTACTCTTCTGATATTGAGAATATAGTTTTTAAACACACAAAGGTACATTGTTAGGTTTTTTTTTTACAAAATATCTTATAAAAAATAAGATACACTAATTAATTAGTTTGGAGATATTTAATTTGTCAAAATCAAAGAGCGTAGAGGAATCTAATCTCAGGCTAGAGATGAATCTGAAAGATGCTAATGGATGTTGAATTGAAACTGAGTTTAACTGATGACTCTTAATGGTTTTGGTGACCAGCCTCAGCTGCCATCACTCAAGCTCAGCACCTGGGTAGATATGCGTCTTTCCGGTGGGCTGGCTGCCCACCGCCTCCCTCCTCCCGTCTCACACTGACAGCAGTGGATGCATTTTGAATTACTGCCCGAAAGCAACAGCCAGGGCCGGCATAGTTCCTTACACTGTAATTTCAAGCTCAATTGTATTAAATACAGACACTCAACAATTGAAAACTTTACATTTTATCTCTTCGACCTGTGCTATCTAATTATCATTAATACTTCAATTTTCTTGGCCTTAGTTTTTCATATATGTGTAATGATGGAGTTAGGATTCAATTGGCCATTTCAACTTTCACATTTGAGGATTTTGTTTTAAAAATTCAGATGCCCTTTTCCACTCATTTGTGGTACTTTGTATTGTGAATACAGAAAAATGACAGGTCGTCTCAGGCAAGATACTGTCTAGCAATCCGATGAGAGATGTCAGAGTAGTTGCTCCAAAATAGCAGGCTTTGCTGTGATCCTGTTATTACGTTCGGCACTGCTCAGGCAGAGTGCAGGGTTTGGTGTGTGGCCAGCGCCTGCCTGGCCGTGACAGTGGAGGGTGAGTTGCAGTGACCGAGAGCACTCGCATTCTGGATGGTTTGATTAGTAATAGCTATTTTCGTTCCTGTGAAATCTGCACAGTTAAGAGCATAAAAAGGATGTTGGCTCAACCCCTCCTCACTTTAATCATGTTTCTGGGGGGGAAAGTAGTAGCAGCAGCAGCAGCAGCACTGTCTTTACCAGCATTATTTTCATCAACAGTGGACTCTTACTCTGAGCATCAGTGGCACGACCTGAGCCATGCTTTATTTATGGTGAAGAAAGTCACGTTAAGTGGCTAATGCTCACCATGTGCCGAGCACCAGACTAATTCCTTTATGTGTGTCATTTCACATAATCCTGATGATGTTTTACAAGTGGGGAAACTGAGGCACCAAGAGATTTTTTTTTTTTTAGGTAACTTTCTCAGTGGTAGAATGGCAAAGCTAGGATTCAAACCCAGGTGTCTGGGCATAAGAGCCTACAGTCTTAACAACTTTGCTCTATCGCCCTCACTGTACTTGAAAATAAACTTGAATGAGTCTGTTTTCAATTAAGGAAAAATATTACAAATCAAAGAGAGCATAGCTTTCTTGACAATTCAGATGAATATCCACCAAGATTTGGCTTTCTAAAGTGAAAAAAAACTAAAATTTATATTTATTATATCTATTATATTACTTTTAGGGTAATTTGATGATAGATGTCTTGCATAGTTTTATCACTTTACTGCTCATAGTGAGAAATAAATATTCAGTGACACTGTTAAAGAACGGCAGGGCAAAGTTTCTTCAGGACTATTGTGAAAGGTCAGGGATACTGCAACGGAATTTTGTTAGAGGGGGAGAGGGATTGGGCTCAACTCTTCAACAAGGCAAAGTGGAAATTTATAACCAAGGAGCATGAAGTAGAGTCAGTCGATTGCAAATTGTAAGGGAAACATTAGTGGTAAGGGAGGGTTTGGGCTAAAATGACCTAATAGGATTCTTGCTGAAGGCCCATCAGGCTGATCAGATATCACCTGGGTGGTGGCGGCAGATGAGAAACCTTATCAATCCCCTGGCTGGTGTAGCTCAGTGGATTGAGCGCGGGCTGGGAACCAAAGTGTCCCAGGTTCGATTCCCAGCCAGGGTACATGCCTGGGTTGCAGGCCATAAACCCCAGCAACCGCACATTGATGTTTCTCCCTCTCTCTCTATCTCCCTCCCTTCCCTCTCTAAAAATAAATAAATAAAATCTTAAAAAAAAACAGTGGGTCAGTCCCATCACGAAAAAAAAAAAGAAACCTCATCAAATATCAAGAGTGATCAAATATTGAGGATGGGGGTTTCTGGCTAAACTGAGTTAGCAGGATTCTTGCTAGAATTAGACTTCGCAAGGAAAACCATGGGATCACAAGGTTTAGTGAAAAAAAGGAGAGAATCTTTGCCAATAAATGGTATAGTTTCATTTATTGCTTTTATGGTTTATTGTTTGGTGCCAAGTACGATCAGGAATACAACATCACATCGTACTGAAGTTCCTATAGGAAAACCCTTCTGAAGTGTGATTTCCAGGTGCTGCATTGTCACGGAAGCTCAGATTCCAGACTTAACAATCTTTGTCAATATGTGGGGAAGTGTCAGTTATCTTGGGGTAAGAGGAGAATCAGTTAGCAAGAGGCAGCTAAATAGCAAGTGAATTTACAGCCATTTCTACATGGATTGTTTCATTACATCTTGAACAGATCTGTTTATTGTTTATTGGCTTGAGCTTCAGATAAGATAGTTGGCCAACATTTACTGGTCAAGTTTTATTAAAATTTAACATCTTTGAACACTTGCAGTCAGATACAGAGAAATGCAGTGTTCTCACAGTAAGTAGCCTGTGGGGCCTGAGAAGGATCATGAGATGAGCTGTGTCTCTTCTTCTACGTCCTGTTCACTGTAGGTAGGCTGTTGTCAACCAGTGGAATGGTGGGTGACCGTCTGGTGTTATTTAAATTCACAGTTACCCCTGCTCCCCTCTCATGACCCCTCTCCATCCTCCCCACCCCCCACTTACCAAGCACATGTTAGCACAGGTGAACAGGGGATAGAATGCAAACCAATGGATCAAAGAAAGAGCTGGGGAAGGTAGGAAACAATACGCAGATTGATTATTATTGCTGTTCATTGGCACAATTCCTTGGCAAGGGAATTCCACTTCGGCGGCAGTTATGTCTTGTTAGCACAAGTGTTTGGTGGAAACTCATTCGATACACAACTTAAGGAACATGATTTCTCAAATTCTCGAATTTACAACTGTGATGTGGGATTTTATTATGTAAGCTGCAACCAGAGGCAGCTAGGGAGCCATCTCGTGAAATGCTGTTTCCACTGCAGGCACCAGCCTTCTGGGCCAAGAGGGAGTCTGGCCGTTAAAGTGGAAACTACATGTCAAAACAGTCCTTTGATCTCATTATTTTAATTGAGACTGTTATTTTGACGCACCTCTATATCCCTTCCCAGTGTGACTAGGTGAAACAGCCGGCATGGCCAGGTATGGTCCAAACCCTGTGGTTATATAAGTGAGAAAAACATTCGAGTTTGAGGAACACTCTCTATACAGCCTGGATCCCAAATGCTTGCTTTTGAAATCCCAGCCTTAACATTCAGTAGGTTTAATCTTGAACACAGTACTTCACTTCAGTAAACCTCAGCTTCCCCATTCGGGCAGTGGGAACAATTAGTTGTACCCAAGTCTCACAGGGTTGAGAACATTAAATGAAGTATGCACACAAAGGGATTAGCACCACATCTGGCATGCGGGGGCTGGGGAAGGGGCGGGCTTCTATGGAAAAAGTGCTCCACGGAGAAAGTCTTTATAAGACAGTCCATGAGGCACTAAAGGAAAAGGCCATTCAAGGAGAGTGGCAAGACGAAGTGTGTTGCCACTACAGTTACCTGCGAGGCACTCACCTGAGTTACTGTAGGAAGGGATGTGAAACAAGCTAGTCTGAGTGTTTTTTAAAGGAAACGTGCTATTCAGAAGTCAACTGAAAATATCACCCATGTGCAGAAGAGATTCCAAAGGATGATGAGACAGCCCAGGAAGGGACATTTCCCTGTAGCTAACGCCCCTGGTTCGGTGGGAGCCTCGATGCACACGCTGTTCGCGAGCATTTTAGGTCCAAGCTCTGAAACTTCATTGGTTCCTCCTGACAACCTCCCCACTTTGGAGGAGAGACTGCCAGAGCTTCTTTTTCCTACCGTCCTGTCCTTTTGTTGGCCTGATCGTGGTTCCCATTGTTCTGGAACACATTTTAGATACTACTTTGTATTTCTAGTGTTTTAGCCAAACATTGCTGAACTTGCTTACTCAACCTCCTCATTCTCCTGTCCATCTTGTTATTAATAGTGTAGCCAATTGTCTACTTTGGTGTTTATGTGTATGTGTGTGTGTTTTGTAGTTAATAGTTCATTAAATTTTCTGGCATTTTTTTCCTCATTTCTGTGCCCGCTTCTACTTCTCCTATGTTATATTTTCCTCCTGGGCTTTCTTTTCTTCCTGAAACGTGTAGGTTCCCAAGCACACCTACCTAGATAGTTATTTTAGTGACGTCTTCCTGGATGGTAAGGTTTCCTGTACGTTGTGCATCTGAAAACTGCTCAAATAGGACCCTCATTCTTTTTTGATAGTTAAGCAAAAAGTAAAATTTCAGGATAATGGTTGTGTTTCATTAGTACGTTAAGATATTACTACATTAATTTCCAATGACTATTATTGCTCATGTGTTGTTCTTTGTGAGAAATCCTTTTTCTTCTTCTATCAGCTAGCTTTTTAGATTTTGTTTTTATTTCTATATTCTTCAGTTTCTCTGTAATATGCCGAAGTGTGGGTTTATATTTATTTATCATGTTCAAAACTGAGTGCACATTCAATATGGGAATCCACAAGTCTTCAGTTCTTGAAAGTTCTTGGCTAACAACATATTAAATATTACTTCCTTGCAAGTCACTCCATGTACTTCTTCCAGAACTTGTATTATTGGCTGTCGGGGTCTCTCAGTCCTCTGTGTCTCTGTGTCCTGAGTACTCCTTTGTGGTTTCACTTTAAATCCCCTTTCCTTTCTTTGTCGTGTTCCGTGTGAATTTTTCAGGATTGCCTTCAAATTCACCGGTGCTTTTCTCACCTGTATCAGTCTGCTTCATCTGTTTTATTTCTTTAAAAAATAGTTAATATGCTTGATTTCTAAGATTTTTTATTTTTTCACTTTTTTAGCTACTTATTCATATTTTCATACTTTTTTATTGCAAATTTTAATATAAATTTTGTGGTTTTTTTAAATCTCTGGATATTCCACTTACTTCTTTCAAAACTTAGTTCGGAGTGTTCCATAACGTTTTCATTTGGAATAAATTCCTGTTTCAGGTGCTGATTATATTTATGTTTTTAGCTGTTGCTGTAGTTGTGGACTTTTTTTTAGAGGCTCGCGTTTAGTAGGATGGTTTATATTCTACTCTCTCTTTCATTTCCTTTTTACTCCTCACTGTTCGTTTATACTTGGGTCCTTGATAAATGAGTACATGAGTACAGTTGTCCAAGTGTGGAGTTATTTCAAGGTTCTTCTTGGGTCTGTTCTACCTTCAGAGCTTAAATGCTGCATTTTGAGAGCAGTTCTGCTTTCTCCATAGTGTTAGCATTTGAATAGACTTGACCACTTTCCAGAAGGCTGACTGTTTCAGAGGTCAAAGTAATGTAACGTGGGGCCAAATTTATGCTAACCCAGTGTTTTATAAGGCGTTTTATTTTACTGATTTTTGAGAGAGAAAAGGATAGGGAGAATGGGAGGGCAAGAAGGGGGAGAGAGAAGCTACTGTTATCCAAAGGAATTGCTAATAACAGGTGAGCCTGACATTTTTCAGTGGAACTAAACTCATTTGTGAAAGTTGGCCATTTGACTGGCTTTTCAGTAAATATCCCAAGGATACTCAACCAATAAGGTATTTTGAGTTTGTCAATTTATCATTGTGAATCTTTGAAGTTTTCCAGCAATGGGTACATTCTGCAATAACAATCTAAGGTTAAATAATTGTGGTGAAAGATGAAATTAGGACCAATCACAAGTCAAAGATGACGAAGTCAGGCCGCTTCAAGAGGAAGCCCGGGAGGACCAGTTAGGGACGTTCGGTTCTGTCTTCACTGTTTCAGCAAGAATGTCTGGCCTTTCCACAGTGTCTGTGCTCTTCATCCCCCACGCAGCATCGTTGTGTTCTGTGTGGTCATGTTTATCTCTCGTTCTTCTTACGGTTCTGCCCTGGGGGGTTACACTTACAGAGGTACTCTCCTGTCTTAGTAACATTTTATGATCATATTTTAAAAATACTTGTTAATTTAATCCATCTGATAATATTTAGTAGTAATGTGAAGTGGGGGCTTGATTTATTTCCAAGTAGCTTGCTACTTGCCCCATTATTATTTATTGAATAATCAATTTCTTTAATTAATATGATTTGAAATATCATATTATCAAATATTCAATTCATTTACATGCTGGGAACCTTTCCAGTGTTTCTACTGTTTTTCTGTATGAATTTGCCACAAAATTTTAATTAAAACTATAGATAGCAACGTTTTAATTTGGAAGTAAACTTTATATTAGTTTTCTTTTTAAATATTTATTGGCTACTATTGTTCATTTTATTCTAGATGACTTTTAGAATCATTTCATTAAGTTGTGAGATTTAAAAAACTAGATTATTTTGATTGCAAAGTAGTAAGTTTATTAATTAATGGAGGAGCTATTTTAATTTTTTATGAGTTCCCCCACAGAAACATAGTCACGTGTATGTTTTTCTTTATCCTTATCGTCTTTCTAAAGCATTGTGAGGTTTATGTCAGGAAATATTTATTGGTTGTCAATTATAGTAAGTAGCAAGCTACTTGGAAATAAATATGTGTGTATCTCTATATAACATAGGTCAAATAGACATTAATAATTGTTGCACATGTTAACAGATAAACTGAGGCATATTAAAAATTGTTAAGAGTACATTTGAGCAAAAACAGATTTGAGTGGAGCTGTGTCAAACCAGAAGTATTCAGAAGGGATCAACTTACAGGAGCTATGGAAAGACTTTTATAGAGAAGATGTGGAGACAAAGCAAAGACATTCTCTGATTGGCTGTAGCTTAAGGGGTTGCCTTCTGTGGGAAAGCCTCATTGGCTCTTTGTGATTGCTTGTCCATAGGTTCTGGGTTCTTAACCTTGGAGCATTTACTGGCTTGCCGTAGCTTTGGGTTTGCTTCAGTCTAATGGCTTCCTTGTTTAATCAATTTGACACAAATAATTAAATAACTACAAATATTTACAGTGCTTGAAGGAGAGCATTATTTATCTGTAGTATTAATAAATTATGTCAAAAAAATGAACTGTCCTCTGGAGACTATTCGGATAGAATGGCATAGATGAGCCTTCCACTAAGTGGTCTTCTTGCAATGGCATTGCAGCAGCTGTGTCGAGAAGGCTCTTCCCTGGAGGCAACGTGAAGGAGAGAGGATAGCTGTTCTGTGTGATGTGCGCGTGTAGATGCCAAGAGTTGGCTTACAGGCATTGGCTTCGCTTCCATCCAAGTGAATGGCATGGCCTCACATTTGACTCTATTTTATGCTGCGATGTATTGGTAAATAGTAGGTGGTAGAAGAAAGAAAAGCCCTAAATTGTGGTGCCTGTGAATTTCTGCAGTGTAAAATACATTCTTCTATAGCTGGTTTCAAGTTACGAATGTGAAGTCAGCTAACTTGCAAAATTCCTTAAAATTTAACAATTGAAATTCAAGCCAGCTCTGGGGTACCCTGGAACCCCTCCCTTTATGCCCCCCCCCCTCCCACCTCCACCGCCACCAGCCTCTAGTCTCTGCTCTAACTCACCTCCTCCCAGCCATGCCCCAGCCTTCCTCAATCTGGCCTATGCCCTCGAGCTCTTTGGAAACTCTCTCGCTATGCAGATGCGATGTCATAAACTAATAGCTGCCTTCTCAAGGAGGAACATTTTGAGTGGGAACAACATTCATTTAGGAGTTAAAAGAAACCAGAAGATTATTTCTTTCTCTTTTCTTCTTGCTCTAAGAGTCTGTCGTACCTTGAGGCAACGAAGATGCTGCCAACTGGCCAGGGAAAAGGGCCAGAAAGTCCAGACAGTCGCAGAGATTAATATTTTAAAAGTTTGACAAACTCTGGCTTAGCCAACGGATACCTTTCATCTGAGGCCCATAAATCCATTAATAGCATCAAGGCATTTCACCGGTGTCTGTTCACTGGTTAGGACACGCGGTAACTCTGGGGAGGGTAGTCTACTCTTTCTTCATACAGGGAAGAGAGGGGAAGAGAACAGAGACACTGTCACCTCCCCCCACAAAAGCCACTTGATTCTGTCACCCAGGGAAGCGTGTGGAGATCTGTAGGCACCAGCATGCTGCTGGGTCACTCTGTGTGAGTGTGCTGGGGAGAGGTGGCTGAGCGAGGAATGACGGTCCTGGGGCACAGGTTCAGCCTCGGAGCTCAGCGTGATGATGGTGAGAGAGCTGTCTGGACAGTGAAGCAGAAGGCACTCGGGCAAGAAGCATCAGGCTCCCTCACCCCTGCTCCCTTCTCTCTTCCTTCTGCTGACTTTGTTACAGAGATAAATAAAAATACAGCATGGAGAGGTTGCCGCAAGGGATGGTCTCAATTTTTTGATCAAGGAAAGGTAGATGTTGTATCTACAACTCTCTTTGCGTTTGGGGCCATTTTATGGGTGATGTTAACAGACTTCCTAGGGAAGTTCTCTGCCAGTTTATCTGAAGCTGCTCCAGCAGCCTCCGGGCTGAATCTGAGCCAGTGAGGAGGAAAACTTGGAGTTCTTGTTCCTTATGCCTCCTTAACTTGCATGGCGTAGATCAAATGGAGCCCTGGACAGCTAGGCGTTTATACTTTAAACAATAGAAACTATTTCTAGTGATGCCACAGTCAACATTAAAAAAACGTTGTTTCTGTATGTTTGATCCTGATCCTTCCGGGAGGTAGGTTACTTCTTATGGATGTAACTGAAGATATTTGTTCTCTTGCGCAAAGAGAGAAAAAGGGATGGAACAGGGTAACTCAGATGCCTGCCCTACCTCACGCTGTGTAGTTATTTATCTGCAGAGGCAATAAAGAACAGTGTCGGATCTTAGCAGGACTCTCTGGAAAGATCAGATAACTCAGGTCAAAACAGTCCACCCTGCTGAGTTGACAAAGACTTAATTGTTTGTGACGCTTCGCTTACTGATGTTGGAACACAGGATGGGGTTGAAGTTGTTAGGTTCTATTCTTGCACAAGGGACAGGGATGATGCTCCGTCCCAAACGCATTTCAGCCACAGCACTAACCAAGGTAGCACAGGACTGTGCTTGCAAGGATGAAAACATGGCCAGGAGTTTGCAAACACTTGAGGAAATTCACCCAATGATTAAAGCATAGGACTTCTCTCAAGGAATTGAGTTAATACGTGGTACAAGACAAAAAAAAATCCCACAAAGAAATGAATATAATTATTATATCCATGGAACAAAAGCAGGCTAATGAAGAAAAGGCAAAGTTCTTGAAATTTAGATACATTAAAAGAAAACCCTCAACTGATAGCAATAAGCACCAAGCTGACCTGAGTAGAAGGAAGGGGAAGAAGGAAACATTATGGGGAGAAACTGTATGGTTAACACAACCAAATCTTAGCCCATTAAGGCAATACATTCTCTTCAGTAGATGGCAATGAAAGCCTTATCGCCAACAGGGTTGTCAGTATAGAGAGACAGAAGTACATTTAATGGAAATATTTGCTTTATTGCTGTGCTGCCCCCTCAGTTTCCATTATCTAGTTTAATTGGAACAATTGCTATACCTTATAGATGATTGAAATGTTTGCTTATGAGTACTTTATATTAAAATATGTATTCTCTCTATATTTTATAATATATTATATTATATTATATATAATAAAATTATATTCTCTATACTTAGAGAATTAAAATATATATTCTCTATATATTTTATAATATATATATTTTAATATAAAGTACTCATAAACAAACATTTCAATCATCTATTGTAGCATAGATGGTAAGCAGAAAATAGAAAGAGGGAGGGTAAGAATAGTATGGGAAATGTAGAAGCCAAAACAACACATGTACGACCCATGGACAAGAACTAAAGGGGGGGAATGTTGGTGGGAGGGGGTGTGCTGGGTAGAGGGGAGTGAAGGGGGGAAGTGGGACAAGTGTAATAGCATAATCTATAAAACATATTATAAAAATATATATTAAAAGTTTATGTAAAGCAAAGAGATTCTTAACTAGCTGAAATTTATAAGTGATATAATATTTAGGAGTTTTTGAATCAACCCTGAAGTCATGTGTTTTAAACTACTACTCTTATAAACAACTGAATTCTTTTTTTTTTTTTTTGTTAATGTATTTAGGGTTTGGAAACATCTCACCTCGCACAGAAGGGGGCAAAATATTCTGTATCATCTATGCCTTACTGGGAATCCCGCTCTTCGGCTTTTTGTTGGCTGGGGTTGGAGACCAACTAGGGACCATATTTGGAAAGGGGATTGCAAAAGTGGAAGATACGTTTATTGTAAGTATGACAGCCTTTTAGGCACTTGTAGTTATTGTTTAATCTATTAAAATATTACACTCTTTCTATTAGCTTCTAAATGTACAGTTAGACATTCATTATTGGATTTTCCATAACAATTTCTAGGTACTCCTATTAGCACTGTGTAGCTATTTTTACACTTACCTGAGTGAATAAATGAATCCGTGCGAAAACCCCTAAAATATGCATAAAAAGTTGGAATCTGACAGTCATAAGTTCAGATTTTTCAGCTATATTGTCTCCTACTTCTATTCTCCATTTTATCATTTATTTAATGTGAATAATGATACAGATGATGAGGTATTACTGTAAAAGTCAGAGGTACTCATAAGCAAATATAGGTTAAAGCTTAACATAGCTAGTAAAGACTGACAGCATCTCATTATTTAAAAGTTACTTTGGTGCCCTTGGTTACTGTAAACTTAAATAGCCCGTCCATGAAGAAGAGAGTAATATACAGCAAACACAATGAAGGTGATTATACAACTTAATTCAGTAATGTCATTGATAGAAATTTATCCAAGGGATGTAATTCAGTAGAACCTACAGTAATCTAGATGAGGATGTTCATGGCCATAGATTCAACAGAAAAAAATAAATAAAATGAAAATGCTTCCATTAGAATTTGGAGTAAAAGATGGTAATAGTATCATCATGACTATAAACTTCTATTCTTGAAGAGAATTAAGGAAATGATTGTGTTAGGAATGGGGTTACAAATGGTTTATTACTACTGTTACCACTATTACAAATACATTTTATTTATTATTCAATAATGTTTTATAATTTCACAATCTTTCGACAAAGTATTTTACTCTATGGATGAAATAAGACTATTGAGGATTGGTTTTCAGTTTACACTATAGTTCCAGTTTTTAGCATGAGTTCAGTTTTTAGCATATTTTCATATTTAAGTTCAGAGTTCACTCTCAAGTATTTAGAATGAAGGAGGTATAGTTGTTCCAGAACAGAAGTTTAATCCTTTTATGGTATTATACTTTTCTTATATTGATATTAAAAATACTTTGTATTTATATAATTGAGAAGTGGGGTTAGTGGCATAGTAGTACTTGGTAGTACTGAATTGTTCATTTGTTCAGCAGAGTTTTGGGTGCCTACGGGATGCTGGGTAATGTTCTTCGTGCTGCCCCTACATCACTGTATAAAACAAATCCCGTGCCCTGCTAGTGAATAGAGTCCAGCAGACGTGATTCAGCATTTAGTACTAAACACTTCTGAGAACTTTACAAATGAGATTTCTTTTACTCTCAGATATGTGATATGGATGGTGGGCTAGGAAAACTTGATTTTCACTGTCCATTCTGTGGTTTCATAGATCTTTATTTCTAGAAAATTTTCGGCCTCCAAAGTCCAGTCATTCTTCTACGGTGCGGGGCCGTGACCTGTGCTTTTTGCAGTAGATGGGACAGACTTAGAGAGGAAAAATGTGTGGTGATTAATCTCAAAAGGAGATCTGGGGGTAAACTGCATTCATTATGAACTTGATCTAATGTCACATGGTGGAGGTTCCTGATAAGAGAAAGAGGTGAAAGAAGGTGGGCAATCTGATGACAGCTGCAGCTGAGGGCGGTTGGAGACTGACCCTCGCTAACGTATCACCGTTGCCATGTTCAGCTTTGTGGTTGAAGATCATAGAGCAGAGACACAGTGCATCTGGGTCACATGGCAATCAACTCTGACTTTAAGTCCATTACTGTTACACTTGAGTCAATTGAATAATGATTGGAAAATGTAATAGGAGTGGGGGAGTAATTTTATCAATTATCAGTAGTCAATATTTAATTCATGGTTCAGTTCTTTTCCATTCTTTATGTATTTCTAGATTGTGTTTATGCAGCAATCAATTGCATGCCTATGGAATAGAAATATTTTAGGAGTTATTCAGGGAAACAAAAAAATGACATAAATCTAGAATTGTATTCTCAGAGCCAATGTAATTTTACTTTTGAGAGTATTTTCCCCCATTGTAAAGCTGTGTAAGAGAAGAGTGGCATCGTTATTAGCATTGAGTGTTTTGAGCTATTTATGTTATACCCAATTTTGTCTTTACGTATAAAGACAAAAAAAAACATGAAAATGAAAACAACCTTTTCACTTGCTAATTTGCTGATAACAGTGTGTGTATAGGCTAGCTTTGTGCATGCACCGATAATCCATTAATCTCAGTCAATTCCTCTTTCTTTCTCTCTCTCTCTTCCCTAGAAGTGGAACGTTAGTCAGACCAAGATTCGCATCATCTCAACAATCATCTTTATACTGTTTGGCTGCGTGCTCTTCGTTGCTCTGCCCGCGATCATATTCAAGCACATAGAAGGCTGGAGTGCCCTGGACGCCATTTATTTTGTGGTTATCACTTTAACAACCATTGGATTCGGCGACTACGTCGCAGGTGAGTTTCTCCTGGCACCAGCACTGCTGTCCTAACCCTTGGCCCTTAGACTTCACTTGGGTTTGCAGTACAACAGAGGGACTGTGTTAGTTTCCTAAGGTTGCCATAACCAAGTACCACAAACTGGGGGGCTTTAAACAAAAGACATCCATTCTCTCATGGAAGTTCAAAATCAAGGTGCCAGCAGCAGCTTGACCCCCCTGAGACTCAGGCAGAATCCTTCCTGGCCTCTGTCCAGCTCCTGGTTGGAGGCCATTGGTCCTCAGTGATCCTTGGCTTCCAGCCGCATCACTCCCATCGCTGCTTTCGTCATCACGTGGCTTTCTCCCTGTGTCCACATTTCCCTCTTCTTAGAAGGATAGCAATCATATTTTTTCAAAAAAAGGAATACCAGTCTACAGAATTAAAAGCCCACTCTCGCCCGGGATGAGTTCATCATAGCTAACACATCTATAAGGACTTATTTTCAAATTAAGTCACATTCCAAAGTCACGGAGGCTACCACTTCAATGTATGTTTTTGGAAGACACCATTCAGTCTGTAATAGTGACAGAGCCCAAAAAAGTCATTCTATGACAGTGGAGGTAAGCAGATGGGTGCAGTTGAACATTTATTGTTCATTTTATGAAAGAAATTTGGTTGCTGGTTGTTCAGAATTTTATATTCCCAGCCTATTTTCAGAAACCTAACATCGGTCCCTTATTTTTTTAGCACTACAAGAATTTCAGTTTAACTTCTCTTTGCTCTTTTTTCTTAGACCTTTTTATGTCTTAGTTTCAAAAAACACATGTACACTTTAGAAGATGTTCTTAGCTACTAAAAACTTCTTTTCTCTAAGATATTTATCTTTTTAAATTTTTAATTCTCAGGACACTATTTTTGGCTTTAGCTCAAGTGTCCACATTCTTTATTCATTTTAAAAATTGTATCTCATCTGTATGTTATTTCAACTGCTATTTGCTTTATTGTTATAGTTCTCAGGACTTAACATTTCTATTATTTCAACCCTCTTTTTCCCCTGTTATATTATTTAATTATTATTGTTCCGACTTCAGTTTTAAATAGATTATAATCATATTAAAAGTAATGTAATCATGTACTAACATGGGTTATTTTGACCACCTCCTGAAAAGCTAAGCCATTCTTTTAGTTTGGAGTATTAGAAAAACATGCCAAATATTATAGTAGGAATGTGCCATTAAATTTTCCAGAATAAACTCACTAACCAAATTTAGTTTTAGGAGAGTTTTATACTTTCTGATTATTTACAGTTCCTTCTTGACCCAAACTTCTTACTTAAATATTTTCAGAAAGAAAATATATTTTGTAGTTCAATGAAATCTCAAGAGAAAGCTGACAGTGCACATGTTTTTACTGATTGGTTAATAAGTGTAATTTGGCAAGGCCTTCCTTTCTGGGGAATGTATAATGTCCTTGAAGGTAAGCGTGTTTTCCTGAGTGGAACTTTGCTTTGGTCAGAAATGCTGTGCGTACCTCTGGGTGCTGGCTGGAGGGCCTGGGGCCGGGGGTGGGGGGTGGGGGGAGGCACACGCTCCGCTGGAGATCTTTTAGCTTTCTAATTAGCACAATGTGGAGAGGAGAGTCTCAGACGTTTGCATGTCCGAGTAAGAGCTTCTGTCCTAAAACACCCATTTTTCTACTTCTCATCAAAGCTGTAAAATTGGCTTAAGTAGAAGTGGAAAGTGTATTTAATACAGGAGAAAATGAGACACAGTGCTGATAAGAAAACTTATACTTGCAGTATGTTAATCTTAGCCTCTTGTACCATTTTATAAATATAATTAACAATGTCTCATAAAAACTAGCATATATAGCCCTGGCTTCCGTAGCTCAGTGGGTTGAGCGCGGACTGCGAACCAAAGTGTCGCAGGTTCAATTCCCAGTCAGGGTACATGCCTGGGTTGAAGGCCATGACCCCCAGCAGCCGCACATTGATGTTTCTCTCTCTCTCTCTATCTCCCTCCTTTCCCTCTCTAAAATAAATAAATGAAAATTTTTTTTAAAAACTAGGTGATACATCTTTTATTTTTTAGGCCAACATCGTTGTATTGCTTGTAATATTTTTCAAATTTTTAATGCTTATTTTTATAGCAGTGCAAAGTTTTATTTATTTTCAGATTTATTAAGATATGATTGATAAATAAAATTGTAAGATATTTGAAGTGTACATTTTGGTATTTTATAACATCTAGTTAATTAACACATCCATCACCTCACATATATATCTCCCCCTCTTTTTGGGGGGGCAAGAACCTTCTACTCTTCAGCAAATTCCAATGATATAATACAATGTATTTGTTATTTTCAACAATTGGCAGATGGTATCAGTCCAGAGGCCCACATGGTCTGAGACTCAAAAAAACCCCAAAATTATAAAAATAACTAGTGTGGGTAGAGTCCTAAAATAATGTCGCACATTTGTGACCACAGTATAAACTGGCTTAGAAGAAAAGGGACAAATATTTTTACTTTATGGTTTTGTAGAAGATAAAAAACAATTTTTTTAAAACTTACCTTAGGAGCTCAACACTCTGAAACTGGCTAGATCATGTGGGTTTCATTAGTAACCAGTCTGCACTGCCCGCAGAGAGACATTCAATGAAAACATCTCGTGTGTCTCAGTGACCCACAATTTAGAGTCGGGGCAGGGTATCGAGGGGGGGCGGTAACAAAGTGACATTCACGTGGCATTGAGTTTAGTGTAACACACGCCTTTTTTATTACTAGGGTTTTAGTTTTTGTAGACCTCTTTGAATTCGTTATTTTAATTTCACAGAGGAAATAATGAAAAATGGCAGAAGTACACTTGGCTAATAATTAGCAAAGTCATTTGCTATGACGGGAGTGACACATGGCTGAGAAATGTGAATGAGAGAAGAGGCAGATCGACATTAGTTTGGTTGACTTATCTCTAGCTCCTTCACTCATGTATTTTGTAGCTATTTTGGTCTTTGTGAGACTGTGGACCCTGCTCCTGGTATTGTAGTCTCTCCAGCGGAGCCCTGTTCTCAGGGCGTGGTTTGGCAGGAGGATATGTGTGAGGCAACAGGCGTCTGGGGAAGGCTGGGTAGGAAATGTGTGCCCTTTGCAAAAGTCTTCAGAAAAACAAAAATTAGGAGTACTTTTTTAAAGATCTTGGGAAAGAATTGCCTTATATGGTTCATCCTAAAAATAGTCTTTGCTTCTGGGTGCTTTGTGACTATAACGTAAAATTAGCCATTGAGTTAAGGCAAGCACCGCACCTGGGAAATACGGATTGTTGACTGTTTTAGAACCTTCTCTCTTGCTGTTAGATGCCCCTGCAGATAGTGTTTCCACTTCACTGTGATATTTTTGCTGCGGAAAAACAAGGGGCATTGCTGTGCCTTAAACCTACTCATCTTTCCATTGGTCTATAAATATCCAAACAGAGCAAAGGTGTACCTCTCGTAATGCACACTCACTGGCTGGCATCCTTCTCAAGCCGGCACACCCCGCTCCGACAAGGATTAGGGTTCGATCACACTGGTGTACGGAACTTCTTGGGAGACACATTCAAGAACCGCAGTCTTCAAACTGCGGTGTTATTAAAGGAAAAGAAGTACGTTTTGGAAAGTGATGTATAAATGTTTAGGAGACAGGTTGTAGCCTTGGTGTGACTGTCAGGAACATCTCGTAAGCAGCAAGTGAAAACGTGGTATTTTAGACCAGAACTCTGAGACAGGGAGCTCATCCTTGGGAAGGAGCAAGAAAATCCATGCAGCAAGACTGTCTACCATGGGGAGGAAACAGGACAATCCCTTTTCCTACGTGTTCTTCAACCTTATTCCTTACCTGTCACAACATAGATGGTATAAAATGAGCATGAGATAGATTTCTAATTTATAAATACATACATTTAAATTTGCATGAGCAGAACCTTTTCGTTGTTGGCGATAATGAGTCAAAAGCATTTAGGGACCACTAGTCAGGACACAACGACCTAGCATTTGGGTTCTCTGTGCAGGTGACCAAGCAGAAGAACCCAACATTTAGTGATTCTTCTATAGAACGCGCTCTCCGGGCAAATTTTAATTTTATATTTACAGGTATGCAAGGGATGAGTTTTAGTGGCTGGTTGGCTACCTTAGTGGTTGGTGTTGGCTCTGTCCCGCTGGCCCAGTGTTCTAAAGTTCAGCGTTCTAGGGCCACAAAGGATGTGGGGGCCCCAGGGCCCCTCTAGCGCTTTTATTTTACATGCGACTAAACGTAGCCCTGTTGTCGAGAGTACTGCCTGCGGTGTTTCCCTTCCTAAAAGGTGAGAAGTTACTAAATTATGATTACCTTAAGGACTGAGGGCTAGGTATATGGAATTGTGGGAAAAATTGAATTCTACTTATTCAGGCTTGTTTTTTCAGCTAATCTCCTAAGTCCATGATTCAGAAAAATAGTTGGTGAATCCTCAAAATTGGAGAAAAGGCAAGTTAATTACCTAACAACACAATTTAAAATATTTGCAAAGCTAGTAGCCTCTTTAATATATACTGTGAGGGTTAGAATAGATGAATTTCCACCAATTGTTTAGAAGCTGCCCCATGAAATGCTTAGAGATACTTTTCATAAACCAGGTTAGTTCATGAGAGATAATATGAATGAGTGAAAGTCAGGTACAAACATATAGTTTTGCAAAGCAGTGAGTTCCTATCACCACCTTTACGAATAAAAAACAAATGTTTTAGCCAAAATTTAAATGTTCCAAGAAATCTTCGTGGTTGATATTATGCAAACCCATTTTCCATCTGAACATAAATGTATTTAGTTATCCAAATATATCTTCTTGGAATTTTGATCAACGAGACTTAGTATATTTAGTTGAATAATGAATTTTTCTTCATCTCCCATGTAGTTATTGAATGCTTACTGGGTAAGTCAGGCTTTTATGTTTAGTTCCTTATGTTCTTCTATATCGAAAATGTAATTGGGATTCTTCCCAGGTCAGATTCTTCTTCTGGTGCATTTATCTTTACTAAATTTTTACAAATTTTCGAAGTTGTAGAGCCCATCTGTATCACATTTTTTGACTTGAAAAATATATCTGTATATCTCATATTAAGAATTGAGTTTTCTTGGAATTGCGTTTTCAGAGTCATTACTGGAAATGCAGTTTTTATTGAGCACACTATTGCTTTCCCTTACGACTGAAACACGACCCATGGAGCAGAGTGCTCTGAGTCTCCTTGATTAATGGAAGGCGATTTTATCGTGAAAACATATAAATCTGTTGAAAAGCCATGGAGTTTTCCGTTTTGTTTGTTTAAAACAGTTTGTTCTCGTAGAGGCCCTGCAGGAAAGAGTTTCTGATGTTGCCCAAAACCTTTGCAACTGTGTCAGAAGCCAGTTATTAAAACTGCTCTTATGGAGCTGATCACTGAATGAAAATCTGCCAGGAATTCAACAGATACCAAGGGAAGAACCCAATGAGGAGTGAGGTCTACTTGAGATCAGTCAGTACTACCGTCGCCACCACAAGGGCTCAGAAAAATTGCTTTGCTTGGAAAGAGAGGGTTGTGTGACTGCTAGGGAGATGTATTACATCATTCATGCATGCATTCATTCATTTATTCAGATATTTGGTGAGCACATATTGCATATTTCATACTGTGCTTAGCACTTAGTGATGATGACTGTCTATTCTTATGGGACAGAATGTTCGAAATCCAGGAACATAACCTACCAGTCCTGGTAGTTCCTCTGTGCGTGCACAGAAAATTCTGCAAGGAGTCTGGTACACAGCTGATTCAGCCAGTGACTCTCAGAGAACTCACAAGAGAGCTGATGGCTAGCTGCATGATGAATCAAATAGTTATTGACCCAAAAGGCTCAAAAGTCCTAGAGACTGTGGACAAACCAAGAAGTTATGTAACTTCCAGGATTCAGAATGGATACAGAGAAGCATTGTAGAGGCATAGGCTGAAAAAGAAGAGACGGAAATCATTCAGTGATTAATAGTTATGGCTTAGGGAGGCTGGCAGTAAATTGTACTGCTTGATGAAAAAGACTCCAAATTGCTCTATATTGATACTTAAAGGTAATTTCTAGGGATAACAATTGTGTACATCTCATATACTGTACATTTCTGTCCTCATCAAGGAGGAGCGAGTGAGGCAATGTGTTGATGTTTCTTTCTGATCATGAGATGTTCTAAAGGTGGTTTCCCTAATTTTAGACCAAGTACCTAACAGGTAATGGACAACATCTTGAAAGCTGAAATTGAAATTCCTCAAACACAGATTCAAATGTTGAAGAGGTTTACCCTTTTGGGCCTTGTGTTTTCGTACTCAATAGCATGTGAGAAGCCTGGCTTAGTGAGTGAACTATTGTTGAAGACTGAAATCGTATTTCCATTTGTGCAAAAGAAAACAGAACTTACAGCCCCTGGCTGGTATAGCTCAGTGGATTGAGCGAGGGCTGCGAACCAAAGTGTCGCAGGTTTGATTCCCAGTCAGGGTACATGCCTGGGTTGCAGGCCATGACCCCCAGCAACCGCACATTGATGTTTCTCTCTCTCTCTCTCTCTACCTCCCTCCCTTACCTCTCTAAAAATAAATAAATAAAATCTTAAAAAAAGGAAAAGAAAACAGAACTTACAACATTGCCGAAAGAGCCTCTTAGTCCTTGAAACATGGAGTAAACACTTCATTCGGTTAAAATTGCTTTACTATAAAAAAGGAAAAATATACTAAAGCAGAACATTTTTCTTTCTCCTGTCATATTAAGGCAGTATTACTTTGACTAATAAAAATAAGTCAAACAAACCCAAAAAATTGAAATCCATATTTGATATCTAAGCTAAAATAGTTACAGGACAGTGCAAAAAATTGTCCTCATTTTCTTTAGAGCACAGTTACAGCTATATCTACATTTTATAATACATATATCACTTCAGAAATTCAGAGGAGGTGCATAGAGTTGATAACAGCCCAGAATGGCTAGAAGATTCCCATGACAGATCTACTTTTTTAAAAAATATTGAATTTATTGGAGTGACATTGGTGAATAAAATTGCATAGGTTTCAGGTGTACAGTCCTATAACACATCACCTTTATATTGTCTTGTGTCTTCACCACCCCAGGTTGTCGTGTCTTCTTCCATCACTATTTTTACTTCTTTTTTCTTTCTAAGTATTCTGTGATTCAAGAGCATCACAGGGAAAGAAAATTAAATTTAAGGGAAGAAGTACATTGTATACTCAGGTTTTTTGGAGAAAAATAGGGCCAACTTCTAGAAACTGTTGGAATGATAACAGCAACAAGGTGAGGAGGCTTTTGATGAAATAATACTTATCTTCAGATTCACTTGGTTTCTAGGTAAGACCCTGGGAGGGAAGAGGCACACCTTGTTTGAGTTAGTGTTTCCAGCACTAGCTAGGTGTCTACCGTTCAGTGTGGGCAAACAAGGCCGGTGGATAAATGATGGGATCGTAGGTGATGTGCACGGCCAGGCCAATGAAAAAAGCCTGTGACATGGAGCCAGGGAGGCCTGGGTTCGAGTTCTGGCTCTGCTGCCTCCTTGCCTGTAACACCTGACATGTTATTTTACCTACTGTAACTGTGACTTCTCTACTGAAAAGTAGAAACACTTACTATTGAGATTTCAAGGAGCCAGCACAAACCTCCGTTTCTCTTCTGAGTTCTGAATGCACTGTGAGAGTGATGGCAATTGAATTATCAGCTTAATTACTGAGACAGACAGCTAGAGAGATATGGCTTAAGTCTATGGGCAATGGTCTTGCTAGTCGTCCTGCCCCAAGTGGAAATGATAGGAGTGGGAATGCAGCTTCCCTGAGAAGTTTAGGGAACCCATCTGCAGAGGGAGAGGAAGCATTCCCAAGCAACCATGCCAGCCTGAACCTTTCCTGGGCTACATGTTTTAGTACCTACAGTTTAATCTGCTAGATTAGATTAGGCTCTCGCTGATTTCCTCATTTACGCACCCAGGAAGAAGTCCAAAGAGAAATGGCACTATTAATTAATTAATTAATTAATTAATTAATTAATTTTAAAGTATATTTTATTGATTATGCTATTACAGTTGTCCCAGTGTTTTTCTACTTTTTATCTCCCTCTGCCCTTTACTCCCCACCATCCAGCATTCCACCCCTGCTTAGTTTATGTCCATGGGTTGTATATATAAGTTCTTCGGCTTGTCCACTTCCCATACTATTTTTAACCTCCCCCTGTCTATTTTGTGCCTACCTATTAAGCTTCTTATTCCCTCCATTCTCCCCCTCCCCACTGATAGTCCTCCATGTGATCTCCATTTCTGTGATTCTGTTCCTGATCTAGTTGTTTGCCTAGTATTGTTTTTTAGGTTCAATTGTTGATAGTTATGAGTTTGTTGTCATTTTGCTATTCATAGTTTTCGATCTTCTTCTATTTCTTAGATAAGTCCCTTTAATATTTCATATAACTAGGGCTTGATGACGATGAAGTCCTTTAACTTGACCTTATCTGGGAAGCACTTTACCTGCCCTTCCATTCTAAATGGTAGTTTTGCTGGATAGTGTAATCTTGGATGTAGGCTCTTGCCTTTCATGACTTGGAATACTTCTTTCCATCCCCTTCTTGCCTGTAAAGTTTCTTTTGAGAAATCAGCTGATTGTCTTATTAAAGATAAGGAGAGAATCTTAAAAGCATCAAGAGGAAAGGAGAGAGTTACATGAGAAATGGCACTATTTAAAAGAGGCTATTGCGTATCATTTGAGAGTCAGGAACAGACTTATTTTAACTACTTGGAAAAGTTTATAAGATTCCTGAAACCTTTGTCTTTCCACCCCTTTTTGCTATTTTTATTGCTTTCCTATAATGATCAGCCAGAAAGCTCTTAAAATGGAAAAGATCTGTGTGCATATTTTTAGTGGCAACAAAGAAAATAGCAATGAAGTAACTATTCCTACCAAGTGGGTGAGGAACCCACGAGTGGGCAGTGGGCAGTAGTGTCCTGCAGCCTGTGTCTCAGGAAGGAGAACAGAAATGATGGAGTTGGCAGAGTGGATCTGGGGGAGGGGGCAGCATATGGGGAGTGAAGCCAGGGCAGAAAAACAACCCTGCGTTCTTAATAAGCAAGAGAACCACAGACAGGTTTCCTGTGTGCAGCCAGATTAAATTAACGCTTACAACAGCCAAGACAATTTTTGAATGTTTTCTAATTTAAAAACAAAACCAATAGCTCTTTTAGCAAGTTATTTTAACATTACAGATTATTTAATTTTGGTTAGATTCTTGGATCAAGTGAATTAAATATGATAGAAGTTATTCCTAAATCTTAGCTATCAAAAAGTGAAGAGGGCCCTGGCTGGTGTGGCTCAATGGGTTGAACATCAGCCTGAGAACTGAAGGGTCGCTGGTTCAATTCCTGGTCAGGGCACATGCCTGGGTTGTGGGTCAGGTCCCCAAGGGGGGCGCTCGAGAGGCAACCACACATTGATATCTCTCTCCCTCTCTTTCTCCCTCCCTTCCCCTCTCTAAAAATAAATAAATAAAATCTTTTTAAAAAGTGAAGAGGATTTGTGAGTTGTTTGGTCATATTCACATATATATTGATTTTTCCTAGATCTTTTGACTGCTGGTATTTCATCTTAAGAGTGGCAGTTAAGAATGGGAAAATGTTGCCCCCCCAACCGTGGTTTAGAACCCACTGAAACTGGTGGGGTAGACATTTTACCCCAATATAAACCTTTTAGTGATGGAGCTAATTTACTCTTTTCAAACTGTGACATCTTCCTTGTAAGAGAGAAGACATAGAAAGTCATCTTGAGCGTGAGCTAACTTCTAAAATCAACATCTTGGTGAATTTCAGGTTAAATGAGTCATAAGTCTTTGGACAAAGATTTTCTGCTTTAGAAAGAGAAAGCGCTTGGAAAAAATGTCAATTTGGTTTTATTAAAATGGAAATATTTGAAAAATAGGTTTCACTAGTGAGCCTATCATATAACAAGTTTCCGCACACATTTCTCTAGTCCCTTCTGTGAGTCTGCGGAGCTGCGGTCCCCACGGGCCAAGTGTCAACCATCGTGAGATGCATTAGCCTCCATAATCTTTCCCCAGAGTGAGATATATATATATATATTTAAACACGGCACAAGGTGAAAATTTTCACAATATTTTGAAGGCAATGTCATTTGCTTTGAAACTGTATTCTTAAAACTACTTCTCCCCAATGAAAGCTGAAGTTAGCATTATTTGCCTGATAGAAAAATGGTCTCTTTTTACTCTGACCCTTTAAGACTTGACAATGTCATGGCAGGCAACTCGCAGTCCAATTTATATGGAGTAACGGTACAGTCAAACTTTTATATTTGATTTTAACGCATAGTGACTGTTTACTAGCTGTGTTCCTGGTTGTATGGCTTGATTTTTTGACAGTTGAGTACACCCCTGGCTCCTGTGGAAACATCCGTCTCTGTGCTATCAATCCTAAAATCTTTATCGTCTGCTCTGCCCTGCCCTGCTAATGTTAGCTGGGCATTTAAGGATCTCCCTGGGTGTCTGTGCCTGTGTGTGCTTCCAGCACGCCAAACCTATCAGGTCCCAGTTTTAAGTACCTTTGTCTTCTCTGGTCACTCTTCCTTCCCCTGTGTTTCCTGTTCAGTGGCTGGCACCATCTCCCCAATGAGGGCCTCTGGTCATCCTAGAGCCTTCCTTTCACTCACCACACCAACTCACTGGCCGTTAATGCCTGATGATTCTGCCCCTAAAATGCTTCTTTTTTTTCCATTCCAGCCCCAACTCAGGCACAGTAATTTTTTCATTGGTTCAGAACAAAAGTTGCAAATGGGCTTCTCTGTTGGTCCTTCCTTTCTGCCACTAGATCTTTCTATGCATATAGTCATACTTGAGTATAGGACTTACCTGTCTATCCCCTTTCACCTACTCCCCATCGCTGTAGGAGCTGCTCCCTACCACCTGACACAACCCCCTTCTTCTGTTCTTCTCTCCTACCCCTCTGCTCCCGGGCACGTATCCATATATAGCTTTAGCTACTACTAAAAACCTTTGAATATACCACACACGTCCATCTAAACTTTTTCTCTTTTGATCCTCATCACTTAAGGCTCATTTTCCTGTCTTCACACCCTCCCCCTTCTGGAGGTATTGTAAACATTCTTTCGTCTGTGTCCTCTCCTAGCACAATTTTATTCTCTTTCACTGTCCCTGGGTATACCCCATTATGGTTAATTGTCTATGTGAGGCTTTCTCGGGCTACATTATGAATTTCTCAAGAGAAAGCCTTGTTTCCATCTCTTGTAAAATTAAAGTCCCTGTTCAGTGTTTGGGATTTAATAATCACCCTATCAATATGTGCTGAAGCAGGGGTGTGCTGAAATGTGTACACATTCTCATGGGTGCAGTTACTATACCTATGGAGAAGTAAAGATTAGAATAAAGCAAAAAGTTCCTTTGCCAGTGTTTTCTGAGAGCAAGGGGTTTAAATTTATGGCAGACATGGGAATTTCCCTGAAAAGTCAGAGAATAGTGAATGGCAGTATCACCTGCAAATTACTGTTTAAACAAGACCCACTGTGGCATTGTCTCTGGCATTTGTTATCAATGTATTGTATTGATGATTTTTGAAATAAGAGCCACTCTCTGTCCAGGGTGGCATTGAATTGATTGGTTGGCACGTATTAACTGGTTACTATGACTTGGTTGGCAGTAAGGTGAAATTTACTCAACGAAATGCATACTCAAAAAACGTGTCATCTCTGTCTTCTCCTTGTTAAAGCAGAGGTGGAAAGAGAACGTTAGTAAAGTACTAGATGTCATGATAAGACACATTGTAAGAAAGAAAAGAGAAACACGGAGCAAGAAAAAAATCACGATGACCTGGAGAATTAATGAAATGCCTTATTAAGGAAAACTTATTTCACTGGCTCTTGAAAAATAAACAAGGAGTACATGAGGGAGAAGGAGGAATTCTGCATGAAGAGAGTGATGTGGCCGATGGACAGGATGATCGCTGTTCTGCCAGCCAAAACTCAGCTGGGGATTTTAGCAAACGTCTCTACTGTTACCATTTACGAATTGGAGGCTATTTTGTTCCACGTTGTTCTCTTTCTCACAGGCGGATCGGACATCGAATATCTAGACCTCTATAAGCCTGTCGTGTGGTTCTGGATCCTCGTGGGGCTCGCTTACTTCGCCGCCGTCCTGAGCATGATCGGGGACTGGCTCCGAGTGATCTCGAAAAAGACGAAGGAAGAGGTGAGAACTCAGAAGCTTGCACAAAACACTTCTATTTCGCTAATGTAATAAAAATTTAAAAAACATTTTTACATTTATTTAAAAAATATTTATGTTTCACGTAAATTTGTTGTACAAGGCTATCCTATAAGTTATAATTCATTCCCTTATACATACTAAACACTTCAATGTTCCAGATGCTACCTAGGTGCTTAGGGTAATTTGTAATAAAAGAGGTGTAATTAAATTTTCTCATTATATCTTTTTTGTTTTCCTTTTTTCCTTAAAGGAACAAAGTAAATTTTATTCCATAAAGGAAAGTACAATAGGAAATATTTGTGTCAACATATTTGTAGCATGGAAAAGTGAATATATTATATAATATTAATTTTTTCCTATTTTAGTCACTTTATTTCCTTTTTTGTTGTGTTTATATAAATAATATAAATGTGTTCTAGTCCCAATGTGCACACACACATATGTGCCCCAGAGCTGTGCGCGCTAGCCAATTTCTTTATATATGAATTTCAGCTGCTCAAAAAGAGATCCTTTTACCTATTTTGAACAACTATATATATAGAAATGAACATTAGAATTTTGGCTCATGACACTTGGGAAAATTTAAATCCAGTTTAGAAATTGTATAGTTTGAGACAGAGAAAGAGAGAAAAATCATGGTTATTTTCACTACAATGTATTTTCAATGTACTTTTAAGAATCTTAAGATGCTAAGGGAAAAAAGAGATTGTAAATAGGAACCATTTTTGATGATATAGCTAAGAAGAGAACTTCTCAAACATCTAGCCATAAACTGGCTTGCTTTGAAATGGTTTCTAAAAAACACACACTTGCATTTTTAGAAAAAATAAAACGACTGAACAGAATATATGTCTTATAGTTAAGAAAAGCGTTATTTTGTGAAATATATATATTGCACACATATTATAAACATACTATACATTATATGCATGCATGCATATGTACATACTAATACTGTGGATGGATCACAGTTAGAAAGCCACTAAAGAATGTATAGAATGGGGAAGTTTTATCTTTATTATGTTGGTATATTTAATTAAATATTAAAGAATATTTAATTAAAGTTTTAAAAGCTGTATGTTAGAAACCAGTGCTTTTGGAATGGGGCTCTCTGATGCAAAGCATCAGCGCACTTTCCTGGAGTAATGCGATGACCATCTGTAGGAGCGCTCGGGCTGCCATCACAAGACCCCACAGACTGTGCAGCGCAAACAACAGAAATGTGTTTTCTCCCAGTTGAGGAGGCTGGGGGGCCGGCAGCGATGGGGTCTGGGAGGCCTCTCCGCAGCTCGCAGATGTTGCCTTCTTTCTGTGTCCTCGTGTGGCCTTTCCTGTGTGCACACGCAAGGACAGAGAGGGCTCTGGTGGCTTTCCTCCTCCTCTGAGGACACCATGCGGTTGGACCAGAGCCGCACCCTTCTGACCTCATTTAACATTAACCGCCTGCCTTAAGGCCTGATCTCCAGACACAATCACGTTGAGGGTTAGGGCTTCGACACACGGATTTGTGGAGAATACAGCTCAGGCCATAGCACCATTCTCCGAAATAAACTTAAACGTCTACACTGGTTGGTTTATTTAATAGGAAAAACAGGTTTGTGTGTCTCCTGAGGACTGATCTTCATGATTCTCAACCAAAAGTATGAGATGTATCATTGTGTTTTCATGCTTTCAAACGCTGAAAAGTAGTAAACTATTTTCTTTTTTGGCTTCTGCCTAGCCTTGGGAGTAACGTGTTCTTTCTGGTGACCGCATCTGTAGGAAGCTCATGTGAGTGAAGGCCATGAGCAAGTTCATGTGAACCTTCTGGAGCTGCAGCTGCTGCAGATAGCCGAGCCAGTTGAAGTGGAGCTGTCACTCTGAACAGATGTGTGCTTTCTTTTTTTTTTTTTAAAGATTTTATTTATTTTATTTTTAGGGAGGGAGAGAGAGAGAGAGAGAGAAACATCAATGTGCGGTTGCTGGGGGTTATGGCCTGCAACCCAGGAATGTACCCTGGCTGGGAATCGAACCTGGGACACTTTGGTTCCCAGCCTGCGCTCAATCCACTGAGCTATGCCAGCCAGGGCTAGATGTATGCTTTCTAATTGAAGATGCAGTTTAGGGAAGTGACAAAATCAGGTCACAAATTCAACGGAAAACGTGAAGAAAGAAAAGGAAAGATCACCTATAATTTACCTATAGATAGATAATCAGGATCAAAGTCTTTACAGATGAAATGCTACTAGAATTTCTACAGCACTGGAAAAAAAGATTAGATCATTCTCATTTTGGAATAGCTGACGAAAAGGCCCAATGAAATAAACACCAACTAAATCCATTCTAGTTGGCGTCTTTACCTGGGTGAGCCAGGCCAGGGGAAGGTTCAGTATGTATTATTTACCGTCTAAGTCATTCCAGATACTCCAGCTTGTAAACACTTCCTCAGTGTTCAGAAGCAACAAGGTTATTTCTAGTTTTCAGTTTTGATGGATGAAAATGCTAAATAATTTTGATAACTTGGAATCTGCCCCATTAAAAAATGTGACTAGTACAGAATATAAAAAACACAAACTAATATATAGCATCAACTTTCCAGTGGAAAGCGCTAAAACGCATGCTTTCCTTGAATAAAAAGATTTTGACAAGTAATAAACTCCAATCTTACATATTTTTAAACAAATAATCTTATAAAAATTCATATGGTTCTATTACATTTTAAAAACAGATATGATATATTGCTTAATTAGAAACATATCACTCTAATCATATGGGGTCCTATTTCTGTTCTGTTAAAATATATTCTATTTCTGATGAACATTAATTTTAATGAAAGTATTATGTTTAGGATTAAAGAGAAATAGCTTTTAATGGACATGTTGAAATAAAACATGTTGGTATGGCTAATCCGTCTGGAATATTTAAAGAGATGCTTAGTTGGCACAGCCCTGCATGATTTCAGAAATGTCACATATGATTATAGTTGATGTGCATTCCTCAAGGAAAATAGAATGACCTCAGCCATTTTTCCATGGAGGCATACGACTTTCTGTAAAAGCGTTTGTCTCATTATTTTTAAAGCTCTCATGGAGAGTAGGTCCATGTGTCACACGAAAAACTGATATGATTATCTTTTTCTATGAAGCCGTACACCCCTCTTCTGAAGGACCAAGGTTTTCACTTAGAAAATAAAGATTATTTAGGTATTCTAGATAATACAAGAACATATCTGAGGCAGGTGTAATAAAAATGAGATGTGATCACAGCATTCAGAAGGTAAATTCCTAAGCAAGCAGGGAACAGGGCATCCTGCGTACGTGCAAACCTGGATCAGTTTGCTGCTGCTTACATTCCTCGAGTGGGAAAGGCCTGGATTTGCGTCTAGTTCTTGTAGTTTTGTAGATGTACCACAGAGTTGGGAATGTCCCTGTCCATCTGTGAGGCGAGCACCACCTCTGCCACTACCACAGCATGCCCGCGTGGTGGCGCTGCAGCTGGCCACAGGGAGCGGATGGCCATGCATCAGTCCTTCACCAGTATCGTTTCCTTAGTCTGGAGGTGTCCCCGCCAATGCAGATGCTCACTAGGAGACTGACCTCGCATCGCATTAGGGAAACTCCCTTTGACTGGGAAGCTCTAGTGCCAAGAAGCCTTGAAAGACTGTTTCTAGAACTTCTTATTTGGCCCCAGCATCATGAAGAACCTGAGAATATGGAGGGATGTAGTTGTCTTCTGCTGGTTACCTGGGGAGGGAGCCTTTGGTCTTCTCCAAAGGTCATGCCTTTCCATGACAAAGCCGGGCTGGGAGGCTCTTGATCTTGTCTGGCGATGGGCAACTAGAGAACAGTCGCAGCCTGGGCCCTGGAAAGTCTGCAGTGCAGCGCTTTATCATTGTGTCTTACGGGAGAAGTGCTTTACGTAGGAATGGCTTTAGATGCCATTTGAAATAAGACTTTATTCTGAGAACCTTAGGGAGCCATTGAAGGGTTTGAAGTCGGGGGAAGGAATGATCTTACCCACAGCAAGGAAGGTGGCTTAGTTGGGAGAAATTATTGCCTAGAATAGGGGTCTATTATCTTGTTCAGTGGGACAGAGCTGAAGGCAGAGATTTCAGGATTGTTTGGGTGATAGAAGGGGTAGGGTCTGGTAACCCAGCAGGTGTGGGCAGTCAAGAGAAAGCGGGGATGACATTTGTGATTCTCACTTTGGGTGATACTACAAAACCCAGGAAAATGAGGGGTTCTAAGTGGGTGGGAGAAGGATTGAAAGTGTCATTTTGGACATGTTTCCATGGATAGATGTGTGGCTAATTCAAGTGTGGATGACTGGGTATGCCAGCCTGGAAGGCCGGGAGGATGGGAGCTAGGGAGCTGGTCCAGGGGGCCCTGGGTGACCACGATGTACGTGGCAATGGGAGCTGTGACTACAGACTAGTTCACCGAATGAAGTTTTGTGAAGTAAGTCGGCAAAAGAGCTAAAAATGGATCCCAGAGCGACCCCTTCATTTAAGAGGGCGAATGTAGAGACTATAAAAGACTGTTTAGCAAATAACATAGTCAGATAGACTGATTCATGATAGGGGTCTGTTGGAAGGTCAAAGGAGTTGAGGTCTTGAAGAAAAGACGGTTACAGTAATGGATCTGAATGACCGGGGGGAAGAAATGGAACCCAAGGAAAGGCGGACACAACAACATAAAACGGAGAAACAGTGCAATTAGAATTTCCAATGAGGTCGCGCTCCAGGGATGGCACTTCCGCAGAAACAATGCAAAGTTGCCGCCCTGGGATTGTGCGGGGGAGTGGGCACATCTGAAGGTACTTCTCTGGGCAGGCTCACCAAGCACAGTCCCAGGGGGCAGCACTGATGGTATGTTTTCTGGAATGGGAGCCCTTGGAGCACAGATCATAGAAAACTGTGAACAGTGCCTCCTGGAGTGGTGCAGTGTAGCAGCCCCGATCCTGGGCACCGTGGGCATGCATACGTGGTAAATGTGGGTGGTGGGCAGCGGGGCTGGAGGCGTGAGCTGTGGAGGGACAGTGTCAAAGCAGCAGGAAAGGGGGAAGTCTGGAGGCATGGAGACCAGTTAGGGGATTATTTAAGGTTGATTCATTCCTAAGTCATTCACTTATTCATTAGAAAGGTACTAAGGACTCTGTGATGAGCACTCTGTCAGGCTCTGGGAGCAGCTGCTCACCTGTGGCAGCGGAGGCCGATCTCTGTATTAGAAGGGTTACATGGGTGGTGCATTTCCTTACTGGTCTTTGCGGTGTTTGCTCTTACTTTCACTTTTACTTTTAGAGATGAAAAAAGGAGTTTTGAATAAGAACGTACTTAGTCTTTGACTAGTTCAAATGGCCTGCTTGTACTTTGTCCTTTTCCCGCCCTCCCATCTTCAGAGAGCACGTCAGACTTTGTGGTCATTGCTTTGGTTGCTGACGTACTCAGGAGAGGGAGAATTACTGTGTAGCTCCAACTTTTTCTTGGTGTTTTTATTGTTGTTCTCTTGTTGAGAAACTAAAGCAATTAAGAACGATTGTTGGCACAATATACAATGATCCTAAGACTTCACAGGTTTGTATTTTAAGTCATATAACATAAAATAGAGGCAAGCAGTGTCACGATGGGCTATTAAAAATAGGGCATGTGTACAGGTCTCTGTTTTCTGCCCGACTGCACTCTGGGGAACAGATCAGAGCAATCACACTCTGAAGTTCCTCTCCTGGCCTGTATTTGGTTCTACCTACTCATGCCAAGGAGGAAATTCCCTCTCTTTCCAGTCCCAGACTTGGCCCAGAAAGTTATTACTTATTTAGTAAATGGGCCATTGGAAAGGAAAATAAAAATAAAAAACAAATAATATAAAATAATAATATAAGACTTGAAATAAATTATGCTTTGAGGCAACAGTAACTCTCATATGTGAGTAGATGTCTAATTTCCAAGTGCATTTTGTGAACCATCAGATCTGTAGGACCAAGACCCCTGATTATGTGTCTATGTCATCTTAGTGACATGTTGGATACCGTGAACCTTGGAGGGTCCAATATTAGGAAGTTTTTTCCAAGTCAAAAATAGGATTTGAGAGTGGTAGAAGTAGAAATGCTTTTCTTCTGGAATATACTTTATGTCTTTAAAATATTAAAGATGATAATGCTGTGAAGTCCCCAGCTGCCCCATAATGGCTAATAGGGACACTGTAGCACAGGGAGGTAAGTCAGGTGATTTGCTTCAGGCCACACAGCTCTTCAGTGGGTGAGGGGTGGAATCAGTAATCATCCCAGTGGGATTCGCTCCTGGGTCCAGCCTTCTAGCCTTTTTGCTATGCTGCGTTCCAAGAGCTCAAGAAGTTGGTTATGTGTTTTTGTTACTGTCCTTCTTTTCTTCTTTTCATTTTATACATAAGTAATATCAACACATTAGAAGTAAGTACCCACATCTAACTCATGTTAGTTGGGTTACTATGTAGCTACAAAGAAGAGCTTTATGAATAGTTTGGTCCCTAATTGTGTTCCCATATAGATCAGTGCATCTTCAAACATACAATTTTAACATTCTTCTAAATGAATCGAATTAGTTTCTATGATCTCTGGAAGAAATGCCTGGGCTTTGGGAGCCCATACAATTGAGATTTAATTCTATCTTAACTGTTTGCTAACTCTGAAAACTTCACCAGAAAATACCTAATCGGAAGGGATTCTGAGTCTCCATTTTCTTTTAAAATGAGAGTTAGCCTCCTTTATGAGATTGCTTGGAGATTCAGTGGGTACAGTGTGGGATGTGCTAAGTGCTTACTAAATGCTCGTTCTTTTCTTCATGGGTTTCAGAAGAAATTAGTATCAAATATTTTCCCACATCAGATAATCCTGTAACATTCTAAGATTATCACCTCTATATCATTATATATTCTACATGAGCATCAAAGGCTGAGAATGCTTACATGCCTGAACATCTTGTTGAAATAGTAAGTAAATGCAAACCAAAAGGTAAGGGAACATTAAGGTATATTGTTGCTGGAAGTTAATAGCAAACCCTGAATTCAGAATAGCCTGCAAAAAAGTAGGTCTAGGAATTTTAAATACGTTGCATGATCTGTGCACTGGAAAACTAATTCCTACATTAAATGCTTTTCTTAAATCCATCCATTACTATCATCTTAGTTCTTTTCTAGAATGGGAGCCGTACGTTTCCTCGTGTCCTGATGTGACTGGGTAGAATTCACTTGTATTTTCTTTTTATGAAACGAAGGAAGAGCGTTTCAGTTGTTGCTTTTAAAATAAACACAGGCAGGAAGATTCCTTCTTTTTTTCATTTTTAGATTTTAGGTTGAACTCTTACTGTTTCTCAATTGTATCTTCTTTTTGCTTCAGGTATTCCACAGAATGCATTCTGGTAGTGACAATTCAGAGTTATTTTTTCTATTCATTTGTTCATAATAGGAAAGTAAGTTAATAGTTTTTGCCTCAAAGCACTTTGTAAGTAATTTCATTTTCTTTAGCTGCAGAGCACATTATAGGGATTTAATGCATCAAGATATAATGCTATCCATCTCTTTCGACTGCTTGGAGATTGCCATCTGCTCTGAGAATTTGTATTAGGGGAAGCAGCCGCTATGAACTTTGCTTTTAACATTGTTTTTGGATTTTCTGCATCAAACCAACGTATTTTTGCTTGCTGTATTTAGAGCTAAAATCAATCACGTTCTACAAAAAAATAAAACCTATGTTTGATGAGAACACAAGCAAGGGGCCAACAAAATGATTTTATGTTTAGTTTCTCTTCATAGACGGCTCTTTCTAAAAGAATATTTGTTTGTGTTTGGTTTGGCCTGATAGTGGGGTGGGAGGGGGACATTGAAGTTTAATCATGGATTATTTGATCATCTTTTACAACAGAGTGCATTATTTCTTTTGTGTTCAGTGGGTGGGACCCTACTTGTAGTAAGGGAATTTAGTTCTTCCTGCCCGAAACTCATTTGAACCAAACAACAGCTTGCAATGAACAATCTGTCTATATGTGCACACACATACATGCACACAGATACAAAATCTCCTCTTTGTGAACAAAGGTGAACTCTTGTTCTTCTTTATGAAATATTCCAATTTCTCTCCCCTCCGAGGCCCATGCTAGTATTGCACTTCTCTTCACCCCTGTGGTTGGTGAGCCGTATGAATAGTTCTGGTCAGTGAACTGTGGGCAGAACTGTGTGAGAAAATGGGAAGGAGATTGAATGGTGCCTGTGAAACCCTCAGGAGAGTACTTGCCTCGGGCACAATGACCACAGGAGGTCACGGTGCCATGTCAGCCTGGGTCCTGAGTAGCCACAATGCTCAGGGCCCCTGCGGACGTGTCAGGGGCATGTAGCATGAGTGAGAAATGAACTTGTCCTTGAAAGCACTAAAGTTAAGGGGCTGTTTGTCCTAGATTTTATCCTCTCCTATCTGCACTAGTCCAGTAAAACTCCATAATTATTTTGTTGCTTTATTTCAAGGAAAGAGTTAAAATAACCATCATTATGATCACCATCATCATTTGGGAGATTTAAACTTTATGCACCGTGCTAATATTTGGTGAGTTTAGTTTTAGTTCAGTTTGCAAATCTCATAGACTTAGATATATTATTTAAAATGTATTATCTGTATTTATCTTATTTAAGATTTGCTAGTGGTTTTATTTAAATAGAAACATCAGGTAAGAGTTGAAGCGAAGTAGAGAAACCTGCTTTTTAAGGAACCTATGTGTGGAGACCAGTCACCCCTGCTCCTGTGAAAAGGCGGTCTCGGATGTTGAGTGATACTGAATCTGTTTTATCTGTGAGTGTTCCAAAAGAAAGGATCTTGAACTGGTGTTGTTTCATGAAACCAATAAATTAAAACCAAAGTAATCACAGATATAAATGAGCAGCATATCTTTATATAACATTTTGAAATTTATTAGGTTGAACCATATGAAATTGTTTATATTCAACTATTTTTGACTTTAAGACTCACAACTCCGTATGGTTCAACCTAATAGTTTAAGGAGCTGTATTTACAAGCCAGTTTCCACAAATATAACTTTCCTACTATAATCTATACGTGAGAGTATGATCTGTACACTAGGCCACATCACATTTGGCTGGACATTTCTGGTATCCTTTCTTTAGTCATTGCTTGGCTGAGAACTTCTCAAAATTCTGTTTTGCTTATGTATACACTGATGATCTCATCTCCACTCAAACACAAATTTGTTGTACTTGGGTGTTCCGGAAATCTATCTCTGTTACACTTGTCACTCCAGACTGTAGTTCATATCCCTTGTCACTTGGCCGTGTCGTAACTGCTTCTGACGCCGAAGCTCCGTTGGGGGCCACCGCGCTCCGGTCAGGAACGTACAGTCCCCACACTCTTCCCCGTAGCCCAGCTAAGGGGTGGCTGAACCAATACAGACCTTAATGAAAGGCTTGAGGGTAATGTAAAGGAGTTACAGACAGAAAAGGAAAACTTCATGCTGGGTAATCACACAATATTGTTCCTCGAGTCCATCAGTCATCTTCTCAAAGGGGCCCCTCTCGGCCTTCTTGCTCTGCAGTCCCTGGCTTGGTGGCATATGGCAGGGGTCTGCTTCTCACTCAGGGACCCAGCCAGTGGAAGGCTATGTTGACACAATAATAATAAATACACTGTATAACATGTGTGCATATTATGTATAACATATGCAAATATACTCTCCCCCAAAATGGAAATAGGCATTCAAATCATTAAACATGATACTGGATATTTCAATCTGAAGCAATTTCATATGGATCGCCTCCTCAGGTAAGGCTGTTCCCAGGAACAGTGGATAGGTACTTGACTTATGTGTCTGAGATTAAACAAACAAGCAGACATATAAACAAACACAAATAAACAAACCCGCTTTCCAAAGTAGTCAGCTTTGTAATGAAGAAGGCCCAGCTACAACAATACACTCTGGCTCTAGCATATGTGGCTGCTCATGACCCATGAAATGTCTTTTTCCACCTTTAGAAGTAAGCAAAACAAAACAAAACACTTCTCACATCTTCTAGCTGTGTATGCTTGCCATGAATAGTTTTTCACCACTCTGGTTTTACTCTCTTCATAATCCCTCCACAGCAACCAGCACTTAGGTATCTTTTGAGCCCAATGTTTGTATGAAACATTGCCCCAAAGTTTAGTGGAAAACATCAACCATATTGAGAAATCTTACTATAGAAGATTTAATTCCCAAACTGGAAACTATGTTTATGAATGTAATGATATTTTTCATGTGATTTCTCACTAATGCCAAGGTTTGCTGTGTGTTGATGGACTCTCCAATTTCTTGGTGCTATTCTGAGGAGATGACATTTCTTTTAGTGAGGGTATTTTTATGCCATCCGATCTTTGTATATATATGCACATATATATATATATATATATATATTCATCTTTATACGTAAATGTGAGTGTATCTACATAGGTACACTCATCTTTATACATAAATATATAATATATAGACACGTATACATACATACTCTCCTTTATTCCTATTTGAGGCATTTCTGCCATGCTTTGAGAGGCTGTTGGATAGACTTAGCTTAAATATAAATTCAGTGTAAGGCCTACTGTTTTGGGTTCAATACATATTTCAGAATTAGCAATAAAGGCTGCAAGGACATGTATATGTACATGCATATGTATATGTATATGTAAGCAGGGCAAGATAAAAATTGATTTCCTATTTTGAAGCCATGTGCATTGCAACATGCAAACTTTGTCATAAGTGTGAATTAACCAAAAGGCAGTAAGTATAGTCTAAGTTTCAGATTAGAAGAAATAAGAATTTCATTGAGTCGTGTTTCTGGTATGCACGATGGGGACTGTTAGTGCCACTTGCAAAGGGTGCTCAGTGCAAGTGACTTCAGTCCATCACTGATTGGTTTGTTCATCAGACATGTTTTGACTGTGATGGTGTGTCAGGCATTTTACTAGGTATTGGGAATAAAGGTGTAGAAAAGTCACTGCATTTGCCCTAGAGGAGAAATTTATAGGCAACCGTGTACTAATAATTACTACGGGGTAGGCGCCACAATAGAGACACAAAGGAGGTACATCTGGTGCCGTGGTGCACAGAAATGGAATTACTAAATATAATTGGATGAACTGGGGGAAACTACCTAGAGAAGGGGATATCCCTGACTTTCTTTCCCATTTTACATTTAATCTGATAGCATTGATCTGAAAAAATATTCAGTCCTATGGCATCAATCTTCAGTGTATCCAGAGTCCACCTGCTTCTCACCTGCTCATCATCCCCTTCTGTGCCACCATTAGCCCCCACCTGGGTTATTTAAAAGCCTCCTAACTTGTCTCCTGCTTCCTCCTTTGTCTGATATAAAGTCTGAGCTCAACTAAGATGCCAGAAGAATCCTTTGCAACAAGTCATATGATATTTCTCTGCTTAGCAGCTTCCTGATGTCTTTCCATTATTTTCAGAGTAAAAATTAAAGTCTTTGAAATAGCATTAAGGGTTCCACATGATCTAGCCTCCCTTACCCTAACTTCTGCTCTTACTATTCTTTGTCTTCACTCACTCCTCTCCAGCCTCACTACCCCTCGGTGTTCCTCCCACAGCAGGCCCGCCCTGCCCCAGTGCCTTTGCACTGACCGTTCCCTCCTTCAGCGATGCCTTTTTTCCCCAGATACCTGCCTAGCTCCATTCCTAATGTCTCCAAGTCTTTTCAACAACATGAATGTCAGAGGTTTTAATATTTTTGAGTACATACAACATATTACTTTCATGAGTGCAACAGAATGATTCCATATTTGTATATATTGTGAAACAATCACCACAGTAAGTGTAGTTTAGGTACATCTGTCAGTATACATAGTTACAGCATTTTGTCTTGTGATGAATACTTTTAAGATCCACTCTCATAGGAACTTATAAATAGGCAGCATAGCCTTGACTGGTGTGGCTCAGCTGAGTGTGTGTTGTCCTACAAAGTGGAAAGGTTGCAGTTTCAGTTCTAGGCCAGGGCACATGCCTGGGTTGCGGGTTTGGTCCCCAGTCCAGGCACGATTGATGATGTTTCTCCCTTGCATTGATGTTTCTCTCCTTCTCTTTCTCCCTCTCTTCCCCTTTCTCTAAAAATAAATAAGTAAAATCTTTAAAATACATACATAAGTAAATAAGCGAGCAGTACAGTACTATTAAGCATAGTTGCCGTGCTGTACACTATATCCCTTGATTTGCTGACCTTATAATTTCGCCTTTGTTCCTTTTGACTCTCTTTACCCACCCATGTTGCCTACCCCGACACCCCCACCTCTGGTAACCATCAATCCACTTTCTGTATCTATGAGCTGGCTTCCTTCCCTCCTTCCTTTCTTCTTTCTTATTCCACGTATAAGTGAGACTATCCAGTATTCATCTTTCTCTGACTTATTTCACTTAGCTTAATGTCCTCAAGGTCCATCCATGTTGTGTCATGCTTCCGTTTGACTGGAATAAAAATGTTCCTGGCTTTGGGATGCTATGTAGTTTCAGGCCTATGAAAAGGGAACATGTTTTAGATTGATATCCCAGAGAGACAGCAGTTTCCTTATCCTACACAGGGCCAGTGGGAAAGCTCACAGGCTTCTAGCAGTTCTGGTCATGCAGTGGGGCAGCGGGGCATCATCAGTGGTCTGGGAAGGAGGACTAATGGAAACCGACCAAGTCAGAGCACTCTTCTCATTTCAGACAAGCGATGCAACCTTACAAAAAAGTTCCCCCAGTTTTATAAGCATTGTAAGCTATGGAATTACTCGAAGTGATGGTTATATAGTCATATGCTGAAGGTGGATCTCATAAAACAGTACTTCCTTAACACAAATAGAGGAGGTGTTAGAAATATAATTTGAAGTTGCCTCTAGAACCCCTACCTTGCCAGATAAATGGTGGGTTCTCCTGATTAGAAGCAGTGTAAGATGAAAGCATGTAACTCAGAAGTGTTGTTTCAGAAGCTCTTGGGAAATGCGGAAGTTCTAGAATTTAATATTTGGTAAATATCCTGTGACTAATCCATTTCTCCTGTTATCTTTGTGAATCTTTGCAAACATCCCTCATTTAACACTCCCAGTTGGGTCAGAAACAAGTTCAGATGTACATATCTCATCATTGCCCCTCTGAACCAGTGTACTAATAAAGTTACGTTTCATTTGTCCACATGTGGCACCCGTGAATAGTATGATAGTCTAATGTTTTTTAAAGCGCTCAGGCAGCTGGGTATTTCATTCCACAGAGTGGTCATCTAGGTGGCGTGTCTCCTATTAGGCAGCCTAGCAGTTCGAAGAGATTTTTAAACTAGTGAAAAATGCATTGGTTATGGTAATTGGCAGTTTTTTCTCATTCCATGGAATTTTCCACCTTCTGTTATTCAAAATGTAGGAGCAGCCAACTTTTACATCTGAAGGCAAATAAGATAAGGAAGGTAACGAGAGGGGGAACCATTAAAGCCTTTGAGAGCTTTGTGATGAGCCCTGAGGGTGTTATAATCAGACCTAGACAAAAGTCCGTCTAACGCCTCACTCTGAGCCCTGGTTTAATGTGAGCGATAATGAAGCTGGGTTTGCAATCATCATCAAATCAAAAATAATAAGGAACACCGGCAAGATCCCCGTAGAGGTGTTTGGAGTTGTCATTTCTTCTCTCTGCCTTTTCTCACCTTCCTGAATATTCCTTACCCCTTCAGTACTCATCGTAGCGCAGGCTTCATAAAATAACCAAACCGAGGTATAATAGAAACCCATTATAATACAGCTGTCTGTTAAATGGATATAGACAGAAATAGATCAAACCATGTTCTCTAAAGCATAAAGTGCTATCATACGTGCTATACATGAAAGCCAGCCCGCTGGGGGAAATTAGCAGCGGAAGGGAGGGGGTCCCGTTTCATTGTCTCTCTGGGTAGCGCTCTTTACCCTTTCTGTGGTCTCAGCAGATGCTCCGGACAGCTCGGACTGCTGAGCAGAGGAGTGGAGGCGTGCGTGCCCATCACGCTGCCTTTCCAGACACCGTTCAGAAGCATTTGTCGGACGGCTATTAAAACATTGGTCTTTCACTTGCCTCTCACAATGGACACTTGCTGTGTTTTACCCTTACCCTCAGAGGAGTTGTTTTTCCCTAATTCTAAATCTGTAATCAGTGGGCTCAGCTGGGGAGGCAAGTCCACGCATTTCTGACATTGTATGTATGACACCCAGAGTCAACCCTCGTACTCTTCTCGGGTGAGAGCTGGCCTGCCCTGCTGTTACTTTCTCAATATTTTCAGTCCCTTCCTTTATCTCCTGCCTTTTCTTTCTGTTTCTTTGGCAGCCTCATTACAGTGTGGCCAAGTTAGTTGAAATACAGCGGCACGCTGAGAAGACTGAGACTACAGAAGTCTCAGTGCTGTAGAACGCGCCAGTGGTTTCCCGGGTTTGGCGACGGCAGCCATGAATACTTGCTTCTGGGCAGTGGGGCCGGCGCATTATTAGGCCCTCTCTTGCTGCCTTGACTTGTTGAAATTGAGCAGGGGGAAATTTTTGGTTTTGCATTCTTTTCCAGAAACGCATGGTCACTTTTGCTTTTTTTTTCCTTAAAATTTTCTATGCTTTCATAAAAGAATAAAAGCATAATTCTCTATGGTCCAATTTTTTTTAAAGATTTTATTTATTTACTTTTAGAGAGGGAAGGGAGGGAGAAAGGGAGAGAGAGAAACATCAATGTGCGGTTGCTGGGGGTCATGGCCTGCAACCCAGGCATGTGCCCTGACTGGGAATTGAACCTGCGACACTTTGGTTCACAGCCCGACCTCAATCCGCTGAGCTACACCAGCCAGGGGCTCTATGGTCCAATTTAAAGGTGGAGCAAAGGAAGGGCATTCAGTGGACCAGGCTGTCTAATAGAAATAGAATCCAAAACACAACTGCATGACACATATGTAACTTTAATTTTTCTTTTTTATTGTTTTTTCTTTCTTTTTAAACTTTTGTTCAAGTACAGTTGCCTCCATTTTCCCTCCACCACTCCCCCTCACCCCAGTCATCCCTACCTCCCTCCATCAATCCTGTCCCCCTTTGGCTTTGTCCATATGTCCTTTATCCATGTTATTAGCCTCATGAAAGAAGTAAAAGAAACAGGTGAAATTAATTTTAATAATATATTTTACTTAATATATCTAAACTACTATCATTTTGAATAATATAAAATTTGTAGCTGAGATAGTCTATATTGCCTTTGTAGTAAAATTTCAATATCTGGTATATATTTTATATCCACAAAACATCGTAAATCAGACTGGCCACGTTTGAAGTCTCCAGTAGCCAGAACGGCAGTGGCCGCTGAAGCGGACAGCGCAGCTGAAGACTAATAGCGTAACACAGACCACAGTCTGTGTTATGGAATAGGGGCTAAGACTCTCTGGCAGTAATATGTTCGAAAACAAAGCTGCTGCTTCTGTGCTAATCCTATAGATTGAACTTGGCCTCCCAGAATTGTATTATCCTTAATCGATATCATTTAAAGAGTTCAAAAATAGAAGCGTAAAAGGCTAATTGCAAAGGCAGTGAAGTGTATGTGCAGATTAATATTACATACCGCTTGCCCTATCTGAAGTAGTTCTTGGAGAAGATCTTTGCACGTTATAGTGCTGTTGCTCCTCCCTGCATTTCATCTTTGTCAAAGTGAACAGCTGTACGTGGATTGTCAAGTATGTCAGAGGATTTCTGTAAATGTTGACCACCCACGCCCAAGCAACTCTGCATGGGAGAGTTAACTCTGTGAGAGAAACTTCTGAGAGCAACTTCCCCTTTAAAAAAGAAGTTGGAAATAGAAGTTTCCTGGATCTGCTTAGACCATATTGAATCTTTTCCCCCACATTTCACTTGCAAAGTTTAAATATGGTATTTTTAAGTGGACGGAGCATATATCCAGAGCAAATGCACGAACCTCTGAAAATAATGTCAACAAGGAACAACGAAATGAAGACTTGTTTTTTCTCACACCCGTGGTAGTCACGTCTCATCCTCCTCTTCTGCAGAACCCCCCAGCTGCTCGTCTGCAGCTGGCCCTGGCTCTGGTTCTGGTAATGCACCTGGCCAGAGACTGGGACAGCCCCAGCCTCCCAAGTAACTCTTTCCTTTGACTTTCGTAGACAAAAGGAGTAGTATCTGGCACCTCCTGCAGTAGACTTTCCACTGTGCTTACATTTCAAGAGCACATACTGGATGGAACAACTTTCAATTTGAAAACAATCACCTTTAGTTTGGCTAATGAACTCAATATTTGTGCATCAATATGTGTGATTTAAATATGTTGATAAATTTAGGGGAAATAGTTAAAAGAAAAAGCAGTGAATTTCTTATTCACTGTAAAATTACTACTCTGTAAACTTTTGTGGGGAGATAATTTGAGATTTTTGTGATTTTCCTTTCACCATAGAACTCTCAATTTAAATTTCACTTGTTTACATCAGTACAGACTCACCGATTGATGCTGTAATCAATGGCTTATAATCTGTTGAAATCATCATTTATTTTGATCTTTAAGTTGTCCCAGCCTTGGCCATGGGAGAGTCTTCAAGCTGTCTTCTGGGTCTTCTGCCTATCTTCAAAATGTGGGGGGCAGGTTTTTTTTTTTTTACTTTCTGGCACAAGCAGATGTTTGGGCTCAACTTAAACACTTTCTCTGCCCTCTCCCTGGAATCACTCATTTCTCCAAGGAGTCATGGTTTCTTTTAGAGGATGGTGGTATTTACAAATGAAGACATGGGTGCTTGTCACCAAGTAGACAGAGCTAAGGAATGTGTTTTGTATTTATGCAAATACATATTTCTTTTTTAAAAAAGATTTTATTTATTTATTTTTAGAGAGGGAAGGGAGGGAGGGAGAAAGAGAGAGAGAGAGAGAGAGAGAGAGAGAAAGAGAGAGAGAGAGAGAAAGACATCAATGTGTGGTTGCTGGAGGTCATGGCCTGCAACCCAGGCAAGTACCCTGACTGGGAATCGAACCTGCGACACTTTGGTTCGCAGCCCGCACTCAATCCACTGAGCTCTGCCAGCCAGGGCTGCAAATACGTATTTCCATCGATATTTACTTCATATCTATCTACCTTGAAAACCGTGGGTTCACACTGATATCTCTAATTCCACTCTGGCACATAAATTCCTTCTAGTTTTCTGCAGTTTTATGTTTGTCATTCTTTTCTCTTACGGAGACTGCTGTTAATCTCATTATACACATGTACCTATATTTCTCTTCTGTTTCATTTTTTTAAATTATGTATTGGTTTCAGGTGTACAGTTTAGTGGTTAGACAATCATATACTTCACAAAGTGTTCCCCTCAGTATTTCCAGTGCCCCATTGACACCATACATCATTATCACAATATTATTGACTACATGTGTATTAACATGATCTATAATGCTTTCCAATTTTTAGAAGATATTTAAAATCATGATATAATATTATGATTTTATTATAATATTAATATTCACATTAGTATTATTTTCTTGACATTGTTTTTATTGAAACTATTGTGCTTAATCTTTATACAATTATGTTAATATGCATGGTGTTAAGAAGTAGAGAGATTGCTAACTAAAAAAAGCAGTTTAGATTAAGGAGACCTTATGAATATTACATATACTTTCGTGAAAACCAAAGAAAAACATCATGTACTGTTCTGTCAAGATAATGTGGCACTTAGTAATTACTTTAGTTTTTCTTATTTTAAACCTGGTCGGTAAAGAGAATAATTTGAATTGTTCTTTTTAACAGTACGGTTAAACAGTACAATGAAATGGCAATACTTCAGAAAATGAATTAATGGTAATTATCAGGAATTATTAGTCTAGGCAACCTCAGAAAGTAGAATGCAAAGTGGGCCTCAAATTATTTTTACAGATGTAATGTTTCCAGCTCATCTACCTGCTTTGAATATTTAACTTTTCTCAAGTCATTAAGGCATAAAAGCATCTGAGCAAAGCAAGTTAAAACCCCGCTGTCAAAGGGACAGGAGCCAGCATTGGCCAAGGGGAGAAAAACCCCTTCGGTTCCATTCCTGGTGAAGAAAATGACTTAGCAGCCATGAGATCCTAAATGTTCCGCTTTGCTTCAGGTTCTCTTGAGAATGTCTCTTAGGGAAAGGACTTGCTACCCGTGTTATTCTGCCCACGTCAAAAACAATGATGAGGCCCTGGCTGGCGTAGCTCAGTGGATTGAGTGCAGACTGCGAACCAAAGTGTTGCAGGTTCGATTCCCAGTCAGGGTACATGCCTGGGTTGCAGGCCACAGCCCCCAGCAACCACACATTGATGTTTCTCTCTCTCTCTCTCTTTCTCCCTCCCTTCCCTCTCTAAAAAAATAAATAAATAAAATCTTTAAAAAACAATGATGAGTTCTGCACAGAAATAGAGTATTTTTTAAGAAAAATTAAAGCTCTTCTAAATACTATCAAAATACAACAGCCTCCCCTTATCCATGGAAGATACTTTCTAAGACCTCCCTCCAGGTGGATACCTGAATGCACCGTTAATACTGAGCCCTGTGTATACTGTTTCTTTCCTGTGTGTGCACACCTAAAATAAAGTTGAAACTATTCGTGTGCTTCGGGGCCATTATTAAGTAGAACAAAGGTGACCTGAACACACGCTCTGTGATACCGCAACAGTCGATCCGATAACCAAGGCAGCTGCTGAGTGCCTAATGGGTGGAAAGTGGCTGCAGTGTGGAGACGCTGCACGTCTCTCGTGGGTCAGCGGGAATTTTCACTGTGCTACTCAGAATAGCACCCAATTGCATATTTATGAGTTGTTTCTTTCTGGAATTTTCCATTTAATGTTTTCAGACCATAGTTAACTGTGGATGCTGAAACTAAGGAGATTGAAACTGCAGACAAGGGGGGACTACTGTAATTAGCTCGTAACTGGAAAAAACCCACAGAATTTCAGATAGAATTCCTCACCCAGTTAGGACTCCATGAGAGGGACGGGCTTACCTAGAACGAGTGATTATTATTCATAGTTAATGGAGAACTACATGAGAAGGAAAATGAGAGTCAATTGGAATAGAAACTATAGATAGGCAGGGCAAGATCAGGAGGGAGAAAAGGACTATTCAAGATTGTGGGATTGCCAGAAAAAATGGCCTTGTACCTCAGTGAGAATGAGGAGGGAGTGATTCCAGGGACAGGATCGGCGAAGGTGCTTTGAGAGAAAGAAAGTTTGAAATCGCTGTCTTGCCACAGAGGACAGGCAGAGTAGCAGCTGCCAAATTTCCAAGTCAGACAACAAATTTGCACTGCAGAGTAGCCATCGGCAAGTCAATAGAAAATTGTTGCTGGGATGGTCATCTCTGGAAATGGACAATTTCGAATATTAGCAAATTGTGATTATTATTCATCTATTAATGATCAAACAACAAGTTACCACTAAGTTAGAATTACCCTGAATGTGAGGGATTTCACAGGTGCGTCCAGATAAACTAAGCAGGAGGTTTAAAAATGGTATAGTGTTCAACCCTTTGGTGAGTGAGGGTTACATTTTGTAGAAAACAGAATCCATGCAACAGCATGATTTCACAGTGTACAGCCTCTCACGTATTAGCTAATACTCAACAGTGGCATTTCAGGTAATCCCAGCTGGTGGGGAGATGGTGACTTTTGCCGTGTGGAACAGGCACTTTTAGATGACATGCATCTTGGATTTTGTTCTTTTATCAGAAGTCAGGGTTGGATTGATTATGTCTTCCTGTCATGGAAGTGTGGCTCGGAAGAAGACCAGAGGGGCATAGAAAATACAAGGAAATACTGCTCCTCACAAATCAGTTTCCTCTCTTGGCAAAATATGCTGCTGGCATTAGGTAGAGTCCTTCCGAGAAGAATAATCTTAGAAATGCGGTTGATAAAGACCAAGCATTGAAAAGACCTGCGTTATTTAAACATTTTTCAAACTGAGGACTGAAAATTCTCTGTAGGCCACGTTACCCTTTCTGTTACTAAGATGACTGTAATGAAGATGGACTTTAGGTAGAAACAAGGAGACTTTCAGAAGTGAAGTCATACACAAATGGAAAATCAGGGCAGGGAATTACCTGTCGTCGCACCTCAGTGTAAAGTAGGATGAATTACACTTTAGCAAATTAGAGGTGATTCGGAAGTATCGACTCAAACCTTCTCAATCATTTTTTCAGCATTTTCCAATTGAGGTTTAATTACATACAATCTTGATTTATTTCTGGGACACAATATAATGATTCTATATTGGTATGTTCTGCAAAATGATCACCCCAATAAGTCAACATCTGTCAGCATGTTTTTCCTTGTTACATCCTTTTTTTCCTTGTTACATCATTTTTTTCTTGTGATGAGAACTTTTAAGATCTACTCTCTTAGCAACTTTCAAATATGTAATATGGTGTTATTAATGATAGTTGCCCTACTGTATATTATATCCCCATGAGTTATTTATTTTATAACTGGAAGTTTGTATCTTTTGACTCCCTGGACTGCCTTAATCTATTGTGCTTACTTCTTCTTAATCCCCTGTCTCTGGTAACCAACAATTTGTTCTCTGTATCTGTGAGCTTTTAAATTTTTTTTTAGATTCCACATATAAATGGGATCATATGGTATTTGTCTTTTTGTACCTGACTTATTTCACTTAATGTCATCATGGTCATCCACGTTGTTACAAATGACAAGATTTTATTCTTTCTATGGCTGACTAATATTCCATTTTTTGGCGTGTGTGTGTGTATAACACTTTCTTTGTGCTTTCATCCACTAGTGGACGCAAAGATTGTTTCTGTATCTTGGCTATTGTAAATAATATGGCAATGAAAATGGGGGAGCATATATATTTTTGAGTTGAGTTCTTAATTTTTGGATAAACACCCAGAAAAGGAATTGCCAGGTCCTATGGTAGCTCCGTTTTTAATTATCTGAGGAACTTCCTTACTGTTTTCTGTAGTGGCCGCACCAATTTAAATTCCCACCGGCAGTGCACAAGGGTTCTCTGTTCTTCACATCTTTGCCAACACTTATTATTATTTTTTTTATAATAGCCATCCTAGCAGGTGTGAGATGACATCTCGCTGTGGTTTTGATTTGCATTTCCCTGAAGTTTAGTGATGTTGAGCACCTTTTCATGTACTTATTGGCCATCTGTATGTTTTGGCAAAATGTCTATTCAGATCCTCTGCTCATTTTTACGTTGGATTCTTTGTTTTCCTTTTTCTTTCTGTCTTTTCCTTTTTTGCTAATGAGTTGTGGTGGTTCTTTATATGTTTTGGATATGAACTACTTATCAGATGTGTGATTTGCAAATATTTCCTCCCATTACTTAGGTTGCATTTTCATTTTGTTGACTCACAGTTCTTTTTTATTTTCCTTATATCATTAAAAATTGAAGACTCTTTCAAGGTATTATTTTTTTTACTTTGATATCTGGATAAGAGAGACTCTCATTGGAAATTGAGGTCTAATTCTGATATGCGTGTTGAGCAAATAAATAGCATTCCGTAGAGAACTCTGCCCTCATAAGGTTGATTCAGGGCTGGGTGGGCTACCCACTGAATCTGCACAGGTAATGTTACAACACCGGCAAGGGGAGATTCAAAAGGAAAAGAAAAAACATTCAAGAATGCCTGCAACTCAAGAAAAGTCAACACTAAAAGCCCAAGGTTTGGTACATAATAGATATTTAGTAGATGATTTTTGAAATCCAAATTTTACATTTTTACATATTTATACTTTTATTATCCTTGCCTATATGCATTCATTATTTTATGTAGTTTTATCAGAATAAAAATATAATTTTATTTTCTTTATCGCTTTACTTATCACAATCATAATAGTATAAAATGATTTCTATAGTTCATTGACTCCTCTAAACACTGATTTTTTAAATGACATTTATTAATCTCAGTGTTATGCCATTAAAAATGTGATTCAGAGAATATCTTCCTGTATTCTTTCTTTTTCCCTTGGTGGAAATTCTCACCCAGGATACATTTCTAGCAATTATTTACTTTTTTCAAAGGGCATGCACATTTTAGATTTTTAACATTGGTTTCTGCATTGCCTTCTCTTTAGTGGCACAGCTGACACTGATGTAGAACGTATGCTAATGTCAGCCACGTGTGAGGCCCTGAGAGCATTTTCACGGGAAGAGGGCTGTGTCAGTCAACAGACCCAGGCTTCTTCCTGGCCAATCAGAAAGTACACAGGAATCTAGGTTGTTCTCATTACCATGCTGAGTCCTTTTATCAGGAGAAAAACCAAACAGGCTGCACAGTCTCTGTCATTAGGCTTACCATCTAGTTGAGAAAACTAAACTCATCTTATTCAGTCACTCTTACTGAAATTACTGCCGCAGATGCTCAGAGGTGAGTAGGTGGGAAGGAAGGGTAAACTTGGTAGGAAATAGGACAGTGACCCTCACCTTTAAGAAATCTGCCAAGTTGTTGGTTGATTGGAGTCAGTGGAGGGATAAGTAAGTACTCTCTCTGGGTACAAAAGAGCTTCCTGTAAACTTCATATGTTGCAAGTTTCTAGAATAGTGAACTATTATCTGTCTTAGGGCATCCTATCAACTTTACATAAATTAGGAAAATTGCCCTAAAAGAATCAGCATATGGAAAGCACTTGTTTTTAAATTATCTTGCTATGGTTTCCAGGGCCTTTTGTATTATTTGAGATATCTCAAGAACCTGAGGACTGTAGGGTTTGAAACCACTATTGGACAGGCTAATACTGTGCCTCTGTAACCATGAGACTTTGCTACTTTGAAAAGCTATCAGCTGGTTAATACGTGTTCATAGTTGCTGAGAAATATGTTAGTGATTCTTCTAAAGCGAAAGTGTTAGTGCTTCTCTAAAGGTTGCGTTCCACAAGGATGGTGAAGCTCAGGTCCTGAGTAGCCTTGTCAAGTACTGTCCTGCAGAGTGGGGAGAATGGTGGAACAGGGTAGGGGGCTGGTGAGGATAAGGGAATGAGAAGGAAATTTGGTTCGAGAGATCTGTACAACAGACATGATATTCCTCACTTTGAGGATCGAATATTAGTAGCATCATAGTCTTCTGAAAATGATGAGGAAGCTCTACAAAGACAACTGTTTGAAGACCCTACTTCAAATTTTTACTCTGAATTGACCCAGCTGTATCTGCCTCCTGAGAGGAACAGAATCATTCCATCAGAATCAACTAGAAAGCAGACGCTTTGTACTAAAGCATGAATCCAAAACACTTTTGATTTGTCTGCTATTCATTCATTCATTCATTCATTCCACAAATACTTACTGAATTTCCACTACATACGCCCTTTTAGTTTGTGGAAATACTGAAGAGGATATGGCGGACATACCCTCTCTTCTGCCATGAAACCAGGAAAGCAATAAAACTAGCAGCTGGAACAAATTGTGCTGGGGAAGTATACGCTGCTGTAGATACAAATAACAAAAGACCCTGATCCAGTCTAGGGGTCAAGGAATGGCTTCTGAACGATGTCTAGTTTACCACAAGTAGGAAATACACTAGAGAAAGACTGGGAAACAGTGTTCTGGACAGAGAGAATAATAAGTAATGAGTGAATAAAGGCAAAAGAAAGAGTAGCATTCAATAAGAATTAAGAAGTGTTCAGGATGGCCCCCACAAGCAGGCTTTGAGGGGAGTAGCAGTTAGAATTGAGGCTGAACCAGTAGGTAGACCCTAGTACATAGGAGCCCTTTAAAGAGTTTGGACTTTATGCTAAATGAGATGGGAGTCTATTGAACAGCTTTATGCAAGAAAAATACTCGAGTGATTTGTTTTTGTTATGAGGAATACCACCTGCTATGGGGAGAACACGTTTGAGGGAGATGGACTTCATTGAGTTAGCAGCACTGGTGAGGAGGCTGCTGCTGTGATACGGATGAGACCTAATGGTGGACGAGACCACAGTGGTAACCATGGGAATGGGGGGAAGTGAAGGAATTGAGAGAAGAGGCAAATCAGCTAGATGCAGAGTTGATTTGATGTAGGATTGAGTGAAAGGAAGAATAAAGGATTATATTGAATTTCAACTTGGAAAAGTTAGTGGTTAATGGTTCTATTCACTGTGACAAGGAATAAAGCACAAACAGGTTTGAGAAGTTAAATGTTTTAATTTGGAAGTATCCTGACTTTGAGATGCCTGGAAGTCATCTAAAGTGAAGGGGCTTAATGAGCAGTCCGTTACACAGATACTGAATTCAGTAGAGAGATTAGATCTAGACTACGGATTTGGGAGTCATCAGCAAGTAGATGGTAATTGAAACAATTGGAAGATATGATCATCCAGGGAAAGTGAGGAACAAAGGTAGTTAGGAGGAGAGGAAAAAGAAAGAAGCTCACAAAGTTGATTGAGGAGAATGAACCTGATTGGTAAGAGAACACTGTGGGAGTGTGCTGATTGGGGAACTAAGAGCAGAGCCTGATTGGGAAGGAGGGTGTAGTCAGGGACACATGCATTTGCCGCTGTCAAGGTCAGCAGGCATAACGACAGAGAATGGTCCACTGAATGCCATGGCATGGACGAGAGCAGCTCCGGCGGAGTTCAGAGGGCAAGTGACTGTAGTGCTCCACTGTGTTCCTTTCAGGTCACCTGGGTTCTGAGAGCGATGTGAGAGTCAGCTATACACGGAATCCAGGGGGAGAGCTCTGCTTTGAGTCAAGTGTATGAGCGGCGGGAACATACACTGTCATCCTTTAAGGAGCTCTTCTTGCTCAATGTGGGTCCTCAGTGAAGTGGTGTGGATTGATTAGTTTTAGGGAGATGAGATACCTTTAAGTTATTGAAAGATTTTTTAAAATGAAAATCCAATTAAAATGCTTTACTGCACAAAGATGAAATTCCAAAATTTCTTTGGAAAAAACAAACAGAGCACCTTCAGAGTTGGAACATAGCATTTTATCATCATTAAGAGATATGAGTTTGTGCTCGAGGGCACTGTGTTACCTGGCCAGGAATGAACACATCACTAGTCGATAAGGTCAGGATTTCTTTTTAAGGAACAGGAATAAGAAATGTTTCTTTATGTTGGTGGTCTTGGTTTGGTTTTTAAAGGGTCTCCTTTCTTTTTCTTTTTTTTTTCTTCTTATTTTTAAGTTTTGAATTTGGGCACTACGTTCCTGAAATCCAGTACCGTAAAGAATAGTGGGAAGATAATAAGGGCACAGTCGAGAGGGAGCGGACACCGTCGGCAGTTTGGATGAGCAGCCCTGGTGCATGCTGCTGTGTGTCCATTTTCACTTTTCCCAGGGTCTTAGGGAAATTACTGCAGTTATCCTCAGTCTAATATAATCTGCTAGAGGATGCATTTCCATATCGTGTGAGTATTCCTTGTACTCACCAAAAGATGTTCTGTCCTTAGAATTAATAATATTTCTCTGGTGAGACAGAGCTCTCTTCGGGAGTTAGACCTCCCGGTTTGAATCCGGGCTCCGCTACATTTATATTGTGCATCGTAAGGTTTTGAAGTTCTTTTTTTTCTTTTTTTAATCTTTTTTAAAATTTTATTTTAATCATTGCTCAAGTACAGTTTTCTGTCCTTTATTCCCATCCCAGCCCACCCACCCACTCAGCCCTCCCCACCTCCCTCCCATGTCCACCTCCCCTAGTTTTTGTCCATGTGTCCTTTATACTTGTGCCTGTAAACCCTTCCCCTTTCCCCTGAAATTCCCTCTTCTCTCCCCTCTGGTCACTGTCAGCCTGTTCTCTATTTCAGTGTCTTAGCTTCAGTTTCTTCTTCTGTGAAATGGGGGACATAATAGAATTTTCCCACAGAGTTGTTATGACAATTATATAAGTTAAGATTTTTTAAAAGAGCAATGCCCAGCACATAGCAGGCACTATATATGAGGTCTGTCCAGAAGGTATCCAGCTATGTAATTTGAAAAATAGAGACATTTATTGAAGAAAATACAAGATACAAGGAACATTGTACATAGGACAATGATACCTCAGTCCTCTTCAAAGTAGGCACGTTGGGACCTTGCACAGTTCTCCCAATTGCCATCGGCTGCCCTGCCGCATTTTCCTGAATCTCATGGATGGTCTGAAATCTCTTCCCTTTGAAAGGTGATTTTAGTTTTGGGAAAAGCCAGAGGTTGTGGGGGTGCCGGATCTGGGCTGTAAGGGGCCTGAGTCACCTGGGTGATTCGATGTTTCACCAAAAAACTGCATGAGACGTGATGTATGAGTGGGCATGTTGTTGTGATGAAACTGTCAATCGTTAGTTGCCTGTGGTTGTGGCCTTCTGAACCATCTGAATAGTTTCCATGGAAGAATATTCAAACTTAATGCAAAATGTGATGTAGATTCATTGCTCTAGTCGGTCATTTTGAATGTGACGGCCACACAGTACACATGCTCACTCAATGGTGTCTACCACCCCCACTGACTAGTACAGTGAAGTCATCATTGTTCAGGCATGAGCATTCCAGCCCACTCTCCTTGGCTGCAGGTTATATTGATGTTTTGCAAACCATTCTCGTTGTATTAACAGTGACTTGACTTTTTCCAGATAGAACTTGTTGTACACATACAAAACTTTACACTATCTCATGACATCGACCTGTTTGTTTGTTTGTTCTTACATATGTATTTTTAAATATTAAATATTCCACCTGGCCATTGGGACAAATGCATTCATGCACTAGTTAGAATCATCTTGTGTGCCATCCACTATGCCTAGCACATTTTGCAAAATCATCCTCATTTGACAGAGACCTGTTTTAAAAACGAGAGTCCTTTTTATTCTGAGTGAATGTTTATTGAGTTATATGTTAAACTCATTATATTTTACAGTATTATTCCAGTTGTATAACAGTGTAATATAAGCATAAACCATCTTTCACCTTGGCCTGCCTTTGTCTGATAAAATGCATCACCTGCTGCACAACTCAAGCGTTAGGCAATCCATTGCATTTCTGGTGCGACATGCAAAGAGACCTCAGGCCACACTGTCACTGGAGTCACTGCACATTCCAGGGCAAAGTGTCCCCTTTTTGAAATTTTGTATCACTTATTCCATATCTGGCATTCACCTCTAAGCTCTTAAAGTATGCTTGGCAAGCCATATCGCCATCACCAATCTCATTATCATAATTAGTAATGTATAGTTTCTTACACTTTAATGCACACACATATCGCTTGTTTCTTCTGCAAAATAATTTATTATCATTCTTATTTCATACATTGATAAGGAATCCAAAGCTCAAAAAAAAGTACAATGCTTGCCTGTGCTCACCCAGAATGTGAGTAATTAGAGCTGGAACTGGAGGCTCTCATGCCCCCTCCCCACCTTTGCTAAGTTTCTCCCACCCCAGTTTCTGACTTTTTCAGCTACAACCCTCATGACTTGCAGAGCTTAACTTTCCACTCTTGGTGATGCTGGACAAATTAGGGGAAAGAAATACATGTCCCCCAAATTGGATGAGAATACCAGACACTTCCAGAGATTGAGTGCAATTAAAGATAAGAAATTAAAGAAGTTCATGGACTCAGACGAGTCTGAGCTTCCCTTGCACTCAGCCTTTTCCTAATTTGCAGGAATCACTCATTTGTAGACACACTTGGCTCTGCAGGAAGCTTTGTGTGTGTGTCGTTAGCGTGATGTAAGGGATCACGGTGACTTTGTGACAACTTGCTTCTTTGGAAAATTCAGATCAAGTCTAAGGAAGGTTTTTATTCTTTGCCCAATTTATCGTGACCTTTACATTGCAAATTGCAATTAATAAAATATTGAAAGAATTTTCTGGGCAGGTGTTAATAATCAGATGCTCATTTCTGTGAAAAGACAGAGGTCGCCGGAGTGTCCAGAAAGAGGAAACACCAGGGCTACCAAAAACCCTGAATCTGAAAACAGTGGGAATTAGAGGGAAATTTCAGTGTCCTCCAAATCTGAAAATACTCACTTTTTGAGCCAGCATTCCTACTTCTAGCAGTTCTTGGACACATTAGCAAAGATATAGATGCACGAATGTTCACTAAAGTTTTATTACCAATAGCAAAAAAAAAAAACCCAAACCATAACCCAATAAGAACAACAACAAAAACGACCCCAAAGTCCGTCCGTCGTAGCATGCCGTATCCATCCTGTGGAATACTGGGCAGCTGACGAGGCTGTGAGGTAGAGTAATGGGTACTCACAGTGAAAAAAAGACTAAAATTGGTTGTGGGGAGCCATTTGCAAAATGATGTGTTTATTGTAAGGCTATTTTTGCAAAAATATTAATGATAATCAAATGGAGGGGGAAGAAACTAAGGTTAGTATATAAAGAAGAAAACCAACTTGTGGTCTGTGCCACACTATTGCTAATTGGACCATTGAGGTGTGAGATTCCAGAGAACACGCATCATCAACGATATGTTTCTTCATTTAACAGATGTTTTGTTAGAAGTCTGCTGCATACCAGGTGTGTTCTAGGTGCTGAGGAGACACAGAGAGCTTTAATTCTAGTTAGAGGAGATAGAAAACCTGCAGTTAAATAGATTAACATTTGCATTTTGGATAAGCAAATCCATTACTATGAATACTAAGAGGACATTTTTAAGGAAAAAAAAAAAAACAATAGGAGACCATTACCAAAGAAAAGGGAGGCAAAGCCAGGAGACACCAGTAGCCTTTCCGGTCATGGCGGTGAAAGACTGGTGACCAGAATAAAACCACCGGGGTTGAGCTCATCATCGGCCCGCCCACTCTCACAGTGCCCAAGACTGGAGTCCTGGTGTGGGGCCAACTCAGACAGGTGTCTCCTGGGCCAGTGCTGATTATTTAGGTCGTCACTTGTATGTGGGAGGAGATGGAATATACTAGCTGCTTCTTGTACTTTTCACAGACACCAACTTAAACAAAAAATGTAGATTCTTTCCTGTTCCCTTTATTTTATTGTCCTCACTACTAGGAAAACCTCATATTAGAAAAAAAAGTATACTGACCTTTGTTCTTTTTACATTTAGAAATATCTGACTTCTCAAATAAAATAGGTCAATTCTTTCATCATAAAATCATTGGTAAGGTGAAAAGAAAGGTCAGTGGGATTTTTAACTTTTTCATTGGTAATTATCATTTTATGGTGAAGTGCAAATTTCACACCATTCAGGATCATCTACTTGTCGTGTAAACTAGAATTTAATAGCATGTTTGCAAATAACTTTTGTTCACGACCATGTCAGTCAGGTTTTCTGTCTGTACTTGAGCACAGTCTTTAAGAAGACTGCAATTGTAAGTCTTTAAAATTACATTGAAACTAGTAGGGATGCAACTGAATCCCTAAATCTGTATATAAAGACGTGATTTCAAAACTTTATAGATAGTGTTCATTTATTAATAGTGAACTTCAGCAAGTTTCTACTGAGGTACCGCTCTGAACCAGGCACACCGATGAGTACGGTGCAGACTCCGAACTCCAGAACTCGGAATCTAAACAGAAAGACAGGGTGGTAAGCAGGAACACAACACAAATGGTTGTGGCGGGAATTATTTACAAATGTTTATGGGATGATAAGGTGTTTCTTACCACTGATTAATACAGCCTATGCTTGCCTAGCCAGAGAGTCCCCGAAAAGCAGAATGAAACATTCAATAATCTCTCCCATACCTGAGTACAGTGGGACAGGGTCCCTTCCCAGAGCAGTGAGAAGCTGCAGGCTCGATTGCTATACGTTTATATTTTTGATATTTGATATTTTTATTATTTTTTATTTTAAATTTATTCGGGTGTCATTCGTTCCTAGGGTCATATGGGTTTTCAGTGTTCATTTCTATGATACGTGATCTGTGTATTTCATTGTATGCTCACCACCCAAAGTCAAGTCATCATCCATCACCATGTATGTGCCCCCCTTGACCCATTACCGTCCTTCCCCATCCCCTTCCCTCTGGTAGCCACCATGCTCTGTCTGTGTGAACTTGCTGTCACTTAGTCCCTCTTTCTCTGCAGGCTTCCTTGCAGTTGCCTCAGTGATTAAGGAATGCTTGATCTTGCCAATTACAGGTGCCACGAAGTTTGCGCTTTTCCATCTTTGCTTTTCCGACATCAGATGCAGATAACAAGCAGCTATTTCTTGTTAGGAGAATACAAGTAGAAAATAAAAGACCTCTTTAAAATAAACAAGGAGATCAGGTGTGTGTGTGTGTGATCATGGATGGATGAGGAAGAGCTGATCTGCCATGTGCTACCTTCCAAAGATGTTTGAACAGTTTCTGTCATGTTGTGCACACACAGACATCTATGATTATCCAAGTATATGTATGTACACATGTTGACATTTATGTACCTGGATATCCCCTTTCATAATTTAAATCTTCAGCGTAAATATTTAGAAACTGACTTAGTCTGATCAGGCTGCTGTAGCCAAATACCACAGATGGGGCAGCTTATAAAGAGCAAACATTTATTTCTCATGGTTTTGGGGGCCCGAAGTCCAGGATCACAGAACCAGCATGAGCAAACGGACAGAGTCTTCTAGCTGTGTCCTCCTACAGTGGAAGGAGCTAGGGATCTCCCTGGAGCTTCTTTCGTGTGGGCACCAATCCCATTCATTTATAAGAGCTCCACCCTCTGAATTAATCACCTCTCTGAGGCCCCACCTCCTAATACCATCACCTTTGGGGTTTGAATTTCATCATAGGAATTTCAACATAGGGTTAGGGTACTAAATTCAGGCTGCAGCAGAAACCATCAGTTATATTCCTCATATCAAAGTTTAAAAACAAAAATCAACAGAGATTCAAACAACAAAATGGAAACAGAGCTATAGTTATTGGCTTAAAAAATGAGTTCAGCCCTGGCTGGTGTGGCTCCATGGATCAAGCGCCAGCCTGTGAACCAAAAGATTTCAGGTTTAATTCCCAGTCAGGGCACATGGGTTGCAGGCCAGGTCCCCAGTAGGAGGCATGTGAGAGGCAAGCACACATTGATTTTTCTCTCCCTCCCTTCCTCTCTGTCTAAAAATAAATGAATAAAATCTTTAATATTTTTTTAATGAGTGCAGTGGGGCTCTCTAGGCCACAAGCAGAAAGGCCAGCCACAAGAGGGATGGGAGACTGTTCCATAGTCAGGGATGCTCCTAGCAGCCAGTCTAGAGTATTGAAGCCTCATTGGTCAAGGAAAGGATTATTACATTTTCCAAGGGGTTAGTCATTGTTCTATTTAAGTCTCGAAAGTACAGACATAAGTTTATAGAGGTCAGAGGAAACATTATGCACATGCTTAAGCCTTGGCAGTATTTTTTTTTCTTTAATCCTTAAAAGGCAAGCTCACCGCGGTAACTGCAGAGGCTCTTATGAGCAGCAAAGTCCTTTAGGCCAGCCGTCCTGGCAGGTGTGTGCTGTGCAGATGCCTGTTCTGTACACAGCTGAGGAAATGAGAGCTCAGGCAGGCCAGGTGCCTAACTTCACCAGTTCACAGGCGTGTGCTGAGAAACGACTCCTTGGACTCACTTGTTCTCTAGAATGGGCCTCAAAATGGACTTGCCAGTTCTCATTTACTTCCTCTAAAGGCAAAACTGATATCTTCTGGTGTTTATTTAGTAAACTGAGGTTTCCTAAGTGAGCGCTATGGGGTTGGATACGAAGTGCGTGCACACACCACTCCTGGCCTCTAACACCCGGATTTGCATCCCATGCAAGCAGCTTCCGTGCTGTCAGAACCGACTGGGCCACCTGGGGTGCCAGTCTGGGCTTTTGTTCTGCCCTGCTGCTTGTACTGCCTTGTGTGTATTCAAGACTTCTCAAAATTGCAGGTGAAAAAAAAATCACCCAAAGTTTTAAAAGGTGAGAGAATGCTTTTCTTTTTACAGCTTCAGAAGTTTCAATGACAGGATTCATGCACAAAAAAAACAAGCACATTCTGTACCTCTCGTGTAATTTGATTGAAAGAGTGTATGTTCCCAGGTTCCTTTTTAGAGCTGTATCTATGTAAAGTGCCATTCTGCTCTGCATATCTAGCCTTATTACACCAAGTCTCAGACCTCCAGTATGACGACAGGCTGGTCTTCTTTTCAAACCCCACGATCAGAAGGTGAATGCACATGTTGACCGTCCTGTCGGTTTCTCTTTTTGCCTTGTCTCTGCCCGTGTGCTCCAGGTGGGAGAGTTCAGAGCCCACGCTGCTGAGTGGACAGCCAACGTCACGGCCGAGTTCAAGGAAACCCGGAGGCGGCTGAGTGTGGAGATTTATGACAAGTTCCAGCGCGCCACCTCCATTAAGCGGAAGCTCTCCGCAGAACTGGCTGGGAACCACAACCAGGAGCTGACACCTTGTAGGAGGACCCTGTCCGTGAACCACCTGGCCACCGAGAGGGACGTCTTGCCTCCTTTACTGAAAACTGAAAGTATCTATTTGAACGGATTGACGCCACACTGTGCAGGCGAGGAAATTGCTGTTATTGAGAATATTAAATAGCCTTCTCTTTGAAGAGCCTTAGGCGTAGCCATAGGTGAGGACTTCTATATGCTCTTTAAGACTGTTGCTGGTAGCATTTTTAAAATTGTGCATGAACTCCAAAGGGGGGGGGGAGAGATACACCCATCATCATGGCCATCTACCATCGAGAGGATTTGGAATTCTGAGCCAGCACTATCTTTTTGGTGATGCTTGTGGAGCGGTCCACTTCCTGTGACCAGTGGAGTAAAACAAGCAGTGTCTGATGCCTTTTTGTGCCAGACTGTTCTCCTCCCTTTTCCCTAACATGCCATGAGGCTTCAGAGTGAATGATAATTGTTCCTGGTAATCATGTAGCTTCGAGGGATCAGCCCTTCACCTTTCAGGGTCTACCTAACTGAGCCTAGATATGGACCACTTACGGAAGACAACGTTTCTGTTTGTAAATGGCAAGGGATTCTTACGCAGCCTTTTACCTAAGAAATTTTCTGTCAGTGCCTTATCTTAAGAAGAAACAGAACCTCTCTAGCTAATGTGTGGTTTCTCCTTCCCCGCCCCACCCGTAGGCTCACCTGTAATCCTTTACCCCGGGACTCCCATTTGAATGCCATACCTTGCTGGAAACAGCGTGTAAGTGACTGAAGTGATGATTCCCGAAGAAGGAGTAGATGCCAAGTTAGATGGACATTGAAGCAACACTCAGAAACCCTAGCGTAAAAGGCACTGCAGAGGAAAGAGGTGCCCAGATGGCCCCTCTGAGTATTTATTTGACTCAGGTACCAGCAGTACATACACACAGTGTAATTATTACCTGGCCGGTAAAAATGGCTGCTCCCCGTCTCTTTTTCCCTGGCAGTATTTGGAATCTACCATTTATTAATAACTATATATTTTTAAAGGTGGAAGAAGAAAATCCATATATATATGCATATGTATATATATATACATATATATATATATGATCAGACAGAAGAGAACTGTAAAAAATGGATATTACTGGAGGCCACTTAAGACAATTGGTGTGAATTACCATTCTGATAAAAAGAAGACAGCAAACCAGTGTGTTATGAGCACTTGCTAATAAACATTATACTGCCAGCATTGATTTGCTTTTTGTTGTATGAAAGGCTTATATGATTTTCTTTCCTTGGGTGATGTTTGCCAGACCAGCCAGGGGGAGGAGAGGCAGCAGGCAGGGCCGGGCACGGGCCTGGCCCTCCATGGGCGTCCCTCTGGAGTCGTGATGGAGGTTGAAACTGGGACCACTGTGACTTTGCCTAAGGAGAATGCGGGCTGTAGGCATAACCCTGACGTTAGAGAAAAAGCTGTTATAGCACAATTTACATCTTGAGAGGTTTTTGGGTTTTGTTTTGTTTTTAATAGAAAAGGCCGATAATCCTTTTTAGTTTAATTTTATAGCCTGTAACTCTTTGGATGTTTCCAAAATTCAGAAGAAATTCAGTAAAGGCACCTAATAGATTGCTACTCTTTCTTTTATTTTCATACTTAGATCTGCTGTACATTGTATATATAATTTTGAAAACGCAGAAAGAAAATGATTTCCCTGAATATAATTACAAGACATTTCTTTTACTATTGGGGGGTATCTAAATAAGTGGCATTCATATTAGAGTCTTAATAAAAAGCCCGGGATCTTAAAATAAAAACAACATAATAGATGCTTATTTTCCAAAAGTTAAATTTAAGCTAAAATTGTACATATTCAATTAACTTGTTAAAGGTACTTTTATAAACTGAAAAAAAATTCTAACTGAAATTTTAGAAGGTCAGGCTCTTTTAGAAAGAAAGCTACATCCATTTCCTCAATAACTGTTCTGGAAGTTCGTATGGTGGATTGCACCATGTATAAACTGTGAATTGTACTGACAAATAAAGTTTGTAATGAAAGTCAGCATTTTCTGAGTCTCCTGCTTGCTGCTGAGAACTTAGGTCTGATTCTGATGAAGTAGAACACCAGGATGTCTCTGTCCATGCTGAGTTACGCTGTGGCTCCTTCATTCAAAATTTCCAATAAATATTTTGGATGCGGCATTACCGCCCTTGTTAAATGTGTACATGATGTTTTTTTTCCAATGGCTGTTCATTCAAAGTCAATATTGTGACATTTCATTTTTGCAGTATTTTAAATAGCATATACATTCAAGATCGTTTTCATTAAATTATGATGTATCAGTATCTTATTTTATCACTGTTAGATCTTGTCTTGACACTGAAATCATCTGAATGCTGAGTACAGGCCCCTGGTGAGTGCTTTTTGTAAGGAAAAAACTAATATCCTGGTGGCGTCGAGGTCCGAAGGGGGTAGCTGCCAACCCGTTTTCTAGGCCTCATCGGCCAAATATTTGGATGACATACCTTGTTGGTACCTCCCATGAATTTATTTATTCATTCCCAAGCAACTCGATGCTCAGTAAATATCCTGAAAGTGGTCCTCAACATCATCCTTCGGATTGGGGAAATCTAAAACAAGCGTGCACATTATATCAGTTTTGTTTTCTCAATCTTTATTTTTACTTCTTGTAGAGGACACTGATAATGATTTTTACATGGGGTTCTCTAGTGTGCTTGTTTCTTTTTCTTTTTTTTTATTGGCTCAGTTTAAGACTGACTAGTTTTGCTCTGAAGGATATTTGGGAAAAAAGTTATGTACTGGAACCAGCAAAGATCAGGAACTCTCTAGTCTGAAATCTTAGACATGAATTCTGGACATGGTCCCCTGTCCACCTTACAACAAATGTCAAAGTGATTATTTTGAAGTTTTTTTCCATTTCTTACATAAATCTATACTTTGCCATGTAATTCATGTCACACAACCTACTGTTCAATATTGTTTTACTCTTGCAATACAGGAGGGAGCGAAATTTCTAAGGCCAAGAAGAAAGGGAATCATTTATGTCTTGGCCCTCAAACACACTGGGGAAGCAGCGTGTGGGACTTCGTTTCTCATATTTTAAGGAAAATGGCACATAAAAAAGACCGACTCCCTTCTTAGTTTGTGTAAAGAAAGTATAGAATTCTTTGATTCTTCAGGTTAAGTGTTCAAACAGAGGAAGGGAAATTTTAGATGGAATACCAAAAAAACAACCAATTTAGACATTCTGAAGACACAAGATAGAAATTTACGCCTAAGAACTGGAGGCCTCGATCAACTTTTCCTTTTGTATTCCTTTTTAAACAACTGTTTGCTGTTCTAAGTAAAACCAAAACTTATTTGTGGTTTGCATTCCTTATTAAAGTGTCAATATTAATTTGCTTACATGTAAAGTAAAGAATGTCTCTATTTGAATACTCATAACTCCATTAAAATGAATACACAATTTTGGCTTCAGCATGCTTTACTTAAATGTCCTTTTACAGTGAAACTTCCTGGCCCCACACAGGTGTGTGACTTGATTCCGAGATGGCAAGGAGCGAAAGGACTCCTTTTGACAGGAAGTCTCGAGAGTGACTTACTGCGGTTGTCTTACTAAGGGGAAGCTTTGTCAGCGCCTCGTGCCTTCTTCTTCCCACTCCTTCTTGAAGGTTTAGACAGCTTTTTTTCCACACGTGACACCTCCCCACCGGATCCCAATGACCCCTTCCTAAAAGACAGGGATTAATTGGTTCCAATGACCAGGAATTTTGACTCTGCTGTTTGTTTGACTTCATACCTTAGTGCTACCACTAAGCCCAAATTCTTACATTTCTATTATTCATAAAGCAAATTATTATTTTCCAGTACTAACATTATAAAGTATGTTCACTGTGTTATGTATTTTTCAATTTACAATTGTTTTTTTTTATTTTACTTTTCTCCTGTTATTCCTTTCCAAAGTGTTTCTTCTGTACATTCACCAAAACCTCGTTGCTCTTTTTCTGTTGCGTTCTTAGGCTTGGATTTCCCTCTGAGCCCCACGTCCATCCAGCCGGCTCCCATTAGGTATCTGCACTTCTCAAAGGCGCTTCAGCACATCCAAGACCCATATGATATATCCCTAGACCTGGCCCTCCTTTGATGTCACTTATTTCAGCAAGTGACACCACCCTCCATCAGGTCGAGCAAGTCATCCTTTAGGTTTTCTTCCTTCCTTCAAGTCCACACCCACCTATCACCAAGTCCTGTCGCCTTGCATCCTGAATGTCTTGCATGTGCACACAGCCGCTGTGTTAATCCAAGCCACCACCACATGTTGCCTTCTGCTCTGACTGCTTTTGTATTGTTCTCTGCTTCTGTCATTGATGAAACTGGTCTTTTTTTTTAGATTTTATTTATTTATTTTTAGAGAGGAAAGGGAGGGAGAAAGAGAGAGAGAGAGAAACATCAATGTGGGGTTACTGGGGGCCATGGCCTGCAACCCAGGCATGTGCCCTGACTGGGAATTGAACCTGTGACACTCTGGTTCGCAGCCTGTGCTCAATCCACTGAGCTACGCCAGCCAGGGCTGAAAGAGTGGTCTTTTTAATGTGCAGATCTGATTGTGTTACCCTCCAGTTTATATCCACTAATTGTCTTTCATTTTTTAGGAGTAAGACTACAGTCTTCCATGTGGCCTTCTTTCCATCGCCCTTATGCCATCCTTGCCAGCCTCATCTTGCATTACTCCCGTATGCTCTGTGGTCCAACCTCACTGGACTTCTCTCTTGGAGCACAAGGTTATGCTGATGCTGTTCCCTCTGCCTGGAATACTTGCTTTCCTTTCGCTCCTCAGCTTTTTTCACCTAACGAACTCCTAGCATCCTTCACAACCCAGCTCCAGTATCAGCTTCTCTGATGATAAGTGTCCCCTGATATCAATTCAGCTACCTTCCTATATACTTTATAAAACCCTGTTTCCCTAGGGTCATGATTAGATATTCATCACTCTTCTTGTTTGATTATTACCTGTCTTTCCCACTAGAAGATAATTCGTTGGTTTTAACTTACAATGTTATTTCCAGATACTAGCAAAGTACATATAGTAGATGCTCAAAAAATACATGATGGACAGATGAATGCAGATGGAAACAGAGATTTGACTGTTGGAACCATCTGAAGTATCCTTGTGTATAAGTATCCCAAATTTTCTCCATTCCACAAACATTTATCTGTCCTCTTCTACTGGCTTAGTGGTACATGGGATATAAACAGCAAATATTTCTCCTGTTAGCTGACTAGCTAGTACTAGTTACTCATTGTGTATAAAAAAGTCAAGGCCAATTCTTTAACTAGGCAGCCTTGCAGTTTACTTGGCATTATTATACACTCTTACTCCTTATGAGCAAGGGTTTCACTATTTTTACTTCCAAATTTTGTCTCACAATAGATACTATCAGAGCTTTTCAATTACAATCTAATCGTGAAAATTTGTTTAGAAATTAATTGCAAAACATATTTACTAACAGTAGTAAATGGATGCCTTTTATTAGTAGAAAGCAAAATGTGCATTATCCTTGCCAAATAAAATTTCGCTTTTTCATGCTTAAACAAATTTGTAAGCAGTCTGGGAAGAAATCCATTATTAGGCACATTTTGAACTGTATCCAACAGAGAATGTTAGTCACTTACATGGTATAATTTTGAAATTAACTCAGAATAAACACTGATTTTCATTCAGTTGACGCCTGACTTTGTAGATAGTATCCCTTTTTACATGATTCCATCAATGCAGAGTAACATGTAAACAGTTTTTATCCTACTATCTCCTTTGTTTTAAAAACATTTTAGACTTCTTTTTATTTTTATTTTTTATTTTAATTGTTGTTCAAGTACAGTTTTCTGCCTTTTACAGACTTTTAAATATTACTGCATGAGACTATATGTTTCTCTATTTTTATTTAAAAAAAATGTAATGAGCGTCAGGAAGTGGCAATGTCTGTCTGGTCCAGACTCAAATTTTATAATAATGCCCAAGTATTTCAGAGTTGAAGAGAGAACAGCATCAGGATCCTGCCAGGACATCTAACTAACCCATCTTGTGTCTCAGGTGCAGCAATTCGGAGTTTACACGCGCACTGAGAAAGCCGACTCCGACACGGCCAAGGTCTGGACATACACAAGTAGATTAGCCAAGTGTATGAATCCCTTCAACGGTTACATTGTGTGGGCAAACAAACGGTTGACCAAGTCAACACTTTTCAAGGGCCTTTGATGTGCCAATCACTGGAAATACGACGCCAAACAAATGTCTGCTGTCTAGGAGACGACAGGACGGGTAGGACAATGACAAGCAGCGTGGAGGGAGAGATGCCTGCCGGTACAGAGGGGCCCTGGACAAAAGGCGCTTTCTTGCTTTTTTGTGGACAGGAGGGGCCGGGGCAGGAGGACAGGGGGAAGGGCTAGCAGTGGAAAGCAGCTGAGTCAGGGTGGGGAAAAGTGCTTCAGGGAGGCCTCCGTAAGGAGGTCCCCAAGAGGAGGCGCCTGTGTCTAGGTTCTTGCCTGCAACTCCATCCAGAAAATTCCAGTACGTTGACTCTGGGAAAGGTGGCTTTTCCCATGACACCAGTTTTCCCCATGAACTGGCCTATGGTTGGGCCGGAAGGATCACGCATAGGATCTTGGCCGGGAGTAATCTCAAACTTGAGAATCGGGAGTAATGTGGGCAGATCTGTGCTTGCAGACTGATCACACTGGCACCAACCAATGAATGCGTAAATAGCTGGAATGACAAATCGGTGATTCTCTCTCTCTCCCTTCCTCTCTCTCAAAATTAAAAACCTCACCGTCAGAGTGATCATTCTGGCAAAAAAGTGTGGAGGAGACGTGGAAGGGAAAGATGAGACACATGGCAAAAAATCAGAGGGCCTGCGAAGTTCCCGAGAGAGGGATTAGGGTGGGAACCACACCAGGGGTGCTGGGTGGGCGCTGGGTGGGTGCTGGCACCATCAGCTAGGTGAGGGGCATAAGCTCCAGGAAAAAGGGAGAAGGTTTGAGGGGGAGACTGATGTTTTGAATTTAAGGCACCCATGGAGCCCCCCAAGTGAAAACTTCCACGGGCAGTTAGAACACTCAGATGAGCTCAGGCCATGAATCCCGTGCAGGGAATAAAACGGAACGTGGAAATCACTGACATTACAAGTCTGCACGTTAACAACGAGAAGGTGAAGTCTCCACAGGCAATGTGGAAGTGATATTCTAAAGGCTAACCCAGTTTTGAATGATACACGTAGGTTAGGTGTGTTTCGTTGCAAGTCAAAAATCCTTCCCACGTGTGTTCAATGGCAAGGGCCTCAGAACCCTTTCAACCTGAGCCTTGGTCAAGCGTGGCTTCTAGGCTGGTCCTACAGTGATAACACTGTGTACATTTTCTTTGCGGTAAACACTTTTCATCCTCAGAGTGTATATACCGTTTGTACATGTTTTTAGTCCTGCCTACACTGCTTCATTTGGATCTAGTAATTTCACCGTGTCTTGGAGGACGTCTTCTCTTCTTGGAAAACACATAACTAACGCATGCATTCAATAGGGAAACACCAGTGAAATGCACATGGCCGCTCTGGTGGGCACTGTCGGCGCCTGACCTAGATTCCAGTTCACTGGGCTGCGGACCCCACCACGGCCACTCTGAGTGCTGTACGCTAACAGCTCCCAGCTGCCGCCTTTCCTGGAAAGCAGACTTCTACGGGTCAGAAGCCACCCCCTGGAGGTTACCCAGCCCCGGCCCCAGCCCCGGCCCCAGCCCCACCCCAACTGGCAACTGGCACCCAAAAATTGACATGGGGATAAAAAAAGGCAAGTGTGTTTCTTGAAGGTACTGCACCTTACACCCCAAATATCTCTGTGGGGTCAGGCTGAGGCTAGATGCCGGCTGAGACCACATCCCTGTGCGTCCTCTGCCAGGCGGCGGACCCTCCTCCCGCACTCCCTTTCCCCTGAGTGCCCACCTGCAAACATCGCAGGCACCCGAGTTGCTGACTCAGGTTCTATTTTGAAGGCAACTGTAGACATTATATATTAGAGTAGAAGGTCAGGTCGATGGTGGAGAGAAATAAAAGAAAAGTGTATATATGCACAGAGGTTATGACTGAGCCATTTATATGACTCCTAGTTTCCAGGCAACCAAAGTGAGAAGTGAAACCTTTTCCCTTCAGCTCTAAAACGTGTTCAAACCAAGGCGATGAAACCAGTGAAGGAGGAGAGGTAGGTAAGTTGCCTACAGTTCATCTAAATGGACTGAACTCAATTTAAGTGCTGAAAAGGGAGCTCATGTGATTAGATTAAGTGGAATTGAAGCCATTTTTGACATTGTGGACTGAAATTCTTATTGTCCACCTGTGGGCAACCATCCAAACCAGGGGAAGTGGTCAGATAGCAAGCAGTTCCACGTGCTGTGCCCGTCACAAGTCCGCATTAGCGAGGTCTCTGTGATTCGGAGGCTGAGAGCCTAAGAACCAGCCTTTCTGAAAACTCTTTTATACTGAAATTCTTATAACTCCTCTGTGAGTCTTTCTTCCCTAAGTTCTCTGAAGAAGCCACCCACAACAGGATCGCATCCCTTGAAGGGGTCTTATTCTCATCTAAGTAGCAATTGCCTGCAGTAAAACAAAGCTGAATTGCCATGGAGTAATGAAAAAGTACATGTCCTATAAATTTGTGAATGCCCTCCACGTGGCAAAGCTGAATTATAAAGGCTCAGCATTTGCAGTTTGGAAATTTCTTACAGTTGGCAATGAGACATGACCCACATCGCAATGAGGGACTCTAATGTTCATGAATTATTTTGGCAACTGCTTCTTGGCAAAAAAAAAAAAAAAAATCTACTTAATCAGATCTTGGTAACTTCCTGCCAGTTAGGTGTAGCAGCGTCCTCTGCACCCTGCAGGAAATGCAGCAAACACCAAAGGTTTGGAACACTTTTCACTTCGGTGCACTCCGTCTAGTGCGCCTGGGCTTTTCCAGACGTCTCTAAACTGACTGCTCTGAAATTGTTGCATGACCAAGCCAGTCTGATCTCTTGTTAATGAAGAATCAAAGCCCTGTATCAGTCTTTCCCAACATATTTAGTGAAACACTACCCTTCAAGATTCTTTGGAAAAAGAAGAATGTTTCATGGCCAAAAAAAAAAGTGGATATACTCACCACACGGTACACCCAACTGCCTTAAAGGTGCACAACTGACACTAATAAGCTACCGGCGTTGAGAAGCCCTGCAGTAAAGAATCCATATGCACTAGCCACTCCTACTTAACAACCAAAAACAGACATTTGTTACCTCACAAAGTTTCTAAAGACAAGGAACCAGGAAATGACACGGCTGGATGGTCTGGCCCAGGGCCTTTGCAGTCAAGCTGTTGGCCGGGAGCTGCAGTTCCATGAAGGTTTGACTAGGGCAGGAGGGTCTATTTCAAAGATTTGTCCCTCACAAGGCTGTGGGCTGGAGGCCTCAGTCTTCAGCACACACTCCTGCCTCCCCGCAGCACCCTTGAGGGCCCTCGGCACATGGCGGCTGGCTTCCCAAAGAATGGGTGATCGCAGAGACAGAGAAAGCAGGAAGCCACAGTGCTGTTTTGGATCATAGTCTGAACCCCACAAATGGTTTGGCCGATCACTTTCTTTATTTGAACACACAAGCTTCAACTGTAATACCTATGGCCATAGCTAATAGTCCTGGAGAATGGAACTTAATTGGGGAAATGCTGTGTCATATTCTTTATTTTCACTCAAGGAAACATAGACAATGAAAAAAAAATACAGGTTATGTATATAAATTGCTAACTTGACCAAGTATCATCTTTGTTTTTTAATCCCAAATTTTCAAATATATCTTTCACATTTTTAGAGAAAATAATTATACAGATATCTTTTAAAAAATTCTGATCATTCCTCACATACACACTCACTCTATGTAGAGTGTGTTATGGGTGGAGGCACTTTTATGGCTAAACAACCTTCTGGACCACAGTACTGCCCCAGCTTAGATGGAGAATGGTAACAGCTGCGGGAAGGACAAGGTGATGGTCACGGCCTCTGGCAGCACCCCCTGGGCCGCTGAGGACTTTGTAAGGCTACGAACCTACAAAAATGGGAGCGGAATGTGCTCTGTGCCCATATCTGGTAGACGCCAGGACTCATGGTTAAACCAACTGAACCTCATTACATATTTAAGAAAATCATCTTTGGCTGCAGGTAGAAGTTTAACCTTTTCACAATGTGACCTAATAAAATAATTTTGCAGTAGACCTTCTCAGATAGTTCATAGTCCATTACACAGACTTTAAAAATCTAAATCTCAAAAGAGAAAGGAAAACTGGCCATTCAAGGTATAGGCCCAATATTATCAGTTCTCCATATAAGTGAAGTGCATTTCACCTTGCTCAGTATTTAAGTATGCCTTTATTACATGCCATTGCATATACTTTATCATCAGGAAATATTTCATATGAATAATATTTCTAATAAGATTTACAATTCCTTTTTGTCCGGTGTAAAAAAACAAGTGGTGTGTCCATGGTCCTCTGAGAGCAGAAGAGATTGGTATGCACCTTAAGCAAAAACTCGGACAAACCTCTTGCAGATTCAGCTATTACAGTACGTTACACGGTTCTCCAGCTTTCAGATGAAAGGGTGGCCATGGCTCTTTGCAGAGTGAAAAGATCAGGAATGATGTTTACTTCTTGTTGGATGAGATTGCGCAGTTGGGCAAAGCGCAGTGAGGATGACAATGTGAATGAAGGCCAAGGAGCTGGACACAGTCTAGAGTTTGTGGCCAGTCATTTTAAGGATGTTTGCTTGAAATAATAAAGAGTGAATGTGGAGAATGTGGATGGCCCAATAAAAACCACAAGCCAAAATAAGTCATAACTGGATTAAATGAGACAGAAGAATTAACCTTATATGTTATTTAAACTTTATTTTAAAGAACCTATAAATACAAGCCCTGGCTGGCGTAGCTCAGTGGATTGAGCGCGGGCTGAGAACCAAAGTGTCGCAGGTTTGATTCCCAATCAGGGTACATGCCTGGGTTGCAGGCCATAACCCCCAGCAACCGCACATTGATGTTTCTCTCTCTCTCTCTCTCTCTCTCTCTCTCTCTCTCTCTCTCTCCCTCCCTTTCCTCTCTAAAAATAAATAAATAAAATCTTAAAAAAAGAACCTATAAATACATAATCTCATGTCCTAATATATCTCATGTTCCTCATTATACCATAGATTCAAACAGATTGCTCCTGTCTCTCACAACTTACCATCCCAGCATCTCAAAACCTTATATTAATGCCATTCTCACGTACTTGAAAACAGATAAAACTGGCTTTTGCTGGATGTCACATATTTAAGTTCTCTGGAAAAATATTTTAAAGAATCAGATCTAGTCTAATGCCACTTTTAAAATAATATATACCAGTTTTTAATTAGAATTTTATTAAGATATATACGAAAAAGAATACAAGACATAAAACGGTATGTCATCAGAGTTATAAAGAAACTACTACATTTGGCGGAGATAGGATCTCATTCATCTTGAGGTTCACAGAAGACCTTATGGAAGAACTAATATGCTAAATATAACCAGTGAGGGTAATGAGAATTTGATATTAAGGAGGAAGTAAAATTATTTGAAGTCCCCTTGCTCCTCCTCCTCTTTTCCTCCAATCAGATGTGATAACAAGGTGAGATATGCAAGATTATCTAGGGAAATAGTTTAGTTTCCTAGGGCTCCCATAACAATGTATCACAAACCTGGTGGCTTAGAACTACAGAAATTTGTTGTCTCACAATCTGAAGGCTGGAAGTCTGAGGTCAAGGTGTCAGCAGGGCCACACTCCCTGCAAGGTCTCTCGGGAAAATCCTTCCACATCTCTTCCAGTTTCTGGCAAACTCAGCCATCCCTTGGCGTGTGGTCTCATAACTCCAATCTCTGCTTCTGTCTTCATCTGACTGTCTTCCTTCTATGTCTTCCAAATTTCTCTTCTTCTAAAGAAGAACAGTGTCCTGTTGGATTAAGGACTCATCTGAAGTCGTTACATCTGCAAAGTCTCAATTTCTAAATAAAGTCACATTTACAAATATTAGGGTTTAGAACTTCCACTTATCTCTTCAGGGAAAACAATGAAAGCTCTAACAATATTTATGTCAACTGATGGTTGTTGGTGACAATTCAAAACCAACAGGAATACCCAATGTGGGATGTGGTGAAGAAGGAAACTTTATTCCGTGCAAACAGCTCAGTTATGATACAACATGGCTGTGATATCAGCATAGCTATAGAAGAGCTCAATAGTGTCACAGCTAAAGTATGAAACAGTAGTGATGGGGAATAGCATGGCTTTGAGATAGCCCTGGGGCAAGACAGCCCTAGAACAAGGCCTCTCTCCTGCTAGACAGCTCTGTTCTCTGCTGAGGTCTTTGAAGTGCTGGCCCAGGAAACACAGTCCTCAGTCATTCATGGAAAGACAAAATGTTCTCCCTGAACCAGAGGGGAGCTAACTTTTATAGAGAGAAGTCCCTACCCCTGGCCCGATTGGGTTGTCCTCATGCAAATGAGAACTCCAAATCCTTGTAGTTTGATTGGTTTAAGAAGCATTGCCCTGATTGGTCAGACTGAAGCTGCTCTGGTTGGTGGGTGACAATGCTTAATGGGGGTGGGGATACAGCTGCTTGTTCTGATTGGATGGGGAAGACTCAGTCCTATTGGTTGAAATACAGTTTGGGGAACTTCTTTAAGGGGCTTGTTCAGACAAAGGATCACAGCACAGGCAGGCAGGCAGTGCAGGAGGCAGGCAGCTTAGTTCAGGCTTCTCCCTGCAGGGCAGTTTGTGTGAGAGGCTTCCGTCTAGAAATGGCTGCTAGGCTCTGGTTGTTAACTTGAGCCCAGTTAGCTACCAGGAGCCCTTCTTGGTATGTCTCTTCATTCTGGGGATTGACAGTTATGAAGTATGAATGGGGAGGGAGCAGGAGTATTCAAGAACACCTACTGACTGCAGGGCTAGTGCGATAGCTATAAAAGGAAGGAAGGAAAGACTGGGCAAGAAGAATCTCAAATGACAACAGTTTTTTAAAAAGTGCTGGCCAGTCTGATGAGGAATCCTCTGGCATAGTTTGCACTTAAAGAAATTCTACCTCGGGCAGAAATAACCTTGCTCTAATACACCCACCATGTTCAGATGCTGTCTGGGAACAGCCTGGCAGGGGTGTGAAGGGAACCCGAGATGTTGCAGTTACAGGCAATCAGTTTTGTGCCCTGCCACAGTTTCTTCAAAGGGAGATCCAAGCAGGGCACGTCCCTGGCCATAGTCCATCTTTCCATACCTGCTTGGAGAGCTCCTCCTCCGTGGTACCTGCGGGCTTCTCTTCCTGAGAGGAAGCTGTTGCAGAGCCAAACACTTAGCACTGAGAATTTCAGTGGAGAAAGATTGGCTATTTTATTTTGAATGGTGCCACCCAGGAGAAGAGGAAGCTAATGCTCAAAGCCTGAATGTCCCATCCAGGGTTCTGGGATGGTTTTTAAGTGTGTGAAGGGAACAAGTTATGCAGAAGTGCTGGTGGGGCAAGCCTTAATTGGAGGACCTCGGAGCTTGGTCATTTATGGTAAAGGGGTATCAGCACAGGATCTTCCTGGAAAATGGACTCTGCTTCTGAAAGGGTTCAGTGTTCAAGTTCTGATTATGTACTAGTCCTTCGGTTCTGTGGTGGGGGAGCAAGGCTTTGATTCTGGATGTAGCTAGAGGTCAGAGTTCTCTCCTCTGTGCATGCTTCTGCTGTATGACTAGTGGTTTTGGTTTGTTGTCCCTGAAAAGCAATTCAGTATCTCATGTAATAGGATAAGACCATTTTCAGCCTGTTCTGTGCATACAAAACTTATAAGAGAGAGGATCACAGGGAACCTGTAGCCCTCATTTCTGCAGCTGAAAATTAGTACTTGTTTTTTTTTAACCTATTCATATTAGATTCCCCTCATCCTCAGCAGGTGGTGGTGGCTTACCTGATGGTGTGACCCAAACTTTTATTTTCAAAGATTCTGAATCCTTGGTAATTATATCCATCTCAGGTTGGGTTGTTGCTTGTGTCCATTTGGAGTCACAGTTGGGTGAGTGAGCACCAAGGGACACAAATGTGAACTGCATTGGTTTCACACACAGTCCTCTCCACCTCCATTGCATAAAAACGTCCTACATTCTCCTGCTAATTAGGGTTAGTTACGTCTACCGAGATGTGCTTCTTCTCACCTACTGAACCCTGGACACAAGGAGGTTGGACTGCCTGGCAGCAGCCAAAGCTTGTCTTTCCATGGGACCCTTACTGTGTACCTTACAAGGGCATGCCTGCTCTGGGGACTGAAATATGCAACCTTGCAAAGCTCAGATAAAGGAAGCAGAAAGTTCTCCAGTGAATCACTGCAAATGATTCCATCCCTTGATTTCCAGGCTCTTGTATCCTTGTGGTGAGGACACAGCAAGATATAAAGGTCTTGATTTATACTGCATCCTGAAAAACAGCACCTCATCCTTGAAGACAGTTGCTTCCAAGCTGGTGCTCGAGCTGTGGAGCTTTCAATATTTTTCCCAACTTATTATGGAGGAGAGTCATGATCACTGCTGGGCTCTTGAGCCGGACCCAGCTAGATCTGGGCTGGAACAGAGATGCCTTCCTCTATATTCCCGCAGAGACTATCCACCCACCCACCCCCTGTCCCAGCCATGCTAGTTCCTGGACAAGGCCCTGGGCAAGCATGCAAGACATCTTCCCTTTATCTGGGCTGGGTCATGCCCTAATACCCCTATCCATCCTGCTCTATATAATTCTTTAGTGTCTGCCATGCAGTATGGAGGATACCCATGTTGTCTTTTTCTAAAAGACTTTCTTTCCCTCCCTCCCTCCCTTTCTTTCTTTTTTTTTCTTTCTCTTTTCAGAGAGGGGAAGGAAGAAAGAGAGGGAGAGAAACATTGATGTGTGGTTGCCTCTCGTATGCCCCCTACTGGGTACCTGGTCCGCAACCCAGGCATACGCACTATTGGGAATCGAACAAGCGACCCTTTGGTTTGTAGGCCGGCACTCAATCCACTGAGCCACAGCAGCCAGGGCCCCATGTTGTCTTGTTGATGCCCAAGATATGCCTTGTATGTAAGTCCCCTTAATAAACTCTATTAATTGACAGACTGGAGTGGCCAGCCTCTTTCTTCAGTCTTTACTTGCCCTCCAGGTGCGGAAGTAGATGTTCAGGGCTTTTCCTGTCCTAACACTTAGGAAGCCAGCTATTTCTGAATGGTGTCGTATGTTATACAAATGGATTTTGTGGTCATGGTCATGGGCTCCCTCCTGCCCCTGCTCTGCTGTGAAGCAGGCCCCTTGGTCAGGTGTTATATATTATGTGGTGCTCCATGCCTGTGGATCGGGCATTCCATAAGCCCTTGGATTGTGGTGCATTATGAGGTTTTATGAGCAGGAAAGGTAAATCTATACCTGTAGTAGTTATCGATCCCCATGAGGATAAACTGCTGGCCCTTCCAGGGTGGGAGGGGCTCAATGTAATCGACCTGCCACCAAGCATTTTTGATGAATGGTGCCATATCGGGAGGTCAGTGTTGGTCTCCATTGCTGGCAGGTTAGGCATTCAGCAGCAGAAGCCAGACTGGCTTTTAAAAATGGAAGGTCCCAGACTGATGGCAGAAATGGTCTGGTCGTCATATCCCTACTGTGTTCAGCGGTTGGCTGGGAGCAGCCCGACAGAAGTCAGGCCTGGGGTGAACTACGTGGTAGGTCCAAACAGCGTGCACCCTGGAAGCTGTCAGTCAGCTCTACGCCGCACAGCAGGTCTTCTTGAAGGAGGATCTGAGTGGGGCGCCCACACAACTGCTGCAGGTACTTCACCCCACCTGCCCTTTGGGGACGGGGGAGAGTGGACGAGAAGACAGGCACCATTAAAGATATCAGAGGCTTCCTTGTTACTTGGTTTTGTCCAGGTCTCTAATAACTGATTAAATCAAATACAGTTAACATGGCTACTTGTGCTCCGATTCCTAGAGAAACCCAGAGCTCTCCCACTTCTGTTCCGACCTGGCCACAGACCCAATCTCATATAGACTCGTATCTTGCCATTAATGACCAAAAGTACATCTGTGACAAAGGGAATAAATTGGTATGACCGATGGAAAAAAGTGATGAGGACATTTTAAAAATGATTTGTGGCTACATCATTGACACCCTGGGTCTGTGTTTCTTTGACTTTCATTCTATTTACAAATTGTCATGGAATATTAATTATGGTTTCAGCGAAAAAGAGACATTGTACCATAGGCAAGAAATCATAACTATACCGCACCACGGAAATTCAAGTAGAAATAATGTCTCTTATTTTAAAAAATATTAGACCTGAAAGAAAACATGCATCTTTTCATTACTTACTGTTTTTTAAAGGGTATCTGGATGAAAATTTCTAGGTTGTTATTTGTGCAGTTTTGCTTCTGCTGCTAAGAATCATTTCTGCAGGTAAACAACTATACTCAATCTCGTTGCCCAGTTGCAAAAAAAAAAAGGAATAACTTACCTTTCAGATCCCAGAAGGACTTCATTATTATATAAGAAAAAAATAAAACAAGTCGGGACGACCCAGAGGCAGGGAAGGTTCTGGAACCGCCCAAGGGTGATGCCGACCACAAACAACACGTATCAGGGACCTTCCTTCACCCTTTAAATGAGTCTGTACGCCCAGCGACTCCAACTAAATTAGACGCAATCATCTCAAATAAGTTGGTACAATTACAGCCTGTCCAATTACATGTATTCAGAAGCCATATTTTTTTCTTTGATCAATTAAAGTCAGTAAAGGGAGACTTTAATTAGTGCCAGCCCTCTGAGAATGAAGAATACGGAGACTGATACAGGCTGGAATGTTAGTGGTTTCAGAAGTCTCATTTGCCCCCACATGTATTTCCCACTGGTTTCCTAAAGGAACCGTGTGTCTCTTGAAAACCACAGAAGTAAATTTATTTTCAAAAGAGACATAAATGTTACCCCAGTGTTTACACATTCTTCTCACTTCTGGGATAGTAGCCCAAGAAAATAATTTCAGGGAGGAAAAAAACTTTGTAAACACTGAGATGTTTTAAACGTGTCAGTTATGTGACTAGACTCCCCAATCGTTGTCAGATCACAGGGACGGGTGGGGTCCCGTCACTAGTAAGACCTTAACATTCTGGGGTCTTCTCCTCACCTTCCGGGGAATGCTGCTCCCGGAGGTGTCTCCCATGAGCCCACAAACGAGTGTCCTGGTGAGCCTCCTCTTTGCTTTGTGTCTCTCACGAGGCACTGCCACCTGTCATTAAATGTCACTGTGGCAGGGTAGTAAGAAGCTAGGAAGACTCCCAGACAAGCGGAATGGGGAAACTGAGATGAGAAAATTAAACAAGGCAAAACACTTTGAACAACATACAGCCAGCTGGTGAATTACAGGACCTTATCTTCCCCAACCAAGGACATTTGGGAGCAAATGGTTTATACCTTTTCCCCCTAACCAGGGAATATACAGCTTAAATCACCCTAGTCTGGGAGATAGAGAACAGAGACCAAATTAATGCCATTTGTGCCAGCTAAATCCAAGGACAGATGAAGTCGGAGAGGCAAATAATAAAAACCCCATTAGGGCCAGACAGACCCCAAATAAAAGTAAGACAGCAAAAGCGACCAAAGCATAATCCCCAACCCACCTCCCATATGCTCATTTCGATGCATCACCAGATTAAAAAAATGCGCCTGGAAAGTTGATAAATATTCTGCTGAAACCTTCCCCCAAGATCTTCATCCAAAGAAGAGAGATAAAAACCCTCAGGACAAAGACCCCATGTGGGCTCGCTCTAGAGCATGCCCATTCCCCTTCCCAGGCGCGAAATTTTTACTTTCTCCTAAACCCTGAGGGTCCTATCCACAAGATCCTGTCTCCATGGCCCCCCTTTCCTCTGACTCCCCAGTGAGCTACACGCAGCCATGTCTTGGCTCACTTCTTTCCTGTAACGTCTCCAGGGAGCCGAAGCAGAGCCCTGCCTAGGTTCTCTCCTGTTGCTTCTTCTAGCCTAAGTCCTCCTTGTTTCACTGCCCCCAGCTTCAATACACATACTCTCACAATCATTGGGACTCGTGCTGTTGACTTCCTCCACGAAGTCAAGAACCCACACATCACAGCTGGCCCCAGGCAGACCTGCTCCGGGCAGCTCCCTGTCCAATAACCCTACTCACCACAGCCACTCTCACAGAACACTCCGCCCGTGACATCTGTGACTCCTCTGTTGCTGAAGCTGTGCCACTGTTGGGGGCACCATGGGGAATAGCCCCCAAAGCAATGTTGCTTCAAGACTTCAATACTTGACTGAGAAATTGAATCGTTAAAAACTATGTTATTTTTTACCTACAGCCCTTTGCCTCCCATGTACAGAAATGAGCCCACGTGGCTGGGTTGGGTACAGATTTTGAGTGACAGCCACCGACCTGAGCTGAAAGCAGTATTTCTTTCTGATCTTGGCATTTTGTTGCTTCGCTAACGTCTTCATGCTGCACGTGTCTTCCAGACACCACCAGCCAGGCTTCCGCTGGGCACGGAGCACAGGCTAGCGACAGGAGACCAGGCACGTCTGGATTTCAGGCGAGGCTCAAGGATGGATTGTCAACCCAGTTCTATTACCAAACCACTGGAAATAAAGCCTATTCTTAGTAGACTACAAGAAAAAATATTCAGTCAAATATGATGTAAATATTATAAATATTAAAACATTAAAAGCCTGTAATCAAAAGTTAAATATTTAAAAAATCATTATTTAGGAAGCACATATCATATACCCAGAATTTGTAGTAATAAGCATATATGAAAAAAACAAGCCCTATAAAAACATATACAGAGTATTGTGCTTATATGCTTACATAAAATAATACATTAGAGTCAAGAGAAATCATGTATTTTCCCAAAACTGTTGTGTGGAGCAGGGAGAAACATGTATAATAACCCACTAACACTTGAAAAGTTCATTAAAGAATTCAGTAGGATCCCGAGGGAAAGGGAGAGCAGACAACAATTCCGTCAGAGCTGGAAAGTAATTGCAGTCCAGGGAATGGGGGCCAACCAAGGCAGGAGACCACGGCGGCGGGCCCTGGGGCAGCGGGAGCCTCGTCTTATGGGGAGAACAACAGGGAAGATGATTCGATCTCAGTGAGGGTGCCGGGGGTACATTGATTCCTTTTCGGTTACGCTTTGGGCTGACCCAGATTTCAGTGTTTGCTTCCTCCTGGAGTGTATCGAATGGCCAGGGGCCTTATTCAGAAGCAAAAGCAAACTTTTAAAATAGCATTGATTTTTCTCGTGCTTGCTTTAACTCACTTAAACTCGCAGAGCTTCTCAGTGCTTAACTCGTCTCCCTGTAAATCCCCGTATGTTCGTTACAGCTGAACAGCACATGGCAAGGATATGCCCTTATATTAATAAATGACTTTAAAGCAACCACAAAGGCTCGGCTCAAGTCACTCAATGTTTAGATAAGAGTAGGAGGCAAATCCCTAACAGCACGGCTGATGAACCGAAAGAGCTCATCTTTGCTCATAGAGTTCCAGAGTTACAAGGTTTTCTTAAATCTTCCTGAAATTTTAGGGAGAAACCTAAGGCTGATCCAAACATGTCGAATGGAAAAGTTGACAAGCTAAAAATAACTGTAGTGATTAAATATTTGTGACTCTATCTTAAAGCTTTATCAGCTTCAGAGTCAACCTTAAAAGCTTAGAATACTTAGTCATGACCCCTCAAACCTTGTCCAAACAATAGAGTAAAAATTGATGGTGTTTCCTGTGTATAGGGCATTGGTCACTGCAATTAAGAAATGTTTTATATCAATATTTGAGGGGTAAGAGAGAAAAGAAAAAGATCATAGACAATATTGGTTTACTGATATATGTCCTATGGTGCTCTGTGATAGGAATATCTTCTAATCTTCTCACTGAGAACATAGTTTTCTTTACTTGGGAGTTCATATATAATTTATATAATACATATTTTCTTAGGGTGTTGAATTATACTTCCTTGAAGACAGGTACTGTAGATCCTCACAGATAAGTGCTTTGTTTTGCTTTGTTCATCCATAACACATGGTAGCTTTAGCTTTTTACATATGGAGTGTATGTTTGGGGGGGCGGGCGGGAAGAGAGGAAGGCCAGTGGGTGGAGGAAGTAGACGAGGGAAGAAGGAGCCGATGTAGCAGACCTGACCATTGGTGTGGCAGGGGAAGGTTTTCTCACAAGTCCTTAATTTTTGTTATGCTCGAGAATCTTCGGAAGGGGTCTGCTCCAGAGTAGGTTGTCCCCCAAATGCCTGTTGGGTTGAATGATTTCTCCAGAAGTCCAGTTTACAAATGAGCCTCAGATTCCACAGTAAGCCATAGCCTGGGTGTCGACGGGTAGTCTTGCCTCTTCATACCGAGGATTACACCCTCATCATCGAATAGCCACCATCGTGAGAGTAATAACCAATGAACACTAAAGATGCACCAGGAAGACCACATGCCTAGGTGAGACCTGCAGATGCCACAGCAGCTGGTTGTCCCGCTTGACAAGGCCATATCCCAGGCAGACCTCCTGCTGAGTCACAGTGCTCCTGCGCTGAGCCAAAGGCTCAGTGAGTGCCAGCAGTGCGTCTTCTGCACACAGGCCTTGGGGCAGCCACCCATGGGGAAATACCCAGCTCCTTTCTGCGGCCCAGACTCCTGCTCTTTTAGCAGATCGGATGTAGGTCTGATGTTGGGGGGAGCTCTGGCTCTCCCAGACATCTAAGGACCACTCACCACAAACCACGTGGTGAAGCTTTCCTGCTACTTCCCTCATCCTGCCCTAGGCCGAGAAGGAACCCAGTTGTCAACCTCAGCCTTAAAGTCTAAGACCATCCTTTCCTTTCCCCCAGGTTCATCTCATCACCAGTCACTGGCCTGGGTACTACAGAACAGCCACACGTGGTAGCGGGAAGGAGGTGTGTTTGGGGAGCAGGAAAACAGCATCTCCCTCCTCCTATAAACCCGATGTCACCCTCAACCCAAAGTCCCCCCAGAGAAACCCACTCTGGCAGCAGCTATGCGGAAGAGGTGCAACTTCTTCCAGTTTTCAAATATATTAGAGACCAGAATGGGTAGATCCTTGAGTTTCTGGGAAAACATGACCGAGCTCTTTCCTCAAATTAAAAGGCTACTGAAGTAACACCTAAATTATATAGCAGTTTCTTCCCTGCTACATTGTTGTCCGAACTCTTTATTTCATGCAGGTAAAGGTATATCCACAGTGACTCAATAAACCTTATACAGCATTTGACTAGTGAGTATTTCTGAACACCAGTTTGAAGAGGCTTCTGACCTAGGGAGTATTCTGACTGCTTGAGGGATTCAAACGTATTAGCACATCATCACAATGTCAGGGCACAGAATGGGTGGTAGAATATGTTCTGGCTCTCTGTGCACGATAAACCAAACACCAGGCCTTTTAAATGGCCAGAGATAATCTGTTATGTTATGTGGATCTAGTCAAAAGGTAATCAAGCCTATCATTTCCTGAACCAGAATATGTATATTATGACTAAAATACTCATCTTCAAACAGTATTCATTCAATTGAATCAAAATAAGAACTCTCTGAAAAAAATCACTACTTGTTTTAATTTAGGAATTTGCCTACTGATAACCTTGGTTGAAAATTGTCCCATTGGATATTTAGCATTAAAAAAAAAACAGGCACTTAGATTGAACTCGAGAAGAATTATTCATGGTGGAACGGAAGTGTCCTAGTCTCAGTTCTTCTGTTCCTAATCCTGCTGATACCCAAAGATCACACCGCTGGATGATGATTTTACTGACCCCTCCGAGTTGGGGACCCAAAACAATGTCCTTCTGCCCAGAGCTGTTCTCATCCAGAGCAAGACCGAGTTTGGTCAAGCGGAACGTTTATCCTTTGATCAAGGATAGGAGAGGTGTGGGCTCACACTCAGGCGGCAGCTTCTTCCTGATGGGGGTGGGGAGCCTTCTGTATTTATATCCTGTGTGTAGAGTGATCCAATTCTTTTAGGCACGCCCAGTGATTCTTGTGTTATTCTTGTGTTGCACTCAGCCCTTTTGCACATGGTCCTTCCTGCACACGATCGCCCATTGCCACCTTGGTCCTTGCCGTTGTCACCTTGTACTTTGTAGTCTGGAATTCTTTTCAGTTCCTGTAAGCAACCATAGCTTGTGAAATAGTTCATGTATTGCGAGATGTTAGCATCTTTTGGATGATAGCCTGGTGACAATGACAAACACAGCGAGCCTCACTTTCCCCATATTGCAAATACATGGCTGCCACTGAATAAGCCCTCTAAGATAAAAATTTCTGACACCATCATGCCTTCAAGGTCAAGTGCCTTCTTTTGTAATCTCCTGACCCATTAAAATCTATCTATCACAATGAGAAATAGAAATGGAAATGGAAAAAGACTAAGGACAGACCGATTCAGCCATTCAGAGATGAAAAGTAAGCCGGACTCATATCCCCAGTGGGAGGAATGAGAGCTCCATTTATCCTGATGTGAGAAGAATTCGGTTACTTTCATTCTCAACCTCATTTCAGGCTGCCGAGCTGCATTCAAGGCTGGGAGAGGAAAACGCAGGGCACGCTGGTCATTAATATTGGGAACAAAAGGTGTCATGACACTTGTTCTATTGTGAGTGGCATTCCTTTCAGCGGAGATTGTAAACATGTTTGGCACGTCTTGGTTGTCACTTTCCTGTAGGAGATCTTTAGAAAGCATGCTGGCGTGCTTCCAGGTAGAATATTTGTCCCTCTCATTTCCCATACAGTAGCTATTTATCGGTCTCCAAGGCAATTCTCACCCCGTCTCAGAAGTAGATTAGAAATCTAGAGTCAGGGAAGACTGATCACCTGTGCGTCAGGGCATAAATATGAGCGAGCACAAAACAGATGAGAGGCATTAACATGTGCTAAATAGTAGTGGGATGACGCGTTAGCTATTCATTATCAAAATAGAATTTCTCCCAGGGTGTACATCTTACAGCTCCGTGTTGTTTAACCTCTGTGGTGAGTCATTTGCTTGGCTTACAGCAGTGCTGTGCAAGTTGCTTGAATTTGGAAATCTTGCATTTCCAGTGTCAGCAACTCCACAGAAGCGGGTTAACGTCTTTGTAGAAAATGCATTTGGATTGTCATTTTCCCAGTGTTTTAACTTATATTCTATATTCAAATTATATTCCAAAAATATGGAGGAAGCTCACAGTAAAAAACACATGTAATAAAAAAAATAAGATTATAACCAAGACCCAAATTCACATGGAAAGCATGTTCACACCAAGCTTCAGAAATATACAATCTCACTCCTTTGACTGGATATAGAAATCTCCTAATCGCTGCCTGAAGGGGCTGGGGTGTGTTTAATTCATCTGCTTCCTTCTGTATCCAGCGGGAGGCAGTAAGTTTTATTGGGCACTTATTATAATGTAGCACTGTTAGGGACTTTATAAATATTGACATTTAATTATTCCAAGAATCCAAGAAATTGGGTCTCATTGCTCTTCTTTTACAAGGAAAAAAAAACTATGTTTCTTAGTTACACCAAATAATTTATTCAAGATAATACATGAAATAAATGGGAGGACTGATATGCTATCCCGAGTGTCCGTGGACTATAAAATGCATGCTCCTTTCACTACTGCCAAATAAGATACAGAGGTAGAGCACTGGTTGAGATGAGAGTCAACTTGATGTTCTACTCCTAGGCTAGTAAGAATTATACTTCTCAGTTTTTATTCCTCATGAAAGACACATATGTCATTGATAGATTTATCTAAAATTTACACTTTTAAGTATCATAATCTTTAAGAAGAGAGAGTGAATGAAAGACAGTGAATGAAGCATTAATGAGGTTTTTTTTTTTAAGGTCCTCTCCTTTCCTCGTTCTGTTAAGATGCCAATTTTCCTGGTTTTGGTCACTGGCCCCTCCACAAGGACATTCCTACCCCAGCTGCCAGTTTTTGATAACGCATGGCCTCTGCCAGGAATCCATGCAGACTAGCTGCATGCACATGGAGGTCCATTTCAGTCGGTGGAACAAGGAGAAACCTTGAAATCAAGTAATTGAAACACGTTTGCCACAAACCTTCTCTTTCCCTGGAGAGAGGATCGATTTCTTAAAAAACTGATAAGTCTGTTGAAATCTAGCCCTGGCTGGCATAGCTCAGTGGATTGAGAGCGGGCTGTGAACCAAAGTGTCGCAGGTTCAATTCCCAGCCAGGGTACATGCCTAGGTTGCAGGCCATAACCCCCAGCAACCGCACATTGATGTTTCTCTCTCTCTCTCTATCTCCCTCCCTTCCCTCTCTAAAAATAAATAAATAAAATCTTTTAAAAAAATAAGAAAATCTGTTGAAATCTGGCTAAAAATCTAGCCAGAAAATACACACCAGACTTTTGAGAGCTGGTTAATTTACTGAACTCACACACACAACACCAAAGAAGTCGAATTTTCTGTACACCCTGACCAGGTCATGGAAACCCCGGTGAAATAACCCAGCCCTCTCAATGTGCCCCTGGCATTCGGAGGACCATCCCTTTCCACGCTGAGTCAACTTGTGCTTCCTTGACCCAAAGCGGAGGAGCCAGGGAACAACAGCTGTAGTTCCCTTTTGGCTCCGTTCTGGGGTCATTATTGTGCCTGGGAAGCTGCAGATACTAGACGTAGGGTCCAATGTCCGCATACAAAATAGCTCCAAAATGTAACTACTGCAGCGCTGGGCCATCTGTTCAGTCTCAGCTAAGTGTTGCACTGAGAAGACATTTATAGCCAAATGTCCAGAATGAATCGTGAGATAATATTTACTACAGCCCTGGATAAAAAGGCACAGAGAGGGATTTCATGTCAGGTCAGCAGCAAATCTGCTTACATGCACCACCTTCCTAAAAGGCCTTTATTTAAATCACAGGATGCTTATTACCCCCAGCCCTGACTCCCAGTGCCCTGAATTTTTGTTCTCTCTTCCAACTATCCTGACTTATCTCAATATGGTTCTACCTCTCTCTCTGCCTCTCTTGTTTTCCTTGTTTTCTTTTTATGGTTCCCCACCCTTCTTCATAGAATTCAGCGTGGACTTTCTAAGGGTTCATATTAGCAGAGGTCCAGTGAAGAGACCAAAAAAAACAAAAGCAAAGGAACCTTAACACAAATCTGGACCTAGGAACACAGTTGACAACTGAGAAAATGAAAGGGTACTTCTGCACGCCGACTCCGTCTGGCTCCGCAGCCTGTTTCTGTTCAGTGTCCCGTCCACATGCTTTGCCAGTGATGATGCCGTGAACCTGACTCCCAGCGTTTGGGTTGAATGGACTGCAGCCGTTCCCATTGCTGCAATTGGTCATCTAGTCTACAAGAGATTTTGTGTTAAAGGTCATTGCAACCAATCTATGGTTAACCTTCACAATCAGAAAGACAGCCCCCAGATCACGCATGCCTTTGACATGGAGGATTTGGGAGGTAACAACTGTGTACCGCCATTGTTGGAGGTCCAGAAAGTTCCCATTCCGTGCTGGAGCTCACACCAAACACAACGAAGAGACTGGAGACAACATGGGACCTCTGATCATTAAGAGAACAGAAACTTAAAAACGAAACAGTTTTCATGCTATAAACTAACTTACCCAGATTATTGAACTACAATGACAACCACTTCTGTCTAATTCGCCTTCTCTGAGTTCTAGGTGTGGTATATTGCAAACTGTAGCTTTCATAGTGATGGCCTTTGTCTTACTTTGAACCATCCTGGTGCACATTTGTTTAAACAAAAAGACAAACAAACCAAAAAAATAAATAAATAACTACCCCCAAAACAACAACAACAACAAAAAAAGGGAGCAGGGGGAATGAAACCAACTTCATAGCCTGTGGGCTATTTTGTTTTTGTAGTTCTTTACATCCAGTGTAATTATAATGGGATGTAGTTGTATGTTGAAGTTAACAAATTATTCTCAAAATCCTGTTAAAAAGGAAAACGAAAGTGTAAAAAGAGAACTTTACAATATCATAGAGCTGGCAACCATAAGGAGTCACCACCACCCCCAGCACTGACACAGAAAAGGATGATGGTGAAATTCTTAAAACTTAGAAACCAAAGAAGGATCTTCATGTAGCTCAAACCCTGACCCCTGAGTGGGAGGCGCTGCTTGGCAGGTGAAGTTTCTGAGGGGAAAGCGTGAGTGAGCTACTTCTGCAGACTCAGTTCAGCTACTGCTCTATGAAGAAATCCCAGCTCTGGGATAAAGAAGTCATCCTGGGGTGACTCTCACAGAAATGACAAGCAGATAAATAGCCCACAGGAAGGCAACAGGATCCAGCAACTCTCTTCCACTCTTCATCCAGGTCTAGAATCTACCTCTGGCGCCCTCTATCGGCAGAGCTTAACATAGAGCCAGATGACAAAGCAGAAAAGTGTTTCGAGACCCAGGCCCAGCATCGCAGCAGCAGACTGAGTGAGTAAGGGTGGGTTTGGAGTTGATGGGCAGTAACGCAATAACTGGTACAGCCCTCACTCTGCTGCTTAGCATCCACTCCACCGTCTACACACATTTTCACTTTCATACGTATAAATATGCCCTTTCTGTTGGAGACAACGCAAACATCTTTCTTACAATTGAGGCATTATCATCCCTGCCCCAAAATGAAAAGATACAAAGTCTAATAGCTAGTGGGGGCTAACCATTTGGGGGCCTCACATATTACTTCTTGAAATGAGTCACAGTCCCATCCAAATATTTTGCTCTTCCTTCCTCTAATAGCCATTCCCTATTTCCATTGATTCAGCTCAGCTGGTCAAGGCTCTATCCCTGGTTAAGGGATACAGATTCCTTCCCAAAGGATCTGAATCCTTAGTGAGTTTGTCTTTCGTTGTTGCAGTAGTTTTCCATTAACTTTTATGATTGCACATAAAAGTACTAAGAAGTGTTCCAAGAATTTTCTCAGCCCTGGACATAATCCTTCCTGCTTCATTTGTATAAATTTGACCTGATCTCATCATCATAGAAATTGGCATCCGTCACCCCAGCTAGCAGACAAAAGTCCATTTCCTCATGTTGATTCGGTGGCACAGGCAGCCTCAGTTGGCCAGATGACAGTCTCACTTTCCACTTTAGTGGAACCATTGTTGTTCCTCTGGTGGAAGAATGTCTTGCTTAAGAACCCAATTTCCAAATCATCAGTGCTCAAAGTTACAGGATTAGGAATCAAAAATTCTGTGAGTGGCTTACTCCGTGGAACAATGGGAGGAGTTGCTCCAACTTCCATTCCTGGGTTCCCAGATCTGTGGGTGGGAGAAATGGCACCACAAAGTGAGTCTGATACAAGTCACATAACGTGCCCTGTAAAACAGAACCCCATCCCTTTCAAAGCAGTGTCTTCTAACTGATGCCATTGCCGAGCCTTTCGTATGCTAGTCCTGCTTCATGTCAAGCCAGTGCTTCAGGATGATAGGGAGTGTTGCTCAATCAGTTCATCCAGTAGGTATGACTTCACTGCTACCTTTTTGCTATAAAATGAGTTTTTTCTTTCTTTCCTTTTTTTGTAGAAATGCTGTGTGGAATATCATGACAAATAAAAAACAATTTTAAAAAATCCTTCTGTAAGTCCATGAATAGTGGCTGTAGGAAATTCCTGTGCAGCAAAGAAAATCCATGTCCAGAATATGTGTGTGTTCCAGTGAGGATAGATCTGTAGCCAGTGAGGACAGATCTGTGGGAGGGAATCCAATGGCATGAATCTGCCAGCAGGGAGCTGCGTAGTCTCTCTGGGGAATGATGCTTTAACTATACTGCACATTGGTTTCCTCTGTTGGCAGATTAGGCATCTTCTTAGAGAACAGAGTCATCACAGAGCTTTACGAAGTCGCAGATACTTTCATACGTATGTGTTCTCAATAGCTTAGCAAAGAGATTGTCTTCTGGGCCCTCTTGGGGGGTGTAGCTGGAGTACTGATGTACAGTTTGCATGTGATGTGGTTCTCTGACCGTGACTTGAGCTGAAAGTTTAAAGACTTGTGATTATCATTTCCATTCTGCAAGCACACCGACGTGCTCACGAAAATCCGTCTCATGGCTGTCCTTGTTCCCATAACAATGAAGTGCAGTAACAACTTGAGTCCCCAGTTCCCAAAGCACTTGCTTCAGTAAATACTTCACACAGTCAATCGTAGGCAGTAACTTGATTAACCGTAATGAGACTGTGTGCCATGGGCTATCAGAATCCCATTTCTCACTGGCAAGGAGCTCGATACTGCATTCAAGCTCAAGAACATGACCAGCTAATCCCAAAATAACTTTGAGAATCTGATCCCTAAATTGACCCCTAGAAACAATTTCTAGGTAAGTTAGGGCTCATTCAGGAGACGGACACGACACTACCTATTGGAAGCAAGAAAATTACATATAAAGAAGTGTTAACCAGTTACAGACTTCTTACATAGGTAAAGCAAAGCATGACAATATAACCCTAAAATATCGAGGATATCAATTATAGAAAGCAGCTACCACCCCTGGGGCTGAGGTAACAAAGGGAAGAGGTTGGTATTGTTAAGACTTGGACTGGGACTCTAAGGAGCGGAAGTGCAGACGGTAGAGAAGGAGGTGCTGCTTAGCCAGCCGCTGCTGGTGCATCTGAGCTCGGGGAAAGGTCCCTGTGGGCAAGGGGCCCAGGTCTCTGGAGAGGGGGCATCCATTTTTTCTTGCTAGCATTTCTGGGAGGAGGACAGGATGAAGCTAATCCTGCAAGTGAAAGCAAATCTAGAAGGGATTTCAGCTGCTGCTATGGGGGAGAAAAGGCTGCTGCTATGGGGGTGTGAAGAAACAATTCCGAAAGGATGGATGTTCAGAGTGACTGCCCTAGGGAAGAGTAGAGTGTGGCTTGTTCCTCCTGCAGCCTTGCAACCCCCCCCCCCCCGAATGCCCCTTGTCCATAGAGCCTCATGGGGAGCAGATGGCAGAGCCAATGGGATTTGCAGAGCCCAGCCCTGGGGTCACAAAGCAGAGTATAGAAGGGTGAGTATGGGGCCGGGGGCAATGACTGAATACCTGGCACTTCATCCGGCTCTGCTCTTGTCCTCATTTGCCTTCTGAATCCAAAGCAGGAATCTGTTTAGAAGGTAGATGATATTCTATCTTCAGCTAATTCAATAAAATCGTGTTCCCTGTTCCAGAGGCATTTGGTGCTATGGCAACTTGTTCCTCTTCTCCTGGCCTTTGTGCTTTCACTGTCCCTTGGTTTTTCCATAATTTTTCTGACTGTTCTCTCTCAGTCTTATACACGGGCTTTTGGCTTCACCATTCCCCCACCCCTCAAACATGCCCTTCCTCTTATATTTGCCATTTCAACAAATACCTTTAATTTATACATAGTCATCCAAGCTAGAAACTGCACAGTCACTTTCCTATTTTATCCAGCCTTTTAACCTGAGGGATACAAAACCTGAATGTTCTACTGACTCTCTGATCATCTCTCACATATCTTACCTCGCTTCATTCTGCCTCTCACTGGCCCTCATCCCTACTCATTAGCTCCCTTCTAACCGACTTCCCTGGCTGTACTCTAGGCCCTTCTCACCCATCACCCACACTTCCCTGCCTAAACTTCCTCCGTGGATTCTATCACCTTGGCTCACCGGTGGTCACCCAGCATTGGGCTAGAATCACCAGGGGGACTTTCAAAAACACAGATGCCTGCCACTGCCACTAGAGACTTCATTTTAATTGCTGTGGATAAGTGTCCAGTCTTTTCTATTCTTTAGACATCCCCCAGTTGATAGGAATGTTCAGCCACAATGGTGAGTCATGGCTTGAGCCTTCATATCCAGTACTTCCTAATACGCTGCTTCATTTCTATTTCTCTAACCACATCTGCAGATTTGTCCCCCAAATCATCATGTGCTCCAGTCTTCCCGAACCACTTGTTTTCTTGTCTCAGATGTCCTCCTTACTCTTCCTTATGAATTCCTCATCATCCTGTAAGGCTCCACATAGGCACCATTCTGGGAAATGACTGTCCCCAGCCACTAGAACTGTGTAACACACAGCTAAGAGCATAGGTTTGGAAGTCTGAAAGTTTTCACCTCAACTCTACCATTTATAAAATCTATCTGGCCTTGGGAAAGTTGCTTTGCCTACCTAAGCTTCAAATCTTCCTCTGTAAAATGGTGGTAATATCTGGCCCAGAGGGTGGGTGCACCAAGTAAATAATGTGTTTGCACTGCCTAGCATAGTGCCTGGTAGTAGATACTACCTAATAATCATCAGTACCATACACCTTATATTATCTATATTTATTCCTCATCAATTGTGAGCACAGCATTGTCAGGGACTATGTCCTTCACTTTTGTGTCACGATCCTGAATACAGCATCTTACACATCATGGATACTAAATAAAATGTCTATTAATGAATAAAAATATGATTCCTGATCTTGATATCTCAGAATCTATTAAGATTGATAGTCAGAAAGCCAATTTTTCTCTGTGAATTTTAGTTTATCCTCTTATCTGACTTCCATGTGATAAGTGATACAGCAGAATTTTTTCTTAATTCAGAAATTAGAATTGTTCACCTATCTCAGTTCCCATTTGTAGACAATATATGCATTTTTTCAATAATATTTATTGGGTACCACATGCCTCAGGCATTACCCTAGGTACTGAGGAGAGATTTGTGAACCTCTATTCTGATTCTTTACATATTTACAGGTATATAAGTTGTGGAAGGAAGGAAGGATGGGAAGGAAGGAAGAGAGAGAAGGAAGAAGGTATAGAGGGAGGGAGAAAAGAAAGACCTCTGAGTTAGCTGCTTTCTCCATGCACTCTCCTCCACCATCTCCACTTTTACAAATTTCTTCTTTTCTCTTTAAGGTGTTTTTTTTAAATGAGTCTATACAATCACTTAAGACCTATGTCAAATGCCACCTTTCCACAAGACTCTGGTGCGCCTCCATTTGGAATTAATAATTTCCCAGTGAATATCTGATCACTGCACTTTATGACTATTTCATACCCACTACCTTCACACACTGTTGGAGACAACTGGTCTACCTCCAACTTGCCCAGCAGACTGCATATTCTTTGAGGCAGGGGTGAAGCCATATATCTTTATACCCCTTATAATATAAAGCATATCTCAATACAAAACAGTTATCCAACAACATTTTTTTAACTGAAATGTTATCTATTATCCATGAGTTATTGGATTTTTTAACTCTCTTTTTTATGCTCCCTTATTAGAATATTTTTACCACAATCAACAGGATTATCAGCACCATCATCATTATTGTCATATGAGCATAAATGTCTTTTATGATTAAAGAATTAAAAAAATAGTTGAAAAAGTTAATTTCTTTCTTAAAACTTAATGGGAAAAAACACAACCACAAAATCACTATCTTTAAAACTTTTGCAGTGAAGGTAGAAAAAAACACCACATATTTCTGAAACCTCAATTTCCTGTGAGTCATCCTTGGGGAAATACAATATGAAAAGAATCAGCACAGATTCCAGATGGGAAGGTTCCTTGAAATACCCTCAGAGTTGTTTGAGGATGTCTTCTGAATTATTTGTGATTTATTAGTTTATATCAGATCTGGACGAGAAATGTGTGATTCAGCCTGGACTTTCTCTCTCCAAGTCCACTTATCTCAAGTGTTCACTGTCAATTTGCCTAAAGGAAAAGGATTTTCTTTTGAGTTTACAGAATTCAGTAACAATACTGAGAACCTTCTTCGAGTCACTTTTTAAAGTCACTTGCTTCAATAGCGATAGCAATGTCCTGTGAATTAATTATGTGCTTCTCAAAAGAAGCAATACATTGTGGAGATGAAGAGCACAGAATCTGGAGTTAAATGTCCTGTGTTTGAATGCCAAGTCCACTGTTAAGAGTTATGTGACCATGAACAGGTTACATAAACTTCTTGTGTCTCAGCTTCCCAATCTGACTTACCTCTTAATATGTACTTACACCATTTGATTAATTAACACATATCAACTTTAGAATAGAACAGAGTTGCACTCAATAAGTTTTAGAATCATTATTATCAAAAGTATTAAAATTTTTATCTTTCCAACCTCACCCCATGCATGTTCTCTCTCCCTCCCTTCCTCCTTCCCTTTCTTATTTATTTCCTTCCTTCTTTCCTTCCTTTTTTCTTCCTTCTTTATTTATCGAGGGATTATGTTTTCCAAGCATTCTCTATGTGCTATGTGACTGCAAACAGCCAACCCTCCTTTCATGAGGAGGAGCCTTTGTTTATGAAAAGGAATCTGACCATAAACAAACAGATCCATAGCATAGTGCTAGAGGGCAAAGGCTGATAAGTACTATGACAGAAGGAAAAGCAATCATGTGCCCCTTTCAAGTATAAAGAGGAAGCAATGATATATGGAAATTTGAACTGAATAAGTAGCTAGTTGTTTCAGATTTCACACTATATAACATGTGTTTGCTGTTTCAGACTTATGCCAAGAAAGCACTCATCTAAACTCTTTTCCCAAATACAAACTTGTCAATTTGTGTTTATCTCTTGGGTATCTGGAAGTCAAGATTGTCACAAAGAAGACAAGAAGAAAGGGGACCTGGAGACTTGGTCTATGCTGCAGGGCCTTCAGGAAATCTACAGAGCCTAGAAAGCAATGATGGGGGCTGGGAGGCAGTTCAATTTCTGGTCAACATTAGAGTAGCCCTGCTTAAGTAATAGTAGTAATGGTAGCATTTTATGAATTATGCAACTGAGACTTCGGGAAATCACTTACCTTAGTTTCATAATTTGTAAGATAGGAATTGAACACCTTCCTCATGGAGTTGTTGTAGAGATCAGAGCTACTCTCTAAAAGCGAAGAGTGAGTGATTCAAATGCCTGATGATGGCCAGACTCCAAAATCCATGGCATCTCTACCAAGCAGCCCTCCTAATTCCCGCAGGTCCACTAACATCTGCATCAAGGACATCTTGTTGTGCCAGTGAGACTGCTTAGGTAGGGGGTGAGGAGCGCAGTTTGAAGATACAGAGCCTATCAGGACAAGAAAAGTCCCTCAATCTATAGCAACTAAAGTGCCTGGCATCAAAGTCAGACAAAGACTGGGGCAAGAGTTAAGAGATTTAGAACACGGGTTTAGGATGACAGCTTATTCAGAAGCCCAATTATTAGAAATGAATTACAGGTTGATGTGAGATTAACAGCAAATTTTGCCTCCTAATTCACTAGAAAATCTATTGGTCTTCATATTTCCCATAGGGGAGTGGAGCCACTGGTTATGCTTAAGGTATAGTTAAGACATGTAGAGGTAAAATAACAGACAGTTATAATGATGTTTTAAAAATATGTATGTCACTGAAACACCATTATTGTTGGTTATGAGTTAGTATTCATTATCCTTCATACTTAGGATTCCTGATCCTTAATTTTTAAATAACAATGGACACCATGTGTTATTAGGTGGGAAGTTCCACAGGAGGACACTGTCTAGTAGAAAGCACAAAGGCCTTGAAATTGAAATCTGAGTCTTGATTTTAATTCCCAATCTGTGAGACTTTATAGGAGCCATTTAATTTCTCTCAGATTGCACAGCTACAAAATTGGCACCAATCTTGTTCTATATAGTTTATAAAATTGTTACTAATAGCATGAATCAACATTAAAGAGTATGAAATATTGATATAATACAAAAGGTGATATTTTTGTGTTTCTGCACAGTTACAGGTAAAAAAAAATAAAAGCTGGTTCTCTACATTAGTACATTTAATATTGGAAGCTGTCATCATTTAGGGAAATTGTGGTAACTCTTTGGCCAAGATTTCAACTCATAAAAATAAATAGTTTCTCAAGTGCATCTGTTTATAACTTTGAAATTTGTGTGTTGGCTTCACTCAAATTTAAAAAGCCAATGTCTTCAACCTCTGTTATTAAAACATTTTAGCTTAGCTATATGTCGGGGGAAGGCCACCTCTGTCAGAACGGTGACAAAAGCTGCTGACGTAGGTGTACATGGGTGACACCTAACCAGTGAGTATTGAAATCTCCTCTGACTCTTCCTCGGACAGTAATCTGGACTGACAGCTTCAGAGGTGGTCCTAACTGCAGATGGAAACTATCAAGAGTCCTTTGCAACGGCAGAACAGAAGGCAGCTGTATTATGCAGTGGGCCATCGTCTACTCAGGGGAGAAGCAGGAAAGATTAAGAACATGGCAGACAGAATCTGATTTTTACATGGGCTCATTTATGCAACATCATAAAAGTTATTCGCTTTCTTCTGTCTTCTCACCTATCATTGTGAATATGCTTATTTTTGACTTAAAAAGGATTACAATGGAAAGAGATATTTGCTTCTTTGGTATCATTGCCTTGGAGATACTGGATTTAAATTGGACCTCGATCATATCAGGAATGAGAAAAGGATTAGGTAGAGTTTTAATGCTCCAAATGTTCTGAACGAGTGAAGGTGCTACAGGATCATGATAACTTCTTCATGAACTTCTTCATTAACGGTGGTGACCCCTCTCTAACAGTGAGAATTTCACCGCTGTTCTATGAGGCAGGAGAAATAGCTCAGGGGTTCTCATGGACTAGGGTGGCATCACCCCCTTGGTAAGAGCCTATTGAAATTTTAGGAGTAGACCTACGAAGAAGGAAGTTATTTCTACAACATGAACCTTAAAATCCCAAGTCCATAACATGATAACAGAGGTCCAGGTTGCTGGTCCATGTTGCTACAACAGCCTGTGAAACACAGCCTTCAGTCTCTCCATGACTTCAAGTATCAATGTATTTATGGAAATCATCTATGTCCAGCAGCTGATAGCATCGTCACACATGTCCATAGAAACATTAGAAGTGCCCACAATAGGATTCTTTCCCTGATCAAAATTGCACCCAAATTAAAACCAGGGCTATAGTTTTCTCTCAGCAAAAATTAACTTTGCAACTGTGTTGTCCAGATGTACAATGTCTGTGACAGTTTGTTTATGGATTGTACACAAGTGCGGCCTTGGAAAACAGAGAAGCTGTTGTTTTGGCAGTTGACTGTCAATACACTTGGGGTGGTTGTTTTTGGGACCTTTACTGGAAATCTGAACATCTTACTGACTCAGAGAATGACTTTGTTTTGTTCTGTGCCAATCAGTGTCCTCCTAAGCCCTCAGAATCTTCTAGACAACATAGCTTCCCATCCATTGTGTTCTATTGAGATATAGCTGCAGTTCAGGGAAGTACGTATGGCATTTCAATTATATACTCCAAGAATGGCATGTCCAAGTTAATTAGTTATGATTCTGGACATTGTTTTGGATGTCAATGAGTCTCTTGCAGAAGAAAAGAGAAAAAAATGCATGTTTCCCCCCATTTTCCCACTGCTGATGAGTTTGGACACTGCACCAGAAGTCATTTAGAGTCATCTTGTTTTTTTCTAAAGATTATATCTGCAATGATATACAATAAAAATTAACAATCAGAACACGTCTTCATAATGTCCAAAGTTTGATTACAATTAGTCTTTTTTTAAAAAAATCAAATTGAGTCTGTTTCATTTGCAGGAAAATTCCAAGAATTATTCATCAAGATGGTTTCATTCATCTCAAAGTTTCACTTAAAATGCTTGGCCCACCATGACAAAATGCCAGTGTTTGGGTGGCTTCATGAACAAAAATTTGTTGATTTACAGTTCTCGAGGCTGGAAGGCCAAGATCGAGGAGCTGACCTAGTCACTCTCTGGTGGGACCTCTCTTTCCGGCCGGTAGACAGTTGCCTCCTTGCTGTGTGCTCACAGGTCAGGAAGAAAAAGGAAGGGCAGCACTTCTCTACACTTATAACGAGCTGAATCTCCTCACGAAGGCTCTGACCTCATGAATTTATCTAATCCTAATTATCCCCCAAAGTCTCCATCTCCAAACACCACCACGTAGGGGAGGGGGCCTTCGATGCATGAATTTATGGGAAGACAGTCCCATCCAGGGCAGCCCAGTTTGTCGTATAAACCACTCTTCACTCCTCTGAAGGTGCAGAACTGCCCAGACATTTCAATTGTTTAGTTAGTGGTATGAGATTTTCAACATAAAATTGATTTTGCCTCACTTTAATTTAAACAACATAAAGTAAGTAGCCTCCATCCTTACGGAACTCAGAGACTACTAAGGCAGTAAGTACACATACGATAACAGTGTAGGAGCTATTAGCAGGCTCAAAATAGGCAAGGACTCAAAAAACAAAAAATACAAATATTCCTACTTCAAAAAAGTTGAGTCACTATCTTAAAGAAAGCCAAATCACTTGAGTGTGTGAGAATTCAATTCTTCATCTGATGAGCTAATTCACGTTAGAAGATTGGACAGTGTGTGGGCAGGATTTAGCTCTGCAGTAAGTAAGCATATTTATAAATTATTAGGCTTATGTTCAGAACGGCACATGGGATGGTTCAAACAAGCCACTGTGGTAGGCCTGTGTGTAGTTACCACTTTGGGAGCATGGAACTCGAGTACAGGCTGTAAGAAGGACCCTGTGTTGCAACCTTTAAAAATCACCACGCAGCTCCTCAGGGACCTATTCAAGCTGGGAAGTGCACACAGACAGATTATGCGTTAGCTGGGCCATATAGATCCATCTGGGTGGCCCAGCCCTTGGATTTTCCTTGAAGCCGGTCTGCCAGATCCCAGCTGTTACCCGTAGAGCCTGTTCAATTCTTTGGCTTTCTGCCAAGAAGTAGTTCAGGGTCTGAGACCAGGGGAAATTCCCAAGAGATTCAGATGCATCATTCTCCATAGCTCAGAAGGTGCCTAAGCCTACCTACACTTGCGCAAGTAAGTGCTCCAGCTTTAGGCAACCCGCATATGCACCGCAGAGGTGTATGATGACTTTGAAACAAGCTCTCTCAGTGCTCTACACACACTGTTGATTCTGTTCCCCTTTGGAAATGTACATTTTAGTCCAGGTTCTGTCATTTATCTGTGGATCACATCTGAAAACCACCCATCATTCCGATCCTCACTTATTCATTCATTCATAGTAATAGAATGTTTGAGATTTGTCAGTTTCTGAACAGAACACTCGAGAGAATATAATTTCATCCAATAGTCACTATTTTAAAAAAGCATTCTAGCTATGTGAGTATAAATTTAAATGTTTTATTTCCATTGAATTAACTGGTAATTTATCTAAGAGCAGTTTAATTTTTTTATTAGTATGCCCTTGACTCCTCCCCAGTATATTGGATAACCACTTTTTCCATGATTGTCAGTCTGTTGTCATTGTTATATTTACAAATAACATATAGAATGAAATAAACCTTGGGATATTCTGTAAGCAAGGATGTGTCCTCAGTCCTTGAACTCATATTTGCTTATAAGTAAGTCATTAGCAAGGAAAAACATATCTCTCCTGCCCCTGGCCATGTAGCTCAGTTGCATAGAGTGCTATCCCAATATGCCAGGGTTGTGGGTTCAATCCCTGGTCAGGGCACTTAAAAAAAAGGATATATATATATATATATATATATATATATATGTGTGTGTGTGTGTGTGTGTGTGTGTGTGTGTGTATATATATCTCCTTAGAACAGTGGTTCTCAAAATGTGGGCCCCAAACCAACAGTATCAGCATCATCTAAGAATTTATTAGAAATGCAAAAATCTCACTCCCTATGCATACCACACCTCCTAAGTCAGAAACTTTGGGGGTGAACACCATTATAATAATCTATATTTTTACAAGTCTTCCAGGTTATTCTGACACACGCTAAAGTTGGAAAGCCACTTTCCTAGAATATAAGCTTCGTGAGGACTGAGGCCATGCCCCTTTTGCTCACCACTGAATCCTCAGCACTTAGAATCGTGCTTACTTTATGAAATAATTAATAGCCACTGAATAAATGAATGAATAAATTAATACTTTTATCAATACATTGGAGAAAGGATTATGAAGACTTGCTCATAATTAGCATAGAAAAAAGGAGGATTAACAAATATACTGGATAACAGTATTTGATCCAAGATGATCTCAAAGAATGGTTTGATAGATTCAGCAAGAATGCATAGATAACAGGGACAAACATCAATTCGTACATTTGGATTAAAAAAATAAATGTTCCTGCAACAATACGTGCTAGGAATGTGTCATTTGGACATAATATGTAAAAAAAAAGAACTTGAATTTAATGTAAAATGCATTTCTTATGAGTCAGTAGGGGGTTTGTTTGCTGGAAAATGCTAATGTAATCTCAAATCGCATTACAGGGAGTGTGATATTCCATGTTGAACAAGGATGGCTCCAATCCTTTCTTCGCTAGTCAGATGTCATTGAACTGTTGAGCTCATTCGAAGAGAAAAGTATACACGCAAAGCATTAAAAGAGGAGCAACTGGATTCGTCTATTTATTTGTCTAAAAAGAAACAAAATGAAATAACTGGGACAAGGCACTGGGGCTACAAGATTCACGATACAGACACTGATTCTAAGGAGCTCACAGACGCCAGGAGGTTCAGGCTTCCCCAGTGGTAGCACACCGGCACGGCCATCCCGAAGAGAGTTCTCGTGTGCAGTGAGCGAAGGAGAAAGACTTCCTCAGCATGCTTCGTGGGGCTTAAAAAAAGTGTTCTTTTCAGGCACAGTTTTTACAATTTCCCACTTAGGGAAGAGAAGACAAAGGAATAGCAATCATAAAATGTTTGCAGTGCTGGCTGGCATAGCTCAGTGGATTGAGCGCGGGCTGCGAACCAAAGTGTCACAGGTTCGATTCCCAGCCAGGGTACATGCCTGGGTTGGAGGCCAGGACCCCCAGCAACCGCACGTTGATGTTTCTCTCTCTCTCTCTCTTTCTCCCTCCCTTCCCTCTCTAAAAATAAATAAATAAAATCTTTTAAAAAATGTTTGAAGTGTTATCATAAGGAGGAAAATTGGGCCTTTATCTTTAAAAGTCCAGAGCAGTAGACGGAATCAGTGGCTGCAACTCAGGAGACAGAAAGTTTGATATAAAAAAAGAACTTTCTGAAAGTGAAACCTGCTGAAGGCTGGAAGGAAATTCTTGGAAAAGAGGGAACATAAGCTAGGGACTACTCTAAAGAATGCTTTGCTTTGGAAGAGGGTTGGATTACATAAATTCTATGATCTCTTTTTACTCTGAAGTTTTATGTAATTTCTGTGATTCTGGTTAAGCTAGAGAAAAAACAAATTTGTTTGGGATTAACTTTAAAGGCAAATTTCTTGAACACTCAATCCCTTGACAGTGGTCCCTATAGGCCAAACCCACGGTCCAAGGACAAAGGATCGTATGACAGCCTATGAGAACAGAGCGGACTCCGTTGGAGAGTGGAGCTCGAATACAGAACAAAACTTCATTGTGAAGTTTTGACTAAGATATTTTGGTTGAGATATTTCCTAGGTTCTTTTCAATCTATAAGACCCTTTTCTATCTAGTACTTTTTTCACTTTTATCTTTTTGTGAAAGAGAATGTATTTTTCTCCTTTCAAGCTTCCCCTGCCTTAGATTTTCTGATTGCATCCTCATGGGTGTCATTTTACATGTGTCTCTTTCTCCATTTCCTTAAATTGTTGGATCGGTGAAGCAGTTTAAACAATGTTAGGTATCATTTTACAGTATTGTATGCAGAACTACTTCACAGGTGGTTTCTGCTACATTAGGAGGTACGCAATGTCTGGATGTCTCTCTTTTTGTGGTGTTAGTAAGCATGGTTGATCATTTTGTTAGTGTAAATTCTTATACAATGTATTATTCGTGAGATCGTTAGAACTTCCCAGCACCTAAATTCCTCTCAAGCAGTACAAGTTCAACACTCCCCTATTTATCTCTTATGACATATATTTGCCTCCTAAAATATTTAATGAGTAGTTAAGGATAAGTATATTTTAAATAACCTAGAAAGCATTTGGTTGTTTGAATGAATGTTCAGTAACTATAATGTTTATTTACCTTTAAATATGTTGTTTCCTTAATATTTTCCATATCATCAACTTTTAAAATTATTTATCCTTTTAAATGAACTTTTTTCCTCCAATTTGAAACCCACTTTTTTCACTGACATTATAGAGAATGAACGTTCTTATTTACATTATTTTATAATGATCGAGGGATCCTTCTGAATTTTCTAGATCATAGATACATTCAGTCCTCATTTTCAAAATGTTATTATTTCATATTTAATATTTTGCTTTCTAATATAATTTTGCAAAAAAACTTTAAACATAACTTTAATATAAAAGTGTTATAATTTATATATTCATAATAAAAGAATTATAAGGATGGGACTTACTCCCCTGCTTAACTTTTTTCTTTGACCACCAATATACTTGTATGTTGGGCTTATGTGAAGGCAAATGCTACTTCTTTATACCTTCCTGCATCTTAAAAATTTCCTTCTTTTATCTGAATTTCAAAAGGGTACATCCTCTTAGGTCCCTCTGCTACTCATGGATGGAATTTTAAAGCCAACACCTTCTCTCTCCTCTCTTTTCTTTCATCATATGCCAATCCAAATGAAAGTGCTGGTAAGAAAAGCATGGGCTAGCGTGATAAGCGCTGAAAAAAATAAAGCTGTTGTTTCTTAATCATTTGAGCAGTGGCCAAGGTTTCTGAAATTAAAGAAACAATAAATCAAACAAATAAACTCCAGAAAATATTTAAATTTGGAAGCAATTTCTTGTTTAAAAATGAACGTAGTTTGCTCTATTTTTAAATTGATCTTGCTCCATAACCAGTCTCCATTTTTATAATAAAAAGAGAGGGGTGGGGCATGAGTAACCAGGCTATGCAGTGACCTTTCCAAAGGTCTGCTCATCTCCTGTAACCTTTTTCATTTGTCGGTTTACTTTGTTGTTGTTGTTGTTCTATGAGGTGTGAGAGAAGTTCTCTATGAAGAAGTCAGGCAGATTAAAGATAATAAATTATTATGTCAGACAGAGAGCCCAAATAAGAAACACCATCAGTAGAAGGGCCAGATGGTCTGGATAATGGTGTTGTATATGCCCAAAGAAAACCACAGCTGTTTATAAAGGCATCTGCTGACAAATGTTCATTTTGAGTGGAAACCTTCTCCAATGAACCAATGAGGCTATTTAATTGAAGTTTAATATGAAAGCAGAAGAAATTTAATAATAGAACAGAACTTTGAAGAACTATCAGTCTTCTGCTCAGCACGCACCCTAGTTCTTTGAATGAATTTTTATTGTATACTAGTGGCAGCTAATCATAACCAAATGTTGGAGTGTGTATTCCATGTACTTGGTCTCAGCATCATGTGGTAAAGAATTTTCCACACAAAACCTTCACTACTTCTGTGCATGTGCATGAGTGGACAGGATATCTATGGGAAGTAGCAGGTCTCCCAGTTACATCCTGATTCACAAGGAATAACTTATACCCATAGGAAGCCGCCCATGTTAGCCTTCCCCCTAAAATCATAAAATACCCTCCTCTGCCTCATAGAAGCAGAACCACATGTCACTTCTTAGAATTTACAAAATTCTTCAAGACCTAGGGCTGTAATGATTTTTAAAAGAAGGGTTCTGTTCCCATAAATGCCAGTTTTTTCCTGTACATAGACAAAACAGACCTGCCAGTTCTCCACAGCGATCAGGCAGTTCTAGAGCTGAGGCTCCTTTGCTGCAGTCCCTACATGACTAGCCTGGCAAATGCCAGAAGGTATATGACTGGACGTGCTACAAATGAAACTGGTGCAATGAATACACAAGATATTTTCCTTCTAACAATGTGGAGGAAATACTACATTTTTTAAAATAGCACAATAATGTGATTTCCTACAAAAATGAATATTTATATAGTAGAAAGTAATTTAATGAGTTACCGCTTCTCTGCTTAGACTATCTGCTACTTTGTGATGAGTTTTTTGTTGTTGCTGCTGCTGTTATCCTTGTTGCTCAACTATAACATAAGCTCCTCTGTGTTTGCTGGTCTTCCATGTTACATGCATCACTAATCCCTTACCTCAAAAATGTTCCCATTGATTTTCTTCTTGATGAAGATATTCTTGCCATGAGCTTCAACCAACTGGTGATAATTTCATGGAAACGTTTTCATATTTAAACATTGAGTAATTGCACACACATGGCCTGGAGACCATGCCTCTAAGCCAGCTGCCATTTTTTAATCAAGGGTTCTCTAAGTCACAAGTGGTTACCACTGATTCCCTCAACAGCGTGTATTTGTCTGGATAACATTAAATCACTAACAAATATCTGTAGAATGTTGAAGGGCTTTAGTAATAGACTTTGTAAACTTAAATTTTAAATAAACTCAACTTTTAATAAAGTCAGATGCAAATTCTAAACTACCTTCCCTGAATCTCCTTGGGGTTATTCACATTTAACTTCTCAGTGTTCTTTGAGCTAGATAAACTCTCTTGATTCCATTCTTAAGCCTCTTCTCTATAGTACTCACAGAAGTTGAAACATCTTGCTTCCCTACTCATTTGTTAGTTAAATTAAATTGTTCCTTATTTTTCTTCTTCAGGCGACTCAAAAGTAGTATCCTTCACTTTGCCATGGAATCAGTCTTTCTTCTGCTCCTCAGGGTGTCTTGGCTGTGAGATCCAGGTCTAGAAAGTCAGCTTCAGTCACAGTAAGCCTTCATGTAATGTTTACTCTCACAGGTAACTTGATTGGTTTGTACACAAAAGGCATTCAAGGCATTTTAGAGCAATGTATGTGGACTCCCGCCTAATGACTCTCAGGGTATCTGGGGAAGCTGTGGATGTGGAGCCACTGACAGAGTGAAAGCTGGGAGCATCAACCAATAACAAAGCAGATTATTGTCGCAATAATTCACAGATGATCTTATTGTTCCTAGAGTCTTACAAGTGCAATAACCACAGTCCTGACTCTTCTTCAGACTTTTGGAATTCTCAGTTCCACCTGGAACTCATTTTCTCAAGGAAGTTACTTGGGCATGTTTGCTCCTTTGATAACTACCGGAGACCAAAACATATTCTAACTGGAAAGTGAACATTTATTTTTGAGTCATCTGGCTGTTTTGTCAGCCTGATGCCAAACATCTGGATATTTGGGATGCCTCCAGATGATTGACTGAATTTTTCATTTTCAACCAACATGGTTTCTGGCATCATGGAAAAAGAGCATCAGGCATTGTTTACGCAGTGGCCTCAAGCCCATTTCTAAAGAGTAAGCTGGTGCCTACCCACATGAGCCGCCCTGACTGATAGGAGGAGACACCTGCTATTAGTTACTTCTTTGTTCTGTATCCTCGGAGTGTAGGGGGCGGGGGACAGGTGGTTGACTGATAGCAAAAGGTGAAATCAGAGATAAAAATAGAGGCTAGCTCTTGAAAGGCCTCCAAAACCACCTTAAAGCAGTAGAAAACCATGAACTGCTATAAGCAGGGAACTGATGAGCTTATATGAATCTTAGAAACAATCATTCTGGTCACAGGTTACCAACTGGATTAGAGTCAGGGCAACTGGAGGTGGTAAAGAGTCTGTAAGATGTCTACTGAGGTGATCCAGGTGAGAAATCAGTGGTGACCCCGATTACAGTAAGGGCAGAGGTGATTGGGAGACAGTGAAGGTTATTGAACAGGAGTGGGAATGATCAGGAAAATTAACACGAGAGGGATATATAAGAGAGAGAAGAAAGTAAAGGGACGAGAAGCTGGAATGGCAGATTATATGAGAACTCAGCAGGGCCTGAACAAAGGTAATGGCTTTGGGAAGGGAGAATAAAATGGATATGAGAGAGGTGGAAAGATCAGAATGTCTAGGATCCAACAGGATCTTTGCATGAAGAGTAAGAATGAAAGTATAAGACTAGTAATGTTTCAAGACATGCTGACTAAGAAGACTACACCGACAAAAGAAAAGGAAATCAGGAAGTTCAGCTTTGATGAAGAAGGAGTGTTTCCCTTGAGATGCTGGTGATACCCAGATACAGCTCAGTCGAGACAGCTGTTTTAGAGTGCAGAGCTGGAGCTTAGGTGTGAGGTTGGAGCCAGGTATGTAGATTTGAAACCAGAGAAGTGAATGAAATTACCAAAGAGAGACGAGGATAGACCTGTTGTTATATCATAGAAGACAGAAGATGGGACAAATCTTCTACGGAGAAGGTGGGGGTGGAAAAGGAGTAATCAGTCCTCAAGAATGAGAGGCTCAGTGAAATCCAAGAGGCCAGGGTCACATGAGGTATGTGGCATGACTCTTGTGCCTCTTGTTCACCTCTGACTCTTGTTGAGTCACCAACTCTTGTTCACCTCTACCACTTATGTTTCCTAGGCATAGGACACTTCAGAACTCACCTGAGCTGCCAGTTTCATACAGATAAAGGATGCTCTGGGACTGTGATGCAAGAATTTCTTTCTTTCAAACAACAGACTGTCTCTGGCTCTAAAAAAGTAATTATTTTGACAATTAATTGCACCATGATCATAGCTTCTGTGTGTCTTTTTCTTGCTGTGATTTGTGTTGCATGGGAGAGTTCTCTGCTTTACTGATTACCTTCTACCCACCTCCTTTGATCCATCATCTACCTCCATCCTTTTTGAGTCTTTACCCCGGGCATTTGATCCACACATTGATCTGATTGTTCTCTGGACAGCCTAGCTGCCTACGTATCTGAGCTAAGAGATGCCGCCTCTTGGGGCCATGAGCACAGCAGTAGACTCATTGCTTGTGCCTATATGCAAATCAGAAATTACCCCTTATTTCTGACCCTCTACTGACTTCTGGTGGCCACTGGTTCCCACACTCCATTTATAATGCAGAATTGACATTTTTAGTTTGAATATATTTAGTCCAGATACCAAGGGGGGTGGGTGGTGAGGGAGAAGAGTTTGAGAAGGGAATGAGTAAATCAAACACTGCAGAGGTTGAGAAGGATAATGAAGGATTATTGCATTGGGTAATGAATAATGGATATTTAAAAATGTTAGAGTACTGATAGAGAAGAAAGGCTATAGTAAATAAAAAAGAATGAGTTTCTAATTTACAGAAATTAAGCCTATGTAAGCAAGTATTAATACCTACCACTTACTATTGAAGTATTAAACATTAAATCCCACTTATTTATAGTGGGTTTTATCCAGCATTGTACTTAATACCTTTTGTAAAAGATTCATAATAGAAATTTTGACTGGAGTCTCTGTGTCTCCCCCCACCCTGCCCTGTTGCTCTGTTCTGGTAGGCAGTGCACGGCCAATGCTGAGAGTGCAATTTGTACTCTCAGCAAGAAGATTTTCTTGTTTAGTGTTTTTAAACTATTTCATTGCTTCTCACAACTCACTACTTTTTAGAAAGTGATCTCTGTTGGTATCAAATCCTCCCCAGCTGGTCCTGCCAGGCCTTTATTTGAGGCACCAACACAGAGGAAAATCAAATACAGCTCTGGGGAAAGTAAAATGAGTTTACAGCAGTCTATATTCAATAAACAAGGAGCAAGGCTCGCATTTCCCTGCCCTCTTACAGCACTAACACTATTACTGCAAACGCAAAAAGGACAAGCTTGAGAACAAATTCTCCCGTCTGCTCTGGTGTCCCACATTCCACTGGCTTCCTGGAATGTGGAAACGTGGTTTGAGGGCAAAATCCAACTCAACTGGCAATGAAAAAGTCTCTGACCCAGCACTCTTGCAATCTTCATGGGAGATTCTTTGCAACTTTTGGCTGCCTTTGGGTATCTCCAAAGACAAGAGTGCTTTGAAAATATCCAAGTGTTGGACACCATCTCTGTGTAATAGTCTGGAATGATAAACATGAAAATAGTTCCTGTCCAATCAGTCAGTCGGGCCCTTGGATTCATAAAAACAGAGGATCTTCACGTGAGTGTGTTTTAGAGGATGGTGCAAGCAGCTTTGCAAGGTCTGTTGGTCATTTATAGCAGACACCGTTGTCAACCCTTCATCCTATTCACCTTTCTTCCTTGAGAACAGAGCCCTGGTTTTGGTCTAGGGTCTACCACCTCCCCACAGGACTCAGTAGACAGTGACCGTGTCCCGACTCCAGAAGTAAATCCTGGTTGGTATAAACCAAGTGGACCTTCTCTTCTTGCTACTGATGAACTTATAGGAGAGCATACAGCCCAAGTCTAGCCAATGAGATATAAAGGGAAGTCTTTTGGAGACTTCTGAGATATATTTTCAAGCTTCTTTTTTTTTAACCTCTGGGCATTTTTGGATCTAGAGGCAACACATCTTCCAGCCACCAGGAAAGCTGATCTGAGGGCAAGTCTGGTAAATACCCCAGGGGAGGGTTGAAGGACCCTCCATCCCTAACCAGCTCTGCGAGCTAGAGAATTCAGTAATGTCAGACCCCACCTTCCCCGATGACAGCTGGGGACAGGGATCCCTTCAGTTCTTATTTGGTGAATCATACCTCGTCTATTTTAAAATTGCGAACAATTCATTTTAACTGGGATCCGCCCTTCAATATACATTATTAATGGGAGACAAGTGACCATGATGTAGATTGTAGAGTCTAATATTTCATAATATTCAAGAGCAGAAATAATGACTCAGAAGAGCTTTACTATTATGTGTGAAGGAACCACAAGAGCCGTGCCCTGAATATCAGTCTGTTAAAAACCACCTCAAATAATAGCAATTTTAGTATTACTGCTACCATTCTATTTCAGGTGCAATGCTAGCTGTTTCACATATCATCTCATTTGTGACTTTTACTAATATTATAAGGTAAGTATCAATAACCCCTAATTTTCAGATCAGGGTCACAGACACTAGGCAATTTCTAAATGCACATGGTGAGTTTAATAGTCATAATATCTCATATTTATTTTGTGCTTATTACATTTTAAGGACTTCCTAAGCACTTTATACATACAGTATTTACTCATTAATTATTACGTCAACTCGGGATACAATACTTTCATGTTCCATGTTTTGTCACTGTGGAAGCTGAAGTTCAGAAAATGAAAGCAAATTTCCCGAAGCCCCCTCAGTTGTAGGTGGCAGCGTGAGACTACAGAGTTTGCACTCTACTGCCCCCTACACCCTGGAGCTGGGATTCAGAATGACAGCCTCTCTGTCTGCCTAAATTCCAACCCTATGTTTTTCCCTCTAGTTTGGGTAAGGATGCCAAAATATATTTTGGCTGTCTGCTGTTTGAGACACCTAGACTGAAAACTAAAAAACTAAACTAAACAATTTTGATCACATGAATGACATGACAAACACTCTGGTGTGGGCAAGGCGAAACAGACAACTTGCTCCCTCTTTGATCCCAGAGAGCTCCTGTCGTCCTAGAGAACAAAAGGAATCATGGCTTAAACAATAAGCCGGTGACAAGGCACACATGGGAACAGAGTCCAAGTCCTTCCATTGCAAGCCAATCAGAACGAAGCAGGTGAAATCTTGTCCCACTGTTGTAGCTAATGGAGAAATTTAATGTAACCATTCAAACAGAGAAAATTACTAGAAGTGTGGAAAGACCGAATACATACTCAAAGAGGAATGTAGAGGACATGGAGTAAAGAATGAGTTGTTATAATCCTATTCACTTTGTCCTGCTAGAGCCCTTACTGATTGCTAAATTGAAAAATGTGTAATTGAGTTTTCATCCTTTTTGTTGTTGTCATTCAGTGAACGCTTACTATTAGGCTGACTCTGTTGGGCTCTGCTGAGTTCTAGGGGTAGAACCCCCAGTATCTTCCCATCACACAGAGACATAATCCAAGTCCTTACTCGGGTCTACCAGATCTCCCCACAGCTGTCCCACTGACCGTCACCTTTGCCCCGCTAGTTCTGCTGCAGCCACACTCCTCTCCTGGCTTCCTCTGGAAGAGGCTGGACAAGTTTCTGACCCAGAGCATCTGCTCTGCCCTCTCCCCCTCCCTCCCCGCTGACCACACTTCTCCCAGATGTTTGCATGCCTGCCTCACTCCCTCACTCAATTCAGGTGTGTGCTGAGACGTCCCCCATGTCATTACTCTCGCACTCTATTCTGAGTCACATTACTGATTATAGGTTTATCTGTTCATTTGTTTTGTATTGCCTCACCCACTCCTGCTTGATTTTTAAAGGGGCTTTGTTTGATTCGTGGCTGTATGCTTAGTGCGTGCTATAGCGACCGACACATAGTTAGTCCTCAATAAATATATTTTGAAAAAAGAAAAGGTGACACATAGATACAGTAGGAGGCAGTTTATGCATACACTGGCCCACAGTGTCCACGTCATTATGGATGAAAATGAGACGTTCACACGGACTACCGAGTCTGGTGGAGGAAAAGGGACAGCATGGCTTTTCTCTCAAGGGGAGCAAAAGCCTCAGCCCTTGCTCCAGGGAGCTTTTATTGTCTTACTGGACACAATACAAAAAGGTCCTCATTAACTATGCACAGGCTAGCTGTAGGTGCTTACCTTTTACAGAAAACAAAGGAGCCAATGCTGCTAATCACATCACAGAAGAGGGATATTTGCAAGTGAAAAGGCAAAAGTGGTTGAATTGGTTACATTCATCCTTGGAAGGATTAGCATGAATTTTAGGAAGTTACTTTGCAGTAAATGTCCTCAATTCAGGGTGAGGGAGTTTTAGCAAAAAGCAAGACTCATAGTGGCCTAGGCATATTGCAGGCCTGATTCCCCACAGGAGAACCTATCTGTGGGCGTGGGTCCTGTGCATCTCCCAGTGGGAGCTGGGCCCACGCCACACAGAATGGCCTCCTGCAGCAGTATCTCTAAGATACAATTAAACTTCTCCAGCAGCTTAGAGCTCAGCACTACAATATAGTATAAGCCAAAGAGTTTAACAATGTTATGCTCTAAGTAAACAGTCTTCTTTTATATAGTCAGTTAAGCATAAACCTCAAATTGTTGCCTTTTCCATTTCTATACCCGACCTCAGGTTAAAAAATAAAATATTAAATAATATCAAAATAATGTTACTATTATAACAATATTAATAATAACATTAAATAATGAAAAATTTAAACTCAGCTGCTGCTGAAGTTTTTAAAATCTGCTGGTGTTCTCTTGATTGTTGACATGGAAATAGTTAACCCTATTTTGATAGCACTGGTAAATTAGGTCTTCCCTTGTAACACAAACACTTGTAACACAATGATTAGTACAGGACAGAAGCACTAGCAAAACTCTAGAGGAAGTAAGAAGGATGTTGTTCTTGATTCCACGTCACACCTAAAATCAGCTTAAATGAACTTTGCAACAGCCTTCACCTTTGGAAGTGTGGGTCGCATGAGCAACTTCTACCCAAGTAAATCCAGTACAGTCCATTTCTGTGCTGAGCCCGAATGAGGCTGCCCTGAAAATGGGTGCCACAACCAGATGTCTGACTCTGGAGAAAGGGCATTCCACATCGTCATCGAGAACACTTCTTGGCAAATCCAAGCCAATGGTACAGGACACATATGTGTCTCTATGGTCGATAATGCAGAAACCACACTGGTTATTTATAGGAAGCTTTAGAAAATTGGATGTATTTATAGAAATGACTATAGAACAGGCAGTTATTTTTAACACGGAAGAGCTGAAGTTGTTTAGTGCAGATGCATACATCGTCTCACCAGTGAAATGATTGATTATGGCAGCATCCACCCTTGCAGACACTCTCTGATAGCTTCCCCATCAAGGACCTACTGTACGTAGCAAAAAACGGGGGACTTGTTCACAAAGATTTAATAAGCACAGATCTTGTCTCTGAAAAACGCATATGTTCTCAAAGAAAAATGAGAAGCTCACACACGGAGGAATCAAATATGCCTGAGAAATTCACCACGCCCCTCTTATGGCCATCAGCACGCAGTGTAGAATCTTGGTCAAGTCTTTGCTCTTTGGGTTGTATGGGCTACAGTGATGGATATGACTGAATTCTTCAGCGAGAGCCCATTGTGTCCTCTGTTCTACAAAGCAACTGTGTTCTTGCATCCTAATTACTTACAACTTATGTGAAGATTGAGCTATAGGTGTTATTTGAAAAAGGCAATTCTCGCCCTGGCTGGTGTAGCTCAGTGGATTGAGCGTGGGCCACGAACCAAAGTGTTGCAGGTTCGATTCCCAGTCAGGGTACATGCCTGGGTTGCAAGCCATGACCCCCAGCAACCACACATTGATGCTTCTGTCTCTCTCTCTTTCTCCCTCCCTTCCCTCTCTAAAAATAAATAAAATAAAATCTTTAAAAAAAAAGGCAATTCTCAATTCAAGGTGTTACATCATTAAGCACTCAACTGACATCCCTCCTCCTTACCCCCACAGATATGTATAAGGAAATACAAAGTGATGAGAATTCATAGGAGGCAAAGGTGACTGTAGATAGAAAATGCCTATCTTCTTAAGCAATGCAGATTTTGAACTGGGCCCCCAAGGCTGTGTAGGAAGTGAAGAATACAGAGAAGGAAATCCCCTGGTGGAGGGAGATGGGAAGAACAAGTGATATATTTTTGTGACAGTGTGGCAGGGTCTAACCTGAAGGAGCTGGTAGGAGCAGGGCTATGAAAAATTCTAGCCAAAAGGAAAAACAGATGATCTCATATATTTGTTCACACTATGGCCCTGTAACCTAGAACAGTGTCTGGCCTGCAGCAGAAATTCTATAAACATCTCCTGGAGAAAAAAACAAACTAACAAGCAAACCTAGGTGGAAATGACTATGATATTACTACTGAAAAGGAATCCCAAAGTTCCTAAACACTAAACCAAGGTTAAGGAGAAGGAGGTAGATTTCAAAGCTCTGTGGACAAGGCATTCTCCTGTATTGAGCTCTGACACACACATAGATTGGAAGATGTCACTCCTGTCCTTACAACTAGAAAATAGTTAAACTAAAATCAATGCCTTTTCTTGGGCCCATCAGAGAACAGAGGTCATAGGGCCAACTGCCACTCCGAAATCTGCAGAGACAGGAGAACACAGAGAATCACTACTGATACCAGTTTATCTGGACCTAAAATTGCAGGAGCCATAAACTGGTAGAAACACCTGAATGGTAATTTTGCCAAATTGTTAGAGGCTGAGAATGAGAATTCAGTGTGACAACAAAAAATTCCTGGGAGTCATCGTCTCAGGGAGGACCTACATCTTCATAAGTTTCACATTGAGGAATACTACCAGGTTCTCATGGTGAAGAACTGAAAAAATAAAGACATAGAAACCCCCTTAGTGTTCCTGGCAGGTGGAGGAGAAAATCACCCATATTTGAAATATGCCCAGGCCACCTTCCATAATCAAGAGCTGCTGCACAGGGGAAAAGACTTTACAAGAGCATTATCCCACCTGCGAGAAGGGCAATAACCCCAATCTGGACTCTTCTGGCCTTCCTGTCTCTGCTCAGGTGAGGCAGAGAGGAGAGCTTCTGAAGGAACAGCCCAGGGGCACAGGCCCACGGAAAGACTGAGGTTGAATCACAAGATTCTCCACCGGCATACTTCCCCTTCTCCACACTGTACCCACATCAATAGAGCCGCAGTGGATTATGGGTAGAGGAGCAGCAAGACATCACCTGTCTTTCCACGTGTCTACACCTCTGTTTCTATTTTGCTCATCAGTTTATTTCATTCATTAGAGTCCACATATAAGCGAGATCATATGGTATTTGTCTTTCTCTGACTGGCTTATTTTACGTAGCATTAATAATCTTCAGGCAGAGAGGAGGAGGAGAAGGGGGGGATTGGATAAAAGAAAGTGAAAGGGTTAGTCAAAGAATATGAGCAGAAGCCATAGACACAGACAACACTGTGGTGACAGTCAGAGGACAGGGGGTTGCGGGATGGGAGGAGGTGGGCAAAGGTGGGGGAGGGGAATGGGGACATCTGAAATGGTGTCAGCAATAAAAATAAAAATGAAGAAGAGGCATCACCTTTTTTAAAAACGGAGTTCCTGGAGAAGCCCAAAGAAAACAGGGGAAATAAAAATAAGGGCACAAAAGCAATTTGAAGTCTCAGAAACCTACAGGGACAGCAAAAATTAAATAGCTCAACTTCCAGATTAACATAAAATTCCAGATTCACATTAAAGGGCTGTTTGTTTCAGTTCCTGTTACCTGATCAATCACGTCCAGCTTTTAGTAAAAAATTATGAAGCATGCTAAAAGGCAAATAAAGCATAATATGAAGAGACAAAGGAAGAAGCAGATCCAGAATCAGACAGATAATAAAAGCTGCAGCAGGCTATAAAGGCCAAGACTGTGAACTGCCTCCACTGTGACCCATCTAGGGGGCTAAGGGTCTTATAATAAGAAGCAGATCAAACTAAAAGTGCCAGGTGGGCAAAAAAGTGGAAAGGCTTGACTACAAGAGGGGCAACAGGCAGTAGGAAATGCAGAGGTGCGAGAATTAAATAGTTCTGATAGAAAGGCAGCACGTAGAGGGATGGGTGAGCTAATTAGGCTTTCACTGGATTTTACAAATATATTGTGAACTAAAGTGATGACAAGGACCTAAAGGTGACTGAAGTCCCTTTGCAGTGTGGAGATGATTGGTCTTCATAGTGACCTGAGTACCGGGAGGGGAGAGGGTATGCAGAGTATGCACAAGAAGTGAGCACAGCACCGGGACTACCCAGGAGTTCTCAAGTACAAATCCAAGGCCCATCTCTCTGCTCAGCCTGCCATGCTTATTAACTGTCATTATTCATTGAAAACCCATTATCTTCCTGGTGAAATTCTAGGCACCTTGAGAATTCCCATAGCATGAAAAAGACTGCCTAATCTTTGCCTTCTATGAGGTCACATACTGATGAAAACATTTCCTTTTGATTGGGAGCCAGTTGCTAAAGTTGTGTGTTTGAACACATGGATGTCTTTTTTACAGGAAAAGCACAAAAGCAGAGGCTGAGGAACACTTTTAGAAGTGCATTATCTAGCTTTCCAGAAACATCTGGAATTTGAGTTTCTGTTTTCATTATTCTGGAAAGTAATAAGCCTCCTCCTGACACTCACCTCCAGTTGACCTTATTGTAACATCGTTTCAAAAGAGACCCAGATTTGTCTATAGAAGTGACATTGAAGGCATTGCCTGAATCACCTCATGATCCACATTGTCCAGAAGCACTCTGCCTGGGGAGAAGGGAGTGGCTGTTAGGATGTAATTACGTTAATTAGACGACATTTGGTCCATGCCAACAGTTCCTTGATGTTCGGTTCTGTTCAAAGCATTCATGGAGACATTCGGTTCATAGTTAATATAAATCTTGCTTTCCTGCAAAATTCAAACCCTGACCATGTACCTAACCCCACGTGCATTACGAGCTAGGCTGCCGAGGCCAGAGGGGTTATTATTGGCAAGCACCACAACACAGTTTTTAAACCAATAAAACATGATAATATTTTTTATGTATCAATCCTGCAAACCCAAAGCATAAACAAATGTGATGGGCTGCTTGAATCCAGGGATGTTTTCTAAGCATGAATGTTTTTGATAGCACAACCCCAGGTGTTTTCAATATCTTGAAAACCATTGCTTCATAATTTTATCCATTTTTTTAGGTGGAGAGTAAATCTAATACTTATTACCCTGTCTTGACCAGAAGTTGAGACTGAGAAGTTGAGCTCCAAATTCCTCTTAACATCCTTTCCCAGTAGAGAAATCTTCTCTCAATTGTCCTCCTCTGGAAAAAATATTTTTAAGGATTGATTCCCAAGTTCATGCCCATCCTTGTCTGGACACATTCTGCCACCTTTCCTTGACTCTAACCTATAAGACACTGATTGGCATCAGTGATGGGGCTATTCTGGAAAACAACCAATCCTTATATCAATACAACTATAAGATATTGCCAATCCATGTCAATAAGAACCCAGGGAGCATGCATGAACGTGGATTCCAATGGTGTTAAGCCAATGCATATATAACATAAAACTTGACTGGGGCAGATTCATCATCATATGTCCATTCTACCAGGTATTTGGAATTATTTTGTGACCAGGGAGTGAGCTAATCATTTGTTGGGTTCAAGAATCAAAAAATGAACTCAATCAGGGCTTGCCTTTGTTGAGGTGAGACTATCAGAATTTCCCTTGCACACGATAGAGAGGAAAATTCCAAAGGCTCAGGAAGTAGGAATACATTAGGATAATACGTAAGTGGGCCTGGAGAACAGAGCATGGTTTAAGAAATACATTTGTGAAAGAGGCATTAGGATCTTTGAAGCACACTCTGGAAGCTGTCCCCTGAAGACTAGAAATGGCAGAGAAGGATGCTACTGTGCACTCGGTGTATTGACTTCAGTGGGACTAATAACCTCTCAGATTGGTGACGGACACTTACCAAAACAAAGTAGGTGAAATTAGTGTTATGAGCTACGAGAACAAAATTAAAATCAAAGTGTTTTAATCCACTCCGGTTTAGTAAACTAAGAGTTGCCAGTATCCAAGGGACTTCCATCAGGAAACAGTCACATTTCCAATATCTATTTGAAGCTAAGAGCACCTTCTGGCCATTCCGAGCTCCTTACGAAGGTGAGCTAATAGCCAGAGAAGGAGTCAGTGGTCGGAGTTAGGTCCCATTTACTGGGAGGAATTACGGTGCTGCTGCATAAGGAAGACAAGGAAGACTATGTTTAGAACCCAAAGGATTCAACTGCTTTCCTCTTATTACTCCCTTATCCAATAGTCTGTTCAATTAAAAAAACTTAGAAATCCTATAAAAACAAGACAATCAAGCCCACAGAAATGAGTGAACCACCCACTGGCCGAAGGGCTGGAAGGAAGACAAGGGGAACATAGAATGGGTGGAGGAAGCTGGCAACAATAATTATCATCTTAGGCCTCATGCTCATGTCCAGGTAGAGGGGCATAAACTTTATCAACTATATTTCATTACTTGATTTTATTTCCTTTCTCTTCCTTTTTCCCCTTTATGCTTCCTGACCTGAACAATGCTATCAGCAATTAACATTTAGGTGTCAGCTAGAATTACGACTTGACTAATGCAACGCTTTATTTTTATGGCAGATGGTAGAGCCTTTTGCTTTTCTTGTGCTGGAGATATGAATTTTTCATTTAGATGAAGAATAAGAGCAGAGGTTGATGAGATAAATATAGATAGATGATAGATAGATGGATGGATAGATGGATGAGCAGATGAATGAATAGACCGACAAACAGATGGTAGATAGATAACTTTTGCCTATATATGTCTACATCTATATGCCATTTGCTAGTTCACATCCATTCTTTAACCCCTTTCACTCTATTTTCTGACCCTGCAGACTCAACCACATGACCTACATGAGTAGATTTTGTGACATCAGACTCCCAGTTGACTTCGACCAACCAGACACTCTAGCAGAAGGTTGAACGGAGGCAGAAGAGTCAAGGTAGAGCTCATATCCTATAGGACTTGACAAGCTGACTGTGTCCTTTGACACAGGTCATTACTCTTAGAGTGGCTGACTTTACATGATGACTCTTTCCTTCTGGTCCCCAGTAACTACACCTGACACTCCCTTGTCCCTGCAGGATGGTGAAGGCTTAGCTGCCTCGAAGCTCTGTGCTACTTACTGCATTATCCTTTACCGGTTCCCCTAAACCCACCTTTGTAAACCCACTCTTGTGAATGCATTCTCTTTTAATTACCCTATTTTTGAGTGTGGTATCTGTTTCCTGCTAGAATCTAACTGATACAACTTCTTTTCCTCCTAATGAATCCCTTTTCTTGAGAAGCTAAAAGCCAAAAGGAAAGAAAGAAATGAGTCCTAATGCGGACAGAGGACTGAAATATTCAGCAGGACTAACATCTGCCTAGACTTTTTAATAACTGAGAGTAGAAATGTACGAAATCAATCTAAGAGGTCATTAATGAAGGTATTAAACTTAATTAATTAAAGACATAAGTGAAAGTCAGCAAAGATGGGTTAAAACATTTCATTTTGTGGAAAAAGAATTAAAGCCACTTCCTGTTTGTTGCCTCTCAACAAATAATCAAGTACCTGATTATACCGGGTATCTCAGTCACTGTGTAAAGTCATTTTTAAAGAGGTACAATCTTAATGTAAAGAAAAAGGAATTCCAAAAGTCTTGGCATCTCTCAAAGAAGATGAAAAATACCCAACTTATAAAGCATAGTGACATTTTTCAAAAGATTTCTTGCTCCTCCCACAATTCCCAAACCCTTTGCCAAGCAAGTCACAGCTGCTTTGCATCCTGTCCGCATGGTAAAACTCCCCCAAATTCTTCCCAGTTCTTTACCCACAACTTTCCTGTTTTTTGTCCTTCTTCCTAATTTTTCAATACATACACAAAAATTAAATATTTCTGGATTTTTAAAGATTTGTTTTCTCTGCTTTATTAATTTCCCACATGCTTTCCAAGAGAAAGAATGCCCTCACTTGAGAGGGACGGGGGTGGGGGAGGGAGGGGAGGGAGGTGGAGAGAGGGCTTTGGATCTGATCGAGCAAGCAAACAAGGATAAGTACTACTGTGTTCCTTCTTCTTTTGTCCATTCTCTCTTTTCTGCATTACCAAAGCAAAACAAAAACCACAAAAAGCAAAGAAAAACAAAGCAAAACAAAACTTAGAAATTGTCTGACAAAACAAAACTTACCTAAAGAGTAAGGGAGATTGAAACGGAAATGATCAGTTTTCAGTTTCATGGCAGGTGGTGAGCGGACAGTGTGGGAGGTGGCCCTCCTTATAGTACATCCTCCCTTCTTGAGAGGCTTAGCACAGCCCCCAAGGAAGTGGTCTGAGCCCGGTGAATCGCAGCGATGTTTCTTAGACCCAGGAAGAACAGACATGATTTCAATCATTTTGCTGTCTCCGAAAGTGAAGATTTGGAACATAAAAGTTGGAATTTGAAAAATCCTTTCACAGAAAGGTTGATTATAAAAGGCTTGTACTGTTTCCGGTACCATATTAGTTGACATGACAGATGCCTGATTGAATAATGAACGGATTTTCTAACACACTTAACCACCCAGACAGTTGCCTGATTGAATAATGAATGGATTTTCTAACACACTTGACTTTTATCCAGTCAGTGCATACAGCTGTGGATGAAAAGGCTCGTGAACCCCATGCGCACAACCCTGTGTTTTACACGGCAGATCCTGCCACAGGGCCTTCTGCTATTTTGACCTCCTAGACTGCCATTTTGGGGTTAATGGAGCATGCCTGTCACTTCTAGATTATCCTGTATGCACTGTATAAAGTGTCTTATGTGTACGGCCGCTCTCTTGGGTGTGACTCTATTAGGTGAATTTTAAAACTCTTTTAGAGGTTTTTATTGCATTTTGTTCCACTGAAAACCAAAATAACTACTTGTGGCTTACTCAGAGTAGTCCCTGAAGAATATTATTTCCCTTTTATAGGATTCCTGTTTTTTGGGTGCCAGGTTGGTCCATCAACCACTGTTTTCCCAGCAGCCCTTGCTCTGCTATGTTGTTAGAAGGTGTGTTTCAAGGTACTTGCAATTTCAAAGAGGCAATAATGATTTCTTTGTGGCCTCCAGTTATCTCCGTAACCTCACTCCTGACTTCTTGCATTTAGAAACTACGATGGTCCCTAGTAAATACTGGAAAAAATTGTAAGCTGAATTCAGCATTTCCTTTTCTCATACAGGTCATCTCTGCAATCTGCAGTGAGGTCTCCAAGGGATTCTTTCTAATACCATTAGGAAGAAAAGGACATGCAAACATTAGACCACAGTGGAAAGAGCCTCGTGCTAAATATCTTTCCACTAAGCTTCAAAAAGATAAAGGCGCTTTCATTAAAACAGCCTTGAAACTACCTCAGCTCCTTTGTATCAGTCCATAAAGAAGGTTTAGTGAGCTCTCCTGCAGAAGGGTATACAATATTACCCAAGCACTTGGAACGTTCCTACAAATAAATCTGGTTTCCAGCTTACAGAATGGCTACCAGTCTGATGGTTTACAGTAGTAGATAAAATAATGTATGGATCTTGGATTCTTTCCCCCTCCTTAGAATTGATTTATCCTTACCTTGGTGTAATAGCTAGCTTGTGCTACATAGCAAGCCTCCCTAAAAATTAAGGGCAAGACTCTCTACTATGGCCATGCAGAGTTCTGCAGATGAACAATTGGGATTGGGCTCAGCTCCACAATTCTGCTGATTTAAGTCACTCAACGTGTTTGCATTTGGGTGTCACCTTCTGGTTAGGCTAGAGGCTGGCTAATTGTTGGCTGGGGCATGTGCCATCTGTTCCACATGGTCTCTTGATCTCCAGAAGGCTGGTCTGGGTATATTCACATAGTGGCAGAGTTCAAGAGCAGCGAGGCCATGTTTGGCAAGTCTCTCCTTGTGTCACATTTTCCACTGCCCCATTGGCTGAAATAAGTCACGTGAGTCATTGCGGAAGGGTATTGTCAAAGGACATGTTATGAGGACTAGTGAAAAAATTGAGGCCTTGTACAATCAATTTGCCGCACTATTTTTTTGCCTTCTGTCTCCTATGATAACTTATCCTGGACAATACATTGCCCTTACACAACATTTTTCTCAATATCACAACATAAAGAGTCAATGATCCAACCAAAATACCTTCTGCTTTATGACATGTTGCCATATCACTCTTGAACTCTCTCTAAAGAAGTAAATCATAGCCACCAGAAATAAATCAGAGCCACCAGCGACTCTACTAGAGCCGATACTAATCATGCCAAAAGGAAAACATTTTCTCAAATAAATATTTTGATGCCTACAATTGCCAACAAATCAAAAACAAAAATGCATCAGGCTGATGGACCTCTGTCCCTCCTTGTTCTCCTTCCTGCTCAGCTAAACTTCTTATCACCCACTGAAGTTACCTGCTATTTGGATCAAAGCAAACCCAGAGGAATTTGGCACGGAGTGAATGAGTATGGGAAATCGTCTGCCACCCACACTCTCTAACCAGGGAGTTGCCAAGAAAAAAAAATGGCTTTTCAAATGTATTGCTGTAGAGTTTGGAGCCGCGTTCAGTGGTAGTAATACAACACCCACCCCCACCACCCCGTCCTATCCCAAATCCCAAAGAAGACAGCAGAAAAAGCTATTCTCCTGGTTACCTTACATAACCCCAAATTACTACTCATACACATAAAAAAGGTCATTTTAAAACGTTATTTCAATGTCTTGAATTAAATCTAATGGTTTCACTTGGTATAATTTGATGTCTTCTGAGAGCCACTCAGGACCTTCCTGCACTGAAAATGAATTATTCCTTCATAGGAAATGCCCACTATGTAAGGCAGTGGAGGATTGTAAGCCCAAGAGAGGAAAATTGTGATTAATGTGTTTAAAGGACCTCTCTGGCTGCTGTGTTGAGAATGACAGGAAATGCAAGAGTGGAAACCAGAAGAGTGAGGAAACTATTGTAAGAATCAAGGCAAGAGGTGATGGTAGCTTAGCCAAGGAAAGAGCAGTGGAGGTGGAGAACCGTGGGCATATTTTGCAGATAGATTCAAATCACAGACAAACTAATGTACTGACTCAGAGGAGAAGCCAGATATAAGTATAAAAACGTATTTACATACAAACATGTATATAAATACATATGAGAATTTATATAAATAGAGAAATCATCATTATGTAGATGGTAATAAAGATATATTAGTGGATAAAATACTTTAGAGAGGGATTTTAGGTATAGAAAATTAGTCAGTTCTGAACTCAGGAAAATATCAAAATCTGGTCATTTCTTTCTTTCTTAAATTCTCTCTTACTTAATTTTTTAATTATTATTTTTCTTCTCCCTATTTTTGGACCATTTCTTGCTCTTCTTTAAGGCATCTGCTTTATTAGCATATTTATTACCCTCTGCCACACATAACACACGTGCATGCATACATGCACTCACACACCAAACATGCCCTAGAGATAGTCTTGTGTACTTTTGCCCTATTCACTTTTAATTATTTTGAAAATCTCCTCCACATGTGTAACTGTCTTATAAGTGGATCTGATAGACTTCTTGGGACACGGCTCCAAACTGGACATGTCCACAGGGTTCCAATTCCTTGCTGGTGGTCCAGTGCTGCAGCCTGCACCGCACCTGCAGCATGGGCCCGAGTCCCACTTGGCCGTGGGTAATACTGCTCCTCCTGCTGCGGTCCAATGAGCCTCACATCTTGCCGCAAACTTGAGCATCTAGGTATTATTATTTCCAGGCAACTAATGCTGGCTCTTTTCACATGATGTTAGAAGATCACACTTCCACCCATCGATGCCTACCCGGAGAGGGTGGCTCCAGCTCCACAGACGGTGAGACCCTGGTCCTGTGCTACACGGTTGGCATCCATCCAGTAGAGCCTCCCTTTGACTTTGAAGCGTTGTCCCTGTCCCTGGACTACCATTATGGCTCCCCATCTGTTTCTCTTCTGGCTTTATTGATTTATTGCCAAGACCTTTTCTCAGATGCAAAGATTCCACTTTTTAATTTTTGAATATTGCTGTTTTTAAAACCATGAAGGAGGTTTCAGTATATGTTCAGCTAGCCATCTTATCACTTCAATTCAATTTTACAAGATGTAATTTCCATACAATAAACTGCATCCCTTAAATTGTACAGTCAGGTAAGTTTTGATTGACCTATGTATGTGCCCATGAAATCACTGCCACAGTCAAAATATATATTGACCTCACTCACGTACAAGGCTTCTCAAGGCCCTTTGCAGTCAGTTCTTCCTGTTTCGACCCCTTCCTAGGCAACCACTGATCTGGTTTTTGTTTTTAGTTAAAATTCCCTTAAATTTTATATAAATAAAATCATGCACTATGTACTCTTTTGTGTCTTGTTATTGTACTTTCCCTTCCTTTTCACTGCTACGTAGTGTTCATATTTTGTTTATCCATTGAAGGACATTTAAGTCATTTCTGTTTGCAGTCTCTTATGAATGAAGCTGTAATGAACACTCATATATACCTCTTCATGTGAACATACACCATTACAGTTCTTGAGTAAATAATTAAGAGTGGAATGGCTGATTTGTATGGTAGGTGTATGTTTCATTCTTACATACATTTATGCTAAATTGTCTTCTAAAATGCTGGTATGATTTTATATTCCCACCAGCAACATATGAAAGTTTCAGCTGATCAGCACTCTCATCTTGGTACTGTCTGCTTTTTTTATTTGACTTATTCTAATAAGTAAGTGGTATCTCATTATGCTTTCAATTTGCCTTTTTATGACTAGTGAGGCTGAGAAACATTGTTCTTTTTTACTAATTGATTTATGTAATCTAGATCTTTTGTGTTTCCAAGTAAATTTTGGTAATGACTTATCAATTTAAAAAATCCTGCTGGGGTTTTTTTTTTTGGATTTTTCTGAATTAGTAGATAAATTTGAGGAAAATTGTCATTTTTTAAAATTATTTTATTATTGTTTAGTTACAGTTGTCTGCATTTTTCCCCCACCACTCTCCCCAACCCCAGCCAAACCTACCTCCCTCCCTTGTGTCCACCCTCCCCCTTGGTTTTGTCCATGTGTCCTTTATAGTAGTTCCTGAAAACCCTTCCCCCATTATCCCTCCCACCTCATATTAAATGCATGGATATATGTACAATAACCAGAAGACAAATACAGCGTAGGTAAACATAGATGTCTCTACTAATTAGCAAGAACAGCAGGATAAACAATGAAAAGGAGGATGAATGAGTTTCCGTCATTATTCCCAGGAAGTGCATTTCATTCATTTCAGGGAAAGAATTTCATAAAGGCTGTTTAACTACTTTAGAAGCAAAACATACACATACTGGAAGCACTAGAGACTTTTAAAAATGAATTTACTGCCAAAAAACCAAACAGATCTATGCTAAAGGAGTACTAGAAGTTAAGATGAGTTTGTTCAAGTGTAATTAATCTTTCTGGTTATTTCCTTGCATAACAATGAGCTCATTTCTCTGTCAAAGCTTTAGTTGAAAGTAGGACTGAGTTAACGCTTTAGGACTCCCTGGTCTAGTTGTTCCAAAATATTTACTATCATTAGAAGAGATGGTGTTTATACACTTCTCTGTTGCCTTACTTTGCACATTTTCATGCAGTAAAAGAAGTAAACTACTGATACACACCACAGTATGGATGAGTATTAAAATCATGAAATTCTGGGAAAGAATTCAATCAAAAAGGACTTCATCCTACATGATTTGATTTGTAGAAAATTCTAGAAAAGACAAAACTATAATGGTAGAAAGTAGGTGTGTGATTACTGGAAGACTGGGGGATTGGAGAAAATTGACTGAAAAATTTGGGGGTGATAGAGATGTATTTTATATCATGATAATGGTGGTGATTAGACAGCTGCACACATTTGTTAGTAACCATCAACTTATATGTTTGTGATTGGTAAATTAAACTCCCAGGAAACTGAAAAAAATGTCAGAAACAAAAAAAATCAACTTCAAATTGTTTCAAAAACAAATATCCTATCAGCTGGCAATAAAATTCTTATTAAAATAAAGATAAAATAGTTAAAAAAACCTCTTTGAGCCCTGGCTGGCGTAGCTCAGTGGATTGAGTGCGGGCTGGGAACCAAAGTGTCCCAGGTTCGATTCCCAGCCAGGGTACATGCCTGGGTTGCAGGCCATAACTCCCAGCAACCACACATTGATGTCTTTCTCTCTCTCTCTCTCTCCCGCCTTCTTCCCTAAAAATAAATAAATAAAATCTTAAAAAAAAAAAAAAAACCTCTTTGGACAATCAAAGGTTAAGCTGAAAGTATTATATACTCTCTATACCTGATTGAGATTGCTTCAGTGCTGGAAAATCTCAAAAGAATGTTAGGCATTGTATTTATTGTATAAAAAATAAGAAATCTAACCCTTGAGAAATTAAAATTATGTCTATATGTTAAACTGACCTCTTTTGACATTTTGACTAAATCAATGAGTACATTTTGCATATCAGTCAATCAATCAAATTTGCATGGATTTTAAAATGATTTAAGCAACCCAGCCTTTGTTATAGATATAGTGCACTTACCATTTAGTTGTAGCTTCTCAGTCTTCACACAAATGTAGGCAGATGACTCAGGTTGTTAAATTTATAAAAGTTGGTTCATGAGCCATTCTTCCATACTACTGTTAAAAAATTTATCTACTCCATTTTCCTGACTGTGTGAAAGACCGTTACATTGTTTCTTGTGGAAAATCCTTAAATACTATAAACTTCACAACAATGCAATCATTTTTCCCCCACTTATGTTAGCTCACAATTCCACAGACATGATTTATTTGAAGCAAAGTAGGTTATTATAATGTGCACAAATTATTCAGGTTATGCCATATGTTCAAACATTTCCAGAAATGAAACTTATTTTTCAGTTGGAATTGTGCTACCAAGCAAACCAACGATATGGCAAATGCAATTATTTAACAAAAGTCACAGTTTGGTTGTCATCACTTTTTTAACCTCCAAGTGTTCAGTTACCTCAAATAGTTATTTTTGAAACATGAATCAAAAGAGTGTGACTAAGTATACCTACCAAGCTAATCTGATTAGTTATTAGGCCAGATATAAGCTGCAATTAGGTACAACAATAATCTTAGATTGTCCATTCAGTGCCAAATGTGGAATGACAATAAAAAGTCCCTGCTTTTAATTTCCTGCTTAAATAGCAAAGAAAGTGTTAAAGTTAAATAAGAATAGTTAGTTTAAAAAGCCTACTAGAAACATAAAACAATGAGCTCAAATGTTATAAAACCAAGATAAAATTGCAAAATGAACAACAGGAAATATAAATATAATATGAAAAATAAAAATTAGAATAGCAAAGAATGATGATGTAAGATAGAAATGTTAAGTAATATAAGGTATTAAATATACAGGATAAATAGCAAGGAAATTGCATTATCAGTAAAATCTGGCCAGACATGTAGAAGAAGAATTAAATAGTATCTAGGAATAAATGACTTATGAAATCTATGACTATAGAACAAGACAAAAATAGACTAAAATATTTTATTTTTGTGAAGAGGTAATTTAAAGGACTTTCCAAAGCAGAATAAGCAAAGCAGGAAATTCAAGTGGATGCAACCTGTTCCCATGGCCTGAGGTGGAAGCGAGTAAGAGGAGAGTTTTTTGTTTAATTTCAAAAGTGTCATCGGGATTTCTCACAAATGATTCCTGAGAATGAAAATCCCCTGCAGATAGCTCCATCATAGAGACGAGCCCTAATCCTCTCGTTCATGAGTTTGAACTTGTAGATGTATTTTTATCTAAAGACAAGACAATCTCCAAATGGCCTCATACAAGAGGCACACCCAGGGAGACGGTTTGCGCTGTTTTTCTCATCAAACAGGTAGACCACCCTTTTGCCTGCTTCAAAATAAATGCACACTAGAAACAATTTTTATGTAACCATAAACCATCTACGTTGCAAATACACAATGCACTACACCCTAAAGCCATGCATAGCTCAAATCTTTTAGACTCGTGGCTCTTAAAAACAAAGATACAACCCTATTCCTTATCAAGATTAATACTATTTCCAAGTGTGCATTTTTAAAACAATACAACAGAAATGGTTATAGCTGTTCTTATTTTCAGACATCATACTGTATGTTTTCCTCAACAGCTAAAGTTGATTTTATAATACGCTTCTAATTGTAATTGATTGCTAAATATTCTAACATAATAACATAACAGGCACACAATAAAATCAATTATGGTGATTGACTTTACTGCCAAGATTTAGTAATTTCCTGTTATCTTGATGAGCCTGCTATTTCCAACTGTGTGATTGCACCAAGAAGACAGTGGATTTTTTAAAAAAATAGAGCTCTGCTCTTTTCTTTGTAAAAATAAAGAAATATTTTCTTTTCGTTATTTCCAACAGGACAAGATATTTTATACTTCTGCAGTATTTTGTTCTCTCCTACACTCATGAGAAAGCAACATCTTTCTAAACCAAGTGAGTCGTCTAGCAAACAGGTTTGTGAGCATTCGGTCAAAAATTGGTTAAGCTTCAGAACTGACTTGGGGACAATGTGGAGCCAGCCAGCTTCGCTTTATTGTCAATGGTTGACGTTAGTTACCGGCCATTGGTTTAACTCAAATAAACATAAGGGACTTATTACTGGATAGAACTGAACCTGTTTGGGAATTTGTGTCTGTCCTTGTTAGTAAATGATTTCCTTTGCTAGCATTTCTTTTCGTAAATTGTTAACTAGAGCATTTTGTAACTGTCTTCTTGTATTGACCGTTCGATGTTCATCAATTTTACTGAGAAAGACGGCTCCAAAACCCAAGAAGATCTGGCTGCTCTTAGGACAAATTGAGACTAATTTAAAGATGTAATGAAGATGCTAAGTATTTTTGTTCTCTGATATTTCATCACTGCTAGCTCAAGTCCATTAAAAACAAATATCTTAAAAACAAACAAACTTTTATTAGCATATTTTTAAAATCCCATTTCTAACACAGGGAGGCCTCGGGTAAATATAGAGCTACATCTTTCTTCCTTTCCCACTACTGGTTTGTTTTGGTTCCAGGTCACATTTTCTATACCAGTGTATCTGCAATTATCACTGAGTTAAAAAGCAGAAAGGGAAGGAAGGGAGGAAGGGAGGAAGGGAGGAAGGAAGGAAGGAAGGAAGGTGCAAGGAAGGAAGGAAGGGTTTCTAAATTGCCATACTCATGCCATTTTATGATGAATTCAGCTGCTGCTTAGATAAACAACTGTTTTCTTAAATATTTGTCACCGAATAGTAAAGCAGCAAGTTTTCTTAACAATAACAGTACCTTGGTTTCTAGGTAAGACATATGATTCCGACAGAACAGCTAGAAAACAATGAGGCAGACTTTTTAAAATGTGCTACCAATATATTATTTGAGCCCCTTCTTCATAACTTTGCCTCTATGGAGAGGGAGAAAGCATGATAAAAGGCCCATTTAGAGTAAATAGCACGGCCTTTGTTTGGGATCCTGGGTCCCCTCTTTCCAGGTATTTTGCTCCTTCATGTAACCATAAGACACTAGTGGAAAAATTCAAGTACTATCTTCAGAACAAATATGTGTTTTCAGTGAGTCTGTTTTCTGGGGGCTTTCCTGTCATCTAGGAAGAAATAGAGTCCTAACATTCTAGTGCTGGAGCACCCTTTTAAAATGACGTAGCCCGGATCTCTGATTTTTACAGGGTTTACAGTGAGACCCAGAGCTCACTTGGAGACTTGCCTGGGGGCTAGTCACTAAGAGTCACAGGTCACAAGCGTCCCTCTTCAGCCCAGGGCCCCTCCACTCTCCTCTCACCCTGGCTCCATACAGTTCTGTCCACTGGTCCCCTTCTCCCCCAACAAGGTCTGTAACAGGGTAGGATGCTGCAACTCGGAATCCCCTGGAGAAGAAGATGATCCTGGTTCCCGACACTACCCTACAGAGAAGACTCTGATGCACCAAGCAAGCCACCTTTGAGGGTTGGAGCTACTTCCCTGCAGAGGCCCGTATCTGAGAAACAATGGCTCTTGATCAGTCTTGTTGAAAGCAGACAGGACTTTTTCAGTTACGGGGGCGGGGGAGAATTCTTGGTGGGGGGAGCAAATAAAATCATGTGGGAGGCCCTGGCTGGTGTAGCTCAGTGGATTGAGCGTGGGCTGGGAACCAAAGTGTCCCAGGTTCGATTCCCAGCCAGGGTACATGCCTTGGTTGCAGGCCATAACCCCCAGCAACCGCACATTGATGTTTCTCTCTCTCTCTATCTCCCTCCCTTCCCTCTCTAAAAATAAATAAATAAAATCTTAAAAAAAAAAATCATGTGGGAGGAAAGAGAGGAAAAGCTGGCTCTGATGACAGATAGCCCCTAAACAACATTCAGAATAATTTCCTCCTAAACAAGAGAAACACGTTCCACAGATGCAGGTGCAAATGTGATTTTTGGAGCCATTGATAATGGTCCTGTCTCTGACATGTGTTCATTCTGAAAGAGCCGGGGCCTCTGGCGCTTATTTTGTAGACAGTACATGGGATCAGTGAGGAGATTCAGGGTTGGTAGTGGTAGGCACAGTGTCTTCCCCAGTTGGAAACCACTCTGGTGCTTTGAACAGGGCAAGAAAATCAGGCCTGACTGGGAAGGGTGGCTGTGAGATGACATCATGGCAACTGCAGCACCTCGGTCAGGAACAGTACCAGTGAGTGCCAGTGTCATGCGCAAGGAATGAGGGAGCTCGGTCTGGCTCAGAGAGTTTCTAGTATTTTTGCAAATGACTAAGCAATGCCTGCAATGTACTCAAGGCTGTATTCATCCTTAATACAATTGAGGAGAAATGTCTTTGCAGTGACATTGTCTCTTCAGCCTGATCTCTTGCTGTCCCAAACATATGCTGTTCCAGCGACACTACTCCACCAGCCACCTTTGCATGCAACATGCCTTGGTGTCTTTGCGCGTGAAATGTCTCTCCCTAGAGAAATAGTGTCCTTCTTCTTCCCTAATTCATGCTCCTGCCCTCATCAAAAAAAAAAGCTTCACAGGGTGTCTCTGCCAGTGGGACTTTTCCTCACTAACTCTTTCCTGTCCCAAACAGGTACTTGCTAGGGTGCCTCCTGATGTGCTTGTACTTGGCTCATATGGCATTGTTTTTGATCTGTAAATACTTTGTTTTATAAAATGCTTGAATTATTGCTATGGAGTTCCAGAAACTCATGGAAGTTTTTTCTTATTTGCTCTCCACTTGTACTAAAGAATGCAGTACCTTGCCTGGCACGCAGTGGACGGCCACTGCTGGTGTTTACTGACTGCTTCCAAAAGAAACCAGTCCAATTCTCTGCTGTCACTCCTTTTTGCACCAGTCAGTTCCCCGAGAGGTGTGTTGATGGACCGTGTTAATAAAGAGGACAAACCAAGAACAAACACAGCCAATATTTTTGATCTGATTAATTTTTCAAAAGTAAATCATAATTTTCATAAATATGTTGACCATGAGAGAGGATTAAATATTACCTACCTCCACTGAACTTAGAGAGGAGATGGGTACTATACTATTTTACACCACAGTACACTATACTATATTGTGCTATACCATACTACACTACATTATGCTACACTATTCTATACTATACTACATTATACTATACTGTACTATGCTATTCAATATATACTATACTGTTCTATACTGTGCTATTCTATAATACTCTATGCTATTTTATACTATACTGCACTATTCTATATGATTTTATGCTATACTATACTGTATTACACTATTCTACATTATTTTACCCTATACTATGAGATTTTATATTACACCGCGCTGTACTATACTATCCTTCCTATAACATATTACATACTTTATATCATACTACACTAGACTGTACATGAGAAAACGTGCCCCTAGAGGGCCTTAGAGCATTTGTCTGGTGTCCTCTGAATTGACCTTCAACCTTCCCAGGCTGCAGACCTGGAAGACAGAAATGGAGACCGAACTCTCCTTCTGTCCTAGGCCTTTGGCAAGAGACACCTTGACTTTTCATTCTCAATGAAACTTCATTTTTAGAAAGCATCCCCAACTCTCTAACCTGTAGGTAATAGGCAAGAAAAGTCAATTGAAGAACTTTTTTAAGTGACCTGCTGTTCTCCTGGTCCCACTAATATGACAGAATCCCTGTTGTTAAAATCTCTGTATAGCTATTCTTCCGGGGCTTTTGCTTTTTTTGGCCTGGTTAATGCCAACCAGCATTTTGACTCATGCTTACATGGACCCGTCTGGATTCGGATAGTTAATTCTACAATAATACTACACCACAGGACTCTTTATTTGAAATCTTTGTGACAATGTTAGGAGAAATTGTTCACACCATGGGTAAACATAAAAATCTACTAAAAACTAAAGTTCACTATAGTCTCATTCCTATTTTAGAGTCAATCATTCATTATTCACTACTTCATTTAACAAGTGCACTTGAAGTACTCACAATTGCTTGAAGCATTTGGAGGAGAACAAGAACAAACGAGCTATGATCTCCCAACTCAAGGAGCTTAGAACCTTTTTGAAAGACAAATAAATAGATCGTGTGTTCCAGTGTCTCTGGGAACTCATCTCCTTGTGGTAGAACTCACACCATGGAGATTAAGTCAGTCCATCTCACCTCTTCACCACAGGTGAGCGACATTGACAATGGAGGAGTCCAGCTGGGAAGTAAGACGGAAAGTACACAACATTCAAAATTACCCACAAGGGACAATGGGACGGGCCCTGATGGAAACCACCCTGCCATCGTCTTGTCAGGTCCAACACACTCGTTCTCCTCCAGCTGAGAGCGCTAGAGGAGGCAGGATCCATGGTGCATGAAAGGGAATTGTATCTTTAGAGTGTGCAATCACCCCCAGCTTGGAAAAGGCTCGCACTGAGTCAGTACCCAGGACAGAGAACTCCATCTGAAGACAGATCATGCTTTCTGTCGCAGGCTTACTTCACAGTTTTTGCTCTTGGAGCCGAATGGAGAACTGAAATTCCATATCATTTATTTATTTTTTAATTAGTTGAATTCTCAGATACAACATGGTGTGACCCCACTATCTTTTTGTCACCGTGTTCACTCATTTCAGCCCTCTGGCTGTGTCCACAGGCCTCTCTCTCTGTCTCTCTGTTTTTCTCCCCGCCCCCCCCACCCCATACACTGCATGGGCTTGCCGTTCGTTCTGGGGTCCAAATATTGAGCTGCACAAATTCTACATCATCTATAGAGTCCAGCTTGTTTCAGTTCTTGCTACGTCTGTTGTAGCTGTAGCTCTTCACCTTGGCTTTAATTCTGCAAATATTAACTGAGCATCTTTGTTTTGTGCATTGTGCAAAACCACAAATCAAAATACAAGAACATTTGCAGTCCAGAGGCACTGTTTTCATGATAATTACTTTTTCCTTGCTTACTTTTACCTCTGAACTTTTCACAATTACATCATACTCCATTATTCTGAGCTCAGCTCGCCTTCATGCCGCAAAGCTGCCACACTCATTCACGACACCGAATTGACACTTTCTAACACAGGTCCAGGTCACGAGGTTCCTATCAGACATCTTCCTCCTATTTCATCATAAGGAGCCAACCATGTGGCAGAAGAGTCAGCGACCTCCTTACTTTCTTTCTTTCTAGTCACGTCATCCTGCTTGACTGCTGGTGCCAAGTTGCCCAGTTGGACTTGCTTTGGCAGTGACGTTGCCCTGCTCTCCGCCTTGTCTTCTGCGTGATGGGAGTGACTTGATTCCCACAGACTGGAGTGGAGCAGGACTAGCTTCCCAGCTGGGGACTACTATCTTTGTGGCGTATTTTAAAAACCTCAAATTTCAGAATGCTTAATTTGCCTCATCTCTATTTCAAAGCTTTCCCCCTCCTGTAGCTAAAGTACAATATGACTCTTCTTCCAAAGATGGCTGTTCGCATTTAGTTGCAATGGTTCCAGAAAATCTCTGTTTTAAAAAAACAATCTGTTGGCCATTTAATATTTTCTTGCCTATGGCATGTAAGTAATTGAAGTATAATTTAAAGTGTTGCCACTTCTAAGAAATCTTTTTTCTGGAAATTCATTTTCCCTGAAAGAGCTGAGTATTTGAAACCACACCAGCCGGTCTGAGTGGACCGAATCTGATTCTCTCTGAAATAGACTCTTTAAATTTTTTTAAATGAATTTATTGGAGTGACACTGGTTAATAAAATTATACACGTTTTAAGTATACAGTTCTATAATGCATCATTTATAGACTGCATTGTGTGTTCACCACCCAAAGTCAAGCCCCTACCATGACCGTTTATTCCCCTCTATACCCCGTTCTGCCTCTTTGGTTCTGGCTGATGGGAGACAGGCAACCTGAGTGACTCTTGCTCAAGCCTCACCAAGGAAACACCATCATTCTTGACCAATGAACAAAATGAAAAATCTGATTTAAAAAAAAAGCATCAGATATTCAGAAACCACCACTGAGAGATTTTTCTCAAGGTACCTATGTAGGTCAAACAAATGATTCAAAGGATACATAGGATGTGAAGGGTTACACCACAAGACTTTTGCCTATTTTCTCACTGTTCTACCTCAACACCTAAGATAGTGCCTGGCACATAGTGAGCACTCATGAACTATGTGAGAAATGAATGGAAACGCTTTCTGCAGCAAAGCTGAAGGCAATGCACGCCCAAAGTGAGCAAAGGTGATCTGTGAAGGACATTTTGGATTGGATACGGGAATGCAGTGATTGCTCTTTGTGTGAAAATCCTGTCTGCGCTAAGGGCGTCGAAGGAGGAAAATGCATGGAAGGTAGAGAAGAAGGTTGTTATTGTGAAGAAAGGAGGAGGTAGCTTTGGGGAGGACTTCTCCACGAAGTGGCACAGAATTAACTGTCCCCTGGTAGCCTGTCCACATGCTCAAAAACTTTTAGTGTCATGGTTTGGTGAGGAAAAATAATAGGTTTTGTAAAATTGAGAGAGAAATTCAGTCTTTTTGCGATTCAGACAGGCCAATTTCTACCCTCCCATTTGAGGAAGGAGTTGCTATTCTCTCATTCCAAACCCTCATGTTTTTGCTTCTTTTCTTGTCCTTACTCTGGTAGCGCTCAGCCCTGGCGGCACATCAGAGTCATCTGTGGAGCTTCAGAAAAAATGTCCTGATGCTCCGGGCCCGTTCCCACTGCATTGTAATTTATTTGGGTGGGGTGGGGTCCATGCAGTGGAATTTTTCAAATCTCCCCAGCTGGTTCGAAAGTGTGCAGGGGGCTGGAAAATTGTGCCCTGCCCCATGTTTTGACTGAGATAAATCCTTTCTCACAGACAGTATATAATAATATTCTTACATGAACATTCCTATGGAGCCTTGTGTCCTTTTCCCCTTTCCCCTCTGCTTTCCCCTTTGCCCTAGGCATTCTGTAGCAGTCTCCAGGAATGCACCATCTGATTCTGGACTTCCCTTCATGACCACTCTGACTTTTCCCAAAGCATTGAAAAACAGGCATTTCAAAAGAACTCTGAAAAGTTACTTGCACACATCAATACACACAATGTAGATGTCCAATTTTATTCTATTTTGGCTCAGAAAAATGACTATCTCAAGAAAGAAAAAAAATGTCAACAACAAGAGGTCCTTTACCAATAAACACCGCTGAGATCACCCAGTTGGAATGTTAGCAGACCTAGAAGAGGAGACATGTCATAGCTTTATCTCCAAACATCTTTTCTCCATTTCTTTTTTTTAAAAAAATTAGCTCTGCACAGTAAAAATAAAAAAAGGTTCTAAAGCCAAAGCAGGGTAGGAGCCTAGTTTAATGGCCAGTAGGCAGAAATGTAGTTCTATAGAAAAATTGTTTTCTTTTATACAAATAGTTTAACCTATCTACAGCTTGCCTTTCATATCTATAAAATGAAGAATATGGAATATTTCAGCCTTAATAGTCCATAAAATGTGATGGATAATTGGGACCCTGATAGAATTCTTTGTTTTTCCAAAGCAGATGAAGAGTTAAATAGGAGTTTTCAAAGCCTAAGTATGTCTACACTGGCTGCTCTGGCTAAAATAAATCTAACTTGTGGGTTCTCCTCGGAACTCTGCAGCTGGCTATGGGGTGACACTTACCTTTGGAAGAAAGTTCTCGATCTTAGGCTCCCTAGTCTTCAATTGTCACTCAAAGTATCCATTTAGCAGGTGCACACTGATGAGATGTCAACTAATTTTTCCTTCATGCTTTGGAGCAATGTGTGTTCTGATACAGTTATGGCAAATTTTGGGATATATCACCATACGGAATTGTTTGGACAAAATTATTTTCCAGCAATACCTTATTTAAAGTATATCTAAAATTAAAGTCTAAGGAACTGAAGTAGAAGGGAAAAAAGAGGAAGTTGGCAAAATTTCTGGGACTTGACCTGAGACAGAATTATTAATAGGTATTATTCAGAGAGAGAACCATCCAAAAGCACATTGGAAATTGAACAATACAAAAACCCGAAGTCTGGCAGCAGGATTCTTACCATTTTCAAGATACAGCAAATGCTTTTATGACATGACATAGTTCCACAGTCCAGGACTCAGCAATGAAACTGTTCTTTATCTGTGTGGTTTTTTTTTTTAAGTAAGCATTAGCCATATGTGTAAGAGGAGAATGTTAATAAGAAAAACCTGAAGAACCAGGTCCTCTGTCAAGAAGTGGGTGGAGGTGTGGAGTTGATGAGGGCTTATTTGGTAAGCTGAGTGCAACGCAATGAAGACTGAATCCTTTGCACTAAGGTGCTTGGCCAGCATACAGTAGCCATAGGAGTCTGTCCTGATGAGTGAATGCACTCACAGTTGTAAATGTGGTTGTGGTAAAAAAAAACCTTCCACTTCTAGTAAATTCTGTTTTGAATGTGTTTTTCCTATACATGGCCAAAGATGAAAGGAGATAGAATAAAAAGTTGGCAAGCTGAAATAACTATGCACCATTTAAAAAATATCATTTATTATTGATCATTCATAAACTCCAGTCTCAAGTTCAACTCTTTATTCAACCTCTTCACTTGGATGCCTAGTAGGCATCTCATGATTGACATGTCCTAAAACTCAGCTACCAATCTCCCCTCATGACTTTTTATTGTGGCCTCTTCCATTTCAGTTCATGGCAATCACATCCTTCTGAGCGCTCAGGGCAAACCCTTGCAGTCATTCTCTTTCTCACCCTGCATTCCATCATATACCTTTTGCCACCTCCACTAACAGCAGAATCTGAGCTATGCTAATCTCTCACCAGATTATTGTAAGAGCTCTTTAACTGTTCTTTCTTCTTCTGCCTTGCCCCTCTCCTTGCTAGAACATATTCTCAACACAGCACCAGAGTGGTTCTATTAATCTGTAGGTCAGATAACTTCCTCCCTGCTGTCCCAGGACTTTAAATGACTCTGGAAACCAGAAATCAAAGCCCTTATGCTGACTCACAGGGCCCCTACAAGTCTAGAATCACGCCACCTCTCCGATCACATCTCTTCCAACAGTTCTCTCAGCTGTAGCCACACTGGCCCCTGGAGTTCTTCAAGCATGTTAACCAGGCTCTGCATCTACTGTTGCCTCTGCCGGTAAGCCCTGCAAGCTGTCTGCCTGCCTCATTGCCCTCACTTCTTTCAGGTGTTCGTTCTACAGTCACCCTCCCAGAAAGACCTTCCCTGACCATCATCTAAAAAATGATGTACATACCAACATTGAGGGGTTCCTAACCCCTTTTTCGGAGTTTTATTTTCTCCATAGCCTTTATCACATGATGAAATATATGTTTGTATGTAAACACGTGCGTGTTTATCTCTGCTTCTTTTTGTACCTTTAACTCTGCCTTTGACACCTCTCCACTTCTTATCTCAGGTTACTTTTTTCCCTAGTGTGCTTCTATAATACCCAAGCATAAGGGGTGAGGTCACCCAGAAGATGCCTTACCCTTCTCCCAGAAGATGTAGGAGACACAGATTCCCTCTTGAAATCTCTGAGCAGTCAATCATCTCACAGTACAATTTTTCATAGGGCTATCAATTGTGACCCCCAGGGCAGAGCATGTCCTCCTCTGGAACACAGCACCAAACTATCTGACTCACTTCACATTCTCTGCACCTGCTACTGCTCCTTACTAACTGTAATAGGGAACATGTACACTGGGTGGGGCAAAGGAGGTTTATAGTTGCTGGTATGGAAAATCTATAATATAATAATTAATAAATAATAATATAGGAATAAACTCTGTGTTGCATATTCACATCTGTAAGCCTACTTTTGTTCCACCCTGTTGGGGTATGTGTGTATATCTTTTTAAACATTACCAGTAACATATGTTTATTATCATGAAAGCCAGTATCTTTCTAGCACTAAAATTGCCATTTATGTTCTCTAAAGGACGGAAATGATATAGTAAAAAAAAAAAGCTATGAACATTAGCCCAAGAGATCAGCAGAAATGGTTGTAAACAACAACTAGCTAAATATAACAATGCTTTTCTAAAAACAAAATAGCCAATGAAAATCCCTCATGGAGAAATGTCTAATGTTATTAGTTCAATTCCAATGCTGACATTTGGATATATGTAATTATTTTCTCTCTTACTTTAATAACATTGTTCCAGCTGTCTTCTATAAATTACATTATGTAAATGTACTATTGATGAATATAATAAATCCCAATCATATTTCAACATATTAATATTAAGCTTATTATATTGCACTACAGATATGACAAGTTAATTTTTAGGTCTCATTCTTACTTATGTTTATAATCAAAATAAGTTTCCACTTACATGAAGTCATAAATTCTCAATTATAGTTTCACATATCATTAACTATCTAATTTTTATTGATTTTCCTTTAGTTTAATAAGTTTACATACTATGTGATTTTCAATATGGAGTAATTAAGAAAAGTAATTGTATTGATTAGAAGAACTCAATATTCAAAGTAAAGCATATGCCATTTTTCAGTACTCAATAGAGCATCTTGAATAAAACATTAAAGTTTTAAATTATAATAAAGTTTTAAATTACAATTCCAAGTCAATTTAATTTTCAAAGACTATTAAATAAGACATACTTTTTAAATGTCTAGTGTTCAGACTATGTTAATGATAAAATTATGTGGATGTGTTCCTTTACTGAACATTAAATTTGTGTTCAGAGCTGCCCAGTTGTAGAACTCCAGAATTTTAAAGGGTTCTTGACTAATTAGGGATAGATGAGCTCTCTTAGAGTGGGATATTTCTCCTTGGGCATCCTACAGACGTCAGGAACTTTGTCTGGAAGGAAGCCTTTCCTATAGGATTGCTTCATTGTTCCTCATGAGGAACTCCTCTGTTTAGAGCCTGGTGAGCTTCGTGGAGGAAGCACCATAGGGCCCCAACTCTTCAACATCAGAAGCTTCAGTCTCAAAGACCTGGTTGCCTTCTGAGTCCAGTCTTTAAAAAAACAATTTAAGCATTTCTACTTATTTTTTTTATTTAAAACCTCCTGATTTGTAATAAAATGCTTTCATTGCTGTTTCTTATTTATAGATTCTCTCTAAACTGTCTATTTTAAATAAGATTTGGACCACTAAAGTCCTCCATTGACATAGATTAAAATTATACATTTTAGCCTTTAACCTAAACATTTCTTGTTCCATTAAATAATCGCATCCCTTACAGAACCATAGAATTTTCCATAAGGAATTATCTTAGCTATTCTCTTATACAAGCCTCTCACTTAGTACACTGAGGCTCAGAGTGATTCAAATTAACTGAGAGTTAGACTAGGGAAGAAGTTTGAAACTTAGGGTCTATGTCAAGTTCTGTGTAATCACAAAGAGCGAGCCCTACCTGTTCCATCACTTGGTCATAGATACGCACGAGTCATCTTCTCTCCAGACCCTCGGCGAACATTGTAGTCTTGTGCACCAATACCTTTAATTTAGATAACTGCACACATTTGCTAGTGTATAGCAAAACACAAATCTGACCATGCCATTTTCTTATTTAAGCCTTTCACTAAAACTTAGTGTGGCATATAAACTATTGCATTTTTCATTTCACAGAAAGAAAACTGAGAACAAGAGATAAAATAAGTTTCCTAAGAGCGAATGACTAACAGAGGACCAGATCCAGAAGGCAAACTCGGTGCCATCAGCGTTGACACGTGCAGGGCTGGTAAAGAGATCTGAGACAGCTGAAGGGGAAGGCTGGAACTAGCCAGATTTTATTTGGTACCTGTCACATGACAGGCACTTTGCTAATTTCTGGTGCTATAAACATAAGTAAAATAGTAGTCCCAATACAATGCAAGGTAGGAGTGGAAGAAATTGTTTGCTTTATGTCATTTAGTTTTCTTTTCTGTTAATCCAGGATACTATAGCATGAGTAACTTTTGAAGTTTCCTGTGATATGATTGTGGTTCCTCTTAATTCTTTCAATATAGCAGCAGAGGAACATAGCTGTTAAGAATGTGGTTTTCAGCCCTGGCTGGCGTAGCTCAGTGGATGGAGCGCGGGCTGGGAACCAAAGTGTCCCAGGTTCGATTCCCAGCCAGGGTACATGCCTGGGTTGCAGGCCATAACCCCCAGCAACCGCACATTGATGTTTCTCTCTCTATCTCTATCTCTCTCCCTTCCCTCTCTAAAAATAGATAAATAAAATATTAAAAAAAAAGAATGTGGTCTTCAGATTCCAACGCCTGGGACTCTCGCCCAGCTTCCTGCAGCATGGTTGTGAATAAAAGTGGTAATTCGTGGAAAATTCTTCGTCCAATCATGGTAAACAATACATTCTCATCCCATAATAGCTATTGTTAAAAGGGTTTGTACTTGTCTTCCTATCGATCCATAGGGTTCAGAAGTCAATGATATCTTTCCTATCAGGACCCACAGTCTGTCAATGACTGGACCATGTAGTATTAATTTCATAAAAATTACTTGGAAAAATGACATGAATTATGTTTCTTAAACAGGCACAAAGGCAAAGACACAAGAGAGGATAAAACTGTTTTGAGTAGCTTATTATGAACTTTCTAAGCCATACAGAATAGATTGAAATTCATCCTAAACAAGGGAAAAAATAAAGCATTTTATGCTTAATAGCACAACCAGATTTTCAAATTTTAGGCACCAATACTGACTGTAATGTGGAGGTGATGTTGAACAGGAACCTAGAAGCAAGGAGGAGGGATGGGTAAGAGGATATTTATGGAGTCTAGGTAAGAAAGTAAGGAGAGTTCTATGAAAGGAAATGATGGCAGACACATATTTGAGAGCTATTGAAAGGAAAAATACTCAGAACCCTTTTGTAAATTAATGGGGTGCTAAAAATAGGAAGAAGTCTGTGTAGTAAGCCTAAATACCAGTGTTCAGACTTGCAAAATCAAAATCACCTTGGGAAGTTTTTAAAAATATAGTTTAAAAGATAGTTTCTGGGCTCACCCTCCGAGGTTCCAATTCAGTAGTTCAAAGGTAGGACCCAGAATGCTGTATTATTATATCTTAGTTCCCAACTGCCGCTTTTAAGTATCACTTAAGCTTAAATTGCACAGTGTTCTAGATTCCTTTTGCCATAATCAATTAATGGCCAGATTATATCCTTCACACAACCACTGGCTAGTAGTGTTCTAGCTGATGTGGTGCATACGAAAGAAATGAAACCATTCCTAATTTAGGTGTCTTACAGCTTCATTGGGAGGACAATGATAACATATATCAAACAATTAGAGAACAACTAACTGCCAAGCAAGAAGCTACTAGTGAGAGAGGGTGTAAGTGCTCCAGAGGCACAGGTCGTCATGGGAACAGGAGCAGATCTAATTTGAATGACCCATAATAGGGAGAATATTAGAAAATTAAAGGAGGAGACATGACAGCCCAACTATAATTAGACCAGCACAGACTGAGCCCCTCACGTGGCGGTGAGTAAGACTCACCGTCAATGGAGTGAAGAGAGAGTCAGTGAGTAGCTGGAAATCAATTCAGTAGCCTGGGCAAGATAATGGAGAACTCCAAAAGAGGTCTAGGAGTATGGCCATACCATAAGGAAGGTGAACTGAAAAATGGAAAGCCCAGGAGGAGAAAGACTAGTCTGGAGAGCTGGTGGGTCTGCTTTAATCAGTTCAAGTAGCAGGTCATGAGAGCATAGGTTGAAGGTAGATATATAAGTGGAAATAAAGTGTGATAATTAATCTTGTTTATTAACTTGGCTTGGCTATGGTACCCGATTCTTTGGTCAAACACCAGGCTAGAGCTGCTGTTAAAGCATTTTTGGATGTGAATAACACTTAAAATCCAGAGTCCAGCACAAATAATGCCCCCCTTTTTATTACACACTCTTTTATTGCAAAACCATAAGCATGTAATTCCATAATGTAATAATATCACACTCAAGCACCCCATACGCCATTTTAGCTGAAATGTTCAAATTAAAACTATAAATTATTACACCCATATTATTACCCTACCAACCACACTCAGGTAGGCATTACTTCTGCTGGACCATGTAATTATATCAGTAAGTTTTGAGTAAAACCGATTACTCTATAATGTGGGTAAGTTTCATCCAATCAGTTGAAGGCCTTAAGATCAAAGACAGATTTACCGGAGAAGAACTGTCCTCAGGTACGAGACAGAGAAACCATGGCTGAATTTCTGGGCTGGTGCCCTGAGGAATTCAGGCCCAAGGCTGCACCGTCAACTCCAACCTGCATTGCCAGCCCACTGGCCCGCCCTACAGTACAGATTTGGGGCTCGTCAGCCCCCACCATCACATAGTCCATCTCCTAAAATTGTTCTTTCTGTATATCACCTATCAGTTCTGATTCCCTGAAGAACCCTGACTAATACAGGAAGGATGAACACCAGAGATACTATGAAGGGGGGAAATCTGAAAACAGAAAGAAGGTTTTTTTTAAAAAATCAAAGGTAACTTCAAAGTCTCCGAAAGACTGCAAGCAGCTGCGGCTTCGGGAGCTGGCTGTGATCTATTGTCTTCATGTGCTTCCCTCAAAGGAGCGTTGCCCCCCTGAGTGTTTGATGGGGCTGGTAGGCGGCTGAATTATATCACCACGCTGTCAGCGGTTCCACTGACCTTTTAATGACCTGGTTCCTCTCATTGTCAGTCCTATGCAATTTAGACTTTTCTTCTAATTATTTGATGTTTTCTAATTGTAGCTAGTTTCAAATATTCCATTCAACTTAAATAGATGCTTAACTACCTTGGAATTTAAGGGCCGAGGTTTCCTTTTTAACATCTAAAAGGACCAAAAGGAGCTACTCCCCTTAGATTTCAGAATACACCAGACGGCAATATAATGTCTCTGCTTTCGTTTCAATGAGAGGATCAACACAAACATAACCCTGGAGTAACCAATTATTCTTATTCCTTGAAATTGCGATTCAGTTCTTCTATAACATAACACCATTCTGCCTCAGATGCAAGTATGTTTTAAAATCTTCTCCTGTTCAGACTGACCTCTGATGAATAAGTTTCCTCTGACAAAAAGTCGAGGGGGAAAAAATCTCAGAAGGCTTTTGTAGTGCTGTAATTTTCCTTAAATATGGTTTTCTGTGCCTGTAAAGAGCTCTGCTGAGTCCTTGTTTCATGTAAGTCACCCTGCTAGCCAATTTCAGTGCATTTCAGCTAGCCACTTAGACTCATTGTGTACCTTATTATTTCCAGTTCTGTTTAGATTATTCAACAAAATGCCTTGAATTAGTCAACTGCACTAAATCTTTGCAACAATAACATGAACAAAATTAAAACTTAGCTACCTGCAGTACATGTAATAACTGTGATCATTTGCAGTTTAAGAGATGAACACGGAAGAATGCTCTTTTTGTTAATGTACTTGCAAAATCCTATGTTTTATAAATTGATCAATGTATAAATAAGCACATGTAGTAGACACTATTTTTTCTCGAAAACCAAGCATGTGTCCATCTAGTTTTTCAGAACCCCAGTTTTTTTCAGGTACCCAGTCTCATCTATATGCTTTTGGGAAGGCTCATTGGTTTCAACCACTTCTGTCCAGTAGAACATTCCCGATGTAATGAGGAAAATGTTTTACATCTGTGCTGTCCAATAACAACAAATTATGAGAGAAACAAAGGAACAGAAAAGCGTGACCAATACTGAGGGGAAAAAAGCATTGAAAATAAACATGACTCCAAGTTTTTCCATATCTTGCATGTAGCAGACAAAAGATATCAATACAACTATCATAAATATATTTAGGAAAATTATGTTTCAATAATTAAAGGAAAATATAATAACTCATCAAAGTAACCTCAAAATGAAACACAAACTCTGAAAAAAGAAGCACATGGAAATTCAAGAGCTGAAATGATAATAATTGAGTCACCAGAAGATCTGTGCTAAAGAAAATGAATTGGTGAACTTGAAGATAGATCACAGAAATGATCAGTCAGAGGAACAGAGAAAACAGGGCCTAGAATAACATCATTTTGTTCAATGTTGTTTTATTATAACATTGATGAAAAAAATCAGTTCCTGGCCAGGACCACTGTCTGGTGTGGAATTTGCACATAGTCCCCACGGCTGCTGGCTTTTCCCTGGGTGCTCTGTTCTCCTCCCCCATCCCAGCAAAGATGTGCGTGTTAGTGAATTAGCGTGTCTGAATCGTCCCGGTCAGAGGGACTGGGGGTGCCTGCGAGCATCCCCGGCAATGAAAAGACGTCCTGTTCAGGGGAGATTTGCACTGGAGCTGCCAGGATAAACTGGCTGCCTGCAGCCCTGAACTGAAATGAGAAGGTTGAAAAAGAATTATCTTCCTCATTTTTATTATCTGTCAAATGTTTGCATAGCTCACCTTTATTTCAATGTTAAATATTAGAAGTGTTTTTGGTTTTTATTTTAAAGTTTAGTGATGGTTTTTGCGGCCAGAAATATGCCGTAGGAGCTTATCAATGAGCCTCTGGTAAAATTGGTTTCGTTATGTTTCTCTTCAAGACAGACTTTTCATGTGCGCAAAAATGTTTTCTAGGTGAGACTACACACTGGGCTACAATACAAGACTCAGTGAGGTTTTCTAAAAAGATAGCCAAGCCAAGTATACTAGGTATATTCCTGACCCCAATGGAATAGAATTAGAATTCGATACCAGAAAGATACCAGGAAAACTCCAAATACATGGAAACTCAAAAGAGCACTCTTAAATGGGCCAAGAAGTAAGTTAAAAAATTGTAAGTTATTTTAAACTGAATTAAAATGAAACCATAACATATCACAATTTTTGCAATGCAGCTATATATTCTGTAATTTTAGTGTGCAAATCCAATATATTTTGTTAAAGTTACTTCACCAAAATGACTACAATCAAGACAAAAATACTAAGTGCGGGTGTATATCTGGAGTGAATGGAACCCTTCCATTGTTGGTGGCAATGTAAAATGAGACAGTCACCTTGGAAAACAGTTGTTAATTTCTGAAAATGTTAAACGTACGTTTGCCAGGCATCACAACAATTTCACTCTCTAGCAATCTACCCCCTCAAAATCAAACCATGTTTAAATAAAAAATAAAACATACAATGACTTGTATGTGTATGTTTATAGCAGCATTATTTATATTAGCTAATACTGAAGATGAGTCATCAACTGGTCTATAGATAAATAAAACGTGGTAGAGAAATACAATGAAATATTGTCCAGCATTAAAAAGGAATGAAATATTGATAAAAGCGCAGCTCTGCATGGTTGAATCTCCAAAGCATTACACAAAGTATGAGAAGCTAGATAAGAATGGTCACATACTGTATGATTCCGTTTATTATAAATGTCCAGGATAGACAAATTTAGAAATTCAGAACACAGATCGATGGTTGCCTGGGGTGGGTATAGAGATTGATAAAAAACAAGCTCAAAGACATTTTTTGTGTGATAAAAATGTTATATAACTATTGTAGTAATGGTTGTACAACTCCATAAATTTATACACATGCAAAATTTTCATTCAAATTCAGTATTTCTTCTATTTTAGTTTTAACTAAATATTGTCACTTGAAAAATTACCTAAACTTCGACCAACTAAGGGAGTTCAATTATAAAAGCTAAATAGTTTGCCTTGAAAACATAGGTTAATTAACTAATTATTCACTTTTGATTTAGGTTTTATACTGACAAAAATATTCTTTGAAAGATCCATCATCAATGACAAATCCATTTGACATGCAATTTCTTAATTATAATTTATTGCTGCATTGTATATATACAATGTAAATTTATTTTGTGTATTTTAAATCTATGCAAGGTTCATAACATAAAACCATGACATGATTTGCAAAATAAAATGTAACTTAAAAATATATATATTACCTACCTAATTTTTGAATGGCTTCAATGAACTAATTTATGCAATTTTTGTGATAGAATTAATAATACCACATGTCAATATGTTAAAAAGGCTGGATAAAATTCACAAAAATAAGCTCACTGAATTTCAAATATTATTAACGTGCTAGAGAGCAGAGGCATGCATACACTCTGGTGGAGTTAATCTATTCAGAGTTTTTCAGATGAGAAATCCCAGATGAAAGAAGGCTTTGAGCCCTGGCTGGCGTAGCTCAGTGGATTGAACATGGGCTGCGAACCAAAATGTCGCAGGTTCAATTCCCAGCCAGGGCACATGCCTGGGTTGCAGGCCAAGGCCCCCAGCAACCACACATTGATGCTTCTCTCTCTCTCTCTCTCTCTCTCTCTTTCTCCCTCCCTTCCCTCTCTAAAAATAAATAAATAAAATCTTAAAAAAAAAAAGAAGGCTTTGAAAAAGGAAGTAGGCCTTGCATGGAGAAGGCCAGACAAAGAGGACAGCATGTTCAAGACCGGGTAACTCGGTTGACTGGAGACCATTTTGGCAAGTAATTATGAAGCAGGGAAGGAGAAGGTGGGGATCGGAAAATGTGGGAAATTAGCAGGGTAACTGCTCTTGTACCTGTAGTCTTACCCCAAGACAAGGCAGCATCCACCCAGATCAGCGATCTGCAGCCAGTGTGCCCCGGCACACCGAGGCGCCCCAGCACACTGATGTGCCACAAGAACTCTTAAAACGCGCAATGCCTGACTGCTTAGTTGGGGCCACTGACCTGTTTTCTCATATTGTCAAATTAAAAAATGGCAACAGCCAACGCCACAATAGCCGCCCAGTGTGAATGAATCAGAATCATACCTATCTTTTTGTCAGATTGGCAAAAAAATAAAATAATACATTTTTTTGGTGTGGGGCAGAACTTGAATGATTAGTTTTAGTAATTAGTTCACATGTGCCATGAGATGAAAAAGGATGAAAATCACCTAGATGATTTCAAACGAGTTCAACATTATTCACAGGAGGTTCAAATATCACTAAGGAACATCTACTTAATTGGTGTACCCGACAGGTGTGGGAAATGAATCTGTCTCTGTCATCTGTGATTTTTCTCACTTTTTTGGAAGAGAAATGTGCTTTGGGACTTGATGTTCTTTAAAATCTGCGAAGTGAAGCCAAAATGGACAGTTTGGGGTCCACTCACTTTATTTAGATAAGAAAACATTTCCTTTGGGAGTTCTCTTGATTACAGAAACAACTAACTTAGCATAACAAACAGGACGAAAATGACTTGAAATCATAAATATTATGATATTGTATTTATGAGGCCTCACCATCTAATTTGAAACAATTCTTTAAAACTGTTAGCTTTAGTCTTTCCCCCAGCACTGAGGTGCCCATATGAACTGATTTGTGACCACAACAAAAATCGCAATTGCTAATAGGGAAGCTAGGAAACTGAAAACATGATTTAAACTTCAAGAGTCATGGAAGAAAATGTCTTTTGGCATCCTATCACTGGTGTATCCTGCTCCAGTCATAAAAGTACGCTAATTATGAAATTTTCAATGAAAATACATACATCTAAGTGTAAACCACCAAAAATTTATATATATATCAATAAAGTAGAAAATATACTAATTTCATGTGCACTGTTAGTGAAATAAGTTGGTTATCCAGGAATCCCAAGAAGCTTTTTCATGTATACCCGCATATATCCATGTTTTTCTCACTCTCTATTGCCCTTTCTAGAATCTCTTTCTTTCATCTAAAGGCTTCCTTGAAGTTCCTGTTACTTGTCTATCTAATCATCAATTTGTTTTTTCTGTGTTATCCACCAGGTTCCTTTTCTCTACCAACCTCAATGTTTTCTTCTCCACCTGGAAACGCTGCCTTATTTCTAATGATTTGGACTTCCTCTTGACCTACCAGACACTCAGGCTCCCCAAGTTCATTCATATTTACATTTCCACGGACCTTCATCTCTACTCTAAACATCCACAGGTATTTGTTGGCCATGTCTTGGACTTGGTCTTGGTCATTAACTTGAATGCTTCACTTCTACAACCTTCATTACCAACACCACATTTTTAATCATGCTTCTGTGTTTCTTTCCTCACTTATATATTTTCGCTCCTTGGACCCTTCTACTTTCTCCTCCTGTCTTCATTTTTTTCCTCTTTAGTTTATACTTATCGGTTCATTATTATTCCAGTCTCTCATTGGTATTTCAAATCTCTTGATGCACTATCCTTCTGTAGAGCCAACTGTGAAGTCTAAATAAATAAAATTAATGTTTTTTTCACACCTATGTGGCTGAATGTTGTTTTTTTAAACACAAAACAGAAAGCACACAAACTAACGCCACTATAAGTTGACGATACACTGCCCAAACTGAGCTCTCAAGGGTGCCTGGAAATTCCTTTATCTGTATCTTCTCAGTTCTCAGTAATCTCATTTTTCACTATTTTCAATGTTCTCCAACTCAAGCCCCAGATCCAATGATTTGTTTCCTCACTCATACCCAGTCGCTTTACCTCCCACTTTCCAGAGCAAAGAGAAGATACAGTTGGGAAATCACCCAACTTCTAGTTACCTTCAAATTTAGCTCAATCCATACCTATTCTGTCTGTTACATTAGAATAATTATCTGTCATCCTACCTGAATGTAATCTTCCTATTCTCTGGATCCTGGCCCTACTTGCTTATTCAGGCTCAAAGCACCATCAGTCATTTCTTTGCATTTCTTGGATTTCCTCACGTTTCAATTTCTAGGTCTTTCTCTCTGTCAAAAAGACCTCTCAAACCCGCACTTTCCTTTGGATTTCCAGGCTGTAAGTTTCTCCCTTAGAAAGCTTTTGAAAGAGTTTTCTACACTTTCTATATTTATTTCCTAATTTTCAATTCAATTTTCATTATAATCTCACTTTTCTCTACACAGTTAACACAGAATCCAGTCTCAATAAGTTCTCCTAAGAAGACATCTCTTTTGCTAAATTCAATCAACACATTTTATTAATTACTTAATACCTCAGCATATTTTGTTGTTGTTCACTTATTGTTTGAAACACTTTCTTCCTCTTCTTTCCAAATGGCACAATTGTGTGATTTTCTTTCTATTTTCTGAAAGCTTTTTATAGGCTTCAGAAGACCTCACAAGTAATTTTTCATATTTTCTCATAAATGCATTTATGACAGTCCAATAGTTTATTTATATATTCATCTTACCCCAGTAGTTTGCAAGCTTCTTGAAACCAAGGAGACTGTGAATCTTGTTCACCACTATCACAACAGCTAGAATAGTTGTTTGTGCATAATAGTTGAGTGAATGGATGAACATAAATAAAAATAGAAAACCCTACTATTCCATTCTAGAATCAGTAGAGTGCATCAGTTCATCATTGCACCTATGCCAGCACCATTAGATTTACTTTTTAGGAAGAAGAAGTCATAAACATGAATGCCAGCAAGGAACAAGTAAGAAGCGTAAGTGAATATAAGCAGCTGGTTGGGGGTGGTGGGAATGTAGTCAGCGAAAGAGCAGAGTCTGAGACTAAAGGGAGTAGTCACTTCCTAGCTACAGTTGATTGCTATGTGGAAATTAGAGCCCAGTGTTGCTAGATCTTCTGATTTTAAAAAATAATCAAGAAATTTTATCTTGACATTAAATCCTCATTTTTGTGCAAATGGTTGAAAACTGTGTAGTCCAAAAACAAAACAAAAAAATACAAAACAAAACACATTTGTAACAGAAATTCAACTCTTGAAACTCAGTTTATGACTGTTCAAAGGCAGTGTCATATTAAGGAGGAGGTACTATTATTACATCAAACTGAAAAGTTTTCTTCTGTACAGCAAAAGAAAAAAAAACAAGATGAAAAGGCAACATATGGAATGGGATTAAATACTTGCAAATCATATAACCAAAATATATAAAGAACTCATACAACCCACACAAAAAAGAGAAACAAACCATGTGATTTAAAATTAGGCAGAAAACTTCAGAAGACAATTTTCCAGCAAAGATATGCAAATGGCCAACAGGTGCATGAAAGGGTGTTTAATATCACTAATCATCAGGGACATGCAAATCAAAACCACAATGGGATATCACCAGACACTTGTTAGAATGGCTATCATTAAAATGACAAGATGTTCTCCAAGGAGGACATACAGAAAATCCAAAGACATGTGAAACGACGTTCAATATCGCTAGCTATCAGAGAGATACAAATTAAAACCACAATGAGATACCACTTCACACCAGTTAGAATGGCCATCACAAACAAAGTAACAAACAACAAGTGTTGGAGAGGTTGTGGAGAAAAGGGGACCCTAGTGCACTGTTGGTGGGACTGCAGACTGGTACAACCACTATGGAAAGCAGTATGGAACTTCCTCAGAAAACTAAAAATGGATCTGCCTTTCGACCCAGCAATTCCACTGCTGGGACTATATCCTAAGAACACTAAAATACCAATCCAAAAGAACCTATGCATCCCAATGTTCATAGCAGCACAATTTACAATAGCTAGGTGCTGGAAGCAACCTAGATGCCCATCAGTAAACAACTGGATCAAAAAACTCTGGTACATTTACACAATGGAATTCTATGCAGCAGAAAGAAAGAAGGAGCTCCTACTCTTTGCAACAGCTTGGATGGAGCTGGAAAGCATTATGCTAAGCGAAATAAGCCAGGCAGTGAAAGACAAATACCATATGATCTCACCTTTAACAGGAACCTAAACAACAAAACAAAGAAACAAGCAAAATATAACCAAAGACACTGAAATAGAGGACAGGCTGACAGTGACCAGAGGGGAGAGAAGAGGGAATTTCAGGGGAGAATGGGAAGGGTTTATAGGAGCAAATTTAAAGGACACATGGACAAAAACTAGGGGGAGGGTGGTAATGGGAGGGAAGTGGGGAGGGTTGGGTGGGTGGGCTGGATCAGGAGTAAAAGGGAGAAAACTATACTTGAGCAATGATTAAAATAAAAATAAAAATAAAATAAATTAAAAAAATGACAAGATGGCCATTGTAATCAAAACAGCATGGTACTAACATAAAACTAGACATATGGATCAATGGAACAGACCAAAAAGCCCCAAAATAAACCCACACCTTTACAATCAATTAATATTTGACAAAGAAGGCAAGAACATACAGTGGGGTAAAGACAGTCTATTCAATAAATGGTTTTGGAAGAATTAATAGATATGTGTCAAAAATGAAACTAGACCACCTTCTTACACTGTACACAAGAATAAACTCAAAATGGATTAAAGTCTTCAATGTGACACTTGAAACAATAAAAATTCTAGAAGAAAACATAGGCAGTAAAATCTCAGACACTTCTGGCTGTAATATTTTTCTGATATATTTTCTCAGGCAAAGGAAACAAAAGAAAAGATAAACAATGGAACTACATCAAACTCAAAAGTTTTTGCAAAGCAAAGGAGACCGTCAACAAGATGAAAAGACAACCCACTGAATGGGAGAACATATTCATCAAGGATACAACAGACAAGGGGCTAATATCCAAAATTTATGAAGAACTTCTACAACTCAACGCACACAAAAAAAAACCCCAAACAATCTAATTAAAAATGGCCAAACGACCTGAAAAGACACTTCTCCCAAGAGTATATACAGATGGCCAATAGGTGTATGAAAAGGTGTTTGATGTTACTAATCATTAGAGAAATGCATATTAAAACTACAGTGAGATACTACTTCACACCGGTCAGAATTGTTATAATCAATAAGTCAAAAACAAGTCATGGCGAGGATGTGGAGAAAAGGGAACCCTCCTGCACTGTTGGTAGGAATGCAGAATGGTCCAATACTGAGGAAACAGTGTGGACATTCCTCAGAAAATTAAAAATGGAACTGCCTTGTGACTTACAGATTCCTCTCCTGGGTGTGTACATGGAGAAACCCAAAACAGCACTATTTACAATAGTCAAGCTATGGAAGCAACCCAAGCACCCATTAATAGACAAGTGGATAAAACAGCTGTGGAACATGTCTACAATGGAATATTACTCAGCCATAAAAAATGAAAACCTTACCATTTGCAACAGCATGGATGGACCTAGAGGTTATTATGCTAAGTGAAATAAATTAGTCAGAGAAAGACAAATACCACATGATTTCACTTGGTGTGGCAGAAATGGGTTTACAATTTGCATGGAAAATAATACAACAATTTATAATATAAGAATAACCTACTTTTGCTCCACCCTGTATGTGGGATCTGAAGGACAATGTAAACAAACAAAACAGAAACAAATTCATAGATACAGAGAATACTGATGGTTGCCGGAGGGGCAGCATTGGGGGAATGGGTGAAAAGGTGAAAGGATTAAGAATTACAGATTAGTAGTTACAAATGGTCCTGGGGATGTAAAGTACAGCATAGGGAATGTAGTCAATGGTGTTACAATAACTATGTGAGGTGCCAGTTGGGTATTGGAAATAATAGGGGGAACAATTTGTAAAGCATATTATTGCCTAGTCACTCTGCTGTATGCCTGAAACTGATACAAATTAACATTCAATGTGAACTGAAATTGAAACAAAATTTTAGAAAAAGAATTTTAAAAAAGAAAACCATAGGGGGAAAAATCAACAAGAAATAACAAGTATTTGTGAGGATGTAAAGGAAAGGAAACCCTTGTGCAACCACTGTGAAAGAAAGTGTAGAGGTAGCTCAGAACATTTAACATAGAACTGCCGTATGAGCCTGCAACTCCACTTCCAAGGGGCACATCCAAAAGAAATAAGACCACTATTTTGAAACGACATCTGTGCTCTCCTGTTCATTGCAGCATCGTTTACCATAGCCAAGAAATGGAAACAGCCTAACTGTCCATCTGCGAATGAATGTGTGGATAACTATGTGTGGTGATGAATCTTAGCTCAACTTCTTGTAGTGACATTATACAGTACATGCCTATATCGAAGTATTATGCTGTATACCCAAAACTAACGAATATGATAGTGAATTATATCTCAATTATAAAAAAGAAAGAAGAGCAATTTAAAATAATGATCTTTTCTAGGTCTGCCATGCAGAGGGGCATTTTGAAGATGATTAGATGCAAACACAATTTAACCTTTTTACTTCACCTCAATGTGTTCAACAGTGGCTGAGAAATACATTTCCACCCATGCGCACAGATACACTCACTTCTGTATTAACAGAGGGTGGGGGAAGTGATCATGAAGGTGCCACTATGCACGTGCTGCCTTTGCAAACCTTCTCCTTCTGATTGTCTCTGCCTGGTCTGCTCCCTCTTTGTCTTCTCTTCATTGGAGGCTGTTGTGAATTCCTAACGATTTTCCCGTGGTCCACCCCTTCCCCATCTGTCTGGAATCTTTATGTTTCCTTCTCATCTCCCTGTCAGTTCTTTCCATATAACATGACGGCAAACAGTTGGGAATTTTGGTAGAACTGGTTTGCGTGGGTGAGTCCACAGAGATGTGTGTGTGCACATATGTGAATGTCAACCTGGATGGACAGAGAAGGCAGAGGGCCTACGACAGTGATTACAAGGGTTGCTGGAGTCCTCTAGTATTGAGAAATACTCCGCTATTTCCCGACTTTCCTACAGCACTTCTGTTCCCTTAGCCCCGCCCCTCTCAGGTACCATTATACTAGAATACATTTCTAAATGAAAAATGCTCTTTATTTGGGGATGTCAGACCTGATCTAATTTCATTTTCTCTCTGTGACTTTTTTCTTTTAAAGTAAAGTTCTTCTGGGCTTCCAGAGTAACATTGGGCCCAATTATTTCTGATGTGTGCAGACTTGCTCTACAGCAAGGAGTAAAATGACAGGCAATTCGAGCAAGGCATTTCACGTCACTTTCAAAGGACCTGTAGAACATTTTTGAAAAATGAAAAGCAAACTCACGTCCACGTAAAATCAACATAAATTCAGCTTTGACACAGCTGGGCAAACAACAGTCAGTGCTAAATTGTGACATTTAGTTAACTTTTATTCCAGAGACCATTGACATTGGGTGTTTGAACAAATCATTACATAGAAAATAAATACATACATGGATGGGTAGATAGCCAGATAACAGAGTCATTGCATTATTATTATATCTCTGAACTGAGTATTTCAGTGGACTTCTTACTGTTCACTTATTATGTAATAGTACCCTAATGATTTCTTTGGCATTATAATTATCAGAGTCTATAGTAGTCATATTTGGGGGCAAAACTTACCTTTTGGTGTTTTTCTCCCTGCAAGCTAATATTAGCTAAAATGTATTAAGCACTTACTACTTGCCAAACAGGATTATTACAGAATAGTAAGTGGCAAAGCCAAAATTCAAGTTTGGGCAGTTGTGTTAGTTTCTTAGGACTGCTGTAACAAAGCACCACAAATTGAAAAAAGAGAGGTTTGTGGGTTCACAGCTCTGCAGGCTAGCTATCTGAAATCAGGGTGCCAGAAGGGCTATGTGCCCTGAGGGCTCTGAGGAAGGATCTGTCCTTGTCTGGTCCCAGCTTCCACTGGTGGCTGGTGGTCCCGGGTGATTCTTGGTTTGTGGATGCACCTAAACATCTCTGCCTCCACCTCCACATGAACCTGTCTCTGTGTATCTCCTGTGTTTTCTCGTCTCCTCTTGTAAGGGCACCAGTCATAGCAGAATAAGAACCCACCCTACTCTGCTATGACCTTAGCTTAAGGAAATACTGGTGCGAATCTCCTATTTCTAACTGAGGTCCCATCCGCAGGGACTAGGGGCTAGGAATTCAACGAGTTTTGGGGGATACGGTTCAACCCACCACAGCAGGGAAACTGCAGGGCTCTCTGCTATTTGAAAGTTTTCTCCTTCCTGCCATCTCTTCTTCCTCCTCTTATTTCCCACCCTTCCACTGGCATCCTGTTTGCTCAGAGTAATACACTGTAGGCACTCTTTTCTGAACACACTATTTAGGAATCCATATGACAGAATACTATTTACCCCAAGCTCCAATTGAGATAAAGTGTCAGTACTTTATTCAGTGCTATGTAAATGACAAGGGACCAGTTAACCAAAACTGACCAAGGTAAATTTCTCTAAGCTCCTATTTTATGCTAATGCTCTGGAGGAATGCCCTTCATAGATTAAAAACGAATAAGTAAAAATAGAAAAGAAATCACTTCTAGAGATAATGTCTTTCCACTACAAAATGCAAAACAAACAAAAGACTTGTTACAATAATGGGAATTCCAAAGATCCACATAGTTTGCCTCATTCCGAACAGTGCTGCCTTCCTTTTACTCAACCAGTGGAAAAAAGTAAGCCCGCAGCTTAGGTCTCTATTAGGCAACTGGATCCTTATTGTGATGATTTAATCTCTTAGAAAATGGTTACTCGTTTTTCAGGTCTGGGGAATATTTCACACAGTTTCTTAATCCATTTTCAAGGCTTAGTTCATTTTTACAGACCAAAGACTAAGCTGGTGCATCTAACAACATTGCACTGGCAGGGTCCCCTGACAAACTATTCTTGTGCAGAATATTAGAAAAATGGCCAACATACTGAGCATTCTTAGTCTTTAAGCTATTGATATAATTGTACCTTGAAAGTGACCCAAACTGACTTCTTCCGGCCATACTGGAGTAAGAGGTACTAGATCTACCCTCCCTTCGTGAACTAAATAATTGGACAAAATACACAAACAACAATTTTACATGTTAAACAACAGGCAGCGCAGGGTGGGATCCCTGAGGAGAGTAAAGCAGATGAGGTCAGCCCTACAACTGGCCCAGTTCCTGCCTGGAGGTATTTTCCAGGCGGTAACACAGGGAGAAGGAGTCCACACAGGGCCTGAACATCCTGCTGAGTTAGGATACAAAACTCAGAATTCGGGGAGCATGGCTTTAATGGAACTTATGAAGCTGACTACTGGAAACTACCTGCAGGGATCTGCAGAAGGAGCCCTTCAAGTCTTGGTTGAAGTACTGATCTAAACATGCACGCGAAGAAACTTCTCATGCTGGGGAAAGAGCCAGTTAAAAAAAAACCTTCAGCTAATCAATTTCTGTGGCTCACAGAGGGCTGAGAATAGTTCGTGTTCCCACCAGCCAGAGAGGAAAAACCAAGTGACACATGGGTCAACAGTACAATGATCAGAAAGTATCCCAGCAAGAAATAGGGATTAAATCATTCTTGGATTAAATGAAGGCCTGAACCCAACTAACAAAGTTTAAAAGTAAGCTAAGATTAAAGGTGATTTTTTTTTACATTACCCAAGATTAAAGATAAGGAGAGAATCTTAAAAGCAGCAAGAGAATAGGAGTCAGTTACCTACAAAGGAATACCCATAAGACTGTCAGCTGATTTCTCAAAAGACACTTTGTAGGCAAGAAGGGGATGGAAAGAGTTATTCAAAGTCATGAAAGGCAAGGACCTACATCCAAGATGACTCTATCCAGCAAAGCTATCATTTAGAATGGAAGGGCAGATAAAGTGCTTCCCAAGTAATGTCAAGTTAAAGGAGTTCATCATCACCAAGCCCTTATTATATGAAATGTTGAAGGGACTTATCTAAGAAAAAAAGATAAAAAATATGTACAGTAAAATGACAATAAACTCACAGCTATCAACAATCAAACATAAAAACAAAAACGAACTAAGCAAACAATTAGAATAGGAACAGAATCACAGAAATGGAGATCACCTGGAGGGTTATCAGTGGGGAAGCAGAGGGAGGAATGAGGGAAAAGTTACAGAGAATAAGTATCATAAATATAGGTGTAGAAATTAGGTAGGGGGAGGTTAAGAATAGTATAGGAAATATAGAAGCCAAAGAACTTATATGTACGACCCATGGACATGAACTAAGGCTGGAAGAACTCGGGTGCAAGGGAATGTACGGGGTGAAGGGAAATAAAGGGGGGAAATGGGACAACTGTAATAGCATAATCAATAAAAAATGTTTTTTAAAAAATGAAAAAATACGTCATCTAAAATGGGGGAAACATGGCTGTTATTGCTCAGCTTTGACCAGTTATTGTCATGAAATGACTCCCATTTAGACAATGAGGTCCCTGTATTCCCAGATCATCTATCTTCTCAAGAAAACTAGAAATCTGGATTTTTATATAAAGTATCCCATTTTAAAATGTTGACAATCAATTCAAAATTACCATATTGTGTAGGTCAACAAAATACGTCTGTAGGCCAAGTTCAGTGAATGGAACCCAGTTTGTTTCTGCTGTTATGAACCATTGTACAAGTGTCAGGTATTATTAATATTCATAATGATAATATTTATAGTGCTAGCTTTGACAAACACATAAGCAGCTCTAAGCAATAGCAAAATATAATTGAAAAAGCATGGATGTTCATAGGGAGATCAATATCTAATGAGATTCACAATGGTTGATGTTTTAAAGAAGATTACATAGATTTCTAATTACCAGGACATTTTCTGGTTGGACCTACAAGTATCTGACTCTGAGTTGCAAGTGGTAAAGCATGTTCTAAATAAAGTAATGGTCATGGAGCAGGAGGTGAGGGTCGTCTACTCTTGCTTGTGTACATCCCCCAATTATAGTTGGTTAACTTATTTTGCCAAGGGTTAGGAAAATCACCAACATCATCCATTTTCAACTCTTTGTGTCTGTTAAGTCAGGTGGCTCAGTACACGGCATTTCAATAACTGCACTCATGTATCTTCCTGTCTATTCATTTTCAGCCCCCCATCAATAATAATGTTTTGTCCATGGTTGTATGTAAATTTCCTTCTCTCACTTATGATATTTTAATCATTCGGTGGGATGATATCCCAATCATATTCTAGCTGGTAAAATATTTCTTGAATAATTCCTTTTTATAAGCGCAAAATAAGTGTTGAATAAAAAATTTGTTCAACCTAGAATCCATCACTAAATTGAGGAAAATTAGTTAAACAAAATCTATTAATCCATTCATTCATACAATCATTTAATAAGTAACAAATGAGCACATGTTTGTGCAAAATAATTGACTAACCAACCCTTTTCTCCCTATAGCCTCCTTGTGAAGGGAAAAAAACAAAGAGTAAGAGAAAAGAAGGAGGGAGATGAGAAAAGGGAGAAAGTCAAGTTTTCTCCAGTTTTCAAAAAATGAAACTGAAAAATGTCTCTTTGGAGAATTGTATTTTATAGGAAGTGGAAGATTTGAGAGTAGCGATTAACCTAGCATACAAATTCAGGAGGGAAGCTACGATCTTTGAGGTATTTACCAGACTTACTACCTCACTGAAATGAAAAGAGTCACAGAAATAAGATCCCTGAACAATGTGAGAAACATTTTTCTACTCCTACCCACCTGCAGGAAGAAGTCCTGGATTAAATCTAAATAGCTGCAGGACTGAATTTCAGCTTGAGTGGTAAATAATCATAGAGCTACTGTTTTCTTACTAGAAAAAAAAATCTGTCAAGAGATCCTTTTGACTGCAGTTGAGTATGATGTGCTAATCTCCCCCATAAAGCAGCAAAGCACTTGCACACCTGTGATCTATCCTGAGACTGGATTGTGAATCCAGACAGTTACAGGGAGTGAGAGTACCCTACTTGGAATTTCTGCCTGTGGCATTTCCCGAAACCTCCCATTCGTATAGATAATCAGCTGGCTCCCTTGTTCCCAACTAAGTTCCTCTTTTTCCTTTGCAGAACTGGGTGTTTACGAAAGCTCACAGAGGAGGGATGCAATTGAAAGAAATAAAGCAGAAGATGCTAAGAAATTCTGCAATCACATTAAAATGAAAAACCTTTAGAAATCAGAGGAATGAGAAGCAAGAGCAAGAGATTGGGGAGGGAAAAAAGAGTCCTCCAAAAATGCTCTGGACATTTCACTCCTGTGCCCAATAAAAAGAGATGTATTAAGTCTGTTGACTATAGGATCTAATACCATGAAAGGCATATCTTTGCTCTCAAATCCTTCAAAATATTTACAAAACAGTGCATGCACCAAAATAAGGAAACGCTGTAGCTGGTCTGGAAATACTAGGCTTTGGGAAGAATCGTGTGAAGTCACCTTATTTAAGCTCCTCATTTCTCAGGTGTAAAAGACGAAGCTTCCTTAGGTAGAAGAAATTACCCCAGCATAACACACACGTAATGCTGTGTGTTAGCCAGGACAAGGAGCCTCCTTTTCTGATGCCTGGGCTTCTACTCTGCTCCCACGCCTTGGTCACTGGGTGATTAGTGAGTGTTTAGTAGCCGTGAGATGATAGCAACAAAAATTTTAAAAGTCAGATAGAATAAAAATTAGTTTCAAGAAGAAAACAGTCACTGAGGAATTAGGGAGGCACTCATATTCTTGCTTTTTAAAAACCATATATTTCAAATTCCAATAGAACCCCACAATTAGAAATTTTGAATTAATAATAAGGCTTCCTAAAATGTTGCTGTTTTCAGGGAAACACACTTTCCTCTTTGCTGCTCACAGTGCAAGAGCTGCCTGGTCATTGTCTGTATTTTTGAATGTAGAACAGGAACCCTGTTTCTACGAACCCTCCTAGAAAAGGTGGTTGTCTTCTTTGTTCTGTCTCTAGCTTTCCTTTATGAACTTCCCCACACACGAGATAATGACCCTTGGGTGAAAAGCAATCAAAAGTCTATCTTCTGCAAATGAGATACTCAAGAAAGTGAAGGTTTGGATGAAATGGCTTTACACACAATACTATGAGGACTTGGATCCATCTCGTCTTTACTGAGACCCCAAGAGATGCCAGCACTGTGTTAGATGTTTTTACATCTAATAATAGCTCGTTTACTGTCTGAGCTTCTGAACACACTCTACACATGTATTTCGGTGGGCTCTACAGCCATAATTGGGTTCTGCTTCTTAATAATACTTTATTGGTCTCTTCGCATTCCTCCAGTCTCAAGGTCCCAAGTACAATGGACTGATAGCTCCATTAATTCTTTATTTTGTGTAGCAGATACTTTGTTTGAAAAGGTATAAAATGCAGAGAAGCATATATAAATGAATGGCATGAGCAGAAAAAGATTAGTACTTGGGATTCCCAGCTTACCAGCTGGGTCCTTGGGAACGATATCATCACTTCTTAGGTCTTAGTTTTCTCATCTATAAAATTAAACTACTAACTCCTCCTCCTCTATTATAGGCAGAGTGTGGAGCAAGAGTGTGATGATAGTAATAACCCGCTATTCAAAGGCAAGGCATAAAATGTTCTCGTTAAAAAGAACAAATGAATTTAATTATCATCAGGAGTTTTTAAAAATCTAAAAAACTCTGTGCATGTTTTATAACAGAAATTATAATTTGACCAACTTTGGCTCTTATTATTGAAACTGGGTTTTATCACTAAATTTCATTTTTATCATCAATAATCCTGAAAGATAATTTAATTATGCAAATGAGTTTGGAAATGACCTCATTTTTAAAAGCAAATACTGTCAAAATCACCAGGAGAGCATCCTGGCTTACAGAACACGCCACAGGACAAGACAGCACAATGAGAACAGGGCCATCACCTTAACTTCCTTCCAGGACCTGAAAATAACACTCCCAAGAGCTATTGATCACACTCTTCTTGCTCACCAGACACGCATCCAGACAAATACAAACTCAGGTATGCTTAATTTGGGTTCTTTAAGAACACATTATACCATTCTCAAATTTAAATGTATGTTCTGCCAATACTTAATATCATTTTACCATCATTGACTCATGATGTAATAGCAGCCTTTAAAAGAGTCTAATAAAACCTGGGAAAAGACATTAATAGGGGTTTAATACAGATAAATTATGTTTCCTGGAAACACTGATTTCTTTTCATAGGCTTTTGGGACTAGTCACAGGTTCTACCTTAACGAGTGTCCTTACCTGGAATGTTTGCTTCCCATTTCTAATAATTATGGTAACCTATAGCCCATAATGAATAGACCCCAAAATGCACAATGACTCAAACACAATGGAGGTTTTCTTTTCATTTATGCTTACATAAAAGTACTCAGCTGGTAAATAAGAAGGATGTCACCAAAGCACAGCCTAGTATATTTTGAATTATTAAAAACATAATTACATGATTTGCCCTATTCATATAAGTAATTGTACTAGTTTGCCGGGACCGCCATAATGAAGTCCCACAGGCCAGTGGCTTAAACAACGGAAATGTATTTTCTCATAAGTCTGGAGGCTGGAAGTCCAAGATCAAGGTGTTGGCAGGACTGGGTTCTCCTGCGGTCTCTGTCCTTGGCTTACAGAGCGTGGGCTTCTCCCTGTTCCTTTACATGTCTCCCCTTTATACTTGTCTGTGTTCTGATCTCTTTTTATAAGCACGCCAGTCATATCGGATTAAATGTCACACTAATGACCTTATTTTGATTTGATTACTTCTTTAAAGACCGTATTCCGAATACAGTTACATTGTGAGGTACTAAGGATTAAGGTTTCAACATAGAAATTTTGGAAGCACAACTCAATCCATAACAGGAATGTGTGTTCACCTGGCCTACAGTGCATTGTTTTATCACTTATCTAGGACAAAGCAGAAATGTACACCTGTGGCCAGAGGCTAGTAATTAATTTGAGATTATACTGCAAGAACACCTAGACCAATTCAACTTATCCATCAATTTTGGGTCATAAAGACATAGCATTTATTTCTACTTTTCATAAAACATTAAAATCCAATGGCTGCATCCATAAAGACTCAAAACACCCATAGAAATAGAAATAATTGGTCAAGTAAAGAATTTTTTCATTTCATTTAACACACTGCAACCTCTTGGGATAAAAGATTTCACTTTTTTTTCAGCAAACAAAGATTGTCTCATAGTAGGGACTGAAATGAATAAGTAGATGAATTAATGAGTGAGAACCAAAAATCCAAAAGCTGGCACTGATTTGATTTGCATGGTCTAGGAATATTAACCATAACTTCTCCAAAATGACATGTTTATGAGAAGATTGGGTAAAAACATGAAAGAATATATCTCAGCAGGAAGCATACTACTAGGATGTTAATACAAACACCTTCATGAATTTTTATCTATTTCTCCCAATCACTCTTCTCCTATCAATAATGGGTTGGATAGTTGAAATGGCTGAAAGGATCAAAAGTAAAAAAGAAAAAAAGTTCCTGGTGTTGCAAATGGCAGCCCATTTGAGGCATATGGAGAATGCCAAAGAGAAAGAAGCAACGGTTGTCATCAACAGAAGGACACTGAGTGGTAACTTAGCAATGAGACCAGTATAACACCTTTGGCCCCTCCCATCATTCGTGGGACCGCACTGAATCATGGGCATTTCTCTGGCCTACTAGGCAGAGGAAGAGCAGCCCTCCCTTCCAATGCTACCGTGGAAATGTATCTGATGAAAACGTATTTACAGCCTGTAAATATTGTGCTCAACTCATATTTTTTCCATTTCAAAGCTATTGTTCTCCAAGATTTAATTCATCAGTGACTTGAATATCGAGGTGGAGGTATATTACGATTTAAGGTAAGAACTAACTAGAAGTAAGAAACCTGGTTTTCTGGTTCATCTCTATGATAAATAAGCTAAGTGGTCTTGAGCGAGTCACTCAATTACCTCATTCACAAAATCAGAAGCCCAATACAAGATCTGCTGACGCTCTTCTCTTGTCGAAGCTCAGACCATTGGGCACAGCTTGTCTAGAAGCTCATTATTGTCCCCCACTGATTAAAATTCTGCAATCTGTATGAGTTTTTCTTTTTTCTTTAAGTTCCTGAGTATAAGCTGAAATCTGTTTTATAGTCTGAAGAAACAAACTTGCCTACATTTTTGGTGGCACACTCGCTGATGTTTTTTCAGACTTTGGACATCTGCTGTTACAGATCCCCGCAACTCATTCTGCTCCTTCCCGTAACACATCCACCATTTCTACCAGAAAACCCTTGTTCTTCCCTAAAAACCCTAGTCAGGCTTCCTTACCTCCACTAGCAAGCGTTCCCCGAGTACACGCTAACCCTTCGCTGGTTCTCAGACCAATTACTTTATTTTACTATCCCTCTACCACATCCAGATCCCTACAATTACTGGGCCTCCCTGTCTTGTGATTATTTCTATATGTAAACACTTGCCTTCCTCTGGCATGAACTCAAAAGAAGAAACTGTGTCATATTCATTTTATGAGCCCTATCCCCCACACATAACCGTGTGTTTAGTGGTTATTCACACACTAAACAAAATAAAATGTATTGGCTTAAAGAGATAATCGGGACAGAGAGCAACCCTGTAGTAGGTGTACACAGAAGCCGGTTGAAAGGTGAAACTGAGTTCATGGAATCCCCCAGATTCAACTGAGCTCACGGCTCTAACCTCAGGCAGACCAGCATTCTCCTCTGACAGATCTACCGTGAGGGAAGTGGGATGGGAATGCAAGTGGGCGAAGGGGAGATTTTTAGCATTGCTATATCACAGTGTTAGGAGGAATTTCCCCCCTTTAAAAGTTTAGCTTTATACTCCTTTTTAGTCATTTTTTTTCCATGGGCAATTAAGAACTCTTACTTAAAGATCAATTTTTTTTCTGGAGTACCTACCGTGGGCTTGAGCATGATGTCCTAGAACAAAATACTCCCTAGAGTCATCTGAGTGAGGAGACAGAAACAAGGTCATTTTCAAACCAGCTTCAAATGTTAGCCTGCTCCAAGTCTTTTCCCAGAAGCGAGACCCAAAAGCTAAAGAGGGGTGATCTGGGTTAAACCACGGGCTCCCTAAATGTAGTTGCATGCCCCACATACTCACTGCTCATTATGGAAATGCGGAATACATTGACTTTCCTCTGGGAGTGAGGTGGGATGGGGCTAGAAAAGCAGGCTATTAGTGCTAATTACACCTTGCCTTTCACCTTGATAGCAAAGCGAAGGGAAGAATGTAAGGTGCTTGACAGAAGGCACTCACCTTGACTAGGCACTCTTTCTTTTAGCTAGTATGTCTTTAGCTAGTTTCTCTTTTCTACTAGCTACGATTTTTCAGTTTAACTAGCAGAGGAAAAAATCAATTAGTGGAGGATAAGATGTTGAGACTGATGACGCTGCAGTTCTCCCAGGCAGGAGCAGACCAGTATTTAGTTGAGTCGTCATCTGTAAAGTAGCCCCATTCTGGCATCACAATCCAAATGAGTTGTTGAAAGAGTCCTAATATGTCCTAAAAACCTGTGGCATGTGTGACAAATGTGACTTCACATAAAGAAGGAACCCTGTGAAGAGGGGAGAGTGGAGGGCCTGGTGAGCACCGAATGTATAGTCACAAAGAAATCGATAACAATATTTCGATCTTCTTATTCCTTGGCTTATGCAGACAAAGGTCTTGGTAAGAGGTCAAAGCTAGGTGACTTGGGAACAGGGAAAGATCTCCTTACATTTGCAGTTCCCATGGATGGGGAAAAGAAGTCAACTGGGATGAAATACAACAGTAGAGCATCAGAATGCGACTTTGCAATTTGGCTTCACCAAGCCCTATACCATTTTTAAAGCTTTTTTGTTTAAAAAAGAGTACTCTAACTGGTACAAATGGATAAATGTATGTGGAACAAATACATTTGGTAAGCAAAATTTATTTGGAGTAAATAAATTAGACTCCAAAAGTCAACACATTTCTGGTTCTACAGGAAAAAATGGGAAAGATACAGACCTTGCATACATTTCTAAGGAACACGTGGAATGAATATTAGGACAAATGCATTTTATGAGTGCTCTGAGCATCTTCAAAGAGGCAATAGCATAACTGGTCACAACCACCAAGGAACTGGAAATTTCCTCTGGCACTGTCTTTTACGTATATTGAGGAGATCCAATCCCTGCAAATGCTGGCATCTCAGAACACCCTGAAACAGTGACGTAGATAGATAAGGATGCCATGTAAGGTAGGACAAAATTTTACTCTAGGAAAATGTCTTGTGTTCTGTGAGTGTATCGGAACCACTCAGTAGGGCTGAGAGTAGATATATGTTATGGGCTAAGTGTTTGAATCCTCTCAAAATTCATATGTTGAAACTCTAACACCCACTGTTAGACTGCATTTGGAGATAGGGCTTCCAAGGAAGTCATTAGGGTTAAATGGGGTCAGAAGGGGAGAGTTCCAATCTGACAGAATTCGTATCCTCAGAAGAAGGTGCCCCAGAGAGCTCACAGGAAAAGCCGTGTGAGGACAAAGCAGCCGTCGACAAGCTAGGAAAAGAGCTCTTACCTGGATCTTAGACCTCAGAATTGTAAGAAAATAAATTTCTGTTGTTTAAACCACTTAGTTGGTGGTGTTTGACCATGACAGCCCAACCAGGCTAACACAATGTACTATTTGAGGAAATCACATTTTCAAGTTTTTACTTCCATGTTTTTCTGTTAGTCATTGTTTTTGTCCTCTGCTAGCAGCAAATGGCAGCAAGTCTCACAGATTTAAGAAAAATCAAAGACAAAATAAGCAATACCCTTTTTTAACCCATTTTTATAGAATTTTAGAAGAGAACATCATATATCTCGAGTCAATAAGCTTGTTCAACTCCTGGAATACCATTTTCTTTGAGGGGATGACCAGAATCCAGTGAACAGACAAGAAATGTCATAAGCTTTGTTAGTTTGAGAATATCTTTTACTGTAAAGATTTTTGTTTTTAAATTGTTATTTATTTTGAAAATAATTTTATAGCTAATGACTACATGTTGGAAATTTCTAGAGAATAAATGCATTCATGGTGCCATTATCCAGTCAAGTTCCTAACACTCAGGATGCAAATATGTATCCTGTTTATATTATCCTCCTTTATAAAGAAGACTCTTCAGAGCATGGGCTTAGAGAATCTGAATCCATGCCAAGACGTGTCACAAATTCCATGCACTCAAGGGGCACCAGCAGCTGCTGTTAGGGTTCGGTATGCAGGATACCAAACTTCTCCTTCATTTAGGTGGGTCTGGGCCTTTGAACTGCCTCACGTCTGGAAACTGGGTGAAAAAACACAACTCTCTTTTGTGTTGACTTAAACCAGTCTCTGCTTCCTAGTCCTTGAGTGTATCAGTTATAAGGTAGGCCGCCAGTATATTTATACTTAAGGACTTGGAAAATTAGCTTTAGCCAAGAACCTCTGCAAGCTGAAACTGATTGTCACCGTAGCCCCACACATATATACTTTGCAATGAAGCACTGCTATCTGGCACGGTAATCCCTTGGAACATTCTGGGATCTCCTTCTAATTGTGGGTCTGGAGGCAAAGATGGGTGTTACGGATAGATCGGGAGGAGAAAGAGAAACTGCTGGGAGGTAATCGCTGGCTTTTCAAGCAAGGGAATGATAGAGTCTTCAGAAAGGGGAGGAGGAGCTTTTTTGAAAGCAAAAGGCCCCCGGGGTGGTTTCAGGGTTCAAGGTTCTCAGACTCATGTGAGTACTCTCAAATGTTCCCATTCCTAGTCCAGTTCTCAAGGTTCTCAAGGTCCCATCCCTTCCCAATCATCACCCTAACTTTAATGTGAGTAACCTTGGGAAGCAGTGAATTTTAATTACATTACAATTCTACAGCCCGCAGGAACAAATTTGGGGTCTGATTCTCAAATGCATCCATCCTGAGTTTATAGACTACAGTAGACAAGAGATTCTTTCTGGGCCATCAGTAAAGGTCTGCGGTTGTCTGACTAAGATGGAGCTGGGAGCTAAAAACACTGAGCTTTTTATTTTCTTTCTGTAACTCTCGAGTGAAGTCAGAAGCTGCCAACAAACCTTAGAATCCTTTCCATCATAACTCTAGTCTCAGCAGACAGTTGTCTCCTGAAGTCTTTCCTGTAGGAGACAACTTATCCCAGGCCACACTATCAACCATAGTTTCTGAGTATTTCATTTTCCTCTGTCATTTCAGGTTATTCATGCTCAAGCACAACCCAGTCAATAATAAATCCCAGATTCCATCTTTGAGGGTTTGTTTTCTAGGATCCCTATTCATACTATGTGTTGTTATATCTAGACTAGTCTGAAAATTAAACTCACTTGAAAATTGTTAAAAAGAAAATGATTCAATGAAGAAAGTTGGTTATAAAAGTATTTGAGGAGCCACAACAGCAGAAAGGAGAAAGAAGTTATTAAAGGTCAGGATGCTACTATTGCTTCTAAACCGCAATGTGGTAGGAACAGAGGTACCAATGGGCTGCTATGTGTTACCACAGCACAACTACAACAGAACAGGAATCCAGAGATGCACACTACACTACCACTGAAAAGCTACACTCCCAATGCTACTGCAGCTGTTGCCAGAGCTCCACCAGAAGCAGGGAAGGTGGCGGGGAGGAGGAGAAGCATTTTCCCTCATCTGGTCATCCAGTTGTTCATTATCTCCCCCTTTGCAGGACCCAGCTGGAAGCTAGCCTGCAAAGGAGTCTTGGAAACAGACTACGTAGTGTGCAGTCTTCCACATCATCCCCTGCACTCATCCATGGGCAAGACAGTGGGGAACTGAGCTGTACCGCAAGAGAGATAATGACTCTTAGAACGGGAATTCTATTCATATGCATTATCTCACTTCCTTCCCCCAACCATATCCATGCTGGACATCCTATGAAGGCTTATCTTCAACTTTCTGACAGTGCTCTTTGCCTGGAGTGAGACAGGGTAGAAATTGAGAGAAGAGTAGTGCTGAGCAAGTTGTATGAAAGTATAAGATTCTTTGGTGTTTTTTTCAGGTAATAAAATTGCTATGTAAATGTATGTCTATAAATAGCCAGGTGCTCTTCACCAACAGCATCAGTGCAGTGCCTTCGATAAGCACCTGTAGTGACGATGAATATTGCTTGGACACCCACTAAAGTCTATGCTTCCATTAAATGATGTTTTGTGACAGAGAAAGGAAGCAGCATGGATGCTATAGGTGAACGTTTTTAAAGCATAAGCCTCTGCTCCAAATCCTGGTTTTTAAGGATTTCAATCAGGCTTCTCATATCCTCATGGATTTGGTCAACCACACCATCTGAGACAACTCATGTCATTTTTTGTGCCCAAACAGAAATAAACCTGGATCAATTATATCAATTCTTCTTTTCTTTATAGACATAAAAATGTGATGTCTGTGCTGTGATTCACAAAGTAAATAATCTTTTGGTTTAACTGGAAATCGTAGGTCTCTGACTAAGAGTTGCCAGAAATTGTAATCAGACTCTGGAGACATAAAAACATGTTTGATGTACTATATTAAAAGGATATTCTGTTCTGATCAGATGAGACCAAATGGGCACAAAAATCTTCCCTTAGATATCAGACAGAGTTTAACTTACCAAAAAATCCATAGAGAATTTAAAAAGCAAAGAAAAAATTAATTAAAAACTTCCAATATCTAAGCTAAAAAAATTCTGGTTCAAAGGCACTGTTTCTTGCTCTCTCCCATTTTGTGTGTCAAGCTTTTTATAAAATTCCTTTTACTTCAGTCACAAATATGTAATAAGTGCCTACTGTATACCTGGCGCAGGTGCAGATACTTGAACTATATCATTAAACAAAACTGACAGAGTTTCCTGAACTCTGTCTTGTGGAATTCATATTCTAACAGAGAGACAAGGAAAATGCATGATAAAGAAATTGTATGGTAAATTAGCAGGTTACAAGTAACAGGGAGAGGGGGAGAAAAAGTAAAGCAAGGAAAGAGATTAGAAATACTAAATTTTAAAGAATATAATTTTAACCAGGGTGGGTCAAAGAAGTCCCAAAAGAAATCTTAAATTGTTTTAACCAAATGAAAACACAATGGACCAAAATTTGCAGGATGCAATTATAGCAGTGCTTAGGGGGAAGGTGATCACGTTGGACATGTGCACTGGGAAAGAAGAAGTGTATGAAATCGGTAATCCAAGTTTCTACTTTAGAAAACTAGAAAAGAACCTTTTAATAACAGAAGAAAAGAAATAATAAAAAATAAGAGCAGAAACCAATGAAATTCAAAAGGAAAACAACAGAGAAAAAATCAATAAAACCAAAAGCTTGTTCTGTGAAAAGAATCAATAAAAATGATAAACCCGTAAACAGACTAATCAGGAAACAAAGAGAAAAGGCACAAATTACCAATATCAGAAGTTAAAGAGAGATCATCATTGCTGAGTCCATGGACATTAAAAGAATAATACACACTTGAAATATATAAATTGACATTTGCAATTATTCCTCAAAAACATTTTTAAAGGATAATAAAAGGATAGTATGAACAACTCTACGTCCACAAATTTGGTGACTTAGATGAAGTGGACCACTTCCTAGAAAGACTCAAATTACCAAAATTCACACAAAGAGAAATAGACTATTTAAATAGGCCTGTATCTGTTAAATAAATTGAATCAATAATTAATAAACTTCCCCCCAAAAAGAAACATCAGGCCCAGATGGTTTCACTGATAAATTCTACCAAATGCTCAAGGAAAAAATGATACTAATTCTTCACAATCCCTCCCGTAAAATAGAAGCCAAGAGAATATTCTCTAATTCATTCTAAGATCTTAATATAACCCTAATGTCAAACTAGACTATTAGTGACTTCATTTGCCATTCCTCCAAGGAGATTTTTAATTTTAAAATAAAGGTTAGATCTCCACTAGTGTGACTATCAATCACTCTGGTACCTGAATGTCCTGGGACGTTCTAAATAATGTCAACAGAGAAAGGTAACCCTGGGCAAAAGGCTTATCTTTGAGGAAAATATGGAGACTCTTAAGAAATACAGGACAAATTTGACGAAACTAGTTTTTTGACTTTTTATTTGTTAAAATGGGTTGAAAATCCTTGGGGCATTCTTGATAACATTAGAGGCTTCTCGCCTACACTTCTGCAAAGCCAAAACCTAGTGTAAGCCTGAATAAACTGGCCTGGCTGTGCTCTGACCTTCCACCCCTTTACCGGCCCTGCCTCTCGTCCTTGACCTCCATTTCCCAGGGGCTTCCTGTGTGTGGTCTGGCCGGGCCCCCTCTCCCCTATTCCTCCTTCCTGGTTCCCCTCTGTCCTCTTAGTCCTGGTTCTTCTCCTTCTCCCTCCCTCTGCTGCCACCCACGGTCCTGGCACAGAGAGCATCATCCAGGCGTATTGTCTTCCCCGTGTCACACACCCAGATATCTGGACACCATAGGGTGGACAGAATCTTTCATTTTTCTTCCAAAGGTTGGCCTGTAATTCAGACAGAGTCTCTGTATTGTCTAGTTCAGCTCTGGAAATTATCAAATTCTTTGTGAAGGAGAATGAGACATGAGGGTGAGGGATTCCACTGGGTTTAAAGAGATCACCCTAAACTTGACCTTTGCAGTCAGTTTTACTGAGTTAAGAAACATGTGTGAAATCTATATCTTCATACTGAACCACCTTTTGTTTAGAAATCCAGCCTTTGAGGGGGTGAGGTCAGAGAACAGTTGGGGAATTGTTTCTCCTTTGTAATTCACTAAGAACTTTTATCCCAGAGAGGGGTAGGGGGATAATCTTGTTCTTTAAAAGCCATGACAAATATCCATGGAAAAAAAAACAGAAACTTTGACTGAATGAGGTAATGCAATAGAATTCCATATTTTTTGACCTGAGAACATGTTGATTTGGAACATAGGCAATAGATCACGACATTTCCACTTGACTTTTTGAAAGATGCCACCGCTACATATAGAAATTGGAAATGAGACTTGAGAAAAATTTAATTTGGACATTACCAATGAGAAATCATTCATACATTGAAAACAAGTAATTCTAAGAAATATAAGCAAGGTTTATGAACATTAGATTAACTCAATTCCTTGACATTTATTAAATTTCACAACAATACAATGACCAAAATTGTTTATTCTTATTCTCCCTTCAAAAATCAATGAATCCACAAGCCTGTAGACAACAAAACCACAAAATACTAAAATGATTCTTGATATAAACTTGCAAGGATATTTGGTTTTCCTAGGGCTGACTGCAGATTGCAGGAATTATAGCCGTTTGTAATCTCCGGGGGGTTTTAGTTTTATGTTTTAGGTGCTTGTCCCTTTAACACATAAAATAAGTATCTCAGTACAACAATCAAATATGGCCCTTCTGCTGTATCAATTCTCCATTCTCTGTCTAATTTAAATTTTCAAACATGTTTATAAAACACAGAAAGGAGACTGACAAACTTCACCATGAGCAGTGATCTTGCAAGGAGTTTAAAGTTTCTGTGCTTTATCGTTCTGTTAGGGTGACTTATTGGTGAAATATCTCAATCTTTTAAATCTGTGTAAGCAGAACTGTTCAGGTAAACTATTTGTGACACCAGCACTCAGAATGTCCTAGGGAAAGAATTCTAATTTAATTTGAAGGCAGTTACTTATTGTTTTAAATTATGAGATAGTCCAATATTGCCTTTTATAGGTAGATATTGTTTTTAGGCAATTTTATCCTTAACATTACAAAACTGAACATAAGATAAGTTTGAAACATTTGACATTTGAGTTTTAGGTGAGGGTGACTGACATGCCCCACGTCAGTGTTTCCCTGTAAAGAATGAGCGCTGAGGCCAAAACTTGGAGGCAGCTGCAAAGTTCTTGAACTACATAGGTCTCTTTTTTTTCTTTTTAAATTTTTTTTGTTGTGTTTTTAGTGTGGTAAAAAAAATACAAAACACAAATTACTCTCTTAATGTTTAAGTGTGCATTGCAGCATCAATTGCAAGCACAATGCAGTACAGCAGATCTCCGGAATTTTCACCTTCTGGGACTGAAACTCTGTACCATTGAACAACTGACTCCCCATTCGCCCCACCCCCTGCCCAGGTTGCTACCGTTCTACTTCCTGTTTCTATGAGTTTGAGTACTTCAGATACCTCCTAGAGGTGGGCCTAATCTCTTTTTGTAATTTTCCACTTCATCCTGACAATCGATATTTAACTTGTGCTCATTATGGTGGTGTTTTATTATCCAGTTGTAATGGTTATGACTGGTTTGCTCAACCATATTTCTTGCTGGCTGTGTCTTCTTGATCTACAGACAGTGCAAAACTAAAAGTGAGATTTCTCATACTTGCAGCTGAGTTGTGGATGTGATTTTGGTCCTTCCACATAGACCCATTCACGTAAGATTGGAAGGAGAAGTGACACAGAGGCCATGTCCGTGGTGCTTCTGGCAAGCAAAGACACGAAGACAGAGGTTTCGCTGCAAGGGCATAGCCTGGCCGGGTCATTTTCTTTGTGGGTGTTGAAAGGCAATTGGTAGTACTGGTGGCAACTGGCATCCATGTTCCAGGATCCAGATGGCAACTTTGTTGTGGTCACGAGGCAGCTGGATCAGAAGGGACAGGAGCTTCCTGATCTTGGATCGCAGCTACAGCAGACTGTCCTTGATGCCCCTGGTTCTGGGGACCTTTCCCGATCCATCAGCTTATGGTGGTGGACGGCTACTTCACGGACAGGCCAGTTTAGCTCAATATTTTATTCTAGGAGTCTTTCCTAGTGACACAGACTAGTGTGCATTCCTTCAACCTTTGCCATCATTTAAAAAAATACTTTATTTACTTTCTTTTAGAGAAGGGGAGGGAGGGAGAAAGAGAAGGAGAGAAACATTCATTGGTTGCCTCTCATCTGTACCCTGACCAGGATGAACCCTGCAACCCAGGCATGTGCCCTGAAGGGAATTGAACCCATGACCTTTGGGTGTATGGGACAACGCTCCAACTATCGGAGCCCCACCCATCAGGACTGCCGTCATTTTTTAAGCATCTAATTCCCTGTTCACCAACCACTTTTCACTTCAAATTATCAAAGCGTTCTTCCTTCCTCCAGCCGGCTCTTGGCCGAGGCACCCACAGAGAGGATGATAGCGCGTTTTAACCAGATTCCAGCTTCACTGCCCCTCCTTCTCCCCACAGTTTATTAGATTCCTTGGTCTTTAATCAACAGCAAGCAGAGGTGGAAAATCACGATCCGTCATTTTAGTGCTAGTCTCTCCAATTGCTCTGATTACATTACTGCAGCAAAATGATAACCTAGCATTTCGCTATTTGTTAATTATCATTTTGAAATACTCTGCTAATACCAGTAGTTCACTTTAAAATGTTCGGAATTCAGAGTATGTTTTAAGACCAATGAGACTAAAAATGTAATAGGTTTTAAATTTTAAAAATAAGTAAAAATGTAAATTAATGTATATATAAATATTAAATATATTCTAATTCTGATTTAACTAATAGAGGATTAAATGAATCCAAAAAAGTATTATCAGAAAATAGTAAGTTGAACACTAAGATAAGATAACATAATAAGTAGTGAAGATACTAAATAAGAAAGTATTTCAGAAATTTTTTTCAACGAAGCTTTGGCGGCAGAAAGTACAACAAGCATGCGTACACGAACATGTCAGCTATTTTGCGCCAAATATTTTAAGCTTTAGTTAAAAATTCTGAACTGTACCTATAAGTAGAATGTTGAAGAGCTAGTGTTGTGCCAATCCAAACATTTCCCTCTAACTCATTCAGCTTCAAATACTCATGTTTTGACTTACCATTTTAAAGAAATCTTTTTATAGACTTTTGCTCGGGGCTGGGGCCAGAGCGCTGAGGCTGAGATCTCTATAGGGAGAGTGAGAGGCTCTTGTCTAAACAAAGCACTTCTAGTTTGAGCCCCTCTGCTTGAGGTTCCTCGTGTGGAGATGGAGGTTCTGATTTAGGATTGCCTGCATCGATTTGGATACTGTCATTTTTTCCTCATTTGAAAAGTCTTCTCACTAAAATAAAATTTGTTTTTCCAACAGAAGCTGTCCAGAACCCTAATGTGGCTGCTTAAACCCATGCAGGCTAGCATGTGTAGAAAGCTGTGGACTGCGTATCATTTTTTAAAACAATTTTAACAATGCATCTTTTTTTAACTTTTTGTTGTTGTTGTTTAAGTACGCTTGTCTCCATTTTCCCATCCCCTCCACCCCAGCCATCCCCACCTCCCACCCTCAATCTTAGCCCCATTTGGTTTTGTCCATGTGTCGTTGACAGTTGTTTCTGAAAACCCTTCTCCCTCCCCCCCATTATCCCCTCCCACCTCCCCTCTGGTTACTACTGTCAGTTTGTTCTTAATTTCAACGTCTCTGGTTATATTTTGCTTGCTTGTTTGTTTTGCTGATTAGGTGCCACTTATAGGTGAGCTTATTGAACCCAGTAGAAATACTATTATTCCAACATGTAATCAACATAAAAAGCTAATAACAAGATTTTTACATTCTTTTTTTTTTAAAATCTAAGGGTTGGGAATCCAATCCTTACACTCACAGCACATCTCAGCTGTCACTTGCCCCATTTTTGCCTTTGCACACACACTTCATAACAACCCAGGCACTTAACTTCATCTCACGATGTAAATGACTGAGGTTCCAGATTTTAAAAAATAGCAATGTATACCCACAGCATCGTGGTTTCCCACACACGCGTCACATAGGACTTCATTCCTCCCCCTGCCCGCTCCGCCCACATATTTCTGTTCAACCTCCTTCACCCCCTTCATCTCCCCGACTCTCAGAGGAGTGCCCGCTCCTGCCTTTGAGTAAAAGTAGAAGGCTTCTAATACATGCCGCTGCGTGATGATTTCTCTTCACTCCCAGCACTTTTGTCTTCACATGTGTTGTTTTTCATCTTTCCTTTCCTCGTTTTTTTTTTGTTCTGTCCCAGGGGAAGATGTGTATTGGCTTCTCACCTGCTTCTAATTCTTTCCCTTCCTGTCTCCTGGGAGCCTCGCTCATTCCCTCTCCATCTCCCTTGCCAGTTTCCCACCGTCTCTAACTTCTTTATCTCCATTTCCAAAAATGTGAGTTCTCCTTATATTTTTCCCTGTTATTTCCCATCCATTTCCTTTTTTTCTTACAGAAGCGGTACAGTTTGGGGATCCTGCACGGTCTGCCTGCTGCCCATCGTCCTGAATCCGCAGGCCAGTCTCACCAACTGTCAGCGGTGGGACCTCCAGCAGGCTACTTAATCTCTGAATATAAAACGCTGCTGGCTGATGATGATTGCATTGTCATTATTAGCTTATGATTACTTTATTTTCAAAAAGATGAGCCATATTTCCCTGTCTTTTCTTCTGTGTCCTCTCTTCCTTACCAAGTATATAAGTTTGAAATTTAAGGTCACAAGATAGACATGCAAAAATGCAGCTTTATTTTTTGTAAGTGAATTTAACTTGCACAGGAGCCGCATTTCTACCCCATAACAGATAACACCGAAATCACCCCTTTGGGGAGAAGGAGGTGAAGCTGACTTTAAAGGTTGCCTTTGATGCATTAAAGCTCCATTTAAGCCTCTTCCATTTATGCATCTAATTACATCTAAGGGAACAGAAGGAAGCTTAAAGCAGCTCTACTGATAGTCTCCTCGGAGAAAAAGAGTGTGTAGCAGGTTTAGCCTTAGAATCAGAGACAGAAATCTTTATCCTACAGCTCAATTTCAATTTCATTAACAAAGGCAATGAAGTGTAGCCTGAGATGGGGTGTTTTTTTGACCATAGCATTATATCTGAGAATATAAGTTTTACACACCACTGCTGTGTGTATCTTTCTAAAGGATGGATGAGACCTGTGAGCAGCATTCTATTCTGCTTTTTGGCTCAGCGAGTATTCTGTAACATTCTGCATTACATATCATTTTAACACCAGTCTAGAAAAAAATATTTACTAAAACAAAGAGCTTACCATTTGTAAATAAATATATGCTTGGGTGTTGTGGTAACTGTGTTAAATTGACCCAGCAAAACAAAAACAAAAACAAAAACAAAAATTTTTATTTTGCACCAAAAAAGCAGCAAAACATAATCTTGGAGCCCTGGCAGGTGTGGCTCAGCTGGTTGGAGCATCGTCCCGTCCACTGAAAGTTTGTGGCTTTGATCCCTGGTCAGGACATGTATGTAGATTGTGGGTTCAACCCCTAGTTGGTGCGTGTACAGGAGGGAACTGATTGATGTTTCTCTCTCTCTCTCTCTCTCTCTCTCTCTCTCAGAGCAATGAAAAAGTGTCCTCTGCTGAGGATTAAAAAATAAAACATAATCTTGGAAAGTTCATTTTTGATTGCTCAGTCTCTCTTTTTTACAATAGATTGTAAAAGGATTAAAGATTTCATTTAACCAAGACACTCCCTGCTTTTTCTGACTCATCCAGTCTTGTCTCTCGGGACCTTGGATCTATGCCTGCACAACAGCCCGAACTGCAGGAGGAAAGGCCCCTTAAATCAGAGAGACCAGCCCGATTAGCTGAGACTTCTCACCAAATCCATCAAGTCTAAATTAGATGGAGGTTCCACAATAAAGGGGGGAGGTAATTAAGCAGATTGTAGGTGGAAGATTATTTATACTCTGAGGGAAAATGTGCTTTGAGAGTTCCTTCCCTCCTAAAGCCCACCCAAACTTTGCTCCCTTCCCCTTCCACTCCTGCCTATCACTCTGGGTAGAAAACAGTCTTCACAGATACCAATTACATAATTAATTATCTGGATGACCAACCTCCCTTAACAAAGTGGCCAGCAGGTGCTCAGGCAGGCTGCAGCTTATGCAAGAGTGAAGACATCTGGTCCCCGGGTCACTGTGACACAGAGCTCAGATGGGGGGGCGGCACATACCATGACAAGCAGGCAAACCGATGGTCAGCCACTAAACCGAGGATGACAGTAACCATTTCAGAGTTGAGTCATGACCATTGAATTTTTCTGTAAACATCAGAAAACAAATCAATTTGAAGTAATTCATGCTTGACAGACATAAGGGAAAGACGTGAACAATTCATGTGCTAAAAACCCCAAATTTCTCTATTTTTATTGAAGAAAATATGTGCACTGTATTAATATTTCTGCTTATTTCTCTGATGAATATTCTGATAAAATGGATTTTATCATATCTTAATATACATGACACAAATTCTAGCACCATACATTAACTAAGCCCATTTTTTAATTTATATAAGTGCTAAAACATTTTGCATTACAAATAGAAATTAGTAGATCAAGCCTATCCCTGTAGGCATGGCTAACACAAGACAGAAGGTATAGCCTTTTTTTTTTTGTATACCTACAGGAAAATGCAAAATCTTTTTTTTAAAGATTTAATTAATTTATTTTTTAGAGAGGGAAGGGAAGGAGAAAGAGAGAAAGAAAGAAACATCAATGTGCGGTTGCTGGGGGTCATGGCCTGCTACCCAGGCATGTACCCTGACTGGGAATAGAACCTGGGACACTTTGGTTCCCAGCCCGCACTCAATCCACTGAGCTACGTCAGCCAGGCGGAAAATGCAAAATCTTAAGTACATAGCTCAGTGAATTTTTACAGAAGGAAACCCATCCACCCAACTACCACAATATGGAATATTATTTACCTGTATCCCAGGCAAGTCCTATGTGCTACATCCAGTAACCGTCACTTCAAAGGGGACTGCCATTCTAACTTCTATCACCGTAGATTATTGTCACTGTTTGTGAACTTTAAATAAGTGGGATCATAAAAAGGGCACATATAGGTACTCTTATTTGTCTGACTTCTTCCACTCAGTAGTTTGTGAGATTTAACCACAGAGGTGTTCCATTGTTCCGTAGTTCACTTGTGGAAATATATCTAAAGGCTGATGGCCGTTTGAGTTGCTCGGGGCTGCCAGAAACGATGCTTCTCTGAACGCTCTGGTGCACCCCTTCTGGCGCACACACGGTCATTTCTCTTGGGAACGAACCTGGAGCAAAACTGCTGAGTCACGGTTTGCGTGTGCTGTCAAGCCGTTTTCCAAAGTGGTTTCACAAATTTAAATTCCCACCCACAGCAAACAAAAGTTCCATTTGTTCCATATTCCCAGCAACTTTTGGTGTTGTCGGTTTTTAATTTTTGCCATTCCAATAGATATGTAGTAGTATCGTCATGTTTTAACTTAAATTCCCCTGGTGGCTCAAAGTTTGAGCATTTTCTTAAATGCTTATGGGTCATTTCAATAAACATCTTTAGGAAATTCTGGTCTGAGACTTTTCCTGTGTATTCATTAGATTGTCCTGTCTTTCTCTCATAGATTGATTATATGTCTCTCTCTATGTGTACATATCCATATAAATACACATACCTGCATATATACATACACAACACACATGGAGAGAGACAGAGAGACAGAAGAGAAAGGAGAGGGAAGCAATAGGCAATAATGTTCAAATTCACATGTAAGTTCATTGTATCTTCCTGATGAAGTAACACTTTAGCATTATCAAATGTTTTTCTTTGTCCCTAGTAATACTTATTTACCTTCAATATCAGCCTCATCCACACTTAGTATGACTGAACCAAATCCGTTTTTGCTCATGTTTGGGGAATACACATTATCCACCTATTTTTCTTTCATCATTTCAATCTTTATTTTAACTTGTGTCTCCTACAAGGAATTTAGAGTTGGGTTTTATCTTTTAATCCAGTGTAAGAGCTTTGCGATATTTAATTGCAGTATTCAGTCAATTTACATTTACTGTTGCAGATACTATATTTGAGTTTAAATCTTACATTTTAGCCCTGGCTGGTGTGGCTCAGTGGGCTGAGTGCCGGCCTGCGACCCGGAGGGTTGAGTCCCAGTCAAGGCACATGCTGGGTTGTGGGCCATGTCCCCAGTTGGAGGTGTGTGAGAGGCAACCTATCTATGTTTCTCTCCCTTTCTTGCTCCCTCCTTCTCTCCCTCCCTTCCCCTCTCTCTAAAAATAAATAAATAAAACCTTTAAAAAAATAAATAAATTTTACATTTACTGTTAGTTTAGTACTTGGCCTGCCTGTTTTATATTTCCTATTTTTTTAAATATCTTGAATATTTTAAATTCAGAAAGTATTCCTTTCATTTTTTCAGTTGTTATTAACTTGGTAATGGTATATATTTATATTATTTGTGTTTACCTTAGATACTAAACAGGTATCTTTTGCTTATTAGACTCCATTGTAAATGTGCACTTTTCTCTACTTTCTCAACTTCATTTTCCTCACTTCCAAAATGATGCTGTAGTTTTTCATATATTTAAATTCTACATATATTTGAAACCACCTAAGACCATTTTAATGGTTTTAAAGGGTGATATTTGTATATATTTACTCATACATTACATGTTCCATTGTTCCTCCTGCCTTCCTGCATTGCCACGGTTCCATCTGGGATCACTTTCCTTCTGATGAAGAACTCCTGGTATTTCTTCCGGTATGTGTCTCCTGTTGACGCATTCTCTCAGGGCTATTTGTTGTGGGTTTTTTCACCTGAATTTTTAAAAAATGTACTTATGGGTACAACAATCATTTTTTAGGACTTTAAAATTATATCTGCTGTCATCAAGCTTCAATACTTTCTGCTGAGAAGACTTCTTTCAGTCTTCTTATATTCCTTTGATAATGTGTCTTTGTTTTTTTATTTCATTGCATGCTTTTAGGAATTTCTTTTTTTTCTTTTCTTTTAAAGTAGCTGTACTCTGATATGTGCTGACATATGCTTTTCTTTGATTTTGTTCCATATGGGGTTTGTGAACTTCTTTAATCTGTCTTGACATTTCTAATCAGGTTTAGGATATTCATAACCATTATCCCTTCAACTCTGATCATTTCTCATTCTTTCTTCTTTTATGGGGCTCTGGTATGTTAGACCTTCTTACCACATCCCATTTGTCCTTAATTTTTTCAGGATGCTTAAATATGAATATTTTCTATGAACCTATTCTCTAGCTCACTAATCATTTCTTCTGCTGTGTTTAATCAGTTATTAAAGCCCAAAATTTTCAATTTCAGGTATTATAATTTTAAGTTCCAATTTTTTATTTGGTATTTTAATATTTTCTTACTCTAACTATGGCTTCAGTATCTCCCCATCTTTATGAACATATTAATTACCATTATTTTGAAGACAATCAGGTGATTCAAACCCTGGATCATTTATTGTCTATTTCTACCATCTTTTTTCACTTAGCTTCCATTCACTTGGTCCTGTTTTATGACATGCCCATTAAATTTGAACAGTGACATTTTATGTAAAATCCTTAGACACTTGCATTCTGTTACTTCCTCCAGAGAGAATCTAATGTTTTTCTGGCATTCGGATAGATCGTGGACAGATTGTTTTGACCCAGTTGAGGACTGAGATGATTCACGGTGGTGTTTCAGAGGCTGTGAGTGCCCCTCTATTTACTGTTCTCCCTTACACGCAGGGTGCGGACCTTCAGACATCTCCCCTGAGCACTCGGGGTGTTGACTCGGCTCCTGTTCTTGGGCAGCTCTGAAGTTGATAGGGGACTCAAGACTTGGAAAATTTTAGTTTAAGGTAAAAAGTTGTAAGTCTAGCATGTAATATGTATGTTAAAGCTTTTGTTTCAGAAACTACAGATAAGGCCTGTTCTGGCTCCTGGGAAAACAGCCGACCTCCTGGGGCACTGCTAGAGATTACTGCCTGGGGACAACTGGAGGCATCTGGGCCTTTGTGTTCCAGGGAGAGACAGACAACCACCCTCCCTTGGGAACAGCTAACTGCCCAGGACAGGAATGTTGCAGCTTCCTTCACCTAATCCTCCCTGAATCTCAAAGCCCTCCCACACCTTGTTTATCTATCCCCACCCTTATAAAAGGTCTGGCCTGGAAAGAAAAGACAAGGTGGTCTGCTGGATAAGAACCCACCATCTTCTCAGATCACCAGCCGTTGAATAAAGCGCCCATAAAAGATTCAATCGCCGTCATTGCTTATTGGGTTTGGTAGTGATAGGCAGCCTAAACGCCAGTGCCTTTTCTGGTTACAAAGCCAGGTTAGCTCCTCAGCATTATAACACTTCAACAACAATAGCAGCAACAACAACAACGGCAGCAACAAAAGTCCTGAGCTTAGGTTTTTAACCCTTTAGCTATACTTTTGATTCTTTCTTGACATCTCACCTCACATGCACAATTTAAGAATTGGTAAATTCCTTGAAGGGAGATTTTGTACAGAATGTAACTTTTCTACCGTTCCCTTTCTATAAGCCTTGGTTGCCTTGATAGCCTTGAACCCCAACAGTGATCTTTCCAGCCCAACTAACTTGCCTCAGCCTCTAGGCCGCCATCAGTATGAACTGGCAAATAATCTGATCAGAGAGAGCAGTGGGTCTATAGGGTTTACCTCAGTGTTTCCCTTCTCTCTAAAATCTTGACTGCATGAGTTCTCTCTGCTTACTTTTCTATAACACACTTAAACAGCTGGGGTTTTGTGTATGATCTTGTTTTTCTTTTTTGAATTTTATCTATATTTTATTTGTCCTGATAGGACCTGTTCTTCATACCCAAAATCTACAATTAGCACAATATGATCTCTCTCCCAAACACCTTTAATAGTTACAAACAAGTATTTATTAAGAAATAAATTACATACTTGCTTTTTAAATAATGCACTTTAATTCTGTACATAAAAACCCCAATATTATTATAATCAAGTGATCTACATAGTTGATTATTTATTGGATCCCATAGCAGAGATGAAATGTCAATGGATGTGGACTCAAAGAATCCAATTTTGGTATAAATGTAAAGAATAATTTTATATTTGTTTGTGGTATTAACCGTGTCAAATAGAAAAATAAAATTTCTTAAACTGAAAATACGGTTTGATTAAATATTTGCTGATGTAGAAATCATAAAAACAAAGCAGTTGATAGGTCACAAAAACTGTACCTTAAATTTTCTATAACTTTCTTGGGGTGACAGGCACTGTTACAGAAGAAAAAAATGATAAATGAAATTTTCTATTCTTTATCATTTCCTTAGGGAAAACATTTGCATGTGAAAGAATCCCAAACAAGCGCTAAAATGCAGCACAAATTAACATTGCAAATTGGTACAAACACAATGAAGAGGACTGAGGAATAATTAACATCTTCAGAGATTACAAAGCTCTGTCACCTCTACTATTTCATCTGATCCTGGCAATGACCCTCAGAGCAAGGTATATTCTCAACACTATTCTTGGTGAGGAAACTGCGGTTGACAGCCAACAAGTAGGGGGACCTGGGCTTAAACACAGGTCTTCTCACACACGTTCATCCTATCTCCCGTGTGCAGTGCTGCTTACCAGCGATGGGCATTCGCCGGGCCAGGAGGCATGGTGCAAAGGCTAAAACTGAAGCTGGCAGTGCCCTCCTGGAGCTTCTGAGGCACGAGGAAGCCACAAAATAGTTTGCCGTGATAAAATGCATGATGGGGGCAGTGTGGGGTACAAAAATCAGATCTGAAAGACAGATAGATGGTTGGGAAAGTTTTTTGAGAGAAGGAAGCCTCCAAGATGGATGAAGTAAAACCTGGAGGTGGGAAAGTACAGGCTGTCGGATGCGCTGAAAGGAAATCATCACGGCTGGAGAACAGCATGTGGGCATCTGCTGGCCACGCGTGAGGCTGGACATTGCTGAGTCTGTCCTCTTACCCTAAACTATAGATTTAATAAAAGAATACTGACAATTATTAGGTGCTTAAGTGATTTAAGAATGCTGGTAAGCTTACTATATTGTATTGAACAACTGTAGTTGTCAACCAGATTGACTTTCCTCATTTCTAACTATTATTGATAATTAATTTTTAGAACACTGCTCCGATCGGTCAACAGGAAGTTAACCGAGCAAGCATCAGAGAACTCAGATTCCAGGAGGCAAGACTGAAGTTGGAAGCATTAACAGACCAGCGCACTCGGACCACCCAGGAAGGCAGATGTTGAAACAAGGATGACTTTCAGGCCCTCTGCCTCTTTGTGGGGAGTCTGCACAGTCCCTGAAACACCTGGGTAAATCCCCAGGAGAGGCTGCTTAGGATTCGATGAGGAATCTGGCCTCTTCCCGTCCAGGGCTTGTACTTGGCACGTAGGTCCTGTCTCTAAGCCGCAAAATGCACAAAGGCTTTTGGGTCATTTTCAGCCTCGTTGCCAGCCCAGAGAATTCTTCTGGGCAAAGTGTGCTCCCGGGAGCAGGCATGGTCCCTTTGCTGTGGGAATGCATCATGCTGCATCAGATGAGCCACTTTAACCTGAATCTCCCCAAGGTTGAAAACCTGGAGTGAGCAGGCAGTGCCTTGTGGGAGGAAGATACACCAGACATACCGTTGCTAAGGCGGAGGAAGGAGGGCATCAGCCAAGCCCATGTCATAAATGCTGTCCATTCACTTCACATTTTAATGTATTCCCCCTTCTCATGGCTGAACCCTGCCCACTGTGAGGCTCCAGGTGCCTTCCAGGAAATCTGCACCAAACCTTTTCTATGGTCATCCTTCCAGCTTCCCAGCATGGGTGCAAATGTCACTACCGATATTAATTTATTCCATTACTTTAAAGGTTACTTCTGGAATTTACTACAAACTAATGTATTTCTTGGCTTCAGGGCATATAACCTATTTGAACAAATACGATTACAGATCTATGATTTCAGATCCTACATGTTATTTTAATAAATCAAGATAAATGTCCAAAATTTTAATTTGGCCTCGCCCCCCTCCCCCGCCAACTTGATAAATCTCTCTCATCGGAAAAACCAGGCTAGTTACAACAGTAATAGTAACTGTCCCAGGCAATGCAACTGCCCAGATATTAAAGGTGTGGGGCCACCTTTTACTTCCCTCTCTACAGGCTTTCTCCTCGGGGAGGTTGTAACTGATATCTGAAGAAACCACCATTCAAATTACTTAATTCCATGGAGCCAAACTGGTGAAAACTGGTGAGCTGACTTCTCCATAACAGCCAGTTGGCTGACTTAATTGTCCCATTTTCAAACCTTGTCGTACCTCTTTTAGTGTCTATGTGGGGGTGAAACCGGAAAAGATACCAGCATTTGGCCAGCAATCTGAGAAGATGGTGGGTTCATACCCTAACAGACCATTTTGTCTTTTCTTTCCAAGTCAACATTTTTATAGCGGGGAATAAACAAGGTGTGGGAGGGCTTTGAGATTCAGGGAGGATTAGGTGAGAGAAGCTGCAGCATTCCTGTCCTGGGCAGTTAGCTGTTCCCAGGGGAGGGTGGTTGTCTGTGTCTCCCTGGAACACAAAGGCCCAGATGCCTCCAGTTGTCCCCAGGTGGTAATCTCCAGCAGTGCCCCAGGAGGTCGGCTGTTTTCCCAGGAGCCAGGACAGGTCTTATCTGTAATTTCTGAAACAGAAGCTTTAACATATACATTACTTGCTAGGCTTATAACTTTTACCTTAAACTAAAATTTTCCAACTCTTGAGTCCCCATCAGAGATACTGAGCACAGATCCATGGCAGATCCCCACCCTAGAGAGCAGGCAGGGTGAATCTGCTTTCGATTCTCTAAGGGTGCTAACGTGATTAGTTCCTTAGGGCCCTCTCATCAGATTGCCATAGCGCAGAATCAGCGCGGAGGTGGATTAGATCTGAATCCTGGCTCTACAACTGGCTAGCTCTACAGCCTCAGTAAGCACTCCACCTCTAGGAGTCTCTGGTACTTCCTCTGTAGGATAATAGTCGTAGGACAACTGCCTGGCATCATACAGAATGGGTCAAATGAGTCGTTTGTGAACGCTCCAACAGAGTATAGAAAGACAATACATACTATATTTTTCCTGCCAATGCCTGGAGTCTATATCTTTTTCTTTGATCCTCACCTGAGGATATTTTTAAAAATTGATTTGAGAGAGAGAGGAAAGGAGAGGGAGAGAGAAACATCAGTTGCCTCCTATGTGTGTCTGATAGAGGAATAAACTCTCCATCTTTCGGTTTATGGGATGATGTTCCAACCAACTGAGCCACCCGGCCAGGGCTGGAGTCTACATCTTAATCTCTTCTCTGAATGCATTCTCCACCTCCCCGCCTTCAATAAAAGAAGCTCTCCCAAAGCTGTTACTCAAACACTCGTTTCTCCTTGTTACAATGGTGTTGGTGAGGAGAAGAGGCCATTTACTAGCTCTTCCAGACCTTAGTTTTCTATCATGTCTGGAGGACCTTCCTTTCCATAACTTTGTCTCTCCAAGTTTTTATTCCCTTGATGTATGGATATAATCAAACATTTCTTATTCTATAAAAATAACAAAACTAAACAAATAAAAAGCTTCTTCCTTGATTCGATGCCCCTAATTGTCATAATAATCTTCTGGACTAGAAAGTCAAGAATATTTCTTTTACCACACCCCATGCTAAGATCCACGGATGAAATAAACAAGTCAGTAGTCTTGCCCTGAGTTTGTACGTGGTACTAAAAATCACATATCTCTGTTATTATGTTTAGTACATTATACTGTGGCTCTGCTTCCTCATTTGTAACAGGAGGTATAAAGGTTTATTTCTTGCTCATGCAAATGTGATGTGACTCCGGCAGCCTTCCACAGGCTCCATGGCCCGGGAAGAGAGAGCTTCAGAGTCCCATGTGACGTTTTGAGGGACTGTAGGCCAGTAGCTTACATTGATAATGGTCATGTCCAATCGACCAGAACTAAGCCACATGACCGCAGCCTAATGACAAGTCCCAGGAAGGCTGAAAATATAGTTTTTTGTTGTTTTTTAAAGATTTTATTTATTTATTTTTAGAGAGGGAAGGGAGGATGAAAGAGAGAGAGAGAAAAACATCAATGTGTGCTTGCTGGGGGTCATGGCCTGCAACCCAGGTATGTACCCTGACTGGGAATCAAACCTGTGACACTTTGGCTCACAGCCCGTGTTCAATCCACTGAGCTATGCCAGCCAGGGCCAAAAATATAGTTTTGATGTGTTCCCAGGAAAAGAAAACTATGCCGAATATACAGCATTATCTCTGCTGAATATTACCATCTTCTCAATCACTACTTCTTTCACTTCCATGTAATCTCTTCTAGGATATATACTGCTTCCCTACTTCCCAGCACAGAATGCAGTATAGGGCAATCACTCAGTTAGTATTTGCTAAATGACTACGGACTCGTTGCCTGTGTGACTGAGTGCCTCGGAGAATAAGTGCATGGCTGATGTCTGAAGTCAGCTGCTAGCGGTTAAAACTACAATCACAAATACTCCTATCGGGAGACAATTCTCCATGGGTCCCTCACATTTCTACACATTTGGTAAGTAAGTCAGTGGCTGCCCTCTGCTCTAGACTATTATTTTAAGGATGTTGGTCTAGTATAACAGCCTTGGAAGATAGAGATAATGCCTCTTTCAAGAGCTAAGAGAAGTTTTGGTCACAACCTTGTAAGACAGGGATAATGTTCTAAAGCACAGGCTGGCGTGACTACCATTCAGGATGATAAAGGGAGCATCTAACCCAAGAGCAAAAGGAAAGCATGCCTGCTGCCCTTCATAGCAGATTCGGGGCCCAACACTCAGAGCTCCTCTCCTCCAATGCCACCCACTGTACGGGCAGGTATCATTTACTTCTCTTTGCATCACCCTGTAGGAAGAGGGCCTCAGAGAATCAGCACAAAAATGCAGACGCTCCGGCTACCGCTGTTGCTGTAAGTGAAAAACAGGCTCTCGTTTCTGACCCAGGGATCCCATGCCCTCTCCCAGCATCCATGAAACTGTCGGGCAAACTTATTAGCTTGTACATAGAGTAAAATCTCAGACCCTTCCCAGTTCTTGACAAGACCTTCCACTAGACATTTGCATTGTCTTCTACTATGTTCCTTCTGCTTTGTTTGGCCTGACCTTTGTGCAGACAGCTAAAAATCCAGCTTCCAAAAGCAAATGTTCTGCATATCTGTTTGTTTTGATTCATGTTTTGCCAATAAATGTAAAAGCAGTTTCCCATATTTATTTACCAAAAAAAAAAACCAGTTTGTTACTGATGTAAAAAAAAATTGTCATGCTGCTGATAATGATATATTTTTGAGGGCTAGTAAAAGCTGTTGATGTCATTACCTCTCCTTGCTAAAATCTCAAAGGTTCCTGTCCACAAAAGGCATTAGCAGACGTTGTGATTTGAATGATCTACCACGCAGGAGGGTCCGTGAGTACATGGCGTGTTCCAGCAGTTTGGAATGTTTCAGGATGGCTCTCCGCCCCCCGTTTGTTCCGGCAATCACTGTTCTGCCAGAGTGCAGGTGTGTCACTGTGGTGGCTGTCCTTGAAGGGAGCGAGCACTGTGCCAGAGGCCAGTGGAAGCGTTTTTCCAGTTTCCCAGGGGAAAAATCGGCTGGGATGGTAAATCGTTTGGAAAGCCAGATGAAAGCAATGCATTAATGCATGGATTCGTACCCTTCCTTGTGCTCTTAGACGCCCACCAGTTTGTCTCCTGCTACAAATCGGAGAAGAGTCAGAAGAGAATGGATACACACTTCTACAGGATCAAATGAGTGTTCTGTTGGCTAACAACGAGGGCATCCTCAGCCTCCAAGGAGTCCTTCACACTCAGTACTTCAACACTGGTTCTCTCGGAATCTTCCAAAGTGGAGCCTTTCTCTGTGGCCTTAATAAGGTGGAAAGATCCAAGCTGCTGCCAGAGAGAGTGGATGAGGGATGGCGTAGCCTTCTCTAGGCCACTGGCGAGCGAGACAAAAGGCACAGTGTTCTGTGCTGTGCACAGTTACTTGTTTATAGTAAAGCAACAAGTTCCCTCTGCTTCATGGAAGATTTTTCATGGGTTCATCTGTTTGTTAATTTCCAGCACCAGCAATGTTGTTTTTCTAAAAGAACTGGAATCAAAGCAGCCAGAAAACCTAGAATTTGAGGGTTTTGAGAAAACCTTTTCTCTTTTCGAGTGAGGATTATACTCTGTAATAGCTGAAAGAGTCTCAGAGAGAAACAGCGAGTTTAATTTGCCACAAATTAGGTTCCTTAGATGGTATAAGAAATCTCATTTCTATCAATATCTTTTGGTGCTTCAAGGCACCACGAAATGGAAAAGTTTCTAATGCACAACTAATAACCACAGACTGTAGTGCTGTATCTCTGAACGTACTCTTCTGATGTGAAGCCAAGACTCCCATATACGCAGAGCACAAAGCATACTGATCTTCTATAGCAGGCCTCTCCCCAGGTTCTGTCTCCTCCAGGTTGTTGCTGCAGGTTTGCGCCAGGCTGCTGGCAAGTTCTTTCCTCAGTGCTGGAAGACAGTCGTACTGTACGTCACTCAAAGATGCTACCCAGCAAATAATTGTAAAATCGTGTTAAGATGTCTAAGCAAAATGCTTCCTCTGGCGTCTGGCACAGTGCTGGCCTTCCTCAAGGACACCTGTCTCAGTATTCAGTTTGCTGGAACCAAGGAGAAGCAGGAAGATGTTCATAAACATTCCAAACTGCTTGGAACGTGCCAAGCATTAGCAGACCCTCTTGTAGGTTAGACCCTTCTAATCGTGTCTACTAATGCCTTTTGTGAACAGGAGCCTCGTGCCAAATCAAAGCGAGAACCATGAACTATCCTTTGCACTCTCCTGTTTGCATAAACGGGCTCTTTGAGAACTAACTGGAAATAGGGTGTTAGCTTAGGGGTCAGGGGAGAGGGAATAAGGTCTTTTTTAGATCTTCTTAAGGCCCAGAGACCAAGACAACTGCCCAAGGTTGTTTTTGTTCTTTATAGCTACCACTCAATACAAGCTATTTTGAGGTCTCCATTTATTTGCTTATATAGGTAATACATCTCCACTGTAAGAAAGACTAGGACATAGAGAAAAGCAAAAATATCTGGCACCCTGCCCACATCATTCGATCATCCTACCGGCAGACAGTCACTGTTCTGTGTTGACATAATACAAGTGCCCCAGTCAGGCTGGGGCTGCTGTAACAGAACGCTAGAGACCGGGTGGCCTGTAAACAACAGAAATTTATTTCTCCAACCTCGGAGGCCAGGACGCCAGCCAAGTTGGGCTCCAGGGAGGGCTCCCTTCCAGGGTGCAGATAACCGTTTTCTCACTGTGTCCTCACGTGACGAGGAGCCAGGAGCTCTGTGGAGTCCCTTTCTAGGAAGGGTGCTAATCCCATTCACGCGAGCCCCACACTCATAACCTAGCCACCTCCCGAAGGCTTCGCCCCCTACTACCGTCACATTAGGTATTCAGCTTTAGTGACGAATTTTAGAGCGACACATTCAGTCCATAGCAAAAGAGGAATCCCATCTTTAATGGTTGTAGAGTGGCTACAGTTGCATACTCTAGAAAATTCCAGGCGCCACCGGCAAACACACCTCCTTACTTATATACACTCCTCTGATTTTCTTTTCCCCTTTTTCTCTCCTCAATACTGTCCCGCTGACTGTGTAGGGCGAGTCATCCTCACGTCATTCTTGCAGTCAGTGGCCCCACAGACTCCGAGGTCTGTCCCTCATCCTGGCCGCCACCCGAGGATGAGAGAATCGGGTTCTTCTTATGTGTGTATGTGAGTGGGCACCCCCCTGTTATTTTTTACAAGGTCAAGATTTCCTTCTGTCCAGAGATTTGGCAAAACAGAAGCGCACCTGACATGGGCGGCTGGAGTTCAAGAATTTGCTCTCTGCCTTATATTCCATCCTGTGAACTGTGGACAGACGGGTACACACCCAGTGACATACCAACCACTGTGTCCCACAGCAAGGTTGGATCGGGCCAGATGGCGGTGCCAGATAGGAGAGATGAGCGGGGTAAACCAACCTGCTCTGGCTCTTGGGTTACATTCAAGTAAAGCTAGTCTTCCCATCATGCCTCTCGCTCTACACCAGGTATATGGGCCTGATTCTGAAATATCTGCGTTGTGAGCCCCATCCTTGCTCCTCTTTCGACACATCCTTACTTCTCACTCCCTGCTCCTTCAGGGGACATGTCCTTTTTCAGTGTGGATAACTTAACCAGGGGTTTCTCTTTAGCACACAAAGCCAGGAAATCAGTTTCATTTAGAACAAGCTGAACTAGATCAGCACCACACTCCACTGCTCGTCTGGGCTCTGCATTTCCCATCAAACATTCATGACAATGGATTTGCCTTTTTTAAAAAGATTTTATTTATTTTATTTTTAGAGAGCAGGAAAAGGAGGGAGAAAGAGAGGGAGAGAAAGATCAATGCAGGGACCTGGCCTGCAACCCAAGTTTGTGCCCTGACTGGGAATCGAACCAGTGACCATTTGGTTTGCAGGCCAGCACTCAATCCACTGAGCCATACCAGCCAGGGTGGATTTGCCTGTTTAAAATATGCTCCCTGCCCTGGCAGCCCAGCTTTTGGCATCACTGACCTCTGCCCACAGACAGGCTGCTCTTTCTGCTTTGCTTCTATAGCTTTGATTTCCTCTCCAGTCCCCAGGATAATTTCCCTGGTGAAAGTGACTTTGCTTGATTCCTCCTTTCAAATGAGCAGTAGCACAGGCAACACCTTGCCCTGCTCCGTCTCATGATAAGCTTGTCCTTGGAGCAGTTCCCGTTACATTGGCAAGGTTACTATGCCAGGAAGTGTGGGTCCTGGGCTGGGCCATCTGTCACTTTGGTGGCAGAGCCACACTGCACGGGCAACATGCTGTTCCTCCCTTCCAGCATTGGAAACACGATAGGGGTACCATTCTAGGAAAAATGCATTCCAACCTAAAAATTCTACCTAAAGAACATGGTCTTGTCTTCAGAAAATGCGGTATCTGTTTTTGTTGATGTCTTTAATAATGCATGCATCACCAATGGCAGCAGGCCTCATTTGGGCAGCTTTGTCCAGCACTGCCCTCAAAGCGAGCATCAGAACCGTGGAGTGCCTAGAAAGGGTGTGTAGAATGCCCACACGCAGCCTTTTCACAGGAATACTGAATCAGACTCGGAAACAGAGGAGCCCGGATTCAGACACGGGCTCTGCCACTTGTTAGTTCCTGGCCCTTGGGCGAGCAAGCTTCAGATTTCACCCCCACCTCTGTCAAACGGGGGTGGGGATGATCACCAGAGCTAACCAGTCCTACTGTGTGCCAAATAGCGTGCTCAGTGTTGTCTACCCTTTGTGTCCTTTAGTTCTCGCAGCGAGCCTGTGCGTTAGACAGTTAGATCACGCATTTGACAAAGAAGGGTGTGAGACTCAAGGAGATTAAGGGTCCTCAGAAAGTTGTTGTGAGGATTAAAAGGAGAAGGGCTCCACACGCTCTTCAGGCACTGTGATTGCTGTCACTGTTGTCGTCATTATTGACCCCCTTCAACACTGCCCAACACGTTGGTCCAACTTTGAACCCGCTTCTTGGAGCATACCCTGGCTTCTCGTCACGCCCTTTCCCTTTCCCTCTACAAGGTCCCGTTCTCTGTGAAGCTTCTATGAACTCATTACAAGTGAGTTGTAATGTTTGTAATGTTTGTAAAACAGAAAATATAACTTGGTTTCTTCAGCTTGACAGTCTTACAATAAAAGCACCTTCTCTTAACTGAGCATATAAGAAATATTTAAACACTGAAGCTGATGTGTTTTACATTTCTTTCTTTTTTAAAAAAGATTTTATATATTTATTTTTAGAGAAGGAAGGGAAGGAGAAAGAGAGAGAGAGAGAAACATCAATGTGTGGTTGCTGGGGGCCGTGGCCTGCAACCCAGGCATGTGCCCTGACTGGGAATCGAACCTGCGATGCTTTGGTTTGCAGCTCATGCTCAATCCACTGAGCTACACCAGCCAGGGCAATGTTTCTTGATTTATGGTCCACCAGACAGTCTTCACTTAGGCAAACTCGGCAGTCCTCTTGAGACTCATTTTTTATTTTTCTGATTATTCAAGTTATACAAAATTCAAACATGACAGAAGTAATCAACTTTAAAAAGGAATGTCCTCCCCACCAAAAACCTACCTTCCACAAACGACCACTGCTATAGGATATAACATATCATGTTTCTCCATCTGTTCTCCATATATCCTGTTATTGCTGTTACTTTTTCATACACAAACATACGCATATCAATGCACTTCATTCTTTTTAATGACTGTTTAGTGTTCTATTGCGTAAATATACCTGATAATACATGGAATTCTCATGATTCGGCTCTCAGGAAGCAAAGCTTCTTTGGAGCACACACACTCACAGGTGAAATACCCCTCATAAAAGTCTGTTCCTGCTGCTGGGAAACTCTATTATTATCTCTTTGTTATTGAAATGCTTTATTTCTAGACGTGTTCTTTTCAAATGCAGGAACTCCGATATAATAACTCCTTTAGTAACTAATGCGTAAAGCTTGGTGCCTGGATAACCTGAGAAAAGAACAGAAAGGGAAAATGCAGTGGGGAGGAGAGAAAACTTTGTCACTAGCATTGTTTCTGGGGAGTTGCTTTCCCTGGCGCCGTGTTTTTCTTTCATGTCATCCTCTCCGAAACACCAGACGGCCCTTCCTGCAGTCATCCTTGTGCATCACTCAGAAGTTGATGCCACCATCATGATGCTTTGAGGATGTTTTTCTTTGGTGTCCCAGCGAGCTGGTAATCCTGGTGCACACATACTGTCTTTTGTAAATCAAAAAAAGCTGCCTGTATACCTACCGCACAGTCTGAGTGTCCACAGTTCAGAAAGTAGGCATAAAAGAGACACAGGAAACACACCCATTACCATGACCTCCAGAGCACTGCTCTCTGGGTAAATGAGCTGCTTTGCCTGAGCCCTTTCAAAGCCCGGCTCTACCCCCAAGATTTGAGTATGCTTATTCGTAGAGACAAATGTCAGGATGTTCATGGCAGTGTTATTCACAATAGCCAACACATGAAAACAACCTAAGTGTCCTTCAGCTGAAGATTGGGTAAAGATGTAGCACTTCTCTGAAATGGGATACTACTTAGCCATAAAAGGATAAAAGATTAGCATTTGCAACAACATGGATGAACTTGTATTGTGCTAAGTGACATAGGTCAGACGGGAAAGCATAAGAACCACGTAATTTCACTTCATAAGGTGGGATATAAACCAAAAAGCAACAAATGAGCAAATAAAACAAACAAACTCATAGACACAGACAACAATATGGTGGCTACTGGAGCGGGAGTGGGGAAGGGACAGGATGATGAGGTTAGATGGGGTTGAATTTATGGTGATGGAAGGAGACTAAACTTTGGATAGTGAGCACACATTGGGATTACAGATGATATGTTATAAAATTGTACACCTGAAACTTATACCACGCTATTAACCAATGTTAGCCCTAAGTACATTTAATTTTATAAACAAGTAAGTAAAAACCCAACTCTACACCGTTTGTCTCAGCAGGATAGGCAGATGGCGGAAACGTCTCCATTCGGGGGATAAAGGACAGACCAAAGCCAGAGAAGGAAAAATGTCCAGACTTCAGAATCACCAAGGAAGCTTTTACAATTTACAATGATATGCCTGCATTCCCAAAATTGAACCAGAGCCCAGAACTCTGCATTTAATGGGCTGCTCAGGAGAGAACGATGCAGATAAATTTCTGGACCACACCTTGAGGGTCACTGAAGGGTCTGTACTCAGAAGGGAATGAGACTAATGTCCTTCATTAAAGACCTGTGTGTTGCCCTGGCTGGCATAGCTCAGTGGATTGAGGTCGGGCTGCAAACCAAAGTGTCGCAGGTTCGATTCCCAGTCAGGGTACATGCCTGGGTTGCAGGCCATGACCCCCAGCAACCGCACATTGATGTTTCTCTCTCTCTCTTTCTCCCTCCCTTCCGTCTCTAAAAAATAAATAAATAAAATCTTAAAAAAAAACAACTGTGTGTTAATTTCTGTTTCTGACCATGATTCGACAACTAGAAGGAAACTGACTCTCCCCATGTAAACACCCGAAACAGGACAAAATATATTAAATACCTTCTTTTCCATACAATGGACGGGACCGTGTAGAACAGGCAGTGCAGGACCAAGTTACCTGAGGAAAAAGAAACACTCAAGGTGAGCCCTGGAGGCAGTTTCTGGATCACAGCACAAGGAGCTCCCCTCACCCCCCCGCCCAGAAAATAACCATCTCAATGAGAACTGGAGAAGAGACAGAAGTGACTGGTTTGCAGAGCTGGGTAACAGAGAGAAGGCATTCTCAGACAAAAGGCTCCCCAAATTGGCTGAGCATCCCTTTTGAGTCTGTTGCTGCAGAAGAAGGCATGGAGGAGTAGGGTAAAGTTCAAGAAGATAAGGGGGGCTACTATTTATATTGTCGTTGATCCACTTACGTGAAATTCCGGAGAAAGAAAACAGCGGGTCTGCAATTACAGAAAGCTCGTCAATGGTTGCGGAGACAGGTGGGAGAGAGTGGCTGCCAAGGGGCAGGAAGTGCAGGAAGAGCTGTGTGTCCAGGCTGGGGTGGCGGCTGTGCGGGTGGTCACACATTTGTCAAAACTCACCTAGTGGTGTACTTACAACGGACGCCTTTCACTGCATGTACATTATACCTTGAGCAAGTTATTTTTAAATGTTATGCGTTGGCTATTATTTTCTCGTTATCCTGGGCTTATCCTGTCTCTGTCATCCATAACTACATAAATCAGGGCTTGTTTTATAACCTTTTTTACAAAGATAAACACAGGCTATCTTGTAATATAACAGCAACACTTTAAATGTTTATTGATAGATTTTCTCCTAATTCTCTCCGCTGTTTCCAGATACTTCCCCACAAGCAAATTTACATGTAGCACTTGCCTCTCTAACTGATCACCTAATGACCAGTGGCTGTCATCCTTAGAGTGTTCTTAGGATTGGCCTTCTCTCCCCACATCTGTCAAAGGTGTAATATATTTCTTGTCCTTGCACATTCTTTTGTTTGAGAGAGAAGCTAGAGATGTTTTTTGCTAGGCTGTCTGAATATTTAGAGTCTTCTCTTTGTGCATCAGTCCCATGTGACTTTGAGACTGCCTTAAATTTATCAATTTACTCAGGAAGAACTGACAGATTTAACATATGCAGATTTCCCATCTGGGAATGCGGTGTGTCTCTCCTCTCAAGCTTTCTTTCATGTGGCTCAGGAATCCTTCATTAGCTTTCTTAAGCATTTTCTTAATTATTTCTAAGCAGTTTACATTTCTTATTGCTATTTTATGTAGGTTTTTTTTCGATTATACCTTTGAGTTGGTCTTTGCTGATGCACAGGAAACTGCTGTTTTTAACGCCAGTATATTTACTTTGCAATTATTGATTTGTTTGAATAACCTAGTTTCCACTCATGTTATCTACAAATAATCATTTCATTTCTTTTTCCAATACTTACACCTCTTATACAATAAACATTTAACATTTTATTTATCTTTACTTAACTATGATATTGAAGTTTTTATTTACACTTAAAATGAATCATTTATTTTATTCGCTTTATACTGTAGCTAAAATCTCTAAAATAGCATTAAGTAAAAGTAGTAATCTCTGTGCGTTATCTCTAACTATAATGGTAATCTGTGCCTACAGTGTCTACCACGAAGTTTCGGTTATTGGTTTGGAGTCTGGTTTCCTTACCAAATCAACTTTTTACACAGCTGTTTCACCCAGATGGATGTTTTGAAAATATTGCCACCACTGAGACCGATAACATCACCCCCGTACTTACACTGCTCCAGTGCCTTCCCCCCAAACGGAGAAGAAACCCCCAGACTCCTTACCAGGGTCCCTAGGCCCTGAAGTGTTCTAGGCCCAGGCAAGCCCTCCCACCTTGCCGCCCCCTCTGACTCAGGCCTGTTAGCCCAAGCCCTGCTGGCTTCTTCCTGTTCACAGAACCAGCTAGGTATGTTCTTCCTTCAGAGCCTTGGCACCTACTATTCTCGCTGCCTAAAGCAAATCGCCTCCAAATTGTTTCAGACCTGAATCTTTCTTTACAAATTGCAATGTGTAACCAGGTGTCACATTTTTTTTTAAGAAACACTAAAGCCAAAAGTGTCTTTAATACGTGACACCAAAGTGTTGAACTTAAATAGTGAAACAGCGAGTTAAAACTAGATAAATAGTGAGCAGCGCTTACCGATCGATGGGGGGTGTGACAGCGGGAAAATGCCACCTGGCACGGGGTAGGCACTCAGAGGACGAATGGGCGTTAGCAATCCTTCCCGCAGGGACGAGGGCCGTGGCCACTGACTGTAGTAGCAGCATAGCCATAGCAGCGTCCACAAACATGCACGGTGCTGCATCGGATGAGCACCTAAGCAGATGCCTAAACAAGCAAAACACCGACCCTAAATCACATCAGCAAGAGGCTTCATTGTTAGTTTACTTGGGGTCCCTTTAGCTCCCAGTTTTGCAACATAGAGTTCATGACGTGGCACCTGGATTTGCAGTGGCTCCGAGAAACCCGGAGGTTTGTTCTCCTAAACTGCTCCAACAGGAAGATGTCAGACGTTGCAAAGAAACCCGTATATTTATATTTAGTCCTATTCTGTTCCCAGCCTCATATTGTGTGAGATAATAAGTTAGATTAATTGTTGCTCCCTGTTTCAGTTTACCCGATGAGTTTCTGGATGATGACAATAAAAAAATGAAAACAAGTAGAAAACTTTTACATCTTACGGGCATTTCATATGTCTCATTTTTTTATAAATAGTCACTCAGTAAAAAGACTCTAGAGGAAATTGAGGATGTGTGTTACACTTTTAAAAAGTTCAAATGACAAAAATAACTAAAATAACCACTGGATGGACTGAAAAGACAGTCGAGATTTCCAAACTATATAGCTAGTTTGGTAGCACATTGGTTAATGAATATCAATATTTAAGAATACACTTTTGGACACTTTGTTAATTCAGCCAGCTCATAAACATAGTTCACAGTGGGGTATCTTTTACTACACGAAACGAAAGCTAGCAAAGATCTTGGTGGGGCTGTCTTGGAGGGCGATAAAGCCCTAGTGGTCTGTTAGAGCTGGCGTGATTTACACCTTGGCAAAATTAACATGCAACAGCTTTTCCAGACTCTCTATGGTCACGTTTCAGGGTTAGAATGCTGTTGTATTACTAGGACTTCCCAGCAGGGTCTAGCAGCTAATTCAAAACATAACACAGAAAGCACGAGGAAGGACCGGAAACCTGTCCACTAGGAAAGAACTGGAATAGGAGACATGCCCACATCCTGGGGGTTGGGGGGCGGGCACACTTCCATTTGGTCTTGGCAACCTCCAAGCACAATTCGGGCAAAGAATGACCCCCTAGGAGTCCATTGGGAAGCAACAGCGTTGCCCCTGTGGCAGAGGATAGTGACGGGGAAGCTAACTTGGAAGCCAAAAGGGAAACTTTTCTTGTGAACTTGGCTGAGGACAAGGCTCCGACTTAGGTATTGGATGCAGGAACGCTGAGAGTAAAATGGAAATATTGCGCAGGCCTGGGGGTTCAGGCGGGAAAAAGGGAGATGGGCGGTTCTCTGCAAGGTAGAGAGAGTGCCCATGGCCAGCTCCGGGTCAGCCTCTCTCTGCGGCAGCCGCTTAACTGGTAAGGTTCAGAAGACGGCATTTATTCTGCACCATAACTCATTTCTGATTCTTTTTAGTAAGAACTGAAGGGTATTATGGTGTAAATAAGAACAGCACAGAACACTTGATTTTAAATTCTGGGCATGCTGTCTACTAACTATGGAAAAAACGGCTGGCTACTCACCAAAGCCCTGTCTCCTCTTTTTCCTGGACACCCGCATTTTCCAGCTTTTCTTCTAGTTTAATCATGCCACATACGACTGAGTTCTAGCTAACAGCATGACAACGGAAGCGATGTTGGTGTGATGCTAATGGAACAAAGATAACTGGGTATTTGCTACACGGTCACGTGGTCTATTGTAGGGCCTGTGCTGTGCACATATTCAAAAACTGAAAACAGAACAATGTTCGCAGGTCTCCTGAATGCTATGTTCCTATTAAAGAACAAACTGCTATATCTTTCCATCATTAATCACTAGAAAGAGATTTTTAAAAAATGTACAATCTGTAACGCTCAGAAAACAAAGAGGACTTTTTAAATCTATTTTTAGCTCATTAAAGGCATTCTTTGTTTGGTAGATGGGATAGAATTAAAGAAAGGCCAGACTTTTAAACCCTCACGGGGAAGGGCCAAGGCCGAGAGCTTTCCGGTGGGTAGCGTGGATACTCCGTAGAAGCAGCCAGGCAGTTCCGCTCTCCTTCGTCTCGTCCGCCGGAGACACAGGAGCAAGCACAGAGGGGTCTTCCCCGAGTAGGGCCAGGAACGTGGCACACGGCTCGGAAAAGCAGGGCAGTCTCCCAAGCGTCTGGCGACATCCGTCAAGTTCTAAAGACCACAGAGTCCGGTGCTCAGAGTTTCTCACTGAGGCCGCAGCAGTTTAAAAGGCAATGACACAATTATTTAAAAACAACAACAACAACCTAAATAAATTATTGTGCACCAAGTCAACAATGTCTACTTCAGAAAAGTTAAAAATAAACGACATTGACTGATAAGAGATATTCATAAACTACCAAGAGTAAACCTCATACTTCATGTTGGATGAAAATCGGAAACTAGGCAAAATTTTTTTTCTCTTCTATCACTTCTTAATTAAAATACTGCAAGGGGATGTTTTGTCAGAGCATTAAGACAATAAATAAAGAAGTATTTTTAAAACTCTAAAATAGATATTAACTAAAACTATGAAAGATTATTTATTCATTTATCTTTATTGTGTTTTTTCCATCACCATTTATCCCCTTTGCACCCTCTTCTGCCTCCACCTCGCCCGGTCCCTACTGTCACCACACTGCTTGCGGCCCATGCCTGAGTCCTTTCCTTTCCCTTCTTCTTTTATAATAAAATCATCCAGAATGACAGAAATGATCATCTGAATGAAGAAATGTATTGTAGTTCTCTGAAAATTGTTCTTAAATTTAACATAATCCACATCAAAATGGTAGGTCGATGCAAAAATGAATGTAGAATGTAGAAGGCCTTCAACATAAGACTATCAAGGACGTTTTTTGAAAAAATATAAAGGGGGTTTTCCAAATATACCTAAACCTATTAACAACACAGGGAAATTGAACCTGGCAGGTATTAAAATAAGAATAGATTAGCATACCAATAAGTCCAAAGAATCCAGGAGCAGATCCATTTTTTCATGGAGATTTTGTAAAAATAATTCAAAACAAAAAAAAAAGTTGGTGTTTCAAGGTATTGGGGAAATAATACATATTCAATAAGTGGGGTTGGAACATCTGAGTATTAACTTTAAAAACAACAAAGGTAAGAAAGACCCTACCTCATAGAAATCAAAAAACAAATTAATGAAAATATGAACTTTAATTAAATACTTATATTAATTAAAAATATAAATATAAAGACATTTGTAAGATAGTTACAAAACATATCTATAATTGTGGAATAAAGGGCGTTATCTTCAGTAAGACAGGAAAGCAACATATTAAAAAATAATAAATTTGACATCAAAATTGAAACCTTATCTATGCTAAAATATGCCATACATTAGCTTTTAAACCAAACAACAGAAAAGGGAAATGTATTTAAAATTTACATAACAAGCAAAAAGTTCGTATGCAGCATATAAAAAATACTCTTACAAATTTACATTTTAAAGGTTCACAAAAAATGAGAACAGGTTGTAAACAGGCAGTTCCGAGCGAAGAAACCTGTGAACGTGAGAAGACACGCAGCCTCACTGATCAGGAAAGAAATGGAAATTGAAGAAAGAATGTCATACTTTTTTTAAAAAAACAACCCAATTAGGGAAAAATGTGATAATGTCAAATGCTGCTGAGCTTAAATGGGAAAAAGAAAATGCTCCGTAATTGCTAGTTGTAAACGGGTGCAGTTCCTTTGGAACGCAGTTTTGTGGCATTTGTTAGATTTCTGAATGCACATTTTCTATGTCTTGTCACTTCCAGTCCCAGAGATTTCCAGAGAACCACTCCGATAAGTGTGCAGAGACATGTGTGAGATATTGCAGCGTCAATTAAAAATGCTTATTTTAAAAAAGATAAATAAGAAGCATATATATCCACAGAGAAATGGTGGTTATACCACCATAGGATGTGCATTTTATAAACTTCTAGTATAATGTGGAAAAAAGTGATTTGAACATAAAAATGTACAGTATATTATTATTTATGCTTTAAAAATGGATACGCTGTATCATTTTTAGAGAGATATTTATTAATGCAAATATGCAAATAGCACATGCAGTGCTCATTGACAATAACGGTTACCTGGATGGAGGGCCTGGAAACTAAATGTCATAGTCAAGTAAGACTTGGTTTTATCATGTTTACATATTTTACAGTGAGAATAAATTCACGCACTCATTGTTAGTTGTGTGACAAAATGACACAAAGTCCTTTGGCATGCTTAGCCTCAGCTGGCCTCGGTTTCAGGAGGCACCTCTGTCTAGCAGGTCACGCAATGTGTCAGGTAGTATCATGGTCCCCAAAGATGTCCATGTCCTAATCCTTGGAGTACACAAGTGTGTTACTTTACATTTAAAAGGGGACTTGTGAGGTGTATTAATGTAAGGATGCTGAGACGTGGAGACTGTCCTGGGTTATCAGGGTGGACCAGCTTTAACATACGGGTCCTGGTAAGACGGGATCAGGAGGGTCAGTCAGGAAAGGTGATGTGACAATGGAAGGAGGGAGAGAGACTGGCAGATGCTACACTGGCTGCCAGCCTTGAAGATGGAGGAGGGGGCAACAAGCCAACGAGTGAACGCCCCCTCTTGGAGCCGGAGACGGTAAGGAACCAGAGTCTCCCCTGGTATCTCCAAGAGGACTGCAGCCCTGAGGATCCATTTTGAACTTCTGACCTCTGGCATTATAACAAGTTTGTATTTGTTTTAAGCCTCTAAGTTTGTAGCAATTTGTTACAACAATAATAGGAAACCAATACAGCTAGTTATAATAATAATTTATGAGTCAGTCAATAAATAGACATCGAAAATAAGAGTTTGCCTTAAGCATTAGCCTCCACTTCATCACCCATAAAAAGGTGTTAAATTCAAGATATATTTAATGAAAGTTTCTATATACAGAGATGATACCTCAAAATAGAAGCTAAAAGAGTGACCTAAATTATTGACATTGGCAACTATTTTCACTACAAATTCTCCTATTCATATTTCTATTCCCATTGGGAAAATTTCCAGTAATGTTATCTTGCTTCTGGTCAAATTGTGATGTTTTCAGTACTATCTGTGAATAAGCTGTCCTCAGTTGCAACAAGTAAATATCTCTTTGCCAGCTTGTGCATTTTTATCCTCCTGGTTTTACCTGGGATTTGGAGCAAACATTTTCTGCAGGAGAGCATGTCAGCTGTCCGGACCGGCCACGGCCACGTGGGGCTACAGAGTGCATGTGCAGGGCAGGTGCCTAAGCAAATTTTGGAGTCCACTCTCAGGTGCTTTATCTTCTCTAATAACAACAGAAAACATGAAGTTAAAAAAAACTTTAATTTTTAGAGCAGTTTAAATTTTACGCTAAAAATAATAAGAAGGTACACAGCTCTGGCTGGTGTGGCTCAGTGGACTGAGCATTGGACTGCAAATCAAGGGGTTGCTGATTCAATTCCTGGTTAGGACACATGCCTGGGTTGTAGGCCAGTAGGGTCCCCAGTAGGGGGTGCGAGATAGGCAACCACACACTGATGTTTCTCTCCCTCTCCTTCTCCATCCCATCCCCTCTCCAAGAAGTAAGTAAATAAAACATTTTAAAAAGGCAGGAAGTTACTGAGATTTCCCGATTTTCCCTGCATCCTCCAGACAGGCGCAGCCTCCCTCCTTATCAGCATTCCCACCTGAGTCGTGCAGTTGTTACAACTGATAACCTGTCTCACAATCCACGGGTTTGGACAAAGTATAAATGATGTGTACCCATCATTATATGACACAAACAGCATTTTACTGCCCACCCCCAATCCTCTATTTCTGCTATTCCTTTCTCTCTCCCCTCCACTCCCTGGCCGCCACTGGTCTCTTTAGTGTTCCCACAATTTTGCCAAGTATACTTCACAAAAAAATAAAAATAAAATGATTAATGAACAGTACCTTTAAAATCCTTTTTGACTTTAGCTTCTGTTAAATCAGACTGATTAATTAAATTCACCAGTTGCATTTTTCCATATTATTCTCTTCCAATTTATTTTCCATCGTCAAAAAGCACTTAAAATACAAAGGACCACTCCAGAGCAAGTTCATGGGTGAAATCTCCTGGTTGGCTACTAATGGGTCAGATTTACAGCCTGCTTTAAAAAAAATTTTTTTAAACTATCTCCAAATTCAAGGGTTTCAGAAAGACTGCTTTTTATCAGAACACTTCAGTAAGTCTGCAGTGAGGGATGTTGTTTCTGTGGGAGGAGTGGGATAAGGAGACAAGAGGCTTATGATAAACTTTTCCATTGGTGGGATTAGTCTATTATCATGAACTTGAAATATACGACAGATTGCCCTTTTCCCCACTTCTGCCATTAATGTCATCTTTTCAATTTAGAGGCTCTCAGGCAGAAACTGCAGCGAGCACACACAGAAAGCAGGGAGGTAATGAGAATACAGAGTAGTGGTCTGTCTAAACCAAGTCTTGGGGAAGGAACACTACTTTTACGCATTTAAACAGGCCATACTCTTTTCTATTTTCGAGACAATTCAAAGTAACTATTTTGTTGATCTCCCACAAATACAGGAGCTATTTATCTGGCACAAATAACACTCACTTTTTATTACATAAAAATATTTTATTGCAAATCATAAGCACATAGTTCTGTAACATAACAATGGCACACTCAAGCACATCATATGACATTTCAGGTGAAATGTTCAAATTGCTGTCCATCTCGTGCGAGACATTCCCCTGCCCCACCAGCTGCACTCAACAGTGTCACTCCTGCCTGACCCGGCAGGTAGGGTTGTGCCCTCTCTCAATAGTCGCAGCGTCAGCAGATACGGAGAGTGAGTAGGCCTGGAAGACAGCATTTGGAATGAAGAGCATTGAATTTTGAGTCCATTTCGGCCAAGTCCTAGCTAATGACCTTAGCCAGGCTTCATACACTCTGTGAGCCTGTGTTCCCATTTACCTAATAAATGGGAACAGGAATGTCTCCTTCCCTTGGCTGTAGGGAGTCTCACGTGAGACAGAACCCTCCTCACACTAGGTCAGGCACATACTAGGACTTACTAGCTGACAATTGTTACTATGCAGTTTGTGTTTTTATTTTTTTAAATCAGTATGGTGGTGAGGGAAACTCATTGCTGTGACTAATACAATCCATTCACTCAGCTTAGGCCAATTCGTCCTTGCTGAAGTTTGCACAGCTCTTAGACCGAATACACACCATGATACCTACTTAATTATGTCATTAGGCAAATAGTAATTTAATCCAGAAGGCTAGTCAGGTCTTTTTGTGAATGGAAATTACTGAAACAAACAGCTATTTGGGATTAGATGATAAATCTGAAGAAAGTATATTTTATATGTTACATTTCTCCAGTCACGGGATGTCAAACTAAATTTCTCTTAAGACTACAGATTGAGAAGTTATCATTAAATTCCATTCCTTGAGCTACCCTCTGTTCACGGAGACTTTTATCCTCCAAACAGGGAATGAACCAAAGGGGACAGTGTGGTAGGCAGTCTTCAGACTGAAGTATGGATTTGTAAATAACTAACCTCTTTCATCCTTCATTCACTTAATCAGTATTTTTGGAGCGCCTGCTCCTTGTCAAGGGTCGTTCTAGGAACTGGGAAGGGAGCAGAAAATGAAACAAAGTTTTTTCCTTAAACACACTAGAAATAGGCTACAAGCAACTAAGCAAATAATCATATAGGTCATATTGCAAGATGTACTACTGTCACAAGCGTACCAGATGGGCTGACACGGAGTGCCAGGTTGGGAGAGGGGGTGCCGGAGTCAGAGAAGGCCTTTCTGCAAAGATGATCCTGGAGTGTGATCTGAAGCCATGTGCCATGCAGGTATCCAGGGACAGGGTGTTTCTGGCTGGGATCCTCGGACTAACCACAAATATTATATTTAGTGGCTTAATGACAGCGACTGAGCTTTAACTAAAACTCATCCAGAAAAAGTAAAGCAACATTTTGAATTTATATAATTCATGACCTTAAAAATATTTCCCACTTTATAATTCAGTGACAGGACCAAAGCACCAAGAACGGAATCTTAGAAAGTGTGTAACTGTGATTGCCCAGCACTTTATGGTAAAACCACTGCACTGCAGAGGGCAGAGAATCTGTAGCACAGCATTGCCCAATGCGCTGTTTTATCACGGACTGAAGGGGAGGGATTCCAACCTGGGAAACAGGAAGATGCTTGACTGTGGTGTGGGGACAGACGGTAAACTAAATGGCACAGGACCCCTGGTGCCGGCCTTGAGAGATGGCACCGACATGTTGGGTGAAGTCTTCTGTCCAAACAAAAAGCCAAAATCATAAAGTCTCAAAACTTTAGAAAAGAGCCACAATCATTCATCCAAAAAGGGACCCAACACACACTCAACGAGAAAAGCCACAGCTACTCTAACAACAGCCTTTTCTACGAGTAAAAATAATGTAACACAAAAATTCCCCTTCAAAATACCCAAGCACCCAAGTTGACTCCATTTCATATGTATCGGTCACATACATGATAGACACTCAGTTCTCGATGCTAAAAGGCACTGCATGGCATGAGACATTATATTTAAGGTAGAGGGAACAATTTAGCCTGAATTACCGTGCAGCGCTGTGATGGTGAGACTTGTTTTGAATCCTAAAAGCCCCATGTTCATACTCTCTGCTGTTATTTGGCTTTAGAAGACTTGTCAGCTTAGCTTCAGGCGTCGATCTTATCATTTTGTGGGTTGTATCTTCAAAGGAGCACAGGTGGCTCCTAAGACACATGCTGATCACGTGACTCCACCTGGAGGAAGCTTCCAGTGCAAAGTGTAATAAACGACTGTGAGACTCGCACATGTCCGCACTAGCGAGGTTTTGACTTCCTGTGTTTTCTTTCCAGGATGAATAAAATGTTTGCTTCTTGGTCCTCAGTTTCTTCCTATTCAGTACCATCCACACATGGGTTTCTTGGGATTTGGGGCTTATTTATACTAGAGGAGTGACGTCAGCGGCGTGCCGTTTGCTGTGAGTTACCAGTGGTTGAAAGCGATGCCATACTGCGTAAGGCAGAAGTTATGAGGCAATTTATACGTGACAAGTCATACGTGAACTTTTAAAATTAGCACTCACAATGAGCCAGGCCTTGTGCTGGGTCATGAATGAGTGAGAGAAATGTAAATGTAAACTTATTTTAAGTTATGTTGCTTTACACAGTTTAACAGATTCTAGCTTGTTGGCAACATTTTAAATGTAAGTTTCGAAAATCTTATTTTAAAAGATGAGGCCATAGCCATATTACAGGTTAGAATACACTCAGGATGCCAAGCTGAAGATGAAGGAGAAGAGCAATGGGATAAGGAGGCAGCTAACACTTTGTAAAGATGTCAGACAATGACCAGTTTCCGACTGGACTCCTCTGTCAAGTTTCACAGCCACATCACGTTAAAGTTATGAAGAAAAGTTATCACTGAGGCGATCTTCAATCAAATACAATTTACTACCCACCCAAATACTGGGTTTGAAATCATGGAGCTCTTACAGACTGTTGTTGTACAGAAAGCCCTGAAATAGACGGGGAAATGGCAGAAATATGGGGCACAGCGCATTCCATCCACTATGGGTGACTTGAAGGACTTGAAAAAACCAGATAAATGTTCTTAAAATACTGAGATTTCCCTTCAAACTTGGAGAACCGGAGCTTGTGAAACAAACAGGATGGGGCATGTCTGAGTGACCCATTACAGAACACCTCAGGTCATTAAAATCAAGATATCATCGCACCTGGGAATAAATTGACTGTTAGGACATGTCTGGTCAATCTATTTCCAAATGGTTTTTTAAAAATTCATTGAGGAACTTTGTATTATAAAACTCTTTCAACGAAATCTAGTGTGGATAAGTCCTACAGTGAGGGATCATAATTGAATGTGGAACTTGAGAAAACACACCTCTAAACTAGCATATTTTTCCTTGCAAAGGAGCAAAAATGAATATAAAAAACAGAAACACATACGCATTCCACATTATGTTGCATATTTATTGAGTCCTGTGACTGAATAAATCACGGACTTTATTCAAGCCCATGAACTTGAATTACATGTTTTCTTTTCCAAAACACTAGCCCGTGCTTAAAGGACTTCACACCAGGTTGGTGGTGCTGAGGGCTCTACCTAGAGCGTCTCTTTTAACCCTGACAATAACCCTGGAAGACACCCAGACCAGTCCTGCCAGATGGGTTGCTCAGCAAAAATACAGTTGACTTCAACAGCATGGCTACTAACGAGAGTGACAAGGCTTGAGAGATGGCAGACGGCTCCCTGGATCCAGCAAGGAGCCCCTACGTGATCACGACAGAGCTCTTACTTTTATAGTTCACAACTCGACATGCTTCAACAGTTCATTATTTTCCTGGCTTCCTCTGGAACTGTATACTTTGAGCACTAATGTTCAAAACAGTACATCTGCACCAGCATAAACCCATCAATGTGAACAACAGAACGGAAGACCGACGGAGGCAGGAAATCAGTCATGTTCTCCAAGTGCCCGGGACAGCACCTAGCGCAGATGGAATACCTGTTCAGCAGATGAGAAGCTGGCAATGGGAGTTCAAATCTATTGCTCGAATGTCAAGTTTTACATTGTATGGGCAGGCATTTGGGCCAGGGGTCCCTACTTCTCATTAAATTCTCAGAAAGGGCTGTGAAATGAGTGGTGATGCCTGGCTGGAAGAAACGGGGGGTCCCAAAGCTGGGCAGCAAGTGGCACTCGATGGCCTCTAAGGACTTAGAACTCTCATATTTGAGCTCCAAATGCTTATATCTTTTATAATATCCTTGTATTTGTACCTCACAGTACCTCAGCCCTGAAAGCCCAGCTTCTATCCATGAGGCAGAAGTTTCTTTCTTAAAAAGGAATTATAAATTGAATTAAAACAGAGGGAACCCTGATGGAATTATAGAGACCTATCACAGAAGGACCTCCAGCTCCTCTAATAATGGAAGCCCCACCCTCCGGGGTTTTCCGTCAAGGTCAGGACACCAGAACCTCCTCAACAGCAATCCGCCTGTACTGAATTTCCAGGAGTGGGAGCAGGTTTAATGTGTGGCAGACACACTTTCTAGGCTATTGCTTCCTGTGACCACTTATATTATATATACTTTCTACCCAATGAATTCATGCCTAGAGTCCATAAATATAAAAAGTCTCATATCGATATAAAAATAAAGTCAAATGCAGTTAGATATTTAATGATGGATTTGTGGCGATCATAAATTCTAAACCCCAAATTTGGGTCACAAAGCCTAAAAAATAATAATAATTTTGATCTGCAAATTTACTGTGCTAAAAGTCATACAAAACTTTCCAGAAACCACATTAAGTTATACCTTTAGTATTTGTTTTGGGTGATGTGGTTGGCAGGTAAAGAGGAAAAATTAGAGATTAGTATATATCTTCTAAGCATTTTTGTATGCTGGATTTTGATTGTGACCCCATTTTTCCATAAAGGCTAAGAAAAGAGGAAATAACAGGAAGTCGGGAAATTAAGATTTCTCTGAAGTTTGGGCTGAAAAAAGCCAGAGCCCTGGGCAGGATGGGAGGGAGGCCTGAGACATGGGGGACAATTTCGCTACATGAGCAAGAATTTCCCCGAATCCTCTGGCTGTAAGTTCAGTCCCTCCCTCAGGACTCGCCCTGCTGACCTCTGCTGTCTCCTGGTTGATTCCCACCCCTCTTCATCTTCCCCCACTTTGCCCTTAAGTTAATTCTTCTCGCCCAGAGTAAAATCTCTATTTACAGCGCAAGCTCGGAACATGCTGTTCAACTAAACAAATCTGACACCATTTTAATCCTATTATTCAGTCCTAGGCTCAAGTTATTACAAAGCTTGTGTTATTCCCGCAGTGTGAGAGAGTGTTTGCCTTGAACTTGGAGCCGCATAAAAGAAAATCAGGTAAAACTATTATGTCTCGGTGAGTGCCTCATTATCTCAGCCAAGGAAATGAATGTTTTCTGATTATTCGCTACCGTTCTCCAGCATGAATTCTGGGGTTCATGGTTATCGATACTTTTATAGTTGACCTTCAAGCTGGTTGACAGATTTCAATGGCGATGTTTGACAACGAGAAATAAATCACTCTCCCCGCCAAGTCTGGGCTGTTGGTGGTTCCCTGTCCTCCCTTTCTCAGCTCTATTATTTATCATCGTCCCCTCACAGAAACAAAGGACTGAAAGTGAGTAATATAATACTGGCCTATGGACTATATTAGAAAAAAGCGTAGCTTATTTAATATTATTGGGAAAATAGAGCAAAACACTCAAAATAAGAAATAGCTCTTCTAAAATGATAAGGATTAAATCAGATGCTTTGGATTTTATATTTCGTGTTTATGGATCCTGATAGATATGAACCAATGCTGGTCAACAAAGCATTTTCTATGGTGATAGTTTTTGTTATTTTTAAGAAAGCACAAATATAGAAATCTGGTTAAATATCACTGTTTCTTATAATATCCAGGCTCTTCCAATTTCATATGCTCTACATATGTGTACCTAGTGTATATGTTTATGTGAATATATATATACACACACACATATATATATAAATTTTACACATATGACTTTAGGATATTTGTTATTTTAGAATATTTACATGGCCCTGGCTGGCATAGCTTAGTGGACTGAGCGTGGGCTGCAAGCCAAAGTATCGCAGGTTCGATTCTCAGCCAGGGTACATGCCTGGGTTGCAGGCCATAATGCCCAGCAACCACACATTGATATTTCTCTCTCTCTCTCTATCTCTCTCCCTTGCCTCTCTAAAAATAAATAAATAAAATCTTTTAAAATTATAAAATAAAACAAAAATAAACGGCAAATTAAAATGTTTAAAATTTTTTAAAAAAGAATATTTACAGAAATGTGAACACTTAAAACAATTCCAAACTATATTGAAAACTAACAGGCCCTGGCTGATGTAGCTCAGTGGATTGAGTGCAGGCCTGTGAACCATAGGGTTGTTGGTTCAATTCCCAGTCAGGACCCATGCCTGGGTTGCAGGCCTGGTCCCCAGTAGGGGGTGCACAAGAGACAACCACACATTGATGTTTCTCTCCCTCTCTTTCTCCTTCCCTTTCCCTCTCTCTAAAAATAAATAAAATCTGTTTCAAAAAAGAAAGAAAACAAACAGAATGTCACAAATATTTGAACTGAAGGATGTGATCTCTGAGAATAGCAAAAAGCTGAGGGCATTTCAGTTGCACATTATTTTGTGTGAATACTAATGAATGGAGCCCTTCCTTATAATCAGCATAACCTGTTGATAAATGTGTTTGTATGAGACATAAAACACTCTGAACTGCATTTATATGCCTATTATAATGGGCAATTATATTAAATTAAAATAATGAATTAATAGTTTGATGAAAGCATAGGCCTCTGTGTGTTTTGCCAGGAGGAAGCAGAGAGCTAAGGAAAGTATCTGATTTGAAAATTAATCCCAAATAGTCTAAGTGTAAAAAAGAAGGTGGAATGTGAGAGACTTGAATGGCATAAAAGAAATTTAAAAGTAACTAGATCTATTAAAGATTTTAACTAGGTTTAGTAAAAAATTCAATCAGTTGTGTTTTGTCTACACAAGGCCATTTTTTCAAAGTGACAATATACAGTCACTTTGAAAAAATGTGTGTGTTTCTAAATAGAACTTTTGTGACTGTTAAAAAGTTTTGGACCTTGAAACATGTTAACAAGATAAAAACAGTGGAATTTCTATTCCTTTATCCTTTTAAAGCTGAATATCATGCTGTCTGGACCTCTTCCTGAACAGAGGATTTTGTTCTGCACAACTTTGGAGTTTCCTTTTTATTTTGCTGTGGTGTAACATTGTCTAAGGCTACAAGATTAACATTGGCATTCTGCAAGTTCTCTTGACGTTTGGCTTTTCTTTCCATTTTCTGTAGCAAAGCTGAATCCAGGTTAGCTAGCAGATGATGGCATAGGGCTTCAGTACTTCCAGGTTTTCTTATTTCTTTGCCATCTATCGGAAGTTGCAGAGCAATGCCCGTAGAAGGAAGCTGCGAGTTTTACATGGCATTCCTGGAACAAATGAAACTTGCACAGTGGCTTTGATACTCCCTTGATTATTGCCCACATCTCAAATCATGCTTCATTAGACCATAGCATCACAGTGGATACATAACCCTCGTGAATTCAGTATGACTGTGATAGACAGCCATGTAACCCAAACGTTCCTGGGACCCCTGATCATGACCTGGTGACACCTAACCATTGTGCCCTCCATGGGAACATGACCTGGTGATGTGGTCTCACTAGTTCAATCAACACAGGAACAATTTTTCGCACTTTAACCATTGCTTCAATTTGGGTGAAAAAAATTTAGAAAATAGTGACTTATGTGGGTGTGTGTTTGGTCTACTCCCTTAGACCACAATGACTATATAATTTACTCTCCAAATTAGGATGCTTGTCAGAGTGAAATGGAAGATAGAGGTGTCATTAGCAATAACCATGGGGCCACAGAGATATGGACAGGGACTATCCCCCACAAGTACCCCCCAAATATGGCTGCTCTGCTTTGAACCCAAGCCCTGGTGTAATAACAGACGAGGAAGGCTGCTGCTGGGGGAGGCATGCTGGTAGGGGTGTTTCTCATTTCTGGTTAATTCCTGGAAGAGGAAACTACCCAGTGGGGAGACACAGAACAAGTACATGCATCATTGTTCTTATGCGCTCTGACACCTTTTGTATTTTGACGGGATACTGCAACATACAGCATTCTCAAACATTAATTTCAATAAAGCGCTCCTCTCCTACAATTAAGGTATTCACTTTTATCTTAAGGGCTTTGATTTGGGTGGGTCCAGTTCTGACATCTTGCGTAACAAACCACCCCAACTGTAGCAGCAAAAACAGCAGCAGTCACTTCTTATGTCTCCCCGTTCTGGGAGATGACTGGGCACACCTTAGCAGTTCTTACTATGGACTTCTGGAAATTGTGGTCAATGGTGTCGGCTATAGTGTCGTCTCAAAGTCTTCCCTTCTCACGTGAGTTGCTGTCATTGCTGACTGCCATTCAGGACTTCAGCGGGGCTTATCAGCCAGAACCACCTATGCAAGGCCTCTCTGCCTGTGGAGCAAGCTTCCTCATAGCAGGAAGTCTGGGTTTGAAGCGAGCATCCCGAGGAAAAGAGCCAGGAGGAAGTTGTCTCTCCTTTTATGGCCTAGTCTTAGGAGTCACCTAGCATCACATCTACACTACATGATGATAGACACACAGATCCACCCAGGTTCAAGGGGAAGGATATAAACAAAACCTCCTGATGGGGCAAGTGAGAAGTTCATACGGAAGAAGAGCGTGTGAGTTGAGAGACATGTCATGGCCACCAACGGAAAATATATTATGTCCAAAGGACATCCATGTGATGCAAGAAAAAAATGACTAACTTGAAAAGGCAAACATTTCTGAAATAGACTGAATGGGTTGTCTACTTTTCTTGAATCAAATTTATATCTTGTAACTTTCTTATTTTTCCAAATGGGTTAGTTAAGGTAAAATTATTGTTTTTTATAATTTCAGCATTATAGATCTCAAAAAAAAGGACTCAATACAACATTAGCCCAAATTTGCATCCCCAAAATACAGTGCTGGTTGGCTCCATACCAGTGACTGTGATTGCATCCCAGCGCTCACTTTCTTTCCTCTGAACTCCTGCCATTGCTTCTTAAGTGTCACCCTCACTTCAGTCCTCTCTCTCTGAAGTTCATTTTGGACATTGGCTGAATTTGCCGATGTATCTCAAAACAGAGAAAATAACTCAAGTCAGGAAATACATTATAATAAATACCCATAATAATGAACATTGAAGTAGTACGTTTCTTGAATGATCATAAACCAGCATAATGAATAGAAAATATTTTACTTCCCTGTAAGAGACATTAAACCCAAATAGATGTTAAACTTGACCCAACATGCATTTCCATAACCTACAGGACCTTTTCTCTTTACACCTAAGGAATTGCCAACATGAGAGCCATTCAGGTTTTCCCCTGCAACCAATCCATCATATTTAATGATGCATTCAAAATCAGGAGCTGAGAATAATACCTAGAGAGGTCACATGAATTGTGACACCACTATGTGTTAAAGATGTACTTGGGAGACAGAGGGGTTCCTGAAGGTGGTGGTATATTTCATCTTGCTCCGCAGAAAGATCACAGAAAGAACACAATAGTGAATTAGAGTTGGAACTCACTTTGAATTGCTTTGGGCCAAACTGATTCTCACAACTAATTACAGATCTTGAAAGAGCTTGCGCAACGATTAATTTAGGGGTGCAAAATAGCATCTTTAAATTTACTAGAATTGCTCAACTTCTCAGTAACTGGTGTTATTTGAACTGGACTTGAAATGACCAGAGTTTCACTTTTGAAGGATAATTACCCAAAAGTGTGATCCTCAAAAAAATATTTCCACAAACTGCCCATTCTATGTACCTTATTAAAAGTTCAAAACTCAGAGTGACAGGTGGCTGGGAGGAAGGCCCAGCTGAAGGGGCTGGTGACGATGATGTCAAAACTCTGGGGAAAAAGCTTGGGACGTGGCGCTGAAGCAGCTGACTCTACACCTGGGACGAGAGCAAGCTCCGGAGCAGAGAGAGCAGGCTGAAATTTACGGACCTCTGAAACACTCAAGAGGCTGAGTGAGAAAACAGGACCTGGAAATACCTCCTCTGTAAATCCTCAGTAATTCTGCCCCAATCCTTGAAGATACGTGAAAATAGTTTGAATAATTTTGTCTTAAAGCCGATTGTCCTGCTTCCTAAATGTTGTCTAAATTGATTTAAATCATTAACTGATGTTCTGAATTTCCCAGTGCATCATTCTCATTCACTATCATCTCGGAAAAACCTAGCTGGAAATTAAATCATGCTGCATTTCCCCCTAATTATTTAAAAATAATGAGGGGATCATCATCTAAATGTATACTTCACGTCGAAAGTCTTTCCACTCTACCAGCATTAATTTAAATAAATACCTGTTAAACTTGTTTGGCTCTCCGTCTTTCATAGAATGTTTGCGATGTGAATGTTTTATTTCTGGATCATTAATGCTTTAGTTACAGGCGGTATTCTGCTGGGAAAAGAAGCATGCATTAGAATTCCGAATCTACAGCTCACTTGATGTGCCAGTTGGGTAAGTTATTTAGCCTCTCTAACTGTCAGTCTTCTCACCTTTAAATCACTATACTAGTGTGCAGCAGTACTCAAAATTATAACTTCAATAGTAGATATTAATGTGGTATCCCACCATGGATCCCGTAAGAATGAAAAGCAACCATATTCTGCCCACAAAATATGAAGAGGTTCTTGAAAGGGTGGGTCAAAGTAGGTTTAGAGTTGTGAGCACAGGGAACACAGTGCTTCATCTTGTATTATTATTTATTAATTATCGTGTTATTTTCTATATGAACTGTAGACCTACTTTTGTCCACCCCTGTAGCCACATTCAGATGTTTTCGATATCACACATGTAACTCCTGAACTGTAGTAACTCACGTGTTGTTGGAAAATGACTAGTTCTTTGTTCTAAATATAATCTTTTGAGAGGAGGTAGGAAGAAGATATAAATATGAAAAAGAAGGGGCTTTGTTTGCAGAAGTCCATTTAATACATGACAACTATGACTCCTAGGCCTCCATTAAGGAAAAATGGTTTTTTGGTGGTTTTTGGTTTTTTTTGCTTGAACAATATTCAAGAAGGGCAGAGGAGCGTGAACAAGTTGCCTGATTCTATTTCTGGGTGAGGCTATAGAAACGAAGCTCTTTCTGGTACAGTGACTGATGAGAAGTTTTCATTCAACATAATAGCCGGGAGTCATGAATCAATTCAGAGTAATCACAGGAAATGCCCATCAATAATTTAGTGTATCAGTTTTTCCAAGTACTTCTGGTCTACATCGCTGAAATATATTTAGCCTGTGGCAAAGAATAGTCAGATGGCATTTGTTTGGATTAAGGCAGGTTCAAGGTGCAAATAGGATTTATAAGATAACAGAATGCTTCTCACTCTCCTTCCAAAAAAATAAAAGTAATAATAAAAAACCATTTGGAGCAGTATAAAAGTAAGGGAGGACCTAAGATGAGTGTGAGAAACCTGAAAATGAAGACCGAGAAAATGATCACTAGACAATATTTGAAAATGTTGGAAACTTTGAATTTCTAACGGAACAAATCTGGGTTGGATTTTTATTTTTACCTCTTCCTAGGACATCGCCCCATTTCCTTTCTATAACTGAACCTGGACCCTTTGAGGGTAATGCTTTTCCTGGAAACCCTCCATGGGAAGTTCTCACCTTCTTATTTCCCATGAACTGCACGGTCCAAATGCATGATAAGCACGGCTAGCTGCCCAACTGTTAGCGCTTTTATTTCATTTTCACCTTCATTAACACCCTCCTCCCTCCTTTGATGTTCATGACATTTGATTACACCAAAGACTAGTTGGATTTGTGCTCATTACCTTGGGGCAATGAGGACAGGCCAACATTCGCCCGGCTCCTCACTGGGGCTTCCAGGCCTCTGGTGACCACCTTCACTCAACAAGAGCTGCTTTTTTGAACCTCGTGCCTCTAGCTGCTACCAGCTTAGCTCCATTGTCCACTTTTCTAGGCGATTTCTGTTTATGGGTGATATTTGTATATGGCTCACTGTTTTTTCTCTGGGGAGGCTTCTCTGTCACCCAAGGACCTATGACTAGGGCTCAAGGTCTCTTATGGTTTTCCAATCCACTCTACTGTAATGATATAATAATAAATCAATGTTTATCTCGTTATGACCCAGTACAAGTGTTGGGAACCGCCCTGACTGGTATCAGAAGCTGAAACCCCTGCCTAGGCTAAGGCTAAGGGAATGCCCTTGGAACCGTAAGCCAGCAAGGAGACAAGGGCTTGTCTCCCTGGCAGGAATGCTGCTGCTTCTGCTGCTGAACCCCAAAAAGCTTGGTCAGTTAGCCAAAGACGGGTAAGATTCCCCATGGGGGGAACGACCTAAGCCAGGCACGATCACTTTGGGAGGCCCCCCAAAAGAAGAACTTTGGGGGCTGCAGCGTAAGAGGGTGATGGACCCTCGCTCCTCGGCTTTGACAAAGCCTGAGTTCTCATCGTCTGGGAGAAAATCTCCTTATTGCCTTAGTTCCCATGCTAAGCCTGAAACAATGACAGGGTGGTGCAGCTCTGTGCTGAAAGGGCAGATTCCCCGGTGACCAGGCCTAAGAAAGAACATGTAAATTACTGTGAAACCTTCTTTGTTTAGAATGCTCTCAGTTGAATGAGAGGGGTCCAAGGAGGAAGTTGGTTCGTCAAAGTCTTACCGCTCTTTGACCCCCACTCAATAGACCAGCAGACTTCCTTGTTTTCTATAGTTCCTTACTTCCCCCTGATGAGTACTGTACTTTACCTGAATTATTATGCAAAATGAGCCCAATAAAAGCAGGTATGGATGGTAAATCGAGGCCCTCCCCACTAGGGGGGGTGGCCATTCTGTCCCTACTTCCCCACAGAAACTAGTCTTGTCTCTGTGCATGTGTGTGTTTTGTTTCTCGCGTGTTTTTCGGCGAGCCATCCGCAGCATTCCGTGGTCACTGCTGGCCAGTGACCCACTCGCAACATACAAGTCCTTACAAGAAACTTGAAGTGGATATCATTATTCTCCATACATGAATGGTTTCAACGTTTTCCATTTTTGCATTTTTACAGATGCTAAACAAGGGAGTTGAGATATATCCCCTAAAGCTGAGTTATTGATATTTATGCTATGCTGGTTCCTAATAATCTTCACCTCAACTTGAATTTGTTTCCTTATTTCCAAGTCCTTGTAGCATAAACTTCCTCATTGCCCAATCTGATTCCCTCTGAAATACTGAACTGTAAAACTTCTAGTCACGACTACCGACTTCTTTCCTCTCGTCTGTCACTTGTTCTGACCAAACTTTCCTTTCAAGCTCGCCACAACTTTTGGTCTCTTCACAGTGCCCCGTTTTCTCACTCTTCCTTCAATTCACTTCATTCGCATCCCGAATCTCACTGATAAACTAATCAAATGACATTTTTAGTGTTTCCTTCCCTCAACTTGCCACAGACAACTCGCCAGTGCCAACTCAACTGTCCTTTTCTCCACTCCAGCCCCAGGGTGACAGGCATGGTTGAAAGGGGTATTTATCAATATAGTATGATGTAGCAGTTAATACGTGAGGATGAAATACACAACCCCAAACTCTAGAAACACGTGGTCTGGAGGAAAACGGTATACAAACAGTTAAATGCCATAAATGTTATATAAACAGTTTGCATTCAGTATAGGGAGATAAAGGTTCATTGAAGCCCAGTAATATCAAACCACACTAGTGGGTAGTCACCTATGTAAATACTGAAATCTCCCAGAAGACTGGCAGAAGTTTGGGTAGAGGAATAAAAAACAGTGATTCCTTTGTCCAAATCCTACATTATTAGAGAAGTGAACTTGAAAATGGGGCGACGGGAGATGCAAGCATGGGATGAACAAACCTAAGAATTACAGTTGAAATATTAGTGAGAATTATAATAGGAATCATCATTTATCTTCTGGCAACAGTTGTGATTTTCCTTTGGGAATTCACCCTCCTGCGGCTCTCTGTCTTAAGTTGGTCCAAGTGCCGTAAATAAGAGAACAGTAGCAAGAGCTACCTAAACAAAGACACTGTCTTTCCAACTGAATTTGAACTTGAGCCTCTGCTATCATTTAGCAATCATGTGAAGGCTGGGAATAAAATGAGCACACCAAGGGCAGCATGGTGTAGCAGAGAAAAAGTCAGAGCTCTGGTGGAAGTGTCTGAGCCAGAAGTGAGGCTGCATCTGCAACCAGCTCTATCCCTGGACCACTTTTCAGCATCATTGGCCATCACACTTCCTTTTGCCATCCTCATGTAGTTAGAATTGCATTTTTCTATTATCTGCAACTGGAAGAGAACTAACTGATACGTCACCTATAAGAAAGGGAGAGGAACTAGAACTAACTGAACAGTATGTGTTTCTTACATGTACAAACTATAAGGGAAAAAAAGTGAATAGCCTATAGTCTTACAAGCAGACTGCCTGGATCTGAATTCCGGATTTATCCATTATTAGCTGTGCCTCTTTGAACAAGTTAATTAGCCTCTCTGTGTCTTCACTGGTAAAATAATAGTTCTCACCTCATACCTTTGTTTTGAGGATTAAACAAGTTAAGCCCTGGAACAATCTCAGTCTTATCTGTCCGATCCGGATGGGCTGAGAAGCGTGAGGGTGTAGCGGGAGGGAGAAGTGGATTTGAGGGTTTGCACCAGAAAAAGTGAAAATTCATTCTTAGAAAAGTGAAAAGGTGGCATATGAACATCAAAGCAGAAGAAAAACGAAGATCCCAGGCAGGCCAGTGTGAAGGGGGAGTTTGGAGGGGGTCTGTGGAACGAAGCGCCAAGGTCTAAGAGCTACGAGAATAAGAGGGACAGGGAAAGAAGAGCTTAAGAAGTGCTGGTGTGTTTTTACATAGTGGTCTTTTATTTCAAAGAGATAACGCATTGAAGGAGGTGGTTTCATTGACGTGACCCCGATCTCTGCCCGAGCCATGACACAGGGGGCTGTGCCCAGCGGTTACCTCTTTGGGATTGGTAGGGAGTGTAAAGACAGGAATGTTCGGACTTTAACATGTAATTTTTGCATTGCATGGATTTTTTTAAAAAGATTTATTTTTTTATTTTAGAGAGGGAAGGGAGAAAGAGAGAGAGAAACATCAATGTGTGGTTGCTGGGGGCCATGGCCTGCAACCCAGGCATGTGCCCTGGCTGGGAATCGAACCTGCCATGCTTTGGTTCGCAGCCCACGCTCAATCCACTGAGGTACGGCAGCCAGGGCTGGATTTTTAATAATTACATATTCATTTTATTTAGTGTAAAACAAAATAAACCAGAAATTGGATATCTGAAAGGATACTTAAATACTTGCCTTTTTAAAACTGGGTTTTAAATCATGTGAAGAGCCAGTTTTTAAGGTAATGTGATTTGAAATATTAAGCTCAATGATTTTTCTATGAGCAAAATACTTTGTTTCTATAAGGTAAAAACCATTCATGTGTATGTCATAAGGTACTACGTACAAATATTCAGAGGAACATGAGGGTGTAAACCGTGTATCTGAGAGTTAGAATTCTTGCTTATTAACTGTCAAGGTCATGTTCTGGATCTTCACTACCATCTAGAGAACCAGGGTCGTTACCACCACCCGGACCTTTGGGCACCCACCACTCTCCTCCGCCATGCAACCCCTCTTACAAACACAAATCTGCTTTTTTGCTTTGGGAAATAAACACAAAAAATAAAAAGGGTGTGTATAATTTTAAAAAATCATAATAAAGTATGCATATATGAATTCTCTAGTAAGTTACTATTTTTAGGTTAAAAAACAACTTTTGAAAGATTTTTCTTCTGCTGAAGCTCACATGATTTGCCCTCACACTATTGGTCAAATATGGGAGTAGTGATAAGTATTCTTCCAGCAATGATTATGGAATGCATCCATATTGGTAAAGTCCATGTTTTTATATCAAATCAGTACAGAAAGTCTAAATGATTAGAGTGGTATTATAATAAAAAATAAGTCAATTTCTCTTTCTGATTTCAGCTTTAGCTGAAAATATTTAATTCTTGGAATATTGCTTTTTTTTTCCTTCTTAAGAGTTTAACATTAAGTACCTATGATATATAAACTAAAAATGTAGAAGAATTTTATAAACGAAATCAAATAATTTTGCCAATTGCTTTATTTTCTTTGACTCTGTGATGAATTTGTCAGAAACATTTTGTTTAAGGAGAATTATGAGGCTAATTATTTTGTTCCAAGCTGTTAATATTTTGTACATTCAAAATCCCCTTTTCCTGTAGAAGTGTCAGACGAGCTTCATAAATATTTTTGGTCAGAAAGTAAAGATGAGGCACTGATATCCAAGGCAGCGAACTTTCCGCGACACAGATTCATTGACTTGCATTTTGCAATACAACCCATTTACATATTGTGTACAGCGGGAGAGGGTGCAACAATGAAATGCCTTCTTTAAGACTGGGAACAAGGGCTGCATTGATTATTGATGACAAGGTTTACATTAAAAATAAAAGCTGAAACTATGTTAGAAATAAAATCATGTGACCCCAAACCTCGCCTCAAATTAGTAGAAAATTAAATTGATTGTGATACAATATTGGGGTAGAAACTAGGTTTAAAAAAGTCTGGCAGTAGGTTGGGTGTTGGTTTGATGACAGGAAGTACATTTTTCCCCACTGCAAAATTATTGTGCTGTGACTATGTGAAAAAAAAATGTTAGAAGAGGGGATCTTTTTGCTTCTTCTCAATAGAGAACCTCATCTTATGTTTGAAAATTGTCCGTTATAGGAATGTTTATTTCCCACTGAATATAGAGATTAAGAAGGCAACAGGGTTGCCAGATTTCACAAGTAAAAATACTACAGGGTGCCCAGCTGAATTTAAAGTTCACATAAATGTCACATATATCCCCAGTAAGTACATCCCCCAATTCTGCAAATATTGAGACTCCTGTATTTTATTCTGCAACCCTAGAAGCAAGGTACTTGCTTTGCCAGCCTTCTGTGTAGCTAGAATGGCACCCAGGATGACCTTGCGGCCTAAGATGGACCAATTAGATAAACTGGCCCAGGTTTTGACTCAGAAAAGCAGGAACAGTGGAGAATCCATTTAGCCAGTGGTGGCAGCAGCGGCAGCAACGTCAAGTTTCCATGGCAACACTGGCTGTCTCACAGTGGTGCCCGGCAGCGGAAGCTTTGGCATCCCGAGTCCAGTAGCAGCAGGAATGTCCCCACTGGACTGAGTCTGGGGTGTGATGTCACTGCGTAGCTTCTCCCCTCCCTGCCCTATTTCCAAGAATCCTTTAGAATTCCTGGTAATTCTTTGGGCTACACAACATCCTTTCAAGAAATACTTTTCTTTTTTTTTTTTAAGATTTTATTTATTTATTTTTAGAAAGGGAAAGGAAGGAGATAGAGAGAGAGAGAGAAACATCAATGTGCAGTTGCTGGGGGTCATGGCCTGCAACCCAGGCCTGTACCCTGACGGGGAATCGAACCTGCGACACTTTGGTTCGCAGCCCGCGCTCAATCCACTGAGCTATGCCAGCCAGGGCTAAGAAGTACTTTTCTATTGAAACTGCTCATAATCACTTTTTAATATATAAGACCTTATTTAATAGCAGAAAAGAATGTTCTGGGGAGGGAAAAAAAGAAATCCAAACATTCAAACCCAATTGCCAGGCATCCTCCTGAGAACAAGAGAGTGTTCAGTCCCTTCTAAGAGCAGAGCACAGGGTTAGCGTGTGGTGGCTCTGGAGCAGTGGCCCCTTGGTCCCGGTCCAACTCTGCCTCTTAACCACCTAGGGACCTTCAGCACGTTGCTCAATATTTCTGTTGATCAGAAAAGTTCGTGTCCTCACCTATGAAGTGAGCATAACAATAGTGTCTATCTCACAGCAGTGTGTTGAATTTCAAATGAGTCAATATTTAGAACAGAGGCTGGTACACAGAGAGCACTGAACATATGTTTAAACAACAAAAAGCAATCATCATGCGAAGTGGTATTCAGTTGTGATGACCACGCTGCCTCTCTCCTCCAGGTGCTAGAAAAGGACTTCGGAGGAGCCCTTCATGTATAATAAACCATGCTGTGACTAATACACTTTAGAATAAGCAAAGCATTCTAAGTACTTGTGCTCAGACTTTTAGCATTGCAATATCAAGCTAGAGAATGTGGTGGGCCTTATTTGAAAGTGAAATAGGTAAGATTAGGAAGGAAATATTAAAAACGTACCTATTGTAAAACATCATCCCCCAGCTTGTTAGGATCTTATAGAGTTAATTATTAATGCACCAGGCAGCAAAGGTACACATGGAGTGATCAGGCAGCTAGAACACCATTAGTGATTGTAAAGGGAAGTTTTTTTGTTCAATTAATAGGTATTTCAGGCCTTAGAGCAATATATAGGATTTGGAACTTCAGTCGAGTTAATGATAAGAAGCAAGAGTGGAAATTTTATCTCTCTCTTTTAAAGAAAACTGCAGCTGAAGATATGTTTATTGATTTTAGAGAGGAAGGAAGGAAGGCAGGGTGAGAGTGAGAGACAGAGAGAAACATCAAAGGGACAGAGAAACATAGATCGGTCGCCTCTTGAAGGTGTCCCCACCAGGGATTGAACCCGCAACCCAGGCATGTGATCTGACCAGGAATCAAACCTTTTGGTGTATGGAATGACACTTCCACCAACTGAGCCACCCGGCCAGGGTTTATCCGCTCTTGATGGGAAGGGAGGTAGTGTGAAGTCAAGGTCAAGAGCAGGACAGGAGAGTAGACCACATATCAGGAGGCTGAGCGGGAATCAGGTGGAAGGGTGAGCAGGAGGAGAATGGGCCAAGCACCGAGGAGCGGGAAGAATCTTGCAAACATGTATAAAACGTGTCTCGACCACTGCTGTTGTGCCAACATTGATTTCTGTGACTAGCACATACAGTCAGTGCTCAAAACTTATTTAACTAATGGCACCATGGTCTTGTAATGGAAATGCAGGAGAACAAACTGTCCACACTATCAGCAAAATAATCCCAATTATTCCAGCGATGAACATTTATCATGCTGGGCACTGAGGTTACTGAAGCGGACAAGGCAAGCAAGCTCTGCCCCCTCAGAACATGCCAACAGTCATGCACATCAACAGACATACGTGTGTTATTTAAGTTTTTTGGAGAAAAATAAAGTAGTCTAAGGGAGGCAGGAAGTGGCATTCGATTGTTACTTTCCAGAGGGTGGTCATGCTCGGTGATGAGTGTGGCGTGAGGAGAGACACCTGAAGAGAGTAGGGAGACTCACCAAGCAGGTATCTGAGCGAGGAACACTCTTGGTAGAGACAAAGGCATGTGCAAAAGTCCTGATACAAGAGAGGGTTTGACAGATTTCTAGATCATGTGGGTGGAACAGAACATTCAAGAGCAACATGGCAGAAAATGAGGTGAAAGACGTACCTGGTCCTGAGATGGGTATTTGAACCACTGGGTCTTATTCAGGATGCGGTAGAAACCACTGGAGGAACATCCTTTGGGTGAGTCATTTCCGCTGATGTTTGTCTCACTATCATACACGGACCTCGCGCCTCACTAAAGCTCTGCACAGAGCCATTAACAACAATTAAAATACTTAGCGGATGAATGAGTCTTTGGTGTGGCCCAATGTAGGAGAATGGGGTCCAGGCTCTCCTTAAAGAATGATTGGAAGAAAGTCTGATGAACTTATTGTTTATTGAGCCATTGTTTAAAATGCCCCTTCAGTCAGGATGTCCTTGTCCCATCTGTGTCCCTTTCTTCTACCCCTGGAGACAGAAGGAATCAGTGTCACTTGGTGCTCCCATGGTCCTTCGAACAGTGAAAATATCAGTGCAGCTGGACTCAAAATGCCTGGTACTGTAGGTTCAAGCATCACGAGTTTTAGAACTAGACAGACCTCAGTTTGTGATGGATTAACCCCTCTTCCCTTTTGACTTATAAAACAAGGATGTAAATTATACCCTTTAGGAGCTTCGTAAGAGTTATGATTATTTGTATCATGACACCTAGCACTTAGCAAATGTTAAGTAAATATTACGATTTTTAAAAGTGTATAATATACACTTGGGCGTCTGATGAAATAACTTCACAGTTGACAGGTATGTGTTATGCTCAGTTGGGAACTTGCCACAGGTGGGTTTCTGCTACGGTTATTTTCGCCGGTGTGTGGTCTCACTTTCGTGAGTGTATTCCTTGAGATCAGAACTACACACACACAGTGGTTATGCTCAGGACCCAACACTCTGCGTCCCAAAAGGCGGGTGCTCAATAAATTGTGTTAGGGTTTGTAATACGTGTTGAAATCTGTAAGCGCCAAGAGCAACTGGGGTGTTCAGATTTCTGCAGATTGTTCCAGAGCCAGATCAATGCAGGTGGTCCTCCACCAGCCTTCCCTTAAGCTGACAAAGCAAAGAAAGACACCTCCTCTACCCCCTGGGGTATCCCTCGTACAGATCCCCGGAGAAATCAGTCTTCTTGCTGCTTCTCTGTCCAACAGGCTCACGTACCTCCCTGTCCAGACTGTTTTAAATACTCCAAGTACTACTATCTATTCTGTCCATATAATTCATTGACAGTCCCTGGTGGGGGGAAAAAAACTGAAATACTTCTAAGCAATGTCTCATTGATGGGGACTTGCAGGTCACATCTGGATTTAATAGATTCCAGTAATTTGAATATAATGAGGTCCTCAGTAAATATTATTTGCTGCTTGGTCCACCTCTTCTCAGATAAAGGCTATCATTTTGTTTCTGTTTCTGATAAGTCATACACTCCATGTGTCTAGTTACGGCATATTAGGAGAAAGCACCTCTGGGGGCCAAGTCAGCTGGCCCATATGCTCGGTTTTGTGGGGACTGTCATTTAGGAGGTTTGCTGGAGTCTTCACGATCTTGCACTTTTGTTACTAAATTGCTTTCTACGCAGACATTTTTACATAATCAAAAGTAAGACACTACAGCGTTTTCTGAGTTTGGTATCACAATGTCAAGGTGATAACTATTTTACTTTTCAGTTGTTCGGGATTATTATGTTCATCTTTATGAAACTGTGTAGTAAATGATTAAATTAGGGGATAGGTAAGAAAATAAAATTAATTCCCCAGCACTTTATAAATCACGATTTACTGAGAAAATCTGAACTGAAAATCTTATACAAGTAAAGAGTGCCGCAGTGTGGTTCTAGTAGCTAATTTCACACAAAGCTTCGTTCCAAGATTTTTTTAAAGCTAAAAAGGGGTCAGCCTGCAGCTATGAAAGCCTCTTATCGATACTGCAAATGAAAGTAAAATTTTAAAAGCTGTCAACTGTTTAACTTAAAGCTTCCCTTAAAATAGACACACATGGTAATTAATATTAATAATAGGCCAAAAGTCACACTACTGGTAAATGGCTGAGCAGTTTTAAAATTTGTTTTTATCTGATTTCAGGGCCTATGGTTTAAATCATCTATAATCTGAGCTAGGGGCTCTATAACTAAATGACACCCTCTTCTCCCAATAATTAATGATCCTGGCTTTGCAAGTCTATAAAATTAATTATATCGCACACATATTTTCAAGAGATCCCATTAATACATCAAACAGAACTTACCAGTGTTTGGGTATTTCACAGCAACCTTGTCAAATTGAAGAGGGAGAGATGTCCTCATTTTTCAAACAAGAAAAAGGAAACTCAAAATATTTAGGCAGTACTGTTTGTGTGGCACTGAAGTGACAGAAGAAAGAGCGAACCCATCAGCTTCTGGCTCCAGGTCTGGACACCTGGGGGACTAGGAGAGCCTGGCGGGTGCTCGCGGGCTGGGGACCACAGCTGCACACTGAAGACCATTTGATTTGATGAACTCGGGGCCAAATATTATAATACCTTGGTCCAATGGGCAGCAGAGTGTACACAGAGGTAAGTTTGATGTTCGTTCAGCAAACAGTCGTTGCTTCCCTGCATGGAACAGGTACCCCTCCACCAGGCTGGAGCCCTGCCCGCTGTGTGCGGAAGTTCACAGCGAGGTGGGGAGACCGATGAAGAAATATAAATCACTGGGCAGTGAGAAAGTCTCTAATGGAGACACGCACTGGGAGTCCAGACGCAGGGAAGACCACAGAGGGGAAACGGTTTATCCTTGCCTTTACCGTGAAGGGGAGGATGAAAGTGTGAGGTCAGGCAGCACCCGGGCAAGCTAGGATTTTAAACAAATGCCAGGCGCCAAGATAACGTGTATAAAGCTGTGGCTGAGAAAGGGTGACAAACTGGGTGGTGATTCTCTGTCGTGCGTTGAGCAGGTCATTCAGCCCTAGATTTCCATGATGTCTTTCTCATTACTCCAATTTATTTCTGAGTGTCTTTAAGTTGTTTTGCAGCAGAAAACAAACCCCTTTTTTAAAATGTTACATTTCTACAATTCAATTACAAAATATTATATGTGTGTATCTAAGTGTAAGATATGTCCTGCAATAAGATATGTCATCTTATTGCAGAAATAAACTATATTTGCATTAAGACAAACTAAGGACTTGTGGATGTAGAACAGTTTTTGGAAGAAGACTGCCATCTAGTGGTCAGACTTAGAAACTTACATGTACGCGACAGATTTGAAGATTTGTGAGTTGAGTTTTTATACATTGAATAAACATTTTCCTTTTCACTAACAGTTAATGATTTCTTTTCCATCAATTAAGTCTGTTAAAAACAAGACGACAGACCCAAAAAGAAGTCCCTTATGCTAACCCTTCCATCACCAAACCAAGGCTTAATTACAGCATCTGTTTTCCCAGGTGTGGAATCTTAAAGCAGTTCATCCGGAATCGCCTCCTGATCAGCAGTGGTTCGATCATCATCAGCCCTAGAGACCCCTGCCATCCCGAACGGAAAGTGACGCTGCAACAATCAATCTGCTTTTTGGCCTCAGGTGACTTCCGTGTTCCTCCCCCTTCCGCCTGTGGAAGTCATTTCGTACAGCTCCTCCGTGCTTCTTCCTACCTGCTCTTGGATGCTGCCTGCTTCGAATTCCTTCTGATTAAATAAGCTTTAAAACTTTTCAATGTTTATCTTTTAATAATTCTTATATCTAGCCTCTTGATTCTCAAGAAGAGAAATATAAGATTCCCCAAACACCTTATATTTATTAAAGCTTTCATATACACTATATCATGTGATAATCAAGAATGTCTTATAAGGTAAATATATTTAATATATTGTCCCCTTTTTGCAGATGGAGAAACAGAAGCATAACATAAGAAACTCGTCTCAGGGCCCCATGTAAAGAATTGACTCAAGTCAAGGAAATCTTCAGTTCTGGGGTTCTTTCTTCTTGGTGCGTTAGAAACTGGTTTCATCATGAACTCTCTTGGTAACATCATGACTCTTCAATGTGATGTGAATAATATCTATTTTCTAAGTTTGGAATCTGGAATGTCTGAGGTTTTTGCAATTAAATGTATTTGTTATGATAGGCCAGGGTAACAAACAACTTCCAGACCCTAGTGGTTTCACACAGTAACATTGCATTTCCCGCCCTGTCTGTGCAGGAACTCACACCACGCCCACTTGCGCTTCATTGGGCCAGCGGCAGAGGAAGGGAAAACGAGGGAGAGCACATTAAAGGTTCGAGGAGGACTGCTCCCTGCCATAGAAGAAATATTTACTCTGCATTTCTTTTTATGAATGGGTATACAAAATAAGGCTTTTGAAGCACATGGGTTTGCAAAACATTTCTGCACCTTTGCTTGTGTGTGTGTGTTCCTGTAAAGGACCTCAAGGTCACAGAGGTAGATTAATATTAACCCTTGGTTCATGGAACACTTACAGGTGGTCTGTGAATGGCTTTTATGTACATATACATGTCTGTACATGTGTATTTTTAATAGTGTAAATGCACCTGTGGTGGACCTGACAGCCAACACGAAAGCTCAGACTTCAACAAAGTTACTTCCAGCTGTGCGGTCCCCACTCCATCCAAATGCTGCTCCCTTCCCGAGGTAACCATCTTCCTGAATACTGTTCCCTCACACTGGTTTTATCTGATACACACACACACACACACACGTTATATTGGTATATAGTATACATATGTACAGGTATACAATGCACATACTATTTATATATTGCTTAAAGGCATACATTTTTATTTTAGCTTTTGTATCTTGATATAGTGTGTTAAGGTTCATCCATATGCTGCATGTCATCATAGTTCATTTATTGAATGTTGCATAATAGTCCTGTTTGACCATTTCCCAGTTTATTCATCCACTGTCCTTGGGGATGTGCAGTTGGTATTCTCCCCAATTTTTGTGACTGTGAACAGCTTCCCATGTACCTATGGGGCTTCATCTCTCAATAATTCTTCCTTTCTGGCCAAGCTTCCATCCTCACTGGTGTCTTAAAAATACCATTCTATTTCCTGATGCTCATCCTATTTTCTCCATCAGTATGCTTCTATACTTTTTTCTGCATTTTTAATTCTACACATCATCCAAGACCAAAGTGAAGTCTCACCACCTCTGTAAAATTTCGCATCACCATTATTATTCTTTCTTGCTCGGAATGTTTAAAATGAACTCTGCATTCAGTGGGAATGTTGTCATTTGGGTATTTCTGGGCTTGGGAACTGGACTATGTTTTGTCTCCCAAAAGTCCATCCTGTGGCGGGGCCTCTCAGGACCTGCCTAGTGCCAGGTCCCAAGCCCTCTTTTAGTCCCCTGGATACTTCTCACAGCCCAGGTACATAGTTCTCACTTCCTATGCCTCCGGTAAGGAGAGAGGGCCCATTCCCGAAAATCACCTGAGGGGCAGCTACCAAATGTGATGGTCAGTCCCCGTGTAGACTTGCAGCCTATAGTGTCCCGCGGTTTTCCAGAAACCAGGGTTCCCAGGTGTTTATTGTTGGCTGATAGCCCGCCCGCCGCCGCCGCCACACCCTGGTGAGGCAGGACAGCATCCTCCAGCTCTGCCTTCTAGGCAAGGGTGCATATTTGCGTTGTTTAGAGCTTAACGGCAGGCAGATGCCTTGTATCCCCAGGTCCTGCACTATTAACCTAACTCTTGGCTAGCATGAACTTTGCTGCCCGCACATGCGCAGTCTGCCCTTCTTCAGCTGCCTTTGGGCCCCCTGGGCCTTCCTGGTTGGTGGAATTGGGGACCTACCCCACTGGCCTGCATGGTCTCCACTCTGGGAGGATCTCCGCTCCCCCCTCCCCCACCATCGAAATCACTCTCAGGTGTACCTGTAAGTTGGCGACTGTCACACTGTCTGCAGGGGCCAGACTTCTACCCAACTTCTCACGGGTGACATAAGAAAACACCACTGTCATCCTTTGGACACCTCCCCAGCTCTCCTGCGCCCAACTACGCCCAGGTTCCAGATCCCTTGCCACCCCAAGTAGATCAGCACGCACATGTGCAGAACTCACCCCTGAGCCTCCCAGGTCTGTGCAGCCGGAGCCAGGCCTGAACAACCTGCACAGTCTCCAGTGAAAAGGAGGCCCAACTGGAAAACCACTCTTCTACTGGCAGCTACAAATTGATGACTGTCAGCGCCTATGCAGATTCCAGCAACCAGCCTCCTACTAGATGGTACCAGTCAGCACGCCCGGGTTGCTTTGGCGAGGCAGGCCAGTATTATCTTGGCACATTCAGAAGGCATTTGCGCACGGGAGTAGTTTAGGGCTTGGAAGCAGGCTTGCCTTTTGTCACCACCCAGTTCCTGCTCCTGGGCCCCGCCTGCCCCGAATCTAGCCGGGTTCCGCTTATGCCACCTTGAATTGAACTGTTTGCGCCTGCGCAATTCTCACTTGCTCCTGGCGTTGTACCACTCGCATTGGTCAGGCCTATGGAGCAGGGTGTCTGTCCCCAACCTCCTGCATAGTCTGCACTGTGGGGGGAGTTCATCCGCTGAAGACACTCGGAGGCAGAAGCTGCAAATTAAGGGCAGCCACAACCACTTGGGCCTGCTGCCTGAGGGTCTCACGTGTCTCTTACTAAATCATTCCCCTCCAGCCTTCCCGGTCCTGCTCTGGCAAGACAAAGCCAGTGTCCATCAACAGCTTTGCCTTCCGTGCAACGTGCGTATTCGGGTAGGTCAGGGTTTGGGATGAGGCAATTGCCTGGTGTTCCCAAGATCCAGGCCTCTCTGGACTAGTGTCCTGTCCCAGGTTCCTGGGCACCCTGTACTGTGCTTGCATTGCTTGTGGAGTTCCCCTTTCTTCAGCCAGCCTGGCGTGGCCAGGACCCTCTGGCTTAGAGTCCAATGTGGAGGGGGCTGACCCTGAAAATCACCTGGAGGCAGCAGCCGGGACCTGCTGTGGGTCCCTTTGGACCTGTCTGATGGGTACCCGCAGTCTCAGCGAACCAGCGCTCCCAAATGTCTCTTGCTGCGTTCACAGCGGTCCCACCAAGCTAGGCTTTTGAGTCCTGATACACCTGGCTTCAGGGTGCTAAGTCCCTTTTCTAGGTGCAGTCCTGGACTTTGGCAGATGCCTGCTTTCCCCCAAGAGCCCGTGACAGTGACAGAGAAAGAAAACCACCAGCTTCTTCCATTTGCTCTCTCCTCATACTTAAGATTAGGCCATGGTGGCAGATTGAGGCTAGAATCCTCTTCCCCAGCCCCACCCAAAGCATGTCAGTAATTCAATACATTCTTTCCAACTCTCTTCTCACATAATTAATTTTTTAAAAGATTTTTATTTATTTATTTTTAGAGAGGGAAGGGAGGGAGATAGAGACAGAGAAAGAAACATCAATGCGCAGTTGCTGGGGGCCATGGCCTGCAACCCAGGCATGTACCCTGAGTGGGAATCGAACCTGTGACACTTCGGTTCGCAGCCCACGCTCAATCCACTGAGCTACGCCAGCCGGGGTTCTTCACATAATTAATTTAAACAGAATCATCACCCACTCTGCTCAGGGCACCTTGGTCTCTTCTATCTTCCTGGAACATGCTCGATGCTCCACCTCAGGGCACTCGCATTGGCTCTTCCTCCCACCAGGAATGCTCTTCCCTTGAGCACCCAGAGGTCCTTCCCGCTCAGCCCCTTCACAGCTTTACTCCGATGTCACCCTCCCATCATGATCTCCCCCAGGACCCTGTTCAAAATTACACACCCCAACACTTCCCATCTCCTCCCTTCCCTCCTCAGCACATGTGACGAATGCTCTAGAAACATGTTTGTCTCATTGATCATGGGTCATCTTCACCAGAAGGGAAAGTCCTCGAGGACAGGGTACCCCCAGACCCCGCGATGTGCCGGACGACCTGCTGGGAGCACTCACTCGTCAAAGGCATAAATCCCCCAGTGAAGGATCCAGCTCCCCAGTGTTCCCTCCTCCTTTTTTTTTTTTGGTCTTTCCTCACAGGTGGAAATGTAAATGAAAGGTGAAAGAAAAAAAGACAAGTGAATAGAGAGCTTGAAGAAAGGTAACTTGAAGAAAGGTAACTTAAAGAAAGAAGAATGAGGAAACCCTTATTCTTGTGATACAGACTGTCCCTGTGACAAGTCCTGCATATTCAGCCCTTGCCACTCTTCTGGAATTTTCTCTGGTGCTTTCTGTAGGATACTCCGTCCAGGGTAATATTAGCAAAGTAAAAAGTTAAACTGGAAGTGGTTACAGTTTCTTCTACTTACTGAATAAACATATATACCATTTGTTCAATAATATATATAGATTAATGTGATTTATAATAAGTTCCACATTTGAATTTAGGATGAACAACTTTTGTGTTTAAAAGCCATGGATCTGAGAATCTTTCGTAGCAACAATGCACTATCTCATTAAAAATAATAAAACTCAGTTACCTCATGATAATTTGCAAAACATGTATTTATTCCATGTAAGTATAAATGCACATATAAATAAAAAATAGTGTTGTTTTTGTGGCACAAATAAATCCAGTCAGTGAATAACATTCACACGCAAATGCAAGGTCTTACTTACTGAGATTAAAATGTTAAATATTCTAAGAAGAAACCACGTTTTTAAAAACTGGACACATAATGTCATTGGTGAGCAATGTCTACATAGACAGTCTAGGTCCGCACATTTGCAGCAGGAGACTCGTACTGACAGAAAATGTAGTATATTTTTACATAATCAGCATCATCTGTTAACCTAAAAACAAACTTATAAGGGCATTATTCTCACGCAGCTTTACATAAATAACTGCAAATCTGAGCATCAACCAGTCATGGTAAGTACCAGCGTCTGCCCTGTGCTTTGAATCCAGTTGTCATGGAATTTGAAACAGCCTCAGCATCAGAAATCGCTGCCCCCTCCAGGACGCCAGGACACTAGGAGGCGGGTTTGCCTAGGTACTCTTTGTTGAAGAATTTTCTCGCTTCGATGTTACTGAGGGAAACAGAGCAACGAGACGGATTCTGTTTTCTGTATTCGATGCTCTCCACGATGGCATTCTTGATCACCTGCACACAGGGGCAAAGGGAGCAAGTCAGTGCTGCTCTGAAGTCATTGAAACAGTTGTTTGGCCAACACAAAAACCGAATCAATCTTTTCATTACAGGATCCTTTTGGAAATAGAGAAAGAAATCTCTGAGTCAGGCATGTGGGTATTTCCATGAAACACCTCGCCATGACACTCCCACTAAGCACATGTTCAAACACTCTTCCCTCCCCTACCAGACAAGAAGCAATTCTTGGGAGTTCCAAACGTTGTGCTGATAAAACAGGGAATGAAATACTTGTAACACGGTAAATCTATCTCCATTTGTCCTTCACTGGGAAGGCGATCAGAGGGAAGATACATTAATCACTAAACCTTGACCTGATGTTCGTTACCATGCGTGGACAAGTGGAAATGAAGAACCACAAGGAAGGCAAGGGCTGTCCTCAGCCTAGCGAGAGAAGGTGATGCCGACAACCCCCCGTGCCGTCTTGATTAAACAAACACCGGCGTAAAACATGGGCGTCCTTTGCCTAGAAAGCACCACCTTTGTGATTTTAGTGATGATGGCTATTTTCTACTCAGAACGATCTTTATACATACTCAGAAATTGCATGGTGACTGCCGCCTCTAAGAATTTCTATTGCAGTCATCATGAGCTTCTCTGGTATGAAGCTAACCTAGCTGGGAAGTTTTGGGAAAAAGAGAAGATTTGGGGTTTGGCCGAAGAAGTTATCGCAGAGCAACAGGAATGGCCTTTGGAAAGGAGGCCTGAAGAGCAATCTTGGCTCTGCTGCTATTTTATCACCTTGGCACCGTCGGGAGGACTTCATTCCTCAGGGTGGGACTCCAGGATTTCATCCTCACGGCCACTGCGGTAGAAGTCTCAGGACACAGAGGCAAGTCACAGGGGTGTCCTACAATCCCCCTTTAGTTGTACCCCAGGGATCTCTGAATGAGCAACGTTAAGGGATTATCTGCATGCTGCTATGGGGAGGAATACTTGGCAAGTCTGGACAGTTCAGAATCCGTGGCTCCCCCCAACCCAGAGCTGGTGCGGTGCCCTTGGCCTTGGAGAGGTGTGCACTGAGGGGCTTTCCCCATTCCACATCTGACCTCACTGGGCAAGCCGGGTTCAAGGCCTGGAGAAGAAAGACGTGTGGCCTGGGTGGTGTCAACATGCAGGTAACATTCTGTGACTTTATGTCAGGCCCAACGGGCAAGCTCCTCTATCCTCTGATAGTAACTTTAAATGGCAAGCAGTTGTATTATGGAAATAGGGGTTCATCACAGCAATGTGACACATTTATTTGCTTTATAATTTTGAAATGTATATCTATAGGAGTGGACAAAAGTAGGTTGACAGTGGTGAGTATGCAAAAGAGTTTACTCTTGTATTACTATTTATTAATGATTATATTATGTTCCATACTAACAATTGTAAAATCTACTTTTGCCCACCCCTATATAAATAATTATCTTCTGGGAAAAATGGGCTCAATGTTACCGAGTCTTTTATTAAAGCAGATATTTGCTGACCCCATTTCTTCATGAGTGAGGGAGACATAATGAAGTCTACTGCCGTAGAAGAGCTTGGGGCCTAGGACGGAGACCTTGACCAAGGGCCTCCAGGCACTATGCTTCTTGACTGGGTGAGGTCAAGGGGGATTAGCTGAAATTCTTGAGTTTGTTCCCCCTTCTTCAAAATGAAAATAATAACACTAATCTTGGCTTTTGCAGGGATTGAGTATCATTTATACAAACTATTTTGCACACCCTGATTGGTATGGTTCAGTTGGTTGGGGCGTCGTCACATACATCAAAGGGTTGTAGGTTACAGGATTCCTGGTCAGGGCACATGCCTGGGTTGCAGGTTCACCCCATCAGAGCTCGTTGATGTCTCTCTCCCTCTCTCTCTCCCTCCCTTCCCCTCTCTCTGAAAGTCAATGCATGTGTTCTAAGGTGAGGATAAAAACAAAACCCAACTGCGTGCCATGCCAGCACACAGGAAACATTTCATAACAAGCACATCCATTTATTGTTGTTATTTTCAAGCTGTCCATATGTGAGAAAATTTAGGAGCTTTAAATTAGATATGAGGCGGTAAGGTTTACTGGAAATAAAAACACTATGTACAGCCAAGAGAAGGTTTATTATTTGGTAAAAGTCAGCAAATTAATTCTGCAATAAAACGTGTCTTACTACATCTTCTAATAATCTCCCTGCTGCAGTTCAAGCTCAAGGTGCTCCGGTCAAGATGGCGGAGCAGGTAAGCTGTGCTCACCTCCTCCCTTGACCACAGCAGAACTACAACTAAACTACCGAGCAGTCGACCTGGAGAACCATCTGAGGACGAACTGAGCGGAACTCCTAGAGTTAAGGATATAAAGAAGAAGCCACGTAGAGACTGAACATAATACTGAATGTCAACTGTGATTGAAAATGTTTTTAAAAAGGAAAAAATCTCCCTCCTTTGTGGAGATCATGTCACTGAGTTTTCAGCTGGCTGCTCCTTCACTACAGCAGCTCAGGGTACATCAAGTCGCATGGCAGACAAGTGCCCACGTACAATAAAAATCAGCTATTTACTTTCCAAACACCTAAAAGGCTTTAACATATGAGACCACAGGGGAAATTATACTGATAACGACTGTCGATTCCTTTATAACGAATTCATGAGCACATACACGCAGCAATACCAATATCAATAATGAGCATAATTACCATAACCTTGGCAGGTGTTACTAGTAAACAGGCCATTCTTACAAAGGGAAAGGAATATTTACACAACTCTGAAAAACCCAAACCATCCGCAATGAGAGTGTGGAAGTTCAACCACTAGGTGGCGCATTAACACTATAAAACCATTAGCCATGTTTTTTCACATTACTGAAAATAATACCCACTTGCTGTCATTTCTAATTCTGTGATACAAACAGGAGAGGCTAAACTCAGTACTGCATCAGCTGCTAAATTCAAACCTTCGAGCATGATACATGGTACAGCTTGATGTCTCCAGAAAAGCAACGTGTTATATTTAAGTCTTCCTTTCTTTTTTAATTAGAAGTGTTCTTAAGTAGTGCTTGTATCACACTTCCTCTCTCATTCACTGCAGAAATTCACTAAAATTCCAAATCCTTCTTGCCAGTTGTGCTAGCAGTGACCCTCACATTCCCACTTTCCATCCGTGTACGGCACCTGTGCCCACTCTCCATCCATGTACAGGACCTGTGCCCACCCTCCATCCGTGTATGGGACATGTGCCCACCCTCCATCTGTGTACAGCACCTGTGCCCACCCTCCATCCGTGTACGGGACCTGTGCCATGCTTCACTAGTGCCATTCAAGGGCCTTCTAATGGTTGATCCAGAACATTTCCATCTTTGGCAATAAGGGCAGAAAATAAGGAAAGAAAACACTTAAAAGCTGATCTTCTTCCCCAAAGGAACAAATTTAGAAACGTGAGTTTGGAAGCGATCCACAAGCAAATATTGAATTCCCACAACAGGAAATTAGAAATGAGCCCAAAGAGGAAGTTACAGTATATATTTGGAGAGAAAAATAAAAATACATAAATGTGGAAAATACAAGAAGGTATATTGATCAAATTACTGTGAATTTTTTTTAGGAATTTCTGCCTTCCTAATAAATACTGAAGTGCCACGGAAGCAGGGACCTGTTGAGTCTCATCATTTTGGATCCCAGCTCTTAGCACATGGAAGGGGATCAACAAGTACTTGTAAAATGAATGAATGCACAGAAGGGTATCACGGAAGGTGGGATTGAACAGGAGAAACTTCAGCTCATGGGGAACAAAGAGATCTGGGCTGAGTTGAAGGGCAGGCAGCGTTTTCTAAGAGGAGTAGAAAGACTGGGCATGCTCAGTAGAAGGATAATCTTATAAAACGGCTAATGATGGAAGGTCATGGCAGGTACAGGCAACACCTGGTTCGGACCTGGTTGGAAATGAGGCTGTGTTTGGGGAATGCTAGGAACTGCGTCTGCCTGAGACACGGATGGTTTGAAAGTGAGGAGAGAGAGGAAAAACCCGTGGTTCCACCTCCGCTCCTCACATCAGCCTGCGACTTCTTGCCATCTGCCTACGTAGTGCATGACTCAGTTTCCTCACACATAAATAAAAATCCCTACCTCAGAGGCTAGCTTTGAGTGTTCAGTACTTGAGGGAGAGATATTTAGTTTATACTGAACACTCAAAACTCTCTTGTGTTTTTGTTGCTCTTGTTGTTTTGTTCACTGTTGTGTCTCTAGTTCCCAAAACAGTGCCCAGCACAGTGGATACTCAATAAACAAGTTGAATTAATGAAGAAATAAGATGGAAAGAGAGGTCAGGAAGCATGAAAGGTAGATGAATTTGGGCCTTATATATTGATTGGGCCATGACACTTACAAAGCTTCTAAATTATTTTAAAAAGATAAAAACTTTAACTTGGACCTCAGCACTTTTATCATGATGATGGAATATCAATAAATTGAGAATTAAGTACCAGTTCTTCTGGACAGGTGCTTGTCCTCATTTTAATTAGCATCTATCATTTAACACTGTATAGAGTTGTTTGAGAATGCATTTAAAAGGTCATTATTATGCACCATTGACATATGGTGAATAAACTGACATAAAACAGGTTTTTTGAATGTGACTGCTGAATTAGTAAATTGAATGAGACTGTGTAACAATACTTTGTGTGTGTGTGTGTGATAGCTGAACCAACTAGGTCCCAGGAAAGAGATCTCAGAAAGTACGTTCCCTCCAGATCAAAGCCATGGTTTATGAGCACAGCACGAGCCCCCGCTCGCTGGCAGGCAAACACTGCGTGGAGATTCTCCACAGTCAGCAACGCTGCCACCAGGCCTGTGACCAGGACCCTTGTTATCCCCTCCTCCTGTCTCGTTAAATTCTTCGACAGCTTCAGCCAGTAAGTCGATGACATTTTAAAACTTTACTGCATATTTATTTCAGGTGTCAGGCACTGTGATTAGTATCTCTGGACACATGATAAGAAGGCAAGTCATTGGTTTTCATGGATTTAAATTTTCAAGTAAAAGCAGAAGATAACATCAACAGAGATAATAATTTTTATCATGATCACATTGGCTGATCCAGCTTATCAAGCTGAATGCTCTTACATGCCAAGCCCTTAAATTGTTTTCCTTAATCGTCATCCTGATCAATAAGACCAGTAGCATTGCTTCCCTTTACAAATGAGGAAGGTAACGTCTGGACAGGTTAACCAACATGCTCAAGAGACAGCAAGCGAGGATTTGAACACCTGGTTTGGTCTAACTCCAGAGTCTCTGCATTTCTCACATACCACACGTCCTCCAGTATAAGTCACTCTATATTAAGTTTCTGGAAAACAAGACAACCATGAGCCTTGGTTGGTGTGGCTCGGTGGATTAAGTGCCAGCTTGAAAACCAATGGGTCTCTGGTTTGATTCCCAGTCAGGCACATGGCTGGGTTGCAGGCCAGGTCCCCAGTAGGGGGCATGTGAGAGGCAACCACACATTGATGTTTCTCTTCCTCTTTTTCTCCCCCCTTCCCCTCTCTCTAAAAATAATAAAATCTTTTAAAAAAAAAGACAGCCATGAAATTGTGCCAATGTGAAAGAACAGAGGCAACGTTCAGTGAAAAGGAATTTGGGAAAGTTGAGTAAGTGCGGAAACCTGACACTAAGGACAAACCTGAGCTGCTGTCACGGAGTGAGCACAAACAGAGGTTTTCTAGAGGTGAGCTGGGACTCAGCTTCACCGAAGCAGGCCGGCCAGGAGATCCGGAGGGGAGGGGGAGGCCACAGAAGTACACAGCTGTCAGAGACAGGGCAGCCTTTTCAGGGTCAAAATATACACCTGCATGTGAAGTGAAGATGAAAATTTGCCTTGAGCCACAAGGCCCTGGCCAGGATTTGGCAGTCAAATGTCTTTGCATTCGGAGAGATTATATTCAGTGTCCGCTGTTTCAAACAGCTCAGAGCGTCCACAGCAAGTGAACCTGTGCGTCGCTCTAGTGGGAATGAGTAACCTGGTGTATTCAAATGAGGTGGGATGGGTGACTTAGCTACCGACTGCACTCAGTGAACTCTCCAGCACCCTATCTGAGCAGCCTTGGTGTTGTTTATTTACCCACACTTCTCAAGAAACTTGGGTTCTGAGAAAACATGTTTTCTTGGTAAAAAGTTGGGGACAAGGTCATCAGGGGAGAGATGAAATGTCAGTGAGGACCGGGAGTCTTACCAGGGTGTGAGGTGCACACACATGCACACACACGACCAAGAAACACCTGAACACAAGTCTCAATGGTCATACAATTTAAGAGGAAGCCTACATTTTCATTCATTCAAAGAACGTTCATTTACTGCCCAGACTGCTGTTACCTGTGCAAACCTGTCTGTATTCTTAATTCTGGGCGTTTGCAAAGATCTTGAGGTGTATCCATCCTGGCACAGAGTACAGACACATACAGGTAAGGTTCGCCTTTATTGGGCAGCTTTGTTTGCCCGGCACTGTCCCTACGTCACCTGATTCAAGACTCACTACGGCCAGTGTGATAGGTATTCACTGGTGTTTTAGAGATGAGTCAACTGAGGCCCCAAATGTTTAAGTCGCCCAGGGACTTATCCAGCCACCCAGTAGCCCAGTCTATCCATGATATAAAGCCCATGACCTCGCTTCTACAGGCTGCACCAGGAAAGTCCTTAGAAGCAATCAGTGGTTTGTGAAGACTCAACATCTGGTGAGCTGTAGGTCAGGATGGTTATTTTGGTACAGAGTCTATTTCTGTTCAGGCTTTCACTTTTTCATCTATGCATCAAACAGATGCCCATGAAGATTGTTTGGAAAATGCATAAATAGAACTATATCATTTTAACAGCAAATAGTTTAGCAGGTTTTGTATAAGCCAGAACTGGAAGCAATGAGAGAAATGTTTGTTACATATATTTTCATATATATAAATATACATATACACTCATATATATACACATGTATAACGTATATACAAGGGGAGCAAAAGTAGGTTTACAGTTGTAAATGAATAAAATACAGAGTTTATTCTAGTACTATTATTTTTTAATTTTTCTTTTATTTGTCTTCTTCTGTAAACATACTTTTGCCAACCCCTCTATGTGTGTGTATCTTTTATTTTCTCAAGTCCAATAAGGTATTTATATATTCCTACTATTTTTTATTTGAAGATAACTGATTAAGTATAATACATTGTATCCCAAAGAATATTTAGTTTTGAATTTATTGGCTCCCACTGGAACAACAGTTTTACTTTGATATTACCCCTTAGGTCGTTTTTAACAGCAGGGGGGTTTATAAAACACAGCTCTATTTTTAAAATGCTTGCTCCTTATAAATCATAGATGAAAATACTGATTTTATCTTAATATTCTTTAAATTTTCACCATCACAACAGAAACAATATAGGATATGAATTTCAGGTGTTCACTACTTGTGAGATAAAAGAAAACAAGGAATAAATAATTTAGAAAATGATACATGCTATAAAATATGCTAAGCATGCTCTACATGAATTACCATATATTCTTCATAAATGAAGGCTAACAAGAAAGCGTTTTAGAGTTCTAGGAACTGAAGCCTATTGGGTAAAATTTCCTGTTTACAAAAATTAAAGGTATTGGTTAATAAACATATTACAGTGGAACTATTATAACTCTTCACAATTGATCATTACTAGTCTCAGGCCCAACTAATGAAACAAGCAAACCAGATGTGCCAGACTTCTGTCAGCTCAAAAAAACCTAATTAAATCCCATAGGTAAAGAACAGTCCTCCACACACAGTGTGTTCTTTTGAGCCATTCACACTGCCTCCAAAAAGACTGGCAAGTTATATACAGTCAGGGCAAGTCCGATGCTTTTCCCTCTTCATTTAGTTTCTTTCCTTTCCCCTTGTTTTAATATTTCCTCATGTGCAAAATTCAGTGTGGCCAATGAACTTGGGCTTTCACAATTGATAATAATCCATCTTACACTATGATTTGGAACTACAAGCCAACGCGATTCCAATTACACAACAGTGTTCTTCAGTGGTGAGCTAGAGACAAAAGAATTTTACATAGGCACACAATCTTGGCAGCAGTGATAGGAATGATACGGAAGGGAATAATTTGTTTCTAAAGTTTCTAAATCAAAGGGTGCTCCATATCTCCAGGACTAAAAATGGAAACTGTTGGCAACATTCCCATGACCCAGAAAAATAAAGATACTTGAAAGCATGAGTGTGTTCATTAACCACATCTCTGGTTACAGTCACTTTCCTACTTTTATATTTCTTTTCTTACCACTTTTCTTCCTATTTAAATTTACGTTATCATGTGACAAATGCATTAGCTATTTGGGAAGAAGCTGAGTACTAACCAATCTGTCAATAAAATGATAGTAGAAAATGTAGGCTCTGCCAATTTTGAGGCATTAGTTTCTTACTTTTATAGGGAATTTTATAGGGTTCTTCTGGAGATTAATAAGAATAATTCATGACAAATAAAATGGTACAATTTGGGTAGTGTCATTCATAAATGTTTTAATTTTTAACAAAAAAGAGGTATGCTATGATCGTGTGATATGAAACGTTTGACACCGTCAGCGATTGTAGGAGATACTTACATCGATGTTGTTCAGGGTGTTGAAATACATCAGATCGTGCAGCCGTTTGAATGCTTGATTTGGGTACTGAAAGTTGAAGGTTGAAAATGGCGATTCAGGGTCATCAAAAATATCAAAATCAGCTACTTCTTTCTCTTCCTGAGTTTCTCTCGGAACACCTAAATATCAGAAGAGTCTCAGAGGAGGTATTTGGAAAACGACAAAATATCTCTAAGCCCCAGGGAATAACACATGCAAATAGTCACAAACATAACGCTGGGAACCCCCAGTGTGCTCATGCAGCCTTTCGCACACATTGGTGGGTCCCCACCCATTATCCCTGGGTGAAGATTTCCATTTCACCCGCGCAACTTCCACCTGCCAGCGCCTGCAACTCTGTGCCTAAGGGCTTTCTGCCTGTCCCTGCAAGCAGTCGGCTGCTTAACTGGCTAGCAGCAGGCTGCGCACTCATAAGTAACACCCCAACCCTAGCAGCAGTCCACCAGAGTCTAAGGATGTAGGCTGTAAACACCCTAGTTCCCTTGCCTCTTATGTGTGAGGGGAAGGACGGTTCTAGAACATAGGTTCTGTTTCATTTCCTAGAGTGTCCCAGCAGGATCAAGCTCTTGTCCCTGTAGCCAGCTCACTGACACATCCTTTGTGTCTGCCTTCCTCCCTTCCCTTCATCCTTTCCTTCCCTAGTTCACCCAGATAAGCTCTTTGCACTTGAATCCTTTGCTGAGAATCCTTTGCTTTGGGGGGAACCCAAACCAAACATCACTTAATTGTCTTCATGCCACAGAAATCCCCTTTACAGCCTCTCCTTGAGAATTAAGCCATAGAAAATTCTCCGGGTTTCAGGTACTCCACTCACTGTTCAAGAATTAGAAACGCCAGTCATTCTTCCTTCCCTTGTTTTGAAATGTGACTTATAATCATTTCCATCCCTCTATTGATCCTTGCTCTATCTTCTCCTGCCATCTACAAAAAGATCACATTCTTCTCCACAGTCCCCTGTTATGTCTTCCATGACTATTTTTTTCTGTTTTTCCTTTTATAACTTTATTTTCTGGTCCTAAAATAATATCATTTTTAGGCCCTCAGCATCCTGCCCGTCAATCTCTAGATCTCCTTTCGCTAATCAATATCTTCCAGGATACTGAAGAGTTTATAGGCTCCTCTGGATGTGGTACAACAGGATGACTTGCTTTGAACTTGACCCTTTTTTTTCTATGAAATAAACCATAGCATCATGAAATTATCGGCCATGTTGTGCGATTAGATTACATTCATCTTGTGGCCAGCTGAAATACCCAGAACATTTGCATGATTTGTTCCGAGACAAGGGGTCTCTTAAATAGTGATATTCAAAATACTTACCAACCCTTATGATTAGGGTTCCAACCAATGCAAACATAAATAATCAGAGATTTTGGAATAAAGCCCCAGAAACTTTCACTGGGCTAGTTGTTAAACCTTCTGTTTCTAACCTGGGAAGAACCCAGGTGATCTCGGAGTGAGAAAGATGTGGAATTCTGGGGGGCCTCAGGATAGCAGCTATCCAGCAAGGTGTGGAGAGCACTGGAAATTGTCACAGCTGGCACAGCAAGTGCCAGTGCGGACCAGCCTCACTTCAGTGTTGCTCCTGTACCAGATTTCCACTGCAGAGAACACAACTCATTCCTAGCGCACCTGGGGCCTTGTACTTCCGGAAGTTGATGTTGGCCAGAACGAAGTGGATGATAGTCGGACAGTCGTTCTCCACGTCCGTGTTCTTGGGTTTAAAGACATAGCACTCCTTCAGTCCTTCTCGATCAAACACATAAGGATCAATCTTCGGAAAGGGTAGCTTGTTCATTTTCGCCCACTTTTCTGCCAGGAGAAGTTCCTATGGAAGAGAGGGGAAGATGCACTGGGGAATTTTCAAGTCTGCAGTTGTTCAGCTGGCCCGGCCACGTCATTCAGTATTCATTAGGGGTGTTCTAGGGGCTAGCCATGTGCTTCTTGCTAGGGTGAACAATGACCCTGTTCTCAAGGAGCTCAAAAAAATTAAAAGTACTCTAGGATCAAACTCAGATAATATTGATTTTTGGTTCAAAAGTAGCTCCATACGAGGGACTGGAAAATGTATTAATGAACTGAACTGAATAAAATCATAGAGATGCAATTGCTACAGGGGAAAAATACTATGGGTTCTGGGCATCCATAAGTCATGTAAATGTTTTTAACCCTCAGGAGTCAAAGAATCTGATGAAGCAGAGTGAGGACACTCCGTCACTAAATTCCTACATATATCATCTCCACACAACTAATTATAGCTGATAACCTGTATGTGTGCAAAAACATTTTACTGTGAATCAGCTTGTTTTTTTGCCCTTTGCCTCTGTTTATGAAAAGAAGTTGAGCTTCTGGCCTCGGCCAGTTATTATTACACACGCCGTGGCCAACAGTGGGCCGCAGGGAGGTGCCAAAAGCATGGCAGGCTGTGTGACTGTTTTCACGTAGGAGCTGCCTTCCTGGTAGGAGGACTACACATCCCCACCAGGACGAGCAGCCACGTGGGACAGAGCCACAGGAGCCAACTGGCGGCTGCAGACGTGCAACGTGACCAGGAAATACGTGTTTGCTGCCGGTGCCTCGGGACTTTCAGTTTGTTTCTGCAGCGAGGCTGACTCAGGCAGTGAGCGAGCAAGCACGCACACCCCAAGTCCTCCGTTTAAACGGGAGACAATAAATCGAGATGCAGAGGTGCAGGGAACAGAGCTCATTTCTATCTACACGCAGCTTGAAGGCAGCGGGACAAATAGGAAACAGACGCCGGGCTGGACAGCCTGCGTGGAAGCACGAGCCGGGGGACCTGGAACGCATTACTTACTTTTTTCTACACTCAATACCTCCAGCATAAAATGAGAATGGTAATAATAACACATGCCTTGTAAGACTGCTGTCGGAATTGTTTGGGGGAGGAAGTGTGCAGTGATACCCGCCTGATGGCACCTTGGGGGTCATAAGTAATGACAACCGACCGAGCAAACGAAGGAACAGGTCGGGCTGCTCCCTGTGCCTGAAGCCAGGGCTCCCAAGCCCCTCGCACCTGCTTCCCACCTGTTCTTTGTTTCCCAGCATCTCAGATTTTACATCACTGTGAAATAAAGCTGCTGCTGTTTTCTCTCTCAGGGTTGCTGTGGGGATTACATAAGGCAGTGCATTTTGGAAACTTCAGTAGTTTCTATTTAAGAAAAGAAGCACTTTAGACTAGCATCTAACATTTAGAGGAAAAATGCATTTTCACTGAACTTCCACCATTCTTGATGCTTCTGGGATGTCATGAATTTTGAGTCAATCAGCTCTCTCTCTCAAAGCCATTTACAAAGAAATAAGAGTATGGGAGAATAAATGATTTAATGGATATTGAAGCATTTGTTTCATACACTACTCAGCTAAGTACGGAATGGGCAAAAGTAGGTTTATAGTTGTTCATATGGAAAACAATACAGTAATTAAATCGTAACACAAGAATAAACTCCACGTTTCATAAACCTACTTTTACCCACCCCTGCACGATTCTGCTTCAGTGAGAATCTCATACACATATAAATACTTTCTCGTTTGCAACTTAAGAAGACTTTCATCACTAACTCCTTTTCCTTCCCTGTTCAGTTGAATTATTCAGCCTGCTGTCTCTTGTCTAGCACGATTCACAGTTACTCAGTCAAGACCATTCAACATCAAAATAAAACCAAAAGTTTACACTGTGAATCAATTGCGTGAGAAGAGGGAGAGAGAGGAGCCTGCCCGTGTTTACAAACATGACTCAGCTCATGACCAACGACCGGTGACTATGTGGGGAAAGAGGAAAAGGGAATGGCGGGAGGGAAAGGATCACGCTATTTTTAGAGAGATATTTGACGCCGGAATTAGGAAGTGGTGGAAACTTTCCCTTTCCTTATGGGATCCTGATGTGCAAGAGATTTTTCACCGGTGACGACAGCGGCAGGGATTACGAGATGGAAAAACCATGCCTCATTTCTCGGCTTGTAAAGACAGAAACAATGACACAGGCTGAGCAGAGCAGACGAGTTCGAAGAGCATCGGAAAGGAATGCAGTGAGCAAAGAAACTGCGGCTCCACAAACTGTGGCAGGGTGCCAGCACTGAGTCCTAGGATAACGCTCCACTTGGGCTGTTGTTTGATGCCTCGCGTACTCCAGATTTCCACACACTAGTGCACGGTGAATCTAGAGAGTACCAGCTAAAATATTTGCTGTGCGGACGACAATTGGATAGTATCCTTCAAAGTGATGTTTGTAAAATGTTTATGCTCACTTGAGTACTGAAACTTCCTGAAAGACAGGAACAATCTAAATAACAGAAATATAGTCAACCTGTAATGTGAATGGCATATTTTCATTTTACCTGTCTATATATGTAAAGCAACGTATTTATAAATATACAAGTATATTTACATCTATTATAAATTATCTTTTCTTTATAAAAAAGAGGGTTTTTTTCTGTACAAACCTAGGATATGTGTTTTCTAAGATGTTTCTCATCATTTAAAAGCAATTTTCAGATTGAGGAGAGGTACAGAATGTAAATATGTAAATAAATCTAAAAAATCTTTAAAAATTATTGAAGCAACTAATACAAGATAAAACAGATAGACACTATATTTTAGAATGCATTATTTTGTGTTTGGGGCCATCCTCATTTCCAATAAAAGCATGCTGGTATTAGGACCCAAGAGCTTTATAATATAGTGGGCATGAAAATAATTCTCTGTATCTGATAGTGTATAGAATTTACATAGCATTTTGCCATTCGTGTTAGCTGTTATTCACTAAGAGGTTACTATAAATTCATAAAAATCCATAGGAAAAACGAATGTTGGGGGCAGCTGTTCATCACACAATGTTAGTGATATCTGTTCCTCAATAACCAGCACAGGCACCATGGGTTGTGTGTTGAGAAGTGGCCTTCTTAAAAGAAAGCCTGTGCCTTATGCCGCCCTCCTCTGGACCTGGGAATGTAACTTATTTGGAAAAGGGGTTTTAGTAAATGCGATGAGGTTAAGGGTGTGAAGGTGAGACCATCATGGATTATCTGGGTGGGCCATGAGTCCAATAACAAATGTCCTTCTAGGACAGCAATGGGCTTTTAGGATACAGACACAGAGGAGGAGGAGGCAGAGACTGAGATGGGAGTTATGCAGCCACACGCCAGGGAAAGCCTGGAGCTACCTGTTTTGATGTCTGGCCTCCGGGACTGTGAGAGTATGCGTTTTTGTTGTTTTAAAAGCCATGTTTATGGTCACTTGTTATGATGACCCCGGGAAACGAATACAAGAGGTAAACTGAAAATGCTACAATTAATAACATGCAGTTCCCTTTGTCAGCTCTGGAAAACCACAGATTCTTTTTTTATAATTTGTAGGTTTAAATGGAATTTTTATCTTGGGTAACATATAGGGAGATATAATTAATTTAAATACATTACTTCTATCATTTGCGAAGGCAGACTCATTTCAAATTTTTCCTTCTCTCTTCATGTTCTCCTCTCATTGCTTTCTTTCCTCCTTTCCTTTTGTTTCTAGGAAAACAAACCCGTTGTTCTGGCTCCTGGTCATTAAGCATTAATCACTGAGCTAGATTTATGTCCAATATATGGCAACATAATATGCCAATATAAAATAACATAATTTATGGCACACAACAATTCAAAACTGTTACCCTCCCTAAAATTTAGGGACGTACAGGGGAAAAAATCTCCAGTTGCAAACTCTGAATTCTCCTATATTCCTTGCTTGCTTCCCAAAATATTTCAAGATTTTCCCTCTAAATTTGTAATCTGATTATTTCTTACACTTCAGATGAAGGCTTTGGCTTAAATTCGTGACCAACATTAAAGACAGATCTTATTAGAATTCTTGAATGGACCCTAACAGTAAATTAAATTTGCATGGCATATATCTAACTTATTAAATGGTTAACAAAAAGAAATGATAAGATGAAACACAGAACTGTTTTTTAAAAATCAAGTAATAAGAGTATTACCATATTTTGCTGTGTATAATATGCACTTTTTTGCCCAAATTTTTGACCAAAACATGGGTGTGCATTATACACAGCAAAGTACAGTATTTGGATTCATGAGGCTCTTTGTATGTGAACTGTTTATTAGAGTATGTGTCTGCAAGTCTTAAAAAAACTCCACAAAACTCCAGCACTGGCACCACCAACATTCAAGGCTAGTTACGATGTAGATACAAAAAATAAATCAGTTGCCTTTATCAACAGCCATGACATCCATCATTCTCTATCTCCCTGGTAAGATCTGAACTTTACCTAGACTTACGAAATGCTTATATCAGTAACTGTGAAATGAAGTTAATGTTTCTAATATTTTGCCCAAAGTTTATGCTTTTATTACAAATGGCATCTATATGTCATTCTCAAAAATAGAAAATTATTCATTATTTAATCACCTTAATAAAATCATATCGCACCTATTCAGTTATTACATTGAAATCATTCCTCTCCTATTAAAAGACTTCAGGTAGATGTCTCATCAATTTGTAAACCTTATTATATTGTATTTAAAATAAATAATCTACTTTAACATTAACAGTATAATATTTTCATCAATCTAAACACTACATTTGGGCAATCTTTTAGATCTATGTAGAAGTAGATATTTTTGTAATAACAATCATAACAATGCTCATAAGTTTTAAAAATCATTTCCAATATTCCAAGTGAACCTGAAAAGTTTATTTTTACTGTGAACTTTGTGAAGTTCATTTTTGAAAAGAAATGTATTACATATAATATACTGCAACTTTCTTTTTATTTAGCTCCTGAAAAACAATTCACTCTTTCCAGAGTAATAGGTTTCATGCTAAACTAAACCAACAACTAAAGGAGATATACACCCATGGAGGGCGAGGCGGGATGGAAGGAATTGACACAATAGCCTTACTACACATCTATGAGAACACACAGCCAGAGAGGTCCACTGCAGACTCGTAGCAATAGTAAACACAGTAAAGGGCCAGGCAGCACTCAAACACAGTGTGGCACCAAGATAAGAGCTGCGGGGTGTCAGCTCTTTGATTCCAGGACCATTGGAATCAATGCACGAATGCCACACAGACCTCATGTACTCTAATAATACTGAGTAGTGCAGAAATCTTCACAAATGACATCAGAATAGTTAAGAGATTGTGCTATTACACACCCCATACATTAAAAAGGGTTAATGAGTTAAAGTATTTTAAAATATCATAAAAAGAAACTATCAATCCCTATGTAATTGATCTTGATAAGCAGTCTGAATTTCAAGAAGAAAACCAATAGAAGAAATCACTACATAAGCAGTTAAAATATTAAAAGCATCAGAAATAAAATGGTATCGTGTTTGCAAAGATAAGACAAACTTAAATATCTTAAGATATAAAATAATACCAATTAATGAATAGCAGCAACACTAATAATCCAATTAAAAGCCATGTTAAAATATGAAGCTACAATAAACTATTTAATCTTACAAGTAAAGGGTGAAAATTGAAGCAAAAATGTATTTATTTTGCTTTCTGTCACATTGTACACTTTTTAACTTTGTTTTTAATTTTTTGTTCATGCCAATAAAGCCGTGAAAAACAAGGGTCTGCATCTGTAACCTGGTACGGTAATGTAAATCAGAGCTGCTTATTTTTGGAAAGCAATCTGGAAATATTTCTTAAAATACTTCATAAACTAAAATGAAATATTTCATAAACTAGTACACACCTAAGAAAATAATGAAAAGTGTGATTAAAGATTCATGGGCAAGGATGATCACTGGAGAAAAAAGTGACAAGGTAGCGATATTCTAAAAATTAAAAATAAAGCATTGTTACATAAATTCTTAAGTATTCACAGTAGAAATACTGAGCTGTGTTTATAATTATGTTTCAGTTGTTTTTATGATGTGGGGAAAAAATCACTACAAAACTATCTGACCCAGGTGCTCACACACACACACACACACACACACACACACACATGAGAGAGAGAGAGAGAGAGAGAGAGAGAGAGAGAGAGAGACTAAAAGAAAATACCCAAATATCAGCAGCTGTTGTTTCTGAATAGCCGAAGCAGGTGATGTATACTACAGATCTACAATTTTTTTACAATGAATACATACTCTTCTTAATTAGAAAGAATGAATCAAAGTACATTTACAAACTAACAAACTACAATGGTTCTTTTTAGAGGCACAAGGGGATATTCTAAAACCTCCTTCCAGCACCGGCTCATTGAGGTGGTGGAGCACGGATCCAAACATAAAATGACGGCTTTGACACTCCCCACTCCCACAGGTGAGATGACCAGATGGATGATAGTCATTCCACCTCCGGAACGAGCTCCTGAGCTATCGTCTCAGAGCCGTGCCTTGGAAGTCACTGCCCGTTGCTGCTCAAGGCTCGTCCTGCCCTCGGCTTTCACCGTCACCTGCCTTGATGCGGTGCCTCCCTATCCTATGCCTGGATTACAGTAAATCCTCCTTAATTTTAGTCTTTGCTCTCCACTGTCAAATTAATCATCCTAAAATTCCAATTACACCAAATCACTTTTCTGCTGGAAACCTCTCATTGAGTCTCTCTTTTGTATCATCCAGCCTTAAATTCCCCCCTAAAGCCCTCCTCCTGCGAGCTTAACAGCTGTCCCTCTAATTAGATCGCTCCAGGTCCTCCGACAGGCTCGCTGCCAGGCCCGTGCCGTCTGTCCCCTGTTCTGTTTGTTTCCTGCCCCTCTACTCCAGGACACGCCCATCTATTCTTAGAGAGATTTCCTATAACCCTCACACTTCTATAAATCCAAATTACTTTTTAACAGCAAGCTTCTCAATTTCCTCCCAGATGACTGTGGTGCATAAAATTCTTTCCCCGCAAAAGCTAACACGGCGCCCAGCACCCAGCAGAAACGAGCTCCTGTGCCGTGTGTGCATGAAGGAGGCGGCTGCGCACGGGAAAGCGCTTTAGACCTCAGACTGGAGCCGCGGGCTGCCGTCCCGCTTGACCACTTCCTGCCTAGCCTTGCCCCAGGCAGGTCCCGGGTGAGGCTTTTTCACCCACTGCCTCATTTACCTTGTGGGTGCGAGGAAGAGATCGCTTATCTCACCAACCCTTGTCTCCTTGGCGGAACACCACTAACTGCCCCAAGAAAGATAAAATATAAGAGCATTTTTAAAATAGGAGGTTTTACATATATATACACACACGGGAATATATATATTCATGGGAACACACACACACACGTCAGAGTTATAACCATTATTAGTCTTGAGAGCAGTTTAATCCCAGTGAAATAGAAAGGAAACCAATGGTCAGAGGACCTGCATTATTAGCACTGCCTTTTAGACTCGCGTTTCTGTTTCTTAATCTATCAAACACGGATAACTCCATCTCTCTTACAGTATTTTATTCAATCACCCACAAAACTGTTGTATATGTATTTTGGCTGGCACTTATAAGGCAATGAGAGCCAAATGATTAAAACAAAACACACACAAACACACACACACACACACACACACACACACACAAATACAAATAGCGCTCACACAGATAGAACTCCCCATGGAGTTCACAGACAGTAGAAGCAACACATATGCAAACCGATGCAGACAATACGCCATGAACATGGCTGTAATTTGCAGGATTCACTAAGCCCTTCATACGGAAACTGTATCTGTGGAGGTCAAGAAAGATCACGTTTGAGACGAGTCTAGACACAGCTGGAGGTGTTCCAGGCGGAGGGAGCGGTTCCCGTTGGGTGCGACCACAGGGCAGCCCAGCCATCTTTCCGTATTGCCTGCTCAGAAACTTCTCTTCTCATTGCTCCACAGAGGCAGACTTTTATCCACCCCCGCAACCCTGGCCCCACCACCTCCATCCTCTCACTCTCCAAAGATAACTGCCGGCTCCTAATTCCCATAAAAGTTACAAGCCATCGGATAAGGGCTTTCTTCACTTCCCTTCCCACGCCTCACCGCAAACCCCCTTCCACGGCTGTTATTTCCTTCCTTCCCTCTTGTCCCAATGTGGACGTTTCCATAATCCTCTCCACCCGCATTTTCACATCCCCTCACCCCTGGGGCCTGCCCGGGGATGCGACTGGATCACATACAGCATCCCTCCATTCTCCCATGACATCAGCAGCTCAGGTCTTTTCTATCCACACCCCGCCGCTCCGGTGTTCCTGTTCCTCCTGCAGATACAGGCCATCTCCTCCTTCCCTGGGGAGTCTGCAGAGCTGTCTCCATCTCCTCACCGTCCACTCATCCCTCCACTCACAGCAGCATGATTTACGCCCTCACAGCCCTGTCGAAACTGCTCTGGGGCAGCTCACCAAGAGCTTCTTTGTTAAGTGTCTTCCACTGTTTTTCCTAACACTGCACACTTCCTCGGGTTTTGCCCTTTTCCCCAAAATTGTTGCTGAATCCTCACGACACCGTTTTATTTCCTCTTCTCTTCCCACAGTACATATTTCCCTTGTGTGGTTTTAATTACCGTTCGCCTGCTAACTCCTAAATCTCAGCCTAATTCCCTTCCTGAACTTCCGATACCGTCCTGCTCGGGACTATGAATTTTAATGTGGGTCATGAGAATCACATGTGTGCTTCACAAAATAGTACGCATCATAGTGTAGAAAATAAGCTAATGAAAGAAGAGATTGGGGTCGGGAGGACTAAGATATCCACAAGCATGCAAAAGAATGTGATGGAATGCAGTGCAAATTCTCCTTACCTTAAACGGGGGACTGGAGTCGCTTGGCCTCGCAGAAAAGTCAAAGGAGATGATGAGATCGACTCCCCTCTGAGGCCTCAGAATCAAGGGGTAAGGCAGGTTAAATGTGAGGCCGCTGTCCACCACGTGGATCTTTTTACTTTTGACATCCAGAGGCTCGTATATTTGCTCAAATTCATCAGGATCTTTTCAGAGGAAAGAAAGAGAGAAAGAATGAATGAAACAATCACTTAACAGTATTTAGAATATAAAAATACTTGTTATATACATTTGTGAGATGGAACTCCATGTGGCTAGGCTTCGGAGGCAAACACAGCTGCTACACTTGAGCATTGGGTGAATGGATTGCTGCCTTTAACTCTTAGTTGCTTCATCTGTAACGTCAGGGTGAAAGCATCTATCGAGTAAGATTGCTGGGGGACTAACGTATGGACAATGCCCGGGAAGTACCTAGCTCAGGCCCTGGTATTAACTCTCAGCTGTGCAGCACGGTCCGTCCAGTGGCATTACCTCACATTATGTGGGTCTTTTTTTGGTTTAAACACACACATGTTCACTCATACATTATCTTACTTAAGTCTTATAACGGGCGTGTGAGGTAGGGGAGCTCTATAAATGGAGGATGGAATAAAGTCCTCTCTCAAGTGATACCACAGGGGAGTGGTGGAGTCTGAATGCGTCTCCCTGCACCTCTCTAGGTGATGGGAATCCGGGAAAATAATCCCGCCAACACGCTCAGCAAACGTGGGCTATCCGCGACTATTCAGGTACTGTTCAAGGTGCCCCACAAGATACGTCCCAACTCTGCTCTATCAGAGCTTACATGCGAGTGCACGGCTGATAAACTAGTATACAAACATAGTTAAAGACAGCTCGGGCAGTGATAAATGCATTGAAGGAAAGAGGAGGATAACGTAATAGGGAGTAACTTCACTTGGGTAGACAGGAGAGACCTCTCTGAGAAGGAGGCCCTGAGCTGAGACTGGATTAATCATACTGAGGTGGCCACCTAGAGATTGTATTATTAGTGTCATTTTTTAAAAAATATTTTTATTTATTTATTTTTGGAGAGAGGGAAAGGAGGGAGGAAAAGAGGGAGAGAAACATCAATGTGTGGTTGCCCCTCACATGCCCCCAACTGGGAACATGGGCCGCAACCCAGCCATGTGCCCTGTCTGGGGATCGAACCTGTGACCTTTTGGTTCACAGGCCTGCACTCAATCCACTGAGCTATACCTGCCAGGGCTATTAGTGTCATTTTAAAGGGAAGGAAGCTGAGGACCACAAAGTTTCAAACAGATAGTGAGAGTCAAGGTTCCAAGCCAGGTGCGCAAAGTCTAAGCCCTGTGCACAGGGTCACACTGTCACTTAAGACAGTGACATGGCCATAAAACTGAACAGGTTTAAGACGGACGACTGAGGAAGCAGTAACTGCAATGCCGAAATGCTATCTGCACATGCATCTATTAATCGTTATTACAGACATCACTCTGTGCATTTTATCACAATTAAAAAAATTTAAAACCCATCAATGGAGACACTTTTTACAAGACAACAATTTTTAATATGATGAGGGTATATCACTATATAATAATGATAAAGTGGAATAACAATTCACACATACTTTTTTGGCTTCATTAACGTAGTGCTTTTTGAATTTAAGCTAAAAGATTAACCAAAAACAGATCGTTTTCCCATATTCTATTTGATTTGCCCCTTCTCATCATAAAACCAAAGTCTCTTTTTTCCTCTTTTAAATCCAAGATTATGTTTGTGAGAAAAGTCATGATGGGAACTAATTCCCAAGCCTGGGCATGCAGCTAAACGCCATGGTTCCAATCTGCCAGATAAATTGGCAGAAAGTAGTGTTTTTTAATTACATTTCAAAGCAAATAGTTTATGCAAGATTTTAACAGATATTCTATACACAAAATAAGGTTTCATGATCAAATACATTTGAGAAATATAAGTAAACTTCAACAGCTTAAAGCAATAGACAATTATATTGTGTTTTCTCTGTTCTTGTTACTACGCCTCGGACTTAACAGTGCCTTTTCAACCAAGAATATGCTACTTCACCCTCATTATTATTTCCACTTTTTTAAAGTGAACTTGGAGTAAAAAAGTGAACACTGTTGTGTTCTCACTAACCTATAGTTCAGTTCCGTCAGGATCAGGGTTCCTGGGTTTTCGTTTTACTCTCCTTTCCTATCATCATTAACTGAGGCTTGTGCTAAGCAACTGCTCAAGACCGTCCAGCCCATGAATGGCCCAGCCAGGAGTGCACGGTAAGCCCATCTGCCTGCCAAGTACTAGACTCGTGGTGCCTTCCAGCAGGGCTTCTCACACTCATTCGAGTATCCCATTGCATTGTGAAGAGGGGATGACATTTTCAGCTCTTCTAAATGTATTTGAACTTGAACCCAACTTATTACATAACATCTATTAAAATGCCATAGGGAGTTTAAACTGTCATTATCAAAGAACATCCATTCCCATAATTCAGAGCATACGTGGTTTTCAAATCTGAGAATGAGTTCATCCGGTTTTCCAGTAGGTATGGCAGCATGCTGTGTTTGTAACTATGACCATGTCCTTAAAGCAGTTCAGCCGTGGACATTTCCGGTGGCATTGTATAATCATACGGATTCAATTTAGAACACACAAATATTTGGAAGTTTGTGTTCTGAACTCTGGCCTAAATGAACTCATGTCTCAGTGTCTTGCTCCAGATGGTGCATGTCACAGCAAATAGCATCCGCACGGAAGTCAACAGGAAGGAAATCATGTGCCCATGGACAGTGTCTCCAAAATTAGTTTCTACAGGTATACGACCACTTTGAAGTAAACACATGGGGGTAATTTTAGCATCTTGTTATTTCTCTTGTTTCCAAAAGATTGTCTGCGAACAGTGCACTAATTTTAGGTTGAAAGAGTGTTTTAATTCTAAGATGCTTATATTGTAAGCGGCACACAAAGTCATCATGGGTAAACTAAAATGTAAGATTTTCCAAACATAGTGTCTAGAATAAATAAAAATCTGAATCGCCTTTTTGCATTGGGAATGCAAAGATGAAAGAGAAATTATCTTGATATTTTAATTAAAGGATGATATTGTGACTGTATAACAGGACTTTTTAATAAGGATTTCATGCCCCAGTTCATCACAGTTTATGTTCAATCTTCAACTTTTCAGCCCACACACAGGGTAATCCTGACACTTGGCAGTAACCACAGGGAGACAAACCATGTATCTTTAAGGAAGGGCATGTCTGAAGGAGCCCTTTTGAATTCAACAGAGCCAGCCTAAACTGCAGTCATTTTTAGCAAGGTGGGTCTGTAAATAATAAATTTGAATCAACTCAACACTGAACAAACTGTGCTTTTTATTAAAATGAATATCTCACGTACAATGTACTTGAGATATTAATTTGGGTAAGTAGAAAGTGAGTGAAATTGAATTTTAATTGGAGGCACTTCCGAGAAATAAAATGTAAAGTCCTTTCTAAGGATCATTCATTGAAAACAATTTTAGGTTAAAAATTTCAAAATATCTCAACAAATTTGAAATTCAATTTTAACTGGGAATGCTATATTTTATGTAGCAAACCTTTCAAATCCCTTCCAAATCTACGTAAAATGTTGCAAAACTATCAGGCAGGAAGTTGTTAAAACTCGGAGCGCAGCAAGCGTGCTGCTGCTGGGTGGAGCGATCAAAGCACTACGTAAAACTGACGTAACAAAGCGCTCCCAAAGGAAACTTCCACTTTTACACCAGCAGGACAGTGACTCATGACACCAAGGGCTAGCAGGAAGGGAGTGCAGCAAAAGGGAAAGACTTCTGAGGAATGCCAAGAGGCACATTTCAACTCCAGACGAGCTGAGTAATTTTAGGCAAAGACGATAAGTATCTTCTGTAATCTTCCTTGTTTGTAGAGTGAAATTACTAAAGTTTTTTTTTAGCTCTAAATTGCCTCCAAGACGAAGTTGTTTATTTAAGGCCCATCATCATTCATCCATAAAGCTTAGGTTTCTAAAAAAGACACGTTTCATTGGTATCGTAATAGAAATAAATATAATTATGTATCACAACACAGGACAAATACTGCCGCTGATTGTAAGGTCCAGTATTTTGGGGTTTTTTTAATGAATTTAAAAATTGATACTGACTTTATCACAAACAGACTTTCATTCGAGCTCACAGGAAAGGGTTTGAAGGTGTATAGCCAGACATAAGCTCACATTTTAAACATGGATGCCATAAACAGAACTCACGGTATAGTGAGTTTCTGCTCCCCTTGTTTAAATAACAGGGGTAACTTTTCGTTTTGCAAATTTCATTAAGCTCAAGCAACAGAGAGAAACAGCGCCACCAAAACAACAACAAAATGTAAAGCTTTGTCCTGTTTCGTACAAATATTATACGGGTATAATGCTTAAACAAACAGTGGGAGACAGTTTTTTGGAAAAAAACCCGTTGAAGTTTCTAAGAGCATTCTGTCAGTGTTTTCAGGCAGAAATGACTGAGAAACGACATGTGAGCAGTTAAGGGAAAAATGATGGTATGAGGAAACAGAGTAAGTTAAGATGACAGGAACATTACAAGAAAGATTATTATGTATAGATCAGTCACTAAGGTAAATTTAACTTTTCATTTGAAACATGCATGAACAGAAGCGTAAAAAGAATTATTTTTAGAATTAGGCTAAGTGCCAAACCTAAAAGTGAGTAGGTTCTTACCAGGTGGACTTAAGAAAGTTAACTAACATTTCTGAGAACTGAGGACTAGATACAGTAAACAGCCGGATCAGCATGGCACGCTGGTAAACTTGACCCCACCCCACCCGCTGCGTTGCGTGCAGTACAGCCCTGCATTGGAGAGTCCGGCTAAGGACGAAGCTCACCAGCCTCCCTTCCAGTCCGAGTCTGGATCTGCTGGGACCTGTTCTTTGCCAAGGAAAATACCCCCGTGAGATTTGAGGGAGGAAATGAGGCAGAGATTACGTTTCTGCTATTTGTACTACCAGGCACAGTTTGGGGGCATTTGGTTTAACTTTTCATTCCAAGCAGAGGGTAATCCTGAAACTTGGTAATATCCAGAGGGAGGGAAACAGGGTCTATCTTAGTAATGCCATTGTCTAAAAGAGCACTTTTTGATTCAGTAGATTCAGTCTAAAATGTGGTCCTTTTTAAAAAACAACATAAGCACTTTTATCAAATGTATTGGGGTAACATTGGTTAATACAATTATATAAGTTTCAAGCGTACAGTTCTATGATACGTCTGTGTATTGCATTGTGTCCCAACCACCCAAGGTCAGATCTTCCATCATTTTCGCAATTAAACTTGACACTGACAAAATGGGTGATGCTGAAGTGTTTTTGAAATCAGTTTTGGAAGCTCAGCCTGGCGCTTGCTCCTCCAGGCCTTGGAATAATTTTGTAAACACTGAATCCCTTGTTTCAAGACACTCTCTGTTAAACAAGGGGGCAGGGCCCTGTTTTCCCGGAGCGAAACTTGACCCATACGGAGAGGATCTAAGGTCTCTCTCAACATTTCGATGGAAATTTTCTCAGCTGACACAACTCTGCTACTTCCTGTCCAATGTGTCTCCCCCGCAACACACACTCATTTGAAACCCTACACATATACAAGGCAAGTTTTTTTGTAACTGAGTATAAATGGATAAGTATTAACAACTAAAATCTTTCTCCCGGAGAGAGAAGAAAGACCTCCTGATTAGCATCCGCCGACTGCATTTTCGGTACTTACCTGCTACGGCTGCGTCCAGTTCATCTTCATCCAAGGATTCCTGTGTGTTAAAGTCTCGGAAAGGAGACAGCGGGTAGGATGTGTTGAGGTTCAAGCCCAACATGAAGTTGTGCACCTTCCCAGCACGCCCTTCCCTGGTATTGAATAAAGTCGAGTCGCTCATCAAGGCCATTATCATCCGATGGACCCAACTTGCTTGATTATCATTTTGAAATTCCCTCTCGGCATCTTCATTTTCAGTGCCTGAGGAAAAGGAGAGTATCATTCTACCGGTTCCAAAATTCACTTTAATAAAGAAAAAGATCTTCTCTGAATGTTAAAACTGACAATGAAGTTCTATGGCTTTCGATTGAACAAATGTTTATTTGCATAAATTAACACAGTAAAGATTTCCGTTAAACATTTTTGTCCTTAAAATAGTCTTACTTTACCTTTTCCCTGTAAGGCTGTATTGTTGACATTGTCAGTTGGTCTACTGTTCGATTTCCAGGCCAATTTTTGCTTCCTCCTTTCTCCCCTTCCCCAATTCCTCCTCTTCCTCTGCCCTGCCTGCACACACACCCACACCCACGGAAAATCCACAGTCCCTAATCCTGTCCTCTTCGTTTCCTAAATCCCCTTCTCTGTCCTGTCCAGTAAACTTCCAGAAATCATGCAAACGGAGAACAGATGACCGAAGGATTCAACGTGAATTTCCCGTTCAATAAACACCCTGTAAACTGTTACTCCATTCCTACTTACAGAGTTTGGGTTTTAAAGCCCTGTAATTTAAACACATGCTTTAAAATGTTTTAAAATTCAGTAATCTTCCCAAAGAAGAAGTTTTGAATGGCTTTTTCCTAAAAACCCATGCACACATCACGATGTCTGGGAAGCTCCGCTGGGTAATTGCTGGAGAGCAACTGTTGGCTCTGCACGTGCACTGCCAGGATCCTGGGCCTCTCAGCCCCATTTACCAGTCGTGAACCCTCCTCAGCCCTCACTTCCTCAACCTCCTGGCGTTGTTGGGAGGACTAACTGAATGAGTGCATTCAAGCAAATTCCTCAGGGAAGTGCCAAGGCCTGTATTAAATTCTGAATGAATATTATTGCATAGTAGAAACAGTGGTAGCAGCAGCAGCAACAGCAGCATAATCACTATCTTTGCCTATTATTCATTCACAATCCAAATCTGAGATCACTGTACGGTAGGATGTGATTCCACCTGCCTGTACCCTTTTGTTCGGATTTCTGGGAACTCTGGATGGAAATATACAGAAAAATGTGTGTGGGTGCATGTGTTGAGAGAAATGAGGATCTATGTTCAAAGTTCAGAATTTCCAGCAAATGTTAACCAAACACACATAAAACCAGAATAAAGACAGATTTTCATATTCACAAAGATTGGTGTAACTGTGCTGAATAAACAGAGTGATCTTGCTTTCGGGAACCGATCCAGATAACTACATGTCCACTGAACACCAAACAGACCCCTCTCTACCGATACACTTGTCTAATGCCAAATGTGTCAAAGAAAATCTTTTTTTAGAACCAATCAGGCTTTAAAATTAATATCTCCACGTACACAGGATATGAATAAAGTATTCAATTATTTTCCAAAGATTTGGAGCTGCTCCATCATCACAATCATGGTTATCATCATCATTATCATCATTACCATCACTATTATTTACAATTGTGAAATAAACCCCACTTCTCTGACGGCAGAGAATCTCCTCTCCCTAAGATGTACTTGGCAATGGCATCCGTGGTGGGATGAACACAGCAGTCAACGGATCCACGAGAAATGGTATCAACTGCTTTCAGCTATACTGCCAATAGTAAACTTCGGTCTGCCGTCTCTCACAACTGAAAGCCCTCTGTATACATTTTCGAATTTGATGGTTACAGCAATTCTGTGAGGGCAGGTAAAATGATGACAGCATAGACTCGAAGAAGCTAAAGCTGAAAAATGCCTGAAGACCCCTTGCTCAAAACCATGACCAAAAATGAAGGAGCTTCAGGAGAATGAGAAGACAAGCCATTGACCAGGAGAAAAGGGTTGAATGTGCAATACCAAGAGTGAAGCTGTAAGCTGGGACTTTGGGTGGTGGTGATGTGTCAGTGGAGGGTCACCGATTGTGACAAACACACCACTCTAGTGGGGCATGTTGAGAGTGGGGGAGGCCGCGTGTGTACAGGGGATCTGTGAGAACTCTGTACTTTGTGCTGTAATCTAAAACTAGTTTAAAAACAGCCTATTTAAAAGAAGATACATGCATATTAAGAGCTAATATTAAATATAAGTTGTGATACCATAAAAGTCCTAGCAGAAAACAAGTAGTAAAATTTCAGATGCCCCACATAACAATATTTTTGCCAATATATATCCTAGGGGAAGGGAAATAAAGGAAAAATATGCAAATGGAACTACACTGAATTAAAAAGCTTCTGCATGGCTGAAGAAACCATCATCAAAATGAAAAGGAAACTGCCTATATTGGAGAACGTATTTGCCAATGATACATCGGACAAAGGGTTAGTCATGAAAGGCAAGGGCCTACTTCCATGATTACTGTATCCAGCAAAGCTATGATTTAGAATGGAAGGGCAGATACAGTGCTTCCCAGGTAGGGTCAAGTTAAAGGAGTTTATCATCACCAAGCCCTTATTATATGAAATGTTAAAGGGTCTTATCTAAGAAAAAGAAGGTGATCAAAAATATGAATGGTAAAATGACAACCAACTCACAACTATCAACAACTGAACCTAAGAGAACAACAACAACAACAACAACAAAAAACTCAGCAAGCAACTAGAACATGAACAGAATCACAGAAATGGAGATCACATGGAGGGTTATCAGCAGGGAGCAGAGGGGGAAATGAGGGGATAGGTGTAGGGAAAAGAAGCATAAATGATAGGTACAAAACAGAAAAGGTTAAGAATAGTATGGGAAATGGAGAAGCCAAAGATCTTATATATATGACCCATGGGCATAAACTAAGGTAAGGGAATGCTTGTGGGAGGTGGGGTACAGGGTGGGGGGGAACGAAGGAGAGAAAAATGGGACAATTGTAATAGCATAATCAATAAAATATACTTAAAAAATCTCCAAAATATAGAAACAACTCATATGACTCAACACCAGGATGACAAACGACCCAATTAAAAAATGGGCAAAGGCCCTGAATAGGCACTCTCCCTGCCTCCCTCCCTCTCTCTCAAATGCATACGTTTTTTTTTAATTTTAAAAATACATTATTTAAGAAAAACTCTGACTTTTTAAAAGCCATGTAAAACTGCTTTCAAACCACTATTTCCATGCAGAAAGTCCAGTGATATAATCAGACTTAAAACAGAATTTGGTATTTCTAACATCTCCGTTTGTTCTTCATTTGTTCAACTAAGAATATTTTTGAGGTATTAAAAAGAAAAGAAATAAGGGATGTTTCTGTGCTGCATACTGGTCCCACCTACAGCATCATCTCTCTGTCTGTGAGCTACTCTTCTGCCACTCAGTGCCTTAAGCAGAGACGACCATGCACACCTGAGGGTGAGGTCAGCGAATAGCTCATAACCGTTTTCCAATGGACTTCCACCAGACAAGGTCCCAGCTCTCTTACCTTTGGGCTCTTGGGACTCATCATCGCTATCCGAGCTGTCATTACTCACAATGTGCTTTGCTGTAATATTTTCTGTGGAAAGAAAACAAAACAATTGGAGGATCTCAGGTGTCAAGACTCACAGTTAAATTTACTACATGGATGAAACCCCAGCAAAACCATGGAATGAGCCCTGGCTGGTGTAGCTCAGTGGATTGAGCGTGGGCCTGTGAACCAGAGGGTCATGGTTCAATTCCCGGCCAGGGCACACGCCTGGGCTGCAGGCCGGGCCCCCAGCAGGGGGAGCGGGAGAGGCAACCACACATTGATATTTCTCTCCCTCTCTCCTTCCCTTCCCCTCTAGAAAGAAATAAATAAAATCTTTAAAATAAAAAAAAAAACCATGGAATGAGATCTACTAGGTTACTAGTATAAATTTAGATCAGTTACTGGAATAAGTTTAGACCTATTTAGTTCAGTTTTTTTTTTTCCCTTTGGAAAAAGAAACTTCCCAGGACATGCAAATTTAGTTTGAAATTTATTCATTCATGATTTAGAGGGAAGAAGTTTTATTTATCTTAATTCTGAAATGAAGAATAACTTGATTATAGAAAGCTTCTCATTATACAAAAAATACATTTCTTTGATTAAATATGCTGAAGTGGTGTTTATGAAGGAAAGGCAGGGTAAAACCAAAAGCCACAGGGGGCTACAGAGCAGTTTCCTCAAAATAAATGAAAGCATCATTTATTTTCATTTTCAGTGCCACTGAAAATTGTTGAAATGTGCCTTTTGTGTTGAGAACTTATGCTTCCTCAGAACACATTAAGAGAAAGAACATATATAAAAACTAAGATAGAAACCAAAAATCCTTAAAACAACAATGGCAGTAAAATCTAAAACAAACACTAGTTGTCTTTTTCCAAGTAAAAATACCAAATTTATGAACACAGACCATTCCTTATAATCATCATTTATAGAAAAATCAAACTTTCTTGGGATGCTTACATAACACCACTTTCTGAATTATAATGTATTTTTCTTTCAATTAGTCAATATTTTTTTTACTTTAAGAAACTGACTTCAAATTTATTAATTTCCTTTAATAGAATCATTTTGGGGCTTTAAGCTCAGAGAAATATAGGTATATTTCCATGTTACTCTACCTGTTTACTATACCTACAGAAATGTCATGTATGTAAATGCTCTAGACTATGGAATGGAAGGGCTAATAAAGGCTTCAAGCAGTAAATTGACTTTTTTAATGTTTAGACTTCTTTAATTTTACTGGTGTAATTACACATATGCAGTTCAGTAAAGAAAACCATTCACTGGCTAATATTATCCATCTCACTGCATGACTATTAAAGAAAGTACTTTTGTTGTAGCGGGGGGCATGTTAAGAAATGGTCCACTCCAGGTATTACGTGCATCAGGTGTCTTTCTGGTCCAACATGCACTTTGGCAGGATAAAGTTTTCCTTCTTGAAGCATTTTTGGGGTCATATTTGATACTTTCACTTAACAGGATGGTTCGCCAAAATACCGCCTTCGTCCGATGGAAGTTTTTATGATATAAATACCTAAATACTCTGAATGTATCTACTTCATTTTAATGTATCTGCTTGTGGCCCAATGGCCTCACAGTCTTCCTTCAGAAGGGAGAGAGAGAGAAAAAACCACCCCTGAGCACGCCTTGAAGAGGTAGACTTTGGCTGGCTGGCAGATGAAAGAGTCACCAGAAGCCTTCTCCTCAGCCACCCCGCTGGGCTCATTTCTGGAAACCCGTCTCTAATCTGAGGTGACAGGCATCCTGCTGCCCAGCGTCCTCGGAGTCATGATACTCCCCTTAAGTCTGACACACAGCAAAAGTAAATAAACTGCCGAACCACTGGCCCCCAGGGGGGCGCCTCACCCCAAAGAACAGTCTCAAGACTACTCAGTATAAACATTCTCCTTTGTCTTGGCCTCCAGCCACCGCCTCCCTCACCTTCAGACGTGTTATTTCAGTCTTACTCTCTTCCTGCCTTCGGAGGAAAAACCAACAAACCCTAGGTTTATTTGAATTAATCCACGGAGAAGGTGTCCCCAGAGGCAAGCCCCATCACATGTGGGACTTTTATTCTGTTCTCTTTCCTTGTCCTGAAATCTTCATGTAATTTAGAGAAGAGTGAGTTACGGACACAAAACTCGAGTTGATAATATCTGGAATATAATGCACAGTTATAAATGGAGCGAGAGCATTTCGGCAGTACACACTTCATCTTGTTGCTGACCTCGGAGAATGTGGCTCTGTCGTTAAGGAGCATATACATTATGCCTAGAAAAGTTGTAGGTTGATCCAACCAAGTGTTCAATAACTTGAGAACAATTATAATTTTTATGAGGATTTAATTTTCTCCATATATGCATGTGAGAGAAATGTACCAATGTAAGCATGGTTTTACAATACCTAATTCTTCCTCCATTGTGGAACCTTTATTCTGTGAGCTGGAAACCCCCAAGACCCTGTTGAACAATATAGAGAAGGCGCTGCCCCAGACACCTAAAATAAAGCGAAAAGAGAGAATAATTTAGAACGCACCAAACTTGGACATAGTCAGGCCAACGAGTGGTAGATTTTGATCACTTACCCATTAAGAAATGCAAGGGATTTTCTTCATATTTCTTCACAACTTTTCCCATAAAGAATTTGCTCCCAAATAAGTCCGGACTCATGAAAGTACCATATTTAGCCATGCCGATCTCGTAGGGACTAAATTCTACCCAATCTGAAAGCATTAAAAAAATTCAGCCCATTAATAGAAAATATTACAGACATGTGCCACTGTTAAAGATCACTTCAGTACCACAATTATCATTTGTTTATGTAAAATATTTTTTTAAAAATTAACCAAATGTGCCCTGGCCAAGGGGCTCAGTTGGAGCGTCATCCCCCAGACCAAAAAGTTTGCAGGTTTGACTCCTGGTCCGGGCGTATCCCCAGGATGCAGGTTCCGTCCTTGGTCAAGGCACACACCGAAGGCAAGAAATGGATGTTTCTCTCTCTCTCCTTCTCTCTCTCCCTTGTCCTTTCCCCTCTCTCTCAAGTCAATAAACATATCTTCAGGTGAGCATTCAGAAAAATTAACCAAAGGCCTATTATGCAAATGGCATTGTCTAGACAATGTGAGAAGAGTTTATAGATGAGTAAAATGAGAAGACAAAACGACCCCTTCTAATTTGCACAAAGTGAATACCCCCTTGCATTTAAAAACACGGGCATCTTTTATAAATCTACCTTCATTCTAAAGAGTGGAAAACTGAAAACCACTGACTCAGATTTAAAGTCCACAAAGGAGATGGAAGAAATTAAACTCTTTCTGGTAATGCAAGCAGGCTGAGAAAGTGGAAGAAAGTATTCCTAACATTTGCTTTTCTTCATCTTTCCTCGATTTTGCTTATTAACTATTATTCTAACTCACAAGATTACAACATAAAGTTTTTAAGCTTAATATCTGAAGAAACACAAGGTAGCAGGGTCCATGGAGGATAAGTTCTATGAGCAGAGGCTTTGGAGCCAGAGCCCTGGGTCCCAACCCCGTTCTCCTGCTTACCGACTGCAACCTTACTGACTGCAATCTGTAAAATGGGAATAAAGTCAGTAGATAGTTTGTAGAATTATTGCGAGGACCTAATGAGTTAAGAAATGTGAAGAGTGCAGAAGAAGGCACAGCACATTTTAATCACTCAGTGAATGGTACCCATATTGTACTTCATGTATGTCCATGGCTGTAGCATGTCTAATTATCATCTGAATCTTGATGGATCCAAAAGGAGTTCCGGGTTTCTGGATCCTACTTCCGGTGCTTGCCACTCTCTCAGTCGTCCCCTGCTTGGGAAATAGTGCTGCTTCTCATACATTCGTACCACTATTCCTGCTTTAGAAGTACCCTTAGCTGTTCTCTTTGCCTTACAGTTCACATGCAAAATACCAAATTCTGTGGGCTCTACGATTAGGCATGGTTAGAAACTGGCTACTTATCCACCTGTCACCAAGACCAACACATGACATTTTCTCCCCAAATCTCCACAACAGCCTCCTAGAACATCTCTCCTCTATCATTCCCTTACTGTCTTTTGGATACCCTGTAGCCAGAGTGAATATTTTAAAAATACAAGTCACAGCCCACTACTGCCAGCTGAAGGCTTTCCAGTGTGACTTCCCGCTGCCCTGCAAATAAAGACGTGGCCGTGATGGTCTGCCTCACACTCCCCGTCTGAACACGTGCCCTAACCAGTCCCCTGTCGTGTCTGGTCTTGCTTAGTCCGCTTTAGCCACAGGGGCCTTAGTGGTCCTTAAGGACGCCACGCTCACTCTCCCCTCGCTGTCTTCGTGCTTGCTGCTCCCTTCTGCATGTATAAGGCTGCTTCTTCCTAACCTTTAATTTAAGGTCTTTGCGGACCACGATGCATAAAGTCCCACACCATCCACCCAGGTATAAACAATGAATCACCTTCTGCCTCCCCTTATTTTTTCTTTCAATTTTTCCATTTCTGCAATGTCAACAGGTCTACATATGCCTTACCCCAAAACTCCGAATCCAAATAACTCCAAAATCCACAAGGTTCCCCCGGTTCCCGGTGATGAAAACCTGACCTGAACTCGTTTAGTAAAAAATACAGTCTTGAAATGCTGCGAGGCTTCATCTTTACATATCCCTCTCAACCTAAATATTGGTACATCCTATAGAAATCACCCTAGATTTCACCACCCTGGAGAAATCACCCTATTTAATTATAAGACCCCAGTGGGAATATTATGCAATATATATAGTCTTAATATTTTTAAACTTTAAAATCTAAAATATTCTAAATTCTAAAACACCTGTCCCCAAATTATCAGAAAAGGGGTTGTGGATGTATATCTCTTATTGACTCAGAGATAGATTAGAACATTCTGCTTTTGTGGAGGTAATGAAATCACAGTTATGATGGGAACATATTTATAATTCATTTTGAACCGAGGCCGATGGCACATACATCCTTCACGAGGTAGTGTTCACAGTGATTTACATGGAGTTAGTGAGACATGACCGGAGATGAATCAGAGGCTGTCAGGAAACTTCTCTATCACTACAAGTAATCCATCTCTGAATTTCACAGCTCTGCCTTGGGTACTGACACATAATAATTTCCTGATTCCTACTTCTCTTGTGATCTGTTCTTTGTTAACGCTGTGGCTTGTGTCCATGATAATTACAGACGTTCTCCAAGAGTAAGATTTGCTATCTACTCCCTACTAAAGACCTTGCTGTGATGGTATTTGACGATCATTCCTTTGCTGTTAGCTCGTCCATTTCAAACTTGGAACTTTGTGCTACACCTCCATCTACCCATTTCCGACTTCCTGTTGCACTTGGATACGCAGTCATCACATCCCACTATTGTTGCCTGGAAAGGAATGTATCACTTCTCCTCCCATCTAGTGTGCCCGTGTCTGTAAACCACGACATCACAGCCCAGAAAAAAATTCTTTTAACAGCACGTCAAATCATCAGCACACCTCACCAGCCACCTGTAGGCTTTTCATTTATCTTCTCCCCTCTTTCCTTATCAGTGTCTCCCTAGTTCCCAGGACCTTATTACAAAAGCAGTGACATCATTGCTTCCACTTTCTTTCCTTGCCAGTCGACCCACTGAATCATCAAAATACTTTTTATCAAAAACACTACTGAAAGAATTGCATTGCCCTGCCCAAAAGCACTATTTTCCATTACCATCATAACTGGATGAAAACCTCAGTCTGGTATTAAGATTTTTTTTATTGCTTAGCACTAATGGTCTCCCCAAATATACCGCCTACACCTCACCAGTTCACACTGAGGTTAGTGGTTTTGGTTTTTTGTTTTCTCCCCACAGTGAACCTTGGACTTCCCTTCTGAGTATTCGCTCATACTGTTTTACTCAAAGATGCTTTTTCACCTCATTAATTTTTCAAATTTTATTTTTATGTCGTTAGTGGAATTGTAACTTTTTTGAGGAAGAGTACTACAGTTTGACTACGTTAGCGTCTGTCAAAGAACTTGACCTGATGCTAAGTTCATAAGTTGTGCTCAGTAAATGCAGTTTACTGACCAGTGGCTATTGGACAGTGAAAGTTTTACATCCTGTCAGCAATGTAGTAAAGTGGAGGAGTCAAAATATTTAATAGTTCAAACAGCTAGTATTTATTTGTTTAAAATCTTCAAAAGAGGAAAGCAGTCAAAACTCCTCTAAGAGGGAAGAAAAGCATGCTCTGATATTGCTGAAGCTGACAACACTCCCGTAAGCCAACACGGTTCTTCGACTTTCAGAAATATAATTCAGGTGGTTCAACTTTATCTCATTTAATATCTACTTTTAATCTAAGAAAATTTCAAAAGCATACATTACGGACATGTCTCCACCCTTTTTTTTCTCAACAACTGAAGCTACTTAAATGCTCATAACTTGCATTTTTGAACGTCTTATCTGGGTACAAGATCCACATAACTAATGTTTGATGGCTTTGTCCAACCCTGTTGGAAGAAACAGCTTGAACCCCCTTATCGCAGAAGCTGAACAATGAAGGTTAACGGTGCACTCTTATCTCGGAACAGCATCGCAGCCAGTCAGATGGCCGAAGCCCTAAGGCTCTAAGACCGACTGAACACAAAACAGTCCTTTCTCACTCTGGATGAATCCCAAATATTCACTTAATGAAATACAATTGATTCTTTAATTATTTTAGTCAGACTTTCCGTTGAGAATGGCTGCTAAAAGTTCAGAATAAAAAAGAGACTGTGAAATCATAACTATAGTAATTAAACTATTATTAAATCATATTCAGTCGCATGCGTATCTCATGGGATTGTCATAATGGTTCTGTAAGACAAAGCTTTTTTTGTAAATGATGAAGAAAATAAGAATCAGAGAAGGAAAATGACCTGCCCAAGGCATCTCAGCTTAGAGATAAAAGATAGTCTTCCAAACTAGTAACTAGTTTGACCACATGAAAGACGGCTTATTTGCCTCTGCACGGATTGAACTAGTGTGTTAGCTGTATCTATTAAACAATTTCCAGACATTACAAGACCTCACAAGACAACAGCTACGGGAAAGCAAAAAACAAAAATAATTTACTCACGGCACTTACTTTTTTATAGGATAAATCTTAACCCTCCCTGTGCACTGCATCGCAGTCAAGGTGTGGTTTCTTATTGCTGTGGAGCACAGCCTGGTTACCCAAGACTCCTAGTGCATGCCTTATCCCCAATTAATAATTAAATTTCTTTTGTATACAAATCCTATTCATCTTTAGGAAGTATGACTTTTGTCATACAGATTTCATAGAACACTCTCACTGGTTAAGATGTACTGAACCTTAACAAAGTACGTTAAATACTTTATCTCATTTATTTAGCAAAACACGATGAGGTGAGTCTTATCTTTATTTAACGGAAGAGGAAACAGGCTAAAAGATATTATATAACTTAGTCAAGGGAATCGTGCATAATAACATTCTGTTCCTTCTTGCGCTTTCACTTCTTTAATAATGTTTGTGAAATTTCCAAACAGGTTATAAGGTTTTATAGAACAGGGGCAATGTTCTGTGGTGGGGGAGGGGACTTCCAGCTTGCCCTGGCATACCCTGTTCTGCTCGGCCAGTAATCAGAAAAGCCAGTATTTTTACAAAAGGAACAGAGGATTGTTTGAGACCAAGTCTCAGCTCTGCTATTTGCTTTCTATGTGGCAATATGCAAATCATTTAATCTTTCTGATGTCTTATTTTTTCTTTTATGAAGCAAAGCTAAAAATCTCTGCTTCATTGGGTTGTAGTAAAACTTGAAAAAGATAATAAATAGAAGTGCTTTCTGAACCATAAGCATGATAAACATTTTTTTAAGATTTTATTTATTTATTTTTAGAGAAGGAATGGAGGAAGAAAGAGAGAGAGAGAGAAACATCAATGTGCGGTTGCTGGGGGTCGTGGCCTGCAACCCAATCATGCACCCTGACTGGGAATCGAACCTGCGATATTTTGGTTCGCAGCCCGTGCTCAATCCACTGAGCTACGCCAGCCAGGGCGCATGATAAACATTTTACTCAAAATACTTGATAAACATTTAGTGAATAAATAATTGCCAGTATACCATTTTTTATCAACTATTCGAAATTCTTGCCTGAGAGTAAGTGGTCAGCTGAGGACAAAAAGTGATAATCAATAAAACTGCAAAAGGATTCTGGATATAAATGGTTAATTACATGCCACTCACACTGATTGTTTTAAAGCTCGTTGTGTGACTGATGTCCCTGAGACAATGGACCCTACTGGCCACAGTCAGAAGTGCTGCCGCTCTGCAGAGCAGGACAGGAGGAGGCTCCCAGAACTATGCCACAACATTTAAAAAAAATTCAGAGCACAGAACAAGAAGCAAAGCTATAGAAGAAACAAGTATTTATATCTTAGACTTAACAAAAAAGGGGCATTTTGTTCATCAGCTGCCACAAATATAGACTAGTACTTTTCAGGTGCTGAATTAAAAAAAATTAGAAGAGTGCATTGCATAATAAACATGTATCCTGTTACCTAATTTAATCAAAATACCAGCAGCAAGAAAGAGACTATGCATTGCCTAAAATCACCAGGCATATCATCTTGTTGAAAGTGTTCAAGAAATGAGTAATTAAAATCGAGTTATTGATTATATTCATGAGTTTTTACTGTTTAGTTTGCTAATATCAATGAAGGTATATTAGTAACTCGTCTCCTGAAACATTCTCTTCAATCAGAGAATCACCCAGCTCTATATTTTCTTATATTTTCAAATGGTTTTGTTACAGAAATATGTTAAAATAAGTAACTGACATGGCTTCCTCGAAAGAAAACCATCAGAAGTCACAGTTCAAAGTTAGCAGGAAGCATTCTGAAAGAAGAAGTTACATACCTGCAAACATGAGCTCTGAAACATCGGGCTTGACGTGTAGACAGGTGAAAAGGGGTAAAGGGCATTTTGCCGTATTGACTTTTTCCTTCAAACTGCTCAAGGTTATGTTCATTCTCTGTCCACAGACGAAAGGAAGAAAGGGTTTTTATTGCTATTTATGTATTAATTTAATTTTGAGATTTTATTTATTTTCAGAGAGAGAGGAAGGAAGGGAGGGAGACAGGGAGAGAAACATCAATGGTGGTTGCCTCTTGAGTGCCCCCTACTGAGAATCTGGTCCGAAACCCAGGCAGGTGCCCTGAATGGGAATCGAACCGGCAACCGTTTGGTTCACAGGCTGGCACTCCATCCACTGAGCCAGATACAAACAGATACAGGCAGAAAATGGTTTAAAATAGCACTTCAATCAAGATACTTAAAATTTTTATAATAAAAATAAATCTTATTACTTCTAGAAATCTCTGGGTCTTGAATAAACAACAAAAGGCAAGCTCCATGAAAGTAACTGCCTTCATTCTAAAAACAACCAAATCTCGGGGGACTATGTCTACTTGTGAAGTAGAGAATGAATGACTCGGCAGCTAAGGAGCCCCGGAAGACTTTAGCCCCAGATTTCCTGGCACAGACTCTCTGCCTCCCCACTTTGTTTTTCAATGAAATGTCACACTGTAGTCGTGCGTCACATGGCTTCGATCCATGTGATTCACTGCGTTTTCTGACTTTCTCCAGGAAACCTCCACGTTCCCTCTACCACTGAAATACTACTTGTGTTCTCCTCCTTATCTAAAGAGATTGCCTTTAGGGGAGTGGGAAGTGAAGAGTTCAAAAGTGTATTTTTACAAAGAAAAAGAACGCGAAATACTTCCTTACGTCAGAAATGATCCACAGAATAAATTAGTAAGCACTAGTGTGAAACGTAGAAGAGTTATGTATGGCAGGAAATACATGCTTTCAGTATACAGTGTTGATAGGATAAGTTGAATCGAGTCACTTTTACAAGATATATCATATGTTGTTTTATTTAAGACGTTATGATAGACATGGTCTATTGCATGAAAAGGGTTGTAGAATGAGACGCGGCTTACATCGTGAATTAGTGTCTCTCCTATTAACATCCCAAAGATATCAGTAAAGGTCACAGGTTGTCCCGACCGTTTCTTCTTCCATAGAGACTCAACATATCTTTTAACCTTCTGTGGCGTGAGAAGGAGAAGGGGGTTGTGGCTAACATGTTTCATGAGCTCTTTGTTAATCTCTTCTGGCCCTTTTTCTGGAAAATCGGGGTGAGAATATAAGGTGGACATATACCTGTAAAGAAAAGAGAAGATAATTCATGAAGATGAAAGGCATTACATAATCTCCAAAGGAAGCAGGCACTCTCTGCCATAAGAAAAATAAAGGATGGTAGAGTTGGTTCACTTAATTAGCTGGTTGATGGTATTAACCCATTTAAGGAAAGAATGCATCAATCAGAAAGGAGCTAGTCTTCAACGGAAGCCAAATAAAGAAGAGGTTTCGGAGGCAACATGGGACTTAGCATGCACGCACCAAAAGAGACGGTGCCCTACTGGGCCTATGTCCACTGTCTAGTCTCCAGAAATGGACATGCCTCCCAGAGACCGAGGGCACAACTCCTTTGAGTCATGTAAATAAATGGACTTATCTGAATATAATACTAGTCAAGCAGTCTGATGATATGGCTTTTGATGATGATTATGTATAGGTAGAAAATGTGCTGTATGATGATTATGAATGTCTAATGTGAATAAATGCAGTTTTTAATTGTCCATTGGCCACAGAGGCAGAATCCTGAGACTCGCCAACTATAGGTCTCAGAATTCCTGAGTATACAAATCTGATAGTGAAACCCTGGAAGAAATAGGTCTTTAAGACAAATGCTTTCTTGCAAAGATTCTTGGCCATCAGCCATTTGGACACATCTAGGGATACTAGAAATTACCCTGTGCCTTGATACTTGATATTTAGACAGTAAACATTCAGTTACAGCCATCTTTCCTGTGGACCAATATCCCTAGAACTGTAGCTGTCTTACTGAATATGAATTATTAGTTAGCCTATCTGTCTCTTTTAATAAGTTGTGATCTCTAATAGGGATAATTTTGGTGGGTTTTTTTTGGTTGTTTGTTTTTAGCTTCAATGACTGGCAAATGCCTGGTATATGGCAAGCACAATTTTTTGACTGCTGAACTGAGAGAATAAAAGAAGAAAGAAAGAAAGAAAGAAAGAAAGAAAGAAAGAAAGAAAGAGAGAGAGAGAGAGAGAGAGAGAGAGGAAGGAAGGAAGGAAGGAAGGAAGGAAGGAAGGAAGAAGGAAGGAAGGAAGGAAGGAAGGAGAGGAAGAAGAGGAGGAGGAGAGGAAAAAGGGAGGGAGGGAGGGAGGGAGGGAGAGAGGGAGGAGGAAGGCTCCCACCACTTCATATTGTAACAGGATGCAGGTGGGCCCCAACCAGGTATTTGAAATGGGTTCAGAACTCAAGGTGTTCAAGAAATATTAGGATGTCCTCACAACCACCCCCAAGGTAGTGCGTGGGGGAAGGGACACATGGAGCAGGACATTGAGAGCTGTTTTGTATAGCAACAGCTCTGCAGCTAACCTCTGGTGTGGTCATTTAACACATCTACAACCTTTAACTGGTTACACAGAAATGTTAAATAGCTGTGGCCATGCTCTGAGCCAGGGGAATGGAAGTAACTTTGCCCCAAGACGTAACTGGGGGCAGGTCCCCCGAGTTACAGCGCCTGTGTGGGAGCTTGGAGAAGACTGGCTCCATGATACGGGGCTATACCTGCCCAGACCCACGATGGCCGCCCAGTAAAGCTGGAAGGATATGGGAGTGCTGGCAGGTGTGACTGATTGTGGGAGGAGTCGGAAATGGGGCTGCAGAGGAGGATTGGCGCGGGGATTTAAACCCAGACGCAGCAGCCATTGAGGGGAGAACCATGTGGTTTTGGCAGAATGGAGACTCCCGCAGCCCTGTGAGAGAGAATCACCATGCGGCTTTAGCAGAGAACCACCACTCGGCTTTGGCAGAGTGGCGACCCCCCTCCCAGCAGCCATTGCACATGGAGAGAACCACGCAGTTTTGGCAGAGTGGGGACTCCGGTGGCCCTGGAAGAGAGAACCACAAGGCTTTGCCAGAGTGGGGACCCCCGCAGCTTTAGAAGGGGGAACCACCACCCGGCTTTCGCAGAGATCCCAGCGACACAGTTGATGGTACCAGGGACCGAGAGAGGCCTACCAGCTGAGACGGATTACTGGGAAGAACTAGGGGCTGCCTGAGCCATGGACTTCTATTTCTTTTCCTGAGATAAGGTACCCCAGACTGGGCAAAGGGGAATGAAGGATTGTGTGTGTTTGTGGGTGTTTTAAGGGACTTTGGGATTTTGATGAAGACATCAGGTCACTACTTTAAGTCTGTATAGCATTAAATAAACATTTCCTTTCCTTTTCACAAATCTCTGGCATTGAGAGACGGCGGGCATAACGAACCTGGGGGGTTCCTTTTGGGTAATAGTATATCGTCCCAGGACCCCCCTTGTTGTTCTGTAACAATATGACCAAAGAGAAAAGAGCACATATTTTAATCTCCTGTTTCCTTGGCATTCAAATAAAGCCATAAGAAAAGCAATCTGATGGTTTGCTTTTCCATCGGAAAAGCAAATTTCCATAATGGTTTGTCTTCCCTTCAGGGTTGTTCTAGGCCTGTGTTGGTTAATTGCCCTTAAGCTATTGTCTTGAAGGCTTGGCAATAGCTTTTAATTTTTTGTTTTAAAGATGAGGAAGGAGAGAATTGCTGAATTTAAGTAACATGTTCACAATTCTCCAATTAATAACAGAAGAACTAGACTTTAAAATTTGTCCTCTCCCCTGATAGGTGCTATTTTTTAAGTCTTTTAAGTAAGCTTTTATTTCACAGAGACTAAACTATTCCCTCTCCCCATCAAGCTGGCATTTCTTGTTGGATTCAGAGTTCTTTGGAGACAAATTAAGAATAATTATAAGTTAACATGTAGAGAGTAATAATAGACCTAAAATGGAACGCATGCCTGAAAAAAACATGTTAAGTTCTTAGAAGTTATTTATCACACAAATTGGATTCATAACATTTCCCACAAATATGTGGTAAAGAAAAATCAAATGGACTTGCTCTGAACTCAAACCTGGCACAATCACAAAGTATCTATTTAAAAAATATTAGATTGCCTGAGAGATACAGAGTCTACCCATTCCTACAGTTATCCCAAGGTCTAACACAGGATTCATCCAAAACAACAAAGATCTGCTTTTCTGGACTTCTTTGTCCTTCTAAGTAAAGGCATACATTGGTGTGATGTTATTGGTTTCATTTGGACATAATAAAAAGAAGACAATAAAAAAAATCCTTTTGAGCCCATAAATGGTCAATTCTGGAACTATTCAGGACATACTTCAATTTCGACACAGTGACTTTTTTATGAAGGTAGATAAAAAGGAAATGATATCATCATTCTCCTATTGGAAGTTGTCATTTCTAACTGTTTAGCAGGGTGATGTAATTACTCAAATCTCATTTACACTACTTAAGACTTCCCTTCTGCTGGTACGTTTGGCTAGCCTTTAAGTGAATTACGATATGATTCTATCAATTCCTCTGCCCAAGGATTGCCTCCAGCAAGATCTGAAAGTTCTCTTCCTTCCCAGGTTAGCCGTTGGATCCAGATTAAGAAAATGCTGCCTCTGGGTTGGGGGCTTACTCAAAAGCTGGGACTCAAAATGTATATTTTTTCTTTTTCCTCCATGTAGAATGGTTGCAGCCTATTTCTGCTCTCTAAAGGCTGAAATAAACTCATTTCCTGAGGGAGTCTCTCTTCCCCCCGCCCCCCTTTCTATTTCTTCTCCTCTCATGAAGCAACTGGTGTGAGGATGCCAGCCCCAGAGAGAGACAGACGGACCAGGGTATCTCAGCTGTTGGCATTGGTCTGGGGTTCTCTGCTCTTTCAGTTAAATTCACTAATGTGAGTTGGACAGGTTTTTCATGATGTCATTGTGGCGACATCCAAGACTTGGGTTTTGGCTTCAGTGAGAGCTAAACATAGAGCGGGGGACAACTGCCAGTTTCCCTGGGACGGCCTTCTGTGTTCCCTTGGCTGCACCATGGCAGGCAGGGTTCCGCTGTTACCGGCTGCTGGGGGTGCACAGTCATCCGAGGTGCACAAACATCACCCCAATCTGCATCTCTATAGTTAAGCCTTCATTTTAATCTCTTTAACAATAAATCATTCTCAATCATACCAATCAAGTTTCAAAAACTAAGTGTCTTAGACATATCAGGGCCTCTATGAACTGTTAATAAATGAAAGGGTCCTCTACTTATCTCTCCATCTGAAAATATTTTTTAAGATTTTATTTATTTGTTTTTAGAGAGGGAAGGGAGGGAGAAAGAGAGAGAAACATCAATGTGCGGTTGCTGGGGGCTGTGGCCTGCAAACCAGGCATGTGCCCTGACTGGGAATTGAACCTGTGATGCTTTGGTTAGCAGCCCGCGCTCAATCTACTGAGCCTGAGCTGTGCCAGCCAGGGCTTTCCATCTGAAAATATTTGTTTCTAACTTTTCAACATAGTTTATATGAAGGGACACCTTGTACTCTCCATATGAACACATTTTAGGTTAAGTGCAAAATTTTAAAAGCTAATCTATGCCGGAGAAAAGAAATTCTCAGTTCATTCTCTGTCTCCAAATCACAGAGTCAATGATTTAAAATATCAGTGCCTGCCTCCCTGCCCGAGAACTTGCCAAATCAGAATCTTCCGGGGTAAACCTTTTGAACTTGCATGCTTTAAAAAGGCAACTAATATTTGAAATGACTCGAGAAGACTTTCGACATGTGTGAAGCAATTATCCTGAAACCTTAAAGAAACCCCTGGATGAACTGTTTCCCCCCAAATGGAGTTCTGTATGCAGGTCATCATTGAGTCATCAAACACGCAATAAGTGGGGGAGATTCATTGGAGAGCGAGACAAGAATAGTCCTCCCCTCAAAGAACATATTTTTCTCTAACAGACATTTTGATCTTTTAGCCTGTTGCCTCTTACATGACAACTTCTGTTAAAGTTGTTTCGTTTTTCAATATGCCAGGAATTCTTCTGACTGTCGAGCTGGAAGTTCTCATTCTTAAATTCCATGGTGGTCAGTGTAATGAATTGGGCTCCACCGTCTAGACAGGCAGAGCTGCGCCCATCTCTCTTTAGATGCCGTTACCATGCACACAGGGCAGGCCACGTCCAGCAGCCTCTTAGGATGCCACGCGTGGACGGCTGCACTGAGGGCAGAGGGGAGCTGAGCAAGAGAACCCAGGGTTCCTGCCATGATTCTCTTAGCCCACTCAGGTCAGCTCTCCGGTTGGCGAATCTGTGTGTTTAACGAATAACCAGTATCATCCAAAAACAATTTCAGGAACACTTATCGTAAAGGTAGTAGCAGTTACAATTACAAGGGAAGCTTTTGTCCTACATAAGATTCTCTTTTGTGATCCCAGAAAACTTTTGGGGGGGTCCAGAGCTGCTCCAGACACTTCATATGACCTCATCAGGGCCGAGTCATGCTCATGTATCAGCACAATATAAACTCGCACACATGGGGTGTAATTTGTTTTTCTAAGTCTTTTCGAATTCCTTCCTCTGAACTTTTTACCTCCTCGCTCATACTCTTCAAGAGAATTTTTACCATGAGTCACCCCGACCACCTTTTCTTCCCTCTCAGGAAGTGGATCTTCCCTCCACGGTTAACAGCGTGACTGCTTTTTCTCTTCTCCTGTCCTGCCTCCGCCCGCCGGAATCTCTTTCCGCCCACGATCCATCTATCCCTCTACACTGTTCCCTTCACCTCAGACTTTTAGGAAAGTGCTCAAATCTCTTGTATCCTGAAAACAAAACAAAAACCCTTGCCTGGTCCCATATTGCCCTTGAAATAATGTATTCATGTGCCCACCTTTCTTCCTTTCATCTTCTATTTGCTGCTTATTTGAAATTTCATGATCAAATGTGGCCCTTGTTTACTACATCTCGTGGTTCTTGCTAAAACCACTAAAGACCTCCAAACCCAGTTCTAAGCTAAACTTCTCATGGATCTGTACTCTATCAAAATACCCACTACGCTTGACGCACGCTTCACCCTTAATCTCTGGGACTCATCTTTAGTTTGATTCTGTTATCTGACAGCGACTTTACATTGTCCATTAAGGTTATCATTCTTTTTTTTTTTTTTTTTTTGGTCCATTAACTTCTGGAATGTTCTCAAGTTTCATGAATTCAATTATTGGTGGCAATAACTGAAATGGTAGAAGGTGCTGCAAGGACCAAGGGAGGGCATGTAGCTACCATGGGACAGAAGGCAGGCCCCAGAGGAAGCTTCCATTAAGGAGAAAAGCAGTGGAAGGAGTACAGACGATGGGGAGGAGCCAGCAATGGGACGTGGTGCAATCAACACCCACAGGCACACTAGGGGACTCGACGGAGGGATAAGTCAGTGTGTGAATGGTCTCAACCCCCACCCTCACTCTCCCTGAATGCCCCCAAACTGAGGGGAATACACTTCAAAACCATCATTCAAGTTGGAAATTAGGTGGCCTCTCTGTGAAAATTGATGTGTGAAGATTTTAGGAGTGAACGGTTTTTAAGGAAATGGAATAAATAAGAGTAATCTTAGAGCAAATTAGACATTGAGGGATAGAGCAGAAGTTTTTATATACACGTACACGTGGCATGTAATATTTAAATGATCAGCCTATAACACTTAAAGTTCTCTTAATGACCTTTCGCAGGACCTGTTTTCACAACCCTGACAGGAGAGTGTAAGATGCTGCCCCGAATCTACAACCAAAGCAATGCCCACAACTCTAATGAAGCCCAAACACACACTAGGACACCCCCAGACCAGCACACAAGGTCCGGTCTTTCTTTACTACGTGAATTTTGGAAAGTAAGCATCTTGCCATGTTTTAGCCAGCGAGGGACCACAGGGACCTAACACACAGTGAATACACAGGATGAAAACCACCCGAGGAGTAAGAATAAAACACTCGAGTGGGCGAATTAATTTAAGGGTCCAAGTGTTTTCATCACATGACTCATTAAACAGGCAGGTGCCTGCTTTTTCCTTCAAGGAAAAGGATGGTGGGTTACATCATTCCTCCCAGTCAGATAAATTATTTGAAGGGTACATACCAAGAACGTGGTGACCATGGTCCTGGGTTTTTGTTTTTAGCTAAAGAGTCTGGTCCAAAATGTTTAAGACACTATAGATTCTTTAAATATGAACCTCTGTATAGAATAAATAGCATCCAAGAGAAGGTTATGGTTGAGTTGAAAGAATCCTAGAATAGGGAATCAAAAGCCTGAATTTATATTCTGCCTCTGCTAGTAATCTTGGGTAAATCCTTTGGCTTCTGGGTCAAATTTTCTTGAAACATGAAAAGAAGCTAATATCCATGTCACAGGCTGAAAAGGCACTGAAATTTTAAAATTTTAGACATATGTAATAGACATATTATGATAGATTAGCCTGCCTATGGCTGAGTGACTAGAAGGCCTTGTAAGTCCAAGTCATAAGGGGACACCTTGGTTTAACATGTCTAAGCAAGGACTAGTAGATGTTCAATGTGCTTAGCTGTGGTAGGCAAGCCAAAATGTGTGCAGTTGCTCCTTTGAAAATGTTTGTGTTTGGAAAAGGCAAATCTACAATGTACAAATATCATATATAAATATGTTTTTACTCTCCAGCCAAGTTTAGCTGAGCTTAAATGCATTTAAAGGATTAATTTCATATACAGATCAGTAATATTTATTGTATTTCTGCATTCAAAAGTTATTTTCCTTCTGTTGTGTATTAAGGTATCTTGTATTTCAGTTTATTAGCCCTAAAGAAGAAATGAATATCTCATGAATCATGTAGACCCAGACATAATCACAGAAAGAGTACAATTCAGCAAACTATAGGAAGATTAAATTAATTACGGGTGAAGTGGGTTATTCCACTTCTGTGCTATTTACATGGAATTATTTCAATTTACATATTTTTAATTTTATGTTTCACTACATTTTAAGTTGCAAACAGGCTCAAAGGGAATGGATTTGTGACAAGGGTCATCATTAGGTATGAATTTGCCTTAAAAAACAAGGTTCAGAAGCAAATTACTGCATCAAGCTGGACCACTTCAATAATTCGCAGTTAGTGTTCATCACTTTTCTAAACACTCTTTTTTTTCCCCCTAATGTTTCAGGTAGATTAAGGCTAAACACTGAGGATGATGAAACTAAGAGTTAAAATGTATACCAACCACGTGGAGCCAGAAAGGCCGGCAACGTAGGTAGTACAGTCTAAAATTCCCGATTCGTACAGAGCCTTCATCACTCCGGAGAATCCCACCATGGCTCGGAAACCCCCACCTGAGCCCAGGATGGCCACCACAGGCACCTGGAGAGACGAAACACAGAGATCACGTGCAAAGTAAGGTCACGAAATGCATTTCCTTTGAGTTTCAATGTTTACGTTGTATGTTCCACACTTGGAAATAAAGAAATAAGTTCACTTATACCCTGACAATCTCTAATTTTTGTAAGACAGTAATGTTTCCTATACTAAAATAAAGAATTGACGTCTCTTAGAGAGCAGGTATTATTAAAATGACCAACCAGCTCTATTTGATAATAACAACAACAAAAATTCTCTATATGTGCCCCACCCTTTGGTGTTTTTGGCTTGCTTTTGGGTGCACATTTTTAATTTGATCCTCTCAACAATCCTGTAAGGCGAGCAAACAAATAGTTGCTCATTTTGCGGATGGACATTCTGAAAGGACACAATCACTTCGATAAGATGCATTAGCTGGGGGTCTGGAGTTGGGGGAGCATCTTTCCTTCTTGGCTCAGAATTCTTACACTCCTTTATGCTTGGCTTATTTCAAAATATATGCTATTACTTAAGCCAGAAAACATAATTTAATAAACTTAACCATACCTACAAAGTTTATTACTCTATTCTTGAATTCACCCAATAAATCTGAGTAAGTGGTCTCTATGTTTCATGGGTGGACCTGGGAAATACACTGTATTTGGGTGAGGTGGATATGTAAAATTATGACAACAATAAAAAACAGGGATAAAGGACATTTGTTAAGCTCTTAATATCTAATAGAAACTATTCTTAGTGTTTTACAGAAATTGTCTTTGATCTTCACAAAATTCCTATGAAGTTTCTCGTTTAGAGATGAGGAAACCAAAGCACTTGAAACCAAGACCCTAGAAACCTGTTCAGGGTCATGCAGCCAATTAGCAAAGCCAGGAGTCGAACCCCAGGCTCCTGTATCCAGGCTCAGGTGGAGAAAGCTTCACAGACATGGGGCAAACCTGAACCTAACTTTTAATGCACACCTATTCAACAGGGAGGACCGGGAAGGAGGCTGTTCTGGCAAATAAGAGTAACATGAGACAACAAAGGGTTTTTACAGTAAAATGGAGAAACACGGGCTGTCTGTGGCATGCCTATAACACAAGAGTGTTTGTTTGAAGAGGAAGAGATTGTCATTTTCTTTGTGGCCTCAACCCACGATTACTTTAGAGAGGTGGTTATTTTTCCCTACCCTAAGGCTCCAGTTCTCAATGTGCGTAGCTTTCAGGGGGTCCACATAGTCAAACTATCTTCAGAATAACACTAAAATGTTATTCGCCTTTTCTCATTCTCATGCTTTCATGAGTGTGCAATGGAGTGTTCTCAGACACTACATGATGTGTGTGATATAGCAACAGACTGAATTCAAAAGCAAATGTGAGAATCCAGTGGTCTCCTGTGAAGTCGAACAATGAAGATACTTGTAAAAATGTAAAACTGCTCTTCGCACTTTATTTTTGCTTTGGAGAATACTGTTAATTTCATAAAAATGTTATTTATGGTAAAATGAAATTGACTGATTTAAAATAAATGAACACATATTTTAACAAATTTCCTGTTTTCCTTTCTAATAGAGTAAATATTCATAGATATAACCCACATAAACACAATCTCTTAGAAGTCTTTGATATATTTTTTAAGATTTTATTTATTTTTAGAGAGAGGGGAAGGAAATGGGGAAAGAGAGGAAGAGAAATCAAGGTGTGGTTGCTTCTCACATGCCCCCACTGGGGACCTGGCCTGCAACCCAGGCATGTGCCCTGACTGAGAATCGAACCGGTGACCTTTTGGTTCACAGGCCCACGCTCAATCCACTGAGCTATACCAGCCAGGGCAGAAGTGTCTGACATTTTTTAAGGGTGTAAAGTCTGAGACCAAAAAGTTGAATAGACACTGCCCTAGGACATCAGGGACGTGATGAGTGCAGTCCAACAGCAGGAAAAACCTTGAGCCTGCTGAGGACAAGGCAGCGGGGAGACAGGAAGGGACCAGGAACCACGGAGCAGATGGAGGGAAATATTTGCTGGACAGTCAGAGGCTGATGCAGAGGTACGGTCACATTGCTGAGGAGAGGGGGTGCATTTGGTTCGACATTGTTTTCCAATAATAATAATTATTGAGACAAAAATTATAGATGGAAGGCAGTGATTAATGGAGCAAAAGACACTAGATTCCAAAGCAGCCCAAAGCTCCGTAAGAGATGAGCAAACAGATACACGTGGTCGGGAGGCAGAAGCTGAACCAGGACAGGATGCTATGGCTGGAGCATCACATTCGAGTTCTCTCAACATGTTCACACTGCTATCAGATTTTATTTTCTATTTTAGTGACAAAAATCTGATTTTAAGAATAAACATACGGATCACAGAGTGTGCATGCGTGCGTAGACGAGCTTGGGTACATTGAACAGTTCCATCCTATCTCTAAGAATCCCATTTCTAAGTTTTCTTCGGAGGTGTGAATGGGATGCAATGATCCCTCCTCCCTTCTACCAGGAGAGCTAAGCTTATAAACAGATTCATAGAATCAAGGTACCCTGATGAATATGGAGAACCTTTAACGTCTGGTGACCAGGTCCGATGCTAGGGGGAAATGAGGAAGGAGCGTGGTCAGATGGGTAGGGTCCCTACTTCTCCTCATAGCAGAGGATGCCGTCATTACCCAGGAGACGGTACCAGACCACAAAACTAGGCTAACGGAGAAATATCATCCTCGACCTCAGAGATGCAGGATACACAACACAAATGTATTGTATTCCAAGCACTTGGACCCAGACCCTGGGGTGTTCACTTACCAACGTGATAAATACAAATAGTCATGGACTCATTGCTTTAGAACTAGAAGGACCAAAAAAACTATGGAACTCTTATAAATGGCAAAGGAATCTGTGGAGTAGAACAGCGACAGGGCAGAGCACCCAGAACTGACGCCCTAACCCAGGGCTCCTCCCCAGAACTGAGTGGCCTCAAACGGAAAGACCCTGGCTGTCCAATGAGATGTGAATTGGGGACCTCATGCATGAAAACACATTCCACCAGTTCGGTTCAATGGATCACTTAAACGGCTTTGAACCTGTGTGTATGTAGGCGAACAGAATGTCCTCAGAACACGGATTTTAAAATTGTAAGTAAAGTAAAATATATTTAAGTTCCTAAAACCTTGTCTGGAATGTTAATCACAAGAGTGAGTATAAAGAAGCCAAATAAGAGGTTAGAACAAGCAGGAGGAATTTGCCTGGAAAGAAGACTTACATTTATAAACAGTATCATAATAATAGTAGCAGTAATAATATAGCAAATGTTTATCTTTGCCATGTGCCAAGTATTGCGCTTAAAGGCAGTCTAGGGCAGGCCTAAGCAGGAAAGGGTATGTGATTTGAGGACCAAAATACTGGTAGCAGGAGTATACTAGAGAGATGGGAAAAAATAAGATTTTGAAGGGCTTTAAAGGGGAAAAAGTCAAGGTTGATATTGTAGGAAGAAGAAGATTGTTTATATTAAAAATAATTTAGCTCTGGCTGGCATAGCTCAGTGGATTGAGCTCAGGCTGTGAACCAAAGTGTCGCAGGTTCGATTCCCAGTCAGGGTACATGCCTGGGTTGCAGGCCATGACCCCCAGCAACCGCATATTGATGTTTCTCTCTCTCCCTCTTCCTCCCTCCCTTCCCTCTCTAAAAAATAAATAAATAAAATCTTTAAAAAAAATCTTAAAAAAAATTTAGGGGCATTTGAACCCATTGATTTGGTTCCTTATAACACTGCATCATTGAAAATGACCGATAAAATCAGGTCATTTGGAAGAAAAAATTTAGTAACAGATCACGCTGTTCATTTCAACACACAGCACAGAGGGAGGTTTAATGAGAAGAGTTGGAAGATTGAACGTAAGGCCTCCTCTGTTCCCAAGAAAACAGCTCCCAGATGTTCTTCGCATGGCGGTAGCCCAACACAAAATTATGGATCTTATTTCATGGTGTCAGAAAATTTCTGGAAACAGACAGGGATTTGACAGGAATTTACATGTTATCTAACCCATTGTTTTCACTATTGCTTTGCAGTAATTCTTAGAGAGGGCTTTCAGGTAAGATTTTTAAGTCAAATATTTCAGGTCACTGTCAGGTAAGAGAAAATGTTGGATATTTACACATAAAAATAGAATAATCGAATAATTGAATGATTTCTAAGAATATAATTACCACCTTTATTGAACACGAGTTAGTCTGTTTCTATGCATCATATCATTTAATTTTCAGGACAGTATGGAATAAATATTACCTCCATTTAAAAGAAACAGGTAATTACAACACAAAAGAGTTAATTTCTCTATTGTGGCAAAGCCATGAAGAGGTCTCCTGTAGATTCAAAGTTGGGTCTGGCAGGCTCCCAAGCTTTGAAATCTCTGGCTCCCCTCTGGCTCCCACTGCTTTCTCTACAACTAACCTCGTGACCTGAGGCACAGACAATCCTCCCTGCACTCAGCTTATTTATACGTAAAAACAATGGGTGGAATTAACAATGCATTTGAAGCTTTTGGCTACGGGTAACATTCTCAATTCTATAACTCATAGAGAAAATGAGGTGTAGAACTAAAAAATTATAGTTTTTATTAACTATCAAAAAGAAAGGGAAATTAGACTTCTCTAGAAAATACTGTGTGGTGCCTGGCACTAGCGTGGGCTCTTCTTAATTTATTTGTATTGTTATTTTTTGAGAGAGAGAGAGAGAAACATCAATGTGAGAGAGAAATATTGGTTGGCTGCCTCCTGTACATGCCTGGCCCGGGGACCAAACCCGCACCCCAGGCACATGCCCTGACCAGGAATCAAACCAGTGAACTTTTTCTTTCTGGGATGATGCCCAACCAACTGAGCCACACAGGTCACAGTTACAATGTGCTCTTTTACTCAATTTATTTCATTTAGCCCTCACAGCCCTCACAAGAGGATCATATTGTTTCTGTTTTTCAGAGGAAGGCATATTCAGTGCACATACAATACCTGGCCCACATGGATAGCTGAAATAAGTAGCAGAACCAGGATGTGAAGTGATACCGCAACTTATACTCTTTCCTTTTCTCATTGTTCAGGAACTGAGTAAAGATTACTCAGTCTCAGTTTGTCAGATGGTATCAGGACAAATTTATGCAATAAATGACACCTAATTTTAAACATTTCAATAGTCTTGTTCATTCAGAGATAACTTTCAAAACGCAACTGGGAAGTTATAAGGTGCAGCTGTGAGCCCTGGCTCTAAATCTAACTCAAAAAATAATGCTGTTGAGAGTTTTTAGGTTATATTTAGACCCAACAGCAACACTATTTATGTATAAATGATATCAATGAATATTTCTCATACTTCTCTCACATGATTACAAGAAATGAATTTTCATTTACCAAAAACCTTCTGGTTCTGATTAAATTATTTTGATGCATGAGCTGACGGATATTATTAATTTCCTCCCTTGCAAAAGAAAATTTTAAAGAGCTCAAAGATTTTTTTTTACATTTGCATACATTTTTAAGGTCTGACAATTATATAAAGACTTTTTTTTTCCTCATTGGCTCCTGTATTAGGGCTCATATGCTTATAAAGAATGACAAGTTCAAAGCTGCAGTATGGGCCAGTGGGCTCCAGACCCAGGAGCCTACAAAAGGCCATTGTACTGTTCCATCAAGCCAGTTTCCTCAGGATGGCGAAAAAAACATAAGCAGACAGGCGAATTCCATCACAGGGACCCACGGCCATACTTTGTTGGCTTTGAGGTTAGTTCCTCGATCAGAAGCAATGCTGGGTGGAAATATCATGGCAACGTACAAGGCATGTTGTAAGTCCACAGATGGTAGTTTGGGCAGAAGCTTTGAGTGCAGGGAAGGCAAATCCGTATCCAAAATAAGTGTCTATTCAGATAAAAACAGAACACTGCCCCTTCCATGATGCAACTGGCCCAATGTAATCAATGTCACCAGGTAGCTGGCTGATCACCCTGGGGAATGGTGCCATACGGGCTGTTCGGTGCCGATCTCTGCCGCGGGCACACGGAGCTCTCACAGCAGCTGTAGCCAGATCAGCCATGGTGAACGGAAGTCTGTGTCGCTGAGTCCAGACATCACCTCCATCCTGGCCACGTGGCCACTATTTCCATGGCCCTTTTAGTCAAGGACAGGGGTCATGCTATCCACTTGATGGTTCAAATCCTTCTCGGCTGAGGCCACCCTTCGGTGAGCATTGACAAAGGACACAAATATCCTCACATTTCTCATCCATTCAGAGAAGCTTCTTTGTCATGAATTTTGTAATTGTGTGTCTTCAAAGTCCCTAAACATACAGTCAAGCCACGGGCCACAGACCAGGAATCTGTATGTAATTGCATCTTTTGTCTCCATTCAAGCAAAAGGCAAAACCAGGCGTACTTCTTGAACTTCTGCATTGCTCCCCCGCCCCAGTGGTATTTCCTTTCCCCATTGCCCTTCAAGGATGTCCCAGAAAAGGAGAGCCCTACAGCCATCCACTTTCACATGGAGCCTGAATATTGTGCAGAACTAGCTGTAAACAAGGCTCGAGGTTTTGCTCCTCTGTCACCTGATCACAGGGATCTCTCCCATGAGGCTATGAGTGCAGACAGGAAGGAAGAAGGGACCAGAACAGCAGTGAGCAGCATGGGCACTTAGGCACTTGCTCACGTCACTTACTTATATCTCCAGGACGTGTTCAGCCCAATCTCATATACATCACTTCCATTTGATGATGGAGTGAATCGGCGCACATGCAACTTTCTGGCTTGGTGGCTCAAATAACGCCCTGCTCATGGCGGTCAGCTCAGTCACATGGTGACTCGGCCACCCATGGTTAAGTCAATAACGCACTGCCAGTGTGACGGCCAGCAGGCAGAGACCTGGGGGAAACGATGGTGCAAAGTTGCAAAGCATTCTGCTGGAGAAATCCCTCTTGCTCAGGGAGGCTGATCTTTCAGTTCTATTCAGGACTTCAGTTGATTGGAGGGGACCCACCCCCATTACGGATGACAATCTATTTATTCGAAGTTCAATGATTCGAATGTTAATCTCATCTAAAAATCACTCTCCAAGCTGACTCGTTAAGTTAGCCACGCCCCATTTAATGTTTTAAACAGGCAAGAGAAAACTATATAACCATCTCTATAGCTTCAACTAGCTAGTCTTAAAAATAATGCTGAAAACTTATGAAAAAATTTTTCCTGGTAAATTATTCATTTAACAAAAACTTTTTACTTGTAAAGTAGGAAAAACATGATTCTCAATAAATAATTGTAATGATATTATATACAATATATTTCATAATAAATTATTCAGCCCTGGCTGGTGTGGCTCAGTGGATTTGGTGTCAGCCTGTGAGCCAAAGGGTTGCCAATTAGATACCCTGTGAGGGCATATGCCTGGGTTGCTGGCAGGGTCCCCAGTAGGGGGTATGTGAGAGTCAACCACACATTAATGTTTCTCTCCCTCTCTTTCTCCCTCCCTTCCCCATCTCTAAAAATAAATAAAATTTTTAAAAATAAAGTATTCAGTAAAATATTGACCTAAAATACTTTACTTACTTTATTTTTTAATATACCTAGTCAAATTGTTAAATAATTTGTTTAATTTCTAAGAGAATTTATCATTTTATTCATTATTATGAAAGGGGACTGTGAGTCGAAACAAGTTGAGAAACAGAATTTTCTCCTTAGTATCATAGATAGCCGGTGAGAATCGCTTGAGCTTTTAAGTGTTTGTCAGTTTTTTGTTATTGTAATTATCCCTTATAAATTATTTTTCTCTTCTCATTAATAAGATCAGGCACATAAAGAATGAAGTTGTCACAAACTCCAAATTACTGAAATTGACCTCTAGATCCTCTTTCTGATGTGCCCAAATCATCTATGTTCTTGCCAGTTTGGAGAAAAACCTGGCCCAAGTGTAAAAACGGAACCCCTTTTTCCCTGTGATTTTGCTGACAGTCAACTTTCCAAAGTACCAATGACCCCACATTCCAAATCACAGAACATAACACCTTCAAGGAGGTGGCCAAAAGCTAGAGTCACACCCCTCACGTCTCACCAACTTATAAAAGGTGGAGAAGCTGAGTTTAACATTCAAGAGCCAACCCTACGTGTAAAAAGACAACAAAAAAGTAGGACTGATTTCTTTAAATGATTAAATGAGCCAATTCCAGTGATTATCCCAATATTAAAACTGGTTAGGCTTTAGACTGCTTAGTTGTGCATCTAGGTCATTACCTATTGTACAAAATGGCAATTATTGAATATAATAACTTGCCAGAGAATCTTTGCAGTATCATCAATACCTTCTGAAGTAACCACCAGAGTTAAGTCTAGTAACTGACCATGCAAAGTTATTATGATATTATTAGCCATATTCCCTATGCTGAGCAGTGTATCTCCATGAGGCACTTATTTTACAGCTGGAAGTTTGTACTTTTTAATCTCCTTCACCTTTTTTGCCAACCCCACTAACCCCCTGCCCTTTGGCAACAGTTCGTTGTCTATATCTATAAGTCTGTTTCTTTTTTATGTGTTTTTAGATTCCACATATAAGTGAAACCATATAGTATTTGTCTCACTTATTTTACTTCTCAGATACCCTCTAGGTTCATCCATAATGTTGCAAATGACAAGATTTAATTCCTTTTTATGGCTGAATGATATTCCTTTGAATATATGTACCACATCTTCTTGATTCATTCATCTATCAATGGACACCTAGTTGCTTCCACATCGTGGCTATTGTAAATGATGATCCAATGAACATAAGAGTGTGCATATCTTTTCTAGTTAGTGTTTTCATTTTCTTCAGAAAAATACCCATAGTCAAATTGATGGATTGTGTGGTAGTTTTATTTTTAATTTTTTGAGGGACCACCATACTATTTTCCATAGTGGCTGAACCAATTTTTGGCCCCACATCCTCACCAAGATGTTATTTTCCACATCCTCATGAAGATGTTCATTTTTTTTGTCTTTTTGATAATAGCCATTTCTGGCAGGTATGTGGTCATATCTCATTGTGGTTTTGATTTGCGTTTCCCTAATGATTAGTGACATTGAGCATCTTCTCATCTGCAGGTTAGCCGTCTGTATGTCTTCTTTGTAAAATGTCCATACAAGTCCTCTGCCTATTTTTTAATTAGGCTCTTTGATGTTGAGTTGTATATATTCTATATGTATTTTAGATAGTAACTCCTTATTGGATACATCACTTGGAAATATCTTCTTCCATTTAGTAAGTTACCATTTTGTTTTATTGATGATTTTCTTCACTGTACAAATTTTTTAGAGTGATATAGTCACATTTGTTCAGTTTTGCTTTTACTATTCTTGTTAGAGGAGACATATCCAAAAAAATATTGCTAAGACCAATGTCAAAGATTTTACTTCCTGTATTACCTTCTGGAATTTCATGGTTTCAGGTCTTGCATTTAGGTTTTTAATCCATTTTGAGTTTATTCTTGTATACGGTGTAAGAAAGAAGTCCAGTTTCATTTTTTTGCATGTCTAGTTTTCCCAACACCATTTATAAAAGAGGCTGTATTCCCCATCGTATATTCTTGCTTCCTTTATAGAAGATCCATTGACCATATAAGCATGGGTTCATTTCTTGGCTTTTGATTCTGTTCCATGGATCCATGCATCTGGTTTTTGTGCCAGTACCATACTGTTTTGATTACTATAATCTTGCAATATAATCTGAAATTAGGGAGTGTGATACCTCCAATTTTGTTCTCCTTTCTCAAGATTGCTTTGGCTATTTGGTGTCTTCTGTGGTTGCATATAAATGTCAGAATTATTGGTATTAATTCTGTGAAAAATTGAGATCTTAAACTAGATGCTATCTGTTGAAAACTGTGCAGAAGACAGACCAGTGTCTGCACTGAAAGTTGAGTAGAAATGTTCTTATTTAACAAGCTGTCATAACAGCATGCCCCTCCAGAACTTAGAGGGGCCACGTCGTTAGTACTGAATAGAAAGTGAAGATCCTGGCAGGGAGCAAGGCAAGTGGGAGCTGAAGACACCCCTGGCCCAGGAGTAATATAAAAATAGGAAAATGTTACTTGTGTTATGGGAATGGGTGGTGCTGAACATATCTAAACTGACTTTTTTCTGCCAAGAGAAAAAAGTCTAAAGCAAAACCGAAACTACAACAAAAGGTTCAATTCTAAGAATAACTTCCAAAAACATGAATTTAATATTTTTGAAGAACATCCTAGAGAAAAACACAATTACCCCATTCTCCACCTGTTGCCAAAAAAAACACACCTAATTTGCATGACTATTAGGCCAAATTTCGTTTTCCCAAGAAGATCCCTTTTCACAAAACAAGGAGTGACCAGGGGTTGTGATAAAAGCTTTTCTTTCAAGAAGGACAACCAAAGAACAGGCCGACTGGGTATCTGCAACAATATGCCCCACCTACAATTCTAGCTGAACAGCTCAAACTGTGCTCTTTTCATCCAAACCTTCTTCTCAACCTGCATCTCCTCCTGAGTCCTGACACTAGTATCTTTCAATTTTGAGTCCCTGACATCTCTCATTTTAACTAATTCATCCCATGCATGCAATGCCGAGCCACTGCCTAAGCCTGTGCCCTAACTCACACAACAGAAGATTTACTGAGGATCTACCGTTTGCTGGGAGCTGGGCTGGGTGCTGGGGCTATAAAGGTGAATAACACAGACACTGTCCTGGTCCTCATGAAACTTACATTCTAATGGAGAGAACCAACATGAAATGAATAGTTTACACATGTAATTTTTAGGTATGATTGTGGTAAACACTAAAAAGATAATGTGCATATTAGTGCCATAAGAGAATATAACTGAGACAACTAACTTGGGACTGGGGAGTCAGGAGTTGGGAAGGAGCTGGTGAGGGAGGGAGAAAAATCTCAGAAGTGATGTTTGCAGAGATCCACGTTACCGGAAGTACGGGGCGGGTGGAGAGAGAGATGCAATGGGGATGCGCACACTGTGAGAAGAAACTGTGCAAGAGCACCGACTGGGCAAGGGTTCTGGGGAGACAGGGGCCTAAGAGGCACCTAGTGGGGAGGGGCAGTGAATTTGGGATCAACGGGCAAAAAATGAACCCGGAGAGATGCTGTGAGGCCAATCCCTAGGGCAGTGGAAGCATTTTAAGCTTGGGTTTGATAGAATGATGATTTATGTTTTTAAAAAGATCCCTCCGAATCCACTGTGAACAGGAAGTAGCGGGGAGAGGACAGGCATAATAAAACTACAGAGAAGAGACAGGGTTTTGCACTCGGGTTTAGACACACTGAGTTTGAGATGTCAGGAATACTAGGAATGAATTCACACAGGTGTACAGGTATGCACAGTGCGGCTCAGAAGACAGGTTCGAAGGTGCTGGTAGACAGGTGAAAGTTCTTAGCCTGCAGGTGCTGGGCGACATCACGGAACAGAGGAGTAACTCCTGAGAAGAGTGCAGAGTGAGGGCACAGGTGGCCGAAGACTGAGCTTTCAAGAACTCTTGTGTTCAAATAACATGCAGGGGAAGACGATCTGGCAAAGGGAACCACAGGGTCATGATGAACACAAAGACGAGGTGGTAGGTGAAGGCGAGAGGATGTTTCAAACAGTAGGAAGGCATTTGCCATTTGCAGCTGCAGGGTCAGACAGGCCCAGAGGAAGATCCTTTGCAGTCATTAGTTAGCTCTGGCGACCAGCTGAGCAGCTGCAGTGGGATGGAGGGCAGAAGCCTGAGCACAGGGAGGAAGTGGAATGAGTAGAATGAGTAGTAGATTGTGCAGAAAAGTTCAGAGAAGTTTGTCTGTGAAGACGGGAGAAATAGAGCAGAAAGGAGAAGGGAATGTATAATCCAGGGAGCTATCTTTTGTTCCTTTTTTCTCTTTATATCAGAGTTTAGAACATGTTTGTATTTTCATAGGAAAATTTGTATAGACATAGAGGTGGACCGTGCAGGAGGGGGGTGGCCCTGGGAAGGCTGGACGAGGACATTTGGGGTTCCTAACTGGGTCTGCAATCCATACCCAGTGTAGGGCTGCGTTTGAGAGAGAAAGGCTACTTCTTCCACTGACCTCACAGGGAAGGGGCAAAGGAAATGCACAGGTTATGGAGCATGTCGGTCCTATTGAGAGAGGGCATGCGGTGGATCAGCTGCAACTGATAAAAGCGACAGGAACTGTCAGAAAGATAGCAAGGCTGCTCCCCCACCCCTGCCACTGGATTTGTGGCTTCAAACTGGCAGACAGAGACCAGCTTGACCCAACATGGCGACTGTGTTCATCCAACGGTAACCCCTAGCCTCCTTACACACCCACTGCACTACTGCATCAGCTTACTAAACGACACAGCCCGCGCGCGCCACCGTGATCGGAAAGTGCAAGCCCACATAAGGATGCAAAATGGCCCGTGGAGGTCCTCTGAGAAATCTCCACCCCTTTCCCAGGAAGACCCTGAATGTTCCTCTCCCTCATTTAATGCCCCCCACCTCCAATTAAATGAACCTCAGTAAAGGAAGCAAGTCCCACTCAAGGGGGGCTGCTCTGGCTGTGGAGTATAGCCCATTCTCTGTCTCAAGGCTTCGCTAAGAAACTCCCTCTCATTTTGAGGAACCAAAAAAAGGTTGTGGAATTGCCACTGGAAGGTTTACTACAGGAAAAATAAAATTTCCCAGAAAGCGAGAAACTTCTGACTAATATGCAGAGAAGGAAGTGTTTTCAAGGACTAATTAACCTGAGATCATAATCAACCACAAGTGCAGCTAGAGAGCTGTATGTTGACAGTAAGGTAGGATTAAAGAGAAGTCTGGTCCTTTTTTTTTTTTAATAGAAATTTTGATGGAGGTTTTGCTTCTCCTCCCAGCTTCCTGTTAGAAAACTTCTCCATAAGCAACATTTTAATCTCGGAATCTGTTCCCATAACAACAGCTGCCCTGTCAGCCCCAGCAGGTTAGCTTTCCAGCCCTACGCCCACCTGGAAACATGCTGGGATCCCTGCATCACAGGTGGGAATGGGCGCCCCTCTGGCTCCCTTCCTGAGAATTGGACATCTCATGTCCAATTGTACTTAGACTACAATTCACAATTTAATTTATAATAATCTTGAATCCCTGGTCTGAGTTTGCATATATGGGAATATATTCATATATATTTACTTATGTTTTAAATAAAAACAGTATCTTTCTAAAACTAAATTTTGTTTATTTAAAATATTCAATTAACAGAAAGTTCAAAGAAATGAGTAAAGATAATGAGCTGATATGCCACTAAGAAGAAATTCTATCATACCACTTGATGCCCATGACCATAGCAATTAATTTTTTTAATTCTTTATGGAGGTATAATTCACATAGAACAGTATAATAGTTTTGAGTGTACAACATAATGATTCACTCTTTGTATATCTTGTGAACTGATCACCATGATAAGTCTAGTTAACATCCATCTGAATACATAGTTAAAAATATTTTTTCTTGTGATAAGGACTTTTAAGACCTACTATCTGAGCAACTTTCAAATATGCAACACAATATTAACTACAGAAGCAATTTTTACAGATTTCAGATAGAAAGATAAACCAATAGGTAATGAATGAATGAATGGATGGATGAGTGGATAAATGATAGATAGACAGACAGATAAAGAAGAGGTATTGAATGAATATGCAGCCAAAAGATGGATTACACAATACCAGTTATTGAATAATAAATGCCATTTATTTTACTGCAATTTAAGAAAATAAAAGGAAAGTGAAGACAATGGAAAGAGTGAACCTTAAACATTTGTTCACAAAAATACTTTAATTTTAAGATCTCTTTAAAATTAGTATTATGAAAAACATTAAAATGTGGAGGTCATTATATTTAGCTAATTGCTCAATTTTGAATGATACCTTTTAAGTTTCTGCTGTGAAATATTAAAAATTTGGAACATTTTCTTTTACCCCCTGTTTGTGTCTACCTATGTTTGTTCATTGTGTTATCATTAACAAGATTTATATATTTTCTTCTTTCTCCATAATAACAATCCCACAGTTATTTAATCTTAATCTATAGTAAAATTACTTCAATGATTCTCTTACATCTGACACTAAACTTTTCCTACTAACAAAATTAACACCTTGCTTGTACATAGGTATGCCTACACCTCTTTTCATAACTGCATCTGATAGTTATTTCCAAATACGGGCAGCATTGTGATGGCCTTCCTCAAAGAGTCTCTATTTATGAAATACTTACCTTATCTTAAAGGGCTGAAGACATAATGCTCAATCTTAATGTTTTTACATTTGGGTAAAATTTGAGAACAAGTACAAATAAAATGATTAATAAATTGCGATAACACTGGAAACATTTCCAACTCACATCGCGTGTGGAACACAAGCCTTCACTCTCCTTCGGACCCAGGAGTTTCTTCATGTTTTCCATTATGTTTTCTTTCCTCTGGTGTCGGAACGCTTTCTCCTGATCACACAGAGCCATGCTGAAGCGCAGGTCCGGGGAGGAACTGCATATAAAGCACAGAGTCCTGAGCCTCGGCCCCCAGAAGCCTTCCTATATACCGCATCCAGCCCCCACAAGCCCCTGGAAGCTACACTGATTTGGCTCACTGCTCCCCTCAAGCCATTGCCTCAGAGGGACCCTCAACAAGATACGAAAGGATGGCTCTCTCAAAGCATGTTCCAAAGCATGCTCTCAGGAAACAAGAGGTATGAAATGTTTTAGAAAAGAACTAACAGACAAACAAACAGCCCCCTCCATCGATTGTTCGTTATGGTAGTAATAGCCCTTTTGAGTGGCGCTTCAGAAAAGACAACGGTTGCTGTGTGTTTGGCACATATTATATGCCTTTCTCATAGAATATGGTCTATGTCACTCATAAAAGTAAGTCCTTCCCTTCAGAGTGGGTTAAATTTTAGGCTCACTTCTGTTCATTCAATATATTTCTTCCTGGTAAGACACAGAATGAGAGAAAAGATGGCAATGCCTCTGAACTATGTACTCTTAGTGGTATCTGAGCACTGCAACTATTTTCATTACAACTTCCCGAAGAGCAGATATAGAGAACTCCCAAGACAGCAAGTATGAATAATGAGGAAAGGTAAATGAATAAACATTCACATTCACTAGCAAATTTTTCAAATACAGAGACTATTAAATTAATAATTTAAAAATATTTTAAATATCTATTTTTGGGCACTGGAAAAAGTAAAGTAACAGTTATTCTTATACATTTATTTTAGAAATATGAATTTGCAAAAAAAACTTTTGAAAAGGGATTAGCCAATGGGCACCAAAAATAATTAAAATGTATATTTCCTTTGACTTAGTAATTCTATTTTCTGGATAGCTGCCTTAAGGAAAGGAACCATAAATATTGAAAAGATCATTTAACTGTATTATCATATAATAAGGTTATAAAATTATAGTGTACCAAAGCTTTGGGTTACACAGTTATTAAATTTGATTACAATGAAGATTATGTAACAAGGCAGGAAAAAGAAAGATAGTGAATTAGCAATTTTAAAGTAAAGTTTTGGAGTACCTCTCTTCTATTATTATTATGTATTATTTTATATTAAGTTTGGTATCTTCTAATCACTTAAAGAAACAGAAATCTTACCTGCACAATTGTCCCTATGAATCCTCAATTTATTTCCTTTGCCAGCCCTCAGAGATAACTACTACCATAAATTTGCTCTTTATTTCAATGAATTTGAATGTGAAATAAATGTTTATAATTTAACAATATATATTTATGTCCCTTAACAAGATATAGGTTTTCATTTTTCAGGTTTAAAATTTTTATGTAAATGCTACTAAGTGTGTGTATTTTACAAATTACTTTTTCCAATTGAACATTTTGGTTTTGAGATTCATCTCTGTTTATGTAACTAGGACTCAAACATTTTCACTAATTGTGGAGTGTGTTTTATATACGAATATAGCATGATTTGCTTATCCAGGAACATTGAGATGGCTTCCAATTTATTTTTAACTATTACAAAGAGTACCACCATGAACATGTGGTGTATATGTAGAAAAGTTTCCTGTAACATGTGCTCTTTGGACAGAACATCTCATTAAAGCATCATAATAGATATAAAGTACTCTTTTCTTATTTTACAAATGAGTAAAACAGTATTTAGAAATTTTTCAACCATGAACATAATTAGCAAGTGACACCTTTAAATCCAGGGCTTCTCATTCTGGGATTTACATTTCCTTTAATACACTACTATCATCATTATTGTCTTACACTGAGCACAAGAAGCATAATTTTTTTTAAAAAAATCTATGAACAGAGCAATGAACAGAGATGTTTAGAAGGTATCAATAAGTACGTATCTGGAAAGAAGAACCTGACCATTGGGAATAGAAGGTATTCCTGGAAGCTCTCTGAATTTTTGAGACAGTCCCATCTCCTTTCATATGACAGTCATTTAGAGGTAAGAAAACAGACAGGTAAGACAGAAATTGTGACAGCTCGTGTGGAAGCTGCTGTGGAAAGCTGAGAGCTCCCAACCCTGTCACTTACTAGCTGTGTATTCAGAGCAAATTACTCATGCCTTCTCTGAACTCCAGATTCTCCACCAATAAGCCAGAAACATGACCCTTGCCCCACGTGTCGTAGCTGTGTCTAAAGCCGTGTTAAAACCCAATACCCTCTGGACACATAGAGAATCAGTCTTTAAACTCATCATCTGCAGGCCTATTCAAAGACTCCTGAAAAACGACTCCCATCAGCTGCCATTGTGTATGAATGGATTAAATGCTGTACTTATATATAATGATCTGAATTTATAAATGAACTTGATGTCTAGTAACAATACCTGCAATACCAAATATGCAAATCTATTCTAAAAGGGTGTTTAGGTGTTCTTCCTACTCATCATTTAATTTTGCAGTTATTTTATTTCCTGATAACTATTAAAGTATGAATATATTTTATCATACAAATATTTTTTTAAAAAGAAACAAATATCTGGAAAAAATTTAAATGCTGAATAACTTTATAAATATGGTAACAGAAGTATGTTTCACTTATGTCTTTTGTATAACCTTCAGTTTGTTTTCTCTTTCTAATTTTATTTTATATTTAATAGACAATCTACCATGGGAAATTGAATCTTTCTTTAAAGAAAACATTTCTATTTTAGAATCAAGGTGTAACTTTATATACAAAAATAGAGTTTGATTAAAGTTCATTATAAACTTATAATAAGTTGCTTCTGGACTTGTATACATTATTTAGCTGAGTTTTTCTACACTTTTTGATAACTGTGTTTCGTTATACACTATGGCTCTAATTATATCAGGGAAGATCTTTTCCCATTAAAATAAATGTCATTACTTTCATAGTCAAATAGCAAAAATATTTCCAATTACTGTGGAATTAAATCAATTTTAAACAAGGGTTAATGTGATGGAAGTTAACACAATCCAGTCACTTGAACTCCCCTTTGAGGCTTCCTGCCATATGCCAAGGGACTACAATAATTTATGCCAATAATGTACAAAGTCAGGTCAACGTGTTCCAGAGATCAAAATAAGAGGAAGAAATGTCTAAACCTCATGCCAAGGTATCACAATCACTCATATGGCAAATCACAAGATAGGAGAATGTGACTTCCACCGGTGTGGTGTTTGTGCACGTAAAATCTGTCCTGGCACCTTGCGCAGGGAAGTCCAAAGAGACACAGAGAGGCGGTGGGAAGTGCGTCGCACTCAAGTCTGTGCTGGATAAGAGATCAGCTCATTCCCAAGGCACGCCTGACTCCCCTGAGCGCCAGCATTCGAAAGTAAATAAATGATTTTCCAACTTTCATTTTCAGAACCCACTTTGAAAGAGCAACTCCCTTCACGGAACATTACTGTTTGAGTCCTGCTGATGGCCACGACAAGTCCGTCTCAATTTTCAGTTTTCCCTCTTTCCAGTTCCCTGTTCATGTTCATGTTTTTCTGAACATCTATCTATGTCAATGATAGAAAATGGGCTTAAATAACCATATTCATTTCTATGGGAATAAATGTATAACTTGAGGGAGGCCCCTTTCCAAAAGCCCTCACTTTGACATCTATTATTTAACCTGCAAACTATAGGAAATTTAAGCAAAGAATATTAGATTTATTTTTCCATGTTGTGGCTCTTAAGAGTGAGCTAAAGAAAAACAAAGTACATTGAATTCATTTCACAGTCAGAGCTGTTAGAATTATTTCGTATATTAAAAGGATTTTTTTAACAATTAAAATAAATCAATGAATTATTCACAACATTTTCCACCCAACAAAGTAAATGCACTTACCAAACTTCAAGGGACATTTCCAGAACCATTTCAGTGACCTAAAAGAAATATATTAGTTTAGGTCATAAGTAGATGTGTGTTATATATAATGCAAACAAAGTCAACATAATTTTTGAGTGGTGGATTATTTTTAATCTAAACAAAAACCCTAAAAATAAAATAACATAGCTCCATGAGCACCTTAAATTACAGGTGTATTTCAATACATTTTTGCTGTTTTTTTATAAGTCTACTTAAGTCATTTTAGCAAACATAAGAATTGCCTTACATGGTATTTTTTTCTTTCACTACTCTAAAGTAGTAGTTCACTTCCATAACCATTATTCACGAAACATAAAAATTTCCTGGGGTCTAAAAACTATAAAGATGTTGTGTTGATTAGTCAGTAGTTGTCCCGATGGCTCAAAACCAGAAGCCGAAGTGTCCAGGAGGTTGAAGGAAGCCTGGGTGACAATATATACACGTGCACACCTGTACCACGCGTGGGCAACAGTAAACTGGAGACTGAACACCTACACCCACTGTGAGTAGGTGGCCAGCAGGGCCCAGGTACCCGCCAACTGTGGTCAGCTCAAGAAACACCTCCAAATGCAAAGTGGGGCTCAGCGTTTTATTTTTCAACACTGTGTGAGCCAACCAAACTTATGGGGGCACCCATCCTGCAATGGGACCATCCAGTTTAATAGAAAGGAGAGTGACTGATACCCACAAGGCAGAGGGATATTAAAGTATCATTCCAAGAACATGAATCTGTTCTTTAGAAAGACCTTTTCAATACTTTCCCTGCATTGGTTATAAATAATGGGACCACAGGTTGTTATGAGAACCACGTAAGAAGTGTTTGGAAGGTTACTATGCAGTTGTAGGATGGTGTTATTATTTTTGTTAAATCAGTTACCATAAGCATATAGTTAGAATGGATCTATTCAATACCCATGAATAGAACAGAACTAGAATATGCCTCTTAAAACATGAAGAGGACTTTCTTTAGAACACAAATATAGATATTTGGCTTTGGTTTTTTTCTATGTGTGGTTTCAGGGAATGGAAAAAAACAAACCAGCAGGAGCCTTTCAAAAGGTTAAAATAAGTTCATGGATAATTCTCAGTACTGAATTTTATGAGTAAGAATAAGGTATTGAAGTCATCTGTACAAAAATTCTCCTCTCCACTAAACTCTGCACTGTCTGACTTAGGTCTCTATTTCTAGTTTATTACTTGGCATATAACATATCATCAATAAATATTTGTTGAAATATTGTGCATGTGTATGTGAGAGAGAGCTCATCAGGCAATCTTTTCTTATCAAGAACATCTCATTTCTACTTGAGATAAAATCATGGTCTGGTCCAACCCAGACAGTATTTGTTACAGATGAAATTCTATGAACATTCCGTCATCACGCAGCATATAATTATACCTCGAAGTTAATAAATAATCAAGAATCTCAGTACAAATGGTTTTTATCCTTTAAACATGCCCAGATGAATCATAGTTCAGTTATAAGTCAAATGGTCGTTGACTTCTAAGCAGATAATGTAATTGTCGTCTATTCTATCAACGAAAACACCTCTCAGACCACATCCCAGCCCATTATGTCTCGCACCCATTTCAAATTTTCAGGTGGAGTCTTTTCCAAAGAGAGACTGAAAAAATATATGAAATGAGATTACTTGAGATATTTAGTAAGAAAAACAAGGCATGGTTAAAACATGGTCTGTTTTTTTGCAAAAAAAAAAAAACAAAAAACAGGAAAACTGCTATTAAAATAAGACTAGATTTACTGTTTTTATCTTGAGAGGGCAAAAGCACCACAGGAGAATGGAAATGAAAAAGACACTATTACAAGTCAATATGGAGGTTTCTAACGAGTGGAAAGATCCAAAACTGGAATGGGCTGTTTCTTCCCGTGTGCCACCTCCAGACAGAAAGTGTTTGGGGAGAAGCTCGCTTCCCAACTAGCAGGATTCCAAGCAGCTTGTATATTAAAATATTCAGTGCCTGAATATATCTCATGCCAACTTGTTCTTGAAAATTGAAAGAAAGGAAAAATCAACTGTGCTATGTTTGGGGTCATATTTGTCTTCTCCCTAAGAATATCCCTTCCACACCCACCCACAACATTTCTTGGCTAACACATTCGTGTTCCTAGACAGACTGACATGACTCTTTCAATGAAGGCAGGAGGAGAGAAGACCCAGGATCTTCCTGCCATGTGGAGGAGCACAGATTGCGTTGCCGTGGGTCTTGCCATGTGGATTGGGATCCTTCCTTCCACCCGTTGCCCTAGCGCATCACCCACAACCGGGAGGAAGCAGTAAACCCTCGCCCCTGGGGCGCCATGTTCAGACATGCTACAAAGACTGACACTCACAATCTCTCCACACCTTTTACTTGGAACATGTTATTCAGATCAAATAGCCACAAAAATATGTACTTCCTGTATGGCATTAAACAATTATTGTAAACTCCTTCCCACACATGGCGTGAAGCATCTCTATGTTCCCATCACCCGGGCCGCTTGCATTTTCAAGGCAGTCAGGAGAAGGAAAGGTGCCGGACTCCACCCCGGCTCTCCCCAAGCCCATAATGTTTGGTTGGGAACCAGAACAAATGAGAATTCCACCTCTTCTAGGAATGGAAACGTAGAGAAGCAGGCTGTACTCACTGTGCATGCTTGTGGGGAAACAACAATCACTTTCAATTCCACCATGAAAACAATTTCAGATGCTTACCGTGGGGATGTTCCACTGACGGAGGGGAAGGGAAACCAGAGCAGAGCCATTTCAGGCTCAAAAAATACTTTCTGGAAGTATCTAACCCACTAGTAATCTTGCAAACTTTCCAGGCTCGTTTTGAAGCAATAAAGCTAAGATAACAAGAATAGTGTCTAGCATTAAGGAGGTCCTTTGAAATTATTATTACAGGAAGATGCGAATAGTCAAATAAGTTTAAACCAGATGTGGCTATAAGAAGGAGGCAAGTCAAGTGCATGGCAGAAGTTACAACCCTGCCAATACAAACCAGGTCACATTTAAACAAATTTTTCCTGTTTAACATGGAATGAGACACTGTTAAAATCATTTTAAATACATATTTTTATAACACTAATATTTATTTTTATTGAGGCATAATCGACATATAATATTACAGTAGTTTCAGCAGCATAACATAATGATTTGATATTTGTATATATTGCAAAATGATCACCACAGTAAGTCTAGTTAACATGTATGATTTCTTAATGAAATAAAATTAGCATTTACTAGCAGAAATCATCTAATCCAACACCCAGGAAGTTGAAATAATTGTGGCCCCCCAAATCCCAGACAATCTTCCAAGGTTTGAAAAACAAAAAACAAAATACACTCTCTCCTCTATAGCCATATTCCACTCTGTCGCCCACACTTTTCCTCCTTACATTGGACGAGACTCTTTCTTTCCTTCATTTAGGTCTTTTTTCCTTTGCAGTGGACACTGGGAATTCTACAAGAGCTGCAAAATCATTAGCCATCATCCAACAAACCCAGTTTCCTAGAGCACTACTATGCTACCAAACCAATCCTCTCTGCTTCTCCAAGTGGGAATCTCTCTGACGCTCTAGTTTTTTCTTTTCTACACTTCATCGACTTTCATGGCACCTGTCTGAGCACTTCCCAGTTTTTCTGTATTTTCCACAGGTGTAGTCATTTACCCATTCATTCAGAAATGATTCAAGGAACTAGTGCGGGCTGGGCTGGGCATGCAATGGTGACTGAACTGAATGCATTCCATTCCCTGGAGGAACTTAGGTCCCGCCATGGACCCCAAGGACACAAGAGTGGTCCAAAATGCCCTGTAATTTAAAACTTGTAAATTGCAGAAGGGTCCAAAAAAAGACTCACTTAAGCTTCCATTGGTAGTACCCCAAAATAAAAGTGCATTCTCTCTAAAGGCAGGAATTGTCTGACCTACATTTGAACTCTGCCCTGCATCAATCGGATGGCATTCACATCTTAGCCAAACATCCCCCAAATTTCTCACAAAATTATGTAGTTCTCTTGTTTTCCCTCCAAACTCTGCCTTGTCTCATTCACTTAGCTAAATTGTAGTCTTTGGCTTCACACATCAGTGCGTAATTTCCCAATGAAATCACCCTGATATTATCTTCATATTCTGATCTCACCATCAAAACTACCATTTTTAAAGCTTTGTCACCATTTCTCCTATAGAACTGCCCTATTCATTTTCAAGTTGCAATCACGAATGAGTAGTAATCAAAAAGAGCAATCAGCCAAAATTAGATACCACAGAAGACATGGCTATTTTTACACCATAACACTAACTTCTAAATAAAGGTGGCAAATTAAAACGCTGCACCCTGTAAATTTAGAGGCTACCATCCTCAAAGTATTTGCAAACAAACCGATTTCATCTAGAGAATGAGGAAGGGTAATCTTTCTCAGTCTTACTTCAAAACCTTAGCGTTTTCATGATTCTCTTGAAGAGGACTACTTTGTTTGCACAAAACACATTTAATTCTGAAGACACTATTTCTTTCCACAAGTAACCCCAAACCACACTTGTATTCCGTAATGGCTGACGAGTGTTTTTAAAGTGCATCAAAATGCCATCACTAAGTGTATTGGCTCTACCTATACGTAAATAAATTGATTTTGGTAAGTTCAAACAAATAAGTTAAGTGGAATAATCAAGTCCGATTCATGAAGCATGTGACACATAGTTAAATCTGGCCAATTACAATCACAATGAGTCTACGCTGACATACCAGCCTGAATGCACCCAATTCCATCTGATCTCAGAAGCTAAGCACAGTCAAGCCTGGTTAGTCTTGGATGGGAGACAATTACAATGAGAATATCTAACATTTATATAGTGTTTACCAGGCTAGGTAAAATTTTCTAAAACTCTCCTTGCATTAACTCATTTAACCATAAGAAAAACCCTAAGAGGTAGGCACTATGCATATCTGTAACCCTGATTTACAGACGAGGATGTGTGGCAAAAAGGAAAAAACAGCTGTCTACTATCAGACAGTGAATAAGTAGCGGAATCATGATTCCAACCCAGGCATGACTGACGGATGCTGAGCCTGGGGTCAAAGGCAGTGGGTCCCACCAGCGTCTCTCAAAAGACTACGCTGATGTTCTTTAAATGTGTGAGTCCAGCAAACACAACCTAACCCAGATTATATATGATAGCTGGGAGGAAAAAACAATCTACAGACCTAGCCCTAAAATTGGTTTTCTCCTAAAAAATAAAACAAAACAAAACAAAACTAAAAGCGGAGTTCTAAAGTTGAGTTGAGTGGTGACAAATTGTTGTCTCAAGAAGATCCGGATCCATTGCAAGTTCCCATTTTCCACGTCAGCTGACCCTCACTGCCACTGAACGATCATTCAATTCAACCCTTAGAGACACATTAAACTGCTGCTGATCTTATTTTCCTTGTCACCCTGTTCCCAGACTCATCGCTTTCCAGGATAGTCGGCTAAAGCTGCACCAACATTCTCTTTTCCATGTCAAATGCTCTCCATCACTTTACCTACTGACTTTTTGCTTACTAACACTTCTGAGAAAGAAGAAAAATCCTGTTTGCCCTAAAATCCCCATTACTTGGTCAAAAACCTTCCATGACTCACTGATGTCAGTAAGATAACATGTGAATTCCAACATCTGGAATGTGAGCTCTGCGATGATCCGATCCCCAATGCACCTGCTCTTCCTTATCCCATGCTCTCCTCCTATCACCTGTCTAGACACGGGTTCCTGAACACACCTGTCCTGTCTAGTCCGGTGACTGTGAGCAAAGGCGCAGGCTGTTTTCTCCACCAGAACGGCCTTTCTTACCCCTTTAGTGATCCAGCTGCGTCCTTCCTTTAAGGACAAGCCTAAACCACTGATGGCCACTGTGACCCACCACGGTCTGCTGCATCCCTGCCCCCTTGGCCTCTCTGTCCTCATCTCTCATCACCCTCCCTACTACCTTCAGATTCCAGCCACCCTCTCCCCCTTGCTGATGCTGAACACGCCAGGCCAACTTCTTCAGGACCTTTCTACTCAGATGCCATCAGAGATGTTTTTCTTAGCCACCGTTTTTAAACTTCGTGTGCAACCCCCTTGACTATACAAACTCTCCCCTCCCCCTTCCCTGGTTTATTTAGCACTTATTATCACTACCTAACACAAACATCTCTTACTTATCTTGCTTCTTGTCAATCTTACTAAGTAGAACATAAGTTCCATGAGGGTGACAATTCTTGTTTTCGTTCATGGCAGAATGGGAAGTGCCCACGGACCATCTGCCACACAGTAGGCGCTCAATAGTTGCTTGTGAAATGAATGAGTGGATGAATAATTCCTTTTTATAACTCTCATGGAACCTATTGTCAGCACTATTCTCTAGGCACTTAAAATTGTAATATGTGAATTCTGAACTCTAGTTAATATGCTGAACTGTTTAGGGATGAGGCATAGTGTTGTCTGCAATCTGTTCTTAAATGCATTACGGTTTGACAGATGGGTAGATGGATGGAGACATGTGTAGCAGAACAAACACAGTAAAATGTTTATGGTAGAATAAGGGCGGCAGGTATGTGGGTTTTCGATGTACAAATCTTTCAACTCTTTATATGCTCGAAAATTTTAATAAAATTTGGGCAAACTATAATACTTCAGAAAGGCCTCTACTGATTATATAAACTACCAAGTGTTCTCTACCCCTGCCCTCTATTTTATTTTCTTCATGCTATTTATCACTGGCTGATGCTGTGTTGATGATCTCTTTGCTTTCTGTGGCCTATTTGCCTTCCCCATGAATGCAAACTCCCAGGACCTCATCTGCCATGTCCCCTACTGCTTGCCTGTCTCCTAGGATGGAAAACAACAAGTGTTCAATAATAATTCATAAGTAAGCAAATCAATGAATGGAAGCCTTATAATGCTGTTTATTATATTAGTTATTTATATGCATATGAATGTCTACTTCTTTCCAAACAGATTATTACTTCTTTGAAAATGAAACTTTTTTTAGCTTTCTTATTATATAGCACAGTGTCAGGTGCATAATAAAAGCTTTAATTCTCATATTAAAAATAATCCATTGACGGGTCAATATTTTAAAATTATATAACAAAGGTTTTTATTATGACTATTATGTTTCCATATCTGTAAAGTGGGAAGAATTGAAGACTTTGGGGTAAAAAAACTTGAATGGAAAAAAAGTATTCTTTCTAGATCACAGGATTTTGTAAATGAGAATGGATCTTAGAAATAAGCTAATGAACATCTTCATTGTAGAGCTGGAGAAAAATAAGACACGCCCGAAGGAGCTTAGGGACAGAGACAGGATGCGAGTCCGGGTCTCCCAGTCCCCGGTTCCTGCCCCCAGTGGGCAGAACGGGCCTTGAGAACCTTGCCGCCTCCCTTTAGAAGCTCCTATTTTCTCTCCAGCTGGCTCCTCGCCATAGAAATCACTCTGTGTTGACTCAGTATTAACGTTTAGATGACAAAATTTTGAAGGAATTGTTGCTAATAATGTCTTGGCTCCAAGCGTGGGTTCTCCCTTCACCAACTCCAAGCGTGTTTCCTAGACCAGACAGCGGTACCCACCAAGGGTTGTTTAAAAATCTCTTCTCCCACACGGTCCCTTCACAACACGATTCCTCTCTTACAACCTCTGTGATCCCCGTACAGAGACGACTGTCCTCCTCGGAAAGATGGGGGACTCCGAGACGAGGAGAGGCTGGGAGGCGTGCAGAGGGCAGGACGCGGGACGGAGCAGGCGGGGCCCTCTCCAAGCAGGCTTCGTGCTTCAACTGCACCGCCCCCACCCGCCACTGCCTTCGCAGGTCACCAGCCCAAAGAAGCGTCATTCAGATAAAAACGGCAGAAGTTTTGAGAAGAGAGTAATGAGAAAAAGCTGGCTAACTGTTTTCTCAGACGCAAAGGAACATAATTACGTAAGCTACTTTAAATGCAGGAATGCAGAAGGGTTTGAGGTTACACACCTAACCATAGGAAATGACAAGAGGGGAGGAAATGCTTGTTTTCCTATAACATCTTTTCTTATCATCAGTCTTTGTGTCATAGACTGAAGGGCGGAAAGAACATTTTTCTCTGGGAAGGCCAATTCATGCTTACAAAGCCCTCGAAAACACTTCCTGAGAGCTGCTCCTAGCTGCATGCCGTAGGTAAGGTCTGCGGATGTTACCTTCCACCTCTGAACTCTCTTCCCCACTACTCACCGGCATGTGCCTGCCAAGCCTGTAGCTTGCCATGCCCCGACTTGCTTCCTACTTTTACGACTCCATGCTTTTGCAGTTTCTTATGCCTAGAATGCTCAGGACTGCTTTTCTGCCTGCTGAAATTCTGTACTTTTCCCAAGGCATAATGACAGCAGCGATGAAAACAACACTTATGGAGTACTTACTGTGTACCAGGCACTGTTGTAAGCACTATATGGATGCTTCCATACACCTATATGTGCATGGTCTTCACACATATTTCTATAACCAATTATAATTATGTATTTAGTACAAAGTAAATTGTATAGTTAATAAATATATTATTAGTTATATATAGTTAATAACTAATATGCAATCTAGATTTCATATAATAAGTTATATGAAATTATAACTACATATGTAATTATTTAAATGTATTTACATGTGATGCACACTACATGATGTGTATATTACATATAAATTACAATAACTCTCTTATGAAATATTATCTCCACTTTATAGATGAGTACATTGAGGCACAGAGAAGCTAAGTGATTTCCCCAGGATGCAGCAGCTGGAAAGGGACAAAGCTGGAATTTAAACACCAAAGTGCTTGGCTTCAAACACCAAGGCATTCACCACGATGTTCAGGGTTCGATATGTTCAAAGTCACCTAGTGCTATAGCGCCATCCCTGGTCTCCTCTCACAGCACAACCTGTCTGTATTCAGCCATGCCGCTCTACTCTGTGCATACGACATGGATATTAACCTCGCTGGACTGGGGTTTCTTTCCATCACATGCAGGTACCTCCTCACCCACTTCCCGTTCCAACCCTCACCTCACCTCCACCCCAGGTGAACCCAGCTGAGATCGGAGTTTCCTCAGCCTTATCTTCATTTTAGTCTTTGCATGAAACACAGTGGCTAATATCTAATAAACTTCAATAAAGATTTGCAAAAGGAATGAATGCAATAGCTTTAGAAGACATCCACAGAAATGTACACGGTGTCGTCTCTAGGCACTGGAGAGAGGACACATAGATGACATGGTTCCTGGAGCGGCTGAAGGGACCAGCAGGGAGTGTGTGACCGGAGTGGCCTCAAGGCACGTGGGTGCTCCGGAAGCATAAACTGCTCAGGTAGCTTGTTGGGCTTAAGCTGGTTTCTCAAACACTACATATTCATTAAATCATATAAACTCTGTATTAACTCTATGATTAGACACGTGTATTCAGTATTCCAGTTTCCTGACCCATAGGATTTCAGTGTATGGGAACAGAGGCTAAGAAATGAAAAATCCAACAGTTTAAATAGTTTAATCCCAACAAATACCACAGAGAATTGTTGCAGAGGTTGAGGGAGAATGGGGTCATTTGGAATGATAAGAATCAGAAAGGAGGTGAGAGTTAAGAAATAGGTAGATATGGGTGAGCAGAGGAATATAAAAGGTAATTTTGAGGAGGGACAAAATACAGAGCTTCTCCCCACAAGAAGAAATCTAAGCCTTCTGTATACTATCGTCCATGGGCTTCTGTTTCTCACTGGGAACTATTAACTTGGTTTCTTATAAAATTCAAAATCCGATGAGTTTGGTCTGTATAAAAAATTTTTCCCAGGGTTTTATTATTCTGAAATAAATTATTGAAACTTCAGAGAAAGTAATATCGGAACAATGGTGGCATGAGAGGTCCCCTGGTCCCTCTCCTTGAAATTTCAGCAATTTGAACAGGTATAATCCAACAAAAGATTTCCTATTTAACAAACAACCACGTCTGAGAGATCTGTGCATTGCAATAACCAGAGGCAGGCAGGTGGGAACGAACAGGGCAGGCGGAGAAGGAGAAGAGCTGAGATGGCGCCAGAGGCGCAGCCTGGAGCTCACAGCACAGAGCTCCGCCCAGAGGGGAGCAGTCAGGTGGGCTCCGGCACTCCCTTCAGCGGGCAGGGGCAGAGAGCTGCGGTGAGCATTCCTGTGGGAGCGGTCAGTATGCGCTGTGACTGATCCCAGTGACTTGGATAGGATGAAGCACAGAGGAGCAGTCATGGATATGTGGCAATAGCCATGCCAAACAGAGAAACAAAGCCACGGAGCTGGGCCACTTGCCCTCTCCCTCCCACAACTCACCTCCTCTCACCCTCCCAGAGCCAGCAGTGGGCTGCAGAAGAGACTGCAGGGGTGAGTACTGGGCTGCAGAGAACATTATCTGCAAACCTGGGAAAAGGTACGGAAGAAATTTTTTTTCCTTCAGCAACAGGCACACTGTGTGCGTAATCCCAGGGTTGGGTGGAGATACAGATGGAGGTTGCTGAGGACTGCCAGTCATCATTACAGGGAGAACAAAGCAACAAAGGCAGCAGCAAGCATCCCCAGCTCACCCCACCTTTACCCACTGTGGCTTCACTGCCCGTGTAGCACCTGGCTGCAGGGGACAGCACCAAGATTGCTCATTTGGAAGCCAATGGCACACCACATTGCCCCGCAAGGTTAGTTTCTTGAGACTGGGAGATGCACAGAGGAGATGCCCACCTTCACAGGGAACACGCGACATTTTCCAGCAACCCCCAGAGATCTGAAAAGCCAGAACAGTGAAAGACAACTAAAACACTTGTGCTTCAGCGCTACCTACTAGAAAACAATAGGAAGACTCCTTCTTATCAAACTACTAGAGAAATGCCATTCATACACAGATGCCTAGACAGAAAAAGGAATCCATCAGATACTATGACTAATCAAGGTAACAAGGAAGCTTAGAAATAAAATGAAAAAAGCTCTAGAAAATAAACTTGAAGACATGGAAATATGTCATTTAAATGACAGAGAACTCAAGATCTCAGTTCTGCAAAAAACTCAAGTTACAAGAAAACAGAGGACGTTTAATGGACTCAGAAATAAAATCAATAAACAAAATGAGCGCTTTACCAAAGAGAGCGAAACTTTCAAAAAAATAACCAAACAGAAATTCTGGATGCGAAGAACTCAGTAAAAGAGATAAAGAATGAACTAGCGAGCTTAGGAGATAGAGCTGACCAGACGGGGGAAACAACTTCTGATATCAGAAATAGAAATCTAGCAATGACGCAGAGGAAAGAAGAGAGACTTGAACATTAAAAAAAAATGAAAGAACCGAACAAGGACTATCTGACTCCATCAGAAGGAGTGATGTAAAAATGACAGGCATACCAGAAGAAAACGGAGAAGAAAACAAAGAAACTATTCAAAGAAATAATTGATGAGAACTTCCAAAACCTATGTTAGTTAGACCCTCTAACTCAACAAGCAAACAGCACGCCAATTTATCTCAACCCAAAAAGGCTTTCCACAAGGCACTTTGTATTAAAACTGTCAAAGCTTAACGACAAAGTAAGAATTCTCAAGGCAGCCAGGGAAAACTGTAAAAGAAAGCCCATTAGATTATCAGTGGATTTCTCAGCAGAAACCCTACAAGCTAGAAGAGAGTGGAAGCAAATATTCAAACTACTGAAAGAGAGAAATCACCATCCAAGAATAATATAGCCAGCGAAGTTATCCTTTAGCTATGGGGGAAAAATAAAGACTTCCAGACATACAGAAGCTCGGGGAACATACGACCAGAAGACCTCCACTGTAGAAATACTCAAGGGGTTATTCTACCTGAAAATAAAGAACAAAAGGTCACAAACTAGGAGTGAAACCACTGACCGGCACACAGAAGCATGATATAACCCATTTTTTTAGAACAGGGTACTATACACTTCAGTAACACATAAAAGTTAAAAAAGATATTAACATTAAAAAGAAGGAAGATGACAATAGCTACTACAATTTGGAAATGAACTCACAGCATACAGAAGGATAATTTGGACAACAAAAACATAAAAGAAGAGAAGGTAAAGATCTGAATTTGTAAAAGAGGAAGAAGATTAAATGCACTCGGAAGAAAGAGGACTACTTTATTTATACATGAACTGTTCTTTTGCACAAGCTTAATGGTAACTGCACACCAAAAAACTCAAAACTGAGACACACAATTAAAAAAAAACAAAAACAAAACAGGAAACAGAGGATAAATTATAGAATATCACCCCCCAAAAAAATAGGCAGAAACAGAAGGAAAAAGGACTAATGGAACCACACAGCCACCAGAAAGCAAAAGGTAAAATAGCTACAGGAAATCCTCATCCGTCAATAACTACCATAAATGTAAATTGACTGAAATTACCAAGAAAAGGTGCAGAGTAGCAGACTGGATCCAAATACAAACCCAACCATATGTTGCCTTTAGGACACTATTTCTGAGTTGCAAAGACAAAGTTAGACTCAAAGTGAAAGGATAAAAAATGATTCTCCAAGAAAATGGCACCCACAGAAAAGCAGGGGTAACCATATTTGTATCTGACAATATAGATCTCAAGATAACAAAGGTAACAAATTACAAAGATGGCCATTTTATAAATAGGAGACACTATAACAAGAACACAAAACAGCCCTGGCTGGTGTGGCTTAGTGAGTTCAGTGCCGGGCTGCGAACTAAAAGGTCGCTGGTTTGATTCCCAATCAGGGCACATGCCTAAGTTGTGGGACAGGTCCCCAGTAGGGGGTGTGCAAGAGGCAACCATACCCTGATGTTTCTCTCCCTCTCTTCCCATTTCTCTAGAAATAAATACATAAAATCTTTAAAAATATATAAAAAAAGAAGACAACATTTCTCAATACATACACATCGAATCAGAGAGCACCAAAATATATAAAGCAACTACTAACAGTATGACAGGGAGAAACAGATCAAAACAGAATCATAGTAGGGGACATAAATACTCCACTGACAGCTCTAGATAGATCATTCAAACAGAATATCAATAAAGACATATTGACTTTAAATGACACATTAGACCCAATGGAAATAATTGACACTTACAGAGCCTCTCATCCCAGAAAGCCAGACTATACATTCTTCTCTAGTGCACACAGAACAGTCTCAAGGATAGGCAATGTGTCGGGACACAAAACTAATCTTGACAAATTTAAGAAGATTGAAATCATTCCAAGCAAAATCTTGACCACAATGCTTTGAAATTAGAAATAAACTGCAAAAATAAAGTGATAAAACCATAAATAGGTGGACATTAAACCACATTTTACTAAAAAACAACTGAGTCGAAGAAATAACACATGAGATCAAAAGATATTTAGAAACAAATGAGAATGACAATACAGCAAAACTTTTGAAATGCAGTGATGCAAAAATAAGAGGGATGTTTCCATCATTACATGCCTACCTCAAGAAACAAGAAAAAAGAAAAATCCCAGGGAAACAAGCTAACATTATATAAAGAAATAGAAAAAGAAGAACAAAAGCAGCCCAAAGTCAGAAGAAAAAAGGAAATAATAAAAATTAGAGCAAAATTAAATGAGAGAAAAAAGACTATACAAAAAATCAATGTAACAAAGAGCTGACTCTTTGAAAAGATGAATAAAATTGGCAAACCTCTGGCTAGACTCACAAAGGTTTTAAAAAAGAGAAAAGACTGAAATAAACAAAATCAGGAATGAAAGAGGAGAAGTTACCACAGACACTACAGAAATACAAATGATAATATAAGAATACTATATGCCACCAATTTCAATAATGTAGAAAAAATAGATAAATTCCTAGAAATATATAACCTTTCTAGATTAAATCAGGAAGACCTGGAAAATCTAAATAGACTGATCAACAGTGAGGGAATGGAAACAACTATCAAAAACCTTCCAAAAAGTAAAAGTCCAGAACCAGATGGTTTCACTAGTGATTAATTCTGCCAAACATTCAAAGAAGATTTGGATACTTATCCTTCTCAAACTCTTCCAAAAAATTAAAGAAGAGGCAATAATACTTCCTAACATTTTTTATGAGGTCAACATATTCCTGATAACAAGACCTGTCAAGGATAGCATACAGAAAAAGAAAACTACAGGCCAATATCTCTGATGAATACAGATGCAAAAATCCTAAACAAAATGCTATCAAATCAAATACAATGATACATTAAAAAATAATACATCATGAACAAGTGGGGTTAATTCCAGGGGCACAAGGATGGTTTGACGTACACAAATGGATCAATGCAATATACCACATTAACAAAATAAAGTGTAAAAATCATATGATCATATCAATAGATGCAAAAAAAGCATTTGAGAAGATTCAGTAACCATTTATGATTAAAATGCCCAATAAATGAGTATAGAAGGAAAGTACCTCTACATAATAAAGGCTGTATGTTGCATACCCTCTGCTTACATCATACTCAACCATGAAAAACTGAAGTCTTTTTCTCTAACATCAGGAACAAGACAAGGATATCCACTCTCACCACTCTTATTCAACATGGTATTGGAAGTTCTAACCAGAGCAGTCAGGCAAGAGAAAGAAATTAAAGGCATCCAAACTGGGAATGAAGAAGTAAAATTGTCACTTTTTTTAAAGAATTTATTTATTTATTTTTAGAGAGGGAAGGGAGGGAGAAAGAGAGAGAGAGGGAAACATCAATGTGCAGTTGCTGGGGGCCATGGCCTGCAACCCAGGCATGTGCCCTGACTGGGAGTCTAACCTGTGATGCTTTGGTTTACAACCCATGCTCAATCCACTGAGCTACGCCAGCCAGGGCTAAAATTGTCACTTTTTTACAGATGACATGGTTCTTTGTATAGAAAACCCTAAAGGCTCCACCAAAAAAAACTATTAACTATTAGAACTGATAAATACAGTAAAGTTGTAGAATACAAAAATCAATGTACAAAAATCCATTGTATTCCTATATACTAACATGAAATTTCAGGGGAAAAAACAGAAAATAAATTCCTTTTGCAACTGCAACAACAAAAAATACCTAGGAATAAACTTTTATGTATCTATCCACATGTATATGGGTGAATAATTTTTGACAAAGGATGTAAAGGACATTTATATTTAAAACTACAAAGCATTTTTAAAAGAGATTGAAAAAGAAACAAAGAAATGGAAAGATATTGTGTTCATGGACTGAACAATATGACCCAATTGCTTTGGACAATATTGCTTTGGGTAATGTGAACATTATGACTATGTTCAGTTATAGATTTAATACAATCCTCATTAAAATCTCAATGACATTTTTTAAAGAAATAGAACAAAAGATCATCAGATTTGTATGCAACCACAAAAGATTCCGAGTACCCAAAGCAATCCTGAGAAGAAAAAGAACAAAGCTGGATGTATCACACTCTGACTTCAAATTATACTACAAAGCAACAATAATCGAAAGAACATGGTATGGGCAGAAAAAAACCACAGAGACAACTGGAACAGAATTGAGAGCCCATAAATAAATCCACATGTATATGGGTGAATAATTTTTGACAAAAGAGCCAAAAATATACAGTGAAAACAAAACCCCTCTTCAATATATGGTGCTGGGAAAATTGGAAAGCCATGTGCAAAAGAATGAAACTAGACTAACTGTTTGTCACCACACCATACAAAAATTAATAAAAAAGGGATCAAAGACCTAAACATAAGGCCTGAAACAATAAATTACATAGAAGAAAAACATGTTATTAAACTTATGGGCCTTGGTCTTAGAAAGGATTTTATGAATTTGGCCCAAAAGGCAAGGGAAGTAAATGCATAAATAAATGAAGGAGACTATGTCAAACTAAAAACCTTCTGCACAGCAAAAGAAATTGCTAGCAGAACAAAAAGGCAACCAACAGAATGGAAGAAGGTATTTGCGCACAGCTCTGACAAGGGGTTAGTAATCCAAAATGTATAAAGAATTCACGCAACTGAACACCAAACAAACAAATAATCCAATTAAAAATGGGTAGAAGACCTGAACAGAAACTTCTCCTAAGAAGACATAGAAGTGGCCAATTGATATAGATACAGATGCTCAACTTCACTAGCTGTTAGGAAAATGCAAATGAAAACTACAGTGAGATACCACCCCACATCTGTTAGAACGGCTATTATCAACAGGACAGGTAATAGCAAGTATTGAAGAGGTTGCGGAGAAAAAGGAACCCTCATTCATTGCTGGTGAGGCTGTAAACTGTTCCAACTACTAAAGAAAAAAGTATGAAGCGTCCTCAAAAAATTAAGAATAGAGTTAGCATATGACCCAGCAATCCCTCTTCTGGCTTTCTACCCAAAAAAATCTGAAAACATTTATTCACAAAAATATGTGTATTCATTGCAGCATTATTCACAGTGTCCAAGACACAGAAACAACCAAAGTGTCCTTCCATAGATGACTGGGTGGAGAACGTGTGGTACATGTAGACAATGGAATACTACCTAGCTGTAAGAAAAAATGAAATACTGACATTTGCAACGATATGAATGGATCTTGAAAATATTATGCTAAGCAAAATAAGTGAGACTGAAAAAGCCAAGAACCACATTTCACTCCTATGTGGGACATAAAACTGAAAACAACAAATGAACAAACATAAAAATAAGCCAAGACTCACAGACATAGACAGCAGTGTGGTGGTTACCGGGGGCAGAGGGCTGGGTGCTAGTAAAGGGTAAGTGGGCCACATATATGGTGACGGAAGATCTGACTTCGGGTGGTGGGGACAGGACCAATATACAGATGATGCATCACAGAATTGTACACTTGAAACCTACATAATTGTATTAATCAATGTCACCCCAGTAAGTTTAATTTTTAAAAAGTATAAAAAAGAAACTTCAGAATGCAGCAAACCTGGAAACGGAAAGATAACAATAACCCCAAAAGCGCCCCTGCTGACCTTTATATGCTTCTGCTCTAATTAGTGGAGGATTATTTGAGACAGCAATACTCCTGCACGCAGGCTGCATTTATTACTAAACATGTAATTTTGGAATAGTTTGGGTGTCCCAACAGTATTTTTTTAAAGATTTAATTTATTTATTCTTAGAGAGGGAAGGGAGGGAGAAAGAGAGAGAGAGAGAAACATCAATGTGCGGTTGCTGGGAGCCATGGCCTGCAACCCAGGTATGTGGCCTGGCTGAGCCAACAGTTTTTTTTAACTTCCCTTGGTCCTTCTCTCTTTCTGGGCCAGCTCTCTCAGCTTTTACATCTCTCCTCCTCCCCAGTGTTTGCTGTTGGATGTGCCAACGGGGTCGCAGCCACTGCTGCACCCAGGTGTCCTCGTCTGAAGCAACTGAAGAGCCTGAGGCCTCTGCAGGACTTGGTGTGAGGCCTCAGCCACAGTGGGTGTGGGTGGGTGGACGGATAGACAGATAGACAGAGATATAGATCGGAATAATAGAAGATAGGTCAAGAAGCAAAAGGGAAAATTATTTTTCTCTTTAAAAAAGACAACGTTCTTATAAATGCCTAAATGAATCAATAAAAAATGTCCAAGTGTCAAATCCTACTTTCAAGAATCAATAGATTTTATCTGATAAAAAGTTGGAAAAAGGAACTCTGCTGTGTTACTCACTTGGTTGAAAATGAAAGGAACCTCCTTCTTCTCTCCCACCTTCATAGAGGATATGGGAAATGTTGCCGTCCCCAGAGTTTCATCCATGACATAATTGGCATCCATTAAGGTGATCTATAGAGAATTAAAAAATAGAGCATGCATATAAAATTTCTCGTGGATCTCTGAAAATTATATCTAAAATCCCCACCACACTGGAAAAAATTAACATTCTCAGAGGACGTTTAATAGTCATTTGAGATCTTCAGTATTCAATTGGTAACAATACACTTTTTCCTAAGTACTATAATAATATTTATTCCTAAATATTATTATTTTCAACTAAAATAATAATAATATTTTTCATTTTCCTCATGGACCTACTCATTATTGTGCATTCAAAAAAGGAAATTTATCCCCTCTCGGGGGAAAGACTCTTTTGGAATATGAGAAATACATTACTGGAGAAAATCCATGCAACTTTTTGGGAAACATTTGTACCTTATTTTAACAGCAATTGAAAATACTTTTATTCTGTTGTATTTGGATCCTCCTCTTTATAACAGAAATGTTTTCTCCAAAGCCCATGGGGAGGATAAAAGAATCTTCCCAGCCCAACCTAACTCCTGCATGGCCCGTATAACTTGATGCACACCGTCCAGAAGCGGGTCTACCATGCTGCCCAGCTAATCCCCACTGCATCTGGCTGAGAAGAAAGAAGGCACCAAAGGGACAAACTGAAGCATCCACCACAAGTGAATGATAACCTTCTAGCAGTCACTCCCAGAGGATTCACTTACCTCCAAAACATTTTCCTGATTAGGATCCAAAATAAATTCAAAGGTCTCATTCCACACGGGGTTGATGTCATTGTTGAAGTGTCTCGTTCTCTTCCTGCTGTCAGGGGTGGAGGAGATGAAAAGTTCCACGTAGGGATCTGGAGTGTCAACTGCGGACATTGAACCCAAGTGAGAGGGAGGCAAGTGGGATTCACGGTTCCTAATTTGCTTTTATTAATAGGTCAGGTTATTTTCAATGAATCTGCAGTAATGTGTTCAAAATGGCTAAGGCAAGGCAATACATAACAGAAAAACGTCACAGGTTATATACTGTTTTATATATTATGCCTCTGCCCCCCGTAATAGTCCCATGAGAGGGACCCATTTGTAGGTGCTGTGTTCAGAATTCCTCTGCCCACTCAGAGAGCACGTTCTCTGTGGCCAGCATCTCAGCCCGACTTCCAGACTTTACTGTCCTCTGTGTACACACTTAGCAAGGCAACTGACCCCGAACAGTGAAAACATTAATCACTCCTTCACTGGTTTCCTTGAAACCTGCATTATCTTACAGCATTGTGCACCCCCTATTTTATAAGTAAAATCATTGTCTGTCTTTTCCTACAGGACTGTCAACCACCTGAGGGCAGGGGCCAAGTCCTGCTGATCTTCAGATCTTCAGGACCTAGCAACTATCACAACATTCTTCTCCTAACTCAAGGGCTCAACTTTTCTCTTGAACACATCTTTTCCCATGGGACCATGATCATTCATAAACAAAAACCAACTGAATGATGATCGCTAGGATTTCTTATGTAAGCACTTTACACACATTAGTCTAATTCAAACCTCACAATAGCACTGTAAGGTAAGTTGGTTTTATAAGATTTTATTTATTTATTTTTAGAGAGGGAAGGGAGGGAGAAAGAGAGACAGAAACATCAATGTGCGGTTGCTGGGGGTCATGGCCTGCAACCCAGGCATGTGCCCTGACTGGGAATCTAACCTGTGATGCTTTGGTTCGCAGCCCGAGCTCAATCCACTGAGCTACGCCAGCCAGGAGTGTATAAGTGTTTTTTTAGCACTGAGGTAATAGGAACTTTGACATGTTAAGCCACCAGCCAGCCGAATGTCACCAAGATGGTAAGTGTAAGAGAAATAAATACCTAACCACAAGAATTGTTCTCTTAGTGATGACATGCTCCTGAGTTCTAAAGATGAGATAATAAGATGCGGGTCACTATGGCCAAAGGAGCTGGACTCAGAGATTTACAGAAGAGAAAGGGAAGGAGTAGGGATTAAAAATGGTGCAGAGGTCTCCATGTGAAAAGATGCAAAAATTGAAAACCAAGGAAAAGTAAAAATGATAGTTCTGATTCATGATTGGTTTTCAAAAAGTATACGTTGTCCTTCAATAGTAGTTATGGTTATCAAATAATATAATCAATGCCCTTTGCTTCAGTTTTCTTTTTAGAGACCTTATTTATTTTATTTTTAGAGAAAGGGGGAGGGAGGGAGAAAGAGGAATAGAGAAGCATCGATGGGTTGCCTCTCGCACCCCCTCAACCAGGGGCCCAGCCCACAACCCAGGCATGTGCCCTGCTCAGAAATCGAACCCAGCAAACTTTTGGTTTGCAGGATGACACTGAGAACCACTGAGCCACACCAGTCAGGGTCTTTGCTTCATTTTTAAACACAGACATATGGACATACAGTTCTTTTATGTGATCATTGGCTTTTTTTGGTGTGCTTTTTACTATATTGTGGGAATACCTACAAAGGAGGTATAAGCACTTGGGGATATCTTTAATTTAATTTTCCCACTTGGAGCCTATGCATCATTGGTCGAGCACAGCTGGGCCTCACAAGCAAGAGAGCAGTGTAAGTGCCTAGGGTGCTGGTTACAATACAGACCCCTGACCCTCACCTCCTGCGACCCATAATCAGTACATGTCTAGTGGGACTGGGGATCTGCATTTTGAAACAAATATTCTACCTGACACTGATGTAGGTCATCTTCTGTTCCCGTTTTTGATACTTCATTTTAGAGCAAGAAAAGAAGTAGTTACTGAAATTGTATTTAATGTTTGTTTAGTTCTATTGAGATATCATTGACAATAACATTGTACAAGTGTAAGGTGTACAATGTCTTGGTTTGATATATTTATATACTACAATTTCTAATTCACTGCTATCCAATAGTACCCCTTGTCTGCAATTTCACTTTACACGGTTTTAATTACTCACAGTTAAATGCAGTCTAAAAACACTAAATGGAAAATTCCAGAAATAATCAATTCTTGTTTTACAATCCGCACCATCTGGAATAGTGTGATGAACTGTCCCTCAGCCCCACTCCATTCCACCCAGGATGGGAATCATCCCTTTGTCCAGCATATTCACAGTGTATGTCTGCTCCCTACCCCTGAGGCATGTAGTAGCCCTTGCTTATCAGATCGATGGCCATGGTATCACAATGCTTGTGTTCAAGTTGTCCTTACCTTACTGAATAATGGTACCAAAGTGCCAGAGTAGTGATGCTAGCCACTGAGCCTAAGAGGAGAAGGACTAGACCCACCTCCTCAATGAGGAGATGACTGGACCTTCTCCTTTACTTCGGCCACCACTAGTGCTCAGGTTGCAAATGAAAAGTAAAACTACACGTTTAGAATAGCAGGTTATAAAGAAAAATAGTTTTCCTCTTTGGAATAGAAGTAAATACTTGACTTCACAGAGAATATTTAATATTCTCATGGAGCTATTGTTTCTTTGTATCTGTTTCCCTGCAATACCAGAAAAAACAAAACCAAGGGAAAACCAGGCAAAACACAACAAGTGAGTGGGAAGGGGAAGTCATGCAGATGGTAAATATTGGTTCATTCAACAAAAATGTGAGTGTCTCTTATACGCCAGGAACTCCTCATCAAGAAGCAGTTGGGCTTTGATTGGGAGCCAAACACCCAACTGCAGATGTGAATAATGGAAGTGAGTCAAATGCTAATAGCCTAATTTTAGAGGCACGGGTAAGTGGGAGACAAGTAGGTACATTAAGCCAATGACTAGTAACTCCGTCACCGGGATTACTAAACAAATTCAACCCGTAGGTGGGGGAATTGTCTTTTGAGGCTCGGTCTTCATCTGAGTCTTCGAAGAGGTGAAGGGAGAGGTTTTCTTAGGTCAACCAAGAAAGAGAAAGCAGAAGGTGAAGCTCCTTGGGAGGAACTGGAAGGAAAACGAACGCACATACTCAAGTGGCAAAGGCAGTCAGTGATACAAGTATCTTCCCTGTCAGACTTGCACTCTAGATGCCAACACCACCTTTATCCATCAAAGCATCGACAGACCTTTTTCTAAAACAAAATTGAAATCCTGCTCAATGCTGTCACTTTGGGTTCATTTACTTTGAAGTAAAGTCAATATTCTATTTTTTTTTTTACCACGAGTGGTAGTATTTCTAGGTTCTCCTCTTGCTTCACTAGCAAGAGGCTTCAAGGACGCGAAAGGGTGCTAGGCGGTGAAAACCTGGATGCTGCCATCCGCGTATTTGCTAATCTTTGCACTCCAAGAAACGTCTGTAGCAGTGGTGGGCACTGCCCGATGAAAAGAAGTTTTAGGAGGCTAGTTTAAAATGGGATTGCCATAATCACATAGCTCAGCTCACTTTCTTTTATAATTTATCATCTTCATTGGCATGGCAACACACGAAAGCTTAGAAAAGGGAAAGCAATTCATTTCAACAGCAAAACTTAGCCCAATGCTTTGGAGAAGTTCCTAGAAATGCATGAAAGAAAAGTCGAATGTAGGAAAAGAAAATTTTTTTTTTTCCTCCCACAGCTTTGTGAATTAATGCTGTTGGGTAATTGGGCGTTGAGTCAGAGATTCGGCTTCACCTTGATTAGTTCCAGTCAAACAGGTAGTACAGCAACCATGTGATATATGGGCGGGCAAAGGCTTTCTTACATCTCACCCTTTTAACTACAAACAAGAATGTCGGGGGTGTGGGATCACACACCAGCGTAGCTTCAGAACTCCAGAGTTGTAAATGTTTCCTAAACCTGAGTAGTTCATGGAGCGCCTGCCTAAATTCATGACAAGTCTGTCTGTCGTTTTGGCTTTGTCTGAGAAATCTATATTCTATGATTTGGGGCTGACGGCAACTCCTAAACTCCGAGTTCTGTTTTAAAGAGTCTCCATTTGCTTTCTCATGCCCACTTCGCTCAGTAAAAACTTAAACCCTTTGTTTCAAAAAAAAAAAAAAGATGACCCATAAACTGTCACAATTCTTGTGTTAAACGGCAAAAAAAAATCTCAAAAGGAAAAGTCTCCCCAGATTTACAGTCAAAATATCACCTTCTGTGTAGCTATGATACTCTGGCGGTGAGCTTGAAGCCGTGTTTCTCAAAATGCAGTCCAGTAAAATGTCTTCACAGAATCACGTGCACTGTTAAAAATACAGACACCTTTCGTATACAATCACAGTCTTCAGTATGAGCTTGGAAACGCCTTTTTAACAACGTGCCCAGGTAAGTCTCATGCACCCCAGTTTGAAAAGTGGGACTTGAAAGTATTTTATCAGAATCAACAGAAGAACAATGGTAGAATAACACCCACAGAAAAGTCGAAATATTTTGGCATTGAAAAGTCAACAGCCTTGCTGGCATTCGTCCTGGAGTTATTCCGCTCACGGAGGACGTTAAGCAAACCCAGTAATTCAGTTCTATTTCTCTCCACTCATCAAATGCATTGTCAAGTGGCCACATGAAAACGTATCTAAGAATAAAGGCCAGCTGGGTGTGCTGGTTGGAAATCTGTGCAAGGGGATGGGCTGATCGGTTCAAGCGTTCTGCTTCAGTCCCCATCACAGCAGGAATGCCAAAGCAGGACCGAATCTCAGAGAGCCATTTGTTGAGAGAAATGCCTCTGGAAACTATTCTCAGATGTGGCCACTCCTTTGTAATATTTATGATTTAGTGATAATGGTAACTACATGGAGAAATTAAAGCTTTTAAAGGGAAAGGTTTAAAAATTTCAACTTTTTATGATTGGCAACCTTTTCCCTCTCCCTGTACTAGGCTTGCTGACGTGCTGGCATTCGCCCTAGGAAAGTGGTGGTTAGGCCTACTATACATGTATAAATTTCAACAACAGTTTAGTTCTTTTTAAAAAAATATTTTATTTATTTATTTATTTTAGTGAGAGGGGAGGGGAAGCAGAAAGAGAAGGAGAGAAACTTCACTGGGTTGCCTCTTGCTCACCCCCAGCAGGGGACCTGGCCCAAAACCCAGGCCTGTGCCCTGACTGGGAATCGAACCAGCGACCTTTTGGTTTGCAGAATGACACAGCCTACTGAGCCAATACAGTCAAAAACTTAGTTATTTTTTAATGTAGTTTTTATTGAAGGGTACGATAACATGCAGCGAAGTTAGAAGATTGCCATGGTACAGCTGGTTGTATCTCATAAACTGAACTCACCCCTGATGCCACCACCCAGATCAAGATAGAGATCATTGCCAGCACTTCCAGAGGCCTCTCTCGCACCCCTTCAGAGGGTAGACACCAGCCTGCCATCCATCTATCACCACAAAATATTTTTACCTGTTTTTGTTTTATTTTTACTCAAATGGAATCACTATATACTCCTGGGTCTGACTTTTTTGATGACTATTAAGTTTGCAAGATTGATCCATCTTGACACATGCAGAATAATATATTCATGTCTATTGATGCAGACTCTTGCATTGTGTGACTATGCCATAAACTGTTTATCGCTTCCACTGCTAATAGGCACTTGGATTTTTGCAGTCTGAGCTATTACCAATGGTGCTGCAACGAACATTCTTGCACGTGGCTTTTGGCATGCACACGTGTATGTTTCTGTTGTGCGATTTCTAAGAATGGGACTATCTGAACATGGAATTGTCATGCCATTGTGCACCCTGATGTTGACTGTCACATGGCAGCACACGCTTGCCAACACTTAATACTGCCAGCCTGGTCATTTCAAACACCCGATGGGTGTGCAACGGTATCCCAGTGTGGGTTTAATTCACACATTCTTCATGACTGTATGAGGTCCAGTACTTCCTCATACGTTTCTAATGGTCAGTTGCAGATTCCCTTGAGTGAAGGACATACACAAGTCTTTTGCCCATGTTTTTCTTATTGGTTGCCTGCTTTTCATATTGATTTATAGAGTACTTTATGTATTCTGGATATGAATCCTTTGACAGATATACATATATCGCAAATATATTTTCCCAGTCTGGGGCTTATCTTTTCACTACTTTAATGATGTCTTTTGATTTAAAAAAATCTAACTTCAATATAGTCTAGCGTATGTATCCATCTTCTTCCTTATGCTTCATGCTTTTTTCTTTTAAGACTACTTTAGTAGCTATTCAGTATCACAAAAGTTTAAATTGATTTCTTCAAAAAATCTCACTTTACCTTTTACTTTTAGATCTAAAATCCAATTAGAACTAATTTCTGTGTATGGTGTGGGATAGGTATTAAGATATTTTTTCATATGTACAACCAATAGGCAGTATCGTTTACTGAAAATACTGCTTTTAAACCTTCCATTTGCATTCATCAGTGGTCGTATAAAGGTAAGCCTGTCTCTGGACTTCCATTAGTCGACTAGTCCACAGTCTATTCATGAAGCTTGCAGCAATACCACACTGTCCTAGTCATCACAGTTTTATAATACGTCTTGATATCAGATAATATAAATTCTCTTTGTTAACATCTTCAGGATTATTTCAGCAGTTATTTATTTCAGTACTTCAAAGACATATTCCATTATCTTATGGCTTCTATCTGTTCCGCTGAGGAATCCACTCTCAGTTTTTTGTTTTGTTGAATGTCTCTTTTTCTCTAGATGCTTGTTAGAATTTTTCCCTTTGTCTCTGATTTTCAGCAGTTTTGCTATAATACCCATAAGTTTGGTGTTTTTTGTATTTATCCTTAGGTTCAGTGTACATATACATAAATATAGCTTGATGTATTTTATCAGCTGCAAAATATTCTCAGCCTTTATATCTGCAAATATTACTTCTGCTGCATTCTCTCTCTCTTCTCCTCAATGCTTTGGAAATCATGCCCCAGATCATTTTTATGCTTTTATCCTGTATTTAATTTCCATTTTTGTTTTCCGTGGTTCAATCTGGATATTTTCTACTATCCTATTCAGTTCACTAATTCTCTCTTCCACTAGGTTCAAACTGTGCTCAATCCATCTGCTGAGTTTAAATTTCAGTTACTGTGTTTTCAGTTCTAAATTGTTCATTTGACTTTTTTCTCTATATCTGCTTTACTGGTTTTAAAAAAATTCTCCATCTTACTCTCTTAGCTATCTGAAAGTCCATATTCAATACTTGTGGATCTATTTGTTCTTCCTGATTTTTGTTGTTGTTGTTGTTATTGTTGCTGTTGTTGTTATTCCTGGCAATTCTGGACTGAATGCCAGACCTTTTTACAAAAATTGGGGGGCTTAGATCTACCTCAACAGAAGACCCATCTTATGTTCTGGCAGGAAGTGTGAGTAGCGTGGATCTCCTCAATTTAATCAGAAGTTGAATTGACTAGAATCTTCGTAGGGTTCGGGCCACCCCTTGTTCACTCCCACTGGAAGCTCCTCAACCGAGAGCCCAGGCTGCTCACTGGACTCCTCATCGTTTGGCATTTCTGATCTGCACTGTTTTCTCCTCTTAGCACTGTGGGAATGCTGATACCTCTGCTCTGTCTTTGGGTATTTTATGCTTGCGCTTAGCCCAGTGCCCTGCACAGATTGAGAATTTGGCGCATGCATATAGCGAAGGCGCCAACTTTCAGGATTCTCTATGCTTCCCTTTCTCTTGAGGATCTTGCCCCTCAAATTCTAACTGACTTGGTCCTGAAACCCAGCTTTTATGTCCCCAAGTCCTTTGAGATTGCCAAAGTTCTGGTAGATTCTCTGTCTCCACTGTTTAGCTACTTCCCGGAACATCCCTATCAGCTCCCAAATCTACCTAGATCCAGTAGTGGGCGGAGGGGGAACGTGGCATCAGAAAACTGGGCCCACTTCAGGGACTTCTCTTCTCCATGAGACCTTGGTCCCTCAAATCCCAGTTCACTCAGCAGCTTTCAATCCTTCAGACACTTTAAAAAGGAATTTAATCTGTGCTTCCTAAATTGCTCTTCCAGGAAATGAATATTCTCTCACTTACTTCTGCATAGTCTGATGACCATTTAATTATGAACTTGACCAGACATATATCAATCCCTATTCTTTTTGGTTTTCATTCTTCACCTGACTGTTCAAATATTTACTGCTTTTCCCAAGTCACCTGCCCCGCTCACCACTCACCTGAGGACACGACTCAGGCCCACACTTCACTGGGAAATAAAAGGAGAGGATTGGATGTACTCTTTCGATTTCCCTTCCATATACCCCATGACTTAAAAAATATATATATTTAGACTTTAAAAATATTTTTAATGTAAATACATTAAAAGTGTGTTTATTCATAGTTAAGTTCTTCCCCATGTCCTAGAAGAAAAAGTATTCACCCGTATACCCTCTTCTCAATTCTACACTCCATTCCACCTTATCTCATAGATTTCTCATCTATCTCTCCCCAGTCCAAATTTAGTCTGCACAGATTTGCTTTGCCCCGGCTACCTTCTCTCAACCTATAAGTATAAACACACATTGATTACCCTAAAAAATAAATGCAACGTTACTGTCTGCCCGTTTTTCAAGACCTTTGCTCTCCTCCATCAATGCTCTTAGAAAAATAAACGTCATCTCATCATCCCATGGGTTTCCAACTGCGGTCTGCCTCTTCTACTATTACCATTATCGGGCTGTCCTCTCCATTGTAACATTTGTGCAGCTTTATTGAGATAAAATTGACATACAACCTTGTGTAAGTTTAAGGTATATACTATGATGGTTTGATACACTTATATACTGCCAAATGATTACCACAGTAAGGTTAGTTAACAACCTCTTCACCTCACATAATTACCATTTCTTTTTTTTTTTGTAGTGAGAACACCTAAGATTTATTCTCTAAACAACTTTCAAGTATACATCAACCTGCGACCCATGGACTGCATGTGGCCTAAGATGGCTATGAAGGCAGCCCAACACAAAACTGTGGATTACTTAAAATCTTTTTTTTTGCTCATTAGTTTTCATTAGTGTTTGTGTACTTAATGTGTGGCCCAAGACAGCTCTTCTTCCCTTGTGGCCCAGAGATGCCAAAAGATTGGACACTCCGTCAGATCACATTGTTAACTATCATTACCAATCAGTACATTAGGATCAGCAGAACTTACTCATCTTACAACTGGAAGTTTGCACCCTTTGAACAGCCTCTCCTACCCCCTTGCACATCCCCCCACCCCCAGCGCCTGCCAATCACTACGTCCCTATGGTAACTTCAAGGTAAAATTCAATGAGCTCGTTCTCAGGTTTCACTTCATTGGCAGATACGCAACCTTCATTGTGCAAGTCTCTGCTTTTGTGCCCAAGATACCATTACGTTGTGATTCCCTGCTTCTCTAAATGTTTCCTCATTGTATCTTTTATCATCATTGTAACCCCCTCCCTCCCTTAATTCACCACTAAACTGTGGACTTCCTCTTCCTATGTCTTGCAAGCCTCTATTCAAATCTTTCAAAAGGAAGCGGACCCTTTAAAAAATGTGATGTTCATGTAGTCAAAAGCGATTCGAAAAAGAATGATCACAGTTATGTTGATAGTCTTAAGAGCACCCAGCATGCCCCCCTCAGGGCGCATGGCGGCATCAGGCCTGTAGTTTGATTAATCATCTAATTAATCTCAGATGCATTAAAGCCCATCAGCTCCAAGTTCAATGGCAGCCATCTTGCATTCTTTCATTTCCTCCTGGCTGCAAGCAGGAGGGGCACAGACGCAACAAACAGGAGAGTTTGTTCAAATGTAATCTAAAGCTGAGAAGTACATTTTAAAAGGGTTCCACCTTCTATAGCCATTCTGATCAGTCCTGGACTTTCTTTAACTCTCCTTTGGCTCTGGCTGGCACATAAACATTATCATCTCTCTAAGCTGCATCTGAGTAGCCCCACCTCTACTCTGAGATCTTCCATCCGCTCTTGAAAGCCTTAAAAATACCTCATACACCTACTAAGTACCTTCAATTTGTTTGAAATCACCACAAATGTATTTTTTCACAGCTTCTTTTCCCTAAATGTACAAGAGGAAAACAAAAACAAAAAACAAAACAAAAGCACCCCCCCAAAAAACCCCTAAAAGTAAGACCCTATACTTTTCCCCCGACCTTCCCATTTTACTTAAAGGCACCCTCATTTCTAGCTGCCATAGCCAGAAACACAAGAGTTCCTCTCTTCCTCGCAGTTCCTCCAGTCCACGTCTCCTGGTTTGACCTGTTTCACCTCTAACAGGCCCCTCACACCTGGCTCCTCACTCCTCTCAAGTGTCACTGCCCCCGTTCAGCTGAGCACCACCCCTCACCGGGACTAGTCATATGATTTTATAGTTGCTTCATTTCTCACAGTCGAGCCACTTCCCACTATGCCGCCGCAGTTGCCTTTGTGAAACACACTTCTGACCTTCAGTGCCCAAGAAGCAGGCTTGAAGGTGGCCAGAAAGGCCAAGAAGGCCCCTGCCACCAGACCCCAGGTCACAGCCAGGGAGTGGCCGTCCTGCACCCAGCACTGCGGGGTCGCTCTCACAAGTCCACACGGGGGCCGCGGAGCATCTCCAAGATTCACACGTGTCAAACACTCACCCAGTCCCACTGGAGGCAGAAGCGTTTGTTCTGCCTCAGGGAACATCGCTTCTCTTTCACTGGAGTGTATCAGTATGTTTTAGCAGATAACTAAACACGGTCGAAGCCATTGTCCTTGTCCTCAGAATATCCAAGATAAGGGTCCAAAGACTGTACACTTAAAGGTTGAGTAGATCACGATGTTCTCTCTCCGCACTCCTTATCTAGTACATACATGTTCTGTTTTCCTCTCTGGTAAAGTCGGCCACTGTAAATTACGTTCCTTAGAGACTCGTGTATAGACATCTGAATAAAATAAACATAATTCCGCAGAAAGCCTCCACGTGCTGAACCTGAGACTCAGAGGCATTTCGGGGGTAAGGTCATTTGGAGACAGGGTTTGAACCTAGTCTTTCTGCAGCCAAATTCCTTGCTCTTTCATTCATACCGACATTCATAACTCATACTGATTTTTGCCTCTGTTACACCATAAACTCCATAATAGCAGAGGCTGCATCTTTCCTACACATTACTGTGTCCAATAGTGTGGCACAGAGCCTGAACCATTAGAGGAACATGCTGAATATTATTGAAATCATGGATTTCAATAATAATGGTGAACCAGCCCTGAGCAATACTGTAAAAGACGCGACCTTTGGCATAGTCACAACAGTTCCTCTAACTTCTTTTCACCCTTGGGTAATACCTCTCACCCTTCCTGGTGCTTTGTCCCACCCCCCCATGCCTTTGTCTTTTAAGATATATCAATGTCAGCCATTTCTTCCCAGTTCATTTGTATTTAAGCTTGATTTCCAAATAATAAATGCTAAATAATTTGTAAAATATCCTCAAATCCCAATTTTCCTGTCTGAATAACTCCAAGGAATAGGGTAGCATGCTAGGGGGCTTATTTATAGGTAGCAGACCCTACTTGCTCTGGAGGAGGCTCAAAGTGGGAATTGTTATAACTCCAGATGCTGACAGGAAGTCCCTACAAATTTCTGGAAATACGGGAGCTGGAAAAGTTGGTAAAGAATCAGTGTGGTTTTTAGTAAAACAACTTTGGCAGTGATTCTGTGTATACTGGAAAGAGATGAGCAAAGAAAGCCCTTACCACAACAACACTGCCTAGAAACTCAAGTAATCAGAGAGTACTTTTCTCGTTTGAAAGTACGAAGCAGTTTTATCAACACTATCTTGAAATCCCTTTATCGAGCAAAGTCTCCAATCTAAACTCTATTTTGTCTTTTTCCTTTTTCTCACGGCCTCAGATCTAGATTAGTGCTTTCTCAGGTCACATGTTTCCTTTTATAAAGGGACATGAAACTATCACAGTGTACCACCAGTCAAATGGATGTCAGGAAAAAAGACCAATATTATCTACTCTTGAACTGACTTGGTGCACTATGGACATCAATGGGGCGGGCTACCCTCTGGCATATAGTAAAAATTACATTGTAGGAAATGTTGATATTCATGAGAAACCAAAGAAAGATACATGCAAAACAACATTAAGAAATAAAAGTGTAGATCCAAAATAGAACTGAAATTTTTCTTGTTGCTTATATTGCCCTTTTACTCAAATCTCAATGATGCCTTTTTGGAAGAAAATAAAAATATCTTTGTCATCGGTATCTATGCTTGGAATGTTTTAAAGGTTTATAATCCGAGGGCTGCAAACCAGGCATCGCAGGTTCGATTCCCAGTCAGGGCACATGCCTAGGTTGCAGGCCATGGCTCCCAGCAACCACACATTGATGTCTCTCTCCCTCTCTCTCTCTCTCTCTCTCCCTCCCTCTCTCCCCCCTTCCCTCTCTAAAAATAAATAAAATCTTTAAAAAAAAGGTTTATAATCTAGGGATGTTTCTTGGAATCTGTTCAAGAGAGGGAGAGTAATAATTCTCCAGAAATTTTTATGTAATATTATAAAACATATTTATTTAGATTATTCATTTTACTACATGGATTTAACTATACGTATGGATTATACTCTATGCAAAAACAATCCTTTTTCATTAAAACAGGAGTTCTCAACCTTGACATTTTGAGCTGGATTTCTTGGCTCTGGGACACTGTCTTTGGCCTCTACTCATTAGATGCCCGGAGGTCACCTCGGTTATGACAACCGAAAATGTCTCCAGGTACTGCTGAACACACCCCGAGAGACAAAACTAATCCACAGTTTAGAACCACAGCCCTAAAGCAAGGCATTATCCTTGCTACCTGACACTAATCACCAGCATAAATCATTACAAAATAGCCAAGTACTCTAGTCCCAGTTTTACAACCTTTTCTTATGACTTTTTTCCAAATAGAAATGTACCCCATCCACTCCACATATGAAAACTCTAAGTTATAAAACTCTCAAGCTGCATTCAAATTGTAAAGTCAAGCTTATTGCCAACCATTTTTAAAATCAGTAATGCTCTACCATCTAAATGCACAATTACGGAGTATATGCCCTCCGCGGTTGGTTTTCCAAAGATGTATTTTCACCCAGTTCGTCTCCGCAGCTAGTCCCACAAGTCGCCTGAAGGCAAAGCTGCTACACAATTAGACATGAGAGAAACACACTTGAGTTGTAATCTCAAAACATAACAGCTGTGGGATTTTGGATGTTTTACTTAATGTCTTTAAAAAAATTTTTACATCTGCAAAATGTAAATAGAAACAGCACATATCTCAGAGTTACTGAGGGGAATAAATGAAGTATGATAAAAAGTCCCAAGGAACTCTGCTGGTCATTTTTATGTGTTTATTTAACACTTCTATTGTATACACAATGCATCAAGTACTTTTCCAAACACTCCATAATCTCATTTAATCCTCATAAAATAAAACCTATGAGGGAGATGTCATCATTACCACCATTTAACAGTTGAGGAAATGGAGGCCTGGGAAAGCTAGCTATGTTGCCCAAATGCACATGGTTAATGCGTAGTGAAAGGGAGAGTGGAACCGGAGGCAGCCACTGCCAGACTCCTCGCTCTAACCACCGAGCACTATCCCCCTTTGGCATAGCATAGGCACTCAGTCAAGTTGTCTGCCATAAGTACTATGTCCGTTGCTTTGGCAGTTCGTTAAGGCGCTGAGTGACCAGTAAGTACATAGCAGATGCTCAATCAGCATCCACTGATGAGACGCCGGCAAGAGAGCCTTGCTGGAATAAGCACTGGGTTGTATTTCTGTAACGTTCACTTTCCAAAGTTAAAATTTCAAAATTGGCATTTCGTTTTGTATCCAGAGATTGGGATTGCCCCTGTACTCAATTTCAAATCACTTTGCCCAGATTTTATCTAAAATATTTTATTAAAAAAACATATTAAGTGAGGAGTGAGAATCAAAAAGAGCATCTAAGGAATCAGTAAAATTGACAAAAACCCTCAGACACAACCTCAGCAAAGAAATTAGTCACTTAAATCTCCACGCCACATAATTTTTACTCTTAGTAAATGTTAATATATGAAAGTATACTAAAATCACATATAATTGTTTTCACATAAGTACTTGAACTTTTAGAGCAGCAGAGGTGTTCTCTCTGACATAAAAATTTGAAGAGCATACTTTTCTTAAAAAATTTAAACATTTCACCTATTTTAAATGTATTTTCATTAGACGTTAATTGTGCCTTTACAATATAAAAGTGGCACGTGGGTTTTGGTAAAGAGAATTTACTTAGCATATGGAAACTAGGCTGCGTATCACTCAGATTCAAATGGAAGTTTTCCTTCATTTGGTAGAATGTTAACATGGCAAAGTATGTATTTGAAAAATACAAAAAACTATTTTAAGAAGAAGCAGCTCAAGTTTAAGACGGATGTGTGAAGAACTGAATGAGTAGGGTCCATCAATCACTGCCAGGTCTTGACGAAAAGAGGACAATGAGACTGGTGTTGCTGTTAGCACGACAGTGTGCTCTTTGTTTTGGCAGGCACCTGCTTCTGTTGTGTCACCAAGCAGCACTGCCTAACATACAGCTGGAATACAGTTCTGTTTATCCTACTGAATAAATGTGGTGAAAATCCACCCAATGGCCTATTGATATTAGCAGAATATCGCAGGACAGTATTATTCACAGGATTCATCAGATCTATAGAACACACATGCATATCAAGCAAAACCACAAAATCGAATAAAATTGAAGTAGCAAGGAAAAGGACTAACTGTACTCGTAAACCATTTCACAACTTAGAAAACTGCATAACATTCTAAATCAGTGAGCAAGCAGCAGCGACTTCCCGGCACATCCCATCTCCCTACTGCGTAAAAAACAAAGGTGAGAGGTGAGATGAGAGGTCGACACATGTCCTGGAACACTTGATTCATTTGAAAACTACCTTTTATAGCCCACTGGGAAATTATATCTTTGAACTTAGAATTTTAAACATCTTGGGTGGATGCTCAAAAACATTCCAAAAATATTAGTACACCAAAACTCATGTTTAATTACAACCCGAGGGCTGGTGTTGGGGAAATAGTTGATTCAGAAAAGATACCTTTCGGGGTAGCTGGTGGCTGTAGGCCAACAGCAGTGCCATTTATAGAGAATAGTATCTGACACTGTGCAATTAATCCAAGAAAAGATTAATTTGATTAATCAAAAGTGTTACAAAGTCTCTGTACATTGGAACCTGAGAAAATTCTAGGTAGCCATAGATAGAAATAACCAGAGGTATTAATTATTCACAAGAAATGGAGTGTAAAATTATTTTCAAAATTCTCTCTCTAGTGAAGCAAAAAAAAAGAAGCAATAGCCAAGAAGAAAGATATAATTACATATATATAAATATGTAAAAAATATATGTAAAGATATAATTACATATATATATAGAAACATATATAAAAATATATGTACTTTTTTAGTCATCTAAAATTCTCTGGGATCTCACTACCATGCCCGACTCAAGACCAAGGACCGATGTCCTAAAAAGGGAGTGAGACACGGGCCGGGTCCTGAAAGGCCAAGGGCAGGCTGCCGCGTGACAAGCGCCACACAGGGGTCTGTGAGGCAGCCCAACAGGGAGATGTGCCCAGGGGCATCGGACTAGACAACGGAAGGACCATTTTACCATTTGTTTCTATCAAGCTAAAAAAAGAAGAAAAAGAATCTATTAATTCGCCCAACACAGAAATTCAGGCTGGAAATTTCTTGTCTTCAAGGTGAAAAACTGAAAATTATCCTTATACACAGAAAGAATATTCTTTGGCTCATATGAAGGTTATAAATAAGAAATCAATGTCTTATATTGATATCTGAAATATTTGAACAACCAGAGATAATATTTATTGAGTGCTTTCTATGCCCCAGGCACGTAAGTGCTTCACATGTACCAGCTCACTGAGTTCTCACATCGCTGAGACGAGAGGAGGAAGACAGAGAGAGGAAACTCGCCCAGAGACAGAGGACTGGGGAGCAGTGTTTTGCCACTGGAGAACGTGACTTTTCATAACCTGCCTCTTCTCTGGAGATGCTGATCGCTGCAGAATTCGAGAATGGCTATTAGAGAGGATACTGTATTTTCATACCAATTTCGACATCAGTCTTGCTGCTGACAGCGATTCTCAAAAGATTCCACAGATGATGTTTCTTTACATACATACCCAACAGCCTGTCTGTCTTCCCATACAGACAAATGGGAAGGTGGAGTTCTGAGCTCCTTGCCACAGAATTATTAACACGTTGTGTTGAGATTCTTATTTCCTGAACAGGTTTAACTCTGTGGGTTGCCCCAGAGGTGAGCAGATTGTGGCCGCTGCCCTGGAGAGACAAGACTGGAGGAAAGAGTATGCCTTTCCTAAAACTTACGTGGGTTTGGACTTTCTTTAGTTTGTACAAATGTGGAAAGGCATGCTCCTTGTGCACTGGGCATGGGATGGTGACTGCAGGGTGGCCAGGGAGTCTGAACTCGAAGCACTGTTGCCCTGAACACAGGGGTCAGGCCTCCCTGGGGTGGCTGGGGATCACCGGGAAGACTACTGGAGAGGCATTTCAGCCGGGAGTGGAATCCACGGTCCGTGAAATCAGAGGTTTGACGCCAGTGATGGAAGCCACCCTTATGACAGGCCCTGCTCCTCATTTACAGGCAACTCTACGTAGTGCCTAGCAGACCTCTGGGTCCTTGGAGAGGGGATCACCCACATTCTCCCACCTAATCTAGTGACGGAGGGCTCAGAGTCCAGATTACTGAGATTTAGACCTCACTGAATCAGGGAAGGTGAGATTTTATGGATCTGGGTGCTATGGAGATGATCCATGTCACTATACCGGTATGTGTTAGCTCTTAAGAGCAATTGCTCCCTAGAACAGCAAAGCCTTACAAAGTAACTCAGTGCAATAAGAGAAATTGAGTGTATGCCAATAATTAGTACTAGATAGCTACTTTGATTGTGAATATGTAGTAAGAATCAATTTGCAAGGGAATTTCCATGTTTATTTCATATCATCTTCCATATGCTCCATATGCATCCCTCATGTCACATGTCCCACGTCCCACGCCAGGTGGTTGCTGGCTCATCCCAGACCACACATCTCTGAAGAAGAGGTGAGGGAGGACCCAGGTGTCTCTTCTTCCCTCAAGACCACCGATGGCACAAACCCAAGGTTCTCCATGAATCCCACGAGAAGCCAGATGGCCTAGAACATTTTAAATTCTCCCATTCCCTTCGAATCGCCCCATTTTGTACCTATAGTCTCTGACAATACGTGAAAGGTGTCATTTTAAACTTCCGTTTCGGAGCACAACCCAATTTTCAAATAATAAGCATTTATCTAAATGGTATGCAGTCAACATACGGTACACCGCAGGTGTGCCACATCTCAACAACAGCCCTTGGCAGACAGGAGGAAAATAGTATGTCCCAACGCTGCTGTTCAATGAAAAGCAGACTCCCTAGCGTTACCCTGCCCGGGTCTTAGTGATGTCTCAAATGTCACAAAATCACAAATTAGAAAGAAGGAGAATTAAGTTATATTAAAATACTTATGGAGGATATCTGTGTGTGTAGGAAGGAAATAACGTATCTGTGAATGTGTGTGCACTTATGGTGCATTCCATACATTTGATCATTTAACTTGAAGTATGCACTGTGACCTTTGAGACAATAAAACTATATCCCCTACTTCTTTCCATTGCTTGCAATCTGGTATAATCATGATCACCGTATAGAAGAATTTGAAATTTCATGCATAATGTGATTGTGGTACAGGTTTAAGGCATTTGTGTTTATTTTTATTACTCTTCTCAATGACAATGTACCAAGTCAGGTCATTAATCCTCTACAGGAATTTAAAAAATGAAAAGCATTAAGATGATTATGGTTACTTCATTTTAAAAAAAGTAATATCAGCAAAACCCCAAAACCTTAGAAATCTTTCTTTCATTTTAAAATATTTCAAGTCTTTTCTGCTCCTAAGCTCTACAGGCTCAGGCTACACAAACACAAAATGGAAAAAAATGCCTAGATCTTATCGCTCCAAATGTGGTCCATGTATCAGCAGTGTCTGCATTATTCGTATGTTAGAATCTACTCCCCAGACCTACTGAGTCAGAATCTGCATTTTGAACAAGACGCCCTGGTGATTCACATGTACCTTCAAGTCTGAGAAGCACCATTTGGGGGGATGAGGTCAGCCTCAGTCCTGCAAATGGCTCAGCCGTTTAAAAACTGAGAACCTGATACAGATCTTGCTATAAGTTTATCTGAAATAAAACATCTTTTATGCACAGACAGAGAAATTATGAAAGGCAGAAGCTGAAGTTTTTCAAGAAAGCCATAAAACAGTACCTTAAGACATTAAGCTTATGAAGATTATAAGCTTACAAAGACTGGTTCAAATACAATTGCATAGTTCTCCCAAGTATATTTATTTATTTATTCTTATAGTTTAAATGTTGGCATTAAGCTCTGTTGTCCCCTGAACCTTAAGGAAAGTAGATCTACCTGCAATCCTACAACTGTCCCTAAAAGACCTAATGTGTATGATGCTCATTTTGAAAAGAGAAAGAGCTCAGTTTCCAGTGAGACCGGACAAGAATCCTCAGCACATGCGCATAACTGGGATACTGAACATATCTATCAAGGTATGGTATCTTATAGTTTCAAAAACACTATGGTGTTCATCTTCTGATTTATTTAGTTCTGAATTCTAAGACTAGCCTCCATTATCCCACGTGACCTACATTTTCCCCACCACATTTCAGAAGCAGCAGAAACTGTGAGGAAGCCACCACCGTCTTCCAGCTATCTCATTTGGTTATAAAATGAGGTTTGTGACCATGGATATGGGTTTCATTTCACATACACACAAAGCAAATTTTATTACCAACTGAAATTTCACAGTCACTGAGGTCATTCTGAAAACATACATCGTCTGTCAGAAGAGGGAGGGAACAGTACAGAGGTTCGCATGCATCCACCCAGCACTCAGCACCTGGCAGGATGCTGACCTGCGGCTCTCTGCTCTCGTTACCTGTTAGTTACCTGTGACATCGACTACAACCTCCCAGAGCTTCCAAAGTGAGAGTTCTATTCACACGGCCAAATGAATGCAAACTACCTATTTTAAAAATAAGACTGTGGTGACTCAGGTGCAAATTTGAACTTCAGACTCCCTTTTCATATGCCATTAACGTGAGAGCATGAGGAGGGTGGCGCCAGGTATGACAGCTACATCCGAGCATCCTGGGAAGAATGGCTCTGTCTGGGAAGGTGCCGTCTATTCTTGGCCGGCCCGTGCCCTCAGGCTTTAAAAACCAGGAAATGAGTGAGGTGTTATGATTAAAATGTTCGCTCTGACCCCGCCAAAGACAGCTTATGGGGTGCTGCTGATTTTACTATGCTTTTTAGAAATGCAGTATGGTACTTCTAAGTGAAGCTAGTCAGAATAGGATTTATCCAGGCACAAAATAAAAGATAGATGAGATGCATATAATCTTATGCTGAGAGAGAGAGAGAGAGAGAGAGAGAGAGCGAGCAGACATGGGTATTTTACCAGAAATCAATTATTTGTTTTGGGTGGCACCCTGGTGCCCCAACACTAAGCTGACAAGCGTACAAGGCCCGTTGTAAGCTGGGCCCATTGCCAGCTGGGCAGACCTGTAGGCAAAGCTGACAAGCCCAACACTAAGGCCATTCTTCTTCCCAAACATGTAAAGCTTTATGGAAACCTGCCTTTTTAAAGGAATGCAGACACTATCACCAACAGAAGAGAGCACAGGTTTCTGTTATCTTAGACGTTTTTTCCCAGCCTTTAAACAACTTTGATACACAAACACCCCTCACTCAGCTGACCTTGGCACTTTGTATATAGATCAAGCTCCCTCAGCAATGCCATCCTGACTCCTCCTAGAAAAGGGGCAGCTCATGCCTACACCTTTTCTCACTATAACCCCCTCCGACTCCTCGAAAATACAGTGTTGGTGCTGTGTCGTGTCCTTTTCCTTTTTCATACTAACTGTAGAATTTATTTCCCTAGGACTCTCCCTTGTTCTTTCTTCTTATCTCTTCCTGACTTTCTGCAAACTCATTAAGGTGATATAAAGGGTTGGCAGCAATTCCTTCCTCTTGCTGAACCAAAAAAAAAATGTTTAACTCAAACAACATAAAATTCAGTTACAAATGCTGAATGAAAAGTCCAACAGAATGTGCTAGCACGGTTCTTTCTCCCAGTGATTAATCTCCAGTGACTAATCCTTCCATGGGTCCTTCACCTTAAAAAAGAAGGTTCTAGAGCTCAAGGGTCTTACCTGGGGGGACCCCAAATACGCCTGCTCCCTGTTTCATGAGATGAGTGAATATCACATGCTCATTTTTCACGTCAATGCAAATAGATTTAGAAAGACACTTGCAGCCTTCCTCTCTCCCTTGCGCTAAGTGTAAGAATCCAGGACCCAGGTGCCTGCCGCCGCCGGTGACATAGTGGAGCAGTCAGACCCAGGGCGGCTGCAGGAGACTCACACAGAGCACCTGCGCTGCTGCTGGGCTCACCGTAAGGGCAGTGACACCGACCGTCACTGCATGACTGAGCTTGCTGCTGCCTTAGTAAGAGATGACTATATCTCTCCAAAGTCACACCAAGTCAGTAACGTACGTGCCTGGTAAGTTACTGACATAGTCTTCAGTTGATTTAAGATTGGCTTTTCTAATTAACAGCATGACCTCCTGAATCGTACAGCCTGGGTCTTTCTCAAGGTCATGGAGGATAACCTTCTTGAAACGTGGCTTCTCATGTGGCTTCTCTTTCCTAGGAGCCTCCCTTCCAGTGAATTCTCATTTGAATGAGGGACATGCAAAGAATTATGAAGAGTAAAATCAGAATAACTGAAGAGAAGCGTTAGCCAAGGAGTGATTAAATGGGTAAGACTGAGGCAGGAAACCAAATTCAGAATATAAGCCCCCAGTCCAGACTAGAGTTGAAAGCGTGGCCCTTGTTCCCCTCACCTCTCGTGCCAACCACCGCTCACCCAGGGTCTTGCATTAAATTCTACTTCCGGTTCACCTCTTTATTTCTCTGATTTTTACTGGCTGCCTGGATGCCCTTCTTCACTCACCGCAGTCTGGAGCATCGAGCCCACATTCTTCTTTTCTTAGTACTTAGCTTCTGCCTACTGGCCCATTTTCACTGTGATTTCAACAAGCTCAAGCCCCTCCTGCTCTTCAAAATAAAAAGCGTATTTCCACATTCGCCTCCAATATGTTTAACAGGGTTTGGCCAGAAAAAACATTTCTAAAGATCCAATTGTGTAATTCTCCCCATGGCATGCGTCTCTGATAAAATCTCAGATCTTCATCTTTGTCATGTCTGCGGGTGTCCTCCTTGACCTACTGTCTTTGCTAACAACGCTGGACGTGTTCTCAGTTTTTACAAGCGCTCTGCTTGCCTCCCGCCCTTGAACATGCCGTTTTTCTCTAGGTCTTCGCCCTGTTCTCATCCTCCACATGCTTTTCCCTCAAGCACCCTGTCATTCAGCAGGGAAGCCCTCCCTGTTTCCCACACTGACAAACTGAATTCCCCATTCTTTCTCCAAAACCTGTTCTGAGGGAGAGACCGCCCTTCGTGCGTTTTAGAAGGAATCTAAAACTTGACCAGATTCCTCATCATCATCATATTTACCCATCTGTCTTTGTATTCCCACTTCAATGACCGCCAGCCCCTGGAGAGGCAAGACTGACCGGGAAACTGCTTTCTACAGCACGGAGGAGGGAACTGCCAAGGAGTTCATTCAACACTGTTCTCAGGCTCTGGTTCACATCATTTCAGACTGTCATCACCAATTTCTGTAGCTATTGCCACACATGGTAAACATACTCAGGGGCACGAGAACTAGAGGAACTGCATTTTTTATATCCTATAGTCACAGGAACTTCCAGAGGCGGCTCGTTCGAAGTCAGCTCAGAACTCTTCCCACAACAGAGTTAAATAGGATGTTTCAGAACTCTAAGGATCTGTAGAAGACAATCATTTTGTCTGACTTCAGGCACTCTCAATTCATGGGAAGTGAAGGTAAAATCCTACTCCTACAGACACCAGAGCATCAGAGAACTGTTCAAAATGCTACCATACAGAGATCTAGAAAAAGATAACCACATTTAAAGAAGACACAGCCCCTGGCTTGTCGAGGAACTCAAGCAACTGAGTAAACCCTAATTCTGCATTTTCCACAGAAAAATAAATGAAGGCACTTACGCATGTCCCCGAAGGCGCCCTTTGTCACTTTGGTGGCACGTAACACCACCACTGTGAACTTGTGGGAATACTGGTGCTCCACCTGGAAAGAAAATGACAGCAAAGATGAAAAACAAACTTCTAAGATAGAATCCAAATAAATGAGTCTCACTGTTCCCTTGAGTCTAATGAAAAAATATTCTAGTTGAAAGGAAGTAACATGCACACCAGAAACATCCTTTGGTCCGCAGGCTGACCCCTTCTTGAGTCTCTCCTCTCTCCCATCATAGAATCAGTGAGGAGTTCAGATCATGCTCTGAAGTGTCACTGCAGTCCGACTATCAGAAGTCCTCTGCTGTGAGGTTTACCAAGCACTTGGGAAAACATGTAAATCAGGACTACAGTCCAAGAGCACAATCAGGCTTTGTCCTGGATGACTAAGAAGCCCTGCCTTAGAAAAGCAAGGTCAGGGCAAGATGTTTGCATTATTTAGGTTTGTTTGTTTTCATCATTACTGTTCAATGAAAACCTTTTTTTTTTTTGGCAAGACATTTCCAGAGTGGTTTTCAAAATCCTCTGGACCCAAGGCAATAACAAGTAACCTCCTTATATTAATGGTAATGCATGTGTTATAAACCATTTGCAACAGTGTTAAAAAGTTTCTATTGGCCTAATAGTTTGACCTCATATCATAAATATGAACAGGTAGAAGGCTTTATCAAACACCTTACTACAACTTAGTTATTGAACAACTCTAGCCGGCACACAGAATGGGGAAGCGGGAACACCCACAGTTCTCTGAACAACTGAAAAATTACAAGCCTTCATCTAAAGCTCAAGAATTTTTGTTTTCTTAGAAGAGGCTCACATTTATAAGCTACTCCTATCATTCTTATTTTTAACACACTTGCTTAACTGGTTAAAAACTCCATAATTGATTAAAAGAAGCTAAAATACTGATATTACTGACAAGTGAATAATAACAGCCTAAAAACAAAGAAGCAGAAAGATATGGTAAAAAACAGAGTCACAAAGGCCAGGATTACTGGGATTAAAAGTTATACAGGATTCACACTTTCTCAAAATGTCATTCTGTCAATAGGGTAATTGATGTCCAGATTCATAACACAGCATTGAGGAGAGGTGAAGTCATGAATGATGAGCTTATTTTATTTATAAAGGCAGAGAAGCATGTAAAACATTTCAAGAGAAATACTTTCTGTATTTAAAGAGCTCTGAGTAGCCAGAGTTTTATGCTACACACACAAAATTATCAATCGTGAGGAAAACATGAAACCTTTTTTTAAAAAAGTGTATGGCCATAAACTATAGCTAAAATTCACATGCATGCACTCCCCCGGGGAGAAAAAAAAAGAGGGAAAAGAGAGAGAATCCCCTATTACAGTTGGAGACTGTAATACCCTCTATCACAAACGGACAGATCCAACAGGCAAAAAATCATTAAGGACCTAATTGAACTCAACACCACCATCACTCAACTAGACATGATTTCCATCTGAAGACTATTTCATCCAGCAACAGCAGAATACGCTTTCTTCTTAAGTTCACATGGAATATTCACGCAGTGACTCTCGTACTACAGTGGCATTCAACTAGAAATCAGTAACAGAATGACAGCTGGGAATCACACAGTACTTAGAGATTAAATATCACACTTCTAAATAACACATGTCAAAGAAGAAGTTTCAGGAGAAGTTGTAAAATATTTGGAACTAAATGAAACTGAAACTACAATTTATCAAAATTTGGGGAATACACAGAATATAGTGTTCAGTAGGAAATTTAAAGCATTAAATAATATATATTACACATACTTATACATATGTAAAATATGTATTTAAAACATGTATATGTTACATGTATATATAATACACATTACACATATATACTACACATATTTATACAGATATAAAATATATATTTAAAACATGTATATGTGTGTGTGCAATCTAAAAGCAATCATCTAAGAGTCTACATTAGGAAACTAGAAAAAGGACTAATTAAGTCCAAAGTAAGCAGAAGAAAAAGAGTAAAATCAGAGCTGAAATGAATAAAATTGAAGTTGGATAATCAATAAAGAAAATCAATGAAACCAAAAAGTTGGTTCTTAGAAAATATAAATAAAATTGATAAGCCTCTAACCATATAAATAAGGGAAAAAAGATAGAGAACATAAATTACAAATATAAGTGAATGAGGGAAGTTCAGAACAGGTCCTATGGACATTAAAAGGATAATAAAGGAACAACTTGAAGCCCAACATTTGATAATCTAGATTAAATGGGCCAATTTTTTGAAAGATATAATCTGTCAAAAGTCACATAAGTAGCAAGACAATTGGAATAGAACTATATCGCAGGTTCGATTCCCAGTCAGGGCACATGCCTGGGTTGCAGGCCATGGCCCCTAGCAACCACACATTGATGTTTCTCTCTCTCTCTCTCTCTCTTTCTCCCTCCCTTCCCTCTCTAAAAATAAATAAATAAAATCTTTAAAAAAAGAAAAGTAAATAAATAGAGAGGAATTCTATGTTCATGGATAGAAGACTGAATATTGTCAACATATTAGTTCTTCCCAACTTCATCTACAGATTTGATGCAATCCCAATAAAAATCCCTGCAAGCTACTTTGTGGCTATCAATACACTGATTCTAAAATTTATATAGAAAAGCAAAATACCTAGAAGAGCCAATAACATTAAGGACAAGACCAAGGTTTGCCCTGGCTGGTGAAGCTCAGCGCATTGAGTGTGGGCTGCAAATCAAAGTGTTGCCAGTTGGATTCCCAGTCAGGGCACGTGACTGGATTGCAGGATAGATCCCTAATAGGGGGGCACTTGAAAGGCAACCACACATTGATATTTCTTTCCCTCTCTTTCTCCTTCCCTTCCCCTCTCTCTAAAAATTTTTTTATAAAGACCAAATTGGAGAACTGATGCTACTTGATTTCAAGACTTATTAAAAAGCTACAGTAATCAAAACAGCATGATATTGGTCAAATCACACACAAATAGACAAATGGAATGGAACAGGGGGCCCAGAAATAAAATAACACAAATATGGTCAACTGATCTTTGACAAAGGAGCAAAGCACGATACAATAGAGAAAGACAGTCTATTTATCAAATGATGCTGGAACAACTAGACATGCACATGAAAAAAAAAAGATTCTAGACAAATGATACCAGGGCTTGAAAGAGAGTATGTAGATGCTCTCAAGACCCAATTTAGGGATTAGTTTTCTCCACTAAAGAGAAATCACTAGTAATTATTACATGTAATAGCACACCACCCCAAATTATTTATGATCTTTTTCCATATCCTAGAACTTCTAATACCACATGGGTTTTCAAATGTCAAAAACTCCCTTGTAACATAAATTATTGGCAATATTTTATCTATTATTTAACACAATTTTTGAAATTGCTGCAAATGTACTCATATGTCAAGTGTTTATTAACGCCATGCACAGAGAAAGACATTGTTATTTGAAGGATTCACTGAGCATAAACCATATGCTAGACATTCTATTAGATGCAAATTCTTATTTAATTTTCCCCAAACCCTATAAAACAGGTGTTATTAGTTATATTTAAGGGTGAGTAATGTGAGATTTTAAGTGGTTCATTTCCCAGTATCTTATAAATAGTGCAAGTTAGACTTGAATTAGAATCCAGTCTTGCTGTTCCCAATATTTTATTCATTCTACATTCCTTAACTTGCACAAAGAATAATACAAATAGAAATACCTTTAGTATTTCACTTTAGTATTTAGTACAGTTTTCCCTTAGTAAAGTGGTATAGAAAGTTATAACCTAATCGGTTAACCTAATCTATTATATCTGTAGTTGATCTAATCTCCATCTATTAATTGAGTTATTTCACCTATCATTCTGCTTTACATTTAACTTGCCTTTATTTCCATTGGCCTTAAATCTTTTTAACTACTCATATAACCAATTAAATATTTGCATACTGTTCAGAAGAAATAAGGAGCAAAGCAACTCTTTCCTGACTTTTTACAAGTTCATTTTGGAAACATCATAAATCTTCAAGTCACCTGTAAATTATTTTTGAAATAGAAATGTCAAAATCAGGCCAATCTCTAAGAGCTGTAATGATTAATAAGAAAGTATCTATAAAGTACATGCAAATTCTTGGAGAAAAGGGTTCAGTTTCGAGCAATGATTATCTAAATAGTTTTTGATAATCCCTTGCTATGTTCCTGGGGCCAGTATCGCATAAAATTTCAAACTAGTATGAACAGAGCTAGCTTCTGACTTGAATAGGAGACTCTTCATTCTGCCTCAGAGATGGTGCCAGAGGAAATGATGTTACTGAATCCACAACCAGTGTTCCCAAGGAAACTAATGACTCAGCCCAAAAAGAGATGCCACATTTCAATTGAGATGTCAAATATAAGCTCAGTATACTGACTTAGTCACCAAGAGTAAGCCTTGCCTTCAGGTCTTGGATTACCTTAATTTGAGGGTCTTTCTTCACCTATACTATTTTCCATGGTGAAAATCACAACACTTTTTCTTTTCAATATTACAATAACCCAGTCATTATGAAAATAGCTACTGCATTAAATTCGTTCTGAAGAATTATATTGACATCTGTAACTAAAATGATTGGACACTGGGAAAAAAGGATCAGTCAATTTGTACAAAATCAATTTGATGATTGTCCTAATCTGTTAAAAGCTCTACTGGTAGAAAAAGAACCAAAGAAATAATCACAAAACAAATCCAATGGAGGAGAAGGTAGCTTCTGCATGCAAGTTTTTTTTCTCCGTTCAATTGCCATTACCTACTTCTAACTCAAATTAAAAGTAAAGACTGTTAGTATGATAAGGAGTACAGGAATCTCAGTACTGAAAACAGAGACAGTGATCACCACAGTCAGCAGCAACAGATCTCAGGAATGATTTTATCATTTTATCTTTTTATGTATTGATTTTAGACAGATGGGGAAGGGAGAGAGAGAGAGAGAAAGATCAACCCATCATTCCGCCATTCATTCACTCACTGGTAGACTCCCACATATGCCCTGACGGGGGATCGAACCCACAAACCCAGTGCATCGGGATGACACTCCAACCGACCGAGCCACCGAGCCAGGGTTCAGAAATGAATTTTTCTTTTTCTATTTTTTGTCAAATAATGAAGGTTTATTCCCCCCCCCTTATTTGCATTGTTGACACTAATACAGATGTCCCCACTCCAGCTCCTCTTGACTGCCTCCACCCATTGCTGCACTGACCTTACCCAAGAGTCATGATGCTTTTTAAAATAAGACGTTTATTTTTGGTTTGGTTTTGTGGTGTGGAGTGTCATTCTAATACATTTAAGAGGTACAGGCTGTGTGCTACTGTTCTCCCACATTTTTATAAGAACAATCATTTTATATATTTGCAATCTACAGTGCTATTTAACCTTGCTTTACAAATTCTCAGTCATGGATTGGCTATACATACAAGTGATCCTAATGTCCAAAACACCTAAGTTGGCAAAAAATTTGTTAGTTCCAGCATACGTTATTAAAAGAAAATCATAATCAGAAATATGTCTCAAGTTTCCTTTGCGAATAAAAATCTTTCCACTTGCAATAAAATAGAATAATAATATATTATATTATAATGTATATGTCTTTAAAAATACAGTTTATTTTCACTGAAATTAGAAGACTTTTTTAAATTTTTTATTTTATTTTAATCATTGTTCAAATACAGTTTTCTCCTTTTTACTCCCAATCCAGTCCCCTCTCCCACCCTCCCCACTTCCCTCCCATTACCACCCTCCCCTTAGTTTATGACCATGTGTCCTTTAAGTTTGTTCCTGTGAACCCTTCCCACTGTCCCCTTAAATTCCCTCTTCTCTCCCCTCCGGTCACCGTCAGCCTTAGAAGACTTTAAATCCTATTTTAATCAGGATTACTGGTGTGGCTCTGGCAATAAAACCAATATAAAATCATATTTGATGATGACAATGTGGGTGTAAAATACTGATTTAATGGTTCATCATGAACTTACAATGACAGTTTATCTTCAAGGTACCTATAATAAAACAATCATGCTAAATTTTAGCACCTAAATTTTAAGTGAGATACAGATTCTAGCCAGTTAGTAATTAGGCAGCCATAGTGCCATGCAAATAAGTTTGAACATCAGCTATTTCTCCTACTTCAGTACTCCTGAGGAAATCTCCACTCTGCCAGGAATAATTATGGCCAAGTGAAGGACGGTGAGGGGTAGACATACCTTCCCAGCCCCACAAAGGGCTTCTCACAACACATGAAGTAGCACGTGCACTTGAAAAGCTGTCCTCACACATTCTTAAAGACCCTTTGGGTGACAGAGATACTTTTGGTTTAGAATTACTGACCTAGGTGACATGTCATGGTCGTTCAAATCTAAACCTCTTAAAAGGTGTCTTTGCATTGATGATGTTCAGAGGTGAATGTTTAGTGGATCCAACAGACTTGGAAATACAGGTATAGTTGCAGATGCCATCTTGAATAATTCATTCTTACTTTAAGGGACTTCTTAAAAACCTTCTCTCTGTCTTACTTGTTCTTTTCATTGAGCAATAAGTGAAAGATTCGTAACTAAAAGGCACAGACAAAAGTCATTATTAGCAATGGTACTGAAGGTGCAAGGAACCCTCATGAATGAATTAGCGACTTTGTGAAAGAGAATCCAGCCCTGGCAGGTGTGTCTCAGTGGATTGAGCGCCAGCCTGAGAACCAAAGAGTCACCAGTTCCATTCCCAGGTATGGAATGCCTGGGTTGCAGACCAGGTTGGGCCCCCAGTAGGAGGCGCACAAGAGGCAACCACACATTGATGTTTCTCTCCCTCTCTTTCTCCTTCCCTTCCCCTCTCTCTAAAAATAAGTAAATAAAATATTTTATAAAAGAGAATCCAGAGATATTCCTAGCTTGTCAGGACACAGCGGCTGTGAACCAGGAAGAGGGGTCGCACCGAATGCAATTACGCTAATGCTTTGATCTTGGACTTCCCAGCCTCCAGAACCATGAGCAATAAATTTATGCTGTTTTTTTAAGCTATCCAATCTGTGGTATTTTGTTATAGCAACTTTAATTAATTAAGACCTTATATATGTATGTATGTATATATGTATGTACATTATCTATCTGTCTATCTCCCATTAATTCTGTTTTTCTGAAGGACACTAACTAATCCAGTAACAAAAAACTAACAAGATAGGAAGGCCGTCACCACCAGGACAGAGATCAGCCATCAAGAAGCACACAGAAACTCAGAAAGGCGAGTGCTGTTTTGCCAAGGGGCATTTGGGGGTTCAGAGAAAAGGAGACTCAGAGACTGAGCAACCATGAAGGAGGCGAGCCTTCTGAAGATGAGGACCCTAGTGAGACACCCCCTCGTTTCAAGTTGAAAACGCCACAGAAGTCCCACAGGAATGCGTACAAACAGCCCGTCCCTGGGAAGGCAGCCCATTTCAGTGCCGTCCAGGGAGCCCAGAAAACGACCCACCTAAAACTGGAGCGACCTTTGCCCCAGACAACCAGCTTCCCTAGGAGCCTGAGAGAAGCAAATAAATCTCTCTCCGAAGAATTATTTGTGCAGATAATTTTTCATGATCATGTTCAGAAGAATCCAGCAAAATCAAAGATAATTAGGAAATGAAAAAGGGATGGCCCCAAGACAACAAACCAGCACAGCGAATTAACAGGCATGCAAACAGACCCATCCACAAAACGGCCACACTGGAGTGCTAGGAAACAGAAGTCAAGCTCAAGTGTGACCACGTGGGACTAGAAATTGTTTTTAAAAAAATGGCTGAGAAGATTTTTTATTTATTTTTTATTTTCTTAAAAGGTTTTATTTATTTATTTTTAGAGGGGAAGGGAAGGAGAGAGGGAGAGAAATATCAATGTGTGGTTGCCTCTCCCGCTCCCCCAGCTGGGGATCCGGCCTGCAACCCAGGCCGACTGGGAATCAAACTGTGACGCTCTGGTTCACAGGCCCACGCTCAATCCACTGAGCTACACCATCCAGGGCTGAGAAGATTTTCTAAAGAACCAAACAGAAATTTAAGCATGGAGAGGTAAACCTGGTGGCTTTCTAGCGATTTCTGACCTATGTTTTGTGGAAAAGAAGCAGACGCGTGGGCAATCCTTGAAATGCGTGGACTTTGGCCCCAGGTTAGAGCCTTGTGGCAGGGACTGACGGGTATCGGGGAAGGGGTAAAGATTATTGCTTACCTGCTCTCGTCCTCATTTTTCTAGCACGTGTTAGTACTTACAAAAAAATATATACTATTGGCCATAAAACTCATTATCTGTTTGTGGACTGTGCTGTCGTAACAGCAGTTCTGTCGCCTTTACTCCTGATGTCCCAGCAGCCGCGCCTCATCTCCGGAAGCTTCCTGGGAATGCCTCACCTTATTAAGTCTCTCAGGAATACTTCTGTACACACAACAGCTTATTTTTGTAAAAGCCCCATGACACAGACACAGTGGGTACTGTTCACCGTGCTTGCCACGTGAAGCAGCTAAGGCTCAGAGCGTAAGTGCTCGTGAGCACGTAGCCAGAGCCTGAAACTCCCCCTAGAACACTAGTTCTTTGATTACGTATCCAGTGCTGTTTTTTTCCCTCCCGTGTTACCGTAATCATCTAGAATAATATCTTTATGCTTTGGGGGTAAATTTTCCAGTCATCTTACAATGACATTTTTCCAAGTTCTCTGTATTTTAGCAAGTGGTCGTGCTGGGACCCACGTGGCTGGCTGGCTCTAAGGCGAAGACAGCCCTTCTTTCTATGGATGTGGGCTATGCCCCCCTGTGGCTAATTAGTGGTAGGAAGACATGTGGATTTTTTTTCACTCCAAGAAAATGACTCATGTTTTCAGAGTAAAATGATGGAAATTTTTATTAAGTGTTTTATACTTGATCTATCCTTGTAAAATTGATGTCTCCCTGACCCCGAAAAACCTCAGTAAGTTCTGGAGACACAAATACTCTTCAGGTTGGAGAGCACCTCACAACAACTCTAGACATATGGAAACTGAATTCTGCCATATGGCTATCACTCCATTTTTCACCACTTCCTTAAAAGCCAGCACCATTGGGAGCCAGAGAACATGCTGGCTGAACCTGCTGCGTTATTAGCCCACGGGATTCTCCAAAGTGGGATGCATCATCACATGTGTGAACATGAGTCCAATTTCTGTGCCCTGAGACAGGCCAGACTGTGTTGGTCCATCTGGCACCGTTCATTCCTAACTAGCTGGTTTCGTTTTCCCCATCTTTTCCCTATACTAAAATTGTTCTCGGTTGGGTGTGCTTGCATGTATATTTTGAAAAGTACCTTTCTGTGAAAACTATAGCAGGGAATGTTGCCCCTTAAAAAATTTATACACACACACACAAGGACAGTTTTTCACAGATGCACAGCAAGAATAAGCAGAATAAGCAAACCTATAAAGCTCTTAGGATCTCTGCATTGAAAAGAGCTGTAAATTGAAATACTGGTTCAGTGCTCCACTCCGGTGCTGGGGAAGGTAAAGAAAATGTGATATAGATACGTGGCTTCTGCATAGCTCTCTGAAGGCGGTGCAGTGAGAAAAATTAATCTGCACATGAGATATAGAACTTAATTAGTAAGGAAAAACAATGGAAAAGAATATACTTTCACTGTTTAAATTCCTCTGTAGAAAAATGATAATTGTGAAAGTTGGATACTGTTTCAGAATACAATAGTTATGTCATTTTAAACTCACTACTTGCTTTTCATAAGAACACTTTAAAGAGAAGGAAAAATATAAATTGCATATAAAAGGATGCATATAGTAATCAGAGAAACTAGAAGGGGTTATATTAATAAAAGACAAAATAAAAGTTAAAACAAAGTCACTGCTAGAGATACAAAGGGCCTATCATAATGATAAAACACCAATGAAATAGAAATACATACAATTCAGAAGTTATATGCACTAATAACCTATCTTCAAAATTCACAAAACAACACTGAATATGGATTATATTGTTGTATAGGAAGGTTGCACCAAGATAGACAAGATGCTGAGTCACAACCATGTATGAACCTATTACCAACAGAATCATGCATGCACAGTAAGTTGTCTGAACGCAGTGGAACTCGATTAGGAATCAATGACAAAGACAACTACACAGGTTTATCAAATGTTTGAAAATTGAGAAACACAAGTCTGAGTAACCCACATGTCAAAGAACAAATCAATAAAAGTTAGAAAATATTTTTAATTAAGCAATTATGAAAATATGACATTTCCAAACTAATGGGCTATTCCTAAAGTAGGGGGTCAAAAATTAATTCAACTAGAAAGAAAATAAATATTTAAAGATTAAAAAGAAAGAAGGCTGGCATTATTTACAGATATGAGGAATGTGTAAGTTGAAAACCCAAAAGAATCCCCAAACTATTAGAATTGTAAAGAAATGTAGTAAGCTCACTGGATCTGTAACAGGGTGCAGCCAAGAAGGGGGACCCCAAATAGGGATTTGGAAGGGGGTCCAGAACTCAAGGTGTCCAGGAAATATTAGGATGTCCTCACCTCCCCCCCTACAGGTGTGGGTTGGGGGAAGGGACACATGGAGCAGGGCCATTGAGAGCTGTTTCACATAGCAACAGCCTTGCAGCTAACCTCTGGTGTGGTCATTTAACATATCTATAACCTTTAACTGGTTGCATAGATATGTTAAATAGCTATGGCCACGTGTTGAGCCAGGGGAATGGAAGTAAATTCCCCACCAAGACTTAACTGGGGGGACAGGTCCCCCAAGTTACAGCACCTACATTGGAGCTTGGAAAGATTGGCTCCATGACATGGGGCCACACCTGCCCAGATTCACCACTGTAGCCCAGTAAAGCTGGAAGGATATGAGAGTGTTGGCAAGTGTAGCCAATTGTGGGAGGAGTTGGAAATGGGGCTGCAGAGGAAGACTGGTGTGGGGATTTAAACCCAGACGCGGCAGCCATTGTGGGGAGGAACCACGCGGCTTTGGCAGAGTGGAGGCTCCCTCAGCCATTGTACAGAGAGGACCACTCAGCTGTGGCACTGCGGAGAACCCTGCGGCTGTGGCAATAGAAAGGAGAGCCACGCAGCTGTGGACATGTGAGAGAACCACTTGGTCTTTGGCAGAGGGGACTACTGTGTCCCTGGGAGAGAGAACCACACAGCTATGCCACAGTGGGCACCCCCGCAGCTTTAGAAGGGGGAACCACCATCCGGCTTTAGCAGAGATCCCAGCGACACAGCTGATGGTACCGGGGACCGAGAAAGGCCTACCAGCTGAGATGGATTACTGGGAAGAACCAGAGGACTGCCTGAGCCATGGACTTCTATTTCCTTTCCTGAGATACGGTACCCCAGACTGGGCAAAGGGGGGGAAGGACTGTGTGTGTTTGTGGGTGTTTTAAGGGACTTTGGGATTTTGATGAAGACATTAGGTCACTACTTTAAGTCTGTATAGCATTAAATAAACATTCCCTTTCCTTTTCACGAATCTCTGGCATTGAGAGATGTCTTTCCTCTGGTGGTGGACATAATGAATCTGGGGGGTTCCTTTTGGGTAATAGTATATTGTCCCAGGCCCCCCTTGTTGTTCTGTAACAGATCTACAAAAAAATCAATTTCCATATAAATGCAACAACTAATCAGAAAATGAAACTTATAATTACCTTTACAGTGACATGAAAACATCAACTATCAAGAAATACATCTAGCCCTCGCTAGTGTGACTTAATGGATTAAGTTCTGGCCTGGGAACTGGAAGGTCACTGGTTCGATTCCCAGTCAGGACACATGCCTGGGTTGTGGGCCAGGTCCCCAGTTGGGGGTGTGTGAGAAGCAACTGATCAATGTATCTCTCACACATTGATGTTTCTCTCCCTCCCTTCCTCTCTCTCTAAAAAGTAAAATAAATAAAATCTTTAAAAAATACAACTATAAAAAGATAGATGTCTCATTGAAAACTACAATATACTACTGGGAAAATTAAAGATGATCTATAACATTAGTTTGGAATTAGATTTATGGGTTGCTAATGAATTGGAAGATTCAATATTGTTAACATGTCATCTCTCCCCTAATTGATCGATAGACTAATGACAGTACCAATAAAAATCTCAGCTGTGTGTGTGTGTGTGTGTGTGTGTGTAAATTGACAAACTGATTCCAAAATGTATATGTAAATGCAGAGGACAGAAAATGACCAACACAACCTTGAAGAAGGAAAAGCTGGAGGATTTCCATTACCACAGGTAAAGGCACATTTCAAAGCCAGAGAAATGGAGACAGGTCGGTACGGGGCAAACACAGACCATAGGCTAACAACAGAATAGAAACCAAGTCACTCACGCGTATGGCTGCCTGGCGCAGAGCGAGGCACCACTGCCATTCAGCGCGGAACGGACAGCTATCAGCAGATGAGACGAACAGTTTGCGTTATATTCAGATAATAAAGTACAATGTGGCAATGTAAAGTGTAAGATCCTGCTACTAACAACAACATGAATGAATCTCACAGATGTAATGTTGAATGCGAACATCTATATGAAGGTCAAGAACAGGCAAAACTTCTCTATAGTAATAGAAGTCAAACAGTGGTTACCTTAGTGGAGTTGATTGAGGGGAAGGGACAGGAGCAACTTTCAGGAGATACTTACAATGTTGTATTTTTTATCTGGATGATAGTTTCATGTGTGCAATACATATGATAAAACATCAGCAAGCTAAGCAGTTAAAATTTAATGTCTTTATGTATGTCATACTTCAATATTAAAAAGTCTAACAGAAAGAGAAGCTTCCAAAGAAAGCTGAGAAGGAATCAACAGCAAAAAATAAATAAGAAACTACAGCTGGCAGAACCAGAGAGAAATGAATCAGTGAATGAGCAGCAGATGTAGGGGTGGGGGTGGGATGTGGGAACTAAAGATTCCTTTGGACTCAACACCAAAGAGGCTCTGAATGAGACCTTTCTGTGAGGGGGAAGAAATGAGACCAGTTTTCGGTGATTCAAGCTGTGAACGGCAGGGAAGAAGGCACTGCAGAGAATCCTAACACAGCAACCCTTGCTATCCAAGCGGGGGGAGAAAGAGGATAGTGCCTAGAGAGGAACGTGGGGTCAAAGAACAGTTTTTCATTTTAAGTAAAAAAGAGACGGTAGATTACTTCTTCATATCCATAAAAACCATTTCTGCTCCCAATAGACCTGTCTGGATCTCTAGTGTTAAATTCAGCAAAGAAATTTCTCCTCTTCTTTTTATTTATCAGAAGAGAAAATTCCTATTTCCAATGGAGTTTGAAAAATTAAAACTTAAAATTTGAACTACTCTTTTTTTTTTGGTTCTATTTATTTTTCCCTTTTTTCCTTTTTTTAAAAATATATTGACTATGCTATTACAGTTGTACTATTTTTTACCCCCTTTATTCCCCTTTGCCCTGCACCCCTCGTCCCACTAGCTCCCACGAGCATCCCTCCCCTCTTAGTTCAGGTCCATGGGTCGTACATGTAGTTCCTTGGCTTCTCCATTTCCTGTGCTATTTTTACCCTCCCCCTGTCTATTTTGTACCTACCATTGATTCTTCTTACTCCCTATACCTTTCTCCCCACTCTCCTCCTTCCCCCTCCCCACTGATAACCCTCCATGTGATCTCCATCTCTGTGATTCTTTTCCTGTTCTAGTTGTTTGCTTAGTTTGTTTTTTGTTTTGTTTTGTTTTGTTTTTAGGTTCAGTTGTCGATAGTTGTGGGTTCGTTGTCATTTTACTGTTCATAGTTTTGATCTTCTTCCTTTTCTCAGATAAGTCCTTTTAACATTTCATATAATAACGGTTTGGTGATAATAAACTCCTTTGTTGTCCAGTTATAGTTGTCCCACCTTTTTCCCCATTGCTCAGCCCAGCGCTATACCCCCAACTCCTGCAGGCAATCCCCGGCATCGCCTGTGCCCAGGAGTCCTCTATTCCTGTTCCTTTCCTTGCCCTTCCCCTTCTTTCCCTGGTACCTTCCTCCCTCCTCCCCTCTGGTCACTGCCTTCTTTATTTCCACGTCTCTGGTTCTATTTTGTTCATTTGTTTGTTTTGCTGATTAGGTTCCACCCAACTCTTTAGCAAAAGTTAACCACCCATAGAAAAGTTTGTTTAAGTATCTCCAACTAAGGGAAAGTTGACAGAATCAGTTACCCTGACGTGCATACCAAGATATAACCTTCAACTCAATAGTTCTTTTATCTCCTCTTCACCAATCTGTGTGAAGGACATGCAGGCTGATAACGGCTAGGTGATAACCATATTTTTTTTTAGTTCCACAGAAGTTCAATACCTTTGCAGACGTTTTGGCATTTTTTTTTCCCTTTGAGTACCTCATTTCTGGAAACTTGCAGTAATTAAACAAAGGAATGGGTTCATTTTATTATGCATTGTAAAAGTTCAGACTTCGTCATAGAGTTTTACTTTACAAGCAACACCAGCAGTGCCCATGCACAGAAATGCACCGGCCTTCCTCCCACAAGGAATTACAAACAGTACATGACTTACTATAATGTGCTGATAAGGATCTATGAATGACATCTTGGTTTCAATTACAGGAAATCTCTTCACACTTCAAAGCTCTTCTCTGGCACTCTGGCTTCGTTAAAACCTACAAAATAAACAATCATTGTCAAGTTTCCCTTGGATGTGGTTCCAAGAGTTCCGTGATGATGGGTATGAATCTTAGGACATAAAAATCTACCCAAGGGGACCAGATACACTGAGCTCCTAATTGTTTATACGTGTTGGTGCACACATAGAACTTAGGGAAAGAACAAACATATTTTGAAAGTACTGTTTAATTTTTATATTTATTTGTTCAAATTTATCATATGAGTAATTATTAGGAAACTCCAGGCGTTTTGGCATTTGCCAAGTGTTTTATGAGAAGTTCAGTGAAATTACGGAAAATTTAAAAAATTGTACTATTTATAATTAAAAAGCCATATGCCATTGTTAATTTTCTCAGTTGGGTCAGTATTATACAAATTCACAGTAAGAGAGAAATGTTTTTCACCATAGCTCTTTAAAAATTTTTTAAATGTATTCATGTTGAATTTCAACTTCAATGCTGACATTTTAAAAGAAATGTTTGCTCATACTAAGGAATCAGTTTAGTTTGGAAGCAGTTAAGAAATATTTTCATGGAAAAGAAAACTTCTCTATACTTTGGTTTTCCTCTACAATTATTACCCTCCCCCATTATCAACTTCCTCCATCATCGATGTCCTCCATCAGAGTGATACACATGTCACAACTGGCGGGCCTACACTGACACAATCATCCAAAGTCCTCAGTGGGCCTTAGGGTTCACTTGGTGTAGAATACCCTATAGGTTTTGACAACATATAATGGCATGTCACCAGTATTATTATGTCACAAAAGTGTTTGCACTGCCCTAAAAATCCCGTGCGCTCTTCCTAGTCACCCCACCCTGCCCCCCAATCTCTGGCAACCACGCAGCTTTCCCCTGAGTCCATAGTTTCATCTTTTCCAACATGTGATGTAGTTGTACTTATACAGTATGTATGTAGCCTTTTCAGATAATCTCCTTCCACTTAGTAATATGCATTTTAAGTTTTCCCCATGTCTTTTTACGGCTTGATAACTCATTTCCTTTTAGCAGTGAGTAAATTCTGTTTCCGAATGTACCACAGTTTGTTTATCTATTCGCCTACTGAAGGACATCTTGGTTGCTACAAAATTCTGGCAATTGTGAATAAAGCTGCCGTGAACATCTGTGTGCCAGATTTTGTGGGAAGAGAGTTTCCAGCTACTCTGGGTAAGTATCGAGGAGAATCACTGCTGGATTGTGTGATAAGAGTATGTTTAGTTTTAGTAAATCAAACCGCCAAACTGTCTTCCACAGTGGCTGTACCACTGTGCATCCCCACCAGCAGTGGATGAGAGTTTGTGCCTCCACATCCTCAGCAACATAGATGTTGTCAACGTTCTGGAGTTTGGCTGTTTTAGTAGGTGTGTAGTAGTATCTCGTTGTTGTTGTAATTTTCACTCCCTGGTGATGTATGATGTGGAGCATCTTTTCACGTGCTTATTTGCCATCTGCAATATCTTCTTCTTCCGTGAGTTGTCTGTTAAAATCTTTGGTCAATTTTTTAAATTAGGTTCTTTGTTTTCTTGTTGGGCTTTAAGAGGTTTTTCAAAAAATAGTTTGAAGCCCTGGCTGGCGTAGCTCAGTGGGTTGAGCGCGGGCTGCAAATCAAAGTGTCCCAGGTTCGATTCCCAGTCAGGGCACGTGCCTGGGTTGCAGGCCACGGCCCCCAGCTACTGCACATTGATGTTTCTCTCTCTTTCTCCCTTTCCTCTCTAAAAATAAATAAATAAAATCTTTTAAAAAATAGTTTGAATAGCAGCCCTTTGTTAGATGTGTCTTTGGAAATTATTTTCACCAAGGATACTTTATCATTTTCATGTAAAAAAATATAAATTGATACTATAAGAAAGGTAAAAGTCACCCATAGCCCCTATTTAAAAATTATATAAATGACAATCCCCCATCTTCATTCTGCCTCATCAAGAATCATTATTTTTACTGGAGGAAAAAAGCTATTTTTAAAATAAAACATTTACTTTAATCACCTACAACACTTCTTAAGCTTCTAAAGCTTGATTGTTTTTCTCTTCCCATAGTGCATCTTCATCAGGATGAAAATATAGGCAGCTTTCTAAATCACAATGAGGCTAAGCCACCAGTGTGACTTTATCGTAATAAATTGCCATGATCTTTGTCTATGTTAAGCCTAGTAAAAATAATTGCTGATAATTATCCAATCACTAATATCCCTAGTTATTACATTTCTGTTATTTTGGTTGGATCTGTCTCTGATGTCTTTCCCTTTTGGATCTTTAGTTCAATGTCATCTTCCCAGTGAAGTTTTCCCTGTGTTATTTCCCTAGAAACCCTGTTTTCTTGATTATTATCATCTACATCTACTATATAGTTTTCATTGTTTTTGTCTATCTCTCTTCCCCCTTAACTGAAACATAAACTCCATGAAGGCAGATTTTGTGTGTGTGTGTGTTATTCTGTGTAACATTCCCGGCTCCTATGTAGGTGCACATGGCCAATTAATACATAGTCGTTGAGTGACTGAACATCAAGCAAAAGAAACAATTTTTAGGCCCAGTGACCCTAAAGCATTTTAACCAAGTAAAAGAAGGTTCATTTTCTATTCACCCATAAATTGCATTGTTTTCTATTTTTTTTCTACATTAGATCACTCTGCTCACCAATACCGGCATGAGTTTCTCTTTTCTGTCTCATTCTTTCCCCCTAGTCTCATATTACAGACATCATATGAACATAATACAAACATGATTGTTTATTTACCAGCATCCTACACTGTGCCTTTGATTAGGTGCGAAGGATTCTTGCAACTAAGTCAATTTCATGTTAAAGGAACAATAGTATAAGAAGATACAGGCAAAACTTCAGTAGAATAATTGCTGTTTGTATTTGCAATGCAAGAAATATGTATCCACATCAGATGGTATGATGTTAACTATTAGCACTTCTCATTGTCAGAATTTTCTAAGGTATTTCTATCACATCTTGTTCCAAAGAATCAGCCATGACTTAATCTACCAGAATGGCTATTATTTCTATGCAGATTACACCTTCATCAGTTTCCCGGTCAAAATAGTGTCCATGCTCTGGAGCTGCTGGTAGAATATGTTTTTCTGGGTTATATAGTATGAAAACTGCCTGCCTTTTCCTCACTCTAATGTTCCATATTCCCTATATTTACCCTCAAAAGTGAAGTAGTTTCTTAATATGGATCCTGCTTTCCAGCACAGAACAGGCCACATACAGCCAGCCCCTGGGTCTGCAGTAATCCCTGAGTTCCCGCTTCTCTTTCCAGCAGCTGACTCGCCGGCGCACTTGGGGGCCCGTGCCAGGGCATCGCCTCCTGTCAGGGGTTCATGTCTGAGGCACAACCATGATTTCCTCACTGAAGCAGCATAGTTTGGTGAAAATACCACTGAGTATGGGGTCAGAAAGACCTTGATTCCAACTCCAGTTTCACATTCTAAGACCAACAAATGTGACTATCGCCACCTTACATGCCGTAGTGAGGACTAATGAGTTAAGGACTGTGAAAGGCACCTGTCCAACAATGGACACTCGACGCACTTAAGTTCCCCTTTTCTGACCACGATTATATGGACTGACCACTAATAACTAGACATTGACTTTGAAAACGTACTGTCTGTTATAAGCACTGCTGTGACTGGAAACCCAGAAAAATTTCAGGGGATTCATCATTCAACAAACAAATACCCACAACATCCTATGTACTATGCAGTGGGCTGGGGAGCAAATGATGTGCCATCCAGGTGTGTATTATGAAAACCTGTGGCTCTATGAACTCTTTACTTGATAGTATCGAGAGTGGAAACTCAAAAAGTAAACAGGACTATGGAAGTTATCCTCACCCAAAGTTTCCATCTTCAAAATAGTGCCAATGACAGAGGCAGCACAGCAGAGCATCTGCGGGGACCTACAGACTTTCAGGGCACAAACAGTGGCTTCACACAAGAGATGGAACGCGTGGCAGGCACGGGGAATGCGAAGGAGAACAAGGCATGGCTTCTGCCTTTGATAAGCGGAGTAAAGGAACCCAGGAGCGGTGCCCCATGCAGCCCGGACTCCATGCTCACATGTTGCTGAAGGCTGTACCACTTTCTATGATTAATGTCTAGAGCTGGAAGGGAATCTTGGAACCTAGTCCTCTGTGAACATAGTTTTGGTGATTTCCTAGTCCCCTACTACAGAGTCAAAATCTTTAGCATGGTCTACACTGTGGCTTTCATACCTGTTTCCCAAAAACCAAAGCACAAAACCTTTTTACATCACAATAGAATACACAAATATTTATATGCGCACACATATAAATAAAATATGGAAAACGCATGTGATATAATGGTAAAATATGGAAAATGCATGTGCTATAATGGTAAAATATGGAAAATGCGTGTGATATAACAGTTCAACTAAAAACAATGTACTCTGATTTTGTTCTATTTCATTTAGCAGAAGCCCTGTAAATTGACTTCATGACCGACTAATAGAGGTGTGAAGATGCTGGTCTAAATGACCTGAAGGTTGGATTTCTACCTACTTCCCCTCCTTATCCCCAAACCCTCCTCTTTTCTTTCTATGTGACAGCCATACCGTTTTTCTTTCCTTTCTTCAAATGTGTCCCACACTCCTCCACTCAGGGCTGTAATCAACATCTTCCCTCCATCCATTTACTCAACAAATATTTAAGACACAACTTCCATTGTGTCAAGCATTCCAGGGTCTGGAGAGGCCAACCTGAAGGAGTTACATACATTTCCTTCCCCCTTGGAACTTACATTTCTAGAAGGCAGGCAGAAAACAAGTAATCTAAGAAATGAATGAAAACATTAGAAATAAATGTGTATCAAGCGGTGGAAACAAGCAAAAAGCAGAACTAGAGAATAACCTGAGGCCTGAGCTCCGAGAGCTGGCCGTAGGGGGTGGGGAAGGAGTGGGTTTGGAGTACAATGTTCCGGGCAGGCCTTTCGGGGAACTGAGAGAAGAGGCGTGTCTAGTGAATGCGCAGCAAAAGCAAAAGTGGCTTCTGATGATGTTGGAAGTAGAGGTCGGGGGCAGATCCTGCAGGGCCTTGCAGGCAACTGCTGCCCACCTCAACACAACCCATCCATGCTCCAGGACTCAACGAAAACGCCACTTCCCCAGAAGAGCTTCCCATGACCTTCAGAGTGGGCGTGGCCTGCCTGTTCCTGGCTCCACTTGCACCATGTAATTCTTCCTCCTTCAAGCCTTTCCTTTTACTTACACATTGTCTGCCTTTCCTGAGGAACTAAAGATGCATAGAGTCAGGGCTACATTTCTCTTGTTCATAGAGTTACCCCTGGTGCCTAGCGCAATACCTGAAATATAGTAGTTTCAGCATAAATATCTGTTGGATAGATGGCTGGATGGATAAATATTAGTCAATGCCACATGTATGTATGAAGGAAAGTACTATTTGCAGAATAGTACTGGCATTCTATTTTGAGGTCTATCTTATTCATTCCTAACTATTTTTTTTTATCATCACCTGAGGACACGATCATTGATTTGAGAGAGCGGGGAAGAAAGAGAGGGGCGGGGGGAGAAACATCAATGTGAGAGAGAAACATCAATCGGCTGTCTCTCATACTGGCCCTGACCGGAGACTGAATCCACAACACAGGCATGTGCCCTGACCAGGAATCGAACCCGCAATCTTTCAGCTTACAGGACAACGTTCCAACCGATGGAGCCACACCAGCCAGGGCCTTAACTGCTCTTAATATCAAAGAATGTTAAATACCAACCTCTAATTAAAAATGGAAAAAGCAGAACAAGTGAAATTCCAGAAGGGGTGAGACTAGTACTCAAAACGTCAGCAACTTTGTCTTCTCCTTTCCAAGAGTCCTGTTCATAACCACTGTGTTCACCTGACCGTCAACCACCAACCAGCATCACCGATGTATCTCGCGGCAAGACCCGGAGAGATGCTCCCCCAATGTCAATGCCAAAAACAGGAAACATGCTTCAGATGACTAACTGCCCAGGTCTACTAGAAACTGCATGGTAAATAGATATTAAACAAACATTACTCATGACACTGAATCCTAGATAAACTCTCTTTTGTTCTTTAAATCCGTTCGGGGCAGGTACTTTTCATACCTTGCTGAAACCTTAGTCAGCCTCAGAATTTTCCTGTTTAATAATTATATTACACACATATATATATAGATATAAAATGAATTCAGAAATTAAAATGTTGTGTCTGTGTATTCATCCAGAATGAAGCCTGATTTGGCATTGAGGTTTTTCTCCTCTCCAAGCTATAGCATGCATGGAACGGTGAGGTCACTGACTTCTCCTCTCTCTCCATCAACCTCCCAAGCCTGATAGCTCTGATTTTTAACCCCTCGTGGTTGGAAAATGCTGAAGAGGAAAAAGCTATTACTTCACTGTACTATTGTAAACTAGCTTTGTGACCTCTCAGCCTGGTACATGTTCAAGCTGATACTTTCCACTCGTGGGTGCTCTTGTGGGTTTTTCTGAGATCTCTTCCCTGTCCTCTTTTTTAAAAAAGATTTTATTTATTTATTTTTAGGCAGAGGGGAAGGGAGGAAGAAAGAGAAGGAGAGAAACATCAATGTGTGGTTGCCTCTCACACACCCTAGGTCCCCATACTGGGCACCTGGCCTGCAACCCAGGTATGTGCCCGGACTGGAAATTGAACCAGTACCCTTCCATTTGCAGGCCAGCCCTCAATCCATTGAGCCACAGTAGCCAGGGCTCTTCCCCACATTCTGACATGTACAAACCAATACACCTCTCTTCTAGCTGGTGCTTTCTCCCATAGCCCCAGTGCATCCTGCAGTCTAGTTCCACAGGTCTTTCTGACGTTCTTTCAGTCTACCAAGCAAACTTCTTGTATAGAATTTAAGACTAAAGGATTCCCTTTAGTCCATGGACAATATTCATAAGTGTATCCTAGCTCCCAACAACCCCTAAGAATGAATTTACTTGCCACATGAAACACACTCTTCTGCTCCTTGTGTCCCTATGTATTTCTCAAGCATGACTAGACACGCACTTACAGCAGGAGACACGCATTAAACACTCTGATAAACTTCCTGAGTAGTCTCAAGGACCCCTCTCTCGATTGGGTGTTAGAAAGTATATTCTTCCCAAAAAAAAATAAACAGACAACAACAACGGTTCTGAAGTTCTCCCCATGTCCCTGCCATCCCAATCCTTTTATACTTGTGAAATGGGTGTGGGGTTTCAGAGTTAAATAATATTTTCAACCACCCGCTTTCTTCAAAATGTGAAGGTGTAGGCTGTATCACAACCCAAGTTAGTATTTGATATCTCAGTTCTTATATCTAGGATCTTGATCAACACTTCCACTTTCAAGTTCAATATGTAGGTGGCCCAACTTCCAAAATGGCAGAATGAGAAACTTGGAAAATCCTCTCTGCAAAAAACACGGAAAAAAGTGGTCAGAGTTGTCACAAACAACTCCGGAAACTGACTAAAAGTCATGCAAAACATGAAAAGCATTTTTTTAAAGATTTTATTTATTTATTTTTAGAGCGAGAAGGAAGGGAGGGAGAGAGAGAGAGAGAGAAACATCAATGTGCGGTTGCTGGGAGTTATGGCCTGCAACCCAGGAATGTACCCTGGCTGGGAATCGAACCTGGGACACTTTGGTTCCCAGCCCGCACTCTATCCACTGAGCTACGCCAGCCAGGGCTCGAAAAGCATTTTTTTAAAAAACTACTAAATTTTAATAAGAGCAGTGAGAGACTGCGACATTTTAGCAAGAAGCTACTCCCACCATTACCACCAGCTCTGTTCTGCAGGATAGAAATTCTATCTGGAAGGCAGGGCAGTCCTGAGGAGGCAAGGGGCAGAGGTGGGGGATAAATGTATTTGCCAGAAAGCATGGAAAGTTGTATGTCCAGGGACGTTGTCAAGTACAATAGAGATGCAGTAGCAAACAATGAGTAAAGTTTAATGTTAGCACGGGATCTGTACTGGTTGGAGCAAGCAAAAAAAAAAAAGGGAAACCAGCCAGAAACTTCACAGGGAGACCTGGAGGAGACAAGCAGAGACAGCCTTGCCCAGCGCCACCTCCTCCTGGTGGCCTGGAGGACGCTGTATACGCAAGACTGCACATAACAAGAAGAAAGCTCAGGGGACCTTACCAAGACGTGGCTCTGTGGGTTCAGAAAGTAAAGACCAGCGATGACTGGTAAGTTCCATGTACTTTGAAAGCATTCCCCAGGACATAAGCAGATTAATCAGCAAAGGCTGAAGCCTTACTTTCTCAAGTGTGAAAGCAAAGCTCTGGCTAAGCTCAGGCTGACAGGTAAGTGATGCTGAGCCAAGGGCAACTCATTAACTAGGATTAAAAATAAAAACACAATGAAAAGTAAAAACTGAGCTGGCACATTGGAGGCTGAACACGGGAGGGACAGACTCCAGGGAATGCGGTGAGGAAAGTCATTCAAACAAATAAACAAAAAGCAACCGTAACCCATGCCCCCAGGGGAGGGATCAGAATCCAGGGTTGCTACAATGTATGATCTAAAATTTTCAACTTTCAGCAGCAAAAACAATAACAACAACAACAAAAGTAGTAAAGTGTGAGCTAGACACAGGGGGGTGAGGGGTAAGAGGGAGGAAGTAGTAATTATCCCTGAAGGGCTCCAGATTATAAATCTAGCAAATATTTCAAAGCAACTGTTACATATATGTTCACAAAACTGAAGAAAACAATGCTTAAAGAAAAGCATGACACAATAATCAAATAGAGAATAGTAATGAAGAGACAGAGACATTAGAAAAAATGATCAAATGTAAACTGAAGAGTTAAAAGTAAAAAAGAAGAAAATTTTACCCTTTGTGACAGTATGGATGAACCTGGAGAACATTACGCTAAGTGAAATAAGCCAGCCAGAGAAAGACAAATACCATATGATTGCACTCCCATGTGGAATCTAATGAACACACCGACCTAATAAGGAAATCAGAGACAGACTCAGAGATGGAGGGCAGATGACAGCTAGTGGTTGGGGGGATTTTAGGGGACAGAGGGACTGAGCAAAAAGGAGAAAGGACTCATGGTTATGGACAACAGTGTGGTGATTGCTCAGAGTGGTTATACAAGAACTAAGTGGCAAAGGGAAAAAATACAATCAAGGTTAAATCAAAAAATTCAAAAAAGAAAAAAAAATTGTAACTGAAGACTTCCAGTCAGGATGGTGATGTAGGTAAACACGGCTTACCTCCTCGTACAACCTTATTAATATTACAACTAAACCATAGAACAATCATCATTCAGAACCGTCAGGCAACAATGGAATTAAAGAAACCACATCCACCTAGACTAGTAGGAGGTGTGGATAAAAATTCAGGGGTGATATCTCAAGCAAGGGGTCCCAGCCCCACACCAGGGGCCCCAGCCCAGGGTTCCAGTGCCAGGAAAATAAGCCCCCACAACATCTGGCTGCAAAAACCAGCAGCAATTGAGCTGGTAGAAGATACTCCTGGAGCCCCAAGCAGTTCCTCTTAAAGAACCCACACACAGACTTACTCAGACTCATTCCTTCTGAGCTCCGGCACTGGGGTAGCAGCTTGAAAGGCACCAGTGGCATACTGGGAGAGGCTGAAGTACCTAGCATCAAGGTGAGAGCTGGAGGACAACTCTCTCCCAGACATAAAGGTGGGCAGAGGCCATTGTCCCTTTTCTGAACCCTCCCCACAGAGCCACAGAGCCACAGAGCCGTGGGTGCCATATCTGAGACTCCATCAACCTGGCTAAGACTGTCTGCCCTGCACTTGAAATTCCCTGAGGCTCTGCCCCACCCAACTTACAGGCCCACCCAAGCTGTTAACAGTGGTTTTCCCATATGAATGGCTGGTCTTGGCTCATGCTTCATAACTTCCTAAATTTTCGCAAACAAGCAACAGCTGGCCTTCTGTGATCCTTCAGCCCCTGTACCTCTTGCTAAGTGGCCCCAGGCCCAGCACTAGCAGCAGCCAGCCTAGGTTCATGGTTTGACTTCACCTAGGAACCCCCAAGCCCAGCACAGCTAGCAGCCATCTGTAGAGTGCTTTGTAGATCATGCAGGGTGCCTCTGGGTAGAACACAGGGGCGAGGGGTGGTGGCTGACATTGGCCTGCACCCCTGGGAAACCACAGAGTCTGCACAACCAGTGGACAACTACAGACCATGTCACAGCACCAACCCCCTGCCCCCGCACAGCTGATCCTCCACGGAGGAAGGAGGTTGGTGGTCAGTGGTCACAGCCACTCTTTGCCACTGACTGGCCTGTGTAAATCCCTCCCATTGATCTGCAAACAGCAATCAAGGTTCAACTACAAGAGAAGGGTGCTCAGCCCACACAGAGGGTACACCTTGAGTACCCAGCTTGGGTGATATATGTGGCTGTGCCACTGGGCCCTACAGGACACCTACTATATTAGACCATGGTATCAAGACAGAAAGCCATAATAGCTGTACCTAGTACATAGAAACAAACACAGGGAGGCTGCCAAAATGAGGAGACAAGGAAATATATCCCTAATAAAAGAACAGATCAAAACTCCAGAAAAGAACTAAACCAAATGAACATAAGCAATCTATCAGATGCAGAGTTCAAAACACTGGTTACAAGGATGCTCAAGGAATTTAGTGAGGACCTTAGCAGCATGAAAAAGATCCAGATCACGGGATGATACAGCCAAAGTGCTAAAGGAACAAAACTATCAACCAAGAATACTATATCTAAAAACATTATCCTTTAAAAACAGGGAAAAATAAAGACATTCCCACAATAGTCAGAACTAACACAATTTTTTGCCGTGGGATAAACATTATAAGAAGGTTCAGGCTGAAACAGATGTTACACCAGATGTTAACTCAAATCCACACAAAGAAATAGAAACGATTAAAAAAGGAAGTATATAGATAATTTAGAAGTTGGTATAAATCAAAATATTTCTTCTCATTTCTTCTCTTAATTGTTTTAAAAGTCAACTACAAAAAATAATAATTATAAAATTGTATTGTTGGGCTTATTTAAAGATGTATCACATATGAAAATAATAGTACAAAGAATGAGGAAGCAATAAAACTGTTATGGAGTAAGAAAATAACACCAGACAGTATTTGAATCCAGAGGAAGAAATAAACAGTATTAAAAACAGCACATATGACCCTGACTGGTGTGGCTCAGTTGGTTGGAGTATCATCCCATAACCAAAGCATCTCAGGTTCAATTCCCAGTCAGGGCACATACCCAGGTTGCAGGTTCCATTGGTGGTCAGGCATGTACAAGAAGCCAACCAATAAATGTTTCTCTCACATTGATGTTTCCCTTTCTCTCCCTTTCTCTCTCTCTCCCCCGTATCTCCTTCTCTCCCTCTTTCCCTCTTTCTCTGTCTCTCACCTCCTCTCTCTAAAGCAATGAAAAAAATGTCCTCAGGTGAGGTAAAAAAAAACAACAACAGTAAATGTGTAAGTCAAAACAAAGTATTTTACATAGTTTGCCTCTTTTCTTCTCTAAGCTTCTTTAAAAGACATAAAACATGTAAATCAATAAATTAAAATACTATATTTTAATACTATTATAAGATATATAGACTCTGACAACAGCACAAATGAGTGGAGATAGATCAGATCTATAATACAGCAAAGTTTCTACATTATAGCAAAGTTTCTATATTATACTGGAACTGTTATTGATACACATCAGATTATAATAAATTAAAATGCATATAGAAATAACTCCCACAGCAACCACTAAGAAAATCACTTAAAAATATAGTCAAAACTTCAACAAAGAAACTAGAATGGTCCATTAGAAAACACCTACTTAAAACAAGGAAGAGAGGAACAAAAAAGAAATGAGACACAGAAAAAACTGAAGGCCAAATGGCAGGGGGAAATCCAACTGTAACTATAACAACATAAAATGTGAACAGACTTCACACTGCAATCAAAAGGCAGAGACTGTCAGACTGGATAAACTCTAATACATACAAAGGACGAATAAAACCCAAATAAAGACTGCAGTTTAGTTAGTGGCTTTATACCAATGACAGTTTCCTGGTTTTTATCATGTAGGACAGTTATGTAAGATACTACAATTGGGAAATGTGGGTAAAGGCCATATGGGAATTCTCTGTAATATTATTGTAATTTCTTATCTTACATTATTTCACACTAAAGAAGTCACCTTAAAAGTTCAGTAGTTACGAAACAGTCACGGGCATGGAACCTCCAACATGAGAAATGCAGCCAATAGCATGGTAATAACTATGCATGGTTCCAGGTGGGTTCTAGACTTCATGGATTAGACAGATGTCTAGCCACTATGCCATCCACCTAATACTAATACAAAATAATGTTGAATGCCGACTGTAACTGGCAAATAAAAATAATACGGATATATTCATACATGTACAATTTTCATTCCGAAGTTAGGTTAAAGAAGTAACCAGGCAGTCGTGTCGGATAAGACCCCCTTTCCTCGGGATAATCATTCGCCATCTTTGCCAGCCAGTGATGGCATTTCCAATTCTAGTTATGAACGGGTGCCCGTTCGTCCTTGTTTTCTCCTAATCTATTCATAGTAGCAGTCGGTATTTTAGGTTTCTGTGTGATTAAGGCATTTCTGTCAAACTAACCACAATAAACCAAGAAAATGTTTTTCCCCCACAATTAGCTCAGTCCTGGAAGTCTTATGGCAACGAGGTTGCACAACCATTCTCATGAATTCTCATATAGCAGTTTTGGGGTTTTTTAAACTAGCTGAATAACTATTCTTGGTGAGTCGATAGTCTTTTAATTCTGAAGCAAGAGCTACGAAATTCATGCTTTCTTTTTTTTCTTTCTTCCCTTACTTTATCTTTTTTGACTGCCCTGTAATTAGAAACTTCCTGAGCACTAATGAGAGGGAATTTGGGATATGTTTTCAACACACACTTGTCTGTGCAATGCAACTGCTGGCTCTCAGAGAATGCCTATCAGTGTGGGGTCTGTCCAAAGCCCCTTTGCTCATGAGGTTAGTGCAAGACAGACTTCCCTGGAAAAGTGAACCAGAATCAGAAACACAGCCTAGAGGGTTCTGTTGATTCTCTTTCCCCGCACAGAGATGACAACAGGAGAAGAAGGGGCCGTTGTCAGGCTGTGGTTTCGGGCGGGAAGAAGGACAGGAACAGAGAGGGGCCTTTGCCCTGCCCTCCCTTTGACCATGGAGCAGAGCAAAGGAGGTAGCAGGGGCTCGGCCCTGAAGTCAGGGCGGGCTTCTCCTCCGGCGCCAGGCCCAGGAAGGCCAGGCCCGCCCCCCCACCCTTGCTCTGACAGGGCGATCCCGCCCCTCAGCCTCCTTCTCTGGGAAATGGGGAAAGGACCCCCACCCCTCACAGAGGCAGTGGGAGGACAGAATGAGAAAATGTATGTCAATCGTCAAGCCTGGTACCTAGTAAGTCATAAATATCCAAAATTCATCATCTGTTAATAATTTTGTGGATGAAACTGATGCTTTTCTTCAAACGGCTTCCATTTCCTAAGACTTATGTGGCTCTTTGGAGAGTTCTAACAAATGCAAGTAGGCAAATCTGTTGAGCATCTTTTACAAAGATGGAACTTTCTCATTTTTGACATGTTTTAACAGGGAGTAAGAAATACTGCTGTTTTCAAAGCTTTCTCCATCCTGTGGCTATAGCGGTTGCGAAGTGAAAAGGGCCATATGCTGTCCTTTCCATCATCCTCTTTTCATACAGATATATAGCCACGATGGCATTACCAAAATTTTAAATTCTTAAATTACTTTGCTGGCATTTAAAAAAATATCTAGCCCAAGCAAAGGGTTTGATTTCTCCAAAAGGCACACAACAAAATAAAGAAACAAGAGGAATTAAGATAAGTAGATGCACTGCTTTATATTAGACATGTCTCTCAAGCCACGCTCTCAGTGTAGTACAGAAAACTTGCTGAGAGAGCTTTCCTGCTCCCCAGGCAATCTCAGAGCACATGCCACCACGTGCAGCGGCACCGTGAATTAATCAGGTCTGCCTGTGCCCCACGGACACCTGGTCCCGGCGGCCGATGTCCATGCTATTCCTAGAGAACTGACTTTTCTGCTCCGTGTTTATTCCCCAGTCCCTGGCGGGCCTTCTTTATCTCTTCAATTTGTATTATTATTGAACATTCATTATTTACACAGACGAGTATGTATGGATCGCCTACCGGTTTTGGAGAATGGGAACACTGAGGTGGTTTAAATGGAAGAGGCCTGGTAGAAAAGGCCAATGACTACGCTGCTATCTGAAACGGGGAATGGGTGTCGATGTGCAGAAAGGGGAAATGGGCAGACTTGCTCCAGGAAAGGCCATGAACAGGAAGCTGTGGCCACACTGAGGAGGCTCCATCCCACCTCGGGCTCTTACTGGCGCCGCCTCTTCCCCCCAACATATACCTTCTCTGCGGGAGAGTCTGCCCATCCGTCAGGGGTCTGTGCAATACACTCACTCTCTAAAGCAAACCGTCTTTTAAACTACCTGCTAGGTCAAGACCCTTATATTTCTCCCTCAGATCCCTAACCACAGTGGCATGCACACGATACCATCGTAAGGGGCACGTGTCTCCCTAGCTGTGAGCAACATGCAGGCAGTTCTGCCTCTTTCTTTCTCCCTGTCTTCCTGTTGGGCCCTGACGCCGTCACCCAATGACTGTAGGATGCATGAACAAACTTGGGAATTTGTACGGAGTTTTGGGGGGGCGGAAATAGCCAGACCATAGAGGAGGCCTTGTGTTGAGAAATAGTCCAGGGGAGGCAGAGCCTATTTATGAAACCTAGGATGACAAACTGGAAGACATCTTAGCAATCGCTAATTTGCTGACTTAATTTTAAAAGTGCACATGTATTCAACATTTCCCAGGTTCCAGGTACTATGGGAAGGGATTCATATACGCCATCTCATTTCCTCTGCGTAACAAAGCAGGGGTTATTGTAAACATTTTAGAGATAAAAAAAACAAAACTAACCTTTAGAAGGGTTAAGGGATTTGTCAAATGACAACTCAGAGTGAGGCAGACGGCTCCCCGGCCCACCCTCGGCCCGAGAACAGCATCTCCCAGAAAGGCTACGCCAGCACTTTCCCCGGGTCATCTGTGTTCACACGGCCCGAGCTGGCCCCGGATCCTGACACTCTGCCTCGGGCCAAACCCTTTCTTTCTACACCTTTCTGCCGCTCTACCCTAAAGGACAGGAGGGATTTTGAGACATTATACAATAAATGGTAGTGTTATGTGACTTGGCAGAGAGCCAGCCCAGTGGAAGTGATACTTTGTATGAGTTTGCTAGGGCTGTCACATAACGAAACACCACAGACTGGGTGGCTTCAACAACAGAAACTTCCTTTCTCGAAGTTCTAGGGGCTGGAAAGGTCGGTGTCAGCAGATCTGGTTTCTTCCGAGGGCCCTTTCATTGGCTTACAGATGGCTACCTTCTCCCTGTGTCCTCACAGGGTCTTTCCTCTCTGCCCGCACACCGCTGCTGCCTCCTGGTGTGTCCAAATTTCCTCTGTGAGGGCGCCAGCCAGACTGGTTCAGGGTCCATGCTAAGGGCCCTAACTCTACCAGCTCTATTAAGGCTCTCTCTCCAAATGGACTCGAGGATAGAACAGACAGTGGCGGGAGGAGACGGGGACACTTCACTGCACCAATCGGGGATGGGACAAGGGCACAATTCAGTCTATGACATGCCAATAGCACAAACAGAGCAGTTACACAAAGCATTCAGTTGTGAATGGAGAAAAGTCCTGCTTGACGAGGGAGGGACACAACCAGCCAGAGCGGCCCAGGGGTGGCTCAGCATGCTCCTAAACTCGGATGGTGGAAGTGAAACGAGGAGAGCACACGGCACGTTTAAATGGGCCAGCCTCCTTCGTCCGGCTACTGAAAAAGCACACGTGCATTCTGCAGAAATGGAACACCACCCACAACGTAGTTTCTTCTGCCACTCTCAACTGCCGAGTGCTACTCCCCGGGAACGTACATTAAGGGCCAGGAAACCGGCTGGTGCAGCCTCACCACAGTCCTATGAACAAAGCGACAGCGTCTCCTCACCAGGGGCCAGTTCCCTCATTTTCTTCCCTTGCCCATCTATCTGGCTTGTTGTTATTTTCCACGGTTTCACCTCTGGGTGGCCAATCACAAGCAGCCATGGGGGCTCTATTTTAGGGCACACAATTTTGGAACTAGAAGACAATATTCCCAATCGCCACCCAGACAGCACTTCAACGTGCACATGCATAAGCTGAGGCTAAAGATGTAAACAAATTTACCTAAGCTCACCCCGGTTAGGGAAACAGCGGAACGCACCTCTTTTTTTTTCCCCAACTACGGTTTACATTCACAACTTTTCTATGTTCATTTCAGATGTACGGCATAGTGGTTAGACAGGCAGGTACTTTACAGAGGCTGGACCCTGAAGAACCAAACAAATCAGAAACAGACTCATGGATACAGAGAACACACGGGCGGCTGACAGAGGGGGACAGGGTGCAGAAGGCACAGGGATTAAGAAGTGAGCGTTGGTGGTTGCAGAGCAGTCACGGGGATGTAAAGTACAACACAGGGAAGACAGTCAGTAATATTCGACTACTATGTCTGGGGCAGGTGGGTACTGGGAATATCGGGGGGCGGCTGGATGCATCTCTTCGCTCTCAGCTAGGACCTTTCGTTATACTGCCAGCACACCCTCTGCTCTCCCCTGCAGCCCAAAAAGAAATATAGCCACAATAAAAGAGAACATATAAGTAAATTTTAATTTGACCCAAATTTAAAGTTGCCAAGTTACGGTTTGTTGTTAGGCTCAAGATACGACTTTGAGGGAAGTGAATAACTGAATTTCTCCCTCTGATTCGTCAGATAAAACTTAAAAAGAGTCATTTTCATCTTCTGTGCTTTTCTAGGTTTGAATAATAGTTAGAAGATGTTTACTTACAAACACTAGGTGGATTATTCCCAGAATTCCTCTTCCCACACAAGCCACCATGGAGACTTTTATGTTCATTTTTAGAGAATGGAGGATAGCATTCTACCTTCTGCTTCAAAGCAACTGAAAACAGTGATGCATTTGGTGTTCGCATTTTTTAAACCTAACTAACAGCGTCGCACACAAGGCTAGGAAAAGGAGTGTGCTTTGCGAAGCACATTTTATTCCTACAGCTCCCCCTCTCCAGACCAGGCAGTTGGCAAATATTCTCCCCGAGGGAGCATTCGTGTTTTGTTGAGACTTCCACTCCCTCTGTAATTGCTGCCTTCTTTCATGACGTACCCCTGATTGCCACAGCAGGGAAAGCCATTTTTTTCCCCCTAAAGTAAACAATGCCGGGAAAACCCCCAGGAAAACCGTCATACTGGCTTTAATGTTTCACGATCGTGAGGCTGATCTTGTAGTTAACACAGGAATGTTGGCTATGATCTTGAAGTGGAAGAAAATGGACAGAAAAACAGCGGGAGTGGTGGAAGATCAGCCGAGCTGTCTATCCGCCCATTTCAGGTGTGAGTTACTGTGAGAAGCAGAGGAGCATTCTACAGTCCTGCAGTGGGAAATACGTAACAGGGGTTCAAGTTCACCATTCATTTGTCAGGTTGGAAGGAGTTCTGAAATATGCTTCTAGGTACTGGGAATGAAAATTCACTTTTGAAATGGACAGGAAACCCAGGGGTTTTTTTTGCCATGGTAAGAGCCCTGCAAATATAAAACACGCATTTGAGACAGTATCCTTAAGAGTTCTCAATCTTTTTTATAGCATGGACCACTTTGGCAGTTTGGCTGAAGCCCAGGGACCTCTGGATACAGTCTGACATTATGAAATTCGTGAAGTACAACATTGGATTACAAAGGAAACCAACTGTGTCGAAATACATGGAGTTGGTGCAGCCTAGAAGGCCTCTTAAATGGTAATGCATACAATGTTTTAGGCACAGGGGTGTCCAACCCTTTGGAATCTCTGAGCCACACTGGGCCATGCACTAAATACATTGTGACACATAATCACACACACACACACACAAATCTCACAATGTTTTAAGTAAATTTACGATTTTGTGCTGGGCCACATTCACAGCCCTCCTGGGCTGCCGGCTGGACACCCCTGCCAGAGCTCTGCATCCCGCTCTCTCCCTCTACTTCTATGGAGTACACCTGTACAGTTCTAAAGTCTGGTGTGAGAATACTGAGGGCAGAGGAACTTGCAACACAACAACGGGTAAAATAATAGGAAACTAAGTTATGTTGATACTATCAACCTCAGGTAGCACTATAAGTAAACATGTAAGCACAACCTGAATATTGAGGTGTTACATATAATAAACACAGGTTGAGATGACATAGAAACACTGTCATTTCTCCAAAAGGTGAAATTCACATTTTCTCAACCATAGATCAGCAAGCTGGAAAACAGTGTCAAGGACATTAGTCAAATTGTAAGAATGTTTTTTAGTTGAGCTAGTTGAGCTTCTGCTGGTGAAATGTAACGCCTCGGTGGGCTTTGTGAAAATATGGAATTAGGAAAAACAGTGTTGTGCTCGCCCCTTCATTTTGCAGATGTCTCCTTCATTTTGGACAGGAGGCAGCTAGGTAACTATACCTAAACCAGAGCCTGACAAACATGGGGAGAGTCGGGAACAAAGTGCAGAATGAGTTTGCAGTTCGCGTGTCTCGCCGGGACAGGAGGAAAGGAGGGCAAGGAGCCCTCAGAGGCCAGGCAGTGCATCTGGGGCACAACTGAGGCCCATGCAAACTGCCTCTGACCACAAGGAGTTTCCCCTTCTCACCACGCTGCCCAGCTTAACCCACACGAACTCACTGCTTCCATTCATGGAAGCGCTTGTCCATCGTTAGTGAAAAACTAAAGTATTTTAATGCTAACAGTATTTGTGAAGAATGGCTAGTGAATTTTTTAAAAAAGAAAACATGAGTTTTTAAAACTGAGGAATTATAGAGTCCATAGTTCAATTAATATTATTTCAGTTCTTGACACATCTCATTTTAACTACGGTAACTGGGATTTAACAAGAAACAACAGGTCCAAAATGGAGTCACTCGTGCTAAGCCCCACATCAGCAAACCAAGACTTAACTGCAGCTCCAATGTCTCCCAGGGATGTGACCCTTAACCAGTCAGCGTGGAATTACTTGGTCAGCATTAGTGAGGTAATCTGCGTAACAGACCCTTCCACCCTAAGGAAAGCAACCTTGGCTGGGGCAACCCACTTATTATTATAAATTTCCTGTCCCCGCTCCTCCTCCTGCCTATAAAAACCTTCCAGTGTTTACGGCTCCTAGGAGCTCCTTTCTACTTGTGTGATGGGGTCCTTCCCGATCCACAAATTGTTGAATAAAGCCAATTAGATCTTCGAATTTATGCAGTTGAATTTTGTCCTTTAATGTGAGCTGTTCTCTAAAGCTCTAAGGGTTGAAAAAGAAAAGGAAATGCCTTTTAGTTGCAAAAGGAGGGATGTATGTCAGGTCAAAGAAGGAACACCCTAGAAGCAGGGCTGTAAAGACCCTCTTTGTCGATGATCAATTATTAAAATTAAGTGTTTTAGTCATCTTTATGTGGTAGAGCTGTCTTCGTTCAAACTGTACAGAGCATTCTCTTGAGGGAGCACTAGCAGGCTCTCAAGGAACCTGGAGAAGTAGGCAAAAGCTAAAAAAAAGAGCTGAGACACGTGACGCAAACCAGACACAGGAACTTAGCCAGGCATCCAATAAAGGGAGGTGAGGCAGCTTTTAAACGGTCAGAACTGAAAAGGACAATAACAAACCTAGAGGCCAGGACTTGAGGAAAAAGGACCCAGCACGTGACTCTTGGAACAGGTAAAGGCACTGAGATTGGCTGGGGTGTGGAATCCAGCTGGGCCTCACAACTTCCAACCGGAGTCTGGAAGGAACGAAGCATCAACTTGTGCCTATAGCACACTGGAACTCCCAGTTAATAACTACAACAGACAAAGGGATGTGTATTCCACGTGCTCTCGAATGCGTATGCGTTTCTGTTTTATGAATTTATGTTTTGTTTCTGTTTTGTGTTTTTGCTCAGTGTACTTCCTGATCGTTCATGTTAAGGATTTCCAGATTTTCTTTCTTTCCTTCTATGAAAACTCCCGCTCTAGAAGAACTCGGCGGTTCTAGCTTCTCTGGCTTTGCTCCTAGCATTTTTAACACAGCTGGAGAGAAACCACAGAACCTGGCAGACTGGTTGCATTTTTAGGTTCACGTTCTCAAAACTCAAAGGGGCTCTCAACACTATACAGCGTCTTTCCAAGCGTCTCTGGCAACCTTGCATTCCCACTTTAGAAAAGGACTTTCTTCTTGCCCTCAAGTCTCTCACCCCGCCCCCACCTGCACCCCACTTTCAGCTGATGAGCTCATCTCCCTTCACTGAGAAAACAGAAGGTGCCAGGGGGAAGTTGCTCAGCTTCCCACCACCAGATCTGCATCTGCAAACTAACTCCTCTACAAGTACACAAAGCGGCAGAGTTCCTGCTACAGACCAGGCCATGCTCAACAATGCCTCTCCAGGTGCAAAATCCCTCTCTCCATGCCTGCCTTTCCTGAATCAGCAAACTTCGGTTTCTATTGCACAAACGGACCGGCAAAGCTGTTGTTGGTCCCCCTCTAGTCCCTATCCTTTTGCCATTTGCATCTCCTTTTTTACTCTGTTTCCCCGAGGGATTCCTCAAAGGGCCATTTGCTCACACTGTATCCACCCGCTTGGCATCGCAGTCACACGGCCTTCTCACTCTCTCCTGTCCACGGAAACCGCCCTTAACCAAGACCTGTAATGACCACCAAGTGTTCACATGCAGCCTCACTTTCCTGCCCTCTGTCTCTGGGACCACCTTCCACCCTTTGCTTCCACGACACAGCTCCCATCCCCAGTTTTCCATCTGATTCCTTGGTTGTTCCTTTGCGGGCTCATTTACAAATGCTGTTCTGGGCCTGGACCGCCACCCCCCCCACACACACCGCCACACCGTCCTCACTCCATCACCTCTCACCACGGCTTCTCATCCCTCACACCGTGGCTCAAGTTCTACTTCTCAGGAAAACCTTTCCATCCTTCACCTTCCCAGGCTATTTTCTACTGTTAAAGTTCATGTGCTTCCTTTATTATCTGTTCATTGTTTGCTCAATAACTGTCTCTCCCCTCCAAGAGGTATGCCCTAAATGTAGCACAATGCCTAGCATATAGCCAGTATTAACTAAAACTTACTGAATTGGTGAAGAAACAAATGCACACAGCCCAGTGAGCACCGATTCCTGGTTGATATCAGCATCTACATATTTTTGACCTAATAGGTGAAATTCTTAAGGGAAAAAGAAAACAGTCTATCTAATTTCTTCCTATAGTATCTGTTCTTTTTCTAAGTATTAAAAAAGGTACACTTTTCTTGCCCTCCTGGTGTGGCTCAGTGGATTGAGTGCCAGTCTGAGAACCAAAACGTCACGGGTTCAATTCCCAGTCAGGGCACATGACTGGGTTGTGAGCCAGGTCCCCAGTTGGGGGCATGTAAAAGGCAACTGAACAATCTTTCTCTCCCTCTCTTCCCCACTCCCTCTAAAAATAAATAAATGGAATCTCTAAAACACATACATTTTCTACTATTTTTCTAGCTATATTATACATATTAATAAAACAGTATGTCGAAATTATTTTTTTCTCACAGAAAACTGTCATTCTTATAGGAGTGTTCTTTACCTTCTGACAACAGCTCATAAGATATTAAACAACCAAGTCAACGTGTCAACACAAAAACATAAGCAGAACTGCAAATGCTAAATTAATCTCACAAAATTAATTATTTTTTATATCTTTCATCAACAAAAGAAGCATTATTGGTGATAAAGATAAAAGAAAAAGCATGTAAATATTGTGAACCTTTATACATTTTAAATACAAATTCCGGGCTGCTGCCACCTCCAAAAGTAAGTGGTTAGTGGTAGATTAGAAGTAGCCACCTTAATATTTTATAATTAAGTTCTTAACCACAAGGTATGTTTCATTTAGAATTTTTTCCTAGGAGAATCTTCCTAAAATACACGTTAGTAGCCTCTTCTTCTGCGAATCAGGAACGTAACAACACTGCATGTGAACCACCCTGGCACGTTGAAAGCAGTGACTTATGAGACGGTCTTGAACTATGACAGTGACTCTGGGTTATCTCTTTGAGATCTAAGTTCATGACCCCCATAATGCTAAATTCGTGTGTCTGTTCTTTGTGGCAGTTGAGTGGGAAGAAAGTCACTACCTGCTGAGGTTTGGGGTAGACCTCACAAGGGACTGTGGCTATTACAAAACCTTAGTCGCAGGTGCAGGAGCTGGCCCAGGAGGTCGCCACAACTGCGTGCATCTTTGGGCACGTTTCCCCTATCGCTTTTCTATAAATTCTTTTTTTTTTCATTTTTTTTTATTTTAATCCTTGTTCATATACAGTTTTCTCCTTTTTACTCCCAATCCCGTCCCCCCCACCCTCCCCAGCTTTTCTATAAATTCTTATGTATTTGCTTTAAATTACTTTTCTCAATACTTTTATAATATTACATCAAACATTGCATGTAAAAGCCCACAAAATAGATTACCCTTTCATTCCCATAAATAAAAATAAGAGCTTGAAGAAAACTTGAAGACACAATTCTTCTGCCCCTAGACTACTTGGAAGGCATTGTCTCTTCCAGAGATACAGATCCAAGAAGTCAGCAAGAATATCTTCTCCCACAAGGGGCGTAACCTCCCAGCTCACTCACTGCCTACGTGCTGAACTCAGCTTGCTTATCTTGTTGAAGCTGTGGGCATTAAAGTATGGGGCAAAGAGGAAGTGTGTCAACTTACTGACTGAAATCCAGAAGCTGTTCACTGACCTAGTATTTCTAGTGGCACACTTGCATCGGGCACTCAAACTTGACCTAGTATTATTAATGATCAAGTTATACATATGTATAATAAATCATATTACAACTAATGTAAGTTTTTATCCCTGAAAAGAAGTATATGGTTTACCATGTTGCTGAATTGTTTAGAGAGGTAAAATAATAATTATTTTTTTCTATTAATGATGAATCCAAGGTCAGAGTAACCATTTTTACGCAAATGCTTTACGCTAATTTCTAGGGTTAATAAAAAAAGCCAAAAAGAGCTATGGGCTCTTAGAGAACGCTCTATCCCCAAATGGAGGCACAACTTCTGGAAAAATTAGTACTTCTTCTATAACTCTTAATGTGTTTATTTTTTATTTTTAGGTAAAACTTTATATACTTTATCTTTTTTAAGTGGCATAGACCTATATTAAATGCTAAATAGTTCCAAAATATGAAATTCTTCATACCTCACTTTTTAAATCATTCTTAAATGTTTATACAACTTCCTCTAGTAGGCCCACCAGTGATCTAGTTAAAAAAGAGCAATTGAGCTAACATGGAAACCTGTACTGGATCTTCCTTAAAATTTCTCCAACGTTAACAAAAATAGGAAGAACTTGACAGCCTTAAAAATTACATACATACAAACTGCAAATATAAACCAACTAATCAACTGAAGCATTCAAAATGCATCGAGCTGGAAATCCTCAAACTGGGACATTAAAGAAGCCATTTGATATTTCAACATCTCCCTCTTCACATCTGCAAAATGGGACTACCGGCTCCGCTAACTTGCAAGGCTATTGTTGAAATGAAGTTCTCAAGCAGTCTCCTCGTAAACCACAAAACGCCGTGCAAATGAAAGGCATCATTGGCCCTCTGATACTTTTTTCAAACAGAATCTCACAGCGAGAGTAGCAGAAATTTGGTGCATCTCTGTTTTCTCAGGCAAGTGATGGTATCGAGAGGCCAGAACACTGTCTGCTCTGTTTACGATCTTCTTTGAAATCCAAGAAACAACTTTCTGTTTCACCCAACTGGTCATGCCCAAACCATCAAGGAGGAGAAGATGAAGAGTTGACTGAAATGTAAACTCGTTTTCTCTAAGTTGGTTCGGGACAAACATGGACATTGTTTTTCTTACAAAACCTGTATAAGGAATCACCCCATAACCCTGGCCCTTCTCTACATTAGGCAGAGCCGGCTGTTCTTGGGCACACAGGAGAGTCTATGAGGATTTGGTCCTCTTCTCGAAACGCTCTGCAATTTCCCTAATTTTGTGGAATATGACCGTCCATGAGAACAAAAATTACTTACTTTCATTTTTCTACGCATCTCGCCCATTTCCAAAAAAAGCTTTTTCAGGAAACAATAAGGTCAATCCTCCAACACTGAGAAGAGCAATGTTCCCAGAATCTATATTTCCATTTCAAAAGTTAGCCTTTAATGCTAAGACCCCGAACACTCTTCAAAATTGAGGACCCCAAAAGGCCTTGGATTATGTGAGTCATATCTATTGATATTTACCAAGTTAGACATTAAAAGAGAAAAAAATTAAAGCTCACACTGAAAGCGGTAATTTATAAACACAGACCCATAAGTGGCCACTTTGAAAACTGTTCAACCTTAGTTCTGAAAGAGATGCAAATTTAAGTGAGATACCATTTTCATATAACAATTGTCTAACTTTAATTTGGTGTTTGTTGTGATAAGACAATGCTGGCTTAGGGAAACTCTACTCACTTACACTGCTTATAAACAGGTACAATCTGTCTCGAGAATAAAATGGCAAAAATAATAATAGCATTCCATGATAGACTGCTAAATATTTTTAAGAATCCTCCAAATAATCTATTATTATTATTTCTATTTTATGGTTGAGAAAAGAACATTTTGCTAAAGCGATTATTGACTTATCTCACAATGGGTAAGAAGTGGACCTTCTGTTAGAACTTGTGACATAGACAATTGTGACTTGGGTAGACAATTGTGATAGTCTACCCAAAGGAAGTAAGCAAGAATGTGTACACTTACATACAAGGTCCTAGCTGAAACATTATTTATAATAATGGAAAACTGGAATCTATCTAAATATCCAACAACTGATAATAGGCCACTGCAACATTTCCACAGGCTAAAATTACATCACGGTGAGAGCCATACTCTTGTTTATGAATAGACTGCTGTTACTTGCACAGTGTGAAACACACAGTAATACGTTACACAATAATATTTGTTTAGGAAATAAACAAATACAATACAGTGCACAAGTACCAAAAAATCACAGTTTAACAGAAAATGTCATAATGGAGGTGGAAGCATGTTATAAAACAGCATGAACGGTATATTAAACTAATTAAACAAGGAGGCCATTACACGGAGGTGCCTTGAACACCATGGAGGCCTACAAAACCAGACCGAAATCTGACCCTGCAAATGCTTCAACGCTACAGAACTGAGACCTAAGGACAGCCGATCACAAACGGCCAACTAGGCTTTAAGCTGTAGCTGATCAATAATTTTCTTACTGCGCTTCCACTTTTTCCTCTGTATCTCGAGATCCCGCTGGTGACGCGCTCCTAATCACTTCTGGTTTTGCATGGCCTCATCCCAATCAATTTTTGCTCAAGTAAATTCTTAACGTTTCCCATATGCCTCAGTTTATCTTTCAGCCTGTATGATAATTTTATATCATCTACATGTGAGTACAGGTATGTAAAAATGTCTAGAAACATAAGAGTTGTACGTAGAGGAATTCCTGTCTCTTTGTTGATGTATGCTAGTCACTCAATAAATATTTGTTGATTGAATAAATGAATGAATGACAAGTTTACAAGTAGTTATCCCTTTGGGGAGCTATAAGTAATTGTTTTCCTTTACTTCTTTCTAATTTTCTATATTTAATGAAATTTAAACACGGAGCATGAATTACTTTTGTAGTAACTGAGAATACTATAAAACATTATCATGCTGAGAAACATAGTTTGGAATTTTGAAATATAAGAGCAAATATAGACATCCCATAATCCAATTAAAAGTAACTAGTGTCTTGTTTTCTTACTGTGTTTTACTTAGTGCATTCAGCAGTTAAAAATGTATGTTACAAGCCCTGGCTGGCGTAGCTCAGTGGACTGAGCGCGGGCTGGGAACCAAAGTGTCCCAGGTTCGATCCCCAGCCAGGGTACATTCCTGAGTTGCAGGCCAGAACCCCTAGCAACCACACATTGATGTCTCTCTCTCTCTATCTCCCTCCCTTCCCTCTCTAAAAATAATAAATAAATAAAATCTTTTAAAAAATATGTTACAGGAAAATGGCAAGCTTAGTATTGTACAGCTAGTTATTATTGGGGTTAAGTCTAGAATCCAGGTCACTTGGTTGCCAGGCAAGTAATTTTTCCATTACACCAAACTGCTCAGAGTTCCAGAACAGTAACGAATAGGTGAAGAACATGGCCATGGAAATATTCACCGTTACGTGTTTCCCTACTGATAAATAAAATGATTTGTTAATTATTTGATATTATCAGAAAACTCAAAAGTTCTATTTACTGCATTTTCATGTGACATGAATTGTTTTGGGGGGAGGGATATGAACTTCCTAAAGCTGTTTCCAAATTTGTGCATTTTGGGGAGCAGGTGTGCATCACAATGGGAAGGGTCAGCCTTCGTACTCCCTGTAAAAAAAGGATCTGTGGTTTTTAAAAAGTTAAGAATAACTGAGGCTATAAAGTCTGAAAGCAAGAAGAGGAAAAAAACCTGATGGTAAATAAAAGGCAAAAAAGAGAGGAAAAGGAACCACAGCTAATTCTGTCTTCCTCTTTTTTATTCCTGGAACTTATTTTTAATATGCAAATGATTTGGTTTCGTGACTTTGCTTTCCAAGCAATGACACTAAGCACAATACCGACTAGTTAAAAACAGGCCCAAGTGTCTCTGTGTTATAAATTTCTACACCCACTCGGAAATCGATTCAGTAATTATTGTTTTCCTCCTGAAACATAAGTGCAATATAGTTCACAAGTGACTTCTTTTCAACATGGTAAATCAATCTTGAAGTATACTGTACTTATGTTTCAGAAGGAAAAGAAAAATTACTAAATCGATCTCTGAGTTTCTTGTCCTATAAAATGTGCTTCCCCTGTAGGAAGTTTGTAAAGCTGCTGTGAGCAAATGCAGATTAAACACATCTCTAGGCATTTCACAATTATTGCTTAATTCAAAATTTAACTCCTCCTCCACTCGATGAAAGAAGCAAATACATGTTTCTTATCGCAACATCAAACTTGATTGGCAAGGTCTAAGCACCTCTGGAATATAATTTAAAAACTCTGAACAGGGTTTGTTGCACCAGTACTCTGCAGATATGTCTTGGGCTACAATTTTACATTTATGAAAGAAACAGCAATCAACTAAAACACAAATTCTCCTTGAAAGTGTTAAATATGAAAACATCTTAGAATTGACTTAGAATTGACACCCATCCAAATGATGTGCCTCTAGTACTTTCCATGTGCATCAGAAGAAGAAATGCTTACATCATCAACCAATAGGAAGAGCATTTCTTGTGCTAGAACAGTGTTTGAGGCGAAAAGCCATTGTTTTTAAGACTAAAACGATTATGTAGTGTAGGAGACCTAGCTATGCTAAGCCGCTATTATTTCAAATCCAACACCTTTTTTTACTGTTTCTTCAGAAACAAAATTACTGAAATAGTAGTCACACTTAAAACTTAACTTTATTATTATTTGATCAAGTGTTTTCCAGGATTCAGTTTGGGACTGTTATACTCAGCATGCCCACTAACTTAGGGAAAAGGCGAAGAGAATACCAGTTGTTTTACAGTTAACTTTTCAATGCTGTCTTCCCCGCCCTCCTCCCCCTGCAGCTAACACTGCAGCACATTAAATACCCAGGAGTACTTTGCATAAGTACCCAATGACTATGTTTTTAAATCAAAACTCAAGTGAGTCCACACATTCCGTGGCTAACGAGAGTCAGGGCTGCACGCTGCGTGCTCTAGGGTGGGCGTCTGTGACCCTGGGGTGGCTGGCTTCACGTGGGGAGCTCTAAGGAGCGCCACCACGCTGCCTTTTTGAATGTGGGGTTGGCTTTCTTTCGCGGCTGTAAGTGAAGAAAACACCTTATCTTTCGACTCCCCTGGTGTAATTAGACCCCGGAAATCAAAACTGGCATTTGTTAGAAGAACAGTAAGTTCCCTGATCCAAAAGGCAGAGAACGGGCAGACTTTTCAAAGCGGTGCGGACTAGGATTCCCCTGCGTCCTGGGCTCCTGCCAAGTAAGACACAGACTAAAAGCTGAGGAGGGTGGCAGAGAGAAGTGCAGCGGAGCGGGGGGGGGGGGGGTAGAGTAAATATATTGCTTACAGTTCCCAGAGTTACATGAGCTTCTTCGGGCTCCTTTATGTCTCTAGCTTTCTGTCGGGATCCTTTTTCAGCCGGCTACCACTGAGAAATTAAGCCTTGTCCCTGGTGGGAGGGGCTAAAACGTGGGCTGGTTTCCTTTAGTCTTCGCAGATGTCTTAAGGTGGAATGAAAGAGGAAGCGAGGGGAAGCGTTGTCCCTGCAGAAGCTAGTATCCTAATGTAAGTGATCAATTAACAGAACCAGGGGTTTGAAGGCAGAACACGTGCTTGAACATGTGGGTTAACAGGTCCTAAACTATGTGGACGCTGGCTCTCGTGTGTGTCTCTGTGTTTGTGTGTGTGTGGGTGTGTGTGGGTGTGCGTGTGCGTGCGCGTGTGTGTGTCTGGAAGTACTTCTTGTCCTTAAGCAGTTACTGCTTCCTCTTTTTTTCCAAGCAAATGAGAACTACATTGAAAAGATGGATAACCTAGAGCATTCTCATATTCCTAAAAAGGCAAAGTGTACAACCCAAAAATATAAAATGAGTGTATGTTGAAGATGAACAATAGAAGACCACTTTAAAAATCAAATCTGTTCAAATATCTCTTTCCCAAACTTAAAACACGTGAGTTGATAACCATTTCTTTGTAAATGTAAGATTAAAGGCATATCAGAGACTGTAATACTTATGTTGAGATCTGGGGGTGGGGGGGACCAAGCCAGGTGAAACTGCCGTCTTGCAACGTAAATTCCAATCCCCCACACCACTGTAACCATGAAGGTGTTCTTTGCGTTTACCCAGATCTCTCTGGGATGAAGTCGTGTCTTTAAAGATTGATTCATTTAGCGTATCTCGTTTTCAAACCCAGCATCATGCATTTTCACCTTGCATCAAGTGCTGAGCACACTCTCCTAGCTTTCTTACACCATTTTCAAAGACGATGATTTCTGCAGATCCCATCATCAGTTCTTCTGGATTTTCTGCTTTCTGGAGCTCAACATTCAACCCCCCTTTGTTTTGATTTTCTCCCATAAATTCGACCTGATATATTATAATAGCCTCTCCTTGAGGACAGGCCAGTGGTGTCTAATGGGGATGAAGATCTCTCTCTTTCCAAAGAAGACCCTGAATTTCTTAAAAGGCGATATGTACTAAGGAGAGGAGCAGAGAGTACACTGATATTTCTCACCTTTTCCTCCAGGTACAATTGGTGAAGGAAAAAATATGCGTTCAGGACATATTCACCCTAAGACAGATGGAAGAAAGCCCTTCTTGAAAAACGGCTTCATGTGTTCTTATCAGTTTGATAATAAAAGGTCTTCGCTCCCAATATTTGAAGAGGATATCCAACACTGTGTCACATGTTAAAGATAAGAAAAAAATATTTTTTGTTTTTATTTTTTTATTGATTCTAGAGAGAGAGAGAGAAGGGGAGGCAGAGAAGCATTGATGGGTTGTCTCTTGCACATGCCCTGACTGAGGACCAAACCCACAATCCAGGCATGTGTCCTGACTGGGAATAGAACCCATGACCCAGGATGATGCCCAACCAACAGAGCCACAACAGCCAGAGCAAAGATAAGGACATTTTTTTTATTAAATGCTTTTAAAGAAAATTTCAGAGTATGTTATGGCTAGGGTTAAAACTTACGGGAAGATGTTTGCCTCTTTGCAGGCTTACTAAATCAGGCTGACTTGCAGTGAATGGAGCCTCTGCACGCGTGTCTCACCCTCCATGTAGCTGGTGCAGGACCCCTCCCAATTCCCCGTGCTGTGGTACTGTGGCCTCTGCGCCCACAACCATTTTGGCTCCCTACCCATGATCTCATTGTTCACATAGACCCCAAGATGCATAACCCAAGTTCAGATTTATTGTCCTTATTTTGTCCAACTACAACACCCCCTAAAAAAATATTTCCAGTATTAGCCTACTAGTTCCAAGAACCTCTGCCTCCACCTTAAGTAAGAGAGACTGTACCCTCATAGTCTACCTCAGATATAGTAGTAAGATCAATTCAGTCTGAAAAACCCTCTTCCTTGCATCTGTCCACCAGTGAAGATCAGTTAGGAGAAGGAATAAATGTAGAAGTCAGCTGAAACTGAGAAATATTGTAGCAGCCTCTAATTTAAATTCAATCCCACCTCTTGCATTATTGCCAGCGAGTTTCATACCATTTGCTAATAATGATCAACAACTTAGAATTTTAGACTGAGAATAAGAAGTTAATTTTAGCACTGGATGAGTGAGCAAAAGGAACAGCCTCAAAACTGGTCGAGTTAACGAACAAGGAAATACCTACTTGTCAAACCCCGTGGCTCTAAAAGCAGTAAAGAAGAACCTTGTGTTTTCACGATTATATACACAGTTGCTTCTGTTCTCTTTTTATGACCTTCTGCCTCATCTGTCCTGTACTCTAAAACTGCACGAAAGGGAGTTGTTGCCCATAAACCTGGACATGAAGAATGAAATACTATTTGATAGTAAAATCCACACATCCAATAAAAATAATTACCCAGCATGCTAATCAGCATTCCAGTAAGGTGTTAAAAGACAGTGACTAGAGAAATGGAATCCAGATTGTGGATGAACATAGAGAAGATTCTCAATGGCCACCAATTAAAGAATTTGCTTATAATAATATGTCCCTCTTACCCTCTTACCCACTGCTATGCTGGAGTATTCTGGTCTGTAATGCAAGTATATTTATGGTAAAATATTAAGTCCTTAGTACTTGTCTGTGAATATCATTAATGTGAGTCATTCCTCTCTTTATATTACTAGCAGAGTCAAGTTAGTTGAGACATCTGAATCAAAGTAAAGTGAAGTAATTCTCACCTATGAACTTTCTCAGCATCAAGCTATTCGACCCTCATCTTTCATTCAACACAGAGACCATTGTCCTTGCACAGCTTTCCCTTAAATTCCGCTGAACTAATGCTATGCATCCCGGAAGCCTTAACTCAATTACTACCTTGGGTAGAAAATGTCTCCACCCACTCCCCTTTTCGGCGTGAATAATCCTTCCACTTGAATAAGAACATTGAATAGAACACTGATCAATTTGTATTATCCTTGGCTATACAAGACAAGATATTTTATGCTCCATGATGCCAGGAGACTAGCCTTCTTGATCTTGGTAAACAAAAACCAACCCCAAGCCCATAACAATTAGGAGCCCGAGGATGTTTGTTAAATTTGTTATCCATGACATTGGGACGAAAGATATCATAAACTTGACGTACTACTTGACTCTACTTGTCATTGTCATTTCATCTTTACTAAAGAAGAAAAAGGTTATTTTGAAGACCACCCCACCCCCACCCCACATCCATACTAATAAAATTCTGGATACATGAGGCTAATCAGAGAGAAGAGTGAAATGAACACTAAGTAAAAGATATTTATGATGAATATAGATATTAAGTGTCACAATGAAAGCACAGATCTAGGGAAAGAGTATCTGCAAACAATGAGCGCTATATCTTAATAGCTAAATGTCTACCAGAAGTTATCACTTACACTTCCAATGTAAATGTACTACATCCATACAGTTACAATAATATTTTGACCTGAAAAGTGGGAGCAATAATTTTCTCTTATTTCTTCTTTTTTAACTGAAAATGTTAGGTAGATTATTACTATTCTATTAAACATTTCCTCCTCAATGTTTAAAAATCTATTAAGAGAACTATAACAAAAAAAAACACTAGTGATATCATTGTTATTCGTTATCGAGAGCCAAGTGCTTTGTATTATCACTACATTTTCAGTATCATTAACCATGACAGTCGTGTAATTGGGCCTCATCGTCCTCCCTTAGAACCCTGATATCACCTGAGCACACAAAACGGTAGTGAGGCCAGGTTTTCAGCCCAGGTCTGCACATTTTTCCAGCATATTATACCATCTCTTACAGCAAGTTCAGTTTGATCATCTTTTCGGCTTTGTTCCCAGTCAGGCAGATCCCTGCCCGTAACACACTCGTGGTAGCAGAGCCACCGACAGAAAAGAAAGCCCCCTAAGCACCCAGGCGAGGAGTCCTCCACCGTCCTCTTCCTCCTCAGTGATGGCAACTGCCTTGCCCCTCCTGGCCTTCCCAGTTCCTTCATCCATCTTTGGGTTTCTACATTCAGATTTTTTATATCTATATTTTCATTTTCACTTTACTGTGAAAATATTAAGTTATCCTGTTGCATTGCTATTACTTGCATATACTATCAAAAGGGATATACTCCTACATTTCTGCTTCCTCTTAACATCATTCTAGGTTGCCTTCCCAAATAAATAAAATCTGATGCAAGTCAGATCGTTGCACTGCGGTACTCATACCATGAAGTTTTCTCACTACTTGTTGATTTCTACAAAATACCTTTAAAATATCTCTTTTTTTCTTTTGCAGATAAAGTAGAAGTGAAAATTAAATCAGGACCCCCCACAGGTTTTATCACAAATTGCAGACTTATATTATACAAATGGAGAGATCATGCAGTCAAACATTAATATGACTGAATATACAGTAGAATATTTTGACTACAGACAAACCATATTCAGGAACTTTCAACAAAACCAAGTTGTCCTAATACATCTTACCTACTTGTGGCAATGATTCAGCAAGTTGTTTCCTGCTTCTCAAGATCCTTCTAAACTTAGTAAAACAAGCACCACCCTAGCTGGTGTGGGTTGGTGGATTGGGTGCCGGCCTGAGAACCAAAGGGTTGCTGGTTTGATTCCCAGTCAGGGCACATGCCTGGGTTGCAAGCCAGGTCCCCAGTAGGGTGTGCTTGAGGGGCAACCACACACTGATGTTTCCCTCCCTCTCTTTCTCCCTTCCCCTCTCTCTAAAAATAAATAAAATCCTTTTTAAAATTTTAAAAAACAAGTGCCTATCTAATTTCAGCAATTCTGTCAGAATGGGCACAAGCCCAATTCACAGCTCAGAAACTAAATTTACAGGCACTTTACAGGCTTTTAAAATGTACTTGTGTTCTTGTTTTTAAACATACCGATGACCAGGAGAGAGTCTGAGCCCACATCCTTTATTTAGAAAGTAATTCCGAGTAAGAAGTTTACTGCCAGGTGAATGCCCAGAGTTCCTCAGGTTATTGAGGTCTGATAGATGTCGGTAGAGGGTTTTCATAAGACTGAGATAATAATACTTACAAAATCAGTGGCTAAAGAGCTTCACATGTACTTTTGCTTTATTTTAAACTTGTTCAAATAAATTGCCAAATCCAACAATTTCTCTTTGGAAATCTACATGTATTTAAAATATATATATTTATAATATATATATAAAATATATATATATACAATACATATAATATATATATATATATACATATCACTTCTCTCTGATTAGATGCACAACAAAGAAAAACAAGTAACTCTTAATCTTCACCCAAATGACAAAGGTAGTCATGTACTAGAAGTTAATCTCATTACACTTATGATCTAGCCTTGAGTCTCAGTTTGTCCCAAATTAATTTTTTAGGGTGAAGTAAAATTTGAGATAATTCAAAACTACAGCGTAATTCCAAAAATTGCTATGAAAAAATAAAAACAAAAGCATTTGCCCAAATCAAATTTATTCCAAGTTAACAAAATGATCCAACTGTTTTGCTCATGTAGATGAGACCATTAAGGAAAATATTGCTGACGTAATATATATAAAGATTTCTTAATACCTATTGAGATATTTCTACTTTCTTTAAAAGATTGTATTTATTTGTTTTTAGAGAGAGAAAGGGAAGAAGAAAGAGGGAGAGAAACATCAATGTGTGAGAGGAACATCTCGATGGGTTGCCTCTCTCACGCCCCCAACTGAGACCTGGCCTACAACCCCAGGTATATGCCTGACCTGGAATCGAACAAGCAACTTTTGAGTTTGCAGAGTGGTGCTCAGTCCACTGAGCCATGCCAGCCAGGGCAATACCTTTACTTTTTGGATAATAGCAGACTGTCTAAGAACTGAATAAAAGACTAATATCCTAAATAGTTGTAGTCCATTCTTGCTCATAATTTGCTACAGTTAAAGAAGCATTGCAATATCAGATAATAGTTTGATTTATCACTAAAATGGGAAGAAGAAAAGGGTATGACTAATTTTCTAACTATAATAGTTCTAGGAACCAAATCTCCCTTTGATTTGGTTTCCTAGCTATTTCTATTTTCCTTAATATCCTTTCTGACATTTAAAATAAACGCATGGTTTAAGTTATATACCACTTGTCATAAGTCCTTTGTTTTGGAGTATTTCACCAACCCATACACAGCATTCTTTTTGGATATAATATGTATTTAATAATTAGTATCCAATCACCTACTAAGTATGATTTGTTAAGTTGATCAATCATTCACAATGATTTTAAAATTTCTTTGCTAGGAGAGCCTTTAAAAATTTTGTAACTTAGCTGAGGCCAGGTAGCTCAGTTGGTTAGAGCATTGTCCTGATACATCAAGGTTGTGGGTTTGATCCACAGTCAGGGCACATACAAGAATCAGCCAATGAATGCATCAATAGGTGGAGCAACAAATCAATATTTCTCTCTTTCTCTTTCATTCTCCCTTTCTCCCTCTCTAAAAAACCAATCAATAAAAAAAAAATTATAGCTTACTTGGGGAGGCAAAAATTAAATTCAATAAGCACACATTATTACTGATAGGCCCGTTGGCCAAGTTCTTCACCCCTTCAACATGAGAAGCTTTTTTGGTGTTTCTGTGTGGTCTCGGGAACCCCTGAAGACATAACCTAACTTTACCAAGAGCTCCATGTACCCGTGCCCCAGAAGTCTTGCCCGCTTATCACGTGCCTAGCACTGCACTAAGGCACTGCAGGGAGAGCAAACTGGGTAGACAAGCCCCACATTTTCATGGAGTTTATATTTGAGTGGACAGGAGAGGCAACGAACAAGTTAAACGAGATAATGGCTTCAAAAAGCAACAACAAAGACACCACGTTCTAGAAAGGCCTCCAGAGAATGAGCAGCCATGAAACTGAGTATGGGAGGAATGTTCCGAACAGAAGAACCAAAAAGTATGAGCACAGAAAGTTGTGAAAGATGCATATCATTGAAAGCCATCGTCAGTCTCTCAAACAGGAAGCACTAGAGAGAGGAAAGAGAGATAAGGCAGAGCTGCATTGAGTCTGAACTTGAAACTGGCCCTGACATTAGGAATGCAATTAGGTGGGTAGTTACAGTGTAGGCAGCAAAGGCAAAGGTAGGAATTAATGGTCAGCAGGAAGTACAAAAGCAATTTTGGGAGAAAAGGGGAGCTTATGGGGAGACTAGCAGGAAGGAAGCTTAGAAATGTATTTGGGGGGGTGAGACTTTAAAAATTCCTGAATAATAGAGTGAAGGATTTAGACATTTTCTTGTAGGAAATAAGAAACTTTTCAGGTATGAAAGATGGCGGTGGTTAGTTGCACTGCTTTGTTTTAATTTTGGCAGTTGATTGTTTTTGGAAGTGAGTATTGGATTCTGGGATTTTAACAGGGAATGACATTTTTCATGGGGATTCCAGAAGCCAGCAGGACAGACCTGAGAATGGAAACGGTGATACAGGAAAGAAGAACACCACTGATTACTGTGTGAACAAGATGTGATGCACTTTATAGAGGAGGAGACCTATCAAGATGGAAAAGGTGGAAATGGAGCGTTGACACTATTTGACAGAATCAACACAGGAATAAACCAGACTGCACGATAGAAGATAACCTTCATAAGACAAATGCTTCAGAGACTCAATTTAGAATTAAGGACTTAATTCTTATACGGGGAACATATTTAATCATTTTTATTAAGATTTACACTTCAAATTGCTATTTACCTCATCAATGTATATCATTTACCTCATGAATCTTGTTACCTGCAAGTTGTGAAAACAATCTGGTGGGAAAAGAAGAGATTTGGGGTTACAAAATGTGCTCTCTGCTGTTAGACGTGAGTGCTGAGGGAAGGACGTCTTGCCAGTGTGTGGACACCATGCACTGGAGCAGCGTGTGACCTCGGGTGAACCGGGGGTCCTGCCGGCCTGGCCCCAGCCTACACTGCCATCACCCCGGTGGAAGGATGGGAAACTCTAGACCCTCAGAGAGGAGGTGATTCACCAAAGACCGAACCACGGAGTAGGATGGAAACCAAACTTTGACCTTGAATCAAACATCTTTTCTAGAGCCATTTCCCATTGCCCACTCTCAGAGAGACTAACTGAGCCTTAGAAGTTGAAGAAACAGTTCCCAAGTAACTAGGACATTTAGAGTTTTAAGTGCACATGCTTTGTTTTGTTAATTGATAACTTTTAAAAAATCATATTAAATGTCACTTTGAAAATGCACGTGCCATCCTTTTGAGTTCAGTTCTCCTAGTTATGGCTACTCTTCCCTTCTCCATTCCAAAGCCTGAGTTTGTGTTCCACCGACAGGGGACCCGTTCAGTTGTACGACTGCAGAAGCAGCCAGTAGAGAGCAGGGAGATGACTATGCTCCCCCCCCCAGTTCCCTTCATTCCCCCTCCCAGTTATGTTTGCAAAGCCCACCTGCTTGGAGGGAATTATGAGAAGAAGCAAACTGGGAGACAAAGGAGAAAGTGTCTGATAATCAGTGCATTTACAAAGCATCCGTGTTGTTCATTGCCTCAAAGAGAGAGCAGGAGCCAAGACGTCCAGGGAAGGGCTACTTGGCCAATGGTGGGTGAAGATGCTTTGTGCGGGATTGATCCATCAGAGCCGCCATTTAAAATGAGGGACTTTTCGGCCCTGGCTGGCATAGCTCAGTGGATTGAGCGCAGGCTGTGAACCAAAGTGTTGCAGGTTCGATTCCCAGTCAGGGTACATGCCTGGGTTGCAGGCCATGACCCCCAGCAACCGCACATTGATGTTTCTCCCTCTCTATCTCCCTCCCTTCCCTCTCTAAAAATAAATAAATAAAATCTTTAAAAAAATAAATAAAATAAAATAAAATGAGGGACTTTTGTCCCTTATACATAGTAACTAATACATATTATGTAGTAATACATAAGTAGTTGATAGTAATACATATGAAGTATTTAATAATATTTATTAATATTTAATCTTCACATTGCCACTTACTTCATACATTAATTCCTGAACAAGAAAGCCAGTTTATTCTTAGTTGGAAACAGTTTTGCTCTATGAAAACATGAAAACCAATTTAAGGAAGACTGAAGAGATTTGGTATTATGAAATGCATGGTGCCCACGGTAACATTGGACTAGACTTTCAGGAGTTTTTAGACTCAGGCTTGGCACAAAGGTGGAAGAACAGCTCTTAGATATTAAGGCATGATGTGGCTTGGCTATGGGCTTATCATTGGCAACCAGAGTATACCCAAATTCAGGGTATTCTGCTTAAATATTTAGAACTTTACAAGAGCCACAGGACACTTGCACAAACTCAGAGGAAGGAGAATTGTAAGTGGAAAAAAAGTTTAAATAATGCTTGAAATTAAATTTTCTAGCCAAGTGAGATTCAGGAACAGTTTAGCTTTGATTTAGGAAAGTAAAAGGACAGATGACATTTCTTACATCCACTGTGATAGACGTCATAGCCGCTGCAGCCAGTTGCTCAGAAGGAAGAGAATACAAAGCACATGCCCCACCAGGTAGAGACAACAGTGGTTACCACTTGGTTGCATATCATTCTGCTTTTTGATTTTATGCATGTACATGTAATTTGTAGTATAGGATATTCCCAATTGCCAAACACCATGGCTTTTGTTTTTCTGATGGGCACTGAGGTTGTTTCCGCGTTTTGACTAACGTAAATAATGCTGCAGTGAACACGGGGAGCAGATGTCTCTTCGACAGGGAGTTTTCCGTAGAGGCTGCCCCAGTTTACAATTCTACCAACAGTGCACGGGGTTCACTTCTCTCCACATCCTCGCCAGCATTTGTTATCTCCGGTCTTTTTGACAATGGCCATTCTAACAGGCACCAGGTGATAGCCCAGGGTTTCGATTTGCATTTCTCTAGTTGTCAGTGATGTTGAGGGGCTTTCCACATACCTGTTTGGGAAAATGTCTCCTCTGGCCTTCTGCCCACTTTTAATTGGATGATAATGATGATGATGATGATGATGATCACTTTTGAGTTATATGAACTCTTTGTATTTTTTGGATATTAACCTCTTATCAAATATATGATTTGGAAATATTTGCAACCATTCTATAGGTTGTCTTTTCATCTTGGTCATTTTTATTGCTGTGCATACATTTTTTAGTTTGATGTAGTCTCATTTGTTTATTTTGGAAAAACTCTTGTTATGCTAGCCGGAAGTGTGCTAGCGTTTCTCCTCTCCAAATCAAGACTAAGCTCGAAAGCTCACTTTGTACAGAGATGAAAATTGCATTTCCTGTACCCAAAGCTCTGCTCCACCAGACACATTATTAGTTAAGAACAAAGTAAGAAAACCCTGACTGGTGTGGCTCAGTTGGTTGGGCATCATTCCACAAAGCAAAAGGTCCCTAGTTTCATTCCTGGTGAGGGCACATGCCTGGATTGTGGGTTTGAGCCCTGGTCTGGGTGCATATGAGAGGCAGCCAACTGATGTTTCTCTCTCATATCTATGTTGCTCTCCCTCCCTTCCCCTCTCTCTAGAAATAAATAAATAAAATCTTTTACAAAATAATAAAGTTCAAAAGAAGTCATTACTCATCAAAATTTTCCCATCACCTATTACTTCTCTTCACCCTCTAATTTGTAAAACTAAAAACACAATTTCTACCAAAAGGAACCCAACATTTTCAGAGATATTCACAGGATCTTTATTAACACTTCCAATCGGAATTAATATATATATATAGGCAGCTATTTTATTTTATTCGTATGTTCCTTAGAAAAGTACCACAAATCGGGGAAGTCAAAATAGGTTTTCAGTTTCTGTTCCTATTCTGAGGTTACTTTCAACAGCCTTATGTGAAAGCATGGTGACTCATCAGGATCATGCTATTTTTTGTAGCGGTATATTTACAAATCTAGTAGCCATCAAGCAAAGAAACATTCGGAGAAACATTTGTTTTCCTCCGATGCACAAACAGCTAATCCTGCTTTGTCAGTGAGGGGGGCTAAGGCTCCTCCTAGTCTATCCTAACAGGCACAGGCCTAGGCACAGGCATTAGGCCACAACTGTGGCCTAATGTTGTGTATCAGTCTTAAATGACCTTGGATATATTTGGTTCCCAGGTAAAGGCGGCAGTGGTTTTCATCCCGTCTCTGTGCCAGGTGGAGCTGAGGTTTACAAAATTCAGCCTCTGTGCCATTTTGGTTCTAATAAAACGTTATCACGTCATGGAAAATCTAGAAAAATGAAGAAAATCATAGGCACAAAAGTGTTATCAATCGTCCCTTCAAAGTAGAAGTGTTACCATGTGTTATGATATTATATTCTTGTTAAATTATGGTGTTAAAATGCCATTTTAAGTTTTTATTTGGGTTACTGTTCTTGGAGGGGGAGGGGAGGGGGCAGTGATTCCCTGATCACTGGTACCCGAAAGTCTGGGAGCCGTGGTTCAGAGCCCTTTCCAGGAAGGCTAGGGTGCCTCGCTCTCACGAAGCCCTTACAGTAACACACATGGTTGCAGTGTCACAGCGCATCTGTTGTCATCAAGAAGGACGTATTCGCCAGGCAGCATCATGCTGTGATCATTCGTCATCCTAAACTTCCCCTTGCTCTTCCTACCAAACGGCCTTTCCTTACCACCCAGATTCAGAGCAAGTAGACACGTCTTCCATGAGGCACATGGAGACGTACACAGGCACATTCACCACTGCCACTCACTTCCTTTCCGACATCAGCCGGCATGACCATGATCACAGCAGTGCACACGTCTTTTGTCACTTCCCTTCAATGGCTCCCCACATCCTTCGGATGCTACCCATTTTCTGTGATCTGGTGTCAGAATGCCCTGATTCAAGTTAGTTACATCTGTCTCTTGTACTCCAAAGCTAAATGGACTTCCTTTTTTTTAATCCTTACCCAAGGATATGTGTATTGATTTTGGAGACAGGGATAGGGAGGAGAGAGAGAGAAAGAAACATCAGTGGGGGAGAGAAACATCAATCAGTTGCCTCCCATAGGCTCCCCAACCAGGGACCGAACCCACAGTGTATAGGATGACACTCCAAATAACAGAGCCACCTGGCCAGGGCTGGACTTCTTCCAATTCCCACAATGCCTTATACTCCTGACTGTCTAATTACCTTCCTTTCCCAACACCCCTGCTTGCCTTGCTAACACCTACTTAACCTGCAGTTTTCAACTTAAAGATGACTTTCTCCTAAAAAGGGTCTCGCCAGGTCAACACCCCTCTTCCTCCGCCCAGAGTCTGGTTTCTTTCCTTTCCTTCCATTCCACCTGCAGTTCTCCATATTTAAGGCTTCTAATCATTCATGCAATGCCTACATTACCTATGGCTCTAGACTACAAGTCCAGGAGGGTGGGAGCTGTCTATTTTGTGTTCTGCAGTGTGACTAATGATAAACATGATGCCTGACTATGTTAATAATTGCCATCAATACATATTTTCAAATGAATGAATTCCCTCTGCTTATCCTTTTCAGCTCTCTTCTCTTATTACTCTTTTGTTGTTGTTGTTCTGGCTGTTGGTTTCAAAAAATCCTCTTCATTAACCCAAAAGACATTTGACATACCAATTAGGTATCCCAAATTCCAAAGCTCCAGTACTCTGAATTTAAAATATTATTTTTTGTGTTTTTCTATAATGCTTTTCCTTTGTGCTACAGAATCATATTCTCCAAATTCTCACTGAACTTCTTTTTAAGATAAGGTACAATGAACTCTGGGCACAATGAATACAAACTGGTGTACTGGCATTTCCCACATTAAGGTTCTAGAATAAACTTCTAAGATTGCAACATGTCTCAGCCAGATGGTGGACAACAGCAGGATTTCTCAGCCATTTCTGAAGGTGTGCTACACTGAATTGATTGGCATTAAGGTAAACAGAAGAAGACTTTTATCAAATGATTGCCGTGGAGGACACCGCAAGAGAAAGTTAGCCCCATGCCAAGCAATTAAACACACACACACACACACCCTGGCTGGTGTGGCTCAGTGGACTGGGCACCAGCCTGCAAACCAAAGGGTTGTGGGTTTGATTTCCAGTTGGGGCACATGCATGGGTTTTGGGCCAGGTCCCCTGTAAGGGGCGCGCAAGAGGCAACCACACATCAATGTTTCTCTCTCATTCTTACTCCATTCCCCTCTCTCTGGAAATAAATAAATAAAATATTTCCAAAAATAGGTGGCTGTGTGGAGCAGTGCATACTAAAGTCACGTCACAAACATGTCCAAGCCTGGCAAGCCAAAAAACACACTTTGTATATACAACACCAGGGAAAGATTTCTAATTAGATACTTCTTTTTACACGTATTTGTTCAAACAGATAATGATGGCCTTCAGGACAACCATTTTGCAATAGAATAAAGGGGAGGAAAGATGGGAGCATGCAAAGGAAAGAAACTGCCTCAATTTGCAAGAGTCATATACATTGAGAGAGGACAACGACCCTCGAAATCACCTAAGAAAACTCTTACCAGTTCAAAGATGAGGGACTGGTACAGGAATTGTGCACTGATTTGCATTCGCCCATTTCAGGACTTTTTAGTGACCATGAGGATATCTGAAAAATGTAATGAATTTTAAGTAGCATTTAGCACATTTCTCAAATCAGGTGCCACCCCAAACCCCATAAAGCTCTTAACATCTGTAGCCTGAAAATCTGATAGTCATATTTGAATGAACTCTCTCCTTCTTATCTCACATCTAATGAGACTTTAAGTTCTGTCCTTTCTTTCCCTAATCAGTATCACCTAAATTCTTTTTCTTTCTTATCTAGTTCTAGGGCCCTAAGTCGAACTCTTCATAACTCCACACCTGGGGGGGCTATGCTAAACCCCTAACTGCTGTCTTTGTAATTCATCCTGTACAGAGTAGCCAGAATAGAGAGAAAAATTACTATCTCAAAGTTCATTTCCATCAAAGCAATTTACATTTTTTCTTATCACTCAAAAAATTTTTTCTGTGGTTCTCCATTGCCTAATAAATCAAAAAAGTTCATAGCAATCAGGGGCTGTCTGCGTCCTGGCGGGGATGTTTCCTTCTTGCACACGTATCTGCAAGTGCCACACCATCGCTGCTGAGATCCTGGGCAAACTGCACAGGACATGTGCGGCGGAGGGAAGAACCCAGCGCTGTTTCCCAGCCTTTCTCGTCACTAGGACTATGACCTTGCTGCTGCTCTTATTGATTCTGAGCTACACTTTACTCAGCTCTAAAGAATAGATGATTTTTTATCCTCCACCACACTGACCTGCCGTGAGAATGCCTCTCATAAAAACTTGTAAAGCACCTGGCATGTATCACATCCTCATACCTTTTCACTACTCTTATTTTATGTATTTGCCCTGCCTGATTTCACAAAGGATTTCAGTAAGCCATGATCTACTCATTCTCTCATTCCTTTATGCAGTCAAATGTCATATACTGAGCTCTTCTTTGTGTCAGATACTATGTCAGTTACTTGGGATATAAAGAACATTAAGACATAACCCCCCCCACCCACCCAAAAAAACCACATGTAGTAGCAAAATACAAAAATAAAAATAGGAAGTAATGTGACTATGTGAGAATAATAATACACTGTATACTAGGGAATCCCTGAGTGAGGATGCCTAGACTCTACCAAGATCTGGGAGTTGGATGGGTCAAGGAAGATGGGACCCCTACTTCAACTAACAGACAAAGATAGGTAGAAGAAAGGCAAAGAAAGGAAACAGAGGCTGTCACAAATGGGTAGATTATTATAACAATTATTGTCGTTAGCATTATTATAAAGACCTACACCAGAGAACACTGCCTGGATTCCAAGCTAATTTAGGGTTCATTTCTGATAGCAAGTGGTTGCCGAATTCTAAATTTGCCCAATTTATCAATAACTGAATCCCACACCTGTGCCCACACCCAGCCCCTGACCCCTTTTCTCGGAGCTGGCTCTCTGCTTCTCTAGAGCTTCAAACTGTGGTTCACGTTGCTGAGACCCTTGCCCACAGGGTCCTCACCAGCTTGCTTGCTTAGCCATTGGCCTACTCCTCTTGAACACAGCGTCCGTGCACAGTTTGGGGTGTAGTCTTGTGGCAGGAAAAGAAAACTCCAAAAGTTTCTTATGCTCTGTAACTGTAACACTTGCAAAATTTCACACAGGACTGTAGAAGCTGACAAGTCGTAACCAGAGCAATGGCCAGTTACTCAAGGTCGTACACAGACTCCCATGATAAGCTCCTGTGCTCTGTAGCTCCTGCAAATTCCTCCTGCGTTTTCCCTTTGTCTCCCGTATAAGGTAGCTGGACCTAACTTCCACATTCAGCTTCTGTAACCTTGCTTCGCCAAGTAGGTAGGAAGCCCGGGACTATTTAAACCCCAGGAGAGTGAGGATCGGCGCTCAGAGGATTTGGATGTTAACCACCCCATCTGGGCCCCCGGGTAATAAAGTTTGTGCTTCGTTATCTCCCCGCATGTGGGTGGATTTTCCACAACAGTCTGACCACTGGAATTACTCCACCGGTCTGGGCTGACCTCAGCCATACACGTGTCCCTAGGTGTATGTGTGTGGCTTCGTCTGGACCTCGGGTCTTTGTTTAAATGTCACACCTTCAAAGAGCCCTTCCCTACTCACTTCACTTCTCCATCCCCAAATTTAAAAAAAAAACAATTCAGTCTCTCTTCAATATTATTCATTTTAATTTCTGCATTGCAGTTGTAATCTGGTAAGCTTTCTCATTATTTATTTGTATTATCTCTTTGTTTCTGACTCTTTCCACGAGAATCTAAGTTCCATAAGGTTTTATTCCCAATGGCATCCACGGTGCCTAAATAGAACATTCCTTGAAACCTGGTCAAGTATCAATAAACACTAGATTCATGAATGAACAAATAAATGAATGAATATCTCTACTCTGCCAGCTGCTTCCTGACCGTAAGTTCCTGTTTCCCAGACTCGCGGAGCCACTCGATTCCGGTTTTCAGCAAACTCCCAGTTCTAAGTTCTTTCACTCCGCCCCACTGGTTGCCACAAAAGTCCCTAGATCCATGTGATTCAAGGTCACCCAGTATCTTCCCCATTTCAACCTTTAACACATACTTTATTAATTAGCAATTTGACCCCTCTGCTGTAGCCAACATTTAATTGTCATCTCTCAATCAAACTTACCCATGTTTGTCGCTGTGCCTTATAAGTCATCATCTAGACGTGGCTGTAGGACAAGCATTTATTTTCATCATCACCTTCAGGTTCTGGTTAAAGTGCTCTCAAAGTTTCTCCCGTCACCTTCAAATGAGAGCTCCCTGTAATCATGTCTTCTATTAGTTTATTCGCCTGTATCATATGGTAATTTGTACTGTCGATTTTAATTTTTTATATCACTGAATATGTATATATGTTTTCCCTTGCTATACCACAAATGCTTTAAACAAGTTATTACCATTGATCTCTTTATTATTGGTACACTTCTCTTTTATCAAAGTTTTATGATTTGTCCTTCAAGAGATAAAAAAGGTAAACCTTTCCCATAAAATTGCATCCCAGTTACTGCTGGCATTGTACAAGTGTGTTTGTTGTTATGACTACTCAGAGTGGCTGACTTCGCCTAATCCTACATCTCTTCATCTCAATCATTTTTCTCCAACTGAAAAACCCACAACCCTTTCTTCTCGCCTCACCCACCGACACAGCGAGCTCCTTGAGGGCAGAAACGCAGTCTCATGCATCCGTGAATCCCTAACAGCTAGTAGCACATGGCTTGGTATACAGCAAGTGCTCAAGAAAACTTCACTGAAGACCAAAGTAAATTAACTGAATATCCAAGGGTTTTGTGGAACACGGACCACATTGTCCACTCCCCCAACAGCTTAGAATGTGATCCTGAAGTGCCGGCTCCCCAGCACCGGTTTCCGTGGAGGCGTCACCCAGTCTGCCTGCGCCTGTTTCGGGGGCTGCGTGCGGACGGCTGTGCTGTGGGCCTGTGCTTCAGCGCCCCGGGATGAAACGGGTCCAGCCTTCTTCTTAACTTCATTCCACTGCTTATTGGGGAAAGCCCGTTCTTTCCTCAATGGGAAAATATCAATTTATAATGTTTCAGGTGCTTTTTAAATGTATCTGGTTTATAACTTCGTGGTTTATTTTCCTATGTTGTACTGCAAAGCAGAAAGGACTTAGAAGAACTGGTTGCATGTTTCTGACTAAGGGAAATGGCAAAAGCTAACGTGTAACTGAGCAGGAAGCCAAATCAGCCACGGCTTGGAAACCCAGGAATAAGGAATAAAAAACGAGGACCCAGTTCGACATATAGGAGGCGGAAGATGAGAACTAGGTAAGACTCAAAGTCAGAGATGGATGAGTAAGAATTTTTACTTGAGGCTGTGTCAGCAGACTATGAACTTAGGGCTTATTACATTTTTCTTTATTTGGTTGCAGAAACCAAAGCACAGCTGAGCAGTGCACATAGGGACCGATGAGGCCTAGGGAGAAAGAGGCTGGAGAAAGGCAGTGAAAGAAGACAGGCAGGATATTAGCCTCTTAGGGGCACTCAATGGTTTCCTTGTACTGTCTCCCTCCCTCTGTTGATGAGGCGCATTCGCTCTGTTTCTCCCTTCCCACATGCATACACATGTTTGGTACTGTGCTCCTTTTCTTACTCATAACCTTGAATGTTCTCATTGGATCAGAATTTCAGTTATAACATGTGATAAGACAGTATTTTATCATCAGAGGTTTAATGGCATTTCTTATTCTGGAAGCACTGAAAATTTATTAATTTCTACAGGTCTTCTTATAGTACTGAAATTGTTCATGAAAGCTGCCAATCCTTCAGTTGATTGAATATTAGGAGCTTAAATATATATAGATATTTCAGCTTTAATCTCTTTAGTAAGTTATTTTGTGTAAGAAGTACGCCATCTGCCCAGAAGTTAGCTAATTTTCAATTTTTCATGTTGATTCATACTTGAGTCTCCTCTTCCCTGGTTCATTCTTTCCCTGCAGAATTTTGACCTCATTCTCCCTTGATCAGCTGCACATTTTTTAATCTTGGAATCTTTTCAAAATTCTTGCAGTTTGAAAGATGTTAGTAATAGGCTTATTTTTCACCACTGTAAGCCAATCCCTCTATAAAAGCAGCATTAATCTTCACATTACTAATCTTTCACCCTGTATTTCTTTTCTTAATAAAATAAAAATTTGTTCGTGGGTTACCACAGCCCTAGTAATTTCTCTTTTTTGTAAAAATGTATTTATGCACTTAGTAAGTCTTATTCAAATCTTTAGTAATACTAAGGGGGAAATTTCAAAGTAAAGAATGGCTCAACACTCCCCTTCCAAAAGCTTATCCCCTAATTGGGTGTGTAAAAATATATTCACACACAAGAGACAAGACCAATAATAGCAATAATAATAAACATTCTTATGGATCTTTTATCATTTTCAAGGGACATTCTTTGATTTGATCCTACAACAATCCTGTGAGGTGAGTGTAATGATCATTTCCATTTTACACATAAGAAAGCAAATACAAAAAGTTGAAATGAGTTGTCCAAGTTCCTTTAACCATGATTGGAGTTTTAAATCAGTCTTCAGCCCTGGCTGGTGTGGCTCAGTGGATTGAGTGCCAGCTTGCAAACCAAAGGGTTGTGGGTTCAATTCCCAGTCAGGGCACATGCCTAGGTTGTGGGCCAGGTCCCCTGTTGGGGGTGCAAGAGAGGCAACCACACATTAATGTTTCTCTCCCTCTCTTTCTTCCTCCTTTCCCCTCTCTCTACAAATAAATAAAATCGCATATAAATAAATAAACAAATTGGTCTTCTAACTCCAAAGCCTACTGCTTACCACATTGCCTCTCAACAATGAAAAACTAGGACATTATTCTCTGTCCCAAGCCCCCTACATTTCCCAGCGTTAGGATTTGGGGCACTTAGGAAGCATTCTAATTATAACACCTATTGATATTTTTATTTGTCAATGTTATAGGGAAAAAAGAGTACATTTCAAAGAAAAGTTGGGACCCAAACTTTGGACAAGGAGTGAGAATGGGCCCTGAAACTAGAAGAGGGAGGGGACATGTGTGGGGGGGATCACAAGGTAAAGCTCCAGTTTTACTAAAAGACATGTTTATGGAACACAGCGGGAGGGTGTCCTTCCCAGAAATAAAGGGCTCACGAGGAGCTGTGAACAAAAATGTTTGAACCTGTAGACTGTGGACAAATAATAGGGTGGAATGTTCTGAATGCCGGGCTGAAGAATTTTATTTCATAGGGGATGGTGAGCCTCTGGAGGGTTTTATGCTCAGAAATGACAAAGTCAAAGCACTGCTTTGGTCAGATTTTTAATGAGCCTAGACGCAGAAACATCAGCTGCGTAGCTGCTGTACAAATCCAGGCACTAAGTGATGACCACCTGGACCGGTGGTGCAGGGCAAGGGGGATGAAGAAGAAAGAGAAACAACTTTACATAAAAGAGAATACAATTTGGCTCACTGATTAGAACAAGGAAAGACTTCAGGGAAGCTACTGTGCTTTGTAGAGAAGCAATCTAAGAAATGGCCATTATGAAGCTAGCAGTAATAGGCATGGTCTCAAGCACATTCAAAAAAAATGTTTTTTGAACTTACTAAGATCTACAAGGTCTGCCCAGAAGGTATCCAGTCATGTAATATGAAAAATAGAGACAGTTATTGAAGAAGACAAGATACAAGACACATTGTACCTAACACAATGGTACCTCAGTTCCCTTCAAAGTAGGCACCTTGGGACCTCACACAGTTCTCCCAGTCACCATCAGCTGCCCTGTTGTATTTCCCTGCGTCTCATCAACAATCTGAAATCTCTTTCCTTTCAAAGGTGATTTCAGTTTTGGGAAAAGATGGAAATCACAAGGCATCAAATCTTGGTTCTTGGGGAGCTGAGTCACCTGGGTGATTTGATGTTTTGTCGAAAAACTCTGCACGAGACATGATGCATGAGTGGGCATGTCGTCATGATGAAGTTGCCAATCACCAGTTGCCCATAGCTGTGGCCTTCTGAATCATCCCAATAGTGTCTGAGGAAGAATGTTCAAGCTTAATGCAAAATTTGTTACAGATTCGTTGTTCTACTCGCTCAGTCATGTTGAATGCGATGACCACACAGTACACATGCTCACTCAATAGTGTCTACCACCCCCACTGACTAATACAGTGAAGTCATCATTGTTCACACATGAGCATTCCAGTATACCCTCCCTGGCTGCAGGTTATGTTGATGTTGTGCAAACCGTTCTCGTTACATTAACAATGGCTGGACTTTTTCCAGAGGGACCTCGCATTATTCCTTCATTGATAACTCCAACTTAAAAGGTAAAAATGTCATCTTGGGTACTTTTTAATTTCCCTATAGGGACAAGAACAGTAAACATCAGCTTGACAACTGTCTAGTTGAAATCCAATCATAAATAACCTCCCCAAACCATTTTATTCTTCAATTAGTACATACTTTTAGTCACAAAAAAAGTTTTCCTTTTTCCTTATTTCAAAGCAATTTCTAGAATCACTTCCGATTAGTGTGTTATTATAATAATCCAGTTTATTTTATTTCATCCTATCTTCCAGAGCCCTAGACTAAAGAGCTTATGTGGTGCGAAGTTCTTAAATTTGTTTGGTCTCAAGAACACTTTACACTCTTAAAATTATTGAGGACCAACAGAACTTTTGATTACATGGCATATAGTTATGGGTACCTATTGCATTTGATATAAAAACAGAATATGTAAGATAATGATCCATGTATTCATTTTTTTTTAAAAAAAGCCTATGTGTCTTGGGTAGTTTTCTTTTTTTTTTAAGATTTTATTTCTTTATTTTTAGGGAGGGAAGGGAGGGAGATAGAGAGAGAGAGAAACATCAATGTGCAGTTGCTGGGGGTTATGGCCCGCAACCCAGGCATGTGCCCTGACTGGGAATCGAACCTGGGACACTTCGGTTCCCAGCCCGCGCTCAATCCACTGAGCTATCCCAGCTAGGGGTCATATATTCATTTTAAAAGGACAATAGTAAGCACATGTGTTAACATAAACATATTATAATAAAATAATATTTTCCATCCAAAAATAATACGAGGAGTAGCATTTTGGGACATTTTTGCAAATTCCTTTAATGTCTGGTTGAAGAGAAGAGAGCTGAATTCTCCTGCCATTTCTGTAATCAGTCTGTTAACATATGTCTCAGTTAAAGTTTATGAGAAAAGTCTGACCTCGCACAGATATGTCATTGGAAAAAGAGACACCTTTTAATACCCATTTTAAAAATTACGTCTCATACCACACCCAAACCCAACAAGTGGCAGTTCCTTGAAGGTGAGTTGAAACGTGGACTGTGAAACCAAACATCAGTAAACATTTTTAATTTTTTTATATTCAAATACACTGGTCTTACTCTTAAATAGACCTTTTACCCATGCATGATTTTGTAGTATACTATGTTTGTCATTTGGAAAATATTCGTTCTTGAGCTGTGCCATTCTTTAAAAGGTCGACAGGCTTCATTCCAGAAAGCAGAATCACGTCTCTGAATGTCACTGCCGATCTCCTCAGAAAAGTCTTTTAAGTATTCTGAAGCTGTCAGATCACCATGGTTTATATAAGTTTTCCAGAATTCTTTTTCCTTTCAATAGTTTACTTTTATTATATTTTCCCTTACCATTTATCCTGCTTAGACCCTCTCCCACCTGCACTCACGCCCTCCCCCTCCTCAGTCACCACACTCTTATCCGAGCCCAAGTCCTTTTTCTTGTTTGCTCCATCCCTCCACCCTCCACCCCCAGGCTGTCAGCCTGCCCTCTGTCTCTGAGCCTGTTTCCATTGTGCCTGTTAGTTCAGTGTGTTCATTAGATGCTACAAAGGAGTGAATATTCATTTGTAAATTCAAATGTTATTATTGGCACCAAACACCGTTAGTTGTTTTCTTTGAAGTGACAGGCTCACTCCATTCATTTTGAGACGATGAATGCCAAATAGTGAAGTCTAGCTAGCCATAATTTGTCTGTCAGGTGGCCTACTAAAAACGTGTCTCAGGAAAATGTCTGTAGTTTAGTTCACAACTCAATCGCGCACATGCTCTTTCCCAAGACGCTGTCGTACTGCAGGGCGTATTAGAAGTGTTTTATGTGTTCTTTTCTTTGCATCGCACAGAATAGTAAAGAGACATATATTCAAGAGTTGAGATCTAATAACAAGTTTTTACTACTTCATAATGGGCAACTTTATTTTAACTGCAATTGCACGATAAAGGGTTCAATAACTGTATTAGTGGATTACAATAGCTAAATAGTGGAGCATGAGGACTTCTGGGAATGGTTAAATAACTATTAAGGAAATGATACCTAAGTCTTATTACAAAGATGTTTTGCCTTGGTGGCCTACTAATGGGATTTTGGAGACCTCCAACTATCCCTTCACCACACTCTAAGAACTGTTGCTCTAAGACATTCTGGTAACAGCTAATGCTTGTGGGCTCTTCCTACTGCCAGGTCCTATTCTAAGAACTGAATTACTTTCAATCTGAATTTGACATTTCTTTTACTTCAATGGCAAATGTAAAGGCGCCAAAGTAAAAGAAGAGGATAGGTTATTGTGAATGAAAAAATGGCCACACACTAAACCTGACAAGCCCAGGGGAGGCCAGCACGGCAGGCCCTACAAACTCAGCGATGAAGTAACCACCTAGGATGGTCTGACATAAAAATTCCTAACTAAAAGCGAATCAGGGTGGGTAGTCACATCCTAGGCTTGTAGCTTCCCTGATAAAGAGCAATATTTACATTAATTGGCTTTACTGTCTTTTTACATCTAAGATAACGTACCTTTGGAATGTCAGAGTGATTCCCTTTACAGACCCCTCAGGGGACAAGACTTCCCACCAGAGCACAAGACCTGCGAATACTGGTTGTTATCTTATTCTGACATACCATCCCTGTGAGCTGTAAATGCTAGCTCTTCCGTACCCGCCAAAGTAAAAAAAGCAAGTGTCCCTCCATTCTACTCTTTATCCAACCTCAGAGGTTTCCCTGATCTGCTTTCTCCTGTCCCCTTAATCTTCCACCAATGAATTTCATGTAAACCTCCATAAATCTCCTCTTTTGACCCCAACGCATAAAGTAAGCTGTAAAACTGCCATTGTCTGGGGCAAAATCTCAGTCTCAGCAATGGTATCAGTTTGACTCAAATAAACTCCTAAAATTCTCTACAGGTTTAGAGATTTCTTACACAGACACTGTAATGTCATGAAAAATACTTTTCTGCAGAATACATTGAGTAAATTCTCTTAGTAACTTGAAATCCAAAGTATCTACATTTAAATGACGAGCACTGGTAAACCATAATGAAGCCAACATTTTTGAGGCACTGTGAATAGAATGAAATTTCCAAAGTTCTTAGCACAAATGCCTCCAGCTGGCAAAGCAATGAACAAAAGGGTTTAGAAAAAAAAAGTACGCTGGCCTAGGAACAAAGCAGAGGTAGTAACATCTATTTCTTATCGACAAGGTGTTTATGTAAGCTTAGAACCAAATTCTAGTTCTAGCTTCATTATTTTCTTTGCGTGTTGCCTAATGCAACTCACTCCCTTTTGGGGGCTTTAGAAAATTAAAGGAAGGATGTTGAAGTGAAGTGCATAAAAATGACCTCAGGTCTGTATCCATTCAAAGAAAACCCAGAGCTGACTCAAGTGTTAAGCCAAGGGTTACTCAGAAGGCTACAGGGTCAGAGTTCCCCTGTGGAAGTGCTTAGTAAGTGGGCCTTTGGTAATTTGGGGAACTGAAAATAGAAAAGACTTTTAGATCCTATGGAGACATCCGTGTGTACCCATCACACTAATCTATATGGTCTAGCCAATAAACAAACAAACAAAACAACAAACAAAAAGCTAGTTTCTCTAGACTTAGCAATGTATTGCTTTATCTGTTTTGTCTGCTAAACTTGGTTTTTGTGTCTGTAAAACTGGTCTATAAAACTGGCTTAAATAATTTGGGATTATCCAGAATTGGCAATACAGTGTAATTTTAAGACAGCACATTCGTGGCTAAATTACAGGACAGTTTCCGTGTCATAGAATCTGACAGTGTAGGGTAAAAATGTGTAAGCGTCTCAAACCAACCTTTCAACTTTCTGCCATTACCAACGTTCCCTGTGATGTGGATAAAGGCCCATCATGCATCATCAGTTGTGGTAATGATGGATGGAAAAGTCCTGTCTGAGAAAGTGCTCTGGGCGGTGACAGCATTCTCTCACAGGTCAGCAGGGGGTGTCACTCCACCAGCCTTCCTATCATTCAACAAGCTTCCAGAGTTGCAGAAGAGATCTTTAGAGGAACAAAGCATTCTGATGAAATTCATCCATGACAGCTTCTTAGTTAGTTTTCTTTCATTCACTAAATGTTTTGTTTTGATTCCCAGAACTACCTTCCTAGATGTCTATAGAAAATGAACATATTGCCACATAAATAAATGAGGTTCCGGGACCCAATTCCGAAGTGTATGTTTGTGCGCGCACGTACGCCACCCTCCCAACAGCCACAAGCAATTCTCGGACACCAGCAATTAAGTTGTAAATTCAACTAAATTTTGATGCTATGCACCCAGAGGCAAAGGACTCAGTCTCACGAGACTCCCCCCGACTTCACGTGCCTGTGCTTTGACCAACTGGCTACAAACTGGAACATCCCATGACCACCTCCTCGGGTTCAATTAATTTGCTCACGTGGCTCCCAGAACTCAGGAAAACCCATTTACCCACTGGATTACTGATTTATTCGAAAGGATTTTAGAGCATACCAATCAACAGCCAGATGAAGAGATATGTAAGGTGAGGTCCAAACCAAAGGAGCCTGCATCATCCTGGAATTTGGGGTGTGGCGCAGTGGAACGCGGAAGCGCTCTGGTTCCCTGCCTTGGAACCCCCGCTGCCCCCAACCCCTCCTTCTGGTTTTTCTGGAGGCTTAATCACGCGGGCATGATTCATGAACTCATTGGGCGTTGGGGCTTGGTTCAACCTCCAGCCCCGCTGCCATCCCAGGGAAACAGGGGATGGGACTGAGGTTTCCAACCCTTCTGTCCATCGTTCCCTGGGCAAGCAGCCCGTTTCACCTTCATGGCTCTGAAAAGTTTCAGGATCTGAGGACAAGCGGCCAAATATTGTAACAAATGATATTCCCATTTCTCTTATTGCTCAGGAAATTCCAAGCGTTTGGAAGCTCCAAGCCAGGAACTGTGGATGATGGTGTAATATATATGAAAAATATTTTTTGGTCATTTGCATAAAGATATATCGTGTGTGTGTATATACACATATGTACATATACTATAAATCAAATATCGCAATAAATACATTTAAAATTCTTAGCTTGTATTTTGCAAACATGTCCTTATTTGTCTGTCACTGTCACAAAAAGCAACTACTTCAAAATATGATTGAATGGATTTTCTTATGCTTTTCAAAGTAAACAAAAAAAATCAAAAAAACTACAGACTTTCTCATGTAATACAGAGCATCACAGAGTGTAGCGATATAACAGCTTGAAGAAAAGTGGGCATGTTACTAACAAATAGGCAAGGTTTTCCTCTGTGCAACTCAAGTCCAGTACAGAGAGGCACAGTTCGTACTAGACAGTGGCCCTGTGTCATGCCCTGTGGAGACCTGGGAGAGTTCACACAATCGGGGTAGAGTCTCCAGTGCACAGACCGGAGAGGCGATGGTGGGGTAAGGAGTGAGGAGCCTAAGGCTGCAGAAGATTTTTCCATTTTAATTGTTAAAAAAAACACGTTAAGAACAAATTTAAAATGCTTAGTAAGAGGCAAATATAAGAGAAAGCAACTTGCAATTTGTTTAAATACAAAATAGTGAGCAGAGGGAGAAAACCCTACTTGAGGAAGACTAGTGGGGGGGAAAGCCTGCACCCTAGCCACTCTTTCTGTTGCCATGGAAACTAGGAGACTGGACTCCCACATTCAGTGTTGTCGTGCCCCCAATCTGAACACTCATCCTCGCCTACTAACACCTCCTCCACATGATGGCAACTCAGTCAAATTTAGCAACGCAGGTGTTTAAGAGAACACAGGAAGCTAACTGCAAAATGTTTTTTGCATTAATAGATAAACATAGCTCTGACCCACCTGTGACTTACTTCGAGTATGGAAACAATTTTCATCAACTTGGTTATTTTACTGCTCAAGTGGGCCAGGCAATCTGGACCTCAGTGCAGGGGTTCAGCATGAGACACCCCAAGATGGGATAAGCAAATTATTTTGTGGTAAGCAAACTATTTTGACCTAGAGGCAATCAATGCCCTGTAGGCTCAAGAGAAACTTCTGTCCTCCCTTAACTACCTAGAAGAATTTGAATTAGGGGCCTTGCCCATAATCAGAGATTATCAGAGACAAACTTCCCACCTCTCCACCTGGCCGAGCAAGCTACTAATCACTGAAAATCTCTGTTACTGTGCTACAGTGACTGTGGGAGCCCCCAGGCGCCTGACCTCACCCTGAGCTCAGAGTGTTGTGCATAATTCATTTTCCTTTCTGCCTCCAAACCGTTGGTGTGCACGGGGTCTCTGACTCTCTCGAGGCTGCAAAGTAACCATGGATAGGTCTGTAATTAAATTTGATTTTCTCTGATTAATCTGTCTCATGTTGATGTAAATTTTAGACCAGCTGAAAGAACTTAGGAGGGTAGAGGAAAGTTTCTTCTTCCCCACACAAGGGGGACAGATTAGGCCAATTCATAAACTTTTGAATAAAGGTTAACGTTTCCAAAGGCAAAGAATCTGTAAGTATGAATAAATTTTTCCTTTCTTTAACCAAACTTTGCATCCAATACTATACCTATATACGCACAGCCAACTTAAGTAACATATATTGTCTATCTAGTCAACATCGATAACCTTGGAAATATCAGTATTAGGTGCTTGTGAATGTTTCTATGATGACTTGATTCGTTATATATTGTCAAAGAAGGTTCACATAGTCAGCAACTAATGTTCACATTGCTGGAACAAAGTTATGTCAAACCATTTGTTTTGCCCTAAGCATCCCCACTGTTACGTTTCTTCAGTGTGAATACTGTTTGAAAAAAAAAAAAAAAAACCACCACCACAGCTGGGTGTTAAGAAGGCAATAGTGCGAATAATCTTGAGTGCCCTTCAGAGGCTGACTGCGTAATAACTGAGTTCTCCCTTGAAACAGCATAGTCCATTAGGTTTCTGAACACCCTGCTCAGTCATCTCAAAGCCTGTTCATGGTTAAAGAGTAACAACATGATTATTTCCCTTCCCCCAGGGGAATTGCCAAATTGCAATATTCTGTTATGGGGACCCAGGCCTCTGACACACATACTGAAGAGTAAAACCTCGCTCGCTCCGAATACGCAATTGTGGTGTGTGCGGCTGCGTTGTTCCACACGGGGTTTCCAGTGTGCTTTCATAAATGCCTCAAGTTATAGACTATTTTGAAAAAGTGCAGTGTGGTAGTGTGGTGTCCACAGCTAGTCTCCTGGGGATGTGCTTCTGTGTTACGTGGATTGTCCTGAGCTAAGGGCAACTTTAGCTGTGGACTCAGGAGAAAGTTCTGCCCTTACCTTGACAACCTCAGAGAACCTGAATTTGGAGCCTTGCTCGTGATGGGAGATTATCAGAGGTCACCTCTTTTAACCTGTCTGTAGGTCAGGACAACTCTGTTAGCATAACTCTGGTCACTATAACTCTGATAGACTAAACCTCTGTCATGACCCTTTGACACCCCTGATGCCTCATCAGGATACCTTGCCTCATCCTTGGCTCAAGATGTCTTACTGACCCATATTCTCTTTCTGTCTCTAAACCTCTAGTGCATGTGGGGTCTCTGGCTCCTATATGTGGGGATCCCATCTATACATATCTACTAAATTTGGTTATTTTCTCTTGCTAATGTGTCTCATGCTTATTTGGTTATTACACCAGCCCAAAGAACCTTGAGGGGAGAGGAAAGTCTCTCCTCTTCTATACTGGTTTTTAGTGCATTCTATAACACACCAAGGTATCAGTGAGTTCTGATATCCCTGGTTCAGGAGAACCAAGACACAGACTGATTTTGTTTTCTCCAGGAAATAATGACAAACAGCGACAAGATCAAATTGTCAAATTTGAAGCTCAGATGGTTGTTTTAAGGTTCTCCCAAGTCTCCTGCATTGTTATTCCATCTCCTGCATTATTTTCCTATCTCCTTTGGTAACATCCATTCTTCCTTCCGCTGCCCACTGGGGCCACACTTTCTAGTCTCATCCCTCAATAAAGAAGGAGAAATAGGTCTGAAAATAGCTACATAAAAACAAGCCCTCGTGGGGAAAGGGGACAATTGCCCCTCCCTCTTCTGCTTCTTTTGGCTAACTGAATAATCAAATCCATACAAGACATACTGACAACAGAAAAGTCGAATTTAATTTCTCGTGCAAGGGAACCTCCCCTATGTGACAGTCAGACACCCTGCCGATCGGAGAGATTCAGAGGCAGGAAGGGAAAATGAGGTGCATGTGACATTCTAAAGTGAGGATGAGGTCAGGCGCCTCGGTGCTTCAGGGAGGGGGAAGGCCATCTGCAGGATGCTAAGTAGAGCAGATGTTCAGTGATTAGTAGTTTACCCTGCCCTACATAAGCCAAGAAAACATTAGCTGTGATAGTCTCTTATTTCGGGCAAAACTCCTCATTTAAATACCCCTATCTAGTTAAGGATGGGTGGGGTTGGGCACAAGTTTCTCCCGAGCTCACCGGTCTCTGTTGCTTTTAGCTCAAAATCAGCCCCATCACACAGAGACATCTCCCAGTGACTCATTGCAAACCTGACACATTCATTCACATCAGCCTCTTCATGTCTATGAGTAATCACCACGCAGTCAGCCCCTTCTTTGGAAAGCAATTATGGACCATAAAAAGCAGAATGCAGAGGAGCTTGGATGAAAAAGATCAAAGATTGCACAAAACCTTTTTCTGGCCGAATGCCTTCCTCTCCTCTCCCCACCCCACTTATCCCTTCTGCCCCAAGGGCTTCACACCCTAGGCATCCAAAGTCTGCTCTCATTGCAAAGCAGTCCTATCCCTGATCTATACATATCCTCAGATAAGCATATTATCTGACCTACGAAATATTAGACTATTCCGTGTAAAAAGTAGCTAGGAATGAGATCGGGTAGCAACACAAATATAGAAATGGCCAAAACCGGGCATCTGCCTTTCACGGGATGATTTCACTTGTTGGAAGAATGTCGCTCCCACTCACTCCAGCAGGGTCCGTCAGAGTAGCATCTCCTTTCTGAGGGGGAGAAGAGTCCGTAGAAAGGGATAGAAATGCTGCTCTCAAAACATCCCTCAGTGCGGCCGCTCAAGGCCACGTGAGCAGAGGCTGAAGCCTCACAAGAGAGACACACCCCAGCATTATTGACCAGGAATGGCTAGTCACTGCATTTCTGAATTGGGAGCTATTCCTGAAGACCCTTAAAAAATTCTGTCTAGTAGGTCAATGGCAATGGTCTTGGCCATTCACTATGTGGCAGTTCCTTCACGTGGAAGAAGAGGAGCTTTACAAATTGCCACTTGTTGCTCTAGTACTTCTATTAGAGGGGAGAAGAAGTCTGCTCCCCAGAATGCCAAATAAAAGAGAAAAGTTGTAACTGATTGAAAAAAAATAACAAACCTTCCCAACAAAGAAAGCAACTTCACAGGTAGAGAGAGAAGGAAGCAGTAGCATTGATGTTTGATAATTATTCTTAATATTATCTCAGGTAAAGTATAAAAGAGACAATGGTGACATACTTTTGTCTGATACCTTTTCTGAGAGTATTTACTGTTTCATTATCTTTAAAAATAAAAACAAATAAATTCCCTTTGACTTCAATAAAGAGAAAGGGATCCTTCTGGACTTTTGCTAAATAGTCCTGTAAAAAGCAGATTTAGAATGCATCACAAGTTAAGCATTCTTCTGATCTACTAGGCCAAGCGAAGAATCCAAAGAAAATGCGTCACTAGTGAGTATCTTTCGGCATTTTGCGTCACAATCATGTAGGGATCCATTTGCACATTTCTTGTGTGTTTCTTATTTTTGCCTGTTTATAACATCCTCTTCATCCAAGTTTTTATTATACTAGGAGCACACAAAAAAAGGAAGAAAACAAATTGATTGACTATGTGAATCCAACCTCACTGGTCACCAGTCACTGGTGTGTTTTTAATTAACTGTAACTTTTGAGTTTTAATTTTTTTCTCTTTTTGCGCCAGCCATGTTTCATAATTTTTCTCACTTATTTACATTTCTTTTTGTTGTTCAACATTGGGTTCATTAGACACCAGAAAGGCAACCAAAGAGCAAGTTGTAATAAATAATTCATCTTCTATAGTGTACTAATTTTTATATTAAAATATAACATTTTTACCCTAACTTTGTTTTGGTTATCTTAAGTGTAATTATCTAATATGTATTTGTTTTATGTATAATATTCAATATACATACTTATGTCTTTATACACTATAATATTTAAATATTTGTGGTTTTTGTAGCATTTAATAAAATTATCTTACATCTTATGAAAATAATATATTTAAAAATACTAATTAAATAAAATTGATTTGGTAATCTCCAAGATCCGCAATATTCAGGAAACTACTTCAAGGGTGAAAGATCTTTCTAAATCTCTAAAAGATTAAAGCCCATGTAACCGTACTCTTTGGAGCTCATCCTTTGCTGCCAGTTTGTAATCTCACCTGGGAATTGATAGTGTCTGCTTCCCGCCAGAAATAAGGATGGAAAGGGTCTATAGGGTAGAGGAAGATAAGATACACCATCTTGTGGAACTGTCGGCACAGTAAAGCTCAGAACCTAGATATCTCCTATCAAAATACAATGAGTCAAACAAACACAAATTAAAAGTCATTGAGCAGATAAAATTTTATTTGGCAGGAACAAGAAAAACTTAAGAGATATTGTTTTAAAAGTATTTTTCTAACAGAACACAATAAATGTGATAGCATTTTCAGATTGGACAGCTCCAAGCCAATGGTATGAATGCAGTGATGCGGGCATCTGCAACCCAGAAACCAATGTGGAGAACAGGAACAAGCACTGAGGAAACACAATAGTGTCACCTTTTGTGCACAATAAAGTTCTACCCATTTCCTTTGTCTAATTGTCCTCGAAGTAATAACTCCATAACAATGGTGGCCACAGCAGCAAATCAGCCTTTGTCACACTTTGATACATGACAAAGATTTGCAGGTAAGCTGATCAAAGTCTAGAAGATAATATACATTGCTGTCCTTGGAATGCCATGCCATGTTACATAATATTGTAATCACAATTGGCCTGTAATATTAAAAATATTCTTCATCAATCACATACAATTTATAGAGTATTTATATATGAATTATGCTAAGTATTATAAGTACTTTAGGTGACAGCATCCTTGCTTGCATTGTAACATGATGATACATCAAATAAGAATATTCATGTTTTTTACAAAGGGAAAAGCTAGAATACAAATAAAAAGTGCTATCTTTATTTCACTATCTTTCACATAGAGCATTTTCTAAGTATGAGAAGGGGAAATGTGGGCAGAGAGACTGAATGAGCATCTATAAGTAGACAAACAATTTGGCTCATGTGATTATAGGAGTAAATCAGGAAGGGAGGCAAGAGGGGGAGGGGAGGTGGAAATGGCAAGGGAAGGAGAGGAAAAGGCAGAGGGGTATGGAAAAGAGCAATAAAACAATGCAAAAGCAACCAACAAGAATCTCTTTTAAAACAAGGCAGTAACTTTATAATATGATAAATTATAGTACTATTAACCTTATAATACTATAGATAAATTAAAATGTGTTATTCACTCAAAGACTGAGTTGAAAAGGGATTAGTCAAATTCTGAATCTTCCAGTTCAGTAATTACTGGTATGAATTGGCATTATTTTAATTATTTAACTATAATATAATAGATGAGTCCAGATTAATACTTTTAATTTAACCCACTTTCCATCCTATTTGACCCTTCTTCTGTTGGTTGAAAATGTTTCTCAGATCACTGATACAAAGCTAAATCACAGCCAAAATATACAAAATCTCATTAAATTGAAAGATATATCCATTATTATCAAGTCAGTTATAAAAACAGAAACAAAGAAATTTGTTTCCCTGTGACTTCTCCTCATCGTAAACAATCTAGTCAAGATGTCCTATAGTTTTTAAATGAAACAAATGTCTCACCCCAAATTATCTACAAGGTCATACTTGAGAGGTGTTTGTACTGAGTGTATCTGCATTCATTTTAGCAATTGAATTATCAGTGAGAACAATCTTAAATCGGAGCTCCTAAAGTATTAAAATCTGTAAGTGAAAAAAAGGATTAAGAGATTTGAAAATGACATTCTCTACAAGAAAGGTAAAGCCCTGGCTTTAGGCAAAATACCTGTGAAACTTGTCTCCCTTCCCTTGAGTCTTCCCTTCATTTTTCTCATAGATGCTGCCTTCTCTCACCTGGAATCCTCAGCGCCAAGGTAGATCCTTTTTTACCACAAAGTGGCCAAGCACCCCTAGTAGGGAATTATCGCATAGCTGCACTAAAGTGTATTTGAAGGATTAGGTTTGGCTAATGACCATTCCTGGAAGTATTTGCATCAAGAAATATAAAATTTAGTAGAAATAAATGAAAACCTAATGGTGGCATTCCAAGCACTGTTCGTTCAGGCGAAAAGGTTTGGGAGCCGGGCAGGCAGCGGAATGAGTGGAAAAAATGCTAATGGTGGCTCCGGACGCATTGCTCGGAGATGATTACTGACACACGTGTGCATGGCCCCTAGACTTTATATCCCATTCTTCCACAGTCTGAAAACCAGGTGCACGAGGCTATGGAAGCTTTGGATTAAGGTCCTGGCGTATAGCTCTAGTTCTGGCTCACCCTATTTGTGTGATCTAGGCCAAAATGATTCATTACTTCATTCCCATGGCACCTTTGAGTTCCTTTAGCTGCTAAAAAGAGAGAGAGAGAGGGAGAGGGAGAGAGAGAGAGAGAGAAACCCTAGAAATTGAGGGTACAATGTACACTGTATAAAATAAAAGTATTATTCTACAATAAAAAATATTAAAGTTGGGAAGGAGGAAGAAACTTTCCCCTGCCCTTCTTGGTTCTTCCAGCTGATTTAACAGTTAAATCTACATGAGACAGATTACATTAACACGAGAAAATAACCAAAGTGAGGTACATGCATACATAGGGGACCCCCTACATACAGGTGAGGTTCAGAGACAGGGAAATGTGGGAATAGGACGGCCTGAGCTAAGGATGAGGTCAGACACCTTGGGTCTTCAGCGGGTGGAAGGTCGTTTGTAGGACAATAAAAGAGCAGGTGTTCAGAGACCAGATGCTAGCTTTGCCCTGTAGGTAGGTCATAAAATGTTATTTCTGGAGATAATGTATTTTACTCCATTCAAATTGTTTAGGGAAGTGGTAAAAGTTTGTGCTGAAACCTCAAGGTCTTGATTACCTTTAGCTCACAGTAATTTGCATGCCAAAGCAACACATCTCTGGAGGGTGGAGGGCGGTCTCTTCTGAGCCTCCTCAAAGTTTAAGAGAATATGATACTAGCACCTCCTGCCTAAATTAAAATTTTGACTTCTGAGCCTGCCCCTGTAAAATTTCCCACTATTGAACACTGTCAGAAGTTCCATTTTTAAGTCCAAATATTGCATTTACAATGAGTTATGATTCCTACTCAAATTCCTACATCGTCTCTGGGTTGGTAAAGAATTGTTTGAATGGGACTATTCCTCTTTCCAAGGGATTTCAAACCCAACAAAGAGGGATAAGGTAAGTAAATAGTTACTTATGCTTTGAAAACCAGAAAGCAAACTGAACCTAGCAAGTAGGCAGACTTAGCATTGGCATTATAGTGATATGGCTATTTAGGTTTTTGAGATACTTGACCTATTGAGTTTTCTGTTTCCTTCTTTTACTTGCTTTGAGGAATTCTAAATTTTTACTCAAGTTTCTGTTGCGTCTTTATAATTATGTAGTTATTTAAGGAAAGAGCAACAGCCTTGTCTACTCCACAAACAGTTTATAACATAGGGAAAAAAGTATAGAAAAACACAAAAACATAGAAACACTTCTGACCCAAGTGCAAACCCATAAATGACTAAAGCTCTGCAGTGAATGCATCACACATCATAACAATGCTTGACAGTCGGGAAAGGAAAGAACTAGCAGGATGGGAATAGACGCTGAAGGAATTGTCTACTGCAGAGACCAAAGTGACCAGGCCAAGAGGGACAAGTCTGAGCAGGCTTCATGGAGAAGTTGACTATTGATTTGAACTGTTCTTATTGCGCTCTTACCATGCTCCGGAAAGTTCAGGGAATTTATTATAACTTCGTGAATGAGTTTAGGGGGTGAGTATTGAATTTAATTTTGATAAAATACTCCTTGTCATAACCAGGAGTTGTTTTTCCCCTTCATTACATTTAGTAGGCTAAAATTCTTTCCACTCATTAGCTTTCCAAGCTTTTAAAAATTCTAGGTTGCTCTTTTCTTCACATTTCCACTTATCTGTCTTAAAAGCCCCTAAGTTCAAGGTGACCAACAGTTAAACCCACAACCTTTACGCCATCCCCGATCCTCTCCTGGTGTCCCCTCTTTTAGGGAATGACACATACACTTGATTGCCATCCTTGACCTCTTATCCCCTGACATCTCCATCATCAGGTCCATTGATAACGGACTGATCTGTGGCGGGGTCTTATCTGTTCCCAAGAAGAAAGAGAGTTCCGGATAAATGGCATTGGTGCAATGGTAAAGGAGAGAATAGAAAGTGAATCACCGGGAATATTTACAGTTACTTCCTGCTGTTCAGAATGTATTCACCTTTCCTACAAGAATCGTCTTATTGGGGGAAGTTCTCTTTCCTCCTCTGTGTGTGGTTTTGTGGGAATGTGGATCTGGGAGGCTGATTGTACATCTCTGATGAATGACTGGGGGAGCGTCGCCTAGCCCTACAGTGAATTTCTCCCGGCCTCATTTAACCAGAATCTGTTTCTGTTTCTCGCTACCAGGGGCTATGACGCTTACAGTTAAGAGGCCCTGCACCACGGTGCTCTCTGGAAGTCTGAGAAATAGTGTGCAGGCATTCAACAAACATTTGCTGTTGTGGAAATGAAATGAACAAAACATGATTGCTACTCTTGAAGGACAGTTTTTAAAGGGGGACAAACACCGGAAGGTATTTGCCATCCTAGAGATAAGAGAGGACCAGTGTGAAAAAGTGGTAGAGAAGAAACTATAAGCATTGTGTGAGAGGCATTAAAGTTGTTATTCCAGAAATGGTAATGTTTAGAAAAGCAGAAAAATACAAACTCAGTGGCAGATGCGGTGACAACATACAGGATTGATTCCAACGTTCACTTGTTTCTATGGCAACTCAATTTTTTTATGAATGACACATATTTCATAACAGGCTTAGTGCCTAATTATGGAGAATGTTGGGGAAGCAAGAAGTCACCCTAATCTCCCAGGAGGTCATAGTTGTGAGTGGGCACAATATTTTAAATGTGATGTGTTTGTAAATCAAGTAACTCATAGGGGACTTTTATCCAAAACACAATAAAAACACTTCTCACAATTCAATAGTAAAAGTCAAATAAACCAATTTAAAAATGGGCAAAGGAGCTGAAGAGACATTCCTCCAGAGAAAATATACAAATGATCAATAAATACATGGAAAGCTGCTCAAAATTGTTAGTCACTAAGGAAACACAAGCCACAGTGACAATGAGCTGCCACTTTGTGCACAGTAGGATGGCTCTAATCAAAATGACAGACACTAATAAGTGTTGGCAAGGACGTGGAGGAACTGGTACCCTCAGACAGTGCTGCCCTTGGAAATGGAAAGCGATGCAGACACTTTGGAAAACAGTTCGGCAGTTACTCAAAATGTTAAACATAGAGTTATCATATTTCCCAGTAATTTTCTTCCTACATATCTACCCAAGAGAAATGAAAACACATGTTCACAAAAAGACTTGTATGCAAATATTCATAGCCCTTGTACCCTTTATAGTCAAAAACTGAAAATAACCTAAAAAACCATCAATAAATGAATAAACAAAATTTCATACATGACTATAGCAAAATATTATTCAGCAATAATAGAGGATGAAGTACTAAATGCTACAACACAGATGAATCTTGAAAACATGATACTAATGAAAGACGCTGGTCACAAAAGACCACATCTGGTATGATGTCATCTATAAGAAATGTCCAAGAGAGGCAAGTCCACAGAGACTAAAATCAGACTCGTGGTCCCAGAGGCTGGGGCCAGGAGGACAATGGAGAGAGACTACTAAATGATTACGGAGCTTCTTTGGGGTGGGGGGGGGGGGTTCAAATGTTCTAAGATGAGATTGTAGTAATGGTTGCACATCTCCAGGAATGTATTAAAAACTACCAATGCGTATACTTGAAAGGGGTGAACTTGACAGTGTATGCGTTTTATCTCAAAAACACTATTACAAAAATAAATGCAGTGTATTAATAAGTGCAAATCTGACACGATGTACAAAACACAGGGTTTGTGTAAACTGAGGAAAGGGTGCAACTGAGAAGGCTCTGTGGGAGAGGTGACGTTACATCTGTGACTTACTCGCCTCTTAACCAGCCGGACCTGTGGATGCGCTGGGAGGCAGTTCCATCAGGCTCCGGCTGCCCAGATACATAAATATTAAAGAATAACAACCGCGTTCAGTTCTGAATGGAAAACATGTTCCAGAACTCTCAAGCATGTAAATCCCAGAGGTTAAGCTGCAGGCAACTCCACTCTTCCACTGCCAGGTCTCCGATAGAGGTCATTACCGCAGTTCAGCCACCCTGGAGTTTATTCATTGACGCATTTCTTTTCTATTCAAAGACTCACAAGTGCAAGAAGGGCCAGGAAACAAAGAACCCCTCAAACGTTTCATTCTCACAGGATGTGGAATGAGTCGATTTTAGAACCCACTTCATTCATCCGTTTGCTCCCTGCGTAACCAGAACAGCGCTGGTGTCCCAATGTTTGCTCAAGTGCTAAACCCCACACAACGCGAAGCAGCACACCACAGCGAGGAAGTGCCTCCTGAAACACTCAGCACTTCGCTGCCACATTCAAACTTCCCCAGTAAGAAAACATCTCTCTTTTTGTCAATGCACATACTTAGAAATTATAGCAGAAAGAATTTCAGATGCCTTATCTTCTCTCTATAAACTATATCTGGGTCAAACAAACAGAAATTGTTTTAGACTGTAGGTCTCAGAGTTCATATTTAACATTAACCTAGGGCATAGTGTTTACAGTATAACTGGTTAACTTATTAGTGCCATTTTGTCAACCCCGTACAATGGGTAAATAATAACATAGAAACCATAATGCAAAACACAATAGTATACTACAGTAGAATTTCATTGTAGCCTAGGAAACTAAAAGTTACCAATCATCTCTCCTTGGGAACCAGTGGATCAAAGCGAAAGTGATGCCCTGGCTGGTGTAGCTCAGTGGACTGAGCATGCGCCTGTGAACCAAAGCGTCACTGGTTCAATTCCCAGTCAGGGCACATGCCTGGGTTGCGGGCCAGGTCCCCAGTAGTGGGGCGTGAGAGGCAACCACACATTGAGAGGCAATCCCTCTCTTTCTCCCTCCCTTCCCCTCTCTCTAAAAATAAATAAATAAAATCTTTTAAATTAAAAAAAAAGTGAAAGTGATAAGAATGGATTGTAATAAAAACCTGCGCCACAAATTATACACAAATCTTAGGACCTTAAAATTTCTGCCAGGAGAAATGCCACATCAAAGACCACTGTGACCACAAAAAAATAATAGTAATCAATGAACCAGAAAGAAGTGTACCTTAGCAAGACTCAGCGGCCAATCCCTGGGTGATATGGGGAAACCAGCTGTAATGTAACAGAAACTCACTGAGTCACAGTGGAGGTTAGCCCAATGACAATGGAGCAGGGAAACCAGAGAGCAGCGTGCACGGAGGTGATCCCCACATTTCCTCGGAACTCGCCAGGGTAAACCGTGCCTGTGCGTCACTGTCTGCTGCGCGTTGACCTCCTGCTGGGTAAGAGGAGGGGAAAACTTGAGATCTTGAAGGATTTCAGGTGGTGAGGGGAGAGGGTAGGCCTTTACAACAGTGTCTGCCTGATAGAATAGCTAAAGAAAAATGAAATTTCTAACGTTGTAAATGCTAATTCCCCATCAGTATGTGCTTTGTGCCGTTTTTAAAAAAGCTTCTGTGGAGGTAGATTTCATTGCAGTGAAGTAGACAGGCCTTAAGAAAAATGCACTTGCTGAATCATAAAGCAGATGCACTCATATATCTTAACCTTTCAAAAACTACCACTTTTCCAAAATAGGTACCGTTTTACATTCCTTCCAACAATGTATGAGTTCCCTTTTCATTAAGCATTTATCAGCACTTGATTACAAGTCTTTTCATTTTAATGAAATTAAAACTGAAAATTTTAATTACAAGTCTTTTCTTTTTAATGGCTATGTAGTGATTTCACCTGATAGTTTTAATTTGCTTTTTGTCTAATAATTAAGAATCTTGAACACATTTTCATGTGCTTATTGGCCATTTCTTTGGCCATAAATAATATTTTGTATATGTTTTTGCTTAAAATTTTATCTGGTATAATATTAATACAGCTATATGTGCTTTATTTTTATTGTTGTATGCATGATATACAATTGGTTTGAAAAGATTCCTAAGCTATACTCCTAAGAGTTATAAATTTAAAAATAACTTTTCAAACATTGGAAAAAGTATAATTATGTCTCTGACGTGGGAAGCAAAGTTCACAATACATCAATGAACAAACAGAATATCAACTACAATCTTTTGTGTGAGGGAGAGAGAGAGAGAGAGAGAGTGTGTGTGTGTGTGTGTTCATAGTGAGTGTATATTTTAGGTTAAAGCTAAAGACCCACCTGTTCTGAGTAGTTAGTCCTAAGTAATGGAATGTTGCTGATTTTTTCTTTTGTTTGCTTCTCTGTATTTTCTGATTTTCTAAAATAGGACTCTAGTTTTTGTTTATTTAAAAAAATTTTTAAAAAGTTTAAGAAACAGGGAAGGGTATCAAGTGCAAAAACAGAAACCAAGTTCTATCTGGACTGGAGAGAACTTCTGGCTTTGGCAATAGCAAGGTCTTCCACAGCGTTATCAAGGATAGTTTCAAGAAAGTGTGTGAAGCTGAGGTTAGAGTATAGCGGACCTCAGAGTAGGAAAAACAAATCATTTTTTAATTGGCTATGAGGCATACAAAACAAGAGTATGAAAGATTTGTGAACGAGGAAGCACAGACTAATTTTATCTTTGTTTATACTGAGAAAGATGTTAACATGTTTATAGACAAAGGGGGAGCAGGAAGACGAAAACAGGCCAGTTTGGGGGGCAAGGGAGAGAGATGCCTCAGGAGCCAGGCAGTGGGGCTAGTCCCCGAAGAAGCAGCAACTGAGCAGAAAAAGGGGAGGGGTGCACTGTGGAAGTCCCTTCCAGACCAAGAAATACTAAGGCCAGTATAACTATGCCTGCAGATGCGAGGAGAGACTTGTTTCAACTTGTTTACCTTTTCCTTTTTTCCTGGGGACAGGATGAACCAAACTCGAGAGGTTATTAAAGAAACTTTAAAAATCTCTTATCTGAATAATCACACCATTCCAAACTCAGGGTTGCTCACACTGTAATTTCAAGTAAAAGATAAAGCAGCAATGCTTTCTTTCAGCCCAGCCTAAAATGGACATGGGCATTACTTATTAAGTGAGTGATATAAGTACTTCTCCTAAGATTTATACTCAAGGGTGGCCATTTAAAACCATGCATGCATACTAGTTAGGTGATCTAGTTTCATTTTGTTTCATGAAGCTGTGACAAAAGACATGGAAGCCCAAGGGGAAAAAACAAAGGGAGGGAACGAGCCAAAAGATGTTGGGTATTCAGTCCTAGGTATGATATAGTAACTTTCAGCCCTGGCTGGTGTGGCTCAGAAGATTGAATGCCCGCCTATGAATCAAACCCTCACCCTATCAAATCCCAGTCAGAGCACATTCCTGAGTTTCTCACCAGATCCCCGGTAGGGGTGCTCAAGAGGCCACCACACGTTAATGTTTCCCTCTCTCCCTCCCTTCCCCTCTCTCTAAAAATAAGTAAATAAAAATATATTTTTTAAATGTAACTTTCTGAGCCCTGGCTGGCGTAGCTCAGTGGATTGGGCACAGGCTTCGAACCAAAGCATCACAGGTTCGATTCCCAGTCAGGGCACATGCCTGGGTTGCAGGCCATGACCCCCAGCAACCGCACATTGATGTTTCTCTCTCTCTTTCTCCCTCCCTTCACTCTCTAAAAATAAATAAATAAATAATCTTTAAAAAAATAGAATAGTCATATACTCAGCAATTTAAAAAAACTATCGTAACTTTCTGACATCTGTATTTTGTATATGATGAAACTGAACCCAAAGTGGTAATGTTATTTAGCAAACAAAGCTAGTATGTAGCAGCCCTGGGATTTTACTTTAGAATTCGTACAGTTTCCACTCTGCCAGTCTGGCTGCAAATCTGAATTTCCAACTGATAAAACAATGATGGCTGATGACAGAGCAGCAGACAAAAACTGGCCATGTAGCAGCAGTAGCTTCTGGGAGAGGAAGCAGGCCTGTAGTCTCAGATGGCCGCATCTGCCACGTGCTTTCCACATAGCCTTGAGCAACTCACTCCTTTCTCTGCATCTCAGCATCCTTATCTGAAAAACCGGACATCTTTATTACACGGCCACTCAGATTCCTCTCGAGCTCTGAAACACAGGATCTCACTGCACCTGGTCTCTGCACTGAAGTCTCAGCCTGTTCCCTAGCAGTGTCTGCAGTTCCCAAATTCCTCAGGGTACAGAGGTGTGAGCCACGGGGCAAGAAAGCCAGGACAAGGAGTAGCCTGTCACATTCACATAAGCATTGTGGTTACAATCAGCCTGCAACAATGGACAAGAAACATGTAACAACCAACTTCTGACCTTTTCTCCACGTCACGAGCTGCATTTGTCAGCACGGGGGTCTTCTCATGCAAAGGGATTGTCATTGCATAGCCATTGGCCTGTTTTTGGTTATGCATCTTGTGGGAATTCTCATGAAATGGTAACATAAATAACAGATTCTTTAATTTATAAGGCAGTTATAAAATATATAGTAAAGTAAGTGTTAAGTTCTAAAACACTGTAAGAAGTTTTAAAGGCAGCACATAGTATGGACTGAGGATGAGCATAGGCACACACACTGAATCGGAGATCATTACAGCTGGAAATGGGGGATCACCTAGTCCAAGCCTCTCCTATGTCAAAGGAGGGCTTCAGGGCCCTTGCAGAAGGATGACTTGCATTATTTTTTTAGGAGACTTCTCCCAGGAACTCGGCCTGGGACTACATGCAGGCGTCTGCCACAGCAGCACAGATAAAGCAGGGAGAGCTTACTCGGAAGACCAAGGGGTCTTCTCTTTGGCCCAGCCAACAGGGAGTCTAACAAGAATTTTTAAAGCACCCAGGACATTTGAGAGCAGAATCAACTCCCAATACAGAGACAGTTTCATTGCTTTGGTTTTCCAAAGAGAAAATATTTCCTTACTTTTTTCAAAGGTGTTGCCTAAATTTCCTCATTTCTCCTAGAGATTTTAATTTCAAATGTCCCTGTGTTTTGATAATTATTTTCAACTGATGTTGAATAATATAATGAGACGTTTTCGAGTAAAAGACATCTTGCAGATGGCAGCTGTTTCTACTTCCTGCATCATTATACACATATATATACATATATATATATTTTATATATATATGTATATAAAATAATAAACATACAGGGCCCAGCACAAATAGCACCCCTTTTTTATTATAAAAATCTTTTATTACAGAATCATAAGCATGAAATTCTATAACATAACAACATCACACTCAAGCACGCCATATAACATTTTAGGTGAAATGTTCAAATTAAAACTCTAAGTTATTACACCATGTTATTCCCTTACCAACCACACTCAAGCAGGCATTACTTCTGCCAGACCCTGGGCGTGTGCAATTCCTCACGCAACACCCGCCTGGCACATTGCAGAAGGCTGGATGCAAACAAAACACCAGAGAGCTGGAGCAGTTGGGAGGAAACAGACACCCCGGCAACCAAAATATCAATGTCAAGAATAGGAAGTGTCAGTTTCCAGAAGCAAAGACCCTCTTCCTAGTGAGTGGGTGCGTAGCTGTATCTGTAAGGCTAGTTTAGGCAGTAGGTGGTCTCCCTCCGCTGCTTCTCGTTGCTTAGAGTGAGCATAATAACTTTAACTGGAATGTAATAAAAGTCAACAATAAAAATGATAAATATACTTGGAAACATTGGAGTTCATTCAAACACACAGGCATCAACTTGCCAACTGCAAAAAAAAATACATAACAAAATTACTCAGGCTTAACTACACGGAGTATTCGACACTGGAAAAAATCTTGAGGGTCTCCCCTCACAGGAAACAATTTTCAATGAACAAGTTTACAGAGCATTTTACAGGCATGAGCTTATGTATTCTGTGCAACAACTCTGTGAGGTGGGTGCTATTGTGATTCCACTTTTGATAGATGAGGAGACTAAAGCACCGAGGACGTGAGTAACTTGCCCAGGGTCACACAGGTAGGAAAAGTTAGAGCTGGGCGTTGGACCTTCATGTCGTGGGTCCAGAGGTGAGTTCTGCACCCGCGCCCCTTACAGCCTTCCCGATGGGCATCGTGTGCTTCCCGTGTCTCTGCACACTGTACCAAATACTTCTCATTCATTACCTAATATAGTCCTGCCAGCAAACTTTGAAACTCTGAGGTTGGTGCCGTTATTATGTCCGTGTTTATGGGTACGTTAGCCTACCTAAAGTACCACGGCTAGTAAGTTGGGAAGCTCGGATGTGGTCCCCTGCACGTGGCTTTAGAGCTCACACTTGTTACCACCCCTCTACTTTGCCTCCTGATCATTTTCTCCTTTCTGTGGATGACATACTCTTTTGGCAAGAGAACTATTCCACTCCTGCTGTGTTGGACAGTGGTATGATGTGGGATTTGGTAACAAAATCATTGATCATGTTTGAGCTCTGAGAAAACGTCAGTGGAAAATGCATTGGGGAAAATACTAGCTCTCTCCTTATCTACTTAACTGATTGTTATAAGACCAAAAAAAATAAAACACATATTAACAAATGTAAAACAGTTTCTAAAACATGGTATCTAATTAGTTATTAAGCTAAATTTTATTAATAATATCTAATTTTTACAAGAAAAATTTGAGTCTGCATAATGAGTGCATATGAAAACACTTGGCAAGCTCAGAGTTAACAGAGCCCTGCAGAAGGACAAATACACAGAACTGTCTTCAGGGATTAAACACAGGACAAGATGTAGGCAAGCTGTGATGCCACAACCAGTTAAGGCAGATTGTGAGGCTTGAATAACATTAAGAAAATAAAGGGTCAATGCTCTCTCTGTTTAGAGACGTAGACATCATGAGATACTCTCTCACAGGAGAAAGGATGCTCTGGTCTGAATGAGCACAGGAACTCTGGGACCAGAGGTGCTTAACAACATGCTCACAGTGGCTTAAATTGGCCTCCTGTTGGCTCTTCACTGATTTGTTCAATACTGCTGAGTACTTTGTCTGCATTGTATCGAATTTCAAGTTTGGATCTGTTAGAATAAAAAGAAGTAGCTGACTTAGTGGGATCCTGGCCCTTATAGGTAGAAGGGAAATCTAGAAATTACCTGCATACCAAGGCTACCGACGAATTGGAGGAAAAGCAACTGAATACTACTGCAACATTGGTATAAAACACACCACTGAGGGTCAGAGGAGAAACACATTCTCTTGCACAGAAGCCAAGGAAGAGAAGGGCCAGCTGTGGATACCTGGCAGTTGGCTGCAGTCGTGATACCCTCTCAGTCTCGTTTTCCGAGACCTTCCTGTACATTAATGTCCCAAGTTTTCCTAAGTTAGCTAGAGCTAGTGGAGTCTAACGGCGGTAGGGGGAAATAGTGTGTTTCTCAGGAGGCTGTTGCAGTGTTTCAGTGGAAAGAACTAAGCTCGTGTAAAGAACTTGGGAAAGAGAAGATGGATTAGTGAATGACATTTAAGGAAGAATCAATAACTTTCACTAATGTATTTGATAAAACAAAGTAGCAAAGATCATTGCTATATGCTCACAAAACGATTACCTTCTTCTGGGAAAACTGATAGACCGTGCTACCCAACCCCATGTATGTAGGTGGTGCCGTTGACGAATTCTCACCAATGGGAGGTGAGCAAAGGTTATGTGCCAGTTCCAGTCCAAGGCAGCAAAAAGCAGCTATACTCTCTCCACTCCCGCTCCTGTCCACACAGTTAGAAAAAAAAAAAAAAAAGGATTCCAAGATGACATTTTGTGAGCTCCACGAAACTTGAGCCCCTGAGTCACCAATTTGTGATGTGTTCCTTTTACTGTGAAACTGACTTCAGAAGGGATTGTTTTTTAGGGAATCCAAGGTACCCAAGTTTTTGAAATTGTGCGTTATTATCTTTATTTTATTGTCCTAAAGCTGGTTTTTATTTGCTTTCCAGCTAAGGTATCGCTGCACCATTTGGGCTCCAGATCTTTGGAGGCACAAATTGCAAGTGTTGATTTCCCGGGTGTGTCTCCTTCCCCCCGGTTCTCCATCCCCCAGCTGGTGAGCAGCTGGCCCACCCAGTGCCCGGCTTTACTGGGGCATCTCAGTTTCATCTGCTTGCTTCCTGGAGGCATGAGGCCATAGCTGCTTTGTATTCTTCTCGTCATTGGGAGGGTTCCCCACTAACTCGGTCTGCTATGTCACCAGAAACAGAACTACTGGAAGTCACTCTTGGCCACATGTACTTGAGGGCTCTCTTGGACATCAGTGGATGTGTCAACAGTTAGTGGGCTCTGTGGGCCTGGAGTTTGGAAGACAGGCCTAGATATAATAACAAAGGTTCTCAGAAACATCGGTAAAAGGGAGACTGCAATGTGGATGCGTGCATAAAAGTTAAAGACATATAAAAGCCTGGGGAATGTTGCCGTGTAAATAATTTTGACCGAAGAGAGCAGGGACATAAGCTGGGACAGAGGAGAAGCAGGACCAAGGAATGTCTGTCAGTTGTTACTGTTACTTGATGTGTGGGTCCTTTGAACATGTTAGCAGCTAAGGAGAAAGAGCCAAAAAAGGGAAGTGCGGAGGAAGAGGGGATGAGTGGGTGGAAAAGGATGCTAAACGGACATAAACAGCAAGAACACACCTTCGGCAGAACCTCAAAGCATCATCTGGTCAGTGACCTCTCGTTCCAAGAATAAGAAGCTAAATTCTTTTTTTTTTAGATTTTATTTATTTTATTTTTTAGAGAGGGAAGGGAGGGAGACAGAGAGAGAGAGAGAGAGAAACATCAATGTGCAGTTGCTGGGGGTCACAGCCTGCAACCTAGGCATGTACCCTGACTGGGAATCGAGCTTGCAACACTAGAAGCCAAATTCTTAGGATAATAGTAGGTTTCAAAGAGACTTTGTTCATTAGTGAGCTGGCTTTAGGTTTTTACCTAAGAAAATTTTTCTAAAATTTCCTTTGACATTATTTATATAACGAGTAGTTCCATTTATGAGATTTTTTATTTTTATTAGTAGAAAACCCCCAAATTTCCTAGTTGGAAGAATTTATTTTACAATTCTAAATTTCCAAAACCACTTTTCTCATACCTGATATGTTTCTCTCAAGTAAAAGTCTTGTTTACAAATAGGTGGTAATTCAAAATCAGATATATTAGCTCAAAGGAGGAACAGGCATCTGCATATATGTTAAGCCCCAAAGATACAACAGGATGTTAAAGGTAACTAAAGTGAGTTTATCCTTGAAAAGCACCATGGAGTTAGTGTAAGCATTGTTATTTCAAGAATAGAGATATTTCAACGCCAAGCTAATCATCAATTATTCACGCAGTTTGTACTAGACCTGAAGGAAGAATCCAAAAGGGTAAGTTAATTATGCATTTAAGATCTATTTGTTTCTAGAAAACTTGGTACATTTATATCTGTATATGTAGATTCTGATGCCTGGGAGCATTTACATATTTTCCAAAATGAACCCACAATTTAAACAGCTACCATTTCATCAGATTTAATCTGGTGCTGTGGCCAAAAGCCAAGCATATCCAGAGTTACATCTCCCTTATTTCAAAAAAGCAGTTACCTTGCTAGTTTATTTTGGTACCAAAGGCAGGCAGTTGCATTAGCTAAAAAGGGACTTGGTTTATTATGCCAAAAGTGTTTTATTATGTCAATGAAGACTCTACCTAATTAAGTACAGGAAATCAGAACATGGCCAGAATTTTTAGGCACTCTGGAAAACTAATTTTATACTAGTATTAGATTCTTGTGAACTCTCTGAAGACCTTTTTCTATGCCTGCATTAGTTCCTATAGGTATTAATCTACTGTTATATTAACAACATATACGGAAAATTCCCTTAGGAGCATGTTTTTATATAAACTACGAAAGGGGAGTTCTAAGCTGTTATTTCGAGCACATAGGAGAAAATCTGAGCCAGACACAAAGGGTGAGTGAAAGCTTCTGGAGGAAGCAACCTCTAAACTGTGATGTGAAGGATTCATTTGTCCTGCAGAGGAGTTTTGATAGAGGTTCCGGCCACTGTAGAAAGGGACAGTGGGGGTCATGGCATCGGTATGGCAATCTGTAATTGGGAGCATCTGGTAGATTAGAGCGTTCAAGCTAATGTGCCCTAGTTATATGCCTAAAGAGTTACAAATATGTTTAAATCTTGATTCTCTTACTCTGGGGGGGGGGGGCGAGTTAAGATCTCAGGTCCATTGCCCCCAGACACAAGCACACTCGTTGGTTTACTCCAGTGTGCCATGAACGGATCATCATTTCCCACGTGTTGGCAAGCAGTGCCTCACAGTAAATAAAGTAGTGGATGTGCACAGCACATCGGGTGGAAACTGGAGAGTGAAGGGAAATGAAGATGTAAAGGTAAGCGCGGAAAAACCATGGAGAAACTTGTAAACCACTGTTGAGACGTAGGGGAGCCATTCAGTGGATTTAGGCAGACAACCGAAAAGACTTGCATTTTTGGAAAATTACTCTGGATGTGGTGTGAGAATAGATGGGAAGCAGGTCAGCCCAGGGGCTAGGGAGACTCATTAACTTGTTATTGTAGCAATCCAGTACAGAGCAGTGGTCAAATGAGCCCGGGAAAAAGGTAGGGATGGGGAGTGGGAATTGGCCCCAGAGTATTAAAGAGATAACGAAGTAAATGCCAAAACAGAAGGAGACGTAAGGGTCAAGGGTGGCTGGCAGGCATTTGGTTCAACCATGGTAGAACCAAATGGTAGGTGATGTCCACTGAACACTGTTTTACTAATTATATCCCTGTGCCTGGCATGGTTAGAATTATATCAACCCATTTAATGCTAACAACACTCATTTGAGATAGATGCTGTATAATAGACCTATTTACAAATGAAAAAAAGAAACTGAGGCCTGAAAGCAAGTCGATAGTAAAAGATAGAAAGCTGGATTTGAGCCCAAGGACACCTGTTTTCTTTACTGCTACATTTTACTGTCTCTGGTGCCATTCACTAAAATTGGGCAAATGGAGTTTTAGGAAGAAGCTGATGAATTCAGTCTTGGCCATTGCTTTGGACTGCATTGTGTCCCTCTCTCTACACTCCCCCCCACCCCCAGAATCTGTATGTTGAAGCTCTGACCTCCAGTGGGACTGCATCTGGATAGAGGGCCTTTGTGGAGATATTCAAAGGTAAATGAGATCGTAAGGATGGGGCCCTAACCTGACAGGATTGTGGCCTTGTGCACAAAGATCTCCCCCCAGCCCCTCAGCACATGAGGACACAGTGATAACCTGACCTTCTGCAAGAGCAAATCAGCAAGCAGGCCTCCCCAGAACCCAGCCATGCTGGACCCTGGTCTCAGAATTCTAGTCTCCATGACCAAGAAATAAATTTTTATTATTTAAACCATCCAGTCTATGGTCTTGTTGCAGTGGCCCGAACAGACTCAGAGGCACTGCATGTATGAATCTCTTACTCAGAAGAGCCACTGGAATGGAAATACACATTTGGGAGTCTTCAGGACATGGGTGAAAAATCAAACTATGAAACTAAATGGGGTTGACTGGAAAGAGTATCTGTAATTGAGAGAAGACGGCAGAGAATAAAGCCCATCGAGACATCAACATCAGTGAAAAATGGCCAAAGGAAGACACTCTACAAAAAAAAAAAAGACTAAGAGTAGTTAGCAAGCAAAAAGAGAAAGAAACCAAAACAAAACACAAGAGTATACAGTGTTACAAACACCACAGAAGGAAAGATTTGGAGAGAAAGGAAGTGAGGAGCCATGTTGGATACTAGAAAATGTTACAAGGAATAATATTTATCCATTGGATTTCACTCTTAAGAAATCATTGTAATCCTTAGTAAGAACAAGTCTATTGCAATAGACTTGTAAAGACAGAAACCACATAGAAATGTAGAAAGACTAAAGCGTTTGGGGGGAAGTGGAGAACCGTGAGCAGATAACTCATTCAAAGACGTGACCTTAGTGGGAAAGAAAGACAGAAGCAGAGGCATGCCAAAACATCCAACACGAGGAGAGATGGAAGAAAGCTTGATGCTGATGGGAAGGAGCAAATAAAAATGTGAGTCTGAGAATATAGGAGACAGGTGGGATCATTAACAGGTAAGTCCCTGAGAGGGTAGGTGGAATGGAAATGCAGAGCTCAGGCAGGAAGATCAACTTTAGGAGGAGGAGCACCACTACTTTTAAAAGAAAAGTAAGCAAGGATGCAGGTGAATCTCTAGATTTAGAGACAGATACTGAGAGGGCTCTTATGTGATACCCTGTGTGCCAACTAAGAGATAAGTACTACAGTGTTCTAAGAACCAGGAGAAAGTCGGGGAGGCATCAGGTAGAAGTTTCCTCTGTGTCATTCTGGGAACAATGGATTTATTTCACGTTTGGAGGCTTCCAAGGAAGTGGCGATAATGGACTGGAATCGAAAATAGTGGGGAGAGGAGAGGTTAGAACGTGAACCCCCATGAAATCATAGCTGGAAAGAAAGGGTAAATTTGGGGGGAAAAAACACCTGGCAGGTAAATATATAGTAAAAGGGTCCTAGAATTACAAGTTCCCATGAGGTCATAGAACAGATGGTGAGTGTCTAACTGATTAAGAGGCTGCGGTCAGAGGGTGGAGTGAGTGAAGTGAAGTTTTCAGGTAAGTCAGCAGACCTGGATGATGACAAGTTTCAGAGTATAGTCATCAGGAATAGAAATGAGGTGTTTTTATGAAAGAAATAAGAAAGCAAAAGAGTTTATGAATAGGTAAAGTGTTCTCAAGCACATAGTCAAAATGAATGTGAAGCTCTTAGCTCAACCTTGAGCATGAGAACAGAAACAGAAGGAAATCCGACACTGTGCTCTAACGCAGCAGGAGGTCATCTCAAGAGGAAATTTCCAAATCAGCACACCTGGACCCACACCCTTGAATGACCTCCGGTGACCTATATAGTTTCCATACCCTTGGCGCTTTTAACTCGGGCCTACCACAGCCTTCCCCCCGAGGAGAGATGACTTGGCACCCGTGGTCAGAAGTGCTGTGGGAGAGAAAACCCCACGATGCGTCTGCAGCCCTTTTTCCACTGTGTCAGCCACGACTCAACCGGCCGACACCGCCGGTGGCCATATGCCCAGCTGGGAGACCATGCCTTGTATTACCCTGAGATTGACCCTTATGTGTGGATTTCTACTGATTTAGGGGAGATTTGGCAAATTAGAATAGCAATGCACACCATACGACAATGTTTCAAACTACAGTGAGGGCCTTAGGTTCATTAAAAGGAATATGTTGAGAAATCCAGAAGTCAGGGGTGCAGGACACGGCCCAGAAGTGGCGCTGGTCAGGTACAAAGGCAGAAGTGGGGTTCTTCCCCACGCAGGGGACCTTCCACAAGTCATGTCCTGCCCCTTTCCTCAGAACCCCAGGCAGGGGGGGTCCCTCGCCCACAGGGACCTTTCGTCCCTGGGAAGACAGACAGTGCTGGGAGCAGGGCCTTGTTGCACGTTGAGTCCCCTACGGACTTGTGCCTGTGGCCACTACACTCTTTGCTGAGCTGAGGACACAGGGGCACAGAGGGGCACAGACTGGTACCCAGATGTCCTGGCTTCTTGACTCAAAAGTTCCAGATTCCAAAACCGTTCTTCGAGTGGCGTGACATTCAAGCTCACACTTAGTGTGTGTGGTGTCCTGTGGTGTAGGCGATGATTCTTTGGGAGTGTTCTAGCTCTGGAGAAGGTGGGTAGTCACTGTGGGTCCGGGCATTCCCGTGGAGGCCCACAGACCCATTTTACAGATGGGAATCCCAGGAACAGTGAGATGAAGGTAAGATGCTTGCAGAAAGTCATCCAGTTTTGGATCCACCCCATGTAGAAGTCACTGGACATTGCTGGCGCAGGGTGGTCAGGTCCGGGATGGGTGCTCTTTTAGCGTGAACTAGTCTTATGGAGGAGTTCGTCCAGGTGCTGATGACTCCTGACGCCCCACCTCCTCGACTAAACTGGAGCTGCAGAGCACACATACCACTCAGTTCAGCCGTCACCTTCGAGCCTTTGGGGAACCCATGGAGTACGGCAAGATGCTGTGGACACCCCCACAGGGATGTCAACTCCAGCACAGGGGAGTGGACTGGGGACAGGAAGGATGACCCTAACTGTCTGTGTGACCTTGGGCAAGTCCTTTCCCTCTTTGGGGCTTCGTTTCTCCAGTGGTAAATGGAGGGATTGAACCAGGACAGACCACAAAGATGGTTCCAGTCTTGTTCCTGCCTTCAGAGGGGTGGGAGCAGAGACTGATGTAAAAACAGAGTTGCCGTTCTAGATGACTAGGGTGGTGACAAAAGTCTGTGCTAGGGCCCGAGGGAGTCGCGACGAGGGGCCAATAATGTCACCTGGGGAGGACACAGCGTGAGGTCAGTGTGATGATGCCTAACACACCCGGTCTGCATCTCATCACAGCCCCACCCTGAGCCTGTCCCTGAGGCAGGTCAAGAAACATTTTGAATCAGTGCTGGAATGAAGACTCAGACTTTGCCTTCAGGGGCTTCCCAGTCTGGCTAAAAGGAAGTTTCCCTCCTCTGAATTTTTGTGGATTATTGGGTGGCTGGGTGGTGGTGGCTCAGAGACGAAGACTCAGTCTACCCAGACGGCCCTGAGCTTCCAGACACAAACAGATCATCTCTCATTTCAGCTCTGCTTCCAACTTTCCAATCCTTATCGCTTTGCCTTCGGGATAAAGTATAAACTCCTTAGCAGGTCAAGGCCTTGTCTGGTCTGATTCTTCTTCAGACTAGACTAGCATTTCTCAGCCTCAGCACTGTTGACACTCTGGGTTGGATAATGCTCGTCATCGGGGGCTGTCCTGTGCATGGTACAATAGGTTGCACGGCAGCATCCCCAGCCTCTGCATCCCACCACTCTTCCAGCTTGGGCTCAGCATCATGGATCCCGCAGTGAAGGGTGGAGAGAAGAAGAAGGGACGTTCAGCCACCGGTGAGGTAGTGAGCAGAGAATGCACCGTCCACATTCACAAGCGCACCCATGGAGAGGGTTTGCAGGAGCGTGCTTCCCAGGTACTCAGAGAGATGTGGAGATTGGCCGTGAAGGCGATGGGAACCCCCAGTGTCCACATGGACACCAGGTTGGACAAAACCATCTGGACCTAAGGAGTAGCAGAAGGCCCCATCCGGTACCCAGGTGTGATTGTTTGGAAAATGTAATGAGGATGGAGATTCACCAGAGAAGCTCTATGCATTGGTGACTTAGGTATTGTACCTGTCACCACTTTTTGACGTCTACAGACAGTGGATGTGAATGAGGACTAACTGCTGGTTGTGAAATCAAGGTATAAAACTACAAAAAAAAAAAGAAGTCTGCAGACATTGCCAAGTGAACCCTGGGGGGCAAAGTCACCCCCGCTGGAGAACCACTGGATTAGGGGAGCATCAGCCACCCTGAACCTCTTTTTTGTCCAGGAGTGTGCCTTCCTTTCCCTTTCCTCACACAGCCTTTCACGTTTCCCCCTTTCCCCCGTGGATCCCACTCGCCCCGCTGACCTCATAAGTTCCCTCCCCTGGGAAGCCCACTCTGACCCTCTCAGACTGACCCAGGTGCGCGACCACAGACCTCCAGTTTGTGAGTCTTCCCCACTGGGCTGGGAGCCCCCAAAGGGCAGCATCTTCCCCACCCATGTGGCCCGAGCCACCCAGCTCAGGGCTGGGTGCTGCACTGGAGCTGGGCATTTGTGTGAAACGAGGCTGGGCTAGGGTGCAATTCTGAGTCTTCAGGGCTGGACCTGGTGGTCAGAGGGAGGTACCAGACATCCTGGCTTCCCACCCAGCCCTTGGGGTCTCAAGTGTTTCTCCTCTGCTTCTCAGCCCTCAGGCCCTTAACAGATTTTCCTGGAGACCGTGTGTAGGATGAGACAGGCGTGTCCAAAACAAGAATTCTGTCTTAGTCACCCTTGCGCCCATAGCCACCGCCTCCCTCTCCCACCTGTGGGGCCTTGCACAGAGGAGGTGGACTGTGGCCCCGTCTCATGGCCCCGGCTTGTGATCCAGGCTCATGGCCCAGGCTCACGGCCCAGCCAGCCTGCTCCTTCAATGGCCAGGGGCTCAGACACAGGCCCGAAGTGCTGCCACTCATTTCCTCAGCACATGTGTATGGAGGCCCTGCCCCAGGGCTAATGCCGGGGATACAGCTGCGATAAAACAGGGACCCAGCCTTCTTGGAGCTTTAGTCTAGTTGAAGGCAGGGATGGGATGGTGGGGAGAGGGTGGACAGGGACAAACAGTGAACAAAGTACATAAGGAAAATGTATAGCAGGTCAGACGACAATAAGTGCCATGAAACAACATAAAATAGGGGCGGGGGCAGGGAAGCTGGAGGGGTTGGAGGGACTGAGAAAAAAAGAGAGAGAGAAATGCATGGACAAAGGATAACAGTGAGGTGATTGACAGGGAAAGGGGCGAATAGGCAGGTAGAGGAGGGTCAATGGAAACTTGACGTGGGGTGGTGGGCAGACAATGGGGAGTACACACGATGTGTTGTAGAGTAGCGCACCTGAAACCTGTATAACTTTGTTAACCAGTGTCGCCCCCCACCAATAAACTCAATAAAAAGGAAAAAAAAGAAATAAAACTGTGGAGGGGAATAGGGAGTAAGGGGGAATGAGCTGGAGGGCTGTCATTTAAATAGAGTACCCTGGGAAAGCTTCCCTGAGGACACGATATTTCAGCAAAGACCCGAAGGAGGTGAGAATCACACCTGTACCTGGGAGAGCAGTGTTGCGGGTAAAGGGAACAGCCAGTGCAAAGGCCCCGAGGTGGCAGGTAGGTGATATGATGAAAGCAGTGAGGAGGCCCATGTGCCTAGAGCAGGTAAGTGAGGGAAGAGACGCAGGGAAGGGGCCAGATCACCCAGGCCTTCGAGACCATGATGAAGACTTTGCCTGTCCTTGGAGGGAAGCAGGAGCTGCAGGAGAACGACCCCTTCACTGCGCTATAATTCAGGTACCATTGTTAGTCTGGAGTTCAATGGCTTTAGGTACCGACAGGCCATCGTGCAGTGCAAATATCACCGCACCCCTGCTGGAACACTTCCGGCCCCCGAGAAAGGTCCCCGCTTCCTTTTTGCACTAATTCCTGCATCACCCCCAGCCCCAGGCACCCTGGGAGGGGGGTTCCCTCTCTGTGGTTTTACCTTTTCTAAAGGTTCCTTGTAATGTAATTAGACAATAATAACAAAGTCATATCATATTTAATATGGCTTTTTTTTAGTATTCAGGGCTCCAGCAGTGAACCTCAAAAATTAAGACATAACTGAGAAATATTTCGGTAATTTCTTACAAGTTTGCTCTGTAAACCGAGGCATGAAGAGGCCACGTGAGCCACTATGTCACAAAACGCCAATGACAATAAGAAAAGAGAGAAGAGGATGAGACTCGGAGACTTCAGAGCCCTGTTCTGCAGTGCTCCTTACTGTTTGAACTTTTCACCCCTGCTAACGCTGGCTCCAGTGAATACAGCCTGGGGTAGGAAATCCCAGCGTCCGCAGACTCACTGGCAGGAGAATGCCTGGTGTGTTTACATTCGATAACACTGTTGTGGTTACTAAGACATCAGATCAGGTTTCCTGAATCTTTTAAGATTCCCCATGCTGGTGGCAAGGTTATTTGCAAGCTTCTTGGTTTGATACATTTTTTTATGTGGGGTTGCTCCAGCATAATAAAAATCAGTGAATTTCCTTGATATCCAGGCTAGTCTAAATTGGTTTTAACTATGATTAAATGTGAATGAATAATATTGTGCAGCCTTTTTTTTTTAACCTGTAAGCTGTTTTACAAAAGAAGAATACAGACATATGATTGCACAGTAGCAAATGGTAGAGGACTTAAAGCAGGAGACAGCATAGGAAGAACTCTGAGACTGCAGTACTGTCACTGGCCAGCATTTAACACCTGCTTGCCAGGAAACTCCCTTTACCAATTAGGTGGAATAAATGGTAAACCGAGGCAGGGAGGAGGAAGGAGACAAGTCGCACATGCGAACTCAGCAGTCCTAAGCCTGTTCTGATAATATTGCCAGGTGTTTCAATATCACAAGAAACACTATCTTAGCAAGAAAGAGCCCATAAATCGAGTTTGGTTAATTGCCTACCTCTGGTCGCTATCTGTCTTACAAGAAAGTCCCTGATGCTTACAGAAAGAGCCCATAAATAACTTTGGAAATTGCCCCAATTTTAATTAACTGCTTCCTGTCACGTATTTGTTTTACAACAGGATGACCAAATGGGGTCTGGAGCAAGATAAGAATTTGGGCGGTCAGATCCCCATTCATCCCTAAATTTGGGTAGTCACATTCCCCCAAGAAAACTGGTGCCACATTTACCCATTAATCAATATGTAACTTTTTTCCCTCCTATCCCACCAACTATGTAAGACCTGAGAACAAAGGATTCTCTCTCTCTCTCTCTCTCTCTCTCTCTCTCTCAGGGGCTCAGGGGGCTCTTGGCTCTCGGGCCACAGGGCCTCTGGCCACCCAGCCTCAGGCTGCCCAGGGGCTTGCCATCCTGGTCTTCAGCCCCTCTTGCTTTTCTCTGCTTTGCTCTGAAACTTTCCCTTTCACCCCCCTACTCTACCCGGTCCTGTTCTCTTCCATGGAAGCGGACCACTAATAAACTGACTACATACTACTAGATTTGCTGATATGTAATTCTTTACATGCGTCAGCAAGAAGAACCAGGTCTCTTCCGTCAACAGACTCATTGAATAGTCTTTGTTTCCAGATATAATTATAGAACATATGTATTTAAATCTGTTATAGAGCAGACATCAAAAAAAGCAGAAATCTCTTCGCCCTGGCTGGCGTGGCTCAGTAGATTGAGCGCAGGCTGGGAACCAAAGTGTCCCAGGTTCGATTCCCAGCCAGGGTACATTCCTGGGTTGCAGGCCATAACCCCCAGCAACCGCACATTGATGTTTCTCTCTCTCTCTCTCTCTCTCTCTCTCTCCCTCCCTCCCTTCCCTCTCTAAAAAATAAATAAATAAAATATTTTTAAAAAGCAGAAATCTCAATTATTCACTTAGCTGATTTCTAAACTTTCATCTTTCCACTTATATTTTTGACATATCATACAACCTTTACAAGGTATTCCAAGACAAAACTCAAACTCTGGTATGTAGGGTCTATTTTTAAGCATTCATATGATGGTCAAGATATATATTCATTTCATAGCAAAAGGGAGACAGCGCCCTGATCAAATTGTCAAGTCCAAACAGAATAAGATCCAATAAGAGTTCTGCAAAAACAGACAGCAATAAATGTTAGTCACATTTAAAGAGAACATGAATCGACCATACAGTCTCTTACATTTTAAAGTAATAGAGTAATGAAATTTGTTTTTGCAGAATTTTCTGCTGTCTCTATTTTGATACTTGGTCTACCAAGAACAACCCTGAGGGAACATCAGGGTGGAAGACAGAGTTTATAGAATAAATCATTTGACTATAAGATACGTAAGAGCAGGTCAGTGATTTATTCTTACTGGAGAGAGGCGCACATTGTACCCTTGCAACAGGTGAGTCTGGACATAATGTCAGGTCTAGGGAGCTCACAACATCATGAGACCGTCTGTGGGGTGTTTCCTACATGAAATGAAGAGTCACATCTAGTAGTTAGTAGGCAGATAGGTCAGCATCCTATTAGTAATAATATAAATCAATAGATGTATCATAACACAGGGCTTTCATTTTTTTTTCTTTTTTCCACCTGCAAAGTAGAGGGCACACTACAAAAACCATCAAGATCCACACTAGAAGGTAAATCTATTTCTTACATTTCTTACACTGCACTTTCCACTATCCCAGAACCCTCCCCCCGCCGTCCGATAGTACTATCTATTTCCCTGGAGAGGCAGGGTGGTACATTCACTGAGATCTAGGGATCTGTCATCAGATAAACCAACGTTCAAATCCAAGTCTGCAGCTTGCCAGCTGAGCTTCCAGTGGCCTGTTGCAGAAGCCATTCCACCAGCATGGCTCAGTTCCTTCTTCAGTGAAATGGAAAAATTCCTGAGAGTTGTTGGAAAAATGAAATCACTTGTTCAAAGAGCACAGGGTAGCCCTGGCTGGCGTCACTAAATGGATTGAGCACTGGCCTGCAAACGAAAGGGCTGTCGCTTCGATTCCCAGTCAGGACACATGCCTGGGTTGCAGGCCAGCTACCCAGCGGAGCACATGCAAGAGGCAACCACACATGAATGCTTCTCTTCCTCTCTTTCTCCTTCACTTCTCCTCTCTAAAAATAAATAAATACATATTCCTTAAATAAATCCTTTGTTAAATAAAGTCTCATTAAGTCACTCAACTTGATTGTGCAGTATTTCTTATTGGGCCCCAGCTGATATACAGATTATAGTTTTGTGTCCTTAATGACAATTCCTACACACAGTTTACTCACAGATATAAGGGTGTGTGTATTTGTGTGACTCTGTGTGTGACTCTGTGTGTGTGTGTGTGTGTGTGTGTGTGTGTGTGGCTTGTGGCTCTGGCAATAGTCAGGTTCTTCATTTCCCAACCAGCAGGAGATTCTAAGCCCAGGGGTTAGGAGCTGGCGGCCGGAGTTCTCAACTGGACTCTGCTTCCGCAGAGGGGCTTTTGAGCCCTGGTTGCTCCTGCAAGGGGCCCTACGGCTGCCAGTTGCCAGGGGACCCAAATGAAGAAAGCTGAGTTGTCCAGGCTGTGTCACATCCAGGGACTTCAGTGCACTGGTTGCTTTGGTCGATTTTGCCACTGATACAAATATAATAGCTTCTAAATAGTCTTTAAGATAAAGTTAATAGTTAACAAACAAGAATCCAACTATTTTTCTAATAAATGACTTAATAAAATGATACAAGGAACCAGAAAACCACCAAAACCCCCCAAACATAAAAAGCAAAAATGGGACAAAGACTGGAAGCTCTGTTACTTAACTGGTGTGTCAACACCAGTAAGGTCTGCGTGGGGTGGCAGTGGAGATCTGGAGATCAGTCCGTGCACACCTGCTGATGCACACCCGAGTTTCTGCAACGAAAATGAACATCGCTTGCATGTAGTGAGCAGTTCATAGGGGCCAGCCATACGAATTGTTCTCAGCATTTTGTTTGTGTTGACTTGTTTCATTCTAACATGAAGGCAGACCCTGCGTATCATCCCCGCGCCACTACTGGAGACACGGGCACGGTAAGGAAGGGTTAAGTAACTCAATAAATAGTAAAACTCAAAGTTGAACCCAGGCAGTCTGCCCACAGAGTCTGTGCTCGTAACCACTGCACCGTGCTTCTTTGTCACCTGGACAGCGAGATGCCTGGTGTCATGACCTCCAGGGTAACTCTCAGCTCGAATTCTCTGTCTACGTCTCTGTCTCATTCCCTTTCTATTAACACAGAAAGTTAATAATGTCCCTTTAACATGAAGAACACCCTGACTTCTCACCAGACTGATACACAACATTGTGCCAATGAGCACGTGACACCCACCACTCTCCCCTGCCTCTCCTGGGCCCTTTCATCATACCGCACCTCTTGTGGCCACGGACTGCTTTCAGTCTTCCCTGGAGCTTACTTCAAAAAATGCCCTTACGTACTTGTTTCAAGTCAGCCTAAAAACGTTCTAGCATTCTCAGAGCTGATGTGATACCGGATTCCCACCGGAACCTAAAGGTCCACTAATTCTATGACGACACACTGACACACCACCTGTCACACAATTTGCTCCTCATGTTTTTCACTTTTTCCTTTTATGCCTTTTTACCTGATCTAGTCATCCATTATTTCCTTCTCCAGACCTTTCTCCAGCAAGCACAAAACTCTCAACTCAGATGAACAAATTCTCCCGCTTTGCTTCTCAATCTCAGGTTAGTAACCACTTTTCTGAGGTGATCACTTTTGACCCAAAGCTGTATGCACTGTCACAAAGCTACAGCATAACTTCTGGACAGGTGACTCTAGCAAACTGATGACAACATTCAAGTGAAGTGGACCATTTTACAATGAATGCCATCTCTCCTTAGGGGCTAGATTCAAAATAACTAGCTCCTGGGTTAAAAATAACGCAACTGTTCCTCTTTCTTTAATAGAACCAGCCTGTATACAAGTTCCCCAGCTGAAATAGCATTTTGGAACTTGGTGCTTCCTGGAAAATACAAATGACCCACCAAATATTTAGTCTGATCAGCCTGGAGATAAAGAACAAATATTTTAAATATAAACAGATGAATCGGCGAGCAGAAAAATTTATGAACAGCAGTTAACGTAGGTTTGAGAATGATTCATTTACGTTCTTTGCGTTTCTTTAGGTGGGTGGCCAGCACTGGTGTACACTTCTTCCAACTCCGGCAGGCGAATAGGGGCAGCATATGCCGGACTATGCAAAGTCGTGTTCAAGATAAGAGTTCAGGGAATGATGGTTCCTTGCTGGGGCCTTTGTATTTTCCTTAACAGTCATATTTTTCAAGCAAACTGAAAAGAAGAGTCTGGAAGCTTTGCTAGAAATAAATGAGGGAGGTATACTCGAGGTCTCGGAGCAGCCCTGGCTGGTGTGGCTCAGTGGGTAACTGGGAACATGGCTAGGAGAAAACACAGGAGTGTTCCAAAGAGGTGGGGAAAAAATGGTAAAAGTTCGTATAGAAAAAAAGTGCATTCTGGAGGATAATCGGTTCTGCATTCTTAGCCCTGAGATGGGTCCAGACGGTCATCAGTCAGACATCAGACAGTCAGGCTGAGGGACACCAAGTGACATGGGGGGACAGTGGCAGAAGATCCAGTCCATCCCCATGGTTTGGATAACAAACGTCAGGTGGATGTAGTTTTGAGTCCTTTGGGTTGGTTGTTTGCCTCAGGGGATAATCAGAAGGTTAGTTGGAGGTCCAGATGTATCCAGGTATTGATACAGGATGGAACCTTTTTAAAAAGTTAATGTTCCCAGGCCAGTTAGATAAGAGTACAGTCTGTTATCATACTTCAAACTTCATAAAGTTAGTAATTTTAGCAGCTTGGTTAAAATGACTCCATTCCATGTATACAGTCCCTAGCTTTGGTCTTTACTCATATTAAAACTTTTTCTTTGACCTAAGTCTAAAAGAAATTGAAATATGTTCTTGGGACCCTAAGCACTGTGGCTACTCTGCCTAATGATAAACTGCCCTCAGGAATCTTCTCCCATATTCCATTCTGTTTTGTTTGGGGTGCGTGTGTGTGTGTGTGTGTGTGTGGGTGTGTGTGTGCACACGAGCCAGACCACAGTTCTAAAACTTTCCCTTTCATTGGATCACAGAGAGCCTTCAAGGACAGCCAGTCATCCAGTGTAGTGATTCGCAGATCCTCAGCCTAGAATTCAAGGCTTCACCAAGTCTTGGTTTGCCCAGCCGTTCAACCTGACTCCCAAATGCGCCTTTGACTTCTGTTAGGTCAGTCCTTTCATTTCCGTTCTGTGCATTGAAATAACCTAGGGAGGTTTTTTGGGTTTTGGTTTTGGTTTTGTTTTGTTTTGAATTCTGATTCCAAAGCTAATCAAATCAGAATATCTGGGTGTGGAATCCAGAACGCAATAAAGAAATATTTTATAAAGTTTCTCAGATGATCCCAATTTGCATACAAATTTAAGAAGCAGAACTCTAAGTGACGATGACAACAACAAAATCATTCTCCTCTAATGTGCTTGAAGCACAGGATGTGATTATATATATATATATGCATACATATATATATTAGAGAGAGAGAGGGATTATATATGTGCATATATCTCTCAGATAATATTGTAATAACTTGTTTATACATGAATCTCTTTGCTAGATGAAAAATTCCAAGCCTCATTTCTCAATCATTTCAGTTTGACCCATCACCTAGTCCAATGACTAGCATTGAGTAAACATTCAATAAATGTTTTCATTATGTGAGTAAAGGTGAACCGGTTGACACATGGTCTTAAACTCTTACTTTCCCTTTTCCTTTTTTCTTCCTTCTCCAAGGTTCTCAACCCTGCAAGCACCTTACAATCACCTTCGAGCTTTATTAAACTATCCTGGGCCCCACCACAGGCCAATTAAATCAGAATTTCTGAGGGTAGGGCACAATTAGTTTCTAAAAGATCCTTAGGCAACTCCAAGTAGAGCCAGGGTTGAGAACCACTGACTTTTACTCCCTCTTTAAGACCCTCTGCAAGGCTCCACTTTTTCAGGAAACTCTTTTTGATCCTCTCCCATATGTACCTTTCAGTTTCTTAAAACCTGCTTGTTCTGAAGAGATAAGTATGTAATTTTAGTCTTAACTATTTTCTTGTAGCACTCGCGGATGTGTTCTGTTTGAAGCTGGCCTTTAAGGATAGGATTCACGCTTTACGCAACTCTGCTTTCCTGGGGGAGAGGAGAACAGTGCTGAGCCTAAATTCGAGTACTTCAAACTAAAGGGTATGGATTTTAAGTTGAAATACCATGTTTCTTAAGCCAGGTTTGCCACACGCTATTCAGTAGTGGATCTTAGGAAACCAATAAATCGCTTGAAACTTTCAGTGTGCCGCAATAGCCAAGTAATTTTCTCAAGTAGCTCCTACTTTTAAAATCTTGGATTTAAACTAGAACGTGGCTTTGACGCCACATGCATGGTCAGTTCCCTGAAAGGCATCATTCAACTTCTCAAAGGAGAAGCAACAGCCTGGTGTCAATTTCTGAAGAGACAAAGCAGGGAGATTCGAAATTCCAATGACATTGCTATCCTCTATATTTCTAACCCTTCACTCATCCTTTCCCAGGGGGAGGAAAGGTGGTGCAAGCATTTGGGAGGTGCCCACGAGCACTCACCTTGGGCGTGTGGACACCTGACTCTTTCATGACCACATCAGAAAATGCCATAATGCTTATTAAAAGTGCTGATTTCTTATTAGTCAGCAAGCTGAGTGGCATGAATCTGGTAACTTAGCAGTTAATAAATACACATTTACTAATGACTGTGAACAATTTTAGTGTAGTGCTTTACACACATATTTCTGCTACATACTTTGCAGGACTCTGACGTTTTGAAATTTCCTTTCTCTATTGTTCTCAACAACGCGCACACCTCATCTCCATTGGAAAGGCGAGGCACAAACAAAAAGAATGTAAGGATTTGGTCTGTCTGTGACTGACACATGGACTGGGTGGAGAGCACTCAAAAAGAGTCGGAGGCTTTGGCTAGAAATTACTGATACAGGTACACGGAAGGGTCTTACAGTTCACGAACTTGGAACACAGCTAGGCACAGACACAGAAGTGTTCCCAAGAAGACAGAACAGCTAGAAGTTCTTACAGTCAAAAGCGCGTCCTTGAGAATAACCGGCCCAGCATGCTGACTGATGACCGAGATTGCTATCAGCCACACGTCTAGCAGTCTGGGTAACGGGTGTCAGGCTGTCTGGCCGTGTGAGTCTCTCAACTGGCTGCTTAGAGGGCTGTCTGGAGGCCTAGCACGTGTCCAGGTGTATATCCATGTGCTGACACAGACTGAGAAGTTCAAAAAGCTTCAGTTCTCAGGCCAGAGCAAGAAGAGTCTTTTCTCATGTCTCAGCCTTCATGATGTGAGTAATGTCAGCAGCGCGGTGAAAGCGACTCCATGTTGTCCCTCGCCTTTTTTCACTCTTTTCTCAGCAGTATTCAACACGAGAAGAAAAAGTCGCTCATGTATAATGGCATGATGCAGACAAAATCTGAGTTAATTCACATTCGAACATTTTCCTTACCTGAAACTTTTGCTTCATAAAGCCACCAGAAGTGTTGACTAGTATAACCCTCTATAAAGTCTCTAAGTTCTCATCAGGTCTAAAGAATTATATTTTTCTAAGGGAATTTATACATTTCTTCTTACAGTAAAGATACCTGTTTCCCATCATACATGATGTTCTTTAAGCTAGTTTAATCATGATAAGTACAAACTATTGGACATGGTTGATGAACATCTGCTTGGTAAAAAAAAATCTTTTAAGTATCAAATATTTTTAGAACACTCAAACCCACACAGACATACACAAACATGCCTAAATACAACAAAAGCAGGAGTTCGGGGGTTTTTTTCTGAGATCCAAATGGAAAAAATGAATGTGTAATAAGAAGACCAGTTTGGCACTAATCTTGCAGATGTGTTTAATGGAATACCAATCCAAATGCCTTGTATTAAGTTAAATATTTAGAATCCAGGGTCTTTGCAAACCCACAGGTTTTGTATACCAAAGGAAATAATGAAAACATAGGGGTTTCTACTGAGTCATTTGTTTCAGTTTTCCTAGAAGAGGCTAACAATGGATGGATGGTTTTGTTCATGATTAAGACAAATTAGCAATCTGGTATTATACACGTGGATCAGGTGGTAAAAGCAGGGAAAAGAGAAGATGAAAAAGCAATCTCCTCTCCTTCTCCTGTACCTACCAGATAATATTTCAGGAAAAAGATTCAACATGCATTTTACATTTTTTTAAACATTTTTTAAAGATCTTATTTATTTATTTTTAGAGAGCGAAGGGAGGGAGAGAGAGAGAGACAGACAGACAGACAGATAGACATCAATGTGCGGTTGCTGGGGGTTCTGGCCTGCAACCCAGGAATGTACCCTGGCTGGGAATTGAACCTGGGACACTTTGGTTCCCAGCCCACGCTCAATCCACTGAGCTATGCCAGCCAGGGCTGCATTTTACATTTTTAAAGGCATTTTAATATACATCATTTTTTATTTCCCTTACAGGGATCTGTGAGATGTGCTGTGTTTTCCCCATGTACTAGAGATAAGGTAAATGAAACTTAAAAGGCACTAATGATGTCCCCCAATTACTGCAATGTTTAAACTCAAATATAGTCCATTTTATAGCTATGTATGTTATGTATACAACTTCCTTATAACAGACATCTAGAGAAATAATACATTTTCATTTCTGCCAGAAGAAACATAGTACCATTTGCTTCCAGATCGAAGTCCGGCCGCTGTACGATATTGTCAATACCTCTCGCTTCTGAAATACCCTGTGATGAGCAAAGCCTTTCACCAAGACTCTCAAACACCCCCGAAATGTCTCGCCTGTCCTGGCTGCCCGCCTTAGCTCTCTGGTGAACTAGTTAAGGAGTGTAGTGACTCCTAAGCCGAAGCCTAAAGCTGCCTTCACTGAGGACAAAGCGCACCCGAGCTCAGCGCAAACGAGTTCCTTCAGTCTTCTGCCGGCGTGAAGCTGGCAGTGTTGCTACACAAAGTGGTTTTTACTAAGTGCTGGTTCCTACCATCATGGTGGTTGTAAATGCTAATAAACTTCCTACCAGGGAAGTAGAAGTGGAAACTTCTATTTGTCAAACATTTTATCGCTGCTCTTGGTCGGCATGGACAATTACCCCAGTTTCCTGGGGGCACCTATTGCCTGGGTGTTTAGCAGTTAATGAATACAAATAGTACCAAGCCAGCACTTTTCAAAACCATAAATAATTATTCCTTGGAGAGCTATTGCTAATGGAAAAAATATAACTGAAAAAGAACTAACAGCAAAAAAATTACTGATTAACTAAGACCAAAGTAGAAGTCCAAAACCTTACAAACTTGTGTCATCCTAGGATACTATAAACGCAGTCAATTAATTCACAGATGGAGCTTTAAATATAAATGCAAGTTTTAAGCAATTGTTTCTTTTCCTTCGACAATATTTTTTCTTTTCTTTTTATAATATTAATTTCTTATGTAATTCCCTTTAAAAACAGGCTACAGTTAATTTGCATTAACAGGATAGAGCTGTTGATGATCGATTTGTCTGGATTGACATTTCTATAATCATCCTATATTACTTTTTATCAATTAAAAATATTCCATAAAGAATACAAGTTCATGCAGAAAATTGAATAATAAGAAGTCAGTAAAGAAAAGCTAACAATTCCCTCCTTCCTCTTTCTCCATCAATAGATGTAGTCATTGATTTAACACCCTGCATGAGGTATTAACATATGAAAGTATCAGATATATTAAAATGGCATGTTAACTTGGGATTTTATTGATGTCCTAAGAGCTCCTAGAGAAAGGGCAACAATCAGCTAAATATACAAGACCTTGGATCATAGAAATCACAGTCCTTGTAGAATTTTTTAATTTGCTGATTTTTGGAGGACATTTGCTGTGGTATGTATGCCAGATTCTTATATTAGTTATTACCTCCCCAGAAAACAGACTTTTAAATTATATTTACCACAGAAACAGGGTTGTAAAAAGTTGTACTATTTTGCCATATATGTCTGCAAACTTGTAGGAGACATCAAGCTAGAATCCAGTAGCTTTTATTTAACATAATCTTTCTTAAAACTACAGAATAGTTTTAATTTACATAAAAATTGCAAAGATAGTACAGAGAGTTTCCACATATACCGCATCCAGTTCCCCAGTTGTTAACATCCTAGATTACAACGGTATATTTGCCACAAGAACCAGCACCGATACACTGCTCCCACTGCTACCACTACACTCCTGACTTCATTCAGATTTCACTAGTTTTTTTTCCTAATTTTTTTTCTGTTTGTTTGTTTTAGGATCCCATCCAGGGTCCCACATTACATTGGGTCACTATCCCTCCTTAGTTTTCTCTAGTAGGTGACAGCTTGTCTTGCCTTATTTCTGATGACCTGGGCAGTTTTGAGAGGAAACTGAGACATTTTACAGAATGTCCCTCACTCTGGAGGGACCGCAGTTTTTTCACTGTGAGATTGGGGCTACGGGTTTTGGGGAAGACTACCACAGAGGTGAAGGGCCACCCTCATCACTTAACGAGAGTGCACACTATCAACATCAACATCAACATCAGGGAGGATGTTAGCCTTCGCATTAACCTTTGCATAGCCTTCGCCAATTTCTTCCACTCTATTGTTGCTTTCCCCTCTTCCCAAGTTCCATTCTTTGGAAGCCAGGCAGTGAGTGCAGCCCACACTCAAGGAGGAAGTGGGGAAGGGGTGGGATTTAGTACTTTTCTGATAAGTTTGTTTAGATATGTGTTTAGCTGCTACCTGCTATGGAAGAAAGATGACGCAGGAGCATGTAGGGATGGAGGAAAGGCAGAGAGGAAAGAGAAATAGGGGAACAAAAATTGAGATCCTTGTCTAATTTTATAGCTTTGTAATATAAACCTCAGTATGAAGATGTGATTATTAGAGAGTGTGTTCAAAAAGGAACTGGGGAGGTATTTGGGAATGGAGGTAGAGGAAGGTGAGCATAACCTGATGTAAAAGTGAAAATCCTTGAGGTTGCTATGTAAGTGACTACAAAATCTGATTGGTCTTTAGTATTGTCTCAGAAGCCAAATGCATTTTGAAAGAAGCAATAATGTAAATAGCACTATATTTATTTATTTAGTGATTTATTTCCTCATTTATTCAACTCATATTCACTGAACACTCAGTGTATGCTAAGAATTATTCTGGGCATACAAGATAAAGGGGTGAACAAGTCACATCTTCTTAAGAAGCAACAATCCCTGGGGAAAAGGAAAGTAGCAGGATCACAGAGACAAGGAGATAATTTTGATGGAGCAAGCCTGAAAGAAAACTACAGAAAATAAAACAGGGATGGGTGTAGAGAGAGGCTACTTTATGCTGGGCGGTATAAACTCTGATAATAAGGTCATAGTTTGTGTTGTCATTACTGATGTTTTGGTTTGTCTGTCTGTGTTTTGGTTTGTGGATGTTGCCATTCTTGTCTCTATGGCATGAGTCCTGGGCCCAAGGCGTGGGGAGCAGGGAAAAGCAACGTAAGCACAGTGGATCCTAAAGTGAATTCTACTGATAATGTCTCCCAATCTCATCCAGTAGAATGATCAAAGATTCTATTTTCAAGCCAGAACCCTACTACAGAGATATTTAAGGAAGTCTACATAAATACAAAGATATAAAAGGATTTTTAGCACTCATACCAATGCATTTAAATGAATATTTTCTAGTACATTAATCCCCTTAGTATATTAAAAAAAAAGCTAAAATGATACTGCCCTACTCAAATTTCCCAAAGAGGTCAGACAATGTTGAACAAACAAGGAATGAACTATAGAACTACAGAGCTGCCAAAGTCATTTCTCTGAAGCGCCCGATATTCAGGCAGGTGATAATTTCTGGCAATTTGGTTTTGAAAAATGAATCTTCGTACTTTGTAGTAACTCCTGATGTTCTTCTACAAACTACTGTTTAATAGTTTTAGAGAACTTTTGCTTTTATAGTTTATTATTTTTGCCACACTATATGGTTATGATCAACCTAGCAAGTCTTATAGCTTTGATGTACATGTACACCTCCATCTGGTCTCTCCCCTTTGCTCCAGGCTCTCCTTTTTGAGTGGTCCCTGGAATTCTTTGACAACACCTAACAATTGTGTGTGTGTGTGTGTGTGTGTGTGTGTGTAGATATAAATTATATATGTTACTCATATGTAATAACATAACAGAATTATTATGTAATATATATTAGGCCTTATGTATCATATATTATATATGAGATATATGTTAGGTCTTATATATACATCATGTCTATATATGAGAGATACCAGCAAGAGAAATTGGTATAATTGAATGGATTTGTAGTGTAAACCTCAGTATGATAAAGATGCTTTTTTTAAGAGAGTAACTTAGCCTATGAAAAATTAACAGTAAATACCATATGATTTTACTTATATGTGGAATCTACGGAATGAAATAAACAAAACTGAAACAGATTCATGGACACAGAGAACAGACTGACAGCTGTTAGAGAGGAAGGGGGTGAGGGACTGGGGAAAGGAGATGACGAGATTAGAAGTACAAATCGGCAGTTACAAAATAGTCACGGGGATGGAAAGTACAGCCTAGAAAATGCAGCCAGTAATGTCGTAATAACTACGTGTGGTGCCAGCTGGGTACTGGGGATACCAAAGGGAACATTTTATAAACTGTATAGTCATCTAACCACTATGCCCTACACCGAAAACTAATAAAAACTAATTTTTAATTTAGATATAATTATATAAATTATAATTGCAAAATAAAGTTTTAAAAATGAACTATAATAGAAAAATAAAAATAAAGCATGTAGAGATATGATGTGATCGATAACAAGGGCCTACAATAAAGCCAAATAAATAAATAAATAAAAGTTAACTTATATAAAAGTTAAAAATTAAAGGTCTGCTCTCATCTATAGAAATAAATGTAACCAATCTTCAATCAGTCTTACAAAAAACCAGAGTCAGAACAGTTTTCATTATTAGCATATAGCATTTCCTTTTCTTGAAATTAACATGACCTATAACCTATCCCTATAAAAAGAAAAATAAAGTGACCTACGATAGTTACTACTTTTGTTTGTTGTTTTTTTCTGAGCTTCTTTCCTTTGCTTAATTTCTTCATCTTTTCCACCCAGCCCGCTCCCAAAGCCCCTTCCCTCTGAAAGCTGTCAGTCCGTTCTCTGTATCTGTGAGTCTGTTCCCTCATTGTGTTCATTAGATGCCACACGTGGGTGAAATCATATGGGATTTGTCTTGCCCTGACTGCTTTATTCCACTTAGCATAGTGATCTGTGAGTCCATACTGTCACAAAGTGTAGGATTTCCTTTTTTATGACTGAGTAGGATTCCATTGTGTAAATGTACCACAGCTTTTTTATTCACTCACCTACTGATGGACCTTCGGGTGCTTCCAGATCGTACGTATTGTAAATAACACTGCAGTGAACATAGGGGTGCATATGTTCTTTCAAATTAGTGCTTTGGGTTTGCGGTTGTTTGGGGGTTTTGGGGGGTTTTTTTGGCTATATACCTAGAACTGGAATTGCTGGATCATAAGGCAGTTCCATTTTTAATTTTTTGAAGAAACTTCATATTATTTTCCACAGTGGCTGAACCAATCTGCCTTCCCAGCAACAGTGCATAAGGGTTCCTTTTTCTCCACATCTTTGCTAACACTTGTTGTTTGTTGATTTATTGTTAATAGCCATTCTGAAAGATGTGAAGTGATATCTCATTGTTTCATTTACATTTTTGATGATTATTGACATTGAGCAACTTTCTGGTATGTCTATTAATCATCTGTATGTCCTCTTTAAAGAAGTGTCTATTCAAATCCCAAGCCCATTTTTTTGTTTGATTGTTTGATTTTTGGTGTTGAGTTATATAAGTTTTTATAAATTCTAGATATTAACCCCTTATCAGATGTATCATTGGTGAACATGTTCTCCCATTCAGTGGGTTGTCTTTTCATTTTGTTGATGGTTTCCTTTGCTGTGCAAAGTATTTTTAATTTGATGTAGCCCCATTTGTTTATTTTTTCTTTTGTTTCCCTTGAGTGAGGAAATGTATCAGAAAAAAATATTGCTACAAGATATAACTGAGATTTTATTTCCTATGTTTTCTTCTAGGATGTTTATGGTTATCAGTCTTATATTTACGTCTTTAATCCATTTTGGGTTTATTCTTCTGTATGGGATAAGAAGGTGTGTTACAGAACAACAAGGGGGGGCAAAGGGCAATATACTATTACTGAAAGGAATCCCCCAGGTCCGTTATGTCTGCTGGCAGAGGAAAGACGTCCCTCAATGCCAGAGATTTGTGAAAAGGAAAGGAAATGTTTATTTAATGCTATACAGACTTAAAGTAGCGACCTAATGTCTTCACCAAAATCCCAAAGTCCCTTAAAACACCCACAAACATACACAGTCCTTCCTTCCCCCCTTTGCCCAGTCTGGGGTACCGTATCTCAGGAAAGGAAATAGAAGTCCATGGCTCAGGCAGCCCCTGTTCTTCCCAGTAATCTGTCTCGGCTGGTAGGCCTCCCTTGGTTCCTGGTACCATCAGTTGTGTTGCCAGGATCTCTGCTAAAGCCGGGTGGTGGTTCCCCCTTCTAGAGCTGCGGGGGTCCCCACTCTGGTAAAGCCACAAGGTTCTCTCTCCACTGCCCCAGCCGCGTGGTCCTCTCTGCACAAGGGCCATGGGAGTCCTTACTCTGGTAAAGCTGCATGGTTCTCTCTCCCAGGGCCGAGGGAGTCCCAGCTCTGCCAAAGCCATGATTTCTCCCCTCAATGGCTGGTGCGTCTGGGTTTAAATCCCCGTGCCAATCTTCCTCTGCAGCCTCATTTCTGACTCCTCCTACAATCAGTTACACCTGCCAGCACTCATATCCAGCTTTACTGGGCTGTCATCGTGGGTCTGGGCAGGTGTGGCCCCATGCCATGGAGCCAACCTTCTCCAAGCTCCCATGCAGGTGCTATAACTCGGGGGACCTGGCTCCCAGTTATGTCTTTGATAGGGAAGTTACTTCCATTCCCCTGGCTCAGAGCATGGCCACAGCTATTTAACATTTCTATGTAACCAGGTAAAGGTTATAGATATGTTAAATGACCATACCAGAGGCTAGCTGCAAAGCTGTTGCTAGCAAAACAGCTTTCAATGGCTCTGCTCCACTTGCCCCTTCCCCCAACTCACACCTGGGGGAAGGGGGATGAGGATATCCTAATATTTCCTGAATACCTTGAGCTCTGGACCCCATTCCAAATCCCTATTTGGGGTGCCCCCTCTTGGCTGCACCCTGTTATAGGTGGTCTAGTTTCATTTTTTGTACATGTCTGTTCAATTCTCCCAACACTATTATTGAATAGACTATCTTTACCCCATTGTATGTGCTTGCCTCTTTTGTCAAGTATTAATTGACCATGTAGACATGGATTTATATTTGAGTCCTCTGTTCTGTTTCATTGATCTGTGTGTCTGCTTTTATGCCAGTGTCATGCTGTTTTGCCTACTGTGGCCTTGTAGTATAGTTTGATGTCAGTTATCATGATTCCTCCAACTTCATTATCCTTTCTCAAGATTACTGTGACTACTCAGGGTCTTTTGTCATTCCATATACATTTTTGGAGTATATTTTCTAGTTCTGTGAAATACACCATTGGTATCTTGATAGAAATTGCCTCAAATCCATAGATTGCTTTGGGTAGTATGGACATTTTAGTGATGTTAATTCTTCCTACCCATAAATACAGTATATGCTCCTACTTACTTGTGTCTTCTTCAATTTCTTTCTTCAGTGTCTTATAATTTTCCAGATACAGTTCTTTTACACCCTTGCTTAAATGTATTCCTAGGTATTTTTACATAGTTGTAAGTGAGATTATTTTCTTAGTTTCCCTTTCTGATAGTTCATTATTGGTGTATAAAAATGCAACTGATTCCTGGATATTCATATTGTATCCTGCAACTTTACTGAATTCATTAATCAGCACTAGTAGCTTTTTGGTGGAATCTTTAGGATTCTCTAAATACAGTATCATGTCATCTGCAAATAATGACAGTTTACATCTTCTTTTCTAATTCAACCGCCTTTTATTTCTTCTTCTTGTCTGATTGCAATGGCGAGAACATCCAGTACTGTATTCTATAGAGTGGTGAAAGTGAACATCCCTGTCTTGTTCCTGATCAGAAGGGAGATGTTATTAGTTTTTACCTATTGACTATGATGTTTGCTGTGGGTTTGTTATATATGGCCATTTTCATGTTGAGGTATATTCCCTCTATTTCCACTTTGCTGAGAGTTTTTAGTATAAATAGATGCTAGATTTTATTAAAAAGCTTTTTTCTGCATTATTGATATGATCATACGATTTCTTTATCTTTCATTTTGTTTATGTGATGTACCACATTAATTGATTTGTGGATATTGCACTAACCTTGCATCCTTGGCATAAATCTGACTTGATCATGTTGTATGATCTTTTTAGTATATTAACTGGATCTGGTTCACTAATGTTTTGTTGAAGATTTTAGCATCTATGTTTAGCAGGGATATTGACCTATAATTTTCTTTTTTATAGTGTCTTTATGTGGTTTGGGGGCTAAGATTATGCTGGCTCTGGGAAATGAGCTTGGGAGTCTTCCCTCCTCTTGTATATTTTGGAACAGTTTAAGAAGGATTGGTGTTAGTTCTTCTATGAATGTTTGGTAAAATTCACCCGGAAAGCCATCCAGTCCAGCACTTTTGTTTGTTGGCACTTTTTTTTATTACTATTTCAGTTTCATTAGTTGTAGTCTCTCAGTTCCAATTATCTGATTCTTCCTGATTCACTTTTGAAAGATTGTACATTTCTAGGAATTTATCCTTTTTTTTTCAGATTGTCCAATAGTTGTTAATATTTTCTCACAACTTTTTGTATTTCTTTGGTATAAGCTGTTACTTCTCTTTTATTTCTGATTTTATTTGGGCCCTCTCTCTTTTTTTCTTGATGAGTCTGGTTAAATGTTTGTCAGTCTTGTTTATCTTTTCAGAGAACCAGCTGTTGGTTTGATTGATCTTTTGTATTATTTTCCTCAGACTATTTCATTTATTTCTGCTCTGATCTTTATTGTTTCCTTTCTTCCACACACTTTGAGTTTTGTTATTCTTTTTCTAGCTCTTTTAGTGTAAAGTTAGATAACTTATGTGAGATATTTTTCTAGTTTCTTGAGACAAGCTTGTAATGCACCAAATCTCCCTCTTAAGGCTACTTTCACTGTGTCCCATAGATTTTGGATTGTTGTTTTCTCATTTTTATTTGTTTCAAGGTAACTTTTGGTTTCATCCTTGATCTCATTTTGTGTTTTTCAGTTTTTTACTGTGATTGATTTCTAGTTACATGCCATTGTGGCCAGAGAAGATGTTTGCTGTGATTTCAATCTTCTTAAATTTATTGAGACTTGTTTTGCGTCCTAACATGTGGTCTATCCTAGAAAATGTTTCATATGCACTTGAAAAGTATGTACATTCTGCTGCTTTGGGGTGAAATGCTCATAAGATGTCAGTTAAATTCATCTGATCTAGTGTGTCATTTAAGACCACTATAGTTACCACTTAATCTTGAAATTATCAGTAACATTCTCACATAATTGCTAATTTAAGTACTGTTGTAATAGTTCTAGAGACTATTTTATAAATATTTCTACTCCAAAGGAAATATTTTTAAAAATATATAAATTTTTATAAATAATAAGGTAACCAATTTATAAGTCTTGATTTTAACTAAAACATTTGGTTTCAAAGAAGACTTGGACAGCTTTTCAGTTAGTAGATGTGTGAAACTGAACTCTGTACATCTCATTTCCTTTGTTAACAGCTCTTCCATGAAAACTTTAGGAAAATTACAAGCTCTCCATTGATAAGGTATTGTTGAGGTAGGCATGGCTGACTAATGACAGCTGCTCAGTAATTTCCTTTGCTGGCTTTGGGTTTCTCTCCTACCCCCAGGTAATGGGCACACCTAAATATTCCACTAGAAACTCACTTTAGACTATACTAACAAGCTTCTCTGAAACAAGCTACTCTGAATAAAAATTAAGCCAAATGTAAAAAATATGAGTCTTTGTCATCCAAGGATGTGTCACTACACATGCTAGGTCTGACCACTCCCTGTTATCCACTCTCTTTAAAAAACAAACAACAACAAAAAAAACCATGGCAGGGATGGCTTTTTGGCACAAATAATAGACAATTCAATTAGGTTTCATTTGGCAAATACTGTCTCTTCTCTCTGCCAGTTTTTATGCAAGGGCATACTGATGATCACACTCAAATCTTTGCCTTTGAGGCATGTATAATTTAGAGAAAAAGACAGAAAAGTACAAGGGCAATCTCAAAATCTTAGGATGAGTGCAAAATGACAGGTGTGACATGGTGTATATTGAGAGGCTCTTAATCCACCTTTGTAGGGTGCTGGAAGACTTCCCAAAGGAAGTAACCTAAAATAAGACCTTAAAGTAAGTAGAATTTAACTAGCATAGATTACCATTGTACTCCATGGTGCTTCACCTTACAGTCAATTCTCAGTCTTCATCTTACTTAACCTGTCAGCATCCTTGACATGGTTGCTTGCTTCCACATCTTTGTAAGAAAGAAGATACTGGGATCTCAAATACAAGAGGGGGAAGTAAATATCAGGAGCTTGCCTCTTCCATTGATATGAGAAGAAATAAAGGAAAATATATAGAGATTTAAGAAAGTGAATAAAAAAACTGTGGTACCTTTACATAATGGAATACAAAGAGCAGAAAGAAAGAAGGAGCTCCTACCCTTCACGACAGCATGGATGGAGCTGGAGAGCATTATGCTAAGTGAAATAAGCCAGGCTGTGAAAGACAAATACCATATGATTTCACCTATACGTGAAACCTAATCAACAAAACCAAAACATGTGCAAGACAGAACCAGAGACTTGGAAATAAAGAACAAACTGACAGTGACTAGAGGAGAGGGGAGAGGAGGTAACAGGGGAAAGAAGGGGCAGGGGCAAGCAAAGGGACATGAATAGGGGACCCATGGGCACAGGCAATGTGGGAGGATTGGCAGTGGGAGTGGGGGTGGGGTGGGGGTAGGGGTGAGCAATGGGGAAAGGCTGGGCAACTGTAACTAAACAATAAACTTTTTAAAAATGAAAAAAAGAGTTTGTAAATATAACATTAAGAATATGAGGTGGCTTCTATCCAATGACCCTTCCTGCATCCAGGGGCCAATATTCAAGGTGGCAGGACTTTTCCTAGGCTTGGTCAGGAAGTACTGTGACAATCTATTGAGACTGCTCAGGGTGGAGGGAGGTAGGAGAGGGTAAAAGGGGGATAAATTGCGATAGAAGGAGACTTGACTTGAGACAGTGAACACAATACAATATACGGATGATGCATGATAGAATTGTACACCTAAAACCTGTGTCATTTTTTAACTGATATCACCCCAATAATTTCGATTACATTTTTAACGACTGCTCATAAAAATGTCCACAATACTAGTAAGATTGATCCCACTTGAATGCAGCACCTCACATCCCAGTGACTGCCTTATCACAGGTAATAGTTGAGGCACATTCATTTAGAACTTCATACAAAGGGAAATGTACGCCATTTTCACTTTTTCGTGTTGTGTCACGTATTCTGGATGAGATTCTAATGCCCTCAGAAGTAGGACTTCTATTTTGTCGATCCTTTATATAAGGCTACGTAAATAGTGGATAGCTAGTAAGTGTCAGCTAATGAGTGACAGTGATAAGGACAGTCCTAGCATAAAAATACAACAGACTTCATACACTGTCTTTATCTGGCATGAAGGAACGGAGAAGAAATGCCCATTACTGACCCTCATCGTGTTTAAGAACAATTCTGGGGTTTTCACACAAAGGTTCGAATTTTATAAATTAATTTTACATGTGCAATAAGTAAGTTCATATTAAGGAGATTCACATTCTAGACAAAGCTGGGCACTGTCAGAACTGGAAAAGGTATTCCAAAAATGATAGGTTACATAGGCGCAGCGCATGCCTCTGAGTCACCTCAGGGTGCCCAACTGAATCATCGCTGACCAAAAGTCAATGTAGGCCCAAGTAGAAACAAGTCTTTAAACACCTAGGATAGGTGGGGGTGAAAGATAGATACAGCAGAAGACTGAAATTTCTCCCTATTAGAACTAATTGTATGGCATAAAATGTCGTTGGATAATTAATTGAAGCAGCTCCTATCATATTCTAAATTTAACTTTCGTCTAACAATTGAAGATGAAGCTTATTCCGCTCTACTGACAGGTGTGTTACGTCCGATTCTGGAGCTGGCAGGAAGCATCCCATTCATTCATTCACTTAATCAATCATGCATTATTGAGTCAGCAAACATTTGCTGAACAGCGATATTACATCAGAAACCAGGAATTCAGGCAAATACGAACATGACCTTTGCCTTCAAGCACTTCACAGTCCAGTCCAGTACCTCACATTCCAGGTGTGAATGATTTTTTAATTGAATAGTAGTCATTTAAGTAATACCTATATATTGTTCTGAGGTTGTATACTTAATACAATTCTCCAACTTTCCGGTTCTGTTCATATATATATATATATATATATATATATATATATATATATATTTAATTTGAGAGTACATTTATGAAACCTGGAGACACTGAAACAAGGAAGGGCTTAGGATAGAAGCAGCTACAGGAGAGAGCCTGGGCGGGGCTGCTTTGGCTCTCTAGAGGTGTTGCAGCAAAGAAATGAGCAAAGCAGGGCTGCTATTGGCTCCTTGGGAAGTCAGAGGAAAGGGGCCTTGGAGACAGGTTCAGGGATTTTGCTGCCTGCTGCTCCCCTGGCTGCAAGTGCCACGGAGACTCCTAGAGCTTTCTTTTTTAAAAGTATAATCCTGAGAGAAGGGCACAGATGTCTTCCAAGGAGTGCTCACCTGTTCTTTTAATATTTATTAGAAAAGGCATGTTAAATAAGCCAGTCAGAGAAAGATAAATACCATATAATTTCACTCATATATGGAATCCAAGTAAAAAACTGAACTAACAAGCACAATAGAGACAGACTCAGAGAGAAAGATGACAGCTACAGTGGGGGAGGAGGTTAGGGGGTGGAGGGACTGAGCACAAAGCAAAAGGACTCATGGACATGGACAATGGTGGGGTGACTGCAGGGGGAGGAGGTATAAGGGGACTAAATGGTAATATAAAAATACAATAAATCAAATAGTTCAAGTAATAAGATATTTAAGACCTTAAAATGAAAAGCAAATGTAAAATGTGCATTTTTTAAAAAAGGGTGCTACTCGCCCTGGTCAGTGTGGCTCAGTTGGTTGGAATGTCTGGCCCTCGCTGAAGGGTTGCAGGTTTGATTCCCAGGGATGGCACATACTGAGGTTGAGGATTCAATCACTTCTCTGCATGCCACATGTCCCCTTGTTCGGGCATGAACCAGAAGCAATCATCAATGCTTCTCTCTCGCCTTGAAGTTTCTCTCTCTCCCTTCCTCTCTCTCTTCTGCCTCTAAAAGCAAAGAAAAGAAAAATATCCTCAGGTGAGGATGGAAAAAGAGTGCTGCTCTTTCAATGACTGTATACTTAATCAAAAAACATTTACTTCTTTTTCCAAAAAGAAATGCATAACCTACTGGGAATTGTGCATATGAATTATTTTAGGTATGAGGCTAATCTCTTATGTATAATAAGATGCTTAACGAACAGTTAAAATATGGGAACAAAGAAAGAATTACATGAATGGTTTTGGCAGATCCAGAAATAAAATGGCCTTAGTGTTCTACTCTATTCCTAGGAAATTTTTCTGAAAATTCTTACCATAAAAAAGGGCACATCAATGAATTAATTTATCTAACCTAAATACATTTATTTTGATGTTTGGTTTTCTAAGTGAATTAGTTAACTTGAGCATTTTTTGAATATCAGAAATTCAAATAACCTTTTGCATGTTCTACGGTTACCAGTCACTACAGCTAATTGGTCATAAATTCACAATCAATTCGGCAGGGTGATGGCATTTCCCCCTATTTGTGTTCTTATTTATTAACCTAAAAGTGCAACTACCTTACACCCTTTTTAGTTTATGATCCTAAGTCATTTATTTAAACAACATTACTGAGCATAAAATATATGAAAGGCAGGATGCTAATCCCATTGAAAGAGTAAGAGATGCCTTGCTTTTAACAAGTTTATAACTTATCAGAGAGGATAAGGCACGCAATCACATTGTCACAAAGCCCAAAGATAGCATTTGGTAAGTCATACAAGACATTATATGTAGGAAATGAGTTGAGAGGCGGGGAAGATCTCTACTGAGAGTGAAACAGGAAACAGAAAATGTCTTGAAGAAGCTGGCCTTCGAGTCGATATCAAAGGACGTAGATGAGAGGATGCCCCAAGCTGAGAAACGAACGTGTCAGGAAGAGATGAAGTGCCCCAGTGGCAAGGACATAAGAGAAGACAAAAGATTTGGAAGACAGATTTGGCCCATAGATTTGATTATTTGAATACTATGCAATAGGATTTTGAGTCTGGGCCATAGAAAACAAGAGTTGAAGAAGAGAGAAAAATCCTTCAAATTCAATCAAGGAAAAATATGTAGGTTTAATGCCAAAAACGTGGTTTATTTTTCTACTTTGCCAATTAAGGTCTTGGCATTAAAGATACCCTACTTCTCCTATTGGCCAGTTATTGATCCGCTGCCCCCTCCCCTCATTTTCATCCTCCAAAACAGTAGACGACCTACAGGGACTGTCACGAATCACCCAGAAGATACTGCCGAAGGTGTGGTTGGGAGGGGCTACTATAAGTCTCCTTTCCCTTGCCAAATATACATTAATTTTCTAAATCATCGCAGTACCTACATGACAGGACTCATCTCAGTGATTCAGTATGTGAGTCATAGCAACTCATTGCATGATCAATGTGAGGATTGCAAAGAACTGAGGGTTTGCATCAGCAGAGGATATGCCACACAATAGTCTAATATGCAGCCAATAAATTCAAAATTTAGAGCTATCCAAATTGATTTAGAGGGATTTGTTCAAGGTGAGATGGGCAAAAAATGTTAAAAATGAATTGAGAGCTTTGTGTATGGCAGCATTTTTAGATATTATCTTGTTTAAAATCATCAACTGAATCCTATTGTTATTATCTCATTTTAAATTGAGAAACCAAGGCACACAAAAGTTAAGAAATTTGCCCAAGGTCACACATATAGTAAGTGGCAGAACCAGGATTTGAACACAAGAAGTCTGCATTTTACCCACTACTCACTTAACTATGCTGTTTGTCCAATCAAAGGTTGGGTTTGCTAAAATCTCTGTGTGGCTGGTCATCACATTTTATTTACTACCAAATGTCACCATGCCAGCATTAAATACCAGGCTATCAAATGGTGACTTCCAAAGTAGTATGAATTGTCGGTGTTGGAAAACAAAATATATATATATAGAGAGAAAACTGCTTTACTTTAGTTTCTCATTTAGCATATTTGTTGGTAAAGCTGTAGAGAGCCATACTGTACCTGTTACTTTGGACCAGCACGTTTCAAAGGGTTCTGTGCTAAAGAAATGGCATTCCATTTCCCCCAGTTGTCCCATTGTTGCTTTATATATTGCTTCCTCCTTCTGCTCTACCCAATTGGCTGAAATTCAGCAGGTACTAAAATTTCCCTCTTTCTTCTTATAATAAGGATAATTTTTACTACCTAGAATAGTTTTATCTTAATAATGAACATGTCCAGAACTGAATAGACAAAGGCCAAAAGACTTTAAAGCTAAAATGCGTTCCTTCTCCAAACTCCTTCCTCACCTCAGGTTGAGAACCTGCGGCCTCAAAGTTGGGGAAGAAATGTGAAGAGGGGACAGGTTCCCCTTCCTTCTATTTCTCTACCTAGAGTTTCCAACAATCTTTCTGCTTCATGCTATGCCGTAAAGTTTCTCTGCACTGTGCTCGGAGAACATTCTCTAAATAACTTCGATCTTGAAAATCTGTCACAACTTGTGGATGGCCCAGGACAATGTCAATGTTTGCAAATATTCCTTCTGTACTAGGAAATGATGTATATTCTGCAACTGTTAAGTGCTGCCTTCTACATATGTCAGTTAGGCTGAGTTCGTAAACGCATTGTTCAAATCTTTGATATCTTTTCTACTTTTTATGCCTGCTCCATCTTTTGGTTATTAACAGAGATGTGTTAAGTTTCTTACAATACTGTACATTTGCCTATTTCTCCTTATACTGCTGCAAATTTTTGCTTTATCTATTTTGAAGTACATTGCTAGGTGCATTCAAATTTAGAGTTACACTATCTTAATCTACAGAGCCTTATATCAATATGAACTGATCCTCTTTATGGTAAATTTTGCCTTAAATTTCACTTAATTTAATAATATAGCTATAATAATCTTTTTGGGTTTTTATAGGATAATCTAATTCTATCATTTTGCTCTTGATACTTCCATAACTTCATATTTTAAGCATTTGTATTATAAACAGTAATTAAGTTTTGAATTTTTATCCAATCTGACATTCTCTGTCCTTCATTCAGTTGGAGTTTTTTATTTAACTATACTGTAATTACTGTGTGTGTTATGGTGTAATTACTGTATAGTGTAATATGTATGTTAAATCTCCTTTTTATTGGTTTTATACTTGTTCTGTATCTTTTATATACTCCTCATTTATTGTCTTTTGGGAGCTTCTCTCAGCATAATTTATTTCTATTTATGTTAAATAAATGTTGGTAGAAAGGAGTTTTTATAGTAAGTGGTCCCTGGTTAATAATTTTCATGCCACGTTACGCACATAAACGCTCTCTCATGGGACCCAGCTTCAGGAATGCTGTGTACTCAGAATGGCAGCAGCGTGTTTATTTTAAAAGAATCATTTATTGTCCTTTTTAAGAATGAATTTTGAAAGATTATTCCATTTCTTTCCCTACTATCAGCTCTTTTATTATAGTTTCAGCGATAAACTGGAGTTACTCTTGTATCATTAAAGTTTAATATAAATCTGAATCTTTAACTCTATTGACTCTCCTCCTAACCTATATCATTATCTTATATTTTAACTCAAATATTATATGCTCCCTAACACATTAGTTGTTGTTGTTTTTGTTGTTGTTTTATGCAGTTATTTTCCATTTAGGTTTTCCCTAGATTTATCATTTTCTTTACTTTCATTCTGCTAATGCCCCTGTCTTTAGATCTGGGATAATTCTCCCCCTGACAAAAAGTCTTTGTCCACCGCACAGTCAAGATGACATTCTGTTTTTATCAAGAGCTTCATAGTTTTAACCCTCACATTTAGGTCCATCATGTATAAGATTTCATGGGGTATCCATTTGTTCTAGCATTATTAAATTATATTGGCACCTTTGTAAGAATGTCAAGTGATGTGTGAGTCCATTTCTGGGCTCTTTGTTCTGTTTCATTGATCTGAGTTTATATATATATATATATATATATATATATATATATATGCCAAAACCAAACACTCTGTAAGTCTGAAAATAATTTCATTTTTTTCATCTTTTTTTAATTAATCCTCACCTGAGGATATGTTTATTGATTTTAGAGAGAGAGGGAGGGACAGAGAGAGAGAGACATAAAAGTGAAAGAGAAACATCGATTGGTTGCCTCCCATACACACTTGGACTGGAGAACTGAACCCACAGCTTAGGTATGTGCCTGACCAGGAATCAAGCCTGCAGTATTTTGGTTTATGGGATGACACTCCAACCAACTGAGCAACCCAGCCAGGGCTGAAAATAATTTTCAACTTTATTCTTCTTCATGCTTGTTTTGCCTTTTCTTGGTCTTTTGCATTTTGGGGTAAATTATAGAATCAGCTTGTCAATTTCCACTATATATTGATAATATATTAATATATCTATGTATCTGTGTCTATAACTACATATCTAGATCTAATCTTTCCAAGAGACTAACCATATCTATTTTTCATCTTCTTATCCTCTCAGTCACCTCTTCTGGAATTAGCAGGTACCTCTTAAAAAAAAAAAGCAGCCCCAAATGCTGGGCTTATCTGCCTGGTTTTTGCTTCTCCCTAGTGTTGGCCCTACACATCTTTAGTGCCTTGTTAGTTTTCTCATGTCATTAAGCAGATCATATTACAATATTTTGACCAGGCTTTCTCGTTCTCAGTGGGAGGATTAGTTCCGTTTCCTAGTCCACTGTTACTGGAAGTAAAAACCCCAATAGAACTTGTATTTTCCTTCTTCTGTTCAGTAGGCCTGGGGCTACAGAATGGATGGGAAGATAGCAGAGGTAAGAGGTAAGAAAAGTCCCACTTAACTGACACCAATATAATCTGCTATTGGTTTTTTCTCTCTGATGCAAGAGTTAAAAACTGTGTCTTTCCCCGCTGAGCACTCTGGGAGCGCTTATCATGTTGTACCTGCTTTGATGCAGGCAACACACTTCATCTGCTAACATACGGCTTCCTTCTGCAACCAAGGCTCATTTCAGGATCTTTCTGCTGTGTTTGTCTGGCTCTTTATAAGACACTTTCTTCAACAGATGTCTCTCAAAACAATTCCAGGATAAAATTTCTCCTGTAGAATCCATACCTAATCTTTAAAAACCATTAATCTTTGACCTCATCTGAGGGGGATACAGTTCTCAAACACTCCTCAGCTCCTCTTGCATGGAGGCTTTCAGCCAGCTGCTGTCTTCTGAACTTCCTTTGTTATGAATTTATCAAACAGAAGTCTCTATGTCCCTTTCACCCTAGAGATGCGCACAAAGTTCTTCAAGTGATCTTCACAAATCCTCTCTCACTGTGCTTAAAGTGAGGGGAAAGCACTCTCATACGTCTTGGCATAGAGGTCTTCATAATAAGAATTTGCCTCAGACAAAGGCTCAATGTCAACTCTAAGTGACTTCACTTTCCACCATTTATATCTGAGTGGGTGTGAGGAGCTAAGGACTGGAAACTACTTCACACCATCTTCTTTAAAGTCCTGCAAAAGGCCATCAATTCTTCATTTTGGAATTTGGGGTTAGTTGGCCCCTATTGCTGGAAGTCTTAGCCTAAATGGAGACATATCAAGTCCCAATGCATAGTGCTTTTAAAGGCACAAAGCATGAAGTGAATGAATGATTACATATTACTTATGCCATGCCAGCTCCTAGTCTAATTACTTTATAAAATTTTCTGACCAACCAATTACAGCTTTGTGAAGCTGCACTGATGGGTGATTAAAATTCATATTAACATATATTTTTAATATATGTATTTAATATATATCTTAATATTGAATAAAAGAATTAAGAAATAAGAAAATATAGAAGGAATACAAAATTAAGAAACATGGTAAACTAAGACATGTGTTTTATATATTTACTTAGAAATAGCATATATTTTGAAACTTGAAACTTTTCCTTACAATGAAAGTAAATTTGATGCCTGTAGTCTAATTCATGGCACAATGGGTAAATTACACCAGTAACATTTGTCAATGTGTTTATTTCCTTGTGTCTATGCAATCACAGTGCCCCTCCCTTTCATTTCTCTTCTTATCTACATTCCCATAACCTCACTGGTTTGATTTCTCATTACCACAGTCTGCATCAACACAACAAGTTCTTGGTTGATTTTCAGCTTTGGTGTTAGCCTTTTTCAACTGTCCCTGAGCACTGTTGCAAGACTAATCTTCACAACACACTGTTTTCATATCATTCCTTAACCCCCACCCACCCCCAAAAAAAGAGTACATCCTACTAGTAGCAATATCTCCTGGAAGAAGTAATTAAGCACAAATCCAACCATCCTTGACTAGCCAATTGCAAAAGTGAAAGATACCACAGCTAGATAGCTAAGAAACATGTCATACGAACCAATGGAATGTATCCTATTCTTTATTTTGAGCTCAAGTCTTAGATCCACTTCCTTCCCAGTTTTGCAAGAACAGAAATGGCTCCTCTGAGTAGAAACTTTCCCATAGGCTGCCCACAATTCCACAAGAATTCCATGAGACAGAAGTACAAGAGAAAGGTTGGAAAACGGTCCTCAACTCAGTTCTTTTTACAATTTCTTCACTATCCTCACCAAAAGCTATAGACCCAGCAGAAGCTGCTTCCCTGAGCTCCCCCGGGAAAGTCAGAACATTTATTAACACATGCTCTACCAAAATAGATTCACAATTCCCATTGTACTTAGAGAAGACCATGCTCATCCCAGCATCATTTGCTTGTAATTGAATAATAGACATACAAGCAAAGTGCAAAAGAATTTAAAAGTCTTCATAAATATCTAGGGAAAGATTTGATTGTTTTACCCATTCATTCCTTTATTCACTCAGTAAATATCTTGAGCAGGAGCATAAGTTTTGCCTTTCAATGTCAGCAGATTTGTCTTTCCAACAGGTACAAATTATTAAAGGGCCTACTAGAAATAAAGAGTACATTGGATAAGTATCTAAAAAGGGAAAAGTACCCAAGAAAAACTCTTTGAAACAAAAAAACTCAATTTGCTTTTTCAGTTCACTAATTCATTCATTCATTTCATAGTTTTGAGTGCTTATTTTTAATGTCAGAATGTGTTCAGTTTGGAAATTGACCGGTGAAAAAGTATGGTATCTGTCCTTCATGAAGTTAACAATCCAGTGATGGCTAACAGGTCAGGTGACAGGAAGGAAAGAGAAGAGAAATAAGAAATATAAAAACAGAAGGCTTAGGGAGACAGAGATTTCAGAAGGATGTGACATCTGAGTTGAACTTTAAAAGAGGAATACTTGGGGATTTGTAGAAAGTTGAGGGAAAGGGCATTGGTAATGCCATGCAAAGTGTTTATTCATTGATGTGTCATACATCAATGAATAAACTGGAAATTTACATTTTGACTCCAATAAGATTTTTATTACAGGATTTTTTTTTAACTTCAGAGAAAAGTTAGGAAAGAAAAGTCCCTCAAATGTCTGAGCAATGACTCAATAAGATGACCTGAAGCCGAGTAACAGCTCAGGAAGGACCCCGGGAAGGAATGGGTGCACTAAAGATAAAATCCTATTATTTACATTTTAATTTGGGACATCTTTGATTATTGCAATGTTTTCTTAAGGGCCTAAAAATCCCACCTAAATTAAATTTATATAATATACAGACAATAAATAAATTTTCTTTCACCAGCACAGCCTTGTAGAAAAGTCAATTCCTTGCCTTTGTACAGACTTAAAAGGCCATAAGACTCTTTACCTTAACCATGAGAAAACAAAGACCCAGAGAAACTTAAGGAAACAAAATTACACCGAACTTGGTGGCAGAGGCAAGTAAGTACGATACAATTCAGTGCTGCATCTACTATTCCAACTGAATAAACCAAAATATCGCAGGAGGAAAAGTTTGTGTAGAGCTTCATTAAAACCACTTTCTTTGCGCAATCACTGTGTTACACCAACCTTTAAATTTTCCCTCCACAATTTATAATGCAAGAACAGATAGAGCATTTTAGTAGCAGTAAATCTCTGAATGGAATGATTAAAAGCACACTATTTTATTAATCAACTAATTTTTTTAAAAAACTATCCCTAAGGATCTGGAATTTTCCACTTGCCAAGTTCTCACCATGTTAAAATAGGAATGGAAAAACACAGATTATGTTATAAACCTCTTCAAAGAGATAATGCACTCTCATTGAAAATGTATAAAGTTGGACTTCTTTCATTTGAAGTTAATTTTTGCTCATTATAATTCAACAAAGATATATTCAGGACTCTATTTGTGTATGGATTGTACCAAATGATAAGGATAAAACAGTGAAATGAACATAAAATAGACCAGTATCTTACTCTTGTGGTAAAAACAGTCTTATAAATGTGTCTCACAGTTGTTTTCAAAACTACTTATTTCAATCCTAAGTCCATGTTGCCTTTCAATGTTTCAGTAGGTTTTGTTAAACTTAGAGAGACAGATTATCTAACCACAGATTTTTTTCCTATACCCTCAAGATACTGACTTTTGAATTTTTGACAACCCGATGGACATAAATGATAGAATACTGGGTTTGCAATTTGCACATGATAACTAAGCATGTGGAGCTTCCCATATTTTTATGGGTTATTTGTATTTCTTATGTGAATGTCTGTTTGTCCATATGTTTATTGAGTCACTAGTCTTTTTCTTTTTGATGTTTAAGAATTCTTTTTACATTATGAATCTTAGCTCTTTGTGATCATTTGTATTCTTGGGTATGACACAAGAGGCTGGAAGGTTTGGCGTTGCCTGTGCTCCTTAGTGAATCCACTCTCCATGTGTATTGGCCTAACCGTTCTCACCTTTGCATGCTCAAATCAGGCCCCCCTTGCCCGGATTTCCCACCTACCATTAAAAGACATTCATCCTGTCCTAGAAGTCCGAATAATCTTTCCAGTATTTTATTACATTAACATTCCCCAGCACTTAGAGGAGTGTCTGACAGACTGTGGTTATTTCATAGTTTAAGAAAATAAATGAGTGATTGGAACCAATGGCCCAGGATCTGCCTCTCCCAATGTTGGGGCTATTTTATCATTCTTTCATGCACAAACATATGCATGGTATTGGCTTGTAATAAGTAATTCAGAGACTATAAAGATAAATTTTCAAATAGATTTAAGGCCTTGTGGAGGAAATAACACATTAAAAATTACTACTAGAGCAATAAGAATGATAGTAGGATGTAACAATTTGTTCGCTTATCTCCTGCTTCTTCCTGCAAATGATCCAAGTGGAATTTAAAGCAAAAAAAAAAACAAACAAACAAAACAAAACAAAACTAGAATAAAAGCAAAAAACTTAAATATGCATTAAAAATCAGAATCAAGTACATTTAAATTAAATGAGTATGTCAAAATCAGAAATTTAAATGTGTAAGTCATACAATTTTCAGATTTGATGTTAAAGTTACTAGCAAACAAAAAGGACAAGGATAGACCATAAACATCAGCTCTTTTGTTAGCAAAATGGAGAAAACATTACAATATTTGAGACAACTTTTTCTAGAACTTAGTCTTAAATACATTTCCCAAATGCCACTTTATGTTGGAAGTGAGAACCAATGTCCTAGAAAACGTCTTCCACACAGCCCTTCAGAACACAGTAGGGTTATGTGGAGTAAGTACTTTCTTGTGTCAATGACAGGCACATACCAAGGGTTTGGGGAGAATCCAGAAGAAGTTTACCCACTCTGCTAACTCCTGTCCAGGGAATAGGGAGGTGAGAGGAATTTCAAAAAGAGAAACAGGTTCAAGTTGAAAAAGAAAAAACGGATAGATCAAGAGCCAATACCAATTCTACGGAATGAAGTACAGAATAGCACTACGTCTGACGGTGGGAAAACAAAACAAATGTAAGCACAGGGAAGGCAAGGGTCAGGGCTGTGTGGGAATCTGAGGTTGAGAGGGCGGGTTGTTTCTTATAACAAGTCGCCAGGGCAGCAGCTTGCTGCTTCAGTGTTTGTTTGGAAGTCTCTGTTTCATGAATTGGCCTACACAGGTCTTGATGGTAGAGGCTTTAGAATATGAGGTTCTCTGGTTGATCCTATTCTCCACTCCTCAGGACTAAGCTGTCTAGGTCAAGTAGTATTTCATAAAAGAGGGCAGGTATTTCTATTCATTGACTTTCTATTTTGTACCAGTCATTCTTCATATATTATGGCACTTAATACTCAAAATATTCCTGTAACTTAAGGTATAATCTTCATTTTTGCAAAGAAAATGATAAATTAATAGTTATTTATTTAAATGTACCATTAAGAATTCGAGTGAATAGAATAAAGTGAAAAAAGAATAAGGCACTAGTCCTAGGTGACCAGTGTTGACCTGGTAGAGCCAAGGTTCAAAACCAGGTCTTGTCATGTTAGAAAAGTTCAACACACAGTTGGATTTTGCATCACTCCATTCTTCATGGTAATCTGAAACTAAACTTGTGCCCAAGGTTTTATAGTGAAACTTTTCTTTGGACCAGAATCTGCCTTCTAATAATAAAAAAAAATTATCCAGAACCTTCCAATCATAAGTCTGAGGTTCTACTTTCTTCTTGCTAACCATGCCCCTCCTCAGAGTGTTGTGATCCTGAGAGATTGCCCTCTAAATGAATGAAAACCCTACTTCTTGCTTTCTGATTTTCCTGCACAACCAAATTGCTAGGAAACAGACCTTTCAAACACAGTATCCCTTAGAGTTCTCTTTCATTATTCACTCCTCATTCATTAGGACCTGGGGTTTGAAACTATTACTGTTTCCCCAAAAAGCTATGTTCTGATAACATACACATTGGGCACCATGCCTTGCCTAAGGATTTATTTTTGTTATTAATGCTTCTAGTAGAAGCATAGCATCTCCCTTTCCCATATGCCAAAATAAAACTCACTCTAAACCTCATACACAATGCAAAGTGCTATTTTCAAAATTAGTATTTTTTACTATCCTCTAAGACATTTTAAGGAAGATATATTTACTTAGACAATGAAAAATTCTCAGAAGTTAAAACCCAGATTAGTGAGCATTTAATAAATATTAAGCAGTGAAGCTAATGAGACAAAATATTTTATACTTAATCATCACCTTTTAATAAAACTTTAGGCACTGTAAGAAAAATATCCATCTCAGCTGTACTATTCAGTGTTATGATGTTATATCTTTCAACAATGATCTATCATCATTTTAGTGTATCTACGATGTTTTCTTTTATTCCCCTTACCAGCTTCTTCCTCTCTGTTTCATCATTTCTGATGAATTATATTTTTACATGTAATTTTATCTTGAGAGTAATGTCCCATTAGACAATCACACTGAGGAAAACACACATTGAGTTCTCTAAAGAAGACAAACTAAGTCATAGGAAATTAGTGCCTATCAGTTGAGCCAGATAAACCTTAAAGATATTTCCCATATTTCTCTAATTGTGATTTATTCTAATCAGTTCTGCCATCTAGACTTTGTTTTAAAGTAGGTGTGAAACTTACAGGAAGTTTCTCAAAAAGTTTTGACTAATCTAAATTTTCATATTAAACTGTTGGATTCTTGGGGATGGTGATAACCTGAAAAACAGCTTTCTTTACAGAGGGCTCAAATCTTTGATTCTCTGTTGTCCATCAACATCAACTGTTAAAAATTACTATACTGATTTAATGTAGAGCTAAGAATATATACTTTCAAATAGTAAATTCATCTTAAAACTATCAGGTGTCTTCTCTCCTCAAACCTTCAAGAAGCCTCGGAAAGATCTAAACCATCTATGATAGGGTCTAGGCCCTCAACCTAGCATGTCCCAAAAGATGGCAGGTTTAGTCAAGGGGATCCCCTCTCTCACACTCTTTATAAACTTGGTATTAAATTATGTGCTGACTAATGTAAAAATGTCCAATATCTACCCCCTCCCCAGCTATCTTTCTTCCTCATTCTTTATCTAGAAAGGATATGACTTCTTTTTATCTCAGAGACAACTTAGGTTCCTGGAAAATAAGCATCCATATCTATCAATACTTAGCAACCAGCAGAAATTTTGTTACCATTTCAGACCTAAGAAAGACCTCGGGACACCCATACTGTAGTTTGTATTTGGCTCTCTGAAAATGAATGACATATGGAGATCTGTAAAAATACACTTCAAGGCTTACTTAATCAGCCTATTTCTAAAGTGCTAGGAAAGCCTCATTGGTGAGCGAACGAAAAGAATATAAATTGCTTCCCAGCCAGGGTACATGCCTGGGTTGCAGGCCACGGCCCCCAGCAACCGCACATTGATGTCTCTATCTCTCTTTCTCCTTCCCTTCCCTCTCTAAAAATAAATAAACAAAATCTTTAAAAATTATTTTTAAAAAAGAATATAAATTGCTTAACAATAAATTAAAACACACAGAAACACACTCACATACTTTTTGTACTAGAATAATATCTAAATAAATGAAAGTTTGAATAAGAGGCCATATTCTTTGCATTTATAATTTATCTTAATGGTGATGATTTATTTTTTAATTCCCAAACTAATGAAAAATTTATACACACACACATTTCAAAATACATTATTTCATCACAATAAACGTCATGACAAAGTTTTGTAATCTTGTGTATTATTTGTGTTTTACAGTTGAGGGTGTTACGACTCAGACAAATTAACAGATTTGTCCAAAGCCACAAAGACAGAGTGTCAGGAATGGACACATCCTTGATCTTCCGTCCATAGTCTACACTACTCACTCCATGAGAGTTGCCTCATGCTCCCTGCATAGGAAAAGTTCTCAGACACCATCTTAGAACCTTCTCATGGTTCAGAATTTCAGCAAGTTGCCAAGAAAAATGTTTACATGATTGAGAGAGAGAGATGCTACATAGAATAGTAAAGAAAATGAGCTTCAGAGTCTATCAACACTTCATTCATACCCTAACTGGGACAAATTCGACTGTTCACAGAAATTGCATGAAATCATTGGGAGCAATAAAAGTACCTGGCTCATCACAGGCATTTCAGTAAATGGCAGTTATAAAAAGAGTGAAGCACATGAGAGCAGAAGTGGAAAAGTTTGGCTCTTTATCAGAACGACCTGCAGAGCTTCAGAAAAACATGGATTTCTGGGCCCCAACCCAAACTTGAAGAATCTGAACCTCCACAGATAGAGCTTGGGAATCTCTGTGAATAAAGCCTTCTCAGATGATACTGATGATCCACCAGATTTGAAAATCCTTGATTAATATTACGTGGAATATAAACATCTCCCTTTTTTCTTGGCCTTAAAATAACAATGGAGTGTAGGGCACAGGTATTAAATGGCTTCTATGAGACAGAAGCCTGGCCACGCCCTTGACAGCAGCCCAATGAGCAAGAAGTTATTTTTCCCCAGTTAAAGGAAACAGACACTTGAAAACTTTATAAATTATACAGCCAGAATTAGACCTCAAGCCCAGCTAAGTCTTCTCACTCCACATATTATTTTTCTACAAGTTCATGTTTGCTGCAACTATGACATATGTTGTCACTGAAGTTGCTCTCAAAGTTAATGCAATTATGGCAATGACGTACTTCTGACCCATAAAATTGTTGATGCTGATTAATGCCACATGAGGTGAAGAGAGTGGAAATATACAGCATTGTGTAAATTGTTAGATTTTCTCTTTAAGGACCAGGTTTGTTTACTTATTTCTCAAGACCAGACTTCTGAATATAGATCACATGACTAACGTGAATCATCTCCTCTAATGATATTTAGTATAAATGTAATTGTCAAGTAGAAGATTCCACAACTTAACCTTTTTCAATAAAACCATATGCAGGAAAAGCTCACCCACACAATTACAAAAATGTGTACTTATAAATTCACATATAATTCACATTACAGAATACCCACTGTTTTTGTAGAAACTTTAACTATTACAATGAGACATTTGTAATGTTAAGCTTCAATGTGATAAATTAGTATCTACATGGACAGAACTCATGGTAATTTGTCATTCATTCCATCATCCATTCAGTCACTAGATGAGGTATACATATAAGAATACAATGGTGGCCCTGGCTGGTGTGGCTCAGTAGATTGAGCACCAGACTGTGAAGCAAAGGGTTGCCGGTTCAATTCCCAGTCAGTGCACATGCCTGGGTTGCAGGCCCAGTGCTCAGTTGGGGGCACATGAGAGGCAACCATACATCAAAAGAGTTTTCTCTCTCTTTCTCCCTCCCTTCCCTTCTCTCTTAAAAATAAATAAGTAAATCTTTAAAAAAAACTCTTTATTAAAAAAAAGAATACAATGGTGAATAAAATCATCAAGGTCCTCCTTATGAAACTTATAGTCTAGTTGAAGAGATGGTTCTTACTCATATAATCAAATAAGTAAGTACAAAAGTGCAACCATTGTAGTATCATGAGGAAAAAGCATACGGCACCATGAGGGGTGTCATGGTGAATTTTATGTGTCAACTTGGACCACAGAACGCATAAAAGTTGGGGCCACTCTGCCACGGAATGCCCAGACACCTGAATAAACACAGTTTCTGTCTGTGAAGTTTATGTCCATGGAGGTGTTTCTGGAAGAGCTTAACACTTGAATTAGTAAAGCAGATGGCCCTCCCCGATGTGGGTAGGCATCATCCAAACTATTGAGGGCCAAGAACAAAGATGTGGAGGAAGACTGGGCTCGCCGTCCCTCTGACTAACTGCTTGAGCTAGGATATTGATCTTCTGTCCTCAGTGCAACTGGTTCTCAGCCACCAGCAGCTTTCTTGGGTGTCTGGCTGCTCGTAGGACTTCTCAGTTTCCATGATGACATGAGCTAATGCCTTATAATAAATCTCTTTCTATATGTTTTATTGGTTCTGTTTCTCTCAAACAAGGGATTTTAATTGTAAGGATTTTATGATCCAGTGACACTAAATGCTCTCAGGAGGATAAATACAACTTATTAGATAAAGAGGGGGAGGAATAATATGCCAGGCAAAGAGAAGAGTCTGAATGTTCAGGTCTAAGAACTAAAGAAAGGTGTGACTTATAAGAAGAAAGCTGAGATGAGAAGCAGGTGATGCCAGGTTACACAAAGCCCTGTAGGCTGCATGAAGAATTTTGTCTTTATTCTAAAAGCATCTACAAACAGCAAAGGGTTTTCAATATGGGGATGACTTGTCAAATTTTATTTGAAAAAGATCATTCTGGCTGCAAGGAAGAACGTATAAGAAGGGAGTAGAAAGAAGGAGATTATGACTTGACCCAGGTTAGTGGTGGTGGATTTGGGGGAAAACCCACACCAAGACTAAAGATATTTAGGAAGTAAAACCATACAGGCTTTTATAACAAGATGGATAGTGATACACTTAACTCAAAGGGGAACAGAGAAAGGCAGATTTGGCATGGTGGATAACCACCGAGGGCCACTGGGGTTTTCCAACACGGACATACCAAGTTTGAGATATCACTGTAACAGTCAAGTGAACATTGTAGGCCTTTAGGTATTCAAGTTTGGAGCTCTGAGAAGTCTGAGCTAGAGAGGTAAATGTTTGAGCTGTTGCCATATACCTGAGCCAAGGGAGAGGGCAACAAAAGGAGAAAGGAGGGCCTCGGATCAAGTGTGAAGGAAGCACAAAGTAGGACAGGTAAGAATGACCCTACAAAGATGAGTGATGAAGAACAACAGTCAGAGACATAGGAGAGAGGCCATGAGAGGGTTGTTTAAAAAGTCAAATAAATAAATAAATAAATAAACAAACAAACAAAACCCCCCAGCAGTTTAAGAGAGGAGAAAAGATCAACAGCTACTTGTGCTGCTGAGACATGAAGTAGCATGAGGTCTGAAAACTATACTAAGTTGTTATATTATTTTACTCCATCTTCCATAATATATGCCTCCCATCTTTGATTCCTTTAAACATGTACTTACATATATTTAATTTCCAACACATTCTATGACTCACCAGGTATGTGACTCTTTTTACAAAGGGGGAAGTTTGGGGATCCTGAGATGTATCAACTAAAACAGCATTCTTCCAGATTATATTTCTCAAATTAGAGAACAAATTGTCACCAGGTGCAAATAACACACAGACATGATCACTGAACTGTAAAATGTCAGGTGGAATCAAAAGTTTTCAAAAAGAGATTTCAAAATTTATCAGAGCTAAGTACATTTGTTGTCTCAAAGTTAAGTAGGAAGTATACTCATATAACCCCAGTTAGACCATTTAAAAAAAATACCTATTTGCAACATGTAAAACACATATTTAAAAATAATTAAGGAAGACTAAAAGCAAGACAACCGGAAGTAATATAGTAGGCAAATACAAAGATAAAGAAAGTGCTGACAAAATTATTAACATCAAATAAAACTGAATACCAGACAAAAGGCATTAAATGGAAAAAGAGAACTTCATCATTTTGGAGGCCAAGCAAAAACGAAGGTTCATTTGTTGTAAATCCTTATGAATGAAACAAAAAACTATTACAAGTGATGGAGCAAAATGCAAATAAATTTAATATAAGAATCAATACAACTAATATAATATTGCATGTCAACTGTAATCAAAAAATAAATTTTAAAAAAGAATCAATACACAGAAAACAATGTTAAGAAACTTTAACTTAACCTCGCTGTACTAGTTTTCTAGGACTGCTGTAAAAATGTACAAAATCCTGGGTGGCTTAAACATGAAATGTTTACTATCTCACGATTCTGGAGGCAAAATGTCTGAAATTGGGGTGTCAGCAGGTTGGTTTCTTCCTAAGGCTACGGGTGCACCTGTTCCACGCCTCTCCTGGTTTCTGGTGGTTTGCCAGGAACCTTCAGTGTTCCTGGGCTGAGAGGAGCATGGTTCTAACCTTCAAATGGCATTCTCCCTGTGTCTGTCTCGCATCTAAATTTGCCTTTTGTTAGGAAAGAGCCATGCTGGGTTGACAGCCTTTTGTTAACTTAGTCATCTGCAAAGACTATTTCCAGATAAAGTCACATACAAGGTACTAAAGGTTAGAACTTCAACATCTTTTGGGGAAGACACAGTTCAACTCATAATACTTACCCAATCTACAGACAATAAGCTAAAAACATATAGATACTATTTAATGTAACCAACAGAAATAAATACAAAATATGACTTTTTCAAGGGGCCATGTAGTATTTATAAAAATTGACAAAAACCCAAGAGAAATGAAAACATATGCCCATAAATAGAATTATATAGGAATATTTTAAAGGCACCTCAATAATAATCTCCTCAAGCTGAAAATAAAGAAATGTGGTGTATTCCTGTAATGGAATATTTCCTGGTAAAAACAAAAAAAAACAAACAAACAAGTGAAGGAATTACTGATACATGCAACATGAATTAATCTCCAAAACATGCTCAGAGGAACAGGGGAAAATACAAAAGTGCACATACTGTTTAATCCCATTTAGAGAACAGGTAAACTGAAGTACTGTCCTTGTAGAAACATCCATACCTGTAGAAAACTTCAAACGTTTATTTGAGCCAAAATTGATGGCATACTCTGGGAAGCAAGATCGTAAATGTTCCAGACAACCACAGTGTGGCCGCTTCTTGTTTGCATTTGAGATTAAGGAGGAGGGGGATGGAAGAAAAATCGCGTGAAGCAGAGAGAAAGGAGGGGATTGGATTACAGAATAGTTAGGACTGTGAGCTCTCTTGAGAATAATCACTCCCACGTTAGCAGAAAACGTTCAAAAGGGAGAATTTCAAAGGCGTGTTAGCCAAGATGCACAGAAACAATAAACAGGGCTTCTTCTGGCAAAAATAAGCCCTTTTCTGAAGAAGTCACATGCCTGGGACGTGACTACCCACAATTCCCAGGTATGAATTTGTAATCAGATCACCCTGTGAGGTTACATTCCATAGAACCCCTTTTTTGTCCACACTACTGTGGAAAAGGATTGGATAATGGATCCTTCTAAGGGTAAAAGGTGAGGACTGACTGGGAAGCAGGGTAAGGAAACTTTTAAGTTGATGGCAACATTATGGTATACCTCAATATGGTCTGTATTACACCAGTGTATCAATTTGTCAAACTTCAATTAAGGTACACTTAAGATTTCTGTGCTTCGTTATGCAGTATAGTTTTACCTCGAAAGGAAGATGAAAAAGCTCTGAATGAGTGCTGAACTCTAGATAATAAATAAGCATGCTGAAGTATTGATACAAGGTGGACTGATTTTTACAATTTACTATAAAATGCATGAAAAAATAACATGGAAGGATGAATAGATGTATTAGAGATAGATATGTGAAAAAGTGAATGTAATAAAATGGTAGAATCTAGATGGTGAGTTTTCTGTAAAATTCTGTTGACTTTGCTGCATGTTTAAGAGTTTTCACGAGGAAATGTCTAAAAAACTGACAAAAATCAATAAATGATAAAATTCAATAAATTATCAAAACTTGATCGTACATTCCCTAATCCCAATGTAATAAAATTTAAAAATAATACAAACAAAACATAAAAATTTCAACTAAAAATATACAAATCAGGGAAATGCTCTCAAAATCAAAATTGCAAACATACCTAGAAAATAACAATAATGTAAACATTGCATTTAAAAAAAATCTCTTGGAAAACAGACAAAGAAAAAACAAATTAATCTAAACATTCAATCCAATAGAGAAAGACTATTAATAGCAAAAAAAATGAGGACAGCAGAAAGAAGAAATCAACCTGATAAAGTCAGGAAGTAATAACAAGATAAGAGGGGGGGGGGACATAGTAAACAATACAGAAACTCATGATCTATTTTTATAAGTAAACAAAAAACCTAATAACCAACCAACCATTAGCTAGCAGAGCTAATCAAAGGAAAAATCCTCAAACAATAAAAAATGGAAATAACCACACCTATCTTCTAGATCGGCAATTTTCAGTCAATGTGCCATAAGAATTTTTAAAACGTGCCATACCTGACTGTTTAGTCAGGGGCACCTCTCTTCCCTTAGACTGTCAAATAAAAAAATGACAGCAACCGACACCACAGTAGCTGTCCAGTGTGAATTAATCAAAATTATATCTATATTTTGGGGGGACCCCTGAGTCTAGTTCTCAGTATTCCGGGAGATTCCCTGAGTCTCCCAACATGAATCCATTGTCCACTACTGTTAGAGTACATTTCCATTTCTTCCCATTCAGAATGCAGTCAGACACACAGTGAAGTACTGGTAACAAAAGCAGAGATATCTTTTAAAAACATAGATCCATCTCACATATGCTATCAACGTTAATGTAAAATTCACTTAATAGCAGCAGCTTATAAAAAGAATAATTTGCCATGACTCAGAAGGGCTTTCCCAAAGAAGTTCTTTCACTATTAGGAAATTTATTACTATAATTAATGTAGTTAAAAGGTCAAAGGAAATAAACATTATAAATGTCAAAAAGACATGTGATAAAATTAAACATCCATTACTGATTCAAAATCATCTTCACAAAACTGAAAGGATAGTTTCTTCAACATAATAAATACATTTTTTCAAACCCAAATTGTATCACATGTAATTATTACCATGCTGTTTGGAGAACTGGATAAAGTATTAGAAAAAAGAGGAAGAGGCATAAAAATTGAAGAATATCGACAAATGTCACTTATTTTAGACAGTATATCTGTATACTCAAGGGAATCAACTGATATTGTAATTGAATTGTAAACAAAAAAATAATTAAGCGGCTAAATACAAAATATACAGATATCAACAGTAACAGCTTTCCTATAATCAAGCTCCCTTACAACCACTTAGGAAAATGAAGTCAATAAAAGATCTGATTTACAATAGTAACAACTATAAAAATATATAGGAATAAACTTAATTAAATGCATAAGAATTATGTGATGAAAACTATTGCCAGAGATATTAAGTAAAGTTGAATAAAGAGCAACGCATAAATTTCATGGGGGGATGGATACAAGTTAGTGTTGTTCAGTTATAAAGTTATTTTATAAGTGCAAGGCAATTTCAATAAGAATTCAAATATATTTTTTGAAAGAAAAAGATAAACCTACTATAAAATTTATATAGAAAAATAAAGGTAGAAATAACAGGTAAATAAATTAAAAATGAAGTCCTATTGGATATTTAAATCTGTTCTATAATTACACTATCAAGTAAAAAGAATAATACAATAAAGGCATTCAGAAAAAGACCCAGAGAGATAGAGGGATTTGTATATAATAAGGCAGTATTTTGCAGTAGCGGAAGATGGCAGACTATGTAAAATATGGATAGTTTGGCTATCTGTTTTGGTGATTGTTTGGCTACCTGATAAAGAAAAAACAGCCATATTCCTACTTAATTCATTAGAGCATGACCAATTCCAAATACATCAAATATTTCATGCAAATAAAATGAAAAAGCAACTTTCATATGAAACCATGGGCAGATTTTAGTGGGGAGGCCATTCTTCATATTCAAACCATAAAAGAATCATAGAAACCATAAAAGAGCTTGACAAATATGAGTGCATTAAAATAAAACATTTCTAAATAACGACAACTACATATATATAAACATGAATATATATGCTCTTTGTATTTTATGTGCGTACATGTATGTACACGTGCATAGATGCTAATAACTCTGCGTCAGGTAAAAACACACGGCGAGCGTGTCCAGCAGGAGCTAACCCTGAGAAAGCCTAACCTGCTCTGTGGCTAAACGCCCAGGAAAGGGGAAAGGAAGAGGATGAAGCTCATTCTCTCCACTTTCTTCCCAGTCTCTCCCCGTGAGGAACATGAAGTATCTCCACCCATGGGGTAGTAACTGCTCCAGGGAAAGTAAGGCCCATTCCAAAATCTTGTGCTCCAGGGTCCCCGCTGGGCACAAACAGGCAGTGTCTTAGCTCAGGTTCCTCAGGAAACAGCCTCTGAGGTGCCTGCTTTCACAAAGGAAGGTTGTCGGTGAACAATACCCTTACTTAGAGTGGGAAAGGAAGCCGTGTTGGGCAGAAGGAGTCATCAAAATCCAGGAAAGTTAGCAAAGGCGTTAACCACCAGCCCTCCCAGGCCTTGAAGAAGAGAGTCCTTCGGTTCTGCAGGGGGATCCAGGCCCGGCTCCACAGCGTCTGCCCCACAGCTCAAATACTTTGGAAAAGTCTTGGCTCATGGCAAAGACGGAAACATGAAGAAAATTCTTTTCCAAATGTATAACTTTTGCCATTTGAGTCTATTGAAGGATCTCAGATTTACATTTTATTCGCTGCTGTCTCCCCATACATACATACATACATATGAGTACATAGGTTCATACATAGAACAACAGCTTAGATTCAACAAGATGACCAATTAAAAGATGTCCAACGGATGAATGAATGAATATGACTTAAATTTTCATTTCCTTAAAATAGGAAGAATTCTTTCAACCAATTGGCTAATGTCTAGAAATACTTTTAATGTATATGTCTGGCTTCCTGATTGTATAGCTAGAAATTTTTTTCAATAGTTATATTGGCATAGATGAGCAAAATACATGTGACAGAATATTACCTGCAGTGTTATTTATAATCTTAAAAAAAAACAGAAACAATATAAACTCTATAAATATGGAACTGATTCGATAGTAAGCACAGATTAATATGATAGAGTACCACGCAGCTATTGAAAAGAAGGCGGTAGAATGCGCTGGGAAGGAGCTATCTCTAAGGCATATTTTGGAAGTGTTAAAAGTACAGTGCAAAACAGTGGCCACAGTGTTCTCACGTTTGATAAAAATTAAAAGTATATAAAGATAAAAATAAAAATCAAGTAAAATATAGTTACAACTAAGAGGGGATCTCCTTCAAAACTTCTGTTGGCTTCTCAAAGGTATTTGTCATATTTTTGCGCTCCTCTGCGAAAAGGGTTCCTGACGTACCCTCTTGGCAAACGCGGTCATTGCATTCCACCATATTTCCTTAGCATCTACCTTTGCAACACTCACTGCTGGTTCTAGGCCCTCTAACTTTAGAAATTTTCTAATTTCAAATTTAATAAGTAAATGTCTCAATTCACATTTATATGTGTTAGATAAGTTTTCCTTGATTTTCATACATATACAAGTTTGGTTGTTTTCTATCTTGGTTATTTACTTCTATCAAAGATGTTAAAGAGAGTTTTAAAGGTGAGATAAACTTGAGAAAATATTTTCAATATGAGGAAGCTCGCGCTCATAAAGATGAAAGGTAGTAACAAAGATTTAGCACCGGCTAGTGCCGGCAGCTGCTAGAATGCCACTTATGCGTGGATGACGGCAGCCCGATGCCCTCTCTGATACAAAACGACCTGTCAGTTAGATTCATGGGCAGTAGTTTATTTATTTATTTATTTTTATGTGGCCTACTTCTGGGATGGTTTACTGTAAAAGTAATGAAGTTGAAGCCTCAGGCCCCCAGTGGCACCAGCTCCTTTTAAGGCACCAGGAGAAGCCCCGGGTCTTGGACAGCCTGGCTGTTGTCTATGCAAAAGATGATCAAGATTGGTCCCTGCATGAGAAAAACTGATATTCTCTGAAACTTCACCAAGCATTACCAAAGCAATGTGATATTTCCCTATGATATGTAACCACTTATTTTGGGTAATTAGTGATCATTGTTAATGCCTATAATGCAAATGGGTGACTAAATGAACATGGTTCTAAGAATACAAAGGAATAAAAGTCTTCTATCATCTGTCATTTACCAAATGGTCCCAAGAATACAAAAGAAGGAAAGCTATTCACAATTTGTCCTTTGCCAATCATCTGTGGAATAGTTGCTATGAGCCGCAAATTAACAACTGCCCCCAATGGTATGTTTACTTATAAAATCAGTCCTTCATTGTCTGTTTGATCTTTGATTCAAAACCAAGCTCTGAATTTTCACTCAGGTATAAAGTCTATATCTTCTATTCATGCCTAGTAAGTATTTTGTGAAGATATATACAGCAATTTAAAAAAAAAACAGATATTGTGTCCTGGCTGGCATGGCTCAGTGAACTAAGCACTGGCCTACGAACAAAGGGTCACTGGTTTGATTCCCAGTCTAGGGCGCATGTCTGGGTTGCAGACCAGGTCCCCAACAGGCGGTACATGAGAAGCAACCACACACTGATGTTTCTCTGCCTCTCTTTCTCCCTCCCTTCCCTTCTTTAAAAATAAATAAATATAATCTTTGGGGGGAAAAAACATACATTGCATGGAAAGAAGGAATATAAGATAGATATGAGATTTATCTCAATGTATTAAAATCACGTGAAGATCAATTTTGGAAACAAACAATAAGCGACCTAGTGAATATTAAATGCACCCATTAAGTCACTTCGCCATTTTTTGTTTTGTTTATCTAAATCAATTTTTACATTAAAAAATTAGTAAGGAAGTTGGGGGTGAGGCTCTTCTTTAAATAGACTTTTTCCCATTTGCTTCTAAAATAAATTACACGGATCACTTATAAATAAAAACAGCTGATTAAGAGAGTAAGGTTTTGCTTAAATGCTAAATTAAGACTGCAATGTCTAAATGGAACGAATGGAAACCACAAAAAGGAGACATCAGGACTGCTGAGTGTCATATCAGCCCTGTGATCATCTCTGTAGGAAATAAACTTTCTTTCCAACAACTAGCAGCCCCAGGGTTGTTCTGAGAATAGTTCAGAGTATAAAATGAAGAAGATAAAAACAGAAGAGTGGAAATGCAAAGGCATGCAAAGCCTCAACGGCATGACACAGTAACAACCAGACTGTGTCTGAAATCATGGATTTGGGGGAGCCTGAACATATTGGATTTAGACATCTTCTGACAATTCAAGGGAGTCCATATATTTTATTAATTGTCATTACCAACTGATATGTAGAAGAGACTGAGGAATAGCAAGTATAAGACTTGTCCAAGGTTGCAAGGTCGTCTCTCAAACTAAATGTTTCTTTTATTAAACTATGTTGGAAAGGACAGTGGAGTTCTTGATATAAAAAAGATCTAAATACTTTAGAGCACATCAAATCAGGGTATGTAGATTAAAAGTACGTGATAAGAAGATGGAAGGAAGAAATACAAACATACTAAAAAGAAGTGCCTTGTAGCTATGAAGACAATTAGGCATTCTTAGTATGTAACAGAACACAATCTACTGTCCCACACTCCTATGGTGACATTTCATTTCTAAACACATTTTTTCTTTTTTTTAAGATTTTATTTATTTATCTTTAGAGAGGGAAGGGAGAGAGAAAGAGAGAGAGAGAGAGAAACATCAATGTGCGGTTGCTGGGGGCCGTGGCCTGCAACCCAGGCATGTGCCCTGACTGAGAATCGAACCTATGACACTTTGGTTCGCAGCTCGAGTTCAGTCCACTGAGCTATGCCAGCCAGGGCTCTAAACACATTTTTATTAAAACATTTATTCCTTATGACAAAGTAATAAGCATGCATTTAGACAATACAGAAATATCAATGAACAAAAGGCTGAAAGTAAAAATCACCATCAGTCTCACCACTAACATAGCCACTCCTAAAAAAACAAATAAGTAAACAAAGTGCTTGCTAACTAGCAGATACCACTGTCTCCCAGGCCTCACGTCCAGAGCTCTCCTCGTCTCCCTTCCCTCCAGGACTGCTGGTCTTCCCGCGTTCCGTGGACACTTGTGACAGTGACCATTTTACTGTATTACAGTTATGTACGTAAAGACATAAAAAGTAGAACAGTTCCTGGTATTTAATGAGAACTCAATACATAAACACAATTAATCGTACTTATTTATTTTACTATTATGAATTTTTCAAGAAAAATGATCTCTTGCTTTTTGGGGTTTTTTTTTTTTGCTTCTTAAACTAATGTTTTCTTCCAATTATTAAGCAATTCTTTGTTGATTTAGTTGATCATGGCCTTTGCTTGTTTACCTATTGGTATGTTTGATTTTTGTCATTTGCAAGTGTTCTTTATTTAATAAATTGTATAATTATTTAGCAAGTAAATTTTCTTAGTGTGACTGTCTTTTAATTTTGTTTATCATAAGCACTTTAAAAATACATGAGTATTTAAAATTTTACCTCATCAGCATTTTTGATATAACCCCTGTCTTAATCATCACATATTTTTAGTTATTCATTTAATATTTTGAGCACAAACCATGAATTAGGTATATACACTAGCTACCATACTAGCTGTTAGAGACACAGCGGTGAACTGGAGACAAGAACCATACTCTCATGATGACTATGTTTGAGACAGTCAGCAAGTAAATAAATACATTTTAAAAATTAGATTATAAAAAATACAATGAAAGAAGCAAACAGGAATATTATAATGGAGAGAGTAACTAGGGGCTACAATATTTGAGTTAATAGCTGAGAATTTTTTTTAAAATCTAGCCATGCAGAGGAACACCATTCTGGATAAAGATCACAGCAAATGCAAAAACCTTTGGGAGCAAAAAGTGAGATGTGATTAAGCCACACAGAGCCCCGCGTGCCTGGATCACGGAGAAGGAGAATGAATTGTGTGAGAAGAAGTGGGAGAGGGAGGAAGGGCTTTGTGGGCCATGGCAAAGAGTTTAGATTTTATCTCAAGGGCAATGAGAAGCTGTTAGACTTGACACATGGAATGTGACGGCGAACATCACTTCCCTGAAGAGTCTATCTTTAAAAACTAGGAATATTAAAGCTGACCTAAGTTCAGCCTAAGTGCTTTAGGTATTAGCTGTTGGAACTCATTTAACTAGAATTCCATGGACAGGGAAAATGCTAGAAGAAACCAGCCAGGGCTTTATCTCAACGATGCCATCGAGGACCCAGGTTCCTTTTCACATCCTTTCGGTCCATCATTGATAGGTTGGCTTGAACCAGGGGACCAGGGCAGCTCCAGGCATCACAGCCGGGGCACTCCAGCAGTGTCCGCCATCACCGCTGCCCTTAAAAACGTAGGTACCATACCTTTCATTTGGAAATTCCAATTTTAGGAAACGACTACAAGATGAAGCGAGGTGATTTTTAAAGTTGATTTCACAGAAGCCAGATTCACCCATGTATTCAATAAATATTGACTGATCTCTAGTAGTGCAGTTTTAGGCACTTTGAATATAACAGTGAAAAAGACAGACAAAAGCCCCTACCCTCCTGGGATGAATCTGTTTGGTGGGGGAGGCAGACAGTAAACAAAATGTGTAAGTAAAATAAGAATCACGTTGAGATGCTCATAGATGCTAATAAATAATAAACAGGGGTGGATGGCGAGCCTGTGAACTCCTATGGAGAACATTAAAGAAAGATAAGTTTTTGTTGTGGATAGGTTTGGCTTTCAGTCCGGTCAGAGGAGAAGATCCAGGGACAGCTGGAAGAGTGGTTGTGAGATTGAGATTAGATGACAGGGCAGATGTGTAGCTTCAGAGGTCAGAACACCTGGAGCGCTTGTGGACCTAACGGGAAAAGGTATGCATTTCTAAGACAAGAGAGTCGCTTCAAAAACAGTGAGAAAGAAAGCCTTCCAGGAGTGCTGTCTCCTCATATGAGGAAGGAATACATTCTCCGGATGTTTGCAAGGGGGTCATTAGCGAAGAAGCGAGCACCTGACATTATTTAGCCTGCAGCCTTCCACCTTTTACCCGTGATGATGACTAGTAGGCAAATGAATGCACATAGCCTTCAGCAAAACAGTCCTGCGGCTCCTGAGGTGGTGCACGTTGCTGTCTTACCTCACTGACAATAAAGTGAAACATCTGTGCAGGGCGAGCCTTAATGTGTGAACAAGGGAAAAGAAAACAGCTAGAATCCAATGCCCTTATTCAGAAGCTGAGGTTCTTTTTTCAATTGACAAACTTTTACTTCCTTGAACTTTAAGCAACACTGAACAGAAAGTACAGAGAATTCCCATATGCTCCCTAACCACCCCGCCTCATCTGCCCCCCATCACCATCTTGGCCACAGCGGCACATTTGTTACCATTGATAAAACTGCATGGACACACTGTTGTCATCCAAAGTCCACAGTTGATTATTATTTTGAGGAAACCATTATGTGTTCGATCAATTAAAAATAAGAAAAATAAAAATCTTTGTTTTTTACTTTCACTTATTCCTTCTGTAATGCTCTTCCTCTTTTTATGTGCATCTGAGTTTCTGACATAACATTTTCCTTCTCTCCAACTTCTTTTAACATTTCTTGCAAAGCAGGACTATTGGCCACAAATTCCCCCAAATTTTGTTCATCTAAGAAAAATTTTCCCCTTCACTTTTCAAGGATAATTTCTCAGGGTACAGAATTCTGGACTGGTGATATTTCCTGTTTGTTTCAACATTGTAAATATTTTATTCTTTTCTTTTCTGGCTCGTGTGGTTGCTGAGCAGCAGCAGAATATAATTCTCATCTTTATTCCTGTAGAATGTGCTATTTTTTTCCTCTAGCTTCTTTCAGTATTTTCTCTTTATATATTTTATTACAGGAACTTGGGCAAATAGGCCCTTAGTGTTTTATGGGGTAAGGTGGGGGTGGGGGTAGGGAAGTGTTCTATAGTTGTACAATTAGGGCTCAGTCTTTTAAGGAGCCTGCGCCCCTGACTGTGAATGCCACCAGTGCCTCTCAGGCCCCCACTCCCACGCCCTGTGTGGAACAGACGGCCGGCAGGGTGTTTGGGTGCTTCCCTGCTCACACGTGGAAGCCTTCCAAGGCACTGAAGTTGGGCATTTCCTTTCTCCCCACCCCAGCCTATTAAACTCTGATAGAATCCCAATAGTTAGGCTCCGGTAGAAGTTTCTCTTGAGCGCAGGCCTTCTTAAACAGAACAGAATGCTCTGGCCTACTTCAGAATGCTTACTTTCCCCTGCCCCTGCCAATCATCCGAAGGCGGTGGATGTTCCTCCGGCTAGTCACCGTGACAACCCTATAGAGCTTCAGAAAGTAAGAGTCACGAAAGGGCTTCCCCCACCACACCCTGCAGGGTTTTTAACTCTCAGACACGGAGCGTCCACCAACCCGTCCATTACACAGGGGCGGTGCTGGTTTCCATGGAGGCCTCTGCTTGCAGGTTTCTGCTCTAATAAGTTGAGCTTCTCCGGATGGCCTCTCCACGTCTGGGGGCAGGTTTGATCCTGTTCCCTCACTTCTCTCAAGGGCCTAGGAAGAGGGTCGAGAGTTCAGCTCCTTCCATCTGTATTTGTTGTTAGGGTGAAGTGGCAACTGCCAAGCTCCTTGTGGGCCAGATCAGAAACTGAGAGTCCTAACCCTGACGTTGAATTGGTTAGTGTGTTCTCGCCACCTGCACCACCCCGCTCCTCCGCGCACACTCTCCTGCGCTTCCTTTCCACTCTGAGACGCCTATCTCCCACACAAGGACTGTGGTCAGTCTACCCTGTCTCATCTGAGTAGTTCCAGTGTACAACCACGAAAAATGAAGAAAAAAGAAAAATCTATACACATCAGGGGTTTCAGTTATCTGAGAAAGATGATCAGTGTTTTATAAAACTTAAAAATGAATACTATTTGGTATTTCTTCATGGCCTGATGTGACGACGATATTTTGTTCGTTAAAATTTTTTTTTTATGATTTTGTTTACAGCCTTAAAATTCCTGTCTGGTGTAGTCAGGGCTGGGCACATAACCAGTATTTACTAAAGGACTAAAAAAGCCTATTATAAGCAGCATTTCTGCCCTTCAAGGAACAGACATACTCTGTGGCATAACCTTGGTAAGATGCCTTTTAAGAATAATGCTGATACACGATGGCAAAGCTCTTTCACTAGCCAGTGTGCCATGAATGAAAAAGGCTAGGAGCACTCGCCACTCTCTCTGTGTGAGTCACTACATCAACCGAAGTACAATGGAGGGCAATGGAAAGAGCCAGCCTGCCTGCGTGTCTGACACGATGGATGTGGGCACCCTTCCCTGTCTGAGTGGTGCAGCCCTGCTCCGAGCAATAAGAAATGTCTCTCTGAAAAGTGTGAGCTCATTTGGAATTCTGGGTATTAAGAGTCTCTACTGTTCATTTTCTTTTAACTCAGATGAATGGCTTGTCACTTCCACGAATAAATATTGTATTCCTTTTCAGAATATTCCTGTATATTAAATCTCAAATGAACACTGTACATGCAGCCTTTTAAGGACGTGATGGCATCAGACACAAAATCTACCCAGCGATCTTCACAGCATTACATAGAAAAAGAAGTTGATGAAAACTCAAGTGGCAGAAGGGGGCAGTAAAACGCAGCAGAATACTCTGGGAGACTTTTTTCCTTCAAACACACAATTGCCCAACAAATTTCAGAGACTAATAGAAGTACAACAGATATATCTATTTATCCAAAATACACACAGAAACACTAATTATATACAAAAGCGAGAATTATAATTTTTACATAACAAAACCTTTTTTCTTCAGTATGATATATCACAGCACAATAGCCATAGTTTCCAAATAAAACAAATTTAGTCATTTTGATTTGATTTGGGAGACTGAATCTCCTCCAACAGCCAGCATCCCAAAATGCACTATTCATTCGGACTTGTCAAAATGTTTTAATAAATTCCATCATCATGATTCTCCCTCATGTCCATTCTGAGACTTTCTTTCTAGACTGTGTCCACCTTAAAGTGTCATTTTTCCTTGAACTCTTTCCTGCCTGAGTGGGTATGTAGAACTCTCTCCACCCCACCATGCTATAGAAGTTACAGATTAAACCAAGCAGTTTCACCAAAGAGCTGTTTTTACTGAATTTCCACTCTGAGGCAGATTTCAATCACTTTCAGTTCCGAGTAGCCTAAACCTGAATATTCTCTATGCTCTGTTTTGTCCTCACCTTAGAATTCAGTCATGTCAAACATCAAGACACACTTCTGGACACGGTAGGTATACAATTAAAGTCTGACGAGGAGGACAGCGATGATATGACTCCCAACTGAACTCAGGATTACAATGTAAAATGGTAATACACTATCAGAGTCAGAGTATGGATTCTTACATGGTGGCATCTAACCAAGTGTGAATTGGTAGCCACAAAAATCAGTTGAAGTAGGTACGACCTACTCAAAATGAAACAGAAATCAATTGAGTAGGTACAACCTACTCAAGATGAAACAGAAAATTGGATTAAAAGGAATTGTTTTAAGAATCTGTGCTCTTAGTCAAAATTTCATGGAAGACTCAGTACCAGAAATGGGAGTGTCACAAATGAAATGATTAAATATGACTAGAGGAGGAAGGAGAAAGGCTTCCTGGACGAAATGGAATTTTAGTCATCTGTGTCTCATGTAGAATGTGTACATTAAGCAAAACGTTAAGAAAATAATTCCAAGTGTGTCTCTTTTTTTTCTTTAAGACTTTTACAAATTGTGGTATCTGATGTGTTTTTATGTTAGGTGTTAAGCCATTCTCTTCTTTTAATGCTAAGAATGTATGGCTTCATTGAACTTTTTATTTTCCACTTTGCTGCCACTAATTTCTTTCTCTTTTTTTTCATATTTCACCTTCACACACCTTTCCCCACCACTACCAAAAGGTAGGTATTAAACAGAAACCATGGATGAGAAAATTCAAAACTGTTAAATATCACCCTTTCTTTCCATCCAATTCCTCATCAAACTATGCTCCGAAAGAAGTATAGAAAATTACCCCTAAATGCAGTGTTGTACTTTGATCTATCGCCACACCTCATCTTGAAAAAATGGGCAGAAAAGACAAAAAAAATTACCAAGCTTTAAAAAAGCTCCCTCTTATTTGTATCTCCTGCGAGAGGCTGGTGACCAAAAAGGCTGAAACCACATGGCAAAGAAATAAATGCATCCAAGCAGATGGTTTGCACATTTAGCATCCCTGCAGAAGCGGGGCCCCTCGGAGAAGAGGTAATATCACAGCGGGGATAACTGTCGCCCAAGCGGACGCTCTGCAGCCTAACTGCTCGGGAGCAGTATCGTGGAGAGTAATTTATCTCCTTCCTCTCCAAGAAGCAAGGACGGGATGGTGCTTTGGAGAACAGTATTTCTTAGGGTAAACACAGCATAGCTCAAAAGAGAAGTCACAGATGTGTGCACTCACTGTAGCTATTATATTTCATTCAGCTAAATAAAAACGGAAAATTTCAAAAAGGTATGTGTGATGCGCATACCGTTGGTTAAGGGCTGTCACGAAAATTAACCCTGACATGCTTGAAATACTTGAGACGTGTACAAAAGGCAGCCTTTTTTTGTACAGGCTTTGCTTGTTCGGATCGGTCCACGCTGTGACTACCTAGGCAGCCTGAAGGGAATTCCCTACTTGAGCTCTGGAACCTCTGGGCACTCCTTCCAGTCAACAAAGCACAGTGTCCCGCCACCTAAAATGAGGAGTAAGAAAAGTAATCCGGCGCAACCCGAGGTCCCTGAGCAGAAGAACCGGGGGTGGAAGGGATGGCGGGGAAGAGGGGAGGCGATACTAGCAGGGCTTGCGGAGGGGTGGGGTGGCAATCCATTTTGCACCCACCTTGAAGAAGCGGAAAGTAGTTTCCTGAGTTTCCAATTTTGTCCCGTGCGTGGGTAAATCCCTTCCCCGGCGCTTGCGCAATTAAGTGAGGGGCGGGGTGGAGGGAAGTTGAGGACCAATCAGAAAAGGTGGAAAGAACCCATCAGGATTACGTGAGCTGTTTTCCAAGTCTTAAAAAGGACGGTTCGCCCCGTTAGTTTCCAGATGTCAAAGGACCTGAGCGAGAGTCAGAAGTACGCCCAAGATTTCTGCCCAGCGCCTCTTCTAGCTCCATCCACTGCCCGGAGCCCACGCACGGCATCGCCTCGGTCTGCTGCAACCAAGATGCTCGTCCGCGCCCTGCTGCTCTGCGCCGCCCTGGCGCTCGGCGCTGCAGGTGGGTACCTGGTGCTGCGCACCGCGCGCTGCCCGCTAGGTTTCCGCTCGGATCTCCTGGGGACCTCTTCATTCACAATACTTTCGGAATGGGGAGGGTGCAGACTTTGTACAGAACTTGGGCCGCTTGAGTCCAAAAGAAGTGGGTGGAAATTCCTGCTTTACCACCATCTCTGATCATCACGGGCCAGTTCCTTCACCGGTCTGGTCTCTTTTCTTAGCCGCTAAATAGGAATAGTGATACTAATTTGCAGGTTGTTACTTTGATAAGACTGGATATGGTCAATATATGTGAAATGATTGTGTGTGGTACCCACGGTTGTTGAGTGGGAGTAATTGTTTTACGCCCACTAGGGTTTTATTTAAATACCCTAGTTAGTGCTTTCCTGCCTCAGGAAAGCCCAGGTTTGTTTTGTTTTGTTTTAGATAAGCAAAATATTTTAAAAATAAGCTCTTTATACTTTGCAAGTTTTCCTAAATTTTGATTAAAGTACTACATCTATCCATTTTAATTTTGAGAGTGCTACTTATGTGAGCTTCTTAATAATGCTAAGTTGAACATAGAAAAACTTACTAAGAAAAATCTTAGCAACGTGATTTCCTCGTTGAATAGTCTGTTATCCGTATTTAGAACAGGAAGTCGGTATTGCTACTTTATAACCATTCTGTGGGGCAGGTTTTTAAAAGTTGTTTTCCATTGGCTACCTGTATATTTCTAGAATTTATTATTGTAAAGATGACCCGTAGTAAGGAAAACAATGAGACGTTTAAGCCAAGATGAAGACACCGACGAACAATGTATTTACTTGTCCTTACTTTTATTGTAGCAAATCCTTGCTGTTCCAACCCATGTCAAAACCAAGGTGTGTGTATGAGTGTTGGATTTGACCAGTATAAGTGCGACTGTACCCGAACAGGATTCTACGGGGAAAACTGTTCAACGCGTAAGTTTGCCCTTGGGTGCCCTCATTTGGAAGGGGGGTGCATAGAGTTCTCATTTTACAGATTTGCGCCTTATGATGCACCCCATTAATTTCACCCTCCTTGTTTTTCTCTTATTGCAGCTGAATTTCTGACAAGAATAAAATTATTCCTGAAACCCACGCCAAACACAGTGCACTACATACTTACTCACTTCAAGGGGGTCTGGAACATTGTCAATAATATTCCCTTCCTGAGAAATGCAATCATGAAATATGTGTTAACGTGTAAGTACATTCTCTTTCTAAGGTTTTAAACTTCCTTGAAGAAAAATGGTTTTTTATAATACCAAACCGTTGCAAAACCAAATCCAAGAAACTTATTTCCAACCTTGTCAAAGGGACTTTAAACACTTTAAATACACCTTTTTAGTGTGCCTTCTATTTTAACGGCCAAAAATCTGGACATTTTGGTCCCATTTAAGTTAATAAAGTTCTGTCTCACATTCAGAAATTTGCTTACAATCCATACCTTTTATGAGCTTCTTGGATGTTTACTTGAAAAATCAAGATGGCTAGACCATCTGGTCTTGTGTAAAGTAACTAAACTTTATTAAAGATGTATTTTAATGAATCATTCTTTTTTATTAAGTAAAAGTGGCAGTTAGATTTAAAGTTTAACTGTTTTAAAATAGTGTGTCTTTGTTGGAATTGAATTCAATCTCTGGTGCCACTTTGCGCAATAAAGTGAGGGCTGGGGAGGGACATTTTACAATAAAAATGATCATTGATTTGCCTTGCATATGGAGACTAATTGAACAACTTTTTTTCTTATAATTTTCAGCCAGATCACATTTGATTGACAGCCCACCAACTTACAATGCACACTACGGCTACAAAAGCTGGGAAGCCTATTCTAATCTCTCCTATTACACCAGAGCTCTTCCTCCTGTGGCTGATGACTGCCCAACTCCCATGGGGGTGAAAGGTGAGTGAGAGCAGGCAGTTAGAGACGTATTGCATTGGGGGCTGGATTACTACTTGGAAAATTTGACCCTACATTATCATTTTTATTTACAAAAGCATAGTTTTTTCCCTTTCCTATGGATAGCTATGGAGATTTTTTCAAAGTGTGAGTCTGTGTAAATTATTGCATGAAAGTGAGTGGGCACTTCGGTTTAATGTCCTAGCGTTTTCAAATCCTTTCATTAATACTGAATTCATACTAGTTAAACAACAGATAAAACTATTCAATAAGAAGTTTTCCCCCCATATCTTAGACCTGTTATTTATATTAAGAGCCTGGTCACAATTGTATCTCTCCTGTAAATGAGGAATTCCCTGGTAAATTGACAGTATTATCTCCTTCCTTGTCTATAACGGTGAAATCTTATCTTCCTTATTTTTCAGGGAAAAAAGAGCTTCCTGACTCAGAAGTGATCGTGGATAAATTTATATTAAGAAGAAAGTTTATTCCAGATCCCCAGGGCACGAATTTGATGTTTGCCTTCTTTGCCCAACACTTCACTCATCAGTTCTTCAAGACAGACCATAAGCGCGGGCCAGCCTTCACTAAAGGGCTGGGTCATGGGGTAAGCCAGCACTCGATCAAAATCACAGCGAATCACAGGGAGGCGCTCACGTGCAAGGCCATATATGTATTTGCCACACCAAATAAGTCACGCTCTTTTCAAAACGTGGCCAGTCTCTGAAAACTTTCATGGAGTTTTCATTTGAATTCACTAGTTCGGTAAAAATACACACACACAGATATCATTTGTAATTTGGCTCTTGTGTTTTTAGTTGAGAATATTGGCATGGCAAAACGTTGTGTATTTGACACATTTGTACCCTGATTATGCTGCTTTAAATATTACAAGTGAGATTTTTGCAGCATCATTATCTTTTGGATTTCAATGACATAGCTTCAGTTTACTGATAGGGATTTTTTATGAATAATAAATCTTCTGATGTTTTTTAAAGGAAATAACTATACAGCAAAGTGTATGATATATTGATCAGCTACATAGGACATACTAATGCCTTTAAATACAAAAGACATATGTGTTTGTAGCTTCAATAGTCAAACATATTAATTTAGTATTTTGTGGTGATAAAAAAGTGTTTTTATTAAAAATTTTTAATTGAAGCAAGATAAATCATCAAATTATTTAATGATAAATTATATCATAGACATTTATAGAAGAACAACTTCAGCAGCAACAAACTGAAAGTTTTCTGTATTCTTCCAGGTGGACTTAAATCACGTTTATGGTGAAACTTTGGAGAGACAGCATAAACTGCGCCTTTTCAAGGATGGAAAAATGAAATATCAGGTTTGTCCTATTTGAATATTAAGATTCAATTATGACTCACCACTTTACCTGTATTTTTAAATCTCCGATTACAATTTATTTCTTAACCTTTACATTGATGTTTACTCACTATTGTCCTTTTTTTTTAGGTAATTGATGGAGAGGTATACCCCCCCACAGTCAAAGACACTCAGGCCGAGATGCTGTACCCACCCCACGTCCCTGAGCACCTGCGGTTTGCGGTGGGGCAGGAGGTGTTCGGCCTGGTGCCGGGCCTGATGATGTATGCCACGATCTGGCTGCGAGAGCACAACCGAGTGTGTGATGTGCTGAAACGGGAGCATCCAGAATGGGATGACGAGCGGCTGTTCCAGACAAGCAGGCTCATACTGATAGGTAAGGAAGGAGGGGAAATAATTTAAATAAAACCATCCCCCCACCCCCGAGAAAACTAGTTCATTAGCTTTGCTATGTTTTAAGTCATTCTGCAGGGGTGTGGTGGGTGTAAAATCACATGCTCCATATTAAGTCAGTATAACTACCTACTTTCGGTGTCATGGTAAAGAAAAGGAGAAGTGAAGGAATGGCCAGTCAACAAAAGTGCATTTCGGTTGCTTGAAAGATAGTGATCAGGAGGAATTAATGTTCTCCTTTTTTTCTTTTGTGCAAACAGGAGAAACCATTAAGATTGTGATCGAAGACTACGTACAGCACCTGAGTGGCTATCACTTCAAACTGAAGTTTGACCCGGAGCTGCTTTTCAACCAACAGTTCCAGTACCAAAACCGCATCGCGGCTGAGTTCAACACGCTCTACCACTGGCACCCCCTCCTGCCCGACAGCTTTCACATTGATGACCAGGAGTACAACTACCAGCAGTTTCTCTACAACAACTCTTTACTGATGGAACACGGGCTCACCCAGTTTGTGGAATCATTCAGCAAGCAAATTGCTGGCCGGGTAAGCAGTGTTACTGAAAAACAAAAGAAAACGGGACTGCTCAGAACTACAGTTTCTGCCATCAAAATGATTTTTCTCAGACTGACTAAAAAAGTGATTGTTTTGCTAGTAAAATTCTTGAAATGAGAATCTTGCCATTTTTTGAACTGTTAAAGCTTTTAGTCTACAGTTAGCACATGGCAATATATAATCGTACCTTAAATATAGGTATTTTCAACAGCTTTCTAAAATCTTAATAGATTACAGAAATAAATATTTCCAACTTGAATAGTTTCGGTCTCAGCTGGGAGCATTAGTCTTACCTCCTTTGTGCCCAAGGAATGCTTTTAAAATAGAAATTGTTAATACACCTAAAGTTTTTGTCTAATAAATACAATTCATTGTCCACAGGTTGCTGGCGGTCGGAACCTCCCAGCTGCAGTCCGATACGTAGCCAAGGCCTCCATCGACCAGAGCAGGCAGATGAGATACCAGCCTCTTAACGAGTACCGCAAGCGCTTTCGGATGAAACCCTACGAATCCTTTGAAGAACTGACAGGTGAGAACCAGTGTTTGGACTTCCTAAAAGATCCAAAGGGCCAGATGGAAACACCAGAGCAGTTGGAAGCAGGTTGAGCACAGGGGTAAAACTATTTTTGCACTTTGTACAGTTTTACATCGGTTGTATCTGTGTCTTTGTCACCTTCACAGGAGAGAAGGAAATGGCTGCGGAGCTCGAAGCACTCTATGGTGACATTGACGCCATGGAGCTGTACCCCGCCCTTCTGGTAGAAGAGCCCCGTCAGGATGCCATCTTTGGGGAGACCATGGTAGAACTCGGAGCCCCTTTCTCCTTGAAAGGGCTGATGGGCAATCCTATATGCTCTCCTCACTACTGGAAGCCTAGCACCTTCGGTGGAGAAGTAGGCTTTAAAATCATCAACACTGCCTCAATCCAGTCTCTCATCTGCAATAACGTGAAAGGCTGCCCCTCCACTTCATTCAGCGTTCGGGACCCACAGCCCGCCAGGGCCGTCACCATGAACTCGAGCCCCTCCCAGTCCAGACTGGAGGACATCAACCCTACCGTACTGCTAAAAGGACGTTCCACTGAACTGTAGAAGCCTATTGATCATATTTATTTATTTATGTGGATGATTTCTTTTATTTAATATTTATATTGAACTCTTTATGTGACTTAACAGCTTCTGTTAAGGAGGCGGGGGTGATACTTGTGAAGATTTTCATGTCACTGATTTAAAGATGTCTTATCTCTACGTTAAAGGGAAAACCGGTTGTCATTGTCTGACGTCTTTTTACTTGAATTTCAGTTTAGATTGTTTTCGTGAGAACCAGAGAAAAGACATTTGAACATTTACATGCTGTTACTAGACCACAAATGCTGCAAGTTTCTTTCCGCACTTTCAATACTTACAGTGTCTCTTCCACGACCCACGGGAAGCAACTACCTGCACCATCTCCCTCTGATTTTCCTCTAGCCATTTTGCTAAAGAGAAACTTTTCTGATTTGTTTACTACTCCTATTTTGTTTTCCTGGTTTCTGGATCTGGGTCTTCTTTGGTCTCTGTATTTTCTTACCTGAACTTTTGCAAATTTTCAGGAAAATCTCAGCTCAGGACTACTATGTAGCTCCTCATATGAGGAGTGAAAGCAACCAAAAACTCTCAAAAAGGGCCTTGACAAAAAGAAAGTGCTCGTGTTTTAAGTGAAAGGCAGAAAACTTTATTTATATTTCATTTTAACTGTGTAACTGAAGACACGTACCGAGAGGCTTAGAACAAAACTCCAAGGGGTTCTTGACAGGGAGAGAGTTATGGTCCTCCTCGGATGAATGTCCTTCCTCCTTTGAAAACAAAAGCCAGCAATTCCTGAGTAAGTCCCAGGAAAATAATACTTCTTCTTTTCCACATCTCATTGTCGGCTGACATTTTCTGGTACTGTATATTATTTAATTTATTGAAGATTATTATTTATGTTTGTTAGGACATTATTATTATAAACTGGGTTGAAGCCTGCATTGATTGTTTTTTACATTATGTCAGGATCACTATGCCTTCTTTGGGATTACCTCTTTGGATTTTGAAAACTACAGAAGAATTTATTAGATTAAGGTGTGAATGAATTTTCAGGAACATTGAGCTATTCGGTTGGAATTTATGTATTTAAGATTTACGTATACACCAGCCCACAGAGAACATCATGTCTCATTAGCCTGGATGAAACATAAGACTAATCTTTTATACATTTTTTCATTACCTGTGGATGCTACATTAATTCATTCAGTCATAACTTATTGGAGAGACAGTCTTTGCAAAGCACTGTAGATTTCAATATTTTTTAATCAAGCACTGATTATGAATAACTAGTATTTTTGTAAATAATTAAAAGCATGTCTCTTAGGCAGAGGGAGATGAAATTTCATTAAAAAGAAATAACTCAGGGGAATTTTTTTAAAGATTTTATATTTAAAATGTTAATGGTTAAAAAAGAAATAGTTGATACTAGAAGGGCTTGCACAAAAAAACACACAAACCTGTTAACTTCTCTGATTTAAAGTCTGATTTGTTATTAACATCAACCTGCTATCTGAACCTAGGAATTCAGAATGTGTATGTGAATTGTTTTTGTGCCTCAGACTGTTTTTAAATTATGTACAATACAAGTGTTGAAATATGCCTGTTTATTTTTATATCAAAGAATTGAAAAATCTCTTCTAAAATAAATTCTGACGGTTTCTACATATCTTTGTCTTATGACGTCTGATTTCTCTCAAGTCACGGTTTACACACACTGTGAACCATTGTCTGTACTCTCCCATCTAGCCCCCATCTAGACCAGCCCTTAATGAAACGGTTCTGCCCTCGGTCACACACAGGCTTCCTAGGGTCGCTGTCTATAATCTCTCCTTCACTGCCACTCCGTATCGGGAAACATGTGCTCTGTGCCATAGCAGGTAGCAACAAACCTGTGGTCGTTGCCTAATCTTGAAGAAGGGAAAAAACTAAGCACACAAAGAATAAGAAAAGAATGACAAAGGAGGTACAAAATTAAAAGGGGAGTTTAAAGAAGAGGAGAGTATACTTAGTTGGGTAAATCACTGACACCTGGCTCTTTGTCTTCTGTTGTGTACACCCCTACGCTTGACACCTTGGTAATTTCAGTATCTAAATGGGCCATGTTTTTAACGTTTTGCCTGGCCTCTCTCTTCCTCGGCCTTCTCCATTCCTGTGATGCCTCTTTCCACCATATTTCCATTGATCATACATTCCTTGGTCTCATCGTTAATTACTGTGCCATTTGCTAAATCTTGATGTCAAGTATCCGTTTTTCTTTTTTACCAACACCGACAGCTCATCTATTTTAGTACTTACACTCTAACTTCCAAAGGTCCAGTTTCACTGTGCCTAGTGACCCACCAATTCCTAGCTTCAGTAATTTTCATCCCGTTTACCTCCACATTTCCTAACTTAGGAATCCAGCTCAGATTCCATTGCCCATCACCATGTTGATGCCTTCATTCTGGGTCTACTCTCCCTCCACTGTACTTAACTGGCAAATTTTAATTAATTTCAGCCATCTTCCCAATCTGTTTGACTTTCCAGTAGCATTCAATTCAAATGTTTATAGCTTCTTTACTAAAAAAAAAAAATAGTTTTCTCATCTTCATGATTTGATCCTCCCCTGGTCTTGCTCTACTTTCACAGCGTGTTTTCGCAGATATTTTAAAAACTCTTCATTCTCTACTGCAACTATAAATTCAAGTATTTTGTTCCACCTCTATTTAAGTATACTCTTCCAGGTGAATCTCAACCAAGCTCATAAATTAAAACACTAATTGACTAAGCACTCCCAAATTTATGTCTCTAGAACCAACCTCTAATTGTCCGTTGACAACTTTCCACTCAAATACATAAATAATGGCTTATCTTACATCTCTACCCTCTTGGCACCATATGCCCAAACTTATAGTAATCCAAAAGATACCACCACCCCCTGGTTCTCAGGCAAAAAACCTTGTGTTCTTCAAGCCCATAGCCAGTCCAGTAGCAATGTTGTTGACTATATTGCCACAAACAAATTCTAAATCTGTCACTGTTTCTCCAACTCCACTCTACTAACCTAGTCAATGCAATAATCTCTTAGGTGGTTTTCCCTCTGCTATTATTGCCTCACCCGGAACCATTCCACTTGTGAGAGTGGTCATTTTCACACATAAATCACATCATGCCCCTCCCTTGTTTGAAATCTTCTGGTGGCGTCCTGTTACACCGCAGATAAATCTAAACTCCTTACTCCATCCTACAAGGGTCTCAGGGATCTGTGACCTGCCTATCTATCGGATCTCACCCACTACAACTCCCCATCCTTGCTCACTGTGTTCCAGCCACGGTTCTTCTGATTTGCTCATTACCGGTGGTTTCAAGCTGTTGCCCCTTTCTAGAATGTTCCTTCTGAAGATTTTCCCATGGCAGTATCCATCTCAGTATTCAAATCTCATTTCAAATTTCTCCTCTTAGGAAGGTATTCCCCAACCCACTAAGCTAAAGCAAGTACTAAAGCAGTTTTGTTTTCTTTATGGCTAGAATGTCATTTCTATGAAAGCAAGGATCTTGCTTGTAGTGTTCGCTGCTCCCCAGTGTCTAATACTTAAAGGCATTAAAAACATTCAACAAATGAATAAGAATAAATTTCATGAAAGAAGTAAAATATATGTTGATTCTTGAATAAAGAATAAAACCTTAAAATAAAAACAGAGATATCCACTCTCAAAAATAGTATGGCAGTTTCTTCTAAAACAAACCAAAAAAATTACTTACCATATATATCAGTTTTTTATTGATGCTATAATAGATTACCACAAACTTACTGGCTTAAAACAGTAGAAATGTATTGTCTATATTTCTGGGTGTCAGAAATAAGAAATAGGTCTTATGAGTTAAACACAAGGTGAACATAGGGCTATGTTTCTACTGGGCACGACGGAAGGGAATCTGTCTCTCAGCCCACAGCTTCTGGAGGCACCCTGCATCCCTTGTGTCATAGTCCTTTTGTCTGTCATCAAAACCAGTGGGGTAACATCTCCAGCTCTGACCCTCTCGCCTCTCTCTCAAAACGGCCTTTTGATAACTTTGGGCCCGCAAAGATAATCCAGGAACATCTCCTTTCCCCAGGATCCTTAATTTTTTACTCATGTACAAAGTCCCTTTGGCCATGTAAGGCAACATGCTCACAGGTTCCATGAATTAGGCATTGACACCTTTGGAACGCTATTTATTTTGCCTACCACCTCATACAACCCAGCAATTGCACCCTCCGGCATTTATCCCAGAAGAATAAAAACCTGTGTCCATGCAAAAATCTTCACGTGAATGTTCATCGAGACTTTATTCATAATGGACTAAGAAACTGGAATGATCCAAATGCCCTTCAAAAAGTTTGTGGTTAAACAGTGTATACTGTGCTGTGTCTATACCACGGAGCACTGCACAGCACAATGAACAAACCAACTACTGATAAGTGCAACAACTTGGATGGAACTCAAGGGAATTATGTTGAGTGAAAAAAATGCCAACCTTATAAAGTTACATACTGCAAGGTTCTATTTATATAACATTCTTGAAATAACAAAACTAGAGGGGTGGAGAACAGATCCATGGGTAACAGCTTAGGGACAGGAGAGCAGCTATAACTATCCAGAGAGTTGTATGAGGAAGCCTTGTGCTGGTTGAACATTTCTGTATCTTGGCTGAGGTGGTAGTTTCACAAAGCTACATATGTAACTTGATTGCATACAACTCTACACACACAGAGATGTATGTACACATGGAAAAATCTGAATAAGCTGTGTATTCTACCAGGGTCGACTCCCTGGTCTTGACCTTGTACTGCAATTATAAAATATGCCAACACTGGGGGAGCAGGTATGAAGGTTACCTCTCTGTACATTTCTTTGCAACTTCCTGTGAATTAACAGTTATTTCAAAATAAAAAGTTTTAAAAAAAGACGAAATGATGTAATATCATACTTGGTAGAGGGGACCAAAGCTAGGAAAATAAAATGATCTCTCCAAGGAATCTGAAATTAGGGTGGAGACCCTAGTTCAGCCAGACAATATACTGTTGTCAATATACTATCAACAATGCTGTCAATGGAGCCTAGTGGGTAAACCGAACAATCTCTTCCTAAGTGGTCTGGCAGCACCTGAACATCCCCATGAAAAGAAAGAACCTCAATTATACCTCAAAATACACCCAAGTTAATTCAAGATAGTTCATAGATATACAGGTAAAAGATGAAAGGAAAAAACTTTAAGGAAAAAGCTTTTGAGGAAAAAATAGGACATGTCCATAAATCTAGAGTAGGCAAAGAATTGTAAATTTTTTTCAATTTGTATTGGATTTATTGGGGTGACATTGGTTAATAAAATTATATAAGTGTAACAATCCTATAACACATCATCTGTATGCTATATTGTGTGTTCACCAACCAAAGTCAAGTACACCCCTTTCCCCTCTTCTACCTACCCCACCCCCTCTCCCTCTGTGAATCACCATACTGTTGTCTATGTCTGTAAGTTTGTCTGGGTTCTTCTTTGCTTAATCAATCCCTTCATCTTTTTCTCCCAGCCCCCGAACCTCCTCCCCTCTGATGCTGTCAGGCTGTTCTCTGTACTTCTGACTCTGTTTCTCTTTTATTGGTTAGTTTATTTTGTTCATTAGATTCTACATAAAAGTAAAATCATATGGTATTTGTCTGTCTTTGACTGGCTTATTTCACTTACCATAATACTCTCCAGGTCCACCCATGCTGTTGCAAAAGGTGACATTTCCTTCTTTTTATGGCCTAGTAGTATTCCATTATATAAATGTACCACAGCTTTTTTATCCACTCATCTACTGGTGGGCACTTGGGCTGATTGCAAAACTTGGCCACTGTAAATAATGCTGCAAAGAACATGGGAGTGCAAAAGAATTATAGATTTTATCCAGAAAGTACTAACCGTAAAAGAAAAAATATTAATACAGTGGACTTATAAAATCAGAAAGTTGGCTCCCCAAAAGACTGTACTAGGAAAATAGACAACTTACACACTCATACAAAATAGTCACAATGCACATAACTAACAAAGGACTTCAATATATAATATATAAATAACTCGTCCAACTCAGTAGTAAAAAGACAAGTAAATTTAAAAAAGGACTAGCAAGAACATACATAGGATGACATAGGAATGTCCAATAAGTACATGAAAATATGTTCAGCATCATTAGTCATTAGCGAAATGCAAATTAAAAATAGTGAGATAGTTCTACACACCTGTTAAAATCTTTAAAATTCAAAAGATTAACTATGGTGGTTAATGTCATGTCCACTTGGCTAAGCCATGGTGCCCAGTTGTTTGGTCAAGCAGCAGTCTAGATGTCACTGTGAAAAAATTCTTACATGTGATTGACACGGAAATCATTAGACTTTGAGTAAGGTGTATACTTCGCCGTAATGTGGTGAGCCCTGTCCAACTGAAAGCATTAAAGAGCAAAGACTGAAAAGAAGAAATTCTCCAGACAGTAACATAAAAACTCTGCCTGACTTTCCAGCCTGCTGCCCTGCAGACTTTGGAACCACGACTGCAACACCAACTCCTACCTGAATTTCCAGCCTGCACATTTCAATCTTAATTACAGAATACACTGTGCAAAGAAAGGGAACTCCCATTCTTATCTCGATAGAGAGCTTTCCTCGTTACAACTGTAGTAACGATTAGGAAGGCACAAGGGCCATCCTATTCCTTATAGATGGTGATGTGTTTGGCATATCAAAACCAATCACTGCATATAGATTTAAATACACATCACTTATATGAAAGTAACTTATTTAATGACCACAACCATAAATAATGGAGTGCATAATGAATGAAAAATCAAAGCAAATCATTGCAAAACTGAAATACGCATAATTGTTATAAAGTTCTTGTGCTAAAGCTCATGCAATTTATTCACAAGAGAACATTTCCAGATTTCAATAAAAGGCATTTTATTGTTTATTATGGTACTTACTAATACTTAGAAAGATTAAAAATAGACAAGAAAGGAAATGCACACCCCAAAATTAAATTCTAGAGCGATACATGCTTATTACATATTTCACAATATTTGAATGATTACTTTAGTAATCAAGAAACTATTATTTTTAAAATTGAAGCCCTGATGTTCCCTCACTTTCCTCATTTCATAGACATAGATAGATATAGATAGTTATCTTTGCATGTATTATAGCATTTAATAATTATACCTTAACGACTTTGTATCACAGACTTAGGAAACTCAGAGTTGCTTTTTTCCTATAGTTCCAGCAAAGCTGAGGTTTAAATAATAGGGCCCCAGCTGGGTAGTTGGCTAGAGCATTGCCCAGATATGCCAAGGTTGTGGGTTTGATCCTCAATCAGGGCACATACAAGAATCAACCAAGGGGAACAACAATCTCTCTCTCTGTCTCTCTCTCTCTTTCTCTCTCCTCCTCCTCTTCCTCCTCCTCCTCTTCCTACTTCTCCTTATTCTCTCTCTAAAATCATTAAAAGTCACAATTCTCCCCCAACTCTCTTTCCAATTCCACTGTACAATTGAAGACTTAAACGTTCGCAGAGCTTAGCCAGAGTCTAACTATGAAGTAGAGGGGAGGAGTTTAAGATAAATGGTACCTAGTTTGGTAAGTCATTCTGTTGTTTAATCTAGACAAAAAGCACTACTTTCGAGGACCCTTGTTAAACATTCAAAAGTGATCAGATTGCTCTCACAATAATAATTCATTTAAATGCCTTAAATTAAGTAGAATTTATTTCAGCATCCTGTGCAAATTCACTAAAAAAAAAAAAAAGGCTGAACTGCCTATAAACTGAACCCGTGGAAAGAACTTCACTGACTAGATCATTATTTGATAAAATAACACAAGAACAGTTGTCTCCAAGACGGTACAATTTACTTCCCAATTGATTTCTTTCCTAGTTGACTTATCACTGAATCCACCTGGAGGAAGCGTAGGATTGGGCTGGTCTCCTGCCTCGCCCTGGACTTCATTGCACCTCTGCATCTTTGTGTACATGGACCCTGTCCAGAGAGTGTTCGCTTGCCCTTTTATGTACCTGGCTGTTACTACCAGGTGATGTGGAAGCATCATAGCGTGACTTTCCCTGGTTGTTACTCAATATCTGTTCACAATGACAACATTTACAAAGCGCAGGGTGGGGTGTATTTTGCATGCTCTCGAAGGAGTGTCTTCGACTTACACAGTACTTAGAAAGAAGAAAGTGAAAAAAGTCCAACGGGTTAACATTTTTTTTCCTTAAGCCAAAGATAGTTGAAGATGATACAGAGGACAAGAATATTTCTTTCATCCACACCCTGAAAAGTACCATTTAAAATGTAAATTTTCTGTAACTTTGTCATGGTATATTTTAATCAGATTTAATCTACTGCTATTAAAAATTCTAAATAGTGGGTTATCTGAAATACTGTTTAAGATCGAAGATACCTGGAGAGAGGGAGAGAGAGGGAGTAACAGAGGGTGGGGGAGAGAGCTTTTGAATGTTAGAAACAATCGAATTTTATTAAAGCTCCAGCTTTGGAAAGCTTAACACCAAATAGGTTGGTACAGCTCTCCCTTTTCTCATATTAGTTATCTTTTTTTTAAAGATTTTATTTATTTATTTTTAGAGAGGGAAGGGAGGGGAGAGAGAGAGAGAGAGGGAGAGAAACATCAATGTGCGGTTGCTGGGGGTTATGGCCTGCAACCCAGGAATGTACCCTGGCTGGGAATCGAACCTGGGACACTTTGGTTCCCAGCCCGCGCTCAATCCACTGAGGTACGCCAGCCAGGGCTTTCATATTAGTTGTCTTTATTCATTTAAAAGGTGGTATTTTTCACAAATATTCCTAATAAAGTGAATTAAAAAGAAATTGAATTTAGAACATAACTCCTATCCATTTTATGTTTAGAAATTTAGAACATCACTTGAAATAAGTAGAAGTATCCTTGGGAGTTATAGAAACAATTATGAATTTGTGGACTCAGTTACATAATTCAGATCTTATAAGTTAAGAACATGACCTTTCATATTCCCGATGTTAATAGCGTGGTGGTATACTACTGGCTAGAGCCTTGCAGCCAGGACGTGGGCTTTGGAATTGGCCAAACCTGGGCTCAGCCACTTTCTAGAATTCTGGTTAATAGGAACCCCCATATTCCTTATCTTTAAATGATAAAATGGGAACACCCAGGCTGGGTGGCTCAGTTGGTTGGAGCATCATCCCAAACACAAAAATGTTGTGGGTTCCATCCCCAGTCAGGGCACATACCTAAGGCAATCGATCCATGTTTCTTCCTCACATTAACATCTCTCTCTCTCTCTCTCTCCTTTTCTCTCTCTCTCTCTCCTCCTCTTTCTCTCTCTCTCTTTCAAAAACCAATAAATCAATAAATATACCCTTGGGTGATGATTTGATGATTTAAAAGACAGATAAAATGGAAACAGCAATGCCTGCTGTATTCTTAGCTCTTAGGATTAGCATTCAATGCAGGGTAGCTATTCTTATTTTTCTATTCCAAACTATAAAGAAAGGCAAATGACTTTTCTGTTCTTTGTTACTCCAGTCACATAATAAGTAGTGTCAACAATAATATTGTGTTGAGAAAACAAGTCAGAGAAAGTGGAAGTATTGTGAGGTTCCAATACTGTACTAGCTTAACATGAAGAACTAGGAATCCTTCCAGGTTTCATTTCCTCCAGTTTTGCTATGAGAAGGCCACATACTTCCTTTTCTCATACTGGAGTCCCAAATTAAGTTGGCATCTATGTGTCCTGCAGTAACTTAATAGAGACCTTTGTTTCTCAGTTGAGTTGGTGGATACCAGGGGCTGAAATTAAGAAGCTTTACAGCTCAGGAAAAGTGTGCCCTGTGAGATTTAAAAAAAAAAAAAGTTTGTGGCAGTACCATGTTGTGGTAATCATGCCCCCTTAAAGTTGTCCAAGTCCTAATGCCCGAAATTTGTCATATATTACATAACTGGGAAGAATAAAAGGATCTGCAGGTAGAGCGAAGGCTGCAATTCATTTGACCTTAAAGTGAAGAAATTATCCTGGATTACCCAATGCAATCATAAGGGTCCCTAAGTGTGAAAGAGGAAGGCACAAGAGTCCATGCCAGGGTGGAATATTGTGAGGGAGACTTAACTAGCCATCACTGGCTTTGACAGTGGAAGGGGCAGGGGACCCACCACGTGGGAAGCCTCTGGGAGCCAGAACAGGCAAACAGCTCATTCTCCCCTGAGACTCCTGGAAACGCAGGCCTTGGTTTTAGCCTCAGGTGACCTATTTAGGACTTGTGAACTACAGAAATGCAAGATAATAAATGTGTATTGTTAAAACCACAGCCGAGAGGGAATTTCAGGGGGGAATGGGTAGGGTTTACAGGAACAAATTTGGAGGACACATGGACAAAAACTAGGGGTGGGGGGTAATGGAGGGGAAGGGGGGAGGGTTGGGTGGGTGGGCTGGAATGGGAGTAGGGGGGAGAAAACTGTACTTGAACAATGATTAAAATTAAAAAAAATAAAATAAAAAAATTTAAAAAAAAACCCACAGCCGAGAATGATTTAGATAAACAGTAGCAGCAGAAATGTTTATATAGGAACATAAATAAAATGAGTTGTTAAGTAGTTCCTTCCAGAGAATCTCCTTAGTCTTGCCAGTGTTTTCTTGGCTTCCAAGAAATCTTTATCAAACTAGGAAGTGGGTAAGCCTGACTTGGGGCAGACAAGATAATCATATGCTATGTAAGCAATTGAAAGGCTTTTCAGGAAATCAGTAGAAAATTTGCAAAATTTCCAAGACCTAAAATGTTTGCTTGTCATACCATAAAGGCTTTCCCCATCTTTTTGTCATCTTTTACCCTGAATTCTCTAATACAACAAGATCAGCACACAAATTAAGAGGTTTAAATACTAAACAACGAGTTTAGTACGAAAGGGGAAATTTTCAACACTACATAAAATGTCTGCTAAATAGATACATTAAGTACAGGAAGACTATGGTCGTATTAAACACAATGTAATGATCCTTTGTAAAAATACTTCTCCATGATTAATCCTAAGAGCTCCATTTATAAATAGGCAGTTTTTGTTACAAATGAGTGCGATGGGATTTTTCTTTGAATAAAGTAGCTCATCCTTGAGGTGTGGTCTGCCAGCTTTCTGGTCCATATCATCCTTGGACAATCCTTATTTAAACATGAAGATCTTGATACATGCACTCCCCACAATTCCTGCCCATCTTTTAGAAGATTACAGGGACTGTGTAGATAACCCATTCGGTGGTCTATGATTTCCAGTTCTACTGCATTTCAGGCGCCATCCACCCCTTTCCAAAGCAACCTTCCTTATCATTTAGCTGTGGACTAGCTCATAATTTCACCCATGACCTTTCCACGGACTTCTGTACCAACAGTTCTCTCCCACCTTAATTCACATATTGTTACACTCCTACCTCACATAGGCCTTTATCCCTTATTCCTCAATTTTATTCCAGTCAGTCCGTCTTCTTTTGAGCTTTCTTTCTTCCCTATCATACATTGTCACCATTCAGAAATAACCATTTCTAATATTTTGGTATATTAGACTGTGACTATATTATTTTACCTTGAACAGAAATTTTGCTTTTTTATGAAGTGAAAATTATGAACTCATTATTGTTTGTGATTTTAGATCTTGGCCCAAATTCCTTCATTCTAAGGTCCATATTCTACTATGGTGTACTTTTGCATTTCAGAAGTTCACCTTTATAGAAGGAGAATAGAAGCAAAAACTCCTTGAGGGGCTAATATCTAAGAGGCAGTACAGAAGGCAGGTGGCATGAGTTAGGCAAATGAGCTAAGACAGATCATGGTTTACGCCCCCACCCTCCATAGCCCTCACTTAGCAAGACACCTACCTTAATGTTGAAATGAGAAATTCTGCTACTCTTCAAGTAAAAAAATAATGCTATGAAAATGAACGAATTATCAAATTTAAAAGGTCTGCGGAAAGTAAATATATAATGCTAATAGGCAAGAATTCAGTATGTGTAGAAAGCTAAATTCCAGACAATCATCTGGAAAGTAGAATAAAAGATATATGAGGGGAATGGGAAAGAAAAGATAAGTTAGAGAAATCCAGGAGAGCCGACTTCTAGTAAATAGGAAGTTTAGAAAGAGAAGACAACAAAAATGCAGGGGAATTTTGCTTAAATTATAAGATGTTCTAGAGTGACAAGAAGTTAACGAGTACTAGCCTGGAAAATGAAAACAAACAGAAACTGTAATGTTACAAAATTGTGGAATACTGGTGAGGAATAAGTGAAAGAAAAATTTCCAGAGAAAGGATGAGAAGTAAGTCATAATTACAATCAAGAAAATTAGATGGCCTTGGACTTCTCAGGAACAGCACTGGACACCAGGAACCAGTGGAAGTATACCTTTTACATTCTCAGGGAGGAATTTCAAGATGAAATTTATAAATAGCCAAATTTCCAATCAAATGTGAGGCTTACATAAGACTTTTCAGATGTGCAAGAGCTGAAAAAATAAAAGAAAAGAAAATGGTCCTTTTAAGTACTTGTTTATAAGAAGCTATTGGAGGATTGCTACAGTAAACTAAGGTCACAAAACAAGAAAGGGGAGAATAGTGGGTCTTGTTAAAGAAGGGATCCAGTGTAGCAGAGTGATAAAATTCAGTTCTACAGTGATGGTGACACTTAAAGAAGCTGGGTGACTGGTGTGGCTCAGTGGACTGAACACCAGCTTGAGAATCAAAAGGTTGCTGATTCGATTCCCAGTCAGGGCACATGCCTGGGTTGTGGGTCAGGTCCCCAGTGGGGGTCATTGGAGAGGTAAGCACACATGGATATTTCTTTCCCTCTCTTCTTCCCTTCCTTCCTCTAAACATAAATAAATAATATATTTTAATTAAACAAACAAACAAAAAAAAGGAACTAGGATGAGACATTCAGCAGCCTTAGAAGCAATTGGTTAAATTGGAACAACAGTACAAAGGGCTTGGAGGTTGAGTTTCTAGAAAGAAAAAACAAAACAAAACAAAACAAAACATAGGCTTGAGAGATTATCTGACATGTTAGAGATTTTGGAAAATAATATTGATAGCAATGTAATAGACATGATGGAACATTTGCAAATATGAAGCTTAGGTATTTTTTTAAACTAAGCAAATGAAAAAGCTAGGTAAATTTGACTGAAGAAAAAACTAAATTTGAGCCAAACAAGGATAACTAATTAAGCTATCAGTACACCATTGGCTCTGAGTTTTTTATATAGTCACAATAAAATACTCTATTGTTTAGACCAAAAATTGTGATAAACTTGTATTAGGATGATGGGAAAGAAGATGAACAAAGAACAACAAAGCAAAAAAAAACCTCATCTGCATTACAGGAAATTAATAGAAAATATGTGAAATTGATAAATCAAAAATGTAAACAAAATATTTAGGAATATAAAGATTAATCTTAAAAGACAAAAACCAAATGCTAAAAGGGGTTGATTTGAATACCTTTTCTCATTATAAAACTTCTTATTTTATTATCAAACTTGGTGCATTCATAATGTCAATAAAATCATATTTAATTTAAAAATGAGTTAGTTCATGTCTTTTTGCTCATAAGATGGTGAAACCTGAATATATCACTCTAGAGGTAACACAGAAAAAAGAACAGGGGAAATTTTGGAAGGATGGTAAATGATTTTGTTTTTAGAGCACGCTGAAAAGTTGAAATTGTTGGACTGACCCCCAAAATTTTAATCTGCAGACCATGCTTTTCACCTTCAGCCTCATCTATCTGGTGGTTTGTTGGTCATTTTTTCTTTGTTGTCTTCAGCATTACCTAAGTCAATCTTGCCAAAGCTAACTTCGTAATTATCCCTACCTTTACATCACCCTCTCTGGTTCTCTCTCTCTTTTTCTCTCCCTCCCTCTCTCACACTCTCTCTCTCTCCCCGCCCCCTCTCTCTCCTCTCAATTGGTAGCAGTTTCATTAACCATTCACCTCAACCTAGAAATATGAAGTCATCCTTGACTATTCCCTTTAACTCGTTCCCAGCAAACATTTCCCAAGTTCTGCTGATATTACTACCTAACATTTTTAATATGCACTTTTATCTATTTCCATTTGTCTAATTCAACCCTTCATCATTGAAATCCTGAATTACAATAGGCTGTGTACGGTTTTATCTCCCTTAATTTTATCCTTCACTTAATCACCAAGCGATCTTAACTATGGTTACCGCTCTACCAAGTCAATTGTTCTTACACTTTCTATGTGTAAGTATGACCTATTTTAGAAAAGGAAAATATTTAGTAATGTTAATGTAAGAGTAAAAGTGCTCAAGGAACTCCAAATAATTCAACAATGATCATAAATCAATTATTATCCTAATGTCACAATGAATGTCACAATTACGTTCACTCATCCAATAACTATTAAAGAATGATTACTGAGCACCCACTACGATGTGCCAGAGGGTACAGGAAATTCTTCAGAGACCTAAGCAATAGAGTCTTTTTGTTCAGAGACAGACAGTAACCAATACATGAATAGGTAGTGATAAGTACCATAAAAAATAGCATTTCAGTCTGGGTAGGTCATTTTATTTAGGAAGGGCAGTAAAGACTTCAATGATTTGGCAACATCTGAACAGAGACTTGAAAGAAGTTAGAGAGCCATGTGGGTATTTGAGAGAAAGGTGTTTCAGAAAGAGGAAATAGAATGTGCAAGCATTCCGAAGTGAGAGTGCTCGGAGTGTTTGAGGAACAACAGGGGGCCCAGTTGGTTGGAGTAAACAGAACAGGAAGGAAATAGTAGAAGATGAGGTCAGAAAGGAAGCTTTATGCTGGATCATCTAGGGCCCCATAGGCATGGTGGGTACTGGACCTATCCTAAATGTGATGGAGATTCTCTGGGGGCTTTGAGCAGAGGTGTGACAAGCACTGTCTATGCATTGTGGGTTTGTATGTTCTTTAGATTCTTATGAATTACAGGTGTAGGCATCTCTTCCGTTCTGCTTGTGCTGACTTTGTAAAGAGAAAGATCTTAACAATTGCTGATTTTATGGGGTGAGTGGGGGGAAGGGAAGAACAGTGGTTGAAGGTCTTCAGTCCAGATAGAGGTTCATTTCTTCTTAATGCAGAAATACTCTAGCATAGAGAAGATCGATTTTCTTTAGGAAACTATGGCTGATAGAAAAATTCTATCCACTTAACAAATCTCTGACTTCATACTGAGAGAGCTAATATTAACATCCAAAAAAAAAAAACAGTCACTCCCTCTTTCCACATGTGCTCGGGGTTATATTCCAAAGCACTCCTGAGTTGACTACCAACCAGGAGAGCCATGTCCAAATTATTTTTCCCTATTGTGAACTAGTTGCCACATGTAGAAAGAAAGATGATAGATGTCATTCTCTTATTCATATTTCCATCTCCAATACCCAGAGGAGAAATTTTGTTCTCTAGTTTCAACAAAAACCAAGATGAAAGCCTCTGGTTGGCCTGGCTGGGATCACATGTCATCCTTGGCTCAATCGCAAGCTGCTAGGGGAATGAAAGTATCACTCTGACAGGCCAGATGTACATCAGGTGCCCTCCCCTCAACCAGGCCTGCAGAGAAGGTGCTGTAATAACCTCAGCAGGGATGGAAGCCAGCCCGCTCAAAGACAGATCGAGTATATAAGCATCTACTATATAGGGCATACGAAATCTTTGACAGTCTGAAGACTGCCTACTTCTACGGCCTTATCTCCTTCTCACCTCCTTAAGTCAGATTATGCTCCAGAAGTAGAGCAGAGTGGTTCAGAGAGCGAGCTTTGAGGTTAGCAGACTAGGCTTACATCATAAACTTGCAGTTTACTGAATATAAGGCCTTGGATGTTTGTAACCTCCCTAAGCCTTAGTTTCTTAATTTGTTAAATATACTAAATAATGGAACTAAAGGAAATGATAGAAAAAAACAAACAAGCAAACAAACTTGACATAGGGTCTTCCACATAGCAGGTGTGAGATTTTAGAGGGCCAATACACAGCATCCCTCTTCTCCTTTCTACTTTGTTTAATTTAAGGAGACACTCAGAAATCAGTAAATGGAAATATGTTTAAAACATGTCAAGTCATGTACTTCTGATTAAAACCTTTCAGAGACTCCCCACCTCACACAGAGTAAAAGCCAAGGTCATTATAGGCCTACAAGACCCTGAAATCATCTTCCTTACTCCCTATCCCCATGTTACCTCTGTGTCCTCATTTCTCGTGGTTTCCACGATGCTCACTCTACACAGCCACATTGGCCTCATTGCTCATCAACAAACTTTCAGGAAATCCCCCACCTCGGGTCCTTTGCCTTTGCTTTTCTCACTGCCAAGAGAACTCTGGGCACGTGTACACACGTGGCTTGCTTCCCACTTAGGGAAGGAAATTGATAAAGACTTTTCCTTTATTGGGCTGATAGTGTAGTGAGGAAGTGGTCCTTAAGTGCAAAAACAAAGAAGTATGACATGAATACGAAGTGTGGTCAGTGTTATGATAGAAAATACTTGTACGCATGCTCCAAGAGAGAATATGGGGTAGCATTACTGAATTCAAAATCACTGACAAAGCAAGGGCCTTACAAGAAAAGGTTATTTAAGCTGGGAGTGGTATGCAAATAACAATCAGAAAGTATAGAGCTTGTCCAAGGCCATTGTTCAGTCTAGTAGAAATGGAGCAATAATGAACAGTTACCTGAAAGCCAGGCAAACAAGTGGACAGGGTCTAGAATGTTCAGTCACACCCAGTCACTGGACGATGGGAGTTGGTTCCTCTTGTTTTCAAGCCTTTGAACTACATCCCCAGCTTGCTTGTATCTCCAGCTTCCAAATGCCAGAGAATGGAATTTCTTCATAATTATATGAGCCAATACCTAGTAATAGATCCATAATTGCATGAGCCAATGTCTAACCATAGATTATATGTCCCATTACTTCTGTCTCTGCTTCAGTTTCTCTGAAGAACCCTGACTAACACTGCTGCTAACTAGACTACACACCTTATTCAGTTTTCACTGGTTTTTGTGTGCATTCATTTTCTTCTCTCTGTGTGTATACTTCTACACAATTTAACACCATATACAGTGTCAGGTAGCCCCATCACAACCAACATGTAGAACTACTCATAAAACTCAATAATAAAAAACTAATGAAAAATGAGCAGAGGACGAGAAACACAAAAGGGGGTCAAATACACAGTGATGGAAGGAAACTAGACTTCGGGTGGTGAGAACAAAAGAGGATATACAGATGCATTATAAAGTTGTGCACCTGAAATTTATATGTTATTAACCAATGTTACATCACTAAATCTAATTTCAAAGTTTTTAAATGGGCAGTGAGGATCTGAATACATATTTTTCCAAAGGCATACGGATGATAGACATACATACGTATATACTAACCATCAGGGAAATGCAAATCAAGACCACAGTGGGATATCACCTCAAACCTGTGAGAATAGCTATACTCAAGAAAAAAAGAAATATCAAGCATTGGCAATAATGTGGAGAAAAAGGAAACCTTGCACACTGTTGGTAGGATTATCAAGTGGTACAACCACCATAGCAAACAGTGGGGAGGTTTCCCCAAAAACAAAAATAGGACTACCATATGACCCATCAATTCAACTTCTGGGTATTTATATTCAAAGGAAATCAAGACAGTAACTCCAAAAGGTATCTGCACCCCCACATTTATTGCAGCATTATTTACAATATCCAAGACATAGAAACAGCCTAAGTGTCCATTAATGGATGAACAGATTAAAGAATGTGACATATATAAATGTATATTCAAATATATATATTTCAAATATATATATATGAATTTAGCCATAAAAAGAGGGAAATCCTGTCATTTGAAACAGCATGCGTGGATTTTAAGAGCACTGCGCTAAGTGAAATACATGTGGATGAGACAGAGGAAGATAAATACTATGTGGTATCACTTGTATGTAGAATCCAAAGAACACGAACAAACACTGAACTCATAAATACAAAGGACAGATTGCTGGTTGTCATAGGCAGGGGTGGGAGGGTGAAATGCATGAAGGCGGTCAAAAGGTACGAACTTCCGGTTATAGATAAATTAAGTCCTGTAGTTAGTAATAGTGCATTGTATATTTAAAAGTGGCCAAGAGAATAAGTCTTAAAAGCTCTCATTATAAGAAAAAAAAACTTGTAACTATGTGTGGTGATTAAAAAAAAGATATAGATGGGTTCCCTCGACATGTAGGAACTCTTCGTGCTCCTCTTTCACAGGCATGTCTTCCCCCTCCATCCCTGTCCTCTCATCTATTTTCTACCTTTGTTGCTCTGTGCTTTTGAAAATATTATGTAAAAGAATATTATGTAAATATCATACTGTATGTAAGCCTTTGAGATTGGATTTTTTTACTAAGCATAATGCCCTTAGATCCATCCTGATGTTGCTTGTAGTAATAGTTCATTCCTTTTGTTTTTTTTAGATTTTATTTATTTATTTTTAGAGAGGGAAAGGAGGGAGATAGAGAGGGAGAGAAACATCAATGTGCGGTTGCTGGGAGTCATGGCCTGCAACCCAGGCATGTACCCTGACTGGGAATCGAACCTGTGACACTTTGGTTCGCAGCCCGCACCCAATCCACTGAGCCATGCCAGCCCGGGCTAGTTCATTCCTTTTTATTGCTGAGCAGTATTCCGTTGTGTTTGCTCAAGCATTCACCCACTGAAAGGCATTTCAGTTCGGTTGTGTTCTCTCGAATTTATTTTTTGAAAAGTAAGTAATTTGCAGACTTCGAGTTTTTCACTTTCATAACTAACTTTCTGTCAACCTCAGGAGGGGATGACTCACTGAGCAAGAGATTCTGAGCGAGAGGAATGCAGTTGGCAGTGGGAGCAGGTGGGTCATGCAAGCTGCTGCCATTTGTAATGAGCATCACGTGAGACATCACTGTGAATCAATATGACTTTACAAGGTGACTTTTAAAATCTTCTAAGCGTTGATTCATGGATAGCTGAATCCCAGACTGTCAAGTCTCAGGAGGATGTAGGGAAGGGACCAGAGATGCTGGGCATGAGGCAAAGGGCCGAGCCAAATGAAATGTTGCAAAGGAGTAAGGAAGAGGGTGACGGAGGAAGTGGGGTGCAAGGGAGAAGAGCATCACCTTTCCTGTGGTTCTGAAACAGGAAAGATGACAACATGGAACTCTCACACTTCTCATTTCCCTCAAGTCACCAGTGGTTGGACTGCCACCACACTTAGCATCACGCCCCTTTGAGTCTGCCCCTTATGCCCGACAATAACCATTTTGTTACTGATTTTACAAAGCCATGTATGGAAACAAAACAAAATATAACAAAAGACGATGTTTTGTGTTTCAACAAACTCAGAAGAATGGCTTCTCTTTTAAGTCAATTAAGTTTCTATACGTTTGACGTTAGCTCACTTTGCATAGATAATTTACCTTCTCCAGTTGCCACACCTGCGGAAGAGAATAATCATATCTTATCATCCTGAAGACAATTAACAGGTTAAAAAAATTCTTTGAATTGCCACCTTCACTATTTCATTAAAATAGTGTTTTATCAGAACATTTTATTGGGAAAGAGCTTTTGTGAGGCTCTATGTGAATGAAATTATATTTTAGACACGGTCCCTATGCTCAGTGGGCCCACAGTTTAACTGGAGAAAACAAATGTTGAATGTGGAAAGCATGGGCTATATAGACAAGGCCTTATCCTGGCAATTAAAAATAAATGTTTTTTGGTTCCTTGACATTCTCTTCTTCAATTAATTTTACTCCACTCTGCCTTACTGGCCCACTTCATGACCATGACCTTAATAAGGTCATCAGACTATTGAATCAAACACTCTGCACTGTGACCGTATCCTTGTTTCCTCAGATGGCGTGTTTGAACACGCCCCAGTGGGGTCACACCTGGATCTCCTCGATTCTCCGCTCCTTCAGTGTCTCTACTGGATCCCTTTCTTTAGTTCCCCTCTGAGTTTTGTTCTTTTCTTTTCCAGAATAAACATAATAGTCTATCACCTCAATAATTCTCTTAGCAAAACCTACGCTCTCTTGTCCTTCTTTCCATCTTGGTTTTATGGTAAAATTTCTGGAAGAAATTAAATATCGCCCTGGCTGGCATAGCTCAGTGGATTGAGTGCGGGCTGCGAACCAAAATGTCGCAGGTTCAATTCCCAGCCAGGGTACATGCTTGAGTTGCAGGCCATAACCCCCAGCAACCACACATTGATGTTTCTCTCTCTCTTTCTCTCTCTGTCTCCCTCCCTTCCCTCTCTAAAAGTGAATAAATAAAAAATCTAAAAAAAAGTGTAAGAATAAATATACAATTTAAAAAAAAGAAACTAAATATCCACTCCCTTCATATTCCTCTCCACACATAACTCCACGCACACACACCAGAATCTAAATGAAACAGCCACACAGGAGAGAAAGCTGGTACACTCAGACGTACCAGCTTCATGACTCATGATTACTAACTTATGATTACTAAATTCAGTGTGCCTGATATCTCCACTGCGTTTTTTTGACAAACTCACTTTCTCCTTGCCAAGAGGGCTTTTTCATACCTCCTCTCCTCAAACGTCTGGCCTAGACCCATCCTTCTCCTTGCCCCCTGGAAATGACATACCTTCACCTTAATAGAGAAAACACAGGCCAGCAGAGGTGAATTCTAACAAGTTCCTGGCAAACGGCCCTGCACCTGGATCCACTAGAGTCTTCTTCACTCCTATGTCAGCCAGGGTACCCCTCCTGCTGTACAAGGCCTGGCTTCTCCCCTCTTTGGAGCTCAACACCATCCATTGTTGCTTCTCTCTGCCTCTTCACCTCTTCCCGTAACTGGGACCCTTCCCAGCAGCACTAAAACATGCATGTCCATCTCAGAACAAAACTCTTCTCCTAACTCTCATTTCCCCCTATTGCCATTCTTCCTCCTTTCCCCAGCTGACCATGAGAAACTACGAAACTATTTTTCACTGTGATGACTATTTCCCCATAGTGGTCCATAGTGCCATCCTCCTTACCTGGCCCTTTTCTAACAAAAGACCACGCTCTCAGCCACAGAAGTAGGCATGTTCCAGGCTCAACCAACTGAGGTTATTCTCTGGCCTCAGCCATTGGTGATGGCCCATGACCTGCATCACTCAGGCCTTGATAAGGAAACAGAAACCACACTGGGTATTTCAAAGAGAGAGGAATTAATCCAGCAACTTCTTTCCATGAGCATGGAAAGGCTGAAAGAGCAAAAAGGAGATTAATAACCGCTATGTCTGTGGATGCAAAGTGGGGGAGGGGCAAGGGGAAGAAATACAGAAGTTCATGGGGGTGGTCCTGGTAGATCTGGGGCTCCAAGCTGTTGGGGAGACTCTCCACAACTGGGATGTGCTCTTTTGAGGAGCAGTGTTGACTGGAAGGTCACGCACAGACAGCCAGGGAGGTACAGCCTAGTAGGTCACACACAGCAGAACAACTTTTACTCCATCTTCCAAGTGTTGGTCTTGGGAGTTGCTGGTTCCTCTTAGGAACACAGTGAGTTCAGGAAGAAGCTGGCAGCTGGAGAGACGAACTAGGAACTAAAACAATGAAAAGAAATTCCTTCTTTTCCTCCTTTTCCCTTCTATTTACCCTCTGGTGCCTCCCACTGACAGAATTTAAGCAATCAGCCCATAAAGGAATCTAAGAAATGCAATTAGCCAAGTCCCAGCATCACAAAGCAATATATAAAGGTGTATCTTTCAGAATAAATCACATTATTTCAAATCAAAGTAGCAATAAAAAATTCCAGGAGAAATATCATCTACCTAATAACTATGAGCATTTAGAATGACGTTCCCCTAACTTTCAGCCAAACTGCCTGTTGACATGAAACTTCTGGGCTTGGGTTAGTTTCTCTGCTCTTTATGGTAACTGTTGGCTGTTCTCCTACCAATCCAGAGGCTCCAAAGAAAAGCCCTCAGGAGTGTGTATACTGTTTTTCGTAGCCCGGCATGGCAACAGGATTTGGTGTCTCCCTCCTTTGAAAAGCTCCTTTCCACACCCCTCACAAGGCTCTCGAGGAGAAAAACATTTTCCACGTATTCTGCTTCTGTCTCTTAGTAGCTGATCACGCCTGCGTGTTTGTTTCCAAAATAGTGCCAGTTGCAACTTGCACAGCTTGGAAGCAGGCGTATCGGTTCAGTATGCGAAAGTCTGAATTTACATAAAATTGTGTCTCCCTTTTCCTGCAGGCTTCGAAGTGGCAGTGCTCTGCCCTCCTGAGCCCTTCCTGGGGTTTGAAGGGCAGGGCGATGGCAGAGCCCTCACACATCAGCGCTACAGCGGAAGGCCTGGCTCGTCCTCCTATTCCCCAAGGGAAAGTGTGTCTTTTCTACTAGAAGGCAGCGAGGAGAGCCCTGCATCTGTTACTTTAAGAAACTCCTTTGGAAAACTGGATGATACTGCAACCTACCAGATAGGGTAAGACCATGCCTAGAAACAGTGAAAACCGGACAATTGCATAAACAAAATCGTCTTTATTAATAGCAAATTATTGTGCTAATAACATTGGAAATGTGAACTATGTAACGGATTTTCCAACTACAATGCTGGGGGGCACTGGTGACCCCAGAGCATTGATGGGCATGGCCAAATGTTGATCCTCTCAGCCCTCAGGCTAGCTGGCTCGCAGGGTTCCTTGAGTTTCCACCATGTCCCTGGAAATAATTGTGTCTGTTTGTACTGTGATATAACAGGTAAGAAGTCCCATGGTAACCGACCATATTTTCCTCTTTTTCTCCTTTTACGCCAGGAATTTGAAACAAATGTAAAGTTTGACTACATAGATGATCAGAGTTAGGGTGTCTGCATTTTCTTTTCTCCCTTTCCTCTGATTTTCTATTTTATGCACCTGACTCCACATGTCTTTCATGCGAATAAATAAAGTCTTCTGAAAAATTATCCAGATAAAAATTTCCATTGGTGATATTAGAGAAGCTGAAATATGAAATGTAGCCAGATAAACATTGACCTAGCTGCTTTATGAAAAAGGGATCCTCCTAACAAGAAAAGTGGCCTTTATTGAAAATCCTGCATTAGACTATAGTTAGGCATGCTTTCCTATCTAATTCTCAGTTGTTTCTCCTATGTGGTATTCATGCTATTGGTATATATTTGATGACTCTAAAATCAACAATATGCAGTTGACATGTACAGTGTGTTATGACACAGAAATAGTTCACGGGTGATGATAAACAGCTGTGAAGAAGACAGGGCACGTGGGAGCTTCTAGGATGAAGGACTTGAAATCCATAACTGAAATTTTCTTTAAATAATCCCTTTAATTCCATTCTACTGTGTTCCACCACTAAAGAATCTCTCCTTTTCACTGCAGTTTATTATAGATAGCCTTACTGATGAGATATTGTTATCAAAAAAATAATTGTTAGAAATAAAATAGATCTAGCATAGTCCAGAGTACTAAAATACTCCACAACTCCATTTCTCCTGTTACTATTATACAGTAATATTGGGACATTATACATTTGCCTCACTGCTACAAAACAGATTAGAGTGAAGGTAAAGTAGGAACATGATCAGCAATGTAATTCCTTGATCATTGGAATTAAAGAAACTTCTAATCAACAGAGGTCCAACTGTTCCTGGTTTTGAGCTTATAAACAAGCTCTGTGTGCTGCAATGAAAAAACAAATACTTTGCTAATATTTTTCAGTGTAGGTTAATGTATAACTCCCAAGATCAATTCAGTAAATCTGGATGGTTTAACTAAAAAAAATGTCTACAAGAATGAACAGACTACATATTCTTTAGAAAACAGTCCAGAAATACATGTTTTCCTACCAAACTCCTTTTAAGTGCAGAGTAGCAAAGAGTATGAGGTCTTTACTCATTAAGAAATTCTTGGAGCTCAGATAATCAATGCTATGCATTGAAAGAAAACCCATAGGCTTTCATAGTAAGCAGAGCTAGAGGCAAAATTGAAATTCAAGATGTATAATTTTAATTAGGATATAAGTCTAAATATAAGAGTAGGTACATGCTTAAGAAAGTATTTCATTTTAATAAATATGTCTCACAAAAAATTCATAAAATTACACTTTCATTTAGCCCTTTCCACATTGGGCTTGTACTATTAATGAGAACATGAATCTAGAAACAAGATTCATAAAGTCTTCACTTCCCTTCCAAACGCCCAAATTAACATCATACCAAACATTAGTGTCATTTTGGACCTTGGAGAAATTACATAACTTTCTAGTTCTTAGTCTTCTAATGCGTGTAATAGAAATGATAACAGTACCTACTTTATAGGGTTGTTTTGGGAATTTAGTAAAATTACATGTATACAGCAATGACCACAGAATCTGGCACATGCTAAATGTCCAATGGGTGTTAGCTGCTAACCTTGCCATTGGGGTCATTACTGTGATAATGATATTTAATGTTATTCTTTCACCATCCTCTCCTGGTAACCTTTCATTTAAAACCATCTCAGATCCCAGCTCCTTCCAATATTTTCTTAATTCTTTTGCAATTTCAGCTATGATGAGTCTGAGTAATACCCAAATGATGATGACAATGATGATGATGATAGTAATGATAATGGTGGCAATGACTGGACAATGAGGACAGTAAAAACAAAGTGTTCAAACAGCCTGTTATGAATGATTATGGAAGTTTGGAGGAAGCTGATACTGTACTATAGCCAAGAAACCAAGAAATACTTCACTCTGGGCTTTGCCAAGTCATTCCTTCTCCCACGATTTCCACGAAGAAGAAATATGCGCGGGATCCTTGGAAAATGGCAAAAGTTTACCAGTTTATTATTAGTTGGTCCTGTACTTGGAGTCCAATGCCTCAATCTCTAGTTAGCTGGGACAGTCACTGTGACCTGGTGAGAAGGATCGTCTTAGTGCCTTTCTCGCCAGTTCAAGTACAAATCCACATCTCATAGTCTGACGAATATCAGGTTGACCATTTAGTACAAAAGACTAAAGAGATGAGAGTTTGCAGATGCTAAGGCATAAAAAGAGAGCAAAATAGCTAGGATCACCTTTAGAGAAGACCCTTTGACGGTTTCTCTGGCTTTTGCTTCATGGGCAAGAGGAAGAGGAGGGGAGTCTCACAATTAGGTGAGGGCCATTTACCATTCCATCACATCATCCACAGGTAAGTGTGGTCAAACAACGACTAAGATTGGGCTTCAATGAGATTAATATTCCCTTGAAAGGTTAGTATTTTCTTCAAAGAAGAACCAAGATATTCTCTTCTACTCTGCTTCTGAAACAGTGGTTCCCTAACCCTTCACAACACATCAGGAAATGATAGTTGCCAAATTTTGGGGTGGGGGGGAGGGAATGAAATTTTTAGGTTTTTTTTAGCACTCCAGAAAATTATGCTTTTAGAAACTAGCTAGATAGGCCCATTCCAAACATTCTGAAATTATGATCTGTCTCTAGACACAAGAGCTCTGGATAATAGAAAGTTTTTTCTTTTTAAAACAAGGCCTTGTTTATTGGTTTAGCTCTCAACTAATCAACAAAACATAGTGAATAACTATCAATGAATATTTTTGTATACACAAAGATGAAAGGCTTCCCTATAACAACATGAAAACCCAAATAAAGAATAAGTTAAATTTTGTGTGTGAATGTGTGTGAAATCAGCATAATGATACCTGACAGAAACTAAAAGACTGTAAAGAAAACAAAAAACAAGTGAAAAATATTGTCAGAGCACCTTATAGGTGCCTATAAGGCACTTGGTGCTCTGACAAATCTTCTGCCAATCACTTTGCTATTATATAAATAATTCCTAAAGATATCCAGAATTGGCAATTTAATCTTTGGGGCTTTCTTTTCCTTCCTCCCTCCCTCCTTCCCTCTCTTTCTCTCTCTTCCTTTCCTTTGGGATCCTTCCCTAAGACCCCCCCTAAAATTCCTACCCTTACAAAACAGGTAAGAATACTCAGGACAGAGGCCCAGGCCCAGCATTCTCTGGAGCACGCCCACACCTTTCTTCCCTCTCAGGCATGCAACTTGACTTTTCTCTCCTAAATCCTAAGGGTCGCCATGAGACTTGCAACCAGGGGAGCAGCTCATCTCGGGCTTGCCCCCTGATCCTATCTCCAAGGACCCTTTTCTCTGAATTTGCAGTGAGCTGACAGCAGCCACACCATGGGTCACTTCTAGGGAGCCAAAGCAAAGCGCATCAGCCTAGTCTCTGTCCTGTTGCTTCTCCTATTCTAAGCCCTTCCTTTTCCCCCTAAATACCCAGCTTTAATAAATGTACTCTCAAAATCATCTGGACTTGTGCTTTGAAACTTTCCCAACCTGTTACCGGCAATTCCACTGCTGGGACTCTATCCTAAGAACACTAAAACACCAATTCAAAAGAACCTATGCATCCCAATGTTCATAGCAGCACAATTTACAATAGCTAGGTGCTGGAAGCAACCTAGATGCCCATCAGTAAATGAATGGATCAAAAAACTATGGTACATTTACACAATGGAATTCTATGCAGCAGAAAGAAAGAAGGAGCTCCTATCCTTTGCAACAGCATGGATGGAGCTGGAAAGCATTATGCTAAGCGAAACAAGCCAGGCAGTGAAAGACAAATACCACATGATATCACCTTTAACAGGAATCTAAACAACAAAACAAAAAAAAACTAGCAAAATATAACCAAAGACACTGAAATAGGGGATAGTCTGACAGTGACCAGAGGGGAGAGAAGAGGGAATTTCAGGGGGGAATGGGTAGGGTTTACAGGAACAAATTTGGAGGACACATGGACAAAAACTAGGGGTGGGGGGGAATGGGAGGGAAGGGGGGAGGGTTGGGTGGGTGGGCTGGAATGGGAGTAGCGGGGAGAAAACTGTACTTGAACAATGATTAAAATAAAATTAAAAAATTAAGACATAAAAAAAATCATGAAATAAGAAAATAAAGGAGTCAGAGTTCAAATCAAAAAAAAAAAAAAAAAAAAAGAACCTGTTACCAAACATCAGTTGGGGTCCTGCTACCTGCCACCACTCTCTAGACTAAACTCCAGAGGCAAAGGTTTGGTGATAAAGGAAAGGAGTCTTCATTTAAAAGCTACACAATTTTGGAATAACAGCTTTCCACATGCATTAGTCACTTAAGCCTATCAACAAAGGCTAAACTCTTTAACACCTGAGTTCTCCTATCATTCCCCTGTTAGTTTTAAGTTATTTTATTTCTATAGGGTTAGTTTGCAAACTAAACCATAATCTACAAAAGTTACACAATTTTGGAAGGACAGGCTTCTGACTCAGAGGTCATCCCCTCTAGTATACCCAAAGAATAACCCTGCCACCCTCTGCCAGGCCAGCCCAGCCCTAGGCTATGCCCTGGCGGAGTTCCTTCCCCTCAGAAATACCCTCTGTTGGGAAACACAGGCAGCTGCAGCACGATCACCCAGGCATCCTTGAGACAGAAGCCCGAGAGCCCGAGAGCCAAGAGCCTGAGAGCCAGTCTACCAGCCCCAACTTTTTGCTTTGAACATTAAATACATTTTCAAAGTCCTACAGGCTATAGGACAAGGACCAAAAAGACTAACCCCAAATTCCCTTATTTAATCACAGAAAAGAAGAGAAACTTTCTACCTGTGTTTGAGTTGGTCCTTGATAGGGTTGAATCACTACAGTTTGTGAGTGTTTTACAGATTTCTAGAAATATCACTTACATTCCCATTGTTCAGTTTTAAAGTACTTGTATATCATAAAAGGAAAAAAATTGGCTCAGACTTCCTCATTCATTCGTTCATTCAGGGTATGATCCTCAAGAAGACACAATCTATGGGGCAGAGAGTTGCTATAATGAGGTCATTGATGCCATGCAGATGTAGAAAGAAGGCATAGGAGCAAAGCAGAGGGAGAAAGTCACTCTGCCCGTGGGAAGGGAAAGAAGGTTTGGGGAGGATTTAAGGAGATGGAAAAGCTGTTTTAAAGTATGACTAAGAGAACCAGGTGGGCAAGGCAGATTTGGCAGGGGTAGGAAAAGAGGCATTGTAGGTAGAGGGAAAACTGTGTACACACATGGAGACATGAGAAAGTGCAGCACGTCTGGGAAGCTGACGATCCTTTTCACCTAGAAATCACAAAAGACTTTTTTTTTTAAATGCAAGAAAGAGAATGGTGGGAAATAAGGCTAGAGAATTAAACAGTAGACAGGTGGTGAAAATAACCCATAGTAAGAAGTGTGAAACATAGTGGCAGTTCCTTTGAAGAATATGTTTTAGTAGAGAAAGAAGACTAGTAGAGAGGCCATTGTAAAAACTATTGTGCAACTGAACTTTGGCAATGGAAAGAGAAGGAAGGAAATATTTAGGAGAAAAAAGAACAAAATAAAGGAAGAGATCTGAGAAAGAATTGTCTAAGATGAATCCCTAACATGATATCAATTCATGAATTATGGAAACCCAGGGAAGACCAAATTAGCAGGGAAATCTTTGAGTTCAACTTTGCACATATTGAGTGTGAGATGCTTTTGGGATAAAGAGGTAAAGCTATTTCATTGCCGGTTAAGTAAAGAAGTCTGTAAACAGGAGAGAGGTTTGAGATAAAGATTGGCAAGTCAGTGACATTCAGTTGACTGTCTTGGCTATGGAATCGGAAAAGACGACCCAGAGAGAAAATGTAGACAGAAGTGAATCACTTGTCATTGAGTAATAGCTGAGTCATCAGATGGGATATCAGGTCTGTCTACTGATTGTACTAAAAAAAAAAATAAAATAAAAATCCAGGGCTGGGTTGTCCCAAGAGGCAAGAGTGGAGAAGTTAAGTTACCTGGCTTTTTTCCCTTTGAATTCTCCCCTTCATTTTTATCCCCTTTGATATCAATGCCTTTACCTAATCTGCTAATCTACTGGCCCCTATCATATATGGTCTCTCTACATAACCCTCTTCTCCAGTCCGTCCTACACACCGTTTCCAGGCCATTCTTTGTAAATACCAGTTCACCTTGTCTCCCTCCCCCACCCACTCATATACGCACTTCTCAAAAACGACCAATGAATAAACTTCAGACATTTTTCAAAAAAGACAGTGCTACACAGTAAAAAGAGCCAACCTTGGGAGCTAGAACAATCTGAACTCAAACTCTAGTTCATGTAGACAGTGTCATGTAGGACCATAGGCAACCTCCATTTTTGTAGGCTAAGATGACTGGATATCAGCAGTTTTGTATGGTTCCACCTAATAACTTTGTGAGCCAGGGGTCTCTAGCAAGTCAAAATGTTATCTCAGGAACTAATTCCCATTGTTTCACTTGTTCATAGCTCCAGTGAGCCCTGACTGTCCCAGAGGTGCATTCTCAGTCAGCTTTGCAAATTTGGAAGGAGTGAAAGACAAGATGGCTTCAACTAATCAGATTGTCAATTCCTTCTTCCTAGGATGGAAAAATTCCTTCTCCTTGGGTTGAGGCAAAAATTTCAGGAGATGAAGAAAGAATTCCGGGCTCAATAAACATAGCCTGATGGATCTATTTGCTTAAGTCTTCCTGTTCAGAGCAGGCAATGGAGAAGATTTTCATCTTTCACTTTCCCATGGTTTGTTACTGTTCACCCTGTCCCCTCTTTACTCTTTTCTGAGAGGCACATTATCTTTTTAGACACACAAATAATACTGAGTGGGGTGAGTCAAATATCATTCAGACCTAGGGACCATCATCTATCTTTAAAATGATTTTGCGTATTTCTTGTTTCATTCTGTAGTTTGGATTGCATAGTTCATTCACCTCTCAGAGGTCAACCTAGTTTCCAAGTTCTTGGAGACAGCTCCCTGGGCTTTTATGTACAATTTAGTGGTTTCTGAACTGTTTAATAGCAGGAGTTCTGTGGAGAGAGGGTGAGAGACAGAGAACATAATCACATAAAACACATACGAGCAGCTGCTTTAGTTGAAACGGGAATACAGTTGGGGGCACGGAGAGCCCACAGACCTGCCTCTCTCACCCATGATGCACCTAGGGCTTTACGGAATACACCACGTACCCTTTAGCAATATCTGAAGATCTTCCAGCTTATCCGTTTGATTGAATTTTTACCAGTGTATGCATGTGTATATATGTGTGCATGTACGTGTTCATGTGTGTTATCCATAGACCCAATTCAAAAACTGGTGAGTAGAATCCATTGATTAAATAGTACTCTGTTCAATGGCACCTCAAAAGTGCCATGACAAGTTGGAGAGCTATTAATGATGCCAAAACTTAAATTTAAAGATCAGAAGACCAAATGGGAATGAAAAGAGAGGCGCTATAGTAGACCTAAGCTATGTGAGCAACCTCACAGGGTGATCTAACCATCAAGTCCTTGCTGGGCAGGACATGGTGGGCAGCCACACCCCAGGCATATAGCTGCCTTAGTGAAAGGTTTACCTTTCCTTTAAACATGCCCTGTCCACCGTTTCTCTGCATCTAGGTTAATGCACCTGTGAAATGACAGAACTAATTCTCTTTTCCAGACCTCTCGGAAGGTGTAACAGCCTTCAAAAGAGCTACATGATCTTGTTAACTATCTTGTATTTCGTTTTCTCCCACTTTCATGCAAATTTCCTTGCTTTTTGTCCTAAATTCCCAAAGTACAAAAGAAATTGCAAAACTGTCATTGTGCAGAGCATTTGAGATCTTATTTCCTGGCAATTGTGGTCAGACTGGCACAAATAAACTACTATACAAATTGTCTACGGGTTTGAACATTTCTCACGTTAACACAGAGTATTGATAAATTTAGGCATATGTGCTTAATTACTGTTCATTAAATTCTCCAAAACAGCATTCTCTCCAGCTCACACCCTGACTGTAGCTACTGCTCACCGGTTAAAGTTAAGATGTCATGCAACTGTGACCTGATGTAGGAATTTGCAAGTTCAGGTTCTGGTAGTGGTTATTCTCAATCTTGTATGCATTATGGGCTTCTAGGGAAACTAGGTACAAACTATGAACAGTTCTCTCCAGGAAAAAAAAAATTATGTATGGCCACAAAAACTCAAAAAAGTTTGCATAGTTTAAGGAAGTGACAAGCCTAAAATCCTCCATAAGTTATTGATGAAGAGGTCCTTTCTATTATAAGGAATGTCCATCCATTAATTAAGATTTTATGGTAAGAAGAAATATAGCTTCTAATTGTGCCCTCGAAGATATTGATGCATCAAAGATACTGATAATTGATCACCTTTAACAGGAACCTAATCAACAAAACAAACAAGCAAGCAAAATACAACCAAAGACATTGAAATTGAGAAGAGGCTGACAGTGACCAGAGGGGAGAAGGGAGGAAAATTCAGGGGAAGGAGTGAAGGGTTTGCAGGAACAATTATAAAGAACACATGGACAGTAACAGGGAGGGGGGTGGAAATGGGAGGGAGGTTAGGAGGGCTGGGGCATTGGGCTGAGGTGGGGAGAAAAGGCAGGAAACTGTATTTAAACGACAATAAAAAAGATACTGGTGCTAGTTTAAACTTCAATTATTTTATTAGTAGAATGTGCTAAGACGTGCTGCATGAACTAACAACTCCCGAGTTTATTTCTCACTCTCTTGTGCAACGTAGGTTTGTATGTGTGTTTGGTGACGGCTGTGATGTAGGAGCACAGGCTGATGGGGCTCCGCGCTCTCCGTGATGTTTTCTGACCTTTGAGACAGGAGAAGCCAGTGTGGCTCCTCACACTCAGCCTTCCAGAGTTTCTGTGTGGAAGTGACAAGGACCCTTTCTACACAAATATCACCAGCCAAAGGAAGAGATTCTGTATATTTGTGACTTTAAGAGGTGAGGAAGAGAAGGAGAAGAGAGAGAAGTAATTAATACTACTATTGTGTTTGCTCCAAGAGTGAGCTATTGGTGTTATTCACTATTTCTATGCTTCTATGAACAAGATCATCTGGTGTATTTCTTTGTAATCAAAGACCTAAACCTTGATGTGCTTCATAAGGATTCTCATGAGATATTCTTTTTAATGAGCATAAGTTCTATTTCTAGTACTTAAATTCTTCTTTAAAGCCATATTCTGACTCCACCTTTCCAAAACTGGAAAAATCAATCCCTTAGCTTTATGGAACTGCCAATGTAAAAACATGTGACCTTGGTTGGGGGAGAGATGGCGCACTCACTGTCAAGTTCTATGAAGTAATTGGGTCAGTAACACAAAACTTACCAGTTCTGTGGCGCCCACCTTCCACCACTGCAGTGGCGTGCCATCACAGGTAAATATTTGACTATTATGTCTTGCTGAAGCCATGCCTGGCCCTCCAATTCTTCCCATAAGACTTTGTATGCCTTTCTGGGCTTGCTTCACTGGCCCATAATTGCCTACATACTTTTCCACTTCATTAGATCGTAAGCTCACTCATTCATTCATTAAAAAACCATTTAATTTTAATGTGCTTAGCTCTGGCTGGTGTGGCTCAGTGGATTGAGTCTCAGCCTGTGAACCAAAGGGTCTCCGGTTCAATTCCCAGTCAGAGCACATGCCTGGGTTACAGGCCAGGTCCTCAGTAGGGGGTGCGCAAGAGGCAGCCACACACTGATGTTTCTCTCCCTCTCTTTCTCCTTCCCTCCTCCTCTCTAAAAATAAATAAATAAAATCTTTAAAAAATACTGTTATTATGCTTCATGTTTATTGTTACAGTATCAGCTGCTATTTATTGAAAGGAAGCCAGGATCCTTAACTAATTTGTAACGTACTTTTTATATTCTTGTTTCTCTGTTATATGTTTTACATGCATTATATCCTTTGATCCTTATCATAACCCCAGCGTATAGGCGTTATTATCCTCACTAGGGAAATTCACTCTCCAACTCTGCCACTCTCTTCTCAACCACATCTAGCTGCTATTCATTCCCTTCCTGAATTAAGGCATTTGCTTTCAGAAACTTCCCACCCTCTTACCTGAAGGAGTGTCACTCTGCTGTGGGTTGATTGTGTCCTTGTCCTGCCCCTCAATTTATATGTTGAAGTTCTGCCCCCCCTAAAGACTTCAGAATGAGAAGTTCCTGGGAAATCAGATCACTGCAGATACAATTCGTTAAGGTGATGGCATTCGGGAGTAGGGCGAGCCCGTAACCTGATCAGTGTCCTTATAGAAAGTAGAATTTGGACAGATACACACACACAGGGGGAAGGCCATGTAAATATTGGAGTTATGTTGCCATATGCCAAGGCCCAACCAGAAACTAGGGGAGACCCGTTCCTAGTTTCTTTACGGCGAGCACGGTCTTCCTGACATAGTGAGTTTGGGCTTTTGGCCTCTGGAACTATGAGACAATAAATTCCTGTTCTACTAAGCTACCTGGTTTACAGAATGTTACTATGGGAGCCCTAGGAAACTAATAATACACACTCTCAGCATCTCTTCCCTTCAACTCCACTGGCAACTGGAAGACCTTAGTCATAACTCACTACGTGTCTCCTCAATTTAACAAAGTACCTTTGTTCGTTGTATGGATGGAAAAATAAAAACTGTCGTGGGATTTTCTCAAGCTCATGCCTCACCGTCCACAATCTTACCTGCATCTAAACCCGTCTTTTAGCATCTCTTCTCCGACAATAGAAAAGCTGTCCTATTTCTCACCCACAGCCATCCCTTTCACTGGGATCCATCCCTTCCTGTCCTTAAGAACCATGTTCCAGTAGTTTTTCCCTTTCCTCCTGCATCCCATCTGCTCAATTCCCTCTTATCCTTTTTGCTTAAATTTAAATATTCTTAACTCTCTCTTACCTTAAAAATGGCAAAAACAATATTTATCTTTCCCCCCAAATCTCCTTTGGGCTAATACTTACATCTTTCCTATAATTGTATGGGTAAAGTTATTGCTACAGTTGTCCATAATCCCTGCCTCCTGATTCGCCACCCAAACTTCCTCCGTTCACTGAGTCTGTCTCCTCCCATCACTCCAATGAAATACCCTCACCAAAGTGATGCCTCTGTCACTTCATCTGGGCACCAGTTTAATCCCTTCCACTGGGTCTTGCAGCAGCCCTTGACTCTGTTGCCACCTTTCTCTCCATTTTTAATGCTCTTGATGTTGATTCTAAGACAACACACCTCCAGGTTTCATTTCCATTCCAGTCTCCTCTGAGAGTTTCTCTTCCTCTGTTCATCCCTTAAATTGGGATTGTTTCTGTCCACACTTTTCCTCCCCTGCCGTCTTTCCCTTCATTACATCTTCTCCATTGGCTTCCGTTACCATCCACTTGCTGATGGTTCTCATATCTTATCTGCCATTTTTTCATGCTTTGCTTGTGGGTAATTTGCAGCTAGGATTAATCCCCCCTGGCTTCCAGTGTGTCTCCCATGTACCATAGAAGCTTAAAGATAAAACAAATCAAATAAAAAACCACACACATTTTTTCCTTCTCCCTTGCTTCTAGAGCCTGATGTGTGAATTAAATTCCACCAAACAAATGCACTCGCAAGAGATTTGGAAGGCGGAAGTGGGTGAAAACCATCTTCCTGCTGCTTTGGCATGCATTATATCCTTTCATTCTTATAATAACTCTCAGGTAGAGGCATTATTATCCTCACTAGCTAACTCCACTCTTCAAGCAACAATGAGGAAGCACGGTTTTTCTGCATCATCATTCCGGCTCCACGGATGGTGAAAAACCATGTAAACTGAAAAAGAAGAAGAAGAACAACAGCAGCAACAACAAAAGCAATGTGGCAGTGGCAGTGACAAGTTCCTGGTTCTGGTTTCCTGATTCTGGATCACGGGCACAGGGGTGTGTCCTTGCTCTGAATACCTCTAGTGACAGCCTCACACTTTCTCTGATTATGTCAAAGTTAAGAGCTTCCCTAGAAGGCCATCCTGCCTAAAATCTATTTCTCCAGTTAATACTACAATGCTTTAATTCCCTGGATTTGCATCTGATTACCTTTCTGCTTCATAAATTGAACTTTATGGATAGAAAATTTGATTATTAGAATCAGAGCATGATTGCAACAAAACCAAGAATGTATATAGTATTAGCTTGGTGACTAAAACACAAGACATGGCAGAGCAAAAACTTAGGGATACTTGTTGTATAGTGAAATAAAGTGTTTGTAAAACTGTCCCATGCAACACCTTACATAAAAACCACATCTTCCCAGAGCTTAAAATTTGAGTGGAAATAATTGGAAAAACGCTTATCATAAGCGTGAGTCAGCTGCTTCTCGCCTCTCACCTCTTACCGAGGTTATGAGAGAGTTATGGGTGCAGGCTAGCCAGCTATAAGCGGTGGTCTGGCTGCAGAAAGGCAGTATGGAGAGAAAGAAGCTTCTCAAACCCAGCCTTCCTCCAGCACCCCCATTAAGACTTCCCGGCAGAGAGTGGGAACTTGTTCATTCCAGAAACTTCTCACTGGCAAAATCAGACTGAGGATGCTGCCCCCCTACTCAAGGCTTTTCTTTCAGACACCTTCAATTTGGGGGCGAGTGGGAGAGGAGATTGGAGCACCAAGGGCAGGAAATAAAACACCAGAGATGTCAATCACCCTGTGCTTAGAGATACGCTTTGCTCTGGGTACCTGAAAACACAAGAAGCACACCAAGTTTTCGAGGAAAATTTACTGCTAAAAACAACTTGAAAGCCTGCCTTCAAATTATCTTTAACTTGAAGCTTGTGGTTTAAAAAAAAATCTCTAAAGCAACTCAAGATCCCCAATCCTGCCCCATCGGGAGGCAGGTGTGAAAGATGTTTTGCCTCCTCAGGAGGGCGGAGCCTCACTGCCCACATCAGATAAAGTCACAGGAAACGGAGGATGGGGGAATCCCTCCCTGACAGTGGAATCAGTCTGAGAGATAATGTAACCAAACTTACTTTACTGTCAGGGTGGGGAGTTCTTATTTCTGCCAGTGGCATTTGAAACTTGCTGGAGAACTGTGATTTTTACACATGTCCAGCTCTTTCGTTTTCTGAACGGGAGTTTATAATGCATTTACTCTGTTCCCATTCCATCTCTGAAAACTGGCTGGGGCAGAGGTTTGTGGAGAAACTGTTTCTTTTCGTTTATAACCCACCGTATCATGAGATCCACATCCAGCCCTAACTGAAAGGACACACTGAGAGATACTGGACTTTGAACTAATGCAGTAAACTCAGAGGTCTCAGGGACTGACTGGCTAGCGTGGGGGTGAATGTGCTCTGTGTGTGAAAAAGCAGTTCACCCAGATTTGGGGGTCACCGAAGTGCCGGGCTTTGGCAGAATCCACTTGTGCCCTTAATACTTATTCTCTGTTTTACTGTAATAGACGTTCCAGGTAGAAATATGGTGGAAGAACAGAAGATTCTATTTCTTAGCTTCCTTTGTGGCATATAACTAGATCCCAGCTAAAGGACATGAACAGAATTAGTGTGTCAACTTTCCATTCAGGTTTCTGAAAACAGAGTATACCCAACCTTCTTGTTCTCCATTTCCTGCTGGTGAAATGTGAAACAGTGACCTTGAACTCAACATGGTAGCCACACCTGAGGAACTTGGGGGAACCTTGGGGCACACGCCGCCCTATGGGCCACATACCACCTACCTCAGAACTGTAGGTGAGAGAGAAATGAATTGAAACTGCTGAAGTCTCTGTTATCTAAGCCTTTGTCACAGCAGCAGATGTAGTTTTCTGTCACCCTGTGCCCTCTCCTAGCCATTCCTCTTCCCCACTGCACCCCGTCCCACCCTATTCAAGGACCCTGCTAACATTATCTTGAAAATTCCCCTTCCTTCCATACTCATGGTGAGGTGCTCCCTTGCCCCACTGCCCACCACCACCAAGGTGGTGTCCTGCAACCCCTCTGGTGCAATTACACTTGAGGACATTTAATTCGCTGTACCACATGTTTATTTGTTGCTTTTTTCTTGATCTTCCTCACTGGAGAAGAACGGCTTGAGGCAGTAGAGATGATCTCTTGTTCATCGTGAGTTTCCTAGTGCTGACTGCCTGGGATGTATGAACACTGAATAAACAGGTATGAAAGGGAATAAAAGGTCCATTTTTGGACCTGATGTGAATTTCTTGAATGGCTTTCTTTAGGCACTGCTTCACTTGGAACATGATTCTACTGCATTGACCCAAAGGATCGGAGGGTCTGTAGGCAATATTTATCTAAGTCTATACCTGAATGTTAGTTTATATGCAGATCATGATAATCACTGATTTCTCCAAAAAACAGAGAATATAGGAATAAGAGAAAAAGTCAAAGGATTATCAGAAGACCTAGGTGTACATTTTGGTACTACCATATGCTGGTCTTTGGTGAATTATTTGTTTTCATTACCTGATAGAAACTGATATTCTCTCAGAGTTGTTGAGGCCAGCAAGATGAGGGAAAATTTTTAAAATGTCACACTTTTAGAAAGTTTTTAAAGAATGACAGAAAATTTAAAAAATTCCTTTTCCTAGTTTTTATTTCACTTTTTATTTCATTTCATACTTGGCTTGTTTCATTTTCTAGCATATTTGCTTTAGAAAATATGATAAAATATCTGAGGGATAAATGGAGGCTTGCTAAATGATTAAATTGCATTATGAACACTTATTATTTAACTTTTCTCCATTAGATTGATGGGGGAAATTTTTTTCATTTTCAGTGTTATTTCAGTTATATTTTACACTGAATTGATGCTATTCAATCATTATATTAAAACTAATAATAAGTACTTAAACATCTATGTATTTTCCTATTGGCATCTATAAAAATTTTTTGTTTAAATGAATGATATATTTTTATATTAGAAAATTTTTTGTTTGGCTAGTAAAATCATCAAGAAAAAGAAATCAAGTCTTTCTTAGGAGAAAAAAGTAGAAAGCTAATACATTCATTAAGAGTCATATTGCATCAAAGTGAAAAATTTCTGTGTCCTTGAACTGGAGTGCAAGTTTATAAAATGTAAATTAGGTAGTCAATCTCCAGGTATAGCTTCATCTGACGCCCAGCCTTACCCCAACACATTCTTGAGCCTCACTGCATTTCACAAACTTAACCTGTGTCTTCATGGTGAAATTGAAGAGTGGAGTTTAGATGTGGATGGAGATGAAAGTGTTTATGGTGCCAGTTATTGAATATTTTTTAAATAGTGCATTTTTTAAGGTTTTACCAAAATACAACATAAAGGCCTTGTTGCAATATCAAAATAGCCACATCAAATGTTTTCTTTTATTTCTTTCTGCTTTTAACACTTGTTTACATTTTTGAGGAATCAGAAATGCTTCTCTGTAATTTTTTATTAGATTACATTGATTATGCCATTACAGGAGTCCTGCTTTTTTCCCCTTTGCCCCCTTCTACCCAGTACCCCATACTCCCTCAGGAAATCCCCCCATCATTGTTCATGTCCATGGGTCATGCATGTAAGTTCTTTGGCTACTCTATTTCCTATACTATACTTTACATCCCCGTGGCTATTCTACGACTACCTACTTGTATTTCATAATCCCCTCACCTCTTCACCCATCCTCCCACTCCCCCATCAGGTAACCTTCTGGTAACTAACTTCTTTTCTCTTGCTGCTTTTAAGAGTCTCTCTTTATCTTTAACATTTCACCTTTTAATTATGATGTGTCTTGGAGTGGGCCTTTTTGCATCTATCATAATTGAGACTCTCTGTGCTTCCTGGACTTGCATGTCTGTTTCCTTTACCAAAATAAGGAAGTTTTCTTTTACTCCTTTTTCGGATAGATTTCAAATTTCTTGCTCTTTCTCTTCTCCTTCTGGCCCCCTGATGATGCAAATGTTGGACCTCTTGCAGTTGCCCCAGGGGCTGTTTATACTATCCTCATTTTTTTGGATTCTTTTTTCTTCTTTGTTTTGTGTGGTTGTTTATTGCTTCCTTATGTTCCAAGTCATTGATTTGATTTTGGCTTCATCCATTCTACTGTTGTTTCCTTGTAAATTTTTCTTTATTTCAATTAGTGTATCCTTCATTTCTGATGGGTCTTTCTTGTGCTGCTGAGGTCCTCACTAAGTTCCTTGAGCATCCTTATAGACAGTGCTTTGAACTCCGCATCTGATAGATTACTTTTCTCCATTTTGTTTAGCTCTTTTAATTTGAAATAAATATTTAAAGGAGCATATCTGAGGTGTCTGGATTTGCCCTTAGACCCTATTATGTTGTCAGTAGGGAACTGACCTGAGATGGCAGAGCCATTCAGACTGGCTTCGTGACTGGTAAATTGCAACTACTAGTATGTAGGTTGATTAGAAAATTTAAAGGTAAAGATTAATTTAATTTAATCGTAACACAATAACACTAATTTCAGCTAACTTGTATCTGCATTTCATAAAATCAAAGTTTAAGAAACAAAGTTCAAGGACCAGTCCATGCAAATTATATTAGCTGGTTTTTTTCAGCATCATAGCATTTAAGAGTCCCATATTTAGAAAGGTCTTTAATTGTCACTCCTCCCTGCAATAGCCTGAAACACTTATCTCAAAGCTTTCTCCATCAGAACTCCCACCCTTCTTCCCTTTCTTTCCTCTGTAGCTATTTCAAGGAGAGAACTCTAAGCAAACCTCTTCTGAGTTCATTTTTTTTTCAACTGAGCTTCCACAGTTTTCTTTATCCACTTGCCCACCTTGGCATTATGGTTGAGCCAATATTTGTTCCTTATTTTGTCTGTTTCTTTGTGATATAGAGGTATTAAAATCTAAACCCAAGTTCTAAACATAGTCTAAGTCAGCGAACAATAGCCATGCCCACTATAGTCCAGTGCCATGACACCAGGTCTCTGGAATTTGGCTGTACTTGTTATGCATTATTTTTCTGACTGTGGGCACAAATTTTACTTACTCTTCTACCACTGCTTATAAAATCATTTTTGGATCACTTCATAGATGCCTTCTTTGAGTGCTATCTCTCATATTTAAAATGCTTTTTAAAAAGTTATAATATTTTATTTTTGACCCTTCCTTAATTGGGAACACTTCATGTTGTTGTCCTTTTTGGGATAGTCGGTGAAACTGGCATGCTGTTGCTATTTTAGGGCACCTCCGAGTTCAGGCATTCTGCGTGTTTATAAAACACACTTTCTCTGTGCTTTCATTAACAGAAGCCAGGACCGGTCACGTGCTCCTGGCCTGGCAGGGGTGCCAGGGCACTTCCATCCCTAGCTCTGAATTTATAACCAAGCCTGGAATTTTTCAGGGTGGTTCTTATGTTTCTTTCAGATTGGAAACCCTCTTCTGAAATTCCTTACCTACAGGATGCCAAAACAAACTGATACAGTGAACCACGTAAACAAGCTTAACCAGGAAAATTCATTTGATTGCAGCAATTTTGATCCTAAACTGTTCAAAATACATAATAAGATGAGTCTATTATTTTCCTGAAATGTTCCCAATATTTCAGGAACGGGGGTCAGGGAATCAGCTGAGGGTCAGAAATGGGTAAGCTAACAGGTGTGTTAATCCGTATTGAAACTATTATCCCCATGGGTCAGTTGGCTACAGTGCTTTCAAAGGACTGCACGAAAATAAGAATTCTGACTTTTATTTATGCTGTTCCCCAAATCTTAAGGGAAACTCCAGATTCTGCATAAAAATCTTTAGATCCTGAGTAGGTGAGGCGGAACCTTCTGTAGCACACATGAAAAGGGGAAAGCCTGAGAAGAGTCACACTAATAATTTCCATCTCGGCACCCATACATTGCACACTAATGTTAAGAGATAAATATCCAAATATTGTAGTTACAAAATAGGGATGAAAACCTGTATGCCCATGAGAACTAAATAATGGTCAAGAGAAGAGGGTGAGAGTACAACTTAATACGAAACATTATAATAAACTTCTCTCTATGCCACATGGTAATGGAAGCTAAGTGCAGGGTCCAGCCCAATTAAGGCCTGCTTGAGTGTGGTAGGTAGAGTAAATAATATATATGGATGTAATAATTTATAGTTTTAATTTGAACATTTCACCTAAAATGTCATATGGTGTGCTCGAGTGTGATGATGTTATGTTAGAGAATGACATGCTTATGATTGTGTAATAAAAGAGTTTATAATAAAAAAAGGGGTGTTATTTGTGCCAGCCTCTGTAGTTAAGATCCAAAACTACTGTCATAGCAAGAGGGCTGTAAAAATGTCTAATCTTGTCATAAAAGCATTGTCTTGTGCCCCGAATTTGCTAATGCAATCAATCTTAAATATAAATCTGAATCAGGTACTCCCTCGTTTAAGGATTTTGGAATAGCAATATTCAAATCCACTACCAAATCATGCACTAATCCGCTGAAGTAACAAACAACGCAAAAGCCTCAGGGGCTCAAAACAAATATCAAATTTCCCTCATGTTAAATACCAAAGATTGTGGGTCATCCCCTGCGGCTCTGTTCCGAGTGTCTTCCTCTCAGGGACCCAGGATTGAGGTGTAATGCCTATCTGGGATGTGCGTTTTTACAGCAGGAAGTGTTAAAGCCTCATTTATGTTTTGATACGCAACTCACGTAACGCCTCTCCAGAAAGCTCTCTCCAGCTCCCTCTGTGGGTTGACAGCCTGTTCTATGAGAGTCCTGTGCGTGACTCCATCATGTCACTCAACATACTGCATTGCCACTGTTGGCTTGCTGGCTTTTCTCCCCTGGAAACTCAACTCCTTAAGGGAAGGGAGAGGGAGTTGTCTTGTACACATAGCAACCATCCCACGTCTAGCCGTGTGCTATCTTTTTATGATTGAATGAGTAAAGAATGAGTGAGTTAGCAAGAGATAGGTAGGATTCCTTTGAATCAGGAGATAAATTTGGAGGCTGAGACCAAGTTCAGGAATTTCATCTCAGATATTTTTCCAGAAAAGCTCAAGGCTATAGTGTCTGCTACAAAGGAAGGTGGGTAATTGACGGGTAAGGGGTGTGAGGATTATCTAAGGTCTCAAAAACTTGCTGTGAAGAGGACCAAATAAGAATGGATTCCAGCAATATTTTTCAATGCAACTAGTATTTTTCAACATAATTTTTCAACACCTTATGAAAATTTTTAAAATCCTGTTTTCATGATCCTACAAAATATTTTATTCTGAATTTTATGAATGACCTCCTTATAACCAAATATCCCACAGGATTTTATTGCCCATGCTTTCATTTGTAATTAAGACCATGTAGTTGTGAGATAGAACTATTTTAATTATCCCTGGCTCTGTCAGGGGGTTTGATCAGATAAACTATTAAGAAGTTATCTACTGTCTGTCTATTTATCTATCTGTGACTTTTTTTTACAGAGAGTTGACCTTATACAACTGTGGGAGATGGCTAGGAAGCAATCTGAATAAGTTTCCTGTCTTTTCTTTGGATGCTGGAGCTTAAAACCCATACGGCAGGCAGTCAGGTAGAAAAGATGAATAAAAGTATGGGGCAGAACCTCTAAGCACAAGCCAGAAGCTGCAAGAATGGACTGCCACTGGGGTCAGTTCTTGTTGCCTCTGCCCTCAGTGGTGTGAGTGTCCAGCAGCAGTCGGCAGCTTCACCATAGGGAGAAACATTCACACCCATCCTGCAGAAGCTTAGGAGGATCCAAGATAAGGCAGAGAAGTTGTAGGCCCAGGCACCGGCTTATACAAATTGGGTAAACCAGCATGTGACAATGCATGCAAGCTACGAAATAATTACTGCTTTAATCCTGCCCTGCAAACATTGCACAAGAATATCTCTTGTGTCTTATCCTAGCCAGAAACGTACAAGAAAGGCGCCTTCATTCTGAGAAACGTGGTTCAGGCTAGCCAAGTTGACACATTACAAAGTCACCAGCCTGGGTGATGAAAATTAAATGATAAATGATATGTATATGCCAAATGACATCACAGCCTAGGGTATAAGTAAGAATAATTACTATGTGTTGGATATTTTGTGTTCTGTTTTTTCAGACATTGACTCTGACTCATCACCACCCAATGCTGTAGGGACCATTATCGTTCCAATCTTCCAGATGTGGAAACTGAATCTCAAAATGGTCAAGCAACTCGACTGAACTTATATAACCCAATAAGTAGAAGCAGAAGCAGAAGTGAACCTCCCAGGTTTAACACTCTGCCACCTCCCCAGGCGACAATGTGAGAAAAAACTCTAGCAGGAGTAAGTCAACAGATGACACAATGTTGTCAAAGCCTGTCACGTGCTGAAGGACCTGGGTCCTAGCAGTCAACACTGCTCACCTGATTAAATTAATAATATGAATTTTGCTTGAATCTACTTTATATAGATTTATTTTAGGTTTGCATTATCTAAAAGCTATCAGGGAGCATAAGGAATTTATATAGCACTTACATGCATTTTTATGATGAAAATAAAATCAGTATGGCTCTCAAACAGTGAACAGCTTAACTCATATTGGGGCAAGCTGGGTGGTTTCTGACAGAGAAAAAGGATGTAAGAAGCCAATACCTCCAAGGATATCATTAATAAATTGAAGGATAAACAAGGATACTAATCATAAATGAATGAATCATTACTAAAGCAAGAGCACAGAAAATTTTTTCAAAACCCCCTAGTTCCTATTAAATCAAAGATGCTTTTGCCAGATGATATTAAGTTTGCAAATGAACATGTGCAGGCAGTTGTCCTCATTCCTTCACCAAAAGCAAGATTTTCACAACAAAATGCTTCCTCCTTGTCCCTGGAAGCAAAATGTGCCAAACCATGCTCTTGGGAGAGAAAGCAGGGGAAATCGAGGTACGTCAGGATGATTATGGCTGTCTGGTAGGAATCCTTCTGAGACTGTCCTTGCACAACACTGTGTGTAATTCAGCATTTGAAAATTAAAACGCATTTGGAGTTTTCTATGACAATGGCTTTGTATTGCGTAAGTCCTGAAGTGTTTTCAATCCCTTAACCACTTCCCCCTTACTCAAACTGCCCACATTTCCTTTACGGCATACTATGTGCTAGGAGAAGCACCTTGTCTATCGTATGTGCCTCACCTGCCAGATGCTGAGGCGGAAGGGCGAGAATGGGGGAAAAGCTACGGGGATTACAAAGCCTAATTGGTAGGTACAAAATGGACAGGGGGATATTAAGAATACTATAAGAAATGGAGAAGCCAAAGAACTTACACGCGTGGCCCATGGACATGAACTAAGAGGGCTGGGTGCTGGAGGGAAAGGGATTATTGGGTGGAGGGAGGCAAAGGGGGAAAAACTGGGACAAGGATAATAGCATAATCAATACAATATACTTTAAATAAAAGCATCATATTTGGCACCAAGTCTGCTTCTAATAGACTCACGGCAGCTCTATCCTGAGAATCTAATTTGTATGACATCCTAAAACCACAACTCTAAAAATAGAGTCAGTTTTATATAAAGTATCATTTCACCAAAATGGGTGATGAAAAAGCCCTGTCTGGAGGTGATCTGCCTTCCCCGGCCCTGGAGGGTTTCCTGTCTGAGCTGGACTCTGGTGGCCACACCCCCCACGGGTCCTGCCAAGCCCAGCTCCACCTGGCCAGCTGCTTGGAATCCTCTCTCCTGCCTCGCTGAGTCCGTATCAATTTCCCACAAACCTTTCCCTAGCTTCTTCCCCTCCCTTGAATCAAATCGGCACCTGCTCCTTCTCACCAAACCCTAACAAGCCCCATCCACTGCCTTCTCTCCTCTGTCAAAACCCTGTGGGTGTGAATGCAGTTTCTTAGCCTTCATCTTAGTCTGGGGGAAAACTACTGACCAGCTCGAGTGAAATCTTTTCTACATTCCACCAGACTGTATGGTTAAGACTTCTTTTTTCCCTTTATTTATTTAGATTTTTACTTGCCATAAGGTACTACCGTTGCCTCTTATTAAAGGTAAAAGTCCTGGGTGCCAATTCTGCCTCCTCCACGAACCATGCGACATTGTTTAAGTCACCTAATCTTTTGGATACTCAGTGTTCTAGTCTGTAACAGGTGAATAATAATTATAACAAAATATAACAGTTTTAGAAGTGCTTACTATATTCCAGGCATCCTTACAGGTGAAAATATAATTTTTAATAATACAGAAGAGTGATTAAATAATTTTAGCCAATTCTGTAGCCATTAAAAATAATGAGGTATGTTTTATGTTCTTGCTCCTAATGTAACCGTGTTTAACTACTTCTTGGTTATACTGGGTAACATTGGGATTAGATTTTATCTGGGTAGTCTAGAATTGTTTTTATAATAAAACAATTTTTAAACCTTTAAAAAAAGAAGATGGTATAATAAAATGGAACTATATCAATAATATGTTAAATGGAAAATCAAATATCAGGACAATATACATACCATGATTATTTACATTAAAGTATACATTAGATGTATAAGTAATAGTTCTCTTTATTTCTATGTATATATACACACATATACATGGTTTGAATTTTTAAAAAGAATGTACTTATACATATGTATGGTTTAAATTTTGAAATGAACATTTTAACAGGAAGATTGTAAATAATTGCTTAATTTCTTAAAGAAAATCATATTTTTACTCATGGTATTAAGTTTTATGAATTTACCCCCCCAACTATGACTTTTCTGATTTTACAATGAACTTGAAAAGTATAAAACTCTGATCAAGTTCTTTTAAAGTTTGGCAAAACCATCTGTTTCCCTTTTTAAATTGATTAAGTTCAAAGTAAACATAAACAGTGCTTATGGCAGAAATACTCTCCAATCACAATGAAGAATCTCGGAATTCTCAACATGACATTTGTAAAATCCTGAAGGTGTGGATTAAACTATGAACACACAGATTACGCTATGTTCGTTAGAACCAGCTGCAAAGGGCAGCGCTGTGGCAAGTCACAGGAGTGCTTTCTTTCCAAGCTCTGTCTGCCATCACAGCACCGGTGAAAGCCACAGTTCAGAAAGACACCACATAGAAAAATAAAAAAAAAAAGAGAACAACGATCTTTTCAAATGGACCTGTTGTGCCCTGGCCAATGTGGCTCAGTTGGTCGGTGTGTCATCCTGTAACAGAAGGTTGTGTGTTCAATTCCTGACCTGGGTATGTGAATGGGGGGCAACTAAGCTATGCTTCTCTCTTGCATCGATGTTTCTTTCTCCCTTCCTCTCTCTGAAAGCAATGAAAAAAAGTCCTCAACTGAGGATTAAAATAATAATAACAATAATATAATAGATCTATTGCAAGAAAAAACTTTTTAGAACACTTCTGATTTATATTCTCAACAAGATTCAACAGGGTTTTATCTCTATATGCAGTCCAGAAGTGGGAAGGAGTATTATAACTGTGAGAAATTTTAATTGTCTGTAGTGTAGTATCTGTTAAAAGTTTTATTAATTGACTTTTCAGTTGTCTGATTAGTTTGGTAGTACATTGGAAAGCAATCAAATAAAGTTGACCGATTTGATACTCTATTAAAGAGAAAGATTCTTTTTAAGTTTGATTTGAAGCTTGGTAATTTGAAAACAAAATGGCAGTCAATATATTTTATAGTGGGTACATTTTCTATGATATTTAATAGTGATGAAACTTATTCGATGTCATGGTAGATATTATTGCACTGAGTAAGGTCTGTGTCATGCATGCAATATCCAGTTTATAAGTTTGAATGTTGAACTTGAATTAAGGCAAAATCAACACCTACACATATCGGAGTTCTGTTTCTTGAATGTAGTAAAATTTAGAGCCTCTTTTTTTTAAATCCACCCAGTCTATGTCCAAAGGAACCCAAAACACTAATTCAAAAGAACTTAAGCACCCCTACATTCATTGCAGCATTATTTACAATCGCCATGATACAGAAGCAGCCCAAGTGTCCATCCATAGATGAGTGGATAAAACAACTATGGGGTATTTACACAATGGAATGTACACAAGAAACTTACCCTTTGCAACAGTATGGATGGACTTGGAAAACATTACGTTAAATGAAATAAGACAGTCAGAAAAAGAAAAATACCATGTGGTTTCACTCCTATGTGGACTCGAATGAACAGACTGACTAACAAGGAAAATGGGGACAGATTCATGGATGGAGAGCAGGATGACAGCTAGTGGTTGGGGGGTAGTCGGGAAGTGGAGGGATGGAGCAAAAAGGAAAAAGGACTCAGGGACATGGACAACAGTGTGATGATTGCTGGGGGGAGGGGGTATAAGGGGACTAAACAGTAATGTAAAAAAATACAATAAAGATTAATTTTTTTTAAAATCTACCCAGTCTATAGTATAGTTACTACAATATAGTAATAATGAAATAATGAGATCAATTGATCTCACTTTCAGTCCAGAGTTGAGGTAGGCAAGGAGGCCAGAGAAAACAGGATGAAATCAAGTAACCCCAATTAATTTCTAAAGGACAGAATGTAAGTGTGTTGGAGAAAGTGTCAAAGTATGAAATTGGAATAAGCAGGTGGATGTCATATTATTAAAGTTCTCTGTATGTCACATGTATATTGGAAAGACAATGGAGAGCCACTGAAAAATCTGAAGTAGAGGACTAATTGTAAGCCATTTCCATAGTAGTAGAAAGACAATCCTGGAAGAACTGTGCTATGAAAGTTGAACTGGGAGAAGTGTAGGAAAGGAAAGTTCTAGATTAATGGCATCACTGGACTAGAGGAAGCTAATGAATGAGACGTTTACTAATGAGAACCTGAATTAAGGAATTGACTTGAAAAATAGAAAGTTGGAGCATGTCTGGGAAATAATTAGACACATAAATAGGTAATTTTTTTATAATCCACATACCGAGATTCTTATTAATTTTTAAAAAACCTGCTAGTTAGCCGTATAATCACTATCCTCTTTCCTTATTGTATCCTCAAGTCTTGATTCCTTCTGTCATTCCCCAGTGTGTTTTTCCAACATTCCTGGTTTCTAATTCTTCCCAGAATGTTAACATACCACCTAGCCACCATGATACAGGAAAACTACAGGTTTTTAGAGGAAAAGAGCTAAGTTTTTCTTGTTCACCCTCCAAATGTTCTGTCCATAGTCTCTAGCACATAGTAAGCACTCAGTATGTTTCTGTTGAATAAACAAATGGTTGGCTTCCCTTGGGTCACATCTGGAATGTCTGCTCGAGGTATCAGTTGGATTCCCTTGTTGCTAAGTATAGAAACCATCTCTGGAGAGACAGTGAGGAATCACAACTTTGGGGTTATAGCAAGGAACGGAGATAAAAGTCGTAGGCTTGATTAGCAGGGTCGCTTTTTTTTTTTAACTAAGAAATCAGAGTATATTGGAAGGCCAGCTGGAGATCACAAAGCCTATAGGAAGGCTAAGGAAAACTCAAGAACCAAAGCAAATCTTTGTGGGTGCGGCATGCAGGAAACATAGACACATTCTGGGAGCAGTAAGGCCTTAACGATGGAATGAATAAAGTCTCAGCCTTTATCACTTCATTCAGCATCAAATTAGAAAGTAATAACATGTGATGGGCACAATTTGTGTGGAATGCCTAATTGTCATCAAGGGTAAAAAAATCTGACAGTTTGGGCGCCTAGAGCACAACCCAGGCAGAGTGGAGCCTCTACAAGCACTTGCCCGGTGTTTGAAAGGTGCTCGGCTTTTGGCTGAGGAGGACAAAGCTGGCTGATCACTGCACAACCAGATTATACCCAGGAAAAGGTTACTCCTGGATAACCTTTTATCCAGGAATAGGAAAAGGTTAATTCCATAAATAGGAAAAGGTTATTCCTGGATAACCTGTTATCCAGGAAAAGGAAAAGGTTAATTCCATAAAAGTAAATATCGTGTTAGAAGCAAAAGATGGCAGGGCAGCCACAAACCAGTAAATATTCCCTACATCTACAAAATGCTAAGGATACAGTAGTTTTCATTATATTCAGAGTACTCAGGAAGTCCTGTAACTAATGCTAGAAAATAGCATTTTTTTAAAAAAAAGGAAATTGCTAAGATTAAATTTCTTTCTTTTAATATTTTACTTATTTATTTTCAGAGGGAAAGGGAGGGAGAAAGAGAGGGAGAGAAACATTAAGGTGTAGTTGCCTCTCGCACATCCCCACCGGGGACCCAGCCTGTAATCCACACATGTGCCCTGACCGGGATTCGAACCAGTGACCCCTTGCTTCACAGGCCACACTCAGTCCACTGAGCCACACTAGTCAGGGCAGATTATATTATCTTTAACAATAAAATTGTATCAATAAACCATAATTTCCCCTCAATTTCTCTATTTCTTGATTTTTCTCTATTTTGTGCAAACTAATGTGCTTTCTGAGATAGGATTTGAATGCTTTGCTCTGTTATTACAAGTTTTAGGTGTTCATACACTCTTTTTATTCCCCATTCTTTTTCCTTCCTCCTGAGAAAGCAAGAAAAAGAATTATTTTCTAGTCTGATGATAATCTGTCTCATGTCATTCTTTCTGTATTTCCTTACTTCATTCTGGAATTTAACTTTTCCCCCTGACCTAACCCAGCCCCAGTTTATTAAACTTCAGACTGTGGTGTAATATGAAACATTTCCCTGAGTCACGTAAGTAAGGGTAGCTTTTCCTATTGAAGTTTGTTATCAGTATTTTGAAATCTTTTCCCTTTTCCATGTCCACAGAAAATGGGATGTGATAGGATATTGTAATGAGTCAAACTCACTTTTTACAGAAATAAAAATGCATTATATTATTTTATTGTATTATTTGTGTGATGTTGAGATGATAGCCCAGAGATCTATCCAAAGTCCTGGAGTTACTGATTATTATAATGTTACCTCTGACCTGTGGGAGAGCCACAGATAGTGTGATTTAACACTAAGGACTATAAAGACCTGCTAAATGAGAAGATAAAACTCCCAGCCATGCAACACTGAAATAAAATACATCCACAAGAAAGCCTTTTTTTTTAAACCAGAGTGCAATATGTGTAGAATCCCTAGAGAACAACACACGAGCTGACTGTCACGGGTCTCTCCTGATTTGGGTGAAGGGAAAGCGGTAGGATTCTCCTTTTGCTTCTTTAAGGTGGTTATATGAGAATAATTGTATACCTAGATTTTAAAAACAGAGTAAGTAGAACATTTTCCTAGATTAAGCAAGGAAAAAAAGCCATAAAAATCATAACGAAACAGCATTGTTCTGCCTCTGTCTCTCAGCCACACATGCAGGGGCCCCAGATTCTCCCAGCTTGGCCTTGGGAGCAGCTGAGTGTGTCAAGGTCGTGCTCACAGTTAGTTCACAAGCTGCAGGGCTTCTCCTGCCCTCCTCCTCCGGTCCTCGGTTTCGGTCGTGTCCTCTCTGATGGCAACATTCTGCCCCGCCTCTTCTCTTCCATGTATTGTGCCGGGTCTGTAACTCAGCCTGCTCCCAGAGCAGCCACACCTGGAGACATTTCCCTTATCCCACAGCGTTGCTACGCTCTGTCGCACAGGACACAAAGAAGTGTTGCTTTGACCTCTCAAGTTTTTAAATATAATTCTTGTATTTTTATCATTTCCTCTTTTGAGGCCCTGGCACAAATCTGTCGGAACCAGGGTGCACTGCAGGGACAAGCTGAACAACACATCCCCAGCGTTACTCAGACTTACCCTTCCATTATGACACTGACCCTTCGGCTTGGGACTGACTCACTCTTTTACAGAATAAGTACTGTTCCTGGTGGTCCCTCAGTCACTATGCAAATTGTCTCTGTTGGGTATTTCCAACCCAGTCTTACAGACAACCCAGCTCTCCAGAAGGTACATAGGCTCCACAAACTCAGGCGTTTTGCCTCGCAGGAAAGAGAAAATCCTCTGTAGAATCTGCAGAATACTCTATTGCTAGTGTAGCGAGCCTTGTGTGTCCCCCTCCACCCTGGATCTGATCAGGATCTTGCAAACCATACAGAGGAGGTCTCATGGGGACATGTCAGCTTTCGTCTTGCTTGACCTCGGTGTCGTACGTTTGGTACCACCTTGTTGAAAGTTTTCCTCCCATTTTTTTCTTAGTCATTCCCTCCTGGTTTTCTGTCTGCTGTGTTCTTCAGATGGCGGAAATGATTTTCATGTCTCTATTTCTAGCCTGGATCACTTTTATAACAAGGAGAATATTTGTTACTTCATATCTCACCGCTTATTGTATATGTAAACATGGGTTGTTCCAAAGTATGTCAATAGGACATGTTCAAAACCAGCTTCTATTTCCTTATTTATTCAGTTCTCATTGTGTTTCTGTTAATACCACCAGCCATGTACTTCACTGTTTAAAGACTTTAGACAACTTCAACTTTTCTTTCACTCTCAAACTCTCAACATCGGTTATTACACTATGCTAATGATATCTCCAAAGTGCTTGCAGTACAATCCTTCTCATGAATTCCATTGTTGTAGACCCAGTTTGGTCACCTGTCAACAATAGCACTTTTTGTCCAGTATCTTCCTATCCACAGACATCCTTCAGTATAGGATCATCCCCAAGATAACCCCAAAGTTATCTTTCAAAAAAGTACCAATTTGTGTTCCTCCATTGGTTAAAAACCTACTACTTTCCATTGCCTATGACCATTTACAGTCTCTTTCCAACCAATCAGCCCATTTTCATATCATCCAAGTTTCCTACATTCTAGTCAAAAGAATCCATCTATCATTTCCGGAACATGCTATTCACTTTTATGCCTTTTTACCTTTCTCCATGTTGGTAACTCTCTTGAAATGCCTCCTTCCCTTTTCCTAGTAAGCACCTTTCAAGTTTATATTTGAATTCCACCTTCTTTCTAAAGTCTTCTGCCCATTGCGTTTCACAAATCTCATGCTCTCCAAGATCTACATTACCTGTTGCAGCAAATCGTGCATACATACGGTTATTTCATTATCTTTACCTAGAATGTACCAGCATCTTAATCTTGTTGCCTGGCACACATCTGGAAAGGACAAAAGCAAGATAGCAAAAGCAGAGTAAACTAAAGATGAGAATTTTTAAATTAAAGTATATATATTCAATCTTCTTGTTAACTGATTAAACATTAGTTGTGTCAAAATAATAGCTTGTCTAGTATTCTCTGCAAACTGTGCCTATTAAAAAGACCTGGATCTAAATATTAAATGCTAGTTGAAAAAACAAAATCAGAATTTTGTATGGATGCATGATTGCCATAAACTAGATGTCATGGCTCTGATTCTACTCAATAATTCAATTGTTTGTACTTAGATGAAGCGATGATAATTCTTTTGGTTATAAGTAGCCAAATTTGGTTAAAATTGACTCTGACTAGGAAAGCAAAAAGGGATGTGTATTATAAGTAATCCGTTTTCTTACTGAACATAAGGATAGGCCATGGCTGCTTCAAGCACGACTCAAATGGGCATTTAACTGCGAAATCTCTCTCAACTTTCATCTTCGCTAATCTCCGAAACTACTCCATCATTCTCCTTCTCTCCTCCTCCCCCTTCCTCTCGGTAAATTTGTTTGTAAGAATGCTAAGTTCACTTTTATTCTGGACAAAGATTTAATTATTTAAACTTTGGGACTTTATTAAATCTTCATTATGTTGATTTCTGATAAGGAGTAGAAACTCATGGCATAAATTATTTTTACAGGGCAAGGGAGGAGCACTAGAATCACCCGCTACATTCAGAATTTCTCATTAAACTCCAGATCTAATGGGGATTTCCAATGCCATGCACTCCCTGTAGAGCTTTAAAAAGAAAACTTTTTAAATAGTTAACGCGGAAGGTGACATCTGTTAAAGTGTTAGGCGTACATTGTATTTCAACATATATGAAGTCATCATCTTACAAAGCATGTTGACACAAAGTCCATAGTATCATAGGAAACTAAGAATTAATGGATTTTGCATGAAAAGGAAGTGGAATTTTGCCAAGACAGTTACAGCTACAAGACAATTTTTTTGTTAGGTTGGGTGGCTTCTCCTTTACTGGTATTTGGGTCAAAGTGTGACTTGTGAGTCACAGAGCACAAAGAAGGGTTGGAGTGACTGGACACGACACTTGCCAGGTGTTTTCTAGTATGCCATTTATAATAAGGGGTCATGGGGCCATCCCGCAATGTAATTATTTAATTATGAGAAACTTAAAGGGAAATATTTGAAGATTAGAGATTGGAAAATCCCAAATGCTTCCATTGTGGTGGAAAAATCCCATGGACCTAAACAAATAAACAAAGGATATATCTAAACAAAAGTCACAAACAGGTCATCATGTAATTACAGGTATAAATCATGCTCATGTAAATACTGTACGACAAAGAAACCTATGGGGGAAGGACAGGGAAGTGTTTCTAAATAGGAATATTTTTGCAATTAATAAAGAAAAAGGAGACTTGAACTATAATCTATGCGTGTGGCTCTAAAATTAAAAAGTGTAAAAGTAACTGCAAAAAATGTTTTGGGATAAATATGAGGATTCCTGAGGAATCTTGTGACTTCCTTCCTAACACATTTGGAAATATGTTGTAGTGGGGTTTTTTTCCTTATTTAATGAGGACTTTAATGCAGCTGTATTCTTTTAGAAACTGAAGATTCTTTGGCTAAACTTCAGAAATTACTTAAATTTCATCTGCACCTGAATCCAGCAAGCTTTTATATTCAAGTTCCTTATACTCTTAACCTGGGTATTGGAAGGTAGGGAACTCATTGGGATAGCAATTTCCCAATATTTATATATTCAAATAAAAAATGTTTGTAAGGCCATAGTAATCAAAACAGCATGATACTCGCATAAAAACAGACACATAGATCAGTGGAATAAAATAGAGAGCCCAGAAATAAACCCACACCTTTATAGTCAATTAATATTTGACAGAGGAAGCAAATACATACAATGGGCTAAAGATAGTTTATTCAATAATAGTGTTGGGAAAATTGGACAGAAACATGCAGAAAAATGAAACTGTGTTACCTTCTTACACCACACACAAGAATAAATTCACAATGGACCCAAAACCATGAAAATGATAGAAGAAAACATTAGGCAGCAAAATCTCAGACATTGCTCATAGCAGTATTTTTTCTGATATTTCTCCCCAGGCAAGGGAAACAAAAGAAAAAATAGATAAATGAAACTATATCAAATTAAAAATGTTTTGCACAGCAAAGGAAATCATCAACAAAATAAAAAGACAACCAACAGAATGGGAGTTGTCTGATAAGGGGTTAATATCCAAAATTTATAAAGAACTTACAAAACTCAATGCCAAAAAAAAAAAAAACAAAAAACAAACAACCCAATAGAAAACAGGCAAAGGACCTGAATAGACACTTCTCCAAAGAGGACATACAGATGGCCAATATGAAAAGACATATGAAAAGATGCTCAATGTCACTGATCATCAGAGAAATGCAAATTAAAATCACAATGAAATACCATCTCACTCCTGCCAGAATGGTTATCATCAATAAAGCAACAAACAACAAGTGCTGGTGAGGATGTGGAAATGGAACCCTTTTGCACTGTTGGTGGGAATACAAACTGGCCATACTGCAAAGCAGTGTGGAGGTACCCTGAAAAATGAAAAATGGATCTGCCTATCTACCCAGCCATCCTACTTCTGGGAATATATCTGAAGGAGCCCAAAACACTAATTTGAAAGAACATAAACACCTCTGTGTTCATTGCAGCATTATTTACAGTCTCCAAGATATGGAAGCAGCCCAAGTATCCATCAGTAGATGAGTGGAGAAAACAACTTTGGTTCATTTACACAATGAAATACCACTTGGCTATAAAAAGAATAAAATGTTACCTTATGTGACAGTATTGATGGACCTGGAGAACATTATGCTAAGTGAAACAAGCCAGTCAGAGAAAAACAAATGCCATATGATTTCACTCATTTGTATAAACTAATGAACACACCGAACTAACAAGGAAAATGGGGACAGACTCGTGGGTGGAGAGCAGTTGACAGCTAGAGGAGTGAGGGGAGGCTGGGGGTGAAACAAAAAGGAAAAAAGGACTCATGGACATGGACAACAGTGTAGTGTTTTCTGGGAAGGAGGAGGCTATAAGGGAACTAAGTGGTAATGGAGAAAAAATAAAAATTAAATTAAAAAGAAGAAATATTTGTTGGGTCCCTACCTTACTCTACCAGTCAATGTTCTTGGCACTATGGAAATGAAGGACAAGTTTCTTTTTCTCATGGGGCTCACTTTCTACTGGAGAGACAAAGCAACTAAACAAGTAAGTAAATTTAAGCAAGTTAACTAAACTATGGAAAGAGCTAAGAAAGAAACAAATCAGGTAATAAAACAGCATGCAATGTCTCTGAAAGGTGATGTTTGAATTGAGACATAGCTCCAGCCATGAGGAAAGCTTGCGTAAAGACATTTCATACACAGAGAACAGGTGAAACCTCGAGAAGCAAAACTCTGAGTTTGTTCTGGGAACAGAAGAGAGTCCAGGGTAGCCGCAGCAACGGGAGCGAGAAGGAGAGGACTCAGCATGAGCCTGACAGGGCCGGCAGAGCCCAGGGCGCTGCAAGGAGCTCACAGTTTGTTGAAAATGCCATGGCAAACCACTGAACTTCTGGGGTAGGCTCAGTGTCCAACATCATTCAACAAAACTAATAACAATTTCAAGATGTCAACTAACACTTTCAGAGATTTTGAATTGCTTTTCAGAAGAAATTTTTTTCCATCATGAGATCCAACATTTTTTTTCTTTCGTACTCTATCCCATTGCTGAAGACATGAGAACTTAGTTGTGAAGTATGATGTTAAGTACAGCTCTTATTATAAAGGATATCACTTGAAAAATTAAGAGTTTACATTTCTGAAAACTTTTATAGATCATGAATGAGAAATAATCTGTGTGGAGAAAGTGGTTGTGCAGTACAAAGGTAAGAAGTTAATTCATTTTTATTGCTTTGAGATGAACTAAGGAAGGTTTTCTCTAATAGAGGTAATAATATTTATTATTTTATTCTGATTAAAAATGCATTGGATACTAATTTTAGTGAATTTGGCAAATAGAGGTACAAAAAAAGAAAATAATAATCATAATAACATTACTTTCTAGTCCTTTCTTCATCATTCTGATATGTATTTGTCAAAACTGAAATTTTGTAGGATATGAAATTGTTTTTTAAAATATCAATGTGTGGTTGCCTCTTGAGCACCCCCTACTGGGGACCTGACCCACAACCCAGGCATGTGCCCTGACTGGGAATCAAACCAGTGACCCTTCGGTTTGCAGGCCAGCACTCAATCCACTGAGCCACACCAGCCAGGGCTGAAATTTTTAAGCCAAATTATCTTGATTTAATATTACATTTTGGACAACTTTTCATGTCAGTAAATTTGCTTTAACAATGCCATGTTAATAGTTGCATAATAATTCTTCTTGTGGCTATATGATCATTAATTTTTCATTTATCTGTTTAGTTTTCTTTTTTCCCTCTTTATAAGGGTTTATGAGAAACTGTTACAGAACCTTTTTATTTTAAAATTTGTCTCACTGCATTAAGAGCCATAGGGCCAAATCCTTGGCAAGCAGAAACATAAGAATTCTCAGTGGTGGAATAAATTTCTTCCAGTTAAGTTACTAATCATCACAGTGACTAATAACCCAACCTCAACAATGACAGCAAAAAAATACTAATGGTGCAAATATTGGAGTGCATTTTCTAGGTGTCTGTGAAAAACTTTTTTCACCTGGGGGTGTTCTCTCCCCTTTCTCTCATGTGGCCTTGGAGGTTGTGTTTAGCATGGAATAAAGTGGGTGTGGTGCAGTCCCTGATTCCGAATTCAAAGTGGGATTGCCAACCCCCAAGAAAACTGCTCACCAAGGGTGTGTTCTGTGTATCCTAACGTAACATGCCGCGTTTTGAAATCAATAACTACCCTGAGTAAAAAACTCTTTGTGGAGGCAAAAATTAATGCTGAAGTTTTTATTACAGATACTTGGCTTCAGTCTAAAGTTAAAATGCCATGTATACATTAAAAATAGTATTTATCATCTCCTATTTGACAAGAAAGGGGAACCTCTGCCCTGATGAAGCCTCTACTCTAGTGGACAGACAGACAGCAGTCAAGTAGTCGCACAAATAAACAGTTGCAACGTGTCTTAGGAAAGACACGCAGTCCTATGAGAAAGCCTAACAAGCAACCGGTCTCAGCCTGGGGAGGGTCGAGAATGTCTACCAGACAGGAAGAACAGTAAGTGAAAGGCTCATTGAATAAATACTCACTGTTACGAATCCTTGGGAGGAAAGTATAATAGTTTACAAATAACTAGTTCAAACTACTCATTAAGCTTTCACCAGAGCCTAGTCAGTTTACCAGTCATGTTTTAAGCATTTACATGAAATGGCAACGTCATTTACTAGGCAACCGTCACTGCCTCCAAACAGTGACATATAAACATTAAAACAGAAAAAGAAAGAGCATTTGAACCAGAGCCTCGTTTAAAACATTATGGACCCATGCTGTGTATGCCGTTACACACCATTAGAGTGTACAGCAATATTTGTGGGGGCTGGGGAGATACAAACACAGCATCCCTAAGATGTTCGTTAGCTACAAAGACAGGGTTTTTTTGAGCTTTCTGCCCATAGTTTTTCATACCAATTAGAAAGAAGAAATGACAAGTGTTTTTCATGGGTAAGTAACATTCAGAAATATGTTCATAGCCATCATCAAAAAGTCCTTCGGTATACATTTTAACCAAAGTCTCCAAAACTGCCAATAAGGAGAAGCAGTAGTAGGATTAGCAGTAGTAGTAGCAATAGTATCAGTTGTAGTAGTTACTGAATTTAACATAAACTTACCAGGCTAGTGCTTTATCACTAATACACTTTTTTAAAATTTTTTGGTTGGCAAATGATCTTTAATTGAAATATTTTCCTGTGTTGTTATTTTATTTTATTGATTTGAGGCAGGAGCAAGAGAGAGAGAAAAAAACTGATGTGTTGTTCCACTTACTGATGCATCCATTGGTTGATTCTTGTATGTGCCCTGACTGGGGATCAAACCCGCAACCTTGGCATATTGGGATGATGCTTTAACCAACTGAGTTACTCAGCCAGGGCTATTGCTAATACTTACAATTGCTGTTCAAGACAGGTATAATGATCTTTGCTTTATAGAAGACAAGGTTTTGAGCAGAGAGGTTAAATGAGCCATTCAAGATCACACAGGGAGCAATGTTCCAGACACTGTTGCTTGGACCCAGGGAACTTGCCTGGCTCTGGCTCTAACGATATCATTTCTTTGGGGGTAACACTCTATTTTCATAGCTATAAGATCTGATGCCCCATTTACTTTTATCTGCCTCAGTTTAAAGCAGAAAATGTAAAAATTATGTAAATGTTCCTTCAAAGTACTAGACAAATGCTCAACATCATGTTTATTAATGACTTAGTAGAATCTGACAAAAGATGTGAAAATGCTTCTTGTAAGACAAAATGCTCTACAGAGAGGGTTATTATAAAAATAAAAATGAAAATGGCAAGAAACACCACCACAGCAATGCTTTTGATTATCATTTCCTTAATTTTTGCAACCTACCTGGTTCCAATAATCTTCATAATAAGGAATATTCTCTGAATAGAAACAATAGTTAAGAGAGATAATAAATCCTGTTTTCAATAGAATAAGTTATTACAATAGGAAGGAATGATTTAGAAATGGCATGCAGCAGAAACTTGTTATAACACAGGAATTGACTAGCAACAAGGGTCATATCCAGTTCAAAATAACAGACATGTCTATAGAAAATATAATATAATATTATTTTAGAAGGGTAGTGGCAGAACCTATAATTAAATCCACATGTCTAATCTGGATTTGCTGTTCTACTCCATGGCTTTAGTAAATTTTAGAATAAGTGACTTACAGAATGTATTGCAAAGTGATGAGCCAAATCCTTCACACACATATGAACTTTACAATATCTGGGTAAGTTTATTCTGGGTAAGGGAAATAAGTGGAAATGTGATTACATATAAGAAAAGATGGGAAAAACAATCATGAACAGAATTCTGCTCCAGATAAAATGAAATACAAATAAAAAGGTTACTAGATAATAGTTATGATCATAATAATTATATTAGAAAGTTTACCTCCATCTCCTGAAAAACACGAGTGAAGGAAAAAATAGTCTCATCTTTTTTCATTTCTACCACAGACAGTGTGAAAATGAGGCTATTGCTTATGTGAGAACCCCAGTTTGATGTGATTGTTCTCTCTCCCCTGAAATGTGCAACAACATCCTGCCAATTCTGCCTGTAATGATCAGAGAAAGGGGACAGAAACGAGAGAGGGGCAGGGGGAGACAGAGAGAGAGAGATACCTCATGGATCGAAGCTCTGAATAGTTTGACTTAAAATAAAATTAAAAGAAATGGAATGATTGGCAGTCCCAGAAGTCTGTTCGATAGGGTTAGTGTGTGGGGAGAAGACTTTAAAATCTTAAAGAGCCCTGTGGCAGGAAGAGAAGAAAGAGTGAGATTTCCACAGACTGCACAGAAGAGGAGCTGGAGAGGAACGGCTCATGCAGCAGGCCCATGCTTCAAAAACTAAGGACTTCCTGCTCCTGGAAGCACAGAGAGAACTAGTCAAATAGAACTGAGTTTCCACTCAGAGTAGACTCCAAATGGATCGCAAGGAGCAGCTTAAGCCTGAAGGAGAGCCCTGCACATTCTGAATTCTGTGTGTGTGAGAGAGAGACAGAGAAACTTGAGTAGATCCTGGCTAAGAATTTGTCCAATTAGATTGTTTAGGTGCACAACGCCACTACTTACCCAAGGCCCAGCATCTGACTTATGTTTGAAAACAAGCTTTTTATTTAAGCAGTGGTACACAATTGTAAAGAAAACTTACCCTAGCTGGCAACCTGTATGATTATGATTAACCACATGATTAAAAAACATGTTATCATTTACTTTTGCACCCCCCAAAATATTCATAGGTATAAACCTAAAAACATATGTACAAGGCCTATGTGAGGAAAACTACAAAACTGATGAAAAATAGAACTAAACAAATGGAAAGGTATTTCATGCCTCTGGGTAGGAAGATTCAATATTGTCAAAATACCATTTCTTCCCAAATTGATCTGTAGATTCTCAATGCAATCTCATTAAAAGTCCCTGAAGTTATTTTATGGATATAGACAAACAGATTCTGCAGTTTTTACAGAGAAGCAAAAGGTCCAGAATTGTCAGCACAGCATTGAAGAAGAACAAAGTTGAGGAAGTAATGCTATTGAACTTCAGCACTTACTATAAAGTTATAATTATCAAGACATTGTGGTACCGACAAAAGGATAGACAAATAGATCAATGGAATAGAGATCCCAGGGTAGACACACACAAATAGAGTCAATTGATTTTTGACAAAGCAGCAAAAGCAAATCAATAAGCAAAGACAGTCTCTTTAACAAATGATGCTGAACAACTGGACATCCACATGCAAGAAAAAGAAAAGAAGACAAAGGATTCTAGACACAAACCTTGCATTCTTCACAAAAATTAACTCAGAATGGATCATATACCTACATGTAAGACTATAAAACTCCTAGATGATAAGGTAGGAGAAAACCTGTATGACTAGGGTATACTGATGCCTTTTTAGATATAACACCAAAGACATAATCCATGAAAGAAATAATTGATAATCTACACTTTGTTAAAATTAAAACTTCTGCTCAGCAAAACACAGTATCAAGAGAAGGAGAAGACAAGCCACAGGCTGGAAGAAAATATTTACAAAAGATTCGATATTTATAAAAGGTTGTAGTACAAAATTTGTGATTCTGACTGTATGACATTGTGGAAAAGGCAAAAACTATGGACACAGTGAAAAGATCAACGGTTGCCAGGGGTGGTAGAGAGAAAGTGGGGGAGAGATGAACAGGCAGAACATGGAGGAGTTTTAGGGTAGTGAAAACATTATATATGATATGATGATGAACCTGTGTCACTATACATTTGTCCAAATCCACTGATTTTTCATTTTGAAAGTCCCAAAGAGCCCAGTGAAGTGAATGAAGAAGCACTCATACTTAAGCGATCAGTAAAGTATTGCCTGATCTTCCCCTCAAAACCAGTACGCCCTCCTGCGTCTAAATCATCACTTCCTTCCTCCTGTTAATGGGGAGGACGCATCCATCCCCCTCTCAAAGCTAACCTCTCACTTGTAGCCTGGGTCTGAGGAGTCGAGTCTGCTTAAAGCCTTGGCTCCCTTTGTGCCTTTCCTTCCAGCTGTGCCATTTCCACCCACAAGCAATTATGCTTTAGAATTCTCACCCTAAACCAACAGCAAAAATCTTCCTATCATCACAATCTGTCTTAGATCCTATCTGATTTCTCAGCTCTCCTTGAAAGCATTCCCTTGTTACAGAGATTATTTTTAAAATCTTATTTATCGATTGATTTTATAGAGAGAGAGGAAGGGGGAGAGAAACATCAACTCATTGCTCCACCCATTTATGCATTCATTAGCTGCTTCTTGTAACTGCCCTGACCGGAGATTGAACCCACAACCTTGGCATATTGAGAAGATGGTCTAACCAACTGAGCTACCCAGCTGGGATTTTGGAGAGGTTTTTTTTTTAAGATTTTATTTATTTATTTTTAGAGAGGGAAGGGAGGGAGATAGAGAGAGAGAGAGAGAAACATCAATGTGCGGTTGCTGGGGGTTATGGCCTGCAACCCAGGCATGTACCCTGGCTGGGAATCGAACCTGGGACACTTTGGTTCCCAGCCCACGCTTAATCCACTGAGCTACGCCAGCCAGGGCTGGAGAGATTTTTAAAACATAGATTATCTCTTCCCTCTCTAGTATGTATATTTTTTTAGAAAAAAAGAATTGTTGACTAATATTGCCTGCAGTTCCTCATTTCCCATTCACTTCACAGCTCACTCCTATCTGGATTCCACACCCCAAAATCCACTGGCCCTGCTTTGGTTCAGGGCATCTGAAGCTGGATACTGTCACACTCAATGGACTTGGCATTCACCTTCCCAGCCCCTCCTGGGAGTTTGATACAGCTGATCACTCTTTTCCTCTCCTAAATCTACAGGTTCCTGACTTTTTTCCTTCCCTCATTGGCTTTTCCTTATCCGTCTCCTTTGCTGATTTCTCCAGCCTCACTAACCCCCTAAATGGTAGACTTCTTCAGACCTGACCTGGCAGTCTCCCCTTCTGTGCTCTCCCTGGCTTGTCTCGTAGTTCCCGTGGTGTAACGACCACAGATGAGCTGTCGAACTGCACATCTGTATGTCGGGGATGGCTTCTCTGCTGAGTTCCTGCCTTGCCCATCCATCCTCTTCCCTGATACTCCAGCTTGCCTGTCTTACTAACATCGCAGATTTAAAATGTTCAAAACATGAAACAAACCCTGGTTCTCATTCAGGACAATTCATTTGACCAAGTTTATGTTTCATTACCTGCTATAGGAAGAATCTTTCCATATTTTGTCTCACTTAATCCTCACAGCAAGAAAGCATGATTGTTATATTACAAAGAAAACTCAGAGGCATTCGGTCAGTTATTAAAAATTGAAGTTCTCTTTGCTCTCAGTTTCAACTTCCTCCTTCCCACTCTTCTCTAAATCACTGTAGATGTTTGTCAAAAACATAATTCTCATCATGTTATTCTTCTGCTGAAAATCCTTTAATGGTTCTGAATTGGCTAGAGAATAACACGTCCTTATCATGGCATTTACAGGTTTTGTGACTGGCTCCTGCCTTCCTCCCCAGCTTCATTTGCTCCCACTTCCCACTACACCTTATAGATTCCAGCCGTATCAACCACTTTAGAGATTCCGTTTAAACAAGCTGCACTCTTTCTTTCCCCTGTACCTTTACCCAAGCTGTGTCTTCTGCCCTCAAAGTTTGCTCTACACCTAGTGGACTTTGGGATTGCCTAGCTGCCACTTATTTTATTTCCTTCCATAGCTACCCCCATTGTTGTTTAACTATCCACACTTCCCTGGTGCTTTGGTTGGAGCTTGGCTCAACTCTAGCAAATTAGCATAATTTTACACCTTGTGAATATAGTTTTTGTTTCAGATGACCCATAAGAGACAGTGAGAGAGATGTAAGTCGTGGTTTACAAGAAAAATCTTTCCTGATTCTTCTAAGGGGATTCTGGAATTGGCATTCTTTTCCTCTCTTGCAACTGACGGGTGCTTGGTACCCATTTTGTGACCATGAAGGAGAATGAATGCTAAACTGAAACAGAGTCTACAAAGGTCAAGGAGAGAAAGGGTTACATGGGGCCGTTCCTTAATGACATCACTGAGCCGCTGAAACAACCGACCCTGAAGCTCACTTTACCTCTGGCCTTTCCAGTTGTTTGAAATACGTTTATTGACATTTTTTCCGGCACTTGCAACTGAAAGCAGCTAAATGTTACACCACATTTTATCATGTAAATAATGTCAACTAATAATAGACCTTTCTTAATCTCTCCAGGTATTTTTTTTCCAGTAAAAGTTCCTTGTGTATAGCTCTATCAAAACCTATACTACATTGGTTTAATTATTAGTCTGCTTCCCAGGAGACTTGAACAATTTTAGAAAAGAAGTTCATGCTATTTGCTGGTCTGTGAGTGTGTTATAAGCCTGACTGTGCTCAGAACAGCCTACCATCCTACCCCAAAACACATTTATTTAATCCAGAGTTTCTCAACTTCAGCACTACTGATCATTTGGAGAAGCTATGTTTTTGCCGTGGAGGGCTAATCTATGCTGAAAATATAGAATATTCAGCAGCATCCACTTCTGACAACAAAAAAAAATGTCTTTGGGAATTGACAGATATCTCCAGGATGGTAAAATTAGCCCCAGTTAAGATCTATTGACCTAACATAATGACCAAGAGTTCACAATACAGGCAATTTATTATAAGGGAAGTGTGGGTGGTTAAACAGAAATGGGGGTAGCTATGGAAGGAAATAAAATAGACGGCAGCTAGGCAATCCCCAAGTCCCCTATGTGTAGAACAAACTTTGAGGGCAAAAGCAATTTATAACAGTGAATTCTCACAGGATCATATTATAGCCACCCCTGAATATAGACAGAAAGTGCTGAGGGTCCTACAAAGGGCAAAGCACATTGGTTTCATGTGAAACTGCTGGTTTAGTATGTAATAAAGGTGTGCTAGAGCAAACTTCACCTTTACCAGGTACAGGATGTGACCTCACACACACCAAACCTGCTTTTCCCATCAGCCAACTCTTCTCCACAAATTCAGGATGGATCACTCATCATTGAAAACGGAAGGACCCGAAAGGGGAAATCCTCTTACATGTAAAGAGTATCATATTGGGTGTCCATAACAGAGCTTAGCACCAAACTCTTTCATCACCACCTCGTTCGTTACACATACCCAACCTAATCCCTCAGTAGTTTTCCCCACTGCCAGTGAGGTCTTTCAAACTGTTACTAATTATAAACTCCCTTACACTTTGGCAATACAGGCAAGATGTTTTCACTGGGAGTGAACATGCAGGTACTTGAGCCCAAACAAACTCCTTGGCCTGAAGGCATGCATGTCTGTCTGAAATGTCTTCCCTAATACACAGGACAATGAAAACGGAAGCCACAGAACTGAGTGAACCAAGTTGAAAACCTTGTCAGGCTGGTTATTTTCTAATACATGAAGAATTCAGAGCAGTGCTGCGAAATGAATGCACCTCAGCATGATCCGATATAACAACAGTCTATACTCCTTGTCTTTACGTTTCAGTGTATTTGTATTTATCCAGCCACTACTCGAATATATCATTTCGATAAGTGTGAAAATTAAGTGATGAAGGTGAAGTTTATAACTTACACACATACATTTTTTTTTACTTTTTTCCCTACCTCTTAGGTTGAAGCAAACACAATTGTTTGCCTTTGAATCTAGATTTAGTTTTAAATACTAATTTTTAGTTTAGAATTAGCTTGGGGATAGATACCAAGTCTGATTTATTCTGTTTTACTGGGTTTCCATGAATATTTTAAATAGTCAACAGCCAGAATATTAACTGATATAATAATCTCTCACTATTCTAACTCTATAGCCTAATTCCTATGGAGCCACTTTCCCCTGCCTTTCCACACTGAGATGAAGAAAGTGAAACTTTAGATACTCAGCTGGATCAGATCAAGCAGCTTGTCTAGTCACATTTACACATATTAATGTGTAAATTCAAATCCTGGCTTAACACCAAACTCTATATTTTTTCTGGTAGTCCAACTCATTTCAATTTTCTCTCTTTTTTTAAAGATTTTATTTATTTATTTTTAGAGAGAGGGGAAGGGAGGGAGAAAGAGAGGGAATGAAACATCAGTGTGTGTTTGCCTCTCATGCCCCACTACTGGGGACCTGGCCCGCAACCCAGGCACATGCCCTGACTGGGAATTGAACCTGCGATGCTTTGGTTCACAGGCCCACGCTCAGTCCACTGAGCTACACCAGCCAGGGCTCAATTTTCTCTTTACAATAACCAATGAACATATGTCAGCATGTCAATTCAAATGTCAGTCCTCAGGAGATGATGAAAGCAAAATATCCATGAAGTAGTTCTGTTCACTTTCTGTGATCTTTTAATTTTAGTTCCCTTAACCCTAAATAGTAAACCTATCTGTTCTCATTAATCTGAAAACAACTAGCAAGAAAGAGAGAACAAGAGAGAGACAGAGTAAAGAAAAAAATTTGTATATCATCATTTTGCAATTCTCCATTGATTATGAATTCAAGGTACTATAAACATATTCCCCCAAGTTTTATGTTTTTAATATTTTCCTTGACCAGTCATTTCTGTCATTATTAAACTCAGAGAGTGTTTTTAATCACTTCCATTTAAGATATTTAAGATATTTTCAAAAGAACAAGTCAAGAATTTTCACATACTACTTATTCTATTCATAATGATTTAAGATAACTGAGTAATGCAAATCACCCATAAATACTGTATGTTACATATGTACAATATCGTGCATCAGTTAGAGAACCTTAATGGAGAAGGTCTGCTTCAAAATCACCTTAAAACTAGTGACCTCACTCAAAAAAGCTATCATTTCTAATAACCCAGGCACAGAGCCAAGAGGCACCCAAGTGCTGGTGATAATGGGAAAGCTAAATAAGCCATTCACTGAGAAAACTTTTGTGATTAATTAGTACAAACTTTCCTTTAAAATGTACCTGTTTTTAAGGAAAAAAACTTAGAAAATATAGAAACATAAAGAAATAAAAATCAATTATAATCCAACCACAAAAAAACACATGCTTAATATTCAAAATCTATCTGATTTGTTTGCATGTCCCATCTTTGTCATCAGATTATTTCGGAACTTCTGTTGCAGAGGCAACATCAATTATAACACATCATCAGAGAGTGGCTAATATCTGGCATCTGAATGTGCCAGAGGAAGAATTCGTCACTCAAAAACACAGCCAGTGTTTATTAAATTCTAAAATGTAATGTGACAATACTATCAAAAAACGCAATGGTGTTTCTTCTTTGCCTACGTGCCCATTCAAATTTATTAGGTTTTCCCTTGCCCCAACCACACCCCACATTCTCGACCATTATACAACATCAACTCTCATTTCAATAACTGATTTTAAATTTCATGTCCAGTTATCTTTGCTCACTTAAGATTTAGTCCTCACTTGGTTCTTCCAGCATGTAAGAAACAAGGAAGAAAAATCTGTTGTTCCCTTCTTGGGAAAGATTTCCTGTGCCGGACCGTCTCCTTGCCAACTTATTTTAGTGCTTTCACCATCTCTCCAAGATAACAGAAATAGCCTTTAGTTGGTCTGCCGCTAACAAGAAGTTTCTCATTCTTGCCTAACACCCACACTGCCATATCTGATAACTTGCTAATTTTAATCCTTCATAATGGATCCCCTTTGCCTTTAATACAAAACTAGCACTCATTGGCATAGGAATTTACAATGGCCCCTGTTAATGCCAGGAGTCTCATATGAGTTCCCCCCCGCCCCACTCCTGCCCTACTATGTGAAAAGCAGACACTATTCTCGGGAACCGTGAATGCACCCTCCTTTGAATATGCCATGCTCTTTCATGACTAGGTGCCTTTGAATTATTCATGTCACTCAGCCTAGAAATTTGTTCTCTCTCTTCTCTTCTCTGCATATATCTTCTGATTCATCAAGCCGGCTATAAATATCACCTCCTATATGAGCTGATTTTCTTCTTCAGTGAGACTTAACCATACCCTCTTTTTAGCCCATAACACTCTGCCCATAGCACTTACATAATATTACTTTCAACAAATATCAATTTCAGTATAGTGATAAAAGCACTCTGATAGAGATGAATAAATCATATATAGTGGCAAGGAGAAAGAAAAAATTATCTCTTGATCATCTGAGTCCTATAGATTGTATGTTCCCTAACAACAGTGACTTGGGTTCGTTCATTATCTAATCAACTGATTTCTACCATGGACACATGGCACGTGTTTAATAGTCTCCTTGAAAAGGAAGTTAATTACTAACACCTACCAATATTTTAACATTGGATTTCATGTACTTATAGTTTTCTCCAATTGTGTAAATTTTCAGCTAGAATGACTGCTGGGAAGACTGTTAAGTTCCTAGAGGTAAAAAATCCCAAAGATTAGCCCTGGCTGGCGTAACTCAGTGGATTGAGCACGGGCTGGGAACCAAAGTGTCCCAGGTTCGATTCCCAGCCAGGGTACATTCCTGGGTTGCAGGCCATAACCCCCAGCAACCCCACATTGATCTCTCTCTCTCTCTCTCCCCCTTTCTCCCTCTCTCTCCCTCCCTCTCCCTCCTTTCCCTCTCTAAAAATAAATAAATAAAATCTTTAAAAAAAAATCCCAAAGATTTATACTGAATTAAAGATAATGATAGTCTTAAACTAAATCAACTATTTTTACCTCCAAATTAGTTTCTGGAGTTAAAGTTTTTATGATCTCTGTATAAAAATACCAAAAATACCAAAAAATCTTATGTAGTCTCTTAGGTGGTCATTACTCAGTCTACTTGGAATATGATTTGCATATATTAATAACTTAGGGAATTTTTTTCCACAAAGATGTCACATGAGACAGAGAAGTATCATAGAGTTGACACAACAAATTAAAGAGGACCACACCAAGACACATCATAATTAAAATGCCAAAGGTTAAAGCTACAGAGAAAATCTTAAAAGCAGCAAGAGAAAAGGGCATTAACTACAAAGGAGTTCCTGTAAGACTATCAGCTGATTTCTCAAAAGAAACCTCATGGGCAAGAAGGGGCTGGAAAGAAGTATTCAAAGTCCTGCATAGTAGTTCCTGCAAGCCCTTCACAAGGAGGGGTGGAAACAAGGGAGGTAGGCAGGGAGGGAAGGCTGGGGTGGCCAGGAGGGGTGGGGGCAAAAGGCAGAAAACTGTACTTGAACAACAATAAAAAAATGTTAAAAAAAAGAAGTAATCAAAGTCATGAAAGGCAAGGACCTACATCCAAGATGACTCTACCCAGCAAAGCTATCATTTAGAATGGAAGGGCAGATACAGTGCTTCCCAGATAAGGCAAAGCTAAAGGAGTTCATCATCACCAAGTCCTTATTATGTGAAGTGTTAAAGGGACTTATTTAAGAAAAGAAGATCAAAACTATGAACAGTAAAATGACAACAAATTCACAACAATCAACAACTGAACCTAAAAAAAAAAAAAAAAAAAAAAAAAAAGCCCTAAGCAAACTACTGGAATAGGAATAGAATCACAGAAATGGAGATCACATAGAGGGTTATCAGCGGGGAGAACATGGGGAGAGATTCGGGGAAAGGGTGCAGGGAATAAGAAGCATAATTGGTGGGTGCAAAATAGAGAGGGGCCCTGGCTGGTGTGGCTCAGTGGATTGAGCACAGGCCTGCAGACCAAAGAGTTGCTGGTTTGGTTACAGGTGAGGCACGTGCCTGCCTTGCAGGCCAGGTCCCCTGTTGGGGGCATGGGAGAGGCAACCGATCAATGTTTCTCTCCCTCTCTCTCCTTCCTTTTCCATCTCTCTCAAAAGAAATTAATAAAAGATTTAAAATAAAAAACAAAATAGACAGGGGGAGGTTAAGAACAGTACAGGAAATGGAGAATCCGAAGAACTTACATGCCTGGCCCATGAGCATGAACTAGAGTGGAATTGCTGGAGCGAATGCGGGTACTGGAGGAGGGCAAAGAGGAAAAACTGGGGCAACTGTAACAGCATAATCAATACAATATACTTAATTTAAAAAATAAAGTTATAATGCAAATCCCACTAGTTACATGGATCTCATTAGTTATATGATAATCAAGGATAAAGCAGAAAAAATAGCCAACTTGGAAACCTCACCATTGTACAGTTTCCAGTGTTACCATTATTTATAGCAATTTTAACAACCTGAATAAAATTCTAGCATTCTGTGTGTGCTTTTTATTCATTTGTTTGGATTTTTCAACAATGTAAAACTAGGTAAATTCTATTCTGTTATGAACTTTATCTTAAGTTTACAGATTTTAATTTTCTTTAAATCACTGGAAATATTTTAAAGTGACTTCCAAAGGTTCTGAGGGTTTTTAATTTCCTTGATATAAATTTATAATCAATGTTATTCTCAAGAATTTAGAATTTTTGATTGTTTAACTTTGGCTGAGACTAGTGTTTTCTTCTTTTTTGTCACTTAACACTTCTAATTAGAGTCCTTTGTAATTTGAAGTATCTGATTATATTATACATTGTCTAGTATTTAAAAATAAAGTCTGAAATCTATTCTAAAGAAACATTTCAAATTAAAAAACATGTCCATCACATTTTTATATTCTACTAAATTGAATATAACTTTAAAAACTAAAAGTAAATGATTATAGCAATGTAAAAATGATTCTGTGAGTTAAATTTTTAAAAGAAGAATATAAAATTGTATTTTTATTATAATTATAAATATGTAAAAAAAAGATTTAGAGGTGGATGGTTGGGGAACCTTAAAGAAGAAATTCCAAACTGCTAGCAATGGTTAGTTGCATTCAGTTTATGGGTTTTGGGAGATGATTTTTCTCCCTTTGTTTCCCAAATTCTCTATAAGTTGTTTCATTAGGTTTTTTTTTAACTTATACTTTAAAATGCTACTTGGCCCTGGCTGGCGTGGCTCAGTGGATTGAGTGCTGGCTTGCAAATCAAAGAGTTGCCGGTTCAATTCCAAGTTAAGATTCCAGGTTATGCCTGGGTTGCGGGCCGGGTCCAAAGTAGGAAGCAAGCGAGAGGCAACCACACATTGATGTTTCTCTCCCTCTTTCTCCCTCCCTTCCCCCTCTCTAAAAATAAAATAAAATAATAAAATATAAAAATGAAATGTCATTTGTAATAATATACACTCAATAAGCTATTCTGGTAAAAAAATCTATTTGGAACCTGAATTTACTAATTACTTTATTACTTTGGGTACTTAAAGTACCCTGTAAGCCTTATTTTTCTTAATTAACTAATTATTTAATTGAATTTATTGGGGTGACATTGGTTAATAAAATTATATAGGTTTCAGGTGTACCATTCCATAATACATCATTTGCATATTGTATTGTGTGTTCACCACCCCTGACTTATTTTTCAGATTTCAGATGAAAACCAAGAATGAATTTTAAATTTTGTGCAGAGTAGGTTCTATTCTGATTAAACAAACAAAAAAAAACTCACTGTGACTATTCAACTTCTTTTCTAAAGACAACAAAATTAAACTGAGTCATATCTTGGAAAAACAATGCCCTAATGTGAAGGGGAAAAAAGCGGTATAAAAATCGAAAAAACCTGAGTGATAAAAGAAAACTTTCCCGTATGTTAGAGAAAAGTCATCCCCTTGCTCAATACAGTACATCCTACTATTATTCAAATAAACAAACTCATACAGACACACGGAAAAGTCGTCGTAACTCAGAGTGACCCAGGAGGCTTATTTCCTGTTAGATCCTAGCCCTGGTTCTGCTCTCTAATTCTCTTTGAATACATTTCAGCAATGAATCACTTTGTCATCCTGCCAATAGTCTTTCCTACTGAGCAAGTGGCATGTACTTCACGTACTTTTGCAGGAACACAACTGAGGATTTTTTTCTGGGCTGACCCCAATTACCATATTAGCTATCTAGAAATATCACACTGTATTTATCAGTAACATGCCTCTCCAGGACTGCATATCACATAACAAACAGTGGAAGTTAATCTAAAACCCCAGGGGAACATTATCCAGAGATGAGTTTGAGGGGTGTAAGGATGACTCTGCATTTTGGGGACCTGACCTCTCTCAGAGTCCCACTGACTGGGACCTGCGTGGAGCTTGCCCCTAATGTCCAGGAAGAGCCATCTCCTAGATCTAGCCTTCCCCAGTGCGTGCCATGTCTGAGAGCACCACAGGCATTCTTTTTTGGGTGACTTCTGTGACCTAAGATATGAGTGAGGTTTTAGTCACAACCATTGTTTCATTATTATATTTCCACCTACTCCTTGTCACCTGTTTCTCTACCTCAACATTCCAGTCTGAATTCCATGAAGAGCTGCACTCTTCATATAATAATAATAATAATAATAACTAATATGTGTTGAGTTATTATGTCAGAGATTGTTCAAAGTGCTTTGCATGTGTTAATTCATTTAATCCCCATAAAACACACATCAGACAAGTAGAGAAGATAACCTTTTCACAAGTAAGAAAACTGGCCCATGTAGCGGCAGAGTTGAATGAACTCTTGCTATTAACCATTCCACATAGCTCTGGGGCCCAGGCTTTTAACCTCTACATGGCAAACATTCCGCTATGCTGATTCACAAGTTCTTCCCTAATATTTAAGACCGTATTGGATGTGCTCTCTTATTGTAGGGGGCTTCTTGACTCCGTGTGGACACATCAGGCTATGCGTCCCACTGGGTGCAGCCCCATAGCAGTGGCCCCAGCTGAGGCTCCAGCTGAGAGTCCTGCTTTCCCCCACTCCTGCATGACAGCGACCCACAGTCCTTCCTTTTTCTCTCCTTCATCTCCATCAAGTCATATTGACAACTTGATTTTTTGCTTCTACTTAATGCCCATGTTGGAGATAGTATTCCCTCCTCATCTGGGGATGAGCAAATAGAGAATCCTTTCTTCACTGAGTCAGAAACAAGAAACTAAGGAAAACCCTCTTCTCCACTCCAGGATCCTAAGGAAGCTTGGTTGGCAGCAAGGACCGCGTGTTTCTAAGATCCAAAATTCCCAGCTGCAACTATCCTCCCCCAGAAAAAAACTGATAAGGAGAGTTGTTTCTTGAAGAGCCCTTTAACGCTCTCGCTTCCATACAGGCAGCACGTGTAAATTGTCATTGTGTCTGTCCGTGTCCCTCCATACTCATTCTTATCAACCTTATAAAGGCAAAATCAGCTCTCATCTGTATTACTGAAAACGTCACCTGGTTTCCCAGGCCCCCCACCCCCGCCATTCCATTTCATTTTTCACACTTGAGCCAAAGAATCTTTGCAAAATGCAAATACAGTCAAGTTACTTCTTTGCATGGAATCCTACAATGACCCTCTGTTGCTCTTAAGATAAATCGAAACATTTCAACATTGCTTTCAATGATCTGGTCTTAACTCTCCAGATCCATCTTGCATCCTCCCTCCCAAAAGTGGCCCTACATTCTCTTCTGTCCCATCACCAGTAACTTCCCTTAGTTTCACTCCAGTGATACAAGGGTGGACAAGACGAGGTTAATGGTGATAATAATAAATAGCACAATAATTAATACATATGTCATAATACAAGTACACTCTGTGTTTCACGTACTCACAACTGTAAACCTCCTTTTGCCCACCCCTGCCTAGTGTTTTCTTGCCTACTGATGCCTGGACATCCTTTCTCCTGCAACTGTCACTGTCCCATCTCCTCTGTCAGGCCATCCTCTCCATGTTACAAAACACATACCTCGTGTCTGCTCTCCTATCTCCCTGGACTTCCTCAGCATTTTTGTGTCTGAGTGCTTTTTCATTGCTTCGCTTGTATAGTTTGTAACTCTGGCTAAACTATAAACCATGCGGGAAGAGGAACAGTTTTACTTTTATTACTATTGTGTCCCCAGCACTTATTACAGTGCCTGGCAAGTCATAGGCACTTGGCAAGCAGTTCTTGAAAGGAAGAGCACATGAGTAATCCATTCGATTACAAGTTAAATAGCTTCCCATGGGTCTTATATGAAGGCTAAAGTTTCAAATAAACATCTGACACAGTTTTTTAATAATTTGGGGTTTTACTCCATTTTGTTCGTCCATTGGTTTGGTTAGAAATAAAACGTAGTTTTCCACAACCGTCTCTCCCCTTCTTCACTAACACCTTCTTCTAAATTTCATATGTGTGTTATTTGGTCAGACAGGAATATGGAGTAAAACCATGATCCAAGGTAGAGGAGTTAAAAAGGGCAATAAGAGAACTAGAAAGATTGGAAGAAAGAAAAAAAATGAAGTTATTTATAAAATTAAATGACTTGGTGGTTACTGAACACCTAACAAGCACAGTATCTGGCGTTTAGTGGACACATCAAAGATACGCGTTAACTTTCTTGATGAATAAAATATCCTTTCAGAGCGTTTTACCCCAATGTCCTGGAGAGAGAAGCCTGTTGAGAGTCGGTGACACGGACCCCTCTCTGCCACAGAATCACGTCTAAGCACTGACTTTAGAAGTTCTGGGGGCTCTTCCCCCAGGCATTACGGGCTGTGAGTAGGACAGAGTGTTTGAGGCATTGCGAGTCTTAACAAAAGTCTTGAAGTGTTTCTCTCAGTATCTTTCTCGGAGGAGGAGTGGTTGCAGGCAGAGTTAGCTGTGTACAGAGCTGGGAGCTGGGAGCAGTGGACGGGACCAGTGGGCTAGGGGATGCCCTGAGCATCTGGGGCAGGTGCTGGTGGCAGCACTGCCATTGAGACACCGAGCCCTGAGGCAGCACTGAAGTATGGAGTTGGGCCTTAAATCTCTCCGCTGACCCAGGGTCTTGCAAGGGCACTAAAATGGTCCTCAGCTGTTGGAGCCCCTTGCATATTAGCAGAAGCACAGACAAGTGCACTCTGCTGGATTATTTCCCACTACACTGCCACCCAGTGAGATATGCCATGTACATGCTAATTAAAGCTTACAAAGAAAAGAGCAGTTAACATCATGAAAGTCAGTAAAAACAATACAGAACAATTTTAGATCCCCAAAATATCCTATATAAACTTATAAGGAATTTTAAGCAAACGTGTATAAAATGTTAAAAAAAATAAAAGATACCATCAAAAATATAACCGATTAAATGCTATGAATGCATATATTTGAGGGGAAAGTGAAACACCTGAAAACTGTAAGCGCTAAAACTGGGCAGCAACTGAGGTGCCCTTCAGTAGGTAAATGAAGAAATAAGTGGAATGTTATTCGGTACTAAAACTAAATGAGCTATTGAGCCATGAAAAAGATGGACAAAATTTAAATGCATATTACTAAGTGCAAAAGCCAATCTCAAAGGACTATTTACTATGATTCCAAATCTATGACGCTCTGGGAAAGAGCTATGAACACAGTAAAAAGATCAGTGGTTGCCACGGTGGTAGCCAGGGTGTATGAGGAGGGACAAATGATTACATGGAGCAGAGGGTTTTTAGGGAAGTGGAAATAATATTATAAATGGTAGATATATGTCCAAACCCATAGAATGTAGAACATCAAGAGGGAATCCCGACGGGAGAGACCTGGTTCTCCTTGCTGACACATGTAAAGAATTACATATCAGCAAATCTAGTAGTATGTAGTCAGTTTATTAGTGGCTTGCTTCCATGGAAGAGAACAGGACTGGGTAGAGTAGGGGGTGAAAGGCAAAGTTTCAGAGCAAAGCAGGGTGAGAAAAGCAAGAGTGGCTGAAGACCAGGGTAGCAAGTCCCCGGGCAGCCTGAGGCCAGGTGGCCAGAGGCCCCTTGGCCCAAGAGCCAAGAGCCCCCTGAGCCCCTGAGAGAGAGAGAGAGAGAGAGGGAGAGAGAGAGAGAATCCTTTGTTCTCAGGACTCATATAGTTGGTGGGATAGGAGGGGAAAAAGTTACATATTGATTAATGGGTAAATGTGGCACCAGCTTTCCTGGGGGCATGGGACTACCCAAATTTAGGGATAAATGGGAGTCTGTCCGCCCAAATTCTTATCTTGCTCCCAACCCCATTGGGTCATCCTGTTGTAAACCAAATAAGTGACAGAAGGCAGTTCATTAAATTTTGGAGCACTATTCAAAGTTATTTATGGGCTCTTTCTGTAAGCATCAGGGACTCCCTTGCAAGACACATAGTGACCAGAGGTAGGCAATTAACCAAACTCGATTTGTGGGCTCTTTCTTGCTAAGGTAGTATTTCCTGTGATATTAAAACATCTGGCAGTATTATCAGAACAGGCTCACGACTGCTGAGTTCGTATGTGAGACTAGTCTCCTTCCTCCTCCCTGCCTCGGTTTACTATTTAGTCCACCTAATTGGTAAAGGGAGTTTCCTGGCAACCAGGTGCTAAATGCTGGCCAGTGACAGTACTGCAGTCTCAGAGTTCTTCCTACGCTGTCTCCTGCTTCATTTCCCCCTGAGAGACATGCTTCTCAAAAATTCTTTGTTGGGCTGCTGAAGGGTGAAGATCCATCTTCTGTAGCTGCTTCAGGCTTGGATGGGCAGTGCACCCTGCCTGTCGAGAACCATGAAGCTCTCGCCCTATTCTCTCTGGGAGTTGGTGAAGAATTTCTGAGGCTGTCAGGGATGTTGTACGTTGGTCAGAGGAGGGGGAGGAAAGTGTCCTTTCATTGGCCCACGATAGATGCCTGGAGCCTCTGGTTTCAGAGGTTGATGGCTGTTCATGACAATCATTTGCAGCGTTATACCCTCTATTCTAGAAGAGATACATTTAGTCAGTGGGTGATTATGATGGGTCCAAATAACAGTATCACTAGTATAATGAATAATGGTGTTCCAAAAGGAAGAAGTAGAGACATGAGCCATGAATTTGAATCCCATAGAGAGGTTGAACTTTTGTTCCTAGATGCAGACTCAAGGATGCTTGGGATGTTTGCTGGACCTGCCCTGACTTGTTAATGTAGAAGCAACACTCTTCCTTGAGGTACAAACATGTTCCTCCTGCTGAGGCTGTGAGGAGGTCTAATGCCCTTGGATTCTGGAGGGCACCTCCAGCTAATGCATCCAGTTGCCCTTGGAGTGCTGCAAGTGTTTCCCCTGTTTCAGTGAATGACTCAGCTGTTTCCTTCTTGTCTTTACAGGCTGGCATAATTCTAAGGACCGTATCTGGGACCTCCTGAGACCTCAGAATAGTACAGGGCATTGTGGAATAATCAGAAAAGAATGCTTAAAATATTGCTTTTCAAACTGACAAGTGATAGATAGGGACCCTGTAAAAACAAGTCTTAGATTTTCCTTTGACCCCCATTGTGCTTCTTGAGTTAGAAGACAGAGGACCAGCGTATGCACTGAGAACAGAGGAAGTGGCCCCAGTATCAACAAGAAAATTATTATTTTTTACCTGCCATGTCATGAGTCACCTGGGGTTCTTCCTTAGAGATTGAGATGCTGGTGTAGGCTGGGGCCAACCTGCTCCCATGGGCACCCTCAGGCCTCAAGTGCTGCCATGGCCATAGGAAATGGCCCCTTTTCACTGTGGGAATGGGGGCAGTCACCCTTCCAGTGCCAGGGATTAAGGTTTATTCCTTTGCACTTGGGACATGGCCCTGGGGGTGGCTAAGTGCATTCCTTTGCCCAGTGTCCAGGGCATTGGCATTGAAAGCACATTTGATCCTTGTGCCCTCCACGCCTCTGTGGCTTTCTTTCCCAGGTTACCTTGAGGTGGCCGGCTATAGCCAATGTTGCCACTAAGAGCTAATGCAATTAGCTTGGCCTGTCTCCCTTCTAAGTCTCAACTGATAAAAACTGAAAAGGCAACACCCTTCTGCTGTGCCAAAGGGGTGTGGGGCCCCATTTGTAATTTCTGAAGTGTTTTAGTGTATCAGGGGCTGACTGGGTTATAAAGTGTTGCCCTATTAATAGCTGTCCCTCTGGAGACGACGAGTCTATATTACTGTGTTTCTGAAAGGCCTCTACTCTTACAGAAGAGTGCAGGGTTCTCTTTCCTTCCTTGTGTTATTTCCTTAACCTTATCATAAGTCACTGACTTTTTGGTACAGGCCCTGGTTCTAGCCAATAAGCACTGTATTGTGACGGATTTCCTTCTGTTGTCTCCTGGTGTATTACAGCCCCAGTTGGGCTCGTGATCTGGGACAGCCTCGGTTCGGCTGCAGGCCTTGCATTGCCGGGGTCTTCAGTGTGCAATTAATCTGCATGTTTGGGGGCCCCTTCCCAAATTAGTCGCTTTTCTTCTGGAGAGCAACACGTAGTTAGAACTATGGAAAGGTCTCTCCAGGCCATATCAAAGGCAAGGGCTAAACTATGGAAGTTACTGATGAACCTCGAGGGATCCTCAGAAAAGTTTCCTGGCCTTTCCCTGCACTGCTGCAGGTCAGCTATTCAGAAAGGCGCGTGTACCCAAGTAGGGCCCTCTGCACCTGCTACTTCTCTCAGAGGCAGGAGGCCAGAAGGAGCAGGGAGACACGAAGCTCCACTCCTAGTGTGTCCAGCTGGACTGGGTCCCTCCTCCTTTGGTAACTTTGGATATATGGGTGAGCAGGGTGGAAGAGAAGTTGTAGTAGTCGCCTCCGGGGTCGAGGTCTCAGGGCTCTGAGGCCTGCTAGGATCCCCTGAGAGACAGATGAGGAAGCCGGTCCCTGTCCCTGTGGGAGGCAGATGGGAAAGCCTCCCCTGCTCCCCTCTGGGAGACAGGGGTGCAATTGAAAAGGGGGTCATCTAGAATGTCACTGGGAGGCTCTAAGGTAGATGTTTTCTTTGACCCAAAACAAAGAGATGGAGTGTGAGAGAACATGAAAAAAAAACTTGGATGTGGGAAAGCGTGGACCTCTTGCCTGGCCTCCGACAGAACAGATGTGATTGGAATGCGGCGTTGTAATTGCTACTCCCATTTTCGGGCCATGTCTCCCTCCCTCCTAATTATATTGAGGCCAAGCCGTGTTATGCAAAAAATCAGTCCCTTTTCCTTGAGACACTCACGGTCAAACTTATTCCAGTTTCGAAGGATGCATCTCAACAGTGATCCTGGGGGGACAGAGGATGTATTTCCCATTCGGTCCGTGGCACCTGTAGTTAAAAAAAGAACTAAAAAGATAAACCTGTCATACTCCTGAGCTTGGAGGGCTGTCCCCCATTGCTGCTCTAGGAGTTGACTAATGGGATGTAGGGCATCCCCTGGTTTTCCCACCACACAGCTACCAGACGTCTCTGGCGACACAAAGAGGCCTCGAGCTAGGCTTGCCACGGACTATGTGTACCCCTCTGCTACTGGTGGGATCAGCAGCTTTGACTGAACTGGACCCTTTCTGCGGATCTCAAGGCTTTTATAAGTTTGGCTCCTCACCAGCAAGGAGTCAGACAGAGGATGACACTAGTCACTTGGTGTAATTCCTGCAAGGACTGGGGGCCAATACAATACTGTTTAATCTAGTAAGAGAGGTTCCTACTGTGGCCAAATTTTTGCCACCTATGTGGTTCCGGGTCACTCCTGTCTCGGGATCTATTGGATTAAAACGCAGAAGTTGGGGGAGTGAGCTGGGAAGTAGGCTGAGATTGCAAACTCCAGCCTCAGATGGCAGCTCGGCTGGAAAACAGCCCTATCTAGAGGCGGAGAAAAGAAAAAAATAATGCCGTAAGCTGCGGTTTCTCAGCATTACGAAACCTCTGGGTGCTGCGGTACTAGCAGCCGGACTGCCCTTAGGAGCCCCACCGCCTGCTCTGCTCAGGGCAGAGGCTGGAAAAAAAAATGTCAGAGATGTCAGGCTTAGGACTCAGGCACCGCTAGAAAAAAAAAAAAAACGCCTGAGTTAAAAATGTCACCTTTCCCTCAAAACTGGAGAGGAAGGTCCCCCACTGTTTTGTGTAGCCAGCTAGTTACTCTGCTGTTTTCGGGACCTGCAGTAGCCCGTAGGTCTGGAAGTTTACAGTGTTCTGAAGACTCACTTCCTCCTTTTCTTTTCTAAGTTCTACAGTCAAGGACGGAATGAGATTTTCTCTCTTTGCACCCTTGTTCCTAGGCAATGTGGGCACAGTGGGGCCAAGCCCAATGTAAAGCTGAAATCGAATGCAAGGCTTGGGTTAGGCAGGTAAGGAATACCGTCACCTCCTGCTGTGCAATGAGGATCAAAGGCATGGTTTTACAGATTAGATGGCTGCTTGGCTGGAAAATAAACACAGCAATTATTTGGTAAGGCAGACAGGCATGAGAGTAGTCAGAGATGCAAAAGGAGTGGTCAGAGAAAGGAGAAAAGACTCACGAATGAGGCAAACTCGAACACAAAGGCCTGGTTAGGAGAACAGAGCCTGGAGAAACCAGGACTTCCACTACAGGCTAAAATCTTGCTCTCTCTTCCCAAAGACTATGCCTCAGTGGGGAATGTGCCACAAGGACGGGACTGTGTGTTTTTTTGCAGTGTGCCTCTCGTTGCGTGGACATTTGCTTACAGCTGGTGGAAACCCTAGTGTTCTTTCCCAGTCCACCTCCCATGTAAACCTCCTACGGGTGTCCTTGTTTCGGCAAGCACCCTTGTGGCTCTTAAATGCTGGACCAGTGCCTGCGGGGTGCAGCGATTTCTGGAGAGAGAGAAAGCAAGACATTTGCCCTGCAGCCATAACATTGCCTACGCCCTTCAGTTTTTTCAAGGGGTATTCAGATGCACACTGAGTTGTTAGAAGTCACCTGGGGAGAAAGAGAGAGCTGCTGCAAACTCTCAACGGGCCAATGATTCAAACCGACCTTTTCCTGGCCAGGTTCAGAGGCAGAAAAGGCTAAGGAATCCAAGCAGTGGGTCAGAGTGCGCTGCTTGTGGGCAGGGCTCCCAAAGGCCGTTACCCCTTTGGTCTCTGACGTGTCTCGGTTTCTCCCCTGACTGTCTGATACAGCCGGGGGGGCTCGGAGTGCTGGGTGACCAGTCCTTACGTGCACTTCCCCGGACCAGCCGAAGTTTAGTTACTGTGAGTGGAATTCCCTATGAGGCCCCTGCACGTCTCAGGGATTGACTCCAGACACCCCTGCAAGGCCCCCACTCATGTAGGGACACCCAAAGATTTGGGCTGGGTTGGGGGGTGGCGGGGGAAGAACTGCCTCTTTCTTTGGAGCCCGGGCAGAACCGGACCACTCATTTCAGATCTCATTGTTTCTACTTCCGAACACAGGCCTAAAACTTGGAAATTCCCCACCCCACAGTGCAGCATCTCCTCAATCCCAAAGATGAGAAAGGCAGGACACCTTTGCTGGTAAGACCATACTCACTGTGTTCCAAATGCCTGGAAACAAAGGCTCGGGTCCAAGTCAGGATCCCGGATTTTGGCACCAAAACCGTTGAGGGAGAGACCTGGTTCTTCTTGCTGACGCATGTAAAGAATTACATATCAGCAAATCTAGTAGCATGTAGTCAGTTTATTAGTGGCTTGCTTCCATGGAAGAGAACAGGACTGGGTAGAGTAGGGGGTGAAAGGCAAAGTTTCAGGGCAAACCAGGGTGAGAAAAGCAAGAGCGGCTGAAGACCAGGGTGACAAGCTCCTGGGCAGCCTGAGGCCCAGGGGCCAGAGGCTCTGTGGCCCAAGAGCCAAGAGCCCCCTGAGCCCCAGAGAGAGAGAGAGAGAGAGAGAGAGAGAGAGAGAGAGAGAGAGACCTTTGTTCTCAGGTCTTACATAGTTGGTGGGATAGGAGGGGGAAAAGTTACATATTGATCAATGGGTAAATGTGGCACCAGCTTTCCTGGGGGCATGGGACTACCCAAATTTATGGATGAATGGGGATCTGTCCGCCCGAATTCTTACCTTGCTCCAGACCCCATTGGGTCATCCTGTTGTAAAACAAATAAGTGACAGGAGGCAGTCCATTAAATTTTGGGGCACTTTCCAAAGTTATTTATGGGCTCTTTCTGTAAGCATCAGGGACTCCCTTGTAAGACACATAGTGACCAGAGGTAGGCAATTAACCAAACTCGATTTGTGGGCTCTTTCTTGCTAAGGTAGTGTTTCCTGTGATATTAAAATATCTGGCAGTATTATCAGAACAGGCTCATGACTGCTGAGTTACCATGTGAGACTTGTCTCTTTCCTCCTCCCTGCCTCGGTTTACTATTTATTCCACCTAATTGGTAAAGGGAGTTTCCTGGCAACCAGGTGCTAAATGCTGGCCAGTGACAGTACTGCAGTCTCAGAGTTCTTCCTACGCTGTCTCCTGCTTCATTTCCCCCTGAGAGACATGCTTCTCAAAAATTCTTTGTTGGGCTGCTGAAGGGTGAAGATCCATCTTCTGTAGCTGCTTCAGGCTTGGATGGGCGGTGCACCCTGCCTGTTGAGAACCATGAAACTCTCGCCCTATTCTCTCTGGGAGTTGGTGAAGAATTTCTGAGGCTGTCAGGGATGTTGTACGTTGGTCAGAGGAGGGGGAGGAAAGTGTCCTTCCATCAGCCCACAATAGATGCCTGGAGCCTCTGGTTTCAGAGGTTGATAGTTGTTCATGACAATCATTTGCAGCTTTATACCCTCTATTCTAGAAGAGGTAGGTTTAGTTAGTAAATTGATTATCATGGGTCCAAATAACAGTATCACTAGTATAATTAATAATGGTGTTACAAGAGGAAGAAGTAGAGACATGAGCCATGAATTTGAATCCCATAGAGAGGTTGAACTTTTGATCCTAGATGCAGATTCAAGGATGCTTGGGATGTTTGCTGGACCTGCCCTGACTTGTTAATGTAGAAGCAACACTCTTCCTTGAAGTGTAAACATGTTCCTCCTGCTGAGGCTGTGAGGAGGTCTAATGCCCTTCGAATCTGGAGGGCACCTCCAGCTAATGCATCCAGTTGCCCTTGGAGTGCTGCAAGTGTTTCCCCTGTTTCAGTGAATGACTCAGCTGTTTCCTTCTTGTCTTTACAGGCTGGCATAATTCTAAGGACCGTATCTGGGACCTCCTGAGACCTCAGAATAGCTCCTAGTCTGGCCAAGAGGTCTCATCCTAGCAATGGTATAGGGCATTGTGGAATAATCAGAAAAGAATAATTACATGTTTCCTTTCATACTGACAAGTGATAGGGACCCTGTAAAAACAAGTCTTAGATTTTTCTTTGACCCCCATAATGCTTCTTGAGTTAGAAGAGAGACAACCAGCATATGCCTTGAGACAGAGGAAGTGGCCCCAGTATCAAAGAGAAAATTAATTTTTTTTACCTGCCACGTCAAGAGTCACCTGGGGTTCTTCCTTAGAGATTGAGATGCTGGTGTAGGCTGGGGCCAACCTGCCCCCTGGGCACCCTCAGTCTTCTATTGCTGCCATGGCCATAGGAGATGACCCCTTTCCACTCTGGGAATGGGGGCAGTCACCCTTCCAGTGCCAGGGATCAAGGTTTGTTCCTTTGCACTTGGGACATGGCCCTCAGAGTGGCTTACTGCATTCCTTTGCCCAGTGTCCAGGGCATTGGCATTGAAAGCACATTTGATCCTTGTGCCCTCCACGCCTCTGTGGCTTTCTTTCCCAGGTTACCTTGAGGTGGCCGGCTATAGCCAATGTTGCCACTAAGAGCTAATGCAATTAGCTTGGCCTGTCTCCCTTCTAAGTCTCAACTGATAAAAACTGAAAAGGCAACACCCATCAGCTGTGCCAAAGGGGTGTGGAGCCCCATTTGTAATTTCTGAAGTGTTTTAGTGTATCAGGGGCTGACTGGGTTATAAAGTGTTGCCCTATTAATAGCTGTCCCTCTGGAGACGATGAGTCTATATTACTGTGTTTCTGAAAGGCCTCTACTCTTGCAGAAGAGTGCAGGGTTCTCTTTCCTTCCTTGTGTTATTTCCTTAACCTTATCATAAGTCACTGACTTTTTGGTACAGGCCCTGGTTCTAGCCAATAAGCACTGTATCGTGACGGATTTCCTTCTGTTGTCTCCTGGTGTATTACAGCCCCAGTTGAGCTCATGATCTGGGACATCCTTGGCTGCAGGCCTCGCATTACCAGGGTCTTCAGTGTGCAATTGATCTGCCTGTTTGTGGGCCCCTTCCCAAATTAGTCGCTTTTCTTCTGGAGAGCAACACGTAGTTAGAACTATGGAAAGGTCTCTCCAGGCCATATCAAAGGCAAGGGCTAAACTATGGAAGTTACTGATGAATCTCGAGGGATCCTCAGAAAAGTTTCCTGGCCTTTCCCTGCACTGCTGCCGGTCAGCTATTGAGAAAGGCACGTGTACCTGAATAGGGCCCTCGGCACCCGCTACTTCTCTCAGAGGCAGGAGGCTAGAAGGAGCAGGGAGACACGAAGCTCCACTCCTAGTGTGTCCCGCTGGACTGGGTCCCTCCTCCTTTGGTAACTTTGGATATGTGGGTGAGCAGGGTGGAAGAGAAGTTGTAGTAGTCGCCTCGGGGGTCGAGGTCTCAGGGCTCTGAGGCCTGCTAGGATCCCCTGAGAGACAGCTGAGGGAGCCTGTCCCTGTCCCCGTGGGAGACAGATGGGAAAGCCTCCCCTGCTCTCCTCTGGGAGAAGGGGTGCAATTGAAAAGGGGGTCATCTAGAATGTCACTGGGGGGCTCTAAGGTAGATGTTTCCTTTGACCCAAAACAAAGAGATGGAGTGTGAGAGAACATGAAAAAGCTTGAAGGTAGGGGAGCTCTGACCACTTGCCTGGCCTCCGACAGAACAGATTGTGATTGGAATGCCGTGTTGTAATTGCTACTCCCATTTTCGGGCCATGTCTCCCTCCCTCCTAACTTATATTGAGGCCAAGCCGTGTTATGCAAAAAATCAGTCCCTTTTCCTTGAGACACTCAGGGTCAAACTTATTCCAGTTCCAAAGGATGCATCCCAACGGTGATCCTGGAGGGAGAGAGGATTTATTTCCCATTTGGTCCATGGCACACCTAGTTAATAAAACAAACTAAAAAAATAAACCTGATGGACTCCTGAGCTTGGAGGGGCATCCCTCGTTGCCGCTCCAGGGGTTGACTGGTGGTTTACAGAGCATCCCCCCCGCCCTGTGTTCCCACTGCAAAGCTACCAGACGTCTCTGGTGACACAAAGAGGCCTCGAGCTAGGCTTGCCACAGACTATGTGTACCCCTCTGCTACTGGTGGGATCAGCAGCTTTGACTGAACTGGACCCTTTCTGCGGATCTCAAGGCTTTTATAAGTTTGGCTCCTCACCAGCAAGGAGTCAGACAGAGGATGACACTAGTCATTTGGCATAATGTCTGCAAGGACTGGGGGCCAATACGATACTGTTTAATCTAGTAAGAGAGGTCCCTACTGTGGCCATATTTTTGCCACCTATGTGGTTCCGGGTCACTCCTGTCTCAGGAACTATTGGGAACTTACATGAAAATCATCATTTGAAAGGTGGACATGGGGAGATCACATTAACAACAAAAATAAAAACCAAATGCCTCTACTTGCTGTACATAAGAAAGTGGGTGAGCCCTGGCTAGTATAGCTCAGTGGATTGAGCACAGGCCTGCAAACCAAAGCATCAATGGTTCGATTCCCAGTCAGGACACATGCCTGGGTTGCAGGCCATGTCCCCATTAGGGGGTGCACTAAAGGCAACCATACATTGATGTTTCACTCTCCCTGTCTCTCTACCTCCCTTCCCCTCTCTCTAAAAATAAATAAATAAAATCCTTTAAAAAAGATGTGGGGGACAGTAAAAGAATAGAAAAAGATGGTGCACTAGGCAAAGGCTAATGACAAGAAAACTGACACAGCCACGCCAATGGAAGATAAAATCAGCTATCGAACAACAAATGGTGTTAATCATCGATAATCAGAGCAGCAATGGGCCCTCTGCTGAGTCAAACGTTTTCTTCTGTCAGTCGGTGTGGCAGGCCCAGTGTGCTCAGCCTCCCTTCCTCTTTTTCAAGCAAGATGCCTATCCTAACCGAAAAAGCCCTTGGGATTATTTCTCCTCTCATCCCAGTTTGCTTGCTCACTCTTTTGATTAGACTAATTTGGCAGTTCTCAGGGCTTCCTGTATTCGAATCTCCTGGAGAGCTTTCATGGAGTTTCAAGATTATGAGTCATCCGTCCCCAGGTTAGGGCACAGTCATCAGGATTTTCATAAAGGTCCCCAGGGAATTCTGATGCATCGGAGATTGAGAGCCCCTGGAGTGACTGAGGAGGAAGCACCGAAGTCTTCAGCTCCCCTGGGCTCAAGGTGGGAGTGCCTCCCGGAGCCTCTTGACACACTGAGGTTCGTCACCTCCCAGTTTCTCATGACACACCCTCACACTTAACCCTGCAACCTTACGCTTGGGGACATCTGCGGGGCTCTGTATGGGGTTCAGCCTTTTGCAGGTGAGCTCTGCCTTCAGGTTCAGCGAGTTGAGGGTTGGCCTGATTATTCTCCAGTCTTGCTCTATGCACTGCAGCCACAGTATCGTTTCTGACCTCAGTCCAGTCTCGATTCTGCCCCACTACCGCCCATGAACCCTTCAGTGGTTGCCCACAGCCTTTAAATAAGGTGCAAACATTTTGTCTTGGCTTCCAAGGCCATCTTTGATGTGGGCTCTGCTTTCCTATCCAGACTTAGTTCCTGACACTTGCTCCCTCAATAGTGATGTGCCAGCAATACTGATCTGTCTTTACACTCACACTGTGCATTCGCCTGTCTTACAAGTCATGACTCTCATTCAAACTCTCCCATTGGCTTTCATCCCTCTACCCCGCTCCATGATCCCTCATCTTCTACTCTTTACCTGACTAACTCTAACTTCCATGCCAGGTCTTAATATGCATTTCCCTTCCTCCAGGTGGCTCTGAACCCTAGGATAGATCTCACTGTTCTGAAGCAACCCAGTGTCTGCATTTTGAAACATTAATTTGACTGCTTAAGCTATTGTAGAGTAAGTACTATTTGTCTGCCTTCCTTCCCAAACTCTAAGCCCCAGGAAAGCAGGGATGAGTGACTTATTCATTACTGTCTTTCGAACAAGGAGTATAGCACTTGGAATGAGAAGAATGCTTCATAAGCACCAAAAGAGTGAATGAATGAATGAATGAATGAATGAAATGTAAAGAGTCTCCCTTCATCCACCCAGTCCCCTTTCACCATTCCCAGATCCTGCAAACACTGAAGCTAAGGTATAATAACAAAAGGAGGAGAAATTACAATATGATTAAGATTTGTGGGGACGAACACTTTCTGCAAAAAATGACACTTGAAAAATGCTAACTTGAGGTTAATCGAACGAAGTTGATTGTCTCACATGCTCTGGTATAAGGAAAGTCCACTTTCTGCCCTCGGGATTTGAAGTCCTATGCCCCCCTTTTAACAACTATTTTCATATTACATTTATGTATTTTTTTACATTATTTTAATTCTGTGAATCCTTCTTCCTTGGACATTTTCTATATTTCAGAAGACAGTATACTCCCTGCTGTCTATCTCAATGACAAATATGATCATTTGTCAGAGTGTCAAGATGTGTTCTTTTAAACTTATATGCAAGCACATCACACTACCTTTCATTCCACATGTGTTCTTCACCCTTCTCAAAATAGTTCTCAGAAATCATTCTTCTCATAAGTGAAGAGAAGAATTCCAAGAAGGGGAGTGAGATGTGGAGGAGAGATTCCAAGCGCAGCGTGTTCACGAAATACCCACACGTCAACAACAGGCTACTGTCCCCCAAATGCACAAAATCAGTGTCTCTTAAAAGCAAAACAAAACAAAAAACCCAGATTAACTTTCCTTAAATGGTATGTCTTAGGAATCCTATTATTTTTTTTTACAAAAGTATTCCTGTCATAGAACCTGATGAAGTTCCATGTTATCTTTCATAGCAAATATTAAAAATATAGCTCTACTGCATATTGCAAATTTTTAAAAAATGTTATTGTTTCTTTTCATGTAAGTATAATGAATATTTAGTGAGAAAAAATTACTGAATTACTTAGATATAAGATATCATAAATAGCTTTCTGAAATATGAAATAAATAATTCACCTTTAAAAATTAAGACAAAAAGATATCAAAGTGAATGCCTAATGAACCAAACCTATATTGTAAGACTCAATAAATTATACTTTTAAAAACCCTTAAATTTACAGTAATACAACAGAAAAATACAAATAATCAATAAAAATCTCCACTATAACTAAAGCAATAACAAAAATGGACAGTCAAGAACAGCACAACATTAAGCTAAAGACATTTATATGTACCCACACCAGTGACTTAAATTGATGTTGAGGCTGTAATACTCCAATACGAAGGAATTTCTATGCCTGAAAATTCTCATTTAATAACAAGATTTTAGTAGCTAGAAAGAGCAAAAAGTAGCTAAAAAGAATATCAAGCTAGAGCAATTCTATGTTCTCAATTTATGTGAAAGTTCCACACAACTGTGGGATGATCAAAGAGTTCAGACCAGGACAGTCAGCCTGTGCCTTTAATAGTTATTTCCTCCCTGTCCAAGTAGCTCAGTCCATTAGAGCATCATCAACTAAGGTTGTGGGTCCAATCTCTCTCTGGCCAGGGCAACCAATACATGCATAAATAAGTGAAACAACAAATCGGTATTTCTTTCAAAAATCAATAAATAAAAAATAATAATCACAGTAATAGGTACTCCTATTCTGTAGAATAGAAAAATGGCTCTAAGTCTGCATTCATCTGGAATTAAGGTAACTATTTCTGTGAATCCCCACATTTGAGAACATGCGATTCCAATACAGGGCATCCTCTGCCAATGTTTCCAAAAAAACTACATGCACATGTCATTGTTTGTAACTGTCTGTACTGTTCATAACCCACTCCTTCCTTCCTCTCACTCTCCGTTCTGTTCCGGCCATGAGCATAGGTTACTACAACGGCGCTTTGTACACATTGGCCTAGGGCATCTTCTTTTGCTGGGGGCCTCAGTTGAAGCTGGCAGTTTTTCAAGTTATCTGGTAAGTGGCCAAAGCAGGATACCCAAAGTGGGTAGATGTGCTCTTTCCAAGATGTGCCAAGTGTTAGGCCTCTTACAGATTCTTCCTGGTGCAGGGCCAAAAGCACAGCAAGTTGTTTTTCTCTTTGGCGGGGCTATCTTGACATCTCCCCAGGGCACACTGAGTGTTGCTGCAGGATCTGACATCAAGGTGGTCTGGTCTTCCCTTCACTCAAGGGGAGCTGATAGGGTAAACAATTAGGTTAGGGAATTGGCAAGGGATTGAACCATGACTTTTTCTTTTCACGGCTTAAATAAGACCTCTGTTCACTAGATCTGGAGGGGGTTTTTTGTTTTATATGACGTAGTGGTTGCTCCACTCCCAATTTTTAACTAGGGAACTCATTCATAATCACATAGGTGCAGCCAGAGAGCTCTTCCAGGCAGGCCGGGTGGCTGATCGTGCCAGTCGCACTGCCTATTATGGTCATGTCTTGTCTCTGTGACCCCCATGGTTCTGCTCACGTGCAGAACCAGCATTTTTGCATACTTCATTCCAGCATTTTTGTCCTAGAGAAAAACAGCTGTTCTAAACAGATGTGGTAAGTTTATATCTTTACCCTTCTATACATATATATTTCAAGTGCTCATCTCGACCCTCTAGACTTGGCTAGTTCTATAATTTCTAAAGTAAGATATTCCTAATATTCTAACATCCAACTTTCTTTGACTAATGAATGCATTTTTAAGTGTGTGTCTGTGTATGTGTGTTAACAAAGACAAAAAAAAATAAAACAAAAAACCAGGACTGTCTGGATCAACCCAGCTAGTCTGTTTCATACAGAATCTCTGATACATGAACCACAATGACAAATTTGATAAAACTTAAATCATGCTGTGTTCATTTTCCTTAGTCTAGCAACCGTGAAATCTATTCCCACATACATGTCCCACATTATGCCCCTGCCTACCATTCTTCTGTTGTGTACTTTCCAAGGCTGATTTTGGACTCTCAGCCCTAGGGGCATCCCAGGGTATAATTCTAATAATTGGTCTATGGATGAACAGATATGGAGCAGGAGGAAAATTGCTGGCTTCTTTCTCAATGGGAACTCTCTCAGGTGAAGGCATACAGGCATCTGCCAGCATGGAAGGAAATAGCTTTTCAGACAATAAACGAAGAAGGACCATTCTCTGTCAAGAAAGACTCAGGAAGGATTTAGAGGAGTTTGAGGAGTCAAATTACTCTGCTGCCTCTAGTTCACTTTTTCCAAGTGGGTGCTCGAAGTTGCATGTACAAAATCTAGCAAAATTCTGGTAGTAGTCCCTGGTGCTGCCCACCCACGATCTCCAGTTCTCAAACTAGGCACAATTGTATTTTCTTGCACCCTTGAAGTTATAAAAGGCCAGATGACTTGCTTTGACCAAAAATATGTGAGCAGAAGAGACGTCTCTCACTTTCCTTCAGAAGCTCTAGAAGCCGTTCCAGAAGTTGCCACATTTTCTTTCCTTCCCTCTGCCCCAGTCCCCAGCGATGGATGTTCAGAGAGTGGCTGCTGCATCGGCCTGTGTCCTGGAGTGAGGGCGATGTGGAGCAGAACCGCCAACCCCCTACAGTGGATATGTAGTACGAGTGAGAAACAAACCCCCTATTGTTTTAAGCCACTGATATTGACACAACATAATCCAGCCTACCCTGATCCATACACAACTCTGAATTCAACTGGTAGATGAACACCGAGTTTGATTCCTGGCTGTCTCAATCTAACATGTACAAGATAGAGGATATTCTTTGAGCACATTCATATAAAGTACCTAAGCTTACATCCATTCTTTTAAAACTGAAAATTCAATATTTTGAGTCTATAATTCCTTTGCTTTTATTCACCCAATGCCATCAGGAGCCCCCCCTACCTTGCCGTCCTTGGGCTCCTCACACTCTTTATATTATTGCATGTAGAAACTACTCCAAGTCTCCAAACTGTATCTTTTATTGAGATATGTTTTTACAGATGACCATAGGCGACAACTTCGTTAATGGCTCCATCAGCAGGCACTGTACTTAGGGAAGGGTGACATGTCTCAAGATTCCTCATCACGTTCCTTGGTTGAAAGTAGCAGACACTGACTCTGGCTGCCTTTTTTAAAAGGGGGAGTTTATTGGAAGGATATTGGGATCTCAACCTAGAAGACACTAAGTTAGGGGACCATACTTGGCAATGATAAGAAGCAGGGGGAGCTCTGGAAGAGAAGAAATGAAGAAGCAGGAGGAAAGAACTACCCCACAGCCGGAGCAGCTGTTGCTGCCATGAAAGACCTCTGGCGGCTCTGTCTGTCCACGCACCACTTGCCCAGACTTCAGGATCCTGGGAGGAAATTTCCATTTAGCAGAGCTTAGATCACACTCACCTACTAGCAGTTCCAGAGAGTGGGAGAGGAATGGTGTGAACCTTCAAAGTTTCATTATTAGATGCATAGACCTGAAGTTCTCTCCCAACAAGGTTACACACCGTGAGAGGAGAGGTGAGTCCTCAAGGAAATCAGGTCCTACTCAGGAGAAGAATTAATGCTAGTCAACAATGATACCAAAAAAGATAGCTGTCCACCAGGGATGTGAAAAAAAGAGAATAATATGGACCTTAATAAAAGAAAGGTTTGTGGCTTCATCATGTCATTAGGTTACTGTAAGAACTCAGGAAATATCCACTTATATGCATTTTTTTTGTTGCAGGGTCACGTTGTTAAAGGCAATTTGGAATGATATAAATCTGACTTAAAACCAAAGCATATCATTCACTAAATATTTTAGGGCAAGTTTCTTAGTTTCTTTGAATCTCTGAGGCCTTGTAGAGTTGTCTGAAGTGTCTGAGTGGGTATGTATAGCATGCTTGGCACACGCCCTGCACTATAAATAAACATTAGTACTCACCCGTTGTGTATTAAACAGGGCTCTTCTCAGAAAAGAACCAATAGGATGCGTCAATATGTACAAAGAGATGTATTTTAAGGAATTGGTGATCGTTTTAGGATTAATCACACAATTGCAGAGGCCGGCAGGTCCAGAATCGGCAGGGTGGGCCAGCGTGCTGGAGGCCCAGCGAACAGTCGGGGACTGCAGCGATGCTGCAGCTCCAGTCCCAAGGCCAAGAGGCTGAGGACTCGGGGACAGAGCCCCTGTATCAGAGTTCAAGTGCAAAGCCTGTCTGCTGCAGGGTTCCCTCTTGCTCAAAGGAAGTCAGTCTTTCGTCCCTTTCAGACCTTTAACTGATTGGACAAGGCTCACTATGGAGGACAATCTGCTTTTCTCAGAGTCCACCAATTTAAATGTTAATTTCACCCAAAAACATGCTCATATAAACATCCACAATAATGTGTCACTATATAGGTGGGCACTGTGGTCCAGACAAACTGATATGCAAAATTAACCATCACACCCCAAGAGATGTTATTATTCAAGAAAATAGTCTTCTTTCTTTCTCTGCATTCAATAAAAACTTACTAAGGCTGTGAAAACCCATTGAGAAAGAGGTGCCTGAGGTTGGGACTATGGGGATGACAAAGCGGCAGGTGTGAGGCAGGAAACGACAAGTCTCAGAGATGAGGTACTCAAGCTTTAGAAGGGCCTTCCCCCCAGGGAGTCCCCTGCTGTTGCAAGAAAAAGGTGTGGTTAGGCCATGAACTAAAATAGCATCCACCAGCATCCACTCCTACCAGCCAATCTGGAACCTGATCAAACATCTGCTGATCATCTGCACGCTCTGGAATGCCCATTTGTGGGACCACACTGGAACAGCACTTGGCCCCCCCGTAGGGCAGGCACGTGGATAAGGATGAGCAAAGTGTTTACTGCCAATATTCCAATGCATGAGGATGGCGTGGCTGAGAAACACAATTTCTGCAAAGACCTCTCAGACAATAATTGAATCCAGAAGGCTATGAGCTAGACGTAACATGGCACATATCGGGCAATGAATGAAAGTTCAAAATCAAGATCCTCATGAACTACACCCACGGCTAAAGGCAGGCAGGGTCCAAAGAAGCTCTTGAATGATTATACTGTGCTACAAGGAGCAAATATGGGCCAAGAAGGAAAATCATTCAGACTTTGTCCAAGAAAGAAGAAACTGAGAAATAAATCTTCTCTTCTTTCATATGATCCAAAAAACACAAGCTTTTATCTGGGGGGAAATGGCTAAGGAAAGCAACAGAACATCCAAGAAATTTGATTATTATTGATATATAGAAATTTGGGCTTAACCACGTCCAATGCTATTATTTGACCACTTTTCATTTTCAAAAACGTCCACTTCTCATGGTTCTGTTTAATATATGTAAGGTCAAGATGAAACCAAGGTACCCTCAGCAAACAGGCAAACCCTCTCCTATAAGTTATGATGCCATCATTCCAAATCCAAGGAAATATAGCTGCTAGTTATGAAAAGGAAGCAGAATTGTACATTTGAACACTCACAATTCAACATTATATAATCAAAGCCTTGAGATCAGAAGAATATAGTAAAAATGGTGCCGATACAAAGTATAACATGTGTTGTACATATCCATACAATAGAAAGAACTCCCTCTTGAATACTGGAAAAGTGGTTTGGCTAAGCAAGGGCAAGGTTACTATGGGCAAGGGTTGGAGACTGAGGGGAAAAAGTACATGAGTGTGTATGCATCTGTATCATAGAAGTGTGTATGGATGTGTTCAGCAGTATTATGTGTATGTACACGGGTGTGCCGGTAGGTATATATGCATGCACAAGTATGGGTGCGTAAACATAGGTGTAGGTGTAAGTGTGTATGTGCTAAAATTTTCCAGTCATGGTGTTGACAGTATTAAAAAGAAGGAAAAAACTTACGCCTTGCCATCGTATTACCTAGGTGCTGTCTTAACAAGACACATGTAAGACAATCTTTTACAGTCATGATCTGAATGAGATTCCAAAGAAGAAAAAGTTTAGGCCATATTACCTCCTTCCACCATTAGCATAGGTAGATCTAGGGACTACCCTAAGGTCTCCCATGGACATACAAGGAAGGCGGTTGCTGGATTGAGTTTGAACCAAGTCTCTTTTCCTCCTTTCACTTGCTCCTGGACATTTCTTCACTCCTTCTTTTCCTTTCTTCCTGTCAAGAAGTATGGGAGTAGGGACAGCCTTTCACATGGGAGACACTGGCAGCCCTCAGGGGAGAAGCTGCTCCCGCCCCTCCGGGAACTAATGATGTTTGCATATTTTCCTGGCCTGGGACATCTTCTTCCAAGAACGGATTCACTGGTCCCTCACCACGCAGGAGACCGGATGAGATTTACCCAGTACACTGCTTTATGAGTTCTCTTCTGTTTTGTGTTTTCCCACACAGCTTTCATCTTTTGTCAGCTGTATATGCTCCTCTTAAGTAAGAAGGCTAATATGTGAATTGTTAAATTAATCAAGCGGAGAGAGGAATAAGTAATTCTACAAAGCCTAACAGATTTACTCTAAGGAATTCTTAGGAGCTGCATCATGTTTCTCCAAAGCAGTATTATCTAAGCCTATTACCTCACAATGATCTTTTAATTTTTGTAAAGGTCATTCACAGACTGAAAGATTAGATTCAGGAAATTAAAAACCAAAACCCAAGAAAATATCCTGCTTTAGAAGCGGTACAAAGAAAAAATGCATAATACTAGTACTGGACTACAATCCCCGGATTATGAGTCGATTACCACCTTAATCACCTCATTTTCCATTTAGACTGCTAGGGAGTATTTCACAAAATTTGAATTAATTCAAGGCATAACAAGTTCATAAAAGGCAAACTTGTTTGAACTTAAGTATTTAGCATCTACCCTGTGCCAACACTGTGAGAGAAATAAAATCAGTGTAATAGAGCAAATTTCTAAGGAGTTGAAGATGTTTTCTGGGAAGAGGAGTTTCCAGTTTTGGTAGTGGCCCTATGAGGCCTTGGTTCACAAGGTTCCACCGAAGCTAGACATTCCAGCATGCTTGACTCATGGCTGTTGAGACTGCTTGAAGAACACTCATGTCAGGAGCATGAACACACCTGTGAAAGTAGCAAAGGAAGTGGCCATCAAAGAACTTGTGGACCCCTGCTTGGGTTCTGCAAATACTGAAAAAAAGACAACCACCTTGAGTTCAGGGAGGAGTGTACACACATGAGTATTGCGTCAGCCGGTTTGTCTCAAGACACAAGTGTTGCAATCCCCGGCTTGCTCCCGCAGCTCACCTTCCTGTGGCCATCAAGACTGTGGATTCGGGAAGACTTAGCTCACACCGTCTCCTTGGAAGTCAGTCTTCTTTGGCATAACTAGGCTGGCAGTACTTGGTCTTTACTAGATCGTTTCCCGCCCCCCCCCCATCCCACAGGTTCCCGTCCCAGCATATGATTCTATTTGAATGGACATGAGTTCTTGGAAATTTGATGCCAGAGACAAAGAAACAGAAGTGGACTGATCATCAACACAACTGAATTGTCCTCCTTGACTGATGGAATAAAGCAAGCTAAAGATCAGGTTCTGATCCTGCATGTACAGAAGAAGAAATGTACACACATATGAATTAAGCATAAGAGACATGATTTAAGCACAAATTAAGCATAGTTGGAACAAGAAATAAAGCCCTGCATTAAATAAAGTGCCATGGGGAAGGGGGTAAAAGAATGGTCAAAATGGTATGAAATAAATATGAGAAGGCTTCCTGGAGGAAGAGAAGTGCATTCAAGATAAAGGAAATAGGCAAGAAGCCACAGAAAAAGAAATTATTAAATTATCAGCAATCTTCATTTTTATGTCCTTAAAAAGCATAGCAATTTTAGAATAAAAGAAATTCTGGGAAAGGACATTTATCTATTTAGATTCCTCTTTGACTTGATGCAGATGGAAAGTAGGAATGATACAGTTATAGAGTATTGACTCTGAATAGTAGTTTTGTTTATGAATTCTAGACTGTAAATGAAATTAACATTGACAATACGTAAGTCTAAACTTATAAATGTCACTAAACTTATAACATTGGCACATCTTAATCTATGAAGAATGCTTGGAGTTTGTCTTTTGACTTAAAAGTAATATTGTACTCCTCTCCTTTTTTTAATAGTAACTTCAAAATCTAAAAAATATTCATGTAGTATATTTTAGAAAAAAAGGATGGTTATGTCAGGAGCACAAATTGCATCTCACTATAAGGCTTAGATGAGTCCAAAGTGAAGCCATAGGATTAGATAGATCTCCATTACTGGGACACTCAGCAGTAAACTAGCTAAAAATTTACAAGAGTCCAATGAATTTATAAGGTCTCTTCTCACTAGCTGGGAGTTTTCCATCTGAGTAATCTCCTTTATTCAATGCAGAGTCTTCCTTCGAGGCAACAATTCCTCTTCATTTCAGCAATGAGGTACAGCTGCCAGGGATTCATGGCACTGGTCTAGCAGTTTACAAAAATCTGGCTCTAGAAACATCTACAATATATCACAGTCTCTGGAATGTGTACTAAACTTAGCTTCCTGGGCCCCACCTCAGGCCTACAGAAGAACAATGCTTGCCAGTAAATCCCAGAAAACTACCTATGTAACAAGCTGTCCCAGGGACTCAAACAACACTGTAATTTGTGAACTGCTGTCCTCATCCTGGGCCACCCTGCTGAAAGGCGGGCCAGGAAGGACTGTTGGCTGTTCCGAGTGCAGTCATGTAGTCGTCTGTTCCTCCAGGAATGAGTTAAGCTTGCAAGCATCTCGGATGCCATTTAAGCATCCAGCCACCTCCGGGGACTAAATTTACAGCATGTAAAATCTTCCTTGACCTCTCTTCCTTACAAGAGACAATTTGTAATCTCGCGGACATTATAATTACTAACAGTAATCGTTCTCCAAATTCCTTGTCTTACCAAAGAACATTGAGTGAATAAGGCCTCAGTTATCAGCAGTGTCTTGTCAAGATTTAAATCTATAAATATCTCAGGCTTTTTTTCATTTTGATGTGATATTAGAAAAGAACACAGTATTCAGATCATATCTACAACCTAAACCACAAAACACAAGTTAAGAAATCCAAGGAAATCTACTCACTTATCCCCATTTTACTATAAAAATATTAACTCCTTAGTTATATTATCAAATCATAACTGATTTACCAACTGTCCTATGGTTTATCATGGCATAAGGAAAATTGAGGGTCCTAAAATGTCACCTATTATTTTTCCATTACAATTTTTTAAGAGCATGCCAAAGATTTAATTATGGCATACTGAAAATATGTAATTAATAGTAAAAATCTGGCTAAACTGGGTTAATTGAGGGAAATCTAGTCCAAATTAATAAAAACATTGAGCATTAATCCTTTTGTAAAATATAATTTTCCATAATATATAGGATATTAAATTTCAAACGTGAAATGCTAATAGCGAGCATGCAGAAAATAAAGAAAAATAATCAACATTACTTAAGTTTTGGAAAATTCATTCTAGACCAGGTCCACACATACATGTTCCTGGGTATGAAAACTCCAGAAAAAAATACATAAAGGTATACATAATAAATTGTTACTAAATTCTGAGAAATTTAAAAAATGGATTCTCAATAAATTCATGTAATAGAAAATTAGGAACATTATGTAGTCATTAAAAATCATACTTTCAAAGAATAACAAATAACACGGTAAATGTTAATGAGATAATATTAAGTAGAAATGCAGGACACGAAACCATCGACTCCATGAAAAAAATGTACGCATAGAAAAGAACGTTAGAAGAAAATTCCTCAAAGTGTACAGTGGTACTACTCTTTGCTTGGGGGCAGTACAGGTGGGATTACACAGGATCTGATTTCTCTGATCGTGGCCACTTTCCTGATAGACTCCCATTCATTCTCGTACTTTTAAAAGGATTGATTTTTGAAGCCCTTAATTGCACATAATATCCACAGGGGTTTTTAATACAATAGGATGATCACTTATGGTGATTTGAACACTCTTTAGACAACCAAAGACACATCTATTTATTAAGCATGTACTGAGCCCTTACTCTTGTAAAGTACAGAGATAATAAACACCCTGGTGAAGAGCATACAAAGTACTGTATGGGCACAGGGCAGAGCAGTCCATTTTTTTCTCAGATCGGGGGTAAATCAGCTGAATTTTGACATCTGAGTCAGAAGGGCTTTGATTCCACACCCATTAAGTGTGATGCACGTAAGATATCCTTATGCAATTGTCCAGTAATCTGTGGAATACATGAGAGTAGAAATTGAGAAAGAGTTCTGGGACAAAGGTGAGACACGGAGAGCCCCTGACACATGGGTGATAGTTAAAGCCGTGAGAATGCATGACGTCGGTGAAAGTGAGCATGAAGAAGGGAGCAGGGATATGGTCTGGAAACAGAAAAGGCACAGAGCCCTCAAAAACAACATTAGTTAAGGGAGGTACTAAGTAAGAGGGCCCCTCAAATAAAGGCCAAGAAGAAATAGCCAGAGATGTAAAAGAGAAAGCCAAACAGAGCTGATGCGGAAGCCCTGTACAGAGTTTTTAAAGGAAGACAGGGATTGGCAGGACTAGAAGCCCAGTGAGGTGAGACATGAAACTAAGTCATTGGACTTAGAAGTGAGGTTCTTTGAGTAACATTTGCCAGAGCAGCTTCGTGTGTATCTGCGTGTGTGTGTGTGTGTGTGTGTGTGTGTGTACTTGTCAGGGTGGGAAGCTACAGGCTGGGGACGCTAAATTTAAAAATAAATGAGACATCACTCCTGAAGTTTTAGCCACCACATATGCGTGAGGGCCCAGCCTGTTCCACATCTGTGTCCCTCCTACCAGTCTGGATGGATGTGATTTCTTTAATTCCATAGTTGTCAGACTCCCACTCAAGTCGATTTCTGACAGTTCTGAGTGGTGGTTGTTCTATCATTTAGTTGTAATTTTGATGTGGCTGTGTAAAAAGACAAGCCATGTCTGCCTACGCCTCCATCATGACCAGAAGTCCCACATCTTATGATTTTAATTGTTTCAGGGTACGTGTTTTTCTTGGCTTAAGTCTCCACTTACCATCTCATCATTCTTTGAGTATGAATTTCGGAAGCTATTCAAAGCTTCCTTGGCCAAGTCATACCCTCCTAAGACAGTCATACCCTCTCCTGTTCAGCTGGCATATGACTAAAACTATGTCTACCAAGTTTATTGAGATGGATGGAAATGGAAAAAGTATAAATTCAGTTGGTATTTGAAGTGGGAAAGTAAAGCATGAGTAGGCTTTAGTGTATTTTTAATGTACTTCATATTTCCCAAACTGTAATTTTAATGAATCATCACAAAGTATTGTGTCTGTACATACTATTCAGGGACTCTCGGGAAAGTACAGTCATCACTGGTCTCTCGAGAAAACAGGTACAAGGTTTTATGACACCCCTTCCCCGAGCACCAGAGTGCTCCTCACCATCAGCGCTGTCTGGTGTCACCCTTCTAGAACTGATCAGCACCACCCAAAGAGTAGACCCCGCCAGCCCTTTCAAAGAACTTGGCACTTTTCTTTAAGTCTACCAAAACTGCACTATTTTTTTTTTGGCTTGCTTGTGAATATAATGAAATGAAAACAACTTGTCTAATTAGGCACTACTGTCTTTTATGGCTCAAGTCGGTGGTGCTCAACAAGGGGCAATTCTGCTCCCCAGGGACATTTTTGCTTACCACAACTCACAACTCAGGGTTGGGGGTGGAGGAGTGTTGTTACCAGCATCGAGTTGATAGGGGCCGTGGATACTACGGGACATCCCACAGCGCACAGGATAGCCCCCTACACGGATTTGTCTAGTTGAAATACCAGTGGTGCTAAGGCTGAAACACCTTGTGCTAATTGATAGAACGTGTCCAGCTTTCAGAGGACCCTACTCATCTTTGGGTCCCAGCTAAGCTACCACCCCTCCCATGAGGCTTTCTCAGATCAACCCACAAAGACATCCTCATAGGTTAAACTCTCCGCAACTTAGGTTTCATTGGATGGTGACCCATCTCAAAGATTCTTTGAGGAATCCCACAGTCACGCTCACTGCTGATACTTGTCTCTCCTCTTTTCATGATTTGCCTGTGTTGTAAGACACATCAAGGCACTCACTTCTTCAGTTACTTTCTCTTTCCAAATTTTTTAAATAAAGTTTCAGTATCTTTACTGTAATACTGGCTTCACAGGTAGTAAATTTTGAAGTGGAAAAGAGAACTAATTATTCCATTGTTTTTCCTGCCAAAATATGAGTAATGTTTCTAGTAATCCCATTATTGCCAATGTCCTTTGTCATTCTACCAATCTTAAAAACAAACAAAAGGGTTATGATTTTTGGCTTCTGATCAGTCATGTAATTCTCCTTCTGTTTAAAGTTTGAGTGTTTGGCTTGTTATTTCTACTGTCAAGAATTCATACCCCCATGAACCAGTAGTGGTAGGAATGGGAGACACGGGTGGGTGGGGGTGGACTCTGAATGCAAGCTAACAGTTGCATGGAATTCTTAGCAATACTCTTACAAAACAAGTGATTTTCTTGAGAGAGAATGGCATTTTAATAAGTCACTGCCATGTTGATCATTTCTTCTGATTCTTGAGGGAACTTACATTTATTTGTCGTGCATAAACATAGAAACTAAATACATATGCAAGAGTTTGTCAGTGGTGTACAGTTCTGTACAAAGTAATATTAAGGCTTATAATAATTATTCTTCTTTGACCTACCCGTTGTTTTCAAAGCTAGTTAGATAGCCAGGTTACTGGGTTGTATAGTTCCAGGAAATGAAGAGTCACGTTGCAAAGATCTGAGTGTCACCAAAGGCTGAAGGAAAGGATGATGTGTTGGAGAAGGGACCAGCAGAGGCCAGCTAGAACACCGTAGTTTCCACCCTGCACTGAGACCTCCCTCCCTCCCTCCCTGGTACTTCCATCCCTGCCTCCCTCCTGAAGCAATGCAAATGAAGGCCCGTCTGTCTTCCTCAGAAAAACCCCTCCAGGCACTTAAAGGCAGCAGCCCGACTTTTCCAAAATCCTCTCTTTGAACTCATTTTGACACCAGATGAAAGGCAAAAAAAAAAAAAAATTCAGAGAGAACATACTATATGAGGCTGACACGTGAGTGCCTTTTGACATTTAAGTACAATTTGACTTGAAATTCAATCCTTATTTATTGGAGCGTGCCTCTTCCAACCGTCTTCAGGGGTTGTCAGATGGGGAGAGGAGCTGAAGACTCACTTTTCTCCTGCTCACCCTGGCTCAGAGTTTGTGTTTTTAGCAGATATTCTGTCATACTTGGTTATTGCCTTACATGGACAGTTTTCTTCTCTTCTGTCTTGAGCACTAACTCAAACATGAAACACAGACCCTCACCCTGCATTTTCCCAAAACCAATCACACAAGGCCTTTGTGTTTGTATCAAAATTTATAGTAGTTTGTGGGGCAACAGAAGATACTTGCAGTGTAGAAATGCAAATAACAAATATGTATAGCAGGCGTCTTTGTAAAATTAAATAGCAGACACCCTTATTCTTAAGCCCTTTAACCATCCACGTTAGCCCTCTGCCCTTTAAACACTCTCACATAGATTTCACCCCTATAAGGCAGTGCGCCCTATAAGGCACCCTTCTTTTGGCTCCAACATTTACATATGACATTCTTAGCCTTGACCTCCAGCTTGTCTTCGTTACTTCCTGTGGGACGGATCTGGGTCTAGTATATTTGCATTATCAATGGTACCACTGTGAAAATCACCAACCTGGCTCAAAACCATATTATTGCATTCAGGTGTTCTCTTCTTTGCCATCAAGTACTGTCTACTCTTAATTAAAATGATAACTTACATGTAACCCCACCACTTCATTTGGCTTTATGCCTTTCAACATACAGCTGCACATGGCTTTTGCTTTCAGTCTTTGTCTGCTGAAAGCCCTCATACCACTGCCAGCTTCAGCTTCCAAAGACCAAGAATTCATTCCACTTCTTCCCCAAGCCCCTGACCAGATTTGCTGGGTGAAGTCCCACCATTTCAGGTCAGTATCACATCAGCTTGCTTCTCTAAGAAACCAACAAAACATTTCTCAAAACCAACCTGATAGGGGAACTCAAGAGTTAAAGATTTTAGCTTCAGTCATAGTTGATAGGCTTAAGTGATGAACAGCACCAGGAGAGCTGTTATTCTAGGAACTGGGATGACTCCAGGAGGTTTACAATCAATTCAACCTTTGTGTCCCAGGGGGCCTGCAAGTGATGGTGGTGGTATGTGAGCCATTGTGTTCCAGGGAGGGACACAGACAAAGAATTGTTGATGGACAGATAAAGAAGGACTAAGGAAAACCTCTCGACTGCAACTCTTGTCCCATTAACCTTTTCCAAACCCCTTTCCTACCCTTTCTTCTTATTATAAAAATGTCTTCTTGAGATGAAATGTTAAGACAGTCTTTGAGGGTACATGACCCAAAGTCTTCTCAGATCACTGGCATCTGAATAAAGCACCCATAAAGATTCAATCCTTGTCTCTACTTATTGCCCTGGTAGTGACAGGCAGCATAAACACTGATTTTTCCAGTTTCAAAACCACTATTTGCTTGCTAGTCTTCTTCCAACGAAACATGTATTTCTACTCCGTTCATAATTTCCCCCACTGAGGGCTACCACAACCAACTACCACAATATAAGTGACTCAGACAACAAAAATGTATTTTCTCACAATCCTGGAGGCTAGAATCTTCTTACAAGAGTCATATTAAATTAGGGTCCACCTTAATGACCTCATTTTAATGTTATCTCTTTAATGTCTCTATCTCCAAATATAGACACATTCTGAGGTATTAGGGGTCAGGACTTTCATATATGATTTGAGCAGGGGGGCTAAAATTCAGTTCACAACACCTACCTAAGTTTTCTTCTTCTCTCTTCTCTTCTCCAAATTGCCACAATACTTAGGGCTACGTTCAAATCCTTCTTCCAGTCCTACTATCTGGTCATTCTGGCTCACCTTTCCTTCCTCCTCTAAGCACTGACCTCATTCACCTTGGCATCTCCTTAGTTTCGCCTTCTGGGTGCAATCCTTCTATTTCCAGAAAGTTTACACTCTTTTAAGCTCTCTAAGTTCTTGGTAAGTGCTTACTGAGTATAGATTTGAAATTCAATAAGATTGAATTTCCTCAATATGAATTGTCTTTTTTTGACCCACTTTTCAGGGTCATATTTACTATGACGATCTTCATAGATGACAGCTAGGTGCCTTGGCAAAAAAAAATAGCCACTAGTCTGTTACCAACTAAAAACTAATGATTCAGGTCTTTGAGAAGGAGAAAAAAATTCTCTTCTATATAAGCATGTGAGATCTCTCCTCTAAATCTTAGTTTTTTTAACATATTATTTCATTTTTTATTTAAATTGTAGTACTTCTCTGTTGCTGGATAGAAAACCCTAATTGATAATGAATACTCTTAAATAACTTCTTCAAACATATTTTTTCCCCAGGGTCTTTGTGACCACATATCATAAAATGCAATCTAACCATCTCACTAAAATTCTTTCTTCTACCTAGGGCTCTGATACTTATGGCCTTTTCACTTGAAAAGTTCAGCATTTATCTTATGAACAAAATGCAAACACTTACATTTCAGTTACTTTTAGAGTATATTCAAATTGGGCTACCTGTATTATCTCTTTTAATCCTTCACAACTCCAGAAATGCATACGATGATTCCTCCCATTTTGTATTTGAAAAAAATCTAAGGCAGAGAAGTGTTAAATAACTTGCTCAAAATATTACAGTGGATTAAAACAAAATAGCCAGATACAAGTGCCCAGTGGCTAAACTACTATGCAAGACTCCATCCACACACAGGAAAGAAGTCAATCTCTGTCTCTCTACAGTGTTCTTTTTTAAACCCTAAATTTTAAATTCATAACTTAGCTTCCTCATGTAAATCACATCCTTTTGATAAGGAGTTTTAATCATAGAAAAATATTTTTATTCATTCTAATACTGTTACCTTATGTTTCATTCAGGTGAGCAGTGTATGTAGAAAAAAATTGATTCCATGTTTTTAAGTATGTTTTATTGATTATGCTATTACAGTTGTCCCATTTATTTTCTCCCCTTATCCTCCTCCACCCTACACCCCACCTCCCTCCTGCATTCTCTCCCCTTAGTTCATGTCCATGTGTCATACATGTAAGTTCTTTGGCTTCTGCATTTTCTATACTTTTCTTAACCTCCCCTGTCTATTTTGTACCTACCAATTAGGCTTCTTATTCCCTGTACCTTTTTCCCCATTCTTCTCCCATCTCCTCCCCACTGATAACCCTCCATGTGATCCCCATTTTTGTGATTCTATTCCTGTTCTAGTTGTTTGCTTAGTTTATCTTTGTTTTTGTTTTTTTTTTTAGGTTTAGTTGTTGATAGTTGCGAGTTTATTGTCATTTTACTGTTCATGGTTTTGATCTTCTTTTTCTTAAATAAGTCCCTTTAACATTTTGTGTAATAAAGGCTTGGGGAAGCACTTTATCTGCTCTTCCATTCTAAATGATATCCAGCTTTTCTGGATAGAGTCATCTTGGATGTAGGTCTTTGCCTTTCATGACTTCTTTCTAGCCCCTTCTTGCCTATAAGGTCTCTTTTGAGAAATCAGCTAATAGTCTTAAGGGAACTCCTTTGTAGGCAACTCTCTCCTTTCTTCTTGCTGCTTTTAAGATTCTCTCCTTATCTTTAATCTTGGGTAATTTAAATATGATGTGTCTTGGTGTGATCCTCTTTAGGTCCAACTTCTTTGGGACTCTCTGAGCTTCCTGGACTTACATGTCTATTTCCTCTGCTAGACTGGGGAATTTTCCTTCATGATTTTTTCAAATAATTTTTCAGTTTCTTGCTTTTCCTCTTCTCCTTCCGGCACCCTTATGATTCGAATGTTGGAACCTTTAAAGTTGTCCCAGAGGTTCCTAAGCCTCTCCTCATTTTTGTGAATTCTAGTTTCTTCATTCTGTTCTGGTTAAATGTTTATTTCTTCCAAATTGTTGACTTGAGTCCTGGTTCCTTCCCTTAGCTGTTGGTTCCCTATATATTTTGGTTTATGTCACTTTGCATAGCCTTCACTTCTTCCTTTATTTTGCAGCTGTACTCAGTCATTTCTCAGAGTATCCTGATTACCAGTGTTTTGAACCCTGCATCTGATAGATTGGCTATCTTCTTACTGCTTAGTTCTTTTTCTGGAGTTTTGATCTCTTCTTTCATTTGGGCCATATTTCTTTGTCTTGGTACACCTGTTACATTGTAAGGGGGCAGAGCCTTAGGTAGTCACCAGGGCGGAGGAACCCACATCACTGTGTTGTGGCGCTGTATGTGGGGAAGTGGTCAGAGAGGGAACAATGCTGCTTGCTTGGCTCTCACCCCACTTTCAGTCACTTCCCCCACTTCTCACAAGAGAATTGCACCCTTCCAGGTGCTACCCTGGTGCTGATTCCAGGTTGGGTGGGCTTGTGTACCCCGTGGGCCTCTCCAATGGACTCTCCTGTGAGACTGTCCATTTCTCCTGCTACCGCAATCCCCACATGTTTTTATATCCAGAGGTTTTGAGGTCTTATTATCCAACACTGGCACCCTGGGTTGCATAGTCTGTCTCGCTCCCAAGTTGTTCCTCCAGGCTTATCTGCACATAAATGTGGGACCACCTGGTCCACCAGCCACCACCTCGCCCGCCAGGTCTGCCCCACCAGCCACTGCCTTGTCGTGCATCCTTTCAGCCCCAGCTACCTGTCTCTGCCCCTCTACCAGTTAAACTTCTATACAGTCCAATTTTCTGGCCCTTCTGGTTGTTTTTTTGCTTTTAAATTGGTTGTTATCCTTCTTTTGGTTGTGTGAAGAAGCAAGGCGTACCTACCCATGTCTCCATCTTGCCAGGAAGTCTGATTCCACATGCTCTTAAGCTTTGTGGTTTCCTTTGTAACCGGCTCTCTGATTTAAGGCCAAACCAGGCAGCAGGCCTGTGTAAGATTATGCTGCCCTCAAGTGACAGATGGTGTGAACTGCCTTTACCTTGGACTCCCAGCAGAGACTGTGAAACTCAACTCAGGAGCTGAGAGCAGCTATTCACCAACTGCTCAGGGACTACTCTCGAAAGCCAATACAGTTTTCACAGAACAAACACACACAGCGGGAGGCTAGCCAATTAGTGCCGATATGTACAATATTGTGCATGTATTCACAGGTAATTACATACCTTTACAATTGGGTAGCAGGAAATATCAGAAATGCTCTCTCTGTGAACTCTCCATGCTAACAGAGAAAGCTAATATATTAATTTGAAAATTATGTTTACAAAAACTGGAAAAGTCTCAAAACTTCTCCAGGGGAGTATGTAATTTTCCTATTTGATTATACAGCCTGACAAGGCCAGCCATTTTAAAATCTTAATCTTGGAAACATGAACTTTAAGACATGCACTTAAATCCTCTGGTCATAATTATGAGTATGGAAAAAGCCTGTGTTGATGAGATAAAACAGCAGAGACTGTGCCTTTCGACAGAACCCAAGGCAGATCTTGAGAAACGGCCTGCTTTCTGGTAAAGGCAGGGGCTAAAATCCCCCTCAGTCATCATTTCACATAAGTCTTATCAAGTGTGGAGTTAGACATGAAAAACAGAGCATCATTAGAGGCTACCCAAGGGCCTCCAAACTCTCAAAGTGGCCTGCTTCCCGAGCCTAGGATTCCTGCCATTGACACATTTTTTCTACATCCAACATGATTTCTCTAGTAGTTCCTCTGGCCGTCTGATTTTGAAATATCAAAACACAACACGGTCTGGAGAGATAAGACACTATAAAGCACGAATTCTTAAGCATAGATTAATTTATCAGAACACTCACTGTCCAAAGAAAAGCAGTAAGTGAGGCGTGGGAGAAGAGGCGCAGCTGCAGACGGTGTGTGATGGACGGGAAGGTGGAGGGGGGACTCACGGCTCACACGGCATTGCCACTGCCGAGGAGAGCAGCCTTGTGGGCTGCAGGCCTGGGAGCAGAAGGTCACTTCACTGGATGACGAGAAGCCAGCACTGAAGCGGGGAGAGGGAAGAGGCTGAAGCAAAACAGACGTCTTGAGAATTTTGTAGAGGGCTGGCCTTGTTGGGAAGTTAGCGAAGAAAGTAATAACGTAAATAGGTTTTCTTTTCCGTATCTCTGAGAACGCCGTTGTTAGCTGGTCCTTTTGTGGTGACCTCTTCCAGGCCGAACACTTGTTTGCAGCATAGTAGGTGTTCTTTCGATAGGAAATATGGGTACAGTACCTGTGCTCGTCTCCTAGTGAATCATGCGCCTCTGTCAGTGGTCATGATAGCCCTTTATCACCTAAAGACCATCTGAGATCACGTTTTACATTGCTTCTGCTTAAACCCCTCTGTTGTGTGGCCAGCAGAGACCCCAAGCGCCCGTAGGAATACAAACTTAGATACGGGGGTGAACCGCGTCAGATTCCTTGACTGGTTCCCACGTCTGAACCAAGGCCGAAGCAGCAGCCCCCGCTGCCGGCGCCGCACCGCCCAATGTGTCGGACACTGGGCTCTCTTCTCCTGCCTGTCCCTTCTCCTCATTTAAAACCCAACATACTTTAAGTAGAGAAGCCCTTTTCTAATTTGCAATCTCTAAGGCTGATAGCCAAAATATTTTCTTTAATAAAGGCAAGGTGACACCCTGGCCAATCGGAACAGATCCTGGATGGAAACAACCGGCCTTGGACTATCTTACAGGTTTTCTATGTCTCTTGCTGAGTCTCAGTTTCACTTTTCATTCTTAGTTTTCAGTTTTCGAAGGACTTTAAAATAAGTCTTTTTCATGATTTAAAATAAGATCTGTGTTTTGAAAATAAAGCCAAAATACTGTTGCTTACAACATTTTTTAAAAAGAAAGGAACTCAAACAAGAATCTACGACCTTCACACTCTCAACATGGTGGGTTAACACACAGATTTTTTCCAAACGTGTTGATCACATCTCAATAGCTCATTTACCATGTTAAAATACAGTAAGAATTTTTAAGGTAAAAAAACAGGAATATTCATAGTCTAGTCACTTGAGACTATACAAGAAGGAATACCAAATATCAGATGTAGAAATATTACAAAAAAAGTCAAGACATGCGTAACTAGAATATTAAAAAAAAATAAAATAGCCCTGGCTGGCGTAGCTCAGTGGATTGAGCATGGGCTGCGAACCAAAGTGTTACAGGTTTGATTCCCAGTCAGGGCACATGCCTGGGTTGCAAGGCACGGCCCCCAGCAACCACACATTGATGTTTCTCTCTCTCTCTCTCTCCCCCTCCCTTCTCTCTCTAAAAATAAATAAATAAAATATTTTATAAAATAAAATAAAATAAAATGCATCTCATCTGAAGTCAAGTTAATGTCCAAGTCCTAGTTCCAACCCTTTTTGTCTCTGGGATATTGAGGAAATTAGTCAATACTAATTTCTCTTACTCTATTTCTTCATCAGTTAAATGGTAACAACTCTCCCTCTGCTTGGATTATTATAAAGATCAAAATGAAACCATGCCAGTAAAGGTCTATTATACATTATTAAAAGGGATTCAATATTACCTAATGAGGCATCACAATAATAGTAATATTAATAATAAACTAAATCCTAACACAAGTTCATAATGCATCAAGAAAAGTGGTTTTCTTCACATACTGTGCCTTAAGATACGAGAAGTGTGACAAGAATGTAAAAGCTGGACAAACACTTTAGGGATTATAACCCTGGATTTAAAAAAGGCAGTACGCTAGACGGCCCCGCCAATCACCAGGACTAGGCCTTGGAAGCTCACACCTGAAAATGAATGTTATTTATAGATAAAGCCGCCCAGTTAATTCTCCCAAGAGGATTACAGGGCTGCCAATCAAGACAAAGGCCCGGCAGGCAGGGTTTGTTGAGCTGATAAACAGGTTCTGTCAAAGCGCTGGTACAAGTGAATTTCAGAATCACTGACTCCTTCACACCCTGTTTTTATTCCAAAAGAAATTATATCGTCCATTTAAGAAAAAACAATAAGAGCCTGGTATTAAATAGATGTGTTTCGCCTAAAATACATTGTAGGTTATACAGAGAATATATATGCTCTATATGCCCAGATTTTGGACATTGTAATAAAATTCAAAAAAGCTGTCTGATTTTTCAAAGGTATCCCAAAGTAAATTATATTTCTTTGTCAATTATAACAACATTCTTCCATACCCAAACTTGGACTCTTTCTCAAGCTCCAAGCCCAGATTTCCTCCTGTATTTAGGACAATGTGCCTGGACCACCCAAAGAGACTTCGTATATCCATTACATCCAGAAACATTGTGATGGTTTGGTCTCAGTGAAAATCTCGCTATCACTGTAACCACCTGGTTGAACCTTTACATCATTGTTAATCCCTTCCTCATGCTCACTGCCAACACAGCCATGAACTGACAAAAGCCCTTGCTTTCTATCCCTGAGGTGCCTTTTACATTCATTCAGTTCTCTGTTCTAGTCCTGTTGTCACTGCCCTTGTCCAGGAAGCTATCAAATTTCAGCAGCATCATCTGTACAACGTCTTGACTGCTCCCCCCGGCTGTCTCCCCATTCCTTCCTATACTTTTCATATTCCTAATGGAGGGTCATCTAAACAGCCAGGCAGGAAGACTAAGAGTCCTTCGCAAGGCACTTAATGACCTAGACCACGTCTGTCTTTCAGACGTTTCTAAATTGACTGTCTCTGCAAACTCCATCCTCTGGCCACACACACACACCGCTATTGTTCCTCGGACGCTGTACACTCAGAGTTCAGGGCTGTCAGTCACGCTGTTCCCCGCATCTGCAAAGCTCTTTTCTCCCTTCTCCAAATAGTACCACTATTGATCTTTCAAAACCAAGTTCAGGTGCTACTTTTCCACCTTCTCTCATTTGAGCTATGCCGCAACACTAAGAATTCACCACTATTCCCCAAACCTTTATAGAGTCCTGTTTGTTTTCCTAAAAAAGCCCTTCTTTCACTCATGCATGTTGTTTTCTCACTAAACGTAAATCCCAATCCAGTAAGCATGTTATTTTTAGCTTGGTATTTCCCATGGTGTGTGTGTGTTTTATCCATCGGTAGCTCATTGCACATTTATCAAAAGCGATGACTACCATTAAATGAGTGCTTATTATGTACCAGGCTCTATGTCCAACATTTTTCACCACACTACAGTCACTTAATCCTTAAAATAAATCAATGAAGTAACATCAGCCCCATTTTATAATGGAAGTAACAAATATCCAGAAAAGTTCAGCAACTTCCCTAAAGTCAACGCTATGGCAGAGTCAGGGTTGCAACCAAGTTCTTTCATAATTTACAGCTTATGCATTTAATATATAGCTCTGAATAGTTAATAGTTAACCCTGCAACTCCCCAAAAAACTACAGAAGATAAAAAGGCTGCCATGTGAATACTGACCAAAAACATCAAGAACATTGGCACCGTAGACTATGTTGAAGATTAAATAAAGCAAAGTATGTAAAGTGCCCAAGACAGTACCTGGAACACAGTGAGAGTTCAAATAAGATTGTTTGTTTTTCAGGTGAGAATAGTATAGACAGTATACTTAAACCTACTCTCTAAACCATGAAGTCCCAAGTCAAGGAGACATGCTTTAAATTCACAGTGGCTTGAATATCAGATGAAAGGAAATACTGTTTTAAACATAAATGTATTAAATATTTCTTAGTATATATGCTATAGATGAAAATATAAATATACTAACAAAATTGTTTGGGAAAACTTCTGATGGTCTCATAGATGATATTACAAAGACATCTAACGTAATTAGCTTTTGAGGCTGATGGGATCTCCCACAATGCATTCCTCCCCCCCTTTTCCAGAAAGAGAGCTCTGGAGTCTTATGAAGTTCTTCCAGCAACAATAACCATACCAACGATTGTACTATTCACTGAAAAATTATGTATCAACTCTTTTACTTTTCAGCAGACACTTAAGACGTTGGTTTTGCTGTTATTTTTCTTGTTGATATTATTATTATTTAAATGACAAAACCAAAATGTGAAGCGTTGAAGTAATTTGCCCCAAATGACACTGCTGTCCATGACGACAACCAGAATTTAAGCGTGTGTGTGTGTCTCTGGCTCTGGAGCCCAGCCTCTTAATCATTCGGTCTGCTTCGGTCCATCTGTAATCTACCGTTGCTTTGACTTCTTTTCTCTTTTATAAAGGGAAATTTTAGTGTGATTCATTGCATTATAAATACTAGCTTCTTTTTAAAAACACACTCAAGGAAAACACTCATTGTCTAGGAAATCCCACTTGCTGTAATGTAACACAAAGAGTAGACATAAACAAATTATAATTTGTGTAGTCTGAATTCGGATACCGTAAGGCCAGAAGGTTCCACGTACATTTATCTGTCCACACAGTCTCTCCCTAGAATGGCCTGAAACCAGGAGTGACATCACTGTGGGGAAGACGAAGTTCACACCACGTCACTGTGGTGTGGTGATGTGTTCTGGGCTCGTCTTTATCTTGCCCTCTACAAAGGTCGTGCCCATGATAGGTCGAACAGGGTGTTTTAAAAGCTTCAGCGTTTCCCAAGTCAGCAACGTGGCCCAGTCTTTACATTTACATATTTGTGTTGTGGTTTTCCTAGAGATTCTCTTTTTCTAATTTGATCTCTATCACTACTTTCTTCATGACATGGGCTCTCACTCTTAAAAGGATCCCGTAAATGACTGTTCACTTGAAAATTCCCTCCTCTGTAGCGAATTGAAGTTATATGAACTTTGTGCCGGACTTGCTCACGGAAATCAAAGGGGCACACTCAGGTTTTACCATCACTGCCTCTGACCTCCCCTTTCTCCACCACATAAAGAAGCAGAGAGAGGACAGAGAGGGTTTAATTTAATGTGGTGGTGGTTTTGGGGGCCACCCCAGCATCTGAGGACAGTAATTAGAGGCTCTTCTTGCCAAATGCAATATTTTGAAGCTGAGACAAAGCTTTCATTTAAACCTAACTTTCAACTACTCATAAAGCTCGAAGTTATTTTCCTTGTTTCTTCAGGCGTCTTAAATGATCACCCTGAAGCGCCGGAGATACCCACTAAAAGACACTTTTTTTCCTTAAATATTCTGAAGCGTTATGTTTCGGGGCCAATCCCCTTTCATCCTTTTTAGCTTTGTATTTCTGATTCTTTGGCCAAAGCTAGAGTCACGAAAGTCTAGAGCTATTCCAAGGGGAGTTAAGGTCCTAGGCAAGTCATATATTCTGTCCAAAAATGCTTTATTTGAATAAATTATTTAAATTAAAGCTTAAATGTAAAATGGCAACACAGTCCAGAAGGGTGTATATGGAAGAGGAGCAATGCTCTTGTAACAAATAGAAGATGCTGTATTCTGGTTTAGGTGTAGGACGAGCCCCAGGTGTACTGTATGGCAAAAACCACACCCAGTTTGGCAGCACAGAGGAAGCATCGGAACGAGTCTTGGATATGGGAGAAGCATTGGAATTAGCAGGCTGTGGATTTAACCCAATCATGATTAACAAGCTAAGGGCTCTAAATGGGAAAAGTGGGCACCATGCAAGAATAGATGGATGATGTAAGTACAAAGATGGGCATTCTAGAAAAGAATCAAAGAGAAATCCTAGAAATTAAAAAGCACTGTGACAGAAATGAAGAATGCTTAAGGTGGGCTTATTAGGAGACTGGACATGGCTGAAGATACTGAGAATATGTCAATAGAAACTTTCAAAACCAAAAACTAAAGAGAAAAAACTGGGCAAGTTTGGGGATGAGGTGGCAAAGGCAGAATGTCTAAATCGGTGGGACAAATGCAAAATAAATGAAAAAAAAAAAAAGAAAAAGAAAACCCTGCACCTAGTCATAGCATATTCAACTATAGAAAATCAAAGGTTAAAAAAAAAATCCCCAAAGAAGCAAAATGAAAAAACACCTTAACGATAGAGCAGCAAAGATAAGATTTATATCCAACTTCTCAGAAACTATGCAAGCAACAAGAGAGTGGAATGAAATATTTAAAGTATTGAGGAGAAGAAAATCGAGATCATCAGGAAAATTAAACATTTTTATACCAGCCACGAAGGCAAAAATATTTTTCAAACAAAACTATATAAATGAAATAAAATGCAAACATGAGAAAAGAACACCTGAGAATCAGGAAACATACAACGTAGTTCAATCTTTAAGATCGTTTCTTGAATCAGAAGCCACAAAACACCGGAGATCGTCACATACCAACTGCAGCTGCAGCTGAGATGGTGATTGTAAGAGACATTCATGGCGGAAAAGTTCCACACCTACACAGGAAAATAATGGTCCCCATCAGTAACACAGTGCATAACCGTAGAGAAAAAAATAACAACACCTAAGACGTAGCTCACCTACCACGTGTAAATTTATTTACATGGATTGACTCATTTAAGTGGATTAAGGCAATGATTCCTGATGCCCAGTTCCTAAAGCCACACACGTGCAGGGCCCAGGTGGCCTGGCTCCGGAGTCCACACCACTACGCACTAGGCTGTTTCCAGTGGACTCTAAAAAGGAAATGCACTGTTTTCTTCCCGACCTGTAAATGCCATCCATGTAAGTTGGCTATTTTTTGAGGTACCAGTTTGAGCTACCAATTCAAATGACCATCTTACTTAGGTTTACAAAAGACAAACTTACACCTTGTAAACACTTCTAACCCAAATTTGTTATGATTTTTCCAAATAAAAATGAGTTGTATTTGAGACTCTAAATTTTTATCATCCCCTGATATTGAATTCCTTAAAATCTTTAACTTCTGTATAAAGAAAGTTTCTCTCATTAATTTGCTTTAATTTATTTCTTTCAAACTTAAGAAGGTGCTTTTCTTTTTATGTTGAATGAGTCCCTATTCCTAAGGCCCACGGCCATCAATATTTTATAAATTACAAGTGTATCTATTTAAAGGGAATATTTTCCCAATTCCTAACATTCTATTGAAAATGTTTGTTTTAACTCATGTAAGCTGTCTTAAAAGTGTTTCCAATTACTTTGATATTATCATTTTCCTGGAAGGTTTCCAGCTTTGTTATTATTTTTTAACTGAATTCAAAATTTCTGATGTGGCTGCACTGTGGTTTTATACAAGAGCAAAATGATGTGCTTTGTTATATTTCTAAAACCATTCCTGATGCTCTTCACTAATTTTTTGGTGGTGAGGATTATAAGTAAGTCGTTGGCCAATGATTTAAGAAACAATCATCTATTCCGAGTTCTCCATTGTAGCGAAATGTGACTGAGATCACTCTCTCTAAAATGCATTGATTTACCAAATACATAAGACCCTGCTGTGTACAAGGCACCATTGAAGGACAGAGCTACTTGAAGAAACACTGAATAAGTGCAATAGAGAGAATTTCAGATAAATCATTTCCAAGTCCTGTACATGTTTCCTTTATTCACTGAGTTTACACATTATATAAGTGTATCAAATGTACATGTGTTCTTAAGTTCACCATCCTTGTCTGGGTCAAAAAACAAACCTGTTTTCTTATCTAACATTTTCTTCATCAACTGCTCACTACCCATGGTTGTTTCAATAAAACGACTCAGATAATTTAGCTTAAAAGAAGGAGGAAGAGGAAGAGAAGGAGAAAGCTATGAAGAAGGAGAAAAAGAAACCACTGGACAATTTAATCTAAAGGCTATTAATGTTTTTACTTATGGTTACTTTGATGAAAACATTGCTATGGTAAAAGTAACTGTGTTACAGACTCATGTTACACACACTGCCTGCTCAGTTTCGGAGAGCTGAACCACAAAGTCATTCTTACTTTATGAGTAGTATTTTTATTAACATGGAGGATTCGCCTCATCTGGGTGCAGTGTCCAGCATAATACAGCATTTGTACTAGCAGTGACAAGCCCATTTCCCAGAGGGATTCCAGCAGCAATCTGAAGTTCAATGAAATGTAAGTCCTAGTAAGCCAACAATCTATTATGAAGGATTTAGTAACAAGTAAATATCTACCTAATTCAATAAAATAACTCTCCAATGTTACTTTTATATTTGTCAAATTTTTAAGCCAGGATAAAAATAAATAGATAGCTAAAAGAAATACAATTCAACCCAATAAAACAAATAGTGTATCTCCTACTTATTTTTCAAGATTTCACTTTTAAATTGTGCATGTTCTATAAATAACATAAATTTTACTAATAGGTTCCAAACTGTAGACTCAAAATGCAAAATGACAAATTTGGGTAAAAACTCCAAAAGAGAAATAACATAAATACTTTCATTAAGTATGTATTTCTATGTCTCAAAGGCCAGATATATAGAGATGTCTTAGAATAGCAAATTAGTTTCCCACAAAAGAAATGAGTCCTGGAGTTTTAAAAGGGACAGAGTTTTCAGAGTCAGCACTGAAATAATTTGAATTACATCAGAAGAAGAGAAAGGATGCATAGAAAGGAGAGAAAGAGAGGAAGCAAAAATAAGAATAAATTATTATCTGCTTATTGTGGGACAGTTAATGGTATGAAGTAGTTAATGTTCATGAGATGCTCCCAGTGAATCCCTCAGGTCAGTATTCTTACCATTTAACATTAGAAAACAGAAGCTCAGAGAAGATTGTCACAGCAGCAGTCCAAAGAGCCAGAGCTTGAATGTGGGCATCTCTTACTCTAAAAATAATGTTCTAACCAAAAAGTTAGGAACATTTTGCTTGTTCTTTTGCTTAAACAAACAAAAGAGAAGTAGAAAGTATTCACTCTTTTAATTTTTTGTGCCTTTTTACTTTTAAATGATTTCAAGCACCCCTAGGATTTGTGGCGATGGAAGGGGGTTTCACTTGAGATGTTGAACACACATTACAATATACAGATGATGTATCACAGAATTGTATGCCTGAAACCTGTACGATTTTAATAACCAATGTCACTCCAATAAATTCAATCTTTTTTAAAAAAGAGAAAAAACAACTTTTCCAAAAGAAGGAAAAGAATAGGATAAGAGAGATATACATAAACAAATGTGATAAAATATGAACAACTAGGGAGTCTAGGGGAGGATATATCAGTTACTTGTAGTATTTGGGCCACTGTTTTGAAATTATTGTTTTTTCAAATTGTTGTTTTCAAGTTTAAAAGCTACAGAATTTAAAAGAGTGTGTATTTTTACATACAATTTTTTTCTTAATCAGAATTATTAGAAAGTAAGTTTGAAGATATGAATGCCATGTTACCTTAAAATACTTCAATGTAAATTTCCGGGAAAGAACAAGAGTATTATCTTTTATAACCACAGTATAGTTGTCAAAAGCAGAGCACTGATCTTGATATCATACTATCATCATATCTACAGACCGTACTCATATTTCACCAGTTGTCTCAATAACACCCAGGAGCAGAGCCCAGAGGTATCGTAATCCAGGGTCCTATAATCCAGGACCACATGGTTCATTCAGCCGCCATCTCTCTTTACTCTCCTTTGATCTGAAACAGTTCTTCCCTCTCCATCTTTCATAACTTTCTTGTGAAAGCCTGTTACTTTGTACAATATCTCTCAATTTTGGTTTTGTCTAATATTGCCTCATGATTAGAACCAGACCATGCAATTTTGGTTAGAATTCCACAGGAGTGATGCTACCTGTGTCTTTCTCCGCATCGGAAAGCACGTGATGTCGGCTTGTCTCACTGCTGATGATGCTAAGTAGTGACTTTCATAGGTAGTCTTTACCAGATTTCTCCACCGTGATTTGGTACTTTGCTCTTGTTAATGAATGTGTAAATTGTAAGGAGATATTTGGAGACTGTGTAGATACCCTGCTCCACATCGAACTGTCACACAATACTTACCATCCACTTATAAGGTGTCCAAAATTTGACCAGTGAGGCCCTTTCAAGTTTGTTCTGTATCATTTTGACACATCTCTGTGATTTTTGAGCATTCGTTAATTTTTGTTATGACATTTCAGGCTACTTTTATCATTTCCCTGGTCCAGCTCTTGCTTCTTTTCCAACAATCCTTGGTTCCTTTTAGTAAAGATTTTATTTAGAAACCAAGATTTGGCTACTAAGCGTACCCACTGCTGCTGGAGTATTTTTTCTATGCCCTCAGGACACTGAACTGGGAGCTGTATGTGTGTGTTTGTATGTACACATACCCAGATAGGTAGGTAGGTAGACAGAAAGAACAAGCCGTGAACTCATATTGATACTTCCAATCCCAATCCAAAATAAGCAGCTTCACGCCAATCTTCTCCCAGGGCATAGCTGTACTCTAATCAACAATACGAAACTAGACTTCTTTTACCTTTAATGTATACAGTTATGAGCATGCCACACATATCAGGTAACAGATTGCCCACCACAGTACTGTGGAAAACAGTCCTACTGACTAGAGTTCAATATCTGGGTACAATTCTTCTGGCCATTCATCTAAGGTTAAGTTTTCAAGCTATTGTACTCAAAAGTGACTTGGGCTCATTGTCCCCCACCTTCAATGTGGTTGTATTTTTCATCGGAAATATTTCATTTCACTTGCTCCTAGTTCTATTCCGCTTTCAGTCCCCTCCTTCTCACTGGCTTTACGTCACTTTGTGGGTTTAGTTTGTGTATGTAAAAACATTGTCATCATTACAAAAATCAAGCTGTACAACCATTATACTTGAAGGTGAATCGCCCTCCCTCACTCCTAATCCCTCACTTCTGTTCATTCCTAGTAGATAGCCAATCTTACCGGCTTCTTAGCTTTTCCTTCCTGTGTTTCTTTTTGACACAACTAAAACACTGGTGTATTTGCTGTCTCTCAACCACTTGATGCATCCTCTAAACTAAGCTGACTACTCTTACTTATGTTCATCCTAGGGGTAGCCTTGAACTGATGGTCTGTTGCAAACATCTAATTTCTGAAGACTGCAATATCGCTTTTGGTAAGCATCCCCTAGCAAAGGGCAGGCGGTCAATACATTATTGTTGAATAAAAGTTCATTGTTTTGAATGGCACGTGGAAGAAAAGCAAAATGACCAATATAGTGGAACAAACAAGGACTAGAAAAAATACAATAAAGCAGAAATCATTAATAGCAGCAAAGACTGTATTCAAACTTCTGTGGGATTTTTTTTGCCAAAAATAGTAATAGTAATAGTAATAAGTAGAGATTTTAATACATAAGACATTTCAAGGTGCTAAAAGGGGAGAAGAAAGCAGTTGTTTGGTAAATTTAAGAGGAAAAATATACCATGCCAAATGTTGTTGAAAAAGATAACTATTACAGTTAACTCAAGAAAAAGGTTTTAATCCTATAAAACTAATTTTTCTTTCAGAAAATGGCAAGAATAGCTACCAGTCCATACTGAAAAGATAAATATTTTTTTCACAAATATCATACAATAGTTGACGAAGATTGCATTTACTGTAAGACTTGAAGCTCTTTTTCTTTTTTTAAGTTTAGTTGTCTGTTTTTGCCTTACTGTTAATGAATAGGATTTGTTAATTCTCTTATGCCAATCCTATTACTTGTTCAGAGCTATTTCTGCAAAGGTCATCAATATCCAGGGATCTTAAATCTGAGCTTAAACCTGTCCAAGTTCAAGAGGAGCTCTGAATGCAGGAATTCTTATCCGCTGAACGTAATCAAGGACACCAGGCACAGAGAACCAAACCGTGAGTCACAGTTATTCCTGATAATATAATTTTTTAAATTTTACCTTCAGGGAAAGAATTATCATCTCACTGTTTATACATTAATGGGGGATCTTTTGATATAGTGCAAGGTGACAGTAAGGAATAATTTACTATAAAAACAAATACTGTGCATCTTTCTGTCTTAAAGTGATTTGCATGAGATATCTTCACTAATGTAAACCCAGAGTAAACACACAATTTTGAGTGTAATAATTCTAGAAGTGTGTTGTCAAATAAAACTATGAATAGAGAATTACTTTTGAAGTTTAAAGTTCTTGAGTCCTCCCTCTGAGCGAAAGGAGAACTGGAGGAAGGAAGTAGTGACTCCCTGCACTTTGTACTTGAAGGCCTGACTTCCAGACTGTAAAGGGAGTGTCAGTGTCTCAGCACTGACACGCTCTCAGACCCCTGCCCCAAACACCCAGTTGTGTGTTCTTGGGCTTCTTTCCTGAATATTATATGTTTTGTTGTTTTTCCCTCTTTACCTTTATAGTGGGAATGATAACATTTGTGTCAGAAGGCTACTTCAAAACTTCATGAAACAGAAATGATGTTTTTAAGAGAAAAGGACACCGGGTGCTAGGTTTTGCATACCACTCACTGTCCCTTCGATCATCGCTCTCTAATGCAGTTCAGAAGCTGAACCTGTCAAACCGAGTCGAGAAAAACGGCTCTGTTACAGTCTGTTAACTTCCATGATAGTGCAACGGTTTAAGATTTAGCTCTGAAAGTCAAACCCAGATTCCAATCCTTGCTCCACCATTTACTATAAGATTTTGAGCAAGTAACTTAAATTCTGCCCTTCGGCTTCCTCATGTGTAGGGCGGCATTAACAATTGTTCCAGCCACATGTGGATGTGTGACAATTAAAGGATTTTGACACAAAATAATTGGAACAATGCCTGGCACATAGTAAATGTTCATAGTAAGTAAGTACATCGTTATTATTAATTAAACATTTCATTACATAAAATATTGAGATATAATTTTACGAAATTTGGTACAGACAATAATTGAAAAAATCAGTAATAAATAATGTTTGCTAGGTACAAGACCTAAACTGAAGATATTTTAAATAAAAGAAGATAAACTATGAACTACGTAAAATCCTTAGGCCCAAATATCTTTAATAACACAGATATTAATGTTCTCTTACCAGCAGAGAGAAACATGCTAAACACTTTATCACTTGGTAATAATCCTTAGCATCCATGGAACCTGACAGTGGAAGAATATTTATGTATCTATTTATTTATTTCTCATTTGTCATTATTTTCTTGTTCATCTTATAGATTATATCAAATCTAATTTCTAAAATGGAAGAAGCCAAAAACCAAAGTTTGGAAGAAGACTTTGACGGACAGGCCACACACACAGGTAAGCAAAGCTATAGGAAGAAAACTAATTATTAAATCAAAATTAAATCTGGAGATCTCTACTCTTCTTACTGCCACTATTCAGCATGAAATTTTTTATAGCTCTGAGTGGTCTGATGAAATCATCTAAAAATAACTGAGTGGGTAAATTAACTTGAGATCAAATACTTTTAAAACCATTTTATTTAGATGTTAAGAAATGAGAAATTTAATAAAAAACACTACTTATGGAGAATTTCTTGCTGCCTGGCTTTCATAAGACTTCCATATGCATCAAAGTCAAACCACTATCCTCTGTCTTAATTTCCCACAGTATAAACTTTCTTTGCAATTGCAAGCAACATTATTAAAATTATATAAATAACAATTATTAGGAAATATGTACAGAAAGAAAAATACATCCACATATATAATACAATATTAAAGGTATGGATATGGCTAAGCTTTAGTGAAGAATATGTAAAGTTGCATGTTTTCAAGAATTGAGACCTTTTTCCAAGCACTGCTACTATTTATCAGGGCAACTGAACATCAGAATTCCATTCAGAGCATCCTTGATTTAAATCTGCAGATCCTTTCCTTTCTATATTTATAAAAGATTCTCAAAATCCTAAAAAGAATTGGGTGGTTATGTAATGATTTTTTGAAGGTCATTTTAGCTTTGTTAATTGAGGTTAGGCCTCTCTCACTGGTTTTCTTTTATGTGCCATTGTTATGGTTGTTTTCTGGATCTTGATAACATTTTCATTTGTTTATCCGGCAATCCTAGTTTCCTTTGTTACTGGCACTGCACCAGTTTCAGTTTATTGCTGAAGCTCTGTCTTATGTAACAAGTGATATTTTTCTAAAACTCTAGTTTCCTTTCTACACTCCAACTTCAAATATTTTTACCCCCAAATTTTGAGAATAGTTCAAACTCCATAGTTCATATTTTCATCAATGCAGATGTTTCAGAAAGATTCTTAGCCAAAACCCATTTATCAAGATGAATGTGGGAAAACATTTTTGTTTTCTGACTTATGGCAGTCAGAAATTTCTAGCCCAAACAAGATGCTTATTTTTGAAACAGAACTAAGCATGTACCTTGCTTATTTCTGAAACAGAACACAAGTTTACTCCCATGGTGATACTTATACAAATCTCAGTTGTATAAGGCCTTTAGAAAATAAAGAGAAACAATTTGTTTTTAATTTTATTCCAGGACCAAAAGGAGTAATACATGATTGGAGGAAGTTTAAATTAGAGAGTGAAGATGGTGACTCAGTCCCACCCAGCAAGAAGGAAATTCTCAGACAAATGTCTTCTCCTCAGAGTAGGGATGACAAAGACTCAAAAGAAAGATTCGGCAGAAAGGTAAGCTAAAGAAAAATCAATAATAAATAATTTACAAAGTGTAAACATGAATCACATTTTTTCCAAATCACATTTTTTAAAGGTTTTTTTGGTTTATTTATTTTTAGACAGAGGGGAAAGGAAAGACAAAGAGAGGGAGAGAAACATCAGTGTGTGGTTGCCTCTCACATGGCCCCCACTGGGGACCTGGCCCACAACCCAGGCATGTGCCCTGATTGGGAATCAAACCTGCGACCCTTTGGTTCTCAGCCCGAGTTCAATCCACTGAGCCACACCTGCCAGGGCTGAAATCACATTTTTCACAGCACCATCTTTTTAATCTCACTTATTTACTTGTTATATAATGTTTACATCCACGTGCATAAAGAGATACATTAGCAGATGATCTCTATGATATGAATGGAGATTATCCCAGAGTATCAGAGCAGTGAAATTACTTTCTTCCTTTAGCTTTTAGGTCACTTTTAGATCTTTATAATCAGCATGATGAATTTATATGACAATAAAAATATAGCCCTGGCTGGCGTAGCTCAGTGGATTGAGTGCGGGCTGCGAACCAAAATGTTGCAGGTTCGATTCCCAGTCAGGGTACATGCCTGGGTTGCAAGCCATGACCCCCAGCAACCGTACACTGATGTTTCTCTCTCTCTCTTTCTCCCTCCCTTCCCTCTCTAAAAATAAATAAATAAAATCTTTAAAAAATATTTTAAAAAATATTAATGAAGGAAGCCATAAAGTGATTTTCACTGTGGGGGGAAAAATCACTTTAGTGGATTATCTCCAAACCAGTCTATATGAGTTGTATATTGATTCTCAACATACAGACAGTGCTTCAGAAATAGACGTGCTTCTAGGCTCTGGTCATTGTAAACATTTTCAGGTCACAAATCTTATTTTCAGATCGGGTTCCTTCACTGAGTCATATGATGCAGATGAGACAATTACATTTTTTCCATCTTAGGAATTGTAACAGCACCTCCTCCACTTGCTTTAAAGCCATGTGAAGAGAAAATAAATGTAAAAGTGTTTGAAACATGTAAAATGCTACACAAACATGAGACTTTATAATTATTTTTTTAAAGATTTTATTTATTTATTTTCAGAGAGAGAAGGGAGGGGGAAAGAGAGAGAGAGAGAGAGAGAGAGAAACATCAATGTGCGGTTGCTGGGGGCCATGGCCTGCAACCCAGGCATGTGCCCTGACTGGGAATCGAACCTGCGACACTTTGGTTCACAGCCCGAGATCAATCCACTGAGCTACACCAGCCAGGGCAAGACCTTATAATTATTAAAGATGGACTAAGCTTTAGACATGTATATGTAAGTGTCCACATATCTATCTATATGCCTGAATATGTGAATAGAACAAGTTCTTATAAAAAAGCTCAAATGCATGAGTCAATATTTGTGTGGCTTTGCCTATTCAATTAGCAGAACTATAGTAGAAACTTAAAAATTATACAACATATCTAACAATTTTTAAGGTTAAAACAAATTAAACTGGGACAATAATCTTAAAGCAGAAAAAAATACGATAAGACAAGGATGAGGACATTAGAAACTCAAATATAAGAGAAACAGGAGAAGGACGTGTGAGAGCATCAGGAGCTTTTATTAGCCTGAATCTCAGTATCTTCTGTAAAGTTCTGTAACAGTGCCTGCTGCATAGATGTGTTGTGAGGATTAAGCAAAATAATCTATGTCAACTGCCTAAGACATAAAGTTTTCATAAATACCACTTTCGTGCCTTCTCAGTCACGTACTTTAAGTATTGTCAGCAGTGGCTGTTTGAGAGGCTATTTGACGATAAGGCTGATGGGTCCCCCTCGGAAACTGGCTTCCTTCCTTGGCGCTGGGCTGCTCCCCATCTCTTAATCACACCACATCCCATCATTGTTCTCTTCTACCCTTTCTCCTCTCTCTCTCTCTCTCTCTCTCTTTTAGTGTGTTAGGGGGTGGAGTTTAACATTCTATTGAACAAGCTGGTCATAATGTAGCTGTTAAGAAAGATTCTGCAAATAATTTATATTCTAGCTGCAGTGATACGTAGCTGTCTTGGAAGAAGAAAGTTAAGCTCCTTCTCACTTTTGCCTAAGACATTGGGTAGGAATTGCCTGCAGGGCTCGGGTAAACACAGCTCACTCAGCCCCACCCTGACGGGTTGTGATTTGACAGAGCTGGCACCGTGCCCCGAAATGTGCATTTCCCAGAACTTCTCAGGTGATGGCGATACTGTCGGTACAGCACAAATCTCCTGGCTAATCTGATGAACCCTAAACAGTAGTAAAAGCTGCCTTGGCTCACTCCTCTTCTACATATCTCAAGAATCAGCAAGGGATGAGATAAAATCTTTCTAACAACTTTTGTGGAGGAGAGGCTAATGTTCAAAAGCATCTGTGGAGGACACATTTAAATCGAGTGCATGTGCCTGTGTGGGTGTTTATGAAAGTCGCTTATAAAGTAGGCTTTGCTGGGCCCGTGTTTTTCTACCCACAGCGATCGGAGGTTAAGTGACACATTTCTGACTGACACTGTGATCGTCTCCTGGCTCAACTGTATTCAGCAGTACTCATGCAGCATCACGAAGTAATTACTGAACCCTGCTATGTGCCAGACACTATGGCAGACATGGAAGAGTGGTGACTGGGACAAATAAAATCCCTGCTCCCCTGGAACATATCAGCTAGAAAACTAATATTATGCAATTGACTAAATTTATCATAGCAGGGAGTGTTTATTGGTACAAAGAAACTCTAAAATCGTATGAGGAATAGAAAGCTCGGGGCAGGGACTCTTTTTAAGTAGAGTAATCAAGGAAGGTGACATTGGAACCAAAGCCCGAGTGAGGTCAAGGGGAGACCACATCGGGGGAGGACGAACTGCACGTGCAAACGCTTCGAGCTGAGGAAGGGGTTGGTGTGTCTAAAAATTAAGTCTCCGGCTGAATGATCTCTGTCATTCCTTCATTTATTTGCAGATGAGCATTCAAGAGTATGAGCTAATCCACCAAGGCAAAGAGGATGAAGACTGCCTTCGTAAGTACCGCAGGCGGTGTATGCAGGACATGCACCAGAAGCTGAGTTTCGGGCCCAGGTACGGGTTTGTGTATGAGCTGCAGACCGGGGAGCAATTCCTGGAAACCATTGAAAAGGAGCAGAAAAGCACCACCATCGTGGTTCACATCTATGAAGACGGCGTTAAGGGCTGCGATGCTCTAAACGGTAGCCTCTCATGCCTTGCGGCCGAATACCCTATGGTCAAGTTTTGTAAAATGAAAGCTTCTAACACGGGAGCCGGTGACCGCTTCTCCGCGGATGTGCTCCCCACACTGCTTGTCTACAAAGGTGGGGAACTCATAAGCAATTTTATTAGTGTGGCTGAACAGTTCGCCGAAGACTTTTTTGCTGGGGATGTGGAGTCTTTCCTAAATGAGTATGGGTTACTACCTGAAAGAGAGATGCCTGCCCTGGAGCAGACCAACGTGGAGGAAGATATTGAGTAAAGGTTCGCCACATCAGTATCTCAGATTTCTCCTTCACATACTGAACATTTATTGATTTGGTAGTGTCTATATTCCTTTAGAGAATATCAAATATGGACATGGCTATTCTCACGTGGAAACAAGACCAGATTGATGCTGAAGTTACACGGTTAGCATTGTTCAGTTCTCGTTACTCAAATTTCTACAAGGCTTTATTCCAAAACCCTGTAGTCTTCAGAAACATGTTAGTAAACAGAGAGAATGTGTACTGTATTGTGACAGTTTTTAAAAATCCCTTTCACGTTATGTGTTAGCTTTTTGACTCCTTGTTTTTTTTTCTGCAGTGTTATTATTTGGACTTTTCAAAGCACATCATTAATTATCATTTTGCCTACATAATAAGAATAAAGTCTCATGAGGAAATAAGTATTCTATTTGAAATCTATTCTTTCTCAAGTATTACAACACCAAGGCCCTAAAAATATTATGTAACCTAAAATACAAAAAGAATCATTCAGAAAGATATCTTATATTCTAACCAACCTAAAGCACAAGAAACTTAGAAACACTATATTGCATTAAGGTTGTAAAAAAGAAAGTATTTGTTAAAAATAAAATTTCAGAAGTTAAACTTATCTGTGAAAGAAGGCAGTGTAGAAGTGTAGTTATTAGTAGTAGTTATGATTGTAACTATCATTTATTGATTGCCAAATATGAGCTAGTAATTTATACATATCATCTCTAATTCTTAAATACAGTCCTGCAAGGAGATACTATTACTCTCACTTTGTAAATGATGAAACTGAAATTCATAAAAGTTCTCATTCCTTTGAAAACACTTCAAAACCTCCACTCCTACACAAACACATGAAAACACAAAATAAGGCTTGAAAAGTGTTTTGAAGTATGTGAATGGGCTGAAGAGCAAGAGAAAAGAAACATCTGGGTGTCTGAATCAGAGTGGAAAATAAGGGTGAGTGAGAGCTAAGGCCACATAGCCTGTAAATGAGGAATCCATGCTGTTGGATAAGTAACCAAGGATGGGAGTAACCCTGGGAGAAGTGAGCTCTGTACGTTTTCCCTGGTGGACCAATGCTGACACCAGATACTACTCACAAGTTTCAGTCTCTGCTCTTCTAAACCACTATTGTGTAGCTTCTCCCTCTTTCCTTAACCCTTTTCTATCCTTCTCCCCTAGTCTAAACACTCTACTTTGCTCATACTTTGTTGAGAAAAGAGATGCTATCAGATGAGTCCTACATCAACTCCCCATTACCCAATGGAAACCTGCACCGACACGTAAATACTGTTACCACTGACGCTACCGTGGAAGTGTTCTCGCAGTGGCCAAGGCCAGCTGAGTAAATTAGGCTTTGGATCCTATTAGCCACATAGTGACTTTTCTCCTGCAATTAAATTATTTCCCCTCTCTCTGCATCATCTGTTTCTTTGTTGTATTATTTGTATTGGCTTATCAATGGGTTTTTAGTTACCCACTATTTAAAAGATGCCCACCGATAATTTTCAATTTCCAGCTATCCCTCACTTTTCTGCTTTATTTTGTAGTCACATCACCTGAAAGAAGTATCTAAAGTACTATCTTCATTCCTCATTTCCAATGTTTCCATCCCACATCAATCAGGCCTTCTTACTGACCAGTCCCTGACACACAGTTACTGCAATAGGTACTATTTCTGTGCATGAATATAAAATTCAATCTTCTATTCTTCTTTATAATTGAGAAAGGCATTTTAAATACTCTATGGCCTATTTATAAGTTGATGAATACCAAACACAAGGTGGAAAAGTTCTAAGAGGGAGGCATGAAAGATAATTATGTATAAATTAAGGAGCTTGAAAACAACACCCCCCCAAAAAAACATCATTTCTCCAATCAAGTAATTGCTAACAAATGTATTAATCCCTTACAGAGTCTTCCGTTAGGGGATTACTGGACTTAAAAAGAAAAACAGAGCAAAAAAAAAAAAAAACAGGAGCCTTAAACAAGATATTTATAATTTAAAAACTCCTTAATAGAACAATTCTTTAGATTGTCATTAACTCCCTGGACCAGTAGTAAATACTTAAAAAGATGATGGCAAGGCAGTGATGGAGGACAGTCAAATGGGAATCTCAAAAGAGAACAATATTTTAAGAATAAAACATAAGATCTTTTCAATCACTGATCATTATTAACCACAATGTAGTACAGCTTTGTAGGTCAAAGGCATAGCTGGCTAAATAGAGAATGAAGGCTCTCGCCTATGGACAAGAATAAAAATGAGTGCTTTGAAAAGGTTCTTGTTCGATGAAAGCTTTACTCTCGTAAGCAATAACCCACCATGCATTAATTTAAAATAGAGAGCTAGCAAGCTTCAGCAGGACTAAACCCAGAAATGTATTTAACCCGTAATTGTCAAAACAAAAGTAACTAGGTGGCACCTTTGTGGGGAGTAAGTGATGATAGCAACCGCGCTCAAAATAAGCACTTGGTGACTAATGGATGCCAGAGTGATGCTTTGACGGTAACACTCATCAGCAAGAGTCGGACAAAGGCAGGATTTGACGAGAATATTTGAAATCCACTGCTTCAGAAATCCTGGGTTACAAACTGTCCTCATGTAAACACTCCATCTGCTATTAGGCAAGAAGAGAGGAAGAGCTCATTTTTGTCTCAGCAGAAGAATGACATGTTAAATGTAAAAGTTTAAAGAGTCATAACATGCCTCATAACAAATAATACTGGAATAGACTCGAAAGAAAAGCCAAGAGTGTTAGTTGTAAAATAATACGAAAATAGTAGAAAAATCCCTAGGGAATAGCAAAATTATCTTGGAAAGTGCGAAGCTCATTCCTTCATTTGTTCATGAAACATTTATTGACAAGTTGCAATGTGCAATGCAGAGTCTTTGACCTTAGGGAGCACAAGGTAAAGAAAACAGACCCTCAAACAAGCGCTAGGTCTAAATGCACCTACATTTGCATCTATAGGTTAGCAGTGGTAACTAATATCTTGAGCACAATGCAAGACTTCCTAGGATTGAATCCACCCACTAATTTTGTGATCTTGGGCCCATTAGTTAACCTCTCTAGACCTGTTTCTTCATCTATAAAGTAATAATAATAATTGCTCATCCTCACTGGGTTGTTATGTGAAAAAGAAAACATGCAAACAACTTGTAATAGTGCCTGTCACAAAATTAGTCTTACACAAATATTATTATTAGTATTACTAATAGATATATATGAAGCAAAAGGATGCATAGAGTACATAGATATAAGATCTTAAAGATACAATTATGTAAATAAAAGTAATTTAAGAAGGGATGTAATCATCTAAAACACAACCCTCACATTCCTTTACTTAGGACCTTTTTAAAATTCTGTATCTTTAAATTGAAAGATACTAAAAAACTGCCATTTCAAAGTAACCACAATAAATATAAATGAAATTAGTTCTGAAAACAGCAGTGCAAAATAAACATTAATATGCAAATAAGAAATTTGTAGAATTTTGGATTTAATACTGAATTTCTTGCAGAATACAATTGTGATCATATAATTAGCTGTTCAAATATATCTAGTAAACTATTATGTGATGATGAAAATTTTGTTTATTTTTCTCTGTTCTATTTTTCAAACATTCTTCAAAAGTTTGAATGTTCAATATACACAGGAATTATGTTAGGTAATAAAGGGAGAATGATAAAAATAGGTAAGATACAGCCATTCCTTATTCTCAAGGGATTCACAGTCTAGGAAGGGAACACACACATCCTTGAAATGAAAAGAAATGGGGACTCATTTTTGTTTATTAATTATTGCTTGAGGGCTTATGTCCTGGAACTCAGTTGATAATGGATTTCAGGAAAGAAATTGTCATCCTCTTATGCCCCTCTGATTAGTAAACATATTCTGTCATTATATATTCAGCTCTTACTTTCACCACCACATTCCCGTTTGAAATCTTCAAATTCAATGTACCATTCTTTGACAATAGCCATCTACCCTTCAACTCTCTCAACCCTTTACTCCCAGTACAGTGTTTAAGTCCTGCCATTTCTCCACCTTCCCTCTTTAATACTTTCTGCACTTGCACAGTTTCTGTCTTTCCTGTGCAGCCTAGATACTTGGTGGGTCATGTCACTCACTTTCCTGCTAGCATAGTCCATATTCCTGTCACCTTATTCTTCCAAACCACTTCTCTCTTAAATTTCCAGCTTTCTGAAAAGCGTTTCGACTAGAGTATGTCTAGTCTAGCGTTTTGACTAGAGTATGTAGCTTGTTCAGCAAACAATTCCCTCTTTCATTGCCCTCGGCCACTGTTGCAAACCTTCATTATTCCCCTTCTCTCCCATATCCTTCCCCTCTGAACACAGGGCCTTGCCTTCAACGTCTCAGGAAAAACTGAGCCCACACAGCATGAGGTTCCCTATTTACCCCACGTGTATTAACCCATCAGTTCTCTATTTCATCGTTCTTGTACATGATGTCTCTTTGAACAAGGCTAATTCTGCCATCTGTGCTTTTAAATAGGTTATATCACGTTCAAATTTCACGTTTTTTAATTATATCATATGATTGTATCTTCTTATTCTGCATCAGCTTCTTATTCACAACCTAAAAACAAGTCTCTGGTTCTTCAGAATTTTTACAAGTTATGATGTTCTCTAGCATTTCCCTTTCCTTTGTTGACTTACTATTTTCTAAAAATCCATGTCTGTAATCTTTTCTTCTTTTTTTCCCCTTTGCTTCTTCACCCATCTTCCTCAACCATTCCACTGAAAGTGATTCTGATAACAACCAACAATGGCCTCTGTTGGGCAAGTTCCTGGCAAGAAACAGAGTGCAAACAGAGAAGGTGTGATTGGAAGGAGTTTAATAAAGAGGCTATTTACAAGGGTGCAGGAAGGAAACCAATAAGACGTGGTGAGGACCACAAGGCCAGCAGCAGGTGAAAAGGACTACCACCCCACAGACCTTGAGGGGCAAGACCAGTGAGACGTGTAGCTATGGGAAAAGAGCTGACCGACAGGAGCTCCAGTGTTTTGGAGAGAGCACTGTCCCTGCCATACTGTGGCCCAGCAGGAAGAGAGATGGGAAAATAAATAATGGGATCTCTCTCCTCCTCCTGTTCTCTTCTTTCTCTTCAATGCCTGCAATTGTCCAAAACCAACTGGACCATATCGTGGGAATACCAGGAGAAGAGAGTGAGCAAGGGATTGAGAATCTATTTGAAGAAATAATGATAAAAAATTTCAATGATCTGGTGAAGGAAAAAGACTCACAAGTCCAGGAAGCTCAGAGAGTCACAAACAAGTTGGACCCAAAGAGACCTACACCAAGACACATCATAATTAAAATGACAGGCTTAAAACAAACAAACAAACAAACAAAAACCTGGCTGGCGTAGCTCAGTGGATTGAGCGCAGGCTGCAAACCGGTGTCGCAGGTTCGATTCCCAGCCAGGGTACATTCCTGGGTTGCAGACCATAACCCCCAGCAACCACACATTGATGTTTCTCTCTCTCTCTCTCTCTCTCTCTCTCTCCTCTCTCTCTCTCTCTCTCCCTCCCTTCTCTCTCTAAAAATAAATTTTAAAAAATGACAGGCTTAAAGACAAGGAGAGAATCCTAAAAGCCACAAGAGAAAAGCGGTAGTTACCTACAATTAAACTGTCATCTGAGTTCTCAAGAGAAACATTGCAGGCCAGAAGGGAGTGTCATGAAATATTCAAAGTGATGAAAAGCAAGGACCCGCAACCACGGCTACTTTACCCAGCAAGGCTATCATTTAAAACTGAAGGAGAAATAAGGAGCTTCCCAGACAAGAAAAAGCTAAGTGAGTTTGTTAACACCAAACCAGTACTGCAACAAATGTTAAAGGACTTGCTTTAAGAAGAAGAAGAAGAAGAGGAAAAAAAAACAGAGGAAAATGGTCTAACAATAAAATGGTACTAAATACCTATCAATAATCACCTTAAAGGTAAATGGCTTAAATGCTTCAACTAAAAGATGAAGAGTAGCTGAATGGATAAGAATACAAGACCCATATACAAGCTGTCTCCAAAAGACCCATCTCAGAAAGATACACACAGACTAAAGGGATGGAAAAAGATTTGTCATGCAAGTGGGAAGGAAAAACAAAGCTGGGGTAGCAATACTTACATGCAACAAAATAGATTTCAAAACCAAGGCTATAGTAAGAGACAAAGAAGGACTCTACATAATTACAAAGGGAACAATCCAACAAGAGGACATAACCCTAGTAAACATTTATGCACCCAAAATAGGAACACCTAAATACATAAAACAAATCTTGATGGACACAAAGTGGGAGACTGACAGAAACACAGTCATAGTTGGGGATTTTATTACCCTATTGACTTCAATGGATAGATCTTCCAGACAGAATATCAACAAGGAGACAGCAGCCTTAAACGACACATTAGATCAAATGGATTTGATTGATCGTTCAGAGCATTTCACCCCAAAGCAGCAGAATATACACACTTTTCAAGTGCACATGGAACGTTTTCTAAGCTAGACCGCATGCGAGGACACAAAATGAGTCAGGAAGATTGAAATCATATCAAGCATCTTCTCTGACCACAATGCTAGAAATCAATCACAAAAAGAACACTGAAAAATATGAAGACATGGAAGCCAAAGCCACCTGAATGCCAGAGAGGATACTGTTGGTGAAATGTGTTGAGTCAACCTTCTTGGGACAAAGCAGGATAGAGGACAGAGAGTGGATCTTCAGAGGCAAATGGAGGATATTCAACACAACCACTGTATCACCAAACCGCTAGAACCTACTGTTGTCATCTTACTTGATTCTTGGCTTCATTGAGTGCTGATGACCACTCTCACATTGAAATCCTCTCTTCACTTGGTTTCCATGATACCACTATCCAGATTCTTCTATGCTTCTGAAACCATTGTTTCTCAGTTTTATCTTTTGGTCTTTTTTCTTGTCATATTGATGTTATCTTGGATTAGCCTCCCAGGCTCTTAGCATTCTCTTATTCACATGGATGGCTTCAGGGGCCACCTATACCAAAGCTTCTGAACCTTGCTTCTATTGATACTTTGGGATACATCCTGTGCATTGTAGGATGTTTAGCACTATTCAGTGTCTGTGCCCTGTAGATGCCAGTGGCACCCCTATTCCAGTTGTGACAAATAAAACTACCTGACAATTTTTCCAAACACCGAACATTGCTGAGTGTCCTCTGGAAGGCCAAATCACTCCCCACGCTGGCAAGAGCCACTTACCTTTACCTATAAAATACACTCTTCTGTGTCCTGAGTTTCATGCTGATGAAAATTTAATCACACATCATCCCTCAAGTGTACCACTATAATTATTTCCTAACTGGATATAACGACTTCCAGTTTTCACATTGACACCAGAATGATCCATAAAAGGTTGTGGGTGGGTGAGAAAATCCCAAGGCAGTCAGGCCTTACAACTGATGGTCTCTTGGAACATCGGTGAAACAAGTAAAAGTAGAATTTAAAGACTCTTTTTTAATATTTTAAGTATTTTTATTGGTTATGCTATTACAGTTTTCCTAGTTTTTTCTCCTTTATCCTCCCTCCACCCTACCCCCCAACCCTCCAGCATCCCCCCCATGCTTTAGTTCATGTCCATGGGTTGTACATGTAAGTTCTCTGAGTCCTCTGTTTCCTACACCATTTTTATCTCTCCCTATCTATTTTATGCCTATTAATTATGGTTCTCCTTCCCTGTACCTTTCCTCTCTACTCCACACTGAAGTCCCTCCGCGTGATGTCCATTTCTCTGATTCTGTTCCTGTTCTAGTTGTTTGCTTAGTTTTTGTTCTCATTGTTTTTCTTTTCTTTTACACTCATTTGTTGATAGTTGTAAGTTCATTGTCATTTTATTGTTCATATTTTTATCTTCTTTTTTCTTGACATACTCTTTGAAACATTTGGGGATACAGGCACTCTTCTTGATGACCTATGACATGCGTGAGCGAAGAGGCTGTGTACAGAAGTATTGTACCTCCTATTACTAGAAAAATATATTCCTTCAAAAAACATGAATTTAATTAACAGCAATTTTCTCTAGTCAACTTTCAAGAGTATGATCTCTAATTAAAAGTTTAAAATCTGAAAAGATGACAGAGGCTACCATGGTATTGACATAAATTTAAAGATATGTAGGTTTTATGACAAAAGTTATTATTTTTATAGCTGTTACATTTGTTTCAACAACCCTAGTGCCTTTAATAAGAAAACTTTGAAAAGTTATTTAAGAATAAATACATTAGTCATGAGTTGTTTGTATATCCTGTTACGAAAACAAAATACCTCTCAAACAAATTAAATATTAAATTCCTGAAACATATTTGGAGTCCACTATGCAAGTCCTGATTTCTCAAGAATTCACATGAAGGCAGCACCCCCTGTGCTGTGAAATAGTGTCTGTGGAAACTGCAAATGACATAGCCAACATTTTCATAGCGTGTTTTATATATATATATATATATATATATATATATATATATATATATATACAATTTCACATACATGATCTCATTTTGTGCTCACAATTGCCTAATGAGGTATGCAGGACAATGCTTTTAACATGTCCAGTTCAAGGATGGAGAAATTCCCCCCCCCCAAGCTTTCTTGAAGTATAATTGACAAATATAATTATAAGACATCAAAGTGTACCACATGATGATTTGATGGACATATACATTGTGAAAGGATTCCACCCTCTTCCCAGCTGGATTAATTAGCACAGGAAATGAAGTAGTTGAAGTGTTTGTGGTTAGTTGACTCGTCCAGGTTTATACAGCTAGTAAGTAACATGAAGCGTTTGAACTTAACCTTGAGTCTCCCAATCCCAGTGCCCATGGTCTTCACGTTGTATCATACTCCCTACCTAGCAGTCTCAAACACAAAGAATATGTTAATAACCCAATCTGGGCATCTTTTCTAAGATTAGAAGATCCTTCTTAATATATTTCATGTTCATATATCAATTCTTCAAGGGAAAAAACATCACAAAGTGACCAGATAAAGCTTCATTAAATTCCATATCTCCAACAACTAATGCAGTGGTCGCGCGCAGCTCTGGCAGAGAGAACAAGGTTAAGTGTAGAATGATCTCACTTTTCAATTATGGCATTTCCTTATTTGGGCAATAGCATTTAAAAAAAATTGAATTTTATCTTTACTTGAAGCTCTTAGCTATAACTTGTATCAGTCTTTTTACCTTTCAGGTTTACTTTTGGGTTTTGGTTGTTTTTTTATTTTTTTTATTTTTTGCCATAGTGTACAAGACAAGTCTACTAAAACTTAGTTTTCATAAAACCAGGTGTTTCACCCCAGGCAATTTTATTTCTGAGTGTCCACTCCCAATTCCCAATCCTTGAAAACACATACTGGCTTGATTTATTCATCTTATCTCAAAAACAATAATTCATTTTTAAAGGTTGACATTTATTCACTGCTGACAACACATAATTATCTCCCATACAGAGTTCCTGTTCTAACAAATTAATGCACTTTCTACAGGCAACACTAATCATGTGAGACTGAACTTGCTAGGTAATGAATTATGAGATTCATGTAATAAATTATGTAAGTCTCACAGAGGTTTAGAAGCGTAAGGCTATGTCTGTATATTTACTTTTTATTGGCAATCAATAGAGATGCCATTTTTGCCCCAAATTGTTTCTGCTTTGAGTATTTAGGGATAAAAAGGACTTTTAATTTTAGTTTGTTTTTATTTTTGTTTTGGTGGGTGACTGGGGAGAACTTTCAAACCTCTATTTGACTTATTCTGGGGCCAATCATCAGTGGCCAGTTGAAACAGGAGTGATTTAACTGCTCTTCTTAGCTCCAGAGTGGAAATTTAAAGTACAAGTAGCTCTAAATATAACAATAATAACAAGAAACCTAAGGGATATAAGCTCACTAGTAAAAAAGACATACTGTCAAATTAGATTTTTTTTTAAAAAGTTACTTGCTGTTTAAGAGAGATACATTTAGAGCATAAAGTTACAGAGAAGTTGGAAGTAAAATGATGAAAATCTATAACAAGCTAATTATTTTTAAAAGCAAGAGTCATTAAATTAGTATCAGACAAATAAGCTTAAAGAGAAAATAACATTATTAAATACAGAAATGGTCATTAGATAATAATAAAATTTCATCAGCAAGATCTGTCCGTTTTAAACTTCCATATGCCTAATAAAATGTCATAAAGTATATATAGTGCAAATTGGTAGAATAGAGGGAAAAGGTGACTATTCCATCATCAGGGATTTCAGTACAGTTCTTTCAATCCTTAATGGATTAAGCAACAAAAATTTAGCATCAATGTAGATATTAACTACATAATTAACAAGCTTGGTCTAAGAAACATGTAAAACACTGCAGCCAATAATTAGTAAACTAACCACTTTCCCCTTCTAACACACAAAGATTTTTCAAAAGTTAATAACTAGGACACTAGAAGACAGATTACATTTTAGGACTACAATGCAATTAGTAGAAATTAATAACAAATATAAACTTGCTACTAAAAGATGAATATACACATACAATACTAAACAACTTCTGTGTCAAGGAATAAAATTACATTAAAAATTTCAAATTATTAAAACTGGAAAATAATAAAAATTCTTTATATCAAAACTTCTAGGGTAGAACAAAAAGGCTATATCAGAGAAAATTTTATTCTTAAAAACATAAGATACAAAAGAAAAAATAAATGACTTCGGTGTCTAACTTAGTAAGTTTAAAAAGAAGTAAACCAACAAAGCAAGAAAACGAGGAAATAAATATGATCAGAAATCAATGAAATATAAATTTTATTTATAGATAGAATCCAAAAAGCCAAAGTTGGTTCTTTCAAAAAACAAAACCAAAACTGAAAGAATAGAAGAATATATGCCAGAATGATGCAAGGGCATAAATAACATCAGGAATTCTTTTAAAACATATATAGGGATACCTGCGATGACAAAGCTATGAAACATTATGATGAACTTGATGCCAACAAGTTTGAAAGCAAATAAAATAAGAAACATTTCTAGAAAAATATAACTTACCAAAATTGACTTAAAAATAGAAAGTCTGAATAATCCTGTAACAAGCAACGACACGAGGAAAGTATTTACAAATATCATCACACCTCCACAAAAACACAAGGTCCAGATATATTTACACAGTAATTCTATCCAACTGATAAGAAACAGATAATTTCTTGTAAAGCATTTCCAGAGAACAGAATAATCTCCAACTCATTGATGACATTAGCATAATCTTGATACCCAAACTGGACCAGGTCAGTTAACAAGAGAAGGAAATTACAAGCTAATGTCCCTTATTTGTGTGGACACAAAAATCCTAAATAAAATATCAGCAAATAGAGCCCAACAGTGTATGTAAAAGATAAAACACGGCCAGGCTGGACTGAAGCCTGGAGTGTAAGGCTGAGCGTGTAAACTTCCTAACGGCAGCGAAGGCCCTGCCTTGATGTCTTGATGTCTTCCGTTGCAGGCATCACTGTCCGAGCCCCTTCCGTCCCCACTTCCAAGCTGCGTATGCACCGGTGCAGCTACCAAAACTGAGTGCTACTGCAGGAGCTACTCACTCATGTCGAGTGAGCCAAGTCCTCTGATTATTTATTGGGTCCAGAATCCAATCTCCTCAAAAACAGATGAAATCTGCCGTGGTCCTTAACCTTGCCTTCACCCAGCAACATCCAAAGAGGGAGCTCCCCACCTCTTCCCACTGACCATGCTTGCCCACTCCCAGCTTGCCATCCGCCATCACACTCCACAGCACCGTCATCTCCGTCCCTTCCCGTTCCCCTTTCTCTGTAAAAGCAGCAGACTCCCCTTTATTTTCATCCTTTTCTCCAAGCTTTTCTTCCACATCTTTGCCATGAGCGAAACCTGGTTCTTCCAAGAAGGTACACTTTCCCTTTCCCGCTTTCAAGTGGTGACTGCTTATTCTTTCAAAATCTAAATACCATTCTTGACACTCTCCTTTACTCCAGATCATCATTCCCACTTGCTTTTGTAAAAAGTCTAGGTACTTTTCAAAAGACTCTTACTATTTGTCTGTATCACTCTTCCTCCACTCTTGTGATTGTCCATTACTGACCTTCTAATTGCTCTCTCGCTTATTAAAAAATTAGATATTACTTAACTCACACAGCCTTCCTTCAAGTTCTGTCGCCATGTTATTCTAGCAGACCATGTGTCCATAACCTGGGCACTGTTTCTTGACCTCCAATAACCTACTTCAGCTCTACCATTCTCTTCATTTGCTGTCATGTCCGTATTCTTTCTTCCCAAATCACTATTTCAAGTTTAGTTTTTATCACAATTATGTCTCCTGATTCGTCAACTACTACCAGAATTTTGGATCTTTGATTTTTTTCTAGATCTCCACTGCACTGATGCCTTTACATGCCATTTACAATTCACCAAAGAATTCTCTCTCTCTCTGTCTCTCGCTCCCTTCCCCACTTCTCTCTCTTCACTTTCATTTTTATTTAGCTTAGATTTCATGGTTCATTATTTAAATGATGTTCTTCAACCAATATCATAAATTTCCTAGCCCTTCTTTGCATTCAACTTTTTGTGTAGACAAGATTTTCAAATATCACTCTTCAATTTTTCTATTCTTAAATCTGAGATGACAATGACTATTGGGGGGAATATCACATGGTTTCATTCATTTATTATTATTAATCTCAAAAGGGGCTTTACTGCTGTCTGGCAACCCCACTATGTTTCTTTGGTCAACTTGATCTCCCATTCTTTCCAACAATTACTTGAAATCTTTATTTTACTCTTTCTTCACTCTTAGCAGATGACCTTGCTAACTTCATGGAAATCTGAAGGCATCAGATGAAATTACCTTCAACTCTCCACACCGAACCTGCAAGCCCATGTACTCCTGCACCAATTTTCTTTCCCAAGCTTTTATAGTTGATGTCCCTTCTCATATGGCCAGCAGCCACCCATGCTTCAGAAACTGTCCCCTTCCACTTTCTTAGGAATATGACAAGCATGTTTTCTTACTTCTTATGCAGTCATCCCTCATGCTCTACATGCTCAATTAATCACTCCTTTTCATTGGTGTCTATCCCCTTAATATACATATATATGCCCCATTAGCTACTAGGTTTAGCAAACCACTTTCCTGAATCTTAGCCTCTGTATTAAAAGGACACGATAAAAATAAAAATATATTATCAATAGTAAAGCACTATACTAAATAATGAGTTAGCTTAATATTGTTAAAATTTGTTCCAGCCTAAAAATCAAAGGACTTAAGCAACTTCCCAAGGTTTTGTTGTTTCTTCATGGAAAAATCTAGGGTATGACTACTCAGTCCTCCATTATTATTGGCTATTATTCCATTTATTATTAAAATCTAAAAAAATATTTTCAATAGTGCCAACTTGAAAGCATAGGAATATTTTTTAAAGCCTTGCTACTTTTGTTTACATACAGATATCACAGTCTAGCATCTTAGCTGATTGACATTCAGAAGTTTAATCATGAGGACAAGCATCTGGTGTGTATCTGCAACTAAATTGGATTTGACTAAAATAGAACGTAAGAGCTGATTAAACTACCTTCATCCCTATCATTAAGGTCCCCTTCACAATTCTGTAAACAAAAGTTCTCCTTAAGAAACTGAGCAAATAGAGTGAAAGGTCTTTTCCTAAAAGATCATTTGTTTTAGTTAAGATGTACAGGGTTCTTTTAGGGTCAGAATTTCAGGAGTTTCACAGTGCAGTATAAAGTCTAGCTTCATTTGATGGTGCTAATTCAAACCCATTCAACAAATCTTTGCCCTGATTACAACACTCGTGTTGTAAAAATCCAATGAGATGGGGTCTGTGAAAACACTTCAGAAATGGCAAGAGTATAAACAAACATTTCATATCTAACTCCACTTTTATCTCTTGTCCCTAATCCATAAATCAAAGCTTATTAAAATATTAATTTACCTTATAATAGGCTATAGGTTATGAATTGTATGAGAACTCATTGACTTCCTTTAGTGAATATATTCATGAAAATACTTGACATTCTCAATATAATTACTTATTAAGGTCAGAAATGAGAAACAAGTTACCAGATATTTATTGTACTTTGGCTAATTTATATTTAGACAAATCATTTAGATGAGAGACAACAAACACGATAAGCACTTTAATAGAACTTGTTTATTCCCAACTACTTTGGTAATATAGTTACAAACCTATTGAACTTTGAGCATTGTAAGAATAGGTGAAAGGAAAAGACATTTCATATATCTGAAGAAATATCACAACAGAAAAGAGGTAGACAGAGGTGCTATAGGAAAAGGCAAACTGGTAAGGGTCATAGGTGGAGTATGCTTTTAGAGTAATAGTAGTAATTATTTCCCTAGGGAACGTAATTGTCTTTCCTTTCCCCTGTATTTTTATCCTTTTAAAAACATGACCTGCACTGAAGAATATACATGTAGTAAGTCTCCAGTGATGAATGCCACCAATCTTTTCCTCCCTATATGGATGCGCTCCTACTCCCCCATTGAGAAATGGTCTTTTTTCCCCCTTCCCTGGAAACTAGCTAGGCCCTGTTTGTTTTAACCAATGGAATACAGAGAAATGACATTCTGGGGCATCTGAGCCCCAGAAGTGGAGGTTAACAACTTCCTCTTCTTTCTTTGAGCACTGATGCCTGGGGCTCCTCCTTTTGGAATTCAACTCCATGCTGTGAGAATCCTAAGCCCTGTGCTAACCAAAACGGAATTGGTACCTAGAAGTAGGGTTTATGGGGCCAAAACCAAAACATGTAGCCTTAACTTTGGAACTGAGCAAACAATGAAGGCTTTAGGGCCTTCAGGAAACAGTAGTGGCTAAAGAACAAGGAGGAAATTGCTATGTAAAGGCAACCCTACTCATAAACAGCAACACTTTCCCCTGCGGTAATATGAAAGATAGAACTAATAAACTTATGGAAATCACTAACGGGAAAATAATTGCCTACTAAACTTATGGATCTGACCAAGATTACCAGGCAGAATATTGAAAATGCCAGCTGACTTCTATTAGCTGGCTAAGATATGAGAAGCAGGAGATGAACTAAGTAAGAAAGTGTTCAATTTTGGAGCAAACTTTATAGGAAATATAAAGAACCCAGAACACTTTTTTTCAGCCAGCAAGAGATTCTCAAGGAGGAAATGACCTCTGGACGAAGATCAAATCCAGGGAATTACCAGTAAAACATAGCATCAGGGTAGGTTAGGATCAGGGGCTGTAGCTCTAATACCCTTTAAGAATTCAGAAATATTTAAATCAGGGCCTGAAAGACCTCTTAACTAGACAAAAAGACTTCTAAGAATCTTACAAGCCCTCACTGTGGTGTACTTAGCTGGACAATGGATCCCTAAGATTCTTGAGAGGACTGCTCTTTATCACCCTCTCAGCTCAAAGTCAGAGAGGCCTGTCTTGAACACATCTGTGGGTGTGGCTTTTGTCTAATGGAGCACATTATCATTTGAGTTATACAGAAGACACAGTATCTTTAAAAAAACTCCATAAATTTAGTCTAAAAGGGAGAAACACTTCAAAAACACTTCAAAATAAAAAGGCATTTCTGGGCCTTCAACCTTCAAAAATTTGGATCAGCTCTGGCTGGTATGGCTCAGTGGATTGAGAGCCTGACTGTAGGAGGGTGCAGCCAGGGGGCCCCCAAAAGAAAGATTTGTAATGGCGTCCAGAACTTAAGGTGTCCAGGAAATAATAGAAAGATATATAGGATGTTCTCACCCTCCACCACAGGTGTGGGTTGGGGGAAGGGACACATGGAACAGGGCCATTGAGAGCTGTTTTGCATAGCAACAGCTTTGCAGCTAACCTCTGGCGTGGTCATTTAACACATCTATAACCTTTAACTGGTTGCATAGATACATTAAATAGTTGTGGCCATGCTCTGAGCCAGGGGGATGGAAGGAACTTTCCCCCAAGATGTAACTGGAAGGCAACTCCCTCTAGTTACAGCACCTGCGTGAGAGCTTGGAGATGATTGGCTCCACCACATGGGGCTACCCCTGCCCAGACTCAGGATGGCAGCCCAGTAAAGCTGGAAGGATATGGGAGTGCTGGCAAGTGTAGCTGATTGTGGGAGGAGTCGGAAATGGGGCTGCAGAGGAAGATTGGTGCGGGGATTTAAACCCAGACTCGGCAGCCATTGAAAAGAGGACCTTGCGGCTGTGGTAGTGAGGAGAACCAAGCGCTTTTGGCAGAGTGGGGACCCCCCCCCCCCCGCCCAGCCACGAGAAGAATCACCATGTGGCTTTAGCTGGAGATCCCGCAACACAGCTGATGGTGCTGGGAACCAAGGGAGGCCTACCAGCCAAGCACGGATTACTGGGAAGAATCAGGGGCTGCCTGAGCCACGGACTTCTATTTCTTTTCCTGAGATACGGTACCCCAGACTGGGCAAAGGGGGGAAGGAAGGACTGTGTGTGTTTGTGGGTGTTTAAGGGACTTTGGGATTTTGATGAAGACATTAAGTCATTACTCTGAAGTCTGTAAAACTTGAATAAATAATTCCTTTCCTTTTAGCCAGTCTCTAACATGGAGAGGTATAATTCTCTGGTGAAGGGAAAGGTGAACCTAGTATAGGGGGACCCCAGGAGAAAGGGGAGTCAATTCGGTAGCATTGTGGGACCCTCTTCCCTGGTGGTCAATCAGGGAAAATCATGGGAGAACACATGTGCAGTAGCTTTAAAGTAATACAACTACTTGCACATGCTCAGTAAAAGGCCACCGAAACTAGCCAGGAAGGATCCACCCTATAAAAATAGAGTCCCTCCAGCCCATGAGGTCAATCTCTGCTTGGAGTTGGCCTGCTCCCGTGTCCTCTGCTATAAACTCTGGGTGTTTGGTTCAATTCTTTTTCCTGTTCACCAAGAACCTGGTTACCTGTGCCCACCTGTGACATGACTATGAACCAAAAATTAGGAACCAGGTTGAGAAACTACTCAGCTTCAAACATAAGCCATTTCTCATGAATAAGAATGACTAAGAATAGAGTCAATATTTCCTAGGGAAGAGCCTAGAGTTGAAAACCACTCTTCAGGGAGAATTAGGCACCAATCAACATACATTCTTTGCTTCTAGAATCACGGTGAATTAGAGACATGTGCCCAACTGGAATTCGGAGCTGCTACAGACAATTCACAGCGTTGTGCTTCTCATTTTCCTCTTTTTGAATGTGTGTCTATTGCCTATCTTGTCATTTTATACTAGATGAGTATGGGGAAGAATTCTTTTCTTAAGTTCATGCAACCTCAGCTTGAGAGTAGTTGCAGTACAGATGGATTATATGTACCTGAAGCTGATCTAGATGATGAGAGTATAGGACTTGAACCTGAATCAGCCACATTGCGATTCGATTTTAATGTGTTTTGGGAGGTGGTGAGTGCATTTTCCACATGTCAGGAGTGTACATTGTTACGGTCAGAGATTACATGAACTAATCTCTAAATATGGCTGCCATCAAGCCCTTTTCTTCTTCGCCTTCTTCTTTTTTTAACACTGTGCTAGGATAGAATGGACCACCTCAGTAGCTGCTGAGGCCAATACATTTCTATCACCACAATTACTTTAGCAAACCTGGTTCCCTCCAAGCCCTTTTCTTCTCGTATCTGCATGCCCATTGAGAGGTGAATGTTCTTTTTCCCCTTCCCCTTTAATCCACGCTGGTCCTGTAGGCTACTTGGACCAAGACAATGTAGACTGTAGAGGAAATGATGCTCTGAGACTTCCAGGCGAGAGCCTGGAACAGGACACAGTTTCTGTGTTTCTCTTCATGGAATGCTGATGTTTGGGATGCTACTTCTTGGATCCCAGGCATCGTGACAGGAAGAGCCCCAAGCCACACGGAGAAGGACTGCAGTGTGGGGTGCGAGCTGAGTTCCCAGCCGACAGCCAGCATCAACTGCCAGCCATGTAAATAAGCTCTCTCATATGTTTCATGCTCAGTCAAGCTCCCAGAAAAACTGTAGCTCTAGTCAACATCATGTAGAGCAGAACCACCCAACTGACCGCTGTACTTAGAACTGTGAGAAAAAAAATGGTTGTTGTCTCAAGCCAATTAAGTTTGGGAATGGTGTGCTAGTAATAGACAACCAAAAAAATACACACATTAATGCCATTAAGTAATACACATTTAGCATAGTCTAAACGTGCGTGTTTTGGAGCTTTATAAAAACTGTATCACAGTACATGTAAGCTTCTGAGATTTGATTTATCACTTTCTCATGTAATTCTCCCTCCTAAATAAAATTACAAAACCCCTATTTTTAAAAAATAATTGCTAAGTTTATTGAATGCTTACTGCATACCAGGCACTGCTCTATGTTTTTTATATATGCAAAGTAATTTAATGCTCAGCCCTATGAGACAGATACTATTACCTCCATTTTACAGATGAGAAACAGAGGCACAGAGGGGTTAAGTAGTTTGCCCAGGACACACAGCCAGTAAACATTAGACCCTAAATACAAAACCTACCATTTATTTTTATTCTCGTCAGTGGATACTTGGGTGGTTACAAACTGGGCTGACTTGAACATTCTCACACGTGTACTCCTTCCTGTGCACAAATGAAGAATTTTGCTACAGTACATATGCAGAATAGCTAGGTATTAGAGAATGTGAATGCTTAACCTTATAAGAATGTCAAGTTGCTTTCCAATGTGTCAGTTTAAAACTCCATCTGTAGTGGTCTTCTTGATGCACATCTTCATCACTGATAATACTGTATTTAATTTTTCAACTCATTGGATATGAAACGGTATTCATTGTGGTCCCAATCACTCATGAGAGTGAACATCTTTTCATGTGTTTAATCATATACTCCTTAGGAATACCTGGTTTATCTTTTGTTGCTTCTTCTTTTTTTAGGATTTTATTTTTAGAGGGGAAAGGAGAGAGGGAGAGAAACATCAATGTGTGGTTGCCTCTCACATGCTCAGAACTGGAGATCTGGCCCAACTCAAGCATGTGCCCTGATTGGGAATCAAACCAGCAACCCCCTGGTTGGTCAGCTGGCAATCTCCTGAGCTACACCAGACAGGGCTGTTCTTTGCTCCTTTTATACAGGACAATGATGAGTAGAAGTGGTGATAACAGGCAGTTTAGCGTTCCTGATTTTTACTATAACTTAATCATTATACATTATCCTTTCTTCCATGATGTTGAATAACTTTAATAGTACTTTGACTTTCATATCTATGTTCACAAATGCTGTTAGTCAGTACTTTTTTCCTACTGAATTGAATGTGTCTGATTCTAGTACAATAAGTTATACTGGTCTCATAAAATGAGCTTACCTATTCTTTGGAAGTTTATATAAAATGTTGAAATAATATGGTCATTGAAAGAGGAGTAAAACATCTGTAAATGTGAGCTACATGTTCTCTTTGTCAAAAAATTCTAAATTATTGTTTACTATTGAAACTATTAAGTCTATCTAGCTGGTAATCTCTTCTTGAGTCAGTTTAAGAAAACTGCATTTTTCTAGACCATTGTCTGTGTTAAGATGCTTCTGGTAGTCTCTTATTATTTTTATTACTATATATATAGGTTAGAATTTGAGTCCTGTTTAATTCTTGTTCAAATGATGTCAATTTGATCACGGAAACAACTTTGGCATTGTGATTGTTTTCTAGTTCACTCATCTCTTCCATTGCCTGTATCTCCTTGTTTCTACATTGCTTGTTCTACTGTTCGTTCCCTAAGTTACACACTTAGCCTTCCTTAATTTAAGCGTGTACAATCATCTCCCTCCAAGTGCTGTTTCTGCTGCACCACCCCATTTTCCAAATGTAGCACTTATAAGTAGATTCTAAGTATGTTTTCTTTCATCTATGAAGATTTATTAACTTGTAAGTGTATAATTTTAAAAAGTTAACCTTTATTACCAACCTCTAACTTCTGATTATCCATTTAACACTTTTTGAAATTTACCCTGCCTAGTAAGTACATGGTCAATTTTTGCTAATATACAACGGTTAAGAAGAATATTCTCTAATTGTTCAGTATTCTAAACATGTTCATTGAATCAATATTCAGATATGTACTCACTCATTTTCAGTATGCCTGATTTATCAATTGAGAGCTACTGATTTAGCCCTCTAGTTCATACATTTTGAGATCATTTTATAAAGGATTTGGAAATTTATCCAACAAAAAGGAAAAAGGACAGGACACATAGACATGGACAACAGTGTGGTGATTGTGGTGTAGGGGAGAGGAGTATAAGGAGGGTAATAATGGAAAAAATGCAATAAAAAATAAACAAGTTGTTCTAGTGAATTGATCCTTTTACCACTATTTAGTAGCTTTTTCCATCTTTAACACTTCATAAAGTCTAATATTGATTTAATATCACTAAAGTTACAAACATTTTCTTTTGCTACTTGCCTAATTTTTTTTAACCCACCCTATAAAAAATCAATCTGGTGGTTACTTTAGTCTATTCATAATTATTTTAATTGACTTCTTCCTATTATCTTTCTAATTTTGCCCCTCCTCCCACCCATAATTTCTCCTTTTTCTGGACTGAGTTACTGACTTCCTACTCCATATTTTAAACTTCTTTTCCTCCAGAATGATTCATCCTGTATGGATTCTTTAGCAGTTACACTTGAAATTTTACTATATATTTTTAACATATAAATAATATTACCCGTTTTCTGAATAATAAAAGCACCTCAGAAAACTTGAATCACCCTCCTCTCATCTTATAAACTATTGTCCAATTTTTCAACTATATCCTATTTTAAAAGTACACATAAATGTTGCGTAAAATGTTTATTTTTACATTTGCTTACAACTTCTTATAAACACTTCATTACGATGGTTTTCCATAAACAACACTTGATTTACACACGTTTATCATTGTATTTGCTCACTAGTTCTTCCATTTCAGATCATCTTCTTGCAGTCTCTTAATGGTCTGTTGATGGTAAAATCTGTTTTTCATCTGAGCATGCCTTTATTTCAGTCTTGCTTGGTACAAATTCTAAGTTGATAATTAGGTTTTTCCACAATTTTGAAAGCATTAAATTACCATCTTTTGGGTATACTGTTGCCATTAAGAAGTCTACTTCATATTTGTCTCACCTTCATTCATCTCTTTCCTCCTTTGATTGCTTTAAAATCTTTGGTATCTTGCAATTACATGACATTGGGTTTAGGCATGAATTTTATCCATATATGCTTGGGATATATTGTGCTTCCTGAATTCATATTCTTCCGGCAAATGTGGAAAATTGTTATTTCTTCAGATATTATCACTCCTCCACCCTCTCTAGTCTCTCTCCCTGGTGCTTTGAGTTTTTATAATTTTTCCCTCTATAATTCTTAGAATTTGTATCTTCCAGGAGCTCATTTCTCCTCGCTGCAAACTGAGTCATTTCTTTAGCTTTAGCTTCCAGTTTATTCACTGTCTTTTCAGCTGAGTCTGATATGATATTCAACATGTCTAAGTTTTTTTTTTAACTGCAAGTAACATTTCTCATTTCTAGCAGTTCCTTTTGTTTTATTTTGCGTATCTGCCAGTGGTTCCATCCTTCTTGTATGTTGGCGACGAGGCCTTAAAGAATTTAATCCACAGTTCGTTCTTTCTATAGGTTCTTTCTCATGCTAGCTAGTTTCAACTTGTGCTTGACGATCTCCAGTCATGAAATAACATTGCTTATCTTGCTCTATGAGAGTCCTGGGCCTGTATCCCGCTTCTGCCAGGAGTCAGAGGGCACTCCAAACTGAGGGCCACCTCGACTGTGCTGGCTGGGGAAGCATCTCGGGCTCAGACTAATCTCCTGGTTCTGGCCCGAGGTAAACTACACAGAGCAGTGCCGCAGTTGGTGTCTGCCCCCGGCAGCCACAGGCCACCTGTATGCCTAATACAGTACGCACGGTTCCCACCTCAAAATGTGCTGGGTTTTGTAGGGAAAGGAAAATAAAGGTATGGGTCTTGGAGATTTCCCCTACTTCCTCTGAGCCTATGAATGCATTAAAGGTAAACTTTTATTCGGGATCTAGGTGTTTTACAATGCCTCGTCTAAAGTCCTGATGGAAGAAAAAGTCTTATTTAACATACCAAAACAAGTATGACACACAAATGTGAGAAAGCACATCATTTATGGCACTCCTTACTGACTCAAACCTGGAAAGGCTTCCTACCTCTTGATTAGAGCTTGGTCAGTATTTTGGAACTGGGTACACATTAGAAAGGTCCTGTAGCACGAACTCACCCAACAGGTTGTTACCCCACTTGGAAGAAATTTCTCCTGCTGTTCTATCACTAAGATACTCAGCCAACCCTGACTATTCACATTGTCAATGTCCTGATGAACATGTGGTCCACATCAAAAGGGCTAAAATCTGTGAAAATAAATGACTGTTCCAAACCTTTAAAAAAATAGGTATAATGACTTGTTACATGCAGCTTCCTCTAGATAAATAACTTTATTTTTGGAAGCCTGAGCAGACAGAAGCAGGGCTAAACAAGGCAGCTGGTGATTTCACATTAAGTTAGAAACACACCTAAGAGGCATTTGGCAACAGATCTGGCTGCTACTGTCTTAAATGCAGATGGCTTGGTGGCACAGTTGTTATTCATAACTGCTGGACAGTGTTCTCCGGATGATCAGGAAGCCCTCTGTGCCTCACCCTGATTAGTCACTGAAGTAATGAAAGGAGACACCAGCAGCGAGGATTCCAACGGCAAATGCTGCAATCACGCCTAAAAGTAAACACACACACAACAAGTGGAGATGGAATGAGCAAAAGTGAGGCGTAACTGTCGTCAGCCTCTGACATGTAGGTTACTGACAGACCTAAACGACACACCCAGACAAATACATATTCAAATACAAATGCAAATACACATATGGCTATGTCCTAAGACAAAGTCTTAGAGGAAAACATAGCAATAAGTTGAAAAAGACAGACTACAAATGTTAGCCTGGGAATCATGTACTTCCACACCTTAACAGAACTTCCAACCACAAACACAGTGTGTTTGTTACACATGTGCACACTCACATACAGCTAAGGGAAAAACTGACACACCCTTCAAAAGGGTTCTATAATTTACACTGACATTCGGCTATCTCATGCTACTTGGCGTAAACCAAACAAGACACCTCCAGTGTGCAGGGGTCCTCGATCATTTCAATGCCAAGTCATTCACGCAGCTACTGGAAACTGCAGAAAGCAGATTCCCCCATTCTAAGAATTAGTAACTCTAGGTTGGCAATTCATTTTTACCCCAATTATTGTTAAGTTACAACAGAATGGACCAGAGTATCCCAAACACACACCCACACTTACGTACAAAGAATTCACATAATTAGCAGGTTTGTCTAATAAGTGACGAGAAAAACAACTAAAGCTGTCTCAGTCAAAAATCCAAACACTTATAAAGCATTTCTCAAAATGGCATTCCACAAAACGATAGCGTACATGTTCTTCCATCAGTAAGTTTGAAAATCTGAAAGTGACTGCCACATGACCTTGGGGCCTTTGAGACACTGAGGAGAATTACAAATTTCCACAGTGGAATTTGACTTTTTTTCATAGTACACACATCAAAATCTGCAATAGCAATCCCGGGAACACCAGTTTGGGAAACACTGTTCCTACTGTACTAATGGATTCCCAAAACTCAACAAGCTTTTCTTGTAAACACACAAAAAATTAACAGGAAGTGTCACTTTTGCAGGCACTGGGGACAACGCATTATTTATAAATGTTTCTGTCTCCAGGGCCTAGCGCTTTCCACAACACTCAGTAAATACTGGCTTAATCTAGCACTTTTCAGTAAAATAAAATACAGTAACTTTAAAGTAACAACAAAGCTCAAATGCAAAATACCATTTTCAAGTTATAAAAGAAATAAAATACCTATGTTTTGATGAATTTTCAACACTATTGCAGTTTTAATTGGTTCTTTTGGTTGTTGCTCATCATCCGTGTTATCCAATGAAGGTTCGGCATTCATAGAGGAACTTATACAAGCTACAAGAGGATAATAATGAGTCTTATTGTGGTTTTGGCGATTAATGATTTCAAACAAGTAGGTATTCATGAGAAAGGCAGGATCAGCAAACTGCAGGCCATGGGCCAGCCTTGGAGCTCATTGGGCAGACTTTCTGTGCTCCACAAAGGCTAAAATACTATTTGGCCCCATACAGAAATATTTTCTGACTCTTCATCTAACCTGATATTTGAAATATACGAGCAAAATATGATCATAAATTTGAGCTCAAAACAACTCAATGTCAAGCAAGGGAAGCACATTATCTCACTTCACAGCTGGAACATGGCACCTGAGAAGTCAGTGCATATGTGAGGGTCACGGGCAGCAGACTGCAGATTCGGGTCCAAGTTTTCTTTCTTCTCGATTGTGCTGACAACTTCTGTAGGTTTGCCTAGCTGAATCTATTTAACACTGACTAAAAGTATTTGAACTGAAAACATTCTTACAGATCACAAAGACTAGAGGGTCTCATTTCCCCTGAGTACTAAAGAGCCTGACAAAAATCCCAGCAGGTACAACAGGTGAAAGGAGAAGGGGCATTCCTCTGGTCGGAAAAAAGGGGGAGGGCTCCTGGAGCCACGCCCTGCTTCCTCCCAGAGATGCAGCGGACTGCTGCTCTCCAGAACTCTAGGGAACTGTGTGTGAAGGTGACTACTTCATGTTGATCCCTTTATTTACAGAGAACCACAGTGAGAGACAGTACATACTGCTGTTTCAATTCCAAGTAAAATAGCCTCCTGCATGGATTGTAAATGTCCTTACGGACACGCGTGCATCCCAGTGTAGTAGCACAGGCTCATGAGGATGACACATAAACTTACTGATATAGGTATCTGTGGTACCTAAATCCTTATATTAGGTCACCAGTAAACAAAAATACTGACTAAAGCATGAATTACACCTATTTGCTACAGACGTTTTTTTACTTGAGCACTTGTATACAAAGAGCACAAAAATGGTTTTATTTGTCATGGTATGTTACACATCTAATGTTGAATTGTTATATGTAAAGATCATGCTCTAGTAGGTCAAGTTCTCTGCACAAATAATTTACTTCATTTAAAAAAAGACATTCTATTGCTCTATTATTTCCATTTTTTAATCTGTCAAAATCTTGTGATTTAACACAAATGCAAGATGATTTCACTGAAGCAGAGCATTTTTCAATAATGAATTAGGCCTTGGCCTGTCATGACAATTTATTCGTGTTTACTTTTGGTGGAAATTGTAGGCCTTTAATTCAAATCTCACGCATTATATTATTCTTACCAAAACTTTAATATGTTATCTGAAAATCAAATGCAAGTGACATCTGATTCAATAAGAAATTAGATCTTAACTATTCCTTTAACTGGTAATTTAATTTCAGACAAATCCCAAATTAACCAATAAAGAAAACAAGTTTCTTGAGCAATTCAAAGGGCCATCATGAGTACACGCTAAGTCGTCGATGTGTTCCATTTTATTCCAAGCTGGTGACAGGTGGGCAGGACTATTTAGAAGCTTTAAATTATAGGTTAGGACTTGAACTGTATTGGTTAGTTGTCTTCTTCCTCATCTCTGAATCCTAAGTTAATGAGGTATCACTATAGTCAGTGATTTAGCCATAAAAATACATCTTTGGTTAAAGAAAAAGTATTACTTTTTCTTTATAATTATAATTAAATAATTATAAATATAAATTTATATTTTAATAATATTATAATATTAATATATTATTATTATATTATAATATATTATATTATATATCATAATATATAATATAATAATAATAATAAAGTATTACTTTTTCTTTATAATTATAATTAAGTAATTATAAATATAAATATAAATGTAATTATAAAGATATAAATATCTTTATAATTAAATTATCAACGTTTAGCCAAAGAGCAAAAATTAATTTCAGTTCAGGTATCAAGACCAAACTGGCAAAATGAGTTTCATCAGATTTTAAAGGTGTGTCTCCAAAATTTTAGCTGATACTGTGGATGCAGTGCATCTGAATTATTAAGTTAATATCTACTAGGAGATGACTAATGCATCTACGAAACTTTAAAGCCATAGTTATCCCTCACCTTCAGTGAGTCATTTTGACAAACAAATTGTTCTTCATCCCTTAAGTCATTTAAAAGCATGTTATTTTAAGATACTTACCTGGCAAAATATGTATTTTAAACATAGCAACTACTTGGCAACTATAGTATAGAACAGAAGTAATTAAATAATAATCAAGCAAAGAACATTGAATACTTAGAAAATAAAGCCAGATACTTAAAAATTTAATGCTGACTGTATAGTAATTCAATTTTTAAATTTAAATATTTTAACTCTTTATGGTTTATTTTATATGAAAAGACTAATTTAAAATATTTAGAAAAATCTATGTATACTATGAAATATCACTTTCATAGTTTAATATTCATGTTTTTCATTATAATTCCGGAGTCATTATTTTAAAGCCAATAATGCTAGTTAGTATCATGCTGCTTTTTCTGTTTTAGAAAGTGTTTTCCCTAACACGTTTACTAATCTCTCATATCAACCCCACGGGAACCTGGGGTTCAGAAGGCACTTGTTCAAGGTTATACAGCTGTAAGCGGCAGGCCCGCACTCTGCTAAAATACCGTCTTGGTAAAATTAAGCATCTACTATTTCTGAGTAAATTAATAAATGAACAAATGAGTGAATGAGTTAAGTGAATCAGATTCTAAACCAAAAGGATGTTTATTTAAAAGCACGTAATTTTTCTATTAAAATGTATGTTTTCACCTTATCCTATAATTTGGGAATGCATCATTTCATTATTAAAAATATACTAATTACTAAATCATGTCTCCTAATTTAACAAATATGTGATAAAGCACAACTAATATAATTCTAGAAAAGTCATATTCTTGGCCATAATACAACTGGTGCCACTGTTCATTTCCCAAAAGGCCTAGGGTTACTTTTCTGTATTCATCCTTCAGAACGAACTCAGATGTTACCTGCTCTGAGAAGTTTCCTTGAATTTCTTATAAATACGGTGCCTGTGCTAAGTGTTCTGATAATTCTCTGTTCCTCTATTACAGAACTCATCGTCTTGTTTCGGAAAAACCCATTTCTCTGCATTTCCCACAGTACTATGAGCTTCTAGAGTCAGAACTATATATCTGATCTCTAGACCCCTAATGCCTAATGCGTAACAGGCAATCCACACATAGTAATCAATCACTCAGCAGAGATACGTTAAGTTTCATAAACAGAGTCCTAAAAGAAGCATACCTATTTTACTGAAGTAGTATCTTCAACACATTACATGACACTAGAAAAACGTTAATACTATCTAGAAACTATGAGTTTGATATGGTGTGTGCAGGGTGGGGGCAAAAGCAGGTTTCCAGTTGTCTGTATGGAAAATCATAAATAACATAAGAATAAACTCTGCATTTCACATACAACTGTAAGCCTACTTCTGCCCCGCCGTGTATATAAGTATACACACCTAAACTTGCCAAATTGCTGTTCTGTTTCCTTTGTCCTTATCATATTAAACTCTTCCTTTTCAGTTAATGCATCTCTGTACTAGACTGCCAAAATAAACAAAAACAGACAGGAAATAATTTTCAAATACAGCACAAAATGTACAACAAAGTGCTAATGTTAAAAGCTTATAAAAATAAAAACCTACAAAAAAGACAAATTGGTTAATATTTATGTCATCTAAGATTTTAAAAATTTATTTTAAAATACCTCATAGCTACTAGTAAATATAACATTTAACAAGGAGACGATAAAACTTCACGAAGGAAAGCTGAGAAACAGGACATTTACTATATATAAATAATAAAAATAATTCATCAGGAAATAGCATTTAAATTTGATAATAGATGAGAAGTATATTATCTTGAGGATAAAAATAAGTCTTTTAATTATTTGTAAAAATATTTCAAGGAATTCAAACCATCATTAAAACCATGGGACTTTTAATAGGCTCGGGATTATACTTTACATATTATAATAGCATTATATTATAGAGCATCAATTTATAAAATACATGTGCTTTCCATTAAAATGAAATATAAAAGGAGAAAAGTAATAAAGAATTTAAAAATGGAAAAAATTTACTAAAATTTAAAAATACTAATGGTCAAAACTTTGCTACTACAGAATATAGGTTATTGCTGAGCAAAGGTCAAAATATTTTTTCTAATCAAATTATTAAGCAAATCACTGGAGACCCTACACTTCTGGTCATTAATCTTGACTAAATTCTTAGTTACTCTTAGGAACTTACTCCGTGCTCTGCTTAAGGAATAATGCACACACTTTCTCTCTTTCAAATCAGATCACAGGTGTCTTGAGGAAAGAACTCTGGTCACTGATTTGTGTCTATCACATTGCCTTGAACACAGCAGATGCTTAACAAATATTTGATAAATAGACATTAAATGCTGTAAACTAGAACAAATATTTCTGGGGCAATGCTTTAAATGTTCTTCACCCCTTAATGTGCTCTGAACTACTGAGCCATAGAGCTATGACTATTACATCCTTTTAAAATCTTCATCGTGTTCAGTGTAGTGCACTATACAAGCCTTAAGAATTTTGTGTGGCTAGGCACAAGCTTATAACTTTTCACACATAAAATAAGAATCTCTCAGTCACTTGATAATGACATTTATGAAAACCTATCATGTTTTAGGCAGGGAGCTCAGGGAAATAAACATTCCAAGTGTTTGCTTTAAAAAATCTTAGTCTCATGAAAAATTATACTGACATAATCAAGGTGAAATTAAAACAGGCAAAGTAACATCATTCATTTAAGTTTAAAAAAAAATTTAAATAACAGAATTAAGATAGCCAGCTCTCACTAGAAACAAAAACAAATCATGAAACAAAGCAAAGCAAAATAAAACAAAACAAAAAAAAAAACAGCCTTCCAAAATGTAAGGTCAGACATGAAAATAGTGGCTAGGGGAAGAAAACGTGTCATGTAATTCAGATAGCATGGTGAATCTGTGCCCTACAAAAATAATACTGACCTATTTTTTGGAACTCTCCATTTCAGCTTAGCATCCAAATTATATAAAGGAAGTAGGAAAATAGTATGGAGAAGAGGTTTAATAAAGTACTTTTAAAAGCTCTGTAAAGATGTTTAACCAGATGATTAATCAAAATAATGGGTTTCGGAAAATTTCTTTGAAAAGAAATACCTTAAAACCATTATTTCCACCTACTTAAGGCTACAGTTGTTTTATAAAGATCTACTTACTAGGCTTAGAAAAACGTGAAGTACGGTAAATGTTGGCAAGATTTTCCAGGAAAACACCAACTACATGTTTATATAGAGAGAGATTAGACACGTGTTTAAAACCTTGGAAGTATCAAACATAATCAGCTTTAAGGAAATCTAAAGATGTGTTATTTAACTAGATTTCTCGTAGGTAATTTTAGCAGTAGTCTAATCAGGTTCTTAAATAACATCACATAATTACCTGTGTTTATTTCCTCTGCAATTTCCAAATCTTCTATTTGAATCCTATGATCTAACATCTCTATGAAGTGGTCTCTGATTTCTTCAGCTGACTCATCGCCAAATTTATAATCACATAACATTACTGCGGATCCCGGAATAGGGACGAAAACTCGGTGAGGGAGGATGTGAAACTCCTTTTCAGAATCTAAAAGGAGAAAAAAATATCATCAATATTTAGATAGGTCTGTCATTGGCATCAGTGATATATATTTTATAAGTATATGAAAGTATCATATATTAGTAGAAATAAAACCTAAAAGTTATTTTCATTTTCTAACTGACCTGGCACAACACTGTTCTTACTGAATCCTCCGGTATACCTCAACACACCTGGTCCCCACAAGGAACCTAAATTATACTCCCACGAAATATGAACTCACCACCACCTTCAATATGAGGATGTTGTGGATTACATAGTCTTGTACTATCCGCCCTCCTATGAAAGAATACCCAGGAGAAAATTTCGTTCCTGGTCTCAGGAATTGCTATTTTTGTTTTAACTTCACAAGCACTAAATTTTATAAACAATTTTCCCCTTTTCATGAAAGTTCACAGCCAAATTAGTAGCCAATCTGTATCAAGGGTACAGAACATGACCGCATGCATGTTTGTACATGTATGCATAAAATAATCTCATTGCTGACTTCATCTTATGAGATGCTAGCAGCCCCCTATGTCCAACATGCACAGGACATAAAGCTGTTTTGTGTGCTCACCTCACTGCCCATTCCATCTTGCTTTCTTTTCATTTTCCCTTTGCCTTATTCTTATTACTAGTATTTATTATCCTGACCATTAATCTTGACTAAGTTCTTAGTGACTTTTAGAAACTTACTACATGCTCTCCATAATTAATAAGGCATACACACTCTATCTTTCAAATCAGATTATAGGGTTCTTGAGCACACGAATCTGGTCCTTGATTTATATCTATCACGTTGCCTTGAACCGAGCAAATATTTAAGGAATATCTAATACACAGACATACTAAATGCTGTAAACTAGAATTAATATCTGGGGCAACAATTAGCACTACATATTGTCATAAACAGTGTTAAGTAATTCTTAGAAAAAACAATCTGGACCTAAATAAATAATGAAGAACTATGTTTTATTCTTCTGTGAATACTCACAAAGTAAAATATATTTGCCCCAATTTCTGACATCACAGTTTTGTTTGGTTCAAACCAGGATTCTAGTGAACTATCAACAAAGACCAAGACTTTGTGTAACGAATGACCTCTTCCAGCTATGTACATGATTTAAAAAGCTATTGGTACACAGAACAAGTAGAAGTAGGCTCACTTTGATAGTAGCCTGCATTTCCTTGCGAAGAAATGAGTGGTAGCTTTATATAACTACAAACAGAAGATGAAGAATGTCTGAAGTGTCAGGGGAAATGCAATGATTTGAATTACATGTCCCTGTCATATTCTGCTTATCATCTTGTTTTCAGAAGAGAACTGGAAGAACAATTTTACTCTGTGACTAGACTGCTGTCTAGCTGTAAAACTCTATTACTGCAATTGGTACTGTAGCACGTAAATTGTTCACCCACTGAAATCATCAGGAATATATTATTTTATTTGGGGCCACAGTTTCTTTAAACAGGTTAAGTTCAAAACTTTCAATGATGGCTATAATTTGTATGTTTAACTGCCATTCAAAACTTAAAAACTATTTCAAACTGCATGCATTCTAGCTTTGCCTGAAAAAGATAAATATGCTTGCTATAAAATCAAATGTTAAAGTATTGGTTACAATGAATTTAAACTACTCATTAAAAAAGAAAAATCACATAATTTTCTAATTAAAAAGTTAAATTAGCCATTTAGTATCTTAATAAGACCAAGTTTTCTAGTTGCTCTGAAGTTTAAAATGGGAAAGGGGAACCTTTTAAAAAACATATCTTAAAAACTTCTAAAAAAGAGTCCTTTAGGAATATTCCCACAGCAGAGTAAATAGTTCAACATTATCTGAGTAAGTTCAAAACAGAAAAAAAATTAAATCTAAGCCAATATGATAAGAACTGGACATCTACTGATTAACAGAATCCTAACTCATACGCAAGTATTACAGCAATTTTTGTAAAATAGGTGATAGCTGAGCTGTCTCTTAAAAGACACGTAGCCCTCTGCAGGCAGGAAGGGACGAGAAGTGCGGCCCAGAGAGTGGAACCGAGACCACAGGCAGAGGACCGTAGTTGCTCAGAAGGTGAGGACCCAGTGCCAGGAGAGCTATACCGTACCCCAAGTCAAGGAGCAAAGATACGTCACAGTGAGATGAGGCTGTTAGGCTGAATGGGTGGCTAAGTGACCAGGTTTCACACAAAAGTCTCAATCCAATTGCTACACGTAAGATTCAAATTCATTTCTCAGCAAAACTATACTCAGCAAAAACTATACATTTCACTACTAGTGGATAGAAATTCAGGGTTATTTGTGAAGTACAGGAAGGACAAATGTTAAACCTGGCAATTCCAGTAACCTTTCAAACTAGGAATACAAAAAAGATTATGATCCGCCTACCAAACCTACTGTACTGTCTATCAGTAGTACTAAAAGAAGTCAGTTTTACAGAGGAGCTATGTTTTCTTCTATAAATATAAAAATATTCCCTTAATGGGTTAATATATATGTTTCAATTATGTGGATATTCAACTGTGAACTGCTAATCTACTCACATCTGAATGGTGGCAAGATGAAGATGAATGTGTAGATTAAAAAGCATTACTCAATATTAAAATTTTCTGTTTGAATAAAATAATTATTTGTAATGCAAATTACAGAAACAGTATAAATTGTTTGTTTCAAAAAATATAATAGTCATGATAGGTTATAACATGATGACCCAGACTTTTTAAAAATCTAACAAAGTCTATTGAGTAATAGATAAGAAGTATATAAAATAGTACACAAAAAAATTGGTAGGAATAAGATATCAATTGCATATATACCACACAGTAATGCCTATTAAAGAATCTATTATATAATATTAAACACAAATAAAATTTTTTATTACAAATTATTTTAAGAAACCTAATACATATTAATTTTTTAAATTAGGTTTAAAATGTTACCACAGTTTTCTAGTCTGTGAAAATTCAGAATTCAGAAATTTATGAAGAATTTTTAAAAAAATCTTCCCAAAAATTGTTAAATGTTGACAGATTTGCTATTTTAAGGTGTTCAGAAACCTTTTTTGGTGCAACTGACAATTTTTCATCCAATAAGAAAAGTAAAATATGGCACATTATTGTTAAAGACAGATAGAGGCACTTATAAAACATGACATGTATATCTTGACAGTCTATCAACTGAATCCATGCAAAGAAAAGTACTCAATTTTATACTCATAACTTTTTTTTCTGGAATCTCATTCAAAAGCAGATCCTCAAACAGTATTTCACAACGATCAGCAACTGTGTTCAATATATCTCTCTTCACTGCCTATGGAAAACAAATTACAATAGGAAACAAAGACTGTTACTTTCAATTTGCATTATTTTACTACCAAAAACCCTCACATAACTGGTTTCCCTGTATAATCATGTCCACTAAAATAACTGATATATTATTCTTTTTTAAATGTCCACTTACTTAGCATGCTTACTAACATTAATAGTTTAAAAGCAAACCTGCCTTCCTCATCTAAATAATAAATTAAAACCAAATAAATAAATGAAATTTCGCATCTGAACAAATAATGCTAGTGTTCTAAATTAGGAAATGTGTAACGATGACAAAAATGCCAGTTATCCTTTTTAAAATTTCTGAATTATAGAGATTACAGAACACTACCTAACAATTCTCCAAATGAATGCTTTTCCTGTTATTTACAAAGTTTGATTTCCCTTAGAAGAAATGATTTCCAATGTACTAATAACTCAGAGATAACTCACAACTGTGGAGCACTTAATAAATTTGTATAACCATTACTTTAAAAAAGTCACAAAACAGATATTCTACATATGAAAATCTTGCGACCAATTACATGGTATAATTGTACTGCCCAACCGATTGGACCTTTATTAGTTAAAATGAAACTAATAATTATGAAATCTGAGAGTGGAAAAAATAAAATTCTAGCATTTCTGAGTAATGATGTGAATGGGCTTCTGTTTCTCACGCACAGTCCCGCCCTCGGTACCTGCACAGCATCTTTGACCTTGGGTCTGTTGCTCTGAATGTAGGCTCTGCACCTCACGGCGCCCTTCAGGTTTACGGAGCCGCTGCAGACCTGGACAGTAGCCGTGGACCTGTGGTCAGAACTCAAATGCTGGAAGACAAAAACCGCTTTAAGTTCTCATAGCCAATACTATAGTACTAACCATATAAACTACAATGTTAACTGTATGGAATATTTAAACATTATAGAAGCCATTTCATAAAGTGAGAAGAAATTTTTGACTGAATCAAGTGTTTGAAAATATTCTCCACAACTTACTATTAAAAGGCCTTCATATTTCTCTTTATAAGTGATATATTATTTTCTGAGAATTCTGAATATAGTGTGAAATTAAACACAACTACATCTAAATTTTCCTCACTGATATGTGATCCAGAACACCAATATGCAATCATCATGTTCACTAAAACAGATATAATGTGCAGATGACTCAGGTAAGTATTATTACCATGAAAAGATGTACAAAGAAGACATGATCTAATGGGAGTTGCATGGCATGCAACGGAAGATCTGCACAGCATATAAAGCCAGATATGACAAATACGGCAAAATCATAAGGAATGTACAGACGCTCATTTACTCCTACAAGTTCAACTCCTTTCATAGACGGAAGTAATGCTCCACGCTCCGCAGCAGGCAAAAAGCAAGTCAGCTGTGCCTGTCACCAGAAATGGTGCCAGTGGTCATAAGCAGTGACTTTTGTCTCGCAGTCTCATTCACCTTTGTCTAAAGAGTGTTGGTTCACACTGGGTGCTGACACGTTTCACAGACATTTCAACCGTATCAGTTTAACAAGGGCCAAAACGGGGAGAGCCCTGAAACATGGGCAGCACTACTAGTAGTCTATGAAATCACAATGGAGGTAAGAACGATGTTTAAAAATCCCACACAACGGACACATAAAATATATTCTGAGTACAACTAGAATACATCATGAAACGATAAGGTCAATTCTGAAGAACAAAAACAAATCATGCAACTTATGAACAGTGCTAATTGTGCGTGTGCAATAAAGAACAATCAGGAATTGATGAGAAAAAATGGCAATGAAATCAAATGACTTCAATATTTAGCTAATGAAAAAGCATTAACAGTCAATATCTAATGAAATTCATGCAAAAGTTAGGGGTTTTTTTTTTTTAAAGAATTTAAATTTGAACGGGAGTAGGGGGGAGAAAACTGTACTTGAACAATGATTGAAATAAAAAAAAAAGAATTTAAATTTAACACAGTAAAGGTCTTGGTGATAAAATATCTGTCACAGACCAAATAGTTCAAAACTTTCCAGGTTCATTCAAAAATGTCCACAAGCCAAGCAGCAGGGGGACAATGCTGACGCACATCCGGAATGAGCTTCTGACGGTGCCTGCAGACACCGCCGAGACATCGGCAAGTTAGGGGTGCAGGAGGAGGAACGGGCTTCCCTCATCCAGTGCGCAGAGCTTTACTGGAAATGAAACTATTCTATTTTGGCAGATAACACCCTATTCACACATCCAATATCTATCTTTAATACATATCTTATAGTGTGTAACACAATGATGACATATAAACCATGTATGTATAAATTGGTGCATTGTTTTCCAAACTAAATGAGACTACACATACAGGACCACACACACACACACACACACACACACACACATCAAGGAGAAGAGTTTTTAAAAGATATGGACATCATCTCGCTCCTTTTAGGTGGAAATGTATCTGAGTTCTGCAGATGTCAATTCCTCTTGGTTTCTTTGGACTTAGGAACAAACTGGCTTATGAAAAGGCTTTGGGAACCTAACTTGTTTATAAAGGGAGAGACTTCTGTGATGCCGACACGGTATTTTGGAAAAGGAAAGGTCCCTCTGGTTGCAGTGGCCCAACGAAACCTTACAGGAGTGGCACCATTTGAGTGAGATCTCACTGGCCAGAGAGGACCCTGACAGACTGGATGACAGAAAAGATGGCGCTGGCAAGACGCCTGGCTCAGGACATACACAGCGTTTTAAGGAACACAAAGCGTATCCTGGAAGAGTAAATTAGAGAATAATGAAATGACATCCTAAGGCTATGAAAAGGCTTGAATTAGACTTTTCTAACTAGTCAATATAGAGCAATTAAAGAATTTTAAGCAAAGAGAATGATAATCAGTGTCTGATCCTTATACACAATAAGTATTTTCTGGAAAAAAAAAGTAAGTAAATGAACAAGCGAATAAATGTGATTCAAAAAGGATCATCTGGCCCTGGCTGGCGTGGCTGAGTGGATTGAGTGTGGGCCTGTGAACCAAAGGGTCACTGGTTCGATTCCCAGTCGGGGTGTATGCCTGGGTTGTGGACCAGGTCCCCAGTTAGGGATGTGCAGGAGGCAACCACACATTGATGTTTCTTTCCCTCTCTTTCTCCTTCCTTTCCCCTCTCTCTAAAAATAAATAAAATCTTTAAATACAAAACCAAAAAAACCCCACAAAAAAACAAAAAGGATAATCTGTAACATGCCCAATATATATAAAAAAAAAGAATCAGGATTTTCAGAAGCACAATCACTTTGGACAAAAATGAAGAGCTGGAGAGAGACCATTTCCGAGTTACTTGAGGTAATATAGGTAAAATAATAATGTTGCAAGGCTAACTATTAGGACTGACTATAAGAAAAATAAAAGATGAACTTAACACTGCAAAGACAGACTCAACAAGACTTGATAGAGGCTGAATGGGAAGAAAGCAGCATCAAGTACTTATTGACTACTTATTATATATTGACTTTAAAGTTTCCAGCTGACTGACCATGGAATGATTGACAAAAACATACTATATTATATACTGTTAAATATCATTACAACAAATTATCTCCTATGATAATTTATGACATTGTCTTCCACTCTTCTCTCAATATTTCCACTCTATATCATATCTTCCAACTGTAATTTTATCACTAAAATAATTTTAACTGAATTGTTTGATAAACCAAGAGGTCATATAAGCATAACTAGTAAAATCATTTAGGTAAAGGACTAACCTTCAAACAAAGGACACTTCTAAAATAAAAAAAAAAGAAAAAAGGAAGGCAAACAAAAGATTAAAAGTACTTTTAAAGTACTGAGAAGAGAAATTAAGAACTAATGTTGACTGGCATAAATCCAATGACAATTTAGCAATGCTCTATTGCTAAACACAGAGAATGAAAAGAAGAAATTAAAACATTCTCATAAGTCTATTTTATTCAGTTAAAAAATATGCAAGCCTAAGACTATACTTTCAGGGATCATTTCTATAGTTTGTTACTAAAAAATATGCAAATCCTAGTAATATTTTTGTTTCAACATTTCCAGCATAATACTGAAATTAAGTTTTCTAAAAGCACGGATACTTTATACCCTGCCTGTTTTCAAGGAAAATTCCAAGCAGTATCTAAATCAAAAGCACACATACTTCTAGGAATAATTAGCAGTTTTAACTTCTTATTCTTCAAGATGCCCAGCTTTCAATTTCTGAAGAGATGTGTAACTTAAAACAGCCATAAAAAAAATTGCCGATAATGTGTGATTTTTATCAAATGAGAAGAGGTACAAATCTATTTCATATTAAGTAAATGACAACTCCTGGCATAAGTTGCTAAGAATTACATCTGTGCTCACAAAGCATACAACCCCAAATACTACACACACACACACACACACACTCTCATGTATGTATATGTGTGTGCATTTATTGCATTTGTGTGCATTTACACTTAAATGCTGTCTACTTTATTTCAGAAGTTTAGTAATCTTGGGCTAAAAGACCCAAATAGGTTGTATTGAAATTGTCTTCCTTGGGAGTAACTTTCCTAGAACAGGACATTTTTTAGTCTCTTACGTCTCTAAAATTTTTGACTCTCTAATTAGAAACATAAAAACAGAAACAATTTCCTGCAGGTTATTGTTAGAAGTAACTTATTTTAGATAAGTAGGATTTTAAAATATTTACCAACTGTGTGAGCACTCTGACATCAAAAGAATGACCAATTGCTTGAGCATTTCCTCTAGAAGATTTTTTCTGGAAAAAAAAGTTAAAAAACTATGTTATTGAGATCAGAGTGGAACATAAAAGATGATTTAGGAACTATTCTACACACACTAAATAACCTAGAGGAAAAAAACCTTATTATTTGTTTTATTTTAGCTTTTCCTACAGACATGTTGTTTTGTGTATTCTATAGCAATCAATATGTACGGTTAAAAACCATTAATTTCCTACTTTTATTCCTCTAGAGCAAGGACTGGCAAACTGTGGTCGAGGGGTCAGATTCAGATTGCCACCGGTCTTTGTAGATAAAGTGTGACTGGCACACACCCAAGATCACTCACTTACATACAGCTTGTGGCTGCTTTCATGCTACAGCATCAGAGCTACAACAGACACCAAATGGCCCGCAAAGTCCAAAATATTTACCATTTGGTTTTTCCCATAAAGTTCACTGACCCTTGCTCTGAAAAGAGAGTTCACCAAAGTTTCTCCTCAAATTAAAGCTGTTTTAGAAGGCCATAGAGACCCCTCTTTAAAATGGAGAAACTTAGTCTTCAAACTGCTATCAGGGCAGAATTCCAATTATTTCAGAAATAATCCCCCATCATTTTCCGAGGGGAACATCTGCCCTTTACTTTAAAAGATCTTAGAAATAAGAAGTAGATGAAAACTGTTTTCATGAAGAAAAGGACTAAAGAACTAAGAACAGTCATCTTTTATTTTGCCTTAACACAAATAATTTCATAAGATGATTTTCTCTTAACTCACCTGTCCTTCTAGTAGGTCACAATCTTCAGCTTTAACTTGTCCATTAATCAAATAAACCCCATTTTCTATTTGCTTGGCCCAGCGTGCAAGTCCGTTCTTAAGAGAAACACAACACAGTAGCTTTCAGACATGATGCCATCTCAAATAAACTCCCTAGAGTCAACTTTTCCCCCCAATACACTGAAGCAGTGAAAATCAATCGCTAAGTATCAGTAGTGTGGTATGTAAACTCAGTCTCACAACAACAAAAAATATGTAGCCCCAAATTTTGGCACCTTACTCGTATTTAATAATAGTAATTCTAATCTTTATCCCAAACTACCATTCATAGCACAGACCTAGGAGGCTTAGTAACTGTATGGCCACAGTCAAATACACTCAGTAATTTCCATTATCTTTTAAAAATCTGAGAAACGAGAAAGAGCCTAAAATATATGAAGCCGTATTAGAGGGAAAAAGCAGCAACCTCCATTTGCCTCCTTCATTGGAAATGAGACACGAACACAAGAATGATACAGAAATTTTTTAAAGGACTGAAAAAGAGAAAAAAAACACATGAAAACCAAGAGAAAGCAGAAAGACCAAACAGTATATATTCTTACATAACTCTATTTCACAATGTACATAATTATGTTAATTAACAAATACTTATGGAGCACCTATTATGCTAAATACGAGTATACTAGTATTATGACATTGTAATCTGGGATAATGAATTAGTTACCCCAAACAGTATCATTATAATTAGAATGCAATTTTTGAGGTTTATAAAATGAATGGCAGACAACCAAAAGAAAGCAGATTATCTATTCAGCAACCACCACAGAAAATTCACTTTACCCTGATACCTTTGTATTTTTCTCCAGGGTATAGCTGACAGAAGTAGCAGACAGTGGGATGTGAATATTAATGTGAACTGTACACTCTAAAGAATGCCATGAGGTTGACAGTCCATTCTGATACTTCCAGTCTGCTGGTTTTGCTGAACTCTTTACCAGTGAGGAAGAAGGAAAAACATAAAACATATTAGGTCATAACATGACTTAATGGCTCATACAATATGCAGCTAACAAATCTGGCCACATTCTTTCATTAAAGGTCAATTGGTTAGAATTAAATAAAAATAAAGCATGCATTTAAGTTTGGTAATCTTCAGGATACTGCGCTTGGCAACCCCCCCGGCGGCTGGCTGGAGAAGGACCAGACAGGCCGTGTTCAGAATTCTGACAAGTGCTCTTGCTCCCATCTGCAGCTTCGACAATGCTAACTTGGCAGCTTCTGACGTGAAGCCAATAATCACCATGTGACAGCGTGTGCTGGACATTCTCCTGTCTGTCCCATCCTTGCTAACAGAATTCTACACAGTTACTTTTTCACACTGCTTTCAAACATCTTAGTAAAATGTTACTACAGATCCTGCTGAGCACAAGTTAGTTGCTTAGTAGGCATTGCAGATACCAAAAACACACATACTTTTACTACGAGCCTCTCAAATATAACACTAAACACATAAACAAGGTAGGGAAGCTTAATAAAAATACGTTAACTAAAAAAAGTTTCTTTGTAACAAAATTAATATTTCAAAATTAAAAAACTGGTGGCTGTGGATATCAGCAGGAGAGGATAGCATTGAAAATGATAAAACTAAATAAAGAATTAAATTTTGTTTTTAAAATAGTTTGCAACACAGAAAAATCTTTAAAGAGCAATTTTTCTTACCTTTGGATCATGGATATCGTAAGTTCGACAAAATATTCTTTACTAATTAAGGATAGAAATAACCTAAAAGAGAATTAATTCTTCATAATCAAAAGAAAATAAACCATCCAAAAATAAAAATGAAATAAAGTGTAAGTGTCCAAGAGTTTTTATAAAATCATACCACTTTACACACTTAAAGATACATATACATATCTATGTGTATATATGTGTTTGTACAAATATACACACGTATTGAAATTGCTCTGACTATAGTTATAGTGCTTTAAACTATTTCTTACTACTTATAAATGCTGCTAATCACAACAAATAGAATTAAAACACTTGCAAAATTTTCCTCAAATACACACCCTCTATAACAAATAGGAGTGCTGTTTTGGAGGAGTCAAGCCTGAGAATTTTAGTGGCTCAAGGGCCCTGTACATGAAATGTTTTAGCTAAATATCCAAAGAAGTTAGAAGCCCAGCTTCTGCAGGAAAAACCCCGTTCTGAATTTTGTCTTCTGCCAGTCCTAGCTCACCGGGCCCCTGCACTGCTCCACCCCCTTCGTGAGGCATTCTCTCGCTTTGGAAAGATGCACAGTAACGAGGCCAAGGAGGCCCTGAAAGTGGCTTTTAGTGTCACTTGATCTTGGCTAAAGACAAAAATTCCTTGGATGTCCTAACTGTCCAGCTCAGAGAGCTTGGGCTTTTAATTGAACATTTTGTCAATGCCAATTGGAAGTGAAAAGTTACCATAATAAAAGCACTACTTGGCCAAAGCTGTCAGTTGGGGCGTCTCCGGCTCTGTGGGGGTCCTACTGTGCTTACTGCAGCAGACGGCTGGCAAGCAGTTTCCGGTCCCTAGTCTTCGCCACCTCTGTCAGACTCTCTGCCACCCTGAGACGTGATCAACAAGCATGATCACTCTTATTACTGGCAGTCCCAATGAGGTGTTATTGAGAGAAAAACTTACAAACTATGCCTATTTTTTAAATAATGACTTAAATAAATGTTTGGGGGGAAAACTTGCAGGAACATTATTTTGGTATCATATACTTTCAAGACACAAGCACTTAAATAAAAGATACTTTTTTGTAGAAGAACAAATGTGAAGTGCCACACGGTCTGAGACTTCCTCTTCTGTGAAATTCCACAGTCTTTTTTTGCTCATAGATTTTTCCATAGCAAATACTAGCTGGAATAGAGGAAAATACAGAGCAACTGAATGCAAAATGAAAGAAGAAAAGTGAGTGTAGAAAAAAACAATTATGTCTCTAAACAGCATTTAGCATTAAAATTCCATGATTCTACCAATAAATTATCTTTTCTTCAGAAGAAAGAGTAAAACTTTATTAATCACTTGGATTCTATTTACATAACAATGGGCTTTTAAGTAGAAAAATACAACCCACCATCATTAAGAATCAACTGGATGTGAAAAACTAATTTTGGGCAACTAACATTTAAGTGAAATATAGAATAGAGACTTCTATTTTATTTTATTATTATTTTTTAATCCTCACTTGAGCATATGCTTATTGATTTTTAGAGAGAGAGAGACACACACAGAGAAATCAATGTGAGAGAGAAACATCAGTTGCCTTCTGTATGTGCCGCAGCTGGGGGTCAAACTCACAACCTAGGTATGTGCCCTGACCTGGAACAGAGCCAATAACCTTCTGGTGTCCAGGAGAATGCTCCAACCAACTGAGCCACCAGGCCAGGGCTAAAGACTCGACTTTAATTAGAATGAGAATTGATAAAAATGAAGCATGTCACCATTTGGCATCTCTTATTTAAATGTGACAGAAGACTTAAGGCAACACATAAGGATATAAAAAATATAGTAGTAACATAAATGAAAAGCAAAAAAAAAAAAAATCGGAAATAGCCCTGACTGGTGTGGCTCAACGGGCTGGGCATCATCCTGCACACCAAAAGGTCACTGGTTTGATTCCGGTCGGGGCACAGGCCTCGGCTTTGGGCATGAGACAGGCAACCAATATCACATCGAAGTTTCTCTCCCTCACTCTTTCCCTCCCTTCTCCTCTCTCTAAAAATAAATAAAAATGTAAATCATAAAAAGTCAGAAATAGTCAACATATTTATGCTGGAAATAAGAATTATAAAAGCACACACTTGATTTGGCAGAGGAGTCATAAATTTGGCTCTCGGCTTTCTAACAATAACGAGCACAGAGAAACCTAATCTGTCACCTAATTTACATGGTCCTTCGAGCTGAGGACAACTGTAGAAAAGGCACAGCTTTTTTCATAATGATATCAAAAGAAGTTTTTTCAAAGTCAATATTATATGATTCAATGAACAAAGTTCATAACAATGACCTTATGGGAGACACCAGCAAATTTTTTAAAGTCAGCTTCTTATAGTGTCCCTTCATGCTGGCCAATTGAAACAAAGTTCGATAATTCACACTCAGTAATTTCTGAAATACAGCATTTGTAGTCTCACAGGCTTCCTAGGAACAGAGTTACAGAAGCAAAAGGCAAGAGGGCCTGACTGTGTCTCTCTAGCCCACGTTCACCCCATTCAGTCCAGCACCAATCACAAAGGAGGCACAACCAATGTTATTAAATGCATAAAGATTCAGATTATATTGCAAAACGCTAGTGAAATTGAGTAACTGTGAAATACACATTTCTTTAAAATGGAGAAGATGGTCGAAGCTCAAATAACTTGCCAGGGTAGAGAAAAACCTGCCTTTCCTTCCCTCACTTCCTCAGGTCCAATACCAAGGTCCTGCCAGTGGGGAGCTGGACAGCCAAGGTCACAAAACTGGGAAAACCTGTAGCATCTGGAATTCTCATCTGCACGCTTTTTTACCAGAAAAAGTTCTGGGGGGATTCTGCGGGTCTTTGGACCTGTCAGGATTATGGGGTCCCCTTCTCTCTTGGGGTGGGAAGTAACTTTTTAAAGGCTCGCTTGGATCTTGGGAACTCAGAGAGATGGACGCGGGCTGCAGTTCACTTTAGGTTTTCAGGGGAAATGGCTTGTGAACCTTCATCTTTCCATCTAGACCACGTGACCCGATCCACTCGTGTAGGAATAAAACGAAAAGTAGGGAACCCATGATGACTACTCTGTCCAGCAATAAAAAATAAGTATCTGGTTGTTGTTACTTTGTTTTACTCTCTGGATACTGAGAGACTTGAACATGTGAAGAAACACAAAACCTATTCCTTTCACATTACAGCGACCACTGGAAACTAAGCGGAAGGTCTAGCCGATATTGCTACTGCATGACACCACCAGTTACATCATTATAATTGTTTCATAACAGTAAACAGAAATCTTTAAATAAAGACTTTAAAAATATGTAGCTTTGATTGAAAATATAAATACTGACATTTATTGCACACAAGATACCAAGCAATTCGGTGGAAAAGCTATTTCAACATAATCTCAGCATAAAGAATATGGAATGGTAATCTAAATATGCTTAGGATCATTGTGTATATATATGTGTGTATATATACATAAAATCAATTAAAATAAGATATAACTGTGGTCTTATTAAGAATTATTACATTTCAGACTTACTCTGCGCAGAGCGTTTTGAAAATCATTTCCCATTTCCAAAGTTGTAATAATAAATACTCCAAGAACTAAAAGCCCCCCAGGTAGCATTCTGGACACCTGGAAGTAGAAATGCATTAGCTTACATTAACATTTGGTTTTGTGTTTGAGAAGCTAAATATTAAATCAGCAAATACTTTCTGAGTACCATTGCACGGCACTGAGGCAGGGGCTTTGAAAAATGGTTAAAATATTGAGAAAGGTATGATAACCAAGATAAATGGGGTGTCATCATGTACACAATCTTCCTACAGTATCCTGAGCTTTTACCTAAAGTTAGCGTATGAATAAAACCATTTAATGACGAAACCCATTAGCTACATAAATAAGCAAACCCCTTTCTCAAGACATCAAAGACCGAAATACCTTCTAAAATTTTTTCAATGGCTTCCACTATCAGCTAAATAAAATATCAATTTTGCCTTAGAGTGCTATCTCAGACTCTAAAATCTGGCTAATCTGATATTCAGAGCATCCCTCATTTGACACTACTTTCTGTGAAAGGTTAAAATGCCGCTCAGAAACCTCTCGCTGTTCTTCACACGCGTGCCTGGACTTTCTAACTCCGCAGCTTTCCTCGGGCTGTCCCTCGGCCGGAGTGGGCCTTTTCCTGCATTCTGGGTACCTTACTCCTTGGTCTGGGGTCCTTAAGGGAAGAAATAATTCACAACTACCTTTTACCCTTTTATCCCTGTAATATTTAGCAGAATACTAAAGCCTGGAATTTGAACAGAGTCTGACTTGAAAATCCATTGTTTGCTATTGCTGAGGTTTACCTCAAATTTTTAAACCTATTTATTGATATAATTGAGCATTTATGTTATTTCATATTAGATAAAAATACTAGCAAGTCTTTCTGTGTTTACTGAATTATCTGCTCAGGATAAATCTCTTAAGGTGGATTACAAGTTTAAGAAGTTATGCATATTTTTAAAGTATCTGATATGTGCTACCAGTTTGTCTTCCATAACATCTATGATCTCCCCTCATCATTGTGGCTACTTCTTAATGTCACGTGGACTTCTTTATACCATCTACACCCAGTGATAAGAGTGCTTTGGTTATCTTTTGTGTAGTTAATATGTGAACAAACTGATCATAAAGTTGAGCCTTCAGAAAATCAGATACCATAGTACAATCCCTCGTATGTTGGTATAGTATCTGTTGGTTGTTCCCTGATTGCACAAATTCTGTTTACTACCATAACAAAAGCTTGAAATACAAAGAATGAAGTTTTCATGTTTAGCATGGGGCACCTGCCTATCTTTACAAAATCACCGACATAAAATTAAACATTTCTTTCTTGAGGAAAACGTGTGAATGTACTCTGCTATATAAATTTTGCTCTGTGTATGTGTGTGTGTATATATATATATATATATACACACACACACACACATATATATAAATAAAGTATATCTTTCTATTTACACACACACACACCCTTGGGAAATTTAAGTTCGAAATATTTAATATTTTTGTTAGAAGATGGTATTAAATATTTCCTTGATTTGTTTTATAACTACACACCACCCCTCGTCACAAACACAGACACACAGATACCAATAAACATGTGTGTGTTTAAAAGCCTTAAAGCTGAATAGGGAAGGAAATAATCCTACTTTTACCTTACTCTAACATTTTTTATTAGATGACGTAATCCATTCAGTAATGAGTTGGAAGTTAATTTAAGCATCGTTCCTAACCCACACCCCCGTCTGTTTCCCGTCTGTGGTCCAGTGCCGCCACCACCTTCCTGGAAACCCAGGCTAAAACCTCAGTAATGCTCAGCGGCTCCCTCCCAGTCCCTCCCCACCCCCATCTGCTCGTCACTACACTGTCCTAGTGCTGGCTCTTCCTCTGCAATGCTTTGGCAATGAAGTTTTAGCTCACTGCTTTAGCTTATTCATTTATCCGGTATTTTGGAGTTTTCTTTAAAGACCATGAAAAACTGTGCACAACAAAGAGAACCCCTGTTCCTCATGAAGCTGAGTCTAGTATAGACTCATATCCTTGTTTTTTTTTTTTTGGACTTTGCTGTATCGGTATGTTTTCCATTCTGTCCTCAGGCACTCTGCTCCCCATGTACACTGCATGGAGGCATGAAAATCACTTTCTAAACTACTGACAGATCAATCCTATGAACCTCTCAAAACAGGGAACTCTGAATGAAAGTCTACCATACAGCTACGGCCTACCAAACAAACTCCTCACTTCTCAGGGTGGGACTCCGAAGTCATCCATGACCGGCCCCTTCCAGTCAGATGTCTAATCACATTTTTCCCATACCCCGGGTTGCAATTATGCCCAATTGCCTGCTCTTCCCCTGACACACCTTTAACTTGCATGCCTTCGGGTCACTTATCCACACCGTCCTTTGGGCATTCAATCTGCTCCCTGACTTCCACAGGCCAAGTCCCATTCATCTTTCCCATTCAAAGCTTCCTACAACACTGCCTGAACCCAGCCGTTGGCACGAGTTCAGGCATTCCCCCTCCACGTTCCTTCAGCACCTTCCATCTTTATCTCGTTTCTCCTATAACTGGTTTGGGTGATCTCTTTCACTGTGGTTGCAACATAAATTCTGAGGATTTTTTTTAATTTAACCTCCATTTTTATTGCCTTGGTGCCTAGCTTAAGTCTTTAAAACAATCTGACCAGAAACTATATTATCAGTAACTACTATCACTTTAAAGTAAAATCAGAAATAAGCTAGCTACATGACTAATAGTAGGAGATAAGCTGAAAAACAGATAAATATTGACAATGGGAAAGCACAGCATGTAAGATCAAGAAGTCAGGCGGCCTGGGTTCCAGTTCCAGCTCCACGACCTACTCCGTGATCTTGGGCAAGTTACTGAACTTCAAGAAAGAAAATGCAAGTTGTGAAAACTTAAGAATGAGCACTCTGAAGTCCTAGTCCAGTAATCTGAGGGTAAAGTGCTTTCACACTGTCAGTCAACAAACACAAGCCGAACCACACAGGAGACAATGTGACGACCTGCTTAGCGTGCTCTGTGGCCCACTCTTCATCCATGTCGTCCAGCTTATCTCCGGGAGGCCTGAGGTTCTCGTTCTTTTCCTCTCTGGGTGGTGTTCTAGTGGCAAGGACCACATAATCCTTTTGTGAAGAACACTTAAAAACAGATTAGAAAGCTTATTAGAGCGATACCGGACTGAGGTATACTCTTATGCACATCATAACACTCTTTTCATGTGCAAAAACTGAGCAACATCCATAACAGCTTAAATTGTTAATACCTATATTGCATGGACTCTATAGAAACCAATTTTCACGGACAGCCTCACTTTTCTCATGTTATCTTTCAATATTTAATATCATCCTGTTATTTAGGTCACATAATGGTCACTGCAAATGGCCTCCTGGATGGGTGAATAAACTGCATTTAAACCAAAAGATAATAAATATGCTTGGTCAATTTTCTAGTTATTATATTTATTTCCTATATAATTTGAACAGATTCGGTGGTTCAGTAAAATAAAGCAATGAATGACCTTGTGCATCTTACTTCCATTGAAATGAAGAATATTGTATGTCAACAGAAACTAAAGAAGAAAGAAAAAAAACAAGCAACAACGAATGACAACAGCGGGGAATTTGTCCGTGTGTGTCCAAGTTAAAGTGACATCAGATTTATGTTCCCCAGTTTTAGCAGCAGTTAAATGGTCATCAAAGGTGGGGAACTGAAAGATAACCTTAGGGCACATTTAATAACTCAGTCTTACAACACTGGAGGTTTCCTATAAGGAGTCAAAACAAAGCTGATAATACAAATTAGCATGGTGTCACCCCAGACATCCCCTGAAATTCCCATCACTGGTGTCACCTTGGCCTAGAAAATACAGGAAGTTGTTCCCACAAAAACTATTTCCAGAGAGCTGCATTCCCATGGACACAGGAAAAGGCAGGCACTGATTAAGAAAGCTCTTCCTTCTCGTAAAATCTACGACTCTGAGAAGAAAATGACAGGAGGAGCAGGACACAGACAGGCTTGAGGGGAAGGAGAGGGCAGTGAGGAGCCCTGGAGTGAGGAAGAAGGGAAAGCGTGCAGAACGGTGGAAGGAATGAAAAGGCAGCCAGAAGAGAGGCCGCAGGACCGTCCTGGACTGCGGGAGACTCGTCTGTGAGAATGAGTCTGCCCGAGTGGGGCAGGTTCGGAAGAGGGGTTTCTCTCTGGCCCTTTATCTTCACAGATCCCATCTTCCTCTACAGCTCTTCTTCCTTTAATTTTTTTTAAATGATGGGAAGTGAAAAGCCTTACATAAAAAGTTCCTAGCAAAAGGAGCCCTATATTAGATACTAATAATCCTGAATGAAAAGTTGAGACTGTTGCCAGGAGAGGCAAGCCGGCCCTCTAGTGAGAGGCCTCATTGGACGGCACCCCCTGGGTGACCCATGCAGGGTCTGCCCTCTGTCTTACAGGCTCCAGAATCAGATTTGTGACCTCGAAGGCCTGTGGCGACGTGAGTCCTCTGGACAGTGCTTTCTTTATAAGTAGGTAACATGGGGCATCAAAGTACAAAAGGAGGTAGCTTGGGAATGTGGACAGAATCAAAACAAGCAAAGTTAATTATGCAGTTTGAATGTTTTATGGCATCGTGATATGTCCAGAAAAAAAATTGTCACAATAGAGCTTTATTTGCTACTAAAACTCAAAACCAAGTCCTTGGGCCTAAATGCACTCTAGGCAATTTGTCTATGTAACTCTTTTTGTCGTTGTCGCCGCTAATTTGTATTGCTGTCCAGTCCTCCTGGCTTATTACATCAGTTGGTGCTCATGCTTTTTAAAGTAACTGTTCAAATCTCTGTTCCATTGTGTGTTGATTTTTAAGGCTTAACTCTATGAGGAAAACAGAATATGACTAATATTCAAATTTCTCCCACCCCCTCCCCCACCTTCTCTTTTGAATCAACATTTTAAAGTCCACACGGTAGGCGTTACACTGTGTAACTAAGTATATGACCACTGTTGCTACCAGTCTGAGTTCAGACAAACTGGCACGAGAATGAAACTGTCAAAAGCTACTTCTGTACAAAACGGCATAACCAGGAATTAATACAGATGAGAAGGGAGTCCGCTACACTTGGAAACACACACACACCCACGAATACAAATAATGCGGGCAATAAAAATTCTAACTTTGGGGTTGTCACACCATAAATTATTTTTACACTGTGGGAAGAGAGCGTGTGCTGCCCTGAGCACACCTGGACTGGGCTGGTCTCACCACTGCTCCACATTTTCCTTTAAACCCCACTTTAAATTTCCTTCTACGTTCTGTCCCTTCATTCCCTAACCTTGAGTTTACTGTTCAATAGCGCATATCAACTTTATTTCTATTTCAACTTTAAATAAACAGGTAATTTGTTCTGTCAGTAAGTACACAGTAAAAGACATATACCTGTCCTATTAAAAGGCCGGAGACAAAAGACTTCCCTTGGAGATTGAGGTTTGAAAGATACTGGCCAACAGTCTCTTCTACGATGTAGGTTCTTCCCATTATTGATAACTAATTCAATCTCCTAAATTACAAAAAAACACACACATAGTATTTTTAGGAAAAAATTATAACTTTCAGTGTTTTCCTCATGGGGGGAGTATAGAGAAGTGGTACTACTTCAATGCTATCACAAAACTTGCAGTGATTGCTTCTTAAATAGCATCTTCTTACCTGCCAAGTTCAAATGCAGCTTCGGAATTCTCAATACAGTGCTGCAGTACATGACTACTAACCAGAGCTGATACGAGGTGAGAATTACTTACACACCGAGGACAAGGGAGAGGACCCTAAATGAGCGGTCAGCATACTTGACTTCTCATTTCAGATGTACGGCTCCTTAGTTATCGTTGATAATCTATGGCTGAGCCTCAGCACACTCATTCCTCAAACAGAGATGTAACTTTTAATCTCCTCCCTGGGAGGTAAGAAGAATGAAACTTATTTACTCGACAAGCACACAATGAAGAACTGCTCACTGCGTGCTAGAAACTGTGCCTAGTGGGATGGTACACAGATAATACTTGGTCTCTGCTCCTGAGTAGCTCACTGCACAACAAAAGGTCACAGACAGACAGCAGTGCAATAATAGCAAACATTTGTTAGAAATAACTTCTTAGTAGTTAGAAATCACTTCTACTGAAACAAAGGAAGGTAATGTAACTTGCCCGAGTGACAAGGCTGGGAAGGGGTTGAGCTGAGATTTAAACTCAGTCTGTTTGTAGAATTCACTCCCTTAACTACTGTGCTCATCTATTTTGTAACTCTTGTGTACAACAGGCATATTGACTTATAAAATAACTTAATATGACTAACATAAGCAGGGGAGGGCAACAATATTTGAATAACAATGAAATTGAAGGGATGAAACAAACATAAAATCCTTCAAAACCAACAAAAAATTCTGAATAAAAAGTCAAGACATTGTAACACTTCTCTTCAAAGACTTCTTGAAGTGATGCTGCAAAGATACTAGTTTGTGAGGAAAAAAGTGACTGAAATTAATTTCTTACCAAATAATTATTTTGACCAAAACCTTACTATTGAACCACTTTCTTCCAGATTTCTTTTAATGTAATTGTATGTTCTGACTTTGGAGTTGAAAAAAACAAAGGAGCCAAGAGACTTGTATCACAGAGCAAATTCAAATATATGCTTAATTCCAAATCCTGGAATTAAAAATGTGCTGTGTTCTAAAACAGGAACCTACCCCCCAAAAAACTATGCTCGTGCTGAGGAATCATGCCCAGCCTCCCCACTAAACCATACCAAAGGGTAACTCCTGACTGTGGATGAGGACCAGTGTATTCCTCCTACTGGCTTATGTTCCTTTGATTTGATTTTCTGTAGCTAGAAACCAAAGATACCAACTAAAAGAGCTAGGCAATAATGAATGATGATCTCGAGGAGTTCACACTCACTGTGGGAGACAGAAATGTAAAGAGAGATGATATTCAAACATGTTGTAGAAGCTATAAGACTGTAGGAACACAGATGCAGCATTCTGAGTGGAGATGGGAGTCATCTGAGTTCTACGAATGATTTCAGTCTCAGTGCAGCACAGTCAAGGCGATTGCAGACGTACTGGGGCGGCAGGTCCGACACCAGGAAACTGCCGCTTGCAATCGTTTTGCGTTACCTAACACTGAAGCCCAGGGAACTGGTTCCAGTTTGAGATGGCCTACTGGATGCTGTTTTGTTTTTGTTTTTTCCAAAGAGCCTGTCCAGTTTTGCCTCAAAAGGCATTAAATTACTTCCTATGTCTTTTCTGACAACTGTGCAAACAAGTTGGGTTTGCACACCATTTTTGTTTAGACTGAGTCTAGACAGTACCATCTGCCCAAATCATTAATGCCTCTATACAGGGAAGAGCTTCCGACTTTTAGTGGTGCCTTAAAGTCTGTGTGCATTTCTGTGTACTAAATTTTCCTCTGCTTCATCCCACTCTTCTACCCCTGTCCTTCTGGCCTAAAACTTCCTAATCCTTGCAGGAAACAGCAGTGACAGTGAACCCAAAATTATGGTATGTAACTTTCTAATCATATTTCTTCCAAGGTGTCACCTACCAGCCATGTTAACGTATAAGAAACTGAATGCAATAGGAAGATGAAAATGTATTGGGTGTTAAAATCTGGTTGAATGTCAGATTTTCCCCCCTAATGTTCCTCTAAAACTTTTAAATGTAACAAACCTTATTTTACAAAATGCACTACTAAAAAGGTAGATCTTTCTTTCCAGGGGTGTCCAAACTTTTGGCGTCTTTGGGCCACACGTTAAATATATTGTGACACCTAATCATACACACACACACACACACACCTCATCATGTTTCAAGTAAATTTACGATTTTGTGTTGGGCCACATTCATAGCCACCCTGGGCTGCATGCGGACTGCGGGCACGAATTGGACACCCCTGCCTTACGCAGTTCAGTTCTTCCAGAAATGCTGTGCGTCCGCAGAAACTCTGCAAGCTGTCCAAACACTGTGATAAGGCCATGCAATTTCCCTGCACTCTGACTACCTAATTTACAAAATAAAGATCTTGGATCAGAACAGGTCTGAAAACCTATGTAATTTCATGATTCTGTGAGTTCAAACTTCTCCTGGCTTCTTTCAAAAACCTTCTTAATTACAAATGAACCAGGCTCCTTAAATTCCTGTTACATAGCACTGTCCCACACACACACACAGCATCTAAATAATCATTTCAAATAAGGTGAGTTAGTCATTTATTTGATTGGAGTTGGACCCTAGTGTCTGCCCATATGTTTCCTACAGTCTCTTTCTTCCTTCCTTCAAAGAGAAAGCTGTGTCCAAGTGCACACACACACAACCTTCACACACACACGAATTACCAACACCTTTAAGCTGACTCACCTGCACGCGTGGTCTACAGACCCACCTGAGAAGTGAGTTTAGGGTTCAAGTACCAGTCTCCAGCGGCCAATGAATTCATCAGAAAGCGACGGACTTCCCACACCTCACTTCCCACTCCAAACCCAGGGTCTCCCTCCGAGTCGGGTGGCGCGGCTTGATGACGCCAGCTGCCCCCCTGCCTTCACCGCAGCGCCTCGGCCAAAGGCACTGCGGTCGCCACCCCGCCCCCTTCCGGGCACCGTTGAGATCTTAGCGTGAGCCCGGTGCCTGCAGTCCGGCCCTGCCGGGACCAATGCCCTCTAGTGGCTCAGTGTCTAGAAGCCGCCAAAGAGGACTCCCCATGGCATCCCGAAGCTTAGACGGTAAGGCTGCCCTGCTTTTCGGGGAGGGACGTGGGCTGACGAGTCCTCTAGGGCGCCACCTCGCGGACAGCGGTCACGCGGCCGGGCTCGGAGCGCCAAGGGGCGGGGAGAAAGGAGGAAGCTGAAGCGGCTCTGCGCGATTGGGTTCACCGGGGGCATTGAGGGAAAAAAATACATTTCCCAGAATCCTGCGAGGCTTGAAGCGGGTGGGGGGGGGAGGGGGAACCGGAAATCCGAGTGCCGGGCCGCGTTACAGGCCTCCTCTGAACTCGTACTCCCAGGGTGCACAGCTTCCAGCGGCTGCGCGCGCACCCGGGCCCCGGCGTCGAGGCGCTTCTGTTGCCGCCGCTAACCCGAGACTCGGCTTCCCAGGGTCCCGTCGCGGGAGTCTCCGGCGAGCAGGCGCGCGGGAGCCCGCGAGCGAGGTGGCAGAGGTGGCAGGCCAGGCTTCGGGGTCCTCCTGGCCTCCGCCTTTCTTCTCCGTTTCTGCTCCCTCGGCCGCTGCCGCTGTGGCCCCCGGCCCGACAGACATGGCGGCTGTGTTGCAGCAAGTTCTGGAGCGATCGGAACTGAACAAGCTGCCTAAGTCCGTCCAGAACAAACTCGAAAAGTTCCTGGCCGACCAACAGTCCGAGATCGATGGCCTGAAGGGGCGGCACGAGAAATTTAAGGTGGAGAGCGGTGAGTACGACCCACTTCCCGCCCTTAGTTCTGGGCCCGAGTCCGCAGCCGTGGCTGGTCTTTTCCCCTTCAAGGCTCGCCCTGTCCCCGGTTTCACTGGCAGCATCGCTTCCTCGGTACCGTGGGCACCCTAGCCCTTGTCCTTCCTGCTCCTCTCAGAGTTTGATGCGAAGGACCCTTTCTGTTCGTTTGTTACTGTGAGCCTGAATCCACATTTGGGTCCGTTTTCTTTGTAGTTAGGGTAGTCTCGTAATAAGGAATTGGGAAGATTTGGGTCTATTTACACGGGACTGAAGAGAGTCCGCAGCCCCTATCTAAGCCTCAAGTAGCCTGTGTGTAAGTTGCATGTAAAATAAGGGTGATTTCCGCTCTGCCGTCTGCTCACCTGCATTCAGAGACCTTTGGCTAATTGACTGTCTGTGCACTTGTTTTGGGCGTGTGTCGCTTGGTACGGTAACGAACGAGATGAGATAGAAGTTCACAAAAGTGAAGAGGTGCTCGGGAGGGCGTTGGCTACAAAGTGCACGTGCAGTGAATAAGTTTACTGTATCAGACTTGCCTCTAAAGTTGGAGTTTAATAGAAAATATGTTAACAACTGTTATTAATGCCTGTAGTAGACCCTCACATTTAAAAAAGTTACAATAGTGGCTTGAACATCCTTGATAAAAGATGAGGAGCATAGCAATTACCATGAGCAAAATACTAACTTCCTGTTGTGTGTCTTGGTTTACCAGTTGTTTGGGGGGCATTGGGACTTAGCTTTGCTAAGTCTATTGAAAAGTCTGAATATATTTTTACTTCCGAAAATGTAATTATGAAGCAGGATTTATGTTGCAAGTTAATTTTCCGAGTCCCAAAAGTGACTATAGTACACTGCATTAAGTGTGCTATATTCAACATTTATTGAAACAATATTGAGTAGCGTCTAAGGGTGTGATACTGTGCTGAACAGTACATACTTGAGCCCCTTCCCATGGTACCTTAACACATTTGTTCTTACATAAATTTAATCATTTAATATTTTAGGTATTATTTTGACTATTACAAGTCTCTAAAGCAAAGCAGCTTTTAATTTAAACATGGTTTTTCTCCATTTAATAAAACTTTCTTGGTTGCTTTATGCTAAGATTCGTGTTTAATTTTATTTTTTTTCTCCGCTGTCCTGTAGAACAACAGTACTTTGAGATTGAGAAGAGGCTGTCCCACAGTCAGGAGAGACTTGTGAGTGAAACCCGAGAGTGCCAAAGCTTGCGGCTTGAGCTGGAGAAGCTCAGTAAGTATTTAATGACATCTTTATAATATTTGGAGGATTGTGCTCTTCCGACACATTTGTATGCTTTGGAAACATTTACTTACTGATACAAAAATATTGATCAAGTATCATCGTTTTCATGTATGTTAATATTTTGATTTTTCATTCCTGGTAAAGACTGTAAAAGAACACAAAAGTTTAATGGTCAGGAGGTCTGGGTTTTAACTCAGTGCTGTTTAACAGCACTTTTGCCACGTTTAACTCATAACAGTGCCTGAATGGTAGAAAGCTTTTTGAAAAAATTAAAGCAATCGTACACCTGGAAAGGTCAAGAGAGTGACTTGTTTTTATGTTGTTGTGTTGAAAGTTTAAAATCTATTAGTTCCATTACCTTTATTTGTGTTTTAACTCTCGGTTATAATTTTTATAAATATTTATTAATCTCAGGATATTTCCTACTTCACCCTAATTCAGGTGAAAAAAGAGTAGCTTATTTCCTTCTTAATTAGTTTTTTTACACCATTAAGTCCTAGGAGGTACACAGGATCTGACATTTTGTGGGTGGAGGATATGTATTGGTTACTTTGTCCACAGCAGAAGAAAGCAAATGTCAGGGAAGACCTGTGTAGAGTAGGGGCATACTTGTTAGTAGATACAGCTAGATTTTAATTTGGGAATTAAGAAAGGTAATAACAAAAATGGTTAAAAACTTCCAACTTTCTTTCTTAACCAGGTTCATGTTCATTGGCTGTTTGGGTCATAACTTTTTTCCAGCTAATTTTGGCACAACTCATTTTTAAAATGTTTGATGTACCTATAAATGGTATGGTATGGATACGTGTTAATAAGGGCATAAATACCGAGTAGTTAGATCACGTTTATTATCTATATGTTGTGTTGCCTTGGCATAATCAACATGGTCTGTACAGTAGTGATGGTAAAGAATTTCAGAAAAATGACTCTGCTGCAGCTGCTTGCGAGAGATCTGGAAAAGCGAGAGGGAGGGGAAGTTGGGGATAAACCTACACAGAAATCTGACGTGTGCAGTTACATGTGTATTTTTTTGGTTTATCATTCTGGATCTATAAGTTTGGAAGCAGTAAATTACCTTGAAACAAAAGAGAAAATTTAGAAGAATTTAGCAGGGTTTTTTCTTTTGATCAGCTAGTTGTTTAAATAGAACTTAAGACTGGAAGTATAGTAAGTGATAACGTCTTTACTCATTCAATTGCTAGCATGTAATTCAGGTGAGTCTTAATGAAAGAAAGCTTTAGAAAGTATACTGTTTCCTACTTACCTGTTCAGAAGAGAAACTATATAAGGAGAGAGAGCCCATTGTAAGTGGATATTGGAGTGATAAATAAGCTGAATTGCAATTATAGTATTATTGTGATTCTGTGTACATTTTATGTAGTTTAAATGTTATTTCTTAATATTTTTAAACTCAGTTTCCTTGTTTATAAATATAATTGACTCTTTTTTGTAGCTGACTTGGAAGATGTCATTGTTTAAGGAAATTCATAATTGCATATGCTTTTTACCATAAACGTTTGCTAGAATTATCACAAGTGCAATTTTGGAGACAGGGTAGCATATCTTAAAATTTGGTCAAGAAATATAGTAAATTTGAGGGTGTATTTGTGAATGTGGAATACATGTAGTATAACTCAGCCTTTCTAAGACTCTGATTTTTAATTTTAAAGTGTGTATGGGTGGCAGTTGGATAAAACCTGTCATTGCAAGTTTTAAGCCTTGGTGTATATGATTATAAAATTCCTTTTATCCAGACAGTCAGCTGAAGGCACTAACTGAGAAAAACAAAGAACTTGAATTTGCTCAGGATCGCAGTGTTGCCATTCAGGTAAATGTTATTCCTATGAATAAAACTAATTGTAAACATGATACTTGAGGAAGTTTTCTATTCTGATTTTGTTTATTAGTTACATAGTCAATGAGAAGGTGAAATATGTTCTATAAGAGAAGCTACTAACAAAAACATGTATACATAAATTTCTTAATTGGATATTTATATGTTTTATTGATTGCACATTTCTTTTACTCATTAGAATATATTGGTACTTGATATTTTAAAAAACACTTGTTTTTAGCTTTGAAGCTCTTAAGTTCTAATTTTATTGATTTCCTTTTGTAAGTAAAGTGCCACATAATTAGACATAGGATAGATATTTATAATTCCATCCCCCCACTCATCCCCTTACCTACCTGCCTTTTATCTTTCCTTTCTCTTAGAAATTATCTATTTAATGATCACTTTTGCCTAGCCCTTATTTCAAGTATTGTGATACTGTTGGGGATATGGGTGGATCCACATCAGAAATCATTTCCTTAGAGTAGTGATATGAATAACAAATTGAATGTAATTAACGAGGGCTGTTGACCAGTTTGTTTAATAAAGTGATTATACCTAGTGATTCTTTTTCTTTCTTTTTTTTCTTTTTTCTTTCTTTCTATCTTTTTTTTTTATGATTTTATTTCTAGAGACGGGAAGAGAGGGAGAGAAACATGGATTGGTTGTCTCTCATGCACCCCCCAGCCAGGGACCTGGCCTGCAGCACAGGGATGTGCTTGACCAGGAATCTAACCAGCAACCTTTAATTTTGCAGGAGGATGCCCAGCTCACTGAGCTGTACCAGTTAGGGGTGTCCAGTGATTCTTTAACCAGATTGAACCTTAGACTCTGTTGGGTTTTAAAAAAAAAAATTGAAAGGTACTTGATATGTAAAAAATATTGGGAAAGGGTAATAGACTTGTTCCGACAGAAATTGAAAGGGTACTAGAACTTGATCCAAGGTGTAAATACATATTTATATTGGTTCAAAAAAAAAAATACCATGGCATGTTTGAGTAGGCCACTTCCAAGTGACAGTGACATGAGGAATTTTTTCATGAGCCGAGGAAAAATAAGTTTTAAAAATCGAAAACATGAACAAAAATGTCAAGGGTATAGGTAATTTTTAAACTTTTTGCTGTGTGAGTTATAAGATAAAGAAAACCAACAATCTTTAAATCTTAGCTATCATTAACTAAAGTGACAGTTTCTTATTCAAGTTCCTATATTGATTAATCAGCTTGATTTTTTTATTTATGTATTATGCTTACTCCTCTGTATGGCAGAGCCAATTTACAAGGACAAAGGAAGAATTAGAAGCTGAGAAAAGAGACTTAATTAGGACCAATGAGAGACTATCTCAAGAACTGGAATATGTAACAGGTATGAAGCAGCACTTTAGCCTCTAACTCTGCTCTTTTCCTTTCTCTTCTGACAATGCTAGGAGTTAATTCCCTGTCCACGCCTGTTGGTATTTATTTATCATAGTTCAGAATACAGTTCAGGGTAATAGCCTGTTGTTTCTCCCACTTATTTATCTTTAAGTCATTATCAAGGATTAAAAGAACTGTATAGACAGTACACAAATGAAAAACACCTCAAAGAAGTGATTTGAACCAAGGGTGACATACAAAGATACTTAATACAATAGTATTAATAATATCAAGTTGGCAGTTTAATGTTCGATTGTAGAGGCTGAACTTTATTTTATATATAAACCTTTACTAATATAAACTATCCACAACCATTCAGTATAGGAACCTAAAAGGAAAGCCCATATTTAAAGACATACACTGAAGTAGTCACGAGGCAGGAGAACAAAATGTGTAAACATATAGACTATAATGTATAATACAGTTGATATATTCAGGTGAACATGATTTCGCAGGTTAATGGTATCAAGTTCCCTTTGGTTATTTTTTGTAAGAGTTTTAAAAAGTTCTGTTGCTATTAAAGGAAAAACTTTTGAATATTTATGTTATATAACATTTAACTAGGTTTTTCTAGTCTCGGGAAAAAAGTTACTTCAGTGTATTTGTTGATTATGATCAGCTGATGGGTAGGTAAAAGTTAATAGATTTTTTTTTTATAAAAACCTTGATGTAAGGAACATAAAGAAAAGTAAACATATATTCTGATAGTTTTGAATGGAAGGTCTTTATATGTATATATTGCCATTTTTTTCCTTTTACTTAACAGGTAAGCCATTTGTGAAATTTTAATTGGCCTTTCATTATATATCAGGAGAGTTAATGTTAATTTTGTATATTTAACTTTAAGGTACTGCATTTAAATAAAATAACCAGTGTAATTTAAATTGTCGTTTGGGTGCAAGAATTTGGCTTCTTTATCATCTATTTATTCAAAACAATTATAATTCAGTATGGCAGAAATAAATTAGAGGAGTTGAAAACTAACATATTTTTCGGACCATAACACACACCTAGGTTTTAGAGGAGGAAAATAGGGGAAAATATTTGAAGCAAAAAATGTGGTAAAATATTTAATAACATAAATGACGTAGTATTTCACCAATGTAAATATAAACAGAACTCAACAGCGGCATTAACAACCATTATTCCTCCCAAATTCGGGGAGGGGTGCATCCTATAGCCCAAAAAATATGGGTGCTTGCTTAGTATTAAATGTTTATATTCTTAGATAATGCATTTTTGATGTTTGGTTTCTCTCAGCAATAATTATTATTTTCAAATTCTTGTATGACCTTTCTAGAGGATGTTAAACGTTTAACTGAAAAACTTAAAGAAAGCAATGCAACAAAGGGTGAACTTCAGTTAAAATTGGATGAACTTCAGGCTTCTGATGTTTCTGTCAAGGCAAGTAACAAATAATTTCTAATGCACAACATAAAATTTTTGCTTAAAATTCACCTAAATTAAATTCAGGCAAGTCATCTATAAGGTAATTAAAACTGTGTTTTTGAATGTCAGGGAATTAAGGATTAAGACAGTTTTAGTTGAACTGTTTTGCTTATGTGATTTTTTTAGATTTTATTTATTTTTAGAGAAGGGAGGGAGAAAGAGACAGACAGAGACAGGCATCAATGTGTGGTTGCTGGGGGCCGTGGCCTGCAACCCAGGCATGTGCCTTGACTGGGAATCAAACCTGCAATGCTTTGGTTTGCAGCCCGCACTCAATCCACTGAGCTATGCCAGCCAGGGCTTGCTTATGTGATTTAAGTTTCTTGTTCTTATCTGGTTATGTTTTCTGTTAAGAATTCTTGCAAATACTTATTTGTACTGTAAGATAAAATTCTGCCTATGTTCCTTGGTTGCAGACAAAATCTTTTAAATAACGATATATTGTCCTTTACTATAAATATAAATGTTATTTTGGGGGGATTTCTTTAGTATCGAGAAAAACGTTTGGAGCAAGAAAAGGAATTACTACAAAATCAGAATACATGGCTGAATACAGAGTTGAAAACCAAAACTGATGAACTTCTGGCTCTTGGCAGAGAAAAAGGAAATGAGATTCTAGAGCTTAAATGTAACCTTGAAAACAAAAAAGAGGAGGTATGTTAGTAAAATTGTATCTTCATATTAGTTACAATTTACATTTGTGTGGCAGTTTATTAAACAGTTACTTAGTGGCATGCAACAATAAATGAAAGATTGAGGGTCAAATATGGAAGACATAACTGATAAACATTTTGCCCGGGAAATTAATCAGTTACTTTTAAATAAAATTTATGATAAAATCTTTGATGAATTTTGGTACTACTACTATCTTATGGTATATTTTTCCTAAGACATGTTTAAGTAGTAGTGATAAGTTTTTGTGAACTAAATCCAAACATGTTTGCTTGTGAGCTATTATTTTCATTTATCCATATTTTCATTTATCCATATTTTATATCCATAAATGTCCATATTTTATATGAAATGTGTTTTAGGGTGTGGGGAATTATTTTGCGCTTAGTTGGCAGCTAAACTTCATATCAAATTAACTACAGTTAATATAGCATTCTCCCCTGTCCAACTCTACTTTTTCTTTCTAGGTTACTAGAATGGAAGAACAGATGAACAGCTTGAAAACATCAAATGAGAATCTTCAAAAGCATGTAGAAGATCTGTTGACCAAACTGAAAGAGGTATCGTGACCACTTTAAAATGTCTCTTTTACAAAAACACCACAGCAGTTATGAAACTGTTTTTTTATGAAGCTATTTTATGATTTGCACTGTTCCTGGCACTGTAAAATAGGACACTTACCTAATCATACATAACAGTTATATGCTGTATCCTAAGTAATGTCTAAGAAGGAGTGTCATTAATTTTAATATTATTTAAGTATCCCACTTTTAGATAAAAAATCATTACTATCCATCCTTAAAGTAATTCATCTTTATCATGATAACTGATTTCAATTTAAGATTTTAATTTTATTTCTATATAAAAATGTACTTTTTTTATCTTGGTGTTTGAGCCATTCTAAGTTCAGTTCAAATGTGTCTGCTGTAATTGGTCGGTTGGTTTGTTTCAGGCCAAGGAACAACAGGCCAGTATGGAAGAGAAATTCCACAATGAATTAAATGCGCACATAAAACTCTCTAATCTATACAAGGTAGGAACCCCACCACACATTTTAGTGCCCTAATGCTACTTTGTTGCACATGTTGCTAACTTGAAGATTGAATTTTAGAGTGCTGCGGATGACTCAGAGGCAAAGAGCAATGAACTGACCCGAGCAGTGGATGAACTACACAAGCTTTTGAAAGAAGCTGGAGAAGGTAACTTTTGAATTACAGGAAGATGATTTTGTTTTTAGGTGGAAGGTACTTTTTCCTTTACCTTTTTGTAGCTTGTTGGATTTTGAAGTTAGGTTAACTATATAGGGACACAAACTTTAGTATAAAATTCTGGATTTTCAGCAAATAGTGTATTTAAAAATATAGTGTTTTTCTCTTGTGTTCAGCTAATAACCTTAAGTATAATATGATTTTTAGTAGAAAACTTTTCTTCCATCTTTAAAATATTTTTGATTAATACATATGGGTTTATAGTTTGGGTACTCTCTTAATCCATGAGTAAGACTGACTTAAATCATACTGTATTTTAAAGTCTTCAATTTTCTTTTTTTAAACCATTTTATTGATTATGCTATTACAGTTGTCCCATTTTCCCCCCTTCACTCCCCTCCACCCTGCACACCTTCTCCCACCCACATTTTTCCCCTTAAGTTCATGTCCATATGTCATACTTTTAAGTTCTTGGTTTCTACATTTCCTATACTGTTCTTACCCTCCCCCTGTCTATTTTCTACCTATCATCTATGCTACTTATTCTCTGTACTTTTTCCCCCCCTCTGTGCTCCTCCCATTCCCCTGTTGATAACCCTCCATGTGCTCTCCATTTCTGTGGTTCTGTTCCTGTTCTAGTTGTTTCTTAGTTTGTTTTTGTTTTAAGTGTGGTTGTCAATTATTGTGAGTTGCTGTTGTTTTACTGTACATGGTTTTTCTTTTTATCTTCTTTTTCCTAGGCAAGTCCCTTTAACATTTCATAAAATAAGGGCTTGGTAATGATGAACTCCTTTAATTTGACCGTATCTGAGAAGCACTTTATCTGCCCTCGCATTCTAAATGAAAGCTTTGCTGGATAGAGCAATCTTGGATATAGGTCCTTGCCTTTCATGACTTGGAATACTTCTTTCCAGCCCCTTCTTGCCTGTAAGGTCTCTTTTGAGAAATTAGCTGACAGTCTGATGGGAACTCCTTTGTAGGTAACTGTCTCCTTTTTTCTTGCTGCTTTTCAGATAATCTCCTTATCTTTAATCTTGGCTAATGTAATTATGATGTGTCTTGGTGTGTTCCTCCTTGGGTCCAACTTCTTTGGGACTCTCTGAGCTTCCTGGACTTCCTGGGGGTCTATTTCCTTTGCCAGATTGGGGAAGTTCTCCTTCATTATTTGTTCAAAGAAGTTTTCAGTTTCTTGCTCTCTTCCTCTTCCCATTCTGGTACCCTTATAATTCAGGTGTTGGAATGTTTAAAGTTGTCCTGGAGGTTCCTGAGCCTCTCCTCATCTTTTTGAATTCTTGTTTCTTCATTCTTTTCTGATTGGATGTGTCTTTCTTCCTGCTGGTCCACTCCATTGATTTGAGTCCCAGTTTCCTTCATCACTATTGCTTCCCTATACATTTTCCTTTATTTCACTTAGCGTAGCCTTTGTTTTTTCATCTAATTTACAACCAAATTCAACCAATTCTGTGAGCATCCTGATTACCAGTGTTTTGAACTATGCATCTGATAGGTTGGTTATCTCTTCTTTGCTTAGTTGTACTTTTTCTGGAGCTTTGATCTGCTGTTTGGGCCTTTTTTTTTTTTTTGGTCTTGTCACCCTGTAGTGAGGGGCGGAGCCTTAGGTGTTCATCAGGGCGGGGCAACCCACCTTGCTGGTTTGTGACGACGGTTGGGGAGGGAACAGTGGTGCTTGCTCCGCCCTCTGCCGGATTTCCGTCCCTTCCGCTCCTTCTGCTCCTTCCCCCAAGCAAACTAGGCCCTTCTGGTGCTGATTCCTGGTCAGGTGGGCTTGTGTATGTTCTAGGACCCTGTGGGTCTCTCCAGCGAATTCTCCTGTGAGGCTGGGAGTCTCTCCCAGCACCTCAACCCCCGTGGCTGTTTTCAGTCGGTGTTTTGAAGCTTTATTTCCCTGCGCTGGGACCCTGGGTTGCAAGGTATGTCTCCCTCCCCAGTTTAGCCTGGTTTATCTGTGTGCCGCTGTGTGACTGCCTAGTCCTAGTCGGCTAGCCGCCTTGCATGCCACACCCTTCCACAAACCGTTGCCTCCGCCGGCTGCCTCTTTGCACGCTCCGGGTCCACACACTGCCTCTTCTTTACTCTGCACACCCAGTGTCCAGCAGCCGCCACGAGCCCTTTCCCTCCTGGCCACCCATCTTCGCCCCTCCTGCCTCTGCCTCTCCTGCCGCTCTGGGTGAATGTATCTACTTTAACTCCGTGGTTGTTGGACTTCCATGCAGTTCAAATTTCTGTCAGTGCTGGTTATTTTTTTGTTTGTTTGTTTGTTTTAAATTGTCCTTATTTTGGTTGTGTGAGGAGGCACAGTGTGTCTACCTACACCTCCATCTTGGCCAAAAGTCTGATTCTCTTATATTCTTACTTTTTTTTAATGTAACTTATTTTTGTGTGATTTTTTTCAGTTATTTCCTATGCTCTAGACTAAAGATCAGATAAAACCAAAGAGATACTTAGAGGCACTTTTTTTTACAATTCAAGTTCCCTTATTTTCCCTAGGGATAGGAGACATCAAAGGGAGAAATAGTTTTGCCAGGCCAGAACATTTCAGGAATTATAATTAGGGCAAGAGCTTTCAGTGAATGATAACTGTCAACTGCAGTCTGCCTAAAATTTAGTATTGTCTGATGGAGGGAAAAATGACTATTCTGTTACATTTTATAAGCGCCAGCATTTTAACTATATATTTCAATATTGTCTTTAAAACTGTTTTTAGCAAATAAAGGAATTCAAGATCATCTTCTAGAGGTAGAGGAATCTAAAGAACAAATGGAAAAAGAAATGCTTGAGAAATTAGGTAAATTGGAGAAAGAACTAGAGAATGCAAATGACCTGCTTTCTGCCACAAAACGTAAAGGTATGGATTAAGATACTTACTAATGTCTAGAAATCCTAGCACTTCCCTACATGGGTCTCACTTAGTTTTACTAATAGAATTTCTCTGTCATTTGTGATGTAGGAAACTCCATTGAGTGATAGCATTAGAATGTGTTTTTAGTTTAAAATTAGTACTTTATGCATATTTTTACTGTATTGTCAGAGAGAAGTATTATTTGGTCACATGTAATTTATGTGTCATTTTTCAAAATATTTTCAACTATATTTACTGCACGATTTTTAGAATTGAGTTATGTTACAGTACTCTTTGATGTCAGTTTTAGATCTTCACAGAAATTTACATGTAATGTACCATAGGTGTCACTTATTTGAAAAACACATTAGCACCTTTAGTTTGAAATTTTCAAAAAGTACAGTAGACTTCTATGTGTTGGCACAGGAGCCATACTATCTGAAGAGGAGCTCACAGCCATGTCTCCCACGGCAGCAGCCGTAGCTAAGATCGTGAAACCCGGCATGAAACTGACTGAGGTAAGAGTGGTGGTACATCCTGTTGTTCTCCCTTCGGCACAAGTGTTCAGCTCTCTCTGAAACTCAGTCCTAAGGAAAATTATTCTTAAAATGATCTGAAGATGAATGTGTCATGCTGGGAAAGGCTTTCTTGATTCCTAGTTCTGTGTAACATATAGTAAATATTTCCATCTTTTTAAGTGCTAAACAATGTTTATTATAAAGATAGACAGAATATGTACACTTATATTCTCATGCTTACATTTGAAACAAACCCTCTTCTACTTTCAGTTGTATAACGCTTATGTGGAAACTCAGGATCAGTTGCTGTTGGAGAAGCTAGAGAACAAAAGAATTAACAAGTACTTAGATGAAATCGTAAAAGAAGTTGAAGCCAAAGCACCAATTCTGAAACGTCAGCGCGAGGAGTATGAACGTGCACAGAAAGCTGTGGCAAGTTTATCAGTTAAGCTTGAACAAGCTATGAAGGTTAGTTCCAGTCCTAAATTTGGGCTCTGGCAAAAACATGTAAGAAACAGTGATTCGACATATTAAAGTGTGTCATTACATTATGAGACACCTGTAATCACAAAATGTTCTACCTTCATTTGGCTAAAATTGTGAGAACCTTCTATGTTTTCTAAAACACTTAGGATCGTTTCTGTAGGATTCCATAATAGGTGATACATAGCTACTTGAGATCTATCTTTGTAATAGAGCACTCCTAAATACAGCACAATTTTGTTTTTGTTTTTGTTTTTTTTGTCGAACATTGCGGTGAAAACTTATTCACTAACTCTGCATGGTGTTGCCAAAGTGAGGGGAAACAGGTTTGCTAAATTGTGGTGATAGAAATGTATTAGCCTTAGAAGCTATTGAGGTGGTCCATTCTATCCTAGTACAGTGTAAAGAAAAAAAGTTGTGATACTTGTTTCTAGAAATGATAGAATTGTTTCATCTTAGGGAAGAACATTTTTATACCATTTGACAATCTGGCAAATCTTTATATACATTATCTGTTTTTTAAATTTTTTAAAACCCTCACTCAAAGATATATCCATTGATTCCAGAGAGAGAAAGAGAAAGGCATTGATTCTAGACGAACATCCATAGGTTGCCACCCGAACATGCCCCCAACCAGGGACCGAACCCGCACTGTAGGCATGTGCCCTGACTGGGAATTGAACCCACAACCTTTTGGTTTATGAGACAATGCTCCAACCACCTGAGCCACATTGCCTGGACTATATATATATTATTTTGTTACTGTTTCTTTACATGTCAGAACCACCAAGGAAATTCATAAATGTCTTTTACCTCTTAAGATTCCCTTTTAATACATGATGATGAAATAAGAGTATTTATAGTCTGGTAATTTTACATTTAGGGCACAACTATTACTGAGAAATCTTTAAGATTTATTAAATACATTTTTTTGAGGAAATTCAATTAAGTCAGTTTGTATTTGCCTTTCTAGACTGATGAATTTCCTTCATTCCATCTTTTTCCTTTTCTTCCTCGTTCCCTCCCTCCCACCCTTCCTTTCCTAGTACAAATAAATTGTATCCTTCACTCAAACTTAAACTTTTATTGCTATTGCTATTACAATTTAGATAGCAGTTTAAATCGGGATATATCTTACTGTCTCTCTCCTGAATCAAATGACATCTGCCAGTTTTACTTTGGCAGAATATTGGCCTTTTGACACCCCCTTTCTTCATCTGGTTTGAAAAGTGATCCCTTAGATCTGATTAGAACTGGAGTTTCTCCACTGTGGAGGGTGAGCTTTGTTTGGAGCTTACTGTCTAAAGGGGATAGATAGTGAGGTGGAGGGGCTTAAGAATCAGAAAAAAGCAGCTGTTAATGATGGGGAAAGCTCTTCGTCACTAATGTACAGGCACAGTACCAGAAATCCCTTATTTCTTCATAACTGCCAAAGAGTGTTAAAATAATTATTGTGGCTCTTTTTTACAACTGAATCTTCTGGCTGTAATGTACACCATATGTCCTTCAGTCTAGACTCCGTGATGATTATTCATAAGAGCTTTAGGGTTTTATAATAACTTCTTCCTAGGCGTCTTAATTGATCCCGTTTTGAATTCAGTAGACTTGTATTATTGGAATAGCTCGTGAATGTTTGCTTGCTTCATTCTGTCATATACTAGTTGTCTTTGAAATTGGTTTAAACACAGCATTAGGGCAGCGCGCTACTTAAAACACCAGGATAAATATGAGCCATCTTTTATTTGAATAGTATTTTTAGGTTTTTTACTTGAAAACAATACATTATAAAGCCAAATTTGTATGAATATGAAGTAACACGTAATGTCTCAGAGGTATTTTGTGCTCATATGAGCCCCTTAAAGCGGCCTCTGAATCCCTACTGGTGCTGTGATGCGGAACTTGGCAGAGCACTGCAGGTGTCACCGGGTGTTTCTTGTTGTTGTTGTTGTTGTTCTGTGGGTTTTTACAGCTTTGTAACATTTGCTACTGATTATTTAGAATTCTTAATGTGTTTTTTACAAAATCAAGTTTTTTATGTATCTTACCCAACATTTTTTACTTATTTGGTATTTATTTTCAGGTAACCAGAATAATAGATTATCATTGTAATACTATCCTTTGTTTTTGTCTGAGTAACAAAACTTTTGAGATTATTTAACATGGTGGTGTTTCTGTAAGATTGTAAGTGACAGTTAATTTGGAGAGAGGGGGCACGTTGCCCATCGTTTTTATGTGGTGATGAACATTATGATGAGCAGTCATTGAGATAATTAAGAAATACATGTATTTATATTGGGTTAGCTAAAAATGTTTGTTTAGTTTTTACTGTATGATGGCTCTGGTAGTGTCTTTAACCTCATTTGAAACAATTTTCTTAGACTGTACTGTGATAACTGTCATGTTAGTGTTCATTTAAAAAAAAGTAGCAAAATTGGTGATTTTTTGTGCAACCATTTTAATATTAAAGATGGAAGAAAATACACAACATTTTTGGCATATTCTTTCATATTTCAAGAAAGGTAAAAACATAACTGAAACAAAAAATGATTTGTGCAGTATATGGAAAATGTACTGTAACTGATCAGACGTGTCAAAAGTGGTTTGCGAAGTGTTTTGGTACTGTCGACATTGTGGCCGAAGAACTCTTTGCTGTGGCTGTCTTATGCCCTGGAAGATGTTTTCGCAGCACCCCTGGCCTCTATCCACTAGAAGCCAATAGCAGGAGAGAGCCAGCATACTGAGGTTACTGGTGAAATGAAAAATGTGTCTTTTATTTTGTGGGAAAAAAACTAAATAGACTTTTTGGCCAAACCAATAATTACAAAGGATTTCTCTTTAGAGTTTATTATATAGAATATATGTTAATTGAATATTTTTAGTTTATAAGTTGATTACTATGGTATTTGAGCACTGTATTCATGTACTGCTTCATTTATATAGATCTTATAAGGAAATACAGAATTTTAACTTGAATTTACATTTTATAGGAGATACAGCGATTACAGGAGGACACTGATAAAGCCAACAAACATTCCTCTGTACTTGAAAGAGACAATCAGAGAATGGAAATTCAAATAAAAGATCTTTCACAACAGGTTAGAAGTTTTTTCCTTTCCTATTTTCTTTTCCCCTAAACTGATGACTCTGTAATGTTTGAATCTGTTCCCAGGTATCTAAGAGAGAATCGCCACATACAAAATTTACATCAATTAGGAATACTACTCCATCAGAATGGCACCCTAGTCATTGATCTTCCATAGCCCCTCCCTTTTTTCTTTTATGTGTTTGATAAATTTTCAGATTACAGGCACTGGTTGTAATAAATGAAATAATTCAAAGATAAATATAATTTCTTTCCCCTGCCCATGTCCCAGGGTATAACCAAATACCAGACTTCTATATATTCTTTCATGTCATCCTTTTTACATTTACAAACACGTGAGCAACTATAAACATGGATGAGTTTTCTGTGTTTTTACTGATACAAAACGATGCCATATTCATTACTCTGCAACTTTTTTTTTTTTTTTTTTAACCGAACTAGTCAGGAAATGTAGACCTATCTTGGTTGTAAATTTTACCTTAATTTATGTTTGTGGGTCTACACACACAAACAACAAGTTTTTGTCTAAATGGGTTTAAAATCTATTTTTCACTCTCTTCTTCTGCTTCATTAGACAGTACATACATAAGGACAAAAGTACTAGCATAGTTGTACACACAATAGGTATATATTTCTGTATATTTTATTGCATCATTGTTTTACAAAAATTGAATAATGCTTCTGGAATTATAATGTGGCTGCTTTGTAAAAGTAACAGCCTTCATTACATACTTGATAGAAATGAAAATAGTTTTTTATTAAACATTTTTAGGTCTTAATATTTAAAATGATATGTTTGATATTTTAGCATTTACGATCATGTAATACAAGTTGATGGTGTTTATAAAGTAATGTTTTTGAAAATTTTTCTTCTAAACGTTTCCAGAATCAAAGCCAGTGCTCTTCAGTATTTGATGATATTAATACTTTCTTTTTAGATTAGAGTGCTTTTGATGGAACTTGAGGAAGCAAGGGGTAACCATGTAATTCGTGATGAGGAAGTAAGCTCTGCTGATATAAGCAGTTCATCTGAAGTAATATCCCAGCACCTAGTATCTTACAGAAATATCGAAGAGCTTCAACAGCAAAATCAGCGTCTGTTAGTGGCTCTTAGGGAACTTGGGGAGACCAGAGAAAGAGAAGAACAAGAAACAACTTCATCCAAGTAAGTTATGGACTACCTTGATTGTTCAGCAAACATTTATTGAAAACTCCTGATGTATCTCCTAGCAGTGCCAGCCTGGGAATGTAGTGATTTAGGAGAGAGAGAATTGAGCAACAATACCAAGAAAAAAAAAAATTCTCTCAGGGAGCTCAGTTTGTGGATGAGCTTGGTAATTAGATAAGAAGATAATTTTAGTTCAGCATGGTCAGTGCTGTAATAGATAAAAACCTGCTCGTGCGAGCCTTGAGGTGGAGGACCTCACCTAGATTTTAGAGAACATACCAGACTTCAGAGAGAAGATGCGTAGGAATTACTCAAGCAAAGTTTTTTTTTGTTTTGGTTTTTTAGTGTGTTTGGTGCTACAGGAGGAGGAGTGGCTATGAAGGCAAAACTTCTGGAGTTTAGCCTGAGTGGAATTGGTTTATTTTTGCAGACAGATTTTTCAGGTGACAGTGATGAGTGTGTGAGTCCTTTATGGTGGGGCTTTGAAAGTGGTTATTACAAATGTCACTTAGAAGAAAGAAAGGGTAAGAGAGAAAAATAGGATGCTTAATGATAGATGGTAAAATACTTGGTCTGTGTTACACAGTAGAAATTACAACTGCCTCTCAATGTCAGTGAAGTAGACTTGGGTTTTTTTTTGTAGGATTACTGAGCTGCAGCTCAAACTGGAGAGCGCCCTCACTGAATTGGAGCAACTCCGTGGGTCCCGACAGCATCAGATGCAACTGGTTGACTCCATAGTTCGTCAGCGTGATATGTACCGTATTTTGTTGTCACAGACAACAGGAGTTGTCATTCCTTTACAAGGTAGGTTTCTATGTCTTGTCTTAAAGGTATCCAAGTATTTGGGGCAATTTTTCTGAGATGGATATTAGAGAACGGATTCTGCAACATAAGCAGCATGCACTGTACTTGACCACCATATGTGGTTGGTCATAACAGGTCTTCAGTCCTAAAGCATACTTTTGTTTTAGGTGTTATTAAGAAAGCAGAAATGCTGACCATTGTTGCAAAGTGCATCTTAAAATCAATGAATTATATTTGGTCATGTTTTAACATTTAATCTGCAGATTTATCTGATCAGAAACCAAAAATAATTTTAATAGGTTATTTAGTAGATTCCTTGTTTCATGATTTCTGTAATCTGTGGTCTCTTAAGTCTAGTTTGTTGATTTGGGCAATACTATATTTGTGAAGGAATGTTACCTCTTTTTTTCCCACGTTTTTGAAGCTTCAAGCTTGGACGATATTTCACTCATTTCGACTCCAAAACGTTCGAGTACATCACAGACTGTTTCCACTCCTACTTCGGTGCCTATCATTGAGTCGGCAGAGGCTATAGAAGCCAAGGCTGCCCTTAAACAGGTACAGATCCCACCTTTCCAGCTTTATTTTGGGTTAGGTTTTTGATAACACAGTGTCATCTTCTAATAATTTCTCTGATATTTAGTTGCAGGAAATTTTTGAGAACTACAAAAAGGAAAAGGCAGATAATGAAAAACTCCAAAATGAGCAGCTCGAGAAACTTCAGGAGCAAGTCACAGATCTGCGGTCACAGAACACCAAAATATCTACACAGCTAGATTTTGCTTCTAAACGGTAAATTTTCGTTTGTTCGTATTCTGAAATTGGAATGATGCAGAGAAGATTAGCATGGTCCCTGCACAAGGATGACTTGCAAATTTGTGAAGCATTCCATGTTTTTTAACTTTGGGTGGTGGGCATGCCATACAATATGCAGGTGATGTATCAGAATTGTACACTTAAACCTATATAGTTTTCTTAGCCAGTGTCATCTCAATAAATTGAATGTTAAAAAAGAGATCACATTTAGATTATCAAGAAAAGTTAATGAAGTCCAAATGGCATACTTCAATCTTCAGTGAACCAAAATCAGGGGTTAATTTGCAATCGTATTACTTTTTTGTGGACCGTAATCCAGATGAGAAACTATGAGGGCTGTGTTCTAATATTGGTTAATGATTCCCTTGGGCCATTGCTGAGCAATCCAGATAGTTATTTAAAACTGAAGTTGATGTAAGAAGTGTTGCTAGAACTCCTTCCTGGCAGTAAAAGGCCTACGGTTTCTGTAGGACATAATTATTTTGTAAGTGCACCAGAGGATAAGCATGAGGTGAACAACTTCATCCAGCCCTTTCTATTTTAGGTAGAAGACACACAGGTCTTCCAGATAGTTGATTTTGGGGAAATGCACTTTCTTGGTCACTTACAAAGGAGTAATAGTAAACTTCATTCCATAGTTGTTGTTAGATCCGTTGAATACTTGTTAGCTTAACAAGTAGGGCAAATTTTATTTCTGTGTATACAGGCACAGCCTCGGAGATATCACAGGTTCAGTTCCGTTCCAGGCTGCTGCAGTGAGATGAATATCACAATAAAGCGAGTCACACAAATTGTTTAGTTTCCCAGTGCATAAAAAAGCTGTGTATACACTCTGCTGTAGTATGTTAAGTGTGCGTTATGTCTAAAACATTATGTACCTTAAATTCGAAACATTTTATTGCTTAGAAGTGCTAACCATCATCTGAGCCTTTAACAACTCATGATCTTTTTGATGGTGGAGGGTCTTGCCTTGGTGTTCATAAGAATGCAGTATCTATAGCCCTGGCTGGTGTGGCTCAATGGATTGAGTGCCGGCCTGCGAATCAAAGGGTTGCCAGGTCAATTTCCAGTCAGGGTACACGCCTGGGTTGCGGGCCAGGTCCCCAGTTTGAGGCATGGGAGAGGCAACCACACATTCGTGTTTCTCTCCCTCTCTCTCTCCTTTCCCCTCTCTCTATAAGTAAATAAATAAAATATATTTTTTAAAAAGGCAATATCTGCAAAGTACAGTGAAACGAGGTTTGCTGTACTACATGTTTTTGTAAGGATATGGCAGGCAGTTAACCTCTATAATATAGTTTCAGGTTTGATATTCAAAATAAAAGCATCCTTTTCCCCCTACGTTCATAGTTCTAGCCAGCCATTTGCTAAGATTTCAAGCAGATAAGAAAATAAAATGAAGAGTTATAGTGGAAAATAGAAAGGCAAAAATCTGTTACTAACTGCATAAATATCTAAAATTGGATACTGCATTTTGGTGAGTGTCTAGTGTATCAACATTGTATTGGCATTATTTTCAATATGGTTAAAATTCTTGTAAATGAATAAGATTAAAAAGTTAATTCATCTTGAAATATTGTGCTTATTTAGAGTTTAAATTAAACTGCTAACTTTGAAGTTGAGAAAAAAGGTATCACAGTACAAAGCCACTTTTTAAAGTATACTTAATTATTTAAAATTAAGCTAATGTGAAATTCTTTAAGGAACTAAACTAGGATGCAGTGTCTTACAGAATTGTCCTTCTTTTCTGTAAGGTATGAAATGCTACAAGATAATGTTGAAGGATATCGCCGAGAAATAACATCCCTACAAGAGAGGAATCAGAAGCTCACGGCAACGACTCAGAAGCAGGAGCAGATCATCAACACAATGACACAGGACCTGAGAGGAGCAAACGAAAAGCTGGCTGTTGCGGAAGTGAGACCAATTTCTCTCATCTGACTTGCCTCATAATGGCATTTGTCATTTGATTTTTTAATTATTACTTTGGTTTTACTGGTTGGTGTAACAGAATTTGAGAGGTTTGTGTACTGTAAGTTTTTGTTACATAGTTTCCAAATACAGTTGGCCCTTGATCGAGGTTTGAACTGCACAGGTCCACTTGCCCATGAATCTGCTCACACGTGAACCCAGTGTAAGTAAACCTGCATCGTTTAAGCCTGTGTTGTTCAAGGGTCGACAGTAGTTAGATCCAAGGTTGGAAATCTGTACGTGGAGGGCCCACCTCCCTGTGTGGCTGATCGGTGCCCCACACTGCTGCATTGTTACAGGGGCAGCTATGTCCAGTTGGGTATCAGCTGGGTGACTGTTTCTGTTCAAACTGAAGGAGAAGTTTGTTTTTCTGTACCAAGATTTCCTTACAAGTCTTCCATTTCAAAATAAATTTGTAAATCACTCTTTCTGTAGTTGTAACAAAAACAAATGAATATTTTTCTTGCTCATTTCTAATAAGAGACAATTAAAAATTTTATTAGCATTGAATTATATTTTTGAATTTCACCGTGAATGTAAATGTCTACCAGAAATTGACAGTACGTTCGACTAAATACTGAATTCTTTGATGACTAATTTTTATGAAGTGTTTTGCTTTTTTATTAAGTTATCTCTTAACTTTTGTTGAACTAGGTGAAGTTGTCCCCCATTTTACTTGTTGAAAAACAAACTAAAAGCTAAGTAATTTGCCTGTTTTGGCACAGTTATGCAATATGAGTTGGTTGGGACTTAAACCTAGGTATTCTGAATCCGGTGGCTATGTTCTTTTATTTTTATCTTGCTCCCGTTCCTTTTTGGGGAATGCATTTTTTCAAAATGGTGGTAATAGTTTATGACTTACGTAAAGATGAATACTTTGAGGATATCGACCTTCCAATCACCCTCCCAGATGCCCTGAGACTTGGAGTCCGTTCTTCATGGGGGACACAGGAGTTAAAATGCATCGGTCAGCACTCTTTAGGTAGTAACCGTGCTGCCTCACACAGCTTGCATGGTTCAGTAGCATGCAGGTATGACTGGAGCATAATTTTGCAATTTTTTCTTTTACTCTGACATTTTAGATTTTTGTTACTTGTTTTAAAGCCTTATTTTTAGAGCAAAGAAATTGGAACTATTTGTGGTAAAAGCAAGATTTTTTTCTTTGATCTGTTGGTGTTTCCAGTTATTTTTGCTCCATATTTCAACACATGTAACTAAGTTATATTTTCTTATATAAAAAAAGATATAGTCTCTCCCATCCAAGTACTTAACCAGGCCCGACCCTGCTTAGCTTCTGAGATCAGATGAGATCGGTAGCATGTAGGGTGGTATGGCCGTAGACAGAAGATACAGTCTCTAATTAGCATTAAGGAATATGGAATGATGGAGGAGCATATTCATTTTATAATTGTATTATTGCATTTGACACATTGTTTTCCAACATTTTTTTCTTTTGTAATTTCCTCAAGGTAAGAGCAGAAAATTTGAAAAAGGAAAAGGAAATGCTTAAGCTGTCAGAAGTTCGTCTTTCTCAGCAGAGAGAGTCTTTGTTAGCTGAACAAAGAGGACAAAACTTACTGCTAACTAATCTGCAAACAATTCAGGTAACTAAATAAAAAGGCACATACAGAAACAATTAAATAGTTTTAACATTATATTTTTTTAGTTACCTTAATTAGAAAATTTATCTGTCATTTTTGTCATGTATTATGATGATCATTGAATTTTGAGGTTTACTAAGATTTGTCAGTATTCTAAGTAATTTTTGAAAAAGACCTGAAATTCATGCAGTTGGCAGTTTTGATCTTCAGGTCTGTCTATATTTAAAAAGGGCTGTGCAATTTGAATTGCTTACAAGAATAAATTTGTGGGTTTTATTTTTTGCCTTAAAACTTGAAGAAATCTGAATGGCTATTGTAATATGTTTTTCTTTTTTCCCTATTAAGTAGATGTTTTAATATGTAAAATGTCAAAATAACTTTCTTAGTGTCCTAGATCTTAATGTAGAAATGGGTTTTGATTCTATAATTCCCTATATCCTTTAATTGGTATTGCTTTTTTGACTTTTTCTTAAACATAACCAAAAATCTTTTCTTTACCATAGGGAATACTGGAGCGATCTGAAACAGAAACCAAACAAAGGCTTAGTAACCAGATAGAAAAACTGGAACATGAGATATCTCATCTAAAAAAGAAGTTGGAAAATGAGGTGGAACAAAGGCATACGCTTACTCGAAACCTAGACGTGAGTCTGTCAGGATTCCGAACATCTGTAGATTTGTGGTCAACAATCAGACGGGCATGCACACACTGCTGTCTTACGTTTGATGAGACTTCTTACAAACTCAAGTTGTTCTTGCCTCTTTATATGCCTAATAATATTTATTGGGTGCCATAAATTGTGAGTTTTCTCCACTGGGGTGATGGATATTTTTCTGTTCCTGAAAATCTTGAACTTTACTCTGGGATATGGGAAAGTTACTTGAAAGAAGTTTGCTTTTCTTGAGTGTTACTTTTTATGATTTATTAGGCAGGCCCAAAGCAGTGCTCAGTCTCGAACAAATTGTTCTCCATGACTGAGTTTAGACCTTCCTGGGTACTGGTCCCTAGTGCTCCATAGATTTGTGAGTTTTTTCAGTCTGGCTACTGGGAGTAGGCGTTATTCCTGACACTCTGTGCACCCCAGTCTCTCCGGATGATTCTTTCCCTTGTCTGGGGTGATTTCATATGCATAAACTGATCAGTTTTGCTGAATATTCAAGCGGGATCCTCTGCAAATCACCAGGGTATTCTTATCTGTGTAGCTCTGTTCTCTCTAATAGCATATCTTACGAACTGGAGCTAATTTAGCCTTCTTACACTCTCAGTTCTGCCTTCTCAGTTCAGGTGGTTTGCTGGCCTCTGCCTTATTTCCCTTTCCCTTTGCCATAGCCTGTGGACACTCTTAAGTCAATAAGCTAGGGAAATTGTACAGTTAGCCTTTCTTGTATCCTGTCAACCCGTAATTGTAAAACTGTTTTATATGTTGTATCCATTTTCGTTTGTGTGTTCATTGTTTCAGATGAGAAGGTAAATCTGGTTTCTCTTACTCTATCTTGGCAAGAGTTTTAAAAATCTGTAAAAAGATTAACTTGAGCCTCGAATTATTTAAGAATCTAAAAACAGTATTTGTAGGGTTAATGTAATATTTTCTTATAGGTTCAACTTTTAGATACAAAGAGGCAGCTGGATACTGAGACGAATCTTCATAATAACACAAAAGAACTATTAAAAAATGCTCAAAAGGAAATTGCAACCTTGAAACAGCACCTCAGTAATATGGAAGCCCAGCTTGCTTCCCAGTCCTCACAGAGAACTGGGAAAGGTAAATAAGTGATTAGACTTGTAATAAAGTGTTTCTTTGGAAACATTTGTAACATCTGTCAATAACTAACCTTTTTTCCCCCGTGGGTACTAGCAAAGAGAATAAGAAACACTTTGTGCAGTAAAGCCCAGTTTTAGGCCTAGATTAGCAGAGCTTCAGACTCGGAAAGTTCAGAGCAGTTCTACAAGCATCTGACCAAGGTGCCCTATCAGTTTTCTAGTTGTGGAAACCACTTATTGACACTTGAAAAACATTTCTTTTGAAGGCTCATGTTTGAATTTTAAACTCTCCCTTTGGAGATAATGGTTACTTGTTAAATATATAATAGTGAGGCTTGTTTATGAAATAATTGATTTTTTGCTGTCATTCAGAGCAGTCTTCCTGAGTATTGCTCGTTGATAGCCTCAGGTAAAAGATTTGTTTCATTAGATTTTGTTTCTTTTGGGAATATACCATTTTAAATGCAAAGCTTTTGTGTCCATATAATCTTTCCATATGGTGTTATTTCTTACTAGAAGAGAAATATAAAACATGATAGAATTGCATGGGTATGTGTACATGTATGTATAGGTGTATACATAAATATATAGATGTATGTAGTATGTGTATGATTGCCTAAAAGTCTTCTCTTACTGATCCCATTTGATAAGAAATACTTTGGGTGCAATTTTTCCCTTTTCCAAGGATTTGGGCTAAATGATTAAGATTCGGCGTTTTAGAGTAGCGGTGTTTAGATAATAAGTTAATAATCTGCTAATTCCCTCAAGCACCTCCTCAGATTAGTGGAAATATTTTGTATTTTTCTCTGTGAAATATCCTTACTATCCGTAACAGAGGATTTCAGATATTTGATTTTTTTTTTAAGACATAACATACTGACTATATAGCTGTTTTTATTTTGGTATTCAGCATGGGTTGAAACATACTTCCTAGGTAGTTAAGTACTTGTACATTTGAGCCTTAATCCCAGTTTTACAAACTCTTTGATAACACTTGTCTCTTAGATCATTTAAAATGTGGATGTTATAATGTCAAATCTCTTAGGTCAGCCCAGCAACAAGGAAGATGTGGATGATCTCCTGAGCCAACTGCGGCAGATGGAAGAGCAGGTGAATGACTTGAAGGAGAGACTCAGAACAAGCGCTAGTAACGTGGAGCAGTATCGAGCCATGGTTACCAGTTTAGAGGAATCCCTTAACAAGGAAAAACAGGTACACACAATTTGAATAAAATTTGAATGCACTTGTTAGCATTTCCTTTTAGTAAGGAGCCTGCTGTGTGTAAGGCACGCCGGTTAGGGTGAGTTGAGCTGATGTCCTTCTGCTTACCTCTTAAAAAGTGCTTGAGTGTAATCAGCAAGATTAAAACAACCCACAAAATTTGTAAAACAAGGGAGGGCATGATCTCTGTGGGAAAGGTACAAGTCAGATGTTGATGTGAGTGGGAGGTATGTGAGGGTATTTGTCTCCTGACCAGGTACAATTTCATAAAATAGATGGCATTTTTCTGCTGTCTTGGAAGTACCATTTGGACAGTCAGAGAAAGTTACTGTGTGCAGGAACCCTCTTCCAAGACAGGAAGGCTTCAAGAGGGTAACAGTTTGGCTAGTGTGAAGTACTGAGGCATGTAATCAAAAGTGTGGTCCAGAACCAAAAGTGAAGTGTTTTGAATGTCATGCTTTGTAAAATGATCCCCCCAACATATTATACATACAATTTGTTTTAAATAGCAAGATTAATATAGCAGATTAAAGAATACAAAATTCATTTTGGGAGGCCATAACAGTAGTCTAGGGCCACAGTTTCAAAAGATCCTTTTGTAGTTGGCATCACGGAAATCAGAACAGGTGGGGGTGGGGGGTCCTTTCACTCGTAGAAAGGACAGAGTTGGCGAGGGTCTATGCAGATTGAGGGAGAAATGAGAATTGGAAATTTCCCTTCAAAAGGGAAAAATGGCCAATAGCCAAGTTGAGAGGTAAATTATGCTTATAGTTTTAAATGTTTTTGAACTCTTTAGTCAACTATTGATGGATTTTTTTTAAGACAAACAATGTTAGTACTTTTCAAATTTAGTTTAGATTTGGAGAAAGTACTTCTTTAATTTTAAATGTGTATAATATGTGTATCCTACTGTTGGGATGATGGTGAAGGTGACAGAGGAAGTACGTAAGAATATTGAAGTTCGTTTAAAAGAGTCGGCTGAGTTTCAGACACAGTTGGAAAAGAAGTTGATGGAAGTGGAGAAGGAAAAACAGGAACTTCAGGACGACAAGAGAAAAGCCATAGAGAGCATGGAACAGCAGGTAAATTATGTTACTAACCATATAAATCTTTCTGTGTGTACATGGACTTGAATTCTTTTAAATAGCGTATTAGTTACCATTTGATTCATCTCAACAGATACTGATTGAACCCAAACCCAACAATTTTAGTTTTATGTTTTACATTGCTCTGGAAATCTATTCAAGTTGCCTTTGATTATTTAAGACTGCATTATGGTGTAGGTCTCAGTGCTGCTTTTTACAAACCTCTGCCTGAGAACAGACTTCTGCAAGTATTAGTAGGAAGGGAGTATGGAGCTGTAAGTTTGCAGATTATATCAGGTTGTAACTATTTTAAATTACTTATAAGAAGGCCTAATTGAGCTTTAAAAAAAATCTGTCCTTCAGTATCTTAAAAGTAAGTTTATAATTAACTGTGACTTTAATCTTGTTCTTTCAATTCAGTTATCTGAATTAAAGAAAACACTCAGTAGTGTCCAGAATGAAGTACAAGAAGCTCTTCAGAGAGCAAGCACGGCTTTGAGCAACGAACAGCAAGCCAGACGTGACTGCCAGGAGCAAGTAAGTGTCTCTGACTCTCTGTACTGACAGTACCGACAGGTGAGCTTTGGTCCTAGGGAGCAGTTGTGGGTCTGTTAATGTCCGTTTGGGGGTGGCAAGGCTTACGGAAATACAAGGTGATTTCCACTTTTGTGGAACTTAGACTAAGATCAGTTGAAAAGTGTAGAGGAAGGCTAAACATAAATAGTATAATACTCATTAACAAAACAATCTTGATACATGGTGAAATATAAAAGTAGGAGAAGGACATTAAATGTATACTTGCTCTCATTTGCAAACTTTTTTATTGTTGTAACCCACTAGTTCTGATTGTGAAACTATATTATGGACGAGATAGAGATAATTTCCTTAGCAAAACATTTTTAGTACATTACTGAGGTTACAGATTTTTATACGCCACTTTTTATAAAGCTTAAGAAATATAGAATGAAATTATTTAAGTATGTGTACTCACAGGCCCACACATGCTTATGTGATAAAGTTTTTTATATTTTTTATGAATAAAAAATAATAAAACACGGTTCAGGGGATTATTGAAATGGTAGAATGGTAAATGAATATCTAAGAATATCACTAGTGTTCTAATTTTGAGTTCATTGGTATATTAATAGCCAGTTATTTGGTCTCATCTTTATTGCTTACATATACATAACGTGTATATATATCACATTTGCTTTAAAAATGGCATGCAGGGGGACATGCTTCAGAGGTAAATGAGACAAAACAAATTGTCCTTTTCTTATTGCCAAACAGCATAACATTGGAAATTAAAATCAGACAATGTATCTATAATTCAGTTTTCAAATTATTTTCATTTCTTCTAAGTTTTTGCATGTGTATGCATATATTTTACATAAATAAGTTATATTTAGCTTTTATTTGATAAAATCTGTCCCAAATTGCTACGTAGTCTTCATAAGTTTCATTTGAGCCAGTTCTTTTCATTAAATAGATAATAGCATAACTTTTAATTATTTATTTTGCTGCATTTTTATTGTCTCCACTTTTATTATTTTACATAATGCAATGTGCATCTTCTTTTGTACTGAGTAAATCGGGGTTTTAATCACTTGTGTGTGGGGAATGTGATTGCGTGCAGGCCAAAATAGCCGTGGAAGCTCAGAATAAGTACGAGCGGGAGCTGATGCTGCACGCAGCTAACGTCGAAGCTCTGCAGGCCGTCAAGGAGCAGGTTTCCAAAATGGCCTCGGTCCGGCAGCATTTGGAAGAAACCGCCCAGAAGGCCGAGTCACAGTTGTTGGAATGTAAAGCCTCTTGGGAGGAAAGAGAGAGAATGTTAAAGGTAGTATTGTACATCATCACAGAATGTTCTGGAGAATTGAAAAGTTTGGGGTTTTCTTTTTAATGTCCATGGGGAAATCTGCTGTTAATGACAGTCTTGACTTACAGGATGAAGTTTCCAAGTTTATGTCTCGCTGTGAAGATCTGGAGAAACAGAATAGATTACTGCATGATCAGATTGAAAAATTAAGTGACAAGGTGGTTGCCTCTGTGAAGGAAGGTGTTCAAGGCCCATTGAATATATCTTTCAGTGAAGAAGGAAAATCGCAAGAACAAATTTTAGAAATTCTCAGGTAAATGCAGTATATTCTTAATGCTTTATTTCTGTGGTGTGACAACTGTGAAGTGTTAACGACAGATGTATAGATTAGAGAAGTGGGGGTTATGTGCTGTTTAGTTATACAGCTCACACTGTCTCTTATTGGCCAACAGACCAGACCCACTGCCGTCCACATAGTGGTCGCTTCTGACGTTCAGACATGCCAGTTTAGGTAAATGGCTTTGAGTTGAGTTTGATAGTGAGAACTTGCGTGGGTTCTTTGAAAAACTAAATGCCTTTCAGATCATTTTAAAGATACACATTTCCAAAGCCACCATCTGTAATAAATATCTTATTTATTAATGTAAACATAGTTATTAAAGCGTGAATGGATCTTGTTGTCTTAAAATTACCCAAGTTTTGAAGTATTGTCATTTTTTTATTCAAATAAAATCTTAATATGTTCTCGCAGATTTATACGACGAGAGAAAGAAATTGCGGAAACGAGGTTTGAGGTGGCTCAGGTCGAGAGCCTGCGGTACCGGCAGAGGGTGGAACTGCTGGAGCGGGAGCTGCAGGAGCTGCAGGACAGCCTGAACGCCGAGAGGGAGAAGGTCCAGGTGTGTGTCCAGGATTTACGGAAGCAGTTGTTAAATCAAGTGGAAAAGTGATTGTAGTTTCTGATAACATAAAATTTAATTAGAAATGAGCAGTCTTCCTAAGCTCATCAATTCATTAAACATTATTAAACACTGATACAGTTTAGTGTTAAGAGGGAGGCTAGTGGTAATGAGATTACCACAATGAAGCTGAATTTGTGGTTTCAAATTCTAGCTTCATATCATTAGATGTGTACCTTAGGTATATTGTTTAACTTCCCTGCTCTGAAATTTCCTCATTTGTAAACTGAGATAATGATAACTGGGATTGAGTTAGTACATGTGAAACATTTAGAATCATGTCTGGTGCATAATAAGTGCTTACATTTCAGTTATCTGAATCATTATCGTTGTCATTATGTATGCATCTGGACATTCTAGGGTAATGTAGTGGATAGAGACTGCAATACAATATTTCTTCTCAGCAAAGGAGCAAAAAAAATTGTAACATCTATCAACCAAAGAAAGGAAAAGAAGATGCTACAATGAATGGATGGTCTCAACAAAAGCTCAACTCTTTAACCCTCGCTAACACCCAAAAACTTCCTGCATGACCTCATTCTGAGGAGCTGCAGTAACAAAACCCCACATCTTGAAGGGAGGCAATTAAGACCTTGAATCATTTCTCTATTTTTAACTGATAGGTAGTTGGAATGACTGCTAGAGAGAAAACATTGAAACAGGAAAGTGAACAGTTAGATTTTTGGAATATATGTTTTCATAAAGAAATTAAAAGTTCCAGAATTACATCATGTTGAGGAAGCAATCCAAGTTCAAGTATGTCCCATCATAGATATAATAAACAGACCCTCTATTTCACTTGGAGGAAAAGCAGCAGAATCAGGGTTATTAACAAAGGTTACATATTCACTCAATCTCTTCTGCTTCCTTTGCTGCTCTTTTGGGTTATAGGAAGACAAATAATACTACAAGATGCCCAGCCCACAAACAAGTTATAGGGGAAAAACCAGCTTTTAACATACAGTGAATGAAAGTCAAGAAGTAACACATGTCAGAAATAACAGAACGTTTATCCACTGTGAACACTGGTGGATGGTAACCATGAGCCATGGCTTTGAAAAATGGCTAGGGGACTGCTAAGTGCGTGTGTAAAAGGTGGATAATTACACTCAGTGAGAACCAGAAAAAAGTTCTTTACAATTGAACAAATACTCAGGAAAAGTGCTCAGAGCCAAACTGATGGAACAACTGAATGAAATGAGAAAGATTTTCTGAACAAAGAAGGACCAAAATAACATGTTAGAATTATTAATAAATTCACTGCACCAAGAAAAAGGATAGAGAGAGACAGAGATCTGGATTGTTGTTTTTATCTAATGGTAGAATGAGTTATTTGTTAGTGGAGTTTGCAGTATCTTTTCACTTTCATCTTTGTGATTTCTTGCATTTGTTTAAACTCTTTGTACTTAGCAAGCATCACAGAAAAATAAACATGTAAAACTTTCAAAATTTTAGTTTTAGAAGTTGACATTTAAATTCTCTAGGGAAGATTAGAACTGGTAGGAAAAGATAGGTCATCACCTATTGTTGGATGTTGGTGTATACCCATGTTTCAAATCTTTAGGTAACTGCAAAAACAATGGCCCAGCATGAAGAACTGATGAAGAAAACCGAGACAATGAATGTGGTTATGGAGACCAATAAGATGCTACGGGAAGAAAAGGAGAGGCTGGAACAGGAGCTACAACAGATGCAAGCAAAGGTTTGTAACTTACTAGTCAAGAGTAGAAGCATGTTATTTTTGTTAAAATTAAGTGAATTTATCCATCAGGTGTTAAAAACAAATCGGCATTGTTTTTAGGTGAGGAAACTGGAGTTAGATATCTTACCTTTACAAGAAGCCAACGCTGAGCTCAGTGAGAAGAGTGGCATGTTGCAAGCAGAGAAGAAGCTGTTGGAAGAAGATGTCAAACGTTGGAAAGCCCGTAATCAGGTCAGTGCGGTTAAACCCATTCTGAACGTGGAAATGTTGTCTTTTTTTAAAACGGTGAAATTTAAGGAGATAAATGATTTGACGAACTGGTGAAAATTACTGTTTTTAACATGAAAGTCTAATATGTTACATGTACATGCAACTTAGTTTTTAAATTTTTTGGTCATATTTTGTTTTGTATAAACAGCTAGTTTATGTCTTAATTACAAATTTAGGACTTTACTTTATCTCTGAAATACTTGCGTACATGAGAAAATGGATGTATGTAGGTTATCGAAGCACTTTGAGAAGATTTGTTCACTGGCAACCTTTTGAAGGGGGGACAAAACCGCATCGCATAGTATGGTTGGAAACTGCAGCTGTGTGTTCAGTCAGAAGGATGCAAATCCGCCTCGCCGTGTGCTCGTTATGTGACTTGTGAGACTTCCTTAATCTTAGGAGCCAGCATTCCTCGTTTGTAAAAATGAGGCTGTAATACTACTTTCCATGTTACAAAAATTAAATAATAAATGTAAAACAGGTCACCCATCACCTGCTACCTAGAAAAGTGAGTGGTCACCATTGTTACCTGAGTAGGACTGTAGAATTTAAGAGCCCATTAAGTTTTCTGCTTTTCCTAGGCAGTTATAGTTAGGATTTTCATTTTTTTCTAGATTATAATATATTAGAAACATTTTTTCTTGTAAATGTTACTTTAATGAAATTAGGTGTTTACTATTAAAAGCTTATAGATTTTGGGGTCTCTTTATTTGGTTCTGTTGTAACTATTCTGAAATGTTTGTTTGCAACTATGAAAACACAGGGTGGGGCAAAAGTAGGTTTACAGTTGGGAGTACACAAAACAGCATTTATTCTTGTATTATTTATCAATTATTATATGATTTTTCATATGAACAACTATAAACCTTTTGCCACATCTGTATAATGAATAGTTAATGACATTTTATTTTCCCTTTCCATTTTGGCTAGACTTTTTTAACTAAGTGGATTAAAGCTTTGTTCTTAAATTATCCTGTAGTTTTTGGTGTTTCGTTACTGTGTATGCAAGATACCTAATATAAAAATAATTAGGTGTTCTTCTATTTTATAGCACATTAATTTGATAAAACTTATAAAATGGTGTTACGCATTTTTGCTGTTTTAGCATCTAATAAATCAACAGAAAGATCCAGATACAGAAGAATATCGGAAGCTCCTTTCTGAAAAGGAAGTTCATACTAAGCGCATTCAACAGTTAACTGAAGAAGTTGGGAGACTTAAAGCTGAGATTGCAAGGTATATAGAAAGCCTTAAATTGTGTAGAAAATGTGAAATCTTAAAGAAGTTTGTTTCCACTCTTTATGAGACTCCCCCCCGTGTCCTTTCTGATTTTAGAAAGAATGGAAAATGTTGGGGCCTTCACATGTGACTTTTCCCTTTGTTACCTTAAGGAGCCAACATGGAGTGGTTTATTTTATGCCTTCATATACAAATTACTTCTCTATATTTTGTTACTTTTTTAAAAAACTCCTCAGTTGGTATAAGTCTAAAGTTTAATATGTTTATCTTCTGAACAGTCAAAATAACTTTTGCAAATTGGTTTCTATTTTTGTTTTGGTTAAAATATATTTATGAACCTATTTTGAGAGATTTCAGTGAGGTATATAAGTCACAACTTTTTATGAGCTTGTCCTTTTAAAGATGAATATTAAGTTGAATATTAAGTTGTCCTTAAAGTTGAATATTAAAATTAGTGTTTATGGTTTACTTTTTTAAAGATTTAATGTCAGTTGTCCATGTCATAGCCCCTATTTACATTATGCTTGAGGAAGCTAAGATTCATAAAGGTACCTAAGGTTATAGTTAGTAGTTGTTAAACCCATATTCTTAATTCAGGGTAATCTGATTTACGTTTATGTTAAAGTACAGGGTTTGGAAGCTCTACCCCACAGGCCTGTTTTGTATGGCTTATAAGCTCAGAATGATGTTTACATTTTTAAAATGTTTTTTTAATGGAAGAACAACTGTATATGCTCTACAAAACCTAGCATTTACTCAACACCCAATCACATGGAGTGTAGATTTTGCTATCGGACTGATGTGGATTAAAAACTGTACCGACACTTACTCTGTAAAGTTGTGCATGCTACTTGACTGTTTGACTCGGTTTTTCTCCTCTAACATGGCTATGTGCAACCTGTGTGTAATGAGCAAGTAAGATCTTTACATAGACCCCAGGTTCATAAGTTGACGAATTATCTCTTGAAGTATATGTGTAGTTTTATAGGAGTTTTAAATAAAAATTTTACTAACGCAACAATAAAAATGTAATTAAAGGATTTTAAAACTTGAAAATCTCATATACTTAGTCTTTGTTTTTTTTTTGTTTAGATCAAATGCATCTTTGACTAACAACCAGAACTTAATCCAGAGTCTAAAGGAAGATTTAAATAAAGTAAGAACTGAAAAGGAAAGTGTCCAAAAGGACTTAGATGCCAAAATAATTGATATCCAAGAAAAAGTCAAAACTATTACTCAAGTTAAGAAAATTGGACGTAGGTACAAGACTCAATATGAAGAACTCAAAGCACAACAAGATAAGGTATTTTGAAGTGACTTCCTTATTATATGTGTACTTTGTGTGTGTGTGTATAAAACATTTTTTGAGGTACACAGTTTTGATCTACACAATTTGCACAGTTTTATATATCAGGCAAATGGGCCAAGGACCTGAACAAAGAGGATGACTTACAAAAATCTTATTCTTCATAATTTTGATTATCGATTTTTAGATTCTAAACGTGAATATTAGCTAATTTATGATATTGTTATTTAAGATTCCTCTTTATTGTCATGTCAGGTCAATGAGGCCTCAGCTCTGTCTTCTGGAGACCATCAGGAGCACCATGTGTCAGTCCAGGAAATGCAGGAGCTCAAAGAAACCCTTAACCAAGCTGAGACAAAGTCAAAATCGCTCGAGAGTCAAGTAGAGCATCTGCAGAAGGTATGAGTGTGAGACATAGTGCGGGCGTATGTCCCGATTCTTTCCTGGTTGAATGCCTAAAGAAATAGAACAAAATACTATTTAGTGATAAAAAGGAATTTAAAAAAGAAATATATGTTAAATATTAACATTTTCACTTGTCATATGAAAATGTATATTTTATCCTTTTTACTTTTAATAACTCGTGTCTGTAAGTAATGTCTGATCATTGTCAAGCGTTCACTTACTTGGTTTGATCAACACTTTATACTTCCACTTAAATAAGCAAAATAATGCTTTACATTTTAAGTCTGCAGGGCATGCAGTTTATGTTGATTTGATTGATTTACATAGTATACACTTTGTTTTCCTTGAAAGACATTATCTGAAAAAGAGACGGAAGCAAGAAATCTCCAGGAACAGACTGTGCAGCTTCAATCCGAACTTTCACGGCTTCGTCAGGATCTGCAAGACAGAACCACACAGGAGGAGCAGCTCCGACAGCAGATAACGGAAAAGGAGGAAAAGACCAGAAAGGCTATTGTGGCAGCAAAATCAAAAATTGCACATTTAGCTGGTAGGTTTCTGGATACTTTAAGGTTTAAACTTGATCGTGAAAGTTAGTTAATTGATGTGGGCTTAAAATTAAGTGGAAAAGAAAAAAGTAAATATTATAAAGTGATGTCTCTGTAGTGTGTGTTTTAAGTATTAGGTTTATTTAAGTGGACATAAAACAAGAGCAATCTTAATTTTCAAGGAATGAGGTGGTACTTGTATATGAAGTCTTTCTTGTTAACTGGTGGTAAATAGATAAGGAGTACTGCTACCTTTTTCCTTCAGTGTGTAACTATCGAGACCTTTTGATGGGGGTCCTTTGAGTCTACAGTGGACCGTCCACAGGCCCTCTGTAGACTCCCGGAGAAGAACACTGGCTCCTACCAGCCTAGGGATTTTTCTGTGCCTCACTGCACTGAGGGCCCCTCCAGCCCTTCAGGGGCTATTTCAGAGCAGCCCAGTGTTGCTACACACTGGGCTTCACTGTAACTTGCTTACCCACCTGCTTAGTAGGTAAATACAATGCCAAATCAGCTGGGTTTTATTATGAGCAATTTTTTAATGACCTCTAAGATAGTGTCCCAGTAACAAATAAGATGGAAAAAAATAGTTACTTATTTTTGAGTATATGCAATAGATGGTTTGAAATGAAAGTTGTGTAATTTATAATGTTCTAGCATCTAATAATATACATTGAAATATTAAAGGCCATATAAAAGGACTTGCAGTTTATGGTGAATTCTTTATCTGATCTTTGTTAGGAAAAGTCACCTATTTTTATGTTGGAATATATTTTATACTGGAGCAATAAAAACATGTTTAGAACCTCACCTATTGAGATGTATCAAGTATTAGAATTATTGCAAATGTATTAATAAAAGTTCAAGAATAGAATTTGATGACCTTTGTCTATTAGGTATATAAATATTCTTTATTTTCAGTGTTTTGATTATAATATTAATAGGATCACATGTTTACTTCTTTAGGTGTAAAAGATCAGCTAACTAAAGAAAATGAAGAGCTTAAACAAAGGAACGGAGCCTTAGATCAGCAGAAGGATGAATTAGATGTTCGTATGACTGCTCTTAAGTCACAATATGAAGGTCGAATTAGTCGCTTGGAAAGAGAACTCAGGGAGCATCAAGAGAGACACCTTGAGCAGAGAGATGAGCCTCAAGAACCTACTAATAAGGTGATTGATTAGCTAATTCTGTCACAATGACAAATCTCTTTGTACATTTTACTTGAAGGTGTCTGTTGATTGGGAAGCCTTTATCACAGTGAATTTTGGCTAAACCAAAAATACAGAGAGAGTGAACATATTTTGATGGGCCTGTTCGATGGAATCCTGTGGTATAGGCTCAGTAATCCATAGTTTTTCTTTTATTTATAGGTCCCAGAACAGCAGAGACAGATCACGTTGAAAACAACTCCAGCTTCTGGCGAAAGAGGAATGTGAGTTTTAGTTTGTTTCTATTCTATCCATTTTTATTTTAAAGTTGGGGGAAGATATAGAGATCTTTGGGGAAAAAAACAAATCTTTGTACTCTACTACAGAAAGTATGTCCCTCAGGTAGAGTTTTGTGACAAAGAAAACATCTTTCATCATCTAGTTTGTGATTGACGTTTCACATAGGCTACCAATTCTCCCTGTGATGTTAAACATACAAATGTAAGAGGCTGGGCTGAGACTTAGATAAAGTGGTCAGCAGTTGAGTTTTCCTGCACAGATGTTAATGCTTAAATTCAAAACCTCTTCAGTAAGAGTTTTGAAATATTTAGTGAACAAAAACTGTAGAATTATATTCACTGTTTGTTTGTTTGTTTGTTTGTTTGTTTTAATCTACCAAAAGTCTACCCAAAGCAATGTTAGGGAAGAAAAAATTAGGTCTGAAGCACTCACTTCATGAAATACATGTGCTTTGTTTTTTTGACAGAGTGTATGTACTTTATAAGGAATATTTATGTAATTCAATCATTCTTGTACTTTCTCCTCTGTAAGTGCCAGCACATCAGACCCACCAACAGCGAATATCAAGCCAACCCCTGTTGTCTCTACGCCAAGTAAAGTGACAGCCGCAGCGATGGCCGGGAATAAGTCTACACCCAGGGCTAGTATCCGCCCCATGGTTACACCTGCAACTGTTACAAACCCTACTACTACCCCAACAGCTACCGTGATGCCCACTACACAAGTGGAGTCGCAGGAAGGTAAGTAAAGCAGTACAGACACGAGTGGACTGCCTGCTTGTTTAGATTTGTTACGGGAGGGTGACAGTAACTCTAGGGAGAAATGACACTTCCACTAAAACTAAAGTCGGATGTGATCATTAAAGTAGGCAGTTAATATTTTCAAGTGAGTACCTCCCAGGATACTTACTAATGCAGCAAATTTTCTCCCTTCTTACTTTGTCGGGTCTTTAACTGAAGAAGGGGGAAATTCACCCCTATCAGTATATGGCACATTTTTCTAGGACCAAAGTTTTCACTTGTAACAGCTAAGAAGATAGGAAATCCACTTTGGAAAACTAGAGTAAGTCACTGGTTGAACCCAAATATCACTTTTTCATTGAAATTATCTGATTTTTTAATTGCTTTCTCCACTATGTTTCCATGGTACAATTCCATTAAATACATGCCTTTTTATTCCACTAGATTGAAAGAGTAAGAATTTTTATTACTTAATCCTTTCATTCAACACCAAGTTAGGTAGATGTTTAGTAAAACTTTACTAAATGCAATTTCCTTGGCTTCTTGTCTTAACAAATGTTAGAATTCAGTAAATTACTTAAGTATTTAGAAATATATAATGTGTATATGCTATAAAAGCAGAATATTTTATTTCAGCTACATTCAATACAATGATTTTTAAATATATTAATGTACCAGTTAAACTTTACTAGTCATTTTATATCAATTAGGAACAAAATAATGCTTAGTAAAAACTCTTATTTGACTCTGAGCTTCTAAATTTCATGTATATTATATAATTTTATATAAGTTAAATAGGGTAATAGGTAAAAAACCATTTTGGATATTTATTTAATTCAGCTACTTTATCAGTCATACAGACAATACAAAAATGAATAATACGTTACCCTCTAGTGAGTGGAAAGAGACGTATGTATACACATAACTATTCAGGATGTCAGCTGTAACACAGAACAGGGACAGTAATTTCAGCTTTGGTAAGAATAGAAGACTTAACACATTAAATATTACGTTACTTTTCAGCTATGCAGTCAGAAGGGCCTGTGGAGCACGTTCCAGTTTTCGGGAGCACAAGTGGATCTGTCCGTTCCACCAGCCCTAACGTCCAGCCTTCTATCCCTCAACCCATCTTAACTGTTCAGCAGCAGACACAGGCCACAGCCTTCGTGCAGCCCACTCAGCAGAGTCACGCCCAGATTGAGCCTGCCAGTCAAGAGCTGTCCCCAAACATAGTAGAGGTGGTTCAGAGTTCGCCAGTTGAGCGGCCTTCTACTTCCACAGCAGTATTTGGCACTGGTAAGATGAATTTTCAAATGAAGTTAGGAGCAGGCCTGCGCATTCGCAGTGTCTTAGGTATAATACATGTCTTACGTATTCTTTGAACATGCTTGTTTTCCACCAGGTATTAGACTGGATGAATGTGTTTAGTTTTTAAAGTTAACTTTGCCTAAATTGAGGTTATTATCAGGCACTAAATCAAGACTCAAATTCAAAGTTTCAGCTACCCCAAGTTCCTCTTTGCCGAAGCGAACACGTGAAGAGGAAGAGGATAGCACCATAGAAGCATCAGACCAGGTCTCGGATGACACCGTGGAAATGCCTCTTCCAAAGAAACTGAAAAGTGTTACGCCTGTAGGCACTGAGGTGTGTAAAGGTCTTTCTGTGTGTGTGATTTTTTTTTTTCTTCTATCGGTAGAGCTAAGATAAGATACCCCTTCAGTTACAGCATGATGAGGTGAATGGGCCTTTGGGGCCCAAATCCAGAAAACTCTTAACTTACTTCAAAGTTCCCACTGACAGCTCAGGTATTATTGCTGTTGCCTACAGTATTTGTATCCTTCGCATATCTTTGAATGAATTAGCTCCCATTTAAATTCTAAAAATGTAGGTACAAAACCTGTTGAATTCCTTTCACTTTTTTTCTTTTAACTCAAAGAATGAGAAAGTTTATAGTCTCATGGACATTTTAAACTGCCACCTGCTATCTTTTTCTTTTTCTTTTTTTTTTTAAGATTTTATTTATTTTTAGGGGGGGAGGGAGAGAGAGACAGACAGACACACACACATCAATGTGCGGTTGCTGGGGGTTATGGCCAGCAACCCAGGCATGTACCCTGGCTGGGAATCAAACCTGCGACACTTTGGTTCTCAGCCCAAGCTCAATCCACTGAGCTACGCCAGCCAGGGCACTATCTTTTTCTTAAGTTAACCAAAATTGTACTCCTTTTTTTTTTTTTTTTTTTTTTTTTTTGAGGATAAATTGTAATGAATTGTTTTACTGTCACACGTTGAGACTACTAAATTAATTTCATTAGCATAACTAATGCTCATAGCTTTATATTAATGAAGAGGTATGTGATTATATTTTATAAGTAAATATAAATGGACACTTTCGATGTATAGTTTTATAATTACAGATGGGTTTTATTTCATTGGGGAGCTAGTTTAGTTGAACGCTTTATGTCATGAACTGATATGACTAACCCACTGGTATGTTGTGATTCAGGAAGAAGTTATGGCAGAAGAAAGTACTGATGGAGAGGTAGAGACTCAAGTGTACAACCAAGATTCTCAAGATTCCATTGGAGAAGTAAGTAAAACATACTTAAAGTAACAAATTGCTGCTTTTAATGAATGAAGTTAGCTTTGACAATTCAGTCATTGTTTGGGCTTTCTTTTAATTGGCTGCTTTTGTATCTAATGAAATATTAGAATTACCAGTGCATTTTCTGCTTTCTTTTACTCCTACTTAGTATAGTGCTCTCTAAGCTTTATTAAGGAAATGCTTTTGTTTATACTTAGCATGGATTAACATGGAAAACTCGTAGCTGCAAGTTTCCATGAGAAAGATGATCCACTCAGTTACTGGCAAGGACAAGTGCTGCTGGAGTCTCGTGTTAACGCGTATTTGGTCTTCTGTCGCTTCCCTTACTGAAGTACGGTGCATTAATCCGTGAAAGGAGATGCATGTATACACTTCTTCACTTTTTGAACTCTCGTTAAAGCCTCTCTAGAGACAGCCTCGCTAGTAGAAATGCATAGTAACTAGTAGAAGTGAAGTAACGAAGCACCTAGGGTTCCATTCCTAGTTCTACCACTTAGAAGCTATGTGACTGTAAGCAGGTCGTTAATTCTCTCTAAGCCTCAATTTTCTCACCTGTTGGAATAATACAATGTAAGTTTTAATATTGTAAAATACCCTAAAGTGGTATCTATCACATATTAGGCACTCAAAGTTTTATTGGTTTCCTTCCATCCTTCTGTTCTACAAATGGAAAATTTATAATATACTAATGCTAATAGTTAACACAGAACTCATTACTATAAGCCGTGTTGTTTCTAAGAAATTTGCATTTATTAACTAATTTAATCCTCAAAACAACACTATTGTTTTTCTAAGATTTTATTCATTTCTACAGGGAAAGGGAGGGAGAGAGGGAGATGAATGTCAATGTGTGATTATCTGTCATGTGGCCTCTACTGGGGACCTGGCCCACAACCCAGGCATGTGCCTTGACTGGGAATCGAACCAGTGACCAGCACTCAGTCCACTAAGCCACACCAATCAGGGCTTAGACCATCTAGATGTATTGTCCTCTTAAACTTGAAACAATACATTCTGCCTGGATAAATTTTAAGGATTATTTTATTTTAAAATTATTTTATCTTTATAAAATCAAGGAATTATCTTAAGCTAATCATAAGTAACCATAGGTTACAGATGAACTTAGTTTCTTAGATGTATTAACTTTGTAAGTTAATTTTTCCAGTTTTCCTTTACTAAAAAACAGGAAAATAAGTAAACCTTTAGGGTGAAGAGCTAACACTCTTAAGTGACCTCTTTTTCATGTATCTTTTAGCAAGTATCATCTGAAGGGCATAATAACAATTTTGAAATAATAAGATCTGAACTTCTATTTTATTGCTAGATTTGTTTAAATTGTACTAAAACCTGCAGAGTTTTCAAAATTGTCTGAGACTTGAAAATGCCATTTGGCTTTTCGTTCTGCCATCTAGCACTGTTTACTGAGTGTGTAAGAGTTCACTTTTCTGATTTTCTGACAGTGACACAGATGTTCTTGAAAGTCTTGGTTTTCTTGAAATAAGCATGCCACTTTGAGGCACATTTGTAATTGTATCAGAATTTCACTCTTTTTTTCCATTACACTAAACAATCTTCATGAACGATTTAGTTCAGAAAACGTCGTTTCTGGCTTATATAAAAAACAGATTTTGCTGAATGCTTACTAAAATAGATATTTTTATATAGTAAATACCAAAAATAAAGTTAAAATGACAGTTAAACAGTTTATTTGAGCACCTAACAAAATGGAATTATGAGGGAATAAGTTAAGCAAAGAATTACTTTTATATCTGATATTTTTTTATGTGGTTTGAAGGCTCAGGATAGTCAGTTTGGGGGGGGGAGTGGAAGTGTCTTTGTAAAAAGACAGTAACAATAGCTTATTTAGTGTGTTTTCCAGACTGTTTCTTATGTGGGGGGGGGTTTTATGCTGTAGGGTCCATGCAGCTTTTTCCCTGACTTTGGTCTGCTACTGCAGTGTCACTTAACCGGCTGGCTGTTCTGGAAGTTGAAATATGCTGTAAATGTAAAATACACATTGGGTTTTGAAGATTTATTACAGAGTTCATTACATGTTGAAATAATGTTTTCTCTCTATGTCTCTATTAAGTAATTAAATTTATTTCACTTGTGTCTTTTTACGTTACTAGGAAATTTTAAATTGCGTATGTGAATCACATTGTGACTTGTTATATTTCTGTAATTCTTCTTTAGGAAGACAGTAAAGAAACCCAGAGGTTTAGCGTCTTTTATTTGTTTTTTAAATTCTGCTTTTGCACACCATATTTTCAAAAATAAAATGCTAGTAGTCCGTAAACATTCTTTAGTCTTTACTTGGGTCTGTGGTATGTTACTGATAGTGTTTAGACATTTTGACTTTTTATAATTCTTTTATAAAATAATTTTTGAAGGGAGTCACCCAGGGAGATTACACACCTATGGAGGACAGTGAGGAAACCTCTCAGTCTTTGCAAATAGACCTGGGAGCCCTTCAGTCAGAGCAGCAGACGACGTCATCCCAGGATGGCCAAGGCAAAGGAGATGATGTCATTGTAATAGACAGTGATGATGAAGAAGACGACGATGATGAAAATGATGGAGATCATGAGGTAAGTTTGGTTTGGAATCACCCATTATTTTCACATTCCTAGATGAAATGCTGAAATCCTCAAGACTGCTAATGTATCAACCAATAAATTTTTTTTTTTTTTAAGATTTTATTTATTTATTTATTTATTTATTTTGAGAGAGAGAGGGCGAGAGAGGGAGAGAAACATCAATGTGCAGTTGCTGGGGGTTGTGGCGTGCAACTGGGCATGTACCCTGGCTGGGAATTGAACCTGGGACACTTCGATTCCCAGCCCACGCTCAATCCACTGAGCTACGCCAGCCAGGGCAAATTCTGATTCTTTATCAGTATAAATGAGTTTTTTGCCTTTCTTTTATCCTGATTAGCTCCTAAATTAATATTCTATGGTGAAATTGAGCAAGGGATAGAATATCCCAGTTTGTTTTTTAAGTGATTGCTAAGCACTTTAGGATTTATTAGATTACTTAAACTTAATCTTAAATCTTATTGATAAATGACAGTGGATTTAATTGTAAGATCTATGGTTTCTGGAAATTATAGAATAAACTAGGATTTTTTTTTTCATGGAGTCCCCTACTTGTTTTCAAAAGAAATAGAAGTATCATGGTAATTCAAGTGTATTTTAAGTGAAACTTCGTGTTTGAGTTGAGTTAATCCTGTCTTGACAGCTTCACATTTTCGAGTCTTTCCTTAACCAAACAGTGTGCTTTAAACCTTTTGACTGATCTCCTGTGAACAGTTAAATTTCAGAATTGGTTGGTGTTGTGCTCTTTCTGGTAACCCTCACAGTTGGAGATTTGCTGCCACTGAACTAACCCATAACAGCTTCCAGGACAGCTCTGTGTCTGATCGGCAGTGTGTCGCGTAAACGTCTAAGCGTGGTACCTAGATGTGCAGAACACGTGTGCTGGATCCGAGATCTTTATTTGTACTTGGGGAATTTTTCTAGGATTATGAAGAAGAGGAGGAGGAAGATGATGACGATGAAGATGACACAGGGATGGGAGACGAGGGTGACGACAGTAATGAAGGCACCGGCAGTGCGGATGGCAATGACGGATATGAAGCTGACGATGCCGAGGTAACCAGTTAGGATTTTGCCCATTTGTTTGAAGGGCTTCCTTGGAAAACTTCCGGTTCCCCAAGGGTATAAAAAGGGCTGTATTCTCAGCACACTAAAACTTTTTATACCTCTGGGTTTGTTTTTACTGTCTGTGGTCTGGCTTGGTTAGTATTTTTAAAGATGATTCCATCTGACTTGTTTGCGCTTAGTGCTCGTGTTTTGTTTCTAGGGCGGCGACGGGACTGACCCGGGTACAGAGACAGAAGAAAGTATGGGTGGAGGTGAAAGTAATCAGAGAGCTGCTGATTCTCAAAACAGTGGTGAGATTTTTAGTCTTTTCCATTGAACATTTCTGGTAATATTTTCTAAGTTAGGATTGCATTTAATTATCACATAGGTAATAAAATTTGGTTATTAAATTGGCAAGCAAAAGATTGGCTCTTGTTCTAGTTTTGTCATTTTATTGTCTTAAAGTGTGCTGTGTTTATCTTTGTAAAGTGCACTCGTTGCGCTGTCTTTTCTACCTCATCTACTGCAAGGTTAGAGCATTTGGAAGGCGATAAAGTGTGACCCGTGCCGTGTGCTGCTGCTGTCCTTATTAAGTGGGAAAACTAGGTCAGGAACTCGGACAGCAGTTCACACCCGGAAGAGTCTAATCAAGCCACGTGTTCCAAGAGTTGTGGGCATTGGACTTGCGCAGTATTGTCTGATTATCCAATAAATAAAATACTTTTTGACCAATATAGCATGTTTTTTGTTAAATCTTCGAAAGGATGAGAGTCCTGGAGGGCCACTGAAATGTTACAGGCAGTAAAGGGTTATGAAATTCATAGGAAAAAAATTTATTTTAGTATCATTTTAAAGTATGTTTTAAAGAATTGGTGATACCTAGTATAATATCCTGGCTTTATAGGTAATATTAAGCCGAAATCATTAATAGTAATACAGTGAAAACCTTACGTATTGAGGCTAGTGGGAAAACAATGTCTCTGAGTTCTCATATGGCCTGTGTATTTTAAAGGACAAGGTATATACTCATTTAAATTAAGGAAAGTAAGGACAGTTTTCCTTTTAAATTTTTAAGAGAAAAATAAACTATAAAACCAGATTATGAAAAACAGTTTTTAAGGGAGATGAAGTGGGGATTGACTAATGATACTTTGGGTAATAATTTACATTTACAAAGCATTTTATAGATATAAAGTGCATCTTTTGTGTATCACATAGTTGAGATCTAGAGGAAAATTTTTTGCCTTGTCAAAACCAAAGTTTGTGTCTGATGCTTTGAATGGCCAAAATTCAAACATCAGACTTTGGAATAGGGAAAGGTTTATTCATCAGGAAGATGCCAATGGAGCAGATGGGAGACCTAATGGTACCTCAGATCCATCTTGTTCGCTGGGCTAAGTTAAGGGGTCAGGGGAGCAGGTATGCGGAAGTGCTGGGGGGCAGGTTTTAGTCGGGGGGCCTTGGAACTTGGTTTATGACACAGGGTGGTCAACACAGGGTCTCCCTTGGTAAGGGACTCTTACCATCTGAAAGGGGTCAGGTGCTCAAGTTCCAGTCATGTCCCGGATCTTGGGTGGGGGTGGGGGTGAGACTTCGGTTCCAGGTGCAGCTGGAGGTGAAAGTTCTCTCCTCTGCTTTTGCTTATCTGTGACTTGTGGTTTTGGTCTGTTGTCTCAGAAAAGCAATGCAGTATTTTGTTAAATAGGGTAAGGCCATTTTGAGCTGTTTCTGTGGTTTCCAATCCCCCTTAATCTTAAGAGAAATAGGGCACATTTCAGGTTCAGTTAAGTGGGATGATGAGCTTCCCATTGTGTCCCTCTCAGCTCTTAAGCCTGCCTCTTCCACGATGGTCCCTGAGCCTTAGAGGGGACATGCAGGGTATTCAGTTTTCAAGCAGACACCACAGCAATGACAGAGGCAGCAGCAGGCCAGGATACCTGTACCCTAATGACATAAAGAATAAAGAGTACCTTTTGTTATGTACGTACGGACCCAAACCATGATGAGCCAGCAAAGTTCAGAAAGAGGGCAGTTTTAGTCCTCAGTGATTTCAGGCCACCAGAAGGATTCAGGACCCAGTCCAGTTTACAGGTAGAAAACAAAACAAAACTCAAGAGACAGTGGACAGCACTGGAATCTAATATACACAAAGACATATTGTAGTTCATATTGAAACATAATTTTCTGTCTAAAATCACCCTTATATTTACCAAAAATAGTCAAATTAAGACTAATTTACCTGCAGAGTAAGTCTAGTTTCAATAAACGTGGCCTATTTGTCTAAGTCCAGCAGGAATAGTAATTAACCGTATAGGTTTCTTTACATCTGCTTTGCTGGAAGTGTCCTATGGAATATTCAGCTTGATCTTTAAATAGCCTCTCAAGACTCAGAAGCCAAGCTGTCAGACTTCTGCAGTGCCTATAGATATGGGCGACTTTCTCTCTTCTCGGGGTCCCAACATATTCTGAGGTTCTTTCTTTGCAACTCCTTAGAAACAGCCTTAGTTTCTCACCTGCTAAGACCCTGTGAATCATATAAACAAGGTACCAGGCTGTTTTCCCAAGGGACTTTTATTGGCTTCCAAAATTAATCTTAATTCCTAAGGCTTTGTGGTCATATCCAAGTTTATGCATGACTCTCTCAAAAATGACATTACAGACAGACATTGGTAATAAAACCAGTTTCTAATTGTATCCTGTTGCAAAGAGAACATATTCTTATTGAACTTTTGCAAATAATCACTTTGCCATGAAAATAAAAATATTCCTTAAAAGTTTCTAGATTCTGGAGGGATCAAATAGGACAAAAAAAAATAAATGTTTCAGTTCTGCTAACACAAGTGTAATTTACCAAATTGAGAAGTCATTGTTAAACAAGTTTCCTTTTATCTGGAAACCAAAAGATTAAAAAGTCAACAATCTCAAATGTAAGAATTATAAAAATTATAACTGTTTTCATCAGCTCATGCAGTGCTATGAAACTAAACTTGTTCTCCTCAAATCCAGATCTTCCTGATAACTGCAAGGTTGTCTCTCAAGGTCCGTGTGGTTCACCCAGTGACGTGAGTGCCTCGGTCACGAGAGCTTCATTTGGGAAGGTCTGCCCCGTGTGGGACACACGTTTTCTAACCATGTCTTTGCCATTGTAAGGGCACCCGCCTTGTGACAGGAGAACGCTTCAGCTCATTCAGAAAACACACACACAGAAAGAAGAACATATTGATAACCCATATTAAGTGGCAGTTGAATGAAGTCTAGCTTAAGTGTTCCATGGTGGGTGAAAGTGTGCAAAGACCAGAAAAATGCCAGGGAGCCAAGCTAACCAAGCAGGCATCTGGGGTTCCCCATAGTCCCAACTATTCATTTAATTTATAGCCATTGTTTACCCATCTTAGTTTCTCTGATCTGGAAACAGACTCGCCATGTTACAAAAACATCAGGATGGCAAAGGTCTGGTAATGAGGAGTCATTTTTGCAAAGACAGAATGGACTTGATCTGCCTGTGTGACAGTTTGATACTCCGGTTCATTTTACTGCGGCCCTCAGTTTGGATCACAGGCTTCTTGTGTCAGGATATCTCAGGTTTCACGTACATTTCTGGAACATTTATAATACACAAATGCAACAAAAAGAAGGCTCAGTGTTCGTTTCTACTTGACAGTGCTGCCCATGTGATTTTAACACACCAGAATAAGCCTAGTTTAGTGTTTCTGTTTTGTAAGGAGAGAAAACAGACCTGAGATGCTTCAGGGGCCTTTCTGGAATACTTCAGTTACTTCCAGGTCCTGGCTATTTCCAATTTAAATTTGGGGGACGTCTGTCAAAATACGTCAAAGGCTTGGGCATTCGGCTGCAACTGTAAGTAATGACGAAGCAGTACTGAACAGCTCATGTAAAGGAGGAGACGTGCAGGCGGCCCTGCCAACGCGAGCACTGCGGCAGGGCCCTGGCTGAAGCCGTGACTGCCCCGGTCTCACTGTTCTTTGGTCGAAAGTTGCTATAACTTTCAAGCAACATGAGTTTGCTTTGGAAGATAATCTATTCTTTGTGCCTATAATATGAAAGTATGTACATTTTTTCTTTGTCGTAAAAGTGTGTCTTTGGAGCCTTCTTCAAATTTCCCATAAAGTTCCAGAAATTTGGGGGGGAAAAAAACAGAAATTTATATGGCAAAACTTTAGTTCTTACTATTCAGGAGATTCGGTTTTCTTAAATAATCAAGTACCTGGTTAAGACTATATAGCACAAAAGTTACAGGACAGAATTTTTGCTTCTTAGGTAGAAAGCTTTTTCACAGTATGGTAGACCAGTAGTCCTTTTTAGCAGAGAAAACCTAACTCGTTTTGTATCAGCTAATTTTATGTTAACTTCACTTACTTGATTAACTTTCTTAGGATTCTTATTTGGTAATGACTTAGATATTCAGTGAATATCCATCATTTAATTTATTTAGCTAACAAAACTTTAAAGTTCCAAGTTGCCAAAGAGACTCAGAAAACCATTTTAAGCACACTTACACAGTGTAGTTATTGCCAAAGAGTTAACCTAAAAGAAACTTTCTAATTCTACTTATATTTATTTCATTTATTTGCTTCTAACAATTAACTTTAGATTACTTACTTGGTATGAAAATTTTATTGCTTACAGATTTTGCAACAGAAATAACTTGAATTTATTTGACTAATAAACCAAGGTAGAATGAAAGTTATTTAATGCTGATGATTCTGAAGATATGCCTATTAACCAAACCAACTTAAAACCAGCTTAAATGTCAAATATTTGCCCAGATCACGTGATTCTGAAAAGCATTTGGGTTAGTTTCTTCCCTTTTTTGAGAATTCTTATATAAGAGCTTGTTTGTTCAAGCTAATTTAATGCAAATTAGCAATGCCATTCAGGGTAGAAATAGCCTATATCTATAGACTTGATAGCTTTCATTTTAAGACACTAGCTTTTATGGCCCAGATACATGAAAAACTCAAGAGGTAAAATGGATCCTCTCCTTCAAGGGTGTCCCTTAATGTGGACCTGTCAACAAATACAAACTACAGAAAACGGAAAGCAAGTGTACACAATAAAGGCGGAAAGTTCAGAAGGTACAAAGGCTGGCTCCAGAAGGCCGGAATTAAACGTGGTAGTTTTACCCAGAAGAGGATGTGCCAGGTTCGGGCCTGAGCGCAGATACCAGCCGCCAGGTGTCTGGGGATGCAGATGCGGGAGGGGAGGAGGCCACAGATGCAATATTACTTCTTAACTTCCCAGCCAATGAACAAAGCACACACAGTAAGATCGACACACAAACCCGAAAACTGAGTGCTCTCCTGACCACATCTCAGATAAACTAGACAAGTTACACATTTCAAATTCGAGTGCTCAAACAAATGCAAATGAACTGGTTCAAAAATCAGGTAAAAATTCTACAATTATTCCTCTCACCAGCAGGGTACCCCAAATCAAAACAGTTTGGCTGTTCCAAGGGAAAATGGAGGAGAAGGGAGCTCCCAGTGGTACATCCCAGGGTGACTTACCCCACTTCCATATCGAGCCCATCGGGTCTCGCAGAGACACAGGTAGACACAACAAGCACCCTTAACGTGGTCTGCCCAGAACAACAAATGGGTAGAGCCCAACGATCCCGATCCTGCTCTCAGAGGGATGCCCCCAGCTGAGTTTAAAGGAAAATGGCTTTGCCCCGAGGGGAAGCCCATGTACTGAGATAGGATTCTTGACTGTGCACTTACCCCCAAAATGGAACGACTTACCGAAACAAAATCAACCGTAGACTGAAGTCCAAAGCATTTTCTTACTCCAAATGGCCTGTGTGCCATGGGTGGCCAGCGCCTGCCGGGGAAGCTCCTTCCGAGCCCCTAAGGCAAAGTGTCCTTGGTGGTGGTTCAGGACTCATAGAGGGAAGCCCCGGCCAGGGTTGGCCATCCAAGAGCACCAGTTCCTCGCTGGCTCGCCAAATTGTTACTGAAACCAGAGTCGGTGTGCCAGCACTTAAAAAGGCCACTCAAGACATTGGAGGCCGGAGTAAGGAAAGGTTATTGATCAAGAAGACACCAACCAAGAAGATGGAGACCTAATGGTACCTCATATTCATCTTCCTCACTGAACTAGGTTAAGGGCTTTTAAGGGAGGGACTAAGAGAAACGGTGCTGGCGGGGCATGTTTTAATGCCGGGGGGACCCTTGAACTTGGCCATGTATGGTAATGGGGTATCAACGCCAAGGCTTCCTGGACAACATGTTCCTGGCATCTGAAAAGTTCCGGTGTTCAAGGTCACTTATGTCCTGATCCTTTGTTCTGGCGGGGTGAGGGAGCAAGACTTCGGTTCCAGGTGCACCTGGAGGACAAAATTCTCTGAGTAATTCTCTGTATGACTTGCGGTTTTGGTCTGTTGTCTCGTTAGGATAGGACCATTTTGAGCAGGTTCTGTGGTTGCTTCTGTAGGTGTTATCTCTAAAAGTTAAGTATTTTGAGGGAAAGCATTCATAACCACTTTTCCCAGATACAAAGCATGTAACAGATGCCAATCGAATACTTAGAGAGTTGTGTTCTTTTTTGTTAACAGTCAAGTAAACATAGGCCTGGCAGTCTGGATAAGATTAAGTTAGTGGATAGATTATGTACATTGCCAATGGTATAAAAATGCTTTTCCTGAGCACACACACTTGCCCTGAGTTAATTTTCTCAGTGAGATGATCAGGTTTAAGTACCCGTATAGAGTCTGAGAAACAGAAGCAGAAACAAGCCAAGTAACTTCACCGACCTCGGTTGGTTAAGGAGCAAGAGCTATTACGTGTCAGAGCAAGAATCTGATTATAGACCTCGGGGTTTTCAACTACTAAATTCTGTGATGTCCTGTTCAGCTTTCAAAGTAGGGAACAGCTTCTCTTGTTTCTACAGTGTATGTAGAAGACCCAGACATCTGAAGAACCATTAAATTCAAAATTTAGGAAAATCAAAATATAAGAATATCATTATAAGGCTTTTCCCCCAATTTTCTTACCCTGTTTGAATGATAACTGATAACTACATTGGTCTTGACCTTTAGGTAATTTGCCCATCTAAATAACATGAGCCAATACTCAATAAATATTTATTTTATGATGCGTTAGGTTAAGAGCTTTATGTCTATTCTTTAATACTTTCAGAAAAACCTTTCTTATAGGGTTACATTTCGGCCATGAACCAGTCAGAGAAGTAGACTGAAAGAGGCTAAGGGACTTGCTTGAAGCCATACCACTGCCAGCCGCATGTCCATCCTCTCTGGGTCCAACCTGCCTCACTGCTTTCCTTCTGAAAATATTAGTGAGGCAAACATTCCTGGCGGCAAGACTTATACTTCTAGGGATTGTCCAGGTTATTTTGTCATAAATTTCATGGTTCAAAATAAGCTTCTTTCTTTTTACAGGTGAAGGAAATTCGGGTACTGCCGAGTCATCTTTTTCCCAGGAGATTTCTAGAGAACAGCCGTCATCGGCATCTGAAAGACAGACCCCCCGAGCTCCGCAGTCACCCAGACGCCCACCACACCCCCTGCCCCCAAGACTGACCATTCACGCCCCGCCGCAAGAGTTGGGACCACCGGTTCAGGTATGAAAAGTACTGGTCATTCTGAAAAATGAACTTGTGAGAACCTTGACTTGTTTCCCTTTCCATTAGATGACATTATTATTATTATTATTATTATTTTAGAAACTAAGCGAACTCTTCATTATTTTGGCATATTTTTATAAATTTTTTTGAACTGCAATTATTCTCTGATTTCTCCTCAAAAAGGCAGGGCTGACTAAAAGTTGTTTGTAAGTTGAAATGATTATAGTCATAGCAAAAAAGCCTGGTCACTTTCTACTAGGTCACAAAAGGAAAAAGATTTTCTTGGATTTTAATTTATGTAAAATGTATTTTAGCATCTGACCATCCGTTTGGTGCACAAGTTTGGTTTTTAAAAAGGAAACTTTTTGTTCTGCTGACATTTTTGTCTCATTTTTTTATAATCACACATGTTAATTTCCACTTTGAAAACTGATGGAAGTGCACGTGACCCCTTTACATGTAGCACTCTTTGGACCTCTCTCTTCACCGGAAGCTCCTGCAGAAGCAGGAGGGAGAGTACGAGGGCTCTATCAGTCATCCGTCTCGAGTTGCAGCCCGTTGGTAGAGCTTGTGCTAAACTACCACTGCTGAAGGCAACTGCATTATGGGAAAATATAAAATCTTGAGAGATTGTATGTGGATCCTGCAAAATATACCAAATGTATCAATCTAGAATTGTATAAATTGAGAAACAGCTTATTTGTAGTTAGTACTGCTATTTGAACTCCAAAGGATAATTAAGCCAAAAGACCCAAAAGCATACTTACTAATTAAATAAATTAGTTACAAAGAAATAAGGTATGATCAAAGATTGGTATAAAATATTGGTTAACATTTTGTCTTATTGGTTAATGAAATTTTTATCTACTGATTAATATAGTCAGTATAATTAAAAAGTTGACACTGTTTAAAACTGATTTCTGTAGTTCAAGATTAGTAGCAATTTTTTTATGTGAAAATATCCTGATGATTATTTTATATCATCTGCTAACGTCTTCGTTATTTTATTACCACTATAATAAGCTCTGTCTGTGGATGTTTAGTGTTTGCTTCATTGTCTAATTTCTTAAAACAAATATAATTCCTTTCTTGACGCAGAGGATTCAGATGACTCGGAGGCAGTCTGTGGGGCGTGGGCTTCAGCTGACTCCAGGAATCGGGAGCATGGTGAGCACCACCCCCACGTGCAATCAGTGCATTGGCTCGGCGGGTGTTTGTGCAGGCGAGTGTGACCTCCTGTCAGCCTGCGTGGCTCCCATTTTCCGCTTTTGTTTCAGCAGCAGCACTTCTTTGATGATGAAGACAGAACGGTCCCGAGTACCCCAACCCTTGTGGTGCCGCATCGTACTGATGGGTTTGCTGAAGCAATTCAGTAAGTTACTGAAAGAATCATTTTGTGACTGATCAGATTCTTCCTGTTTCCTTGTTAATTTGTTTACATTTGATTGATTCAACGATTTGTTATCGTTGAGTCCTTTTCTACTGTATACTAAGTTTTGGGAGGTAGGGTAGGAGGGTTGAAGATGTAGTTTGGGAAAAATTATATAAAGCTGAATGAAATACAGTTGCTTCCAATATAATAATGATTAAGAAGATGGACTTCAGAGTCAGAATACCTGGATTTGAAACCTAGGTGTTTCAGGTTATTTAGATTCTCTGTTCCTGAGTACCCTCATTTTATTTATGGGAATAATGATACAATAGTTCCTACCTTATAACTTGGGAGAATTAAATAAATTAATTTATGTTAGCATGTTTAAGATTATTACCTGGCACACAGTGAAATGCTTTATGCGTGTTGGTGAAGGTGTTGGTAATTACAGTGATCATGGTGGATGGCATTATTATGAAAGCTAACCTATGAGCAAATTACCATAACCCTAATAATCTAGGAAAACAGAAGCATAAGGTTTATTAACACAAGTGAAGTGACTATTTTAACATTAGGAGGAAAGAATCGGAGGACTTAATGGGGACAGGAGTTATGCAAAAGAATTCCTAACACTTACTGAGCATGTCCATGAGTCAGTTTATTTAATCTTAATGGGTGAGATAGTAGACACTGTTGCTGTTGCTCTTTTATAGAAAAGGAAGCACAGAGATGCTGATGAATTTGCCAGAGGTCAGCCAGCCGGACGGGGCAGTTTTTGTTCAACCCAGTCTGGCTCCAGAGCCTGTGTTAACTATTGTGCTCTACCACTCCACTTAAAGGATAGAGCGTTTGTGAAAATCATGGTTAACTATGGCTGAATTGTTAGTTGCCTCACAGGATGTACTTGAAGATCAGAATTTAAGTTTTCACAGACTGGGAAAAGATTGCTTGTTCTATAGTATGTGGTGACGTGTGGCATCAGCACCAGTTTGAAACTCACTCAGCTAACAGTGTGTAAACCAGTCGGTGTTGGCCCACTTTGCTGAAAGTCAGCCAGGCAGAAACAGACTCACCCCAATACACAGCTTCCGAGCGCCAGCCCATCAGCACTGTTCTGGCACAGCTCAGAAGACTGCAGGATTTTCCCATAGCATCACAACATGATGGAGATAAGTCTAAAAATCCACCTGAAAGAGAATGTCCTTAACTAAAGTAATAGTGTTGAAACGGAAAAGAAAATATTTGAGTTATCATAGAGGTACACTCCAGAAACATTAGCAGCTGGCTAGCTAAGGAAGGAAAGGTAAGGAGTGGGCAAAGAATGAAATGATGCTGTTTTATATCCTGGATTGTGGGCAGGAAGATGGGTGATAGAGGTATTAGGACAGGAAAACAAGTTTCTGGTCAGCTTAGATTTTTTCATGACCTTGGGAGTCATCTGGTGAACTCTTTCAGTTAAGGAATGGGCTAGAGCGGCAATCTGCTTGTCTCTGACTAAACAGTGAAAAGACAGTTTTGTCTCATGACCTCATTCTGACTTGGTTACGTCTCCTGTTGAGTTTGTGTCACTTTCAGGAGACCTACGTAGAGATTCCTAGCAGACCCAAGAAATGCAAGACATGTGTAAATCACATGTAGTGTGAATGGATTCATATTGTTACCCAGTTCTTTGCTAGTATTTTGAAAATGTTTATATAAGAATTCCATTATCAACTTTATTTTCAATCTGTTTCCTTCCCATTTTATTTATGCTCATTTTTCTGTATTCTTTATATCATTGTGGTTTAAACAGGGTGACTTTAAATTTCATCTTAAGTTAATTTTCGTCCAGTTCCCCACAGGTCGCTGGAGTTCCCAGATTCCGGTTTGGGCCACCTGAAGACATGCCGCAGACCAGCTCCAGCCACTCGGACCTCGGCCAGCTGGCCTCTCAAGGAGGTACGCTGCCAAAGAAATGCTTAGGTCTCCCGGGGTTGCATGTATTGGGTAGTAAACTACTCTGATGTGATTTTTATTTAAGTAAGCATTTATAAATATTTTAAAAGTTGATATATAAATGACTCCTATGCTGATTTTTGGGAAAAGCTGTAATATATTTACTACTTAATAAACATTTCATTGCATATAAATCTTAACCTTTTCAAGAAAGTTCTGAGTTCTTTGAACGTGAAGACTGGCTTTTACATTTGTAAAATGTGGGAGGGCTGGCTCTCACATCTCTTCCGGCTCCTAGTTTAGCATCATACATGCACTTAGTATTCGGAAATATTTCTTGAACCAGTAAATATACGCAGATACTACCAGCTGTTTTAAAGGTTTTAGAAGGAGCCCTGGCTGATGTGGCTTAGTGGATTGAGCACCAGCCTGCAAACCAAAGGGTCACTGGTTCAATTCCCAGTCAGGGCACATGCCTGGGTTGCAGGCCAGCTCCCCAGTAGGGGGCATGTAAGAGGCAACCACACACTGATGTTTCTTTCCTTCTTTCTCCTTCCCTTCCCCTCTCTCTGAAAATAAATAAATAAAATATTTAAAAGATAAAAAAATAAAGTTTTTGGAAGGAATGCAACATATTTTTTGTTGGTTTGACATTTAACATTTCTAATTAAATGCATAAAACTAGTTAGACATTTTTCATTAACATTAAAAATGAGAAAAATAAAATGTTAAAAATTTGTGGAATAAAATGACCCCTAAATTAAGTAATAGTGGTGGGTTATTTGGACATGAATCCTCCTCTTTCTGGAATTAACTACCTTTTAATCTTCATTTGGTACTCAGATAGCCCACTGTATTTCCGGGGAGATGTACAGCATTTTATAAATGAATATGGAAGGCAAACTAATAAACCCCAAACCAAAAGATTAATCTGCAGTCCTCGTTTAATACATGTAGTGAGTGTATCTTTGTGCATGATAGTTGAGGATGTTCTAACACTGCATGCCTCTACCAGTTTGAAATTGTGAGCTGACTTCATATAAATTCAAATTTTTAGACTTGGAAGTCAGCCCTAAATTTTATTTAAAATACCCCCACTGACTAGCTTTGTAACTTTCAGACAGTTAATTAACCTTCTTGAAATTCAGGGTTATTTGGTTGGTTGGTTTTAGCAGAAAGGGGACTGATAATACCTTGCGGTTTGGGTGACAGGTGGTTTCTGACAGAGTACCTAGCTCATAGTTGGGTACTCGATAAAGTTAGTTTGTGTAAAACGAAGAGCAGCACTTTAGCTGGGTTTGGTTTTTTTTGTTTGTTTTTTTAAGAATACTTTATATTAGTGTTAGGGAGCTTAAATGATGTGTTTAAATTGTATTTACATTTTTAGGGGACTGATGTTTGCTTGATGTGCTACTTGTGGACCTTAACAGAGCTGTGTGTCTCTGCTGATTGTTTTCTTTCAGGTACCTTGCGTATTGACACTCTGTGTTCTTTCTGTCATTCGCTAACACTCATAACTGTCTTTAGGTTTGGGGATGTATGAAACACCCCTCTTCCTGGCTCACGAAGAAGAGTCAGGTGGCCGAAGTGTCCCCACTACTCCTCTGCAAGTAGCGGCTCCAGGTAGGTGTCGAAGGCAGATTAGTGGATTGTGTGTGTTATTGGTAAAATGGAAACTTGTGAGGCATCTTGTGGCTAAAAATTAGGTAAACTGCCAAGTTAAAGTGTTCGTTGCTTTTCTGGTCTTTCGTTCTGCAGTGAACGTGTTCACTGAGAGCACCACCTCGGACGCTTCGGAGCACGCCTCGCAGTCTGTCCCGATGGTGACGACGTCGACCGGCACGCTGTCCACAACCAACGAGACGGCAGCCGGAGACGATGGCGACGAAGTATTTGTGGAGGCAGAGTCTGAAGGGTGAGTGTTCGCTCCGTAATTTTTGCTCGCTTCAGACTTGCCAGGCTTTCGCCCTCGTTTTCCTCTGGCCGGGAGACAGCCTGGTGAGCCGTGTTTTCAGTGGCATCCTGCTGCTCAAGTAAACCGAGCCGTGCGTTTTGAAAGACTGGTGTTTGCGTATAATAACATTTTGGGACTCGGAGGTTGTTATTACAGAAGACAAATGTTAGCTTCCTGAAAACTGCATGCAATATTCATTCCAGAACAAAATATTTCTTTAAAATCACTGGTGTCCTTCCATTAATGTAACTGCTTGAAATTTTCCCCAAGAAAGAAGTCTTTCTCTGAAAATTAGGAATATCAGGAAATGACTCAACTTTCCATTTAGTAGTGGCCTTTCCAGTGAACCTCACTTACCCTTTATTTGTGTGCATTTAGAACTTCTTACAAATTAGAAATTATCTAGTAATTTTCAAGGCCTAAACACATGTGTTACACAGAGTTTAACAAAGGAAGTATTTCATGACAAATCATCTAGATTTTTTTAAGCCAAAATAAGTAATTTATTGGGAAGAACTAGTGGACAGTGGTATTAGAGAAGTTTAACTTTCAAGATGGAACCTACTTCTTTCTAAATGAAATAAAAAGTTGTGCTACTTTATGGTCAGAAGCAAAGCTAGAAGTAGAACCCCCATTTCCTTGGTAGAGCTCAAAGATTTTATTTAGCAGTGTTTTCTTAGCACGATTATAGGCCAGTTCTAGTATATGGGCGGGGGGGGGGGGGCAGTAAAGCAGGTCTATTATTATGCTGTAACACAGCGCTACTTAATTTAGGGAGGTCGTAGACCCTGCTGAGAAGACAGCCTGCCATTAATTCCACACCATGTATGCTGGTCCCTTCGTATGTGTCATTTTGACCCACACAATACTTCTGCCAAGTGTCGTCTCCATCTTACAAATGAGAAAGCTCAGAGTCAGAGCGCCCAGCATGGTGACCGATTCGGCCCCACGGGCTCTGTGCTTCACACTTCTCCAGCACTGTACAACCCCGCCCCCACCCCCAGTAGTCAGGCGGGAGGTCTTTCATGTGCATTGCTACTCGTGACCGTGCTGAAGTTCACGGACGGTGAAAACTAGAACAGATTCCCGTTGGTCTTGTACTCCCCTCTCCCTCACTTGCTTTCCGGAATGGGAAAGGGGTGGATTACCGCTGGAGCCGGGGGTGCTACCCGCAGCCTGGCTCTTCTGCGCTCGAGCCCCGGCTGAGTCAGTGCTCTGTTATCGGTAGCTGGACTGTTGCAAATTATTTTAGTGCTGTACTTTTCTAGAAAGTGGTTTTGAGATTTATCAAAATCTGGATAAATATATCCGCTGTGAAGGTTATGAGTGTAAACATCCCTTGTCAAAAAGAAAAAATATGTAACAAAAAAGAGGGGGAAAGTTTGGAATGTGTACGAGTGAGAAGAGGAAGGGGGAAGAAGCGTCTTGCGCTCTCTTGCCCCGCCCTCTAAAAAGCACCTGTGGCTGCCAGTCCCCGAGTTTGCAGCTTGGGGGTGGGGTAGAGCTCTGTCTGCATTAACTGCCCAGCTGTATCGAAGAGTGTGGGAACAGCAGGATGCACTTTAGGATTCGTTCTGTATTTGCTAATGAATTTTTGTTTTCCTTTCTTAGTATTAGTTCAGAAGCAGGCCTGGAAATTGATAGCCAGCAGGAAGAAGAGCCCGTCCAGGCATCTGACGAGTCAGATCTTCCTTCCACCAGCCAGGACCCTCCTTCCAGCTCTTCTGCAGGTCAGTTCCTGCCGTTGACCACAGCACAGCTTTGCTCATCGAGCCTGTGTGCGACAGACACTTTTATCAGTAACAATTTAATGGTCTTTTCTGCTGAATTTTAAATTGCTTTATCGAAAATGGAAATTTTATTTATTGCAGGGAACGTGGTTCATATCAAAGGGAATTGGTTGGGTTGTGTTGGCAGTGCTGAGGGGCCGAGGGTGGGTCCCTGGGAGGGAGCTAAGGAGTAGTGCTCCCGGCTTCTCTCTCTCGCCTCTGTTTAACCCGGAGCGGCTCCACTTATATTTGGCTTACATATTAGGGTTCTACATGAAATCTGGGGGGGAGGGAGGTCTTTTTTAAAAAGTTTGAAATTTACTGACAGAAACAGTTTTAAAGAGTGACTTTCCACATTTTAACTTTGGAAAGGGTTATTTTATGTCTTTTTTCTAGAATGTAATTATTTCTGCAGCAGTGCTTTTTAAAGATAACGTTTGTTGAGCACTCACTGTGTTCCAGGCACTATGCTAAGCCCTTTGCGTGCGTTGACTCATTCACTTCTCCCATGGGGGCTGAGACGCTGAAACGGTGCGGGACTCCTCCACAGGCTCAGGGCTGGCAGAGGACGGGGCCCGTGCGAGCTCTCGGAGTTGGGCTCCAGAGGCTCCCGTCTTAACGTGCCATACCAGTTTACCTGTCTCAGAGTTTTCACAGATGGAGTTACTTGTGTTATTAAAGAAACATAGTACTGTCATCCACTCCAATTATTTTCGTTGCATCGTTATAGTGATCATTCTCAAACGGTGCCAGGTTTTATGGAAGAGACGCTGGGTTGTTGACGATTTTCAGTCGTGGAGCATGGCCGCCTCTCTGTGACACGTCAGCCTGTCAGCCCGCATTTCTGCTTTCCAATCTCATATCCGCCTTTCAGCAGCTGGTAACTCTACATCACTGCACCTTTCGTTAGGAATACGGACATTCACGACTAATCTCACAGCCGAGATGAGAAATAATGTATATAAATTCCATAACTCAGTACTTTACACATAGTAAAGCTCAAGAATTACAACTATCATATTTATTATTAATATAGTTAATGCCCTGGCCAAGTGGCTTGAGTTGGTTGGAGCATCACCCCGTACACCTAAAGGTTTCGGGTTCAATTCTTGGTCATGGCACATACCTAGGTAGCAGGTTCGATCCCTAGTCGGCATGTACAGGAGGCAACAGGCTGATGTTTCTCTCTCAGGTTGATGTCTGCCTCCCCCTTTCTTTCTCTTTCCCCCTCTCCCCCGTCCTCTCCCTCCACCTCCTCCTCTCTCTCCCTTCCTCCCTCCCTCCCTCCCTCTCTCAAATCAATAAGATACTTAAAAAAAGCCAAACTTATCCTCAGGTGAGGATTAAAAACGTAGTAATAGCCCTGACTAGTGTGGCTGAGTGGATTGAGCACAGGCCGGCAAACCAAAAGGTTGCCAGTTTGATTCCCTACCAGGGCACATGCCTGGGTTACAGGCCAGTAACCCAGTTAGGGGCGTGCGAGAGGCAACCGATTGATGTTTTTCTTACACATCAGTGTTTCTCTCCCTCTCTTCCTCCCTGTATTCCCCCCTCTCTGAAAATAAATAAATAACATCTTAAATAAATAAATAATGCAGTATCAGTGAAGTTCTGTGCCCCCAATTTTATTCCGACGTCCCATGAGAATTGTCTTTTCTCAGCAGAATTGGAAACTTCTTACTAGAGCTTGCATGAAAAAATACTGTTCTTGTTCCGTTTTACAGTATATTAATGAAATTAGGGTCTCTTTAGATTTATTTGATAATATAAAACACAAAACTTTCCCATTTGAGCAGTTATTCATTTAGTAAACAAATATTTGAGTGCCAGCCACGTGCCAGGCAATTTCACTGAAAGCACTACTAAGAAAGTGACTTTTTTTTTTAGTTTATTTATTTTTAGAGAGAGGGAAAGGGAAATAGAAAGAGAGAGAGAGAAAAACATCAATGTGTGGCTGCCTCTCCTGTGGCCCCTACCAGGGACCTGACCCACAACCCAGACATCTGCCTTGACTGGGAATCAGACCAGTAGCCCTTTGGTTCACAGCCCGTGCTCCATCCACTGAGCCACACCAGCCAGGGCAGAAAGTGACATTTATGTAAAGACCTGAAAGAGGTCCGGGAGGGAAGCTGTGCAGTCATGGGGGGGAGGGTGTTCTAGGACGAGAGAAGTGGCAGACGCAAAGTCCGTGAGGCAGGAGTGTGACTTGTTCAAGGTCAGCAAGGAAGCCAGTGTGGCGGGACTGCAGTAAGGACAGAGAGAGACTACAGGGACAGAAGCTGTGGGGAGGGTAAACCTAGCAGACCACTGTAATTGCTTTGACTTCCATGGCAGAGGAAGCTTTTGGGGGGCTTCAAACAGCAGGGACCTGATCTGACCTAAAGACTTAGCAGTGTCAGTTTGGCTGCTGTGCAGAGAAGGGACGGAAAATGGGTGGTGGGCAGAAACAGGCAGAAAATGTGAAAGATATTGCAGTAATTCAAGGTAAAGTTGATGTTTTAGACAGAATTGCGGAACTAAGGTTGTGAAGGGAGGTCCGATTCAGGATATCAGATTCAGGGTATGTGTTTAAAGGAGAGCCAGCGGGATTTCTGATGGCTGAGTGTGCACGTCTGTAAAGGAGAGTCATCCAGGGCGACGTGCAGTGTGTTGTAACGGGCTGGCTTTTTCCTGTTCTTGTTTTCCGTTGTGTTCCTCACCTCCTAGCACATGTGTGGCACATGGATAGGCCCCAGGTAAATACTACATTCGCTGAGTGAATGAATGAAGAAAGTCAAGAACTTACTTTTTCCAACAAAATTTTGTCTTTTTAAAGAACTTTTAAGTACTGAAAAGAAATGACTCCTCTGCATTTCATCCCTGCGTTCAGTTTTTGCCATTGCCACTGCTTTCTGCCTTTTGACTTGCTTCCTCTTGTCTGCTGTCTCTCATCCTAGATACTAGCAGCAGTCAGCCGAAGCCGTTCCGACGAGTGAGGCTTCAGACGACTCTGAGGCAAGGCGTCCGTGGTCGTCAGTTTAACAGACAGAGAGGTAAATTTCTGACATACTGACTACATGATGTGGGAGGCTGGTAAACAGAACAGCTTTTCTAATCCTTAAGCTTCCAATCTGTACCTTTTTTTTAATGTTCCAAGAATTGATTAAATAATTGTGCACTGAGTATGTGACATTCACTAATCTATAAACGTCTCATAGACACATGTGTATGCCATGGGTGTGTAATGAGTATATGCTTCTGTTTATTTGTTCATTCCTTGAATTCGGTGATGTTTAGAAAGGCTGAAGTGTTTTAGTGCTATGTATTCATTTGGTATGTCTCTGCCCATTGTAGTTTATATAACAGAATAAAGCTTTGTGGCTTTGTTTAGCTGGTTTAAAAAATGTAAAATTTTAACATCTCCATGTTTTCTCATGTAACAATTAGAGATTGAATTCATGTCATAAAAATATTAATCTAATTGTATTGAAAATGTGAAATGTTTAAATTAATTTTTGAAAACACATTTTAGAATGAACTAGGGTGAGTGAATGTACTAGCTTCAGGCTAACTTCTTGAAAGACACGTTCAGTTTGACTCTTCTCTTTTCTCTCATAGGTGTGAGCCATGCAATGGGAGGGAGAGGAGGAATAAATAGAGGAAATATTAACTAAATGTCCCTTAATCTGTAATAACTGTGAATAAGATTGTTCAATCTGTGTTAGTGTTATGATCGTTGAGTTTAAAAAACTTTTGTATTTAAATTGGTATGCTTATCTCAACATTCTTTATTAATAAAATGTATTTCAATGTCAAAATTTATCCTTTTTTGTTTTCATTGTCAAAACGTATCACTCTTCTTCACTTTCATTGTCTCTTCCCTTGCTCACCGGCCTGAGGACAGTTGTACCAGACGTTGGACAAGGTCTGCCCAGAGCGGGTGGTGACGGCTCGGGCAGTCCTCCGGGGCACGTCGATGTTGTAGTGTCGATCTGCAGAGAGAGGGCATTGCGCTGGTTAAAGGGAAAAAGCACTTGGATTTAAAAATAGATTATGTTGATTATTCTACTCAAAGGCAGTGTTTATCATTTTGCTCTCAGATACGTTTCTAATTCACTTGAACTTGCTGACAAAAAGGAAAACAATTGCCTTTGACAGGTTAACCTTTCACCACCTTTTAGTAAAACCAGGTTTAACGCTCCTTTTCAAAGTGAAAATTTGAGAAAACCAAGTCCATTTTAAAAATAATGTTTTGCTCAGTTTTATTTTTTAATTCTGATGTCATTTATATAGATGATAACAGATTTCTGGATTCTTCAAAGAAAAGTGCCTCAGGTGATATAATTTAATTAATGAAACTACTTTCTGGACCTTCTCTCTGACCCTCCCGACTGTGATGATGCAGATCAGTACAACGGTGGCAAGCAGGGCCTCCAGTCAGTGCCACCAATGGCAGAAGTGAAATACTGTTTCTAAATAGTACGGTTTCACTTCTCACGTCAGTCACCATTCAACACTTGGCGTTCTTGTTTTGATTACACTTGTATTTCAGAGATTAGAGCACTTCTTGGGGAAGCTCCTCGGGTTTTAACTCACCCCTAGAAAAGGCGTAGTAATCGTAGCCGTCGGGTTTCCTGAGGTTGGGCAGCGCTACGGCCGAGGTGACCACACTGGGAAGTCCTCTCCACAGGGCGCTCACTTTAGCCTCTTCGTGGAGGAAGCCTGTGGGTGGGGACAGTGGGAGGGCAGCCGTGAGAGTCGGGCAGGCGGGAGGGCTGCTCCCGTTTCGCCGCTCGGACAGGGTGCGAAGGCTTGCTCTGATCGCCGCTTCGGGCATTACAGATTTGTGTGTGATGTTGTTGGTGAGAGATACTTGATCAACGGTACTTATTACAATCCACAGACATTCAAACTGCATTCCTTACCCACAGCAAATCAGGAGGCAGATTGATGTTTTGCATCAATAAGCTTCAAGTGTTAGGGTTGTTCGGTCAGTATTTATATTTAATGAGCCTTGCTTTATTAGAAATTCTATTACATCTACTATGCGTGTAAGAAGTTTAACACGGGAAGAATCGTACCTCTGTCTTGGTAATGGACTCTGATGGGCGTGTACTGAACCCTGATGGTGTGCACTTGCGGCCCCGTGCCCCGCTCGAAGCGACGTCTCCTGACCTGGGTCGTTTCTCCAAACACGGGGTAGTTTATGGCCGGCCCCCTGGCGGCGCACTTTCTGTTGGGTTCCTGTCTGTAAGTGTACTCCTGCACTCTGCCACCTGTCGTGTATTAGAAAGTCATACATCAATGGGATTAATTTTAACCGCCCCCAAAAAAAAGATGGAAAAGAGCTTTTACAAGGTGGGAGAAACAATGTTTTTCATAAAGGATGTACAGACATTAATAATAGTGATCAGTCAACGGTGCTGTGAAACTGACTACTACATCTTGAAATACTTGAATGAGTAAAGCCAACAGACCACATAGTTGTGTACTTAACTTTGTGTGAAAGTAAATGATGTTCTTTGTATGAGGACCAGAAACTCAGGTGAAGTTTTGGTTTGCATGTTGGGAGATATAAATAACATCTTAGTGCCCTCGATTTATTTATTTATTTATTTATTAAATTTTTGACCCAGCCATTAAAGATGCCTTTTGATAGTAAACCCGGTAGTAAGTGAAAATATTCAATAAAATTTTCCTGGCAAATCAATTCCTGAAAATTGTATAATGTTGATTGTGTAACACATACCTCTCTTGAAAAAATACACAGCTTCAGGTCTGTCCTTATATTTAGGTATTGAAAGAGCTGCCACTATTTTTCCAGTTAGCCCTCCAAATCCTTTTACAATCTGTTTGGGGTACCCAGGATCTTGTACATCATTGGTGAAACGCCAGTACTGAGAATCCTGACAATTTAAAAGAGGAAATGATGTTAACAGTTTTGGGGGGAAAGGTGAGGAATTTATTCTTAGATTTAAGTATAGGGAGAAAGTTTTAACTTCAGTGTTTAAATAAGTTGGCCATTAATGTTACCAACTTGTGGTTTACTAAATTTTGAGGATAGAAGAGTTGGTTAAAATATGGAAAACCCTTCTGAAGTGGAAGTTAAACTGATTTGTTTTTATAATAAAGAATAACTATTTGCTGATTTCTCTCAGAAGGATACTTTTCTTACCTTAAAGAAGAAAGTTTTGCCTTCACAGTTGCACCTGGTAAAAACAGTATCAATGGGGGAGGGGATGCCCCAAACTTCAGTAATCCTGCGAGGAGGAGGTGGTGGCCTGGATGGATTTAGCATCCAGAAATAATGACCTAAAATCGAAAGCGATAGATCAGCCTACAAACCGAATGAATACTAAAACCTATCCAAAAGAAACCAAAGTGAAAAAATGTTTAGTCATCGTAAAAACACTGAATGGATTAACAAGCGTTGTATGACCAGAAGTTCAGTGAGAACTATGCTGGTAGAGAATGCAGGATTTGAACCCCTCGGAGAGTATGCCATTTCTCAAGTCTGAAATGGAGCATAACCTTGGAAATATTTTCGTTTCTCAGTTTCTCTAACAAAAGCCTTATGAGTGTGACTTAGAGAAAGTCAATTTTCTCCCAATTTCTTTATCTTTCAGAATTGAGTTACAATGAAAGGACTACTAAAATCGTTTCAGCCTCCACTGAACAATCTATGACTGCCTACCTTTCAGGTTTAATCTAAGTATAAGAAGCCAGGACAGGTGACTCCTCCATGAAGAGGGGAAATTTGAGTACAACACAATCAAGGGGTTGTTTTCAAATACAGTGAGAGCAGGGAAAACAAGTCCCGATGTCATCTGTTTGATACGAAGTTAAAATTTGAACTAACCTTTTAATTCCTAAGAGTAGGAAAAGTCAGTATCATTTCTAGCTCTTTGTTACTCTAATATGTCTAATTTTGTTATTCCAGTCATTTTAGTAATTACCCTTCAGGTTTTCCTAAGTTGTGTGAGATAAGGTCATTAATCCGGTTTTCTTTCAGAAAGCGCAACCCAAACCACCGTCTCCTACGGCTTGGTTCTCACAAATGCCGAGAGCAGAGTGATGGGCAGAAAAGGAAGTATGCGCATGGCTCACCTCGAAATGCAACTAACGTCCCGTTGGCCAGCGTCGTCAGTCCATCTACTGGCTTACCATTGCACAAATTAGTCTCATCTAAAACAAATTAACGAAAAGTTAAGTCAATACAAAATGAGAAAAGTGTTTGCTTTTTTTCAATTCCTCCCAGAGTTCCATTTCCTCTGTTTACCCCTTTCCAAGCTCTTGAAGGGTATATAGTTCAAGGAGTGTCAATTCCACAGGTGAAAGAGAAATGGTATATTTCATAATTGGTTTTACTTAAAGGTGATACTATTCAAAAAGTATATAAAAATGAGTGAGAGCCCTGGCTGGTGTGGCTCAGTGGATTGAGTGCCGGCTTGCAAACCAAAGGGTTACCAGTTCAATTCCCAGTCGGCCGAGGCCTGGGTTGTGGGGGCGTGCTAGAGGCAACCACACATTGATGTTTCTCTCTTTTTCTTTCTCCCTCCCTCCCCTCTCTAAAAATAAATAAAAGCTTTAAAAAGGAGTGAAGAATTGGAATAGGCTATGTTAACTAATCTTCAAGTACACTATTTTCCTGATCTCAGCATAACGTTCCAGTTTCCTCTTCTGATTGCCCTTTGGACTCGGTTTGGAAAACAACAACACTGCAGATTTTTGCTTTGCATTGTACTTTCTTTTAAGGATAGACTCCCAATTAAATATGTTTGGCATTCTGTACTCTCCGCTTACGGACGCACTAAGTTCCTAACGATAGGACATGACTCCATTTTCCAAAGACTAAATGATCTTACTGTGATCAGTTCTCTGCTTACCTACAGAGAAGCTGTGAAACTTAACGAGTTCAGGGTTCTAGGTGATATACATGATATTAAATCAGGGCATTCTGGTTCTGGCAGAATTACGTTAACATTCCCAACTTAAAAAATGAGAGCCACTGATCCTCTTTACCTGAGAGCATGGGGTTGATGCCAATAGCTTGGTCGGGTCCTTGCACTATGAGATCAGAGCCTGGAATGATGATAGGAGTCAACACCTGGGGCCTGAGGCTCACAGGAGGTTTTTCTTCTTCAGCAGCATTTGCATCTTCATCACATGGATTTTCGTCAACCACTTCTGAGTTGGGCGCTTGGTGAGAGCTGGTGGAGGTCGGGGGTGTGGCTTTCCCCGAAGGGGCGGGGTTTGGTGTAGGCACAGTGGACGTTGTCATCTTCGGGGGAGACGGTGTCGGCTTGGGTTTTCTCACCGCAGGTGTCGTGTTGGGCTTTTTGGTAGAAGTGGGTGTCTGGGGTGCTTTAGTTGGATTTGGGAGTTCAGGAGTTATTTTAGAATTAGTAGCTGTATCTTCTGATGTCGTCGTCGTTTCTTCGGGTGTATTCCTAGACTCTTCAGTTGTAGTAGTTGTCTTTTTTGTTGTCGTCGTCACCTTGGAAGCAGGAGTTGTTTCCTTAGGAGTAGCTTTGGATGATGTCGTGGCATCCTTGGTGGTGGTAGTGGTTACCTGCACAGTTGTAGTAGTTTTTTTGGATTCAGTAGCCTTTTCTTCTTTTGGCGTTGCTGTATCTACTGTCGTACTCTTAGATGTAGCGGTTGTAATTTCCGTTGTAGTCTGCGTGGCTTTTTCTGTTGTCTTATCCTTCACTGTGGTAGTCATTTCAGGTTTGGTTCCTTTGGGAGCCTTGGTTGTAGGTACAGCAGGCTCCTTGGGACTGTTTTCCAGAGCCTCTGGTGTGGGTTCTAGAGGAAACTCAGGAGTTGATGCAGCAGGATTCTTGGGAGGAGTGGGAGGAGTAGAGGCCTTTGAGGTGGTTGGAGCAGGTGTCTCAGGAGAAGTTGGAGCCGGCTCCTTGGGGCTGGTGGGTTCAGGCTCCTTGGGACTAGTGGGTTCAGGCTCCTTGGGGCTGGTGGGTTCAGGCTCCTTGGGGCTGGTGGGTTCAGGCTTCTTAGGGGTGGTGGGTTCAGGCTTCTTAGGGGTAGTAGGTTCAGGTGCTTTGGGGGTGGTGGGTGCAGGCTCCTTGGGGGTGGTGGGTGCAGGCTCCTTGGGGGTGGTGGGTACAGGCTTCTTGGGGGTAGTAGGTTCAGGCTTCTTGGGGGTGGTAGGTGCAGGCTCCTTGGGGGTAGTAGGTTCAGGTGTTTTGGGGGTGGTGGGTGCAGGCTCCTTGGGGGTCGTGGGTGCAGGCTTCTTGGGGGTAGTAGGTTCAGGTGTTTTGGGGGTGGTGGGTGCAGGCTCCTTGGGGGTGGTGGGTGCAGGCTTCTTGGGGGTAGTAGGTTCAGGTGCCTTGGGGGTGGTGGGTGCAGACTCCTTGGGGGTGGTGGGCTCAGGCTTTTTGGGGGTGGTGGTGGGAGAAGGCTTTTGAGTGGTGGTGGGATTAACAGATTTGGCTGTCGTTTCAACTTCGGTTGTAGATTTAGCAGAAACTGTCGTGGCTACCGAATCTTTAGTAGATGTTGTTTCTGAACTTCGTGTTTCTGTGCCTGAAGTCGTTTTCTCTTTTGCACTCGTCGAAGTCTCTTTAGTTGTTACAGAAGTCTCTTTAGTTTCAACTGTTGTCTCCGTATTGGCTGTCGAAGATGTCTGTTTGGATGTTTCAGAGTCAGGCGACGGGCTGGGTTTAGAATTTGTCGTTGTCACTGTTGTCACCTTGGAGGTTGTGGTGACTTGACTGCGCTGAGTGGCAGGCAGGTCCGGAGTTGAGGTGGGCTTGAAATCACCGTTGTCCAGTCCGCTTCCAGCTTCGTCTCCAACTGGTGGTTCTGGAGCAGGTTTCTTTTTAGGAGGTGGTTTCTTGTCATCTTTTACCGGAGGAAAAAAAGACACGTCTTATTTGGGGGTAATTTTCTTGTCTTTAATGACGATATAAGATCCCATTCTCATCGCTGACTAGCTTTGTGCCTCTAGGCAGGGTGCCAACCTCTAGCAGGTCTATTAATGTATTGTAAAATGTTAAATACTTAAGCTATCTTATTGGACTATCTTGGGGAGTGAAGGAGACAAGGAGTGAAAAGACAAGTAAAACTAGACAATTAATACATGGAGACAAGTGGCAAATTTGAAATTCCAACATGATCAATATCCGTGTCTTTACATGGAAGCTCCTGGGCCTTCCCTCTCCCCACTGTTGTAGTCCTCGTTGCTCAGTGCCCCTTCCTGCCTCCTGGAAGCCTAGTTCCACCGTCTCGTAGACTCTCTGCATCAGTTCCCTGAGTGGCCTCTACAACTACATCCAAGGATGCTCCAGTCCCCCGCATGCTCCCTGCAGAGCCCGGTTTCCGTACACAGGGCTGTTAGCTGTTCTCTTTCTTCTGCCCAGTCCCAGGGGGTGTGGGGAGGAGATTAGGATGCCGGGGCAGCAAAAGGACCCTATTTAACAGGATCTGCCCTAGCAGCTGCCCGAGGGAGGAGCTAGAGCCCCAGGGGCGTGTCGCCTAGATGGGTTCCATTGAACAGACTCAGGTTGCATTTCCAGTGTGTGCAGGACCCTCTGGATGACTCAGAGATTAAATATCTGGCTATTCAGCTAGAGAGAAGGCTTCAGGGGAAATCACAACCACCCAGGGAATAGTTCTTTAAAACTCCAGTATCCAAAATCAGGTATTGTCCTGGAGAAAGAGAATATAGTTTAGAAGTTCAGGAAATAACAAGCAGAGCAAAGGGAACCTCTCTTCAGGAGGCAACAGCCTACTCTGGAGTACATTTTCTACTACAGAAACATCAGCCAGATATGACACCTAATTTATTAGGAAAATAAGACCTGTAAAAATGTGGAGAATAATAATCGTCTTTCCCAGGAAGGTGTATGAGAATTTAATAAATTAACATGTTAACGCAGTATATAAAAAGTGTTTGTTAAATAAAAGAAATCTGGGGAAAGAAAAATGAAAACACGAGGAAGATTAGAGAAAGGAGAAAGGGAAACGGTATCAGGTAGAAGGAACCACAGTCATCTTTGGCGCCACCCTGTGGATCCACGGTTTCTGTTAAGCGTCTTCTAAACCTTTGCTTTAAAGTGGTTTCTCAGCTGCTTGGCACTAATTTCCTATAATAAGTTTGCATTGGTGCCTTCTAAAATAACCTGTAAAGTTATACACCCACCCCCACCCCCGCCCAAATACTGAAACATCCTCCAATCACTCTACCCGCACGCATATACTTTTAGGTAATTATTGTTATGGCATTGATATAGTCTTTGATCTTTATCAATGCTCAAACCTTTGGGTTTCTTCTTTAATTCTCTATTAGCAGCTGAGTTTTTGGAAGACTTGAATTTCCGAATACTTGAAGAGGAAGAGGAAGAGGAGGAGGAAGACTCTTGATTTTCAGAAACAGAATGTTCTACAAATCAAATAAAAAGGTTGATCACACCAATTGTGATTTAAAGCAAAAAAGAACCGCCAGTCTTAAACACAACAAAAAAAAATGCTGTTTTCTGGTCTATAAAAGTCTGTGTTCTAGTTTTATCAGTAACATGGTCCACTGCCCTTTTAATCTGTCAGTTAAAAGCTAGGCACTTGAGCTTAGCACAGACACTAGAAATAGAACCATAACTTTCTCATGTCTCAGCAGAACCTAATAATTCTGCAAAAAAAAAAAAAAAAGCATGGTCTTTTTTTTTTGTAACATTTAGACTTGTTTCTTATGATTACTTTAACCTGGACCCTTACTGGGTTCAGTAAATAAGGAAAATAAATATCTGAGTAGGGTTTATACTTTAGCTTAAACTTCAACTCCAAACAAGTAAACAAAAAGTGTAATGAGCCTTTAAGGACTCAAGGTGACCCTGTCCTATGAGGAGTCTTAAAAGAGCCGTCACCTACAGGTTATTCATTCTCAGAAACCTCCTTTTCTTCCACCTGTCATCTTCCTACCTTCTGTTATTTCCTCTGATTCTATAACTTTCTTAGTCTTCTTCTTGTCTGTGGATTTGGGCGAACGTTTGGTGGTTGATTTGACGGGCGGAGGTGCTCCTGCAGGCGGAGGTGGGGGCGCAGTCTTTGGAGACGGCGGTGTCGTGGGGTTATGCACTGAGGCCAAGCGAGACAGGTGGGTTAACATCTGTTCACACGTGTCAGCAACGTAACTGAGAAAGCCGAGGTGCATCGGGCACGCTGGTGACCGCCAGCGTGGCACGCTTTAGCCAACACTAACGACTTGAAACCAATGAATTCTGAGGGCGCATTGCTATAAAACATTGGTTCCCGAATTGCTGTAGGTTATGACGGGGAGCAAAGGCTCAGGAGTCAGAAGAATTCCAGTCCTAGGCTTTGCCATTCTGACCGTGGGGAAATGGGTGAATCCCCTTTGAACTTCATTTCTTGTTTGCAAACTGAGATGTTTATCCTGGAGGTCTGTGTCTGCCTCAAAATACTTGACTTTATAAACCCCACCCTTGGGCCTGCCTCTCACAATGTTCAAAATAATAACTGCGTGTGGGTGGGAAATATAATTACCTTGTGCTATTTTCATATTCTTCTAAAATAAATGGTGTCAATTTACCTTGCAATCATTTTTTTTCATTACGGAAGTTCTACATGAATGTTTCCCTCTTGTGAAACTTCCACGGCCTCACGTCATGCCTCTCTCGACACTTGTTGCCCTTCCCCACGTCACACAACTGTTAGGGGTTTTCCGTGTTTCTCCTAAACTCTGTGTCCCCCCTCCGCCTACCTCTTTCCCCGTCTAGAAGTGAAGCCACGGTTTGATCATTAGGAGCCAGAAGAAAAGGAGGACTTCTGAAGATCAGAAAGCAGAGAGCAGCTTGGATGCCCCAGGGGGGCGGAGTGTCCTCCCTAAATCCAGCTGTGCTGCCCGAGCGTCTCAGACCTCTATCGCCGCAGCCCCTCTCTCCCTCCCTTTCTCCCCTCAACCAAAGCGACAAGTACTCAGTCTGAGAAACTGTTCTGCCACCTACTGCTAGCTAGGGATCTTCGGCAAAACACTTAACCGCTTGGACTGTTTTCTCACCCACGTGCACAGCCGGACAGCTGATTCCTGTTCCACTCTTGAAATGTTAGGACACTGAGATACACAGATGCCTACAAGCAGGATCTCTAGCGATCTTGAGACAGCTGCGTGGTGAGTCACACCACGTTTTTTAAAGTATCGAAGCTCTGGTTGTTTGTTTGTTTAACTTTCAGATGGGCCCCGCGCTACCTGTGAATTCTGTACATGCAGCGTTACCCGCCTCCGTTTTTTCCACTGAGTTCTCCTCTGACCTCGGGCAATCTGACCGGCCCCCTTAGTAGCATAAAGCATATTCTTCCCCAACAGATTCTTCAATGCTTCATCCCTTTCTAACCATCCTCACTCCCCACCTATGCTCTGCCCGAAATGCCTTTCTCAGCCAAAACAGTTCCCAGGGCAGTGAGTAAACACGTCCCGCCCACGTGGGTCCTTCTGCAAGCGGCAGGAACTCTGCACTCTGAGTTTTTGATTGCAAGGGTGTTGCCTCCCTTATTTCTGGAACGCTTTCCAATGAAAACATTGAGCGGTGAAGAAATGTGCCTCCGCTCTGCCGCTTAACAGTTTTCCACCCTGTTTCCCCACCGTTTGAAAGCAGCAGCAGGCGCGGCCTTGTTTAAATAAAATGATAAGGTTATGCAAGCAATGCTTATTTTCACGTTCTCCCACAAACGTTCTTGCTTTAACAAAGTAGGCTTTAAGAACGAACATTTGGTGAAAGAAAGGAGTCCACTGCTTAAACATATTTTTAAAATCTTGTGGGGGTTTTTGGTAACATTCAGAGGGGTTTGTTACAGGCTCGGAGTACTCCGTCAGGCCCTAGAACCAGAGGAGATTTTCCGTGGGACTGTCACGCACAGGCACTTGCCACGAGACTCTTGGGGCGGCTGTCAACAAGTGGGAAGAGACACAATGGACAGTTAAGAATGCCTTGGTATTGGTAGGTTGGTTTGTGAATTTCGTGCCTTAAACTAAGTCACACATTTACTAGTTCAAAGAAGCTGGAAGTGTCGATGCCCTCCTTGAACACACGGAAGAACTTAACTGCTGAAAGCAGAGATAGCTCAAAGGACAGTGGAAATCTGTGGGGTCCGCACCACTCAGGTGAGAGACGAGAAACCATCACGTGAGTGGGTCACTGTGGATGCAACCCACACCTGAAGAAAGCAGCCTTTACACTCAGGCCACGCCCTCTCCATGCCCCAGCCCGCAAAGTCCCATGCTCCCGGAGCCTGGCTGAGCCAGGGAGCCCTGTTGGAAGAGGCTTTTATTCTTAGTTCATCTTCGGGAAACCAAGTTAATATGACATAGCTTGTGTGTTAGTAACATCAAGACCTCAGAGGGGCTGCGTGTTAGACGTCATCAGAGAAGGTAAGGCTGGCGCACGACCCCGGCGGCGCCCAGACGCGCTCACGGGCCCCGGGATGCTTACCTTCCTCGCAGAAAGCGGCGTAGTCCGGACAGCACTTGCCGTACTTCTTACAGTCTGAGTCGCAGTCACACTCCCGCCCTCGGGAAAAGGACTCGAAGCAGCGGCCTTTACAGGAAAGCTCTACCCGGAGCAGAACGAGACATCCCGGATTATTGACATGCGGCCACACCCCTAGGTGGAGACGCGTTGCCCACCTGCCAGCTGCCCAGGGCTCCAAAAGTGCCTTCCTAAGGCGTCTATTGAGAATTTGGAAAATGGGTGGTGTCCCAGGTGGAGATGGCCCCAGTAAGAAACATGGTGATTTAGGGAAACTTGTCTTGCCCTTCAAGGCTTCAAGAGATACACCCCAATGCTACCTGAGTCATTTGCCTGAATGGACAATGGAAAATTGGGAAATGTCCCAATGATAAATCACCCTTCGTATGAAATCTCTCCATCCTCTCTCCTCACACCACTGCTTTGTGATAGATGTTTTGTTAACATTCACCTTCTACAACAATAAATTCCAAGTGGGCCAATGGTTCAGCTCAGAATTATTTATAATGCAGAGACCTTCGTGACGACAAACAGGGCACCATGTCACATGGAAAGATTTCAGCCGAACCCAGGGCAGGACCATGGAAGACAGGCCAGCTCATATCAGAAACAGCTTCAGTGGGAGTGAGCCCCACCGAGGCCTGTTTGAAAGGATTCCCTACATAACACACACATTGTACGACAATATACTTATCACCTTCATGAGCAAATGCTAAAGTAAAAATAACTGAGACAATTTTAATGATAATTTTCACATACAGAGTAAGTATGAAATGTTTCTATGTTGACAACAAAATGGCCCAAAATACATTCAAGTGAAATACTGTCATTTGAAAATTCAGACCCTTTGGGTATTTATTGAAACTCATCACTAAACACTAATTCTTCATCTTTCAAGTGCCATTTTCAGGTAAATTAGAAACAGGTTAATATAAAAAAGAACATCAAGTGCTAGACAAGATCATTTTATGTCCATGGATTCTTCTGATGAAATTACCGAAGGGCCTCACCACTACGCAATTACATCTCATTACTGTTTCCTTATTAATGACTCTGGAGCCAGAATGTTAACTCTCTATTTACAACGAGACACTTTACTTGGCTCTGATCAAAGTTCTTGTGCGAGCCGACAGGCTGTCAGGCTTCCCGACGGCTTGGACACCGTCCTGAGGTACAGCGCACAGCAACAGGCAGGCAAGTGGAGGGAAAGGCACTTGAGCAAAAAGAAGTGAAGCAGGGTGGACGCAGCACAGCAAGGGGACTGTGGAGGACAGCGGTGATGACAGAGGAGGGGACAGCGGCTCTCAGGACTTACCCACGGTGCAGACTCTCTTGAAATCGGGGCAGCACTCCATGTAGTGTTGACAGTTATAGTCACAGCTGCAGGGGGTATCTCTAGAATACCCTTCCCCACATCTCCCTGCACAGCTTGACACATCTAAAATTATACAATATAATGTAAACATGGCCAATCCACTTGACAGAAAGGGAGAGAGCTGACGAGGACAAAGCCGTCTGGGGAGAGAGAATTCTGTCTGTTGGGAACGGTTGGGAATGATAGCAGTAGGTCCAGGTGATCTTGGCCCGATCTTTTACGAGGTCCTCTTTGTCCTTTTCCTAGACTGAGAAGAGCAATACTCTTTGGAAAATCAGTCAAACTAATAGCTCTGCATCCCTCCCGGGAGGGGGGTGCCAGCTACAGCTGCGTGCTGCTGCTAAGGTGAGGGTTCGTTGCCAGCATTTGAGCATCTTTGTGCTGGGCACTGAGTCATGCATTAGAATAATGTGTATGACAGTATTGTCAAGAGATAGGATTACCTCCTTTTTTAGAGATGGGAAAGCTGAAACATTGACATTTTAATAATTTGCTCAAGGGCACCCAGCTAGCGAACAGATCCAGTATACATGTATTACAGTTCTGTTAATTATTCAAATTGACTTCTTTCACTCTCAGAAGTGTCCTGATTTGGATGATTAACTTATTTGACCATTTAAGTCAACAGCCCATCTAGAACTGGACATACATGATTATACATGATTCTGAAGCCCGGCCCGTTCCAGCCAATCACAGTGCCTCTCATTTTTTAAAAATTATTTTATTGCTGTTCAGTTACAGTTGTCTGCATCAGCCCCCACCCCACCAATAGTGCCTCTTCTTTTTGATGAGGAGTTTAAAGAAAGCTGGTTATACCAGCTCCAACTTTCCTAGGCTTCCTTTTTTTATTTTTTTAATTGGTGGGGGTAACCGGGTTCTTTAAGTGTCGGGGAAGTCAGATGGTCACAACCACTGCGAAATAGGTAACTCTTGAGATAGCATCTGGACATGAATATAAAGGTCATGAACAGAGTTTTTCTGGGTAAAACCAAACAAAAGCATAATTATCCTCATACATATTTTCAAAGTCATTTGGAAAACACCTAGAAAACCTCCCTGAGAGATGACCACAGATGTCTTATATTAAATCAAGTAACTTTTAAAATGCAATTTAAGGATAAAGCCATCCCCTTCCTGACACAAGACTTTTAAAAGTGATCAGCTTGAACTCCATAGTAAATATTTGACATTGGATTGAATCTTGTGCAGAAGAAATCCAGTCACCGATTATTCTACAAGGAAGCTCAAAACAACCGAATCCATCTCTGGAAAAGAAATTGGCAGGTGCAATGTCTTAAATCCATAGAGAGACGTGGAAACACACTGAAAAATATCTCAGAATGATGAATCCAGGAGAGTTAAAGTCTTAATATGCAAACAAAACAGCAAATCTTAGGACAAGTTTCAGACGTATGCACACAATACACACAAAAGGCATAAGTAGCATATGTCTATAAGTACACATATATAAATACATATATATAAAGAAAAAGGAATGGGAAGAGGCTGAGAAAAAGGCATAACTAGCGTATGTGTATAAATACATATATAAAGAAACAAGGGAATGGGAAGAGGTTGAGAGGGCGAGACAAGCAGACAAGACAACATCAAAAGGTTCTTCTTCCCAGTTAGCAGAGTTCTGGAATGGGAAATCAAATGTCTTTACAGGAAAATTTATTTTCATGGGTTGAATGTCTGTCCTACTCTTGCTATTCATTTTAACAACGGATTTTCAATGCACTTACTTAAAGGAAAGCAAAATCTTTTCAGTGAACAACCAACTCTGTTTCAGAGGAGAGGTGGATTAGGAAATGCCCCCCGTGCTGGGACCCCTGTAACTTTATGTCGAGAGCACAGAAGGGTCTGGAGGTGCCTGAACAGTCACCCTTCCTCGTGAAATATTTGTATCTGCTTTCGTGTATTTCCATCTTTTCTTATATAAGCAGTTCTCTCAGGTATGTGATCATTTTAATTCTTTTACTGGAAATGTCTATTTTATCAATGTGATTTCACCATAACAGCCATGCACCTAAGACCCAATGACATTCCCACCTGGGTAAGTCCATCTGTGGATGAACGGTCCTTATAAGAAAGAGAGAGCATTTTTGAGATTAATAAAATGGCATTTCAAACATTGCAAATGTTCACTGCAACATGATATGTACATCTATGTTATGCCAAAGTAAGTTATTTATCAATAATTTAGTTTGTGTAAGAGATTAGAGTTCCTTGTGAACACATGGATAAGAATTATATGCCATTTAAATATTGTTCTTATCAGTTTATCCAGTAATATTGTATCTTTCCAGCAACATCTGCCTATTTTTTAACTTTTGGGAAAACATGGGAATAACGAGTACAAAAATGTTCTATAGGAAAGCTCAAAACATCTTGAAAAATTTTGTAATCCAGGGAAAAACTTGAGAATTTCAAAATGCTTGTAAATGTGGTCCATATGTTTTACATAATTACAAGTTTTCATTCTGCATTAAACTCAAGCACATAGACATTTTTAGAAATCTATTTCTTTTGTTGCCCTAAAAGTCAGTACTGAGTGATCAGTAGTGGCTGTGGAATAAAACTATTTTCGACAGTTAAGGTACCTTGAGAAGACACTTGCTGAACCGAGAAAACAGAGAGCAGCAACAAGCACACAGGAAGCATCTTCCACTCCATGGTTGTTCTCAGGTACCAAGCCTTCGCTGAAAAGAAAAAAAAAAAGCATCAGAAAACGATTCTTTTAGCTCACCACTAGTTTATGTCTGGGCTGCATATAGCGTTTCAGTAATTTTAAAATGCAATTTAAAGATAAAGCCATCCTCTTCTTGAAAAAAGACTTTCACAAGTAATCAGCTTTAATTCTATAGTACATATTTGACCATTGGATTGAATCTTATGCAGAAAAAATCAAGCCACTATCTCAGTCACGTTATGGAGCATTACAATTCTTTAGAATTCCTCCCCAATAGAATACAAACTTATCTTAAAACTCTATTCAAATTAAAACCCGTACTTACAGTGCAAAGTTTAAATCCTGTCTTGGGGGAAAAAATAGCCAGCTTCAGTAAAATTTAATTTAACAAACACAGGAGTTAGAGTTCCAACTCTCCCTTAACTCTCAATATAAATTTACAAGCTTCCAACAGGTGCATTGCATAAATGTGAACTTTTTTCAAAACTTCCTAACTGCTGTCCGTATAAATCTTTTTCAAATACCTTTAATAAGGTTTTCCCTCTACTGAATTGAAAACACATTTACTTCCATGAAGCAAGTTAACTTTGACACTTACCCGTAAAAGGAGAGATGAATTTCTCCAATATCCTGGAAGTCTTATATATCAGTGCAAATACATTGAGATGAACCAATTAGTCCAAAGGTTAGACAAAACCAACAGTGACAGCCTATGAAATCAAACTTTCCTCATTTCTTGGAAGGGAGCCCGGACGACTAGACTTGGGCAACATCTGGAAAACACTTCCATTAAGAAAAATGACTACTACAAAATAAATTTAGATTCATTGGCCCAAACACTTCTAATTTCTAACTGAACAAATTGTTCTCAGAGGGTAGAGCAGTCTGGTAGCTTTTGACTAGTGTGCATCGAAACAGCAATTTTAAAATGCCAAACGCTGGTATCTTTTCTTTCTTTTCCCCCCAGTTGATCCAGCAAAGAGTGGTTTTGAAACTTATCTAGTGTTATCGTGTGTCGTGTATTTTCTAGACTTGTATTAAATCAAATGTACATTTTTTTTTCTCGAGTATTGTTTTCACAGAGCTCAGAAATTTGGCTTTCAATGACTTACAAGTGCTTGGTCCATGGTGTGGATCTTCTACGTTCCTTTATCATGTAAAAAAGCTGCTTAAAAATTCTGTCAATCCTTTAGTTCCTTTACTTAAGCCCAGTAGTGTTTAGGGAAGGTGTTTTAAAATCACTAATTTAGTTTCCTTGCCGCAGAGAAAATGTGAACCATCAGCCTTGCAGAGCTGAGTCAGCTCCACTTAGAGTTTGACCCCATTTTTTAAATGCAGTCTTCCTGTTCGAGTCCTGTCCACCTGCCTAAGCCCTTGCCAGTGCCCTCCCGTCTAGCACTTCTGTGAAACCTTCTCAGATCAATCGCAAATCCAATCACAGCCAGAATCACAGGCAGCACAAGCACTACATTTTTTTAAGTTGAATCTTCACTGTATTTTTTTCATTACCATCTAGCCCCCTTGTATCCCCTCCCCGCCAGCTGTTGTCCATGTCCAAGAGTCCTTTTTCCTTTTTGCTGAATCCCTCCACCTCCTAACCCCACCCCCCACCCCCACCAGCTGTCATCTGCTCTCCATCTGAGTCTGCCTCTGCTTTGCTTGTTAGTTCAGTTTGTTCATTAGATTCCACATATGAGTGAAATCATATATTTGTATTTCTCTGACTGGTTTATCTCACTTAGCACAATGTTCTCCAAGGCCACCCATACTGTTGCAAAGGGTAAAGTTTTCTTGTTTTTTATGGCTGAGTAGAATTCCATTGTGTAAATGTCCCATAGTTGTTTTATCCACTCATCTACTGATGGGCACTTCTGCGGCTTCCCAATCTTGGCAATTTTAAATAACACTGCAATGAACATAGGGGTGCTTGTGTTCTTCTAAATTTTATATTTATTTTTTTACATTTTTTATTGTTGTTCAAGTACAGTTTTCTGCCTTTTCCCCCCACCCCTCCCTACCACCCCAGCCACCCTCCCCACTTCCCTCCCGTTTACACCCCCCCCCCTTGTTATTGTCCATGTGTCCTTTATACTTGTTCCTGCCACCCCTTCACCCTTTTCCCCTATAATCCCCTCGCCTCTGGTCATTGTCAGCCTATTCTCAATTTCAGTGTCTTTGGTTACATTTTGCTTGCTTGTTCGTTTTGTTGATTAGGTTCTTGTTAAAGGTGAGATCATGTGGTATTTGTCTTTCACTGCCTGGCTTATTTCACGTATAATGCTCTCCAGCTCCATCCATGCTGTCACAAAGGGTAGGAGCTCCTTCTTTCTTTCTGCTGCATAGAATTCCATTGTGTAAATGTACCATAGTTTTTTGACCCATTCATTTACTGATGAGCACTTAGGTTGCTTCTAGCACTTGGCTATTGTAAATTGTGCTACTATGAATTGCATCGGTTCTCTTGGACTGGTATTTCAGGGTTCTTAGGATATAATCCTAGGGGTAGAATTGCTGGGTCAAAATGTTACAGAACAACAAGACGGGGCCAAGGGCAATGTACTATTACCTGAAAGGAACCCCCAGGTTCGTTATATCTGCCACCAGAGGAAAGACATCTCTCAATGCTAGAGATACGTGAAAAAGAAAGAAAATGTTTGTTTAATGCTACACAGACTTAAAGTAGTGACCTAATGTCTTCATCAAAATCCCAAAGTCCCTTAAAAGACCCACAAACACACACAGTCCTTCCTTCCCCCCTTTACCCAGTCTGGGGTACCATATCTCAGGAAAAGAAATAGAAGTCCGTGGCTCAGGCAGCCCAGTAATCCATCTCGGCTGGTAGGCCTCCCTCGGTTCCCAGCACCTTCAGCTGTATCGCTGGGATCTCTGCTAAAGCCGGGTGGTGGTTCCCCCTTCTAAAGCTGCAGGGGTCCCCACTCTGGCAAAGCTGCGTGGTTCTCTCTCCAACGGCTGTGAGGAGGGGGGCTCACCACTCTGCCAAAGCCGAGTGGTGATTCTCTGCTAAAGCTGCATGGTGATTCCCTCTCACAGGGCCACTGGAGTCTCCACTCAGCGAAAGCCACGTGGTTCTCCCCGCAATGGCTGCCACGGCTCAGTTTAAATCCCCACGCCAGTCTTCCTCTGCAGCCCCATTTCCGACTTCTCCCACAATAGGCTACACTTGCTGGCACTCTGATATCCTTCCAGCTTTACTGGGTTGCCATCATGGGTCTGGGCAGGTGTGGCCCCATGGTGTGGAGCCAATCTTCTCCAAGCTCCCACGCAGGTGCTGTAACTTGGGGGACCTGCCCCCAGTTCCGTCTTGGTAGGGAAGTTACTTCCATTACCCTGGCTCAGAGCAGGGCTACAGCTGTTTAACATATCTATGCAACCAGTTAAAGGTTGTAGATATGTTAAATGACCATGCCAGAGGTTACCTGCAAGGCTGTTGCTATGCAAAACAGCTCTCAATGGCCCTGCTCCATATGTCCCTTCCCCCAACCCACACCTGGGGGGGTGGGCAGTAGTGAGGACATCCTAATATTTCCTGAACACCTTGAGTTCTGGACTCCACTTCAGATCCCTATTTGGGGTCCCCCTCTTGGCTGCACCCTGTTACAAAAAGGCAGTTCCGTCTTTAGTTTTTTGAGAAAATGCCATACTGTTTTCCATAGCAGTTGCACCAGTCTGCAGTCCCACCAACATATGCACTACATTTTATTGAAATCATCTGTTCGCCTGTTTCCTTCCTACCCCCACAGACTGATTTCCTCAAAGACAACCAACGTCTCTGTCTTAATTCTGTTTCCAACATCTACCCCCACGCTTTGCCAAGGTATTTAACACAGGCTCACTGTAACACGCTGTTGTGCCCTATTTTCCACTGTGTCACGTATTTGTTAGGTGTTGCATCTAATTATTACAAAGTGCCTTTAAGTCTAATGCAATTATATCCGTATTTTACAAATATGATGAAGACCCACAAATGAGGGACCTGTGACCCATCTAAGGACACAGAGGAGCAGGAGCCAGAGTGAAGATTTGAACCCATGTCTTTTCATTTTAAGTTCCATCACATTCCCACTCTGTCCTGCTCTTTTTGAATCGAAGCCATCACATCATTACTTAATCATAGGACTGAATTTTACCCCTTCGTGTGTGTGCGCACGTAGATTTATAAGATTGATGTCAAGTTCCAGTCTTTGTAAAGACGGAAATTATGATATAAGCATCTCTTTTGTTCCCACGATGGTTATTCTGGGCTGAGTATGTAATGTACAAAGGCAATTTAGGGACTATCTGCTCCCCTGTAAATAATTTCCTTTCTCTGGGAAGTTCCTCCCTCTCTTCAGGGGTATTTCCCTTTCAGCCAGTGTTATATATACGATCTTGTCGCACCAGCCACAGCTGACAGGGTTACCACTAGGAACCTGAACTAAATTGGGCTGATATGTTCCCCTGTCCGGGAAATTTAGAAGAGCGATTCAGAGGTTGTAAGTCTGTCTAGGTAGGCCTTTAACACATTCAGTTCTGTCCACAGTCTAAAGAACTAAGAGAAAGTGCTTCAGAATACAGAGAAGGAGAAGCATGAAGCAGTCACACGGAGAGAATTCTGATACTTTCTAGGTCTTGCTTACTCTCTGTTCCTACGCTCCCAATATCTTCCTCCTCTTCTTTTTTAAAAAAATATTTTATTTACTTATTTTCAGAGAAAAGGTAAGGGTGAGAGAGGGAAAGGGAGAGAAACATTGATGTGTCAGAGAAACATCAATCAGTTGCCTCTCACATGCCCCCAAATGGGGACCTGGCCCAAAACCCAGGCTTGTGTCCTGACCGGGAATCAAACTGGCGACCTTTCGGTTTGCTGGCTGGTGTTCAATGCACTGAGCCACACCAGCCAGGGCTGCTCTGTATCTTTATGGCAGGCTCCCCTTTGGGTTTGAAGCTAGCTAAAGTGCTTTCTTTTACACAAAGCACTAATCATACATAGTACGATTCAAAAGACCATGCTGGATGGAATTAAAACAAATTCTCTTTGTCTTTAATTTTACTGAGCTCAAGAGTAGAAAACTAGAAACTTGGTAACTTTTTCAAGTCAGACCTTGACAGCATTCCCTTATTATTTTGTTTGACATGCTGGGAATACCAAGAAACCCGATACAGATATACACACAGACCCATATTATTTAAACAAATATAAATTTGTAAAGCAAATACAAGTAAGCTTTCTTATTATTGTCTTTTAGAACTATCTGTACTATCATTTTTCTCCTTTAGACAAATTCATTATAATGATGGGAAATGATATTCTTAAATTGATGGAATAATCTGCTCCAGTAATACGTATTCTTAGGTTCCAGCTCTAGGCTTGGAAAACCGACAAAGAAAACAACACACACACACACACACACACACACAGTTATGGCCAACCCATGAACACATTCTCGTGGTCACCAAGCATGTTTTCTCTGTATAATAAAGTCTGAGAAAGAATGAGAAACTTTCTTAGATGCCAGGTTCCTGAGGTTTAACTTGTAAATACCTGATTTGCATAATTCTGTTGGAGAGTGAGGCTGTCTGGCTAAATAAAGTTTGCCTCTCAAGCATGGAAGCATTTCGATTGTATCTATTTTTCATACACCGTACTAAGCATCCTGTGACTCTTGGGCCATGTGACCTTCCTAGTTGATCTCACAGCGAACATTCCACTAGGTTTAGGTTCTCCCTCTGAGATTCCTTTGCTCATTAAGGGTATTTTACTAATGTTCACTCAAACCTCATTTAATTGGGATACAAGTATCTCAGGATTGGCTTTAGTATGGGGTGGGGAGAGTAAAGAAATGGAAAGGACGTAAATAATATTGGATCCTGTTCTCGACTCCTAGGCACGGCTTGCACAGAGTTCGCCCTCACGAACCTCCGTCTCCGCTTGGCAGCCCCACAGTGCTGCCTTCAGAGAACAGTCAAGTGTTTAGAAATATTTTTTCTGCAGTAAATTACCCCAGACCGCCGAGCCCTCCTACTTGTGCGCCCTGTCTCCATCCCTGCTGTTAGCTGTCACTTTGTTCGACATCCAGTGTGTCTGTACCCAGTGGCTTCTCTCCACCTTTCCATGTCCTTGATGTGTTTCATTTCCTTCCAGCAGCAGCCTAGGAAAAACTGCAGCATGCCAGGGGAAAACCACAGCTTCAAGCCCGCTCTTTATGGCCCCGATTTTTCCCACAATTCTAAGTCCAGGTCCTCTCGAAGTGGAATATCTCCTCTCCTCTCATTTGGAGGGGAGAACTGGATGTGGGAATAGCTTTGTCTATTCTGCTCATGGCGTCTTCACATACTGAAGAAAATTTATTGCCTTTTACCTGGACATTGATCAAAAGTCTGACCATTAGATAAGAAAAGTATTATTGCATTTGCTTTTGGAGATAGAGGCAGTCTGTTAAGTGCTTCTGATTTTTTCTACCTTTACTAGTTGCCTGGCTTCCCTTTCAGCTATGTGTGGTGAAATGATTCTCTTTTCTCCAATGAAATGTGACGGGAAGGAGTATGTGCAACGTTCCTAACAGGAGATTGCTTGACCTGGGTTCTCTTTCTGCTTCCTTGCAGACTGGAAGGCGGCATCGGATCCCAGCATCGCTCATGAAGACAAGAGGGGCAGCCTGGGGAACGGCATCCTTTACCTCCTCGGCCTGGACTAGGCGAGGGGTTGTAGACAAGGAAATAAATCTCTGCTTTATTTGAACAACTCTCCTTTGGGTTGTTTTGTTACTTCAATCTGGATACTACCTTAACACAGAAATCTTAGGAATTCCCAAATATGTATAGGAATTGTATTCCAAAAATTGGTGTATATGACACAGCAATGCAAAAGAATGAACTATTAGTAATGAACTATTGACACTGAAAAGTAAGAAGTAATCTATTTTATTTGTAAATGGCATGCTTGTACATGTAGAAAACCCTGAGGAATCTACAAAAAGTTTAAAAACTAACGAATTTATCAAGATCCTATGATACAAGATCAGTAACAAGATTTATGTAGAGACCATGTTAATGCATGAACTTGGATGTGTTACCTCTTTTGAATGTTCGAAGTTTCTTCATTTGTTCATTCATTCAATTCTTTTGATGAGCAAATAGTGCTCACTGCCTGCCAGCCCTAGTGTCTTACTGGGAACACACACAGGGCAGGGCAAAGTAGGGTTATAGTTGTTCATATGGAAAATAATACAATAATTAATCAATAAAAATACAAAAATGAATTCTGTGTTTTGCTTACTCACAACTGTAAACTTACTTTCCCCCCCACTCTCTCTCTACATATATACAAGATAGATAGCATCTCTGGCCCTGGGATTTCTTGGTCCAGTCAGGGAGCCAAACATCAAAATCACTAGTTCAAATCCCCTGTGAAAAGGAGGAGGCAATATGGAAAACAGCTAGAACTGGCCTTTGGCATCGGTTGGACCACTGTTCAAATCTCAGCCTCAAAACGTTCTACCTGGTGGGTTAATACATTTCTTTTGCCTTACCTAGTTCTCGGGTACCTTATCGGCAAAGTGGGCGTGATAATTCCTGTTCTAACTTGGCACTGCAGAGATCAATCAAAGACAAGAGATAAATATTTTGAATGTTAGTGACAGGTGCTGAATAAATTGTGGGTAGTATGATCGTGGTTCTGACTACGACTTTGGCACTGTATGCGAACTGCTGTGGAAACCTGAGCCAGGGCGTGCCAACTCCCCCTGAGGAATTCTTCCTGGAAGAAGGACATGTAACCCCGAGTCGGAAAGCTCCCGGGCCTGAAACAGGGAAAAAAAGACAGAGGTCGTGGTGGTGGACTAAATGATACAGCTTCTCTTTTTTATTCTTCTTGCCTATTTGTTCTTTAGCTCTGATAACCTGGCTTCTTTCTCCTGCATGGAACTAAACTGTAGTGGCTAAAAAATGACCTTGAAATCATCCTGATATAGGCTTTTTCTAGCGGACCACTTTAGTAACCCAATACTAACAGGTAATGTGTTCAGCATTTACTCTGTCACGTGGTACATGTGCATGACATTATTGAATTTCACAGTGATCTTAGGAGACGATTATTGTCATTAAACCAATTTTACCTTTGAGATTGCAGAGACACAGAAAGCTTAAGTAACTTGGTCAAGATTACAAAACTAGACAGCTAGTTTTCTAACCCAGGTAGAGTTAATATTCTAACCCAGGTCTGTCTGAAATACAAAGCCCATTATTTTAATCAATTCTATGAGCCATGTGCAGTAATATCCAGGATTAATAACTCCTTTCTTTGTGCTCCTACAAAACTTTATTTGCATTTCTAAAGTGGCTTTTTACACATATCAATATCAATCTTTTTTCCTAGATCATAAGCTTCTTAAAGTTCCAGAATGATTTACATCTTATTCATCTTGTAGTTTTTTTTCACAGCTATCATAGTTTCTTTTTCTGTACATGATGGCTAATTCTATATCTGCTTGCTGAATTCAATGCAAGTTTATTGCCTTTCTTCTAATGGCCACTTCGCCATCGTAGGTCTGTTTTCTAGTTTTTATCAATAAGCTTTGTGATCATCCCGGTCTCCATCCTTTGGACTCCAGATGTCAAGGAAGCATACTCTGTCACAGCTCAGACAAAAATCATTACAAATGTATTCTTGAGTGGCCAACAGCATGAGTAATTTCTGCATAACTAGTGAATTGGGGCGCTGTAATAACTCAGTGTGACAAATACTTGAGAATTAGGAAAGTCAGAGGGTAGGAGCAAAGTCTGGGTGCGGTCAGAGAACCACAGATAGGTGGGACGGGAGGGAAGGCTCTCTCCCAAGAGACAATTTGAGGACCTTTCATTGAGTCATTCCAAAGCAGAAATGCCAGGCTCTTTAAAGTTATTGAGTATAATGCAGTTTTGGGGGATCATACAACACTTCATAATGATCCTTCTGAAATCTCCTTCCCTGCAATGGTAGGTGATTCCTGTCAAAAGAATTGATGGCCAATTTCTATCAGCAGGAACTTTGCAACAAATTGCCCCAATAAAGCCTTTATTAAGCTCAATGCAGGAAATCCAATCAGAAGCTTAAAATGAAACTCAACATTTTCCCCTCTCTTGGTCCTTTGTGCTGATCCTTTATGAAATCAGAGATCGGAAGACCTTTACACCTCTGGGGCTCTGCAGGTGCGGGTTGAACAAACTAATGGGGAAAGGTCACTGCTAACACTGGCGCTTGTCTGCCTCTCCCTTGGACCGGAAAGGGGAGCCTTGGTGCCCACAAGCCATGAGTCCTTGGTACGTGTCAGTCAGAACTCAGGAGCGAAGGGGCAGAGAAGGGAGAGGAAACCAATGGTTATTTCTTTCTCTTTTTGTTTGTATTCTCTCTTTGCACAGAGGGGCATTAATGCAGGTCAGATCTTTTTGTCCCCACAAGTCCTCCTTGAAGTAATTTACTGAAGAGTTACGCCCTCTGTGGAAGCAAATTCAAGGTCACACCATGCACCCCAGGGCCCCATCAGGCTTTGGAGGACACTCTCTCGAACCTTCCATGTTTACTGAGTACCAAATAGGCACCAGGCTGTTACTGTCACTAAAGCAAAACAAACATAAATAAAAAGACAAAATGTCAAGCTAGTGTCTTGAAAAACTATTGTCTTTATATGCAAGGAAACTGAGCATCAGAATTCCAGCAGCTTTTCCTACGAAAATAGCAGAAGCAGGGTTCTAGCCTACATTTGCCTGAAAATTACAGAAGTAGACTTCTCTTAATATTATATTTCACATTCTATCACTGAATTACTTCTGATCTTTAAAACATTTTTCATTTTTCAGTTTGAAAGATAAATGTGTCTTCCTTCTTCATAGGTGGGCCGTCGTGATGAATTAAGCAGAATATGACAAGTAACTCTAAGCCTCTAATTTTCTTTTTTATTTAACTGTAAAAATACTTTAATTGATAAAGAAAAAGCATTCACCTATAATTTTTCCATCCTAACACAACTACTAACATTCTTACATATTCTCTTGCAGATTTTGTCTTTGTGCAATTAAAATTTTATAAATGTATTCAAGACCAATAATAATTTATATTTTTATTTTTTATTTATTGAATCAGCAAACATGTTTATGTTTTTTCATAATTGTTATGTTAATTCTAATATAATACTCCATGTAGTTAAAGTATTACAATTTAATTTTATTGAACTTTTTCCTCTATTGTGAAACTACCTTTTTACTATCTTTTATACAAATATTCATTTAGCTTTTTCCTTGTATTAAAGACAACATGGAGGTTCTGCACAGAAGACGTTTTTGGAGGTTCGAGGAGGCAGCCACAGAAACACCTTGAGCTTCAGCTGAAAACATTTAAACTTTGGGTTCTAAAGAAATATTTTATATTACACACTTGCAGCCTATCATTAACTGTTCCTCCACAACTGTTTGTACTGTACACATTAGGAAGTCTCTTCCCAGTGGCAATTCTAGTGTTTTTAAAAAGAATTAGCCTTTCCTTGTCCTAATTTCATCAACACTCGAACCCTGTCTACTACACTTCTCAGGGTACACGTGTCCCCAAATCTGTCTGACTCGCTATAAACGTGAGACTGCGCACACCTTCACGATGAAGCTGAATTTAGTAAATATAAGGGGGAATACCTTTTTCTATTATGTGGAGAGTCTTCATGATCATTGTTTTAAATGATGATGTTTATTTCAATCTTTACTTAATAATACCCCATTATTGACCTCTATGCAAGTTGCTTCCAGTTTCTGTGCTTATGGTCAGTGTGGCAATATTTTTTTCTTGCAGTTTGCTTAGTATTTCTCCTTTTAAAAGAAATGATTAAGAGTGGGAACAACGTTGTGACTTGAACATTATTAGTGATCTTAATTCATTAAGATCAGTTTGTAAATTCATCAAAGGCAAGGAAATTTCTCATATACATCTGCATCCCCAGCACCTAGCAAAGGACTTGCACAAAAGAAGTGATCAAATGTCAAGTTGAATTTAATAAGACAGTAAAATTGTCATCAGTATTATAGGCATTTTAAAACTTCTTTTATTCCCGTCCAACAATGCAAATGAATTGGTGCTTAGACACACAAGCCTTGCTTATTCTTCCATCGGACAGCATGTGTATGTGGAAACTGAGAGCTAACAGCTGGATGTGATCTCTGGCCTTGGAAAACAGGTTGTAAAAACTAGTAAGCTAAGGAACTACGCTGGGAAACAAGTGACTTCTGAAGGAACCTTCCACTGAATGATCCCGGAACTCAGGCAAGTTACACTCAGCTCTCCACTGCATTGAAAACAGAAATGGCTACCCGCTTTGGTTTTTTTTCTTCTCCTTCTTCTTTTTCTAAAACATATTGCTAGATGAAAGTTAGCTGATAAACACAGAAGGGCAAAGTTGAGGAATGTAGCCAAAAACGAACTTCTTTCCCGCCACCCCTTATCTCTTCCATGCTTCTCGCAGAGAGGGCTGTGGAATGCCGTGAGAAGACGCGAAGGGCCAGAAAAGATAAGTCTTGGTGTAAATTGATGGCCCTTGCCCAGACCATCTGTCTTTGACCTGGTAGAAGGCAGGTAGGAATACCAAGGGGGGAAAGGTAGTCACTTATATGAATGCCAGTAAAACTAGAACTGAGATCGTTGAAAAGTGAACTCTTTTGTGGCTCTGGCTTTGGCTCTCAAAAATTAGCTTAATGTGGTTAAGTAACTATATATTGTGTAATGTAATGATCTGGAATCATTATTTTTTAAAGCAACAACTCATTTTCCACCTCCATCTCGCCTTCCTGAGGGACACCAGTTTGTTGAAATAAGATGTTTAATATGCCTCAGCAAAGTAAAAACTGGCCAGCACTCAGCATAACAAAAGTAGAAGGAGGCCCTCAGCCCAGGAGGGAGGGCTGGGCTGGGAGGAAGCAGGAGAGAGCAGAAAGGATCTCCAACGGGACGTGGGTGGGGCTGCAGGGGGCACTGAGATAAACAGCAACCGACTAGCGGAGGTTTTTAAAGTCACGTGCCAGGTGCTGTGCAACGTAGCCAGCTCCTCCCCTTCCCGCTCCTTATATAGCCTTTAATAAATCCCATGATTTCTACAAGAGCTTTTGATGTCCATGGATTTAAATAGATTCATTTAGAGGTGGATATATATAAAATGAGAGAGAGAGAGAGAGTCATGGTTTGCCCTGCGCAAAGCCAGGAGTTACAAATGGATTACTCTAATACGTTAAGGAAGCTGAATAATGAGGCGACATACGTCAAATGTTAGAAAAAGACACGTCCCCATCAGAGCTGTCTTCCAAGGCTTCAGAGGCTTATAGTCACAAGGATGGGGATGAGCTGAAAGCATGAAGAGCTCCAATAAATCAGGGTCTAGTTAGAGGTCATCAAAGCATTTGAGAGAACATCTCCCAGACCTGCCAGGCACAGATCCCGGCTGTGCTGATTCTTGGTCTCTCCCATGCAGCAAGTCTGTGGTTTTGGGTTAAGATATCTAAGGATTGGAAAAATAACAGTGTGATTTTTTTGTTTATATGTTGTGATATCACTGAACAGAACAATAGTTAATCATCATATAAGGAAAACAATTCTGACAGCAAGAGGCAGTTTTGAAATATAAAAAAGGAAGGGGAAGGTTATCTGTTATTCATGGATTGTGGCCAGTTCCTTCTGCCTTGATGGTGATTCCTATACGTGATGCACTGATATAAACCGACAGCCAGAGGGACTCACTGGGAGGATAGTGGGAAATTATTCCACAAACTACAGCAACTTTTGGCTAATAGGTCACTTTTTATCTTCTGTTTTGAGCTACCATTCCTCTCCCTGTGCTCTTGGAATTTCACCTGAACATTCTTTTTCTGTTTTATTGCATCAAGGAAAGTTGGATTCAACTCTAATTTTTTGAACGCCTCTTACAGGAAGCAAACCTATGACTCAAAGACTCAGTGGGGTGAACTAATCACTGGTCCAGGCGTCCTGCCATTGGCAACATGCCAAACCATTCCCTCTTTCAGAAGATTTCTTTTAGAAGCTGCTGACGCTAATTATTTGCAGCTGTTGCTGAGGTGTCTGTGACAAGTGATGGGATTGCCCTAGGGGTCCGACAGATGGGGCAGATGGGCCAGCACATATATACGGGGTTATTGATGGAACCTTATGAAAAGCAAAGGTAGGGGAGTATGAGAGTTATATGGGGGGAATCCTAAAATAAATCTCAGAAAAATCTCAGTAGAAAAAGTGTACTTTGCCTAAAAGCAGCCAATTTCAGAACTGCTAGCATTAGTGAAAAGTACCAACAGGAAATTGTAGAACATAAAAAAAATAATAACCAGTGAAGGGAATTAAGAAAGGAAAGAATGAGTCACCAATTTGAGACTTGATCTGAGAAGGTGATTGCTCTCCAGGGTGGCAGGTTGGAGGTGGGGAACAGGCCCGCCCTTCTGACCATCCAGAAACAACAAGAGTGAATAGACATTTTAGATCCGGTAGCAACTTGTGATAGGAATGGGACCCAGGTGAGTGAGGAAAGGCGAGAAGGACTCACTGAGACCTGACTAGGTGGAGCGCCATCTGGTGGACATTTGACCAGACCCTTCCCCTACCCCTAACCCCTCCTTGGAAATATAGATTATAGCCTTTCTCAACAGACAAAAGGGCTGCTTGGAGAACTAGGAAGTTAGGTGTGGGGTTTTTTTTATTTTTAACTTTATACTTTTTGAGCCAAGTCTATTTGACTAAACAGTACCTCAAAGGATTGTTTTTAATGAATATATATTTTTTATAACATTGATGAGTTTTCTTATATTTTAAAAGATCTATGCATTTTTCAAAAATATAAATTTTCAGCTCAGTGGATTGAGCGCGGGCTGGGAACCAAAGTGTCCCAGGTTCAATTCCCAGCCAGGGTACATTCCTGGGTTGCAGGCCATAACCCCCAGCAACCGCACATTGATGTTTCTCTCTCTCTCTCTCTCTCTCTCTCCCTCCCTTCCCTCTCTAAAAAATAAATAAATAAAATTTAAAAAAATAAAATAAAATAAATTAATTAAAAAAAATAAAATAAAATAAATTTTCAGTCAGGGCACATGCCTGGGTTGCAGGCCAGGTCCCAGTAGGGGGTGTGCAAGAGGCAACCACGCATTGATGTTTCTCTCCCTCTCTTTCTCCCTCCCTTCCCCTCTCTCTAAAAATAAATAAATAAAATCTTAAAAAAAGACAGCCCCATAGCAAATAATTATTTGGCCAAAATGTCAACAGTACCAAGAAACTTCGCAAACCACTGGCTGGTGTGGCTCAGTGGATTGACATTGGCCTAGGAACCAAAATGCTGGTTGATTCCTGGTCAGGGCCATGCCTGTGTTGTGGGCCAGTCCCCAGTAGGGGGCACCCAAGAGGAGCCAATCAATGTTTCTCTTCCCCTCTCTCCTTCCCCTGTCTCTACAAATAAATGAATAAAATCTTTAAAAATATATACAAACTTTATAATTTCTGTCAAGATGGATGAGAACTCTATTCCAGTCATTCAGAGAGCAGATATTAGGTCTAAATCACTCTTAGTTCCTGTATGATCCATAAGGATTAGCGAAATAATATCCTGATATAAATGATGCACAGGGAAGTTTACTTTTTTTTTTTAAGTTAAGCTGCTTTACATACGTAACCGTCTATGCCGTGGAGAGACAATGCAGCCATGTGCCATGTAGGGACGTTTTGGTCGAAGGAAGACACACATATGACAGGAGTCCCGTTCGGTTATAACAGAACTGAAAAATCCCTATGGCCTGGTGAGGTTGTAGCTGCCATGACCGTGGTAGCACGATGCATTGAGGAATAAAAACATTTTCAAATAAATTTAGCGCAGCCCAAGCGGACCGCGTCTGTAGAGCCATGCATGGCTGGCCCCAGCCCTTCACGTTCACTCGCCACTCACTCCCCGACTCGCTCAGAGCAGCTTCCAGGCCTGCAGGCTCCCTTCAGGACAAGGGCTCTATGCCGGCGTACCATTTTTTGTCTTTCATACTGCAACTTTTTTTTAGTATCCTTTTTCTATGTTTAGACACATAAATACCATTGTGTTACAGTTGCCTACAGTGGTATTCGGGACAGTAACATGCTGTGCAGGACTGTAGTCTAGGAGCCAGTAGGCAGTACCACGTAGCCTGGGTATGTGGTAAGGGATACCATCGCGGCTGGAGTAAGTCACTGTGTGGTGTTTGCACAGGGACAAAATCACCCGACTAGGGACTGCTCTGAACGATGCCTGTCGTTAAGCAAAGCATGAATGTATACCAGTTCACACTTGGCTTTTAGGATTCACGGTCACAGAGCTGGAGAGGGACTGTTCTTTTTTTTAAAATATTATTATTTTTTATTTTAATCTTTGTTCAAGTACAGTTTTCTCCCTTTTACTCCCATTCCAGCCCACCCACCCAGCCCTCCCCACTTCCCTCCCATTACCACCCTCCCCCTAGTTTTTGTCCACGTGTCCTTTAAATTTGTTCCTGTAAACCCTACCCATTCTCCCCTGAAATTCCCTCTTCTCTCCTCTCTGGTCACTGTCAGCCTGTCCTCTATTTGAGTGACTTTGGTTATATTTTGCTTGTTTCTTTGTTTTGTTGTTCAGGTTCCTGTTAAAGGTGAGATCATATGGTATTTGTCTTTCACCGCCTGGCTTATTTCACTTAGCATAGTGCTTCCCAGCTCCATCCACACTGTTGCAAAGGACAGGAGCTCCTTCTTTCTTTCTGCTGCATAGAATTCCATTGTGTAAATGTACCATAGTTTTTTGGGGACTGTTCTTTAGCACCCGTCAAATTGTGTCCTTGACTCTCCCTTGGCTTTTTAATTACCCTGACTTTCTAATTAATTTAAGACTTTCTCCCCTTTAAAGACTGCCCCTCTCTCATGCCCTCAGGCCTCAACGTCCTGAGGCTGCCAGCTCCTACCACAGCCATCAGTCAAAAGCTGTGCTTTGAAAAGGAAATGAGTGAATTCCACAAATAAGGCTGATAAAAATTTAAGTGTTACCTCTGTTTCGGTTGAATTTGAATTTTAGTAAAAATCACAAAGTCCCATGAAAAATATCTCTAAAGCAATTTCTTAGATGAAAATCATTATAGGGAGTTTAATTTTATTTCAAGCTCGCTGAAAAGCTCTCTGAGAAAACCAATTAAATGATTTACCCCCTGATAGAGACATTTAATAGGAAAGTAGAGAACGTAAACTCTTATAGTTAGATAAGATAAGAAAACCGAGTACTGTAGTTTAAGATCATTATTCTTTGAGGGACTAAAGGTTAAAGTTCATTACATTTCACCAGAGCTGAGAGACAAGGGGTGAAGTTCACAGAGGGGCTCTTACACTCATTAAAATCGATCAAGTAAAGCTGGAATTTCTTCTCAGAAGGTGCAACTAATCCCATCAGATCATGAACTTCTGTCCCAGGTGAGAATGAGACCATTTTTCCCCCCATATGTAACTTGGGCAGTTTTTTCACATACTTTTCCTTGACTTGTTTTTTTTAGACATTAACAAATATCTAATGAAGAAAAAAACTATATGTATTTTTTAAAAGCATGGGAACTCATAACTGCAATTACCATGCCACATTTATCATAAATACTTTGCCTGGGTGAATTTAATAAACAGGGCTTCTCACTTTTATTTTAAATTTTGGGAAAAGGAAACTTGTGGAGGTTCTGACCAATTCATCACTAATCAGAAAATTAGGAACAAACCTGAGTAGGTTTCTTATGATTAGGACTGTTAATTTATAATAATCATAAAATAGGGAACAGGAATGTAAAGTTTGGAGGCAAATCCAGATATAACTGAACACCCCATAAATTTTAACAAATTTAAGTATACTCCCTGGTACCTGATAGGCGGGCATATTTGGCAATAGTAAACAAAACGATGACACCTAGGTGAGGTAAGATAGAAGAGATGTTTGTTCTGTTCATTCACACTGTGAACTGACATGGAAATATGAATTCATGATATAATTAATGAATTACAAATTTTATAAATTTTGAAATGTTGAGACCTGCCCCTGTGGGTAGGAATAATATAATATAGAAATTATTATAATGAAGTTGCTCAAAACTTGGTTCTGCCAATCTCTTGCTGTGTGAACTTGGGCAAATTATTTAACTTCTCTGTGCCAATAACACCTATTGTAGAAGGATGCTGTACTAACCCACGTGGGTTACTGCATGGACAGCACTTAGAATAACACTCGCTACATAGTGAACATACGGTGAAGTTCCCTTTCATTACCATTCCTGCTTTTATTATGTGCCTTGAAGAGTTACCTATTCTGTGGTCCAAAGACTGTCTTCAAAGACTGAACAGATTATCATAAGGAAGAGTATAATAACATTTTCCAACAGAAAATGGATTTCACGTAGAGAAGGAAAAAATTAGGTCGGAGTTAGAAGAGTTCACTGGTGCCTTGTATAATTTTGTTACAGAATCTCATCTAAATTCTCCCTAATCACCAAACCCTCAACCCCCAATCGTCCACCTGAGTCAAACCTGGATGTGAAGCTCTCCTCCCTCCATGCTTTGCTTTTCACAAAAACTATAATCTGTACATTCAGCATCTGTTTCCTTGTGCTGTGAACTTTTGTGATGCTTTCACAAAAGGTAGGAAAGGATTCTCTTGTGTCAGTAACTCCTGACAATTCGCTGCTTCTTTCTTCCATCCTCCATAACCTTCTAAAATATTTTATGAAATGTTTATGATGATAAACAATTAGGATCCATAAATGATGAAATACTACTTAAATATGCATATTGATTGCTAGAAGGTTTAAGGCTAAATGTATGACTTAATTATAAAGTCTTTTGAGTTACACAAATGTCCCTATAAAGTAGCATGCAATTCAAATGCTTCAACAAAATAAATTCCCTGTTAAGAAAAAAGACATGGGAGATATATTCTGATAGGTTTCATAAATACCACTCATTTTCTTGTCTGCCATAGTAAATTAATATGAAGAGTGAATAGTTTGTGAGAAAGCAATATATTAAAGTGTTCATGATATGAATATAAAGGTCATGACAACTGTACAGTTACTATGCAAATGAAGGGAAGGAAAGACCATCTCAAAAACTGTCACATCTGTAATAGTGTCAACAATAAAGATGAAGAAAAAATACTGTCACAAAAACATTCCTGGAATAAGTCAGAAACGGGAGGCCAGTTAATCCCAGTCTTCCCGAGGAAATGGGGGAAGGGAAACAGACCGCACAACCTGATTGCATTTATCTGAGTCCTTTGCAATTGCGTGAGGTCACGTGACTGTAAGGGGTCTTGGGCCAAAAGGGTGTAGACCCCTCTCGTTTGGCTGTTGCGCATCGGTCACTGGCCAGCAGTGACCACAGAACGCTGTGGATGGCTCGCCGAAAACACGCAAGAAAAAACATGCACAGAGACAAACTAGTTTCTGTGGGGAAGTAGGGACGAAATGGCCACCCCCCCTAGTGGGGAGCGTGCTGATTTACCATCCATACCTGCTTTTATTGGGCTCATTTTGCATAATAATTCAGGTAAAGCACAGTACTCATCAGGGGGAAGTAAGGAACTATAGAAAACAAGGAACTCTGTGGGTCTATTTTGAGTCAGGGTCAAAGAGCTGTAAGACTTTGAGGAACAAACTAACTTCCTCCTTGGACCCCTCTCATTCAACTGAGAGCATTCTAAACAAAGAAGGCTTCACAGTAATTTACATATTCTTTCTTAGGCCTGATCACCCGGGGAATCCTCCCTTTTCAGCACAGAGCTGCACCACCCTGTCATTGTTTCAGGCTTAGGTGGAGCACGGGAACTAAGGCAACCAAGAGATAAGGAGATTTTCTCCCAGACGACGAGAACTCAGGCTATGTCAAAGCCGAGGAGCGAGGGTCCATCACCCCCTTTTGCTGCAGCCCCCGAAGTCCTTCTTTTGGGGGGTCTCCCAAAGTGATCGTGCCTCTCTTAGGTCGTTCCCCCTTTGGGGAATCTTACCCGTCTTTGGCTAACTGACCAAGCTTTTGGGGGTTCAGTTATGAATAAAGCAGCAGGAGCAGCATTCCTGCCAGGGAGATAAGCTTTTGTCTCCTTGCTGGCTTACGGTTCCAAGGGCGTTCCCTTAGCCTTAGCCTAGGCGGGGGTTTCAGCTTCTGATACCAGTCAGGGCGGTTCCCAACACTTTGCAATTGCATGAGGTCACGTGACTGTAAGGGGTCTTGGGCTGAAAGGGTGTAGACCCCTCTCATTTGGCCCAAAGTGAAGGACACCAATGCCCCTGGTGACGGCTGGCCTCCCTCCCCGCGGGAGAAGTACTCGGACCCCTGAGTGACCATGACTCGGAGGCCCCATCTTCCATTCCCGGTATCAGACTGCGTCATGAACAAGAAATACTCTCTAATTGTGTTACAGAGGTTTGGGAGATCGTTGAATTTTTATTTTATTTTATTGTTTAATAGCAGCTAGCAGAACCTGACCAGTGCAGAAATCTTACAAAACTGGTAAAATGTGAATTAATTTTTCTTCCAGTAAAGTGGAGTATACTCTTGAGATAAAATTGAAAAACATTCCCATCTCTGGTGAGTAATTTTATGAAGTGTCTGTGGCAGCCGGTAACAAGAGACTGAGTGGAAAATCCTCTGGCCTCGAGCTGAACCGCGAGGAGTGCTACGCCTACTCGGCCGGGTCACTCACCACGGGTCCTGCGCTTGGCCACCGTGCAAACCTCTGAATACGATGGTGAGCAGCGTGGCGCCATCCTTCCACAACGCCCTGCGTTCTTCTCGCAACACTTTGAAACACACTCTCATTCCACTCTCTCGTTTGCATGGTTTCTAAGGAGAAGTCAAAAATAGTCCTTATTTCTGTTGCTCTATAGGTAAGATGATTTTTTTTTCCTCCTTCTAGCTTCTTGTAGGATTTTCAAAAACACTGTGCCCCAGGTGGAATGTCTTCTTGGCAATGTTCCTGTGTGGTGTTCTCTGAGCGTTCTGATCTCCAGTTTGGAGTCTAACATTCATGTGGGGTAGTTCTCAATGGCTATTACTTCAACTATTTATTCTGTGTTTTTCTCTTCTTCCTTCGGTATTCCCATGACAGATGAGTTCTATCTTTTGTGGTTGCCGTCGGTTGTTGTTGAATATTCTGTTATTTGGTTTTCAGTCTCTGTCCTCTTTGCTTTTCAATTTTGGAGACTTCTTTTTTTTAAATATTAAACTTTTTTAAAAAGATTTTATTTATTTATTTTTAGAGAGGGAAGAGAGGGAGATAGAGAAAGAGAGAGAGAAACATCAATGTGCATGCGGTTGCTGGGGGTTATGGCCTGCAACCCAGGCATGTACCCTGGCTGGGAATTGAACCTGGGACACTTTGGTTCCCAGCCTGCGTGCAATCCGCTGAGCTACGCCAGCCAGGGAGGAGACTTCTACTGATATACCCTCAAGCTCAGACAATTTCCTCAGCGTGCCCAGTCTACCGATGAGTCTATCAAAAGCATTCTTCATGTTCCTTACAGTAGTTTTGATCTCTAACGTTTCTTCTTGATTCTTTCTTAGCATTTCCATTTCTCTGCTTCCATTGTCCACCTATGCCTGCATGCTGTCTACTTTATCTATTAGTGCCCTTCGCACAGTAATTATATTTTAAATTTCTGGTCTGATGATCCCAGCATCCGGGCCATAGTTGCTTCTGCTTTCTCTGTATCTTCAAACTTTTATTATATCTTCAAGTTTTGCTTCTGGCCAGACATGCTGTACTTGGTAAAAGGAACTGCTAAAAACAGGCCTTGAGTGATGTGACGGTAAGAAGGTAGGGAGAGGAAGCATTCAGTAATCCTACGATTAGATCTCAGTCTTCAGTGAGCCTTTGCTTCAGGACAGTGAACAGGCAATCTCTAACCCCCACACCAGCCCCCAGCACACACACTCATACACACACACATACGGAACATGGTGGTTCGAGTGACCTGGACTTGGGTGTTTCCTGTCCCCTGGGTCAGGTGGCCTCTGAAAAAAATCCCAGCAGGCTGGGCTCTGGTTGACTTGTTTCCCCGAGGGCAGGTCTTGTTAGGAAGAGAGTGCTCTGGTGTATTTCAAAATGCTCTCCTTTCCCCTCCCTTTACTGGAAGCCAGAGATTTCTCTCCCTCTGATATTTATCGTAAGAAGCTGGTCAAGCTCATGGAGGTCAAATGCACAGAAGTATGGGGGCTCATTTAGGATGGGGTCCCCTTGTTGTTTTCAACCCTCAGCCTTGTTCAGTCTGAGCCTCTGGCAACCCATGGATTACGGTCCTGGTTTTCCCACCTTGACCCTGGTTCCCATGGAGGCCCCAGCTCCTGGGTTCTGCTCTGGCTAGATCGTGACCCTCTGTGTTCACCTGCCAGTCTTTCCCTTGGAGGGGGGTAATGGTTCACCCTATGGCCTCCTTTCTCTCATGGAACCAAGCGGTACCGACTTTGCAGTCTGGGTAGCTCTTTGCTTGTTAGGATGGGGTGGTGACTTCCAAGCTCCTTACATGTAGCACTGGAAAACGGAAGTCTCACCGCATTACATTTTTAGAAGTGTTAGCCACCATTGGTTGTGTGAGAATCCGGAGGATATTTACTTGCCATAAATCCTCGGATTCAGAGGCAAAGCCAGTTTCTGAAAAATTGGGACAGGAGTCCTGGGACAGAGTGTGTGCTAGTGTTGTTTGCAAGCTTCCTGTTGCAGGGCAAAGAGTTTTCCCTAGTGCCACCTCCTCTGCTCTACAACTGGGAGTTTACCATGCAATCCTCAGAGCTCCTCATAGGACCCTCCAAGCTGGGATGACCTCTGCGACCTTTAGGGCAGCATCCTCACAGGGCAGTTGCTCTGACAGAGGGTCCAAAAACAAAGCTGCAAACCACCAACAATTTATACACGGAAATAAAAAATTCTCCATAGCGGGTCATGCCTTTTTGTCCTTAGCATAGACTATGATGAGGTCCTTCACATTCAGGTGTTAATTTACCTTCTGGCCCCATCTCTCCCCACTCTCCCCTACCAGGACACGGGCCATGCTGAACCCCTCCTAGTTCTTCCAATTGTCCCGGTCTCTCTCAAGTCCATCCACGTTTCTTTGTGCATGTTATTTCCTTTCTCTGAGCCGGTGAAGATCTTCCCTCCTTTCTCTCTGACTAACCGGATGGAGATTCAAGGAGGCAACTGACGGCAATAAAGGAAATGTCAGGCTGAGAGGATTCACAGAAATGCGGTGAGTAACTCTGATTTTCTTAGTCTCCGCTGAGATGTCCTTTCCACCTGGAAGACATCTGCTAAGTTGCTTCGTCTATAATAGCTCTGTGCATGCCAGCGTCTTCCAGTTACTCCATTTTCCTCCTCAGAGAGCCCTGTCCCTGCCAATCCCCAACACCCCAACACCAACACACACACACACACACACACACACACACACACACACGGCTGCAGCTTTGGAGAACCTCAGGCCCCAGTGCCTGGAAGTCTGTTGAATGATGAAATGAATGCACCTATCATTATCATCAAAACCAAGAGCGGTAATAGCCCCGCCCTTCTACTTTTCCTGCTTCTGGCCACTTTTTCTCTGACTTCTTTTCTCTTTGAAGTTGCCATCGACACTAACTGGAAATTTCTATCTTCTGTATTAAAATCAATAAGGAAAAGGAATATATGCTGTATCTTATCTGCAAACTTCTGTTCTGGCCTCACTGCCTTTTAAAATGACAAACTTTGGTTCTTTCTTTTCTTTCTCTTTTTTTAATGAGAGCAATAAAAAAATTAAATGGTTAAAATTTGCATTTTTGAATTAATCATAAAAAGCTTTATTGAGAATAAAGCACATTTATATAGCTCAAATAACATTCTTAAAGGAGAACTATTGATTGATTAAAAGGGCATTCTGTTAAAAATATTACTTTTAACTTTCCTTTTGAAATAATTTCAGATTTACCAAAAAAAAATTGCAAAATGATAAAAAACTTTTCACATTTTTTAAATCCAGATTTCCTAAATGCAAATATTTTATACCATCACAATTTCAAATTAAGAAACATTATCACGCCCTGGCTAGTGTGGCTCAGTGGGCTGAGCGCCGGCCTGTGAACCAGTCACTGGTGCAATCCCCAGCCAGGGCACAGGCCTGGGTTGCGGGCCAGGTCCCCAGTAGGAGGCATGTGAGAGGCAACCACACATTGATGTTTCTCTCCTTCTGTTCCTCCCTCCCTTCCTCTGTCTAAAAATAAATAAATAAATCTTTAAACAAAAACATTATCGCAATACTGTTACCTAATTTACAGCCTTCATTTCTGTTTATCTTGTTGTTGCACTACTTTCCTTTTTCTAGCCCAGGATCCGATCTTGCATCATACATTATTTTTAGATGCTGTGTATCTTTATTCCCCTTTACTTTGGAAAAATTTCTCCTTTTTTCTTCCTCAGCGACATTGGCAGTTTTGAAGAGTACTGGCCTGTTATCTTGTTGAATTCTCCTACATTCGGGTTAGTCTGATTTTGCCTCATAATTAAGTTCAGGTTATGCATTTTTGTCAAGAATACCACAGAAGTGATGTTGAATTATGCTCAGTATACCCTATGAGTAGGCACCTTTTGTTTAATGAATCACTTCGCTATGGTGCTGACTGCCAGTTTCTTCACTTTAAGGTTACTGTTTTCTTCTACCTTTGACATTAACAAATATGTTGTGAGGAGATCATTTAAGGCTACATATTCTGTTTCTCATTATGCTTTCATCCACTTATGTTAGCATGTCTGGGGATCTCTGCCTAAAACAATTACCATAGTGCTTCTTGGCAAGTAGTAATTTTCAATTTCTTCATTCCTTCAACATTTGTTCGTTGGCATTCTATGAAAAGGAAGAGTTTTCCTATTTATTCAGAATGAACTCATAGATTCTGATTTTATTGAGTTTTAATCTATTATTTTGTCATTATTTTATTATTCAAATTGTTCCAGATTTGGTCATTGGGAATCCTTCCAAGTTGGTTCCCATGCCCTTTAGACACATCCCTGGCATTTCTTATAGCGCCTCCTTCGTCCCGGCATCAAAGGATGATTCAGTATTGTATTTTCCCTGAAGCGTGAGAATCAACTGGAATCAGCGACTTCTTTCTCCAAGGAGCCTTGCTGTCCTTTCTTTTTTCCCTTCTTTTTAAGAATGTTGTTTAGAAACCAACATCTAAGCAAGAGGTGTGCTCCTCGGTGCAGGGATTCCAGGGAACAGAGCCAGAGAAAAGCACATGCACAGGCACACACCCTGTGTCCATTTCTATATCCATCCGCGTGTCTGTTAAAACCACGAGTTCGTACTGATACCACCCGCCCCAATGCAACGCAACGGTGTTCATTCTATTCACTCCTTCTTGTTTGTAACCCCTCGTTCTGACAGTGAGAAGCCTGGCTCTCGTTATCCACAAGACTTTTACTTATTGGATGTCTTGTACCCTTAGTCCCGGGACACCCATAAAGTGGTTTCAAATGCTAACCTCTATCACTGTGGAAAACAAATCTACCTGAGCACTACCCTTGTGCACAGTTCTTTTCATCTTTGTCCTTAGAGTGTATGGTTTAAAGGCACTATTATCTGAAGCATTTTAGGTTAGGCTGGTTTATTCCCCATCCCACTTCCCTGGGGTTATGTTGATCATTACGCCATTTCCCGCATGCTGTCACCTTTCCCCCATTTTCCTACCTTGTTCACCCGCATTCCTCATAGGGAACCAATCCTACAGGTTTCTGATTTTCCCCACCTGTGTTTGTTTGCGTGTTTTTTGCACAATGTAGCAGATAACGTGTATTTTATTATTTCCATTTTCTTCATCTTATAGATACTCATTTGAATTTTGATTTTTTCTTTAACCATTATTTTGGAAGATATTTTGTATCAGTTCACGTTACTTGTTCTTTTTTACAGTTGTGTAGTACCTCACTGTGTATACTTACCATAGTTTATCCAACTAATCTTCTCTGTACAAGCATTTGGAGTGCTTCAAATATTTTTCAATTATGGTCAGTACTGCACAGAATAACCTTGCTGCATAACACTTTTGTATCATTGGAGGTATATTTTCAGAAAGTTGCCAGAAACGAATCACTAGGTGAAAAACTAAGTGCACATGTGGCCTTATTAGAATTAGCAAATTTTCCCTCAAAATGTCCCCCCAGCAGTACATGAGTGATGGTTTCCCTGCAGCCCACAATTAAAATGTCTGGTCATTCTTCTCCATTTTTTGCCAATACCCTGAAGACAAAATGTAGTTTTAATTTGCAGTTCTTCAGTTATAAGTGTGGTTGAACATCACTCCCTATGTTTAAGAGCCGTGTGTGTGTGTGTGTGTATGTGAATTGTCTGTTTCTACATTAAAATTTTTTTCAGTTGTGTTTTTAAATCATTTTCTCCTTGATTTTTTTAAAGAGCTATTTATATGTTACATACTATAGATATAAGGGCTTTATTTAAACAGCACTAATTTTGAGCCACTAAAATATTAAACTTAAATGAAACATTTCTAAATCTTTCACCTTCCAATTTGTATCTTAAATAGATAAGAAGAAGCCAAATGCAGGTGGTTTTCTAAGTTTGTCTGTGCGACCTGGCTGTGAGCCATTTTTTCATGGTGTAGCTCATCAGCATCTTTCCTTCCCTTCACCATTGTCTGGGACGGCGACTGGAATTGGTCCATGATGGCCTGGCTCATCTGTCTTGTTTCATTTGTATTCTGACGATAAAAGCGATCTAATTTTGCCCATCTCTAGGCAGACACAGTGGCTGCTTAAAAGATATTTGTCAAAGTGTAAAGGATGCTAAAGGAAAATAAATGGAAAACAGCATGGATAAAAAGTATATTGTAAATTGGAAGTATGCAAGAAGGCTGGTACCGAGAAGAAATTAAGGTAGGATATAGCAGAGATAAGAATAAGGCTAAGGCACAAAATGTGTAACTTAATCTATGCGTTCATTGAGAATAGAGAACAATTCTTTTGCTTACTAGAGCACAATTACAATGACAGTAATAAACAGGGTTGCTTACTTCTTTTTAAAAAAATATATTGATTTTTTTAGAGAGAGAAAGGAAGATGAGGAGAAAGAGAGAGACAGAGAGATTATTTGTTGTTCTACATATTTATGCCTTCATTGGTTGATTCTTGTATGTGCCCTGACCAGGATTCAAACCCGCAACCTTAGTGTATTGAGATGACACTCCAACCAACCAAGTTACACACCCAGGGCAGGGTTGCTTACTTCTTAAAGATCAATTTGAGCCTTAAGGTTTCAAGCCTGGGGGTGAAGGAAGACTACATGGGTGTTTTTTTTTTAAGGCAGTATTACTATCAGAATCTTCAGCCCTAAATTAGTTTCTTAATTTTAAACAGATGTTTAAAGGGCAAAGGATGAATTTGCTGTATGACAAAAACAAAACAAAAAAGAAATATCATACAAAATAGGAAAGAGAACAGGAGGGAGAATGTTCTACTCTTGGCTTCCTTTGGTCTTTTTCGAATATTGCTAATGAACCCCATCTGTGACGGCTTCTGAGTTGTTGCAACTTCTCTCAGGTTGGACTCACATCCCTGATTTTCTTCCGTGGAAAACAGCAGTCTCAAACCAAGCTCCTCCTCCCTGCCCCCAGGGAGAGGTCACCAGGCCACGGGTGGTCCCCTCTGGGGACCCGAGCAGCTTGCCACCTCTCATTATAGGCACAGATGTGCCCTACATAAGGACCAATAGAGGATTAGCAAGGCAAAAAGAGACAGAAATGATCATCAGAAATAATTTTTATTGCTCTGTTTAAAGGAAAAACAGATGTGGTCTCTGCACACTGGAGCTGTATCTCCAGGAAAGCAATAAGCTGCCCCCAAGCGCGCTGTAATGCCTGTTCTTCCAGGTTCCTGTGCTTCCACCTTTCCTTTGCTGCAGGCCTAGTCGGAGCCTTGAATACGCAGCTGATGTGCAGCGCGACCTCGTTCAAGGGCAATGTGAGATAAAGCCTTCTCCGGATGTACTGGGGATACGGGGGGCATTTGCATGGGCTAGTAGTTGGCAAAGGTTGGCACGCATCAAAATCTCATGGAAGGCTTGTTAAAATGCAACACTGTCCCGCCCGACTGGAGTTTCAGGCTCAGGAAGTCTGTGGTGGGCCCAAGAACTTGCATTCCTAAAAAGTGCCAGGGTGCTGCTGCTGCTGCTACCCCAGGGACCACTTTGGAGACCACCCAAACCATTTGGATTTAAATATTCTTTCAGGGCCCCTTATATCTTTCTCTTAAAAAAAACACTTTTTTTTCATTCTCACCCAAGGACAATTTTTTCGTTGCTTTTAGAGAGAGAGTGGTAGAGAGAGAGAGAAACATCCACTGGTTGCCTCTCATACACTCCCTGACCATATGTGTCCAGACCAGAAACTAGCCCAGAACCCCGTTTGATTCCAGCCGGGAATCAAACCTGTGACCCTTTGGTTACGAGACGATACTCCAACCAACTGAGCTCATCAGTCTTTATTTCAATTCTCAATAAGAGGCAAACTAAAAATATAGGCCTTACAATCTAGTATTTTTAAAACTATAGACCAATAACTACTCACAACACATTGAGAGTCACCAGGGACCCACACGTTGTTCTGTTACTGCGTGACAATGTCAGTGTTTCTAATAGGAAAGGGGCGCGGACTTACGGTATTTTGTTGGTTCAGGGTGATTCACTGGGGAAAGCTTAGTCTACTTACAGATGACGAAGATTTTCCATCAGGAAGTACACGTTGGACAGGTGCGTGTTTAGGTTTGTTTATTTTTGTTTTCATTTTAAGTTTTGGGGTGCAATTATATTTAGAAAAAAAAGAACTGAGCACGTGTTGGAAGCGGTAACATTTCCTTGTGGCCATAATTGAAGGTTGAAGGAGGGAGACGGTGGACACATGAATAAAGAACTCTGAGGACTGAGAACCCTGTGAGGCAGATACCAAATCGAGCGCACAAACCACCTTCAGACCCACAGAGACTGTACACGTGCCCTTTCTGCCCTGAGCGTCTAAGAGGGCTTTCGGGCCAGGCAGCCCCATCCGAGCCGTTTAATTCAACGCGCATCTGTTTGCGCTGGTCTTGGGCTGCAAAGGAGGCGCCAGAATTGAAGTTCAGTGTTTATTATTATGGATCAATAATAATCCAGGTTCATATATATTATTCAAATGCCCCTGGCACCAGACGTATTTCAGAATTAAGGATTCATATTTTCTAGGACTTTAGAATGGTAAACTGTTATCACATTGTATAATATGTGACCCCTCTAGCAGGGTCCAGGGCTGTACCTGATAAGGAAACACGTTAGTGTTTCGGCAGGAAATACATAAACAGTCACACGCAGCGGCATAAATAAAGACAATGAACAATCTTATAATAGTTAGGTTTTACTATTAAATTAGTTCCAGTCATATTTTTTTCTTTCTAAAATAGGCTTTTGAGATATAACTCACATACCATAAAATTCACCATGTTAAAATGTACAGCCATCACCACTATCTAATTTTAGAATATATTCATCACACCCCATTTCTCCCTGCCTTTTCCCCTAGCAATCACTAACCTACTTTCTGCCTCTATGGATTTGCCTCCTCTGGACACTTCATGTAATCGGAATTATACATATACAGACATATAATACATGGCTCTCTTGCTTGCCTTCTTTCGCTTAGCATGTCTTCAAGTTTCATCCACGTTTAGCATGTATCTATATCAGTACTTCTTTCCTTTTCATTGCTGAATAATATTTCCTTGAATGGCTATATCACATTTTATTTATCTATTCATCAGATAATGGACATTTTGGTTCTCCACTTCTCTGGTATAATGAAAAATGCTTGTATGAACAATCAGAGTCACATTTTGTATGAAGATATGAGCATTCATCTAAGCGCAGAACTGCTGGGTCATATGGTAACCCTGTTTAACTTTTTTGAGGAACTGAAAAACTTTTTTACAAAAGGCTTGCACCATTTTACCTTCCCTCCAACAATGTGTCAGAGTTCCAAGTTCTCCTCATCCTTGTTAATACTTGCTATTGTCCATTGTTTCTACTGTAGCCAACTCAGTGTCTATGAAGTGATATTTCACTGTGATCTTGAATTTGGCACTATTTCCCTGTTGGCTGATAATGTCAAACATCTTTTCATGTACTGGTTGGTCATTGCTACATCTTCTTTGGAGAGATATTCAAATATTTTGCCCATTTTAAGATTGGGTCATTTATTTATTGTGGAGTTGGAATAGTTCTTCATAAATGCTCCTTTGTATTATTACCAGCTTTTGGTTATTTTTCAGAGTTGTGAAAAAGTTGATTTGACCATTTTTGCCGGTATTCCTGTGGCTTCTCTAGTGGAGCTGACTTCAGAGTTTCTTGTTCTGCCATTGCCGACGTGCTTCTCCGTAATTTTACACATTACACAAGACTTTTGATCTTCAGAACTTCTTTGAATTGTAGGACTGTGATGAACATTTTTCTTTGAATATAAATCATGCCCTCATTTTTTTTTTACCAATTCACCTTTTCAGTGTACATTTGACTTGGGTAAAGAAGGTAACAAGCCCTGGCTGGCGTAGCTCAGTAGGATTGAGCGCGGGCTGGGAACCAAAGTGTCGCAGGTTCAATTCCCAGCCAGGGTACATGCCTGGGTTGCAGGCCATAACCCCCAGCAACCGCACATTGATGTTTCTCTTCCTCTCTCTCTCTCTCTCTCTCTCTCTCTCTCCCCCTCCCTTCCCTCTCTAAAAATAAATAAATAAATAAAATCTTAAAAAAAAGAAGGTAACAAAATTGTATAACTAAAGGTATGATTTTCTCAGCACACAGTAAGGAAGTACTGATGAGGAGGGAGCAGTTAAGCGGGGGGACTAAATTGTTATATTGACATTATGGAGTATCTTTGTTATAATACTACTTACATGAGAAGAAAAATAATATTACTGCTAATTTATACCTATTTTTATTAAAAAACACTCTGTAGTGTTTTATAAGAACAAGCAAACCCAAATGTGTTTGGTTTTCATTGGCAGAAAGTAAGGCTAATATAAAAATTTAATTAAAGTTATAACTCTTACACAAGTTTCACTGACTACTAATTACCGTGTGTTTTGATATTTCTGCCCTGTAAAAATATACTATTTTTAAAAATATGACTTAATTATAAAAATGTATTGAAAGGGCATCAGTTTTAAATACTAAGATGTTAAGAGCTTAAAACACTCATGTTTTGCTTGTAGACTGTTAGATATCCAAAGGGGACACCAAGAACAGGCTTGCCAGCAATGTGCTATTCCCAGGAACCCTAGAAATTGGTATTTATTGAACATGTACTGTATAGCCAACTGTATATCTCTTTTAATCGTTCATTTATCACACAAACACGTGTTTGTACTGATCTGGGTAGATGGGAGTAGTGAATGAAGTTAACTAAGTTCCTACCTTGAAAAAATATATACCACAATGTGATATTAGTACTGGGCGGGGGGGGGGGGGGTGGAAGAAAACAGATCACATGGCAGGAGAAATGTGGTGGATGGGAGAGGGTGTGCAGTATATTATAGGGTGCCTCAGGGAAGACATCTCTGAGTAGGTGACAACTTGGAGAATTATGTTAAAGTAAGGGAGTCGCCCCTGTGGACATCTGGGAACAGAAACACAACAAGTTCTGAGGTTGGAATGTATTTGTCATCTCACAGGACAGCTCTTGCACTCCAAGACCTGGGAAAGCAGATGCACCTTCAAGGAAGAGGAGGGAGGCCCTGGCCAGGTGGCTCAGTTGGTTAGAGCATTGCCCTCATATGCCAAGGCTGTGGGTTCAAAGCTTGGCCGGGGCACATACAAACATCAGCCAGTGACTGGATAAATAAGTGAAAGAGAAAATTGATGTCTCTCTTTTTCAAATCAATAAATAAAAAAAAAAAAAAAGAAAACACATGATGTGGGGCTACTTGGCTTCAAAGCACTCCGAGATATTTACAATTAGGGAAGACTCATGGAGCTACATTCTGATCTAAAGTTGGTGTAATATAACACAGGATTCACAGCTCTGAGTTCTTTAGTGATATTTCCACCACCCCTTATCTTTAATTCTGGCCACAGAGCAAATTTAGCACCTCCAAGGAAATCCTCAGAAGTGTGCTTAAAAAAAAACAAAACAAATATTTTTTAAATTGGACCAAAAATGTAAAAAACAAAAAGCATCTATAAATTTTAAGATATAATTAAAGTAAGATTTGAGATCAACAGAGTAAAATTTTGTCTGACAATAAAGTCCATCTTTTTACTCTAAAACATGTTTTTGAAAACAATAGACACTGCACTAAATTTCAGACCCTGGGGGAAAGTTGTGGTGGTTTGGTTGGTTATGCAACCTATGGTGTCATCTAGTGGTAACTCATTAAAATTTCAACCAAATGACCTAGGGGGCTGTGCGGCCTCATTAGAAACCATGACTAAGCAAAGCTCCTCCAAACTAAATGGCTGTCAAATGACAGCTGCCACTTCTTTGGAAATAATTATGGAGTCAGAGGAAGTTGTAAAGCTTATGCAGGGAGGACTGTGTACCCTACATCTAGTTTGCCCCTGTGGTCACAATTTGCATAACTCTATGTAACTCCAGTACAGTAGTGCTTTATAGAAATAGGATTACAGTGCTCTTCATACAGGACAATATGGAAACCGGGAAACTGACATTCCGCGTCATTGTCTCACGTGTGTAGCTTCTCTGTGTAACCACCAACCGGATCAAGATGCGGACCAGTCCCTCCCCGCAACGTCGCCCTCGGGCTTCCTTCACAGCCACAGCGCCCCCTCCCTTCCCTGTTGTCCCTAAACTGGGGCAACCTCGAATCTGGTTTTCATCTGTACGGTTTTGTCGTTTTAAGAATGTTCTATATGTGAAATGTAGTATGTGACGTTTTGAGATTGACATTTCCCCCCCCAACTCAGCTTAATTCCACGAAGATTCACAGCTCGCGTGTATCATCAGTAGCGCACTCCTTCTTCCCGTTGAGGAAGGCTCCACGGTTCGGACGCGCTGCGGCTTATCTGTTGTTGCCGCGCCCACCAGCCCACTGCAGTGCTGGTCCTGCCTCTCCAGTGGGTCTGCCCTGGCACCACGTCAACAAGGAGTGTGGGTCCCTCTGGTGGGGGTAGAAATCTAGGCTCTGTTTTTAAAAAGTAATTATTTTATCCTTACCCAAGGACTCTTTTTTTTTTTCATTCTTCCAGACAGAGAGGAAGGGAAAGAAACATTAATTGGTTGCCTCCCATACAAACACCCCAACCAGGGATTGAACCCCCAGCCTAGGCACGTGCCCTGACCGGGATTCAAACCTGCAACCTTTTGGTGACACACGCACAGCTCCAACTAACTGAGCCGCAGGGCCTCACTGGCCAGGGCAAATCTAGGCTCTTAACTCCGCCCTTGTTGACGCGGGTCAGGGTGGGGGCTGCATTTTTTTTTTTTTCCTGCTATGTATGGCTATGGTAGGGCAATTATTTTTGGAAAGTTTATGTCTAATGAAATTCTTTCTGCAGGTGAAATGTTTAATAAAAAATCTGGAAAAAATGCAAAATAACAGTATGGGAGGCTTGTGTCTTTGACATTCCTTAGAGCGAATGAAATCATTAAGGTTCTCATAGGGCTGAAGGGCAAGATTGTAAATACAGTTAACTTTGGAAAATTACCTTCAGGCCGAATAATGGCCCCTCCAAGATGTCCACATCCAAAGCCCCCAAATCTGTTACCTTACGTGGCTGAAGGAATTCTGCAGATGGGATTAAGCCGAGAATCTTGACAGAGAGAGGTTATTTTACATTATCCAGGTGGGCCCAATGTAATCACAAGGGTCCATTTAAGAGGGATTCTAGAAGATCAGAAAGACAAAAAGAGATGTGACGAGAGAACCCATGTCCAGATGGATAAGGGGCCAAGAACCAAGGCAGGTGGGAGACCTCCGGGAAGTTAGAAAGATAAGGAAACTAATCCTCCTGGGAGCCTCTGGCTTCTGGTGGTTGTCGGCAATGCTGGGAGTCCCTGGCCAGTCAATGCATCAGTCCAGTCTCTGTCTCTGTCGTTACAAACCATCTTTCCTGCGTGTCTGTGTCCACACTCTTCTCCTTTTGCATAGGCACTCTAATCTATATGAAGTCATCTTCACTTGATGACATCTGAAAAAGCAATTTTCAAATAAATCCAAATACAGTACATTCATAGATACTGAGGGTTAAGGCATCAACATATCATTTTAGGGGACAAAATTCAATCTGTAACAGTCTATTTTAAGGCATTTTAATTGTTAGAAATTTCTTATTGATGGAGCACTAAGACAACTTTCCTGTAGTTGTAAAGAACATGACTGACTTGAATTAGAAGTTCAATATTATAGTCCCAACATGGCCAGAACTGCCCTGATTTTATGTTTTTTAAAAAACATCAACATGAGAGAGAAACGTCCATCGGTTGCTTCTTGTACGCACCTTGACAGGGACCGAACCCGCAACCCAGGCGTGTGCCCTGACCAGGAATTGATCTGGTGACCTTTTGCTTTATGGGGATGACACCCAAACAACTGCGCCACAGAGGTCAAGTCTGCCCTGTGACATTGAGAGTTTTTATCTCTCTGAGATAACTTTTCTGGACTATAAAACAAAGAGTTCAGGAGAGAATAACTATTTCAGTCCTCCAATTTCAGGTTCCAGTAACATGTTCACAGGAGCTTCTGGTATATGAAGGGAACTAATATGTTCCCTGTAGGTTTTCTTTTTATGCACTGGTGTTGTGAGCTTCTTCATGTGACACGGTTTCCAGGTCCTTCACAACTGTATGGTCCTTTCCTGGATATTTTTCAAGGTGTCCCTGTGTAAGATGAGGCTATCCGAAACGAACAAATGAATGGTCCGTATAAAGCCTGGCTCCTTAAGAACACGAGAGAGAGGAAGCGAGTGAGCGCCAGGCAAATAGCCACAAGATGGCAGGTTAACAGTATAAATGAAACATAATTTGGGGGAAAAAAAGAAAAAGGAGAGATCATTTTAATGGGAAAGGAAATACTCTATCAAAAAAAGAGGCTGTGAATTGTTACATATCACAATATCACCTCAAAGCATGTTAAATTATAACTAATAGTAATTTAATAAAATATTGATGTCACAGAGGAAGAATGTTACATACTTTTTACAGAAATCTGGTCATGTAGACAAAGTATATGAAAGCTACTGTGATTTCAATGAAAAGTTTTGGAGTCTCATTAAATAATTTGAACAATCTCAATAATACGAAATAAACCTGTTACCATATCAGGTATATTCACTCCCCTCAATGCAATAAATATTGAAATTTGTCAAATTAAAAAAGTAGATACATTTAGAAAAATAGAAACCTTCTGTTAAATGACTTAGAAGTTAAACATAACCCGAAGTGTACGTTAAAACCACCTCAGGACTGAAAGATGCTTGTTCACGGGAGCCCACTATTCACAGAGCAGCCAGAGAGACACTTTTTTAAAAAGATTTTATTGATTTAGTTTTAGAGAGGGAAGGGAGGGAGAAAGAGAGAGAGAGAGAAAGAGAGAGAGAGAGAAACATCAATGTGCGGTTGCTGGGGGCCGTGGCCTGCAACCCAGGCATGTGCCCTGACTGGGAATCAAACCTGGTATGCCTGGTTTGCAGCCTGAGCTCAATCCACTGAGCTACGCCAGCCAGGGCAGAGAGACACTTTAAGAACATGAGTCAGACCATGTCACTTCTCCACTTGAACCTTCCATTGGCGTCACATCACAGAAGGACACCTGAAACCGTTAACCACAGCCTTCCAGGTCCCATCAAGCTATTTCTTTTCTTCCATTCTCCTCTTCATCTGCTGAGCCACGTCCACGCGAGCCTCTAGCCTCTGCTACCAGAGTTGGACAAGAATTGCATTAGAAAACTTTAAGCCGATTTTATTTCTGAACACAAAAGTAAGTAAAACATCAGTAGACTGAATACTACAGTGAGTTAAAAGAATAATGCTTTACGGCTAGTTAGATTTATCTCCAAAATGTCCGGTTGGTTCTACATCAGAAAAATAATCATTATAATTTATTAAATTAGATTAAATGGGTAAGACCATTGAATATATTAATAAATGTTGAAAATCCTTTGAACAAATCTAACACCTATTCACAAGTAAACACACACACACACCCAGACAAGGAAGAGAAGAAATTTGCCTTACTTTGAAAAAGTATATATAATAAGGATTAGAGCAAGTATACTTACTGGTGAAACTTTAGACACAAACAAAGGTTGGTCTGCTATTCTTAGAAACATAAGTCTATACCATAAATTAAAAAAATAATTATTATGCTTAAAGCTTATGTATAAAATTAGCAGTCTTGGTGTGACATAATTATGAACTTTTTCTTAGAAGTAAGAATACTTTGTTATCCAGTGCCTCATTCTCCCAGACCATCACAGATAACCAAATCATTCTGACTCTCTAGGAGGGCAGTTCGCTTTTCTTTAAAGGCACAGTCAGTTTTAGAAAATTTAACTTCTAGGGACTCGTTACATCCCAGAGTCTCGCAATTAAGTTAGCCATTTCTAAGTTTTTCCTTGTGGGCCCTCTTTAATTAATTTAGAATGTAGCCCTCCATTAATAAAACATTAAGGTTCTCATGAGGGGAACGTCCATGAATCGAAGTAACAAATCCATTCATTTAGCTGTTGCTTTTGCAAGACGTGCCACCGAAGGAGGTCGAATGTCAGTGGTGATGTTAGAGACATTACTTCATTACGAATGGATCCCAGACCGTAATTGGTTTCCTTTCCCTAACCCGTGTGCATCATGCACATCTGGGGAACGAAGGGTTGTTTGTAGTCGGTGCAGTTTTGCCATTACAGAATCCGCACAGGGACACAACAACAAAGTCCCTTCCAGACTTACAGTTGAAACATAATATTTTTCTTTCCCCACTTTCCTGTTGAAGTCCAGTCAAATTTCAGCTAAGCTAAAGGAAGTTTATCCTTTGAAGGGAAATGCCCAGTCGGAGCCACAGGGCCCATGCAGAAGAGGTGGACTCTTTCCAACCTGAGACCGTTTCATAGCATGATTCCATGGTGACAACGAAGAGTTCCCAGCAAAGCATCATCTCCACTCCACTTGCTGCAAGGGCTCATCCATTTTGAACAGTGAATGTCCCCGAATCAAGGCTGACATCGAGAGTCCTGAAGACCAGTGATTTTCTGGTTATTTCCCCTAGATGTGGCAGGCAAAAATATCCAGGATGGAAATGGACACCATCTGTATTAAGTCTATCATGAGGAAATTTGTGAGAGGTCAGAGGTATTGTTAGAGATTATAAAGTATACATTTAATAGTATTAGAGAAATATGAGGTTCACGGGAATGTCAATGACCGTTTTAATGACTGGGCAAACTTGGACCAAATGCTTATTCTGAGTAATATCAACTATGGAAATGTATCGAATCAGTGCGTTAGAAAACACAGAAGGAACTGATGGTGGTGTTAGGTGGAACTAGGTTCTGAAGATCTGGCGGTTCTCACCAAATTCTGTTCTTGCTAAATGTTAAGAGGCAGCACACTATTTCCCAGATGCAGCTGTACCCAGATGAGCTCGATGGAACCCAACCAGATGCGTTCGGCCAACTTCAAAGAAGAAATGAACATGCAATTAACCAGCTAGTGTATACAAGCAGTGGCTAACCCCCCTTGGGGGAGACAGAGCTTTGGATGTGAATCCCTCTTCTTCTTTACTTGCTGTAAGTAAATAAAATAACCTCATGACAACCACATGTGGTTCTTGGATAGAACACCCAAAGTGGCAAACCCCTTGACTTAGGTACAGTGTATCAATTATATTTTTGCCTCTCAGGATTAAAAATGACCAAACCATAAGAACACCTTAAAAGATAAGTGTCTTTAGTCACTCTAAAGTCCAGAGAGGGAAAATGAATCACCACCTAGAAACCACACCTGGCCTCCAGCACAGAGAGACCATGGAGTCACTGATCCTCGTCTGCCTGTCTCTCTCCCCGTTCCTGGGGGAAGAGGCCGTCATTCATCCCCTTCTACAGGGAAGCACACCAAGCAAACACAGTGACCCTTCATAAGAAGCTGGTGTTGGACAAGCAAAATACAACCAAAGACACTGAAATAGAGAACAGGCTGACAGTGTCCAGAGGGGAGAGGGGAGGGAATTTCAGGGGAATTTCAAGGGAGAAGAGGAAGGGTTTACAGGAACAAGGATAAAGGACACATGGACAGAAACTAGGGGCAGGTGGAAATGGGAGGGAGGTGGGGAGGGTTGGGCGGGTGGGCTGGGATGGGAGTAAAAAATGGAAAGTTGTACTTGAACAACAATTAAAATAAAATTTAAAAAAAGAAGCTGGTGTCGGGTCACCAGTATATTATTTTATTATATTGTCCCTAACGAGCAGAGCTAATTAAGAGTGCGTTATAAGTCCAAATTTTCCCTTAGAGATTGAGAAATGAAACAATTTCAGTAAAAATGAATCAGACTCGTTAAGCGTTGAGAGGAATGATCATGACTTGACACTTAGAAGCTTGTCAAGAAATTCCCCTCCGTCTTTTGCAAGGGCTCTGGCATTTATTTAGTGTGTAGTACATGTTCCCAGAGGAAGGCACTCGATCCTGAATTACAGACCGACTCGAAGTTACAGTCCTTAAAAATGTGTTGATGTCAGTGTGCCACAGGTTCACGACCTTCAACGGTCACCAAAGGCCATGCAGATGACTAGTTTAATACAACCCTGAGTGGTTATGTGACATCAGCACACTTCTGCGGGGCTGCTTATGTAGCATGGGTGGTGTAATTAGTTTTCTATAACTGTTGCAATAAGTTACCACAAACTTAGCAGCTTAAAAAAACACAGATTTATTATTTCCCTGTGTGGAAGGTCGGAAGTCTGAAAAGGGTCTCATGGGACTAACTAAAGTCAAAGTGTCAGCAGCGCTGCTCTCCTCCTCCGCGAGGCTCCTGGGCGAGTCCTTGCCCGTCTTTCCACTTTGCAGCGATGCCTCGGTCCTGGGGCGGGTGGCCGCATCACTGCCTCCGCTTCGGTTGTCACGTCTTCTCATGTCACACCTTCCCACCGCCCTCTCGTAAGGACGCTATGATTTCAATATTGGGCTGGTCGAAGATGCATGCGGTTAGATGTTCGTTAAAAAGCAGCGCAAACAGACTTTACTCAGTGACCACTGGCAGCAGGAAAAAGAGCCGAGCCCCGTTCCGATTTGCGCAGAGGTGACTGGACGTTTTGGAAGGAGAAGGAGAGACTAGGAAGGAGGAGTCAGGAAACGGCTTGAGCACAGTTAGGGAAATTAAACATGGGAAAAGCAGGAAGTGGAGGTCGGTTCATGTGAAATTCATTTGGGTTAACTAACTGGAGTTACCGCAGTTATGCTCCTACCCTCCTACAGAGGCTGGGGGACGGGGCCCTGTCTTCGGGGGCTGGCTGGAACAAACAGGGCATTCTTTGGGCGGACTTGAGTTTTCTCGGGCAGACACTCCAAGGGGGTCCAGGTTCATCCTAGGGATGCGCCCCTGAGCTGTTAGAAACGATATCGGTGTCCCTTCCCATCTTTTACAGGCCAAGGTGGGGGCCTGGTCAAAAGGAGGGCTCCAAAGAGGCTGACCTGCGCCTGACCAAGGAGAGAATCGGTCTTCGCCTGGATAATCTCTCTCTCAAGATTCCTGGTCAGACCTGTAAAATGCCTTTTGCCATGTAAAATAACATATTCTGGGAATTAGGATTTCTACTTCTTCTGGGGCCAGTATTCTGCCTACCATAGGTAGCAATGACAGAACTTCGGCTCCAGCAAAATACGTTTCTCTAGTGAACTTTAAGTTTTGATGGACTTCCACCTCTGTCATTGTTCAACTAAACCTCATAACAATCCTTTGAGACAGAAGGATGCATACCATTGACCCGTTTTCAGGACAGGGGTGTAAGCTAAGAGATTATTAGTGTCTCCTCCAAAGTTCTGAAAAGACGGTGACCACATTAAAACCTAAGTGTCTGATTCAAGTTTTTACAAAACGTAGCACTCGTTTTAAAAGCATTCACTGCATACACACATGAAAATGTGGACACAAAACAAAACCTGTGGGGCATGGCCATAGTATGTTTACAGTTGTTAGTATGTGGAACAGTTTATTCTTGTACTATTATTTATTAATTCTTGTATTATTGTTCATATGAACAACTGTACACCTACTTTTGCACCCCCCCCCCCGCATATTTACAGCCTGAAGAAAGGGCTATATCGGTGCTTTGAAAAGCAATTTCAATGCTCTGAAAAGCTCATATTCTTATTGTTTTTCATTTCTTTTAATGAAAAGTTCGTAAATTTCTTCCACATTCCAAGTCCATGGACCAATGGAAACTTTCTCCACTTGTAGAGGCTTCTGTATGCTTTGCTGAACTAATCACGGAAGGCATCAGAATCACCAAAGTTAGATATTTTTTAATGACCCACCTGTGATAACAATGCCTCTATCTAGTTTCCAAATTAATTCACTTATTCATGTAATTAAAAAACAGTGAGCACGAACTATAAGAGCTCTGTTTCCTCCTGGCGCTTTTGCATAGGACTATTTCCTTCGTCACTGCCTCTCTGGCCCCTAGCACAGGGCGTCGGCCTTCGGTAATCAATGACTGATGCAGGCAAGTACACGAGTTCCATGCAGCTGTGAGCCAGGGAAGGGCAGGGAGAGCCGTGGAGGCAGCAGTAACTAATCAGTCAGGGGGAAAGGGGCCAGTGAAGGTCATTAAGTGAGAGACCCCCTGGAAGGTGCTGTGGAAGAGGAGTAACAATAGAAAGAATAATAGCAACAGGCCAGATGAGGGTGGGGGAGGGTGTTCCAGGGGAAGAAAGGAGGAGAGGGTAGAGAATTGTAGAGACCTCCCTATGACTTTAACTGTCATGGAAACTGATACTGAAATTTTTCTCTGTATGAAGTGAAGCAGTGCGGGTTGTTTCCTCAGGTGTGTGAGGGTGTAAAAGTAATGTAACTGATGCTTTATGAGCCCCGATAAGTTTCCATTTAATAACGTCATACGAATCTGACAAAAGTCTGAGCTGTGTGTGATATTAAAACATTTGTAACTTGAGCAGGCTTGGAAGCCGTGTAAAAATCCTGGCCGGCAGTGAACTGAATTTGATCACGAAATCCTGGAAAATGGCTTTCAGAAGCTTCCACACTTCATTCTCTCAGCCTCTTGGGCAAGTTGAGAAATTCAAACTTGAAAGTGCAACGAATCCCAGGATTTGAAAATCCTTTAATTTTCATCCCCCCCCCCCCCGCTCTGATAAGTAGTGGAAATTTTAACTCAGACTGAAATTTTCATAATAAAAACAAAGGTTTATTTTTTTCACGACTTGGAGAGAGACGGGGAGCTGGACAATTTTTCACTGTTGTCAGCTGTGTTGACCATGACAGTACTTCTCCTTCATGGGTGTATTTCATGAGGATTACTCGATCAATCCCGTCTCCCTGCACTGACTTCCTTGCTGTCTGGTCGATGACACCACATTCGCAGTTGCTCACAACATCTTGAGTCTTGCCTTCCCATCACACCACACACTCGGATTAGCCCGGCTTTCTTTCTTGTTTATTTTCTGTCTCCTCTTCCTGAATGTAAGCACTGAGGGAGCAGGGAGAGTGTCGGTCCTGTTCATAAACAAATACTCAGTGTCTAGACAGAGCAGATATTAAATGCATATTTATTGAATGAATTACCAGGAATAAAAAAACATTAGGGAGTTTCTGATTCAGTAGGTCTAGGGTAGGTGGAGAATTTGTGCATCTTACAAGTTCCCAAGTGGTGCTGATGCTGCTGTGTCAGACACCACACACTTCAAGAAGCACAGCGTTAGCTATGGCCGGTGTGGCTCGGTGGGAGCATGGCCAGTAGATCAGAAGGTCATGAGTTCAATTCCTAGTCAGGACACATACCCAGGTTGTGGGTTTGCTCTCCAGTCGGAGGGCATATAAGAAGGTGGCCAATTAATGTTTCTCTCTCTGAAAGCGATGAAAAAAGTGTCCTCAGATGAAGATTTTTTTTTTAAAAGCACAGCTTTAGATATTCTTTTGCTCTCTCTAAGGAGCCTTCCCCTAGTGTGGTATTCCGGCTTACCTGATGCTGAGATGCATTACAGATCCTGCCCCAGAGCCTCCTGCTTCAGAATCTCTAGTCTCAGAGCCCAGTTGCAACCAGAGGCCGGGGGACACTGATCCAGGAGCGAGCGCCGGAGACACTGCTCTGGAGGCACCAGTCTCGTGGCCCTGACGGTGGAACTGCAGCGCCGAACACCAGCCCTTTCCTGCCACCTGACTGAACCTTCTCTACGAATCTTCCAGAAGAAGAATGTCCCCAGTCGTGCCCCCAGACTTTGATGAGAAACACCCCCCAATCAAACTGCCCTTGTAGGTAGCAGCCCCGTCAACAGCACCAGTCACTGCCAATTTCTCCCCGCTGCCTGCTACAGAGACGAAGATGGTGCGGATGAGACACAGGCATTTCTGAGCACTCATGCTGGGCAGGACAGCTGAGCTCCCGCCACCCTCATTGCACTTACTGCCCATGTTTTGTTAGTTCCAGCCCACCCTATCTCCTTTAAATGCCTCTCGAACTCTGTTCCAACATGTCCTGACCTCTAAAAACTCTACTGTCACATGCTATGCGTTAAACACTTTGCATACTTTTCCATGAAAAATAAATAATAATAAAAACAGTAATAACATCTTTTTGTATAAAATATGCATTCCTTTAGCTGAGATTTTTGAAAGGTCCAGAAAAGTATAAAGCATAAAACAAGAGTCCCTATAATTTTTGTATCCAGAGGTAACCACTATTAATATTCTAACGCATTCCCTCCAAAAATTTAAGAGTAGGTCTTTTCAGACACTTTGCAATAGAGATCTAAAAGGTGAATTAAAACATCAAATAAAATTAATTTTGAAGGCTATTGAGACACATCGGATAGTGTAAAAGCTGTTTAAAATCCTGACCTTCCCTCTCATAAATGTTTCCTCACATGATTAAAATTTGAAGATTCAAAAATGTCTGCATGATAGTCCATCCATGAGTGTTCTGTAATTTATTTGTCTGTATTAAGTTGTTTACGTTTTTTGAATTTATAAGAAACACCACGATGAACATCAGTATGTAATCTTTCTGGATACTCCTTTGTTAACTAGAAAAGGAATCGCAACACCAATGAGAACATTCTTAAGGCTCTCTGCCGCACACTGCCGGACTGCACTCTAGGATGACAGTAGTTCACGCCCAGTGAGATGAACACAGGTGCCTGACTCACTGCCCCCGTGTATGTATGTGTGTGAACTCCAGAGCTAAGCTGTTTCTTCTCATTTTAATTTTTAATTATTTGGTCACCACTGTGGCTACATATTCTTTCAAATGTTTTTTTCTCATTGATTTACAGGTGTACCTAATTAAAATATTATACACATATTACACATACAAAAGAGATACACCATGTACATGTGTACTCTGAAGGATAATCGTAAGTAGTGATTGGGTAGCCACAATGCCGTTTATGGAAGAGAACTCCTAAGACTGTTAAGGCTCCTGTGTGCCCCACCCCATCCGATCTGCTGTCCTTGCCTGCACAGGTAACCAGCTCTCCTGGATCTCTCTGCTTTCTTTGCAGTGTTACCCAATGAAAGTTTTCCCTGAAAAATATTTTGCTTACTTTACCTTTGAAAACATATCTAATAAATTGTGCTCTCTATATGCTTGGGTTTATTTTCATCATTTAACAGTCCGTTTGGAGATTCATCTGAGTTGCTCTATGTAACTACCGTGCATTTATTTTCCATCATAGCAATATCTTATGATACATCTCATACTTGGAAAATAATGTAATATTATATAATTTATTTATTCATTCTGTCACTATTTCAAATGATACAGTTTTAGTCATTCTTTTATGCATGTATTCTTTTGTGTAGGCGAAAGATTGGGTTTGTATGTGGGATGGAAGAACTGGTATAAGATTTATGCATCTTTAGCTTTCTTTATTGGGTAACCCCAAATTGTTTTCCAAAGTAATTGTAAAGTGTCCATCTGGACCAGGGTGAGATTTCTAATTGCTTCACAATTCTGCCAGCACTTGGCAGACTTGGTCAGACTTTTTATGTTTTGCCAATCTGCTGGATAGGAAATGACAAATTATGGTAATTTTACTTTTCATTTTCCTGAGCACTAATGGAATTGAGTACTTTTTTCATATAATTCCTCATCTGGAAAATGGTTTTTTACATTTTGTCGATTTGACTATGGGGCTGTACCTGTTTTTCTGGTTGGTTTAAATGTATTCTGAATACTAATCCTTTGTTGATTATATCCACTGTGTATATCTTTCCTCTATTTTTTGATTAACTTTCCAGCCTGTTTATGGTTTCTGTAAACCAACAGAAACACATTCTGTAAATGCATTAGAATAGATATTCTAATGATGATGAATCAGAATATAGAAATGTTTTTCTTTTGGGGGTTTTATTTTTGAGTCCATTTTATAAATCCTTCCCTTTCTTAGAGACTTAAAGGTATTATTTAAAGTTTCCTTCCAAATAACTTATAGTTTTGCCTTTTCACATTTCAATCCTTAATCCACTTGGCATTAATTTTTGTGTACTGCATGAGGTATGGACTGAATTTTATTTTCCCTGTATAAATAAATAACACGTTAGTTACCTCAGCACCATTCATGGATTGGTCCCTCCCTTGGTTCCTGGCCTGCAAGGCTAACTCTGCCATACGTTGGTTCTGTAGTTCCCATCACCGTGTCCCATCTCACGACATTGTAACATCACACTGTCTTCATGACCACGAAGCTTTAACATAAAGTCTTGCTGTTTGGGAGGGCAAGTTGTCCCACCTCTTTCCTCCTTCATAGAGTTTTAGGTAGTCATTCTTTCCTCTTTTAAATACATTTTAGAATCAGCTTGAGGAGTTTCATGAAAACTACATTGGCAGTACTGTTTAGTTTTACTTTACATATATTTTAAGTAGATTTTCATTTTAGAGTAGTTTTAGATTTATAGTAAAATTCATGTAATGTACAAAGAGTTTCTATATGCCCCAGATCTAGGGTCACTTATTGTTGACATTTTGCATGAATGTCATAATTAATGAATCCATACTGATATACTGTTTTAAGTAAACTCCATGTTTCATTGCTATTTTATTCATTTTTTCCCCTAATGTCCTTTTTCTGATTTGGGGGCTCCCAGGATACCGCATTACATTTGGTGGTCATGTCTTAGACGCCTCTCTGAGTTTAACCGCGACTTTGCTCGTTTTGATGACACTGGCAGTTTTGGAGAGTGTTGGTCAGGTATTTGGTAGAATGCTTTCAATTTAGTTTTGTTTGCTGTTTGTCTCATGACTTGACTGGGGTCACTGCATTCCTGAGGAAGACCACCGCGGTGAAGTGCCCTTCTCCACACGTCATATAAAGGACACACAACCGGCACAACTTGTCCTTGACTGGCTAGCTAAGGTAGCGTTTGCCAGGTTTCCTCACTGCAATGTCTTTTTTCTCCTCTTTTCATACATCTGAAAGTAAGTCTCTAATTCAAACCTGCTCTGATGGGGTGAGAAACTCCACTCCACCTTCTATATGGAGACTATCTACATACATTACCTTCAGTTCTTATGCATGGGAACTTTGTCCCTTTGCTTCCATTTATCTATTTATTCAATCATGTATTTGTGGACAGATGGATTCATGAATATTTATGATATCTACATTTATAGGAGAAATGTTTACAAGATCCAGATCCGGAATTACAAAGTAGGACAAAGAAGGGTGTATCTGGCATATTGCCAAGCATATATACATTTTTAATAGAGTATTCTCATTATTACTGGTGCATGGAATAATTATGAATTTTTGCCTACTGATGTTATATTTGGAAACTTTCATAAGCCCCCTGATTAGTTTTAATTTATCTATATTTTCTTCTGGTTTTTAATGTTGGCTGTTACATTACCTGGGAATGATGACAGGCAGCTCAGTGTGGTGGTTAAGAAAATGGATCTCTGAACGTTAGACCGTGTGCTTGAAAACTGGCGCTGCTGCGTAACAGCTGGTGACCGGGGAGGGCTATTTAACCTCTCCCTGCTTCAAATCCCTCATCGGCAGAGAGCACGATAGTACCTTTGCACAGGGCTGTTTTGAGGGTTAGATGACTTCCCAATGGGAAGCAGTTGGAATAGCGCCTGTATCACACTGTATCACACTGTATATTAATAGTAAGCACTGTGTCTTATATGGTATATAATAACAACAATTTTCTATTATTATTCATTTCCTTCATGGCATAAAAATACTTCGGCTTGTGCCGGTGTTGAGGAAAATCACTCCTAGTGATGAGAGTTTGCTTGTCATAATTCTGATATGTATAAAATAAAACTATACCATGGGGCATACAATATACCTTCCTCACTGATATAGCACAAAACAGGGAGAATGTGCAAAGCAAAGAAAATAACTGCGAAAAAAGCGGAACAAATGGACACAATTATAAAAATGTGCCTGGAGGAAATTCATATTTGGATGAAATTATGATGGTAATTTAATTTGACCTACTTTAATAAAATGCTCTGAATTAGAAGTCACAGCAAAACACCCATGATGAAATCTACCCAGCTGGAAACACACCGAAATTTATTACAATAAAGAACCATGCATTTTCATTTATTTTCTAAAAGTATGTCCTGAAGTTTTTCAATTTTTAGTTGGCCCCATGTATAATTTGAGAATATTAAAATCGCCACCTCCTTAGATCAATGGAGGTACGTTCTGCTGAAGGAACCACGGCTTCCCTGGCGTCTGTTTGGATGGGCACTCTCAGCGGGGCAGAGCTTGAAAACATGAGCCATATCTCCTTTAGGAATTTTTAATTTTTCAATGACAGTTGGCATATGATTAGTATATTAGTTTCAGACGTGCAACATTAGTGATTAGACATTTACATAACTTACAAAGAGATCACCCCGATAAATCTAGTACCTTTCTGACACTACGCATAGTTATTACAATATTACGTAGTTATTGACTATATTTTTACACAGTTGCTAACTACATCCCCCATGCTGTGTTTTATGTCTCCATGAGTATGTTGTCACTACCAGGTTGTATTTCTTGATTCCTTCCCCCCCTTTCACTCTTTATCCCAAACACCAGTCCCCCGACCCCTGGTAACCATTGAAATGTTCTCTATATCCACATATCTGTTTCTATTTTGTTTGTTGGCTTATTTTTTTTCAGATCCCATATAGAAGTGAAATGATGAGCTGTATCTTCCTTTAGGAGGTTCAATCTCACCCTAATTAAATGGCGGCCACCACATACTCAGCCAGCCGTAACAAAAACATGTGGCAAAACATTTGAGATAGAGAGAAACTGGACGGGCCCAGTGGACTCTGGAGGTCCCAGAAGGGGCCTAGGGGAAAGCCAGTGTTCTTTGGCTTTTATGGGATAATTGAAGCCTTAACGATATTAAATAAATCAGTGGCTCGGGTGGTGGTGGTGGTGAAAACTTGGGCGTCTTTGGCCTTACCCTGAGAGGATATTTTGCTTTTAGAGCAACATCTCAGGGACACATATAATTAATTTAAAGGATGATGTTGAAAACACGTAGCCACCTAGTCCTGGAGGGGAAGTGAACGCCAAGGTGAAGATCATCCCCTTGGTCCACACGTGGTGGTTCTGCTGACTCATTCATGGGGATTTACTCTCCTCCTCCTCCTCCTTCTTCACTTTCTCTTTTTTCTTTCATGATGCATGGAAAAGATAAAGTTAGGATTTTATTGAGTATTTAGGGCAGGGACTTTGATTAAGAAGGCTTCCTGTATACATGGTTTTTTAGCTTAAAGACTTGAATTTTAGTGGCTTGTTTAGCGAAAGGTCAGTTTCCTTCCTCCTATTCCCTCCCAGCTCTCTGGAGTCATCTGGCAGATCTCACACTGAAGAACATCTTGCACTTCCGTACTGGTGAGGGAGATGATGTAAAAATTACACATGAGCTTGTACACTGTGATGTCTTTGGCCAAACAACAAGACTCTGAGAGGAGCCCACAGAGCGTGGTGTCGGGGGGGTGGCTGGGCAAAGTCCCAGGGTCGGAAAGGAGATCCAGTCCCTGAATAGAATTCCCCATTAAAGAAATGGGTAAAGTTACCGACTATCCCTGTGTTGGAGATCCATTTAACTGCAAAGTAGTTCTTGTGAAAATAGGACCCTGGGAAGCACTGTGGAGAGGGCAGGTGCCAGAAATCAAGAGATGAGGGTGTTAAAAATATAAGTGCAGTGTCCCACTTGAGTCAAGAGCCCAACTGGTGTTCTATGTGTGTGCTTTTCTACTCCTTACCTGCCTCCCATGCACCTGACCGTGCTCATGGCAACTCGCTTATGTCCTTCAGACCTGCCATGTGTATTTACTCACCTGTGCCTTTCAAAGGAAATGAGTGTCCACGTCTTTGCTAGGCTGTGCTTTTACAGCCCTGTGCTAAGGATGCCTGACCGTGGGGGCTGTCCTCCAGGGACTGATCAGTTTCCTCGTAAACCGAGTGGACTCCCGGACCCAGAAACCTGGGAAGCAGAAATCATTGCATGTAGGTGCCTGATATTGATGATGATGCTCATGGGGACTTTACATCAGGTGGACTGTTATGTGATTTAAATGATTTAATTTTTAAATCTCACAATCGGTCCCATGACCTTAGAAACTACTATGATTCCCACTTTACAGATGAAGGAACTGAGACCCGTGGAACTCCGGTAGCTTGCCCCGCGCCACACAGGAGGTAACCCAGGCCATGTGGTTCTGGAGCTCGTGCTCTTGATTTGCTCCCTCTACTCGACTTGCACCTACAAGTACTCAGCTCAAGTAACTCAAATAACTGAAGAATGGGAGTATCAAAGCTCACAGATTGGGTTTTTTTTTTGTGACTCAGTTGAAAATAGTCTGTTTCTGTGTTTTCCTTTTTTGAGGGGACCTTCGAGGTCGCTCGGAAAGCACCAGGGTCTGTGGATGAAGACTTTGATTTCTGTTGGCAGTAAATAGCCAGCCACCCATAAGTTCGCAGCATTGGTGTGCACCTGTGGCCGGAGATGCTGTTTCACTGGCGCCCCCTTCCGGAATTGCTTGCATATGCCCTCATTAGGACCGGCCGGCTGGGCGCCAAGGCGGGGTGATGTCAGGGGTCAGAGATGCGATGCCTGCCCAGTGAGTCGCACATCCCGCTCCTCCTGAGCTCCCCTTGTCCTGCTTCTGGCTGGATGTCACCAACCCTGCTTCTGCACTCGGAGTGACTCAGCTCTGTGGTTTCTGCCCAAAAAATGGGTGGTTGTCTTGTCCCAATAGAATAATTTTACTGCCTTGAGTTTTCTTTTATTCACTCCTATAAAGTGCTGAGCTACCGCCTCACACACACCAAGAACACACATGCTTAATAAACAATGCCCTTCCCAATACTTTTCATAGATTATCCATACATTTGCTATACACTTTCAGCCCATGCAAATCTGTGTGCATGATTCTATGTCTCTGAGAGTGGTGGCAGGCACCAAAGAGGTCTCCACTGCTAGCATAGGGAGGACAGAAGTCACCTCGGAGGAGCTGAGTATAGCCCTCTTTGCCCTAGGAAGAGGGTAGAATGAAGCCTATCAAATTTTGAGAGTTTTTTTTTAAAACTGATGGTTCAACTCTGAGAGGTAGCAAACCTTAGACCTAATGCTGACCAATTCTCCTGAGATGGTGGGTTCAGGGAGTTGGCTGTGTGGGTGACGTGTCCAAGGGACATTTTTGGGAAGGGCTATATCAAAAGTCAGCATTCAGATGCAGTGAGGAGAGAGGGCTATGATATTAGAGATTGTCTTTTCCCAGAGTTTTGGTGGGAAACGGGCCTCTCCTGGCACCTGGAGGGGCAGCTGTTGCATAGGAGTCTGCCTTTGCCCCTGGACCGTACAGCCAATGTGTGTGAACAGCCTCATGGCCATACAGAGAGCTCTTCTTCCTAGCGCCTCCCATCCTGAGACTCACTCTGGATCGCTCTGTGTCTCCAGCTGAAGTGACGTAGCTGCTGTCCTATAGCTTAGTCCTGCCATAGCCCAGCTCTCCACAGCTTCCCACCTGCAGGGAAACTGGGATTTGAAAGAACTTCCGTCAGCAGCACTCTGGCCATCTCGTCTGGGAGCTCCTCGAGGGAGCACCCCTCTGGCTGTGGGGGGTCTACCACAAGGAGAACAGTGCTGCTCTGCTGGCTGTGGCTTTGATCAGGGTTGGGGTTTTATGTTGCTGTCTGAACTTCAAGACATGATTCTTTAAGGCTAACTTGTTATCAGAACCAGTGGCCCTCTGACATAATCACACATGTCAAATGAGGCCTCAGACGGTCTCTCTCTTCTAGACTTTGTATTAAACACGAGGGGAATCTCTGCAGGTAGGCACCTACAGGGTAATAATCCAGATTCCTGGATGGCCTGCTGCTGCCACAGGTAGAGGATCTGGCATTTGCATTTTGGAAATAGATAAGGAAAAGCCGGTGTGAATAGATACCCCAGACATCATGTTTACAGCCTCATGCATGTACATGGCTGTACGCAGTGTGTGCTGATAGAACGAGACTGAGTTCAGTGAAGTGGAGCAGAAACTCTGTTCTTGATCAAGGAACGGAAAGGGGTGAGCTCACGCTGTAACGCTAGCTTCTTCCCGACTGGGAGGAGCCTTCTGTATTTACAGGCTATAATGTGGAGTGATTCGATTCTTTTAGGCACATGTACTTACTCTTCTGTTGCACTTGGCCCTTGTTGCACTAGGTTGTTTTTTACATACAATGCCCCATCGCCATCTTTGTTTTTGCACTCGACTTGGTCTTTGCATGTGGCACCTTGACCTTTGCACTCGGGAATCCTTTTCAGTTTCTATAATCAAGCATAGCTCCTGACAGAGTTCAGGCACTGAGAAACATTAGGGTCTTTTGAATGACAGTCCGTGACATTATGTCATAGGTGCTGTGCCAGATAATTTTACCTACATTCTCTTCTTTGCTCTTCAGAACAATCCTTTAAAGCTGGTGGAATACTCACCATACTACACCAGCAGAAACTGCGGAACAGAAAGATTAGTGTGTGTACCAGGGCAGGAGGCTTGATGTCAGAGCCAGATCTGGCTGCTGGTTTGTCCTGACCCCAAACCACTTTCACCTACTGAGTCATGTTTTTGGAATGTTGTCGCGCATTGTGTTCAAAGCTGTAGAAAGGTACAATGAAAAGCCAACCAGGGACATTTTAATTGTTCTTTGCTCCTTAGTGGAGGAAAGTCCTGTTAATCACATATAAATTTCCTCCAGCCACATGAAGACAGACACATAGCGTTTACTTACAGATCATTGTGCCCCTTTCTAGAAGAGTACAGAACCTTGTTTTCTACTTTTTTTCTGTAGTCCATCCCCTCCTTCCCCCGCTTATTTCCTAAGAAGATAGTCTGAGGTAGTACATCCCAAATGTTGTGGCACATTTTCATCCTCTCCGGCTCTCCTTAATGTTCCTCTTTTGTTCTTTCTACAGTGACGCCCCAGGGAAGCTTTCTTCTTTTTTTTTCCACCAGGAGCACACTGGCCTGAGGCATTCCGGGATTGGAAATCCCAAAACACACTAGTGAGCGGCCGGGAGGCACAGGCATTCGTCCCTGGTCAGACCCAACCCAATGACATCAGCTGACACAATCTCCCTCTGCTGAAATGTTTTTCCGAACACACCCAAATCCCAGAGACGTTCGTCTTCTCTGGGCTCCCCACATCCACTTTGTCAAATAAGCTACTGCCGAGAAACAAACCCAGTCTCGCGACCCAGTCAGCTCTTACTGGTAGCAATACTCCTCCTTGTGACAGAATATCAATTGTCAATGGGTTTAGGAGTCATCCTCGACAATTTCATTGGTCAGGGAGTTTTGGAAACATTTCCTTTCTGTTGAATAATCCCGAGAAGGGGAACCAGGTGCAGATGTCTCCTCGTTTGGCAAATGACTTAACAGAAATAGGTGGAGTGTTTTGAAGCAAACCTAGTGATTTCTTTCCCACTGTCGACTGTCAGTATTCTTTCATAAGTAGCTGCATAAATTGCTGGCAGGAGGGGCCTGCGAGCTGGAACTTAAGCATCTATGAGTGTAAGAAGCAGCACAGTGTGGACGAGTCAGGCAAATTGAGGTTTGGTCCCAGCTCTATCACTTGAAAATGGGGTCACCCTAAATAAATGATTGAACTTCTCAAATCCTTTTAGCTATTTCATTTGCGGCTTAATAATATTCTCCTTGGGATGCTGATATTCTTACAGAACAGACTGGGGGGGGTGAATGATATACTATTAATGAAAGGACCCCCCCTTTTTCTCTAGGGGTTCCCCCCCCCCCGTACTAGGTTCTCCTTGCCTGCTGCCAGGGGAAAGATGTCTCTCAATGTCAGAGATTGGTGAAAAGGAAAGGAATTATTTATTTAAAAGTTATACAGACTTAGAGTACTGACTTAATGTCTTCATTAAAGTACTAAAGTCCTTTAGAATACCCACAGACACACACAGTCCTTCCTTCTCCCTCTGCCCAATCCGGGGTACCACATCTCAGGAAAAGAAGTAAAAGTCCGTGGCTCAGGCAGCCCCTCAGTTCCAGCACCATCAGCTGTGTCACCACTGCGATCTCCAATTAATCCAAAACCATGTGGCACATTCTCATGGCCCACCAGCAAGAGTCCTTTCACCCTTTCCTTCCCAGCAAGGTCTCTCCTGCTTCCTAAGCCACGTGGCAAAAGGGAGCACCCCAAAGCTGTGTGGTCCTGACTCTCCCCAAAGTCACATGGTCCCCACATCCTGGGAAGGTAGCAGCACCTCAGAGGTCCCTCCCTGGCATGACCGGGTTTAAATTCCAGTGCCAATCTTCCTCTGCAGCCCCATTTCCACCTCCTCCCACAACCAGTTGCACCTGCCAGCATTCCTGTATTCGTTCACCTTTATTGGGTTGCCATAGTAAGTCTGGGCAGGCATGGCCTCATGGCGTGGAGCCAATCATCTCCAAGCTCTCATGCAGGTGCTGTAACCAAGGGGAGTTGGCTCCAAGTTACATCCTGGGTGGAAGTCAATCCCATCCCGCTGGCTCAAAGCATGGCCACAGCTATTTAACATATCTATGAAACCAGTTGAAGGTTATAGACATGTTAAATGACTATGCCAGAGGTTAGCTACAAAGCAGTTGCTATACAACACAGCTCCCAATGGCCCTGCTCCATGTGTCCCATCCCCCAGCTCAGACTTGTGGGGGTGAGAACATCCTATATATATTTTTACTAATATTTCCTGGACACCCTGAGTTCTGGACCCCATTACAAATCCCTATTTAGGGTTCTCCCCGTTGGCTGCACCCTGTTGCAATATAAGGATATAATAGGATAATATATGGTTAAGAGAGTAGATCTTACAAGTTCTCATTACAAGAAAAGAAATCGCAACTATGTATGGTGAGATCAAATCATTACGTTGTACACCTGAAACTATATGTCAAGTATATGTTAATTAACTATATATACTATGTAAAGAGCCCGGTACACCAAACATTACTCAATAAGCAGTAGCTACTCTTCTCTTTTTCCTTTTTTCTCTCCAGCCCCTTGAACATGGTCTTTAATCAATTTTGGAGGGAAAGAAGGAAGAAAGGAAGAAGATACTTGAAGTCACAGAAGCTTCTTTCTCTTCTTCAAAGTGTCTTTTCTCCTCCCCAAGCAATTACTGAGCCTCACTTGCTCTTCCTCGCTTTGCACATGCTGATCCTGCTTCCTCTCCAACTGCCTTTACGTCTCAAGTATAATGAATCAACAGGCTTTCATTGAACTTCTTTTAGGCACCAATCACTCAGCTGGGCATCGTGGAGAATATAAAAATAAAAAAGGTGAAGATCCTCCTTTCAAAGCACTTACTGCTCACTGTTCAATAAAAGATGTAAGACATAAAACCATGGCACAAGGGAACAATAATGTGTAATATAAGAGTCTGTTAAAGTGCTTTGGGAGGAAGCTAGGGGAGGGCTTTGTAGAGGCAGTGGCATTTGTGCCAGTCTGTAGCAGGATTTAGATTCACAGGGAAGGAGCCGGATGACATTCAGGAAAAGAACCAGCAAAGGCAAATGGATGCTGGATAAAAGGGCAGCACAAGTCATCAGAGTAACTACTAGCAACCGAGCACCTGCTGTGTGTCAGGTGCTGTTCCTAGCGCTTTACACATGTACGACTTGTTTACCGGTAATTACAAAAACAAACTGTGCAGATAAGTTGTTTTAGGCTTGAGATTTCTCTGTTTTGGTGTGAATTAAAATTAACATCTGCCCAGAGTACACAAGCTGCAACAGAAGGAAACTTAAGAGTGTTAACGTTTGCGCTATTAACACAATGCTTTGAGAATCAAGAGCCCTAGGTAATCTGAACTTCTGTTTTTATAATAACTATAAGAAAGAAGGTGAGAATAATCACCAGTCAAGTAGTTTAAATGTGTACACAAGCATGAAGCCAAAGGCATGAAGATTCTTATCAAATCTATCCTTGTCCTGTATCATGTCATTATAAAATTGGGTGATTTTTTTATAAGAAGGTTCCTGTGGGAATCACCTATTCTAACTATAATAATCCTTAACTTAGAGTCCATAACACTCTTTTTAACTAGGAAATAATATTTATTGTTTGTTAGAAGAGGCTGAATCTACTTATGAATCTTGTAACAACAACTGATTTTCTTACACTTAACCTGTGTAAAATGCTGTCATGTTCTCCGGGTTAGGAAAAATATGTTTTTTTCTTGCAAACTTATGCAAGTAAAAACTAAATAGCGATTACAGTAGAATAAACTTTAGCAGACAATGCCAATACCTTGGCAGTTCACTGACACGCAATTAATCGCAATTAATCCCATTTTAGGAGGAGGAAGCCGAGATCAGGAGAGGTTCAGTGTGGAAGCCATAAGAATGTGCCTTGTAGGACTCCAGCTGACACCAGTGTTGTCTAAAACACCACTTCTGCATTTGCTGGCCCACAGACTGCGCTTCTCAGAGGTTGCGTCCAGTCGATGGCCGAGTGCCACAGGGATACTGAGGCAGACCCATTCCTGAGAGACAGGTCTCCTCTGACAGTGACTTTGGCTTAGCATCCTGATGGCCCTGCTGAGCCTTGCTTAGACTGCCTGGCATTCTTTCCCTCCTTCTGTTCATCACTAAGGGTCAGGTTTGCATTGTGGTCTGATGGCTCTTCCCTACTTTCCCCATTTTTAAAAATTTATTGATTTGAGAGAGAAAAGAGGAGGAGAGGGAGAGAGAGATTGATTTGTTGTTCCACTTATTTATGCATTCATTGGTTGGCTCTTGCATGTGCCTGACCAGGTATTGAAACCACAACCTTGGCATATGGAGATGACGCTCTAATCAAGCGAGCTACCCAGCCAGGGCCTCCCTACTTTCTATCCCAGATGTTTCCCGAATAGAGCACTTGCTCATTTAATCCTGTGTTGGCGTCTGCACCTTGGGGGACCTGGACTAACATATCCAGTGACTTACCCAAGGTCACACTGTGATGAAGTCAGGACTCATGTCCAGGTTCACGCAGAACAAGGAAGTGAGTGGTTGGAAATGAGGCCAGCAGGGTGGTTACTAATAAAAATCTATCTAACTCTTCTTGGTGAAGAAGTTGGTTGGATCACAGATAGTGAAAGAGCATTTTGGGTTTTCCACCTTCGAGTTCCCTTTTGGAAGGTAAATATCTATTCAGTATTTCTTAAATTTTCTAACCCAAATGAGCTAACAGCTGACAAGTGGGTGTGAGAAAACCTCTGCTATAAGCGATCAGAGATTGACATTTGGGGTTTGGAAGTTTGGATACTTCCTCCAGAGAGGAAGGAGCTGGCCTGCTAGAGGTGGGACGAACTTCTCAAAAAAGGAAGGACAGGTTCTTCATGTCACAACTGTGCCTCACGTTAGCCCAAGGAGCCTTCACTGTGGTCGGGGACAGAAACCTGCGGAAGCACCAAGGGTGTGTGAGTGAGAAGTTCTATTATAAACATCTCAGACCTGCTCCCAAAGTGGGCATGGAGTCTAAAAAATGGAGTCCAAGAGCCCAAGTCATAGTCAAACGATCATGCGCGTGCCTGCCCTGAGAATGACAGGACTGGGAGTTGCCCGCCAGCTTTACCCAGGGTGTGAAGTTGGTGAAGTTGCTCTGAAGGCGGTTCTACCAGCTTTTTCTTGTTCCTTCTAATCGGTGATGATAGACAGGCTAATCAGATGGCAGTTCTGCCTTTTCAGTTGTGGGACCCTACGAAATACATTAAACCTTGCCTCATCTCAGGTTCCCCCTCCTGTAGTTACCCAGGTAAAGTGGATCATTCTGAGAGTTAAAAGAAATAAGGGAGAAACAAAGAAAATTCTCCTGTTCTACCGCTCCCTACCACTTACCTCTCTTCCCCTATTTCCCATTTCCCTAGCTCACTCTGTTCCAGGACACACTGGTCTTCTTGCTCTTCCTCAAATTGCTCAGCCCACCGGTGCCTCAGGGCCTTTGCACATATCGACTGCTTTGCCTGGAATATTCTTCCCCATATCTTTGCATGGCTTTCTCATCCCCACCAGTTATGTCTGTGTTAACATTTCTCCTTGGAGGTGGCCTTCTCGAACTTTCCTATGTAATATAGGGATCATTTACCCATCGCTACCTACTTCTTCAGCCTAATTTCACTTTCTTCAGAACTCTCGCCATGAAAACGAAGCCTGTAATTTATGTATTTATGTACATGCTTCATCAGTTTTCCCACTAGCTGAAAGCCCTGAGGCGGTACAGTGTTTCTGGTGGTTGTTTTTCATGACTCGATCTGAGTGGGGACCTGGCATCTGGAAGAGCACCGGGTAGAGATTCAGTAAACATTTTTGCCTGAACGAACAAATAAATGAATAAAATGAATGTGCTTAGCCCCATGCAGATCTTGTGAGGATATTAGCTCCTTCCCTTTCTGGTGTCCTGTTAAAGAATATCAACAATTTTTCATTTAACACTTTCCCAAGAACATGTGCATTTAAAAGAGGATGCCCGAAGGGGCTGTGTCCAGTGGCGTAACCCGGCAGAAGGACTGTCCAAGGCGGGCTGCTCAGAACTTGTGCCTAACAGGTGTTTTTGAGCAGGGGCCTGCCCTTGTCTTCACACGCCGGGCAATGGCTTGGCTCGAATGCGTAAACATAAACACAGGAATAGATGGGAATGTTGAGTTTTAACAATCCTGGAAAACAATGAAGGTCAAGAAATCCTGCCCACCCTTTGTGTTCTGGAAAATGGTGTAATGAGAATTCCTCATGTGACTTAGATAAGACTCATGGCTGTCGTTCCCCCCCCCCCACCCCCCACTTCCCTATGACAGGCCAGAGTCCCTTCAAATTCCCACTCTTTGCTTCATAAATAATTAGCTATCCATTAGTTAATTACCATTCACCAATCAGAACAAAATGCTTGTTAGCCAAAATTTGATTTTGCACTTCTCTCCTGCCCTCAAGGGCCTGAACCCTGCCCCTGACTCCGCCCAGGACACAGCCCCTCCGGAGAATAAGCCAGGTTCAAGGCAAAGCATTCTCTGATCTGTGCAGTCCCACCACCTCTTCATCCCGCTGCCCCACGCTCAGTTCTTTCTAGCCCTGCTTATGGCCCTTACAATAGAAAACTCCCTTTTGCCCGAACTCCTGAGACTCTTGCAGATCTCCGGGTCACAGCTCTGTCCTTATTGCCTTAGACCCTCTCCCCTGCTCCCCTGTGATAATCTCTTCTGGACAGAGTCTCTCCTTACTGATTCTAGATCTGTTGTTATTTAACGAAGAACAAAATACTGCTTTTTGAGGAGCTATAGGGAGAGAGGCTTTGGTCAACACTAATGGGTGCAAATAATAGTGTTTTATTATAACTCAACGCTTATACACTCTCTAGATTCTTTAGTTACTTCAACAGTAGGTATATCACAGTATTGTTGTGAGGATTCAAGGCCTAACCACATGGAGAAGGAAGTGTTGTTGATGCTTCCCTTTCCTGACCCCTACCAGCCCATAATTATGCTTTTTTTTATAAAAAAACCCTTTTATTTGGAAATAATGTCAAACTTTCAGAAAAGTTGCAATAATAGCACAAGTATCCCACATATGAGTACAATAATACGATTCTTGACCTTTTCTGCATGAACTTTTTCTTGGCTACTCATGTCTCCTAGCCACTTAAGTATCGATTACTGAAAAGTATAATATCTGGTTACCTTAAACAGTCACATATTTGCAAATGAAGACAGTATATTTAAAAAAAAATCTGCCACGTGCTTTATTCTAAAGGCCGACATTATGAATTGAACATAATAGAACGATTAGGCAAACTCAATTTTTTAATTAAGTCTATTGAGAGACCAGGAGACTGTAGCTCGTATTTCATTCTATCCTAAAGGCTACATTAAAGCTGTGCATGAATTAACATGACTTTTTAAAAGAATTAAGCTGCTTTTGATTACTCAATTAAGAGTGGCAGTTTGAGCCAACAAAGCCGCGAAGGGATTTTGGAAACCACCGAATGCGAAAGAACGCATTGCAACGACTGGGGACACATCCCACTGCCCTTGGGGGCCTGTCCCACATGAGACCCGGCAGAGGGGTGTGTCCTCAAAGAACCTGTGAGGCCTCCAGGATTATTTCCCGCGGTTGTGACTTCAGCGGTGCCAAAGGGGGTGGGTGGGGAGCCCCGTGGGCGGCCGCCGTGTATAGAGAGTCATGCTATGTATAATTGGAGGGTGTGGTCTCGGATTCCAGCTTCCTAAAGTCATGAGCACATGGGCTCTCGTGTCACTGGGGGTTGTACTCAAAAGTCTAGGCATTCAGCTTTGGTCCAGCGAAGATGATTCTAGCTCGTGGGGGTGATGGCATAGGACAAATTCAGGTGGATTGGAAATTACTGAAGAATGTTGGGTTTTCTCAGAATGTACATGGCTTTATGTCAGTCTTCTATTTCCCTTATTTCCTCCAAGATACCTTTATGAGGTGAAACAAAGAGTTCCTGCTGTTATTCCTCATGACGGGGAGCCCATTTTCTTAGTTATTATCTGACCATTAGAGTGGAAATGACATCTTTGTTTAGCTAAATAAGCCAAAGATTGGCCTTAGCAATGATTTAGAGATAGAAATAACTCATATTTAAAAAACACATCATGCAGCCCTGGCTGATGTGGCTCAGTGGATTGAGTGCCGGCCTGTGAACCAAAAGGTCACTGGTTCGATTCTCAGTCAGGGCACATGCCTGGGTTGCAGGCTAGGTCCACAGTAGTGGGTGCACAAGAGGCAACCACGCATTGATGTACCTCTCCTTCTCTTCTTCCCTTCCCATCTCTCTAAAAATAAATAAAATCTTTAAAAAGTCATCGTGCAAAACAATTTTCCTTGTGTATTGTGTTTCACTTTGTCTTGATTCAATGTATCTAAGCTGTGTTTCCCAGAATTCCTTTCACTGCATAGTTCCAAGCTAGCATGGATCACCAGAGACATTTTGCACGTGATTTGGAAGATGGAAATAAGCAGTAGCCATGTTATTTTTATACTGAGATGATCAGTGTCACTGACACACGTGGTCCTGGATCCGCTGGCTCACCTCGTCAGCCTGGGACTGGGGCGGGGTGTCTCCAGCCTGCGCCAGACTTGCCCTTCAGCTTCACACTCAGCTGTGTGCTGAAGAGCGCCAGCCCCTCCTACAGATTTCCTGCATCACCCAAGTTGGGTGCTTGGAGCCTGTAAGAGCCCAACCAACACGGGTTCCAGATGGTCCATTGGGTTCCACTTGGTCATTGCTCTCCCTGGCTTTACAACCACCTTCCCTCTCCGACACCCTGCCCTGCTGCCCTCGGTCCAGCTAGAGATGTGGAAATCACAGCAGAAAGTAGCCTGTCGATTCAGCTCCCACAATTTACGCGAGGTCAAATCTCTACCGATGATCTCCTTTTACATATAAACCTTCCTAGTGGTTTTGCTTCTCTGATCAAAGCATGAGAGAGTTGGGGTTTGTTTTGGTGACCAAGAGTATAGAAGCCAGGATTTTTTTCTCTATGAACATGTAGCTCACGAAGAGTTACAATCTAAGGACCCACAGTGATGCAACAAATCTGCTAAGAGGTGAGCTGGTGGGGAATTTAATAAGAATCTGAATATTATAAAGAAGAAAATGATTTACCAATTTGATGACTTTCAAGATTTCTTTTCCTATGAATTTATAATTTTACTATATCTGAGAGTAATTTTATGGGGAAATTATTCTGTAGGAATAGAAATTCTCTCCTGAATCTATGACAGATATATCCTTTTTAAAACATAAGATACAGGCTGGAAAACCCAGGAAAAAACAACATACATTGCCCTTGATCCATGAGCTAAGCTGATGGATTGCACTGGGTGGTGCTGGAAGCTTGGAGTCTGGAGTCGAGTCAAATCGGACTCAGACATTTATTGTGTAGTTGTGGGCAGATCGCTTAACCTCCCTGAGCCTTGGGTTTCCCGTGTGGAAAGTTCTGCTTATTCTGGAATTGCTGCGAGGGCTGAATAAAATAAGTCCAAACAAGTACAGAGACGAATGCAGGATTTGCCACGTACCTCCATGTCCAATTGTTACCTTTGTGCACGTCTCACCTTTTATCTACTTCAAAATTTGAGGGTGTGGTTATTTCTTCTTCATCCTTGTTGCTAGTCCTCAGTTCAGGAACTGGCAGGTACTTCGCGCCCAGTATTATTTATGCTGCACACGAATGAACGTCTCGAGATGCATCCTTATTGTTGGCTCAGCATATGTTGGCCTTGTGTTTATCATACCTTTTCTTCTGAGGTTCAAAGTAGGTACACTGGTCACTATGTTTGGAAAGGTCGGGGTGTTGCAAAGAAGAAGGGCTGAGAATCACCTCGCTTGGTGTAACGTTTAAGTGAAGGATTTCATTTCAGATCTCAGGAGGCCCGGCACATGCAGTTATGAAGGGACACCAGTGGATGTCACCCTCAGAACACACAAACGAGCTCTGAGGCCTCTTTGCGGAGGCAAGGCGGACTCCACAGATGTTTGCTTTCTCCTTCCAGGGAAAGGGGAGGGCGATGTTGGTCTCCAAATGTACCCCCGCCCCACAGAGCCCTCCGCCCTGTCTCTTCATCCCGCAGTAGGAAGCGGGATCGGGGAGTGTTTTGCAAAGCACGAGTTTACCTATAAAGATGGTGTTCATTGATTGATGGAATTTGGGGAATGCCTCTGAGTGAGTTAATATCATTTAAAAATGTTTGGCTGTAAGAGTATTCGCCTCTTGGAAGGAAAGTGGGAGATTCAGTTGTAAAAATAGGAAGGAGACTTACTTTCCATTTCTGTATCTTTGGTTCGTGGTTCTGATTGTACTTAGTTAATAAATCACTCGCTCAAAAGTAAAGATTAAAGAATAAATAAAATAATAGTTGGTAAAATCTTGAGAGTGTACTTTTTCTTGTTGGAATTTTTTGTCCTATTAATCAGAAAATTTCTATTTTGAAAAAAAAAAAACAAACAAACCACCTATAATGTTCTCTGCAATGTCATTAATTACCATTCCTCTAACTGGTCTCCCCTTCAGACATCAATTCATACTAATTTATTAAAATTTTATTGTGCACATGACTATGTTTTGTTTGTTGTATAAGTGTGAGGGTACACTGGCAAATAAAAACACAAGTTTTTAAAAGAGAACACTAATACGAATTAGCGTTAAGGAAACACATCAGCTCCAAAGTTATTCTTGTCTGTTTATAGGTAGATTCACAAACAGGTCAGTTTACAATAAAGTGGACACAGTTTTTAGTTTTACATGAATAAAAATACAATATGAAGTTGGCAAAAATCAAAGGTTTTGCACCTGGGAGTGTAAATTGGTACAAGCTGTTCTCAGAGCAATTTGGAGACACGTCTCAGAAACCTCAGGAGTCATCGTCACCCAGGAATTCCACTTCTAGAAATCATTCTTACGTGATACACAGAGATGTAATTTAAAAGCATACACAGGAAACAACTATTTATGCTGAAGAAAATTCATAAGCAAGGAAGAGGAAATATCGTAATTACCTCTTGGCAGGACAATGTGACCGGGATGTAGCAGTTGACAAAGTATAAATACAAAGTTGCCTCAAATAATTCGGCCAACCCTTTGCTTTGGGGTTGCTTTGTGTCACTTGTGCCCCATGCAAAGTCCCCTGCAGGGGGCTGGCAAGAGTTGAGTCCTCTTTGACTTTGGGGGGAGGGACTAGGTAAGGTACTGTAGACTAGCAGTCCTATATACAATGCAAAATATCCCACTAGATAAGCAGAGAGTGGTGCATTAGGCAAAAAAACCCAAAACAAAACAAAACAAAAAACTGACTTGAGTCCGCTATGCTAACATGGGGAGATGAAGCTTCTCTGAATCTCATTGGTTTCGGTTCCACTGACAAGACTGAACTTCTGGTTGAAGAAGATGGAACCGTATCAAGATGAAACTGCCAGGTAAAGATGAGCTGGTATTCACCTGGTTGCCTTAGATGAATTCAAGCTTCTAGGCCTAAGCAGATTAAATCCTGGGCTATTGAGACAACTGGCGTGTGAAATCATCACACTGGCTTCCCAGTCTCGGTACCACTGGGAAGAAGTGGAGAGATGGTGGAAACCTGAGCCTAAGCAAAGACTGTTTTAATTTGCAAAAGGAGAAGAATGGTGCTGAACGTGTCAGGCCTTTGGGCAGACAGGTGAAACTCCTGAACTCTACTTCACACTGGGGTACAGCTGGATGAGCTCAGGATCCGACTCCTAGTCATGAGCCCTGTATCACTTTTCCTGGGGCTGTTGTAACAAAGAACCACAAACTGGATGACTCAAAACACCGGAAATTTACTCTCTCAGATCCGGAGGCCTGAAGTTCAAAATTGAGGTGCTGACAGGGCCACACTGCTTCTGAAACCTGCAGGGGAGAGTTCCTCCTGCCTCTTCCTAGCTTCCTGTGGCGGCTGCCAGTCCTTACTGCTCGTTGGCTGGCAGCTGTACCACTGCAGTCTCTGCCTCTGCCCCACTTGGCATTCCCGCCGTGCCTGTCTCTTCACACGACACTTTCCTCTTCTTATGAGGACACAAGTCCAATTATAGTAGAGTCCACCCTGGCGATCTTCTTTTAACTTTATTGCATCTACAAAGACCTTATTTCCAAATTGGGTCATTTTCACAGTTGAGTTTGGGACTTGAAAATATCTTTTTAGGAGACAAAATTGAACCCACACAAAGCACTGCCTTTATCCTCTTTCTCTATCCTTTTGTTATATTGTTTCATACCCTACAGTGCATTGTTTATTGTATTCTGCACCATAGGTTCACACCACAACTGCCAGCACCTCCAAACTCTTTCTCATATTTATTTTTATTAGCATTATTTCCATTATCCAGACCCAGGTGACCAAGGCAAAATTTGAAATGTGTAAGTGCAACCAAAATGAAAAGGTTGGAAAATGCTCTGTTGCGTGGCATCCAGCCTACGGTGGGGGCAGGGGGGACCTATACGCTTTGCTTTTACCCATACCATTTGTCCTTTCTGGAACTTCATGGCTTCTTGTGTAAAATGACCTTTAAATCTCCCAGATTCGTCAGTAATAATATATGCGAACAGATTGGGGTAGCCACCATTTCTGAAACAGAGGTATTTGATCAGGGGTGGAGAGTAGGACACCTTGAACACGCCCTACTATTTGGCATGCTGGCACCTGCAGTTACACCCTGGAGTTTCCTCATTTCTCTATCGGAGCAGATGTATTAGCAACCTCTCTCTCTCTCCCCGCCCCCCGCCCCTGACTCGGTGTTTTCGGCTTGCACTTCCAGTTTTCCTCAAACCCAACTTCCAAAGCACGGAGGAGATTTGGAGGTAGCAGTCTGAAAGAGTCTGCCAGGCAAACACTCAAGTTTAGTCTGTAGGTCTGGTCATTGTTTTTGTTGCACATTGAAGAATGTAGATTTTTCATCTCCATTCCTGTTGCCAAAGAGGTGATAATGACAAAGTGCTATGCTGTAAAGGAAGAGCCCTACATCAAGTGCATGTCCTCCTTTGATCTAACCAAACCAGATGATAGTTATTTTGCTGTCAAGAGAGCAATGACAAAAGGCCAACCAATGCTGCAGTGTTTTAGCTGGGTGTGCGTCAATTGAGGACACCTGCACATGCCTGTTCTAAAGGGAGGCTAAGAAAGCTCCGTTTCATTTTGTTCAGAATCCAGATGTAGCAATTGGTACTCGAAAGTCAGTTCATAGGAATGAAGCTCCTGAGGTGTGAGAAAGATGAAAGTGCCTCCACATTTTACCTTTAGTCTCTGGACCCGCACCCTGGGGGCTGGAAGCCGAGAGGATGGACAGAACCACTACTTCTTGATTGCTCTCATCTGCTTTGAATAAAAGCGAGTTTTTGTGCTACCTGGGGAAAAAGGTCCTGCTGTTTCTGTCTGTCTCTCTTCCTCTATCATCCATCTACCTAATCTTTTTTTTAAGACACATTTTCCTAGAGTGCAATAAAATAATTTGAGCTGTGATTTATTTCAAAGTGAAATAAAAAATTGTAAAAAAAAGACAGAACACCCCTTAGCTTGATAATGTTCATTTAATGATTTTTATCCTTGCTTTTAATCTCACTTGACAACATTTTGACTGCTGATAGTAATGGCTTTCCAAATACTGCCAAGCGTTCTGTTTCCTTCTACATTCTTCCACAATTATTGTTACCTTTGATCTGGGGCCAGGCACGATAATTATCATGAGGACAAACGCCCCATCCATCAGCTGCAGCAAGAACACGGCTTGCCTTTTAATGGCCAGATGCAAGCTTTTGTTAGAGAAGTAACGGTAGGGAAACCTCACATTTGTGAGGGAATCCCGTTTCTGAGTGAGAGACTCCTGGTTTTCTTGTGCCAGCAAGTCTGCCTCTGGCTTCCTGGACTCCTCACGAAGTGTGCGGAGCATTCTCGTTGAAGAAGATGTCATTAAAACTTGTTGGACTTCACCACCTAGAATAAGGGCATTTCCTGATGTGCTTTATGACAAATAAATGAACTTCGGTAAATTACAAAACATTCCATCCCTAAATTCCCTACAACGTTGCTTGGTTTGGAAGGAGGATCAACTTCCCAGGGTTGGTCTCATTGCGTCTAGCCCTTCTGGGTCTCTCAAAGGCAGGTTCCGTTTCATATGACTGGAAATAAAGTCAAACCCCTTACAAAGATTTATGGGACTCTTCGCATTTTGGCATCTGCTTAATGCGCCAGCTTTTTAGCCACACAGAACTGCTAACTCACCTTGGAATCCCTACAGCCTTTCCCCACCGACTTCTTGCTTGCCGCCTGGGTAACTCTTGGTCCTCTCTTGCACAATGGAGCACAGAGGTTAAGAGCCAAGAGAACCCGGTTTTACACCCCATCTCTGCCATGTGGCATCCATACTACCTCACTTTTTATGCCTTTGTTTCTTCACTACAAGTGAGAGAAATTTCCAGTCCTCATGAACCCATTTAGGTAATATATGTAAAACACCTGTAACCGTGTGTGGCTCAAGGTGAGCTAATTTTATTACGGTTCAGATTTTAGCATGGCTGGTACATTCCCTGGTCACATCGCTTATGATGCAACATGGGAAAGAGGTCTAGGAGGAGATGAGCCAGAGCAGTCCTGTTTGTAGGTGCTCAATCCTGTCACCACGGAGCCATTATACTTCACCTCTTTGCACTCTGTTCTGTACTGAATATTCAATGCCCCTCAGACTCCCAAAGATACCACGCAAGTTTAGTTTTCAAAGGAGGACAAGATGAAAGCCGTGTCTGTGAAACATCCTGTTCTTTCCCTACTGGGCAGACAGAACTTTCCATGTGCTAACTCACTCCAGTGGGTCTCCAAAGCTTGTCCTTTCCTTGGCATGTGGCACATTCTTTTTTACCAAGTTTCTCTGTACCAGAAGTTCATCATGATGGAATTCTGCCTCGGTCACAGGTCAGTTTCCAGCTCTGTCTCACACTTGGTAATAAGTACTCAGATGTAAGTAATGCACCAACAGGCACATTACGTCTCATCACACATCTTTTCACTACTGCTTCTAATACTATCGTCCACAGCCTGGAAATGCCATAGGAGACACACACGATCTTGCCCCGTTGGCAGCTGCGAGCATTTGGCCCTCATAAATTACTGCTTTCCAGGCACTGAACTTAACAGGAGTCAAGAGTACGAGAAGCTTGACTGTGGCTGAACACACAAGAGAAATCAGGAGAAAGCGCTCTTCTGAAGGCTTTCAGATATTGGGGAGTGAGGTTTCGGACAGAACAAACATCTGGGAAAAGTGACAAAAGTCTTCATGTGCCATCCAGATGTTTCTAGGTGCTGCCCAGTTCTTTTAATCCCATTTTGTCTCCTTGACATCAAAACAGCTGATCCATTCAGGGACCACACGTCTCCTCCAGTCCCTAAACTTCCCGTTTGGTCTTCTCTGTTGTCCCAAGCTGCTGCCTGGTCCATTGAATTGTTGGCTCCTTAAACAGTCCTGATGCTGCAACCCACATGTAATAATTAAAAGAATGTATTCTAGAATGGCAGAAAATTGGCAGTTTTAATCCTATTAACCATAACTTCAGAGATGTTTGATTTCAGAGACAAGGATGCAATCATAAAGAGCATTTGAGCAATTTTCAGGTGTCTTTAATACTCAATATAGCGGGTTTCCCCCCTTCCACCTAAAGCAAGGCAAATTAATAAAACTCACCACACTGAGCACAACTGTACTAGGCATATGTAAGTCACCCATACATTTATCAAACATTCATTTTCTCCTACTATATGTCAGGCACTGTGCTAAGTGCAGGAGATACAGTATTAACAAATGCATTGGCATGGACTCAGAGTAACAATTTTCAACATTTTTTATCTCATGGCACACATGAACCAATTACTAAAATTTTGCAGCACACCACAAGCATATTTTTTACCTATCTGACATAAAGCAGGTATAATTTTAATTGATTTGTAAAAAATAGAATAAGAATTACCTGGCCTTTTTACTCCACGGTACCTTTTTAGAAAGTCAGGTTTTTAGAAAGTCAGGCTTTTTAGAAAGCCTATCTCAGCAAAGTGTGAACAGAGGGAACACATGTCAATGTAACAAACACCATAAATGACAAACCCACAGCCAACATCCTACTCGACGGGCAAAAACCAAAAGTGTTTCACTTTTATAAAATAACATACATACATAACGGACAACAAAGTGGTGACGCCAGAGGGGAAAGAAGGTGGGGAGCAGGTGGAGGTGGGCAAAATGTGGGGGAAATGGGGACGGAAAGACACTTTGTCTGGGGTGACGGGTGCAGGATATAGTGAGCAGATGATGTTTTGTTGAGTTGTACATTTGAAACCTGTGTCGTTTCGTGAACCAACATCTCCCCCAATAAATTCAATTTAAAAATAAATAAAAAATAAAAGTTTCCTTTAAGATCAGGGACAAGTCAGAGATGTCCACTTTCACCACTCTTATTCGACATGGTGCTGAAAATATGAGTCTCAGCAATTGGACGAGAAGAAGAAATAAAAGGCATCCAAATTAGAAAGGAAGAAGTAAAACTGTCATTATTTGCAGATAACATGATACTATATATAGAAGACCCTAAAGGTTCCAGGAAAAAAACTACTATAATTGATAAATGAATTCAGTAAAGTAGCAGAATAAAAATAAATATCCAGAAATTAGTGGCATTTTATACACCAATAATGAACTATCAGAAAGGAAAGAATCCCATTTATAATTGCATCAAAAAAAACCCCTTTAGGACTAAATTTAACCGAGGATGTAAAAGACCTGTACTCAGAAAATTATGACACTGAAGAAAAAAATTGAAAAAGATACAAATAAGTGGAAGCATATACCATGTTCATGGATAGGAAGAATTAACATCATTAAATGTCAATACTACCCAAAGCAACCTATACTGCATCTCGACCTTGAAACCTGTGATACAGCGAAGCCGCAATAAGTGAACCACGATATAGTGAGGGACAACTGTACTTCACTGGTGAGTACCCGTATAGAATTTTATACGTTGTTAAAATTTTGTAGGTTTAAGAGCATATGAAATGCTTATAAGAGTGTGGGAAAGGTTAATAAGAGAGTGGGGAAGGTTTATAGGAGTGTGGGAAGGGCTTGTAAAGCCTTAAAATACATATAAATAATAAAATAAATACAACGCCGCTACTTCATGGATTTTCATCTATCGTGGGGGTCTCTGGAACGTAACTCCTGAGATAGGTGAGGGATCACTGTATTCAACACAATTCCTATCAAGATATCAATGGTGTATCCCACAGTACTAGAACAAATATTCCAAATATTTATATGGAGCCACAAAAGACACTGAATACCCACAGTAACCTTGAGAAAGAAGAACAAAGTTAGCAGAATCATGTTACCTGATATCAAACTCTACTACACAGCCATAATCAAAACAACATGGTACTGACACAAAAACAGATGCACACATCAATGGAACAGAATAGAGAGCCCAGAAATAAAAGGAATAAAACCATTCCTTTGTGGTCAATTAATATTTGACAAAGGAGGCAGGAACATACAATAAGACAGTCTATTCAATAAATGGTGTTGGGAAACATGGACAGATATGTGCAGAAAAGTGAAACTAGACCATCTTCTTACACCATGCATGAGAATAAACTCAAAATGGATTGAAGACTTAAATATAAGATTCAAAACCATAAGAATCTTAGAAGAAAACATAGGTAGCAAAATCTTGAACATTTTTTGTAGCGATATTTTTTCTGATATATCCCCTCAGGCAAGGGAAACAAAAGAAAAAAAATAAACAAATCAGATTACATCAAACTAAAAAGTTATTGCACAGCAAAAGAAGCCATCAACAGAATGAAAAGATGACCCACTGAATGGGAGAACATATTCACCAATGGTACATCTGGTAAGGGGTTAATATATAAACCTTATAAAGAATTTATACAACTTAATACCAAAAGCCCCTCAAACAGTTCAATTTAAAAATGGGCAAAGGACCTGACTAAACATTTCTCCAAAGAGGACAGACAGATGTCCAATAGACATGTGAAAAGATGCTCAATGTCACTAATCATCGGAGAGATGCAAACTAAAACCCCAATGAGATATCACTTCACAGCTGTTAGAAGAGCTATCATCAATAAGTCGACAACAAACAAGTATTGGTGAGGGTGTGGAGAAAAGGGAACCCTTGTGTCCTGTTGGTAGGGAATGCAGACTGTGGAAAGCAGTATGCAGTTACCTCAAAAAATTAAAAATTGCCTTATGACCCAGCAATTTCACTTCTGGGGATATGTTTGAGAAAACTTCATGTTGGTGTTCAGGAGTGGCACATTTAATGGAATGAACAGAAGGGCTAAAAGTTTTAGCTCCTCATCTGGCGTGTTTCTTTCTTTGAGTTTTCTCCACGGAGGTTTACAATCTCTCTTGAATTCTATAGTCCATCTCCCATGCAACTATGGAGGCACACCTTCCCTAGAAAGTTCTAGGAAAAAGAAGCCAGAAATATCCCTTAGTCTAATTTTGGTGAGCCGTGGCCCTACTCACAGTGCAAGCAGAAGGTGTCCTAGCTTAAGTGGAGTCTATATTTTTGTCTTAACTTTTTATACCTCTCTGTGCAAACTGATTGGGTGGCCAACAGTTGGTTGAGGGGCTTGGTTGCTGGCTTAATGCCATCATTATATCACTCACAAGTATGACTGAAAGTTTTCAGAAAAAAAGAGACCATACAAGGAGAAGGTGATTCTGCTACTTGGGTACAGGCTGATGTGAAAGTTGGGGAACCAACAGAGATGAAAATGAGCAGACGTACCGGAGATCTATCATGGCCAGCATGAGGGTTGTGGTGGTAGAAATGGGAGGGTAGAGGCCATCCCCAAACCAGTGTGAAGACCTTCCAAGTTCCCAGGCTGCTCCTCTGAGATTAGAGAATTGGAAACAGAATCTTGGCCAAGGACAGTGATTGGAAAACAACAATCATGCTGACCAGTTACTTGTCCGACCACTGCCCCAGCTTGGCAGTCAACGAGCTTTCTGACTCAGTGGAGCGATGATTACACACCGAAAACTTGGCCTCAGTGTGTCCCCTCCAAGGACCCCTGGAATGCCGCAGTTAATGAGCACACTGGTCATCAGGGGTCACTTGAAATTTTGAAAATGTGCTTTCGATACCTGGGCACATCTGTTGAGACATTCTTTCAGTGTCCCCAGAGAGCAGGCACAGGCCGTGGCCAGCGGGACACGCCAGGCACTGGCTCCACACATGGAACTGCTTTATTCAGGAGCCCGGACCAGAGAGTAACAAGTGGTCTCCAGCCTGCTGTCTGACTCGGAGGTGGAGGAAACTGGAAACATCAGGACGACAGCTTGCGTGGATTACAAGCTTTAAAATCAGGTACCCTGGGAGCCTGAAACCTAAGTGGCTCAGCGCAAGGGCAGCCTCCTACAGCCAGAAAATCACGTGAGAGCTAAAGCCTTTCTCTTTGTCCCGTTGTCCCCAGCAGAACGTTTGGAAAGAAAGAAAGCAATTGTCCCACTGCATCAAAGTGTATTATTCTCATTAGAAACACTCTTAGGGTGGCTAGGACACAGGACTTCTTGAGCCTGAGTCAATAACACCCTCCCTCGAATGCACACACACAGTCAGTCTATGGGCCCATCACTACTCCGTGAAATCAAGTAGAATTGGACATAAGTCTTAAGCAGAAAAGCACATCTCAACAGGAGAGGAAGATAAAAGATAGGACCTCCTTGACCAGTTTTTCCTTGTGACGAGCTGGGAGCCTGTGTGTTGGTTGAATGAATGTCAAACCATGGGAAAACTTTTTCTTTCTAAAAGGCAGCTGGTGGAGTCGGTCTATTTTCTCTTACACATGTCTTGCTACTAGGATTCATCCTCCCTGTTCCCCATCAACACCAAGCTACCTTTGTAACCCTTACCCACCCAAAGCAACAAAACACAGGAAATGCATGTATACGTATTGTCTATGGCTGCTTTCGTGTCTGCTGCTTTAGCAGAGGTGAGTAGCAGCAAGAGAAACCACGTGGCCTATAAATCTTAAAATATTTTTTTTTTTTTTAAAGATTTTATTTATTTATTTTTAGAGAGGGAAGGGGGCGGGGGGAGACAGACAGACAGACAGACATCAATGTGCGGTTGCTGGGGGTTATGGCCTGCAACCCAGGAATGTACCCTGGCTGGGAATCGAACCTGGGACACTTTGGTTCCCAGTCCGCGCTCAATCCACTGAGCTAGGCCAGCCAGGGCTAAAATATTTACTATCTACCCCTTTACAGAAAAAGTTTGCTGACCACCTGTGCAGGTCATACTTCCTCTTATATTAACCTCAGGTTAATTCATTATACAGAGGCGGGCAAAAGTAGAGTTAAGTATCCACTATCATTGGTTGTTGGTTAAATTACCAGCCACCATTACCTAAAAGATACACCATTCAGTAAGGATACAAGAAAGTAACAACAATAAGCAAAAAATACTACAAATAACACAATAATAAATAAATGACGGTACAAGGATAAACTTTGTTATGCATACTCACAACTGTAGACCTACTTTTGCCCACCTCTGCAGTGTGGGTGGACTTCATTTATCTGACATGCAAGGGGTGGTATATATTTGAGTCTAATATTACCCATTAGACTTCTCTCTTGCCCCTTTCATTTCCTCCCATTGGAGATCTTCCATTTCCTGCTACTCGTCCTATCTGGGGGTCTTTGGGATTTGCAGTGGGCTGCAGTGCTAACACACAAGATTGAGGCTTGCTCCTTACAGCTTCGCTCGATGCTGTGGAGGCTTGCGACACCCTGCTCCGTTGTCCTACGGGAACATTCAGGCTTCATCCTTGCAAGCACTGCCTATCTCTGCTCAACCACTTGGGTGATTATGAGTCACTTCAAGAAAATTTTGTCAAAGGTACTTGGTTAAAGTCAAGATTCTGGCCAGATCTTCTGGCTCCACATAGGAATTTCCAAATCAAAGGGTATATTAATCAGAAGTCGGTTCCTACCAATGACTGTGCAGTAGCTCATGGCTGGCCTCTCTATCCTTGCAGAACATTGAGCAGAAGAAATGAGAAAAATTAGTGTGGTTTAATTTTAGCAAGTTCAATAGCCCGGGTCATGTGCTGGAACTGTTCATCAAACTAGGCTGTAAAGTGTCCTTTTCAAGGACTAAGGAGTCACGCTGATGTCTTGATTGTATTAAACCAACATTTCTCCAAGTGTGTGCTGAGATGTTATGGTACATGGGGATGAAAGATTTGTGATGAAATATTTTAGAAAATTTTGACTGGAACAAATTAAATCCATTTACTACTGAACTGCTAAGATCCTTTAGTGTCAGTGTCCCTAGTAAACATTTAATAAGAAGACATATCATACGGTGGTTCCCAAACTTGTTTGGCCACGGAACCCCATTCACTCAAAGTATCTTAACTGAACACATTCTCTGGAATACTCTTGGGCAAACACTGATTTAGACAATCACGTGGCGGAATGGAAGGCTGTAGGCTAGATGATTTTTCCAGGTTTCTTTGAATCATGTGATTCTAGGTAAAAACCCTTCAATCATAGGCCTTGATTGGGCCTTCACTAGTTTATTACCTATTACAGGTAGGAGGTGGATTTACTTGAGACATGGCATGAGGAGACTGTTTAGGTAAGAGACAAAACTGTCAATGGAGATAGCAATTGACATGGAGGAGTCCCCAGAGGTAGAAAGTATGACATTTCTTCCCCTAGTTAGCTGTGCTGTCTTAAGGAAGTTATGGAAGTGACCTGAGTCTGGGGATCTTGACCTGTAAAATGTGAATAACAATACAGTACTGCCTATCTCAAGAGCTGGTGTGATAAGTCATGACATGTATGACATACACACATATGTGTGTGGGTGCGTTACACACTCTGATACCTATCACAGCTATAGAAAATAAATCTAACATTTTAAAAAAGTTAAGAAAAAGGATGTGAAAATTTTATTTAGGCTGGTTTTCCTGTAACATTGTATTTTTTTATAAAATAATTTTATAAAAGAGTCCATCAAGATATTACATAGAAAATACACACTAAAGTAATATATGTACACTTCATAAAAATAGAATACATCTTGGTAATTGCTTCCAGAGTCTGTTACCACCATGTACAGTGTATTGACGTTTAACATTTATGCTAATTTAACATGAGATTTTTCAAGAGAAACAAAGAAAACTGTCCCACTGATATTTTAAAAAATTGTTTTCAATTGACAGGAAAGGAAGAACAGTTCTGGAATGTGAAAGCTAAGGAGCTAGCTGAATGGCAGGTTACATCGAAATGTCAGAATGAAGATCTCTGTCATCAACAATTATCTGAGAACAAAATAATATTTTTCTATTGTCATAAGTGGTTCAACTGACTTGACAAAATCACCGAAAGTGATGTCCTTCTTTTGGGTGTTCAGTCAAAGGGAGCACCATTTGGGATCAAAATAACCTAGAAGCTGTAGTCTATTTCTAAAATGACTGGCATTTCTTTTTTTCCTTAAAGTGAAAAGAGGTGTACAAGTCCTATAATAAAGTATCAATATTTAAAAAAAAGTGTCTTCATAAGTTACTTAAGCTTTGATAGAAAAACATAGCAGCCAGTTTTATTACTTTAAAAAATGGCCGAATGCTCAAAAATCTACTTGGCTTTGAATTACCCTTGAAGTTATTTTACTTAGTTATTCTATTTTGTAAGGAAAATCACTGATGTGTCCTGTTGGGTGTTCTGAATAATCTTTGAAAAGTAACTGTTCCAGTGTAATAAATAAAGAAAATAATAAGGGACTTTTCTAGACCTTCCTAAAAGATACGAGCACGGTGAGATCATGAAAATACCTCGGCAGTCCCCAGGGAGGCACGCGAAACAGAGCATAGCACCGCTTTCAAGCTGCCAAGATCGCAACTGTTCACGAGATGGTCATCTGGAAGCGAACTTGATTCCCACGATTACTGCAGTTTAAGCATGTGGGCTAGGCTTTGGAGAGCTTCTTAGTACGGATAGGCAGACACAGCTATATAAACTATGAACGTGGTCTGATACTCGATGGTCCCGTTGGCACTGTAGGATAAGGCCCGAACCCGCATGCGGTAGGTCTCTGGCTCGAGCAGCGGCCGTGTCGTGTACACCACTCCTTTCAGGTTCTCATCCCTCAAGGCAAAAGGGACGGTCTGTTCCTCATCTACCCTGAGGAACGTTGTCCTGGGATGCATCACTCCATCCTGCGTGTATGCAACCAGCCGGATTAAATCTTGATTGGCGGCTATTCCAGATGGGAGGGAGACGAGTTTGTATTCCAAGGCATATGGGCTCGAGGCACAGTCCAAATCGTTGGGTGGACAGTTCTTGAGGCAGAACCTGAGGACGACAAACACATGAGGTGCATACAGTTTTCTGGCTTGGGAGCAGGGGAAGACATGAAGCAGGTGACCGTGATCCCCGACAACTTTCAGGCATTAACGGCAGGAGACAGTCTGCCTGCGAGAGCAGTCAGGCTCACCCCGTGATCTGTGTCACTAACTCAAACCAGATGCCAGATGGCCATGACAGCATGCTGGGCTAGAGTCAAACAGCTATCTCTCAGCTCCATTAAAGTCGGGAGCTTTTAAACCTCGGAAGTAAGTGCGAGTGCCGCGAGAGTATCTTTAAAAAGTCAGTTTGGGATGTGGAGGCCTCGGCACTTGTGCTAGAAATAAGTGCTTCTTCGAGAGGGGAGCACGGGCTTTAAAAAATGTTAACACCTAACCTTGTTTGGAAGCTGAAATAGAACATTGATCATGTTGATATTTGTTTTTTTGAAAATAATAAAAGGTTAATTAGGATTCCTGGGCAGGGGGGGGGGACCCTTTACTTTTGTATTGGTCTTCCACATTATTCTAAATTAAAAACATGTTTAATGAGCCCACGTTGGCTGTTTTTCTTTTCCATGGGCCCCCTTTAGCTGTTTTCGCATCATTGTGACTTTCAATGGTCTGCCAGCAATCCCTGATAATAAAGAGTAAGCTTTAAAAAAATGCGCAAAGAAGATATATAGATTCTTCAGTCACTGTATTTATAGAAGTTTCATAAATCTATATTTTTAATTTTCTCCCTCCTCTCTTTATTCCCCTCAAGCTGGTTAGGAACAGCTTTTTGGTGGATCCTGGGCAGTCCGCACTTGACCCTGCTACAGGAAGTCACGTGTCAGATAGTCACGTCCGACAGGAAAACCAGAACGTGAGCTCCAACCGGCATTTGGTTTCCCAGCCACCTTCTCATTAGCAGGTCCTCTTCCTGAGGACCATCATCTCCGTGTCCAAGCCCCCCGTGAACTTGGAAACTGAACAGAGCAGAACACTTCTGTAGTGGGGAGGGAGAAAGTAGAAGCGTAGTTTATTCAGAAACCAGAAAAGACGGTGTTTCACTGGGCAGGAAATGTAGGAACGGGCAGACTACTGACTCACACTTGCTCATCTCCACTCTCTCACAAAGCCACTGTGAGTCATCACAGTGACAGCCAAGGTACTTCTTGGAATGCTCTAAGTGCTCAGGGACAGTAACCCTCGGAGGCCACCCAAATGGAAACTAGGAAATTTCACGGAAAGGCAAACGCCCCACAAAGTGCTCCCTGCTGAGGGAGAAGTCTAGATGTTGCACGGCGGGTTGCACGCGGGGGAGGCGGCTCCGGGAAACCTTGGCAGCCCAAAGTGATAGTTTAGCTTGCAGTGGGCCCTGCGGGATGAGTTCATTTCTTGCCCATTCATTGAAGAAGGAACACACTGTTACCCCATATCCCCTTGGGTTATGACTTCCTATGAGTGAAACATGACTACAGACGGGGTTTATTGGTCAAGGAGAGAGTGGGAGAAGGATTTTCAAAAACACGTCTGGGAAGAGAAGGCAAGACATACCCCGAGACAGGATCCCGTCGGTAGTTGGGTGGGCAAGGCGTATCGATGCACTGGTAGCTTCCCCTCATGTTGAAGCACATGCGATTCGGCCCACAGCGCACCTTCTGCTCCAGACACTCATCGACATCTAGCAACAGCACAAGGAACACGTGCAGTCAGCCAGGCAGGCCGGAGTGAACCCATGAATGAACTCAGTAGCTGCACCTAAGCTTCCTCGGTCACAAAGCAGGGATCCTGATACCTGGGTGCTATTTCCCAGGTTGCTTTGAGGATAAGTTTTTTTTTTTTTTTAACATGTGAAAGGACATGGAAAAATAAGCACTAGAAAGGTAGAAAGGAAGATTAAGATCTCTCTGGTGTTTTTTTTTATTTGGAATATAGAGTACATTTAAGTTTTGTAAAGTAAAGAATACTTTAAATTCAGTAAAAACAAGCTAAACATTTAAAGGACATTTGTGAACTCTGAGTGATCCTTCCCCAGTATTTTTTCAATTGTTACCTGAGGATACGTTGACTGTTTTGAGAGAGGGGAAGGGAGAAAGAGAGAGGGGGAAAAATATCAATGCGAGAGAGAAACATGGGTCGGCTGTCTTCCGTACGTGCCCTGACCAGGGATCACACCTGCAGCCTATGTATGTGCTCAGACTGGGAATCCAACCCACAGCTTTTTGGTGTATGGCAGGATGCCCCGACCAACTGAGCCACCCAACCAGGGCCCAGTATTTTGTTTTATAAGGTGAAATGGTTGAGTAAGAGGTAGGTAGTGGAAAATAAAGGAGTCAAGTAATAAATTCTGAGGGGATTGTACAGGGCAGTTGGATCTTGTGGCAAGAGACACAATACACAGAAAACAGAAGCAAATGAAATGACCCGAGAATGGTGATCCAAGTCTGATCATATCTGAACTGCGCAGAATTCCTCCTTTGCTTTTATGGCAATGAGATGCTCTCCCCAGGATAATGGAGAAGCACGCAAATGAAAAGCTCTTTACTTCCTCATTTTCTACACAAAGCTGTTAAATAAAAACACATTAAAATCACTAAAATTAAGATATGAAGTTGGAGCTAAAGGGCACTCTTTATGAGTTTTCAGAAAGTGAGTGTTTTGAAGCCTTGATTCCTAACTTGGGGTCCATATTTGAGCATCAGGGGATTTGTGAATGCAAATGTGTGTGCATGTGTGTGTGTGTGTAGGGGAAGAGGGGGAGAGAGAGAGAGAGAGGGAGAGGGAGGGAGGGGACAGGGAAGGGGGAGGGGGAGAGGAAGGAAGAGAGGTAGATTTTCGGGAATGAGGGTTTATAGAGCTCAGCAACGTTTTTAAGGGATTTTGAGATCCCACAGTTAAGAGCTATATTTTAGAGCAATAACTTCGGACTGTGGTATTTACGTTCCCGTGGTGGTACATGAAAGCCTTCCAGCAGTATGAGAGCAGGCAAATATTTCAGGGAGTCAATTTCCATCCAGATCCTTGTTTTTCATAAGTTCTTGCTAAAATCAATCCACCTGAGAGCCTCCTGTGACCTGGAGCTCTCCATTCCCCGCTCTCCTCCTACATCCTTCTGCTTTACAAAAGAAAGGTATCCACTAATCCCCAGTCTCTTTACGACAGGTAGGTATAAAATGCTTCAAGTCCCATACACAGGGTGAGAACACATTAATGGCGACAGGCCTTATTTCATCATGGCTTCAAACCAATGGTCTTAGCTCTAGTTTGTAAATCAGATTTCAAAAGTGGGCTGGTTGTCAGGGAAGCACCTACTAACACTTTCACTTAAATAGAAACATGATCTTAGACTCTTTCTGACAGTCAATCTAGTGGGTTTGAGGAGTCCAGGCTTTTAAACTATATAGTGGTCGTCCTCCATGCACTGAGGGACTTAAGGCTGCAGCGCCCATGTTTGGATAAAAGAGATATTTAAAGTATTGCGCATTAAATAACGATGCCAGGACTCACATCCCTTGCCACTACTTAAGACACGATCATAAACTTTAGCTGTCATCTTTAAAAAGCATGAGTTAAATACAAGGTTTTCAAATTCCTTTTTGGAAGAGACAAGCAAAAGACTCGGACTCCTCACTTTAGAGGAAGTCTATGCCCCATGGCTGCACACAGATATTTGTAATAATCTCACTTGTTTAGTATTTGAATACACACAGATCCTGATGGATAGAAGGGAACACATATAATTAATTGGACCCAAAAAGTTCCCTGAAGAGGTAGGTCCTAAAGGTGAAACGCACTTCTGTCATGGAATTGGCGCCAAGGTCAATGGGCATGTGTCACTGTTAAGTCATTTCATAGCAGTTAAGTGACTTGGTATCTGCACAGTGGTGTTTACGTTGGACTTGGGATGAAGTTGTTAAGTTCTTTTGTGGACTCTTCAGTAACTTGAAAAAGTGCTATTAAAAAGAGAAAGGAGAGAAGAATTTCCAAGAGAGAGTCGTCATCCAGCCTTACCCTCGGGGGATACGTTCCAACGGCAGCAGCAGACACCTGCAGCTGCAGGTAGCGGGTGGTACCAACCCTGCATATACTATGTATTTTCCTACATGGCTGCACCTATGACAATGCTTAACTTATAAATTAGGCACAGTAAGGGACTAGTAATAATAACTAATGATAAAATAGAACATTTATAAAAATATACTGTAGCCCTGGCTGGTGTAGCTCAGTGGATTGAGCAACAGCCTGTGAACTAGAGGGTTGCTGGTTCGATTCCCAGTCAGAGCACAGGTCTGGGTTGTGGGCCAGGTCCCCTGTGGGGAGCACATGAGAGGTAATCACACATTGATGTTTCTCTCCGTCCCTTCCCTCTCTGAAAATAAATAAATAAAATCTTAAAAAAATATATAGACATACTGAAACAAGTTATGTGAATGTGGTTTCTCTCTCTCTCATAGCTGAGACAGCTGCTCAGTGACTCATGGGCGAGTAGCAGGCAGCGCAGACACACTGGGCAAAGGGGTGACTCATGTCCGAGTGGTACAGAACGGATGGCTTGGGATTTCATCAGGCTTTTCAAAATGGTGCTCAATTTAAAACGTATAAATTATTTATTTCTGGAATTTTCCATTTAATATTTTAGGACCACGACCGACCTGGGTAAACAACACTGGAGAAAGTGAAACCACAGAGAAGTGGGTGGTGGGGGGCAGCAATTGTATATTAATCATGGACAATAAATGTTAAATTTTATTTCTGAGCAAAATATTACTCATATTTCTATCTCAAAAGTTAGCATTTTAGATTGGCTCCAGATATATTATGTTCTGAGGAAATGACAGAAAACGCAATTATACCTACTTTAAACTTAATAGGCTGTGGAGTACATCATTTACTTGACTTTTTAGTTACTTACAAGTGCTGACAGTGGTCTTCCTATTACTAGTTTCATATTAGGACTAGTTTTCCCCCAGGAAGGGAACACGCTGTGAAGTAAGTTTTTATTTCGGTTAAGTCTTGCCCAAGGTCTCTGTGAACCAATTTCTAATTACAATTTTATCTGTTGGAAGTGCTTCATCTCCCTGACAAAATGAGAGGGCCTCAAAATGAAGTGAAAAGCCCTCCAGGGAGATGGGAAAGAAATTCAATTAGCCTTATCTAGTTTCCTCTCACAGAAACACAGGCCCTTCACCCCCTTCCTCCGAATTTCATTTTAGCTGGAATCTTCACGGTGAACTCAGGCAGAAGCACGAAGCCTTTGGGCTCAAGTGCCCAAGAAAACGGAGCCTGGACACGCGCATCTATATGCACAAGAAGAACAGCTACCCTATCACGTACTTTCATCAGCTAAACATGAATCTATAAGAAATGTCAGACTCTAATATACAAAGTGTGTACTTGTCCTTAGCTTCACAATAGTGGACACTTCCCATAGAAAAGCTTTCTTAAGTGTTTGAGGCCCTGGGTAGGTGACCCTCCTTTGTCAACCACCTAATTCTGCTTTCCTCAGGATTAGGGGCCACGCAGGCATTTCCTCCTACTCTCTCTGCTCGTCTTTCTACTCACTGGCCTTAAAAAAAGAGGCCAGAGGACATGGAGGAATTGTGCAGCCTTCTGTTAGCTGACAATGCGGTGAAGTCTGGCTTTTATGTACCACCAGTACAAGAAAATAATTAGGATAGAAATTGTAGTCATTTTATAACATAAACATCATTGTTACAAGGAAAGAAAAACCAAAATGAGCTGAAAAACTTTTATATAAATAGCTTTGGAGCATATGAATGCATTTAACCAAGTGCTTCTGGATACATTAAAAATAATTTAGGATAAACATACTTGAAACATTTATCTTATAGAAAGTATAGAACTCTGATTCTTGATAAATATTATGGGTGACTTTTTGAAAACCTGGACAGCTTAGATGCTCATTTCAAATGCAATGCCTATATAGTGTTTTTAAATTTTCAGAATTAGATTAGTGGTGCTTAAAATTAGCATAAAGGTTTTTAGTTTCTCTTCTTCTTGGGCAAATCATGATTGGGTGTGACTTCAACTTTTACCTACAGTCTTTGTCCTTGTTCAATGTAAAATTTGCCCTAATTTCCGTTTATTACTGATATTTCTACCACTAATGTATAAAGCTTCAAATGCACATGTGAATGAAAAGTAGTCTTTTGTTCCTCTTAAATGCCTCAAACACTTTCTAAAGCTATAAAAAGACTCCAAGTTAGTCTTTAGAGTAACGACTTCTTTAAAGGGCCTAATTGTTTTCTCTCATGTCTTTTTTTAAACCACAAATATATGCAGCCCATTTAAACTGCAAACATTTCAAGTGACAGCTGTTTCTGATTTCTTCATGTTAAATTTTCCACTCTGCAGCACAACTGAAAGTTGAAAAATGTTATGCACTGAATGAGTGACAAGGGTAATTTTTTAAAAAACTGGAATAATGAAGAAAAGAAGAAAACGAGAATATGACATATTGTAACTCTTAGAAATCTGGCTAAGGGGTTTTGCAGGCCAGCTGGCTATTCAGAACGCTTCAGTGTCTACCCGGCTTCCTTCCTCGGTACCTGGTGCACGTCCAGGGAGTGTGGTGTCGGTGTCGGGCATTGCCACCTCTTCAGAAGGATATTTGGATTGAAAAGCTGGGAGAAGTTATAAAACAGGGACAATGTCAATGCTCTCAAGTCACCCTGATGCCTCAGTACGACAGCCCTGGTGTCCACTGAATCATAGGGGAGACGAAGGACGATTGCAGACATTCTGAGATCTGCCATCAAGCCCTGCCCTTGATCCTGACTGCTCTAGGGTACTGAGCCTCCCATAATCACTTGGAGAGTCACTTTTAGTGTCTGTAGAATGGGTATATACATTATTGCCCTTGACTAATCAGTCCATACTATTGCTTAAAATGAGATACTAGTTGTTCTGGAAAAACCTAAGACTATAAAGTAAATATGTTATTCCAGTTTTTCTTTAAATTTTTTTAATTGCTGTTCAATTACAGTTGTCCCCATTTCCCCTCATTGCTCTCCCCTGCCCTGCCCATCCCTCTCTCACATTCAATTCCCTGCCCCCCGTTGTCCTTGTCCATGGGTACTTCATACATGTTCCTTGAGTCAACCCTTCCCCTTCTTTCCCCCGTTATCCCCCTCACCCCTCCCCTCTGGTAACTGTCAGTTTCTTATTTAGTTCCATGTCTCTGGTTCTATTTTGCTCACTTGTTTGTTCTGTTGATTAGGTTCCACTTATAAGTGAGATCATATGGTATTTGTCTTTCACCGCCTGGCTTAGTTCACTTGGCATAATGCTCTCTAGTTCCATCCATGCTGTCATGAAGGGTAGGAGCTCCTTCTTTCTTTCTGCTGTGCAGTATTCCATTGTGTAAATGTACCACAGTTTTTTGATCCACTCATTTACTGATGGGCACTTAGGCTGTTTCCAGCACTTGGCTATTGTAAATAACATGGCTATGAACACTGGGGTGCAGAGGTTCTTTTGAATTGGTGTTTCAGGATTCCTAGGGTATAATCCCAGTAGTAGAATCACTAGTTTTTCAAATCTCAGTAAAATGTTCTGAATAAGGTAAGTTCTTAATAAATATTTGGAGACTGATGGTTGGGAGCAAAAGCTGTGTTCACTTTCTGCCTCCAGCCCGTGAAATCCAGTGGGAGCTCAGTAAATCCACTAAGCTCTCCTCCCACTCCCCCTTCCAGCTTAGCCGAGATGTGGAGAATGTTTGAAGAGGTCTATTCCATTAAGTTTTAAAAATATAGAAGGTAAACTGGGCTAGGCATTCTTGGTCCTTCAGTGAGATAATGCCCAAAATGTTTCTTTTCTATTTCCTTTGCTAATCGGCTTTCTCGCTGCTTCTCCTAATGCAAAACCAATGCTTAAAGGTAAGTCAGAACAGCAGGAATGAGAGAGAACAGGAAGCAACAAAGAGAATGTCTTCCAAAAAGAGGACATTTCATTTCTCCCTCTCTCTTATGTTGGTTTTAAGTCAGCCGCAGGAGGAAACATCCCACCACTGTCTCACCTTGACATGTCTTTCCGTTGAGCATGAGCTGATAGCCAGGTGGGCAGAGACAGCGATAGCTCCCAAAGGTATTTTTACACTCGTGTTGGCAGGTGTCTCTGTTTTCACACTCATCAATGTCTGTGCAGAAAGAAAGCAGAGTGGATAACCATGCAAAACAAAGCAAAGGCCACAACTGTGACAGCACCAGTTGTTCATATACAGTAAAAAAAACTTCTCTGTGATTTAATATTCATGCGTGTATAGATGCTCAGAGCTGTTTCATATCACAGTCTGTTTTTAATGGAGTCCAGTACAAACTGCACTATTTTATAAAATATGACCATTTCATCTGTGTATAGACATATATAAGCTGAAACCCCCCAAAGGGCCAATTTCTGTATTAGGTAAGTAAGACAGACTGGAATGACAGACAAAACAGACTGGTACAAGATCCTGAACCACCGAAATACCAACTCTTGACAAAATAGTAGACTTTTTAAAAGATAAAGTTTCTATTGAGATTAATAGGAAAGAAGAATGTCAGTTTTTATTTTGTTTAAGCTTTAGCTGCCTCTCCTTCTTTTTCTCCCTGGACTCTCCCCCAACACCATGCATAGCTTTCCTGTACACAGATATTATCAAGTGGGAGTGTTTTTATTTTTGTGATAGGAATTTTCATCAAACCTCATTTACTTGTAAAGTACTAATGGTAACTCTCTCTATATAATTGCTATTCTCTTGGGCAGGTAACTTAATTTCTCAAGGTTATCAGTTGATTTTTCTGCCAAAAGGAGTCAGTAATACAATCTCCCTCATTTGTAGGTTTTTCGAAGGTTCCCATATGGTAACATATGTGAAAGCATTTTCTAAACTATAAAGAGATATCTGTCTGCTATTATTAAACAAAGCCAAAATAGCAATAAAAAGGAGAGTGAGAATAGGTGATAATTAAAACTGATACTTGCTTTCAGGGTGAGATATGATTTGGGAGGCCTCAGATTTCTAGTCCTGACTGTGTTTTGCTTTGAGTAATATTAAAATTTGCTGGCAGTCCCTGAGCACACACCAACCAGCGGAAGAATGAAGAGGAGAATGTGATGTGGAATGGGAGGAGGAGTCAAGTCAGGTGAAGGTAAAGAGAAGACAGAATAAAAACTGGAAGGGGTCTCAGCGCAAAATTTGCACATTTTGCATATGCTCAGAATATAATTGCAACAATTCCAAATCTGTTAATGACACTCATTGAATGTTTGTCAATGTTTTTGTCCTATTCCAGTTAACCAAAGCATTTGTTCCAGAACTTGTATGAGTTATTTTTACTTTTCCCTTTATCATCTGCTTTAACCTAAAATAACAACAGAAACATAAGTGACACTAAAGTCCAGGCAAGAGATCTCGCACCTCCCAGAGTGTGGTTCTGCAGTGATTTCTGTATTCAGAAGCACCGCAGTCTTCACTTTTCCTGCGAAGCTTTCAAATCCATTCCTCACCAAGCTAAATTTTCGCCTGAGTCTAACATGATTCCACAGTGTCAATTTGAATCTTTTCTAAGTTATCTGTTCCAGATGGTTAATTAATTAAAGGCATTTGGTGTTTCAGGCAATTTGCTCATCAAGTAATTCCAAAGCTGTCTGCAATCTTGGTGTAAATTTCTTTATTAGCACCAACACTATAAAATACTCACCACATTTTATGAAATATTTCTAATTTTCAAGCCTATTAATTGCCCTGAAATAAAACTTAAATATCCAGTAATTGACTAGTTATAGAAATTCACTTTAGATTTTCCAAGATTGGTCCTCACTCTGAGATAATCGCTGCCTCAAAGAGTAGATGCTCTGGGGAAGATTACTTCCTGTAAACATAATATTAGTGTGATACAAACACAAAGACACAGAAAACATTTAAAAGACTCTACTGTGATGAAACTACAAGGTGTAGATAGTGATCAAGAAAGAGAATTGGGTTACTAATGAGGAACACTTTCTTAAATGACTTGGGCTTTCAGATTATTGAGAAGTCAGCTAGATGGCACATGGTACATGTGAGGGGGTATAGCTTAATTCATTTATCACATCACAAGTAATATTTTTTAGGCAGAAGAACAAAGAAGAGAAGAATGTGTCTAAAATGAAGGTGAAGAGTTGGGATAACCATAGGATATGAAAGCCCTTCAGTGAGCCTAACTATTTGGAAGAAATTTTGAAAGACAAAATGTCAGATGCTAATTCTGTCAGTAAAAGGAGGAAAAGTCTTAACCAACAAAGAGGCAGGTCAAAATTTTGAGCATGAAAACGAGAAACAGTCAGCATGGTTTGGAGCAGGTCAGGAGTGGTGTCTGACATACTAGTAAGGACAGTGGAGTCTGCAGGTTCAGTGATTAAGTGGTGTTTCGCCGTATGGGAGGAAGTGCAGAGAGTTGTTAATGAATGCACTAATGTTTGAAGTTTCAGGATCCGGAAGCTGACCATAGGAAAAATATTCCATATTCTATTAAACTTCAGGGTATATCAGGACATCTAGACAGAAAAGTCCCGGGAAAATAAGGACCTAAAGAAGAAAGGTTAAAGTTTAAATGCCCGGAAGTTTAGAGCGCCCAGCTGGGTACAGGTGATAGGAGAAGCTGGTGTACCAAGAGTGGTCAAGGAAGCAAGTCTGAGAAGATAGTGATGCAGGAACAGGTTTGGAGAAGATAAAAAAAAAAAAGAAATGAGAAAAAAATAAGGTCAGCAGGAGAAGACATTTTAAAGTGTTTAGAAGGAATGATTAAAGTTAGCCTATTCAGGAGAGAATAAACAAAGCGTAGAACATTTAAGAAAAATGCAAGAAAATAAGATTGGCATAGGGGTCTCTTAAACTGAAACAGAATTTCTTTCTTCCCTCCCTTCTTGTCTCCCTCCTCCCTCTCTACTTCGCTTTCTTTGTTCATCTAACAAATAGTGGGGCTAATTCCTGTTTGCTAATTCCTCTTGGTGCATAGCTCAATGACATGCAAACTGTGACTACTCCCAGAAAATGGATTTAAACGAATGACAGATGGTAACGCATGCGACTGAACAGAAAACAAGGTCTCAATTTCTGAGTTGGAAATTACACTTTCCCTTTGCAAACAAATTAAAATACAGACTTGTGAGTTTAGATAAAGATATTGAAAGCACGTACTTTTGAGTGATGGAAGCAATTTAATTTTGTCCTGGTTCATATATCTTTTCAGTGACACACACATAGATATACACACACACACAAAATAATCGAACTGAGAAATTCTGTGGGGGTGGGGGACAATTGTCAACATAGTGCTGGTTGTCCCATAGAACAAAGAGCCCGCTGAACATGTGGAAGTTTCACTGTTAACCTCTGCTTTGGTATCAATCAGATACAGCCATAATGATGCATTGCATTATGCGACAGTATGCACAACCTCTTTTGTAAAACCATACTTTGGGTGCCACTGACATTGATTTCTGTACAGCATTCAAGTTGTAACACTTTCAGGGGGACCAAAGAACTGTCCACATAAACCAGCAAATTATTAGAATGCACACATGTCAATACATCATTCCCTTGAATAAAATCTGTAATGGTTTTAGATGCTCGAGAAAATGTCTCGAAACTTAAGAGCCACCCCAGACTTGAGATCGGATGTCGGTCACTGCACCCAAACGGTCACGGGCGCTGCACGTATGCTTAGGCTGGCCCGTCTGAGAGCCCGCGGGAAGGAAATGCAATATGACTGACATTTACCTACACATGTGTCATGTCTTGCCTCAGAGCCTTCAGGGCAAGTTTTCCTAATAGTCCTTCTAGTCCTGGAGAGAGATGCTCTGCTGTTTCTATACTCTGAGTAGGAGCTGTAGAGATGTGAGTACTGTCTGTAATGCTGTTGAGGTTGATAGTTGTTTCTCACGGGGGAGTACCGAGCAAGGTTATAGCTACTGTACTGAGTGCCATAAGTGGGCAGCCTCTCCAATCCGGCGCAAGATTTCCCGTCCCCTAATAAATGCTGTCCTGGGGGGCACACACACTTGAAGCTGCCGGGGGTGTTGAAGCACTGATACGCACAAGGCTTAGGCACTTGTTCACACTCATTAATGTCTGCTCGTGTGCCATGATACATAAAAAAGAGAAAAAAAAACATACACATACACACACAAAACACAGGAATAAAGAATCAGTCCGTGGAACAAACTGAAGACATTATGTTACCCTCCAAAGCCAGGAATACGGTCATTTCTCAACTGTTAGGAACTTTTGAGAAAGCTTTAATCATCCAGATATGAATATACAGAATGATTTTATGCCTCTCTCTCAAGACTGCTTCACATGTACAACAGAAACATACAGGGTCATATAGAAAGTAGTGCACTTGGATCCAGGAAAACTCAAAGTTCAAAGCTAATGTAGTGCTTAATTCTGTTGCTGGAGGGAAGGACATCACACTGCTAGTTTGGGTTTGACTTTAGCTTGAGCACTAGTGCCTCTAACTTTTCATACATGATACGTTTCAGATGCAGGAATATTGGTACACCTGTAAACACTTTTATTTTCTTTTGTATGTGTTTAATCAATAATTATTAATAATCAAATCAGTTACATTTTTATAAAACATTAAAACAATGGAAATAAAGATAGAATAGAATAGTTTATTCCTAAGATATAAACTCATAAAGTCCATAAAATTTAAAAAAGTTATTTTCCTTTCTATTCCCTAGGTCAACAGAGTATTACTTCCAACTTTTCCTATCAATTGGGTAATTGTATAAAAACCAGAGATTACAAACAAATTCTTTAATTCATTACCAGAGTTGAATGAAAAAAAAAACACAACTAAGTAAAATGAAAGTAGGAAATTTTGCTTTAAAATTATTTTGGTGGGCCAAAGTTTAAATCAACACTTTAATCTCTCCAGGGCAATGGCCCTACCTTCCTCACTGACTACTGCCCAGTCCAGTGCCTGGCATTCAACTCCTACTCAAATCAGTGAGCAAATAAACACCTTTCATCCTGCTGGGTCACGTTATGACTGATCAAGATGTTAAATTACATCTTAAGTACAATATCTAAAGAGAATATCGAAGTAATATGTATTTCTGTTATTTAAAGTATTTATTTTAGTAATGATATTTCTTTGAACATTTGCTATGTGTTAAATGCTATGCTAGGTACCCTATAAAAACAAAACTAAGTCTCCATGGGAGAATTTGCTATAAATAATTGTTAAGTAGATAACCAAGGCAACCAATTTTAAAGCATGGCATGCAAACCAGAAGCCAGTATTTAAAGGCCCACACAATTTTTTGCTACACTTAAATATTCTGAGGAGAAATAGAATTTGATAGATCAGTCTCTTGATGACAAATACATTAATTTAATAAAAAGCATATGTTTACTTTCTTAGAGATATTTCATATTATCTATTAATTGCATTACTTTATATTCAATTAGATGGAAACAAATAGATAATTAAGAGAATTAAATGAGATATTCTTAGCATAGGAAATGGCATGCAATAGGCACTAAATATATGGTAAATAAAATAATAAATTATCAATTTACTTAAATTGTATGTTCACATTTTAATCCTTCATACCTAAATCTTCATATTATAACAAGTATACTTCATATTCAAATTAAATATGTCTACAGAAACATTTATGTCATGTGCATACAGAGATAATTAATGACATAATCTTCACAATTAGGTTGCCATGGCAATAATATCAGAACTTCATTTCGATATGCACAGTGTACAGTAAGCACTATATAATGGTTAGCATTATCACTTGAAGTTAGTATAAAATGAACTCAATATGAAGCTTCTAAGAAGCACAACTGACCCTTGAACAATTAGTGGTTAGGGATGCCAACCCTCATGCAGTCAAAAATCTGTCTATAACTTTTGACTTCCCCAAAACTCAGCCATCCCTCGGTATCTGCAGGGAGAATGGGTTCAGGGCCTTGTGGGTACCAAAATCCATGGACACTCAAGTCCTTCCTGTAACAGGGCACAGAACAGCCCATATACCCTCCACACCACAAATTCCCAGCTACATACAGAAAATACTGTTTTCAGTTCATAGTTGGTTGAATCCACAGGTGCAAAACCCAGGGATACAGAGAGCTGACTGTATCTTTACTGATATATAAATATATAAATGTACCCCGCATATAAATGTACCCGTGCAGTCCAAACCCATGTTGTTCAAGGGTCAACTTTTATTCAAATTCTGTTCTGATTTACTTAAAGCAAGTTACACATTTTGTAATTGTAGCAAGAAAGCAGTTGAGGGTAGAGAGGAGTCCCACTCAGGTTGGTAAGGCTCGGTAACTTCACTACTCAACGCGAGTTCCTGTTCACTTACCCATACAGGGTCTTCCCACGCCTTGAGAGCGGTACCCTCTGGGGCAGACACAACGGTAGCTGCCTCTCGTATTCTCACATATCTGGTTATATCTGCACTGATGGGTCCCATCTTTACACTCATCAATATCTACAGACATGGAGGCAATAAAAAGTAGTAACATTTCCTCTTTCGAAACCTAGTATTTAAAGTGAACATTCTTTAGAATTGCCAAAGGTTGTGTTTCTCACCTTGTGGTTAAGACCTGGAGTCAGAAAATCTGGGTTCGAGTCCTAGCTCTGCTACTTATTAACTGGTTACTTTTCCTCCTCTTGCTCCTTACTGCAGAAGGAATTCCAATCTCTGCTTTTGTTTTTTTCTTCCCCCTTCTCCATACTCCCTCCTCCTTGGCCATTTACATTAGTGACTCTAGTAAGCGTGTTGATGTATATTAGAGCAACTGCACTACATTACCTCTTATCGACAGTCCCACATTCTAGCTGCTAGCTGCTCATCCCCAGCTCCCTGCTTTACCAGTTCTTCAAACTCAGCATGTCCCCACTGTCCTATCGTTACCACCTATTTACGGTTATAGTACTCTTTCTCCCCGGTCAACCAGGCTGCAAATGCCAGTTACCTTCAACTTACTCCCTCAGTTTCCAAGACTGGGTAATCCAAGATTCTCTTCAAGGCTATACTGAAACGTGATCACTTCCATGATACCTCTGAGAGTCACTCTTATGACATAAAACCACTCTTTCCCATACTCTTGTACAGTTTTATCTGCACCTCTTTTGTGGTGTTTCACTCTGCCTTCTATTATAGTTTGTTTCTTTTGGTGAAGGAAACGGAGTTAGCCAATCTATGCCAGTAGATTGTAAGTACATAGGAGCAGCAATGGCATATTTTCATTTTTTAAAATTGTGCAGCTCATAATTTTGCTAACTATGGCAGCTTGGTACAGAACAGGCACAAAAAGAATAAACTTAGGAGGAAATATAATTTACATTATTGTCTGGTCATTGCTTTGACATTTAAAGAATACTTAGTTCTACAATAACTATGTTTTGAACTTTTAATAAATTCTACAAACAATACTTTCTCAAGCTTCCTATGAAATTCTAAACACATATGCCAAATTGCATATTAGGAATAAGAGACACTATTAATTTATGTGGATGTTAAACCAAATGTGTAAGTGATGGGAGCTCAAAATGGTCGTATCTCCATGGTGAGCTTCTGTTTCCTGGGATAGCCATGACCCTGGAACCCCAGAGGTCATCCTTACTAGAAGTTAAGAATAAAAAAAACCCTGGAAAAAGCATTACTTCCTTATTATATTACATGTACTCCAATCATTAGTTTTAAAAACGATGCCTCACTTGGCTTGTCAATGGCACAAGGATCTCAGTCACCGAAACGGCCAGTCACTCACCGACGCAGGTTCCGTTCTCCGCCTTGGTCGTTCCGTGTGGACACAGGTCGATGCACTTGTAGCCCCCACGCGTGTTCTCGCAGTGCTGATCCGGTCTGCACACGTTCTGGCGACATTCGTTCACGTCTTCATAAAAGAACATGGAATGCAGGCTGAGGAGATGGTTTCTCCAGCGTTTCCACACAAATTATACTTTGGGGTTTTAAGGATATTATAAGCTAATATAGATATTGATTGCATAACCATTATGTAAAGTAAAAGTGTTTAAATCCAACAAGGCATGTAACACAGTTAAAGTTTCAAACAGAATAATAAAAATAAAAAACATTTCACAGAGCTGGTTGCCATACCAATCATTTCCTCCTAGAAAAATAAAATTATATATATGTTATTTAACTTTATATAGGTACACATTATAGACAAGGTGAGGCAAAAGTAGGTTTATCGTTGAGTATGCAAAACAGTTTACACTTGTATTATTGTTTATCAAATACTATATTATTTTATTTTCCATATAAGCAACAATAAACCTACTTTTGCCCCACCCTATATTATCCTTCTGTGTAAAAAACTGGCAAATACAATAGGGGGCATGTTTAAAAAGCGTTATGTAACTAGAAAGGAAAATCTATAAAGCATAACATTTGCTTCCACTTTGTTTTTCTGTGGATTATATACATGCCACATAGAAGGTATTCCAGCTACACATGAGGCTCAGGGCACAGCCTGTGGACAAGGTCGGACACTACTGAGAAGTTATGAAGATGTTACGCTTTTGAATTCAAAGCCCTTCCTTACCCACACATTTTCTGCCTCTGAGCTGATACCCAGGTTCACACCCACAGTGAAAACTGCCTATGGCATTCAGACAGCGGTGGTGGCAGGGGCTGGATTCTTGACATTCGTTAATATCTGTTACAGAAAACAAAACTTTCATTACGCTCTGTTAGAAAACTTGGGTTAATTGGCCCCAGATGTTTAACACTTTAATCCTATTTGGCAATTGATCGTGTTTCAGTTCTTCCCTACAACGAACTCAACACAATTGCTCTCATGTCATCTGCCGGACAACGGACAGAATTCGCTGGTGGGGACAGCATCTCTCTTCCACACCCCGCTCAGGGGGGCATTGTCTGGGGACTCAGAACGCATCACACTTCGACTTTAAGTACTTGACCACATGGCTCCCGCTCCTGTTTCCAGGAAGTTTCAGCCCCGGAATGCTGCTGACAACGGGAATACGAAGACAGGAAAAGCACATTAAGGTCTTCCGCAACATGCTTTGCAATCGACCTTTCATCCCCGTGTTGGCTGCTATTAGTCTGATGCAGGGCAGTATCACCTTGTGCCTGACTGGCTGCTTCTCTGGCATAGCTCCTCGTCTGTGGTCATTGCCAAATCAGTCTTCCCAGACACCATCTGGGTCGTAGTGTAATACAAAAAGTGCAGGATGAACTCCTGAAACTCAGGCATGCTGCCTGCTTTTGTACCCTTTCCCCTCTCCTTCCTTCCAGCCCCAAAGGAAGAGCGTTCTCTCCTTTCCTGTAAGAAAAGTGCCCCTCCTGGAGCTTTTGAGCTCTGCAGCCTCTCTCCTTCCCCCTCAATATGAGGATTGTGGTCCATTGACAATTCCTTCCTCTTGTGTATTTTTAAAGGCCTTCCTCCTTCCTGTCATCTTCCCCATAAACCTAGAGACATAACCAAATTTTTCCTAGCCTAACCAAATCCCTCTCTGCTCATTTCAAACTTCCTCACTTCTCTGTCATTCCATTCCAAACTTTTCAAAACGACACTCACCATACTTAGTCCTCACCTTACCTTCCCAAAATCGAGATCGCCAGTGTCTTACTTTGTACTTGTTTCCTACTTGAGAACTTCTAATTTAATCTTTCAAAATCTGCACATGTTAATATAAATACACAAATGTGATCCTATAATTTAGAGAGATTTTCATATAATTTCTCCTTTTCTGCCTGGCCTCCCTTGTCCCTTCTACTGTCGTGTCCACCAGAACCAACCTGTATTAACAATACAGTGCAAATAATATGTCTCTTCCACTTACACATATATATCTCTACCTAAATATAAAAATCCGTTTTCTTTTTCTTTGTTAATGTTTATTTTCTAGATGCATAATCCTTAAGCCAAATAGTTGAGCTCCATTCTACTATTTATAATAGCTGCACAATGGTGCATTTTGTGTATGCACCATCATTTATTCACTTTTTCTATTATTATAGGCATTTAGCTTTTTATCCACTGTTTCTGCCTGTATGAAAAATCCCGACAGCAGCTTTATTCGTAATTGCAAAGCCCTGGAAGCAACCAGGATGTCCTTCAGTAGGTGAACAGACAAATACTGTGGTACATTCAGACAATGAAATATTATTCAGCACGAAAAAGAAATGAATTATCAACCCATGAAAAGGCACGGAGGAAACTTAAATGCATATTACTCAGTAAAAAAGCCAACCAGATCCCAGCCAGGGTACATTCCTGGGTTGCAGGCCATGACCCCCAGCAACCGCACATTGATGTTTCTTTCTCTCTCTCTCTCTCTCTCCTCCTCCCTTCCCTCTCTAAAAATAAATAAATAAAATATTTTTTAAAAAAGCCAACCAGAAAAGTATACACACTATATAATCCCACCTAGATGACACTGGGAAAGGCTAAACTGTGGAGACAATAAAAAGATTAGTGGATACCAGAGGTCTGGGGGAGGACTGGGCGGAGCATAGGACTTTTAGGACAGGGAATCTATTCTGTATGATACCGTAAGGGAGGATACATGTCATTATTCACATGTCAAGACCCATGGAAGGTACAACCCCAGGAGTAAATCCCAGTGTAAACTACCGATTTAGGGTGATAATGATGTGTTAATGTAGGCTAATCCTTGGTAAAATAAATGCACCGCTCTGGTGCAGGATTTTGACACTGGGGGGGCGCCATGCATAAGTTGGGCAGGTGGTATATGGGGAAGATCTTCACCTTTCACCCAGTTTTGCTGTGAACCTGAAACTGCTCTAAAAAAATAAAGTCTATATGGGGGACCAATGAAGCACTTGTTTTCTGTGTACATAGTTCCCTCAAATACCATACACTATTATAAGTGTGCTCATTGTCCCTTTAAATTTCAACTTTCCCCTATTTTTGTCTTTCTGAATATCAGATGTACTATTGGTGTACCTACACACCAAAAACAAGCCAAACAGTACATTACACTCATTGGACCCCTGCTTATGTGAGCACAGGAAAGGCGGAGCCCACCTAGTTGGGGCCCTCGCCGTCTCTTTCTGGCTTGTTCCCAAATCCACTGACCCAGGGCTCAAGCTTTTAATATCAAATGAAACTTTGCCCCCATCGACACAAGGAAGTTAGTTCAGGTGAGTGATCTCCTGCAGTGCTCAGAAACAGGCACCCTCTGCCGCCCCCGGGTCACGCACCGCAGCTCTTCCTCATCGAGTAAAGCACGGTCGCGGTAACGTGGCAGTTCAGAGGAGGACGGTCGGTCTAGTCTATGCATGTTGCATGATAACGGGCGTTTGCGGTCACCTTCTAAACCCGAGGTTATTCCTGGAGCGGACAGTATTCCATCATGTAGACGTATCAACTTTGCTAAGTGCTTTTTAGATGGCTTAAAACTTTTTCAAGTTTTTAAAAGCTGTGTAAGGTTGTTTGCAAATATAATGGAAATGCTGTATATCTTTTGAAGTGATAATATGCACGTTGGGATTTTAAAGAAAAGGTGTTGTAACAATGCTATGCAAGTAATATTTTAGTGTCTCTTTTTGCCTGTTTTCTACCTCAGTACATTTATTATGGAGAATGTTCATAGCATTACAGTTGCTTTGCCATTGGATAATAACATTGGTTAGTGGAGACTGGAAAATTTATTTGTGAAATTCTGCAGAATTCATTTTTCTATTCCAATATCTGCTGAAGTTAAATAAAAAATTCAAGCCATTAAAAACCATAAAGTCTATTTAAAAAGTCCTGCAATAAATATTTTCATAGTTTCATGCAACAGAGTTTTATGAAGTCAATTCTATTAGATCATGCCATATAATCTCCTCACTCAACTATAACAGGCAAATGTTATTATTCCAAACCACTGTGCTGCAAATATTTGAAATAGCCATAGAATATGACATCTAAAGACCTTACCAAGAAGCTCCATCTATAAAAGAATTTACCATAAACGATTTAAAAGGCAAGGGCTCTTAATACTTCATATAATAAGATAAAGTGAAAGCCTCCATCTTTATACCTTGACAACTCAGCCCATCAGAGGTTCTTCGAAAGCCAATTCCACAGCGGACCACACAGCGATAGGACCCAATGGTGTTGTCACAGTCTTGACCAGCGTGGCAAGTGTGTCCACCCAAAGCACACTCATCAATATCTGCAACAATGGGAGTTATTCAACCAACGTGAGTTGAAGAAACCCAGCTAAGAACCTGCTGTGAAATGCATATAAGAAAAGCAGTCAATAGCGCTTAAAAATACGTAAGAGCGGGAATGCTGACTTTTTTGGTTGAGTCATTTCAGGTGAATTAAATGGGTGACAAGCTCACAGCAGAAGAGCGTGATATCTTTCTAGCCCACCCGTTCTACCACTTATCAATTAGGGGACTCTAAAAATGGTACTTCTCCTTTCTGAGGTCAGTTTTCTCATCTGTACAGCAAGGATTATCATATCTGTCTCTCAGTGTTGCTTTAAGATTTAAAGGAAATGATGTATGTAAGGTGCTCGATCCATACTGGACACTTCATACAAGTTATTCCTCTCTCTCTAACATCCCTACGCTTTTTCGACATTTAGAAGGGGATCTCCTTGGACAAGGAGGGAGAAGTCCCTCTTTTCATCATTTTTAATTATAAAACTAGATTCTTACACAATTTTAACTTTAAAGCATACCTTGTGTCTGATAGAAAAAAAAATATATGTTTTTTGTTAATGTTCCCGAAGTGCTACCAGGATTGTACAGTTTGCTTAAATTCTTCCTCAACGTTTCCTCAGTTTTATCATTGTAAAATGAGTATGACCGTAGCCCTGACGCCTCTCCTCACTGTGTTGTGGGGCATGAGAGAGTCACCCTGGCCACCCACACCAGCTGCCCCACAGGAAGGCAGTGTGTCGGCAGTATTTCCTTTTCCCTCCTTCCTCAACCCAGGGAAGGTCTGTTGTCTGTGGCCCAGGTGGGGCAGAGAGAGCAGGAAAGGAGAGCACTGGTCTGTCACACTTTTCCTGGGTTGACATTGCCATGACCTTCGCTGAAATGCGTCTACTGGACGGAGGTTTGTGAACAGATACCTTGGCAAGTTCTTCCGTCAGCAGCGATGGTGAGGCCCTGGGGGCAGGAGCAGTAGTAGGTCCCCATGGCGTTGTGGCAGGTGTGGGAGCAGGGCTTCCGGGCCGCACACTCGTCTTCATCTGGCAGGAGCAGCAAAGGGCCCCGTTAGTACGCAAACCCCCTACTTTCTGGGAGTTATTACAGGAAGTGTTTAAAGAGGCCATTGAATTGAACAGTGTAAACAGAACATGCTCGATGTGTCACAACATGGAAATGCTGAGTACAAATTACTTCTGGGTCCCCAAATGATCTTTGATAGTGAATAGATGTTTAGATCAATTCTAAAAACAATGATGATAACTAAGATATAACAACCATTTACCATATCTAATATCTTTTTACCTACCTGAACTCATCAATAGAAACGATCCTAGGAGATAAGTATTTTTATTGCTATTTCCATTTGCATGACAAAACTAAGGAGCAAAGGGGTCGAGTAAATTGCCCAAGGTTACCAGGTCATCACTGGCAGAGCAGGAATTTGAATCTGGGCAGTAGGATTTCTAAAGACCACCTCTTGCCAATACTCCACATTACACCGCCTACCAGTGAAAGAAAGGCATGGTGTGTGCAAATTTGAGCTCTTGGAGACTTTTACTCAGCTGTTTACTTATCTGTGACTCTCTCGTGCTGGTACTTGGATGAGACAAGGCTGGTTTAGTCACCAGTCTTTGGCCCGCAGGCCTCCCCTGTCCTGTGGCTGAGCAAGCCTAGGGTTACGTGACTTAGAGTTGAACTACTGCTGTTTCACATCCACGGCAATCAAGTGGCCACCCAGAGTCCGGTGTGTGGTCCCTGTGCTCGCTCCGCCTCTGCACTTCCCTAAGCTCCCTGACAGCACAGGCTTCGTCTCTAAAGTTCAAATCCAGCTCTGCTGCTTGAAGCTGAGGGATCGTAGGCAACCCACTTAACTTCTTTACATCTCAGTGTAAAAAGGGACACTTGTAAGATGATTGTGATGATTAAATTTCCAGCAAAATGGCAATAGATGCCCATTAAGGGGTATCCATTAATAACATTTCAATATAAATACAAATGCACTGTTTATTCCTATACTCACCAGCACAAAAGGGTCCGACTGAGTCTAAGGCAAACCCGGAGGGACACTGATTGCTGCGATCTCCTGCCGCAGGGGAGAAAGCAAAATTAACTGGCTGGGTGGATGGTTAGCACCTTGCTTCTTTCCAGGACAAGCTTCCCCGGGGGGTGGGGGGGGTGGGGGGGGAGGTATGCCAAATATGGAATGCGCAGCACATCACACGCAACAGGTGGAAACAGGCAGGAAGAGAAAACTTTTAATGTGTCAACCAATATAAAGGTTTTCTTATAATCGCTGTAGGATGGGCAACCCCGATCGAGGTCACATCGTGTGTGCACTGCTTTCCAATTACCGTCATGTCGTGGACATTCTCCTGTCCCTCGTTCACAGTTATACTGTCAACACAGAGGACAGTGACTGGTACACAGTGGGTGCTCTATATTTTTAATGAATAAATAAGCTAAATATTCCCTTAAAATTATTTTAATGACTGCTTAAGAGTTTATCAAGAGCTGTACCATCCTTTGCATATTTGCCTCTTACTTCCAGGACATTTATTATCGGCCATCTTGGTGATTTTCTTAGGGCAGACAGCTGAATGAGAAAACTAAAAGGTGGGAAGACGTGAAAGCCTGCTGATACACGCCAGTGTCCGGGAATGTCAAACGGAGTCACAGCGCTGCCTGCGGTGTATGGGGGTGGGGTGGGGGCGGGGGTGGGGGCATGTTCATTTCCCTGTACCGCTCCAGTACTGAGCAATGATTGAAAATGGTGCCTCCTGGTTTCCATGGGCATTTCTTTGCTTATTGGGGAAGTTTAACGATTTTTCACATTCGCTTTTTCACTACTGTCTCTTCCTTTGTGCATTTCCTGTCCTTAGCCTTTATGTATTTTTCTTTTGGGGTGTTTACTTTTTTCTTATTGTTTTTTAAAAGCCTTGCACATATTAAGGTTAATCATAGTTGTCCGTAATATGTAATGCAAATATTTTTTCTCGGTGTCTATTTTACCTTCTCAGTTGTTTTTTTTCTCCCATGAAGAAATTAAAAAAAAACTTACTTGTAGTTAAATTTATTTGTCTTTTCCTTGATGGTTTCTGACCTCTTTTTTAACTTGTAAAAATTAAACATATTTTATAATTATGTTTAAAAAATAAATCCATTTAATTTTAAGGATACATTAAAAATTATATTATTTATATTGTGAGTTATCTTGACTAGCAGTTTCCAAATGCCAATGTGCAGATCAGATACATTAGAATCACTTAAGGGTTGTTAAAAATACAAACTCCCAGGCTCTAGCTTAGTCTAGAGAAACCAAAATCTTTGTGCTTATAAACCTGAACTTTCACCAAACTCTCTAGTGACTCCAATTGCATTGTAATCCCAACTGTAGACCCAGCACAGAAGAGAGCCTTCTGGTTAAGCAACTGAGAATGCAAGCTTGCCCCCTGGTGGTCACCTAAAAGGAAGTTGTGGGTACGCACCCAATTCTCAGGAAAATGTCAACAACTATCAGATGTGATTCATCAGGTGGGCACACATATCAGATGTAATTCATACAATCATATCAGATGTAATTCACACAACCATAGTATCTACATCAGGGGCTTTACGTATCCTATAGAAGGACCCAAACTCCCCAACAGCATCCCCACCGGTACCACAAAGACCTTCAAGCCTTTTCAGGTTTAAAGGATTTACACAACTGGGTAGAAACTCTACATGACTTTTCAAAAATCATCTTAATTCCTCTAGTCTCAGATGGTATGAACTGATTTTTTAATCAAAGTCTTGTTCCAAGTTATTTTTTAATATATGGAGTACCAGAAAAAGTAGGAGTAGAGATTAAATATGAAAAGGAGGCATTATTGGGGTTATCAGCAGGGAGGGGGAAAGGGAGGGGAAAGAGTACAGGGAATAGAAAGCAATACTGGTAGGTACAAAACAGATAGGGAGATATTAAGAAAAGTATAGGAGATGGAGGAGCCAAACATATATGCAGGACCCACGGACATGAACTTAGCGGGGTTGTGGGGGATCGTTGGAGGGAAGGGCGGTACTGGGTGAAGGGGCACAAAGGGGAAAAATTAGGATGACTGTAATAGCATAATCAATAAAATACACTTAAAAAAAGAAAACATAACTCTTCATCCCAGTGGCTCCTCTCCAGTGACCTGATTATGTGTGACAACAGTAATCGGAGGTGTCAGTGCTAATACATCTGTGTGTGTGTGTGTGGGGGGGGTGGCAGGTGTGAGGCTACGGGCCCAATGGCCAAGAGGCTTCCTGAGTTTATGATTATCTCAAAATATGAACACAACCTCCCAGATGGCCTAGATTACAACGATGTCAAATTTAACGAAGCAGCTATAATTGGAGAAGGCAATAGTCGCAGGCACAACTGATGAAAACAAGAGTAAGCCGTAAAAATAAAATGTTACTGTATCTACTGAGCATGACCAAACAAAATGATGCTGTTTACAAGTTACTGGGATCTATTGTAGGAAATCTAGCACAACACAGACATTCACAAGGCCAACATGAACCATTTTTAAGTGTACTCATGGGCACGTAAAGTTCAAAGTTAACGTCAAACAGTGTCAACATAACTACATGCGAGTACCTCCTACCACCCGAACCCCATGGCATACGGATTGCTAACTGTAGTGACTGAGAAGGAAATCCCAGGGAACAGGCAAATCAAGAAGCCATGCAGCTCAGGGAGACTGCTGAGAGCACGGGCCGGAGAACTATGCTTGGAAAACGAGAAGCAGTTCCAAAATTATAACTTCCAGGAACAAGAAATGACAGATGGAATCCCGATTATTGTTGCACTGCTTTTAAAACATGGAAACATTTTGGGGGCTAATTTAGGTTAAGATATACCTTAATATTCCATTTCAAGAATTTAAAAAATTCCTTGACAAAGTGTAAAATTAGGAACAAGAAGAATGGATTTTATTACCCAAAGAAAAATCATTCTGACGGAGCATATATTTTTAAACCCCTCTGTGCCAACGGAATAGAATAACAACTCCATTGTGTTATATGAAGAAGCACATTAGGGAAACAAATGTAGCAAACTCCCCCGGGACTGGCTTTACCACCACAAAACACAGACCACACACAAAGGCTTGATGTCACTGTGGCTGGTTTTATGCCTTAATGTCCTTACTGTGAGCGGTATGGATGCAATTCTTTGACCCTTTTAGAAAGCTCTGGACTTTTCTCTTAACCAAATTACCTTTGGAAATGGAAGCATGAATTTTAAAACCCAGTGTCTCCTCTAGCTGGTTGTAGTCAGACTCCACAGAGGATGCGTGCAGTGTTTCTACCAGGAAAGGCATCCTTCCCCGGGCCTGGTCGTAGAACACGGTGTGGTTCCACGTGTAGGGGACGCCGATGCCGTCGATGGTGAACAGCCGCGTGGAGTAGGCGTACAGTTGCCCAGGGCCTGTCTGGACATAGTCCTCTGTGTAGTCCTGCGGGGGACATGTGGGTTTGAGGGTCAGCGGGGCTCAACCTACGTTTTTCTGGTGGGTACGAGGAGATGCAGGATGAGGGGGGACACAGGCTTAGAGGCTAAACATCTTTAGTTCTAAGTAATGTTGTACTTTAAGAGTAGTCTTCAGGAAATGAAATTTGAACTTTTTAATGATTAAATTAGTCTAATAATTTTATTGTTATAAATTATGAAAATAAGGGACTCAAAGCTGTCGGTTGAATGTCAGGAAAAGATTGTTTATTCTTTAACTTCAGAAACTTTTATGCCACAGTTACTATGCTGTTGGTAGAAAATGAAACAAAGGGCTTAGATCAACGCAGCAGTGACCTTGGTCCCGATGAACAGAGTACTGAACTGTGGAGAGTTTGGAAAGACTTGTCCCTAAAGATTTTTTAGAGTTAAATTTACTGGGGTACCATGGGTTAATGACACGATATAATTTCAGGTGTATAAGATCATAATTCAACACCTGTGTACTCTGTTGTGTGCTCCCCACCCAAAATCTAGCCTCCTTTATTGCCACATGTTTGGTCCCCTTCACACACGTCCCCTCCCACCCCTATCCCCCTCTGGTAACCACCATACTGTTGTGTGGGTCTATGAGTTTGTTACTTTTTGTTTCATATTCCACATATAAGTGAAATCATATGGTTTTTGTCTTTTTCCATTGACTTACTTCACTTAGCATCATACTGTCGAGATTCATCCATGCTGTTATCTAGCTATATCTATATTATATCTATATCTATGTCTATATCATCTATACCTATATCATCTATATCTATGTCTATAGCTATATCTATCTCTATATCTCTCATATCACATCCTCTTTGTCCATTCACCTGCCCATGGACACTTAGGTTGTTTCCATGGTTTGGCTACTGTAAACAAAGACCAGACAGCCATTTCTAACCTCAGTGGCTCAGACATTTACTCCCCAAAGCAAACAAGAGACACTACCCAAGTTCTCTGCACTCTTCCTGTGGATCTCTGACTCCCACTCTTGCCGTTACTCCAATAAACAGGGAAGGCCAGTTATCCCGACAGTTTACCTTCAGAGCGACTTCAGCGGGTGACTGCAGCTGCAGGACGTAGCCGCTCACAACGATATCGAGCAGCAAAGCACCGTCGGAATCCAGGCCCCGCGCGATGTGCGTCATCCGCAGGATTTCTCCTGGGAATTACAACGCGTTCACTTTAACAGCAAAAACTACGCGGCTCGTGTAAGGGCAGAACAGATCTACCTTACATTCCAGGTCAGCTATGTTATTTTGCTCAAAGCTTGAATAAACATGAACAGTAAGAGAATTAAATTAGCCCTTGGTTTCCAAATTAATGTGAGGCTTATTGAATTAGGTGCATTCTAAAATCTCGTTTTACACAATCTAATGTAGGATATGATTATGTGAAGGATTCTACACTTTAAAATCCAAAGCAATCAGCAAGACAGTTCTGCCAAGATGGGTTGCTAGCGAGAAGGGACCGACAGCTTAGATGGCTTCACCAGGCAAACTGGCAATAGCTGCAGGTCTGTCCACAGAGCTTTGCCCTTTTTGATGTTTCAACAAGTAGCAAAGGGTGTCTTAGTAAGTGGATGGTCACGACAGACCCAACTGTGAGATGATCAAAGCTATGCCCTCCTTCGGTCTTTCTTCTGTAAAGATCGCTGCCATCTGACAACCTTTGATGAGCTCGGAATGGACTTGTATGCACTTGGAAAGAGCCGTGAATAGCTAGTACATAGTCACCAACACTGAGGATAAAGCTAAAAGCATTTAGATTTGCTTGTCTTTATTTCCCTGTAAGGTATTCTCATTGAATGTCAGGTTCACAGACAAAAGCCTTTAATTAATAGCAATGACTCATTCTCCTATTCTGTTTGGCCTTTAAAAGTTTTTCTAAGGAGAAAAGATACGTAAAATACGACAAAAAAGTTTGGGGGTATAAAAAAATCACTATACTGTTTGAAAACACATGGCCTCTTAGAGACTCATGTCAGTAAAAATTTACAGGGAAATGAAAAGTTGCTTTTATATCATTTACGATAAGATTGCTTCAGAAACCTCGAAATTATTCTCTGTGGGAACACATAATGTATTTTTCTTAACCACCAACTTTTAAAGCCATCATATTTTTTATAGCAATAGAATATTAAGTTCAGCTGGCTCTAACCAGTTGCGAATTCCACTTGAGTTTCTCTCTTGAAGACCGCATTGGTGAGGGTGAAGCCATTCACCGCTTCTCCGATTTCCTTCGCTGTCGTCCAATAGATGGGATTTAAAATAGAAACGATCTTCCTCATTGCTGGACCTGAAACAAGAAGGATGCATACGGTGACAAAGAAAATATTCACAGCTCACTGTCATTATTGTCTTCACAGCGTGTTAGTCAGAAGGATGAGTCCTAAATAATCTTGCATGGCAATAAAATAATTACCAGGTTTCATGTGTCTTTAAGAGCTGACCCCTGGGACAGAACGGACCTCTGTTCTGAACAGGTAGTAACACCCTCCAGAAATTTTAAATGACAAGAAGGAGATGAAGACTAATACATACGTTTTTAAAAAGAGGTTTCTTAATTACTTTTATAAGCAAATAAACTTACCAAGGCTGCGAGGCACATTGGTGATTTTGGCGTGTACTATTTTAGTATCAGAGGTAGGGCTATCTGTGACTGTGGCATTAAGGAAAGCAATTCCAAATTCAACATCATTAATATTTCCAATAACACTTCCTCTGGCTCGCTGGGGACCACCTATGGGGAGAAGGAAAAACATTCCTGGATAAGGAAATAATCTCACCGACATCACATGGAAGACAAAAAAAAAAGGCCAGTATTCAAAGATGCTACAAATCTTTTCTCAAACCTTTGAAAAGGTCATCTGACATCTGAATTTAAGAGTGTAATAAATAATCCTCTAAAACATTCTGCTCTCATGTAACACTCATCATCCCACATAAATCTAGGATTTTTCTAGTCTCGGCACATCGTAACTGTATTTCACAACCCAAAGAATACAATCGGCACCCAGTCCCAAAGCCAGAATAAAGTAGGTGTTTGTTGACGGTGATGAAATGATGACAATGAGTTTATTGAGCATGTCACACATATGGTAAGCGCCTAATGTGTGCTCAGTCTTATAATCCTACCAAAGATCCTATAAGGTCATTTAAGTAGCCACAGACTACTGAAGTAGCCTGCAGACTAGGTAAATAAAGTCCAGAAAAATCATCGTTACAGCCAGGAACAGCCAGGTGGTGGGATGAGGGCTGAACACAGATGTGATTGGCATCCAAGCCTGTGTTCTTTTATCTACTTGCCTCCTTCATGAGAACAAAGAGGGACAGGAGGAATCATCAGCAAAATAGTTCGCAAGCCTTGTGACAGGTCCCTGTTAACACGAATGGGGCACATCCAAGGGGTATTTATTGTTTAGTCTTGGGTTTCAGATCTTGCGCTTATCTGGTTCTTCATATTACACATATATTTGAAAATGCTTAACTTGTGAAAAATTTGAAGGATATTGTACTTTTAACAATGCTGCGAAATTCATACCAAGACAATCAGGTGGAAAAACAACGATACATTTTAAAAAATAATCTCTACAGTAATTTTATGTGACCTTGTTCAACAAAATTATTGGTTACTCATGTAGAAGAGGTGGTTCATGACTGTGTCTAGAATGAATTGCATGCTTTGATAGGAGAAAGAAAGATACTGGGAAGAAGCTGATGGTGAAACTAACGAATATTCATTATTTGATGCCTTTTAATTGAATATATTTTAAGACAATCATTAGGTGTTTCAGATATTTTTATCATGTATTATATATAGGAGAGAAATACAATTATATTCAATCTCAGAGAAATCAGTAAGTATAGCATTTCATCATTTTAATTTACATTACTAGTGAGAGAAAACATTTTTCCCCCACAATGATTCAGCCTTCATGTTCTGGACTATGTTCATTTGTTCACCAAATATTGAGGATGTAACGGTAATATGAAAGAGAAAAAAAGACATGAGACCTGTCTCCATAGAGCTTATATCTAAATAGGGGAGACAGACATCAATTAGAATTCCATGAAAAATGTAGAATTGAAATGTACTAGTGTATAAGATTTACTACTTGGGGAGGTCTGCAAAGGAAGTAAAAAATGAGCGGAAATCTAAACAAAGCAGATGTCTTCACTAAGCCAGGGAGGAAGGCAGGAGAAAGGCTTTCCAGGGAGAGAAAATGGCGTGTGTCACTCTTTCCGGAGGTGGCTGCTTGCTACTTGGAGAAACCCAAAGCGAGAGCTTAGAAAGCGATAGGAACCACACTGCAAGGTGATGCAGGAAAGCAGACAGGAGGGCCAATCAGGACCTTGTGGGGCATTCTGGTTCTTACCTTTATTTCTAGGCAGGGGGAGAGAGGGGCAGGAGGATCACGAATTCCCTTAGTTGTCTGGGTCATTGCTAACCAGCATGACCTCCCACCATGATCTTGGTTGGGATTATCTGTGGGATCTCACAGGTGAACTTGAGTCCCAGCCCTCAACGGACATCTCTTAGTCCGTCTACCTAATTGGGATCCTTGAAATGTACTGCCCAACTCTGTGATCCAAGCTCTGTAATCTGCGTATTTGGACTTCTTCTGTCACTGGGGCCCTGGTGACACCAGAGGCTGAGCTAGCTACAAGATGCCCCCACCGATGTGGGACCTGTCGGCATGCTAGGTGGTGGAAGAGCTGCAGAGTCCTTGGCAATCAGTTGATACGTTGAGAAGCACTGAGCAGCTGACGGATACTTGCCTTTTCAGCCTGTCTACGTCCTAGTGATCTCTTCACACAAACCCTCTCTCTCACTCTGCCCAATGGGCCTTCTTCAGTTCCAGGGACATGGTATTTACTTTTTAAATTTATTTTTTATTGTATTTTTTTATTACCATTTACCCCCTTAGAGCCCCCTTCTACCCTGCCACCCCCTCGCCCCAATCACCGCACTGTCGTCTATGTCCGTGAGTCCTTTTTTCCTTTTTGCTCGATCCCTCCACCCTCTGCCACGGGCTGTCGGCCTGCTCTCTGTGCGTCTGGAGACGTTTATCTCTAACGCAGCCTACAGCTTTGGGAGGTCCAGTGGCATCTCAACGCTTTAGCAATGCTAAACTCTTCTTTCTGGTCTTCTTAGGCCCTTAGAAAGTATCTTCTGAGCCACGTACTCTTAGTACTGCCCACTATTTCTTAGGACTCCACAAGTTTTAGAATTTTGACTTAGTTTCTTCCAAATTTTTACATTTCTTACAATGGCCAGCCATGTTGCATGACGTGAGTTATGGTAGTTAAATTCAACTCCTCCTACTTCTTTTCCTCAAACTCAATTGGCCTCTATTTCACTTTCCACACTCATGTTCTCCGTATTTCCATCTTTGAGACAGTTTCCAGTTGTGCATTTCTGTTAGATCCTCAGTGTCTGCTTCACACTCATTTTCCAGCCTGGAGCCTCAGCCTGGTTTTCCCTGCTTTTCCACGCCTCTTTGCCCCTCAAGCCCAAGACTACTAACTACCCCTGTGCTGATCATACGCTTTTACAAGGGAGCCCGCAAAGGGGCAAGCATGGGCTAAAATCTAACCGTGAGTTTTGGGGCAGAGCTGCACCAGCCAGAGGACGTAAGGACATTTGTCCTAATTTTCCCTTGCAGAGATTGCACTGTTTGATTATTGATGGGCTCGGAGTCACACCCTTTTTTAATGTTCAGAAAGGGTGAATGTGCCAGCAATAGTTCTGCCAAAATTCCACTTGGTTGCTTACCTGGACATGCTTGTAGATTGCACCTGGATACCTGAGTCGCGTCTCCTGGACAGGAGCGACCACCGTTGGATGGCTCTGGGTTGTTGCACAGGCGTTTTCGAGTCTTTTCCCCTCCTCCGCAAGAGGCAGAACACAGGCCCCAACTATGCCAGTTTCCCCAGCTCCCGTCCACTGGGAACAAGAAGGCAATGGTCAATGATAACAAACAGCCTGAAAATGTACATTTAGGGTGGCCCTGCCTATACACCTTTGATTTTAAGATCTGAAATGAACACTAACTAGAATGCTTTGCTTGTTCTACGGCCAGGGGTCAGGGAGCTCACCAGGACACGGGTCAGTGTTGCATCTCTGGATCTGGGAGTCAGGCCCCCCACAAGCTCTTCCTCCATTGGAGGGATGAGGGTTATCGCAGGTGCGGTACCGCCGCATCTGCCCTCCGTTACACGACCGACTGCAGATTCCCCAGCCGCTCCAAGGACTCCAGTTACCATGAGCTACAATACAGAACCATTGGACAAGGGCTGAACAGTGACATTCACCCAGAAAATATGGAAGGACTGTCCCCGGGACCCGAAATGAAACATGCAAATCGATAAACAGGCAGCTTCCAAAGGGAGATGATTTAGCTGTAGTTTTGACCAGAAACTGGGTATATATTCTCGTGACTGTACAACTCCACTTAACACACATTTATGGAGCCTTACAGTGTTCCAGGACCTGAGGGTATGAATGAGACAAGGTCTGTGCTCTTGATGAGTCAAGGCTGTCACATGCGCAATCCCGTGGACTCAGATGCTGCTGGGTTCTAAAAATCTAGCTTGGTGACTGCATTACGGCAGAGAGCCACCTGCTTGCCTCCATAAAGGAACTGTCAACATTATTAACAGTTAGCACGGGGTGCCCCCATCTGTGTGCTCTGCAGCTGGTCCCATTAAAAAAGGAAACAGGGCGCATACAAATCAATGACCTCTATGGTATGATACAGTCATGCAGCAGTCCTACAACATTTTGATGTCCTAAATCAAAGGCAGACGAACCAAGTAACAGAATATCATAACTTTAAGGACTTCAAGCCATCATGGAACTTTGAGAAAGTATAATTTTGACTCACTATTTGCAACACTCACTTGGACAAGGGTCACTATTGCAAAAATCGCTCTGGACGTCACTCCCTTCACATTTGCTCCCTCCATACTGTGGAACAGGATCAGAGCAGTCCCTTGTCCTCTGCCTGGCACCTCCTCCACACGACACGGTACAGGCGCTCCAGCTGGCCCAGGGGGCCCACTTGCCATCAACTGGATTAAGGAAGAAACACATGTGCTCTGTTACTACTTAAAAATGAGCAGGCATCGCTAGGTTGAGAGACGTTCTGACTGGCACTGGTTCTCACTGACGTGCCACCTAGATAAGAGGCAGATGTCCATTTATAAGGGGCATAGACATTGCATTTCTCCCACCTGGGCAGTGCCTTTCGTTGCAAACTTGCATCTGTGTTTCTGCTCCCTCACAGTAGGCGCCACCAAACGACGGCGGTGGGTTGTTGCACAGTCTTGTCCTCGTCTGGGTGCCCTTCCCGCAACTTCTGCTGCACGCGCCCCACGGCTGCCAAGCGCTCCACGCTCCAGGAACTAGAAACAGCCCCAGGGACACAGTTTCAAGTCACAGACTCATGTTTGTTAAAACAAACAACGACAAAATTAGACGAGTAAATGAACTCAGTAATGAGTTAAATTAGCCCAGAGTCTAAAATAATTAAAATGGGAGACATGAGTGATGTTCTTCCTTTCTCCTTCTGGTTAGATTTTCATGGGAGTTGGTGTCTACAGGAAAATTCACAAGGCTAACTGATGCCAGGATAAATTCTTGACTTTACCCAACAGGGGTATTGTATTAAAATAAAATTTAAAACAATTTTTCACTCTGTTGTCCAATTACACAGTTGTCCCCATTTTTCCCTGCTGCTGTCCCCTGCCCTGCCCAGCCCCCTCTCACACATGCAATCCCTGCCCCGCTGCTGTTGTCCCTGTCCATCGGTCCTTTATACATGTTCCTTGACTTGACCCTTATAACATTTGATCAAACTGCCATCAGTAAACACAATCTGAGTTTTTAAACCTACATGAGCATTTGTCTGTGCTCTGTGTTCTGGGGAAAGTGGAAGGAACCAGAAGCTGAGCAGCAAGGCTGTAGAAGAGCCTGAGACGTGGCTATGGACAATACAAAAGTTTCCAAATGACAACTTGGACCTCAGATTACAAGGCCACATCCGTGAACCCTAACTCAGCTCCATGTTTAAAAGTGTACTTGGATCTGTTTACAACACGATGATTTGCACAATTGTACTTCTTTGAAAAAAACTGTCTCCATTACATAATGTTCATGAATTAAAAGCTCTGAGTGACACACTCACCTGCTTCCCAAGCAGCAGAAAAAAAAACTAACCAGTATTTTCCAAGGAGTGATGTGGAGAGCTTTCGTTTGGTAACTAACATATGACACCATCTGACCCCAAGACAGGAACAACCTTCTGTTTCTTACCAGGTGCATGGGTGACACTCAACATTATGGTTTCTCTTACGTGTAAGCCAATACCAGGTCATAGTTCTGTTTTGAGGGGAGTTTCTAGATATTGGGCTCATAAAGTTTGTTTTTCTGGTCACCTAGTTTAACCAAGATATGGACCAAAACAGGGCGTTAAGGTCCGTGTCTAAATAGTCTCTTAACAACCTATAAGACACCAAAAGAATACCCTGAAAACCAAGTAATGAAATATTCATTTGGTTGCTCTATTTAGAAGACATTGTAAAACATATCTTACATTCTCTTTTCATTACTTGTTTTCTAAATGAGTTGCCTACGTGTCCCTGTATTTTATGGATATAGGCAAACACAGTCACACAAATTTATTGTAGCTGACAAAATTTTCACTAAAAAGTATTCAACTAAAATTTTCACTAAAAAGTATTCTTTCCTAAAAGAAAAGAAGGAAGCCTTTAAAAATTTGGCAGGTATTACTCAAAACTATTTCTTTATTAATTCTGATTGCTGATGCTCATAATCCTTAAATATGGGCTATGTGATTTTAAAAATTCATTGGTTCCAATTATTTTCACATGTTCTATTTTCAAGGCTGGTGGTTAACAAGAGCTCACACTTCTTACAATATAAAGTCTTACAGCACAGATGCATATTTTTAGAATGTCTAGAGAAACGGTGATTTTGTGGTGTTTTTCTCTAATATAGAGATTCATTTTTATTACAAGAATATAACTGGGTGATGTTTATTCATTTACGTATCTGCGTAATTTCTCGTTCACATAAATGGAGGTTTTTGTTATAAGACCTTTATTTTTTAATCAATGCAGAAAACCTAAACCAGAAGTGAACTTCATGACACAAAATGTGATAGAATGGAAATGTTTCTTTTATATGAATGGCATGATAACAAGGAAAAAGAGACCGTGATAATATAAAACACAGAAGGCATAAAACCTCACGGCATCTACATAAGACCAAAGAAGATCACTGTTGAGGAATTAGTATATAAGAAAAATGCAAAATATAATAGATGAATTTGTGGTTACACCACATTGCAATTCTGATTCTGGAAAAGCAATAGAGCATGGTCCTTAGGAGCAGGGACTCTGGACCAGATGCCCTGGGCCTGAATAACTGCTCTGCCCTTACGAACCGTGCCATCCCAGATGCGTCCATGGGCGTCTGTGTGCCTACTTTATAATCTGCAATCTGCAGGGGACAGGGAACCCGCCTTATCAGGAGCAGGGTGAGGAATAATGAGTTCACAGATGAAAAAGGCTGGGGTTGGGACAGTGCACACAGTAAGAACTGCAGACATGGGAGCTATGAGCTAGTACGGCAAACTCCAAGTTTGCAATGATTTTCAAAAGGACACTGTAAAAAAGGCTCATTCTTTAAGTAATCTGTAAGAATATGTATATTTTTATGACTCTCAAAGGTCAGCAGAAAGGCCCCTTCCAGAAGACACCAATCTTTTTTAGGGGGAGGATTGGAAGTTTAAAAATACTACGCTAACTGGAGCAGGGGAAGTAGAATGTAAGCCTTAAATGTGAATTTGCACCAGAAAGTTAGGACATGTTTCAGGAATCAAGGAAATTTCTAAATATCATTTAGCTTTCCATTAGACAGATGTCACAGCTGACAAGCTGTACGAAGACTGCTGTAATCAGGTATTTCTGGCTCTTTTTCCTTTCCTATAGCATGCTATTACAATTAGCTTTCTCTCTATTCGAGACTAAACAATAATTCTGGCTTTTGGTTTATTTTCTTTATGATTTCATGGCAGTATTTTATTTTTGTAATGTAATGGAAGTTTTGAACTACAAATCAAGACACCCAGGATCTCAGCAAATAAAGGCTTGGGAATCGTCAAACTGACCTGCGTGCCAATCCTTGATTTGCTTTTTACTAGCTATGTACCCCAATGAATTAATTATATTTTCTGAATATCAGTTTCCTCCTCTGCACAATAGGATGCAATACCCAATGCAGCAGATAACGATCTCACTTGGGTTTGTCAATATCCCTTTTCTTGACCATCTCAGCTAAGGTGTCTCTCCTCCTTTTGCTCTGTCACTTCAACTATTTGTGTTTGTTCTGTATGCTTGTCAATATCTGAATGATATTATCTCTTTATCATGCTAATTCGAGCAATCAGAACAGGGCCTTGAGCTCAGAATGGGCGCTCAGTAAACATTTCTGGATGAATAAATGACTGAACGAATGAATTAATGAACCAACAGCCCCTCCTCTATTCCATATGGTTTCTTTCAGGCTGTCAAACAAGGAGCCCTGGCCCTGTTGACACGCTGTGGGAGAGTAGCCGAAGCTGGCTATCAGTGTGTCCTCCCCCTGGACTCAAGTTTAGAGGTCAGCGTGGGATCCAAACACAATCAAACAGGGTCTTTTCCCAGAAGTTGACATGAATTCTGACAGAAAAAACTCTGTGTCCCTGAGGCCTTAGATTACAAGCCCCTGTGAGCCAGTAGCTGCCAGCAGTCATTTTTTCCATCACATGGAAAGAGTTTACAGGAGAAGGAAGCCAAGAGAGGAGAGCAGAGATGAGAGATGGAAAACACGCTGGTAGAACATTGGCCAAATCCTTGGATTCAATCATACCTGAAAGCAGAACTTTTACTTAAGCTTATGTAAGTATGATTTCTGCCACTTTAATCTCAAAGAGCCCTGAAGTTACCTGCGTTGTAGGGTTGTTTCACCAAGTCAAAAGGAACTTGCATATATAAAGCACATAGTGGGGCTTCTAGCACATGATAAGTATTCAGCCAATGGTAGCTATTATTATTTTAGCCCTCACTAACTGTGTGTTTCGGGGAAACCCTTCACCTTCACGAGGCTTTATTTCTCTCAGCTGAAGATGAAGGACTGGGTTAAGTGTTCCCTAAGGTTGTTACCTCTAAAATTTTATGGCTTTGTGTAATTATGTATATTTTCTCTACATGATTAAAAATGCACCACAGTCAGGAGCCTTTTATCACATTCAATTAAATCAGGTGTTTTACTTAACACTGATTCCTGCTCGACCTCCACAAGTTTATCCAGGAGACAGAACTAAGAACACAGAGAACACACACATTCCAGCGTAGAGGCCATAACACCTTTTCACACTGAAAAAGAAAAGGCCATTTTTACCCCTCGATAAGAGTTAAAAATATGAAACTCGTGCTCGTCGGTGCATTCTCACCCGGGCAAGGCCTCACGTTGCACATGATCATTTCCACGGCGCTCCCTTCACACGGCCGCCCGCCGTGTTGAGCTGACGGATTATTGCAAGTTCTGGTCCTGGTTCGGTTGCCATGTCCACAGCTCCTTGTGCATTCTTCCCACGGGCTCCATTCTGACCAGCTACCGTCCACTGTACCAAGTGAGACATGCCACCGTCAGCTACATTTCAACCGATGCTACGAATACCGGGGCAATCCATGGTTAGGAAACAGAAACGACGCTACGAATACTGGGGCAATCCATAGTTATGAAACAGAAACGAACACGCGCTCATCTGTTGAAAGAAGAGGAGTACCTGGACACAGCTTAGGGTGGCAGTTTCGCATTTCCGAGTCTGAGCCCTGACAAGGCTTCCCGCCGTTGGCCGGGAAGGGGTTGTTGCACAGACGGCTCCTCTTCTGGATGCCTCTCCCACAGGTGGCGCTGCAGGGCCTCCAGGCGGACCACTGGGAAAACCCACCGTGAACTGCAAGGAAAGCATTCTGTTTTGTCTCTGTTTCAGTCAATAAAAAAAATTTGCAAGTCAGGTATCATTTAAGATACGCATTCTGTGTAGGGCTGAATCTGGAACTGCTGAGAAATTGCTTATGGGAGCTCTCCTTCATGGCAAACAATAAACTTGATGCGTGAGAGAAGAACTTAGTGAACCAGAGTTTCTGCCTGGCTCTAATCCTGACTTGCTGGGACATGGCTCCTGGAAGAGCCGGCAGCCAAGAAGTTTACTGAATATACTTTTGACTAAGTCAGGTTTTTTTAAAGCAAAATATACACATTGATTTCGGAGAGTAAATGTCACTATTTTTCAATCCAAAATTCAGTTTGGGAATTTAAAATGATTAACTTGGTACTACTTCTCAATTCTAATCTGTATTCAGTCCCCTCAGTCTGTAAACTGTGATGTGATTTTTTCGTCCCAGCTCCATAATCTAGAAGTACATTAAAGGTGGAGGAGGCCTGGGTTAAGATGCTCAATAATGTGTGCAATTTGAGTTGCCCTGGCTGCTGTTTCAGATGAATATCCGTCTGATCGCACTCACCCTGGACCGTGACTGGTACTCGGACAAGGACAGAACCCATCAAATTTCGTGCAACACATTCATACTCAGATGTGTCTTCCTTCTGAGCAGTAGAGATATACAGTGAGTTGTTGGACAACACTTGAACTCGGTCATCCCAGGGGATCGTGTGCCCTTGGCGGGACCATGTAATGGCTGGATGAGGCTCTCCAGTTGCCTGACAATTCAATATGACTTTGCCCCCGGCATTAATAATAGTTGCTATTGGCTCGAGCGTGATAATAGGAGGACCTGTGGAAAATAGCACATAATGCTTCTTAGTTGTTATGGAGTAATATTAACATTTTCATCAATATTATATAGTAACGTTATTTTAAAATTAGGTTAATTTGTTTATAAAACACTGTAGCTTTTCAACTGCTAAGGTTGTAATGGTCATTAACAGACTTTTCACTGCTCTGTTCTATTTAGTAAATGTCAACAATTTTAAATCCCTAAGCAGATTAGCCTAGAACATGGGCTCTGCCATCACGTTTCTGAATTCAAGTTCGGCTTCTATTCCTCACTACCTCTCTGAGTCTTTACAACTTTAAAAATGGTGCTCATTCAGAGGATTCTTGTTAGACTCTACTGCAGTGATGTAAGAGTAAGCAAGGAATATTATTAGTACTGTTGTTATGATCGCTGTTTTTTAATATGGTAAACGTCTATTTCTTTTCCTTATATAATTTTTTTGTGTGGCAAAGAGTCATTATTAATATATTCTTTCATGAATGGTCATCATTCATTTATTCAGTAAACATATATTGAGAGCCTACCATTTCCCAGGCATTGTGCTAGATGCTGAGGGTACACAGACAACAGATACAACTTCTAGTCTGAAGAAACTCATAGTCTACTAAGACAGACAAGTAACTAATTATTTAGTTGTGTTATTATATACCAATAGAATTGAATAATAGGATAGGCAGAATTCAAGTTAGTACAGAGTAGGTAAATGTGTGGAGACACGGGAACAGAAACAATAGTAACTTAATAAATCACACAAAAACATGTTCCTGGAAATGGAGAGGAAAAGGAAGAGAGTCCAGAATTAAGAAAGTAGGAGTAACAGGACCTTGCCATTGAACGGTGCGAAGTAAAGGGAGAAATTAATGACCACAGGGTTTTGACTCGGGGAATACAGTGTATGTTGGGCAATCGGATAGAACATGAGAGGCAGAACAGATTTGTCGAGGGGGAGTAGGGAATGATGATTTGTATCTGTTTAGAACTGTTGAGCTTGAGGTATCTGTGGGACATCACTGTAGAAGTGTCTAGATGGAGAGTGAATATTCACTTCTGGAGTCCAGAATAAAAATACGGGCTAGACCTACAGGTTTGTGAGTCTCTCATGAGAGGAAGAGAGATGCAGGCGGAAACTATTGCAACATTATGACTTCAGAGATGGAAAGGACAGAGGCCTACACATGGTATGAAGAATAGATCACTGAGGTGGGAAGGAAATCAGAGAAAATGGTATCCTGGAGGCCAAAGGAAGTTTCCAGAAGGAGGGAGGGGTTCATCGTTTCTATGGTGGATGACAGCTGTGTAAGTGAAGTTGTTGGAGAAAACATAAAAGAAGTCGTGTGTAGCTGCCGACAGAACATTGGTCTTTATACAAGTCTATAGCGTCAACAAGGAGTATGAAAGGCTTCATGGAGGATAAGAAGCTCGACTGCATTTTCAAAAACGGTAAGATTATATATAAGAGAAGGGAGCCTATTGGAGAGAAGAAAATAGCGTGGAGATGGATTTAGCTCTGAAAGGATGATTCATTCTGTGGCCTACAAGGTTTTAAATATTTGGTTAAAATCTTCAAAGGAAATCAGAAGGATTTCCATTTAAACAGGTAAGCAAAGGGGAGCTTATATAGTCTTGAAGGGACATGATGGGATGAAGGCAGCGTTTTAGTGGGATTAAATTAAAAGGTAGGATGATTTGCTCAGTGAGAGGGAATAAGTATCAGGTAATTCAGGGTGGTGGCTGCATATTTTAGATTGGGAAGTGTACCTGGAATAATAGAACATAAAACAAAAAATAGAAGTACAATGTATTTTATTGCAACATTAATATGCTAGTATTTTATGTAAAGGTATTACCAACATGTGGTCTTTTCATATGAGTTTGAATCTCAGTGAGAGTCATTAATGCATTTTCCCCATAAATGCCTACATCCGTCTATGCAATTGCCTTCCCACTGATATTCACAGTAACCTCACTCTAGGAATTTCCAGTTCCAGAGCTTTTATTTCTCTCCCCGTGTTCAGATTACATTATATATTCAATAAACTTGCTGAATAAAGTAAATACTTCAGATTAATCATTCAACACTAAATGAAAACAATGGCTAAATGAGCTCATCTGCTCACATTATTATGGTCAAAGGAAGTGTCAAATAAAACTCAAAATCTCAGTTTAGATACCATATTTGAACATTTCCAATTGCACACGAGGCTGTGAGTTAATTCAACAATGAAACGCCTTATGTACGTCTTTCAAGGCTGACTTCATTCCACCAGTCACATAATGGCCAGTTAAATATGATTATTTTATTGAAAAGAAGACATTCTGGTTCTTTAATCTTAATTTTAAACAAATTATATTTTGGCTTCCTTTATATGCCTCACTTATTTACATGAGTTTATTGTCAGAATAGGTAACTGTGCTGATCTAACGCAGCCTGTCTTGAACTGGGTCAGTGCAGCATTCTTCCAGGAGAGATTAGTCATGTGACGTCCTACCTACACTCACCCAAACAAACAGGGGTGAAGTTTTCATAGACATAACATCTATTTGGGAAATGTTGCCTTTTCTATCCTCCTTTGGTTGAGTCAGAACTCACATCGGTATATTAACATTTTTGGAAAGATTCACAATAAAGAAACTTGATACACCTAAGCAGGGCTTGGCACATAGCCAATGCTCTTTGTATATTTAATTAATGTACAAAGAGCATTGGCTTAATCTTTTTTCATCACACTTATCTGGCCATCACACTTAATCTTTTTTCATCACACTTATCTGGCCATCAAACCCTACTTTTTGCCTAATAACATCCCACGAGGTTATCATTGGATAAATAGGCACTTAGCAAGATCATGGAAACAACCTAAGTGTCTGTTGGTAGATGAACAGATAAAGAAAATGTGGTGTATTTATATACATGTGTATCTACATATACACACAATGGAATATTTTTCAGCCCCAACAAAGAAGAAAGTCCTGCCATTTGAGACAACGTGGATGAAATAAACCAGAGACAAATAGTACATGACATCACTTAAATGTGGAATCTTAAAAGAAAAAGTCAAACTCATAGAAACATAGAACAGATGAGTGGTTGCCGGGGGCTGCGGGATGAGGAAACTGGGAAGATGTTTCTTTCAGTTGTAAGCTAGGTAAGTTCTGCGGCACTAATACACACCATGGTGACCACAATTAATAGTACTGTATTGTACACTGGAAATTTGCCAAGTGCATAGATCATTAGTGTTCTCACCCAAAACGAATAATAAATAAAGAAAACCAAACCAAACAGTAGCTGTAAAGTAATGGATGTGTTAATTAACTTCACTGTGGTAATCATGTCACAACACATATGTATATCAACTCATCACACTGTATACTTTAAAGTTTTACAATTTCATTTGCCAAATATACCTCAGTAAAGCTGGAGGAAAAACGCTGTCTCAGATATTTTAAAAACATCTATTCAATGTCAAAGTCTTAAATTTTTTTTCGAATGTTCAAGTCTGATGGAAAAGCAGTTTGGGAAATAGTTGAGAGTGAATGCCAGTCAGCAGCATCTCTCAGAGTGAATGAAGAACATGCAAATTCACCCTGCAAGCCTATTCACAAAATAAGTTGGATGGCCTAAGTCCCCAGCCCCAGCGGTGGTGTCCCTGGGTCAGCCCCTGATGGTTCGGTCCAGCGGGCCCTGCAGCCCTTCCTGTTCCTCTCACTGTGAAGGCTCTGCTCTCTGGGGGCTTACACGGAGGGGCTTCCTGCTGAGCCTGGTGATCCTGCCCAGAGCACACGGGCATTTCAGGGCAACAGTAATCGGCCTGGGGCACTTTGACTTCATTTGCATGTCTTTATTTTTAATATATATTTTTAAAGTGCACAAAATGGCACCTTTGTAAGCACTTCATAAAAACTGTGGTGAACTGTAAGAAGAGCATTCAACTGAACATATCGCAAACACACACACACAAAACCCCGCAGTGAAGCAGCTTGCACTTTGGAACTGCATGTGTCAGATCAGGGAGGGCAGAAGACCTGTGCCCAACTCGGTAACAATGGCTCCAGCAGCAGCAGCAGCAGCAGCAGGACGCTCAAGGAGACACACTCTGAAAGCTGCCACGAATGCCCTTGCTATAAAGTTGAGGAGAAGTACACATCCTTTAGTAGGCAGCATTGCTTAGATCAGGTTTCAACCAGAATTTAGGTAAGCGCTTACTCTGCAGAGTGAGGCTCATGCTGCGCTCCACCACCCCGGCTTCGTTGGCGGCCACACACGTGTAGTCGCCGGCGTCCTCATTCTGCAGGAAAGAGCAGTGTGGGTAGAAGTGTGAGCGTGCGGGGCAGGCCAGGAACTTTGTTTACCTGGTACTAGTTCACACGAAACTTCCTTTTCCGGGAGGCATTTTCACAGAGGTAGGAAAAACCTACATATATTTAATCTCATAAATAGATTAAAAAAGAAGAAGAAGAAAAAGAAATTCCCAGCTTAAATATTTTTTAGAACAGCCTATTAGTGCTCTCTGGGATAATTATTACTAAGAAATCAAAGGCAAAAATAACAATTTTTAATAATCATCTATCCAAAATTACCTTACTAAAGGAAAATGCTGACACTATTCTTACAGTAATTTAAAAAGCATTAAAATAATAAGGAAAATTAATAAATAGAGTCATTTCTAATGGGATTAGTCAATTAAAAAAATAAGCTTAGCCTCTATCTAGAGTTTGAAATTTAGGAAAGTGAAAAGCTAACTTACTGGAAATTATAAAACACATTTGGGAATTAGGATGTAATTCCCAAATTTATACATATGTGGTATAAAAATAAGTGCTATATGAGTTTCGATATGGTGACTAATCAGAGTCATGGATTTTGCTAAAGGTCTTATAAATAAGGGACTTCTGTTTTTTTTTTAAGATTTTATATATTTATTTTTAGAGTGAGGGGAAGGGAAGGAGAAAGAGAGGGAGAGAAACATCAATGCATGGTTGCCTCTTGCATGGCCCCCATTGGGGACCCGGCCCACAACCCAGTCTTGTGCCCTGACTGGGAATCAAACTGGCGACCCTTTGGTGCACATCCCACACTCAGTCCACTGAGCTACACCAGCTAGGGCTGACTTCTGGTCTTGGTAATAAAAACATTAAGTCAGTAAAGGGAAACTGAGCTGCACTATATAGAGGAGTGTGGGAGAGGGAAGATAGACACCAATTTAGATGTTCAATTGGTGGTGCCAATGCATCATCAAAATAGAAATTTCCGAAAGGGAACTATAAATGAACGTTGGAAGAGTTTCAGGGTTGGAGATAGATATTTAGCAATCTAAGACTATATGGCAAAAAAAACTGTATTAGCATTAATGATGGTATTAGAAGTGCCGACAACTACATAAGTGGTAATATTAGTGTAGACAAAGGGGGAAGAGAGATAATGGAGAAAGCTGAGGTAGCTATCATCTCAAAATTTAAGGGACAATCAGCAACATCTGATGTTGAAATCAAACCGGGGAGAATACAAGACTGAGAGTGGTCCACTGGATTAGGTGATTAGATAGTGTATTTTAATTATTTTAATTAATTCAACAATAGGTTAAAAATCACCCATATGCAGTCTAGTTGAGAATCTTTTAGATAAAATATCTCATTCACATGACCCTCAAATAAGCATAACTTAAAGCACCACTCATTTTCCAACTTGAGGTTTTTGGAAAACCTAACAATTATCACCTTAGTGATGAAAACTACCCTATAATTTCTTTGTAAACATCTTTGTAGTTCTTCACTTCCCTGTTGTTCTGAGAGAGTTATCTCCTGGCGCTAAATAATAGGTCAATGATCGGGGACGGCCAAAAATAATTGATTTGAACTAAGAACCCATTGATTCAGATTTCATGTCTTAATTAAAAATGCAAGAGAGACTTTGCCCATCCATGGCACCTGTACAAAGGCATTGACTGACGCGTATAGGGACAATTCCAGTGCGACTTACCACAGTGCCATAAATGGCCAGGGAGCCATTGCCAAGCTGGCGGATTCTGTGGTTGACTTCAATGTCCACCCCCTTTCTGCTCCACTGGATGGTTGGGGCAGGGTCTCCTCTCACCTCACAGTTCAGAATTGCATTTCCACCAAGTGGTTCAATCCAGTTAGAAGGGTAATCGCCTTTGAAGACTGGAGGTTCTGGGAAAAAAACACAGGACAAGTATAAGTAAAAGGAAGCTCTGATCATTTCGTTGTGATTTTGAGCTACTTAGAAAGATAATTTAGTGAAGAAGGGGGGAGCCACTTATAAAACCCAGGAACTTTCCAAAATCAACTGCTCGTGCTGATCTAAGCAGATGATCACACATTATGCCTAATGCCCCCTTTGCTAATTGCTTACCTACTTTGAATTGAATGTTCATAATATTCCATTTCTTATGAATTTACATGTCTGTGAATTAGGACTAAATGGATGACCAAACTGAAGTGACAGTGTGTCACTACATAATAAGGAAGCCGACTACAAACCATTTATTATAAGTAAGCTGTTCATTAGAAATAGAGCACTTTTACCTACCTTTCACATAAACAAATCCAATGGCCTTCACAAAGCCGATGCTGTTCTCTGCGGTGCACACGTAAGTACCTGAATCCTCTTTTGAAACCCTCTCAATGACAAGTTCACTGTGGCCATGGACACTGTCAAAGTGGGCTAGAGAAACAAGTTAGGAGACAACACAGATGCCTCTCAGTAACCTAGGAAAATAGCCGCAGTGGCTCTGAATTTCGCAGGTTAGATTTATGGGTTAGGCAGGGATTGGACCTGGGAGAACAGAGCCTTTCCCACAGACCCCTTCTTCGGAGCTGTTTGCTATGTCTATAGACGCTTGTGTGAAGAACGCAAAACAGCAGAAGGAACAGGAAAAGGGAATCAAAACAAACATTTAAAAATTATTTGAGATGGAAAGTACACCTTTCATCTCAAAGTGTTGCCTAAATCTGGCTCCTAGTGTCTCTGGGTTTCAAAAATCTTTCATTCAGAAATCAAAGGTTTTCCATTTAATTTCTCTCTCCACCACTTTCCCTCCCAATTCACATCAAAACCATGGAAACCTTTTCAGTTGTAATTCAACTGATTTGGCAGGTCACAGGGGTGTCAAAAATACATACACCAGTTAGGTAATGACAACATGATTAAATTTGTAATGATTTAAACTTTTCCATAAGTGGTTACGATATAAATACTGACACAAGAAGTATAATATTTAGAATATATTATAAGGTTAATTCTAAGGCAACTGGCATTAAATAAGTTTCTGACTAGACCAGTCAATATCTAATTATGTGAGGTATTTTTACCTTGCAGGCTTTCCCTATTCAAACTATCTTTTAAGATTTCATACTGCTGAATGTTAAATGAAAAATTAAGCTTTAAAATTTAGATAGCTAAACCAGTACTATACCTTCTGAAAATAGTGCTTAGATATTCTTGCACTTTATTTTTCCTTAGTGATATGTACTATTATTATTAAGGTAATATAGTTGATGAATTCCAGTCATCCACAGATATTTACAACAGAACAACCTCAAGCTTATTACTACTTTTCTAACAAGGTAATTATTGAATGCTAGTTGTGCAGGATTTCAGAACTCAGTTTTGGACAAGTTCTCATTACTGCAACAACGTCTTTCTGCAGATGACAAAGTTTGACAAATAAGGAGCTATTTGTCCTCCCAGCTCCTGGGTTCCAGGCATGAACCACCTCCGTGTGTAGTGCGCATGTCGGCTAGACACTGCTGCACACTCAGTTCACACCATAATAGAGATGAATGCACACGGTGAGAAGCGGAGTTCTCTGACATTGGGAGAACCTGCAGGACTCTAAGCAGGCATGTGATCCACTCATCCATGATGAGGGAGATCCTGTGGGGATCAGTCTAGCTGCCAGTACACACAATACAGTCTTCCCCTGGGGAAGGCAGGTTATTTTCAGGTTTAAAAAAATCTACTTCTATCCTGCAATCCATGATCCTTTCGGAAGAATGACAAGAACATCATATAGCAGGTACACGTTAAAATCCAGGCAAAGGTACACATTTTACAGAACGTAGAGCGATCGGTTCTTCACGTAACTTTCAATCAATTCCCCCAGCTAAAGGAAATGAAGACAGGATCAGAGTTCTTCGTGGGCGTATGTATTCTCTTCCGAAGAATTTCAATGACCAACCTGGGATAATGTTGTTATTGAAGGTCCATGTTAACTTGGGCAATGGAACGCCAGTGGCTTTACAGCTTAACCGCAGCTGTTCTCCTTTATTCAAGGACACGTCTCCAGGAAGTTCGGTAAAAGTGGGGAGAACGTGCACAGTCAGGCTGACAGCGTGCGTGTCTTCGCCTGCGGCATTGTTCGCCACACAGGTGTAGGTGCCAGAGTCCTCCGGCTTAAGAAAGAAAAATCATAGGGCTTACACTTACGGAATCTCACATCGCATTACATACAGCACATGAACTTGCACAGCTTGGTCCCCAAAGGAGGACTCTTACGTAAAGACAGTTGAAATGTCTATCTTGTAACCTGACCCATCTATCTGGCATTCAGCATAATTTAACATGTATAAGAATTTAAACAAAAGCCCTTAGTTTGCAGAACTCTAGTGTTTTACAGGTATAAGAGCTCAGAAAACTGCAGATTCCAAAGTCTGTTAAACTGCTGGAGCACTTCTGCTCTGCACTGTGCAAATATGGAACCAGCAATTCTAAAGACTGGTCGTATCTTCACAGTATAGCTTGCTCTCTGGGTAATGTGACATCACAGATCACCAAATTTTCGAAGGAAATGGCAAGAGCAGGAGCAATGTTACCTGCAATCCTGAAGTTTCACTCTCTAAGCCCATTAGCCAGTTCTTGGTACTCGTGTGACCAGATGCATTGGTGGCACATGAAAAAATTATGACTCTCTTCTCTTTGAAATCATGTCTTCACTTGGCTTCCTGGACACCCCATGGCCCTAGGTTCTTTCCTAGCTCACCTGTTGCTCCTTTTCTAACTCCTGTGGCTGGCTTCCCCTCAACATTACATTTTAGTAATGTAAACTGAGAGCGGGGAGTGGGGGAGGTAGAGAAAGGTGTACGGGTGATAGATGGTGATGGATGGAGACTTGACTTGGGGTGGTGAACACACAATACAGTGTACAGATGGTGTGTTGTAAAACTGTGCACCTGCAAACCGCATAATTTTGTTAACCAGTGTCACCCCAATAAATTCAATAAAAAGAAAAAAAAACAAATTAAGTCCACCAAAATTTAGTGATGAAATTTAGGCATCATAAAGGGTAAAGAGGTGGAGTAAGATACGCACAAATGCTCTGAAATTGATTCACATTTTAATCATGTTTGATGTTAATTTGTTTTTTCCTTTTTTATTGAATTTATTGGGGTCACACTGGTCATTCCTACACATGGACTTCAGTATAACAGAGGCACTTGGAATTTTTTTTCTGAGAAAATAGATTTCCATTAAAATAAAATAACAATTGAAGAAGGAAGCCAGTTATGAGTTCCTATCTGTTTTATACTAGTCGCAGACCCGGGACATATAATGAAATAGGTGTAAAATAAATTTGGTGACTTGAAATGATGAGTGTTTTTCTTTCATTATTAAAAGTTATATTTTCATGTTATTACAAGTAAGAAGATAAATGAACAAGCTGGCTCCATGTGTCTATTCATATCTATTACACTTACCACAACATTTTCCAGAATGAGTTCCCCATAGGGTTCAACAGTGTATTTTCCTAACAAGTTCGCTAAAAGAACATTGTCTTTTTCCCAGCTAATTGCTGGTGTGGGGATTCCATCAGCCACGCATGGAAGGACAGCTTGTGAGTTCTCGCTGACCGTGTAGGAGACGTCCGTGCTTCGGATTCTGGGGGGCACTAATGAGAGTTAAAAATAGATGGTCATTCAGAACGTTGAGCTCCCTAATATCTTTATTCATACTGAAAATTAACACAAAAGAGTCTCTTTTGATGGCAATTTTGCTAGAAAGACTAAAAAATCTATTACGATGTTGATTTGTTACTATAAAAGCAATCGGGATTTTTGATGCTAGCAAGAACTATAATGGATTTGAACTTATTTAGTATGTTTACAGTCAGTCTCTGAGCAAAGGACTTAGAGTGAGGTTGGAAATCTTTACATTTTATTTCACTTCCTGACTTTTCTTGCTTGAGTTTCTTCTCCTTTTGCAGTGAAGTACAACAAACAAACATACAAGAACAACAAAAACCAAAAGCACTTTTATGGCTGTATAACTGCTGGATTTGTATCACAGACATATTGTGAGAACAAACTATTAAGAGGCACTAGCTCAAACACTAAAACACTACCCTGTACTGAGTAGCACAAAGTGCTAAAGAAAAATAATTCATTGCAGTACTTCCCACGTGTTACAACAAATGCAAGTTAAAAGCAGGTCAGGACACTTAATTCAGTTTTTATACTGTCACAGAGGACTTTTTATAGTGATTTCATTACTGTGCTCATTGTGATACCAAATAGTTCCTGTGCCTCAGTTGTTCTGAACTAGAATTTAGGCAATAAAGGTAAATTGGATGAGTCGGCATACTAAAAAATACCTTAGCGCATGTAAAACTAAGACATTCTATGGAAAACCCTTTAAAGTTTTCAGAATATTTGGCTCGAAAGGTAAAAACACCTTCCCTCCCAAAACAATGAACTTTGGAATCATTAAAATGTATTAGTGAGAAATGCATCAACTTGAACACATTTTTAAAAGTGACAGGGACACAACTGCTTTCAGCAAAAATAAAGCTATGTATAAACTCCAATTTTTCATCCTTTTCATGATGATATGAGTAAATATACAAACATATGATTGAGTATATGTCTAAACATTACAGATAATATGAAAAACATAAAAACCTATTTTGCTTAATAGTGCATCATAAATATTCAATTCACTTTTATTAAACTACCCTGTATTTTTATTATCTCTTTTATGCTGGTTTCCTTAGTGTTGCCACTTCTGTTAGTTGTTACAGAGTTCCAACATTAGTATATTCACTGCGATTCATTCTTTTTCAAAATAAAAAATTGAAGGCTATGCCATTATATTGGAATTTAGCTTTGGCCATACACCATACATTTTGATATGTACTGTCCTTATTTTTATGATTTTCTACGGAATCTGAAAATAAGGAACATAAAACATTCTTTGACATGACTGTTGGTTAGACTGGTATTTGTTCATTTGCCTGCGGTTGGGGTTTTGGCATTGAAAGATCATTACACGTTTCTAGCTTTACTGCATTGCAGGCACGAATTGTGGCATTTTTTAAAAAATCATAGTGATTTCTTTGTTGTTTAGCATTTGGTCTATTTTGGTAAATTTTCTACAACTACATGAGAAAAAAGGAGTATTATTTATTTATTAGTCCTTTATTAAGAAACTCATGTGTATTAATTAATTCAACTATATTAACTGAAAGCAGGTATAAATCAGGAAAGAAATTTAGAAAATGCACACATGGCAATTTTTTGGCTAAATAATTCATTTATCCATTAGAAGTGATTTCATTGAACTTTTACTGTAACTATTATGTTGTAGGAAATTCAAATATAGCTGAAACATAAAAATAGCTTTCACGGATTTTTGAAAAAAGTGGACACTCATCATTAAAACAAGAGTAATAGTGTTATTACTAAAACTAATATTACTAGTACTAACAATACTACTGAAACCAGTAGTTAGAAACAATTTGATTTGCTTATTGTTTCCTACCACTGATATGAATAGTTATTCTATCTTTAGTTTTTCAATATACATTACCAACTAAAATATTTCCATGCTGATCTTTAGATATTTTGTTAGAGAAAGGTATATAAAGGCATATAAAGAAAAGAAAGGTATTTTTTTCTGTTATAAAAATATACATGTACCTTATGATCTCACCTTTAAATGGAACCTAATCAACAAAATAAACAAGCAAGTAAAATATAATGAGAGACACTGAAATTAAGAACAATCTGACAGTAACCAGAGGGGAGGTGAGAGGGATAATGGGGGGAGGGTTTTCAGGAACAACTATAAAGGACACAGGGACGAAACCAAGGTGGGACGGAAGCAGGGGAGGGAAGTGGGGATGGCTGGGGTGGGGGGGAGGGGTGGGGGGTAAATGCAGACAACTGTACTTGAACAACAATAAAATAATTTAAAAAATAAATGTAAATATTTTGCTACTTTAAAATAATGAACCAAAAAGATCTCTAATGCTCATCAAGTTCACACTGCATTTATAATGCGGGCCATGGTGATTAGTTTTGAGCCAAGATGACTTTCAACTTGAGAAGTAAAGCAGAGAGTCACAAACACAAACAGACTTTTCATAAGCCAAAGTATAGATCCCAATAATCACAGTATGAGGGGATTATTGGCAACACCATAATTATCCTGGCTGTATTAATTAAATCTCTCTTTCTCACTCACATGTGCTCACGCACAAATAAAGAATGCCCACCGAAAACAGATTTGAAGGGCAAGTGTACCTACACCATACGCGTGCATGCGCGCACACACACACACCATATTTTGAATTGCTGGTTTTGCATGGTTTTGATTTCCACCAGATGTCTTCTTAGCAGTCTTTTCTCTTTGCCATGGTAATGCAGCAGATTGAACTAATTTACGAGAAACCACCTACCATGGACAGTGAGCTTGGTGCTGGAGCTGCGTGATCCTGCCACGTTGGCCGCCGTGCACGTGTACTGGCCGGCGTCCTCGGGCTGAGCGAATGCTATCTGCAGAGCCCCAGAGCTGAGGATGCGCTGGCGAACTGATTCCACAACTGTGTGGCCGTCTTTGTGCCATGTAATGTCAGGTGGCGGGAGGCCATCTGCCTCACATGGTAGCGTGATGGGCTTATCCACGGCGATGATGTGTTCCTTTGGATGGGGGCTGATGACTGGAGGAACTAAAAGACACAACGTTCAAATTTCATCTCAAAGGCATGAATGTGCCATTTATACACCACAGTACTGCTCCAGCGAAGTGAAGTCGCGTGGATAAGAAGCAAAATCCTGACTTTAGCCTGTCATCATCAAAGGGGCCACTACAGTTGGCTTTCATGAGTTCATTTCAGAAAATTATTCTCTATAGACTTAATGAGTTAAACAATAATCAATTTTAAATAAGGCTATGCACAGCCCTGGCTGCTGTGGCTCAGTGGACTGAGCAATGGCCTGAGAACCAAAGGGTCACTGGTTCGATTCCTGGTTGGGGCACATGCCTGGGTTGCAGGCTAGGTCCCCAGTAGGGGGAGGGTGAGAGGCAACCACACACTGATGTTTCTCTCTCTTCTTCCCTTCCCCCTCTCTAAAAAAAATAAAATATATATTTTTAAAAGGCCATAAATATATTCCCAAATGACTGCATATGCAGAGAATTTAGACTGTGTTGATAAAGTCACTTTCTTTAACATATATGTATTGTGTGATTCCCTTTAGCTACTTAAACTTTCAAACTAGATCCCTTCAAAGTTTGTAAATTATTTAACTTTACTCATGCATTCTCTGCAGTGTTTAGTGTGGTATCTCATATATAGTGGCCATATGTAGTGAAGTATTGTTTGAATGAATGACCAAATAAATGAATGGATCATGGGAAAAATTATGTAGATGAAAATCTTCCCACTTCTTCAGAAAAACTGTGGAAGGGCTTACGACAAGGATTTTTCTTCCTAGTGTTTCCAAGAGGTTGATTACCACTTAGGTACTGGCCTGGATATTCTATGGAGACTTAAAGACATATTCAGTAAGTATGAGAGAACAACCAACGAAAAGCACACGAGAAAGGAGAGGATGACACACTCCCTTAAGTCCAGCGACAGTGACAAGCTGTAGAAACAACCGCCATGGTAAAAATACCCCTTTAAGTGTGTGGGTGCAAAAAAATCCTCTGAAACATCTACCACCCATTTAAAAACGCTTGAGAGACAAGGCCAACACTATTCATTGTTGCCACATGCTGACCAAGAAATGAAACCAGAAACAAGAGATCTCTGAGAACTCCACTCTTCCAAGAAATGCCCTGCACATGGCAAGTCCTGGGGAACTCGAGCTATCAGCTATGTCTCTACAGGCTGTGGAGAGATGGTCAACTATGTAGAGACCAAATCTTGGGGCACACTAGCGGTGATGAGTAAAACAGAACCACCGAGTTGTGGGAAAACATGACTAAGCATGTTGAAATGATCTATACCAGCCAAAATGATCTGGTTGAATTTGTGCTTGCAATTACATGCTGTACCTACAAGGAGAGGTTGTATTCAGAATTTTTCGTGTCTCCAGAGCGTGCAATTATCTCTGGTTGCTTTTAGGATGTTGAAATGCTATTAGTTGTTTAATGTGCTTCTTTGCCCCATAATTACTCGTATCAATAATTTTAAACAATTAGTGAAAATAAAAAGGCCCCTCAAATCTGGAACTGTTCTTTTCCATGACCTGTATGTTGCTAAAACCAACAAGTCTTTCTTGGTCCTTATCCTGCTTGACCTCTCACGGGCATTCAAAAAAATCAGTCCACACACTTCTTGACACACTCTCTTCTCCCAGCCTCCACCTAGTTTTTCTTCCACATCTTTGCCCTCTCCTTTGTTTTTTCCAGTGTTCTCCCCTTTCTTAAGGTCCTAAACAATGCAGTGTCCCAGGGCTTTCTCTTTAGCTCTTTTCTATCCAAATTCTCCACCAGACTTGTGAGTTAAAACACACTGATTACTTCCTAATTTATGTTTTAGACTATCCTTCTCCCATGAGCCCTGAATTCATAAATATTCAACTGTTTTTCAACATCTCCACTAGGATTTCTAACAGTTTCCCACATTTAACATGATTAAACGCAAACCACGGTCTCCCTCCTCTGAAACCGGCTCCTCCTCTTTCACTCCCTGTGGCACTATCGTCTGCTCACTCACTCAAGCCCAAAGCCCAGGAAACATTAATTCTTCTGTTTTCCTAACCTCCCAGATCTGATTTATCAGCAATCATGGCAATTACGCCTCCAAAAGTATTCTGAACCCACACCTTTTTTCATTAACTCTTGCAACTCAAATGCCTCCCCCCACTCCTGGTCAGACCGAATACCCTGTCTAGATGAATTTAATAGTTCTTCCAGCTCTAGTCCTGCCTGTTCTCGAAGCTGTTACCCATGTAGCAGCACAAGAAATTGTCCTAAACTCAAATCAGAGTCTTGGTTAAATAAAGGCTTCCCGCTGTGTAGGGGATGAAATCGAACCTTCTGATGGTCGTTCTCCATGGGCTGGCCCTGCCTTGTTTTCTGATAGTTCCTCACAGTTTGCCCTCCTTCCTGTCACTCATCACTCATCACTGTCTGGCCACACTGGCAGGCTTCCTTCCTTCCTCTCTCCTGCCTTTGGGCATTGCACGAGCTGTCCCCTTTCCCTTGGAGACTCTGCCGCCTTCACGTGCCTGAGCTCATCAGCCAAGCCTCCGCTTATATGGGGCCATTTCAGAGAAGCTACTTTAACCGCGAAAGTGGTCCCCACATTTCCCCATTACTTTCTGCCTCAGCCTTTTCCCTGCTCTGCCTAGCATATATCAGAATTTATAATTATTTCATTTACTTGGCAGTTCAGTTTTTTTCCTTTTTTATATTATAAGGAAAGAATTATGTCTGTAATATGCAATGTATTTCTACTTACTATCCCAATAAATATGTGTTGAAGAATACAAAGAAATTAGATTTACAATCTGCAGGTAAGTGAGTTTTATCAGAGTCATTAATTCACCGTAAGAACATCACACTATAAGGAAATTCAAAACCAGCTAATGCAAATTCAGTCACTCAGAACCCATGTTAGTGCATTTCTTCATTTAAACAGCAATGCATAAGACATAAAAATTATATGAAAATAATATCAGTTAAATGTGAAAACCCCCCCACGTTGTCTTGGGAACAATTTTTCCCATTAAGTTGGTTTAACTGCAATTATGATTTGTTTTTTTAAAGTCGATATTACAATGTAATATTTCATAATGTATTCAGAGTAGCATTATGGAGAGAATGGTTTTAAAAATCACCTGAAATATGAGCTACAGTGACATGGAGTTCCAAAGGGAGGCTCAGAGAAGTTCAGAATATGATGAGTTTTCTTATTGCAAACAATGCAAGAACCCCTCCTCCTGAAACATTACATTTTCCTCTTCCCTCATAAGTGTCACACAAAAACAATAACTCGATATAAACTAAGAATGTTGAGAACTCTTTTAGATACATGAATGGTGGTATTCACTGTTACAAGCGCCTTTGCAGGGAAGACATAGAGGTTTGGTGTTTGGGTACCTTGAACATTTAGCTTGATTTTGCCCAAGGCCGTGCCAGCCGGACTCTGAGCCACGCACATGTAAATGCCAGCATCTTCTCTGGTGGCTCTGGAGATCTGCAAGCCGCCACTGGGAAGGACTACATGGCTTCTGCCTACATCACAGCAACAAAAGCAGAGCGAGAGGAATTTTTATTTTCATTAACGAAATCACACCAACTTCTGCATTGGAAAGCACCATAGAGCCATGATTTTCTTGACAGAAACAGGGGTAGGTACCTGATGTGAGGACATTGATGCCTTCTTTTTGCCACGTGATGAGAGGACTGGGTGTCCCTGTTGCTTCACATGGTAACAAAATGGGGTTGTTTAGAATGACGTCTAGTTCAGTCGGCTGAGGCTGAATGGCCGGAGGCTCTAGAAGAACCAGTCAACAGAAATAAGCAATGGCAGACAAGTCTCCAGCAGCCATGAGGTTAAACGTGCCCACATTCAGAATTCCGAGACGGGAGTGATCTGACTGTCCCAGGAAAAAGTGGGTATTGGCCATATGACACTTTTTGAGTCTTGCTACGATAGCCAGTTTCCACGAGAAGACCAGAAGCAGAAACAGATCGTAACAATTCAAGAAGAAAAATAATCTGGGAGTTGTTCTGTGGGGTTTGCTGTCTGCGGGTTGTCCTTAGTTTACTGAAGACTGTCTACCAGGCTTGCTTATCCTCGACAGAGTACTGGGGTTCAGAGTTCTAGGCAGCACCACATTCCAAGAATAAACATGACACAATGAAACACAAACATCACATGAACTTTTCAATGAGAAAACAGTCTTCCATACCCTGGACACGAAGGGTCACATGTCGATGGGCAGAGCCAGCCGCGTTCCTGGCGACACACGTGTATCTTCCGGCGTGGCTTAGTTCAGTGGCAAGTATTTCAATTGCCCCTGAAGAGAAAAAAAGTTTTCATGCCTAGTGCAACTCTGTTTCTCTGGATGGATAAACTAGTCGTTCTGACTTTTGTGTCTGCACCCTCATAGCACAGCGGTGCTTGGCTTATATTCACACTTGTGCCCCTTGATGAGTCCAGCAAAGGACTTTTAAAACCATTATTAGCAGCTTCCTCGAAGCAACATGTACACACCATAACATTCAGCTATTTCGTTGTGCGACTACCTCCAAATCTAGTTTTATAATATTTGCATTTCCCTAAAAGAAATCTCAACCCATTTGAGTCGATCCTCACTCCCAGGCCCAGCCCCGGCAATTGTTAGTCTACTTTCGGTCTTTATGTATTTGACTTCCAGAACATTTCATACAGATGGGATCCCATAAGTCTTTTGTGTCTGACATCTTTCTCCGTGAGCACAGTGTCTGAGTTTCATCTGTTCTAGCATGTGTCAGTGCTTTTGTTCCACTTTACTGCTAAATGGAATTCCATTGCATGGATCATACACGTTTTGTTTATCCATTCACCAGATGATGGCCAATTGAACTGTCTCTATTTTTTGTCTATTATGGATTATACTGTATGAACATTTGCATACAAGTTTTGTGTGAACATATGTTTTCATTTCTAAGAGCAGAGAGCTAGGCACGGAGTTGCTGGGTCACGTGGTAACTCTGTGAAACATTTTCTTAGCATAATCCTTTGTGCCGAAAGGTAGTTAATATATATTTTATGATTTTAATTGCTACCAATTTATACAGGTTTCTGAGAAAGCAAAAATACTTTGTTTTGAAAGCCAAGTTCCATCTTGCAAACTAATCTTCCATATTTCCCTTCTATTGAGGAAATAAGCAAACTCTTTTAAAATAATATGCATACACTCATAAAGCCCCAGGGTATTAGTTGTTACATTAGTTTATCTCTATGTACCTCCCCAGGGCAGGATGAGTTTTCAGAAACACCAATGTGAATTACCTAGAGTTTCATACAGATAAATTTTTTTCCTTTTATTAAATTTTCCATATTTTTATAATTGATGGCTACCACCACAAAAAGTCATCCATCATAGCACTTACCACCCAGCCTTACCTGCTAAATTATACATTGAAAGCGAGAGCCTTGTCCTAGTTTTTTATCAGCTGAAACTTAGTGGAATATTTTAGGCACGGAATGCTTGTTAATAAGTAGACATTCTGTTTGGCCAATGGAAGAAATGCAGTCTACTCAAAGTCAACCACTGAACTTGTTAAACCTTAGTCTTCGTAAATATGCAACTAAAATTCCAGTGATCATGCTCATTCTATTCAGATCAGTCTTAGATATTGTTATTTTGTTTCCAGACATTTTCTCTCCTCTATTCCCTAGTTCCCCTTCCCATTCTAATTGCTTTTTTTCCCAGCTGCCTATGATCAGACATGCAGACATATATTATTCTTTTGTTTTGGTGGAAAAAAAGCCAGGTGAGGCCATCCATTCACAGTTAATCCAATCAACAGATGTGTGAGCAGTGGGCTGGGTCTTACCTGAGGGCTGAATTCTATAGCCATCCCCCCTGGGAAGCAGCCTTATACCATTTTTCATCCAGTGGATGGAGGGAAATGGAACCCCTGAAGCAGTGCAGGTAATTACGGTCGGGGAGTGTTTGGTGACTAGGAAGTCCGTAGGCTCATCCGCTATGGAAGGTGGAACTAAAACAACAATAACAACACAAAAAATAGAAAAAACTCCATGTTTGCAAATCCTCATTATACATCTTTCTCCTTCTACACAGAAAGTAAATATTAAGTCAGAGAAGAGGGAAGCCCTCTCGTGAGGCTGGAATGGCGAAATGATGTCAGGGTAACGCCCATCACATCCTAAGCCAGTCTACCTTGGACGGTGAGATCCACGGTCTTCCTGTCCTCTCCAGCCTCGTTTGTCACGGTGCACTCGTACGTTGCAGTGTCATCCACAGCAGGAGAAATGATTACCAGTGAGCCTGAAGAAAGGAGCCTGGAGGAAAGATTTTTAAGCAATGAGATACTAGGTATGAGTTTCCATAAGGTTTCCAGTTGGTACAGTTGGGTACCATGCTGTGAACAGAGGGAAATGGAACTCCTTCCTCATGTTGAAATGAGTATCATTTCTCCGATACTTCAGTTATCGGGCTTTACGTTTATGAGGCAGTGGGCTAATGGGGCATCAACTTTGACATTTACAGGAGGCGGTGGGTAGGAGGAGTGTCTGAAGAGAAATCTTGCATTTTCTGAATGCTTGTAGCATTGACAGAAGAGAAATAATTTGATTGAATAGGGACATATATGACATGTTTTTTTTAAAACTCTAGGACATTGTACATTTTTCACATAGCATGTACTTTCAAGTTACTCAACTCCAATACCAAAAGATTCAAAGGGTAAAAAAGAGAAGGAAGCGATGGCATTTCAAGTGAAACACTACTAGCTTCCCATTTCCTGGTGTGTTCAAGTTGATTTTTGTCAAAGTAGATCTTTTCAAAGAGAACATTTCTTTCAGGGACGACTGCAAATCCTTTGACAAGAGAACTCTCTGTTAACTTAATTGAGATACAAAAAATGATGTCCCTCTAAAACATCAGAAATCCCTAGTGACATGAAATAAACATTTAAAAAGCATACACTGCCACATTAAGGGGTATAGTAGTAAAGCCAGAAAAATGCAAAAAATTGCAGAAAATGCAGTTTTTCCTTTCCATACACACTGCCAAATAACTAAGTTGTGCTTCAAGGTGTAAAATTCGATTGTATTGTTTTTACAGAATAGTTCTTCTTTTGTACCAAGTGATGTTATCATTCTTTGTCTTTATAAACTTCTAAAAAGTGCTAAGAAAAAGCAGAACAGAAATCTAACCCTATAGACTTCACTAACAGTCATCCACAGGGCTTCTGGATAGAAAACTTGCATCTACGAATCAGAAAAAGATTTTAGGTTGGAAAACTAATTCCATATAAAGAAAAAATAAATATTTCTACACACTAGCTAATTTTTCAAACTTTACACGTTATTTGTTGTCTCCATCGTTAAACTATTAATTATTTTTAGCAAATGTTTCTGTAAATATTGAATAGTAGGTGAATTTTCCATTGAAGCGTTTCTCACCTGTAGGAATTCTGATTTTGATCCACATGAAGAAGATGCCCATCTTTCCTCCAGCTGACTGCTGGTTTTGGTATTCCGGTAGCCTCGCAAGCCAGAGTCGTTTGAACATTTACCGTTACAGTGATGTTGGCGGGACCCAGAGCAATAGAAGGAGGAACTGAAACAGTCACCAAATAAGAGGGAAATACATTCAGTAAAGCGAACGCCAATCTGAAGTATTTCTGCCTAAGCGAGATTCACCACTGGTAACGTGCCTCACAGTTACAAGAATGATACGGTGCTGTGAATGTAAATGGTGTCGTGCGGTTGCTATTTATAATAAAGAGAAAAGCTGGGTCGTGCCTGCTCATAATACAGTGTGATACATTTAAGGAGCCTTGGGCGTCAAGGTTGTTATGACCCTCCTGGTTTAGGCTATCAAAGGACACGTGACCCGAAGGTTGGATGCTGTTCGTAGAAGTGTATTTACCATGGACTTGTAAATCTATCCGCCTGCGGTCGGTCCCGGCGACATTGGTGGCCATGCACAAATACCGCCCGGTGTCGGTGACGTGTGCGGACTGGATGCGAAGGAACCCGTTTTCCAAGATGGAGTACCTACGAGAAAGGTCACAGTGAGGTCCCTCAAACGAGCCCTTTTCTGATTCTTCACGTTTTGACTGAGAGCACTTTTAAAGACTTTGGTGAATCCATTTGCAGTGTTTTTCCTGCTTCAGAAATGTACACTATCCTGGTGGGGGAAGGGGTCTCCGGTGAAGCTGCCCAGCAGATGGGCGTGCGATCTTGGAAGGATTACACCATTATGGTTTGGGTATGACTTTCAACAATTATGCTTTTAAAAATACTAGATTTTAATTTTCATATTAAGGTGAAGAGACGAATTCTAATATAACAAGAACAAAACAAAAGCGATGGAAAAAAAGACTTCATGATTGATATTTCCGTTCCTACAGCGTTCTGCACCCCTTTTCAGAACTGTTACCTCGTGTGATTGCCAGAGAGAACGGCTCCGTCCTTTCTCCACGTTATCCTCGGGGCTGGCACGCCTTCGGCAAAGCATTCCAGTACAGTTGACTTGTTTAAGTGAATGACGAGACTCTGGGGGCCACTCCTGATGTTTGGGGGAACTGTACGAGAGATGCACGTGGACAACTTCATTTCTGCTAATAACACACCCTGCACTAAGGCTTTGAAGCGGTAATACAAGATGAGCTTTGAGTCAAATGTATGACTTTGCCCACAGTTAATTGAGGTTAATACACATAAAATCAGGGTTTTATCCCTAAGATATTATTCAAAATACGTTGTGTTTAAAGATAAAGAGTAGACAAGGAAAGGGGATTTTAAATCCCTGATATGGTGTGTGAAATCTGGCTTTCTATGAGAGAGGCTTGAATACAAATCAGCTCTAGTCTGATGCAAATTAAAGATGATATTTCTTATTTCTCCTTGGCCAAATAATGGTCAGAGAATGTTAACACTGGCACCACTTCACTTTAAATAAAGAACAGAAAGTGGGCTGCTTTAACAAAAAGCACATCTGTGACTAATCAGGCAAGTCTCAGAGCGTGCATTTTATTAATCACTGACTGCATATGGGAATAGAAACCCTGAATTTTAATTTTAGTAGTAGAGAGATTAGTTGTGTGGGTCACCCAATATCCTGTGAAGTTTCATATATCAAAAATCCAAAGGGACTGTTTGGGGAGAAAACCTGTATTATCTTTCTGAAGTTTGGCAGAGTTGAGTGTTCAGATTTTATATTTGATAAAACTGTAATTCTATGGCGGTCTCTGTCTAGCACACATACACCGAAACACTAACATCAATAAAAGTGGACTAAATAACGGGCCACTTGCCATTTGAAGATTTAGTGTATTAATATTAACTTCCTTAATGGCCTTGATTTGAATGACATAAAACACTAGGACATGCTGATAACAACTGAATATATATTATCCTGTAAGAGAGAGTAACATATCTTTAATTATTTTTGAAATTGAGTTAGTTTGACAATAGCTACAATATAAATACCACATGTGTCTTTTTCAAAAGAAATAAGATAATCATAAGAATTTAATATACTCATAAAAACCCCAAAACTTTACCTATTTGAATGCCCTTGGTTAAATTTTTAAATCGCGAGACAAAGATGGACTTTTCTTACCATTTACAGTGAGAATAAATTCTCTTGTAGTCTTTCCTGCAATGTTGCTGGCGACACAGGTGTAATTGGCTGTATCACCTAGCTCTGCATTATTAATCTGCAAGTATCTTCCTCCGGCTAAGATTCGTACTCGAGGTGTTGCCTGGATTCAGCAAGCAAAATAAGTAAAATATTTCTTTATAAGGTCAAAAGTAACAATTGCAAACTGTATCTTCTAGTATGCTTTGTCTGCTCTCCCCCACCATTGTCCTGGTATCAGAAAATGGTGGAACCATTCCTGCGAGTGGGGTTACGGCAAGGGCATAATAAATGTCCTTAGCTCTCCTGGCCACACGAACCACTGCAGGGCAGGCAGGCGAGTCCAGCTGGGCCCATCAGAGCCCTCCGCAGCGCTCTGCTTCAAGTGCTGGGGAGTCAGGCCTGCCTTCCTCCCGCTAGAATCTCTGGTAGTGAGGATGACGTGAGCCTGGCAGCAGCCTTCCTACCATGTGGGAACAGCGTGTTCTGACTCCGAGGCGGAGCACGCAGAGGAGATTCGGAGGAAGGGCTCAGAGCCTTGCTTACATAACCAGAGCCTGTGGACCTAGCAATGCCGCAAGCCCGAGTTCATACACTGTAGCTACCACATACCTTTAAAAAAATATTTACGCTGGTTTGAGTTTGAATTCTGTCACTTACCATGGAAAGCTTTCTGACAGGGAAATTGACTTTGGTTAACTTACGAAAAACATTTATCCTTTAACATTTTTAAAATAAGTAAATAAATGATTTCAGCTTGCAAATATTTATTTATTCTATGTCTAGGCATGAAACCAAGAATTAAGAAAACAGAGAGACAATTAAATTTAACCTCCCCTATTAAATCCAATTGGGAAAACAGATGTAAACAAATTATTGTGTATAAATTAAAATGCATGATGCTTATAATCATTAAGAAATGCCAGGTAGCATCACAGACTATTTTCCGGCTGTTCCGGAAACCACTTCAGGAAGAGCCTGGATGAGACTTTTCTACCATATGGGCTCCGTCCCAGATAGATGCACATTTCTAATGAAAAAAATTGTTCACACTAAAATATGCAGTACAGATCCATTATTTTTGAACTGCACACACTTTCTCTAGGAGACGTTAGTGATAAACTTTTATTGCCTCTGATAGGAATAAGTGATTTCTTAAAGAAACATGGTAAGTTCTATAAAACATTTCAATTTTTATACAGGGACAGCTGGGTTTTAGGCCAATTAAAGTTTCCAGAGTTGATCCTTAGGATGTCTTTCTGCCATGAACATCAGTAAGTTCTGCTGACTTCAGCTCAGTCTCACTGCGGTTTCCCCTGCTTCTCTCCCCATTTAGCTACTCCTCCGAGTAGCCTTCCTTCCTCAGACAGAACCTCATCCTCGGAGGAGGACCTTGCTTTCTACCCCACTGAGAAAATCAAAACCCAGGGCCTGCACTTCTCTCCTCCTCCCATCTCGCACGTGAATGCCACCTTCCTTTCTGTTTTCCCACCTTGAGAAGGAAGGGCAGCCCTTCTGCCCAAGGGGAGTCTCCTCACCTGTGACCATGATGCCACGCCCTTCCTGTCCAACTCACTTTGTCTTGTATACTCCTCCTTCTCTCCCCTAAATCTCCAGTCTCTTTCTTTCAGTAAATAAAATGATGTAAATCTCTTCTATACCATTCAATGAAGCGTCTCCGATGATTTCTGATTCCTCTCGTTCTTTAACTCCCCCAACAATTATAACCTGTCCTCTACTTTGACCACTGTTGACATCTTCGGTCACGTCTTTGTGTTCCCAAAGCCAACGGACACAACTGCATTTGTATCCTTACGTGGTCTCTACTGCTCCCTCTCCTTCCCTGCTTTCAGGACACCAGCGTCTCCTAGGCTACATCCTGTCTCTCTGAGTCTTCCTTCTCAGTCCCATTCACCTTCTTCTTCCTTGTTCACCTTGAATTTGTCAGTGTCGCTTCGGGCTTTATTCTCATTTACTGGGCTTCTTACCCTGTACACTGTCTGGTCGACCTCCTACAAACCTAAGGCATCAACAAGAAGCTATGCCATGAGGACTACCAACTCAAAAACTTTTAAATGAAATATGGACCCATCCTCCTTAATGCTTTGCAGAATCTCCACTCGGATGATATACAGGTAATTCAAACTCAAAATACTTAAAACTAAACTCTTCTTTGCTTTCGTCATTGGTGAACTCACTCACATCACTTGGTCATATCTGAGATTAGCCTGAACTTTTTCATCATCAACGTCACAGCCTCCATCTGAGTACCTAACAGTCCAGAGTGAAATGAGCACGTGCAAGACAAGACTATGCAGGAAAAGTCAGAGTGTGAAAGGCTTTGTGAGCTAAGCTGGACAGTTTAACCTGAATCCTGAAATCTATGAAAACTCATCAAAGAGTTTTAATCAAGGTCTGCTTCAGTCGTACTCAGTTATTGTCCTGTAGTTGGTTTGCCTGTGCCATTACCTGTGATCGGAATCCCCATCTTCTTCCTCACCCAACATGTACCCATCGTTTAAAACTGGACTAACACACCCTTTCCAAGACGACCCACTGAGCTGTCCCTTGCCTTTCAGTCTGGCTGACTTGTTTTTCCTGTTTCCGTAAAATACCGTATGTCCCTCTAACACATAATTCAGCACCAGTATCTACTCTGCAAGCTTTGATTTACTTGTGTATCTCTTAGAGTCTGTGAGCTACTCTCAGTAGCAATCACAGCACTTAGCACTAGCAGGCACACAATAAATAGAGAAACTGAGGCAGCGACGGTTAAGTGATGTGCATAATGATTTAACCTGACTCACTCTCAGAATCCAGTCTCTGTTTGAGGTTCAGTGTGGTTTGGTGGGGATAGAATCTTTCTACCTTAGGTGTTAGCAGACATAATCTCCTTTATGATTAGGTGCCGCACCCCACAATAGGTTATACCAATAGGAGGGGGAAGGACAACGGGGGGTAAAAAGCTAAGTAACTAGCTACGACGATAAGGACAATGAGAATACTCAAGGTCAAGACTTTGAGCTAGCCCTAAAAGGCTACTTAGAATCCTGGCTGTAACACCCCAGGACCGCAGACAGGTCCCAGCTGAACGTGGGAAGCTTTAGGCCCAGTGACTTTGTTCTTCAAGGATTCCAGCCCTAGACTCCTGAGATTGCACAGATTCTTGGAGTTACTCTTGAGGTCCAAGTCAGGACCAGGGATATTTAGTAACAGGTTTGCCATAGACTTGGCAACTCGGGTCAGTTCTTTTGAAACTTGGAAGGTTTCTTCTATCTCAAGTGCAGAAACAGCTGCAGGTTTCAAATACAACTTTAATCCATGGGCTCCAGGAGGTACATTCTTCAGCCAATTTACACAGCATTTGAATCCAAATACCTGTCTTGTGACCCATAACTAGTTACTAACCACCCCAGTGAAGGCTGAGGAAAGAAGGCTGATCAAAGGACCCCATGCCTACCCCTTCACGGTGGAACAACTAGTAGCCTGGTGTTTGGTTTCGTCTACCTAACGAGGACTCCATGGCTGATTTTTTTTTCTCAAAATGAACCTGTGGAATTTAGCAAGACTCACCTGTAACCGTTCTCCATTTTTAAGCCACGTGATTACAGGCGGGGGCACTGCATCTGATTTGCATTCCAAGGTCACTTGTCTGTTCCGTAGCACAGTGAAATCCTGGGACCCCTCAGTTCCAGCAATATTAGGGGGTACTGGGTGTGAGAAAAAATATGCCAAAGGCTTTCAATGAATGAGATGTAAAATGATCTGAATTATAATAGGTAATCAACAAATGCTGCTTCTGCTATGGAAAGTAAAAGGCATAAACATAAAACATTACTTGATTTAGCCCTGGCTGGTGTGGCTGAGTGGATTGACTGCTGGCCTGTGAAACAGAGGGTCGCTAGTTTGAGTCCCAGTCAGGGCACATGCCTGGGTTGCGGGCCAGGTCCCAACTGGGGTGCGCTTGACAGGCAACCACACATTGATGTTTCTCTCCCTTTCTTTCTCCCTTCCTTCCCCTCTCTAAAATCTTCAAAAAATTACTCAATTTATAGTACAAATGATTACAAATAATGGCATGTGTTTTTGTCTTACTCAATACTTTTACATGCATTAAGTAATGACGTTCTTCCCACAGCCACATGAATAATAAGAAATATAACCCCACAATGTCACTATTTAACACATAAAGAAACTAAGGCACAAAGGAGGGATTCCATGTCCAGGAATACACTTGGTAATGATTTTCTCTGAACATTTAGATTTTAGAACTACTAAATTAGGGTCTATCAAAATATGTAGAAATGTACATACTTTATATGCAGAACTATATCTTTTTAACTCATAACACACAATCTATATGCCATAGTGGCAGGTCCAATGTGTGTGTAGGGCAGGTGAGCGGAGGAGGACACACCAGTAATACACCAGCCCCGCAGTCCGCACACCTCGTCATGTGCCCCATGAGAACGAGAGTAAAATGGGCTCAGTGTTTAAACCGCTCCTCTCCATGAAGAATGCTCCCAGCGCCATGCCAGATGTATCTGGTCCAGCTTTTTAGAAGGTAATTTGACCTTAAGTGTGTGTGTGTGTGTGTGTGTGTGTGTGTGGAAAAGCAAGACATTTATCAGAATGAAATAAAGAAGGAAATAGGTCAATGTGTAAGTACAAAGAAGTGTATAACAATGTTGCTTGTGTTGGTGAAAACATAGAAATAGCCTACATATCCAAAAACAATAGGAAATGGATTAAATAAATGATGGCACATCATTTGGAATAATATGTAATCACCAAAAAATAATGTTAATGTATATTTTTTGATATGGAAATATATTCACAATTCCATTAAATGAGATTTAAAAACAAGTTAAATATTCTATGTTGTATGATCATATTTCTGTGACAAAATATTAATATGCAAAATGGCCTTCTCTTTGTGTGGTAAGATTATGAATTTTAAAAATTTTCTTCCCCTGGCTGGCGTAGCTCAGGGGACTGAGTGCAGGCTGAGAACCAAAGTGTCCCAGGTTCGATTCCCAGTCAGGGTACATGCCTGGGTTGCAGGCCATGACCCCCAGCAACCGCACATTGATGTTTCTCTCTCTCTCTCTTTTTCCCTCCCTTCCCTCTCTAAAAAATAAATAAAATCTTAAAAAAATTTTTCTTCCTATCATAATTTACATGCTATCATTTTAAATCAATAAATATGAATGATTTGTGCAGGAACAAAACAAGAAACAAAATCCACTGAACTATTCCATGAGAGCATTTGATCAGTCAACTACAAGAATGAGATTTGGAGAACACGTATTTCCTCATGCACAGACATAGCTTATGCTATGCTGTGGAGTTGCCCACGTTCCACAAAACACAGCTTCTGCCTAGGTATCAGGGCGCGATGGACTGCGGAACATTCTGCCAAATTTACCGTGCACTCTCACTAAATATTCTTTATCATCATCACCCGCGGGGCTGGATGCCAGACATGTATATCTTCCTGTATCCTCCACCTGCAAAACCCAAGTAAGAAAATGTTACAATGTCACCATGTTGGCTTTGGTGATGAGAACAAACATCCACTAGAATGTGAACGTGAAAATCTCACACCAGGGGAGATTTCACTGCAACTAAAATCTAACAAACTGTTTTAACATTTGTGATTATCACCCAGATGCTGAGCAAGCTGGCATCTCTACTGTATGTGAACCTGTGTTTTAACAGGGTCTCAGTATTTCGCTTCAGCACAATTGCATGTGAGGGATATTTAATGAACTCAGGGAAGGCAGCTATATACAGGACCGAGCATTGTACGTAACAGATTACTCAATGTTTACTGAAGGAATAAGTATTTATGAGTTTGAACTTCAGACTGAAGTTCAAATGAAGTCTTCCTGGAGAAAATAAATAAATAGGTAGATAGTTAGGTAGCAGGTTATTTGAGTAAAGTACATTGATGCTACATTTTGAATTTACCTTTGACATACATGAGGAAACAAAAAGGTTATACTATGTAATTTGGCTGAAATAGGATCATACTGATGGCAAAATCTATTATTTTCCGACTCAAACTAGAAACATTTCTTTAAAAACCCACATGCACGGTCTCCCCCGAAGAGCTGGTCTTTGTTCATATGTTTGACATTGTGTAGAGACGGCCCATCCTTATGGGTGTGTAAAGAATACGCTGCAAACTGGGGGATCTGACTACTGTGAGAAAACGTATTTTGGAAAAGTCAAAAAACGTTGTTTTCATTGATTTTACTACTTGAATGTTCCCAGTATATGGAGAATTTACACATTTTTACATTCAAAACTGACTTTATAGGTTATGGAAAAAGTTTTTGGTAGGCTGCAGAAACTCCCCTGAAAAAATTTAAGACCAGTCTGTGAAGACAAGTATGTTTGGAAAAACACTTAAACACAACTTTAGAAGAATGGCACTCACTCGGTCCTTCAATTGAGAATTAAAAATGATGTGGTATTGCCCAGAGACTAATTTCTGAATTTCTCATCATGTTTCCAAAACCTCTGCAAGTCGACTTTTCTGCACCAACTCAATTTATTCCCAAATGATACTTCCCCTGCACTTGCCCCGACTTAGCCAAACTTCAACCATCATTCCGGACTACTACTAAATCTTCCCTCCTCCCAAGAAGTATTTCTGACAACTTATGCCCTTTAAGATAACAGTCATTTGCAGCTATATTTTCTAAAATATGTTCTATTAATAGGGTGTTTGAAAATTATAGCTCATCGGGGTTTTTTTTTCAGAGTAAGCTTCTGCAGGGTTGTTGGGAAGCACGGCTCCCAAAGGAGGGAAAGGTACAGTGCATCGCCTTCCGAGTCCAGTTGGTCAGACGATTCTTCCCTCTTTGGAAGGAATCACCGACGAGGGCTGGATGAAAGATGTCTAAGATGCTCTTATCTCTACCACACACTGTGGAATTTGCAAAACGTCCATCATGTGCCAGGCAATCTGTATGCTATAGATATGTGCATGCCAAGACAAAGTTCAACTAAGTAAAACATAATTTAGTCCGTGCCGTAACGGAGCTGTGTACAAAATGTTATGGAAACGGAGGAGCAGAGGAGCAAAGAGCAGTCTTTATGCTTGGTAATGTCACATTTTTTGCCCTATCATGTTTTTAATGGTTTTGTTGCTTCTTTTCCCAATTTTATCACACACATAGTCTTATTTCTCTTTGACAACCAAAAGCTTCCTGGAGGCTGAGAAATGTCTCATGTATGATGTTTGTCGTCTCCACAACCGCTGGAACGTGCAGGTCGCCATTCGACACTCTATGGCACCTTGGTCTTCTTTGGTCGGAACCCAGCTGTTCACTCCTGCACTGAAGACCTGCTATAATGTGGCCTGAGTCTCCCTCTCCAGCTTTATGTACCATGGTTTCTCCATAGTTATAATTCCTTTATAAATTTAGGATTTATACTCCACATACTTTCTTGCCTTCACGCTACTCTTTATGTTACAAAAGTCTTTCACTTCCTTTTCGCCTGTTGAAATGATAACTTCCAAGTGGGTTGGAAGTTTGACCCGAGTTTTCTCAGGGGGATTGCAATGTCTGATGGAGAGATGGGGAGGGGAAAGTGTGCTGAGTTCCACTGACTGAGCTTTTGAACCAGACCCAGGCCTGAGACCCCGGCTCCACCACTGAGCAACGGTAAGTACTTGGTAAGTAAGTGCTTCACCTCTCAGGGTCTGTGGAAGGGGGATAAGGACACTGCTCCACAGAGCTGTCGTGAGGTCACATCTGTGACAGAGCCCGTCACTGAACCCAGGACTGACACGATTTATAATCCTTGGCTCTCTTTCCAGCTCCCTTTCCTCAGTGAAAATGCAAATAAAAGACTAAATACTCTGTTATTCTATTTTTAAAGGAGTGATGGTTATAATAACAATGAGAGCAGCAGCAACAACAACAATCCTATCTAACTCTATCTTAGAATCACCACAGGCCTGTGGCACCAGGCCAGGTACGCGATATTAGATCAGCGCTCAGTGCCCAAGTGCATGAGTTAGCTTTTATTATTATTTTTGTCCTCAGTCTACAGATGAGGGCATTGGGGCACAGCTGGATAATATTTGTGATAGAAGGCTTTCCTTCATCAGAATGGAAGACTATTACACTAACGTGTCCCCAACATATGTTTTCTCTAACATGTTCACATTTCTGATCAATTTCCTCAAGTACAACCTAAAAGAACAGTCGATTTTATTAAATTGATCATTTTTTTAAAAAATCGCGTCTCTTCTGATTTTCTTTGAGGCTCATGTATATGTATGTTGAATTGCTTTTTGCCGGCTCCATAAAAGGGGACATGCTGTAAACCAAGAGCTGTGGGAAATATTTTGTCCGTTCTAGCACCGTGGGAATTTGTGAAAGTTAATGGGCAGATAGCTTTCTTTCTTCTGAGTTTAAGACGGTACTTCCACTTCTTTTTAGTCCCGTTACCTTGTGTCTCTACCCGGTCAGGCACATCAGAGAACCCACAGCTGACCCTTGCTAATGTTCCAGAGACTGGTGATATATTCAAATTCAAATATATAATTTTCCCAACATTTTGTCCTACGTCAGCAAAGGAGAAGGTGAACCTAGGACAGAATAATTGTAGGGACTTGAACTTACCTGACTACTCGATATTCGAAGAACCTCTCCTCCTCCAAGAGTTTGTACCTGGCCTGTCTGGGGAAGGGGCCGTCCATCTTTCATCCAGGTGATTTTAGGGGCTGGGCTTCCGGAAGCCATGCAGGTAAGTTCAAGTGGGTTATTGACTATCACTGATACTTCCATAGATTCTTCAGATCCATTGATATGAGGTGGTTCTATTTAAAGGAAATTAAAAACAACCAAATTAACTTGCTCTTTGATTAAAGGAACTGCTAATTAGAAAAACTTTAAAAGAAAGTTCGACTCAAATATACGATAAGAATCGATTAGAACAAGGATGCCAAAATAACTACTAAATGTTATTACTTTGGAAATGGCCATATTTTAAAAGGGCTGGATCCTGGCTTTAATCTTAATAGATTGTGCAGCAAATGGCAAGCCATTACAAGGTGGTTACATTCAGTAACTGGGGTTCCAGAGCACTCTGACCTAACTGTGAAGATGGAAAGTAATGAGAATGGAACCCATCTTGTACCATTTTTCAAAGAGAGGCACTTAAACACAGTAGTGTGCTTCTGCACCTTTTCAATATCTATTGTTCCTACAAAAGCAACAGGCAAATGCCATGGAATTTTGCCATTGTCTCTTCCATGCAGAACTTGAAGAGGATGCAGTGACTAAGCCAAAGAAAAAAATAGTTACATTTGGAGAGTATTCCTGCATAAAACATGTATGTTATGTCTGGGTAGAAATACTTTCCTTTTTTTTTTTGTTATTTATCCTTCTAAATTATTCTCAAGGGGATGTTATGGGATCTAGACACTTGAAAAGAACAAGTTTTCTTAGTTCAACTGGTCCTAATTTACGAATACTTTTGAAACAGATTTCCCTTATAATGATCACTCAAGTTTTCTATGAACATTTCCAGCTTACTGTTTCATAAGGTAGCCAAACTAACTGTTGGACAGCTCCAAATATTAGCTGTTTATTTATTTACTTATCTATTTCTTATCAGGCTCCTGGCACAGGGTCTGGAATCAAATAGCCTGAATTTGAATCCTGGCTTCAAAAATGATTAGATTAATGGATTTGGAAAAATCTCAAAATAAGGATAGTACTATTAATTAACTATCGTATTTTGTCATGTATAATGCACATTCAAGTGTTTGGCCCAAGCTTTCAGAAAAAAAAATCTTTTGTTTTAATTTTTTAATCCAATAATTTATTTTTTATATTTAGGCATTTGTTTTTTGTGTTATAAAGGAATTTTAGCACTTATTTTTAAACATATTATGACGATCGAAATTTTATGTAACAAATAATTATAACACACAAGAACAGATACAAGGTATTTCAGCTACTACCCATGTACAATGCATATCTTTATTTTTCCCTCAAAAATTTGAGAAAAAAAGTGCACATTATACATGGCAAAGTATGGTAATAGGATTGTTGTGAGGATTCAATGAGATAATCTATAAACAATGCACATTTCTTTTGTGTTACTGAACCTGTTTTATTTTATAATTAATGTTTAAAGAATTATTACTACTATAATGGCCACTACAACTGTTGGTATTAGTATTAAAACCTGCCTCCTAAAAATTTTTACCTATGGCCCTCATTTTTCTTTCTGGAAAAAAGAGAATATATTATATCTGTATTTGGTTTTAGATTATAAATAAGAAGTCAAACAAAATACATTTCTTTAAGTGCATTTTAGATTGATTCAAGATTTCTTGCTTAAAAGATCTGTCTCCATGTCACTCACTAAATTAAATAAAAACTCCACATTACAGTTTCCAAGGGTTCCATAATAAGGTTTCAATCCATCTTTATAACATCAGCTACATTTAATATAGTTATGTATAATCTAGATTTTAAATTAGACGATTTCTCTCTCAACAAGTCCAGGCTTTTCTTGTTCTGTGACTTTACTAATGCTACCCCTTCCAGTGGAAGATTCTCCAACAGTCCATCTCCTAACTGAGCATATTCAGGTAGGTAGTGACATACCAAGGTCATGTTCATGCCATTAAGTTCCTCTGTAAAAACTATAAATCCTTTCTTGATTCTATCAACAAAATTTCTATCCCTTTTACTTTCCACAGCATGTGGTTGGTATCACTCAAAAGCATGCATCTGATTCTCCTGACTGTGGTCAGTTCTTTATTCCTCTTACTTTTTGGTTATTTATTATGTGTCAGTTGCTATGGATAAAGGATTAGTTAGGCAAGACCTTCATCCTCAAAAGGTTACAGTCACTAGATTTAAAACAATAATGATAACAGCAGCAACAGCAGAAACAACATGTTCCCGACTGGCTCCATCCCCAGCCATCAGATCCCACGTGTGTCAGGTGATTCTGAGCCGCTGCACCCCGTGTCTTGTCCTTACGTCTTGTGTGTTGGGCAGCATAGGAGTTGTCCGAACTCTGCTGACTCCGGAACTTTATTTCCGGCCTAGATCTGTCTACTGAGCTCCAGACCCATATATGCAATGATTAGGAATCATCATCAGTGGGATGTCAAACTCGACACATAGTCAGCCTGTTACCTTATCCCTCAAAACCTGGTTCTTTTCCAGCATTCCCTGCAGTTACGTGATAGATACACTGATCATTCAGTTACGTGAGCTTTTGAAATGAGGTCCAAATTCTCTAAAATGTCCCCAAAGCCCCTCACGGTCTGTGTATTTCCAGTCTTGTCACTTCCTTTCCCATTCAGTTCAGTGAATGCTACAGATGGACAACTCCAACTCTGTCCTTTTCAGGTGAAAGATGTGAGCAACTCCTCACTCACCTCTACACCCTAACCCTTTAAGGCTCAAATTTACCCTGGAGAAGCTGTTCTCTGAACCTTACCATCCCACAGAATCTTATCTGAGCCATATAATCTGCACCCCACTCAACAGGACTTAGGGGTTCAATATCTGTGTTCCCTCAGATGGAGGAACTTGAGGACAGAGACTACATTTTCTTATTCAAGGATGCATTCAAGGAATGGTCACATAATGGTTGCTCAATAATTATTTGTCACATGATGACTGAAACATGCCTGGCTCATAATATATAGTCAGTATTAATGTTTAGTATGTGAATAATTAAGGTATAAGATCACATTTATTTATGTTGTTTCCTGTTATTTCTAATATTCTGTGAACTGATGTACATAAATTTGGAGTTTCGTCCTTCACAGACACACACACTTTCTTCTGTCTTGGGTCTGTCGGTATCGTGGAGTCCTGCCTCGACACCACCCTGCATTCTATGGACACTCATCTGTACCACAGCATCTCTCTTTGTTTATTTAGATACTGGCTTGCCTCCCTCTACAGTGAAAAAACTCCCCTTCATCCAGCTGACAAGTATCTACTTCCATTCAATGCAATGAGACAAATGAACATTGTCAAATGCACTGTGAATACAGCAATAAGTAAGACGGCTACTGCCTATCATAGAGTCTAACTAAGGATGAAGCTGACTTTTAAAGTTACACAAATAATTACATTATAATAGGTTCTATGAGAAAGATTACAGGGCATCCTAAAAACACATGCTAACCTCTTTGGCTAGACCCTTGCCAAAATTCTTCCTGTTGCACCGTGTAGGGTGCATTTTGTTCTATATAAAGAGCCTAAGGTTTTTACCTACACGGTATTAAAAAAAAGTATTGATTTTTAAAATAGTTCATTTCATTCATCTTCATTCTCTTCCTAAGTCAAAATTTCTGATTTCAAGGAAAAGCTGTATTTCTCTTTATCCTATTTGTTTGCATGTAGGACACTAGAATACACATCTTAAATGTTTATTTTGATGCATACAGGAGTAAATGGAACTAGGTTATTCAAAACGATGATTACAACTATAATCTACACATTGGATCATTTAAAGGCTGTTTGGAATAACACCCAACAGTACAAATATTATACTTTTTCATTAAATTACTGTTGTCAGATGTGCTTTCAGTTCCTGGAGCAAAAATTGACAAATAGTAGCTCTCACCTTTTTAGACAGATAAAAAACACAATAATTTAAATTTAACCTGCTTCAGACAAGAATAATTCTAGGTGAGTTACAACACAGAAATATGAGGTACAATGAAGTTTTGACAAACTTTGCTCCATAGCAAACGATTTTAAGGATTTTACGTATTTACTAGCGCCACTCCCTTCCCAATTATTGAATGTTTACACACCTAGGACCTTCAGGATGAAGTGTTTGCTGACTTCTCCAGCTTCGTTTGAGGCAATGCAGGTGTACCTTCCCGAATCTTCGGTCTCTGCTCGGATGAGCTGAAGCGCCATTCCTTGCGTGCTTATCGTCAGGTGGGCGTCAAGCCCCAGAGGCTGGCCATCCCTCAGCCACGACATCCTGGGGGTCGGGGTTCCATCTGCGAGGCACGCCATGGAGGCAGAGCTACCCTTGACAACTGTGATTTCCTCTGTTCCCATGGCATTGTCCAGATTCGGTGGAACTATACAGGAAACAAAGCAGGCATCGTTTATATATCTATTTTAATTTGAGAGCAATCTAGATAAAAGATGGAAGGGTTCGATTAGTTTATAGTGTTTCTATGATCTGTAAAATTATAGAATTTGAAGTAGCATATAATGAATAGATGACTTTACTATAGAAACGTGTGTTAGATAGGCTAATTATTAATCTTCCAAAGTATTAGCAATGAAACCTCAGGATTGTTTCTTGCAGAACATACAATGCTCCAATATGTTTAAATTTTGGCCATGTTTTAACTTCTTAGGTTTGTCTCTTTAATTTGTTATAATGCATATTGTAATTCCAGAAGTATACTTTCAACTACTTTATGTGTAATAAAAAATATTATATTCTAGAAATAGTTTTATACAATCCAACACAAGTCATTTGTAGGCTATAGTGAATGGTTACTTGACTATTCTGAGATGTTCTTGGGGATTGAGAAATCTGGACCAGAAAACCTTAATATTTCAGAAAGAAAATGTTGCAAGTTCTCCATCTACATATACACACACAGACATATACATGCACACATCAATTCATATTTGCAGTACTCTAAATGGGCCACCAATAATATCAGAAAACAGTGTCAACTTTAGATTTATATGAAAAGACTGGTCTTATGTCTAGATTGAAATGCCATTACTCTCAAACATTTAGATTTGATTTAATGCAAGATTCCAGGTTAGAAGAGCATTCCAAGACAGTATGCTCCAATAAATAAATATGAACCCCTTGGGAGAAAATGTGTTCTTCCCTAGTTAGCCAGATGTTATCTGACCAATCTCTTCTGATACGGCGACATCTAGATATAAGCCTGCTGCTTAACACTGGACACGTGGCGAAGAGCACCAGGGTTCCTTTGGCGACATACCCAAAACCTGAAGGCTGTAATGTTTGTTGTCCACTCCAGCTCTATTGGAAGCCACACAAGTGTACACGGCGACATCAGACACCTGAGCTCTCACAATCCTGGAAAACAATTTGACCCAACATTTCATAATTTGATCCCATTCAACATACACAGATAAAATACTTACGATGTGAAGATAGATTACAGAAAGTGATCTATGCTGGGGAATTTGAGGTATGAGGATTATAACCATCCCTCACTAAGTATAGATGCCTCAAATGCAATTTATTCTGCAAATTTGAATAGGCACTGACAATAAGCCACTGAAAATTCAACATGATGTAGGGAAATAGTTTTTCAAATATACACTAATGGAGAGTGATATTACATGATTGTAGTCGACATCTTCCTATTATTCTGCTACATAAATTTTAAGTAAAATAATAGTTCTTGGAAATCCATGTGATCGATACGTCTCTTTATAAAAGAACCATTTTACATAATTTACTAAAATGTGAGCACTTAAATAACAATAAAAAGCCATTACAATTTTATATTTGTTATCCTCCCTCTTCTAAAAAGATACTGAAAAAGAAAAACACAAACAATAGTAAAAACTTAGAAAAATATTTCTTAAACACGATTTAGATAAGTTAAAGCCTATAATCACAGTGACTTTCTGCCTAGCAAATGACAAATCACATGCAATAAAGGCCGACCTGATAACCTGCCCTCCCGACAGCAGCCGGATGTGGGAGGAGAGAGGCAGAGGAAGTCCGTTCTTCAGCCAGTTTATCTGTGGTGGGGGCTTCCCCAAGGCTCTGCATTCAATATTTACTGACGTGTCCACCAAAGCCGTTAGTTTCTCTGTTTCTTCTTTATTACCCCTGATTGCAGGTGGAACTACATCACGCAGAAAATGAGGGCGAGAAGGGGGTGGGGTGTGTGTTACTAGTTCATATCATGGCAACGCCTACCCACCTTTCTGCTGTGTATCCCAAATGGAAACCACAATAACATCATATTTTAAAACTAAATGCTTCCGATACCTGTCACTGGACCTTCATTTCTACTGAGCGATTTCTGAGGCAGCACAGTGAAAAGAGAGTGAAGTTTCATATTTACCATAAACATGTAAGTTAAAAATTCGGTCTTCTTCTCCAGCAGGGTTGGTAGCGACACACGTGTACTTCCCCATGTCGGATGGGAGAGCTCCGTAAATGACCAATGTGCTGCCGTTCGCAGTCACCCTACAGAGGGGTCATAAAAGGGCACCGAGAAGATTTACGTCAAGCTACAATCCGAGCCACCCCAGATTATTGCGTTCTTTAAAAAAAACATAAAATACATTTCTCTTGGATATAATGGCTCAAATATTTTTCACTATCCACATGAAAGCCTGTGAAGTCAGACCTAGTCAAATGGATGGAGATTTCAGGCGACCAGCTGCAATTCTGCAGTCAGGGTCTCCCGTAACCACTGCCTCCTTCTGAGCAAAAAGGAAAGCAATCAAGGTAGGAACTTCGCTATCCAAGCCATAGGCAAGGCACGCTTCTTTTCTTTTTTCCTCAGAGTTGGAATACTTTATTCTCAGTATGACAACATAAGGTTTGAATTAAAGACAAATCATACAAAATTCTGGTATTAACATTGAAAAATGTTACAATGAAAAATTAAAGAAATTATTTGTAAAAATGAGGCTCTACACAACTGAGTAAGAGTCTTAATGAGGAGAGGAATACTGTAATTTATTTAAACTGTGGCACCCACTCAGAATTGTGTGTGGATATGTTTTGCAAAAATTTTTCTGCAAGTTCCTAAAGCTTCTCCTTTGAACTATGCAACAGTAAATAGTAACCATATAGTTAGAGTATCAAAGATATCTAAGTTAACTGCTGACACTCTTCACAGACCACTAATTATCAAGCAAAAACTCCTGCATTTCATATAGAGATTAGACTGCTATCTGTACTTACTCCTACAATAGTGATTGTATTAGTTTCTCCCAGTGCCAAAAGTAAATAGTCCATTTCTAATATGTCATGTCATTAAATATGATTATTGATGATGACAATATTATTTTCTGGGTTTATTATATTTTTTTCTTTTTCAAAATGATTGACTGTGGGCGAGAGGCATGGGCTGCTGGAGGGAGACAAGAGGGAAAAAACTGGGACAACTGTAACTGAAAAAAACAATAGCAAATATATAACAAAGATAATAAAAATAAATAAAACATAGTTGTTTAAAAATATGAATTTTAAAATTCCATGAGTCTAATAGATGAATGAACAAAAAAGTGCAACTTTGCTGTGAACAAGGAAATTAGTAAGTGCACTTTGGAAAACATTACTCTATTTGACTGATGAATTGTTCTACCTATAAATGTACACATATTATGGAGCAGTAAACAAATAATCAATAAAGTAGATACAAGAATAAGTATATTTAAGGATCTTCATGTAAAAGCAGTGACAGATTGTAAATTCTTAGGTACAAATATTATATAAGGTCTTTAGGTTCCATCAAGTGTCTGATACTTGGATTGGAATATGGTCAATATCAGCTGATTTAATAAAAATAATCAAATAATATTTCCTTTAATTGTTAACTATTCAGAAATGTCCACACCAGAGGAATGAAACTTAAAATATATCTCTAAAATATCGGGCAATTTACCCAATCTTGTAAAGGAATAAATATCTGAATTTTAATATAAAATAACTTCAAAGAAAACATTTATCTTTCTTTAATTATGTATATTCAATTCATTAACTAGAAAATATACTATAAATTATTAAACTTAAAATAGTGGTTTAAAATGATAAAGCTTGCAATACATTTAATTAGTGCCTACTTATGCATATATAATTCTTCAAGTAATTATAATTGCCCTGGTATTTGTATATAACAGGGCTTTGTGATAAAGTAATCTAGTAGTGTGTAGAATTCTGTTGTTCTGCCAAACGCATTTGTTGTTGAAAGTAGCAGGATGCTCTCACCACATTTATTATTCCATCTACATGTGGTTTGTGGCATACATAGCAAGTATCAGCTGAAAACGGGATTTAGACAAATCACTGCATGGAATGAACTGGGGTAGATATTGTATGTTTTCTCAAAATGAGCCAAGAAACAGCATGTCTGGTGGTTTGGAGATCTCAGGACACAAAATCATATCTAAGATTATTGGTGAGTCTTTTGTAGGAAACACTGGTGTGATGATAGCAGGGAAGAGCTAATTACCGCGACATGGGCTCAGGTATAAGCATTTATTCTGAGATTAGAGGCATAAAACAACAGGTAACTGACATTTGTAGAAATGAATGTCTGAGGAGATTCCATAACTCAGAGCTGATGAATAAAGAATACACACACACACACTTCTGAGTGATCCTCCTCCAAGGAGAATTTCTGTGTCCAATGCTCCAAAATTTTATGTTTTTCTCTTTGAATATAACTAGCCAAGTTCCAAGGCACCTGAATTTGGTGTTATTCGCGTGAAACATGAAGCATAAAGCATTGTGCAAGACCTTAAAATTAATGATGCAAAGATTCTTCTTAAACATACCGGATTCTTTCTGATTCACTGCTAGGGATGGGGCTTCCATCTCTAAGCCAGTGAATGACTGGGGTGGGAATGCCATTTGCACTGCAGACCAGCTCAACGTTTTCCCCTAGGAGGACACTGACTTCACTTGGAATTTCAGCACCAACAACACTTGGAGGAACTTTGGAGAAATAACAATGTCCATTAACAAGGCACAATGATATAAATTCTAATGTGTACAACAGAATAACAGAACAACATACCATTTTAATTTCATATCCTTTCCTAGATTGTGGTTCAAGATAAAACTATTATTATCCTCATAAAGTATTTTTAAATTAGGAATAGCTAAAGCAATCGCTTTATCTTTGTAATTTGAAAGAATTATTTAGTCGTAGGGACTGGTGACAAGTCTACCTCTTGGACATACTTCCTGGATAAATAGAATCACTCGTAGGTTAAATACTTAATAGACAGTTTAGAATTAGTACAATTCAGGAGAATCTTCTTTGTAAACTCTTGGCATAAGGTCTGAGAAAAGTGTCTACTTGGGTTCTTTCTCCATAATGCAACTTAAACGTTATTTAATCTGAACAAAAGGTAGGCTTATTAAAGATCCAAGAGTTTCTGTTCTCTTTTTCTAGCCATGTTTGGTTTTCACTTTAATGGTTTGACTGAGAAATAATGTATAATCAAAATATTGACAATGGTATTGAACAAAAACAGATTTGAACTTCTCTTCTGGCAATTACAGTGGTCTGCTGGAACAGCTCACATCAGTTCCCGAGAGCCCATTTTGCACGCCCTCCCTACTCCGTGACATGGTGACATCATGTTGGTGGCGTGAAATGACCCATGGCGGGGATGTTTGCCCCATGGACACTGGCAACCCACTGGCTGCACACCACTGCCCATTTACCTGGAGAGTCAATTGTTCAACCTTTATTAGCACTCCACTGCATGCTCCCTCCCAATCTCATTTTAGTCACCGAGAAGATGAGAATGATTATACCCAGTTTACAGAATTGAGAGTGTTACAGAAGTCAAATCAACAAGGATGTTAGTAAGAAGTATCCTTTAATGAGTGTATATGACAAGTACTCCGCTAGGCTCTATGTGTATATATTATTTCTAGTCTTAGGACATGGTAACATACATAAAAAGTCTGGTAAGATGTTTGGTCATACCGCATACCCCCCTGATTAACAGCTGTTCCTACTAATGCATTGAGCATAATGAAACATGCAATTTCTAACAGTGACTCCCTGAGTAGCTGTTTTTCCCATTCAGTTTCTGAAATCTCAAAGTAATCCAGGAAATCACTGATGGCCATACATTTATTTTACTTCTTTGATTTCATTTTTTTTGTTAGCAGAGCACATAACAGATCAATACTAACGCACATTTATGATTTATGAATCAGTATTTTGAAAATAACTCAACATTGGAAAAAGTAAGCATTTTGATTTAGTTTCAAGTTAGACTTCCATTTCAATGAACTATTGAGACAAAAGTACTAATTAGAGGTTTACTGAAAATCAAAAGGATACAAGTTCCCCTTGCAGGGCTCAATACTATGCTGGAACGTATAAGATTAAGTAAATATTTGTTGGATGAATTAGCACTTTTTATTCTCACTCCAAAATAGCAAAAGATTCATGATTGCTTGAAGTTTACCCAATCCCCTAACTGTAGTTAGAACATAACGCAGTCTCTTCATGAAATAAATATTACTTATATATTTATATATGAATAGACCGATGTGCTTCACCTGAAAAGAAATTATGCCAGTTTTAAATAAAGCATAACTCAGCAAGAATTTTGCTAAACATGAAAAAAATAAGGATTATTAAATTTCTACTATTTTTCCACACTTATGCTGATTTCCATGAAAATACAGTCCACTGATAAAGACAAGACAGAGGATTGATAATATTTTTCATTGATCTAAAGACATTTTTGAATCAATTTCAAATGATCTAACGATCTCTTTAACCGTAGACTTATTTTGTACTATTGAAAGTATAACTGAAGATGCGGAAGATAAATCATATACCTTGAATTGAAAGAATGTAAGTTTTCTGTGCTTTTCCTTCCATATTTGATGCAATGCATGTATAGTTGCCACTATCTGAACGCTGAGACCGGGCAATTTGGAGTTTGCTACCTCCAGATAAAATATGAACTTCAAGTGAGTCAGAATTTTCTAGGGGTGGAAAAAGAGCAAAACAAAACGTAAGAAAGCTTTTATTTTTAACATCTCTACAATTCAACATAAAAATGTCTTGCTTCTTGTGATAGATTTCTTAATAGGAGGGGTACTGGGGATGGGTTAAAAAGGTAAAAGTGATTAAGAAATATAAATTGTCAGTTATAAAAATAGTCACAGAGATGTAAAATACAGCCTAGGACATGTAGTTAGTAATAATGTAATAACTATGCACGATGTCAGATGGGTACCAGGCTTGTTAGGGTGATAATTTCGCAAGGTATATAAATGTCTAATCAGTATGTATTAGTTTCACAGCTGAAACTAATATAGTATTGTGTCAACTGTGATTGAAAAATAAGTTTTGAAAAGCTCTTCTTTTGTGGTTTTATTTTAAATGAGAGCCTTTTTGAAAAAACGCTAAGAGAAAGATCTCCTTATAAAATAAATAATTTTTTAAAAGGTTTTATTTACTTTTAGAAAGAGGGGAAAGGAGAGAGGAAGAGAGGGAAACATCATTGTGTAGTTGCCTCTTGCACGCCCCCTACGGGGGACCTGGCCTGGAACCCAGGCATGTGCCCTGACTGGAAATCGAACCAGCGACTCTTTGGTTTGCAGGCTGGCACTCAATTCATTGAGTAACACCAGGCAGGGCAAAAAAAATAAATAAATAATTTTATGAGCCTATTTTGTAAGTTTATATTTCAGGAGAGTAAGCTTTATGAACTAAAAGCACAGCTATGAGAACAATATGAAAATGTGCTGGTTTATAAAGCTAGTGCATTCAGAGCCAAAGAAAACCACAAAAAAATGCAGAGCTGTATTACCTATGGGCTTGTGGTTCTTCAGCCATACTATAGTGGGAGGTGGGATTCCAGTGGCATCACATGTTAAGGTCACAGGATTGCTGATTGTCTCAACAACCACTTCCATTCCAGGTCCTTCGATACTGGGTGGCACTGTAAAAAGACAGAATAAAGTCATGTGTCCTCATTAAGCTAACTCAGGACACTGTCTTTCATTGGCATATCTGGGGGAAAAAGAGTTGTATTAGAGGCAGATGCTCACCATATACATTGAGGTGGAAATTTTTATCATCCCGTCCTGCTACATTTATAGCTCTACATACATACTGGCCTGTGTCAGACACCTAAAAGAAAAAGATACTATTGTATGTGCTCCATTAAGTTATAGATGACCAATCACACTGTTCCAGTGTAGATTAAATCATCAGTCATCTTGACGCTCAAACGCCCCAGTTCTAATTGCTTCCTGTCATCCTGCTTTTTTTTTATATATAACTACGGTCAATGGCATTGACGATGTTATCATAATAAACATCATTTTTTACTGTAGTAATGGGAATAGGCACTTGCCAATTCCCTCTTCCACGATCCCACCAAAAGTCATGACGAGGAGACAGGGATAAAAGATGCACCTCAGCTTTCTTGATATGCAGCATCTGTCCATCAGCCAAAACCGCCACGTGAGGAGATTCGGTTATCATCCGCCCATTCTTGTACCAGGTGACGACTGGCGGTGGGACGGCGTTGGACTCGCACTCCAGCGACACTGAGGCTCCCTCTCTTACGTTAACTACAGACAGGGATTCACTGCCATGATCTTTAATGCTTGGGGGCACTGAGGGAAAAAAACAAGAACAGGAGGTTTTTTTTTATTAAGGTGTGCAGACAGAAAAGATTTAATACCAGTTTAAAAATGAAAGAATTTTCTGAGAGTGAAAACAAACCATAAACAGTCAGGGAGACCTTTTTCTTGCTTTCACCAGCCTGGTTGATAGCTATGCAAGTGTACTGACCACCATCGGATTCCTTGGCCCGGATGATCTGCAGAGTTCGACCACCTGTGGGCAAATGTGGTGGAAGTTGAAGAGTGGCATACAGGTGGTTCTCATAACTCATATTTTTATCAATAAGATAAATGATAGTATGCTCTGTTACAGTAAAATTTATTTAGAAGCAATTCATATTTAAGATGGAAGAACTGAATCACTTTTCTTTGATCCTTCCTTTATGATTGATTGTACTTCTTTATAAAAAGTGAAATTGAATCTGGCTGGTGTAGCTCAGTGGACTGAGCACGGGCTGTGAACCAAAGTGTCACGGTTCAATTCCCAGTCAGGGTACATGCCTGGGTTGCAGGCCATGACCCCCAACAACCGCACACTGATGTTTCTCTCTCTCTCTCTCTTTCTCCTTCTCTTCCCTCTCTAAAAATAAATAAATAAAATCTTTAAAAAATTAAAAAAAGTGAAGTTCATAATTTTTCTCTCCATTAAGCAAACATGGGTAGAACTGTTTGATGTAGGTTCTAGTGAACGAACAGTAATTGTGCTATAGTCAAGTATGTTAACAAGTATTTCCCACAGTGCAGAAGTGTCTGTCTGCCTGTCTAGCTATTTATCTATCATCTAGAAGCTTTAGAATTGATTAAAAACAGCCAGTGAATGTATCCAATGAAGGCACTATTTACTAGCCTATCACCCACATGGAATTACCAAGCCGTTCTGTTACTAAATTTCATAATTTCTTGAAGTGGACTCTGTTACTGTAGATTCTCACTAAAATCATAAAAGTCTACACGATCTCATCCTAACAGCCCCAAAGAGGGAAAGAGAGGCAATTAATGTGAACAAATAAATGGAGCAAAGTTTGGAAGCTGAAAGGCCATGTGTATTTAAAATAAAGGAAAATGAGAACATTTTGCCCACCTTATAAGAGCACTGAGTTCCTTACCAGGCACGATGAGAGCGTTTGCGTTTGGCTTGATAGGCTGCTCGTTCTTGAGCCAGCTGAGATCGGGAGGTGGAAAACCAGAGACCTCACAGCTCAAGGAGATGAAGTTGTTCGCCACGACCGTGAGATTTTCAGGGTTAGGACCAATGACACTTGGAGGAACTGTAAGAGTAAATGTGTTCAAGGTGAAATCTGATACTACCAGTAATACACATTCCACTTGATTATGAGAAGCCCAACCACTACGCTCCGCCAAAGCACTGTGTTGATGACACTGTTAATTACCTAGCTGTCTTCCCTCTTAGAATTCACGAATGCCCTTCTCAAACCTAAGTCCCTCCGTCTTGTTTCCCCCAAATGAAAAAGAGTGCCGGCATGTTCAAAGACAGAATTATTCTGCATTTTATTGGAAAATGTAGATGGCAACTCCTAAGATGGGTTTGTCAATGTACAAAGAAAGACCTAATGATGCTTTTCAAGTTTGAATATTCTTTAAAAAATATTATATCCTTATTTAAAATTTTTATTTTCCTGCACATAGCATTTATAGAGTATAAGTTTAATTTTAGAGGGTATCTATCAATATATTACACAGGTAAATTCAACAATGTGAATCAATGGCTTTCAAGATGAGCAGGAAATTTAAGAGATAATCCTACGGTTTATTCAAAACAAACAGAAAATAAGGAATAAACAATACTATGGTGTGTTCAACCCTCCCCCCAATAAAAAGCAAAGTGGAGTAAAAAAGAATAAGATTAATAATACATTGAGTTCTCATACAACCTTATGAGCTAGATACAGCTCTCATCCTCATGCTACAGATGAGGGAGACATAGAGAGGTTAGCATCTCTCCCGAGATTTCACAACGAGTTACTGGTTTGGAAGCCATGCAGTCTGGCTGTAGAACTGTATAGAACCCCTACTCTTAGCCCGCTCTATGCTGCTTAGTAATTACAAGTGTGAGGAGTGTCAATCAGTAGTGTAGGGTGACAGCAGGGAATGAACCTAGTTTGGGGATCAGGAGAAGGAAGTGACATTTGAGGAGATTCGTGAAATATGACCAGGAATAAGCCACGTGGAAGACAGGAACTGGGCGTGTCTTCCGGAAAGAAGGCACAAAGTACAGTTGTCCCTCTTATCCGCAGGGGATACATTCCCATACTCCCAGTGGATGCCCGAAATCCAGGATAATATTGAACCCGATACATACACTATTTTTAAAACCTTTTCAGTTAAAGGAGCCACTTCAGGCTTCTCTTTGGCATGTCTCAATTGCCAGCATCACTCTTGCGCATTGCGGACATGAGTAAGGAAACTCAGTTACTTGAACACAAGCACTGAAAATGTGGCACTTGGTCTAATAACTGAGACAACTACTGAGTGACTAAAGAGCGGTAGCATCCATGGGGTGGCTGCACTGGACAAAGGGATGATCAGCATCCTGGGCAGGACAGAGCAGGGAGACGGCCCGAGACTGGCACAAGATTTCATCAAGCTGCTCACTCAGAATGGAGTGTAATCTAAAACATGTGAACTCTTTATTTCTTGAAGTTTCCATGTAATATTTTGGAGTAAAAACACGGGAGAGAACCCCCAGGCAGCACGGAGTTTCCAGTTCAAGTTGGTGCCTATGAATTTATAATGAATCCATGTTCCTGATTCTAAGAGTCCCTCCAGTCCCGGTTGGTGCAGGTGTAGTGCAGATGTGGAATTTCGTGAGAGGTAATACAGGAAAGCAGCTCAGTGTAACATCTCTGGAATCAGACCGTCCTAGTTAGAATCCAGGTCATGCATTTGCAAGCTAACTACATATGTTACTTAATCTCACTGAGCCTCAGCTTTTCCATCTTTAAAGGAGGTATAAAATGGTACCAACCAGCTGGGGTTACTGAGATAATTCAGTGAAATAATACACACAGAACACTTGGCCGAGCAGCTGGAAGGTATCGGGCAGCCAGTATGTTGTCCTGTTATGTGCAGGGCTGAGCTGTATGCCCACGGGCACTGAGAGACACGGGCCATGAGAAATGACTCAGATGCCGCCCCGTGGAAGTTACATTGGGTGTGAACAGAGCGAAGACACAGGGTTGTGAACTGACAGGCTGTCCCTTTGCAGGTTAGAGACCAAAGGAAGCCAGCAGTGTAGGAGTGGGAGGTAACAAATGGCATGGTTTGGAGTGAAAATAATTTAAATGATTCCTCCCCCAAATGGATTTTCCAGTATTTAAGCGTGGATTCGCGACTGGTGAGAGCGGAAATGCCCTCCTGAACTCCCCGTCCCGAGTGGTAAACACTAGCGGCTGCCGCCTCTCGAGTCATGCAGTTCTCCCCCTTCAGGTGCTTCTGGTGCTGCATTTGAAGAGGAGGCCGCCGATGCAAACATAATGTAAGAAAGGAACGACAAATAGGTACTTGCCAACTATCACAACTATCCCGCCATTCTAAGTTTAGGGAGACCGACACCCCTAAGAAATGACCATTGGCCTACAGCCCTCATTCATAATCAAGTCGTGGGTTAGAGGCGAGGATGTGGACATGCAGAGATAACCCGAGTAACACAGGTAACCACTTTAATTGGGGGAGTGGGTGTTTATAAGATGCTCTGGTCACACAGCGGAAGAAAAATGAATTCTGCCATGGCACATCAGAAGAAATAATGAACACTTTTATTTTTTAACATTTATTCTATTGGTCTTTACAGATGAAAATGTGTGATTTCACAATGGTTATGTTTGTGTAATCCGTTCGTTCTTCTGGGGAATTCATAACACATGTGTTTCTCTTTGGTCAGATTTATTCTTTAGAAGAAGCTTGAAAATACTTAGGAAGCACCTACTGTGTGCCACTCACCGTGCTAAATAGTGGGCATTCAAAGATGAAGGTGTTTCAAATATCTGTTACACAAACACCGAACACTGTTAGGCATCAGTATCCCCCACACACCCCAGAAAATAGTGTCTATGAGTATGTATGATGCTCTATCGAAGTCCTGTCAGGGGAGAAATTTCTTAGGAAATTTCGAATTTCAGCTGTTTCCAAAACGAGCTAGAATTTTATATGTGTATCACCCGTGGAAAGGAAACTTTTTATGATGATTGTTCACCATTTCTAATTTAATTTCTGAAAGCAGCTGCATGCCACGAAAGCAAAACTACTCTTTTGTGGAAGACGATTGCTTTTGCAGGGGAAAGGATAGTATTTATGGAGCAACTAGCGTATCCTGAAAGCTTAAAAGTGTGATGAATGAATTAGGTATGCTGGTGGTTTTTGGAATTATTTTACTCCTCGGAGAGACGTCTTCTCTTCCGGAGTATATGAGGTACTAGAAGTTGTAGCTCCACATGAATTCTGCATTTGATGACAGAAACTGGTTTCAATCAGGACTAGCAAATACATTTTTATGAGTAAAAGATCTATATTTAGTTCTAACTTCCTAAAAACGTGTGATCTTTGGGATTTCAAATTTTGGTGTTTTTTTTTTTTTTACTTTCAAATATGTAGGAATCACTACTTTCTCCCAGGGGACTGAAATAATGTAAAACCAGGCCCCCTAGATTTGCACGTTGTACGCTATAAATCCTAGTAGCTGTGTTGGGGAGAGAGGGAGGGGACGGTATGAAAGCAGGTCCCACACATTGTTTCGAGTTAAAAAAAATACCAGAAAAGCCTACATAATCTAAAACAAGCATGCTCTAACAGATGTTTTTGGAACTGAGCTCTTACCGTGAACATTGAGGTTAAAATACTTTTTGGCACTCCCGGCTGTGTTCTCGGCAATGCACACATACCTGCCGATATCTGTTATCTGAGCATTGAGAATCTGAGGGAAAAGCATAAAAATTCCAACTGAATTTTCTTCATGAAGCCACTTATCATAATTTTGAGAATAAATAATACATATTCTTTCTGGTGAACACGAGATGAACATAAAAAAAATTATACAGAATAGCAGTGCTGCTGGCTTTTATTATCAGGCCAATCAAGTAAATGCTTATTTATAAAGATTTCCAATCAGAAAAGGCTGATCTACTTTATACATCCTTGTGTACCGACTACAAAAGTACCCCAAATGATTCTCCCACTTCTCCACTAGACCCCTGGCAATGTGACTTGGAAGCTGCTCCCATCACGACGTGAAGACGTGGGATTGGTGTCTGGCCTCGATGCATGGAATGTGGCGGAAATGACGGTGTGCTGTTCCAAACCTAGGTCTGAAAAGGCCCTGTCCCTTTTTTTCACTCCGTTGGAACCCCACCACCACCATGTAAGAAAGCCAGGACTGATCTGCCCCAGGGTGTGGGATTATTTTAACAACTGAGGCCCCGGGTGTGTGCTCAAGCGCAGCCAGGATCAGCAGCCCACTCGTCCTGCCCACGGCACGCAGACAGCTGGGCAAGCCTGGCTGGGACCCGAAGAAGCCCCGAGCCAGCCAGGACCCTTGTGAGCTAGGCAAACACTTACTGTTTTAAGACATTGTTTGGGAGTGGTTTGTTTTGCACAGCAATAGTTAGCTAAAGGAGCAGGTATAGTCTATTCTATTAAGCAGAAAGTTGTATCCATCTCTATATCCTTTGGCCCTAGATACAGAAACATTTAAGTATTTTGGTAAAGGTTTATAATCACCAAATAGAAACAGTCAGGATGTTTAGAAGATTCTTTGAGAATTTGAAATTATTTACAGGCAGTGAACCTGGCTCATTGTTACTTTTTTAAAAAATGAACTCCATGGCATATGCTCTGTGTTAGAAACACTGATAGTTAGGTTCTTAAGCCTACAGAACATCATTTATATGTTCAAGAAGTTATTTAACTAATAAGTTGTAATCTAACAAAAGAATCGGTGTTATTTCTGTAAGTGCCTTTCTTTTAGGACACTTACAAGAAAAATATAGGCATGCCCATTAGTGAACAGCAATTCGGGGAATTAATGTGGTGTCTATTATTATTATATTATTATCCATTCTTTGCCAATAAAGAGTAAATTTTAATCTACAGGGAATTTCAATCCACCTAGAATCCTACCATCTGAACCAAGCAGTGGGAAGGATTGTAGTTATGTGCTCATATGTGGTTTTCATCACAAAGGACATGCTGTATTAAACTTGGGGTGCATGTGTATTGAATGTACAGATAATTTCTAGAAGAATTCACACAAAACTGCTAATAATGATCACTTCTCATAGTGGGAATAAGATGAGCAAAAGGAATTTCATTTTAATCCTTTTTATGTTTACTTATGTTTACAAATATATTTCTAAATAATAAAATTATTTTTAAAAGTCATACAGACAGTTAGAAAATATGAGGTCACACGGCTATTTTAAAGCCATATCTTTTACTTTTACCTGCAGAATCCTTCCATTAGATAGAAGCTTATGACGCTCGTCCTCAGGCTGGGGCTGCCCGTCTCTTTGCCAGGAGCTCCGCGGGACGGGGCTGCCGCTGGACAGGCACTCCATCAGCACGCTCTTGCTCACCAGCGCCGTGACCTCCTCGGGGAGGTCGCTCTTTGCTCCCTTGATAACTGGCGGCACTATTAAGTGATGGCAACAAAGAGATAATAGCAGGACATGTGGCCTTTTCTAAATTATTCGAGTTTTCTGATGATTTAAAAAACTGAGGGATAATAGATGAGCAAACTTAAAATAAAACCATGATCCTCCAGTAACAGTTTACACTAATAAATTAGGGGTGATAAAAATTATGTAAATTTGGGCTTACTCTCTTCCCCGCCTTGACCTACCCTGGAGTAACCTCTCCTATAGTTTCATTCCCATTTAGGTCACCCCTGTTTCTTCCCCTGTGTATCTTATCTTGCTTTCTCTCTCAGCCCCTTCCATTGTGCCCTCCGGGTTTCAAACATCTGCATGAATCCATAAAGTCCATTTGGTCATCTAGACAAAACAGATGAATTACATCTTTAAAGTGTACTTGAAACCTGCAGATCGGGTCTCATTTGCAAGGCAGGTCTGGGTTCCTCAATGTGTGTTTCCCCAGCCTCGGCCTCAGGGATATCAGCATCACCTGGGATCCTGGTTAGGAATGCAAATTTTGGGAAGGCCACCTTAGCTTCTCCATCAGCATCTCTAAGAGGGGCCAAGAAATTTGTGTTTTAACAGACTCTCCTGGTAATCCTTATGTATGCTAAAGTCTGAGAAGTCACACTCTAAATTTTCCTATATATATATCTGTTCTCATTTAAAATAATACTGTAGCTCTGGCTGGTGCAGCTCAGTGGACTGAGCACGGACTGCAAACCAAAGGGTCGCCAGTTTGATTCCCAGTCAGGGCATATGCCTGGTTTGCAGGCCAGGTCTCCAGTGGGGAGCGTGCGAAAGGCAACCACACATTGATGTTTCTCTCCCTCTCTTTCCCCTTCTTTTCCCCTATGTCTAAAAACAAATAAATAAAATCTTAAAAAATAATAATACTGTAGAATTACGTCTACAGTATTAGACGTAATACTACACGTCTACTCGATGTTAGACTAGTTAGTTATGAAAAATCACATTACCCATAAAAGTTTTACAAATGGAAATATTAGGCAAACTAGGAAGGCCTGTGTTGGTGGCTTATGAATGCAGAAATTTATTTTCACAGTGAATAATCTTTTTGTTTGGTTTTGAAAGCTTAGTTATTTTATGTTTTACTCTCTTAAAATGTACCACATATTTAGCAATCAGTAAAGATGGTATGTTTAATGTAGATGCCGTCTCCTGGTATTTGGGCCTCCGAAACAATATATTGAAAGTCTCTAGAGAAAATGATCAGTGCGGCCAGGCACATGGTGAAATTTCAGTGTTACTTTAAATGCATACTTTCACATTCAAAGTTACGCGACTTAGTCATACTTTAGGTAACATGCAATATATAATGTGAACTGCAGATTAGTAAATAACAAACTTGAATTTCAGATTAAATGCTGTTATCCCTAGCCCCACACCATGAAAAGTGATCACATGAAATCTTCAAAGCAACCAAAAGTCAATGTTTTCCTCGACTTTGGCCTGGAACTGATGAACCATTGGGAGGTGCCAGAGGTACCATCTAAGGCCAAGGTCTGAGCTTTAGAGATCTTCACCAGCGTTCTCTGCCCCACCTGCCTCTCTAGGTCCTGGTGCACACCACTCAGAATTGCTCTCAGTGGTGCCTGGGGGTGAGCAGCAAATCGTGAAACCACCCTAACTGAGACAGAGTTTCAGGGCCTGCTCATTTTCTTGCTTTGTTCCCACCTCTCTAAATTCATCTCCAACACGTTTCCCAACTTCCTCCTAATGAAGAACAACAGCCTGAACACACTGACCTCCACAGTGGATTACCCAATTCCTAAATTCCATCCCAATTCGATGGAATCCCAGTCCTTCCCGAACCACACTCTTCCTTCTGTATCAGATCTGATCCTGTCCTAAACTGAACTCATTCCAAACTTAGGTCAAATTAAGCCACGGGGTCTAGGATGCTCCTTCATGGTTCTTGATGTTAGCAATGATTTTAAAGGTCTTTCCATCCCTTCTCTATTTTCTTGTCACTATCCTGTAGATTGTAAATCTATGTCGATGATCCATCTCATCCTAATCAGCTTCATCGCTACGCCACTTCAGCCAGCCATGGACAGCCATATCTTGCATGATTCAACAGTAACACCTCTTCCCTCGGCGGGTTGTGAAAGCTCCCTGATGAAGGACCGATGCCTGCTGCTTCCACTGTTGCAGCCTCAGTGTCTAGTACAGTGCCTGGCACATCGTGGGCAATCAATGGATGTTTTTCAAATAAGAAATTTCGAACTCATGTTTTTTCTCTTGCATCTTTTTTTGGGCTGCCTTCGTAAGCTGCTCTTTGCTCATACTGAACACCCTAATCCTTCTGCTTCTCCTCCCTTACAGTCAGTCTACCTGCCTCCCTCTAAGCTACTTGTTCTCTGGCCCTGCCCCAATCTCCCAGTGGGTTTCCGAGAGGGTCTGCCTCCCTGCACGCTCTATGCTCTCTCACCCTCCAGTGCTTCCCCAAAGTGCACTTGTTACCCTGAGCTTGCCCCCACAGACTCTCTCAACCCCCATAGGCCCCATCATCGATCTTTTCTACCTTTGCCCCCAGGTTACTGAGGGTGCCTGCAGAAATCTATGACTGTGCTCACCAGCTCCCACTGCAATGCCTGACTGTCTGTCTTATCCCCGCCCACCCTGGTGGCACACTAACATTTTCCGTTTTCTACAGGTGCAATACCACCCGCACCTCTGTGTCCCTGGTCCTCATGCTGAAGGGAAGGACTAAATAGATTTGAGATGCATCCATACATTTTCCTTCTATTACAATGAATGCTGATTCATTACTAGGAAAGTCTTCTTGAACTTCTTGGTTCCTTGATTGCATTTTTCATCTGTTCTATGACCTTGCTCAATCAATCCCTGCTTCCTACACACACACACACACACACACACTTGGAATTTCAATTCATCCCTTTATGTTGGTCACTTTCTTTGGTCCATAAGCAATTCCAAATCTCTCTTAAACAAGTTTTTGCAAGCAAGCTATTTATCCTAAAACTTTATCCCACATTTTTCCCTCCTCCTCTTTCTGATTACTTGTTTAATATTTAACCATTTGTTCTGTGACTCTGCATCACACCACACTATCTAAACTGATTATTTGGATGTCACCAATGAGTACTTAGTTTTAAAGCCAATGGCCTTTTCCCCCCCATTCTTATTTTTTTAAACTTGTTTTAGCATTCAATACTAAATCCACTTCTTGATAACCTTTTCTATGCCTTGGGTTCTAAGACATGGTCGTTTACTGCTTTTCATTAATCCCTTAGATTGTATCTCCTCTAACTCTGTTTTTCTTTTACTGTCTCTGCTTAAAAATGATTTCACAGTAGCCTTCTTCTGACCTTCTCCTACTCCCTCCATAGCCCTTTTTGTTGGAAATCTTATGGCTTTGCATATCACCTGTTTGTGAATCACTCTCAGCTCTACTCAGCTCAGCTCAGCGCTCTCTCCGGTGCTGGAGTTCCCTGCCTCCAGAGGCCCACTCCGTATTCCACCTAAGCACTTCGGAAGCATGCCAAGTTCAACGTGTCCAAAACAAAATTCACCTCCTGCTTCCCAAACCAGGTTGTTTCCCTAGATCTTCTACCGTTATTCATCTTGTGAGCCTTTTCATCAACCGGGATAAAAATTTCAGTGTCATCTTATATTCTGAGACGAGTGCCTAATACTTCCTCTCCCTTCATCTCTTCCCCTATAAAATCTTTCACACCGACTGCTTCCTGTGCATGCCCTCCGCCACCTCTCCAGCTTGTCCTCTTCTCATGGATGCAGCTATGTGTCCCTGCTCCTGGTAACATCACCTGTCTTCTCCCCGAGGGCACGATGCTTCTTCCACTCTCAGTCCGTGCATTCAGATGACAAGGACCTCGGCCCAAGGGTGGGCACATGAACTAGGCTGTATCATTTTGGCTTGTTGGCTTCTGACATTGGTTCAGGCACAGGTATGTGATTCATGCTTGGCCAATGAAGGCCATGGAAACTCAATTCTAGGACTTCAGTTGTAAGTACTAGGAAAGGAAAACTTCCATTTGTCTATGAAGCTAGGAAGTTGTAAGACTAGAGTTTCAGGGGGCCAACTTGCCAGGCAAAGGGGTCCCCCACCTTAGAGTGACACTAATAGAGGGAAACAAAGCCAAGAGATAAGTCAAGTCTGGTAAACTCTTTTTTTTTTTTTTGGTAAACTCTTTTGAGCCAAGGAAGTCAGCCTGCAACCAGTTCTACCCCAGGACTTTTCAGGTTCACGAGACAATGAATTTTCTCTCTGTCTCTCTCTGTCTGTCTGTCTGTCTGTCTCTCTCTCTCTTTAAGCCAGTTTATTTGATACTTCAGGAGTCCTAAATAATTTACTCTCAATTTGTATAAAATAATAAACTACTGGGAGAACTATCAATTTCTGATTGCCTTTTATAGTTTTTAAGATGCTTAATGTGATATCTTGTATACATCAGTTCCTCAAAATATTTTTGAGTGAGAAGTGTTGAAAGGATGCATAATAAAAACAAGAAGACAAACTCACAGAGTACTCGGACGTCGTACTGCAGGGAATCCTCTCCAGCCTCATTCACAGCCACACACGTGTACCTTCCAGCGTCTTCCACTTTCGCCCGGGGAATCTGCAGCACCCTCCCACCTGAAAGCACATCCTCAGATGCTGACTTCTGCGTATCTCAGGGTGAATACTGCTCATAAACAGGAGGACACTTTTTTCAGGTCTAATGACTTCCTGGCATTTTCTTTCAAGGTTCCACTGGTTCAGTTCTATTCTCGCATGTCATTTTTGTAATAAACACTGCATTATGGGAAAGTGATCCAGTGTATGAGCCGGATCTGAGAAGTGAACAGCTTGTGTAGATTTTCCTACAGGAAGGAAGAATGTTGCTCTGTGCCCCTCATCGTGTTCCATGTGAAATGTTACTGTGTAGTAACTTCTTGGTTTTACAGTTTGAACACAAATAAAGACATTTACACTGTCGCATGCAAGCAGGGGCGTGAGAAAAATAATAGCCAAGGATGTGAAAGGCATAAAGGTGTATGTACAAAGGCACATCATTATACATACAGCCTTGAAAGAATAACTGTGTGCTAATTTTTCATGCTGATATAATTTCAAACATAGAGAAAAGTTGCAATAATTGTATAACATTTTTACTTACATTTATTATTTATATTTTACTCTGTTAGTTTTATCTTTGTTGTATATGTATGTAATCTGTCATATATATTGTTTTACAGATTATATATACGTACACACATAATCTTTTTTGAACCATTTGAAAGTGGGAGACATGCTGTGTTTTAGCCCTAAATATCTATAGCTCTATATTTCTTAAAACAAAGATAATCCCTTATGTAAGTATAGTATGATGATCAAAATTAATACAAAAGTACTGTTGAATTCATACTCCATATTCAAATATCATCATTATAATATTGTCTTTTATAGCTACTTGTTCCCAAGGCCAGATCCAATTTAGGATCACATATTACATTTAGTTGCCATTTTTATTCAGTTTCCAGTTTTTCAAGACATTCTTTTATTTAAGATGGAATTTACATACAGTAGAACGCACTAATCTTAAGTATACAATTGATCCATTTTGACGAGCCTAGTTGAATGTTCGCTATAGGTGAATGGAAGCCTTGAAAATATTATTATTCTGAAACAATTTAAACATCTCCTTTTCCATCCATAGCCATGTAGTAACTAAAATATTTGAAACTAATAATCTTTACTATTGATTTGTAATAAATGCATTTAATAAATGAAGTATAACTATTTGAAAATATATTTTAGAATTTATCATTACTAATGTAGAGAAACCAAAGTGGTTATTTTATCATATTATTAGAAAAATGGAGGTACAGGGAAGCCAAAGAACTTTCTTAAGTTGATGAGAATTAACTAAGGTGTGTTCTCGCTTATGCCAAATTCCCAACCTAGACTCTCCCGGCTGGAAGCTCCAGGCACACCAGTGACGTGTGGCAGCCCGTGTCAGCTCAGTCACATGGCCAGAAAGTAAATCACTCCAGTGGCTTTGATAACCGAGAAAAAACACGTTTGGCAGAGATTTAGGCTTTCCCCCTCTTCAGAGCAATCCCCACCTGGCAAAATCAGCACCCGGTCGCTGGAGGTCAGAGGCCGGCCGTCTTTGTACCACGTCAGCGTCGGAGGGGGAGCGGCGCTGGTCTCACAATGAAGAGAGAGGGGGTTGTTGATGATCACGTCCTTGGCCTCCCCGCTCCTGCCGGTGTCCAGCATGTTTCCTATTTCCCAGAGTTTCTGGAAACTGGGAGGAACTAGGGAGGAAAGACACGGGAGTTTGGACCAATAGGAAAGCCAGTGTCGATCTATTAACCCAAGATCGTGGCTGTATTTTCACGAGAGTGATACGGAAAGGGAATGATGATTTTAGGAAGCCTAAAATCATCATTCTCTTCCAAGTCTACTTTAAATTCTGTACTTGATCTTTATCCTTCCATAGAAATGCCTTTAAAAAAAGTCTTCATGTTATAACATTGGTGGAAAGCTAATGTAACAGAGCAGTTTGTATCATGTGATCCTAATTTGTAAGTGCAGCATACATTTGCAAAATAAATCAGAAGGAAAAATATCAAAAGGAAGCACACCAAATGATATACAATAAGCATGTATATCAGACGATGTGAAGATGTTGTCAAGTGCTTATCTATCTACCAACTCTAGCCATTAGCCAGAAAAGTAGGAGACAGTAACAGGCAGAAGTTGGAGCTGTCTTGTGGGGAAGAACAAGAGCTATAGGGCTCGGAATGCTCCGCCCACCCCCTGCTCTCCCTGGTGGAACTGCCTGCTCTCAGGAAGGACCTACTAAAATCAGCCTGGCTAAGGAATGCAGTCACAGCTGGAGAAGCATATTTTGAGGAGCCATCAAAAAATAATGGTGTGGTTGAGAGCATTTTGCAGTCATTTGTCTTACTAAGAAAGCTAAGGAAGTTATGATATCAAGATGAATAAATCCATTAACTAAAAGAATATTCTCAAACTTACCTGGGGAACAGGTATAAACTCTCTAGAAGGCAATTTGCCTGTACATCAAAAACATTAAAAATGCACATAGTACTTGACCTAAAATATTCATATTATAACTTATGAAAAAACAAAGATGTACAAAATTTTTATGTAAAAAGAGTCCAGGGAAGCCCTACATGTGAGTAGTGAGAAGTTAGAAACGACCCAGACCTTCCACAAGAGGAAACGGTATAAATAAATATTTGGACACTCAGGTGATAAACAGGGAAGGTTATTAAACATTATGCTGAGAGCAACTATCAAAAATAATCACAAGTATTTTTTAGGCATTTTTCTGAGTTTCACATACTTTATCTTATTTAATAGTCATCCCAATTCTTCAAAAGATTAATTTTGAAAGGCAGAAAACTGGAGTTTAAAATATTTAGGTAATGTACCCAAGTCATACATTTCTTTTTCTTTTTTATTTGGTCACAAAGTTTTTAGAAGCCTAAAATCATCATCCTCTTCCAAGTCTACTTTAAATTCTGTACTTTATCCTTCCACAGAAATGGCTTTAAAAAAAATCTTCATGTTATAACATTGGGGGAAAGCTAATGTAACAGAGCAGTTTGTATCATGTGATCCTAATTTGTAAGTGCAGTATACATTTGCAAAATAAATCAGAAGGAAAAATATCAAAAAAGGAAGCACACCGAAATAACAAAAGTAATCCTGAACAATGAGATTATTTTCTTTCTTGTTGATTTCTTCAGTCCAATTTTTTAATAATGAATTTAGATTATTGTCAACAGAAAAAAACTAAAATAAAACAAGCCAAATTTTTTTCATTGCTTTGACATATCATATAAATTAAATGGTATACAATAAGCATATTAGCATTACCTTGTATATTCACATCAAAATCCAGCTCATCTTCACCTGCAATGTTAGATGCCACACAAGTATATCGTCCCGTGTCTGATATTTGAGCTTCCTTTATTTGAAGTGTGTGACCACTGGCAGCAATATTAACATGATCGTCTGATTTAAGGGGCTGTGATTCAATTATAATTAATGTTAACATTACATATAAACCTCTGAGAGACCATGCAGGTGACAATTTCTATGACTCATTAATAAGTAAAATTAAATTTTATGTGAAATATTCAAGACAATAATTTTATCAATTTACTATACTCTGTTTTTAAGTAATCACACTTTTATTTATTGAAAATCATAGTTCACATGGCAGGCCAGACAAGCTGAGTGAAAAAGGCATCCTCACAAAGTACTCTGATCAGAAATTTCTAACTAGGCCGGTGATGGCAGATCGTCACATCCTAGATCTATGCCTTCCTTAGCAAAGGTCTGTCTTTACCTTAAATGAGCCCTGATCCCTGTGTTTGTGCATTTTACATGGCATAACCTTGACACATCAGCGATTTTCTTTGCTAGACCATTTGAAGGCACAGGCTCTGGAACCAACATACGAAACCCCCAAAACCCTTCATTTCACTTGGCCCCCTGCACACCCTCTCCGTGCCCTGTAAATGCTAATTATTCTGTACTCACGAGTGTAAAAAAGTATGTGTATCTCCAGTTAGACTTTTATCTAATTCTAGAGATTTCCCTACTACACTTTCTTTTACCAATTGTAATGTATGAAATACACTGCAAAACTGCCGTTCTTTACAGCATTTGAAATCTTGTTCCCAGGCATATAACAGTTTGGCTCAGATAAACTCATTAAATTGCAAGAAAAAGAGAAAAAAGAAAATTATAGTTCACATATATTACATATGTGCCAGGTTTCTCTGGGTGGTACATTTATATATTTTTATGATAAAAATGTTCTGGGGTATCATATCCAATTAGGAAAAATATTTCCAGTTGATCCCACAATGCATTAAAAAGCACATCTTTTATCATATTTGGTAAAAATGCTAGTTTTTTACTTGAAATTTATATAATTTTATTAATAAATGTCACCCCAATACATTTAATTAAAAAAACAAGGGTAAACATTTCTACTTACAAATCAGCAGCTTGTTTATATGAATAAATCATGGTATAGCACAGATAAATATCTCTCTTAACAATTGGCAAAATATGCTAGTGTTTTTAATGAAAGATTGAGGGCATTTAATCCGAAAACCACTGTTGTTCATTCAGAAATATACTTCATAAATGAAAAGTTTTAACATATTTATTTTGCTTTATTATTTTGATATTTATTTTATGATGCTTTACTGATAACATTACCTACACTTCATGGGACATTTCTCATCTTCTACGCATTCTCATCTACACTAAATTCCCTCTTATTCCTTGAAGATTTTAGCTCCTGGATCAACATTCCTTCTAATGATACTCTTCTCATAATTCTTGGTGAAGCGATACCTACGTAGTCATGCAATGCTGTGTGCATTCAACACCATGCCTTTTTCTCCTCGCGTGTATTTGTCCCAACACTCTCTCAGCCAGTCAGTAGGCACGACTCGCCTCATAATCTCAGTTGCAAGTTCTCACTCTCTGACCACCACCTCCTGACTATCTAGCTCACTTCTAGCATCCTGGCACCAATAAATTTTTGGCCCCTTGGAGGATCTACAATCCACTGACCTTGTACAATGCCTCTCACTCTCCTCCTGATCTCTATTCCCTCCTGACCCAGAGAACTGTCAATTAATGGCAATCACTCCCCGTGTAAACCCTCAACACCTTTGCCCCCTTTCCCTTTATTTTACTCCCCTGGAGAAACCCTAACCCTGGTTAATATCAGTCTCTGTCCATTCCCAGCTTCCTCTGGTCCACTTAAGAACACCCTTCCGGTAACTATGTCCTCTCTTACCTATATCATCAGCAATTTATTCCTTGCCAACAGATTATTTCAATCTACGTACAACATAGTATAATTTCCCCCATTTGAAGAAAGCTCTTTAGACTGCAGCCTACTTCCACACAAGTCAAATGACTTAACGATGTTTTCTACCTGTGCTTCCTCCACTTCATTCCATCTTTTACTGAATCTGCTCCAATGGGATTTTCATCATCTCTACTTGACCAAAATGACTATGTCAAGGTCACCAACGACATCCACATTGCTAAATTTACTGCTCAATTCTCAGTCTTCATTTTACCCAATTGGTGCCATTTAATACAGTTTAACTTGCCTTCATTTTGATGTACATTTTCTTCCTCATCTTTTGGGACAGCTCACTGCTCACAACCTCCAAGTACAGGAGTTCCCTATGGCTTAAAACTCTTCTATTTCTGTGTAAGCTCACTCTCTTAGTGTGATCTCACATAACATCTTGGACTCATCTCTGATTCATCTTTCTCCTTCACATCCTGCTATCACCTTCATCCAAACAACCACCAATTCTCTTATGGCCCACTGCAATAAATTCAAATCTGACCCATTCTTTGTTCTCCCAATACAGAAGCAATGTGATTCTTTTAAAATTTAAGTCACAGCGTAGCACTCTTGTATTTAAAATTTTCTAGTGGCTTCCCATCTGAATCAAGGCCAACTGGTCTACCAGTCAATATAATCTAGTTCTCTGTGAATCCTCAGTTCACATCATGTTCCGTGTTCTCATGGACCACTGTACTCCAGCCAGCATGTCTCTGCAGATTCTCTCTACTTTAGCATATTCCTCCCTCAGTTATCTAATGTTGGCTTCCTTCACTTTCTCTGAGTTTCTGCTCAAATATCACCCTATCAGTAAGCCTTCCCTATATGAATAGATCACACTCCTCCCACTCACTTTTCTTCCCCTCCACTGAATTTTCTCCCTAACAACTACCCCATCTAGCCTACTATATGTTTTACTGTTATGTTTGTTTAGTTTTTGTTTCCCCAAATTTCACATAAACAGAGATCTTTTTTTTTTCTCCTTCATAGCTGTACTCATCACACTTAAAACAAGGTCTGCAAAAAAGTACGATATGCTCAATAAATAATGTAGGATGCAATGAATCATTATTAGCATTACATCACTTATATGGAAATAGCATACTTTAATATTTCTATGCTAAATAAAAAACTTCAGAACATGAATAAATAAAACTCTAAGACTGTATCGAAACTTACTGGGGCTAACATTCATAATATTTTGGTGATTTTCTCAACAAACACTGTTTTGTTCAAGTGGTGTTGCTTATTTGAGTGTGAAATAGCAGCAGAAAGGATGTGGAAAATAAACAAACAGCATTTTTTGTACAAATGCTCTTTACAGGGACCACATTTAAGGGGACCAATCCCAAGTTCTAAAAAATGTAGCAGCTTAAAGCAACACAACTGGATCAATTTCAGAGTCTGGATTTAAAACTAAATTAACTATTCATTATAAAATTTATAAAAAGTGCCTCAATCCTAGTGCAATTATCCAATTTTTATGTGTGTATGTGTTTGTGTGTGAGTGTTCACAGGTAGTAACTACCATGAATGAAAAGACTTTAGGTAGAATTAGGAATAAAATGAGATTTCGAGGAGAAAGGAATATGTGTTTCCAAGCAGACTCATATAGATTTAATATTGTACCACGAAGTGTGCTTGTAGTCAGGAAAGAAACTGTAAACAGAACATGGTGGGAGTTCCTTATTTCTCCTTTTGTAATGGTTTCCAGATGAAACTTGCTTATTTTATAGGAGATGATTTTTTTCTAGTTGCCAGTGTTGCAAAATCCATCTGGGACCTGAAAAATAGAGCTATATCTTTCTGCATCTTGAATCATCACTCTGACCTGCGCTCTGACAAATGGATTTAACTGACCACTCAGTCGATTATGAGTATAACAGGACAAAGAGCGGCTTAGCCATGTCACATCTGTATTAAGCACAGTATTAAGAGCAGATAAAAAGAATCTATTTTGTTTTCGAACACCAGCGTAATTCTTTAAAACATGCAAGGGAGAAAATAAGTTGAATGAGAAATGAGAGTGTGTGGTCCGAAAGTCACATCGCATAACTGGAGGATGTGCTTTTCCTTTAGGTTTCTCATTGCCCCCAGTTAATTGCACTGGGCACTTAATCATCACATTTAGTGTTTACCCTTCATCTGGGAATGTTAAAAACGTTACCTTTTGGAATGGAGTCAAAGGCGTTTACAGTAAGCTCTGATTAACCATACTACCCACAATATGACAATCTTTATGAACTGGTAGAACACTATTTTTGTGTTTCTTCTCAACAAAGTTTTATTTACTCTGCAAAACCATAGAACACAAAAACCATCCCCTGATGGGAAGGTGGCTGAATTTTCATGGACAACTGCTCTTGCACAGAAAGATAATCCTTTTCAATGATGGAATCATACTAATGTTGTTGAACACAGTTCAAGTGTTTTTTGTAGTATTATATTCTAGGAGCACAAAGGTGTGCTAGCTATAAGGTCTCACTGACTCTCTGAGTTACCTATGCCTGTCTTTACTATTATTATTATCTCATTGACCATTTTAACCTTTAAGAAATCATCATCAAATGAAAAATCTTATGACTGGCCTGTCCATCCTTGTACCAGCTGAGAGAGGCAGAAGGAATTGCATAGGCTTCACATTCCAAGGTCAGGGTGGTGTTGACTTTGATCTTCACTTCTTTAGGGGAAAGACCTGGCCCCAGGAGGTCCCCTTTATTGATGATAGGTGGAACTGTGTAAAAACAAATATTAAGCAGTTAAACATTGGTGCTTTTACATATGGAACACCATGAAAATCATACTGAGGATCACTTTACGAGAGGTAGTTTCTATGTTCCCCTTTCATCAAGAACCCAAGTTTAGCATCTTATGAAAAGGTAGTGCTCAGATACAGGATGTGAAGGAAAATACCACTCTCCCTTTGTCATTATAATACAGACCATGAGGCTAATGTCCTTCCCTGAAGAGTTAGTTTCATTTGTTCCAGGTCCCCAGACACAGTCTGAGCATAATCCTTCAAATGCATTTCATTGGTCATTAAATAGGCTTATTCAAAGAACAAAAGACAAGCAGAAAGATGTTCTTCTCTTTTTTAAAAAACCAAAATCTTAAAATGTTGGTACTATTAGTAGTATTAGCTCTGCTATTTATTTTTAGGTCACTGAGCAGTGGATCAGCCCATAGTCACTGATGACCTCATCTTAGACTGTTGATTGGAGCGTATGTATGAATACTTAAACATTAGTTTGGTGCATGAAAGTACTATAACTTAGCCCAGAAGGTCATTCTGAAGGAAAAATTGAAAAACTTAACGAAGAGCCACTGTCAAATTGTCTGACAAGATTTTAGTGAGTACACTGAGTGGGCTCTTTACGTCTTTAAGCAAATGAGGTCACAGACACAGTGCTCAATTCAACATCCATCGTAATGAAGCAAGCGGCATAAACAACTAACTGTATAATGAGTGTAAATACTTATGGACCAGTAACCAAAGACAGAAGAGAAAAAGTTAGACAACTGGGGAGATAGGACAGATGTTTTCTTGCAGAACTTACTGTAGACCTTCACTTCGTAGTGCTTTATCATTTCCCCCGCCTCGTTTGTGGCCACGCAGGAGTATCGCCCAGCATTGTCCTCCTGGGCATTAAGGATCTGCAATGTCCTGCCTCCTGAAAGATCAGGGAACACCAAGGAACCTCTGAAGTCACCGTGGCAGCAGAATATGCACAAACTACCAAGGTTTCAATTCTTACTACTCATCTATTTCTTCTTCTGCATGCCAATTCTATAATAGACATTTAACCTAAGACAGACTACAAAACAGATGGGCATTGCATGACAAGCTCATGCTCATTCTGACCCTCCCCCATCTCTGTACACATTCTACGTAAGGTCCTTATTTCACTCTCTTCACAATTAGGACTCTGTCTTAGTCCATTTCCTCTTCTTGTCTTCCTGGCCTATCAGTAGAGGTTGGTCTTGTTTAAACACAGTTTTATTATGGTGCATTTCTCCTTAAAAATCTTCAATGGGTCTCCACTGACTAAAGCATAAAGACAAAGCTCTTTAGTCCAGGCATCCTTGACCTTGTCTCCTACCTGGTCCCCCCTCTGTAACAGACATGCATAACACACATATACACCCTGTCTCCACCGCACTGGGGGGTGAAGTGTCTAATTACTGTTACTTATGTGTGAACAGGCCATTCTCACTTTATAACTTTCCCACAGTAGTCAGCCCGATGGATTGGAAATTTCTCCTAACTCATTTCCAGCCAACAGAATTTCCACAACTTTCTTCAGAGTTCAAGTTCTGACTGCAACAAAGCATGTCCTAACCCCTTCAGCCCACAGTGGCCATTCCTTCTTTTGAATTCTTATAAAACTTGTCACTACTCCATTGATCATGCCCATGACTACTCAAAACCCATGGTTACTCATGCATTCATATTGTTAATTAACCTGCACACATTTTATCTCTCTTCCGCGTAAGACTGTACATTTCTTAAAACCAGTGATCATACTTTTTAATTCTTTCTAGTTTCATACATGTTGCCAGGTATTAATGAGGAATGAATAAACTCAATCTAAATAATAATCTTCAAGGTTCAATTCAACAAGAAATAAATGTCTATCTTTTTTGGCATTCCACATAGTATATTTTTGCAATTAATTTCATTGTGGTAATCATTTTATTTACTTTTTTATTTAGATATTTTATTAGTCTTATAAAAAATAATTTCAGGTACCTTAGATTATAGTACATCTACAAATAACTTTATGAATTAAAATATCAACAGAACATAACACAACCCAAACCATAACGACCCTTATAAAAAAACTCCAATGATTCTGCATTTTTACAATGGCTGGTACAAATGCACCTCGGGCATCAGAAGTGAACTATACCTGGAAGAATACGAATATTTCGGTTGGACTCTAGAGGAGTTCCATCCTTAAACCAGGTGATGGTGGCAGGAGGGTATGAGTAAGCTTCACAGACCAAAGATGTGGGGCTGTTAAGGATCACGGTGACATCTTCAGGGCTGCCATCACCATCAACACCAGCAATTGTAGGAGACACTAAAAGAGATTTAAAATGTAATCAAAGAAGTATGCTAAGACATTTCTCTATTTGTGCACTTCTAAATTTCCATTGTACGTACTTGTGTAATTCCATGCCCTAACAATATCAGAAAACAATTGATTATTGTCCTTATTCTATGCAAAAGAAGTGAGAATGTCAAAGGCTCGCAGGGTAATGAAAAAGGTGACATTAAAAAGGAATTAAGTAGAATATGATAAGGGCAATATGGGATTTTTTGGTGCAGAATCTTTATAAGAATTGCATTCGATCCAATCTGGGGTGGGGGTGTGCAGACTGCCATCAGGGAAGGCCTCCTAAAATATATTTTAAAGTGAGCCTGAAAGGAATAGTGGCGGTTAAACAGTGAAAGAAGGGAGATTAGTAAAAAGAGGAACACACTGGGAGCAGAGGAAGGTTAGCAAGGAGGGGCAAGCAGGGAATAAGGATGGATACAAGAGGGTCAATCCTGGAAGCAAGGGTAACAGAAACAGGCACATTTGTTTCCTTAAAGGCAGTGAGGGGCGGGGCTAGAGCTTTGCAGGAAGGCATAAAGGGCAGGGAACAACTAGAGAAAGATTTAGGAAGTCAACTGGTGGGACTTGATGATAGAATTCGGGGGTCATGAAAAACCAAAGTCCAAGACAATTTCCAGTTTTCTTGCTTGAGAACCTAGATAAAATTCAGTGAAGCAACAGAAATGGAAAATATAGAAAGATTTGCTCATTAGGAGGAAAAGATGGTTTGTTCAGTTCTGAATTTCTTGGATTTTTAGTGCCTATAAAAATTCCAGGTAGCAAAAAGCAATTATATATAGAAGTCCAAACCTTGAGAGGAAGATTTGGGTTGCAGGTATGGATTAACAAAGTCCCCAGTCAATAGGATAATTAAACCTGAGAATTAAGTTTATTACTTGAAGAAACTATCTAGAGTAAAATGAGCAATGAAGTAAAGACAGAATGCAAGGAGATTTAATGTTTAAGAGATAGAGTAAGAGTTCGTAAAGGACAGAGAAAGGGAGCAACCAGCGGCGTGCAAGGATTACTAGGGAAGAACACTGTCAAAGAGACTGTGATAAATAATGCCCAAACCAATAAGACAAGGACTGAAAAATATTTGTTGGATCTAGCAACAGGGTAGTCTTTGCCACCACAGTGTCAATCATAGTGTGGGTAGAAGCCTGCTTTTAGTGGCATAAGAACTATACACAGGGGGTGGTTACAATATGAAGTAATAGAGAGAGTAGAAGGTGAAGTTGCAGGTAATGAGAAAGATGGGAATGACTGACACACCAAAGAAGGTAGAAAGATACAGGCTCAAGGACACGTGAGCAAGCAGTGACTGAGACCAAGAGGGGTAACTCATCTGTGAAAAGAAAGGGTAGAGACCCTGGATTATGGCTGGATAGACTGGAAGCTGCAAACACATACTTAAGCAGGCTCAATCTTATGAAGCTGGTAGAAAAGAAGGCTTTGATTCAGATCTCTCAGTCTTCAATGAGTAAAGGAGAATGACAAGAAATAGATAAGGAACTAGGAAGGGCTAGAGTTGGGGAAGGGGTGTATTAGATAGCACGACTTGGGATACCCGGAATAAAGAATAAGTGATCTCCACTGGAGAGTCCCCGAGGAGCAGGGTTCTCTTAGGAAGTCAGGATTCAATCACAGCAAGGGGCTGGAAGGAGTTTTAAAGCAGATTTCCAGAGGGGCAAAGGTAGAACTTGGATATGAGTCAGAACTGGGAGGTGAATCAGTGGTGGGAGGAAGGAGCCCCGAGACACTTATTATCTAAGAAAAGCAATGAATTACAGGAGCGGGGAGGAAATCCAGGGCTAGGCACTGGCCTTTCACACACTGATAGGTGTGTAGGCAGCACCAGTGTGTCATGAAACATTGCGACCTCTCATTCATAATTACCCACGTGTCTGTTACACAGTGCCCTATTAGGTACTGGGCTTAAATCTTTTGTAGGATAAAGATGTGTTGCACCTTGGAAAGTTTATAGTTGTATATAATTATTATCTCTACATACTATGCACTTGACACTCTACATTATCCAGTATTTTGACTTAATTTTTCTTGCTTATATATCTCTTCTACTCAATCAGAACGTAAGCCACCTGAAGGCTATACCCTGAATGGAAGGTTTCTATGTGTGGGACTATGCATTTCCAAATTATTCTAGCTAATAATTACAAAAATAAATAAAGGATAGCAAAATTTTGCGTACTCAGATATAGTTGATTTTAGTAGAATGAAAAGTATTTTGCTGTCAGTAATCGAATACAATACATTATGGTGGTGCATTTTGAACTTCAAAACATGAGCAGAAATTATGAATCTATTTTAAGGTGATTCCTGAGACATGCGCATAATTTTGATGCAGTAAGAACTGAATGTACAGTTGTTTCATTATCCTAGTCCCCCCACCCTTTTTTTCTCATGGTGTACTTTTGATTGCTCCCAGAGGGCTTAGTGTTTAAACGCACAGGCTAACTGGTGTTGACTCAGAAGGAAATCATGTGAAATGTAAAACTTACACCATGGCCTCAGTTTCCGTTGTAACCCAGAAGTCTCCTCTGCATTTGCTCTCCTTCACCATAGGTAGCAAACACAGACTTCAGTACAATCACCAATAATGGCAGAGTCCCTCAAAGCACGGATCATGCATCTCAGGTTGAGCATTTACTACCGCTTATTGAACATCTATTTTGTTCATAGTTGTGTCCCTAGCAGAAAACATAGTACCTAGAACACAGTATGTATTCCAAATATACAATGGATGAATGTGTGAATTAATTAATAAAAAACAGCAAATGTCCACAAGCACTGGCCCTCCTTAAATAATGAAATTCTATGGTAGAAATATTAAATAAACAGAAAAAGAAAAGGAGAAAATTTAGCGTATAGTCATGTCTAATTCTTCAAATTTTGAAGCGATGCTTCTACCTACCCAACACGTTAAGACTGAAGCTTTTGCTCTTGTCACCAGCCGCGTTAGAAGCCAGACAGGTGTACCTTCCAGTATGTGACACCTGGGCATCACTAATTTGAAGAAAACGGCCACCAGACATACTGTGATGGGTGTCATCTTCTTGGAGGGGCTGCCCATCTTTGAGCCATGTAATTTCTGGCACTGGATTCCCTGTAACGAAAAGCCATTTCTGAGAGCTGGCTGTCATCAGATGTCTACAAGTGACAGCTGGAAAAAAGCGTTTCACTCATTTGCCTTTCTAAACATTCTGCTTTGAAAACAATGCAGCAACCATTCATTCCAAAGTAAATTTCAAGCATAACCTAACTTATAATAATTATAATCATCCTGTGATTAAAAAATGTACAAAATTAGAAATCATTTTCAAATGGAGATTAATTTTACCTATAAGTGAAATAATTCTAAATTAGTTTTTGTGTTTAAATTTATATCATACTTTAGACTATTACAATGAAATATTTTCATAGTAAAATACACTTAGGAAGGATGGAGTTAATTTTTATTAAAATTATTACTAACAAATGCCTTTGCATTCATATTAAATTTTAAAATAATAATTTATATTTTTCATAGGTATATAAAAGGGAAAACCTTTAAATAAGTACTTTAACAAGCAGATATTTTGAGTTTATACCAGGATTCCAGCATAGATACATTGGTAGGTAAACAGATAGATATATAGTAGTCATTCCTTTAGTATTTATAGCCTACAGGGAAATATATTTTACATTTATTTTAACATGGGACTCAGGTTAAATATTAAGTTTTAATTTACTCAGGAAATTTTTAAATTTTAAATTTTAAAACCATAAAAGCAAGTTCTGTTAGGAAAGAGGGCTATTGCGATATTACATTAAAGCTGGAAGGCTCAGCTGTGCTGGTTGTGGAGTGTGTTCTATGGCCCTGCCCAGGCAGGGAAGCAACTGCCTGCCCAGCTGCTGAGGACAGCACCCAGCTCTGCCCAACTAGGAAGCCTTACCAGAGAATCCAGGCAATGAAGGAGCCTGTCCTACAACTGCATTTGTGCAGGGAACAGAGGCAACAGTCCTATCCAATTGTACCAAGCCAACAGCAACACCCATCCCAACTTCAAAGCTCAGGCACCAGTCTCACCCAAACAGAGACCCTGATGGAAAGCTCGACCTGCCCAAGGATGCTACCAGCTAACCTGTCCAGAACCCCAAGCTGAACTGACTGGCAGAGGATTATCTTTCCTGACGTAAGCCTATGGAAGAGGAGACCCTTTTCTCAAATGCACAGATACCAACAAAACAAAGCAGATAAATATGATATAATTAAAGGAAACTAATAAAGCTCCAGTATCTGTCCCTAAAGAAATGGAGATCAATGAACTGTCTGACGAAGTATTCAAAATAGTCTTCTTAAAGAAGTTTACTGAACCACAAAAACAGGCAACAACAAAATGAGGAAAACAATGCATGAACAATATGAGAAGTTCAACAAAGAAATAGAAACCATCAACAAAACAAAAAAAAACAAACCTTAGAGCTAAAGAACAGAATGACTGAATGGAAGAATTTAAAAGAGAACCTCAACATGAGGTTTGATTGAGCAGGAGAAGGCATCCGTGAACTTTCCAGAGTCATCAAACAACAAAATAAGAGCAAGATAAGAAAAACAAAGGATCTACAAAACAATCAGAAAACAGTGAACAAATTGCCAATAGTGCTTCACTACCAATAATTACTTTAAATGTAAATGGATTAAAATCTCTAATCAAAACACAGAATGGCTGGATGGATTCAAAAAACAAAGTATAGCAATATGCTGTCTACAAGAAACTCATTTGAGCTTTAAAGATACATATGACTGATAGTGAGCTGATGTATAGACACTTCAAGAAAATAGTAATAAAAAGAAAGCAGGAGTAGCTATACTTATAATACAATATAGACTTTAAGCTAAAAGTGGTTAAAAATCAAGGAAGGTTATTACAGAATGAAAAAGAGGTCAATCCATCAAGAAAATACACTAGTAAATATTTGTGCACCCAATATCAGAGCACCTAAATATAAAAAGCAAATGCTAACAGAACTAAAAGGAAAAATAAACAGCAATGAAATAATAGTTGGGCACTTTAATACCCTACTCTCAACAATGGATAGACATCCAGTCTGAGAATCAATAACAAAACAGGATTTGAAAATCACCACAGACCTAACAGACATATACAGAACATTCCGTTCAACGACCTCAGAACATACATTCTTCTCAAGGACACATGGAACATTTTCTAGGATGGATCTTAATGTTAGACCACAAAGCAAGCCTCAGTAAATTTAAGATGACTGAAATCATACCAGGTATCTTTTTGGACCACAGTGGTTGAAACTAGAAATCAACAACAGGTGGAAAGCTGGGAAATTCACAAATAAAAACACATGGAAATTAAACATGTTAACTAAGGGTGCCACTTTCATTTTTGAGTGATCCCTATCACCAGTAATGTCACCCTTCTACCAAAACCCCTACTGTTTTTTAAAAATGAAATTTAAGAAAACAGGAAAAGAAAAGGAAGACACAACCTTCAACCAACAGGGAAGAGAACAAAATAAGAGGGGGTGGGGCAGAGAAACCCTACATTCAAATAGTAGCAACATTTTTTAAATAAAAAATAATTTATTTCTTTATTTTTTATTTTCTTAATTTTATTTTAAAAATTATTTTATTATTGTTCAATTATAGTTGTCTGCATTTACTCCCTCCACTCTCCCCCCACCCCAGCCATCCTGACCTCCCTCCCTTGCTTCTACCCCCGCTTGGTTTTGTCTATGTGTCCTTTATAGCTGTTCCTGAACACCCTTCCCCCCTTCTCCCCATTATCCCCTCCCACCTCCCCTCTGGTTACTGTCAGATTGTTCTTAATTTCAATGTCTCTGGTTATATTTTGCTTGCTTGTTTGTTTGTTGATTAGGTTCCAGCTAAAGGTGAGATCATATGGTGTTTGTCCCTGAATGGATCAAAAAACTATGGTACATTTACACAATGGAATACTACACAGCAGAAAGAAAGAAGGAGCTCCTACCCTTTGCGACAGCATGGATGGAACTGGAGAGCATTATGCTAAGTGAAATAAGCCAGGCGGCGAGGGACTAATAATTTATTAAATTAAAAGAAAAGGCCAGTGTGTCTTTCCTTTTTCTTCCCTCACTCCCTTTCCTTCATGAGGAGTTTTCTTTTTGTCTCCACAGAATCTGAGAGGTTTCCTCCTACATTTCTACCAGCTATACTGGACTAGAATTCAATGTCAAGTGCATATGACAGCAGCTTGAATTTCTCTCAACCAATTAAGGTACGTGGTGGACGCGATGAATGACCAGTGAGCAGGGGAAGAGCTCTAGACCAAGCACTGAGGCCCCTACCTGTGACTTCACAAGTCAGTGTAACACTCTGCTTCTCTTTCACCTTCACGTCTTCCAGCGTGTTTTCACCCACAATGTGAGGTGGTACTGAAAAAAAAAACAGAAAAAGTAACAATTCTAACCACAGGGCTGTTTTTATTAAGCTACAACCTTTAAAGCAAACCCCCAAATTCTCATTATTTGATTATGAAAATACTGTCACAATATTATTTTGATCAATTAAGATATATTATGAAGTAATATGTCATGAATTTCAATTATATAATGAATTCTATTATACAAATCATAAAGTCTGGATAAAATGTCAACAAATTAGTGAGTAAAAATATTTATTAGGCCTTTCTTTTTCTCACTCTAACTCTAAGAAGCACCCACATTAAACAAGTTATCAGAGTTGTAGCGTACTGTTGAACAACTGTGAACAAACAAGATGTGAAATTTTACCCATTTTAATCCAACTGGTTACCTCCAAATGATTCAAACACTGAATTCTTGTCAATAGGGATAACCCAGAGGCCAAAGAATACATAAAGATGAGATCAAGCTGCAGATAAAGTCCAACTCTGGCTCCAGAGGGCATCTAAGATAATTAGATCTTTATCTAAGTACGGCAAATCAGATAAATACCTAACACCGAAAGTGCAAAGAGCTTTCTTTCTTCCCCAGCGGCATTCCTCACAACACAAGTGTACTGGCCAGCATCTTCTACTCTCGTCTGCATCAGCCGCAGGGTCCTGCCTCCTGCAGGAGCAAACCACCAGATGATTCAGAAAGCAACCTGCAACTATGTAAGCTGTCCAAGTGATGTTCAATATAGGTGAAATTTAATCAATGTGCTTCAAAGGTCTTTAAAGGAATTTATGTCATTTTAAAAAAAAATCACATGTTTTAAGCCTATGTGAAACAGAATAGATAATTCAGACAAAGTTTCTGAGTTGATGGGTAAACAATACATACACTGCTAAGTGACAGCAAGCAAGGAATGGAGTTTCACAAAGATGATGTTTGAACATAACCTTTACAGGTAAGTATGATGGGGGACCCAAATATATCCCCAGAATTTATTTATCAAAAATTGTGTATTTATTCTTACATGTTTAACCTTCAGTCACCTTCAAAGTACTCTCCATTTGATGCAACACACATATTGAAACTTTTTTCCAGTACTTTGGAAAAAAGTACTCTCCATTTGATGCAACACACATATTGAAACTACTCAAAACGGCTTTTGAACTCATTGATTTTGATGCCTTTTAGTACTTCTGCTGTTTGTGTTTCAGACGTGCTCACAAATCACCCATCATGAACGGGCAAATGCATTGAAAGAGTCTTCAAAAAAAATTTCACTGAAGCCAAACACAGCCTCTCACAACAATGCCAGCTGGTGCACTGATACAGATGGGTCCTTAGAACACTCCCCTGGTGGGGGAAGCCTGCACTACGAGGGGCCTGACCCCCACAAGATAATTCCTTTTGGGGGGGCCCCCTCATAGACTTTAATCCACAGCGGACTTGAGAGGCTTCATGTAGGTAGCTGATGCATGAGGGTGCAGAGGTAGAAAGCAGAAGTATGTGGGGGTGCAGGTGGAGAAAATGGTGACAGATGAGTCTGCGGCCAGATTCTGTTGCTGTGTTTGAGTTCCATGCTAAGGAATCTAGATGCTGCGTTCATTAAAAACTCTGATCCGATCTGTGCTTTAGACACAGACAACTGTGACAGGATGTTTTGGGGAAAAAAATCCCCAGTTGGCTACTGAATATATAAAATGGGAGTGTCAGAAAGAGGACTACACCAGCAACCCAGACGTGGGTGACAACAGTAGGTAAAGCATGGTCGAAACCACGCGTCTGCCACTCGTTTTCAGCTGAGTTGCATGGAATCATAGAATTACTCCTATTAAAGTTAATGAGGGGTCACCCCAGTCTGCTTTTGTTTTTTTGTTTTCATTTTCTGAACTTCTTTGCAATGTTTTGTTTGAGGCAAGAGTCTTCACCAAAGAAATGCATGGACTGAGAATGAAACTCTGACTTGCCGAAGGGTGTCACCTGGAGGGAAACTCCAGTTGAGCACAAAAGAAGAGGGGGAGCCCGCAAGGGAGGCGGTAACAATGCCTGCCCTGGGAGGGGCCCAAGAGATGCACTAAAATACCAGAGTTCACGGAACCACTGGAGAAGTCACGTCTAGGTGAAAAATGCACCGTATTTTTCAGACTATAAGATGCACACTTTTTATCACATTTTTTGTTTTAAATATTTTTTCTTATTTTCCTCCTCTAAAGCCTAGGTGCATCTATTTTCCAGACTATTAAACGTGCCTAGGTTTTAGAGGAGAAAAACAGGAAAAAAAATTTTGAAGGAAAAAATATGGTCAAAAAGTGCATCTTATAGTCCAAAAAATACGGTATATCACTTCTTACATTTTGTAATAATTTTCTAACTGGTACATTTTTGTTTAGTACCCTGAATTTGAACTAAAAAACTGAAATAATTAAAGATGAAATTTGCATGTAAATAGTCACCTGGATCTGAGTTTCGCAGGAGTTTCCATCCACTTTCTGTGTTTCACAACACAACAGGATGCCAAAGAGTTTTCACGTAAGCAACCTTTCCATCCTCAAACCACTGAAAGTTGAACTTAGTATCTTATTTAGACAAACAAAGCTAACTGCCTCAATCGCGTCTTTTTTTCCAACCCAATTTACATAAGCAAAGTTGAATGCAGAGATTATCTAAACACGTCAAAGACTTGTGTTAATTAGGAAAGGATTCAAGTGCTGACTGCTACTTCAGATTAGTGAAACCATGATATAATTCCAGTTGAGAGATATTAACACAATCCAACTTTTGTGAGTCATTGCTGGCTCAGCAAACCTAAACCTCAGAAGTCTTGTGATTTTTCTTTATTTCTTTATTTCCTGGTCTTCTCACTTCATCCAGTGAGAAATAAAAAAATGGATCTGACAGTTAGTTACACTTATACAGAGACATTTCTTGTATCTATTAAATGTTTAGAGCAGTTATCTCTTCTTGGCACATAACTCCCTACAATAACAGAGGCTTCATCTGAGCACTGCTTTCAGAAGGGCTGTACTTGCAGTCTCAGGAGGACTAATCTTGATGAACAGAAGCGTGCCGCGGACTAAGGGCCAAGCGCGTCGTATGCCATTCATTTGAATCTCATTCAGCTATTGCACAATACACACCAGACTGTGAAACTGAGTGAGTCCTGGCAGTGCCAGAGGAGTCGTTTACTGTATTCACTCAAGGATCTCCAGCAGCTGGTCAAGCAAAACAAAACTAAAGAAAACCCAAACATCATCCTGTGCATCTATAATAAGTCACCGTATGTCACTCAATCTTGTCTTTTTCATTTCTAAGAGCTCTGATGCATTTATATATATATACACATTTTCTAATAAAGATTTTATTTATTTTTGGAGGGAAGGGAGGGAGAAAGAAAGGGAGAGAAACATCGATTGGTTGCCTCTTACACATCCCCAATTGGACCTCGCTCACAACCCAGGCATGTGCCCTGGCTGGGAATGAATTGAACTGACGACCCTTTGGTTCGCAGGCCAGCGCTCAGTCCACTGAGCTACACCAGCCAGGGCAGATGTAGTTATATTGAATAAGTGTCCCTACTTTTCTAGAAGTTGAGAATTAGAAAAAATGACAGCTATAAGACTAATTTCAAGACAAGAATATAACATGCCCAGGATTTGGGTAACCAAGTGGTAACAAAATCTTTACCGTTACTGTCACTTCCTAACACCAACAGGGCCTGGGAGTCCATGAAAATGAAAGCATCATAATAAGGACATGGGCCTGCCTTCCAGGACAAGGAGGCCACAAACCTTTCACCCGGTTGTCTGCGACAACAACAGCACACGTGTACCGGATGCTTGCCATATAAGCAGGCAGGGTGCTAATTGCTTTACATACATGAACTCGTCTCAGTTTTATAGAAGCCCTAAGAGGCAAATTCTATTAATGCCTTCATTTTGTGAGTAAAGAAACTAAAGTTAGCAACATCAAGGACGTGCCTGGGGTCATACATTTAGTGAGTATTACAGGCAATAAACGAGGTTAATAGCAATGTACATTCCTCATCAAGTTCCTGACATTTATAGAGGAAGATCTTGAAGAAACAGAAGGATCTTATGATATTTAGATGCATTTTTTCTGAAAAGCCTTCAAAAGGGGGAATTTAATTTTTTAACAAATTTATAGGCAGGAGGCTCACTATTAAAGAAGCTCACCTTGATTTATAAACAATATATACTTTTAAAGTTCTTTCTGTTCAGACCCAAATTTGCCCCTAAAATTTTCCGTAACTGCCATTACTGTCTACTTGGGAACCAAACAGAACAATATAATCCTTTTCTGTGGCATGGATCTTCAGGTATTTAAACTTAATTTTCACTGTGTAACCATAAGGTTACATGTGATTTGTTTTTCTAGGTTTGATACAATTAGACATAAATTATTGTATAATCATTAACTATCATGGTTAGCCTCCTTAAAAATATTGTCAATAAATCCTTCCAGTTTTCTTAATAGTGAATTAAATCCACAGTACAACTGGTCTCCCGCTTTTCTTACTGGTGAACATATAGTTTGTTAATGTGGCAAAATATTGCACTTATTTTCTCGATAACCACATCACCCTGTTAATGTGCAATGAATGAATAACATGATTCCGAGATCTTTTTATATGAAAAGTCACCCTAATTTTCATCATTGGGCTTTTGAACTTAAGTGCAGGAGTTTATTTAAAACGTGTTAGGTTAAACTTGGTACATGAGTTCTGTTTGAATTCAGGCGTCTTCATTCAACACATTAGGCATTGTTCTAAGTACCTGAGCTTTTTCTTAACCACAGACTTGCCAAGAATATTTTCTCTGTGCACAGCCAAGTCAGTACTAAGGGGAGCCAAGTGCAGATTTCTGTGGCATGCCCTGAGACACCTCTGTCCCCGCTGACACTGATCCGTAAAGGAGAAGCTAATGGAATTTCCTACCTAATCAGATGAGGAATAAGCTGAATATCTTTTTGATAATAATAAAGTCTTAGCTCACAGTAAACCATTCTATCTCATAAATATAAAACTCACTCAGATGAGAGTCACAAATAAGGTGAAATACTCGCTTATGGAGGTATATTATGTAACATGAGTCTCTCTAGATTCTGGTTTTCGTTTTCGTTTTTTCCTTTTAATTCTTCACTTTTCAAATTGGCTGACACTCACTGTAGGGTGACTGCTTTGACATCACTGTAATTTAGGTCATAAGTGAGTGCCCAGGGTTCTTCTGTAAAAGGACTTAGAGCTAATGTAGGGATTTTCCCTTTTCATAGAGTTTCTGATGTCCTTCTAAATATTCTTTTCCTTAACACGATCTGTGGGTAGTACAGTAAACAACTAAATCAAAAAGAAATATAACGCAGGAAGAAATGAGCAATTAAGAAGAAACTGTGGCCACATGATTGCCGGACTACGAGAATTTCTGATACCTGAGAGAATCCTCACAGAACTGCTCAGGCTGATGGGCCAGCCATCTTTCAGCCAGGTGATGGAAGGCAAAGGAATTCCTGAAGCCTCGCAAGTCAGGGACACGGAGTTCTTCCCCACCACACTGACATTTTCCGGTGCCCCATGGTTTCCTATGATGCTTGGAGGGGCTGTAAGGCAAAAACAAAACAAACGAGAAATGGAAAGGAAAGTAGCTAATAAATATCAAACATTAGACCCTAAAGAGTTTATTGTTAATAACAAGACTTCCATTTTCTGGTCAACAGTCAACAAAACAAGCAATCAGATTAAGGACATTATTATAATTATTAGTAGTAGCATTTTAGTGTGACATTCTCTGAAGTAAAAATGTCACTTCCTCCCTACTAATAGCAATGAAGGACTTTGATGTTGTTATTCCAACGGAGGTGAATGATTTTCTATGAATCACTCATTTTTTTCTGATAAATCTCTAATATAGATTCAGGGCCTTCTTATAGGCAGGATTTTCTAACAAATTATTCTAGTCCTAAATAGTAAAAGTAACCTAAAAAAAAGATACTTCAGATTGATTCCATTTCTTTTTTCCCTTCCAATTTCATTAGCTTTGGCTCACACAATAGCTGCTAACAGCAGCATACGAATACTGGACTTTGTGTGAGTCCTAACTGGATTCAAGTTATGACTGTGTCTATCAAATTTACCATTCTTTCTACAGATCTAAAAATTGCAATTCATATTATATAGGTATCCCTGACAACAGACATGTTTGGTCTATTCCTAATGACATTCATGACTCATCAATTAGAATATTAAAGCTGACTTCAGTATAACTCATGACCAACCGATGCCGAGCCAGTAAGTTCCTAAGAACCTAGGGTTACAGTAGCCAAGACAGCTCATTTGGAAAACACAGAATCAAAGAATACTAGTTGGGGCATCACCGAATCCAAAGTACCTGAAGATCACCATTGGCTATCTCACTACGTGCTTTCCTGAAAGAGTATCTAGTATGTGTTCATTTAAGCACAGTAAGAAACAGGACGTCAGACATAGGAGGGTAGGTGATGAGCTTGATCTAGAGAAGTGGTGCAAATGTAGAAAATAGCAGACTCTACATGACAGACGCAACACTCAAGGCCTATCTCTCCCACCCAGGATGCTATGGATTCTATCAGCCCAGTATGGATAGGCTTACTGGGCTTCTTTATACTTACTATGGACGCTCAAGTCATATTTTCTGTCAGTCATTCCCGCTACATTTACAGCAACACACACATAACGGCCTGTGTCAGAGACATGAATATTCTTCAGCTGAAGGATGCGACCTTCATCCAGTACTTCCATTCCCCTTCCCTTGGTCAGGGGCCGGCCATCTTTCATCCAGGTCACTGCCGGTGGAGGGATACCCTGCACCTCACACTCCAAGGAAATACTCTTCCCTCGAGTCACAGTAATTTCAGTAGGGTGGGTGCCACTGTTGGCTATGGTTGGTCGAACTGGATTTAAAAAAAAAAACAAGAGGGAGAGAGAAACATACATAAGAATTTTCATCAGCCAAAGTCAATTCATTTTTTTAAGAATAGATTTTATTTTTTAGAGCAGTTCTAGGTTACAGCAAAACTGTGCAGAAAATCCAGAGTTCCGAAGTACTCTGCCCCCCACAAGTGTACCTTCCTCGATATCAACACCCTGCACCACAGTGGGACGTGTTTAAACTGGTAAAGCACATGGATACATCATGATTTCAGGGGCTACCGTTCACACTATGGTTCACTCTTGGTGTTGTGCATCCTGTGGATTTTGACAAATATATAATGACATGTGTTCTCCATTATAACATTATTCAAAACAGTTTCACTGCCCTAAAATCCTTGGAACTTTGCCTATGTACCCCTCCCTTCCTGCAAAGCCCTGGCAATCTCTAATCATTCTCTCTTTTTAAAAAAAATTTTATTTTTCAATTACAGTTTACATTCAATATTATTTTGTATTAGTTCCGGTGTACAGCATGATGGTTATACAGTCATATACTTTACAAAGTGGTCCCCTACTATTTCAAGTACCCATCTGGCACCATAGTTATTACAATATTATCGATTATATTCCCTATGCTGTACTTTACATCTCCACGACTATTTTGTGACTACCAATCTGTGGTTCTTAATCCCTTCACCTTTTCACCAAAACCCCTCTTCCCCTGGCAACCTCTGTCTGTTTGCTGTTATCTATGAATCTGTTTCTATTTTTTTATTTCTTTATTTTGATTTTTAGATTCCACATATAAGTGAAATCATAAGGTATTTGTCTTTTTTTTGGTCTGGCTTATTTCACTATGTTCAGGTAAATATATTTCCTCTATACTTGAGATTTCTTAAAAATCATAAATAGGCATTAAATTTTGTCAAATGCTTTTTCTGCTTGTGTTGAGATGATTATATAGCTTTTTCCTGCATTCTGTTAATGTGGTGTGTCACACTGATCGATTTGTGAATGCTAAACCATCCTTGCATATTTGGAATAAATCCCACTTGATCATGGTGTATGAGCCTTTTATCGTATTGTTGAATTTGGTTTGCTCATATTTTGTTGAAGATTTTTGCACTCATGTTCCTTAGGGATACTGGCCACAAATAAGTAACCGCTCCCTGATCCTGTCAGCACCATTTAAACATATGGGTCTTATGATACATACATTATAACCCTATAACTTGGAATGGATTTTAAAGTTACAAAGAAAAGTAAAAGGGGAAGATGGAAATATTTAAAAGAAAACCGTGCCATAGCCTGGCTAATCAATAACTTACCATACACTTGCAGGTGGTAGTCCTTCTTCGCCGTCCCAGCAATACTGGATGCCACACACGTGTACAGCCCTGCGTCGGGCTGCTCAGCAATGGAAATCTGCAACTGTCTGCCTCCTGATAGGGTTCGGACGCGCCCTGCAGCGTCAGCCAGCACTGGGGAGCCTGTGAGGAAAACCAAACAGCAGGACGTGAGGCAAAAACTTGAAGCATTGCGTGACACTGTAAAGTGATCCTACACAAAACAGGAGGAGCAGAAGGAAGGGAGTTAGGAGGGGGATGAAGGACAAGGAAGAGAGAGGAAAAAGATGGAGGAGAAAATGTTTACCAAGAGAATCTGCAAGATTTTGGCAATTTCTCAGCCAATGTTGTATCTGAAGGAAAGCATACTTAGAAAAACAAAGTTAAGTCTTAAAACAGGAAACAAAAAGTGATTTTTAAAATCAGCTACATATTTAGATGATCTGTCTGATACTTTTGGAAACAAATATTTGTCGATGAATAAAGTGACAATCTGTCCAACTGTATTAAGAATTTAATCTTAATACATGTTAAGAAACTGTCACAAATACACCAAAACTATTTGCTTTAGAAAACAATTTTTAATATCATTTTAAAGAAAAATAATAATTCTTTGAATAGTAAAATTTTTTTTAGATTTTATTTATTTATTTTTTTTAGAGAGGGGAAGGGAGAGAGAGAGGGAGACAAACATCAATGTGTGGTTGCCTCTTGTGCACCTCCTACTGGGGACCTGATCTGCAACCTGGGCATGTGCCCTGACTGGGAATCGAACTGGCGATCCTTTGGTCAGCAGGCCCGCACTCAATCCACTGAGCCATAGCAGCCAGGGCAGAATGGTAAATTCTTGATCATTACAGCTGTTCTGTAGTGTATTTGATTAAAGAACAATGCGGAATTATTTTTTCTGGGGCACAGTGTCCAAATTGAAGATTTTTCAGCTGCAGAGTACAGAAGTATCACATTGCACATTTAATATTTAGTTATGCTGTCCAATATTTTAGTATGCAACACCCCTGAAAATTTGTTAATACATTAATGTATTTGCCAGATAAAGCATAAATTCATCTAATATTATATTTAATTTTATAAATGTGAAAGGATGAAAACTCACCTTTCTTCTTCCAAATGAGATTTGGGGGTGGAATACCACTTGATTCACATAAGAGACTAATGAGATTCCCTTCAATGACTGTAAGCTGAGCAAGTTCATCAGAACCATAAATGCTTGGTGGTACTGAAATATTAAAAAAATGCAAAATACTATTTTTACACTCATTTAATATAAAATTTCCCTAATACTTTACATGTTTTTATCAGACAAAATTGGGCACACTCAGGGTGGTAGGGCCGTAGACAACTTCACATGTTTTTTAAAAAAGATCACATTCAAATGACCCAGAAAATAATTGGCACTCAAGGTTAACACATCATCAAAACATTAAAAGTCAACTGTAAGACATACACTGATCACCCGATAGCAGACCTGCCATTTTCACAGACAGAAACTTAATTATCAAAATATTGCGAGTGGCATAAAAGGGAGCTAATTTATTTCAGATATGTAGACATCTTGCACCAAAAACCTAGGTCACCAAGTTTAAACTTAACTCAGTCCTTCTGATATATACCTCAGAGGCTGAACAGAATTGGAAAACAACATGCCTGTGGTACATAGTGAAGGACGGAGGCAAGGAATCTGCTCCAAGATGCAGACCCGGTATCTACACTAGATTGTGCAGCCCGCCTCCCACTGGCCTCCAGCTTTCTCCTCGGGATGTTCCAGGTGAATGCTGACTTCCCACACTTGTCTCAAAGGCGGAGTCTGAGACATTTGCTGGCTGAACTCTCTCCTCAGCCCCTCCTCTGGCTGCAGCATTATCAGGTGGAAGATGCTCGTTCTCCCAAGATCGTGCGAGGGAAGGAGCGGGACAATCCTCCCCACCTCCCAAAGCAGCTTCCAGTCGTTGTTCAACCACCCCTACGAGCTCTGTTCTTTTGAGGCTCATGCCACCAATGTACTTCTCCTTCTCGTTCTTACTACCATCTGTGGACCTCACTATATTTTCATTCACTGGACAGTTTCACTGTTGTATGTATTCCTCTTCTCCACACGAAGACCTGCCATCCTTCTGTACAAACTTAACAGCCACATGTATATGCAACCTAAACAACCTGGCTACTGGGTTCCTTGGTTTGCTCATCCCTTTCTTCATCTGAGGCCATACCTGTTTCATCAGCTAGAACATTCTCGTATAGGTGTGTAAATGTAGGTCACTCTCTGACAATGACTCCATCCTTAGAGCTCCTTCACTTCATTATCCCCCACTCTCCATTCATCAACCCAATGGAATCTCGAGTCCATTCACCTCTCAGAAGTCTCCCAATCCAGCTGCCTCCTCTTTTCTTTACTGACTTCTCTCTCCAGCTTAGATTTCACAATCAATATTTTCAACAACTCCTTTGCCAATATTCTCAACTGCCTTGTCCCACTGCCCTTCCTATTTGGTAACACAATTACCCTGGATGAACCCTGTAGTTTACCCTGTCATCACTGATACTGAGAGATGGAACGTTCTGCCAAAGAAAATGGCAATTACATGAGTTGCCACTGTGATACATTCATGATTGCCAAGCTAAATTCTACCCTCCTCTACGCCCATGGCTTCCCTGGAGACAAACGCTGGCAAACTTATATCTGTAATGCAGACCCCCTCTGACTACTTACTTAACCCCTCAAATGGGAGGCCTTCCTAAAGGGACTGTCAAAATTGACTTACCTTGCAATTAACGCAGTCACCCTTGTTCCGCGTCTAAGGGAAGGACACTACTGGCCACACAGCCCAGTTGGCCAACTCCTACCGACATTCATCCTTTACTCTTCTTGTTTCCACATCTCTCCTCCACTTACCAATTAATCCTATTAATCCAACTCCTTAAATACTTCTAGAATTCAGCTGCTTTCTTCCTCAAGTACAGATCAAGTATCGTATTGCCTTTAGAATCAAATCCATCTGTTAAAATTGGTTTGAGAGGCCCTCTTCAATGTGCCCCGCTTAACCTTGCCTACATAACATCTCCCGCTCTCCTCTGCACCGGCCTCAGCTCCACAGTGAATGATGTTCCATTCACTGAGTGTAGACAGTATTCTTATTCTTCATGCTGGCAAGGCTTCCATTCTCTCGACAGAGTGAACTCCTACTCACCTTAAAAATCTCCACTAGACATCAGGAGCCCCTGTTCTATTGTCTTAAAAAACTTCCTATGAGAGCTCTTAGAATTTAATTTTAATTGGCTACTGAGATATTTCTAGACCATCAGAATATAAGTCCTGTGTGAACAGTGCTATTTTCTCCTCTCATTAACCTCTCTACACCTACACGTGCTTTAATGCCCAGTACACAGAGGCAAACCGTAGTATTTTTGAGTGAATCTATCCTTGATATCTTAACATTCTCTTCCCATTCATTCTTATATCTACTGTATTATGCTTTCCTCTATTTGGAGGAAGTGTGTAAAGCATACTTTGTAGTTTATATCTAATTTGACTTCTTGGCAGTATGTGACTTATTCATTCACTCACTTATCCAGCCATGTCCAACTTATTTGGTGTCCATGCTCTGCTGGGACACCATCTTCCTTAGTTTCTATGACACAAGTTTGACCCAGTGTCCCCACTACTCTGTTCCTCTTCAGTTTCCCACTCAGGGCCTCTTCTTCCGTCTCCCTTTTCATATGGTATAGAAGGGAGTCGTTCTGTACGGCACTCTTCCATATACACTCTACCCAGTGCTTTTCTGTACACCCTCTACACAGTGCCCTTCTGTACACGTTCCTTTTACTTTTCCTGAGGGACCTCAACTGCTACACATACACTCATGTCTCAAATCTTACCTTTTGAACTGCTTTCTGTCTCTCCCAAACTATAGGCTCATACTTCTGACTGCATGGAGAACAGCTTTGCATGGACCGTCAAAAGGTGTCTCCAATACAACATAGTAAGAATGAATTTTTCACCTCACTTCTTAATTGATCATCACTCTAAATTTTCTCTTTTACAATCTTTTATACTTGGTAACACCTAGGTTAGTGTTTTGTCCATGTATGAATACTTTTCCCATTGGAAAGAAATGAGAAAGGAAGAAAAGGAAAAATAAAGGGAGAAAGGGTTGGAAGGAGGTAGGAATGCAAGTTAATGATATAAAACTAATATTTAATATATAGCAAATATAAAGTTCCTACATAGTACATTTTACTATTTAAAAGCAAATTAATTCTTTTGCAGGGTGAATAACAGTGCTTCTCATAATCTTCCTCCAGATATTTTTTAAAAATTATATTAATGATTTATAATTAACAAGTCATTTTCTACAAAAATGCATGCTATTATAGTTTTACAAATTATTTGTTCCTCACTGGAAGCTAATTATTCCCTCTACCTCTTTTTATTTGAAAATGTGTTTTTAAATGAAGTGGTTGGGTTCACATGGAGACAATTGTACTTGAACAACAATAAAAAAATAAATAAATGAAGTTTTATAAAGGTAAATTTCAGCTCATGATCTCAATAATTTACTAAATAAAATTAAGAGGGTTTAACATGTTATAAATGATTTTAAAGAAACATTTCACATAAACGATAAAGGTAGTGGAAACAGGAGCAGTGTTTAATGATTAGCAGGCAACCACAGCCAGTAAAAACACTGCGATCCACCCTAAGAATTACCTTAGTCAGTAACATGGTAAAATTTCAAATAAGGCTAGGTAGTCACACTGGCCAATCCCACTCCCTGCCCACAAGTACACATGTTCGCCGTCTCTCTCACACACACATGCTATTCCCATGCAGAATCTGGCCTTTGAACTTATTCTCAATTGATCAACCCATCTCCCATTCATGGAAATGACTCAGTTATTAAGAGGCCCTCGTTATAGAAGCTAAAAAGGTATTACTGAGACTGGAAAGGAGAACCATTACACATTAAAATTACAGTGATTAATGCATTTAGGTTCAAGAAGACTATCTATAGTTACTCTAAAATTAATTATATTGGCTGATACTCAGGACAGTATAGCAGCACCTCAACCTATTGATTAGTGTTCATCTAGGTATTATGATAAATTTTAATTACGTGAATGTCATTGTAATAGTTGACACACAGAATGGAAGGTTAAACCACACGCTGCATCATTCGCTTTTCAGGAACTGATCACGCTTACCCCAAATGTTGACGTTGTAATTTCTCTCAGTTTTTCCAGCAACATTGGTTGCCTCACAAGTGTACCGGCCAGTGTCTTGAACCTGGGCATCGTCAATCTGAAAACAAAATCAGGCTTTAAAACCAGTTTCTATTTTATGAGTAATGGGGCTTTTCTACTGGCTTGGCCAAAAAGTCCAGTTAGTTTTTTTCTGTAAAATAAAAGACATATTTTTCATTTTTACCAATAATTTCATTGCTTTGGATGTTTTGAGTATGTAGGCTATCTCCCACTAGTGGCTTCTAGTGAGTAGAGGCCTGGGGTGCTGCTAAGTATCTCCCAGTGTATAGGACAGCCCCACAGCAAAGAAGTGTTTGGCCAAAATGTCAATAGTACCAAGAAACTTTGCAAGCCGCTTTTGATATGTTCAATCAGTCACAGCACCTTCTCCATACACTGCATAAATATTGTTTTGTGTTTCAATTACATTTTTACCTTTCTTGAAATAATAAAGCATAATATGCCGAAAACATTGCATATTTTTTTCCACCTTCAATATTAAAATGGCTGCATAAAAATTCACCAATATTGTCCTGACTGTTGTGGCTCAGTGGACTGAGTGCCAGTCTGCAAACCAAAAGGTCACCAGTTCAATTCCCAGTAAGGGCACACGCCTGGGTTGTGAGCCAGGTCCCCAGTTAGGGGTGTGTGAGCCACAACCAATCAGTGTATGTCTCACACATCAATGTTTCTCTCCGTCTCTTCTCCCTCCCTTCTCCTCTCTCTAAAAAAAAGTAAATAACAAAATCTTTTTTAAAAAGTATTTTAAAAAACTCACCAACTTTGATGTTTTATTTAATGCATGCTGATATGATAGCTGTCACAATACAATCTAACAAAATTGTTTCAACTAAGACAACTAAGCACTACTAGAGCAGTCATATGGAAAAAATTAAAGAACGTTTTGGCCAATCCAATATAAATGCTTTTTGTAGTATCTTATTTTTCATTCGTATTATGAAGATTTTCAAACACATGAAAGTAGAGAGAATAATAAAATGGATGGCTAGACATCCATTATCTACATCTAATGCTTATCAAGATTCAACAATTTTTGTCTATGTCATACCTTATTTTAATCTCATTAACATTAGTCACTGAAGGTCTAGAAAGGCCTTCTAAATATAATTCAGACAAAATAGCAAACAACTGACAATTTCTGAATAAGATATTTAAGGCTTTAAAATCAATAATCTTTATACATCCAGGATATTGTTCAGTAAAATAACACCCTTTTTATTGATTTATTACATCTCTTCTCCCATCCCGGGCTTGTAAGCCTCTTCGAGCCAAACATTATACTTAATTAGTCTCAGTCTCCTAGTATCCAGTTTGGTGCTTGGTAGATAACCGAGTATCAGTAAATATTTTCCATGTATTTATCTGAAACACGCATCAACTCTCATTCACCAATTGCTCACTGACATTCAGCAGTTAAAAATACAAAGAAAGTATAGTGTAATGTATGGCTTATGACTGAATTTACAATCTGGTTGACAATATAGAGTACCCGAACACAATAAACAAGGTATAAATAATAACACAAGATAACTCAAGAGGGGACACCAAACATCATGATAATGATTGCTAAGTAACTTTGCAGTCAGTTGCTAAAACATTCCAGAGAGCCGCATCATTGGAGTTCAAGTTATCACTGAATGCATTTCGTAGAGCAGGGTTGCACTAGAAGCTTCCATTCCAGGAGGTCTTCTCTCTACACCCTTCAGTCGCACCTGCACACCCTCAGGGGCCTGGCTGGCCTCCACGGTGGGGATTCAACAAATCTCAGGAGCGCTTCACCATCATCTCTTTCTTGGCTTCCTAACGCCTATGGGATCTACGCTCTGAAGAAAGGAACTGCTGTACTTAGTTGAATTTGCTAGGACAGTTCTAACCATGCACATAGCTCTTCCCTACCCGTCCTGGGGCTTACAGCCACACGGTTGTTTCTACCTATCATTCAGTGAGAATTAAGGTTTGCGAATCCCACCAGCTGCTTGCTGGCACTCCGGGCTCTGCCTCTGAGCAGGGGCCTGCTCTTTGCTTCTTTTTTTTTTTTTCCTATGTAGCTCAATTGACTGATCTTAGTTTCCTCTCTCAGTGATTCTGGACTTTCCTTCCTCAACAGCTCCATTATTTCAGGATCAAAATTCTCCAGGTCTCTACCCTCTTGTCTCTAACATACACCTTGACACGCCCTCCCACTCTGTCCCATGCTTCTGCCCCACTGTGTACGCTTCTCAGCTTCTTTCCTGGGTGCTAACCCCCCTCACCCATTTCTCAAGTCTGTCTTTACTGGTCAGTAATAACCTTCTTCTACCAAGAGGCTGGTAGGTAGAGTGGTTCGCAGCATGGATTCTGTAGCTATGCTCCAGTATTTACAACCCATTTCAGCTGCTTAGTAACCTCGGGCAGATCACTTAGCCATTCTTTCAATTCTTCAATAGGGTGATTACTAAGACTATGGGAACATTCCTGAATCCTCATTCCTCACGCTGGCTTTCAATGTTAGCTCTTATTTTACTCAAGTCAACCATGTCAGAATTACTTCCAAATATTCACTCTGTTAAGTTCTCTGTTTCAGCCACACTAGCTCGCTTGCTTTCTTTAATCAGGCCTTTTGTCCCATAAAAATGCAAGTAGTCTTCCAAGACCATTTCAGGCAACCACACCCCCACCTTCTGCTGACCTCCCTTGGTCATGAACTCAGACTTACAGCATCTGTTGCATTTTCAACTGAGCAGTCAGTAAATCTTTAATATACTTTTGTGATATCAGAAGACACTGAGGGCAGGAAATCCATCTTATACTTTTTTGCACCTCTCACTAGAACACCTAGAAATGGGTATTTCCTGATTAGCTGAATGAATGACGGTAGATGAGGCACTCCTCAAAATATTTCTATAATATTTTCCTAGACGCATTTTTGAATGGATTCTGGCTACAAACATGGATAGACAATTAAATATTTAAATTTTACTAGGTTCAACTTTGTTTTTAAGATTTTATTTATTTATTTTTAGAGAGGGAAGGGAGGGAGAAAGAGAGAGAGGGGGAAACATCAGTGTGTGGTCTCTGGGGGCCGTGGCCTGCAACCCAGGCATGTGCCCTGACTGGGAATCGAACCTACAATGCTTTGGTTCACAGCCCGCGCTCAATCCACTGAGCTACGCCAGCCAGGGCTTAGGTCCAATATTTTAAAAAAATCACACACCTCCTTAATGAAAGAGGCCCTAGAATTTTATAATATAAAATTAGTAGAACACTTGCAGAGACAGGCAAGTTTAACAGGGGACCTGCTGACGCCATGAGCTGAGAACGAGGAGCAATCTAAGAAGCAGTAAATGAATGGATAGCCTTACCTTTAACACGCTTCCGTTTTCCGAGACGCTGAGGCCCGGTTTCTTCAGCAAGGGGCGGCCGTCCTTGAACCACGCCAGAGTAGGGGAGGGGACGGCATCGCTGTGACACAGCAGCTCCACGGCCTGGCTGATGAGGACAGAGACGTTCTGCTCTCCTCCCGCGATGTTCGGGGGAACTAAGAGAGAGATGGGGTTTCCCTCAGGACACAGCAGGCCAGCACACTGCTCCTCGTTACTGATCATCTGGATATACATGCTGGTTCTTCTGAGATGCAGGACCGTGAGCATTCTAACATACCCTCTTTACATCATCTGGTTTAGAATCAACTGTTAAACAATTTCTGATTAACGGGTTGCTGTTCAACAAAAATAGTTTTCATTATCTTTGCTCTTAAAAAGGTTTTAGAAAGAAGTGGGAGGTATCGCCAAGTTCCTATGTAAGTAACTTCCTGAAGTCAGTTTTAACTACTTAAGATTTTCAAAGTTAATCAATATGGGCGGAAGAGGGCAAAGGGAGGGGGGGACTGGGACAACTGTAATAGAGTAACAATAAAAACGATTTAAAAAATTTTCAAAACAATAAATCATTCCTGAAACATTTTGGAAATAACAATGAATTAAAGCAAATGCCTTTTTGATACGTATTTGTATTTGTATTTTTGGCAAAAGAAAATAAGTTTCATTGTCACTGAAGCAAAATAAAAACACTGAGGTGACCGAGACCATCGGTCCCATCTAGTCAGGGTGTGCCAAGCAGAGCAGGTGACAGGCCACAGCTCCTTTGAGACAACCTGAGTGATGGGTGGCAAAGCCCAGAATCTTCCCGCCTGCAGTTCAGAGCCCTTTTTGGTTTCCCACAGTACCTTGTCGGCTTTCTACGGAATGAAAACCATGTGGGATAAACGGCACCATGAAGAACAAGCTAGATCAGTGACCAGCTGTGCAACACACTCACAATTCCACAAAAAGAGGAAATGAGTTGAAATGTTAATGAGATTAAAATGTGGATTCCCTGGCTCTCAGGCTGGTCAGATGCCGAGCTGTGTCCCTGGAGGAGGTTAAGGGATCTCCTTCCTGCGGGCGTATTAAACACGAAAGTAAACAGTCATTTATCTCCGACGGTGTAGGTGCAGCCCTGCCAAGAACGAGAGGGTGGGCTCCACCGCCTCTCAAGGACTCTTTCGGGCCTGTATTTATAATAATTCAAACACACAAACGAATGATGAAATCAAGCCTGTTGTTATTAAAAGGCCACTCCAACATTCACGGAGAGGAATTACCTTGGCCAGTTCTCATGAAATCCCATAACTCTTTAGCAATATAGGAAATTTATCCAACTTCTAGTTTGGGTTTTGGGGTGTGTGTGTGTGTGTGTGTGTGTGTGTGTTGCCTTACAGGAAAGGATAAGTTGCTTTAAAGCCACTCCTAATGGACTTTCCAAATGCTTTGTTAGAATAAGATTTTTGTGCTGAGGAATGTTATGATAGTCCACTAGCCATTGTTTCAGGCTGCATACCACAGCATGTGGCAGAATGACAATGAATGCAATTGACTTTAACTAGTAACAATGTGTTTTGGTGAACAGCAGGTTTCTCTGCTACCACGTCTACCACAGAGGGAAAGGCATACAAAACGGACTAAGGACACTGTCCTGTGATGTCTCTGGAGGCAGGGCTTGCGCTCGGTCCAAAGGCATTGATGCTAAAGGAAGAAATGCCATGCACAGTAATGAGAACAGACTGGGGGAGCGTTTGTGCAGAGTGGGTGATGCCTCTTCTGCCAAACTGACTTACACACACAGGCATCTGGCTGTCCACAAGCTTAAAGCGATGTATGCAGAACAGAAAACAGTGCGATTGCTTTCAACATGTGACACATTAGATACAAGACAGACAACCAGTCAGGCTCCAGAGGAAAACTCAGATGATGTGAGCAAAATCAGCACAATTACTGCCATTTTCTGAGATATTATGAAAACAGATACATTCACGAGTCTCTGCATAGAAAGCTCTAAACAGAATAGCTGATTTCACACGGTGATGGATGGAGGCTAGACTTGGGGTGAGGAATGCACAACAGAGTGCACAGATGATGTGTTGTAGAACTGTGCCCCCAAACCTGCACAATTCTGTTAACCAGCACCACCCCAAGACACTCAATAAAAAAATAGCTGATTTCACAATGTGGAGATAATTTCAGGTAGTCTGTTCTCAGTGGATAAAAAGTACCATAATTGTCTAGAAACATGTTTATCTTGGATTATTTGTAAAACTTCCAAAAGAGAGTGAGTTTTTTATGGTCCCTTATAGAAGCTGAAGTCAGAAATAATTCAAGAAAGCAGAATGCTAATTTGCTTCCAAATATTTTTCTTTCAGTTACTTTTCTTTGCAGCTAAGTGAGTTAAGTCAAGTTCAAAAGGATACCAGATTTTTAAAATTGGGAGGAAAAATGCAAAAACAATAGTGTCTTTTTTCCTTAAAGAACACAAATGAAAGCAAATCTAATTACTGCCAAGGCTATATATTACCGAAACACATCTATTTTTTCTGTCCTGTCTTTCATTTTCAACTTTTTGTTTAGTCTGAGAAGAGAAAAGCCTCCACCCGTTAGATCCTCAGCTTTCTTAGATGTTACCCCTTTTTTGTTTTGTGGTTACGTTACTTAGGAAGGGGTGTGTTGCGTCTGTTTCTCATCCATGCATGAGAAACAACTTGTTCAGTGTAATTACCAAAATGAGAATCGCCATAGAGTTTTACTTGCTGAGATGCTGGGGAATGCATGATCTCTACGGAAGTTTCCTGAACTTAAGTTTAAAGAAAAGATACCATGGGAACTCAGATCATTTTAAAAACTCAACTCTCTCGTTTGGGTGCTTCAGAATATGGCAGACTTACTTTGAATTTATACCAGGAGAAAAAAATTTAGTGCACTACCCTTGTGATGGAAAGAAAAGGTACTTTATCCACTGTCTTCTCCTCCTGTCCACCCGCACACCCCACTGTAGATTTGAAGGGGACTGACCTCTGGGAATACACATTGTTTAGGCTTTAATTAAACACAAGATGGCCAAAGTTACTACTACAAAGATAGGAGTAGACTGTATAAAATACTAATAGTGGGACGTAGATTGGAAACTAATTTCAGATTAAAAACCCGTTTTAATTTTACAGTAGCTTGCCATGCATACATGTTTCACATGCTAAACATATACACGCATTTTCAAACATACATACACGTTAGCTAGGCATTTAAATTTTACAACAAAGGAAAGACCTCAATTTTCAGACTAAATTCGTGGTACGGGAGTATCTCAGCTAACGATACAGGACAGGGGCGCACATCTTTGGGACTCCTGGGGAGCATCAACTCCCCACCCTCTCCCAGGGCCGCTTCTGACACCAGCCCATGTAGAAATGGAAGAAGCCAACCCCGATGTTCACTGCTAACTAAAGCCCAGTAAATAATGTCACCCCTCCGCCTGCGGGCTAATGGCTGAAAGAGCTACCGTGTCACACACTTTGATTGACCTAGGTATCATTCCCGAAGGATATTTGAGATCAGTACATTCCAGTTCTTCACAAAGCATAAAAGTGGCCCATGAAGGGAAGGAGTCGGAGTCCCTGGGGATGCGTATTTTAGGCCCACCTGTCACCTCAGAGGGCACCAGCAGAGCAGGGGGTTGGGTACAGACCCACGTCAACTGCAGGAGCAATGAAAAAGCGACGCATACAGAGCCCTCTAGCAGTCTGCTGATGCCAGCTGGGGGTTTCTGCTTCGTGAGATGTGTATGGTATCCATGTTGCAACAAGAGGCCTTTTTATTAAAAAAGTATAACTTATGTAATTATTTGTGATCATGGCATTTGTTTTTGGCAAACTTAGAAAGAGAAGTCAACCTACATGGCATAGAGGTAAAGAAAAATAAGTGATATATTTGAACAGGAGTGAATATTTGGAAGTGAGGCGGGACTTAGAAGAGAAGGGCTACATTAAACAGACACTCTTTGAGGGGCACAAAGAAACAAATTCCTTATTCCGTGGACTAAGAAATGTAACGCGAGTAAGACCCTGAGAAAAGGCCTGGAAGGGTTCTGAAGGCACAGGCCCACTACAAGGGGGAGTGGCAAGCGTCAGCTGCAAATGGGGGCCAATGGGGCCGCAGCTTCGCTCCGGGGTCCCTCAGCTTCGGACAGTCCCCTTTGTACCTTACAGCTGCAGAGTATTTAGGAAAAACCAGAACTTGAATGTTGTCTCAGTATATGCTTAGTTTACCTTTTCTCCTCAAATAGATTTTTCATTCACAGATACAGTACTGAGTGCAAAATGCTGATTGTAAGTGTGTGCTGATTATAAATATAATGAAAAAGTAATAAAATCAAGGCTTTGAGTAGACTGGATCAAGAGCGCTACTGGAAGCGATGCTTGCTTCAGGGAGGTTCTACGTTCCAAATCACAAAGCTGCTCTCCCTCGTCATGTTCCTCCGGCTACTCCACAAACACCCGCCCCACATGACTGATGGATGTGTTTTAATTTCTCAGTCCTTTACAGAAGGAAGATCACAGTTAAATATAATGCAGACAGGAAGACGTTGATTTGAATTAATCTTGTGATATCATTTCTATTGTTCATCGTTCTGGATGGCCAAAAATTTCCCTTACCTGTCCTCCGTGATGCTAGGACTTAAATAAGCACAGCCATATCAGAGCAGAAGTAACTGTTAAAGTGTCTCACCGTACACTCTGAGGTCTATGTCCCTTTGTTTCTCCCCAGCAGCGTTCACCGCCACGCAGGTGTACCTCCCGGTATCGCTGATTTGGGCGCTGGTCAAGGCTAGGATGCGGCCTCCAGACAGAACCTATCGAAGTTAAACAAGCTAAATAACCAACATGCTCCCTCCAAACAGTAAGTGTACACAGACTTTTTCTTTTTTTTGGGTGATGGATCAATGGACACCTGTCGGTAGAAGGATTTCCACTCGGATATTTTAAAGTGGGCCAGCATCACTTAACCCTCTTGTCGCCTTCTCGGTGGAGGAAGACTCAGAGGCCAGGACCAAAGGCCGTATTAACCACTGAAAACAAGTCTCTCTATAGGATCAAGTGAAGGTCCAATTTAAAATTAAGAGCAAAGTAGCAGTCGATTAAATTACCTCATCACAGGCATAGCCCTTTCATCCCATTCATCTAGTTGTGCTTCTAAAATGTGGACATTAACTCGACATCTTGTATGATCCCAAATTCTGCAAGTGCAGGAATTTCAAGCAAAACTAAAGAAGTAGATGGTGGGAGAACCATGCTCCCTGCTCAACAAAATAAGGTTAAAATACACTTTAACCGAGATGTACATGTTTTTGTATCTTTCATTTTGAATCAGTGTAAAGCATAAATTTTTTCAGACTTTAATTTCATTTCTTATAAGGTTGCCTTTATGATGTCTACTTTTTCATTTGATGATTTCGCAGAAGTAAATATACCCTCTGTGGTTTTATAATTAATTATTATTTCCACACATTTAAATATGAATCCTACCAAGGAATTCCTGGTTTTGGTGTCAGTGAACATTTCTTTGTGTAAGGTACATCCTGTGGTGGTGGCAGGTAACAGAGGCTAGGCGGTAGAAAGTACTTAAAATACAGCACTACATACAATACGAAAAAACCCTCTTAGATATATTGAGCTTTTTTGTTGTTATTGCTTCTATTCTTTTTTTTAGTTTCATTTTAATAGTTGTTCAAGGACAGTTTTCTGTCCTTTACTCCCATCCCGACCCACCCACCCCTTCTTCCTCACCTCCCTCCCATTTCCACCCTCTCCCCCAGTTTTTGTCCTTGAGCTTTTAATGAATTGTCTAGAAATCCCAATTGGGTATCCAGTTTTTATGAATGTATAGGTGTGCAGTTTTGAACATTTGTGAACCTCGTTCTCCACATCTCTTTAACAGCTTTACCTGTTTGCACGTCCCGTATTGAATAATCAGGTAGCGGGCTGCACCGAGGAAATGGCAGAGAGTACCTGTATCCCACTGGCGAAACTGGAGACCGGGCTCCCATCCTTCAACCAGGTCAGGCTTGGGGCGGGGATGCCTCGCGCCTCACATTCCAGCCTCACCAGGTTATTAACCACCACCGCCACCGCACTACTGCTGCCGGAAATGGATGGGGGCACTGAAAGGAACAAAACATTAATAAACGAGATATGTTAACATCACAGAAGATGCCGCCTGTTGTTCATGTGGGTTTTGGGTCCATTTTTTTGTCGTTGTCATTTCTGTCACTTTTCTTACTTGGGATTCTAATCACATCTATCCTATAAGGTAGGGCAATGGTCAGTTTCTCCATTTTACAGATGATGGATAAGGTTTTGCTACTTTGTTTAGGAAATCCAGTTTTGATGCCAGAGTGGATTTCTATTTTTTGATTTCCAGGCTCTTGTGTGTGTGGGAGTGTGTCCCTCCACGGTGTCCACTCTAGCATGTTAATTACCAGCTCCTCTCAAAAGCGTTATTAGAGATAGTAATTTGGAAACACTTGTTTTAAAAAGTGATTCTGATACAGTATTTACAAACAGGGGTATTGTCCTTGCTGATAATATTGTCAATGACTATTTCAACTATTCATCTAAAGTGAACTCAAGCACAGCAGTGTGTGAAAATAGAGCATTTTAATAGGAATCAGAAATCAAAACATCGGTCAGTTTTAGAACACTGTGCTCTTATGTAAAGATGACACTAACACACCATGTGTACAACATTTACACTTGAATTTCATAGAAGGATTTAATCATTTGGAATGGGTCTTTACCCCCGGGTGAATCTTGGAGAAGCGGCACTAACCGTGCACCTGAAGACTGTAAAATAACTCTGTAGCTCCAGCGGAGTTGATGGCCACACATTTATATATGCCCGCATCTGTGATCTGAGCGCTTTCGATGTCAACGACCTGTCCCCTGTTCAGGAAAGTCACACTGGCGGAACCTGAGAGTGGATGATTATCTTTGTACCACGTAATAACTGCAAGGGAAGAGGAGAGGAGCCCATCTGTTTAATGTTTTTTAAAAGCTCAATACATACACTAAATCAGAGCTCAACTAAAACAGTAACAATTGCTTTATTCTTGTGCACATCATTTCAGTTTAATCTGTTTAAATGTCTCTTTAGGGGTGACTTATACAAGGAAATAACCTTAAGGAAAACATGAATAGCCAAGCCAACATAAGAGTCCTAATGTATTGATATTATTTGGTAGCAAACTTTTAACTGGTTCTGTTTCTTGTTGTTCTATACACTGCTCTTCTACAAAAATGTTCCCTTTGCATCTAATCAAAATCAAATATATATCCACTACTGGCCTCAAGAGTTTATATTATTATTCATTCATAGGAATAACTTACCATTCACTGATGAGAATAAACAAAATAATAGTTTCATCAAATGATTGATTTAGAAAGATAATCAATGTGAACTAGATAAAAATACATTTTTCAACATACATGTATATAAAATATCATTCTGTCTTTTGTGGACACAGTAAGAACTATAAGACAATTAATTATTCACATATTTCTACATTGCTTAAATGGGTAAATTATTTCATGGAGTTGAAAGCAGTGAAAGTGTGAAAATACCATCTACCTAATGGTAGCTTTTTACCCTTGAAATGTATCTATAATCTTTTCTTTATCAGTAATTACTATATGGTGCTCATAAACAGACTTAGCTATTCCTACAAATATTAAAATGTGAATACGTTACAGATTCCACGAGTAAACACACCAGGCGAGGGATTCCCAGTGGCCTTGCACTCCAGCTGGACAGGGTTGTTCACCACCACGGTCTCATTCAGCATCTTCCCTGCGTCCTCCAGGCTGGGAGGCTCTGCAAGAAGCCCAGACAGATGACTAATTCACATAAACACAGCATTTAAACTGACGCTGTTTGCTCAGTGGGGATTATCATTTCTTCCTTTCATATATGCATATATATATACACACATACACATATATATTTGGAATAAAACTGAAGCATACCATTAAGTAGAACTGAAAGGGTAACATTTTCTTTGGACCTGGAGAACATTATGCTAAGTGAAATAAGACAGTCGGAGAAAGACAAATACCAAATGATTTCATTTATATGTGGGATCTAATAACGAACTGAACTAACAAGCAAAACAGAGACAGACTCCTAGGCAGAGAGCAGGCTGACAGCTCTGGTGGGGTAGGGGGGGTAGGGGTGGCGGGATCAAGCAAAAAGAAAAACATTCATGGATACGGGCAACAGTGTGGTGGTTGCAGGGGAGAGGGGGACCCAAGGGGGATAAGTGGTAATGGAAAACTACAATTAAAAAATAAAAGGAAAGGAAAGATGTAGAACTGAAGAACAGGATGAAAAAAGATCTGATTAAGTTTTCTGGACCATCCATTTCTTTGCACCGAGATGGGAAAACCCTTAGAAGTGTAGATTAGCTGAGTAGTAATACATGTTAAGGATTTTTTTAATTCCAATAAATTTGATTGGCCTGATGATGAAATGTCTTTACCAAGAAGTAATGTATTGCATTTGAACTATTCCTATGAAGGAGAAATCAATATTTCCCCCAAATATCTGACTTTATCTTTGTATAGTACCATTTTAAACCATTTCAGTGAAATGAGAATCATATTTTTATTTATTACCAGTATTTTTCCTTTGGATGTACAAGTTACAATTAAATAGTTGGTGAAATAAAACAGAAAACTATTTTTTCCCCACACTTGCAATAACATCCTTTTATTTCCAGACAGACACACAAATTTCGCCTGTAACAACATTTGTTACTTGTTACCACTCACTCTTTAAGACTTCCTGCTTTCTCTTTTTTAAAGAAAATTTTTTATTGTTGTTCAAGTACTACATTTTTAACTTTAAATAATCATAGAAAATTCTGCTCTATTATTTAATATGGGAACAAAGTCTAAGTTATAGTGAAAAATGAATGATAATTGGTAACAATACCCATGGTTTCAAAACTATTTTCAGGAGAATATAAGAGATGCCAAGGTGAAAAATTATAAGTAAACTACAGCTCTTTTTTATTTCAAGAAATGCTATAGATATAAGTTAATATTTGTAGTTTATAAAACTACATGTTAAAGAGTTGCTAAATTTAACTCATTCAATGTCCTCAAGTCCTTTACCCTCCACCTCACATATAATCAAGCACTTGATCCATTAATTTAGCAAAAGCAGACAAGGAGGGAAGGAGAATGGGGAACAATGAAAATGATCAGATTTAAATAAGATAGCAGAAATAAAATTAAATATTTAAATTAAGAGCATAAATGTAAGAGTTCATGTTCTTGTTCATTAGGTAAAGAGTTATTAACAGTGAAGGTTAATGTGGATTTTTTTATTTAAAAAATCCAAGTGGATAAAAAATGCAAATTTTAAAATCCACAAAAATATTCATAGTAAGAAGCCCAACAGAGGTGTACCAGGATAAGACGGGCGACATCATTCCTGACAACAGGGATGCAAAGTAAAAACCCTTAAGCCCTAAGCAATGCCTTCTATTGATTAAACTGTTACAACATATGAACGATCTATTATAGTGACACTGCTTTATGCATTGAATAACAAAGCACAAATTGTTAAAAGGAAGAAAAAGTTAGAAAAATCTAAAAGTAGTATACTTTAGCATACCTTTTCCAGAAATTGACTATGTAGTGAGACAAAAAATAGTTATCAAGAATTTGAAAATTAAAATTACCCATCCAGATGTATGTGTATGTTTGCATACATGTGTATTTATAATTAACAAAGAACATATATTATTTTCAAATGCCTATAGATTACTTTCAAAGTAACTATATATTGGACCATAAACTGTCAGTAAAGCATTTATACAGTAATTTAATAAAACTATAATAAAATGACTAGAAATCAATAATAAAAATATAAAGCTTTCTGCCCTGGCTGGTGTGGCTCAGTGGACTGAGTGCCAGCCTGCGAACCAAAGGGCTGCAGGTTTGATTCCCAGTCAGGGCACATGCCTGGGTTGCGGGCCAGGTCCCCAGTGGGGGGTGCATCAACCACACATTAATGTTTCTCACCCCCTCTCTCTCCCTTCCCCTTTCTCTAAGAAAATAAATTAATAAAGTCTCTAAAAAAACCCAAAACTTACAAAGTATAAAGCTTTCTATATATAAAGAAGAAAACATTATTATAGAGAAAATCAATATAAAAGTATAAAATTAGAAAATATAAATTAGAATGAGATTGATTAAAATTCCAACAATGGAATGTCACCAAGTAGCACACTACTTAAAGGAAAATTTACAGCCCTAATTAATATATTAAAAATTAATTATTAATGGCAATCTATATTCTAAGTATTCAACTCAGACTCTACAAAAAGACCAATTAGTTGGTCTTTTTAATATTTTAAAGACCAACTGGTTTCAAAAGAAGTCAGGAATAAAGAAAGAATAAAAATAAAAGTGGAATACAACACCAAAGAAAACCAGCAAAAACAACAAACATGGCAATGACATTCAAAGCTGGTTTTTCCCAAGTTTAAAATAAAGTCTGTCCTCAGAAGTAGATGTGTGTCCAGGTCAGATTTCTGTTTTTCTGGAAGTTATTCCTGAAGATAAAGCCCAGGACCCACTCCTCCTGAACACCTGTAGTTCCTCTGCATCCATCTAATTCAAAGTATTAGCTGCTTTTTTGTTTAAAATACCTATAATATTTCTCTTTTCTCTACTGAATTCTGATTTATGATATGCTATTAAAGGGGAAAGAATAACCTTTAAAAATGGCTATCTGACTTTTTCAACTTGAAAGAAAAAATAATTAGTCTGTGGCCCATTCCTTCAAAACAGCTATTTAAATCCTCACTTAAAGCCTTCTGGACTGGAGTGATCATTGAAGGCTCGGACAGACTGTGTAGCCGCTTCAATAAAACAATATGGTAGGAATTAGAAATGCAAGGCCTATGGAGGGGGTTGGTTGAAAAGACTAGATGTCAGCAAGAATGGCCCAGTAAGGACTCCAAAAATCCACCCCTTCTTTAAAAAAGGAACACATGCACTCAAGCCCTGGAACTGTCATTCAACTTTTTCAGATCTCTGGATTAGTCATTAAAAATGTCCCACAAAGAAAATGCCAGGCACACGTGACTTTGCTGGTGAATTCTACCAAACATTTAAGTAAAATTGACATGAACCCTTCACAAACTCTTTCAAAACAGAGAGGGAACACTTCTCAAATCATGCTAAGAGGCCAATTTCATCATGATAACAAAACCAGATGGAGATAACCAATAAAAGGACATTACAGACCAATATGCCTTATGAAGACAGGCGCAAAAATAATCAGCCAAATACTAGTGAGATGAATCCAGCAAAATATAAACAGATTATGTAACATGACTAAGAAAGACTTATCCCAAGAAGGCAGGGTTGGTTTAACAGGAAAATCAATCAATTTAACCAAGACAGTGTAGTACTTAAAAATGAACTGAAAATGAATTCAAGACTTAAATGTAAGACCTGAAGCCACAAAACTCCTAGAAGAAAACATAGGGGAAAAGCTCTTGACATTCGTCTTGGCCGGGACACCAAAGGCACAAACAACGAAAGCATAATAAACAAAGGAAATGATATCAAACTAAAAAGCTCTGTACAGAAAGGAAACCATCAACAAAATGAAAAGGCATCCTACAAAGTGGGAGAAAATATTTGCAAACCATACATCTGATCTGGTAAAAAGTTAATGTCCCAAATGTATAAGAAATGTACACTATGTTATACTAAACTTTCGCTATGACAAGGAAGGAAATCCTGCCACATGAAACAACATAGATGAACCTCTAGGTCATTATGCTGAGTGAAATAAGCCAGACAAAGACAAATACTACGTGAGGTCACTTACATGTGAAAAAGTTAAACTCACAGAAGCAGAGAGTAGAATTGTGATTACAGGGGCTGGGGCATGGAAGAAGTGACGAAAAGCTTCTCAAAGGGTACCAGCCTTTGGTTATAAGATGAATCAACTCTGAGGATCTAATGTACAGCTTGGTGACTATAGCAAATAAGGAGAAAATGGCTCTCAAGTGTTCTCACCACACGCGTGCACACACACATACACACACACACACAGGGAACTACAGGAGGTCAAGGACGTGTTAATTAATCTGATTATAGTAATCATTTCACAAAGTATACATATATCAAATCATCATACTTTAAATATGTATAATTGTATTTGTCAATTATGCCTCCAAAGTGGGGGAAATGAATAAAAAGGACAGTGTGGTACAGCTGAAAGTGTAGACATTTAGGCAATGAGATAGAGTTGATATTATAGAAATAAACACGTCTAAAGTCAAATAATTTTCAACAAGAGTGCCAAGCCCATTCAATGGGGAAAAATAGTCTTTCTGACAAATGGTTCTGGGACTCTTTAGGTAAAAAGTAAATTCAAATACAAATTCAATTATTCCATTCTAGCATTTAAAGGAATGGTCTTGCAATTTGAATTTAGGTGAACACTTTTCTAGACAGAACCATTAGTAAAGTAACAATACGTTATGATAACAATGAGAAAATGTCTGCATACTCCAAGCAGGAGGTTGAATTCCATTCAACTTGTTGGTTTTTCCCACTATTTTCCTTCTTCCAAAGCTGCATCAGGCCAAAACCACAGCACCTTCTTCTGAACACGTCATAGGCTAGATCCTGCCTGTACCTTTCATCCCTCAAAGGCATGAATTAACTTTTCAAATCTTGATTAAATTTGAATTAATTTAAAACCGATCTAAAACAAATATGGGTGAGTTAATCCTCCCTGACCACCAAAATTATTATAGAGTGACTAAGAAATTCATCTATGCTGAGAAAATAGTAGGTTCTTGAACTGAAGTTACCCATTAGGAAAGAAAAAAAATGTTCCCCCTACACCTGGCTTTCACCAGGCAGCTAATACAGACCCCGGACAGTTCCTGGCCCACGGTAAAGAACTTGAATATATTTGTTACAGTGTCGGTGCCGTGAGAAGGGCCAGGAGCCAACTATGTGTTTGGCCAAAACAGTGGGTCAGCTGCCATATGATGACTGGGAACCAGACGCCGGGCTGAGCTTTTCATGCAGGCTCGTTCACTGAATCCTTGCAGCAACCCCCACGATCGTGGCATTATCATCTCCCTTCCCGTTTTCCAGATGAGGAAACTGAGCTTGCAAGCAGTTAATCCTTAAACTCACTGTTCTACAGCTGTCGCTTGGCAGTAAGTGAACCCAACTCAAAGCCCGTGCTTTTATTTACTTCTGGGTGCTTCACCATGGCTGATTTTTCTTCGGAAATAATTAAGTGCAGACGAAATAAATGCTTGAGCCATTAGACCCGATATGATCGTTTGTTTGTGGAAACATCTGTCTCACTTGGCAAATACCTGGGGTTTAGACATAATTTCATAGCTCAGTCTTGAGAATTAGAACCTCCAGAATTATGAAAATTTGGCGATCAAAAAGGACCACCTACCGAGAGCCTCTGCCTTCTTAAAAACATAGAGCACCCCCTGGAAGCCCCAGAGGGGTCTTAGGAATGTTCCTTTTCTCATGATCATGACTTGGTCTTCCAGTCAGGAGACCGGCCACCCTTCCTTTAGCTTTTAGGAAGACTTTTTTCCCATGCTTGAGAAGAATGGAGGCGTCTATGACCTTTTTTCATAAGAAAAGAAAACACTAAACAGCTGGGAGGTCGACTTCCTTGGGACTGAACGCTTTGGGATGACAGCTGTCATAAATGCTCATTTGCCGAAGGTGTTACCCCAACAGCAACGGTTGGGGAAAAAGCAAATCTTAACTTAAAAGGCAACTACAGAATTGATTAAATAAATTAATCAATGAACTAAATTAAATGCTATCTGCTTCCCTATGCATCTTTTCAAGGTCCCTTTTAATGTATAGCGCCAGAATTAGAAGTATTACGGTACCTTAGAAGCATTCAGAGGGCAAGAGTATAACAGGATAGTCCAGGCCAGGCGGCTCAGCTGGCTGGAGCACCATCCCATATGACAAAAAGATTATGGGTTCAAGTCCCCATTGGGGTACATATGGGGTATCTCTCTCTCACATGGATCTCATATCAGTGTTTTTTTCTCTCTCTCCCTTCCTCTCTCTCTGAAGTCAATAAACATATCCTCAGGTGAGGATTAAAAAAAAAGTATAACAGGATCAATTCCTCTCTTGTTTTTCATAGTATAAGGCTTCAGTTACTGACTTCTAAGATTGACGAACTTCATTGTTAAGCGGAACTGCCATGCCTACCGTAACAGAAGGAAGCCATTAATGCGGCTATTGTTTCAGTGGGTGGTGTCTTTCAGCCGCTCTTCTCCACCCTCTTCTTATGTGGTTTTCCACATCAGATTACCTTGTCATTGTAACCTCTGAGATCTTTTTGAAATCTGTCATCAACCAATCCCTTAGAAATTCCTACACTTTTTGAAACATCTCCAGTTCTCGCTGAAGTTGTTAATACAGGTATCAAGGAGGTCAAATTTGGGGTCATTTGTATTTGGGGCAACGTTGCTGCCCTGAGTGTGGAGGTGATACCCCAGCTTTCTGTGCAGATTCCTGTCACACCCACTTAGCCAACTACTTCCTCCAAGTGGATCATAATAAGCATTACGTTAAAAGTTCCCTCTATTACGTATTCTCCATTCAGATGGATGAACTGTTATCCAGAGAAGTCAACATGGTGTTAGATAAAACATTTTCAAGCAGTACTGTACCTTACCTCTATGCTGCTTGCAATACATATCAAGAAGACTGTTATATGTTCTCCATCTGACTTGGCTGTTTCTAGTAAATCCTTATAAGGACACACCCTCTGTTCCTCTCCCTTCTCACGGTGACCCAGATTGCCTTCCAGCTTGTCTCCCCACTCTCTGGTGATTTTCCTTGTAGCTGTGTGTACCCTAATTGCACCCCCTGCTAGCGTGTATTTTGTTGCCATAATCAGACCCTAGGTGTACAGACGTGCCTTCCTAGGTACTGGCTCTGCTTTTTCTCTTGTTTTTGCTCTGGACTTGATGAGATGCTTGCTTTCTCTCATGGACTTTGGTTTTCAGGCATTCTTGACCGCCCTGGCAAGGCTCCGGGCCAGTCTCTGGAGTTTCGGCCAGTGTTTCTCCATGTAACAGCACACAGACCCCTCGCACCAGGAATGCGGTTTCAGGAGATCTTGGGCGGGCCCAGGAAGATGTAGTTTTAATGTGCAATACCTACAATTTTTATGACCATTGAAGTGTGAGTGCCCCAAACAATAAAGTTTAATTTTTCCTGGTTCGGGGGACATACATTCTGTTCTCCAATATACAGTCATCATTTAAGTATTTCGAGCCATTCTAGAGACCAAAAACATCCTTCCTTTTGATAACCTGGGAGAGCAGACGTGGGAGAGATTTTATACCTATTGCCTGTCATCCTCAAACGCACTCCACAAGTCAGATATTCAGAGAAAATAAGGGGTTAGCTCAAGGTTACCTAGGTCAAGGTTAGCACAGAATTTAAGCCAAAGTCGGCTGGACTCCAGTGCGTGAGATGATTGCAACATAACAAGCTGTTCCACTTAACTGTTTCCTCTTAGCCAACCATGGAGACCAGATAAGAACAGAAATTGTTGGAAAGGAGAAGGTAAATAGCCTATAGAAGGAGGAGAATAGGAATCTCAGGGTAGAAAAACGAGGAAAACTGAGCAAGCCCTTTCCAGCCTACTCTTAGCTGGAAGTGGAGGTCTCAGTAGATGCCGAGACAGCTGCTAAAGAGCACAAGGGACAGATACGAGGCCTTACGAGGAGCAAGGTAAATTCAAGGCAACGTAAGGGAGAAGAGGGTCAGCCTCTCCCCAAAGCCTCAAGCTCGGCGAGCCAATTCCAAGAGGGTTACAGTCAGATACTGGTTGTTCGAGGTCCGTGTAAGCAACACGGTTTGTGTGTATGATGTCCATATAAGTCAGGTGTTCATATTTAGGGAATAAATTGGTTTATTGGAAACATTTAGTGAACTGATGTTTTGAATCTCCTGACTGGTTGATTTAAATAAAAGAAAACATGTGAAGAAACAGCTTAGAAGAATTCAATGTTTCAATTGAAATGTTTTGATTTACTTAGTATTTATTCTTTCATTTGCTAAGAATCCACTGATTGCCTAATATGTACCTGGAATTAGGCTAGTTGCTGGGACATTCATCTAGGTTAAATTGTTCAGTAAATGTGGAGCGAATATGTGAATGAATGAATGAATGAATGAACGCTTTGACAGGAATCACATGAATAATATAGAGAAAATAAATAAAGCTTAGGTAGAGATCCTGAATAGCCCTCTGCAAATATCCTTGGCCGAAGTAGGAAGGTCCAAGCCTGTACTTCTTAGCCCTTTCTGATGACTCCAGAAATAGAAGTCTTCTATTCAAGGTCAGTCTTCCGAGTTTACTGAGAAGCTGTAATGTTCACGAGGGGTTCCATGGTCACCAGCCTTTTTAGTTAAAGCACAAGAGAGAAGATTGTGCCTCAAGGACAGCTTCTTCTCACAGAATCCCTCCTTTAGGCAGGCAAGAAAATCACAGACAATGCTAAGGAACAACCTTGCAACTTCTGCCTTTTCAACAAGTTACCCACAGAAAGTTATCAACAGAATTCCCATACTTTAAAACACAGGGTAGGGTGTTTGATTATAAGCTCTAATACATCTTATTTGACAACCTGAAAACTAAAGACCTTAGTGTGAGCAATTATAATGACAATAATTGTTTTTTTATACAGGTTAAAATAAACATCTGTTTTCTTATACTGCAATTCAACAAAAATGAGCACCCCATGTTAAAAATGAAGTGGAAGAAATACTCTTTTGGGAAAACCTGGGAGGGGGACGTTACCGTGCACGTGCAGGTGAATGTGCTGCTGCGCTTCCCCAGCTGCGTTGGTGGCGACACACGTGTACCTGCCAGCATCTTCCATCAGGGCGCGGGTGATTTGCAGAACTCGGCCAGAGGACTGTATCTGATTGGGAGCAGAAAGCATGGTAGCATTTGGTACTTTACACTTGGACTTGAAAACCTTTGTGGAGAGAGACAAACTCATTTGCACTTATCATATCCAATTATATTTTTATGCCAATATCTTAATGATCTCTTAAAATATTAGAGCCAAATTACTTCCTCCTACACAAGAAAATAAATTAGCTTGATTGAAGAGCTTTTTTTATTCACTGGAAAACACAAAATAACCTATGCTCAGCCTGCTGGTAGAGTCATAAAATTCCACTGAATAAAAGACTTTAGCACTGAACTATGAGTTATGTGATTAGAATTTAAGCTATTTGAGAAAACAGGGTCACATTTCTATAACACTTCATGAATAGTTCTAAAACAACAATCTTTTTTGATGAAATGGTCACAGGGACCAGAAACACAATAAAAATGATAAAGTGTTAGTGATGGACATGCAGATAAATTTCTTCCTGTTTTTCCTTGCTCCCCTCTTAGATTCCCCGCAACCATCCTCCTCCATTTTGCAGTCGGTGAGATTCAGCGGTTATTTCTGAAACGGATCATTCAGAGGCTACCTCTAACTTTCAGTCACAATGCCCAGCAGCCTCCGCGGTGAGCTCATTCCTACTCCCTTGTCATCTACAGCATGTGGCACTGTTGGCTACATCGTCCTTGATCACTCTGCTCCCTGGGTATTGAAGACACAGCATTTTCCCGCAGTTGTCACCCTCTGACTTCCTTAGATGACTTTCCAGAATCTGCTTCTTCCTCCCATAAAGAGGAAACTTAACTTGCTGAAGGTTTTCAGCCAAACCCTTGGCTTCAGTGAAAAATCCTGGGCAAACGCCTCAGTTTGCAGTGCTGGCCTCTACTTCTCTCCTGAGCTCAGCACTTGTGGTTCCAGCTTCTGTTGGACAGGTTAGCACGCAAAATTTAACACATCCAAAAAAAGCGCATAATTGTTTCCTGTATCTCTAAGCCTACTTCCCATTGCCTGTTTCCAAGCTTGTTTAATGGCACCCGCAGCTCTCCCAGTCGCCTGGGTTTTGGAGCCCGCTCGGACCCTCCTATTAATTATACCACTCTGTGTTTCTCAGATCCTCCGTTTTCCATTCTCAGAGCCCCTGAGGGATTATAACAGCCTAATTTATATTCCAGTGTCTCCAACCTCCCAAACTGTTAATCTATCTTGCATACTGTTAGAAGAATAATTTGTCCAAAATACAAATTTGATCCTTTGGCCAGTCCTCCCTCAACACTCATTCATGGCTCCCTACTTTGTCCAGAACGAAATCCCAACTTAGCACAGCCCTCCAGCCTAACCGCATCCTGACCCCAAATGATCTTCTCTCCACACACTCCCATGGAAGCTCCCCCCACTCCCCAGCCACACGGTACTAAACATGTTAAGGAGCACATTCATATATTTACACTCCCTTCTGCACTTTCGCAGATGGTCTTTAAATGCCTTCATTTCTTACGACTAACTCGGTCAGTTTTCTCTCTCCCATTCCTTACTCCTTATTCTCCCCATGGTTTAACTCAACCGTGACCAGAGTTTCAACAATCGTTGATGTGCCGGCCTCTCCAGCCAGAGCTGTCCTTTGAGCTCCGGGACCACATATTCAGTGGTCTGCCTGACATTTTCACTAGTGTATTTCAAAATCAGCTCAACCTCCAAGGTCCAAAACTCAAATCACATTTTTATCCCCTCAAACCTGTCCTCCACCAGAGGCTCCTGTCTCAATGGATGGCACGACAATCTGTGCATTTGTGTAGGTTAAATTCCTGTGAGTTTTCCTTGGTAATTTCCTCGCCCTCACCTTTCATGAGCAATCTCTCACTGAACCCTAATGAGGTAGCCCATAAATATTTCTTGCATATATCCATGTATCCTCATCTCCCTGGACAGCATGGGAGCCAAATTTCTGTCTTCTCTCTCTCCTAGACGAGTAAGTCCTAACTGATTTTTACATAACTATTCTTGATCCTTCAAATCATTCTCCAAAAGGGGCCTGGGTAACTGTTTAAAATGCATACCTGCCCACGTCTCTCCTCTCGTAAAACCTTTCAAAGATCTACCATTGCTTTGAAGTAAAGATAAAATCATTAATATTACTGAACTGCCTCCCACCTGCTCTCGGGTCTCCCCTTATACTACTGCATGCTCTCTCTCTGTTCCTCGCTCCACCAGCTGCTTTCAGGTCCTCGAGGGGTGTCATCCTCGCCTTTACTTTAAGTTGGTGGCCCATGCACCTCTCCGCTGAAATAACCTACTAGTTCCCTTCCATTATTCTGCCCATTTCACTCCCATGTCCTCTCCAGATCTCTGTTCAAAGGCTTTCTCCATAACAATTACTCATGCTTAAGGGCTCTCCTCATTGCCTGTTGTCATACCCCTCTATATTCCTCTGTACTTCTGTATGAGTATGTGATAAATATCTATTTCTAGTAAACAGTGTTACCTGCACTGTGTTTGAAGGTTACATACTGAATCGTTCACTAGCCAAAGTGTAAGACTCACTCCCTTGGATCTGGAGTAGGAATAAGAGGAATAAGTGAACAAGTATCCACTATTTGTTCTGAGAAAATGTAACAGGGTGCAGCCAAGAGGGGGGCCCCAAGTAGGGATTTGGAATGGGGTCCAGAACTCAGGGTGTCCAGGAAATATTAAGATGTCCTCACCCCTTCCCCTTCAGGTGTGGATTGGGGGAAGGGACACATGGAGCAGGGCCATTGAGGGCTGTTTCCAAAAGCAACAGCCTTGCAGCTAACCTCTGGTGTGGTCATTTAACATATCTATAACCTTTAACCGGTTGCATAGATATGTTAAATAGCTGTGGCCATGCTCTGAGCCAGGGGAATGGAAGTAACTTCCCCACAAGATGTAACTGGGAGGCAACTCCCCTTGAGTTACAGCACCTGCGTGAGAGCTTGGAGAAGATTGGCTCCACACCTGCCCAGACCCAGAATGGCAGCCCAGTGAAGCTGGAAGGATATGGGAGTGCTGGCAGGTGTGGTCAATTGTGGGAGGAGTCGGAAATGGGGCTGCAGAGGAAGATTGGCGCGGGGATTTAAACCCAGACACAGCAGCCATTGGAGGGAGACCTACTCGGTCTTTAGCAAAGTGGGGACTCCCGAAGCCCTGTGAGAGAGAATCACCATGTGGCTTTAGCAGAGAACCACCACTCAGCTTTGGCAGAGTGGCGACCCCCACCCCTTGCAGCCATTGCGCAGGGAGAGACCCACGTAGTTTTGGCTGAGTGGAGACTCCCGAGGCCATTGTACAGAGAGGACCATGCGGCTGTGGCAGTGGAGAGAGAACCTCGTGGCTTTGCCAGAGTGGGCACCCCCGCAGCTTTAGAAGGGGGAACCACCACCCGCCTTTAGCAGAGATCCGCCGACACAGCTGATGGTGCCGGGGACCGAGGGAGGCCTACCAGCCGAGATGGATTACTGGGAAGAACTGGGGGCTGCCTGAGCCACGGACTTCTATTTCTTTTCCTGAGATACGGTACCCCAGACTGGGCAAAGGGGAAGGAAGGACTGTGTGTGTTTGTGGGTGTTTTAAGGGACTTTGGGATTTTGATGAAGACATTAGGTCACTACTTTAAGTTTGTATAGCATTAAATAAACATTTCCTTTTCTTTTCACGAATCTCTGGCATTGAGAGACATCTTTCCTCTGGCAGCAGACATAATGAACCTGGGGGGTTCCTTTTGGTAATAGTATATTGTCCCAGGCCCCCCCTTGGCCCCTTGTTGTTTGGTAACAAAAAGAACTCATTATTGAAAATATACTACAAGCAAAGTTCATATGCACATTAATCAATTAACTTGAACCTAGTAGCAATATCTATTAATCTGGATTTTAAATGCATCACTTAAATTATCTAGGTTTCAAATCAATCAATCTATCTATCTATCTATCCAACAAACATATACTGAGATACAGGTATATGCCAGGAACTGTACTAACAATGAAGGCTACAGAATGAATTTACTCACAGGGATTGAATCTCTGTTCTCTTGAAGCTTACAGACTAGTTAAAATGTGTTTTTCAAGACATTTCAGTTAGGTTTATACAGACATGACTTTACCTTGACCTTAGTTTCTGGTGAACGTATTGGGTGTGGGAGGCCGCTCTGTGTGGCATGGGCCCAGCTCCCACTCGGAGATGCACAGGACCCACGCCCATGGGTAGGTTTTCCCATGAGGAATCAGGCCTGCAATGAACCTAGGCCGCTATGAGTCTTGCTTTTGCTCAAACTCCCTCTCCCTGAATTGAGGACATTCATGGCAAAGCAACTTCCTAAAAACCATGTTAAACCTTCCGAGGATGAGTGTAACCGATCCAACCACTTTCGCCTTTTCCTTTGCAAATATCCCTCTTCTGGGATGTGATTACCAGCATCCTCTCCTTTGTTTTCTGTATAACGTAACCACCTAAAGCGAGCCTGTGCACAGTTAATGAGGACCTTCTTGTAATGTGCCCAGTAAGACAATAAAAGCTCATTAGAGCAAGGGCCAAGGCTTTTGCTCCCCTTGAGAGAAAAGCCATGCTGTCCCTTTTCCTCCACCGGACTCAGTAGTCCGTGTGAATGTCTCATTTTCATCCATAATGACGCAGACCCCAGGAGCCGGGGTCCGCATCAGTTGGGGATACTCTCACTTAGTGTTGATGAACACTATTTATGCATAAAACACCAATTTATCGATCATAAAGGCAGTCATAAATCAAAATAATAAAAGTTAAAAATCAATATCATCATTAGGTTAAAAATTGATATCATTATATAGATTATTAGTCTTTAATTTCATTCTTCAAATCAAGATATGAAGCTAAGTTCTAAAACTGCTAAGTGTTACATGTCACATATCATTTCAATAAATTTTCTGCGAAATCTGTACAGTAGGAGCATCTACAATTAGGAAAGAGGAACGTGATACTCCAGGAAGATCTCTGTCACTTTCCCATTCAGGGCGCACGAATGTGGACACTTACTTTGAGGTTTCCGTGGGCGGTGTTCACAGGCTGACCGTCTTTCAACCACGTAAGGGATGGGTTGGGGATGCCGTTGGCTATGCACTGTAAGGTGAGAGGCTTGTACTTCACTACGGCTCTCTCAGAAAAGCCTGAGGATTTGATTGTCGGAGGAACTAGATGGAAGAGAGGAAGAAAAGAGGACGGAGGAGAGGAAGGGAAGCAGGGAGGGAGGGAACGAGAAACCTTAATCAGTGGGGTCAAACACAGATTGGTATGCAAAGACCTGAAAGTTTAAAAATTTCAAAAAGGAAAATCGCCACTGTACAGAGAGTGAAATCATATTATCTCATGGACTTAATTTATATTTTTAGTGATTACTCATTTCTTAAATAGGGATCTCTACTTCTCCAAAGAATAACTGCCATCCACCCGCTTGTTTGGCTGACACCTTTCGGGGTGTTTTCCCAATCTGTTATGACACTTCCTTTGTAAAGAACCCGCTCATTAGAGCAGGTCAGTTTCCGGTACCCAGACTGGCAGCGCGTGACTCTGCCCCCAACAAGGCTGATGCAGCCCAGGATGGGAACCCAACTTAAGCTGGCCCTGCCGGGTTCCCTCTTCTGGGAACTGGAGTTGGGACAAAGAAACAGGATTGCTATAGTCCATCACGGGACTGAAAAGGCAAGAAGAAAAGACCGTGTGGACAGAGAGGAAAGTGAAGTTGGCATTCATCGAAATCTCTGCAGTGACCTCCAAATGGCTCTCCAGGTTCTCGTACCAGTCCCACTTTCCCAGGTTCTGCTGGCGAGTGAGACACACGAGAACCTGGCAGAGAGCTGGCTCCGTCCTTATAGTAACGGTTTCACCACTATTGTGCCAGTTGTGTAAGTGCAGTCTCGTGCCCTGGATCCTGCATAACATCCTCAGCTTCCATTTCTGGAAGTGACTTGATTCACACTCCCTCCTGTTTTGGCTAACCCCTTGGATGCTGACATAATGCTTTTACTCGGAATTTCCTGCCTACCTCTCTCATCTTGCTCTCATTCCTCAGACCCGGGCACTCTAGGCAGCTCCTGACATTTCAGCTCTGTCTGTATTCACTCAGTATCTCTTGGGTAAGTCTCTGCATTAATAAACTGATTTAAAATCTACCATTATTTAACTCAAATTCCCATTCTTCACATTACTTTCCACAATTCGAGGTTTATCCAGAGCTACAATCTGAACTAGATAGTGAAACAAGGCAAAAAATAATTTTAAATGTAACATTCTTAGCCCTTCCTCCGCCTACCATGCACAGTCACTTCGAACTCCTTCTTGTGGTCTCCAGCCGCGTTGGTCGCCACGCACCGATAAAGGCCCGTGTCCGACACCTGCGCCCGGGCAATGACCAGTTTGCGTCCGTTTAGTAAAACCTTGAACCCATCCCTTTCATCGATCAGCTGGCCGTCCTTCAGCCACCTATAGAAACGAGGCAAAAAAAAAAAGAAGCGTGTATATAGGTTTTAAATAATTAAGCTCCTGGAATGTGTGTGTATGTGTGTGAAGATATGTATATACCATGAGGGAACGAGATTTATTTATATATTAGATGTGTGTGTGTATGTATATGTATATGTGTGTGTGTGTGTGTGTGTGTGTATACATAAATATATAAATTCTCAATTATGCATTTGCCCGATTTCCTGTTTACTCACTTTATGAAAAAACTACACGGGGAAAAGGACAAAAAGGAAACCGGGGCCAACTGTGGGAACCCTGTAACTACGTGTTGAGTTGTTCCTTCTACTCATGTTCAGTTACAAAATGAGGCAAACGCCCCTAAGCACTACTCACCTCAAATGTTCAAATAATATTAACTCGCAAAATAAACACAACCCTAAAATGTCTGTACAATAAAACCCTGAACTTATATAGCATTACATTTTTTTATTTCTTATGAGTTAATCATATGGTTCTACAACTACACAGGAATATAGTTTTAGAATCATATGGGAGCATATTTTGTCCCCTTAGTTGACTGCTCCTTGGTTGCCTATCCTGTAGCACCTCGGAAATGAAAGATAAGTATTCAAGAAAGGTTTTGTGAATGAAGGAATGAGAAACAAAATTGGTAAATGTGCAGGGTCCAGCACAAATAACGCCCCTTTTTGATTACAAACCCTTTTATTACAAAATCATATGCATGCAATTCTGTAACACAACAGTATCACACTCAAGCACACCACATGACATTTTAGGTGAAATGTTTGAATTAAAACTATGAATTACGACACCCGTATTATTCCCCTACCAACCACACTCAAGTAGGCCTGACGTCCGCCGGACCCCAGACGTGCACGTTACCTCTATTTCCCTAACAGGTCTGGTACCTTTCTTTTTACTGAGCTGTTCAGTAAACATTTCAGCGCCCCAGGAGGAGCTAACAGGTACTGCTGAACAGTCTGTCTCTAGAAACTGAAAGTGTAATTTCTAAGGGCAGACATGGAATTCCTCTAATTGAGCGGATTTGACCCTGCGAGAGTCAGTTCAGAGTCACCTTGCATGTAGAGTATGTCTTTTGAAAGAGGAATATGAAGAATGTAATTCCGTACAACCACTTTCTGGTGGCACAGGACCTCTCTCAAGGCAGCTCTAGAATAGGCACGCGGAGAAGTGGGAAGCATGGAGAAGACATACCACAACCCTTACATGAGAGTCGGTGGGGGAGAGCCTGTCACTTGGCAGTCCAGCTCCAGCAGGTTGTTAACCATGACTATGAAGTAAGACGTTTCGTCTCCTCCTTCTACTGACGGCGGCACTGAAAGCAGAGAGGTAACATGCAATGGCATGTGCATGAGAACAAAGATACCATCACTCTAAGTAACACTAAGCTGCAGTTTAGAATGTTGCTAAGCATCACAGCAATTGGTACATGAAGGAGATTTGCGATGCTAAGTACATTTTATGACACACATTTGCCAGGGTCGATAAATATACTTTTGACATACTATGGAGTTTTTTCAATTAATCTAGTACTATGGTGTTACCAATGCCATCTGAATATAAAGGTGATTCATATGTTATGTTGCTTACTTTCTTAAGAGTAAGAGAGGGGAACCTCGAAAATTGGGCCTCTATTCAAAAGCCTTCAATTTGTAAAGAAGTAAGACTCAGGGTTGCAAGATGACTTCCAAAGACCCAGAGACGAACAAAAAACAAATGAACAACAACAAAAACAAACAAACAAACAAAACCTGAACGAAAAAGAAAAAATAACCACAAAGACCCAAAGGCTGTGGTTCCTGCTGTCTAGCACCGTGCTCAGGACAGAAGACCAGGTTCTTGCTCCCTGCAGACAGGTGGTGTCATAGATGTAAAACGCACCTGTCCTCTCGCAAACACACAGCATATCTCTCCAAGTCAGTGGGAGGCTCATGTGAGTTTTTAGGTCTTGGGACTGTGGCTATAAACCCACCACTCGGTAATGTGCGGTCCAGAGTAGAACTAAACCTAAACCCAAACCTTCTCCAACACTATTTTATTATTCCATGACAAAATCAAAAAAGCATAATAAACTAGGCAGATCTGGCTATGACTCTGAGAATCCGGAGAGCGGCATCTTATTTACCTAAGACGTCAACGTCGTACTTGATTTCCTTTTCTCCCGCCACACTGGTAGCCACACACACATACTGTCCCCGGTCGACTTCCAGGGCACTTGTGATTTCCAGTTTCTTCCCACCAGCTTCTATGCGGATGTTGTCACTGGCTTTCACGGGGACACCGTCCTTGATCCAGGTGAGGACTGGCGGAGGGTTGCCGGCAGCTTTGCACTCCAGCGTCAGGGAATGAGCCACAACCACTTGCTTACTCAGCGGTACAGCCAAGCCACCTTCTATCACTGGAGGAACTATGTAGCAAAAACACAATATGTTAGGACTTCTTCGAATCCTAAGGAAATAGGAATCCTAAGGTACATCTCCTTCTAGGTTGTTGAGGAAAGAATTTCTTGGTTCAGCCAATCTACAAGTACCCCAAATACTGTGAGATACTCTATACCAATGTCATCAAACTCATTTTCACCTGGGGCTACATCAGCCTCATGGTTGCCTTCAAAGGGCTGAATGTAACTTCAACTCCTTTGGTTTATAGACCCCCGCTCAATCCACTGAGCTATTCCAGCCAGGGCTAATTTCAACTCCTTAACAGTTAAGGAGTAGTTACAGTTATATAGTCCTAAAATTATTTCAGCCCTTTGAAGGCAACCGCGAGGCTGATGTGGCCCCCGGTGAAATGAGTTTGACGCCCCTGCTCTATACTGTGTCTGGCTTATGAAGGGCAAATTGTGGAGAATGATCTTAGTCCTACAAATGACTTTACTTTCTAAAAAAAAAAAAAAAAAAGGTCTGGTAGCCTCCAGTGCCACAAGCAAATGGTCGGCCAAATGGATGGACCGCTTCCTGCTAACAGTAGCTTTTAAAAATATTTTTCCCAACCCTAGGAGAAAGCCTTATAATTCCCGCCCAAGCACACAGAAAATGATCACACCCAACCAGGACTTTGTAAGTGAAAGAACTGGAAGCTGGCATATTCGAAAACACAGATAGAAAGACATGATTAAAGCACCTATGTTTTCCTTACCATAAACATCCACGTGGAATGACTTCTCAGCAGTTCCAGCCACGTTGGTCACACGGCACGTGTATGTTGCCGAATCGGAGACCTGTGCTCGAGGGATATGAAGAAACTGGCCTTTATCAAGGTAGAGTGCCTGAGAGCTGGATATGATTGGCTGGCCGTCCTTGTACCAGGTAATAGCCGGCAGGGGAAGTCCCCGGGTCTCACACTCCAGTTTAATTACGGTGTTGATCAGCGCTGATATTTCCGTGGTAACATTCCCTCCTTTGATACTTGGGGGAACTACAAAGGATTTCAGAACAGAAACAAGTTTTCTAAGCTTTAGTGTCTGCAGCAAAATCTTAAATGCTATAGATGTTTACATAATGCACGTAAAGTAAATACAAATTACAGACAATCAGGAAGTGTGTGACTTGTCTCCTGATCATTAATTGCCTGTTTCATGGATCTTTACCACCTTCTTTCCCTTCGGGTTTCAGATTTCAGTAAGAGCCGCAAGTCACAGCTTCAGCTCCAGGGGTTCACTTAAGTCCAAGAGATCACGTTACAGTACTAAGAATGTCGCATTTGACAAACAAAGGAAAACAAAAGGCAATGCCACTTAAAGCAGATATAAACATTTGAAATCAGGCCAAGGGAGCAAAAATGCCAGATGTGATTCAACTTCATGCCCTGTCCCCAAGAAGTACGAAAGGTCTAAGTGCTTTCAGAACCAGCTACTGGTGATAGCTGCAGAGTCTTCAACTTTTGCTTCTTCCTTATTTTTTTACTCTTTTGGGATAGCCAAGACCTCATTCACTCAACTTCATTCATCTAATTGGCTACATGTGTATCTTCCATAATTCAGCAACCACATGCCTGGCCTCTCGCACCACAGGACGACTCTGCTGTTGGAAAACAACTCAAGTGGCTCAAAACTGCTACATATTCCGAACGTGGCCACTCTGGGATTGCGCTATAATCGCAACAATTTAAAAGAAACCAAATGGCCTGTGCCTGAGTTGAGTCCCTTAACATTATTTTATTACACTTTTATTTTAGAATAGGATATTTTATGGCATGTTTTTCTTATGGTAGGACAAGCGTTATGGGTCTTGGGAGGAAGATCACAGAAGTTCCATTCTCGTGACATCATATCGAGCGTACATTCTATCAGCGTGACTTAGTTATCACTGAGGATGTTAACCTGGCCAATGTGGTCAAGGCAGTCTTTGCCAGATCCTTCCAGCTAAGAGTTGCTCTCTCCCCACCCCATCCGCCTTTCCTGTGGGAAGGAATCTCTCTTCCCAGCCCATACGTATGCAGTAGGGAGTCACGTGCTACGTCCTTGAGTGCGGAATAGCTATGTAATTTATTTGGAATCTTCTATACAGTAGATTTGTCTCTCTTCTCCAATTTCTTCATTTATCCAATCACTTATTCATATCCATATGGACTAACAAAAACTTGATTTCTATTTTGGGTTATAATCTAAGGCCACAGTACCTGTTTTGTTGTTCAAATGGTTCCTGTTCGGTCCATTGGAAGCTCTACAGTTGACTGCCATGTCTCCTTGACGCACTCATGTCATTTTATGACTTTAGTACTTTTGTACTTTCTGGTGCCGCTACATGCTCCAGGCTCACCTTGTACATTCCTGCCCCTGCCCTAGAACTGACCCGTCTCCAAGAAGCCGCGGTTCCTTTTAGTGAGAAGAATGATAGACAGCGAGACCCAGCTGCCGAGTGGGGTACCTCAGTATCTTCTGATAACCATTCTCCGGGCTGGTTCGCAGAGACAGACACTCACACACACACACTTTCCTCACACGTAATTCAGGGTGAGATCTACTAAACCTGGCTCTTGACAAATTGATAGGTGTTACTGATATTACTTAGCTGCTTTTTTGTTTATTTGAGGACTCAATGTTAAGTTTGAAGCAACCAAAGAATTAGCCTCTGAAAATAGTCCACATAAAAAAGAACTACAAAACATGTTCTCCAGAAGTTGAAAAAACACGAATCCATTACCATCCGAAGTGGGGTCCGCTAAGATGTGTTAAAACTGATAGTGGTAAAAATACAAGTGAGGCAGAAAAAGGTTTAGATAAGTTTACAAAGCTCATTAAAATATAAGGCTTCATAGGTGTAACTTTATTCCTTAGCAAGCACTTTGTGTAAAATATTCCTATGTTACTAAACCAGTGGTGTTCATGGTGTATTTTACTGGCTCTTATGAACTAAAACATTATCAGTTCCATAATTTTATTTTCAGAAGTAGAAGCTGAATACAATGGCTTGTCCTACCATGTAATTTTTTGAACACAAACTGAGTTCTTTTTTCTGAATGAAGAAATTTGTCCTCAAACCTGAATACTGATTTTTGAAATTTTTTAGCTATAAGCTTGATAATTTTTCTTAATGAACTCAACCTAAAATTAGCAGATAGAAGTAGCATTTCCATGCAAAACGTATACTGTGTTAGCCATTCTGCTCTTTGAATCACAAGTGGTGTAGGCTGTTTTACACATTTCACATGCTGTCCAACAAAAACGAGAGCTTGATTCCCCCCAAAATTTGCAGTGAATATACTTTCTGAGCCCAAAATTGATTTTCAGCAACATTGGTCAGACCTGGATACAAACGCATAGGAATTTTCCACATTCAAATAATAAAGACTTCCTAACTCAGCTGGATAGCCTACTTAGTTGAATAACACATTAATGAATCTAATCCTATAGGTTCAAACAACTGCCTATCCTCCATGAAAGTTTTACAAAGGAACAGCATTTGTACTGAAAACGTTTGTAATTGTGAAATTAAGAAAATCACTCAAAGAACATTTCCAGTTGACCGTAGAACAATGTAACATCTTTCTGGTGCTTCAATTTGCCAAATGAATGTCACTTCCTGTTTTAATTTAATTTATATGTACTTTTTCTGAGACCTCTCCTTTTGTTTGGGGCAGGGTGTTACAGATAAAGGTTATGAACACACTGAGCATTAAAATGCACTGCGTCTAGATATACACAAGACTTTCATGCAATTCGGGGAAGCTCTCCAACTCCTGAGTCTCTCCCCTTGACCTCAGGTTCAAAATCCTTGCCTCTGGACTCCTAACTCTGAATCTGCACAGTCTTCTGAGAGGATGTTAAAAGCTCTTTTAGTTCCTTTCTTTGTTCCCGTCCCCCCCACCGTTTACCCCCTCCATCTCTTTGGCTTCTCACTCTGATCTCCATTCTTTCCTTACTCAGGCACAATGCGCATTTCTGCCTTTCACGTGCAATGTGATGGAGAGTGCCGGCTCTACTGGGAAGGCCGTGAGTGCCAGGCGCTGTGGAGGCACAGAGGACGTGCAGCAAGAGGCCCACCATAAACATGACTGAACTCCCAAGCGCTGTTCTTTTCTACGGGGTAATTCTCTGTACCTGCAGCATGAAGTTCACACACGTGCCTTCCTTATGGCTGGCTCCGTGTGTAAAGAGGAAAAAGACTTTGGCAGTCACCTTTCTCGGGGGATATCGAAAATTGTAGTGGAATGAGGGCTAGATATCTCCAGTGGGGACTTAGCTGCGAGAAAATAGCAGCATAAACGTAAGTCATTTAAAATATTACAACATGGTCAGGATAAAGGCCAACGTGAAATGAAAACAGAATAATTGAGTTGTTTATATGCCATCAGGTCCACTCTATGTCACGCATCTTTACTCTTTTGAGAGGATCTTTTTTGTCCCTTTAAGGATATTGATATTTGATTTATGTATATATTAACCAGTAAGGAAATATTGATCTCTTAATTGATATCATACAAAAACCTTTAGACCACTTGAGAAAAATCTATACTTACTGATAAAATGAGTTAAAATTGGGTGCAGCATTGTAGTCTAAAACACATAAGCACAGATCATCCTTCCAAAGTAAGTAGCATTCTAAATTATTCAGTGTGAATACAAGAACAGGGAACATTAGAATAAATCCTGCTTTTCAATCCATACTGAGAACTGGTAACAATAAAAGGCATGAGAAAGCCACACTTACTGTAGACAGTGAGCTTTATATCCTTGGCCTGTTTGCCGGCTGCGTTAGCCACGGTGCACTGGTAGCGACCCTTGTCACTTCTCCGAGCATTTTTTACATGCAAAGCCTGTCCTCTGTCTAGGAGTTCAATGTTGGGATCTTCCAGAAATAAAGGCCTAGAAAAAGTACCATTTTATTCCATGAGTCCATTTTTATGTTCCTATGTTTCCTTTCTTAGTAACCACAACAAAAACCAGTAAGTCATAGGAGGTTAAAAAATCAAAGTTGAAATTTTCAGTATAAATCTTAAAAAAATACAATGATGTGATTAGTATTCCCATTCAGAAGAATGGAATCATTAAACCACTTTACTAAGGAATGTCAGATAATGATCATTGTAAGTTGAAAAGTTTCTTCCTTTCAAACTTCAGTTGTTGAATAATGTTAATAGAAACCCGTTGGCATCATTATCTGCTTCATTCACTCATCCTGCCTGTTTCTTCTTTTGGGTTGTTTTGTTTTTGTTTTATTTTTGGTTTGTAAAGCCAAAATATTCACCGTTATTTAGAAAAGAAAAACTAAGAGTATGGGAGCTTCAGGCCAATCACTATTATTTATAAACCAACATCATTACAACATCTGGAAAAGTATTCACAGTAGAATAAATGGTTATTACCTACTAAAGGCAATGACCATGCCAACTTTTCTAGAAAGTAGATACTGTAGTACATCATATGAATGGTTTTATAATCATAGATATTGAAAGATTTATGATAAGAGCAGCTCATATATAGCTGCGAAGAGGTTTTTTCCTACTACAGAGTCATTTACTGACTTCTATAAAATGCTCCCTTCCTATATAGTTTTAAAGGCCGCAGCTTTATTTAATACGCAGGGCATCATGGTTACTGAAGTCTATGATGTCTCGAGTTGCACCTTTAAAACCCATCCATGTTCTTTTAGGAATTCTCATAGCTAGTTTTTTAAAAAATTACAGTGACTTCGCCCCATGATAAACAATTAGATGCATTGCTATATTAGTAAGCCACTAGTCAGACTACAAGATTAAATAGAAACACATTTCATTTTTTTTGGTAGCACCCTTTACTATTTCTTGGCATGACAGTTTGTATAGAGTTCTCAAATGTCTAAGAGAATAAAGTGCCCAAGTTTAATGCATTTTCACTGTTTGAAGAAATGAATACTTAATAAGGTTACTCAAATTTAAGTTACTTTAAAACTTTCACTGATTGTTAAGTATGCAAGTAACATAATTTCTTAACCAAACAAAAAAAGTAAGCGTTATAGTAAGAAAAGTTTTCCTTGGTGTATTTCCCCTGGTGTGAGTCTTTTCCAGACTTCTCCCTACTAGCTGTTTAGTCTGTTCTCTTGCACATGGTCTTCTAAACATTTCCCCCCACAAGTGTATGTCCAGGGGGATCTAAAGTTTTCATACATAAATGGTGTTGTGTCTTTGTTCTACTTTTCACTCGACCGTCCCTATGGAGATATTTTTGGTAGACAGCATTTGATCTTACTCCTTTCAACTGCTGCACAGGGTTTCACAGTGCGACCACGCCCTGAGTTATCCACCCGTGTTCCTAACATGCGCCCTGGGCAGCTTCCGCTTCTCTGCCGTCACAGGTCACAGCGCTGCAGAGCTGGCTCTCACACGGGCCGTCCCGCGGGCACCCGTGACTGCTTCCTGCTCCTCGATGCTGAAAGTGTAGTTGCTCCACGACAGCACGTGAACATTCAAACTTTGTCAGATATCAACAAACTGCCTTTCAAAGTCCTGATTTACTTTCTCCTCAGTGGAAAACTGTATCCTAATTTCCCATACTCTGGCCAACACTTGATGTTTTTCAAATTTTACTCTTATATTTTTGCCAATCTGACCTGGGAATAACAGACTTGTATTATTTTTGTTTACATTCTCCAAATTATTGAGGGTGAGCATCTTTTAGGACACTTATTGCTTACCTAATACATTTTTAATTTCCTGTTCTGACCCTCCATGTATTTTTCTATGCTATTGTTCAACTTATTGACTTGTAAAAAGTTTGCATGCAATCCTTTATTTCATAAACTGCAAATGTTTACTGTTGGCTACTTAGGTCTTAGACCCCTGTTCTCAGAAACTACACTAATACATGAATTGTGATCCCACTGTGAGAAATGAGCTCCCACGAGCAATACAAGCCATGCGGTTATATCAGTGTGTGCAAACCTCAGCAGCCCTTGAACTTGAAGTCTAAGAAACATCTGATTGCTCTCCTGTAGTTGTTCCTTTTTGGCCCATATATAGAACGAGCTTAGGTATTCATCTTGCTGTCACAAACAAATTTTCTTTTTCAATAATTCAACAATGCCATGTCAAAACAAAATGATCTCTTCATTTGGATGTTGCATTTTTCATTCTTAGCCTATGGATAGACTATTTAGTGTATAATAAGTTTGAGTTTCTCTATGGTTCTAAAATAAAACCCACAGCAATTATAAAGAGCTTTGTAATTCATAAGAACGAAAGGTATTGTGAGACTTTGAGACGTTTTCTGGAGCAATGTTGTTTTTCTGTTGTGCTCATTCTATAATACTCCACATGGTTAAAACAAAACTGAGGGAGAACATCCACATGCATTTACACACCTGTTTCCTATCACCCGGACCCCGGTAACAAATACAGAGAAGATACTCACTTGCCATCTTTGAACCAGTCAATAACCGGGAAGGGAGTGCCTTTGACCTGGCATTCAAGGGTAGTGTCGTGGTTGAGGACAACTGAGACTTCACTTGGGGCGTTGGCACCTATTATGGTGGGTGGGACTTGAACAAAGGCATTTTATCATTAAAATCTGTAACTTTGCAAAAAAGGGTGGAAGGAGATCAGATAATCAATGATTTCTACGATATTTCAACAAGATCTTACTGTTAAAAATGTCATGCAATAATCCATTTTCATATTACTTCTACAGAACCAGATGCTGAATTCAAACACAGGAGCGCACTCATGAAAGGCTTGATAGAGGTTCTTGGTAGTATAGGACTCCTTTTGCTCATTTTGAGGAGTACTAAACCCATGTACAACAGGAGTTTAGAGTGTAAGTGAGCAGTGAAGCTAAACTAATACAACTTACTACTGCTATATATTTTATCTTTTACAAAGATTTTATGATTTATTTTTAAAGAGAGGGGAAGGGAGCCTTGGCTGGTGTGGCTCAGTAGATTGAGTGCTGGCCTGTGAACCAAAAGGTCGCCAGTTCGATGCCCAGTTAGGGCACATGCCTGGGTTGCAGGTGAGGTCCCCAGTTGGGGGTATGTGAGAGGCAACCAATCAACATATCTCTTGAACGTCTTGCACAAAAGGCAAGGGAAGGGAGGAAGAAAAAGGGAAAAAGGGGAAGAGAAACATCAACATAAGAAACATTGATTGGTTGCTGCTTGTACATTCCCTGGCCAGGGACCAAACCAAAAACCCAGACGTGTGCCCTGCCCAGTAATTGAACTGGGACCCTTTGTTCTGCAGGACAATGCCCAACGAACTGAACAGCACTGGTCAGGGGTACTGCTATGTGCACTTTAGGTAATAAATGACATAACAAATGTCAATCTTATAATGTTCAAATTCTACATGTTACACCATAGTGCTACTTAAAATACATTACCCTTGTCTCTTTTACAGGGCTCCTATGCTAAAATTGGATATGAGTATAATTTTGCCTATGCTAGTTTTTATTCTTGGAATTATCAAGTATTTTGAAGAGCTTCGATACACTTTCCTGGCCTAATCTTCTCCCTTCACATCACATTATGGTGTTTGGTCCTAGTCTTCAGGAAAATGAAGGGTTTTATTTCACTTAAAACCTTTCATTTATTTCATTTCATTTCATTTCATTTATTTCTCCAACCACTATAGGCTTTCAGTTGGGGGAGGAGTGTGATCAGATTTGTGTTTTAAGGCCACACTGGCTGTTGAATGAAGGAGGATTCCTGTGGCAAAGAGTGGAGGAAGGGGAGCACTTCAGAGGCTGTTACACAAGCTGGGCAAAAGTTGGTTCACAGTTGTGGGTATACGAAACACAGTTTATTCTTGTACTATTATTTATTAATTATTGTATTATTTTCCATATGGACAACTCGAAACCTACATTTGCTTCACCCTGTATTAACTCAGCTTATAAGTGATATTTTCACGGTGGAAATAGAAAGCAGTAAATGATTTAACATGGAGTTAGGAAGTAGACTTGGGAAGGTGTAGATTTAAGCAGTAAAGGAGAGGGAGGTGGGAAGAATGACGACCAGGCTCTAGCAGAAGCAAGCGGGTGGGTGGAGGTGCCGGCACTACGATGGGAATCATCGAAGGTGACCGAACAGACATTTGTTGAGACCCTTCTGTCTCCCATGTCACCAAAAGATTCAAGTCAAGATGCTGTGGAGAAGATTGGACGCAAATCACTAGAGTTTAGGGAAGTCTCAGCTGGAGATGAAAATTTGAGAGTCATTAGCACACAGGCAGAATTCAAAGCAAATGAGCGTGCCAGGAGCAGTGCCAACGAGACTAATGACAGAAAACATTTCTTGGTTTTTATAGCCTATCCTTAAATATAATAATGGTAATTTTGGTATAGGAAATGCAAAGTACTTCAGGCTTTGAAAAGACGAATGAGAGAAATTATGTTACAACAGCATCATTTCTACACTGACTTCCACCCTAGACTTGTAAATCATATGCCCATTTCGATGAGCAAAATCTTGAAAACAGAGGAAGTCATTTTATCACTATGTAAATTTGGCAAATGTAATTTCACACACTAAAATTATAACATTTAAGATTTACGATTACCATTAAAAAAGTAAAAATGTTTTCTACCCCAATTTATGACAGATACTATCCATTCTCAGAATTCCCACCCTTAGTTAGAATCAGAGTTGAGGTGATTTAGTCATACAAATTAATCAGGATGCAGGGGAAGGGGCATTTTCTACCATCCCCAGTTCAAGTACAACCTAGCAGCTTCAGAGGATGCCAACAGCGTGAATGAGTTTACTCTGCATCATCCTGTACAGGTATTTCCCAGAGGAATTTCCTGCCTGCCTTACTGGAGAAGTTGGCAAGAGCAGTAATCTATATCATGTACAAGATAGTACCAAATACCCATAGATTTCTCTGTACGATAAACACTGAAGACCCTTAAAATTTCCATACAATACGGTCCTGCTCAACAAATATTAATAACAACAAAAATAATGATATGAATAATATTTATCCCATCAATTTATTTTTCTCTTTACTCTTTCAGTCAGATCTATCCTACGTAATACATGCATCTGATTTGCAGTGTTTCTAAAAGAATGTTTCCCTTACCTAGCACATCGATGTTAAAATACTTCTGAGAGGTGCCTGCCACATTAATTGCTTTGCAGGAGTAACTTCCCACGTCCTTTGGAGTGGCTTTGAAGAGCTTTAATACCTTCCCATTGTTCACAATCTGAACAGTGCTGCTTTCAGCCACCTTTAAGGGCCAAAATGATCAACGTTATTTCTAATCCTAATGAGCATGTAGAGCCAAAAATTCAAGTAAAAATGTTATATTACTATTAAGACGACGGTCACATCTGAACAATTTATTTCAGAGGCAGAGGCAAGAAACTATGCATATTGGATGTTTCCATTTACCTGGACATCATCCTTGTACCACGTAACGATGGGAGATGGAGTACCTTCAACTTCACAGAGGAGACTGGTCGGCTGATTGAGCAATACAGACATGTTCGTTACTTGCTCTTTATCTTTAATTACTGGAGGAACTACAAAAAAAAGAGAGGAATCATGGTCAGATAATTTTATAATAAATATTATTTATAAAGTTTCTTTGCACAGGTCTTTCAAAAGCAAATTCTGGGACATCTGATAGCTAGAAAGGCTGTTCATGTGTAAGCGCATGCTTTAATAGAAAATGAAAAGTCTTGACCAATTCAGTTATCCTTGCTGAATTTTTTACTTTATTATGTCAGTTTTGAACTGAGGATATACATCAGGATAAATTTAGGGGAGAACCTATTTATTCTACATATCACTCAAAATATAAAGTGTTAGGGTTTTGATTAAGTCACGTGGGCCTCACTACTTTCCTGAATATCATCCAGAGTCTACGGATGCCCATATCCATCACATTTTAAAAGATATACAACCTTGACAAAATGACAAAGGTACAAGATTTTCATTCAAGTGTTATCTACAATAGCAAAAACCTGGTAATAACCTAAATGTTCATCATTAACAGAGGAAGGTTAAGTGAATAATGGCATAGCCATTAAGCGGGATGCTATATAGAAATAAATAAGGAATGAGAATATTGACTAATCTCAGAGATAGATTCTTTTTAGTGATACAGACAAGGTGCAGAATAATGGATACAAAATGAGGATAAAATGTAATTTCATATTCCTTTGCATGTGTATAAACGTCTCTGGGGAGACGCATACACACACACACGTAAAGCTAATGAATTTCTTTGGCCCTAGGGAAGATCAGTGGCTGGCTCAGCTCAGGGTCATGAGACTTTTGACTACATATCTTTTTCTCCATTCGAATTTTGAATGGTATAGGTGAAGGTATGAAACAAAGAAAAACAAAACAAAACTCATACACATAGATGACAATACAGTGATTACCAAGGGGAAAGGGATGTTTGGGTGGGGAGGTAGACAAGGGTATGGGGGGGATGGTGATAGGAGTCTTGACTCTGGGTGCTGAACACACAATACAATATACAGATGATGTATCACATAGAATTGTACACCTGAACCCCCTATTAGTATATTGATTGTCACCTCAGTAAATTCAATAAGAATTTTAAAAAATGAAGCCATTATCAAATATTACATGAACAATTTTTAAAGATTTTTTATTTATTGTTAGAAAGAGGGGAAAGGAGGGAGAGAGAGAGGGAGAGAAACACCAATGTGAGAAACCTCGATTAGTTGCCTCTTGTAGGCCCCAAAGGACCTGGCCCGAAGCTGAACCAGCAACCTTTTGGTCCACAGGCCAGTGCTTAATCCACTGAGCCACACCAGCCAAGGCAAAAATTACATGAAATTTTAATCAAATCAATTGATCGATCAATCAGTGAAATTAGATCACCAGTTTTGTTTGATGACATTTCTATTTGCATTAATATTAAATAATACTCCAGTGAGAGAATAACATATATGGAATAATTTGGAAATGATTTAAGCACTTTTATCTGTTTTTACCATGGATTTTGAGGTTATATTTTTTTTCTGTGGTCCCAGCCTCATTGACTGCCACACAGATGTACTCCCCGTTGTCGTACGGTGTGACAGAGGCAATGACCAACAACATGCCATCTTCCAGGATAGAAACACCAGGCTCTCGGCCTGACAGCTCTCTCCCATTCCGTAACCACTTGATGGTCGGTTTGGGGGTACCTAAAAAAGAAATTAAAACGTTGTGATATTTTACGACAAAATTAGAAATCACTCTTAAATATCAAGTATATTTACTGAATAGAAATAAAACTTTTGTTATGACTACAAAACAATTAGGGTGTTATTTGCACCCTAATGTACTTATGAGTATAATTAGCACCCTAATGTACTATGCTACTTGGCAAGACATTTCTTGGCATACAATTTTGAAGAGATTATAGGATATAACACCGTTAATTCCTGATCAGCCTTAAGAAACCTATGTTCTCTAGTGTAGAGTTTGATCAAAGTTATCTTTATCAGGAGGACATTCAGGTGACAGTAAGCAAAGCATTTTTTTGAGTGAGTTCACAGTGCTTTGTGGGAAAAACTATATTAATCAAATACACCATACATATAAGGAGTTTTTGGATAAAAATAAAGGAAAAGTGAAAAAATGTACTATCACAGGAATAAACATGAAGATTTTTCCAACCAAATAGAGTGCATATATGATGTAATGAAATGATGCTTTATAATTCAGATTTTTAATAGGCCTGATAGAGTAGAGATGAGAAACTCCTACTGTCCACACATCTTCTGGAGATCTCATACTGTTAAACCTAGGATGGTAGAATACATCTTGCCTTTTTTTCTGAAAAGCATTGAGAAAACAGTGCAAAAAATTAATATTTTGATTTATAGATGGGCAACAGAGTGATGGGCTGTTGAGTAAAGGTGATGAAACCATCCTCAAGGGCATAATAGGGCCAAAAGGACATACTGGAAATAGACCACATTCACTTTATACTAGGAATGTATTTATTTAGCAAACAATGTGTCAGGCAGCAATGTAAGCACTTTAAGATTTACTTAACCCCTGTAAAGACAGAAAGAAAGCACATTAAGTAAATTAATGACTGCAGAAGACATTGTTAATAATCTTATATTAAAGGTTAATTAAATATTAAAGACTGGCCATATAATTAAAGACAAGTACTAAAGAACAGCAGGAATACACATAATGTGTCACTAAGGCTAAACTCAAACTGAGTTAAGGAATTATAAAAGTGACTATACAAGTTACATTTATGAGAAAAATAAAGCAAAAAAGGCCAATTTTATTGTGCTGATAATAAAACATGATGAGGAAGATGAGGGAGAGCTGATGGGCTGCAGTTGCCTCTGTTGCAGGGAAAAAAAGATAAAATCACTTCCTCATTTCTTTACATTCCGGATGTGGATTTTATGGATTTCAGTCAGACCTCGCAATTAATGTTTGTTGAGTCAACAATGAAGATGCAAATGAACAAGCCAAAAAAATAAGTTGCATTATTTTTCATTTCTAAATGGTAGAACAACCAGGGGCAAAATAAAATTCATTGCAAAATAGAACAAAAAGGCATCTAGCTAGTTTAAGTAAACTTAGGCATTATACCCCAGATGAAAGTGGGGAACAGGGAAGAGATGGTCTTTCCAAATAGACATGGGAAGTCCGTCCAAGCCAGCTCAGGAGCCAGGGATGGAAGTGGGGAGCAGGGGGCAACTGGAACCACTGGCAGGGGTCCAGGTAGCGAGTCCCACAATACTTCCCCAAACCTAAACCCTCCAAAAGGTTTCCTCTCCAGGCCTTACCTCCCACCCTCACTGGCTCTGGGAATAGTTACTGATAATTCTTTTGCCATCTGGAAAGCTTGTTAAAGTTGTCTTTTAATGCTGGTAGCAATAACCATTGGTGAGAGCTACTGTTGAGAGATGCAAAAGCTCACTACGGAGACAGGCAGCCATGATGCCCTTCAACAGCTGCTGCCTTGGGGCCCCTGCTGAGAGGCACCTGTCGGGCACTAACGGGCCCAGCGCATGGAGCCCTCCAGGAGGTTCTGAAAAGAATACCGCTTGGGCTTCACCAGAACCACTTTGAACCCTTGTGAGTCACTGCAGATGAATGCATACGTGTAAGACAGGAGGGTCCTAACCACCTATGGAGCATCCAGAGTAAGGCTGAGAGTGAGTGCCTCTCTAAGGCCCCCCTAGTGAGAGATAATAACAATCTCCTGCCAGGACACATGATATATAGAAAACCCAGAAATTCAGGGAGAGAAGGGGCTGGAACGGTCTCAGAGGGCCAAGTTACAATCTAGCTCTAGAATTACCAGTCGAGGGTAAATCTAAGAAAAGAAGTTTCGAGAAGTATCCAGAACAAATAAGGGAATAGTCTTAATTTATATTTATAACTGAGTGAGATAAACGTGGGATATTGTGAACAGCTCTACCTGCCACATTTTAAAGAGAAGTCTTGTCAAAATAGAATGACCTGAGAAGTAATGGAAAAGGGAATGAACTACATGAAGACATATTAGATGAGGCAAGTTTGAAATACCTATTCAAAGAGCTGTTATTTGAAAGAGGGTTTAGTGTCTATTATTCCCAAATATCATAACAAGGACTCACAAGTGGAATTTTATAAATTGATGTTTTGGGCTCAGTGTAGAATTCTGGAACATTTTGCCAATGCCCATATGCCTGAGTATTACACACCTTTAGCAGGACATGGAAATGCAATGCGCTGATTGGCCACTCTTTCTTGGAATGGAGTGTTATATGGAGGTTCTAGATCTTCCAGAGTAGGTGGCTCTGTTAGAAAAATAAATGCATTAGCACAGACTTTTCCAGAGCAATAGCAAACCGCCCCGAAGCATAGTTGACATTCTACGTTGGTGAGTTGGTATCTTTCCTGATTCTTCTTTTAAATACACCTTGTATTTCCAACTGCCAGACATTTCTACCTAGATGTGACCTAGGGATGTAAAACTCCACATGTCCCCACAAACATTCATTACTGAGTGCTCCCCGCAATCCTGTTCTGTTCCCTTTATTCCTCTAGTTAAGGCACCAGGCTCCCCTAGTGTTTAAGTCTTTCTCCCTTACTGCTGACCACCACATCCAATCAGTCACATAATGCCGTATCTGTTCACACATCTGCATCCTCCCCACTCTCCTGATGCTGCTGTTTATTTCCAGCCCCTAAGAACTATTTCAGAGCCCTGGCTGGGTATCGTCCTGATACACCAAGGTTGTGGGATGGATCCCCGGCCAGGGCACATACAAGGAGTATGCAATAAAATGCATAAATAAGTGGAACAACAATTCAATGTTTTCCTTTCTCTTTCTCTCTCACTCTCATTCAAAAAAATTAATTAAAAAATTAAAAGAAAGAACTATTTCAATAGGCTTCTCATTGGAGTCCTTTCCTCCAACATGTATCCATTTGGATTCATGTTCCACAGAGCCCTTGGAATATCCTCTCTAAGCCGGAAGTCCAATAGTGTGGCTTACTCACCTGGTCACAGCAACTACTTTTATTCGTTATGTGTGGAGGACAGGCTGTCACACCTGTTCTGTTCTCAGCGCTCCCCCAGTGCATCCGCAGTCCCCGAACAGCCTCCCTCTCCATTCATTTCTGGAGTGAATGTCGCTCCACACCCTTTCCTCCCCATATACATGATTTCTTGCTTGAACTTGTTTTAGTCCATTCCATTCTTCCCCCCAGTCCGACTACCATCATCTTGTGCCTGAGCTACTTCAAGTCTCCAGATGTTTCCTCTCCCCACAAAGAGCGATCTTTTAAAATCTAAATCTGACACACCACCTCCCCATCCCCAGTAAAAGGCCTCTAAGTCTTTTCATTGCACTTAGAGTCTGAACACCCTGTTCTGGGTTCCTAGCTCTTGGGTAGCCTGGCCCCTGAGTACGTGTCCAGCTTGATGACACAGCAGCATTCAGTCTGGAGTGCAGCCATCTGGCTTGTACTGATTGGGTTATTTATTGCCCCCAGTGGATCCAAAATATCACATTCCCTCCTTTCACAGTCTATGTCTTCTTCTGGAAGGTTCTCCCCACCCCATCCCACCACATCCTTGCTTGTCACCTAACACACTTCCACCCATTCTTCGAATCTCAACTGGCACGTCTCTACCCTAGGCACAGATTCTTTGACTTAGCTTTCTGTGAACAACTCATATAAATATTTTGACCATTTCATGATGGCACTAACCAGTTTGTGATTATGAGGTTATTTAGTAATGTCTATCTCTCCCATTAAACCATACACATAAGCCCTCTAACTGTACCAAGTGGATGAATGAACCGAAGAAGCTCTCCGCCCACATCCTAGTCGCCTATTCAAAAAGAATTGTGATGTGCCGGGGACAAAGTAGCAAGTACCATGCTAAGTATGACGCCTACTTATCTTTCCTTCTTGCCTTTGTACTGGCCTTCTCTCTGACCTGGAGTGATCTTCCCCCTGACTTCTGCATGGCTATTTCCTCACAGTCAACAACATCTCACCCTAAATATTATCACCTCCTCACAGGAGTCCTACCTGACAATCCTGTGTAAAGTACCAACTGCCGGGAGTACCAACGTATATTAATTATCCACCCGGCACTTCCCACAATCTGTGTATTTGTTTGCTTGCTCTCTGCCTTCACACAGTAGAACAGCTCATAAAAGCAGGTGCTTTGATTTGTAACTACTTTCTCCTCACTGCCTAAAACATGACAGACACCTGGTAGGAGCTTGATAAATATTTGTGGCTTCAAGGAATAATCACTGGTCTTGAAATCCTCTAAACGAGGCCAACATCATTACAGGGAACCATGGAACTAGACTCTATAGGGATTGATAGGGAGTGCACCCTGCCACTATGAGGCAAAATCCTATTCCAACACCCCTCTGCCCACAGTTTCTCCCACGACAGTGGGTGGGGCAGTGATCCAGGACTGATTCCATCACCTGCATCATCCACAGCAACTTCATTTTCAAAGGCAAACATACAAAAAAGGATGTAGGTTTAATAATAGTACGGTTTCATGTCTTTCTGGAGGGGTTCTCCTTTCAAAGTTAACCGAAGAGTCATGATGCAAGACTATCCAAGTGATGTATTTCATATAGATTCCAGGGGTTTCCTCTCACCCTCCCCATATATATATCTTCCTATGCCCCGAATCACCTTGGACGTGAAGTGTTATCTCCGTTTCATCATTGCCTGCGATGTTAGCAGCAACGCATGTGTACACGCCGGCATCTGAGAGCATGGCCTGGTTGATGCTTAACGTCCCACCAGGATGGCTAACGTGCTGCACTCCGTCAACCAGCACGGCGCTCCCACCTTTAAACCAGGTGATCACGGGAAGGGGCGTCCCTTGAGCACTGCATGGGAGGTCCACTCTTTGACCAGCTTGGACTTTCATGAGCTTAGGGCCACGCTGTATCTTTGGAGAAACTGGAAGCAACAATGGAGTATTAATAATCCAACTTTTAGATGTGTCCTACCTTTTCTCACTTCAAATGAGAGCTCCTTACCAAGAGGCCACGTGACAAAGTGGAACAATCTCAGGATTTGAACCCAGGCTCAGGCCACTCACTGATTTGGTGATCTAGGGCTAGTCAACTTCCTAAGGCCGGTTGATTGATAAACCAGGTGAAATAACCTCTTCAACACCAGTACACTGAAAGGACTGTGGGGCATATGAACATGAAACTCCTCATGCTAAACTGGAGGATGAGCAAGCATTTCAAAATGTTAGATTTCCTGTAATTTCTAAATAACTTTAAGACCCTCTTAAAAGGCAATCCAGATAATTTCCGTAAGAGACTAAAACAAAAAGCATTTCTCCCCATGCACGTTTAGTTTTTGTTCTTTTTGTGGAAGCTTTAGCCAGACAGGAAGAAAGGCTTTTCATAAAAGCCTCTGCAAATTTCAGAGAAGTAAATCAAGATCAAATCTTTGCTATTTTTCTTTACCTACCTCCCTTTAGAATGAGAGTGAGAAAATCCCCTCAATTTAAATGAGATAATTTATAAAAACACTGGCATATATTATTGGGTTCCGCTTACATGCAGTATGTGCTAGAGAATCCAATGACTCTGAAGGATATAATTAGAATTTATATATCTTACACCCCTAAAAAGCCCAGTTTGTCTGTCCTTATTTTTAAACTGAATATTTAAGCAATGCTTCCTATAGGTTGTGACTAACCTTGTAGGTTTGATAGTATTATTGCCATTATTTTATGAAAGACAAAACTAAAGATAAGAAGAGTTAGGCAGTGCACTTAGTGTCTCAGGACCAGTAAATGAAAAAATTCCATTAAATCTCCAATCCCACAATCAACAGAACGCTATAGTAGTGATTAATCTGAGGGTGAAATTAGGTCAAAACTCTCTGACTTGGACGACGTGCTCACTCAGTATGTGTTGGCTGAATGGCTAATTGGACAGACAATGATAAATTGAGGGACTAAAGCAGACCAACTAGGGAGTTTCAAAGTAGTTAAAAAATCCTGCAAAGCAGAATATTTTCAGATGCTGAGCTCTTTGAATAGTGAAAATGACCTTTTAAATACTATTAAATTCTTCCTTGAAAATTTGCATTTGCTCCTACAAAAAGCCACCAGTCTAAACAAATTTTTCTCCCTGTATATCAACAAGAGTCATAAGTCACTGGGAACGACTAGTAAAATCAAGTCCCAAACTAATACTGTCCACTTGCGGGATAAGGGGGGTGTTGCTTACAAGGGGTGGATAAACTTTTCAGGGTAAATGAAAGAAAATCACATCTCAACTTTCAGAAAATTTTCTCTAATTACATTATACATAATTTGAAGGTTAATTATCAAAGAAACCGGGATATGGATCTCTCAGTGGCCAGGACACAGATATCTATGTCTTCATTTCAAAACTCACCGTGAACACTTAATTTAACAGACTGAGTCACGTTCCCAGCAATGTTTGTGGCGACACAGAGGTACATCCCACTATCTGAGACGCGGGCCTCTGTGATCTTCATTGAACCAGAAGGGAGGAAGGTGTGTCTGGAAGGAAGAAACCACAGAGTAGACTGTAGAACATGAGACTTTAGATATCGCCTATGTGTTTGGGAATTACTACTCTGCAAGGAGTTTTTGAAACTGTTTCCCCACCACAAATGTCTTTTATACACCTTTAAGTTGGCTTAATTTCATAATTATTTTGCATATTCCAGATGATGTTCTTGCAAATACAAAATCAGTTTTCCCTGTCCTTTGAATCCAACTTAATAGTTTGAAATGATCAAAAAAACTGTACATCTTTCTGGTTTATTAAGTTGTAGCTTTAAAAAGCAAATGTATATTTTCGGCAATTTAATATACAAAGTCCATTCAGAAAGTATCCAGCCATGTAATATAAAAAATAGAGACATTTACTGAAGAAGATTCGAGATACAAAAAACATTGTGCATAAGACAATGACGCCTCAGTCCCCTTCAAAGTAGGCACCTTGGACCTCACACAGTTCTCCTAGTAGCTATCAGCTGCCCCGTTGTATTTTCCTGAATCTCATTGGTGGTCTGAAATCTCGTCTCTTTCAAAGGTGATTTTAGTTTGGGAAAAGCCACAAGTGTCAGGGCACCCAATCTGGGCTGTAGGGGGGCTGAGTCACCTGGGTGATTTGATGTTTTGCCAAAATCCTCTGCAAGAAATGTGATGCATGAGTGGGTGCATTGTTGTGATGAAGCTACCAATCACCAGTTGCGCATAGCTGCGACCTTCTGAGTCATCTGCATAGTTTCCGTGGAGGAATGTTCAAGCTTAATGCAAAATTTGGTGCAGACTCATTGCTCTCCTAGCACAGTCATTTTGAATGCGACAGGCACACAGCACACATGCTCACTGAGTGGTGTCTACCATCCCCACTGACTGGTACAGTGAGGTCAACACTTTTTACACATGGGCATTCCAGTCCACTCTCCTTGGCTGCCAGGTTACATCAATGTCACGCAAACCATTTTCGTTATATTAACAATGGCTGCACTTTTTCTGGACGGACCTCATATTTGGAATACTTTATGGTCTTTTCTACAAAATTTCATTTAAAGATTTAGTTGTGTTAAAATAAAGGCAAAAGAAACTATATGTATAATTCTTAAATATATGTTGAATATATTCTTTCTATAGAAGAATAATGTAGTTGGGTGAACCAGACCTACATATAAAAATATTATTACATTCATTGTATTACAATGCCTTTATGGGGAGAAGGAGGCAAATAGACATACTTAATATTAAAATTTCATATAAATCTTAGACAAACAAAGTGTGCTATTGGTCCAGAGACAGACAAATGGATAAAGAGTAAAAGACAGAGTCCCTCGCAAAAGAATTAAGCATATGTGAGAACTCAACAAGTAATATGCCATATCAGAGGTGATATCACAGAAAGCAAGAAAAGTTTTGGCTATTCAAAAATTGTGTTGGGTAACTGACTTTCCATATGGGAAAATACATAAATAAAATTAGAGCTACCTAATAGAAGAAAACTACCTAATACAATATACAACATAAAAAGCCGTATGAATCAAAGTCCAAAATGTGAAAAACAACCCTTAAAATATTGGAATAAAACATTAGAGGCCATGTTTGTGATCTTCTTTGTAAAGTACCAATCTTAAAAACAATAGATTAATACACTGAGCTCCATTAAAACTTTTAAACTTTGTATAGCCAGTCACCATACATAAACAAACAGAAAGCCTCATGGTGGACAGAGAGAAGATAATTGCAACAGAGGCAACGCACAAAGGAATGCTATTAAGAACAAAGACCAAATTTCCATGTTTAAGAAGGAAAAGACAAGTCAACGGAAAACTGTGCAGCATGTTTAAAGAAGCAATTCTCAGTTAACACAAATGGCCAACAAACGAAGGAAGAGCATTCCGGGCTCACTGGAAGTCAGTATATGAAAACTAAGACAGTTGCAAGACACCCATCTGACCAGCAAAAATGTTTGTCAGCCAACCTCATGCATTGATTATAATGCAGAAACAAGTACACATAGGTCCTATTGGTGGAAGAGCTAACCAGTATGGCTCCATTGGAAAGTAATTCAGAAATGTCTACAAAACTGAAAACAGGAATTCCTTCTACCAGAAATTGTAGTTCTTGTTATAAGGAAACTCATGCATGTGTATACAGAAGATATTCACTGAAAGGTCTTGTTTGTAAAACCAGAAGGAAGGAAGGAAGGAAGGAAGGAAGGAAGGGAGGGAGGGAGGGAGGACAAATGAGAACATGAATGTCCATAAATAAGGAAACGTATATATAAAATGTAGAAAATGTACATGATACTTAAAATAAACTAAATCTATATATATTAAAGTGGGTAATGTTGAACTAATAAAGCAGGCAGAATAACAATATATGTTACAATTGCAAATTGAAAACAAAATTTAAAACACAGAAAACAACACTCTGTACTTTCTATACTGTGGATGTATAGCATGCATATCAAGTTTGTGGCGGTGTTTACCTGAGGAAGAGAGAAAAGAGACTGGGGAGGAAAACAAACTTCAGCTTTATCTATATAATATGGTATTTCTTTTATTCAAAAATATTCGAAGCAAATATTTTTCCAAAGACATGGTAAAATTATGTAAAGTAGTTCTTGTTTATTTTTTTGGTGAACAGTGGTAGGTCAACTATAGTGGTGTGAATTTATAGCCTCATAAATATGCATCGACAAGTCTAACAGGCAATAGCTGGAGACTATAATTCTTATTCCACTAGTAACTTTTGGCATGATATTGAGCTAAATAGTAATTGCTATTATTTTTTGAGAACTAGAGACAAAAGTTGTATACTATATATTATCTTACATAATCCTTTAGGTAAGCATTATTCCCATTTCATAAACAAGAAATCTGAGGGGAAGAGAAGTCCGTTGGAAACCCTACCAACAGTAGCAGGCAAGCTTTAATGGCAGAGGTAGGCTTCCAGTCACGCCTATCCTGACCCCCATAGCTGTCAGCCTGCTCTCCATCTATGAATCTGCTCGTTTTGCTTGTTAGTTCAGTTTGTTCATTAGATTCCACATATGAGTGAAATCATATGGTATTTGTCTTTCTCCAGGTTAGGAGGTGGAGGGATGGAGCAAAAAGGAAAAAGGACTCATGGGCATGGACAACAGTGTAGTGACTGAGGGAGGGAAGGGAATATAAGGGGGATAAATGGTAATGGGGAAATACAATAAAAATCAATTTTAAAAACATAAGTAAAAATATCTGAAAAAAATTAATAAATAAATAAAGCCATACCTTCATGGCAACTAAGTTTGTGCTTTTTTTTTTTAAATCCTCGCCTGAGGGTATGGTTATTGCTTTTAGAGAAACAGGAAGGGAGAGAGAGAGAGAGAAACATCCATGTGAGAGAGAAACACCAATCAGTTTCCTATCCTACATTTCCCAACAGGGGAACGAACCCGCAGCCTAGGTATGTGCCTTGACCAGGAACCAAACCCGCAACCGTTTGGTGTACGGATTGACTCTCCAACCGACTGAGCCACCAGGCCGGGGCAAAGCTTGTGCTCTTAAAGGCTCTGGCAACCTGATTTGCATGTCACTCAGCTTATCAACCATATTGTCTCCGTGGGTCTTTATATGAACAAGGGCTTAATCAACAAGATTTTTACAAAACCATATAACGAAAAGTCAAATCCTAGACATCAGAGTATCTATTGTGTTTTATTCTCCTGTGGGATTAATGGAATTCTATGTGTAATACACACTTTGTGCTAACATGAATCTCTGTACAAACGTGCTTCATTTTAATCACCACCTTGTAAGAAGCACCTGTGGAAAATTATGCCAAAGCTGGGTATTAGCATTTCTGATACCACATAATGATTTAGAGGGCATAGACATTTTCTATAGACTCAACTGCACATGTGAATCACCTTAAATGTAAGGGTTTTTTTTTTTTTGAAACTTTTGACAACGTGAATATATCTAGCCCTCTGTCCTGAGAGGTGATGTTTCCGTGGGTTACACTCATCCGTGGTGTCCTACCTTGGAGAGAACGGCGAGATGAGCTGGTGCTCTTTGGCCCAGGTGATTATGGGTGGGGGTGAGCTCTTCACTTCGCATGGAAGGGTCACCTCTTCCCCAGCAAGGACAGAAATCTCCACAGGCTTATCCTGCGACAGTCCTCGTTGATCTCCAAACACTCTGGGCCTTACTGAAATAAACACATGTTTTGGAAGGGACCTAGTATATCAAAAACATTTAACTTACAAGAAAATGTGGATTACAAATATTCTTAAATGATTTACCAAAAAAAAAGGTGTTTATTCCAAGATTTGGGGCATATCTAAAACTTCCCATGCAGACACTGATCGTCAGAGCTGAAAGGAAAATGCCTAGCAAGTTTCCCTTTCTGGCTCTAACTGGATCGCACCATGAAGAGGTCAAGAGGTCGGCTGAAATGCCCTCTTGGGGTCTGCCCACCGTAAAAGGAGCCCTCGAAGGCAGGGCGCTCACCAAGTCACAGCTGAGGTTCGGCTTCACCGGGAGTTTAACAAACTGGGGTTTTTCCAAAGAGTTGGGTGCAAGGGGCATGCTCCTCGGGACAAAACCATAACATTTTCTCCAAGGGCTCTACACACAATGATTCTCCCTGCAAATCCGAAGCTAAATAGAGGAGATGTTGGCTTGCAGGGAAAAATACAAACCGGGGACAGCAGTTCACTTTAGGCGGATAGCCTTGGTAACATTTTCTGGGAGAGGACTGTGAGTCTTGGCCCAGAGGCAAGGCAGTGGGGAAAAAACGCCCCCCCCCCCCCCCCCCCCCCCCCGAGAGCCCTCACCATAGACAGTCAGCTGCACCTTCCTTTTGGCGTAGCCGGCGGCGTTGGTGGCGGTGCAGACGTACTCGCCACTCTCCTCACCCCCGGGGGACACCACGTACAGACTCCCATCAGCCCCTGCGGAAAACTTAGCACTGCTGGTGGGAATCAGCTCGCCTTTCTGCAAAACACGGTCAAGAGCAAAGTTTTTTCTTTTGTTGTTGTTTTTTCTTAATGATAAAGAGTGACTTACTGTCTGGAAGAGGAAGAAAAAAATCTCCAAGGGGAAATTATGAGACGACAAAAAACATGCTGATGTGAAGAAAGTTATCGGTGAGAAAGATTAAATGAATAAAGCAAGGGTCATAGTTCTTCATGCTAAACTCTGCACGAAGCTACATTTCACTCCGGAGCTACTGAAAGATGGAGGGACAATGCCAATAACAGTCATGAAGGGGACAGTGCTGATATTAAGCCAGGCACCGTTTTGAGCATGTCTCATAAATTAACAATTTTTTTATTTTAACTGTTGTTCAAGTACAGTTTTCTGTCTTTTACTCCCATCTCAGCCCACCCCCCAGCCCTCCCCACTGCCCTCCGATTCCCCACCCCCAGTTTTTGTCCATGTGTCCTTTATACTTGTTCTTGTAAACCCTTCCCATTTCAACACTCATGACAATCTTAAGAGGAGGAGCTATCACAGCCCCCATATTGCAGATGAAAGAACACTAGGGGGCAGTGTGGAGGTCACAGAGTCGGTCAGCGGTGGTAGAGCTGGCTCTCGAACCCTGGCAGTCAGCCTCTGCAGCCCAAACCTCTGCTGAACCTCTGGGCCTGATCACATCACAGGGCTGGCCTGCAAAGATTTCATATTCGTATTTTCCTAAAAGGCTCCAAACTCCTACTGCACCAAACTCTGTGCTGTCTCAGGATCAGCTTCATTGTTGTACGTTTATGTCCAGAGACAGAAATGTCAAGTTTTTTCATTTGTTTTTCCTGAGGTCAACACCAACTTTTCCATATTTGAGCTTTTGTTAGATGTATAACATTAGATGGCACGACAAAATACTTTGGTTGTGGCAGTAATTATACAAATGCCACACTCATTATTATGCCATCGTTTATATTACTTTGTATCTGCAGGCTTAAACTGATTTACAGAAGATATGCCATCTTTGTGCTTGTTCAAAGATGGAAAGGACTTTCCCAGGAAAGGGGTTTTTCCTCACTGCAAGAACACAAATAAAAGCCGTACAACTTCACGACAGGGATATAAAGGGGGAATCGACAGGGTCGTGTATGTGTCTCAGTGTGGCTTCCCGAAGAGCACAGTCGGGGACAAAGTCTAAGAGGCCTGAGGGGGTGGGGGAGTGAGTGAGGCACAGAGGGAAGGAAAGATAATCAAGGGTTTCACTGCTCTGCTTTCCTCTGTGGCTGGGCCCATGAGCTTCGATGTGCTGGGGACCCTCTGAGAAACCGTGCGGATACACCTCGGAGGGACTCTTCTGAAGAGTGAGCAGTGAGGTTTTATGTAACACCTTTCCCAGACACGAGTGAGTCCCCCTGCACTTCTTGGACACCTGTTAGCAGGCCAAGTGGCCTTCGAGGCTTTGGACAAAGCTCTGAGTCCAAACATGAGGGAGGCACCTGCATGAGGTGCGACCCTAGCAGAGTGCACGGCGCTGTCCACAGAAGTGCGCTGGAAACAGCAGGCCCTTGGGGATGTGGGGAGGGGTAAAAAAGACCTGCTACCCCATCCAAGGTACTTAGGAAGTTTCAGGACACACAGAACGTGCTTTATTAGTGGTCCCTGTTGTGTTGTTAACACTATCCAAGCATCAGGTAGGTGACCGCACGAAGGACACTTTAATGTCCTTTCCAAGAGGTAGGGCTGCACGGGGGTTCCTTTTTCATAAGGTTTTATGGTACAGTCACAAGGTCCATGTATGGCTGCCATTTAAATAACATCAGCACACATAACATTAACACTCGGCACTCGGTGGGCCGCTTACCTTGGACCAGGTGATAGATGGTTTGGGAATTCCACTCGCTTTGCAGGGTAGCGTTACTGGGACGCCTTCGATGGTACTGAGGATCTGCTGCCCGTGCTGAATGGTCGGCAGAACTGAAACAGGAAGCAGCGTTCAGAATCCGAGCGCCCGCCCTTCCATTCGGTCCTGCATCTTTGGAGTTGAGCCCTTCTAGGATACGCTGAATATCTGTAAAAACTAGTGAAGGCTCGGCATTTTCTGATAGAAGTGCAGGGTAACTTGTCAGGGAATGTCATAAACAAAGCAAATACGACGGTTATGATCTGAAGAGTTTAATACAAATTTAAAATCGAGTAATAAATTATGTGTAGTAAGTTGACTCTTCTAACAAAAATATGAGAGGAATGAAGAAAACCAGTGTTTCCATGGAAACTCCAGGTAAAATGACACCGCAAGAATTATTCGATGAACCCCTATCTTTAAGCCTTGGCCATTACCCATGAAGCTGCAGTGAGCTGACATAAGCCCACCTCCAGAGAAGGGGGCTGTTTGACCCCTACAAATTAAATGTCTATACACAAGGATCACTTAGTGAGCTACTAAATTTGGCCTATAAGAAAAGGATTTCTTTTTCTTAAAAAGAATTCAACAGTACAACTTGAAGGTCCTTAGGAGTTTACATTTTAAAGGCTAAAATAAAGGTTTGCAAGTCACTATTTTTCACTAATAAGAACAACGTATCTTTTGACTGTAGAAAACAACTGAAGGATTAACATTATATCAGTAGAAGCAAAAGGAAAAGAGAGAATGTTTCTAATTCCATAATTACATACCTCAATTAGTCATAATCAACTTGCACATAAAAATTAGCAATACTTAATATTCTCAAAGCAATGAGTTTGATTAAAGAAGCTCCGGTACATGAAGGTTCCCAACACGGTGCCAGGCACACAGTAAAAGCCCAATAATACCAGGCACTGGCTTTCCTTCCATTGTTAAGGTGAGACTAGAACTTAAGTACTCACTGTGCCTCTTGCCTTTAAGGCAGATTTCTCTAGAACAATCACAGCTGCCCTGGAGCAGAAGTTTATCAGAACCAGAGACACCAGAGACCTCAGCGCACAAGCTTCCCCGGGAGGCTTACATTAGCTTTGCTCCGCACTCCTGTTTTCCTTAGGCTGGCTTTCGTCTTCGGGTAATTTATTCCTAAAGAACTGGCAGCACCTCCCCAGCCCTACACAAAAATATCAGGCTATTCTCTAAAGCAAGGAGTCCAACGTCCAGAATCATCATGGATCAGTCAACCTCCAACTACGCTGTCATTTTGCAGCGACATGGAATAAGTCACATCGTTAAAGTGCTCATTCAGTTTGACAGCCGTAAAGGGAAGTGGCACATTGAGGCAGCAGTTTTCAAATCTGATGTCATTTGAGTATGGAAGAGCTGTTTCTCTCCAGATTGTCCATCTTTGTAAATAGACATGATAAGTAAATGGTTTGTCATTTTAATTTGCATTTATATATGTTCATTTAGACTATAACTTACTTAGTGTGACATTAGTACTTCTTCAAAAATAATATTTCTTCAAGGATATCTCATATGACATTGGTGAAAACTGATATAAGACTGAGACAGGTGAAAGAGGCTATTTACAAAGAGAAGCAGATGTTTTTTAAAAACTGATGGTCTATGAATGTCTTAACCACTATGCTATACACCTGAAATTAATATAATACTGAATGTCAAATGCAAGGAAATAAATTATTTTTTTAAAAAGATGATCATTTTAAAAGGAGATGGTCTGCATCTACTGAAAATTTCAATAGACCAAGCAAAATTTGGAAATTACAGGATTCTCCAATTCATGAACTAAAAAATAAAGGACTGAATTAACTACTAAAAATAAATGTTCTGTGCTTTCATCTCTGTACCAGAACTATGGTGTAATTCCACACTTACAAAAAATTCAATGTCGCAAAGTCCTTAAAGGGAATATACAAAAAAAGTTGTGACAATTTCTTGAACGATGAAGCTGTCATTTATTTGTTGAGACATAAAATGCTGGTAACTGTTAGTCACGAATGGAAAGAGATAGCTCCTGGATTTTCTTCTTTGTGACTGTTAAGTTACTTATCACACACAAAGATGGTCTGGACCACAAACAATGAGGTGACCTTTAGAACAGTTTCTAACTAACACACAAAGGGGTCATTAGTAAGGACATGCTTGTTGCACAATCCAAAAAGAAAAGGCCATTTGGATCGTATAATAAAATCAGCTTGCCTGAAATTAAAATGTATTTTTAACCAGAACTCTTTGAGAACTGAGTTCACTTTTATCAATTAAGAAACCACTCACAAAAGCCCTTGGCCGGACTCAGCGAGGCAACTCCCAGGAATGTCTTTTTGTGTACATAGAATAGGAAAATCTGGAAACAGCCTGAACAGTGTAAATATTGTTCAAGCAATGAAGCTTTTTGTTAAGAATAACAATTAGGAAAGATAGCCACTTCTCCTAACCAGAGGACCAGAATTCTTTGGTTTAAAGCCACAAAGCCAGCTTTGAACATGGTTTGGAAAGGATGACAGCAGGGGTGTGCCTTACCATGCACATCCACAGTGGTGGTTTTGTTCATGCTCCCAGCAACGTTACTGGCCACGCAAGTGTATTCACCTCCATCCTGGAGGCGAGCTCTTTCAATATGGAGACTCCCATCACTGCGCACCGTGATGTAAGGATTCTGGACCAACTTAAAGAGGAAAAAAAAGCTATTTTAATTAAAAAGGCAATGCAGGCTAAGCCAAAACCGAATCTGCTTTTTTTTCAACTAGGTGATTAAATGTCTGATGAAGTAACAAGATATTTTAACATCCTTAAGTGAAAAATACTGAGCAGGAAATGTTACTAAGGGCAGCGGTCAGTGGTACGTCATCCTGATGTACCACCAAAAATGATACCAACTAACATGGGTCAGAGTTAGGCACGCACTGGAAAAAGGAAAGAAACAGAGATACCACTCGTTTGACATTTCAGTCATTTCGGTTATCACTCAGGACCCAAGTTTCACCAATAATTTTTACTCTCAGATTAATTTGTTCTCCTCCAAGAAATCCTTCTGATCACTCGCATACCATTTGATGTTTTTATTTGGGCAAGCAGGCACGTATTCAAGCTGACAGAAGGTGACTTACTCTCCACAGCCAGCCTTTCAGTGAGAGATGTAAGTATCAGAGGACAACGGATGGAAGGGGAAGAGAGACACGGAAGGCTGGCAATGTTTTCTGTTGCCAGAATGGTCCACTCTGACTCTGTAGCATTTACACATTTTGTTCCATCACAGGAGATCTTATTGCTCAAAAAGTATCATCCTATGTTATAAGGGCATTTAGTATCCATTGAGGTATACTAATTTTTCTCAGGTTTGTATGCAAATATTAACCATTTCACAACTTAGTCCATGGGCTCAATTCACTTCTTATTGGTACTTCGAGATGAGAGTAAGCCTAACTGCTCTGGAAAATGGAAGAGAAAGATGCTGTGAACCAGGTGAAATTTTATTGCCATAAATAGCATGTTTATAGAAAAATTCCACAGAACTGGGAAAGTCACATCCTTTCACAAGTAAAATTAGACACTGATACAAAATAGATCCACATTTTAAAAGAGTTCACAATAAAAGACATGTTTGAAGTTAATGATGATCAATATATAAAATGGAAGAATATTTATGAGAATATTAACATGTCATTATGGCTTGCAAAGAAGTATATAAAAATATTTAAATGCTATGAAAATAACTTCATACTTGTTTCAGGTTTTACATATTCTGAAAAAGCATTTATTATTACATTACATTTAACGCAAAATTATGAAAATTACACTATTAACTATTTCTCTGGCTTATTAGTTCCAAAGCAATATGAACTGCATAAACATATTAATAATGAAGGAAAGTTTGGGAGGCATTTATGAAATATACCTTTGCATATTTATCAAATTGAAATTTCAATGGTTGGAATACACTGCCTCTTACTCAAGAAAACTAGGGATGTGAATGCATGAATTTAAAGCATTCTTACCATGGCTGAATTCTTCACCCACCGGCGCTCTGGAATGGGGTTTCCAGCCAGCAGAGCACAAGGCAAGGTGAGCTGCTGCCCTTCGATGACACTGGCCGCCGCAGGGCTGATTCCGATGAGCGGAGCCACTGCGTCGGAGAGAACAGGCGCTGACAACTCTATTTCACCCGAAAGGAAGGCAAACTCTTTCATAGGCCAACCTGGCTACTCAGTATAATATTTTTTAAAGTGATTTTTCCGGAACAAGATTTTAAAATGTAAAAGAGTGTGAAGTGGAAAATAGAGATAAAGGACCCTATGAAGACAAGAGAAAGGCAAGAGGACAGGTGATAGCACAGAAGTGGAGAAAGTGTAACAGATCACGTCTATGGCATGGGAGACCAGAAATGTTGAGCCGAGAAATTCGCCATATATTGAATAGACAGGTGGAGAGCAGCTGAAAACATTTCCAAGTGGAAAAGAGGAGTCATCAGAACTGTCTTCAGGACATATGAATCTGTTTCCACTTCATTTGTTTGTCTATTTTGTTCATTAGATTCCACATATAAGTGAAACTGTTTGGTATTTGTCTTTCTCCGACTGGCTTATTTGACTTAGCATGATACACTCCAGGTCCATCCATGCCATTGCAAATGGTAAGAGTTCCTTCTGAAAACTGAAAATAGGGCTTACTGCTGAAGGGACAAACTGGAAGGGCTAGGACTGGGGAGGAGGCTGTCATTTGCTCAAGTAAATAAAATGAGGCAGATTCCCGCAGATGGAAGGTTAAAGAAGTGTTGTAAAGATATTCTTCTCTGGAAATCAATAAATAGATCTGACATAAATCATAGCAAAATGCGTAAGAGATTCTACTTGGAAAATTTCAGTACATGTAGATGAATAAAGGAAGGTACCTAAAGAAAATTTCATGAAAGTATATTGATGAGGAACATATACTGACATTTAAAAATCACACTAAATGCTGTAATAATTAAAACAACGTAGAACTCGTGCATAAATAGAATTCCAAGGAATAAACATAGGGATACAAATTTAGCATGTGATCAAATGGGCACTTTAATCAGTAGGAAGAGAATACTCAATGAAAGATGCTGAAATAAATGTCTTACTACTTATAAGTCAAATATATTCTTACTTTATATCACACACAAAAATAATTCCATATGATCTAAAATAGTAACTATGAAAAAGGTAAACAAAAAAGAACTCCACTACTCTAACATGTATGTGCATGTGTATACGTATTCATATTTACACTTAAATCAATTTGTTGAAATCGACCTTCATTTCTTCAAAGGGAAAAATAAGAAGCTTAGGGCAGGTGACCTTTAAGACCATTTTCAGTTCTAACATCCTATAAAATATGAAATATGGTAGGGGAGGGAAGGTTAATCGAGTAGGCAGATATTTACCTGGTTTGCTGAAAAATGAAAATAGGACAGGCAAGAGATGACGTAGGAAGAGAAGGCTAGAGACTTCGGAGAGCGTGGGTCTCAGCATTGAACTGATCTTACCAAGTCCTGTCACCGTTACAGTTGTCTGGGACTGGATCTTGCCAAACTGGTTTTCAGCTTCACAGATGTAGGTTCCTTTATCACTTGCCCATAAGTCTACAAATAAGAGATCATTTTTACTCATTCAACATCATCTCTGGAACACGAACTATGCCCTAGGCACAGCGCTGAGAGCTGTGGGCGGATGATACTATGGCACTGCCTTCTGGCAGTAGACATTCTAGAGGAGGAGCCATTCCGGAGCCAACACTCACACTGCAGCGTGAATTAACGCCACAGTGTGAGTTTCCATCAATGAGCTATGGGAGCTGAGAGCACACGGACTGGCGGCATGTAGAGGAGCTAAGGGAGGCTGAACACATCGCAGCTGCACCTTAAATAGCACGCAGAGGGGAAGGAGGGCAGTGCAAACCCAATGGGCTGCAAAGGCAAAGGCGTGACTTGAAAATAGTGGTCTGTAGAAAGATTGGGAAGCTGCACCACCACTCTCGAGGCGTTTTGGAGGTTTGCAGGGGAGATCTTCTTAGTTGGCCCAGTGGATTGGGGAGTCTATTGGCATTTAGTTGTCAAAAACTAGGGAGCTGACACATGGAGTGGATTCACAAAAGGAACAGTCATCCCGAGTCCAGCGAGACTTCTGAAGGTCCCACTGGAAATTCAGTGGATTTGATGACCTCACTTATAATTATACGGGGTGGGGCAAAAGTAGTTTTATACTTGTTTATATGGAAAATAATGCAATAAGTAATAAATAATAATGCAAGAATAAACTGTGTTTCACATACTCATTACTGTAAACCTACTTTTGCCCCTCTTTGTATAAGCTTACAACCTAATTCTGTATAAGTGGAAGAAAGAAAGTACATTATCCACTGTTTTAGAAAATCACTTCACCAGTTTGGAGTTTTTGAGTTATCAACCCCACACTCCTGTGTCATTCTGCATGTTAGCTGTCAAATTCACGGTGATGTACATAAATGTGTATGTACATTATATAAACATTACCAGATAAGTCCCAGAGTAATTGAAATGCTTATCCCTTTAACAAAATTACTTTATTTTCCTTTGTGCCACATTTAAGATGTTAAAATGATTTCTGTTATGTAGATAGAGCAAACATATGAAATTTTTCAAGCTAATACAAAGAATATCATACAATATTTTTAATTAAAGAGGGTGTTGGGGGACCAGGAGGAGGACCACTGGGTTATAGCTCATAGAGATACAGGAAGGAGACTGAACCGGAAGAGGTAGCCTGGTGCCTTATAACGACTGTGCTTTTGTCTTGAGAGCCATAGGGGAGGCAAGAGAAGATTTTAAATAGAGGAATGACTGCCATCTTTGCAAGTATCATAACCAAAATAAGCACAGCTTAATCTGCTGATGAGATTTGGACAGAGAAAGACGCAGCTTTCCTGTAGGAAGAGTTCCACACCCTCTCAGATAACGTGCGGTGCAAAGATCCTACTCCTCTGTCAACCAGAAGCACACTAACTGCAGAGCAGCATCTGGAAAACACAGGCGGTGCCTACTCTCAACCGCAGCACACCTTCACTGGCAAAGGGAAATTCAGCAAACCACCTGGTGAATAAGTCACCCAACGCTTCTAAGCAAGCTATTTTTTTATATTATCAACTCTGGGACTGATTTGTGCCGAAATACAAAATACGACCAAGAACTAAGTTTCTAGTCACTAGTTCATTCTAGAGGATTTAATTGGGACAACTGGATGGTCATTGGTCAATACAGTGCCCTCTTGTGCTCTTCTGTTCTTTTATCTCCTCTACCTGATTTGTTTACAGGCCTAATTTTTTCCCTCCGGGCTGCTTCTCATCCCGCCATCCCCTCACCTGTGTAACTGCGTGAGCCCCCCCCTCCTCCCTCTCTCTCATCTCTCCTCCCACCCTACACAGTTGTTCTAAAACGGCATTTTCACCGGCTTTTCCCCATCTATGATGATTGGCAGCCTCCTTTTCATTGTCATTAAATGCATTCCTTCGCCTGCCCATTTAGGTCCTGCACAACGTGACCCAACCCAGTGAGTATTTCCCAGTAGGTGTTTCTGTGGCTGTGCATTCAGGCGGTGGATTGTAAGATGCCTCAACTTACATCTGACCTCTGTCTTCAACACAGAGTCTAGTACAGAGCTGAACACTGGAGCTCTTGTAATTAGACAGTCGTATTTGTATTTGAAAGTTTAAGTGGTTAATGTGCATTTAATACTGTTAATAAACACAGAAATCAATTACTGGAGGCTTGTTGCAAAATACTACAAAGATGCAATTACTTTTTAAAAAAACCATTTAATCATCTAAATGTTTCTACTCCTCTGGGGCCACTATCCAAATATTCTCAACATTATTTGAAAAAGTGCAAAGTGGTGATAAATATCTGATGCTTAACAGCTTATAGAGAAAGATTTTGGATCATGGAATATTTGACATTTTATTTTAATCTTTTGTTCCAGATAGATTTAGTTTTTAATAAAGAAATTTCCATGGGGTACAGGATCCCTATACATGTGGTTGTGTATTTTTGGCCAAAAATAATGCATTAATATTCACTACCAGTACTATTTTACCTTTCTCTACAACAGTTGGTGCAGAAGTCAATAAAATGTGATCACTTATCCACCTAAGAGGCCCAGGTGACTCTCTTTGCAATAAGAAACAATGATATATATGGAAGTCATATTGCTTCACAAGCCTTTTTGATATGGCTTATATTTAAATAAAATATAATTTCATTTATGAAGATTCCCAAATACAAGACTTCAATATGCGTTTAAAGTGAAATGCAACAAACACCAAATGCACTGGCAAGCTCAAGTTACTATTTGAAACCCAGCAACACCTATGCGTAAAACATGAGTGTGTAATATATGTGTGTACTTATATAAAAATATATTTCCTTTAACCTACTTGAAATAAAGAGAGCTCCTGTTCTTAGCTGGCTGATGGAACTCACTGAGAAGGGTCTTGAGAAGATCGGCATGTTGTCTAATCTTCGCCACTTGATCTTTGGTTCTGGGTAACCCTGGACATAGCAAGGTAATGTCACATTGGAACCAATTTCCATAGACACATCAGCAGGTTCTTGTATAAAAACTGGAGGTGCTAGAAGATATTTAAAACAACAACAGAAAAGGTCATTGGGATAGTATACGGGCACATTAAATATAAACTTAATTATTATACTGTCAGCAAACTGAATGTGAATCAAACCACTGTTCACATAATAGTATCAATTTACCATTTAAGTATTCCTGTCTGCTATTGAAATAGAAGATATTTCCTTTTGCTTTATAAATGAATAGAGACCCAAAGAACTTCAACTATTTAAAGTGATGATGAAGAGTGAGAATTTAAATCAGAATTACTTTCAATGAAATCTTTCATTTTAGAAATCTAGATCCAATTTTAGTTTTATGTTATACTCATATCTTTGTTATGCTCAAATCTTTAAGCTTTCTTATAAATAAGTTTGCCTTGTAATGAAATATTTTGACACCTTCCAAAGCTTACTCAAATTTTTAAATGAACTTAATTCATAGCAGAGTTCGTTCTTTAATAGATCATTGTATAACAAGCTAACAGTATTTAATCACAAATTATATCCATTCTACGTCACATTCTTGCTTCCCAGTACTGCTTATTTTTACATCTTTGGGTTAAAGACATTTAAGCTTGAGATTAGGGATACAAATTAAAGTAACAGATGATACTATTTGATAAAGAGAAAATGAGTGCTTAAAATCTTAGAGCTAAGAGATGACTCTGAAATTATAAAATTATAGATAAGAAGGCTATAATTATCCACATAACTCAGGTAACCACGGACACCGGAGGAAGAATTAGAAATATGTGAGAGGCACACTTCAGAAAACACAGGAATGTAACACGGGGAGGATGCCGTCAGCAAGCCTGAATACATGAGGTTCTCAGTGTGTCCTCTGTAACCATGAGTAATGATGTTTGAGACTCCAGGCAAAGAGAAATGTATATGATGCTGTTGGAGGTAATTCATGAAACCTGATTATGTGTAACTCTAAGAGGAGGTATCAAGGAGAGGTACCTGTTCAGTAGGTACTATTATTACTCTATTTATAGATGAAGAAACTGAGAAACACATAGCAAATTTGCTAAGTGTCACGTGGAATTGAACAGTGGAGCTATGACTGAAAATCAGGTAGCTCTGACTCCAGAGTCACCGCCCTTTCTTGTTTTATAAGCCTCCTCTTTTCTATGAGCTCCTTAAACTGCCCATATTTGAGCTGTTTGGCAGGCAAATAAAAATGGGTACAGAGGTTACATCCATCCTTCTCAATGAGAACTCAGGGACTCAGATGTACATTTGTCTCCCAAGCAGCACTCATTCTTTATTGGTCAAATATAAGGAACCCATGCTAAGGTCGCAGCCTAATTTCCCATGGTGTCCCTACACAAATCCTGTTCTCTGGGCAGTGAGATCTCTTCGCTCTAGACAAGGATTGAGCTTTCTCACGTGGGCACCTGTGTTACTGCCTTTCCTTTCGAATGTAATGTCTGTTGTTGATCTTGGCTCTGGAAATAGTGATGATACTTGAATCCAGGTCCAAAGGTCCCCCCTTGGTACCATCTCTTACCATCCAAATAAATAGGATTTCTTCCCTCTCCGAGGTCTCAGAGATCTCACTCTGCACCGCTCTCGCTGCAGTGGCCACCATTATCCTTTTATTAGGTGATTCATTTGATTTTCCATAGAGAGTTTATTTTTGTGACCATATTTTTACCTTTTATAGCAACTAACATAGTGCTTTGTGCATGATACACGAATGCCAGATCTTTGTAAATGATTCAATCAATATTAAAGCACTTTAACAGTAATCCTGTGTGTGTGTGTGTGTGTGTGTGTGTGTGTTTGCAGAAGTGTGTACGCTAATGACAACCTTGACCCAGTGCACTTTAACTTGTATTTTCAAGGAAACATGACAATTTCAGAAACCCTATTGTTTCTTTATTGGACCTAAGTAAAACAGGTTAAATACCATAATTGAGCACTGACTTTAAGAAGAAGCAGTGCATCTGTTTAGATGTTTTTTAGTCCACCTACAGGGGAATTTGACTTATAAAATAACAGGCAAAATAAACCTATTTTAAAATGGTTTAGAAAATAACTCATTGTTTGCTTATTCTAGGTGTATAAGGCCAGTTAGTTTTCTCTAAAGTGATTATAGTCATTTATTCAAGAGCTCATTGCTTTTCAGAAAAATTGAGGTTAAACGTAAAAGCCTCAGGAAGTGTTAGGCTCACAGTGGGGGTAGGGGAGTATGAAAATGGGACAGAAAACAAACCCAGAAGAGCAAAAAGATATGCAGGAGCCTGGGATCAACCAAGGACTTGGGAGAAAGCCAAGCTGACCGACTGAACTGAGCAGAGCCGTCAGTGGGAATGCAGGGGAATGAGAATGTTCAGAACTAAGAAAGCCAAGAACAACTGCAATATAAGTGGATAAGCGAAGCTCAAGCTGTGCCCATAAAACTCAATTAAGACAGGGGAAGTCATCCCGGGGGAAGAAGCTTCGGGAACAGTGTCAGGTACAAGACAGGCACGAGGTCAGGGGATATATGCGCTGGTATCAGAAAACAAGGCAAATGAGAGTACCAGGCACTAACTAGGTACGCAGCCAAGACATCATCAACGACAAGCAAACCTCAAAGACGAAGCAACTCCTAACGCAGGCCAACAAGTCTCCTAAATACTTCCTAGTCCCGACTGTGGCCAATGTGGGCTCCAAGTGAATTACCTTGGGCGGATGGCAAACAGATTAAGAGACCGGGGTAGAGGGAGCAGAAGTGACTGTGGCACAAAACGCTGGGCCTGTATGGAGGAGGCTGTGCTGCTCACAGGAGTTACAGCCCATTAGGTGGTTTCAAATGGCACTTCCCCTCCTTCTCAGTCTGTAAACCTGGAAAATGATTTTACCTCCCTGGTCTAAAGATCCCCATGAACAAATGGGGGTACCAGCATTTCTGACTTCATGTTGTTTAGAGAGAGAATGTTTATATTTATCAATCATTTAGCAAGTATTTATCACCCAAATAATAATTATCATTGATCATATGTATTGTAGAGTTGATATAGTTATTGTTCATTTCAATTTTGGCTACTGCATTACAGTCTGTCAGGGTTATGTTGAATCTTCTGTGATCCTTTAAATGTTTGTCTACAAGTACTTTGCCAATTGCTCAGGGTTAATGCACGTACAGTTCTGTCACTGATAGGTGTGTCTGTGTGTACACATTATTGTGAAAACATAAGAGTTACAAACAGGTTGGCCATCTTGCTCTTCCACTTATTCCATAAAATTATTCCAGTTCCTTTAATGATAATTAAATATACTCCACTATGACAACTCTTGCATAATATTAGTCACACAGAGATTGTTCTTTCCTAACATGGATGAACACACTGTTTCGTTTCTACCAAACCACAAAACACGAAACCGCAGTCGACCACTCAAACTCCGTGTGGTGTGGAATGCTGCAAATAATATCGCTGCCAGGCCAACGCTGTGTTTGATGTGGCCGATCTTCTCTTCTTCCAAATGACTTCAGAATCCACCACCCCTTTTTAAGATGGATAGAAGTCATTGGTACCTTGCCCTGCTGACCTGAGATGTCCACAACTCACAGCCATGACAATGAGAAATACAAAACAGGAGACTCACCACAAGAAGCTAGAACTCAAGAACAATATGAAAGTCCTTTTGTAATAATATAAAATTAAAAAATTTTTGATCTAATAGAGCTGATGTGAAGTAACAGGCCCACAAAAAACAATCTGAAAACCAAAACAATTACGTGATATGGAAAACAGCATGCTTTCCTTCTTAAGTCATAAGCTCCTTGGATTTACACCCAACGGTTTTGGAACTAAAGGGCAAGGAGGTTGGAGGGTAGAGGGAGCAAGAAAAAGGACTCATGGACTCGGACAACAGTGTGGTGACTGCAGGGGGAGGTGGGTATAAGGGAACTAAATGGTAATGGAAAAAATACAATAAAAACATTTAAAAAACAAAAAATAAAGTACACGTAATCCAAAACATAAAATAAAATAGAATGAATAATCTTATTCACTACTAATAGTAGTACCTAACTTGTCTCAAGATCTTTAAAAAAAAATCAGGTGGAAACAATGACTTTCACATTAGAAGTCTAACCCCTAATCTGAAATATCATGCCACTGTTACATATGCCTGTCTACATTATTTTCCAGGACTCAAAGTATCAGAGTGAGTGCTCAGTTTGTGAAGTCACTATTCACCTACTGATACAAGTGCCATTAAGCAGCTGCAGAAGAACAGCAGTAACCACCGGCACGCTGAATGCAGGTGGGTAGTAATGATGTCTCGTTTCATCTTTACGACCAACCCATCAGGTAGGTGCTATTCAATGCCAGGCAGAAAATCCAGCTTCTTTCCAGAGCCCATTCTCCTAACCACTTGATACCATTCTGGGGAAAATCTGGAGCACTCCTTTTTTTTTTTTTTGCTTGCTTTTCAACCTCATAGTGATAATCACAGCCATCATCACATTGTCATTTGCACAGATCTTGGCAGTGACATCCTATACGTCCCAGGATATGGAATGACAGTTTTATGTGGATAATCACACTTTGTAAGGTACAACGACCAGGACTTTTTAATAGCGAATGCGAAAATAGTTAAGGCATGACAGAAACGCAAGGCGCTGACTTTGGTATTACTGGACAATCGTTAACAATAATCAAGGTTAGAGTAAGCAAACGATTGAGTTTATGGGAATGATTCCATTGGAACGATTACAGGAACAACAGTTGAAAAAGTCTCTGTTTTAGAAAGGGTCATAGAGTGAAGATCTTGAATATGAGTGAAGATAAAGCAAAGTTCAGTGTGAAAAATAAAGGATACATACAAAACATTTCTTAGGGTGCTTTCTAACCCAGCACAGGTCATCCCAGCAGAGGTAGCCCTCATCCTTGTATGGCTTATCGCTAGTCAGAAGAGAGAACCTGGAAAGCCCAGAAGCTGAAAAGATTATCAAGAAGGCAGTAAGTAAGCAAATTAATGTGTTAGGTATTTAATTTTCTCTCCTGGAGGAGGAGGGAGTCATTTCTTTTTTGCTGGGAACAATGACTGAGGCTCTTTCCCTCTTCCTCCAGAGCTAGATAACTGGGAAAGAATGTTGTATACAGGACACTTGGGCGAAACCAAGGCGTGGGGGTGGGATCAGGTGTGGGAGGTGGGGATGGCTGGAGTCAGGGGGCGGGGAATGGAGACAACTGTACTTAAACAACAATAAAAAAAATAAAACATTGTTTTTGAACCCTTAAAAAAAAAGAATGTTGTGTGCCAGAGGAAAGGAGAAGCAGAACTAGAAAATGCCAAGGAATGTACTTAGTAGATTTCCTGAAAATACAAATTCTTTATCTAGTGACCTTCCTCATTTGGACCTTATGTCACCAAAGGCAGTACTTGTGTTTTACGCTCTGCTGGTAGATTCAATACCCCGCACCCAGAGATTCCAGTCTTACTTCCAAGGCACTTCTCTTAATACCACAGAGTTTAGTCATGGTCCCAACATATATGGCCATATACCCTAGGCAGATTCTACAGCGGTCTTTGTGGCCATTTCCAGCTTTGTTGATTCTGCTCCAAGGGCATAATACTAAGAAGGCAGAGTATTCACCAGATAGCCGAGGGGGAGGGGTCCATATAAGACCCCACGAGAAAAAAATTTATATGATACAAAATATTAAGCTAAGAGAGCCATGATTTTCATTTAAAGAATTAAGACAATAGAACCAAAATGTTTTGTATGATTTTTATCCTAAAATATGCATTTTCTTTAGAGTTCCTAACTTTTGTTTTTGTTTTTGTTTTTTTAAAAAAACAGCTTTGGCATGAAAATCATCATACATAAATGCAAATACAACTTAACAAATGTCATAGTTTATATAAGTTTAAGTGATGCAAATGTTTGAATTATCTGCTAAAACAAAGCTGCCAGGTTCTTTTTTCCTACAAAGAAAGCTCTGTTTTATTTCAAGTGTTACCATACTATGTAAAAAAATTTTTTCATGAGCTGGAGAGACAAAGGAGGGAGGGTCAAACGTCTTGAGTAATCTGACTACACTGGCCATGCACATGCTGTGTCCTTCGCATTATGACTGACATTTATTTGTAGTTAGTACTTTATTTTATCCACTGAGGAGTCATTGCTAGCAAATTTAAGAAAAAAAGTAAAAAGCACAATCTGCTACCTTTGCTGTCATCAACATCTCCAAATGATGTTTAGGGCCAAAGTCTAATTTATGGCCTCCAGATGTTATTACTTAGGAATTTGGTGTCACAATGAATGATTCCGTATTGAAAAAATTTTGGCAACAGACGATATACCGAGAAAGCCTACAGCATCTGAAGTCAGACAACCTGGGTTCAAACATTCAGGCTCCGCCCCTCCATACGTCTGCGGCCATACATTGCTTAGCCTATTTACCCCTCCATTTCCTTATTTATATCATGGAGACGATGATAGTATCTTCCCCTTAAAATGGTTATGAGCATTTAATGAGATAACACACGTATAAGTTCTTAGTGTCATGCATGGTCCACAGAAAGCACTTGGTAAATGCTACCTACCATTATTATATTAATAGTCATAAATGCTAAGTCTAATTTTGCTTCTCTGACTAATATTTCCAGGCAATTGTTTCAAAGTTATGAGCACAGAAAAAGAAAAAGCAGATCAATTTTAAAACAAACTTGTCCGTCAGAGTGGGGATGCTTACAGCCAACGTCCAGCGTTATCTTGCCGGTGGCTCTTCCAGCGTCATTGACAGCTACGCATGTATAATCGCCAGCATCGAGATCCTGAGTTTCTTGAATCTTCAAAAGTCCCAAGAGAGGATCAATAATGAGAAAAGTTGAGGGCCTCAGCTCAAGATCCCCTAAGTCAAAACAAAGGGGAGAACATGAAATGCTGAAAGTATTTACATAGTTTGCTATTGGTTTGGTTTCAAAACTTCTAAAGAGAACTGATTGTAAAATTTTTAAATACAAGTGTCTGGCACAATGCAGACACTTAAACAACGTTTTTGCAGTGCAAGAATGAAGTGTTTCTTGGCACTGAGCTGATTTATTAGTCTGTATAATTCTACGAGCCAACGTATGGCCAAAAATCTGGCCCTACGTGATTTATGGACGAGTCTTTCCTAATGCACAGGTACCGAAATCAGAGCAGACTCTTTGAAGCGGCACTGGGGGACTGGGACAGGACGGTGGCTGTCACCAGGGCTGTGTCAAGTAAGAGGGAATGGGGAATAGGAGATGAGGGTTGAAAAGAGATTTCCACCATCTATGGGGCCGGCTGAATTCCAGTCACCCCAGAAATGCGCAGGAGACCGACCACAGGTGTTCTTGGTTTGGTTAACGACCAGGTTTTCGGTTTGCTGAGTGCTGATAGGTTTTGTGTGAGTTGCCTGAGAGGGTGCTGAGGGTGTCTGGGTAAGAAGGAACCACAGCTTAGCTAAAGAGAGTAGGGAAGAGCTTATTGGTAGAAGAATGGATAAGGAACTTCTGACAGTAGCTAAGAGAGGTGTCATATCAATCTCCAGGATACCTCTATGAAGTATGTACTACAGGGCCTGTCCAGAAAGTACCCAGCCAAGTAAGATGAGAAACAAGAGGCATTTATTGAAGAAGAAGCAAGATGTTAAGAAATATTGTACACAGGACAGTGATGCCTCGGTCCCCTTCAAAGTAGGCACCTTGGGACCTCAGACAGTTCTCCCAGTCGCCATCAGCTGCCCTGTTGTATTTTCCTGCATCTCATCAACGGTCTGAAATCTCTCCCCTTTCAAAGGTGATTTTAATTTTAGGAAAAAACAGAAGTCGCAGGGCACCAACTCTGGGCTGTAGGGAGGCTGAGTCACCTTGGTGATTTGATATTTCAAAAAAAAACTCTGCACACAAGACAAGATGCGTGAGCGGGTGTGTTGTCATGACGAAGCTGCCAATCACTAATTGCCTATAGTTGCAGCTTTCTGAATCATCTGAATAGTTTCCATGGAGGAATGTTCAAGCTTAATGCAAAATTTGATGCAGATTCATTGCTCTACTTGCTCAATCATTTTGAATGTGACAGCCACACAGCACACATGCTCACCCAAAGGAGTCTACCTCCCTCACGGACTAGTACAGTGAAGTCATCATCGTTCACGCATGTGCACTCCAGTCGACTCTCCTCAGCTGCCAGGCAAACCTTTCTTGTTATATTAACAATGGCTGGACTTTCTCCAGACAGACCTTGTCTTCACTGAAGTTCTTTAAGTTGGAGTTATAGGGGTTTGGGGACAAGCAGGTAGGGGATAAATGTGTGGGGGATGAAACTATGTGTTGAATTTGACCTCAGAGTGACGGTGTGATGACCCAAAAAAGCTTAGTTATATCTCAGTCACCCGTCTGGGCTGTGTGTTTTCGCAGCACCTCAAATCCCCTGAGAACCATTCCTATCTGAAGGCAGGCCATACATCAACGAATCTGTGCATTAGGGTCGCTGCTCCTTATGCTTCCCCTCCTCCGGCTATCTCCTCTCTCAAGAACAGAACTAACCAGAACAACAAGTATAAAAAAAAAAAAAACAAGCCAGTACTGATATTTACTGCCAACTCAGTGTCTATATCTTTAATTTGTTTCCGTCAAGGGTGATATCAAACACTCCATGGAGGTCCTGAAAACTTCCAGGGGATTTCAGGGCCATTGCTCACAGGGTTTTAGCGCATGCCCAGATGTCAAGTCTGAAAAGATATTTTGCAAAAGGTCACTCAGTAGTAGCCCAGTCATGTGTCCTGGGCCTGAGGCCACAGAAGTAACTTCCTTAGTGGATAACGGGCAAAGAAAACCCCAGAACTAGTAATTCTCTAGGACACTATGAAAAACACCAATCCATAGACTCAAGGCAACAAACGGACAATTCTCTTTTTGTTTTATAATTTTGGGAAGAGAAGAGGTCAAAGGAGCCATAAATTTTCAAACACACACACACGCAAATATATTAGCAACCACCAATGCCAAAAATAAAGTATTTTCAGCATTCTGATACTTAAAACCCCAATCGTCCCAAGCTTGCTACTACATACCACATGAGAAAGAGAAGCAACTAAAGGCGTGTCTATGTGCCTCTGGGAAATTTTCATAAATAAAAGCAGATGATGTTGACACAAACTCTCCTCCCACATAGGGAGGATGCATTCTGACCTAGCTGTTCATCGGGGATTAAAATGTTTGCAACTACAATGCATTTAGATTTTTGGAACTTCCTTCTCCTTTATTTCTTCTGTATATGTCAGAGCACATAACAGGATGAAATATAGACCTTTTGGCTGGTTACTTTTTCTTTCTTTCCAAAATAGCAATGTTTGAAGAATAGCAGTACTGAAACAGAATGCCAAGTGGAAAACACTGGTTTGATCAAGTTCACATAAGACTCTCTCCTTTCTTTATTTCTACTAAAAAATTAGTTAGGAGATTCTGGAGAAGCCATAGGGAAATACAAAGCTGTGCAATGAAAATGAAAGGAGCTTTAGTTTTAATATAAGAGTAGAAGAATGCTATACATAGTAATATACAGGGCTGGGCACAAATAACACCCCTGTTTTATTACAAAATCTTTTATTACAAAATCATAAGCATGTAATTCTGTAACATTAACAACATCACATTCAAGCATACCATATGACATTTTAGGTAAAATATTCAAATGAAAACTATAAATTATGACACCCATATTGTTACCCTCCCAACCACACTCAAGCAGGCCTTACTTTTACCGGACCCTGTGTATAAATTTTCCTGACAATCTATTCTAGGATTTAACAATCACTACCAGCTGTAGTTTCAATTCAGTTCTGGTCTCTGTAATGTAAAAACTAACAGAGATCATTATCCTTGGCATAAAATCCTTTTAGAAGTGGTTCTCAAAAATGTTTGTCTCAATGGTTTTCTTATAAATTATTGGGGACTTTACAAAGTTTTGTTATGGATTATAGTTACTTATATTTAGCATTTTAGAAAATGAAACTGGAATAATTTTAAATGTATGAATTTCTTGTATAATAACTCATGGCATTTTGACATAATGAACATATTTTATGAAAAAATAATTACATTTCCCCAAACAAAATGAAGTTAGTGAGAAAAGTGGCATTGTTGCACACTTTTTCAAATCTCTAGAATAATCTCCAGCTTAATAAAAGACAGCTGGGTGTCCAAATTTGCTCCTGCATTCACTTTATTGGATGTCACATAGCCTCCAGAAACTCCAGTATATGCTCATGAGACAGTGTATGCCAGAGACACGTAACATCTGAGTATCACTAGGAAAATAACTTTGACCTCCTGGATACTCTGCAAAGAACTATGGGGAACCTGGAGGGATCCCTGACTAACTAGACTTTAAGAACCACTGATCTAAACAAATAAGTCCAGTTTCTTTAATATTTTAGCAGAAATATCCTTCATGTAACATTTTAATAGTGTCCCTGTGCTCTTTTGAACCCACTTAATGTTGCTCGTTTTTAAATATGAAAAATCTAAGGTTTTGCCGGCCATTTGTACTAATGAAATTCCACTTCTCTGAGTGTCTGAATGGAATACAATTTACTAACACATGGTGGCTGCCAGGGCTGGGGTGGGGAACAGGAAAAAGGGGGAGTTATTGTTCAACAGGTATAACATTTCAGTGATACAGGATGAGTAAGTTCTAGAGCTCTGCTGTACCACTTATTGCCTGTAGTTAACAATACTGTATTGTACACTTGAAACTAGCCCTGGCTGGTGTAGCTCAATGGTTGAGTGTCAGACTGTGTATCAAAGGGTCACTGGTTCAATTTCCAGTCTAGGACATGTGTCTGGGTTGCGGGCCAGGTCCCCAGTAGGGGGTGCACGAGAGACAACCACACATTGATGTTTCTATCCCTCTCTCTCCCTCCCTTTTCCTCTCTAAAAAACAAATAAATAAAATATTTTAAAAAATAAAATGTGTTAAAAAGGTAGATCTCATGTTCTTATAATAACTAACTAAACAAATAAATAGCCACCAACTTTCTTCAATCAGAATTGCCTGAAAAAAAATGGTATGCATAAAAAGTGTTCTTATGAGTAGGGTAACAATTCTTCTTTGCCCCTCTAGTTTCTATCAGGTAAGATTTCTCTACACGTCCTGGGGTCTTACCTCAGAGGTGAGACAGGGGGGCCGGTACCTCCACCCCCTTTCTTTTTGGAGCAGTCTGCATATAGAAGAGTTGGTCCACTAGCTTTGCCTTTGCAGATCCAGACTCTGCTTATAAGTAAGCAGAAGAGTAAGCTGGCCTGATAGTGGGGCGCAGGGCCACTCTGCCTATTGTTAGTGAACGTTGGAGTGTGCTCTCCAACATGGCCTGTCAGGATTTAACGCCCACGTTCTAGCTCTGTTGGTTCATAACTTAGAGACATGGGGTATTATTTACTGGGCCCATTAAGCTCCAACACCTATGGCTGAAAGAAGAAACTAAAGGGAAGTCCATTCTAGAATCCTTCATGAAGTGGCCACATGACTCCCTCTCTCTTCCTTTACCTCTCAAGCCATTTTTGGAACCACGACGGACATGAAGACTAAATTATTTAGGAAACTAGCCTCAATTTTGGATAATAAAAGACTTTCCTTGTGACTGCAGAGAAATCAGCAGATCCCGTGGCTTTTAAAATTTTTTATTTTTAACATACACTACAGACTGACATAAAGTACTGCCACTGTAATACATTTTTGGGGATCTGTTTAATCATGATGTGCACTTGAAATTGATATCTATTTCCTTTATAATTCAAAGATTTAAGCATTTTTAAATGACCAGAATTAGTTTATGTAAACTGAACTAAACCCAGCTGAGAAGCAAATCCTGAAATGCTTTCTTGTCAGAGAAAACATAAAGATTAAATATCATTTAACACAAAAAACATTAAAAATGGTATTATCTCCTAGCTTCCCTCCCTGTTTTTGATTCGTGTTATTTGAAAGGGTTTGTTTTCTAGACAAAGCCTTTCTCTTTCACCTCATGTTCCCTAAGCGTTTGAACTTGAGGTGAATTAATAATTTTGTGATTATGACATCAACCCGTTGCTATGGAAATGTCTGTGATTTAACAAACAGAATCATAACAATAGTGCTTTGTACTATTTAGCATTTTTCATATGAAGATTAAAAAGTATTTTGGAAACAGTATCTCAATAATCCTAGCAACCTCCCTGTTAGGGTGTTTGTGGGAATATTTCTTTCTCATGAGTTGGAAGAAAGGAGACAGAAACAGAAGCAGGATGTTTTACGCAGATATACGCTGTCAGCATCTGAGCCCGGACCAGGATCTGAGTGGATTCTGACTACGGACAAGCAGTACACAGTTGTTCTTTTCTTATAGAAGCACAGGGGTGTATCTTTGTTACAAATATAGGCAGACAAATGATAAAGTCATTCAATGTTAAGCTTCAACTTGTGTCTTTCTTTGAGCACTTTATCGAAAGTATGCTTGAGAATCTAGAAAACTTTCTAACAGTGGGAGCCATTATCTTAAAAGGGAACTGAAATCAGTGAAGCTATTTTCAACGTTAACTGAACAATTTCCTTGGACAATTTTTTACAGGAAACAATCCTAAACTAACAAAGAGAACGTTCAGCTGGATTAGCAAAGGCGAACTCTTCCTGCTTTGATTTTCACGGTCCTGTAATCCACACCAGATGGCAAATCCCGAAATGCAGAGCTCAGGATTTTAACCTATTGTCTCTAGTGAGATCATAAACACATTTTATGGGGCTGCTAAGTCACATACCAAAAGAAACTTTTAACAAATCATTTTTCTTAAAAAAAAAAAGACAAAACAAAACAAAGTCCAGACATGAACATACTTAAGAAATGTACCTTTGAACCATTTCACTTGAGGAGGAGGAACACCGGAGGTTTTACATTCCATAACTGTTGTGTCCCCAAGGGCCACCAAGAGCTCACTCTGAACTACGATCAACTTTGGGGCTTCTGAAAGCAACAAACATACAAACAGTTAATGTCTAGCACAATGCCGCATGCACCTTGTCTACATTTACTAGGTGAACCAATAAAACCATCTATCATTATTCATGCACATGTGTTTATTTCAGTGTTTATACACAGAGAGGAACTCTTACAAGCATATGCATGTAGATGTGTGTGTTGAAACGATTATTTATGAAGGCCAAAAAAACATATGAGACAAAAATAATTCCGCTAAAACAGAGCCCAAAACATTTAGAAAATTAATTGAACAGTCTTTAGGAAAAAAAGAGGTATAAAAGGAAAGAAAATTTTTAGAAAGCTGAACACATCTTTTAGAAACAATACTGAAGGAGCAGAAAGAAGGAAAATAATAATAAAAATATAGCAAAAGAGCAATGGCGATAACACTGACTTGACTACATTAGGACTTAAGGATAATACAACAGCAAGGGAATCTGTTATAACATTTTGCAGATGATTTAGGGATAATCATGTTTAACTACAGAAAGAGAGCTGTAGTCTAAGGTTAAACATCTTATCCATAAAAAGTAGTCTCCCAGTTTTGACTACGTTGTTCCTGTGATGCTAACTATAGACATTCTCTAAGTTTCCTTCCTTAGCTCTGTTGGCTTCATCCCCTTTGCCTAATGCTTTCGTTCACTCACATGTTGTTCCTTTAAGTGGACTTTTTAGAACTTTCTAACTTGAACTGAGGTCAGTTTAAAAAAGAGTTAGCTTCTCAAAGATCATGTTACTCCTCTACTAGAAAACCTTCAGTTTTGTATTTACTGATTTTTTGAGACAGAGAGAGAGAAAGAGGGGGAGAAAAAGAGGGAGGAAAGATAGAGATAGAGAGAGAGAGAGAGAGAGAGAGAGAGAGAGAGAGATTTGTTGTTCCACTTATTTATGCATTCATTGTTTTTTCTTCTTGTATGTGCCCTGACCAGGGATTGAACCTGCAAACTTGGCATATTGGGACAATGCTCTAGTCAACTGAGCTGTCTTGTTTGTTAGTTTTTCATAATTCCCTAGTTTGGCTTTCAAAAATCGTAACTGGTAATATTATCTTACCCTCCATTATGGTTTCTTACTCATCACAGTGCATGGCGCAACACTGGTTGTCCAAAATATGCCCTACTCTCCATCTCCTGCTTTTGCTAAAGATGTTTCCTCTGCCTGAAATGCCCTTTGTCACAACTCTTTAAATCTCAGTCATTCTTCCACACTGAGCTTAAATCCTGTCTTTTGAGAAATATTTGCAAACTCCCTAGTAGGAATTAATCTTCCCCTCTACCTACCTTCTCCTGTAATACTTATTTGTCTGCCTTATTATAGTTCTTTAAGAATATGCACTCCCATTATGCAAGCACTTAAAAATAAGGACTCTGGGTAATACACATTAAAAAATTTTACACTCCACAATCTCCAGCATTGCATTTTATATATTCCAAGTAATGAATAAGTTAAATAAATGGGTCCAATAGTTTGTCTTCTTTGAAAATGAACCCAAATTCATCTCTGCAATGCAGTCTGTTTTAATCTCCTTTCTACATTCCCAACTGTCTGCTCTCTCTCTGGCTGGGTGTTCTGTGAACATTTTCAGCCACTTCTAAATCTGAGCCCTCTTCCCTTCTCAACTTATTTGCCCTGTGCCTTCCCCATTTCTATAAATGAGACCATTTCTTTCCCAGTTTTCAGGTGCAATATTTATGACACTTTTGTTACCTCCCTCACCTACACATACCGACTATAACTCTATAACCCCTTCCTCTCCACTGCTTGTTTCACTACATTAATATGAATGACAAATAGCCATTAATTATTCAGTTAACAAACTAACATTGAACATCTATGCCATTGGCCTTTGTTTCTTTAAGAAAGACCAAATTAGCCCTGGATAGCATAGCTCAGTGGATTGAGCACTACGAACCAAAGTGTCGCAGGTTCAATTCCCAGTCAGGGTACATGCCTGGGTTGTAGGCCATGGCCCCCAGCAACCGCACATTGATGTTTCTCTCTCTCTCTATCTCCCTCCCTTCCCTCTCTAAAAATAAATAAATAAAATCTTAAAAAAAAGACCAAATTAAATTAAATATTCTAGTCTACACATATTATTTGATTGTGTAACATTATATATTAGAATATTATATTATATATGAGAATACATATTATATTATGGAATATTGTATTATTGGATAACTGTAATAAATTAATCTTTAATAAATGTTTGAGTTTGGGGGAAAACTGAAGATGAAAGTGAAAGTAATATCTAGAAAAGATAAATGACAGAAATGTCATAAACAGTTTTGAATATAAGAAAATATAAAATAGAAGTTTAATTAAACTAAAATATATATATTGACTTTGTTAATTAGTAAGTGAAATATTGCAGAAAAGAGATGAACTGTGAGAAGGCAACTCTGTGGACAATCTGGAAATCTCCCACACTATACACAAATCAATAAAGGTAATACACCACATAAACAATATGAAAGACAAAAACCACATGACCATATCAATAGGTGCTGAAAAAGCATTTGATAAAGTAGAGCGCCCATTTATGATAAAAACACTCAGCAAAGTGGAATAGAGGGAGCATTCCTAAACATAATAAAGGCCATATATGAAAAACCTACAGCCAACACCATACTCAATGGGCAAAAACTAAAAGCTTTCCCCCTAAGATCAGGCACAAGACAAGGGTGTCCACTTTCACCACTCTAGTCAATATAGTATTAGAAGTTGTAGTCACAGCAATCAGACAAGAAAAAGAAATAAAAGGCATCCAAATTAGAAAGAAGGAAGCAAAGCTGTCACTGTTTGCAGATGACACGATAGTGTACACAGAAAACCCTGTAGACTCCACCAAAAAAGTACTCAACCTAATAAATGAATGTGGCTTCCTTGATTTCTTAATGAAGCTATTCATTTCTTAACTTTTAACTTAAAGTAGTTACAATATTTGCTTTCATCATTGTGTGAAAATGAATAATAAATCATAAGACTAGGTATAACTCATTCCTAATATTCTCAGCAAAGTACTTTTACATTGTTTAATATGACATTCAACCTATTTTAATTGTCTTTAGCACTGATTATACTTGCCAATGTATCTGAGGGCAGACGTCTGTTTATCTGTTCCAGCTGAATTACTCGCCAAGCAGCCATAGACCCCTGCATCTTTAGGAACTGCGTTTTTTATAAATAAGGTACCTTCTGAGGTCATCCTATACCTATGGACATAAAGAAAATAAAATTGATAATAGCCTACTAATAACATCAGGAATCTTTCTTCCAAATATTTTCAAATATTTTAGAATTACATTTTTGATGGTGAAAGTAGAAATGACTAACATCTCATTTGATAAGCAGAAATGTAATAATAATAATAACAATAATAATAATACATCCTATGTATCCAGTACTTGCTATGAACCAGGGAGCACTCTAAGAGCTGTACATTTATTAATGTTTTAAATCTTCAAAACAACCCAGTAAGTTAGATACTATTATTATCTCTGTTTTACAGATGAGCAAAGAGGTTCTATAAGTCACTCAAAGTCAGACTGAGTATGTGGAGAAAGTGAAACCTGAACCCAGGCATCTTTTGCTATGTGAACCACTATGCTGAACGGTTCCTCAAAATGAAAACGTGGGAGACCCTAGGCCTGGTGTCACACAGTGGGTCACTGATGAGTCTGAACATAGAATCTGGCTCATACCTGAGCCCTCCTCCTCATGCCAGACCCAGAGTAATGGAAGCCAGTAGCTGGAAACGTCATTGTTTATGTTTCACATGTTCATTATGCTCTTTGAGCGTGAGAGGATTCAGTGTCTTTTAAAAGCAACCAGTAGAAAAAGAAACACACACACATTTCAATGGAGTATGGCAAAAGTGAACGGGGATTACAAAGAATGCCTGCACACACTTTATTTACAGCTACTGTTCTGTCCTTTGCCTCTGCTCTCTCCTGTTGAATCCCAGGGTGAAGACTGCACATTGCTTAACCCCACAGGAAGTTTAGTATCCTCATTCCAAATACTCAAGGCAAACCAAGTGTCACAGGTTTATGTCTTCAACACAATGTATTGGAAAGCACTTGACCCCAGCTATTGAATTCAAGACTTCAGAACCTCAAATACTATAGATCCATCATTTATTGACATATTGTGATTTATATTTTATTGACATTTCCTTTCCTGTTTAGAAAATTGAAAACTATGGATTTTGGTCAAACCTCCCTTAACAATAGGGGTTTGGTCAGATTAGTTTTTTCCTTAAATTTCCTTCACTTTTCTCACTCAGTAAAAACAAAGAACATGATACAAACCCAGTACCTGTGTGAACCCACGATAAACATATCATTCATGGTCCAGGCGACCTTTGGTTTGGGGTAACCTGTTGCAGAGCACATGATGGAGACCTCAGACCCTCCTGTGAATGACTGGTTCTTGGGCATCACAGTGACTTTGGGAGGTTCTGCAAATAAAAAGAAACATAGAGTGAAATGCCAACCAACCTTGATTTTCGGAGCTGCTTCTGTCAGCAGACTGGTAGGCTTCTCACCACTGCCCCTTCCCCACTTTTTTCTTTTGTACTTGCAAGAGTTCATTTATGAAAAGTAACCAACCGAGTGCAGTACCGATGCAGCCGATTTGCTCCCCAAGGTGAGCAGGAGGGGCAGCCCCTGGTTTCTGGCTGAGGCCTTCTCTGAGGTCCTGGGTCCCCCAGAACTCCTCTTCTGCCTGAGGATCTGATGAAAGCTGTGGCCAGGACCCTAAAGCCTGCCAGTGCACCCCATGGGCATGGGGCAGGAGGGCAGGAGGCCTGACCTCTGGCCGTTCTTTCCAGGGCCTAGTCCACCTGGAGCCCCACAGGTGGCTCCTACCCCTGGATCCTGAAGGCATGAGGATGGGCTTGCACCTGCCCTGAGAGACTAAGGAGAGTCTGGCTGACTCTCCTTTGAGAGGACGTCAGGGGACTGGACCCCAGACTAGTGACAGTAAGGGGCCTGAATAAGGGCTGGGGGTGGGAGGGCTCCAGGAATAGGACGCAGTAACATTTGGCATCTGACAGGTGAAGGGGTGCTGTCCCTCTGTCCATTCACTAGCTAGGTCCTGCCCAGCCCCTGGCCCTGGCCACTGGGCAGGCTGGGCACCAGGTATACAGTGGCCCTGTTCTGTTCTCCTGGAGCATCTCAGACATGTGAAAGAAGGTGGCCCTCAAGGCCTGGTGGCCTGTGTCCATGAGCTTGGGCATGTCAGCCATGGTGAGGCCCCTGCTGAGGGTAGTATCCAGCACCTATGCCTGGACCATTCCTGAAGTAAACAGTGTCGTCTCGGGCCGTAGAAGATGAAATACACCACAGGGATGAGGAGCACCTGCTCTGCATGGCCAGGTGAAGGGCACCTTTCTTGAAAGGTGGCAGGTCCCCATTGTTGTTCCATGTGCCCCCAGGGTAGACCCACACTCTGAGGCTCTCCCTGACCCTGTGCTGGCCCATGTAGCCTATCCTGGTCACAGTGGCCCTGGAGTGCCACGGGTGATGAAGAACATGCCCCCAAGGTACGTGATCAGGCCCCATGAAGGCCAGCTCCCACTGGGCCATCCGCACACAGCACTCGAGAAGGGCCTCCACAAGATCCATCACACCCAGGACACTCTAGGGGTCAGACATGATGGCACAGCCGTGACACACCTCCAGCTCCTGGAGACCCTTTATCTCAAAGTGACGGCATATATGTACCGGAAGGACTGCATAAACCAGCTGGTGATGCTCACACGCTCCACCGTTGGGCCACAATGGCACAGTAGGCAGATGACTGTGGCCATGGTAGACACCACTAAGGGGCTTTCTGGGCAGGGTGACCCCCATCAGGGATTTGCCCCATCAGTGCCGGAGAGAAACCAAAGGTAATGAAAGCAGGAGAAGTACATTGCCTTTGAGAGGAAAGTGAATTTGATTCTGATACCACGTTTCTGCGTCTCCAGTGGTTGTGCTGTGCCTCCCGCCGCCTACTCCCACCAGCCGACTACCAGCTTCTGTCTGCCAGTCTGGAAGCTCAGTGTGAGCCTGTGTGCAGGCGGAGTCCCTCGATGGGGTCCTTTTGCCTCTTCCTATATAGTGAACCCAGGTTGTGAGCCGCAGCCTCACCCGATGCTGACCGCTTTGTTTGAGCTGCTCTTTCTCTGTTTATTTATCAGATTATAAATTTGTGGAGGTAGCGTCTATGGCTTTCATGTTATTCCATATGGCATTACAGTCGATACTCCACGTCCCTTGCATGTTACACTGTGCCTTGTGAATAACAGGTACTTAAAACTGTTGATGGAATACGGGACCATTTCCAAACTCTCACTTGACTCTGAGAGTTTTGTGCCTGCCAGCATCTCAGGACCCTGCTACAGCGATCATTTGCCTCATGCACATAGATTCACAGGATCTCAACTTAACAGAAAACATGAGTTATTCAAAGTTCCAATGGTACTCCACTTCTATGGCAGAAAAAAAGACTTTTGAAAATGAATTATTAAATCAAAAATCTATTGTCAAAAATGTCACAGGAATTCTCTGGGGTAACTGGGATGTTGATACATCTGGTCTACTCCATTACACATTTACATCTATAGCATTACTGAGTAAGACCCAGTTTTCAAAAAAAGGACCAGTGAAAACATTAAACAATTGTCTTCGTGTAAATATCCTCCACTTAATAAAATAAATAAAAATAAATTCATTTCCACAGTGTTTGGAATAGATGTCATGAATATCAACAAAAATAAATTAATTAATCCAACAACATGTGATTTTTTTTTGCGCAGTTATTACATTCCAAGCTCTGTGCTAACTTACAGAGAGAGATACACTGACAAGCCAAACAGATATGCATGGTGTCATGTCAGCCTTCCGTCTACTTTACTATAAAGAAAGAAATTTGAAAAATTCGGTTACTCAGTTAGATTTGGATGTATTTATGACATATCTTTACTATAAATTAGTCTGCAAGTGGTGGCTTAGCTTCACTAAGAATAATGTAGTCTGTGGAATCCCCATGCATTCAAAAGACATGCAAAGTGGCGCTGCTAGACTGGGCAGCTCCGCCACTGAACAAACCGAATAGTATTGCCTGGTCTCTAGCAGCTTACAACCGTCCCTCTTTTTTCCTGTTTACATTGTGTTTTTCAACTGTTAATGTTCGAAGGGATTTTCCAGCCTGTGGACTTGGTTGACAGTCCCATAGATTCTTCTTGGTGAACACAGGACTAGAGAAATGTGTGAGGTCAAGGGCAGGCTGGCCATGGCCAGAAAGTTCAAATTGTGATTCCATCTGGACTCCATCAGTTCGGAAATGCTGGACAACAGCGCATGCTGTGGGGGCGTCGCAGACAATCTTCAGGGGCTGGGGGGGGAACGAACACTTTTTTCTCTTTGGAACTGACTGAAACCCCACACTTTTTCAGTCTCTTCTTCCTAAAATAAAATGTTTCTCATGTCTTGACATAGGACTGCTGCAAAGATATAGCAGCTCTTGAGATTTCTGTCCAAACGTGGTTCTTCCGATGGAGTCTGCCAGCACTGACCTGGCATTTCTCCCAGCCGGAATCCCACTGGTATGCTCTGCAGTTCAGATATCAAAGTGAAAATAAATGTCAGCTACCCAAACCAGGATGCAGAGGGCTAAGAGGTCATTTCTCAAATAAAGCCTGGATATAGGGTGTTGCTCAGGGTCACGAAATAAGTCTGTATGCAACATACCAACGGAATGACATCACCCCACAGAAGGTGAGAAAGTTACCATCGCCCTGGAAAGAATATTCCTGATGATGAGAAGAAAATCAGAAAGGCCATGAACAAACACAGGGAAGCAAAATTGGATTTCCACAAAATAGCAGTTGGATAAAAATGGTCAGAATGATTCAGCTTTGAGTGGGTTAATTTAAATAAGGATGTAACAGACTTCACTATAATTATTTCGGTAGTTTTTTTAAGTGCTTGGATAAAGTTCCCTTGTTTTAATAAAGTTTTAATGGAGCGAGAACAAGGGATTAAAGAACTATAGTTCAACTCTATCGAAGTCCAGAGTCTAATTTTTGGCTTTGAAGAGGAGTAATCCATTCCAAGTTGGTATTCAGTCTCTTATCACTACCACATTCATCACCATTATCGACACCATCAACATCATTATCATCACCAACACCACCATCAACCACCAACACCCTCATTGTAAGTAACAACTTGCTTTTCATTCGACAGAGCAATGCGAACATGGAACACTATAAGGTATTAAGACATTAATTCATTCTTTATATTTTAATCATAGCAAAAGCAAAATATATACATTTTTATAATTTCTCACCAATGATTTTAAAACATTAGACATAGATTATGATACTAAGAATAAAAATAAACACTGCTTGAAGACTTAGGTGTCTTCAAGCACTGTTGATAGTAAGTGTGCAAAATGAATGTAAGTGCCTATGAAAACAGCCCACGCTCCGCCTACAAATGCTAAAGGAAGATAAAATCTTGTCTAACTCTTGAAAGTCTCCAATATCATAGTCACATACAAGAGGTATATGGGGGGGGGCAAAAGTAAGTTTACAGTTGTTCATATGGAAAATAATACAAAAATTAATAAATGATAATACAAGAAGAAAACTCTGTTTTGTGTGCTCACAGCTGTAAACCTACTTTTGCTCCACCCTGTATTTCCTGTTAGTGGTCATCGCGTCTGATTTGTTGCCTCTGGTAGGAAATTCTCAAAGACCTAAAAACTTTTTCTTTAAGGTGATTTAATGATCATGAATAAATTAATAAGATAATAGTAATGCAATGAATTACCGAAGCAATGATTTAAAACATCACCACTGGTATATTTAGTGTATTTGGGAGAATTTTCTCTTGCATCTTCATTCTTTCACACAACAAACATTTATGGAGTCTGAAGCCTGCTATGTTTCAGACACTTTACAGCCTCAAAGACCTCACACCACACCACATGCAAAAGCATATTACATGTATTTAGGGACTGAATCTCTTTCTAGTCGTCAGTTCACTGAGACAGGGAAATGGGCAAAAGCTATGGCGTACCTTTTCTGTGCTAGGTATCAAACACTAGACCCTTTATTTATCTTCCAAAATAACTTCAGGAAGTGTTCCTGATATTTTACACATAAAGAAACTAAGGCTCGAATTGGTTAAATAATCCCTGTTGTCTGCTCCAGGCCTCAATGGGAACAGTAATAGTGCCTCACTCACTATTATTGTGGATTAGCTAAATTAATATACAGAAACACTTAGAACAATTCCTGGCACATAGTAAGCATGATGTAATTTTAGCTATTATTAATATCTCATTATATTATAAAGTCTGACAAAAATGATAAAATCACTACTATAGTACGGTATTTAAAATACAGAGTTACCCTATGTTTCAGACTATAAAGACACACCACCCCCATTTGGGAGGAAAATGCAGCAGGGACCCTGCTCCTGCCTCCTGTGACCCTGCTCCCCCGCCGCCCCCCTCTCCACAGCGAGCCAGATAAGCTACATTCGGACTATAAGACTCACCCCCTTTTCCTCCCAGATTTTGGGGGGAGTGCATCTTACAGTTCAAAAAATACAGTACATGTATGTTATCTAAACATTCACAAGTAAACTTGATCATGGCTCCCACACTGGCATATTCTATTTAGATTACATGTCCTAATTAATAGATAATACTTTGTATTGGATTCTTCTGCAATCTGAGATGTTTCTAGATACTCAGATATATAGCAAATTTCAATATAATGAGATAAATTTCATTTCTCCACATCACTGATGGCAACAAGCATGGTAATACCTGTGTCATCTGGCACACGTTAAAAAGAATTATGATGATACAAGGAGCATATGGTTCTGATAATACCAACTTCATACTTAGTGAAGTAAGTCTGGTCATGAGGGACTTCATCCATCAGCTAGAGAAATATTTCCTTTTTCACTGCAATATTCTCTCTGGCAACGTGGACTCATTAACGACAGACAGCCCCCCTCTCCTGACGCCACAGGAGGCAGGTTAACACAGCTAATACTCACACAGACACGACGTGAAGGAGAAAGGGAGGCTTTGCCTGGCCCTTCGATGTCACGTGGCAGCGTGTGATTGAGCAGAAAATGTCAGTGACACACTGACTACGCCCCCATTTAACCAGGGTGCATGTGCTCATCGTCTTCAAAGATCCTCCTCATGCTCATGGGACAGCTAATAAAACCAACAGGAAGTGTTTTCTGTTCGCAGGTAAACCCACCCCCGTGTGAAGCCCTTCTCAGCCTCTGAGGAAGGAATGGCGTAGTGCCTGAGAATTAAAATCAAGCAGTGATTCCTCCAGGTTATCGTCATCCTCAACGCTGAGATTCCCAGCGAATCCTTACCCACAGGACAGCAACCTACACACACCTGGTACCTTTCCTATTAAAAAAATTCAATACTCTCATTTTTCTATTCATACTTACGAATGCTTTATTTTATCTTTTTATACTTTACCTCCCTGAACCTAAGGCCTGCTCACAGCATATACAGGCATTTCTGTACACAACGCAGAATGACAGAAAGACCTTGTTCAGGTCTGGGCTCTGCCCCTTGCTGGCTCTGCACCCTGGAGAGAGCCACCAACACGCCGAGACTCCGGTTCTTATGGACAACATCGAGTTACAGATAACACAGTCTGTGAGCGTTAGGTGACATTCATATCATGAGCTCTCGGAATGTTTAAATGTTTGTAGCTTTACTGGAGTCCTTTAGTGGGTGGCGGCGTCTGCTGATGCCTCATCTGCTCTGTCTCCCTGCAGCAGCCCGCACTGTGGAAGGATACCGCCCCCTGCTATCACGGGCCAGCATTTGTGCTCTCCCATACCCGGGCATCTTTCTCTGCTGCCCACTTAAATCCACCAGGCTTGACTTAACGTGCATTTTCTCATGGTCCATCTGTGCTGGACATTAAAACGTCCTTGCTGTAGAGCTTCTCTAACAATTTCTTGGACACTCGAGGTACTTACCATATTGCTGCATCCTTTCCTTTTCCTTTCACAGAGTAAATAATTCTAATTCTTGACCTTTCCTTATAACTTCTATTTAAAGACATTTTAACATTTCTGTCTTTGAAGCATTGAAGAAATATGATTCTTTCTACCTATAATTAAAGTGTTCTAACATCTTCACAGCACACAAGTGCCTTGAGTAGGAGGCAAAAGGAAATAAAATGTGGGATACTTATTTATACATTTCATTGCATGGAATTGCACTGAATTAACAGAAGCTTATCCTTAACCATGAAGTCAGTAGAACACATAGTATTTTTATAGTCCAAAAAATACAGTACATGTATATCATCTAGACACTCACAAGTAAACTTGATCATGGCTCGCACGCTGGCATATTCTATTTAGATTACACGTCCTAACTAATAGATAATACTTTATATTGGATTCTTCTGCAATCTGAGATGTTTCTAGATACTCAGATATACAGCAAATTTCAATATAATGGGATACATTTCATTCCTCCATATTTCACAGATGGCAACAAGCACAGTAATACCTGAGTCATCTGGCACACGTTAAAAAGACTTATGATGATACAAGGAGCATAGACAATACCAAGTTCATACTTAGTGAAGTAAGTCTGGTCATGAGGGACTTCATCCATCAGCTAGAGAAATATTTCCTTTTTCACTGCAATATTCTCAGATAAAGTAACTGAATATTCAGCTTTTCTCTTTGTAAACTTTATAGCCACCTAGAATGAATTTAGGAAAGCAAATATTTCTATGGTCAAACTATATGTTTTTTTTAATATCATTGCAATGAATACTTGATGCAAAACTTCACTAGAATATATTCCTTAAAATCCAAAGGCCTTCCACTCACTCCTTATTAGATCCTTAGTACAGAAGGCAACACAGTCAGTATCTTAACAGGGCCCCTTATTCATTTGTGCTGATTCACACTGGGACATCCAACTACCAAGGCAGTACACACAATTAACACTGGACAGAAAGTAATGATTTGGGGATTTTCATTTTATCTTTTCATCTCATCCAAATAAAATTCACAGACAGTGCACTAGCATTCACAATATACACATCCATGCCTCAGGTCAACCTCCAAAAATAAAAAGCTTTGATGTATTAAAATGTCTAGGAAAAGAATTGAGCTAATAGAAATGACTGTGATCGATAAGGGCTCCAAGGACTGTCAAGGAGAGACTAAGTCCAGGCCCAAATGGCTCTATGGCTTAGAACCAGCAGAAAACCAGCTCAATCCAACATGGCAACTAATTTCACCTTGCAGTGACCCCTAGCCTCATAATATGCTCATTGTAATACACTATGATGCTAAACGACACACATAGCCATGATTGGAAACAAAGGCCATATAAGGACACAACATGGCCAATGAAGCTCTTAGGAGAAATCTCCACCCCTTTCTTGAAAAATTCCTGAATATTCCTTCCCCTTATTGAATGCCCTGCCCCTCGATTAAACGAGCCCCAATTAAATAAGTGAATCTCACTAGAGAGGGGCTGCTCTGTCTGCGGAGTAGCCACTCTGTCTCCCTGCGTCACTAATAAACTCTCTTTCACTTTAAACTCCACGCTGGCTTGACTGATTTCTTTCATGCACAAAGGCAAGAGCCAACAGTGGGCAGTGGATCTCTGGGTACATGGACCCCTGGACCGCTTTCATCAGAAACAATTCTCTTACTCAAACACAGACAGAGACTCCCACAAACCAAAATGTATTCCTGTGAAACTTGTGTGAAGGGGCAAACTGAGGAAGATACTGATGAAATTTTCATGGCTCTCTCACTAGGCTAGCAAATGAAAAAAAATTATCAATGGAAATTCTGCACTATTTTTTTTTCAACCTCACTTTGCTTGGAAAGGATTTAAAACAGCTTACTCTGTAATATAAATCTTATAAAATTCCAGACCCCTGAGCTTTCCAAATATGAATTTTTGTAGTGTTGAAAAGTTCTAGCTTCACACTTTAAGTTCGGTTGCTTTATGACAGTTTTTATAGAACTCCCTATGGTGGACACCTGTTAAATATAAAAGAAATGTTTAAATATATGGAATAACTCCTGAAATTTTATAGTTACACGATAAACCTCCCAAGGAAGGAAAAGAGTCACAGATAATCTTGTCTGAAGGCCAAGCGAGGTCATCATCTCAACTCTTAGTCTTTGGGTAAATTTCATGCATTTATCAACTTAAATTAAATTTCATACTTTTGGGATAAAAATCACCTTGTTACTGTGCTTAGAGAAGAAAAATGTGTGGTCTTATGAAAGAAGTTGCTAGATGACTAGCAATTGCAGGAAAAGAAAATTTCATACTAGCAAAGTTTCTCAAAAGTAACCTTTTCCACTAACTTCCTTTATTAATTAAAGGAGGTTCTGCCTGCGCCATGAGCTTCTCAGTGGTGTGCTACCACGGTCTTTGGGAGTAGGGGCCATATTTGAACAAAGCTGAAAGCAAAATGCCAAAGACTAAGTCTATTTTTTTCTACATATGAAAACAGCAATTTAGCTAGCTCATCAGCACCCACAAATATAAGTAGTGCCTTGCACAGACAAGTGAAGAATGGTCCATTCCAGAGGGGAGAACAGTTAAATAGCCACCGTTTCTAGGATGAACAAACTTAGCCATGGCGGGGGGGGGGGGGGTTCTAGTGACCTAACTGCAATGGAAACATTAAAAAAAAGGAAAATCCCAGTGAAATCATATAATATCGAAAAGCTACAATCAATAAAAAATGACACCATGGACAAACTGTGTATGATCTTTTATCTCGCTATCAAGTAGTAGATTCTCTTAATGCTAATATATTTCAATGAGTTTTTCATTACTTTAAAAAGTAACACCTTTCTGCCCTGGCTGGCGTAGCTCAGTGGATTGAGTGCGGGCTGCGAACCAAAGTGTCGCAGGTTCGATTCCCAGCCAGGGTACATGCCTGGGTTGCAGGCCATGACCCCCAGCAACCGCACATTGATGTTTCTCTCTCTCTCTCTCTCTCTCTCTCTCTCTCTCTCTCTCTCTCTCTCTCCCCCCTCCCTTACCTCTCTAAAAATAAATAAATAAATAAAATCTTAAAAAAATTTAAAAAGTAACACCTTTCTAGCATGAGCTGATACCATTTCCCAGTTCTCCATACCTGGCAAGAATGCCCACTGCTCGGCACGCACTAATGGAACCGCTGTCATGTCTCTGTTTGACCTAACTGCACCGGAGCCGCAAACAAATGATCTCAGGAAGATTACTGTCTTCGCCAAGACAAACATTGTAGAGCCAGCGGTTTTAATCTAAGAGTACACACCACTAGATCTTTACTGCATTCTCTGCACTTCTAACTACATAAGTCAGATTAGCTGTTTCTTCTGTTAAATTGATGTTTGACCTAAACAATACTTTTATTTTCAGTCTTAATTTTTTGAAAGGCATTACTTCTTAATTTATTCTTTTTCTTTTTTTAAATTTTATTTTTCCCATTACCACTTATACCTCCTATACCCGATTTTCCCTCCACCCACCCGCCTGTCCCTGCGTCACCACACTGTTCCTCCTGTCCATGAGGGTTTTTCTCTTATGTCTCATTTTGCATTTATTTACTCTCTTAACTATATCTTAATTATTTTAATATAAAAGTGATAACGCAAATTTATATAATATTTGGCAAAGAAACACAAACATATTATCCTTACACAATTCAATTCATTAATAAAGTAATGTGCATTTTCAGGTATTTTAAAATACTCTTTACAGAAAGTTTTTAAAACAATCCATTCCTATTATTTTTTTCAGGTATGAAAAAGCATAAGTAAATAAGTCACTTACAGTTCCAGTGCTCCCAAAGAATCATATTCAGATTTTTGTATATATTAATCTATTGGTTTTTCTTTTAGCATAGCAGTGGGGCTTTCTACTTGTTTGCATAGGGGGAGTTTCAGTGTCATGGGCAAACCCTGCTTGAGGGTTATGAATTCCTTTCCTGAGTAATTTCCTGTGTCTAATTGTACCATTTCCCCCCCACTGTGGGGGATTCTCATGATGAAATAAGCACGCCCATCCATTCACATTCTCACATGCTCATCACTGGGACTTCAAACAGCCATAGTGTCTGAGAGCAGCATTTCCACTACAACAAGCTGAGATCCTAACAGCCACAGAGAAATTCACCAGTTCTTTGCACCATAGCCTCTCCGATTTTTGTATCTTTTCTTTTTCTTAAAAAAAACTATTTAAGGCATTGAACTAGCATTTTCAAGAAATCATTTAAAGAAGGTTATGTGTTGGGTATTTTTCCCAAATCCTTGAAAATCTGAGAAAGCTCTTTTGATTGCTTTTCATTAAAAAGGTAATTTAACTGGGTCTTAAATTCTTGGATCTCAATCGTTTCTTTCAAAACCACATGTGTCTTTCCCATTACGATGCCAATTAAGGTTTTCAATCGCAAACAACAGACACCAGTGCTGAATAACTTAAGCAGAAAATAAATTCACTGGACCCATATTTTTGAACTATAGACTCAAAAGGAACCTGGATATCAGGTAGAAACCAAAGGAGACTGGGCGTCTGAGAACACAGCCAATGTTATGCTAAAGAAACAGCCTGTTAGAATGATGGAGAAAGGCCACTGGGACATTTGTTTCTGCTGCTTCTGGGCTCAAGATTCCATGATGTTGCCAAAAGTGAGGTCTTTTTAGTGCCCGTGGTTTTAGCAAAGCCAAAATCCCGCTGGGAGCACCTGAGTGGCTAGTGGGGTCACGTGACCTGCCAAGGGATGGGGGACGGGAATTTTCTGATCTCATCTGTTTTCTGCTTCCCACAGATTTAATAAAGAATTTCTCTCCAAATTAGGGAAAGTGATCAGACCCTAAGACCAAAATACGACAAATACCCTCTGCAATTATTTTCTAGCCTTTAGCAAACCTGAGAAGTCTAATGCCCAGTTTAATTTTATTCTACTAAACAGCATATTGGGTTTTTCTGCATGCTTGTAGAGGTTTTTTCTTCATATAAGAAATTTAAAATTTCAGCCAGAATATGTCTAGATGCAGTTCTCCCTTCATTGACCTTGCTTGATTTGCTCACTCAGGACAATTTTTTCCCTCCCTACAAAAATTTTCTTCAATTATATCTTTGATGATTTCTTTACTTTTAGTTCTCTTTGCTATATACCCATACATGCTATATATCTCTAAATCTTAGATTGAAGTTCCATTCTCTGAATTATAACCCTATGTATATTAATATATTCAGATAGCTACAACTAACTAGAGTCTCTGATTTTTTATTAAACAGTGTCATCACGTTTGAAATATATTATTTTTTTAGATTCTCAAAACATCCTATTTTATCCATCTGGGTCCCTCAAACTCAAGGCCAACCAACTAGACAGACCATAAAATGATGCCTCTGAACAGAATTACACCAAGAGAGATTATACAAACTAGCCAGTAATCACGTCATCTCAGATGTGTTTATATTTTTGTCTTGTGTATTAGGTAACGTCTTACCTCAACACTTGTTTAAATCATTTGATAATAATTATGCTATTTTACCAAAAAGAAGAGCGTCAAGAGCTTCCCTTACAGATATACATTTCTAGATAATAGGGTTCATTCTAGAGAATAGATTCAAATGCTGTTTTCAGAACTTCTTGTCCATGACACCACCCGAGAGATCTATTATAAAAGCTGATTCCCAGGCCCCACGCTGGGCCTATGGGATTAGAATCTCAGAACGGAGGGTTAGAAGTTTGCTGTTTAAAAAATAAGTTCCTTGGGTAATTCCTTACTCATGAAAGTTGGAGAACCCCTGCTCAAGTTCACTAATAGTAACATACTAAAATGTGAACCTGAGTAAACAAGGAAGGCTCTGTTTGTATTTTGCAATCCTGTTCTAAAGGACTTCAGGTCAGGAACCAAAATCAAACTTCCATGAGCATTTATTCTATCTGAAATAATCAGTTTGGTAAAAAATAGTTTCAAAATGCTGGTAACTCAAGTTTCTCCTTGGATTGCCTCAAATTGTCTAGGCAGCTGACCGTGTGGAAATGCAGCGAACACTTTCCATTGTTCCCTCGAGGTTTCCCCAGATCAGCGAACAACAGGCACTCATTCGGACCGCAGGACATAACTCCCAGTGAGAAAACGAGGATCAGATGTCCACCGTGTTATTAGTGCTCAGGGAACTTTCACTTTTCTGCCATTCATAACATTCAAAAAGCCAGCCCTGAAACTCAATGGTCAGTCTCTTAGGTGACCTCGTTAAAAAAAATCATCTGACAGTGTGACTTCAGGCATGGTATTGCATGCGGTTGTTTCTAATGCCACAACCAAACAGCCAGACCCAATTCTGATGTAATCGGCCTCCCGCATCAAAGATTTGAAACGAAGTATTCTGCTGAGGCAGCAACCGAACCTTTCAACCGAACAGGGAACAACTGCCAAAGGTAATTTGCTCACGATATTAAGACTCCCGGCTGGTCTGTAGACATTTAGAAGCCAACTATGATTCTATTGAAAGAGATGCTTTGGAACAGCTTCTGATCTTAATGTGATGGTCCTGAGTAATACACATATTTAGTGGCTATTAAACCATTGTTAACACACTTGTTTTCAGCTATCAGAACATTTAGTCTAGGTTAGACATAATTCAAGTTTGGCTTACCATTAGCTTATTTTCAATAAGCACTCGTGTGTGTGTGTGTGTGTGTGTGTGTGTGTGTAAGATAAACGAGGTAAAAACAACTCTGCTAAACTTTCAAGAAAATCAAACCAAGATGAGAAACATCCTAAACCTTAATTAAAACAATGCAAGTACATTAATTAGATATGACACTAATATACGCAAATTGGGAAGAAATTTTTGGAACCGGTCATGAAAACAATTAGATTTTTTAAATCTGCATGATAGATTGGAGAATTTAAAACTATTAAATCATCTTCAGACAATTTTCTATTTATATTTCTTTGAAGTTAGAGTGTTCCACTACTAGGATTAGTTGTGTTTGCTTTCAAGTCACATATTGATTGCTGATGTTTTAGTTTCCAGGTGGGTCAGCTTTAGACCGACCACTCACGATCCACAAGCATTCTATCATTCAAACTGTAATTGTCTGGGCAGATACTGTCCCTCTCGGGCCAGCTTAAGGGAACAGAGATCAAAGGAAGCGACAGGAAGACACTCTACCCCGGAAGCTATCATCAGCACAGTACCTTGCACTGTAAGGAAAACGGACGCAGCGGATGACCCTCCTTCGCTGGCAACCAGGCACTGGTACTCTCCAGCATCCGTGACCTTGACCGTCCTGAGCTCCAGGGAGAGGTTGGCCAAGAGCCGCATCCGTGCTGGGTCTGCTGGTCTGATATCTCTGTCGTTCCTCTGCCAGGTTAGATTGTAACCCACAGTGCTGATGACGACACACGTCAAAACCGCCCTTTCTCCAGGGGCCACTGTGACATTGCTTGGCACTTGGATGACCGGAGGGGGCTCTGTGCAAAACGGAGAGATTTCAATCAGGAGACCCAAAAGCTGGTTTATGCTCACTATAAGATGCTCACTTATGGATGTGGTTTAAAAATGGAATGAGTATGTATCAAATATCTAGTAGAAAAGATGCAGTACAACAGAACTTACTCATTAATACATTTCTATCACCTCAAGAAAGTTATCTAGTTGCAAGATGCTTTACAAATAGAGCATATTTACATACCAAAGTGCATTCAAGTCTAAATCTATAAATTATTTAAAAAGACATGGCAAAAGGATATGACTAGATTAATGTAGGATTAGAATAAATGAAATCCTGATTTGAGTTTTAAAGAAAGTAAATTTTAAGATTTTTAATTTGAAAATATTTATCCCCAAGTATTGCACACCTGAAATCTATATAATTTTATTAACCAATGTCACCCCAATAAATTTAATCAAAAATATTTATTTACTGTTTTACAGGAAATAGCACATAAAATATGGTCGATGTGGCAAAGATAAGATACAACCTTATTAACAAGATATAACGCTATAACAGTAGCGTTAGACAAAGAGTTTCCTCCAGCAGGGATGGAGAACATTTTCGTTTAAGAAGGATAAGCTAACAGTAGGGACAGACCTTTAATAAAACTGTATATACACAGAGCCGTGTACACAAAGGTGCTAATGCACACACATTTCAGATGTGGTCAAAGCCACTTACTAAAACTGTTTAACCAATATTTCTAGAGAGAGTGACTTAGTGCTCGAGTTTGCCTTCAGAATAAATCTAACTGTGCTTTTAAAGCTCACTCTGCCCAAATGCTTCCAAATGATCTGCTGTAGCAAACCGTTACCGAGTCCTAACACAGCAATAAAATCTGTGGTGAGCTATGCTAGCTGGAAACCCGTAAGTCTGTTTTAGTTTAACTATAAAAGAGTACCAGATACTCAAACTATCCTTCTTGATTTAAAACGACATATAAGTGCAGCTGAATATCATAAGCCTAGAATAAAACCTGGAAGCAATATGCCAAAACCACAGTGGTTATCTCAGTGAAAGAAATGTGGGTATATTCCAGATTTTCCTTTATTTATCCTTGTTTCCCAAACATTTTTAGAGGAGTGTGTGCTATTTTAAATTATAAAAAATAAACATATATTTTATCATTCTGCTGTGTTTCTAAAATCTCTTATGGAAACAGCTGGTGAATCGAGCGGAGCGAGTACACGGCGATGTTAGCAGGCTCTGATTGGAGTCTGGCTAGGTTTGACAGACAAAACACAGGATGCTTTGTTGAATTTGAACTTCAGACAAATAGCAAATGATATTTTAGTACAGCTGGGTCTCACGGAATAGTTGGGACACACTTCCATGAAATGCAAACTTCACTGGGCATCCTACGTTTTTATCTGCTAAATCTGGCGAACATAACAGGCCTAGTTCTACCCCTATTTGTGTGACCTTAGACAAGTCAGCTAAGCACAGTGTCTGTTCTCCAACTGAACATGAGATGATTGAGTCTGGTCATCCTAAAGGCCCCTTCTAATGCCAAGGTTCTCTGATCTAACATACAAGGCGGTATGATTCTATGATTCTAACATACAAGACCCACCGAGGATCTGGGAGTGATTATTTGTGTGTCTGTGTTCACACTCTATCAAAATCTTTCTGAGACCACAAAGTAGGGTGGCAGGGCTGGGACCTGAGGCTGAGACCCAGGCTAGGGGGGATTCAGCAGCGGGCAGAGGTTTAAGGCTGGCAGGTTAAGCAAAAGTCAGCCCAGAAGGAAATGCCCACTCTTTCAAGTTCAAAGGGGTACGTGCTTTGTTGCTTTTGTTGTTAGAGTCATTGTCATTGCCATCACTACTTTATTTTTTAAACAATCTTCTTTAACCAGACCAGGTATTTTTATAAGATTTGTAGAAAATGTGGGAGCCATGTGATGGATACATGCCTAGATCTCCCTTAGGGACCAAGGCTCTCATTTCTCCAGCTGCTGTGCTGGTTGGCTAAGGACAGCTCATTGTCAAGGTGGCTCCCACACTCAGGGTTAGGTCCCCTTTCCAGTGGGCCCACTTCCAGCGGCCACATGATGAGGGAAGAAAGGCCCAGTCCTCTGGCCTCAGCCCGGGGTCATCCCAGCTCCAGAGTTCCCTGTGGGGTCCGCTGAGGCTCCTGCTGTGTCTACATCCCAATCTAATTTCTCCCACTTCCTCACTCCCTCACAGGTGCTTTTATCTAGAAAATTCCCCAGTAATCCTCTTTCAGGCAAAGTCTGCCTCAGAGTCTATTTCTTCTTCAAATAGAAACTCAGATGCACATAAAGCAATTTTCTAATAACACACAGGAACAGGTGAGATTTGACATATGGCATACAATACCACCGCCGCATAAATACCTAGAGACAATAAATTTCATGCACGCTGAAAGATTTATGCATACATCAATAAATTTGGTAGGGATGGGGAAGATGATCAAAGAGAATTACAGCAGTTTACAGAAGAAATCAAGATAACAAACTACCAGAAAAAGCCTGGCTCTGGGAGGGTGAAGGGCCGTCATTCCTCAGTAAATAAAAAAAAAATGACGGAGGTAGGGTTAGGGGACCAGAGAACCTCGAGCTGGAGAGAGAAGGAATGGCAAGCACAGGCCTTGTGACATTAGGTGAAGGTCGCCTGAGGTCAAGAGAGTCAGGAGGCCAGGAACCTTCTCACTACCCACGCAGCTGACCATGAGTGGGTCCCTTGCCTGCTCTGGGCTTCCGTTTCTTTAGTTACAATAGGATGAGGTGGCATAACATTATTTTCAAATCTTACCTTGTTCTAAAAGAGATTCCTGTAACTGTAATTTTAGATTGCCTGTCACTGACATGCTATTGACACATTTTCTCATTTCCATACTTTACCTAAGCCTATAATTTTAGTTTTTTGTGTGTTTCCACATACACACACATACGTGCCTATGCTGGGGTTGGGGGACTGTCTTAATAAAGAAATTCAGTAGAGAAAATCAATATAACCTTGTAAGAGCACTAAACTAAGTTATCAAATACCACTTGAAAATAATTGTTTCTTGCTTCTGCAGTTTTTAAAATTAGTTTCTATACGTGTATGTGCAATTAAAGAAACATATAATGCTTTTTACATTTTAAATAATCAATAACCAACATTTCCAATGAACCAAAAATCTTTAAACATGTACGCTAGAAGAAAATGTTGAAAATAATTGCAGTAACACATTGGTGGAACTTCAGTTTTCCTTTCAACTGCTCTTGGGTGCTCTCTGACTTCACAAACTAATGCCCACAGTGATACTATATCATTATCTCATAATGCCGTGTTTCCTAACACCACCATCTGAAATGTAAGATCCACCTACCCTGTGACTTCGCACCTGATTCCAGTGGGGAAGGTTGATTCAGACGTGGGCGCGGATTTGAGGAGGGCAGGTTAAGTAAGAAATGTCCACTCTTTCAAGTCTAAAGGGGCACTTGCTTATTATCATCGCTGCCATTACCACCCACACTCCTGCTTCCTTCTTTCATAACTGACTGAGTGGGACGTAATCTCTGAAAACTGGCGCAGGCGCAGTGGAACTTCCGAGCGATACCACCGCTTGGCTGGCACAGATTTGCACTAGAAGGGCCTGGGCAGATCACACACACACAGAAGTTGCTGACCCCAGAAAGCCCAATTCCTCGCAGTCAGTTCCTCAGTTCTTGCTGGCACTTCCCCGCTATGTGTGCAAGATGTCTGAATCAACTCACTCAAGCCTCTCTCCCTGTTGTCCTTCCCTTAATTAATATTGCTGGGAAAACAACTGCAGGGCACACGTGTTTGTTTTCCCAGAAGCTGAGGAATGTTGACACAATTCCAATGCTTTTCATAATGACTGGAGATGAAAAAAAATGGATGCTTTATGATGCATGTCAACTTGCTAAATCGTTCCAGAGGACGAGCTTTGTTTTTCTAAGAATAAGAGAACACAAATAATTTACTGCAAGAAGCACATGCTTGCACGCCTCTGTTTTAAAGTTCAGCTTGGACTTACTGATAACAAACATAAATCCTGGTCTCCTACATAATTATGAAGCTTCTTTTATCTTAAACAGTCTCCAGCAAATACACACCAGTACTAAAAGGAGGTACAGACATTGTTAGAAACTCAGTGACCCCATGAAGGTCAGAGTGCGGGTACTACTGAATGCTCAGCAACGCTAGTCTACAAGGCAGGCAGAGAATAAGTCAGTCAAAACAATCCAATAAATTCTAAATATATGCTGGATAAGTGGTTTCAATTCTGGTCACTGATTATAGATGGTAGGGGTTTTTTTTTGTTTGTTTCTAAGACTTCTGGGACAGTAAACATAATATTTTTCACTCAATGATATTCTACCTGATAAAATAATCTGAGCCTTGTCTCCCCTTTATTCATGGGAAACACACTATCTAAATGTAAAATAATGAGCTGGTCTTCTGCTCTTCTTAATACTAATCTTCTAGCCACTGAGGTCCTGTGTTTCTTGGATATGATCACTTTCATTATTGTCTTCAATTTCGATTTCAGAATCCATTCATAAAAGCACTCTGCTCATTATGAATATGGGAGAAGAGAATAGAAAAGCTAACCTTAATATTATCACAACAGATCCCTTCCTTTTTCAATTTCATTTTTTCCAAAAGAAAATGTTATATGGCCGTGACAAAACTGATTTATTAAGCCTTTATAATAATAATGTTGATAACAACATAATAACAAGAGCTGGTGTCTATTATGTGTTTCTAGGTGCCAGACTCCCTCCTCAGTGTGTTACACATACTATCTCGTTTAATTCTCACAGCTTCTCCGTGTGATACTATTACCGTTCTTATCCTCAATTTATAGTTAGAAACCAAGACACTGAGTCCATAAGTAATCGGCCCAAGGAAGGTCACATAACTAGTGAATGGAGGTGCCGGATATGCAAACACCCCGTTTCCACAGCTGCATTAATACTCAGGCAACTGCAAAGCAATTAGCGACAATCACCTGACACATCAAAAAATGTCTGCGCTCGTCCAGTCCCCGCACTGCTGACGGCGATGCACTCATAGGAGCCTTCGTCCGACAGGGTGACCTTTTCAATGTCCCAGGTCACAGTGGCAGATTCCCTGGGGTAAGAAAACAGAAGCATTTGTAGTTACTATAAAAACAAGACCCAGTGGAAAGTACTGATTCCACTATTTGTTCTGAAGTCTCCATTGAAAAGACACCACAAAGAGACTAAGCCCTTGCTGGGTGGCTCACTTGGTTAGTGTGTTGTCCCGATATGCCAAGGTTGCAAGTTCGATCGCTGGTCAGGACACATACACAAGTCAACCAATGAATGTGTAAAGGGGTGGAAAACAAATCAGTGTTTCTCCCTCCCTCTTTCTCTTGAAAAATCAAATACATACATACATACATACATACATACATACATACATAAAACTGCAGAGTTCATTCTAGCTTAAAATTATACAACTTTGATATTTTGGCTAAAAAGTTAAGCTACTCTGAGCAAAGAGACAATAAGTTATGGAGATTGTAAGTTTCTTCAGGGAAATATGTCCTGGCCATGTCAAAATACAAGATAAAGATCTGTTGCAGAAATACTCCTGAAATCTTCTCTCTTTCCTTATCATTACCAGTTTGGGGGCACGTTCAGTGACGTTCTTAAATAAACCAATCAACCAGTTTGAAGGTAGAAAATATTTTTAATTCCAATAAGATAAATACTTTTTAACTTCCTTATACAGAAGTTCCATATAAGGCTATACACTATATGGTTCAATCTATGTATACATTTTTAAAATTTTCGTTTCATAGTCAAACTTGTCATCTATGTAAAAAAATGCTTTGCTGTATTGTGTATTCATTCACTTAATAAGTATTTATACTTGGTTCTCTAACACTGTTGAAATTATTTCTCATTGAGTAACAGAAGTTCAATTCTTATTTAGAAGACTTCAATAATCCATAAAACAGGCATTATTTTGTTTTAAAATGTGATTGAAATGCATAAATATTTTCATAATTTTTCTTATAATCACCCATAGCTCTTTTTATAACCTTTTTAAACCTGCAAGATACAGGTGAGATAAAAAATCCCATTGCAAAGTCAAGACAGCCACCGGAGTCAGAAACTGTGTCACAGGGCCTCACAGTAAAACCTCCAGCTCTCCTGCCACCCAGAGGAACCACGCCCATCGCCAAACAAGCACGAAGGAATACCTGGGCTCTGGGTGCATGGCCAGCACTATACTAGAGTTGGGAAGAGAACGTTAAGGCACAGGTTCCTGTTATCAGAAAAGTCAGAAACGAAACAATATCGATGTTCCATAGACCTTAGTAACCGGGAATATTCAGTGAATGCCATTGCCTTTCAACTGTGTATGCACCAGGTGCCAGCAGTCCTTGTCATCACATTCAGAAGAAAACGGAAGGGCACTGGACTCTGGGCTGTACTGATCCCCTGAGCTGGATCTTGGATGCTTACTGGCAGTACACCACATCCAATGTCACTGCCTGGAGGCACTGGAAAGTTCCAGAAAGGCAGACATTCAAAATGCGTGCTTCTGCGGTGTCCTTTGCAGCGCCCACTTCAGAGCCGAATACACAGGGTCCGGCACAAATAACACCCCTTGTTATTTTATTACAAAATCATAAGCATGCAGTTCTGTAACATAACAATATCACCCTCAAGCACACCACGTGGCATTTCAGGTGACATGTTCCAATGGCTGCCCACCTCGTGGGAGACATTCCCGGACCCCACCCACCACACTCAATGGCGTTCCTTTTGCTGGACCTTGTATGTTAGGATCCATCAAAAGCCTTACACGTGGGAAATTAGAACAGAAAGTGACAATTTTTCTAGCCCCAAACCCCTCCTTTTCAAAAAGAGGAAGTTGGGATCCAGAAAGAAAAAGTAATTCGTTCAAAGGCACATAACCGGTGTACAGATTGCTCGAAGAATGTTCTTTACAGTTGTCCCAGGTTCTCTCATTTATGACTATTACATGAAAATAATCCTCTCCTTCATGCAGCCTTCTCAGCTGACATTAAGACAATATGGCCACAATAAAAAGTTTTGCAGGGATGGCCTTGGAATAGGGGAGAGAACATGTCAAATGAAAATGTGTTTTCCTGTTAATGCAAACTATTTATCTTACATTCCCCTAGTGAGCATAGTGATTCACGTGACAAAGATTCAGTCATCTGTCTCAAGTTATTAGGAAATTTAGTTCAGAGATGTGTGAGCGGATCAGGATTTGAGTATCAATCTATCATCACCCATGCCTAATTCTGTCTTTCGCCTCTCACATCCCCAAACCCCCCAATATAAGTCAGCAAGGCATGCCACATCTCTGCATCACAGGGCTGGAAAAATGAGAGAATGCATTCTTGTGGCTTACCTCCCAGAAACTGCATGGAATTAATGAATTAATGTTTATAGAGAATCTCATGTCTTTGAAAAATGTTACTATTTAAACATAAAGCAGAATGTTTTGACTTCATCAGTCAGATATGTGGCTTCAGCATTTGATACCCTGGTCAGTTAGGTTTGATTTATAGTTATTAAATATGCAGCTAAGTAAATCATCAAGATATACTACGTGAGAAAAAAGTGGCAGGAAATAATGCAGTGAAGTCTTTAAATAGTGGAAAAACGTATAAATTTATAAGGTGCATTCCTGCCATAGTTTTCACTTACAATGACCACCCCAGAAAGACACTGTATAAACTGTCAAATATTTAACAACTTAGGGAAGTTATTTATATTCATTTTGAATTAACAGTATAAAAGTTTTGTACTATAATTCCTACAGTTTTTTTCAAAATGTAAAATATGTGTTTCATAGTGAGTTAAAAAAAATGAACGTTTTCCAGAATATCCCCTATTTTTCAAGGTCTACTTAATTTTTATTAGATGACTTATATTTGTCTTAAAAAGTTCCCCATTGTCACAAGGACAGTCGGTGCCCTCTACCTGGCCCCCTGCCCTTGTTACACAGGGTGGGGCAAAAGTAGGCCCCACCCTGTATAACAGTTGTTTGAATGGAAAATAATACAATAAAAAAATAAATAACGATAGAATAATAAACTCTGTTTCCCACACTCACAATCGTGGGCAAAAGCGTTTGCCCAGCCCACCCCCCGTGGACACACAGGCCAGAGCTCCGTCTCACACCCCACCCCGGCATACGCCTCTTCTCCCTGCCCTCGCCCTGACCTGTCTCCACCTGGCTCGCGGGGCTCCAGCCACACCGCTGCCTTCCCGCCCTTCCTCCCCACACGCCCTGTGCATTTGCCGGTCCTAGTGTATGCATGCTCTTTCCTGACGTCTGCGCAACCATCTCTCTCACCAGGTACAGGCCTTTGCACAAAAGATGCCCCTTCTCCTGAATTTTAAAATGACAACTTGACCCAAACCACATGCACCCCACCTACGGGCACTGCTCGTCCTGATTAGCCTGCTCCGCATTTCGCCTTAACCCTGATCAGATTCACTTATCATAACACTTGGACTCTGACTCGGAGACGTCAGATTCCGGGAAGCCAGCTGAGCTTAAGCTTCCAGGCCTCACATCGGTGAGGACCATCCCAGGGCTCAGTGCCTAACTTTGCGTTCATACTTTTGTATTCCTTGACTTAACAAGGGACCCTCCAATTGCATAAAATTCAGATTCTAGCATTTATTATAGTAAAATATTATATGTATCATCTTTCTGTCTTCCTTCATCACAGTACAAGCTGCACAAGGCACAGACCTGTGTCTGTTTTGTCCACTGCTCCATTCCAAGGCTATAGAGCAAATAAATAAGAATTTCTAATAAAAAGCACATTACAGTAAGTGTCTTCTACAAATAAGTATTATCTGTATTAAAATTTTTTATTTATTGATTTTGGAGTGAGAGGGAGGGAGGGAGGGAGGGACATCGATTTGTTGTTCCACTTATTCTTTCACTCACTGGTTGGTTCTTATGTATGCCCAGCTAAGGATCAAACCTGCAACCCTGGCATATCAGGACCACGCTCTAACCAACTGAGCTACCTGGCCAGGGCCAGAGTTATTTGTATGTAGAAGTTTAATGCTATAAATTATTAATAGAAACATGTACCCACTTCAGATACTGGTCCACTCCAAGCAAGATTCCATTTCTGACAAAGCTCAAGGTAAAGGGCAGAAGACTTTCCACAGAGCAGGGAATTCGGCCCGGCTGAAGGTAGTACCCTGGGGTGTTCGTGGCCATTGTAACTTTGGGGGCATCTGGGGGGAAAGAACGTGGGTGAGAAGGGTACAGTGGTCCTGGGGACTTCCTTCCTCTTACGCCGTTCAACAGCTTCATTCTTAAATTCTTCTGGGAAGTCTTCTGTATTCCAGTTAATCTACATCACTAAAAATCACTTTAGTTATCTTTCTTTGCTCAAAGCTTATTCATTTCAATGTCTGCATGAACCCTGTACTAAAGTATTCACTGAACCGAAGACTCCTTGATTTTTCAATGTGACATTATTTCCATCCTACCAAGACAGAAATAGAAGCTACCAAATGAGTCACAATATACCACCAACCATAGAAAACATTTTGTTTATAACAATGTAAATATATGAAAAGAGCCTACATTTTAGAATGGAATTCATAGGGTGATTATTTTTCTGAAAAGAATGGAAACATTTACCCTTAAGAATCTAATAGATTTGAATATTCAAATCAGGGGCTGAGACGACTGACTTTGGACACTGTGAATGAGGGAACATTGATGTTGGACCCATTCTACAACCTTAAACGATGGCCATAAAGTTTTTCCTGAATGTCCCAAATCCCAGCCTCATGCATACGTGTTATCCCTCCATCCAATACTACAATGTCAGAAACAATCCCATATCTTTCGCTATAGTTCTAAGGCTTTGGTCAGAGTTTAGTCATCATCCTGAAGAAACAGCTCAAGTACAGACAAATTGAAAAGCTACCTGAGGCCTACAAATAATCTCTAAGCTGTGATATCATCTCTAGCCAAGAGCAAACAGTAAGTAACCAGTTTATTAACTAACCAACCAATTTACCAGATAGAGGCAGAATCATCATCAATTGTTTGCAATGAACTACTGTCAACAAAGTAGAAGGTTTCTGACAATTGTACATAAACAGTTCATTTGGCCAATTTAGACAGCTTATTCAAACATGAAACACATATGCCAGGCTTTGGAGGCGGAGTAAGAGCACCCAAATTTCCCAGTTTGACTTCTTACACTGATTGACAGAAGAAAAATGTCTAGTTCTATAATCAGTGAGACTTAGCATGTAACTTGGGATGTGCTCTTTTAGAGTTAAGGAAAGTTACATAACCTATGTGTAACTGCCCATCAACTCGGTAACCCAGTAACAATGGGAGGATATTATTTTTAACTCTATTCTTTATCTACAGGACCACACCCTCCTCCATTAAGCTATCAGTGCTGCGGTGTGAATAAAATGGTGTCTCACCTGGGACAATACTGGAAAAGGAGACACTGGATACTCTCTGGAAGAGATAACCATCCTTATCGTAACCTGCTACCTTGAGGAAAAAAGCTTCATTTGGTGGTAGGAAGTCAGAAATATTCCATATGCCGTAAGGTTTCCGATCCGGGTCATATTTAACAGGAATAGTCTTCAGAGAACTGCCTGAGATGCTCAGAAGTTCAAGACGGTCTACTCTAGCGGGGACAGAAATTCCAGAAGTATTCAGAAGCACGTAGGTAGGTATCCCTACAAGAGAAAGACTCGGTTATTATTTATACATACTGAGGTTTGATATCCAGTAAGTTTTGGCATTATAACAACAGATAAGTAGTATCAGAAGTATGACTACCACAGAATGCCCTACAAATTGTGGTGCAGTTGCAGAATCTTTTCTACATAAAAGATAGGTGATTCGTGATAAAAGAAACTTAGAAAATCTTAAGTGATTATTTTTGTAGTCTTTTAACTATGTGTAGAAAAATTAGACTTGTGAATATTGTTATATGATGTTTGATTACAGGAGTATTTTTAAAGTTCACTATTTGTATCCATCCAGTAACTGCAGCAATAAAAATAAGTGAACAACCACCAGAAAAAGAAACTTGAAGAGTCATAGTAGGACTGAGCTCTTTTTATAGCTCTGATACTACAAATAATCATGCACAAGGAAGAGGGAGAACACATTTTAAAAACTAGCAATAATTTCACCTGTGAACATATAATGATACGTAATATCTTTAACTCTTTAGCCATATATACATGCACACACAATACACCTTTCACTGTGACAAGACTTCATAGATGTTAGCGAGGGAAAGTCTTGAGATCTAGGTCAGTAGTTTTCCAAGTTTACTAAGTGCAGGAATGACCAGGGAAACTCCCTGAAGAGCCTATTCCCAGACCCCACCTCCTGTGGGTCTAATGCAGGTGATCTGGGGCAGGCAGGGCCCAGGACTCTTAATTTCTGACCATCTCCCTGAGTGATCCTAGTCTCGCTGGTCTTGGGACTACATGTTGAAAAGCAGTGACTAGGCCAAGAGTGCCATCATGTTTAAAGATGCTCTGTTTCCCAATTTTATTGACTAGAACAGAATCATAAAATCACAGACATTCTGAGAAATAGTTTCATTTGGACATCTAGCACACCAACTTAAGTAATATGCACATACAAACCTTGCACTGGTCTGCTGCCTGTTTTTTTGAAGTCCAGCGTGGGCTTTCGGGAAAAACCAGCTCGGAAATCAATGGTGCTGAGGCCGGTGATGCGAACAGAGTGCCTTCCGCTGCTGGAAGTCTGAAAATGTTTAAGGACAAACCCCGTCAGGAGCTGATCCAGGATGCTGGCCACGCTGATCAGCAGCATGCGAGACCACAAGGGGTTTATTAAGATCGATGTCCAATAAGTGAGGCTTTGATTTGAGTATTCTGAACTTAACTATGACTCCATATCTTACATGCATGTTTTATAATACATATTCCAGGGGACTGCTCTAAAATACAATTCAGGCCCTGACCTAATCGTATGGTGTGGCTCAGTGGGCTGGGCATCCTTCCACAAAGTGAAAGGTTGGCGGTTCCATTCCCAGGCAGGAACATGCTTGGATTGTGGGTTTGGTCCCCAGTTGGGGAGTGTACATGAGACAACCAATCCATGTTTCTCTCTCTCATCACTGCTTTTCTCCCTCTCTTTCTCCCTCCCTTCTTGCCTCTCTAAAAATAAACGAATAAAACCTTTTTTAAAAATACAATTCAGTAACATATTGCCTACCCAATGGTAAACGATACAGGTGTTTAGTCACTAGCAAGTGAACGCAAAGTCAGTCTGTAAAAGCCCTCTGGGGACACGGATCTTAGTTTCGTTCACTGAGGTCACAGGGTCAATAGATGATCAGCAAATATTGAGGAAATGCATTAGTGAGGAGATATTCTCCCCTAAACACCATTCGGGTTCCATGAAGAAAGCTATTTCCTGTCCCTGTGTTTCTGAGAAGACACAGCCAGGACAAGCGTGGGAGGTAACAGCGAGGCAAACCTCGGCGACCAGCACGCTTGGCTCAGTAGAGTCCCAGCCAAGGCACTCGGTGCTTCAGACACAGGTATGCGTGAGACGTGGTCCTCACCCTCTAAGAGCTCGTGGCTAGTGAGGGAGACAGATGGGTGAATGGGAACCTTTAGTACGATGCGGTGGACGGAAGAGGGGCTACATACTAAACCTGACAAGCTCAGAGGAGGGGGTGGCCTTACAAACTCCGACACCCAAAGTAACCACATAGGATGGTCTGAGTTAACACTTTCTAATTAAGCGCAGGTCATGGCTGGTAGTCAGGTCCCAGGGTGATATTTTTCCCTCACAAAGGACAGTCTTCACCATCACTGAGCCTGGTTTTTGTCTTTGTGGTTGCTTTTTCATTTTGTTTTGTTTTGTTGTGTTTTATTTGAATATAACATAACATACCTGATGACATGCCTTTGGAATATCAAAGTCATTTCCTTCACCCCCTCAAAGCACAACCACCAGAGCACAGACCACAAATCCCCTCATTGTTATTATCATGTCAATTGTTGACTGTTAATTATCCTTTACCCACAAATATAAAGAAGTTTGTGTCTATCCGATTTACTTTTTATCCAGTCCCAGAGATTCCAACTCCACCCGGCTTTGCTTTCTCCTGCCTCCCGGATCTATCACCTGCGGGCTTCACATAACCCGGGTACGGCTCCTCCTTTGATGGTACTGCATGAAATAAGGTGGGTACCTGCCGTTCGCTGGAGCATTTTCTCAATCCATTGAGATTTCGCTTCCTGGCAATTGGCATTAGTTTGGCTCAAATAAACTCATAAAAATTCTTACAGGTTTGGACATTTCTTATGTTGACAATGTTGTGATAGAAATATATAACACATACACAGAAATACATAAAAGGTGCAGAGACTAGCCTATTGCTCAGCTTCAACCTCTAAAGCAGATGGTGGCTGGTCTAAATGGTGAATGACACCTAAGGACCGAAGCAATTCATGTGCGTAAATAATAAACAGTGTTAGGGCCACGGGATAAAACAATAATGCTACCATTTATTCCTCATGTTCTTTATGCCCAGATGCATTAAATACACTGGCTTATTTAATTCTCATTGCAACTCTCTCAGATATATATCATCCCTATCCCCACTGCACAGGTAAGGAGGTCACCAAGATTTTGTCTGAAAAGAAAATAACTACAGGACAGCACCATTTAAGCAGAAGCAGAAGACGGGACTGAGAGAAAAGCATTCACATGATAACAGCAGGGCACCAAATACATATCCGAGTGTCAATACCTATGTAGGCATCAGAGCAATGACAGAATGCAAGCCACACAGTAGTCCCTAAATCACTGTGGCTTCTTATTATTTGGCAGTGAGGAGAGGGAGGGGGAAAGGACGTGCCTGCGTTACTAGCAAATTGATTCCTCATGGAGCAGAATCTGCAAGCACTCAAAGAGAAGGCGAATGACGTGAAGAAAAAGAAAATACACGCGTCTTCATTATATCAGTGCTGTTGCATTCTTAACCTAAATGCTGCTAACTCCTACGGCTCAGTTTCACAAGGGTGACAGAGGGTTGTGTGTGTAAGCGGAGGGGTCTCGATGGTGCCACTTACTTCCTTATTTCTAAAGGAAAATGTATTAGAAGTTCTACAGAATAGACACAAAAAAGGAAACTAAGGACTGTGATCTTATTTAATATAGGGGATTTCCTTTAGAGTTATAAAAAACCTCTCTAATTTCAGCTGTTTTAGACAAGGTGCAGCTTTACTGAAGACACTATATTGCCAACTGATTTCATGGAGGACAAATGGCCCATATTGTGATGAGTTGCTTCAGATCTGTATACTGACATCATGTACCGCCATCAGTAGCCTTGCTGCTCAGAAAGTCGCCTATGCTAAAGCGGCTGTTGAGGCTACAAAGACAAATGCGGCACCATTTGTCAAAGGTGACAAAAGGTGAACACTGCTCTTAAGTGTTCATCATCTGCCATGTGTCCTGTGTGCACAGCAACTGACCACGAATCCATGTGGGAGAAGGGGTGCTTATTATCTAAGTGAGAAGATTAAACATCACCCAAGTGTTTGAAAACAAGTTATCCTCTGTTGCTAAATGATACATTAAAATAAAATGAAGTTGATGATAGGGAGCCCCTTATAATCTCTACCAAATTATCGTAAAACAGATTAATTTTCATCCTTCAAATACCATACTAACAAGGTATGTGGAAATAAGAACACAGGTTAACTATTCTCCGAGCAATGCTAAGAACATGAAAGGCAGTAAGTCCAAAATTTTTGTTACATGCATGTAAACAGTAGGAATGTCTGCACAGAAGTTCAGGGTTGATAAATAAAAGGTGTTTCCAAGTGAGTTGTTTTTTTATGCACAACTATATCCAACACTGGAGTAATCAGGATAATGGGAGGGGAGCAAAGGACATCACAAATAAACTAAAATTATGTTTTAAATATAATAAAAAGAAAAAATGAACTAAGTTAGTTAAAAATGACCTCTGATATCCATGCATGCAATTAACATTTTTAATCATTCTCTTAAAATATTGCAATGACATTAGGACAATGTTTTAGGAATATAAAACATCACATTAAATTTCTTGGTGAAAACTGCCAATACTTTATTATTTTAGTCTTTTTTTAAGTAAGCTATTATTTCACTCTCTTTCTTAGTTGATCTCCCTTTTTCAAGTTTTAGTGTTACAGGAACATAAAGGTTTCACGTATAACAGTGGTAAGACAAGCCAGTAAATGAAAAAAGGAGAAAGAACTTCTAACATATGCAAAACACATTCTGTACATCAGGCTAAATCTTTGACATAAATGATCTCCTCTAATCTTCAAAACAAGGCCCTGTGAGATAGTATTATCATTTTCCTCATTTCACAGCTCATGGAGGTTGAGTCGCTTGCTTAAATCACAGGAGCGCAGGCGGCAGAGCCCGGTGTGAACTCAGTGGGGCTCCAGGAACCAGCCCGGGCAGCTACTGCCTGCCTTTCAGGGGATCATCTCAATAGATTGGGTTGCGCTGGTTTCAGTTAAGGCTGAAATATGCTGAAGTGCCCTACATGGTAGAACATAATATAAAACTGCTGAGAGAATCCTGGAGTGAGAAGCAAAGTGAAATGGGGAAGGAGGAGGTTGGGGTCAAGGAGAGAGCAGAAGGGCCCAAGGTGCTTCAAGACATGTCCCAGACCTACAGGAAAATCTGCTACTGTCACAAAATGATGGCTGTTAGTGGATTGCCTGCTCACCTTTTGAAGGGGTGGAGCTGTGCCATGCATCAAAGTATGAAAAGTTATAATCAACACACAAATGATTAGGAGGCAAGGACACGATAGGAAAATAAGCTTCCAGGAAGCTCCAGAAATGCTGGGAGAAGGCTTTGGAATCTAACATGTGATGGACACGGCGGGGCTGGGAGAGCACTGAATGATAGGAAGGTCTTGGAGGAACAGAGACAATTCAGCTAATTCCGTAACTGGGTCAAGCAGAAAGGACGTCCCACTGCATATTTCTTCCCCACTCTTCCCTTCCAAACGATTTTAGCCATCTTAGTAGCATGTGTCTATACATGCAATAAAATTAGTAAGACCAAAATTGCTGACTTAATGTTTTTTAAGTCCTCAGCCAAGGATATTTTTATTGATTTTAGACAGAAAGGGAGAAAAAGCGAGTGAAAGAGAAACATCAGTCAATTGCCCTCCATACATGGCCCAATGGGGGATCAAACCCACAACCTTTAGGCCTATGGGACAATGCTCCAACCAACTGGCCACCTGGCCAGGGCTCATTTAATTTTTTTTATTTGGTCTTTAATCTGTGGGCTACCATAAAATTAGAATTTGGCTCCAAAAAGCATCTTCCCAGCACAGAACTTCTTGAAGTGTCACTCCTGAACAGAGCCAGCCTAACCTCATGGCTTCTGTCATTTTTTGAAGAAGAGAGATACCTAGGATCAGCCTAGTGACTCCAAGCATAACAGGACATTTTCTAGGAACTAGACCCTGGACAGGGTTTGTATGGGCTGGAAATTCTGGGAGTTGTATTTCAATCAACATGTTTATTCACACAATTTTCAGAAGTTCACAATGAGCTACGTGACTTCTCTGAGTGAGATGCCATGTCGGTCGAGCGTGGAAGGGCCCGAGTCAGAATCACACAGGCTGCTGCAACGTGAGCAAAACAGAGGCAAACATGAGGTTGTACTAGACACCTTCAACCAGACTAAAACTGTAAACAGGTCACCTTCATTCACAAAGCAGTAACGGGAAAGGGGCAGAGGGGACCAGAGTCTAGATTTCTGAATTGGAGTGAATGAGGGATCAGGGCAGGCTGAAGGCCCAAGGAGCAAGCACCATGGAGAGCTCCAGGGAAAATCAGTGGCTCCTCCTGATGCCTTCTTGGTCAGCTCCATTGCAGATGGATCTACTTCTGAGTTTACGGATGACAAGCTATTCAATACCTCTCTATACCAAAAGCCCATTAAGGCAATAGTGATGTCATGTTCATCACCTACAAAATAATACTTGATAGGCACTGAACACATGTAGGTTTAATAAATATTAAAGTCACCCCAATGCCTAATGGTGTTGCTTTTCCTGAGATTCTCCTAGGACCAGCTAACGTCAGACTCATCAAGAATTCTTTGAATTTTTCTAGAAGCATTAGGTAAAGCATGATCACCCATAACCTCATAAAATTCTGTTATATCCAAAACTATTTTATAGCGCCATAATGAAAAACTGAGGTTCAAAAAATGATTACTTGCCTAGGTTTATACTGCATGTTAAATTGCAATTATTCCAAGTTCCATACTCTTTCTATAGTACCTAAGTCTATGCATCACATTTTAGGATAGTGCAATCTCCGGGCTGACTCGGACCTTACGGCATAGAGGACAATAACACACTCCAACTATTCATTTGCCATTCTACATTTCTACACACACTTTCATTTAGGAGGAGTCAGGTTAGCGAGTGTTACCAAACTGCTCTTCGAAAAAAGAAAGCCCTAATTTTTAGCACTTTCCAATTTCTGTGGTGTAAATGCTACTGCCATGGCTGATTTCAAGCTCCCAGCACAATATCACTGACACAGAAACGGGAAGAGAAAGGGCGTGATCGACTCTCCATGAGTCAGTGTCAGATGCTGTTAAGCCATGACAATAGTTCAGGCCAATGTGATAGGAAGGGAATGAGAAGGCGTGTCTGTCACTCTCAAAAATGTCTGTCTCACCCTCGAAGTAACACAAATTCCTTCTCTTTTTGAAACTCAAGTACATTCTCCAGTCTCTACCTCACTAAAGTAACTAAAGAACCTGCATGTTGTACATTATGATGGTGCCTCCATCACCCGGGGCTACTAAGTGATTGTGTGAAGTCGGATGTCATGGCAACCCCCCGGGGACCTGGACCATGAGTGAGGAATCAGCTTTCTTGTACTGAGCCATTGAGAGTTCCTCCTAGCGCCAAATATGAAGTCTGCCCTTTTATAAATTCAGCTGAAATGTGATTAACAGAGCTGGCTTTCGTTTCTCCAAAAGAGTTTCAGTGTTTCATGAAATAACAAATAAGCCCAAATTTAAAAAGAAAAAAAATAATGTGTATCCGCATTAATAGAAAGTGTAGATACAATTTACACTTATTCAAGAAGAATAATTTAATTAATTCCTGCATCTGAAACATTTAAGTACTTTACCAAATTTAATTTAACTATGACAATTTTAAGTAGGTATTTAATTTCTCCCCATCTGTCTCAGACTTAGAGATGTTAGGTAATTTCCTCAAGGTCAAAAAGATATTAAGTCATGGATCTTGAATTACATTAGACACCCAGCTCCTTTCCAAGTATTTGTTCTTAAATGACATACCAGTCTTTACAAATTAAAGAATACGATGGTTTCAATCAAACGTTTAATGAGAATTTACTCAGGCTAGGCATCGTGCCAGACACAAAGACATAATAATGCCAGATAGATTTAAATACTCTAATTTTATTAGGCATTTTATGTTCACGGAAATGTGATAAATATGCCCAAAGCCTAGAATAAACTCTACGGAAATATACGTACGTACACACGTACACATTTATGTACAGACAAGTGTACAGATGTACTTTTATTAGATAAGGAAACATTCCATTTGGTTGACACTCTGATAATGGCAGACCAAAACAACTGGGACATTTTCCAGGAAAAAAAATATAAAACATTCCACTGACCCCACTGAATTCAGGCTGCACCTAATCCAGTTAAATACCACACCTGGGCTAGTCTTTGGGCTTATTCAAAAGAGTCACCAGGTGAGAATAAAAGGCTGGCATAATATTCTCCTTGTGTGGTCCTTTGTAGACTGGAGGTTTATTTAATTATGATTCATGAACAAGCTCCTGCCACTTGAGCATGGTTTCTAAAATATCCTTATCCTCAGAAAATGCATTAGTAGGCTCTGGCAACCAACACAGCTATCCGAAACCCAAATATTTCTACTGGTCTCGGAATCTCAATATAATCATGTGGTTGCATACACTCCCTTCTCTCCTTGGGAGATTATCTAACGACAGTTTATCCAAATTTACTTAATGGAAAGATCCCCCAGGGGATGTGTTAAGTTACACGATCGCACTGATAATCCTAGACTAATAGAAACAGTTGGTACCACCTCCATCCAGGGGGTGCTGACAACCACTTAATGTCTTTGCAGGGAGTTTCCCTTCAAGAGCAGAAGACAAAATTTGGCCTGAGACTTCTGTGGTTATGTTCAAATACTCTCTATATAGATGGAACTCCCTAAAAGGAAAATTTATATTGCTTCTCAGAAATAAGATCCAGGGTTTCTAGCTTCCCCGCGAGTGAGCCTTGCGGGACATAAAACAACCTTCTCCTTTATTTATAATAAAAGTTCACGTTCCCTTCCATTACTTCTTTTTAACATGCTCTTACCTGCATCAGAGGCAACTGAAAACATCTGAGTCATTTACACGATCTATACGGATAAGTCCACTCATTGTCCCTGGTTAGTACAAGTGTCCTAATAAGTTACAGAAAAGTAAGTACCAGGGTTTCAGAGGGAAACCACAGAGGAGAAAAGAAGACCACTCTCACAACACCTTAAACCATGGAAAAATCAAAGTGTTTTGTGCCAGTACATCCATTATAGGTTAAGTTAACTAAACCAACTCTTTGGCCTGCTTCCTCAGATCGCATCGGAATAAATGCATTAATTTTTATTCATGAATGTTTACTTACTTCTTCCGCAGGCACTGTGACCTATACTAGCACATTAGCGACAGAATCTGGTCTTCAGTGAAACAGGAAGAGAAAATCTGGGCAGAAATAAATATGACATGAGAGGGGAAACCATCCGAAAGGAAGATGCAGGAAAGCTGCAGATGAAAGGCAGAGGGAAAGAGAGCATGTTAGACAGAAAATGTCAGACAAGATTTGATGACAGTGTTGCCATTGGAGCTTTAGGAGATTCGTTTAAAGTCAGACTGAAAGGACGGGAGTTCCAGGAAAAGGGACAGTTTAAGGCACAGGTGGCAAACACAAGGCCCGTGGGCAGAATCCGGCCCTCCACCTTGTGTTATCCGGCCCAGCACCTTGTTTCTACCCAGCAGCAGCGCCGAGCTCCTTGCCCCTAGATAAGGAGTAGTTACATTTAATCAGTCTTAGAAAGACATTGGGCCCTTTGAAGACAACCACGAGGCTGATGTGGCCCCTGGTAAAAATGAGTTTGACACCCCTGGTTTAAGGGAAACCACAGGTCAAGAGAATATGGTAGGAGAGAGGGTAAAAGTACCCATTTTTCTTTGCTAGAGTGTAAAGGCAGGTGCTCGAAGAGAACCAGAAAGGTTGGTTGGGGCTCAACTGACCGGCCCTTGCCTACCATGCTGAGACCGTGCAAGGGACAGACTCGTCTCCACACCGGGATCAAAACTATTCTGGGAAGCATTCAAGAAGCTGCTATTCATTCTACTGGCAGAGCAGGTATTTTCCAGGTAGCTGGGTGCAGGGGAGAGAACACCGGGGATACGCTATTTAATCCCGGATACTTCTCTTCCTGAGAAAGCACACGTGTCAAACACTTGCATTCGTTCACCATCCAAAAGGGAGATCCAAAGTCAACAGCAACATTTATGTCGGTAGGTCGGCTCAGTTCCCTTCTCATTATTTTGGTATTTCATACAGGAGCAAATATGTTTATCCTCTTTAAGTTGCACTGTAACAAGTATCCTTTGTTCAGTTACCACTAATTGTACTCTAGCAATGGTGTAACAACACAACCAGAGGCGGAGAACTAGATATAAATTCAAGATAATATGCTGGATACTGTCTTCTTATTGTTTTCTTAATTACAGGACACAGAACTTGGAGACCTGTCTAAACAGAGTTCCTATCACCTCATCACCTTATCTCACTCAGAAAGTAATCCTCAGTGCTTCTCTGTTCTAATTATCAATTAAAATGTGCTTAGTTCCCATTAAGGATCAGGGTGTACTGAATGGACCACAATGAGTAGGTGCAGCAGCCAAAGGACAGACAGACAGGCCAGAGCCCTCCTCCGGGCAAGAACTGCGCTAGAGGAAATACCGCTGGTAGCAAATGAAATCACCTTTGACATCGGTTCAAGTACCCCACAATAAGTTGCAAATAATCAATATCTTAATCTTCTATTCAGAAAGCAACAAGGACTTGCTTTAGTAGACTGACTAACTCAGGACCCTGCTGGCTTAGGTCGTGCTTAAAACTTTTGAGGGAAAAAAACCAGACTCAGAACTTCTTCTACTCCTTCCTACTGTGGTCCCCGAAAGTCAAGGCAACATTTGTCATGTTTGGGGGCAAGTTGGTCAAAATGACTATCACATCGAATTTGGCCACACGTATTTAACATATAACAGCAAAACACTTTGTTGTTGCCAATCTCTGGCACTCAGTAAATATTGAGCAACTACTACGTGCAAGGAACTGGGTGAATAAAACAGGAATGTGGGGCCTTTTCTGGTCCATTCAGTAAGAAACCCTGGATTTTATTATTTCACGTTGCCTTCTCAGCTGTACCGTTATTTCATATTATCCACCTCCCCTGCCCCCGCAAAAAAAAAATCAGTATTACATTTTCTACTTTCCCTACAAAGGCTCGGAGTCCTGACAATAAAAATATGATACACTAGGATTTGCAAGGAGTTACAATGGAAATTTCGAGTATTCTTTTAGAAAAAAACTGGAATGCAAAAACGGCACTTCCAGTCTCTACGGTATAACTGCTCCCACACTTTCACAGCAGCTCTTTAATTTGAGTCATGAGCCCATTAATCCCATGTTTTATGTAGAGAATCCAAGACGGCAAGAGTCAGTGATAGAAGGGGCACTTGCATTTGAGTGGTCCCAGAAGGATTCCAGGACAAGGTGTTATCTGGGAGGGCAAAGGATGCTGACAGGAAGAGGGAAAGTGATACAGGGAAAGGAACACAGACAGCCTACGGTGAGCTTTCCATCCTGCTCCCGCCCGGACCTCGGAGCTCCCCCCTGCGGGGCTCAAAGCAGTCCCTCAGGGGTCTGATTCTCCAGCAGCACAGCTCTCTCTTGTTCTGGAAAAAAACCCGCTCAGACACAGAAACACAGATACTGGAGTTGGAAGTAGGCCAGAGCACGCAGAAGAGTCTGAGAAACGCGGGCAAGTCGTTCAGAACATCTACCACAGTGGGCTGCACACACAATTTGCAATACAACTGGATTCCGGATTTACGGTATCCTGAATTTTGGCTGTATTTCCTTTCCCCCATATTGCCAAAATAGAGTGCTTTCTGAGAGTGAATATATGCTCATATACTACTTAATGCAATTCCAGGAAACAGATACCAGTTTGTGTTCAACAATGAATGGAGACCCACCAAATAGCAAGAGCCAACAGTATTTGAGTGCATGTTTTGTAGCAGGAACCATGCTAAGTCTTTTCTTTGCATCATCTTAATTTCATTCTCAGCACAATTTAATAAAATAGAGAACTATTTCTGACATTCCTATATCACGGAGGAGGAATGCCAGGGACAGAGAAGTTACGATCCCCAAACAATACAGCTTCTAAGGGGCGTTGAGTTTCAAATGCAGGCCTCCCACACCATCCCCATCTCTGCTTCAGAGGCAGGAGCTGGGTGACGCCATCATTCTACAGCTTGGATGACAGAAAAACTATCTGAGAATCTTGAGTGTACTTGTGGTGGCAGTGATGCCTTTTATAGTCATCGGCATTTAACACTAACAGATGCATGCAATCCAGAGACCTGCAAGTGTACCACGTATCATGCTTCTGAGTGAAAGCGCTCTCCAAGATCTCGCGAGAAGATATAAGTAAACTATTGCACACACTTTAGGAAACATGCCAACATCAAAACAAAATAATAAATGAGACTCTGCCAAGTCACAGTACCTTCACTGTCCACGTTCCAGCCTCTGGCTCCTTAACGTTCACCACCTTGGCAGAGTTATGGATATTTAATAGCTCATTCAGGCCAAATCCCTTTTTTATGAGCTTCCCTGAAAGAAAGACACAAAGGGAACAGGCATAATCTTTCTTTCAGCTATGTGTATTAGCTGTAGGTGCTCCCAGTATAAATTACCCAATGGACAGTGGTTTCTATAGCTCAAAACACCATTTTAATTATATCTAAAAGGTACTTAATTTTAGGGTTTCTGGGCATTGGAACTAAAGTAAGTGATTCCCATTTGCTACGCTGATTTGATCTTCAAATGAGAATAACAACGGGCAAACTATAGTTATATCTCTAAAGCCATCTGAGATAACAGTTTTTATGGCTACTGAAAAGTTATGTGCGGTCACTAGAGACACTCAGATTTAATAGATGACAAGACAGTAAATAAGAATAAGTGTCCCTCTGGAGACCACTCATGGCACACTATAAACCATGAGGGTCCTGGGCAGATCTTTGCACAGAGTGTAAAACCTTAACGGTTTCCCACGAAGCACAGGAGCAGGCCTTATTGTCCGAGGAACAATTAAAGGAGGCAGCGTTACGCAGTAGCATGACACCACCTCCTACTGACTTAAGATTTACCAAGGCATCTTATAGCTGGAAATTTAGAGAGAAAAATGCAAATTTGGAATTAAGCCATGGTTTAGTTATTCACTAGGCTCTTGGCTCTCTTATGAACTACTTCTGCAGTTATAAAAACAAGTATATGAATCCTATGTTTTCATCAGAAGCTTTATAACCATTAAAAATCACTTTCTAAATACTAATGCCAATGCCAATGTCAATGACTTTCAAAATCAGTTAGGAAACATAATGCCCTGAGTAGAGGCCCTTTCCAGTCTCCGAGTGGTGAAGAACACAAGAGTTTCCTGGGTAGCATGGACATTTCGGTGTGGAGTGCTGTGTCAACAGACAAATCATTTCATAAGGCCAAACTTGTACAATTCTTGAAAATGAGGTTTCACTCACTGTATAAATTTCAATTTGATTGCTAGTGTGAATGCAGCCTTTGAGGACAATTTTGTATGTTGCTTTCATTCAGGTATCAATTATTTTCTAAGACTCAAATAAAATACAGTAAGAGAGCCAGCTATTCCCTCCACATTTATACTCACAAATAGATTTTTTTAAGGTGTCATGTGTTAAAGCCCTAATGGAAACAAAAATGTTTCGCAAACATCAATAGGTAAAAAATATTTCCAAATGAAAACACGAGGAAAAAAAAGGCTTCTGCCTTTACTAGATTACTTGTCAATGGAAGTCTTATTGTAATATTCAACAAGAAATGGAATCAAGCCAAACCCTGGTGTTTTAACATATAAAGCAAAGCAAATTAATACATTATTCTAATAAGAATATCAATTTGTTTTTTAAACAACTTCATCCGTAAAATTAAACCTTATCAAAAAGATAATCAGTAAAAACTTAGTTGTTTTAAAAGTTTTTTCATGTGATTCATTTAAAAATAACAAAATACTGAATTTTACAGAAGAAGTCACTGTGAAATATTTCTTCATAGATTAGGAAAATACAATTTCAGGTTCAACTTATATATTTTTTCTTTTGGGTAATTTAGTACAATTAAGTTACTGACTCTGTTTAAATTATTAGGAGTTTTAGCTTTTTGAAACTCATGTTAATTCAATACTTATGACTCAAAACCACTGGTTTTATTCTTACATGTCTTCCCTAGTCATTTTTCCATTTATTCATAAAGATAGCATTAACTTAACCTACACAAGCACGCAAAAAATCTTTTGCCTTTCAAGGCTTTTGTATTTCGTTATAAGATGTGCGGTACATCTCACCTAAAGGATTGCGGATTTCAATCCCTGGAGAAGGGCCACTCAGAGACACAGTGACCTCCTTCAGGCTGGGGTCAAAGGGAATTTTCCACGTGTGGACAGCCTGCTCCATGTGGTCTGTGGACAAGAGGTGAACTTTGGAGGCCTGCACAGCTTCCTCCACCCATTTTAACACCTATAAGAGAACAAGGGAAGTGTGAGCGACATCAGAAACATCCAGTTTTATACCCCCGGGACTTCCAGGTGGGGCTGGCTTTGGTGAACGATGCCACGCAGGCACTCCCTGTGCTGGTGTGACGTTTATTTCCATGTGAGTGAAGGCGCACCTTTTGTTACACCCAGTTATTGTAACTAGTAGATTCAGAATAAAATACCAGTCTAACCCGTGGTCATAGTTCAAGTTTTCTGTCTTGGGATGAGATTACAGAGCCCAAATCCAGTCAAGTGACACATGCAGCGATATTATAGTCTGTTTCATATTTCTCAAGAGATCTCTTTTCTCTCCACTCTTTCTTTCTAGATCTCTTTCAAAATCCAATGTATAAGAATAACTAGCAAATTATCAAGTACGATTTATATATATTAGGTATATAGATTATTGTGAATAGTATATTGTAATTATATATTGCATATTGTAATATATATTATAGAATATTATTCAAAAACAATGGCAATACCAGCAAAATATTCATTGTTATGATAAAATAAATACCAAAGAAAATAGAAAAAACAACCATTATATTCCTTAAAAATAGAAAAATACTTCAGGTTAGAGACAATTTAAGCAGTGTATTCTTGAAAAGTAGTCTTTTGGAAAGTTTCAAGGTATTGGGGTCCGAAAGGGAGTTAATGCCTCACTGTGGAGAGGAAAACCTTTCAGTTCACAGTGTTCTGCAGCAAACTCCCCATGAAACAGGAAGAGCACGTCTGAACGTGCAGGGCTTAGCCGAACTCACTACAATTAATGCTAAACCGTGATCACCTTTAATCTGCCTCAGACCTGCCTCTGGCTCAGATACCCTGCAAGGCAGTATGTTATCATGAGCAACTTCACTTAGAATTGTGCATAAAACAATGAACAGAGCTGGATGCTAAGTTACAAGTGGGCTATTTAAAATGGACAAAACCATTTTTAAAAATTTCAATAGTGGTAGCCATCGATCAATCAACCACACAACCAATATTGTGCAGTAACTTCACTCTCTGAAAATATCCTTTTTTTCTGTCCTCAAGGATGGGGAAAGTGACTGAGACATTATTATATAACAATGTCACAATGTTTTATTAGTTCTGTTCACTAATAAACCAAATGTTGATTGTTCAAGGCACTCTTTCAGTACTAAATATTGACGAGCATAATTTTAGTCAATATTTGCTAACAACTTTTCTCTGAACTAGTTGTATTCATGGAATTTTTGTGCATATTCATTATTTTCCCCCTTTTTTGTTAAGAATATTTATTTATTTACTTTTAGAGACAGGGGAAGGGAGGGAGAAAGAGAGGGAGAGAAACATCAATGTGTGGCTGCCTCTCACACGTTCCTGGCCCACAACCCAGGCATGTGCCCTGACTGGGAGTTGAACCAGCGACCCTTTAGATTCTCAGGCCAACACTCAATCCATTTAGCCACACCAGCCAGGGCACATTATTTACTTTTAATAAATCTTCCTGCCTTTCCTCCAGGATCGAGAACAACATCCGCTTTATCTATGTAGACCCAAAACCAGGTGGCCTGCTTCACCCATGATAAAGGTGGAATATACACTATGTCCCTGAAGGTGGTCACAATGATGATAACAGTGATATCTTCACAAATAAAAGAATGGTATGGGAAATCATGAAACAGGGACCCCTCGTTGAAATAATGTATGTAAAGTGTCCAGCACAGTACTTAGCACATAGCAGATATTCAAATGTTTTCTTCCTTCTCCAAATAAATTCCCTCCTCATCCTCTAACTGAATATCTCAACTATAGCTTCATAGGCAAAATGCAAATTCAGCCATGAAAGTTAGATAAGATTTCTGTAAATGAAAAAGAGAGGCAACGCCATTCTAGGCAGAGGGAGGACTTGAGAAAATACACGGAGACAGAAGTACCCCCAAAGTGTTAGGAACATGACTGAATCCAATTGGCCACAGTTGAGTGTTCAGAAAAGGGGAGGCAGAAGATGAGGTCGGAGGCTAGTGTCAGGGACAGACTAAGTATTGTCCCAGAGTCAGGCTGTGACATTTGCATCTTATTCCAAAGGCCCACTGAAAAATTACAGAAGGGCTTTAAGCAGAGGACTAATACAATGAAAGTGGTATTTTTCAAAGAAAACTTGTAGGTGTATCACAGATGAATTGAACATATAAAACAAATCTATGCATGACAGTTAATTACCCCATAAATCAAATGATAAATTCCCTCATGTTAACCTTATAAAGCACATGGAATTTTACAAATGAAATTAAGTATACTTATAACAAGAACAGTTTGTACAACATTGATATAACCTGGCAGCAAAGAGAATGGACTGGAATGTGCATGCGTGAACAATGACGACTTCACTGTACTAGTCAGTGGGGGTGGTAGAAGCCTTTGGGTGAGCATGTGTGCTGTATGGCCATCACATTCAAAATGGCTGAGCCAGTAGAGCAATGAATCTGCATCAGATTTTGCATGAAGCTTGAACATTCCTCCATGGAAACTACTCAGATGATTCAGAAGTCTGCAGCTATAGGCAACTGGTGACTGGTCACTTCATCATGACAATGGACCCACTCATGCATCATGCCTTGTGCAGAGGTTTCTGGCAAAATATCAAATCACCCAGGTGACTCAGCAGCCCCTATATCCCAGATTTGGCTCCCTGCATGCAACTTTTGGCTTTTCCTAAAGCTAAAATCACCTTTGAAAGAGCAGAGATTTCAGACCATTGATGAGGTTCAGGGGAATACAACAGGGTGGCTGATGGCAATTGGGAAAACTGTGGGAGATACCAAGGAGCTTACTTTGAAGAGGACTGAGGCATCACTGTCCTATGTACAATGTTTCTTGTATCTTGTATCTTCGTCAGTAAATGTCTCTATTTTTCATATTACATGGCTGGATACCTTCTGGACAGACCTCGTATATCAACATAATTGTCTAAAGAATCAAATGCCGTATTTTGAACAATGGGATTCTGAGTGACATATTACGCTTGAACTAAAATATATGCCTCACTCTACTCATCGAATATGTCCATATGCTACAGAAATCAGACCGATGGTAACGAATATTTGACAATAAATAGGACACATATTTTAATAATCAGATTGTTGACATTTGTAATTCTTAAATATAGAACAGGGCTGCCTAACTCAAGGAAATGGAAAGGACTGACTCGCCTGAGAAACTGTTTGATAAATCTGACTGATAATCAATAACTTTGAGGATAATGTCTCATGTAGAGACTAAAGAGAGAAAAGGACAAGTGAAAGTGAATAAACAGACAGAACATTTGTTGTAAGGGCAAGACACATAATGGAGCCCCACATAATTCTCAACTGAAAAGGAGGAAAAGAATTAGAAAATAAGAATTGTACAGTATCTCAACTTCAACAATGAAATGCAATAGTGTTAGGTAGAAATGGAAAGAAAAATCAATTTTTATACATCCTTCTTTAAATGTGTAATGTACCTGACATATATCCTCCTTTCATACCGAAGGGAGAGAAGTTGTGATATATTACTGGAAATCTGCCCTGTTGGCTACTAGCTGTGCACAGAAATCACTAAGTCTGGACATTCTTGTGAAAATGGAAGATCTTCTAATTGAGCTGCATTGGCATAAGGCAAGTGTGTTCAAGTGGTAGGGGATATGGGCAGGCTTTGATTTGTTCTTAATATCATTTCCAATTCATCAACATTTATGAGGCTTTCACAAAGGGATTACTGTGTATTATAATATTACTAGTTGGGAAAGATACAGACCAGACTTCTGTCAAGAGTCTCAAATCACTTTTTTACCCACTTAAAAGGAAAACATCAAATTAAAAACAGTTGCAACCCATTTTATTAGAAAATACACTTATTGCCAACATATGAAGAAAACTAGATCACTGTAAACTACAGGACCACTGTAAGTGAGGGAGGTTCCCAGCCTCTCATATTGCCACACATAAAAAATTAAAATAAAAAAACTCCTTAAACCATCTAACCATCAAAAATAATCTCATGAGATTGGAAATGGTCTTCTATTATAATGACAAATGGAATAAAACCTGAATAATGTAAGAAGCTTTGCATTGGTGCATTTTTACTAACATAAAAACTGTTTCAAATCCCTAAGGAGTCATTCATTTTACATCAAAAGTTTTAATAGAAAAATGCTTCTCTGTTGATTTGTAGCAGTTTATATCTCAAAGGGCCTTTGAGACAATCTAATCCAGCTTCTCCATGGCATAGATGAGGAAACCGATATGTAAAGAGTTCATGTACCTTTCGCACACCTAACCAGTCTGACTGTGGCTCAGTGGTTATTTTTTATAATAGCGCCTACGTTCCTGAGACACTCTCTTAGTTTAAATATACTTCACAGTGTAAATAATGATCACTACTTAAAAATAAGTTCATATGTATATTCTACTCTGGAATGAGATGCAAATGTTGTTTCAAACCACAAAAGCAGCATACATTATTATATATTAGGAAATAAAATAGTATTAAGTAGAAATGGAAGTGAAGTCACTTTGTGTATACACCTTCAAGAACAGGACTTGAAAGAAAAGCTTGGTTAGAAGGATTTTTTTTAATGGAGGTGTAATTGACATATAGCATTACATTAGTTTCAGGTGTACAACATAATAATTCAATATTTGTTTCTGTTGCAAAATGATAACCACAATATGTCTAGTTAACATCCATCACCAGAGAGTCACGATGGTTTAACTCTTCCGATGAGAACTTTTGAGATTTACTGCCTTAGCAACTTTCAAACACACCGTAAAGTACCATTAACTATAACAACCATGCTATACGTTACATCCCTAGGACCTAACTCACTTTACAACTGGAAATTTGTATTTTGACCCCCCTTCAGCCATTTCACCCATCCCAAGCCTCTAGCAACCGCTAATCTATTCTCTGTATTTATGAGTTCAGTTCATGTTTTTTTTTAGATTCACATATAAGTTCGATCATACAGCATTTGTCTTTCTCTGTCAGACATTTACCTGGCATTGCTCTTTAAATTTCCATGCATGTTGTCACAAATGGTAAAATTTCCTTCTTTTTATGATTGAATAATGTCCCTGTGTGTGTGTGTACCACATTTTCTTTATCCATTCATCAGTAGATGGACACTTAGGTTGCTTCCGTGTCTTGGCTATTGTAAATAATGCTGCAAAAACATGAGGGTGCATATATATTTTCAAGCTAGTGCTTTTGTTTTCTTTGGATAAACACCCATAAGTGGAATTGCTGGGTCATCTAGTAGGTAGTTCTGAGGTAGTTGAATTTTCTGATGAACCTCCATACTGATTTCCGCTGTGACTGCACCAATGTACATTCCCACCATAAGGGTTCCCTTTTCTCCACATCCTTCCCAACACCTGTTATTTCTTGTCTTTTTGCTAATAACCATTGTAACAGGTATGAAGTGATATTTTATTGTGGTTTTGATTTTCATTTCCCTGATGATCGGTGATGTTGAGCACCTTTTCATAAACCTCTTGGCCAACAATGTCTTTGGGAAAATACCTATTCAGATATTCTGTCCATTTTTTCATTGTTTGGTTTTTTGCTATCGAGTTGTATGCATTCTTGTATATTTTGGATATTAGGTGCACAACTATTTTCTCCCATTTAGGAAGCTGCCTTTTCAGTCTGTCAATGGTTTCCTTCGCTGTGCAGAAGCATCCATGTAGTCCCACGTTTTAGTTTTTGCTTTTGTTGTCTCTGCTTTTGCCAAATCCAAAAAATCATCACCAAGACTAAGGTCAGGGAGCTTTCCAACTATGTTTTTTTTCTAGGAGTTCCATGGTTTCAGGTCCTAGGTTCAAGTCTTAAATCTATCTTGAGTTAGTTTTTGTGTAGGATGTAAAACAGTGGTTTAGTTTCATTCTTTTGCATGTAGCAGGCCCATTTTCCCAGGACCATTTATCGAAGAGACTCGTTCCCCGTTGCATGTCCTTGGCTCCTCCGTAATAAATGAATTGACCATATACACACATACATTTATTTCTGGGCTCTCCATTTTGTTCCATTAAATCTATGTGTCTGTTTTAATGCAAATGCTATACTTTTAAAAATTACTTTAGCTTAGTTTTATAGTTTGAAATCAGGAAGCATGATGCCTCCAGCTTTGTTCTTCTTTCTCAAGATTGCTGGGGATACTTAGGGGTTTTTGTACACCCATAGAAATTTAACGATCGTTCTATTCCCGTGAGAAATGCCACTGAAATTTTGATAGGGACTGCACTGATTCTGTGCATTGCTTTGGATACTACGGGAATTTTAATAATATTCATTCTTCCATTCATGAGCAGAGAATTATCTTTGCATTTTTTTTTGTAATTTCTTTCATCAGTGTGTTATCATTTCTAATGTACAGGTCTTTCACTTCCTTGGTTAAAATTATTCCTAGGTATTTAATTTTTTCTGATGCCATTTGGAAGACATTTTGAAATATATCCAAATAAACTCCCCCAGACAACATGGTGCAGTATTAGATTTAATTTATAATTATATATACATATATATGCATATTTAATATTTACATACACACACATATGTTGTTTAATGAGAAATGGCATGCAAAAGAATGAGTTGACTAGCTGTCTATTTTACCACTAGTTGGACAGTCAAGAATTACATTATGTGAAAACATTAAAGCCTTTAAATCTATATTGTAGCTGATGTGAAAAAGACCTGCTGTATTTCCAAGAAAACCACTTGTGGTATATCCTACATGAGAGCAGAGCTGGACTTCATTCTGATCTGGCTAAGAGATGCTCCTTGGGATGACCAGGAGAGTCTCTCCGCCCAGGTTCAAGTTCATTTCTACCCTGCAGTATAGCATAGAACCCAAAATTCAGAATCATCTCAGAAATCACTTAGTATTTACTGAGCACCTGTTGATCATTTAGTACTATTGAGTTTTAATAGTCCTGAAATCGCCTCAGTACTATTGAGGATAGTACAGGATATTATCAACAACAGCAAAGAAATAGACTTACATTTCCTGCCTTATAAGACATGACAAACTAGTTGAAGAAATGAGATAGTCATTAGAAACAAATTAACTAGTTTTTACCTTCAAGTAATAAATAACCATGATCAGAATGCAAATGTTTGATTTATAGTTCTAACTGCGATGTACTTTTCTACTCAAAAATTGTTAATGGTTCCCAGGTACATCCAGGAGAAAGCCCAAACCAAGAGTTTGCCAAGTAACGGGTGGCAATGTGACTCATCTACCCTGGCTGCAGGTTATAAAGGGATGCACTGTTTGCAGAGAATTTAGAAACAATAATGAAACTGATTCAAAGCTGGCCTGCTTTTTAATATCGCCATGTCCTAGTAATCTGAATGTCAATCAAAGAGCCCTCCTTGGAAAAACATCTGTTGTTGGTTTAAAGACTAAACAATTGCTCTTATTACTGTTGAGTTTTAATAATACATGAAAGCTTCAAATTAGAACATTTTTATTACTTTCCCTTTAAGAAAGATTGTAATCTACGTAGATGCTAATTCAGAGAACTCCCAGCTATATATCAGGTGAATGCTCATGCAAACTCTGCCGCTCCCTTTCATTTCAAGAGCATTCAGTACTGTGATCCTAAGTATACTTGTTTAGATGGTATTCTAGCTAAACCTCGATAGCTCAGAAGTTACATGGGATGATGGCTGTTAAAACGATCATTCTAGCTTCAGGGTTGAAATCAGACTGCAGAGGGTGCACGGTCAGAAGCGAGGAGATCAGATATGAAGCCACTACCACAATCCAGGAGGGAGAAGACGGTAACTGGAGTAGGGCTGTGGCAGCAGGCAGCAAAACGTGGCCAGTTCTGGATGTTTGTTTAAGTCAGACTTGACAGGGATCACTGCAGACCGAATGTGGGGGTCTGAAAATGATACCTCAGTTGCCATTCATGGAGATCGAAAAGACAGCAGACAGAGTTGATTGAAAGGAGTGATGAGATGAGGAGGAGAACGTCAGCTCTCAGCTTGAGCATGCTCAATTTGAGACATCTATTTGACATGCAGGTGCAAGTATAGCGGAAGCAGTCAGATATATGGATCTGGAGTTCAGCCAAGAGGTCCAGCTTAGAGGCACAACAGAGTTTAAAGTCACGAAGCCCCCCTTGGTGACTAATTTCAGCCTCTACCCACCAAGAACTTACACACAAAGGGGGAAATACATCGTCCCATGAAATTAAACCTACATATCAATACATAGGGGTTCAGAATAGAGCCTTAGAACAAGTCTCCCTTCGACCTAATCAGACAACCTTCAGATGAGGATTTGTCCTCATTTAGGTCCCCTTGCAGGGAGAAAATGTACTAGTTATGTTGATGCAAGCATTCTAGATTTGTGGCAATTAGATTTCTCATCGCAGATGACTGAGCAGTATTCCGGCTTTAGACATCTCTGTGGTGAATAGAGTCTATTCCTGGGAATGGTCCATGCTGACAGTGCTAACAAAATTAGTTTCAAGATTCTGCAAATCATGGCAAATCCACCAGAGATGGTCACCCTTTGAGGTTTCCTGAGATCTTCCACTGATTGTATCCATTTGTATAACTCTTTGTGTACCTTATGCTGACTTAACTTGGAATATTCCAGAGTGAGCTTTTCTCACAGTAAGTGCTCACAAACAAGTGTGGTTGGTGATTCATTGTGCAGACCATAAAATAATAAATTTATGTTACAAGGTTTAAAAAAAAAAGAATTCTGGGCCCTAGCCAGGTAGCTTGACTAATCGATGTATAAATAAATAGAATACCAAAATCAGTGTATGTCTCTCTCTCTCTCTCCCCCCTTCCTCCCTCCCTCCCTTCTTCTCTCTATGCCTCCTTCTCTTTCTCTTCCACTCCCTGTTTCTCTAAAATCAATAAATTAAAAAGAATGATTTCTGGTAGAACTACAATTCTGCCCAGTTCATACAGAGAAAATGGGTAATGGGAGGGGTTAGAAACTGGAAGGGCATTTGGAAATTTGGGTCCAATGGGGATACTAGAGAGGACTGATGACAAAAGTAACCCTCAGCTTCAACTCTACGGACACTTAAAACTGGTATAAAACCACCACACCTTCGACGTGATGAAAGGTCTCCAATGTGCAACAGCTGAAAAAATAGAAGCAATCTTCAGACATTTTTGAAGGGTGAAATCACTCCTGCTAGCTATTTAAAGTGTCAAAGTGTATTTCATTCATTTATCTTCACAAATTTCTTAGGTGTCACAACGTCAATGTGTTATAAATGATCGAGGAATTTTAGCTTGCCAAAAAATAATTATTTAATATAATAAAAATACAAAAGATAGACTTTTGTACACTACATCCTCAGACCTCACTCATTGTGTGGCTGAAAGTTCATACACTTTCACCAACCTCTTATTTCCCTCACCCCCCCCCCGTCCCCAGCAACCACTATTTTACCCTATTTCTATGAGCTCAGCCTTTTTGAAAGAGTAGAACTTAAATGTTCTCACCAAAAACAATAACAGTTTTTAAGAAGATAAATACGTGAGGTGATCGATGGAGGGACTCCTTTCAATGGAGGGAATCCTTTCTGGGTATGTGCATATGTCCAATCATCACGGTGCAAACTTTGAATATCCTATCATTCTTTGGTCAGTTATACCCCAATAGGGCTGGAAAGGCATAAAAATAAAATGTTGACTTTTCCATTTATGTCTTTAATTGAATCCCTTTTTGTTTGCTCAGGCTATTTTTTATTTCATGCTTTTTTTTTCTCTACTAAATACTTATTTCAGAATGGAAAAATCTGAGTGAACCCAACTGTCCCATTAGAACTCTCCTACAGGAAAAGGAATGATAAAAATGTATATGTACGTGAATACACACATTTACATGCATCCATACATACATGGGTACATACATAGAAACATGTGTGTATGCCTACATACACAGACTAGTTGTTATCTCATTTCTGCCTACAACGAAAACAGGAGAAACCTAAACTCAGGCTCTAGCTAAGGAGGTGCTTGAGCACTGTCAAAGTCGGCTCTTTTCATTTGAATACACAGTGTCCCTCGGTATTCACAGGGCATTGGTTCCAGAACATTCCCCAGATGCCAAAATCCATGGATGTTCAAGTCTCTTATAACCTATAACTTATTTGCTTATAACCTATGCATACCCTCCTGTCTACTTTAAATCTCTCCGGTTACTTAGAATGCCTAATACAATGTAAATGCTATGTAAACAGTTGCTACACCCCATTGTTTAGGGAATGATGACAAGGAAAACGGCCTGTACACGTTCAGTACAGAAATAACCAGAGTAGGCCCCAATTACATCATTAGCAACAATGGAAGTTTTGGGAATATCTTTGATCCCCAGCTGGTAGAACCTGCAGATAGGGAGGGCCCAGTGTGTGCTATGAAGGGCTTTATATGTCCCTTACACGGGAGGGGGATTCATGGATGGGTTAGCCTGATTCTCGGGAGAATAGAGGAAGGGAGTTTTAAAGAACAACTTTACAGAGGGACCAGCTCTTCTACAGAAAAGTCTTTCACACTGCTATTTTCTTAAGTATTTGAATACCTAACCTAAAACAGATAAACTAGAACATAAAATAACTCACACTGTGAAGGAATTCTGCATTTCAGGCTCTTTTCAAGCATTTGTTTATAGTCTTTAAGTACACAGTTAAGATAAGAAACTATGAAGTGCAAGTATTCCCCAATAAAACACATTTTAATTGACAATGACTAAGAAAAGTGAGGTATGTTTGTGTCCTGGTCTGCCCCCACCCCCACGTTACTGGAAGTAAGGTAAAACACAAGACCATATGATTTATACTTGCCATGTAAGAATCCTATTAGTCTCCTGCAGCATACGCCTAATTAAAATTAGCAAGATCTCTCCAAAAAAACCTCAAAATATGGACTGAATTCCCAGGCAGAATTTCCTAGGGCTCAAGATCCGGTTCATAAATTCCGGAACCTAATTGCAAGTGAGATTAGATGCATTCGGGGTAGAAGAGTTATTTCTTTGGGGGCAGACACACATGCATGGAAACCCCAAACTAATAATGCCAAGCCACACAATCACGAGGGGGAGGAATCACAGCATTTATGACCGCATGACTGCTCCTTCGGCTTCCAGCGGCAGGCTTACTCTGGGATCCAAATCATAACTGGATGGTTGTTTTGATGACTACCATATAAATAGCACTCACATGCAGGCCCCATGCAAAGAACTTGAAAATTGGACCTCTTCTCATTTTTTCCATAACCTGTAAGCATTTGCATTTTAAAGTAACTGACACGTTGCTAGTAAGTATGAGATTTTTTTTAAACACACAGGACTCCAAATCTCATACTTTTAAATACTGTAAGATTAAAATATAGGGTGAGTTCTTTGGGTACTCATTACCCTCCACTCCTAACTTTGAAAGAAATCTTAGGTTCCAGCTGGCCTAGGGGAAAAAGAGAGAGAGAGAGGAAGAGGGGGAGAGACAGGGAGAGGAGGAGAGAGAAGGTGGGGAAGGGGAGGAAGGGAGGGAAGGAAGAAGGGAGAGAGTAGGAAGGGAAGGAGAGGGGAATAAATATATTAGATTTTCAGCTATTCTAAGGGCCTGCCTAGGTCCTAGTAATTTAAAGTGATTCAACGGATTTCAAGCATAACTTTGACTATGTTCAATTTTCAAATTATGTCCTGGTTTAAGGTGCCTCCCTACGCTTAAAATGTAAATCCACTGTACTATTATGCACTTGTTGAGCTTGGAAACAAGACAGAAGAAGTGATTTCCATGCATGAAACACAACATCCTTTGGTTGATGAATCCCACAATAGAAGTGTTCTAATCAATGAGATGGATAATCTCTTGCCTATAGACTACAATTCTTTTCTTCACTAATCAGAACCACGTAACACCAAACAGACCATAACTCAGCTGGGTGAGGTGCCCCCACTTTTAGCCAGAACTTGGGTGGACACTGCAAATACTTCCCTTAATGAACCAACTGTCTCTATGCTTCCATGTTGGTTTGGCCCATTCTGATTGACACATTATTTAAATATTTTTAACATGTAGTAAGTTACAGGCAAGTTTCACCGACCCCCAAGCTGTTCAGCCACTAAAAGGGCCCTTTTATATATCTCTGCTCTGATTATGTGTTGATTTTAAAGTGACGTTTTCAAGATCTCATTATATTTTCCATATCTCCGAATAGCCTCCTAAGAACTAATAGCATTATTCGAAAACAAGAAACTTTTGAGAGCACACATTCAAAGGCACATAAACAGTGCTTTAAGTGCATTCAACGAGGAGATACATTGGAGGATTTTAAAGGTCCAGTTATTTAGCGGTTCCACAAGGTATAAATTCCAATGACAATGTGTGCTTCGGGCAGTCGAAAAGAGAAGCCATCGATGTGGACTGAAATGACTGGGAAACTCTTTATGGAGGTGGTAAAACTTCAACATTATGCAGCTTTTAAAATCTGGCACCGTGCACAGAAACCTCAGTAACACTAACTCTTTCCAGATTCCCTCTAATCTTTAGAAAGGACCGTTCCACTTATAGCAGGCTGGGTTTTACTGGTAACGTTAGCAATAATATAGGTGAATATTCAGCACTTGCCAAACATCTTCGGTCGCCCTTTTAAATTGCAGTAAAGTTTTATTAGCTCCCACAACTAAATCATCACCGCAGAGATGGGAGTTGGAGACAGCCAGACCAATCTTAGGAGGTCCTGAGGGGAAAAGAGAAAAGTAAAGCAAAGGCCCAGATTTGGGAAAGAAATGAAAGCCATGGAAGAAGTCAGACAACATCAGACTCATTGGCATTCCTACAGGGAATTCAGATGTCTGAAAAAGACAAGACTGCAAAGGAAAGGTGATACAGAGGCAGGAGGGGGACATTTTCAACATTGTGGGTGGGGGGAGGTCAAGGAGGCAGAAAATAAAAGAAAAAGAAAAACACCCAACTCATAGCCTCCTAAGGTCTTTGCAATAAATACTGTTTATATTTATTCCAGAGCTAATTTTCACAGTTTATTAACAACCGAAGAAAGAATGAAAGTGATTTATGGCCCAAAAAGGGATGTTATATTAAGTCAATAAACATTTAAGTACAGTCATTTGACCAAAATACTGGGTTCTCTATTAGATACACATGGGTGAAAGGTATGTTTCCTGCCTATAATCGTTTACAAGGCCAGGTTCAAACAACTACAGTACACATGCACTTGTCATTTGCTATCATAAACTAAGTTAATATATCCTCTCTGTTTCACCCCTAGCAAATTCTTTTTTTTTTTAAGCAGGAGGACAGTTCTGGTTCTCTGTCTGAAAAGCAATGGTGAGATGCCTCAGCAAAAGATACTAAAATGTAAGCGTACCCCCCAATAGCTTTTATTCAGGGACAGACCCAGGTTCTGCTGGCCTCAACTTTAGGGTGTCCAGCCTTTTGGCATCTCTGGGCCACACTGAAAGAAGAAGAGTTGTCTTGGACCACACATTAAATACACAAACAGGAACAAAACTGATGAGCAAAAAAAGGGTTTTAAGTAAATGCACGACTGTGCATTGGGCCACATTCATAGCCATCCTGGGCCACATGCGGCCCACAGGCTGCAGGGTGGACCCCCTTCAGGCTTATATACTTTGGGGGCCTTCTTTTAAAAAAAGAATGCAAAGTTACAACCATAAGACTAGGCACCAAAATAGTTATCTGCAATAAAAAATAGTTCACATTCATTTAAAATTATTAAAAGCTGACAAATACTGCAAATCCCACAAAACCTATAAATTAATGACAATCGTGTTATTGTTAACTAACTGACAAGAGTAGATGATGTTTTTTTTCCCTGCATTCTCTTTGAATGACTATTTCCATGACAGAAAAAGTGTAATATTTTCTAAAGAGAGAACAGAAAGGTAATTCAGTCTTTCTCTGATATCATTCATCAAAAATTTTTGTACTCTTATCTGAGACTCTTTATAACTTTCAGCTTCATACACTGATACGCTTGGTGTTCAGGTCCATACTCAGATACACTACAGATCTAAAAATAAACCAGCCTGTCACCCTCACGTCCTGGGACACAGGGCACGTGTGAGAAGGGAAGTCAGAGTGGAAGGAGACGACAGTCTTAACCAACCATGCTTGAAATATTTTACTTTTGCAAATTCAACTCCCCTTCTCACAATATTTAACCTTGAGAACATATTTAGGCCTACTTCCTAAAGCCTTAGAAGGGGTTCACACAAGAGAAATTCCCAGTGACTTAAATTTTGTTACCTTCACTGCATCCTGTCTCCACTCCCATTCTCGGGAGGATACGTTGTACTAATTGCAACTTCCCGGCCCACTTACTACACCGATGGAAACCATCAATGTCCAGCATTTTGGGGGGTTTTGCCGCATGAAAACCAGTCAGTAGTGGGTTGCACTATCTTCCTTGCTTCGCAGCAGATGGAGAGGCAGGTGCGTCAGATTCTTGGACTGATTAGTGAAAAATGCCCAGGGGCCATTTTGAGAAATTGTCATTAGGTTCTACAAAACCTTTAAAATGAACCAAACTAGCAGAATGTCTAAATTAAACTAACCTAGCTCTGTAGGACCTCCAGAGTCAGGCATACATCGGGCTGTATGTGTGCATACAGCATGGTAAGAGCTAAGAGTGGAAGAGGCTTGGAAAAACTTTCATGGACGTTCACGACCTCACCTGCCATACCAGACGCCTAACTTTACCTGGAGATCTGGGGAAGGCACAGACAGAGGTTAGAAGCAGAGCGTCACAGCTGAGTGTATATTTAGGAGGGATCTTCCTGGAAGAATACGGAGGGTGGCTACGGAGGGAGGGTCAGTGCGATAAGCAGTGTGGCAGTTCAACTAGAATAGGCAAAAAGAATACCAAAGAGCCCATGACAGCAGGAAGGAGGAAGAGGAAAGAGATGCCTCGGGTGTCTCTCTTCGAGGTTCAAGGTTACCTGGGCAGCAATGTCAAGGTTCAAGATTCAAGGTTACCTAAGCAGCAATTTAATGTGAGACATTAAAAAAAGGTGGGATGTCTCGAACGACTCTCAGATTTCTGGCCCGAGAAACAAGAAGAATGAGGATACTGTTTCAACTATGACCAGAAGTACAAAAAGAAAGTCAGGTTCGAGAGTCATCACATTCAAAGGGAGTGCTTCGACTACTAGACGGAAAAGGGAAAACTAACCCCAAACTAAAGTATATGTGAAATTTGCTACAAGGACAAAATGTTATACCAATTACAAGTGACTATGCTTTTCATAAAGAATAAGGAAAATCTCAAGTTACAGTGTCCCTATAAATTCAAATAGTAAGTGAACTCATCAGTTTTGGATCCCTACATTACAATAGAATGACTACAAAACTGTTCTGTTCATAACTATTAAGCTGATTTACATATTGGAGCAATTAGAAGCATCCTGCTTCTGTATCAATTATATAACACCAATATAAAGTTTAACCAAGAAGGTTTAAGGAGTCAGTTCTAAGGGTCCTGCTGTTCCTGTAACTAACATGAACTAGATAAACTACTTCATATTATCATTGTATTTTCAAATTTCATATTAAAACTTTTTCTTCTAAGAGTAATATATGCTATGTTAAAAAATGAAAAAGAGACAATTATATAATAAGAAAATAATTAACACCCATTCTTGTACAACCTGCAAATAATCACTCTTCGATATTTGGGTATTTCTTCCCATATTCGTGCATTTGTGTGTGTTTGTGTGTGAGATACACATAGATTATTCACATAATTAGGATTACACAACATATAGTTTTAGGCCTTTTTATTTCAGAGCATATCTCTGAACACTTCCTGTGTACTCATCCATCTAGTAGACATTCCAGAATACTAAAGAAACTAGAGTTCATGTCCTTAAGCAGCTTTTTTAATTATTACATGAGATTATAATAAGGTACTTAAGGTAGGAGTTGGGAGACAAGTCAAATGCAGCCATTTACAGGTCATCAGTGCCCAGCATTCCAGAGGAAAAGGTAAATCCCAAAACTAAATATTCCTTGCCCAGGGCCTATGGAAAACAGGTCTTACACATGCTCATTCAGTCAGAGGCGCTTAACATGCCATCCATCACAGACTGATTGAACTCAGCACTTTGGGCTTCCAGACCACAGAAGAAAGAGGTGGAAATTGATCACGGTTTCACAAAACTATTGCACTGATCCCTTGGTTGTTTCCCAAGGCCAAGTTCTATAAATGGATCACTGTGACAGAAAGAGGGAGTACACCTCTCTCGTTTCTGAGGCATAATTAATTTTTATGGTAATTAGCCACACAATCGGCACAGAATTCTCAAGTTAAATATACTGAAGTCAGCATCTCTGATTTTACAGCAATTAAAAATATAGCTTTATGATTTAGTAAGAAACCAAATATCTTGGCTTGAACATGAGTAGGAAAGAATATTGGCAAGAAAAGTGACCACACTGTTTCTCTCATCAATCACGGGGCAGAGAAATGGAATTTTAGGCTAATTATATAATACTTGAAGCACTCAGAATATCTTAGAACATATGAAAAATCAATGAGAAATATTAGTTCAGTAGAGATGAAATACACAGATTTCAAACCGTGCCTTTCATTTGCAACATATATTCTCAATAGATATTAGTTATAGCATCAATGGGCTCAAATGTTTAATTTTAACTTTATCTACCCATAAAACAATGCTGGCATTAATCAGAGACATTTGCAAACAAACAAAAAATAACAATATTAATCCAAAGAGGTAATGAACAAAATGTTGGTTAAATTGTCCCATCTCCCAGGAATTAACATAAGTAATTCTTGACTCTTTGGAGAGATCTCCAAATACATAACTGTGGAAACTAAATATAATGGTCAATAATTTTCACAGGGACAAAAATGGCTTTAGTTAAATGGCACCAGAAAGACAACACCAGAAATAGTCCTAAATCCAGAGTTTATGAGTCATGCAGGCATTGAACTACATGCAGGCATTCAGGCAAATACCCAAAATAAGTAACGGGTACGGCTTCGGTAATTATTTTATGAGAATCCCTACAGCTCAACCTATAGTGCTCATATTAAGTGGCTGTCACATGTCTAAAGGAAAATCCAGAAAATTTTCTGAAAGCATTTTTATCTTTACAAAAAAATTAGAATGATACCATACACATTCACCAAAGAGGCTAAAATAATGAAAAAGAGAATACCAAATGTTGGCAAAGACACAGTAAGAAATGCTGCTAAGAGTTAGCCTGGATTCTTACATAGCACTGGTGAAACTGTGCATGGAATCAAATTTGGAACACAGGTGGTATCTAGTGAAGGTGAGTTTATCAAACTCTGTGACCCAGCATTCCTGGTCCCAGATATTTAACCGGGAGAAACTAAAACACATGCACAACAACAGGCACATCCTAGAATAAAGGATGTCACTTGCCAAACTAACGTATCCTTTTCAAGGCCAGTGTAATAGTTACCCTCGTCACTGGAAATGGACGGAAGAAGGGTGTCTGGGGTCCTGCAGTGTGTTGTTTCTTAACCTTGGTGTTCGTTACTCAGGGTGGCTGAATCTGTGAAAATGTGTTAACCTGCATTTTTTATGTTCACTTCCTGTATGTATCTAATACTTCAACGAAAACTCCCAGATAAAAGAAAAGAAATTAACAATAATTCCCCAAGGCACTTTCCTAACCAGGTATTTTCATTATATTTATTAAGTTTAAATTAATTAAGATAAAACTTCACTAATTAAATTCAAGAAACCCAACTATATAGCTAGAACTCTAAGGTATTTTTAAAAAGACAGAAAAAAATAAAGAAAAGATTTCCATGGTAGTAAAAATTTTAATGCCAGGCAACACACCGGACACACCTAGAGCCATTGGAAAACAGTAAGTAATGGTACACATGCTGATTTCCCAACTCTTAAGATACCATAAACTTAGCCCTGGCTGGTATAGCTCAGTGGATTGAGCGCAGGCTGCGAACCAAAGTGTCGCAGGTTCGATTCCCAGTCAGGGCACATGCCTGGGTTGCAGGCCATGGCCCCCAGCAACCGCACATTGATGTTTCTCTCTCTCTCTCTTTCTCCCTCCCTTCCCTCTCTAAAAATAAATAAATAAAATCTTTAAAAAAAGATTAAAAAAAGATACCATAAATTCTAAGATACATACACTATTATTTTACTTGCCAATTAGAAAGAAAAAAAACACTTCTAATCAATCTAGGACATGCCAGTGATTGTAAAATAAGTTCCATTTAAAAGATATCACATGGTTTTTATTTCTGTAAAATGCCTCTTAGAATGGGTGAGAAATGTGTCATAATAGAAAAGAAGTACTACAGTGGTCAAATTAGCGAAGGGTCCACCTGGCAGGCATACTCCAGGAAGGATTCCTGAATCAGTGGGACAAAAGGAGGTCCTCGAAAGGTGAAAAGTAAAGAATTGAACGCTGGAAGGTGAGGTTATTCCAGGTTAAGAAGCTTTAGAAGCAGAAGTGCAGAGGCAGCAAAGCACTCACTCAACACTGCATCAGGGCAGAGGGGAGATAGACTAATTAGAGTGCGGAATGGGGCATTGGGAAATATCTGGAAGCATTTGGATGGCAAGGTGAGGCCAGATTATAGAGAGGATGGAATTCCAACAAAAACAATTTGGATACCACTCAACTGGCAGTAAGAGACGGTTTTTAGAACAGGGACCAGACAGGACTGAAGTGATGTTTGAAGAAATTTATCTTACTGGTTTCGACTGGAAAACACAGAAGTAGGGAAGGAAGAAATGATTGCAGTAATACAGGTGTGAGGTGATGAAGACCCGGGCTGCAGTGCTGACATTTGAAAGGGCACTAAATAAAAATTTCCACACTTATCTTCATGATGCATTCCATATGTAAAACTAAACTTGAGGTTATAGTAACTACAGCTTCCTAAAAAGAAACTATGTGCCTGTTCTTCTTCTTTCAATGAAACATTTGACTTAAGACTGGAAATTTCAACATGTGTTTGAGCTAGAAATATTATACATTGTGTGCAAGCTATAATCTATAAATATAGCTGGTGCAAATAATAGAGATGAGTAGAGTGATAATGAATAAAAAGAGTTATAATGAGAAATAAATATGAGATGAATAAAAATGATTTATAACGAGAAATATAATGAATCTTCTTTTCACAAAGATTCATTCAAGCTTTATCCTCAGGTTTCTTAAGACCTAAAGGTTCTAAATACCTAACTAAAGAACCTCTCGCATATTTACCGACTAACCTGTGTATGTTGAATGTTAGTTCCATTTAGATCATGAATGACGGTAAATCATTCAGCATGTAAGAAATTGGGTTTCTCAAAGCAACAAACAACAAGTGTTGGAGAGTTGTGGAGAAAAGGGATCCCTAGTGCACTGTTGCTGGGACTGCAGACTGGTACAACTACTATGGAAAGCAGTATGGAAATTCCTCAGAAAACTAAAAATGGATCTGCCTTTTGACCCTGCAATTCCACTACTGGGACTATATCCTAAGAACCCTGAAACACCAGTCCAAAAGAACCTTTGCACCCCGATGTTCATAGCAGCACAATTTACAATAGCTAGGTGCTGGAAGCAACCTAGATGCCCATCAGTAAATGAGTGGATCAAAAAACTATGGTACATTTACACAATGGAATTCTATGCAACAGAAAGAAAGAAGGAGCTGCTGCCCTTTGCAACAGCTTGGATGGAGCTGGAAAGCATTATGCTAAGCGAAATAAGCCAGGCAGTGAAAGACAAATACCATATGATCTCACCTTTAACAGGAACCTAAACAACAAAACAAAGAAATAAGCAAAATATAACCAAAGACACTGAAATAGAGGACAGGCTGACAGTGACCAGAGGGGAGAGAAGAGGGAATTTCAGGGGAGAATGGGAAGGGTTTACAGGAACAAATTTAAAGGACACATGGACAAAAACTAGGGGGAGGGTGGTAATGGGAGGGAAGTGGGAGAGTTGGGTGGGTGGGCTGGATCGGGAGTAAAAGGGAGAAAACTGTACTTGAACAATGATTAAAATTAAAAAAATAGAAAGAAAGAAAAAATCCTCACTGTGAAGGAAAAATTAAAAATAAATTTCTCACTTCTAAAAAAATAATGATAATAAATAAATAAATAAAAGGAATTGGGTTTCTCTTACCTCTGTCTATTTCTATCTCCATCCCCTTTTACCCACTAGCTAGTTTTCTTCCAATAACTCATGTAGGACACAGAGTCTCAAGTGTTTATAATCTTTATACTAACATTAAGGCTTAAAACACTAAGTAAACTGCTTTCCTTAATGAAATGGGGCAAAGTCTGTGTAGTCTTCATCACTGAGTTACACAAATGATGATTATCTGTCTTTAGAATGAATCTGAGGTACACAATGAGCACTCAGGCCGTTTCTCCACTGAGGTAGATTTCCAACTGGTAAATCCTTACAGAATGACTACAAAGCTGTAAGGAGACTACTTTCAAATTAAATTTGGCATCACATGCATGATATGGAATCATTTTCTTAAGCCATAGTGCTACAGGACACAGAATTACCTGCAAAGCAAAAAAGAAAACTAGAATCAATTTTTTCTTGGAAGTTTTATGAATTGGAGGATAGAAGACTGGCTATTGTCCCTCTTTCACTCACAGTAGACATAATTCAAGGAGATAATGTGTCTGCCATTGGGAAATAAAATGATCTACTCGCTCAAAATCTTCTCATCTATCTAGTTATAGACATACACTTGCTCTTATAAACCTTAGAGCAATAAGAGCTAAGCCTATACTACAAGAGACTGGATTTAGAGGACTGAATATAAGAACATAGTCCTTTATGATAGTGACATGTAGTGGAATCATGCTGGTGGGTTAGAAAAAAAATATTTGGGAGATTGATCATAACTTAAAAGTAAATGAGGTGGTTTTAAACACAGCTAACAATAAAAGACTTACTATTTACCTATGGGACAGGATGGAATCAGATTATCCAGCCCTCTGCTTCTGTCATGCCTACAACTCTCACGAGAGAGGCCGGTAGGTGTGTGATGATTTTCAAAAGCTATGTCATCACGACCTTTATGTCTGCATGTCTTTATGTAAGCAAACTGCAGTTCCTTGTTTGTATTTTGTTCTTTTCTCTATTTGTTTAAGACATTATCTTCATCTTCTGTATATTATCTTCACATTTATGAAGTCACTTAATAATGTATCTTCATTCTTAAGAATAATGAATACCCTTTTCTCATATACCGAACCCATAAATCCTTCAGTAACTTTTGATCCTCTGGAATTCCTGACGCTCTTCCCAGTTTTTTGGCAGGCAAGCACTACTACCAGATAAAATACAAAACAAAGGCTTGTCTGATTTGGCTCTTTTCATTGATTATTATAAACCATTCTTAAAAATTTATCAGTGACATATTATTCCTTACTCATTAATTCTCGACTTTATAACATTTTAAGATTCTAAGTCTTCTGTTAATACCTAGCCTATTTGACTACTTCACACGAATAATTTGCATCTTTTTCTCTGCAAAATCTGTAATGTTTGAATTCTTCAAAACAATAAATGCCACTCTTTAAGTCGTTTCTGGCAGAATTATCATCCTATGACACGATAAGGTAAACCAGCTCTAACTAATTCTGAGGCATCACGCTCTTCTCTGTTGCCTCCATTGCCCCCCGCCCCCCTCCCCCTGGCCCTCTCTCAAACATTCTCTGAAGCACTATCTGCTTTCCAAAACACACAGTGTTTGTCTGACTGATCGGCACAGCAATCTGCTTCAGACACTTTCAAATCAATTTTGTTCCAATTGGGAGTACCAGGTCAGGAATTGCTCCCCCCGAGACAACTGAAAGCTCTAGGCAATGGAGAAATCATCTATTTTTAAACACAATCCAAAAATAGCAAAGGATTATGATCCGTAAGAGATGACAAATGAATGAGAGGAGAGGAGCCCAGGGTTTCTGGCTGGAGGCGATGTCCAGCCTAGAAATCAAGGTTGAGTTGAGAAGACATGGATGTAGGTTTAGAGTGGATGAAGCACCTAGAATTTTAAGGAAAAAATTCTGGAGAGGAGAGAGCTATGAAAACAAAAAGACCCAGTCTTTGCACAGGGGGCCTCTTGCATCTTTGCCTAAATGACAATCTGTGCACGTGTGGGTTAAAACCCTGAAGGACAGGAGAGAGCCACTTCCTACAAAAGAAAAATGACTCAGGATAAGTAAGGTAAAAATCGCTAGAGATCACAGTAATTATGTGGGTTCTTTTCATCCAGAGTGGAGAGAACTTGTTGAATTCATGGTGAAATCAGTAGACACCCCCAACCCTTACTCAATTATCTCTAGAATAAAGGCATTATTTTAACCTACTGTTGAAGAGCTTAAAAACAAGCTTCTAAGGATCAGCCAAATCCAGAAGTAACTCAAATCCCTGTCATATAAAGTCCCACAATCTTTAAATGAACACAATAAAATCTAACACTCAACAGTATAAAGACAATATACAGGCCTACGTATGTGGTTATATGAAATAACAGAACCTCAAAATGCATGAAGCAAGACCTAACAAAACTAAAGAGGCAAGTAGACAAATACACAAGTAGATTTTAGCATCTCTCTTGGTAACTGATAGAAGTAGACACAAAATCAGCAGTATACAAATGTGAAAATACTATAAATGATTGTAGCTAACTGACATTTATAGAACACTTCACTCAACAGAAAAATACACATGATATATTTTCAAGTGCACATGGATCTATGTCAGCCATAAAACAAGTAGCAACAACTTTCAAATAAAGCCTACAAACCCTATTTTTATCATAATGACATTACATTAGATAGCTATTACAAAAAAGTTTCTGGAAAATTTCCAAATAACTGGCAATTAAAGAACATACTACTAAATAACTCATGGATCAAAGAAAAAAGCACAAAGGAAGCAGAAAGTATTTTAAGCTGAATACAAATGAAAACACAAAAGATCCTGATTCCTGGAATGCAGCTAAAGCTATGCTCACAGAACAATTTATAGCATTAAATGCATGTATTAACAAGTACAAAGATCTCAAAGAAAATGAATGATCTAATCTTCTAACTTCAGAAATTTGAAAAGAGTAAATTAAATACAAAGTTAGAAGAAAAAACAAAGGACAGAAAGCAATCACACAGACAAAAGAGAAAGAGAAATAAATCAATGAAAACAAAAGCTGTCTACTTAAAATAAATGTTAAAGTGTGACAGCCACTTGATTCAACTATCAGGCAAAAGACAGAAAGTGTACACAAAATCGTATCAGAAATAAAAAAGTGCCTGCCATCTCTACTGATGCCCTGGGTAGTAAAATGAGAATAAGGCAATACTGTTCTCAAAAGACTTTTTTTGTCAATAAATTCAATAAGTCAGATAAAACAGACAAGGTTTTTGATAGATGATTTCCCAAAGCATATGCAAAAGTAATGGAAACTCTGAATAAGCCATGTTTAGAGAAGCTGATTCATAATTAACAACCTTCCCATGTAAAATCTCCTTACCTAGATGGCTATAGTGGTAATGACTATTAAATATATAAAGAAAAACTACACATCAATCTTCTCCAACTTCTTTTAGAAAACGGAAGAGTGGAAACATTTCTTAACTCATTTTTTGAGACAATCATCACTCTGACTTTATTTTTTAATTTCATTAAATCACTTTTACTGTCATTCTGTTACAGCTGCCCCAACCTTCCCTGCTTTGCCCTCCTCCACCCAGCCCTCTGCCTGCTCCCTGTCAATTCCCATGCTGTTGTCCATGTCCGTGGATCATTCATTCCTCTTTGATTTTAAAGTCAGCAAAAACATTGCATTAAAAAACACTATAGACTAACATCCCTCATAAAATGAAAACAAAAATCTTTAACAATTTTTTAGAAAATCAACAGAAAAGACAGCCCAATAAATTAGGCAACAGATTTGAACAGACACTTCACTAAAGAAGATTTAAAAATTGCCAATAATCTCATGAAAAAATGTTCCACATCACTAGTTATTAAAACCACAAAATAAAAGTACACCTCATAGAGTAGCTAAAATCAAAGAGATTGTCAATTCCTAGTGTCTGTGAGAATGTAGATCAATTGGGACACATACGTTACTGGTTCAAATGTAAAAATAGTATCATTATTTTGAAAAATAGCTTAGTAGTTTTATATAAAGTTAAATATACACCTACACACAACCCAGCGATTTTACTTTCAATTATTCATTCAAGAGAAATGAAAAAATACGTCTTCACAAAGATACAGCAATGTCCAAAGTAATTTTAACTAAATAGACAGACAATGGACACCACCCAGGTGACTGACAACAGAAGGGATAAATGAACATGGTATATCCATAAAATCGAATGTGCTAAATAAAAAGATAAGAATTAATTAGTTGAATCATTAAAAGCATTAAGTTACCAGAAGCAACAGTTTGTGGGTATATCTCAAACACATTAAACTAAATAAAAAAGCTAGACATATTTTCAATTTACATGAAATTTTACAAAAGATGAAGCTAATGCAGTGATGAAACACAAGCCGGTGGCTGACAGACGGAAGGACAAGGGACGGAATTGCCTGGAGGAGCACAAGGGAAGTGTGAAGGGCGATGGACATGTTCCCCATTATGTTTGTGGTGGTGGTCACACAGGTGTTGAAATTTGTCAAATTTCATCAAGGTGCACACTTCATATGGAAGCATTCTTGACAATGCAAACTACCTCGGTAATACTGGCTTAAAAGTATTTTGTGAGTATATAGAACATGGAAATATTAGTAGTATCAATAAGAAGACAAAGATAAATATGCCAAAAGCATGCTTTCTTGTTGTTCATATGAAGTAGACCAAATGTGTGTGTGTGTGTGTGTGTGTGTGTGTGTGTGTACTGTGATTCACTCACTCACTCATAGTTCAGAAATAATAGTAATTGAACACCAAGGTAGAATAAGATGCTGGAAGTGTTTATGACAACACCCCTGCCCTCTGCAGCTCATAACCTGGCACTACTTCAGAGAGAAGAGGAGTAGGAGAGTGCACATGCAGACAGGAAATGTTAATTCAGGTGGGCACAAGGATTTAAGAAGAGCTTTGGAAAAGGAGGACTCTACCTTTCGACAGCTTGTGAATGTTCTCCTTCTCCAGATACAGATGAAACATGTATTTGTTTAGCCCTTGATTTTTATCACACACGAGCACAGGTTTTCTTCTGTGCTTTGAAGAGTTAAATGCATTATAAATAACTATTTCTTATCACTGAAGGCTCAAGCTGATGCTAGCATTAGCATCAGAGAAAAAGATTATAAAATAGGCTTCAGTTGATAATTCAATCCCTGATACTGAATGCTATCTTTATCATCCTTCGTATTCCAATTTCAGAAGCTGGAAAGCAGTGACTTCCAGAATAGTGATTTTACATAAATGAATCCCAAACTATTTCATTTTTCAGTGGCAATTAATAACCCATATCGATGGTCTTCAAACTTCTTTTTCTTTCAGCAGAACCCTCTGTCAAATCACATCTTACGCAGAAAGAAACGCAGAACAGAGGTCAAGGCGGAAATGTTCCAGCAGAAGTTGGAGCAAAGCTGACCTTCAGAGCTCCCAACACCTACTCCAAACAAGCACCATGAAGCCCGGGGAGGGGGGGGGTGCCAGAGGTTAAAGATAAAATCTTGTTTTTATAGAATTTTTAAAGATTTTATTTATTTATTTTTAGAGAGAGGGGAGGGAGAAAGAGGAGGAGAGAAACATCAATGTATGTTTTGCCTCTCACATGCCCTGTACTGGGGACCTGGCCCGCAACCCAGGCATGTGCTCTGACTGGGAATCAAACCAGCAACCTTTTGGTTTGCAGTCTGGCACTCAATCCACTGAGCTACACCAGCCAGGGCAGCAGTTTTTTTTTAATTAAGGTATAATTGACATTTCTCATTATATTAGTTTCAGATATACACCATAATGATCATTGTTTTCACAGTGAAATCCTCACCATAATAATTCCATTTAAACTCATCACTATACATAGTTACAAACTCTTTTTCTTCTTGAGATGAGAAATTTAAGATCTGCTTTCTTAGTAACTTTCAGATATGCAACATAGCATTATTAAGTATAGTCACCAGGCCATACATTACGCCCCATTACTTGTGTATTTCATAACTGGAAGTTTGTATATTTTAACTCCATTCACCCATTTTTGCCCACTCCTCACCTCCCACTTCTGGCAACAACCAGTCTGTTCTCTGCATCTATGAACTTTTGTATCTATGGTTTGTGTTTTATTTTGTTTTTAGATTCCATATATAAGTGATCAGATTATGTGGCATTTGTCTTTCTCTGCCTGATTTATTTCATTTAGCACAATGCCCTCAAGTGCCATCCATGGTGTAAATGCCAAGATTTCATTCTTTTTATGACTGAACAATATTCCACGGTATGTATGTATGTTCATATGACACATACATATGACACATACTACACTTTTTCTATCCATTCACCTGCTGATGGACACTTAGGCTGTGTCCTAAAGCATAGCTCAAAATCATTTCGCTGCATAATCGAAGAATAACATTATACATAAAAAAACTGATTCATTTCTTTGACACTGGCGCAAGGGACATGTATTCATTTGCTTCTTATCCTTTCAGGTAGGGAATAAGAAGCCAGGAGCGCTCCCTCCATTTATTCAGGGAGGTTCATCTCGGCTCCCAGGGTCCCTCTCTCCAGGCGGGAGGACGCTTTGCTTCATTCCACGGGTGCAGAAGTCAGCGCGTGTCTGAGAAGTCTTCACGGTCAAACCTTCTAGCAGAGTAGGTTCATGTGCCTTTTAAAATAACATGTCAGCACTAATCTAAAATAAAAATAAGTTTAAACTTCTCGAAATAAAAGTTACTGAGTCTGACAATGGAAAGGTTTTCCATTCGGGTTCTAGTCTTTCGCACATCTGCTTAAGCTAGACGTTTCTGAAAGAGCAGTTCTCTTACGGAAGAGAAAGTTGAAGTGGAAGTCTGCACTTCAACCTCCAGGCCCCATCTCAAAGAGAAAGTAATAAGGAATGAGTGAAATGAAGAAATACTAAAAGACTTATCCAAATATTTTTGAAGCTGCAAAAATATGCAGGGTAAGTTTAGGGGGAAAGTACAAAGTGTTTTGTTTTGTTTTTAAATTGGCTATTCTTACTGTGTTTGCTTTGGAAACTTCATCTGAAAATGACCTTTCTTCTGTTTGATATTGTAGGTTGAATTAATAAATGACATTTATCTAAAATTATGGATTCAGCACTGTCTTATTCTACATTTTTAACAAAAATAGAAGATATTTTAGAAAAACAAAACAAAAAATTCCAGGAATCCAGGATCAGGTTACCTATTCCTGTAGCATTTCTATTACTAAAAAATAACTGAAATTCAAGACAAGTTGTTTATTTTTAAAAGATAAAAAACATATTTATTCACAAATCAAATCAGTCCTTTTGTCTATTTCCCTATTCGTGGTTTTATTACTTAAATACATTGCATAAGACAGTATTACTTCATTAAAAAAGAGTAAAGTGTTACACATTCCTCACTGATCCACTGACTTTCTCCATTCCAACAGGCTATGCCAATTTAGATGTCACCATGACAAGTCTTGTTGTCATGTGTCAACTCCCCTTTATAAAGTAAACCTGTGTGCCAAATTCCTAATGGCTCTCTGATACCTCTGGATATTTATTTTTCTAAAACTACCACTCTTCATATTGGTTATTATATAAGGAAAACAAGAAATTCCGAAGCTGAGGGGAAAGGACAGTCAGCAGCAAGAATGGCCTGAACACAGAATGTGTGTACAGAGGAGACCACGTCGGCTAGCGGACGTGCCAAATCAACGCGATTGTGAACAGGTCTGGAAGGGCTTCCGAAGGATGACAGCATAGGCTGCCATAACACACGCCTGTGTGGCGCAAGGATCCATTTGAGCCAATTATTTTAAGAAACAGCAGATACAGGATTAGACTCTGGCTTAAATCTGCATAACAAAACTTGCCCTTGTCCTGGTCATCTACCCAAAACTGGCCTCCCCCACGCCTTTCCGTTGTCCTGAGCTGAAGAGGTATTCTGTAAGCCTAAGTTCTAACCATCTCCAAGAGTTACTACCTTTTTCCTGCGGTGTCTCCCACATATGCATGAGGCATACATGTTAATAAACTTTTGTTTCTTTATTATTAATTGATCTTTTGTTACAGAGTTCCCAGCTGAGAACTTAGAAGCCCTATACTTGAGGAAGAAGCAAAGTTAGAATGTGGAGTTTGGGTTTTCATTTTGCTTTTAGATAGGGGAGACTTTGATCTCTCTCCTCCCAGATTCCAAAACCTGACAACCTGAGACAGAAGGTCTATGTGTGATCGATCCATCCTGGCACCCCCAGAGCTCACAGCACAGGGCCGTGCTTATAAATCCACCCCATACAGATGTGGGGTCTGTTTGGAATTTTCTTTGTTGACTGAAAATGCCTTCATTGTGTTCTTTATTTTAAAAAGAATACACATTCATCTTAAAAGTCAAGAAAACACATAAAAGAAAATAATGTTAAAATGACCTATAATTGTATTATTTGGTATTACCATCAACATATTTGGGTGTGACTTTTTAATTTTTTTTCTAGAAATACACATATATATGTAAATAAATTAATGTATTTTTAAAACTTCAATCTTACCAGATATGTATTTTTTAAAGATTTTTATTTATTTATTTTTAGAGAGGGAAGGGAGGGAGAAAGAGAGAGAGAGAGAAACATCAATGTGTGGTTGCTGTGGGTCATGGCCTGCAACCCAGGCATGTGCCCTGACTGGGAATAGAACCTGCAACACTTTGGTTCGCAGCCTGTGCTCAATCCACTGAGCTACGCCAGCCAGGACTCAGATATGTATTTTTAATAAACATTATTTGAAGTAATGATCATTTTAATTACTTGTTATATTAATTTGTTGTTTAAAACTGTTTTACGCACTATTATATTATTAAGTTAATCTGTTAATTTAACAAATGTTATTTTAATGAAGAGTGGCCAAATTTTCACAAACGGGTTCCCTAGTTCCTGGAGACTTTCTGCCTATTCACAAGGCAGGGATTGAACAAAGGAGAAGAAGGACTCACAGACACAGACAACAGTGTGGACACTGTGGTGGGGAGGGGTATAAGGGGACTAAATGGTAATAGAAAAAAAATACAATTAAAAAGATTTTAATATTTAAATTTTAAATGGTTCAACCATACCACATGTCTTTTTCTAAGTTTATAATCTAAAAAGGTGATAAAACAACTCAACAATAATATTCTGAAAATAAATTATTTGTGTCTATTGAAAATTGTAAGTAAGGATTTTAAAGGTGTGGGTTTTTTTTTTACCTTCTCTTTACCCATTCACTCACTCTAAAACTGTTTAAATTATATAGTAAATGACCTAAAAGCACACTTTTCTTCTGGGGCCAGTGGCAAGAAAGAGAAAAGCCATTTGTAATCTTTGTCACAAAGCCAAATCATAACCAAAATGTTATAAGGGAGGTCTCAGAAGTAGCTCATACCATCTCTCAAAGATCTTGCTTTTATAACCCTATTACAATTGGTCCATTCTAGGGATGTTTAAGGAAACCTGGAAAATATATGAAGCATGGATTCTGTTTCCATTTATTTACCCTTGGTCATAAGGAAATTTCTTAAATAAAACTTCCCTAACTTTGACTCTTTTAACTCTTTCATCTCCTCTTTGCTACTGCAAAATAAGAAGTAAAAATTACACAGCCTTTAATGAACATTTTTTATTTATATTGAAGCAAATAAGAATACATCGTAATATATATTTGGCTTTTGCATGGCTTTTGCAATGCAGCGTCTCCATGGAACTGCTTACCACTTCGTTAGACAAGCCTCCTGTCTCCAGAGTTGACGGTGGGTCCCTGTCACACAGAAACACTGAGAACACGGCCTACAGCTTTCTTCGTTCTTTATGTATGGAATCCCTAAACCACTTCTCAGAAAACAAAGTCAGTGTGTTTTCTGCAATGGCATTAAGCTACTTTCAACTGACACGGTTATTTCTGCCACAGGTACTAGCCAAATCTTCTCTTGCAACTTCAGAATAATATTCATCTACTGTGTGTAGTACAAGAGGTATGGCTTTTTCTTTCCTGTGAATAGTAATTATATAACAGGACCCCTGAGTAGATAATCAAAAGAAGAAAATCAGAAAATAATAGCAACTCTGCTATGTCTAGGGCTTAGCAACAGCTAATTACCTTGGGCTAATTTATTAAATTATCACTGTTCAAGGAAAATACTGGCAGTAGGCACCTCTTGATCCAGAGAAAAGGCATAGCAACCAGACCTTTTCCTTCCCCCCCTTCTGTGATAGACAGAGGACTGACCATTGATATCCTAGGCATACAAATCTCTTGGTCAGACTGACCCAAAACCTAGATATTCAAGAACCTTTTGAGAAAGAAGCAACTACAATTGCAATATTCTTCTCCCCAAGATGTAAAATTAGATCCTTTAGCCCTGGCTGGTGTGGCTCAGTGGATTGAGCACCATCCTGCGAACCAAAGGGTCACCAGTTCAATCCCCAGTGGAGGCACATGCCTGGGTTGCAGGCCAGGTCCCCAGTAGGGGGCGTGCAAGAGGCAATCACACTTTGCTGTTTCTTTCCCTGTCTTTCTCCCTCCCTTTCCCTTTGTCTAAAAATAAGTAAACAATCTTTAAAAAATTAGATCCTTCCCAAAATACTTTGAACATGTGATCTCACTTGATTTTCACACACAAAATAATTCTTACTGTATGTGTCCCTACTAATTCCTAGATTAGATCATTAAACTATAACTCCTTTCTTAACAATAATTTAAAAGCTTTGCAAAATGCAACTACTAACTTTTTGGAAACAATAGGCATATAGCCTTTTAGATGTGTTAGTTTTTATTAGATCAGATATACTCTGCTGTGTGTCTGTGTAAAGAGAGAAAGAGAGTGTGAAAGAGAGAGATGCTTATTAACTGACCACGGATATATGCTTTCTCTAAATAAGCAAACAAACAAAAACTTTCAAAGGACTCTTTAAAATTTAAAGAGACGAAATATGAAAGGAAATACCCAAACAGTTGATGCTCTGGGAAAACGGCTCAGTAGAATTTTCTTTGCTTCAACGCTGGGGATGTTCTTCATGTTTTCTTGTGCTCCTTTGTGGTTCCCGGTGGGCTAGCTCTTCAAGGGATCATGGTCACATGGTAACCACAGTGACTTCAGTGGTTAAACAGTTGTTTCAGTTTTCATGATCAAGCATTTGGGACATTTTCCTCTCATTTCAAATCTTTTGTTTCGGCCACAACTCCAGTAAAAATAAAGACCCAGCTCTCTAAGTGTGGGGACTAGATAGTCTCTCTCAAGCCAGTGCCAGTTGGAATTTTTCGAAGACTTTGAGATTGACACTGTTACATTTTTGATAGTTAAGACATGTGTCAACCCAAGTTAGCTGTGCAAGCATGTGATTGACTCTATTAAAGCTGACCTCCCCTAGTCGAAGTCAGTACTTTTCTTCAGCTTCTAATCCAAACAGAGGCAGCCAAGTAAACGGGTGTACCTATTCTGCTGTTTCTTTTGTCCTGTTGAATGCATGTATCCTATTGGCTAACATTTGCTCTTAAAAAAACATTTCTTTTCTTTTAAGAAATATTCTTTCATTCATTTATATATGCTCCTTTCTCCTTTCTCTCTGCATTTGTGGTATTTCAGGAAGAAGCTTTAGTGAGTAGTTTGCATCTGTTTTCTGAACTTTGAAGACAAGTAATACCAGGGGTCACATACTAGGATTGTCTTATGAAGGACTGTGGGGCAACACTTTCACGGTGAAACTTGCCTTTCGTGGGCAGTGAGTTTTGTTTTGGAGATATGAGTCCTCCCACCTTCACAGAACACGCCGCCACAGTTCGTCACCACCACGTCTAACAGTCGCCAGAGCCGACACAGGAAAGCACGAAGCGGAAGGCAAACGTGCTCAGTCTTCTTCCAGCACTTACCTTTTTAAACAGCGCACCCCCGCCCGCCACGGCCTCACACTGCTGGGGCTCTGCTGGACTCTCGGATTCTCTGCCTCCACGGGCTTCTGCTGAGAAGAGCCATCTTTCTTTTCTTCACTTGCAAGGAATAGTATGTACTTTGCACACTGCAAGTGTCATTTTGAAAAACTGGGTAACAAATAATTTTTAAACAACCAATGACGTCATGTTTTGTTTTGTTTTGTTTTTTTCTAAACAAATGGAAACGTGATGTGCACATGGCTTCATTGAACCACACCAGGGACCTAGAAAGCACCTCCAGGCAGCGTGGGATGCGACGGTAACGGTGTGACTGCAGCATTAGAGCTCCCACCACACACGTGTGAGGATAATGTCATTCTTTGCATAATAGCAGAGAAAGAAAGAATCCACCAGAACTCAGGTAAGTGCTCCTTTTTGGTGTGTTTGAGGATGGAGAGACATCCCTAAGACTGTAAAATCTGAGCTCTGGGCTCTCCACTTTCAATATTGAATTGGTGAATTCAAAGAAGGAATAAGTGGAAACATTTACACATCGTTTCCACACTTTTCCTGTAACCTTCTACAAGGTAATAATGGTCTCCGATACATTTACAAATTTCAGAGGAAACACCAGTTTCTACTTCTTTTCAAGGTCAGGAGTGAGGTTATGTTTTGGAAATAATGTCTGGAGTGAAACTCGGAATAAGGGAAAACCAAATGGCAGATGCCTCATCTCAGAGCATCCATTGTTCAAAAGCGCACATGCAGAAAACTCTCGGTTCTAACCCTAGTCGCAAGTGGCTTTTAGCCAAAAGAGCAGGAAGAGACTGTGCCGAATTCATACTCCAGCAACGTTTATAGTTTTTCTAATAGCAGTACTGACGCCAACAAAAACGAGCCTAAAACTAACAAGAGACATATATCCAGTGATCTCTACTCCGTGAGGCTTTCCATTGCTAGGTTGTTAGAATTTTTCGCGGATTGCCTGCAAGACCGTCACTCCATTTCCCTGGGGTTTTGCTACTTCCTTGGAAATATCTAGTGACTTCAGGTCCCCCTTTCGCACTGGAATTCCTTAGCGGAAAAAAACAAAGATTTTTTTTTTATCTCTGCCCGCACTCCTGTTGCAGACAGCAGAGAGCAGAGAGGTTCACCTGCCGTGCCTTCCTCCCGAAGAACTCCGTGGACCTGTCTGTTGCTTACTGTGGGATGCTTCCCAGGCCCCCATCACTTCCCTCCTCCCAGTGCAGGGCCCGCCCGGCTCTGCCTACTTTCCTCACTTCACATGAGCTGCAGCTACACGCACACGCTCCAGGACTCACCGGGGAGTGGGATTTATTTTCCTACGGAGTGTATATTATCTCATGATGTCATTATTGTTATTAGTTCTTTATAGCAATACGATTAAATGAAGCCATGTGTCACTATGTTTCCATTTGTTTAGGGGGAAAAAACAGTTTATTCTTTAAAAAATTATCTATTGCCTGTAGGCCTGTGAAGTCAAGGAAAGCCCTCAGCATAATACCTGAAACATCATCAGCATTCTGCAAGGGTTACCTATACTACTGTGATTATTACTGATGTTCTTATTATCTCAAAATAAGCAGTTAAACCCTGTCACTTTTTAGTGGTTTTATTGTGATTGAAATAAGGAAAAAGACAAATGCAGGGGGACTGTAAACGTTTGAGAGTCTTACAAAAGTCTTTAGTAGTTCTGAATCCACTCTCCCTTCGGTATTTTTTTCTAAAGGAGTGGGGGGCTCACCAAAATACCCCTCTCCTTCTGAGCTTTTCATAGGACCCATTATCAACTCGGAACTCTCTTTGGCAGCTGAGCCATTCCTGTCCTAAGAAACCCCAGGCTGGTGTTTCCATTCTCCTGGGACTCTATTGAGCTGACCATATGTATTCCTTATTCTATTTCACCTTCACAACCATCCTGTGAGTTCATGAATATGCCATTTTTCACATAAAGCAACAGTCTCAGAGGAGTTAGATAAAGTTAAGCAAAGTTGTTCAACCGGCTAATGGCAAAGAGGTCATTCAAACCCAGGTCTCCCTCATTCTAAAGCCCCAGTTTCTCATGTTAGCATTCTCATCATAGGCAGACAATGAATATGTACCTCCTCGTTTTAAGAAAAACATCTAAAAATGTAGCTGGAATATTGTGACTAGCACGTATCACTAAACAACAATAACAGCAGCTCATATTGTTGCTATGTTCTCAACACAACGACCACACGAAGTGGGCACCATCACTCTCCCCGTTTTACAGACGAGGACACTGACACAGAAAAACCAGGGACCCATCGAAGGTCACGCGGCTGGAATGGGAGCCGTGGTCCCGGAGTCTGGAGTCTTAACTTCTTCACAACGCCACTCGTGTCGGCATCTTCATTTCGTCTCTCCAGGTTCATCCCCTACCTTCCTCCCCCAAGCTCTGAGCCCTGGGGTGTTGGCCTTTGCGGAATTCCTCAGCAGGGCTCCTCCACGGTCTCCGACCTTCTGGTGGGATGGGAAGAGATAGGAGGTGCCAGGAAATGAGACGGGACGAGGAGCTAGCCAACAGTGGATCTTTCGGTGAGCTTCCTTGACCCAAGAATATAACATCTGTGAGTAACTCTGAGATTCCAAACTTGGACTTTTCTTATACCAAAGGAAGCATTCATGAAAACCGCTGCCAATCACCCAGCTTACGGAGAATGGAGGAGTAAGACTATTCAGTTCCTTTTTCATCTTCAAAAGGGAACTGTTTAAGTCCTTTTTTGAGATGTGTCTTAACTTGCGATCCTAAAATGTAACACTATACAATGATTTATAGACGGCTCACGCTCGGCCAACTAATCTTTCCTTGGGTTTCCCTTTCATGTTAAACAGAGATGAAAGACACCTAAATCTTCTACTTAATCATTATTTGAAAACAGAAAAAAACAACAGATGGAAAGAACTTTAAGTTAGCTCAAGAGAGTCGATATAAAAATATCCCTCACTAGGTCAGGGAATTGATGAACTATGTTAAGAGGGAAAAAGCATAATACTCGACAGTTTCCCTCAGACTCAGCAGATGAAAAGCAGCTCGTGAGGAAAACGCAAGGGCCCAGAATGTGTGTGGCCCCCCTGAGTTTGCATCCATGAGATGTACAAGTATCTCCTGCAACATCCAGTTCCCCCAGACTTTGTAATGTCCATATCACAGGAAAATTTTGGAACAACGAGAAAAGAAAAATGGCCAAATTATATACTGAAAGTTTTGTAGGTACAACTTTAACCCTGTCACGCTGCCGTTTGTTGGCAAAATCTCCCACCACGATGGCTCGCTGTAAGGAACGGTGACGGCTTACACAGTTCCAGTGACCCCTTCGCAGTGTCTTTTCCTCCACCCCAGGGAAAGGAAACCTCTCTCCAGCCTCTTCCCGGACTCTCCCACTCAGATTTATATTCCAGTTGCAACCAGCCATTTGGTTTCTAACCAACACAGTGCCCAACATCCCCCCCTTTGAAAGCAAAACACAAGCCTTCCAAGGACTGTGATGGTACCGTGAACATTTACTAGGCACTTACCCAGCACCAGTCCGTGTGTGGAACATTTTACATGCATTTTCAGTTAATCTTAGGAGAACTCTCTGGAATGGATAATTCTATTATCCCCATTTTACAAGCAAGGCAGTTGGGGCTTAGAGAGACCATGTCACAAAGAAATATAATTTTTTTATCAGCTAGGATGCACGTATCTTTAGGTAACGGAGTACTCAACCCCGGCTTCAGCAAAAAGGTCGTTTATGTCCTTAATTCTGGAGACTTAGCAGCAGGATGGCTTTGAGGGCGGACTCAAACCAAAGCTTTTGGATTTTCCCAGCCCTCTATTCCCCCACTTGTATCTGTTTCATGTCAGGCTTGCATGAGGATGCCTGTGTCAGGTCTGGGAATCACATCCACGCAGGACAATTTCTGGAAGAGGAGAACTTGTCCAAGACACCCTGAGCTCAATCCCCTTTGCGTCTCCGTGGGCCAAAGGAGATGAGATGACCTTTCCTGATCCAACTGGCAAGGGGGTTGGAGTCGTTAGGACTGATGGAGAAATTAAAGGCCCGTTCTTATTTGTAACAAACTCCATTTTTATAAAACTGGACAAATTTTCGTCATGCTTCTCTCTAGTCCTTTTCTCCTTAAGCTACGTTTTAAGATCAGAATATAAATTAATGATTGATCTGGGAGAGAAATACTACTAACAAACCAATGGGTTAAATTTCTCTTATATACCTATATCTATAAAATTTCATGCAACATATGCCATACTTTTATAAATTGTTATTCCTGTGAATTCTTTGGAAATTGTGAAAATTATTAGAACTATAAAAATTATGCATTGAGGCGCTTATTTAATAAATAAAGTACCTCTGTGGGGTGTATTTTCTCCATTTAAGGCAACAATACTTGCAGTTTTGCGTAAGTCAGTCTCCCTGGGTACCTGGATGTCAATGGAGCTGCATTCATAGGACACACCATGCTTTTTTCTAGCTCTGGGGCCCTGGTCATGGCTGTGGTTCTCTCTTACAGTTTCACCCACTTCGTACTGGGGATCTCCAAACTATGCCTGACCACCCACGAACAGATTGAAACAACCGTCCTTCCACATGCCCTGGGTGCCGGCCTGTCTCTTTTCATGCTTCTTGTCTCTAGCACCTTCTGCTGGGAACCACCCTGGCATCACCTGCTGGCACCAGCACCCCACCTGTGTGTGCTGAACACCACCGCCACCGCCAGTGAAGAGCCTCACAGCACCCCAGCTGGGCGGTGGTGTCCTGCCAGCCGCAAGAGAGGATGACGCGCTTCCTCCCTCACGCCCTACTTTGTGCTGGGAATACTGACTGTGCCGCAGGTTCCTGCTCGACATCAACCAGCAGCCTGTCCCTCTTTAGGGTCAAGCACAGTCTGTGGGATGGGACAGGAAACCCGGTTCCTGAGAGAGCCCTGCACCCTTCCCCTACTCTTTTCTTCCCAGGCTCCCAAACTCTCACGCAAATGCTGGTACAATAGCTGCCCAGGGCTTCCCCTGCAGTCGTCGGACCCCGCCCAACTGGTCATTTCTGAATCTCTGCGTGGACACAATGTGGACTCAAGCCACGACCCTCTCTAAGCCAGTTTCTTCCAAGAAAAGGAATTTTTACACTAAAGTGACCTTCCAGGTTTGTCTATTGCCTGTTGATAAAAAAAATGCTTTTGCTAGATTGTTTACTCTAGAAATTTGCAGTGTCCTATTAGTTCCATCATGATGCGACAACCACTCCCGGGTTATAAGAGGACATTCAAGACACAAAGGAGTTTGTCCTGAAATTAATAGAACCTGTTAGATACAGTGACCACATCAATCAGACATGAGTTATACCTACATAGAACCTTATCTTTACAGTGGCACATTCCTAGAAACTTAAGTGGGAGCCAAATAAATAAATACTTTTTTATCACAAATGAAGCCAAAGAAAGGTAACAGAAAGGAGAAAAAGAATCAGAACAATTAACCATATCTCTGACATTTTTTAAAGAAAATATCAAGATTTTCCGAGTATATAAGTTACAGTTTTTATTATCAAAAAAGTTTTTGGAAAACTATGTAATAGTTATGGGGTTTTTTTCACTTTTAATCTTAGAAAGTTCTTTAGAATTGTGCTCAATAACTAACTTTTTCACATTCTACTTTGGTATGCCAGGCAAGCCTCATTTTAGTGGTTACCCAAAAACTGTGCATCAGAAATAAGAATTGGCCTTCTGAAGCAACAAGAACTACAAAAATGTTCAAGTCCCACTAAATAAATGTTAAATATATTATGTTTCAATCTAAATGATTTGTTAGGATAGCATAATACAATCTGGAAATTAATACTAGATAAATCCATGCTTCTCCCCCATTGGTTTAATCCCTTTAGTGACCTGTGGCCTGGGAAAATAAAACCTTTCGTTTTCAAATTGTTTGTGAAATCAAATCTGCCACAGTTAGGTCAGCCTAACCAATGTGGCAAAACAGCCTGCGATAAAGCAGACCCACATATCGACCGTATGACACTCACCTCATTCACTTGCTTCTTGTCCAGGTGGAACACCTGGCCGGAACTCGTGGAGGCAATTTCTTCATAGACTTTATACCCAATGTGGTTCCTGTCGTCACAGTCTCCAGTGAGCACGAACACCACCTTTGTTTTTGAAAGAAGAAGACAGTTAAGGGGTTTTCAGAAATCAGTATGTGTTTATTTAGCACCTATTATATGTTATTATGTGTTAACATATTACTAGGCATGTAACAATATATATATATTCCCCCCCATATCCATGCACTTTGCAAAGTGTTTTGAAGTTCTTCTTACTGAATAGATGAAGCTTATTTTGTCATCTTTGAATCAAAACTTGGGCATGCTACTTGCTTTGGCTGGTACCATCAGGCAAAACGGACATTCTATTAGTGTTGAGCTTGCTACTCAAGAAACCTTGGGTATTTCCACTCGATCCCTGGTGTTTCTGCCTTGTCCATGAGAAGAACATACCTATATCAGCCTACTTCCTGGTTGCAGATAAGAGGCTGAGAAGCCTGTGAGGCAGAGCCAAGCTACCCAGGGATAGGCCTACATAAGCCAAACACAAACTATCCCCAGACAGGCAAGTGAGCAAGCCTAGTAACGCTCTACTGTGCTCCGCTCACATGAGACACAATGTAATGCTCGCTGTTGAATGCTCGAGTTACAAGTGCTTGTTATGCAGCAATAGCTAACTAGTACCATGAGTAACTCTAACTCTGACAAGACTGCACATAGGAGGTAAAAATGTAGATACAGGCCTTTTTGCTAGGTCTATGTGTTTGTCAGGTTATAAGAGCACCAAGGTAACAAGCACCTCAAGCCCCAAATCATTTCTTCTCTGTGTAAAAACAAGGCATTCATATACTAAGTACAGGTATCACATATCCACTTACATGCCTAAGTTAAATGACACATGCATATTGGAATGCACACATGCATTAACAGCTGCAATTACTGACGTGGGCCACACACAGCACAGTCAAAGAGAGGCGAGCTCCCACACGCAGCTGTACACAGGTGGGACATTCGGGATGCTTCCTACTCACCTGTGACTGCTTCTGCTGGATGAGCTGCAGCACCTCGTGAGTGAGCCGGTAATCCTTGGACCGTGCGTCAGTGAAAACGTAGATGAAAGAACCGGGCAGAGAAATTTCCAAGGCAATCTTTATAGCTCCGATGCTCATTTCTGGACAGTCGCCACCACCCTGTTGAGAGGCAGAGAGGGAAAAAATGCAATCATGTCAGGAGCAGAAAAGAAAGAGATACGTTAGTTATGCCAGGTGGCTTTCAGAGCTCTAGGATGGAGCCCGTCCTCTGCACTTGGCTCTTCTGTCGGTTTGCCACTGGGTTAGCTGCTTTGGTTATGAGAAAAAGGGAAAGATGCAAAGGGATGTGAAGATGAAAAAAAATGTGCTTATGAATAAATTATAAATTCACCCAAAATATGCAACATAACGGAAACTACTATATGTGTTTATTTTTATTGAATTCCTTGGGGTGACACGAGTTAATAAAATTATATTCTTAAGTGTACAGCTCTGTGATGCATCTATATATTGCACTGTGTGTTTATCACCCGAAGTCAGGTCTTCTGTCACCATCCATTTGACCCCCTTTCCCTTTACTCCCCCTCCCCCCTTTCCTTTTGGTGACTTCCACACTCCTGTCTGTGTCTATGAGTTTTGTTTGTTTATTTGCTGCTTTCAGCTTTACATCCCACATATCATATGGTTCTTGACTTTTTCTGGCTGACTTCATTTGCTTAGCATGTCTACAGCCATACCGCCCTAAACATGTCTGATCTTGTCTGGAATACACAGGGATCTGCACAAATAATGCCCCTTTTTATTACATAAAAATCTTTTATTACAAACTCATAAGCATGCAATTCTGTAACATAACAATGGCACACTCAAGCACACCATATGGCATTTCAAGTGAAATGTTCAAATTGCTGTCCATCTCATGCGACACATTCCCATACCCCACCAACCACACTCAATGGTGTTACTTCTGCCGGACCCTGTATTTTTAATTAAATGTTCATTCACTCTCCCATCCTCTTTCATGAGTATTTCATACAGCTCCTCTTTTCTTATGTCTTCTCACTCTTACTTGCCCACCTGGCTTCTACGTTAGTGAGGAAATTGAATCACTCAGAAGAGAACTTTCATAAACTCCTGATGCGATCCTACCACCCCGCCTGCAATGGCAACTACCCGCCTGCCTTCCCACGAAGGAATGGTCTGTGCTCACAGCTGGGACGGACTACTCGCCCACGTCTCGTCAGGGGCATGGGCCCTGCGGCTGTCTCCTCTCTCCACTCTGTGGCCAAACACTCCCTCTCTACTGGACCATTCCCACCAGCAAACAAACACGCTGCTGTGTCTCCCATACCCCAAGGTTTGGGGTTACCTATCAGAGAAGCCTCCCATGACCACCTCATACAAAATACTCTGTCATTCTTTTCACTCTGCTTCATTCTCCTGTCAGCACACGATCTCTGAGTTTCATTTTCTACTTGAACAGGCGTGCTCTCTCTCGGTCTCTCCAGATAGATATATGGGTATAGATATAAATATAGACAGATAGATATGCATATAGATATATAGATAGCTAGAGATATGTATTTTTCTAAACAAAAATAGTCCTCACCTTAAAAGAAATTCTTGTCACATTTATTTCCTTCAAAAATAGATAAATGTATAGAGGAAATTGTAAGCATGTCATATTTACAATACTATGCATTGTATTTTAAATTTAGGACATCTCACTTAGGTTTCTATCTCATCAATGTTCTTCAGAATCACTGATTTTAGTGATTGCATGATATTCTGTCTGCAACTCATAAGTTAGTCAATCATTTCTCTATTGTTGACATTAATGCTTTTACAAACTCTCCTCTATTATAAATATATGATACAAATCCATTATAAATATATAGATATTGATATAGAGATAATTGATATAGAGACTCCCATTAAGTATTATGTCACTTTCTTCATGGTAGACGGCTGGGTGCTGTAGTAACCTATCTTCATTTTTGAGAAGATATCACTAGAGACTCCCAGAAATCTTACTGAGTTGGCTTTCCCTTCTCTTTATCTCCTGTCCTCAATCACTGACAGGCACTTTCAGGACATTTAGTTTAACAGGTAGTACTGCTTAGAAAACTTGTATACTCATATTCTCAGACTGCACTTACCTTCCACATTCCAATTTTCCATTTTCCATTGCTTCTTAAACGTCTACTCTTCGATGTTTTATGGGTCTCTACAACTCAGCGCATCTAAAATGGAACTCATTATGTATTTCCTGTGTCTTCCTACTTTTGTTAATAATGCTATCCACCCAGGTATTCAGATTCAAAACCCGGGTCATCTGTGACTCTTCCTTCTTCCTTCACCTACTCAGTGGTCAAACCACGTTCCTTCAACTTTTCTTCTAAGTAGGTCCCTTGCCTTCCTCTTTACTTGTTATAATTCATACTTCTTATTAATTTAAAGTATAGCCTCTCATCGAATCTTCTGCTCTTCCTATCACTAAACTTTATTTTACGTTTATCACATTTTTCTTTAAAATCTTTCATGAACTACTTGCGTTGGATCAAATGTTCTAACTAGCTGTCTACTTCTGCTCTCACTTCACAGGTTGCTTCATTTAAGCTGAGACCAATTCCCGTTCTTTGCCTCCTGCTTCAGCCTTAATGCCTTTAGTACTTGCATTCAAGCTGCCTACTACTGCTCCATCCATCTCCCTCATCCAACACTCCTCACAGATACATGCATGTCTGAATCCTCCCATTTCCTATAAACTGTGCTCTGGAGTCCTCAGCTCATAGCATTTGCTGGCATATAGGAACCAATGAGTACGTATGTATCATATTGAGCTATTTTCCTTCCAAGGTTGAGATGATATGCTGTTTCCTCTTTTTAAAACGTTATCTTCTTCCAGTCAGACGTACCTCCTTCCTTGGCTCATGTCCTCAAATGTGCTTTACTCTTCAATGATACAACATGTTTCCTTTTGCATAATGGTCATTTGGGGGAGGATTATCATGTACAAGAAACGAACATTTGTGTGCTAGCAAAATGGAAAGTAGTTATTGGGTACATTAGCAATTTTAGTATGTTTGGTAGAAATAATTTTCACTTGCAGCCAACTTGGCATATTTGTTATGAGTATTCTGAACTGCCAAAAAAAGAATTTAGATTCCTGTTGTGTTTTCAGAAGCTTAAACAACACAAACTTCAACTCTGCTTGACATTATGTACTTGAGTGTGAATCACAATATAATTTGTCCATTCCACAAGCATTTGCTGAATGGCCAAGTACACAGTATGGCATCCTGGTGGTATAACTCTAAGGAGACAATAATTGCCTACTAATTGTCACCTAGTATTGAGAGGCTAGAAGAACTCTTCTGTCTACAGGCCAAAAATTGGAACAGCTAAGAAATCTCCAGAGATACATGCCAGGAATGGCAAGAATGATGAACCCTGTCCAGCTATGGAGCAAAGGGCAGTCTCTAAGTCACCTGACTTGTTTTCAAGTGTACAAGAGGACCTAGAGTGGATGACTTAGTTTATCCCGAAACATCACATGGCAGTAGACTCCAGAGACTCCCTAGAAGCCTAGGAGGGACTCCAAAGTAATTCATTGCACTGAGATCCCTCCATAACTTCAGCCTCACCCTAAAACTTGAGAAAACATCTATTGAAATGGAACCTCCAAGCTTGCATTAATTTCATCACCTATATATCTGACTAGACCAGTTTAAAACCCACCTATTAATAAAACCAATATAGTCCACATTTGCTTTAAGTATTGAAACCACCTTTCTGCTGAAAAAAAAGCACCTCTGTGAAACCTTGAACCTCATAAATATGATGTCTAATACTGGTTATTACCTAAAGGAAAGAGTGTGATGAACAGGCCCAGCTGTAACTCCACAAAGAATTCCACAATTATAATTACAAATAAAAGATGAAAGGCATTCCTTGTATTTCTGGGACTTTTTTATATCTTACTCTCAAAATATATATATATCTCTCTTTGACTTTAATGGAGGAACTGACATAAAGTTTCAAAGCAGCCAGAATATGGGGGGATGTCCCCTGAAAAGGAAACATTTTGACCCACACATGTCAGAAACCTGGGCTGGCCATGCTTCTAAATACATCCCTTGGGAGTGATTCGTGTTGCTCAGCTAATTTTTTCCTTCTGTGAGCATCAGTGTATTTTTTTTACCATTAAAAATGGTAAAAATTGCCCTGAATTTCCTGTTTGCAAACAGAGATTATAATCATATTGATTCCAAGTTGTTCGCAGAAATAAAACCCTTCTCTTCCCCAAACAACAGAATGCCTTTAAATAATTACCTTTCTGCTTATACTAGTTAGTGGTTATCTAAGAATTAAAAATAAATGTTAACTGGCAATTCATATCTCAGTGAAACTATTGGTCTATCTCACGGTGGACACAGATTCCTGAAAAGAAAAAGGGAACTTTTTCCCAATAGAAGTTAACACGTCATGCTACATTCTTATAAAAGCTCCCTATGGGATGCTTGAGTTTGGTTTTCTAATCATTTTAAATCATAAATAACCTGTGCTGCCTAATACAGTAGCCACTAACTAGCCTCATGTGGTTATTTGTGCACTCAGTAAATGGCTAGTGAAACTAAGGAACTAAATATTTCATTTCAATTAATTAAAATGTATATTAAAAAAACTTAAGAGGCACTAATTTTTATACTAGTGATGTTGAAATGATAATATTTTGGATACACTGAGTTCGAGTTTTAAAATTAAGTTCCACCCTTTTATTACATATGTGGCTCATCGTATTTTTTGTTGGACAGCACTACTTTAGAATGACACGTTTGGGTTAGTGATGTAGGCTTCCCTCTAGACTGTTATTTGTAAGGTTGTTGCTTTGATCTGAAAGTCTTCTGTGAACTTCATTTCCCAGCAAAAGTTATTAGAAACAAAATTCATGTTGTTTTAATTTTTGAAGGGTCAGAAATCAAGCTGCAATCTACTCCAAAGATCTATAAATTATTCACCTTGTTTAAACATACATACGCAAAGTATATAAACAAAGTTCCTATTTGTCCATGTAGCATAAACTCAGCTGGCCAGGGGCACTGCACACACAGAAGGTGCCCACAGAACTTGCTCATTCTTCCATCGTGGCATTTGCTGAGCTGCACTGCGATGCACCTGCTCCTCCCACTCAGTCTTTGTTCCTTGAGGAAATTCAGTGAGTTGGTTGTTTAATGAATGAAGAGACAAATGAATGAACAGTGAATGAGTGAAGGAGATTGCGCAAGGCAACCTTGACACCACGAGGCACACGTGCTGCATTCAGCCTGAGTGTAACTTAAGCTTAGCCCATCTCATTTCAAGTGATATAATGCCAGAGGTAAGCCCCCTGAAAGTACAAGTTCCAAAAGTTGCACTTAATTTTTTTTAAAGATTTAATTTATTTATTTTTAGAGAGGGAAGGGAGGGAGATGGAGAGAGAGAGAAACATCAATGTGCGGTTGCTGGGGGTTATGGCCTGCAACCCAGGCATGCACCCTGGCTGGGAATCGAACCTGGGACACTTTGGTTCCCAGCCCGCGCTCAATCCACTGAGCTACGTCAGCCAGGACTTCAAAATTTGCACTTTAACCAAGCGCTGCGTGTGTGCGCTTCTGTGTGTGTATATATTCATAGTGGAGTATGAAATGACTCTCCCCACCTCCCATTCATCTTTATCCCACCTCTCTCATCTGCCTCCCATTTTCTCTCTCCCCACTCACATGGCTTTGTGTAAATGTATTCCCCAAAACCACATAAACCCACACACATACATGAAAAAGGAAGGCATAAAGGAAATAAACTGTATAATACATTGAATTGCATATTTCCCTAAAAGTATGTAAGGGCCTAAATTTGTGAACTTTGTGTTTTTATTTGAACTCTGAAATATATCTGATTTGTGGCAGTAGACACATTCTTGCTCAGTATTTTGATATTCATTTTATCTTCCTCATTCTACTGATGGCCACAATCTACTAAATTGCCAAAGACACTTCAGACAGAAAAAAAAAACAGAAGCATATGACCTTTCCTTGGTAAACGGTGCTCCTGGAATTAAAGAGAAAGAAGGAAAAAATATAACCTCAGAGTCCCAGGGATAATTATGTTCAAAAAGTAAATTCCTGGAAAGCAAGACGAAGTAAGAATGAAAAGAAATCCTATCCATGGAGATAGTAATAAAACACAGGTCAGCGTGCTTATTTTTCTAACTATAAGACAGTGGAGGAGAGGCAAGGAATACACGGAACCTATGAAGTCTGAGAAGAGAGTTCAAGAAAAATGAAGTCCCTGTCCAAAACCTAACAGGAAAATGCTCGGCAGACCAGGAATCAGAGGACCAGGGAGGCTCACCTGAGAGCCAGCCCTGGCCTGTGCCTCTTTACTCCTCCGCTTCTTAACCCACTTCGGTTCTTCCCCTCTCACCATCGGTTCTCACTGAACTAGGTTCACGCCAGGTGTTTTCCAGGTATGCCTAACTCGAAGCAATCGAAAAATGGATCTCTTTTGGTAGACTCACACCACGGTCTGAAAAAATTCTTATTACCATTACAATATGTACCCTTATTCCAACATGAGTGCAACCTACGGTGTACAGCCTGCTTTCAAAGTCAGACTGTATCTCTTTCCCATGGAACGCCCATTGCTTGAAGTGTCTCATTTGCATAATTTACCTGTGAAATTTAGGAATGATACTCCATTACAAGCTGGACAAGGGTCTGTTCTTAAAATACAGCTGTGCGATGCTATGACCAAGAAGACATGTGGAAAGCATTAAATTACATCGCCTCTAACGTCAAGCTGGGTCCAAGCAAGTATAAAATAAATCCAAACAACTGTGGAATTCTACAGACGGTGACGTGTGCTGGGCTTCATCACTTGTGGAGAACAAGGCAGGGATGCACTGAGAGACCGTCAGAGCCCAAAACTTCAAACCTCCATCATCAAAACGAAACAAGGTGTTACATCTCGGGCAGTCCACCACGCTGCCCTTGACTAGTTTGAAGAAGGTGCCATCCAAATCGAACAACTGCTAGCCTCAATTCCAGGCGTATTGAAGGTCAACAATCACAAGCATATCCAGGTTTTCAGGTCACCACCTGACAGTGGTGAGGGTGTAACTCTTCAACAACTGATCTTTCAGTCTGCTGGAACTTTTTCCATGTTGGGTCCTAAGGGGAGATTCAGTTCACTTCAATTCAAATAATCACAGATACACTATGTTCCAGGCACTTACTCTCTTGATAAATAAACCAAAAATCATGTAATAATACTTTGAGACATTGCAAAAGCTTTATGATTCACATGAACTGTAATGAGCCGTGGTCCTTTGAAGAGGAAAACGGCACAGAGGCAACCAAGTCTAACAAAAACACCACGTACAGTGCCTAATAATCAGGGGATGTGTGTGAGCACGCAGGGTTCATTGCAGGCAGAAAGGGTATCTTGGTATTCTTAGTCTCCCCCTCCGTAATTCTCCCCTTCTCTACTTCTCAGAGAATTCCTTCCTCTCTCCTGCAAGGATTCTGTACCTTCTTATCGTGACCTTCTCTTTCCCTCTCAAATTAAGACACTGCCCTGGTCCCCAGCTGGGACGGATTCCTGGTCTCTCCTAAAGATGACTCTTCTGTTGGCTCAGGGAGAATGGGCCACGGAGAGGACAGGGGCAGGGTCTCAGCGGGCCCTTGTAGCCAATCAGCATTCACTTATTCGTGGATGAGGCATCTGTCCAGCTCGTACTACCTCTGAATGGCTTTCCTTCTCCCCATTTTCCTCTGCTGTGACCTTTGACTTTTCTAAGTCCTGCTGAACCTGCCCACTGAAGTCTCTCTCCTCCTTCCCGCTCCAATGCTCACACATGGATCTTACATGATTTCAGGCACATTTGTTATTGGGTAGTTGAAGGAGATTGTAATGTGACTCTTTTTATTTAATACAGATATATTAATACTGCTCATGTTATTTCAGGTCTTGACAAAAACTATCAGTACAATGCATTTTTGTACTAACCAATCATTATAATTTATGAATATTATTATAGGAAGTTCTGAGATAGATAAATGTTATGGGGGTTTTTTTTACAGGTAGTAGTCACTAAACAAGAGTGGCGAACGAAGATCTAGATCATCACAAAGGAGGAGATGTGTGTGTGTGTGCGTGTGTGTGTATAAACACACACACATATATATATCAGATAAATGAAGATTTTTAAAAGTCAACACAAGTATAGGAGGATGGAGCCCTGGTTTACAATTTATATGAGGAGACCTGAGGGACTGAGCTGGGGACTGCACCGGTGTTCGACAACGGGATATGCCTCAGAAGGAAGTCCCTATCGGCTCTGAGCACCCAGACCTCACCTGGGGGAGGCCTGCAGGTGTCATCAGTGGAAGGCTGCTGTTATCAAATCTCTGACTGGTGTCGATCCATGCCTGGGGTACCAACAGGCTTCTGGAAGGAATTCATACATAGGATGGGGTCACTGGATAAGTAACACTCCAAGTTAATACCAATGCCAGGACCCCACAATTCTCCTTGAGACTTTTTCAAAGCCTAAGAGTAAAAGAGCTAGCTTCTTGTAGACAGCTTCTGATCAATTTGAACTGAGAAAAAAATCTTTAATTTATTTATACCCATTTGGTTGAAATGAGGTTTATAGTTTTCTCTAGGGGTCCTGCTGTGGGTGAAGGGATGTTCTCCCAAGGAAAACATTCTGACCTCTATCCTTACCATCACCCAAAACCTGACAAGATCAGATATAGTACTTATTGTGGGCAATAGCACAATCGTCAGTTGGTTAGGTAGTATGTGTGGGGTAAACGCATGGATTCCTCTTCTTAAACTTTATTTTGTCACGTGTAACTGCAGTACTTACTCTGCAATGACTCGTGTTATTTACCCAGAAGAACATTCCCACACATGCACCCTTTGAAAAGAAAATCAAGAAATTTCCCATCAGAATCCACACCCACCCCATTCTGTCTGTATGTTCTGCTTTGAAAAGGCAATCCTGCAGTCACAACAACCATGCATGCCCCTTGTCCTTGGAAGTACACACAAGAGATCACTAGGAAATCGACCAGCTCTTTGCTTCTGGACAGGGCACCAGGATGAATGGCCAGAAAAGAGCCAAGAATTCCCTCTTCGTCCCCTCCATTCGGTATCTCCATCCCCTTCCTTCCTTCCCTGAAAACACAAGGCTGTCTGGTCCTCAGAGAATCCATTCCTCCAGCAGCAAACTACGATTTTAATTCTAACCATGAAAATAATCAAAACACCACCTGCATATACAACTCCAGCATAAACACCTTTCGATCTCTCAAAACGCACCTTGCTCCTGTGTCCCTCCAAGGGTCTCTGGGCTCACACTTAAATAAGCTCACCACCGCCCTCAGTAGCGAGAACATGTGCTGAGCAAAGGGAGGAAAGAATTTTTATTTAAAATTAACTTTGCATTTTGCTGCTCAGTAATTCGAGGTGATAGGAGGTAAGAGCGGAAGTCACAATCTTTAAGGAGTAAGTCCATTCCGTTGAGAATGAGACCAGCCCTTGATCTACATCTGTCTTCGGCTCTCTACTCTCCCACTTCAAAGCAAAATACAGGAGGATGTCATATAAACAAATTTTAACTGGAAGAGATTAATAAGGCTACTTAAACCAGTAGTTAGAGGGAAAGCAGCAGAGTGATTAAAGGGCAATGTCATGCCATTAAATACCTTCAGTTTTAAAAACCAGCCTTGCTACTTGCCAGTTGGGGGACCCGAGTCAGGAATGTCACCTAACATCCCAAACCTTGAGAATCCGCATTTGTAAGAAAGTAACACTGATATTTGTGTGGGTGCGAATTGAAAGAACAACTTATACTTGCAAAATCTTTCACAAGCACATGTTCCGTGAGTGTTGCTCACTTATGGTATAATTATTTGGCGATTATGTCCCTTTAAAGCACTGTGGAGTAGTGGAGGCAGGAGTGAAAATGGCAGTAATGAGCGCTGACAGGTGCCAAGCCCTCCCTTTGGGACAGACACTGGTTCTGATGTTCTTGAAGCTTTTACATGTACAATGAGTTATATGTATTGGACTTTTTAGCTCATTTACTCCCTAAGTGAAGTGCATGCATTTCTTCCAGTAAGAGTGTATAAAAACACATATACATGCATTTGTTAAGTCAAATGCATATTTTAAAAATTCCAATGGAAATACACACTGCTTTCTTAAGTTGAATCACGTCCAAAACCAAAAGTGAAAATTATATTTTATTGCTCTCTATTTTATATGCATCTCTACTGATGTACACTCTCTATCCTTTTATTTTTCTAGTCATTTTTTTTTTGCTTTCTTATTTGGGGGGTTACACATCAGCTCAATTTCTTTAAAAAAAATTCATGTAGAAGATTTCTCCATAAAACTAGACATACAAAGCACACTTTCACGTAGTGCGTAAGTTAGAGTGCTAGAAACTAGATAAAGTGAAGACCAAACTGACACAGGGACTGTTTTTCTAAAATCGGTGTTACCTTGTCCTCTTCTTTTTGACAGTCTTTATCTAGCTGGCCGTGGCTTTCCGTGTTCTCCCTCGGCAGTTAACTCTAGCATCGCGTGTTCTCACAGCACAGCGCACACTTCCCCCGAACCTCAGCCCGCTGCGGCACGTCTGCGTCCCCTTCTGCTTTGGCTACAGGGAGACAACGGCTGGACCTCACCCTTACCTTCCTCATACCTCATTGCCATGTGACGATGCTATTCTACATATTTGTACTCTTATTCCTGTCTTTGGGGGGTGAGTTTTATTAAAATACTTCACGAAGAAAAACTAAATTACGTGGAAGGCTTTTAAGCTTTGAGAATCAATTATCTACATAAAAGAGCTGTAATTCTATTGTTGTAGAAATACCCTTTTTTATACTTCAAATGTTTGACAACTATGCTTTTGTTCTTGAAAACATCCGAATAGAAGGCTTGAAAGCACAGCACTGCCAACAGCATTTTCTCAACAAGCTCTATGGCTCCCTGCAAAGAACACGGGCCTGGCCCGAGGCAGGGCCTGGCGCTGCACAGTTACAAGGAGACTGATTCCCAAAGCTCTGAGTGATCTGAATACCATTTACTGTCATTTTTCTTCCCCTCTGGTCCCCAGAGAGAAAGCTCAGTTGCTTTTTAAGTTACTTATCTGTATTCCAGAAGAAAGAAGGAAAGCCAAATGAAGTTAATGTTATAAATTCAATGATTTCAATTCAGTGAGGTTTTTTTTTTTGCTGAGTGTTTCTTGGAAAACTTTAAACTGCTCCTCCTTGATTCCATATCTCTGTAAAAACAATAGCCGAGCCTACTGAAATATTAATGAGCAATTATTTAAATTTACATCAAACTGAATTTACTTTCCTCATTTTCAAAACTATTACAAGTGTGAAAAGAGTATTTTTAAAGGCTCCTTTTTAAAAAAAAAAAACCAAGTTGGTTTTAATAGGACAGCAGTCCTTTTTGCTCTCCATATCTGTGATTCAGGGGGAGTCACTAAAAATGACAGAAGGGCAACGGAATATGATCTGGAAATTACACATATAACGAAACATAGTATTGTGTACTAAGATTCTATGAAATGTGTAAAAGTTAGTTCCTCAGACCAATGTATGAAATAAGAAAACATTCTCTATGCAAACATCAAAGAAAAAACAAAACCTATTCTTCAGGTTAGGCATTAAATGATAAAGCTTAGAGTCTTTTCATATTTAACCCCCACTTAATGACATTTTTGCCACTGATTTGAAAAAGGATAACTCACTAGAAACTTTGAAAGTAAAAACACTCGCGTGGTTTTTACTCGATGCCTGTAACACCGCCCAGTGCAGAATGAGGGGGAAAAGTAAATACTGTTTCCCGCCCCCGGCTGGTTGTTCTAATTAAGCATTCTCTTGGCTCCCGAGACAATGCAACATGAATCCATAAGACGCAGCCAGTCCAAGGGAAACCTCCAGAGCATTGGACACCAGCTTTCATTCCAGGGGAAAGAGGAAGAAAGATTATTTTCTTGAACTGAGTTATTATGTGACCCTGTAGAGTGTATCAGGTTCAATTTCAGAAGGTGGGGGAGGGTGTATGGGGCGGTGGGTGGGGCATCAATGGGGTGTGAGTGAGGAATCACCATCCTTCACTCAGGCGCAGACAGAGCCAGGAGGGTAAGGAGGGTAAGGATTTTCACTCTGAAAAATCCTTCGGAACAAACGAAAGGGAGAGGCAGGAAATCAGGCCGTATCAGTGCCCAGTTTCATTGAGAATATAGGCATTTCCATTCTGGCCAGATGTCTAAGAATGTAACCTTGGCTGTGTTCTTGCAGAGAGAGAAAAAATAAAAGAATACAGTAAATCCCTTCCTCATATCCTCTCGGCTAGAAATCTCCATACTTGGCCCTTCTGCATCTCTCCGTAATAAAAATTGATGACTAGGTTTTTAAGGTATCTGTTGTACCATGAGGTAAAACCACCATCCTGTGGCATTCCTTTCTTCAGCAGCTACTTCAGTCCATTCCGCTGCAGACACTGACGCATCCCACAGGTGGATCAAATGCTCAATAAGAGATACAAAGCTAATGTCTTGAGAGCCCATGATAGGATAGGAGACATAAAAATGGACACAACTAGCCTTGCCTGGTGTGGCTCAGTGGACTGAGTTTGCCTGCAAATAAACGAAAGGATTGCCGGTTCAATTCCCTGTCAGAGCACATGCTTAAATTTTGGGTCAGGTCCCTAATGGAGGGTGTGTGATAGGCAATCACACATTGATATTTCTCTCCCTCTCTTTCTCTCTCCCTTCCCCTCTGTCTAAAAATAAAATAAATAAAATCTTTTTTAAAAATGTACACAACCAGGGAATATAATGTCCAATTCCCACAATCCATGTCTAAGACAGAAACTTATATGTAAAGATTTTTTTCTAAGAATCTGGACCTCCAAAGTGGCAAATAAATAATTTGTTATATTGAGAGAGAGAAAAGTAAATTGTAATTAAGTATCAAGATAATGACTGAAAAAGAATAACATGGTATAAGAGAAGGGAAATGGAAATATATTAGTGAAGATAATTGTCAAATCAACTTAATAAGAGAGAAAAACAGCCAAGGGATGACTACATAAAATCTATTTAAAAACATATGGCCCTGGCTGGCGTAGCTCAGTGTATTGAGCATGGGCTGCGAACCAAAGTGTCGCAGGTCCGATTCCCAGTCAGGGTACATGCCTGGGTTGCAGACCATGGCCCCCAGCAACCACACATTGATGTCTCTCTCTCTCTCTTTCTCCCTCCCTTCCCTCTCTAAAAATAAATAAATAAAATCTTTAAAAAAATAAACATATGAAATGCGATTCAATTCAGTATATGACTTAAAAATAGAGGCCTGAGCAGTACAAGAATTATGACTGAATATGTATTTGGAATGCCAAGCTTAGGGTTTTTCACCATATGCCCTAATAATGCTGACACCATAGCTAGCCCTTAAGTCACTCACCCAACAGTGAAAGCAGACTATTAAACTTCAAGGTCAGATCTGGACTCTCTTAATTTGTACATCATGGTATATTCACTCATTCATCCTTTCGCTGATCAAAAAGTGAGCACGTTCTACGTGCCAGGCATTTTACTAGAGTACTCAGTAACACGCTACATCAGACACGGTCCTTCAGTGTGAGATCCCAACTACGCTGTGACGAAGGGAGGCAAGGAGACACGGCCAAGCCTGACGGACAGGGTGGGTTCTCTGAGGAAGCGCTATTCAAGACGAGGGGCATGGGCCGAGGACAGACGAAGGACAGGAACCTCCTACGCGAGAACAGCATGTGCGGAAGCTCTAAGGGGAGACAGATGGGAGCACAGACACGGAGGCTCCATGCATGGCCCCAACGCAGAGCGCAGGGCCCCATGCCCAAGGGAGGAAGTGGCACGAGACAGGGCTGAGGGGCAGTGAGGTCTCGGGTCACGGAGGACCTCGGGAAGAATGTGATGCAGTGAGAGTGCAATATGAATGGACAGGGTGTCAGGGAAAATGTTCACAGATGGTTTTGGAGAAAAATTTGTCTGCAGAGGTGTTGGGAACCGCCCTGCCTGGTTTCAGAAGATGTAACCCCTGCCAAGGCTAAGGCTGAGGGAGCGACCTTGGACTGTAAGCCACTAAGGAGACAAAAGCTTATCTCCCTGGCAGGAGCACCACTTCTGCTCCTTTTACTTCATCCATAACTGGCCCCCAATGCTTGGTCGGTTAGCCAATGATGGGTAAGATTCCCCAAGGGGGGAATGACCTAAGACAGGCACGATCACGTGCCCAAGGAAGTCCCCAAGGAAGGACTTTGGGGACTACAGCAAAAGGGGGTGATGGACCCTCGCTCGCCCCTCGGCTTTGACATAGCCTGAGTCCTCATTCTGTCTGTGAGAAGTCTCCTAATCTCTTGGCTGCCTTACTTCCCCTGCCTGACTTAAGCCTGAAGCAATGACAGAGGGTGGTGCAGCCCTGTGCTGGAAAGGGTGGGTTCCCCGGGGCAATCAGGCCTAAGAAAGAATATGTAAAATCCTGTAAAACCTGCTTTGTTTAGAATGCTCTCGATGAAATGATAAGGGTCCAAGCAAGAAGTAAGTTTGTTCCTCAAAGTTTTACAGCTCTTTAGCTATCTGACCCTGGCTCAAAATAGGCCCTCAGAGTTCTTTGTTATCTATTGTTTGATCCTTACTGCCTGGCAATGATTAATGAGCTTTATTTGTGTTCCTGTGCAAATGAACCCAATAAAAGCCCATTGAGGAACAGGCTCCCGACCCTTCTCCTTTGAGAAATCGGCCACCTTTCCTCCCCAAGCAGATCATGTCTTGGTAGACTTACCCTCATGCGTGGTAGCCAGGGGGCCCCTGCGGGCAGAGCCCCCCCACACAGAGGAGAAAAGAGCCTAAACATAAAAGCAACAATAAATGAAGGAAAATCACTTAGAATCTTTTGGCATTAATTTAGGCTTAAGCCATAGGAACTAGGACTAAGGCTGTACCAATGGAAATGGAGAGAAGTCCATGGGTATAAAAATATTTAGAAAGTTAAAAACCAAGACTTGATCAGGAAAGGGACGGATGTGTTTAAAATGACTCAGATTTTTGGTAGCAGAACCAGAACACTACAGCTGTCATTCACAAAAATAACCAAAGACGAAGAGCAAGGACTGGGGGCCGAGCGTGGGTCAGCAGAAAGGGAACATTTGCGTTTCCTTTCGAGGGTCCCCGTGCCTTCGAAGACACTGACACTCAGGGCCTGCTTCTCAGAGCAGGGGCCTAGGCCGGGAACATATTTATGCGAGTGGTGGACGATTTTGCCTAAAGAAAGGACATAGAATGAGAGGGAAAATGGGGCCGGTTCCAAAACCTTCAAGCACCCCAACATTTCAGGGCCAAATGGAGGGGACCGAGCTGTCTAGGAAGATGAGAAAAAGGCAGGAAGAAACACGAGAGAGTAGTTAAGGGAGGAGAATGACTCAAGAAGGAGGGGAGAGAGGTCAGTATTGTCAGAGACTACACGGATGCCTGCCCCACATGCTGGTGACTGAGATGCTCCCAGTGCAGAGAGCAAAACAGAGCCCGGGCACCACCAGCGGGACGGCCTCAGTGAGGTGGGGGTGTGGGGACTCGACGCAAACAGACTGAGCGGGGAATGGGGCCGAGGGGTGCGAGGGAAGGATGGCAGTGAATGCAGACCACTTCCCAGGCACTGAGGGACCTGAGAAAGAGAAAAGTTGTTATTGGTGAGAGAAATTGAGAAAAAAAAGAGATTTGCTGTTGTTTCTTTATTTTGCTTTTTATGCTTTGGTTTCTTGGGGTTTGTTTGTTTGTTTGCTTGTTTGTTTTTGGAGATACTTGAATGTATTTAAAAGTAAATGGGAATGATCAAGCAGTTGAAAGGAACAGTTTGATAGTGTGAAGATCCCGAGAAAGCCAAGGGGTTAAGATCAAGTAGAGAGTAAGAATAAAACAGGCACTGGGTATGGATGGATGACACGCCAGCTGTGAAGAGCAGAGGGCTTCCATTTTCACATCCCCGTGTGCAAAAGAGTAAGTGAGTCACAACAGGTCATTTGCTGAAGCAGCCATCAATAAAGGGGTGATGGCATGAGTAGATGTTCAAGAAAGAAGAGTAGACAGTATTTGCGATTGTCTATGGGAGGAATGATGGATTTCACTGACCAAAGGAACACAGTCGGATCGTGAGAGTACTGACTTCAGTGGACACGGGTGGCTATGTATTTACAGTGGATTCGACCTGCCACCTTGTGAGACTTCAATAGCACCTGCCTACCAGGGGACAGACAGGGACAATGCGCATCTTTGGGATCATTCAAGAATGAGGTTTTGCCTTTTGAACCAAAAAGCAATGGCCAAGAAAAAGAAAAGGGAGTGTTTCTGAAGCAACTGACCTCTGAACTGGATTGAGGAAAAGTGAAAAAAGGAGAGATTTGAAGGCCTGGGAGACGGGAGAGGGGTCAATGGACCAGAGCGCTCACCGAGGGTGAAGGGGATGATGTTGCAGTGCAAGGAAATGCACCAAGAGGCATGGTGGACTGGTGGTTGTTGTTGGAGGAGAAGATGCTGGAAAGAGGGATTTGAGGGGCAGACTGGACTGGGGCGATGAGGAGGTCCAGAGGGTGTGTGTGGGAACAGAAGATGGAGACGGAGAAAAGAAAAAGTCGCTGAAGGCGACTAGCAGGGTAAGGCACTGAGAAGGTTCTGACAGGTCATTGTCATTGATTTGGAAGTCCCCCAGAAGAACAGCAGCCTTGAGAGGAAGAGGTAGCCAATGACCCAGGAACCAAGATCTTAGATGAATGACGGGGAGAGGTTAAACATTCCACCAATGACTGCAACAGGGACCACCCAGGGAGGACAGTATGAGGCTGACATGGCCTCAAGGGAAGCAATTTTGTTTTTTTTAATGAATGGATTTGGGGATAATGATTTCAAAACCACACCGAGAAGGTGGATATCAACTAGCTCCAACTCTATTTTTTGGAATAACATTTAAACCAATGTTATTATTGTCTAATAAGCAAATTACACAATACTTACAGTCCAACATTTTATACACAGAGCACAGAATATCAAAATTATCATTACTGTTGTGTGGGAAGAATTAACCGTTCCTTATGATTCTCAGTGAAGGGACTCACCAAGAGCAGGGGCCAGGAAACTTCTTCAGTCAAGGGTCATGTAATCAATATCGTAGACTATGTGGGCCCAACATTCTGTCACAACCGCTCCGTTCTGCCATAGTCACGTGGAAGGAGCCACTGAGAACGCATGAATGAATGGCGATACTTCGAGCCCATTCTGTGCCCCGCCCCACCCACTGCGCAATTCATTGAGGACTCGGCAGGAACGAGAAGTGGTATTGGAATTGAAGCATCACTTCTTTCAGATATAACAATCAGGACTCTGCTGAAAGTGAATGGCTTTCCTTTCCCCCCAAAAAAGAAATAAAATGGAAAGCAAGCACTCACCTGAACATACAGTTCTCTCAGTTCATACTGAAATTTCTTGGGATCTGTGGTAATTGTCACTGGGCCAATTTCTGTGAAGATAAAAATGACATAGGTAAATGAGCAGTAACCAGTAGTGTAAAATACTTTAATGCACTGTGTTTGCAAATGTCTTTTCACTACACCCTACATGGTTACTTATTACTACAAAATACTATGCAAAATGATGGATTAATAACAACCAAATAACAACTTACAATTTGCTGTGACATATGCATACATCAAAGAATGAGTTTTTAGCCTTGCAAAATGCAAATGAGTGTCAAAAATGTCACAAGACAAAGAGTGAGGAGACCCCAGTTTCAGTCCCTTTTTACTCTCACGGATCAGTATCTACTGATCACCTACTTTGTGGCTAGACTCTAAATGAGTCACCGAGTCATCCTATGATTCTGTTTTCTCAAATATATATTGTATACGTGTCTGCAGCTTTTCTCTAAATCCAAATTCATTTAAAATAAAAAGTTTAACACTAAACAAAAAGAGAACAAATGACCTCCACTGCCTACCCCACAGGATTTTTAAGAACTTGCAGAAGCAAAGTAATGAGGACATTAAAAAGTCAGGAAAGTGTCCCTGTCACTTCCTTCCCCATGGCTGCACTATGCTCCTGAGCTGGCGTTGACCACCACGATTATCTTCGGGGCCACTGCCACCCTCCTAACTGCCCTGATGCATTCATTGTACAAATCACTGCTCCAAATGGGAACAGGCAGGGCCACAGTGCTCACTGGAAAACCAGGGCCGAAGCCAGGTGAAGAGAAGGAGCCCAGATACCCGTGTGCGTAAGTTGGCAATATCTTTTGTAGGATATAGCATGTCTACAGTAAACATTTTCATCCACACAGATCATTTTCTTTCAAAAAATATTAACCTTGAAAACAGACAAGTGGGAAGAGGCTCTTAGAGGTACTAACGACTTTCCCCAGGAAACACCCATATATTTAAACAATAGTATTAACTGTCATCTGAGTACCACATGCACAGATGAATCATCTTAAATTCTCAGGGTAGATAAAGAGTTTTCTATTGGATCTAATGAAGATACAGGCTGCAGTCAAAACTGTAATATGCAACTACAGTAGAAAATTGTTAAGAATCTGTAACAGTAGTTTATACAAGACCTTTTCTGGCTTCAAAGGAACACCGCTAGAAGAGGATTTTATGACTTCAAAGGATAATAATTCATTAGCCAGACCTTCTATAATGAGCTCAACGACATGCAAAAACAGACTGTAGGATGTAAGAAACAAAGGAGACAAATTGGGAAGAAAGTACAATTTATCCACCGTAACCCATGACTGTATTTTTTTAGAAATCATACGAAAACATGCCTCCGCCCTTCACCGCAGATTAGTCACCTTGCAGGACGCAGCACAAGGAACGGAGAGGCCATTGGAGGAACTGGGACAGGGCAAACACGTCCATCCCACAGAAAGCCGAGCAGTCGTTTGCTGTGGAAAATCACGTCCGGAGAGTAGGGAAAACCGGCGAAGCCTACCCTCTCAAGACCGAACAAAGGCATACTTCGCAAAGGAATGCACAACAACAAAGGACATGCCAGGCACTTACACTGACATGTCAATTGCCGGCAGTGTCATCAAGCCAAGCTGCTATTCCTGCATGGCATTATCCTGAAATGACTGCATTGAGCCGAATTCAAAACTCGGGCAGTAGGAAGAAATACAACAACGGCTAGGAAAAAAGCAACTACAGAACAATGCAAAGTATGTACAAGCAGGAAGATTGCCTTCAATAGTATTTTTTAAAAAGAGCCCTGGATATACGCCTGTTCTTCGAGTTCTTGGTAGAGACCAAGAAATGCTATTAAAAAGAGGCCCGCTTGGCCGTCATGGAGCTTTCAGGAGACTCATATATCCACCTGTGTTGAACAAAGATAGGCAATCTCTCCTGCAGCTCATTAATAAACATCTCTGCTAACCACCTGGACCGCTGAGATAAATCTTTTCTGAGCGATGAGAAATGCTCAGAAGAAGTGAACACTGAACACTGTAGGAGCTGCCACATCCCTCCCGCGGGAAGGAACCCTTGCAGCTCTTTTGCATTGAATGATGGTTCCTTTGGCAGAACCGGCGCTCCTCCCTTCTGCGCTGGCTTGCATCTCAGTCTTTCTCTCCTCTTAACAGAGCCCCGTGCCAGTCGTCTCAAGCAATTTCCCCTTCTCTTCCTCTTTGCTCCTGTTGGTTTCATCCCCTGCCAAGCCTTTGATGACATCCAGCAGGTACAACTTTGTCCTCTCTTCCTGCCTGAACATGGTCCTCCGCTGCTCCTAGGATGAAATGACAACTCGCCAAGGCATCCCAGGCCCTCTCTTCTATTAATCCAGCCTTCCCAATTCGTCAACACCCTTTCCTTGGCATGAGGCTACTGTGCTTCCGCACACTACCCCTGTGGCCATCCCCACTGCCTTTCATTTGCCCATGCACCTCTCATTCTGTAAAGCCTGATGGAAGTCCTGCCTCCTTGAATGTTTGGACTTTTCTCCAATTTGCTTTAGTGTTGCTTTGATAATATTTGCACAATAAATATATGGGGAGATTGAAGGTGTGTAACATTTCACAGAATGCAGACACCATCTTCCCTTCCTCCAGTGAATTTTATCTAGTTTTTATTTTAAAAAAACGCCAAAAATAATATAACAACCATCAGTCTCCAATTAGAATCACCGAGCGAGGAGAGGCATTAAAGATCGTTTGGTTCCATCCCCTTGCTACAGACAAGATGACGTGAGGTCCAGAGAAGATGACGCTGGAAATCTTTGGTGGTGAAGAAAGAGGCTGAGGTATCTGAAAACAGTTCTACACAGAGTCACCTGCTCCTGTTTTGCAAGATCTCCTTTCTGCCAATGGTTACATCACTGCTAACTCTCTCCTCCTCTCCTCTGGACCATGGGCAGGAGAGGCCGTGCTCAAGAGTGCCTAATCTGATGCACAGAATACCCAGAATTCTTTATTGTTGCACGCCTGGATATTATCTTTCATAGACCAAACAAATATATACGTCCCTCTTGCCTGGTACATACTTTGATGAACCACACAAAGGAATCTCACTGTAAAATTCCTCCTAAAATCTTTTGACAAACACGTATTGAGTGTGTCATGTATGTGGGTGACACTGGTGACAGGACAAACAAACAGGAGCCCTGCCCAGAAAGTCCCGATGGGCTGCTGGAGCTCACCCGGTAAATATGTGAGTACACTTCAATGTAGCAAGTGCGGAAATACAAGAATGGAAAAAGTAGTGCGGGAGCATTAATTCATACAGAGAATTTTTTTTTGAAAGAACCAAGGGAGATTTCAAAAAGGAGGTGAAAATTCAGGATTTCAAATTAAAAAAAAAAAACAAGGAAGTCCTTCATAATGCTAATTTCTTTTTAAATTCTATAGGTCAAGTTGATTGAGCAATCCTATAATCTATCAAATTCCTGTTGTGATGTGCAACTATCTACATTTGCAGCTATGTTTATACTTCAGAATTGTTTGTAATATGGAGCGACTCCCTCTGAGCCTCACAACCAGCTCATGAAAAAGGCAGAACAGCTCTGACTACGTGAACAACTGAGGGTTAAGTGATAAGCCAGAGTCGCCCCGCCCCTCTGAGGGCTGGCGCAGTACCCCGTGCCCGTAGCACGACAGCATCTACGGCACATGCTGTGTGACACTGACTGTCACTTGAATGTCATCAGAAGGAGATGGACGGTCTCAACATACCTACAGCAGTTTCTCAATAATGTCCCAAGATGGAAAATTGGGAGAGTAAGGTGACGAGAACAAAAGAAAGAATACAGGTTAAACCCAGACCCTTTATTTCCTTGCACCATGAAGTTCCTGCCACTACCAAGGAGCATACGACATGATCAGCATGACACTGATTGATCAACAGAAAGTGTTCAGTTGCTCTGTCGACCAAAATGTTTTGTTCTTTACTTTCATCAAGTTATTGATACAAAAATCAGAGGATTTTCCACATAGAGCAACTCTTTGAAAACAGAAGAAACATTAAGGTAACATTATTATTACAAATATGAGAAACAGTCGCTCTTCAGAAGACCACTTTTGATTTAAAACAAAAAGAACAGTATCTGAAACTCTAAGGAAGTCTTTCCTCTTTTCATTAATTTTGTGACTGCCAACATTTCCTACCGATTGATCAGATGGCCAGGATGGATTTCCAGCATCTCGGTCATTGTTCTCCTAATCTGAGTTGCTAGGTCGTATTTGAGAAAATAATGGAAAGAAATTCACAATGCAGAATTTTCTTTCACTGCTTCACTTGGCGAGATGGATATCCAGTTCCCCATTTCCTTTTTCCTTTCCACGAACAGAGTTCTGCTCCTTGTAGTTTTTCTTCACTCGGACTGGTTCCTTGATAACGTGAGGAACGAGGAATATTTTTTTTCTGCTCCTGCCGTCTAAACACTGTCTGTGAGTGACTTGATAACAGAGCTCAAATTGTCTTCGTTGTTTGTAAATATATATGTATATATACATGTATATATTTCTTAGCCTTATATTTAAAATCACGTGTAAATTGGTAAAAAGTTAAAACAAAACCCCCTAGACTGCAAAACTAATCAATATTTGTAAAACACAGAAGAATCAAAGAAATAGATAAATCAAAGGGCCTGCCCTGCTGGAAATTTAGAGATAGTTAAAATCTTAAAAAACACTGAGCTATGAAAAGCGTAAGAAGCCAGGTGATACAGATGCAGAGTGCGGCAGATTCTCTGAGCGTCCGAAGAGGCCAGAGAGGCACGTGAGCTCTGGGGATGTGTGCCGTGAAGGCACCGAGGAGGCGATGAGCTGTGAGCTGGGATCAGAAAAGACACCGGGTTAACAGAGGGTGACAGTCAAGCAAAAAGGTTCCAGACATTGGAACAGGGCCTGCTCGAAATCCCTTCAATGAGCTAAATCCGGACAGGTTCCACTTCCTAAAAACTTCTCCTCTCCATCATTGAATTTAACACAAATCAATTACAATGTTTTCTACGTGTGAGTTGCTAGTGTCGATATACATATTCAAAGTATTCACGTTATCTAAGTGAAAATTTAAAAATCCTATTTGCAGGGACGCTACAGAAAAGCAGCTTAACAACTATATTTACTTTTCCTGTTTTCAATTTAATCTCCAGCGTACTCTTCCAGATTTCTCTATCTTCATTCAGTTACAATGTTGCTGTCCAGCACCGTTTCTAAATGATCTGCATCTAATCCACAAAAACAGAACTGTTTCCTGACCGTGAGCTGAGCAGATGCCAAAGATATTTCAGGACGCCTTTGTTGAGTGCATTCCTACTCACATTAAACAGGTAATTTCCAAGACCACTTAAAGGCCCTTAATGATTGTTTTGACATGAAGTGATGAATTTGGTGTGTTTTAGAACATTCAGGTCAATGATGAATTCATGCATGTCATGTTGGCTAATACTCATTAAACAGCATTCTGCTGCACTAGCCAAAGAGATTATTCATTTAACAATGAGTTGTATGATAACCTTAAACATATGCACTTTACAAAACTGCAGATAATATATGTATAATGGATGCAAGTTCTTTCACTTGGACTGCGGAACAGGATACAGAAAAGGCACGAGCATGCATTCATCAATGCTACACAGTTGTTTAGTACAGGAAGCAAAGAAGAATGCCTTAATAACTGACACAGGACTCTGAGGTGTACTGAGGAGGATGTTATTGCTTGGACTGGCCCTGGGCCAGGGCTGCAGCCAGGACTCTTGCAAAAACAAACGTGGGATTTTTAATGGCCAGCAAAGTTCGGGCTCTTTCACCTTCAATCTTAAATAAAAAATGGCATTTTTGACGTCAAAATATACCTATGCGTTGATAAGGTATACTCAGAGAGATAAGAAAAGGTAGTATTTTAAGTTATGCTGTTTAACAAAATTTAATTATAAATGTTTCCAATGTGATCCAGGTACTATGAAAGCAGACAAGAAGAAAAGTAACATGTACAAGAACAATTTTTAAATTTAAATAATGATATTCTTATAGAACTATGGGTTTAAATTTTTTTTAAGATTTTACTTACTTTTTTAGATTTATTTTCATTTATTCATTTTTAGAGAGAGAGGAAGAGAAGGAGAAAGAGAGGGAAAGAAACATCAATGTGTGGTTGCCTCTCACACACCCCTTACTGGAGACCAGGCCTGCAACCCCAGGCATGTGCCCTGACTGGGAATCGAACCAGCAACACTTCGGTTCACAGGCCCATGCTCAAGCCCCTGAGCTGTACCAGCCAGGACTTGGGTTTTAAATTTTAAAAAACATTAGAATCCATTTCAAAGTTGTAATTGTTCTCTTAGACAAGTCTTTAATGGTCTTCCAAATAAATCTAGACATCAGTGAGGGATAAAGAAAAGTGTTGAAGAAAGAACTATGTTTGCAAGTCCTTAGAAAAGAATCACTAATGCTGTTGAAGAGAATACAAAGAACTTAACTTCAGTCCTTTGATCGTGTTCTCAGGAAAAATACGATTCAGCGATCCCAAACCATACGTATGGAGTAAACATTTTGTGTGCAAAATGAAGGTTATCAGAGACACTGCTAAAAATATCATAGATGCTTTTATGTGTCTGAATATATGTGATAACATGCGTACGGTTTTCCCTAAATGCTTGCACTCATTCATTCAACAAACAGGCAGTATACCCAGGGTTAGTTCAAGTTGGCGGGAGAAGCACAGCAAGAAACACACTGAAACAGTCAGACGTACCTGGTGCGTCTTACAAACCAAAAGTGCGGACTCACGGCCAGCGCAGTTACACAAGGCCATGCTCTCAAAAGGGCCCTGGCCCTAGGATTTAATGCTTTGCAGTCACTCACCTTAGATGGTTTTATCTTTGTACTTGTGTTTGTAAGTGAAGTTCTGTGGGATGATGAAATATGCACTCCAAGCTTGGAGCCTCAGCTCGTGTGTGGTCCTGCCTCTTGCCACCTTCTGGAGACAGGTTGTCAGCCACCTGTTCTCCCGCCCCCAGGTGCCCCAGGTCCTACCCAGCAGCCCCATCTCTGCTTCTGGGTCATGATCCACCACCCGCCCAGGCAGTGACCTGGATGTGAGGGTGGGGAAGGCTGGGATGAGGAAGCCGGAGCGCTGGCCAAGGCTAGAGGCCAAGTCTCAGCTTTCAGCCAGGACAAGCCTTTCCGCAACTCCCCATCCAGATACCAAGCAGCCCCAGCACGGAGGTTTAAAGATCCCTGGGGCTTGCCTATGTGCCAAGGGTTAAGGCAGCGGGGCCATGGGAAGAGGAAATGTCCAGCTCAAAGTCACCAGGTTCTCCTCCAGGCAGAGCACAGGGTTTTGGTCCCGTGCCTGGTGGCAGAGGTAGCCCAGCAGCCCAGCTGTGCTCAGCTGAATCCAATAAGGACGTCAGTGGCCACCGTGGGTCTGCACTTGGCCCCAAGGCATCCTGGTGCCCACACAGGCGCTCCCCTGCAGGCACCGTGCCTGGAGGATCTTGTCCTCCTTGCAACCCTGCAGCTTAAGCTACCAGTGTGAATTTTACTGTAATCTTTACTTTGTGCAATGCCAGTTCTAAATGCAAATGTCAGGGCATTGAACTCGCATTCATATTTCACATACAATGTGAGATGGTGCCTTCCGCTGTCCAGAAGAGACACACGCAAACCAGACTGAAGGAGGCTGGAAAAGGAACCATTCACTTATAACCCCGCAGAAGTGTCGGTGTTCCAAGTTTAACACGACACTGAGTTAGGTAGTACTCCTTATTGAAAAATATAAAAGAGTTTTTAATGAAAAAAAACCCCATGGTTACATAAAGAAAGGTGAAAATTACAATATGTATTCTGGCAAGTTAATTGATGGATATGATACATTAAAAGTCTCAAAAAGAATTATTTTTTGCTTGTGTTTTAGAATACCTAGCAACAATATTCTTAAGTTGATTTTGAACAGCACACAGGCAATTTATATCAATGAGAAATGTCAAGACAGAAAAGGACATTACATGCACCAATAACTAGGAGGTAGAACACTAGTATATAAATTAATATGTAATAACTAGAAAAGGATTAATACTCTGTATACAAACAAGCTAAAGGCAAGGTATACAAAATGGGATTATTTATTTTAAAAAACATTTAACTTCAATTTATATTTTATAGTATATAACCAAAAAAGCTCAAAAAGAATTAAACAGTTCAATCTAATCCTTACCATTATTTTAACTGAATCTAAAGTAGAATATATATATATATATTCTACTTTATCTGATATATATATATATCAGATATATACAGAAGTAACACTCTCCTTTTCAATGTCAGGGCATTGAAACAAAGAAAATACTGACAGGTGTGAATATACAAAAATAAATGAAAATTAAATGTAAAAATAAAATATATAAAGAGAGATTTGTCAATATTTATGTCCGCAATTAAAATAGTTTAAAATCTATACAATTTGAAGACCCCATTCAATTTATACAAAAAAGAATAAATTACCAATCACTAGATGAAAGGAAAATTCATTGAAAGAAGGACAGCAAAAAAACTAGACCAGGAACAGATGTTAACGCTTAGTTATAATGAAAAAGATGTAAACTAAAGCAAAAATTGTGTTGAGAAAAAACACAATTTTTTTTTACAATTTTCACTCAAACCTGATCATAAGAAACCTGGAATATTTGTACTGTTGGTAAAATTATAAGTGGTTACCACTTTTATGAATATATCATAGTTATGTGTAGTATGGGTGTGAATCCAAAATCATGTTGTGATAAAGTCATTACCTTCTTTGTTATAACTGAAAATGAAAGACATTAACATGGCTAGTACATCAATAAATAATGTCAAAATGGAGATGATTAAAAACATGATTCTCTAAATAATACTAGGCAGTAATTACCCTATTGTTCCATAGAGAAACACAAGTAAATGTTTATCACATGACATGAAATAAAAAGACAAAACAAAATTGTATATATACTTTGTTGTAACTATCTACAAAGACACATGCATGAGGTCAAGTTCTCCAAGGTCACCCCAGATTAAACTTGGTATTAAGAACAGGAACGATGGGGTGGGGACTAACTATGGAAGCAGGGGTGAGGGGTGGAGGGACAGGGAAGGGGAGAGCAACCAGGAAAAAGGTGGGACAACTGTAACTGAACAACAATAAAAAAAATGTTTTTAAAGTAACAGGTAGACTAAGTAGAGTACTTTTTTCTTCAAAGTTTTTAAATTATTGTACTTTTACTTTAGGAAGGCAGGAATTTTACTTGATCACATACAAGCTCAAGGTTGTGCTCCTGACTTCCGGCTGCGTGTGGTTGTTAATTAGTTGACAATGATCACTACGAAAAGGCACAAAAATATTTGTGAGCCTTAGGCAAGTTAACAAGGAAATCATTGATTTGAGACATTATCTGTTAATGCTGCGAGGTGAAGTATTTTAAGTATTTAGAATCTAATCAAAACAGTCATTATCTGGACAGGGTATTCTTTCCCAACCCTCTCACTTCCAGCTTTCATCTTTCTTTTGAGTGCACCTCTCTTGGCAATGTCAAGTTCCTACAGTGAGTCTCTATTGAACGTACAAAGAATTCCTTCTGACGGAATGAAATAAAACCCTCTTCGGACTTGTCACACCGCAACTCAGCCACAGGCACACTTGAATCCCCTTCCGCTCATTCTCAGTGTCTGTTTTCCCTCCACGGTCTGGCAAGGATGCGCTTCTGTTCGCATCCCCAAAGGTATCTGTCTTGCTTTTTTATCTTCATGGAAAACATATTGGACATATGAAATATCCAGTAAAAGTGGAAATACTGAACATAAAGCTGAATCATCCTTTAAATGAGTATTCATTTTTGAATGTAAATACCTCTCCTAAAATGAAGAAGTTCAGAGTTTTCACCCAGTTGGTAGCTAAAAGTATCCCAGATTTCGCAGTTACCACAGTCTCTTCAAGGTCAATGACGTTAATAACTTTGTTCCGGTGTCAGCCTTCTCCAAAGGTGTTTCTAACCCAGGACACGTCGTGCCCACACCTGGTGATGGGAAAGTATCCACATAGGGGCCACGCCCCTCCCCCTCCTCCCAAGTCACCAAAGCAGGGCTGCACTTGCAAGGAGAGGCGTGTGTGTCTCACAGATACCAAGGGGCTGTGGCACACATCCAAAACTTTCCCAAACCTACAGACGAGCAACAAGACACAGTCTGCATTTCTCTGCTATCTCAGTGATCGGTCCTCTCTTATCGCCACGGGGTTTCAATACCTCTGCCCCAAGTTCCCAGGCTTCTCGGCTTCCCTCCGAAGGACATTCCAGGGCATTGATTACATCAAGCCTTCTGTTTAAAACCTGCACTCTGAAAGGCAGGGGCTGTTGCTTTGTTGTACCACCTGCACTCAAACCAACATGCAATACTTAACATGTGTGTTACAGATGTCCATTAATAACAATTAGCAGGGCCACTGAAAGGGAGATATGTCCAACCAAACCGATTAATAGCGCTGAGACTGGTGCTGCTCCAGACGCCACCAGCAAAGCGACAGAGCAGAGATGAAACGTGGCATCTGATTGGAATAGTTCACTCCCAGGGCCCACGTTGACTAAACCTTTGACCCAGAAGGCAAGTCTATTGATTATAGAGCTCAGGCACCATAATCAAAACCCCCTGCGTTAGACTCAAGGTCCTGCCACCTAGAAGAATTTTGGTTTTCGTGTTTGCCAAGTTCCTGAATCTCAATGACTCGGCTTCCTTGTCTATAAAATAGAAATAATAATCATACCTACACCACAAAGTTGTCCTGAGAGTTTAATGAGGGTGGCACGCTGCTGCTGCTGCCGGCAACCTTCACGACAAGGTCAAAGGTGTCATGCTAGGGAAAAGGAGTATTGACTACAATACTAGGAGCAGTTGCTCCCGACTCACCGAAAGTGTGATGTAATAAAGGTCTGTTGTGCCTAGCGCTCCTTAAGATAATCTAATGAACGTGAATTTTCATCTCTAAAAGGGCATTCATAAATAAGTCACATTCTTAAGCCATACCTTCTTTAAAAATCTTTATTTTTTACCTTGCATAAAAGGAAAACATCAAACTTTATGTTTGAGTTTTTGATTTTAGATCATTAAAACTCTACACTCTTGCCATTGGAGATAACAGAACATCATTTCCCATACTTGTCATTAAATCAGATCTCAGAATTTAAAGTTACATAGTAAAGCATATTTCTGACATATGCTTGATCTTTAACTCCCACTTACTTGATACTTAAAAATATTAATATCCAAACAAGACTGAGATAAAAACAGCATTTACCAAAAAGAAAAAGTAGGAGCCCTGGCTGGCATAGTTCAGTGGATTGAGCACGGGCTGGGAACCAAAAAGTCGCAGGTTCGATTCCCAGTCAGGGTACATGCCTAGGTTGCAGGCCATGACCCCCAGCAACTGCACATTGATGTTTCTCTCTCTCTTTCTCCCTCCCTTCCTTCTCTAAAAATAAATAAATAAAATCAAAAAGAAAAAAATAAAGAAAAAGTAGGTATCTAATTTAGGATTGCTAGTTAATATTTCATAAAAAATTACAACTATCCAATTATATATATATTTTATATATATATATTTATATATATTATATATATAAAATCCATTCCCAAAGTAATCTAGAAAAATATACACCTCTACACCTTTGTTTATGTTTTTTCTATAGAAGAGGCTGGGGATTTTTTTCCCCCATACTAAACTTTTCTTCAAGATTTAGTTCAGGTTCCAAGTTTTTTGGAAAACCTTCCTGAATTTCCCAACCCTTAGAAATCACTGTTCTAAACCCCTTTAATGACATGTCTTCACCGTTTGCTTGGTGTTTACCAGATGTGACAGGCATCCCCCAGAATGGCCTCTGCTGATACTCACACTGTTGTGTAATTCCCTGTCTTTGACCATGACCATGTGCTGAACTAATGACTGCCTTTCTATGAAGAGAATAGGCCAAAAGCAATGGGATGTCGCTATGGAGATTAGGTAACAAACAGGCTATAGCTTCCGTCTTGCACACTCTCTTTCTCTGATGGAAATTACCCACGTGAGCTACCCGGTTGTCCCACGTGGCACAGAACAAGGGCAGCCTCTGGCCAACAGCCAGCACGGCCTGGAAGCCCTCAGTCCAATGACTCAGGAGGAACTCCGTCCTGCCAGCAACCATGTGGGTCACTGTGCGGACCTCTCAAGAGTCAAGCTGTGCGGTGACCACAGGCCCAGTCGGTCCCTTGATTCTGGACTGGTGAGAGACCCTGAGTCAGAGGCCTCAGCTAAGTTGTGCTGGAGTTCCTGACACTCGGGAGGAGTGAGGTAATAAATGTCTGCTGTGTTACAACACTGCCGTTTGGAATAACTGCTTTATGCAACAGTGGATAGCTGCCTTCAGGTAACTGCACATTCAGTTTCCCGAGCTAGATTCTAGATCACAGCTGCTCTGGGGACAGCAACCAGCTGTGACCTTGTGACTCTCCACCGCTTGGACAGTCACCCTCATGCTGGATGAGGGTGAAGGTACCAAAATTACCCAGACAACCATTTCCAACAACATACACAAAATGTTGCTTTAAAATACTTACTATCAGCATTTATAAAGGAAATAAAGTTAACTTTTAGCTTGAAGAATCTGTACTATAATTTGCAAAACAGAGAAAATATAAATAGATGTTTGTGCATATGCATGTGTTTATAATCAGTAAATGCCCACAGTAGAAATACACAGATGAATACACGACCAACTTTAGAAGAGGTGAAAATTTAAATAATAAATCAAAAATGAAAAGCGTGCTATCTGGAGAAATCAGAAAACATCAGTATGGCTGTCTGAAAAATATTTAAGAGAAAAAATACTAAGTAATATAAAATCTCTTAAAATAAGTATGGCTTTCATACTAAAAATTAAAGAAACAGTGAACATTAATAAAAATCCTCAAGCCATTCACACATTATCTCTAATTTTGCCTGTGAATCTCATCATGATAATTAAATCAAAAAAGGTCAAAAAGACAGACACATTAACTGAAGAAAACTAAAAGCAAATAAATGGAATGTAAGACTCTAATAAAGTTATCAATGAAGCAATCCCTCTGCCACAAAAATCCCTATTTTTGTTAGAATAGACTAACAAAAATTTAAGATCTCTTCTGGCAAACACTCTTCTAACACTTTTTCATTCAACAGATAATTTTTAAGAACCTACTAGCTGTCATGCTCCATGCTTGAAGCTGACCACTGAAAGCCTAATAAGAGAGGGTGTGCATTGTAGCTCAGTTACTATGTGAATTTATGTGACTCCTTTTTAGTCCTGCAGGTTTACTATAGGAAAGCTGGAGAGAACATGGAGAGTAAGACAAGTCATCAAGCAAAGAGAAACAAGTACCAGCAGGTGAGAACGGGAGCTGTGATGGAAATAAACTGGCAATTGAGCAGAAAATGGGGGCAGGGACAGGTCAGTATGACAGTATCAGGCATGGACCTCTCCTCGTGTCCCCTTTGTGTCGAATGAATATCCACAATCTCTGTCTGTTTTCCTAAGGGCCACTGGATTCTTGTGTCAATTTACAGAAGAGCTTTATATATTAAGTAAATTCACTTTTGTCTGTGATATGACTTGCAAAAAATTTCCTCTATTTTGATGTTTCTTAGAGCAACTTTGGCCATGCAGAAACAGTAAAAATTACTTTTTCCTTACAGTTTCTGGTTTTTGGGGTTTTTTTATCATAGTTGAAAAGGTTTCTTCATGCTGAAGTCATACAGAACTGCCCTATGATGTCTTCTATTAGTTTTATGGCTTATGTTTTACATTGGCATCTACAATCCATTTGAAGTTTCTGCTGGTATAAACTATGAGGTCTGGATCCATTTTTTCTCTAAATGGCTACCCTGCCGGCTCATCATTATTTATTGAAAAATCCATTTTGCCCCATTGATATTACTGTCTTTTTTGGACTATAAGACACACCTCCCCAAATTTGGGAGGAATAATGGTTGTTAATGCTGCTGTTGAGTTCTGTTTACATTTACATTCGTGAAATATTATGATATTCATGTTATTAAATGTTTTATCACATTTTTTGTTTCAAAAATTTTTTTCCTATTTTCCTCTAAAGCCTAGGTGTGTCTTATGGTCTGGAAACTATGGTATATGTCACTACAGTAGTTCACTTATGTATTCTGTATTCTTTTCCATTAATCTTTCCTTTCAGGCCCTACAAGCAAATTGTCTTAATAATTAAGGCTTACTATGTTTTAATCTCTGGTAGAGCTAATTCTACATCATTACTCTCTTTTTACAGAATTTTCCTGGTTCTTTTTGCTAATATATTTTTCCATAGCAAATTTAGATCAACCTATTTAAGTCCAAAAATATTCTGTAGACATTTTTGTGAATGTCACATATATTTATGGAATGAATTAAGAGAAACTAGCAAGATGCTGAGAGACTCCATGGTGTGTTATTCCAATAATTGAAGTATTCTTTTGGGAACATTAGAAGCCTTAAAAAATTTTTTTCATATAGAAGTTTACACAATTTTTATTAAGCTTATTGCTATTTTATATACATTTTTGATTATGAAAATTAGGGATCTTTCTTCCATGTCTTCTAAATGGCTGTAACTCTGTATATATAAAAGTTATTGATTTTTGTGTATTAATTTATTTCTTTCACAGATGTTTGGAATTTTTTTACTCTTTGTAAGAATTTTCAGCTGATTCTCTTGGTTTTCCAAGTATACAGTCATATAAGCTGCAAATCGTTTTATTTTTATATTTCTAATCTCTTTCTCCTGTCTAATTGCATTGGCTAGTGCTCCAGAGCAATGTTAAACAACCGAGGTCATAACAAACTTCATTATCTGTCCCTGAAAATAGCAAGAATGCTTCTTGCAGTGTTTCCCCATTAGCTATGCTAGTGGATCTGGGATTGTAATAGATATATTTTATATTTTATCAGGTTAAGAAAATATCTGTCTATTCCCAATTGTATTAGGGGTTTTTCTCTTGTTGTTGTTAAGTAAAGTATGAACACTAACTTTTGTTGCCTTTTCACATTTATGAATAAAATCACATGCTCTCCTCCTTAATGTTAATCTATTAACATTAAATGTAATGTTAATACATTTGTTTTATTGAGCCATTGTGTCCTGGAAATAAACCTCCTTAATCAGGATATTTTATTCATTTAACGTGCTAGATTCTGTTTGTCAACATTTTATTTAGGATTTTTGCAGAGCTATTGGTATGACTATGAATGATTTCAAGTTTACTTTTAAGTTCAAGGGTTATTAAATTTTGATGTCAATATCATGCTGCAATTATTTTTAAAATTGTTAAACTTCCTTTACCTGTTTCCCGGAACTGCTTGAACGCCATTGATGCCACCAGGCTTCTGAAGGCCTGCTAAAACCCCTCTGTGAGATCATCAGGGCCCGGATTTCTCGGCAGCACCCCGTCTGCCCCGCCAGTGTGTCAGTCTGTCTGTCCGTGTTTTCTGTATGTTTTGGAGTCTTTCAGTGAGTTATATCTCACTAGAAATTTAACCAGGTTTTCGAAGGAGTCAACTAGAGTTTAGAAAACAAAATCTTTTATGACTTAAATTTCCAGATATTTTCGTTATTATTCTTTCTTTCATTATGCATTTGTGCCCTCTACCTTTTTTGTTTAATTTCATTAGCTAATACTTTATTTTTCCCAAAGAAGTACTCCTGTTTATCTGTTATATAATTCGCTGATTTCTGCTTTTATGGTTCTTAATTGTCTCACTTTGCTTTGGATAAACTGACTTTGTTGTTTTCTTCTAACTTCCTAATTTACTATTCAAAGTATTAAATTTACATTTTTTTCTTCTGGGTTTTGTTTTATGTATACTGTAGATTCTGACTAAGAGGCTGTGTTTGTATTATATTTATTTTCTATATTTTAGTAATTTTCGTTTTGATTTCCTCTTTGATTTGATTTTGAAAGTTTTTTAAATGTAATGAACTGTTTTAAATTTTCTTCTCTTATTACTAGTTTCCAGTTTTGTTGCATGGTCATCAGTGCACTTTTCCTTGTGATATTGTCCATGTTTGGTTTCTGTGAATAATCTATGATCACCTGAGAAGAAGATGTATTCTCTGTTTTCAGAAAACATAGTTTTACATATTAATTAGATCCATCTTATTAATTATGTCATGTTCTACATTTACATATTTTTGGCCACTTGATTTGTCATGAATTATGGGAGAAAATAGAGGTCTACCTCTCACTCTAAATTGCTTCAATTTCTTCTGATAATACTGTTTTGTTCTATGAAAGCTACACAGATATAGCTCAGTGTTGTATCTTCACAATGCATGTTTCAATCCCTTAGAAAGGGAAAGTTATTTTGCCTTATTTAGTATTAGAAAGTATTCTTTCTGATTCATTTCAAGTAAATTCAACTTAAAGCAAAACTTGCCTTATATCATCGAGATCATGACCCTCGCAGGCTTGTTATATGCATGTGAAATCAATGTGTTTATTACCTCCCATTTTTCTTCCCTCTCTTGTCCCATTTTAGAATGGCTAATTATTTCCACAGCCAATACAACTAATTCTATGACCTCATCTGTTGTCTTAATACTCACATGTGCTTTACTCTTGGTCAGTGAGTCACAGGAACCCAGTGCTCGTGGCTGGTACTTTTGCTGTAGTTTTTTCAATATCCCTTGAATGACTATCATTTGTTTTGTAAAAAAATTCCTGAAGATGTCTCATGGGTTGTCATGTTTGACATTGTTTGTTTTGCTTTTGTGCTTTAACATTTTTGCTGGTTATAAAATCCTTGAGTCATGCTCTTTCTCCGAAGATTGTATGGATGTTGCCCCAGTATTTCTAGCATTGACTGTGTTATAGAGAAGTTTAAGGTCACATGAATCTTGTTTTCTACAAGTAACTTCTTTCTTGGCCATTCAAAGGATTCTTTTAGTATCTCAGATGTTGAGCAATTTAACGTGCACATATTTTTACATTGATGGCTCTGGGTTTGGTATGCTTTTTCAGCATGTAAACTCAAGCCCTCTTTAATTTATGAAACTTTAGTTAATTTATATCTTTAAATATTTATTTTGTCACCTGATTTCCATTTTCTCTATTAGTAACTCCAGTAACGTATAAGCTTGCTTTCTTTTGTCTGTCTTCCATAGCTACCATTTTCTCTCTAGTCCTTTTGAACTCTTAAAATTTGTTTCATTTTGCTCCCTTTCCTCACATCCATCCTTCAGATCATGACTATGTTTCCAGTAGTGTTTAATCTTTCTTATTTTCCTGTCAATTTTTTGTTTATTTCTGTGGTTTCGTTTTTCTCTTCTATTTCTTTCTTGAGCCTCTTCTGCTGCTCACCTACCCACTCTTTTCTGACTTCTTGTATTTTTCATTTGCACTAATCCTTCATAGAGACATTTGTTTATTTAAGGTTCTGTTTTACTTTATTTTTAAATTTACAGCCTAATGTCCAATAACCATTTTTGTCTCTTTTGTGGTCACATTGTTTTGATTTTTCTCATAAGCTCTCTTTACCTAGCTCTTGGTTTTCCCTTTCATTTCCTCATTTTCCCTTGTGATTTTTTTTAAAGGTCTTGGATTGTTTCTGTTTTGTACCACAGTACTGACACTGGTACTTTTTCTCTGTACCAGCTGTCTGCTGGAGGCTCACGTGGGGAAGCATCCAGGGACATGTTCCAGGATCACGGCACTTTTTCTCGCGATGAATGACTGTGTGTGTGTGTTTATTTCTTCAGCCAGTGGACAGAGCAGCTGCTGTGGTTTTCTTACCTCACTCTTCCTCCTCCAGTGCAACAGAGGCTGGCCATTTGCTGAAAGTATGGTTTGTGTATATTTATTTGTTTGTTTCTATTTTGTCCCTTTCATGTTCAGAAAAAAATGGGGGTCACAGGTTTGGCAAAGATAGCCCCAAGTGTAACATAATATAATCGTAAAAATGGCTTGGCGATACTTTTATTAATACACTATTTCATAGCCAAGGCTTTCTTTTCAATTATAAAAATGAAAGCCTATATTTTTGGTTTGTACTTATAAAGAATAAATTTGGCTTTTTCTAGTTGAAATCTTTTTTTCAGTCACAGTTTACTTTCAATATTATTGCAGCCGTATTTACAATAGCCAAGATATGGAAGCAATCCAAGTGCCCAACAAGAGACAAACGGATAAAAAAGTTGTGGTACATCTATACAGTGCAATATTATTCAGCCATAAAAAAGAATAAAATCTTACCATTTGCCATGGCATGGGTGGACCTAGAGCATATTGTGCAAAGTAAAATCAGTCAGAGAAAGACAACTACCATATGATTTCACTTACATGTAGAATCTAGAGAGTAAAGTAAATGAACAAACAAACACAGAAACAAACTCACAGACACAGAGAACAGACTAGTGGTTGCCAAAGGGGTAGTAGAGGGTTAGAGGGCTGGGTGAAAAGGGTAAAGGGATTAAGAACTACAAATTGGTAGTTACAGAATAGAAGTAAAGCACAGCACAGGGAACACAGTCAATAACATTGCCATGACTGTGTATGGTGCCAGGCGGATCCTGGAAAAACCGGGAAGGCCACTGTGTAAAGTTTATGACTGCCGCACCACTAGGCTGCACTCCCGCCCTGTGTGGCTAGCCCATCTCCTTCACTGCCGAGACCCCCAAAGCACTGGGAAGAAATTCCTTTTGGGGGGTAATCTGGGGTTTTAGCAGTCTCTTTTACCAAAATGGTTGTTGACATTTTTGTTTCTCATTACCTTGTAGTTTGGGATAATTTCTAGGAAGAGAATGGGATAATGTGACTTGAAACTACCACATTCACATCAGGGATCCCATCCTGAACTCTTTAATTTTTAGTCTTAACAAGTTAACATTCTCAAAACGCACATGTTTTCTACGTTCAGGGATTGAGTGGGAAGTGCTAAGAAATAACAGCCATCTGCTTCTCGTCTGGCACTACGCGTGCACACACATCTATTATTTTGTTGTGCGCTCCTCAAAGCAGCCCTGCAAGCTAGGTATTATTATCTTCATCTGACAATTGAAGAGCAGAGCCAAGATCCCAACCTGCATCTCGCTGTCTCCGACGCCCACATGCTTGACCCCAAATCACCCTCAAAGAGTTCCCATTCTCCAAAGGTAATTTTTAAATGTTTAATTGTTGCAGAAACAAAAGAGCTGCTGATTGATTAGATTCTGGCATCATCGCTTTGTTTTGGAATTGAAATTTCTTTAGCCTCCTCCAAATGTTGTTTTTTTTTTAACCAAGGGTTACATATAGTAGAAAAAATTCAGAACAGAAATGGTTGCATGATCTTGAACAAGGACTGGACTTCCTAAACTGTAAAACCACAAAGCCCAACATAACACAACCAATATGCTGTTTGGTCTTGTCCCCTAAGCAACTGACCAAACACCATGATAAACGTGCCTGCCAATGGCTTTGACAAAGATTAAGAATGTGGACACACCCCCTACCTCAAACATAAACACTGAGTAAGTATAATATAAATAACAAACAGGCGAGAATTCAAGTGACAAACGAGATTGACAAGTGAGATTACAAATGCTTTATCTTGGGCAGAATTGATACAGTAATTTATGCACATTCGAAGCTTGCTCCATGCATTCAAACTCGAGACACCCAAGATCTCAAACACAACTACAGACAGAAATTAGTAATTGCGACCACACCTTTCTTGCCATTGCAAAGAAAGTAGGCATTGCGCAAATCTTGCCGGTTTTAAAATCAAATTTTGTGAAAACATTTTAAGAGCTATCCTCTGAAGATGGCACGAAAAAAGACACAATAAGAGAACACAGCATTTCAAGTCAAGACCTGTGTTTTCACAACAGTTCTCTACTCTTAGTGACAAGTTACTTAACTGCCTAAGCCTCAGTGCCTTTCTGTCTGAAACAGACTTGGAAATACCTCCCCTAAGTGTTTCCGTGTGGCTAATACTTGTGTAAACAGCTAGCGTAGCTTCTAAAAAGCAGTAGATGCTCAGTAAGGATCTAAAGAATGCAACACTACAAACAATGTCCTGTTTCTCCTTTCTGTTTCATTAAGATACAATAGAACTAAAACTCGACTCACAATTTTTCTCGAGGACACATTAGCCTATAGTTACACTAATGCTCCACGTAGTTCTTCCTCTATCTTTGGCCACATACAGAGATCAGCATTAACTTTAGAATGGACTCAGAAAGTTTTGTGTAGCATTTTAGTTTTGTGTGTTTTTTTTTAAGAAAACATCTATTGCTCTAATGGAATAAAAAAGTTTGAAGAAACATATAGTCTATGGGCTAAAACACAAGGAACACCAATTCTGGCTTTGCTGCTTACTAGCTCTTCAAAGTTATTGAACAGACCTGCCCAGAGCTGTCGAGAGGAGGAAATCAACTGAGGTACAAAGCCCAGCGCTCAGGACCCCTGAGTTAATGACACCGTTGTCATCACCGAAGTCTCACAGCGAGAACGGAACATTTTTACATCCAATCCCACTTCTATCCGAGGTGCGCTGGCATTGCCCCCGTAGAATGATCCTGCTGATGGTTTAAGCAAACAAACAAAACCGACGTGCTGTTAGTTTCAAAGCGTTGAGATATGTTTGGAAGAAAAAAATAAAACCAGTAGCGTATTAGTAAAGCCATGTATACATCACAACACAACTGACTGTACCATGAACCTCGGGGATTTAATTGCTTCTTTCTAGAAGTCTGGATTGCTTCAATTCAGTGAAAATGCTGCTTCTTGTTTAAGTTTCAGTTCTTCATTTAGAAATAAAAGGAAATCAGGAAAGGCACGCAGGTCCTCCGGGTGGTTTGTTTTTCCGGAACAGCATATTTCACTTCGGGTCTATCTTCTGGCATTCGGTCATACAAACTACTCCATGGGGCTGACCCGGATTTCGCTGAAACCCTGAAACTGAGCGACGGCACCTGGGAGGCTCATGGCTAATTTCACTCATGAAAATAAGCCCCTTGGTCAGAAACCTGTAGTAAACTGAGGCAACCTCAGACTTGTGGTCAATTAAGGCAAAAGAACAATAACAACAAAAATACCTAGTAATGTGCAGAGCTATTAAATTAGCATTAAACATCATTTACACTTTTCCTTACATTTCTAAGAGCATTCTTTAATATGTTGCCTTCTCTGTCACACCTAGGTATGCTGTGGATTGAGGGCAAAAAGCAAACTATCTTTTTCCATAAAACAGTATGTCTCATGACAAGAATTGTTCCCAGGGAATTATAATATCTAATTAAATATTATCTTTTAAGAAGATTCTTTAATGTCCAATAGAGATAATGAAATAAACAATGGTCCATGTATAATATTTTAAATACTATTTTGGAATAAGGGTAGCTGCTTGTGGAAATATCCATGATGTATGTGTAGGGGGGAAATGAAATATAAAATAAAATATCCCATACAACCTCCATTGGAAACAAAAAGGAAAGAAAGGCCAGTGAAAGGAGGAAAGAGAAATAAAGGAGACAAAAGAAATACACCAAATTTTAGAATATCAAAACTATGAACATTAAAATGGCAACGAATTCACAACTATTAACAACTGAATAAAAAAAAAACTAAGCAAACAATCAGAACAGAAACAGAATCACAGAAAAGGAGATCACATGGAGGGTTATCAGCTGGGAGGGTGAGGGTGGAGAATGGGGGAAAAGGTGCAGGGATTAAGAAGCATAATTGGTAGGTACAAAATAGACAGGGGGAGGTTAAGAATAGTATAGGAATTGGAGAAGCCAAAGGACTTTCATACACAGGACATAAACTTGGGGTGGGGATTGCTGGAAGGAAGGGGTGTTATCAGGCAGAAAAGGGCAAGGGGGGAAAAATTGGACAACTATAATAACATAATCAATAAAATATATTTTTAAAAAAGAAATACATCAACTCTTAAAAGTGAGATTGTTAGGCTTTTGCTGATTTTGTTTTTCTTTATACTTTTAAATGGTTTCCAAGTTTTCAACAAAGAGCATAAGTTGCTTTCATAAGCAAACAAACAAAAAAAATTCTGACTCTGAAATACTCTCTGTCAAATGGGGCATGTCCTGTCTACTACACAGGTGTTTTGTGTCAAGAAAAACACTGCCCATTTTTTAAAATTATGAAATCACAGATGAGGAAGTCCATATCTACAGCTAAAATTGCATTTATTTTGGATGTATTAACTCCTTGCGGGCAACCAATATGCCATCGAATCTCACTGAAGCAGATTCAACAGCAGACTAATTCCTACTGCTAGCCAAAGACATACATATTTTTAAAAGCCTGACTCATTAGTCACATATTGGCAGCAAGAAGGCACACCTGACTATTTAAATGAACTGGATCCACTACAGTAATGTAATTGTGTGAGGAAGGGTTTGACTTCATTTATGGTGAGCACTGTTGAGTCCTTCAGGGTAGTAAGAGAATGTTGGCCAGGCAGGCAAGCGCGAGAGCACCCAGCTTTGACATGTTCGGGGTTCCCCATCTCCTGGCTGCATGGAGAATAGAAAGCTCAATCTACAGCAAAGCAATCAGCAGGTAACAGTCCCATCCCAGAGCAGGGCCCACTACCTGTCATCCCTCTCGAATCCACTCTGCCTGCCCAGCTACCCCCACAATGCCTAGCCTTGTCCTTGGCTTTCCTGGGCCCCACACTTGGCCCGGCGGAAGGGGACCATGGAAAGGCCCTGCTGCTGAGGCTACCCCTCAGCTCAAAAGGTTAAGATATGGTCAGACTGGCCCCATAGCTCTCAGCAAACCCAAGAAAGCCAAGCCAGCAGGGGCTGAGACGTGGTTGTCTCACACACACACACACACACACACACACACACAGTGTAACCGTCATCAGACTCCCACACATCTGGTGAGTGAATTACATTCTAGAAACTTGGTTTGGTTGCAAGAGTCACATGTACCAAATCTGAGGAATAAACTGTCCACTGTTGTCTGCGACTCAGTAGGGGTTAAACCACCCTTAAACTCAGTTATCTATTAGTGCCTATGAATATATGATGGAATACGAGTCTCCTGAACCTTTCTACCCATAAGAAAGGTCATTCCCCTTAGATCAAACATACGCCAAAACCAAATGACATGCAGCTACTATAAATTTAAAAAGAGAGAGAACAAAATTTGGAGCTAACTTCGGAATCCCTCTAACTGTATGTACCTTTAGTTAAATTCTGCCAGAAAATGCAGTCCTTCACACTGGTAGTCTCTGCAGCGAGGTGCACACATCCCAAAGGGTGCGTACAAATATGTGCACATGAGAAATATCTGCTCACGTTTGAGTCCCTGATAATTTTTTATCTCAAGTTAACATAATTTGTTAGAACAAGTACACGCATGTGATTTATGAGTTAATATATGTACCATTACAGTTATGTGCTCTATGTTTTTATCAATAAGGGTGTTTGATTTTTTTTAAAGATTTTATTTATTTACTTTTAGAGAGGGGAAGGGAGGAAGCGAAACAACAGTGTGTGGTTGCCTTTTGTGCACCCCTTCCTGGGGACCTGGCGCGCAACCCAGGCATGTGCCCTGACTGGGAATCGAACCTGTGACCCTTTGGTTCATAGGCCGGCGCGCTCAACCCACTGAGCCACACCAGCCAGGGCTGGGTGTTTGGTTTTAAAAGTTTGAAATTTGATGATCAGAACTGGCAAAGGAAATGTCTATATTAAAATGTCTACATTAAAATGTCTACAAATACAACACAGCGTGCTCACCCCCACCTGAGCAGTGTCTTTACACAGACCAAGACAGCAGACGGTCCGCGTCACCCGCACTTTACGGCAGGGACTTCACGAGCGGAACGCACTGCTGCACGGCACTAAACTATCCCATATCCTGTCAACATTCCCTCCCACCCAGCATTCTCTTAGGACTCAAATGCATGTGGCTTATGCCCTTCAGCTTGATTTTAATCCTATTAATCCCCTAAATCCTGAAGCCTCGAAGAGCAACACGTACAAGCTTAAATATATTCTTCAGACTCTATTTTGAAATGTACTATTTGTAGCCCTCTTGGAATCAAAGAAAACAATTTTAATTTTGGAGAGAGTGATGACCTTGAAAACCGAAGTCACTGGAAACTGAATCTTTCTCTGCTAACTAGTTTGATCTGGACCTGTTGATGATCCGTTCTACCAACTAAGGGTATCTGTTATCTGGGGCTGTCTCAGCCTCATAACTTGAAATCCTAGTTAGAAGCGTATGAGTGAAGAAAGCCTGGCATTGTAAAATGAATACAGCAAAATCCAATCCCAACCAGCGTGGCCCAGTGACTTGAATCGCCCTCGGGTGACAAAAATGAAGCTCCTGAGGAGGTGGTCCGGGTGAAATGCAGCAGAGGCCAATCTCCATCGGCATCCATGTCCCACACCCAGACCGCATCTTGGAGAACACGAGCTGAGGAATCTCAGAGATCGCATCCACGCTTCCCACTGCCACCATCTCTCAGTCCCAGACACAGAGCATGCGCATACTTGCCTGCCCATTGGCAGTGGCCCCTGTGCCTTGTTGGCCTCTTTACCTACCTCCGTGGTGCTCTTATTCCTTCCTGCTCCCTCCTTTATCTACTTCCTGCTCCTGCTCTGGGTTTCCAGTCTCTTCTCTTGTGCCTTACCGCACCTTTAGGAGGTTATGGGGTGGTGCATTGCTAATCAAAGGGAAATAAAACTACATTTCAGAACCTTGGGTGGGGTTTATACTGTTGAATTGTTTAATTAACTGTCCTGCTGTGACAGCATCAGTGATTTGATATAATTCCTTGATTTGATTTAGATTTCTCGTTTTTAAATATTTGGGACATTCACTTCTTTCTCCAATTCTTTCCCAACATCAAAAGAAGAATTTTTTTTTGAAGTAAAATATTTAAGAGGCTAGATTATAGGGAGTTATAGAAAAAGCCACTGTAATCAGAGAAATGGGTATGAAATCATTGGGAAAAAAACAAGAAGAGAATAATAAACCAATTTGAATATTTTCCCCAATATCTGATTAAACTATGTTTTAGTTTCTGAAAGAATATGCATAAGGATACATATTTATGTAACATGAGAATTCATGGACCATGAAAAAATGTAACAGAAAATGACAAATGGGGAAAAAAATGTTATTTTCAAACAAGAGGGAAGGAGTGGCGAATACTGAAAAGCATACATGGACTGGTAAACTTAATTTTTGAATCAAGAAAATGTCTGAAACAGTTATGAGTATTTACAAAAAGATGTAGTTGCATGCAAACAAAAAAACCCAAACTGTATCAAACTAGCAGCGATTCCATTTATAAAAAACAAAACAAAACACGGCTTCTATGGTGATCAATCAGGAAAGTGCCTAACACAGTTGATTAAATTTCTGTTCGAAAGAGAAAGGAAACATGAAAGTAGATGTTCATCTTCAGCTGCATCCAGGTGGGTCAGGGAGGCATTTCTCAGAAGAACTCAACTTTGATTTCTGCCTATTAAAATGTATTATATTAGGAAAACCAGTGTATACTGGGAAGTACTTCCCCACCCGTTTCTAGCACTAATTTTAAACCACAAAGTACATAGATGTTCCAGAAAACCATTATCTATTTAAAAGGCAAGAAGATAAAACATTTAAGTCAGAGTCTTATGAACAAATGCTTCAAAGGAAGAGCTTCCATGGTTACTGGCTTAAGGGAAGAAGACAAGTGTAGAATGTGAAGCCCTGTTCCATTTTCAGGTTCTACCTCTATTTCTCTTCAAATTAGGGATTAAACTTCACTGCTCACTCCTAAAACTGCTGTTTTACGTTTTGAAATTCCAGTTTATCACTCAGGGAAGAATAGGCAGCGCACGCAGCAGCGAACAGCACAGCTGCATAGGTGCAGAGGTAACACCTAGCCAGACATGCTATGTGAACTCAAATCAGACAAAACTCCACTACAGTTTCCCTGTCACTTCCGACTAAACTCCACCTCCTATTCACCCACTCTTCATTTCTTCACTCTTTCTTCCTAGTGAGTCCAAATTTTATTTTGCAGTTATTTCTGTTTCAGTTCCTGGTGTATGTATTTTGTCCATTCGAGATAAATCAAATGTAATACAGCAAAATTATAATGACTTGCATGAGCCCAAATTCATAGTTCCAATCCAAAAATAATGTAAAAGAGTAAAATACAAGTTTCCTATTAAACTCCAAATTATGGCTACATTACATGTATACATAATTTAAGGAGTGTAATTCGTATCATGATATATAAAATTCCTTATAAAATGATTGATCAGAATTTTGGTTGCACCACGAGTCAACCCCCTGGAAGAGTCCATTTGTTATTCAGCACTGGAATACAGCGCCACCTACTGGTACTTCTAGATCCATATTAAAAACCTTTTGTAGGCCAGTTTTACTAAATTTATGTTTATTGAAAACTGACCTAAAACCTCCTATAGCAGCAAAAATTATATGAGTAATTGGGATATGATTTTGATTAAAATGTGTCCAAAAATTAAGTTAAATAAAAATTATGCTGATATTGTACTAAGTTTCTATTCTGGCTTATATTTTCACATTTTAACTAGACAGTCAAATAAAACCTCAGTGATTAAACAACTTACCCTGTTCCCATGAACCCATGCTTCCATTTTAATAAGTGAACAAAATTTATATAATGAAGTACATATCTGTTGGTTAATTCATTAACTGAGCACCTACACATTACAAGCCGAGTCCCACGTTAGGTTCTGGGAAGCAGAACTGAGCGAGGCAGACGGGACCTTACAATGTACTGAGGGAGAAAAATTAACCAGGTCCTTACTCAGGTCGTTGCTGTCACGTCAATCGGGTGCAGTGAGGAAATCAGGAAATGCTTTCATGAGAAAAGTGTGTGAAAAGTGTACCCATGTACACTGTGTAGCAAAAACTCATAATAGTAATTTCTGTAAAAGTATAGTATTGTAACTTTGGAAATTTTATTCTATATATTTTCTCTCTCGCATTAAAAAGGAGTTGGGACTCATTCCCGTCTCAGTGAGTATGACACATATAGATGAATAGGGGTGAGTGTGTTTTATGTACACATATGTATTTAGATACATTTATAGACATATAAACTAAAGTGTCAGTATTGGGATAATTAAAATCTTGGAACCAATTCAGTGAATAACTAAACTGCCTAAAACATTTTCAATACTTTCCCTCAATTATTATTCTTATTTCATGTACAAACACATAAACAGTTTCAAGAGCCTAAATATCTGCACTAAATATTTATCTTTAAATATTCACAAAATGGGTTTTATAATGGAAAGGAGATAATCAATATAATTTTTGCTTCTTAGATCTTGAATATTATGTGTTGTATAACCAATAGATAATCAGAGAATGTGAAAAAAAACTAACAGACATTTCAGATAAGAGATCACTTTAATGTTTCTTGGAACAACATATGGCAACACCTTTTTTAAAAAAATACTTCCGGTAAGCCAGAGTTACATTCATTTTCCATGTCCATTACCTCTTAAGAACATCCAGTCTCTTCCACACGTGTTTCCCACTGATTTGAGCATGTGTGAATGGATGTGTACTATGTTCTGCAGTCAAACATTTCAAACATGATGCTGAAATTAGCATTTCAGTAAAAAAAGTACTGATGGAGAAGAAATCAGCCAAGTAATGGAGACAGGGCATGGTGGCAACAACCCCAACCGCCCACGCCCTTCCTCTCCTTGTTATCACTGCTCCTACCATGCACTGAAAACAACGACGTGCCACGGAGCAGATGCCAGTTTCTTAAAGTTGACCATCTGCGATACCACCTACAGACCAGCTAGCTGATGGGGTTACTGAAAGCTGGGACTTCACAGGATCTTCCTTAAATTGACACTCAGTAAGCCTTGAAAACATTAAATCTGTCTCAGATTTTCTTTAACAGAGAAATTCTTAAGGAAATGCCCTAGAAACTAGTTCATCCCCTGAGCTGAGGCAATCCTAAAACACTGAATAAGTATTGAAGAGAAAAATATGCAAAAGCAATATCAAGTAGGAGGATCTTGTAGTTAGTTCAGTTCAGTATGTCCAGTGATTTCTTTCAGTGTTTTTTTTAGTTAAAATCATCCTTTTAACTAAAGGCTTATGAAGGCTTATGTACATGTATTTATATATATACATTTATTTTATTTTTTTAAAGTGAGAGATCATGTTGCCTTTTCTTTCTTTTTAGTCTCCTAGCTTAAAAATCAGATTGATGAGAAAAATGGTTATACCCACAGACCCGCACACACTTCCATCAAAATCATCCCTGTTTCAAGTAGCTTAATTGTGGAGAATGACAGATGACAGGGTCTCAACAAATATATGAAATTTAGTTGCGGAAGCCCCTGTGGAGGGCGGGAGACACTGCTTTGTGAAGTTAGTGTAAGAGAAACTAATCTACTGTGCCCTTCCAATTCAGACTCCAAAATCATTCTTATTTTTATAAGCATTTTATTTTTTCAAAATTCTACTAGCCCACTCCTATCTTAAGTCTTACATGTAAAGCCATGTGGAAATGAAATAAACAAATAAGACTAAAACTCATAGATCCACAAAATATTTGAGATTGTATTTCATGACACTTGAAAAACATCCCGTGACAAACTTAACTTGTTTGAGAGATTGGGGGTGTGGGGTGTTTTTTAATAAGCAAATGCAGATGTTGAGGGAAAAAAAAGTTTAGATTTTTGACACTGCTCTTTGCTAAGAGAATTACAAATGTTTTCCATAAGGGAACAATGTTGAAATGTCTGAATATTTTTTCTTAAACCACCACCCAACTGAACTTTGAAAAATGGAATTTACCAATTTAGTATGAATGAGCTTCTATATTGGGCATTTTCTGATCAATATTTCTTTGTGCAACTTTTATTTTCCAGGTACTTTGTAAGTCTTAATAACTATGGGAATAATTCATGATCTTACCATGATCTTGACTGTGTATATGCACATATACACACAGTCGGTATTTATTCACTCTTTAGTGACATATTTAAAGTTGTCCATCAACAGATCATGAGACAAAATATTTAATTTCGCTATGTACAGCAGTTTGGTCCATTTTTATATAATGTGCAAAACTACCTGTATTTCAGAACTCAGTGTCAAATCAGAAAAGATATTCAACAATAACATGGCTGTCTACCCACTGTTCCTGAAAGTAACACAAAATAAGTGAATGTAAACTGTAATGGAGAAAAAATTTTACTGTGATATCTCTGAATCTTTTTAATAGATTTTTTCCTTTTAGACTGAAAATGTTCACAAGTGTATTTGAACAGTTTCACTGCCATCTCTCCCCTAACCCTGTGTGCAAATGCAGAACTCTCCCAACCATTAAGGAAAACTTGCTAAATTCAAGTATAATGTAGTGGCCCTATTGACACTATGAGCTCATTGATCACTGAAAAACACTGATAGATGAAAGTGGACCAGGTTGAATAATTTAACTGCTGAACGTGTCAGTCTTCCCTTTTATTCCATTTAATAATGTGATGGAGTCCAACGCTTTTGTGCTGTGCCATGATACAACCAAAATGTCAAAAGATTACTTTGCAATTACCAATGATCCCTGAAAAGAGCTTCAGTGATGAGTTTGCCTCTTCATGAGTTTCTTTCTCACCTTTAACCTCCTTCCTAGATAAGATGTACAGTGAGTGGGGCCAAAGGAATTCCAGAGTACAGACTAGAAATTGCTACCAAAGAGAAAAATAATAACCATAAGGATTGCCTAAATCCTGCACCAAACATTTTGAAGCTTCTAGTGGGTGGTAGTAAGAAGAGTTTGGTTGCTTTAGACGTATCTTAAGCCTTTCAAAGTGGTGATTAATGACTAAAGTAATTCACTAAATCTGATAAGTGTAGACAAAATCTAAATACTTTTGGAATGCTTCACACTTGGCTGATCCAACATCCATATATCAGAAAGTATGTTAAGATCCTATATAACTGTATAAGGGCCAAAATCACCCCTTTTTACCAACATAATCTTCCTGTCTTCATCACCAAACTGAATACAAGACGCATTCAGTTTGGCGTTTCGGGAATGCCTGAAACTATTTTATATATAAGCCTAGAAATGCCTAGTATATATTTACATATAATCACACGTGCGTATGGATAGATGTATATCTAATTACATATCATTGTTCACAGAGTGCTGAAGAAGAAAACATATTTTGTTCATCGTGAGTATCTCAAAGATTCTTTAAGATTAAACCAATAATCTTTAAGATTATTAAGAGAGAGTATTTCAAAATTAAAATTCTTGGGGCAAACTGCCAAAGGCTGTTTCCAGAAAACGGCCCGAGTCTCCAGCCCTGTCTGTAAAATGGGGTTTTTACTATGGTGAAGGAACAGACTTGGCCTCTGTTTTAATCTTAGACATATGTTAGGAATGAAAGAGATGTTAATAAAGTGCTTATATGTCCTTTGGGAGAAGAATTCTATACCAAATGCTATCATAAGGTAGGTCAAAATATAATTTGACAAAAGGTAATTACCCATTTGAATCCTTTGGCTCCGGATCACAGGCGAGGGTGGGTAAAGTAACCTTGACGAAGTGATCTGGTATAAATTAATAGCTATCCATTCCAAAGAGCAAATCCATTACGTACTGCCTCGTGCTATTTCCCTTCTGAATACTTCTGACTCTTACAAGAGTTGCCCAAAGATCCATGTCGGATGCCATCACATCATTAGCATTCAAAGGGAGAGAGTTTGATCTTCCCAGAGAAATGGAACAGTTAACTTCTCGTGGCATTCAGATGCCTGAGGAGAAGAGAAAGGAGAACGTGCTGCGAAGGATTCCCCTATTTTGCGCGGTTTATCAAGTTGCAAAGATTGAAATGTAATATGAAATGCAGCTGTAGATTTATTCCCTCAAAAAAAAATCTTGCGGGATGCATCCCACTCCAGTTAAAAATCTAATAAGTAGTCCCTACGTAAGCAATAACGAAGACAAATTGGAGATCTTTTGCTGGGTTTTAAGTGATTTTTCAATTAGTTGTTCTTATAATTACTTGGAAACTTCAACACAAACCAAAATTGTCTATGGACATCCAAGAATTAGATCAGAAAGTTCCATGGACTTAAATGTTTCTAAAGAAGAAGATTTCTGTCACTGGTTTTTCTGGACATAATAGTGTTTCCAAGATACTTACTTTTTCGAAAGCTGGTGAAGTTATATACCACTTAATGTATCTCTTATCTTTCAGACTACAAGGGGAAAAAGAGTCTTCTTATCATAAAAAAAGTTTTTGCAGAAAGAATCCATCATAGATATATAAAATTCATAAACATGAAGGAAGTGATACTAAAGATAGGAATGCAAGGCTTGGTCTCAGAAATTATAATGTTGGAAAGCTTATTTTAAAGTTCTTGAATCCCAGCATCAAAAAAAAAGTTATCCAAGCACAGTCTTTGACCCAAACTAGGCTTATTTTCAAATATATGTGTGTGTGAGTGTGTGTGCATGTGAGTATCTATGTGCACACATGTGTATTCAACAGTGTATACATATGTGTATGTGCACATGTTTTTATTTGCAGGTTAGTGTGTGTGTGCATGAGCATGTGTGTTGATCGTGTGCATTTGTATGTGTGTAAATGTGTGTGCTGTGTGCATGTGTATAGGTATGTTTGTGCATGTTTGTACATGAGTGTACATGTTAATGTGGTAATTTGCTCTCCTTAACCAGATTTACTCTTCACGTTCTTGGAAGTAATCTTTTTTCTTATTTGTGAACAATGTAGACTGTATAATAGCTAAAGAGAGCCAAAACATTACATGCAAATCTTGGGCAGAGGAGTGGCAGGATTAAGAAGTCTGAGTATTGACTCATTACCAAAACGTAAGCTTATTTTGCAAGGCCATGCAATCTTCTCGGGGAACAATCACACTGAAATGCTAACGTTGATTAGAGTTAGGTTTGTGACTATTCTCAGTTGGGGTAAGGACATTCACAGAAAATCTGTTTTACTTATTTTACCATCTTCAACACGCAAGTAGCTCAAACCATCAACATTCATCCCTCTGCTAATTACTATTGTAATCTTAAATTCCAGTGAAGTTGGCTTCAAAGTCAACTGCACATTTTTTTTTCAATCAGTGAGGGAAAAAGTCTAACTGTTTCACTGGAGAAATGTTTCCCAAATTTACAAGACAGGAAATGAGCGCGGGAGGCCTCCTATCGAGAGCCCAATTGGACCCTCACGCTACGTTGCCTACATTAAGCCACATCAAATAAAGTTAAGCATACTCAAAACACAGTGGGTATTCTGCATATACCTTCTTTACATTACACTACTACAAATCTTTATAGTGGGTTACACTTAATTTTCAAGCTCTGAAAAATAAAAAAAAAGCTCTTTCAAAGAAGCAAGACCATTTGTAAAGGTAAATGAAGCCGGAAGCAATGTCAATGTACATAAGAGACTCTTGGTAAGTATCACCGAGCGAAACTGCTGTTCGACCCTCACAAACATCTATAACGTAAGTCTGGGGAAAGCACCCCAAGACATCAGGGGCAGTAAAGCCAACTGGTTTAGGAATGTGGGCTCCAGAGCCAGACCCTGTTCAAATCCCATTTCTCTTTTAGCTGTTAGAGCATTTAACCTCTTAGTCGTGCCGGTTTCCCCATCTACCAGACAACAGAACCACTCGGTAGCGTTATTGTACATTTAAATGGGTTAATAAATAAAAACCACGTAGAACAGTGACAATTAGTATGTGGCAAGCTCTCCATAGAAGTTCCTTATTGTTATTATCATTACGCCAAATTTGTGTACGCTCAGATTCCCTCCGGAGTCAGCTGTTTAACTTCTTCCACCAGAGTGACTCTTCTGCAATGGAAAATGTTTTCCCGGGGGAATAAAGACAACAGGGTTCTCTTTTGTTAGCCCCCACTTTTTAAAACTTGTTTTTTTAGATTTTCCTTTTCCAGGAGCCGTGCCACAAACGTGAGTGTGGCACCAAATGGTAATGATTAGAGCACATGTTCTGCCCGCACCAGGATCGACTCAAGTGCTGGCTGCAGACACGGGAGCGTTTCAGGGAGAACATGGAGCCCATGTGCTGAGGTCCCCACACCGTCTTCAGGAGTACCTTGTACTCCGCCAACAAGGGTGGGCCGATGTGCTGGAGAGACGGAAACTGAGGCAGGAGCGGGAGGAAAGGGGAGGGGAAGAGGGGAACTGAATCAGAAAACAGAGAGACAGAGATGGAGACAGGAGAGACAGATGGAGAGAAGAAAGAGAGAGAGGGATTGAGAGAGGAGACACACACACACACGTTACAGCAAAATCCTGTTTTCTCAGAATAAATTCGCATACCAAAAAAATGGTTAAAGTATTTTTTTCACAAAAATAGGAAGTTTCCTTAAAGATATTTTTGAGGGAGGTGACATATACATGTTCCTTTGTGTTCTTTATTAATAATAAGCTGTGACAAAAACCTCAACAATACTCATTAAAGTGAGGAAGTGCTGATCAAATTTTAATAGTCACTTTTATTTCACACACACAGATAACTGGCCTTTCCACCTCAGTGTAACTAGGTAACAATGAAATGGTTCCTGCTTCCAGAGGGAAGATACTTGAACTTCAGCCCCTGCAGTTGATAGCTGTGGAAGAGGGAGGCCCAGACTGTCCACTGTCCACCTCATAAGCACATCTGGGGCACTGGATTACTAATTAAAAATACTTTGGACATATAACACAAAATACTACAAATCCTACTACAAGTATAACTGTGGAAAACATTTTAATGTCTTTAAAATAAGAGAAACATGACTACATTTCACACGCATTTGCCATCCTCCCAGTCTATGGCTGGGTCAGTGAAACAGACAAAAGACTACCATAAATTTAATGAAAATCTACCATCAAGATCATTTTTTCCCACTGAAGATTTCATTGGAATGATGAAGAGCAGGTTCCAGTAGAATCTGTCCGCTATACTACTCCTTCCAAATGCTGGTCTCATCTACTATCTAACCAAACCACCATGACAAGTCAACAGAGAAAGAGCTTCGTTGAAAAACAAAACACTAGGTCCACAGACATTTTATGTCAACACAATGCACGTTCTTCCTCTGAGCAGGCATCTGCAGCCTCGCCAATACATTCTAGGACCCCTCTGAAGTTTAAAGAGCAAGGATTTAGGAAGACTAAAAAAAAAGAAACTGCTACAGTCAGGACAGGAAACAAGACATAAACGAGAATTTCTGCAGAATCGGATCAAGGTCAGGACTCCTTTCAGGAATGTCCTAAAGACGTTATTCTCACCTGTGAGAATAACAAATCAATAATGACGTAATGAGTTGAAGTAGGGGCAGGAGCTCCGTTTGGTGCTAAAAGAATCCATCTGCAAGCCCACGAAAGCTTTGAGTTGAGAGTCATAAAAGTGTTTTTAACAACCCACAGTACAACAACATTTCATAGGGCTTCGGGTTGCAGGGGTCACTTCTGAGTCCTTGCAGGAGGTGAAGTTGTACTGGAAGTTGGAGGTAAACGAGGCTTTCTTTTTCTTTAAGTAGTTGGTGAAGCACTCAAGATATTTAGAAGAAAAAGATCTACATATTTGAATTTAGGCGAGGAGTACTGCAGAAGGCCGTCAAACAGACGACTCAATAAGCACGGAAGCCTGACGACCACGCTTACAATGTGCAAAGCAGCCGGTACGTCAGTGAGCAGGCCTTAGACCGAACACGGGTGTGTTGGCGCTGGATTTGTGATCCTCTCTGTGTAGCTATGCGTGTTACTTTGGAAGGAGCACAATCGCACTTTGATTACTAAAAATTGACTTTGAAAGCACAGAGTATGTGGCATGCACTCTGTAGCCACTTTCTCTTCATTTTCAAATCAACGTAAACAAACACACGGATCTGCCAGCGCCTGATGACCCAACTGATTTAGGGGGTGTGGGGAGAAATGGGTAAAAATTCTCTCTCTTTCTGCACCAATTCACATAGCTAGGGCTGTAAGAGGGATCTTTTCAAGAAATAAAGACAAAGAACTTATTTTTGTCAACAGATAACTGAAGGATCCTCGAAGACTCTCTGTGAGGACCATTCAGCGATGGGCTAGGAACAGAGGCCAGCCTGCTGAGTCCTGGAATCGTGACTCAAGAAGGAGACTCAGATGGGTCGTCTCTTCCGACCCCCTTGTTATACAGATGATAAAACAGTGGGGTGGACTTAGCTAAGTTTACACACCTAGTTGGTAGGAATTGTAGGAGAGGATAAGAAGGTTTTAACAGAAATGAAAAAAAAATCTGGCATAAAAAGCACTGTCTGAAGCCTAAGAAAACTTAAAAAAACTAGAGTTTACTCCATTCTACTTACTTCTTTTTTTAAACAGGTACCAACTATCAGAACTACCTAATCCTTCTTCTGTCTCATTATTTAAATGTTGGAAGAGCATGTGACGTTAGAAATTTGCTTTTCAACTCTTGTTTCCCCCAAAACAAATCCTTTTGGACGGTTAAAATGGACTAAAAACAAAATGGCTATTGAAAAATAGAGTGGATCTTTCCGTTTAAAGGACCAGATGTTGCCTGAATGCCACAGATTCATCTTTCCTTCTGCAGACTTCAGTTACTACAGTGAGTGTTTGTAATGAGCTATTTTATAGGTATAAAAACGTCAAAAATGTATGTGTTTGAAGGTGCTTATGAAGGTTAAAGTGGGTTTAGAAGAATTTATCTTTCCTTTTCTTTCTTATCTTGCCATTTTTACATCCCCAAATTATTTCCTTTTGGTTCTCTCGGTTCTGCGAAGTTTCACGGAGGCATTTAACAAAGAGGACAATCTTTTCTGAATAAAGGTAAATTTGAGCAGGCCCAAGAAGTTCACAGAGAATTCTGACATTCCTCTTCTTATAGGCTAGTGCACATAAGCAATCAGATTCTGGACCTGAAAAAGCAAAACACTAATTCCAAACATCATTTAGATGACTCAATCTCTCTACTCTTTCCCATTAGCTTTTAAACCCTTCAAATTTCTCCAGTTTAAACAAAAACAAAAGAACCACCTCCCTGTTCTCCGTACTCTCCCCCACTGCAAGCGGCTCTCTCTCCCTCTCCACAGACAAACTTATCAAAATATTTGTCTGTGCTCACCACTTCCTCACCTCCCTCTGCAGCCTCCACTTTAGTCAAGCCCGGCTTCCTTCTCCAACACTTCACTAACATAACAACTCTGGGTGAAGTCACCGGAGACCTTCTTCACACTCAATCAAGCGCTTTTCAGTCCACGTCTTGCAAGATCTCTCCACAGCACTTGGCGCTGCTCCCTGTCTCCTGAAACACTGGCTTTCCCCGGTGACCCAGACATAACACTGTCCTGACTTTCTCCCTCCTCTTCTATCATGGATTCTAGGTCTCCCCATTGCACATTCATTCATTCTTCCACATGGGGCCCATACAGATTCTGCAGCTCCTAAAAGTTCATTTCTGGGCCATCTTACCTACACTTTCTCTAGCTGGTCCCACCTATGCCAGTAACTTCAGTTAAAACCTATGCAATGGGACTCATAAATATGCATCTCTGGTCTACATTTCTACTACAATGTCTCTAAGTGACATACAGTTCAGCATACAACAGAAAAACTTATGAGTTTATCTCTCCCTGCCCATCAGGTTCTCTTACACGGTCTCTCACCTCTTTGCACAAAACAAAAACTTAGGAGTTATCGCTGCTCACTACCCCAGCCTCCCTCCCTCATTACCTAAACCATCACCAAACCCTAACCATGTTATCCACCAAATAGCTCTTGAGTCATTCCACTTTTGCCTACCTCCTCAACCACAACCTCAGTCCTAGTTCTACCATTTTTATTCCTTAGATGACCAGACACATACGGATAGAGTTTCCAACATTGGCTGTGAACTCCTTCCTAATCCATTCCCCACAGGGAGCAAAGTGACTTTTCTGAGACATAAATCTGATTACATTATCTAACAATTAAACCTTGCCAACGGCGTCCTATTGCTCTATGATGCACCTACCTGCATGGTCTTGCTCCTACCTTTTCCTCCAGCAATTCACAACTGTCTTTCTACCTTTTAGTTTCTTTTCCATGGCCTACTCTTATTCCATAGGATCTTTCTTTTATCCTAACCCCAGAGCAGGGGTGTTCAACCTGCAACCCAGGATGGTGATGAGGAGAGCCTAACACAAAATCGTAAATTTACTTAAAACCTCTTCTTCATTCATCAGTTTTCGTTAGTGTTTGTGTAGTGTTAGTGTTTAATATGTGGCCCGAGACAACGTTTCTTCTTCCAGTGTGGCCCAGAGATGCCAAAAGGTTGAGAACTCTGCTGCCAGACTGTTCTTCCCTCTACCCTTTTCTCCTGTGAACCCATATCCCCGCCTTGGCATTTCTGCCTTCACTGCCATGGGGAAGCCTTGCCGGACTCCCCCAACTATGTCATGCTCTCTAAGTTGCATGTCACATCTTCAACTGTTTAATCAATTTAATCAATTTCTGCCATTCCACAAGACTGTTAGCCAAAGAGGGATGGGACTGCGTCTGGTGTTGGTTTTCGACCATCCCAGTGCCACATGAGTGCCTAGCACATGGTAGAAGTAGTATTTGCTGAATAAAAGGGTAGATGATCCAACCAGAACTCCTGAGCACTGAGCCATCAGAACAACCTGCAGTTGTTAGAGATCTCAAGCAAGAAAAGAAGAAAACTATCCAGTCACCTGGGCTGTTAGTTTTCCAGAACACTTATTTTTCTTAACGCACAAGAGATAACATTTTAGCCAACTGACTTTTTTCAGTCTCAGCACTCATCACTAACATGAATCATTTTGATTACAGTAGCCACCACCGCCCCTCACTTATCCGCGGTTTTGCTTTCCATGGTTTCAGTTATCCACGGTCGATCAGCATTTGAAAATACCAAATGGAAAATTCCAGGAATAAACAATTCATAAGTTTTCAATTGCATGCCCTTCTGGGTAGTGTAATGAAATCTCACATCATCTCACTCTGTCCCTCCCGGAAACATGAATCACCCAGCATCTCCATGCTGTACACTCCACCTACCCATTTGTCAGTCCCTAGGTTATCAGGTTGGCTATGTGGGTGTCACAATGCCTGTGTTCAAGTCACCCTTATTTCACTTAACAATGGACTCAAAGTGTTATGGATACTGATGCCAGCAACTCAGACATGCCAAAGAGAACCCCTAATATGCTTACATTAAGTGAGAAGGTTCAAGTTCTTGAATTGATAAGGAAACAAAAAAAAAATTATATGCTGTGATTGCTAAGATCTATGATAAGAATGAATCTTCCATCTGTGGAATTGACTGATTTATATATTAAACTTTTTCAGAGATATGCATGTATAGGAACAAATATAGTATATTATAGAGGTTTGGTACAACACATGGTTTCAGACATCCACTAGGGGGTCTTGGAATACATCCCCCACTATAAGGGGGGCAACTGTACTTAACCAAACTCTATCCAGGCAAGACATTCAGTACATGATTTTCATTCATGAGGGAGTTATTTTTCTACTCAAGCCAACAGAAAACAAAAAGTATCTCCTATGTACCTGGTATTACACCATGTGCCATGCGAATGTACTTACTTGTTTGGATTTAGTTGTTTTGTTTTATTTTTAAATGTGCCCAAAGCAGTTCATCTTTTGCTTTGTACAATATAGTTTTTCTCGGCTGCCATATAAATTTATATTTTTAAAAAGCCTCATTTTCCACAAAAAGAAAACAGAAGAGATGCTATCAGATATTTGTGTCCCACGCATGGCCTAACATTTTCAATAGCAAGCACTTACTTTCTCTTTAGCATAAATAATGTGTAAATAGTGAAGCAATTCATAACTTGGATGTGGTTTAATTCAAATACTTTGATGCATGGAAAGAAAGAATTCAAAAGATCGAATTCATTTGTAAAACAATATAAACATGAAATAATTAAAATTGTCATTATTCTATGTGTCATAAAACTTCCTGCTATTTAATAAGTATCTACTATGTATTGTGTGTTTATCACTAACCTTTGAACAACCTGATACGATATGATATGATACATAATTCATCATACAGAGGAGGAAGCTCCTAAATGTTAAAGACTAAAGAGATGGTGCATGATTTCCAACATGTAATTAAAAATCAGAACTAGAACACAAGCCCTGGCTGGCGTAGCTGAGTGGATTGAGAGCGGGCTGCGAACCAAAGTGTTGCAGGTTCAATTCCCAGACAGGGTACATGCCTGGGTTGCAGGCCATGACCCCCAGCAACCGCACATTGATGTTTCTCTCTCTCTCTCTAGCTCCCTCCCTTCCCTCTCTAAAAATAAATAAATAAAATATTTTAAAAAAAAAAGAACTAGAACACAGAACTAGAGCACATGTCACTAACGCTATTCATTTAGTCAGTCAACAGATATTTAAGGAGTACCTACTATGTGCTAGACCTTGGGGCACAACAGAAAACAGGACAGACACAGTCCTTGACCCTCAGTGAAGCTCCATAGTTTATCCTTTAAAACCAGTAAGAGGAAGAAATCAGTGTTGCCATTTAAAAGAGAAACTCCAAGAGCATGGTTCTTTAAATCACTGTTTTCTGGCATTAAAGGACTGAGATAATTCTTATTTTTCATACGCTAGACGTGCTCCTCCTCATGACCTATCCATGTAAACAGAGATCACACCATTTTCTGAGAACTTCAGGCGATGAGGAGACATCTCCACACTCAAGCCATTCCTATGAATAACTGCAAAGTGGAATCTGGCTCCCAAACGCACCTCATGATTTCGTGAGTTGCGTCTTTGGCGTGAGGGCACCGCACTCAGTATGTCCCTGCAAGGTCGTTTCAACAGTCAGACGTTGATGGTTTGCAATACAACCAACTTAACATGCCGATCCTTGGGGGGAAAAAAGGGGTTCTCCTGGGAAAAGATGTTAAAATGACTCTTTATTTTTTTAGGATTCAGTAACTGTATGAAGTAATAAGATAAAAATGTACATTTCTTGGACAGCAAGGAAACTGAAATATTTGCATTGGCAACAGAAAGTTATAAGTAAGTCAAAGGCACTATAGCTTCTCTCAGCCAGTGGCCAATTATTATGGGAAAGATATTTCACAAGTTCAACAATGACCACTCCTACCTTTAAAATCCTGTTACTATCCGACACACACTTGTGGGATCTTTGCATAAAGTCTAATGTGGTATGCTTCTTAAGGTAGACTTTCTTCCTTCTAATGCAACACACACACACACATTGTCCCTTCAATAGACAGCCAAGACTTCTGGCTGCTTCCAGAAATAGACTGTGGATCTTAATGGGGAATAACAACAATTTCAGAAATGATACTAATATTCCAAAAGTTAAGGTTCTAATCTAAGAATTCCTACTCTAAATATAGTGGCTTTGTTTTCGTTTTCCTTACACAAGTCATGTGTTGGCAATGTTATTATGACACTTTTCAAAAATTAAGTTCCTGCACACATTCAATAAGATGTAACTAAATACATAATTTGGGCCTGAGAATACGGCTGCATTACGGGATTGCTAGAATGCCCCCGCTGTCTTCAACAAGGTTGAAAAAGTTGGCTCCCTTTAGGGGGAGAAAACAGAAATGGCAAGCGGGCCTATCAAATAACGACAAAACCCTGGATAATTGAGGCGAATCATAACGTTTCCCAGAGCTGTCTACTTATCAAGAAGTTTTACAGAAATCATAAATAACAGCACTGGCAGTGGTAAATTATGCCATTAAAGTCAGAAATTATTAGCATTTGGAATGCACTGGGTATTACTCATGTAAATACAGTTAATGACTCAACCTTCTGATGGTATGACAGAAATTGAACTTGCTGGTTGTGAACAATCTTTCGGTCTGCACGTGGTTCATCTGCACGAGACGCTCCAGTTGGGAGTCTCTCTCACTGGAGGCAGCGACTCTCAACCAAGGGGAAGGAAAGGGAATGCAACATTTAAATCCTGGGTGGATCACGTTAAGAATCTTGTTAGGCCCTGGCTGGCGTAGCTCAGTGGATTGAGCGCGGGCTTCGAACCAAAGTGTCGCAGGTTCGATTCCCAGTCAGGGTACATGCCTGGGTTGCAGGTCACAGCCCCCAGCAACCGCACATTGATGTTTCTCTCTCTCTCTTTCTCTCTCTCTCTCTCTTTTCCCTCTCTAAAAATAATTAAACACAATCTTTAAAAAAAAAAGAATCTTGTTAGAGGCCCATATTATTTTAAAAATACCCCTCTAAAACCAGGGTGATTCTTAAAATATTCCCCCCTCCCTCTTTTAAAATGTTCAATATTTGATTATCCATCTTCTTTGACATTAATCGGCATTTAAAATGTTAGTTACAATAATTCGTAATGACTTAGACATTGTTATGTTGGATCCCCGTGATTGACAAAAACACGCCCCTGAAACACGTGTACACCCCGATCCCCAGAACCTGACACGGCAAAAGGGACGTAGCAGCTGTGATTCAGAGTGCAGATGGACAGGGGGAGGCTGTCCCGGACTATTCAGGGCAGCCCAAGGTAGCCAGGGAGCTCTGAGAAGAGGGAGGCCAGACGGTCAGAGTCAAGGAGCCATGACAAAGGAAGAACTCAGAGCGACACAGGTGGCATCCAAAATCTGGAAAGGGCAAGGGATTGGATCCTAGAGCCTCCGGAAAGAACACGGCTCTGCTGACACCTTGCTATTTGGGCTCCTGACCTCCAGAGCTGTAAGACCCTACGTACTGTTTTACACCACTGAGTGTGCAGTAATTCCTTACAGCAACAAAAGAAAACGAACACAGTACTGCTGTTCCAATAATTGTAAAATGTATCAGAACCACGCTACAGCTGGCATAAATTGTGTTCCCCTGAGCGTGTCTAGACAAAACCATGAGAAAAGGTGCTAAAATAGTGTCATCAGTGGGTTATTTTTCCAATAAAATACTGGTTCCTCTTAGACAAGAGTGGACTGTTTCTTCTTGAGTCCTGACACTGAGAACATCTTATAAAAGAATGTATTAGCAAGTAACAACAATTTCAAACTTGTTATAAAATCACATATCAATCTTGACCCCGTTTCTTCAATCCCTTCATCTGAATCATTCACAGCAGTGTGAACAGGTGACCGTGGACCACCAGTGATGGGTAGGCGGGAACACTGCACGCACACCAACCATGAGCTGTAGTCACAGGGAGGATTGTGGTGTGACTCAGTTCCCCAGAAAATTCCCAGCGGAAACCATGCTCAGTCACATCTATGTCTTAGAGATTTGACCACAAAAAAATCATATAGCATAAAGACCGTTACTTAATCCATAATAAGGAAAATAGAAACCAAAAAAAACACAAGGAAGATGGTGGGACTGGACGTGTCAAGTTTGTTTTGCCATTGTGCCCTCGTGGAACCAAGACATTTAAATACCAAAGATAGTATTAAACAGATAGCTCCTCCCTAACACATCTGCTCAAAATGATGCTAGGACTTGGCCCCCGACAAAAACTAACAGGATACTTTGAATGGTTTTCCTTGTAGTGGTGAATGATGTATATTTGTCCACGAAGATTTTGCCTCCATATCCCACGACACGACTGCAAATACAGTTTGCAGCAACAGAATGAATGAAGGCTGTGTGACTCGTGCAGGAACAAATAACTGCTCTTATCGGCACGGTAATGGCCCCTTACCAAGAGAGCCAGCCAACCTTATCACCATACCACCTTCGGAGTGGTCCTTCTGAAAGGACTCCTACTCTCCTATTTCACGGCTTTTGAGATTTTAATGACAACTATTTTGTCATGTCTATTTACTCACCGCTAAACCCTCATTTCCTGGAACATAGTAGGCATTTTATAAATGTTTATTCAATTAAGCACTCCCTCTACCCATCAGTACCCTTCACTCTCATCTTGGCCTACACTACTAGGTGAAACACAGCCCAGAGCAAAAGACAGCAAAGTTACCTGTTGCAAACTCGGGATGTGCATGGGTTTGCTTGAGTTACTTAGGACTGTCCTACACATTCATGATGTGCTAAAAAAATCACATCATTTAATTTGAATATAGGAACCAATGATGGATAATTTAGTCCCGAGTGCTCCAGTTTTTTCTTCTACAAAGACATAAGTAATACTCTTCGGCAGTTTATAGTTCAAAATGACCAGATAAAATCAACAAAGAAAAATCATTAAGGATAAAAGAATTCATCTGGTCTTAAGCATGAACTAAATTCTCATCTCCAAACAAGAAGGTGTATTAATAGTTAACTATAATAACCTAAGGCAAAGATCTCTTTCCCAGTTCCTTGACTACAGAAGAAAAAAAAAACTACAAAAGACCCTTGGCCAATAATCTGGTTTATGAGCTACAAAACCATTTTTATGAAGAAAATTAGAACACTACTAGGAAAGTGAATCAGTATCCTGTCTCTTGAACCACATGAAAGCTCAAATAGCGCCAATAAAGCGAAGACTTAAGGCCGGAAAAACTCCAGCAGATGGGCTTGTGCCCATTGAACGCCACCAAATGTCTTTCTGCAGGCTAAGGGGAAAAAGCCTTCTATACAAACAGGCTGTGCCAGCTTTTATGAGCCTGAATCGTGTAAATGTATGGAGAATTGAAGAAACGCTTATAAGAGTAAATGGAATCGAATTTTGAGACTCTAATCTGGCAACTTGGAAAAGCTAAATTTCAAAATGAGGGTTTATTTTTAAAATATCCTCCATCAAGAAGAAGGGGTTCAGGAATGATGAAAACTGAAATGGTCTAAATCCATTTAAATCTCTGCCTTCAAGAGGCACAGCTCACTCCCGCCGCTTTGCTTCTCCAATTGACTTTTGTTCGGCGGATCCCAGCTCCTCCTTCTCGCCCAGCTCTAGCTAATCTGCTGAAATCTTCTGAATAACCACGAGGCCTCATGTTTCTGATTTCAACTTTCAATTTTTTTTCTTGCTCTGGGCTTTTTTTTTTTTTGAAGATTTTATTTATTTATTTACAGAGAGAGGAAGGTAGGGAGGAAAAGGAGAGAAACATCGATGGGTTGCCTCTCCCATGTGGCCTAGCCAAGGACCTGGCCCACAACCCAGGCACATGCCCTGACGGGGAGCCCAAGCCCCAGGCGGCGACTTTGGCTTTGCAGGGTGACTCCCAACCAACTGAGCCACACTGGTCAGGGCTTGCTCTGGGGTTTTTGAAAATGACTTAAATAAAACATTATGCTTACCAAAGAGAATGTTTAATTTTTTTAAAATGTTTATTGATTTTAGAGAGAGAAGAAAAGAGAGAGACAGAAAAAGAAACATCTATTTGAGAAAGGAACATCAGTTGATTGCCTCCCACACATGTCCTGACTGGGAACCGAACCCCTGATCGCCTGGTATACGAAATACCACTCCAACCAAAGCTCATAGTCCACTGACTCTTTGTTGACTCACTCTCACTTTCAGGATGAGAGCACTGAAATTTCCCCCCACACTTCATGATTTTAACATAACCCACCTCACTTTACAATATTCATGACCAGTTACCATAAGTTCTTTCTATTTCCTTTCTACCTAAAAATTTTTTTGAATCTTTACCAGAGTTTCCTTCTTTTTGGATTTAGTCACATAACAGGAAGTATATTTTTTTTACCTCTTATTCCCTTTCACCTTTTGGACCCATCCCACCTAACCCCCTCTCCTCTGGCAACCATCAGTTTGCATAAGAGCAAATATTTATTGAAGACCTACTGTGCCCTGGACACTATAATAGGCTAAACAAGAAAAAGTCTGTCCTGGAGCTACTGAGAGACACAGTCATAAAAAACAGACTGCAATTTCAACAGGATAACTGCAGGTGGTAGGGAAGTTCATAGGAGGCAGCTCCTATGTAAGGGTCAAGGAGTTTAGGTCTTGGTGGAATCCACAGATGAGTAGCAGCTTCTCAAGCACCAGTGAGGAAACAAGCTTGGAAGTGAATAAGAAAATAAGTTTGGAGAAAGAAGGAGCTCCTACCCTTTGCAGCAGCTTGGATGAAGCTGGAAAGCATTATGCTAAGAGAAACAAGCCAGGCAGTGAATGACAAATACCATATGATCTCACCTTTAATAGGAACCTAAACAACAAAACAAAGAAACAAGCAAAATATAACCAAAGACATTGAAATAGAGGACAGACTGACAGTGACTAGAGGGGAGAGAAGAGGGAATTTCAGGGGAGAATGGGTAGGGTTTACAGGAACAAATTTAAAGGACACATGGACAAAAGCTAGGGGGAGGGTGGTAATGGGAGGGAAGTGGGGAGGGTTGGGTGGGTGGGCTGGAATGGGAGTAAAAGGGAGAAAACTGTACTTGAACAATGATTAAAATTTAAAAAATAGAAAAAAGAAAATAAGTTTGGAAATGTACAAATGGGATGGTATGGGAAGTGCACATTTTGTGACGGGGTAACAGAAATGAAGAAACGATGCTGGTACTTACACAGCACACGAGTCTCACAAAAGAAAGACAGGGAGAAGGGATAGCACGAGATGCTAAGGACTCTCACAGGAAAAGTGAACCATAACCTCCCACTTCCCCGCAACCCAGGGCAGCACCACCTCTGCAGAGGACATCTGAGAATGGGGGGGGGGGGATTTTTTGGTTGGCACAATTCGGGGATTGCAACCAGCAATTTGTGCCTGGAGGTCAGCAATGCCAACATCCTGGGATGCCTGGTAGAGTTCCTCACAAGGAATAACTGTCCCACCCCAAGGCCAAGTTCAAAAGCACTGCTCTGGGCTATGTGATGTCCAAGGATCTTCCTCTCCAATCCTCCTGTGCCTCCTGACCTGGAGATGGTTAGATGAAGGTGTCCATACGCAAGAATCACACCACACCTGACATTCCCACTAAGACTATCTCATTGCAAAGCCCTGCTCCTTCCACGAGTCGGGATAAAGCCGTGGTGTGAAAATCAGGCAGAAAGACGGGGCTTTGGAAAGGACCCAGCGGTGAGTAGCATCACGGTCTGCAGAAAAGGGAAGGAGAACGACACTCACCAATTACTGTTTGCTCTGGCAACAAGCATGTTGTTGGCGACTGCTGGAGAATCGTAGCTCTATTACAAGGACTGCAGGATGGGGTGAGTAGGAAGTGGAAATTTGGAGTAGGTTTAAAATGTGCTTTCAATAAATTGGACAACGAAGATTAAAGTAGCATGATAGCAAAGTGCAAAAGCAGTATGAAGAAGCTGTTAGGTTAGAGAAGCAAGATTTGTTCTAGTTATTTTTGCTCTGATCAGGAGACTGGTTGGGGTATGCAGGGTGTGTGGGGGTTTCACAAACGACAGGAGAAACTATAGATGCCAATTATACCTCACTGCAGAAGACTGCCTTGGAGGGATGGAACCAGAAAAAAAAATTTTTTTCTAGGAGGGAAGGATCTGACAAACGCTCAAGTACTGAAAGTCTTTTAAACAGAGGAGTGCTCAGAGAAGCGATAGAGATGGAGGAAGGGAGGAGCATAGTGTTAATGAGTGCATCAGTAAGTGGTTAACCCAGATGACCTGTGATACTGGAACCAAGGCTCTTTGCTTGAGTCCACAGGAGCTAAGAGATAGCAAATCAAGTTGCCTCTGACAGCAGCCAGGGCAGAGTCACTGAACTGACTGGAAGATCATCCATCAACACAAGGTACACACAGTGTAATCACAGGGCCACGGTCACAGAGGGGAGCTCCGCTAGGGAATGTGGTAGAGAAAACAGCCATGTCGTATGTCATTTTTCAGCGTGTTACCATAATCTGCGGCATAATTTAGGGAAATTTTGCAATGATATTTCTGTTGCACAGAACCACAGAGTAATCGATGCACATGACGTGCTTTGCAATTAACCTAATCAAGCACTCCTTATTATGTCATAGTCAAAACAGGGCGATTGCAAAATATCCCCAGAGCTATCCTGAGGTCTGCAGACTGAGTTCTGCTAAACCTCCCCGGAGCTGTCTGCCCGTGTTCTTTGGATGCCTAGCAAGTGCCCCACGAGCCAGTTTTAACAAGACTCAAACAGTTCACGGATTTCTCACACACCCTTGTTTCTTCTCTTAACTAACAGAAAACCCATTCACCCAGCTGCCTAAGCCAGGAACATAAAATAAATGTCTGTCAAGTCCCATTAATATCCAATAAGGCACCACCGTTTCTGACTGCTTTTTATTGCTTCGTAGGTATCGGTGGTGCAAAGGTTGGGACAAACACCACATGTGAATTTTAATTTTATAAAAATAACTTAGACGTCTTTGGGAATTTCTCATAAAAACAAGTGCAGTTACAGTGTTTTTATTTCTCTATCTCCAAATGCCTGTGAAGCCTTATTTCATAATTTATCAGAAAACCTTGGGTTAACCAAATATTTTGAATGTGTTGCTTTATTGCATAGGTATTAAAAGGCAAATAAAAAATAATCAAATCCCTATGATTTCTTCAAACTAAGCGTGGACTATTTTTTTACTGAATACATTACTTGAACTACATTTTTCTGAATACAGTTTTTAAAAATCTCCACGAAAAAGACTGCATTTGGGGGCAACACCATTTCCTTGCAAAGGGAAACAAAGGCTCTGTTCTTCTAGGAGGAGACTTGGGCATACCGACGTATAGCTCAAGAGAGCTCAGGAAATGTTTTAGTGATATTCCATTATCCCTCGAGACACTTAACTTCAGCTCATGAAAATACCAGTGTCTAAAGGATGAAAATTACATTGGTTTCCTGCAAAAGCCCCCTCCAGGCGACGGGGCTAATTTAAACAATATGGCAAAACTCCAAGCAAACCTCTAGCAGAGGTTAAAACGTGCGTCCTTTAGAAGCTGAACTGGGTATTTGTCTGTCAACAGTGAATCTTTTCTACTCCAGGCTCCACGTGTTTTACATGTTTCACAAAAATAAAAGGAAATGGTCATGTTTTCTAATGAAATATTAATGTTCACTATCTCACTTTAGTGGGTTTTTTTTTTGAGAGAGAGTAAGGCTGGGTACAATGCCTCACACATATGTGTACAGATGTGTTGAATTAAGTATTTATAAATGGCACTTTAATAAATGCACAGATGAAGCTATGTTCTCCTCGGTCTGTTGAGCTGGCATTCGCAAAACGTCAAAACTGCAATAATCCTTGAAGTGTTTCGAAAACAAAAATCAAAACAGAAGGCAATATCATACATCCCAAACTTGCTGAACCATTAGCCTAAAATGAATTTGACTCACTGGGTTCTGGGCGGGTAGGAGAGAGTAAGCTAAGGTGATTCTTTTTTTTTAAAAGATTTTATTTATTTATTTATTTATTTATTTATTTATTTATTTTAGAGAGGGAAGGGAGGGAGAAAGAGAGAGAGAAACATCAATGTGCGGTTGCTGGGGGTCATGGCCTGCAACCCAGGCATGTACCCTGACTGGGAATTGAACCTGCAACACTTTGGTTCGCAGCCCGTGCTCAATCCACTGCGCTACGCCAGCCAGGGCTTGCTAAGGTGATTCTTAACACAGACAGACCTGCTACTTCGGGTATCACTACTTGGGGGACGAGTGGGTGGGAGTGAAAGGTTTAGTGTATGTTAATCCGAACATACACCCTGGACGCAAACACGTGGGCCTGAATCCAGTCACCACCTACCTGCTGCTTGGCCTTTGATGAGTGACCTGAGCTCTTAGAGCTTTACCTTATGAGCTGCACTATGGTATTAATAAGCTGACAAACACACACCATCTCATTGGATTAAAGAGAAACTGCATATAAGCACCATGGATGTCAGTTTCCTTCCTTGTCTCTTCTCCAGCGTTTTCCCTTCCACCCTGAGATAACACCGATAAAATATATTCCAGCATTTTGGTGACTGAGGATTTCAGTCACAGAGAGGATAAGGACTTGCCACGGAGAGCTGGAAAACGCCAGTGAAAGTGTTCGGGATTTTTATGGTTTTCTGTCTTCCCTGCTCCCAGGTAACACCCTCCCCAACACACTCTCCTGTGAGCTCCCTGACAGCTTGTGAGGTTAGCATACAAGTACGTTGGCCAAGCGGCATCCCCGGGCAGTGGGTGTGCTCTTGCCAATCTCTCTGGACGCTAATGCCATGTGACACGGGCCTACGGAGTAAGAGGCCCAGCCAAGCTAGAGTTGAAAGCAGCTTCTCTCTGCCACGTTCAGATCCAGTCTTTTTTTTTTTTTTCATTTTAGAGAAGAGGGAGAGAGAGAAAAATGCTGCTTTGTTGTTCCACTTATTTATGCATTCACTGGTTGATTCTTGTACAAGCCCTGACCAGGGATTGAACCCACAACCTTGGCATGTTGGGATGGTGCTCTAACCAACTGAGCTAATCAGCCAGGGCTGAGCCCAGTCTTAATCTAAATCCTCTCATACCTGATTGAGGAGGTACCCTGAAGGTATATCTTTTCTATCTGGCTTTTAGGCCAATTTTTCATCAAGAAAACATACGCATAATGTAATGTTCCATGCCCTTTTCTTTCTCCCACTCTACCCCGCCCCCCCCCCCCACACACATTCACCTCATAGGTTCCAATTTAAAGGAATGTATTTTAACTTGTAAAATAACATTTAGCTCTGGCTGGTGTAGCTCAATGGATTGAGTGTGGGCTGCAAACCAGAGTCGCCAGTTCAATTCCCAGTCAAGGCACATGCCTGGGATGCAGGCCAGGTCCCCAGTAGAGGGCGCTTGAGAGGCAACCACACATCGATATTTCTCTCTCTCTCTTTATCCTTCCCTTTCCTGCTCTCTAAAAATAAATAAATAAAATAAAATAAATAAAATTACATTAACGTAGAGGGAGAAAAAGAAACGACATTGAAAAGCAGAGTCATGTTGCCAAAGGCAAGTCAAAAAAGCGTGTCCCTTTACCCAACATTTAATGTTTAACAAGTCTGTTGGGATAAGGGCCCCCATACAATGTTGGCAAAGGCAGTACAGGGGTGACACATAGTATGGGATGTGACGATGCTAACCACAGAGGGAAATTAGTCCATCACCATGGCCCAAACCTACAGTCAGGGAAGAATTCAATTGTTTTAATGTGGTTCTGCCATATTTGATTTATGTAAAAGCTTCATGTTGGCTTGGTATCTGGAAATGTGTCCTTCTTCAAATAGTTCTAACATTAATAATTTGCAGATTGAAATCTGCGGTTAAATACATTTTTAAGAGGGTATTTGCAGCTAGCAACGTTTGCACAATGATACATTGCGACTGCTGGAACCAGACTGAGCCATAGAACAGATTTCCAAGGAAGTCAAAGGGAGCCAAGACGCACGAGAACCCCAGATGAGGCGAAGAGAGCCAAGACGCCATTTTTAATACAAAGCCCAGCCTCCCCTTGCCTATGCGCCTTTTCATCCTAGAACAGAATTCAGATCATTTCCCAGTGGCCAAAGAGTGAGCGCCCCACAAAGAAATAAATGCCATTGGAAAAGTGTAATTGATGTCAATGGGGAAAAGTTTAGGCTAAATACAAAGTAATGGGCACACAGAGAGAACATGAAGAACATGTCCTGAATAAATGCAAGTTCCAAATGCTGTTTTCTGCATTTCCATGGAAAACCTCGCTGAGCGAAAATGACTTCTGGGCCTTCCATCTGGAAACTAAAAGAGGCCTTCTTGGAGCCAGATAAATATCAACATCGCCATAATGTTATAAAATCACAATGCATTCTTTTCTAAAATATCTCAAAATGCCTTACAAATATCTCTGTGTTCATCTCCATGGGATTCTCTGAGATACCCATGCAGCATTTTCCTGTTGGAGGGTTTCAATCACAAAAAGATATAATGACTTGTCAACAATAGCCGATCAATGAAGACAAGGTTAGGCATCGAGTCACCCAATTGATGTCACAGACCTCTGTCCAGTAGGCGGCGCTGTTTTAAAGACAAGTCTATTCACAACATAACCGCTTATCCCGTAAGTGAGAAGAATGATCCATGCATTTCTATAACGTCCCACTAAGGAAGATGAGTCTCCCTCAGCATTACGCCAGGATTCGTTCTTGTCAGCGAAGCGTTTGATTTTTAGGGGCAGGGAGTCTCCAACAGCCACAATGTGTTGGTATTGCATTTGTCGTGCTGCAGAAAAATTTTCCCTATTCAGCCTTCAAAACAGAGTTGCTGGACTTCTGAGGCAAGATGGCAGAATAAAGACCAATTTGGTTTTAAAGTGTATATCCGCTTTGAGAAATGTAGCTACAAAACATAGCAAGGGAGAAGGACTCTGAATTAGTTGAAAATTTTTCAAATTTTCTCTGCTATAAACAGGACTGTCAAGGAAAATCTGCAGTTTGAAGTCAGATCACAGAATCATTCTTTCCACACACCTAACAGATAAAAACAAAAGATTAAAACAGACCAAGAAATATATCAGCAATAAAATGAAGTGGAAGGCACAATCTTAATGCCACCTTGCTTTTAAGAAATGTGGCTAAAGAAGAGAGAAAGTGAGGATTCTAGAAAGAGGCTCAGTGATCCCAAAGCACGTCTTACGTACACCAGAGCAGTAAGGAAGAGAGACGAGAGGGCAACATCCCCATGTTTTCCCTAATATCCCCAATTTTATTTTTAAAGAAGCAGCCTGAGCAACACAGATCAATCCAATGACCCGGTGATTGTATTTCAGATTTTTATTCAAGAGACTTGAAAATATATGCCCACAAAAGGACTTGTAAAAGAATAATTATAAGAGCAAAAAAAAAACAGAAGCAACCCCCAAAATCCATCAACAGAAGGATGAATGAACAGACTGGTGTAGTCATATAATTGAATATTACTTAATTATGAAAAAGGGAATTATATATACGAAACACTGAACTGGTAACAGAAGTCAAATGCAAATGCATACATACTCCGGGATTCCACTCACATGCAAAACCAACCCGTGATGGCAGGAATTAGAACAACAGTTACCTACAGAGTGGGAACAACAGCAGAGAAGGGGCGGGAGGGAACATGCTAGACACATGCCAATGCTCTCTATCTTGACTGCACAGTGGCTCACACATGGTCGAACTCATCAAACCACACACTTAAGATCTGCACACTTTACTGTGTATACATTATACTCTGATTAATTTTTATTACAGAATAGATGCATCAAAGATGCAGCTGAAGGGATAGGATAAGTGGACAGCCCAGTAAACAGATTTGGACCCCCCACTGCCCCAAAGATACACCCACACATAAGGCCTCCCTACTACCGAAATGTGTCACAGGCTTAGAAATTTCCACTGGGTGCCCGACTCATTTTTTCCTGCCTGGAAGAAAATCTGGAATGAGAAAACAGAACTATGAACACCAACCCACTAAATCTCAAGCCATAAAGAAGGGTTTGGCACAAGGAAAAACCAAAGGGAACACAGGACAATTTTCTGAGGGAGTGGGGTACACTTCGGAGAGACAAACACAAAGGGTCTCCATGGAAGCCCCCACATCACTGTGAGCCAACAGGCTGTGGCCGAGACCTAGGATGGTCCCCTCTCAAACTGAAAGGGGTGAGGAAGGGCTGTCGGAACAAATCAGGGCAAGTGAACACTTGCCTTTGAAGGCAGGGACCTTTCTGGGGGTTCACCTTTAATCCGGAGAAAGTTCCCCCCATCAACAGGTAGTGAAAACCCTAGCGCATGTGTTTTCAGTGGTCTTTAAGCAAACAGAGAAAACAGACCACCAAGCACCTGGGCAGCCACAGTCCCTTTCAAGTTTTCCTCTTCCCCACCCCATACATTGGATCAAAGAAAGACCTACTGAAGACCCAATATACCCAATGCTGGGAGAGCAGTTAAGGGCATACCAACTGGGTACGATAGAGTGTCCCCAATAGAGTAAAGGCCAGCAGGCTTCATCAAGACCACATCACCATTAGAGGGCGATGGAGCTGCCCGCCTCTGACATGAGTGAGATGTAAGGAAATGGCATGGTGCGCCAGAATGTTGAGACTGGGTTTCTGATAATGCCGCTTTCACGTGTGTCAAACATACGGAATTGCAAAACGTTTTGCAACCCAGGTGTACGATTACGGAGACTGAGTGTTGCATGGAACCAGCGAAGCCCTAAGAGAGATGTCAGCAGGTGACGTGCTCCGTTCGGACGATGCCTCTGCACAGAGGCGGAAGGACAGCAGACAGCCAGAGACCTCCCTCTACAATCTTCTCTTCCTTCCCACCTCGCTTTGTCCTTCTCTATCAGACAACTAACCAAAGAGGGCAGAAACAAAGAATGGGAAAGGGCACTGGAACTTACAGCAGCTCCAGAATGCCGGAAAGTATGCAAAGTAAGACTGGAATAATCAGGGTTTTCCCGTATGAACCTACTGGCCTCACTTCCACACTTGAACAGTGAGTGGAAGCGTCAGACGTCTGTCAGCATGGCTGCACTCTCCCGCACTTATTTCTCCCCTGGCTCTGAGCAGACCACACTTTCAAAGGCAATGCTGACCTTATTTCTGACTATAAACAATAATGCAACTAAGTGCAGTTCACCAAATGAAAGCGGCAATAAATCTGTGCAGTCTCACAAAAGAGTGCGGTAAAAGGAAAGCCAGCATCCCGAACGGGCAACCAGAATACGTGCCGTTCACGCTATGAGTTGTTACGTAATCTTGCTTCCTAGAGTAAGTGAAGCATCCGCGAGTGCTGAAACCTTATAAATGTTTCCCCCCTTTCATAATGACCTTACTCCTTTTACCAAGCTTTCGAAACAAATGACCCCCAGCAGAGACCTCATGGTGTGAACTTCGTCCTTGGGGAGGTTTCTTAATAACAGAAAAAGTAAGTCACGGGAATGTAATTGCTCAAGAAAAGAGCTTTGTATTTACTTGTATTAATATATTCCACATTACAGTGTGGCTGGCTATCTTCACGGAGTGAAGAAAGGCAGAGAGCAGAGGAGAGGAAGGAAAGGAGGAAGGAGGAAGGCAGACAAACCTATGCACCACTGTTGGTACTGAAAGGCGATCACACCACCTGAAGGGTATGCTGTTCGGTCGCTCACCTGTGGGAAAATTCAGTAATAACTATCATCCCCTTTGGAGTGTAGAAAGCGCCAGGCCCTAGAACCAAACTAATCAAAACTCAGAAAGATGACTCTGCTCTCCCATTGTGAAAGACACAAGAGACACTGTTTAATGGTTCATAAACAGAAAACGTTGAGCGAGTTTACCAAGAACTGAAATATGAAAACCATAAACTAGACCTAGTAATAAATATAAGCAGAAAATGCCAATGGCTTATCACCTAGTAAACCATGTGCTCTGAGCCGTGAACTGGGGCACTTCAAAAACAAACCCAGACTTCACGGCATTACATTTCAACACAGAGAGCAGTCAATAAAACCCGAAGGGAAAATCACGGCTTGTCTCTCTGCGCGGTGCTCCTTGTGAGTGGCACTGTCAGTTACGCTGGTGTACGCCACGGGCTGAGGAACACGGCTGACCTCTTTCAACAATGCTAAAGCTTTCAGCATCCTGGCCTAATAAACACATGCTCCCAATAATTCCCCCCAATGAATAAGCCCCTTTCAAAAGAGAAACAGGACTCACATGAACACTAACCTCTTGATTAGAGAGCACATACTTAGCCAGTGGGCTGTGGAGGTCTCCCCCAATGCGCATGCTTCGGGCTACATTCACAATCAATTAGTTACATCAAATCCCCTTTTGTTTCCCTCCAGTGACTTTCTGCCACCCTGTTACTTGACTCCTAAACAAATGCCTCACCTGGCTTTCGTCCAGATTTCCTGCAAAGCGAGCCCCTCCCCGACCACTGGGGACAGCCTCTGTAGATGGGACTAGCTTTCTGGAACTTCTATAATGTGGCAGATAGGAAAATGTTTTCCACGTAATTCCCCAGGGCAACCGAGGCATTTGTATCCGTTGTTTCACTGAAGGAGCTCACTCGCGTTGTTCCCTTTCTTGTACTTTGCACGAGACCTTTGTCACGTGTCTTTCTTTCGTCTACTCCAGACTTTCTCGGAAGAGCACATTCAGCTGAGAACAAAATATCCAAGTCACGGTCTCAGTTTAGTCACTGATGCCTACCTGCCCTTGGGTATCTGCCCTTGGCATCTCTGAAGGTCAGATTCTTTGCCTGCAAAGTGAGTGATATTTGGGGACTCCATTTCTACTTCAAAACGTTATTAACTGTGAAAGAGAGGACACCCATGAAGTGACGTGTGGCCTTCGATGACACTTGGCACCACTCTCACTTTAAATAGGCGTTCGAGCCCCACAACCACCCCTACAAGCTTCGTCCTTGAGATATTAATTGATGGCTTATCATCCATTCTGACCATTCAAATCCTAATGTGTTCTTCCACACCCTGAGTTTCAGAATGTATCCAAATGTGTTTCTGTTGACAATGTGATGCTCCATAATTTCAGCAACATTCCTGCCAGCATTTTCAAATTATCACTTTGCCAGTTTACCTTCCATTCCACTCCTTCCAATCCCAAACCCTGGATCAACATAGCTGTCTATTTCCTTTCGAGGGTCACTGAGCATTGCCAGGGGGCATCACACAAATATGCCAACTGGTTCCATCACAAATTAATGAGATTCAAATTTATCTACTCAGCAACCCATGAATTTATTTCTCCCTCGCTCCCTTTTCCATTGGCTACAACTCATTATTCCAAATCTTTATCACTCGCTTCAAACACTAGACTCCCTTCTTCAGCTGTCATTCTTGGCTAAAGACTGTCAGGAAAAAAATAGAAGACCTGAGTCAAGAACTCCCTCACCTGCCCTTTTCATGTGTATCGTATCCATTCTTCCCACTCTCCCTCCTGTAGTATATACGCTACGTCAGTGTTGCTTCTTTTCCAAAGCTATGCCTCCTTCAGTGAATTCAAATGCAGCTCTTCACATATCTCTCAAAGCTATCGATCACATTTTGCTACTTCTTTTATCAATTTTCCTCTTCTACTCCAGAGCCTTCTTTTCCCCTTCTGCTTGGGACATATACTCGAAACTCTCCCAAACCTTAATAACAAACTCTCTTCCATTAGACTCTCTTGAGGTCAGTGGAGTCTGGGAAATGCAGCTTCAGGCTGGGTATCTGCAGCCCCAGGATTACTCCCTAGTATGGGACAGAAAGCACACCTTTCAGTAGACAGCCCGTTGTCTCTGTCCCACCATCTGTCTCACTGGGAGCAGCCCTTAGGTTTTCCATCTCCTCTCAGCAAGTTTTTTGCAGTTATGAGCGGTATTCAAAGATTCAACTTGCACTGCCTTTTCCTTGCTCTCCAAGCCCTGCTTGGTTTAGATGATCAGTTCCATGACTGTCCCTATCAGCTCTGTAAGAATCTGTCACAGCTGTAACTCTCTGTGAAATGAGAGTCACACACTCTAAACTCTTTACTTAACACTACCATTATGAGTCATCCACAAGCAATTCAACAAGTCAGAATCAGGATGCTTTTGGTTATAAGTAATAGGAAATTAATACTTATCTGTCTTAGACCACAAGTAAATTTACAGCCCCATGTAAGAAGAGGCAGCGCGAGCCACAGGCTCTGTGGAGAGGTACCTCAAGGCTCTGGATTTTTTTTTCTTTGCGTTTTTCTTGGCTCTGCCCTCCTCTGCAGTTGGCTTCATCCTCAAGCTGATGGCAAAATGGATGTAACAATTCTAGGTGTCATTTTCAAACATAACATCACCCCTAACAGAAGTGTTTCACTTCCTTCAGAGAAGAACTTGATGGATGTCCCACTGAATGAGGTCCACACTTATTCCTACACCAATCACTGGCAAATGGAATGAGGTTACCATACTTAGCTTAGACGAGGGTTTCTCACCTTGGAACTATGGATGGTTAGGGCTGGATAATTCTTTATTGTAGGGGGCTATTCTATGCACTGTGCAATGTGTAGCAGCATCCTTGGCCTCTCCCCACTATATGCCAGTAGTGTTCCCACTAGGACAACCTAAAATGTCTTCAAACATTGTCAAATGTCCCCTGGCAGGCAAAATCAGCCCCGACTGAGAACTGCTGGCTCACACTAACCATAAAGTCTCCTTAGAACACAAATAAGGGCCATTCTCCCTTAAGAAAGAAGACAGAAAATGAATGTTGACGAGGCAACCAAGAGTGACCACTACAATGTCTAAAAATAAACTTGTATTTTACCCCCTTCCTCCAAAATATATTTATTTCTCCTCCTGAATTCCCAATATTGATCAACGTGTCACTGTCTAGATAGTCGGTGGCCCAAACTAAGAATCCTGGAGTCACCTTCATACCTCCCTTATTGGCCACACCCAGCTGAAAACAGCTCCCATCAAGGGTGGTGATAAAGCATATGGTGGATCTGTTCTCTTCTCTCCACTCCCACTGTCACCTGAGTGTCTCAGTGGTTGCCTCCTTGGTGTGCTTCCTGCCTCTGGGCTTTCCTAAAGTTTGAGAGCTACCTTTCAAGGGGTGAACCTAGTCCAATCATCCCCAGCTAAAACAATTTCATGTCTTCTCGTTACCCACCAAAGTGAGTTGAGATCTTCACGCTATCATACGGGCTCCTTAACGATGTGTCCCTTGCCCACTGCTACGGCCTCCACTCCAGCCACTCTGCTCACCTTACTCTTTACACTTCAGATTATTTATTGCTCCTAAAACCACACGTGTCATTTGATACATAATGGCTTTTTTTGTGTTAGTCCTTCCGCCTGGGATGACCTCTCCACTCAATTCCCAATCCTTCTTCAAGTCCTTGACACTTCTCATGCATTATTTCCTTTTTGGTGATTTCTTTTCTCCTTATGAGGAAATTAATTACTTTAGCATCTGTATCCCCATAGTACTTATTGAAAATGTAGTTCTGATTGAAGCACTTAATATCTCATATTATAGCTTTATCAGTCTGCCCAGCCAGACCATGGACTACTGCTAAAAGCGAGGTAGCATCTCTCCCTGTATCAACAGTTTCTGGCACAGTACTCACAGAATCATAAGTCAGCTCTAAGTGAGGGGCTAGCAAAGTGAAGGCACTGAATTAAACTGATTTCAATGTACTCGCCCAAAGTTATAAGAAGTCTCAGGGATTAAGTCCAACCAGTCAGCTAAAAGTAGTAATAATAAGCCAAATTATCTGAAAAATGTGTAGACCATATAAAATGTTAATAAATAATGGTTTAATAGTCAAACAAGTCAAAAAAGTGAACATTAGTGTGACAAATAAAAGTACAGCAATATCATCTGTAAAATCATTAAAACGTTAAGAGGGATGAGAGTTTCCAATTATCTGCGTGAATCAGAGAGGCTGCTGCATGCGTGCATTCCCGGAGACCACTGCCATCCCTCCTCACACTTCACCCCAGGGACGGACGGGTGGGTGGGCCTCCGAGAACAGGTCAACAGTAAGAGTGTCCTCATACCCCAACAGAAGCCAAACTAGCAAAGGAACCAGGTCTGAGAAATGTCTAGAATGCAAGAAGGAAGTTTTGTTGCTATTGTTTTGAAGCCAAACCAAAGTAGAAACCAAGAACAAAACAAAGGGTCAGGGTGAACGGAGACATTCTGGGGAGAGTTACTAATAGAGGCACAACTGCTTTCAGTCTGCTGTTACATTGCCTGGGACACAGGTGCCTGGGCAGAGCAGAAATGTCAAGAAGAGAATTTATAAAAGCCTATGAAATGGGGAAGCGATGTGGCAATATGTGCTGAGTCACAAGGATGTATGTTCCCTTGGTCACAGGGATATTATGTTGGGAAACTCTGCCAGGCAAAGAAGCAAAAACCCAGAAGAGGGAATTATGTAAGCGCAGCCTTCTTTAGAAACAAGAAAAAATAAGAGTGACCTACAAGTCCACTGCAGAAGACCAAGTACATCTCTTCACCTTCACTCAACGCAACTAGCTCCGAAGACTCTATGCCATCTATGTGGAAATATGCAGAGGCCTTATGACACCTGGTAATTATATTAATTTTAAAAATCATACGTGGAAAGACTCTACCTAAATATACCAAAAAAAGGGGAGAATGCCTATGCCAAAGGGGTAGTAATTTCTGAAGTTTATGTTTCCATTATCGTCCCAACTTTCTATACTGTGGTTAGATAGATTACTCTTCAGAAGTTTCAGTTCAAGTGGGCAAGAGAATCCAAGAGGCTGAGTCACCATTAACGGTCATGCATTTACGCACGCCTGGAGCACAGGCCGCACGCAACACCCATCTCCGGGACAGGCCAGGGTTTGGGGGGACTGCCTGCTGGAGGAACGGGTCCAGTTTCACCTCCCTTCTAGGAAAGTCCCGGGCGCTTGCAATTCAACTCAACTGAGCTTATGACAGCTCAGAACTGCTGTCAGAAGCTTCATCCGCATTGTCCCAAAGATTACAGATAAGCAGAGAGTAGTTTATGAGGTTTCACTCAAAAAAATCTAAAATTAGCTGCTCTGGCTTCCTGATGGGAGCCCCAGGCTAGACACTGCACGGTCCAGTCAGGTGAAGAAGCACCTGTGGTTATCTGCCGAATCTTGCTGCCCCCTCTTGCTTTTTGCAGGGGACTTGAACTGTGTTGGCCTGTTGGCCATGGCACAGGGGAGTCAGTATTCTGGAATGTGTTGTTCCAAGGGTTTCCTCTTTTTGCGCAAACATAAAACCCCTCTCTTGACTCTATTTAAAAAGATTATGTAATTAGTGCCCCGATAACTCGTTGCTTAATCTTATATCCAAAGTGAGATTTGTATAATAATGTTATAACGTGGCCCGGTCCTCCCTGTGCCTTCCATTTCTATTTAACCCCATCTGCCTGGAACAGCCCAGGGGCCAATTCCATTCTGTAATGAACACAAAACTGCTACAGGCACCACCAGGGAGGCACGGCCTGGTCAGAGGGCCTCCGCTCGGCCAGGTGTGGCGTGACCCCCCTGCCTGTCACCAACTGTCTGCTTTAACAAGGCCCCGCACTTCAGTGTCACTGTTATTTTCATGTCCTGCTTAGTGCGCTGGAATAGAGCACCGCTGTGAAATGATTGCCCCGTCGTGGTAGCCGCTGAATAGCAGTGATGGGCACATACAGGAGTATAAATTCTGAAAAAGGCAAAGCACAGCCCCACCCTGCGGAGCCTGAGGCAGTTTGCAGGGCTGAAGAGACGTGACCTCTCCCCCACTCCACCCTGTTTACAAGTGCAAAAAAGGTCAGATCTCTCAGAAACTCCCGTTTGCATTCAGGTAGCATAAATGGAGCTTACTGCCTTATAAAACCAAAGCACTGCACTGCTATAGCAAAAACAATTACAGATGGCTACACATCAAATGTATATTTTTGGACAGAATCTGAATTTCTTTTGCTTTACAGTACGTTCCCTTTCTCTTCTTTTTTCCCACTGAATCGGTCCACTGGATTTATCTATATTGCAGTTACCCCACTGTTGTCTTTAACGTTTGATCTAATTTAAAGTTTCAAACAAAATAACTTTTTCTCTCATGTTCAGTCATTTCTTTTTCTGTAGAATAACTTGAATATATATTCTCTCTGAAAAGCGTAACCCCCCATTTGCTCCTCTCTCCCACATTCTTCCCAAACAGAGCTCCCATCAAGTTCCACATCACCCTTCCCGGCCTTTCTAAACACTTCTGTTGAAAAAATTACTGCCCACCCTGGCTGGCGTAGCTCAGTGGATTGAGCGCGGGCTGGGAACCAAAGTGTCCCAGGTTCGATTCCCAGCCAGGGTACATGCCTGAGTTGCAGGCCATGACCCCCAGCAACCGCACATTGATGTTTCTTTCTCTCTCTCTATCTCCCTCCCTTCCCTCTCTAAAAATAAATAAATAAAATCTTAAAAAATTAAAAAATATATAAAAAAAAGAAAAGAAAAAAGTATTGCCTTGGCTGGAGTCAGGCTCTCCTGTAGTTTCTTCCTAAGTTCTTCTGTTCTCAGCACAGGATCAACTGGAACTTACTTCCCTGCTACAGTAACTTGCAAAAATGGACAAGCAGCTTTATCACAGAAGCATCAGTGAGGCCACCCGGGACCAGCCAAAACTGTTGGCTCACCGAACTGTGAACTTTATTAAATGTTTCTTGTTTTTAACCACTAGGTTTCAGGACAATTTGTTATGCAGCAAAAGCTAACTAATATAGCTGACCATACACATTCCTTAACGATGGCCCTCCTCTCTACCCTGCTCATTGTCCATGGAAACGAGAGGCTAAAGATTTCTCATCCATTAGACAGATTTTCATCTAAGCACATAATATAAATTCTGATAGTACAATGCAAATATTCTCCTCATTCCCGAAGTATTTGGAAAGAGTGTCCTTAACCACATAATAACAAAGGAAGTATGTAGACTTTCCCTCGGGAGTTAAGTTTTAAGATTATATAATTCACAAGATTGCCATAGACTATAAAAACAAATCTCTTCTTATTCCTTTTAGGATTGTAACCTGCTACATGCCAGAGATTTTGCAAATCAAATCATAGTCATCTTTTCTACAAAAAAACAGAATTAAAAATAGATTAATTCATGTCTTCACGATTCTAGAGCTTATGCTTCCACCACTAAACCATACTGGCTATTTTCACTTTGAGAGTACGTGACTAATGCCCTGATTGCTTAAAGACTTAGATATACGAAATTTTGCATCAACTTGTAGAACTAAAACTTAAATCCTTAAGTTTGTGTGTTTCCTCATTTGACATTCAAGTGGCAGATGCAGCATAAGAACGTGAACTCTTTCGATTCTGCTATTCCCTTGAGCACAGAATCTCAGGGTTGACCTTCCTATTTTCCCGATTTTTCTTGTCTTGGCAGGGCGGGGGGGGGGGGTCGTGACAATGGACTAAGCCACTTTCACCTACCCCTTTGTACATGTGCTTTTCTGGAGAGGAAATGAGTCTTTGCTTCTGAAAGTTCTCACTTTTCCCCAGCCTGTCTTCTAATCTACAGCTGAAGCAGACAGAGCAGGAAAGGGAAGGAATGCAAGTCAAAATATGAAAATACTCAGTAAGTGTAAGATGCCAACTTACTCTTACCTGTGAGATTCCTCCCTGGCTCTTGTTTACACATACTATAAGCTCTCTGGGCAAGGTCTACTTCTTCCTTCCTTTAGATGATGGGTGTCCAGTAAGGGGATGTTGAGGGATCACAACACAAAAGTGCAAATTATGTGCCCCTCCCCGCCCCCAGCTTCATGTGCATTTAAAAGAATTATCCCTTATGGCATTTAACTTGAACTTTATGTTTTTTCCTTGCTAAGGGCTATTAACATTAATATAGCACCACAGAGGGGATTTTTGTTTTTCTTCTGATAGCCATCTTTCAACAAGTCTGGCTGCAAGTAAATGAGATCAGCATTTCAAGAGCCAACTATTGTGTGGCTCATTGTCTGTACTTGCTAAATGTTACTTTCCCCAGAGTTTGCCTCCGTTTCTATCACTGACTCTATCTTGTAATGAAAATTAATGCCCTGATTTAAATGAATGATATGAAATATGATCTATTACGCCTGCTGGCACAGCGTATGTTTTGCCTCATTACTACATTCTTAAAGAATAATTAGCATCTCCAGGGATGAATTGGATATTACATATCCAACATTTGCAGCCACATTTAGTCACAGAAAACAGTGGTTCTATCCTTTCCACACACTAAGCCTCAGTTCGGAGTTTTACCAGCTCTGAAAACTGAAATTATTCTCTAGAGAACAAAGACTGTGTTACTGATGAATCAATTGCAGGCTGGTGGGGCCCAGACACTTTCCACTTGCACGCTCACAATAGCAACCCTATTGTCACATGTTTGCATTTCTTCCAACATTATTTAGACTCTTTTAACACTTTAATTAAAGTCGTTCAATAAAATGGAGAACTGATGCCCCTGAACTGAAATATTTAGCTTCAAGATCCACAAGTGCTCATAATATATGCAGATAATCAAGGCCGAAACTAGATCCTTGCCTAGGATATTGGAGAGCTCCATGCCTCATACATCCAGATCACTATCTCTATCTATATTTCAGTTGGATGTGGAAACTGAAATACAGATTTAATGTAAGTTTAATGCACTTTAAATGATCTATATAGATTGATAACTTACAATTTAAATATTAATCTAAGCATGTCATTTATTCATTAACTTCAAATAAATTTCAATCAAAAGTTAACTGCATAAAATATATCTCATAAAATCTACTCTTATCAAAAAACACAGAAGGTTCTTTGGAGTAGAAAACGGTGTATAGTAATTCTTTGTTATCCATCCCTTGGTGTAATTGTTTACTGTTTTTTTATTCGTCTCAATTCTATTTTTCTCAAATCTTCCAGGATTTGCATTTCCTTTTCCCTTAAAATATGACAAGATCATGTTGTTTCTTCCTAGAAAAACTTGTGTCCCGTACCCTGAGAATCCTAAAACATCACGTGTTTGTGGGTCTGTTTTAGCAGCTGGTTGTTTCTGCGGGTTCTTGTCTTTGGTGCCTGGCCCCCTTGTGTGCTTGGTTACATTTTTCAGGGACTTTTCCCATTCTACTCATGGGACTGTTTGTGGGAATTCCTGGAGGCCTAGGGTTCTCATTTTCTTCTCCTGGGCACACACCAGGGCACCACCAGTTCAGGACCACCTGATAGCAAATCCACCCCAACCATTCTATGAACAGCCTAGGTAACGTGTGTTTAAGCCTGAGAATATCAGTGTCTGAATCTACCTTCCCAACGATGTGTTTCATTTTGGTCTGGGTTTTGTGCCCTCTTCTGCTCAGCACTAACAGGCCCTGGGGTGAGCGGGGAGCGTTGACTTCTGCTTAACCCAATCCTGAGAGCCTAGCCCTTGGGAAATTAGTGTCCTCTTAGACTCCCTCTCACGGGTGGGCCCTGGGCTTAGGGACCAGGTTCTGCAACCTAGAACAACACCTGGCCAGTGTCCCCAAGCAGAAATAGTTTCAGGGCTCCACTGGCCTTTCTGGGTTCTCATTTTCCTCTGAGATTTTGGCCAGCTGATTCCTTACTATCTGTAGCTTCCTGATGCTTTTAAGACTACATGCGTGTCCATTCCAGCTTGGTCGGCTGTTTTCAGTGGCAGGATTGGTCCGAGTATCCCAGCCCACTATGCTTCAGAACCTCCCCCAAGTTGAACAAGCCTCATTAAAGCAAACATATACCAGGCGTCTGAAGTGTTTAATCATATCTTCTCATTGCAACTGAGAAACGTAGCTCAAGCTACCGCAAATAAGTAAAGGCAGTTATAAGGCTATGGGGACACAGGGCCCCAGGAGTAAGGAAGGGGAGGGGCCACCTAGAGACAGAAAGAACTGGAAACAGAAGATCCTGACCCCAGAGAGCCTCCAACTTTAGAAGGACCAGGATTACCTGGAGGCTGTGGAAACACAGGTTGCTGGGTCCCACCTGCAGAGTTTCCCAGTGGAGCCTGCGAATTTGCATCTCTACTAAATCCCCAGGTGACACCAATGCTGCTGGTCCAGGGACCACACTTTGAGAACCACTGCTGGGCTGTGTCCCTGTTGAAGAATGAAGGCTCTGGAGCTACAATGCGGAGAGCCCCGACCTAGTTTGCCACCTACCAGACAGGCGAACTCAGACACGTTACCGAACCTCCCCATGCCTCGGTTCCCATCTCGGAGACTCAGAAGATTAAAGGAAGCAAAAGATGTAAAATGCTCTGAATGGTGCCAATATTTAGTAAGTACTCGGTAATACCTGCTACTATGATTATTATTACTCACCTACTTTAAATAAACCATATTTCCATATTTATCCTCTTTTGTGTATGTCCAGTTTTGCTTCCTATCACTAACTTGCTTTTTTCCCCTCTCTGTTTCCGCTCCCTCCTACTCTCTCTCTTTCTGATGCTCTTAAAATATTCCAGCATAGCTTCCTTAACCTTAGTTTACCAGGGCACTTATAGACTCGCAGTCCTACCTCATGACTGTCTAAATCAATATGCCTCTACTACCAACCTTTTGAGTTTATGAATGAGTATTATATACTTAATTCATTCTCAAGTACACTTAAAATTCTTAATTACATCCTTAATTCTGTCCATCTTTTCCAGTTTACATTCCAAAGAGAGAATGAGACTAGTCTGGATTGCCATTTGCTCCTGCGCCACATCACACATTACTGAGCAACCCAGGAACTCACGGCCCTTAGACCCGGCTGCAATCCCTGGTCCATCCACCGCGGAGCAGCAGGACGAGAGAGGGCGAGCAGAATGAAATGAGGCTGCATAGAGCCGCTTTTCCAGCAGCGACTGTGAATGGGGAAGAGTCACTTGCAAAGGCCAGGGCAGCTGGCAGACGCCATGGCTGACATGTGCAAGTGCCATTATAAACTTACGAAATAGTAAATATTGTTGGTCAATATGTTCTCATTGAAATTAAATACTGTGATTAAATTCCCCGATATCAAAGGACTGCCTCATTTTATATAGTCCATATTCAAATACACCTGAGCCTGCATGTCATGTGCTTCATGCACGTTAAGATCATTGGGGGTCGCCAGCAGTAAGTGTAGCAGAACCTCCATAAGTTGAGTGGTAACAAACAGGGGAGGAAACTGATCCCATCTCAGGAGTGAAGTTCTACTAAATATATATTTACATTATCTGCTTTCGCATCGATATTACACCCATCAGTCAGTGAGCATGACGAAAGAGATAATTTATAGAGAGTGCCTAAGAGAGTAACATGCAAAAAGAAAATACGTGATAAATAACATGAAAAACACAGTAAGTGTCAGTATGGATGAAAACCACAACCCAGCCCTTTCTAAAAATGGCACCAGTTAACAATTCAGTATTCAATGTGGTAGTTGCTTGAAAAATACTATCCTGAAATATCAACCACGACAGCCCTAACTTCTTACAGAAATACTGGTTACAAATCCATCATCTAGGACTTACCAAATCTTTACTGAACCCACTTGTAACGTTGAAACATTACATGCACATCTTTTCTCTCCCTAACCAAACCTCCACTTCACCAGGCAAAGAAAAAGAAGTAAAATATAACGAGAGTTTTCTCTTCTCAAAATGTCCATTAACACAGTAGGTTGGTATATATTTATTATCTTTGCTGAATTCATTTTATGGCATTCCATCAGCTGACTGAAGAAGTAAGAGAGTCATAATCTACTCTTACTTATATACAATTGTTTCCCATTCAGGAACCTGGCTAGACTTTTGTCCTCATGGACCCCATCACAGGGTTAACATCCATTTCCCCTGTCCTAGAATATATGAGGTCTGTCTGGAAGAAGTCCAGCCATTGTTAATATAATGAGAATGATTTGCAGGATATCCACGTAACCTAGCAGCCAACGAGAGAGGACTGGAATGTGCATGTGTGAACGATGATGACTTCACTGTACTAGTCAGTGGGGGCGGTAGACACCATTGAGTGAGCATGTGTACTGTGTGGCTGTCACATTCAAAATGACTGAGCAAGTAGAGCAAAAACTCTGTATCAAATTTTGCGTTAGCCTGAACATTCCTCTGCGGACACTATTCAGATGACTCAGAAAGCCACAGCTATAGGCAACTGGTGATTGGCAGCTTCATCATGATAACATGCCCGATCATGCACCATGTCTCATGCAGAGTTTTTGGCGAAACATCAAACCACCAAGGTGACTCAGCCCTACCACAGCCCAGATTTGGCACCCTGCAACTTCTGGCTTTTCCCAAAACTAAATCACCTTTGAAAGGGAAGAGATTTCAGACCATCAGTGAGATTCAGGAAAATACAATGGGGCAGCTGATGGCGATTGGGAGAACTGTGTGAGGTCCAAGGTGCCTCCTTTGAAGGGGACTGAGGCATCACTGTCCTATGTACAATGTTTCTTGTATCTTGTATCTTCTCCAATAAATGCCTCTATTTTTCATATTACATGGCTGGACACCTTCTGGACAGACCCAGTATTTTCTCTTCCTGACCTAAATAAACAACTTGCACAATCACTTTTATACAGGTACTCTTCCATTATGTAACACTAATTATTTGAACTTTAAATTATAAAAGAATGTTATAAATATTACAGCTCATAAAACTGAAAACATGAGTAATTGGCCAACAGAGTGACTTCAGGTAAATCCCATCATCTCTCCTGGAGCCTCACCTTTCTCATCTGTGCAATGGGATACAAGGAACCTACCTCAAGCCAAAGCTGCGAGAGTTAAATGCAACAATGCACTCAAAAGAGTATCTCTTTTTAAGAACTATCGGTTTCTTTCCTTTTCGTCTACAATAGAAAATAGATAGCAGAGCCTTCATTAAAATGTGATGTAGCTCTTTCTTTTTCCTGGGCACTGAGGAAGAGATACTACAAAGTTCCTGGAACAATTACCATTAGCTTAGTCCAAAAGTTAATTAATATCAAGGGCCAGATTTCAGCAAAGGAAGGAGGGAGTACCCATAAAGGATATCATTGTAGACAAAATCTTTTTGTACCTCTACCTTTATTTAGCTTCACTATTCTGATCCTCCTTCAAGCGGATCCTTTAAGCAACTGAATCCTCATTTTTGGAATCTGCCTTTGTTTCTCTGTAGTTCCGGCCAGCTCTTCACCCCACGCTTCACCTTGGAATTTTCTCTGAGGCCTAAATGCATCTCTGTGCTTGTCAGCCTGTCGCTGGCTGCCCCGGTGCCGGTTCTCAGGTGTCTGATACCATATCTGGTTATCAGCTCTCCTTCACATTTTGCTGCGGAAAATGGAATCTCTCTGGGCGTGATCAATTTACCACTGTCCCTGGGTTTGGGGGCCTGGGGACTCCCAGACTCAATGGTGCCCTTTTCTAGACAACCTCACCCACAGGACAGATCTCTGTTCTTCTCATGCCCTTAGCCCTGGTCCTTAACCTCTGGCCTACAGTAACTGTGAGTGTAAATAAAAGTGATAAGTGAACCACGGGAAAAACTTCTGCCATTTGCGGAAGACAAAAAGGTGATGGACAATAATGTTAGAGGCAAGAACAGAACTTGCTTGAAAGGTCTAAAAAGTTTTGCCCTGACTGGTATGGCTCAGTTGCCTGGGCGTCGCCCTGCAAAGTGAAAGGTCACTGGTTCAATTCCCAGTCAGGACACATGCCCGGGCTGGGTACCCAGTTGGGGCATATATGAGAGGCAACCAATTGACGTTTCTCTCTCACATGCATGTTTCTCTCCCTCTTTTCTCCCTCCCTTCTCCTCTCTCTTAAAATAAATAAGTAAAATCTTTAAAAGTCTTGCATAAACAGCCTCAGCATTAAAGCAGCTCAGACCTTGTGGTCTTAACCAACCTTTAAATCTCTTCTATAGGAGCTTTTAATTCAGGCTCCTGGGGTGTTTTTCCTTTAGGATATTGTTGACACTTTTATTATCAGGGCCACTGTTAAAATGGATTCACTTCATCACACGCGCTACACTGGTGGCCGATATTGCTGAAATCCATCCGTCGTGTCCTGTTAGCCTCTCTGCCCCACTGAGTCCTGGGAGGGGGCACTTTCCTTCCCCTCTGATCCCCGACTGACGGATGGATGGCACAGCACCGTCTCCTCTTCCCACTTCTCTTAGTTGTCAGGAGCCATGACGACGAGAACTATAGTTTCAGGACTAACCTAAAAACTCATAAGCACAATGTTCATTCCCTTCAATGACATCAGTGTTGAAGCAAAGCAGGAGCACAAAATATGAACGCAAGTTCAAGAACCCAGGAGGTGTGCACTCAAAATGCCGTATAGACTCAGGCGTCTGCGCATCTGCACATCTTTTCCTGGTGAAACTGGAACATCATTCAAATAAATGAATGCAGTTTTTTTTTTAGTACTTACAGTTTCCTTAGCAGACCATACTTTCACATCTCTGGGTTGTTGGGGTTTTTTAAGTTTTTATTTATTTATTTTTAGAGCGGGAAAGGAGGGAGAAGGAGAGAGAGAGAGAAATATCAATGTGCAGTTGCTGGGGGCTGTGGCCTGCAACCCAGGCATGTGCCCTGACTGGGAATCAAACCTGCGACGCTTTGGTTCACAGCCCACGCTCAATCCACTGAGCTACGCCAGCCAAGATGAATGCAGTTCTTTTAAAAAGTGCAGAGACATATAAAACTCTTCAAGGAAATCCCCTTGAAAAATAATTATGACAGTTATTCCTTTCCAGACAGAACTAAAATGCAGAATAGACTTTGTCTTCCCCGAAAAGCAGAGGAAATTATTGTTCTAAAATTCTTTTCCCTCTTTTTTCTCAGGGTACAAACCACACAGCATATCCTACGTGGAAATGCCTCTGGTTCTCCACAAGTGGTACAGCTGGACTGCCTGCCGCCAGGCGGCTTAACCAGGGTAACAGGCCAGGAAACCGTCCTTGTACACAGCCAAAATTAAGACACACCTTCATATTTACCACTATTCTTTCTCTCGGGCTAAAGCACTTATATTTGGCATTTTTAGATTATATGGACTTATGATCTTATTAATAGTCAAGCATCTCTCTCCTCCAAGCTGTGAGTTCCATTGTCCATTTTAGCAAATTGTGCCCCTCCATGTCCATGTCCTCCACTAACAACTCCAGGGATCCGACTGCTCTAGAATTACTCTTTGATTCTCACACTGAGTTCCACCGTGCACTACTTTTGAGTCTTTCAGACAAGTCGTCTCTTCCAGTAACGTATCTAACTTGACTGTTTCACTCCTGAGCATCTTATCCCCCTTGTCACGTCCTTCGTTTTTGTGTGTCTAGGGTCAAAAGCCTCCCCCCACGAACCTACTAACTTCATGTTGCAGCATCTGAAACATCTGTCAATATAAACAACGCCCCCACCCCGTCTTCATGGTCTGACTGCTCCCCAACGGCACCATCTCCTTCGTGCCTTTGACTCTTGAACATGCTTTGTCTCTCTCCCTTCCCCACTGGCTGATGCAACCCACATTCTTTCCAACTACACCTCCCCTCCCTTCAACCAGGTCTTGTTGCAATGCCCCTGCTGGGGCAAAGGTTTGCTGGCTCCTTGTCCCAGCCCCACACCCACCTGCCCCTGAAGACCAGAGAAATTAATAGGTGATAAGGACGTGGAAGTGTGTAATGACTACAAGCTTGGATTCTTTCTGGTCATGAATTCAAATCTTAGATCTACCAGTCACTAGTTGTAAGGCCCTGGGCAGAAAAACTTCACCTTTCGGGACCTCCATCTCCTCATTCTTGAAATGTAAATAACAGTAACTCTTATTTTGTAGAGGTTTGAAGATCAAATATGTTATTGCACATAAAGCACAAGAACAGAGCTTGATGCATAGTAACTCTTCAATAAGCATTGACTATTACTATTATTTCCACAAAATTTAGATTTCCCACATCCTATTATATGATTGTATTATAACTCTTATATTACATTATAATTATTTTATAGTTATAATTATTGTAATGTAATTCTTATTTTTTTAACACGACCCTCCAAACATTATAGTTCTATAAAGGAGAGGATCTTACCTAACCAATTAACTGCCACATGCTGAGCACCAAGTACTATATAAGGCATAGAATAAGCACTCAGTAAACTTTTAATGAGTAAGTGAATTATTGACAGACCATGCATCTGCCTGCAAGCCACGAGTTCAACTGTCCACGTTAGGGAATTACACCCCTACATGTCCGTGTCCTCTGCTAACAACTACAGGGGCCTGGCTCCTCCAGATTTACTCCTTGATTTCTCTCACGCTGAGTTCCACTGTGCACTACTTTTGAGTCTTAGAGACAACTTCCAGATGAGTCATCCCTTCAAGTAACATATCTAACTTGATTATTTCACTCCTGGACCAAACTACTAGATTCTCAGACTTGCTGGGTGTTTGGGCACGGCTTGTTTCCTGAACTGTTCATAGGTCTTTGTGCCCGAGCTGCACATAAGAAACCCCCTGCTCTGGGTTCGCATCTGGACAAAGCATTTCCTCACATCTCGTCTGTATCCTAACCCCACGAGTAATTAAGGAAACTGACAATACAACACCTCAAAACATGACTTTGTTCACCAACTAGGTAGCTCTAGAGAAAATAATTTTCTACTCTGAATATCAACTGGAATTCTACTATTTGTTCCTTTCCCGTTATTATGGTTCAATGACAACTATTGCTTTGAATGGGGACTTGATTCGATACATCCAATGTCACTTTATTAGCTGTAATGTTAAATATCTTCTACAGTCTTCTCATAACCCCATCCCATTTTCCTTGATGTGTCACAGAAAGTGTTTCATATGAACAAAATCATGGACTCATACTGGTGGGTTCTACACAAGTCCCTCTCAAGGGCACTAAAACAATCTCATTTCATCTGTTCATTAAAAAGCATACACTGAATTCCTGCATAAAGATAAACACATTATATTCTGTGCCTTTAAAATCCACTAGTTCACAAGCTAGTGGATATAAATTTAGGTTAAAACAATACTTAGCATTAAAAGTAAAAGCGCAGTTTTCCAATTTTTCTCTTTGACAACAACAAAAAAACCGTGCCATCGCAACTTCGGAGAACAGCTGCTGAAACCATCACCTTTGAAGGACACTACGTTATTTCTATTCAGTCTCCCTAAATACAAACAGAACATTTCAAATGGCCTTTCTCTCCTTGTGGCCCTTCATGGTTTAGGTCAGGATACAGTCAAATAGCATAGTGCCCAATTCACTGTAATGCCCTGGTCTTAACATACCAGGAAAACATTCTAGGAAAGGCAGAGAGGGAAGCAAAGTTCAACAGCCATAGAGCTGATCCCGCCACAGTCCTCATCTGTCAAATGCACTCACAGAATTGCTGCAGTTAAAACAGGGAAGAAAATGTGTTCCTAGAGCAAAAAGCAAATAAGGGGAAAGGACAACATTCTCAAGTGTTTATAATCATAGACAGCACAAAAAACCACGTTCCACTTAGGTTATGTTTACATGTCTGCATTTTTCTTCCAATATAGCTGCAGCCTGTCAGGAACAGATGTAATTTGTGCTACTAAATCTCCAGCCGTGGCCTTCAGCAATGTTTCTGTTCTGCTTTGTCATGAATACAGATCCAAGCAACACCGCTGAGTGAGTCCGGAGTTACGACTCTGGAAGCAGGAATCCCTGGGTTTGAATCTCACCTGCCCCACCTGTAGAGGTCCTGGACAGGTATGTAATCTCTCTGATACCCATCTACAAAATGGCAGCAAAAATAACAGCTACTTACAGATTTGTTATAGGGATTTTTTTTAAATACATGAGATGTCTAAAAAAAATTTGCCTATGTAACTACTAAGTCCAAAAATATTTTTTAAAAAAGGAGAAAGAAGAAGAAGGAGAGGATTAAGAAAAAGAATAAGGAAAAGAATAAGTGGGGGAGGATGAGTAGGGATGAAAAAGGAGGAAAAGAAAATGGAAAGCTTTGTTAACTCTTGAAAAGAATAACCAGAAATAAAGCCAATAAAGCCATAAGCTGGTGGTTCGCTTGAGATGCTGTGCATAAATGAATAAAGAATGAACTGATTTTATGAACCTAGAGGGCTGAGGAAGGGGCATGGCCTATGGAGAGCAGTCTTGGAGAAGATGTATGTCTTCCAGCAGGCAGGGTCACAGTCCAAATGCCACAGTTGTCAAGGAGTGGTGACAGTGGTCACAAGCCAGGCTAGGGCCATTTTCAGCGCTGCTCCCTCTGTCAGTATTTTCAATAAGGATGATTTTATTGTTTGTGATTGAACCATCGATTCAACCAGTGTTTACCGAACACTTGCTCTCCAATTCTGCTCGGCACTGTATCATCTAGTAGTTTACATGATAACATTCATAACTAAAATGCAAGGAACAACATTAACTATAATAAGAGATTCAAATAACACACAATAGGGACTCCAAGGAGGAAAAAATTACCACCACTGGGAGTACTCTGAAAGGCTCTATGAGGAAAATAATATTCATTCATTCATGCATGCATGAAGCAAATATACTCTGGCATTTTCCCATATGTCAGATATTATCTAAGGAGTCCGTCAGGAACACATCTGTGATCTCCACAGATGAAGCTTATGCTGTAGAGGAAGAAAACAATAAGCAAACAAAGACAGACACACATATGTAATAATCATTTTAGACAATGACAATTGGTTTTGAATACACTAAAATAGAATAATCTGACGCAGAACAATTTGGGGCAGGAGGAGGCAACTTTAGATAAAGTGGCCAAGAAAGACTTCTCTGAAGTTGTATCATTGGAGCTAATAACTGAAAACATTCTTGGCAGACAGATGTGTCAAACCCTAAAAATGAGAATGCGCTGCACATCGTAGAAATTTGTGAGGAAGCTGGGATACACTGGGAACAGGAAGGGGGCACAGAGGGGCACGCAGGGTCCGGAACACGCAGGAACTCAAAGACGACTTGACTGTTTGGCTTCGCCATTGGGAACACGGGTCGAGAAAAGGGGCGGCTGCAAGTGAGGAAAGTGGAAAGGAATTCACGTTTGGTGGGAACTTGCTATACCATTCAGTCCTCACCACAAACTGCAGGGGCAGATATCACCACCACGGCCATCCTTTTCGTTTCCCGGAGGAAAATGGTAGAGGAAATACGGCATAAGTAAATTTTGTAAGGTCCCATGACCAAGAGAGAAGAGCTGAAGTTCAGGTCCATCTGACTCAAAACCTGTGTCCTTTCTTGACCTAGTACCTCCCCGGGGCTGAAGGGGAGGAGAAAGACACAAAGGCGGGAAAGGTCTGTGCAGGAAACCTGCAGTCTCACAGGTTGACCGGAGAACGACTAGTGAGGAGCTGACCGAGCTGCAGCCTGTGACAACTGTCTCTTCTCCCAGAATGCCACCAATAAGCCAAGATTTTTACCATCGATGCCCCGTAAAAGCCTCGGCTCAATATATCTCCCCAGGCTCCACCACCCACACCCACTGGCCACGGATGCCCACTGCCAAACCGTCATCTGTGAGTGTTCTGCCCAGCCTATAGATCTGATATTCCAGAAGAGTCCACCCTCTCTGGGGTGGCTGCACAGAGGGTCAGAGCTTCGGTTCTCCTTTGCTTCATTAACGAGTAGCCCCTTCACTCCCATTCCTATCTCGCTGGCAGCCCCAGAGAATAACGGGGTTCCAACCTCCTCTGATTTGCATCAGGCATGGCCTACCGGGTCCGCGACAGTCCTCATCCCATCCCAAACTCGAGCACTGGTGTTCAGAGCAGCTAAGGAGGCTCTACTTGTGGCTTTTCAGGCCAGGCTCCCCAGCCTCCACGGGTACGTCCCAGCAGCACCAGATCTCGCGATGGCCAAGGCTGAGTTCAGGCGCCTTCCCCGGCCACTGTCTGTGCAGGCTCAGCAGCACCCTCCGGTGGAAATGCAGTGACAGACGGCCTTCCGGACGAGTTCCGGCCAGCTGTGACACTGCTTGGCCTGCACGTCTCTAAGGCACCCCGGACAACCTCCTCAGCGGGCCACAGGCCAAGCGGCCTGGCCCACAGAATGCGGCTTTTTCTAATCTCCGCAAAGGCAGCTAGATAAAGTAGAGGGCCAGGATGAAGAAAGCTACTCTAATGCAATAACAAAAAGGATGAATCCACCACGTAAACATTACAATAACTCTACATGCTTGCAACATTAGAGCTTTGCCACAAAGATGAGGACGGGTCCGTGGAGAAAAACACAGGCCACAGTGGACGAGCTCAATATACCTCTGTCAGGAGAGGAAATAAGCAGGTTTGGACACAGAGTTGAACAATCGCTACTAATCTAAAAATGGAAGTAGGAAATAATTTAAGCCTGAAAACAACTCACTGAGAAAGGTATAATCATTATCCACATTTTACAAATGAAGAGACAGGATAGAGGGGTTACGCCAGGTTCTCAGAGCTGGGAGGTGGCGGGGCCAGGACTGAAACCCAGGTAGTCTACTCCCGAAATGACATCCTTAACCACTGTCTTGCAGTGCCTCTCTCTACAGTAAACTTTATCGGTTCATCTAAAATGCATATAAAGCATCATGTATCTGATAAGCACAGAATCCTCATGTGTTTCAAACAGACTCAAATTATTCAGAGAATATTAACTGACAAACTAGTTCACAACAGAAGTCTCAGCAATTTTTAACAGAAAAGATACATATTTGGAAATTAAAAACCACTCTCTTAAATAACAGATGGTTCAAGTAGAAATCACAATAGAAATTACAAAGCATTTAGAACTGAATGACAACGTAAATACAACGGATCAAAACCTCTGACACGCAACTAGAGCGCTCACGGAAATGTATGAATTAAAGTGAAAAGCCTTCCGTATCTGCATTATAAGTAATGAAGGTGAAAATAAACATTTAAATTTAGAAGTTAAAGGACAGCAGAACAAAACTCAGAAAAGGAGAATCTAAAAAATATTTTTAAGTGGGGCCATAAATAAGATAGAAAACAAAGACCTAGAGGTGATCAAAAAACCAGAGGCTGTTTCCTTGAAACAGACAAACCAATCTAAACACATCGAGAGAAGAGGGGACGGCACAAGTGAGTGCTCCCAGAAGTAAAACGGGCCACGGGTGTGGGCGCACTAGGGTCAAACGATCCTCATGCCATCTGTACCTCGAGTGCAATTTCAATGGGAGAAAATGTAGTTGAACCACCAAAGACGATTATTCGAGCTTTTGAAGAGGTTGTTTGTTTAATACATTTAAAATGTTACTGTATATTCCTAGCTTCTTCAATAATGAATGGCTATATAATTATAGCAAATGTATCTATTAAGGTGATACGATTTTTTTCCTTTTACCTACTAATAGGATAAATTATAATGATTTATTTTCCAGCGTTATATTTTTACTCTAGGGATAAAAATAACCTGGTCATTTACATATGTCCCTTTTTATAGATTACTGAATGCAGTTGTTAATATTCATGTGGAATTTTTGCATCTAGATTCATGAGGGAAGGTGACCTATAATTTTTCTTTCCTGTTATTATATGCTCATGAGATAGTTGGTACCAGGGCTATGCTAGCCTCACGGAAAGTACTTCTTTTATTTTTATTTTCTAGGGCCAGGAAGTAGTTCTGTAAAATCATGATTGTTTTTTCTTGAATACTTGGTAAAGCTCTCCCGAGAATTCATCTGGGTTTAGAGTTTTCTTGGAAGGCAGATATATCAATAGGAGAAAACCTTCTTTTAAAATGGGGGAAATTTAGACGTGGGAAAAGAGGACAGAGGCCAGGAAAGTGTGAAGATATGAGAAGGGGGCTTTCAGTGCCGTGGCAGACTGAGTGGACACGGGAGACCCTCCCCCTACAAAACAGAAAAGCTGGATAAAAAATTACATTTCTTTTCCACAAAGTAGCCAAGCTCAAATGATTAAAAATAAATAAATAAAGGGAAATCTCCCAACTACCTAAAAGAAAAAAGGCAACTCAAACCAGAAGTAAACCAGCTGTCGCCATGGCAGCAAAGGAGGGTATCGGATCCTGATACAGGGTTTGGCTGCTAAGATTTTCATGTCCATGTGAGCACAGTTTTCTCGGTATCAGCCTTTTTGGATCAGAGGACTACAATAGAGTACCCTGTTTAAAGCCAAGCCCTATCAGTGAAATGGGGATCAGGAAAAATTCCTCACACTAAGCCAGAAAATTGGCAAGAAACCTGCCATCTAACCAGGTCTCTAATGTGGGAAATAAATCTCCTAAGAGAAACTGAAACACTAAGCTAGAAACATATAAGGGTTAGTAGGAGTTGTACTAGTGTACAGTGCAGAAACGTAAAGCCAAAAACACTTGGCCCACAAGCTAGATTTAGGACCCCAACAAAAAAACAAGTGCAACATCGCTCTGTGGAAATGCCAGCAGCACACAATGTGGGCACCCCAGACTCCCCGCAACAGAAGTACTTACAGTGAACATTTAGCAACGGACACAAGGAAACAAACCACAATGAGAGAGATTCGGCAGACCAAACAGCTGGGAGGATCTGCAGCACTCTCAAAGGTAGGGCTGAGACAACAATAGTAAAGAGACTATAATATTTAAGAGCACCTAATACAAAATAAAATAGGCAGATTTGAAAATGAACCAAATGAAACGTCTGAAAAGAAAAAGGGACGGTTATTAAACTTGAAAACTCAATGGATGACAGATGCTTTATTGAGGTGCACACTTGAAACTTGCATGGTTTTGTGAACCAATATTCAGTATTTGAATAACCAATAAATCCAATGAAAGAAAGAGTAGATTAGACAAGCTGAAGAAAATAACATGAAAGATAGGAGGAAATCACCCAAAATACAGCCAAGAGAGAAAAAGAAATGGAAACTATGAAAGGAAGATAAACAGCACTGGAGAATAGCATGATAGGATTCAAAATAGGATCTTTGTGCAGGGGGCATTACAGGATGAAGAAAGGAAATATTTGAAAGATAAGAATTATCCAGAATGGAATACAAACTAAAGTCCTCAAGATGAAGAGGCAAGCAGAAAAAAAACAAATTCCAAATAAGGAACTTCAGAAACAGAGAGGCAGAAGAGAGCATCTTATAGTCAGCAGAAAGAAAAGACAGCTTCTCTGGAGAGGAACGACACCCTGACAGAAGACTCCGCATTGACAACAGGAGAAGTCAGAAAACAATGAAGCAAATCTCCAATGTGCGAAGTTACACCTAACTAAACTACTAACCAAGAGTTAAGGTGCTATACCTAGGTTCTAAAAAACAAACAAAAACAAAAGAAAAGAAAAAAAACCACACCAAAATGACAAGATCATTGAAAAAAACGGTAAAGATAAAATGAAGAATTCACCATGAACATATAAAACAATCCTGAGCCAGTATGTTCTAAACACAGCCTTAAAGCAAAAATTGACTGGAGTTACAAGAAGGAATTAACAAAAGCACAAACATAGTGGAAAGTTTTAACACAGCTTATTAAAAAACTGATAGATCAGTTGGGCAATAACTAATAAAGAGAATATTTGAATAGCACACTTAACTAGCTTGATCTTATGAACATATACATAGAACTCGGTAGTCAACAATTAAAGAATTTTTTTCAAGTGCAATACTCACAGAACATTTCTAGAAGTTCATTCTTTCATTCAATACCTATTGATTGAGTGCCTTCCACGTGCCAGGGACCCTTCTATGTGGGGCTCTGGGGAATAGTCATGAAAATTAAGTTTCTGCCCCCTTGGAGCTTCTACTGAGTGGAGGTGACGGAGCTTCAGTGAGTGGATTCACACCGTGTAATGTCGAGCAGGGCTAAGTCGATAGAGAAATAAAAAGCAGGCTGACAAGACAGAGTCGTGCGAGCAGCTATGCGACACTTGGGCCAGGGAAGGCCTCTCTGCATAGGCGACTTTGAGCCAACAGCCATATGAAGCCATGCGAGGATCTGGGAAAGGAAGAAGGGCGGGAGCAGTGGCTCTGGAGAGGGCGTGCGCCTGGCTTGGAAGAATCAATGAAGAGCCCAGTATGGCACAAGGAGGTCAGAATGGGCAGCTGGGAACAATGTGACCTGCATTTCATTTTACAAGGAGCCTCTGGCAGCTCCAGAGAGAGTAGAGGAAGACCAGTTAGAGTGACCCGGGCTACAGGAGCAGGGGTAGAGAGGGTGAGTATGGTCAGCGCAGAATCTTCAAGGTGGAACCAAAAGAACTTGCAGGAAGATCGGGGGTAGGGTGTGAAGGAGAGAGACGAGCCCAGGAGGACTCCCAGGTGTTGCCTGGAACGACTGTAAGAAAATGGTAGCACCTTGAGGTAAGCGCTGTGCTCGCCTCCTCCCATGACTGCATAAAAATTACAGCTAAATGATAGGACAATCAGCCTGGAGAACCATCTGAAGACCAGCTGAGCAGAAGTCCTATGACTAAGGATATGAAGAAGAAGCCACACCGGGACTGAAATGTCATCGCTGTCAGCAATGCAGTGGGACACAGACTTGACTGGCCATCGCCGGCTCTGAAGAAGGAGAAAGGACTCTAGAGCCCAAAGCCAGGAAACAGATTCTGTCCTAGAGTTTCCAGAAGGAATGCCCATCTTGGTCTAGTTCCATGAGACCCATTTCTGACGTCTGACCTATAGAAATGACAGATAATAAAATGTTATTGTTTTAAGTCAAAAGAAAACGGTAGGAGCACCTCTACTGAGATGGGGAACCCTGGAGAGGACACAAGTGGGGCGGGGAGGGGTGCAGGTATGCGTGAGGCCCTCCCACTGGTGCCCCAGCGGACATTTCAGAAGGCGGTGAGGTCCTCCTGCTCCACTCAGCACTGGTGCTGCCTGCCCAGCCTCCCTTCATATTTACCATTGAAACCTCTCAATGGTCATGGAGGAGAAAATGCTCATCTGCTTTCTCCATCGTGAAACTAATTCTGCCCACCGAGAGGCTTTTTCCAAGCAAAATTAAACTAACACTAGTGAACGCCTATTACAATGCCTATTATGGCCTTTCGCAAACATCGTGTCATTTAAATGTAAATACCCCCCTTTGTGGAAGGGTGGGCAGACAATCATGCATGTCTATTCTCAGCTCTGCATCCAGTGATACCATATTGGCAGTTTGACATTGGCTTGGGGGCGTATTTACCCCATGTAAATTGCTACATGCTACCAGTTAGGACCTCTCCCCATCCCTAGATCCAGAGCCAGTGGCTTAACATCACTGATCCTATCCTCATTTTAGACAGAAGCAAACTGAGCATCTAAGAGGTCGAGTGACCTGCCTGGTTAAGGGCCAGCACCCAGGGGTTCTGACTCCATGTCAAGTGTTATTTCTTCTATAGAATCCTCTCAGGTCCTCACTTTGGGTCAGGCTTTGTACCAAATGCTGTACGTGCACTTTCTCCTCTAGTCCTCCTAACTCCACAAAGGGAGTATGATTGTTCTTTTCACTGTAGTGTTACGGAAACCAAAGCTCTGAGAAGGTAGCAACTGACTAATAATCAAACGTGGGTCCATTAGTGATTAGAACCAATTCACTCAAAAGCCATGTCGCTCTTACTCTGCTAGATTTTAATTTGTCAAGATAAATCAAACAGCTTTCGTCTCTGCTGCAAGGCAGAAGACAAAAAGGGAGGGGTGAAGCTACCCAAGGCAGTACTAACGTCCACAGAAGGTACAATAAGTATAAAAGGGGACCTCACTATGGAAGGACACGTCTCCAATAGCTCCAGGAAAACTCCCTGGAAGAGGTGCAGTTTTGAAAACTGTTTGTAATCACAGAAGAGAACAGGCCTGGCGCACAGGGAGACATTCCAGCCCAGGGCGTGGCCCAGGGGAAAACTTCAAGGCAGAAGCTCGATCCCCTGACCCAGGGGGTGGCCAACGCGTTCACCTAAGAAGCGCAGGGAAGACCCTCTGGGGAGCAGGAAACAATAGAAATGAAGTTTTTGTGTGTGCTCTGGCAAAGGGCTTTGAAGTGGAAATAATGGACTAAACAAAGAGCAAAACAGATTTCACTTTGAAGCTCAAAAATTGATATTCCAGATAGTACAGTATCTTGTTAGAGTTTTGTTCTCTGGGGCTTAATGAAGTAATGTATTATTTCACCTTCCTACTTTGCAGAAATAATATTCAAAAACGAGATCCGTGCCCTGTCTTTCTCTCCTCCCCGTCACGCACCAGTCTCATTTACCGGGCCTTCCACTCTCAGAGCCGTACAAAAACCTCCAGTTGCTCTGGGGCATTTTCAATGGCGTTCAGGGTGCCTTCCAGCCCGGGAACTTCAAGGAATTCCTCCCACCTGCTATAAAGCAGTGCTTAAAGGTAAGTTTTCAGAAATGTGGTGCTAATGAAAAAAATTGCTTCAATCAGTGTGTTTGAACTTTCCAAGGGAAAAAAACCTGGAGGTATAGAATCTCAAACTATTTTGGACCCCACACTTAATTCCCAGAATTCCTAGCTCCTAGCAAGGGTGTCCAACCTTTTGGCGTCTCTGAGCAACACCGGAAGAAGAAGAGTTGTCTTGGGCCACACATTAAATACATCACAACACGTAATCACAAAAAGATCTCATAATGTTTTAAGTAAATTTACGATTTTGTGTTGGGCCACATGCACAGCCATCCTGGGCTGCATGTGGCCCGCGGGCCGAAGGTTGGACACCCCTGTAAGACTTTCCCCATTTCAGAATTAAATATTTCAATGTCTCCAAAAAATCAAATAAAGCTTTATTAAATATTTTAAGAGGAAATGTTCTAAAGTATTATATGCCGTAAAAGTAAAACTCACAATTTTTTTAATTCAAATTATTTGAAGGGCTGAAATCATATCCCAAATATATTTATGCTGCTCTCCATAAATCCCACAAAGGATCCCAAAAAAAGCTATTAGAGTTTAGAGTTCATAATACTACCTAATGTAAACATTTTTATCAGAAATCTATAGAACAAACCAAGTCTCTCTAGTAAGAGAGGTTTGTCTTTTAAATGTTAACTACTGAGTGGTCTCAGTATGAGTTGAACTGTGTCTACCCAAAGTTTATATGTGCAAGTCCTAGCCCCAGCACCTCAGCATGGGACTGATTTGGAACAAAGATTGTTGCAGACGTAGCTAGCTAAGATGAAGTCATATAGGAGTAGGGTGGGCCAATCGTCCAATGTGACTGGTGTCCTTATAAAAAGGGGGAATTTGACTCATACAAGAGAGGCCACCGTGAACGTGAAGGCAGAGCACGACGCATCAACAAGCCAAGAAACACCAGAGATTGCCCGCAAACCACCAGAAGCGAGAAGGGAGGTGTGGTTCAGAGGCCCCCTCACCACCTTAATAAGGAACCTGCCGACTTCTTGATCTCAGACTTCCAGCTCCCAGAACTGGGAGACAATTAATGTCTGTTGTTTCAGCCACCGGGGTGGTGGTCCTTGGTTAGGGAAGCCCTGGCAATGGATACAGAGGTCCCTTCGCCATGTCATCTTCAAGCACAGCTCCTCAATCTCACGTGTGTCTCAAAACAAAAGAAGGGGCAAAAAACTTATGTGTAGAAAGCTATTCTTCTTCAGGAAATCATGTCCATTTTGTGAGAGTTCATATAAGCCTCAACTGCTTCCTATGTAAAATAAAGATAGCCACTTAGAGCCTTCAATGACATAAAGCACAAAATGTATCCAGTTTAGTGTCCAATCCATGGTAATGACTTCCAAAATAAAATAATAGCTGCTATTACCAGAAATAAAAACCATCCCCCTAAGCCTGAGTCAATAAGGCACGTGAAATGAGGAGCTTCCTCTCCAGTCCCCGCCCTCAGACAGAGTTGCCAACACTGTGCCAGGCTCCTGGTATCTCAAGTTTGTGCCCGAGCCTCAGTTAGACTCTGGACCAGCATACCCCACCCTGCCTGATGTCACCACCACCTGTGGCCACTGCCCCAAATGCAAACCGCCGCTCTTTCTCTTGCTCTCATGCTCTCTGCTTCCTCTCTGCTGACCCACTCTTCCCACCGTGCGATGCCTCACAAACCCTGTGACCTGCCCCACCCCTCCCCACAGGAACTCTCCATCTGCCGCCCCCTTTAGCGGAAACAGGCTTCTCCCCTGATGGCACCACCTGTCGCCCCAGTGAGGTCTGCTGGTTCTCCAGCGCCCCAGATGCACAGGGTCAAGAGGCGGGTCAGCATCTTATCCACTCCCTTCTTCCCCTACTTCAGAGGAAGCACCTGCTATTGTGAGGTGTGTGCCACTCCCCAACCCCCTTCATCACAGTTAACCGCCACCTGGGGACTTCTCACAATGAGCCTTATGAAGTAAAAATCTGACACCGGACTCCCTGTCCTCCTCACCATCCTAAGCTCAGTTATTATCTGGGTCACTTCACCATCCACATTCATTTCCACAGACTCAAGGGCTCTGATCTCAATCCCACAACTTCCATTCTGGTTTAACTTCCTTTTCTACTCAAGCTCCATTCTACCATCAGTCACTCTGGCTGTTCTTGACATTGACCTCAACTTCCCGTGGCAGCATCCTTCTCATGGAAATTCTCAACTCCTGTCGGTCCCATACGTCCACAGTTGGCTCTGCGGCCTGTCACTTCTCCCTCTCACAAATGTCCTCTCGCCCATATCCCATTGCTTGAGTCACACTTGCTCAACAAAATTTCAGTCCTGGATCAAACCAGCGGCCCGTGTCAACAGTTCAGGCATTACGAATTCATCTTCTGAGCCATGACTCATCCTGGGACACCATCTATATATCCACAGTCACCTCCTACCTCCAAAACTATCATTCTTCTAAATTATTGTACTTACCTTTCTACCTCTTCCCTCCTTAAAAGGAGTCTCCTTTTAAGGATTCTTAAAAGAGTCTCCTTACTGTGTCTTTCAGAAAAAAAGAAGCCATTGGACAGGAAGTCACCCTGCATCCTGCATCCCCACCTTCCCCTGCACCCTCGCCACCTTGTCTGGACCACGAGTGCCGTCTACGGTCTGCTTCCGTCCTATCGCAACCAACCAAAGGCTTTCTCCTGCCAACAGCCAATCCCTGTGCTTTGCATCCCACCCTCTGGCTTCCTCAAAGCCCTGGTTTCTCATAAATTATCTGTTTTCCCTTTGGTGTTTTCTATCTCTTCTGCTCTATTGACTCTTTTAAACATTCTCTCCTCTCTCCCATCTTAAAATGTCCTTTCCCAACTCTACGTCCTCACAACAAATGTTTATTGAAAATTTACGGTGTGCAGGAGATCGTGCTAAATTTCAGACATCTATTATTTCAATCCTCACATCAACTTTATGGAGCAGATAATATTATCCCCAGTCACTGAGACTGAAGCACGGAGAAGTTAAGGCCCTGAGATGAGTAACTGGCAGAGCCAGGCTTCCAACCCGGCCTCAGACTCCAGAGCCCACGCTTTTAACCACGGTTTTCTGACCCGTCACTTCAGGGTCCTGGCCTCACAACCCCAAGGAAACGGTGCATTTGAGCCTTTTAGTTTGGCTTTTACTTTCAGTATTCTTACACAAGGAGAGTTGATAACTTCTCCTGCTTGAATCTAACAGCTTTTTAGGTTTCCAAGCACCGCTCGGTCCTGTTTCTCTTTTCTTGGCCTGGACTCGCCTTTCCAGACTCTACAGGGACTTCCCTGCTCACTGTCTTTTAAATGCTTGCGTTCTCCATAGTTCTATCTTGTCTTCTTTATTCTCTCAGTCCGCGTCCCCTCCTCGGATGATCTCATGTCTTCCGGTGGCTCCAGCTGTCATCTATACAAGTTTCGAGGGGACAGAACAGCTACTTGGCACCATTCACATTAACACCGACAGCTGGAAATGCCGAGGGCACGATACCTGGAGACGGGCGGGCCACCCAAACAGACCCGCACAGGGGGGCATTCCCTTTGATAAATGCGCCATCCACTAAAGCCTGGCTGTCAGACTCACAAACGCAGAAACTTTTCGCTCGGCACTGTCAGAGTGTTTTAAACAATAGGGACTGATGGATAAAACTGGTGTGCCAAAATGTGAGTTACCAATCAGGAATACAGCTGCTGGTAGATCTGGTGTATGTGCCAGTCTGACCGGGGCATTCTCTCCCTATAAGGAAAGTGTATGAGGGGAGAGAGGCAGGAGGCCCGCTGGGGAGCATGCATGCAAACCTAGGAGAGTTAATGGTATGATCCAGATATGTCATGACATCATTACATACTTACAAAGATAAAAAGTCCATCAGTTCAGTTGGAATGTGGCTTATGGGTAGACTGGTTATTTAAGTGCAGAATGAACTAACTCTCTGAACCCTAGATATAAGTTGGAAAAAAATAATAATAATGATAAGCCAATTTAAAAATGACCAGAGGATCTGAATAAACACCTTTCCAAAGAATATAGCTGGAAACACGCTCAACATCAGAGATCATCAGGGAAAGGCCAACCCAAACCGCAAGGAGATACCTCACACCTGTTAGAATGGCTGTTAGCCAAAAGACAGGACATAACCAGTGTCAGGGAGAATGGGGAGACGAGGAAACCCTCGTGTCTACCAGTGGGCATGTAAGTTGGTGCGGCCACTATGGGAAGCAGTGTAGAGGTTCCTCAAACACCCAAAATAGAACCCCCATATGACCCAGCAATTCCACTTCTGGGTATTCATCTGAAGAAAACAGAAACACTAACTTGAAAAAATACTTGCTCTCTCACGTCCATTGCGGCGTTATTTACAATAGCCGAGATGCGGAAACAACCTGAGTGTCCCTGGATGGATGAATATGTTTATACCTATCTATATATATACCTGTACATAGATAGGTATATAATATATATTTATATGCACATAAACATTTGTAAATATACAAGTATACTTGGATAATGTATATAAATGTATATTTATATGCACACATACATACACATGTGAGCACATGCATGTGTGCCCACACGCACTCTGGAATATCATTCAGTCATGAAAGAGAAGGAAATCTTGCTATTGTGACAACTCCATGGTCTGCTCCAAGGAACAGACCATGGAGCATTGCGCTGTGTAAAATAAGTCAAACAGAGAAATACGAATACTGCACGATAGCGCTCGCATGTGGAATCTGAGGGAAAACTGGGCTCACAGATACAGAGAACATATCACTGGTGGTGGCACAGAGCAGGGGTGGGTGACATGAATGAAGGAGGTCAAAGGTACAGACTTCCGGCTATAAGATAAATAAGCCAGGGGGACAAGATGCACAGCATGGTGACTACAGTTGATACTGAGCTGCATTATGTGAAAGCTGCTAAGAGAGTGGACCTTCAATGTTCTCGTCACAAGAAAAACAATTGTAACATGCATACTGACAGGTATGAACTAGATTTATCTTGGTGGTTATTTCACAATATATATAAATATCAAATCATCATGTTGTACACCTGAAACTAATATAATGCTATATGTCATTATATATCAATTTTTTTAAAAACTTGGTGTACTATGCCTAATTCTGTTTCTATGATGCTCTTTTTCAGTACTGACCCCCTGTACTTTCCGTTGATATGTTATTTTGGACAAGTTAATATTGTATGAGGAGCTTACTCGCTACCAAGACTACTGGCCTGAGGGTAATGCTATCTCTTAAAGGAAACTTGCCATATCTTTTCTATGGTTCCCATTTTTCCATGTTCTAAGGACCAAGTCCAGTTCACTGAACTTTCTAATAGCTCAGGAGTCTATCTCCCTCTTCCCAGGCCCAAGTCACCTCAATAGGTTCCTCCTGAATTGCTGTGATGGCCTCAGATGTCATCTCTCAGCTCTCAGGACTGCTCTGCCCACCCGTCTGCAAACACGGACCTCAATGAAAACCCAACTGTGCCATTCCTCACTTGTAATCCTTCAGGACTCCTGATAGCTTTCAGGATGGAATCCGAACTCCTTAATATTTTGCCTAAACTGCTTTTGCTCATGCACTTTCTCCAGGTTTCAGCCAGGCCGCATTTCTTCCAGAAAGCCTTTGCTGACCATCACCCTCTGGAATTCAGAATCAGGGGCACTGCTCTGGGCTCCCGCAGCCCCATGCATCTTTCCACTAGGAACTGTAACACGGTCTATAATACTGTTATTTCTCTCGCCCTTTACCCCATGGATTGTTAGCTTCTTGGAAGCTGTGCCTCATTATCTTTGAATCCAAAGCACGGAGCATAGTCCTTGACCAACAGTAGGAAGTCTATTATTGACTGATGAGCGAGTGAATAAATGAATCACTGAATAGGACGGGTTATCTTTGGATTTTTAAATTCTCTTGTTGGTTTCCCAATTAGGAAGCAGAGGTCTAGAGCCCAAGGGGAGAGTGTAGCAATGAACACGTGCTTCTCAGATACTGAGTGTATCACAATGGTACAACACTTGAACTGGTTTGAATTGTCTTTTGCCTATAGGTTGATTAATGGCCAAGTCACTGAGTAGATATTTTCAGTCTTGAAGTTTTTAGTCTTATTGAATAAATGTTCTACTGTTTTTCTTGGGAACTGGCCTCTCTCCAGTGCCCATTCAATCTTTACAGACAAACATGAGTCATTCAATAAGCAAGAGCAACACCGTTGATTCTTTAGTACTTTTAAAAAACTTTGACACGTATTGTTTCATCTAACCACGAAAACATTACCAAAGGAAAGTTGAAGTCATTCCACTTTGCATTTGACCTGGCCTAAGTCCATTTTTTAATTTTTCTTATCCACCTGGAGGTGGGGATCTTGGTGGGATTTATTAGAAAACAAAACAAAACCAAAGCTGAGAGTCCCTGCGGACTTGTGGGAACCACCTACGATGTGGATCTCCTGTTTGCACAGAACTCTCTAGAAACTCATTCATCTGCAGTGACACTCCTCCCGCCAGTCCCATTAAACCTGGAAGGCAGGCAGACTGCCTCACGGCATGGGGCTGCGACACTCCCGCCTGCATAGTGACCCCCCCCATTACCTGTTACATAAATGTTCAGTGACTGCCCAGGGCTCGGCAACTATCTGGGTCACAACAACACTCCCATGTCATTTCAAGCTTGGATAGGACATATATGTCACCAAAAAAGGTCTGATCAGCAAATTATTATGTTGTTTAGTTTCAGGCTTCTGATTGTTATTATTTAAAAAGTCAGAGATATGCAAGGCAAGGCTAAAATACCCAGAGAAATAAATGATCGGTTCCTATTTCCAGCATTCAGTCATGAAACATGTCTTGAGTAGCTACTGCGTGCCCTGCCCAAATTGCTTAATGTCTCGTCAGAGAGCAAGGTGGGTAAGCTGAGTTACAAAGACCACAGAGAATGGTTTTGTTTCTTTGATCAGGGATACACCATAAGTGAAACCTAATTCTAACTTACCAACAATCAACTGAAGGCTGTTCCTCAACGTAACAACCAACCAAGCAAACCAAAAAGTGGGATCAGAGAGGATTTTGCTAACTAGTAACATTCCTCACACATGCAACATATTTGATTTATCAGAACATGGTCGTTCTACTTTGGGAGAAAGTTTTCATTGTGCCTAGCAAAATGCTTCTACATGTGCTCAGAAAATACCCAGAGACGTGGGATCCACTCTTTCAGGTTAAAATACTCGGCTATGCTAGGAAACAAAGTAATCGTCGCCAACCCAACTCTCTCTTCAATGTTAGGTCATTTCCTTTACTTTGGTTTCTCTTGAACTTAAAAGACTCACCCTTTTCTTCATGAAAACCTTCTTCACATAGGAGGAACTTCAGGCGAAGGGAGACTAAAACCTTCTTGGCTCTTTCTTATACATATTTAAACTGAAGGCATTTCCATTTGAAGTTTAGTGTATATACTTTCTATAGGTTTGCAAGGTCTGAAGGTACGACATATTCCTTGTAAAAATCTTTCTGAACATTCATTATGGTCTCAGGTGATTTTGCTATTGCTCAGAAAAATATTCCAAGAGAATCTTTTCATAAGATACTTGGAGCATTTTCTTAACCCTGTGTAGGTGCAGACCATACAAAGTCCCTGAAGGCTCACAATGAACAACTACTAAACTGTTCAGCTCAGAGAGATATATTGCTGATATTCCTCACGATGAGTCAAGTTCTCTGAACTTGACAGAGTCAGGTAACTCTGAATGTGTTTGTAGTGACGTTATCTTTTACTGTATTATGATCACTGAAACCGTGGGCTTTGGTCATCACCTACAAGTGTACTAATCTTTAAATAGAGAAACGGAAGTCTGGCAAGGTTAAATGATTTGCTTAAATGACAAGAATAGGGAAAAGAGCCCAAATCCTCTGTTCCAAACTGGATGTTCTTTGTATTACACTGCAGTTGTATTTTGTAAAATAATGGTTGGATCATTCGTCCAGTTTCCATTTTAGCTTCATGAACAAAGCAACCACTCTGGTAGACAGAAACAATAATACAATCCCAAAGATTGCCAGTTCCTTGTCTCCCCTTCTCTTTCCAATTGTCTCCAAACAGGCTTTCTTTCCCTGCCCTGCCCTGCCCTGCCCTGCCCTGCCCTGCCCTGCCCTGCCCTTGCTGAGCCACCAACGGGCTTCCACGTTGCTGAATAGATTAGCCGCTCATCAGTCCTCCTCTTAACTAACCAATTAGTGGTTTTTCCTTGAAACACATTATTCTCTTGACTTCTAGAATAATATGCTCTTCTCCCCCATCCCTGACTTCAATTTCTCAGGCTCCTTTGCTGTCTCAGCCTTATCTTTCTGACTGCTAAACACTGGAGTGGCCCAGAGACAGGTCAGGAGACCTCTGCTCTTCTCCATTTAACCAGTCCTTCCCAGTCTCATTCATCCTCACAGTCCTAACTACCTTCTACATAAATGCCTTTGGATCTCACATTTAGACCTGTGACCCAGGCCTGTTCCTTTGAATTCTAATTTTATATATCCACCTGCCCTCTTAATATTTCCAAGTGGCATCCAAAAGGCATCTCAAGTCTAATATCAAACTTAGTGTCTCCAGGTGGGTACCAAAAGGCACCTTAAGCATACCCAAAACCAAAAGCCTTATCCTCCCAACTCTTTCTGGTACCTGCTTCTCTATCTCAGTAAACAATTAAGCTATGTTTCTATTCACTCAAGCCACATTTTCAGAATCTGCCCTGTCTTTTTTCTTACACACCCATCCAGTCCATCATTAAACCCTTTTGGATACGCACGCACAGGGAATTCAACTCTTTCTCAAAACTTCTACAGCTACCAACTTCACCCAAAACAAACCGTCCTCTTCCATCTGAATGATGTCATGGTCTCCTATCCTCGCTGTTTCAGCCCTATCCCACTTGATACTCTGGCAAATAACAGCCAGAGTAATTTTGTGAACGCATAAGTCAGATCATGTCACTGTTCTGTTCAAAACCCGAAAATGGCTCCCCATCTCCCGCAGGGAAAAGACACAGTCACCGTGCCCTGGGAGCGCTCTCCCGGTGCGGCCCGCCACCTTTGGGACCTCACCCCAACCTTCTCCCTGTCGCTCACAGTGCTGCAGACACGCGGGCCTTTCCACGGCTCCTTGAACATGTCAGGATGCTCTTGCCCTGTTCAAGAGCATTTCCTTCTCTGTTCCTCTGCCTGCCAAAGTCTTTCCTCAGATACACTCACTGGTCCCTCGCTCATCTCCTTCCCGTCTCCATTCAGATGTGACCTGGCGGCTTTCCTGACGGCCGTATTTAAAGTCTCAACACTCTCAACCCACCTCAGCCTCCTCGTGCCCCTTTTCCGCTTTTTATTTTCTGCAGAGCAAATATCACCATCAAACAACATACAGCATGTATTTTAATGATTTTCTTTATGGTCTGTGCCCCCCAGTGGAATGTAAGCTCCATGTGTACAGAAGCTTTTGTCTCTTTTATTCCCTTTTTATGCTCCCAGTATCTGAATCAATACCTGAAACAGAGCAGGTGAGGGAAGGAAGGAAGGAAGACTGACATAGATATCCTGAGAAAAATGTGGACACGTAACTGTGAAAGAGAGGAGAACATTTCTTCAGGTGAGGTGACTCATTAAAACGCGCTGCCCCCCTGTCTGCCCCCTGTCTCCTGTACCTGCCTCACAGAGAAGAGGAGAAACGGAAGACTGGGTGATAAAAGGAGAGACCCTCGGCCGTCCCCAAAGCTGTGCTCTTTGGAAGACAGAAACTCACTTTGAGGGCTGTAAAACTCGCAGCAAAAATTAATACATGAGAATTGACAAGTTCAATAATGAACTACCATCGATGAGAACGTCATGGAATCTGAACCCTCGGACACCGCTGGTGGGAACGTGGCATGGGACAGCCGCTTTGGAGACAGTTTGGATGGTCCTCAAACAACTGAACACAGAGCTACCGGGACCCAGCAATTCCACTCCTAGGTATGCACCCAAGAGAAATGAAAGCATGTTCTGTTCCGTTCTGAGCAACCCAATGTCAATGTGGGGCGGGGGGGTGGGGAGGCTGCCCCACATTTCCGACAAGCAATTCTCGGACACCAGTGGGATGTCGGAGAGTTCCACTCAGTTCGACTCAATTCCGATGCCTGTTTCCCCAGAGACGGCCTCAGACACCACAGGTTAATGGTTCACTTCTGCAAGACTGCACCCCGCCCCCCACAACTTGAAACACCAGTCACAAGCCCAAGTTGTTTCTGGGGCTCCTGACCAACCGGCTACAAATCAGAGGTTCCCACAATACCCCCCTTGTTTTTGATTAATTTGCTAGAGTAGATCAAAAAACTCAGAAAGCCCATCTACTTATTAGATTACCAGTTTCATTATAAATGGATGTAACTTAGTGTGGATGAAAGTGGCCACACACTAAACCTGACAAACTCAGGGGAGGCCAGCATGGCAGGCCCCACAGACTCAGAGACAAAAAAAACACACAGGATGGTCTGAATGTAAAAATTCTTAACTAAACGCAGTCATGCAGGTAGTCAGGTCCTAGACCTGTGGCTTCCTTGACAAAGGTCATCTTTACCTTACGTAAGCCTGTCTCCTGCCTTTTTGCATGTCGATGACTCACCTCTGAAACACCAGAGTAATCTTTTCCTGACCCCTCAGGGCCCACCCACTGCGGAACCCCTCACTGTCACCTTGTTCCCCGCTTCCCATCCCCACACGCCATAAATGTTAAGGATCAGCTAGCCTGTACCCACCCACGTACACGAAATCTGTGTTTCCCTGTTTTACTTTTTATCCAAGCCCAGAGATTTCCCCACTTCGCTTTCTCCCGCCCCCTTCGCCTACCACCAGTGGATTTCACGTAACCCTCCTCACCTCTCTTCCTCTGATTCTAATGTATAAAATAAGCTACAAAACCGCTATTCTCTGGAGCATTGTCTCAGTTTGTGGAGATTGTGCTTTCTGGCAACTGTCATCAGTTTGGCTCGAATACACTCAAAAATTCTCTGTAGGTTTGGACATTTCTTACATCAACAGCAAGAACAGCCGGATGGAAGAGACGCACAGGGCAGGGTACGGGGACAGGGACACAGACTCCCATGCTCTCCGAGCTGGCCACCCTCCCTGCAGCTCCATGTGGTCACCCACGGAAGGACTGAAGACCATCCTTTTAAGTTTTCGGGAAGGCTTCATCACATAGTCATGGCTGATTAAATCACTGGCAATAGGCAACTGATTCAACTTCCAGCCCCTCGTTCCTCCCCAGAGGTCAGGGGTGGGAGAGAGAGTTCCAACCCTCTAATCCAACAGTTGGGTCCTCTGGCAACGAGCCCCCATCTTCATGCTACAAGATGAATGAACCTTGAAAGCCCCAGTCAATAAAGCGCACATATTATGTGATTCCATTCACATAAAAGTCCAGAACAGGAAAATCTACAGAGACAGAAAGTAAATCGGTGTTGGCTCAGGGCTGGGAGAAGGATGATGGGGGATAGGGAACTGATAACTAAAAGGCACAAGGTTTCTCCCTGAGGTAATAAAAATGTTCCAGAATTGACTGTGGTAATGGTTGTATATATCTGTGAGTATGAATTCTTATATGATATGGACATTGTACCTCAATAAAGCTGTTAAAGTAATGCATTAAATGTGATCACACCAGAAAAAGACCCATTTTAAGCTCAATTAGCGTCAAAAAGTTGGCTTGGCATTCCATGACCTGGTCTCCTCTGACACTTCCTCCCACCCTGGGCGTGTGGCTGGTCCTCCACCAACCCTGGCGCCCTCCATGTCCATTTTCTGAATGATTTTACCACTTCCTTGTCACGTTGTTAGACGCCTTTCTCTCACATGTCTGTGTTCTCCCTGTACATTCACTGTTGCTCCCACCTGCAAACACACACCTTGGCCCCAACCGGAAGGCAAAAGGTCCGAAGCAGTCACCTGCAAGGGCCCGCAGGCTCCTGTCAGGTGCCTGAGACTGCATCCCAGAACTTCTCCATGCTTTCGTCTAGCTAAGTGCGGTAGCAGATACCAAATGGCTTTGAAAAGCTGTAGCCAAGGTCATGAATAGAATCAGTAATTATGATTGTAATTGATGTAATCATTATATTAAATAGCACGTTATTTCTTTCCATGTCCGTTGCATCGCCCAACCATAGGAGCATGTGTGCGGTCCTGTGAAAAAGCCACCGCATGTAAAACAAAGAGTCGTGAAATGTCGCAATTAGAAGTGACCTCGAAGGTGTTCAAATCCAATCCCCTCATTTGATAGTGGAGGAAACATCCAAAATGATAAACGGACTTTTCCAATGACCCTCAGTAAAACAGCCAATCCCCATCCGAGGCCTCTTCTGTCAATCCAAGCTGATCACCGATCAGAAGTAAAAGGAAATACAAACACTTAATGATTACAACATGCATGCCCCCCACACACACAGCGTGAAAGAGAAAATGTCACACCAAGATATTACTACGGTCCGTTAAAATGAACTAGCAAACTGAAGGTTATTAGTATGTTTTAACTTCTATTTCTCTCTGTATCTTCAAAAATACTTTAAATACTCTTAGAGAACGGAAACACTTGGCCACTTTGTTCTACTTTAATCACGATGGAAACAGAATTAGCTTTGCTGAACTACACTTACAATTAATTTTATGGAGCCAGTGTAATCATGTTCATGTATTAATTCTAAAAAGCTCTACTTTATTAGTCATCTCTTATTAGCATGCCAAGTTTCCCCCACTTTGAAACATGATTGCTAAACTATAGGAAAGTCAACTACAGCAAACGTTCCCATTTGGTAACAATTGGAATGCGGCATACCACACTGCAATTTATTCCAATATTTTTCATATCACATCAAAATATCATGATGACCCAGTTTCCTCTTATGACTCGAGGCAATTTTTGTGTGCTGCTTGCAGCAACATCATTTCATAAGAGTCTTGTGGAGAGGAGCAAATTGTGGTGTTAATTAGAGAAAACAATTTTTACTTTATTGTGTTGGCCAACTTCACATTTGCCCCTGTGGACGGCACATACTTAGGCTATTCCAAAATAATAAGTCTTGAACTGCCGCAACGCTGACATCTTGACATTTCACAAATTGAAACATTACAAGACATGGGGTTAAGACAGTAAACAGAGTAAAAGACCATTCAATTCTCCATTCAAATATAAAGAACACCTCATGTGTAATCAATGCAGAAATTGCTATAAACATATATGTATATCCCAGAAAAGCAGGATAGGTTTTGAACTTGTATGTCTGTCAAATGCACAAGGAAAGCAGTTGAAATTCTCAATGTCAAGTTCTCCTTGTGAAGAGGCGGTGTCAAGGTCTTCTAGTAACAAGGATTTCGGAGCAGAAAGACTGTGGGAGAACCGTGAGACAGGACCTTTAAGAAACCGCTGCTGTATTGCTTCCACTGGGCAGCAGCTTGTGCTAATGAAACTCAGGTGGGTGTTCCCCAGCGAGCCCCAGGGCTTCCCGGGGCAACGCCGCCCCAGCAATGCCAAGGAGAGCTCCTAGGAGCCTCCCGGAAAGGTGCCACTTTAAAGAGAAGCTGGAAAGAAGTAAATGGGATCACATTACAGTGGAGCAGCTGAAACCCGTAGCTTTAGGGCAAAAAAAAAAAAAAAGTCATTTTGCTTCCACTACCTTTAAAGAGCACCGGCGTACCAAATTACATGTTTTTCTACTGCATGAGACATAGACATAATGTTTATACCCATCTGTGAACCGAACTAATGAGGACCTGGTGCAAAGATGAATAGATTCAGTTAAGAAATGAATGGTTTCTCTCTCATTTTCATCTCTTCCGTTTCACTAGTAGTAATTACTTACGAGCTTCCTAGCATCTACACAGGTCCCCCCCCCCACCCCAGCCCCCCCCCCCCACCCCGTCTTATATGAGAGTCATGCTGAGCGCGCTCTCAACCTGGGTGTTAGCTTTTGGAGGCTTACTGCTGAATGCCCATGTTCAAATCTGCTATGTAATTAAACATTTTTTAAAGCTCTTAACTAAAAAAAGTCAATGAACTTTGATTTTAATGTCATTGCTCGAGACATCAAGATCCTGGTTTTCACAATTCCACCCCTCCAGGTTTGGGGACTATTCTCCAAGCACCCTAAACAAGCCACCTTTCCACTCCACGGCTGAGACCTGAGCAAGCCCCAACCACAGCCACCCCAGAAGCCAAGCAGCAATTCTTTGTTACAACTGTTTTCAGCTACACTTTTTTTTTAAAAGAAAAAAAGTTTTGAAACTTCCCAACACTGAAACAAGTTCATAGCATAAAACACGATGGGATCAGGGGTAACGACAAAGAGGAAACATTTCCCTTACCTGGATCATGGAAAGGCACCAAAGCAAAGTTGTAAAGAGGTCTCTTCGGTCTTTTCAAAGACGTCTCCAGAATTTTGGAAGCCCCTTCGATAACCTGAACTAAATCATCGTACATGGACCCAGTCACATCAAACACAAAAGCCAAGGTGGAGGCCCCCTCGGGAATCGCGTCCGCCCCGATCTCAGGCTGGGGGCTTGCATCTTGAGCTAGGGAAGAATGCAGAAGAGCGAGCAGGCACACTGTGTGGACAATGTCCCGGGAAATCATTTTTTCTTTCTTTTTCCCCCTCTTGTTCTGAGCGCAGACGCACGGCGCTTAGCCCTCCTCAGCAACAGGCAGAGGGTGTCCTCCCGGAGCAACTCATCAGATTCTGGAAATCCCTTTGAACCGGCCGCGGGTCTGGAGCTGAGTACTGAAGGGGCGCAGGCACGGAACCCAAATCCCGGCAGGGGCTGAGCCGCAGAGATGCGGCAGCTTTTGTCTGGACGCAGCTTCCTCCGGGGCAGAGTCTGCCCGCGGCCCCGGCGGCGCGTGGCGGAGAGCGGGCGGCGGCGCGCCCGGCCGGAGCCCCGGGGGCCGCACTGAGCCCTGCGGCGCCGCGCCCGAGTCCCGCTGCCCTCGCCGCTCCGCGCCCGGCCGGCCGCTGCGTCTCCCAACTTTCCACTGCTCGCCGCCCGCTCGGGAGCCCGGAGGGGAAGCCGGGCTCGGCCTCGCCTCCTGATTGGCCGGCTGCAGCCCCCCGCCTTTGCCTGACGCCCCCCCACCCGCCCCCCTGCGCGAGGGCGACTTCGCTCCGCACCGGTTCTGGGGTCAATTCAGTTCCTGGGAAGCGCTCGCCGGGTCCGCCGCGCTCCCACCCGCGCCGGGCCGAACCTGCAAGCGCTCCGGGTAAACAATGGCTTTGGAGAGTGGGTGGCAAAGACCCAAACTGCAGGTCACCGCGCTAACCAGCACAAAGGCGATTTTCTTTTCCTGCCGGGGACGACGCTGCTTCTTCAGACACCTCTGCCACAATTCCCCACCCCCACCCCCCAGGAGCCGGGACGCCCCAGCCCAGCCTCCGAGGCCCGTAGCCTAGCCAGAAAGGGGGGGGGGGGGGGCGGGGGGTAGGAACTTCCCTGGAGGGGCTGCTGCCACTATCCCTCTGATCTCCGGGGGGACTTCGGAGACGTGCAGAAGGGGGAAGGAGAGAGCTGGGTGGGCAAAAAAATGGGGGGCGGGGGCGGGCATCGGGAAAGGCGCTGCTGAAGGAAGTGGGGGAGACGGCAGGAACAGGGGTGTCACGGTGGTGGTTAGGAGAGATGGGAGGAGGGAAGGAAGCTGGACTGGAGACAGGATGGAAGCCAGGTGGAAGGGATGAGGGGAGGGAGGGAGGGGATTAAAGAGAAGACCAACTTTTTAGAATTTCATTATCAGGACACATGTGCTCAGCAGTTTGCATGATGAGGCACAATCATATCCCCGTGTCCCATTTCCTCCCGTAGAGCCGCCAGGGGTCGAGTCTCAGCCGAAAACCCATTAACAAGGTGGACCCCTCCGTGGCATGTTCTTGCTGACGAGTAAGGAAACCTCGCCCTGGAAAACATGACGGAGTGTTTCCGTTTTGTAATTATTATATACGTTATAATACTAATGACAGAGATAAGGAGGTGGACAAGGAAAGTCGACCATTGGCTAAGGATTCTTTGCTCCAATTGAATAAAAACGTGTTTCCTTCCCGGGAAAGAGTCGTTGTCCGGACCCTTGGCATTGGAAAAGAGGCGAGTAGGCGTGTGTGACCTGCCCCTGTGTGCCCGAGACCACCCGTCCAACACCAGGGCAGCCTGAGGAAGGGCCAACCCCCACCAGCCTTTTATAGTCAGCAACCGTCTTCTCCTTCAGACCCAGCGGCGCTGGGGTCTGAGTTTATGGTGCCTGTAAGTCATGTCACTCAGAGGAAGCGGACAGGCCGTTTGGGATGGGCCGGAATACGAGAGGAGAGGGGGAATGCACTTCCTCTCCAAGCAGTATTTAGAGAATGCTATTCGAGTAGCCTGCTCCTTTGTTTATTCAAAGGGGGTTGCATTCTAAGTCCTAAAGATTTCACGGAGACCTGAGCTAGTCCAGGTGTTGGAGGGAGGTGGCAGAGCCTGGTGATTAAGAGTTCTGGGTCAGACAGCTGGGGTTCAAAGCCCAGATGGGACACTTCACAACCGCGTCTTCGGCAGGTTATTTAACTTCTTTGCGCTTTCGTTTATTCAGGTGTAAATAGCAATAATGATAGTGCCTATCTAATAAGGATTTAAAAGGACCCCCCTTGGAAAATGTTCCCTATGCATTAGGAAGAACGCCGTTGGGTGGGATGTTCTGTGAATGTCAGTCAGAGCAAGTCCTTCCGTAGTGGTGTTTGACTCTTCTGTGTCCTTACCGGTGTCTGCCCCCTTGTTCTATCAGTAACTGAGGATGGTATTGGAATCTCCGGTTACAATTGCGGGTTTGTCTATTTCTTCCTGCAGTTCTCTGAGTTTTTGCCTCAGGCGTTCTGAAGCCCTGAATTTAGATGCATAAACATTAGGATTACCATGTTCTCTGGATTAACTGACACCTTTATCATGACGAAGTTGTCACCATTATCACTTGTAGTTTTATTGGCTCTGAAATATACTTTGTCTGACAATAATATAGTAACCCCAGCTCTCTTTTAAATAGTGTTGGCATGATTATCATTTTCCCTTCTATCACTTTAAACAGACTTGTGGTTTATATTTAAAGTGTGTGTTACTTGTAGGCAGAATACAGTTGGGCCTTGCTTTTTATATGTGATGAAACAATCTCTGCTTTTTAACGGGGCTGTTTAGACCATTTATATTCAGTGTGATTCTGGATATGATTAAATCCATCATCTTTCTATTCGTTTCCTATTTGTCCCATCTGTTCTTAGTTCCTTCCTCCCCTGTTTTTCTGCCTTTGTTTAGATTTATTGAATATTTTTATGGTTCCACTTAGTTCCATGGCTAGCTTAGTGGCTGTAACTCTATTTTATTTTAGTGGTTGCTTCAGGGTTTATAACATACATCTTTGATTTATCAGAGTCTTCCTTCAAGTGATACTGTACCACATGACTCATATCGTAGAAACCTCCGAATGGCATACTCTCACTGCTCCTCTTATAATCTCTTTCGCTATTGTCGTCCATTTCCCTTTTTATTGCTGGATTTTAAACCCCGCACTAGCACTACACAGCTGTTACTTCTTGTTTAAGCAGTCAGTTAGCTTTTAAAGAGATAATAGCAATGAGAGAAAAGTTACTGTGACTACCCATGTAGTGACCACTTCCGGTGCTGCTCCTTCATCCCTTGGTATAGCTGCAGATTCCAGCTGGCATCCTAGTCCTCTCTGGCGAACGGGCTCTGGAACTTTCCTGTAGGGCAGTTCTGCTGGTGATAAATTTTTTCACTTTTGTGTGTTTACAAAAGTCTTTATTTCACCTTTACTTTTTTAAAAGATTTTATTTATTTATTTTTAGAGAGGGAAGGGAGGGAGAGAGAGAGAGAAACATCAATGTGTGGTTGCTGGGGGTCATGGCCTGCAACCCAGGCATGTGCCCTGACTGGGAATCAAACCTGCAACACTTCACCTTTACTTTTGAAAGATACTCTTTTGCTGGGTAAAGAGTTCTGGGTGAACAGATATTTATTTTCTTTTCTGTGCTTTAAAGATGTTACTCCAAGCCCTGGCTGGCGTAGCTCAGTGGATTGAGCACGGGCTGGGAACCAAAATGTCCCAGGTTCGATTCCCAGCCAGGGTACGTGCCTGGGTTGCAGGCCATAACCCCCAGCAACCACACATTGATGTTTCTCTCTCTCTCTATCTCCCTCCCTTCCCTCTCTAAAAATAAATAAATAAGATCCTTTAAAAAAAAAAAGAAAGATGTTACTCCACTGTCTTCTTGCTTGACATTGTTTCCAGTGAGAAATCTCTGTCCCGTTTATATGTGTTGTTCTAGATGAGCCATAGGTTTTTCTTCCAGGTGCTTTTAAGAACTTCCTTGTTACCACTGGTTTTCAAGCAATCTGATTAGAATATGCCTTGGTGTGGCTCCCCTCATGTTTCTTGTACTTAGAGATTGTCAAGCTCCTTGCGTCTGAGTGTTCGATTTCCATCAAATCCGGAAAGTTTTGGCTTTTTGTTCCTCAAATATTTTTATCTCCTTTCCTGTGGGCACCTCAGTTCACACAGATGAGTCCACTGGATGGGATTCTCACTCACTGACGCTCTGTTACTTTTTTAAATTATTATTTTATTTTCTCGTTGTATTTGACTTTTGATAGTCCCCACTGTTTCTTCAAGTTCACTAACCTTTTCTTCTCCACTGTCTATTGTGTCAGTTCTCCCACTCACTGTACTTCTCATCTCCAACATTGTACTTCTCACCTCTGTAAGTTGGATTTGAATCACTTTTCTGTCCTCCAGGTCTCCTCTGAAGTGTATGAATACAATAACTGATTTCACACCTTCAGCTGGGAATCCTAACACCTCTGTCAGTTCTGCATCACTTTCAATTGACCAGGTTTTCTCTTTCTTACGGGTTCTAATTTCCTGCTTCTTTTCAGGCCTCATAATCTTTCGCTGGATGCCAGACATTGTGAATTTCACCTTGTTCGGTACTAGATATTTTTGTATTCCTATAAATATTCTTGAACTTTGTTCTGGGCCAAAGTGAAGTCTTTGGAAACAGTTTGATCTTTGTGGGACTGACGTTTACAATTCGCTAGGTCAGACTAAAGCAGTGTTCAGTCCAGGACTAATTATTCTCCACTTCTGAGAAAAGAGCCTTCCGTGTCCTCCGCCCACGACTCTGGGAGTCATCTGGTTTTCCAGTCTGGCTGGTGGGGACAGACCCATTTTTATCCCTTCATTGGCATGGGCACTGTCACCTTTAATCCCATCAAGGATTTTTTTTTCCTGGGCTTTGGACAGTTTCCTCACATGCACCAGAGGGTCAGTCCGCAGCTGAATAGACTCTGGGCTTTTCTGTCCGTGCAGCATCTTCACGTGCTCCCTCCTGCCAGCTCTAGCTGTCTGGGCCTGCCTGTGCTGTCGGCTCCCCCTGCTCCACTCAGCCACCCTCTCGGCCCCACCTTGTTCGCGGGTCCACACGCGGTGACAGAAGAACTCTCCGCAGGTGGTAGGTTGTTACCCATCTCTCTGGAATCATCATTCCAAGAATAAAAATGAAAGAATGCTTTCAATGCATTTAGGCCAGTGCCTGGCAGTGTAGCAAGTACTTAGTGAAAGTTAAGTGTCATCAACACCATTATATTTATTTGAGGACAGAGCTTTGACAGTCTGAACCTGTGGGCGTGTGTGCACTGTGGACATATGCTTGGGGAGAGACAGATGAATAGAGAGGCTATTTTATTTGTTTAGAGAAGGTCTTTTGCAGCTCCCCTAACATCCTGAATCTAAGTGGGTGGTAGCACTTAAGAACATGTTGAAGGTCCACAGGGCACTGTGTCAGGGGAAGACAGATGACAAAGAAAAGGAGCATTTAATGACGCAAGGGGATTTATGTAGAAATACACATTTATCTTCTGTAATCCCAGTGCATTTCTGCCCTTGAGTCTCACGGACTGATGACTGCATGCTTTGGGGATGGAAATGACATATATGGGCTCTGCTGTGCCTTTTCAGTCAAGTTTGATCTCTGTGAAGGGACAGATTTCTGGGGACAAGGCAGCCCCCTGGACAGAAATCCTATTTACACTTTAAAATAAAGGAGTCGCTGCGAGTACATTTTGGCAGGCAGGCAGCCAAGTACACCAATAACGTGAGTTGGGAAGAACCGATTGGGTTAGGAAGGGGGCACGCCCAGGATGGGGGTAGGAAGGGCCGGGCAGAGAAGACAGGGATGCGTAAGTCAGAGTGTTGCCTGGCAGTGACAGTATACCCTGCTCCTTTTCCTGCTTTTGTTATTAAACACAGTCTCTCTGAGGCTGGAAGGAGCAGCTCATCTGTGAATGTAAGATTGCGTTAGCCACTAATTGTTTCAGTTCTGTCACTCACGCGCAGATCATACAAAGCCATTTCTGGAATTCCTTTCTGCTGTAACCTTCTCCGACAGACGGCCTTAGCCAGAGCCCCCCAGAAGGCCCGAGAGGAAGGAGGTCTGGGGTGGGATTCCCGGGCTGTAGGCAGGAGGGGCGGGGAAATGTAGCAGGAAGGATGGAGAGCCAGGATAAGGATGCATTTTCAAGCCGAACTCCCCTAGGAGCTACTCATTACTGAGTCCCATGGACCGGACTGAAAACCCTTCTTTGGGGTTTCTCAAGACAGAGGGGAGTGGGTGGGGTGAAAAGGGGAAGTACCTGCCCATCAGCTCCCTTCCTCATTGGCTAACCCTATGGGGCTTAAACAGCCCCACGCTTTGGGCCCCACGTACATGAATGCCAGTCTGGATTTCTTAGCGTCCTGCTCCAAGGCATCGATAGAAGAGCCAAGGACAGAGACGGGAGACGACACAGGAGACGTATAAGGCGAGACGCTGTCAGGATGCACCTGCATGAAGCTGGCTGGAATGTGGATCATGTCCTGAAGACATAGAAAGACACTGAAGGAATTTAAGCTGAAGGGCAAAAATATCAGAGTTATGCTTCAATAAAGCCATTCGGTTGATGAGAGAGAAATAGAGTAAGGGAAGCAATTTGGGGAAAAGGACAAAATGGGAGTAGGCTGCAGAAACAATACTCAGGACATCCTTCATTTAAGGAAACTGAGACTTAGAGAGTTTAAGCAGTCTGCCTGAGATCCATATATGAACGAGCAGTAAGTAGCACCAGGACTTGAACCTGGGCAAGGGCACTCCCAAATGCACACCCTCCACTGCTTGGCCGCGCCGCCCTCAGCTCTGAGTTAGGAAGACAGGAGCAAAAGCAGCAGCGATAGACAATGCAAGGAGGGATTGTGAGTGTAGTGCTAAAACTAGGTGGTGATTTTCAGTTGCTTCGTATGAAAATACCTACATTGGAGCTCCAAATAAGCACTAGCTTAAAACACCCTTTACCAGCTCTGGGAACAGAGTCGGGAACAAGAGGAAAAGGTAAAAGAAATTTTTAGTTTACTGGGAGCTGATACCTATCCTTGACCTATCCTAACCTCGCCCCCCCGCCCCACCCCACATTCCTCCAGGAAGTTCTAGAAGATCCGAGGAGACAGAGGATGGAGAGTGGAGAAGGAATTAGCTCCTCCTGGAGATTCGCACACGAAGGTGGACCCTGCAGGGAACCGTAGCAGACCACGGGACTCTTGCGGCGTCACGCCAACAGTCACCAAATCAGCTCTCAACGATCTCTTTGCGTATATCCTCAGGATTCATGTTCTATTTGAGGGGAGGGGGGCTACGAGAAAGTAACACTTTTTTTAAAAAGTGGTCCAGGACATGGATAGCAAAACCAGTGCTAAAATCCTCTCTCCAATTCGGTGTTCTCCCTGGAAAACTCTCTACCTGCCCTGGAGAAGAGACGGCTCTGCCGACAGGTGAAGTGCTTCCAGGCATCACCTAATTGGAAGCATTCATCACAGCAGGCTCCATTGTAGGTTGTAGCTGCCTCCTGCAGACCGCTCGGTGGTTTGATATTATCCCCAAGGCTCCTTCCAGAATGTCTGGTTCTCTGTGTAATGAGGCCCGGGATCTCTTTCTGTTTACTTTAGCACATTTCTCCAGGATAAGTAACTTACTATTATAACTGAATTAAACATGGAGGACTTTTACACCAACCCTAATGGTTATGCTTGGCATTGCTGGGAAACTTTAAAAAAGAAAAAGAAATTACAGTTACAGTATTTTTTTTCTCTTGTCTCCCTGAAGAAGGCAATAAAAGGATGGAAAACTGTCGTGCTGTAACTGGAAAATTAATCACATCAAATATTCTCTTAGACTAATCAGGTTATAAGTCTGGAATGGGCTTATATAAAACAGATGTTTACATTCTTATTCTCTTTGGTACTAACGTCAAGAGAAGAAAGCACAGAAAAACGATGTCATGGCATGCTTTGGGGAATGCAACACTCGGCTTTTGCTTTTCTTAAAATGAAGCCGCGGAGCCTGTGGTCAGCAAGGGGGACAGCCAGAAGTGGGGAGAGCCCGGAGGCGGGGGAGCAGTCCCCTGCTCCTTGTACAGGCAAAAGTCCCCCATCCGTAATGGAACTGGAAGCTCGCTGCCGAGGGGAGAGGGAACGGCTCACAGCACCAGCGAGCAGGCACGGTGACACGTGTCCGGTAGCTTGTCCGAAGGGAACCTCCCTTCTGGCTCAGCTGGTGTCCTAGTCCTCTAGGACTTAGGGTTCTGGTTTGCATTTCATTTGCGGTCTCCTCTAGAAGGACCTCAGCCACCCACCCACTCCCCAAAATAAAGACCGAGAGACCTACTGGCTGCCCCTATGCTACTCGGGGGAGAGTTTTAAAAGCCTAACTGAACGCTCAATGGAGAGGAGGGGTTTGAACTAAGAAGGTCTCAGCGTCACTCTCTGAAACCTATGTTGGAGAAATGAAAATTTCTCCTCAGTGACCCCTCAAGAGACAGCCTCTCAGACCTCCGTCCTTTCTCATAGTAGTGGCTGTCCCCTGCAAGTCAGGGCCCAGGCAAGTGTCATGTGCCCTGTCCTTTCTGCTTCTTTACCCCAATCCTAAAGCTGGCAAGGATTTTCGGGATCATTTTTCCACTCTAGGGCCTTCATTTTACGGAGAGAAAACTGAGCCCTGCGGGTGACTTGTGCAAGAACTCATGAAATTTTCAAGTAGGGATGACAGTATATTTTGGGGTCTGTCATAGTCACTCTTCCAGGTTACCAGATGTACTGGCTAACGTTTATTGAGTACTTACTATGTCACAGGTACATTTTAACGGTTATAACACCTTTAGTCAGCTTTAGCCTTCATTCCAAAGCTATGAAGTGGTCAGTATGATGATGTGCATTTCAGAGAAAAGGAAATTAAAGATGAAATTCATACCAACGGAGTGGTCCTCTCTCCTCAGTCTCATGATTCATCCTTCTCTCTTCACTTTTATTTTCACTTTCATTTTGCCCCTAGTCCACACTTCCCCTATTAGTTTACATCAAACTTTAAGTTGTCATAAGGAAACTTTGACATATATAATTGCACCATATTTCAAAGTTCATCGTTAATATGATACACATACTATCTTGGCTTCTTTAGTTTTGTGAATTAGCCACAAAGCATTCTCTGACCCTGAATGAGCATTTCCTGCCCCTACCCCTATTTCTGAGCTTTCTTCCTCCCTTAGCAATTCACACGAATTTTATATTTTTCCCATCATGCCATGAATGCCTTGAGAATAAAAGCTAAGTACAAGTCACTTTATAAACACATGGTACCCAGCACCCACTAGGAATGCAATAATATTTCTTCAATAAATTGCTGAATTCATAATTATCACTCATAATAACTGTTACCTAATGAGTAGTTAAACCAGGGCATTAGCACATAGGTGAACTTCTGTTCATGAATACATTCCATCTTCACAACAACTTTGAAAGATAAGTACTTCTATAACCATTTCACAGATAAGCCAAGTAAACTCAGAATACCAAGCAATTTGCCCAAGATCAGTAGTACACAGTACACCCAGGGGTAAAATGCAGGTCCATTGGGACTCTTCCCAACACATTCCACTGCCACCATGAAAAATAATTGTATTAATCACCTGAATATGGCATTTCTAGGATAATAAACATTCTGTAGGGACCGTTAAGACCAAAATAATTGTCTGGGCCCTCTTGTTTAGGTGAAACTTATTTTCACGCACCTCCAGACATCGTCAAAGAGTTGTAGAAGTGAGGACAATTTAGCAAAAAGTAGCTTTAAAAAAAAAAGTGGCTCTCCAAAAAAGGAATAATATGAAGCTGTGACTACTGAGCCACTTGTCACTTTATTAGAAGGCAGCATCCACTGGCGCCTGTGACCCCTCTGTTCAGCACGAAGGCCACGCGGAAGGGAGAGGTCAGCGTTCTGTTACGGATCTGCTCGATAGTGAAGAACATGAAAAGACACGAGAGAACAGTTCTGGTGGAGAATATAACCCGTGTTCTGTTTCCACCTTTACTCTAAGGATTTTTTTTTATGTGAAACATTTCTTCACGTTTTGCAGACCTCTCACCCAGGTCTTAAAAGCAGGGTGTTTCCTAAGCTAAGTCTTTGATTTTGGATAAAGTATCCCAGAATTCAGGGAGGAAAAGAGCTTTGAAAATCAGAAAACACCTACTATTCTAGACAGCTGGGAATCTGTCCTAATTCTAAAGAAGAGAGGAAGAATTTCTAACTTCTTATCTTACATTCCAACATTCAGTAACTCCTTTTACCAGAATATTTTCCCATAATATTTCTTCTAATAGAATTTAATATCCTTTCTTCTTTTTTTCCTGTTTTCCGAAGAACTACAGCTGGTCAAACCCTTCCACATTTTTTTTGCTGCTGCATCAGTTAATGAAACGGGAAAGGTGTTGGCTTCAGTAATAAGAAACTGGATTCAGGCTTTCTGTTTTTATTTTTTGATACCTTAGTCCTATTCAATTTGCATCAATCAAAGTATAATGAATAATTCCAGATGCCATTGAAGAAATAAGGGAATACATCATGAAAACCAGTCTTTCATTTTTGACGATACTCAGTTAAAAATCAAGATGATTTTGAAAAACTTTAAGCAGCCAGAAGGCTAACACGAAACTGTGGTGATGGATTAGAGTGGGGGACATAAGGATGAGCTCAAGTTTCTGGCTCTTCGCCAGGTCAGGACATCGGAAGCAGGAAGTGGTCCCTCACCAGACACACAATTGGCCAGCCAGCTCCTTGATCTTGGACTTCCCAGCCTGCAGAAATACTAGACAAACATGAAGTGTTTGAATGCATAAAAGAACATGAGGACTGGATTCTGCCTGCGAGACAGCTGCCCCTGAGAGATGAAAGGAGCCAAGCTGGCCGAAGCTCGCAACAGAGCAGGCTTCCTGTAACCCCTGGAACTCCAGGTCCACCTTACCTACTTTGAGAAACAAAGAACAAGAGCACACAAGAAATCCTGAACTCGAGCTTGAGCTGTCACTTACTGAGATGTGTGTGTGTGCAGGTTAATACGCACACATGTCTTTCAATGTTCTGTCAACTGAGACGGCCTAGGAGCAAGGACACTACAATAGTGATGAGCACAATGGGGGCTCAAATCTTCCTTCCTAATGGCAATTTCCAACAAAAGGAGCTAGGGCTCCTGGAAAAGTGGCTGATTCTAAGGCTGGGATGGGGAAAATACAAGATGAGCTTGGAGCATCATACAGGGCTGTGAAGGAAGGAAAATGCAAACAAAAACAAAACAAAAGGTATATACACTCACACCAATGGGATAGGTCAAAGGGACACAGGAGTCAAATGAAAGAACTCCCAGGGCTCAAAGCTAGAACACTTTGAGCAAGAAAATTACATAATATTGAATTATAAATTGAAGTGTAAAGTAAATATCCTTGGATCAAGGAGGATGCAAATAAATAATTGAATGAATGAATGAATGAATGAATGAGTCTCCTTCCATGCAAAAGACTTGCAAATAACATATGTAGATACCTCCACCTTAAGGAGATGAAGGATAGACACCCATCCTTTGAATGTGGGCTACACGTAATGTCTTGTTCTTCGAGATACAGTAAAGAAAGGGGGGGGATAACTCCACAGAGGGGACACCTGGCCCACACTAACTCTGCCGGTTGGTCAGGGTTGACATGATGAGTCATACTGATAGCATGTGCTATTGATATGTGTGATTAGAATAGCATCTTTGGTCTTCCTTCCAAGAATCCCCCAAACTTCCTGTCATTGTCTAGGGTAGCCTGAAGTGCAATATGGCGTCCCGGATGGAATTCAGGAACCAAAAAGGAGGGCTAGGTAAAAACTGAGCAAATATAAAGAAAGCACAGTGAGGGTTACTTAGTGTTTATTTAAGTTTGGTTCACTAGTTGTAGCAAAGGTACCATACCAATGAAAGATGTTAGCAGTTGGGCAACAGCTATGGGGTGCGATGGGAACTTGCTGTTCTATCTTCATGACCTTGTTATAAATCTAAATTAAGAGGTTACTTATAAGCCCTGGCTGGCGTAGCTCAGTGGATTAAGTGCGGGCTGCAAACTAAAGTGTCGCAAGTTCGATTCCCAGTCAGGGTACGTGCCTGGGATGCAGGCCATGACCCCCAGCAACTGCACATTGATGTTTCTCTCTCTATCTCCCTCCCTTCCCTCTCTAAAAATAAATAAATACAATCTTTTAAAAAAGAGGTTATTTATAAAATAAAATAAACTATAGCAGAAGTAGCCCTGAAACCATTTTTAATGAAGCATAAATATGATAGCATCAAGAAACACAAATAACATTTATTAATCGCTTGTCAGTCACTTGTCGTCCATGCAATAAAGGGAATTAAATAATTCATGGTAATGCATGAGTGTATTTTACCAACAGAATAATGACTTACACTTAAAAGAAAGAACATCTAAAAGGAATTCTACTGGGCCTGTTGGAAGTCAGACAAATGACATATATTACATAAATAAACATTGAAAATGTACCCTAAAGCAATAATACTACTATTGCTCATTGCCACATGAAAAATCACTGCCACTCAAGTGAGGCTTATAAAGTGTAGTATGAATTACTGAAACACGAAAGGTAGAAGAGATTCATGGTTATTTGTTCAGAAACCCATTTCAAAAAAATTACAACTGCTATACTCAATCAGAACAGCTTGCTAATGGACCCAAACTCATTAGCATGTGTATTGCTTTGTTTGCCTACATTTGGTGACAAACTGTAGCCCGATGCCAGCTCATGGCCTCGCAGCCATTGGTCAGTGTGGTACAGGAGTCAGCAAAGACCCAAACCCTTCATGGGAAAATTGCTTACACAGCATGTCTTATTGATGATTGATCAGGTGTGTGGTTTTCTTATGAAACGTGACCTGTGTTAACCCAGGAAAGAACATGAGTGGGAGCAAAGCAAGCTCTGTAAGTGACCCTGGTGGGAGAACTTTGCTGAGATGGGACGGACAAATTTCAGCCAAGTCTTTTCACTCATATTGCAGCTAATCCCAAGCCTCTCCACAGAGGGTTTTCTGTACTAGATTTAAAGCATCTCTACAAATTCCTTTCACTGTGACTTATTGGCTGGCCAAGGAACTAAATGTCAAGAGTGCACAGAAAAAGGTTTTCTTTTTCCCCCACTGGGCCTATAGTTTGTGTCTGAAGGTTGATTTCCTAAACACAAATGCACAATGAACTATTGGAAGCATGGAAACTCATTCAGTCATCCCCAAAGGGCATTCCTTAATACTAAATATTTAGCTCTATGCTGAAACTGAGAGCACAAAATTAGAACCGTATTTAACAGATGTTGAAAAAAAATGGGCATTATGTCAACTAATTCAAACTATCAACATTGCTGCTATCATCCTATGTATGAAACAAAACAATAATGATAAATAACTGTGCACCAAAATTGACAAAATAAGGTTAATAGATATCCAGCAAACATACCTGACTCACAATTTGTATTAAACCTCTCAACTGAATTCAGCCTAAAAGAAATTAGGTTGTCTTTCTGACTTTAGTTCTGTTGAGTGGCTCATTTAATCTGACCAGCAATTGCTCAATCGTATTTTAATTTTCCTAGTCTTTCTCTTCACAAATCCAGTCTAGCCAAATGTCTTTACCAATATTAAGTAAACCTCAGAACTCTCCTGCGGAAAATTCAGCCATAGTATTCATTTTCTCCTAATGCAAATCCATGAAGATTAAACTCACTGATTTAAGGTTGCCCTAAAATTTGTGGAATGGCCAGAAATGACCTTCCAAGGTGCTATTCGAAGCAATCAGAGAACCCAGGCACCAAGTGATTACATAATCAATAAGAGGAAAGTGTGAGATTTCATGTTACCCTCAGCCTCCACCCCTCCCCAAGCCTATGTATGTTAGATAAGCATTTAGTTACTCCTAAGTCATCCAATAAATAGTTATTGAAAACCTTCTATGTGCTAAAAACTAGGGGAAAGCCATAAAGAGATGGTAACTCCCCAGCTGCATTACGATCAGCAAATATCAAAATTTTTCATGGCAATTTAATAAATAACCTCATGTCTTGTCCAGATGTTGAATTTTTAATTAATCAACGATGTGCCTTTTCTTTGCTTCTACTATGTTACTAGTCTCATTTGCCTGGAGGAAAACATAAATATAGTCTAAGATTTCTACTAAACGGCTATTTCAGTTTGAAATTTTTTTTTTCTTGATGGATATTTAGAGAGGAAAGGAAAGAGAAACAATTTGCTGTTCTGCTTATTTATGCATTTATCGGTTGTTTCCTGCACCCTTACGGGAAATCAAACCCACAACCTTGGCCTACAGGGATGAAGCCCTAACCAATGGAGCTACCCAGTTAGGGCTCAATAAATACCTTATTTTTAATGGTTTAGGATCAACAGAGGTATTAGGAAAGTGTGGAAACTATATTGCCCTCTGCTGGCAGGTTCAAGTACAAATCATTGCATCTGTTCTGACATTTGGCCATGTTCTTCAGTCTTTGCGAATAACATTTTGACATTAAGAGATTAGAGTTAGCTTCTTATAATACCTGAAATTCCTTTTGACACAAAGTCCAAAATGTCTAGGCAATGATGATAAGCAGTCAGCAGCAGCCAAAATAAACACTTGAAGACACTCACAGCCTAGCAGTGCAAAATTCAGAGATATCTTAATCTCATTTTATTGAACCTGAATCGAATTATCCAAGACTGTCAGGATTGTGCAAGCAAGATAGCTTTAATTTTGAGTAGTCTATGTCATCCCATATAACAGACCATCATGCCTCTTTTTCCCCCATTTGGGTGTGCGAATTTACTCCAGTTAAAACTTCAGATGCGCAAGGAGATTTGGGGATGTGCCGATTTCAAGATATTTGTGTCAATTCCCAGTTTTAGACGACCCTGCTTTAGCCAATCAAGAGGCTTTGTAAAGTGAAAGTTCTTCGTTGGTTGAAAAGATGTGAGCTGCGCTTGGGAGCTGCTCCCAGCACTGATTAATGAATAGGTTTCTCTTTTATCACACATGTAGAAGCTCTGGCTCCGAGCGAGCACTCTTTCATTTCATCCCTATGTTTCTACTGCTTAGCATGGTGTCCCATTTATAATGCATATTTGGGGGGGCTTGTTGAATGGAGAGATGAATTGGCCTCTTCCACTGACTGTGTTTAATCAGACTAGGCCTTATTTCTCAATTCAAATGCTTGCAGTGGAATGTGATAGGCTATGTAGGAAGGACACGTGCTGGGAGTCAGGCAGACCTGGATTGACAGTCTAGCTTTGATGCCCGTCTGTGTGGTAGGAAGGCCCCCTAGGCTCTCTGCGGTGCAGCCTCCTCGTCTGGGAAATAAGAAACGTCACTCCTCCTTACGGTGTTGCAGGGGCTGTAGGAGACAGACTAGGTGAGGCATCGGGGACTCGAAAATTTCCTTCTCTTCCCTTTTCTTTAAGGTAAATTACGAATTTCTTTCTTTTTAAGCAGTGTTAGGAAACAAAGTTAGCTCGGATCCATTCGGAGAAGAAAGAGAATATGTTGTCGTTACCATCTTGGTTTAAATTGTCAAACTTTTCTTCTCCCCACCAGGAAGGAGAATATGTATATGTAGGAGAATATGTAGGAGAATATGTAGGAGAATATGTAAGTTCCCATATTTTGCCTGCTTTAGAGCCTTTTCTGACTTCAAAAACAGTTACCTACAGTAGAAAAAGCACTAGAAAAAAATGATTTTTTTACTGTCACTTCCCAATCAAGCAAAAGTGGAGAAATTAGAACACCTTCCAGGAGATGAATGGTTTGCAGATTTCGAATCACTTTCATCCGTGCTCTCTCCCTTCGGTTTCACACTAGCCCCCATTTTAAAGCTAAGGATAGATACTTAAAGGGAAAGAAGTGGGCTGCCAAACATGAGGACTAAACCCAGAGTCCTATGTTCTGACTCCGTCAGGGATCACCCCGGCCCCACCTGGGATACATCACATCCTGTGTGCTTCTCAGGAGCAGCCATTATGTGCTCACCGGTGCCCCCTTCTGTCCACCTTGGGCATTGCACCCTGGAACGCGGCCCTCTCCTGCTGCCAATGCGATTAGTCTACTAGTTGAAGAAGACCCCCTTTTTTTCTTTTCTCCGTGACTCACAATGAGACACGTGGTGAGTTGCTTTTTTTAAAAAAAATTAACTCCTTTCCCAGCGTTTTACAAAGCCTAAATGCCCTCGGTGGTATTTCTTAACAGTTCTGGCGAAATTTCTCAGTGTATTTTGAATTTGAAAGATACTACAGAAAGTGTAAGCAGAATGGAAAAGTTGAAGCCCTTGTCTGTAGGGCTACAGACTCAGAGACTCCATTAGAAACAGCTGTGTCTGTGAGTTTTCTTCTGTGATGCATTTACTGACATTCTTGTTGTGTTGCCAGTGTGAGCTGGTGGCCAGCTGTTCTCGTCATATTTTAATTAAAGGAGCTCCTACATCATCAAGAAATAGTCTGTACAAAGATGTGCAACACCTGTGTGCCGCTGTTCGTGTACCAGACCCACCTCCATGTCTACATCTTAACAATATGATGTATTCTTACCCTCCTCGCAGCTCCACATCCCAAATAAGCGTGTCGAGCTGGGATGGATCCCTGTACCTTTAAGGGAATTTTATCCCCCTGAAATTGTATGCGGAATTGGGTATGCACATTTTTATGCAGACAAGCCTTAATCTTTCAATGTATTCTCAAATGGATCCATTATTCAGAAACGGGTAAAGAAGATTGGCTGTAAATACATACCCGTTTGTGTTAATTTTCAGTGGAAAAAAAGGAATGATGGTTTCTAGTCTTTAAAAGCTCAATCAACAACGGGAAACTTCAGGAGGTAAGTTAAAGACTAAGTAGAGTAGGAATAAAACATGGGAAAGGAAAGTGAAATACAAATAGTATATTTGAAAAGAGTACGTTATGAAATGTAAACTTGACTACACAGTTCTACCTTAGTCAACATATTAACAGTAAGTGTATGTGACAACTTCTGGAGGAGGCTTTCTGGGAGGCAAAGGTCATCTTTCAAGTTTATAAGCATGCACAATGTTCACAAAGAAAGCACAGACCTAATTTTAATACATAATAATTTCTAAATTGATGGATTCGAATTTGCCAGCATTCACTGCTTTTCCTGTCTTCTTATTAGCCAACTGGATCCGCCAGTTCAAAGCCCTGGCTCATCTTTCTTCTCAATCACACCACAGAAAGAATCACAGAAGTTCTGAATTTTTCCTCACTGAGCCCAGCACCCAACATGACATGGTATTAACCAAAATTATCAACAGTATACTCAAAATTGCCTTCAAACTCAGGATTCCAAAAAATAGATCTCATTTAAGTTCCTACCAGTGGACCCCTTCTAATTATACAAGCCATCCTCCCTGCCTTTATCCTTTCCCTCTCCTTCTCCAGCACTCCTTGGGGCCTTGGCCTCTGCTCCCCACTGCCCCTCACCCCCTTCCCTCCCCAAAACAGAGCAAGACACAACAGTAAAGGTAGACTTTCTTTGGGGACAAGAGAAGTCAGTCCAGGACTGACTTACATAATGATTGATTGAAGACATATCCTTGAATGTGTGGCAACAATTTCTACAGTTTCACCATTTCCACCTTCTTTTCTCTTAAAAACATCTCAACAACTGACTGGTTTTAAGAAGGCCTAAGAACAGTCTGTCACGAAAGCCGTCCCTAACCCCTGTTTCCCACCACCTTCAATTCGGCTAATAACAGTCTCTGAGAAGAGAAACAACAGGACTAAAGGAAGAAGCTGAGAAAATCTTTATCGTTTTCTTCCCCTTCCTCTCTGAAAGAAGAAAGAAATGGCGAGGAAGAGGGAAAAGGGGGAACGAATGGGGAAACAGCAGCAAAATGCACTCACACACAGCATGATGGGCAACTTCCGGCTGGAAAGAAGAACTGAGTGAGGTACAATGAGGGTCGTACGGGTCATGAAATGGCAATTCTAGCACTCAGTCCGGGGGAAGTTACATTTGGCTCACTTCCAGTAATCTCTCCATTTCTTATCCCTGCAGATTTACTAGCACATTAATGGAGTACCACCCGGCAGTAAAAAGTTCCTGCTTTGAAGAAAAAGAGTGGGTTCCACAATAAAATGTGGAAACTTTGTTTCTTCAATGCCCGAGGCACTACTTCCAGAAGCTTCTTTAGCCTGGCATTATAAGCGTATACAGTAGAGTATAATAAAGACAATACTTTCAGGGAATCGCTCCTATAGTTTGTTACTAGAGAGATTTCAAAATAAAACTTTAAGTGAGATGTCTGATGGCGTTCCCTTTTTAAAAGAAAACCACTTTGTGAGCTGCATGCCAGTTCTCACATTCTTAAGATTTATTCCAACAGCAGTAAACATTCTCACGTTTACTTTGTGACTCAGGATAAGTTAATGTGAGTTCTGAGATCTACTATATTCCTGTATATCAAAATCTGACAAATCTAACAAAATGCAGCCAAAATTGGAATGAAAGGCATCAAGTGTTTAAGACTTCCCGAAAGTCCATCTCCTCCACAAAGACTTGCCTGAATAAGGTGGCAACTTCCTGTCCTCTTGCCCTGTCCTTGCCTGCTCAGTGTCACATCCATGGGTCTGGTCCACGGTGAGCACTTCTAGGGAAGCGAGGGGGGCCTGCCAGAGCACCGGGACAGGCACAACCCTGACCTGCAAGAGTGGGGAACACAAGAAACAAAATGAAACATCTCTGAAGTTAAAGACTCCGTCTTACTTACTTTCTATTGCCAGCACCTAGTACAGGGTCTGTAATACGAATGAATGAATGAATGAATCAAATGAATGAACATAAGCAATTCAAAAACATTCTGAAAACCACAGACTCCCAAGTATAACATCTCCCTTCCCTTGGAGTGAGAAACACAGCAGGACCTCACCCTGACCCGTGTGGCTCAGTTGGCTGGGCATCCAACCACAAAGTAAAAGGTCACCAGGTCAATTCCCAGACAGGGCTTGTGCCGGAGTTGGGGGTTCGGTCCCTGCTTGGGGAGTGTATAATGTTCTCTCTCACATCAGTGTTTCTCTCCCCCCTTGATGTTTCTCTCCCTCTCTCCCTCCCCCTCTCCCCTCTCTCTAAAAATAAATAAATAAATATTTCTGAAAAATTACAGCAGTTATTCGAATAACATTGTTTCATTCAGCAATGAGATTCTGTAGGAACTTGTGTTTATATCAACGAGCCTATGGTAAAGTTGGTTTTGTTGTATGTTGTTTAAGTATCAGGACCTGTATACAGTGACAACCTACTGTGTGTAGATGAACTGTGGCCCCTTTGAAAGAAAGAGAGCCTAGATTCACCAAACACTTGCCAGGCTTCTATTCTTTGCCCTGTTCCGATCAACTTCGGTCCAAACACACTCAGCATGCTAATCAGATTGGTGTGGCTGTTAAAAATTTGGTGAGGATAGTTGATACACTATGTAACCAAATATAGATTCTACTGTATCTCAAAGATCTCAAAAACAGACTGAAAGACATCTACTGGAAATTTTAACAAAGGCAAATGAAAACAACTATCTTTAGATCCATGAAAACAAACTTAAAATAAAATGTGAGAGAATGTGGATTCAATGGTATGAAAAATGTGGTGTGGTACAGAATGAAAAAACAAAGATTTCAATTGACCACAGCTCAGTAGGAGCCAGTGATGCGAGATGGCTGCTGATAAGCTAATGCGGATTTTAGTGTTAATAGAAATATTCTGTACCCACCACAAGAGCAAACTGTCCACTGCGTCCTGCATTAGACAGAGTCCATCATTGCCCTCTGGTGTGTCACTTTAAGAGAAACGCTTACCAACTGCAGAGCACTGAGAAGAGCGTGGTCAGGGTGTTGAGAGGCGTGGAAGGCTCATGAGATGAGGAACGTTTAAGAAAGCCGGGGCATCCCGGCTGAGGGAAATGAGTAGTAAGCTTCAGGTTTGTGTTTACTTATGTATTGGGCTTCAAGGACACTAGAGGATAATACTCATAACCCTTGGTTTAAGACACATTCTCATCACTGATCCATAAGTGTTCTTCATTTTTATGTTTGATTGTTTACTTCTGTATACTTAATAATGTGGCAAGATCCCATGAACCCACCTCCCAAAAAGAAAGTAATCTGCCCTGGCTGGCATAGCTCAGTGGATTGAGCACAGGCTGTGAACCAAAGTGTCTCAGGTTTGATTCCCAGTCAGGGCACATGCCTGGGTTGCAGGCCACAGACCCCAGCAACCGCACATTGATGTTCCTCTCTCTCTCTCTCTCTCTCTCTCTCTCTCTCTCTTTCTTTCTCCCTCCCTTCCCTCTCTAAAAATAAAATAAATAAAAATCTTTTTTAAAAAAAGTAATCTTAACTTCCAATAAGTGCCAATAATAACCTTAACTTACTTACCATAACTTATTTCTACCTCTGGCAGATGCCACAAGGGTGCCTCTGGCAGACGGCTACGAAGACAGGGCTGTTGACATTCCAATGATGGGGCGGTGAGGTATATGCACCGTCCTCTGGAAACCAGGAGAACCATCCTAACTTCCTTAATAGAAAATAAAAGATGAATATTATGACAAATTTGTGCTTCTCAAATCTTGTGTCCTGCCAAGAAATCTTGTGTGTAGTGATTTTAAAAAGAAGGAAAGAAAGAAGGGAGGGAGGAAGGAGAGAGGGAAAGAAGGAAGGAAGGAAGGAAGGGAGGGAGGAAGGAAAAAGAGAGAAAATCAGATTATAATGTCACTTTATAAATTGTGGGCAAAGAGTCAGAAAGGCTTAATCACTGAACTCATCTCTACACCATCATAATAAAGCTCACGATTTTCCAAAAGTCACAAGGTACCAATGATACATTTTCTCTATGAAATGTCACAGCACTTCAGGAAACTGCTAATGATAGTTCATGATTTACATCTCTGTTTAATCTATGTTTCTGTTCAGCATTTGCAGACTCTTACAAATGTCAATGTGCTCTTATATTTATACAGTCCTCCTTGAATTATAAACTCAGAGAAAGATAGATACCGTTTTACAGATATGCTGTGTGACGAGATACTTGGAAATTCTTAAAGCAGCACCTGTAGTGGTCTTCGTTCAATATCGCTGTGCTCTGACTTGAACTGTGAACTGAGGGTGCTATTTAGCAGCCCTCGTGGAGTCACTAGGAGGTCAGGTGAGAGGACAAGGGCGAGGCTATACATCAGTAAGTCTCCACCCAGTGTCAGCTCCACGTAATTTTTCCTGCTAAGAAAAGTATTGAGCGTCGATATTTATGCTTAGAAGTAAATGTACAAAATGTTAAAATCCTCCCCCCTATACTGATATCGTTAGAAGTGGCAGAGTATAGAGTAATGTACCTAAAGCACAAGCTTTGGAGCCCAACGATTAAGAATTTAGTTTAAATGTCTCATTAAAAAAATATTCAAAGTTGGAAAAAGGGCGGGGAAAGGAGATGGAAAATTCCGTTAGAATCATATCAGTTGAAGGCCCACCCGAGGGTTACCTAGAGACTGTCACTGTTTAATTTACTGATTACTATTGACTGATTAAATGCTCCAGACTTAGTGATGTGACCACAAAACTTGCATATTTTATCCAGTAAAGATGCAAATAAAGTCTAATTTATGGAACACGTAAGCCCTAAAGTTATGATTATTTCCCTGTAGGACATTAACCAGTTTTTGGTATCTGGTCCAGCAATCTTATCCTAAATTTTTTTTTGTTTTATTAAATTGCCTATATGTATCTAAGTCTTCAAATGTTCTTTTGAACCAGTTTTAACGTCTCCCCATCCCCTCATTAATAAATGAGTGAATACAATTTTTGACGTATTCATTTTATATTTGCATGTGAGTCCTGGTTTTAATTTTCTAACAATCGTATGTTAAGGGCCCTGAGAAAGCTATTAAGAAAATAATCATACCTTATTACAGGATGAAAAATTATTTGGCAAGGTGAGTGATCACTTTCTAATTTACCTGTTGAATCAATTCCGTTTTTCCCCATAGCTGTGTATAGCTGGGCATTCGTGTGCACGGGCTCTGGGCATGATTAAGTACAGCTGCTACTCGCTGCGGCAAGATAAGTTGGCGGAAGTTCTAAGGCCTCTTCTACAACTGTATTCGCAATGAGTTCAAAATCGCTGTAACAATTGCTATTGGCTTCCCTTTCTTTGCTTATTCCAATCTTTATTAATGATCTGAGAGATAAGGCTCATGTTACCACATGCTAACAATGTCTGGCTAGCATCACACATATGAAATACAGTTTCATTCCAGTTTGCCTGCCAACAGGGGAGGAAAAACACAAAGTCGAACTCTGAAGGAGTGGGCTTGTTGGTTTAAGCTGTTTTGCACCTTGTTAATATGTAATGCTCACCGTCACAGAAATATTTGGCAACACTTGGAGCCCCATTTCCACTTGATTCAGGACTACTTTGAGGTATGTGAATTATCAGAGATTCACATACCCCAGGTTTAGAGAAAAAAGGTGTGGACAATTCAGAGTTGCATTTTCAGTTTTGTGGATAATTCACAGTCTGGTGATCCATGCTTCCATGGACAAATAGTGGAGGTAGATGATAAATTCAGTAAGTTCACAAGAGGAAAATTAGAAAAGGTATAAATGGGAAAATTACTCTCTTCATGGGAGGATTTTTTGCTGAAGAAAATAATTCATAACAAGACCTTTTAGGCACAAACCCGCCTAGGACTTGCAACTTCTACTTGTCTTCCTTTCCTTATCCTTTTCTCTCTTTTCCAATGCAAATATTGACAGCGGTATGGTAGAATGAGTAAGGTTTTGGTACTACCAGTGATGGGTGACCTTAGAAACTGTTCATCTCAGCCATGGGTGGGTAGCTCAGTTGGTTAAAGCATCATCCTCGATGTGCCAAGGTTGTGGTTTCGATCCCTGGTCGGGGCACGTACAAGAATCAATGGAGGCATAAATAAGTGGAACAACAAATTGATGTATCCCTCTCTCTCTCTCTCTCTCTCTCTCCCTCCCTCCCTCCCTGCCTCCCTCCCTCTCTCCCTCTCCCTCTCCCTCTCTCTCTCTCTCTCTCTCTGTTTCTCTCTCTCTCTCCCTTCCCCTGTCCCCATCCTCCTTCTCTCTAAAATGAATAAATTAAAAAATTGAAAATTAGAAAGAAGAAACCCATTGAAAGGGAGTTGCTGGAGAACACCCTCATCCTCAGTTGAACTGGCTGAAGGAGAAAAGCCCACGTCGTGGGATGGGTCTGCTCCTGCCGCCAACTTGGTTGGTCTAAGGAAGCGCGGCGGAGAAGAACCCGAGGGGCACGTGTTAGGGCTCCACTCAGAGCTCCGCCAGACAGTGGGGCCTGGCTTGGGGCTCGCTACTTTGCCTCCATGAAACGAGGGCTCAGACCTGACCTCTCATCCAGCATTTGTTTTCATTACTCACCCAACTGAGAGACATCGAGCGAGTTGCCAGGGTGGCTAGACCACGCCTGTATTTTCTGTGTGTTGGCGCCACCAACGGGCTTTGAGGCACGAGTCCCAGCTCAGATGCTCACAAGCTGTGTGGCTTTGGGCAGGTTTCTGAGAATCATGAAGCCTCGAGGTCCTTATCTGCCAGGCAAGGGCTACTTGTAGCATATATTTTGAAGGTTAAGTGGCTAGGTGGATTTAAAATGTCCGAAAAGGTAACTGGTGTGTCATTTCACTCAACAAGCAGCAGTCGAGTTCACTGCCACGGCCATGGGATGGTAAGACTCCAGCCGGAGCGAGCTTCATTTTTTTTTTTTGGAATTTAAGCATCAAGCCTAAGTTCTCAAAAAACATGAAATTCACTTTATTTCATAATTGCCAAAGTTTATAGGTTAATTTAGAAGTTTTTTGTACAATAACCATGGTCCAAAATGATAAATAATTCTACGCTTAATATGGATAACACTTCAGCTTCTATTTACTTCCATGTAACAACATACCAATAACTTACCACTCTCTAATGCCTAACTCCAGCTCTTACAGGTCTTATTACTGGTTTTTTTTGGGGGGGAGGGGATATCTCTTCAATGAATCATGTCCAAAGAACATATAGATTTTGAGAACATAAACCTTCTGTGTCATAAAATAGAGGTGAAAATAACAATATGCCAATTTATCAAATATCTACCTCTTATTGAGTATTCACTATGGGTCTGGCATTATTAAGCACAGGAGCATTTCATTTAATATTTACACACTGGATTTCATGACCACAGTAGACAGCATTATTTCCGCCACTTATCAGATGAGGAGACAGGACCGAGGCCGTGTGGTGACTTGACCGCGGTTACAGAGATTTCCAGTGACAGGCCGTGGGTCTTTTTCCCTGCAGTCTGGGCTCTCTCCGCAACGTCACACTCCTCTTGTCAGGTTGCTGTAAAGCTCTGGGGCCTCTCATTTGCATGCCCACCCTACTCCTTCCTCCTATCCCAAGCTGTATACCCAGCCTCGCCCTTGGGACAGGAGAAGAAAATGGGAGGAGAGAGGCCTGGGGAGTTTCCATTTACTCATTCAACTGTACTGGGACATGAAACGTGGCTTTTCCCATCATCCCACGGTACTGTTGAAGTGTTAAACATTTACAAGGCTTAAGGTAAAAGAGTAACCTTACAAGTTTCTGGTCCTGACAGCATTTGGGATCAACCCTACTACCACCAAACCCCATCACAGTTTTAAAGAATACATCTCTGTATTCAGCTCTCTCATGTGCAGAGCTTTCTGTCTGATGGAGAGTCACGGGGACCCTGAAGAAAGACAGGGTGGCCAGGGCAGGGACGGGCATGGTCAGAGGAGCAGGTACACAGATTTAGGTAAGGGGAAGCTCGTGAAGGCTTCATAGCAGGACAAAACTGGCCATAGCTGAACAAAATCTTGGGGAGGGGGTGAGACCGCAGGTGGAAATCCGGTGGAGGTGACCCGGACGTGGTGGACCTGGGTGGTACTGGTGGTAAGGACTTGGGTCTGATCCAGCGCAGATGGTGGCCCGCTGTCAGCAGAGAGCTGGTTGGAGGAAGAAAGGCAGAGCTCCCACCTCTGACACAGAGAGAGAAGAGGCCCAGGCCAGGGTGGGACGGGGGGACGCTCAGCTATTGCTTCGTCCTTGGGGCAGGGACCAGGGAGGATGGACCATCATTCCCTCCCCATCCCCGGCTCCTTGCCTGGGAAGGAGGCTTCACCATCTTCTGAATTTTTCAGTTTTGAGTCCAGGCTGAAGCCAGAGAGAACCAACGAGAAAAGGAGGAGCCGGAAATGGAGACAAAGTTCGCAGGATGGGGGCAGCACCGGGTCCTGTGAGAAGAAGACTGATGGGAGAGGTCATCACCTCAGCAAGTGTCTGTGGGAAGGGGACTGCTCCCCCACTCTCTAGGGAGGGGTGGAGGGAGGGCTCCCTTCCGGAAGGCAAGTGAGGGAAGCTGAGAAGAACCGTAAAGGAGAGCGGGGTGCCTACACACAGGGGCATCCTCTCCTGGTGGGGTGCCCACGGGGCTGCAGAGCCCCCAGGTCCACACTTGTCCCACACAGGAACCAAGCTTGGGGACACCATTCTTGGGGGGCCCACATTCACAGAGATGAGGCGTGTGGCATGTTTGCCTTTACGGTCCCCTCCCCAGTCCAGGAAAGAGGGGAGGGTTGCTTAGCCTCCATTGCCATGTTAAGAGATTACAAAGTGGGAGGCCCATCAGCAAGGTTTGATGGGGCTGTTCTGTGATGTGTCCAGGTGTGTGTGGGGGGGGTGGGGCAACCCCTACATGATCCCAGGTCTGCGTGGCCCCATGAGGAGGTGTGCTATCAGCCTCTCACCCCTGAGCTCCACAGGAAGGTGCGCAGAGATGGCCAGGGGGGGCAGGAGGTCTGGCAGCTCCTGGACAAGGGCTTAGAACTTTCATTCCTCGCAGCAGTGAAGGGGCCAACGAAGCTAAACTGTGCCCCTAAAAGCCACCAATAGTCCCTATGCCGAGACCACTATAACGACAGAGGCTACCGCATCAGACAGAAGCAGGCTAGCCCGGAAGGAGCTGAGGACGCGCCTATCCTTTGCCACTCGGGCGTGACCCTCCGGCAGGCAGTACCAGCATCACCTGGGAGTTATTAGCAATGCTGAGTCTCAGGCCCCACCCCCAAGCTCCTCAACCAGAGTCTGCTTTTCACCAAGACCGGCAGGAGATGGATTCCTGCGCACTCGAACGTCTGAGAAACAGCGCCATAAACCACGACTCTGTCCCGGGCCAGAGCTCCCTCTGCCTCCCCACGGGTGTTCTGCACTGTCTGCCGCAGTAACCCGAGGCCTCGGGGTCTAATGCGAGGGGAGAAGGGAGGTCCAAAGGAAAGAGGAAAAAAGACAGAATGTCCAGGAAAGCCCACAGGCACTCAGTTTGCCGACCCCCAGGCAGCCGGTGCCGGGCTTCCTTCACCCACCTTTATTCACCCACCAAACATTTACTTAAAAATCTGCTAAGTGCCGGCGCGCTGTGCTAGGCATCAGAACGCGAGCAAACCGGACGTGGCCCCAAGGGATTTAAGACTGATGGGTGACAGTCATTCTTTCAGCAGACACCTACTTACCCACGTTGACCCGGGCACTGTCACGGGCACTCAGGAAACAACAGTTGGCAGAACAAGCAAAACCCCTCTACTCACAGAACTACATTCTGCAGCGGGGGATGGATAACACAGTTGCCCCTCCGCCTGCCCCCCGCCCCCATCCACAGGCGATACATCCCAGGACCCCCAGAGGGTACGTGAAACCTCATAGAATACCAGACCCTACAAACTGTACATATTTGCCTATATGTGCATACCTTCGAGAAAGTCTAACTTAAGAGCTTAACAACAATAACTAATAATGAAATAGAACAATTATAACAGGATACTGAAATAAAAGTTATGTGAACGTGGTCTCTCGCGCGCGCTCTCCGATGGCGGATCTGACCATTGAGACGCTGCTGAGTGATGAACGGGCAGGCAGCCTGCGCAGCGCGGGTGAACCCTGAACCGAGGGGTGGCTCCCGTCCTGGGGGCAAAGGGGCAGAGCAGCGCAAGGTTTCATCACCATACTCAGAGCAGAGCGCAATACAAATCATATAAATTGTTCATTTCTAGAATTTGCCATTTAATATTTTGGGGCTGCAACCGACTGTGGGTAACTGAAACCGTGGAAAGCAAACCGCAGACAGGAGGGGACCGCTGTATGTGAGACAAACAAGGGAAACATATACAATGTGGAACGAGGGCTAAGAAAATAAAGCAGGGAAGCGAGATCGGCCGTGTTACCGTTTTGTATAGGGTGGCTAAAAATGAAACAAACTTTGAGTGACCCTGAAAAGCGAGGAAGCGCGCGGGGTGGGTCTGGAAGGCAGAGGGAGCGGGGACTCGGGGTCCGCTCTGCGTTGAGCGCCCCCTGGAGGCCGCTGCGGCGGAAGGGGGGCACCTGATGGTCAGTGGTCAGCGGACTTGACGTTGGGGAGGTAACATGGCCTGGAAGAGTGAGTCTTGGAGGCCGCTGTGAGGACTTGAGCTTTTTTTCTGAGTAGGGGGAGGGGCATCCTAGAAGGTTTTAAAGCAGAGAAGTGATGGGAACCTGACACATTCTAATGGGATCCTTGTCAGATGTGAGGTCTGCTTTTAAGGTAGAGTCACCACTTGCTCTCGGAGTGTGGGCAGGGAAGACAAGAGCCAAGGGTGATATGTAAGCCAGCGAGTATGATAAAATTTTGTGTCTTCTTAACTAAATACATAAATTCAGTCTCAGTAAACCCCGAGCTCGGCCTTGACCCCTGCGCAGCAGGCCGCCCTAGCAGGATTTTGAGCTGGGACTACAAGGTCTTCGAAGCTGCGCAGAGCACCCATGGATGCCCGAGGAGGGCACATGGCTTTTCTGTATTGGTGTGGGGGTTAGAAAACGAAATCCGGGTGTTCTAGCTGTCGCTGGTGTGTTTTCTTAGGCAATGTCAAACCACATGGTGAAGGAAGGCTGTCTCGCGTTTGTGCCCGTGTTCTGGGGCTGTAAGCTTTATCCCTAATATCCCTAACCTTCTTGTTCATTCACTGGAATTTACTTAAGGCAGGGGAGATACTTCTGATGAGATTCCGCTTTGTGGCTCCTTCTATACCAGCACTCACTCAGGAGATGGTCTCCAAAAGTCTCTCCAATCCCTAAGAAACCCAAAACTAATCTCCCACAGCAGTTGAACCAAAAGTGGCAAGCGAGTGGCAAGCGAGTGCCTCGCAGAGAAAATTCATGCAGAAGGAAGCTAAATCTGATTTACACATTTCTAACGACCCAGTCAAAAGTCAGTTGTTTTCACACAATGCCATCTCCACCACGGTAGTTTCAGACAATGTCCATTCTGACTTCCTTTTAAGAACAATTGACAAACCAGGATAAAAACAAAAAAAATCCTGGAATTTACAATTTAAACATCTAACCACAAGGTGGAGATCTAAAGCAAAGATTCACCAAACTCAATTTAGAATCCAGAACTTCTGATTTAAGATTAGCGTTGCCCGTGTTCTCAGGTTGTATCAAAAACATGGACTTACGTTAAGCTAGAGTAAAACTTACGGCTTCTGTGTGCTGGTGTTGTTTTAGATGGGCTAGAAGTACATGGAGCGTGCAAGTATTTCAGGAAGCTCTAAGCAGCCCGTCGTCAGCCAGCAAAGCAGAGACACTGATTAGACATATCAAGCTTTAGGTGGAAAGAAGGAAGATTATTGTTACATTACTTGATCATGTGTACATTTAATAAAGGCTACCTGTAATTATTGTAGCCCAGATATTTTATGGCTAATTCCCTTAAAGCTGACAGAGAATAGTGCCAGACTAGAGGTTCCAGTGATTCTAAACCACGAGTGTGACTCAAATACCCTCTAGATTTATTCCACTTGTATGTGGTGCTGGGACCAGCTTGTCAAGGGGGCCCAGTGGCAGGAGAAACCCTCACCTCCTTTTCAGATGAGTGGGTTTTATTACTTTCCTCAATTACACACCAAATGGATTTGTTTAATTCACAAATTACCCTCCAGGCTTACTCATCTAGAACTTTCACTATTTAAAAAGTAATCTAGATTTTCTTTGATTTCTGGTAGTGTGAATAATTCCTCTCCATTATAGAAACAAACAAAAAAAACAATTGAAAGAGAAAACTTGAACCTAAATAATAAATAGGAAATAAGGTTTGATCTTTTATGACTGTTTTTTCTTACTTCCATATGCCTTATTTTAGAGAGCATATAACAAACATTAATTACATTAACTAGACTCAACCACAGCTCAAATTCTTGGCAGGGTAATTCCTTCAAGCTCTTCTGCTAATTTTTTTTTTATTGTAATGAAAGAACTGGTTTGTGGAAATTGTTTTCCTTCTGGTTCACTCAAATTTTAAGACCTTCAATCTCCAATGTATTAAAAGTTGTTGTTGTTTTTAATCACCTGTACCTTAGAAGATTAAAAAGGAAGGCAATCAGAATCTTAAGTATTGTTCCCTTTGGCTGTTAGGGGGGAAATTTCCTCATTCCTGGGGCTGATTTATCTCTGTCTCCGTCACCTGCCTGTGTTACAACTAGTAGAGCAGAGGTCGAAGCTGTTTATTTGTTTAAGCATCAAAGTTTAGGATGCTGCTACGTACGGAAGAGACTTTTGATCCTGTGCACCTAGATTTGGAACTCGAACAAGAAAGATTTGTCTCTTCCACCACTTGTGGTCTCCGAGAGTCCGGAAATCCCAGGAGCTGGCTTCCTGGTAGTTTAGAACTTCCGCTTCCTGTTGTGGACCACAGCAGACGTGGAGCAACACGAAAGATGTCCCAAAGGTTCATAGCAACCTCTGGCAATCCGCCACGACACCCAGGTCACACCAGGTCGAATTTCATTCCAGCCTGGCCTGTTTACTTCACCAGTGTAAACTGAGATGACAGCGTTTCAGACCAAAACAAAATCCACAGAAGGCTTGCAGGCTGCCCAGTGTTGACCTGGTCTCTGGGGAACCCGAGAGGGTGAGAAACCTTCCCTGGGCTGGTCCCTGGAACACAGTGTGACCTGTCACCAGCTTAGACAGTGATAAGGGCCGCTCCATCCTCAAGCTCTGTGTTCTGGAATCCCAGGGAGCATTGGTTGAATGCAAATGGTTTTGCCCAGCCCTGTCTCACCCCAGTCTCTGGTTCTGTAAGTCCGGGGTAGGGACAGAGAACCTTTATTTCTAACAAGTTATCGAGCATTGCTGATTCTTCTCCTCTGAGGACCACACTTGGAGAAGCACTGCTCTGTTTTCACCTGTGACAAGGTGGACACATGCTAATTCTTAGCAGATATCAGGGTAACATTTTAAAGAGGAAGTGAGACAGAGAGTTAGGAACACAGGATTCAGAGTCAACCACACTCGGGATTTGAACCTGGATGTGTCCAGAGCCATGCGTTGGGGCGAGTTGCTTAACCTCTCTGAACCGCACTGTTCTTACCTGTAACATGGAACAGAGTAATCATTTGTATCTTTGAAAACAAGATATCATATGTGAAGTGCCTGGTACATGGTGCTCTATACATGGTTGCTATTATTTTTAAAATTACACACACTTTTAGAAAAAAATACAGTTCATGTGCAGACAAAAGTCTCTGAGATCCAAGCCTAGGAGAAACTTTGAGTCAGGATACGTAAGGGTTTCTTTTGGATTTGTATGAAATAAAAAGATTGATAGAGATTAAAGAACAATTCTCCTTCCAAATAAAAATCCCTCATAAGATCCCTGGTTCTTTCTTGAAACCTACCCTTAATTCCCATTTCTTTATTGTCCTCTTAAAGCTCATGCTAACATTCTGTCTTCTCTCTCTTGCAGCTGTATGGCTCTACCCTGCTGTGCACACCGTTTGTGGGCTGAGGACATGCCCATGATTTCAACAAGGCTTTTCTCTGGAGAAGGTACAGAGGTCTCAGACACTGCGGCCCCTCCCGGGGACCAGGCTGTTTATTTTCTCTCCCTTCAGGCAGGTCTGAGCCTTGACCCACTGCCAAAGGACACATCTAAGACAAGACCACCGCATCTCCCTCTAATACTGCCCTCAGCTTACACCAGAACCTTTCCTGTCTTCTACACGCTGTTATTAAAGGGACGTCTATTGCCAGTCAGTCTGGAAGAGTTTTCCTGGAGCTGAAATCTCCTAAGGGAGGATATCTATAGGAAATGTGACTCAAGGTAGCAACTTGAGTCACATTTGTCTGGAGTGATTCTGTAAAATGTGAGTTCTGGGCCCTGGCTCAAACCTTCTGGATCAAAATCTACATTGTAAGCAGCGCCCCCAGTGATGCATAGCATAGTGAAGTATAGGGACCACTTGCTCTATGGCAGCTCCATGACAGGCTACATGGATGCATCGCGTGGCTCAGTTTGTGGGAGGAAGGGGGGTGGGTTCCAAGGAACCTTCGGCTTTCCTCACTCGGGCAGCAGCCCCGAGGGCTCTGTTCACTAGTCAGCCAAGTAGGTTGGTTAGGAATTTCTGCCTTGGACAAAAAGGTTAAGATCTTTTCTCTGGGGTTCTTGCGGAACGACGTTTGTGCAGAGGGAGGATGGTTGTCATCTCACGGCCACATGAGAGGAAACCACCGCTCCAGGGGACACTCGGAAACGGAGGTGGGGGAGTCACATTGCTGGCTGGTGGGTGTCACCGAGTACTTGGTGGTCAGGGGCCAGAGCTGCTAATGTCTGTGTGGGCGCCTCCCACACAACCAAGAATTGAGCTGTCTAAATGCCACTGACACCCCAGGGGGAGCCCCCTTCAGCATTGACGCCCCATGATGAACCTGAATGCAGATGTTGGCCATTCGCTGTAGAACCCTCTCTTTGTCCTATACATTGAATATAGTATGTGAGGACGGACCCAAAAAACCTGGACTTTATTTATAAAAAATTGTGTATTTATTCTTACATGTTTAAACTTCAGTCACCTTGAAAGGACTCTCCGTTTGATGCAATACACCTATCGAGATGTTTTTTCCATGGCTCAAAACAGTTTTTGGACTTGTCAATTTTGATGCCTTGTAGTGCTTGTGCTGTTTTTTATTTTATCTCTTTCACATTGGCAAAAGGTTTCCCTTTGAGGATTTTTATCATCCAGGGAAACAAACAAACAAAAAAAGTGCCCCAGGAGAGATGGGGTGAATCAGGAGGGTGGGGCCCAGGGCTCATGCAGTTTTTTTGGCCAAAAACTGCTGAACATGCAGTGCTGTGTGGGCAGGTGTGCTTGTAAATCACCCGTCATGAAATGGACAACTGCGTTGAAAGAGTCTTCAAAAAATTTCACGGAACACAGCCTCTCACAACAATGCCAGCTGGCACACTGATACAGATGGGTTCCTAGAACACTCACCCAGCAGGGGGAGCCTGGACCACTAGGGGTCTGCCCCCAGAAGATAGTTCTGATTTTGTTGGGTCCCCCCCTTGTATGTATTTTCAAGAGAAGAGTGTATATAAAAGGCTCAAGCACAGTGCTCACTTTGTTCCGAGTAGCTCTGGGGGTTGCTGATTTACATTACTTTGATCGATGGAAACGAGTGGGTGCGGATTAATTCATAAGATTATCTCTCCTGAGGGCTTGCCAATTTGAACACAATCCAGAGTGGAAAAAAATGGAAGGAGGTTGATACATCCTATTGTTAACTTACAAGGTCTCTGGGAAACGGCTTGGTTCCCTCAGGAACCTCCAGTATCTGCTAGACCAGGGCTCTTCATCATCTTCAGTAACAACACTGAAGTATCCAATGGATTACACAGAATCTGACTGAAAATCGGGAAGATAGTGTGCTTGCCATTGAAACACCGTGCCTCGGTTCTCTGACCTTAGCTTTCACTGCTGTCAACGGTAGTTTCTAAGATAAATTGAGCTTTCTATAAAAATAAATCCAGGGTTAGGGACCGTAATTTGTACCAGACTCAAGAAAAAAGATCCTTGCTCAGAAAAGCAGTTGAAGTAATATTCTGGCCAGAAGCTATAGACCATTCTGCGATTTATTTCCTTTTTAGTGGAAGAAAGGACTTCAAAGCCGTTAAGTATAAACATATGCTGCGATATGTCTAAAATCTAAATTTAAGAACCTCTGAACCAACTTCCACATGACACGATGAGCCAGTCGAACATTTATATAACCAGATAATGTAAAAATGAAGAGATGAAGAACTGGAGAGATGACATAAATTACATTAGCCAAAGATAGCGAGGTTTGGATATTAAAGCCTCCTGCAGTATAAGTGTGCCCAGCAACTCCGCATCACCTCAAGGATGCAATCCAGGTTCCTATGCAAATCCTGCAAGAGCCTCTTCCATCGGACCCTTGGAAAAGGAACAAATCCGTGTATCTTCAGTACTTGTTTCAAAAGCAAAGCAAAGCATGTGGAGGCAGAATATAGGGAAGAAAAGAAAGCATCCCCCTGAGAGATGGAAGTGGTGAGGTCCCAGGTTCCACGCTGCCACTAACCTTGGACAAGTTGCTTTATGTCATCTGTGAAACTGTGAAACTACGGGGCAGCTGAAATCATTGTTGTGTTAACAATCGGTTAATCACTTGAATTTCTACATAATTGTCAGAAATGCTAAGCACGTGGACAAAGCCTATGATTGGTCTATTTCACATCTTATTCTCTCTTTATGAATTGTGTCATAGAGTAACATGAATCTAATAAGCAACCAATAATAGTTTGAAATTGGTATCTTTTAAAAATGTCCAAAGGCCTTTGTGGGCACTGGAAGGCAGCAGGGGAAGTCATGGTCTTATTTTATTGTAATGTGCACGGTTTTTAAACTCCAAATTCAGTATTTGCCCATCTGTTTCTTCGAACAGTCATTGGAAAAAGAGCTCTTAAATTTCAGTTGAATTACAAAAAGGTTGCTTTGATAATCTGTCACATTGAAGCAATTCAAGTTTGTGCTAATTCTAAACCTAAGGAAATTCTCCTTGTCGCCATTCATCAGAGGATATTTTGGGATCTTCCACAGCAATACTCAGAATTTTTTAGCATATGAGTTCTCCCAAAGGTTTTTCAATAGAAGCATTTTTCTAAATAGGCTTTAAAAAGAAATCCAATAAAAGCAAACATAATATGGCGGCAGCTGCCTAGAAAAGGAAAAAAAAAAGCCCTCATAATTTGTCTATAAAGACTTATTTTAGGAAGCCCGTGCTGCTTTATAAAAATTCTAAAATAAGTACCAAGGTTTCAATACTGTAACACCAGTTCATAGACTCTCAAATACTTACACAAATAGAAAGTGACTGGCTCAGAACATGTGATCACTCTTCTGCCACTGACTACTCTAAACTGTATCCTCCACAGTCCAGTCCCTGGAACACAAGTTTCACCCTGAAAGGGTGCTTTTCTAAAATCTGTGTTCTGCCAGACAACAGCTTCTTGGGAGTCCTCCTGTGGCTTCCCGTCTGACACCACCCGGTCTCCCCTCCTGGCCAGCAGCGTCCTTTTCAGAAGAGCCCCAGGCTGCTCCCTCACTACCAGTGGAGAGAGACACCAGGCAAAAATCCGAGGCTCCAGCAGTGAGTGACATGCCAATGACCCGTACATACTGCCGAGGCATTGAGGACAGAATTTGAAGTCTGTGGCAGAACTGGGTTCTGGGAGAGGAAGAGACCCCTCTCACGTGTAACAACTAGGATTTGCACTCTTTGGGGAAAAGGGCCTTATTCGCCGTCACCCAGGTAAGTCCTGGAGGTCCTAGAGAAGCTTGTGTCATGAAACCAAATAGATGAGCAAAAGGCAAAAGGTGAAATGTTCAAGACAGCCTGTGGGAACTCACAAGAGATTTTAGCAGGAGAGACTTTGGAGAGGAACTGTGAAGAGGTTCACTCGGCTACGCATGAGATCTCCTCCTGAGACTTTCTGGGGATGTTGCAATAGACATTTCCCTTTAATTAATTTGCATTGCCTGATCGGTGCTGTTGTGAATGTGACGCCCTCTGCAAGGGACCTGTTAGCCCTTCGGGCATCGCTGGAAACCCAGCTTTTCCAAACGGCAAATCTGATCATGTCACTTCCCTCCTAGAAGCCCTCTGAAAGTTCTTCATCACCCCGCTTAGCAGTGCACGACACGGCCCCTACTTTGGTCCCAGCGCATCACTTACCATCACCCAAATTGTATGCTCCAGCGGTATATGAAATGGACAGTTCCCAAAACACACTGTTACAAAATTGTGATTTCTAATAAAACCCCTGGAATTTCCTAAGTGAAGAGTGAGGTCAAGATGTCTTGTTATGTTAATGAAGTGACTCTTGGAAAGCCCCTAAGGAGGTGGGGGCTGGTGGCCAGGGGAACCTACTAGGTGATTAGAGGGTTGGAACTTTTAGTCCCACCTCTGAGGAGAGGGGAGGAGCTGGGGTCGAATCAATCACCAGTGGCCAAAGGTTTAGTCAATGATAGCCATGTAATAAAACCTCCCTGAAAACCCAAGACGGATGGGAGTCGAAGAGCTTTTCAGCTGGTTGAAACTTGGAGATGCAGCGAGTGACGCATTCTGAGAGCATGGAAACTCCCGGGCCCTTCCCAAATACCCGGTCCTGTGCACAGCTTCTGTCTGGCTGTCCCTGAGTGATCTAGCAAGTGGGATGTTTCTCTGCGTTTTGTGAGCTGCTCTAGCAAATTAACCAAACCCAAGGTGTAGGTGGCCAGAAGCTTTCCTAATAGTCATTTGGTAAGAAGTCAGGTGTCATCCTAACCTTTGAACTGTTGTCTGGAGTGAGTGCGTGCATGGTGGGGGCGGGGAGCAATCTCATGCAACTGCATTCTCTACCTGTGGGATCCGATGCTGTCTCCTGATAAACAGTGTCCGAGTTGAGTTAGATTGCAGGACCCAAAGATGGTGTCAGAAACACCTTGCAACTGTGATTTCTAAGGTCTTCAGACCTTGGTGCTCGCTTCTGCCCCCCTCAGTTTGAAATGCCTCCCTACCCCATTCTTTCACTTGTCCCGTATACAAGTATTTGTTGAGCACCCGTTAAGGGTTAAGCACTGTTCCAGGCTCTGTGTGATCAAAATAGAGAACAACTACAACAATAGCAAAACAAACCGGAGAACGCCCTTGCCTGTGCAGGCCATTCATTCCCTTGGATAATTCTTCACGGCGTTCAAAACACACTCCAATATAAACAAAACGCAACATGTGGACCTCGTTTAAATCTTGTTTCAGGAATACGCCACCTTTTAAAAAATCACGAGACAAATGAAATTTGAATCTGCCCTATTTATTTACTTGAAAATATTAAGACATTGTTATGAGTGTTTAGGTGAGATAAGGGTATAGTCACGGGTTTTGAAGGACGTTCAAAGACCGTACACTTCACTCTCTTTACCCTTTCACCACATCCTTGAACTTCGCTGCAAGTGCTTGGGGTGTGTCACCGTTTCAGAGCCTGGGAAAATGCTGCTCAGCGATGGCACGATCTAGCAGTTGCAGATGCTCTTCAGCGCACTCAGCTCCGTCCATTCCGAGATGAGATACACTTTGCAGGGGCTACTAACAACCCCCAGTATGGAACGAAACAGAGGCCAGGGTCACTGTTGCAAATTCTCCTGCACACCTGCACCCAGTGGGGCCAGCTTATCATGGTCTTTGCTATCTCAAGATCCCACAGGGCATGCACCTCAAAGAAGCTGAACACATTCTTAAAAAAAATTTTTATTGTTGTTCAATTATAGCTGTCCCCATTTCCCCCCATTCATCTCCCCTGCTCTGCCCACCCCCCAACCTTCCACTTTCTATCCCCCTGCCCTGTTGTCCTTGTCCATGGGTCCTTCATACAAGTTCCTTGACTTGACCCTTCTCCTTCTTTCCCCCATCCTCCTCCTCCCCTCTCCCCTCTGGTCACTGCCAGTTTGTTCTTTATTTCCATGTCTCTGGTTCTATTTTGCTCCCTTATTTGTTGATTAGGTTCCACTTATAGGTGAGATCATATGGTATTTGTCTTTCACCGCCTGGCTTATTTCACTTAGTGTAATGCTCTCCAGTTCCATCCATGCTGTCGCAAAGGGTAGGAGCTCCTTCTTTCTTTCCATTGTGTAGTATTCCATTGTGTAAAGGTACCAAGTTTTTTGGTGACAAATACAAAAGCCTATGTTATAGAAGAATACGGTTGTTATTATTACATGGTTATAATCAACCAGAAATGTGGTTATTATTCTAAGAATGTACTAAAGCCAATAATTATATGCTGATAAAAGATTTTAGAGAAACTCCTTTACAGACAGCTGAAGTATTATTTTGAAAGTAAACAATATAAATATTCAAGAATGTATTTAAATATATATTTATTATAGCAGCAATTGTCATTATATAGGAAGAAATATTTCATTAAACCAAGAGAAATCCCTGCCTATTCCTAACTTTCAATGTTCCCTACCCTGGGCACAGCACCCAGTTGCTGATACCAGAAGCCTGGCTTGAGCTTTGATTCCCACTCTGCCTGTCTCCTAGCTCCACCCACCAGATTACCAAAGTGCTTTGTGCCCACGACCTAACTCTCTTTTCCTCTTCTCTGCCTGCAAAACTCCCCTTTTTCCTTCACCATTCACAATTCTGCGTAGCCCAGCCTGATTCTCCCAGATGGACTGAGGCCTTCCTGATGTCCAATATACCTTAGTCATAATTCTAGTACAGCATATTATTATGTTATCATTATTTGAATGCCTCCTCCCTTACAAATAGGGTGGGTCACAGCCCATTCTGGTTAAAGGAGACTGATGGGGCAAATACCAGCCAACGTCCACAAGAGGGAGCTCTATGTCAGGACTCAGAGACCAGAAACAAGCTCTGGAATCAAGGGGTCAGATTAAAAGGGTACCTGGAAGACATTGAGGAGACGTGGGGCGTGGAGGAAAGGACAGAAAGGGGAGCAGGTTAGCTATAGGAAGAGGGCTTGGAACGATTGCCGCGAACACGGGGGGAGGGGGGGTTGCGCAGGCTCCCCTTTACTTGAGAGAGTTGTTGTATATGGGGAGGGATGGGGGACAGAGAGGTAGCTCCCAGGTGTCTTTTTTTATATATAAGGGCACCAATCCCATCATGAGGGCCCTCCCTCATCTAAACCTACGTCTATTTACCCCCAAAGGCCTCACCTCAAATACTATCACACTGGCGGTTAGGGCTGCAACATGTGAAATTTAGGAGTTTCGATTCAGTCCATAGCAGCCCGGGTGCCAGGAAAGTCTTGCTAGAGGAGGACCTTTGCAGGTGGGTACAGAAAAGGGAAAAACAGGGTTTTGAGGAGAATGTATTTCAGCAGTTGCTAATCTAGTCCTCACGTTCAAGGAAAGGGCAGAGACAAGAGGGGGCCCAAAGCAGAGTCTAGAGCAGAGTCAGTGAACTAGTAAGAAGAGCCGGTGGAGTTAGGACACCAGCCTGAGAGGATGCACGGATGCAGTAGCACCTGGGCGGAGGCAGAGGGTGGAGCCCAAGGGGAGGCCGGTGGTGTGTTGAACCTGGTCCTGAAGGAGGGAGACAGTCTGAGACACAAGCTCCCCTCTGGGCTGTAGCAAGCGCTCAGCAGTCAATGAACATTTGTTGAGTAACTAAGAACACGACTGTCCTGCTTTTGACGTTGATTAATTAATCTGATCCATGAGGAGTAATTTTTTTTTATTTCTCATTATTTTATCTTCACCCGAGGACAATTTTTTCATTGCTTTTAGAGAGAGATGGAGGGGGAGGGAGAAACATCAATTGGTTGCCTCCCATACCTGCCCAGACGGGGGTCCTATGCTCTCAGATGGGGAAACTGAACCCACCACCTGGGTATATGCCCTGACCCTGGATTGAACCTGCATTCTTTGGGTTACAGGACGAGGCCCCAGCCACACTGGCCACGCTGGCCACACTGGCCAGGGCGTGAGGAGTACTTTTTTAAACCAATTATTCTTATAAATTTCCCTCCCGGTTGCCCAGTTTGCAGATTTTCTTTTTCTGCTACCCTATTTCCCCTCCCCTTCCTCCTAACTCTCCCTGAATATAAAGAGGTTTTGAATCCTCTAAACCAAAGGAGAGAAGGAGATTGAAGCTGACAACCCAGTTGGATACTTCGGGGGAAATCAGAGCACAAGACTTGATGTGGAAACAATCGACCGTCATTTTCATTGGGCTGTGCAAGCCGTTCGATCTGCACCGCGGGCGTAGTAAAAATTGACTGACCATCATTTCATCCGGGCTGTGGAGCGAGTGCAATTCACAGCTCAGTAAACGCTGTTTGGGCTCTGGCTGTAGCCTCGTTAGGATGTTATGTAACACAGGAAGGAGCCTACGGGGACTCAAGGCCACTTGCTGTCTGGTAGCACGTATTATCTCCCCACTCACTGCCTTGCCGGCGTGCACAGGTGCACGTGGTCCTTCCTCAGCTGTTTCCCCCGGGCTCCTGGAGCTGCCTCCTCCATCCTTGGCTGTGGTTCTGGGAATGTGTCCCCTGGCTTCTCCTCACCACGGGGGAAGTTCAGTCAAGGTCACGGAAGTTTGTTGTCTCTCCCCAGTCAATGGACTTTATCTGAAAACTGCTTTGTCCTGCCAAACGGGGAGGAAATCCGCATTGTTTTTTCACACTCGAGCTTCCCTAACGCAAGCACTGTCTCAGGCGCTGTGAGGGAGCCGCAGGGTTATTTCACCCACGTTTTGTTTGTTTTTTCCTGGAAGGATGATGAGATCAAGGCCTGTATCTATGAAACGGTTTGTGAGAATTTCTGGCAGTCGAAGGTGTTTATCAGGACGGAGGTGGTGGTTTGAAGTTATTTCGCTCCTTTTCAGGCCTGTTATTCTCTGAGGACTTCAACCATGTTGCCTGAAACTTCATCGAAAAACACTTCTGTGATAAAACTTTCTGAAGAGCAAAGGTTAGAAAGCCTCAGTTCATGATCTAGCCTGAGTCTACTGATGTTCAACTCCTCACTTTCAGGATGGTTAAAAATGAAGTTGCCATAAACCTGAGTCTGTTTTTTCAGATGATTGAAAGGCAACCATATATAATTTTAGTGCAAAATATACTACATCTCAAAGAAGCTCTGATCTGAAAAATAGTTTTGAGAAAAAAAAAAACTAGCCATAAAAATCATGGAATTTTTTAAATAATAGGGTGAAAATGGCCTTAGAGATCAATGAAATAGTCAGTAAGGTCCTATCCTTTCCTTTGCTAGTGAGAAAACTAAGGCCACTCAAATGACCTGATTTGTACGTGGCGACAAAACTCCTTGGTCAAGGACAAGAATGCAGGTGGTCCAGTGCCCCAAGCCCAAAGCTGAGCTAAGAAAACTCCAGCCCACCGCACGCCCTCCCTTCCAAACTGCACATTGAGGAAGACGTGTTTTGTATTAAAATTCCAAACTAGTGTTGTGCACAGAATGAAGGCCATGTCCACATATTTCCTTAAACATTGCCAAACAGGTTTCTTTTTTCTTTCAGGTCACTGAATTGCATTCTTCCTTTATTCTGAACTCAACAGCTTAGCGTAAGAGGAAGTCTGCAGAATTTTTTATAAGATGGGAATTTGCTTGGCCTCTGAGATGGCAGAGTTTCCTGAGACCTTGTAATCATCTTAGCTAGTTTGATTTTCTTTTTCTTTAACTACTTTATTTTTATTTAATGAAGAAAGTGTGTTCATCACTTACCTCCTTGCCACCTGAGATCCTCTTGTTGAGCCATAAACATCCTAATTGAACAGCTAACAAAAGAAGAGGTGTAACTGGAAAACTGTGACAATTTTGCTGAACTGAGCAATACTTCTTAGAAAATCAGAGGGAATATAAATTCTCTGAGAGGAAGCTATTCGCCTGTTACCGTGAAATAATAACCAGCACCTTCTCTAAACCCTTCCATCAAGGTATCGAATCCCAATGTCCTTTCTCTAAGGTCAGGTATGGTCATCCCCTTGGAGACAGAAAATATATACCAATTAAATTAGAAAGATGAAAGATTATTAGAGTGAAGATTTTATTTCTCCAGGCTGCCTAAAGTTCTGAAGGGTGAATATTACATAAAAAGTTTTAAAGAATTTTAATTCAAACTTATTTTGTATTCTTGAGAAGCTCATCAGAAATAAATGCTGATGTGTCATCATCCAACAAGTTCAAAGTACTTTCTCTTTAGTAAAAAAAAAAAAGAGAGAGAGATCTCATGTTCTGCATAATCATCCCATCTTAAGAAAAGACTTTGATTTTACAGCAAGTGTTTTCCTCCCCCAGAATTAAAAAAGAGCAAAAAATCCCAAGCTCTTGAGTGGAAAAATGATTGTTGTAGTATCTGTATTGAATTTGGCTACAAACAGTATCGATACACTTCATGTCCAAAGCAGTATCATTGGAATTGCTATAGTGGGTGGATAATTATTTTGCAATATAACCATGTATTTTACTAAAATATCTCTGTTATGTAATTGAAAAGTGAGCAAGTTTAAAAGCAGTGACTCATGACCACCGCTACTTCTAAAAATCCCGTGATACACATACCTATTATTCGGAGGTTCTAGATGGCTCTTTTTATCCTCTACCTTTGTCAGCCAACTCACTGGACGCTGTCAAGCCCACAAAGCTTCTGAGTCCTCTCCAGCCAATCTCATAACAAAAGATGACCACTGGCCAGGCAGGCCTGGATTTTGGGAGAAAACCTTAATCCTTCCCTAAGACCGTGATAGCCTGAGTCAGCAGTGGACACATCAGGGCAGTACAATGGTTGACTTACAAAGTTAGTCCAGCCAGCCATGAGCATGAAGCATCCTTTAGTTTTTCCATTGTTTAAAGTTGATTGGATTTGTTCATCGGTAAGCTGAGTGGACATAAAAGAAGAGGCAATGAAATCATGAGTCAGTCGGTCCATCTAAAATAATTCACATTATTTAAAACAACAACAAAAAAACGTGTCGCAGGTTCGATTCCCAGTCAGGGTACATGCATAGGTTGCAGGCCATGACCCCCAGCAGCCGCACATTGATGTTTCTCTCTCTTTCTCTCTCTATCTCCCTCCCTTCCTTCTCTATAAAAAAAAAAACAAAAACAAAAACAAAAAACCCACATGATATTAATTCAGTTTTTGATTTGAGAAGCTATATCTAGATACTTTGAGCTGTAACAACTAACAATACTCAAACTATAAAAACATGACTAAAATGCTCTCCATCGAGCACTTTTATTGACCTTTGGACAGTCTGAAGTCCTTGAAAGAAAGTCAAAAACCTCTAAAAAGGTAAAGCAAACTGATACCATCACCACTTCTACCAAGTAAAAAATAGCATGCATTTTTTCCCAAAACAAAATAATTAAGGTGAAGGCTAGGGTGGTTTCCAAAAAGACCCAGTGATTATATATCCTGTTCCCTAGTACCTGAAGAACTATTATGCCTTATCTCTTTGCTGCAGTTCATTGCCTAATTGTGTCATATTAAATCTGTGTAGAAAGGGATTGGGGCCTAAACTTATCAGTTAATCAGAATTCATCATGCTTTTTAAGATAGCTCTTAACAGAATAGAATAGTAATTAAGTTACACTTTAGTAGCAGAGTTCTCGCCAGATTCTGCTGGTGGCCTCTTTCTATAATTGGCTTATTATTGGTCCAGGCTTGACTCATAAATGTCTGTCACGGTTAATAACCATCCGGAGGCTGTGGTAAAGCACAGTAGTTCTTTCACATTTGAAGAGCTTTGCAGGATGTTGCTAAATCAACCCACTTGAAGAAGTTTTCAGATGACCTAGAGTTTGTCATTGTGACACGGGCAATTAGTATTTTGCTTTACTCTAGCAAATGTCTGCTTGAAATCTTGCTTAAGTTTCATGATTTCATATTAGAACAGTACTTCCCATTTTGAGAATTTATTAAGCAATACGTTATTATCAAATATATTTCCTTACCACTGTGAATCTTGATAGAAGTATTAAAAACACCAACGCGTTGTTGATTTTGGGGTGCAAAGTTTTAAACAGAAGGTGCAGTCTAATAAAGAATACAATAGAAAATCAAAATAGAGAATACGAATTTTTATCATTTCATTTAACAAATGCCTATAATTTTAATTTTTCAACAAAACGCAATCTAATTCTAAATGTATTTAGCATAGTGAGGGTAGACAAATACAATATGAACAGACCTTTCTCGATGTGCCAGTTCTAATGTGTCTCTAGAAATATTCTCTCCATCAGCACAGGTAGGCTATCATGAATTTACTTTACATAGAAAAATTTTTATTTAACATCGCGTGCAGCTTGAGTGAGTTAACTGTTATAGCACATTTTTCCTCATGCAGTAAGAGAGAGACCCAAAACTTCTTTGCTGCACTCCCTTCATTCCTGTGTGATCAGACTTCTTTGCAAGGGGTTTAACTCCCCCAGCTGCCCACGCCACGCAGAAAAGGCACAGCAGAGAGCTAAAGCGAGCCTCCAACTGCATCAGAATGTACTGACTTTTGCCTCAATTACCTCAAACTTCAGAAATACAGTATCTGTTCTGAATTACCTAAGCGGTTGCTTCAGTTTCTCCTATTATCTTGGTAGTAGTCTAAACACACTTCCCTCATCTTTCAAATGGCACCCGCTACATGCTTCTTTCCAGTTTCTGATGAGGGAGAGCAGTAACTTCCTACCCCTGCAGACTTGTGACAACGTAAACACAAAATATGTCCCAGCATTCGGTCCCACGGACAAACCCAGATAGAGGTCCAGAATGTGCTAAATCATGACCGTGACCATGACAATCGAAACGTGAGAAAACACTTGCCCAGAGGCGCATGGCCATGTTTTCACAGGGGTGGAGGGGCCCAGAGAGGATGTGTTTCTCTTCATTCATCTTGAGCACATGTTTGTTTTGGTCTATTTCTGCTTCCTCTTCCACTTCCTACTAAACAAGTCACACTAGGACCAGTCATGTCAATATTTAAGGGACTCATTTAGCAGCCGCATTGTCTCCATTTCCTGTAAGCCCTGAGTGCCAATGTGGAGCCGTTTCCCACTTTCAAAATAGGCCGTGAGCACACTTATCCCATCCTTGCCGCCCCTTCCCACGACTGACCTTCCCGTGTTCCACCCAGGCAACTGCCAGCACAGGCTCATCCGTTCTGGAGTTCTGCTTTTCCTGGGTTTCGTCCTCGGCGCTTCCAAGAAGCTGGAGGAAAGACAGCACGTTAAGGCATTCATTCAACCTACTGACCTTTGCCATCAGAGCTCTCAAGTGACGAGCCCCAGGCATCTGCATTTTCAGTACTTCCAATAATTTCCTCTTCCTGCTCGGAGCCGCTGTTCCTCAGAGATCGGCTATTCTGGGTTGACTCTGACCTTTTTCCTTTCTATGATCACTTTAATTGTTTCTGTCCCTTTGTTCTCCTTCCCAAGATATGCCACAGTGTTATCCTCCATGTTTTCTCCTGAATTTTTAGTTTTTGCTATCATATTTTTAATTTCCAAGATCACTTTTATGTTCTTTTTTCATTATGTCCACCCCCTTTTTCTTTAACAGATGTAACATTTCTTTTCTCTCCAGGGATGCCAACAGGATCGTTTCTTTGCAGTCCTGAGCTTCTCTTTTCTTTGTCATGGGGTGTCTCTTGGATATTGGGAGCTTTCCTCAAATACCTGGCCATTCTTGGTTGTCCACTCTCAACACTGGAACATTACAGAGTTGGCTGGACGCCAGGGCCAGGACAGGGTGAGGCGAGCAGAATGTCCGGGACCCAGGCTTAAGAGGGCACACACCTACTCAGAGTCGGGCAAGTGCAACTCGGGTTGTAAGTGCACTAGGAGTAAGTGCTTCCTCAAGTGCCTCAGTCTGGGCCCCCCACATGCTTCCCCTGCTGTGTGCGTGAGTGGAGAGACAGAGGCTAGGGAATCCATCACATTGTTCGCTTGGGTTTAGGGGGTGGGGTCAAGTGTTTGCAAGCCAGGACGTTCTCTCTGGAGAAGTGCAGGTTCCCCGGTGCAGGGTCCTCAGCCTGTCTAAAGGAAATGAGCCTGGCTGCCCTTCTGGAGCTGGAGGAGCAAAAAGGTGCTCACCATGCAGCGTGCAAACTTTCAATTCTCCCCTTTTCAGCATAGCATTCTACTCTTATTCTTCTCCTGGGGCCTCAAATCCTGAGCCTCTTTGGCTCAGTTCCTCCAGACAACAGCCCCTCTGAGGGAACTGGAGGTGTGTAGTCATCTGACTACAGTGGGTGGGGGCAAGAAGCAGGGAGTCCTTGAAGTCCCTTACCCAGACTTTCCACTGATACCCTGTTCTTGGCTTCCAGCCTTGCCCTTCCTTACCTTCCACGATACCTGAAGCCCGAACTTCCTCTACTGGCTTTTGTGTACACACACACACACACACACACACCCCTACTCCAGACACTCAGGTTCCCCTTCCTCCTCTGTGACAAGTTATTTGTCATTGCTCAGACCACAGTCGGTCTCTGGGGTCATAAATGGCACTTCATACCTTCACAATGGTATGCATGCTTTCTTTTCTCTTATTTCCCTTGTTCAGGATGAATTTTAAGGGAAGAGGAACTGGAAATATCTTCTCCCTCCCAATTTCACTCCTCTTTTTAAAAATATGCTATTCCCCAAAAAGTTGTCTTTTAAATCTTTATGGAAAATTATTTGCCAAACCAATCATCTTCGTGAGCTGCTGCTTCTTAGCAATTCAGTGGATCTGAAGACAAGTGAATAGATTTTGCAAATCACACTTCTAACACTTGCTTCACTTCCAAACGTCTACTCAACCAGGAGTTATAAAGTGCTTAGCATTTGACAAGGCCTAAGTCTTGCTAGTCTCTAAGGGTAAAAAAGTAATTAAGGAGGGTCTCTGCATTGAATAGGTTTGTAGTCTCCAGGGGGACACAAGCATATAAAAAACTGAGAACCAAGAACGGTTAAGGTCTCATGCAGGCCTAAGCAAAGGCTGGCTGGAGTTCACAGAGAAGGCAGGGTGAAGAGGTCAGGGAAGAGCCAGGTCGGGAAAGATAGGCTGGTGCATACTGGGGCCGGTCCTGGGGGTGGGAGGAGGGGCATCCGGGGCAGATGGCGTAGCAGGAGCTAAACCACACCAAAGCGCAAAGAGCTGGACGTGTTCCAGAGACTGCCACCTGTACTGTACAGAGCAGCCAGAGGAGACCAGTGGACACTAGTGCAGGTAAAGATGGAGGGGGCAGTGAGAGCTCCAGTTCTACCCACCCCCCACTTTCCTCCAACCCCCAAGCTCAAGTCAATGACTTTACAACTCTCTCATTTGCAGAATCTACTTCGTAAGCCCTGAATCTAGGTCAGCCTTACGTCTTTCTTTGGCCAATGAAATTCAGCAGGCATGATAGTGTGCCCATTCTGAACCCAGGCCTCCAGAGACCTTGTATGTTTCTGCTTCTGCTTTCTCGTGCGCCTCTGCCATCGCCATAAACCATGCCCAGGCTGGCCGCCTGGACAACAAGGGAGACATGGTCCAAACCAAGCTGTCCGGCTATTCCAGCTAAGTCCACCCTAGACCCGGCAAGGCCAGGCAACCCCCAGGCACAAGAGCAATTCCAGGCAAGTGCAAGAGAGCCTCCCAGCAGACCACCTCAGACAAGAGAACCATGACTGTTTCCTAAGTACGTGTCTGAGATTTTGCGGTTGTTCATTACACAGCATTATCGTGGCAATCGATGACTGATACAGGGAGGTGGTCATCAGACAGATGTGAAGGATTTTGTATGATATGCTTAAATTTATGCTTATGAAACAGAAACCCCTGAGGGTGTTCCAAGGAGAGGGACGTTATCTGACTTGCCTTTTGGAAAAGTAACTCTGTCTGCAAAGTCTAGGTTGAGTAAAACATGCAATCTTTTGTACTAGTTCAGGTGAGAGATGGTGAATGCCTGAATAAAAGCAACATCAGGGAGGACGGTAAGGTGGAGACAGATACCAGAGATGTCAAAAAGGCAGGTAATGTGGCATGCGGTAACTGGTTAGTTGAGGAAAGAGAAGGGACGCGAAGGTGTAGTATGTTTCTTGTTTATGGGGTTTGGTGCCATGAGATGAATTAGAACCAGGTTCTGGGAAAAAATATGCTAAGTTCATTTTTACTATATTAAACTTGAGGACCTGTAGGACATTTAGATAGATGATTGGCACTCAGCTTTATGTATAGATCTGGGAGTCAGGCTCAGTGCTGAACTTTTGATAATAATATGAACTTCACACTACAAGATGGTTAAGTAGAGTCATGAAGTTGGATGGAATCACCCAGGGGAGGATGATGATTGAAAAGAGAGCCAAGGACAGGTGGGCACAGGGGGAGCTGTGGTCACGCTTCTTGCTGATGATGTGCGGCCGGCACAGAGAGGGGGACAGATGTGCAGGGAAAACCAGGCGTCTCGAAGCCAGAGGGACGTTTCAAGAGAGAAGCATGAATGCTCCTTATCTGGTGTGAGTCGTATCTCTCTTGTTAACAATATACATCTATTAAAACTTCAGAACCGCAAAGGGGTTGAAAGATCAAGAATGGAGCGTTGTAGTTACATCTCCACACTTATTTTTCACATGAAAACAAAGTGATTTTATAGGAGTTGGGCCCTGTTGCTCTGACAGCAAAATGAAACATTCACTTATTTCTGAAAGTATTTAAAAGAATCATTTCAGTAACTACAGGACCACTTTTAAGTCCCATGAAATTTAGGAAAGGAAAGAAGGATGATTCTTGACATCCATGATAAACTCTTTTCCATTGCAGGTGGCTGTCCCTAGAGGACACTGGCACAGAAGTCCAGTGGGCATAAAGGTCATGTCCCTCTAGTGCGGGACACTCTGTTTGTCTGCGTATTTATAACTTGCCATTTGCATCAGCTGAATTAGAAACAAGCCAGGAAGCATTCCGGCCAAAGGTACAGGGACTTGAAGGAGCCGGCATGTTTTATCTTCTGACAAGACTGCCTCGATTTCCATCTCGCCTTGATATGGGACAGAGACCACACATAATTAAATCATTGTAGTGACACAGGTTGTTTTGTTTAATCTATATTCCTGAAAACCTTATTTCATGAGCTTCCCCTTGTAAAGGACATAAAGAACTCCATCTGAGTATTTAGAAGTCATTTAAACTGGGGATTTTCGTAACCAATGCCGTCTGAGCTGCGGTTTAGTTCGTACAGTTTTTACCAATACGGTAAATATTAAGGGACAGTGAACTCTAACCAGTGAGCAGGCTGAGGGTCATTTTAGGTCTCCTACCTTTAAGGAAGCTTCTTGAAGGAGGAGACTATAGCAGCTGCTCTAGCCACGGGGAAGGGGCATTTCATCTATTTCAAGGCTGCCTGTAATTAAGCAGAACCATTCTGGGTACCAGCAGGCTCCTCACCTGGTGGTGAACAGGGTTTGCTTATTAGTTTCAGATGAGAAGAGCCAGGACCTTTTGGGACCCACGGAATGCCCCAAACCCTTGGTCGCAGGCCCTGGGAGGACCTGGAGATCTGGGGGGGGGGGACCCACAGCCAGCCCATCACTGCCCCCGCCACCGTTCCTGTCCTATTCCAGGTTCCGTCCACTGGAAACCAGCGCTCCTTGCTCCCCTGTGAACAAACGAACACATCGCTGAACTGCAACCCTAAAAACGTTCTGCACGTAAAATGTTCCTGAAAGAGAAGCTCGGAAAATTTGGGGGCAGGTGGAGAGATTCTATGTTAAATTGACTCACTTTACAGTACCTCGCCAGCACGCATCCTTGGAGATAATCGATGGTTGAGAACAGGAGCTTTATAAAATTAAAGAAAAAAAATTGTCATGTCTGTGCCCGTTCCAATGGCCCAGAAATCGAACTAATCTAATAAGGACAAAGGGGTTTCCGGGGCCACAGAAGCAAAAGGCCCGGCGGAACCCTCCCTTCGGAAATGGCTGGTTTCAGAATTTAACGTCTGGAGGAAGCGGTTGTTCCCGCTCCATCTCTCGGTTCCTCTTCCCTGCTTGTTGACTTCGTGGTCGGGCAGGCCCTCTTCTCGCTGTGAGCCCGGGAAAGCCGGCGTTCCTGCCGCCTGTCACCACCAGCACCAACGAGCGGAGACAGGGATGGAGTCTTCGCGGGCGCTTTACCCAGAGGGCAGCGATCGGAGAAGACGCGGGTTATGTGCGCCAACAGACCGTCCTGCACTTCCTTTCAAACCCGCCTTTTTACAAGGAGGAAACAAGTGTAGGGAAAGGATTTGGGATTTAGGGGGTAAAATGTGTATGTAGGGGATCTGGAATTCAGGGAAAAGGTTAACTGGATAAAAGCTGCAGTCCAACAATCTCCCGGAATCCTTTCATCCTCTGACCGGTGATTTTTTTACCCTGGCTCCTGCATCCTGCGTGCTGCGTCCTGCGTCCTGGGTGATTTGCTTGATCTGTGTGCTGGACAGCGGGATGTCTCGCCCTGGAACACAAGGGCTCAGATGCCGTCTTGATTGCTTATGGTCTCTTCTGGAAGCACGAAGGTGGAACTGCTCGCTTATGGCCTCCTGGAGTCAGATGGGCCTTACCTTCCATGCTGGAAACAAGAGCTTTTTACATGCATTGATTACTGAGCTTATTCACTATTACCTAAAACTAAAATTTTCCAACTCCTGAGATCCCCCCATCAATTGTGGCAGGCTGGCTTGGTCAGCCTCAGGTTTAAATGGCTTATCTTACACTGAGGGACACCACCCACAGGGGAACTCCTCTTTTCTAAAAACTCCAGCCACACCCCTGGCGCGGCACCTTGGGCTCCGCGCCCACCTGGAACCAGTCCCTGTAACCTGCCTGTGGTCATCCCCACAAAGCTGGTGGGGAGAGAGGGGCAGCCGCGGGGATGCATGGAGTGAGGAGAGGATGGGCAGTTCTCCAAAAGGAGAAAAGGAAGAAGGAAAAAGATACATTCCTGGAAGAGAGGCTACACATACAGAAATCCTTTTGTTTCTTACAATTTGTAGAGCAGTGCTGGGAAAATAAAACGAACTACAGAAATAGAAGGTAAAAGAAATAATAAGCATAATAATAACAATCATGAAGATTATATTTCTGAGACCCAACTTGATGATGTAGATGAAGATAAAATGATCGTTATTTCAGGCTATAACTACCTGTCCTTTGTACAAATCACTGGGCCTATTTAACTATAAGTTTGGATATATCAGTGCTGTGTGATTATTAATGAGAAGTAATGAAAGGTGAAGAAAACGGATTCAGTGACTCAAGAAATATTGGTATTGGGCCATAATAAACAATTTTGTGCTCTAGGAAATGGGTACAATTTTACTTCATAGAATTCTGTGTCTGTAGCACAAAAGTTGACACAATCACACTTTGTGTTATGCCCTCTCTATTTTCCATGGTATACTTCCTTTCTTGCTTGGACGCTGTGTTCACATTTATCTCAGGTGACCCTGAACTAACTGTGCAGCCTTTTGGACACGCCAGACTTTCTCTCTTCTTTGCAGACACCACCTCTTGAATACGGAACAGGACCCCACACTCTGCCACCCCTTTGCACTTGTGCTTCTCGCCTGTGGCCTCCTCCCACGTGCCTCCCACGACCCTGAAAGTGAGGACAAGTGCCCCCTGCCATTTTCCAGAGCCTCTTCAGCAACTCAAACATGCATTTTCTTGGTGAATATTATCAAGGCAAAACCTTCAACAAGCCTTTGATCTACTTAGCAAGTCAAAAATAACTCACAGGGAAAAAATTAGAGGGCAATTTAGTCCCAAACGACATTGTATTCATTGAACGTACGTGAGGAGTTCAACAAAAGGGAGAACTCAGAAAGGTTTCAGGGAACAGTGTGTTTTATTCATCACCGTGCTCGGTACCTAGCACAGAGAGAATGCCAGATGTCAGCGCCCAGCCAACAGAATAATCTGGCGGAACGCCCGAGGAATGGAGGGGAGAGGAATGGAGGGAGCACCTAACAGAGGGCAAAGCATGAACTGAATTTGAGCACAGAGGGCTGAGGAGATGATTATAGTCTCTGATTTGAACCACGCTATCCCAGATTTAAGGCAGCAGTAACGAAGCAGCTTTTTAAAAAGAGGCTAGGGGAAAAGCAAGAAGGGACATGGAGGTTTGGAGCAGCAAGAGTTAGGACGCAGGAGTGAATCTCGTCTGCGGAGAGCTTTATGGTTCCACACTCTCACTTCTAGAATGTCTCAGAACAAATACAGCACACCAGAGCCCGAGGTCGTCGGCAATGGATTCTGTTTTAAAGAAGTGTTGTTTTCAATCAAGTCAGATGCTTTAAACTTTGATGAGGGACCGAGACATCATATAGCTCTCACCCAAACAGCATCTCTCAGACGAGGGCGGGATGTATTTCCTCTGAAACAGAAAACAATGCACCAGTGGCGCGAACCTAATGGAGAGTGTTGGGTGATCTATTGTTTACCGAACCACTGGACTGTGTCGTGATGAATAATCACTCCACAGGAGCTTAATACACCCTGGGAATGACCCCGAGGCCTGTACCCAGGGAAGCTAATCACGAAACTTGAAGCAACGCTGGGAGAGGAACAGGAAAACAACCCAAGCTGTTATCTTTTATTGAGTCTAGTTTCTCGTAGAGAATCCTGAGAAAACAAAAGACATCTTGTTTGAAGTGCTTCTGCCTTCTTCAAGTTCGAGAAAAATAAAATCCCTTTGAAGTACTTAACAAATCAAACATTGCTGAAGACTATTTCTTCCTTCGTATCTGAAATATTTACTAATGCTATAATTGGATAATTTTGAAAAAAAAAAAAGATTTATTTAGTTAACCTCTACTTGTGCCAGGAGCTAAGCTTTGCAGAGGGTACGAGAGACACCGACATCACCTGTAAACTGGCTGGAAATGCAGGTTCCCAGGCGCCACTCCAGAGCCAACAAATCAGAATCTGCATTTGAGCAAGAGCCCCAGGGGATCTGTGGGAGCTTGAGAGTTTGAGAAGCAGTCTTATTGGAATCACACGGGTTCTTTAAATAAGTTGTTGTTCAGTTACAGTTGCCCCACTTTTTCCACATTGCTGTCCCCTACTCCAACCCCTTCCTCTCCCACAGTCAGTCCCCTGCCCCTTGTCCATGCATGTAAGTCCTCTATTTGTGTTTCTTTGTTTGCCCTTTCCCCTACTTTCTCCCGTTACTCCCCTCCCCCCTCCCCCCTCCCCTCTGGTCACTGTCAGTTTGTTCTTTATTTCCAAGTCCCCGGTTCTATTTTGCTCATTTGTTTGTTTTGTTGATTAGGTTCCACTTATAGGTGAGAACATATGTTATGTGTCTTTCACATCATATGTTTTTGTTTTTAATGCTGTTGCCTGGAGCCCAGCCCCAGAAAGTCCTATTAAATTTGTACGGGGTGCATCCTGGGCATCAGGAGTTTCCTGAAGATCTTATGTGATTCTAAGCTGCAACAGAGTTGGAAACCACTTTCTAGGAGTCACTGCCCCAATGGTCTTGATCTTCATCCAGTCTGGTGTGCTTGCTAACACGCAGATACTGATTTTTTAGGTCTGGGTGCTTTTTTTTTTTTTAAAGTACAGGAAGTCCCACAGATCAACCATATTTTTTTAAAGATTTTATTTATTTATTTTTAAAGAGGGAAGGGAGGGAGAAAGAGAGAGAGAAACATCAATGTGTGGTTGCTGGGGGTTATGGCCTGCAACCCAGGGAATTGAACCTGCGACACTTTGGTTCACAGCCCGTGCTCAATCCACTGAGCTACACCAGCCAGGGCTTGGGTGAATTCTTAAAGCCTGCATTTCTAACCATTTCCCTGGTAATATTGATGGGATATTATTTCTCTTATATCTTTCTCCACAATACCTAGCTGCAGGCCCAAGTTGGTGCTAATTAAATAATTTTTCAGTGGCCCACTTATTTTTTCCAATATAAATATAATTGTATCTATGGCTATTTGTCATATGTATGTTTTTAAAAGGGCAGCAAAAAGTCAAACTCCTAAGAAGAGTAAGAGAGAAAATGAATGTTAACTTAAATGTCCCCAGCCTGTTAGAGGTTAAATTGTGTCCCCACCGCCCCGAAAAGACACATCGAAGTCCTAACCTCCAGAACCTCAGAACCTATTTGAAAACAGACGTAAATGCAGATGTAAGTAGTTAAAACAAGGTCCCACTGGAGTAGGGTGGGTCCTGAACCCAACGAGGTCCTCATGAGAAGAGGCGAAGAGACACGGAGACAGACACACAGGCCGTGTGACTGCGCAGGCAGAGCGGGCACCAATGCATTGACAAGCCAAGGCCGGCAGGCAGCCACCAGAAGCCACAGAGCAAGGAGGAAGGGCTCTTCCCGCAGAAGAACCGAGCAGGGCCCTACAACACCTTGTGTTCGCTTGGTCTGGGCCTGAAGACCAAGGAGCGATGTCACCCTGAGTTCAAACTTGCAGCCTCCAGAACTGAGAGGATGCACTTCTGTTGCTTCAAGCCACCCAGTTTGCGGTGATGCGTCACGGCGGCCCTAGGAAACCGACACACCGCCATCTCCTTAAGACTTCACGCACAGGCTGACATTTCCCTTTTGTGTCCGTTCGTTTGCATTCGGGGCACGTGGGCTGCTGTCCATTTACTAAAACTAAAGTGCTCTGCCAATGGCAGCTTCAAATTTGGTTCATTGTTTGCTATTACGTACAACAAGGGCAGGAATCGTAAAATAAGGAAAAAGCAAGTGAATGGAGAGAGATCTACTGAAAGAAAAAGTGAAGGAGAGCAGAAGACTGAAAAGGGAGAGAAAAAGCGCCTACGGACACTTCATAGAATTTATTATGAATAATCTTAAATTCAAGGAAAAGCACAAAAGTTCTCAGAAATAAAATTATCCCTTGAAGGAAATACATTGCTTTGTGACCCCACTGAGCTGGATTTAAAACCCAGCAGCATCTGCGAGGCTTTAAAGAAGTGATACAATGTTCACGAACACTGGCAACAATGGGAACACTTCCCTCGAGGGCAGTGTGAGAAGTCAGCCTTCAGCAGCCTGTCAGGAACATTCAGTGAAGAGTAACTAATAGTATCAGAAGGCAAAAGGAAAAGCGTTGAGCATAATTTCTTTAACAAGCTCTGCTCTAGGCCCCCTTCCATCCATTACAAAATCAATATATTTACCAGCTCAGCTAAATGTCATCTTAACCCCAGCTTAGGAGAGAAAATTTGGAATTGGCTAAATGAAAGCAATGGTGGCAACAGCAGTGACCAGGGGGACCCGCTGAGCTGTCCGTGGCCACTCTGATTGGGCCCAGGACACAGGGTACCTGGTGGGAGAAAAGGGCTTTTTTTTAAAGATTTTTTAATACTTTTTTTTTGGTTTTCAGCTTTTTTTTAATTAATTTATTTATTTTTAGAGAGGGAAGGAGGAGAGAGAGAGAGAGAGACATCAATGTGTGGTTGCTGGGGGCCATGGCCTGCAACCTAGGCATGTGCCCTGACTGGGAATTGAACCTGCAATGTCTGGTTCACAGCCCGAGCTCAATACACTGAGCTACACCAGCCAGGGTGAGAAAAGGGCTTTTAACGGCTCAGGCAGGGTGGGTGGGTGGGCACAGGCATGGAAGGCAAGCTTCCCTCCATGGTCTTCCCGTGAGGCCGACTTGAGTGAATAAAATGGTTTCCCTTTCAGTGTGTTAGAAACACATCTGACCTTGTTTCCAAATCGTATTTCATAAGGGTGTCTGCGCAAAGACCACACCTGACGGAAACTTCATTATGGGTGTCTTTTTGTAGAGGAAAAAAAAGGAAATAGAAGTGGCTTTTAACCTTTATTTATTATTGAGCTTCATAATGAGAACAAACTAAGTCCAAATTGAAAATATTTTTAAGCCAAGTAAAATCCAGTCACAAGCCAGTATTTTCCTTTTTTTAGAAACAGTCATTGGACAAGAAGAGGGAAAAAAGTTGTGAAGTTTATCCTACTGGAGACAGAAATGGGGAGTTTATTTTCAGAAAGGAGACAACATAACGTGTTCCTTTAATTTTGTTTTCTCCTTGTCAGAAGAATTGCTAAACTACCCCCAGGCAGACAACTATATCCTCAACTTGAACCTGAAAAAATTATTCTGGAATTATTTAATGTCCTGGGTAGTAGGAAGAATTTAGTCTATGTACTACATGAAGGAGAAATGTCTTTTTTTGAGACATTTGCTTGTACCATTGTGCTGCTGAGTGAACGTGACTCCTCGCCCTCCAGAATTCACGTGGTAAATCCTACCCCCCACCCCCGTGTGATGACCTTAGGAGGAGATTTGGGGAGTGATTAGGCCGTGGGGGTGGAGCCCTCCAGAATGGGATTAGTGCCCTTCTAGAAAGAGAACGGAAGCTTGCGTCTGTCCCCTGCTCTCTGCCCTGTGAGGACACGCAATGAAGAGAAGGTGCAGTCTGTGAACCTGGAAGTGGGCCCTCACCAGGCACAGGCACACGGGCACCTTGATCTTGGACTTCCCAGCCTTCAGAACTATGAGAAATGAATGTATGCTGTACAAGCCATGCAGTCCACGGTATTCTTCCCAAATGGACTAAGACATTATTAGTCCCTTATAAGACACTACATTATTTCTATTGCATTATAATTTATCTCTGTGCGGGTCACACTACCTTTGAAATCCTGAAGGATTAAGATGATCTAATTCAAGGTTTTATGCTTAGGATCCTCTAGTTCCTCAGTAAATGGTGTTGAATGAATGAACTATCATACAACTATGGATTGGGCTTTAATATGCTCCGGCGAACTCGAACCCAAGACACCTGATACAGTGGACAGATACTCGTCAGTGTTTTGCTCTCCAGTCATCTGAAGACTGTCTCTTTGTCTGAAGCTGGAGATTCACTTCTCCAAGCCCCTGGCTACCCCCTCCCCAATCACATTTCCAATGATCCCATCATGACGCTGATGGGCAGCGGTTCCACCAGGCTGGCGGCAGAGGGAGCCCCGACTGGAACCAAGAGTCTAAGGGGAGCAGTGCCGCCAGTGGCGCACGGCCCACCCCACAGGTCCCGGGGTCAGCAGTCACTGCAGCACAGCCTCGCAGGACTGCCTGCCTGGGAAATGTGCTGCTGTTGGGGCCCCAGCACCTCCTGCTCCCAAGCCCTTTCCCATCCTGGCGCCCCAGCCTTCCTCGAGATGCTGAGCTACCTTTTCACTCTTGTTTCAGCATAAATCATCCAAGGTTTACTTCTGTGCCTGTAACTAAGAACCCTGCCGGGTCCAACTGGGCTTCATTGTTAATCAACAGGTTGACAGTCTCACCTAAGTACCCTGGGGTTAACTAGATTACCTGTTTGTACACGTGGCCTTTTTTTGACTGGTTGTCTAGACTGGCTTCCTGTTCTGAAATCCTTTGATTCCATTGGGGCAGTTTCAGGGAGGGTTGTCAACATTATGTTAACCCAATTAATACCTGTGCTTCTCATTCATTCATCAACAGCCGTGTGAGTGCCTTCTAGATGGATAGACCAGACACCACAGTTTTCCCAGCGTGGCTCATGTCTTCTGAGAGCTCTGGTCAGGAGGAGCGTTCTGGACTGTTGGTGACATGAATATCATCAGGGCCAACGCCGAGAGCTGCCCAAGCTCCATCGCCCGTCAGCTGACAGCGTCTCATAGACCAACGGCCGTGTCACTGAGCGGAGGAAGAAAAGATGTTCATGGACCCAATTTAACCCTGATTCGTGGAGCTCTTTGGTCAAGTGCTGTCGTGGGAGTTAAACAGGCTTAGGGTGTCCCTTCTTACGCATACCTGTCACACGAATCAGACGAAGTCATTCTCGCCCAAGAGAGAATGGCACTGGCGACTCAGTGGCACAGTGGCACGGACTTGTGGGGAGGTGAGAAAGGAAGTTATTGTGGCGTTGAAAGATTCTAAGGGCAATGAGGAAGCTTACTTTTAATGAACGATCACTCTGGCTGGAATCTGGAAAGAGCGTTAAAGGTAAATGATAAGAAAAACTGCGGGAGGACGCGGGGTCCAGCTGGAGTGAACACGGCAGAGATGGACAGAAGGGATGGGTCAGAGATATGTTTTAAAGGTGCAGTCTGAAGGACTTGGTGACAGGTTGGGTGTGGGAGGTGAGGGGAGAGGAAGCGACAGTCAGGGAATGCTCCCAAGTTTACGGCTTGTGCAGCAGGGTAATGAAGTGGAATTTACTGAGCGATAAAAACAGGAGTGGGAAGGAACTGGGGAAGGGGACAGAGCAAGATGAATGTTTCAGTTTTGCACAGTCAGTTTGTGATTCTGCAAGACATTCAAGGAAAAACACCAATGTGCTGTTATGCATGTGAGTCTTGATCTCTGAGTGAAAATCAAGCCACTTTCACGAGCCACTTGGAAAACTCCTGGATGAATCCCTTATAACTCGGAGCCTTAGCTTCATCTGAATAATGAGACCTAACACCTGTCTCTCTCCACTGGGCGGGGCAAAATATAAAGGAGGCAGAGTCTACGAGGGCCTCTCTGAACTATAATTCACTACAGACATGCAGAGTGCTTAATGAGTGAGCTCGAACTCTTCGTGTTGGTACGAGAAATGTGAAATAAGGGCATATACAGTGCTAAGCTGTGTCCCTAATGACAAATGTACACACGCTAGAGATACAGGGAGAGAAAGAAGAAAAAGGAAGGAAGGAAGGAAAAAAGGGAGCAAGGGAGGGAGGAAAACAAGCCACCAAAAATAGAAGTCTTAGTGATTTTTATGTCATGTACTTGTTAAAACATTACTTTAAACAAAAGGTAACATCATGACTTGCATGCGAACACAAATGTTTTAAAGATTTTATTAGCCTGTTAGTGAGGAAACTAATAAGATGAAAACAACACCCAGTTCAATGGTGAACACATACACACACACACGTGTGTGTTTCCAAGGAAGGGTTCACTCAGCAGGCCTGGGTTTCTCAAACCTTGCACATTCCACAGAAAGGGTTGGTCCTGGGCTGACACCTGGGAGGTGGCCTCTGGGCCCCAGAACATCCTGCCTGCTGAGCATTTTGCATGTTTGCATGTCCGAGGCTTTGAATCAGACTGTAGCGGGCTGACCTCTAAGTGGGGACACTGAGCGAGACTGTCAGTTTCAGGGAGCCACCTGTCTATGGAACCGACCCCGGACACTAGGCTCAGGACAGCATCCCAGGCTGGAAGCTCCTTCCGCGAGTTGTCACATGTTGCTGCTGGGGAATTCAGCGCTGTCTGTGCAACTGCACCGGGAGAGAACCCCCGGAAACCTGTGCTGGTTTCTCCTGGATTCTGCCCTACCTGCCTTTTCCCTCGGCTGATTCGAACCTGTGGTCACTCACTGCAAAACCATAACCATGAGTATGCTGGCTTTTCTGTGTCCTGAGTCTTTTCTAGTGAATCATCGAGGGTGGTCTTGGGGACCTCTGACACATTCAGTCATCAATGAGTAATGGTCAAATCTACTAAAGGTGCAAAATAGGCCTCTTTGATAGGGCAGATTGAAATATTCCTCATTCCACAAAATGAAGTTATATTACTATGAGTTTTTTTAATTTACAGATTTGTAAAGCAGGTCAAAGTCAGTGAAAGACACAAAACTGTATAGAAGCAAAAAACTCTGCAGCATAAACTGCACAGAGCTCAGCATTATTTTTGACCATTGCAAAGCTCTCTACAATTTGTTCTGACATATTCATCAAGGCACTTCCTCGTGATGACTCCTTAAGGAAGTCCCGTCATCCCAGGCGATAAAGCATCTCTGGAGGCTCAAATAAATGGAAAGTGGTTCGTTTATTTAAAAGGTGATTGTCATTTTAATGTATTTAATCAAATCAATGCCATTTGATTCTCCAATTTATGAACTGTAAATTTCTTAAGAGTAAATGAAAATCCATTCTATGTATTCTTGAGAAAGATTCAGTTCCAGGTTATTCGAAAAAGAAACATGTTTTCAAGGAATAGCCTATATACACACACACGTATATGTATATACATATATATTTTCAAAATTAAAGAGAGGGACTAAAAAGACTTATACCTTTATTATCAAACAATGGTTGATTTTTAGGGAACTACTTTGAAGGCCTCACCTGGAGAAAGTCTTGAATAGAAAAAATGGTTACCAAAGGAGCTACCACCTGAGGGCATTCTAACTGGGCAGCTCGAGTTTGAAAGAGGAGACAGAGGTAAAAATTACAAGGTGGTTGGGGAAGTGAGAGCGCAAATGCAGATCCCAGGATCCTGGAAGTGAGGGTGACCCTGGAAGCCTGCTCCCCAGTGCCCCTGACACCCCTTACCCATGCTGCTAAAAGGGCAACGTCATCAAAAACTAACAGAACGATGGCTCTTTGCTGCCTAAAGTAGCCCCAGTGGCTGCCCATTGTTGAAGGATAAACACAGATTTCTTAACTTGATATACAAAGTTCCTCTCAAATCTCACTTTGTGCCTTTCCTTAACAAACACCCTTTATTCCAGCTGCCAGTGGTTCCTAAGTTGGAATCACCTGCGGAGCTCTGAAACCTGTACCTCCCGGGCCTCCCCTCAGACTGATTGCATCGGCCCAGACATCGGAAGCTTGTTAAATAAAGCTCTTCAACTAACCCCAGAGTGCAGTCAAGACTGAGAACCTCTGGACTGATTGTTCTGACGTCCCCACCTGGGGCTTCAGAAAAACATGTGGCTGTACTGACTCTTCTCTCTCTAAACTAAATGATTGTTTAACTATTGAACCTGGGTTAATTTTTCCTTTGCAAGCACATTTCCCCCCAAATTATCTTAAAGGCTTTGTTCAGAGGATTAAAAGTCACAGAACATAGATTAGCCTCTCATTCAGGAGCAAATTCTTTCCTAATCAAATCACATTCTTTCTGTCTCCACATCCCAAAGGACTCGGCCGGGTGGAAAGAACTGCGGAGCGGCAGCGACTCTTGCTCGCTCTGGTTCCTGCCAGCCAGCGCCGAGGTACCAGGTGTCCGTTAAATTTAGGGTTAAGAGAATGACTGCTCTCCCCTGGCCAAACCAGCCAATTAGCATGGGGAACTGACACCAAGACATGGCATTTGAAATAGTGCTCGTGAGCCCAGCATTCTCTTCCTCACAACCTTTCTCCTCTTTTTCCTTTTTTTTTTTTTTAGTTAGAAAGAAACAGAGGAAACAGAGGGATGAGAGAGAGGGGGTGGGGGAGAGAGAGGGAGGAAAGAATGAAAGAAGATAAAAATGTCGCCTTTAAGGAAGCAGAGCTAATGCCCAAAGATCTTCAGAGATCAGCAAATGGCAGCCTTGTCCAGACGGGACACCCTCAAATTGTCCTCACAAACTCTGGGTGTTCACAGCCTCAATGGCCCCTTGTTATAGCTGCTTCTCCATGTGTTCTCATCCACAAGCCCCCATGGTGCCCCCCTGCAGCCGAGCCCTGAGCGCTTGGCAACAGCAAATGACAGGATGACATCCGGACACAGCTCACTGCGCTCCTCTGCCCAACGACTTTGCTCTGAAAGACAGCTTCGTTCCTGTCATCAATGAGAGGATCTGAAATCATGTCAAACCAACACACACCAATCATATAAAGCCGTGTGAAGAAATGGGTCTTGGGCAGTCACAGAGCGAAGGTTCTCTGGTTCTTCAGCTATTCCCACCTCCATACCTGTGCCCCCCGCCTTTTTGTCTCCTCAAAGACCCTTCCTACGTGGATTCTTCCATGGAACGTTTCATCAGGCAGGTACGTGGCAAAGCTCCCGTTTTCTACTGGCAAGAAGAAATGCAGGATATCACACAGGGAATCTATCCACACGGCATGGCAAATGTAGCCCAGCCCAATTCAGAAAACTGGCAGGGAGTGAGCCGGCACACAGGAACGGGGCCCACGGATCGGTTTTCCCGTGGCGGATCAGGCCTGCTATGAGGCTTGTTTTTTGCTAAAACTCCCTCACCCTGAATGTAGGTAGCAAATGTTTACTGCATAGCTTTAAAGTAACTTCCTAAAATCTGCGCTAAACCTCCAAGTATGGACTGTAACCAGTGCAAAGACTTAACCCCTTGATTTGCAAATATCCTTTCCTTCATAATCATTAGCAATATTCTTTCCTCTGTTATCTGTAAAAGGTAATCACCTCAAGTGAACCTGGGCATAGTAAATGAAGACCATCCTTGATGTAATGTGCCCAGAAAAGCAATAAAAGCCTGTCCGGGCAGGGGGCAGGGCCCTCTCTCGCTTAGAGAGTGCCGTGCCGTCCCTTTTCTGCACGGGACTTCTGCAGTCCGTGTGAATTTGTTCGTTGCAGCCACAACACACGGACCCCACAGGCCGGAGTTCGCATCAAATTACTACAGGGAAGTAAAGCAATTGACCATGTAGTTTGATTCAGGTCAGTCTTTTGCAATTTATTTCTACCCATTATTTTACCCCTAAACCAGTTTAAGAGTCTCCTGTTAGTTCTACTATTGCTAAGGAGTAAGTGTCCAGTTGTACCGTCTCTCTAGAGTGTACATTGGTTATTCAGCCCAGCAGAACTTGTGATCTCCAGAAGTGCTCATGGAGATATGCTTCCAGCTGCTTCTTGCCTTTTTTTTTTTTTTTTTGGAAAGGGTCGGGGGGAATACAGGCTCCAGCCATTGCCCTCTGCTACTCCAATGGAAGATGTTCTAAAATATTTATTTTCTGCCTTCCAGCCTTTCCCCCAAATTGGCATCTGGCTTTGTCCACAGCACTCTCAGCCTTGACCAAAATGCTCTGCTTCCAGATTCCCATTTTCACAAAGTTTCATTCATCCTTCCTCACTCAACTCCTATGGTTTGTTTGGAGAGTCCCTCCTTGACTTTGAGTTGTAGGTCCTTTCAAAGAGCAGCTTTCTCAAAACCCACATTTATGTCAAAATAGATCCTGCCTCCTCTGATAAAGCACACACTTTATCCTCACATGCTGCAGTGGTGGGAATTTTCATGAAGACCAGTGGAATCATCTGAGTGATTTGAAGGACTTGAAAAAAAATAACCTAGTGTTGATTTTGAGATTTACTAAGGGAAGGGAAGAAGGTTAACAGGCAATTTTAGTGAAATTGGACACAAGAAAAATATTTCAATGACAGTGGTGTCCTTTTTTTGAGTAGACAACCTCTGAGCGAGAGAGAGAAAGGTGCTGGAATTACAATAAGCTTTTTTTTAAAAAAAAGAAAAAAAAAGCATTACACAGTATGCAATATGTGAGATTCCAACAAAATGAGAGCGTCAAATCAAACTATTTTTGATTAAAAAGTAAAGCTTTTGTAAGGAGTAGCTTGAGAGTACTTCAACTTCAAGGATGAGGACAGGTGAGAAGAATCACAAAAGCCAAGCTCAATTCTGCCATCTGCTGCCTGGCAGCAGCAACCATGGCCGATGGAGACCTGAGTCTGCTCCAGGCCCCAGGGTCACCGCCAGAACGTCAACGCCCACTTAGAGAAAGATGGCACAGAAGCCACTGAGATTACGCTCAAGAGATGCGACAAAGCTTGCATCAACAATAACGTACTGGGTTCGATTCAACCCAGCGGATAATTCCACGAGCTGGGGCTGCTAATATACCTAACACATAACTAACTGTATTCCACCTCCTTCCCAAAGCTTCTGGGGTAAGAAATCTATACAATGCCTTTGAATGCTCGGCAACGTTGTGGGAGAACAGCCTCACATTCTCCTAGTTTCATTGATATCTCACCAACCTGGATGTGACACATTATCCTCCTTCGCTCCTCAAGGGAAGATGGGTCTTTAGATATGGAAGGAGCACTCTGGGGTTCGTGTGCTCCGTTATTCTTTCTTTTTCAAATGTTTTAAATATTTTATTTATTTTAGACAGAGGGGAAGGGAAGGAGATAGAGAGGCAGAGGAACATCAATGTGTGGTTGCCTCTCATGGGCACCCTACTGGGGACCTGGCCCACAACCCAGGTATGTGCCTTGACTGGGAATTGAACCGGCAGCCCTTTGTTTCATAGGCCAGCACTCAATCCACTGAGCCACACCAGCCAGGGCTGTGCTCTGTTATTCTTGAACAATGTTGTCTTTCAAAGACAAAAAATAGAGAACATAACTTGAAACACTATAGTTTTGCCTCCCTGAGAAAATGACTTCCACCTTAAATTCTGCCTTGAGTCATATTTTGCCAATGAAAACCCACAGCATATTATATTTGTAGTCAACAATAACATATCTTATTCTCATATGGAATAAAGAGCAAGGAATCACATTTTCTGTCTAGATTGCTACCTCCGATAGCATGGAGGAGCACTGACGAACATCAGCCTAGTAACCCTGTGATTCTCGTGTGTTGCCGACCGCTTGTCAGTTGTGTGGACCGGTGATTCTCAACCATTTTCATCTCATGGCATGCATAAACTAATTATTACTGAAGTCTGTTCACATCAAAAATACATTATATTTTTTTGCTGATCTGACCAAAAAAAAAAGATATAATTTTGATTTATGCACACAGGATGGCCATTGTTGTGTTGACTGTTGTCATTTTTTAATTTCACAACCTCAGGAAACGAGGTCGGTGCCCCTGACTAACAGTCAGGTACTGCATGTTTTAAAAATTCTTGCAGCACATCAGGTGAAAAAGGAAGAAGCCAGCATTTTGCAAAGACTGAGGCACAGCGGTTACAAGCATAGGCTTGCAGTCCAGAAGTCACGGGCCTGGTTTGTGGCTCAGTTCCTCATGAATTCTTAACCTTGCCACACTCCGTTTCCTTGTCTATGAAAACCTGTCTTATCGGATTGCTGTGAGAACTAAGAGACAACCTATGTAGAGAAATAAGAATAGCGCCGGCACACCAAAACATCCTCTGTAAATAATCATCATTATTGGGATTATTATAACCAGTTGAACTTCAACTTTTGAGAGTATAACCACAATCCCATACTTTTATGGTGCTTCATGGTTTCCAAAAATTCTTGCTTATTTAGTTAATGCCATAAGCTTCTGAGATAAGTGGGTATAATTATGTTCCCATTTGGCTCCAAGAGGTCAGTGGCTTGCCCAAGAGTGCGCATGTGGCTTGGTGGCTGCGAAAAGGCCCTAGAACTCACACCGGGGTCTTCTGACGCCACTGCAGCTGCTCCGAGGAGAGAGGGTCCAACCACTGAGATGTTAGATCTTGCTCCAGCTGGCACTGGTGAGACACATTCCAGACCTGGTCAGTTTTATCCTGCTCCTCACACAACTTGAGGCACAGAGTTGCAATTACTAAGACTGTCCTAAATCTCTAAGGAATACTAGGCTTGCACTAATCCATATCCAATTGTACCAATGGGTATGCCTGGATGCATCCCTTCCTATGCTTAGATTGGTTTATAAGCCCTTAACAAAGGCTTCCATTCCTCCCGTATAAAATCCCCAATGGCACTGGCATCCGATTGCACTATTTTCTCGGGAGACTCCTACTTACAGAGGGAGGCCAGAGCTGCAGCGCTTGTACACAGGTGTCCTTCGCCCAGAGGACGTCCTGCCCAGCCACACTCCTCTCACCGCTGCAGACACAGCGTGTGCCTGCACACCGCACACCTCTGTCCACACTGCCTTGGCCTGGAGGGCCTTCCCACTCCCCTCCCTCCACCTTCTCCAACACACACAACAAGACCCTGCCAGATAGCACCTTCTCTCCAAAGCTCGCCTTCACCGACCTCCTGAGAGGATGAATGGCTTATTCATCAGTATTTTTTTCTCTCTTTTAAAAAATATTTTATTTATTTTTAGAGAGAAAGGAAGGGAAGGAGAAAGACAAGGAGAGAAACATCAATGTGTGGTTGCCTCTTTGCATGCTCCCTGCTGGGGACCTGGCCCACAACCTAGGCATGTGCCCTGACTGGGAATCAAACCAGCAACTCTTTGGTTCACAGGCAGGCACTCAATCCACTGAGCGACACCAGCCAGGGCTCACCAGTATTTCCAGGGCAGTCTCCCACGTTTCTCTTTATTGCACTTACATGTATTTTTTCATCAGTGTTTGTGTGTGTGTCCAGACTCTCCCCACATTTCTCTTTATTGCACTCATACATATGTTTTCATTAATGTTTGTGTGAGTGTTTCCAGAGTCTCCCCTGGACTGAAGATTCCTCGAGGGCAAATATCACACGTCACTTAACTTTAGAGTACGATGCACGTGTTTGATCTGTGACATACACTGAGCTTAGAAGCCACAGGTGGCATGCTGAAGTGAACTAGCATTACACCTCAGGCATCTATTTGATGCAACTTTCAGAAATCTCTGCATGTCCATTTCAGAAGGTCCCTCCCAACTGGCCAGCAGCCCCCCAAGGGGTAACTCGAGCAAGGGAGAGAAATTGTGCCTCACACTGGGACTGGAAATGTGAAGGAACTGATCCACTTAGAAATTCTATTCCAAGAAAGCAACACCTTTCCCTTCCCGTTTCCATCAAATCATAATAAATACTTAAATAAATCAGGGCACGTAATGCACTTAGTATTTTGTCTTTTGACCAGTCGCTGTATGGCTTTGAGCAAACTGACGAAATTAGCTATTTTTTTTTTCTTTTTCTCACATCTCAAACAATTGTTAGTGTCTCTGCTACATAGACGTTAGGATTTTGTTTAGATCTCCTCAGTTTTGGTCAAGTTTAAATATAGTCTTTAAATCCAGGATTCTAGTACTCCAATTTCAAAGTATATGCACTCCTATCCCTAAGACCATCTTTTTCTCCACTGTTTTCTTCATGGCTGTCCTGAATCATCCTTAATTTAGAGCCTCACAAATTCATTTGGCATTTACCCCGACATTCTCAGGAAGACTTAATTTATAAAGTCTGTAAACATATTCTTTCTGCAAAATAACAGCACCCCCGTCGGTGTTTACTGAGCCAGCTCACGTTTCTGAAAGAAATATGTGACTTCATGGCGTTCATTCCACCTTGCAATGACAGGTGGTGGAGGAGGTGGGGGAAGGCTAGCAGACAGCTGGGGAGGAGAACCAAAGGTTTTCACACACTTGAAATGAGGAACCCTCAACATTCAGAACCTGCACAATTCTAATTGTCCTCGGGCTCCCTGGCGGAAACCGCTGAACCGAAGCGAGCCGGCACTGCTCCCGAGTCACTTGCACTCTTGCGCCGGACAGCAGCCAGTGCCCCTGGGACCAGATTCCTGTTTACTTTGTAGTGACTGTGGCAGACGAGCTGCCTGCCAGTAGCTGGACAAGCAGTGAAAACACAGCTGGAGGCCGTCACAGGGAGGAAACCACAGAGCAAGTTAACTTGTGAACTTCGAGGACGGAGATTAAACACTGTGCAGTGAAGCTCAAATGGTGGCCGAGGCCAGAAGGAGGAGAACCTGGGCTGAGAAGCCCCCTTGAGAGTTCGGTAAAACACCCGTAGAAGGAATTACGCACCATTGTCCTCCTGTTTGTGTTTCCTTATAATCACTGGCTTTCAGAGGTTTCTCCTGGAAAGGTTATTGATGGACCATGTGTCAGAAATGCAAGTTTTATTTCGTTCTGCTTCTCCTGTTCTTTCTGAGATGTTTGGTGCAGAGAGAACTGAAGCCAAAGGACAGCATTTGGTGTCATAATGAGTGTTCCCAGATACAGTTCAGAACCCAGGATAGCTCATTATGTATTAGCATGGACCCACTGTGTACTTTGGGTTATAACCCCAAAGTTATTCTTTTTTTGTCCCAAATGCTTTTTGTGGTTGAATTTATTTTCTTCAACATGACATCCTGAGGAGCTCATAACTTTTCTTTTTTAAAATATTTTATTTATTTTTAGGGAGAGGGGAAGGGAAGGAGAAGGAGATGGAGAGAAATATCCATGTGTGGTGGCCTCTCATGCGCCCCCTAGTGGAGACCTTGCCCACAACCCAGGCATGGGCCCTGACTGGGAATTGAACCAGCAACCCTTCGGTTCACAGCCCACTGAGCTCAAACCACTGAGCTACACCAGCCAGGGCTCATAACTTTTCTGTTGGCCAAGACAGCTGACTTGGAAGAAGCTTCGTGTATGTCTTTGTTACTTTCTCCATTCAGGTACATATTCTATTGCACGGGGTTCATAATCCTGGGATCAGGAAACTTCTATTATGATTGTAAACCATTGAGTAGACATTCCAGTCAAAGAACTCACGTGCAAAGGCCGTGAGCCCACGACACTAGGGGTTTTAGTTGTCCGGCCCTGTAAGGGGTCGGATGGCCCCAGGGCGTGGTTGAGAAAAGGCTCACTAGTGTCCTCGGCAGGCTGTAACACAATCAGGACGCCATCACTGCGTGTATGTGGGCACTGACCCATTATTCTTCCATCTATAATGAGCCTATTTTAAACATAAATTTAAGATTTGATGCCATTCCAATGACCCTGAAACTTACAACCTTGCTTCAAAAGACAGCAAATAAAGTATCTTGAAAGATGCATATTGTTGGGATGGCTGAGTGTTTAAAGTGTGTCAGCAATACCAAAATATGACTTAAAATGACATATCCCCATTTAAGCAGGTTTTTAAATGGCTATATTGATCAAAATATGTTAACTGCTATAACTGCCCTGGCCGGGTGGCTCAGTTGGTTGGAACATCATTCATACACCAAAAGGTTCCGGGTTCTGTCCCCAGACAGGGCATATACCCTAGGTTGTGGGTTCGATACCTGGTCGAGGCACCTATGGGAGACAACTAATCGATGTTTCCCTGTCACATCGATGTTTCTCCCTCTCCCTTCTCTCTCTCTCTCTCTCTTTCCCACTTCCCTTCTCTCTAAGATCATTAAATATATTCTCAAGTGAGGATTTTTTTAAAAAATGTGTTAACTGCTATGATAAATAACCTCAACATCTTAGTAGGTTAACATAATAAACATTTGTTTCTCATTCAAGTGAAATCCCATCTAGATATCTAGATATTTCTGATCAGGAAGCTCTCCTGTATGACTCTCCATCTGATCACGCGGATGGGGAAGGGGGCGTGCCCAGAGACCACCTGCAGCACCTGGCCGAAGGGGCGGGGCACTGGCTGGGAGGCACCCTGCCCTGCACCCTCTCCTCCTCCTTCCCACCGACCCTGTTCAGCACCGCAGTCCCACCCACATGCAGTGGGGGTTGGGAATTGTAGTCTGCCGGTACCCAGGAGGGGAAAGACAATGAAAAGCAGTTGACTGAACACAGCATTATTGTGTCTACCACAGCTGATTAAACTATTTTCCTGAAATAACAGATTCTAACATAGTTTGTTCTTTTTCCATCATAATCTTCCCATCCTTTCTTACCATTCTTTCTCACTTTTATTTCCAGGATTCTCTCCTGGCACCTCAGGACTTTGTGATCTCTGTGATTCTAGCCTTGATTGAGAGCTCCTCTTTCCTTGGCCTGTGCTCCGCCCCAGGGACCTTGTTCATCTCCCCGGCTTCAGCTGCCTGTGTTTCCACGTCCATTCCCACCATCCACGTGTCTGTCTTGACCTCCTGATGCGTATTTTCAAATGCCCGCCGGGCATACCCATCGAGATGGCTCAGAGGCTCCCACACTGAGCATGTTCCAAGATAAATGTATCTTTTGCCGAAATTATACTCTTACTTGTCTCTTCTGCTTTTTCAGGGATCAGACCATTTCACAGTGGTTTCTCAAGCCATAACCAGGGAATCATTCTAGAGTTTTTTACTTTCCCCTCACAATACACCCAATTTCTTTCTTGACCTTGGCATGTGGAGATGATTGTATCTCCTTTATAACACCAGCTAATTACTGCATCAGCAGGAAGTCCAATATTTACCTTCAGGGAGCCCTACTTGCTCTGAATGATGCACGTTTTCCTACTCAGGGTACTTACTCGAGTTTACCGACTTGGCTCCAAGGGGTCAGTCCTACCGCCAACTATCAAGTGGGGAGAACCAAGAAGGCTAACAGAAGCACTTACGTGCTGAGCACTGAGTGCCCGATGGATTGCTTGTCCACGTGTTCCGATTTCTCCGCTGTTCCTTGTTACAGTCCCTTCAGTTCATGCTTAAACATTGAGTCACTGCATCTGAAACATGAGCCCAGGCATGCTTCTGGCTTGACCAAGAGTGGCCTCTACCGTATCCATGTTTCATGGATGTGTGCCACCGGCACATATTAAAACTGGGACACCGCAATTTTTCTGCACATTTCTTAGGAAAATTGGGAGTCCCTTCTGCCCGCAGACTTCAGTCAGCATCGACTCTGCCTTCCAGGGATGTCCCTTCCACACCAAAGGGCTTACTCCACTCATTCTCTGGAGAAACATCAGAGTGGAAGTAAAGGAACTAAAATACTTAATTCAAGTACTGTCATTGACCAAGAGCAACTGGACAGAAGTCACACTTCTGCACTAAACAGACCTTCCATGCAAACACATTTTAATATTTACACATGAAAAAAATTTTAATTATGCCTAAGCTTGTGTCTTTTAAGGTACTTAAAAGTAGCGTTGGGGGATCCAATCATTATTTTTTAATATTCCAAAATATCTAATGAGCATCACATTTTGGTCTTTGTTAGAATTGCTTGGGATGACTACAGCATCCATTTGCTTCTGGTTGGAATTCAATTTGGTATCAAAATAGCGGTTAACTTTGAAGAACATTTTCTTATTAATAAATATTGAGAAATTATTTGTAACCTAGTGTTTGTGGTCTAGGTGACAGGACCTTCCACACCACGGGGCGCAGGGCAGAGGAGTAACCAAAGGGTCTCTGGGTGGTACCTGCTCAGCCTCATCAGCCAGTTGAAAGCTCGGCCAGAGGCTGGGAGAAAAGGCACACGTAGTTTCCACATTGCGGGGAGTGTGCAACCAACCACCAAGGGCAAGGGGAAGCGGAGTTCCCTGGAGTTCACAGGCAAGACATTTGGTAGATGGCTGAACCCAACCTGTGTGACCACCCACGGTCTCCTTCTAATAAGTGCACGTGACAGTTTCCAACAGCTTGCAGCACAAGAGTAAGATCTTACAAAGTTTCTTCTTTTTCAATAACTTTAAATAGATACTTAAATATGATCTGTTTAGATATGGAGGTATATGTGTATGTGTGCATGAGTATGTATTACATATGTAAGTGGGTATATGTGCACGTACATACATATGTGTTTCCAATTCAGAGACTGGAGTGACACAAACTTACAAACAGGTGTTCTCCATGGTGCTGCATCAGCAGAGGACTTTGTCCTCATTATTCCCAAAGAAAGTGGGATATTTTTTTCCTCAGTCTTTCGAAGTAACCTGCTATGTGTTGGATGTCTGGAATGAGAGAACTCGGTGCTATCCAAAGCAATACCATGTCACCCTTGATATCCAATGACTAATGCTCCCCCCTCCTTTGTTCTTACCTTCCTGCCACATGTATCCTTCTATAAACCCACTGTAAAAATAAAAACTCCCACCCACCCTTCTACATGATGCTATGTGACCATGGGCCCGGGCTCTGAAAATCACGTTTCTGCTTTGCCTGCGACTCTCCGTTTCCACCAATAGTGGTCGCTAGAGGGAGGCCCCTTCTTGTTCCTCCTAGCGGTGGACTTCCACCCTAGGATGGGCCACTGGCCTCCGTTTCCTGCCTTATTTCACTATTCTTAGAACTAACCTAAATAGTTCAGCCTTAGAGATACAGGTACCAGCACTGCCTGGGAAGTCATCCCATCTCTGGGCTCCCGAGGTACCAGCAGCACCCTGAGAGCACCCTCCCATCCCGCACAGGCTTATGGTTCTGAGTTTCAGGGCCACTAAGACAGAACTTAGGGGGAGATGTGGGAGAGGCAGCCAGTAAAGACAAAGCTTAGGACTCTGGTCCGGAGAGGTGCGGGCCTCTTACAGTTACTCCTTCCTCGTTACTTCAGTGTCCCCTCTTTGTCTTGGTATTTCTCCAGTGCCGGTGTGAACCATTCCTCGTACTGAATTCTCACTGCGGAAATGCCCAAAATGGTGTCTGTTTCCCTGGACCCTTACTGATACACCACTTACCCAGCAAACCACTGTATTCTGCTGCCTAAAAGAATCAGATGAATCAGCATTACCCACACACAGTAAGTCATTACCAAGTAGAAGCTGAGCTTCTTAACACACAAGTGTAAGATATTAGGGAAATGATGCAGCATAAAACCCAGGTGTGGCTGTCCTGGAGCTCCCTTATTTCATCACTGTGTCCCAGCCACACTGGCCTTCTTTGAGTTCCTCAGTTACCATGCTTTCCTTCCGCTCAGAGTTCCTGCACATGCTGTTCCCTTTGCTTGGAATACTCTTCCTGACATTCACCTGGTTCACACCTGTGCCTTTTCCAGATCTAAATTCACTCATCACTTCCTCAGAGGAGTCTTCCCAAACCCTCCAGGTGAAGTCAGGGATGTTCGTAGCACCCTATACTTCTTAAAAGAGTAGTATTGAAATAAATAATCAAGTCATTAGTTATCAAGGGCTAGAATGGAAGTTCTATTAGAGCATCAACCATTTCTGTAACATACTGCCTGTTTTGTAACTCCTCAGTTCTTGTCACTACAGTGGAGTTAAATAACAATATGCATACAAACAATAGCAATCATTGAACACCAGCTTGGTGCCAGGTGCCGTATTAAACATGTTACATGCATTATTTCATTTAACCCTCCCAACGACCTGAAACTATAGATACGACTATCACACTGAACAGAGAAGGAGCCTAAGGCACCGAGACAGTGAGCGTCTGGAACAAGACCAGTCAGCGAGCCACTGATGGAAAAGCCGGGATTCCAGGCACTGTTACTCCACAGCCTGCACTTGGGGTAGATGTGTGAGGGGAGGGACAAAGCTGGCAGTCTCATTGCGAAGTCAAAGCTTCCACAGACCAGACAGGCAGCACAGGTTACATCTGAAAGAACTAGTGCAGACACACTGTGTGAGCAGACAGAGAAAGGGCAGGTCCCAAAGGCAGGCTTCCCCGAGTGTCTGGGATTTCGGCAGGACCTGGAAGGCAGGGCCGTGCAAGATAAAGGGGGAAGGAGAAGGGGGTCCTCTCAGGCAGAGCAAGCAGCTCAAGAAAGTCTCCTCCAACTCCTTCACCTTCAGATGACTTTTAAAAACAAAGAAAACTATTGGAGAAATGATAAGAGATTAATTTATTTTAGGGATGATACTTTGAAGACTCTTTTCCCAGCAGACCAAAATAAGCACCGTCGCCATTTCTTATAAAGCACTTCTAACCCGAAAAGGACGATCACAAAGAATGCTGGAACTCAGGGATGTGAGCCAAGGTGAATCGGGGCGAGAGGCGGACCGCATCAGAGGGCATCAGGACACGATGCCGCCTGCCACGGGCCGCTACCGGCAGGGTGGAACGGAGCCACAGGACACTCGCAGGGCGGCGCTTGTCCGGCAGAGCCAGGCAGGAAATCTGTGTTCCAGAACTGACACTGGGCTGGAACTCAGCATTCTCTGGATGGAGCCCAGAAAAGAGGGAAGGGCGCAGGGACTGAATTGACAAAATGTTCAAAGCCAGAACCAAAAGAAGTCGCTTGCAAAAATGGGTCAGCAAATGGAGCTGGTATTAATAGCAAAGCATAGATGGAGGCAGGTACCGTTGAAGGAAGGGCTTATAGAAAATGAGAAAGTGTACGGAAGGATCATAAGACACTTGGATTCAGGCTGATTTTCCTTTCTTTTTTCTTTTTTTAACTCCACTTAGAAAGAGCAGGAAGTTCAAAATTAACATGGCCCTTTATGGGTTCCTCCCGCACCCTGCAAATAAAGCGAGCTGGGTTTCTTTCCATGTAAGTTGCCTTGATTTTCATATTCCTTTGCAAATGATAAAATTTTCCTACCTTAGGAAAGAAAATATCATTATTTATTATTGCATGGGGTTTTTTTCTTTATTCTCTTTAGTTTTACTGTTTCAAATTGTTAAGTTTTGATATTCTGTTAAAAATATCCAATTTCCAGACATTGATAAATAAAAATGAATAAAGTGAATACATTGATGTGTGTACATAGTTTCAAAAATTGGAATTATACACTACATATTTTTTTTAAAATCCCTTTTGTACTCACTCATCAGTATGTTTGGGCCTCTCTCTATAACAATAAAGAAAGTTCTTCATTATTTACCACGTGTTTTTAAGATGGGGAACTTGAAGTCCAGAGAAGTAAAACAACTAGCCAAAAGAAACGATTTAGAAAAAAAGCATTCATTATCCACCAACTTTTATGCAACGCAACATAAAAGAACCTCAGGCCAATTGGACCTTGACCATCAGTACTTACTATACATGAAATACACAGAAAGGCTCACAGAAACTGCAAGGCCTAGAAAAAGTGTGTTCCTAAAAATATGTTTTAAGTAATTGATAGTGTTCAGAGCAGTTTTACAGAAATCATTTGATTTTTCAAACCAATCCAATGAATTGGCTAAATCAGCTATTTGATTAATAATTGTTAGTAAACATCTCCCTTTCTACTGGATCATTTCCACCTACATTACAAATTCTGCCCCATTCCTCTGCTCTCCAGTTGTAGCAAACCTTATTAACTGATGATTCAGAACTTCCTCTAGCCGTTTCCCCCTCCAAATGCTAATTCTTCAACCTACTCCCATATGCATCCCAACATTATTACTCTACTGCCCTCCACTTTGCTAAATCCAATCGATTTTTCTGTCCTCACGTTCTGTATCTTTCAGGAGCATTTCACGCACGTTACTACAGCTTCCTTCTGAAAACTGCCTCTTCCCCTAACTTCCATGACACTGCACTCTCCTTGGTTTCCTGAAGAGTCACTAGCCGCTCTTTTAGTTTCTCTTGCCAAGTTCTACCCAACTTCCTAGGGTTTAAGTGCACTGGCAACTTTCCCTGGGTCACATGCTCTTCTCCAGGTATACTTTTGCCTGTGTGCCGATGACCACGAAAGCCGCTTCTCCAGCCCCAACCAACCCCCACTCCAAGCTCCAGATTCATATGCCCAAGTGCCTACTGTACAATTCCATCTGAATGTCTAATGGAATTTCCAGCTCCACAAATCTCAAGTACTACCCCCTCCCCAACAACAACAACGTCTAGGAATACTTATTCCTTCGGTTTTCATTGCATCCGTAAATGTTATGACAATGCATCCATTGCTCAAGCAAAAATCCAGAATGCTCGGATATTCTTCCCTTTTCATGACTCTCTGATACCTAGGCTCTCCATGTCTTGGAGATATTCTAACTCCTTAAACGTTTTCAGATCTTCTCACCTGTCTCTGTATCCACTGCTAGCACCCCAGACTCCAGAACTTCTCCAGTTACCAGCTGCATGATCTTGGGCAAGTGACTAACTTCCCTGTGCCTCAGTTTCCTCAAATAAAATGGCCTATCTTATAAGGTTGATGCGGTTGTGGAAATTAATCAGTCAGCATATGTAAACCGTTTACAATAGAAATTGGAGTTTTTATATTATAATCAGATAGCTTTTTGTTTTCTTTTAAGTTGAAAAAAATCAACATTCCCTTGAAGAACTTACCAGAATCCAGAGTATAAACAAAATATTATCCACATGTCCATGATTTAACCCAAAATTGCTTTATACACAAAGAAACAGAAAAATATGAACCAAATCTTTTTAAAAAGACAATCAGTGGAGACTAACCCTAAAATGATCCAGATGTTTAAATGAGCAGACAGGGAGTTTAAAGCAACTATTATAACTATGTGGGATATTACAAAGAAAAATATCTACATAATGTATAAAAAAGCAAAAACCTTTGGCAGAGAAAGATAAACTATAACAAAGAACCAAAATAAACTGTAGAACTAAAAAATACAAAACTGCCCTGGCTGGTATAGCTCAGTGGATTGAGTGCAGGCTGCGAACCAAAGCATCACAGGTTCAGTTCCCAGTCAGGGCACGTCCCCAGTGGGGGCCACGTGAGAGGCAACCACACATTGATGTTTCTCTCTCTCTCTTTCTCCCTCCCTTCCCCTCTCTAAAAATAAATAAATAAAATATTTAAAAAAATACAGAACTAAAACTGAAAAATAAAGCACTGATGCGATTGAGAGCATATTGTAGATGACAAAAGGGAGTGAACTTGAAGAGAGAGCAAGATTATCCAACCTGAACAACAGAGAGAAAAAGAGTGAAAAAAACTGACAGAGCCATAAGGACCTGTGGGATAAGATCAAAGAGTCCCAGGAAGTGTCAGTGGGATCCGGAAGGAGAGAAGAAAGAGAGTTTGGGCATACACACGTGTAGTTGTTTGGCAAACTCATGCAGTATATCCAAATCTGTGCATTTCATATATGCACGCTACATGGCAACAGAAAAGAGAAATAAAAAATACTGAGTCCTAGCTAATTATATTTATGCTGAAGAGTTTAGGAGTAAACAGTATTGATACTTGAACTTACTTTGAAATGCATCGAAGAAAAAAAGGAAAGAAAGATGGCCAGATGGAGAAGTGAAGTGATTAAGGGATAAACATATGACAAAGCAAAAATAGTAAAAGGTTAACTCTAGAATCTTGGTGGTAGAAATAGGGTGTAAAACTATAATAATTGTTTCAAGTTTTTGGTATTTTCATAACAAAATAATAGAAATTTTAAATTGAGGAATACAATTTCAGTTTTTTTTGGGGGGGGGTTCAAAACTTATCCAAAATAAGTAAATCATGAGGAAAATTTGCTTACAAGGGTGTAAGTTGTTACAGATGCATTAATTTTTATTATTTGGGCCACTTTTATCTTTTCTGAACAACCATAATAGTCCCCTAGATGAACTTTCTCCACTTTCTCTCTCTCCAATTCATTTTCCATTCAGCAGCCAGAATGATACTGACAACAGGTCTATCTGGCCATTTTGATTCCCTGGCTTAAAATGCACTTATGGCTTCCCTTGCCCTAGAATGAAATGTAATCTCCCTAACCCTACAAGGCCTGCCTCCACGGAGCGCCTGCTACTTGACCTACCAAGCCCTTGCCCATCAGCCGACTTGGAACTTGCTGTCCCTTCTGCCTGTGATGTGCTTCCCCAGCGCTCTAGAGGCTACCCAAACCTCACTCTTTACCTCTATCTCATCATCCTTTCTTACTTCCTTCATAGTGTTCATCACAAATTACCTAGTTTTTTAAAACTTATTTGCTCACTGTCTGTCTTCTCAACCGGAGCTCTATACAAGCAGAGATTTTTCGTTTTTGTTCACTGCTGTCTTGCAGCTTGAAGTAAGTAAGCTCTGATTAAACATTAAGTATTTTTCCTGAGATCTCAAAGTTACTAAATGGCAGAGATGGGACTCAAACACAGTCTTCCTGGGAGTTCTTTCATGATTCCGAATGGGTAGGGAGAAACCAGAGTCTGGTTTCTGTCTTCCTGGAGTTTCTCGTCCACTGAGGAAGAGATCAAATACAGAATCAGAGGGACAACTGGTTTCAAGCTCCAGAAAATTCCCCCACTTCATTCTTTTATTAACAATATTTTTAATTTTAATTTATTGGGGTTACATTGGTTAACGAAATAGGTTTCAAGTGTGCAATTCTATAACATATTGTCCATACACTGTATTGTGTGTTCAGCACCCATAGTCTAGTCTCCCTTCACCATTCACCCCACTTTACCCTCTTCTACCTACCCCCAGTCCCCTTATCTCTGGGAATCACCACACTGATGTCTGTGTCTGTGAGTTTTCGTTTTGCTTAATCCCTTCACCTTTTTCACCCACCTCCCCGACATCCCACACCCTGACAGCTGCCAGTCTATTCTCTGTATCTATGAGTCTGTTTCTATTTTGCTTGTTAGTTTATTTTGTTCACAAGATTCCACATACAAGTGAGAGCATATGGTATTTGTCTTCCTCTCACTGATGGTTTCACTTAGCATAATACTCTCCAGGTCCATCCATACTGTTATGAAAGGCAAGATTTTCTTATTCTTTTATGGCTAAGTAATACTCCATTGTGTAAATGCACAATACCACAGCTTTTTTCCCACTAATCTACTTTTGGGTGCTTGGGCTGTTTCCAGATCTTGGCTATTGTACATAATGTTGCAATGAACATCGGGTGCATATATTCTTTCAAATTAGTGTTTCAAGGTTCTTAGGATATATTACCAGAAGTGAAATTGCTGGGCCATAAGGCAGTTTCATTTTTAATTTTTTGAGGAAACTTCACGCTGTTTTCCACAGTGGCTGCACCAGTCTGCATTCCCACCAACAGTGCACAAGGGTTCCCTTTTCTTCACATCCTCACCAGCACTTGTCATTTGTTGATTTATTGATGACAGCCCTTCTGACAGCTGTGAGGTGATATCTCATTGTGGTTTTAATTTACATTTCTCTGATGATTAGTGACATTAAGCATCTTTTCGTATGTCTACTGGTCATCTGTATGTCCTCTTTGAAGAAGTGTCTGTTCAGGTCCTTTGCCCATTTTCTAATTGGACTGTTTTTTTGGTGTTGAGTTCTTTATAAATGTTGGGTATTAACCCCTTATCAGAATTACATTGGTGAGTATGTCCTCCCATTCAGTGGGTCATCTTTTCATTTTGTTGATGGTTTACGTTGCTGTGCAAAAACGTTAGTTTGATGTAATCCAAATTGTTTTTCTTTTGTTTCCCTTGCTGACTTCATTCTCTTCACATATTTTCCCTTGAAAATCCACACTCATCACCAATAAGAATTTATCAGATCCCTTTATTTCCTACATAGAGTCTTCCACTAACTTCTGTGTTATTTTGCTTCCCACATATCCCCACTCTCCACAACCACTACACTGGCCCAGGCTTCCTCTGTCCTTTGTCAAGACTACGACAATCAAATGGTGCCCCCATCTCCACTCTTGCCTCTGTCTCTACACTGGAGCCAAGACAATGTTTGTAAAATAGAAATCAAATCGTGTCTTTCCACACTCCAAACCCTACTACAGGATGAGGTCTGGTCTCATTAACATTTCTTCGAAGGCCCCTCAGGAGAGGTAGGTGGACACCTACCTACCTCTGCAAGTCATGTTACTCCTGTTACTCCTCTCTCTCTGACAGTTCCCGTGAGTATTTAGCTAATTATTGCTGGGAAAGAGGAGCGCAGGAACTTGGACATTGAACTTAGTCAACTGGGGAACATGAGCCTGTTTGCTTCACCAGGAAGCTATAGCCATACACTCCGGGGGGTTATAGCATTGCTCCACCAAGGGGCTTAACACTCCTCCCTTCCCCACTCCAATACCAGATTGTTAGGGGACACAGTCGGAGGTGCTGGGCCATAGGGGCCTGTCCATCTAACTAGGGGATGTAAACCCATCCAAAGCCCGAAAAAAATCAGGAAGCTGATGGGTCATTTTTAAAAATAACATCCCAAGCCCAAACTGATATAATCCCGGGAGAACAGAGAAACACTTTCTCTCTCTCTCTCTCTCTCTCTCTTCTGCACTCACATTTGCCCGTGCTTGCCCTCTCCATGGCCTGCAGCCACGCCAGCTCCTCACACAGGCTCCAGGAGGAAGCCAGAATACCACAGCACAGCAATGGACTGCAACTGAAAACACGAGCTAAGCTAGCCAGATACTGGATTTGGACTGGACTTGAACATGGAGCAGAAACTCTGGACACTGGCTTCTGTCTTGGCCTTGCCGAGGGCATGACTAGACTTTTTCCACAGTGAGACAGACGGAGAAGGAAAGTTGGGAGGTCAGGAGGGGAACCCCTTTAAGTGTCTATCATCAATCAAGTTCACCCCAGAGCCCCATCCTCCCGTGTGGCCCTCAGGAAATACTTCTCCTCGCGATACCATGAGAACTCATTTGCCACCAATAACATGACCTCCGACAGTTCAGTTTGCAAACACCCACGACTCTCTCTCCCTCTAGGCTATGCTCCTGCCCAGAGCACGGCCCCGCCTGCTCTGGGGCTGACTTCCTCCCACTCCACCTCCAGGTCTCAGCTCAGACGTCACTTCCTCTGTGAGAGCTCCTCTGACGCCCTCCCCTACCCCCTCACCACAGGTTTTGTATTTTACCCCCTGTTCCCCATGGCCCTTCACTGACCCGCTGATGACTCCCCGAAATCAGGCCCCTCTGCATCCTGTCCTCACCAATTCATGTCGAGCAGTTTATATATGCTAAATGCTTAGGAACTATTTATTGGATGCATGGACAAACAAATGGAAGTTTGAACAGCTTCCCCAAAATAAGTGTATGAAGTCTTTTAAACGAAATAAGTTGGATGACTGTTCGTAGATGGGAAACCATAGTGAAAGCGCACAGGCCCATCAGTAGCAGCTATGGGGGGACAGAGTGAAGTCTCTCTTTTTTTGGCTGCGGTGTTCTCTCCATAACAGGGTTAGTCAGCTTCTTTTATTTAAGCTAGTTCATTTGCTTATTTTGGAGAACTTATCCCTGCAGAGAGCAGATACAGACATTGTAGTAAGGCTTCCAGGGGCACTCATAATTCAGAAGGATAAAGGTCTAAGCACCAGGAACCTGCAATCTGTTTCACGTGATCCCCTCCAGTAGCTATAGTAATTCAGTTCCAGGTATACTCGCAAGCCATTCTTCATAAAGGATTCATTTTATTTGGGGTGTCTTCAGTGACACAGCTGTTGCTGTGCTTTTCACACCCCCGGTCAGAGTGCTGACCCAGGTAGCTCCTTATCTGGCCCCAGCAAAGCAGGCAGATGCTGGGACTGACGGCAGCTTTGAGGAGACTGGCAGAGATGAACAATGTGAGCGTGATTTTTTTTTTCAAAAAGCACAGTACAAACTCTCATTCTTAGGGAGCATTTCTGAGTCCTTCTTTACTACCAAAGAAAAATAAAATTGCAATAGAGTTCACTTCAAGTGCTTGGATCTTAAGAACACATGTATTAGTCTCTGGCCACTCTAGTGCTCTCAGATGACAGAAACTTCTCTAGAAGCACAAGCTACAGCAGTTCCCAGACTTCCATGAAATGTCAGCTCCCTGATGATCTATCTCTTTGAGGACCAGGTTGATGACAGCAAGGCCCCTAACTGAAAACATGGATTTAAGATTTTCCTTGCAGGGAGCTATAAAGGTACCACAAACAAACTGTAATCCCCTCTAATAATTCTGAAATTATTAGGCTTATTCATTTTTAAAGTTTCACAGGCACCAAATTCTGCTCAATGATTAAAGATTATTTAAAAGGTAATGAACCTCAGTCTGGGTGTATAAGAAATGCCGCTATTGGAAAGTTGTTTTTAATGTCAGAGCACAAGGAAATAGCAAGAAGAAAAATATCATAACAATTTCAACTACGTTCGTGCCACATTCCTCTTATCTGCAGCTGATCACGACACGTGAGCGCTGCGGGAACATATGTCAAACAGAGTCTTTCTCTGCCTGCGTCATGTGGCGTGCTGTGACTCAGTACAACTTGCTGTCAGTGAGGAGCAAGAGGCACAGGGCAGCGAGAGGTCGCAGACAGATAATTCCTGGAGTGTGCGTGACCCTTGCCTGGTTGAGCGTGTGACAGGGAAGGGTTGGGGCAGGAAGCAGCTCTGTCCAGACCGGGTCACATGTACTTGACACCAGCAGTAGAGAATGTCTTGTTCCCTGGTCAAAGCTATTTCTAAACGTGCTCGAGCTGGCACTAGACCTTAGTCAGCTCTGCCCAAAGGATTTCCCTTCTATTGGACTTTCGGGGCAATGCTGTTTAGAGAAAAGACTCTAAACCAGCAATGAGTATGTAGGTACCTGATCAAACTTTCAAATGACTCATAACTGAACTCCAGGTGAATGGGGCTGGGCCCGAACAAACAAAAACAGTGCACTCGTCACACCCCTCTCCCTTCATTCCTTTCCACGTCTCTGTTCCTCTTGCTTTATGAGTAGGACTCAAGTCCTCTCTTTTCTGGTGCCCTCCCTGCCACTGCTCTGCCTTCAGCCTCTGTTCCTGACTACTCCCCTACATTATTGCATATGTAAATGTATGCAAATTTACCAACATCTTGGAACCTAGTTTCCTCATCCACAAAGAGGGGATAATAAGGTCATGTCTCGAGGAATGTGTGCTGTAGAGTGCTCACCACCACGCTGAGCTAACTGGCATGGATTTCAAGTCTTCCCCTCTGCCACCCCTTCTTCCTTGAAGACTGGTCCCAGTCCTGACTCACAGTCGGAGATTCCGGCCGAATGCACAAGGGCACAGGCACTGTGCACCAGCCACACAGATTAGCATTCAAAGAAGAAGGAGTGTGCAATGCACGAAAAACAGAGGATGCACATTCTGAACGTGACACTGTAGATGACGAGGTGGATTCAGTACTTAAGACGCCGCATTTTCCGGGCTGAGGTCACAATAACAAGGGCGCACCCAGTTTCACGCTAAAACCTTATGCACGAACCTGCTGTCTGCTGCAATGATGGAAGGGCAGACTTGTTCCAAGTGGAGAGGTGAGATACAGCCAACTTCTGCTGAATGAGGGACAGCTGATCTGATCTGGCGATCCTCTGGGGGTCCTGCAAGGCCACGTTTCTGTCACACGAACCATTTCAGTGTCAGCTTTCCCGCTCTGAGGCTGAGCCTGGGAAGGAGCCATAAATCACTTTCAATCACGCACACGCTCTGAGCCGGCTGGAGGAGCTGAAATGTCAATCTGCCTCCTTCTCAGAAGCAGGGGGAGGCCAGATGTAACCCAAAGCATCCCAAGCAGCTCTCTCAATCACCATCTTCACTTGTCTCCTCGTTGCTAATTAACCTGTCTTGTCCTTATCCCCCAGTTTCCGGCTGAGGGACGGCCCCTGTGGGGACAGCAGTTGGAGCTTGGGTCCCACAGGGACAGCAAGGCTATAAACGTAATAAAGGCCTTAGCTTCTACTTAGTCCCTAATTTACTTATTCATTCAGTCAATTAGCATTTCATAAGCTTCTATTATCTCTCCATGTACCCAGGAAGCACTAAATTCAAGCCTATTCTAGGAAGCTTTCTTTTGCTGTGTCTAAATTGCCTGTGGTATTTGGGGGGCAGGGATGCACGTGCCTGGGCCCGTCTCCCCCAAGGTCCTGGTTCGGTATTCCCCGTGGGGTGCTCAGAGCTTTACTCAGAGGTGCGGCCCGGCTCTCTCCTTTCATTGCCCATCGCCTTTTATGAATGCCTTCTTTAAGCCATAGTCTCTGGCCACACCCATGGTCTACTTGCATTCATTAATTCAACTAATTGGATAAACTAAATCAGGACCTCTCTTCTCCCACAAGAATTATCCTTCCCTGGACAAACACATACAAGCTCTGAGCCAGGTGCTCGATATAGATATTGCATAACCATGACCCTGCCCGGCCCTGCTTGGGCTGTTTCAGCAACAACCTTCTGGGGACGACGGTCTCCACGTGGAACACACTAGAACAGACTCTCAGTCCAAGGCAAGGTGGCGCTTTCAGAAAGATTTCCAAAGCCGGGCAGAGGAGCTGCCACTTCATCTGGCCCCAGGTGGAGCCGGCCTCCCCCAGGTTCTCACGGCACAGGGGCTGCGCTGTTTCTCCCCTGGCCTCCGTAGAAGCAGCAGCCTGGAATCTGGCTTCTTATTTAAGCGCAGAAACCTGAATCCTAGGACAGACCGTGACCTTAGGAGACCCCCAGAGTATCTGAGAAACAGAATAGCAACTCCCACATAATCAGGAGTTGGCAGGAGCACTGGAGCGGTTTAGGGAGATGATTACTCATGCCTGACTTGAATGTTCTGCCTAATGTTCATTATACAGTTGACATGTTTGAAGTTCGAGGTTGCCATGCCCAAATATTTCTAAGTAATCTGGAGTTGGCCCTATTACCTTGTCTAAAACATGCGATTCTTTATGATTCGACTCTGGAATGAACGAGTGAGAAAAAATCTATGTGATCTCAAGCCCAAGAGGTCAGAGTAAGCTTTGGATTTAAACCTTCCCTGAACACAAATTTCGAGGGTGATATTTTCTCAAGAGCACTTCGGTGCCTGTGAATTCAGAAGCCAATACAGTTGCTGAGTTTGATATGCAGAGTATGAGCGAGAAATAATAGCAAAATTTAATTCTTTAATTCTGATTGAAAGGAGAAAGGTGAAAAAGGGACACCAAATGGTTTAGGCACCGGGACAGAAAACCCCATGAGTTGGAAAGAAATAACCAAAGCAAACGCCTGTGAGACTAATCGGAAATTTGAAATGAGTTGGAAAGAGTTGAACACATACTATGTTCGGTTTCCTCACACCACCGCACCCACTCCACTCCCAGTCCTTACAAGGCAGCAGTGGAGTTGCTGATAAAGTAAATGCACTTTGCATCCCTGGCTTATAGTGAGTGAGTAACTGGCTAGATAACAAAACCAGAGCACAGAATCTACTGTGGTTCCACCGACACACTTTAGACTTCACCTGTTCCTCCCTGGACTGTGACTTGGTGGCATTGCACGGCTCGGGTGTGTCCAGGCTGTTGCCGTGGGGGCAGTCACTCAGACTGAGGGGCTGGGCATCAGGGTCCATGAGACAAAGCTCATTTCGCATGCCTGACATTCTGAATGTCAGAACAGTCGGAGATGCAATAGAAAGAAACCTGAGACAAAAAAAAAGGAAAAAGCCAAATCTGAGGTCGCTAATACCGAAGACCGAATTTTAATTCTTGTGCTCAGTCATGTTATCCCCCTTCTGACCTTTCCCCTGGGCTCTTCTGTTTCTTGTGTACATAAGCACACGTGTGTACACAACTCAATACACGTGTGTGCACACATACACAACATCCCTGCGTTTCTTTTTTCCTCTATATTCCTAAAATAGTAATACCTGTCCTGCTCATATGTATATTCATGGAGGAATACGAAACAGGTAAAATACAAAATCACTTTCTGTTGCAGGAAGACTTTCTCCTGGGCATAATATTTAATAGTTGCAAACCAGAAACAAGCAGAGAAAGCAGGGTATCATGGTAATGGGCGGGGGGGGGGGGGGAGTCTTCCAGGCCACACTCAGCCGAGAATGTCCTTTTCTTTCCTTCTTAAGCCCAGGGTGGTCTGTACAACCACTCTCACTGAAGCCGCGGACAACGCTTTACTAGCGCATTCGGTGGAGAGGAGGACTGGGCGCTCACCAGCATTTCCAAAGGAGCGCTTAACGGAATGTCTAACACTGAAGGCGCCTCTCAGTCTAGCGTTCCGTGCATGGACTTGGATTCACAAAATCGGAACTAGGAAAACAGGTAACTCGGGGGATCATAAAAGAGCTATGTTTGTAAGACCAAAAAGCAAGAAGTCTGAACTTCAGACAATTGCAGGCTGACAACTCAAGAGCTCTGTGACTACACCTGCACGCTGATTCTCAGGAGGGGCCAGTTTGATGGTGAACCGGCGTGCAACAGACTTGGATGGGGAAAGAGACGAGGCCCAGGAAGGAGCATGTAAATGTGAGAATGTCTAGACTGAGGGAAGGGGGTCCCTCTAGAGAAGGAGAGGCTGGTGGTGAGAACCAGAACTATGGCCTGCCCTCCCGAACCTGCTCAGTGGACCCATTCTGAGACTGGCGCTCCCAAAGTTCACCCGTGGCTTCTCGGAGAACACCTATCTGACCGATCTGGGGCAGGCCCCTGGGACGTGGTGGGGGTCTCTCACACTCTGGAGCTCCAATTAAGTTGATCAAGTACATGTTTCTCTTCAATAACATTGCGTGAGCAAAGTCAGTATTTTTTCATGTATTTTCTATCCAAGGGGGCCAGGATCTTTTGGGGGGAAATTACTATGTCTAATTCACACATCCCCGATGTACATAGTAGATGCTCAAAATATTTATTGAATGAACAGGCCAACCTGCCACTCAAAACTGTACAATTTATTCTGACATGGTCTCAGAATAAATTGTCGACTGTCGTGTATTCATTCAGGATATATTTACCGAGTGTCCTGCTATTGTGCTACCTAGGGATAAAAAGAAATAAAAGGTACCCGTGCATTCAAGGGGCTTACATCTCAAGGGGAAGACAGGAGCTACGGTGGAGCGGTGGTAAGGTGGAAAGAAAAGGGCCGGCTCCAGCAGTAGCAACGGCATAGGACTTGGTGCCTGTTTCTCACTCAGCTGCAATGAAGGGAGGATCGGGAACTTAGGAGGAGAAGAGCCCCATGAAGGGAGAGAATATCTGCCCTGCCTGGCGTAGCTCAGTGGATTGAGCGCAGGCTGCGAACCAAAGTGTCACAGGTTCGATTCCCAGTCAGGGTACATGTCTGGGTTGTAGGCCATGACCCCCAGCAACCACACATTGATGTTTCTCTCCCTCTCTCTCTCTCTCTCTCTCTTTCCCTTCCCTCTCCAAAAAATAAATAAATAAAATCTTGAAAGAGAGAGAGAGAGAAAGAAAGAAAATATCTAGTCTAAGGGGGAAACCCACTGGAGACAAAGGGGGTGGTTAATGCAATGAAAACCCTAGCCCCCTCCCCCACCCCCAAAGGAACCTCAAGTACAAGAAAGGGTAGGCAGTAAGCTAAGTGCACCTGCAATAACGATGAGTTCTCTGCATCCCAGCTCTTTTTTGAGCCACTCAAAGGACCTGCGTGTCCCCTGTGCTACACCTTCTGTCCACGGATCCTTGTCCCATCCACGAAGGCCTCACGTGACACGTCCGATTCCTCTTCTCCGTGACAGCCCCCACATGCCCGCCCTGCTTTTCTTCCAACTGAGGTTCACGTGACATGATTTCCATTCACCATTCTTCTCACCCTCATGCTCTTAGACGAACGGGTTGGGAAATGGAAACTCCGAAAGAGCATAAAGTGAAGGAAAACCATGGTCGGGAGGACTCAGGGAGGAGTAACGGGAGGAGAAAAACAAACTCCCTGCACGCTCGGCATCGGGAGAGGCCCTTCTCATCCAGACTGAGACGGGGACCTGGAGGTGAGGGCGTGACACCTTCTTCCCTCCTTCAGCCCTTCCCCACCTCCTCCCCGAGACGCATTCTCTTGCGTGAGGTCAGCCCTCGTGTCCTCAAAACATCTCCATTGTTTTGCTTTTCCTATCCTTCTGCACTAAAATGCTTGTTACAATAATGTGGCAAAGGGCATTGGCATGAGATACATGTTTGCCCAACTTAAGATGTCCAAACATCATTCCTTCATAGTAAATTGTAAAGAAAAAACTGTGAATATTTTACGTGTCACAGGCTACAGTTATTTGCACACATCAAAGGTAAAGGAGGGAAGAAGTATAAACTCAATTTCTATTTGCCTAAATAGTTAGTCTAGTGGTTTATTTTAAAAAAGAAATTTTCAATCAAGGAAGAAACTATCTCTTCTAGAAATTAGAATCTGTTTGGAGGTTCTCTCTTCCAATTTAAACTTTCGCCTGACTTCTAACATTTCAAGTCACACATCTCTTAAATAATGTTCCCTTCTCTTAGGCTGGAGAGCTTCAGCGAGGCTCAATGTATCCCCTTTCTTTCTCCTCATCCTCTCACATCTTATATTCACACTTACGAACGGGAACCCAACTACATGTCAGAAGTGGAGTTCCAGTGGCCAAGCCAATGGACACCAACTTCCCTTCCTGCGGTCTCATTCTATATGCAGACACCTCGAGAAAGAGCTAAAAGAAAACAGACTTCACTCATCATCAACATTTTATCATCTTTTTTTTCTCTAAAGGAGCTTGATTTAGTGTCACCATGCACCCAAACTCACACCTTCTCTCTTAAAGCAAAACCTAGCATAAACTGGACAAGTCCTGCCCCGCCCCCAACACATTTAACCTTTTTTGCAGCCCCTGCAGCCTTTAGAAGTTGAGTCTACCATTGGGCAATACTGTTGCAAACCTCCCACCGCTTATGCTATCAAATCTGTTTAAAATTCCATCCCAGGAGTTTCTGTCTGGCAGAGATGAGGCTGGCTGTTTGTTTACTGAAACAATTCTCCTAAAAATGTACACAGTGTATTCTGAGAACACAGTGGAACCTTGAACTTGCTTCAACAAAAAGCTTGACTCCCACCGCATCCTGCCACAGTCTCAGCACATTATCCTTCTTGAGTTTCATTTCTGTATTACAAAGTAACACGTCAGCTGATATTCAGCATTTTGCATCTAGTGCATTCTCATAACTTCTAGGTGGCCTGTGGCTCATTTCATTGCATAAATCTTTCTTCTGCAAGCTACTAGACAAGCTTTATCTGGGAGGAGGAGGAGGGGGAACGGGAGGAGGGGAAAGGGCAGGAGGGAGAAGAGAAAGAACAAAAACAAAGCAGGGTTGTTGTTAAACTTGATGTAAGGAAGTGGTTTCCTTGACAACCATAACCACAAGCAAGTTGTTAGAACCTCTTCCTCACCGGCCTGGTTTGTTTAGTTGCTACAATACTTCAAAATATTTTGATGCAGTCGGGTACTGAAAATCTGAATTTATAGAACTAGCTAGAAGCAGAACAGGTGATAAACTCTCCAAACACTTGTCAAGTGTTAGACACTAATTGTTTTCAAATATTAAGAGTTCAGCCTCGAGACACAGCCTCTGAAAGGGCAAATGCTGCAAGTTTGATATTTAAGATCCAAAATAAATGACTACCCTCGAGGACACAATAAAAAAAAAAGATTAGCTAGAAATGCCAAAGAAGTAAAAAACATTGCTCAACAAGAAAGTGGCATTTAGGTGTTACTAATTCATAAGTAAGTGCCAGATGCTAATTCTGTAATAAAAAAGAGGTGAGCTTCAAGATTGTCAACAGAACACCAGCAATTTGGTCAAAAGTACTCCCAAGAGTATGTCTTTTGACAGAATTAGACATGAAATATGGAATATCAATGAAACAATGACTGAAAAATTACAATGTAAAAAAAAATGTCTCATAACTTACAAGATTCAATGGATCTCTACCTCAAGTAAAATTATTTTCCCAAATACCAACTTTTCACCAATAATATGGAACTATACAGCTTGTGTGGATGATTAAAAACATTCTAAAAATCAATAGGAAATTATGTACAATGTGCTAGGCACCCTAAGATAAAATTACTAGCAAGAGCATATAACTCTTTTACTGTCCAATTCTCCTTCTGAAGTATGTCAGGGACAGGATATAATAATAATAAAAAAAAGAAACAATGCAGTTTAAAAAACACAGTTTACCCCTCCCCAACCCACTATTAATTCGGGAGCATCTTCAGACTCGCTGGAAGCAGGGCAATTGTACTAAAACAAAATACATAAACAATTATGTTCGTGTTCACATGTGTTCATCAAGATATAATTGTGCAAAAATATGGGCTGGAAATGTGATTACGGAAAGTGGTAGACACTATGAGAAATTGGGGGTCTGGGTTACCAGACAGTGTCAGGGGACAGAGCTTTACTCCAAAGCTCTGAGAGAGTCTGTAAACTGGATATGAATTAAGAATGGGTTGGGGGGAGGCAGCCAGGCAGGAAGAAAAGGATGAAGGGAGAGAAGGAGGGGAGGAAGGAAAGAAACAGACAGAGACAGAGATGGAGAGAGACAGAGATGGAGAGAGACAGAGAGATGTGGGAAAAACACAGGCCGAGCTGCTCAGTGCTGGGGACAGGCAGCAAAGCTCTTAGACCAAGAGTGAAGGTCGGAATGAATCAAGCGGAGGCCCCAGGCACCATCATTAAACAGGAGTTTGAGGAGAACAGTGTCAAAATGAAACCAAAAAAACACATCCGACACCTAGTCATGAAAGGGCCTCAGTTCTCTCTCCGTGAACCCGGAGAACTCAAAGAGAGTCACGAAAATATTGCTCAACAAGGAAAGTGGCATTTGGGTGTTATTAATTCATAAATAAGTCAACTCTTTGCATACGTAAATTCTTACCATACTGTTCCACAGAACAGAATGTGGGGGCTCTTCCATGCAGCCGCGTGGTGGCACAGAACTGGGGTTGTAAGGAAAACTTTGGCACCGCCACAGCCATTGCCTGGCCCGCGCCCAGGGAAAGGCCTCCCCTCCGCCGCTCAGTCACCCAGCCGTGGCGTCCTTGTTCGAACCCCCAACTGCGGCCTGAGGAATTCCGGCCCCTGGGTTCTAGACAGAACTGGCCACACAGCAGAGTGAATTCCAGGAAGCGTTTGCCAGGCAGAACCTCACCAAATTCATTGCTTTCCATACTTGAAATGCTTGCTTGCAAAACATCATGATGGCGCATTGTGTAAAGGACAGAAAACCCAGACATTTCTGAAACTCCAAAACCTGCCCTTGCATTGATGCAGGCCGACAGAGAGCTCCATATTGAGGCTGTTTCATGGAGTTCTTCCTACATTTCCGTTATTTTTAGTAATTTTTGTTTGAAAATGTATATAACTATGTGTCACTTCTATTTAAAAAATTAAGATTTTTTTTATTGAGCTCTGGAGCTACCACATTAGCCTTTATTTGAGAAACATTATAAGAAATGCCTACCACAGTACTATTGATGTTACTCGTTATATTCCTAAGGATTCCCCTTAAGAAGACCCCCTGAAAAATGTGCCCCCTTGTCGTGCACGGAAAAGCACTGTGCTTCGCTTCTCCCAAGGGCCTGTCCGTATCTCAGAGGCACTCACCATGGAGTAGACCACGCTCCTCTCCTGGCACAGAACCAACCTGCGGCCCCCGCCCGTCCATCACACGGAACCTCCCAGCACGCATTTTCTGGATTCACTCCTGGATCAGTGATTGTTTTTTCTTTACCCCTATTTTCTCTATATTGACATAGTCCCACTATTCCATTCTCCATTTTTGAGTTGGTTCATGTAGTTCCCCGAGTTGAAGGAACTCGAGTTCAAGGCACACCACCCCTCCGACCCACAGGTGGAGCGAGGCCAGCGCATCACACTGAGGTTGGACAAGAAGGCCACCCGTTTCAGTCCCGACGGGAATCTGCGCCCCTCCTCTCGTGGGGGAGGACCGCCAGGGAGACCACCCCCGCCGACAGACCACCTCGTCCAGGGGAGGGCAACCCTTAGGGAGGGCAACCGTTAGGGACCGCGCTTTTGAGTATCATGGAATACCACCCAAATCTTCCGTCCGTCCGTAAAATAGAATATGCGGCACTTTTTAAGAGATGGAAATAAGAAGCTGGAGTTCATTGCTAGGAAGAAATCTCTACTTGATCCCTTGCCTAGGATGGAAGAGCCCCCTCCTCTGCTGGCAACTGCTGGCTTCCCGGTGGCCTTCCTGGAGGCGCCTGCACAGGCTAACCCCTGCAGGCGGCAGAGGGAGCCTCCAGCAGCCTGGTTCTCCTGAGCCTTCCGGGGGAGCCCACTGCCCATGATCCCCCCAGGAAGGGCCTGGCGTGTTCTACTTCCTTTTGGCTCTGCACAAGGACAGCGCCTCCCTCTCCATTTGACCTGGCCGTTAACTTCATCCTTTCTACTTAACTCCGCTCTGGCCCTCTCCTTGACCCACATTTTTTGCTCACTGACCCACATTTTTTGCTCGGTGTCCCCAAGGTTCTACATGTTGCAATATATACCTGGCCCAGGCCACCAGGAGAACTCACCCGCCCCCTATCCGCAGCTGCTCCCCCGAGCGAAACTGAACAACTCATCCTGGTTTTAAAACAGAAAGTCTCACCTCCCGGGAAGCCCCCCAGTCCCAGGCAAACAGGGACGGTGGGTCAGTCTACTGCCAGCCTACACTGCACAGTGGCAAATCGACAGCGGAGGCACAATCCTATTTATTTCATTCCTTATCTGGTGTACAACCTTTGAAAAGACAGCACTGGGAGCAAACATCATAAAACTAAGTGACCTATGCATGCGAGTGACACGGAGGTATTCGTAGCGACTGAGAGTCCCATTCTCTCTCCCCGTCACCCTGCGTGTTTCAGGAATGCCTCTGCTGCCTTCTGCCAGGACGCTCAAGGAACAGACTTTTTAAAAACTGACCCGAAGAAAATGAGGTGAAGAAAGAGTATGTGCTGTCTAAAAATAAACAACAAATTCTAACCGCCCCCAAAATGATTCTGGGATGACCCAGTGTCATCTCCTGTACACATCTCCCCCACCCCTTGTGTGTAAATGTACAGATCTATCTCAGAAAACAAGAGAAAACACAAAACTCCGTGCCCAGGGAGGCCCAAGGTTGCAAACCAGGAGGTGACACCATGTCAAAAACATCATTGCCATGAGCCCTGGTGGCCAGGAAGGAGACTCTGGGAGCCTGAACGGTCAAGAGACGTGACAGGGCTCACACGTCACAGATCAGTCACTGAACACCTAGGAGTCTCTCAAATCACAAACTCAAAAGTGTGCACACAAAGAGGCTCTTGCTACATTCTGGTTTCAGTCGTCAGTTTCTGAGTGACCAACAGGACAACCTAACCACAGTATGAGCATTTCCAGTGAAGAATATTTCCTCATACTGTTTAACAGAAATAAACGAACACACAGGCATTTCCAAGCTCTGACCCTTAAGTGTCTGTAGTTGATACACTGAAGAAAAGATACACGTAGGGTACCCTGGAATGAGAAGCAGAGTAAGTGGATGCAGCATGCATACAGTTGGGCACCTAATTCTGGGGGTAATATAATCATTCTGTCATGCAAGATGCATGTCTGGATTGATTCTAAGATTTGGAGATTCTCAGGCTAAGCTGCTAATTTATTCCCCAAACTACATACCTGAAAACAAAAGCCACAGCACCTCCAGCCTCAGCAGCAACTGATTTGTGGCTGAGTTGCCTGGCTGTATGTTTCAGGCCCAAGGCAACCCCTGAGTGAGGTAGGCAGGGCTCTTCTCCATTAAAGGGGCAACAGGGGAGCCAGTGAGTCCCAAAGCAGATGTCCAAAGCTGATCAAGAAGAAATCCCAGGGAGCAAAGAACCAATGCTTCTCTTAGGCAGGCCTGGGCTCTTTAATTAAACAGACCCCTGACTTTACATGATAGTTAATGCAAGAGAGATGAACTTGGTTATGAACAAGCAAAAGCTTGTTTTAATTGCAAAACTTAAATAAACTGCGGAAATGATTAACATGGATTATCAGCTGGTAGACACCTCGAGAGATTTCGAGCCTCTAAAATTTTCTAAAATTACTGATTTAAGACAAGCTGGAAAAGCACATTGTGCAATAGTTTCCTGAGTGCAATTTCACTATTCTAAGGAAATAATTTAAGCAATTTGCATTGTACCACTTACATGTAATCAAGACTCAGTGGCATATAAAAATAGAGAACACAATACAAGTTAGAGCTGGGAGACTCTAGCTATCACTGTTTCTAATTTGTTGAGCAATGGAACTCTTGTTTAAAAAAGGTAAATCTTCTATGCAACCTCAATATATCTAGAACAGATGAAATGTTTTATTGATACAACTTTATGTTGTAAGTTCACTTCTCTGTTCAGTGCTATAAAGTCTGTCACTAAGAACAAGAAAGTTTTTTGGATGAATGAGACCAGGACTTATAGATGACTTGCAGACTTACACCAATTTTAGAATCTCATTTATTTTCACGTTTTCTTTGCAACCACTTCTGAGGGTGATGACAGCGATTTCCACGGATAAATCGCTGCAAATGGTGATAGACGTTTTTGTAACAGCTTTTCATGCAACCTTAAGATATTCTTTAATTAAATAGAGCAAAGGAAGTTTAATTCCAAAGTCTGCACTAAAACAAGAACAAGTTAACATTGACAACATATCGAGAAACTGGGGTCTCCAAAGAGGTTTTTGTTTTGGGGGGTGTTTTTTTTTTTGGTGATTGCAATAAAGACAGTTAGCTGTATTCTTAACGAAAGTCAGCTCCTCTTCCTTTTCTGCCTGGGGACACAACACATCCACCTTTGCCAGACTTCATGTCCAGTGCCTAAGATCCAGCCAATGAAAACCGAACAGACCAGATACGCATGACTCCCAGCCCCATCAGGGGCAAACCTGCTACAGGCAACTCTCCACTCCGTCCCTGAACAACCAATCGGCTGGACAGGACTCAGAGGGTCTGGAGACGAGGACAGGGCCACCAGGTGGGAGAAGCCTGGCTTCCCAAAGGACCGTTGAGAAAGGCTGCTTGCCGACCAGGAGTAGCCTTGATAGATTCGGAAAAGCAAGCAATAAACTTTTACTGCGGTAAGCAACTAAAGTTTGGAACTTCGTTACGGCAGCCAGTATTACTTATCTTCACTTAATATAACGGTTAAGGTAGAAGTGGAAATAATATTCGAATCAAATGTTTGCAGAGCTCCTGAAACATTTATCCAGAAGCCATGATTTGAAAACTAGAGCTTTCATCCAAACTTCCAGAGAGAGAGGTATCTTCCTTGGCACAGGGCAAAGAGAACCATCTCTCAAAGTTACCAAAAAGTCAGTAGGCTTTTAGTAATGTGAGAGCATGAATGCAATCAAGATAATTTCCATTTTCTGCAGTACTGTGAGAGACTTAAGGTTCTGTTTCCTCCCACCCTCCATAAATCTCAGGAAGTTCACAGGCTGTATCGGCAGTTGTTGGGAGTATAAGGTGGAGCAGAGCCTCTCCTTTCTTTGCGGGGGGCTGGGGGGGAATGGGGAGGCGGTGCACCTTCTCTGCCATTCCTTTCCTGGTGAATTAGCCACAGGAAAAGGGAAGTTGTGGATGGCAGGAAGACCAGCAAAGGCAGGGTCAGAGAGCCAAACTCAACTCCCACATCCACTACTATTGTTTTAAAAACCACTCTATAGAGGTATGATTGACATACAGAAGCCATATGGCTCCTTCTTCTCAACAAGAAGGCGGTGGAGCAGCCTCCCCAGTAGATGCAGAGTTGCAGATCTTGGTGAAGACCCAGAATGGCAAGACCGTCACCCTTGAGGGTGAGCTAAGGGACACCACTGAGAAGGTCGAAGCTGAAGTCCAAGACCAGGAGGGCATCCCGCCTGGCCAGCAGCATCTGGTTTTGGGGGGAGAAATGGCTGGAGGATGCCCCACGCTCTCAGACTACACCACTGAGGAAGAGTCCACTCTGCACTGGGTGCTTGGTCAGAGGGGCAGCACCGTCGAGCCCTCCCTCAGCCAGCTGGCCCAGAAGTACAGCTGTGACGAGATGATCTGCCCCAAGTGTCACACCCGCCTGCACCCCCACACACACTGTCAACAGCCACAAGAAGTAGTGTGGCCACACCTGCAACCTACCCCAAGAAGAAGGTTAAGGAAGTCTCCACCACAACCTTGGCCAGCAAGGTGGCCTTCTGCCTGAACCCTGTGGCCCTGGGGCATCCATGAAGTTTCCCTTTCATTGACTGGAGCAACAAAAATAAAAACCTATATATATATTTAATTTCTACAACTTGATGAGTTTAGAGATAAAACCCATGAAATCATCACAACAATCTATGTGTAAACCTGTCTATCACCTTGAGAAAAGTTTCCTCCTCTCCCTTTATTTATTGTTTTTGTGGGTGGGTATGTGATAAGAACACGCATTTACTATCTAGTCCTTTAGTAAAATTTTAACCATGCACTATGGTGTTGTTGACTATATTCATTATGCTGTATAGTCTAGTTCTACCGACTCATCTTTTATAACCAAAACTTTGTTCCCTCAAACTAGTACCTCTCTGTTTCCTCCTCTTCTCCTGGAAATCCCCATTTCACTCTCTGCTTCTAGGAGTTTGACTATTTGAGATTTTTCTTTTTTTTTTTAAGAAGGTAGTGGTTTGTTTGTTTTTTTAAGATTTTATTTATTTATTTTTTAGAGAGGGAAGGAAGGGAGAAAGAGAGAGAGAGAGAAACATCAATGTGCGGTTGCTGGGGGCCATGGACTGCAACCCAGGCATGTGCCCTAACTGGGAATCGAACCGGCGATACTTTGGTTCGCAGCCCAATCTCAATCCACTGAGCTAAGCCAGCCAGGGCTTATTTGAGATTTTTCACACAGGGTGAAGCAAAAATAGGTTTACAAGTGTTTATATGGAAAATAATACAACAATAATTAATAAATAAGAGTGCAAGAATAAACTCTGTTTCCCATACTCACAACTGTAAACCTACATTTGCCCCGCCCTATGTAAGTGGTATCTTGTAGTTATGTGTCTGTTTGTGATGGGCTTATTTCGTTTAATGTCATGTCCCCCAGGTTCACCCATGTTGTTGTAAGTGGCAGGACTTCCTTCTTTTTAAGGCTATATAATATTCTACTGCATGTATTTACTACATTTTCTTCAACCATTCATCCACCAGTAGACTTTTAGATTGCTTTCACATCTTGGCAATTGTGACTAATGCCACAATGTACACACCACATCCACTTTTCACCAGCTATATGAACTTGGGCAAATCACTAAAACTCATTTACAAAATTAAAAAATAAGATCATTATGACTATTAAATAAGACCAAATGTGTGAAAGGTATTTACAAAATGTAAAATACTGTAGTTATTGGTGATCCTCAAGAACTGAGAACATGTATAATCATCTTACCAAAGAGGCATTGCAGTACAAATTGTAAAGCACAGGATTTTGAGAAGATATAGGTTGGCCCTCTCATTCGGCTTCAGCAGTTTAGTTCCCTCACATATAAGAGCCCTAGCACTTCCTGTAGCTAGGATAGCATCCAACAGCAGTAGACAATCAAGCAAGTTCACCAGATAAAATAAAAGACACCAAATTAAATTCAAATTTCAGATTAACATCAAATAATACTGTAGTAAAAGTATGTCCCATTCAATATATATTGGGCATCCTGCATTTTTATTTGCTGAATCTGGCAACTGTAGATATTCAGCAGAAACTCCAGGCTTATTCTATTAGTCTTACCTCACTTTCTAGGATGGTGGCATTCGTATTCCAGGGAGCAAAGATGAAGAAGAAAGCAAGACATAGGTAAACACTGCCTCTTAAAATAAAGGCTTGCAAAAGCTATCACACTACAATTCCACTTGCATCTCATGGTTTAGAACTTAGTCACATGACCACATAGCTGCAAGGGAGCACGGAAAATGCAGTCCTTATTCCATGCTCACCTAACAGCTCTACTACTGTAAACGTAGGGAAGAACCTAATACTTCAGAACAACTCTGAGACTCTAATACATGTTATCAAAAGTTCTACTTTGTAAACATTGGTGTGCTTCTTTGAAACAAAGTTCCTTTATCATCACACTTTATTTTTTTAAAGATTAAAACTAGAATAATGGATGTAGACTTGCTTTATTACCAGATAAACACTTAATTCTTTCCTGGGCAAGGGCTACAGACAATACCAACAAAGTGTATAAACTGTCAAGGTGGGGCTTGGGACAGTAGCGTTGGAGGCGGGGATGGTGAGGTGAGAGGGTTCCTTTGTGGGGGAGAAAGAACTTGGCCTTGACGAGGGGTAGGATTTGGGCACATGCACAGTGAGGAGAACACTCATGGGAGGGAAACAGCTTAAGTAAAGGCACGGAGTTAGACATCAGCACAGCAGCTGAAGAAACGGGGCAAGCTAATCTGAGTACAATACAGGAGTTATTATACAGAGCATTTCAAAACTCCCACTATCCCACTCAAAGCCCTCTCTCCCAGCTTAACAAAGGCATGTCTTAATTTTTTTGAATAGCTAATTATAAGTTGATCTTTAACAAGATAAAAGACCAGTTTCTTTTACTTCTCTAGCCTTAGTTGAACCATTTCAAAAATATATATATTGGTCATCTCTGCCGAGGTAGGCACTGGGGGTATTCAAATTAATGAGCAGTTTGGTCCAGAAAGATGAATGAACAGCGATCAGAAGATGTGGTATAAGTGCAGTAATGGAAACATATGCAAAGTGCCAGGAGAACTTTAGGAATTCTTCATGGGGTCTATGGACTCTTAACAGAGTGATGGTTTTGGAGTCATCAAAAAAAAAAAAAAATAGAAAGGAGAGGGTCAAAAATAAATAAATAAAGGGATAGCCTGGTAGAAACAATTAATTGTTTCTACAATTATTGTTTCTAGAATTGTAATTCTTTACAATTTAATTGTTCCTGGTAGAAACAATTAAAATGTAAAGGCATGGCGTCTCTGCAAAGCTTGGTGAGGTACAGGTGCCATGATGAAGGTCAAGGAACTTCAGGAACATGTATGGAAAAGGAAGGCTTCGAATGACAAGCTAATTCTGGACTTCAGAGCAAGGATTCAGAAGAAATAGGCTTGATCTCAGCCCCTGCCAACAGCAAAGCTACATGGCCTTGAATATGCCATTTAATCTTTTCTGAGCCTTATTTTCCCCATCAGCGATGTGGAGATGATACAAACACCTGTTTTGACTGTTGCTACTATTATTGTGTGCAACAGAAATTCATTAGACTTTTTAAACAGGGATTGCACACTAGGAAAACCTATTGAGAAGCAATGCAGAGTAGGAATTGGAAATGCAAACATGTGGAGGAAAAATACCTCCAGTCCTGATGAGAACTGGAGCTGAAGAACTGCCAGCAGGCACAGAGAGAAGAGAGTAGCATCAACGAGGTGGGCAGGCCAGTACCTGAGAGGAGTGGGGAAGACAGGTTTCAGGCTTATGTGCATAAAGGTACTAACAAACAGGCCGTTAGAACAGAGCATGCCCCCTTTTAAGGACGAGGGGAACAACTAATGTTTCCTGAATGCTTGGTACAGACCAGGGATTGTTCTAAGCCTCGTGCAGTAGGTTGAATAGCGATCCCCAAAAGTATGGCCATCTCCTAACCCCCAGATTCTGTGAGGCTGATCTTCTTTGGAAAAAGGCTCTGCAGTTGTAATTCAACCAAGGGTTTCAAGACAAGAGCATTTTGGTGGATACAAGTGGGTCCTAAATCACAAGTGTCCTTATGAGAGAAAGGCAGAGGGAGATTTAACACAGACAGGGGAGAAAGAATGCCCCCCTAGAGGAGAAGGAGATTGACATTATTCCCGCTGCAAGGCGAGGAGTGGTGTGAATTGGTCCTGCTCACATTTCATTAGCAAAATCTCAGACAAATGGCTACAAACGAGGCTGTTTTCCTTTTTCTTTTTCTTTTTTATGGTTGAGCTGAGGCAGAAAAGGAAAAGGAACTGACTTACGTTGAATCACAAAAGTCCCTTATTGAGAGTTGCACAGGCACGAAATGGCCACATCAGTGAGAGCCTCTTCCCACGCGAGGCTCTCCCGTGGCCCTTTCCCCGAGTCATCTTCTGTTTTCCCACCACGAGTTTTGCCTTAAAAACTTTTTTGTCTGGTTCAAAGAGAAATGACACTCTGACTATACCTTCCTCCTCCAAATCCTCTCCTTATTTAAGCTTTATTTCCAAAGGGGAGGTTCGGAGGAAAGGAAAGGGCAGAACAACCCAACCACACAAATGTCCCACAACACCCCTCAACTGTCCCCAACTCCAAAATAAAGCAGAGATGAATGTGCTCACTTCAGAACATCCAAATATTTACTAAAAGGAAATGCTTCGACCTATGAAGAAGCAGAGAAATGCTGAGGAGCACAGATTCTGAGATTTGCTGCTGTGTGCTCTGGCGAAAGCAACTTAACCCAACACCAGCCCATAAATAATTAGTTACCCCCAGGAAAGTGGTGTTTCTGTAGCAGGACTGGTTTTCTTTATTGGGCTACCTTTCCTCCCAAGAGACTCGGTATTATATTTTAAAAGGAAATTGGAGGCCAGAATTGATCAGGGACCATTACAAAAATAGCTGCTCTGACCCAGCCTGAGGATAAATCCACACAGCTAGCCAGTTCCCTCTGTTAAAATCTGCTTCCTGTACCAAAAAAAAACTATGTGTGTGATTTTATGTCACAAAAAATATAGGCTGTTGTGAGAGAAATGTGAGTTAGGTGTCTGGGGTGAAAAAGAAGTTGTGTTGTGGAATCAGGAAGGAATGTGAAACATTCAATGAGTGAATACACTGTCAATACAGAAGGCAGTGAGAGAAAATGAATCTAGATGCTATCAGAAAAATAATTTGTAAATATGTGTTTTGTGATAAAGCTTTTTTAAAAAGTTGTTCCTTGATATTATAAGTAACTGGGAATGCAAAACTAAGACATCTAAAGAGAACAGACTTTAATGCTAATCAAGAGAGTCACATTGGGAAGAAAGAACAGGAAGGACAAAGTAAACGTGCAAATTGTTCTTTCAAATATCGAAGAGAAAGTCTTCAAATGTAGTTTCAATAAAATAACTCACATTAAACAATATGACTGATAATTGATACATTTTTCTGTATATTTAGGAAACATATGTATAGTCAATATGATTTTGAGAAGGAAGGAAGGAAGGAAGGAAGGAAGGAAGGAAGGAAGGACGGAAGGAAGGAAAGGGAAGGGGAGGGAAGAGGAAAGAAAATTTTATTGAAAGAAGAATTGCATCCACCCAAAGCCTCACAAACTGATTTTTACCCCCTTTAACCCTGAATATCATATTATTCAGGGTTTACAGACTGAAAAGGCCTTAATTACAAGATTTCCAAACTTTTCCGGGAAATCTAGGGAACCGTATTTTCAAATTCAATAAATTTGGTATGAAACTGTTACCAAAAGAGTAGATGTTGTATTTTAACTTCCCCCAAATACAAATACACAGAATAAAATTCAACCCACAGCCCTCCGAGATTCTGTCCACAACCCATAGTGCACAGTGAACTATGGCACACAGGGCAACTAACCCCGAAACTGATAGACTCAAAGCTGACATACACAAAGATCTCACAGAAACAGAGAGTTCACTCGAAAAGCAAATAACTCAATTTAAGGGCTAAGAAAATTGAACTTTGCTTAGCTGGCTTTTATTTCACCTAGTTTATTGTCCACAAATCAATCACTATCTTTATAAGCGACATGTCATTCAACAAACATTTACTTAGGGCTCAGGACATGAGGTTAGGGCAACAAACAAGGTCCACCACGCCCTTTCTCTCCCAGAGTTCACAGCTTGAACCAGAGGCAGGACAGGAGAGAGGAAGGTGGGATGTTCCATAACCGGAAGCGCTATTGGCATTTGAGGCCAGGCAATGACTTGGGGTGTGAGAGTACCATGAACATCACCACTAAAAGCCAAGAGCAAACCCTAGTCAACAGTGATAACCAAAAGCATCTGTCTCCTTCTCCAAACCTCTTGGGGGGTGGGAGGTATCTTCACAGTGCTTGGAAAAGAAACTTTCTGTGCGAGATAAGAACTTCCCCCCATCTGGGAAAGTGTCTCAAATTCAAGACATCCTAAGAATTCAGAAGCGATTCTAATAGAGTTTGACCCTCAAAGAAAGAAAGGGTTTTATTTCATTCCAAAGTTATTCAGTATTTATCATTTCTTATTCATGCTGCCTCTGTTTCTTATCTCAGGAATAAGAGAGAAAGGGTGACAAGGTTGACCAGTAGGCTAGGAACTCCTGTTCCCGGTGGGATTGGCCCAAATTCTGCTTGGAATTTATAGCTGCTTTTTGTTGTTGTTTATTCGTAGCAATTCTTACATGCTCTGGGGGAAAACGGTGTAACAGAATGATGCTTTGGAATTGAAGAAAAAGTGTCAAGCTCTAGATCTTCAAAACACTTTGTTGTAAATCACCTTGACTCACTTAATTCTTAAGAGCTATTACAAACACCACGGAATTGGAAGTTCTGTCTTGCGTTCTCTCCTCAATCTCTCCCGAGTTAGTAAGCTAAAGTCCCTCTCCCCACACCTCCCTGGTGGGTTGTCAACCAGATCAGGTGAGGGGCCAGAGGTCCACATTTACACAGGGTTAATGTCTATGACCACTGGTGGGCTTAGCTTCAAGCACAGTTGCTACAGGCAACGTTACTAATCATTCGCCCAAGCTTTAAACAGAGTCCATACATTATAATAGCAAGCCCTCACGAAACGGCAGCTATGAGCCAGGCACTCTTTTCGCGCACTACACTCTGTACCTGCAGACGGAAGAGTGGACACCAGGGAAGTTAAAGCCACCACTGTTTGAACGCTGCCACCGATATCTGTGCATCAGACACACGGAGGAGATGCGGTTGTAGTACGGACACGGCCTGTCTCAGTTCACGAACTCCACACAAATTCCATTACGAGAGAATGAGCACAAGTTAATCTCACAATCTATGAACACTCATCTCAATTCAATCCTAAAATTTCTCCTATTGATTGTAACAACAAAAGCGCATCAGCATAATAGCCTCAGGGCAAGTGAAGAGTAATGCAGCGAGCGTGATATAATCAATACTGAGATACCACAAATGGGCAACAATTGAGGCTTCTGTTAGGGTCTTTCAAAATAAACTGGTTGCAAAATTCACATTATTTTTTAACTGTACAGTATTAAAGTGAGGTGTTTTTTTTCTGGAAGCTCCTGTAAGTTCAGTGAGTATACACTAAATTTGTCTATCATACCATCGAGTAAGAACACTTACAGTTGTCTTTTGTGTTTGTGAATGCCTATAAGTGCATAAGTGTCCTGTACAATGAACATCAATGCATTAATGTGTTTTTGATTTTAGCTTTAGTCTAGCTGATAGGCGTAAGTGACTAAGGCGTGTGGAAAGCTGTTGTTCCAGGAACCAGAAGGCATCTGAGATGGTATCTGAGCCATTGTAGTCCAGGGAGGGACACAGATAAAGGATTGTTGACCAACAGATAAAGAAGTACCTGAAAAATTGCCAACTGCACCCTTTATCCAATGAACCTTTTTATTTTTCCAACCTGCTTATCTACCCTCTCTTCTCCTTATAAAAAAGGCCGGCTTGAGATGAGATGTTAAGATGGTTTTTGAGAGTACATAACCCATTGTCTTCTCAGATCTCTGGCATCTGACTAAAAACCACCCAGAGAGACTCAATCCTTGTCTCTGCTTATTGGTTCTGGTAGTGACAGGCCATATGCATGCCGACTTTCCTGGTTTCATGTTCACCAATAACCGTTCATCAACTTTTAAGAGGAAAAAAACCTTAATTTTTAAAGATTGTGCCACTTCTCCTCTAATTTTGAAAAGTTTAGGTTGAATTTTATAGCAGAGTTTACGGCCGATAACAAACACTGACCAGATCCCCATTGTGCAACCTGGAAGGGTCCAATGGTCTCAAAGCCGGCAGCCTACCTTCCAACACCTGCTTCACCTCAGGCAGAAGTTTCAGAAATAAAGCAAAAACGAGGGCCACTTGGGAGGCAGCGTTCCCCTGGAGAAAAGGACAAAGACTGTATGGAAGCTGCCCTTTGTCACTAAAGCACAGAGGCAGTGAGAGGAACTGGGTTTCTGAGTGAGACAGATTGTGTTTAAATTCCACTTCTAGCTGTTTTAACTGAGACTAATCACTGAACCTCCCTGTTCTCTCGTCTAGGAATTAATCAATAGTCGGGGTGTGGAGGACGGGGAAGCCTGCTGCTTGGGGGAGCCGCACTTGACTGCTCGCATCTGCAAAGCGGATCCAGCCGGCAGCTGAGGACAGCTGCAGCCCTCGGGAACTTGAGAAGGGAATAGCTAACCGCAGGCTTCAGCTGATTGCGACGGTAACTTTTGCAGGAGACATATTTATCGTTTAGATAGCCTGGGAGCAGGACAATCTCTGCCTGCAGCCTGGAGCTGTATCTAACCAACCCCTATGACATAAATGCAGAGACCACGTTCAGGGTCATTGTCTCTCCATCAGAGGAGATGCCCCACCTGGCCCCCGCCTTTCCTTACACTGTGTTGTGTTGTGTCTTTCTTCATCTCCTGTCGCCCCCACTCAGGGACCTCCATCCCGAGCCAGTCTCGGCGGGGGGGGGGGGGGGGGAGTGATAATACCAAACTGGAGATAACAGACAAGTGCCTAGCACAGGGTAAGCACTCGGTAAATCCTAGAAATGGTACTCAACCAAAAGGGCAAAAGCTACAACTCACTTTTCAACCCTCTGTGAATCTGTCCTCATAAAAAGAAGAAAGCCTCAGCTGGAGATTGATCATAGATCTGAAATTCGCTTATTATGACACGGAACCTTAAAAACCTTTCCCTCAAGTTGAGGAAAAACCATCAGCCAGTTGAACATCGGAGCCTTAGGGCGGACACGAGAAGAGGGGAGGACCACAGACCATCAGCGGATCTGGGGATGGGGCTGCGCAGACAGCGTGGGGGTGAGGAAAAGGAACCCGGGAGGGTTGTCTCACAAGCTTGGTTTCCACATTGTCTTCTCGTGGCCCGAGAGCACCTGCGAGGCTGGGACTGTGCCGTCCTCGCACAGGAGGGCTGGGAGGAGAGAAGGGAGAGGGAAGAGGGAGAAGGACCCGGACCGAGGGGCTGGAGAAAGAAGTGAGCGGGTGATCAGAAAGAAGGGGGACGAGGAGAAGAAAGAAGCAAGGAAGAAGAGGGGTTAGCCCCAAAGGAGAAGCAGAAAATGATTCCCTGTAAAGTGGGCTCACATCTGCTTTTGTGTTTTTCCCCCTTTTTCTTTTAAATTCTCTCTCACTTAATAAGTGTCTGTTCTTTGGTTCACCTAAAAGACTAAGAAAGCTTCGTGTCTGTGGAAGGAGAGTCATCAGTGGTGGTGTCAGTAGCTACGTCAGCTCCGAGAGAGTGATCTGGGGCTGGGACATGGGGCAGGGGGGGGGGGGGCGGACAGCCACACCAGGAAATGTATCCTGTGGCAGCAAAGCCTGTGCTCTCACTCACACTGCACAAGCCCATGGCAGCCTGCTAGCATCAGGGTACAACAAGCCCTTACTCATGTCTCTCATGTAACCCTCTGAAAGTCTTGCTTTTCTTTCTTTTTTTTTGGGGGGGGGTGGTACTTTTATTTTCTGAGTCTGATTATAATTTCACAATTCCACCATCATAGATACTTACCATTTTTTATTTCCTTTAGTCAAGCAAGCATTTAGCTCCATTCTTTCATTATACACGTTGAGAATCTCACAGTTTTTTCAAGATTTTTTCAATTATAGTTTACATTCAGTATTATTTTTGTATTGATTGCAGGTGTACAGCACAGTGTTTAGATAATCATATACTTTACAAAGTGCCCCCACTGATATTCCCAGTCCCCGCCTGGCACGGTAACCAGTTCTCACAGTATTACTGACTATATTCCCTCTGCTTTACGTTACGTACCTGGGACTGTGTTGTGGCTACCAACCTGTAATCTTAATCCCTTTACCTTTTTCACTTAGTCCCCCAGCCCCCCTGCCCTCTGCCAGCCATCAGTCTGTTCTCTGTATCTGCGAGTCTAGTTTCTGTTTTGCTTGCTTATTTATTTTGTTCTTTAGATTCCACATATAAATGAAATCGTGTTATTTGTCTGAAAGTCTTCCCACAGTTTTAGCCTTTTTTTGCTTCGCACACTGCTTTCTGAGGTCCTGAATTCGTTCCTTTTTTTTTCTTCTTTGCAGATTTTATGTGTTCCCAGAGAGGGGAAGGGAGGGAGAAAGAGAGAGAGAAACATCAATTGGCCGTGTTTCACACATGCCCCCCGACTGTGGACCAGCTGGCCACCCAGGCATGTGCCCTGACCGGGAATCGAACTGGCGACCTTTCACTTTGCAGGACAATACCCAACCAACTGAGCTATACCAGTCAGGGCCAGAATTCTTTCCTTTAAACTCCATTGAACAGACAGCTGTAAAACCTTTTGCTGCCTTACTCCCTGCTTCGTAACCTTCCGTAAGTCTTTTGTCCTCACCTGTCACATAAACTTGGAGTTGACTAGCTTTGATCGTAGTGCTAAGGAGGCTAAGGCCAAAGGTGAAATATCAGAAAAAGCTTATAAATTCCTGGATCACAAACATTAGACCATGAAAAGAATCTTAGCAATAGCTTAAGGTAACCCTCTCATTTTACAGATGAGATCATTAAGGTCCAGAAAGATCGGGTTTGCAAGGAAAAAAAAACACATCTGTAATATGGCAACAGAATGACCTTTAATCTTCAGCAATTATCTTGAAAATACTTGCTTTTTGTTTCCAGAAGTAATGCAAGAATGTGGATGACATCACATAATCATCAGCCTCCTGGATGAGGCCAGGAAACCTCAAAGCCCTTTCAGGTTCTTGTCTCCTAACTACCAGTACTTTTCTCCCTGAGGTGTTTGTCCCGACCTTAACCCCAACTTGCATTTCTCTATTCTGTCCTAAAGAGGGGGAAAGCCGTGGAAGGGTCTCAGATGGTAGGCAGAGTATAGGAGTGAGATGCAAGGATCCTAAAGACAGACGGAGTTCAAGTCCCAGCGCTTGGCCACCCGCTAGCACTCCTGCTTTGGGCACATTTCCTAACCTCTCTAAGCCTGAACTTTGTAGCAGGAGAGACAGGGGTAGCACCAGGTCCCACCTTGCAGAGTTTCTATGAGCACTAGGTGAGCAACTCCGAATCAGCCTTCTCTGGTCGCCACGTGACCCTTATTTTTGACCCGTGTCACAAGGCTAGACTTCCCCCTTTCTCACGGCGACTTCCTTCCTGAGTGGGAGACATGTGGTCGCCTTTTCTGACCCATCACTACAGCTGGAGCCCCCGCAGCTCACGAGGTCACAGATGTCCTCACAATAGGGAACCTCAAGAGGGAACACATGAAGATCTCAGTCCTTCCTGCCTGTAGGGTAAGTGGAGGCAGTCTGGCGCCCTCCCCCAGGTGTCCGGGCGACTAAGGGAAGCCGTGTTCCCGCAGCCTCGAAGGGGCCTGATGAGTAGTGTTCTCCATAGTCCTGAGGCTGGGTCCGACAAACGGTTCCCTTAACATGAAGTGGGCTCGCGTGCACAGAATTATGCTATGTTATATAATGTTCTGGCTTGAAGCCGGCTTTGTTTTGTTCTCGTATTTAAAAAGGGGTTGGGGGTTCCCTGCTGGGTGCCACATGGGGAGCAAGGCCCATGATGTGTGCCACGCAGAGACATGCAGGGGGACACATGGCTTGCAGCGTGTGTGGCTCGCCCACCCATGAATGAAGGCATTCCAGACATCCCAAAGGCTCCGTGAACATTCTTCCGTCTGCCCAAATACCACGGACCTGTCAGACCTTGAAGGGTCACAACACACAATGCCTAAAGATTTCTTGGCACCTTGTGGAAATAACCTTTCCCTCTCCCCACCCCACATACACTACCCAGCAACTACTGTGTACCAAGGGCTTAGAGGGCTGTCATTGTCCGGCCAGATGACACCCAATTTCACTACCAGAGTACATGTGTATTTCGTGTGTCCTCTTCATCTTTGTACCGTGTCTTTCTTACGGCATGAACCATAAGTATTTCATCCTGTTATATATTCAATCATGTATTTCTTTTGTTGATTGCAATGTAAGCATTTTCATATTGCTATATAAACAGGTATGATCGACACTGTTTATTCACATTGCTGAGAAATAAGTGGTTTTTCTCAGGAAAAGAAGGTCTGGTCCCAGCTGACTGGCATCTCCAATGCCAGAAACACTTTGAAATTGCAGTTAGTCCTAGTTAATCCTGCTGTAAAATATCCCAACGTTTCTTTTCACTGTGCACCCCCCTCCCTCCGCCGCCCAATGGTAATGGCATCTATTACGTCCTGAACAACTTTGCAATGTCACATCATTTAGTCCCCATAATCTCCTCAGGTCAGTACGGCTGTGCCCACTTTTCAAATGAGAACATCGAGGAACAATGTTGTGAAACATTCTGCACAATGGCACTCATCCCGCAGACCACGGAGCCAGGGTTCAAAACAGGTCTGTGTGGTTCTGTGACTTTCGCCCGCATCATCCTAATTTACAGAACCCTGCACCGGTGGAATGGAAGTAAGGCTGTCGGAGAACACCCGAGCTAAACAAACAGTGGTTAACGTGGGAAGACTAGATGTTTTTCAGGAACACTTGCAGCAGGGGCAAAGAATCTCAGTACAGAAGCGGGCTTGATTCCAAACAGAGCGTGGACAAGCGGGGAGGGTTCTAGTCGAGGGCGGGGGTCAGTGGATAGAAATTCACTAAGAAGATGACTCACTTCATTTAAAGGGCTGAAGGCAGCTTTCTGTCAAAACTGACCTGACAAAATTCTGGCTGCAGGCAGACCAGGGTCATCAGATACCCCCTTGGGGATGGACGCTGGGCGATGAGGAGTTTGCTCAGACACTGAGGATATCAAGGTAGAGGGTTCTCTCTGAAGTGACTCGGCAAGATTCTCGGTACAAATGGGTGACGCAGGCCCAACAGGGACAGACACCGAGATCAAGGCCTAGAGGGCTTAAAGGAACCCAATAAGAGTTTGGTCGAGGAGATAATTTATGTTTTAATCCTCACCTACCCAAGGTCACTTTTTTTTTTCATTACTTTTGGAGAGAGAGAGACATCGGTGTGAGAGAAGCATCACTGGTCGCCTCTATATGTTGTGCCTCTATCTGCGTGTTGTTCAGCTTAAATTTGCACAATGTCATATGTCAAATATATTCCAGTAAAAACAAAATACGTTTTTCAAGCCAAAAATAAAAAAGATAGGCAATATGTGTGTGTGTGTGTGTGTGTGTGTATTGAGAGGTATATGTGTATATATTTAGAGATATAAATATACATATTGTAAACATCTCCATGAGGAATGAGATGTATATGTACATGTACATCCCCCAGGATTAAAAATCATCTGACAATACCAGAGACTCTATCCCTGATAGTTTGAAATGACCGATGCTTTACCAGTTATAGCTTTAGAAGTACTTGAACTCTGTACCCCTTCCCCGGGCGGTCGTGGCAGAAACCCTGTTTTCTCGGGAATCCATTGTTCTTGAGGGGATGGGCTTCGGGAGGACTTTTCAGAGCAGGCTGCAGACGCTGGAGCAGTGGCGGCGTCTTACAGAGGAGGCTGCCTGGGCTGCCTTATCCAGAAACCCACCTGGCATTTGGTCATAAGCTGTCCAGTTACTTTAGAGCACTCAGCGCACCGAGGCCTCTGCACCTGGAGAGCGCGAGCAGTAACAACAGGCATCTGGAGTTGGGGAGCCTCCCCCGGGTTCTACTGGGGCACCTCCCTTGCCTTGCTCCCGCTTACACCACCACGCTTCTCCCTCGCATCAGCCCTGGCTCTTGTTTCTTGCCTTTGCTTTCTGCGATGAGGCTTAATGCTACAGTCTGTGTCCACCCTTTGTGGTTCCAGAGCACCGACTCTCCTTTTGACCAGCTCCCTCCAGGGCCTTTGTCCCCAGATCCTCCTTGCATCCCATGCCTCCCCAACCCACCAACCTCACCTCCCACTTACCCTTTCCCCGCTCATGTGCCGGCTCACATCTCTAGTAAGTGCCTCACTCGGTCCAGCCATTCATGCTGGCTCAGCTCCTCACCTCACTATATGACCACCAGAGAGCCACCAAGTCCCAGGCCAAGGCCCAGCAGAGCTAAGGGTCACTCCTCTTTAAAAATACTTCTTTCAAAAATTACAATAGCCAAAATATGAAGCAACCCAAGTACCCATCAATGGACAAGTGGATAAAGAAGGTGTGGTATATATATGCAATGGAATATTACTCAGCCATAAAAAAGAATGAAATCTTATCATTTGGGGCACTGAGTGAAGAGAGTGAAGTGATGGAGAAGCACGTGTTGGGGGTTACAGGACGGTCACGGGGACGTCCAGTGCAGCACGGGGAGTAGCGGCCACAGTGCTCTGATGACCGCGCTTGCTGCCGGGGGTGCTGGAAATACCAGGGGGACGCTTGTGCAAAGCGTATGGTTGCCTAACCTCTACGCTGTCCACCTGAAACTAACAGAAAATAATACTGAATGCAAACTATAATTATAAAATTTGAAGAAAAAATATGTAAGAAGTCGCAACAGCCTTGTCAGACAGAGCCAAAGAGAATTTTCATCTCAACAGCAGACTCTGTAAATCCCAATCCATCCGGCTCTGGTTTTGAACAGTTTCAGGCTTCAAACCACCTTATGGAGATTCAATGTAAAATAACCGACATATACAAGAAATCTAATAAATATGTTTTCTTTTCCCACACATTATATATAAGAAATGCCATACCTCTTGTTAAATAAATAAACTCATACCTTTCTTCATTTAATGACTGAGTTCTTAGTCTTGTCAATTGGAGTAAATTTCATAGTATTTACTGAATATATTTTTACTTTTTAACGTGTTAGGTAGTGTGGGTACTTTGAGCCACAAATGTTTGGATTCTTTTTTATGAGGCCAAACACAAATTTTTTTGGTACTCTCATCAGGAGGTAATGGGTGCAACAAATACAGGAAGCAAAGTCGCCAAAAGGAAACGCACAAATGTATGTATCCAATGATGTGTTACCCATACCTCCCAAGGACATCCACATTGTTAGAATCCTTTCTGTGGCTTCCGGAAGCAATTCTAAAGAAGAAACTTTGTAAGGAACATGAAACAAGTGTGCAGGGGCTAGAAGTTAGCGTCAGTGCACTGAGGGGGTGAAGAGAGGGGTACAAGGCGATGGCAGGAACTGGAAAGCTCCAACAAACCTTGGCAGGTCCACGTGCCAGAAACAAACTACAAGCATACTCAGTGTGCTACACCTCACATGTGCTACACCTCACATGTGCTACACCTCACGTGTGCTACACCTCACGTGTGCTAACCTCTGATGGGCCCAGGGCACAGCACTTCCCCCCAAATGATCTCAGATTCATAGCACAACCCATGCGACCTTCTGTCAACAAGTGGAGCCATGAAAATAGCATTGACCTTTACGTCCATTGGCCTGTGCCCTCACAAAGGTCAGCGTGGAGCTGACAGCAGACCAGCGCTACGCCAAACAAGTCCAGTAACAAGCTTTGGACACAGGTCATGCCTCCCCACATTCTGTGTGTTTGTGTGAGAGAGAGAGATCTATGCTTGTTCTTAAAAATGATTCTCTGTTTTCAACAATAAAAGATAAATTTGTAAATGATACATTTATTTACTAGAATATTTATAACCTTTAAACTATGTCATGATATGGCAATGTTTTTGACATCCTATCACTCAAAAAAGGGCTGTTACAAACCAATGGGAAACGTTTATATTTTTGAAGGGGTAAAACCGTGACTCTCACACAGATAGAAAATAAACTCCGGTCAAAGATTATTCTTTCATTTAACTCATTATCGATTATTAGATAAGGGAACCAGGCAAGTGTTTTGCAAGTAGACAAGAATGATTCGCATCTGCAATAGTTTTTCAGTTCTCTAGAAGCTGCAGAGCTGGGAATTCACCTCATTAAAGCAAAGGTTCGTTACCCCGTGGCGGTGCTTCTCACGCTTTTTGCACTCTCACCTCCCAAAGCTGACATTTTACACATTTTTACCTAGTCCTCTCCTGACCCCCAAATTAGGTGCTAAAGAATAAAATCTTGCTGAGACGAATTGAACTTTGGAGAGGCACACGCCACTGCATTAGCTTAAGATTTTTTTCCACCCCTAAAGAAGAACCAACTTTTGCCCCCCGTGTTGAATGACCAAGAGTCCTCGCCCTATAAGACAGATGACCCCCAGAGGCCCCAATATTCCACTGCAAGGATGTCTAGCAATCCCTTTACAATGTTGCTTTTTAAAGCCATTGTACATATTAAATTACATATTATATACGGGGTGGGCAAAAGGAGGTTTCCAGTTGTGAGTCTATGAAACAGAGTTTATTTATGTACTATTATTTATCAGTTATCACATTATTTTCTATACAAAAAAAGTAGGTGTAGACCTACTTTTGCCCACCCCTGTATGTCACATATGTATGTCACATGTACATTAGATATATATGACATATATAGGGGCTTAAAGGGTAGTTGATACAGGGTCAGCACACTGTATATAGTCTCCAGACCCAAGCCACCCTGCCTTTGTCTGCAAATGAAGTTCCCCAGGAACACAACCATGTAAGCCATTCAAGGACTGTCTCGCCAGTCGGCCTCACAGCACAGCGGAGCTGAGGGGTGGACAGAGAATGCAAGGCCTGGGGGGCCGGGCTCAAATATTTACTGATTCTCTGTTTACAGGAAAACTTGGCCGGCCTCTCTGGTTTATACTAAACTGTTGGTAATAATTATCTCTGGTAAATAGCATAATAAATGATTTTGCTTTAAAAAAATCTATATTTCTTATCCATGCTTTACTAACCAATGGGCAAAAACTTAAAAATTATTTATGACACATCAATTATGGGCAAAGAACTTCAGGAGCAAAAGAGTAAGAGATCTGGTTCCAGCCTCTTACAAAACTTCTCATCTAAAGTTGCTGAGGTGCAGTGGTGTTTGCTAAAGGAAGGTCGTTCCAGACTTTATTGACGTAAGGGGAACGTAGAAGTGGGTGGGGCAGCTCGTGGGGAAAAGGCTGTATCAGTAAACACGGGCTGGTCAATGTCCATTTGTAGGTCAAATGTTGGCCCCCGGAGCCTTCAATATTAAAGGGAAAGCAGATTTAACAGTTCATCATGATTAAAGTTTTCCTTCAAGTTATTATAAAAAAGTAAACGAAAGATTGTGTTTGCTATAAACCTCTAGAGAACATTATACTTTCTCTCCATTTGGATTTTATATTCACTGAGGATATGAAATTTAAAATTATCCTAAAAGCCACTGTGAGAAGGTGGCGTGATATGTCAGCACCGAAGCTGCTGGTTCGCACATATCTCCCACCTTTTCCCATCGAAGTTTCAAGTTACTGTAACTCAGAGCAATTCAAGATGATGTGCGGCATGCCGCTCTGTTCATTCTTTCTGGCTCCCGGAACGCACTTCCCCAGAGGACCTTAACTGAGTGATAATATCTCAGCTCCCTTAGATATTGCTCTTTAAGACACAGGCAAATGGCTTTTCTCATTGCTCAGTTCTAAGAATTTGAGAGCAGGGACGTTCCAACCCAGTGTGTGTACAGGATAAAACTTTCACCTAATTGCACGATAAATAGGTAAATGAATTAGTGAGTCTTTGGGTAGCAATAAAAAATATTTGGTTCAAACTTCTCTAGGAAGTCACTATAACATTACTAACATTATACCCACATTAATTCAACAACCACTTGAATACCTAACATTTTAGCCTTTCGCAATCACATTGTCATGATACACTAATGTGTGTGAATCAGTTGTGCGGTGTGTCGCCAGCAATCTGTAACTAGTAAAGGTTAAAGCACTGAAGTTTGCCAATTACTTACTTTTTCCAGAAATGGCAACTGATTCAAGGTGATCTCCATAATAACCACTCTCATTCATCTGCTTTCTAATACATGTTACTAAATGAGGAAAGAAGACATCAAGGCCAATGATGTGGACAGTCCCATAGGAAGTTTCAGCATGTGAACAGTATCTATCATTCGTACCATGGTGTAAAAATGGGGTTCACACTTGTAGCCAAATGGAGAGAATCATGGGAAAGAGAGAAAAAGAGGAGGAGGAGAAAAAGGAGGAGGGGGAGGGGGACATGGAGGAGGATTGAGGGCAGCGGTAAAGGAAGAGTAGAAAGACACTTTCAGGAATGAGAAAGGAGGAGGGGAACCCAAAGGAAACAAAGAAAGAACAATTAGAAAATGGTAGAGACTGGTGTAATGGAGCAAAACCTGGAAAAAGAGGGCGTGGTGGGCAGGCTCAGTTGCTGCTGAGAAATTAACATTGGTGACATGAGGCAATGAAATGTCCCTGGAAACTTCAGTAAGGGCAGGGGGCTGACATTAAAGCCTGGGTCGAAGACAGAGTTAAAGGAGAAGCAATAGAATGAGCATCCATAGACTCTTCTTTGCTGAAGGGTGGCCTCGCAGGGAACGAGGGAAAGAGCATGGTAGTGAGAGAGGACACGGGGCCGAGGGGGGCACTTTCAGGCACTGGAGAGAGCCAAGCCTGTGTGCATGGGCTCCAAACAATCAAGAGGGACAAGTTGAAAGTATCAGATAGAGCAGAGATAATCAATAGAGCAAGGTTCTATTCCCTGAAAGCACAGAGGGGTAGAATCAAAGGACTGGTCTTGAACAGGAAATGGCACACCCTTCCTCATAAACTGGAGCCCGAGGGAAGGATGAGTACATTTGGAGGTCAATGTGTTGTGGACAGAAAGGCAACGGGCTCACACCCTGCAGGCCTGCTCTCTCATTCCGGGAGGGTCACAGTCATCAACTGAGCGGGAAGGGGTCGGGTGGAGCATGGATGGTTGGTGTTCCAAGTGGGAGAGGAGGAGGAACTGAAAAAGGTAAGGTCATTGCTCCAGGGAGAGCCACCTGGGGCTCTGACGGAGAGAGTGATAGGGGGCTTAAGACTTAGAAAATTTTTACTTAAGGTAAATCTAGCCATAAATCTAGCAAGTAATGCATATGTTAAGGTCTTTGTTTCAGAAACTACAGATAAAGCCCATCTGGCGCCTGAGAAAAAGCGGCTGACCTCTTGGGGTGCTGGCTAGAGATTACCACCTGGAGACATCCATATCAGGAAGAGCAGGCGACTACCCCTCCCACTTGGAGAGAGCTAATTGCCCAGGATAGAAGTGCTGCAGCTGCGACTTCAAAGACTCTCACTGACTCCTGTTTGCCCTCCCCCAACCCCCTTATTAAAGATCTGGCCAGGAGAGAAAGGGGAAGATGGTTTGTTAGGATATGAACCTGCCATCTTCTCGGATTGCCAGCCATCTGAATAAAGCGCCCACAAAAAATTCAATCACTGTCACTGCTTATTGGATTTGGTAGTGACAGGCAGCCCAAATGCTAGTGTCTTTTCTGGTTATAAGAGGAGAACCAGAAAGAAGAGAAGAGGATCTCAGGCACAGCCTTAGGGAATGTGCACATTTCCAAGAAGAGAGGATGGAGGAAGCAGCAAAGACATCGGAGGGAGGAAGACCACAGGAGTGGGATGAAGCTGCACCGTCGCAGATGCCGCGGCGAGGAACACTGAGCACGGTCAACGGACTCCAAAACTGCAAGGAGCCTTTGATGATCAATATGGGAAAATCCACTAGACACGGCAACAAGAAAGTCATGAACAGCTAAGAGCTTTTCTACGATGGTAAAAATTACATCGGATTTCACGTAGTGGTCCTAAGGAGTTGAAGAGAGTTGTGGGGATGCTTTTACCTTTTCGAGAATTTTAGAAATTAATAAAGTCTTAGAGGGTTCAAGGTAACAGTTCGAGAGATGGTAGTGTCGGGTTGTTCTGTATATGAGAGGAAACTAATGTGCATGTGTATGTCTGTGCATGAATGTATGTCTGTGTGTGACATGTGCACACGTTGGGGACCACTGTCCATCAACAACAGAGCCCCCTCATGAGATCACTGGAGAAAATAAATGGAAAAGTACTTTATGAACTGAAAAGTACCATATTCATATTTCGTGTTGTTATTTTCATTATACACCAATTCTCACTTTTGGAGTGTAAGAGACATTGTTCTTATGTAACCTGCCACTTAAAATTCCATTCGTGTCTCATGGGAACGCAGCCATGAATCAATAAACCTCGTCAGTGTGTCTTCCCCCAGCCACTGAAGTGCTTGACAGCTCTGGAAGATGAATCCCCCAGGCAAACTGAAACCAGCAGTTGCCCTGTCAGAAGGAGAACAGAGTAAAATGGAAAAATTATGTTAAGCTGATTTCTGTGGTCCTCATATACCTGCAAGTATATGGGAACTTGATATGGGAACTGGTGTGAACTTGATTTTTCTTTCTGCTTTGGGATCTGTGATTAATTTAGTGAAACACATATTTCTGACACATAAGACCCAGGTAAAGCTTAGGTCAGGTTATAAACACGAGCTTTTTATCACACGCTGACAGCAGGGAAAACTACATCTGGAAAATTTCATTATTGGGAGAAAACAGTGTATTTTGCTTTGGGCTCTTTGCCTTCGGGTTTTCATCACATTTTAAAAACCACTGAGGAGCTAAAAAGTTTGTAGCTAATAGCCAGTAAAGTAATTAAATTGTGTATAGGCCAAAATAAATACAATGCATTAATTAGTAAGATTGCATTATACTCTACAATTTTGTCTAAATATTTCTGAGACCAGATTTTCAATCTCTTGATATGAAATCAGTGGGCCTTTGGAACAGAGCGATCTTTTTTTTTTGCTGCTGTTTTATATATTTGGGAGCAAATGATTGAACCCATCTGAATCTTAATTTCTTAATGGAGATGATTAGAATTATCTTTATATCTGGACATTCACACCTTCATTGCATTCAATAGGCAATGGACATTTCACATTTGTCTTCATAGAGCTTTGGATATTCAAAATGGCATTTCCATCTCTTAAGCCTTGAAAAACGTTGGCACACAGAAATCAGCAAAGGGCACGAAACCAGGAACCTGGGGAAAATCAGAAATTATAATCCAAGTCACCAAAAAGTGACACAGAATACACAACAGACTGCAGCGTCTGTGAAGGCAGGGCCAAGAGGGAAGTGGGAAGATGGAAATGTTACTTCAATACATTTGTCATCACCCTGACAATGCACTGTGTTTTGTAAAGTCTGGAAGGATTTCCCTAAATATTTAAAAATAAATTGAAATAGTTCATGTCTCTCCATTCCTTTTCACACAAATTAACACATAGATGGTTAAGTCTGCACTTGAGAAGCCACAAATAAAGATGACTTTTTTCAAAGACAACTTTATATACGTCTCTATTAGCTTCAGCGAGGCAGCTTCAAAGTGGAAGATGTATATGAAACTACCAGATGTAACACTTGGCTATCACATGTTTCCTCGCATCTCGTGAATTTCCTGGGCTGTCACCTAAAAACCGAGTCTGAGTGAGAAGATGCTTTCTAACAAGAAGGACAACCAAGGGTCAGGCTGGAAGCCAGTCTTCCGAGACTTCCTTGCCATACGCGGTTCTGCTGGAGACACGGACAGAGCAGCGCAGCGCTGGAGGAGGGGTGAGTCACGGGCAACGCCCGCCACAGGCATTATCTTCAAGGTGAATGCGTGTCATGAGAAAGGGCCACAGAGCCCTAAAATAGTCTGCACCTGTCACACTGTACCCGAAATAATTACTCCAGAAAGAGCTCTTTCTAAAGGGACAAATTACCCCATCAACATAAAATGACAGTCATGAGATTGCTCGGTAATGTCTTTAAAAAAAAGTTTCCTGGTGATCACCCTGACATGAAAATTATAAATTAAAATTAGATCAGCTAAAGGAAGCCGAGCATTGTTTTCTAAAATCTCTTCTCTAAAATCTCTAGAAATCTCACTGATTTCTAAAAATCTCTTCCCAGTTCCAGTCTACGCTTGAAGTCACTGCCATTGAGGGACCACAGCAGGCGCTGGTCAAGTGCATCCATGGAAATCTAGCACCAGGTAAATGTAAAAGCAAGTGCCTAAGAGAGACCAGAAGGACTGAAGGCATCCTCGGGGAGAGGCCACGGTCCAGGTTCTCATGCCTGCTGGGAAGACGTGCCCTGTCACGGAGCACACGAGGGGATGACCCAATGCAGGTCTTTAAACATAGGCCCCGATCGGGAATGCTAAAGTTCACCTGGCTTATAAGTTTTCCCAAGTTGCCCTAACAAATAACCACAAAGTGGGTGGCTGAAAACAGTGGAAATGTATCGCCTCACAGCTCTACCAGCTAGAAGTCTGGAATTGAGGTGTGAGCAGGGCTGGCTCCTTCTGGGGGCTCCAAAGGAGACCCTGTCCTGTGCCTCTGTCCTGGCTTCTGGCGGTAGCCAGCAACCCCCGGTGTCCCTTGGATGGAAGACGCGCCACTCCAGGCTCTGCCTCCACTGTCACATGGTGTTCTCTCCCTGCCTGTGTCTGTGCCCCAGTGTCCCTCTTCTTACGAAGGCATCAGTCAGTGGATTAGGTTTCACCTTAACTCACGATGACTTCATCTAACTTGTTGACATTACAACTTGTTTACGTCTTATTTCTAAATAAGATTAAATTCGCAGTTACCACAGGTAAGGACTAGAACATATAGTATCTTTTGGGTTACACAACGCAACCCACAATACTGGGTCTTTCAGAAGCACCCTGGCCATCTATTACCAGCATGGTCTGTGCCTGGTGGCACAGTGGGAGGCAAACATAGAACATGAAGGCTCAAAGCAACCTTCGAAACCACTGAAACCAATGACCTCACTTTACAGATGATTAACAGACCTTCCCAGAGCAGCAACTTGCAATCAGGCCCAGGGCAATCACTTGTGAAGCACCAGCCAGTATAAACTACTATTGATAAAAAGTGCTAAGCAGTGAGGATGACTCACTTTTCTTATGCACAGGACAGACTGAAGGCTGTGTCCATCATCGTCTCATGCACACTGACTTGCATTTCTTGTGTAGCAGAGAGGGAGGGCTGGTTCTGGAGAGATACACCTAGAGGCTCTGGGGGTTGTCTGTTACATGCAACCCATCTTACCTCTGCCTCCAAAGAGGTAGGTCAAGCATGAGAATGACATTCAGGCATGCACTCCAGTTAAAGAAGAAAGTTAAAGACCTCCATTCTGCAGAGCTACTTTGCCAAGCAAAGATGGGGCGATATTGCTGTGCTCTTCCCACTTTCTAGGCTGGGGGTTGTAGTAGAGAGTTTCAAGAGAAAATTGTGTCCCACCTCTTTAGCTGTTTATTGTTTCTCCTTTCTTAGCTGTAGCAATCTTTGAGCCTGTTCTAAAAAGCAGACAAACAGGGGAAGCAATAGAAAGGAGGACCTGAGGGAAATATGCAAATAGCACAGTAGAATGCAACCTCACACCAGAAGGCTTAGCCAGGGTAGGCTGCAATGGAGAGAAAATGTGTAAGAGACAGAATCAAAGGAAAAATTTTCCCATGCTCTACTGAAGACCTAGCTAGACACAATATGACTGTCCTCACTCCTCTCTCTTCCAGAAGGAGGAAAAGAGATGTGTAAGTTATAAATAGAAGGAGAGAAGAAAGGAGAGACATAAGAAAATATCAGATGCCTGCTGTAGGCCAGGAAACATGTTAGACACGGAAGACTGTATCACATTGCATCTTGACAACCTAAAGCATTAGGTGTTATCCCCATTTTACAGATGGCAAAATTGAGGACTTGTGTGTCTGAGTACTTAGCCCATTGCCCCACTGCTAGTCCCTCATGGAGCTATGATGAAACCGAGGGCTCCGATCCAAGGCAGCTCTTCCCAAGAAACGTGGGAAGAAAGAAAGTCAAAGGCCTCATTTCAGGCTGTTTCTTGGAAACAAAATATTCACATGCTTTTGGATATAAAAATTTTCTGAAGGAGAGTAAAAAATAGGATAGATAAAAAATATTATGTGGTTGCTGCTTTGGATTAATGTTTTGAATCTCTGTACAAGGAGATGACAGTATGGAGATATTTTTTAAAAAAGCATCTCTGGATTAGTTTAATGGGAGATGGGAGGCTGAAAAACTGCATGGCACTTCACTGACACTCAAGACTAAACAATTTTAAAGTAACAGACCATAACTGGGTAAAAGATGCAGTCTTTATTTTTACATTTCATTTTCTCCATCTTAAGATCAAGGCTTCAGAGCCCCGATCCCAGCTGTGGGTAGGGTCTGGGCCCTCAGCAGGCCAGGGCTATGATGAGGTATTTTGGTGTACTACAAGGCTTTATTAGCACCAATTAGTTTACATGTGCCAAGAGATGAAAAAGGTTGAAAATCACTGGTTTAGACAAATGTATAATGACATGTATCTGTCATTGACACAGTATCATACAGAGTAATGTCACTGCCCTAAAAATCCTCTGTGCTCCACCTGTTCATCACTTCCCCTGGGAACCACGGATCTTTTTTCTGTGTCAGGAGTTTTGCCCATTCTAGAGTATCCTATAGTTGGAATCAAACAGCCTTTTCTGATTGGTCCTTCTCAGGTAGTGATGTGCGTTGAAGTTCCCTCCATGCCTTTTCATGGCTTCATATCTCATTCCATTGTCTACTGAACGTCAACTTATTTATCCTTTCACCCACTGAAGGACAGCTGGAGTACTTCCAAAGGTGCTATGAGCAAAGCTGCTATAAACATCCCTGTACAAGTTTTTGTGTGGACACAGTCCTCAGTTCCTTTGGGTAGGTACCAAAGAGCGTGACTGCTGGGGCTGGGGCTAAGAGTATGTTTAGTTTTGTGATAAATTGTTAGACTGTCTTTCAAAGTGGCCACACCATTTTGCATTCCCACCAGCAATGAATGGAATTTCCTGTTGCTCCACATCCTTCTTAGCATTGGTTGTTATCAATATTCCTGGTTTGGAGCATTCTCAAAGGTATGTAGCAGTATCTCATTGTTGTATTAATTTGCATGTCCCTGATTTTATATATGAAGCATCTCTTTATCCGCTTATTTGCCATGTGTTCATCTTGTTTGGTGAGATGTCAATCTTTGGCCCAATTTTTGATTGGGTTGTTTTCTTGTTGTTGAGTTTGAGTCCTTTAGGAAACTTTTAGGGCACACACAACTGGAGTGGCTTTAGCCAGGTAAAACCTCAAATCGATACAAGCTGATAAAACCTGGACGACAAGGAGGGGGCACCTGATGCGGTGCGTGCCAAAGGGAGCTTGAGGGTGTGGTCTGAGCACCTGGCACCCCTCCCGGGGCCTGGGGCTCCTCTCAGCCGCGCAGGGCAGAGCAGACCTCCGACCCAGACAAGAAAGGGAACGAGAAGCGAGAAACGAGGAGGGGACAGAGGGCTGGCAGGAGCCCACGGAAGTGGGAGGGCGACAGTGGGAGAAGAGCGGGCAAAGCTGGAGGAGCAGAAACGGAGGAGGAAGAGAAAGAGGCTGCCGGTCAGCACCACCAGCCCACCCGGCCTCCGCGCCGCTTCCGGGACAGGACGCGCCCATGCTCCGAGCTTGCGTGTGCGTGTGCGCGTGGGCGGCGCCGTCGGCCGTCTACAAGAGCTGGCGCCGGCGGTCGGCGAGTCACTGCGCCCCGGGCCTGCCAGCGAGCCGGTGAGCAGCTCAGGCTTCCCGCTTAGGCCGTGTCACTCCCGTCCGACTCCGCCGGGTCCGCAGCCCCATCTCTGCCTGGACCGCGCCGCGACTGCTTGCCTAGACCTCCGCCTGCGGCCTGCGCCTCGCGCCCGGCCCTCCCGCTCCCCACCGAGGCGAGAAGCGTTCCGGAAGGACCATGACCAACGGTTCCGCAGCCCGCAGAGGGACGCTGAGGCAGAAGAAAGTGCACGAGGTGAAAGAGCACAAATTCACTGCCCACCTCTTCAAACAGCCCACCTTCTGCGGCCAGTGCAGCGGCTTCATCTGGGGGATGGGCAGACAAGGCTACCGGTGCCAAGGGTGCCATTTCGCGGTTCACAAGAGGTGCCACGAGTCGGTTGCTTCTCCTTGTGGAGGTGCGGAGGAGCGACCTGACAATAGTGCCAGGAGCAAGCACTCGTTCAAAACCCGCACTTTCCTAAAGCCCACCTTCTGTGATCACTGTGGCTCCATGCTGTATGGGATGATGCGTCAAGGGGTGAAATGTGACGCCTGCCATATGAACGTGCACAAGCGGTGTGAGATGAACGTCCCTAACCCCTGCACGATGGCCCACACCGAGTAGAGGGGCCGGATCTGCGTGAAGGCCAAGGTCACAGATGACAAGCCCGCAGATACCCAAGCTGGAAGTGACAAGGCATCTTTCTCCTGCTTAAGATGATCTCAAGGCCCTGGATTCTTCAGTCATCCATCCACTCTGACTTCAGTGATTCCTGCCATGAAGAAGCCTTCTTAAGATGGGCTTTGGAATGCCTGCATCCCTGGGCCTCTTTCAAGATTGCCCAGTTAGCATACAGGGGCACTGACATTGACTGAGCAGATCATTCTTGTGCAGGATTTTCATTGCTTCTAATTACAGGATTATCTTTTAAGCATAAGATTAATTGCTTTGAAACTATTGCCAATAACTTGGTCTTTTTCTGGAAAGTAAGTGCCTTGGCCAAGTGAGGAATTTCTTACAAAAGCTTGCAAATGACTTCTTTTAATCACTTCCGTGGAAACTCTTTTAATTCTTGGATGGGGAGGAGACGTGAGAGGGGTCAGGATGGAAGTGGAAACCAAAAGCAGATACCTTTTGCCTCCCCACCATAAGGCTGGCACACCTGAGCATTCGATGTTTGGGAATCATTTGGTTCACCAATGGAAAATGTCTTCAAATAAAAAAAAAAGTTCTTTAGCATTTTGGATGTCAGTTGTTTATCTTTTGAAAATACTTTCTTCCAGTCTGAGACTTGTCTTCTCAGTCTCGACTTTCTTTTCTTCTTCCTCCTCCTTTTCTTCCTCCTCCTCCTTATTTTAGCATATAGGAGAAGTGCTACAAAATTACAAAATTTTTTCCAAAATAAATTTTGGCAAATTGAATAGTGTAACAAAAGATTCATTTCTAATAAAAGGTGAAATAGAAAACACGGTGTATTGTCTAATGAGTTTAATTGCTGTAATTTCAGAGAGAGGGAAGGAGGGAGCTCTATCCAATTACCTGGGGAAAGAAGTGGGTGGGGAAATCTGGAGGGTTTTTAAACAGGATTTTAGCGGGGAGTCTCAGGGGAGGATCTCAGTGGAATATCCCATCAGCTTTCCAGGGCTATCTTCTCAGGGTCATGGTCTCTACTGATTGGTCTATTCTGCAGTCCCCTAAGGTGGAGGGGGGGAGGGGGTTGTCTACCACATGACTAGGGACAAGCCAGGGGAAAAAAGGTCTGGGGAAGGTGGGAACCTTCCCATATGACCACCCATATGAAAGGTCAGGGGTCTAAAAAACGTGACCAGTGATATGCTAGGGGGCTAAAGGTTACCCTGGGGGCAAGGTCCCACCCTACAATACTTGCTTCCCAGGTTTGCTAGGTACCCTGGGCTTTCCACCCCAGTGACATTCCGTACCTGGCCTATTGTTCCTACTCTCATTGTGTAGGTGTAACTGCCTACTACATGATACCTTTGTAAACTTTGAGACATAGGCAAATTGATATTGTTATGTGAATAATAAAAAAATGATTTCTTCAAATCAGATTATTTGGTACTTGACAAAGATTTATGGGGCTCTTCTGACATATTTGCTTGAATTTAAACTCAACTATAGAAGAGAAGCACTGCCATGTGAAATTCATGTAACAGCATTTCTTAAATATTTTAAATTAACACTTCATTAATATAACTTACATTAGCAAAAGTTATATTAATAACTTTGTTATATTAACTTTGTTATATTAACAAAGATTTGTATAGAATCATTATTTTGGAATCCTGGAGTCTTTCTAAATGCTCTCTAAATTTGCTGTACATAAGTACAAAAATCACATTAGGTTAATAACAAGTATCCCAGGTTCAAATTCCAGCTTTGCTATGAATAAGCTGAATGTCTTCAAGCAAATCAGCCTTTCAAAGCCTCAATCTCCTTATCCATAAAATTACCAGGTAGGAAGAGGTATTCTCTAAAGTCATATCCAATTATAAAATTCCCTGAGTTGTAGATTAGGGTAAACCTCACTGCCTTTGTTCTTCTGGGGTGGATTCTAGGACTTGCCTGAAGTCACATATTTGGAATTTGAAACAGACAAAACAAAAATTCCACCCGCCTGACTCAGACTGGAGCATTCACTTCAGTGAATTTCAAACTTTGCAAATCAAAATGCCATAGAATTTCCCCCCTCATTTAAAAATATTGAAAATAAAGGCAGTTAATGAAAAATAAACTCCACAATTCTTAGCAAGCTGTTGCCACCTGATAATATGTATTTTTTAAAGTTTTAATCTCTTTCAGGCAAAAGAATACCTCTACAAGCTTGGTGGAAGCAGAGATGGGAAGACTTCCAAAGGGAGAAAAAGCTAAGCCACTTGAATAGCCTGAAACAAACAAACTCCTCTGCAGGGGTCTCAAGACTGCCCAGATTCTAGAAACCGCAGTGACCAGTAGTCCCTGCTACTACCTGTTCCCCACCAATGTGTTAACGCTTCCTGGCAAAGGATAGCAGGAAGGGGAGGAGGCTGGCAGGTGAGAAAAATGAACAAAGTATTTTGAAGCATTATTTTCGTACTAGTTATACTGATACCAGACAAAGTAGACTTCAAGATAAAGAATATTACCAGAGAGAGAGAGAGAGAGAGAGAGAGAGGACACTCCATAATGATAGAAGGGTCCATTCATGAAGGACAAATGGCAGTTTAAATGTGTGTACCTCATAACAGAGCTTCAAAATGCATGAAGCAAAAAAAAAAAAATGACAAGTGAAGGGAAAAAGAGACAAAAGTACAGACAGTTTGAGTACACATTCTTTATTCAGTCATTATGACGGGGGCCTCAAACATTGGAAAACATTTAGTTTCAGGTAATAGCTAATCAGCTTAGTAATCAATGCATGTAGAAAGCTACTGTTCCAGGAACTGGTATGGCATGGCCCACCTGGACTCCAGGAGACCATAAGCAGCTCCACCTTTGTGCCTCAGGAGGACTGCAGGCAATCAGGGTGGTGCCTGAGCCCTGGTGCCCCAGGGGGAGCGCCCCCGCCTAGGGCACAGACAGAGACCACCGCCCAGGGCACGGAGGAGAAAGCGCTGCTGCTTTTATCTGATGAACATTTCCCCTGAATTCCAAACCCCTTACCTACACTTTTCTTCTCCTTCTAGAAAGGGTCAGTTTACAGTGGAACTTAAGACGGTCTGTTAGGGTACATAGCCGCCATCTTCTCAAGAGTGCTCCGACCATCTGAATGAAGTGCACACGAAGATCCCACCCCTGTTGCTGCTTATTGGGTCTGGTAGGCGACAGGCAGCACGAACACCAGCTTTTCCAGTTTCAATTATGTTCACGTAGGAAATAGAGAAAATCAATAAAGATACTGAAGATTTGACCAAAACTGTCCATCAATTTGACCTACCTGCTATTTACCAAACACTGTTTTCAATGCAGATGGAACAAACATCCCGAAGGACCAATGACACAGCAAAAGTCAAATCTCAAAACTTTCAAAGAAATTAATCATGCCATTTCTCTGACTACAATAAATTAAATTTAAAATATTTGCCAATAGATACAGAAGAAACTCCAGAATTTGGAAATTAACAAACCTATTTCTAAATCATCTATAAGTCAAAGAAGGAATTTAAATACAAATTAGAAAATACCTCAAACAAAATGATAATGAAGTAAAAATTTGTGGGATGTAGCTAAAATTGTGCTCAGAGGACAATTTTTAGCTTTGGATGATTAGGTTACACAAGAAGAAACATTTAAAAATAACGATCTAAGTAAGCTTCTACATAAAGAAGCTGGAGGGAGATTAGCTAATTAAACTCAATTAGAAGGAAACATAAAATAATGTATAACAATGAAATGATAAACAGGCAACAGATCAAAAGCCAAAAGGTAGACCTTGGAAAATATTTTTGCAAAGTGGTAAATTCTTGTCAAGACTGGTCAAAAAATAAAAAGGGAGAAAACACACCATACATTTACCAATATCAGGAATGGAATAAAGATATTACTATAGCCCTGGCCAGGTTGTTCAGTTGGTAAGAGCATCATCCCAATATGCCAAGGCTGTGGGTTCAATCCCGAGTCAGGGCACATATAAGAATCAGCCCATGAATGCATAAAATAAGTGGAAAAACAAATTGATCACTCTTCCCCTTGCTCTCTCTCTGTCTCTCTCTCTCCCCCTCTCCCTTCCTCCTTCCCTCCTCTTTCCCCTCTCTCTCTCTCTCTCTAAAATCAATTGTAAAAAAGAGATATCACTAGAGACCTTATAGACCATAAGAGAATAATAGAAAATATCATGAAAAACTTTATGCCAATAAATTTTCTGACTTAGATGAAATGGGAAAAGGCCACCAAAAACACAAATTATCAAAACTGACACAAGAACTAAACAAAAATTCTGAACAGCCCTGCAACTATTGAAGATATTTAACTGTGGGAACATTTAAACTTTCCCACAAAGAGCCTTTATGGCTTAGATGGTTTCACTGGTGATTTTTATTAAACATTAAGGAAGGACTGATACCAATTTTACATAAATTCTGAAAATACAGGAGGAGAGAAAGAAACTTCCCAATGTATCTTACAAGGCCCTGACAAACCTGGCACTAAAATGTGATAAGACCATTACAAGAAAAGTACCTACTAATGGCTTTATTGAACGTACATGCAAAATTTGTTAACAAAATAGTAGACAAAATCTAGTAATATATAGAATATGATGCATCATGACCAATGTGCTCTTTCCTGTGCATGCAGAATTAGTCCTTCAGTGTAATTCACCACAACAGTATCTCATTAAATGCATAAAATATGACAAAATTTAAATCTATGAACTTAGAAAGCTAGGAATAGAAGAGAAACGTCTTAAATCTGATACAGAGTGTAAAAATAAACTAGTTTTCTTTCCTCTGCTCTTACCAACTCTTCAGACACCAAACACATGGTTGGTGTCTTCTGTTTTCTTTCCCCCACACTGACCAATTCTCTCACATGAGCTGGATGTCCTACAATTCAATTCTGATACTGTCGACCTGGGGTTAGTGTTAGATCCCATGGGCTAAGGGCTCAGTCTCACAGACTGCAGCTTCTTCAGATGTGAAATGCCACTTCAGGCCTTCTGGACCTCTATCTGACCAACGGCACATTTATCCCACTCCTTCCTCAGGAACAGTAATTTTCTAGAATGGCTCACAGCACTCTGGGAAACACTCACATTAATAAAGGGTATGGTAAAGGACAGATGAACAGCCAGATAAGGCGGTACATAAGGTAATATCCAGAAGCATCCTCAACATAGGATCCTCTGGCCCTGTGGAGGGGGATGTACCACCCTCCCAGTACCTGGATGTGCTCGCCAACCCAGTTCTCCAAACTGTACTTGAGAGATTTTCTGGAAGCCTCATCATATAGGCATCATGGATTACTAACTCAGTCGCTAAGTGAACTGAAAAGTTCCAAGTTTCTAATCATGCTTGGTCTTTCTGCTGACCAGTCCCCATCCTGCAGTTAATTTGGATGATTTTCCAGATGATAATGAGCCCACCAAGAGTTATCTCATGACAACAAAAGATGCTCTTATCATCCAGGAAATTTCTAGGGATTTAGGAGCTCCATGCCAGGAACTGGGGGTCAAAGACCAAATATTAGAACAAAAGATCTCCTAGCATCCCTATTGTTCTTGAGATCACAAGTGTCTGAAGAGCTCTGTGTAAGGAATTGGTGGCAGACAATATAATATATGTCTTATTATTTTGCAGGGCATTTATTAAAAAACACAGTTCACATGTACTTAGTGGTGAAAGGTTATATTTCTCTTAAGGTCAGGAACAATGTTTTCTAAGGATGGCTCTCCTATGTAACTTTGAACTGGAAGTCTTAGCCAGTGCAATAAAGAAAGGAAAATAATAAAAGTTATAAATATTAGAAAAGAAAAATTTTAATTATCTTTATTTGTACATGATATGATTTTCTACATAGAAAAATCTTAAGAAAACTATAAAGATGCTTATAGCTAATCAATTAATTTGCATGGTTTCAGGTGACAAGGTTCATATAACAAAATTAGTTATATTTCTATAAGCAGCAAACAATTGAAAAATAAAGTTTTAAATACCACTTATATAAATTACTTAGACATAAATTTGACAAAAAATGTGAAAGATTTCTGTAGTGACAACCATAAAACATTGCTGAGAGGACTTAAAGGCCTAAATACATGGAGAGATGCATAATATTCATGGATTTAAAGGCTCAATTCTCTTAATATGGCAATTTTCTACAAAATTTATTTATTGATTTAAAGTAACCACATGCAAAACCCCACACAGTTTTTTAATAGAAATTAATAAGCTACTTCTAAAAATTTATATGAAAATGAAAAGGGTTGAAAGTAACCAAAACAATCTTTAAAAAGAAAAGGAAAATTAAAGTACTTATACCATCTGATATGAAGGTTGACTACAACCTCAGTAACTAAGATGGTGTAATAGTAGTGTCCAGATATTCAAATGCAACAGTGGAACAGAATAAAGAATTCAAAAACAGGTCCGTGCTAAATAAGAAACCGATGACGAAGGTGTCAATGCAATTGAAAAGTGGAAAATGTCTTTTTGGTAAATGTGGTAGGAAAAATGTATAGCCATAATGAAGAGAACATAGTCTGAACTATCTTACACCATACGAAAGAATTAAAGATTGATCATAGAACTTAACACTATAAAGCCTCTAGAATAAAATCTAAAAGACTGCTTTTATGATCTTGAGATAAGCAAGGATTTTATAGACAAGAAAAAATCGTTCTAATCATAAATGAAAAACAATCAAGTGGACTTTGTCAAAATTAAACACTTGCTCATCAAAACCACATTAGGAAAATGAATAAACAATCTAGAAACTGAGAAAATATTTGTGACACATACATCTGGTAAAGGACTTATATCCAAAATATATAAAGAACAACCACAAAACAGTAATAGAGACAATCCAATTTTTTAAACAGGCAAACTTGAAAATATACTAAAAAGATGATGAAACAAGACATCTAAATGACCAAGAAGCACATGAAAAGACACTAAATATCATTAGTCATCAGGAAAATTCAAATCAGAACCGCAATATGACACTATCACATACCATTCAAATGACTAAAATTTTAAAAGTGACTATATAAATATTGGCAAGGATGTGAAACAATTAGAACTTTCATATTACTGGTGAGAGGGAAAAAATGCAGCAACCACTTTGGAAAATCATTCTTTATAAATTATACATATCCCTACTCTATGACCCAATAATTCTACTCCTAGTAATTAACCAGGACAAGTGAAAACATGTTCACCCAAAGACTTTTATAAGAATGATCGCCCCCTGACTGGTGTGGCTCAGTGGTTTGGACAAAGATCTGCAGATCAAAAGGTCACTGGTTCTATTCCCAGTCAGGGCACATGCCTGGGTTTTAGGCGAGGAACCTGGTAGGGGTTGTGCAAGAGGCAACCAATTGATGTTTCTCTCACACATCAATGTTTCTCTCTCTCTCCTTCTTCCTCCCTTCCCCTCTCTCTACAAATAATAATTAGAACAGAATAGAATAGAATAGAATAGAATAATTGCTGCAGCTTTATTCATAATAACCAAAAACTGAAAACTAAAATGTCCATCAACAGGAGAATGGTTAAACAAATTGTGGTATCATCATAAAATGGAGTACCTCACAGAACAACATGAATGAACCCCAACTACCTCAGAAACATTTTGTTGAGCAAAAGAATCCAGATGTAAGAGAGCAATCTATTTATAGAAAGTTCAAGAACAGGCTAAACTAAACCATGGTGATAGAAATCAGAGTGCTGGTTGGGAGGGAGGGAGTGGATTGATAGCAAAGGCACATAAGAAAATTTTACAAGTTGTGGAAATGTTCTAGAGACAGGGAGAGAAACAGTTGCCTCCCGCACATGCCCTGACCAGGAATGCAACCTGCGGCATTTTGGTGTAAGGGATGACGCTCCAACCAAATGAGCCACCAGACCAGGGCAACGTTTTACATCTTTATTGGGATGGTCACATAGGTGGATATATTTGTCAAAACCCATCAAAATGTACAGTTGTGATTTGTGCACTTCACACATTTTCAAATATTTGATGTGAAAAATAAAGCAGGCATGTTCTACTTTTAGGAACAGAACTGTAAAATTGCTAAATTAGGATGTGATTAGACACAGTGGAAGATAACTTTTGCTTTGGATACTTGCTTGGGAGTTCCTCTAAATAATAAGATCCCTTAGTGCGCCAAACTTGATTGGATTTACAAATACACAGTTTAAAACAGCTTTTGGGAAATATATGTTGCATAGAATCAGCTCAAAAATTGCAAAATGTCTGAGTCATCTTGCTTCCAAAGAATCTCTCAGGAATTTAACTTAATAGTCCCAAAGGTATAGATAACTGAGACCATTTGCAAGGAACTAGTCCTCATATTAGGTATGTCACAATTGGTGAGCTACTTACCGTATTTTTCACACTAAAAGGTGCACTTTTTACCACATTTTTTGCTTCAAAAATTTTTTTCCTATTTTCCTCCCCTAAAACCTAGGTGCATCTTATGGTGTGGACCCCAGACACACCTAGGTTTTAAGGGAGGAAAGTAGGGGGGGAAATTTTGAAGCAAAAAATATGGTTAAAAAAGTGTGCCTTATAGTCCAAAAACTACGGTATGTGAGTTTTCTTAGAATGCAGGGAGAAAACATGTGGCTGAAAATCAAAGGAAGAGAATCACAAGAAGCTTTTGCATTTACAAGCCAATCTGGCTATGTATGACATTTCCTTGCACGGGCAAGCATCTTCATTTTTATCTTGACATATCTATTGCTATCATTCTAAAAGCTGCTTTTGCACATAAAAATTGCCATTTCACATATAGCAGAACACGTGAAATCTCCTTCACACATCCCAAAAAATGTCATATGATAGCAGATAAAAATTGGTTATATTTTTATCATTACTGAAAACTGGTAAAATTAAATTATATAAGTTTATTTAAGCTTTATACATTATCTTATTAACTAGCTATGGTAAATGTGACCTACCCATAAAATATAGTATAACTAAGATGTTTCCAATTACCTGCTTCATCAATGACCTTCTCACTATTTAAAGTCTAATCATACCATGATTTACATAAAAACAGAAAACAGAGGGCCCAAAAGATGTAGCCACTCTGCTACTTGGGACAAGGCCTTTTTTCCTTAGCAACAGGCAGGCACCAATCCTACCAGTGGCTTCCTATTTCAAAACTCAGCTGAGTGGCGCTTCTCCTTGGTTTCGGTATAACTCATCACTGACGTTAGTCCTCCCTCGGCTGCCGTGGCCAATGTCAGCGCTCATGGCCACGGCTGAAGGAAAAGGAGAAGGGAACCAACAGGAGGTCCACGGACCTGCCAGTAGTGCTGGGCTGGGTTTGATCTGCAGTACGGCTCCTGACAACAATCTCATCATTCGCTCTATGCTTAGCTAAACCTGTTAGGTGGGGAATAGAGGAAGCAATTTAACCTCGCTGAACTGGGACACTACATTAAAAAATTAGTTAATGTGCACATTTGGTATTTATCTGGTCCATCTGGAGCCGTATCCAACTTAGTTACCAAAGAACCTCGGAATGTGCCTTGGCTGGTGTGGCTCAGTGGATTGACTGCAGGCCTGTAAACCAAGGTGTCGTGGTTCGATTCCCAGTCAGGGCATATGCCTGGGTTGTGGCCCAGATCTCCACCTGGGGGCACATGAGAGGCAACCACACATTGATGTTTCTCTCCCTCCCTTTCTCCCTCCTTTCTCAAAGAAAGAAAGACAGGAAGGAAGGAGGAAAGAATGAACCTGGGAATGCTTTGAAGAAATTTCAGTCTTAAAACCAATGTTGTCTATTTGGGCTAAACTCTAAAAAATAAGTTATGGAACACTTAGGGCATGACCTAGCATACGGTAGGCTATCAATATGTATTTGTGGAGTGAATAAATGAATGATTCAGGGTTCTAGTATATTGTTGAACACCTCAAATACTTACGTGTAAAGTTAAGCATTATTTATCGGTTCCATTTGAACAAGTATATGTATATAAAATAACAAGAAGAGCTTGTTATCATGTATTTGCTGCATTGCTGGTAAAACAGGGACACTGTTTAGAAAATACTGAGCAGGCCTGCTGCTCCCCACCTGGTAAACCACCACTTAACTCTCAGAGGAGGAAAAGAGAACAAAGAAGTCACTGTTCCGCTTTAACTTGCAGTGTATATGTGTTAGTTCTGTTTTCAGTTTTGATCACCAGGTTTTGTTGCAGAAGAAATGGAATTTTGCAAACTCAAAAGGCTTTCCTTGAAATAATAACAGCCAGAGCCCGAATGATAAAGCAGGGAAATGAAGCCAGAAAGAACTCAGGATCAATAAAACCCTGAGCGGGGATGGGCATGCGAGCGGGAATGGAAACACCCAAACAGACCTAGGGAAATCCAAGTACAGAGCGGCTGCTTCCTCATTTCTCAGAAGGCTAGCCTTAAAAAACACAAACTCTAAAGGACGCTAGCATTTCATATGCCATTTTTAACATGGCGCAGGGGTAATAGTGCAGGAGCGGCAGAGGATGGTACCTCACACCATAATACGTAGAGAGCAAACAGATGGAAATCCAGGGCACCCCAAGAAAATCAAAGGCAAATATCCTGAGGTCAGGGTGAAGGGCGGGAACTGTAAGTCTGGAAGCTGTGACAGGACCCAGATTGGTCAGGGGAAGGGAACGGTTTGATGCCACAAACCAGGCAGGACCAGCCATACTTCAGTGGCCACCAGCTCAAGACACCCAGGGACAAAGGCCGACGGGCCACACCCATCAAACATCTGAGGAGACACAGGACAGCCCAAAGAGCATCTTGCCACCGTGCCAATCTACGCTTTGTCCCTGCATCCAATTCACACTCAGGAGGGGAAAGGGAGCAGCAGGAGACCCCATGAGAGGAGGGAGACAGCTTCATAAGGAGCCTGGATTTTATACTAATTGCATTTGTATCTAGCAGACACTATTGAAATGATCTCTTTCTTATGAGTAATTTTCAGTGTTCCTCCCACCAGCCACACCCTATCGTCATCACCAGAAATGAGTTTAAAGACTAGGTTAGATCAATTATATACAAATAATTCTCATTCCTTTCTTTGTGTGTCTGAGTTACAGTAAAATAATAATATCAATTACTGATGGCTGTTATAACGTGCCGGGCACTATTCTAAGCTCATTATAGTTATTCACACATGCATCAATCACTATTCTACAAAGGAGGTAGTTTCCTTGTGCCCGTGCTTCAAGTGAGGCGACTGAAACACCAAGATCGCACAGCCGGTAAGTGGCAGAACCCAGACAGACACACACCAGGCAGCCTGGCTCCAGACCCAGGACTCCGAACTCCCCTGCTAAACTGCAGGTATATCTGAGTAACTTCGACTTTGCAAACAAGCAAGCAGGCAAGCAGTATAGCTGAGATTTAACTCAGATCGGTGTAACCACAATCTTAGGCTCTTATCACCACAATATGCCTTTTTTTCCCTTTTCCCCTTCTTTTCCTAAGGAAAGAACCACTTTTCCTTTGTGTGCCTGCACCTTTCCACCAAAGGCTGTCCGTCAAGCATCCTCTGCAAAATCAATTAGTCAGTAACCTCTCTGCAGCTTGAGCAGTAACTGGTTGCCGGGGCCAGCAAACCACCCAAGCAAGGCTGAAACAGACCTGGGAAGCAAAGAAAAACCTCTCGTCATCTGAGATTGTAGGTGCTGTGGTAGACATTCGTCATTGTTTCTCGTAGCAAGCCTCTGAGTCATCTTCTGTGAGAAATTTGCCAGCTTTGAAGCAGAGGAGAGAAGCCAAATACTCCAGATATTCCCTTTCTCAACCTCTCTTGCAGCTCCGTTGCAAGCTCAACAAGCCATGCCGGGACAATGAGACACACAGATTCTGGGTTTAGATTAGGAATGGATACTGCACAAAAGCTATTTCTAAAGATGATACATGGGTGGCAGGGAGGCTGCTCTTCTAGCAACAGTGACTGAGGCCCGGCGTTGCTGCCCACAGGGCAGGTTCCGTGGCTGTCGCCCGGGGGGCCGTGGCTGGTCACGGAGCCACACCTGCAGGAAGACAGTGGTGTGGCTTCTGACGGGAGCTTCGGGCCTTGCCCTCCAGCCCACCTGGAGATTCTGTGAGCTGCCCAATAAATCTCTCTTAGTAAGCCTCTTCCACGGAAAATATTCATTTAGTTTTTCTATGCTTGAAACTGAGAATCGGCTTTGGTTTTCTATTGGTGCTGCAAGAAGTTACCACAAACTTTGTGCCTGAAGACAACACAAAATCATTCCTTTCTAATTCTGGAAGCCAGACGCCCAAAATCAGGGCGCCAGCAGGACTGCGTTCCCTCTCGGGGGCTCTAGAGACAGAAGCACCCGTCTCCTTCCTTCCCCCAGGTGTCCGAGGCTTCTTCCTTCCATTTCCAGAACCAGCAGTGGAGCATCTCCAACCATTCTTCTGTCACATCACACCTCCTTTACTTTCCCTTCCACCTTCCTCTTCCACCTCTCAGAACCCTCGTGGTTTACACTGGCTCCATCGGATACCGCAGAATAATCCCCCAATTTTAACCTCAGCCCATCAGTGATATTAATGCATCTGCACCCTTAATTCTTTGCCATGTGATTTAACACATGCACAGACTCCCGGTTTAGGATGTAAACACCTTTGGAGGCTGTGTTCTGCCTATCACCGAACGTAAACGGTGCAGATACCTCTATCAGCTATGCTTGCAAGCAACAGATGCTAAAAGAGACGGGCAGTCTGGAAGCAATCATCTGACCCAGTTGTGGCTGAATGTGGTAAAAACCCACCTGGTGTTAACAGATGAAATTTGGAGTCCATGGCAGCCAGGGTGAAATGAGTAATCGGATTACTACCAGTGGTCACCTGGAGGGAAGAGGTCATAGAAGCAAGGCTGTGGAAGAGCCAATGCCATATAAGTACTCTATAAACAGAATGAAGAAATACCAAGACACCACAGATGGCGTGGCTGTTGTTAACGGCATTAGGTAGCTTAAAGATAGACAAGTTCAAACCTAAAAATTATTGTTAAAAACACAGACCAGCCCTGGCTGGCATAGCTCAATCAGTGGATTGAGCTCAGGTTGCGAACCAAAGCATCACAGGTTCGATTCCCAGCCAGGGTACATGCCTGGGTTGCAGGCCACGACCCCCAGCAACCACACATTGATGTTTCTCTCTCTATCTCCCTCCCTTCCCTCTCTAAAAATAAATAAATAAAATCTTTTAAAAAAACCACACAGACCAATAAGCAGAGGATTTCTATAACGGTCCTGCATGAATTAATCTCCTATTTCTTATCCTGCAGGCCTCTTAATGGCCCCAAAACCAACTCAGAGGCTGATCTCGCCTGGTGCCAATGCCAGCTCAATTTACAACCTAGGCAGATCTCTGAGGCGAAACGAAGGGCAGAAACAATAAAAGACCTGGAATCGGACACACGGGAAGATCCAGACGACTGACTACATTGAGCTCAACCGCCACTGAGAGTCTGTTGCCAGTAGAAAAAGCCTCAAATCTTCCTTTTCATAAAACGGTTCCCATCTTGCTTAAAGGTCTCATGAGCTCTCACTTGGCTATTTTCTGTAAGCCGGGATGCTCCAGCAGAAATGGGCTCCGGTGGTTTCACTGAAGATACCAGGATTCTGGGGGCGCAGAGGCTGGATGTCAGTCTTTGTTCAAAGGCAAGGCAGACAAATGCAGGAAGATGTCATGGGCAGTGTTGCCTGGTTTTCAAAGATGCTTTCTGGTGGCTAACTAATTGTGGGGCCCCTCACTGAAACGCTGGGTAGCCCAGTAAGGTCTTACTTCATTTACATAAATAAACAACTCTGGATCTGGCAAACAAAGGACTGATTTGAGCCACTACAACAGGAAGCCACGTCCCTCAGCCCATTCTCTGACCTGAAGCATTCACAGAACTGGAAAGGCACCTTCGAGGGAGAAAGGTGCAATCTCGTGAAAGCAAGTGTTATACACCCTCCTTCCACTGGCAGCGGCGAGAACAGCGCCAGGTGTTGGACCAGTGGGGCCAGACCGGACCTCGGTTCAGCAACCTCGGTACCTGAATTCTGGCTAGGAGAGAATTCAAAGCAAAGAGTCAAATTATAAGAGAATGTTTATTTAGAAAGTGACAGGGTAGAAGACGTGATCCACAGAACACAAGTTAGAAGCAAAAGAAGGGCCCTTGGAACTTAAGAGAGGTGAAGAGAATGGTAATTCAGTGGAGGTCAGGGGGATGGGAGGTGGTGGGGGGTGTTGAGGCGACAGCTCCTATGAGGGGTTTTACTCTCAGATGGGGGCTGGGCGCAAGCTGGGTCTTCTGTCTTAAGGGCTTTTTTTAATTTTTGTAAAGATTTTATTTATTTATTTTTTTAGAGAGAGAAGGGAGGGAGAAAGAGAGAGAGAGAGAGAGAAACATCAATGTGTGGTTGCTGGGGGTCATGGCCTGCAACCCAGGCATGTACCCTGACTGGGAATCGAACCTGTGACACTTTGGTTTGCAGCCCGCGCTCAATCCACTGAGCTACTCCAGCCAGGGCTTGTCTTAAGGGCTTTAAGGGTGGAGATTTTAGGGGAGCTCAGGGGGTCATTTGTCCACGCACGTGGTCTTCAGGCCACTTTGGTGTTTCTTGACTGGTTTTGCTGCCTTTCTGGGCCTGGACCTAGGATACACCTGAGGCCTAGCCTATTACCTCTAGGGAGGAAAGGTCAGGGGTCCAAACCACAAGACCAGCTGGCACAGGAAAGGTTGCCCGGGGGGTGAGGTCCTTGTTTTCCCAATTTTGCCTGTTGCTAGGTGCCTGGGGCTTTCTGCTCTGGCGACCTTCTGCACCTGGCCTACACACAGTCCTTGCTCAGCTCCAGTCTGTCTCGCCGCCTAGCATACGCCTACGGAAACTATGGGAAGTGTGGCCATTACACAAGACAACTATGCCTGGAGAAAGGGTAATATCCAATCTTTTAAATCTTCCCCGACATTGGTATGAAAAACGTGCTAATTCCTGGAATACCATTCACAGTTAGCGATTCCAACATCAGATAAGCCTACCTAGTCACAGGCCACGGTAACCAGAAACCTATCACGTGATTACATTCCCAGTTCTGAGTGTATCGTTGGAACAGGAATACCCAGAATTGGCTAGGATCTGCACGTTAGTTCCCTACCTGTGGAGTATTATGGTAGCACTGGATGAGTAAAAATGCTGTGAACTCCCATTGCCAATGCAAAGACTAGTGTCACCATCAAAGGCGTGAAAGCTGCAGGCATGGTGATTCTTCTCCCATTTCCACTTACCTCATTTTGATGGATGGAGAAGAAGATGGGTCCTGCAGGGCAACAGTGAATGAGCATAAGCTTTATCAAGCAGCATCTCTAATTGTACCCACTCTTCTCGTGGTTGTCCCTTTGCTTAAGCAAACCAATCTGGTCCTTTGTACCTGACATATAGCTATTAGTCAGGAAAATGGTCTTTTTCTTTTCTGCAGTGTGCACACACCAAAATCCCTATCTTCATTTTCCCTCAGTTATGTCAACCTATAGGATCTGTGGCTAAAATCTGGTGGAGGGATCCCTTAATAACACCATCTCTTACTTCCCTGGTCCTCTGTATGACAGAAAAAAAAAGCATATTACACTAGATGCCTTGGTGAGACAATGTATTAAAAAGAAGGAAGGTTCCCCTGGCTGGTGTGGCTCAGTGGATTGAGCACTGGCCTGCAAACCAAAGGGTCACCAGTTTGATTTCCAGTCTGGACACACACCTGGGTTGCAGGACAGGTCCCCAGTAGGGGGCACTCGAGAGGCAACCACACATGGATATTTCTCTCCTTCTTTTTTCCCCTCCCTTCCCTTCTCTCTAAAAGTAAATAAATAAAACCTTTTTATAAGAAAAGAAGGAAGGAGTTCAAAGATAATATCAGGAACTATAACATCAGTGACATTTCTGGGGGCCCACTAATTTGGGACAAGTTGAGCTATCACCCCTCTTTTGAGTTTGGAAGGCAACATTCTCACAAATGTGCTTCTGTGACCCATTTACTGGATGACCTAAAAAGCCGCTTTCTCTGAGCGAAGCACAAATCCATTGAGAGCTTTCTATCTGGTATAAACCATAGCTCGAGCAGCTCTGCCAGTTGGTCTTTGTGACCCGTCAGATCCCACAGTGATTAAAATATCAAATGAGGCAAATAAGGGTGCTGAATGGAGCCAATGGCAGGTCCCCACACAAGCATCATGTGGCGGCCCCTTGAGTTTTGGATCAAGGCCATGTCCTTGTCAGCAAGCCACTTTTCCCCTTGCAAGAAACACCTTGCTGCTGAACTCTGGTGGGGACAAGTGTCAGATCACGGGACACCCACTGACCATCGTGAGTGTGTTACCTCATTTGCCTCACCGTGAACTGAGTGCGTCACGTAGCTTATCACTGTCAAGTGGAAGTCTTTCTATAGGCTTCAGAGCACAGACACGCTCTGAAAGTGTACCCTGCGTGAGCCAGTGGCTCATACATCTAGCGTGTTTACTTTTGACCTAATGCCGGCCCTCCTCAGCCCGCCCTCAAGGACGTCAGGACAGTGGCCAGTGAGTAACTGGCTACAGAGGAAAAATCTTGAGCTGGTTCACAGAAGGCTCTCCATGCTCTTCTGGCACCAGCTGGAAGGCTTGCTCAAATGCTCACCACCCATTTAGGGGTGCCCCTGAGGGACAATGAAGAAGGGAAACCTCCCTGAGGGTAATCACAGTGGCTGAGGTTGGATCTAGATAGAACCCTTGGGATGTGCTGATTGGAATAGTCAGAGGTTCAGACACTCGGAAGGAATGAGATTGGAGGATGGCATGCACGGATGCGCCATCTGGACTACAGGTATTTGAACACGGCTTGTTCAGCACCATGACCAAAGAGTCTGAGGGATGATGAACTTTGGCACACAGCAGGACTCAGTAAATATGTATTGACTGAATAAATTAATATTGAAACTCTTTCTCTTTATTTCTTACTATAAAAAATGCTGAATGAACTTTTTTGTTGCTAATCTTTATCAGAATCATACAGTAATAATTATTTCTTTAGGATACATTTCTCTAAGTAGAGATACAGGCTCAGAGAGAAGGCAGATTTTTAAGGCATTAATATTCATTTTCAAATTGACCAAATGGAATTAATTTACATCATCAATGGCCAATAGGCTTTTCATGAATGCTTATCTTCCTATATCCTTGACAAAATTGGATATTTTACTTAAAAAATACTGCATTAGCATAGCTTTAAAAGGTTCTCTAATTGTCATAGTTGTTTTAATTTATTTTATTACTATGTAGGTTGCTCATTTTCATGTTTTTGTTGTCATTTGTAATCCTTGAGCAATTGCCTATTTCTGGAAAGTGTTGTGATTTGTTTATTAATCAGATAGATTGTGGGAACTTTTAATCCATACAAAATTCATTCTGTATACATGCAGTGCAACATCTAAAGCTTAGAGGGATATTTGTTTTTAAACATTGTTTTTCTACCATCATGTTCTAAGTCAGCTCAAAACCAGAGAGCTCATTTGCTGCTCCAAACAATGGACAATATATTCAAAGGATCCAGCAGTCTGGCAGAATCAAACAGCAAAAAGACAAAGAAAAGAACTGTAATTACAAGCAATTTTCACAGGTCAAAAATGTAAGCTCATTAATGTTTTACTGAGCAGATGGCATTAATAAGTAACCAAAGATGCACGATCATTATTATCCCGCCCTCCCTTACTCCTTTGATAGAAATGGCTCCGGAGATGTAAGGCACTTAGCCAGACAATGGGACTCAATAATTAACATGGTACCTGGGTCTCTCTTCCTACAAAACCACTCAGCAGGGGTCAATAAAGAAAGGTGCATACTATTAAAGAGGAAAAGAAACCTTCTTGCCTCATGAAAGAGATCATTTACCTCAACATCATTTATAATTGCAAAACATTGGAGATTTCCATTATAGCATACGGTTAACTAAATGATGGGACCACATCTAACTAACGAAAGATGCTGCCATTATAAAGTTTACCCAAAATTGTCAGTGACATGGAACAATGTCCATGACATAAATCTCTGTCACTGGGTAGCCGTAATAACCTCAGCCCCTGGTCCCTGCAGAAGCTTTACCTGGAAAATCTTCCACAGGTACTGCTATAACTACAGTGCTCTTTTTCATTTTATTAAAGCATGCGGGCTCCGGAGTCCAGCCCCACTCATAGCTCCTCCAAAAGAAAGCTTCCTCCTACTGAAAAGCATTTGCCGCCCTCTGGATACCCACCAAGCCTCTTGTCTATACCACTTGCTACTGACTACCTTGTTAGCTGCCTTAGGGTTTTGGGGTTCCCTGAGACACCAAGAAGAAACCCCAGAGAAAGGTCCAGACTGATTTTATTACGCTGATGCTCGGGCACAAGGGTGGCAGAAGAGAGGAAAAGAAGGTGCCCTGAACTGGCTCGGGGGCTGGCTCTGCTGGGCTGCATTTATAAGCCAGGGACAAGGTGGGCTGATGGGAAAAGGGTAGGCTTTTTTGAAAAAGGCAGGCTTGTGGGATTTTCCATTTCAGGATCAGGCGACTTCCTTTTCCAGCTGCTTTCCCTGGCAACTATGTTCACACCTATGCTCTGGTGACAGGATGGCAGACTGCTCATTACCACAACTCCAGGAAGGTCTTACAGCCGTTGAGCCTCGATGAACTGTGCAGGCACATCGGTGGTTTCAACACCGGCAGTTCAAAGGGAGGCAAAATCCATTACACCTGCATTTCTGAGTAGGGCGTGGGGAGGTGGTGACATGCCTGAGGTCAGCCTTTCTGGCGCCTGGTCTTCACTCGGCTTCTTGGCCACGGGGCGTTTTCTGCTCCGGGCCCCGAGTCCTTACGCTGTCTCAACCTGGTACTACCATTTCTCTTTAGTCAGATATGGTACCCCTGAGGACCAGGGCTCTGCCCCGGATATTTTTAAACCTCCCCAAAGTCTAATACAGTGCTTGATGCGAAATGGTTTTCCTGTGTGGTGGCAGGAAGCTGGAGGACAAAAACAGAAGCTGAAAGATGGCCAGATGAGATAACATGTGCACTAAGAGAGCAAAATGGCAAAACAAGGATTGGAAGAGGCCTCTAAGAACATCTTTCCAATCTTCCCCAGAAGAGCTACAGAAACATTCTCTAGTCATACAGACTAATTCCATTTCATCAAACCCCTGAGACAAGAAAAGAATCTCTTTCATGAATACACCTGAAAAAAAATAGCTTCAAAGATGAAACTACATGATTCCTTTGCCATAAGCAATACTGCTGAACTCGTGAATCTTCTTCAGGATATCCTCCATTCAGATATATCGTCATTCTGGAAATGCTGTCTGAATTTTTATTTCTTAGAGAACAAGTTGATTGAAAAAAATTATACTCTTGACATTTCATGTACCCCAAGGTAGTGTGGCACTCAGCTGCTCCATCTCACTGAAGCGGTCACTCAGGAAGCGTCTTGGTAAAGCAGAAAGAGAACGGAGGTGCGCTCTGACCACTCAATATAATGTACCCAGTCTCTCTGCCCAGCACTTACCACCATCTGCTTTGTTCTTCAAGTATTTATGTTGTGCTTCTTCCTTATTCCTTTCCAACTAAAACGTGGTCTTCATAGGAGCAGAAACATTGTTCGTCTGCTTCTTCGACCACTACTTCAATGTTGAAACTTATGTAAATCATTAAGCTTCACTGGGTCTTAGCTTTTGCATAGGTAATTTTTTTAGATTTTATTTATTTATTTTTAGAGAAAGGGGGAAGGAGGGAGAAAGAGAGGGAGAGAAACATCAGTGTGTGGTTGCCTCCCACATGGCCCCCACTGGGCACCTGGCCCACAACACAGGCATGTGCCCTGACTGGGAATTGAACTGGTGACCCTTTGGTTCGCAGGCCAGTGCTCAATCCACTGAGCCACACCGACCAGGGCATGCATAGGTAAATTTTAAACATTGAACTAGATAACCTCTAGCTTCTCTTTGATTCAAAAATGTTAATATTTATATGCTATAATGAGAAACATAAAAGACAAGGCTGATTGGCATTTGTGGTCACCAAAAAACTCCAATCAACTAGGGCAGCTACTCTAGCTAACTGGATATATTCCATAAAATCTTTACTTTTTTTTTTACTTAAAATGACAAAGAAATATAACCAGCAAGTCTAGCCCTGTAATATATATTGGCCACTCTATTATCGTTACTAGATTTCTCAAGGCTAAATCACATTCTCTTAATGCCTAAGACACTTTAAAAGTTGACTTTAAGCCACCTAATAGACCAAGATAATTTTGTCTATTTAATAGACCAAGATAATTTTATTAAATGATCTACAGTGATTTGTAGTTTCAAATTATCTTTTTAAACTCTTTCCCATTCTCCATTTTTTTCTATCATTCTTCCCATTTTCAAAAGTAAAACATTAATGTACATGTGGTTAGGAAAATCAGATAATTAGAAATCAAGTTTAGAGATGAATTAGTGCATGATTATATTTACTAATATAAGAACAAAAGAATTTATATCTTATAATAAAAAAGACTTAATTCTCATCCTCCAAAAAAAAACAGTACTTACTATATAGTTTTCTTAAAATCTTTCAGGAAGGGTTTAATTTATAAACAAAAGAATATCAATTGGATGAAACAGGAGACCACTGTAAATCATACTTTTGTTTCAAGTAAGAAGTTGCAAATGCAAAGAGGAAGATACATAATTTGGAAACCAAAAGGATGGTTTGTAAGCTCCCAGAGAGGGGATAAGTGATGAATGGGGGCCATTCTGGCCTCCAAAACCAACTTAGACTTACTTAATTTCTTGATAGGAGTACCGGCTAGACTCACAGAAGAATACTATAGGTATGAGAGGATCTGAATTTCAGTATTTCAGGTAACTCCACTAACAGCATGGTGAAATGTGAGATGATAAGCATACAGTTAGGCTAATTTTGTAATCGGTTGATTGGCCTACCCAAGGATGTCAATCAAAATATGGATATCAACTTAGAGGCGCTTGATACCATAGTCTGTTTACAGCCCTCTATTATGGGGACTTGGAGGATAAATGACATAAAAAAATGAGCAAGTAGCAGAAAGCTAGGTAGAAGACAAATACATAGGATAACAAAGAAGTGATCCCAAATGAGTTCAACAGGACTAAATCATGCAATTAATTGTATAGGAATATTATGTGGGTAATCAGGACAATGTAAATTACAACAAGGTAACACAATACAGCTCTTTAATGTGGCTAAAATGAAAAGGAGTTATAATAACTAATGCTGAGAAGGTAGGAAAAACTGGAACTCTATATGATACTAGTGACAATATATACTGGTACAGCCACTTTGAAAAATTGTGTGGCAGTACCAGGCATGTCCATCCTTTTGGCAACTCTGGGCCACACTGAAAGAAGAAGAGTTGTCTTGGGCCACACATTAAATACACAAACACTAATAAAAACTGATGAGCAAAAAAAGGTTTTAAGTAAATTTACGATTTTGTGTTGGGCCACATTCATAGCCATCCTGGGCCACATGCAGTGAGTTCTACACCCCTGTGGGCAAAACGTTTACATGCCCCGTGACCAACAGATATGAGTACTTGTAGCTTCCAGAAAGCATATGTTAGTATTGTCATGCTAGCTTTATTCAAAAACGTAAAACAATTGAATAGCTAAATTTTGGCATGCAATGTTACATAGCAATAAAAAAAGAGAAAGCTTCGGCCTCATGTAACAATATGAATACATCTCACAGACACCGATGTGAGAACTGGAATTGCATAGTTCCACTTCTATTAAGTTTAAATAGGCAAAACCAATCTGTTGTCAGAGAGGTCAGAATAATTGTTACATTTGGGTAGCTGTTGACTGTGTGGGGGCACCAGAGAACCTTCTGGGTGCTGGAAAACTGCTATATATTGATCTGGGTGGTAGAACATAGGGGCATTTAAATATGCAAAAATTCATATGAGTGCTTCTTCCTTTTTTTTTAAAGATTTTATTTATTTATTTTTAGAGAGGGAAGGGGGGAGAGAGAGAGAGAGAAACATAAATGTGTGGTTGCTGGGGGCCGTGGCCTGCAACCTAGGCATGTGCCCTGACTGGGAATCAAACCTGCAATGCCTGGTTCGCAGCCTGCGCTCAATCCACTGAGCTACGCCAGCCAGGGCTGCTTCTTACTTCTTACTGTACCTAAATTATTTCCCTTCATATATTTATATACATGTATATATATTACTAGATGAAGAACTACACTTAGATTCAAATAAGCAATTCTACAGAATAGAGGAGAAGAACCCATACAACCACCCAAACGAAAATACTAAGGAGTTTTAGTTTTGTACACACACAATCTGGGCAAATGGCATGGATAAAAGCTAATGAGGCCTTAATATTCAGAAAATGCGGTGTAAAAATGATCAGTCCTCCCAGGCCTTCTCTGCAATGTTTAGACTACACAGGATATTGTGATCATTTTCCTCTGCCATGCTTTAAGGAGAACATCAGCAGATTGGTATGCTTCCAGAGAAAAATAACCATATGTTGAACATATGAGGCTAAAAGAACTAAGGCTTTTTTGGTCTGGTGAGAGAAAAAAAGAAAAAAAGAAGGAAAAACAAGACTTAGAGGCAAACCATATTTATTCTACATGTGCTCGGAAGGCTGAAGTGAAGTTAATAGATGGAAGTTACAAGTAGGTTGATTTCACTTCAACATAAGGAAGAATCTGCTAAATAACGGAGTTCAGCTAGTGCATTAAATGAAAAGTCCCTCAATCCCTGTTAATTCTGCATTCCATTGTCTTTCAAATCAATTATCAGTGTATAAACTGGGAGAATTTGGTGGCAATAAAGGAAATCCACAGGCAGAAAGTCACTGACCACAAGCCTCCACTTAAACCAGGGGATCCTCTCCTCCACAGAGGCAGTCACCATCCAAAGGCTTCATTACTTAGAAGAGCTCTCCGAAGCAGACAGAACTCATTTCTGAGACTGATAAAGCAGAAGAAGAGTCTCTTGACAATGATTTTCCTGATTACCCATAATTTAGACTGAATCTTTATATAAACTATTTTTAAATGTTCTCAAACTGTACGTCTAATGTGGATGATAAGTGAATAGGCACAAAATCAGTGTTATTGCTCTTATAATTGGACAAAATGCACTCCAGAATTGTTGGAGCAATGTAAATGCCACGAGCAACAAACGTTTGTGTCTATTCTCCCACACCCCCCTTAGCATTGGATTTAATCAGTGAAACAAGGGGTATTTTTTTCTGACTCAATAAGCAGTAGTAAGCTCAGAGTTGTGTCAATTAATATTTCTTTCACTATAAATGAGGCCAGATAGTGAATTCAAAGACTTTGAGCACTACACGACCCCACAGGCAACCCATGCCACAGTCAGTCTGCCATGCTGCAGTGGAGTCTGTGAGCGAGACTGTCTGCTGCCCTGACGGGGACCTCCTCTGTCCTCACAAGGTCAAGGGGTTCCAAAGGATGGCCAGCACGTGCCGGTGCCATCCTTCCTTGGCACTAAATGCACGGTGTTACGCTGTGGTGTGACTGCGTCTCATCACCCTGCTGTCCTTAGTCTCGGGGACAGTTTGTCTCTCCACAGCTCTGGTGACAGGGAATGTTGTGTACCAGTCAAGGCAGACTGCTCCCCTAGGAAGAGCTCATGGAAACTGCTGTGTTGGCACACCCCAGTGAAGACACTGTTGTAAACCAAACTGGCCACCTCCACACGGGGGGCGGCTTGGGGGTAAGTTTTCCTTTTGCTATTCTGTGTTTTCTGATTTTTCCACAGCAAACAAGGAGTGCCTCTATAAATAGAGACAACAGCCTTCTTGGAAACAGTGCTGAGTGGAAGGAATATGAATAGAGAGAAGGAAAAAAAGATTATATCTCTAAATTGTCTTTTCTTCACACCTATTTTTTTAAAAAGACAAGACTTTCACAACTCCATTGCTGCATAAACTGTTCAAAGTCACAGATCAAAGTGAGGCAAAGAGGGCAAATGGAGAATTCCACAAAGACCCAGAGACCAGAGTAAAGGACCTGCTTTTCTGGGTCAGGAGTAGGGAGCGGAAGGAGGGCAATGTCCACGGGAACCCCTTCAAAGCCAGTGCATCCTGGATTTCATGCAAACGCTCTTCTGTTAGAGTCCTAAAAAGTTCCCAACACCTAGTTCATTGTCTATTACCCAGAAATATTAATGTGCAATCTAACAAAAGGCAGGTGGAGAATCGAGAGGCACTCTGACCTGTCATAGGCTGCTTAATGACCCCTCTGCATCTACATTTTCACGTGCAATTAAGTCTCCAGGGAATTTGTAACTGGGGTGGCGGGGGGAAGATCCAAGAATGGTCAGTGACTTACCCTCCCTAACTTCTGAGAGGTTATCATCGTTCCGAAAGCTTGACCCACCTAAAATTCAAGGCAAAGGTCGTTTCCTCCTCTGCCCCCTCGCCCCAGCCCTTGGAGCCTGCGTTTGGAGCCTTGGAGCCTTGGAGCCTTGGAGCCCTTGGAGCCTGCGTTTGTGAAACACCGAGGGTGCAGACTCCTCCCCAGCTTGGTCCTTCTTCCTGCACTTGCAGTCATGCTGGAATGCTGGGCGAAGAGGCAATTCTAACAAACCTTTGTTCTATCATAATAGAAATATCCATTTTTACTAACGCATACCGGGACATAATTATTAGGGTGTAGCTCTTTCAAAAATTAGACCTAACACTACATTTAACTGTAATTACTGGGGTAAAAAGATCTGACACATCTCAATTTAAAGTTCACAATGTACATTTAAAAATATTCTGAGCGCTTTTTTTTGTAAAAAGCATTTAATCAGATATATAGAGAACACAATATGCTTCACAAAAAAAACAGTAGATATTTAGAGATTCAGGGGGGGCTAGAGACTTAGAACATTGTATACAGAGGGTAAAAATTTTGAACTAAAAAGAGTAACTTTTAGAAGAACTTTAAAAGAAATCTAATTACTAAAACTCCAGAGCTGACCTTTAACATAAATGAATTGGACTTTGACAGTCGATCAAAGTTGTAAAATCTCTTGCATGGAGGCCCCAAGGAAAGGACATGAGAACAGGCTTGTTTCACATTCACCAGGTCCCTGTGCCCGAGATGCACAAGATGCCAGGAGGGGACATGCTAACCTGTGTCTGAGAGGTTAAGGGGTGAAGGCGAATTGCACACAAATGCGGTTCAATGGAGAAAGGCCGACCAGAAAGCCATGGCTTTGCCGGAGATGAGACTGCGCAGAAAGAGAGGGGCCTCAACTGAGCGGAGCAGGGCAGGGGGCCCCGTCCCTGTGTTGCCACGGCCACTTGGGAATCAGGCCTTTTGCCAGCTACATGAACGGAATTAAAATGGGAACTTCACTCTCCCCCCAGATCTCACATGGCTGTACCCTAAGGCAGCCGGAGTAAGCTTCTGAACACACAAATCAGATATTGTGAACCCTCCGCTAGCTTCCTGTTACTCTCAGAATAAGTTCCAAACTCCTCGTCGTGACCTCCAAGCCCTGAGTGGTCTGGTCCTACGTAGCTCCCCACCTCCTTTCTGCCTCCCTTCCCACCCGCAAAAGGCCTACACACACTGTCATCCAAGAAGATGGCTCACAGTCAAAGACCTACTCATATCTTCTCTTAATCCACTAAGAAATTATTTAAGTCTGCATTGTTTCAGAATGATTTAACACAGCTCTGAACCATTATTGGACAAACACAATCACTAATGGAGACACACAGTTATTTTGACAAGCCTAGATGAAAATGACTCTCCCAGTCTCTGTATAGATTTCCAGTCCCATACATTGTTACTCCTAATTATTTACGTACCCACATCATTCTCTAAATGATTACAAGAGCTAAGACCTGGAGAGCAGACATTAACATCTCCACAAACACCATTGAGCAAAACGTCTGTCCTTTAGAAAACCAGGTTCACCCCCTACAGCAGAACGTCATCACATGATGTGAACACAGCACAGCTTTCTTTTCCCCTGCTGAAAGGCAGCGGGTCTGCTGGGTGGTTTTGGTTTGGTTTTAATTGCACCATTTGCAGTCGGGGCCCAGTGTACAACTGGGTCTTCAAACAGGCTATGGCCCATCTTACCGACAGCTGCATTCCCTCACAGCTGCCAGGAAAACCCTTTGCTGTTTCAGCGTTCCAGGTGAGAGGGTGGAAAACACCAGATCTGGGAGCCCATGAATCAGAATTCTCTGTGTGACCTCAGCGTGGACACAGCGAACTCTAAGTGACTCATGATGGAGTTTACGCTTTAAAGGTCATGGTCGTTGGCCAGGGGCCTAGTGATCTAGGAATGCCCTGCCTTCCCCTGGTGCTGGGTATAGGAGAGACTTCACCATCTGAAGGAGAGATACCAGTTTCCATCACCACCGTCTTTCTAAGATTTACTGGGAGCAGTAGACACTTGCTTGACAGATTATAAGAATGTGGGAGGGAACAGTGGGTGTGGGCTTCCCACTGTGTCTACATAAGTAAGCTCTCTCCCTGGGCTTAGAAGTGTACTGTGGCCCTTAGAAGAATCAGTCCATTCTCCAGGCCTCTCTTCAGTCTTTAGGTCACTTCCTCTGAAACCACCAATGTGTAGAAGTATCAGGACTGTTGTTTGAAGTGTCAATTGGACCCTTCACCTTTACTTTAAACCTGGGTTACCCCCACCACGCACCACGCTGCTGGCAGGTAACTAAAGAAAACTACTGCTCACCAATCACTTTTGACCTGCTGATTTCAGACCCCTCTTCTTATTTCCGACCCCCCACTTCCTTCCACCTCTGCCAGGCTTCCACCCCTTTGACTGAATCTCCAATTCCTTGTTCTGTTGGCCCCAAGAGTTCATCACTGAGTTGACGCTCACCTTCCTGACCTTTGACCCTCTGTAGAAAACCTTCTCTCTTCCCCCTCCTGATCCATTTGATGAACTTACCCACCCCCCATGCCCTCCGGCCCACCTCACAGGTGGCCTCAGAAAAGAAGTTCACACATTAGGAGTTCAACAAAATATACAAGGTCTGCCCAGAAGGTCCAGCCATATAATATGAAAAACAGAGACATTTATTGACAAGATACAAGATACAAGAAACATCGCACATAGAACAAGGATGCCTCAGTCCCCTTCAAAGTAGGCACCTTGGGACCTCACACAATTCTCCCAATTGCCATCAGCTGCTCCATTGTATTTTCCTGAATCTCATCAATGATCTGAAATCTCTTCCCTTTCAAAGGTGATTTTAGTTTTGGGAAAATGCAGAAGTCTCAGGGCACCAAATCTGGGCTATAGGGGGACTGAGTCACCTGGGTGATTTGACATTTCACAGAAAAACTGCATGAGACGTGATGCATGAGTGGGTGTTTTTCCTGATGAGGCTGCCAATCACCAGTTGCCCATAGCTGCAGCCTTTTAAATCATCCAAATAGAGTCCACAGAGGGATGTTCAAGCTTAATACAAAATATGATGCAGATTTGTTGCTGTACTCCGTCATTTTGAATGTGACAGCCACACAGTGCACACGCTCACTCAACAGTGTCTATCACCCCCACTCACTAGTACTGTGAAGTCGTCATTGTTCACACATGCATATCCCAGTCCACTCTCCGTGGCTGCCAGGTTACATCAGTGTTATGCAAGCCATTCTTATTATACTAACAATGGCTCGGCTCTTTCAGGACAGGCCTCCTATAACTTGCCAGCTCCATCAGCTCTAAAGTCTGAATCTCCAGTCCTTCCTCTCTTCCACCTTCTGATTCTATAGCTCCATCTTTTGTACCTGAAAGTCAACATCTTAAAATCACATTTATCTTCTAAAACTAGATATCTTCTGGTCTGGATATCCAGAATTAGATTTCTCTCCTTCTGTTCTTGGTTCCATCATTTTCTTCCCCTTGCTCACAAATTTCAGTGTGCTGGCCTCCTTTTTCAATGCAAAGCAGTCAAACAGACCGTTTTTGCCTGGAGTACACCAGCCTTCCTTCCTACCTGACCGACTCCAATGCAGCCTTCAGTCTCACCTTTAGCATCCCCCAACTCTTGCCAAGTGCTGATTAAGCAGCTTCCTCCCTCCTTATAGCACTCATTATCACTGTGATCTAGAATTTTACTGGTGTGATTGAGCAGAGGGTGTTGGTAAGCCTGCACGGCCCCAGTTCAGAAGCCTCATAAGGCTATGGAGCATTTAACATGTGTCTAGTAAAACTGAGGTGTGCTGTAAGTGCAAAACGCATAGTAAATTGTAAAGACTTAGTACAAAAAAAATGTAAAATATCTCATTATTAATTGTTATGTTGGTTTTATGTTGACATAATGTTTTAGACATATGGAGTTAAGTAAAATATACTAAACATATTATTAAAATTAATTTCACCTGCTTTTCACCTTTTTAGTGCACCTATTAGAAAATTGTAAGTTGCAACACACAGCATGACCATCCATCACTGAAGTGACTCAGCGATTCCAAGTGTCTCTGTTGCATTACGCCAAGTTCCCCGTGGATGGCATTAACAGTCCATGGCTCGAGGAAGGAAGAAGCCAAGCTGCCTTGTGGTCCCTGGACACTAAGCCAGCAGGAGTAGTGCTGGTCAGTCACAGGCAAGAGCACAGGGATTAGAGGCTGGGCAGCCAGAGGGATCAGGTGACAGCTGGAAGGAAGCATCTGTGAGCTGGGATGCTGAGAAGGCGATTCCACACTGAAGTTCTTAGCACAAACACCCATTTTATCTGAGGCATCGAGCACTCATGACTTCGTGGTACCACTGCCTCCCCCAGTGAAAATAGGAATGGAAGTTATCCCTTTAATTAACTTCATACATGCCCAGGAAGCTACCATTCTCTCCGTCTTTCCTTATGTTTCACAATCCACAGAGCCGAGAGCCAAACAGATGGCATATGCTCAGGAGTGCCACAGTCGGCCGTAAGCTTTCTCGAGAACACAGATATAGTACTGGACTGGAAATGAGGAGCTGGGGTTCCTATCAGGTATCAATGTCAGGATCACTGAGATGACAAGTGTTAGGCCCGTTGTTATCCAAGCCGGAGTCAGGGCAACGCTTGGGACCCTGTTAACAGCAAATGATTTAAACAGCAATGACCCCAGGACTCAGGGCTTTCGAGTTCCCTGTGTCCGAGGTTCCTTCCATCCCAAGGAAGTCATGGAATTTCATAAGACCCAACAGAACACTTGAGCTTCCAGGAGACCTTACCAACTCTACACCCTATCTCCCCACCCACCCACAAGAAACAGACACATTTTTAGAGTAACATTGAGGAAGGGAAAAAAATCAAATCAAAACATTTTAAGGGCAGAGACATGTAGGAATGAGCCAGTGGTACTGAGCTAGAACAGTCTGAACAATGAAACATAGTGTAATAGTATTGGACTATAATCCACACAATAAAATAAGTATCTATGAATCCACCCTGAAATGAATAAACAAATTGAGGAGAATAGAGAGTTACCTATTCCAGGTAGGAGAAGTCTTTTAATTAAAGTAGAAGAACCGAGGGAAAGAGAAAATCACCTTTAGGAAGAATGCCATGGCAATAACCACTGCAGGCAAGATCCACAGATGGAGGCGAAAACTGTGGGCAGCAGTGTGAGGAGACACAGAACACTGGCCAGGCCTCACAATATCTCCCCAGGACATGTATTCATTACAAAGAGAAAAAGAGTAACTTTGCAGAAGAGAACCCCAGCAGACAGCGCCTTATCCAAGCGATTACAGTGAACACCACCTGTGATAGGACACACGGATCCCAACGTGAATCTCGCGTGGAGACGCCCTGAGAAGGGCATGGACGTGATTTCTTTGGGTTCTGGCTAGATGTATGTAACCTCCATCTCTGCTCATGAGAAAACAGACAAGCCAAATAGCGGGAGATTCTGCAAAATCCCTGACCAGTTATCCCCAAAGTGTCAAGGCCACCAAAGACTAGGAAAGACTGAGGAAGCACTGCAGATCAGAGGGGACTAAGCAGACGTAACACCCGAGATGTGGCATCCTGGGGCAGAAACAGGTCACTCGTGGAAAACTGGTGAAATGCAAATAGGACCAATAGTTTAGTTAATAGTGTTTCACCGATGTAATTTTTTTTTGTTTTGACAATTGTCCTATCACTGGGCAAGGTAACAGAGGGAGAAGCTGGAGGAAGTGTGCAAGAATCCTCTATACTGTATTTGCAACTTTTATTTCAATCAAAAATCATTTTGAAATAAAAAGTCAAAAAATGAAAATTAAGAGTCTAAAGGAAGGTTTAATCTTAAACCCCAACATGATGGAAGATATTAAAAATGTAAAAGACCAATATATTCAATGAAATAAAATTTCAAAACTATGGCTCAGTGGATTGAGAGCCAGCCTGCGAATCAAAGGGCCACAGGTTCAATTCCCAGTCAGGGCACATGCCTAGGTTGTGGACCAGATCCCCGGTTGAGGGCACATGAGAGGTAACCACACATTGATGTTTTTCTCCCTCTTTCTCCCTCCCTTCCCCTGTCTCTAAAAATAAATGAATAAAATCTTTTTAGAAAATTTCAAAACTTTGAATATGTAAACATTCAGGATAAAAAAAGAAATATCTGGTAGAAAAATATGTGCAGCAATACAAAAACCTACAGCTCTGTATCTTTACATGGAGAGAGACACTTTTGTAAATTAATATAGATTGTTAAAGTATTAAGATACCAATTATTAAATTAAGAAATGAATCCTGACACTCCACGAAACAAAATAAATCAAAAAGAGCAAAAATATGCCCCTACTACTCATCCTTATTTATGACTAAAGAAAAATAAAGCAATAAAATAGTACTATTTTACCTAACAATCAGCAAAAATGGCAGTAACACACCAAACACTGATGTGCTCCCCCAAAAAACTGGCGCTCATCTGTTTCAGTGTCAGTCTGCCCGTGTGACCGAGCCTTTGACTCACATGAGTCTTTTAGCTGCCTTCCTGGGCACCCCAGGTCCCGTCCTAGCCTGATTTAGGCTGTACCTGTGGTTTAAACCCTAGTAGTTCAGGACAATTTTTAAATTTTTTTTAAAGAATATGGTCCTAGCCCTGGCTGGCGTAGCTCAGTGGATTGAGCGTGGGCTGGGAACCAAAGTGTCGCAGGTTTGATTCCCAGCCAGGGTACATGCCTGGGTTGCAGGCCATGACCCCCAGCAACCGCATATTGATGTTTCTCTCTCTCTCTTTCTCCTCCCTTCCCTCTCTAAAAATAAATAAATAAAATCTTGAAAAAAAATGGTCCCATAAAATTTTTAAAAATCATAGCTTCTATCAAACCATTTGATTATTTAATTTCAAATGCATTCATTTATTCTCTAGACATTTTTCAAGTGTTCACTATTTACCAGCATTTTTCTAGATGCCAAGGATAAAACAGAAAACAAAACGTATTTAAAAGACCCCCCTCATTTCATGGAGTATACATTCCAGTGGATCTGGAATAATAATTTAAAAGTGAATAAATACATTATATTAGCATTGTGAAAGGGGATAAGGGCTACGAGGAAAAGTAAAGTGTAAGGGCAGGATAGGGAACTTCAGGGTAATCAGGGAAGACTTCACTGAAGAAGTGAAACGTGAGTAAAGATCTGAGTGAGTAAAGATCTGAAGGTGATCAGATCGGAAGACCTGAAGAGACTAAGCCTGGGGCATCGGGGAGGGGAGCATTCCAGGCACAGAGAACAGCCCGCATGACTAAGAACAGACGGAGGGACTGGAGTCATGGGAGATGAGATCATAGAAAGAACGGAAGGGCAGATGTGTTCGCAGGAGAATGCAAATCGATGCCCTGCCTCCTTTACTGAGAAAGTCTCGAATGAACAACATGTCAGGCAAATTAAACAGTGGGTCGGCGACACAATGGATTTACACTTTGGAACAAGCTCCTAACCTTCACGGTTTGCAGACAGACGCAGGTCCACGCACCACACTTAAGTAGCACTGCTGTGGGCCATCATAAGGCTTTTTGGCCTTTGGTTGGTGACACAGGAAGCCCATTGGAGAGTTCCAAGCCAAAGACTGATTTAGTCTGACATATTTCAGCAGAATCGCTCTGCTTCTTGCGCTGAAAAACACTGATGACTTGGATCAAAATCAGAAACGGTGGAGATGGTGTGAAAGGGTTGGACTCTAGACATATTTTGAAGGTAGAGTCCATGGAATTCTCTGACGGGTTGATCGGGCGAGAGAAAGAGAGAAGTCCCAGATGCCATCAAAGTTTTTGGCCATTGCAACTAGAAGGAGGGATAAAGTTGCCACTAATTGAGATGGAAAAACTAGGAGCAGGTTTGGGGAAGAAATAAATAAGATCTTGGTTTTCAACATGGTAAGTCAGAAATGTTGATTAGACCCTGGACAGACGATATCTAGTAGGTAGTTGGACATGAAGGTTTGATGTTCAGGGTCTAGTCTGAAACTTCTTCTTCTTCCCTATTCTCCAGCCCCCTCGAAACTAAATGTAGATCTGCACAAGTCATTTCTCATGATAACTTACACCAGGGAAATTTTAAAACTATTGCTGGATGGAAATGTCTGTGTTTAAATATCGTTAAGTCTTCGGGCTAGGAGTTACTTAACATTTGGTTATTTATTTTAATCGTCACAAGTCAGATAGTAGTATTCCCATTATCAGACAGGAAATCATGGCTGAGACAAGCCAAGTAGTTCGCTCAGGATCACATAGTCAGGAAGTAATAGGATGACGATTGGAGAACAGCTCCGCCCCAAGCTCCTGCTCTTGAGAGGGCCCTGCCGTTCCAATGCCGGATGACACCGCTGGGAATGTGGTCAGAGCCTCCCACCCACATGGGCAGGTTTTTTCTGGGTGAGACAAAACGACTGTGAGAGGCCCCCCAGCTTTACAACTCTAGGTTTCTAGAAAATTTATTCTGATACTGGAACAGCTTTGAGAATTTTTCATGTTTTTCCTCTGAAAAACCTCAGAAGAAGGAATGAGTTTACAGTTCAGCAAGGGGATTAGGTGCTTCACAATTACTATGGGCAACGAATAGGTTCCCCCCAAACACCCCAGCCCCAATGCAAGGCCCTTTCAAAAGCCTGTTTTAAAAATTCCAATGATATCATCACCACGACCCACAGTAAATATACACACTCCCCAAAGTGTGCAGCAAAGACTCAGAAAATGAGAACAGCCCATAATGGAACAAAAATCATAAAATCACTGCAGGCACATTCATTAACACCCCCGTTCCCTTATTGCTCTCCTTCTCTCCCCGCACCGCACCCTCCCACCAAGTAGCCCTTAATGACTGTGTTACTGTCCTGCCCACCAAAATGGCTTTTGAGCACAGGAAAGTATCAGAAGGTCCCTGCTGAGCTGCCAGCTGGGGGAGTGTCACAGGCCACTGAACTCTAAAATGAGTTGTCTCTGTAACAAAAGGGCCCTCTCCCTCGGACCCACTTCAAGGGAATTGCAGGAGGCAGCCCCCATTGCTGCTTTTGTGTGGCCCTCTGATTAAACTGGGAATTGCTCTGTGCTCATGGCCGTTGAGAACACCAGGTGGTGCATTCTGGAGATAACAGATTATGTAGATCTTTCGTTAGAAACAGACGTCCCATTGTGCGGCTTACAATATGTAAGCACAAGCGCTGGGAGCTCCCCAGACCTCCTAACGGTCAAGCCCAGGAGAAAACCGATGAATAGCAGTCCCTGCTCTCTCAGGGCCGAGGGTTGCTGCTGGGAACTAAACATGCCCTAGCCACTGGCTAAAAATGAAAGAAACTAAAATATAAATACTTATGATAAAACAAGTAAACCAAAGCCAAGAAGAAAAAAAGAAACGAGGTCAAGATACAACAAGGGTCAATCTCTGTAGAGCCGGGATGTCCGAAAACTATAATGGTTTATCCTCTTGACTATAAACTCCTTGGTCGGCTTCAACCTTGTTTCCTCAGTGCTCCAGGCAGCACACCATTCACGGATGATGTTCAGCAATACAGGTGATAATGAGAGCTGTTGTAAATGCATTGGTTTCCTATTGCTGTGTATTGCACATACATTAATCTACTCAATCTTCCTAATAATCCTTTAGGTTATTGATTCATTTATTCCTCCCAACGAGACTGTGAGGCAGATACGACAATTAGTCCATTTTTACGATAAGGAAATGAGGAACAGAGAAGTTAAGTAACTTGACCAAAGTCACAAGGGACACGGCAGATTCAGGATCCAACCCCAGGCAAGCCGGCTCCCAAGCCGGGGGCAGCCTGTGTTCCATCATTAACGCAAGCTGCCGGCTCTCACACAGACTCACTGAGCAACTCACCTTCTAGTCCCTCTACCCCACGGTAAGTTCTGGAGTTTTCCCAGTGTCTGAGATGAGATCTCAAGCCATTTTTTAATTTCATCTTTATTGTGTTTTTTTCTATTACCATTTCATCCTCTGTGGAGCCACTTCATAACAAGCGCGACCAAAGAAAGTTTGAGGACAATTAAGCCGAGACATTGTGGGGAGAGAGAAATAGGCAGCTAAGGCTAGGCTGATGGGAAGATTTTCTGAGATATATCTCTACATGAAAATCAAATGAGAAATCCAATGCTGCAAATGAAATCAGCAGCATAAAATGAGTATACAAATTATGTACTATAAAGTTTTATGTAATTCTTATTAAAATTTCTAAAGGAGACGAGCCAACATCGGTAGCCTGGGCTGCGTGCCCTTCATAACTTCCCGCCTGTGAGCGCTCATCCCACCCACCAAGGGGTGTCGGTGGGAAGGAAAGGGGATGTTGGCGGCATGGACACAGTCCTCTTTGCAGAGTAGGTTGTCTCTAAACCAGCTTTCTAGGGTTAATCTAGAGGGGACTTGGTACAGGCAGTCAAATAATCAAATGGGGACAGATGCACTGAATTGGGGGCAGGGGAGGAAAGCATGTGCTGAATCATAAAATGCACAGTCATCAAAGTTCAGGCTCTCCCAAGTCAATGTCTGTCAATTCTCTGGCAAGAACATACGGTAGATGGAGGAACATATCTTTTAATACATGAACATTGTTAACTCAATTCTTTGTAAGTTTAGGCATTTTAAAAGTTCAGTGTGTGCCTTTGCTCATTCCGGGGAGACTGGGGGTGTTGCATTTAGAAAGGCTACCTTTTCCCCAATTGAAGCAATCAAAAAGGAACATCCTGATGAAGAAGGAGCTTTCTGAGCAATATCCCCTTTGTTGATGAGGCAAAAGATATCTGACCTGCTACTGCACTTCCTCTTTGTTATCAGTGAAAATCCAGGTCCAAGAAAAGCAACATTTCAGCATCATGTTAAGTAAGGCTTCACATGGAAATTGAATAATCTGCCGTGGGAATGAGCATGGCTATTTAATACATAACAACCCAAAGACATGCAAATGACTCATTCAAGCCAATTATTTGTATTATTTGACAAATTATCTCACTGGGCAAAAGGAATCGCTTGTAGGATGTTCTCTGTGACAAACTCCCCGAAACTCAGAGGATGCTAATCCCATTCACGGAGTATTCTCTAGCACAAGTGTTCTCGGCTCTATATTTAGCACAGTGGCGAGAGGACAGGAACTCCACACGTTTCCCCCTCGTTGGCTACGAGGCCTTGGCAGCCCGGAGTTGCACCGCTGTGAGAAAGGCCTCCCCCACCCGCACCTGATGAATCTATCAAGAAATTTTATCACAAACATCGGAAGTGACACTTTGCTCCTTCTCCATGTGGCAAAGAGCCATTTCACACCTGCAGGCAAAAATAGTATGCCTGTAAATAACTTTTTCCAAGGGAAAATTAGAAATCGACTCCAAAGCAACTGTAAATAACACCAATCTACCACACCGACTCTACCACCAACTGAGACGTGGGTCTCGGGCACACAAAGGTAACAAAAATCGAGTTAAAAAGGAAAAGAGAAAGCAAAATGGGTTATTATAATCAAGTCTCTGTCGACACTATTCTTAGAATTAATTCTGCTGGAAAGGTCGATTTTTAATGATTATTTTCAAAGATTTTTTAAAAGAGAAGAAATAAGAAGCACTTTATCAAATATCGAGTCCTGGATACACATTTCATTTCTTGAAGCGGGAATGCATTCATCCATTTCAGGTTCTAGGAAAACAGGAATTTTTGTCTGTTCTGTTCACTGCTATACCCACAGCTCCCAGTGACCGGCACAAGGGAAGAGCTCCATAAATACTTGTGGAGTAAATTCATCCATCAAACACGTGTTGTGTGCCTACCTGTGCCAGGCCCTGTGATAGGGCCCAGAAATACAACAATTTGCTCCCAGTCTGTAAAGAACACACCTCTCAGCCCCAAATCCAAGTATCTGAAAGCTTCCTTGAAATCCAGTATCTAATAGGCTTCTCATGACCCAATCAGAGCCTTCTTCTCTCCCTGAGGCCACGTGCTTCTCCTGGACTTTAGGCTGCTGCTCTTGCCGCCACAGCAATGCCCCTGAGAAATCTCTTAGAGACGTGAATCGTTGCCCGACTTAATATTCCTTCCACTGGACGGAGGTCCACTGACTTCTACCATGAGCCACAAGCCCTGCCTCTGGCCTGTGTCCGCATCTCGCTCTTGCACCAATTCCCTCCTGCTCACCGCGCCCCAGCCTCACTGGCCACCTTGTGGTTTCCCGCCATCTCCAGGGTCTCCCCACATCAGGGCCTTTATACCTGCTCTTTCCTGGCTGAAAGCTCTTCCCCCAAATGATGAGGCCTTTCTCATGACTTAGGCTTCTCTCCAAATGTCACCTTCTCACACACAAGTTTTCCATGACCACCTGCCCTAATTTCTGATTCTAAATGATCACTGATGCTTACTGAGTCACAGGTAAACAACTGAGAAGCCTCCAAATAGAGTCAAGCCTGAGCCTTCCCGTCCATCCCCAGCACCCCCAAAGGGCCGGGCTGTTCCTTCGTTGGCATCTGACTGCCCCTCCTCACTTCCTGATCAGGTGCTTTACTCGACAACCAATGAGCCAGACAGCTGTGACCTGGCCCACATGCGGGTCGGCCTTCCTCTGACCCTCCTGCTCTGAGATAGAATCAGTGTGGCGTGTGACTCTCTGGGGCCTGTGGGCTGTGCTCCACCGGGTTCCACCACGTCACTGCAAATGAATTCTCTTTCCAAACAATGAAGGCCAAGGACTCACTGCTCTATGCACAACCATAGAAATGCATGCACACTCACAGAAACACATGCACACCCATAGAAACGCATGCACATGCCCGAGGGAGACAGTTGAGAGTGTCCACATGAGCTTCATTCACAATATCCCAAATTGGAAACTACCCCAATGTTCATTCAAAGTAGAATAAATTAATAAAGTTTGGCATATTCATAGAATAGAATTCATGTAGCAGTGAGTGCCATATATAACAATATAGATGATTTTTACAAATAAATGTAGAACGAAAGGAACCAATTTCACAAAAAAGGCATTTCTGTACAGTTCTATATATAAAAGGGTCAGAAATGAGCACAACTCAACTACAGTTTTATCCTTAGAAATACTACAGAGGTGGTAGAAGATGAAGAAAATGTACCAGAGCAACTACCACATCTATTTAGAGAGTGTTGATCTTTGGGGTGGAGAAGGGGGTAGGGACTGGAATGAGGTACCCACGATGTCTCTGGGGAATACTGACAATGTTGTTCCTCACTTGGAGTATGGTTACACAGATGTTCATTTTATAATTCAATAACCTGCATATTTGCGTTTTATGCACATTTCTCTACCTGTTATATTTGTGGGGATAGATTAAAAAATGAAAGCATATCCTTGCTAGACAGAAAATAACTGCCACTGGACCTCCTTACACTTGGTACATATGAATTCCAACTTAGTAAGCACTGTTGTAAGGTTTTCTATATGTACAGCCAAACACAATCCGAGCTCATACAGCATTCAAAGGGTGGAGAGAAGAAGGGCAATGAAGGAAACAATAAACAAAAAATACTGTTAGAGTTACTGAGAGAACCAGGGAAGCAAATTAGATAGGAAGGTCAAGTTGACACCAAGAGACTACCACCACGTGCTCAAACAGAATGACAACATAAAGAAAGGCCATTTGACTTGGTCTTTAGATGGTTATTTCCAAAATAAGAAAACTAGAGTAATGCACATTTCTATTATATTTAGAGAAATTGTGTCTCTACACTTTACTGACTTACAGAATCTGCACACACCCAAAAGACTTTTTGTATAATATTTCTTAAGTGGCCAGAGAATTATGTGTTCACATATTTCAGATATTACGGCAAAGAAAACCAGTGGAACCTGAGCTAACCTCTAGAAAAAGTAGAAAAAAATAGTTGTCAGGACAGCGCTCACCGGACCACCCTCACCAGAACAAGGCTAACAGGTTCTTCGAACCATGATGAGAGATGCTCTACGAGAAGGAGAAGAGAAGGGGAAAAGAGGAAAGAAGAAAGAAGAGAAGGAAGGGATGGGGAAGAAAGGGAAAAAAACAAGTAAGCCTGGAGGGAGCAATGCAAAGTAATTATTGTCACAGTAGAAATGAGCACAGTTAGCAGTGGATAGACATACAAGAGAAGCAGGAAGACTGCTCAGCAGAAGTTGCTCATAAACTGAGACTCAATGACAGCAGAATGAGCGAGGAGAGACTGGGGCGGAGTACTCCAGGGTCAGCTCAGGAAGAAACGTGGAAGTATATTAAGCAGGCCTTAATCATTTAAAACCTCTCTCTCAAGGTTTCTTTCCATCACTGTGCTCAGACTTAACAGGTAACCTGCCATTCTGAATTATGCCAACTTGATTTGTCTGATCATCTGAAACACTGACCATCATTCAATAGTCATTAACTGGATTTTGCCAGTGGCTTCCTGGCAAAATCAGATAATACCACGGTTCCTAGAACAAGGTCTGTTACTAGTATAAGGTTTGTGTTGTTTATTGCGGCGGGCCAGTGAACGTGGGAAAGAGTAAACTCTGACTCATCCTGGTCATCCCTCAGGGCACGGACGCACGTCGTGATGTAAAACACCAGCTCAGACCACGACGGGGTGGTGTGGCGGCACCCACACGCTCACCACGTGTCCCTTCATGCTAAGAGAAGCATCTGAAATGGCCTAGATTTGAAAGTAAAAATGTTTACTTGTCTCTGTGTAATGTAGAACTGGAAAATGATGAGCATAAGAAAAAGTTCCTTTTTTCCACCTTGCCTGTACCCTTCCCGTTAAAAATTTTTTAGGGATTACTGCCGTGCAAAAGCAGTTTTGTACTTTGAATTGTCAGCCATTTACAAAGAAGGTGGGGGTTGGGGAGAATCTGACCAAGATTTTTAAAAAATCACCCTGTAACCTAGTGTGGAAAACTTTAAAGAGCCTTACTCAAATTACCATTATGAAAACATTGACAGCAGCCAGGACTTACTTCCCACCCAGATCTTTAAACCCCACCAATGAAATCTAAGGGAAGAAACCAATTACTTGGAGTTCGATCGCATAGCAAGAAAAATTACTGTGTTTCACAAGATGGATCCAGCAACTTAAGTTCTTAGAAACTTTGCATAGAATAGGTCATCAAACATCCACTAAAGGAGTTAACTAATGAAGGAAAATCAGTGACTGGGAGGGAGAGAAGACTGAGCAGTAAATAAAATTTAACTCAAAACCAGTGTCCAGTTAGCGGAGGGCTGGGGGCTGACTGATGTAAAACGAGCTATTACCGCAATGACACCATCAAGAAGGTAAACAACTGGAAACCAGCCTGTAACGATACCCTTCCTCCTGCCTATCCTCACACTCTCACCCTCTCCTCATTTCTCTTCCCGTTTCTCCCACCCCGTGTTTCCCTAACCCCTGCCCCCCCCCAAATTTTTTGTTAAAGTTCACAGAGAGGTTAAGGCCCTTCATTCCCTTTACACCAGCAGTGTGTACCCTGTAAGTCGGCTGAGTCTGTTTGATTGTTCGTTCATGCCTTAATTTCCTGGACCGCAGTTCACTGTGCTGCAGTAGGTGTCAGGCCCTTAGTCCGGGGCCACAAGCAGTCAGCGAGACCACCCGGTCCCACCCTCGGGCTGCTTGGAGTCGGATGAGTAAACAAAACAGCCAACTACAATGCAAAGAGATAACCTATCTGGGGCCTGGGAGCACGTGGCCTGACACTAGAATTTACAATCCAGCTGAAGAGAGCAGGCATTTGAAAGTTAAAGGAACTTGGTCTTCTTTAACAGTTCATAATAGCAGCTCAAGAGAACCACTTAATGCAAGTGGTTGGAGGGTTACAGGTGCGAGAAAGTGAGGTCTAAGGTGGAACCTGAGGATGAGAAAGCTTAGCCAGATGGAATGGTAAGGGGGCAGTTCAGAAGGAGAGGTTGGTAGGCAGTTAGGCCTGAGCAGAGCAAGGAGGAGGGGACAGGTACAGAAAGCCACCGAGATGGAAAGCCTCAGGCACCTCGCAACGTGCAGAACTGGAAAAAAAAGGACCTTGCCCCCAGGGTAACCTTTTCTCCCCTAGCCTATCACCGGTCACGCGGTTTAGACTCCCTGACATTTCATATCTCTGGTCATGGGATTCGGACCCGCCCTCCCCCACCAATCTTTCTTCCCTTGGCATGTCACCAATCAGGAGATTGGTGACCCCCTGAGAGCAGGAACTGGGGCCAAAGAGTGGCCTCATGGGCTCCCCTGTGGGACCCTGCCTGACCGCTCCCTTAAGCATTAACCTCTAGGGACAACATCTAGGCCCCAGTTGTGTTCCAGCTTCAGGCCCAGAACAGGAGCAAAACCAGGCAGACGGGAGAACCGACTGCGTGGGCTAATGACCCCCTGCCCTGGTGCCGACCAATCCACGGAGACAGTGACCCGGAAAGGACGCACCTGGAAAGCTGCTGAATATTCCACTGAGGTCTTCCCCTAAAATCTCCAGCCTTAAAAGCCCCGAGGACGGAGGACCAGCTTGGTCGCCCTCTTCAGAGCACACCCGCACCTTGCTTGTCCGCCTTTCCTTCCCCCTAGTGACTCACCTTTACCCTCTCTCTCCTAGGCTCTAAGGATGCTTTCTTTGCCCCTGTCACTGGTGTCCTGGGCCCATGTCTTTTACAGCTCACTTCTTCTACCTCTGTGACTTTCTAAATAATCTTTTTCTTAGAGTTTGGGTCTGGGCTCTGAATTCTCTCTCAGCCAGAACACCAGCACTGAGGCTGCGGACCAAGCCCTGTTCTGACTCCACCAGTCTAACCCTTGGTGCCGTTCCCGCTGCTGATAGAGGTGGCCACGGGGTGACATCCTCGCTGATGGACTAATGTTCCAAGGGCATCTCTCTGGACAGGACCTTTGCTTTATATAAAACAGGCAACTCACTGACTTGTTGAGCTCTGTCACTCTGTGCTTCTCTGTCTTCTCACCACGGGCCGCATGGGAATATCCTTCCCATTTTGCCCCTTGTCCTACCCTTCCTTCAGGGCACAACTTAGCGATTCACCATGTCTTGCCTTAAAATTGTACACTTACAGAGCTCTTTCATTTTCCAGTTGCCACATATCTGCCTTGTCAATGCTTGTGATACCTGTACTATTTCCAAATGCCCCATGGCATGAGCCCATGTCCTCAACTAAACTGCAAATAATTCCTTAAGAACAGCATCTGATTGTCTGTGTCTTTCTTCCTAGCACAGCAGTCTGCCAGAACGAACGCTTGCTGTTTATCAATTGTTTAGTAACATGGTTTAAGAAGGCAAACAAACAGAAGTCACCACCACAAACCACCCAGTCATCAGGGAGAAATGAAAAAGACCAAATGTTCTGTGTTTCACTTCCAATGGCTCCGTGTAGGGATCCACTCTGATGACAAACTACCCAGGCGGCTTCTGCGCTGTAGACACAACACACTTTGACTTAGGGGCTCCAATAGTCGTGTCAGCACGGCACTAAGACCGTCTTCACTTCAAGACTAATTCCAGCTTTGGATCAAGTATTTATCCTCCTGGCAGAGATGCTGCCACCACCCAAACCTCCGGCACCTCCGAAATGTCCACCGGAGAGCGAGAAGCATTCTCTTTGGTCACCACTTGGAAAGAGAGCCATACTTGCTGCCTGTGGTAGCGAATCCCTCCCCCGCCAAAATGATGGCCAGAAACTGGCAACAAAATTCCTGCTCATAATGAAGGATGCATGTGCTGACTCTCTTCCATAATATTGTTGAGACAAAAAAAAAATCAAGCTTGAACTTGCAGCATGATTAGTTGCCTAGAGGCAACGTCAGAGGACTTCATGAACTTGCCCAGTTCACTGGTTCACAACGCTGTGGGTGCAATGGATAGAGTTCAAAACAGGTTCCTGTTGCCAGGGTAGCCCAAACCCCATTTCAAGTTCAGAGGTGCCCTCTCAGTTAATGGAAGTTCCACTAAAAGTGAAAATAACGCAATCCTACTGGCACGATAGTAATGATTAAGTAATAAGCCTCAAATGCATTTCCATTTTTGGGGATTACCTGGCCACATCAGGGTGTTGCAGGTGATCATTAGCATTTGCTTGATAAAACAAGGTGTATATTTTCCACGTAGGACTTAAGGTGGACTTAGTTATAGTGAAAGCACTGGCTACCCTGCACCACTCACTATTATTAACTTATTCCTGAGAGTTTTTTAAATCCTTATCAACTCAACAAATGCTAAGTACCTGCTATGCTACCAGCACTGAGCTGGGGCGCAGGTGATTAACTTCACCTTGCCACCCGCGACTAGCAGCTGAGTGGTGGAGAAAAACACGTAGCACAGGTAATTCTGGTCAACAGTGATAAGTGCCATTTAAAAAGCAGGCAGAGAGGACAGCGGGTTCGAAAGAAGCAAAGGAGAGCGTGCACCATCCTGGTGCTCGTGGCAGCGCTGGAGGGGACGGCAGCAGGGCCAACGGCAATGAGAGCGAGGCTGCTACCGCCCTTCTTCAGCTGCTCTCTCAAAGAACATTTTAAAACCACTTATTTTTTCTATCAGGAATTTCACTTCGTGATGGATTCGTCAATTAGTCCTAAGACCCGTGGTGATTTTTTAAAAGTGGTACAAACTTCACCACCTACCTACTCTCAGAATGGGGATCAACCCAGTGTGAACTTAGGGAGTTGACACTCACCCAAAATAACCCAGAGGAGCTCATGTGACTGCTGATGGCTTTTGATCATGAAAGCAAGAAAAGGCCAGGTCCATTCCAAAAGTGATCTGGGGCGCATGGAGTCCTCCGCGCTCCCAAAGCCCTCGCCATCTCACCTGCCTTTGTTGGCTGCAGTTGCCGAAACAGCCTCCCATCCTCTCGTCAGTCAGAGTCGGCAGCCCCCCAGTCTCGCTACCTCCCTGATCGCGTGACTTTTATGTAGTGTCTTGCACATAGAGCTCACTACGATTTGTGAATGAATGAGTTTTTCTACTTCTGTTCATTTCATCAAGTTGTTCCCTCTATGTCAAGTGTTGTTGCCACATCTCCTTTTTCTTCATCGCCCACTACAAGTCTCTACCCACCCTTCTTATCGTGTCTAATAAGATAATATCTTCTTAATATTTTATTTATTTATTTTGAGAGTGAGGGAAAAAGAGGGAAAAGAAAAAAGAGGGAGAGAAACATCAGTGTGTGACAGATACATCGATTGGTTGCCTCTTACACACCCCCAACTGGGAACTTGGCCTGCAACCCAGCCATGTGCCCTGACTGGGAATCGAACTGGCGACCTTTCGGTTTGCAGGCCAGCACTCACTCCACTGAGCCACACCAGTCAGGGCTGATAAGTTAATATTTTTAAAGGGAGAGGATGTAGAAGGAAGAACAAAGCTTCTCAAATCAGACATCTCTGACTTGAACCCTGATACTAGGAGCCTGTTCAGTCACTTACTGTCTATGACCTCCATTTTCTCCTTCTGTAGGATGAGAGTAATTCCCTTGCACATACAGCATTCCTGGGAGGGAAAACAGAGATATGTACGAGTTCGTGGTGTGCTCTGGTGTCAAACACCCAGTCAGTGTGCAACAAATGCTAGTTTCTTCCCTTTCTTAATACCCAGCTTAAGGCTCTGCTCTTCTGAGTAGCCTGTCCATTCACCCACGCAGGTCCGTCCATTCCTGCTAGAGCAGAGCCGTACTCCCCCAGTCTCTGAAGGCTTCTGCAGGAAGAAAATCTGCAGCTGAGAAGCTTTTGAAGTTGAGAGGGAAACAGGATTAGGGAACTGAAGGGCATTGTTAAACCTAACGTGGTTTTGGTTGTTTCTTGTACGTGCCCCGACCAGAAATGGAACCCTGCAACCTTGGCGTATCGGGACAACACTTGGACTGCCGGGGCTACCTGGCCGGGGCCTAACCCAAGCTGTTTTTAAATTCAGTAAAATAAAACGGTAATGCAACTTGCTAAATAAAAACAGTATCCATGACATTTAGATCTTCTAAATTAGCAATTATGACTCCTGCACTATTTTCTGCTTACCACTCCCTGCTCATTAGATAACTTCTGGAGAGTTCCCTGCCCTGTAATTTACAAAGCTGCTTTTAAATTAATTTGATTCTGGTGCACATAATCCACGTTCTGCCGGAAGGTCTGTTTCATCTGCACCGAGTGTTCCACAGCTCTCTCACTCGTTGGCTCAGCGCGGCTGACTCCCTACTCTGAAGTTCCGACACCATCTCCAAAACAGGGGAACGCACAGGTGCTTGGGAGGAAGAAAGGCGTTAAGTTCTAACACACCACGGTGTACTGCCAAGTGCACGTTCTGTAATTTCACCTGCCAATCCTGGGGTCTGCGTGGCCTTCCTGGGTCAAAGACTGCATAACCTTCAAACACCCAAGGCCACAATTCCACAGTCTGAAAACTAACTCTCTTCCAGCCTCTTCTATGAGCTTCTTCCAGCTTCATGAACAATAGCCCTAGTCTGATTCTGGTTTCCTCTTAACTTACTTTCCTGAAATCCTTTTCTGCCCCGTTGAACACAGGACTCCTATATTTTTGGTGCTTGTACTCTTAGCTGCTTCTATTAAAACAAAATAAAAAACCCCTAACATTTATGGGCAGGCCCGTTCCATTCTAAACCCCTCAAATGAATTAACTCATTGAACGCCCACAACGAAATCAGAAAATAGGTGCTACTACCCCCTTTTTATAGGTACGGAAACTGAAGCTCAGGTTATAAGAGGTAAAGTTAGGATTCAAATTTGCACAGTGTACGGTCATGACACCAACACGTGATATATTTTCTCAATTTCTGTTCAAGCTGAAACCTCAGGCCACATACAGCATCTATTGCTGGTTTTGTATAAAGTGTATTTTTTAGGTGCAATATACCCTTGTGAAATCACCGCCTGATTCCTCCACCCCTTCCACTGCCTCCCCCACTTCTCCTCCTTTACACAAGCTGACATCAAACAAGTGTTTGATCAGAGGCCCAGTGTGTCACCACAACTGAGTAGATTCCCAAATAGAAGAGAAATGCCCCCATGTCATATCCCAGAGTCTCTCCCTGCCTTATCCGATCCCCAGCTGAGACACGTGCCCTTTCTCTGTGGCCACCAATAAAGATTTGATACAGAAAAATATTCCTTTAAATATATTATTCTGAATTGGACCACAATCAACTCCATACAGTATTTTGCCTTCAGATAGGAAAAAAAAAAAGCCATTTTGTAAAAGATGTCTACAACTACACACCACAATCCTTACCACCTTTTAATGAACTTTAGTGGATCTATCACCCCTATTTCATGCCCTCGTGAACCAATGAACATTATTAAAGAACAATTTTCTACACATTTCCTGCCACTAATGAACATGAAAACTAACTTTTAGTGTCAGGATGTATCCTCTGCTTCTGACGTAGTCCTATGACTCACAGAATAAGCCCTGGGAGCTCCATTCAATCATTCAACAGACATTCATCGAGCTCTGGGATGCCATAGCGAGCCAGACAGACAATATTCCTTCCCTCGCGGTGCCAGCATGGCACATAGACAATAAACAATAAGCACTTAATTGCAGATAATAGGGAGTGGTGGACTCAGGGAGTCCGCCTCTGCTAACTTTATGACCTTGATACATAAGTCTCATCAGCCTTAATCCTTGTGGACTAAAGATGATTTTCCATCCCTCTTATCACTGCAGTTGCCAAGTTCGAGGGAATATTGTGTCTTTGTCCTCTCTGGAGGACGCCTCTCTGGGCCAGCTGCAGCCTTACCTGTTGATGATTAACACCCACAGACTGTGGAAAACAGATTCTGCGAGTCGGTCAGCCATACAATTCGGACTAAATAAGGCTGCAGGAGATTTAGACCAGTCACTGGGGAGCCGGGCCCTGCGTCCCTGCACAAGCTCTGCCTTGCTCAGTGCCTCCCCCATCTCGCCCTGTTCCCAGGAGCCTGCGCTGAGTAATAACCTTTCTTAATGTGTGGGAAGCCAGTCCCTAACGACTGAGCATTGTCTTCCTCATTGTTTTATGCTGAAATCCTGCTAAGACCCTCGGGCTTATGTGTAATACTGGGTAAGTCACTTAGTGCAAGTTCTAAGACTTAACTTGATAAAGAGATCATCCACCAAAAGAGATGAGCTTCAGTAGAACATTCCTGATGAGCCTACCTCCTAGGCTTGAGAATCATCATAAAGTTAAAAATAGACCATATTCTACACAGGTGATAATTACATGCTCACAGTGGGAATGGATATACTTTCTTGGCATTCAACCCATCCGTTATTTGCATAGACAAATTCACCAGGCCCTGAGTAATCCCCCCCGTCTCCAACTGTTTTCCCCTAACTAGTCTGAGTCTCCACGTTCCCAGGGCTTTGGGGAGCCGCCTCATCGGTGCCAGCCTTGCTAACATTAGGGTGTGGTATTCTTTCTCATCCGTGTCTTCACTCATTGGTTCACATGCCTCTGAGAATGGTAAGATATCTTCTACTTATATGTTTGCAGAAAGCTGTCACAATCTCTTAATGCAGAGTGTTTTGAAACTCCCTGAAGGTTTGTGCTTCCTGACATTGACCCAATTTTCTTTCTGTCCTGTAGTTTAGGCTAGTTTTCAATCCCAGAGACATGATGCCTCCTTGATGATACAATTAAGAGTCTCAAACATAGCCAGGAGACCTAAATTCCAGTCTTATATTTATTTATTCACTCAAGAAATATTTATTACATACCTATTATGTACCAGATCCTGAATCACTAATAGGTTTTTAACCTTGGACTAAATCGCTCTATGCCCCAGTTTTCTTATCCTTACGTAGCTCTGTAAAGAAGGTGTTGTACCAGATAATCTCTAGTCCTTTGCAGTTCTAAATGTCTTTGAGTCTAAGTCCAATCCTTACCCCCATGTTGTTTCTCAATATTTTCCTCTAAGTAAACTGACTTTGTCATATAAAAATTTCTCATTAAAATAAAAGCTTATACTGCTTATAGTTTCTGAAGCATTAATATAATTCCATTGAGGGAAAAAAGTTTACACTAATCAGTACTTCTGGAGTTTAGATGAGTATTTGCAAGGATAATAAATTTAAAAATTATACTACATATATTCACAACAAAGAGTCTGAAAACAATAACATGTCCTAAATGGCTCAGAACCCATTTCCTCAAGAAGGAAACACAAGTACATAACCAAGCACTGAAAACATAAATAAAAAATGTAAAACTCCAAGCTAAATGGACAATATAAAAATTAGGTTACATAAATATTGCTGGTAATATTGTATATGCTTTTGAAATAGTAATTTGACCTGTAAGAAGGACCACACAATGGATTGTGCAGATTAACTACAGTAATAGCCTTAATCCTCATTTTTCCATCTGTTGATTCTGGGCTCGCCCATGGAAATTGCTCTGACCAAGGAGCTTACTGTTTTTCCAGTCATGCGTCTGTGCCATGACCGTGAAAGAACATGCCCAGGTTAGCCCGCTGGGTGAATGTGAGAGACGTATAGAGAAGAGCCAGGCCTCTCCAGCTGGAACTGGCAGTTTCCCTGCATTAAGGAGCTGCAGCTGGGAGTTCAGAAGGGCTAAAGTGGCTAGAATGTGTAGGGGAAAATACCAGAGAACACTCTGGAGGTTTGCAAAGGGTCACCCTGGAGTCTTCAGTCGAGTAGCGATCAGCCTGTTAGGGAACTCCAAGGTCTAAGAAACAACCACCCAAAAAGATTAGAGAGAACAATTCCAGAGCTTGTACAAAGCTAAAAATAGTGCCTGTTCCCACCAGCTAGAGTAGAAAAACTTGTAATTAATGAGGCATGAGACTGAGTAAGCAGGAGGATTTGTCCCACACTGTGGGGTCAAAACAGTCCTAGACAAGATTCTGCTCTGTTCCCACCTAGCAAAACTCAAAGGCAAGGCTGAAAAGGTCAAACTGTTTCCAAGTAACTTAAATGGATCCCAAAACAAGTGTCTAGAATATTTACAGAAATACAAGAATGTCCAGTTCCTAAGAAGATTAAACTATTTCTGCAACCAATCAAAATTTACCAAGTGTATTAGTTTGCTAAGGCAGCTGTAATAAAATACCACAAGCTGGATGGCTTAAACAATAGAAATTTATTTTCCCAAAGATGTGGAGGCTAGAAGTCTAAAACCAAGGTGTTGTCAGGGTTGATTCCTTCCAAGGAAGGGAGGGAAATGAGAAAATAACCAGTTCCAGGCCTTCCGTCCCGTCTTGAAGAGACCATCTTCTTTCTCCGTGGGTCTCTTTGCATGGCCAACTCTGTGAGTGTGTCTGTTCTAAATTCCCCTTTTTTCTAAAGACATCAGTCATACTGGATTAGGGCTCACCCTAGGGACCTCATTTTCATATGATCAACTCTGAATTAACCCTGTTTCCAAGTAAAGTCACATTTTGAGACACTGAAGATTAGGACTTTGAGTTTGTGGGGAGCGGGACATAATTCAACCCAAGACACCAAGCATGCAAATAAACAGAAAAATATGACCCATACTGAGAAAAACCAATTAATTGAGATCAAGATATTATATAGATGGCAGAATTCGGATTTGACAAAGACATTTGATCAGTTATTAAAACTATATTTTACTTGTTTAAGAAGTTAGAGGAAAGTGGTATGATTAATGATACAAAGAGACTTGGAAGATATTAAAGGACTCAAATAAAACTTCTAGAGACATAAAAAAATAATGTGAGATAAAAATACACTGTACAAGATTAATAACAGATTAAATACTGGAGAAGTGATCATTGCTGAACTGGTAAACAAAGCAGAAGAAGTGATCAAAAATGAAACCTGAGGGGAGAGGGGAGGGAATTTCAGGGGAAACGGGGGTTTACAGGAACAAGTATAAAGGACACATGGACAAAAACTAGCGGGGGGTGCAAATGGGAGGCAGGTGGGGAGGGATGGGTGGGTGGGCTGGAATGGGAGTAAAGGACAGAAAAAATGTACTTAAACAATGATTAAAATAAAATTTAAAAACAACTGAGGCACATTTACACAATGGAATACTATGCAGCAGAAAGAAAGAAGGAGCTCCTACCACTTGCAACAGCATGGATGGCACAAGAAAGCATTATGCCCAGTGAAATAAGCCTGGCAATGAAAGACAAATACCATATGATCTCACCTATAAGTGGAACCTAATCAACAAAACTGACAAGCAAGAAAAATACAAACAGAGACACTGAAATGAAGAACAAACTGACAGTTGCCAGAGAGGGGCGGGGAGAGGATAATAGGGAAAGGGCCATCAAGGCGCATGTATAAAGGACATGTGGACAAAGCCAAAGGGAATAGGTTTGAGGATGGGAGGTGGGGATGGGTGGGGATGGGTGGGGTGGGGGGGCATGGTGGGGTGAAAATGAAGACAACTGGACTTGAACAACAATAACAAAAGAAAACAGAAAAAAAATGAAACTTGGAGAAAAAAGACTGGGGAAAAATAAGCAGAACGTCAGTGAGCTGAGGGACAACATCAAGCAGCATCATACCTGTGTGTAAATACAATGCCAAAGGAAGGGGAAGAGACTAAAAAATTATGTGAAGAGACACTAGCTGAAAATTTCCAAACTGGATGGAAACTAAAACTACAGAAGCTCAACAAACTCCAAGAACAACAAACATGAATGAAACGACACCATCGTGTTGTTATCCAATTGCTTGAAACCAAGGATAAAGAGAAAAATCTTAAAAAGAAGCCAGTGGAAAAAGACACATTCGGTAGAGAAGAACAAAGATAAGAATGACAGCAGACTTCTTATAAATGACAAAGCCAAGAGACAAGAAGCCCTGGCCACATGGCTGGAGTGTCATCCCATGCATCAAATGGTTGTGGATTCAAGTCCTGGTCAGGGCACATGCCTAGGTCACAGGTTCAGTCCCTGGTTGGGGTGGGTACAAGAGGCAGCTAATTGATGCTTCTTTCTCACATCGGTGTTTCTCCATGTTCCTCTCTCTCACCCTCCCCCCAACTTCCTCTCTCTCTACAATTAATGGAAATATGTCCTCAGGTGAGAATTGAAAAAAAAAATTTTTAAGAGATAATGAAATGACATCTTTTAAGTACTAAAAGAAAAAATTCTGTCAATCTAGAATTCTATACTCAGTAAAAATAACTTTCATGAATGAAGGTGACATAAAGACTTTTTCAGACACACAAAAGCTGAATTTATCAGGCCTATAAGAAATGTTAAGGGAAATCCTCCTTCAAGCATAAGAAAAATAATACCAAATGAAAATCTAAGTCTATCAAAGGGATGAAGAGAACCCAGCATGGTAACTGTGTGGGTTCTAAAGCTGGCAGGGAGAGGGGAGGACACAGGGATATACACTGTGAGGAACCCTGGGTACTCAGTATCACTATCTGAAAGAAGAATCATGTATCTTAAAAACCAACAAAATCATATGCTTTGGAAACCAGCTGTTAAGAAAGTCATCCTCACCCAGGAAGTAGCTTACTCCTTTGAGAGCCTGTGGAAACCTCACTCACCCCATCATTTTACACCAGTTAAACGCTTCACTTCTCTCTGCAAATGAGCAGACTAGCAAGTGCTCTTCTGTAATAAACTGGGAGCCAAAATCATGAAATGCTGAAATCATCCTCAAGTTAGCCATGGCTATTTTTAGATCAGGTTTTGATTTGAGGAGAAAGGAAAAAAACTATATTTTAATCCACTTCCTAGGAGCAGCTGTAATCAGCAGATGTCTGCAATAACAAAACTTAAGTTATTCAAATTCTTCATTTAAAAATCTATTCAACTGCAACAACAAAAAGACGCCCATAAGTTTTTACTCATCAAGCCTCTGGGAAGTTGCCAATCTCTAAATGGACTGTCATTAATTGTTACAGCGTAAATGATTAGGCAAACGAACAAAAATATAAGAAAGATCATCACCTGGAAAGAGAATGTTTTATGGCACACTTGTTTATGATATCAATATGTAGAAAGAGATATCACTGTGGAAATATCCGTTTATATGTTCTGGCTTTTATATATACTATTGTCAGATCCCACAGATTGCACCATGGCATTAGAATGCTTCACTATTTTCCTCTGCTTCATCCTGTTTCATTAAGGGCTCTATCTAACCCATCATTAGAATTTCATTTAGTTTCCTTCTATGTTCTCTTGCTCTCCCTTTGGCAAAGAGGTAAATAAGCTACTGATAAAAGTCTTCATTGGTCATGCATTCATTAAAATAATATTTACTGGCAACTCCTATGGGCCAAACAGGATTCTAGCCTGTGAACACAACTGACAAAAATCCCTGCCTCCGTGGAGTTGACATCATCCTAGTATAAGAAGGACAATAAAACAAGTAGAGACCGAGTCCTGTGGTGATCAGTGATAGAGAAAAACGAATCAGGGGTTGGGAAGGCGGAGCGCCACGGGGGAGGGCTGGCAGGGCTGAATAGAGTGGAAGGTCTCACCGAGAGAGCAACATTGGGTAAAAACCCGGCAGGTGTGTGGGAAGGAGCCTTATAAACAACTCCCGAAAGAGCATTCAGACAGAGGGAACAGGCTTGGCAGGGATGAGAAACAGCAAAAGGGCCAGAGCAGCTGGAATGCAGGGGATGAGCAGGATGAGTCAGGCCAGTGACAGGAGGGACAAGGGCCAGGGCAGGCCCTGAAGGGCCTTGTAGGTCATTGTCAGGATGTGGGTTTTGACTCAGAGACAGATCGGAAGTCACTGGGGGTTTGAAATGAGGAGAACCGTGAAATGGCGCATAGATTTTAAGTGATCACCCTGGCTGTTATGTTCAGCACAGACTACTGAGGACCAAGGGGAGGAACAGGTAGGCTGTACAGGAAGCTACCACAGTGGTCCAGGCGAGAGAGGATGGAGGCTCTGATCAGGGGGTTGCAGCATCCGTGGTGAAGAGACCCGCCAAAGACGGCTGCCCACACACCCAGCAGTTCTGGCCCAAGGTGCCAGGGGTTGGCAGTCATATGTTCTTGGAAAAGGCCTTTTTAAAAAAATATATTTATTGTCTTTAATAAAAAATGTCAAAAAGTTTTGAAAGCCAACAAGTCAACATTCACATGTGGGAGACTGGTATGAAAGGCTATTGTTAGGGGAACTGGAAACACAATGATGCCCCCCTTTTTAAGGGCTGAGGTTTATTCACTGAAGTTTCTTCTTAGGTGTCGATGAAATAGGGATTCTCCCTTGTTTCCATCCTGGCTATGGAAAACGCTTTCTTAATACAACCGGCTCACTTCCTGGCCTTAGTAAATGCTATACAGTGAACAAAATTAACTCAGTTTTTGATGGCTGAAGATTTTCATTCCTTCAGTATCCCAATTCTTGTATAATAATTCATTTTAAACATGTTTTTGGATATAGATGGGCATGATCCATGAGATGGGCCTGAATTTATACTGAATTCTAGGATATTTTCTACAAGTTGGTTATTTTTTAAAGAGCTTTACGATACGTGTTTGTTTTTTCATTATCACACATATTTACCCTAACAGCAGATTGTAGATGAACTCTGGTTAATGAATCATGGCTAATCAAGTGGGTTTTTCCCCGTGTCCCAGCCTTTGACTCCACAGCTGATTACAGTACACACCAAGTAATTACTGAAATGAATCATCTCTGTCTGAAATAAACATATTACTAACCTCAACCACATTATTCAAAATATACATCAAAGCACCCCCTTCTGTGATAAGCCTGTGCTTTTATAGCCTTCCCTGCTATTCTCTCGCCAGCGACATTTTTCTGGACTGACAGAACCGTTAACCAGATTTCCAAACCGAGGGTTATTTACATCCTCCGGTGCACTTCAGTGAAATTAATCTGAGTTGTTCTCCTTTTTCACCAGCTTCTCAATAAATCTCTCTGGCAGTTTAAATAGAAATACCAAGTCAGGTTGGCTTGTGGTAAAAAATTACCACTGTTAAATGTCTTGCCTGGAGCTTGCATGATAAAAGAAAGTGGGGAAAATGAGGACTTTTCAGTAAATATGAACAACACAAAAATCAAAATATGTGAAACTTCACTGTAAGAGCAACATTCCAAAAAAAAAAGTGGAAAACACACTCTTATCAGTTTTCTGGACACTGGAGCCCCTGGTGTTGGCAGGTTCGGCTTCTTCCGAGGCCTCTCTCCTTGGCTCATAGAGGGGGTGTCTTGCGCTCACAGGGCCTTCACCTTCCACACGTGTCTGTGTCCTGACCTCTTCTTGTGAGGACACCAGTCACATCAGATTAGGGCCCACCCTCACTGAATCACCTCTTTAAAGACCGTATCTCTAAATCCAGTCACAATCTGGGGTACTGAATGAACTGGGGTGGGGAGGGCAGGGGGCAGGGAGGAGATGCAATTCAGCCCAGAACACACACTGTTTAGGGAAAGGACATGCTCCAAGCCTGTTGTCACCTGTCAACTGTTTAATGAACCGGGATTTTTGATTCTTTGCACACCGAGAATGGGCGAAGTCCAGAACAGAGCATCTGACATCCTCACTCCACCTGTGGAGAAGGGCCTCTAAGTCCGGGGGCCACCAAACCCGTGGCAGAGACAGAAAGTGCTCGGGGCCACTGGAGACCAGCTCGCTTCCACTCACACCCAGCTCTGCATCCAGGGGACGATCATCAGCCAGGCTCCGCATGCGTATCCTGAAGAAACTTCCCTTGCCAGGTGTCCCGACCTTTTGCACAGTTCAGGAAGCCAGATGAAAAGAATTGCTTTGTGCTTTCTGAAAGACACTTACCGCAGAAAAAGACATCCCTTGGTGCTTTATTTTTTCCAGCCATGTTTGTAACACTACAGCTTCCCCGCTGGGCCAGAGACATGGAGCCCAAGCCCAAATCACGGCTAGTACCAGGTGGGCAGGTCTTCGTGGTGAGAATCACTGCTTAACTCCCATGACCCTAAACCCGGCTTTAGAAGCTTTCTCAGCATAAACACTAACAGGGCTGTGATTGAGGGTGGCACCTGAAGTGAAACTCCTTTCGCATCCCTGGCCCAAACAGCGTGGGCTGCCAGAAGCTATTGCTTATTGCTCATTCCACTGAGCAGCTCCGTCAGCCAGAGGTTTCTGATTACCAACTCCGTTGCAATTCTTGACTGGCCTGGCTCTCTAGAATTGGTCTCTGTGTTAACAAGAACCAGTCTTAAAAGGGCAGGAAAGAACCCAGGTTTTATGGAGCCTGAAATTTATATGATTTGGAGAAGGGGAACCTCCTTTGAGAAAAAGAAGGTAGTACTGGAGAAATCAGGGGGAACACTTTATAAAGGAATGGATCCTCTAATCACTATGCTGTCCACCTGCAACTAATACAAAATAATATTGAAGGTACATGGTAACTGAAAACTAAAAGGAAAGGTTAAAGAATGTAAAATTATATAGGAAAAGGTGGTCTCTCCCAGGGCCTTTGAAGAGTCCCATGTGAGTGAGAGGCCCAGTGCTTAAAAAGAGAGGTTCAGTGGCCTCGACATAACTCTCCTGTAGTGGAAGTTCACTCCCTAACTTCCACCGCCCGCTCCCGCTCGCCCTCCTTAGCTCCTGTGCATCTCTGTCTTGTCCTAAGTGGGCTTTCCTGCTATTGCCTCTCCTTGTCCTTCCGCCAGCCCTGGTTCATGGAGGGCAACAGGACGGGCCAGTTAGGAGACGCAAGACTGGGACTGAGCTCAAGACGCACCCAGGCCCCAGAGAGGACTGCCACCTTGTTTAGGAAGAAGCGTGTGTTGGGTTGGTCTGCTTCTGAGGTTGAAGGGAGGTCCCCTAGGGAGCAAATTGGAGACCAGGATCCAGGAGTTAGCAGATCAGGGCAATCCCCCTCCTCTCATTGAGGAGTGTGGAAATTTCTGAACATGGGGAATGAGATCTATATAAAGAAAGCCCGGAGTCTTCTACAGGAAGGGAACCAAGATGACTATGTGTTTTCCCAGATATCTGAAGCTATAAAAGTTGATGGGATGATGTGAGTGATCTTTGTCCAAGGCTGAATGCCAAAAAAAGGTAATGAGACTCTTGAGGGAGAAAGACTGTGACAGCTGAGTGAGACTCTACAAGATGGCTGGTCCCGGCCCTGAGATGGTCAGAGGGGAGACTCATTCTAGATCCACAAGGTGGTCACACCTTGTGAGGAGGTGGTCGCCTCCTCAGAGACAGCATTGGTACTCTCCCCAAAGTAGCTGCGAACAAGCGGGCAGGCTGGGAGACCAGTGTTTCCATAGAGCGGGGGACACAGACCTTCCTTGGTACAGAGTGCTCACAGCTGGACACAAGGCTGATGCCACAGGAACAACTCTTATGTACTACCTTCTCCTTTTCCCTAGCCTCCCTCCTTGCACGTGTCACTCAGCTTCCATAGCACCCCCTGCAGCTCCCAGACGCCCTTGACTCCAGCTGGCCCCACCAGGGGCGGGGGCAGTGGCACATCTTTCCAACCCCTGAGTTAAGGAAGCTTTCAGTGCAGCGGAGGTCGTACGGATTTGGGAGTGAGGGAAACCTAGGTTCAAACCCTCACTCCATCACATAATCTTAAGCACAATTGGACTAATCTCTGTAAACTTCAGTTCCTTCATCTGGCAGCTGAAGTCACTGTGAGCAACAATTGAGTGAATTTGTCTACAATACATAGCACAGTATGCAGCGTATCGTGTACTCAGTAAATATTGGTTCCGTTCCTTTGTACTCCAGAGGATTTCCCTGGGAATGCTTAGCCAATGGGAAATTTTAATTTGGAGGATAAAAGTAAACTGTGGTCAAAAGAGGCCCTCTTATTGTCTTGACACCTGCACATCGCTAACATAATCCCACTGGAAAATATCACACCAACGGAAGACGAGATGGAGGATTAAAAGGCCATGCCCATCTCAAATCGGCCTGAAGTTTGAACACTGTATAAATATTAGGAAAGGCGGTAAGAAAACTAGGCATCAGTCAACTTGAATTGGATGATAACACAACCCCCCTCCCAATGTCGAGGTGCTGATGATAGGGATAAAAACCAAAATGCATATGGAATTCAATCACTGGAACCTGAAGTAACTTGCTTTGCAGCAAGCAGCAAAGAAAGTAAGGAAACTGGCTTCAAGAAGTGTTCCCTGCAAACCCTCACCTCAAATTGATCACTCGCTGTGAATTCTTTCCACCCTTAAGGATATAGGTTGGTTTGCCTCATCCTATGCTTACCTATATTCAAACATCATTTTATGTTTCAGGTTTTATCTCCCTAAATTTATTGTCAGTTCCACCTGGGAAGAAATCGTAGCTTGTATTTCTTTTGTATACTTCCCTTGAGTAGGACCACAAGACTTTTTTTTAAGGGAGGAAGGAAAGGAAGAAGCGAGGGAAGGAGGAAAGAAAGAAGGAAGGAAAGGTGGAAGTGAAGAAGGAAGAGAGGAAGAAAGAGGGAAGGAGAAAGCAGAGAGAAAGTCCTGCTTCAAAAGCAAGAGTGAACTTTGTGGTGAAACATACCCACATAAACCAGCCATCTGCAAACTGTTTGCTCTTGGCCGTTCTGTAGAACTTGATACATCCATCTTCTTGTAATAAATGCTTTTTGGAGAATCCCAGCATAAGGAACCATCTGCCATGCTTGACCCGAGTCATCAGCAATAAGCAAAGCATTCGTTTATAGCCCGCAGTGGTCATTAGTGACTGATTAAATGTGGGAAGCAAAGGCAATTCTTTCCAGAACAGCTGGCACAGATGAGAACAAGGCAGCAGGAGTAACTGCACAACTGATTCTATAAAGAGCTTTGTCTTTGGATCTAAATCCTGTCATTTTCTCCGGATGACAGTACCTAACACAAGGAGCAGGTTAACACTGGCAGAGGAGCTTGAGAACCGGCAGGACTCCAGGCTCCTTAAAGTCTGCCCCACCGTGATGGAGGAAGGGATCATGCCCCTGCCCAAACAGGCTACCTGCTAGAAGGGATCCCCTCACCCCTCTGAAGTCCCTTCACACTTTATGACGCTTGTAAGGCCCTGATCATGCATGTCACCGAGTATCATCCTTAAGATTGGTGTCTTTTTATCTTTACCACATGCAGATTCTTTAAGACCATGGCTTTGCCACATTCAACTGTGAACCTACATAAGACCAAACTTAGCACCTTTTGCTGAGTCAACAACAAAGAAACATTTGTTGCATAAGTGAATAAAATTCTCATGGCCTTTTGTCTGAAATATAGTCTTTCATCTATTTCTTCACTTGGACTTCAGCATTGAAATCCAGTAACTATTTACAGACTATGTTAAACAAACACAAGACTGCATGAAACAATAGCAGAAACACGGATAGGAGGTCAGGAGACAGAGTCTTATCCTGGCACTTTTTCTAAACACAAAGATGGACTTTGGTAAGTGATGTAACTTTTCTCAGTTCCTTTATCTAGAAATTGAAGGAAAGGAGTATCTGTCCTGTAAAGAAACAAGGGCGGGGAAGGGAGGAGACATTGACTGGGTGTCTGCTGTCGCCAGACACTGGGTCAGGTGCACGCGTCTCATCAAAGCTTTGCAGCCGTCTCCTCACTTTACAGATTAGGAGGCTGACACTCAAGTAAAATAACTGAGTCACTCAGATAAGTAACTGGCACAGTGAGAACACTCACGCAGAGAATCTAACCCCAAAGCAGTTCGGGTAAAGCCATGTGACACTCTGTGAGGGCCCCTGAGCTGGCACCGGGACGGTTGCCAAGGAAACGGAGGTGAACTAAACAGAAAGCGAAGTGTGCGTGAGTGAATGGAAACTCGTAAACAAATAGCTGTGTGTGAAGGGTTCCTGCCGCCCCGCCCTGCTGCTTGTAACGAGGCTGTGGAAAAGAAACTGTGTCAAAGTCAAAAAGTCCATGTGAAGTGCCTGCGCCCTAATACTGCAGCACTGGCACCAGGAAACAGACTTTAAATAAGAACTCTTGGCCTCAGTCCTCGAGAAGATTACAATCTTCGCTTATCTGGAAAGTTCACTGACACGGAACAATATATTCCATTCAATGAATAGATAAAATTAATATTGCTAATTTTGCTTTTGAGACTGCTGGACAGCGATTGCAATTAAGACCAATGTCTCAGCAAATCAATGTACAGGGTATCGTCACACATCCGAGGCTACAACTTTCTGAATGTTATGTCAGCTAATCACAATTAATAAACAATCTGCAGGTTTTGGTGGGTTTATGACAGGAAATGTTCTGCTATCCATACTCTGGCGTTGACTACATATTCCTCTGGAATTAAAGGCGCTATTGGATTAAGTAATACTTTAAAAGTTTAATAATAGTTCTTCTCACTTGAAACAGTAACAGTAACTTCAATTCATAAAAAATTCCTCCCCCCCATGTACCCAAGAATTGTGTGTGCTATACATGCAATAAAAAAAATCAAAACATGTAAACTTCAAGAGAAAGTTAAGCTGAAAATCATGAGCTCATTCACTAATAATTATAAAGTAAATGAGTCGTGGAGGGATAGTTTATATTATTGTTCTTTCAGTATCTCTCACTGTTGTACTGCTATGGGTCTTTTACAAGGGGAATGTTCTTGAATTTCTGACTTTATTGTTGAAATAGTGTTTCAAGTTTGTACACACAACCCATAGGCTTAAATTCAGTGATTCATTATCATTATATATTCGCTGGAACAAAAGTAATATGCAGTTTGGGATGGCTTCTTAGGTCACATTACAAGGTCTGAATATTTTATTCTTCTGTACAAAATAAGAGCTACTTATTTAGCTACTTATCAATACTATTATTTCTTTGTTCAAATAGCATTTGGAGAAGAAAACCTCAAAAAACAAATAGGTAGAAACACAATATACCACCGCTTTTTAAAAAATTGCTTCAAACACATGTAACTCTCTTCTGAACAGTCATAATTTCTATTACTAGTGCAGAGAGCTCATAGTTAATATTTTACAGTTCTGTTAAACATATATTCTCTCTAGGACTGCCTTGAAATCTCTTCAAATATCAAAGAACCTTTAAATTAAGGAGAATTTACTATGAGATCGATACCCTCATATTTCAGTCATTATTCATTCAGGAGAGTTCATTGCTTCTGGAAGGAATCAGAAAGGAATGGGTCTGGGATTTTCTGGGACCAAGTCAGGACATGTCAGCAGTTAGGCTTGCAGGGGTGTCCGACCCTCCCGAGTCTCTGGGCTGCACTGGAAGAAGAAGAGCTGTCTTGGGTCGCACATTAAATACTCAAACATGAGCGAAACTGATGAGCAAAAAAGAGGTTTTAAGTAAATTTGTGATTTTTTGTTGGGCCACAAGGAGACCACAGGCCACAGGTTGGACACCCCTGGCAGAGATGTGCAGGGTCTGAGCCTCCCCACCTTTCCCCAGTGCAGCACTTGCACCTGGGGTGCAACTGTTAGGTGCCATCCCTCCTCCAGCTCATCCATTTTGCTCTAAATTACTTAGGGATGAGAGGTCCCAGTGGTGTAAAAAGTCCAGGACCCAGACTGCATCCACTGTGAGTCACAGAGTTTACCCCCAAGCGATGCGAGGACATCAACGTGAAGACGGGGCAGCAGACATTCCAAGTGCAAGTTCTCCGTGCAGTCGAGGTTCCACAGTCAGGCCCACACTGGCATGTGCACCGTGTGCGGTGAGTGCCAGAACTCGCCACAAGTTCCCTGTATGTGAGTGTATAAACTGACAGAGCTGTCCCATCCAAGTGCCCATTTGGGGCCCCAGTGCCATCGTTTGGGGATGCTGATGACTGAGCATAACGCTGAGAGGGAATGTGACCTTTTTCTCACAACAGACACGGGGTCAGAGGGAACCTGGAAGCAGATGAGGTCTCAAGACCTGGGTCAGTTCACTAGGAAACATTCGCTAACTTCCTGTCCCACCCCCACCAGCAAGAGGGTAGCAAAGAAGCATTAAAAAGCATGAATTCATGGCCGCAGTGGACATCAAAGGGAACCTGAGGCATACTTAGCACAGGTAATATCCACAAAAGGTGAGACACTTGAATAAAGTGGGTTGGGGTCATCGTAATGTGTACCCTGAACAGCAGCTAAGAGTTATTGAGCCCTTCTCAAAGAGCAAGCGTTGTGTTCTGCATCTATCATTTAATCCTCAAACCAAGCCTGTGAAGTAGGAACTTAATTATCTCCATCCTACAGATGAGGAAAATTAGGCTTAGGGTCATTAAGGGACCTACCCAAGATCGCACAGCTGGCAAGAATCAGCAGCCCTGCTGTCAATGAGCTCCATCTAATACGGTAACCACTGGCCACATGCGACCATTCACGTTTGAATTAAAATTCAATGAAGTTAAAATGCAATTTCTCAGTTGCATTGGCCTCATTTCAAGCATTCACATGGCTACTGACTACTGCATCAGACAGGGCCAACTACAAAACACTTCTGTTACTGCAGAAAGTTCTGTCTGGTTGCGCTATTTTAACCACTGCACGGGGCTCAGGGAGGTTAGAAAACAGACTAGTGTCAACACACACACAACACACACACACACACTCCCCTCACTGTCTCTGCAGTGGTCCTAGTGGGGGGAGCGCCACCTGCATCACCTGATCCAGGCATGACAGAGGGAAACACGACAAGAGCCAACGGTACCTCCAGTGGGACAGGGTGGGTGGGGGAGTCACGGAAGAGTGGGAGCAATGGAAAGCGCCGAAGAGAATGCTGCGTGGATAACTCAGGAGATCGACAAGACCAGGCCTCCTCCTTACACGCACATGTTAAAGGAGGGGCCCTCTGGCGAAGAGAGGGATAGACATCCATGTCACAGATGTCAGTGCGGTCCATGGTGCTCACAATCCGGGAGGCCTGGCATCCCACCACATGCACAAGGAGTGCAGACACGTCGTATTTGACAAACGGAGCTCAAAAGAAGTCAGTGCTTCCAAAACATTCTGGACAGTTCCAGAACTTCTCAGAACGTTTGTGGTAAGAAGTCAGAGTTATGTATGATTGGAATTTTTAAAGAAGATATTTTTTCTTAGTTGTGAAAAGAAATATAATGTTTCAAATAAAATTCTGCTGTTTTCCATCTAATATAACAGGATTCCTCAATCTCCATGTGGTTGTTTGCTCAAAGCCTTCAAGCCTCTAATAATAGCCTTATTATGTCTGCAGCCGCTTCTTGTTTTTAGCACGGGCCATCCAAACAACTCTGAGGCCTCATGGGATCACACTTTCCCCTGACCTAAATGTCCCACACAAACCTGAAATATCTTACAAATTATTTTCCTTTTTCGTCATCGTCTCTATTCATTACTTCATCCTCTAGAAGTATGCTTTACTGGTTCATTCAAAAGTCCCTTGCTGCGCATCAACTTGAGCAAGAAGAATGTATCACATTTCCTATTCTCATGGAATTTTTGACAAGAACAGGCGATAAAGACAAATAACTGTTTCTTGGAAGACTGATAACCGCCACCAGGGTAGTTCAGACAGAGCGTTCCAGTGATTCTGAGAAGAGAGAGGTCACAGCTGGTGGGGATGGGCGACGGGACCAAGGACAGCCTATCGGTGGAGACGGCTTCTGAGAAGGGTCTTTGGGATGGGGTGGGAGGACAGCGGTCCTCCAGGACCCCTTACCTAACCCCCACGGGGCGGTCTCTCTCGCTGACTGGATTTGTCCTCTTCCTTCTCCACTGTTGCAAAGGTGGCCACTTTGTTCCTGAGCAGACACCGGGATCCTGGGCTGCCCTGTAAGCACCTGTAGTCCGCTGGGGGAGGGGGAGGGGGCCTGCTCTCGGGTATCCATCCACTGCTCATGTGTACACACCACCCACAGAGATGGCATCCTTGACACCCACCCCTGACCACCTCTGGGCAGAAAAAAACTGAGTCCTACCTGGCAGATATCAGCATCTTCCACAAAGAAAAGTGATCATTGGTCACACGAGTATTTTTCCATAAAATACTAGCAGGCAATGCACTGTGGCACAGAGAAGTTTATTTTCTCCAAACAAGTAAAACAAAAAGCTTGGCTTGAAACTAACAAAGTCATGTATATAAACAATACCTCCCCCCACCAAATTCTTTTCTCTTGTCTCCCTTTGCGATAATCTATTCCTATGTCAGATTTCAAAACAAAAGCTAATTTCAATAGGAAGAGAAAAGAGATGAAGTCAAACAATGAAGAAAGAAGCAATGTCTGCAAGGTTTAGATTTGCAATCTTACATAGCTTTCCCAAAGACACTGATGCTTGCTGGCACTCTACTATTTCAATCCTGAGCGTGAAATTCAAACTTCTCTTCGATAACAAAACTATATACCTATAAACAAAACAAACATCCCATAGGTCTCTTCCTGGCATGAGCTTCGGCTAATCTTCCTTTGCAGCTCTTTCCAGTTGTGAGTAATGTATCTCTTTCTCTAGCTGTTTTTAAAAAGGCTGGGCTTTAAAGTGTCAGGAAGGATTCAAGTGACAACTAAACTAAAGTTATGTCATGTTTCTGAAAGCATGTCCCAGTGACAATGCATTGAGTAGGAGTGATGTGTATGACAAAGTCTGTATTTTGTTTGGGTTATGAACCACTTATTTATGACATTTAATAGGAACCAGACATTGCCTCATTACTGTTTCATCTGAGAACTAGAACTTGCAATGAATTCTGGTGAGGTCTATTATTTTCCCTGTAGGGTAGTGCGTGTGTTACAAATGAAAAGTGAGAGCATGAGATGATTTGTTCAGGTCAGTGGTTTTAGGACTATAACTCTGTGGCTAGTAAGTATTCATTCATTTTTATCAGAAATTCTGAAACTACATAAAAATGAAGTAATGGAACAGAATCCTGAGTCTTAACCAACCGTCATTAGAGGGACCGAAAAACAGCTGTGTTCCAACTCTGGGAACCCTAGCAGGACTTGGGTGCAGACACAGATTATCCAACACCACACTCGTTTGCTCCTTGACCTTGGCATTTAAGGTATTTTCTTGAGCCAAGAGTTCAACTGATTAGAGAGCTATTCTAAGGGCAGGAGTGACCTTGAGTGGCCTGAGTGTTCTGGAACCAGGCAGACCTGTACTTTAGTCTTGCCCGTACCTTGTACCAGCTATGTGATTTTAGGTAAAATTAATTAGTCCCTTAGCTTCAATTTCTTCCTCTGAAAATCAGTGTGCTAAGATGTCCTTGGCAAAACTAGTGTGAATTTAATGACATGAAAGTATGTACTGTACCTGGTTCCTCATAAATGTTAGTTCCTTTGCCTTGAATAATTTTACATCAGAAATGAGTGGAAGATTTCATCAAAGTGTACTGATTCACTTAGGTATTCATGGGAGTATTAGCCTATATATATGTTGCCTTTTTAGAGACAAAAGGTTTTGCAGGGCTTTTGAGCTCAATGATAAAGTTATCTTCACTCGATGACCCATTTCATGATTAGAACTCACAGCTTACAAATACTGTTGAGCTAAAATAATAAAAAATCAAAGTCATTATATTTTTTTTAAAGTGTAATGTCTTAAGAACAGGGATGTAGATCAATAAATCGGAGCCCAGAAATAAACCCATGCCTCTACGGTCAATTAATATTTGACAAGGGAGGCAGGAACATACAATGGAGCAAAGCCAGTCTCTTCAGTAAATGGTGATGGGAAAGCTGGACAGGTACATGCAAAAAGAAAAAAAAACTAGATCATCAACTTGCACCATACACAAGAATAAACTCAAAATGGATAAAAAGGGTTAAATGTAAGTTGCAAAACCATAAAAATTGGACAGGAAAACATAGGCAGTAAAATTTCAGACATCTTTCTAAGCAATATTTTTGCCAATATATCATATCTCCTAGGGCACTGGAAGCAAAGGAGAAAACTAACAAACGGGACTACATCAAATTAAAAGCATCTGCATGAGAAAAGAAACCATCAACAAAATGAAAAGGGAACCCACTGAATGGGAGACCATATTTGCCAATGACACGTCTGATAGGGGGTTAATTTAAAAAGTGTATAAAGAACTCACACAACTCAACACCAAAAAAACAAACAATCCAATTTTTAAAAATGGGCAAAGACTGGCTGGTGTGGCTCAGTGGATTGAGCACAGGCCTGCGAACCAAGGTGTTGCTGGTTGGATTCCCAGTCAGGGCACAAGCCTGGGTTGCAGGCCAGCGCCCCAGTAAGAGGTGCTGAGAGGCAACTATACACTGATGTTTCTCTCCCTCTCTTCCTCCCTCCTTTCCCTTCTCTCTAAAAAATAAATACATAGAGTCTTTTTTAAAAAAGAAATTTATAAAAAAATTAAAAATGGTCAAAGGACCTAAACAGTCACATCTCCAGAGAGAATATACAAATGGCTGATAGACATACAAAAAAGATGCTCTACATCACTAATCAGAGAAATGCAAATTCAAATCACAATGACATACCACCCTACACTTGCCAGATTGGCTATCATCAATAAATCAACAAAAAAAAGTGCTGGTGAGGACATGGAGAAAAGAGAACCCTAGTGCACTGTTGGTGAGAATGCAGACTGACGCAGCTGCTGTGGAAAATAGTATGGAGTTTCCTCAAAAAAATAAACATGGAGCTGCCTTTTGACCCAGCAATCCCACTTCTGGGAATATATTCTAAGAATCCCAAAACACCGATTCACAGCAGCACCATTTACAACAGCCAAGATCTGGAAATAGCTCAAGGGCCCAACAGTAGACGAGTGGATAAAAAAACTGTGGTACATTTACCTAATTGAGTGCTACAGGGCAGTAAAAAAAAAGGAACCCTTGCTTTTTGTGAGAGCATGGATGAAACTAGAGACCATTATGTTAAGTGAAATAAGCCACTCAGAGAAATACCGTATCATCTCACTTATAAGTGGAACTTAATAAACGAAGTAAAGTAATGAACAAAGTAAACTAACAAACGAAATAGAAACAGAGGCATAAATGCACGGAACAGACTGATGGCTGGCAGTGGGGATGGAGGAGGGGGCCGGATGAAAGAAAGTGAAGGGACTGGCCAAAGAACATGTATGCATGACCCATGGACTCGCACAACAGTGTGGGGACGAGCGGAGGTGGGCGAAGGTGGGGGGTGGGGTGCATAGGGACATTTGTACTAGTGTCAACAATAACAATAAAGTAATGCCTGTGGGCTTGGCTAAATTTTCTTAAACTAAATTTAGTCTGTGACACCCACTGAGCCACTAAAGTATGTACTTTAGAGTGAAGGGAAGGAAGTGGTTATCTCAACTGGAAAAAAAAAAAGACATGTCTATAAGAAAGGTGAAGAAAATAAGGTTAGATTAGAGCAAACGCAAATTCTGTGAAAATGTTCCCCCGACTTCACTGATAAGCACGTGGTACATGCCGCACTGGTGAGAACAACGCCACTTCCGGCGCAGGCCCTGGGCCCAAGCACCGGCAGGAATTTGAACGGACAGGAGAGGCGCGGGTCAGGGGAGGTCCTGGCTGGCGCAGCACACAGACGTCAGTTCTGGGAAGTTCCCTGTTCAATGACAATCACGAGAAGGCAACGCCAAAGACCAGCGTGTAGCTAGATTTGGCTGCACGCAATTTTAAACTGTATGCATACCAACAAAATCAAAGCTCAAGACAAATGGTAATTAAAAGAAAACCATTTTCATAGTCTTTATTTATTATAATGAATGAAGTTCACTACAGTAATTTTGAAGCTATTTCTAATAGGAAAATATATTGCCAAAAAATTCCAATCAGTTAAAAGATCATGCAGAAGAAGAATAACTGGAGGGGAAAGGTCAGAGCCTGTAAAATATAGAACATCCCCTGACAAACGTCTAGAGAAAAATCTTAAACGTGTTTTGTGGAAAAATTGGACTGTAACATAGTAATAATTAATAGCAAGTATTTCACTATGAATAAAGGAATTTCAAACTAACTTCACTGTATTTAGTGATAGAACTAAGGTAGTGGTTTAAAAAATGCTGTAGAGACTGTGTAAATAGATTTCCTCAAAGCCTTTGGAGCGTCTCGTGGTCTCCTTGTGGGTGAGAAGGTGGGAGTCAACTTGCGTGGATTCTAAACATAATGAACGACCCAGACACTCCAGGCAGTTAAGACACAGCTGTGCCAGCACGGAAGGAGGTTCCTCACGGTGGCCAACAGAGTGGGTAGTGATCCATCTTTAAATACTGCTCACAAATGAGATGGTAACACCGTTTTCAAGTTTGCGACTGAATCTAGCTGGGAGGTAATAGGAAAAACAAAGAATCAAGACTCAAAAGTATCTTGGCAAGGTCAGCACCAACAGGGAGCCTGTGCAGGAAAAAGGGTTTGTTTCCTGGACGGGTAGACTGCTTGGAGTAATTTGCAAAAACTGTCGGGACACGTGCTGAGAGGAATCCAAAGGCACGCAGGGCTCGGGGAGAAGAGGAGTGAAACCCACCCACACTGTCTGGTCGTGACGTCCACACAACACAGTGTATGGCTGTGATATCTTCAAGTTAGAGACTCATTCATTCATTCATTCATTCGGTAGGTGTTTATACACATTGCTATGTGCTCAGGGAGACAGGGTACTGAAATCACTCAACGATGTTGGCGTTGTGGAGTTGTGATCACAACGGAGATATCTGGAGGGTAAAGAAGGAGTTTATCCCCTCATTTATTTAACAGCTGCTTATAAAGAGTGTCCTACGTGTCAATCACTGTTACAAGGGCTTCAAAGTATTAAATCATTTGATTCTCTTAGCAATCACATGACACGAGATACTATTATTGCTCTCTCTACAAAGGACAGGTTAGGTAACTTGTTCAAGGTCAGAGAGCCACTGACTGGCACAGCTGGGATTCGAGCCCCGGCGGTCTGTTTCCAGCGTGGGGGCAGCCCCCACCACCTCTCTGTGAGGCACCTCATCTTCCAATACGTGGACCGTTACTATACACATAATACATTTTAATTTATTTAAAGATAAATTTTAAGTCCTAAATGCAGGACCAGAAAATATAACACATTATATAAATATAGAATGGGAGAGACAGAATCATACAGAAAAGAAAATTCATTTGGGGCATATTTCAAGTCCAAGAATAATAAAGTTGCTGCTAAGAAAACGAATAAACTTCCAGCCTTGATTCCTAGAAAAGAAGTAATGGAAGGAAAAAGAATTCGAGTTTATTGATCCTACTGGGTGCGAGGCACTTTATATACAATATCGTATTTACCCTCGATTAAATCTCTTAGAGGTAGTTATTTGTGGTAGATTGGCTGCATTTTTCAGATGTTATAAGAGGAGATGGCGGAAAATCTAATGTCAACCAAATGTCTATGGGGTCCTTGATGCTTTTGCATGCTTTACTCATCAAAACCTTATGTCAGCTGAGAGCTAAGCCTTATTACCACCCTTTAGACATGAGCCATCTAAGGCATGGAATGCATAAAACATTGTGAGAGCCAAGATTCAAGTTCAGATGCATCGCGCTCTGTGCTAAGCTGAATAATGACCACCCCACCCCCTGCCACGATGTTCATATTCTATTCCCCAAGAACCTGTGAATATTATTACTTTGTATGGCAAACATAACTTTGCAGATATGACTATGGGTCTTGAAGTGGGAAGTTATCCTGGATTGTCTTGGTGGATCCTAAATGGAATCACAGAGTCCTTGTAGAAGGGGAGTAGAGAGAATTTGACTCCGGCAGAGGAGAGGGCAGTGTGGCCATGAGCGCAAGGACTGCCAGGGTCCTCTAGAAGTGGAAGTGGTAAAGAACAGATTCTTCCCCGTAGCCTCCAGAAAGAACCAGTCCCACCGATACCTGGATTTTAGTTTCTTAAGACATCTTTTGGACTTCTAACCTTCAGAACGCAAAAAAACCAAATCTGTGTTGTTTTGTGTTTGTGGAATGTGTTGCAGTGGCAGCAGGAAATTAGTGCGGGCTCCCAACTTAGAGAACACAAATATAAATCAATTCCGTGCAACAAACAGTGCATCCTTTAGACGGAGCACTTAAACACATCCACGTTGGGAAAAGCCAACGACTGGGGCCCTGTCAGACCAGATGGGGACGTTCCAACCGTGTACACCTTCCAAGGACACTTGAGCCATCCTCACGACTCTTCCAAAGCAGAATCTGGAAATCCTGTGCCAAGTACTCCAGAAGCTCTTCCCAGCAGGAGGGAGGGAGGAAGGAATAGTGTGAAGGCCAGTCCTTCAGGTAGCCAAGCCATAAAACCTTGTGGAACGAAGTCAGAACTTCAAGCTGAAACCCGCAGGACTGGGGTGGCCAATGCAAACCTCAGTAGAACTAGTTGTACTTCCAGTAGCAAAACACTTCCAAACAAGGGCCATATTACATTCCCAACTCCTGGGGCAAAGCCTGGCACGTGTCCGACAGTAGCCCTAGACGGGAACTCACCAGAGAATGAGTAACTCAGAGCAAAAATACTTGCAAAACAAACCCTGTGCCTAGCCCAGATGGAAAAACAAGCTACTGGCTTGATTGCAGTACAAACTCCAGACCTCATGCCAGCAGCAGCCTCCTCCAGGATTACATTTGGCATAGGAGAGGAATTATAGTAGTTTGAATTACACATACTTTCCAAGGCAAAATAAGTACTACCATGCCCTGAAAGGAAGTCTGTTTATATCTTCTGCTGTTCATTGAGACAATACTCACTGGTTCCCAAAGCTGCTGTCCAGTGTTACCCTCTCAGGGGAAGTGACTCAGGCAGGAAACAACCGCCAAAACCAAGAAAAAAATACAACCTTCCGCGTGAAATTAGCGTTTGTTTTCCCGCCCCCTTTTGATCCTGATGGATATTTCTTCATGACCAAATTTGAAGTGCTAGTCTCCTGAGATACCCCAAAAGGAAATGCTCAGAGGTATAACCAATAAGGTGGTCTGGCGTAGGTGGACCGTAATGGGAGGACAAACCACGGACATACTGACAGCACTGATGGGAGTCTAAAGGGATGCAAGCAGTAAAGACTTGTAGTGAAAATATTTTATAGACATCCTTAAGGAAAGAGCTATTCTCAAATTTTGAAATTCCGCTCATTTCCTCATCAGCCTCCCTGCATCTCTGACGTTGTGGGTGTCAGCATTGTCAGAAAGTCCCGTGAGCCATACTTAATGCCTTAAAGTGATCTTGACGACAACTTTCATTTCAGATCAACTACACCCATCACTCAGTAAAATCAAATCAATAGGTAGTAACTGAGCATCACTGATTCACAAAACGCTGTGGAGGATACAACTGCCACAGGCAGTGCCCTCTCAGGGTGTATAGTCTACTACAGAGAAAGGACATAGATATATAAAACATTAAATAATAAAGTTTTAAAAGTAGGTGACAAAATAGAAACCCATCACGAAGTAGGGCACGACAAGCCGACAAACGACTGCATAGGCAATGGCCACTGTGGGGTTTAAGGGAGAAGATCACGAGAAATCTGCAAGGCTACAAGGAGACTCGGGAATCCAGTAGTTCCCGCCATGCTGTGCTGTGGGTGAGACACAGTCGGTGTGATGGCGAGAGACGCAGGCACTGGGGCGACACAGACCACAAGTGAAAACCCCACCTCTGCTACTTGCCAGACGTCAGATCTCGGCAGTTGCTTAAAGACTCTGAGCCTGCGTATCTTCCTCTGTGAAACGGGGGTCACACCTGCCTCCCAAGATGTCACCGTCAAAGTGACGTGTGTGTCAATTTCTTGGCAGAGAGTAGATGCTCAATAAATGTCAAGAACCTTTTCTCTGGCAGTGGTTATTTAATTCTCAATAAAATGCTTTCCCGAGGTTGTCATGACACCTTGTTATTACCCACAAACCAAAACACACATTTGCAAAAGTGCCAGAGGTCTCCTGCACGGGCAGTGTCGTGGTGCCCCCGTGATTGCCCAGGGAGGTCTGGGGCTCCACCTTGGTCGGCAGGGACGCCCCACAGGAAGTGGCTCTCCCCTCAGAAACTCTTAAACAATGTCTGCCATTGCCATAGGACACAGAGAAGCTACCTATTTCCTCAATGTTATTAAGTATATCTTCTACACATTAACATTTCTGAGACAGGAATGTGGCTTACAACTTGTCAGGAATATCCCTTTGAATGAAATTGAAAAAAACAATCGAAAAGCATATTGTTTTTCCAATTCATGGCATTTGGGCATGGAGGAAATATGATCAGGGCCCTGGAGAGAGTGGAGCTTCCAAGAACACAGAGGTGGGCTCAAGTGTAGGGGCACAAAGCCACGGACCTAATGCCACAGAGCTGCACACCTAAAATTGTTAGAATAGTAAATTGTATGTGACACGTATTTGACGGCAATAGAAAAAGTTAAGTTGCAGAATAGGTAGCCATCCCCTGGATTAACAAGTCAGCACTGTGCAAGGCAACCCCCAGTGCACGGGGCACATGAAAGCAAAGCCTTCTAGAGAAACCAACTGGTTCTCCTCCCTCCAAGCTTGTCTTTGAGGAAGAGCGTATGTGTAGCCTAAGGCATCTCTACAATTAGTCGCTCACCAGAGTAAACCCTATTTCCTAAAAATTGCCGACGTCCTCAGGGCGTGGGACAATGGCTGGGGGAAGGATTCTGGGGGAAAGGGAACAGGAGAGTGGGCAGGAGCAGAAATCTCATTGGAGGACAAATAGAAGCTGACCTCAAATACAAAAGCTTTCCTATAAGCTATTCAGTTCACTCCATGGCTGTTGAGGTTTTCTGTGTGTTCATGTTTCAGGGAAAATGATAACATACAGAAAATATCCCAGCTGTAAACTACACCCTAGTAGGATCAGAAGGGAAAAAAGAGGGAAATGGTGACCGCTTTGGTGGCGGGGGATGGGGGGAAGGGACGTGTTCTTTCACTCAACTGTGGCCAGGATGTTTTGCTCTGATGGTCCTCCACACTTCCTTCCCCAATTGCACGACATCCCTGAAAGCAGCCATTTCTGATCAGAATGTTGCAGCACCTAAGAGGTCAAAAGAAAAGTCTCCACCCACGAAGCAGCCACCACCACAGCCATGGGTGTCCCGCCGTCACTCCAGGAGGAAGCACAGCAGCACCCTTCTTCCAATCAGCGGGGTCAGAGGCCCTTCCAGGCGGGACACCTGGAATCTAAATCTATACATTAAATCAGAAGACCCTGTTGAGAGGGTGCCTTTAAAGTTCCCAGTGCTCTTGTCTGTCCCTCCACTGACCCTAAGTGGCCCAGTAGTGAAAGCTCTCCTCTGACTCAGGCTTCACCAGAAAGCACCTTCAGTGCAACATCTTTTGCCTCAAGACTACAGTATGGAATTTCCTCAAAAAAATTAAAAATAGAATTACTTTTTGACCCAGTGATTCCAGCTCTGGGAATATACCCTAAGAATCCTGAAACACCAATTCAAAAGAACCTATGCACCACAATGTTCATAGCAGTGCTATATACAATAGCCAAGTGCTGGAAACAGCCTAAGGGCCCATCAGTAAATGAGTGGATTAGAAAACTGTGGTGCATTTACACAATGGAATACTATGCAGCAGAAAAAAGAAGGAGCTCCTAACCTTTGTGACAGCATAGATAGAACTAGAGAGCATTATGCTAAGTGAAATAAGCCAGGTGATGAAAGACAAATACCATATGATCTCACTTATAAGAGGAATCTAATGAACAAAATAAACTAATAAGCAAACAGAACCAGAGACATGGAAACATGGAATAGACTGACAGCTGCCAGAGGAAAAGGGGGGAGTGGTGGTAAGAATGGGAAGGAATTAGTCAAAGAGCATGTATGAAGGACCTACAGACATAGACAGTGGTGTGGGGACTGACTGTGGGAGCAGGGGGTAGGTAGGCTGGGTGGAGGAGGGTAAAGTGTTTGAAAAAATTGGCACAACTGTAATAGAATAAGCAAAAATAAAAAAAAAAAAAACTACCCGAGGACCATTCCACCTGTGTTAGTCTGCTCGGGCTGCCATTACAAAACACTACACACTGGGTTGCTTAGACAACAGGAATCAATGTTCTCTCAGTACTGGAGGCTGAAAGTCCAAGATCAAGGTGTTGGCAGGTTTGCTTTCTCTGAAGCCTCTCTCCTTGGCTTACAGATGATTGCTTTCTTGCTGCGTCCTCACACTGTGGTCCCTTTATCCTAACCTCCTCTTCTTATAAACACACAGGTGGCATTACATTAGGGCTCATTCATATGACCCCATTTTACCTTAACCACCTCTTTACAGGTCCTATCTTCCAATTCAGTCGCACCCTGAGTTACTGGGGGTTAGGACTTCAACATATGAGTTTTAGAAGCATGCAATCCAACTCATCACACTTTCTTCCATCTTCAAAAGTCACAAAAGGGAAGCTCTTGTTCTTTGATTGTATCTAGGAACATTACATCAGACTTTCTTTGAAGAGAAAAAGTCTTACCATCTAAAGTGTGAAAGAGATGTTTCAAAGAGGAGAAAACTGTTGGGGATATCTCTACTGGAGTTAGCTCTAGGAGGAAGACATGAATAAAGAAAAGAAACCATCTTGACCTTGAATCTGCAATTACACTACCCAAAGGAAGCCGAGGGGTCTCCTCTATTGTCACCAGAAGATACATGCAGGATGGGCAGCACCATTCAGTAGGATGCGTTTGGGACTTGGGACAGCAGGTCGTGAGTGAGATAGGCTGGGATGACCCAGGCTTGACGACTCAAACAGTGAGTGACCTGCTGTTCTCTGAGACCCAGGAAGAACATATGGCACCACTTTCGTTTGTCATCTAAGGCGGCAGCTACACTGTGCTGTTTCCTTTTATTTACTTTCAGTAACAATAATGATAACAGTAATAACTATACCACATACTGAGCTCTCGCTGCACAGCAGGCATTGGGTTAATTGCTTTGTAGACACTTTCCCACTTAACCCTCACATTATTATCTCTCTTTTGAACAGGAATGAACTATCAAAGGTCACACAGCTAGTAGAAGAAGAAGAGCTGGTATTTAAACCAAGAACTCTGACTCTGGAGCCCTTAGCTACTTCTCTTCATCAGTCCACCTTTGGGAGGCAATATAATTGGGCTAGAATAGCACAGTGGAGAAACACAAGTTTTATCTTCACAATAGGCAAGTGTTCAAATCCCAGCTCAATGACCATGAGTAAGTGACTTCATCTCTATATTCAGTTGCCTTCTGTACAGCTGGGGATAACTTATGAAAAAGTCTAATCAAAGTCACTCATAAATAGCATCGATCATTTTTATTACCACCATTATTTTCTTCCCAGCTCTACTCTATGATTAAACATGTAACATAAACCAATAAAATGGCATTAACCCATAATATCTTGCATTGCAACTTTACACTAATTAGTGCTACTAATTTGAAGTGATCCTTCTAGCTCTTCAGCAAAGGCAAAATTCACACAAACCTTATTTTTCACCTACTTTTAAAGATCACTACTGATTGCTAATTAGGGTGGCATTTTCCTTACCCCTTCAACACTTCAATCCTTAGGAAGACTCAATGAATAATTTTAAATTCATGTTTAATGTATTATACATGCTTCTAGCAACTATTTTTAGGGACCGATCCCTGCTCAAGTCCTCAGGGCCTGGCGGCACAGGTGGCTCCGTTAAACATGCATTTCTCAGCATCCTTGAGGGTTTCTTCTAGGTGCTGCGACGGGCATATTCACAGAGAATTGACAGTAGATTGCATGCTCCTCTATTCACCACATTTGAAGAAACATTGCTTTTTTTAGTCCGATAGTCGTGTGCCAATATTTTCCATTTCCTACACGGAACTATAATTAAAGCACATGATGTGGGGCAAGGTGACTGATTCAACTATTCCCTGGGAAAGGGCTGAAAGGAGATGTACAGGGATGACTAGAAGTGGGGGGAAAAACCGAAGAATAGGAAATGAGTGCTTCCCAGTGGGGTGTTAGAAAGTTAGTCAATAGTGGGATACAGAAGGGAGGCCAGAACCACTCTCGCACCCCATCCAGATGCTAGGAATGGAACAGTCACGAAGGGGAGGAGTGCTTTTTGCTGGCTGTGCCTCCATCGGGGGTCAAGGTGCATCCTCAGTTAGTCATCACCCACCTTCCTGGAGAAGAAATGAACCCAGAACACGGTGTATTTTCCTGGTGAGCCAGTTCCACAACCTATCAAATGGTTTAGGTTTCATTTATACTTGTTCTGAGTTTGAAGTCTCCTAAGGCCTAAATTGGGCACCGTTATACGTGACTGTGACATTTTCTGTTTATGGAGTCAATAGGGTTACTCCTTTGTAGAGATGTAAAAAACATGAATATAAAACAAGGATAAGTCAGTTCCAAATAACACGGTCTGGAGGCATTCATTCTCCTTGGGTTAAAACAGATTAATGTATTTTTAGAAGGTATGTGTGGATAAAGGTCTTCCTTACCTGATGCTGTTGTGTCACCAAAATTATGAAGGGCCCACCCAGAAAAACCTGTGTTGCCCTCAGGGAAGCCACACACCACCAGCAATGCGGGTTCCACTCTACTTGCCAGACAGATGGACCATCTGACTTAGGGTTGGCTCTAGAGTTTTCTATCCAAATAATTGTTTTTTTTTTTCAAAACATATTGATTTCTGTTAAGTTAATATGAACAATATCCCAGGACAGAGGACAAAAAAAATAAGGCATCTACTTGTCAATGTTCCCTGGAGGAAAATATTATATATAAATATCTTTTAAAAAATTTTTATTTATTTTTATTTTTATAGAGAGGGGAAGGGAAGGAGAGAGGGAGAGAAACATCAGTGTGTGGTTGTGTCTCCCACACCCCCTACTGGGGACCTGGCCCACAACCCGGGCATATGCCCTGACTGGGAATCAAACTAGCAACCCTTTGGTTCGCAGGCCCACGCTCAATCCACTGAGCTACACCAGCCAGGGCTAGATATACCTTTTTACTTAGGCTTTATTTAATGCAGAGTATGAAAAGCAGCTGTTGTGTGCAATGATGTTGGTTTCGTTCATCATCACATCTCCAATATCCAGCATAGGGTGTATGACCCAGAAGGAGGTTTCAAATATTTGTTAAATGGAGGAAACATTTGTGCTTAAAAGCGAGTGGCCTCCAGCATCCTGATGCATCTTACATGATGCATTCACAGAGAGAATAAAGGCACTGATTCCACAAAGCATCAGCTCCGTGTAAGACACGCCTGCTCGGGGGTCAGTTTTCTCGCAGGGAAGAGCAGTAGCTTTGAATTACCTTTGAAACAGGCCTCCTTTGGATGCAGATCACGAGAAAGAGCACTATCCCTGGGCATGGGCATAGCCCTTGATATTTGCAAATCTCTTTGACGCTCAATTTTATTAGCTATTTTAAGAATAAGACCCTGGGATTTCAGCAGTAATACCTCATTTGATGGATGAACAGTGAAAATCCAAAGGCATTAATTGAGGACTTACATATTTAATGCTTAAGACCCTAAGGTAAATCCATAAGTGTATTATCAAATCCTCACAGCCACCCTATGAGGCAAGTTCTATTTTAGCTCTATGTGTTGTTGAAGTTCAAAATGGTCTAAGCGACTAATCAACTGTCGCATGGCATCTAAGTGGTAAAGATGGGATTTGAACCAAGGCCTGTGTGACTCCAGAACTCAGGTGGTTGACCACTGTCCATTACTGTTGCCGTGTCCCCTTGTCTTCTCACAGTCCATAAGGGCTTTGGTGAAGTCCATTCCTGAACATGACAGTTTAATGACAGACGGTCTTCCAGGATCTCAAAGCAAAAAAAGTCCTTAAAAAGTGGAAACAGTAATGAAGATGAACTAAAAGGAATCCTTTGAGGCAGTGGGCAAGGTACCTGCACTGAGGTTTGCTGACCCGCACATCAAAGTCCTGTTCCTAAGCTTCATTCTTTGGGCCTCTCGGGCTGCCCAAGTGGTGTCATTTCAAACAGCTCACCAACAGGCCTCCTCTGCCTTAATCAAGCCGAACTCCTTAAAAATCCTACTGTACAGTTTTCATTTTCTTGCTGCTGTCCCTTCCAGAAGAAGTGTCGCCATCTGAAATGCCCTACAGTAAGTTAGATGTGGCCACGACTTCGTTACAACGACTCTCACCAAAAGGAAGAATCTACTTCTCCACTGCCTTGAATCTGGGCTGACTTGGTGACTCGCTTTGACCAACAGAATGTAGCAGAAATGACATCTAGTGATGTCCGAGCCTTGGCCTCCAGAAGGCCTGAAGCTTCCGCCTTCACCCCCTGCGAACACTGCTGCTGTATGAACAAACCCGTCTGTGAGGACGAGGGAGACCACGCAGAGAGAGAGGCCCAGCAGGCCAGCCTTGGCCGAGGCCTGGGCTGAGAGCTGTGAGTGAGGCCGTCCACGACCAGCTGACCCATGGCAACTGCAAACAGGTGCAGAGCTGAGATGAGCCATCTGCCCATAGTGCCAAGCCAAAGAAAAGTGACAAATCAATGGTGTCGTTTCACGCCCTCCGGTTTGGGGGTGGTTTGTGATGCAGCAGCAGAACATTGACACGCACCCTTTCGTGCCTTTTTCCTAATAAGTCCGGCACCTGCTCATTGACTGAACTCTGATATCACTCCTCCAAGAAGTTTTCCCTAATGGAAAGTTTCCCTGAAAAGCCAGTCTCAGGTTTCAGTTGATGCCCTGCTGTGATTCTGAGGGCACAGAGACCCCGCTGCCTCCCTGGGTACCTTCTCCTTTCCCTACCCATCGCCCAATGCCTGGGGTTTCACCATTCATGTGTCATCACTTACGTAAAAGTGTAAATGCCTATTACATTTTAAGGGTCCCTCGAAGGGGAAACAAGCTTGTGTGTTTGATTTTGCTCTAATTAGAAAAATATACAGAAATGGAAAGTGACCCTAACATAAAGTCATTTTCTAAAAGAGAAAAAAATTGTAATGGTTTTGACCAACCTGACTATAAGTCTTTAGGAATGTAGATGAAATACTTACATGATCTAATTTCAATGTTTAATTTATTAAGTTAATTAAGCATATTATATATTTAAAATCACATTATATAAAATATTCAATTTAGAAATATTCCTTTCTTCTATTCCTCCAACCATGAGGGGTTTTGATTCAAAGTAGCCCTATGTGTCTTTAGTGGCAAAGGTCCTCTGGAACACTAGGGACACTTTTGAGCCATCTGACAATTTTCTAGATGCATCTGCTTGCTCCTCCGCCCAATGTGCTGCTGCTGTTGTTTTGACTATGATGCTGCCACAGGAATTTTCATCCCGAGCTACAAGTACCCACTCACAAACCACAAAGACAACTATTTGTTCCCTGGTCCTACTGGTGTATATTCACGATTTTCACAGTGCAGACACTCGTAGTACTGCTTTGTAAAGGGACCTTCAGAACGCTGTCATACAATGACATCGGAGGCTTGCAATGTGGGGGTCTTATCCCCCAAGAAAGAATTCATTAAATTTATGTTAAATTTCTTGGCTCCTTTTTTTTAATTAGAAGATCACCATAATCATTTAAAAGTTTGTAATTTCCTGAGGTCACTTCAAGCTAATGTGTCTTCCCCAAATAGTACTTTGTAGTTCAAAATAAGTCAGAAAAAACATCCCATAACGCAAAGGACTCTGGAAGAACAAGAATGCAAGGTGCACCTTTTTTGGGGGGAAACCCAAATTTCAGAGAGATATTTTGAGGGGGGAAATGAATTTCTTATGTGACATATATTACTACATACTTACTCTAGAAACTTCAGACAACACAGGAAATTACAGAGGCAACAACAAAAATCATCAATAATGCTACCAAGTAGAGATGATAGCCCTGGCTGGTGTGGCTCAGTGGATTGAGTGCCAGTCTGCAAACCAAAGGGTTGCCAGTTCTATTCCCAGTCAGGACACAGGCCTGGGTGGTAAACCAGGTCCTCAGTAGGAGGTGCACGAGAGGCAACCACATATCGATGTTTCTCCCCATTTCTTTCTCCCTCTCTTCCCCTCTCTAAAAATAAATACAATCTTTTTTAAAAAGAGATTTATAATTTCACCATTTTGATCCATTTCCTTCTAGATCTTCCTCCTATGCATTATTATACATACATCAGGTTAGATTCCATCAGCTCTACTATGACAAAATTATAACAGAAGCATTTCCCTGGTACGAAATACTTTATAAGAAGATATGTGGTCCTTCTCTCACGATGCCCCTCCTACTGCTGTTCATTGGCAATGCCTGGGGAGGACTGGTGTCTCAAGCAGACACTCATCCCTTGGACCTTAGCGTGCATGTATTTCAATTTCTTTTTCCTTCCTTCAACATCTAGCCAAGTAAAATATACCAGAAGAGAATAAAGGGCAGTCCCTGCCCTCAAAGGAGAGAGAGACCTGTAAGCAATTAAATGCATAGAACATGGTAAGAGCTTGAACACAGGAAGATACAAAACACTACGGCAACACCAGGGGGGGAGGTGGACCCCTCAGGGCAGGAGGTTTCACAGAGGAGGCAACATGGGAGAACTAGGGGTTTCTTTGTTTGTTTGCTTGTTAACTGCTTTAAAAAAAAAAAAAAAAAAAAGATTATAAAGACCATTTTGAGAAGGGCGGGGAGAAGTCTTCGGGAATCTTTCCCCAACAAGGTGCCCGGGACAGCCCACCTCTGCTGCGTGGACAGCAGCAGGACCACGCCTGATATGACGCACCAGTTAAAGGTTACCTGGAGGCCGCGGAATGTTCCCTGACAGCAGCGGTGAACAGGGGGGAGTAAGCCTGAGGGCGCCGGGCCTGGAGAGGCGGAACCAGAGAGAAGCCGAGACAAGTGCCAGCGGGAAAGACCAGAAGCAGCTGCGCCACCCCACACTCACCCACACGTCGCTCAGCGCCTCCGCATCCTGGCGCCCGCGCCTGCGCTCTGTGGTTCGTCACGCAGGCCTGTCTCGTCTCCCTGCGGTCCGTTCCGGGAGCTCAGTGCAGACAGCAATCATGGGACTTTGCAGGGAGCCCCGGGCCTGGGGTGGAGGCCCAGTTGTCAGGCTCCTCTGGGCTCCGCATCCTGCCCAGCCAGACGGACTCTCCCTCAGTCTGTAGACATGGCCACAGGCAGGTGACAGACGTGCCTCTTTCGGCCACACTGACCCTAAAGAGTCTTCACCACAGATTTATTTCTTGCTTTTTTTTTTTAACTTTTTAAAATTGAGATATCAGCCCTGGCTGGCGTAGCTCAGTGGATTGAGCGCGGGCTGGGAACCAAAGTGTCCCAAGTTCAATTCCCAGCCAGGGTACATGCCTGGGTTGCAGGCCATAACCCCCAGCAACCGCACATTGATGTTTTTCTCTCTCTCTTTCTCCCTCCCTTCCCTCTCTGAAAATAAATAAATAAAATATTTTTAAAAATTGAGATATCACAACTTCATAATATATGAACTTCAGTTTCCAGACACCAGGCTAGGCAAGCTAGAGCCAGACACAGAGACTAGAGCGCCTCCCCACCACCCACCTGAAGGGGCCACCGCTGCCCGTCAACACCCCACTCATTCCACCCGTGTTTATTTTCTTCAGAGCACGGACCACTTTCTGAAACGAACGCCTTGTTTACTTGTTTACTGCCTTTCTTCCCACTAAAATATACCACTAGAGCAGGAATCTTGTCCCAAAGCCTAAGACAATATATGAGGCTACAGATGGAACAGTGAGAAAGAAGAAATGAATGAACGTGGAGTAAATGTGACCCCAAAATATGAATCACCATGACACAGCTCTGGGTGCTCAAGAAAGGAATGAGGTAACACTCGTGATCTCCAAAGCTCACAGTCTAATAAAGAGAGAGAATAAGAAAAATAATTGCAATACAGTGTAAAAAGCAAAATCTCAGATGTAGAAATAGGTACAGAGGTAGTGTAGAGGAAGGCACCTCCCTATTTTTCCGAAAGAAGTGATTTCTGAACTTGGTTTTAAAGAATGAATGGACATTTGCCAGGTAGGTAATGAGGGAAATACTTTCATTTAGCAGGGCCCCTCGGACCTTCACTCTGACCTGAACCTTGGCCTCATTTGCCTTCCCCACAGAAATTCAGGGTAAAAATACCCTTTCAGGTCATCGAGTCGAGCAGTTCTTAAAGAAGCCTGTTGTTTTAAAATATGTCCACAAGATACTCAGTCCTTCTGAGGAGGCCAGTTCTGCTTCCCTTGAGCATGGGCTGTACTTAGTGACTCACTTCTAATAAATAGGACGTGGTGAAATGACCAAGTGTGACCTCTGAGGCTAGGTCATAAAAGACAAGTGGTTTCTACTCTATTCTCTCTCTCTCTGTCTCTCTCATCATTCATTCTGGAGGCAGCCAGCTGCCACATCGTGAGGACTCACAGGGCAACACAGGGAGGCCCCGTGCCCGCAGCCAGTGAGACCCAGGTTCTCCAGCCCCAGGTAAGCCTGAGGATGGTGGCAGCTGTGGTCAAGGTCTTGACTGTAATCTCACGACCCCCAGAATCCATGGCTTAGCGGCTCCTGAACTCCAGACTAACAGAAACTATGAGATGATAACTACGGGGTTGGCCAAAAGGTTCATTTGGCTTTAGTAGCTCTTAGTTGTCTTTAACTTCATTCAAAGCAATTTTGTTAGATTGTATTGTGAAAGCTGTCATATCAGCATGCATTAAAATAAACATCAAAAGTGGCAAATTTTTGTGGAGCCATTTTAATACTGAAGATGGAAGAAACTAAGCAACATTTTTGGCATATTATGCTTTATTATTTCAAGAAAGGTAAAAATGCAGCTGAAATGCAAAAAAAAAAGACTTGTGCAGTGTATGGAGAAGGTGCTGTGACTAATCAATGTGTAAAAAGTGGTTTGTGAAGTTTCATGCTGGGGATTTCTCATTGGACAATGCTCTGTGGTTAAGTAGACCAGTTGAAGTTGATAGCGATCATATTAAGACATTGATTGAGAATAATCAATGTTGTATACCATGCAAGAGATAGCCAACCTACTCAAAATATCCAAATCAATACAGTTGTTTGGGAAAATGCAAAAAGTGTCTTCTATTTTACAGAAGGAACTAAAACTAACTGTTTGGCCAACACAATATTCCTTGTTTTTATTTTTTTAGTTAATTTGTTTATTTTTAGAGAGAAGGGAGGGGAAGGAGAAGGAGAGGGAGAGAAACATCAATGTGCGGTGGCCTCTTGCACACCCCACACGGGGGACCCAGTCTGCAACCCAGGCATGTGCCCTGACTGGGAATCAAACCACCGACCCTTTGGCTCACAGGCCTGCGCTCAGTCTGCTGAGCTACACCAGCCAGAGCCTCCAATATTCCTTGTTTTAGGCCATGAAGTTTGGAGGTAATTTGTTACACAGCAAAAGATAACAAATATCAGGACCTCAAATAGCTTGTGTTTGTGTGAACAATGACTGTTTATATTTACCTTATTAGAAATTAGAACTCAAAAGTGTTGAAAATATTTATGTATTCATTCATTAATAATAATGTAATAAATAGAGTACATGTTAACATAGATGACATTTTTATGAAAAATAGCAATTTTCCAAAACAAAAGTGAGAAGAGTGGCATCATTTTCATTTGTACAAATCTTTTCATTGTCCCATTTCATGGAAGATAACTGGATTCTTAGATTTATTTCAACATTTAATCATTTGTGAAGTCACAGATTATTACGTAGCTCTGAAAAACTCCACAAAACATTAGGAGTGAAAAAAATCACTGATCTTATCAGGGTTCTTTTTAACACCCATGACAAGTAGACACAGGTCACACTCAAACAGGCCCAGGGACTGGAAACTCAGAGTTCCCGTGAAAGCCCACTGCTCCCCGCAAACACCTCTGGTGATGAGAAAGGCCCCCCCTCCCCCACTGTCGCTCTCCCATCAGTTTTTGCATTCTCCTTAAGAGTGCATTCAGAATAGTCTAATCATTCCTTTAAGGCTCAGACCCTTGGGTAGTTTATTTAAGGGTTATTTAGAACTTTCCAGTGTATGGAGCACTTTTGTCCATGTTTCCTTTAAAAAAATCTCTAAGATAATTCAATTCTAAACGAATATCTCAAAAGAATTTACCACGAGTTATGCCCTCCTGCCAATTAGTTTCAAGGACGTCAGGGCCTTTTGCCAGACACAGATATCCCTGTAGGAGCTGTTTTCAAATATCAGACTGGCAGAACACATAGATTAGATGCCTCTGGGATGGTAAAATTAAAAGAACACCGAAAACAGTCAATGCAACCTAGAACAGAGATTTCTTTTTTCTGCCTAAGGCACAGCCCTCTGATTGCATTAGCCGTCCCAGCCCCGTGTTTGAAGTTCCCCCTACGACACTCCGAGAGCTCTGTGCGTGTTTCCACGTGCTTCTCATGAACACCCTGAGCTTAGCCGTTCATCTGAGCTGTCCACTGGGTCCCTGCTTGGAGGTGCCTGGGACATGAGGCCTGCTGGTTTGTGAGGCTAGAAAAGACATTTGTGGTTGGTTCTGAGACACCGAAATGGGTCCAGGAAACATTTCCCAAAAGCTGTTCAGAGAACAGAGAAAGGCGCTTCTCATTATGTGAACCGTACTCTCTGGGGAGAAAGAGCTATGCTCAGCCAGACTTAAAAACTGCATTTGAAATCCTCGTATAGCCACATCAAAACACTTGGCACACTCACGAGAAAGTACACTATTGGTGGGGATTATAAACTGGTAAAACCACTATGGACAAGAAAATGAGGTTCCTCAAAAAATTAAAAGTAAAACTTCCATGTGATCCAGCAATCCCACTTCTGGGCATTCATCCAAAGGAAATCAAATCACTATCTCAAAGAGACGTCTGCACCCCTGTGTTCAGTGCAGCATCATTCACAATAACCAAGGTATGGAAACCATCTACATGTCCATGTCTAGATGAATGGCTATAGGGCACATTATACAAACACACACAATGGGATGTTATTCATCCATAAGTAGGAAATCCCGGTGTTTATGACTCCATGAATGAACCTGGAGGGCATGATAATACAACAGATACTGTATGGTCTCATTTATATGGGGAATCTAAAACAAATAATAAAAGTTTTTTAGTTTTTTTAATTAAACTCATAGAAACAGAGTAGAATGGTGGTTAGAGGGGCAGTGGGGTGAGGAAATGGGAAGATGTCAGTTAAAGTGGACAAGCCTTCAGTTTTAAGTTCTGGGGATCTAGTGTGTAGTGTGGTGGCTATGGTTCACAATAATATATTGTGTACTTGACATTTACTAAGAGAGTAGATCTTAAGTAAGCATTAAGTAAGCACAAAAAAAAAGTATCTCCAAGGTCAAAGAAGTGTTCATTAACCTTACTGTGATAATGATTTCACTATATATATGTATATCAAATCATTATGGTGTACATTTTAAATATCTTATCATTGTCAATCATACCTTAGTAAAGCTGAAAATCACATTAAAAAGTGAATATATAGATATAGAAATCCTCCTGCGTTAAGTATATACGATTTCACTTGTCAGTTATATGTCACTAAAACTTGGAAAAACACATAACTAATATAATAAAAAAGAAGTAAGAGGGAAAGACAAAAGGAACCAGATGTATCTGTAAGCCACTTGCTGGTATTTTCCATCAAACTCAGAAGGATCCTTCCAGACCAGTCACTTCGTCTGACGTTACAGGGTTTGTTAGAACGTAATGCTGCCCCTGAAAAAAGCTTCAATTAATCTCACACGATTTAGAGAATTCATTCAGCCATTTCTTGCCTTCTCTCACTGTATAATAGAGAATAACACAAAATTAGTGTTTTACTCTTAACTGTAATAGCTAACATTTATTGAGAACTTACTATATCAAGGATTGTACTAAGAGCTTTTCAGCTTTAGGTCACTTAATCAGAGTAGATATACTAAGTGCTGTTGCTATACCCATTTTATAGATGGGAATACTAAAAGTTCAGAAAACATATAGCCAAGGTCACAGAACTGGAGAGTGGCAGAGAAGCAACTGAGGGAGACAAGAAATGACCTTTGGGGCATCTGAGGAAAGTGGCCACTTCGACAGTGATCGGAGATGTCTGAAGACTAACAAAAGGGGAAAGCAGCAACAGATGGACTGAGCTGCACAGGACTGGTATGAACCAGAATCATTTGTGTGTGCTCCCATTCACATTTACTGGGCAACAAGATAGCCAATCACACACATTTTGTATGTTTATAATACGTTTTGTCTTATGGCAACAAGCGCTTTCCACCGGACCCCTCAGGCCAAGAGCAAGTGCGAAGGAGCAGCAGACTTGGGCCTTGGGTGTTGCCCGGGCCTGTGTCTGAAACCTGCTCTGCAATTCACTGGCGGTGTGGCCCTGGGCAAGCTGTATGAACTCTCTGACCTCAGTTTTCTCACCTATAAAGCACAGGTTTGAAAAGAATGGGAGGACATGTCTTCAATACTCCACAGAATTTCACACACACAAAGCACATAGTACTTTACTACTATGTGTTTCATGATGATGGTAAGTATGGCCAGACGGTCCGTTTTGAAAACTTGGAGGCATTGTCCTCACTTCCCTCCACTCTGCTGCTGTGCCTCCAATTAATAGTCTCTCTCTCTCTCTCTCTTTCTCTCTCTCTCTCTCACACACACACACACACACACACACACACATTCCCCTGTGGGACTTCTGCATCCTTCAGCAAACAGCAATTTGCTGAGTAGAAAAAAGAATAAAGAAGGCAGAGGGCTGGAGTAACAGAAGAATGAGAATGAAAGGAGGAGGCTACTTTAAGTTTGTAAAAAACTTGCACTGACACGTGGCAGGAGCGGAGCCAGCACGGAAGGTCTCATCCAGTCTTTGGGCAACACTCCCCTCTGGTCACACGTAAATACCCCATGGCCACATGGGTTCCCCCATTGAAACAGCCAAGACGTCTAAATTGGGGCCAGAGGCATCCAAGAAATGGCCAGAGGCATCCAAGAAATTTGAGACAAATTACAAAAATGAAGAGAGGGAATACAAGAATATGAGACATAGATGGAAGCACGGTACGATATCCAAATAACAAAAGGGAAATACCACAATTGAGTTCCGCCACCCAAAGGCGTAAATAAAATTGGAAAGAAAGATGCAAACGGGGGAGGAGGAGTTAAAGTGAAAAAGACAATGTTAAGAAAATCTCAGAAGTTTATTTCAAAAAACAAAAACATGCAGAATTAAAGAAGGAACAAAAAGTAAAGCAGTCACGAATCCGGAGGATGTCCTTTTGGGGTCTTTCTCAATTCATTACATTTTAATTCCTTTTCCTTAAAGAAACAGTTTCAAATTATTGCCCATTTCTTTTCTGATTTTTCAAAACCGCCTTAACAGAGCCACGAAGACAGTATTTGGTTGTTTTAGGGGCAGATGTGAATTGACTAACTGGAGGATGGTGGTCTCTAAGGAGCGGAAGAAAACAGAGCTCAAGAAGCTGAAGAATAAGAGCGTATCTGTTTACCCAGCACCGTCCCTGGAGACAGACACTGGGAGTCATTTCTATCTGGACTTTACATCATTGCCTCAGAAGGTCACCTCAAGGCCAATCAATGAAATGGATTATTTTAATGTGTAACACTGAGTCCAAGTTCCTGGGCCCACTGTAAGGCACAAGAGAGAAGTAACCTTTACATCTCTCGATGGCAGGCTGTGACTGTCCCTGGAGGATTCTACAATGGATGAGGTGTCACCTGCCAGGTGTCATTACACAGCCACTGCTTGCCAGTCCCTGGTACCGACCGCAAACAGGTCAGAAATTCCTTCTATTCCTGGGTGACGTTCTTCCACTGTGCAACTTTAGGAGAAACAGATAAATTAGTTCTTTTTTCAATCACACGCTAGGCAAACTAATAAACCAAACCTACTACACAATTAGCTATAATTATCTCAATTAATTATAGATATTCCAAACACTGAATTTTTTTTCTAATGATACAGGTATCATTTTAGTTCTGGCCAACCATCTCTCTGGCCACAGGTAGCTGCGTCAGCATTTCAGATCGAATCTGTCTGCAGAGTCTTTACGTCTTCATCCATTGTCTGGTCCCAAGCCCCTCTCACACATATGTGTACGCTCACATGTATGTCACATACATACACACAACATTGTCCATCCACAGTCACCTTCCACAAGACCGCTGAGTTTACTTAGTGTCCAGTCACTCCATTTATAAGGCTTCACTACCCTAACTGAAGGGGGTTTTTAACTTTTTCTACTATCCTTTATTTCCCAATTCTGGTCTATAGGATTCATAGAAAAAAACTACTAGGGAACAAGTTAAAAATACAGATTCCTGGGACTCACATCCAAAGATTCAGATTCAGGAGCCTTGGAGTAAGGCCCAGAAATCTGTATTTTTAACACGTTTCCTATTCAGGGTACAAGAAGGGACAATGGACATGCAAATACGGTGTCATCGTGACCAGTACAAAGTGCTGAGTTCCAATAACAGCTCCCACGTTTGCCCTCTGTGTTGGGCAAGCCGCCTCTGCCTTGTACGCCCAACTTGGGGGGAGAGGGAGTGGCATCTGGGGCATTGTCTTGAGGGTTAAACAGGTCATTGTCTCGATGAATTAACACCTGGTAATCTTTGAAACAGGGTCAGTGAGTCCTCAAAAGTCTTAACAATTTCTGGCTTTATGCATGTTTATGTACTGCTTTAAGGGTTTGTGGGGGGTTTCAAATAAGCATGTAACTATTTTTACAACTGTTAAAAAAAGTAACCCTCCCTCCCCATGGGGACAGGGTTGGGCCAGCACTTGCCCCTCCCACCTCCTGCAGCTGGCCCAGGGGAGCTCCCACCCTCAGACCATCCCTGCCTGCTGCACTCCTGCTCCATTAGGGCTGGGCTCAAACCTCCTGGAAAACCGGGCAATGCCACCACTGTACCTGGGGGGGCACAAGGCCACGGGGCTGCTCCCTTTTTCTTCCCTCTTCCTCTCCTGCCCATTCCCTAGGCTCCTGCCCCTCCCCGCCCCATTATGCTCCATTATTCACACTCCTTCGCCTTCCTTGTAGAGCACTTGGCACAGGTTCTAATTACACGTTAGTTTGTTAAATTAACGGAGGCCGGATCCATGTCTACTTGGCTCACTCTTGCATTTTAGCTCCTACCACTGTTCTTGGCACATAGCTGATGCTCAGCAATGCACTTTAAAAGGATGGATGAGCAAACTGCTCCCCCATTCACCAGGCCGCTCCATGCTGTCTGACCCTCCTGACTGTCTCAGGCGACCCACGGTGGTCAGGTGCAGCCTGCACAACAGGAGGATTTATTTATCATTCCTATGGCTGACATAAAGGAAAAATTCACCTGCGCGTCCAGTACCACCAGAAGGGCTACTCCCCCAGGAAGCAGAGCAGCCCGTCTCTGGGCTGGTCCCTGAGATGCCACTCTGCAATTGTCCCTCCCACGGATGCAGGGACAGGAACGAAATCACTGCCCTTCAAAAGGAACCGGTTCTCTTCAACTGTCTCTGTCTCTCGGAGACACTGTCAGCATTTTAAACCCTCTCACTTCTTCCTGCTGCCCCAACCAGACTGACCCTGCCTACGAGGCCAGCGGGCCCACCACCTCCCCTGAGCCTCCCGATGGCAGGGCCTCTCCACTAATGAACCATTCGAATTAGCTACATCTGATAGACTACTGCTTCTCAGAAAAAAAACAAGGAATTTGTTTTCTAACCAAAATAATCCTCATATACCGGTGTTAGTTTCGAGCTTCTTGGATGAGGTGTCCTGAAACAAATATTATCTTTCATGGGAATGCAGTAGTGAAAGGGAAATGCTCCAAACTCTAATCTAAAAATGTAGGTATTTTATTCAGTTCCTGCTCTGAATCTTTAGCTCATTTATTTTCATCCTCAAGAAACTTACTGACTCATAATATCTAGTAAGAGAGAGGGAAGGTCGGCATAAATTCATCCTGGCTTACTGGCCACCCCGGATGTATTGTTTCCTCACCTGTTGAGTTTTGTTTCAATATCCTGAGTTCAACTCTGAGTCTCCCTATTTGGGCCTCAGGTGTTTACATAATTCCCTGGCACGGAGAAAAAAGAACAATTAAAATATGTGCTTGCTCACAAGTTATTCCTCTGATCCTGGGAACTGTCTTTGCTCCTCTTTAATCCTCCCTTCTTAAGTATACCTTGAAGAAGTGACTTCATGCGTCTTGCGACACACCACGCCCTTTACAGGGAGGGCTTCCGTGGGGTGGTGACTAACCCCTGTGCTGCTGTGCATGAGGCTGCCGGAGCCCTTACATAGAAGATAAGCATCGGCCACTGCCTCTTACTCTGTCGGTTACTAACATCACAGAGCATGACCTACATGTTGTGGGCTCTGTAGCAAAGCAGGAAGAGCCTTTACCACGAGATTTTCTACATTTGATTGATATCATTTTAAACTATTATAAATGTGGTTTCTTGACTCAGAAAGACAGCCACCACCACGGAGGATGCCCAGGGTGCCCTGGGACTTAGCCAGGTGACCGTGTCCCCCACCGCTGCTTCCATGCCTGCAGCAGCTCGTCTTTGCACAGATTCCTCTGTGCGAAGTCACCTTTTCCCTCTCGTTGCCCCTCTTCTGCAGCGTGAGTCAGTCTCTTTAGTCTGAGGGAATTTTGCTAGCAACACTTCCAAGTTTTTACCCATTTCAAAAAAAAAAAAGCTGGCAGAACACGGATGGTAACCTGAAGAAAGAATAAATTGAAGCAAATGCAAGTAACAAATTTTAATTTTTAATTTTTAATCCAATTTTTAGCTATGAAAAATATAGCAGATAAAGGGCACAAAGAAGAACAAACAAAAAGAATGAAAATTATACTGAATAATTAGTTTTTACCAGGACCCCACGATTTCTTGTTTTTTCTGATTTCTTGTTTTTTCCCGATACCGGCCACTTCTCCTCAAATATCCTTTACCAAGTGCTCCCTCATCTCTCGGAGTCCTTTTCCTTTCTAATGTATTTTTTTTAACAGCTCAGGGTGCTAATTTCAGGTACAATCTACAAACCATCAGCTTCATGTTTTAAGTTGTATCATTGATTTTCAGTAAATTTACAGTCATACAACCACACTAGTATCGAATTTTAGGACGTTTCCATCACCCCGAAAGGCCCCTCCTGTATGTTTCTTTGACTTCCTAGCAAGGAGCTTAGTCTTTGGACCACTTCTCTTTGTACTCACTTTCGATGATCTCATCTGGCCGCCACACTTAAGGACCAGGTATATTCCGGTGACTCTCAAATCTGCATCTCCACCCTGAACCTCCTCACTAACCCTCAGACTCAGCTCCTCTTAGATGTCTAATAGGCATCTCAAACGGCATGCCCAAAACCCAGTTTTGATCTTCTTCTAAAACTGCTGCTCCCACAGTCTTTCTTAATCAGTCGATAGCAGTCCTTTATTCCAGTTGCTCATGCCAAACCCCCTGGAGTCATCCTTGAGTCCATTCTTCCTTCTCATCCACCATCCAGTTCATCAAGAAATCCTGTGGCTCTACCTGTAAAACAGATCTAGCATCCAGCTACTTCTCATACCGACATGGCTCCCACCGGGGTCCAAGCCACCACATCTCCCAGCTCGACTATTGCAATAGCCTCATTACTCCTGCTCCTGCTCCTGTACTTACTCCCTGTCTCCTGTTCTCAACATAGGAACAGCCAGAGTGATTCTTTTAAAGCTTGTCAGACCATGTTACAACTCACACCCGGCGATGACTTCCCACCTCACACAGAGCACACACAAGCCAGCGCTTATCCAACCTCCTCTGCCCCCCCCCCCCACCATACACTCCGCTTCAGCCTCGCTGGACCACCTTGCCCTTCCCCCAAGCACATCCAGCTCAGGGCCTTTGCACTGCCTGTTCCTTCTGCCTACAAGAGTCTTCCCAGAAAATTGGCTTATTTCTTCACCTCTGATAAGTCTTCCCTCAGGCTGTGTTCTCAACGACTTCTACCTTCGTCACCCTGTTTAATCCCATAAATTTACCGCTGCACTCCCAAGCCCCCGTACCTTGTTCTACTTTTTCTTGTTGCATGAAATTTCCCCTCCTTTCACTTAACAAAGCTGCTTCTAAGATTAATAAGAAAAACGCAAGAAGAAGGATATAACCCCTAACAGATATGAAACCCATTATAAAGCTGCAGTCATTAAAAGGGTATGGCAATGGTAAAGGCATGGAAAAATGGAGCCAATCAAAGAGAATGAAGGGCCCAGAAATAAATGTGTTCTACATAGGAACTTGGGGTATGATGTGTTAGCATCATAAATCACTGAGAAATGAGATTATTTAACACAGGACAATTGGATTTCTATCTGGAAAAAGATGAAATGACTATAGAACACTAGTTTACATCATATACAAAGTAGGTTCCATAGTGATTAAGGAACTAGGTAGAAAAAAGAAAAACTTTCAAGCCTTACAAGAAACTATATGTAACATCTTGGTAGGAAAAAGTTTTCATAAACAAGATGAAAAATGTTCAACACTAAAGGAAAGTACTGAAATAATTGACAACATTAATATTAAAAGGGACCTATATTAAAAGGAGACACAATAAACCAAGCTAAAAGATATGTCACAATCTAAAAGATGATACGTATGGTTGAAAAAAGGACTGGTTTGTAGTATTTATATTTAGTTTTAACTGCCACTAATTTTGAAAAGACAAATAACTCAATGGAAACACTTTCAATGTTTCAAATAAAATTTAAATGTTGAAATAGATGAAGAGTCAATTAATTCACAAAAGAGGAAATTTATCTGGCTCTTTATACATGTGAAACATGTTCAACCTTACTAAATGAAAATGCAATTAAAATGATGATACCCTCCAACTGGCTCCACAGAATTAAAAATAACTCTGACCATACAAAGCATAGTTCATAAGAATGCAGCAGAATGAAGCTGCTATGTGCCCTGATTGGGTGTGTGCACTGGTCCTGACTACTTTGCAGAACAACTTGGCGAAATCCAGTAGAGCTGAGAATGCACGTGTTGTACATCCTAGTAGGTCCGTTTTTGGAGATGGACCTAGAGAAACTCTGATGTATGCACGTAAAGTCATGTACAAGCATGTTCACTGCAGCTTTGCTTCTGATTGGAAAAATAATGAGAAATAGTTTAAGTGTCCATCAACGATAGAATGTATGTAAGTTGTGATATTTTATGTGATATTTTATGTATTATATGTAATATGTATATTATGTATCATTAAATTCATCATAACAGTAAATTTTTAAAACATACTTGTGAGTTTTTTAAAAAACAATGTACAAAGCCACATATTGAATAGGATATTAACTATGTGAATTATTATAATACAAAATTTTATCTATAAGTATAAGCACATCTACTAAAAATGTAAGACACATACATGAAACAATGCATATGCTTTGCAGTAAATCACAGAAATGGCTACAGTTTTCCTCCCTTCTTAGAAAATCACTCCCTTACAATATGGCTTCACCACTCCTTCTACCAAGAAGCAAAGTCTATTTTCCCATCCCTGAATCTGGTGTCTGTGACGCTCCTTCTCACCGACAGAATGCAGAGGAAGCAATGTTTTGCCAGAGGGCTTCTACGCTTCCATTCTGCTCTCCCTCCAGAACCTTGCTGCTACCTGCAGAGTAAGCCTGGGCTAGCCTGCTGAGTGATAAACTCTGGGACTTAACTCTGGGTGATAAACTCCGGGTCAACCCCACTGGCCCAGCCTACAACCGGCTAGCCACCAGACACATGATTCAGCCCACACGAACTCAAGCCAGCACCCAGGTGACCTCCAAACTGACCAGAGACATGGGGACACACCCAGCGAAGATCAGCCCAGCCTACCTCCTATCAGCAGAACCACCCAGTGGACCTGTACACTCAGGGGCAATAATACTCAGTTGTTATTTCCAGTCACTGGGTGTTTGAGGTGATGTTTTTACCCAGAAATAGATACGTGATACATGCACCATCTTCAGAACAGTGCTCACTTAAGAAAAGAGGGAAGGGAGGAGTATCAAGGGGAGGGAGGCACCTTCACCTTTTACATTAATTTTTTAAAAGATTTTAAAGTCCTCAAATCCTGCATTAAATCTGGATCATAGTAACCTGAGAAAGTCCATCCTGTTATTTTCAGAATTATGCTGAACACTTGAAATGTTGCCTAATTTGTTTAAAAAAGCATGCCACCAGTCTTTCCATGCTTGTCATGGTCACACAAATATGGTAGACATAGACATAACGAAACGGCTTCCTTTACCAGTTGGTTCCCGTGCAGACTGGCTGCCGGAGACTTGGAAATACTAGACTGGCCTTATGTAACCGAACTCAGGAGCCGCGGTGACTCAGAGTGAACAAACATGACGGTCACACCTCATTCTGCGGTAGCACGTCAACAAGAGCAGGAGCAAAATATCAAACCCTCAATTAATCAAAACTCAAGACACAAACTTTCTTTCATTTAAAAATACTGCTTTCAGGAGCAAACAAAAACAAACTGCACTTGCCGATACTCTGAGACGTACAGGTTAAGCCCTCGGGTCAGACTGAGTAAAGCTGACCTCTTCATGTTCAATATTCAGGTAGGGGAGCAGATTACACTTCTGGGAAATTTTTTTCTTTTGAATTTTAAAGTAATTTTATTTTTTTAAAAGCATATATGAACAGGCCCAATAAGGCTGCAGGCTGAGAGGGCTGCAATCTTTCTAAAGAACTTAATGTCCAAAAAGACTGATACTTATTGCTGATTTAGCTCACAAGATCCACGCTCACAAGTAGAATGAGGGTCAAGATGGCAGAGCGAGCCAATAACAAAATCACCTATCTCAATATTTGAGAAAACAAAAATAAAGACATGTAACAACATTGAAATGTAAATAGTATGTAATATGTTCCCAGTATTATTTTAAGATTTTGCACATATTCACTCATTTAATAATATACCTTTATGAAAAATGATACAATTATTATCCCCATTTTACAGGTGCGAAAGCTGAAGCACAGGCCACAGCTGGTAACTGGTAGACCTGAGGTTCGATCCTAAGCAGCCTAAAGCCAGAGCTTGAGTCTCCCTTTTTTAAAAATTATAGTTGACATTCAATATTATATTAGTTTCTGGTGTACAGCATAGTAAACATTCATATAACTCACAAAGTGGACCCCCCCCCGTATGTTTAGTACACACCTGTACGTAACCACACACAGCTGTTACAATACCATTGACTATATTTCCTATGCTGTACTTTGTATCCCCATGCCTATTTTGCAACTGCCAGTTTGTACTTCTTAATATCTTCACCTTTTTCACCCAGCCACCAACCCCCTCCCACCTGGCAATCAACAGTGTGTTCTTTGTATCTATGTGTTTGCTTCTGTTTTGTTTGTCCATTTGTTTTCATTCTGCATATAGGAAATCATATGATATTTGTCTTTCTCTGATTTATTTCACTTAGTACAATACCCTCTAGGTCCATCATTTCTCATAATACTGGTTCGGTAGTAATGAACTCCTTTTGCTTTTTCTTGTCTGGGAAGCTCTTTATCGGTCCTTCCATTCTAGACGATAGCCTTGTTGGGGAATCTCAGTTACAGGTCCTTGCTTTTCATCACTTGGCCTACTTCACACCAATCCCTTCTGGCCTGAAATGTTTCTGTTGAGAGATCAGCTGACAGTCTTTTGGGAGCTCCCTTGTACATAACAAACTTTTTTCTTGCTGATTTTAAGATTACCTTTTTGTATTTAGTCTTTGGCATTTTAATTATGATGTGACTTGGTGTGGGCCTCTTTGGGTTCATCTCGTTTGGGACTCTGTGCTTCCTGGATCTGTATGTCCATTTCCTTTGCTAGGATAACAAAGTTTTCAGTCATTTTTTTCCTCAAATAGGTTTCCAACCCTTTGCTCCCTCTCTTCTCCTTCTGGAACTCCTATGACATGAATATTGTTAAGTTTGATGTTGTCCTAGATGCCCCTTAAACTATTCCCATTTTTTTATTCTTTTTGTTGCTGTTGTTGTTCTAATCATGAGTTTTCTGCTACCTTGTCCTCCAAATTGCTGACTCGATCTTCTACTCCATTAATCTGATGTTGATTCTATCTAATGTATTCTTTACTTCAGTTACTCTATTCTTCTTTATTGACTGGCTCTTTTTTAAGGGTTTTATGTCCTTTTTCTAATGTTTACTATCTCTTTGTTGAAGTTCTCACGGAGTTCATCTATTCTTCCCCTAAGGTCCTTGCACATCCTTGTAACCAGTGTTTGAACTGTGTATCTGGTGGAGCGCTTGCCTCCATTTTGTTTAGTTCTTTTTCTGTCCTTTTGTCTTGTTCTTTCACTTGGGACATGCTTCTTCATTTCCTCATTTGGTCTGCCTCCCTGTGTTTGTTTCTATGAATAGGTAGATGTGCTATATCTCCCAGTCTTGGCAGGGTGGCCTTATGTGGTAGGTGTCATATGCACAGTGGCACAGTCTCCCTGGTCACACGAGCTGGGTGCCCTAGGTGTGTCCCTGGTGTGGGTTGTGTGCGCCACCCTATTGGAGTTGAGCCCTGATTGCCATGGGCACATCAGCGGGTGGCACTGCCCCTCAGTCTGACTGGTTGTGAGGACGGGCCTTGACCACAGCAGATGAGCTGTTGTGTGGGGAGCTCACCCCACAGAACGGGATTCACCGCATGGGGGTTCTGGTGCTTGCTGAGTCCACACCTTTTGGGTGTGTCATTTGCAGAGCTAATTGGGTGGGACTCTAGTGTGGGCCCATGTTAGCCATTGCCAATGCCTGTCCCAGGGCCACTTGATAGGAGCCACAAAGTGATCTGTGGTTGGTAGTTGCCTGTGCGGGGCTGGGAGGCACCCGGAAGAGGCTGTGCTGTGAACCGAGGCCAGCTGCCACTAGTGCAGGGCTGGGCTGCTTAGTAAGATGCACAGGTCATGCCAAGGCCAGCAGCTTCTTGTTCAGGGATTGTGGTCCTTTCAGTTGTCTTAGGGAAGTCCCTGGCGTGGGCCAAGTTTGGTCCCTTGTGAGTAACAGCCTCTGAAACAGGCTTTGGCCTATGCACAAGTTGGGTGGAGTGAGTTCTCAGGGAATCACCCATCTCCTTGCTCTGTGTGGGGAGAGCTTAATAAAGAAACAAAACAGTGGAGACAACAGCCCCTCCACCCTTGCCCTGAAGCCAGACAGTTCAATTCCCTCCCCTAGGTCCCTGCCAGTTTTTGAGCTGCTGCCCAGCACTTGCTCAGGGCATGTGAGTCCATTAACAAGTAAATTCCTGTCTGAGCCCTTTAAGAGGAATGTACGGATTCCACCAGCTCTCCAACTCACTCAACAAAATCCCCACCGATTTTCACAGACAGATATTGTGGGGACTATTTTTCCTGGCACCAGTATCTGGGCTGGGGAGGCTGGTGTGGGGCTGGGACCCCTCGCTCCTCAAGGGGCACCTCCATGGCTGAGATATCCCCCCCAATTCTCAACTGCCACGTGTGGGTGTGAGACCGGCCCATGTCATGTCTCTGCCCGCCATAGCTGTCTCTACGTGGCTTCTTCTTTATAACCTTCACTATAAAAGTTTTGTTCAGCTAGTCTTCAGGTGGTTCTCTAATTAGCTGTCATTTTGATGGGGTCGTGGGAAGAGGTGAACACAGACTTTACCTACCCTGCCATCTCGGATGGCAGCTCCAGAGCTTGAGTCTTATCCACCACGCTAACCTCTCTCTCACTGACAAAATAGGCAAATAGGCAATATGAAAAGCAGGAAGAAAATAGCTCTCAGTCACCAGACAAGGAAACAGTCTATGCCTATGCCATAAATTTTAACAAGAGGCATTTAAAGGGTGGGGTGGGGATTGAGAGTGTCTACTAATCCTGTTCCCGCTTATCAGAAACAATATCAAATCAACCAAATGCAGAAAATCCTGGCTAACAACCCCCTCTCCCAAATTTGGAGATAAGTGACACAATGGAGTGCCTAGGCACTGTCAGGAGGAGAAAATGTCCAGAAAGAGTGTACCTACATCAGAGCAAACTAAAGTTCTCTGCAAATTAAAAATGAGCAAAATAAAAATCAATGGCATAACAATGGCAAGCATATATAGAGAGGATAAAACAACAAAATGAAAAAAGAATTGGTAAAGTTAGGAAAACTGAGCACCAGAACCACGCCGCTGGAGCAGGGGGTCCAGAAACTATGACCCGCGGGACAAACGCAGGACACCACCCACCTTATAAAACTGCTGGAACCCAGTCACTGCTGGTTGTTTGTGTACATGTGTGGTGGCTTCCTCACTGTAATGGCAGTGTTGAGTAGTTGCAACAGAAACCAAATGGCCCACAAAGTTCCAAATATTTACCAAGGGGTCCTTTACAGAAAGAGTTTGCCAGCACCTGCCCAAGAGAATTAATGCCGTATAAACAAGCTGGGCTTCCGGTCCTGAGCAACTCTATACCACCTCTGTGTTGCTGTTTTCCGGTCACACCCTGAAATCAAATGTGCATGAGTGCAATGCAGTGTGAGTTGGTGGGTCACACTTTGGCCCTTCCAACCAGGCCCCTGACGGCTTGGAAGATGTATCTTTTCACCCTCAGCTTCAGCCAAGGGTCTTTGATAACACACAAGAAGAGCTAGCATTCGCTCAGCGCTGTATGGTGGGGACCACTGTGCTTCTGTAAGAAAGCAGTCACATGCCACACACCGTCGCCAGGGTCAACAGCAAACAGCATACAGAACAGCAGTCCTGTAAGAATATAATGGAGCTAAAAATTTCCTATTGCCTAAGTGATGTCACGGCATAACACTACTCTATTTTTTAAATAAATTCAGTATAGCCTCAATGGGCACTATTGATAAAGTCTACAGTCGTGTACAGTAATGCCCTAGGTCTTTACACACACTCACACTCACACTCACACTCACTATCTCACTCATGCAGAGCAACTACCAGCTTTGGAAGCTCCATTCATGTAAGTGCCCTAAAGTTACTACCGGTATCATTTTTTACCTTTTCTTTCATATTTTACTGTACCTTTTCTATGATCAGATATGTTAAGATGCACAAACACGTGCCACTGTGTTATAATTGCCTGCAATATTCAGTACAGTAACATGCCATACAAGTTTGTAGTAGAGCAGCAGGCTGTACCATACAGCCTGGGTGTGCGGTGGGCTGTACCCTCTAGGTTTGGGCAAGTACACTCTGTGGTGTTCACACAGTGACGGGATCGCCTAATGACACATTTCTCAGAATGTATCTCTGTTCCTAAGTGACACATGACTGTACAGAAACAACAGGAAGGTGGCATACAAATAAAGTTTAGGCAATATCACTTCAGTGGACAATACTTCCCTGTTATATAATAATCCTCCTTTATCGAGCAATCTAAAAATAAGACAATGAGGAAGGAGAGAAATGGGTCTCAAAGTTTATAACGCTGTGTTCTACTTCTAGAAACATGTTGTACTGGAAGTATCTCTGTTGAAACATTTCAGAGATTTATTTACTTTGTTAACTTTAAGAAAAAAATATCAGGCTATAATCCTGATTGTTGAAGATTTATTTCTTTCAAAAGGTTACAAAATGGAGGGCAAAATTACATGTTACTGGTTTAACCTTGGCTAGGAATGGACGGGGAGCACATTTTATTCTCACTGGCCATTGGGTCGGAACTTACAACTTTGAGGAAACTACCCCACAGGATGAGCCTGTTACCACCTCCTCCTAACACCGGCTTCCACATGCCCCTTGGGTGTTGTTGTTTTTTTAATTGTCAAACAGATCTTAAGTTACTCATTTGACAATGGTTATACAATCTTGTATAGAAAGAATTTTTGTCCAGGAATCAAATTTCTCAAAATGTACATGCCTTGTTGTAAATGGTCACTATTTTGAATATTCTCTGTGATCACTGCATTTCAATTTTAACTGCATTTAAGCACCCAAGACATGTTAGATCATGCTTGGACACTGTGGGCGAATCAAATATCTTAGCGTTTATTCTTCAAATATTTATCCAACCCAAACCACTTTCTCCAGGCACGGTGGGAGGTACCAGAGACTGATAAAAAAGCCCCAGGATTTGGGGAATTTAAAGTCATGATACAGGTGAGCTCTTCCAAGATGGATATGTAAAATAGCATTGGAAAAAAGTGTCTTCTCATGTGCAAACTCAGATCATTTGGTGATTGAAGCATTTTTGAGAATTCTAGGATGGCCTTGAGGAAAGAGAAATATTGCCAAAATCAATTAGCAGTGTCTGCTGTGGGCATGTATGACTTGGATCATGTTGTATGTTCACAATTCCTTGTGGTAGTAAAAGAAAAAAGGACCAAGTGTGAGATAGTGGATGCCAATATATAACATACAGGGGAAGGACCAGGAAGAAAAGCAGAACACTATTCCATGGCAACATCAGGAAGCTAAAAAGAAGGGTTTCCAGGAGGAAGCAGACAAGAACATCAAATGTCGTACTCCTGGAAGGAGGAAGCTTGGCAAATTGTAATTCATTGGTGACTCTCCTGAGAGCAGTTTCAGTTGAGTGGTGGAGTGGAAACAAGTTCAGAGACTAAGGAAATAAGGAAGTGATGCAATCTACATTTCTAGAAATCAAAGATTCTTCACCCTCCCCACTGTTCCTTAATATATAATGTGCATATTCGGTTTGGGGTTATTTCTTTGTTCACAGTTACCTACCCTGAAATTGCAACTTCTAGGCAGTGTTCTGGCATATCCAAACCTCTATTATACTATTTTTCTCTATAAACACATATAATCTTAGGAGTCTGTCTTATTATTCTGATACTATATTCATATACCTAATATTGGTCTCTTTGCTAATTTTTTATTTTTATTTTTGCTAAACAGCAGCATCTGTTTCAATAACATAAACTATACTATTACTATTCAATATCTGTAGCTCCCAGGATGCCAGGTTAGCATTCAGAATGGCTCTCTACAACTAAAGATCAATAATGAGCTTTGGGTCTTTAGCATCTACATCATGAATCAATATTTTAGGTTTCTAAAAATCCACTTAGAATAAATAAAATTCTGCATTTGACTCCAGAATGTCTGTTTCATTAATTCACTAAGAAATACTTCATCCACGTCACATTGCAGTGAAAAAGGAGAAATAAACATAGTTTCTTGGTGTAAATATCCACTAACATTGGAGATAATTTTATACTCAACTTCCAAGAGTCGCAATACGAAAGATATAATGGAGTAAGTACAGCCAGTTCCAATGGCACACCCACAGCCAATTCGCCGCACCTCACTGGGCAGAATCTGGAAATACCAGTTTCCTCACACATCAAGGCTTGTTCTAGGGAAAGGATTGAACACAGTGTTTCAGGTTAATCTGATTTTACCACACTTTTATGCATCCGAACAAAAAAAATTAAATCTAGAGTCAGTGAAATAGAAAGCAGCTGAGCTGGGGGAGAAGGAATCCAGGAGGGCTGACACTTGTGACCTCGTGTGCTCTAAAACTCACGAAAATATTTGACTTGCCTGGGCCACAGTTTTCACATCGAATAACTGAAGCAGCAGAGTTGGAAGGTCTTTCAGGTTCTTCCCTGTTCTAACACCCATGCCACCGTGAGTCCACAATGATGGGAAATCGGAATAAATACTGAGAAAAATTAAAACACAGACGATCAGCTTCAAACTCAGGCCACAGGAGAGGAGGTCCTGTTTTCAAAATTAGATTTGTGCTTAGAACATCAAAGGGAAACGAGCACGTAAATTCACTCAGAAACAGAACTGGTCAGTCCTCTGGACGTTTTTTTCAGCTGCAGGCCTATGATGAAGGTAAATTATGATCAGCTAAAATGTGCTTATATAATCAAATCACTCTTGTGTAAATGAGGAAGAAGGAAATGCCAATCATGAGTCACTGAGCAATTTAGCTATGTTAATAGTTTGTGCAATAAAAAAATCATCTATTATTAAATATTAGGATAAGACTTGTGTCACATAATGTAAAAGTCAAGATCAAAGCTTTGTTGGGGCCCATGCAGACTGTCCACTCAGTACTTCATGATAGTATCTCATGACATTAGTCATGATGTCTAGTGAACATTAAGTCTTCATTTTGGGGACAGTTCTTAAATTGAGACCAGTCTAAAATACCAAAATATTCCATCTGTCAAGCTAGTCATTATTCATTCTCTAACTGAATGTTAAAAGATACCTACCTTTTTACTTCATTCTCAATAACTGGTATAGGATTAATCAAATAAAAGATGGAAGTTTGAATCACTTGTTTTTTTTTTAGAATCACTAAGTGAAATCCAGTTCTGAACCAGTGTATCCATTTCAGTTTGCATTTTCCAAAATGTTGAAAGAGTACCCCCACCATATTTACCATTGAAGTAATAATCATTTATTTGATTTTTACCATGTTCCAATCGTACCATGCATTTTACGTAAATTATCTCATTTATCCCCATAATAATTTAGAGGGTGAATATCATTATCCTCACTTTGCAGACAAGGGAACGAAGGTTTAAGAAAATGAGATGTCAAAGTGGCAACAGCAGGCTTTAAGTCACTTCTTGTGATCCCAGAGGGAGTGAAAGTGTGACAGATGGAAGCTGAGCAGTTGTTGAATTCAGAGCGAAAACTTGCTTGTTCTAGTGAAACCAGGAAAAGGAAAATTCTACTTAGCTGGTGAGGCTTTGGAATACCCATCAAGCCCTCAGTAACAATTCACAGCTGATGTCTCAAGCCAACAGGGTAATTGATGAGAAGAGCTTGGTTTGGTCATGATAGCAGTTGTGTTAGGTAGGCTTAAAGGTGTTATTGCCCTTGTTTTACAAAGAAGCAAACAGAAGCTCAACAAGTAAATAATCGACTGAAAGTCACCCAGCCGGTAAGGAAAGAGGCATGCGCACACATGCAGGTCTTCCAACACCATGTTCTTTCCTCAAGCCCACACAACCTTCCCCAAGACGCTGCTCTGTGCCATGTACCTGTTTTACTTCACTGTTTAGATTCTTGCTAACTTATCAAGGCAATCTTGGACTTTCCTCCAACCTTAAATACTCTGCTTGTCATACATATTCTATATATTAATCTTTGTGACCTTGAAGAGAGCCTTGAACTAGATGTAGCACTGCTCTGTGCCTGGAGAGGAACTGAACCCTCCTGCCCATAGAACCTGGACATAACAAAGTGTTTACCCACGATGAGGCGGTGATGTTAGTAGTGCTTCAATATGACAGACGGAGGTGATCACTCAGAGAGAGCACTCATGGCCTAGAACAGGCCTGCCACTTGGAAGGAACTCTCTAAATATTTGCTTAATAAGTGATTTCACAAGCACACATATAGTGATGACTTTTGGTTTAGCCAGCAGACTCTACGTGACATAAGGAGTATAAATCCCAAGGACACATCTTATGACCCACTGGGATGTGGGAAGAAAGTAGTAAAATGTTTACATAAAAATTTTATCTCCTCTTCTTAAATTGTCTACTTTGTTTTAGACTGTATATGATATATTAGACTAGCGGTACCTATAAATAATTTGAGTAAACACATAAATATAAACATACAGACAGACGTTAGTATTACATTACACAAAAGGCTTTATTGATGATGATGCATAATAAAATCTGTTTTGAAAATCCTGGGTAAGAACAGTTTAGCTGCCTTGCCCTCGGTGAGCCCCATAAGGGCTCCAAAACACCCGTGTGGTGATTCTCAAACGTTAGTGGGCACGCGACTTACTTGGGTGGCTTGTTAAAAATGCAGACTACAGGTTCCATCCCCAAATACACTGACTTAGTAAGCCTGTGGCAGGATCCAAGAGCCAGTTTTTGAACAACCGAGTGGTTCTGCTGCAAGTGATCTCAGGAGAAGGACGACTCCACGAGGCTGCAGTGGACTGAGGAATGTCCCCCGGCCCCACTGTCACCTTTCGAATCTCTCAGTGTAGTTTTGAGAACCAACAGGATGAGGGTTCTCTTAGGTAGGAATAAGCACATATTGGTTAGGCAATTCATCCCTTAAACAAAGAAATATAATGATAATAATGGTAAAATCAGCTACCATTTATCAAGCTCACACTCAGTATGCATTATTTCTAATCATCTCAAGAATCTTCTAAGGTTGCTACCATTAGCCTCATTTGGCAAAGGAGGAAATGGGTCTTCGCACAGAGAACAAACAAGTTGCCCAAGACTTTCCATTATACTTTTTCTAAAAGCTTTGAAGCCCCGAAGAAGAAACTTTCTTTACAATTCCCCGACAACCCACTACCCCATATGTGGAAGAATCAAGTTCATGATCCTGGTCCTATTTCCACATTTAGACTCACATGACTCAGAGATGGCTGAGAATCAAATTTCTGGGCTTTTCCTTGCCAGCCAATATCATGTCTTTGTTCTAGGCGAGTTTGGATAAATCCAGAGATGGCTTATCTATACTCTCCTGTAATAACCTACCCACAACAAAGGTTAATCCGAGATGACGGCTCCTTTAAATAAAAATGCTCTGAAACATTCACGTAGAATTTCACTTCTCATGCCCTCGAGTGCCATCTTTAAACTGGGAGGTTTGAGCTAAACACTAGCTCAAACCTCCCAGTACAACAGTCATTTGTACAACAGTCATTTATTTAAAAGGCATCTCCTGACTTCAGCTCCCACCTTCCACATCTTCCAACGCAGGCTCATTTGCTTCCCATATTAAAGCAAATGAGTCACCTTTAGAAAGTCCATACTATCCCCAACTATAGTGGCCATTAGGGGCATGAGGAAATGCAGCAATTTAGTGGTACGCGACTCTGGAGATCTCAAAAGTCCGATTCTGAACGCCACGTTAATTACAGTCATACCTCGTCCCTTGGATTATTCGCTTCGAAGGAAGCCAGGTGACTTGTGCAGACACTCAGGCAGGCCCACAGGCAGGTCGAAGGCAAAATGGAAGGAACTGAGACCACCAGCCAACAGCCATGTGACTGAGCCATTCAAGTCGATGACGCACCATCTTGGAGGTGGACCCTCGAGCCCCCGTGGAGCTGACGGCCACCCTGACTGACACTTTGACTGCAACTTCCGGAGAGACCCTAGGCCAGAAGCAGCCAGTCAAGCCACTCCCAGATTCCCGAACCTCAGAAATCATGTGAGATGACACATGTTTGGTACTTGAAGATTGAACATACACACACATATACAATGGTAGTATAACTCTTAGCACATACTCTATCTTGCCTCTGAAATAGAGTGCCCAAACTACCCACTCAGAGATTTGTCCTGGAAGGAAATCTGCCCTGAACACACACAAAGTGTGTTTTGTATTGTGTATTCTCGTCTCCTGCTCCTGTATCAGGGACTACCAAATGGTTATCAAGAACTAACACGATTGTCCCTCCTCACTGGTAAGTACTGAAGCAGCTGTGTGTCTGGTTGTTAATCATAAACTCTGTTAAGTGCTGGCCTCTCCTGTCAGATCATTCTGACCCTGAACTGGTTTTCCGGGATTATAGGTAAGTGGCCTACAACTACGCGCAACCCACCCACAATCAAGTCCAAGTGAACACAGGCCTCCAGCCTCTAGGAGCTCCTTAGAGTCTGCAAGGAAATAGGCTAGTCTGTTGGTGTGACAAGCACGCTCTTGGGCCATTGCTTCTATCCTACGCTGTTAAGGTTCCTAGGAATTTACACAAACAGGTGAGGAGATGAGCCATGTATTTCATTTTGGCTCAAAAGGAAGCAGGGACGATTCTAAGTATTCAAACAAGGAATTTGTGAGTCTTTGGACCTTAATGAAACCTCTGTGTGAGTGTGAATATGACCAGTAAGTTCTTTGGCTGGCACAGAATGCAGGTGCAATGAGGTATAAATCAGCCTTGTTTTTTTTTTGTTGTTGTACCTGGTAGCACGCCCTCATCACAGAGTTCACACTCTGACTTCAAAGAGAATTGTGCCGTGAAGGAACAATGCATTTACAGCTGAAGAATGAAGCCAAGTATATGCCATACATAATGATGGCTGAAAACACTCTTTTTAGACTTCCTTGTCTATGTTTTTCAAATCATAGATTTTCAGTCTGAAATGTCTTCTGCCCACAAGAAATGGCCCAGATACAACCCAGTAGCCTTTTTGATAGAGGACACTGCTTTCTGAGCTTCACTGTCCCTCACTTTATGCATTTGCACTGAGTTTCAACAACATGAGTACTCAGTGATTCGTCATCACTGAATTTCACACTCAGAAGGCAGAGTATGCAATAACTTCTGTTTTTAGATTTTAATGGTTATTTTCCTTTGTGCCATAAAACCTTAATTGCTGGAGATACATCCTAGAGGAGGTGAGTTGCTTTCCCTCATCACACTACTGGCCACCCACCCCATTCCAAAGAGGTCCAAGGTAAACCGTTCCACCACAAAATAGCTCCAGGACAGTGAGTCTCAATTTGACCAACTTTATATTGAAAGATTTGGACTACACAGTGTTTAAGCTCTCTTCTCCTGGTAATATTCTATGAACCCAAATCGTTTTTTTTTTAAAGAAAACTGCTATGAAAAAATAACCCTTATAGTTACAGTTACAAAATTTAAGTAGGCCCTGGCTGGGTAGCTCAGTTGGTTAAAGCATTGTCCCGATACATAAAGGTTGTGGGTTCAATCCCTGGCCAGGGCAAATACAAGAATCAACCAATGAATTCATAAACAAGTGGAACAACAAATCTCTCTCTCTTACTGTTTCTCTCTCAGCAATAAATAAAAAAATAAAAAGTAAAACTTAAGTAGAATAAAAAATTCTGGTCCAAGATACTCCTAGATAACCTTCCAATATTTCCTTCCATTTTTTGCATCGTTTCAGAGGACTCAGCCTCTCTCTTTCGCCCTCTGGGTCTCCTGCTGTCCAGGGTGGGGCTCCCTCTCCAGGGTGTTCCCCGGACGAACACAGTTCAGGATGGGCAGCTGGAAAAGAGACCCCTCCGGCACTGCAGCCAGTCGATGACAGTAGTTTCTAACCTGGCTGCAGCCATCAGCTACGGGCTGTGGGGCGAGCGGAAGGGAACCACCGAACGTGCTCTGGTCCATGCAAATACGTGTCCTCTATAACCAAACATCTCCCCCCCTCTGAAAATGTGACTGTGTGAGCCCTGTTCTAGTCTGCTGTCCTGTTCATCAGACCAGGGCAAATGCTGACCACCTACAGACTTTCTTCAGCCTATAGAGTCGGTGTCTTCAGCTCCCACATTCTAGAAAGACGCACTATGCCAGTTTGCCTGGGGCTCTCCCTGTTTTGGCATGAAAAGACCCATGACCCAGGAATCCCTCCAGTCCCAGACAAAACTGGATGAGTGGTCATACTATTAAAAGTGTTAGGCCCAAGAGTTTGTGTCATTGTGTTTTGAATTTTGAATCAGTTGCTAGATTTAAATATCAGGCGATTCACAGAAGAGTCCAGATTTCTGGCTTCTCTTTGAAAAATGAAATGCCTGGCACCACTGGGTCCTCTTTTATGGCAGCCACTGTCAGGAGCTCAGTAACCGCTACCCCACTGGGCAAGTCACCTTATTTCCAGGGACCCACAGGCCCAGCCACTCCAAACTGCTTCCCTGGAGTGAGGCTAAACACCAGCTACTCACCACTGCCCTGGAGCTGTTGTTTGCTATGGTGAAGTGGAAAGTGAAATGTTCCCTGTAGCTGTGCCTCTATTTGAAGAGACAGAGTGAAAGATCCACCGATAGGAGCAAACGTATTTCAGTGTATTTAAGTGAAGAATGTCCCTGCCTGGTCGTACACAGACCACTGGCCCCTCTAGCACTGAAGTCCTGACACACGCAATAGATTCTGTCATTTGTGTTTGGCTGGTGTGGTCAGCACCCTTGCTCAGGAACTGGCAGTGTTGGCCAGTGTACTCAGGGTACCAGCACCCCAGGGACAATATTAAACTATGTCTTAAATACTACTGGGTTGGCCCAAAATTTTGTTTGTTTTTTTTTTTCCGTAAGATGGTTCCAGTAGCACTTAGCTGTCTTTAACTTCATTTGGAATAATTTTGTTACAATGTATTGTGACAGCTGTCATATCAGCATGCATTTAAAAAAACTTATCAAAGCTGGTGAATTTTTACGCAGCCATTTTAATATTGACTATGGAAGAAAATATACAACATTTTCAGCATTCTATGCTTTATTATTTCAAGAAAGGTAAAAACGCAACTGAAATGCAAAAAAAAAGATTTGTGCTGTGTGTGGAAAAGGTGCTGTGACTGATCAAATGTGTCAAAAGTGGTTTGCGAAGTTTCATGCTGGAGATTTCTCACTGGACATGCTCCATAGCCAGGTAGACCAGTTGAAGTTGATAATGATCAAATTGAGATATCATTTGAGAACAATCAATGTTAGGCCATGTGGGAGATAACCAACATACTCCAAATATCCAAATCAATAAAGTTATTGCTGAACATTAAAAATGTATCCTTTATCTTACAAAAAAAAAATGGGTATTTTGACCAACCCAATAGATCCTTCCTGACAGGAACTCAATTTCTACCATTGCTTCTGCTTCATGTAAAAACCTGATAAGCCTTATTTTTCTCAGTAGGGATCATGGGTTTCAGCCTCTCTAATAAACTTCTGTGTTTCATTAATCTTAAAGTCATCCAGGACTCTAAGCAAACACACCTAACCTAGGGCTGGTAATCAATTTTAATATTCTTTCATGTGGGATTATTTATAAAATGGTCATCTCCTACATAAAAAAGGGAGGGGCAGATCTTTCCATTCTTGTCTGTGTTTGCAGGAAGTTAATCCTCATCTCTAAATCCTGAGTGAGCAAGCAACCTGGAAGGAGTAAGAGATTCTCAGCTTCATACAGGCATAAATGATGCCCTTATTTTTGCTCATCATTTTAATCCCAGCAAACAGCACATGCCGGCCCACAGGAAACACTTGAGAACATTAACTGAATGAATTAACAAATGCATGAGTGAATAAATAAATGTTGCAGAAGAAGTCAGCTTTGAGGTTGAACGGATAAGAGGTCAAATCCTGACGTCTAATCCTCGCTCTGCCTCTTCCTGGCCAAGTCTCTCTGAACAAGCAATTTCCCTGAGCCTTAGTGCTCATAATGCCATAAAAGAAATAATATCCACGCCTCATATGGAAGCTATGAGGATTAAATGAGAGTGTGTTCAAGGCCTAGCACACAGAAGGCGCTCAATAAAAAGTAACTATTTAGCCCTGAGCTGTGCTGGCTCAGTTGGCTGGGCGTCCTCAATGAAGGGAAAGGTTGCCGGCTGGATTCCTGGCGGGGCACATGCCGGGTTCTGGGGTTGGTGACTGACCAAGGTTGCTCTCTCACACCCGTGTTTCTGTCCCTCGCATTCTCCCTCCCTTCCCCTTTCTCTAAAAATGAATAAAATCTTTAAAAAATGTTTTAAAGTAGCTATTTAAAAAGTCCTTCACAAGGGAAACTGAGGAGAAAGAATGGAAGAAATCCTTAAGCAATTTTTGAGTGTAAAGGACTTAAAAGGAAGAAGGTAACCATGGCGGAGAGTCTGAAGTCTCCTAAAATTGATAAAAATCACATTCTTAAAAGCACATTCTAAACTTTGTTTAGTTTTTTATATCTCTACACTTTTAATTGAGCAGGGGCTCTCCAATTATCATTTCACACTGACTTTATTTAAACTTAGATTTTGAAGTGTATAAAACAGATAGACCAACATCTTTAATTGCAATGAGACTTTTAAATTCTTAAAAATCATGCAGATGTAAAGTTAATAAAAAGAATTTGTGACTTTTATCCTCCAATAAGTATTAAGAAAATATTTATACATATACATATATACACACACTGCATTATGTGATCTGATTAATGTATACAGTATATTTTATGAAAATAGATTCATTCAAATACATAAGCCCTTATGGATTTCAAATAATGAAAATTAAATCAAGCCATGGATTCTTTCTTAGGCAATATGAAAATGCTCAATGTGAGATTCTGTCCAATTTAAGCCTTTCCCAAAGAGCTGAGTTTACTAATCGCTGCCCTGACTTGGAAATGAACACACAAGGCCGGCTATGAGAAACAGTGTCCGGAATGAGCTGTCGCACTTCCTGGCAGGACTGTAGGTTAGACACAGTCCCAGTCTCCAGGAGAGCTCTGGTCACGGCTTCCTGAGCTTGGCTGGTCTGCGAGTGGTGCTTTAGGAACGGCGATGCTGTTCTGTCACAGGCTATTGCACCTTCAGGGAAAAGTAATTATCCTGAAACCGTAGGAATGCTTCCGATCAGGACTATGTATGAGGGACTCCATTATTTGACTTGAGTCTTTTGGGTGTTGTTGTTGTTGTTTTTTCAAGAGAAGGGAACAGAGGGAGAAAGAAAGGAAGAGAAACATCAGTATGTAGTTGCCTCTCAACGCGGCTCCCACTGGGGACCTGGCCCATAACCCAGGCATGTGCCCTGGCTGGGAATCAAACCAGTGACCCTTTGGTTCACAGCCTGTGCTCAATCCACTGAGCTACACCAGCCAGTGCCTGACTTGGTTTTAATGTAACCTCATTACCTGGAACTTGAAGATTCATTTGCCTTTTTTTTTTTTTTAAATCTCTGTCTCTGCATCCTGTCTTACCACCACACCTGTGTGTGGTGGAGCAGCCCTCCACATCCATTCTAACCTTCCACTGTGCCCTCCTGGGCAGCAGCAGAGACTGGAGAGCTGAAAGCCACACCTCCCAGGCCTCCTGGCAGCAGGGTTTTAGTTTTAACTTCGTCCATTCATCAGCAGCCCTGGCACGACAACTGGAAGATCAAGTAAGCTGGAGGACACGCTTCACCACTTGGCTCTTTCTGCTGGCTGAGAGTGGGGTGGCAGTGTCTGGTTTTGCTGGGGCGCTTTCCTGATCTGGACGGTTCCTGACAGTGCTGAGCTCCTTCTCATGCTAGCTTCCTGATCCTGGCAGAGGTGGTTGGGTCTCGGAGCCCGTAGATGGCACCTTGGCTTCCCAAATCAGGTAGAGGTCTCCCGGTTGAAGAGCAGTATCTCCCTCGGTGGTCCAGGCAGAGCGTACCTTTCAAGGTTGTTCTTGAAAGCTCAACCTTGTCAACAAATTTTGCCACCACCAGTCTAATGCCAACAGGACTCTCCAATTTGAGATGCGCACAAAGGGGAAATTTTATTCAGGTGAACCATGTGCAAACCAAAAAAAAAAAAAAATTGCTCCCCTGAGACAAAGGGGAGGCTGCCTTTTATAAAGAAAGTTCCTGCCCTGATCAGTTTTTATGAAAGTGAGGTTTCCAAATTTGTGCGGTCTGACAGATCGAAATAGCACAGTCCTAATTTGTTGACTTCACACATTCTGATTGGTTGTTATGAGCCACTCTGATTGGTCATTATAGATGCCAGTAGGGATATAGCTGCACAGTTCCGATTGGCCAGGCAGGTCTCAGCCCATTGGTCAAAAGATAATACTAGGAACTCCATTCTAAGGGTTGATTCAGACCCCAGGAACACTGTGCAGGAGGCTGAGGGTTCAGTCTGTAGTTTTTGCCTGGAATGCAGCTTGTGTGAGAGGCCTCCGTCAACCATGTCTGCTAGACTGACAATAAATTTGGGGCCAGTTAAACACAAGGAGTCCTTGGTGGATATACTCTTTCTCAAGGTCCACAACCTGGAGGACCTTGAGAAAGGACCTCCTCAAAGGTTCTATGATCCACACACTATAACGGATCCTTCTCTGTTTAAACTAGCTAACGGGGATTCTGTTCTTTGCAGCTGAACCCTGGCAGACATAACCCTTAGCTCCTATCTATTGGGAATCTCTTTCATGCTGAAGCACAAGGAGGGAGGGTTATTCATTCAATCAGTACACAGACTATGGTCCTGGAATTATTCTAGACATTGGAGATGCCGTGATAAACAAAGCAGATAAGGTCAAGTGCTCAGAGAATATCGATTTAAGAGGGAAAACCAGAAATTCCCCATGTAAATGCACAAGTTAACCTCAGAGGTAAGTGTAATAAAGAAACTAGCTCAGAGCAACACGACAGAGAGGAACTCTGGCAGACAGGGAGGGTTGTGTTGGGTGAGGTGATCAGGGAGAGGCTCTCTGGGCCTTGACATTTGAGTAGTGACGTGAGTAACAAGCTCAGGTCCACCATGTGATAACCCGTGGATAGAGGTTTCCAGGAGCGGAAACTAAAAGAAAAAGGTGGGAAGGTGAGGAGGAGCTCAGGATGTACAAGAGGCAGAAGAAAGGCCAGGGTGATGAAAGCTAAATGAGCGCAGACAACAAAATAGGACTCATTCACTAAATGTTTGTTGAGCCCCTACTATGCACTAAGCTGTAGTCTGGGTGCTTGCATTACAGCAGTGAAAAATAGAGAGGAAAATGTCTTTTCTCATGGAGCTTATATTCTAGTGGTAGAGAAAGAACAATAAACACATAGGTAAGATGCATATTATATTAGATCAGTGGCTCTCAACAGGTGATGAGTTTCCTCCCATGAGACATTTGACAATGGCTGGAGACATTTTCAGTTGTCACAACTGAGGAAGAGAGAGGGGGATGCTGGTATTTAGCGTGTGGAAGCTAGGGATGCTGCTAAACATCCCACAATGCACGGGGTGATTCCCCAGAACAAAGGGTTATCCTCAAACGTTCATCATGCCAAGGTCAAGAGACCCTGTATTTGGTGGTAACAAGAGTTACGGAGAAAAAAAGCAGAGAAAAATGATAGGAAATGCCAGGGGCAGGGCAGAGGAAGGTGGGGGTGGGTCAGTTCAGGGAGGAACACAGTAGAAATATACCATCTGATGACCCGGTTGGGTAGCTCATTTGACTAGTGAGTAATCCGGATAGGCCAAGGTTGCAGGATCGATCCCTGGTCAGGCCACATCCAAGAATCTGTCAACGGGCCTAGTTGCTCTAGTGGCTAGCTGGAAGGTAAGGATGTGAGTCAGCCTGGGGATGTGACTCGCTTAGCCCAAGATTTCGTTCTTACCGTGCAATGAAACAGCCAGCATTGAGAGAGCTGCTATTTATTTCCTTCCATTGCAGTTGGTGCCGCTGCAATGGAAGGAAAAGTGACTGAGCTTTGCCTGGAGACGACAAGAACCGGTCTCCTTCTTGTCCTTGTCGCACAGCACACTCCAAACACACACACATGTGTTTCCATGGAACGAAGAAAGGTGGTGAGGATGGCTAGGGCCCCACTGTGTACACGGGAACAGAAACGTCAGAAGGGGAAGTGAGCTGGCCCAGTCGTCTTGTGAGTCAGTGGAGCCAGAGGCAGCATCCTGTCCTGTGGCTTAGCCACGGCCATATCCCTCCTCCGCCCCGTAGGCAACTGCAGAGAGACAGAGCAGGTCCCAGTGTGGACCAGCCCGGGACTGGGGGAGACGAACCAGGCAGCTTAGATTCGGGCAGTGAGTAGTAACCCAGATGGTACGTTCAGAGAAGGCAAGTCAGACAGCCTCAGACCTCGGCCGTTCTAAGTACACCTGTGTCCTCCCTCTTAGGTGGCATTTGTGTGCCACAGGACAACACCTGGGTAGCTTGCCTTTTGTTCGTCCTGTTTTTAAAAACGCCTGAATAAAAGGAGCTTTAAAAATGTCTCCCTTGGATTTTTTTTTCCAAGAAGGGTTTGGTTTTAGGTTGCTTTCTAGAACTACATTTACTTCCTTTCCTCCTCTGTTCGGTTTAAAATGACTCTGAGAACAGGAAATATGATTTAGTAGGAAACTCCTGTTAAAAAGAGAACTACTAACTTCATCTTTGGGAACAAAATCAAAGGGGGCAAGAATCTGCATTCCCAAAGACAGTCCTTTCATGGAAGGCTCCTCGCAGTTGCCTTCTGGGAAATGAGGTCCTTCGGCAAGTAACAAAAACCCTATGGGATGATTTTCCCTTTACTCCATCAAGGGTGATAGCACTTCGCTTGTTTTCTAGGTCATTCTTGAGAAAGCCTTTCCAAATTTCAACTCCCACTTTCAGGCAAAGTTCACATACTATCTCTTCCCTGAAACATCCCTGATTATTCCTCACAGGAAGTGTGTGTGTGTGTGTGTGTGTGTGTGTGTCTTATCTAAATTCTTCCACTGGAGTGAAATGTCCTTAAAGCCAGCATTCTATTCTAACATTGCACTTGCACTTTTGTATTAAAATAGAGAAATTCCATGGAATAATAGCTACAAAAGAAAAGGTTACCTGGCTGCCACACTGAAGGGGGTGTTCCTGAAGATTACGGACATGTGTGGGGATATGCAAGTATGCCTGAAAGGGCTCGTACCTAAATGGAATTTTGGTGCATTCCCAGTCTAGAAGGTTTTCAAGAAGACAGTGAGTCATAACTCTTCAGAGATGCTGTCGAGTTTGTACGGCAGCGGGGGAGGTAGATCCAGTGACTTCTAAAGCTCTTTCCAACTCTATTTCATATACGTGATTCTTAGAGAGTTTTTCCCTAACCGAATAATCTCATGTAACTGCTGCCCCCAGAGACTCTGCCACTGCCTCAGGCAGTTCCAGAAGCTTCTCCAGAGCTTCCAGAAGTCTGATGAAAATGCGCAGGCTTCCAGCTTCTAAGGAACGCATCACAGAGGACTTCTGACTTTGATGTAACCCCATCCTCGCTTTACGTGGTCGTCACAGAGACCCACGGTTCGGGAATTACACAGAGTGGCTGGAACCTGGACGCCACGACTCTCAACCCCAGACTGAGAAATTCAAGTTTATGCGCCGGTTTTGTATCCACTCGTTCTGCGTGCGCCTGATCTCTCCGAGCATAAGCCAGATCCGGGAAAGTCTGAGAACGATTCTAAATCTTACCAGAGGGGAATACTGCGTGGACTTCTGGCTATTTTTCTTCTTTCCCGGTGATTTTAAGGGCCAAATTAGTGGCACAGAGAAAAATGTGTCAGAAAAGTTGAAAACATGTCCCGTGGATTCGCCACGCCTCCTGATTGTCGCTGTTCCTGAAGGCAGCAGCCTCACTCCCTGAGACACCGGCCCCAAACTCGACTTACTGCAGGGGACCAGGCCGGCACCGCGGAGCACGGCATTCACAGTGGGACGGCAGGCATCAGCGGGGCTTGGGGCTAAGTTAGGAAGTGTGTCTCATTGCGTCTGTGTATCCATCTTCCAAACAGCAAAGCACATAGCACAATAAGATTAGTCTCTCTGTGTTGTACATGGAAATTAATCAGGACTCCAACAGCAATATGTTATACTATGGTAAGCTGTTTCTTTATTCTAACTGTTTTACTATTTTGAAGTAAAGACTGATAATGCCAAAAATACTATGACAGACTTGACACATTTCTTTTCACCAATCTACTTCACCATCTGTCTCTTTGTGAGACTAATACAATTTCCCCAGCTAGAAATCACTCTTACCAATGTAAGAACGAATGCCTACATATTAAAGTCTAAAGTATGAAAGTTACAATTACTTAAACTAGCTGTAATCCCAGCTAGTTGAAAAACAAGTTCTCCATGTAAAATTATTCTGTGGTGTTTGCAAGAGCTTCTTGGCCATCGCTGGGAAAATGTGGTGCGTGTGTCTGTGGAAGCACCCACAGGGTGAAATCATCAAATGACCTCCTACGGTAAACAACCCAACAAATGAGAGCAAAACCATCACTGCCCCAGCTTCTGAGAAGCCTTCTCCCGTGTATCACTGTCAGGTGCAAGAAGACATTGTGTTGATTCGCTGCCTGGATATGAACGCACTGGAAAAGCACATCCTAGCAGGGTTGTAATGAATCCGCTAAAGGCAGGCTCAAACTCCTGTCAAAAGGAGTAAAGGTTGTCTATTCATCTACCTATCTATACACAGCATGGGGCAAAAGTGGGTTTACTGTGGTGAGTACACAAAACACAGAGTTTATTCCTGCATTATTTATTAATTATTGTATTATTTTCCATATGAATAACTGTGAAGCTACTTTTGCTCTACCATATACATATGTGTGTGTGTGTGATATATATATATAAAATTTCCAAACCCTTCCTGATTTCCTTGGAAATATCAAATTGAGGCTCCTACAGTATCCAGCACATGTGATTTATTAAATAGTTGTTAAGTTGAATTAAATCAAATACCCTTAACTCTGGTTAATCAAACACTATGGCCCTGGCCAGATGGCTTGGTTGGCCGAGCATCGTCCTGCACACGAAAGGTCGGGGATTTGCTCCCCAGTCAGGACACACACGGTCACTACTTTGCAGGTTCGGTCCCTGGTGAAGGCGCTCATGGGAGGCAACCAATCAATGTTTCCCTCTTGCATCTATATTTCTCTCTTTTTCTCCCTTCCTTTCTCTCTCTCTAAAATCAATAAACATACCCTGGGTTAAGGATGAAAAATAAAACACTATGAATTGAGACATCTCACCTCAATTGCTATAAATCTTGGGTATTTAAACCAGGACAGAATCAAGAGAGTTTTAGGACCCTCAATAGTGTGTCACAAGGCAATAAAGGAGGAATCATATCCCTTTATTTTCCTGCTGAAAAAATCACCAGGGCATGGAAAAACCCCAAACTCAGCACCTCGGCGTTCTTCAACCGGTCCCGCTGGCGCCCTGGCAGGCCAGTTTGGAAACCATGATTAATCCCCCGGTAAACAGAAAACCTTCTCTGCAGGCAGCCGAAGCCAGACCTGAGTCACTCCCTGGAGACTCAACCCTTGGCCAGCCGAACCCTCGCTCCTCCTCCAGGAGCTGGCTCGCTTGCCTGGTGGTTTCCAGCAACCAGAAAGGCCTTTCCATGGTGACAGAGGAGCCTAAAGAAGCAGGGACAGAAACATCACTTGAAGTGACTGACCACAAGCTGATGTAACCCAGGCATACGCAGGGGTCATTGTGTCCTGCGTGGATCAACTGAAATTGGCTGGAACCCTAACCACCTGGGATGGAAAACTCAATATCCACCCCCCTCCCTCACAAACACCATTTCTGCAGGGATTGGAGGGATGGAGGACAACATACCTAGATTTCTCTTTGTCACAGACAGCGCCACTCGGTTTGGAGTGTGACCATCTTGTCATTGTGTGAGATGATGTTGCCCCGTGACAGGCGTGGCCCTGCGTCCTTCACACACACACCTCCCCTCCTGCGCTCCCCAGACACCTCTGACTCAAGGCTCCGGGTGTAACTCAGGCAAGGGAGAGGATTCGCATGGGAACGCCAAAAACAGTTTAAAAGTAAAAAATATCCTTTTTCTTAAAGGTCCTTCAACCACCCTGACCCCAGAACTTTCTCACCAGCCGTCCTTTCTCCTCAGGCTCTTGCTTCCTTCTCTGCATCTCCCCAGTTTTTCCAGCTAACCTCCTCTCCCATACTCTTACTCGTCGTCATATACATGTTTCTTTGATTTCCCTGCTTGTAAACTGTGCCCTCGCCTTGTACTCTTGAAACAGCTTCCTCAACAAAGATGCCTCTTTTCCTAAGAGGAACTTTATGGCCAAGTGTTCAAGTACACTTACACACACCTGCACGTGGGTGAGCGCACACACACACACACACACACACACATGCGGACCCTCAGAATACCCAGGAACAAAGACGTCAGTTTCCAGGAGCTGAGACCACAGGACTAGAACAGGACAACTGGGCACAAGAACAGGACTGTAAACATCATGTGTTAATTTTTACACGTGAGTACTGCCCCTCCCTTACTTTCCTAGGATGGTGTGTTCACTGGAACTATTAGAGATTCTCAGCTGCTGTGTCACTCTGAGGCTAACTGGGCACCAAGACGCCTAGTTCCTAGTGCTCGCCACGCGTCACGCTGCTTCCGGCAGCTCAGGCCATCTTTCTCCTGGTGTCGCCTTCCTGGGGTCTCATATGTCCTTCCAGCCCCTACACTTCTGCTCATTCTCTCTCACCCCAATACACACACACGGACACACACACATGCACACACACACACACACGGTCCTGTTGCCTCCTCAAATGCTTTTCCCATTTCCCCTCCCTGGATCAGACTGTAGTATTTGACTTCATTCTTTCTCCCACGTGTTCATTTCCTTTATGTTGCCATTTCCTCCCTAAGAGTGACACACATTCTCTGAAGGCCGGGGCTGCGTCCGGCCCTTTCTTTGTGTCCCCGCATTCCCTAGCACAGTTCTTCACGTGCCACGGGTGCTCAGCAAGGGCCTGCTGGAGTGAAGGAAGCAAATGGCAGGACCTCAGAACCAGAGCATGATTGATCACAGACAGGGGAACACCTCACTGAGGGCAGCTAAGGAAACCCGGGGCCCTGGAAACCGCCCGACTCTGCTGTCCGGACCTTGGTAGTTTCTAATCTCACGTCCAATTATCTGCCTTTTTTGTGACCTTAGGCCAGTCATTTAACTTTTTCGAGCATCGTATTTTTAAATCTATGAAATAAGAAAGGTAAAAGCACCTGCCCTGCTTGGCTCACATTGTAGTTGTAAAAATTAGATGGGAATATACCTACCTATATGGATATACATTTTATATATATATATATATATATATATACACACACACACACACACACACACACATACACATACATATGTGTGTATATATGTACATATATATGTGTATAAAATCTGAGAAGCAATGTGTATAAGACAGATACATTATTACAGGTATTATAATATCTTATTATAATAAGATAATATAATATTATGTTATAATATTATTATAATAAGATATAATACTATAATATAATATGATATAATATAATATAATAAGATATAATATAATATTATCTAATATAATATTAGATATCTTTAAAAAATCTTGAGTATTTTACCAAGTAGCATAGATTACAGAAAATCTCATATTTATTACAAAGTATTTTCCTTTAAATAAATGTCACTACTATTTTCTAAGAACATTTACTTAGCCATATAGGAAGATTTATTATAGTTCTCTTATTTATAAATAAAATGTCCCCTGTTTTTTCTCTTCTACTAACAGAATTGGCTTCACTTCCTGCATGATTAGCTATCAGAGGAAAATCAATGTATTTAAAGACCATGTTTAATGCTAACTTATGAATAAAAATCACAGCTCTGTTAGAAAAATGATGTAGCTTACTGCTTTTTTTTTTTTTGGCTTGCTTCTACACTGTATAAAACATTAGACTCAATGACCTTGGTTAATTTATTCTTGATTAAAGTTAACATTTGATTTTTAATTTTTGTGATCCTATAGATTTCTTCAATGTCTTTGATATCCAGGGGTATTATAAAGGTAAAGCTTCAAATCATAAGAATTAACTGGACTTAAATTGCATATGAAAATATGCACACACCCCTGCTTTACATATTTTCTGTACCTAAGTATTGCCTCTCTCAAATAATCTAGGTAACATCAACTAAACAATAATTTTTATAGTACCTAATAAATGCACAAAGTTGATGATTTTTATATATGCTTCAGAGGTAAGGAACACAAAGAGAAAGAAGCAATTATGTTCAGACAAACTGAGTGTAGACTGTAAATCTTGCACCATATATATGTATGTATATATGTATATTCATATGTACATATACATATATACACACATAGTATATAATTCTATTTATATCTCCATATGTACATCTCCACCATCCATTTCTTTCCTAACAGCATCCAGATTACCTTTTGAGGAAAAGAAATGTCCTGAGAAATGTTCAGCCCTGTAAATCCAGGTTCATGCCCCCACGAAGTTGAAGAGACCGTATCATTCCTGGACCCAAAATCACCCCAGCCAAGGAGTCAGGCATGTGAGGAACGGGAGACAGCAGTGGTCAGGCCACAGGAAGTTTTCTGGAGTGCCTAATGTTCCAGCCCATCTCCAAGTCTCGTTCTCCAACATCCTTTAACTCCGAGCACACTATTAGCATCCCCAAATTCTTTGCACCAATAAATACTCTTGAGCTCCAGTTGGTCAGAGTTTTTGTTAAAAGCAGCTGAGGGATTCTCACCATCCATGACCTAACCTTGCTTTTCTTAGCCAGTAATCTTTGTTAAAATGCTAAATGAATGAAGAAAATGCACATAAAATCTACAGGGTATAAACTTTTTTGTTGTTGGCTAGAATTCGAGAGTTCAGTATATGTATTTTAGGTTTCTCCCTTTTTGTTTTCAGATGTAAATATTTTTTATCGGAAACTTTAAACATACTTCAAAACTTAGGTAATTTTTATATCTCTGAGTGATTTCTTTTTATATACTAATTTACATTTTATGAATCAATCTGCATTCTTCAAAAATTAGTAAATATCATGGTACAGAGTCTGCCTCGTACTTTGTCTTTTCCACACAAGGAACCATAAACTAAGTTGCCAACCTAGTTGTTAAAACCAGCAACTCGGCACTGCTAATGGATGGAATTATTTGCCTCTGATTTACAAAGCTTTCCATTTTACAAATTAGCCAAGCAGCAACCACTAGTTGCTAAGCAACAGCTTTCCTCTCAAGGATCAGGAATAGACTATATAGAAGGCCAATTTTAAAAAGATAATATACATGTATATAAGTTAAAGAAAGACCCAGCCCCATAGTCTGGCTGTTGGCCCTGAATGCTTGTCATGAATATTGAATTCATAACGGCGGTGTGTGAATTCCAAATACATTTGATCCACGACTTGTTTAGTAACTATTTCCCCTTGTATTTTCTTCCAGTATCTTCCTTGCTACAGAAAAATCATGAAGAAACATAGAAACCAGGCTTTTGAAGCCACTTTCCTTAGAAAAGTATACTCAGAAACTGTACACTTGGGTTTTGTTGAGCCAAGTCATTGCTACATTAACATTCCTGTAGCAATACTGCTGTCTTGGTTAAAATTAAATGCCCTAAGAGGATATACTCCAAGAGGTTAAAAATGACTACCAGAGGGAAATAACCATTTGCTTTTTCCCTCTACATATTCCTCACAACAAAAGTAACTGCTGCTAGTCGCTGCTGGGTGTTTGTGAAATGCTGAGCACGGGCCTAAGCTCATTAAATGCATTGATTCATATTAAAATTCTCCATTTGGCAGATGAAGAAAGAAGCTTAGAAAAGTTATGTAACTTGCTCAAGGTCACGCATATAAAGCAACAGAGAGTCAGGATTCGAACACAGGCAGTGAGCCTCCAGGTCTCCACCACTCCTTTTTTTTTTTTATAAGGTGGTTCATGCATTCCCTGAATACCCTTTTCTAAGTTGCTCTGTCTCAGGACACGCACATTTTTAATTCCATGTGGCTGTTCAGTTCATTAGCAGCTTTTCACAATTGGCTTCAATCAGCTTTACAGCAGTGGGAGGTAAGGGCAGAGCACAAATCTAACAAGTGCATGAGGATCAACATGTGAGCTGATTTTAGTCAACAAGGAACTGGTGTTGTGCCAATTCAAATGAACCTGTGGTCACATGCTGTGCTTACTTGAAATAGATTGCGCAGTTAAGAAGTTTCTAAGGAATTGCTCTAAATAATTACCACTTCTGGGAATTGATTTCTTGCTCAAATGTATATTTAGTAATTTTTTTTTGAAAGATTGGCTTAATATACTAAAAAAAAAAAAAAAGAGGGAAGAATCTCTTCTTCCTCACTTTTGAGCTCAGTGTAGAAAAGGTGAGCATTCCCCAATAGGCAGAAATTTTTTCCCCCCTCAATTATTCTTACCCCGAGGGGATAGGTAAAGTCTACAACATAAAGAAAAACAGAAACCAGACCAGGAAAGGAGCATTGAAAACTGTGCTGAATAAAACCAGCTTAGGAAAGAAAGAACACCCCAAATACACTGGTTGGTCTCTTTGTTAAAAGTTTTCATCATGCATTTGTTCACTCACTCTTTGTGGGGAAACTACACTGGGTGTTAGAGACACAGGAACGAAATGCAAATACCTAAAGTTCACATGCAAGGAGAGGAAGCCGTCGCATAAACCTGACATTGCAGTGTAATGTGCAAGTGCTGTGATGGAGGGGGAAAGAGGGCCGAGGGGACCTCAACATGCGAGGCAGGAGGTTTCTATTAAAGGGTGCACGGAGCTGGGTCTTGGAGCATGAGTAGGAACTTGCCGTTTGAAAGAAAAGCAGTTGGAGTTCTAGTTAAGAGTTCATAAAGTGCTCAAAGTCCCAGGGAGATAAAAGACCGTGGTACATGGGAGGGTGGAGAGAACCCTTGTCCTGCAGGTTAGGCGGAGGAGATCGGAGGGAGCTCGGTGGGTTGTTAATACTCTACACTAGGGAGCTTGGACTTTATCCCGAGGGAACCAGCAGCCGCCAGGGGTGCTGGCAGACAATGAAGCACATTATAAATGTGGATTTCTAAGCCATGGCAATATAAACATAAAAGCATGACTAGGGGAAATTAGGTGGAAAACCACAGAACAGTGAATAGCTGTGCTAATTTTCCCAACTTTCAAAGCAAAAAGTCAACAGGAACATCTGAAAATCAGTCAGAAAATAGAGACCACCTGGACTACCAGGGTATTCAAGGTGAGCACTGGAACTGAAGGTAATATGAGAGCTAAGGAAATAAAAATATCAGGACGTAAAAGACAGCAATTTAGGGAGAAGTTCCCGTGAGGATTCTTCCCATTCTTTAGAGCAAGGAGTCAGCGTATATTGCCCAGAATTGATAAATCGCGAATTAGAAATTAGCAGCAGAACTTAAAATAGTTGACTCTGCAGAAGGAGGCTTGGGTAGCAAATACTTTCTGTTGGTTTTAACACCTGCAGTTTCCTGTACTTGGCACAAAAGGAGCACAGATGGGCTGGCTTTCTCTTTCACAACTTTCTCCAACTCGCTGCTGCCGCACCTTCACACCTCTGAGAGGCAGCCTCTCACCTCCTCCCTTGGGAGAAGGGCTCCGGAGGGCTGGCTGTTGCTCTTCTGGGTTCACTCAGACTCTGCTCACATCATGAGAAAAGCGGTCTTCATCCCATGTACTGATACTAAAATAGAAATGACTAAAGGCTTCAATGAGCTTCAAATAATTATTCCTAGCGATGCTTCTCTACTTTAGACAAAGAAAATCCAAGGTCTTCCAACCTTGGATTGAAGGTTTAAAGCTATAATCATAAGTTAATTAAGAAAAGACTGTTAGTCATACCGTAGGTGCTAAATTCGCGACTTGATTGTTTTCTATTTCCGCAGTGTTTTTCATGCATCTTAGGGTAGTTCGAGCCTTATGAAAAACTGTCCTAATGACTTAGAATGGAAAATTGTCACAGGGGTTATAACTTTCCCTTGGAAATAACATCTTTGTGACAAAATTCAAAGTACGTAGTTTTTGTAAAACCACATTTGAAAAAAAATCACAAACAACTTGCTAGAACAGTTTGCCGAAAAGAAAAAGAGCCAGTCTCCATTACAAAAAGATCCATGTTGTCACTCCTTAGACAAAAAGAATGGAATCAAGTACACTCTATGCAAAATCAATCTTTCAATATTTCTCGTGGTAGGATCGTCCACACAAAACACGGAAGCATAGCCAGCAGGCCTTCCCCCTGCTCATGCGAACACATGTACATACATGGCCATTTTCTGTGATACTTGGGAGTATCAGGGGCTGACTATGCAAGGCCTGGATTAGCAGCTCAGCTCTGACACTAACTGGACGACCTTGAATAAGTCATGTGACCCATAAGCCATGGTTTCTGAACAGTACCTACTTCACAGGGTTGTGGCGGGGACCACCCACAAGCATGAAAGTAAAGTTCGGAGCACAGTAGATGACACAACGCTAGCTATTATTCTAAGTAACATTTTACTGATTTGTTTTAACAAAAATATTTTCTATGTTAAAAAGTACCTTTAAACACAGATAAATATCCCAGGCTGGCAGTTAACTTGTAATCCGTGCAAACTCAGAGTTTTGTTTGGTGAGATGCTATGGATCCCACAAAGGGCACCTGCTCCGTAAAAATCTGGAACCCACGAGGCCAGTTAGGGCCTCACCCAGCCCCTTGCAGGCAGCATGGAGCTCGCTGGGGTCATTGCCTCCTGCAGGTGAACCCGTTCCCAGGAATGCCTTCTCAGTAGGCTGCGTTCTCACCGGGAAGAAATTAGTTGGCTGTCACGGGAGGGAGAAGAGGGCGGATGTGCTGAGGGTAGCTTTCACGGAACCCAAACACCAACAGGGTTTACCTCGGATGGCTTCATGCTGCCATGGTGACGATTCCAGGACCAGGCAGTCTTCCCTGGGCAGGGACTGGAGGTGGTGGCGCAGAGGAGGTATCGAAAACATGGACATACAGAGGAGATACGTGACTCGCAACGCCTGAAAATATTTACCACCTGGCCCCATACAGAAAAAGGTTGCCGACTCCTGCTGCAGAGTCCAAATGCTAAACTCCGAGAACCCCTGCCTTACGGATTCCAATCTCTATAAGCAGTAGATCAAAACCCGGGTTTCTGCATAACTGATGATGTTGCTCTTGCTCTTCTAGTCATGGTTCTGGGTACCGAATAGAAAAGAGCATTTTCCTCCCTACAGCTATCGGCTTGGGTTATTATAGATGAAGTCATTCAGAGTTAAGCAATGAGCTTATTGGATGAAACTGAGTTGTCGTTCAATTCAATCAGAACGATGTACTGTTTGCTCCATCACTGGGATTGACACTGAGAGCAGGGACATGAACTTGCCTGAAACCAACAGACCTGTGGCTCACACAACACCAACAACAAGCCTAGCAACGGTAACTAGCCCCAGGCAAGGAAAAAACTACTCACATTTTTCCAATTCCAAAAGTCAACCTTTTCCGTGCTTTTGGCATCAAAACACATTTTTGTGGGAAAACCTAAACAGAACAGAAGTGAGCTATTATCTGTATTCTACCCAGTCCGACTGTGGATACTTTTCTTGGCGTAAGTGGTGGTGGGGTGGCTGACTGCGGGACAGTGCCCCACGCTCCGTGAGTCTGTAAGGAACGACGGAGTACATTCTCCCTCCCGAAACCCAGGCGGCGGGGTGTGGGGAGACCTGAGTCCGGGTCAGGTCAGCTGGTCCTAGAGGTTTTCAGTGAGGAACTGTGGACCTATGTTCCATTTGATTATGGTTGCAGCCAAAGAGGGGCAGTGCAGGCACCGCTGCTCTGAACCAGCAGCCCTCTTTCCCACAATGCTCCTGAAACTGGAAGAGTCCGTGTTTGTGGTGCTTGGTACTGCCAGAACAATAAGTAGAGGCAAGGATTGAGTCTTTATGGGAGCTTTACTCAGAGGCCAGTGATCTGAGAAGACAATGGGTTATGTACTCTCAAAAACCGTCTTAACATCTCATCTCAAGCCAATCTACTTAGAAGGAGAAGAGAGGGTAGGTAAGGGGTTCAGAAAAAAAGATTAACTGGATAAGAGTCACAGTCAGCGATTTTCCTGGTACTTCTTTATCAGTGGATCAACAATTCTTTATCTGCGTCACAAATATTCCCCCCCTGAATACATCAGTCCATCTCCATCACTTGCAGACCCCTGAGCCACAAAGGAGACTGAATTGCTTTTCAGTCTCCTAGGGTCACGTGGTCACGCATTCCTGGAACAAGAGCTTTCCACAGGCATTAATCACTTAAGCCTATCAACTATGACTAAAGCTAAAATCGTTGACTCTTGCCTTCCCCTATCACTTCCACATAATACATCCCTCCAATTTTTCAGTATTTGCAAAGAGTGTAAGCCTAACATTTGTTCCAGCACACAAGGGAACACATTTTACCAGTAGGTTTCTTTTAAGGATTCTGTGCAGAATAGGAACACTGCCGCCCCACCCCCACCTTCCAGATACTCTACATACAGACATTAGTATTCTTAAAGTGATACACACTATCCTCATGGTTACCACTCCCAACTTAAATGAATTTAATTCAAAAAATCATTTTTGAGACTCTACTATGTGCCAGGCACTCAGGTGTGTGCAGTGGTGAACAGAACAGACATCTTCTTCAGTAAGGAAACTACGGTTTGGCCCTGGCCAGGTAGCACAGGTGGTTAGAGCATCGTCCCAATAAGCCAAGGTCACAGGATTCAATCCCCAGTCAGGGCGCATATAAGAATCAACCAATGAAGGCATAAGTAAGTGGAAAAACAAACTGATTTTTTTCTCTCTCTCCCTTCTCTTCTCTCTCTGTCTCCAATCAATAAATTTACCAAAAAAACCCTATGACTTAAAAGTGCAAATACAAGATTTATCTACTGGCTCACTCCTTTAATCAAATAAATTTACTGAGCACCTATGATAAACAAAGCACCTTTCTAGGTGCTGGGAATTTAGCAGTAAAAAAAAGAAAACAACAATCCTATCATTATAAAGCTTACTTACAAGCGGAGATAGATAATAAGCAAAATAAATAAGTAAAATATATTAATATAAAGCAGAGAAAAAATAGGAAGTGAGGAAGCAAGGGATGCCACTTTAGACGGGGTGGTCAGACAGGGCCTCACTGAGAAGGCGGGTAGGAATGGGAAAGGCCGGTGTTCCAGGTGCAAAGGCCCTGAGGGTACCCGGCCAACCTGGGTGAATAAATAACAAGGAGGCCAGCGTGGGTGGCTGGAGCAGGTGAAATAAGGAGAAAGGGTCACGGGAGACAAGGCCCGAGAGGTGGGAAGGGAGACCATGCAGGACAAGGTAGGCCGCTGCCAGGACTTTGGGCTTTAGTCTGCATGAAAGGGAGAGGCTCTAAAGGACTTGGGGCAGCTGGGGGCTGACAGATATTGTTAAAGCTTCTTTCGGAGGGAAAAATATCAAGCATGGATGACTATCCAGTAAAGGGATTCACCTAGGCTAAGCGGTCAGTGAAAACGTCACTGAAGAAGCGGTGTTTCGGTCTAGAGAGCTTGTTTATGGTGGGCAGCTTGCTCCTGGGGAAAGGCAGGTGCTCTCCGCAGACCAGAGGGCATGCTGACAGAGGGGAGCGCAGCAAGCTGGGGCTTGTGATGCCACAACAAGCAACCTGTGCTTTATCCGGAAGGCTAATGAGTGGCAAACTGACAGGTTTAAGGAAGCAGCACAATCTGCTCAAGGCTTGATAAAGACGGCCTGATTGTTTTTTGTAAAACAGAACAGGCAGTATTTTTTTTTAAGACAGGTTACCACAATAAATGCAAGGAGTCACCAAATAACTTTTTTAAAAAAGAAAATGGCAAACATCAGTATGCCTGTGGGTTGTAAGTCTAGTGTCAGGAAACTCCTGAGTCTCTATACACATATGGTCATGCACCTGTGTGTCATTATTCAAAGTTGCAAAGTCACTTGATTAGAAGGAAGGACATGTAAAATGGGAATGTGCTGTCATCTTCTTAAAGGTGTCGCTGGTTGCTGAGACGAGAAGAGGGAGAGAAACAAGGCAAAATATACTAAAAGTTTTGGGACAACCTTATACTAAAAACCCAGGTGGTGAAAGACAAATACCATAGGATTTCACCTTTAACAGGAACCTAATCAACAAAACAAACACACAAGCAAAGTATAACCAAAGACACTGAAATTGAGAACAGGCTGGCAGTGACCAGAGGGGAGAGGGGAGGGAATTTCAGGGGAAGGGGGGAAGGGTTTGCAGGAACAAGTATGAAGGACACATGGACAATAACAAGTGGGGGTGGAGACGGGAGGGAGGTAGGGAGGGCTGGGGGTGGGGTGGGCTGGGATGTGGGGGAAAGGCGGAAAACTGTGCTTGAACACTTAAAATAAATACATAAATAACTGTCCTTTGTTCATCTGGAATTCACACTTCACGTGGCATTCAGTACTTGTATCTGGCAACTCTAATCAGCGTTCAAGTCCCTTGAGAACAGAGGCAGATACACTAGTTAGGACACAAGGACAACAATCCAGGCAAGTGGTAGGAAGCCCTAAAAGTACCGTTTCACAGGAGATTCTTGGCTGGAGTAGTATAAATGCAAAAGTTAGAATGTAACATTGAACTGCTAACCTTTGAATTAATTATAAGCAGAACAATGCTCTATGTAAGCACTTGTCCCTCAAGGTCACGATGGGAACCTGTGTGACTCAGATTCACTATGGGCCCCTGGGTCTGCTGCGGCTCGGGGGGTGGGGGCTGCAGTATTTCACAAGACACATATCACTGGAGAGAGAGTTAAGAGCTGACACCCAGTTGGGCTGTCCTAAAGGGACTTATGTGTGGGAGGAAAGTTCCACTTGCATTTTTACTTCAGTAGAGTTTGTTCACAATGTTGAACTCGACATGAAAACGAAAACCAAAAAGGCCATGTAATATAAGTGTCCTCCTGGAAGCATTTTTAAAAATACACACATTTTCAGTGTTGATCCATGATTTGAGTAACTTAGCTTGAAAAAGAAGCCGATAAAAATGGAATAAAAATAAATCCAATGTATCAAATATATACTCTTTCTTTCAAAGCAGCTCTGCTCCTAGGGCCCTGGAGTTTCTGTATATGTGTGTACAAATAGTTTGTGGGGCGACCTCAGAAAGTATCGTGAGGGAGAACCCTGAAGTTTCTTACACTGTAGACTATAAACCGAATTCCTTGGCCTTGACCTATCCGCAAGCTCTGAAGACTACCCATTGTCCTTGGGCTCTGACTCCATCAAGCTTTGGGGAAAGGTAGGGACAAGCAGCTGTAGGCACACACACAAATTCTCAAAGTGGACTGGCAGAGCCCGCCCAGACAGCTGCTTGGTTTCGTACAAGCCCAAGTGCCACGAGCAGACATATCTGCAATGGCAGAGGAATTCTTAACAAACTGTAAGGAGATGCGTAATAGGATAGGACTACAGAAACATCAGTGACAGCTGCCAGTCAACTGCATGACGTTGTCAGCACCCAGATTCGAATGGGATTTGCAAAAAGGGGGGACATGAAGGGTCGGTGCCCGTCAATCACTGTGTGCAAGGGGGTGCCGCAACCACTCAAAGCTTTTCATTATAAGCTTGTCAAGAGCAACTCGGTATCCAAAGGCAGACATTTCAGTTCTTCCACTCAGTCGGAATTGTACACTTGAAAAGGGTTAATGAAGCTCTTTTTGAAAAGTGGAAAAACATAAACAGTTAAGAGAAAAAAAAGTAGAAAGTTAGAATGTACTTAGATACTATGTTTATCCAAGTGGATAGAGGCAATAAAACTAGTAATTTTTAATTAATAAAAACTAGAAATTATAAGCCTAACACAATACCAAAAAACAAAATACAGTTTTAAAAATTGAAAGACAAAAATGTGTCTTTAATTTCAAAGTAAAAACTGATTTATGAGTGTCCAGGGTAAACAAATAAAATGACTGACATAAGAGCGAGGAAAAGCAAAAGATATGGAGAGTCTCTAAAAAAAAAGGTTTTTTAGATTTTGTCGTTATTGATTTTAGAAAGAGAGGAAAGGAGAGAGAAGCATCCATTCATTGTTCCACTTATGTATGCTTTCATTGGTTGATTCTTTCTTGTATGTGCCCTGACTAGGGATCGAACCTACCATATGGGTGTGTGGGAACAATGCTCAAACTGAGCTACCACATCTTTTTAAAAGAAAATGATTTTCAAAATATTAGGAGTAATTTGGAGACAATGTTTTTTTTTTTTCAGTAAAGGCTATTAAAGAGCTGTTGAAACCTTTATTCTACTACTTCGTAGTCTCAAAAAGACTCTAGAAATTTGTCCTATGAATTAACAGGTCATTGTTTTATGAATTACCATATCTAATTAATATAATGGTATGCAGATCTGTCTATGTAAATCAAAGCACTTCACAAGGCTATCTAAAGCCCTACAGGGGGTTAAACAACAGTACAGCAGGCTTGATTCCAGGGGGCACTACCATGGGGTTTTGCAGTAGGGAAAGAGACAGGGCTCCAAACCGAAGAAAAAGTGGGAATACATAGCAAGGAACACAGGATGGGAGGGAGTTGATAGATGGAAAGGTACTAAGAGGCAGCATGAAGACTAAGGAGGGATTCTGGCTAAACTGACCTATTAGGACCCTTGCTGCGGGCGGGTCAGGTTGATCAGGTATCACCCGGGGCTGGTGGAGTCTGACGACGTTGAACAGAAATGATCTACAAAGGCTGAGGTTTCTTTTTAAATCCTTCCCTAATTCACACGCTTAGCAGACCACATCTAGTACAACTAATACCCTTGTGGTAGGGAAACAGAGCTGATTTAGGTACCTCAGTCTGGTTCCTGAGCCCTAGCTAAGGACTGTGAAGGACACACTTAATTAGCAGTGGCAAGATCTTCAGGAAGACAAACTTGTGTAGCAAAGTTGCCAGTTCACTGTAAATGTTCAGCAAACTTGTAGGCCCAAGTTAAGAAGAGCACACAGACCCACCAGGGCCTGTGCCAGACGTGGGGGAATAAGGGGCGTAAGGCAGTGGTGCCAGTAAAGCTGGGTATAAATCTGAAGCATTTCCAGGCGTTCATTCACAGGCATGGATAACAAGACCACCGCTCAGCTCTGCAGCCCCCACAGGTTCTCTCCAAACTCCGCCTTACTGAAGACGGCAGCGCAGTGGCCTGAGGATCGCCCTCCCACATCCCCTTTCCCAGCCAGAGGCTGGGCAGCAACTTTAAGAAAGTGAAAGCAAAGCCTCACCTGGTCCTAACTTTTGTGAGCTAGCTCCAGGGGCCAACCTCCAGGCCACCAAACAGACGGACCAGGTAGATTGCCCGAGGATCTCAGCTTTCCAGAGAGGGGAGCAAGGCTCAGAAAAATACTGTTTCCTCTCTTTATCTCAAGTCATGCTCATTCTCACTTTCAGCTTCAGAAGTGAGGTTGCACAGATGTGCATTTACAATTAAAAAAAAAAAAAAACCATGAAGTCAGCCTGCTTCTGATAGAAAATGTAACATTTGGCCAGAGATTTTGCTCTCTCACTTCAGGAACAATGTCTGACCTGAATGAGGCAAATCTACAACTCTAAGATATAACAGCCTTTGCACAAAGTATCCAGATGTTGATGTGAAAATGTGCAGAGATACAGAATTTTACGAGTCTTTTAAAGCTTTTGAAAGCAAAACATTTGAAGACCACTGGTTGGTCTGAGACACAACCCCAGGAGAGGAGGTTTTGCCAGCTTCTACACTCAATTTAACAACAAGCACGGGCCTCCTGGAGGAAAAGGTGGTTTTTGAATGCAGTGGGATTGCTTCCGTTCCGATCCTCAGGAGCCTTTGCCCATTCCTAGGAAAAGAGACTTAAAATAATGCCAGTAAACAGCATGGGACTTCGTCACCCAGACATCTGTGGGAGACAGCGCAACACAAGCTTTACGGTGGCTGATGACACAAGCGAGGCGTGAGGTGGTACTGCCCATCTGAGACCACAAGGTTGCCAGAGAGACCACAGAAATTCCAAATCACAGAGCGACGAACTTTGGAGACTCCCTGCTGTCACGGGGAGGGCCGGGGCTGGGGGGCTCCCTCTATGTCATCCCGTCCATCGGATCCGCATCTCACTGCTCTTCTGGTGAGTCCCCCGGGTGTGGCCTGGGGAAATCCGGGAACTCTTTGGATAAAACATTTAGAACTCATTAACTATGACATCGCTTCCTGCACTGTCTCCACTTCCAACTCCCCTCTCTTCTCAACTGAAAATATGGGGAGACTGAGGCCCAGAGAAGTTGCATTGCGAGAGGTCCTGAAGCGCGGCCCTGTTCATGGTGGGAAAGGCAGTGTCTCATGGGCCCTCAGATCTCATTTCAAGTCCAGAATCCGAGCCACAGACCCGACACTACTGGAAACAGATGGTCTCAGAGGGGCATAACATTCTTATATGTTCCTCATGTGGTTTTTAATGTCATGTGGCTGAGACACAGTTGGCCTGGATTTGGGCAGGAAGCTGGGTGTGAAGTGTAGCTGTCCCTGACTCACCGGCGTCTCACCCCACTTGGGCGGCAGTTGATGCCCGCTGGGAGTCAGGCTGGGATCTGTCTGGTTGCGTGTGGTCAACAAGGACAGAACGTTATTCTTTTCCTGCCTCATTCCCAGTGGAGGGCTCCTGCCTTTGACAATGTCACCCCTGGCAGGTCCTTTGGGGCTCTGCAGGGAGCCCCAACTGCTACAGGAAAGAAACTACCAAAGACTCTTTACGTTGATAATTGCATTAAGCATTTATAGTCCCCCTCAGCAAAACACGGGTAATATGAACATTAACGCAGGAAAGATCAACTGTATCACCTCCAGCAGAAGTCCTCAGGTGCACACTAAGGGTTTTAGCATCTCAGGGGGACACTACATTCGAACATGGACTTCACGTAATAACAGAGCTTTGTGGGCTGCTGTGTCAGGTACCCCTTTCCGTCAAGTCCAGTGTCGTACCACGTTTCTGCCAAGTTCGCATGTCTGAAGAACTCAATGTAAAATGGTCCTGTGTACACCAGCTTCTTCCAGACCTGTGGGATGTTTACCCTCTGAGTGACCCGACAAGATCTTCTGAAACATTTTCGTAATGACCTACACTTTTCAAATAGCTGTTTCTGACCCAGGCCAGCTCACAGCCCATTTATGACCTAACATACCTCCAAGTATGACGTAAAAGTGGGGGCGGCAACTATAAAGATGGGGAGCTCCAGTCTCTCTCCCCCGACATAAGGCAGATCCTGCTCATTAGTAGCCATGCCTGTTCCACTGTGTTGAGACTCAGTCCAACTCTTCAAAACCAAATGCTCCACGCAACACTGTCAACTAACTGACATCTAGAGTAGAATCTATTTGCAAGGCCAGGATTAGATTAAATCACTAGAAAATCTAACTATTCTTGAGAAGTTTCTTGTAGCATCCCAAATCTTATGCCAGGCAACCCAACGTCACATTCCCATGGTAACATTCTTTTTCATGACTCCAAACTTCCATGTCACTTTGTTTGAATGACACATGAGCATTCTAACTCCCATTACGAGTTTTGACTTGTGCCAGGACGTATCTTCAGGCGGGAAAACTGGAACAGCTTATCCATCCTCTATTCCCTCTTAATTTTTTGACAGGAGTAGACCTGTGGTTCCCGGATGATCTAAGTTGGCCCTTAGGTTGTTAGTTTCAGTTTAAAGCTGCTATATATGTTCATATCTTATCTGATTATTCTTAAATTAAGGACTTTGAAAAGCTATCATTGCTTTTCATTAAATATTGGCAGACTTGCTTGAGAACTATAAGATCGCTTACCTGGAATGGATAAACATTATGAAAAAGTAATTCCAAAATTTAATTTTTTCTTTAGGATTTCAGAACCTAAGGGAAATATCTAATTCAAAGTTTCCCTTGGCCTCCCCAGCTCCCCAGCCCCGGCCTGACCCAAGGCTCAGGCAGCCCCAGCGGGCAGGGAGGGCGTGTGATCTTTCTCTCTCACTTTCTTTACTTTCCACCTACCACAGTAAATGCACCTCCACACTAATCTCCAGGCTTCATTCCTGCCATGTCCCCCCTTGCTTACTCTCTCCAGTCCCATTGGCCTCCTTTCCACCCCAAGCACCAAAGGCCTTTGGGTTTCCTGTCCTTTCTGCTTCAAACCCTTTTGCCCCAGCTATCTGCATGGTTTGCTCCCTCCTTGGGTGTACCGTACAGAGGGGGTGCAGGCAAGCAGTACTCCCAATATACTGTGTGACTGTTGTTATAAGAAGGGGAGCTGTCCCAAGGTGCTGTGCGAGTTCATAGGAGGCACACAGCCCGCCCAGTCTTGGCTGGTCAGGGAAGGCTACCTGGAGGAAGTGAGCTCTACACTGAGGCCTGGAGAATGAGCAGAAATTAATCAGGCGAAGGGTGCTCCAGTTGGTGTGAAACAGCAACGTCCAAAGGGTAGGTGTATTAAGGAAGGGAGAGGTTCGTTGTGCCTGAAGAGGAACGTGAAGGAGGAGATTGCTAGGGCCCAACAGACATACACAGGAAAGAACCTTGATCCCCTCCGTAATTCAGGTAAAAGGCTGACTGTGATTCAGGTTAGTCTAACACTAACACGGTTAGACTCATAGTGAACCATGGCCTTTATCCTCATAAAAGCAAACACAGAGCAAAACAGTTTACCCCCTCACTCTCTGTAACTCTGTAGGTTTCCAGCCTTTCCTCAATAATGGGATAGAACATTCCTTGGACCTGAATCACCAGGAACCTAAGTGAAGAGAGGGTGGAGTTGAGAATCCTACACCCTCTTCTACACCTCTGAGACAGGGAGATGGGAGAGAAGTTATGCACACGGGAGAAACTGGGGGAGGCCTTCAAATAGCTCAGCATTTACTCATCACCCACCATATGCCATAGGTAAGATAATTCTATGAGGCAAGTATTGTGTTTCCATTTTAAAGATTAGAAAACAGAGTCCTCAAGAAGACAAGAAGCCTTCCTTTAAATAGTGAGGTCACCAAGCCTAGATGTAAGTCTAAGCCATCAATTCTAGCGCTCTCTCCATCATGTTAATCCACTTCTCAGTCGTGGCAAGGTGCTCATTGGGTCTTGAAGGCTAGGCAAGGGGAAGATACTGGAGAGAGAAGCGCTGAGAAGGGAGAAGGGTGTCTTGGGCTTGTCTGACCCACAGGGGCATTGGTAGGACACATCGCAGCACCGTTTTTCTTTCACATTTTTCTCTCTAGTAAGACCCCAGGGATGAAAAGAAGACACTTCACTTGGGAACTCTTTTCCGGAGGGCACCGATCTCGGAGAAGCCTGGCTGGGAGGGCTTATTCTCAGCGGCGGGAACTCTTCGGTAACAGCTCTGTGACTTTGTGTGTTCAGGCCTTTGGGAAGCCTGGTTCTCTGGAACCTTGTAAAATTTCATCGTGTTCTCATCACACTTCACTCTTGTCTCCCCCAGACAGTAGGAAACATTAGAGAAGAAGGCAGAAGTGACGTGACAACCCCAGGGCTCAGTCCTCTCTGGTTTTTGTTCGAAGTAGTGTCTGGACTTCATAGGGTACCTGATCAGGTTACACAAGCAACAGTTGTCTGGCTAGTGCGAGGCAGCTACACCGTGGAACTTTCACCCGTCAGATGTCAAGTTCTGGATTTCACACACAACAAAAGTTCTCTTTCTGGAATACACTGTATACGTTGTGCTACATGTCACCACACATTCGTTTACACATTTGCTTTCAATGTTTACACTGAAAACACAGCTTACTATCAAGTCTGCTTATTCTGTGTTTTGTTCCTCTCGCCAATCAAGTTGATTTTTTTAGGATCATTTTTTTACAAAATATATTTTATTGATTATGCTATTACAGTTGTCCCATTTTTTTCTCCCCTTTATTTCCCTCCCCCCTGTACCCACCCTCCTTCCATCATCCCCCCACCTTAGTTCATGTCCATGGGTCATACATACAAGTTCTTTGTCTTCTCCATTCCCCATACTATTCTTAACCTCCCGTCTATTTTGTACCTACGATTTATGCTTATTCCCTGCCTTTCCCCCCATTCTCCTCCTTCCTCCTCCCCACTGATTACCCTCTATGTGATCTCTGTTTCTGTGAATCTGTTCCTGTTCTAGTTGTTTGCTTTGTTTTAGGTTCAGTTGTTGATAGTTGTGAGTTTGTTGACATTTTACTGCTCACATTTTTGATCTTCTTCTTTTTCTTAGATAACTCCCTTTAACATTTCAAACATATAATAGGGGCTTGGTGGCAATGAACTCCTTTAACTTGACCTTATCTGGAAAGCATTTTATCTGCCCTTCCATTCTAAATGATAGCTTTGCTGGATAGAATAATCTTGAATGTAGGTCCTTGCCTTTCATGACTGTGAATACTTCTTTCCAGACCCTTCTTGCCTACAAGATTTCTTTTGAGAAATCAGCTGATAGTCTGATGGGAACTCCTTTGTAGGTAACTGTCGTCTTTTCTCTTGCTGCTTTTAAGATTCTCGCCTTCTCTTTAATCTTGGGTACTATAATTATGATGTGCCTTGGTGGGTTCCTTCTTGGGTCCAACTTCTTTGGGACTCTCTGAGCTTCCTGGACTTCCTGAAAGTCTATTTCCTTTGCCAGATTAGGGTAGTTCTCCTTCATTATTTTTTCAAATAAGTTTTCAATTTGTTGCTCTTCCTCTTTTCCTTCTGGCACCCCTTTGATTCAGATGTTGGAACACTTACAGTTGTCCCAGAGGTTCCTAAGCCTCTCCTCATGTTTTGAATTCTTGTTTTTTCATTCTGTTCTGGTTGAATGTTTATTTCTTCCTTCTGCTCTAAACCCTTGATTTGAGTCCCGGTTTCCTTCTTGTCACTGTTGGTTCCCTGTATATTTTTCTTTATTTCACTTTGCATAGTCTTCACTTTTTCCACTATTTTGTGACCATACACAACCATTTCTGTAAGCGTCCTGATTACCAGTGTTTTGAACTGTACATCTGATAAGTTGGCTATCTCTTCATTGCTTAGTTCTATTTTTTTTGGAGCTTTCACCTGTTCTTTCATTTGGGCCATATTTTTTTGTCTCGGCATACTTGTTACGTGATAAGGGGCAGAGTCTTAGGTATTTGCCAGGGTGGGGCAACCCACGTGGCTGCCTAGTGGCACTGTATGTGGGGGAGGGATCTAAGAGAGAAAAAAATGCCACTTGCTCAGCTCTCAGCTGGCTTTCAGTCACTTACCCCACTACCCACAAGCAAATTAGGCCCTTATGATGCTGATTCCCAGGTGGGTGTGTTTGTGCATATCCTAGGACCCTATGGGTCTCTCCAATGAACTCTCCTGTGAGGCTGGGAGTTTCTCCTGCCACGTCAACCCCCACAGGTTTTTTCAATCAGAGATTTTGAGGCTGCATTTGAGGCTGTAACCCTGGGTTGTGATTTTTTCTTGTTCCCCAGTTGTTCCTCCTGCTTTATCCACACACAATGTGGGACCACCTGGTCTGCCAGCTGCTTCCTCGCCCACCCTGGTCCTCCAGCCCCCGCCTTGCCGTGAGTCCTCTCTGCCCAGCTGCCTGTCTCCACCCCTCCTACTGGTCTGGATGAATGTTTCTTCTTTAACTCATTGGTTGTCAGACTTCCATACAGTTCGATTTTCTGCAGTCCTGGTTGTTTTTGTTTTTAAATTTGCTGTCCTTCTTTTGATTGTGTGAGGAGGCAAAGTGTATGTATCTATACCTCCATCTTGGCCAGGAGTTCTGAAGTTGGTATTTTTTTTAAGGTTTTTTTTTTTTTTTTTTGAAGAAGTCTTTTGGAAAGCTTAGGTTGCTCATTAGAATTCAAGAGCTGACTATACAGTGAGCTGTTGGCCACACAGTCCAAAGCAGCAGCAAGCTTGAAGGTCATATAATGTCACAGGAAGAATGTTTGAATCACATGAGAAGTTTTAACTCCTAAGAAATTTTTGAAAGAGAAAGAGACTGTTACGGGATTTTGGTTGCTGAAAGACAGTTGTTCTCAAAAACTTTAGCAGGGATGACTTTAGAAAACTAGCAAAAAGTCATTAGTAAACCAGTCAGCTTGGCTAATGTAAGAGCCAGTGAGAAAAATGCAGGATAAAAAGCATTCTGATCTCTGGGTTAAAAAACAAACAAATATCTGAATAGTGTTCCCATTCTGGTGCAAGGTCCATATTGAAGTCTTACCAGGAAAATGGAAGATTCTCCCTAGAAGAGAAACAGTTTTTCAGAGAGGCAATCAAGCTATGCCTCGCAATACCTAACCATTTCCAATGAGCTATTTTAATGAAGTTTTGAGATTTCCCCCCGGGTTCTTGTGCTTTTTCTGATGCTACCATTTTCTTGTTTCTGCTCTTGAGACAACACTGATGTAGCCCAAATATATTTTCAAATGCCAAAAGAAAAGAGGAGAAAGAAATGGAGAGAGCAGCAGCACTGACTGCAAGGGATGAGAGCAATGCATGAAGCAGACAGTCAATTGCTCGGAAAACAAGAGGGGCCGGTGCACTGGAGGAGGCAAAGCATGGCTCTGCCAAGTCCCAGGAAGGCTCCGTGCTCGTTAGGCAAACGGCATCCAGAAAACACAGACACCTGATCAAAAACAATGTCATGTGGCATTAAAAGAAGTTTTAAAGTGTAAATAAGCTTCCAACTTTAATATTAATGTTACAGTAAGACTTGTAAATTGGGTAAATTGCTAAGCAGCAATATTTAATTAGGTTAACTCATCATAATTAGAGTGATTCACAAATAAGAGAGGGGACTAAAATGTGGAATGAAATGAAGCATGTTCCTATGCTTAGAAAAGGCTTTTAAAATAAAAAAAAATTCAATTACAGTTGGCATTCAATATTATATTCGTTTCAGGTGTACAGCATACTGGTGAGACATTTATAGAACTTACAGAGTAATCCCCCTAATAAGTCTAGTGCCCACCTGGTGCCATACATACTGTACTTTATATCCCTGCGACTATTTTGTAACTACTAATTCGTATTTATTCGTCCATGTCTATTTTTCACCTGCCCTCCTCCTCAACAATCTGGCAACCATCAGTTTGTTCTCTATGAGTCTATGTCTGTTTTGCTTGTTCTTTTTTTGCTTGTTTTTTAAATTCCACATACAAGTGAAATCATATGGTATTTGTCTTTCACTGTCTGACTTAGTTCACTTAGCATAATACCCTCTAGGTCAGTAAGATTTCATTCTTTATGGCAAGTAATAGTCACACATACCACACCTTCTTTACGCAAGCATCTGCTGATGGACACTTAGGTTGCTTCCGTATCTTGGCTCTTGTATTTGAAATGTCCTTCTTTGCCTCTTATTCTTTGCTTTATTTTGTCTGATATAATTAATTGCTACCTCTGCTTTTTTTTTCATTTCTATTTGTATGATACTCCTTTTTCTATCCTTTCACTTTGAATCTGTGTACGTCCTCCCATCTGAAGTGAGCCTCTGCTAGACGCCATGTGTATGAGTCTCATTTTCTTCTCCATTCAGCCACCTGCCGCCCTCCCCATTTTCTTATTGGAACATTTAATCCATTCACATCTAAAGTAATTCTTGATTGGTATGTAGTTATTGCCATTTTATTATTCATATTTTTCATTTTCTTTTCTTTTTCTTCTTAAAGAAGTCCCTTTGACATTTGCTGGTGATGAATTCCTTTAGCTTTTTCTTGTCTGAGAATTCAGTACTTTTCGAACTTTAGTGTGAGTACCAGATATTGGGATGCTTGGCAAAATGTAGATTCCAGGACCCTTTCTTAGAGATTCTGCCTTGGCAGTTTTAGAGCAAGGGCTCTCGGTCTTGACATTACTGCCACTTTACAGGGAATCCTTTGTTGTCAGGGCAGACGGTCCTGTGCATTGTAGGAGGTTCGGCAGCATTACACATCTCCTAGACACCAGTACCACCTCGGCCCCGAAGATTGTGAAATGTCCACCAGGGGCAAAAAGCACTCCCCTCCTCTGCAAATCACTTGTCTAGAGTGAAGGCTAAGAACCTTCATTTCTAAAAAGAACATCAGGGTGATTGTGACAAACGTGGTCAGGGCCCCAACTTGCGAAACACTGAACTAAAGTGTGATGAGTTGAACGTCCCCTCCAAAATTCATATGAAGTCCTGACCTCAAAATGGGACCTTACTTGGAAATTTAGAAGATGAGGTCATACTGGGTTAGGATGGGCCACTGATCGATTATGATTGATTGGTAGCCTTACAAAAAGGGAAAATTTGGACAGAGGCACACAGGGAAAATCCATGCAAAGTTTGGGGCTAAGCGAAAAACTATCCGAAGCGAGAAGAAAGGTCTGGAGCGGAACTTTCCTGGGTGTCTACAGGGACAGCACAGCCTTGCAGGCACCTTGACCTCATACTTCTCGCCTCCAGAGCTGTGAGACAATAGATTTCTATTGTGTAAACCTCCCAGTTTTGGGTACTTTGTTACAATAACCCTAGCAAATTAATACATAAAGAATAAAATACAAGTCAGAGTTTAAGGCTGGGACAACATTCGAAGCAGTATCAGAGGTGAAAATGGAAAGATTGCAAAAAATTAAAAAACTGGCACCAGTTCTTTATCTTTCGTAGTGCCTGACATAAAATAATGGAAAGTTTTTATTTTTATTAAGCACTCTGCAGATATATTTTGTCTAATTTAAACATTAAGAGCAAAATATCTTAAAATAATTTGTTACTTTATAAGGTTGAAATCACCTACCATATTCCATTTTCAAGTTTGCATTTCGATTATATAGTCATTAGATAGATAGGTTTCCCTATCTGGAAGTTGCCTGGAAGACAAATGGAATGCATACATTAGGTTAATGTTCATAGAGAATGCAATATGTGATATTCCATACTAGGTAAAGATGCATTAACTGACCACACTGTAGCTTTAAGAAAAGTGCTGGCTGTTCCAGGTCAGAAAGGCACTAGTTAGAGTACAGCCAATGGGACCCTGGGAGCAGCAGGCCACACAGTCACACGCTTACCCAAAGTAGGCAATTCATCTCCTCAAGGGCAGTACAAAGCTCATGGTACCAAAAGAACCTAAAAGGTATGTATGTACTCTAGCAGTTTCATTCGCAATGCAAGGGAGCTCTGCTGTCCATTATTAAAAAACAAAAGTCCAGTGGCAAATGTCAGTCTTTTCTCCTTAAGAAAAAATAAGAATCAAAGACACTGAAATTGAGAAAAGGCTGACAGTGACCAGAGGGGACAGAGGAGGGAAATTCAGGGGAAAAGGGTGACGGGTTTGCAGGAACAAATATAAAGGACACATGGACAGTAACGGGGAGGGGGGTGTGTGTGTGGAAATGGAAGGGAGGTGGGGAGGGCTGGGGGATTGGGCTGGGGTGGGGGGAAAAGGCAGAAAACTGTACTTGAACAACAATGAAAAAATATATTCATTAAAAAAAAGAATAAGAATCATTTTAATAGACATCTTGTTCCCCTTTCCTCCCTAAATTGAATTAAAAGAAAAAAAGGAAACAAGTCTTCTTGCCTCAAGATTTTAGAGTAAAACATTGTAAAGCTTCTGTTACAGATGAAGGGCCCCAGCATGTGCTTGCCCTGCTCCTATGGGCATAAACTAAAAAGTCAGCGATCAAGAATGGTAGGAAGCATTGACGGAGTGTTCCTAGAAACGTCTAAAATTAAGCTGAGTAATCAAACGCGAAGAAGGGTAGGTAGGCCTAGACCCCTTAAGTGCTCTCTGGGGGAACCACCATAAGCTAAACAAAACATTAACCTGGAGGCCTTTGCCAAACTTGAAACAAGTTCACCTTACTAAATCCCCTCACTTTCAAGCCGGGAAACTCTCCGGCTTGCCCTTCAGAGCCTAGTATACCTCAGGCTTCACTGAACAGGTTTGCCTCCAGGGGCAAGGTGGGGGGTGGACTGTTCAGTTCAGCACCTGGTGTAGAAGGCCCTGGAAGGTTCAGACAGGGACTACCGATTCTCAAGACAATTTCTGTCTCCAAAAGAGGGCAGGACCGGTCAAGAACTGACTCAGTGTCTCCCGGAGGACAGCTGCACTCAGACAAAATAGAAACCCCGGGGGACGAAAGGTAGAAGTAAACAGGTTTTTACGGCAACACACATTTATGATGCCTTCCTTCTCAGACCTTCCCAATCGTTGGTTGTCCAAGTTACTAAATTTTCGCACCCCTTCTCTCGACCTGCCCCTCTTCTTCCTCGCAGTCTCCACGCCCCTGCCTGCACACCACCACCCACCAAACAAAGGTAAGGGCCCAAGGGCAACTACACACAGACTAGTGTGCTGGGCGGCCAGCTCCAGTCAAGGGCAGTTGTCTAGATGTAAATTTGACGTGGAGAAATCTAATCTCCCCCATGTGATCCCTCTGGCTGCTGTGCCTCTTGTGGGAGGCAGAACAGGTGAGGGTGGCTGGAGGCAACCAGTTCCCGGACGGACTGACGGTCTGAAAGGGCGACGAGAGGGGGCGGGAAGTAAAAGGAGGCGCACCCAGGGCCCGGTGTCTCTCCCAGGGATCACCTTGCGTTGACCTACTTGAGTGGTGCTGGAAGGAGCCAGACCAAGCGAGGGAGAAAGGCGGGGCGGGGCGGGGCGGGGTGGGGCGGGGCAGGGCAGGGGTAGGCGGGGCCTCCGGCTGCATCCTTTCTGGTGCTGGCCTGTGATTCGTGGACAGATTCGTGCCGGAAGCGCCCGCGAGGCGTTGGCGGCGGCGCACGTGGTGACGTGCGAGGGGGTAAGGCGCGAGCTGGCTGGGGTTGCGGCAGTGTCTCTGGGGCGCGCGTGGAGGTCGGTTACTGGGGACCGCAGGGCACAGTTTCTCCGCCTGCTGCTTCAGCGCGGCATCGGTGAGCGAGTGAGGGAGTGAGCGAGTCCCCGCGAATACTCGGTGGCACTCTCTTCTCCTCGCAACCTCCGTGGACTGACCGCGTGTCCTCCCGCTCGATCGCTTCCCCCCTCCGCGGCCTCGAGACGCTTTCCGTTGGGCCTGGTCCCGCCCGCTTCCTGCTGCTGCCCTTCGAAGCTCCAGAGATGAGTTTTTCCATCTCTTCAGAGATGAACCAGGTAATGATCCCCGTTCCCATCTACGGGGGTGGAGAAAGAGGGAGCGGCCGGAATCCGAGCTGAGAGATGGAGTGGTGTCCTGATCCTGGGGGGAGAAACCCTTGCGCCTCCGCCACACTGTGGGCGAGAGGCGAGAGCCTTGAGAGCCCTTTGCTTCGGGCGCCGCCAGGGTTGCTGGGTCGTTGGTGGCCTCAGGCGGGTGCCGGCAGCTTCGGAGAAAGTGGGAGCAGAGGGAGCGGGGAGGGAGGAACATACGTTCCTGTTCGGGGCCTGTGTCGGGCAGGGATGACCTGCCGGAAGCGGGACGCGGGAATCTACGTTCCCGCTGTCAGAACAGAAGCCTAGTGTGTGGGTCTGCCCAGGTCTGGACTCTCCAACGTGAGACCCCCCCGGGACTAGCGCGTGTGGATAGAGAGCTGACCCCGGGCTGCCTTGGTGTCCCGGGCCTGGAGTGAGTGGCCCCCGTGGGCTGCGGGGTCCTTTGTTCCCGCTCCACGTTGCCCGCTTTTCTTGCCAAGCGCGGGGAGGGGGGGGGGCGGGAGGAGGGAGGGAGCGGCTGCCCTGACGTGTCGGCGCTGAATGACTGCCTGGCGGCCAATCCTGGGCTGGGGTGTGCAGGCGCCAGGCTTTGCCTTTCAGCCCGCGGAATAGGCGCCGGCCCTGCTGCTTCGCGCGCGGAGGAAGGCCTGTGGCTGCAGGCAGGGTTTACCAGTCACTCTGGAGCGCTCGCCATTGTCTTTTTTTTTTTCTTTTGCAAGAGAATTCGGCAGAGAGGTGTGCTCTTTTCTGATCTACGCATCTTGCAAAGGGTCTCTGGTTATAAGCTCTTAGCAAGGTATCAGGCAGTATCAAATTGAGAGTTGAATGTAGGGAAACTTAAACCACAAACACTTTAGAAATAGGTTTACTTTTCCCCAGAACGTCGTAGACACATCTTGGTGTGAGACAGCAGATTTTGAAAACTATAGCAAGTAGAAATCGGGTGCCTGAAGGGCGCATTTTTATTTCCTAATGTCAGTTAGTGATGGAGGTTAGAACATCCTGGCCTCGCCTGTAGTGGATCTTCTGTCTAGTAATAAACTTTGGAAGCCTGGTACTACTCGTACAGTTGAACAAGTCCAGTATGAACCAGACTGTATTTTCTTTGAATGATTCTAGCTCTGGCGGTTATTTAAGGATAACTAATGAACAGCTTGTAGGCATAATACTGCTTCTGAAGCTTCTGGCTTAAAGACGCTAAGGCGTTGTATTTGTATATCTGAAGATGAGGCAAACACTGACTATTTAAGAGTGAGATTGAGAACAGTATCATTGAATGTCAGCTGGCAGGCTACTTATCAAATGTCTAGTTTGGTAGCTGGAGTTTGGTAAAACGGACTAGAGTCACCGACCAAAGAGAGGTCCGGAATGGTTTTCCTCTGTATTTTCTTGTTAGAGGACATCTCTGATTAATAGACATAAATTTCTTAATTTATTTTAATTTGTAGTTCTGTTTTTCTAACTTTCCCCCCTACAACAAAGCGTTCCAGGTTTTGATTTAGCTTTAAATTAGTGGGTTTTTTGGCCCCTTACTTTGGGGTGGGGTTTTGTTTTCTTTGCTTTAAAGATATTTTGAGTGGCAACTGAATGTGGTTTTGTAGATAAGGGTTTTTCAATGTAAAAGTTTTCTTGTTAAGCCAATGTCTTAATCATTGTTACTAAGATCAATTACTCCTAAAAATAATTTCATTGATCTTTTCAACAGTATGATTGGATTGTCAAATCTACAAGAAGGAATATTTCCAAGTTGGGGACCCTTCCACCTTTTTGTGCTAAAATGTAAATGGAGTAATTATGAATAAGGGAGTGATTTCTGGGTTTTCATTTTTTGTGTATGTTAGGACCACAGAAAATACATGTTTATCTTTAGTTAACAACTTCAGTTACCACCTCGTAGATGATTTCTGAACCTATACCTAGATCAGTATTCTGACTCTTGTGGTATAAAACTGAACACCCAACAGGTACCTCAGCATTGTAATGTCCCAGAGCAAATTCCTGGGATTCCTCTCTTCATTCCTAACTTGCAGCACGGAACAAACGAAAATGACTGTTAGGCTTTTCATTTAAAATGTGCTTACTGCCTGAGGATAAGCATGGGTGTATAATATCCCTACTTAGTCTTCCTGCTTCCATGTTTTAGCCATTCCTGCCCACCATCTGCACATTTCTGCTAGGGTCCTGTGCTTCTTGCTAAATCCTTTCCAGCTCTCCAGCATTGTTTAAACCTAGCATCGATTGCTGTTACTTCCTCTTCCACTATTCTCCGAATGCATCCTGCAAACTGCAATCTTTTGAGACAGATATAGCTGCATTTTCTGGAATAGGTGTGCTGCCATACTTTCTTCCTTTTTTTGGTTTGACCTATCTTCACTGCTTGGTTTATCTCTGTCTGGTTGGTCTGCATAGTGTTCAAGGCTGGGGGAAGGGAGTTAATTCCACTGTGTCACAAGCATCCCATTCCAGATTGTGCCTGCCATATGTTTGGGACTATAAATGTTTGTGGGATAAAACAATTACAGAATAATGAGGTTAAAAGCATGGGGCCAAGTAAGTCTTGTCTGGTGACTTTATATAAACGGATGGTGATTGTAGTTTCAGAGGTGACATCGGGAATCTATTAAGAAGATTCATTGGTTTACTTTGTATAATTATAAAAATCCTTTAACAAGTGGAATTTATTGCTATTTTGTGTGAGTTGGCTGCCCTCAAAAGACTGCCTTGAAGCTTATAATGTTTGTAATTTGCCTTGAAGTTTTAAGGATCCTTTGAAAGTTTGATGATAAGGTTTTACCTTGCTCTTTCTTGCTGAAGGCCCAGGAAAAATTTGGAGGCAGATAATATTGTGCCTACCTTTTTTAACTCTTTGATAAGACCTGTTGAATTCTATTTCAGTCAAACCAGTCTTTTTGGGGGCTGTGGTAACATGTGAACTTCTGGATGTTACTAAAGAAGTTTAATTACTCATTTATGAGTCTTCTGTCTCCCTTTCTTGCACTGAGTGTATTAAGGAACTGGAGTATATTTACCAGAATATATTGCATTGACCCCAGTTTTAATTTTAAAAGTGAACTGGTCAAATTTTTATTTTAAATATCAAGTTTTGGTTTGGCTTTTCAAAGGAAAAAAGTTCTCTCTTTACTTTTTTATTCCACTAGTTACTGAGTTTCACAAAACAAAACTTTAAGATTTTCTGTGAATTTTCGGAACAGTTTAAAACTCTCAATTTGCCCAGTCTTACCTTAGTGGAAGTGAATGTTAATTGTCAAAGACATGTGTCTGTGGGCAGGAGTTGCTGTGGCCCCCTAACTTGGGGGTGGGTGAGAGAGAGCAGGGACATATGTGAGGATAGTCATTGAATAAAGTAAGTTTGCTGCATTAACTCAAATATCCACTGGACTTGCATTAGCTTTTAAAATCAGGTAGGGTTGCACTGATGAGTAGACATTAAAGTGATGAGATTCATACTAAGATCTTGATGTAATAGAAAATCATCAAGTACTAAGTGTAGTAGGACTCACTTTATTTGCAAAACTAGTAATACTGCACAAATGTATATGCCAAGCTTTGCTCCAAAAATTCTCCGCATTCTCTCAAAGGACTGAAGTGATTTTAACCATCTGTTTTTGTTTTTAAAAATAAAATTTAAGGTAGAACTTCCAATTTATCAAATGTAAATAGATACTGTTTTTATTTTTAGATCAAGACTAGTTTGCAAATAGTTACTGAATAAAACTGGTCAAAGTTCAAAATGTTTATAAATCTCCATATCATAATGGTTTGGGTTTTTCAAAGGGCACACTTTAATCATATCAACAGAACTTGCAGGGAAGTTCCCCTTCAACCCCTGTTTTAAGAGCGGCTTATGCAATTGAAGTGAGGAGTTAACGGCCTGTGTGCGTGAGTGGGCTGCTCCTGTGTATACCATATGTACAAAGATTTTCCTAACTTGCGCTGGGTCTTGGCTAAGAATGTTTGAAAGTTTCTTTAGGAGATAGTGTGTTCTCTATAGAGAAGTGTGTATTACTTGGAAAACATTTATTTTGTTAGACCTGACTCCTTAAGAAAAGCTGAGTTAACTAATCTAGAGGAAGGCACGGAGCAGTGGAAATCAGTATTGTACAAGGGTATGATATAGTTTCTTTGTGAGGATACACATTGACGACAGTCCCACCTGAGGCAGAAGAGTACTCGGGCACAGTTGGGGCCAGTGCGATCCCACTCTCTTACAGATTGTGCGTGTGTTGAATTGAGCGCAGTAGGTTTGTTGACTTAGAACTGGACCAGACTTCAGTGATTATTTATCTTAACAAAATTGCTAGGTTTAGAATTGTGGGTTTGATTGATGTGTAAAGAAAGTCTGGATAATTTTAAGATGTTCATTTAAAAATATGCCTGTTTTTCAAATAATTCCTTCTGGTTTCCTGTAGTGGTGGTGTAATAGCAGTTTAGGTGAACCTTTATATCCAAGTTTTTGGCTAAGTTGTTTTGGTGGGGGGTAGATGGGATAGATAAAGGGATGAACAAGATGGGGGCTTTGCCTTCAAGGGACCTTGAGTCAATGAAGATATAGAAACACAACCCAGAAGAGGCCAGCCAGAAGATCTCACATACTGTTCAGAGAGGGGTCAGTATGTGGAGAAGCTAGTTCTCACCTGGGGGGATTTGGCAGGAGCTCCGTAGAGGTAAGGTTTCATCCGGCAGAGGTTGGACTAAGGCACAGGTGGCAAACACAAGGCCCATGGGTTGAATCTGGCCTTCTACCTTGTTTTATCTGGCCCGGCACCTTGTTTATATCCAGTTGCAGCGCCAAACTCATGCTTAACTGTTAAGGAGTAGTTACATTTATACAGTCCTAAAATTACATTCGGCCCTTTGGAGGCAACCGAGAGGCTGATGTGGCCCCCGGAGAAAATGAGTTTGGCACCCCTGGACTGAGGGTATTTATAAGAAGGCACAGAGGCTGGGAAGTACAGAGCACATTTGGAGAACAGTGTATCTGGTTTGTCTGTAACATTGTGTACATGTCTGGGAATGATGCCCAAGTTGCTTGCTGGCTGGTGAAAACAGAAGGATCACGTGTTTCCATATGTGTCTGAATCCAATAGTAGAGAATAGAATTAACCAGGATTTATACAGGGTTGGCATAAATAACGCCTTTTTATTATAAAATCTCTTAGTACACAATCAGAAGCATGTAATTCTGTAACATAACAATAGCAGATTCAGGCACACCATATGACAATTTAGGTGAAATGTTTAAAGTAAAACCTTAAATCAGCATACCCACATTATTATCCTCAAACCACACTCTGGCAGGCGTTATTTCTGCTGGACCCTGTCTTTGCTCTCTGATCTTGTGCCTGTGTATCTCACTTAAATGGTAAGTATTGTTAGCGCCTCTTGCCTTTGGGGAAGGTTGGTTGGTTTGTTTTTTATTACCTCAGTAGTGGCAGGTTAAATAAAAAATATTCATATACTATATAATCACACTTGTGTTAGTTATTTTCTCTTTGTGCCATTTATGTCAAAATCTCTTCAAGATCAAGACTTGTGTGATATGATCTACCTAGATCATGTGACAGTCTTTGATCCTTCTGAATATCTAAAATATTTCATTGTTACAGATTATGATGCATGATTATCACAGAAGAAATTCATGTCTATAGCTTTTAAGGACTTGATTACATCATCTCCAAGCCTGATAGTTTTGGGATCCCCATTGGAGCTTAAGACACCTCTGCCTTCACTTCAACCAACTGTCTTCATACCTCAATGCAGTGCTGAGATTTAACACTCCTTTGTCTTGGATTATTTAAGACGCCCCAGAGGTACATTTCTCACCAGGATAGTAGGTGAGTGAATGTTCATTGTCCAGTGCACCTTTAAGACACCTTGTTTTTCTGAAGACTGTACCATGTACACTGATAGCCTTTCATAATTTTTTAAAAGGCGAAGTCAGCAATCGTTTGTAGTAAAAAAAAATCCTGTTTTTTTCCCTTTTTTATTTTGGATTTGGATAAATCGGTCACTTTAAGCTGACTCTCCTGTCACTGCTTTAGAATGGCGCATCTCGTGTAGCCCATTAGTCACTTGTTCACGAGAAAAGGTGAAACGGAAACTTTAAAAGAACATACGTCTCTGTCATGTGTTTTTTCTAAGTGATTTAGAACATACGGAGCTTACAAAGGGAACAGAGTTTAAGTTCATCTTACTATCAGTTTTTATCATTTGCGGATGAAGGAATGACAGCGGCCGAAAGGAACCCTGCACTGGAGGACCCGGCCGCAGCCGTCCAGGCAGGCTTTTAGCTGGCTCGCAGGGCGGGGGTGGGCGGGGCGGGGCTTCCATTTCTCTCCCTTGGCGATGAATGTTGATAGACGTGGAAACGGCCCAAACTGCAGACACCCGCTGAGATACTCGCTGAGATACTCGGTGAATCCTTGAAAGGACCACAAAGCACAGGGCACAAGGACATGGACGTTCAGTGCCAGTGCTGTCCCAGCAGTGTTTTTGTAAGATAAAACTTTTGTTGTTGATAGGATGGAATTTGAAAATAAAGATACTGTATTACTTTCTAAAATATGAAAATCGCGACTCACAAGTAAAATAACTCGGCTTCTCTCTTTGCCCTTCAGCCAAATTTACAAGGAAAAATGATTCCCAATGGATATTTAATGTTTGAAGATGAAAATTTCATTGAGTCCTCCGTCGCCAAATTAAACGCCCTGAGGAAAAGTGGCCAGTTCTGTGATGTTCGACTTCAGGTAGATAAAGCTTTATTGGAAACTTACAGAAGTGGCCTTTTATTACTAAAAGCCGCAGAATCTTGGGTTTGCTTATTTTCTTGTTCATAGGAGGCATTTAATGAAATAACTTTTAAAAAAAGAATGACTGGCTGCAGAGACACCGAGCCCACAGCGCTTCTCATCCGAGCCCCTCCTTGTTTCAGGTGTGCGGCCATGAGATGCTGGCGCACCGAGCGGTGCTGGCTTGCTGCAGTCCCTATTTATTCGAAATCTTTAATAACGACAGCGATCCCCACAGAGTTTCTCACGTTAAATTCGATGATCTCAACCCAGAAGCTGTTGAAGTCTTGCTGAATTATGCCTACACTGCACAGTAAGTTCTTTGAAGTAATTCATATAACCAGGGGATCTCATCAGGAAATGCCAAGTTTCTCTGTGTTAAGAACCTGTTTTAAGGCCTTGGTATGTGAAATGATAAAGAACTTTTATTTTTTAATAGGTTGAAAGCTGATAAGGAATTAGTAAAAGACGTTTATTCTGCAGCCAAAAAGCTGAAGATGGACCGAGTGAAGCAGGTAGAGTACCAGGAGTAGCAGACAAGGACTGCTGCTCAGGGAGGCTTACTTTATGATTAAAAGGCGTAATTTGTCATTTGTTAGTCTTAAGAACTTGAAAGACTCTTTTTCCCCCCTAGAGAACAGAATATGCTATTTTAACTGTAGCTCATAGTAACGTAGCAGGGCCACACCTCCTCTCAGATAATGGGGGCCAGAATCATGCCCTTCCAGCAGTCTTCCCTGGAGGGGTGTCTGTCAGTGCTTGGTAGCATGCATTTAAATACGCATTTGTTCACTGTGCTGGCGGGACAGTGCAGGGAGAGCAACAGGAAAATTGGGACAGCTGTAATAGATCGATAAGTTAAAAAAACAAAACAACAAAAAAAGGATCTGTGCACAGGAGAGAGGAAAGTTAAGTGCTCAGGTGAACTTGGGTAGAAAAAACCATGTGGCTGTATGCTTTTGCCATATGGAGGGACTCAGACTTTTCTAGTACTATGCTAGTCTAAGTTTCCATTTTGACACTCTAATTTAAAGAAAACTTCAATTGGATTGTTAAAACCAGGGATCAATGCAAAAAAAATACGTATTTGTTTTTCTCAATCACATAACCTCAATTCTTTGTTCTTTTTGCTTTTTAAAAATTTCTATTTATTGATTTGAGAGACAGAAAGAGGAACACCAATTTGTTGTTCTACTTACTTATGCATTCATTGGTTGATTCTTGTGTGTGCCCTGACCAGGGATTGAACCCGTGACCTTGGTGTATCAGGACAATTCTCTAACCAGCTGAACTACCTGGCCAGGGCAATTCTTTGTTCTCTTACTCTTCCTGGTTCTCTAAAAGTATTCCTTCTAGAATTTAACACCATTGAGAAAGTGCTTAATAATTCATAGGAAGAAAAGCATTTAATCTTCTAATGTAGGGGTCAGTAAACTACAACCCTCCTGCCATAATTATTCTAGTTGAAAGTTGTACTTGACATTTCATATGTATTATCGTCACATTTCAGTTTATTGTTTTCTTTAAATGAGTTACACATTTGTACGGCATTCTTTGATTATCGTTCACATGCATTATTTCTTCTGACAAACTTGTTTTCTCATGGCAGTGAGATTTAATTCATCTTTATCTTCACATAATGCATACACATTGAGTACTAAATGTTTGTTAGATAAAATGTATGTAAATATTGGCACTCTTGTTTTCCAAGGTTTGTGGCGATTATTTGCTGTCCAGAATGGATGTTACCAGCTGCATCTCTTACCGAAACTTTGCGAGTTGTATGGGAGACTCACGTTTGTTGAATAAGGTCGATGCTTATATTCAGGAGCATTTGTTAGAAATTTCAGAAGAGGAAGAGTTTCTCAAACTTCCACGGCTAAAGGTAGGAATAAATCCACAGATGCATAATACTTACTTCCAGTCACAGAATCTCTGTCCGTGTTTTGAGCAAGTAATGGTTATGAAAAAGAGTACAGTGAAATAATACTGTTATTTTTAGCAGTGTCATGGTTTTCTGCCAGTTTACTTTCTTTGTTTTTCTGGCTACTGGTTCTTAATCCTAGTTCACAAGTTAGAGTAAGTGCAAATGGGGCATCTTTATTCACAGCTTTATTATGAATTTGAGAATTAAGCTGAAAATTGGAGGGCCGGCGCTGATCCGTATGTCACTGCTGTTTTCCAACTCTAGCTGGAGGTGATGCTCGAAGATAACGTTTGCTTGCCCAGCAATGGCAAACTGTACACAAAGGTAATCAACTGGGTGCAGCGCAGCATCTGGGAGAATGGAGACACCCTGGAAGAGCTGATGGAAGAGGTTAGTTTTAAAGTAAATGGGATTCAACAGTTCCTAAAAATTATTTTGCTATAACATGAAGGATTCCCTTTCACCTTTATTTTATAACCATGACCCTAAAGAATTTAAATTTTGCTATAGGTACCCCTAAGCTGAGAAACAGGGGGGGTGTCCAGGTGAGCTGAATGAACTGTTCAGTTTGGTCTTCTGCTTTTCTTTTTTAAATTTCTTTGCTTATTATGTGCTATTAACTTTCTTTGAAGTAGCATGTAATTTGCTTTAGAAGTGGGAGGTGGTACATTGAAATTTTCTGTAGATTCTTAATTTTTCTTCACAGGTTTTTGCTTTAAAGTTGACAAGTAGGTAAAAGCTTCTAATGGTTGTTCCTCCCCGTTGATTTATCTCCCCATAGGTTTATTAACAAAACTAGGATACCCAAGACTGAAGAAACAAGAAGAAACCTCAAGTGTATTGACACGTACAGAAGCAGCAGTCCTGCCCCAGTTCTCCTAAGAAAAATCTGCTGTGGGCAGAGAACGATGATGATTTAATGGTGTTTACTCCTTTACAGGATTCCTCTCTCTAAAGCTTTGTGTTTTTCAATGATGTTTTTCGTATATATAGTCAACTCGACTTGGGCTTTTCAAAAACACACAAGAAAAAAATGGAGAAAAAGTGGGAATTAAATATAGGCAGGTGGAGCAGTGGAGTGACCTTGAGTTTATCCCTGCACTTAAGCCTTTCAGGTCCACTAATGGCTTACCAAACCTGTCAGGCCTTTAGAAATTCTATTATCATTATGTTCCGAAAAGGATAACAGGCGATCTTCAAGTCCTGTGTAGTTTTCCACTTGAAAATCAGATGCATTTGCCTTGTGTTTGCATCTGTTAAGGGCAGTATCTCTACAGCTTGTTTGGATTTTTGAATTTGTTTTTCATCTGTTTTTCTTGACATTGCCTACAGGACAGAAATATGTTTATGCAAGTTAGACCACTTACCCTTAGAGGTGTAAACTATATTCAGTATTTTATTGTAAATATGTATATTTTGAAGACCTTATATATTGTACTAGTGCCTTTTTTCTTAATGCTATATAATGGAAGCTATGAAAAAAATGAAGATTTCTTTCATGCCAATCAAGCCAAAGACTCTGCAGCTGGGCCTAGAAGATTCTGTATTTTATTTTTGTTTTTTAAATTTTTACAACCATGACATGTATTTTCTTTACTCCGGGATCCTGCCAGAGTAAGATGTCAAGAAGCTCAAGCAGCACCCTGGAGGTTACCTCGAGGCGGTTGTGTGATCTGCGGACCAGTGGTGTAGCCATGGAGACGGAAGCCACATGGGTGTTCTGTTGCTGTTTTGCAGGTTCAAACCTTGTACTACTCAGCTGATCACAAGCTGCTTGATGGGAACCTACTAGATGGACAGGCTGAGGTGTTTGGCAGTGAGGATGACCACATTCAGTTTGTGCAGGTACACTTTGCACATCTGAGGTAACCTCAGGTTGGATTTGAGTAGAGCATCGTACAGTGTACTGAGATTTTCCTTTAATAAAGGAAAGTGGAAGGACTTCATTGGTATGACATTTGGACAGAAACATTTTTGGGAGAAAACAAGCATACCTTAGAGTTAACTATCACTTTTTTTGCCACATAAAAAGTAGTTCACAAATTGGGAAACCCCAATTTAGATTTTTTTCTCAATAACATTTGCAAACAGTAAGAAAGATTTCAAATAAGATGAAGCAATGTAGAAATGTGTTATTTGGTTTAAAAAATAGTTGTTGGCGACAGAAATGACTATTAAGTAGGCCCAATTTTTTAAGTCTCAGAAACTTTTTTACTTTGTGGACAAATAACAGAGAAAATTATACAAATCGTAAGTGTTACACAGTGAACCCACTAGTTTAAACACCACCCGGGTCGAGAAGAGAAGATGCCCGGGTCGGAAGCTCCGAGAGACTTCCTCTTGCCCCTCCCCAGCCGCTGCCCCACTCTGCCCCCAAAGGGGGAAGCCATTATCCTAACTTCTGAAGCAGCAGGTTAGTTTTCCTGTGTTTAAAGTTTATATAGATGGTCGTACAGTAGACATTCTGGGGGGGGTTTAGCTCAACATTGTATTTATGAGGGATCAAATATAAAGTAGGTGCTGACCCAGCTTAAGGGGTGTTTTCCTTTAATAATTAGAAGACAGCTGGTGGACTCACACGGAACCCGTATGGTGACGTTCTTAGGTGTTCTGTGTTAATAGTGACTGAATATCTTCATTATCAGAAAAAGTTTTTGAGTCTGAAGTACATTTTTCAAAAGTACTCTTTCAACGAGCAAAGACTGAATCCCTGATAAGTGGCAGGCAATGTGTTAGATACGGGGACACAGACCGTTTGTATTTGCAGGACCCTGTAGGAGCTGGGAAATGGCACAGACCTGAGAGGTGTCTACTGAAGGTAGAAAGGGGAGGGCATAGTGGAGTCGAGGGGCGAGAACCCAGGGAAATGTCACGGAAGAGGCAACATTTGCACAGTCTCAGGGTTAGAAGAGTTTGCAGAGCAGACAGCCGTGTGTCCGGCAGCAAAGAAAGTCTGAGCAAGGACAATGCTCTTGGACGTGCGGGTCACACGACTGGGAAAGTAGGTAAATGCCACCTGACTAGGGCTATACTTACCCTACGAGTAGTGGGAACTTTCAGAGAATTTTAGAACAGGGAACAGAGTGGAGGAAGAGATATATTTCACAATCATAGAGAAACAGGTTAAGTTATGGTATTTTTCTTGTACAGCAAGCATCTCTATTAATCGTATTTTAGACAAATGGTTAACTATCAGGTGGCAGCCTCTGGTTCGTGGCATTCCAACTGATTTGTGCTGTTTATTGGTTTTGGTTTTTTTCTTTACACAATGATTGCATTAAACCCTTCTATTTTTATCATCAGTTTCAGCAAGTAGATCAGAGCCCCTGAGACCAGTTTGTAGACCAGTACAAGCAGTGGTTCGGGTGGAAAAATGGAAAGGGCTTCATGTGAGGGCATTAAGGAAAAGGGACTCTAGACACTCAGTTACAAGGATCGAGTCAGTAGTTTGTTTTTTTTTAGATTGTATTTGTTTACTTGTAGAGAGAAGGGAAGGTAGTGAGGAAGGGAGAGAAACATGTGGAACGTGAGAGAAACCTTGATCGGTTGCCTCTGGCATGCCCCCACCCAGGGACCTGGCACGCAACCCAGGCACGTGCCCTGACTGGGAATTGAACTGGTGACCTTTCGGTTCTCAGGCCAGCACTCAGTCCACTGAGCCACACCAGCCAGCTCTGAGTCAGTAGTTCTTCATGCTTGTTTAGATTGGGAAAACAAAGGAAAAGGAAGAATTTGAGAGTGAGTGGGACTCTGAGGTGTGACTCCTTAGGAGGAGATAGTGCCATGAACAGAGATCATGGAGAGAAAAGGTTGAGGGGACACACGAAGCCTCAGGAATAGGAAAAGAAGTTGACAAGAAGCCATTAGAAAGCTAGGAGGACAGTTTTTGCAAAACAAATTGTTTTGTAAAAGCTAGTTAACGCAGGAGGAGGAAGTGGGGAGGACTAAGTTGTCAATGGTGTCATACCATTGTCTGGGAAGTCACGTGAAAGGTTAGGATGTGCCTCCTGCACGGTTTCAGGAAACTGCTCAGTAGTAACCTTGAGTGGATGTAGTTTCTGTGAGTATTAAGGTTAAGACACCCTTAGCTTGCCAAGCTGGAAAAGAAACAGCCACTGGAGACTACCTCCTGGGGAGACAGAGGCAGAGAGAGCAGGGCTGGGTGGTGCGAGTCGGCATGGGCACGTTGGAGGGGACGGAGGAGGGGTAAAGGGTCGTGCTGGAAAATGTTCGGAAGGAATATGGAGTTCACCAGCATTTCTACACCAGGCTGGTTGGCTGCGTAACACCGGCAGTCTTCGTTGTCAGTGTGCTTTTTCTCTCTCACATGGATTTCCTCTCTCTACGTTAGACCAGTTTCTTACTGTGACACGAACTCGTAATGTAAGCATTATCAGTTTGTGATGCTTCGGATCCCTCTTCCCAGAGATCGGGGGAGGGTTTTATGTACCTTGTGACTCTAGTAGCAGAGGACACTGTCTTAGTATAAAGAGTGGCTTTACATGCAGAATGCCTAATCTTGTATTTTAGTTGTTACTGCCTTGGGCAATATGTGTTTTCTCTGAGCTTCCGTATTTTGATCTATGACGTTGGGTCATAGGTAGCATTTGCCCTCACTGGATTAAAAGAGATGAAGTGAAGAAGTGTCTGATGACACCCAGGCACATAATAAATGTCTCAATGGGATGCAATAGCCATTAACATGGTACATTTTCTGCCTTTTCTCAGAATAGCCTACATGTGCTATAACCACACTTGCTGAATGGCCAAGATCAAACTTTTAAATAGTTTTTTCAGAGCTTCAAGTAGCTGCCTAAATCTTTTTCTCTACCATTAGGCGGATTTTTGCTTCTACTAGAGATACAGATTCCCATTACAAATTTTACCTGCCCACGTGGCCCTGGCCCTGGGGACCGGAGTGAGTGGATAGGCAGACTTGGGCCAGGGACTGGGGGGGGAGGGTGACGGCGCCTGTTCACTTGGCAGCGCCTCTCGGGGCAGGCAGCACTGGCTCTTCAGTTCCCTGCGATCACGTCTTTGAGAAGTGGCGTGGGCTAAAGTCCTTGGAAGAAAACCGCCAAAGGGAACTCACACACGAGAACCCATTGTAAATCTCGGAAAGTCATTTAAAATTTGCAACTCTGTCCCTTCCCCCTTTTAGTGTTCCTGGGTATTCTACTTTTGTGAATGGTTGACTCTTTTAGTAGTAGTGTTTCATTTCTAATTACTATTTCTTTTTCATTTCTGTGATTCAATGTAGTTTTACTTGTTTGGAAAATCACTCTATAACACCTATAAGGTAGTCTAAAAGAAATAGACTATAAAGGGTTTTTTGTAATTACACTCTTTTCCTGTAAAGTGCTTTCAGAGGGACTGGTGGCATATTACTCCTCACTTTTTGCTGGCTTTGTGTGAAGGGCTCCAGTACACGGCGACATCCAACTTCTTTAGGTTTGAGCGCCATGGAGACAGTGGGTTAAATGCAGTCTCCATTAATTCATGTCATTTTACATTTATAACATCTTTTAAAATATTCTGTACTTAATATAAATGTGAGCCTATGTGGATTATGGAGTGGAGGATTTCCTTTTTTCCCTCCGTTTAAAGAATTGATACTTGGCCTACAATAGATATTTTTAGTTGTTTAAATTGAGCTTGCCCTGGCCAGGCAAGTTTTGTGAGTGTAGTTGTTACGAAGTGGAGGTGGAAGTAACTTGTGTCCGTTGGAAGTGTTGGTTTGTGTGCAGTTTAGGCATGCTATGTGATGCACCGGTGCAGGATACTAAGTGTTTTTTTCAGTGTTGTGGAATAGCTCGGGAACAAAGGTACACCTGGTATGGTCTTTGGCTAGGTGTCTGTAGCTACCTTTTGATCTTGCAGAAAAAGCCACCACGTGAGAATGGCCATAAGCCGATAAGTAGCAGTTCCACTGGATGTGTCTCTTCTCCAAGTGCCACGGTACAAAGCCCTAAGCATGAGTGGAAAATCATTGCTTCAGAAAAGACTTCAAGTAAGTGTATTTCCCTTGTCAGATTGTCTAAAATTTATTTTTTAAGGAGTGTTAGTGGAGCTATTTTTTAATACTTTCAAATTGACTACTTGAAGAAAAATCTCTAGACGCAACTGAGTTTGGAGTACAGTAGCAGATTGTTCCTGTCTGGAATTGGGCGTTCAACTCAGGACTGCATAGCAACCAAAAGGAATTAGTGCTTGCCTCTTACAGCACCTCTGTGCTTTCACAGATAACACCTACTTGTGCCTGGCTGTGCTGGATGGGACGTTCTGTGTCATCTTCCTTCACGGGCGGAACAGCCCCCAGAGCTCACCGACAAGCACTCCAAAACTAACGAAAAGCTTAAGCTTTGAGATGCAGCCCAATGAGCTGGTGGAAAAGCCCATGTCACCCATGCATTACGCACGGTCTGGTCTGGGGACGGCAGAGCTGAACGGCAAACTCATAGCTGCAGGTAAGAACAAGGGTGAGTGACTGCTAATTGGAAACCTAGCAGCCAAGCCTCCGAGTGGACATATTACACTTGCTTGTGACAGGCAAACTTGGAAGAGAGGAGGGTTCGATACATCTTCCTTCTTGGCATTCTGGTTTACCACACTGTAAAACAATAGGGAAATAACAACTAAATACTGCTGCTTGCCTAACCTTTGATGCAGTGTGTGTTTCTAATTCTTAAACTAATTCAATCATACTGGTAACATTACTATTCGGCTATTTGTAAGCTCTTAAGAGATGTGAACTACTGGGGCCTTATAAGTTTGTGGATACTTCAGCCTTTCTAGACCAGAAACCCTTGTCCAGTTGAATGTTTTAAATATAAATCTTTGTGGTTCTTTCACCAGGTGGCTATAACAGAGAGGAATGCCTTCGAACAGTTGAGTGCTATGACCCACGTACAGATCACTGGTCCTTCCTCGCCCCCATGAGAACACCGAGAGCCCGGTTTCAGATGGCTGTGCTGATGGTGAGTGCATCCGGTTTCAGGGAGACACGGCCCACACTTAGCTTTTTCTAATAACTGGAGGATGGCAGAAACGCTCATCTCTTACTTCCGGTACAGGGCCAGCTCTACGTGGTTGGTGGGTCCAATGGCCACTCGGACGACCTGAGCTGTGGAGAGATGTACGATCCATATGTAGACGACTGGATTCCTGTTCCAGAGCTGAGAACCAACCGCTGCAATGCTGGTAATGCTGCTCTCCTTCTGAGGTAACCGGTGTTTAAACAGGATGGTTCAGTTCTCAGTGTGTGACCTTATCTTCCACTCACGTAGGGGTGTGCGCCCTGAATGGAAAATTGTACATCCTCGGTGGCTCCGATCCATATGGTCAGAAAGGACTGAAAAACTGTGATGTTTTTGATCCCATAACAAAGTCATGGACAAGCTGCGCTCCTCTGAACATCCGTGAGTTTATTTTTTCTTTAAAAAAGATTTCTTTCCCTTGTCCTCCCTACCTCATAAAAAAGACCTCCAAATAGTATGTATAGTACACACTACAATTTTGGGAGATAGAGTGATAATTTTGGTTTGACTTGACTTCACAGGTAGACACCAGTCTGCAGTCTGTGAGCTTGGTGGTTATTTGTACATCATCGGAGGTGCGGAGTCGTGGAACTGCCTGAGCTCCGTGGAACGTTACTGTCCTGTAAACAACACCTGGACTTTAATTGCGCCCATGAATGTGGCGAGGAGAGGAGCTGGAGTAGCTGTTCTGGGTGGTAAGTACTGGGATTCGGAGAGGTGAGGAGCAGGTGGTGGCAGGAGTTTGTTCTAAGATCCCAAGAGAATGTCAGTGATAACTATAAGCTTATTTACATAATTAAGAATTTGGAAGCAGCCATTTTTGTGTTGCAATGGAGTGTGGTGGTGTATCTTTTCGTGGTCTTTCTCAATCAGAAACTCAGTACTTAATATAAATATATTAATTCATTAATCTTTTGATGAGTTCACTGAATTAAGTTCTAAGTCATTTTCTTCCACAAATCATGCTCTCAATGCATCATTTTGGAGCTTGAATTTATTTCCTTAGAGCAAGAATTTTAAATTATTTGATTTGCCAAACAAAGTAAGTGCAAATCATCTAGATCTGGTTGTTATTCTGTCTGCTCTCTGCCTGATTAGAGGTAAAACTTTTTAGACTTCTTTCCAAGGCATTAAACTTAGTTTTATAGAGACACACCTTTCTTTTCACATTTGGTTTATTGGCTTACATACAATTGCTATAGTGACTTTAACTGGCATTGTGTTTGGAACAAAAGCTGAGTGTTAGTAAGCTTGTGGCTCGGCTGGGGAAAGCAAGGGGGTGTGCCCACACCAGCAAGCAGCCTGCCGGCCTGCAGCCCACTGTGAGCCTGGGCAGTTCCTGTCCTTGAGTGACGTTTCTTTACAATGTTGATGAGATTGGAACTCAATGTTGATGAGATTGGCCCTCGGGACTCAACTCTTGTTTATGTCAATTAGCCTACGATGAAACTGGTTTTGTCATATGTTGTTTCACTTAAAGTCACAGAACCATTCGACAACATTTAAGTGAGGACCTAATAAGTAACAGTATTTAACGTTCAAATTGTTTGAAAATAATTTAAACTGTTCTTTAAAGGAAAATAGTCATAATGTTCAACTTTGTTTCCAAGAAGAAATTTCTTTACCAAAATCATTTTATATAGTTGGAAAACTCTAGGAAACACTCAGTTATTGAAATCTTTTGCATCTTAGTTGTTACACACTAGACTAACACAAACCCTCCAGTGCACAAAACTATTGTGGTGGCCACTTACTGTGTCTTTGGCAAGTTGTCTAACATCTTCGTGCCTTGTTTCAGCTGTGAAATGGCAGTAACAGCAACTACCACACAGAATTGTTGCACTTCAGTTAGGTGGTGCCAACACCCCCCCCCCCCCCAAATTGCCCTGAGTTCCATGTGCCAGTGGGTTTTTACTAGTTTTATTCCGTATATATCCCCAGCCTCTAGGGTGTGCTTGCCACACTAGTAGGCATTTCATAAACACTTCCGACAGAATGAAGAGGCATTTCTAAGAGCCACTGATTTTAGCAAAAGACACGTGTAGGGTTTTTTTCCTTTACCTAGATTTATTTCTCATTTCTCTTTTAGGCAAACTGTTTGTGGGTGGCGGCTTTGATGGTTCGCACGCCATCAGCTGTGTGGAGATGTATGATCCAACTAGGAATGAGTGGAAGATGATGGGAAACATGACTTCACCAAGGAGCAATGCTGGGATTGCAGCTGTAGGGAACACCATTTATGCAGTGGGAGGATTTGATGGCAATGAGTTTCTGAATACCGTAGAAGTTTATAACCTTGAGTTAAATGAGTGGAGCCCCTATACAAAGATCTTCCAGTTTTAACAAATTTAAGATTTTTTTCAAACTAACAGGCTTAGTGATGTAATTGTGTGTAGTAGAGGTACATTTGTGAATAAGGAGGGCGGGTGGGTGTAGAGGTTGCTGACAGCAACACAAAGCTTTGCATATTGCATACTATTAAACATGCTGTACATACTTTGTGTTATTAGGGAAGGAATGCAAAGATGAAGATCTGTTTTGTGTATTTTTAGGGCTACTTTGGTTATTTTACTTTTTGGGAGTTGATATTGTAAAAGAATAAACCGAGAATGGTTTGGGCATACCAATTTCAAGAAGTCCCCTCTCCTCCACCTTTGTTTTGGCAATTTGCACATTAAATGGCTCTTTCCTCAAATGTGTATTAGGCGAGAGGGGAAGGGTAATGAGATACAGGTGGTTGGGTTTTTTAAGAACCCTTTTTCAATAACTGGAAACCCTCTATAACAAAAAAGACTTATTTAACTAGATGGCAATGACTATTTTTGTTTTTATTAAAAGAAAGCTGACATGCCTGCCAAGATTTAATCTTTTATGATTGCCTTTTATAACTTTTTATATCCTTAGAGTGTGTTACCTGTTGAAGATGTGGTGGATTCATATTATGGAAGCAGAGGGGTAGTCTTAACAGCTGCAGAGTGAAGTGTTTCTTTTACACACCTAGAAGACAAATGTCTAAGCATTTGCCTCAGCTGCATTTTTTTTTTTTTTGAGAATGAAGTACCAATGTTTATTTGAATAGAACTGCTGAACAGTAACATAGCTTCCAATTTTTATTTGAAACATCGATTTTAAGTGTGACTTTTTGAGGGTATGTTATATCTAGAACATATTTAATATTCAACAGTAAAGAACAGTGAAATACTTTCTCTTCCAAACAATTCCTGTTTTTAATCATTAGCAAAACAATCCCAAATGGCAGCCCTCGATTGCGAAGACAAACTGTATTGAATTTGAGTGCAGCCATTACCAGACTATGTTTCTGTTTGGTGTTTCTATTCGTATGGATAAACATTGCTTGGGGTGACTTGGTATCAAACTTGTAGTGCTACACAGAAAACTTTCGGGGCCAAAATTAGCACGTCCTAATGCCTGCTGCCGATGCAAATGTATTAAAGGTACTTTGCAGGAAATCCATGCACCATGGGATTAATATCCCTGTGTTTTTTGTGTGCCCATTCATTACTAAATGTTTTGGGGAAACGTTTTTTCCAGTAGCGATGAGTGGGAAAAAATACTCACCCAGCACTTTACATCTGAAAGAAAGACTGATAGAAGGTTAACAGTTTCTTCCCTCAGAGAAGACAAAGCAGCACACAAGAATCTGTTCAACTAGCTGAGACAAGATGACTAGTCGGCGGCTAACTAACTTGGTTAAGAAGAAAATGAGGTACTTTTTCCAAATGTTTCACTGGTACTTTCACACCTTATTTGTATCATCCATTCCACAAACACCACCAAGAAAGGGAAATCCGTTCACCTAGTTAGTGGCTAGTTCCTGACTATATCCATTGTGGTTGTTCTGGACTAAAACTAGGTTGGCAAATTTGAGCCTAACATAATCACTTTGTTTATGTTCTATTTAGCATAGGAAATTAACTTTTAGTTGGGAATTCAGCAGTAAAACCCTTGAAAGTACTTCTCAGTTCCTAAGTAACACTTAAATGCAAATATGTGAGATACTTTGGCTCAGAGTTTTCCTGTATTACCATTGATGCCAAACAGGTATTTTGGTGGCTGAAACTTATTTTTAAAGTATGTTTTGAATATAAGAAGCTTCCATAAGGGGGAAAAAACAGTCGTCAGTGATGAATTGTTACTGTTTATCCACATATAAAAGGTATATTTTTTCTTGAGGTAAGGAGACAATGTGGCATAGCCCCAGCATAATTAATATTTTTTTACCAGTATGTGTTTTGGAGTAATTTAGAAATAATATCAATAATAACCACACTTGAGGTTGGTTGTCATAATGCATAAAATATACTAGATCCCTAAAACAGTAGCAAAATTATAAAATACCTGGTAGAATTAACAAAATAATTGGTATACCTTAGACCTGAAAATTTTTTAATTTTTATTTATTTTTTTACTTTCAAGACAGGGCTTTGATCTTTGGCTTGTAGTCTGTTAGACATGCTTTACCGTTACTCAGCGTGTTTTAGCATTTCTCATGTAATCACGTTTTGGCAGGAACCTCCTGGATTCAGGACTGTGATATTGTGCTAGCAATCTTGCTTGATACCTGTAATCTCTCTGGACCGCAGGATTCTTAATTTAAAAATGAAGTAGGAAGAGGGGAAAAAGTCGGATTACGGTATTTTTGCAACTCCAGAGTTGCCTTTAGAAAGGTCACAGAAAACTCAGTCTCTATAGTATTAGGCATTTATTTGTATTCTACTTGGTTAAAAAAAAAAAAAAGGGACTTGAAGAGTCTTTCACTGACTGAGACCAGATAAATTAACAGGGCGTAAAAGAGAAAGAAAAGCAAGGAAATGTCAATATATGACTCTTAAATGGTAAAGCCAAACCACAAATTTTGTTCTGTAAAATAAATCATCCATGAGGAAGGATAACCTTCCATTTGTTACAACACAGATGGACCTTGACACACTGTTAAGCAAGATAAGTCAGAGAAAGACAAGCATTGTGTAATGATACTTACATGTGAAACCTAAAGTTAAACCTGTAAAAACAAGTAAAATGGTGGTAGTTAGGGGGTCAGGGAAGGGCTGGGTGAGAGTGGTGTGTAAGCGTACAAACTTAGCAGCAAGCAGTAAATGAGCCATAAGGATCTAACACACAGTAAAATGAACACAAACAATATTGTATTATAATCGTGTAATATGGTAAACATCACCACACAGCAGTCATTACAACATATAAATGTATCAAAGTAACGTGCTGTACCTTAAACTTACACAATGTTTCATGTCAAATTTTCTGTTTTTAAAAATCAAGAAAAAAAAGTTGAATCATCTGTAGGTTAAAAGATTACCATGAAGCACCAATTTCCTTCATAATTAAAACAAGTTTTTCAAGAGACTTAAAATGATACATTGAGCAACAAGTAGAATTTATAGAGGGGCATAACTCATGTGCATGCCATGGATTCTTCAAACTCCTAGCACGGTGGCCAGCAAAGTATCTAAGCTTCGCTATTAGCTTCATCACTCACTGCAGGTTGAGTAAGAGAAGCAAAAGCTCAGTTACCACAGATACCTCATGGAAATAGAAGAAGCTAAAAAGAGCATATATTTGAATAGGTGGCCAAGGGAGCAATTACATTCACCTAGCAAAGGGAGTAACACAATTTTAGACCAGGAAAAAAGCACACAGCATACCAAACTTGAATGAGAGAATGAAACAGGAGAGGAAGTGAAACATGCAGCAATTTCAGAATGGTTGCATTAAAAACTGGAAGGCATCTACCAAACGGGATCAGCTGTCCACTAAGGCTACTTGCTACTTGCAAGTCATGGCAAGGCCAACCTTCTACATTAAACTAGTGTTATCTAAACCAGCACTGTTTGAAGGTACAGACTTGAAAGAAAATATCTGATAAAGGATTTGAATTCAAAACTCAATAAAATAATCAAGTTTTTAAATGGGCAAAAGATTTGAATTGACACTTCACCAAAGATGGTAAATGGATTCTAAGACGGTCACTCATAATGTAAAAAGCAAAATGTCATACATACCTATTAAAACTGAACAATATACTAAATTCTGGTAAGAATGCATAGTAACTGGAACTCTCAAATTGTAGGAAATTAGAAAATAGTAAGGTCACTTTGGAAAACAGTTTGACGGTTTCTTAGAAAAATACCCTATGACCCAATCCCATTCCTAGGTGTTTTATCAAAGTGCAGTAAAAACATGTTCATGCAGAAACCTGTATGTGAATGTATCAGCTTTATTCATAATTGCCAAAAGCAAATAGCCTTTCAACTAATGAATGAATAAATTCCATCCATATAATAGAATACTCAATAACAAAAAGAACTGAAGTACTGATAACATCATGGATGGATCTCAGAAGCATGGTAAATGAAAAGCCAGCCTCAAAAGGCTCCATTTGTATAGCATTACAGGAAGTTAAGTTGGAAAAAGCTAGTGTAAAATGATGCTAGGAACTTTGATGGAATAATCCTCATGGATATCACTTGTGAAATCACCAGCTCCTCACTAAGGCAAAAGCAAGGACATCATATAGCAGACAGCCCTTCCCCTGGTGTGACTCCCCATCAGTCCAATCTGGTGGTTCATGACGTGTTTATGATGGCCTCTATTCAAAATACAATAGCCATACATATTGAAGAATGGAGATTTTAAAATCTGAAGCTGCTCTTAAGGATCTGTTCATTCTTGCATCAAATGTATGAAAGCAATGCAATACCTATCAAAATACCAGTGCCATTCTTATCAGTACTAGAACAAATAATCCTGAAATTTCTATGGACTCTCAAAAGACCACCAATAGCCAAAACAATCTTGGGAAAGAACAAGGCTGGATATACCACACTCCCTGATTTCATGCTATATACTACAAAGCCACAGTCACTGAAGCAGTATGGTACTGGGACAAAAATAGACACATCAGTGGAACAGAATAGAGAGCCCAGAAACAAACCCTTGCTTATATGGCCAATCTATGACAAAGGAAGCAGGAATTTACAATGAGGAAATGACAGCCTCTTCAAAAAAGCATTGCTGGGGAAAACTGGACAGATCATGCAAAGAAAAAAAAAAGAAATCGGACCGCTTTCTTACACCATATACATTCAGGTGAGACCTGAAACCATAAAGCTCCTAGAAGACAACACAGGTAGCAAACTGACAGTAGCCTCAGTACTGTCATTATGGAGACGTTCCCTCAAGCAAGGGAAACAAAAGCAAAAGTAAGCAAATGGAATATTACTTGGAAATAAAAAAGAATGAAATCTTGTCATTTGCAACAACATGGATGGGCCTAGAGGGTACTGCCAAGTAAGATAAGTAATAAATACTGGAACGTTTCACTTGTATGTGGAATTGAAAACAAAAACAGACTCACAGGAACTGATGGTTGCTGGGGGGAAGGGTGGGGGAGTGACTGAAAAAGGTGCAGGGGAATACAGTCAATATTGTCGTAAGTGTGCATGGTGACAGATGATTACTAGACTTAGTGTAATAAAAATTAAAGTTTAAGATTAGAAAAGGCAAGAAAGGGAGACAGAAAAATTAAAAAAGACTAAAGTTAGAAGAAAACACCTTCACATATCAATAAAATTTCAAAAATGTTGACATAATTGACTAAGGCACAACATAAAACATACAAAATTAAAATTCCCATAAATATGGGTGGAAATATAAAGCAGCAAGCAGCTAACAGGAGCGAAAGATGTTCTGAAATACATAACACGTATTAAAAAGATAGGAAAAGCAGAGCCAAACCCAACAGTAATAACCAGAAGCAATTCGGGGATAGAGACCTGAGTAACGTTCTTTAGGTTGGAAAGGGATGTTTGTTTTGGCTCCTCGGGAAAGAAAGGGAAAGAGGCGAGAGCAGAGAAGCCTCTCCTTCCCCTGGTTCCTGGAACAGCGCTGAGCCCCAGGCGGAGGCGTGGCCCGTGCGCCAACAGCCCAGCGGGGCCTGCGGACTGCTCGGGAGCATCCTGAGTAGGTTCTGTTACTGGCGAGGCTCACTCTTACAATCATGCCTTGCACACAGCTCAGAAATACAGTTTGCAAGGAAAAGTAAAATCTTACTAAACATAATGTATTGCTTTTTTAAAAAATAAATTAATACTCATAATAGAACACCAAGTTAGATTTAGCCTAATGTATTAACAAAGCCATAATATACTCTATTAAACAAGGACTTCCAGCTTGCTCTATACCTAAATAAGAAATAAGTCAATCAGACACTTGGTTTAGTTAGGAGAAAACCTTGGTCACTGCCACCTAACCCCATAAATCCTGCTGTTTGATATGTAAGGGCAAACTCGGCATGGGGTCCCTCCCTGAGACAGGCACAGGAAAGTGCCGAGCTTAGGGAAGAAGAAAGACTTACTGCAAGTTGGAGCTGAAGTAAAAATTCTATTTCCAATACCTTGGGGAAGTGGAAGGGATGTGTACTATAATCACCAGGTCTACACGGATGACACTTGGATCATACGAGAGCCCACGGTAAGACTGTGTGTGTGGAATGGTCATGTCCTAATTGTTTCTTGGAGTTTGGAAGTGCCACTGGTCACAGGCATATTCAGGGTTGAAAGAGATGCCGATGCAGTGCCTTCCTCAGATGCCACAGTGGCTCCTGCCCCCAGAGGACTGACAAGGTGGCTCTCCTTTCCTTAAGCACACTGGCTCAGTATCAGGAGTGGAGGTAGGGAGGTACTGTCAACTTCAGAAGAGCTGACTCCACAGTTTATCCCGCAGTGGATGCGTTAGGCGTTTCAGAGAACCTCAATGAGACTGTCAGTAATGAGCAATCACCTTTTTATACAAATGACACATTTCTTACAAGTCCCTTGGGTTTGGCTTGAAAGCTCCTCTGGCGTTCTAGAGGCAGTCAGACTCCGGTCCCGTTGCTGAGCATGTCTTCACACCACCCCCTGTTTCTGGCCTCTGGGTACACAGAGGCGTGGCACTGCTGCATGGCGCGCTCCAGCTCCTCCAGCTGGCGGCAGCCGATGGTTAACCTTTCCCTAGGGGAGAAACGTCCGTCACTGCACCAGCCGGCCAGGTAAGTGAAAACATCTTAACACAACAGGATGGCACTGGGGTGTGAAACACATTCTTTGATTATTTGAGAGAGAAAAATACCAAGAGTTACGGTTTCTTAGCACAGACAAAACATGGGAGGATAACAGGCACTTAAACTAGTTCTCAGTCAACACAAAGATCTTGATGCAGTTCCTTGAATACAGGAGTAAGGGTCTCATGGCAGACCTGCTGCCAACAGGCAAAGCTGGAGGCTTGAACACAGTCCCCTGTGTGGCCTCTGAAGGACCTCCCCCAGGAGTTGGGCTGGTGTGACCACGTTTTGATCTGAGGGGTAAGCAAGGCCTGGGGAGCGGGTGTAGATCACATTTTTTTTTTGTCTTATTTAGCTTGGGAGTTAAAGAACAGGTAGACTGGAGGATATAAGAGAATGCACCTCCTGCCGGCAGCACACTAGAGAGGGGATAGGACGTTGACAGAGCATCAACTATTAACATGAATTGCTGAAGTATATTACCTAAGTTATGTAACGAGTATTAGTCACTCTAACTGGAGGTGGAAGCAGAGAGTAATGACCAACGTATGCCATGCCCACGCATAATTTTATCTGAGATGAAGCCTACCTGGGCTCTCAAGTGTCTACAGAGTCCAGATCCCATTGGAACCTATTTAAATGTCCTAGGAAGTCATCTATATGAGTTCATGAAGAACGCCCAGCATCTAGCACAGCATCTGGCACATTAGGTATTCAAGAAGTGACAGTTACTTTCATTACGTAAATGAGTTATTACTTCCTTGGCTTCTATGATTGCTCCAAGCCATCTCCATGGTATTGGGGAAGATCACTAGCTACCTCTCCCTGTTCCCCCCAGCCCCCATGGATGCCTCATGTGGGGTACAAAGGAAAACAAAGGCAATCAGTACTCAGGGAACGAGCAGGCTGGGAAACAGTGGTGGCAGCAGAAGTAAATGCACCATATTCTGAGTGGCCTCGAGTACTGAGGATGTATGGTGTGTGTGAAGCTGATTAAAACCTGACTTTTGGCTTTGTGTACTGTAGTCCTGCTTTCTATACTCGGATTGCTTAAAATTTGGTGTTACGCTGCTGCCAGTTCTTCACAACTGCTCATAAAATGATTTCTGGAGGACCCCCAGAGATCCAAAATGAAAGATGTTTTCTTCAAATTTAAAAATGCAACGCATCCCTATTGCTGTTCTTGATTATTCCACATATGAGAACTGCTCCACTGGTAACTAGACTTTAAGATTTGTGTCTTTTCTTTTTCTTCCTGCCTTCTCCTCTCACAGTTATAAGGTGAGTTACTCTGCTCTTCTCATCCCTGTGGCATTTGGTCTCTTTATTTGTAAGTCACCTGCCGACTGTGTTTCCTGCAGCAAGCTGTCATTGCTGACTAGGGAAGTATCAGGTGTTTTTCATCTTGTATATTTGGTCTATCCTGGAGTACAATGACAGGAATTCTTGAGTTCCTTCTGCCTACGGCTTATATGTACAAAGACAGAATAGTAAGCGTGAGGTCACCTAAGCACTTTTGTCTGCCATTCTTCAATAAATCATCTCACCAGGCGTGGCTGTGAGAGGCAGTCCACTCATTACATGTTTTGATGTCTCTTAGTTGCTCAAAAGTCCCTCCTTTATGTTGGGCCTAAAAACCCCAGTGATCTGACCTGAATCTTAAAACAAAACAAAGTCATTATCCCTTTGTCCTCCAAAAGAACAAATGTTTTGTCTCTTATAGTGATCCTATTTCTTTTTTCCAAACCCTTTCTGGAGCAGAGGTCAAAACTGGAGGTGGCTTCCAGTTCTGTGATTCTATGCCGTGTATTGAGAGCTCTGCCAACAGATCAAAATAAGTGGAAAAAAAGTTTAAATCAATGAAAAAAAAAACCCAAAACTCCATCATCTGATTAATTTCCATGACTAATTTTGTCCAAATGGAATGGCAGTGGTGAATTTAAGTGACCTAATTCCAATTTCTGATGCAATTTTTCCAAAATTCTTTGTAGGTACAATGAGGAAAGTCTAAAACGGGTATTTGTTTTACACCTCTCTGCACTTTGGCATACATTTGAAATGTATGCCGGACAGGGATGCCCACATCCTTTCTGCTCAACATAGTATTGGAAGTTCTACACAGAATAACCCTCCCCCATACAAAATAGGCATACGGATTGTAAATAAAGAAGTAAAATTGTAGATCCTATAGAATCCACAAAATAACTGTTAGAGCTAATAAACCATTTCTGCAACACTGCAAAATAAAAGCTCAACACAAAAAATCAGTTGCAGTTCTATGCAACTAGCAATTCACGATTTGAAAAGGAAGTAACAATGGCAGGAAACATTCCATTTACAGTAACATGAAAAAGATCAAACTACTGAGGAATAAACTTAAGCAAAGAGGCACAGACCTGTACATGAAAAACTTTAGTACATTGCCAAAAGAAATCAAAAACCTAAATTAATGGCATCCCATGTTCCTAGACTGAAAAACTTAATGCGCTGGTAACAGACCCCGGGGCAATCAACACACTTAATGCAATGCCTATCAAAATCCCAAGTCTTTTTTGCAGGAATGGAAAGGCTGATACTAAAATTTACATGGAATTTAAAAGACCCCCCAAAAAGCCAAATCTTGAAAAAGAAAAATAACATTAGAGGACTCACACTTCCCAATTTTGAAAACTTATCCTAAATAACTTCAACCAAAACAGTGGTACTGGCACAAAGATGGACGCACAGACCAGTGGAACTGAACTGAAATACCAGAAATAAAACCTCACACACAGTCAACTGACTTTCGACAAGGGTGTCAAGACCATGCAACGTGGAAAGAGTGGCTTCTTCAACAAATGGTGCTGGGACAACTCAACGTCCACAAGCAAATGAATGAAGTTCGACCCACACCTCACACCATACACAAAAATTAAAACAAATCAATGAGATTTGTTAGAGCTAAAACTATAAAAGTCTTAGAAAAACTTTGGGGTAAATATCCATGACCTTGGCTTCGGCAATGGATTCTTAGATATGACACCAAAAGCCCAAGCAACAGAAGAAAAAACTGCACAAATTGGATGTTACCAAAATTGCAAACTTTTCAACTAACTGAAAAATAAAAAAATTTAAGTAAAAATAAAAACGCAAGAACCTATGTAATTTACCCAGCAAAAATTCCGTTTTGTCCCTTTGGGATAGTATCAACAATTCATGTTTTAAAGCAAATACGCAAATAACCCAGCAGCACTTCTGACACAACTCAGTCCCGGTGCGGCGACTGTAGTGTGCTCCCCCTCTGCCTCCCTGGTGCTCGCCCCAAGCACCTGCTCAGTGTGACACTGAACAGCTTTGCAGGGTTTAGTTCCAAGATTCTTCCGCTCTTTGTGTCTTTGATATTTTGTCTGGTTTCTTATCTGGCAATGTTATTTTGGGGCAAAGCATACATAAAATATGATTAAACAAATCTCTCAAAAAATCATTAAAAACTTTGTACATCAAAGGATACTATCAAGAAAGGGAAAAGACAACTTACAGAATGAGAGGGGGGAGAAAAACACTTCAGGCTAGGCCTCCAGAAAGAGGTCTCTGCACAAGTGCTTCAGGCAAAGCCTCCAAAGGAGGCCTCCCAAGGAAGCCGCCTGCATGTGGCATGCAGGTACAGGGCTGGGCATGGCTGCCCAGGGACTAGGCTCCGAGCACGGCCCGCACCCCAACCCTACCCCGGCGAAGGCTGCAGCCCACTGGCTGCGCTCTGAATCTGGGGTGGGGAAGGCAGCGCTCCCCAACGGACGCTGCCAGGTAAAGCCACGTAACTGCCAATGGTCAGGCCTGAAAGACCACACACAGGATTCTGGTCTGGAGCCGGATTCCTCATTGAGAACTCTACAACTCAACAACAGAAAGAAAAACAACCCAACTAACACTGGCCAGCAAGCACACGAAAAGATATTCAACATCACTAGTAAGTAGGAAAATATAAATCAAAATCACAGTGAGGTAGAACTTCACACTCATCAGGATAGCTATAATCACAAAATGGAAAATAAAGGTCGCTGAGGACGTGGAGAAATTGGAACCCCTGTATATTGCCGGCGGGAAGGTAAAACAGTGCAGCAGCTGTGGGAAACAGTTCCTCAAAGACAAGCACAGAACGACCGTCTGACCCAGGAATTCTACTCTTGGGACACCCCTGCCCACCAACTGTAAAGAATGAAGGCATTCAAACAAACACATGTACACCAGTGGCAACACTCCTCTCACGCTGGCCCCAAGTGGGAAACAAACCGCGTGTCCAAGAGCAGATGGATGAACAGGTGAACAAAATGTGATGTATACTGGTACATACAATGGAATACTCTTCAGCCCTAAAAAGGAATGAACAGCTGACTTATGCAAAAGTGAGATGCACCTCAAAACCATCATGCTAGGTGAGCAAAACCGCATACAAAAGGTCCTGTGTTGTATGATGCAACTTACAAGAAAAGCCCAGAATGAGTAAATACACTGAGACAGAAGGCAGGTTAGTGGTTGCCAGGGTCTGGGCCAGGAGGGGGAGAACAGAGAACCATTGCTTCATGGGCAAGGGGGATCTACCAGGGCGGGCGATGGAAGTGTCCTAGAACCAGAGCCAGGGGTGTCCAACCCGCGGCCCGTGGGCCACATGCGGCCCAGGATGCCTATGAATGCGGCCCAACACGGAATTGTAAATTATGCAGGGACCTTTTTCTTTGCTCATCAGTTTTCATTAGTGTTTGTGCATTTAGTGTGTGGCCCAAGACAACTCTTCTTCTTCCAGTGTGGCCCAGAGACGCCAAAAGGTCGGACACCTGCACAGCACAGTGAATGCTCCCGATGCCACTGAATTGTACAGTTTAAAGTTGTTAATTTTGTTATGGAAATTTTACCTCAATTAAGAAAAGTACATACTTTTATTTTGTATTATCTTCTATCACAAATAATGAAGTCAAATTCACTGCAAAGTATTACTGCACCTAGAGACAAAAATAATGTAATTCTTTTCTACTTAAAGCAGAAACATCAAAGGTCTTAAATCTGAGTTCTAGATTCTTCTTCTCAGGCTTTTTTTCAGTCGAGGATTCTAGGACACAGGGGTTCTCAAACTTCGGCATGGCCTGGAGGGACTGGAAAATAGATTGCTGGGCTCCACCCCCAGACCCGATGACTCAGGAGGTCTAGGGCAGAGCCCTAAGGTCTGCATTTCTTCCAAGTCCCCAGGTGACCGATGTTGACCCTGGGGTCCAGGAACCACAGTTCAAAGACACCCTCAAAGCCGTTACCGGGGAGCTGGTTCTGGGGGTTAGGAAGCACTCACTCCTGAAAGCACTTGCCACAGGGAAGGAAAGCTTCTGGTACACGTACCTTCTTAGGTAGCATATTAGCTGGATATGCCAGGTACTTCACAAGGCTGCTGTTACAACTAGTTTGCATTTCATGTAGAAGAAATGACCTTAGGGACTCACCGTGCAAACATGCCAGAACACTCTGTCAAGAACTTACAGGGCAAAGTGAATTAAACACTTCTAGCTTATTTCTCATACACATAAAAGATATCACACAAGATATATGTGTCTGGTATCTGTCTAACAATCTCATTAATTTACCATCTGGGTTCTCTGAGGCAACCCCTCCTCTGCTCAGGGTGCACAGTGCAGACAGACCCCAGCAGCGAGACCAAATGCCACATCAGAGAGTCTACAAACTATGGAAGGCAGGACACTAACCAGTTCATAGTGTGAAGACCAAGGTTCCCCAGTGCCATGGAATTCAACTCTTGATCAAAGCCACTTTCAATGTAAAACCTTAATTTCCTGCTTTATCAGGCCTATAAAGAAGTTTTATGTTCTTCAGCTATTTAATTACATCCCTACTGCAATAAATATGGTGCCGGGCACATGAACTATGTCCTTCCTCACAACTAACACTGTGTAACAAAAACCAAGGAACAGGAAATTCAGACACTTTAAGTAATTGCTTTTCTTAACATTGCCAAATGCGGCCAGCTATGTGAAAGTTCAACCACTCCTCTGTTTGCACCTCCGGACCACAGGAAAACGCTAACACCCTCTACGTACTGCGTTTAACCCTGCGTCTGACAGGAACCACTGACACCAAAAGAAGGTCTTTTGGCAGCTGGTCTGGAAACTGAGCTGGGCACGATACGGGAGGCCGACACAGGAGACACCGTTCACTGTGAACGGGGCGAACAGTTCCAAAATGAACAGCAGGTTAACACATCTAAAAGCTATGAATCAAAAGCCTGCTGAACAGCAATTGCCATTTTTCAACTCATTCAAGATATTATATATTTGGTTTCAAAATCACCCTTCTGGGTATAAGAGTGGGCTTGTTAATACCATAGTTCAAACCCCTGGGATTGTAGGTGGAAAGAAAACAAAGGAGACAAAAACAGGTACAACTGCTTTAACTCTAAAAATTCAACTTTGACCCCTACTCCCTCTCCACCTCCCACCCCACCCCCTCCAAAACCCCTCCCAATTATTCCAACAGTAGGTTGAACTTGAAGTAATTTAGACATGTGAGCCATCCTGCAAGGGACTCAGCCCTCCAGGTTATCTAGAGTGGGCTTTCCACGCTTCTGAACGCACGGCTGAGGCTGAGACACTATTTTTTACACAGATCTCATGTACACAACCTTCAAGTATAAGCTGTCTATAAAGATCTATAAATAAGAGTACAATTGATTAATTGATAGTCTGCAGATGACAGTAAAAAATCATTCTTGCCACCCGGAACAACATCATGCAGGCCCACTGGCTTCAGGTTTTCTTGGAAAATTTTTTTGATTCTAATGAGCACACCTTCACAGCTGTACTGCTTAGTAACATTTGTGTATGATTATCAATCCTAGTGTCTTGATCTTCAAATAAATTCATCAACTGAGAGTTTTAACAGAAGCTCTTTGATCGTCAACTCCGTCCCTGAACCTGTACACAGAATTCCGTTGCAACAAAGGTGTATTTGCACAGTATCAACAGCAAATAAACAGTGACTGAGTGACATACTGGCATATTACCCAGCAGTGGAAAAACAGTTCTGCTACAGTGCCTGTTCCACACACACAGATTTGTTCCAACTGCACTGATATATTCAAGAACAATTTGAGCACATAACACAAGTTTCACATTTTTTCACATGTAATTTCGGCAGTGAGAGATGCTAGGCGAGCAGAGAAAACTGCACCCAGCTGAGCCAAGCTGCTTGGGGACATACAACACACACTCACGCACACACCTCAGAAACGCACCGGCTCCCTCAGCTTCCTGCGGCTGTAGGCCACGTCCACTCACACCTGGTGCTGCAGCTTCACATCCAATTCCAGATGTCCCTCCCCCAGCACATCACATGAACCGACAGGCTGCAGCTCTTCCAACGACCACTTCCACGAGCAATCCCAGCTCTTTTTCAAGGTCAAGTGTCCATTTTATTATAGCATTTATGTATTTCCTAACTATTGAATATGTGCAAATCTGTGATATCATTTTGACTTTTTAATGCACTCCTGATTAGGTTTTTGAGTGACACGCCCCAGCCCATTTGTTCTCGTGAGCCCTGTGATCTTCGCTGCGTGATTCTGCACAGCGCAGGGGTGACAACAGGAACACACACATCACGTGATGACGGGACTGTAAACCACCCCCGGCTCCACGTCCCTACAAGGTGAATCTCACTGCTGACGTACAAGACAGCGTGGGGTGGAGGGGCAGGGGGTGTGAGACTGGAGGGCAACACTGAACAGGTTGAGTAAATGGACTTTTTGCTCCTCAGGGTTCGTCTGGGCCCAGTGTTAGGCCTATACCCTCTCTCTGCATACAAAAATCAGATATAGACTACTTTTTTATTACATATGAACCAATATGAACCAAATTATTTGTTTAAAAAATATATACAGAGTGATTCCACTAAGTTAAAAAACAGATGCAATTTAATTCACATATTTTTAAGTAATAATATGCAGCAAAACCATCAAGATCAGGTTGAGAATTATAAACACAAAGTCACTTGAGAGGATGGAAGAGAGAACACAAACAGAAATGGGTGCAGGTCTCTTTTGTCAGTGGAAAGGGAGGCATGTGAGTGTTCTGTACACCAGCTGTTCTTCAAAACACGGTCCGAGGACTGTCGGCCTCTTTCAAAGGGTCTGTGAGGTCAAAGAGGTCAAAGCTATTTTCTTACTAAGACTGAGACACGGTCCGCCTTTTGCAACGATACACTCACTCTTGCAATGGTGCACAGCAGTTTTCCAGGGACATGTGGTACAATTATGGAAACAGAGTAAAGGCAGCAGCTATGAGAACCCAGCTTGCTCCTACTAAACCAGACACTAAGAGAACTGCCAACACACACAATGCTACTCTTGTCAGTAATATTCTTGTTTGGAAAAAATTCTCTTCATAATTCCATGTTATTTGACATGTACTTAATTGGCTACTGTTATTTTCAAATAAATAAATATTTTAAATTTATCCATTTTTATTTCCAAAACAGTAAATATTGATAGATAAGAGCCACATAAAGTTCTTTTGGAGTCTTCAATAACTTTTTAAAATAAAAAAGAGTCTTGACACCAAAAATTTTGAGAAACACTTTAAACCTCATACCTGCTACACAAACATACACACACGGCCCTTTTGTACGTAGGAAACATATGAAATATTTCCTACTAATAAAGGTAAAAAATCACAGTGTAGTGAAGACATAAAAAAACCCTTCACCACCAGCAGAAGCTTAGTCAATGGCTTATCTGTGCACAGGTTAAGACTTACCGATACTCAGTCTGTGAAACACAATCATAAAGCTCCTGGGCAGTAAATTTGACACTTTCATTTACCTGAAAAGAACCAAGATACAGCATTAAGAAATATATATATTAAATCACATGAGTAGTAAGAGTATAATTAGAGCGGCCCATGTTCTGAGGGAGCAGAAAGTCAAGTTTCTAGTTTTGCATAAAAGGGACAGAACAGTAAGCATCAGAAGCTCAGTGACCATAATGCTAACACTGAACGACGTGTGAAAATATCGCACCTATTGTTAAAGTCTGATCTGTTCACAGAACCAGAAGTGAGAGGGGCCGGGGTCAGCGAAAACCTCAACAAAGCAGATGATCGCTTTGTAGATCAAATGGACAAAAAAACAAACAAAAAACAAACACATACCCCACGCAACTGATTCATGCTTCAGCTATCCTAGCCTCTTAAAATATTTCCAATTTTAAATATTTATCTTCTAGACAAGGTCAATGAAATGTAAAAAAGTAAAATTTAAAATAAATAAAAACTTAAAGGGCTGGAGTGCCCTTGGGGACATGTGGGTGGGCCACTGCAAGCAGAAGCAGCCACATCTTGCTACATCCAGAACATCAGAAAAAATTCAAGCTGAAGGAAAAAGCCAAGACTTCAGCTCTAACAGCACTTGAGTACTATGGCTGACCGTTCCGAAGTTGTTACTGAGTAAACCTTCACTTCCATTTAAATACGAAGGTTGTAAACTATGTGGAAACATCTACCTGTTTAGAAAAAAGTCTGATTTGTAGGCATTTTCTAAAGAAATGTATTTTTCAGACTGCTGAGGTCTAAATCTTTAACATGTTTACATCCATGAATGTGTAATGAACTTAGACAATACGAACAGTCCTTCATCACACACAAACTAGGCGTGGTGCGCAGGCAGGGGAGGCGGTGCAGGGATTCCCTATCTCTTGAGGCTTGCTGGTGATTTAGCTTATAGCTTACTTCTGTGTAGGGAAGACTCTAGAGCTGTAGAGGGAAATTCTTTTTATCAGATAACTCAACAAAGAGCACAGTGCCTAAAGTCTCAGAAATTCTGAATTAGTAAAAAGGAGATGAAATGAGACCATCCTCTATTTGACTTATCTAAAGTATTGTTAGTTGGCATGCACTTTTTTGTGGGGGAAAAAATGCCTCCATCCTGATTTAATTACTACTACTTTAAAGATTCATATCATAAAAGTCTTCTGTAGAGTTAAAGGTATTATTTGCAAAAATTCCATGAGCTTCTTCAGTAGTTTCATAAGAAAGTCACCATATTTGTGTAGAAAATGTTTCATTCATTGAAAGTTAAAACTATATAGTTTTTAAATATAACATTCGAAATGCACATAATCCTAAATTTTTGCTTAATATTTGTTAATTATATATAATACTTAATACATTTAGTGAATGTATTAAGTTGGTATATAATTTATCACAGTTAACTTTTTAGGTACTTTATAATTTTTACTAAAAGTGTCTTCTAAAAACATCCTAAAATATGTATTTAAACTATCAACCAGTCCAATTTCTACTTCTTTTTTAAGATTTATTTATTAATTTATTTATTTTTAGAGACAGGGGAAGGGAGGGAGAAAGAGAAGGAGAGAAACATCAAGGTGTGGTTGCCTCTCTCATGTGCCCCCTACTGGGGCCCTGGCCCACAACCCAGGTATGTGCCCTGACTGGGAATCAAACCAGTGACTCTTTGGTTCATAGGCTGGCATTCAATCCACTGAGCCACACCAGCCAGGGCCAATTCCTACTTCTTTACATGTTCTGCTCTGGTCTCAGGGCCTTTGACATTTTCACGATTGCCCCAGCATACCAGAACCTGTAACATGTCAAACTTGGGCAAGCGAATGCTAACTACACTGCAGATGCCTGATCAGAGGATGAAGGGAATCGCCTGTTCTCCATCAACTGTTGAGGAAAGTCAGCTGAAGGCTGGTTTTGTATGTGATACAATATGAACATGAAGTCGTTCCTTAGGCCTTTAGTAGATTTTTGGAAAAATGAGTACTAGATGACTCTTTAGTTTTAAAAGTGATCACCCAGATCCAGTGGACACTTATCCCTGGAGCTGGATAAGTGTCCACTGGAACACAAGGGTGATGTGGGTCCAAGTCATAGGTGACTTACCAAAAAGGCAATTAATTTGCTACTAACAGGGAAAACTAAAACCAAATTAATGACCTATATGGCAGATTCTAGCCTGAAATATCTTGTTTCATCATATTCATTAATTTTGACTCAAACCATTTTCAACCACACTGGGACATTTTAAATTATACTGTTAAATATCATTCTGTGCTCGCTGTACAATTTTAATTCCCAGGGAGTAATAGTTAAAAGATGCCTTTGTCAGTAAACATTATTAATGTGGATTATGGAATTGGAGTCATTAATTCATTTACTATTACAAAGAATGCCAAATATTACAAAGTGGCTATATTATTTTTAATTCTGAAAACTTCAAGAACAAAAGGTAAAGATTAATATTAAAACAGCCAAACACCTTAAAAACTTCAGATGGTCCTATCACTGTTTATGATAAAATGAGATAAATATCTCCAATGTAGTAATTGGTATAGAAAAGAAAGTTTTGCTAAGAGAAATGACTTAAAAAATCTGGAAATCAATTCCACATATTCTTATAGATAGTGTTAGCTATTTTCTCCCAACACTTTAAGCAACAGGAAGCCCTAAAAGACCTATGTCCCAGATTTTTCCAGGGTAAGTGATTTTAAAATTATGTTATTTCCACAAATATATTTTTGTTAGAATTAATAACTAAATTTGAAATTCAGAAAGAATGATGAAATAATTAAATATATATGAATCATCTCAAATGAGGAAACCCTGATCACATAATGTGGTTAAGGCTGAGTTTTAAAAAAGCACACGTAAACACTGTTAACGCCAAACACTTCCTCTGTGCCTGGTACTGTACAGAGCACTGTCCACAGGGATATTAAGTTCCTTGGGTTTAAAGAAGACTGTAACTTTTATATACTGGTATTATGCTCACTTTACAAGTGAAGAAACTGGACAAAGAGAATTAAACAGGTGGCAGAACCACACTGCACACTCAGTCATGGTTTCTTACTGTCAGGTGTTGCATACAAACAGTTAAATGAGAAACTGAGCAGGAATAAGAGTGAAGAAACACATTTAAAGGAGTTTGACTCCATAAGAAATGTGAGATGTGGATATACATCATATTCCTTCAAGTAGAGCATTTTAAAAATCACACAGACACTTGAATAGAAAGAATATACGGGAGCACGGGCAAAGAGCTCTAGGCAAATGGGAACCAAAGATCAGCAGGACACCTTCCTGGGATCCGCAAGCACGAGGAAAGCGTGCAGGCTCATTTACCAAACGCCCTGGGCAGCCGCCTCCAGGGTCTATGCTGTGGAGGAGGGGGTGGAGGAGGAAGAGGAAACTAAATCACAGCCTTCCTTCTCAGTGACCTGTGCTTCCGGACCAGAGGTGGGTTCTCACCCCCTGGGGGTCAGCTGGGGCACTGAGCTGGGCGGGATGTGTCTGGCTGTCCGGTGACCAGGGAAGCTACTGACAGGCAGCATCTGAGGAGCAGGAACGTTAAAGGACAAGCCGCGTCCACACAAGAAGTAATGTAACCTGTCCAAAAGGCCAACAGCTCCTGACGACAAACAATTCTGCATTGTCGGAAGTGTATTATTATAGGATTCCACTCTGTGTTTTTACTTAGAGAACCAAAAACAAACACATCATGTACTGGGAAACTTCTGTGGCACCCAAGAATTACCAGCAAGTATCAATGAAATAACATTCCATTACGTTCTAGAACTCTACCATGTGAATTTATATTAAAATTTCTGTATGGTGGGAATATGTTAAACATTTAAAAATATTTCTCATACCTCATACTTGATTAAGACATTATAGAGAGTCTCAACATCTTGATAACTACTGTTGGGGACCAAAATCCTAGAAAATAAAATATAATAAAAGAATGAATGGTTAAAAAAATAGCTGAACTTTTTTTCAAAAAGCATATTCATATTGTAAGAGATAACTTGTATAACCATCTTAGAATGTTTACAAAACTTTTTTGGTTGTAATCAATAAAAAATTATAAAATCATGATCTTAATGAAACAGAGCAATTCATTAAAGTATTTTTGCTTATTTACACTGATACTTACATCATCAATTAATCAAGAACCGTAATCATTCTATGAAATTATAGTTCACATTTTGAGTTACGATATTGATTTCTCAAAAGGTACACAGAAATATGAAGTGTGTTTACACTCCGTATCTTTTAAGCTGCAGATAAAGCTGCAAGATCTCCCCCCGAAGTGCCCAACCAATCCAGACAACTGATTAAACTATGAGACACACAATCTAATAAAATCTTTTGTGACTAAATTCAAATAATACTGTCTGAACTATCAGCCTAGCATTATATGAAAAAGCATTAGCAATCAGACTGTTACTAACAGTGACTCATAAAAATAACATAAAATGTAAACATATAAATAACAAAAACACAAAGAATGGAAACAAGGAAAAAATAAAAATAGTAAAAATGATGGCAAAACATCTTTCTCCTTCTAGCAGGAAAGGAATAATTCTCATTTTCCTATACTAAGTATTTTTTAATTCTTTCAAGATGAAGATTTTTTTTTTTTATTTTGAAAAAAGAAAAGGAAACAGTCCTTTCAACATGGTACAGTGGTTATCAGCAATGTCTGCTTGGGTTTGTTGAACTGTGTGACCTTGTTCTGTGTGACTTATTTTTGTTATCTGTTAAATGAGGATGGTAACAGTCCATACTTCACAAGGTTATTGTGAGAATTAAATAAGCTACTATATGAAAAGTCTTTATAACAGTGCCCGATATTCAGCAAGCACCATATATCAATGATAACAGTAACAACTATTAGCATCATCTAATAGTTTCAAGCCACAGAGTAAGTGCATGAAGATCTAACTAAAGAGAAACCAAAACCAAACTACCCCCAATTAATTCTTAAATTCCAAGAACCTTTTAATTATAACAATGTCTCTAAGAGCATTTGAGATCTGGCTCCCAGCATATGTGGTCACTTTGGTTTAAATAAACTCTTATAAAAAAAAAAAACCACAAACAAACGAAGTCTCTAGGTCCTCTCATCCTTGTCAACCCTTGATATCATCAGGGTTGTTGTCACTGTTAGAGTTATATGACCTCAAAATAATCTTATTAGATCTTTAATCTATTTGGCTTTTATTTGACCGCAGGAGACCTTTTATAAATAATTTCTCAGGATATAGTCACAGTTTCAAAGGGCCTACACTCCCTTGGAGGAGACATATACAAAATATCTTTAAGAATATACAGAAATCTAAATAAGAATACCATTTCATGGAAAAAGATTTTCTCCCAACAATCTTAAAATACATCTCCTAATCCTCCCCCCCTCCAAAAATAAAAATAAAAAAGACAGAGGATAGTATGATATATAGGAAGGAAGGGTCCATAAATAATTTGCTTAAAATGGTGAGAACAGAGCTATCTAGGTAAGTTAAACCAATCTTTCGGTAAGATGAAGGAAAAAACAGGGTTTTCTAACTCCGTTGTAAGTTAGTCTGTAAACACACTATCAGCAAAGCAGACTGACTGACACCTATACATTTTTAGTACAGCTTTGGAAATACTCAAAAAGAGGGTTAGAAAACTAGATCAAACGAGATGTTTTATATTAAGAGCCTTATAAATTCCGAGCTGATTAGTGCAAAAGAAAGTACTTCACTAGACAATAAAATTAACATTTCTTTATCCTGAAATGCTTTACAGAAAAACTAGTTTTAGAAAAGTCAGTCATTTATCTATAGCGACAAGTCATAAGCAAAGAAAGAAACAAAAGAATTACATCATCCTAAAATGTTAAACCCCGAGCCTGACTTTATTTTTCAGTTTTACTGAGGTGCAGCTTACATACCACAAAACCCACTCATTTTAATAAATGTACCGAGCTGCACAAAAATCGCCACGATCCAATTTTAGACCGTTTCCTTCACCCAAAGAAAGGTCGCTCCGGCTCATTCGAAGTCATTCTCTGTTCTCACCTCCAACCCCAGTCCCAGGCATCCACTACTCTATGGCCTGTTTTCTGTCTTTAAGATCTTTCCTTCTCACTCTTGCCAAAGCATAGTTGTGACTATAAAGAAGAGAGCACACTAAATACAGAGTCTGTGAGAAGAGCATACTAACTACAGCATCTGCTAGATGAGGCAAACTCTACTTACTGGGTAACGGCTAACTCTCACAGCATCTGTTTTAAGTAAAAATGCAAGATACATGCTGAAAATGCCCAGATCAGAGAAAGACCCCCCATATTCTCTCACTCAACAAATATCTGAGGCCTACTGTGAACCAGGCACTGTTCCAGGCCCTTGGAAACAACAGTGAACAGAAAGGCAAAGATTCGGAATAGACCAAAGCATCATAGTTCTAAAAAGCCTAGAAAGAAAAAAAATCCTGACCCACCCACCACAGGAAGATAGTGAAGAAAATTATCTCGTTTTCATCCATTTAACTTTCTTCTTTGCACTTTTTAATTGCTACTTTGAAACAAACTAGTTTGCAAATTATTTCTCCAAATGTAAACACTTGAGTAGTTGATAAAATAGCACAGAATTATCTTCTAATGAAGAAAGGTCTATTGGTATGTCAGCTATATTACTGTTATAATCTGAATAAAACTATACATGTTACTTCTTAGAACTAGAATATACATCATAAATTTGGTTATAAAATGTTTTATCCTTAAAGAATGTTTTCAGGTAAACTGAGCCACAAATAGACTAGACAACCTTTATTAAAATACATTCAATTTAAGGTTGAATTTAGACTTCATTACATCTTATGAATGTTGTTTATAAGAATGGAATTCTGGCTGTATAAAAAAAAGTTGCCAACTTTTACTAACTAAAAGTACAGCTTGTTGAACATACACAGAAAATAAAATGGAGAGAAACGATTTATGAACTTTCATGCCTCAGTAATTCCCCACACAAAAATTCTTGAGAGGTCAGCGTTCTCTATAGCTTTCTCATGGATTTTTTTTACAGCAGTATGAAAACAAAAGACCCTTTGAATGAAAGTCCTAAAATTACCCTTTGATGGCAATTTTTAAAAAGAGTAACAATGAAAGAATCAGCCTTTTAGAGGAAATGAAATACTTTTCAGTAAATGGTATTTTTTATTTACAAATATATCCACATTTGTTTTTTCAAGAAAAATTCCTAATAAATATTTATCAAATGCATACTATTGTTTCAAATGTACATTATTCTAAGAGCTACAGAATATAAAAGAAAATTATAACACATGGTTGCCTATCTTTAAGTTGATTATCTTTGAAATTTTTTTATTTTTTTTAAAGATTTAATTTATTTATTTGTAGAGAGAGGGGCAAGGAGGGAGAAAGAGAGGGAGAGAAACATCAATGTGTGGTTGCCTCTCATGCACCCCCTCCTGGGGACCTGGCCTGCAGCCCAGGCATGTGCCCTGACTGGGAATCAAACCAGCGACACTTTGGCTCTCATGCCAGCACTCAATCCACTGAGCCACACCAGCCAGGCCTATTATCTTTGAAATTTCACTTTAGAATTTTGGAATCAGAATTGGGGAATAGCTATCTGAAGCAGCATTTAATCTGAAGCTCCCAGACGATTTAGAAACCAAGTCTGATCTGAATGTACTCTGGTTTGTCTTACAACAGCATCAACAATAAAACATAGCGTCTTACTGAACACTTACTAAAGTCTGACACTCCTTTGAACACCCTGATTTTAGTTATGCAAACTGGATGATGTTACCTACTTTCCTGCACCGCAGTTCACCTGTGGAGTGAGAAAGTAATACTTCATATGTTAAGTTTTATATATGAACTAAACGAAATAACACATCTTAAGTGTTTTAGCACAATGCCTGGCACATGTCAATAAATACTGGCTGCTATGAAAAGCAGTTTTCAGATGTAGAAACCAAAGGTTAGAGCTGCTAAGACCTTTCCCAAGATTACCACTGCCATCTTCTTGCTTCTAAACGATTTCATTAAATCAAATAAAATAAAGTCCTTTTAAAATAAAAAGAATTCTACAGGTAAGCAAAATCTGGCGAACTACTCTGTGCATGTTTGAACACGAAATCTCTGTGGTTGTTTCATGTTTCTCAAGGCACAAAGGAAGGTGGCAGAACCATCTCTCAACTACAAATCCTGATTCTTCACCACAAAGCACTTTGAGTTTTCTATTTGCATATGAGCAATTAGCATTAAGTAAGCAACATGATAAACGGAATTAAACAAGTTTCATTCCCATCTCATCTAATACTAGGTAAATATCAGTGTATCTCTTTAAGAAAGAAGTTATGCTATTCCAACTTTAAAAAAGAGACAAACAGGCACTTCCAGCCAAGATGGAGGCAGACACACTGTACCTCCTCGCACAAACAAAATAAGGACGACAATTTGGAAACAAAAAACAACCAGTACTGACAGAAAATCAAACTGTATGGAAGTCCAACAACCAAGGAGTTAATGTAGACACATTCTCCAGACTGGCAGAAGGGGCAGGGGCAGGGGGCCGGGCAGAGAGGGGTCTCGGCAAAGCAGTGGCTGGTGGACTCCGGGCTCACAAGGTGGCAGCGGGCAGACCCAGTGAGGCAGGAGATTGTGGAGGGGTGCAGTGCACAGGCGGCTGGCAGACCAGGCGGTCCCATGTTCATACACAGATAAACCAGGCAAAACTGGGGAGCGAGACAGACTGCACAACCCAGGGTCCAGGCATGGGGAAATAAAGCTTCAAAACACCAACTGAAAACACCTGTGGGGGTTGAGGTGCCAGGAGAGACTCCCAGCCTCACAGGAGAGTTCGATAGAGAGATCCACAGGGTCCTAGGACGTGCACAAGCCCACCCACCCAGGAATCAGCACCAGAAGGGCCTAGTTTGCTTGGGGGAAGTGAATGAAATCTGGCAGAGGGTGGAGCAAGCACCATTGTTCCCTCTCAGACCCTCCCCCACATATGGTGTCACAAACCAGTGATGCAGGTTGCCCCGCCCAGGTGAACACCTACAGCTCTGCCCCTCATATGTTAACAGGCGCGTCAAGACAGAAAAAAAAATGGCCCAAAGGAAAGAACAGATCAAAGATCCAGGAGAAATACAACTAAGCAACAAAGAGATAGCCAACCTATCACGTGCACAGTTCAAAGCACTGGTAATCAGGATGCTCACAGAATTGGTTGAATTTGGTCACAAATTAGATGAAAAAAATAAAGGATACACTAAGTGAAATAAAGGAAAATGTACAGGGAACCAACAGTGATGGGAAGGAAACTGGGACTCAAATCAATGGAGTGGACCAGAAGGAAGAAAGAAACATCCAATCAGAAAAGAATGAAGAAACAAGAATTCAAAAAGATGAGGAGAGGCTTAGGAACCTCCAGGACATCTTTAAATGTTACAACGTCCGAATTATAGGGATACCAGAAGGAGAAGAGGAAGAGCAACAAGTGGAAAAGTTATTTAAACAAATAATAAAGGAGTACTTCCCAATTCTGGCAAAGGAAATAGACTTCCAGGAAGTCCAGGAAGCTCAAGAGAGTCCCAAAGAAGTTGGACCCAAGGAGAAACTCACTAAGGCACATCATAATTACATTAACCAAGATTAAAATGAAGGAGAGAATCTTAGCAGCAAGACAAAAGGAGAAAGTTATCACAAAAGAGTGCCCATAAGACTGTCAGCTGATTTCTCAAGAGAGACCTTACAGGCAAGAAGGGGCTAGAAAGAAGTATGCCAAGTCATGAAAGGCAAGGACCTACATCCCAGATTGCTCTATCCAGCTAAGCTTTCATTTAGAATGGAAGGGCAGATAAAGTGCTTTCCAGATAAGGTCAAATTAAAGGAGTTCATCATCACCAAGCCCCTATTATATGAAATGTTAAAGGGACTTATCTAAGAAAAAGATGATGAAAGACATGTATAGCAAAACGATAGCAAACCACAATTATTAAAACCACACCTAAAACAAAAACAAAAGCAAACTAAGCAAACAACTAGAACAGGAAGAGAATCACAGAAATGGAGATCACAGGGAAGGTTATCAGCAGGGGAATGGGAGGGGGAGAGAGGGAGAAAAGGTACAGAAAATAAGTAGCATAGATGGTAGAAAGAAAATAGGGGGAGGGTAAGAATAGTATGGAAAATGTAGAAGCTAAAGAACTTATAAGTATGACACATGGACATGAACTAAAGGGAGGTAATGTGGGTGGGAGGGGAGTGAAGGGGGAAAATGGGACAACTGTAATAGCATAATCAGTAAAATATATTTTAAAAAAGAGACAAATAGAATAATCCCACTAAAATTAAAAAGCAAATAATATGTTAAAATGATTTAACGTCTAAAGTAGGATTTTTAAAAATTTAAGTAAAACTATTTTCCTGCTAAGGAAAACTAAAGCCACAGACTCGGGAGTAGGGAAAGTCCAGAATATTTCAGCTTAATATCTAAGTCTAGAAATTCAAAGGAGAGAAAGTATGTTCTTAGATACTTATAAATCATAACTTACATCCCACAGGGCTCAATTGATTATGTTCCCTGCTGGTAAGACAAAGTTTTACATTAAGATAATATCTAAAACAGTGTTTTGAGAGTGTGAGAAAAACTAAAGTTTAAGAAGTAACCACGTGGCGTATTTCACTCAGTGTAATGGCCTCAGGGTCCAATCATGGTGTAGCACGTGTCAGGACTGCCGTCTTCTTTAAGGCTGGGCAATACTGTATTGTATGCCATGTACCAGTTTGGCTTATGTGTTCGTGGATGGACGCTCGGGCTGTGCCCACGGCTTGCCCACTGTGAACACTGATGCTGTGAACGTGAGCATGCAGATATCTCTTTCAGACACTGTTTTCAATTCCCCTGTGTATGTACCTAGAGTGGTCAAAGTCACAGACAGTGAGTGGTGGCTGCCAGGGGCTGGGGACAGGGGGAAATGGAGAGTCGGTGTGTAATGAAAATCGAGCTCGGTTATCCAAAATGGAAGGGTGATGGAGAGGTTTGGTGGTGGCGACTGCACAGCATTATGAATGTATTTAACACACGAATACATTTTTAATACACTTGAAAATGGTAAAGGTAATCTTTTTTATGTATATTTTATCACCATAAAAATTGGAAAACTTACATGAAATGAAAATACTCATTTTAGTATCATTTTAAAAACTCATTTTATTGAGGTAGATCTTCTAAAGCTACAAACTGACTAGAGACTTAATTATTATTATGAACACGATAACACCAGATTCAGCATCTTCTTAGTGCCAGTGCCAGGGACTGAACAATGCTATCTCCTTTAGTATTTGCCACTATTATAAATTAAAGATTAGGACACAAGTACAAAAAGGTTAATTAATGTATTTAGGTGACAGAGCTAATGAACGGATGGAGCTGTGATTCAACTTCGGGTCATTCTGACACTCAGTGCCTTGGCTGTTATCATTTTAATATGGTGACATGCCTGGTTAATACTATCAAACTGGATTTTGCTAATGATGAATTTAAGTGTTATACTGATAAACTGAGTGAAGATTTGTCAAACCAACAATGATGAAACACTCAACAGCAAAAATATCTTAGATCTTAAGAGTGTCTCTTTTTTTGCTCATTTATTACAAGTAAAATTAAAATCATGTTTTCTATAGTTGATTTGGTGAAATCTGCTATGCAAATGAAAGATATCTATCAGCCCCAGATTTTGAAAGAATACCATTTGTAACTCAAAATGATAAAAAGTCAAAAATCAAATTAAACAATTTAAACAAAATAGTTATTTTATGTTCATGTTCTTCCTTTGGAGACAAATAATTTTGCAAGCTGATTATACTAATTAGATATAATTACCAAGTACAGAAACTTTTGAGTAGCTTACAGAAAATTAATAATTAAATTTAATCTACTCAGAATAATGGAAATCTTTTTTAGGTGGGGCCCTGGCCAGGTGGCTCAAAGGGCTGGGGAGTTGTCCTGCACACCCACCGAGAGACTGAGGGCGGGGTCCCCGCTTGGGGCCCCGCACAGGAGCCAACAGATTAATGTTTCTCCCTCTCTCTCTCCCTCTCCCTCTCTCTCTCTCACCTTCATCTCTCTCTAAAATCAATACACATATCTTTGAGTGAGGATTTTTTAAAAAGTGTGGGAACAAGAAGAGTGTATAGGTAAATTTCATTATAAAATAAATTCTATAGAAAAAATATTTTGATAGAGGAAAAAACGTATATGGCTTACATGTGTGCCAGACTTAAACACAGTACAATTAAAAGATACTGACAAGTACTATAATTTTCTCTTAATTTTGCAAAAAGGTTAACACTATATATACCCCATACACTTCTCACTAACCTTATCTCTTATCTGGGTTGCCAGCCCCTCCTCCAATGATCTACATTGGCATGTTAGCACAATAATACAATGGTGATGGTAACGGTCTGTCTGGAGTCAGCCCACTTGAGTTCAAATCATAGTTCTACTACTTACTAGTTGAGTGGCATCAGATATAATTTACCTCTCTCTGTCTCAATTTCTCATTTGTAACAGAGACAACATCAGTACTTATCTGACAGAACTGTTAAGAGGACTGAATGAGTTAATAAACATAAACATAATATACTTGGAATAGTTCTTGAATCAATAAATGTTATCTGCTATTACTGTTGTTGTTATTATATTATTTATCATATCTGTCATCTTAAAAAACGCCCCCTATTATCACTGTAATCTTGTCAACTGAGAATTAAATGCACACTCAGTTCAAACTGTCCAGGGACTTGTTCTCTTCTTATAGGGCCTGTCCAGCAGGAAACTTTTATGTGATCCATATGAAAGGCTATGGTCTTGTCTCCTTAGTCCTGGATGTTGATGAGAACAGCAACAGAAGTCAAGAAAAAAGAAAGGCAGATTTCCAATATGTACCTAATAACATCTTCAATCCCTCCTAATTATTGTAAATGAGGTAAAAGTGGAGCCAAATTCTACCAATTTTTATCAACACAGAACCCAAACTATAAAATATACTCTAAGTATGGGGGAACATGGGGTCTATGCTCTATCCGTTGGCTACCCAGTAGATAAGAACAGGCTCTTTCACATTGCTAGGGTCCATGAGCATCTGCCATGTTATTGAACCCAGGACAAAACATGAGTAGTTCTGATAGGGGAACTCAAGAGTTAAAGACTGTCCAATAGTTCCAGTCACAGTTGATAGGCTTCAGTGATAACTGCAGGTGGAAAGCTGTTATTCCAGGATCTACTTAACTCCAGGGGAAGTCAAGGATTCAACCTCTGTGTCCCAGGGGGGAGACGGTATCTGAGCCACGTGCTCCAGGGAGGGACACAATGATACAGACAAAGAATGCAGATAACCAAGTACTAGGAAAATCATCCCAGGGCTGCAACTCTTATCCAATTAACTTTTTTTCTAAACCCTTCACCTACCCTTTCTTCTCCTCATAAAAAGTCTAGCTTGAGATGAGATTTTAAGATGGTTTTGAATAAAGCACCCTTAAAGACTCAGTCCTCGTCTCTGCTTACCAGTTCTGGTAGTGACAGGCAGCACAACCGCTGACTTTTCAGTTTGCATTCTAGTCTCGGTTTTATCTTTATGTGGCTTTGAGTTAATCTATGGGAACTGAGGTCAATGCAACAATTTATCCCCAGAAAAGTCATGGGAAGAGAACTTGAAATATTTGGGATCTGATGAAAAGACAGATTGTATTAGTAACAAAAATCCAACTCTCTAATTATGTTTAGTGTTCATGTAGAAACAACCTTCAGAAAATCTTAAGTATGTCCACAAAGCAGCATATTCTTATCTTGGCTAACAAGTCTATGAAGGTAAGGTGTTTTTGTTTTGTTTAGGGCATAAAAACTTTTAAATTTTATTTAAATATATTTTTTAAGATAAGGTGTTTTCTAACTGCCAATTCAAGCCTCTGTCACATCTTCTGTGATACACTAGTTGAGTACTATATGGACGGATCTTCATTCATAATGAAAAAGACATTTTTGACAAGAGGTCTGGAATGGGCTGGTGAAGCAGGGTCAGAAGACCTTGGGACCCCACACCATTATTCAGGAAGTTCTGAAAAAAGCCAGCCATTGCTGTCCCAAGAGGTCTATCACACCAATCTTGAATTTCCTCAAATCCACCACTTATTTTTGTTTCTGGGCCTTGGCTATTGTTACTGGCTGAACTGTGTTCCTCTAAAATTCATTATGTCAAAGCCCTAACCCCAGAGCCTGAGGATGTGACTACATTTGGAGATGTCTATAAAGACGTGATTAAGTTAAATGAGGTCATTTGGGTGGGCCCTGAACCATTAAGATGAGAATTATGGACACACAGAGACACCGGGGATGCACACACACAAAAGAAAGACCATGTGAACAGGCAGCAGGAGGGCAGCCATCTGCAAGCCAGAGGAAACCAACCCAGCCATCACACCTTGATCTTGGACGTCAATCTCCAGGACGTGAGAAAATACATTTTTCTGTTGTTAAAGCCACCCATTCTGTGGTATTTCATTATAGCGGTCCAAGCCAACTAATACAGTTGCCGTCCTGAAATACTGATAGCCCAGCTTTTAGGAAGCCATGGGCCTCACGGTCAAAAGACAAAACATGTCCCAGAATATGAGACTAACGTGCAATTCACCGAATAGCTAGTTGCTAAATAACTGCACTATTTGCTTTGCTTCGTATCATTATGCTTCCTGCTGAATGATAACCGTTCCACCTGAGATGGTGCTGCCGGAGACCAGTTCCATGCTCAGCACTGACAGTGTGCCGCAGGGGCCAGAAGGAGCACGGCAAATGGGCCCTTCTCTCTCTTCTCCTTAGTGCGGAGGCCCCCATGGGGTCAGTCGGGTCTTCAGTGAGTCCCGTACAGGCTGTAAGACCAGACACTGCCAGCTAAATCCACACCACAATCACAGATTCACCTGATGCTGTGTGCGTGTTATTCCCTGATTAATCCCACCTCACTACAGGGTACTTACTATCTTTCCTCGTAACAGGGCACACAGGATCACAAGAAAGAAGCCCAGCAGAGGTAGAAGCTCAGGGTAAAAGAAACAAAAATTGAATTACCCGGTGTTCCTACCATTTACTGCTGTAAGATCTTAATACTGTATACCCGTCAGGGCTGGGACACAATTCTGTCACTGCCTCACTACAAGCACACCTCACTAGATGCAGGAATTGGTGACCTTCTGCCAAAAACACCAAAGAAGTGTTCTGTTTAGAAGAACCCAGAGGGAAAACAACTGAAGAGTAACCCTTTTGTGATTATGGTACCAATATGTTTGCCTGCATTTGATCAACAACAAAAGTACACCTTTTAAAATATATTAGACTTTAAAAAATCAATAAAATAAAATATATTAGACGTTTTATAAAAAGAGAGCAAACCAAATCATGAGACACTATCTCACACCCATCAGGATGGCCACTGCCTGGGCATACATGCCAGAAGCTGGAAGCTAGGATTCAAAGAGACATTTGCACACCCGTGTTTACAGAATTGATACTCACAATGGCCAAAAGGGGAATTAACCTAAGTGTCCACCACAGAATAATGAACAAAATGTGATATATAAATGAAATAAAACATTACTATACAGCTTTAAAAAGAAAGGATTCCCATATATGCCATAACATGGATGAACCTTGAAAACAGTACAGTAAGTAAAATAAGCCTGTTACAAAAGAAAAAAAATGTTGCACCATCTCACTTATGAGAGGACAAACCTTGGTCAGCATAAAGGCCATTCTGAGGAACCAGAAGATGCTTTAGAATTAGTAGAGCAAAAGAGTTGAGAATAGCTTCATGTGTCGTTATCAGAGTCCCTTTTTTTTGTAACTCTGATGTTTACTTATAATGAATAGTTTTGTCTTTTCATATATTATCTAAGAAACAGTTATACTGATTTGGCCCTTTGTTTCCTCAAGGAAATCTGAAATAGCCTCTTCCCTAGCCTTGTGATCTCTGCTAGCTACATGTGCTTCCGCCATTCCCAGTCCTTGCCTCCAAGTCCCACCCGAGCCCACTGACGCCTAACATCTGCGCCCCACACGCTCGTCAAACATTCATTCAGTCAGAAAGTTTGTGCATTAAAAACTGAGTTCTCTAGAATCAGACCAGTTCCAGTAAGTCACTCTGCAAAGTACAAACTGTGTGACCTTGGGTACATCCTCCATCATTATCTCAATTATAGATTTTACTTATCATCAATCAAAAACCAAATCTAGCTTTATGTCACATAAAAAAATAAATAATGACCCATAAAGGTGGAAGATAAAGAAAAAATACTAACAAAAAAGGCCATAAAGAAGAGCTCATCTAGCAGTTTATTAAACTTATTTATTACAAAATAAACTTGAAGGCAAAAAGCACTATTAGCAGAAGAGAGGACCCATCCACCAGAAAGACACACCATAACCTCAGAATATACAGGGTCCGGCAGAGGTAAGGCCTGCTTGAATGTGGTTGGTAGGGCAATAATTCGGATGTAATAATTTATAGTTTTAATTTGAATACTACCTAAAACACTATATGGTATGCCTGAGTGTGATATTATTATCTTACAGAATAACATGCTTACGATTTTGTAATAAAAAAGGGACATTATTTGTGCCACACCCTGTGTAAAGCAAATGTTGAATGTTTTACAAAGAAATTGAAAAGCTCACAATTACAGTTGGGAATTTTCATATCGATCACAGAACTAGTCAGACAGACAAAAATTAACAGGCATTTAATCTAATGGACACAGAGAATCCTGTGCCTTAAAAAAATAGAAGAAAACAGAAAGGAATCAGATGATACCAGTTTAAATGATGAGTTTAGTGTAAGAGAGTATGAGCTGAAAATTCACAACTGAACCAAGAAGAGAGGTAAGACTGAAAGTAAAGTTCAGAGAGTTTAAAGTAGATGAGATCGCAGGAGGAGAGCATATAGGGAGGTGGTGGTGATAGAATACACCTAGTGATAAGTCTGGAAAACTTGTTGCAATAGCATTAAGTACACCAACAGTCCCTGAAGTAACACTTCATTTACCCTAGGTCAGAAGTGTAAGTACTATTCAGTATTTGCCTTTAACAGGTGAGGCAAGAAAACATGGTTTAAAGGTAAGAACAGCAGCATTACTGTAAAGCCTTTTGCTGCGACCTCAAAAAATTCTAAGAGGTGCCTTGGAGACTTCTCCAGAAACACAAAAGGCCCCTTAAGGGGCTTAAGAGCATGCTTCACAAATCTATCAAACAAAACTTGCAAAAATGGTAAGGGCATTGCCCACAGCAGTTCCACAGGGAAACCATGGTGGTAGAGCGGGTTTATGTCAGAGTTTTGTCATTGTGGCTTTTGTCTAATTGGTGAAGCCCAATACAATTCAGAGAAAACGGCTGTTTAGAGGAATGTTCTGGTAAGAGCACCACCACCTGAACTAAACAGGAGAGCGGTAATCTAAAATGGAAAGAGGTCTTTGGACTCCCTACCTTTTACGGGCAGGAACAGGCCGAGGAACCTCCTTGGCTGCAGCTTGCTTTTTTTGTGGTAAAAGTTCGGAAGCCAAAATTAAGGACCCAGAGAGCAGAGTCCAGAGCAGCTGTAAATAATTCCCAGGCAGCAGGACCGAGCCCCAGTCAAGGAAGCGGCAACACGTGCACGGCCAGATCTTAGCTTGGCTGGAGCTCCCTGTGATTGTTTCCCCCCATTCCGAATGCGAAGGTGCAGAGGCGCCATCTTGACATTACATGCTGGGAGGCGGGGCAGGGGACTGATTCGCCTCTGGTTCACAGGAGTTAAGACAGAGAGGAATGGTACTCGAGGAGCTTTGCTTCCCCCACACCTGGACCTAATTTAAATGATGAGATCCTAGACTTTAAACTGATGTCATATTGGGATAAGACTGAGAGGCCTGGGAAGAAGGTATGAGTATGTTTTGCTAGTAGAAGGAGTGTAAACTGTCGTGGCCACAGAGTAGACTACGTTAGATTGTATCTTCCAAGATGGCTATACAACAAGATCCTGCATCTCACACGATCTCCTTAAAATGTAACAGAAGCAGTCCTCCTCCTGTCAGAAAAGTAGGTTCTATGTTCCCTCCCCCTGAGTCAACATTCAGTGGCTTTTTAGTGAAGGCTCCTTCTATAAAGTCCTGCTACATCTAGCTGAACTAAAAGAGAATGTTTTCCGTATCTCTCAGCATGCAGAGAGAAGGCAGATCAGTACTCCTGTGGGTGGTGAACAGCTGCGAGTGGCAGCAGGAACCAATCACCCCAGAGTCCAGGTAAGACACAAACTGGAGGTGGAGAGCAGAAACCCACAAGGAAAAGGTGTATAAACAACATTCCCTTCCCACATGGGTCACTCCGTCACAGAAAGAGCTAAGTTAAAGAATCATCTGCCCTGACTGATGTGGCTCAGTGGACTGGACACCGTCCTGCAAACTCAAGGTCACTGTTTGGATTCCCAGTCAGGGCACACGCCTGGGTTGCAGGCCCAGTCCCCAGTTGGGGGTGTGCAAGAGGCAACGGATCAATGTTTCTCTCCCTCCTTTTTCCCACCCTTTCCCTCTCTCCAAAAATAAATAAGTAAAATCTTTTTTTAAAAAAATGTGATCTTTAAAAAAAAGAATTATCAATTAAATTTCTGAACATGAAATTAATTCTATTGTAAATGACTGTCAATAAAATGTTGAAAATGCATGGGTATGAAAAGTATGTTGGCCCAGGTTATAACTTACACCTCTGCAACTTCTCTGAAAATTTATACATTTAGGGAAAAAGTGAATTCCTAATTAATGGTACTGAAAATAAGCTGAATTTTCTATGCTTTTTTTTTTTTTGCTTTGCTTGAGGACAGATAGATCTTTGTACATTAGGCCCTAAGCTTGACTACGGTATGTAAAGGAAAAATAACAATTACAGCTTAATTGAATGAAACACACCAAAGAATCCTTCTATTTCCATATGTGAAAAATTTCATAGGATCACATCCACTTACTTCTCTTCATTGTTTATTTACAACTATTTCCAAGCAATCTGGAAAATGTAGGGTTTGGTGGTTTTAGCATTTGTTAACATAAGACTTAATAGCAGGGAATTCAGTATTGTGTTAATAAAATACTCTCTCCCATGCAAACATCATACTCTATGAAGCAGCTAAATCATTAGTGGGTCCGCAAAGCTGCTGTGATCGCAGGGTTCCTTTCTCCAGAAGTCATGTGTGGTTACGCCAACTTATGTTTTGTTCTTATATTAAGATAGGGTGAGAGAGTAGCAGGAAAACTCAGTTTTTAGAGGCTTAATAAGCAAAATATATGTAAATAACAAACACACAAAATTCCAAACTTCATGCACTGTAATTGTGCTTAGAAAAACAGCTCTATAAAGTATTTCAAACCAAAGCCACAGCAGTGTAAGGGAATTTACTGTAGTTTGGAAGATACTGAAAGCCTTTGAAGAGGATAAAAACCAATCACCTTTCTTTCCTAAATACGAGCAGAAGTCTCATTTTCCAAAAGCACATTCTACAATCAGGCACCAATGCCCATGCACAATGCGATCATATCCAACATCCGTCACCTCTTCTACACCAGGCAGCTCACCATCTACTTCACCGACACAAAAACATACTGAGAACACTCTCATTGTTGGTTTGAGAGTAAGCTTTCAAGGTAAAGCCGACTACATTCACAGTATGCCTCAGAGTTGGATCACATCACCTGTTTCATTACCTCTGTGGAGAGGCCCATTCAAGCACAAAGCATCTGCAGACAGTTAACCATGTTTTCTGATATATGTACAAGCAGAACTATTCTTACTTTTAGAATATGCCATATGACTCTTCATTTAAAATGTTATAATCTCTGGCTGCTCTGCCTGTGAAGTTGCCTGCTCTGTCTCATTACTTCACTAATAAACTCACTTTCACTTTAAAAACAGAACTCTATAATCTTTATATACTAAGAGAAAGGCTTTTGTGATCCTGGGAGTAACCTGATCTAGACCGAAGTTTACTGAAGTACAAAATGAGCCTAGGTAATACTGACCTAAAAAAAAACCTTAAAACACTTTTGTCTATGTGCAAAGAGTATTAACCCTGGTTCTACAGCGTTTATATAAAGAAACCATTGACAAAAGTGCACAAATTATACATGTAAGCGGAAAGATGAGAAAGAGAGAAGCAATTGCTAAACAATAGCAAGTAAGTTAATTCCCTTTCCCAGCCAAGAAGAAAGTGTGCAGAAAGTGTAACAATTGGCAATATCCCTACCCCCATAACTTTTGCAGAATTAGGTATTCTGCTCACAAATGTGTAACTGTAAGGGCAAGTGCAATCTTAATTTTCCTCAATCATGTTTAGAAACCCACTAAAACTGAAATACGTATTTTAACTGAAATACAAATTTAACATACCAACATTAAGGAGAAAACAAAGACTAACGCTTGTAGAGCTGTTACAGTTTAAAAATGCACCATCTCCTTTATTCCTCTGAAGGCTTGAAGATTCACACTGAATAAGGGAAGAAACTGTGGCTTTGAGAGGGTAGATGACATGCCCAAAGGTTAAATGTGGAACTAGAAGCCCAAGCTCTTAGTTTAACAAACACATTTTCACTCACTCCTTTAATTGAAGGACCTGGTTAACAGGTCACCTTATTATTGATTCACAACGTAACACCATACATGACTTGCTTTGATAAAAAGAACTGGACTTGACATTTATTCACTAAGCATGTACCTCCAAAAATAAAACTATTCCATTTTAACAAGCATCAAAAAATGCTAATGAATTTTAATGCACTACAAAGTTGAGTGCATTTTTCAATGTTTAAAAACTTAAAATTCTACCCAGAGTTAGCCAAAAATAAATTTTAACAGAACTCATTTTGATTTAACATGACTCTTTAAAAACTTAAGACCACATATACACCTAACAAAATAATTATGAACTTTTATTAATTTTGACCTAAATGCCTATTGTGTAAAAAGGGTGGGGAACTGCAGTTTTAGTTTCCCACTGATTGGATGAACGCTGAAATGAGACAACTTTTTATTAATAATGCCCTCTACTGGCAGTTCAAGGGGTGCTAATACACTGACTGTAGGAGACTGGATTCTCTCCTTGAGGTGTGGTCCCCTGCCACCTGCACACAAGTCCCTGGAAAGCTCTTGAAAATACAACTTCCCCCTTTGACAAAATATCTACAGATAATTGTGATTTCAATAATTCTGGGGTAAGATCTAGAATTCTGCATTTTTAACAAGTTCCCCAACAAGTAAGTGGAGAATCAATGGTTTGGTTAGTTAAGCCAACACCTGGCTTTTGAAGGACAATAACTTTCTGAAAAGCTCTGGAAAGGCATTGTTATACCTTGTATAGATAAAGACTAAGGCTCAAGACAGTCTACCCCAGATCATATGCTAAAAAACAGCAGAGCCACTAATATTTTCTTATTCCTGGAGGTATGTGTCCTTAAAGGAGAGAAAAAGAAAACTGTATCAGCCTTAAAATCCAAGTAGTAATTTCTTCAGATGCAGCCACGGAGGCCGTACATGCATCTGTATAAACCTTCTCCACCCTGGCTCCACCTGAAAATCACCTGGGGAACTAGTAACAATGCTTATGCTCAGGTCTCACCCCCAGCGAATCAGATTTAATAGGTTTGGGGTAGGGCCCTGACTTTGTTATTTTTTTTCAAAGCCCCCAGGTGATTATAATCGGCCACCTGTGCTGAGCCCCACTTAGGCCAGTGGAGCTAGGTCTCTGACTGCACAGAACTACCTGCAGGACACAGGCTGCTGGGGCCCAGCCCCAGAGTTTCTGATCAGTACATATGGTAGGTATGGGTAGAATTATATTATTAACAAGTTCCAGAAGGTAATAATGGTGCTGGTTCTGTGGTTAAGCATACTGGATAGCGATTCTCAACCTTGCCTCCACATTAGAATGGCCTGGAGCAATTTTTAAAATTGATAGGCACACCCTCAGACTGATTATATCAGAATCTCTAGGGTAGGGGACATAGGCATCAATATGTTTAAAGTTCCTCAAATTAAAAAGGTTTGTAGAGCAAAGGCTTATAAAACTCATTACTATGTTAACAGACATCTAGTGGTTTTCCAAGAAATAGTGTAGTATTCAGTATTTCCAAAGCTTTTTGGGCCAGCAACACTTCTGTCAAGGGATATAATTAATGGCATGAATGTATGAAATCCCAGCCTATAGAGTACAGTGGAACCCAACTTGAGTCACCTACAATACATTCCCCTCCAACCTTGATCCAGCCTCATCTTTGGCCAAACCTTTCCTTCCTCCACTGTAGAGGTCCCTTTTAAAATATTAATTATTCTATTGCAATGATCTGTTTTCACATGACTGTTTGTACTATTTCTGCAAGCTCGTAGGAGTTGGAGGTTGCATTTTATTTATCTTTTGTTTCCCCAGAGCCTGCTATGATGCCAAGTGTAGCTGGTGCTCAATAATTTGTTGAACTGAATACAGATTGATACCCCTACGATCCACAGAAAAGGGAGTATCAAGCATGGCTTTTATGCGACCTAGAAAGTGCAACACTTTTTACATAGCTGAAGTCAGAATTGAATACTTCTCCCTCATAGAGCTACTCTTATTTAATATTGCTTTAAATTAAAAAAAGGGGGGATTCTTTGCACTTAGAGATGATTTTTAACTTATCCTGGGATTTGCCACATATTTAATTCATTAGTAATTTAAGGGTGCAAAAATCTTAGGTAATTTTTTTATTGTACGCATCAGTCAACTGTGATCTAAAAAGAGTTACAAATGCTTTGAACATTAACAAGAAGATAGAGATTCCAAAAACCCTTCAAGAGGAAAAAAACCCCCAGAACTACTGTTGTTTTGAAAATCTAAGTTCTTCAAACTTGGACATACCTAAATCAGTTTTTTTTTTTTTTTAATAAAGAATGATATTCTGTCAGCAAACTAATTCAGGTCAAGCAATTTTGGTATATCCAAAAAAAATTGCAAGATTTAGTTTAGTATTTTCCTTCACTGCTACAAGAGAAAACACGTGACTTCATGCACTAACAGTGCTTGGTCCATGCTATAGCTTTCTGGCATTGTGCTTTCTTTATGCTTTGCAAATATTTAAATAATCACATATGTGTATGTCTCCATACATCGTAAGACTATGCTGTTTTATATATTATATGTATGTTGTTACATATACAGGGTGGGGCACAAGTAGATTTACAGTTGTTCATATGGGGAAGTAATACAATAATTAATAAACAACAATGTGAAAATAAATTGTGTGCTTCATGTACTCACAACTGCAAACCTACTTTTGCCCCATCTGTGTGTAATACTACATTAGTTCATAAAACTTGCTGGAAGATGCCCAGCAACTTTGAAAAAGCTGATAAACCTACAAGAAAGAGAAAAGTAATAAATAAAACTTTAAAATTAATTCATATTTACCTCTGAATTCCTTCAAGAATATTCTTCACAGCTGCCATTAACTTTTGAAGGTAGATAAACGCTTCTTCAAATGACGCTATTTTTGAGGAGGTCTGAGCTGAATTTGAGCCCAATCTCTGAAACACATCTGTGCTGAAATAGAGAAAAAGAAAAGATACTCTTCGGTACACATGCATACTTACTATAATACAAGTGTTTCCACTTCTAATGCATAAAGTAATAACATTTATAACTGGTCTCTTATAATGCTGGTCTATTTATTGTTTTCTTCTACGAGTTTTATAGTTTTAGCTCTTACACTTAGGTCATCTATCCATTCTGAGTTAATTTTTGTGGGTAGCACAAGGTCAGGGGCCAACTTCATTCTTTTGCATGTAACCGCTGAGTTGTCCCAGCACTGTTTGTTGAAGATGCCATTCTTTTCCTAGTGAATGTTTCTGGTATCCTTGTCGAAATCAACTGACCACAGTCCATTTTTCTGTACTTACAATTCTATTCCACTGATTTATTTTCCTAGATTTATGCCAGCAGCATGCTGTTTTGACTACTGTAGCTTTGTAGGAAGTTTTGAAATCTGGAAATGCTCTGAGCCCTCCAACTTTTTTAAGTCTTCAATTCATAAACACTAGATTTTTTCCATTTATTTAGACCTTCTTTAATTTCTTTCAGAAATGTTTTATAGTTTTCAGAGTAAATATCTTGCACTTCTTGGTTAAATTTATTCCTAAGTATTTTATTCTTTTCGATGATAATGTAGGTAGAATTATTTTCTTTATTTCCTTTTTGGATTATTCATTGCTGGTACACAGAAATACAACTGGTTTTGTACATTTATTATTTTAAACATAAAAATCATATACTATTTAAAATGCTTTTCTTTTAAAATTTTATACATTTAAATTCCTAGTAATTATGTAAAATATGAAAAATTCAGGAATGTACAAAGAAGGAAATATGCAATGTCCATAGTCCAGCAACTACAGATAAGCATTATTAATATCCATAAGGTTTTAATCATTAATAGTACCTGACATTTACCTAAATTCCTCATAAATAGAAAAGACACGGAATCCTCAGCGGGTGTGCTGTAAGTTCACAACTGATTACTGAGTCATGAGCACACAGGGCAAGAAGCGGCATTAACTGCTGGGTGCCAGTGCTCTCATGGTTTCAGGCGAGCAACGGTGTGCGGGACCTAACAGAACCTCAGACGAGCACCTGTACATGACAGGGTCGAGCACAAACAGCTGGGAAGTTCTGCAGTGACTCAGGGACACAGTCAGGCATGAGAAACACGGAAGGAGGCTCTAATAGCTTTACACTGACAAAGCATTATCAGCATTTTTCACTTACTGAAATACTACTATGTGATGTAAAGTCTAATATCCAGAACTCTACAACACCCAACACTGATGTACATATAAGTCAGCTCTAAGGTACAGAAAGTACTCAAATGTTTTCTAAATGAAAGGAAGATTAAAACATTTTAATATGGTTTTAATCTGTTTTTAAAAAAGTGATAGCATCTGCCTGATATATATGGTAACTCTCTGCTAACCACAGTATGTGATTAGCCAAAATGTTAAATATCCATTAAGACAGGACAAAACCAACGAACAAAACCTTTCCTTTAGGTGAAAATACAAATTTTGAAATATTATTTTCTTTAGCTCACATGTCAGGTATGGATATTTCTTTAGTATGACAAACTATAAATTTTTTTGAAGAAAAATTTTAATTATAGTTAAGGACGAAAAACGGCTGCAAATCTAGCATTCTACTAGATGACTGACTGAGAACAGAGGTCCAACTGGACTGCAAAGGTTACTTCGCTGCTCACGTGAACAGCAAGCATCTAAGGCAGAGATGATCATAATCCAAAACAACAGTCATACCAGTCCCTTTAACCAAAATCATACTATGAAGTGTATAGTATGACTGGCAAATTAATTATGTAAAGATTATGGGCCTTCAGAAAAGTATGGGAGAGAGTGTTGGCCTAGTTTAAAATCAGTGGCTTTCAATTTTTTTTTTTGCTTGTTCAGTAAGTTTATTATTTTTATCTGAAAAATCTTCATAGAAAGTTACGGTTAGGTTTATTCGCTTTCAGCAGCCTGTTCCTGAGCTCTGAGGAAGCTTGCTTTCTTCTGAGCTACCCGATCTTTCTTCTGCACAATAAACATTTTGGGACGATTCCACCTCTTCTTTTTAACTTCTTACACTTCTTCTCATAGACTGGATTCTCTTGTTTAGCAGCATGAGCCTTCTTATACATATCCTCCATCATGTCTGGAGTTACACTGTTCTGTATGTATTGAGAGAACTGTTTCTTATAAGCATCTTCATCTTTCTTCCATAAGGCAGTGCACATAATCTGCCACATCCTGACCCATGATGTGCTTCCGATGCATTTCTGCATTGAGTTCCTTTCTTTCTGAATCATAACCAGGAAACTGTTTGGTACTGTGGGGAATAGACAAGCCTCCATCCACAGCTCCCTTCAGGGCCCCAAACACTTTATTTCCAGTAGCAGTTCTGGCAAGCCCTGTATCCAAATAGCAGGTGAAGGCACCAGGTTGATCGTCAGTGCTTTCCACACTGTATTCACCTCCAGTCACCTCCACTGGGCCTTCATGTACCTTGCCCATGCCAAACCTACTGAGAAGCTGCAGGCCAGCAGCAGGTCAGTACAAGATGCTGCACCATAATTCATCCGGCCGACCTTCACACCATACTTCGGGAGTTCATGAGCAGAAGCTGCACAAACTATCGTATCTCCTTCTACACGGGCAGAAGCAATCTGACAAATGACATCTCTGTTGGCTTCACAAACTATCCTGTATTTGGGTGTGTTCTTATTTTTATCCTGGATTACCAAGTGTTTCCAGGCATACTAATCAGTTTTACCCTCTCATCGTCTTCTAAATTTCACTTGGTATCTCTTGAAGCAGGCCTTATTTTTGACAACTTTTACAAACCCCATCCTGTGAATGAAAGACCCACGTCTGCAGCTGGCCACAGGCCTACAGGCCCAGCAGAGTTCCAGTGGTGGGGGCGGGGGGAAGCTCAATTATTTAAGTGACTCTAGCAGAAGCCTATTAAAACAACTACTCTCAAATGGTTTCTACCTTTTTATTTTACCATTACTTTACCAAAAGTAATAAAAGTGTTTCTTCCTTTTAAGTAGAGTAGCTCCCTTTTTAAAAAATCTCACATGAATTTTCCCTAACTATGACTGATCTCTCCACACACTATTTTAAATGTTATTAATGCCTGGTGTCCTGCTAGTTTGTCCAGCCAACCTAGGTAACTGTCTTTGGTTCCACATATGTAGGCAACGCTTCTCATCAAGGTTTCACAGCTGAATCACCTGGAGAAAGATTTTCATTTTATTTTTATGCACTATCTCAGCCACACCTCAGCCCTTCTGAGTCAGAATTTCTACAGATGCAACCCAGGCATATATATTTTTAAAACTCTTCAGGTAATTCAGATGTACACCCCTACTTAAGCATCACTGTTTCTAAGGTACTAATCTGACAAAAGACCCTCAAAAAAGATAAGCTTGTATATTAAACTCACAGCCCAAACATACTGTTCAGTGAATAACAGTAATGATGAAAAACTCTAAAATTCAAAAATTCTCTGAAATTTAGTACCTGTTCTCATATATTGTAATCCAAACGCTCTCTAAAACAGACCAGATTTCTTGATGCTTGTTGGGTTGGGGTGGATGAGAACCTGAGAAAATGGTGATTTCTTGGTTGTTAGACTTCAATGGAGAATCAGCTTCTTGCTTTTTACCTGCTGTCTTTTCTGAAGCATTCTGATTAAGTTTTGCCTTGGCCTGGGGAAATAAGTACTGGATTAGATAAAATGCAGCTGGTCCTTCACCAGTAAGTGAGAGAAAAAGAATGCCAATTGCGTTTTCAAATGTTTTAGCTTTCTGGGAAGTGCTGACTATTCTGTCCTTGATTACATACAGAATGTTCCCAGGAACGTATCAGAGCTAAAAAAAATAAATTTTCCTTTTCTATTTATATCAAACATATTTCCAACCTATTTTATTGCAGTGACCTTTCTTAGCTAATATGCTAATATCAATTTAAGAATACTGCTTGAACTCTTCTACACATACGTTATTGACCTAGAGGTAGGACATCTAGGATACACTGAAGGTTTCTCAAGAAATGATATACTCAGAACTGCACTTGAAGACAGACTGGAACAGAAGAAGAAAGTGGAGGGAAGAAATTGTTCTGAAGGCTACTGAAATAATCCCGGAGAAGGGGCCTGAGAACATAAAGTAGGCAGGAAAATGCAGCAGAATAAAAAGAGACAAAAGTAACGCAAGCAGTATTTTTAAAGACTTGGCCAAAGACTAAATTTAAGGACCGCACAATTTTTAACCTAGATTCCTCAAAAAATAATAACACAAATAAGAAAAATTTAGGGTGTCTATAAAGTCTAGCTATGTGTTTTAAATAGATTGAACCTCCTTGATTACTTCTCCAAGGAAATGTAATGACAGCTTTACTCGGTAAAAGTAGAACACGAATGTTTCCAAGCAGCACCTCTCAGAAACGTGCGCAGGCACTGATGGAAATGTTCACTGGAACGTGCCGCACGGGCTGCAGTTTTAACGGCACAGGATACTCTGCAATGCTGACAACGGACAACACATGGAACGTATCATGTGTTACACAATATGACAGCAGTAAACCATTTAATGTATGTTCATCTATGTTTCTGGACTTTATGGCCACCATTAGTAAAGCAAGAAATAAAGGCTGGTTGTAGAGAAGGGAAAAGGATACAAGCATTACAAGTAGGTGAGACTGTTAGGAGAGAATATAGCAGAAAAGGTAAAAAAACAAACTGAAGAATGAAAGGTGGAAACTAGCGAGAAGAAAAAGAGAGACCAACAAGGTAAGGGAAGAGTCAGGAGCGTTCAATAGCAACAAAAGTCAAGAGAGGTTTCAGGAGAGCAAGGGTGGAGGACATCAAGTGCTGAAGGAAGGCTGAGCAAGAGAGAAAAAGGCAGATTTGATCATTAGAAAGCAAATGATAACCTAATTCTTCTAATAGAGTGTGGAGGCAGAATTCTATTTGTAAGGGGTTATGGAGTGAGTGAAGAAATGGTAACAATGGCAATAGATTGCTCTTTTAAGATGTTTGGTAGTTGATGGAAGGAGACAGTATAGTTAATAGGTCATAAAAGTAATTAAGACTAGATCTGAATACATCTTAAAGCAGAATAAAAGATTGAAGTGATTTTTGTAAACAGATTACCTTGGGGAAAAATATCAACAAAGGTAAAAAATAAGTCTGAAAGAATAGAAAAAAAATTTAACTGTAAGTTTAAACAATTGGGTTTTGGTCTTGGCTGTACTGTAACTTCTTTGTGAACTTATATAAAATCACTCGCTTTCTAGCCCTGTCTGGGTGGCTCGTTTGGTTGGAGCATCATCCTGTACACCAAAAGGCTGCAGGTTCAATCCCAGGTCAGAGCACATACCTAGGTTGTGGGTTTGATTCTGGGTCAGGGGGCACATAGGAGGCAACCAATGGATGTTTCTCACATCAACATTTTTCCCTCTCTCTCACTCCTTTCCTCTTTCTCTAAAATTAGTGAACATATCCTTGGGTGAGAATTGAAAAAAATCACTCTTGCTCTAGATTCCCTTGATGATAAAAGTATAATTTCCAACATTAGTTTCATAGGTTGTTAGTTTCATGCTGTAAAATTGAAAATAAAACTTCAATACTATCAGTAATAACAGTTCATAATTATTGAGCATTAAGTATGCATTAGAACTCTCTAAGAACTTTTTATCTACTAGTTCACTTCCTCTTCACAACTACCTTATGAAACAGATACCACAATTACCCACACTGTATACCGGAGGTATTTGCTGGGTGCCTCATGCAAGGTCACACAGGAGAGCGGAGGCACTAACAGGATCTGACCTTCAGCAACCTGACTATGAATGGGGTTGTGATCGTTCTCCAACTGTAAAGGTTACCCTTTTCTATCATTTGAGGAAGGAAGAAAAAAATTATTCTTCCTAGTTTGCCTGCTTACCTTAATTACTTATGAACTTAATAAATACACTTGGATAGAAGGGCTATTTGCTCTAAGATAAAATTTTTTAATCAGCAAATAATGCTTTTTTAAAAAATTGTTTATCCTATTACAGTTGTTCCCATTTTTTCTCCCTTCCCTCATCTGCGCTCACCCTCTCCCCTCCCTCAGTCAAGCCCCGTGTTGTTGGCTATGTCCATGGGTCATGCGTAAATCTTCTTTGGTTAACCCCTTCACTGTTTTTCTTTTCTTTTTAAATTACTGAATTTCTTTTTTATTGTACTTTTTCCCATTACCATTTAGTCCCATTATGCCCTCTCCCCCTGCTTCACCATCTTTCACCAGCCCCCCAGCTCCCCTCCAGCCCCGTCAGTCTGTTCATGTATCCACGCTTCCGTTCCCATTTTGTTCTTCAGTCTACTGTGTTTGTTACACATAACGGTTTTTGTCCTCAGCTCTCAAACAGCAGTGTTACAACAAGGCAAGTGGATTTCTTTATCACACACATTTTGCTTATGTGCTAAGTACTTTACAAACATTAATTACTTCTCATGTCAGTTCTGAGGCAGAGATTTTTATTATACTCTCTTTACAAAAGAGGGAATTAAGGCTCACAGAGGTTAGACAAGCAGAGGTTAAAATACAGCTTGTCTGGATGGGAATCTCAAGGCACAAAAGCCTGAAGTTTAACAACAGGACCGATTTTCATTATCCTATCATCCTGGTAGAGCAAGTCTTATTACCATTGTTTTTTGATGGTTAGAAGGCTTATAAAAGATAAATGTACATATTCTTTTCCTGTTCCCACCCTGTTTATATAAAAATGTAGAAAATGACTGTTAGTTGACTTTCCATCTTGGTTTCTCAGAGCCTTTTTCAAAAGCAAATAATAAATATTCCTCTGTTCCTGATTTCCTACACTTAGTAAATTAAGATTAGGGGGACTTTTTCTTACAGTTATTACATTTAGATACTCTATCCCAGGGGGTAACCAATTTCCTTTTATTGCTCAAGTTACTAAGACATGACTGAGTACTTAGGTCATACATCAAATCTGATGCCTTTAACAAAACAACTCCTATTAAAAGTGTATTTTAAAAGCCCAAGCTAAATCACAATTCCTGGCTGACTTAGACAATGAACTTGCAATCAAACTAACGCCAAATGTTGAGGGAAAAGCACCACTGAGGATGCAACATTCTTCACCACTCGCCTTCATGAATCTTTTGGTAATGCAGCAACTGGAAAATCAGGACCCAGGAATGAATAACTTACAAATAACAATTCAATATCTTTAAACACTCAGTGGGCAGTATATAATGGGCACACCATTATGTATGCATATATACCACAGTGGTATGCCCATTATCTGATAAATGACACTAAGCTTTAACATCACATTTTCATAGTACTTCCCATCTCTATGTTTCCGGTTGATGATAGGATCTAAAAATTTGACATTCATTATTAGTATTTGGGGGTAAAGGGGGATCACATCTGCAACATACTCTCGAAGTCTTCAGAAAAAAATGTGGAAGTTAACTAAATGGAAATGTAGGCAGGAACACAGGGAAAACAAGCAAATGTGATAAAATGTTAACACTGGGGGATCTGGGTAAAGGATATAGATATATATAGTGATTCTATATATTACTCTTACGGTGTTTTTAAAGTTTGAAATTATTTCAAAATAAAAATAAAAGAAGAACAACATTTCTGAACACTATTCCCAGAAATCTGACTCAATAAGGTGTGGGAGGGACTGGGCACCTGCATGTTAAAAAAAATTCCAAAGAATTTCAATGCATGTTGTGGTCCGTTGGTCTACAGCCCTGGGAAATGAGTAGTCAAACAACAGTTTGTAGCTGTCTACTATACATAAATAAAATAATTAAATTCCCAACAACTGCTATGATACCACTTCCATAAGAGAATGTGTTTTATAACTTGTAATAAGAACCGTTACTCAATATTCAATTCACTTAATATTTTACTTAATGCCTTTAGTACGTTAAAATAAGTTTACCTATTATCCTTTACCTATACGTTGTCTGCTAACTACATTCAGAATGTGTGTGATTAGCTATCTAAATGGCATCCCAAAGACATCTTACCTCTGCAAACGTTTGAAGTAGTGTGTTTACTTGAGCAAAGGCCTGCGGAAGAACACCATCATAATTTGACCTTGTACTGAAGGCATGTAACAGGCTTTGGGAATCCTGGAGCAGGAATTTCACTGTTGTAAAATCTACTGCACTGTTAGCTGGTAACAGAAAATTAAGAAGGAAAAAAATTACATAAGAATGAATATACAACTAGAGGTTGTCTTTGGAATACCAATCTAATATTAATTATGAGATTTAAGAAGAGTATACATTTACACCTACAAGCCACTCCTGATTCATCTCTCTGGTGTAAACAGCAACAATTAAACTGACTTAGCTACAGACATAGTTACTGGAGCTGATTCTGGTATTCTGTGGTATTCAGATTCCAGGAGTTCCCTCAACATGGTCAGTTCAAAGACATACTCTTCAGAAAAGAGAGATAATCCACCAAAGGAGTTAAAGCGCAGATTTTCCAAACTGAGGCTGTCTCACAGCAGATTACTGTGGAGGCATCAGAAGAGTCACATTTGGGCGGTAATCACCTAAGTAACACGTGGTACCTCTCATAATCAACTCAGGATGCAGTGATTCAGATTTACCTTAAAATATAACGTAATGTAATGAAACATAACACTACATTTATTGAAAATAACCCATTTTCTCTCTGTGTACAACACGTTTAGCTAAAAATAAAGAATTTAGGTAATAGTGCGCTGGGGGCAAGAGAAGCTAGCAGAATTTTGTCCCCCTGCACATTAACAAAGTGAGTTCATGTATAAGTAATAATTTAAAGGTATGCTTTTCTCTCAAGGAACCAGAATTACATTAAGTTCTCAAACCAATTAGGAGATGTGGTGACAATAATTTCAAAGATTCTAAAAGTTATGAACAATTAAGTTAAATAACTTTCTAATGTCATCAAAACTCAAAGTAAAAAAAATTGTCTTCCCATTAGGATAAAATGCTACTAACAATTTTCAAAGGCCTACAGAATAAACCATACTACAATGCATTTTATTTTCATGTTCAGTTTCAAGGACTGTTAAATTCCAAAACAGCAGCATGGTTTTTCCCCCAGTACTATGGGTTAAATAAAAAATAAAGAATTCCCCTGTATCACTTACACAGCAAGTATTCACTTATGAAATACAGAAAGGTCAAATGAAAATTAAAGATAAATTTTAATAATTACACAATATTCAGAAATTCTAATCTAATGTGATGGTTACAGATGAGCTTCTAGCTTTACTTTTACCAAACAAATAGTATATTTCTTTACAAGATACTTTTAGTTACTATGGAAGTCAATGCCTAGTTTAAATTAGATGAGAGAGAGATGCTACACACAAGACAGAGTGGAAATTCGATGAACTCAGTAAATGTCCTGAGGAGGAGAAATGGCGCATAGCTTTTTTTAAGGGTGCTTCTCCACTGTAGTCTATGTTCATTAGGGTGTATATCTTTGAAATAATCTCTTCATTTTGTTTTGCAAAAATTCTTTATGAAGATTATGAGCAAAAGGCAAATAACATTGATAAATTCAGAACCTAGACACAACATAAAAAGAAAGCTCCCTGGCTGGCGTAGCTCAGTGGGTTGAGCTCGGGTTGTGAACCAAAGTATCACAGGTTCGATTCCCAGTCAGGGTACATGCCTCGGTTGCAGGCCATGGCCCCCAGCAACCACACACTGATGTCCGTCTGTCTCTCTGTCTCTCTCTCCCTCTCTAAGATTTATTTTTTAAAATAAATAAATAAAATCTTAAAAAAAAAGAAAGCTATGTGACTGAAATAATCTAATGCTTACATAAGAACAATAATTACGTAAGCTAAAGTTAATATGGAAACAAAGTCAGAAAAGGCTACTAGTCATTTTCCCCACAATTTTCTATGAATTGATCTAAGGATTCCCGTCTGGTATACTACAGTTAAACACACACGTATAATTCAACAGCAAGAATACTATTAAAGAGACTAAACCAAATCATAATTTATTATTCTTCTAATTCAAATTATCTTAGAGCAGAAGGCACTTTTACAATTCTATTTACTATTCTTCACAAGTCAGGAATATTAGGCATCAGATTCTTCTACACCAAGAATCAATAAATAACGCACATAATGATTCCAAAAATAGTTTTTTAGCAGAAGAAACACACGGTCACCACCTCTGCACTTCTATTGCCAGTCAGAGCTGCTGCCTACTACCTCTAGGTTGCACGTAAGAGCAAAATGCTGCCTACCCCTGGAAAAAACAGACAAATGGAGACAAATGGTGGGTAACTCAATACCCCCTTTTTTGAAATTAAATCTTGTTCCACATCATTCATAGTTTATGGACTTTCTCTTTCTGATAAAACCAACTAAATTATGCCCTTAGTAAAATTTATGAAAAAATGTTTCTATATATCTTGTAAAACTGCTTTGAAGCCATGTCCAAAATGTTGTTCTTCTATGTCTCTTATATAATAATACCCCTAATAAATAACATTTATAGCTAAACACAATGCCTGGAAAGTGTCTTTAACAATGGAAACTGTGAAAAACAGATATTCACGCAACATCTACCCTGTATTAGTCATAAGGCACTGGTACACATTTTAAATCCTCTGGGTTTTTACTTTGCTTTTTAGAGGGCTAGGAAGACAAAGCCAGCTGCTTGACTTTGGACAAATCGCTGACCCCAGAGGGCTAGCTTCTTTGACCACGAAACACGGACTTTAATAACATTAGGTCAGTGTTTTCCACATCTGTTTCTTCTTATCAGAGAAACATTTTTTCCAGATCCTACATGGAAGCTCCATACACCGACAGCGGAAAGAAGGCTGCTTGGCTGAAGCTGGGGTTGAAGGCCCAAGGCCCAGCACCTGCCAGACTGCCATCGACCCTCGCCCCCTCCAGCTGGTGGCAGCTCCAGAGGCACTTCAGAAAACCCGAGGCTCTGCACAGCATAGTTCAAAAACCACCCACTGAGTCGCTGACCACAGTCTCTTCTGGCTCCAAAATCCACTATGCACCAAAGCCAAAGATTTCCTATTCCTTATTCATGTTTTAGATAGAAACTCTGATACATTATTCTTAAAATTAGTATGTGAAACATGGTCAAAATTGTGATAAACACAGTTAGAAATGAAAAAAATCTAAATAATTCTATTTGTGCACTAGAATAAACTACAAAATGTGGTTTAAAAAGTTTCCAAACATTACTAAAATTACATATTCACAATATGAAGGAAGGAACACCAACAATGACACTATTAACAGTCATAAGCTCTGTGAGCTACATCCATTCATCCACCTGCCACAAATTCCCTTTGGAAGGGATAAGTACAAATGATAAGGAGCTAACTGATAACATTTTTATTAATTTATCTTCACATTCCACGGACTGTATCTGCTAGTCTTACTTTAATAAAACACAGGTAAAAACAAAATGAAAGATTCATACCTTTACAGAGATTTTCATATAAGCTTTCAACAGTTAAAAGCAAGTTCTTTTCCATAATTAATCCAAATACAGCCAACCAATGTTTTTTAAAGCACTGTATTAAATGCATTAGAGTCCATGGTGGTTTCAAGTACAGCATCTAAAAAGTATTTAGAAAAAATTAGTATCTACTGATTTATTATTCCTATTATTTTTTTAAAAAGTACAGTTTTCCCTTGAACAACATGGGTTAGAACTATGCAGTCCAGTTAAATGTGGAGTTTTTCAATAAATACATATGGTTCTGTAAGTGTATTTTCTTTTCTTTGATTTTCTTAATAACACTTTCTTTTTTCTAACTTACTCTATTGTAAGAACATAGTATACAATACATATAACACACAAATTCATGTTAACTGACTATTTTGTCAGTAAGGCTTCTGATCAACAGTAGGCTATTAATAGTTAAGTTTTGGGGGAAGTTATATGTGGATTTTCAGCTGCATGGTAGTCAGAACCCCAAACTCCCAAGTTGTTCAAGGGTCAACTGTACCTATTTAGGAATGCTTAAATATATTTCTGAGAAAAATATAGTTATTGGAATTCACTTTATTAAAAGTTAATCATAATCTTAAAATGCTTCCATTACAAATTCCTTTGTAAAACTGACATTAGTATTAATCCTTATAGTTTCAGAAACTACAAGTACAGAAAGAATACATAGTTCTAATCAGAAGAAGCACATTTTAATTAGCAAATATCATCAGTCTACTTTTCAACATGGTCATTTCTGCAAGAAAAATCAATCTAATTTCTTATAACTGGTGGAAAAGTCGATAGAGAAAAAAGTTGTCAATTATAATTGACACTTGCTATACTCTCTATTACAAAGACACGTTTATAAAGAGGTTCGATCATTTAGTACTACAAAATGTCAGCATGTCCTGTTTTGAACATTCACATAAAATTACTGTCTTAGACTCACGAAATACCAATTTACATCAACCCCCCTAGAAACTTTTGATCATTCTTCTTCATCTTGATAAATACAATCAAGAGCAAACACACTTTAGGCAAATATTAGTATCTCACTGAATATCTGGAATCAAGACAATCTACAATTAATGGGGATTAATGGTTCTCCTAGTTATAAGCGTGAAGAGCAAACAAACATTAAACTAAAAAGGCCACAGCTGACAAATGTGGTGTTTTACTGATTGTAGAAAAGTCATGAATCTAAAGAGAATTCAAAATATCTTGCTAATATGATCAAACTTATACTCTGATTCTCATTTTTATATGACATAAGCCAAAATATATCTTTCTTTTTCTGAACACAGCTTTTAAGGGGAATTCCCTATACTAGACATTAGGACTCCAACTAAGTATGAGAGTTTCTCTGAATTCGACTTAAGCTTCATGAGGGCAAACCACGACACACAGCAGACTCACAATAAGTATCTGCTCACTGTAAAAACGACTAATAAAACACAGTCCTCATCTTTTGGAGATGTCCATCATTTAATTTGCAAAATATTATTTCAAAAACTACAAGACACAAATATAATGTGATATAGATTACTGTAATAACGCTTACACGTAATATTTCTTAAAAGAAGGTAACCAATCTTTAGCAATAAAAAAGAACTCTTCAACTAGTAGAGTTGAAACACTCACCTCCATCCACAGGTTTCCAAAAGCGATTTTCATTTCTGTTTCTAATATTGAAGATAAAGCTGTTCCAAGAGATTTTTCAAGATCAGATACTATGCCTTCAAGTAGAATGAGTAGTCCTGAATTTGTAGATTTTTCCTGATTACTTTCTCCCAAAGGTGTTGCTTCTTTAAAACAATTATAAGCTTTATTTAGGACACTAGTAGTAAATATTTTACATATGTAATTAGTATTTGGCCATAAACAATAAACATTTTATGTTTATAATTGGTATTTGAATTACCTAAAAAACAAACCAATACTTTATTTTAAAAACAGTATTTAGAAACATGTATCTCTAGTATAGTTGTTTTAGATGCAACATAAACATATTACATTAACAAATGCTTTATGTTTTTGACAAAGGCAACTAAATAGCTTCACTAGAATAAAAACTTAAGAATTGTGCATGATACCTTAACTACAATTTTAATTTTATTATTTTCAAAAAGGAGAAAAATCATGAGGATGCTTCGATCTATGTAAAATAGAAAATTAAGAACTATGGATCAAACTGTGTATTCTGCCAAAGAGTATTAATAGTATATTCTTCCAAATGAAGCTCACATCAACAAATTGTTTTGAAAGGTCCAAAATCTCTGACTTAACTACCTTTATGCCCAACCCTTCTAAAAGGAGTTATTGTTTTAATTGACATCATTTCATTAACATTATTATTTTGATAACTAAAAACAACTAGAATTTCTTCATGGTAAAACTCAAAATATTAACTGGTTTATCTCTATTAAGGATTTAAAATAACAGTAACTTATTTTAAGCAAACTAAAACCGTGTTACCCCTGAAAAACTATAAACTAGAATATCCTGTTGCTCCTTCTAAATGCCCTTTTGAATATTAGGACTAAAGAAATTTATCACTTTAAAGGTCAAATAAGTAAGTAGCAAGTGTATACATGAATTTTTATACAATTATGCATAAAAGCACATACAATATTAGAGACTTTAATAATTATTTTCTCCACGGAAGGAAAAGGTGGTATGTGTTCTTTAAATTATGTCAGACTTAATATAACATTCCATCAAAGGTCAAGCTCTATTATAATAGCACAGATTATTCTGGGGAATAAAGGATTATTCTGGTGAAAATAAGCCTTTCGCTTTTTTAACCATTAATTTAAAATTTAAAAAGAATTAGTACTGGAGTCACTCAAGTTTTTCTATTGAGTTTTTACAGTATTAATAGAAGGTTATGAAGATAACTTGAAAAAGAAACTAAAAATTTCTCTCTACTTCAAATGAATACATTCAACAGCCACCATTAATTTAAAAGGTATACTCTGTAAGGTACAAAATAGCATGCACACAATGATTATAAATATGTAAAACTGTATGTGAGTAAACAACACAAATTCAAATTAATTTGTAAAAGTATATGTAGAAGGCAACACTGTTAATTATGCTTTCTTTTGTATTACCATTATAATTTTCATTTATTTTTCCCATTTATGTGTAAGCAAATATTCCAAACAATGTGATTTTTAATGTACACGGTAAGAATTTCCTATTAATTACAATTACTATCAATAATCTTAGTGTATAAAATCTGATACATTTCTAATTATTCATAGTAAAAATACTACCTGCTTTCAACTGTTGCTTAGGCACACAAGACTGATGACACACAGCTGTGCTCGGGGACAAGCTTAAGAACTCTGCACTCAGTTCTTCTTTACTGAGTGACTTCACACCACTTATTAGGCCTTTGTTTCTTAAATTTCTATCATCCCTAAAGTTGGTTTAGGAGGAAAAAAACTTTATTTTTTTATAAGATAAATCACGTGGCAATTCAAAACACACAGGATCTAATCAGAGGTTTGTAATTCTCAGCATATATATGAACAAAATTGGACAACTGTTTTAAATAGAGAAGACAAAAGCGTTAACACACAATAGTCACGTGAAATGAGCTGCAGAGAATACTAATAATTATTACCTATTGCGTGTTTCCCTGGTACCAGGCACTGTTTTAAGCACTTTGTGTATATATCATTTCATTTAATTCTCATAACAAACCTCTTAGGTGAGAATGGAACTAATGTTATCCATTATTTCACAGATGAGAAACAGAGGTGTGTAAAGGAGATAAGTAACTTGTCCAGAATTACACCTGGTAAGTAGGAGATAGATTTGAACTCAGGAATATGATCCTCCAAAGAGAAGTAAACAGAGAGAGCCATAGTCAGAGAAATAATTTACACAGGACAGGCAATTATAATTTTCTTGAAGTGAGCATAAGACAAATGGTATGAATTTGCTATTTACTGAAAGAAGTCAGTATAATTAGATCATAGTGTAGAGTCTGGCTTGAGTGTGGTTGGTGGGGTAATAATATGGGTGTAATAAATTTATAGTTTTAATTTGAACATTTCACCAAAAATGTCACATGGTGTGCTTGAGTGTGATATTGTTATGTTACAGAATTACATGCTTATGATTTTGTAATAAAAGACTGTCTAATAAAAAAGGGGCGTTATTTGTGTCAGACCCTGTACATGAGACTGGTTAATGTGCCTACAGAGAAAGGCAAGGGCATTAATAAACAGAAAGAGTTTTAAGGGCTTCAATGGGGAAGCGACATGACCAGATCTATGTTTATTAAATCATTCTGGAGTTCAGCAGGTTTTTAGTTTTTGTTAATGTCCCAGTAGCTTGGCCAAACTAACCTTCCAACAGATGAGAATTAAAAAGATCTGAACCCCTCCCTGACCAAAAAAGCAAAACATTTAAAGGCACTGGAGGGACAAAAAACTGCACCGGTAAAAGATGCAAGTTTTTATCTTTTTGCCTGAGAGTATTCCTCAATTCATCAATGTCTTACACAGAAAGCCACAGGCTTAACAGCTTGGAATGTCAGAAGACAATGTTCAGGACTGGCCAGAGCAGACAGAAAGTTAAAGGGGAAATGAAGAAGGGAGGAAAGCACGGAGCAGAGGAGCCATAAAATCTGCACATAAATTCTGCCTGGAAAAAAACAATAAGCGGGCAAGAGACAAAGCCATCAACAGAACCAGACTCAGCTCTGACACAGAGGTTGAAGCCATCTGAGAGAGAATTTAAATTTTGATTAATATGTAAAGGCTCTAATGGAAAGGGTAAATAGTATGCAAAATCTGGGCAGTTTCAGCACAGATGAAAATCTTAAGAATCAAATGGAAGTGCTAGAAATAAAAACACACAAAAACAGAGATGGAGAATGCCTCCAACAGGCTCCTCAGTAGACTAGATATACGTGAGAAAAGAAATAAAAAAAAAAGAACTTGAAGACTGGTCGAAAGAAATTACTCAAATTGAAACAAAAAGAGAATAAAAGGTTAAAAAAATACCTAAGGAACTATGGAGCAATAGCAAACAAACTAACATACACACATCTATTAGTCATCTATTGCTATGTAACAATTTATACCAAAATTTAGCATCTTAAAATAAACAAACATTTATTATCTTACACCATTCCTGAATCTGAGAGCAGCTGGACTGGATGGTTCTGGCTTGGGGTCTCTTACAAGGCTGGAGCATGTAGCCACTCAAAGTTTAACTGGCACTCGTGTATGTGGTTGTTGGAACACCCCTTGCTGGTTCTTGGGTGGAGGCTGTATTTTCTCACCATGTGGGCCTCTCCACTGGGCTACTCAGAACATGGCAGTTTGCTCCCTATAGTAAATGATCCAAGAGACAGGAGGAAGCAAGAGAGTGCCCAAGAAGTTCCTGCTTTTATAACCTAATCTCAGAAATGACATACTGTACCGTAACTTCTGATGAATGCTATGTGTCACACAGACAGCCAATCCTGGTACAGTACAGGAGGGGGCTACACAAGGGCATTATTATTGGAAAGACAGGAATCATCGTGGTCATCGAGGATGCTGGCTACTACAATGTAATTCTGTAATACCAGAAGGAAAAAAGAGGGAACAGAAGAAATAATGACTGAGAATTTTTTCCAAAACCAAAGACAGACACCAAACCATGTATCTAGGAAGCTCAGAGAACATCAAGCGGCATATTTGCTTTCCCCTAATCACCTCCAACATCCCCCACACCCAAACATCTGACCATGTCTGCTAAAAACTGCTAAAACAAACTGCTAAAAAAGCAAAAGACAAATCCTAAAAGCCACAATAGGAAAAAAGACACATTACACACAGAGGAACAAAGACAACATTTGCAGCAGACTGCTCATCAGAAACCATATAAGCTAGAAAAAATGGAGCAACATCTTTAAAACACCAGGAAAAGGTCAACTCAAATATCGTTCAAAAATAATTAAGAAATAAAAACATTTTACGACAAAACTAAAAAATTCACTGCCAAGAGACTTACACATGTCTAAGAAAGTTGTTTAGGCAGAAGGAATATGACATCAAACAGAAACTTGAATCTATTAAAAGAAATGAAAATGCTCAAAATGGAATGCAAGATTAAAATATTATTTTTTCTCATTTTTATTTCTCTAAACAGTAAATGAGTCAAGTAAAAAAATTGCAAAGTATTATGTGTTTATCATCTATATAAAGGTAAAATCTGTGACAACAGCACAAAGAATAGGAGGAAGAAACTGGGAATATACTATTGTCAGATCCTTATACTACATCTAAATAAATGTAATATTATTTGAAGGTAGACTTTAATCAAGTAAAAAATGTATATTATAAACACTAGGGTAACAAAAAAGCATTTTTCAAGAAGATATAAATAAGGCAAAAATGGAGACAGAATGGTACCTTAAAAAGTTTACACTTAAAGAAGGAAAAGAAAGAAAAACAGATGAAACAAATAGAAAATAACTAGCAAAATTGCAGATTCTAATCCAACCAATTAAATATGAATGGTATAAATTCATTAATTAAGACAATAATTGTCAGAATGGACAAAAAAAAGAAAATGCCAACTACAAAACACTTTAATATGAAGACAAAGGTTGGTTAAAAGTAAATGGATGGAAAAAGATATACCATATAAATACCGCCCAAAACAAAACTGGAGAAATAATACTAATGTTTAACAAAGGAGACTTCAGAACCAGAAATATTATCAAGGAAAAAGAGAGACATTATATGATTTTCAAATAAGACCAATCTAAATGATCCTAAATGTGTATGCATCATGTCATAGAGCTTCGTAATACACAAAGGGAAACAGAACTGAAGGAAATGGACAAGCCCGCAGTCACAGGGGGACACCTCAATACTCCTCTCCCGGCTATCATAGGACAGTAGACAGGTAATCAGTGCGGATTTATAGAAGACTGGAACAACACTACCAACTGGCTTGACCTAACTGAAATGCACAGAATACTGCACCCACAAGAACAGAATATATATTTTTAAAGATTTTATTTATTTATTCTTAGTCAGAGGGAAAAGGAGGGTAAAAGAGAGGGAGAGAATGTGCAAGAAAAACCTGATTGGTTGCCTCTCACATGCCCCCAACCAGGGACCTGGTAGGAAACCCAGGCATGTGCCCTGACTAGGAATCAAAATGGTGACCTTTTGGTTCACAGTCTGGCACTAAATCCACTGAGCCACACCAGCAAGCAGAATATACATTTTTTAAGTGCATATAAATTCACTGAGGTAGACCATAAAACAAACTTTAACAAATGTAAAAGAACAGAAATAACATAAAGTATGCTCTCAAGTCATAACAGAATTAAACTTGACAAATCAGTAACGAAAAGATAACTGGAAAATGTGTAAATACTTAGAATTAAGAAACAATAACCTATGGATCAAAGAGGAGGTCATAAGGAATATGATAAATATTTAACCAAATGAAAATAAAAATACAACATATCAAAATGTATGGGATGCAATTAAAACAGTGTTTAAAGGTAAATGTACAGCAGTCTCAAATAAATGATCCAAGCTTCCACCTTAAGAAACAAGAAAAAAGCAAAAGTACTCTCTTTTGGAAGGGTAACAGAACAGAAGGTGTTCTTTATGTAGAGTGATGTGTGCCACACTAGTGCATCCGGTGTCCACGCTATAGTTAAAATGTGTGCCCTTCATGTATGTACATATTCCCTCAAAATACAAAGAACTATATAAAATAATCATATAAGAGGGCAGAGAATGGATGGAGATATAGACAGACAACACTAATTTTGATAATTGCTATAGCTGGGTACTTAGGAGTTTTTACAAACTCTTCTTCACTTTGAATATTGTTGGAATTCTCAATAATGAAATGCTTTAAAAATAAAAATAAAAAAACACATTGTAACTTTTTGAAGAATTAATGAAGGAGAACAAGTGTGGAAGGAGAGGAAGTAGTCTTAGAATAGAAAAGGAAGAAAAGAGAAAAAAAAACATGGCGTGACATGGAATTGTGGCAAGAATGATAAAGAAAAGAAGCCCATCCAGGACCCACTAATTAACTAGACATAGATTATGAGGAAAATGAAAGGCAAGTACCAAAATGATCCCTAGGTGTCTGGCTTTCAAAGCAAATGAATAGAAGGTAGGGCCTTTTAAAGATCAGAAAGAGAACAGTTTAGAAGGAAAGATCAAACAAAAAGAGTTTGTTTTTTAAAATGGTACTTTTCAGATGTCTATGAGAAAACCAAGTAAAGATATCAAGTAAGTGGATGAGCATACTAGTCTAGAATTCAGAAGAGAGAAATGGACTAGAGACATCAACTGTGGGTTGCTGGACCATACTTGGAAATGTTAATGTAAGCAAAGTACTTAAAATAGTGTATAGTATATAGTGTTATAGAAGGTTCTCCTATTACTGTCATTGTCACTTAATATTTTAATCATCATTCATTTAGGTAATGCCAATGTACCCTTACAATAAATAAGTGACTCACAGCAGGCAGGCTTACTACCTTTTATTAGCGGAAAAATAAAAATAAAAAAAAAAACAGGCTCATCTAGAAAGTGATAATGTGAGAAAAATAAGATTTGACTACAAATTTTCATTTCACCAAAAAATGTCACATCTATTAATCACAAAAGAGTGACAGCAGAAATAATAAAGAATTGATTAAGTCTGACCAGTTTAAATTTCATTCAGAGTTGAACTAAAAAAACAATTACACAAGAATTATGCCTCATATTTAGCTGATCTAAAATTTAAAATGATTAGCATATTACTAATTCTATTTCAGCCTTCAACAATCTTTGAGATATGTTCTAGATTTTTAAAAAAATTTAAACATAGAGATAGATATCTCCAATATTTCCTTTAACGCTGAAAAGAATAACATTATCTTTGAAGACAGCTGAAATGATCATTGACCAAGCCCCCTTAACAAGAAAATTCTTAGGGCCACTCACTTCCATAACAGCTCCATTTCACAGAGAATTTAGGCATGATCGTAAAATTGTGAAAACTCTATTTTGCAGTGATTAAAATTCAAACTAAAAGTGCTCTTCTTGATTCCTTTAGAGCCTTTTTTCTCTCTTTTTAAATTTTTTATAAAAGCTTATTTGAGCCAAACTGAGGATCACCTGGAAGCAAAATCTAACAGAGAGAGAGATGCTTCCCAGAGCCTTCTCTCATACATGATGAATGCAGTCTTGGTCAGCACTATGGCAGGCTCACCTTAGAACTAAGCTATGAAAATATGAGTTGGAAATGGAGGAAAGGAAGGAAGAGGAAGGGAGGAGGGAAAAAAACTCTGAGATCATACTGTGTACGAGGCACTAATTCCTTCATATATAGTATCTGATTACATACAATAACCCCATAAGACAGGTGTTATTATTCTCTCTTTATTTTACACACGAGGAAACTCAGTGAAGCAACTTTCTAAAGTCACAAAGCTGGTAAGTGGTATATACAGGACTCCAATCCAGCTCCAAGGATACAACTACAGCATAAATGGCCCCTTGCCCAGATACTAATTAATTAACCTTCTTTCCTCATAACCAAAAATGTCAGATTTTTATTTCTCAGCTATTTCATTGGATAGTAAACTTATATTGTCTTGGTTTTCAAAAGTTTTCTGAATATTACATAAATAAAACTTTATCTACTTGAGATTCAAATCTTGTTCTTCCATAGCTTACACATAAGAAGGAGAGATAGTGTAGCACGGTGAATGTAGTTAATAGTACTCCATTGCATAGTTGAAAATTGTGAAGAGACTAGGTCTCAAAAGTCCTCATCACAAGAAAAAATATTTTTTATAACTATGTATGGTGATGGATGTATTAACTAGACTTAATTGAGTAATCATCTAATAATATAAAAATATCAGATTATGATGTACACCAGAAACTAATATGCTCTGTCAATTAGACCTCAAAAAGAAAAAAAAAGTAGGAGAGCATTTCAGATCTTGGTCCCTTGCCTATGTCATCAGTTTGGCTCAAATAAACTCATTAACATTTAAGAAAAGAAAAGAAAAAGTATGAGATATGACTGAACACGTTCACTGGCAGATTTATAAAGTACTGTATACATGTTTTTGACCCTTGGTATGGTAGATAAAGTATAATTTTTTAAAATTCTTTGGTGCCCTGATCGAGTGGCTCAGTTAGTGTGTATCATGCCACAGACATCGATGCCTCGATGTCTCAATATCTCGATGTCTCTCTCTCTCTCTACACCCCTCCTTCTTCTCTAAAATCAATAAACATCCTCAGGTGAAAATATAAAAAAATTATTTGGTATAATTTTCCATTTTAAAAATAAATAAATAAAATGGCCATGAAACTCACGTGCACAGAATAACAAGAGAACTAGGGAATAATTCCTGGTACTGAAGACAGCATTTTAATACTCGATCATCATTGTTCTCATCACTCAATCCATCTGCAAAGTTACCAAAAGCAATTATCAATAAGTGTACTAGAAATCTGAGTACCATATGAATAATCTAGGCTGTACTTACATACAAAAAACATCTAAAACAAGCAATGAAAAACCTTTTTAAATAAGAAGAGGAACATAAGACACAGTAAAACAACACCCTGAAAATTTTGGAATAGAACTCAGGTAGCATATAGTTGTGAGTATGAAAAACTGATTAGTCTTCTACTAACATGGATAGGTTATGTCCATCAATAAACTCAGGCCTCCCAGTGCTTACCACAGGCTGTGTTCTTACACTGCCTATACAGAAAGAGGAGGCAGAGTAAACCCACCCCAGGTACACCTCAGCCCAGGCCCTTTGCCTGGTCTGTATTGTGAATAGGGAGACATGGGGGGGGGGGGGGAATAAAACCCTCAATAAATGTGATCAGTAGGTCAAATGTCAGAGTAGAAACCAAAAGCTATGAATTCTAATCTCAATTCAGTCACTTAGTGATTATTAGTAAATTATGATTACGGCGTGCTTAAAATGATCTCAACTTGAAAGAGATCTGTAGAGATCATGAGCAACTCTTCTACCAGCAAGAGAACCACTCTCAAGTGTCTGCTTTTCCTTACTCTCTAATGCAGTAGGACAGGAAAAGGCATTATGGGCCCTAGGCAGAGAACACAAAAAATAACCTTTAACAAATGTTAATCAGTGGCTGATAGGTTGTCCTCTGGCATTCTCCAAGCTTTAAAGCAGGTGGTGGAAGTTTGGTTTTTGTGCAAATAATGCACTGTGCAGAAAACAGGAGCAAAGACAGTGTTTCTCCTAGGACCTTACACGACCTTCCTCAGAACTCCCAGGGTGCTTGTTAATAATACAGATTGCAGGACCACACTCCCAGACCCACCTCTGGATAACAATCTTTGGACCCTGGACCCAAAGACTGATTTCAGCCCTTGGGGAATCCCTTACACACGACAACTCAAAACATAATGGCCAATGAGCAATATTCCTAGATTATAACGTTTTTTTTTTTCCTTCAAATTTTAGCCTGTATTACTTAATCCTCTAAACATTCGAATTAGAAAACTCACTCATTCCTACAATGAATACTTTTACAGGACTGAATCTGTGCCAGGTCACTGCACTACATAATTGGAGATGTAAAAACAAACTCTTCAGGAGCTCACAATCTCATCATGAAGTCTAGACAGAACGCAGCTGATCTCAGAGCATGTGCCTGGAAGGTATTTAATTCAATTCTTTCACCAGACAACCAGTGAGCCAACCAAACAGACATATATTATTGCAAACAATTTTCCTTATTTTAGCTCACAGAGTAAATACCACAATAATGCAAAGTAGAAAGCTCAAAATCATGAGTTAACTTTAAACAACTCAATTCAGCAGACAGGAGGAGGTTTAAAAGTTATAATGCACTGCTCTAAAGGTATCAGATTTCAAAAATATGTTTGATTACTTTTTGTAGGATACACAGGACTGAAAAACACACTTAAAACTACAAGAATATTCATGAAATATTTATTCAACAAATTTTTTAACATTACATGTCATTAACATTTTTCAAAATATAGTAAGCTCTCATATGTCTATAGAATTACATGTAACCTCTTTGTTAGTGAAGTTTCAAATTTTTTGCTGTATAAATGATGCTGTGACGAACATTTTTATACAAACCACTGTAAGCATCTGTGATTATTTCTTTTAGGTGTATTTCTAGAAAGAGAATGATATCTTTAGGCTTCTTGATACACACTGATAAGCTGTTCTCCTAAAAAGTTACTAACTTATATTCCCAAAGCACTAGAGCAATGTAAAGTGTTTCTTGCAGATGTTGAGAAAAAGTAACTTTTTAAATTTAGAGGCAATAAAAAGAAATAAAGAAAAAAGTGAAAGATAAATCTAAAAATTGTTATACATAAGAAATTAACAACATTAAAATTGGTCATCAGACAGGAAACTATATGCAGTGACCAAAGGACTGACTAGCTAGCTGTATTTCTTCCTTTTGTGAATTTCCTATTAATAATCTTCATCCATTTAGGGGAAAGGGATATTTAGTTTTTCTAATCAACCTGTATAAGCTTTTCACATAACAAAGACATGAGAATTATAACCTATTTCAAGCCATCAACTATTAAGTACTTTATATATTATCTGACATAGAGAACTATACAAATACTCTATCATTGTACCTATAACCTTATAACTAAAAGCAGTTTCAGTGATTTAACAAAAACAAAATCAAATAGTAAGATTTAAAGTGAAACACAGATTTCCAGGAAGACACAGACAAATTGAAACAACACAGAAATCTGAGACAACTACTGTGATTTATCCTCCTTAATCATCAAAAAACAGACTAAAGAAGTCAAAGCAGCAAAAAAGCACATGAAAATAGAAAAATCAATGGAACACTATAAGCATCTAAAAATAATAAATGTGCCCTGGCCAGGTAGCTCAGCTGGTTGGAGCATCGTCCCAATGTGCCAAGGTTGCAGGTTCAATTCCCAGTCAGGGCACATACAAATTTCAACCAATGAATGCATAAATAAGTAGAACAACAAATCAATGTTTCCCTCTGTCTCCCTCTCTCAAATCAACTTTAAAAAATAAAAGTAAATAAATAAAAATAAAAATGTGGCCAAAATAACTATTCTAAAATAAACTCTTTAACGCAATTTTCAAAGCTAATCTACTGAAGGAACACCTATCTAGGACAAATGCTTCATCTCTCTGTGTCTCCACCTTCTCGCCAGTATGATGAGGCTGATGAAAGTGTCTTCTGCAGGACTGTAGGTCTGAATGAGATATCAGCCGTAAAGCATTTGGAAAAAGGTCTGGAGAATAATGGCCATAAAAGTGTATGTATTATTATCATAATTATCTATATTATTATGTAATAAAATATAGTTTGTATCAACAAACTGAAAAAAGGATGAAAAAAGCAAAATTTCTACCTCTTTTTAAGGACTAGGGCTTTACTGAAATAATGGCTTGAATTAAGGGTTAATTTGGTTAATTATGTAGTTGTAAAAAAAATATCTTATCTGTTAGCAACACATACTGAAGTATATATAGGTAAAAATGATACGATGTGATATTTGGAATTTACTTCAAACCACTGCGGAAGTTCCAGGAGTTGGGGGAGAATAAAAAAGGGAGATGAGAGAATAAACAAGAATGGCAAATGTTACTAATGACTGAAAATGAGTGATAAGTACAAAGGGGTTCATTATATTATTCTCTCTCTCCCTGCATTTGATATTTTACATAATAAAAAAAGACCATCTAAGGTGTTCAATTTAATGTGTTTTCAAATACTTTAATATTTTTAACTCTAGTAAGTGATATTTGTGGTTTTCCTCTAAAAACTCTACAAATCACATGAAGTTCTTACTCAGAATACATAACTATTGTAACTGGAGTATACTGAGAGCTACTAAATATTTAAACATAGAAGGAATGAACGAATGGTGGAAGCTCTTTTTCTTCAAATGCATAAGACTAAGCAGCTGTGCCAAAATCCCTCTCAGCACTAATACGATAATTATATTCATCTGAGGCTGAATTCTTTCACATCTTACAGTGAATATGGGCACTGTAGATAACATAAATCCATGATATTTAAAACAGCATAAATCTACATATATAAATAATTCTGAATTGAGAGAAACAAAGTTTTAAGGAATTAAATAAATCCTCTAAATGGATGTATAAACTCCACAGAGGCAACAGTGTGGCTCGACAGTTTTTTTTTTCCCAAGAAAGTTATATAACACATAAAGAGCATACTTAGGTTCTAAGACCAGAGTGATTTAAAAAGTGAATTAAATTAATATGGGAAAAGATGAAATCAGGAGAAAATCTATAGACCTTTATTATAAAAACCCCTCCTTGTTACAGAATCTGACAAACTAGAGGAAAACAATGCCTGCCTCTGCACTACAGTCACTACATGTAGTGATGGATTAGAAACTTAGATCATTTATGGGTCTCGTCACTCAATGGCGGTATTCTGAAAAAGAATCCAATGTAGTGTTATCATATACAACTATGCACACAGAACTATAGTCAGTATCTGTGAAATACAGACGTGAAGTCTAGGAGAAACATAAAAATAAAAACCAAAAACCCCCAAACCAAGCCTTATAGAATATCCCAACCCATCACTATGACCTGCCATTTCACATTTCAATGGTTATAAATTTTCCATAAGTTTTTCATCATTTCCCTCCAATGAGTCAGTACCCAAACAAATCTTAATCAGGAAGCACAGCAGGAGAACAATACTTACAAAGTTTCTGAGATGCAAGTTGTATGGACTGACCCCATAGTTTTTTATCTTGATCTCTGAGACTGTCATTGATAAAACGGACCGCAGGTATGGCTTTGTGCTGGGCATATTTCAGTAGTTTTCCTGCCTTCATACGATCTAGCTCTTGTACCACAACCCAGGGAATTATTAACACAAGTCTGTCAAAGCCTAAAAAATAAATAAGATGTCTCAGAAATCAACAAATATCTAGAGCTACTAAATCTAACTGATGTTGGAAAATTGAGTTATAAAGTAAGTAATACAAAATCTAAAGGAAGAGATAATACATACAAAATGAAAATTAAAACCAGATGTGTCACAAGAATGTCACAACAATAAATATTATTGGAGATCAAAGAAAGTCAGCTTAGATAGCTAGGTTGACCTCTGAAGGCTGTTTTATTTTCTTAATCCATTATACAAATATATTTTATAAGTACCTGGGATTTCTGTTGTCTTCAAAATTCTAACAAATTTGAGATGATTCATCAGAATATTTGTATCAATAACAATTAGAAGTTGTTTGTCTGAAGCTGTATTTGCTAAAGAAAAAGAGCAAAGTTAAAATTTCATGACACTTGGTAACAGACTTCTTTCCTAACTAAATTTTGACATGATACAACTTTAATAGCACTCTTAAGAAAAGGCAGTCCTTCAGACAACAAAAACAAAAATGCATTTACTCCAGTTCCTAAGAGAAAGAACAGTAATAATGAATTACCCACCAGCAGAATATTATGAATTGCTCACCAGTGGATTTAAATCATAAACTGACTTTTCCCAGCAGTAAACTATGTTGCCAAACTGTCTTGCCTCACTGGTAGTTGTGCACTTAGGAATTATAAGCTAATTTTAATATACTCTGAGTGAAATATGATTGAAAAGAAAAATATATGTAAAAGAGAGAAAACAGGTAATACTAGCACCATTATTTTATGGTACTAGTGCGAGAATCAGGTTAATGCACATGAAAACAGTAAACTGAAAAATTCAGTGTGAATATAATGCAGCATTACTATTCTTATAAATACAATTCAAAAGAGTATACTAGCAGATTTTGGATAATATCTATCATTATCTTCTCCCACTAGTAATGATGATCAAATTTTTTTTATATAAATGAGAAATCCAGGCATATAATACCTTTGAGCAATCTGCATTATTTCTGATCAGTGGTTTGGTTAGTTGAAATTGTTAAAAGCGATGATTAAAAGCAGAAACAAAAGACAACTCATAACTCTGATTACTGCCCCTTGGCAAAAAGAAAAACAGAAAATATGTCTGCCTAATAATGTAATATATAAAAACAAATAATGATAAGACAAATATATAGCTACTCCTATAGCTAAAATACACCAAACTTTATTATTTCCAATGAGCACATTTTAACCTTCTTCTAAATATCATAAACACTGCATGTTGACACATTCATTCTTAAGAAAGCACAGGACACCCTAGACATTGTCATGTGCAAACAGAGTATACCAGCAGAGCAATGCACATCATCTTCCACCAAGTCTATCTCCATACTGGACAGCTCTCCAGGAGGGGGAACCACGGGCAAGTCCACACTTTTCCCCACACGTGCAGCGTGAAGCTCTTCCACTATCTGCATCTAGATTGGAAAAGACCCGCAGTAAAATATTGTTCAATTCTTTAGTCTGAAGATTAATAAGAAGAAAGCAATTAAGTGAAATAGTTTGTGGAAAGAAAAATATTTACAAAAATATTTTGGTAGCATGGTAAAAGAATAGACTTATAAACATACACAGTGTTTTTAAATAGCTCTTCTCTTATTACTTTAGTAACCTTAGCCAAGGAAATTATTTAACTACCCTGGGTCTCAGTTTGTTCATCTATAAAACAGAAATGTTAGATATGCTTTCCTAGCAGTATTTTGTGAGGATTAAATGAAATTATGAGATACTGTGAAGCTCCTCGCACAGAGCCTAGTGTGCAGTAATAGACCTTCAAATTAAATTAATCCTTATCCCCACTCTCACTTCACAGTAGTTTAGAAGCCAAATATATTTTTATCTGGATGATAAGTGTTCTTATTGAGATTTCTAAGGTTGTTTATGAACCATCAAAAACTCAAATCCAAATCTAGCTTTAAAGCAGAGGTGAGAAGTCTTTCTTCTATCAAGGGCACATACCCACAAAACAGAACAATACAACTGACTATCACAAATAAAAACTTGTCACAATCAATATGGTTTTAAAGTCTTCTTAAAAATAGAAAAATACAAAGTATTCTATAAATCTAATTTTAATTCAGGACCAGTGAACATAAAATTCTATGCCATAATTCTATGAGGATCAATCAAGAGATTCTAGCTGGGAAATGAATGATGCAGCAGGTAAAAAATATAACACTCTCTCTCTCTCTCTCTCTCTCTCTCTCTCTCTCGCCTTCATTGAATAATATTCTCATCTTATTGCTGATTAGAAAAAATGGGCCAAAAAACATATTAGTATCAAGCTGCATTTTGGCAAGTCCAGGCATAAGTGTGCAAATGCCTGACAACGTTAAATCAAAATTTATGTAACCTGTGGGCCATGTGCTCCATGCTCATCAAAACATATAAGAAACAAAGGCAGAAAGGTGATCAAGTAAATGTAAGTACTTTTCCAAATAGTTTTTCATGACCTAATAAAACTTAAGTATTGATTTAAGTACAGATATCGGTGTTATTTTCATATTACCAAGGTTTTTAAAGTCATTATTTTTATTGAAATGGGAACTGTTTGACTTAATTTCATTAACAATATTCAACATAAATAAGTATAGCATTAACCTCTTCATCTGTATCTTGAATAATTTCATATGACACTGAAGAGCATCGTGCTTCAAAAACCTGAAAAGAAAAGTGATTTTATTAGTTTAGAATGAAGCATACACCCACTGCGAGGTCGTTCAACCTTGGCAGTAAGGGCACTGTGGTCGGATAATTCTTTGTGCTGGGGCTGTTCTGTGCACTGTAGGATCCTCAGCTGTATCTCTGGCCTCAATCCACTAGATACCAGTAGCACACCCCCCTCCCAATCTTCACAATCAAAAATGCCTCTATCAAATCTATGCCAAATGCCCCTGAAGGGGGTGAAATTGCCCCCAGATGAGAAATTGCCCCTTAACTAGAAAAGCCTCATTCTTTTAAGTCATGAAACAGAGTACATAGTCTTTAGGATTTACTCATTCACATATTACTAAAAATACTCATATTCGAAGAATGAAACTACTGCACATGCCTTCCGTAAGAAATAGAGAGAACCATGCAAAGGCAAACGAGCTGGTCTTTGGTGCTGGGAAGTTCGCATCCAGGAGTAACTGAGCCATTTCTAAAAGTGAAATGACATGACAACAAAGGGACCTTGAAGGTTATAATATAACTGAGGGGGGAAGGCTGAGAAATGTGTAGTTAATACTGTCTTCTGGCAGAGTTTGAAAATCTCTGCACTAATCCCATTTTTCACTGGCACTTTTGCTGAATGGATGAGACCTGCCTGGCCCTCTGTACAGATAACAGGGAACTCAGCAAAAGCCACTACTGAACCAAATCATCTTCTGAGAAGTCTCCAAGATAACACCAAGCTCACATGCATATTCTAGGAAACTATATAGGGTATAAATTACATTGCTCTATTGGGAATTCAATTTCCACCCTAACGTCCCAACACCAATCTTCCACCCTAACTTCCCAACACCAATCTTCACACGATATAAAACTATACACATCTCACACGTAGGCCTGTTATAGCTTAACATTCCAGGATTGAGGATTTTACATTGCCTTCTCTACCTGACATTAAATCTCACTAGATCTTTAAGGTTTTCTTCAACTAAGAAATGCCTAGAGAGCTATAGATTATTATCAGAACTCCCTACAACTCTTGACATTCAAAGTCTTCTTATTCTTTTTGCTTAGGTCAGTGCAACCCTACACTTTCTTGGACCACAGGCCACTTCCAATGACTTCAATAAATTTTATATCACCCCAAAATTCAGAAAAGTTCATGTCAATTGTCCCTGAAAACTTCCTCCCTATTAAAAAAAGTCTTAGTAGGCATTTAATTGCCTTTCCCTACCATGCTTCATTAAATACCTGGACTGGGATAAAGCCTGAGGAGGACAAAGGGAATATCAGTAACAAGGGTAACAATGGTCTTACCTATTGGAGTGATTCAAAACTGGGAACCTGATTATGCCACCTCCTTCATTACATTTCAGTGGCTCCACACCACTTACAGGATACAAGATAAAACTTTCCTCATGGAATACAAAATAATCCCTTGTCCAGACCCTGGCTTCCTCTCCTCCTTCTCCTCCAACAGACTCTCTACACATCTCACCTGGAGTGCCCACATCCGCCCTTGCCATGAAACTTTACAGCTCCGTGCCACTGCACACACCGGGCCTCCACCCTGGCAGGCCAGCATTTTCGGTCCTGGCTCTCTTCACCCTTGAATGCCAAGCCAAAGAATCTCCACTTTCGTGAGCCCTTCCTCAAGTTACCCCCAAATTTATCCTGACACCAGCCCAACTCTTAGAGCTCCATCTACACTGCAATTGTATTTGCTTACTAATCTGCCTCCCTGCGAACTTCTTGAGGGTAAAGATCATCATATTCACCTAGAAACGTATCTGATATATGGCAGGTACTTTTAATTAATGTTTGATAAACTGATGAACTCCTACCTCACAGACTTGTAAGTACTGAGTTTGAAAAAGTGGCACGATCCCAATGTTCATAGCAGCACAATTTACAATAGCTAGATGCTGGAAGCAACCTACATGCCCATCAGTAAATGAATGCATCAAAAAACTATGGTACATTTACACAATGGAATTCTATGCAGCAGAAAGAAAGAAGGAGCTCCTACCCTTTGCAACAGCGTGGATGGAGCTGGAAAACATTATGCTTAGCGAAACAAGCCAGGCAGTGAAAGACAAATACCATATGATCTCACCTTTAACAGGAACCTAAATAACAAAACAAAGAAACAAGCAAAATATAACCAAAGACACTGAAATAGAGGACAGGCTGACGGTGACCGGAGGGGAGAGAAGAGGGAATTTAAGGGGACAGTGGGAAGGGTTCACAGGAATAAACTTAAAGGACACATGGTCATAAACTAAGGGGAGGGTGGTAATGTGAGGGAAGTGGGGAAGGTGGGAGGGGGGACTGGATTGGGAGTAAAAAGGAGAAAACTGTATTTGAACAAGGATTAAAATAAAAAAAAAAAAAAAAGAAAAGAAAAAGTGGCATGAAAGCCATGGTTTCTAGAACCCTAACTTGCAATACTGGGAGTGGGAGCAGTCCGAGAGAGGTCTGTATCACGGGGCTGTAAGGCCTAGGCAACGAAAGGAGTTATTTTCACTTAGGAAGGCACAATGGGACTATTAAATCCAGAAACCACAGTTATTTCCTTGTAAAGTACAATAATTATTTTAGGGAAATAGTCATCTACTGAAAATTTGTGAGGAAAAAAGAACTAACATAATATTAAGATGATTCTCTACCGTCTACCACGGGCTGAAGATAATGTGCCCAAGATAAGAACAATATTCACCGGCTGTGCCTGTGTCTAAATGACTTGGTCAGATAAGGCTGCTATCAAAGGAACAGTTTATAAAGAGCTTTCACTCCAGTAACTGACAAGTAATCATGCAAAAACTTCTTTCCCTACAACTTAATATTCATGCTCTGTACTTCTTTAGGCTTGTGCAGTAATTCTGAAGAGACCAAAAGTAGCCATAAGAAGCACACAGGCTTTTTCATACTGTTCCTTAGATGTGCGGCCCAAGGGACTACAAAGCAGTGATGGTCACTGAACACACTGGCAAGCTCAGCTTCCTTTCTTTTACTTTATTCTAGGAAACTGGTTATAACACAAGAAATCTGGAGGTTTCTCCTCTAAGAAAGCAATAAAGATTTCTGGCCACGAAGTCAGTATAGGTGAACATGGTACTTGCCTCCTCCCACAACCACATCAAAATTACAACTAAACAATAGAACAGTAAGCATTCAGAACCATTTGAAATCTGGCTGAATGGAAGTCCTACAGCTAGGGAATTAAAGAAGCCACATGGAGGCTGGTAGAAGGGGAGGAGATGTGGAATCGGCTGGTCCCACACCTACCAGTGCCGGGGGAAAAACTGGGAGGGATATCATAGCTGTAAGGTTCCCTCTGAGGAGTGAGGGGTCTCAGCCCCACATGAGGCCCCCCAGCCCTGCATTCTAGCACCAGAAAGAGAAGCCCCCTAGCTGTAAAGACAAGCAGCGACTGAGGCTGAGGGAGAGGAAGGCTTCTGGAGTCCCAGGCAGTTCTTTTTAAAGGGCCCATGCATAGACTTACTCAGATTCACTCCCTCAGAGCTCCAGTGCAGAGGCAGCAGCTTCAAAGGCACCGGAGACATATGGGGAAGAACTGAACTGTCCAGCATTGGGCGAGAACTGGGGAGGCAGCTTTCTCCCAGACAGAAGTGCTGGTAGAGGCTACTGTTCCTTTGATGAGCCCTCACCCCAAATAGCCTGCAGGCAGGTACCATATCTGAGACTCCATCAACTTGGCTCATACTGTTTGCCCCACTCTGGAGATTCCTTGAGGCCCTGCTCCACCTACTTTCGGCGCCAACAAGCTATTTCCAGTGAATTCTCCATAAAAATGGCCTGTCTCATCTCATGCCTCAGATTTCCCTAAAATCTCTTCAACAAGCACAGCATCTAACCTCAGCGAGTCCCGTACCTCTCACTTACCAGTAAGTGGTCCTAGGCCTGGTCCTAGCAGCAGCCAGCCTTGGTTCACAGACAGCTTGGCCTTGCCTGGACACCTCTCAGCCCAACACAAGTAGCAGCCATCTGCAGATCACTTTGCATCTCATGGTGGCTGGCCCCAGGCAGAGGTGGCTGACCTTATCCTGCACTTTTTGGGGGGCACCTGAGCCAGTGCACCCAATGGACAGCTTCAGACCACACTGAAACACAACCACCCCACAAGCGACACACTCAAAGGGCAAATTCAGCAGCCACCAGAGCCCTGTTGAATTAAGTCCTGTTTGTGGGGTGGGCCCCAGCATGACTGATACTCTGTGGCAGTCAATGGTCACAGCCAGTCCTTGTAGCTGATCAGCCTGGGGGTAAATCCCTCCCACTAACAGGCCAACAGCAGTCAAGGCTCAACTACAAGAGGAGGTGTACACAGCCCATATGGGGGGCACACCTCAAATGCCCTGCTCAGGTGAACAGGGAGGCTAGGCCACTGGACCCTACAGGACACCTACTATATTAGGACACGCTACCAAGCCTGGGAGATGCTGCAGCTCTACCTACTATATAGAAACAAACACAAGGAGGCTGCCAAAATGAGGAGACAAGGAAACATGGCCCAAATGAAAGAGAAGAACAGATCACCAGAAAAAGAACTAAACAAAATGGAGACAAGCAATCCACCCGCTGCAGAGTTCAAAACACTGGTTATAAGAATTCTCAATGAGCTTAGTGAGAACCTCAACAGCTTAAAATAGATCCACTCAGAAATGAAGGATACACTAATTAAAATAAAGAACAATCTATAGGAATCAACAGTAGAGTGGATAAAGCCAAGAATCAAATCAGCAATTTGGAATATAAGGAAGCTAAAAACCACCAATGTTCAGAACAGCAAGAACAAAAACAAATCCAGAAAAATGAGGACAGTGTAAGGAGCCTCTGGGACAACTTCAAGCACACCAACATTCGAATCGTAGGGGTGCTGGAAGGAGAAGAGAGAGAGCAAGAAATTAGAAACATTCGAAACAAAATGACAGAAAATTTCACTAACTTGGTGAAGGAAATACACATACAAGTCCAGGAAGTGCAGAGTCCTAAACAAGATGAACCCAAAGAGGCCCACACCAAGACACACCATAATTAAAATTGGAAAAGTTAAAAGACAAAGAGACAGTCCTAAAAGGAACAAGAGAAAAACAATTAGTTATCTACAAAGGAGCTTTCATAAGACTGTCAGCTGATTTCTCAACAAAAACTTTGCAGGCCAGAGGGGACTGGCAAGAAATACTCAGTGATATGAAGCAGGAACCTACATCGCTCTACCCAGCAAAGCTATCATTTAGAATAAAAGGACAGATAAGAGCTCCCCAGACAAGAAGAAGCTAAAGAAGTTCATCATCACCAAACCAGTATTACATGAAATGTTAAGAGTTTTCTTTAAAAAGAAAAAAAAGATAAAAATGTTAATGATAAAATGGCAATAAATACAGATCTATAAAAAACTGAATCTAAAAAACAAAATAGGCAGAACAGAAGCAGGGTCATAGATACAGAGCACATTTTGATGGTTGCCATATGGGAGGGGAGTTGAGGAAGGTGGGTGAAAATGATGAAGGGATTAAGAAGCACAAGGTAGTTGTTACAGAACAGTCATGAGGAGGTGAAGTATGCATAAAAAATATAGTCAATAACATTCCAACAACTATGTATGCAGCTGGGGTGATCATTTAGTTATGTAATGTCTAATCACTGGGGTATACACCTGAAATTAATATGATAATCTGTGTCAACTGCAATTGAAAATAAAAATGATATATAAAAATAAAGAAAAAGGAAAGCAAAACAAGAACAAACTCAGTTCTTTTCCTCTTTGGAACCCTTTCAGTACACTGAATGAACAGTTCTCTCTGTCTCAAGCTCTTCTGGCCTCCCTAGTTATTATCCCTCCATTTTAAACTACCATAGCAAGTGCTTTACCACTGCAATCTATAGTCCCAACAGCTAAAAGCAGGTAAACTCAACCACTCCCATTTATAAGCAGTCTCCAAATTTCAGAATTCTGAGGTTCTAAAATTCTAGAAGTTTTCTTACAGGTAAATAATTTTGCTATAGAGAACAGGTTCTCAAACTAGTTCACAAATGTCAATCTGTTCCAATTATTTAAAAGGAAAACAGCTGTGCTGTGCTCTTCAGCCTGCATCTCTGCACGTGCAGTTAGTTCCCTTTGCCTGGAACATCCCTCCCTCTCCCATCCCATCCCACCTCACCTCGTCTCACCTCCCCCGCAAGTAGTTCCTATTCATTCCTTAGTTCTCAGTTTAAATGTAACCCCATCTTGGTAAACCTTCAATCTTCCCAGTGTACCAAGGCTACATTCATTGTCTGCTGTGAATTCCCATATTGAGTGCGAAGTACTTATCAGACTTAGGTGAGTGTTGTGCATCTTCTCACATGCATAAGCTCCTGAATACAGAGGCGTGTCCCTTCTAGTTTATCGAAATGCCTGGCACAGAGTGGCACCTAAAAAATAACTTGCTGAAATAATAATAATAATAAGCTATTCAGAAGACTAAAACCTGGGTGTTCCACAGTACCCGGGGTCAAAGGAGAGCCTAGGAGACTGCCACAGTCTCCTTTTTGTAAAGGACTACCTGTAACTGCATCCTGCTACATTTCTACCCATTCTCTTCTTTTACGGATCCTTGATAGGTGCCAGGATACCTTCCTAAGGAAGTTGGAATTGAAGGGGTAGAATAAAGAAACCAGTACATATCTTCCTGACTAAATTTATACCAGCCTCCTGTGATTATTATCAGTCATGGGAACTATATTAGTCTCTGCTAAAACCTACAGTCTGTATTTTACAATACTTTACCTGGGTCAGGTTTTCACTTGAAGTTGAATCATTACTTTCTTGATGCTCATGATGAGATTTTCCTCTCCACTCATGAACCATATGCTTATAAGTAGAATCTGAAAATAAATGTTTACTTTTGTGCCTCATCAAATTTGATGGACCCTGAAAGTTTTCCAGGCGCCCTTTTTTCTTCTGCTTACTCCTTGACTTGCTGGAATCTGAAAGGAAAACATTTTCTTCTACAAGTTTCTGATGGGGATCGTGAGATTTTACTGGAATTTTGAAACTGACTTTCCTTCTTCTGGATTCACAGGGTTCTTTAATTATCTTGTTGGAATTATAATCCTGAGAAAATTGAATTCTCTTGCACTTTTCCACAGCACGTTTTTCAGAACTGTCTCTATATTTACTGTGCCTTTCTTTCCTGGGCTCCTTCATCTTCTCCCTCTGAGCAAGTACACGAGGCCATGCTCTTTCACCGGCCTGGCCTTCGGCTTCAGGTTTCACATCTTTGGCAATTTTAGGACTGCTATGGTTTTTACTTCCATGGTCAAGGTTGCTCCTAACATTTGTCGGTTTAATATCTTTCACTTTCAAATCTACACATTTACTCTTATGTCTTTTAGTTCCATCTGAAGAATGACTTTGTGAAATCATTTGATTATCATTAGAATATGATGCTTCTTGGAGTGTAACAGGTCCTTGGGATGACGAAGTGAGTTTTGGTCTCTTCCTTGGAATGTCAGGGTCTACATTTGGCCTGTAAAGCGACACAGAAACCCAGGTTACATTACAATTTGCACTGTACCATTTTAGTTAGGAAAGGATAGAACTAGCCTGACACAAACTTCCTAAAAAGTGGAAATGACTACATTAAGAATGAAATGAAAAGGATTATTCCACAAATGGAGTAATCCTTTATTATTCTATTTAGAATACTTGGTTTGCCATTTGGGGAAACAACAAAAACAAATTTATAGCTTTGTAAAATATCAGACACTTAGATTAAACACTTAAGTGCAAAATAATTACTATTATAATAATTGCTATATTTCATACCAAATCCTTAAAAACCACAGGGGAAAAAAGAGAATATTTATTTAATTTTTTAACAGAGAGCTTTCTAAATTTAAAAGCTGTGGGAAAAATCACAAGAGAAAATAATAAATGTAAATGACCATTTACTTTCAAACTTTAGCATATTAACCTTTTGCATAGCATAAATAAAACTCAAAGAACTGGGAAATGGCATTTTATATATGTGTATGTGTATATATATATATATACATATACATATGACAGCTTATTAGCCTTATTAAATAAAATGCACATCAAAAAGCACAGCAAAAATTTGTTAGCATTAACAAAATTTTAAGAACTGGGAAATGGCATTTTATATGTTTGTGTGTGTGTGTGTGTGTGTGTGTGTATACACACATATATATATGATAGCTTATTAGCCTGATTAGATTAAAAGCACATCAACAAGTCCTAAGACTCCAGAATATCCCGTAAACAGAAAATTAGTGAAAAAGGGAAAGCTAATAAACATCTGAAGAAATAAATCTCACTTCCCTACTAATTATAAAATGCTCATTACAACATACCGTTTTTCTATCAAATTAGCAAAGATTCTAAAATATCATTATATATCGGCAAGTTGTAAAATGGATCCCCTCTCATTTGTTGCTAGTGGAAATGTAAAATGATTACAGTTGCACAAAGGAATTTGAAATTATAATTAAGAATTGTAAAAAGTTCATATTCTTTGACTTCTTAATAATTCCCATTTTAGAATATCAAGATGAAAAAAATAAATAAACCAAAAAAAAGATTCAATTCAGGATTACTTTTAGCAGCAAAAAGTCAAGTACAAGGAAGGTAAATTGTAAAAATTTTTGAAATGACTAAGAACCATTTTATCAATTATAAGAAAATATCATAGTCATTTTAAATGATCTTTTGAAAAGTTTTCAATGATATAAAACATACTGACATACTATTAAGCAAAAAACAATCAGGGCATAAATCTATATACATAATGGGGTCTCAACAATTTAAATAAACATAGTAAAAAGGTCAGAAACAATAAATCTTCTAAAAATATTAGAAGATGCAATAGCTACAGGTTATAGTAATATTCTCCTGCTTAATAAACATAGATAATACTAGTTTGTAGTCAGAAAGAAAGGGGAAAAAACTTGTACATAACACAATCCATTAATTTATATTAATAAATCCTAGAGCACTTTCCAAGCGCCTGTCACATGTCTAGGCACTGGGGTGTCAGTGGAAGACACAACAGGTGGAGTCCTTCCCCCTAATTAGATTACAGTCCAGCATTACCAAGAGATGGTAATTAAGTGACTTCTCAAATACTTATGAAAGAACAAATTATAAACATCTCAGAGCTTTTACAGGAGTTAAACCTGACTCTTCACCTGGTTTTATTTACTTTGCTATCTAGTCCTACAAAAAGACTGCCTATCATTATTTATCTGTTAATAAGTAACAATAAAAAAAACTAAATTGTTATTACTCTTTTAAAAACATTCTTAATTTTTCAATTTCAGTTAACACACAATATTGTATTAGTTTCAAATTTACAACATACTGATTATACACTTATGTAACTTATGGAGTGGTCATTTTAATACAAAACTTTAAATTTTATTGGACCTTGACTAGCACTTAATGGTATATCATGTAAGATGTCAACCATATTAAAGAAAAATCAGGAAAACAACATGCAAAACAAATAAAATTTTTAACAGGAACTTGTAGTTATCTGAGCATTTCCATATTCCTATTTTATTTGTTCTTCACAATAGCCCTGTGCTGCATATTTCATGGAAATCTATGCACCATGTTTTATATGGTCATAATTAAATAAAAACTCAACATTATCATACCTTTTAAAACACCAACAAATTAAACTTTAAAATTACCTCTTATCAACTAGTTTTGTGAAATGCTATAATGCAATAATTCAGGTTTATATTCACAACCCAAAATACTAAAGTTCTGAGATCTTTTTAGATAAATTAGACATACAGCAAACATGCATTTTTTTACAAATGAGTATAACATCAATATTCACCCAAGGCTGAATATCAACATCCTAGATTGAACTCTTGCAATAAAGAATGTGAAATTTTGTAAAAAATTAATTATTATAATTAGATTATTTAAAAATTTAGTAACCAACATTTTAAAATATGACATAGTGCAGAACAATAATTTCTCAATATTATCAGTGGCAAGATTGCTCTGTTGTGTCAAAATCAAATCACTTGAGATAAAAATCTACATTTTATTTGATAGTATATTTTATGTATAAAGAATTCTGATATGTTTTTTTTCACTCAACTTTTCCTCAAATTTATATTAAGAGAATTCAAAAATCATAAAATGTGATGTAGCTAGAAATACCTGCATTCAAAACAGTACTAATCACAGTAAGCAAATGATTTTGCAAGTCTAATTATTTAGATTCTCAATTCTAGGCCAAAAAAGTAAAACGTACCAAGAAAAGGGGGGAATTTACCTTTTCAGATCTTGTCTTCTTTTTATATTACAGTTCGGAATGTCTATATGATCTGATTTCTGAAAGAAAAAAATATACCATTTAACAAATGTAAGGTGTGCAGTGGCACTATAGTTACAGGGAAGGAGACTAGGAGACTATTTGTTTTTCCCCCTATTTACGTTCTAGTGAATAGGTTCACACAACAATTTAGTCAATCCTTCCAATAATCTTTTGAGACAGATATTATTGCCATCCCCATGATACGGATAAAGTACCCAAGACTCAGACAGAGCAAATTATCTTCCTCAATGTCACACAGCAGGTCAGCAGCAGATCTGTCTAATCTCTGCTCTCCCACCCTTTCTCTCTATGTGTTCTGGGACACAGGCTAGGCACAAGAAAAATAAGAGAAGAACAGGATATAGCCCCTGTCCTAAAGAGCTTAAAGTAAAAAATAAAGAGAAGTAGAGGAGTATGTACGAATAACCTAATGTAAGGACACAACTAAGCACCGAAGCAGAAGAGTAGACATTAAGCTGTAAGACTGTTTAAAACATCAACCACCAAAAGTTAGAACATACCTAGGAAGAAAAGTGGACAAAATAGATGCTAAAGGTTGACTATAGATTGAATAAAGATTAATGGGTAAAAGAAAAAAGGCATTCTCAGCTAAGAATTAGAGTGTGACCAAATATAAGAGCGTCCTGAATGACAAACTGAAAAGGGAGTAAAGGTTTTTTAACAGAGAGGAAATATGATGAAATCAGTGTCTGAAGAAGGTTAATATAGCAACAATAAGTTGAAACAGCAGTTTCATTATATGAAAACAAACAAGTTCTTAAAAAACAGTTCTGCATGCAGGGAACTTCCACTACTTTTTCTTATTACCCACAACTCTGTGTCTATCCTGACATAAACCTAATTACAACTTGAATGTGTAAGTGCTTCACCAACCACCCGCGCACTAGCTTCATGTGTTTAGTTTGCTGTCACTGCTTCTAATTATTTGTGTGAGAGTGGAAAGAACTCTGGACTTGGCTTTGTTGCTGGACACAGCAGGTCCCTGGATAACACCATTTCCTTTATCATTTCATTATAACATTGATGAAATGCTATAGGAACTTAACTCTTATTCCTAGCAATTAGCCTACAGTAAAATCAGTTTCATTAGAAATCACTTGGCATAAAGGTCACAGAACCTATCTATGACATGAAGTGAAAATTTACTGTATAATTTTGTGTCCTTGGACAAGTCACTTAACCTTCTGGATCTTGATTTCTGAGTCTGAAAATGCAAACACCATATCCTCCTTGGCTACCTCAAAAGAAAATTGTAAAGACAAATATAACAATATATAGAAAAAAACTTTAAAATGTCTAAATTTAAATCCATGTTATCTAATCCCAAATGATAGGGTTTATCAGCACAAATAAATAAGGAACTTGATAAATGGTTTTTGGTGAATGAAAGGAACTAAAAAAAACAACCCTGCTGTCTTTCCATTGGCTATCAAAAAGCAAGTATAATACAAAGAAAAAAACTAATGAAACAGCAGTGGAGGAATTTACATCATAAACTTTCTAACTGTACATACAAACTCTAATATAAATAAGTTTCAGAGCTAGTTATAGTCACTTACCAGTTTTCTCTTCTCTGATGAACCATATCTTCTAGAGGAAGATGAACTCATAGAACTTGCCGAGGTCCTTTTATCTTTCTTATCCTAAGAATGTCATTTGAAAAAAAGGGAAAGAAGAGCACAAAATAAAGCACAGTATAAGACAACATTATTTCCTCACTGTTATAAATCAACATTCCTTCTACATTAATAATAAATTTCAGCAGGGAAAAATGTTCAAAGGCACACAAACTGGTAAGAGGAAGAGAAGTCCAACTCGAAGGTAGATTCAACTAAAAATCAGAAAATCAAGGTTCTCTTAAATTAGAGATGAGAATGGATACAGGTGTCACAGACAGCCAGATGACAGCTTGGGTAAGGGCCCTAGGAGGTGGCATGGGCATGGAGGAATTCGGTCTTCTACAGAGCAAATCCATATACCCAGTTATTTTTCAGTGGGTCCTGAATTCCACAGACCCAGGACAAATATATTCTCAGTACCTACCATGTGCCAATGATATTCTAGACAGTGGTGACAAATTAATGAAAAAAACTATCAAAGTCCCTACCCTCAGGGAAGTAAAAATCTAGTACAGGACTTTACACATAAGTAATATATCTGGTGTGTCACACTATGCTACGGAAAAAAATAAAGCACAGAAAAGAATCAGGAAATGCTGGCAGGTGGGGGTTGAGGCCGTTGCAATTTTAAAGAGTAAAGACCTAGAGAAGGGATGGAACAAACCATGAGAGTAGGAAAGTATCTTCAGTTCAAAGGAAAGAGCAGCAAGGGCAAACCCCTGTGGCAGGAATGCGCCTGGCTTGATGGAACACAGCAAGGAAGTCACGAAGTGGAGAAAGCAGAGGGGGAATGAGAGGGAGAGGAGATGTGGAGAGTAGGTCACCATGTCCGCCCCAGCAAGGACCGTAGCTTTCTTTGACTCCGGATGAAGGGGAAAACCACTAGAATGTACTGAGTGAAGGGGTGACGTGATCTGACTTACCTTTAAATAGGATCACTCTGGCTGTTGTGTTGAGAACACAAAGAGGCAAAGGCAGAAGCAAGGAGATCAATTTAGAAGCTACTGCAATAATCTAGAAAAGCAAGTCCACCACCTTGATCAGGGTGATAGCAGCGGGGGAGGGAGTCAGACTCCGAATACATTACTGAGAGAAAGAAAGCTGATAGAATTTGCTGATAGAGTGAATGCAGGTAGAGGATGAAGACCAGGGTTTGTGATCAAGCAACTGAAAGAACGGGATTGTAATTTACCAAACTGGGAAAACTGAGGCTGGGCCCTTGAAAGGTTATCGTTTAAGAAGATGACACTGTGAAGAAGTCACCAGCAAGGAAAGAAAATCAGACCTGAAATCAGATGAATCCGATTTTCTTTCCTCACTTAGTCTCAAAAGCTAAGTGAAGAAAGTGTTTGAAAGAGAAGGTGAAATGAGTTTGTCAAATATTGCTGATTGGTCAAGTCAGATGAGGCCTTAAAACTGACCAATGGATCTAGCAACATGGGAACCACTGCTGGCCTTAATGACAACATATTTGGAGGAGTGATGGTGAGAAAAGTCTAGTTCAAGTAGGTAAAGGAGAATTGCACACAGCATGTCAATTCCTAGTGTCAAATAAGGTTGCATAGATCAAGGCCACACTCCAGGGTCCTCTTTCCAATTACTAGTATACCTGGGAGGCCAAATTAGTAATCAGGAAGTTAATAAGCAAAGAACAAACACCAAAAAATGTAATACTTCATTCAATGATAAAAAAAAAAAAAAAAAAAAAAGCTGTATGAACTAACCTGCTACCACAGAAGTGACTTCTTTGGTGAATACTTACCTTTGCCAGACTGTTATCTCTCATCTTGGATGGTAATACAGCATGAACACTATCTAACTCTGATGATGCACTACACAGAGTACTGAGTCTACAATAAAACTGAATGCAGGGGATTTTGCTTGTTTTGGTTAAATCAATCACGTGGCAGCCTTGCTTCCTGGAGACAACACCCAGCTCAATTATTTAGCTATCCTAAATTTCACCCACCAAAAACACTGCTTAGAGTACTGTGCTGACAGTATCAGGAAAAGGAACAGGGTTAGCATGCATTCCCTACCCTCAGCCTCCTCCCGATTTTGACTGGTGAGCACATGATCCTACCCAATGCAGAGTAAATGCAGAAGGGAGAAGAGGTGGGAAATGGTCTAATGGCATTTCTATGAAAAGGAGGATTCTGGGGAGGGTTAGAATTGAAGTCAGAAATGCCTAAGCAAATTACTTACCTCTGTAAGCTTCGGTTTCTTCGTTTGTGTAATTGGGACAATAACATTACCTACCTGATAGAGTTGTGAGGAATAAATAAAATAATGCAAGCAGAGAACAGGAAAAACAAACTACTTCCCCTGGGCCAAAAGGGCAAAACTATATGCTTACATATGTCATTGGAAAACAAAGGAGTATTTTTTGCATTACACAAAAATAAACTGTAAAGAAGAGTGTCTTTGGGTTAATAAATCAAAATTCTTACTTCTTCATCAAAGTTGGATAATGAGGTGATGTCTTTCCTCTGAGATGTCTCTGTTTTTCCACAAGAGTCTTTGTTGGACATTTTGAAAAGCTAAAATAAACAGTAAAAACACATTATGTGTTTTTCATCACCACCACAACCAAAAATAACCTTAGAAATTATTCTTTCAGTTTTTTAAAGGTTGGAGTTTTACAAACCAATTTCCAGTTTCTAACCACCCCTAAGATGACAGGATTCTCTCACTGTTCCATTTTATTTGTTATATTCTCCCTCAGAATCCTCTGATCCTTTCCTCTGGCTTCATCTATCACCTTTTCAGGAATGACTCTCAAGTCTGTGCCTTCAGCTCTGACTTCTTTCTCAAGCATCACATCACTATTTTCAACTGCCTGCAGGACAACTACATTTTGACCCACCCACACCTCAAAACCAATTAGTCATAACGCCTTCATGTTCCCGACACACCCTCTCTGTCACTCATGGAGGGAGTCTTTGGGCGAATCACATTCATTTTTTGAGCCCATTCATTATGTGGAAAATTGAGACAACCCGTCCCAGCAGGGTTTTGAAGGACTTGAATGAAACAATGGATATTAAAAATACCTTGCACAAGGTAGAGCATAATAGAATCTAAATAAACACTACCAGACGTGACTGTCTTTCTACTAGCTCTCTAAAGAGCAAATTACTCTCTATTAAAAACTTAGGAGATGCTCATAAATGCTTGCTGAGTGAAAGAATAAATTATTATTTTCTTTTTCAGAAGATTCACTCTTTAATTCTGAGCCATACCAACACCTGCCCACTGCAGATCTTCTGGTACCTTCCCATACCAGTCTCACTTTTCCAGCCCTGCTCTGGTCAACTCAGTACTGTTGGCTGCTTATCCCTGCCCACTCGCTCCCCCACACACAAAAAAAGCAACTAAGACAAGCATAGTCATTCCATATGGCAATAAACACTGTCGAGTTGGAGTATGCCAAAAGCATCCTGCACTGGAACACAGAGGCCAGAAAGTGGGAACATCACCAGGACTGCTGGGACAGGAAAATATAAAAGGGGGTCTAGAAGCAAAGCCCCAAGGAGAGTTTATTGCTGGTAGTAGCACATACTAAGACTATGAACATAAAGGCTAGAAACCAAGCAGTTGTAAATACTCCTGGTCATGCTCACTGTCAGGGAAGTTCTATGAAAGAATGATCCACTATATAAAATCAAACTTTTAGAATGCTTCGATGAATATGAAGAGAAGAAAAATGCTGATAGCTAATACAGACTCTGGTCAGCAGTGTCCACAGTGTTGTGGATGTGATGAAAAAAATCACCCGGACTGCATAAGTCCTGTGGAAAAAAGGGACTGAATGGCCACTCTCTGAGTGAGAGAGCACCCCGACTCTTACCTGGACAAGCTTTTATTGCTTTCTGGGAGCATTATGTCAAGGAAGGTCCTCATTCATTATTCTTGGGTTTGCTTTAAGTGATTACTTCTTACAGACAACAAAGAAAAGAATGTTGCAAATGCAAGGGAATGATAAAAGTGATTGGTCTGGTTACATTCCATCCTTGGAATGCTTAGCACAGACTTTAAGGAGTCACTTCAAAGATATACATTAAACATCTGCTGTCTTAACTCAGAGTGAGGGAGTCTTAGCAAAAGTAAGCTTCACAGCAGCCTAGATACAATGCAGGCCTGGTCCCCCATGGGAACACTGATCTGGGGGCCTGGCTCCTGTGTGCCCCCTGGCACCTGTCAGTTTTCCGAACCAGAGCTAAGCTACATTCACCATTGCCATGTGGACCAGTTCCCTATAGATAGCTAACAAAAAATATAATAATAAATATTATTAGAGAATGCTCAATATGGACTTCTAAGAGCAGATTCCAAATTACCCAGGAATTTGGCTTTGCAAGATAACTTATGGCAATATTTGAATTCACAGTTGAGCTTCCAGATTAATCATCTTTTTGCTATAAAGATTCCCATTCCACTTGGGGTAGGGGTGGGGCAGGCACAGTGCAAACAATGCAATAAAAAAACAATAATTTCCATAAAGTGAATTGCTTAGCGGCAATGGACTATATAATGGTTATATAATTCTTTTTATAATTTAAACTCAATTCATGTTGGTCTGATATTGCTTTGGATACAAAATAATGCTAATTTAAAACTCTTATCTGGAAAAAAAATAAAAATTTTCTTAAATAAACCTCTTACCCCCAAAACAAATTGGAAAAAAAAAAAAACACTGCAGAGAGTGGTCTACTGAAGGAAAAACACCTCTATGTTTACTATGGCAAGTGCTTTACGTTATGGCAAGTGAATTACAAAGTGTGAAATTCAAATTGATTTTATGAAAATCGAAATATAAACTAAATGGGGAGACCTCCTGTGCTGCCCAGCCTCCAAAATGGCTCCTGATGATCTCTGCTGCCTGGTAATTACAATCTTCTGTGGTCGTCCCCTCTCACAATAAACAGCGCTGCCCTGTGCTTCCAATGAGATATTGCTAAATGGCGTATGTGGCTAGGTCACACAAGACATTGTGGCTCGGCCCTTCTCTGTCTTGAACTGTCCATTCCAGAGAAAGCCGGTCACCACGTCATGGAGACGTTCAAGTAGCCCACAGAGATACCTACCAGCAAAGAACTTCGGCTTCTCGCCAAAAAACAACCCAGTGCCAAGAACGTGAGTGAGCCACCTCTGAGGCTCATCCTGAAGCCCTAATCGAGCCTTCACACTGGCAGCATCCTCGCCAGGTATTTTCACAAGCTCACAAGAGACCCTGAGCTAGACACATCCAAAAAGCCACTTCTGAATTCCTGACCGATTGAAACCATGGGGGAATAAATGTTTATCGTTTTAAGCCACTAAGCTTTAGTATAATTTAGGCAGCAATAGACTAGTAATACTCACTTGCCGTGCCTTCGTGTGCATTATAGAAGGGATTATTATACCCGCGGTATGAAATCATTATACCCATGTGTAATGCGCATCCCTATTTTTTCCCCTCAAAAATTTGGGCAAAAAGTACGCATTATACACAGCAAAATACGGTAATTCTTCAAACTAGGAAGATTCCTTCTTTAGGGCGTCTCAAGAGCGGGACCGTGCCTGGACATTCTCGCTAAAATTCCCACAGAAGGCACATGCTCAAATCTAACCCTTCTCATCTTGATTTCCAGCTGGTAATAAATGATGAGATCGACACGCCGAATCAAGCTTTCATTAACCATCTAGTTTTCAGAAGTAAAAAAATAAAGGATTCTTGGCTGATGGACAAATAGCCACTACTCATTTCTGTAACTATTATGTATTATTATCCCATTTTTAATTGTCTTCCACCTGAAACTAAAAGAGGCTTCCCCCTCCTGTTGCCAATAACGTTCGGGCCCGTCCCAGTCAGAGAAGCGAAAAACTTTTTTTCCCCGTGCCCGTCCCCGCGGGCTCGCACGACTGCGACTTAAATTCCTGCAGGCCTAGAGTAAAGGTAAAAGAAGTACTACGGCGGGGCTGGGGTCTCTCGGCCATATGCCTTAGGGAATCTGAACTGCAACAATCAAATGCCCAAAGCTCCACGCACTCAAGAGTTCTGGTATTAAAAGCCGGGACAACGGCGGGGACCGGAGGGAAGGGGGCGGGGACCGGGCACTTTTCCACGAGACGCTTACGTCCACCAAGCAGCGCTGAAGACACTGGGAAATGTGTACATTAAAGCCGAAATAAAATTAGAGTGTTCGGGTCACGGTGTGGGTAAGGGTGCGAAACGAAAAGCGGACCCCAACTCCAATCAACCGGACTGACAGGCAAGCTCATCAGCGGCTCCGGAGTCGCGGGGACCCACGGCGTTCGCGGGACGTGACCAGCCCCTACGCAGAGCGAGAGACAGCCCCCAGAGGCAGGGCCGGGCCAGAACCACACCCTTCACCGACACGACTCGACTCCGGGTCCGCCCACAGAGTCGCCGGCCGCGAGCTCCGGTGGCCCTCGAGTCCCCGGTCCGGCGAGCAGCCGCCAAGGTCCGGGAGTAAGGGGAGGAAGCTACCCAGAAAAACGTCTATGAACGTCCCCAATTCCCCAACCTTACCAGCGCCGGGGGCAGGGGCGACTCCGGAGTCCCGGCCGAGAGAAAGAGACCCCTGAGCCCGAGGCCCGCTGGGAAATGTAGTTCTGTACTCGGACCCCGTTACCACTCGAAGGCTCCAGAGCGACCGTTTAGCTTTGCATTGACTTTCTTCTAGGCTTTAGAACTCCGGCTCCGCCCCCCGTCGGCGCGGTGCACCCTGGGAATTGTAGTCTTGGCTTGGTTTAGTGGTTGACGGCTGGAACGGAGACGCACTGTGGAAACAAAACTCTCTTACCTCATTGGCCGCCTTCGCTAGTTCGCTTCTGCGCAGTGTGTGGTGGCGGCGTAACGCCTCAGGGAAAGGGAAGCGGATGGGACCGCAAATCGCTGCCTCTGGCTTTTAATTTTTCTGCCGACAGGCTTTGGTCACTGATCCTTCATCTTTTGTTTATTGCACGCATCCCGCCCTCCCCACTTGCTTTCCCACTCCTTGGATCCAGCCCTCTGGGCATGCACGCCTGTTCTCTGACCCCGCCGTAAGCCCCTCCTGGTCCCCGGGCGGGTCTGGCACGGAGGCGGTAACTATGGAGAATATGGCGGAGGAGGAGCTGCTTCCCCTGGAGAAGGAGGAGGAGGTGGCCCAGGCCCAGGTCCTGATCTCGGCCCCGGACTCGGCTCGGGTCCCAGCTCCGGCCCCGGACTCGGCTCCGACTCCGGATTCGGCTCCGACTCCGGCCTCGGCTCCAGCCCCAGCCCCTGCCCTGGCTCAGGCTCCGGCCCTGTCCCCGTCCCTAGCCTCTGCCCCTGACGAGGCTGAAAGCAGTAAGTGCAGGAGGCCCAGGTCTTTCTGCTGCAAGAAAAGCGAGAAAGTGCGTCTTACTGGGGAGGCCCTTCTTCAGTGGGATGGCTTTTCTGGGCAAAGGCAGGTTTAGCGGAATGAGGGCGGCAGGAGGGACCCGCGTAGCTGGGTACACGGCCACAGAATGGGAGAGGTCATGTCCATAAACCTCGCGGACGTCGCGATGAAGGTTATGGGGAGGCCAGGGGTGCTGCAAAATCAGTCTGAGGGCTTCTTCATTGAAAGGTTTTTAAAATTTTTTTTCCTGGTACACAAATAGGAAGTTATGCCTAATCTGGTAGTTTCCCTCAGCTTCACACCAAGTCCTTTAAAAATGTGACAGTAACCGAGGCAACCCGTGTTTACTGTAGTAGATCCTCGCTGCCAAGATTTAGAAATAATTGCTTTCAACTAGCTTTTATGCTTCGACATACACAAAAAGATGGGTTTTTCTCATTTCATTTTCTATAAAAGCTTGCTAACGAAAAGAATTTGAGGATGATGAGTAGTTTAATAGTCGGCCAAATTATGGATGTCTTCCCTCAGACATAAATACCAACTGAGTATTGTACTTCATTCCATCAGAAGTCAGCTGTTGGAAAATTAATAGCCGATGTCGTCTGTGCTTCTGAATATGCTTGCGTATTTTCTAAATGGTGATTTATTGGGCCATAAAGGGCTTTAAAAGATTAATTAGTAACATTTTCTTAAGAATCTTCTGAACATTTTTTAAACGTAAGGTCTAAGAAAGTTAAAAAGAAATTATGATCCATAGATTGACCCTTATGCTCTTTCTGTAACAAAACATCTTAAATTCATTATCTTTCCTACTTCTAGGCTAGTTGTGAGTTTAATGTCATAAAACACTTGGATAGTAATCTAATAGAATTATTTTGCTATTTTACAAGATGTTATAGTAGACTCAAGAGTAGGGCTGATCATGGAAAAGACAAAGTCAGGTAGGCCTTCATAGCTAGTAGGTGCAAATAGGTAAAAATAAAGCCAGTTGTTTCTTTACCCACAACTGCAGTGGGGGTAGAAAGGGTCCACTCTCCTAAGTTAGTTATTCTCCCTACCTCACTTCTGTGTATATTAATCAGACGAGGTTTAGCAGCTTTAGGGAATGCATGCTTTCGCTACCTCCTCACCATCAAGAATATATTAAAACAGTTTAAGGAGATTTATTCATGTTTTTTAAAATTTTCAAGTATGTAATTTGAAGAATGCAGTGTTTGAGTAACCTGGAAATGCCTTACTGGGACAAATACATAACAATTGAGAAATCTGAAATGCATTAGAAATACATATTAATTACATTTTAAGAATTATTTCTAGATGGTCTAATTAGTCCTTTGAAATCAGTCGTAAGTAGGCACGATGAAGATGGCATATCTGAAATAGAATTGAAAATAGAGGAAAAAGTAACAAAAGTTGTGAATGAACCTCCTAGCATTCTGGACTCCTCTGATTTAATGAGATTTGTCTCTTGACTTCTGGATTATTAGTGTGTTGCAACAAGGTTGAGTAGATTCAAGTACAGATTGATATCTACTATCTTGAACCAGAAAGTGATTTCAGAGATGCACATAAGCATATCATGAATCTTTAGACAGCTCTTTGGAAGTGTTCTTCAGTAGTGGACCACAGGATTTTCTGTTTCCTCTTCTAATTTACTAGGCCCCTTTCTCTTATTTTGTATCACTTAGTAGTTAGAATGATTTCAAAAAGCACATCTTTATACAGTACTGTATATCTTGTTTTATATACAGATCTTTGAACCATGGACACCAAAAGACTTTATGATTACAAATTAAATAGTTTGGTTTATATACATGGATTCATCGCCTGAATTATGTGACCCGGCAATTAAAATGGGAAAAAAAATTGCCTATTTATAGAAATTGTATCATAATTCCTTTGAACAATCCCTGAATTAAGTAATAATGCGTCCTGATTTTCTCATGTAAAAATAAGGTAAACATTTGTATTTTAATAAATTTGAGCATAGCTGATGGCACTAAATTGAATTCCAAAATTATAGACTCGTGCCGCTGCATCCAAAAAGATCAATGATTTTAAAAAATTTAACAGACTTTACTGCCTGCAGTTTGCAAGTTACTGCATAGCCATTACAAAGATAAATAGGACCTAGCCCTTATCTTCTTACTACTTATTGATGGGGGAGACAGACAAGGACACAAATTATATAGAAGGGTAAACAGAGAAACTGGAAGTGAAGCTGGAAATGGAATTAGGCAGAACAGTAACAGTGTCAAGAATAAAATTTAAAAGGCTGAAGGTTCTAAATTGTGTAACTTAATCAAATAGTGAATATTAGAGAGCCTTATGGTTTATCCCATCATCTCCTGTCTCGTTGAGGATCTTTTCCTAACAGTTATGTCCTAGTCTTATGTATTCAGTCTCCCACTTTGTAAATATACTTTTCCAAAATTTAGAAGTATGTCATTTGAAGTTTATGAAATATTTGAGAAACCTGAAAATGTGTTACTGAGACTGATTTATATCTAGTCCGAATTCAGCCTGAGATCCAAATACAATTCAGCTGGCTACTGGACTTGACTACACAAATACCAGTAGTACATCAAACCCATTATGTCAAGAACTAAATTCCCTTTTTCTCTTCCTTCTCCTTTCTGCCAGAATTGTTTTCTTCTTCATTGGTTAATGGCACCATTATTCTCAATGATACAAACTCAAAATCTTAGACTCGTTCGTGAATTTACTCTTCACCCTTACTTTACATCCACATCCCAAGTTCTTTGCTGCTTTACTTTTTTTTACCTTCTGTTCTCCTATACCTTTCCATTCTCACCTCAATTATTGATTCTTGGTATGACACCCAGAGATACCCTTCTGAAACACATTCCCATCATATCATCCACTTCCTCAAAAACCTGGAAAGACTTAACATTGCCCAAAGAGTAAAGGCCAAACTCACTTGTATAAATTGTATGCCTTTTTTTTATCTCTACTACATTTTGGCTGCATATTTTTCTACCAGCTCCAGTCAGCCGGGGGCAGGGGGGGGATAGAAAAGTCTGTATTTTTTTTAATACCTCATGCCTTTGTTTATGAAGTCACTTACCTTCATAAGGCCTACCACCGATTCTCTACTTAATTGAATTCTGTTTATTCCTTAAGTCTTCAGTCAAATGCCTCTCCTTCAGTGAAGACATTCTGAAAAGGCACTTGGAATTAATTACCCTTTGCTCTGTATACCTACATTATATTTACCCTAAGTGTTCATTTCATTCTGCCTTGTGATGTAGTTAGTAGTTAAATCTCTCCTACCTGATTGAAAGTTCTTTGAAAATAGGAGCATGACTTAATGTCTCTTCAGTGTTTTGTACAGAACAGAAACACTTTTTTGTGGAATTATATTGAATAATTAAATTTTGAAGCTGTGAGGTTACACAAATGTTTCTTCCCCCAACTTTTTGCATCCTGAGGCACACTTGTCATCTTATAAACTGAGTCCTAGCAGTATTCCCCATCTAGGTATCAGGGCGTTAGGCTACAGGAAATAAAACAAAAACTCTGTGAAGCGATGAATAAAAAGGGAACTGGAACATAGATTGTTTTTTCTTTTTTTTTAATTTTTTAAACGTGTTCATATATTGTATATCTTGTTTTTTTAATATAGATTGTTAAAATGTAATTTTCTAATTCTTAAATTTTTCTTTCAGAGAGACACATCTCAATTCAAAGGCAGCTTGCTGACCTAGAGAAGTTAGCTTTTGAAACTGAAGATTTTGACTCTTCTAGTTCATTGAACTCAGATAATCTTGACGCAGGTATTTCCATGTCAGTGGGTTTTTTTCCCTTAATTTCTAATGGCTTGTCATCTTTCAACTCATGAAAAGTCTAGGAATAGTCTTGTATGTCCCATGGAACTAGAGCACTAGTACTGGTTAATACCTTTTATTCAGGAAACTGATATGCAAAGGTGATGAGTGAATTAGTTACTTCACAACTGCTCAAGGAAGTTACTCTCTCATGGGTATATGTATTCTGAGTTAAAACTTGCGTTTGGCTATGAATAACAAAAATCCCCGAAAAACATTGCCTTAAATAATACAGAGTCTTATATTCTCACATGTAAAATAAGTACCAAGGTGGGCAGTTTAGGCTGGGCCAAGAGTTCTACAATTCTGTCAATGCCCCAAGCTCCTCTCTTTCTGATTTGCCATCCTTGGTGCTTGGATTCCATCCGTAAGATGACCTCATGGTTTTCTGAAGTAGAGTGACTTTTTTTTAATCCTCACTTGAGGACATGTTTATAGATTTTAGTGAGAGAAACACTGATGTGAGAGGGAACCATTGATGGGTCATCTCCCATATGCACCCCAGCCTGGGATCGAACCCACAACCTAGATATGTGCCCCAACCCAGGGATTGAACCTGTAATTTTTTGGTGTAAGGGATGATGCTCCAACCAACTGAGCCACCCAGCCAGGGCAAAGTAGGCTGAGTATTAATATTAAAGTAAATTGCATCGAATAGTGGGGGGGGAAATGGAGACAACTGTACTTGAACAACAGTAAAAAAAAAAAAAAGAAGAAGAAGAAGAAATCATGTCTATACTTGCAGTGTGCTATATATGAAAGGTATTTATTGGATTAAACTTTATTAAATGGGTTCTTGATTACTTCTATATATTTCTATTGCTTTAAATCTGAATTTAAAGCTTTGTTTTGTACACTATCAAAGTTTTTATTTGAGGTACATTTCTAATTAAATAAGACTTCTATTTTGATGATCCAGAATCTTTCCAAAAATATGCTAATAAAGAAGGAAGACTTTATAAATTCAGTAATAGGATACAGTGTTTCTGTATCCTATTTCTGTTTCTGTCATGCCTCCAGTCTCGGGACAGCAATTATATGCAATTCCTTCTACTGCTTTGGGTTCCTTCTTCCAGTTTTCTAACTCCACATATTTACTGCCAGAGTACTTATGCTCTCTTCCCAACTCATGTCCCTCCAGGAGTGTGTAACAACTGTACCTTTTCCCCTGTCCAAAGTACAGAGTGATTCTCTGCCAGGCATTTTGGCTGGAGGGATATATTAGATTATCACTTCCTCATCCTTTCTGTTCGAAGTGGCATCAAAGATAGCAGCTAGCCACAGAGAGAGTCGTTTAGGGTAAAAATCACTGACCCTGTGCCAAAACAATTGCTTTTAATTACCTGCTGAGATAGGGTGTGACTTCTCCCCAAAGTTAGGAAAGACATCTAAGCAGGTGGGGTGGGGCTGGGGAATCCCCTGTGACTTTTTTTGTAGCTGAATCTCAGCACTTACAGCTGGTATGGTCTGTGCTTCATTGGTTCCTTTTTCTTTATCAGGAAACAAACAGGCTTGTCCATTGTGCCCTAAGGAGAAATTCAGAGCTTGTAACAGTCATAAGCTTCGTAGGCACCTTCAAAATTTACACTGGAAAGTCTCAGTTGAATTTGAAGGTTAGTATTTTTGTGCTTGCTAAAAGTGCTATAAATGAAATTCAAGATTTGATACAGGTTTTTGCATTTAAGTGTGAACTTAATGAAGTATTTTAAGTTTAAAATTATGAGGGATTCATACCCCTTTTTTTAATGTGTTGATTGATATTGCTCTCGAGGCAATAGCAGTATAAGGCACAAGTATTTTAGTTTGCAAATATTTATTAGACATCTGTTCTGTACTGAGTACTCTGCTTGGCCCTGGGGGTCCACATTTTGAACAATGTCACCCAAGGAAAAGTCAAGTTGGCAGTGAATAGATGATAAAATTGAGTTCTAATGAAGCTTAGTGGCTACTCCAAGATGGCACAAGATAGTCTTTGCAAAACCAGTATTCAAACTTGGATCGCCTATGTTTGTTTTTATGCTATACTAGATATAGCAAGTAAATTAAGGCAGTCTCATTTAAATAACTTATGACATTACAAATAAAGAATAGTTCCAGTTACTCTTATAAAATTTGCTAATTTTTAGTGAAAATTGAATATCTAATAAACTGATATGATGAACAGCCACTCCTTGTTCTAGGTTACAGAATGTGCATCTGTCACTTACCTTGTCGCCCAGTGAAACCGAATATTATTGGAGAACAGGTAATCAGATGTTAGATTTATTTTTAAATTCAGCCCTCTTTAGAAAAGGTGTAGTTTTTACTTACTTTAAAACTATAATGTTCATATTCAGCAGTGAGATTTACTTTAAGATTTTGTAACTGAGTGCTTTCAGGTTATCATATGAGGAAAAATATGAAGTGCGTGGAAAAAAGTTGCATGTATTAAATTGTTTTTATAGTTCCAATTTCAGTGAGATGAATTGCTGTGTTCAAAAGTGAAATTAACTTATTTACTAATTTTAGAATGGAGAATTTAAATAAAAAGTAATTTTTTCTTTTAAAATAAATTTTCATCATGGAATGAGGGCCTTCAATTTCTGTGATTTAATAAATATCTTACTATGTGTGGATTCATTCCCATCATCCTCCCTATGCTTTTCCTTTTAATTTGTCAAAGGACAGAATAAGAAACTTGCTGAAATCTTTGATAGCTTTTTTTTTATAAGTACATTTGTTCATTTTAGAATAGATTTGACCTTTGGGGAATAAAAAGTATAAAATATTTTTAGTGATACTATCCTGAATACATGTTAGTTGAATGAGTCTTTATTATTAATTTTTCATTTGGATCACTAAAGAGAGTAAAGTGCTGGTGGGGGGGAAAACATCTCTCCAGCAGGAGTCAGGGCAGTTCTTGGTCCGTGCACCTTATGCGAGATATTTCGAATATGAAACCCGCAGTACCATAAGGAATTCTGTGCAGTGTCCCTGACTATTCTCTCCGTGCCATATGATACCAAGTAATAGGAGGGTGAAGCATCAAAAGTAGGAAGGAGCCATTGGAGTAGTCTTTTGGTTCTCAGCTATGTGAGAAATTATAAAGTGAGAATTTTTTACTTGGAAAAATAGACTTTTCATCATGTCTCTAAAATTTGGTTTGCTGGAACTAGCCCAAATTTCTAGAAATTTTGAAAGCTGGTTATTAAATGTAGTTATCATTAAAAATTAAATTATATAAACTCAAAAGTGAATAAGTTATATTAAAAGCAAAGGTAATGAATACTCAAAGCTCACTATTTCCTAATTATTTTACTACATTTTTCTGTTATCTGTGCTCTTAAAGTTATTTATATAATATCTACATGGTGTCAATGCTGTCTTTTCCCAAATACTCACTTAGCAATGTCACACTGGTAGTTTGAAATCTGTCACAATTGTAGCTTGTAATTGCAGAGTATTTCTTCTTGAAATGGTAGGGTATTTATACTACACAAAGTTGAAAACACTAAATCAGAACCTTATTTTCCTGGAGAGCCAGTTAAACCTCTACTACTACTAATACACCATTTGTAAGTGCTGTTTGTAGAAAAGAGGATCTAACCAGCAGTTATTTGCTGGTTAGAATGAATGGGAAAAATCTAAAAAAATAAAGTTGCAGCCTATTGTAAAGTAAAATTAAAAAGCATTTATAAATATAAGGAAGTAAACATCTCTTCAGTCACAAGGCAAAATTACTACTATCTTCTATACTGTTAAACCCAAGACACACTAACATATGTAAATTTGCAACCTGAAACAAACTTCTACTTCATTGTCTTAGTAACTTATTTAAATACTCTGTTTGATAGATATCCAGTAAAATGGGCGCCCATTATCATTGTATCATTTGTTCAGCAACAATCACCAGAAGGACTGATATGCTTGGACACGTTAGGCGCCACGTGAATAAAGGAGAGACTAAATCCAGGTATATTGCTGGTAAGTCGAGCAGTCTCATTAACATGTTAATAAGTAAATCCTTAAACAGTAGTCCAATTATTCTTTTTAGACATCAGGGAGATAAAGAGAGTCACCTAAATCACTTAGTTAATTACTACTTCATTACTTCAGGTTTTCTTTTCTTTCTGTGAGGCTTCCACCAACATTTATCTGTCCTCAATTAACAGATACATTTAACACGGGTAGAAAAAAGCAATTGATGTTTAAGTAAGTGTAATGATCTTAATGAAAGAGTGTAGGGCTGTATTACTAACCATGGCTCCTGCACAAATAGCTGTTATACTTATTGTTGGAACACACTGGAAACAGGAGGGAAAATGACGTGAAGACCCTTGATACCATCCTGAGTGGTATCAAGGTATTGGAAGGTATCACTGAGGGAGCCCTTCTCAAGAATTAAGCAGTAAGCCCCTCACGCTCTAAGGCACCTACTGTATACAATGAATTAATTTCTCTTCTGTCTGTCTAGAATGGTGCTACATACCTTTCTTTTAAGAGTTGAGAAAAAAGGCACTGAAATAATTTTCTCACAGAATCTAGTTTGAGAAAGACTGATCCTGTGAGGTTTGTGATGCCACTTTGGTGGCTATAGAAGAATATATAACACAATGCTAGGAAAGGTTACTATTTTTTGGCATTGTAAGAAGAGAAATAGGGTTGTCATTTACTTAACATTCTGATATACTCTCATATATTTTCCCACACATATTACATATGTCCCATTTCTTAAATATGTAAAACATTCATACATAAATACATCAATATTTCATTTGAGTTCGGAACTAAATGACTCTAATGTATATTAAATGTAGAATCTCTTTCCCCTTTACTTCATATCTGTTTGAATGTAATTTGTGATTTAAATCATAATTATGAGAAAGTGTTCTAAAATCCAGCAAGTTCAGGAAGTACAGTGATTCTTTGTCATCCATGCCGGCTAATGAAATGTAACCATACAGAGATCGTGCTTTTCTAGTCATTATCCCACAATGACATATTTAGCAGCCAACCTATGTAAGCATAATATGGTATTCGGTGAGTAATAAAGGTGTTCAGGATTCTTCACTATCTTAGGTTCATTGTTCTTTTGCTGCATTTTCTTGTTTGTTTTTAGGTTGATTGTTCTTAACTATGTATCATGTATTCATGTACTGATCTGCTAGGCAGTTAAGATTTTAAGTTGATAAACTTTAATTCACTGAATACTTAACTGAGTACTACTCTTTTCCAGAGACAGTGCTGAGTAGATCAGTTTTTAACACCTACACAACTAATTACATCAACACATGATTATAAAGGGAAGTTATTTTCTAAATGTGTATTGTTTTAGGTATTGAAAATTATTTTGTATTTAACTAGAAATCTTTTTTCATCTTAGCTTCTGCTGCTAAACCACCTAATGAAATTTTGAAAGAGGCAGACACAGATGTACAAGTTGGTCCTAACTATTCCATACCTCAGAAAACAGATTCCTATTTTAATCCCAAAATGAAACTAAATCGGTAAGCTAAATTAAGAAAAGTGTCATGAAGATATTTTAAATCATTACAAATGTACCCTCTCTTAATCCTTATGTTCTAATGTAGCAAGTTTCCACCTGTGTGCCCCAGCACACCGGTGTGCCACAAGAATTTTCAACACCTGCAACACCTGACTAGTTAGTTGGGGCACTGACAGTGACCTATACAACAATAGCCATCTGGTGCAAATGAATCAAAATCATACCTATTTTTTGTTAGATTGGCAAAAATATTTTCTTGATGTGCCACAGAATTTTAGTAATTAGTTTATGTGTGCCATGGGATGAAAAAGGTTAAAAATCACTATTCTCATGTATTGAAATTTAAAACTAGGTACAGAATGAAAATGATCTATTTTAGTGTTTTCTCAGACCTATTTCTTCCTCAGAGAGTAAAGTACACCTAACTTTATATAATTAATGAACAGTGCTTTTGTGGGCAGATTTTATTTATAAAATTTGTTTCTAAAATCATTATTCACAGTGCATACTTGTTAATAGGACCCAATTAACTTCATAGTTTAATTTCACAAATTTCTACTTTGTGTGTTATCAAATAGTAATATGTTGTTAGGTCTGTTTTCAAGTAGGAACACTAGTTCTCACTGTCCTTTTTTTTTCTCATATTCTTAAATAAAATAAAATCTGTAGTGACAAAGCCATGGTAGAGGACAGTTGTTTCAGATTATTGTACTTTCTTCTAGGCAGCTGATATTCTGTACTTTGGCTGCTCTGGCCGAGGAACGAAAACCACTGGAATGTCTAGATGCCTTTGGAGCCACTGGTTAGTAACGAAGCTTTCTTAGAACCCAGCTTTATCAGATGTGTACTGTATTTTTTTCTTAGAACATGTATGTGGATATCATAGAATATTTTAATATTTTAGTGTAAATTTTTAATATAAAAATTGAAGATCCAAGGTAAATTTTTTTTTACTGTGGAAAAGTTTCTAATATGTAAAAAAGTAGAAAGTATTAATGAATGAATCCCTTTGTATCCTCACTCCACAAATTACCAACTCCCTCTCAGACTTGTAACTACCCCGTGCACTGATCTCAGACCTCATGTCCCCATCCTCTCAGCCATTACAGTGAAACAAATCACGGATGCCATTTCATCTGCAAACATTTCAGTTAGAGCTCTAAAAGATAAGGACTTTGATACCAGTACTATACCTTAAAAAATTAAGAATAATTCTTTAATATCCTTAAATGTATATGTGCCCAACTATCTCAGTTTCTTATTATCAAATCAGAATCCAGACAAAGACTATTTCAGTTGTTTAGTATGTCTACTGAGCCTCTTCTCCATCTGTGTTACTGTCGTGTGTGTGTGTGTGTGTGTGAGATAATTATTTGAATGGCAATCCCCGTCCTGTTCCTGATCTCAGAGGAAAAGTTTTCAGCTTCCCACCATTAAGTATGATGTTAGCTGTGGCTTTTATTATGTTGAAGTACATCCCTTCTATACTTGCTTTGTTAGTTTGATCATAAATGGATGTTGAATTTTGTGAAATCCTTTTTCTGCATCTATTGACATGATCATATGATATTTATCCTTTATTTGTTAACTGATTGTCCTTTATTTGTTGGCTGATTTTTGGATGTTGAACCATCAATGCATCCTTGGAATAAATCCCACTTAATCATGGTGTGTGATCCTTTTAACATATTTTTAAATTCAGTTGGCTAATATTTTGTCGAGAATTTTTGCATCTATGTTTATCAGGAATATTGGCCTGTAATTTTCTTTTCTTGTGGTGTCTGTGTCTGATTTTGGTATCAGGGTAATGCTGGCCTTATAAAATGAATTTGGAATGGTTCCTTCTTCCTCTATTTTTTGGAAAAGTTTGAGGATTGGTATTAATTTTTATTGGAATGTTTGATTGAATTCACCAATGAAGGTGTCTGGTTCTGGACTTTTATTGGGAAATTTTTGGTTACTGATTGAATTCCTTACTTGTCTGTCCAGATTTCTGTTTCATTCTGATTTAGTCTTGGTAGTTAGTGTGTTTCCAGACATTTATCCATTTTTTCCTGGTTGTCCAATTTGTTGACATGTAATTGTTTATTCTAGTCCCTTATGAGCCTTTGTATTTCTTTGGTATCAGTTATAACTTATTCTCTCTCATTTCTGATTTTATTTGTGTTCTCTTTTTTTTTTAAGTCTCTCTTTCATTTAGTTTTGCTATACTTTTTTGTTATTTCTTTTTCTCTACTAAGTTTGGGCTTTATTTGTTCCTTTTCTACTTACTTAAAGTGTAAAGTTAAGGTTGAGACTTTTTTGTTTGTTTCCTGAGACAGGCATTTATGACTTAGAGCTGCTTTTGTTGCATCCTGTAAGTTTTGATATGTGACATTTTCATTTGTCTCAAGGTAGTTCTCGATTTCTCTTTTGCTTTTCTCTCTGACTCATTGGTTTTTCAGTGGCATGTTTCAGTAGCATGTTGTTTATTCTACACATATTGGTGGATTTTCCACTTTTCTTCATGTAATTTTCTTACCATTGTGGTCAGAAAAGTTGCTTGATATGATTTCAATCCCATTAAACTTATTAAGACTCGTTTCATGCCCTAAACTGTGACGTCTGTTGGAAGGTGTTCTGTATGCACGTGAGAAGAATGTAGATTCTGTTGCTCTTGGATGAATGTCCTATAACTGTCTGCTAGTCCACCTGCTCTCGTGTGTCATTTAAGACTCATGTTTTCCTGCTGATTCTGTGCTTGGATGATCTATCCGTTGATGTATTGAATAAGTGGAGTATTATAGTTTCCTATTATTGTATTGCTGTTTCTCCCTTTAGATCTGTTAATATTTGCTCTCTCTATGTATTTCGGTGCTCATATGCCGTGTGCATAAATATTTACAAACATTCTATCTGTTTGTTGGATTGACCTCTTTATGATGATGCAGTGGCCTTCTTTGTCTCTTATTACAGTCTTTGTTTAAAGTCTGTTTTGTCTGATACAAGTACGGCTACTCCCATCTTTCTTTTGGTTTCCATTTGCACGGACTATCTTTTTTCATCCCTTCACTTTCGGTCTGTGTATCCTTGTATCTAAAGTTATTCCCTAGGACACAGCATATAGATGGGTCTCATTTTACTTTTTTTATTCATTCAGCCACTCTATGTCTTTTGATTGAAGGATTTAGTCCATTTACATTTCAAGTAATTATTGACATACATGTACTTACCACCATTTTAAATTGTAGTTTTCATAGTTCCTCTTTCTTACTTTCATCATCTCTTGCTCTTTTCCTTTGTGGTTTGATGACTTTCTTTAGTGGCATGCTTATATTCCTTTTTTTTATCTTTTGTGTATTGACTCTAAGTTTTTGCTTTGTGGTTACCATCAAAGCTTTTTCTGTAACAATCTATTTTAAGTTAATAACAGGTTGAGTTCAATCCCATTATAAAGCTCAACATTATTACTATCCTCCAACCCATTTTTTGTTTTTGATGTCACATTTTACATCTTTTTTATCTTGTATATCCCTTAACTAATTATTATAATTGTAGTTATTTTTATTACTTTTGTCTTTTAACCTTCACACTAGCTTTATATGTGATTAATCTACTATCTTTACTATATAATTATCTTTCCAGTGAGATTTAATCTTTCTTGCGTGTTCTTGTTACTAGAGATTTTATTTGAACAGGAATCATAGAAAAGTTTTGTAAGAAATAGTAATGAAATTCCATAAGACATTTTTTTGTGATAACTTTTCTTCAGAGGCTTTGTAATGAGAAAGTAGAAAAGAATGACTCATGAAAATACTAAAATATTGAAATAATTTCTTTGTTATTTATGGAATCATATTCTATATTATTATACTATTTTTATTTTTTAATTATTACAATTTAGAAACTTATTTTCCTTCCCATTTCTCCTAAGGGATAATGGGATTACAATGGGCAAAACATCTTGGAAATGCAGTCAAGGTTACAATTAACGACTTGAATGAAAACTCTGTGACCTTGATTCAGGAAAACTGCCATTTAAACAAATTAAAAGTGGTGGTGGACAGTAAGGAGAAAGAAGAGAGTGATGAAGTTCTTGAAGAAGGAGAGGAAAAACTTGGTAATATTCAGGTGACCAGAATGGATGCCAATGTGCTGATGCATTTGAGATCCTTCGATTTCATGTAAGTGGAAGAAAGTTGCCGTGTCTCTTCTAAACTGACCTGGGTTTTTCTTGGGGAGCAGGGGAGAGTTAAAAATTAGACAGTTTATTGTTGCTTTTTATCTATTTCACTTAATACAGTTTTTCATTTTTAGCATTGCTCTAAGGAATGCAGTAAGAACATTTTCCAGCATTTGAAATGAAGTGCCTGGGCCTGACAATTTTCCTCTAAATCTGATTTATTTTTGCATATCTAACACATCATATGATCGTTTTATTCTTTTAAAACAGAATTATCTATTTCAAATAGATTTGTAAAGAACTAATGAGCTAATGGGATTTTTGTCACTAGAAATGACATTGTATAATTTTGGTTACAAGTATGATTTTAAATATGTCTGTGTTCTTTCTGATTTCAGACACCTAGACCCTTTTGGAACCTCAGTGAACTATCTTGATTCTGCATTCAGAAATATAAGAAACCTTGGCATAGTGTCAGTGACTTCCACAGACATCAGTTCTTTATATGCCAAGGCACAGCACGTCGCCCGGCGTCACTATGGCTGTAACATTGTCCGGACTGAGTACTACAAGGAACTAGCAGCCCGGATTGTTGTGGCAGCATTGGCAAGGTACTGAGTTCCCAACAGTGTGTCTACTGTGTTTGGGTGTATGATAAAAACAGATCCAAGAAAACTTGTCTTATTTTTAAAATATGTACAAAATAGAAATTCTGTATTCCATATCTGTAATCTTGACTTGCTTGGTAATCTTATACTGTATTTTTTAGAATTTGATTTGAACGCTTGTGCTTAAAATATTTACTCTCCAATTAAAAATGTTATTAAAATAATGTAGTAAGAAAGAAAAGTTAAAAATGGAAAGTTAATTTTAAATCAGTTACTTCAACAATGTAGGGTAGATGAGAGGATAACATAAGGAAAAGGAAAGGCAAAGATTATCTTCAGATAATTAGAAACAGTCATTGTTTTATGTTCGTTTCATCTAATCTTCTTTAGTGAACAAATAATTTATATAATGATGGCTTCCCCTGGCTGGGTGGCTCAGTTGATTAGAGCATCATCCAGATACACCAAGGTTGCAGGTTCAATGCCCAGTCAGGGCACATACAAGAAACAACCAATGAACGTGCATAAATAAGTGGAATAACAAATCGATGTTTCTCTCTCCCTCACTTCCTCTCGCTCTCTCTAAAATTAATAAGTAAAAAAATATATATATATGTATAAAATAAGATACAGTGATGGCTGATTAATTTGATTCTGCAAAATGATCTTACCTATAAAAAGAAAGTTCTTTTATCAGGATTTCTAAACAATTGAGGAAAGGAGGTTTTTTGAGCCCCTTTTATTCAGAGTATTATGCTAGAAAAATAATATAATAATGTAAATGGACATCAAAAGTAATGGATGATCAGCCAGCTCACTTAACACTAGTCTCACAGCATTTAGGTTGGATTTCCTACCTCAGCATAAATAGATTATTAGACTTCATAGACCTTAAGGGTTATTCCTAATTAATTGAAAACTCTGATATACAGTTTATACGTGCCAAGGACCTACTTAAAAGTGCTTATAACACTAACAAATTCAAGTTAATACATGTGAGCTAAGTTTAGTGTATAACACTCAGTAAACATTGCTTGGAAGAAGGTTTTTTAGAAAATACGGAAGAAAAGGAAGAAACATGGTGGTCATGACAAGGAGACGTTGAAAACCAGAGACTAGAACCCTATTGAGAGAAGCCCTAAGGGAAAATGTCTAGTTACTAAAGACGCTAGCAAGCATCATCATGTCCTGTGTTTCAGTTTGTGCAAAAGTTACAGCAATGATCTTTTAAAAGCACTGCTACTAAGAACTGAATTTTCTCTCTTTTCCCCTTTACCCACCCATAGCTTAATATTCAGGTTAGTATTGTCAGTATAACATCAAACAAAAAAATGGAAGGCACACTAAATAAAACTTTTTTGCAGAGCTGCAGCTCGATGTAACAAAGGCATAGAAGTGCTGTTTGCAGTGGCTCTGGAACATTTTGTCTTGGTGGTGGTGAGAGTTTTGAGGGGCCCTACTTCTGCAGATGAAACAGCCAAGAAGATTCAGTATCTTATCCATTGTCAGTGGTGTGAAGAGAGGATTTTTCAGAAGGATGGTAATATGGTAGAAGGTAATTCAAGTTTCTTTTGACTGTATATTGTGTTTAATTTATGTATGATCCTCCAATACATAAGCCTTTATCACATCCCTAATTATACATATTGTCCTTTGATTTTAAAGGACAGTGCTAACTTTATTTCCTTTACTGGATTTCCTTTCATCAACAGACAAGACATTCGTGTGAGTTTATTAAAGTTATTTACTCATGCTATACAATTTATGCTCTCTAGTCCTGCCCTCCTTTATTGAAACATCTAGAAATAACTTAGTTTCACTGTCACTAATTTTAGGAACATAAGTCAGATTACCTCTTTGTCTAGACTCTTTCAAATCATTAATTTTATAAAAATAACTTTAATGTTTCTGGCTGAATGTAAAGTTGTCAGTTATAAAATTCATTAAATAAATATTTACTGAGCTTCTGCTATATGCCAGGCCTGGAAACCAAGGAAAATTTTGTGGCTTATGCCTTCATAAAGCTGTTTTTACTTTTGCTTTCTAGGATATAGAAACACTTGCCCATTGTTTCCTTAGGTTCTTGACATTTTTTAGTATGGATTTTTAAGAACTCACATAAAAAGTTCTTTCTATATTAGACTTAAACCCTTGTGATATGAATTGCAAATAGTCTCATTTTGTCACTTGGGTTTGCAAGTCCATTTCTTTAATCTTTGATCGTTTTTTCTTTGTTGTCGTTTGAAGTTAAGAGAACTTTTATGTATTCTGGATTTTGTCTATTGTTAGACTAAGCTTTCTGTTCAACGTAGGTTTCATTTTATTGAATGGTCTACCTTTTTACCAGTGATGTGAGAATACTATCTCTTTCTTATACTAAAGTCTCACATGTATGTGAGTCTGTTTCTGGATTTTCTATTCTGTTCCAGTAGTTCGATGAATATTTATACATCTCTACCACACTCTTTTGCATACAGATTTTTAGTGTTAATATCTATTAATACAGTCCCTCCTCAAAGCTCTATTTTCAGGCCCTGGTCGGGTAGCTCAGTTAGTTAGAGCATCATGCCTATATGCCAAGGTTGCAGGTTCAGTTCCCCACCAGGGCACATACCAGAATCAACCAATGGCCCTGGTTGGTATGACAAGGTGTATTGAGCACCAGCCTGCTAACCGAGAAGGCACCCGTTCAGTTCCCAGTCAGGGTACATGCCTGGGTTGCGAGCCAGGTTCCCAGGTGGAGGTGTGCTAGAGGCAACCGATCACACGTCCATGATGTTTCTCTGCCTTTCTTTCTCCTCCCTTCCCCTCTCTCTAAAAGTACGTAAATAAAATCTTAAAAAAAAAAAGGAAAAGAACCAATGAATGCATAAATAAGTGGAACAACAAATTAATGGTTCTCCCCCTTCCTCTCTAAAATCAGTCAATAAATGTTTTTTTAAAGTCTATTTGCAGAGTGTTCCTGGGCCTCCCAGACTGATACTGGGCCTTTATATATACTTTATATATATGTATATATCTTATATATATTATATACATATTATATCGTATATATACATATCTTATATATATTATATACATATTATATCTTATATATACATATCTTATATAATATACATATTATATATATATAATAGACCATAATAATTAAAGGAGGATATTATAATTAATAATAACTAAAGGAGGATACCGTTTTGGTTTTGAAGCCTGCTAAGAACCTATGCGCTTTGCATCGGCACCTTCGCTGCGGCGTTACCTGGCGGAGGGGCAGACAGCACCGTGCCGTGCGCCTTCTCCAGTTGCCGCCGGCGCTCTCCGGCTCCGGCGCGAGTCTGAGATGCCAGTCGCTTACCGTGGTGTCCTTCATTTCCTGTTCTACTGTGTTTTATTAAGGCGTTGAATTTTGCAATATTTTTTCAGCATTTGTGGAAATTACATGGTATTTCTCCTTCCAGTTATTAATTATAATAAAATTTCCCAATATGGAACCGTTGTGACTTTCTAAAAGAAACTACTTAGGAAGTGTTCTCAATATAGATTCTGTTTGCTAAGGTTTTTAAGGATTTTTCTTTCAATACTTGTATAGTTTTCCTGTTTTAGGTTGGGTTTTGGAATCAGTTTAAACGCCCTTCAAAAAGAATTTGGAACGTCCCCTCCTTTTTTTTCAGTGCTTGGAAACAGTTGAACTAGCATCATGTTCATTAAAGGGTTAGCAGTGTTCACCCAGCTCTTCCAGTTTACTCACACACAGGTGAGCCAGGCAGTGTCTACTGTTCCCTTCTAGTCCCCTTGGTTTCTGTGCTTATAGTCTCATTTTTTAATGTTTAACATTTGTCCTTTCTGCTTTTTTTCCTTGACTGCATTAGATACTGGTTTGTCTATTCTATCACTGTTTATTTGTTACCTTTCTTAATGTTTACTTTTGTTGTAGTAATATATATATTTCTATAATTTGGATTTATCAGTTAAAGAATATACTTTGGCCTCTTGGTATCATAACAAAGGTCATTGGCTTTCCATTTTTATTTCCTAGTCTTTGTTCATTATACCATTTGTGTATTAGAATACCATTTATATTGTTCTGCCAATGTAATCTGTATATTAAATATATTCAGATTCATCATCAGCCTTTTTGCCATAATGTCTCTACTCATCTCTTAGTTGGTTAAATGTAGCTTTAGTCAAAAGGGTTCATGGGGAAAATGCTCCTTGCTCTCATGCATGTTCAGAGCTCACCATTTATGGCCTTTGTACTGAAAGGGTTTACAGAGTTTCTTGAGTGCCTTGTCAAAGTTCTTCTAGTCTTGTATCACTGAATATTAATGTAATTTTCCTTCTTCCATGTGACATGATCATTTTGTCTGGCTGCCCAAAGGAATATTTATTTTTGAAATCCAGTACCTTTACTCTATGCCTATCCTCTTACGATCCCTGTTTCTGGGTCATGGTGTACCCTTTCATCATGTAGTTTCAAGTCCTTTATTTCAAGGAAGGGCTTTTATATATACTTAACTCTGAGATTTGTCTTCCCTTTGTACTGTTTATGCCTGTGCTAGGTCCCCTTGGCCTGTCTTCTTTTACCTTTCATTTTATCTCTAAAAATGCTCAGAGAGATTTCTGTTGTTTTCTTCATGTATGGGTCCTTTTTTTAAAAAAAAAAGTATGTGTTTTTTAGAAAGGGGAAGGGAGAGAGAAACAGGGAGAGACACATCAATGTGTGGTTGCCTCTCGCATGCCCCCTACTGGGAACCTGGCCTGCAACCCAGGCATGTGCCCTAGACTGGGAATCGAACTGATGACCCTTTGATTTGCAGGCCGGCGCTCAACCACTGAGCCACACCAGCCAGGACCATGTATTGGTCCTTTTATCATTATGAAATGTCCATCTTTATCTCTGTGGCATTTCTTATCTGAAAGCCTGTATTATCTAGTATTAATATAAACACCACTCTTGTAGTTACAATTTACATATTTTTCTCATCTTTTTATTTTCAGTGTGTCTTATTGGAACTTGCCTTTTTTTTGAATATTTAGTCTAATCATTTCTTTCTGCCTTTTGATGAGTTTTTAGACCATATTTAATGTAGTTATTAAAATAGTTGACTCTCTTATCATTTGTTTCATGTCTTTTTCTCTGTTCCTCTTTTGTTGCACTCTTTAGTATTGAACAGATATTTTTAGTGCTATTTTCTGTGTTGATTTTTTAAAAATATTTTATTTATTTCTTTTTACAGAAAGGTGAAGGAAGGGAGAAAGATAGGGAGGGAGACATCATTGTGTGGTTGCCTCTCATGTACCCTCTACTGAAGACCTGGCCCACAACCCAGGCATGTGCCCTGACCAGGAATTGAACTGGTGACCCTTTGGTTCAAAGGCCAGCACTCAATCCACTGAACCACACCAGCCAGAACCTGTGTTTATTTTTTAGCTGTGTGTTTTTTCAGTTACATTTTTTTTCTTAATGGTTTCTCTAGGGATTACAATATATGCCTTTAACTTTCCTTGATCTCAGGTTAATAATGAGGTAAGACTGGCAAACTTTAGCAACTTTGCTCTAATACAGTTCTCTCTTTCCCTCCTATGCTAATTTTGTCTTAGATTAATTACATTTATATACACCTAATCCAACAATACAGTATTATTTTTAAGTACACAATCTTACAAATTCTCAAGTAAATTAAGAAAAACACGCAGGTCTTTCATAGTTACCCACATGAGTACCTTTTATTGTATTTTCTTCTCTCTCTGTCGGGGTGGGTCTCAGATGTCTTTGGTCGTCCCCACCGAAAGTTGTTTGGAAACACTTGGGACAGGCAGGGGTTTTACTGTAATGAGAAGGCTCCAGTGCCTTCCCATTACAGGGGTGCCTTTTCATTAGAGGTGCCCCTTCCCCCCTTGCCAATAAATATATGTAGGTCTTTCCTGTTGGATTGCTAAGGTTTTCTAGAGAAGAATCTTCTAGTCTTCTCTCAGCTTTCTGGGAACCACAGTGATGAAGGAGACTGGGAGGTCTGAGCACCATCCACTCACTCCTTTACTTAGTCCCTCTCTTCTCTGGAATCTCCTCACCCGTGACCAGTGCCCCTGGTTTTGTGTCCTCAGTGGTTCAGCTTCACCCAAACTAACATCTCTCGGGGCAGGGAAGACACAGAAGCCTGCCTGTGGGTTTTAGAGGGGAACCCCTTGTAATTTTTTACCCAGGCCTCCTTTTCGCAGTGGCAGCCTCTAACCCTCCTCGGAGACAGTCAGTGTCTTCGGTGCGCAGCCTTCCCAGGGTCCCCCAGCGCCGTGCGCCTGCTCTTGTGTCGGCAGGCTGTCTGCCCTTTGCGGGCTCGGGCTTCAGCCCTCCCTGGCCTGAAAACTCAGTTATCCCTGGTGTGTCTGAATCCCTCTTCCAAAACTTTATTGGCATTTCTCATCTTTTTTTTTTTTTACCACCTCTCCCATCTTATTTATCATTGGAGTTTGACTTGTATGCCATTGCTCTCGTTTTAATCATGCTTTAAAAGATAACAGAGATAAAGTGTGTGTTCAAGTCATCACATTTAAATAGAAGTCTCAAAATATCTTTCAGTTCCTCATCTGAAATTGCCTTCATAGTCCATATACCAGTGACATGGAAATACTACTTTTCTTTCTTTATCCTTTCATATTTTGCTGTTACCTTGGAATGGTCCCTCTGACCCCTCAGAGAGGGGATTTGCTGGTGCTGCCCTAGCAGGGAGAAGCCCTAGGCAAGGGGCTTGAGGACAGACAGGTTAGGAGGGTGGGAGCGTTTTGCAAAGTGCATCGGGAAACAGCCTAACACAAACCCATGCGTGCGCTGCCTGCCTGTGGTGAGTGGGCATAACTGACAGACTGTCGATGTGAATCGCCCTCATTTGGGCAATTCTAACTGTGATTTTGTAACTTATCTATTTAATGGTTCCAGGGAAGTCTTCTTGAATATACTCATAAAACGTTTGAGGACATAGTTTTCAATAAAGCTAAGCAATGATAACCCTTAAGGCTTACAGTTAAATAATACTGAAAAGTAGACCTAGAAAACACAGCGACAGAGACCTTTTTAGTAAATCTAAAATAAGGTCTCACGCTGTATATTATGCCATTTAACTGCACTGAAGAATGCCGATGGGCAGCAGGCAGCTGTAGACCTATGTCCCTACCGGCACAGCCCTGGATATACCTGGGACTCACCGACCAGATCTGGCCATTCTAAGAGAATACCGTATTTTGCTGCATCTACAGCAAACATTTTTGTGCACAGTGTACATAGTATTATTATACCCATGGTATGTAATCATTATACCCATGTGTACTGCACATCCTTATTTTTCCCTCAGTAATCTGGGCAAAAAAGTGCACATTATACACTGCACAAACTGATCCACCCAGGAGTAGCTTGGGGGGGATTAATTGGGAGACCGAATCTGATTTAAAATGACTATTCTGGACCTTAAGTGAACTGAAAAAGTTCATGCTAGAATATTGCCCCATTTTGGAAACCAAGTACATCCCCAGTTTCCTTATAAGTCTGTCAGGCCCTACTGTTCTCCTACTAAAATAATTTTGTGTAGTAACTAAGTGTTAGTAAAAGGCCTCTAATAAGCTGTTTGACATGGAATTCTATAATCTCACTTCAGCTTTAATCCTCTGATCTGTATAATTGAGATTTTTACAAAAATACTTAGCATGATACCTGGCACATAGTAGATTCTCAGTATACAGAAGCTGCAAATTATCATTAACATAACAGTCACTGCTCTGTACACTGTCATGTCTGCTTTCATTTTTCTCTCTCTTTTCACAGAAAACCCGTACAGACAGCTGCCCTGTAACTGTCATGGAAGCATGCCCGGAAAGACAGCGATAGAACTTGGACCTCTATGGTAGGTGTGCCGAAGCATAACAGTATATTCACAATTGATTTGTGTATCGGTTTGGTTGCTGACTTGATGTAGTGCGGTAAAGGACGAGCAAATTCTGGCCCTGGGCAGATGGCGGCTCGTTGGTTAGAGTGGCAGTGTCTTTCCACTAGGCCAGTGTTACGGGATGATCCCAGGTCAGGGCACATATGAGAGTCAGTCAGTGAAGGCATAAATAATGAGAAAACAAATCCATCTCTCTCTCCCCCCCCCCCCCCCCACCTTCCTTCCTTCCCTCCATCGCTCTGTAAAAAATAAAAAAATAAATTAAAAATAATTAAGACAAGCAAATTTTGATTGAACTTTTTTTAAGTCAAGGCAAATAATTATGACTCTTCTCCCTCTGTGAACCTTAGGTGTTTGCTGTTCTCAGATTTTTCTGTAACGCTTTCCCCCCATCTGTGGCAGTGCTAAGAGGCAGTGAATTAGAGAAGCCTGGGGGATCTGCAGAGTTGCCAGTTCATTTCTCACTACTAGCAATGAGTCTTTTTTTTAGTTGATAACTGTAGGACTCTAGGGTGTGCTTATAAAGTGATCACAGTAACTTTATAGAAGAGTCAGCTAATCTGAAAGGTCTTCGAGGAATTCATTTTAAGAAAGGCATATGAAGGAGTCTTTTGAGGGAAAAGTTGTTCATTGGGCCTCAACTGCAAATTTTTAATGTATGTGTGCTTTGCATCATTAATAACTAGAGATTCGTGACAACATTGCGACAAGAATCATTGCAGATTTCTACCTCATTAATTTACTAGATCAAGGTGTAGCCATCTACTAAACCTAAAAATTAACCAAAATGGTAAAACTGTGTGGATGCCCATTTTATTCTAGTTAATTTTATTTTTTATTTTAATTGAATTTATTGGAGTGACATTGGTTAACAAAATTACATAGGTTTTAGGGGTACAGTTCTATAATACATCATCTATATATTACATTGTGCTCACCACCCCATCTTTATCCCATGTTAATACCCTTAGATTGAGAATGATCTGGCCAGCCTTATCTTCTGCTGATACTGCTCCTGTTACCTGTATCAGTTGCTACATGTTAATCCTACTCACTGACCTCAGAACTAGAGAAATGAGCCCTGACCGGGTAGTTCAGCTGGCTGGAGCGTCGTCCCCATATGCCAAGGTTGCATGTTCCATCCCCAGTCAGGGCACGTACAAGAATCAACCCATGAGTGCATAAAGAAGGGGAACAACAAATCAGTGTTTCTCTCTCTCGCTCCCCTGCCTTTTACTCTCTCTCTCTAAAACCAATTAAATATTAAAAAATTAAAAAGAACTGGAGAAATGAATTATTCTTACCAGACCACTGGATCCAGAAGGAAGATCTTCTAGCCCAACCCCTCATTTTACCAATGAGAAAATTAGGGCACAGCATTATTAATTATTAAGTGCTGGCTAAAACTGACCTCCAAAACTTAGCAGCTCAGGCGGGGTTCTCTCAGCACTCAGGTTTTCTCACTCCCAGGACTGAGCTCTGAGTCCTGGGAGTCAGGCCTTAGGATTTCCTCGCCCAAAGCCACAGTCATCTCTGTCCTCTCATCCCGATTCTCTCCCCCTTCCCAACCTCCAGTGCAAAGTCTGCGTCCTTGTATAAGTCTCTCCCTAGTGCTTCAACCCAAATTATTTCTAAACTCCCTTTTAGTATTACATGGATCACTCATTTGACACTTTAAGTCATATATCTTTCCTCATGCAATTGCTAACCCTGATAATAATTGCTACCATTCATTAAGGATATTCTTTGTTCTGGAGATGTTATGCCTGCCATCCCATTGAATTCCCACAAGTTCGTGAGAGGTTTTGTTTTCCATTTTATGATGAAGGGTATGGGACTCAAAAGCAGTAATTTCTCAAGGTTACACAGCTAGTCAGTGGCGGAAGCCAGGATGGGAATCCAGGCTTATCTGACCCGGAATTTCATATTCTGTGCATGGCAGCTATGATTCTCAGACTCAGCGGGAGGCACGCCAGTCACCCCTGGGCCATTCTCATCTGTTTTACCATAAACACATGGAATTGATAAGACTTACTCTCACCGACAGGAACATGCACTGTGAAAACCCATGCATTACGTCCCCGTCTGCATTTCCAGGGTGAACATTGTAGTTACACATGGGCGTATCCCCCACACCTCAGTGTAGCCAGGGCTGCACATCTGATGAGGGTTCAGTGAACTCCTGTTGATTTAACTGTGAACGGAATTTCCTTGACTAGTCTCACGAGTTGGGAGAACTGACAGGATAAAAAGCATTGGGGAAATGGTAAACAATTTTAAATTAAATCATAAATTCTTTTTAATTTCAGTACTTTACCATATAATGCACTCTATATCTCAGTTGTGGTTAAATTATGGAAACTTATTTTTATGACAATGAACATGTCTCTCAAATCCAATTCTCTGTATTTTCTTGGGTTTGTTTGTTTGTTTTGTTTTGTTTAGGTCAAGCTCCCTCTTCAACACTGGATTTCTAAAAAGAATGCTGGTGGGGTCTCTTCACCACGGCCTGGACGACATCCAGCCGCTGGTCAAGACGCTCATCTTCGAGTCGGAGTGCAGCCCCCAGAGTCAGGTTGCAGTTCACTCTCCTTCCAACCCCAGCAAGCAAGGTAACTCACTGGAGTATCAGTTCACTGGCTTACAAACGGGTCACCAAAATACTCTGCCTTACTTGATGTTTTAATCGAAGGCAGCGTGAGTATTGTGCTTTAAATCCTCTCTAATGAGTCTGATCATAATTTGGTTGTTAACTTTCATTTTTAATTGAATAATTTTCTTCAGGCTTATATTCAGGGCCTGAAATAATGACTTTATTAAGATAAAATACATATTTTTTTAAATTTTAGTAGATTAAAAGAACTAAAAGTTAGTCATAGTTTTATTACCCTATGTCTGCTTTCTTGAAAGAGAAATCTTGGGGAATTCTGAGTGGCCAAATTTTTGATAATACCCGCTGAGACACAGAAACTAGGATTTATACTTAACACTCATTAAAACTAAGGGCTTTTCTGTTTTTCTCTCATAGTTTTTTTCTGGCCATTGACCTAAGGGGGAGCCTACTAGACACCCTAGCATTTCTTGTGAGTCATTAGAAGCAGCAGCAGTTGTAGAGTTAAAAATGTAATTCTTGCCATTTTGCCACAGAATCTATCGTATATTCATAAAAGCCATATGGGTGTAATTTAGTAAGCTTTTATTTAAACTTTGAATTGTTAATAGCATTCTATAAAATATTTTGTTTTTATTTTAGAAGAATGTGGTGTATTTATTAAAACCACAGATGATACCACAACAGATAATTATGTGGCACAAGGTATGTATGGATGTGTGTGTGTGTGTGTGTGTGTGTGCGCGCGCACACACATGCATGTATCAGTGCAGAAAGGCAGACAGCAAGACAGTAAGAAGAAATTTCTGTGGTAGCCTACTTCCAAGTGCATTTTTATCATTCTACTGACCACATAATTACAGTAAGTCATGTGTACCTGGAATCTGCAGTTCACCATTTCTGTTCACATGTACTCTGTTCGCATTTCTCCTACATGAAACTCCCTTTGAAAGAACTGTAAGATAAAATTCTGTTTGAGTTAAACTTAAATTTTATTCTTATTCTTTTAAACTTTCTCATCAACATATTGTAGGAATTCCATTGATTAACCAGAAGACCTATTCTGTAGCCATAAGAATTTATTATGGGCTGTGTGCATACTTTAGACTTTGGGCTGTGTGCATACTTTAAGATGTGGTTGTATTTAGGCATTGCAAATTCATATGAAAAAGCTGTTAAGATTTATAATGTCAGTGCCTTAATGTCTGTGGTTTTGTTTTGCTTTTAAAAGACAACTTAAAAGGAAGAAAGTAGTGTTAAGGTTGAAAGAGCAGAGGATTATAATTACAAGCTGTAATCTTGTATTAGTTGGTCAACATTTTAGGGTTGCTCTTCAAAGACAAGAAAACTTCAACTCCTGTTAACAGCATGTGGTTTAATGACTGCTGTATGCTCTAATATCACGTTCGTTTGGCATCTTCAGCTAATGTGCTAACATTCAAATCACTTTAAAACCATCTATTCCACTTAATTTCTCTGTCAGAGGTAAGAAAAAGGCAGTATGGCAGACTATAATGAGCACAGACTTCACAGTAATTTTCTTCTTCATGTCCTGGAACCTTGGCCAGGTTTTGTGACCATTAAAGACCTTCTATTGATCAAACATCGGCATTCAGTAGAGAGTACAGCCACACAAATGGAAGGACGTTATCCCCAGGAATTTAGAATGTAATCTGGGAAGCAGAGATTTACACACACAAAAGGCCTACGGACATCCCACAGCACAAGAAGAGGTGACAGAACTTAATCAAACTGAGGAGCACACGGCATTGACAGCAGTGACGCCTGTGAGGACACTGGCCCAGAATCCATAGCTTTCTGTACAGGAGGTGAAACTAGAGTGGAGACTCAGACTGAAGGAGGTAGAAAGTTAAATTCTGACTCAGCAAACAGTTACACACTGAAATTACATCAGTAAGGGATAGTGAAAATACGAGTATCTTCTTCTTACGAGTTCTCTAGGAATTAAGATTGGATAGGTTGAAATGATGTGTTGAGAATTGAGACTTGAGGTGACATGTAGTTATAAAAGTACTTGGTTTGTAATTTTTAAGAGAATGCTAACTTTGTGTGTGTGTGTGTACGTGTGTTTCAGGAAAAAGAAAAGGTAGTGAAACAGTCACCAGTTTAGCCAAGAAGCAAAAGACCGACGTCAGTACTGAACATCCTCCCTTTTATTACAACATCCACAGACACAGCATTAAAGGGATGAACATGCCCAAGTAAGCCAGCCAGTGAATGGCAACGTGTGAATTTTATATTTTAAGGATTGTGATTTAAATAAAAAATACCACCTCATTCTTTTTTCTTTCCTTGCTGCAGGTTAAAAAAGTTTCTGTGCTATCTTTCTCAAGCAGGCTTTCGAGTAAGCCGAACGCATTTTGACCCCATGGGTGTTCGTACAGATGCACCTTTGCTGCAGTTTAAGTCCATCCTTTTAAAGTACAGCACCCCCACCTACACTGGAGGACAGTCGGAGGGCCACGTCCCGCCAGCACCGGAAGACACGGCAGCTGACAGGGTGGAGACGGCAGTGAATGACAAAGCAGAGGCCAGCAGCTGTAGGAGACGGTGAACGCAGAGAAGGCCTTACTCCCAGACGTCTGCATAGCTGGCCCGAGAGTTCTCCATACCACCTGTAGCTCTTTTTTATTCTTCCAAGTCAGTGGTGTAAAAATAAAATAAAAACGTGCTGTTTTCATTCAGAAAATGAGCAGTTTTTACTTAACTGGTTTGGGAGCTATGCTTTCCAAGTTTTTCTTACTTTAGAGAAAACTTAAAATTGTAATGAAAACATTTCCTATGAAGCCAAGGTTATGAGTGAGATCACCCTGTTTAACGACTAAGAAAATTTCCACATGCAATGTGTTTGGGGTTTTACGTATGTCACGGAAGCCATTCTTTACCATTCGGAATGGCATCTCGGCTTACATTGATGCTGAATAGGAAGAACAATGTCGTTTCAGGTCACTGATACATTTCACACTCACCAAGTTAAAAATCATTCCTGATTTTAAGAAACCATAATTCTCCCCACACTGACCTTTTAATTTCTAGCTTTTCAGAAATTTAATACTTGCCTGAGATAGACATTTTTCTAATGTTTAAGGTCTATATGACTAAACTTCAGAATAAGATTTCGTCAAAGAAAATCGACACCATGGTTCTCATTAATCAGTAACTGTACCCAAGCACTGAACTCAAGGAGAGAGTTTTAATATATTCAACAAGCTGGGCGATCTCAAGTGCCTCAGCTAATACACATACAATATTCACTCGCTTGGTTGCTACCTCAGATGTAAAAGGTGCCACCTTATAAACTTAGGGATTTATTTTAGTGAGTTTTTTTTTTTACTTTGGGGGGTGGGGGTGTGTATGTGTTATTTTTTGTATAAGTAGCCCAGGCTAACATAACTAGGAAAATTAGTTGAAACTAAAATCGTGGTTTCATCAATAAATACTGTTCTTGCGTCATTTGAATATGTTTCAATGAAAGGATTTAGTATAAGCTTAGATTTCTGTCTCAAGGATTTAATCTATATTTACCCTAAAGTATTTGTTAGAGGAAGTAACTTCAGAAAAACTACGCTTGGGGGCTGGAGGGGGAGTCATAACTGAAGGTTTCACATGCACCAGCTATGAAAAAAAGCACCCAAGGGCATATGCAGAAGTCCAGGGAGGGTCACTGCCATCAATCACATAGATTATTAATTTAGAATAAAAGAAAATCTGTTACAATATAGTCCTAGGAGGAATTTTTTTCCTTCACTTAATGGAATCTTTTTATAAAATTTAAAGAGTATGTTAAGTGTAAGTTCATTTCTATTATGACCATAATAAACTGTAAGTCTTGCCAATTAAAATTAAACTCACAAATGAGCACAAAAGCAAGTTAGTTACTTTTTTGGTTTGTATAGTTGAAATTACTATAAACCCAGAGGCAAATCAGTACTTGGACCATCTGACTTAACAGTGAGTATCAGTCTTGAATTTTGCTAAATGCTTATTGGCATGACATATCTTAATGATGTTTAGTTTTATGCCAGAAACCTAATTTGATAGAAAATATGTAAATTACTTAAAATATGTTTATCTGAACTAACTTCATATGTACAGGCAGATTTTCTGAAGAAAGTTTGGTAGGAAGTAGTTTGGAACTGTTGAAGTACTGTATCAACCTAACAAGGAACTACTTTTAAAATCCCACCTAAATCGCCCTCGCTGCTGTGCCTGTCGGCAAAGGAAAAGGTCGAAGAGGTCTCTAGTTCGATTCCCCATCGGGGCACATGCCTGGGCTGTGGGCCAGGTCCCCAGCAGGGGGTGCAGAAAGGCAATTGATCATTTCTCTCACACTGGTTATTTCTTCCTTCCTCCCTCCTTCCCCCTCTCTAAAGATGAATAAAGTCTCTTAAAAAATAAAAATAAATAAAATTTCATCTAATTCTACATTGCACCTTGTTTGCATAACAACCGTAATGTGCAACACGAAATCTAAAATTCGGGAAGCACGAGAAACGTTCTCACCCGTCGGGAAGCAGTGTGTTGACCACGCTAGTTGCTCGTGTTCACACTCCATCCACTTTCAGGAATGTGAGGAGTAACCACAGCAGGTTTGGGGGCCACTGGGTGCACTGGGTTAAAACTCCCGTTAGCACCTGCCGTCCTGGTCTGCAGAAATCAGACTAACACCAGTTCAGTGATCTCCGAGTCGAGGAATTCCTGTCCTCGGTGGGAAATAGCTGCTCGGGTTACCCCGCAGAGGGCCAGCAGGGGCAGGGAGAACACAGGCCTGCGGTGCAAGGGCGGGGTCCCCTCTCAGAGGGCTCTGCGAAGTGAACAGAATCAGACCTGGAGGTGGACAAGGGATCGTGACCCTTGGGAGCCAGTGGCTCTCATCAGCCCCGAAACTTCCAGTTACACAGACCACACAGGCCCGCCTTGAACCCAGGACAGCCACGTGACGCGCCAGCCAGGACCCAGAGGTCCCGTCAGACCTTTCCCAAGCGCTGCTCCTGCCCCAGGTACTTCCCAACGACTCGGTAACCTCAGTCCATCAGGCTCTTCGGAGCGGTGGGCGCAGACCGTAGTAAGTAATGAGTCCTCTCCAGAGCCCCCTCCTGAGTCTTAGATTTCCTTTCGTGGTGTGGTTTCCAGGCATTTTTAGCAACTCACCTCCAGCTTCGAGGAGGCACTGCAGAGTGGAAACTTCAGCCAGTGACCAGCAGCAGGCCCAGCTGTTCCAGCTCACAGGGCCAGACCAACTCTCAGGTATGAGGGTAGTCATATCGGCAATTGGACCCAATTTAAAATCATGTTCCTCCAGGATCTAATCTCCACAGATCACACGGGATCAAAAAAGGCATTCTTTCAGGAGGCACTCTGTCCCCAGAACACGCTGCGATCTGACTATGTCCTGAAGGCAAGGATGGCAGGGATAAAGCATGTGGGCGGCTTTCTGCAAGGTAACTAAGCTCCCTGAAGGGCCATGCACCAAAGCAGCGACCACCTAAGGAGTTCCCTCCACTGTAAGTGAGGCTGGGCGAGTTAGGGGTTTAGAATGCTGACTGACCCACATCTTCCCAAAACTCTTACTCCCCTTTGAATGCCACACTCCTGAGCAGCGTCTCGCTGCGAAACCCAGAAAGATAGCAAACTCAGCCAATTCACAGGATCACACTCCCAACCCCCGCCCCCGCCAGCTACCTTGACCTTAAAGCTACAGGGAGGCTGGACAAGTGAACATCTCACAATTTTAGTCTCCATACGGTGAGTGGTAACTCTCCCTCATTAGGGAAGGAAATTCACAAAGACCAGGAAGGGGTTACAAAGGCTAAGCATCTATAAAAAGAAGGCCAACGTCTCCATTTGTCTACAACGTCTTACCACCCGCAGCCATCTGACCCCTTTCTCTGCTGCCACCCTTTCCCCACTCTGCAGGACCAATGCCACCACCTCTAGCCCAAGAATCCTTCCACAGTTTGGGGGGGGGGGGGGCAGGGCACGGAGGTGACACGAGTGTTAACTCTAAAATGTGAATAAATTGTGAACGTTATTCCCCAGCTGCAAACTACTCCCACCAAGTTTCTGCAGCTGAAGTGGACTGAAGAGAACTGGAGATCACACAGACCAGAGAATAAAACTTGCGAAGTAAAAACATTTCCTAGGAAGTGAAGAGCTTGTATTTACAGATTTACCTCTGCAGTGTTATCTTTACACAGATTATATGGTATAATCTAATGTATAACAAAGGTAAATGAGATTAACTAATTTATCCAATGTTGTTCTAAACACGGCAAGTGAAGAGACGGGATCCGATCCCAGGCAGACTCCAGTGCTCACAGACAGACACACATAAACATTTAATTATAAACAGGCCACAGGCAGTGCACAGCAACTTCTGAAACAAGTATTACAAAAATACAGTTAATCCCTGGCCTACTGTCCACTCTCCATTAACTGGGCCCTCTTAACCAGTATACTTTGTACTCAATGATCTATGCACATGCAGAAAGCACTAATTTTTCCAGCTTCATTCCCATGGCCAAGATTTTCCCAGGACTTAAGTTTTTGATTGATATCAAAATCATTGCAAGCTACAACCCTTTAAATAGATGAAAACTCTAGATCTCTCAGTAATCAGTGACAACTTGGAAATCTCAATGCACTTGATGAGAATCTACTACCTTAAGTGTTCCCGATCCTATGAAGCTGAAGTATTCATGTCTTCGAGAAAGAAGACTGCAGACACCAACCCCTCCACCTTAGAGAAGCAGGTGCTAATGGGGTTAAGAAACTAAGACACGTGGCCAAGGTGACACCATCTTCAGGTACAGGATGTTTGTGTAACATCATTGTGGTTCACACTTGCTTACTGTCCATGTTTCTCCCCATCCACTTACTTTCAATTTTTCTTTAAAACTAAAGTGTTTCTTATGAACAAGATACAGCTGCATCATTCTGCCAAAATCTGGCTTTTATGTGTTTAATCCGTTAACATGTCATGTAACTAATGGTAACTGAATTTGTATCTGCAGGATTGCTGTCTTCTCCTATGCCTTGTTTCTCTACTCCATGATACCTTTCCTTTGTGTTAAATGCTATTTTTTCATAAACCACTTTAATTCACTTCTTTTGCTGTCTTTTGGAGTTATACGTTTAGTGGTTGTGCTAGGGATGACAATTAAGTTACTAATTTACAGTAATTCATATCAGATTACTACCAACCTAAATTTGAAGACTGCAAAAGGTCTGCTCCAATTAGTTCCTTGCCATCCTTTTATGCTATTGCCATACAAGTTGTATCTTTATATATAAGCCACTCAACAGTTTTATTACTACTTTGTGCAGTTTCCTTTTAAATTAGAAGACTAATTAAATTAAAAAGAGAAGTACTATTACAGAGTGAATGCTTGTATCTCCGGCAAACCCAGTATGTTGGAGCTCTGACCCCTAATGCGATGATATTTGAAGGCTGGGTTTATGGGGGTAGTCTGAGATGTGGTTGTGAGGATGGGGCCCCATGATGGTATCTATCCTTGCAAAAAGAGAAACCAGATCTTTCTTCCTCTCTGCCAGGAGGAGAGCCCTCACTAGGAACCAAATCTGCTCAAACTTTGACCTTGAACTTCCCATCTCCAGCACTATGAAAAATAAGTGGTGTTCAAGCCACCTAATCTATGGTATTATAGCAGCCCAAGCTAATACCAATAGTTACACCACTTTTTATACCTGTTGACTAGTGCTACCTATTTCTTCATCTCAATTTGCATTACCATCTAATGCCGTTTCATTTCTGCCTAAAAGACTCCCTCTAGTATTTCTTTAGGTCAGATACGCCAGTGGCAAATTCATTGTTTTTCTACACGTCAGTATCTTTCATTTTTGAAAAATAATTTGCTTCACGCAGAATTTTTGGTTCACTGGCTTTTCCTTTCAGCACTCTGAATGTCCTTCATTACCTCCTGGCCTCCATGACTTCTTATGAAGCGAGCTGTTAATCTTATCAAAGTCCCTTGTATTCCTGAGTCACCTTCTTTTGCTCTTTCCAATAACGAGAGTTTCTTGTGTTATTTTGCATTTGTCGAGTTTCTTGGGTGTAGATTGTTTTTCACCAAATTTTGGAATTTGGGGCAATTACTGCAAGTACACTTTGTGCCCCTTTGCCTCCTCCCCTTCAGGGGTTCCCATTGTGCGTGTTAATACACTTGATGGTGTCCCCCAGGTCTCTGCAGGGTTTTCCCCTTCGTTCCTGTTTTTCTGGTAGGACGCTTGCCACTGGCCGATTAATTTAAAGTAATATTTTTTACTGTGTTCAAGTCTGTTAAATACTTCTACCAGTTCAAATCTACTATTCACCCTTCTATTGGATTTTATTAATTGTATTTTTCTCAACCATGTGTTTTTAAAAGCTGATTTAAATTTTTTTTTAATTAAGTAAATATCAAGGCTTCCTCACACTTTCCTGTTTCTTTGCATGTTTGGTAAATTTTTGTTGAAAACTGAACACTTAACATATATAATGTGGCGACTCAGGATAAGAGAGTCCCTTCACATCCTTGGGACTGGTTGTTTGCTCTTTGTTCAGGGACCTTCCTGGACTAATTCTGTGAAGTCGTACAGAATTAGTAAGACAGTAGTCCTGTCAAGTCTTACTAATTTCCTGGCTGTGAACGGCCACTTAATTCTATTTTGTTAGCTTAAAGGCCAGGTAATGGTTGGACAGAAAATTCCCTAAGTGCCTGAAACAACTCTCCAGCCATCAAGTGCTGTTAATGTTTTGGGATCTGCCTTCAACACTCCAACGTGTTTACAATTCTGCCTTCGCATCCACTTCCTGCGGGCAGAGCCTCGAGTTCTGCCGCAGCTTAGCTGTGGGGCCTTCAAGTCTGTCTGGGCATGCACACAGCCTTGCACACGCCCGTGGCTTTCTATTTATCGCCAGATCCCCAGGAATATCTTGGAGCTTTTCCAAACCCTCTCACAGATGTGTCATTCCCTCAGCCTTCCCGTTTGTGTTTCGGTCAGCCTCGTTTTAGCCCCGAATGGCATCACTACCTAAAAGCAGCTGCTGTGTTAAACAACTGCTGCTGTTCCGGACAAACAGGCTGAAGGTGGCGCTGTCTGCAGACAGCGAGGGACTTCAGGTCAGGTAAAGACAAGCTCTGAGAACGCAGCTCTTCAGCGAGGCACCCAACAGGCCAAACCATGACGATTCCCTGGGGGAGGGCTTTTTTTTGGGGGGGGGGGGGGGGGGGGGGGGTTGGTTTGAAGCCCCTTCCCAGGCTACTAAAGAGCTGGTTTTCACAGCTGGTACAGTTACAAGGCTGTTCGTTTTCAAGTCTACCCTGGAACTGGGAAATTTAAAATGCTACAAAACTTGTTGATTTTTACCGAATAAATGCTTTTTGGATTGTTAGAAGATTTTAGTTAGTTTTTAGACTTCTTAAAAAGTTTATTTTGACAACTTTTACAATTCTCCTTGTTTTTATGGGAGAGCAGGTTGCCATAGTTAATTTCCTTAATCGCATTAACATTCCAAGGAAGCCATTTTTACAGTTAACAACAATTGCATATGAATGAATACATTTTTATGTTTTTAAGATTGAAAAAAGCAAATATTTCTAAGTAGAAATGTCACAGGGACTTTAAAAAGGCTCCTTTTCTCAACTGGCATTTCAATTATTTTGTATTTAGTTATGAGAGCCAGAATCCTGAGCCTCAGTTTTCTCAAATGTACAAGGGAAATACTGTCTTCCTCACAGGGTTCAGGGGATTTAAAATACGTAAAGCTATTGCAAAGCCACAGAAATAAAAACGGTATGGTGCTGGCAAAAGAAAGGCCATATAGACTAATGGAATCCCGAGTCCAGAAATATATAAACCCTTACATATATAGTCAATTAACTTTTCAATAAGGCTGCCAAGACAACTGAATGAAGGGCAGTTTTTTCAACAAATTTTGCTGGGAAAACTGGATACCCAAATGCAAACAAAGTTGAATCCTTACCTTTCACCATACACAAAATTAAAATTGATCAAAAACCTAACTGTAAGAGCTAAAACTATAAAACTCCTACAAAACCTTCATGACACGCAATTTGGCAATGCCTTCTCGGATATGGCCCCAAAAGCACAGGCAACAACAAAAACGGACAAATGGGACGTCAAGAATTTAAAAAATTCTTCAAAAATTTAAGATTTTTGTCCACCAAAGGACACTATCAAGAGAAAGGACACAAAAAAGAGAAACTATTTGCAAATCACGTATCTATATGGTAATAGATTGCTATTCAAAATACATAAAGAGCTCCTACAACAACGACAACATAAGTAAAACAACTAAAAACAGGCAGAAGACGAACAGGTATTTCTCCACAGAAGATACACCAATGGCCAATAAGCACACGGAAAGATGCTGAGCACCACAAGCCATCAGGGAAAGTCAGATCACACCACAATAACGTAACACCAGACACCTATTAGGCCAGCTTTCAAAGACAAAAACAAGTGTGGGTGAGGATGTGGAGAAACTGGAATCCTTGTACGTTGCTGGTGGAAATGTAAAATGGTATGGCCACTCTGGAAAACAGCTTGGGGTTCTTTAAATTAAATACAGAAGCACGCAATCCAGCAACTACACTCCTAGGTGTATACCCAAAAGAATTTAAAGCAGAGACTCAAACAGATGCACAGACAAAATGTTCACAGCAGCATTATTCACAATAACAAAAGAGGCCATCAACCTAAGCATCTATCAACAGATAAACAAAATGTGCATATACATACAATGGAGTATTATTCAGCCATAAAAAGGAATGGAATTCTGATACATGTTACAACATGAATGACACCTGAAAATATATGCAGACGGACACAAAGAACAAATATTGTATGGTTCCACTTACATAAGGTGACTAAAATAGTCAAATTCAAAGAGAGAAAGTAGAACAAAGATTACCAGGGGCTGGAGCTGGGGAAGAAACGGGGAGTTCATGAGTATAGGGTTTGTCTGGAGTGATAAAAAAAAGTTCAGCAAATAGCGATGGTCATACAATATCATGAATGTACTTAATGCCTCTGAACACTTACAAACGGTTACAATGGTAAATCTGGTTATATAGATTTTACTCTTGTAAATTTTAAAATGGCCCTCACCACATTTGGTGAGCTTTTTGCTCCTCAGCTGAGATGGCAGTTACAGAATGTGTTTAGGTAATACTCTATAATAAAGTCTTGGTTGCTAGTGAGGATAAGCAGTGCCCACCCCAAAAACACACACGTGAGCGCGCACACACACGAAACACGGCACTCAATGCACTACCAAATATCTGTGACATCTTATCAAGTGTCTACCGCTACATTCTGCCAAGGACCACACACATCCAATGAACTCACAGTGATGCGGAGTTCACAGCCTCCCATCACGACAGATTAGACACACACGGTCTCAAAGCACAGAGCTTATATTCACAAGTAACTTTCTGCTTAAAGACAAAATTTCAGTTAATAATCACAATGGGAATTCAGTTATTTAATGCAACAACTAATCTAATGTCACCAATAAAATCTAAATAGTTATATCGCAAAACCAGAGTTATATTGAGTGGACATGCAGTAATAGTCTATACAATGTTAACATTACACCAGAAGAAAGAAATTGAATACAAAATTTCAATGCTTTTTGGTGGTTTTCAAATTTCATGGCACAGATTACCAAAAACAACTGTAAAAACAGGTTTTAAGTATTTTCAATAAAACGGTAAAAAACTGAACTGGATAAGCCTTTGAGGTTTTCACATGGGGCCGAAGCTGCAGAGCATCAGGGTGGCCCCGACCTCCCCAACACGACAGACAGCTCCGACCACGGGCCAGGCCTTCGTTCCAGCGGTTCTGGGGGGCTAGCACCCCTGGCAGAAACCCCTCGGGGTTAATCTCTCAATGCGAACATGTCTTTGTAAGTACTGTGACAATACAAACTTGCAAACACACCTGAAATTAGAACAGAGATGAAAAAGAACACACAAGTCCAATCTTGTTTCTGACCTGCCAGCACAAAGCCTTCTGGGCCCCAATGCTGAACATTCAACTGTCCCTCAACATAAAACTGAATGAACAAGAACAGAATGACTTTTGCCCTACTGGCTGACATTCTTCTACAGAATTATCTCCTACTACCTATCAAGGCAGGTCTCAAGCTCCATTAACTTGTTTCTCTAGAGTGTAATTAGCAGAGCACCAAACACATAAACTGATATACGGCAACCCAAAATACAAAACACTTTCAAACAGAAGCAAATGTTTTCCCCCCACTGTTAGTTCCATGTGCCATGTTCTCCGTAACTCACATAGCTACCAACAGAAAAGAACTGCGGAAGCTCTGAACATATCTTGTACTTTTCATCAAAGCTAAAGTGCAAAATATCTCCATATCTCTGGTATTTTAATAGAAAAAAATCATCAAACATACATAATACAGGAACTGAAGTGACAGCAGAACTAATACAAAGACTTTTTAAATATATACTTGAAGACTACATAAGACCAATATAATATTTCTTCAGTAAAATCTATAAATGAACCAAGTCCTTATTGAACTTGAGATTCTGTTGGATTCTCTTTCCCAGGATCAGAAATTCCAAAATCAGGGGGGGCGGGGGGGGGGCGCGGCGGGAGAGAAAATAACACTGCATGACAATGGTCACTACCTTCATAAAGAACCTTTTTTTGAAAAAAAGAATGAGATATTATGGAAGAAAATACCATGAAAACAATAATCCTATGAGAATGGACTTTTAAGCACAGTAAATTTGAGTCTTGGTCTTCATGAAGATACTACTACGGCCTATATAGAAAACTATAAATATACAAGACTCCAGGAAAAAAAGTCAAAATACAAATTCACATTCTGTAAGGCCTAAACTTTGAGGGAGGGGAAAAGATGGCCAACTGAATCTTAAGAATACAGAACTCTGAAAAATTCCTGGGTCAAAGGGTGCTCCAAATGGAACCACACTTTGTGAAGACATAGAACTTAGATATATTTTTTTTAAAAAGAAAAAGTTCTGAATAACTGCAATCCCTTCCAAAAGGGAAATCTTAAATTAAGGGGAAAAGATTCTAATAGTGTAAACGAATCTGGCTCAGGAAGAAAACTGAACAACATATCCAAGATTCTGTCCATAAAAGTAATGATGATACATCTTTGATAATAAAGAAATAGGCTATAAAAAAGTTCATTCTCCGAACTGGTTTTGTAAAAGCTCATTTGTGCTCCTTTGTGGGTGCATAGTAAAGTTCCATGGGTTTGTTCACTTTCCAGTACTTCTCACTGACCAATTCCAAAGAAAAAGAGCCATTTAATACCTAAAAGAGAAAAAGAAAGGATGGATTATGAAAGCTGCTCAAAGCACAGTAATAGTGAGACGGGGAAAATGATAAAATTCCACTTTAAAATAAAACCTTAGGATTAACTGCTTGCCATTTATACTATTCATAAAAGATACCTGAAAGTTAACTACCACGTTCTCTCTCTTGGGTACCAGGGCCCCGCCCTGCACCATTTGATAAGGCCCCACCCATCACCTGCCACTCCCAGATGGTTCCGGTGCCCTGAGTTTTCAGGGCCTGTTAATTTAAATACTCACAGTGAACTGCCCACTGGCAGTTGCTATGTAGATGGTATACTGCTTCTCACTGGCTGTATCAAGGTTCATCTGGTTCGATTCTCCTTTGCTTCGAAGTTCTTCTAAAGCTAACCTCACAGCCAGATACTTGGATAAGTGATCAACAGTGGCATTACCAGAAGTCTTTATGTATCTGGATAAATAAATCATTAGAAATTTAATTGCTAGATTAATGATGAAAATGTACTTAAGTTATAGAACTAATACATTTCTATAAAATGTAAATGTCTCACTTATCAACACAATAATATCAGAAATTTACTCATCTATTATCTAAAAATTTATTATTGAAAGTAGACTACCTGTCTATCCAGGCCACAAAAGCACCCATAAAATATGATATAAAATGACAAAAATCAAACAGAAATATACACAGTACCGAGGAAAAAGGGCCTACCCCCTTGACCCCAGTGATCAGAGGTCTGCTGGCCACAGCAGTAAGAAAATGACCAATCTCTTACTGTCTGAGAGTTCATCAATTTTCTGGTGTTCGAGACTAAGCACAGAAGTGCTGATCTTGGGATGTTTTTAAAAACGCAAGGTATACTCATCAACGATATCACTCACTGAACAAATATTTGACGGCTATCTGCCCCCGACGGCAGGGGATGTGGCAGGATCCCGCAGTAAGGTAGCCGCCCTCGCCAGCACGAATTCTGGAGCCCACTGGCACCCCAGTATTACTGTGAAGAAATTTAAATGATCTTTTTCCTCCTCTACGGGGCAGGGTGATTCTTTTCGGGTGTGTGAGCGTGGATGCAAAGCATGTGAGGACGGAACCAACAACCTAAGCAGCAGGAATATACATGCAAAGCCTGGTCGTCAGCAGGGTAACAAATATTGCCCTTTTTCCTCATGAAAAATTGCCTTTTAATTCCCAGTTATGCTCCTTGAACTCGGATCACCCAAGACAACCCGCACACTCACCTCGTCTGCGCGCTGTCATCCTTCTCCATGAGGGTGGGATGGGGCCTGAACACGAGCTCGATCTCACTGGCCCCGTCCATCACCGGGTCGATGGCCACCGCCGCGCTGCTGTTGTCCAGCTCCAGCCCCGAGTCGTCGGACGTCTTGGTCCGCTTGTTGCTGGGCCCCGCCTCCTGGTTGCTGTGGGTGGACGCGTTGCTGCAGTGAGAGCTGTCCCCGTTGTCCTCGGCCCCACTGCCGTTCTCGATCTGCTGTTTCTTGCCTCGCTGTAATCTAGCGAAGGGCACAACAAAGGGCGCAGAACGTTTAAGCGTAGGCACTTTCAATAAAGCAGTTTTGAAGCAGCATGTCTACCGAACTTTAGAATCCTAAAAGATCTTGATAACCGAATGTGCTTCAAGTTGGATAAACGGCCTTTATTTCTCACGTGTCCCTGAAAGGCACGATTCAGACATAAAAATTTTGAAGTTCTGAGGGAAAATGATGCCTTTTTAATTAGAAATTCTAACGAAATCCAAGAGGAATGATAAGGAAACCCTCCCTGCTGACCTCCCCCAGAGTCGGCCAACGCGATGCAGTATTATTGTAGTGAGGAAAACGAGACGGCACCCAAGCACAGAAGCGGCTCTCTCTAACGACCTCAAACGATGAAAACCCACAACTGGGCAGGGCGTTCTGCACGGACGTCTTCCTCGTGCACCCAACCACCGTCAAGGCACAATCACCTGTCACATGGCTGAGGAAATGAGAGACTGAGACCTAAGGCCCGCGGCTAACTAAGCTAGCAAGCACCGTGACAAGGGCGAGGGTGGGATACACACTCATTCTCTCTACCACACTGCCTCTTTCTCTCCCCGCATATACAAGGAAAAAGGAGGGATGCGTGATGAAAAAGGAATGCAAAGGATGATATGCACTTCTGAAAACAGTGTCGTTATCAAATGTTTATGTCCAGAACAAGGAAGTAGCCCACTGCTTGGGAAAGATGCTCCAGAAATCTTCTGCTTCCCCCCACCAAAATGAAATATGGCTTATGAAATCTATAGCTAATTTCAAAAACTAATAGGGGATGACTAATATGCTAAGCAACAAAACTACAATTCAAAGAGATATGAGCACATACAGTAGAATATTATTCAGTCTAAAACAACACGGTACAACATAGATGAACTTCAAAAACCTGATGCTGTGTGAAATAAGCTGGTCACAAAAGGACTATGATCCTACTTATACGAGGCACATAAAGTAGTCGAATTCGTGGAAACAGAAAGCAGAACGGTGGCTACCAGGGCAGGATGCAAACTGCTGTGTGTTGGGTGCAGAGCTTCAGTTCTGTAAGATGAAGGGTTCGAGACACTGGCTGGGTGCACAACGTGAATGCCCGTCTACTACTGAACTGCGTATTAAAAAGTGTCAAGATGGTTAACGTCTTAAACAAATAAATAGGGAAAAAACAGTAGCTAACTTTATGGTAAGTGTTGTTTATCACAATTTAAAAAAATACAAACAGGCCAAAACAATAAAACAGAAACTCAACAGTGAAAACAGAAAGGCTATATTTAAATGGCTTAAAATTTACAACTAAATTTTTTACAAACTAAAGCTAAAGTTTTTTTCAGTTCACTGTAATTTCACAGGGTTACTTGTCCTAATGTATTCTACACTTCTTTCTATTTGAAGTGACAAGAACTAGATTAATTTATTTCAAGTAGCTTTCATAAAATGTATGGAAATGAAGATTAATAGCCTATTACATCCTGCATTTATTAAACTGTATCTATAATGCCACATACTGTTCTAGAGGTAGCAGTTCAAGAATTGTACCCAAAGACTCGAATGTCACATGAGGAACAATCGATCAGAAATGTATTTAGCTTTAGAGAAGCGTAAAAATGTATGACTGCTATGAAACTGTTTGAAGCCCTTGTAGGTAAAAGCAGGACCTGAAATAAACACAGAATCCAACCAAGGTATTTTGACAAAGACCAAGATTGCTGCACATAAGAAACTAATTTTATTTCAATATAAAGAAAAAACTTTTAAAAATTCATGCACTGAAAATATTTACTGAGCAGCTACTCAAGCCAAGCACGGTTCCATGTCTTGGTGTTACAAGAATCACTCACGCTGACACAGTCTCTGCCATCTTAGGGCTTACGGGACTCCAGTGCAGCGGGCAACAGACAGCTGTCAGAGCATGAAGTGCTGCAGAGAAAGACAAGGCACGGAGGGTAAAAAAAGGGCGGAGTCCCGGGGCGAAAGATGGGAACTCAGCAGACACCTGAAGAAAGTGAGAGAGTGTGCCAGGTGGATCACGCTAACAGTAGGGTTCCTGAAAGATAGCGTAAGGCCAAGGCCCGAGGCAGAAGGTGCTGGAAGAGTCAGAAGAACAGTAAGGATGTTCTGATACAGTTGTCAACGAATGAGAGGTGCTCCCTCCTCCTACCCCCACCACTAGAAATGTCCAAGCAAAACCGAAGGACGGGCTGTAAAGGATTTTGCAAAGAGGATTCTTTCTCCTGGTAAAGGACTAATAACTATTAATGTCTAATTCGTAGGATTGTGTAACTTTTAATATTCAAAACATAATACCTTATAAGTATGTATGGTGCAAGAGAGGTTCTAGAAATGGGGGGGGACTACTTTGTAAAGTATGCAGTTATCTAACCACTATGGGCTGTACAGCTGAAACTAAAACAAAATTATACTGAATGTAAACTGTAATTGAAAAAAATTTAAAACCTTATTACTTTCTTTTACTTTGCTAAATACAACTGCAGGTCAGTTTAGTATAGTTAGAATGGAGGAGCCCATCTTTCAACCTCCACGCCAGGGGCTGAAGGCTGCACTTGAAACCACCCCCGGAGCCTCGGAGAACGATGTCTGGGTCCAGGCAAAGACTCTGATTCACCGCACGCGGTCTGAGGTGTTCCTGAAGCCCCGGAACAAAAAGCTTTCCAAGTGACTCTGATGTTCAGCCAAGGTGAGAGCCACTGGATACGGATGGGATCTCCTGCTGTGGAAGATGATGAGGCCTGAACACATTAGGAAGATGTCAGAAAGGAAAACAGAATGGGGGTAAGAAGGTGCCCACATTATCCAGGGTCTTAGAAGTCATTGTTAAAGGTCTTTTATCCCAAATGTTAACAGAAGCTATTGGAGACTTTGAAGCAAAGGAGAAACCACGACTGACTTTCAATTTCACGAAATCATTCTGGCTGCTGTGCAGAGAATAGACTATGTGGGTTAAGTATGCAAATACAAATACCAATCATGAGGTTTTTTCAGTACTTCCAATGAAAGACAGTGGTGGCCTAGACCAATCTAGATATATATAGAGAAAGATAAAAATGTATTTATTAACAGACTGGAATACAGAATGTGAGAAAAAGAGAGCTGTAAGGGTGACTCCAGAGTCTTTGGCTAAAGCAAGTAGAATGATGGAACTGCCATCTACTGAAATGAGCAAGAGTAAAAAACAGTAGGGGGTGAAAAAAAAATGTTCAGTAGGAGACATAGTTAAGTTTGAGATAAGAAACAGCTAGTAACATACAAAGGGAAGCAGGAAGATATGGTCTCCTGGAAGCTGGGTGAAGAAAATTATTCAAGAAAAATTAACTTGTCAAATTCTGCAAGTAAGATGGGGTCTGAGAAGCAGCAGTCTGATTTCACCACGGGGTCCCACCGGTAACTTTCGACAGGGGTGCTGCGAGGGACGAAAGCCTCACTGCAGAGGTTCAGGGGGTCGGGGGGAGAAGCGGAGAGCGAGCACAGCCAACTCTTCCAAGAAGCCCTGCTATAAAGTCAAGAGGAGAAACAGAACTGTGGGTAAGTGAAGGGAGAAGTGGGTATAAAAGAGGGTTTTCAAAAGTTCTAGGACAATATTTCAAATGGAAACCCAGGCATGTATGACAGGTGGAGACATATAACATACTTGAATGAAAAAGTAATCATGCAGAACTACTATTTGTTACTGCATTTTGTCTTTTCAAAATGGAGGCGGTTAAGCAAAAATCCAATATTTAATGAAGTATTCAGAAAAGTGGCCGCCCACCCAGCCTTCCACCCCATTACCTGTTCATGGCCTGTATCTTCAGCCCTTCCTCAATGCTGTGACTGAGTGCTTGCTGGTTATTGTGCTTGTTGATCCTGGCTAATACTCTCTCTTGATGAGCTTCGTACTCATCACGACTTGGATTAAATTTTGCTGATGAGTGCATCGAAGTTTGGTCTGGCCTTAGTGATCTTTTGGAAACTAGCTTTTTCCGACATGTAGGACATTCTTTATTGCTAAATTTAAAAACAAGGAAAAATGTGAACAATACCAGTATCTTTAGGCTACAGAAAAGAGTATCTAACTTCGGGAATAGTTATTTTTACTCTAATACCATTACTAAGTCACAGAAATTGAACTGATTAACTTAAACTTTCTTTAAAATCTGATAGTGGGTAAGCAAGAGTTGGAAACCTCAGATACTCCATACTACTTGCCCATACGGAAAATTTTAATGTTCCCAATAATTTACATATAACCATTTTTGAAACAGCAATCAATGCTTTCTTAATATAAATTTTCCCTTTCTAATATCCATAACAAGCAAAGAAAAACGGACCACCTATATTAATTTGTTATCAATTCTTTATTAAAACCACATTCAGCCCTGGCTGGTGTGACTCGGTGGACTGAGCGTCAGCCTGAGAAGCACAAGGTCCCAGTTCGATTCCCAGTCAGGGCACGTGCCCGGGCACCTGGGGTGTGCAAGGGGCAACCAATCAATGTTTCTCTCTTTCTCCCTTCTTTCTCCTCTCTCTAAAATAAATAAACTTTAAAAATAAAAACAGCACTCCTAAGGATATATTTTGTATACTTAAGAAGTAGAAAAACCATGGCTTCATGTTTTGTAATTTCCTCAAAACAAATACTCATCCTTCTAAAATTTCTAAAATTGTGTCAAATCAAAACAAAGATTCTCCAGTAATTAAAATGTAGACTTCAGAATAATTTCCAATTCTCAAATGAGTACTTCTAGAGAATGTATTTCTCAAAACCCACAGAGCACTGTCCCGGTACAGCTGAAGCACTGAGTATAGCTCATTTCCAACATACCCACTTCTGAGGGCCGTGATAATGCAGTCTGCACAAAACCGATGCAACACTCCTTTGTAGTCATGGTGTTCTTCAACATATCCAAACAAATTGGGCACATAATTCACTGTGTAGACTTCGAGGGTGAAACAACAATTTCCAAGCCATCTGTTATTGCCTCCTATAAAGAGGGCAATTTAAAATTTAAATGCTAAATGCTATATTTTATTATAGATAAGTTCAATTATACCAAAGTACTGAAAATGACAAAAATGAAGATCTGTGGACCAGTCACCCAGCCACTACCACTGTAAACTCACAGCCAGTCTCGTTTCGGCTATAATTTTCCCCTATCCCCTTCACTTTCCCCACCGCTGCATTATATAAATGCTCGTAATTTAATGTTGAAGATTAATACAGTAATGTGTTTAAATTAATAGTAATTAGCCTGATATCATTTTTAAAAGCATTCAATTTGGAATCAGATGCCTTAGGTTCTACTTCTAGCCATATTATCTAGTTCTGTGGCTCTACTCTAAATAACTATTTAACATGGTTTCTTACCCTGCTAAATGAAGAAGTTAGGGCTAACTAAACCCTAAGAATTCTTCCATCTTAAAAAAAAAACACATCATTTTGCTAATACAATGCCCCCCCCCCATCTGCGATTTCACTCTCCGAGCTTTCAGTGACCTTTAGTCAACTGCAGTCAACCACAGTCTGAAAATTAAGTGGAAAATTCCAAAACCAAACAATTCAGAAGTTTTAAATTGTGCACCATTCTGAGTAATGTGATGAAATTTTGTGCCGCCCTGCTCCAACCACTTGGGATGTGAATCATCCCTTTGTGCAGAGTATCCACGTTGTATACGCTACCCATACCTGGTGGCTTAGGAGTCTTCTCAGTTATCAGATCAACTGTCTCAGTACCATAGTGCCTGTGCTCAAGTAACGCTTACTTTTACTTCTTAATGGCCCCAGAGCACAAGAGTAGAAATGCTGGCAATTCAGAAAAGACAGAGAAGCCATAAAGTGCTTATTTAAGTAAAAAAGGTCAAAGTTCTCTAAGGAAAGAAAGTATCATATGCTGAGGTTACTAAGGTCTATAGTAGGAAGGAATCCTAACTATGCATGTATAGGAAAAAACACAGATATATATAGGGTTCAGTACAATCTGTGGTTTCAGGCATCTACTAGGTATCTGGAAAGGTAATCCCCATAGATGAGGGGATTACTATAAATTACATATTTCGTGCCATCCAGTACAAAAATTCCAAGTATTCTCTAATTTATAAACGTTTAACAGTATTTCATGTTAAAATCACTTCTTGAACTCTAAAATGTCTTGGTCCACAGAAGCAATTTTTCTACACAAAGTGTGGTTGGATTCTCGGGCTAACCTACAAACTGACTTAAACTACAGTACATCTAAAGTGTAAAAGTACTAGTATTTCTACTTGTCATGTCTAAAAATGTTACAGTGAGACAACGCATTTGGAGCTCCAATGTACACACCTCCCAGCTACAGGGAGATTAGAGACCCCTACTCCATCCCCACCACCACTATCTACTCATTGTTCCCACAAGGCGGCATTCAGAACAATTACCTAGCTCTAAAGCCACCTATAGATTAAGAAAGAGGTCCAATAAGTGACAACGGAAAAGAAAGATGCAAGAAGAAATAACACGTCCCGTACGTTAATGACGCTTCCTGTTCCACTGGTCTCTCCATCCTACTTGTTTTCTCTACAGGGTCAAAGATGGATGGCTCCACAAGAAAGACATAAAAACCATAGATATTGTCCATGGAGAACTCGAGTGAAATACATTTACATTTACAGTATCTATCACTATTATCAAGTTACTGTTATAGTTCAACCTCTCTATATAAAGCACTTTCTATATTTTATTTGCTTAGTTTAATATGAACAAAAGCTTTTGATTTAGTAATTGTAACCGCTGAGGAGGGAATAATCAGAGAGAGTGATGATTCAGCTAGTCCTCCTCTTCCTGCTTAGAGAGCACCTGCCCAGCAAAACCCCAACCCTGCACACACTCAACCAGCCGCATCCTCCATGCCTGCACCTGTGCAGGTGTGCAGCACGGTGGAGGGGACCTCGCAACCAGAGTGGGACCACGAAAAGTTCACCCAGCTCCAAATGGGTGTTCAACCCTGCCCTGCAACCAGTTCTCTAACAAATTCATTCTTCTTTCACTGCACTATTGTTCATCTTTTCTTCTATCTGCTGACCTTCTCTGCCTGAACATTCAATAAATTACCTTACCTCAAATTTCATTAAAAAAAGAGCTCAGTTTCTATGAAGTCTCTACAAATCATCTCCTTTCATGCTATGAAGAGAAAGTCTGCCTCTTCCTATCAAAGTACATTCCTTCCTACCTTCTCGAGTGTGTCACTTTTTACTACGCCATGTGCTCACACTGCAGTAACCCCTCCTGCACTGCAACAGCCTAGAGCAGTATCTCCGCAGAGCTGCTGCAGAGAGAGAGGTGAATAATGCGCCTTCGAGCTGGGGGGGGGGGGGGGGGGCGGGAGGGGTGGCGAGGGGAAGAGGTCCACAGGGCTCTCTGCCCCACCTTATAAACACAACAGAACTTAAAACCTCCCAATTCCAGTTCCCCTCCAGCTTACGCTCCACTTCTCTGCTCCTCTGCAGAGCCAAACTCTCTGAAGAACTGACTGTGCACCTCACTTTCCCCTCCTTCAACAGAGCAGCATAATCTACTCAGGTGACTCCCTTGTCAAGGTCACCAATTACACACTGCTAAGCCAAATGTGCACTTTTGTGATCCTCATTTCGTCATCTTCGGAATAGTGCTGGACACAGTAACTGCATCCTCCTCCTTGAAACACCTCCTCTTCGATTTTGTCCCCTCTCCCCCATTTTTCCTTACTTTTGACTGGCTGTGCCTTCTCTGTCTCCTTTGCTGGCCCCTTGTCCGTTACCTGATTCTCAGTGTCGAAGCTCTTCTGCATTGAGTTCTGGGCCCTCTGCTCATCTTTCTCTAGGTGACCTTACCCAGTCACATTGTTTTATTATAAATGTACTGACAATCTCTAAAATTTTTTATTTAGTCCAGACCCCTAGTTAGCATCTCTGCCTATCTTCTAGGCATCTCGAACTTAAGTTCAGTTTTAAGTATGCTTACCTCCTTCAAGCCCGCTTCCTCACCAGCCTTCCCCATCTTTACCTTCTCAAATAGTCTCTCCTAGTTCCCCAGTTATTTATTACAGCACTGAGGACTTTTCCTTTACCCAATCTCTCAAATGTTTAATTCTACAGATATTTACTTTTTTAATGTCTATAAACTCTAAGGCAGAGGGGCATCCAACCTGCAGCCCACAGGTCACATGGAATCCAGGATGGCTATGAATGTGGCCCAACACAAAACCATAAACTTACTTAAACATTATGAGACTTTTTTGTGATTACATGCCACAGTATATTTAATGAGTGGTCCAAGACAACTCTTTTCCTTCCAGTGTGGCCCAGAGATGCCAAAACATTGGACACCCCAGCTAAGGGCTGTTGCTACAAGTTTTATTCACTACTTCACCTAGTGTGTAAGCTTAAGAGCTGGTAGAGTATGCACTGAAATTATTGAATGAATGAATGAAGTGTCAACCAAACATCCATAAGTCAGGACTATTTGCAATAAATTTATTATTACTGTTATGTTCTTTCAAGTTTCCTAAAAATGTATGTCAATTTACATACGTTTCATATTTCCCCTAAGTTATTTAGTTATATTTATTACCTGAGGTGTTCGTTGTAATTCATATAAACTGAGTTCCCATGTTTTGCTTAATGGTTGAGTTCCATTCGTCTGCACAGCTTGAGACATTGCTAGGAATAAAAAGAAAAATAATTTTAGTATCTGAAGGAGAAGTAAGCCTAAAAAATGATGTTAGAAATTATAAATCCTGAGAATAAAATAATAAGAAATTATACACTGGCTCCTTAAAAATTAAAAGCTCAAGAATCTCTCCGTTTAATAAATATGAGCTACTTGAGGGCAAAAGAGACTATCATTGATTTCTGATGTCCAAAAGCTGCATGCAGGAAAAACTTAATTACTAATGTATAGAAAACTATCTTAACCCAAAACACTACTTTTTTTTTAAAAATTCATGGTCATCGAACTGAGAACTCAATCAGGAAATTTGAGGCTCTACATCATGGCCATCTAGTCCAACTTTTGCCAAAAATACAAAATTCTGCTTTCTAGCACTTTAAGCCACTGGTCATGCTATTCTTCTTAACTAGCCCCGCCCTCAGGAAAACTGGTAACCAGAACCTAAGCTGCTGGGACATTATCCAGGACCTAGGTCACCTGGGAAGGGAAATATCCACCTCCTGCCCATTCTAGCCATCCTGTCCCTACCTAGTAGGTAGGTAGGTAGGAGAAGCAGGTAGGGAAAAACTAAGAACCACTTGTGATGTGCCCACAGTCCAGAGGCATAGGCTCACGCAAGACTGAGACCTAGTTATAGGACTATGGAGCCCTTCCCCACTCCCTACACCTCACCACTTACTGAAGGCCCATTTATAGCAGTTCCTTTTGCATGGGGACATCATGTCCTGCTATGTAGAAAAAATACAAGGCATACAAAAAAGGCAAAAACAAATGTGAAGAGACAAAGCAAGTATCAGAACCAGACCATGGCAGGGATTCTGAAATTATCAGACCAGGAACTTAGGACGACAATGATTAACATGCTAAGGGCTCTAATGAATAAAGGGACAGCACCAAGAGTACATGAACGATGTAAGCTAAGAGACGGAAATCTAAAAAGAACCAAAAGAAATGCCAGCGATCAAAGCCACTGTAACAGACATGAAAAATGCCTTGATGGGTTGTCAGCAGCCTGTATAAGGACACAACCTCTGAGCTAGAGGACACACCAATAGAACCCTCAAACACTAAAAAGCAAAAGAACAAAGACTGGGAAAAAAAGAACAGAATATCCAAGGACTAATAACTACAAAACATGTAACTTTCTGTATAATGAGAATATCAAAAGGAGAGAGAGGAACGAGTATCTATCTGAAACCATAATGACTGAGAATGTCCTTAAATGAATGTCAGACACCCACCTACAGGTCCAGGAAGCTCAGAAATCACCAAACAGAATAAATGCTCCCAAAACAATACCTTGACATACCATTTTCAAATTACAGAAATTTAAGATTAAAAAGAAATCCTGAAAGAAGCCAGAAGAAAAAGATTATACTTTGCTGGAGTAGAAAAAAGTAGATGCAATGTACAACATATGTCCCAGGCTTTGGACTTCCTTGTTTTTCACTGATTATGGGTGCCTACACGCCTACCCAAACCCAGTGTCTTAAATAACTTCATATGCCTTGTGCTTTCTCCTACAACCACAAATGAGTCTACTGTGTAATAAGCCTGCTTTTCAATAAAACTTAAGTAAATGAGCGAGGTAAAGCATTTAGAAAGGAAAAAAATGAACCTTACATGATACATAAAGGGGAGAATTACTGCTTACCAATGCTGTTCTTACATGACTTAACTGGGATCTTGAAAGTGGAGTATGTAAGTGTTCTCCTGAATTACACAAAAGCTTCTAGGGGGCTATATATAGAACTTGGTTAGTTTCAGGGGAATTTAATTTCCAGAGTCTCTCAGTTTTCTTGAAGCAATTTGCCATAACTGATCTGCCTGAGAACAACCCATTTAGCCAGGTAGGTTCCCTCTCCTTGCCCTAATCTTTTCATAAGATTACTTATCATTCATTTACTCATTTAAATACTAATTATCTACTGCAGTGTATATGATACTAGAAGAGCAACAAACAAAACAAATATGTATACAATAAATTTTAAAATGTTTAAGTGCTATATAAAAGATACTAAAAAAAGACCCTTGGGTTAGGGAATCAAGAAGAAAAGGAGTGACTTAAGACAGGGGCATCAAGGAAGGCCTTTCAAAGAACTTGACATGTTAAATGGAAAGGGTCAGTGTGGCTGGTAAGTCAAGGGGAAAACATGTAAGAGGTTACAAGAGGCCACAATGGTGATGTTCCCAAGAATCAAATGGAATTCAAGTAGAAGGGCAAAAGCCGCACTAGAATGGTTAAGGAGGGAAATCAAAACTAAAATGGTAAGTTCTTTGTAAGTGAATGAAAATACTGCCTTGTTGAAATATATGAGATGTGTAATGAGAAATCTCCCTCACATTTATAAACTCAATTTTTAAATAAGAAAACCATAAAGACTCTAAAAAATGAACCAAGCATTGGAAATTAGAACATAACCCTAAAGAAAGGGGGGAAATGATCACAATAAAAGCACAATCAAAAGAAACAGCTAAAATATAAAAATAAGAAACATAAAAAAATGGCTTATTCATAAAAGCAAAACTCAGTTAAATTTTTGAAAATTCTTATTAAAAGTCAGGAGCAAAACAAGATTGCCCTACACCACTCTGCTGAAAGTCCTAAAATGTGCCACAAAATTTTTTTAAAAGAGAGAAAAAAGGAAATGACAAAGTATCAGCTGCAGACAACATAACCTTGAAAATCCAGTAGAATCAATTAAACATGCCAAAAAAGCCACAGATTTCCCATAAACCACAAATAACCATTTAGAAATGTATTAACCAAGGGAAAGACATCATGGGCTATTTAAAAGCTAAGCAATAGACAGGGAGAAAATATTTATAACATATTATAACCTAAGGCCATAACCTCTACTGAATCCTCCCCTAAGTCAATTTAAAAGACAACTCCACTACAGGCAAAATGATAAATTGGTAATTAACAGAAAAAATACTAGTGGCCAATAAAATTGAAATGTGCTTGGCTTCACTGATAATCACTAAATTGTTCTATTTTTGTGTGTGATGGGGACAAAAATTAAAGTGACTAATAATTATCCAGTATTAGCAGGTTGTGCAGGAGTAGGAATTCCCATCGTTGCTGTGCACAATGGCATGGCTATGGGGATGGAGCAATTTGGTATTTAAGGCACAATTACAGTATTTGGTATGAGAAATGGCCTCCTTGACATGGAGGCTGATTCCATCAAGCTATGTAGCATATTGCAGAAATCTCTGTGGAACTGCATTCCCCACTTTTATTATCTGTGATCAACATATACTTAAGAACTTACTGGATGATGTCATTTTATCCATGTTCTTTAGAAGTGTAATAGAAAATCAGCTCCTAGAACTTCAGTACAACTGTATTGATATTTAACACAAAAAGATACCTTAAACGCTAAAATAATCCTATATATCATTTAAAAATTCAATAAAAGTAGACTTCCAGCCAAGATGGAGGTGTAGGTAGATATACTTTGCCACCTTGCACAACCAAAATTAGGCAACGAAAATAACCAGAACTTCAGGAAATCAACTGTATGGAAGCCCCACAACCAAGGAGTTAGAGAAGAAACGTTCATCCAGACTGGTAGGAAGGGCCGGTGATGGGCATCCAGGGTGGGAGGACTGCTGGCAAGAAGGCGGCAGCTGGCAGAGTGTGGCGGTCCAACAGTGCATGCAGACAAACCAGGAGGAACAACTGGGGAGCGAGACAGATCACTGAATCCATGGTTCCAGCATGGGCAAATAAAGCCTCAACCTCTGGCTGTAAAACCTGTGGGTGGTTACAGCAGCAGGAGAACCTTGCCAGCCTCACAGGAGAGGCCACTGGAGAGACTCACAGGGTTCCAGAATGTACGTACACAAAACCAACGCACTACACCCAGGAATCAGCACTAGAAGGACCCATTTTGCTTGTGGGTAGTGTGGGAAGTAACTGAAAGCCAGCTAAGGGCTAAGCAAGCAGCACTGTTCCCTCTCAGACCCCACTCCCACATACAGCACTACAACGCAGCCAAGTGGGCTGGCTGCCCTGCCCTGGCCAATACCTAAGGCTCCACCGCTTACAAACGTAACAGGTGTGTGAAGACAAAGAAATACGGCCCAAATGAAAAAAACAGATCAAAACTCCAGAAAAAAATACAACTAGCAATGAAGAGATAGTCATCCTATCCGATGCACAGCTCAAAACACTGGTAATCCGGATGCTCACCGAATTGGTTGAGTATGGTTGCAAAATAGAGGGAAAAGTGAAGGCTATGGCAAAGTGAAATAAAGGAAAATACTCAGGGAACCAACAGCAATGGGAAGGAAACCAGGACTCAAATTGACAGTTTGGACAGAAGAAGAATAGACAGTCAGCCAGAACAGCATGAAGAAACAAGAAGTCAGAAAAAATGAGGAGAAGCTTAGGAACCTCTGGGACCACTTTAAATGGTCCAACATCTAAATCAAAGGGGTGCCAGAACGAGAAGAGGAAGAGCAAGAAATTGAAAACTTACTGGAAAAAATAATGAAGGAGAACTTCCCCAATCTGGCAAAGGAAATAGACTTCCAAGAAATCCAGGAAGCTCAGAGAGTCCCAAAGAAGTTGGACCAAAAGAGGACCACACCAAGGCACATCATAATTACAGTACCCAAGATTAAAGAGAAGGAGAGAACCTTAAAAGCAGGAAGAGAAAAGAAGACAGGCACATACAAGGGAGTTTTCTATAAGGCTATCAGCTAATTTCTCGAAAGAAACCTTTTTAGGCAAGAAGGGGCTGGGAAGAAGTATTCAAAGTCATGAAAGGCAAGGTCCTACATCCAGGATGACTCTATCCAGCAAACCTATCATTTAGAATGGAAGGACAGATAAAGTGTTTCCCAGGTAATGTCAAGTTAAAGGAGTTCATCATCACCAAGTCCTTATTATATGAAATATTAAGGGACTTATCTAAAAAAAGATGATCAAAAATATTCATAGTAATATGACAATAAACTCACAACTATCAACAACTGAACCTAAACCAATAAAAACAAAACAAGCAAATATAGACAGACACAGAATCACAGAAATGGAGATCACATCAGGGTTATCAGTGGGAGGGGGGAGAATGGGGGAAAAGTACAGGGAATAAGAGCATATCTGGTAGAAACAAAATAGACAGGGGGAGGTTAACAGTATAGGAAATGGAGAAGCCAAAGAGCTTATATTACCCATGGACATAAATTAAGGGGGGGAGGGGAAATACATCAGTAGGAAGAGGGGTGCAACTCAGAGAATATAAAGGGGAGAAAAATGGGACAACTATAATAGCATAGTCAATAAAATATATTTAAAAAAAATAAAAAATAAGAAGAATAACCTGGCTGGCGTAGCTCAGTGGATTGAGCATGGGCTGGGAACCAAAGTGTCCCAGGTTCAAGTCCCAGCCAGGGTACAGTCCTGGGTTGCAGGCCATAACCGCCAGCAACCGCACATTGATGTCTGTTTGTCTGTCTCTCTCCCCCTCCCTCCCTCCCTCCCTCCTTTCCCTCTCTAAAAATAAATAAATAAAATCTTAAAAAAAAAAAAAAAAGAAAAAGAAAAATTCAATAAAATTAACTGTTGTGAATCAAGAGAGTATCTGAAAAATAGATGCCAATGAAGAGACTACAACAAAGAACTGTCTCTGCTCTTTGGCCAAATCAAAAACCAACACCCATAGTTCGGTACTGGCTGAATCTTCACTTCTCAGAGTAGTTTCTGTCCAAATAAAAAAAATTTTTTTGTGAAAAAGTTTAATGCGCTTAAGTTTTGACCTCACGATTCTCTTTATAAATCTATCCAAAAAAATTCTCATACAGATATGAATATACATACAAAAATTGACAGCATTACTTGTATTATCAAAAAGTCATAAAAGCTTACAGATGTCTGACAAGAATATGGCTAATTATGCTATATCCACAGTACAGAATACTATATAGGTATATGTCTGATGTGGAATTCAACACATGTACATAATATACATTGTTGTTTTTTTTTAAGATTTTACTTACTTTTAGAGAGAGGGGAAGAAAGGGAAGAAGAGATGGAGAGAAACATCAGTGTGCTAGAGATACATCAATTAATTGGTTGCCTATCGCACACCCCCACCTGGGGACCTGGCCCACACCCATACACATGCCCTGACTGGGAATTGAACCAGTGACATTTTGGTTCACAGGCTGGCGCTCAATCCACTAAACCACAGCAGCCAGGGGTTAAGATTTTTTTTTGAAAAGCAAATTCTTGAGCAAGATGTGTATCATGACCTTATCTTAGCAATTACAATAGAAATCCAAACACCTAAATCTTTGTGATTTTGAGTTCTGTTCACCATGTCTCTGCCACGTGACACAGAGAAGGGTGTCTTCAATGGCAGCTTTGCAGAACATTCACAAACCTTCAAATGGATGATTCTTGGACTACCCCTCCAATATGCCATCTCTGAGGGGACCAAGGTGATATGAGCCAGGACGCACTGTTCTCTCATCATTAAAAATCTAAAGCTAAAGTGTAGAGAACCTATGTGGCCTTGATCCTTCGGTGAGACTCACAACAGACCAAACTCTCAAGGGAGACCCAGGCACGTGCTGGGGCACAGCGGACCCCTAACTCGGTTCTCAGTACGAAGTCTAAATTGTGCTCTGACGAGAGTGGAGCTATAAGAAAGCAGCCATGAGGGAGCTTCCGGACTGGATAAAACGTTTCCCTCCCCCCAAAAGCAAGCTTTAAATATAACTTATTTTGAGCTAAAACCTCAGAGTTCTATGCCTGAAAATGTTGATCCATTGCTTTCATCATAAACATTGCCTGATCTGTTCAGAAAATTTGAAATACAACTACAATCCAGTATGAGTGACCTACAAATCATACACCCTCCCAAAGGAGAATTTAGGTAAATGGGGTTATTTAGAAATGTCCATTTACACTTTGAAAAATGACTGCTATAACAAATTACCACAAGTTTGGTGATTTAAAACAGAAATTTATCTGTCAGTTCTGGGGCCAGAAGTTCTAAATCAGTGTGCTGGGGCCAAAACCAAGGTGCTGGCAGGGCTGCACTCGCTCCGGAGATGTGACGGGTAGCTCCCGCCTCCTCCAACTCCGCCCGACTGCGGGCCTTCCTCGGCGTGTGGCCACACCACTCCTATCTCTGCCCGAGGCCACACAGCCGCCTCCTCTTCTGTGGGAACCATCTCCCTCTGCCTCTCTCTTGTAAGGACACGTGATGAAATGTGGGGCCCGCCCAGGTAATCCAGAGTAATCATCTATCTGCAAAGACGCCCCCCAATAAAGTAACATTCCAGATCCCAGGGAGAATTGGGGTGTTTTCTGAGGGCCCACTTTCACCCTACCACACTCGCCAAAGGTAAGGGTACCACAACCAACTCCTCACAGCCAGCCCAGCCAACACTTTATGTCTCTATCCTGTATATTCTTTATCCTGTAAATGATTTGTTCCCTTAATTCGTCTTTTAAACTGTGAAATATAGGTCATATATCAGAAATATAATCACTTTTAAATGATTTAGATTATCCCCTTTTCCTACAAAGCACTTTTCTTCTTCTGTTTGAGACTGCTCCCCTAAGCACTATGAAACAAAACCAAGAGACGCCTTCCCTCCCTCCCCCTCTCTTTTGTAATAAGAAATGTATCTTTTTCTTCCATGGTTATTGTCCCCTGTGAACATAAATTAAATAAAGGTCACATCAAATTAACTCTTCCAAACTTTAGCATCTTTCTTTTCTTCTAGCATTTATTATACAACACATGAATGATCAAACGATTTGTTCCTTAATTAAAACACTGCCTGCTTACAAGATACAGGTGTTGCTGTTCAGAAATTTATTCAAGACCAGGCAAGCCAAGGAGCGACACTGAGTTCTGAGCAAGCAGCCCAACTGCCATCCCCTACTGCCCGCGGTGTCGCCTCACGGACACCCCCGGCAGCTGTTTCATCTGGAGCTCCAGCTGCAGGGCAGACACTCAATTCTGTAAGCGTCCAAGACACAAAGACAGTGTTTTTATTGAAAAAGTTGTTACTGCACAAAACATCTGGAACACTCATCAAAATTACTTTTGTTCATCTAATAGCTTCTTTATTTAAAAAGATAATATAATCAACTCCTAATTGGATTATATTTTTTTCCACATTGTGGAACACAGAGCAGAAACCCTTCAAAGGTGAATTACCAGATCTTCATTACCCAGTCTTAATTAAGTTTTTTCATACTGGTAACAGACTTAATGTTTTCTAGTCTCTACATAATTAAATTATTGTTACAGGAAGAATGTTCTGAGGTTTTTTCAAGTACTGTTAAAATGTAGACCTAGATAATCTAGATCACGTGCCCTCTTACAATACTCCCCATCACTCACCACTATTTCATCTCCTCTAACACCACTCCTTTGCCCCGCCTGCCCAATTCGTACTTTCTTAACGGTCCCTTTCAGTCTTTCCCCAAAGCTTCAGATATGCCTATCAAGGTCTAACATCAATCAATACCAGTTTATCAGCAGCAGCTTTGTTTTCTTTCTGTCCTTTGTTCACCAATATTAGAAGCTAACAGACCCATAAGGAAAACCAGTTGAGTTCACCAGTTTACAAAACCACGTTTACTGAGAGCTACTACTATGTGATAGGAAATGAGACCCTCCAAGGGTTTTTTGGCTAGTGGGCCCTGAACATGTTTTTCCACAATTCGATAAATGCTACAAAAGCACAAAGAAGCAGTCAAAGGGGGGGAAAGAAATCAGAACAGGTTTGAAACTCCTCCTTGGAAGAAGAAAGTCCAAAGTGGAAGTTAACCAACTGAGGAAAGGAAAGCAGTCCCAAAGGACAAACACAATAAGCAAAGGTACAACTCAGCGTGGGATTTTTGTGAAGCTACTGTCGCTCACTATTAAATGAGTGACATGTGAAAAGCTGACATAAGTGAAGTCATTTAAAACTGGAGCCAGTGCAGCCATTCCAGAGGAAGTGCTTTGCATGTCTTGGTCCCTGAACCTTTGGAATACTTGAACTGGGCAAAATAAGCGTTGGACTGGGCAAACCAACACTGCCTTACAAACCCTTTGCAAAGCCAAAAGAAAAGCCGATGGACATCCTGAACAACAAAAGTACCCTGGTGGCTAGACTCTCTGAAGACAGAGTCAGTTACCAGTCACATATGGCTAAAAAGTAACTCAGTTTGAATGTCTTTCTTCTATTCATGTAATTATTCCCTTCCTTTTCTCATAAAAAAAAACCCTTGCCTTCACCCTGTAATTAGGACATTAATTAGGTCTCTGCCTGAATCTGTGCTGCCCGAACTGCAACTCTTTTGATCCCAAATAAATGCTTTTTGCCTCTCCTTTTTGGCTTTTCATTTTTAGGTTAAGAGAAAAGAGGGAGTTTGGGAGTAGGACAGAGTCTAAAGAATTAAATTGTGGACCAGATCACGGAGACCTCCTATGCCACGCAAAGGTGTTGGGAAAAATCCACAGTGGAATGACAAAATCAGATTTGCATTTGAGATACACAGATCAACTCTAGCAACAGTGAAGGATGGACTCAGAAGATAAAATACTAAAGACCTGTGCAATAATCCAAATTAAAAAATACCTACAATGGGACAGCTAGAAGTGTGTGTGTGTGTGTGTGTGTGTGTGTGTGTTAACAAGTACGAATTAGGAGGAGCAGAGCTGAAAAATACTTAGGAGGTAAAATACATGGGATGCAATAAATGAGAAAAAATAAGAGAGTAAGCTACAAGCTCCCAAGCTTGCTGCTGTCTAGTGGTTGATGCTTTAAAACAAAACAAAACAGAACAGAACAAAACTGAGACAGCAAAATAGGGAATGGCACTTTTACCACTTCTGTTCAACATATTCGCATTAGAAGTTCTAGCCTGATTAGGCAAGAAAAAGAAATGAAAGCTATCCAAACTGGAAAGGAAAAAGGAAAAATTTCTGTTTACAAATGACAACCTTATATGTAGAAAGCCCTAAAGACTGCACAAAAAATGTTAGATACTGAATTGACAAATTAAATCAGCAGCTGTGCAGAGCCAGGGCTGGGGTAAGGAGGGTCAGAGAGGATGGATTCAACACATGAAAGCCAATTGCATTTCAATACACTGACAATCAACAGTTTAAAATGGAATTCAAGAAAACAGTTTCATTTACAGAAGCCTCAAAAAGTGGCAATTTATACTTAAGAATAAATTAAACCAAAGAGGCAAAAGACCTGTACACTGAAAATTACAAAACACTGCTGAAAGAAATAAAAGACAATGCAAAGATATCTCATCCCTTGTTCATGATCAGAAGACAATATTAAGATGACAATACTACCCAAAGCAATCTACCCACTTAAAACTATAAAACTCTTTAAAGAAAACATATGGGAAATTCTACATGACATTGGATTTAGCAGTGATATTTTGGATATGACATCAAAAGAACACGCAAGAGAAAAAATTGAAAAACTGGACTTTTATTTAAAAAAGAAAACTTCTGTACCTTGCAGAACTAGCGAAACTGAAAAGGTGACTCACAGAATGGGAGCAAATGTTTGCAAGTAATATATTTGATAAATGATTAATACCCAGAATATATAAAGAACTACAACATCAAAATCAAACAACTCAATTCAAAAATGGGCAAAGGACTTGAACAGACATTTCTCCTAAGACATAAAGATGGTCAATGAGCACATGAAAAAAATGCCCAACTAATCATTAGAAAGATACAAATCAAAACCAGAATGAGATACCACTCCATAGGATGGCTATATGGCCATCCATCAAAAGCAGAAAATTAACAAGTATTGGCAAAGATGTAGCAAAATTGGAACCTCTGTACACTGCAAGATAAACTGGAAATGTATATAAAATGGTATAGCCATTTTTGAGTGAAGTATGGTAGGCCTTTCAAAAAATTAAACACAGAATTACCACGTGATCTGGCAATTCCAATTCTAGATATACACCTAAACGAATATATCTCTAACATATCTGTTTTGAGTTGCAGGGAACAGATATTTGTATAGCTATGTTCGTAACATTATTCTGATACCTGCTACACACAAATGAACCTTTAAAACACTACACAGCCCTGTCTGGTGTGGCTCAGTGGACTGAGTGCTAGCCTGAGGATCAAAGGGTCACTGGTTCGATTCCCAGTCAGGGCACACGCCTAGGTTGCAGATGGTCTTCCAGTGGGACATGCCCTTGAGGCAACCACACACTGACATTTCTCTCCCTCTCTTTCTCCCTCCCTTTTCCCTCTAAAAATGAATAAATAAAATCATTTTAAAAAGAACACTATACAATACAAAGTAAGATGAGCCAAATACAAAGCGACAAACAATGTACGATCCCACTTATATGAAGCACCAACATGAGTCAAATTCACAGGAAGAATAATGGTTACAAGGGGCTGGAGGGAGTGGGCAGTAATGAGAAGTGTTATTGAATGCAGAATTTCAGTTTGAGATGATGACAAAATTCTAGAGATGGACAGTGATGATGGTTACAAAACAGCATGAATGTACTCAATGCCTCTGAATTGTACACTTGAAATGGAAAATTTTGTGACAATAAAAAACTTGCAATGTTTTAAACAAGAAATGGGATGCATTTTCAAGGAAGGGGTGGTGAGAAGCTGAATTCAGTTTTGGATGTGTTTGCACATCAGGTACATGCAGGTGCTCCAGAAAAATAAACACATCTGAAGTAGGAAAGGTTCTGATGTGAAATTTCAGCTTACATCTCAGCTTACAGTAACCAAAACTGTAACAGAAAAGAACATGCAGTGTGAAAAGAAAGCAGGGAATGAGAATGAAAGGAACCATGACTGGTATGGCTGAGTGGGTCGGGCGATTCCCAGTCAGGGCACAAGCCTGGGTTGTGGGCCAGGGCCCTGGTTGGAGGCGTGTCTGATGTTTCTCTCGAACACTGATATTTCTCTTCCTCTCTTTCTCCCTCCCTTCTCTTCTCTCTAAAAATAAATAAATAAAATCTTAAAAAAAAAAAAGAATCAAAGGAAACTCTGGGCTTGCTAACTAAACCACAGGTGTAGGAACAGTATTATTCAAAGTTATCCCACCATATACCAATGTTATAGATTATCTGCATCTGGTTCATAAACAACTGGTCAGCAATACTACTGGATAGAAAGACATCTACTGGTGAACCACAACTTTGTGACATCAACTACTCTTCAGAGACACTACAGAAATTAAAGTATGAAATCCTACCAGGGTGGAAATAATTTACCTATTTTATACGATTCTGTGAAGAATGTATGATAGCTATAATTGTTGTAATAAAAGGGCCAAATCAGCATGTTCTATCCAACTTATATTTCTAATAATAAAAAAATGAAGATTGTTCCTGGGGGTAATAAATATTAATCACAACTTACTGTAAAGAAGCTAATTTATTCGGGACTACTATATGATATCAATTTAAGATACACTAAAATATTCCATTTGTAAATTTTTAGTGGCCTTCTGAATTAAGTCTCCAACTTAATGGTATACTGGGCCCACAAAGGTGTCCACATCCTAATGTTCAGAATTTGTGAATTCACTACCTTTCAGGACACAAAGAAGTTTGCCAGTGTGACTAAATTAAGACTCTTTTTCACGGGAGATTATCCTACATTATCTTGTTTGGACCAATGCGATTACAAGGGTCCTGGTAAGAGAGAACGGGGTGTGATAAAAGGACAGGATAATTGTCAGAGAGAAATCTAAAGATGCTGCAATGCTGGCATGAAGATGGAGAAAGAACCCACGAGCTACAAGGGTGACGGCCGGCTCTAGAAGCTAGAATGTGGAAGGACATGAGCTCTCCCCTAGAGCCTCCAGAAGGAACACAGGCATGCCAACACCTTGATTTTGATCCCCACAGCATTTACTGGTTAGCTCATCTCCTCTCCACTGATGAAGGTACCATGCTATCTTTTTTAACTCATAAGGGAAAAAATTATACATGTAAATATACAAATGTTAACATAATATATATGCTTATGTGCATATATGAAAACTCTAAAATACAAGCTTAACACACCAGCTTCTCACAGTGTCAACAAATGTGCTGCTGAGCTGTAACTGTAGAGCTTACACATTCCTTAGTAAGGTTACGAAATACGAAAATAAGCATTAGGCACACTGTCCCCTCTTTTCCCTTTGCCAAAGCAACACAACTGCTCACCAAGCTGACGGACTCGTCCTCAAAAAGAATGATCAATAAAGTTCCCCCTAACAAAGTTATTCCCCATGTTTGTACTCAGCCTTGCAAAATGCGTGTTGCCACTAGGTGGAGACAATTTGACAACAGGAATGTCCGTAACTGAAATAGTAGCCACAAATTTTCTACAAATATACGCACATGGTAAAAAGAGGAGGGAAAAAGTTCTGCTTCTAAATTCTTGGGTGAACTAGGGCTAATCACTTTATCTGAGGATCTGCTTTCCTTATTTTTAAATAAAAATTTACATTAAGTAGCATCAAGAGCCCTCTTAGCTCTAATATTTTGTGTTTTGTGGATCAAAAGCTTGCTTCAAGATCCTTACCACTATAATGTCTAAAGATGCTATTCTTTACCTAAGAAGGTATTCTACCTTTGGCAATTTATTTCAATTTAACATTTCAACCAAACACAACCAGTCATTTCCTCCAATCCTTTCTTTTCAAATCAGGTCAAAAAGAAGCATATTTTGTATTGTATTTCACACATCTATCATTCAAAGCCAAGGCTTTCTGCACTTTTTTGGTCCTGAAGAAAACTGCTGACAGCATACTTCTCCATGTCCATCTGGCCTGCCTGCATATATATTTTTAATAAGCTAGCTACGGATTTTCCTCTGAGCTGGTGGTGTGCTTGGTGCTACAGGGTGTACCCTGGGAGGGTGAGGGTTTTATCTGCTGTGGACTCTCTGCCACAGAACACATGGCTGGCCCCCAATAAATATCTGCAGACTTAGCGGCACAGACAGATCGGCATCTCTATGACAGGGAGATGTAAAATATAACTAAAGCATAAAGCAAGGCTTAACGATTTACATAAGCACATTATTAATGACACAGCTAAAAAGAGAAATCTAGTAAGTACCGACTTGGAGTCCCATATGCCAGAACAGATGTTAATCTGAAAAGTGGTACACTGCGGCGGCTGTCATCCTTTCCTGGGAAGACAAATGCCCATCAAGGGTAGATTTCTGCCAGAAGCAGCAGAGGTGCTGATGAACACACATTAGCTTTAGCATATAACAGCGTAGAAAGTCACAGCAACATTCCCTTATGTCACCAAAAATACAAATACCATCTCTGGCAAGGGCATACTCTACTGAAAAGTCTGTGGCGAGGCAGTTCATACAAAAAGAAAAAAATTCAGATTAAGAAAAGAAAGCTGAAAGCTGATGCCTCCACATTCTAACAGCAACTGGAATAACCCTTTCAAAAAGCATCCAGACAACTGATTCCCACGGATACAAAAAAAATTAACATTCCTTCCCCCAGTTATCCCAGTCCTAGGAAATAATGCTATTAATAATAAGTAACAGCACCGGCTGGTGTGGCTCAATGGACTGAGCACTGGACTGCAAACCAAAGGGTTGCTGGTTTGATTCGCAGTGAGGGCACATGCCTGGGTTGTGGTCAGGTCCCCAGTAGGGGGCGCACAAGAAGCAACCACACATTGCTGTTTCTCTCCCTCTTTTCCCCTCCCTCTCCTCTCTCTAAAAATAAATAAATAATTTAAAAATAAGTAACATTTACAGAGTATCTACTACTTTACACAAAATCTTGCTTTATCTTAATAACCCTATAAAGTAGATACTATAATTGCTCTCATTTAATATATAAGGAAATCAAGACAAAGTAAGTAAACAACCAAGCAACTTCTTCAAAGTTCAGAAGGGTCAAAGGCAAAACTCAAACCCACATCCGTTTCATTAAGGCCCATGCCCTTAACCACTCACTACACCCAACCACACTACTATTATTGCTAATACAATAATAATACCACCAGTATGGTAGTATCAACAGGAAATTTCTCCCATCATTAAAAGTAACAATTATTAATATCATATCCAGTGACTAGTAAGGTAAAGTGATGAGAGAAGCCACTAATTTGCATGTACGCTACAATTACAGCTATGTCAAGCTGTTTTAGAAGTTAACAACTGTTTGGAGTTTGTGGGGAGGCAAGGTTGCCTCCATTTTTCAATTCCTATTACAGTAAGTACAGATTTTACCAAGCAGTTTTAAGACAGCAGCTAAGAACAGAGGAGGGAAGAATGTGTTTTTAGTGTCCCTCTGTCACACAGTGTAGGCTTTCTCTTGTAAAAGGAAGAAAAACAACCACTACAGGGAACAGTAGCAGTCAGACTGAGGTTCAGGAGACCTCACTCTCATTTTGGGCTCTGGAAACACTCCAAAAGGTAAACTGATTTAATCTTTTTTTTCTCTGGAGGCCTTCCTTGTCTCCTGGTTTGTGCAACACAGATCAAAAAAGTTTAAAACCAGAAAAGCAGCTCCTGTAGTTTTAAATGCCAGGGTCTTAGAAGGATGAAAAAGAAACCAAAAACTTTAGGGATAGAAAGAAGTCTTATAGGTCTGGTAAATCTAAAGATAAGCATAAAGTTTAGGTTCATGAAAGCAGCAAAAATATGGCCAAACTCCTATATACTGGAAATCAATATGACTTGGAGTGAGTCAATATATCTGAACCTCTTTATCGATAAAATGAGCATGCTTTAGAATATATATTTAAATATGTATATTAATTGCTAATAAGATCTGTCCTAATGGACATCCAGATCTTATTAGCAATTAATATACATATTTAAATATATAGATACCAAAAGCAACAAAAGCAAAACAAGTGGAATTATAACAAACTAAAAAGCTTCTGCACTGCAAAATGAAACCATCAACAAAATGAAAAGCCAACCCACTGATTAGAGAAAATAATTGCAAATCATATATGTGATAAGGGACTAATATCCAAAATAAATAAAGAACTTCTACAATTCAGTAGCAAACAATCTGATTTAAAAATGCACAGATCTGAATAAACATTTTCCAAAGAAAACATACAGATGGTCAACAGGTGAAAAGATGATCCAATCACCATGGAAATGCAATCAAACCACAATGAGGTATCACCTCACACCTGGTAGGGAAAGGGACTCTACAGTGTCAGCCAACTTAGGAAAAGTAGAATTATAGAACATCCACAACTTCTCCCACACACCATTTTCACCCTAACAGCTTTCTTTTAAATAGGGAAACTCAAAAACTTGAAAGCAGACACAAAACTATCCCAAAGACCATGCCATAAATCAATTGGTCTTTCTTCACATACACCCCTTAAATCATACTAGGCTTTGCTATTTACAAACCCCTTTTACCTCTTATGTCTTTACAAATAACCTGCAAGGTCAGCAAGGGTGTTTTTTTTCCTCTGTAAAATAATTTTATTTTCTGACACACAAACATCTTAGGTGACATTACTAGAACCACATGTTTATGGGGTTTTATAGCTTGAGGTTAATACATTGTTTTAAAGAAAACTTCTCTCTATCGCAGAGTCATGATATAAAAATGATTTATAGGCTACAGTTTTCAGGGTTAGCAGTCAGACTAACCCTGCTTTAGAAACTTTCCTATTTAAGTCTATAATAGGGAATGAAAAGCACGATTTAAAAAATATCTTTTGCTCAAAAAGCTTGAGATCATCAAGGGAATGTTTACTGTCCTCAACAAAGAGCCACAGGATCTTTCTACACTCTCCTTTGGCTTCATCCAGGGTGGCTTGGCAGAGAGAGATACCACAAAACTTCCCATAGTATGCTTTGATGCCATTCATGTCAATTTCAGAACGAGACACCATAATCCTGGTCAATGTCTTATGATGTGTTCCAACACCCTTCACCACCTGATGAAGCTTCTCTGCAAAGAATACTTTGTAATGTGTTCCCGACAGTTGTAAAGCAACTCTCCACATCACATGTCCAGACCCAAAATTCTGCTCATGTCAGGCTGACTGTACTGCGTGTACTTCTGAAACACTCTGTGAACATGGGGATGGTTTCTGGTGGTAAGAGTGGTATTAAATAGCTCTGGCCAGGTGGGTCAGTTAGTTGGAGTGTCATCCCACAGACTAAAAAGCTGCACATTCCATTCCTGGTCAGGGCATACACCTGAGCTGTGGGTTCCAGTCAGGTCGCGGTGCACATGGGAGGCAGCTGGTGCTCCCTTCTCACATCACTCTCTCTCTTTCCCCCAACTCCTTCCTTTCTAAAAAGTGGTAAAACATATCCTCCATGGGTGAAGATTAAAAAAAAAAGTATTAAAGACATTCACATCAGTCCCTTTTCTCCTTTCCCTTGCTTCATATAAAGCCCTGGCATCTAAATCTGTCATGTCCTCATTTATGCCAAGATCCTCAGTTCAGTCACGCCTAACGAAGAGAAAGCAGTCTCCTGATAATCTCCAGGTGTGTCTGAGGTGATGCCTTTAGCCAGGTCTCTCTTCAATTCTTTGCTATAAACTGTTAATTTGTTAGTTCTTGATGCCTGAATTTCATTCAGAATATCTTCATTAGCTCTAGGACCCTTCATGGCAGCATGGAGTTCATCAGCATGCAATTGGGCTGAACATTTAAAGCCGAAGCAACTTCCTTAAGGTGACCTGTAAGGGCTTTCTCAGAGATTCAGCCAGGGGATTTTCTTTTTCCTGGAGATACGCAGCTTTGATGCCTGGACACTGTGCTGAGTGTTGTTTCTCTTAGTTAGCATGTCAATGATGATAACTTCATCCACTGTGTGTTTGCTTTTTTTTTTTTTTTTACAACAGAAAAGTCAACATTCAAGCTAGTAATAGAACCCGATCTAGAAACCAAGTCTCCTGCCTTCTACTATAGTCAATACTACCCCTTCTGTAATTATACAGTAAAGGCTTCTATAAAACGTTTGGCTAGATTCCAAGACAGCCATCCCAGACTGAATTAGACTCTGTAGTAAATAGCATAATAGTGAAGGTTTAATGCAATTACTGGCATGGAAGCATACATCTTTTTAAAAGTGAAAAATCAGTTGATTTTAAGTTAAATCAGCAAAGTGTACAGTGGGGAAACAAGCAGAACACTTCTAAAAAGTCAAAACGAAATACTGCAGTTTGCACATTTTACAATAGCTCCTATAAGTAGTGGTAATCAATATAGGGGGAAAAAGAAGGACATAAAGAGTACACAACTAAAAAGAACAACGTAAAAAGGAACTGCATGATATTTCTAATTTTAGGAAATAAAATGAGGGACTTCTGTCTTTTCTTACCCTGCAGAAATAACTGTGAGATTTTAGAACATTACGCTACAATAACACAGGTAAAAGAGGATTTCAGTTAGCCATCAAACCAAATACCTGCCACAAGGGCTGGCTCTAGAATACAGCACATCAGAAATCCAAAGTCCTATTTCTAAATCAGCTATTGAATTTAATTGGTACTATCTAATTTAAGTTAACCAATTATTTTACTCTTTAATTTCTCACATCTGTAAATCAAACAACATTTTACCCAAATTACGTTTTATGACCTTGGAATGAGCAGACAACATATGCAAAAGTAATGATCACTGGTTTAATCCCCATTATCCATTACAAAAATAAATATTTCAAAACGTCCTCTTTGTGCACAGTACTTGGCTGGGCTGAAAGTGATGGTCTTCCTAATCCAGATGAATAAAGCACCGAGAAATGCTTACCTAATAATGATTACATGAAAAAATCAAAGCACCTTGGAAACAATTTCATAGGCACTGGGCTGAACACAGGAGCCAGAGAGCATGAGGCTGGATTTGATCAAGAGACCACATAAAAAGAGTAGGCATTAAGCTGAGATAGGCAGAGCAGAGGCATGTAGGTTGCTATGTCCTTTGGGTTCCCAGAGCACATCATTCATGTCACCGCATTTAATACACTGTACAGCACATAGTTTACTTGTCATCCCCACTCAGAATGTAAATTCCTCAAGGACAGAAACCTTGTTCAATTCATTTTTCTATGCCTAATCCTTAGCACAGGGTCTGGCACAGAGAAGATAAACCTAGGCTATTTGTGCGCCAAGTCATTTACTCAATGATTCTCATCTTCTAAACCTCCATTCTAGTTTCTGCTTTCTGGTGTTGTAGCTGAGACTATACAATTATATGTAACTACTCTTCTGCCAGCGGGCTCCTTGTAGGCTTTGCCAATGGAGGTAGTAAATGAAGATTCGGAAGGAGGAAGGGGGCAAAGGGACTTCATGCCAACTGCTGGCATCAGCAATTTGTTCCAGCCTCCAGCTTCTTTCCGTCCTCCCAGAACTAGCCATATGGGCAGCTAAACAACACCGACCTCCTCAAAAGTTCGGAACCAGGCCCACGGAACCTCTTCTCTGCGCTCTCAGGTTGACTGCTGAATTGTTCCCTTTTTGTTCTTACGTCCACCTAACCAACTCCCTTCAGTAAATGCCCACTATTGAAATTCCTCCTGACATTTGTTTCCTTTACTGGACACCAATACATTATTGAACACAGAGATTTTAACTGCTCTCCTCCGTCTGCGACATCCTCTTGCTACTTCACTGAAAGGTAAAGAAAGTTTGGAGTTATTCCTACAGATAAAATCTATTTTCCAAAGGATAACTCGAAACTTTACATTTGTGCCTGTTAAGTTACAGCAGAAAAGTCACTTAACTTTTGTGATGTAAACCGTCCAACTTGAAAAGACAAAATAGACAGGACATGAGAAATATTTCAGCAGCACAGGCTGTTCCGAGCAGGCACAGCCCCTCCTTTTACTAGAGCACACCGCCCAGGGAAACGTGAGATGGCAGAGCCGCTCCGCCGTTCCTCAGTGGTCTCAGTTCCCACAAGCCTCTCCAGGGTGAGCATTCCGCCATCCTGAATGTGATTCTTATATTTAAAGACTTCTTTTTTTTGCTGTTCAACATGGCCCCTAAATGCAAGCTAACTGCTTCATCTAGTGTTCAACAAAGAAACAGCAATCTGTTCCAGCACTGAAGCTGAGCTGAACTTACTGGCATGTTGTTCCCCCTTTTTAAGGGATTTTCGAGTATAATTTTTTACAACGTGTGATTTTCATTTTACATACTGACTTTAGAATTTAACTTCTTCATAATACTCAACTCCACTGTACAACAGAAACAAAAAGAAATCCCTCTCGCAGGAGAGCCCACAATCAACACATCTTTTGAAAACAAATGACCAAAATGCTCTGATATTTTTCACATGGTCTATTACATCACTTAACAAGATGACTTCATTAGACTATTCTGAGATTAATTTCAAAAATAATTTTTCATCATTGTACTTAATAAATCGACTTGCTACGTAGAAGCAGCAAAAGTGGTGTTAACCCTTTCCCTAAAAGACATGGCAGAAGGTAAATTCAAGCAACAGGACTCCTGAGAATTTTCAGCAATGTGTGTAGATGCTAAGCGACCAACAAGAGATATCACTAGGCCAAGCCATCTACTAGTCCACTTCAGATGGCCAACATTTGTAAGACAAAACAAGTAAAAAGAATCTCCAACTTGAAAGTCCACAGCCAGTTCCATGGGAGTTCCTCCACAAAGCACAAAACTGGGTAACAGCCCACCTACTCCCTGCCAAGGGACATACTAACACCAGCTTCTGCTTCAGTGCCAAGAGTTGCATCGCCACAGTCAGCATATCCATGTGAAATCAACCAAGCTGTACTCTTACAACAAGAGACACCAGAGGACCCATCTGACATATTAGGGAGAAAACATTAGGGGTGGTGAATAGACAGGATATATGGACCTTCAGGGAATGGACAGGGTAAATGTTACTGTACCTTTATACCCCAAATTATAGCAGGATCTAAATTCAGTAAGTATGATAACACAGACTTTGGAGAAATGAAAAAAATCAGGAAATTAAATAACTGGTTTCTGATGACAATGTTGTAATAAACACTAAAAATCAAGCACAAATCTATATACGTGCAGAACATACAGTCTCACAGTATTTTTCCTTTTTTAAAAACTGCACGCTGTGATGCACTGTTTAGTTTCTCCAGATTTAATAAATGAGACACTACCAAATTATGAGGTGCTTTAAGTCATATTAGAAATGCTGTTATAATTTTCATAAAGTGCTTTTCAGTATTAACTCACTTCTCTTGGCTGGAAGGAATTATACTTTCTTGCTGGTGTATAGAAATGAAACTGTCACTGAAACATCTGGTTATATATTATTCATTAGACATCTATCACCTTTTACTCCAGCAACTGCATAATATAAGCATAAACCATGAATAAATCAGATTCAAGAGACAGACCTGACATCCAAAGATGTCTGCTGACCTGCTCTACATTTCCGTCCGTACAAAACCTGGGAGCTAGCTGCCTGCGTGCTCCTCACAGGCAGAGGAAAATTCAAAATTCTCCAAGTCGACATTATGCTAGTGGTTCTCATTTGAACATTTTCCATGCAGCACACTTAAGAACCATTAGTGTATTTTTCAGATACCTGAAAGGACTAGCCTACTGGACAGTTTTCTTTCATAAATTCTCCATTTCACTCCCTCACCTATTAAAATTAGCCTCAAATGTGGACTCCACAAGGGTACCTGAAGGAAGTAACTCAAATCCCTAGAAGAAGTGAGAGGCCATATTTGCTCTGCTATCCCTGGAAAATGGAGTCTTATATAACTACCCATTATTTTACTAAAAAGTATGTTCGATGTACCATCAAGATTTTTAAAAATACCTGTTGATTGTGACAAGCAGAATTTCGGGCGGGGGGGTGGAGGGAGGAATAACCGAGAATCATGCTGCTGCCATTTAAATTTTTTATAAATCAAAGCATCAAATATTCATCTTGAACCACAATCTAACACCAATGTAAGTTATTAAATATTCAACAACTATACCGTAAGACAAGTGGGGAAAGAAGATTAACTACCAATTACACTAAGTATTTCAGCTCATCATCTTGAAACTACCAAAAGTAGATTTATGTAACGCCAATCACTCAGACATTAGTTTTCAACACGATTCTCAGTCTAAAACACTGAAACCATGCCCCAATTTTAATTTTTAAAAGCAATAAAGCATATTACTGAAATAACTGAATGCAGACCTATCCTTGTCACAGCAAATCTCTTTACACACCTCAAGGCAATTTGACATCTTCAAACCATTTTCCCACGAAAAGGCACACACAGTATCGGAAACTTCTGACAGCCATGCAGTCGAGACCCAAAAAGACTTCAAGGAGATGAGCCCTCACGGCCGTAGCGGACAAATAATGGGAATGAAGCTCAAAGTGGGAGACCAATTTTTTACTAACAGTACCTCCGGGAGTAGGGAGGTGACTTCTGCGAGAAGGAAACGATCCTGACGAGCAGATCCGAGAGCTCCCCGGCGACCCGGGTACCGAAGATCTCCGCGTCAACCACAGGATTCAAAGCGCGAAGCTTCCAGCAGAAACCAACCCAGACACCCCCTCCCCCCACGACTCCTCCAGGGCAACCTCGCGGTTCAGAAAGCAACAGATCCTCTCGCGCGGGCAGGCGGACGGCACTCCAGGAATGTTTTCACCGAGAGGGGTCTCCCCACAGCCTGCAGGGAACCCCCGACGCCGAGGAGCGCCTCCGCGCGAACCCCGACTCCGACACCCCGGCTGGAAAGGGCTCTTCGCACAAAGCGCCCCCGCCCCACCCCCACGGGTTAGACACACGACAGGCTGCGAGGGGGAAGCCCAGAGGAAAAAACCCGAGTTCCACGCCTTCCGCCTCCGGAAAGGGGCGGCAGAGGGGCTGGGGCCCCGGCCGGGAGGAGGGGGCCGCACGGCAGCCCCGGCCTCCGCGCAGCAAAGCCGGCAGCGAGGGCTTCGCAGCGGAGGCAGGGGTCCCTGAGCTTCGCCCACCGGGTCCTCCAGGAGCCGGACGCGCCGTCCCCGCCGAGACCCTCGAAGAGACGGGAACAATAAGAAGCCGCCTTCCCCGCCCCGAGAGCGGCTGGGGGCGGCGACGCCATGTCCCCTCACACCCCCACGGACACACACCCCCGGGCCGCCGTCGGCCGCCGGCTCGGGCCTCCGCACGGCCGGCCGGGCCGCCGCTCCCGCGCCCTTCGCCTCCGCCCGCCCGACTCACCGGCTCCTGCCCCAGCCCGGGACTCCGCTGACCGCGGCCGGAGCGAGACTCGAGTACCAGCCGCCGCGGCCGCCGGCGCCGCCGCACAATATGGCGAGCCTCGGCTTCCGCAATGGAGCTCGGGAAATACAACAGGGGCCGCTCAATATTCATGAGAGACCGAGGGGAAGCCGGCTCGGCCAGCGCTGCGGGGAGGGCGGGAAGGAGCGAGCGAGGAGGCGGAGGCGCGGGACGGGGACGGGGACGGAGAGGAGGACGGGACGTGCTCGGCGCCGGAGCGCCGCCGCGTGCTGGCCTGGAGGCCCGAGCCACCGCCCCTCCCCGGCCGCCGGCCCCGCCCCCTGCGCCCTCCGCGGGGCCCACGTAGCCCCCGGCGACGCCCGGTGACGGCGGCGGCGCCACCTCGGTCTGGCCCGACTGCCTCCGGGAGCTCTGTGCCGGGGCCCGGGCCCACGCGGGGCCTGTGCCTCCCCGGCCCGCTGCGGGGGATTTGCGCTCGGAGCTCAACTCCCCCGTGACTGCCCCCAGCTCTTGCACCCGTCCCGTCCGGTAGAAACCCTCCTGGGGTCTTCACCTCCAGAACTTCACCTGAACTTCAGAACCCAGCCACCCCTTTCAACAAAGACTCACTTTCCACCCTGCACACTGAACCCACAAGGTTCAATTATTCCAGGGAAGATGGCCTTCAGTTCTCGCATTATATTGTTGGGCACCTGTATGCGTTCTGCTTGTTCTCATCAGCTCTTACTATTCACCTGGCGGATCTATTTCTACGCATCTGGTCCCTCCCAGTATTAATACCTTCTGAACTTGAGAATATAAGCATAGATTAAATACATGTAATCATTATCTAAAACATAATCAATTAGTCTACCAAAGATTATATGCATGCATAAAAATTAAGCTATAAACTGAAAAAGTAACAACTGAAAGAGTTCCCTGACCTCAAGATGTAGTATTGATGAGGTGTCGACTTTTTTGAAAAAATCACGGTAACAGGCAGGGGTGTTCTCTTGGCGTAAAAGAATAGACTGCACTGGGAATTCTTGGGCAAGCTAGGTTTAGGGCCTCCAGTGTGTCTATGTGACTTACATAAATTAGTACATAAGTCCTCTGGATTTATTTTTCTTATTTGCAAAATGAGAGGATTGTGTTGAATGATTCTTAGGTCTTTTCCAGCTTTGGAACTCTCCAAAGCTCTCTACAAGCAATGCCAAATAAGTGGTATGAATTTACTTAGTATTTTGGAAAAGCAAAGGATCAATTCCAGCTGGTGTGTTCAGAGATGATTTCCTGAGGGGCTAGGATTTAAGTATTTAAAATACTGAAGACAACGCATTAGCTATCCTACCTATCAATCCATTAAAGTAAACAAGAGTGAAACATTATTATTTTTCAGTGATTTGGAAACTTTCTTCTACTATCTATAGGTTTTAGTTAGAAACTATAATACTCAGATTCTACAAGGCCTTCTTCCAATGTGGAAAAATAAAATAAAAATAATCATTAATGCTTCTAAGTCTTCCTTCTGGTAAGGGTCTCCTTTCTGGAGATGATGCAATTGCAGAAGCGTCTCCCATCTTTAGAATGGGAGGATATGAAGGATATAGTTCATAATTCAGAACCTTTTGCTCTGTTAAAATGCTTCTGAAAATAATATGTGTTTAGATTAAGAAATTCAGTTGATGTTGAGAAAAGCAATTATTTGTCGAAAGCACAGTATCTTTATGGATGAAGGTTAAATGTAGTACTTAAAAATATTCACAGGAGAATTAGTGGGAAAATGGAAAACTTATGGGATATCTGGATTAAATGTGATTAAAAAGCTAGACCTCGGGCTAGCATCCTTAATATGGAAGATACTACTGACAAGTTAATGGAACCCATATAATCTATTTTATCTCTTACTCAAAAACTTGACACTTTGAGAGTACTATGGGCCTTCCTGACTATAGCAATTCGGAAAGGTTATGTTATGGTGTAGTGGTAAACATCTTCAGAATCCCCATGCCTTCACAGAAGTTTATTGCTTGCCCATACTTCATGTGGATCAAACTCATTCCGGACTGACAGGCGATCCACCATCTTGAAACTGTATCACCCAGAACATGACAACCGAGTTTCCATAGCAGAGGAAGAAAGTGACTAGAGAATCCCCATGGTCTTTTCACAGCCTGAATCTGCAAATAAATCACTGTTCACATTTCATTGGCCAAAACTAGTTACACATAGCCTTCTGCAAGGGGACTGAGTCCCTGAACTTAATCCTTGAACCCAATTCAGGAGAAGTGGGAATATGGTGAACAATACTTATATCGACCACCCAGACCCCCTCATTTAGCTCCTAGGTATTAGGAAAACCTCCAAAAACTTTTATTTCATAACATTGGATCTCTTGAGTGGCTTCCAGAGAGTTATGCTTTCAAAAATAAACTCTCTGTACTTGTTAAGAGTTGACTATTATGTAAATGGAACAGACTTTCCATTTTCTTCACTTTTGTTTTAATTGTATAGTAAATCAAAGGCGAGTCTATAGCAGTCTATCAATAGTGATTTGACACCTCCTGCCTATTTTCTTTTGGCTAACTTTTTGCCTTGACATAAAGGATATCACCCTAAAAAACATTTTCTAACACTCTGCCCCCACTTCTTAAATACACTTATTAGAATGATGATCATATTTTAAGTAGGAAAATAATACATTAACACTACATAATATAAGTATCATATTATAGGTGGATGACTAGATGAACTCTGGTTAAAATAGCTATTTTTTCCTCCAGACTTCAGAAGTAGTACCCTGTTAATCACACGGTGAACTAGGTAGGCATTTCTGATCACAAAAATCACCTCTTTACTGGCCATCTGCTATGTGTAATGCTACAAAATTAGATTAGTTCAGCTCAATCAACTTTTATGGAGTATTTGGTTTGTGCCTACACTTTACCGAGTGTTTGGAATAAAGATATTAGCATAACTAATATCTTTAGTTACTAGTACTAGTAACTAAATTTACACGAATACACTAGTGACTAGTTACACTAGTTATAATAGTGTAACAAGTGTGTAACTGGCGTAGTTAGGACCTAAGTTCCTCGAGAGCAGACACCTCGTCCGTCAGTGTATACCTAGAGACTCTCACAACGTTTGGCACACAGAACAGACGCTCAAGAAATACATATTAAGAGAAGGAAAGACTGGGAATCTTTGACCCCATGTGACAGGGTGAGCTTGTTTGGGCTGAACATTATCACTCAAGAACAGAAATTTCTATCAAAATCGCATTTAGTCCCTCCAGAGGCTTTCTGTATAAAGGCAGTGTGTCTTAAATGGGAATTCACACCTGCCTATTGTATATCCACCGCATGGATTTCTTTCCACTTGTGCTCTGAATATCTGACTGTTACCTGCTCACCTGAGGTGAAGGCTGCAAGCTACCAACACATAAGCTATGTATATATCCCAGTTTATAGAGCACTTTTATACCCATTATTTCACTGAATCTTTGCAACAACCCTCCAAGGTATTATTCCTACTTTATAGACGGGAAATGTGACTTCTGTCACATTGAGCTCAACGTGGCAGAACTGAGGCTCAAACCTAGGTCATCTGATTCCAAGTCCAAAATACCTTCCATTAAGCCATACGTGCCTTCTGGCTCAGCGCTGTATACACAATTCCAGCAATTTTTCTTTTCTTTCTAACTGGTAAACAGTATGTGAGACAAACATCTCCGGAGCCTCCGCTCAGCACTAGTTATTTTTCCAATCCTCAGTGTGGTTTATTTTCCAGAAGCTGGAGATGATGCTAACTATAACAGTATACAAACCTGACCCATTGACAGAAAACCAGCAGGTTTTGCTTTTGTTTTCTTACAAAACTTGCTTTAAGAAAACAAGACAAAATAAAAACTGAAAAGTAGGTTGAAAAACTAGAATAGCTTGGGATTTAATCACTACATAGAAAAATCTATATACAACTCTCTCTCTCTCTCTCTCTCTCTCTCTCACACACACACACACACACACACAAATATATATTCTACCAAAACCTTATTTAGCATCTTACAGGTGTGTTATGCTTTCTTTGAAAGGGTCGAGGTAAGTAGAGTTGTATAAGAAAAGCCTAAAAAGACATAATTCAAGGTGACTTCAGGAAGCAGGCAACTGAAGATTTACAACCTCTTTACCTTAAAAAGAAAAAGTACAGCTCTACAACAAGCTTTAGTGAAGTTTCATGTGTATTTCAGCATACTGTATTTCTTTTTGTGACACTTCCCTTGGTGTTCTATTTCGTTGTTCCTTTTTTATATTCCCAAGACAACCAAAACAATGGTGCTCCTCTTAACTATCCAACCTAAAGGAGTAAAACATTAAATAAGATTGGCCAGTTAGACTTTAGGGGAGAACTAAACAATATTGCTATTTCCCTCCTATGGGAACTTCGAATGGTATTTTTATATGTCCCAGATGTGACTACATTCTGCCTAACATCTGTTAGTACATTGTATTAAAATAATGAACTAGCATGTGTTTGAAAAGTCAAAAGAATGAATAAAATGTTTCATTCTGTTGCAGCACAAATAGTCAACCGTTTCTTTGCAGTTAATAACGGGGTACATAAATGGGAGAGATTACTGTGATATCAAATTTCAAACATAAAATAAAGTATAATTCAGTAATGAATGGCTTTAGTTTTCTAATATGAAGAAAGTCTATTCCATTCAAACACACTTTGATGTGTGCCTTGGCACTGGTCTGGGAACACCAGGAATCATCCTGGAAACTCACAAGGGTTACAAAATCCAGATCGATATTCAGACCAGAATGGAAACTTCTCCGGGATGGAAGGTTGGAAGATCCCAGAGGGGAAGCACAGATAAAGAACACAAAATATTTAAATCAAGTGACAGCTTGCTCATCTGCTTTTGTGGATATTTTCATGTTTCCTACTTAAAACAAACACATGTGCTAGAATGGTTTTTGTGGGGCGAGAGAGTGGAGGGTAGAGACATCTCTCAACTAACACATTTCTCAGAAACGTTTTTTAGTAGAGAATTTAAATGAACTGCCAAATCCCACCCATACAAAGAAAGTTTTATTTTATTTGAGGCTACGTCCAGAACTGGAAACCTCTGCAGTCTCCCTCTACTGACTCGTTAGCCTTTGTTCTCTACAAAAGCAAACCATTTGAGTGCACATTGAATAACACACTGAAGTAGGTTATAATTTAGGTCAGCGATTTTCAACCGGTGTGCCACGGCACACTGGTGAGCCTAAAGACTTCTTAAAATGTGTAATAACTGACCAGTCAGGGGCACTGACCTCTTTTCCTTTAGATCATCAGATAAAAAAAAAATGGTAACAGCCAACACAAAAATAGCTGCCTGGAATGAATGAATGAAAATTATACCTGCTGGGTTTTGGGGGGTGGGGTCAGGCTGGCAAAAAATATTTTATTTCGGTGTGCTGCAGAGTTTCAGTATCTAGTTTATGTGTGCTATGAGACGAAAAAAGTGCAAGATCACTGATTTAGGTTAAGTCTGAAAATCATTCTGGTCAACCTAGAAAATGGAGGTTTGGTTTGGTTTTTAAACATTTTTTATTGTTGTTCAAGTACAGTTTTCTGCCTTTTCCCCCAACCCTTCCCCAGCACCCCATCCCTCTCCCCCTCCCTCCCCTGTTTGCATACCCCCCCCCGTTATTGTCCATGTGTCCTTTATAGTTCTTCCTGTAAACCCAGAAAATGGAGATTTTATGTGTTACATCTGGGAAGAGAGATTTTCTAAGGATTTTAGTCTCTCTGTAGAAAATCTTTGTTTTATCATTTTAAAAATAAACACATTTCCTACATCATGCTTATAAGATCTGAATTGACTATGCTTTGTTAAGAATTCTAAAGTCTGCCACGTAGGAGAAAGATGGGATGAACGCATCTGCAGATGAACTGTCCTACAACAGTTTGTCCTACCTGTGAACACACAGGTAGTCGAATTTCAACTCCACTTCTTGATATTTCCACATCCTTAGTCTCTGGTCTGCACTCGTGGACTTCATCCCATTAGCCCCTCTGGATAGACCCTTCCCATAATTTCAAAGACTACCAGTGGGCCTGACCTCAACACCACTGTGTCTTCTTCCACATGATCCAGCTCTTAGCTATTTGCCAACCTATTCATTTCCGGACTTAGCTCTTCCATTAGGCTTGGCCATATTTTCACCCGGCCTGTAGCTGGAGCTTGACAAAACCAACTGCATGACAAGAAGATGTCACGAACATACCTCGTAGACACCATGCCATTCATCTCCATCAACAAACACAGGAGACACAGAGCACCCATGTGGAAAAGAACAGAGAAGCAATGAGATGTCTGTCTTTGCACACTCCAGGGGTGGCCTTGGGTCAGGAGAGCCCTCATGGTGGGACTGCCATGTGGTATTGTTGCAGCTACCCACCGTAAAATAATGGCAAACAGGGGAGTTCATTATTGGTGTGCTTTCAAAAAGAACTGTTACTTGGATATTGATTTTACAAACTGTTGTCAAAACACACTAACATTTCATACCAAGAATAAAAGTTCAAATGCAGTACAGTAATCCTAATATTCCAACTAGAACTTGAAATTCGACTGGTCCTCAAACTATGTTTAACATCTTTCTCTCCTATGTATTTGCTTATATTATCAGTGTGCACCCTGTCTTTATTCATCTTTCTTTTTTTAACATTTTTATTGTTGTTCAAGTACACTTTTCTGCCTTTTCCTACCACACCTCCCAGCCCCCTCAGCATCCTCTACTTCCCTCCTGTTTCCATCCCCCTTGTTATTGTCCATGTATCCTTTATAATTCTTCCTGCAAACCCTTCACCCTTGTCCCCCTATAATCCCTTCCCTCCCACCTCTGGTCACTGTTAGCCTGTTCTCAATTTCAGTGTCTTTGGTTACATTTTGCTTGCTTGTTCGTTTTGTTGATTAGGTTCTTGTTAAAGGTGAGATCATGTGGTATTTGTCTTTCACTGCCTGGCTTGTTTCACTTAACATAATGCTCTCCAGTTCCATCCACGCTGGAAAGGGTAGGAGCTCCTTCTTTCTTTCTGCTGCATAGAATTCCATTGTGTAAATGTACCATTGTTTTTGATCCATTCATTTACTTATGAGCACCTAGGTTGCTTCCAGCACTTGGCTATTGTAAATTGTGCTGCTATGAACACTGGGGTGCAGAGGTTCTTTTGGATCAGTGTTTCATGGTTCTTAGGATATCATCCTAGCAGTGGAATTGCCGGGTCAAAAAGCAGTTCCATTTTTAGTTTTCTGAGGAAATTCCATACTGTTTTCCATAGTGGTTTCACCAGTATGCAATCCCACCAACAGTGCACTAGGGTTCCCTTTTCTCCACAACCTCTCCAACATTTGTTGTTTGTATTCATGTTTCACCATCAGTCATTATCCATCTTTACATGGGCCCTAGCAATTGACACAATATAATATGTACGTATTAGATATATGTATATATACCTGTTACTGTTTGCCTTGCTCCTAAGACAGATGTGTTATGCCTTTAGCCCTGATAATAATTGCAATTTTTAAAAAGCAGTCACTAAAAACATTTGCCTTATATTTTTAAAAAATAGCATCTAGTGCCCTGCCCGGAGTAGCTCAGTGGATTGAGCGCGGGCTGCGAACCAAAGTGTCGCAGGTTCGATTCCCAGCCAGGGTACATGCCTGGGTTGCAGGCCATAACCCCCAGCAACCGCACATTGATGTTTCTCTCTCTCTCTCTCCCTCCCTTCCCTATCTAAAAATAAACAAATATATATATAAAAATTCTTCCTATAAAAATAGCATCTAATTTAATCACATATCATCAGAAAATGCAAATGTGAATAGATATAATTTTCTACCTACCATGTTTATGCAATCAAAATTGCATAAACTTATTGACTTATTGCATAACCGTTGACTTATTGTTCAACGGTTATGAACACGGATATACATACATTAATGATGTGCAGGAAAAATGACACAGGCTTTTAGGAGGGCAATTTGGTAGATGTCTCTCAAATTTCTAAGAAATCCAATTCCAGGAATGTATCCCACAGAATACTCACACAACTGTGCAAAGAAATATATATATGGATGTTAATTTTTGCATTGCTTGTGTTCATTAAAAAACCGTATATAACCCACATTTTTTAGCTAAAAATGTGGTATATTTATACATATAACTTAAAAATAATGAAAATGCAAGTACTAATATAGAAAAATAACAAAGATATATTATCAAGAAAAAAATCAAGTTTCTCAGCAATATGTACCATATATTCCATTTCTGTCATACAAAAATATTCACAAGAATTTACACCAAACTGTTAAGAAGAGTTGCATTTAAGGAAAGGAAAACTTGTGAGGACTTCTAATTTTAAGTTATTTCTTAATTTCTGTATGGTTCAAATGTTTTACAATGGAGTAAAACATGATTATTATGAAAGCAGCAAAGACATAATTGCATGTAAAAGTCTAATAAAAATGAGTGAAAATTTCAGCAATGTCTACCTATTGTTAACTGAAGGACTGAGAAAACAGAATACAGCTGTTCCAGATCAAGCATCATTAGCCAAAACAGAAAAAAACTAGAACTGGGGAATTTTTTTACCTTGTTTCCAGAGATCTAGTTGTACAGTGGCCTTGAAAATCAGAAATTCCAATAGCTTATTACCAGACCTCAATTACATTTTCATAAGCATTCCTAGCCCTGCTTAGTAAGAATTTCGGCTGCATAGGAACCAATTAATGATTACATATCCCTCAAATAGCAATCCTTTAGAATAATTCTTAGGACCTATGTCATTATGTTGGGATTCTGGTCTCCTAATTTATGTCCCACTAATTTATGTCCCATAATCTCTAGGGGAAATATCAGGTGTTGTTGTTGATTAGACTCCCTGGTGCTCCCTCAAGAAATTCCTACTGATTTAGCACATGATTGCTGAAAGCAAGTACTGCTTGTAGGTTGAGAATCAAATTTTATATTTGCCATGTTATATACCTCTATTCCAGGGAATTTTTATTTTCCAGACTCTTTGTGATTACCATTGTGGTAAAAAATGTGGGTAATATGTTTGGCTGGGTTTAAGAGAATTGACCTTCCTCCAAATGTAGCTCAAACGTTCCAAGGGCTCACAGCAAGAGAAATAGACACTGAAGATGGGGGCTGCGGTGGGTGCTGGGATTGTGCAGAGGTAAAGGGGACTCAAGAACTGGCTAAAAAGAACAGGCTATTGGTCCAAAGTGGCCAAATACCCAGAGCTGGAGCAAGAATACCACACAAAGACAAGGGGGAAGTCCAGAAAAACAGGATCCAGGATAAGTTAAGCGAGGGCAAGTTTCCCACCTGAAAGCTGAACCAGGGGATCTGAAGCCAATTGAGGACATTGAGAGTAGCTCTCTCTCCTCCTCCAGCCGAGAAGATGACAAGTAAGATGAGAAACAAGGGAGAGGCACAACGTGTGAGCTGAGGCTGGCATGGGACACCCCGACCTTGACCCCAGATCCTAAAGTTTCAGGTGGGCCAAATTTGAAGACACATGCAAAACACAATTACAGAATGAGGGTCATGAGAGAGAGTCACATAGGAAAACTAGAGACATGGATCCAAAGAGAGCACCAGAACTGGAAAGATGCCTGAGATACGCTGTAGGAATCAAGGAGTGAGATGAAGAGAGCCAGGGACAATGAGAGCTGAACCTACGATGACTGGCTCTTTCTTGGTTCTCCTAATTTCTCTGACCTTCTGACCCCATCCGGCTTAGTCTCTTTGTGATTTCTCACCATCACCCAAAACTCTAAGTTTGGGAATTTCCCAGGATTTACTCTTATAACCTTTCTCTGTCTTAATTTATATCCTTTCCCTGGATGGTCCTTTTTTGTCACATGGCTCCAAGTACAATACTATCCATACGTTGACAACTCCTAATTTTCTCCAAACTTATGAACCTCTATAAGTTATCAGGAACTTCTATAAATTATCAGAGACTTCAGGAGCTCCCCAAATGTATGTCCAACTTCCTAATCAGACCCTCCACTTGGGTATCTAATAATTATCTCAGATATAACATCCCTAAACTAGACACCCTCTTTGAAAATAAATGACTATATAATTGTTAACTGTTATTTGTAACTATAATATCTGTATTGCTGTACTAGACCCAGGTACAATAAATTATTCTTTAGATAATTACTTACAACCATATGAACAATGCACATTTAAAATTAATGTTTCAAGTCTATTTGCATGCATGTTGATTTATATATCCCCTTAGCAAGAGTCTACAATTAGCCAGACTCAGTAATTCAGAGGCCTAAGACACAGAACGTCTCCTCACAGAACCCAGCATCCAGTAGGGGAGTCAGACACACACCAAACGTGGTGAGGCAGATAAGAGAAAGGAAATAGGAAAAACTCTCCCTTGAGGCCCATTTTTAATTACACACCATGGAACAGCATTTCTCACAGGACTCCCTCCAGTCTTGGCAACATTAACTTTAATCCTGGAAATTAAAAGAGTTGTAGGTAAATTCACAACTGCACTAATAGCCAACAACCTCACAAACTCTGTAGGTGTCAGATAGTGCTATTTTATAAGCATCATATCATTGAATCTTTACAACAACCTATGAAGAAGTTACCATCACTAATACCATTTTATTCGATTAGAAAATAGAAGGTTTAAAGCATTTCAATACTTGCCCAAATCAACTCAAGTAATAGGGTGAGCAAATCCATATCCTTAACCATTATTCTAAATTGCTTTTTTATAACTGATATTTTAATAAAAATGATGCTGGGTTTTTTGACTACCTTACTAAAGTTAAATAACAAATGTATGAGTAATCCAAATAATGCATATCCATTATACTAGTAATAATCCCCACTTGCTAGACATAATTGGATAAAAGGTACTATAGTATAGGTAGCTGTGAAATGGTAGGTTCAGTTTTCAAAGCTCATAAAGACACGGCAGCATCAGGGATATTATTTCAAGTTTCCTGCTGATCGCCTTTGGAGACAAGCCCTTAGTTCTAAAGTATGCTCTCTGTTTCAGGCCTTCTCTTATTACTATAACATAGACAAGCTGAGATGGAAAAATCATCAGACTTGTAAAGACTGAGAGAATAGAAGCCACAGCCTATAGGAAGATAGTCTTTCAGATTTATTACCTGCTTTGCATTGATTTATCACATATGGTGGGAATTGAAACCAGATGCATGCTTAATGGGGGAGACCATCCAATGACAGACAGGGGAGAGGGACAGAAGGCAACCTCATCTCGAAAGCAGAGAATGAGAATTTATAGGTGGCTCAGAAGCTTCCTTTTGTGTTAGTTATATAATAGAGTAAAAGCTCTCCGATTGCCCTTTCAAATCAACTAGGACTTCATGTCTTAATCCAGGAGTTGTTGAAATGTCTGCCTTCTGAAATGCAATTATGTTCATTTTGAGAAAGATCTAATATTTTCAGAGTAACTTTTACTTAACCTAAAGCAAAACATTCTTGGAAAATGCAGCTCTGATATGTAAATATTAATATCCACACACCCCCATTTGTTTATTTTTACCTGGAATCTAGACATCCCATTTTAATAGTTAGACTTCAGTAACACATCTTTGTCTGCCATCTGTTTTATTTTTTAACTTAAGCTTTAAAAAACTCTATCTTTCAAGTCACATTTCAGTATTGAAAGTAATTGTATTTTAAGGATGAGGATCTAAGAAAAAAATATTTTTCTACACTGGCCTAACATAAGTTCTCAATCTATAGCTATACATTTCTTTTCAAAACTTTGAAATTATTAGTGGAGAAAATATTTTTCATAATAAATGCTATAGTTTTAAAACAGTCTTGAAATGAACAACAATATACAATATGGAATAACTTTGCAGGCATTCCTCTATTTTTGAGGGGAAGTTCTCTTGAAAATCATTAATTAATTGAGCAAAGACATCTTTCTCAAAAGTACTTGTGATTTAGTTTTCAGTTTATTTTTACTGACTATTTATATGATAAGAAAATCTGTTTTCAATATAATTAGTCAATTCAGTTTCTTTTTTAAATTATATTTTACTGATGATGCTATTACAGTTGTCCCATTTTTTCCCCCTTGCCCCCCCCTCCACCCAGCCACTCACCATTCCCTTCAGGCAATCCCCACACCGTTGTCCAGATCCATGGGTCATGCATATAGGTTCCTTGGCTACTCTATTTGCTATATTGTACTTGACATCCCCATGAATATTCTGTAACTATTAATTTGCACTTCTTAATCCCTTCAGCTTTTTCTCCACCTTCCCAATCCCTCTCCTATCTGGCAACCATCAAAACCTTCTCTGTATCTATGCTTCTGTCTTTGTTCTGCTTGTTTGTTTATTTTGTTTTTTAGATTCAATTGTGGATGGATATGTATTTATTGCCATTTTGTTGTTCATAGTTTTGATCTTCTTCTTCTTAAAGAAAACCCTCTTACATTTCATGTATTACTGGTTTGGTGGTGATGAACTCCTTTAGCTTTCTCTTCTCTGGGAAGCTCTTTATCTGTCCTTTTATTCTAAATGATAGCTTTGCTGGGTAGAGTAATCTTCGTTTTAGGTCCTTGCTTTTCATTACTTTGAATATTTCTTGCCAATCCTTTCTAGCCTGCAAATTTTTTTTTATAAATCAGCTGACAGTCTTATGGTGGCTCCCTTGTAGGTAACTAATTTCTTTTCTCTTGCTGCTTTTAAGATTCCCCATTTGTCCTTAACATTTTGCATTTTAGTTATGATGTGTCTTGGTGTGGGCCTCTTTGGGTTCACCTTGTTTACGACTCTGCCCTTCCTGGACTTGTATGTCTATTTCCTTCACCAAATTAAGGAAGTTTTCTGTCATTGTTTTTTCAAATAGGTTTCCAATTTCTTTCTCTCTCTTTTCTCCCTCCAACACCACCATGATGTGAATGTTGGTGTGCTTGAAATTGTCCCAGAGGCTCCTTACACTGTCCTCATTTTTTTGGATTCTTTTTTGTTCTTGCTGTTATGATTAGTTGTTTTTTGCTTCCTTATATTCCAAATTGCTGGTTTGATTCTTGGCTTCATCCACTCTATTGTTGATTCCCTGTACATTGTTCTTTATTTTAATTATTGTGTCCTTCATTTCTGACTGGATCTTTTTTATGCTCTTGAGGTTCTCACTAAGTTCCTCGAGCATCCTTATAACCAGTGTTTTGAACTCTGCATATAGTGGCTTGCTTGTCTCCATTTTGTTTAGTTCTTTTGCTGGCATTTTGTTCTGTTCTTTCATTTGGGCCACGTTTCTTTGTCTCCTCACTTTGGCAGCCTCCCTGTGTCTGTTTCTATGTATTATGTAGAGTTGCTACATCTCCCAGGCTTGGTAGAGTGGCCTAATGGAGTAGGTGTCCTTGAGGCCCTAAAGAATCTGTTCATTTGTTTAACTTTGCTCAAACATGTATTGAGCACTCACTGTGTTCTCTACACTCTTCTAGGCAACAGAGGGAAAGGAAATGGAAAAGACTCACAAATGATATGTCTTGTTTAACCAACTTCAGGTAGTTATACGGTGGCATTTCTTCTTATGGAGATAAAATTAACCTGTAACAAAAAGAAGTATCTATTAAGTATATAATTGGGTGAGTTTTAACAAGTGTATGTATTCATGTAACCAACATCCAAATGAAGATGTAAGATACTTCCACACCCCTAGAAAGTCCCTTCTGTCCTCCTTTAGTCACCCTCCCTTCCCAAATATACACTTGTGTCCTAATTTCTGTCATCATGGGTGAGTTTGCTCTTGAAGCCATGTAAGCAAAATTATATAATAAGTATTCCTTTCTGTCTGATTCATTTACTCTGGGCTGTTTTAAACATCCATCCATATTGTTGTATTAGTAGTTGATTCCATTTTATTACTGATTAACATTCCTTTGTATAAATGTACATTTTTTAAAAATCCATAATCCTGTTGGTGGACATTTGTATTTGTTTCCAGTTTTTGGTTGTTAGAAATAAGGCTGCTGTTAACATTCTTGGTTAAGTTTTTGTGAACGTATATTTTTATTCTCTTGGATAAACAGCTAGGAGTGGAATTGCTCAATCACTAGGTGGGTGTGTAATTTTATAAGAAGCTCCCACCAGTTGTGCAAAGAGGCTGTATCATTTTATATAACCCCCAGCTGTGTATGACAGACCCACTTGTGCTACACACTCAGCACCAACTGTTGTCAGTCTACTTAGGTTTAGCCATTTTAGTGGGCGTGAAGTGGAATTTCAATGGGGTTTTCATTAATATTTCCCTGATGACTAATGATGTTGAGTATCTTTTCATGTATTTATTAGACACTTCTATGTCTACTTTGGTGAAATGTCTGGTCACCATTATTTTTAATTGCTTTTTATCCTTTTATTTTTGATTTCTAGGAGTCCTTTATATATTGTAAGTTCTTTATCAGACATATGTATTAAGAGTATTTTCCTCTCAGTTTATGATTTGCATTCTTTTGTTGTGTTGATTGTTAAGGTAAGATCCCCCTAATTTTTTAACTTCTAGATTAATTTTAGTTTTCAATTACAGTTTAGATTATATTCTTCTGTATTAGTTTCAGGTGTACAGTATAGTGGTTAGACAATCACATACTCTACAAAGAATTCCCCCCAATATTTCCAGCTCCCTCCTGACACCATATTGATTTGCATTTTTAAATAGACTTTTTACAAGCAGTTTTAGGTTAACAGAAAATTGAACAGAAGGTACAGAGAATTCCTGTATCCCCCCCACCACCACTACCTACATGTATCCTCCCCCACTATCAACATCCTGCACCAGTGTGGCCTTTTTGCCACAGTGAATGAACACATTGTTATCAACCAACATCCATAGTTTACATCAGGGTTCTTTCTAAATGTTGTGCATCCAATGGGTTTAAACAAATACATAATGACAGTTACCTACCATTGCAGTGTCATACAGAGTAGTTTCAATGTCCTAAAATTCCTCCCTGCTCTTCCTCTTCACCCCTCCCTGGCCACAACCTCTGACTACCACTGTCCCTGTAGTTTTGTCTTTTCCAGAACGTCATACAGTTGGAATCATATAATATGTACCCCTTTTAGATTGGTTCTTTCACTTAGCAATATGCACTTAAGGTTCTTCAATGCTTTCTCAAGACTCGACAGTTCATTTCTAGTTAGCACTGAGTAGCAGTCCATTGTCTGGATACACTGCAGTTCACTTATCCAGTCACCTGTTGAAGGGCATCTTGGTTGCTTCCATGTTTTTGCAATTAGTAGATAAAGCTGCTATAACTATCCTTGTGCAGATTTTGTGTCGACATAACTTTTCAGCTCATTTAGGCAAATACCAAGGAGTACCACTGCTGGATCACATGGTAGAATATGTTTAGTTTTAAGGGAAACTGTCAAATTGTCTTCTAACATGACTGCACCATCTTGCATGTCCATCAGCAATGAACGAGAGTTCCCATTGCCTCACATCTTCACCAGTGTTTGGTGTTAGTGTTTTGGATTCTGGTCATTCTAATAGGTAGTAATAGTATTTCACTTTTGTTTTAATTTGCACTTTCTCAATGACATGATATTGATAATCTTTTCATAGGCTTTTTTGCCAATTGTACATCTTCAGGTTTTTGCCTATTATTTAATTTTATTTCTCTAATTAAAAATTTCATGATTACATTGTATACATGTCAACACAATCAAGCTAATTACCATGCCCACCGCTTCACATAGTTATTCTTCTTTGTGTGGTAAAAACACTTAAGATAACTTTCTGAAAAATATGGACCACTCCACGAACCTGCATGTCGTCCTTGTGCAAGGGCCACACTATTCTTCTCTGTACCGTTCCAATTAGGACGTGTGCTGCCAAAGCCAATGCTCAAGGTTTCATTGTGTTCTGCGCATTTTTCCAGTTGTTCCAACACCATCTGTTTGAAAGACTTCCCTATCCCATTGACCTGATTTGGCATCTCGGTAAATAATCAATTAACTGTGCATGTTGGCTATATTTTTTTATTTGATTATTCTGCTCTATGCACATACACACACTTTATTTTATGGCTCTGCATATAATCAAGGCTTGACCCATTATTATAATGTACATATACTATATTTATTATAATTACATTCATTTTTAAAATTGTCACTTAAAAATAAAAATTAAAACATTTTCACGGGTCCCTGAAAGTACTGTGGGCTTTAGGCACTGTGCCTGAGGACAATTGGCCCTTTTAGGGACAAGGCTTGCTCCCGCACATGTAGCCTCGTCAGAATCGAGGTGAAGAGGCTTCTGAAATGTCCTCTAAGAGCCTTGGCTGGGTTTGTAGGCCCTGAGAGCAGCCATTATCTGGTAGCCTGTGATCAGTTACTCATAGCATTATATTTTCACTGTATTATCTCTGATCCTTCAGTAAAATCTGGCTTGCTTTGCAATAACAGGTGGTATCATCTCTACATAGGAATTTGCTGTCTGTGGTTGAAGGTACCCCATTTTTATGAGAAACTCTGCAATAGCTCTGCTTGTATGGCGGGGGTGGCAAAGGGGAGAAGGGTACGTTTCTTCCTTAGCTTATTATAATTAGAGATATTTGTATGAAAATAGCATCTCTGTTGCTTAAGTGTTGCTCAGCTCCTGCTGATCCGTTCTCACTCACAGGCATGTCCTTTGTGATATACTACTTACTGTGGAAATGATTATCCTGTCATGGAGAAAAGAGTCTCATGAATTTAAATGAAGAATGAGTGGCAGGAGCAAAGGAACTATGCCAAAAGCCAAACATCCCATCCCATTTCATTTCCTCCTGCCTGTTAAATATATATTATATTATAAAGTTGGGTATATCAACTTAAAAAAATACAGTTTCAGGTTTAATGCTAAATGATGACAAAGGGAAAAATTGAAAAGAAAAGGCACACTATAATGCTGACACTCCATACAGAAGCAAGAGTGAGTTCGAGCTAAGGAACACTCGACAATAATAAACATACACCATCGGGCCGTAGTACCATGGTTTAGATACATAATTAAGCTATGTGTGTGACTGACTTTTGATGAGTCGTTGAGGTGATGCAGGCGTCCTTCGACAGGTAGGGAGCAGAGTGCTGAGGCAGAAACACAGTGGGCTTTGTATCAGACTGAGCTGGATTAAATATCACTCACAAGTATTGACTTCAGACAGGCTACTTGCCCTTCTTTGAACTCCAGTTTCATCAAGCATATAATTGGAATAAATTTGTAGGGATGTTTTCTAGGCTATTTCACTGGCATGGACTCGTATCAGTAATTTATAGCCAATGTCTGCTCCTGTTGGTCATCGCACTCATTCCAGCAGGCCGGTGCCCGCTCTGTACAAGGTATTAAATTTTCTGAATATCATCTGTGTCAATTAGGACAGGATGGGCTACACTACAGTAATAATTTCTGACATCTCAGTGGTTTAACACAGTGAGATTATATATTTTCTTGCTTTCATAGAGTCCCGTGTGGGTCTAGCAACTGTCCTGCCTCTTGTGACTGACAGTTTCCAGTCCAAGGTGTTATAGCAGGAAAGGGATGTAGATGAGGAGGCATATCAGCTTTTTAAAATTTCCTTGGCCAGAAAGAAACAACTGTGATTTCTACTCAGCCCATTGGCCAGCACTAGCCACATGGCCCCAACCTATCTGCAAGGGAGCCTGGGAAATGTAGAGGAGGTTACAGAGTCATTGCTGAGCACTAACTGTCTTTGCTACATCACCTCTTGTTTTGTGAGGATGAGATGAAATGTATACAAAGGATTTATAATTGTACCTGATGAACTAGGTCACACCACAATGGCCGATCCAGGTTGAAGTCTTGGTGTGGATGACAAGTTGGTTGAGATTATTTTCACTTGTACCTGAAATCAGCAAAGAAACAAAAGGAAGGGTACACACAGAATTAACTAAAATTTCAGGGCAGTGCATGTTGAAAGCGGCACCCCAATGCCCCCATCTGCCTTGCTCCTTAAGGAATCAAGTCTCAGGTTCAGCAGGCAGCAATCAGAGTAGGACACCTGGGGGAGGAACTGGCCAGGTCAGAGGAGCCCAGGATAAATAATTGCCACTCTGCTAGGCTGGGCGATAGTGGCGGTGTAGGGTATGATGGGGAGAAGTCCACACGCAGGGCCCACCCTATCAGGGTACAAGAATTTCCTGCTGGAGTCATAGTTGCCTATTACATGGTTTATCCCTTATTGCATTGTTAAGACTGCATTAATAATTCCCTGAGTTCATACTTTATGTCCATAGTAGAATTACACTGGACACTGTAGGGGATGCTAAAGGAAAAACCTAGCCTCTTCTCCTAAGGAATTTATAATCTAATTGAAGAGATGAAGTCACTAGCAGTAAATAAGCCCATTGATAAGTGGTGAAGAAACATACCTATATACTATACCTAACAAAGAAAATTAAAAAATAGGGCAGTATATAATATGTTAATCTTGAGGCACAAATGGCCAAAAAAAAAAAAAGAATGAAAAGAGAGAATAATTACTAGAAAACGTAGTAGAAGTCAGGCAGCAATGATTCTCCAAGGGCAGTTAAGAAATATTTCAGTTTAAGTTCAAGTGCCAAAGCTAGGAAGTGCAGAGAACTTCAGATCCCATTTAACACCAAGGATGATCGAGGAGGCTGAAGAAATTTCCACCCAGTTTCTGTGGACAAACTTGAATCTGTGGGAATGGAATGCACATGAGCATTCCCCTGGGGCTCCCCACGAATGCCGGGGAAGACTGGGAGACGCAGCTGAGGCCTTGCAGTTGCCCAGCAAGGGCCTAATGAGAAAGAAGAGTTGGGCATTAACATATTCATACCCGCAAGTTAGAGGACTCTCTGAGTTATGCTACCATTTCAATCATGATTGGTATATGGTTTCAATCTCATTATATTGTAATCATTTTCCCATATTCTGAAATAATCCTTAAAATATAATTTGTAATGGAAGGAAAATAATATTTCTCAAGCATTAGATAGCATGTGTTTAGAAACATACATTCTTTCCTTTGATTTTTATAATATCAACGTGAAGTAGGCGCTATCATCACTCCTGTACAGATGCAAAATCTGATCTGAGGCTAGGAGCTATTAAAGGCACATAGCAAGTACCCGATTGCACTGGGGTGAAACCTTAGTTTGAAAGCCTGTCTTCTAACTGGTGTATTATACTACCTGTCGTGTGCTGCCGTGTTGCCGTGCCACTGTTAAACAGATCCCCTCTTGTTGAATATGTACGTTGTTTCAAGGGTTTTTTTTAGTACCAGTAACTTATGGTAACCATTCTTGCACATCAATCTTGTGTGTACAAGCTTTATGTACACCCTTATATGCAAATCCCTTTAACAGTGCATATTCTGGAGGATGAGCTCCTTACAGAGAAGATCCTGCTCCTCAGAGTTTAATCATTTTAATGTTTTTTATATTATCAACTTTTCCAACTGAAAAGTTTTATTAACTATAAGTTCATCTCCCCCATGAACTTTATAGTATATAAAAGTGACTTCCCTTAAAACCTCCCCCATGGTGGATACCGAAAATTTAAAACTTTTTGTCAATCTAACAGCAAAACATTCAAAGCTTAAGAGTCCCACCAGAGTACCTGGATTTGTGGTGTGTTAGCAACCCTTGGTGTTCCTCATGTGGCATTAGTCTTTAATACAATAACAGATGTTGCATTAATCGTAATTCATTGCATATTTAGCACATAGCCTCTCTTGGACCATAATAAGACATTTACAGGAGAATGGGAAGGGTTTACAGGAACAAATTTAAAGGACACATGGACAAAAACTAGGGGGAGGGTGGTAATGGGAGGGAAGTGGGGAGGGTTGGACGGATGGGCTGGATTGGGAGTAAAAGGGAGAAAACTGTACTTGAACAATGATTAAAATAAAAAAAAGAAATTTACATTAAAAATGTTGTGTTGAAAGCCCTGGCTGGCATAGCTCAGTGGATTGAGCGCGGGCTGGGAACCAAAGTGTCCCAGGTTCGATTCCCAGCCAGGGTACATTCCTGGGTTGCAGGCCATAACCCCCAGCAACCGCACATTAATGTTTCTCTCTCTCTCTCTCTCTCTCTCTCTCTCTCTCTCTCTCTCTCTCTCTCTCTCTCCCCCCTCCCTTCCCTCTCTAAAAAATAAATAAATAAATAAAATCTTAAAAAAAAATGTTGTGTTGAGTCGCTGAAATTTATTTAATTGAGGTCAGCAGCATTGGTCAACCAAAGACACGCATTCCGCAGGTCAGGAGACTTCTAACTAATCCATGTCTGAAATCCTGTCTATGAAGGACACAGACAGAGAAAAGCTCTGTCCTTTCACCTGTGGTCAGGGCACTGTCGGCGACCCTTGTCCTGGTTTGCATTCACAGGTGGACGAGCAGGAGCCAAAGCTGGGAGTGCTGCTCTGCGGTATGAATAGGATTAGGCAAACAAAGGAGTGATGATGGAAACTCAAATTTTTCTTAATGCTAACTGTTAGGAAATGAGTTTTTTAAATGAGTGTGCATAGCTCTTTGTTTCAGGGAAAATGAAAACCAGCCACAATTCAAAAAATAATGTCTGGGAAATCTGTATAGGTCATCAACTAAAACATAAGTAAGGTTGTTCTTTGAAAAATAATTTAAATGTTCCTTGCAAGTATTAAAACTACTTAAAACTAGTGGCATGCTTTTTTTTGTTAAGTAGGCTAAAGCTACCTTAATTGTATCCGTTCAGCTCCCTGAGCCTCAGTGTCAACAAAGAAGCTGCCTTAATTCCTAATTTCAGATAAAACACCACCGTGCAAATGTGTATATTAAAGTGAAAAGCAGTGGTGCGTGACAGTCTCAGTGTATTAAGAGCATAGGCTTTTGAGCCAGAAAAATTGAGTTGATGTGAAGTTCTAGCTGCTGTTTAATTTGGAGTGAGGGACAACAGCTTCATATCCTGAACCAGGGGTGTCCAACCTTTTGGCGTCTCTGCACCCCACTGGAAGAAGAAGAGGTGTCTTGGGTCACACATTGAATATGTTGTGGCACATAATCACATAAAAATCTCATAACATTTTAAGTAAATTTACGATTCTGCGTTGGGCCACCTTCACAGCCATCCTGGGCCGCAGTAGCGGTGTATATATTCACCTGCAGCCAGGTCCTGAGGCTTAGATAACGTGCATCCGGAATGACTAGACATGATAGATGGCTAACGAGTGTAACTCGTTTTATTATTCAGTGTGTTCTTGGTAGATAGACCAGTGCCCTGATCTGTAATTGTCTCGCTATTCTGTCCTCATCAGGATTTGACTTGAGAGTAATAGAATTTGCTTAGTTATATGTAACAACTTGTCATCCTCACTGAGAGCCCTGTTAGACGGGAAGTAAATAATCTGTAGTCCGCTATTTTCGGCAAGCAGTCATTCCAGCCAGGGTCCAGATGATGAAAACCAGAAAACGGAGATGCAAGATCCGAGGGCGAGACAATGAAAAACAACTCTTGGACAACGCTGAGGAAATGGATAGTTTCAAGGCAGACAATACATTCAAAAATAAGAATTAGCATTAGATCTGTGTAGTGAATTTTGTGTTTTGAGCTGAAATGGCCAGTGCTAAAGGCTTTCATACATTTCATGACCTTGTAGTCTGTTAAGTAGCTAAGTGATTGTTATTTTTATGTATTTTATGCAGCAAAATAAATGGCTATTTAAGTGCTTTTTGATATGTGAAGCGATGTACTTGTTAATTGCCAGTAGGACGTGTCCTTCATTCAGTGAAATCTCTCCCCTGTCTGTCGATGGTTTTGCTTCCCTGGGCTGCCGGCCAATGGTCTAAGGCGATTCTGTTGTTGAGGACTACCCAGGCTGGAGAATCGAAAGATCTCTGCCGGGCATTAGTAGCTCAGCGGGCCGTTCTGTTAATGATTCTGGTTAGATTTTACATCACTGTCTCTTTTACTCATTGTCACTACTTGAGCAGTGCCAAGGCCAAACTTGGACCCTGAGATTCCAAGATGGTAGGAAACCTGTCGATAAGTCACGTCCAACAGAAAAGCCACAGGAGTTATGTTCATATTCATTCATTCTTGACAAGCCCTCTTTTTTCTCAGGTGAGGGTTAGGAATAAAGACTATAATCATTTTGGCCCTGACCTCTGTGGCTCAGTGGTCACACTGACCTGTGAAGCAAATGACCCCTGGTTCGATTGCGAGTCAGGGCACAGTCCTGGGTTGCAGGACAGGTCCCCAGTAGGGGGTGTGTGAGAGGCAACCACACATTGATGTTAAAAAAAAAGACTAGAATCATTTTGAGAATAGTAAAACATCCTTTTACTAATAATGCAAAAAGAATAACCTTGTACAAAGGTCATTTTACAAGTATACAAATAGTTTTATATGATACATTGCAAAAGTGGAATGGCTTTCTCTGGGAGGATGCACGTTTTAATGCTGATGGGTATGCAAATCATGATAATTTCCACTCTGGCCAGCAATGTATGAGAAGCCTTTTTTCCACACTTTCCTCAACAGGAGATGGGATCCAGGGATAGTACCTCAGTATAGTTTCAATGTGAAGTTCCCTTTTTATGAAAATTATGCATCTTTTCTTATACTTAAGAGCCACTTGTTTGCCAACACACCTATTAATGTGCTTTATCATTTCCTATTTTGGTGGTGGTGTTTTTTCACAGACTTAAAGGAATCCTTTATGTATGAGGTTCGCCTCTGGTTCAAATTGCAAATTTTTCCAGCTTTTCGTTTATCTTTTGACTTGTGATACTTTTTAATGGAGAATTTTAAATATTTATATGGATTTATCAGCGTTTCCTTATGGGGCCTCCAGATTTTTTTAATGTTGCATTATAGTGATAATGAAATTGACATCTTTAAAACAAATCAGACATCTAAGAAATTTTATAGTAAAGTAAAAAGTAACCCAATGGACATAAAGTTATGTTCTTATACGAGGTACCTTTAAGGGTGTACAGGTTGGATATCCTCTTTTTTTTTGTCTTACATGAACATTGCAACGTGACTTAAAGTGTAATGGTTTATTCAACAATTATTCCATCTAGATGGGACCTCAAATCTTTTGTGTTGAACTTGGAAAGTCTTTCACTAATTCAAGATTATAGAAGAATCTTCCCATAGTTTTGTGCAGTACTTTTTAAATTATACTTTCATGTCTCAAGAATCTATTTTTATGTAAAGTTTGAGGGTTTTTTCCCCAGGTGGCTACCAGTTGTTGCAATAAAATATTATAAACCAGTTAAAATGCTGTTGGCTACAAGTGACAAAAGCCAACAACAACAAAAAACAGTTTAAAAATTCAATATGTTTACTGACTCACATAACAAAAAAGTGTGGGCTAGGGTCATCCCAGAGTTAACTCAGGGGTTCAGCAACGACCCTGGTTCGTTCCACTTTTTCAGGGTGTTGACTTCATTCCTTTACTCAAACTGAAAGGCTGTGTCTCTTTGACAATGTACTCAAAACAAGCTTGGTGCTATGTCATTTAACAAGATAACAAAATGTTTGTACCACTAAACTTAGACGGCCAGGTTTGCAGAATCCTTTCACACTGTAAATCAATCAAACCACATCTTTCAAAAGTTTCAGGTATTGAGCCCAATACAACAAATGTGACTTTATTATTCTCATGGAGGCTATGTGCTTACACCCTGGAGCGGAATTTGGGAAAATTGGACTCAACTACCACGGAATCAGCCATGAACTACGTCGGCTCCTCACCAAACCCCGCAGCCCACCTGCGTGTGAACCCAGGCCCCTGTCTTTCCCTAGAGTCATAGTAGAAGATACGTCTCTGCTCTGTCAAGGCCCAAGTCCAACCCTTCCACTTGGCTGGGGAACTTCGTCACTCCCTTGCTCTCCTTTATCACCCAGTCCTTTCCCCCTGCTGGACTGTTCCCATGAGCAGTCTAATGTATCTCTCCTGGCCCCCCACCTCCCTCCCACCACTGCTCCATCTTTCTTCCTCCTGCAGTGGAAACATTTCTGAAAGCTACTGTTTGTCCTCCCCTCCCATTCTCACCTCCTCCAGCTTCAGTCAGGCTTTCTCCCACCCCCACACTAATAAGAAACAATTCCTATTAAGGTTGCCTGTGGAGACATCCATGAAGTCAGGCCCCTCTGATTTTCCTCTGACTTGCTGCCTGCTGGCTCTTTCTCAGCCCTGTTCTGGCCTCTCCGCCCCCAGCATACCTCTTGCGCTCCAAGCTCCGGCCTCAGTTCTCCCCTTTACTATTAGCACTCTCTCCTGGCACCAGGGCCTTGAATGTGTTCCATTTATAGATCACGTCCAAATCCACGCCCCCTCTCCTGTCCTGTAGCCAGAAGTTAATGCTAATTTTTACAACTACCTTTAGGCATTTCCACTTGGGTGTCAAAATTAACATGTCCAAAGGAGAACCAATCATTTCTCCTGTCCTAACAAGTGATTCCTCCCAGAGTCTTCCTCATGACCTCAAATGGCATCTTCACTTACCCAAACGCTTATGTGCATTTACCAGCAAGTCTTACAGGTACTAACAGAACGGGTCTTGAGTCCAGTTACTGCTACCCCCTGGTTGAAGTGAGTGCCACGCAGCCTGGGTTACTCGGGCAGTCTCATCCCGCCCCACAGCCTCCTCTCTCCCTCCGTCCCCTCTCTTCTCCGCACAGCAGTCGGTGTGTTTTTCTACAGAGAAAACTGAGTTCTACTTCCCCCTCTTCTCAAAACCTTTTCAATGGTGTCTCATTGATAGGGGACTCAAAACTTGGAAAATTTTAGCTTAAGGCAAATAGCCATAAATCTAGCAAGTAATGTGTATGTTAAGCTTTTTGTTTCAGAAACTACAGATAAGGCCCATCTGGTGCCTGAGGGAGAAAAAACAGCTGACCTTCTGGGGTGCTGGCTGGAGATACCGCATGGAGATGTCTGTACCAAGCGACCACGCCTCCCCTTGGAATTTCAAGGCTTTTGCCAACCCGTTTGTCCTCCCCCACCCCCCTTATAAAAAGATCTAGCCAGGAAAGAAAGGGGAAGATGGTTTGTTAGGGTATGAGCCAGCCATCTTCTCGGATCGCCGGCCATCTGAACAAAGCACCTATAAAAGATTCAATTGGTGTCATTGCTTATTGGATTTGGTAGTGACAGGCAGCCGAACGCCAGTGTCTTTTCTGGTTACATCATCACCCCCTGAAACAAAACCCAGCTCCTTTTCCCGATACACAGGACTCTACAGTGTGCGGTGTCACCTGCCTAACCTCATCTCTGTCGTTTTCTCTCCTCCTCCTTCCAGGTGAAGCACTCGTATTGTTTTTCTTTCCATCAAGCACGCCGAGCTTGTTGCCATCTGAGGACCTTGGCGCATACACTGGGGATACTCTTCCTCCATACGTTTGCATGGGTGTGTCCTCATTATCGGGGCTCAGCTCAGGTGAGAGTTCTCAGCGAATCCTGTGCTTGGTAATCTACTGATTCATTGTGTCTCTCCCTACCCTCCATCTTTCCCCACCACAAAATTCCATGTCAGTATTTACACAGCATTGTTGCATAGGACCTGAAATTATCTTACTTATTGACATGTTAATCATCTCTCCCCACTGGAAGGTAGGCTCTTTTGAAGGCAGGGACAGTGGCCCTGTTATGCTCTGTTGTAGCCCTGTTACCTGAGACAGTGCCGAGCGTGCATTCAGTAGTGGGCATCCCATACGTGTTTGTTAACTGATTTACTCCCCCATCTCTGTTTTTTTTTAAGATTTTATCTATTTACTTTTAGGGAGGGAAGGAAGGGAGAAAGAGAGAGAAACATCAATGTGTGGTTGCTGGGGGTCATGACCTGCAACCCAGGCACGTACCCTGACTGGGAATTGAACCTGCGACACTTTGGTTTACAGCCCTTGCTCAATCCACTGAGCTATGCCAGCCAGGGCCCCCATCTCTGTTTTGTGCAGTCACTTTACCTCTGCTGATCTCATTTTATTCAATATGAAGATGAGGAAGCTTAAAAAAAAAAGGATACCTGAAATGCCTTCTGGCTCAGTCACCTCAATGACTATGTCCTATTACAAGAAAAATCTTGTTCCACCAAAGGTTTGTATCTATTGTAGACCTTTCGTTCATTCAGTAAGCCTTTCTGAGTGCTGACCGTAAGCCTGGTGCTGTTCTAGGTATCAGAGGCCAACTCATAGCCGTCAGGATGACAGTGCATCAGTCTTAACAAACACACCAACAGAAACGCAGAGGACGATGCTATTCTTGTTCTCCAGGCGGTTATTTACTGATGCTGCATTTTCAGGGCAGCTTTCTCGATATTATCCACACTGGGCTCTCTCTAGGTCAGCTATTACTCTTACAGTAGTTAATTGCCAAGAATTCTAGGTCAATGGATATAATTTATGTGGCTATAACTTTAGTGAAACCATGTAAAACTTAGCCATTAAGGCTGCAAAATTTCTGCAAATCTGATTTAGTTCTAATCCAAACTCTGCCATGCTTCCTAATTTAATTTCAGCATGACTTGAAATAAGAAAATTTGAATTTTATGAATCTAATGGTTTAAAAAATGAATAAAATGAGAGTAAAAAGGGACTCTATTTATATACATTCAGGTCATGATGGGCGGAAGAACTGCTAATTCTCTTGTCAAAATTTGAGCCGATTTAAAATCTGAATTGGAATGAGTGTGTGGGTAGAGAGAATACTTAATCAAGTGTCTACAATGAAAATAAATCACTTTCAGAACTGACTACAGAGAATGAAAAATAGCTAAGAAAAGTGAATTGTAATACATTGTCATTTGCTGCCATTTGCAAATGGCATTGTCACTGCCATTTGCTGGCATAGGCTGCAAATCACTCATAGAAAGCAATGTGTGCTTACATTTGCTTTAATCAATCATATAAAAGGATACAATATAGTTATAGAATGCTTTAATCTTGTCTATAAGCCCTGTATTTAAAGCCTTATATTGGTCAAAATGCTTGCAGTTGGGAAGGAAAACAGAAATCCAATACAAATTTACTTAATAAACAAAAATGGGGAGCATTTATTTTTTTCATGTAACTGGACAAGCCAATAACAACTAATGTGATGTCATCAGTGAATTATTTCCTTCTAATCAGAAGGGCTCTCCTTCTGGTGGCAGCTCAGCATTCACACCCTGCCAGCTTATCAAACTCAGAAAGTCTACTGCAGTAGCTCCAGTAAAGAAATCCTAGGCAAGATCCCAACTGGCCTGTTTGGAAAGACTAGCCAAATGTATTTAAAGGCGCTTCTCATAGCTTTTGCTTTTCTCCTTCAAAACTGCTATTCCTGTAGTCAGCTGAATTTTAGGTAAATTTTAGGAGGCTGTAATCTGACTAAATGGATTCACCTTAAGATATTTACTGTGATAGCTTTATCATTTGGAACCTGAATGAACTGAAAATTGGTATAACATCAAAACAAGAAAGGGAATTTAAGGTAGTGTGGATGAAGACCGTTGTAAGCAGGTGCAAGAAGTTAACTCAATGTAGAAGATGTTGTAGTCTTTCCATACACACGGCATGCCAATCTGGCCATCTCTGCCCGACTACCCACAACACTGGTGAGAGCGAATATTTGGAGGTGTACTGGGGAATGCTGTGGAAGTGGTCTACCCTTGATTCAGGCCATAAGGGTACACTGTCCGTAGAGAACAGAAAAGCAATGACAAAACTAAGTCAGCTTGCCTTATTTTTATCACCATGTAGAGAAATTCTAAACATTGTCAGTGATACAATCTCCCTCTCCACCTTGATGGACCAGGCCCACTGTCCCTGCATCCCCTTGGGGTTTCTTGCCAATACTTCCATGTCCCCATTCCAGCATACCAGAATAGAAGTCAGAGCCCTGGCATACTGTTTTCCACAACTATTGACACCCGACTAAGAGAACTGATGTGTTGGTGACTTGCAGTACAAGGAAAAGAGTGAACTGTAATTCCAAAAAAATTAATGCAAAGACTGTGCTTCATAAAATGGATTATAATAACTGTCAGAGTATGTTATAAACTGCCCTGGCTGGTGTGACTCAGTGGATTGAGCACTGGCCTGCGAACCAAACGGCTGCTAGTTCGATTCCCAGTCTGGGCACATGCCTGGCTTGTGGGAGAGATCCCCAGTAGGGGGCGCATGAGAGGCAACCACACATTGATATTTCTCTCCCTCTCTTTTTTCCTCCCTTCCCCTTTCTAAAAACCACATAAATAAAATCTTTTAAAAATGTGTTATAATCAGTAAATACAAGCTTGGATCATAAAATAATAGAATTAGACACCCAAATTAATTCAGATGAGCAAAAGAAAGTTGTGACAAATAGCTGAATAATGTTAAATAACTGTTAAACTAATTTGAGAGCAAGCATATGAATTTGATTTGGACCAGAGGCTGTGCCATTTCCCTCATGACCTGGTTAAGTCCTGCCCCTGCATGGAGTATCGCTGCTAGTCCAGCAGGTGGCACTCTTCCCTTTGTGCACTAGTACTAAACTAACCACTTGCTGTGTACAAGGTAGTTTCGAGTTTAGAGTCTTGCCGTCAGGAGAACCCGTAGAGTCTGTTTATCTATGGCAATAACGTGGTTATAACTTTTATAAGGGCAACTGTGCTGATCTGGTCTTTGTCAAGTCTGAGGATTGGTATCTATGAATCTAAATGCCCCTTTGGTTCTAGAGTTTGTCTTTCTTAGTTCTAAGCCTTTACTGGTTTTTGTTAAAATACTTGGACTCGGTGTCTAGGGTCTTATGCAATGCTACAGACCCATATAAAATTGTGACAACTCATATTTGAAAATTACATTGAGCAAAAGCAATGCTTCTCAATTTAAAAAAATCTATCTTTTTCTAATAAAAATTCCATATCCTCCTGGACCTCCTGAAAACTTCCCCTAAAGAATCATTGATGAGCACTGGCCAGTGAGGCTCAGCTGGTTGAAACACCATCCAGTGGACCCATGGGGTTCAATCCCGGGTCAAGGCACACACGAGAAGGTCGATGTTCCTCTCTCTCTCTCTCCCTCCCTCCCTTCCTTTCTCCCTCCTCCCTCTCTCTCTCTCTCTCTCTCTCTCTCTCTCTCTCTCTCAAAGGAATAAAAAAATGTCCTTGGGTGTGATTTTTTAAAAAAAGAATCATTGATGAACAGAAGTTGGATTCCACCTCCTACCCTTTCTCCCTAAAGATGATTTTATCCAGCTTAGTTTTCTATTGTTTGTATTATGAAAACAGCTTTTTATGTCTTTCAAATCTACACTTTAAATATAAGGCAGACATGTTTTTCCTTTTCAAAATTGGCCCTGGTGCCTTGCCTCCTGTAAAGTGTGATTTGGTGGTCACAAAACAAAGGTACTATGGTAAGCAGAAGAAGAAAAAGAACAATTATTAAAATGCTAGTAAAATAATTAATAAACAGACATCTTTTCATGTATTCTTGTCACGCTAGCTTCATTTAGAGAATACTAAGTATATACTATGCATAGTAATATACATATAATGAATTACATATATGACCTCATTTAATTTTCACGGATACCCATTTAAAAAATGAGGACTATAAGTCTTCGAACACTTACGTTATTTTTCCCAAACCATGTGGCAAGTTAATATCAGAATGAGGACTAGAGCTTCTAAAGCTTATTCCCCCGAGAAAGATAGAACATATTAGATTATTCCAACAATCTTGCTAGTAAGTGAAGGAGCTTCACTAAGGAAAATTATAAAATGACTTTCAATTTTATAGTTGACTTACTTTGTAGAACAACCTATTAAAGATATTGTTGATAAGGTGAGGCGTTCTTTAGAAACTGTACAAAGAAGGAAGTGTTAAGGAGAGGAAAGGTAGGAGTGGGGCAGAGACTAATTTAATTGATTTTATAGTTTCCTGATGGTTGGCACAATCTTCAAAGAAGATAATTCAATAAAGAACATAGGAATATACATTTTAATAGGCAAAATGTGTTAATTTGCAATGTGTGTCACAGTAAATGGGTCAATGTCTTCAATATAGAGAAAGCTCTTCCAGATCAATAATAAGAAATAAATAGAAGAAAGCCAAGTACAAGAACAGTCAATTCACAGGGAACAAGTATAGCCAGAAAACCCACAGAAAAACCAATTCTTTCTCTAAATTGAACAATAGAAAATTAAACAATAAAGTGAACTCCCTAATTGTCAAATATTAAGAGGGATAATGAAAATAATGATGATAAGAAAACAGTGAAAGAGATGAAGATGTGGTTGAAGAACAGGGGAAGAGGTGTGTGTACATTGCTGGTAGATAAGTGAATTAAGCCACATTTATTCAATGAACTATCACTGACCTGGGTCTAAATACTTATTTAAATGGAAACATTCCAAATGAAAAATTATGACACAAATTATAGAATACATACATAAAGCATCAGTTTGTTTTGATAAACAAATAATTATAAATAAGTTTATATATAATTATAAAATATAATTGCACATATGTAAATCTGTAAGACTATAAATCAAGCTTGGAGTTATTGGTAATTGGGGTTATCTAAAGATATTGATGGTGAGATTTGGGTGATGGTCCCCTTTTTCATCTTGTTTATCAATAGTTTGTTTGTCAATAGTTTCTAATTTCCTATAGTAAAACCTAGATTTCTTATGTAAATAAACAAAAGCAAGATTTAAGGTAAAAGCAGTAGGGCGGTGGTTGAGAGGATGAACTCTGGGGTCAGATAACCCCAAGGGGCAGGTGGCCTCAGACAAACCCCTTAAACGTATTAACCTTGGTTTCCTCCTCTGTAAACTGATGACAATGATGACGCCTACCTCAGCGGGTTTTCGTGCAGGGTGTATTAGGTAAATGTGTAACTCTCTGTGTGCTTATTAATCAGTCCAGCCGTTACCAAGTTCCTGCTTCTGCGTTACCGGGCAGTGCAAGGTGCCTGGGGCAGTGCAGAGACGTTGGAGATGGTCCCTCCTCCGCAGGCAGCTAAACAGACAAGGGTGCTCGCTGCCCAGATAGGCAGATGTCACTGAGTCCAATGAGAATGTGGCAACCAAGAGAGTCGTGATTCTATGACATGCAAGGGAATCCCAAAACACACATTTGAAAGGTAATAAATGTCTATTTAACTAATTTTCTCCTTAAAAAAAGGTCATCTAAATGGTGAATTTTATGTATATAAATACCTCTCAATGAAGATGCTTTTAAAAGGCAATGATTTTAGTATGTGTTCCTTACCTGAAAGAAATGGTCCTAAGAATGTTTCAATACAAAATACACGGATACAATACGAAACCGAACATTGCATAAGACATTTTCTAAGCTAGCTGATTTGAGCCATCCGAAGTTGAATCTGGTTCATAAAATTATTGAATTGCTTGGAGACTCATTTTTAGTGTGTGATTAATAAAATGATGCCCACATAGGATTTGCGAATGTTAAATACTATGACTCAAATAATGAATTCCTTAATTTTTCCTGTAAACCGATTGGGAAAAAAAGTGCTTTATTTGTTTGGGTGAAAAAGGGAACAGAAGTCCTTCTGATTTTCAAGGTCTAATTAAAATTCCACTCTCTCTAGAAAATCTCTTCCTGGACCACCGGTGTCATTATTGATCATAATAGTCCCAGCTTCCATCTACTGAACACTGTGTTCCCAGGAATATGGGACGTGCCTCACAGTCCAGATCAAGTTCAATTTTGACAATAGCCCATGACGTGTTAGTAGCTCTGTTTAACAGATGAGGAGACTGAGAGAAGTAAGTTAAGCAGCTTGCCCAGGTCCAATGGCTATTAAGTTATCAGGTTAGGCTTTTGAAGCCAAGGCTGTCGGGTTACAAAGCTTGTTAACCCTACGGCACGCAAATCCGTCCTGGTACCTCGTCCCATCGGTGCACACTGCAAATGAGCAAAGAATGGTAGGTCGGAATAATCAGTCTTTTCTTCACGTGTTCCCAAACAAAAGGTGACAAGCTGAAACTATGTTCTGGCAGAAGAGCCAAATTAGTTTTCTTTAATAATAGCAGTATTCTGAGACACAATTATAGCAATTTATATAATGAAAGGAATTACTACTCTGAGAAGATGTGCTTAATTGTAAAAGCCAATATTGAGAAAAGAAGTGAACACTGAATAGTTTAGATCATTGTGTAGGTAATGATCTGGAGATGCTCTTCAGTCACTGAGATCACAGCTTGTATGGAGTCCAGATTCTTATATTTTATATGTCATTCATTCACTTACTCAGTGGCTATGTACTGAGTACCTACTATGTGCCAGGTCCTGTATTAGGCATTTGAGATACATCGGAGAGCATAATGAATTCAAATCCCGCCCTTAAAGAAAAATAATAATAAAACAAACAAAAGAAATAGCATCACCAAAGAAAATCCCTGACCTTATGGAGTTTCCATCTCAGTGGGCAGTGGCGAACGGAGAAATATATGTCAGGTGATACTAAGTGATACGTAACTAAGTGATGCGTACAGACGTATGAAGCACAAGGCGCAGAGAGATGAGGGCCGGTGTTTAAACAGGGGGTCAAGAGAACCCTCTCCGAGGTGTTAGTGTTTCCGGGGAGGTTTAAAAGAAGTGGGAGGCTTCGCGAGTGAACCGTGTGAATGTCTGAGGGAAGAGGAAGGGATTCCCAGGCAAAGGAAGAGCTTGTGCAAAGGCACCTGCTGTGGTCCTAGCAGGGCAAATCGGCCACCAGGCCTGGAACAGAGAGAGGAAGGGGAGAGTTGTCATGGTCAGGGCAGAGGAGAATGTGGGCCTAGTGTCGGTGACAGACTGGCTTTCTCTCTGAAGAAGGGAGAACAGTTAGTCAGGAGGCTATTGTGATTGTCCAGGTGAGAAACAGTGGGGGTGACAGCAGTGCAGGGGATGAGAAATGATTGGGTATTGAAGCTATTTTGAAAGTGCACTTGACCCTTGAACCGTATAGGGGATTGATTAGCAATATCAACCCTCCCAATCGAAAAACTCACCAATGACTTTGGAATCCCCCAGTACTCAGTATCCCCAGGGGACTAGTCACAGTATCCCCACAGATACCAAAAGCCACGAATTTGAAACTGGGGGATACCCAAATCTGACTTTATATTTATTGAAAAAACCCTGCATATAAGTGGACCCGCAAGGTTCGAACCCATGACGTTGAAGCGTCCACTGTAGAACTGAGAGGATTTCTGGACGAACTGGAGTGTAGGGTGGCAGAGACCGGGTGTGAGACGTGAGAAATCTTCACGTGAACGTCCTGGCGGGTTAACCGTGGAGGGAAGGGCCTTCGAAGTCCGGCTCTGTGTGCCCAGGCCATTTGACCTTGGAGGTTAAGTCAACAGGAGTCATTAAAACCCTCACTACTAAGAATAGGAAGACATGAGTGGTGTCCCTTCTGCCCAAGCTGGTCCTTACTTGGGAGAGGCTGCCAAGCTAAATCGTGGCCGTGGGAAAAGAACAGATGCCCTTTCTAACGAAATGTTTTCGATCTGTCAAGGAGATAAACGGCACCTAGAGGTCTAAGAACAGACTGATCGAGTCTAAGCCTTGGGGCTGGGAGCACACGGTAGGACCCAGCCCTGGGTTTTCCCTAAGTGTTTCGATTTCTCATTCTTTTTTTCCTTTCATTCGCCACTTCCTCCCTGGCCCAACTTCTTGCCTGCAGGAAGGTACAGTTTACCCTTGGTTCTCAAACTTTGGCAGGTGTCAGAATTAGCTGGGGGGCCTGTGGAAACACAGATTACTGGGTCTGCTCCCGGAGTTTCTAACCGGGGCAGCATGTGGTGGGGACGGGAGGGCCTGAGACGGGAGGGAGCCGAAATTTTGCATTTCTAACCGGTTCTTGGGTCATGCTTGGGAAGAGCTCTTGCTGATTGTACCAGAAGGTGTGCAAAGCCAAGAGACCTAGAACTCCACCTGGTGGGATGTTAAGCGGGGAAGGTCCCAGCTCACAGATGTCTCCAGTCACCAGGGAAATGGTCCATTTACCCCAAGGTGTTTCTGGGCGGCCCTTAACTTCTGAGAGTAAGAAGCAGAAGCCGCCGAAGAGAAGGAGCAGAAGGTCCTTCCAGACTAGACATCCCCTTGCAGCTGAGCGGAGAGGCGAGGGCGGGAGGAAGGCCCGGGGCCAGCCCACAGCTCCTCGGAGGGCGCGGACCTGGAGGAGGCGTCCCAGAAGGCGGCGCCTCTCGGAGGAAGTTGGTCCTTTAACTGCAGAGCCCGCTACCCGTCGCTTCAGCCTCCAGAAGCGAGCGGCGGGCACGCACCGGAGTCGCCAGTGCCGCCTGACGTGTGGGCCGGCCCGCCACTGCGCTCAGCACCCGCGCTCCCCGCAGCCATGGGCGCCTCGGCCTCCAGCCAGCTGGACGAGGGCAAGTGCGTCTACATCCGAGGTACGCCTCCCGGGGGACTCTTGGGACGGAAGGGCCGCCTGTGCACCGGCCCCAGGGGGGACGTCCTGAGCAGGTGCCCGCGGCCCGGCCCGGCCTCCACGCCCCTCCGCTCTCTACCTGCCGGCGCGGGGGTCCCTGTGTTCCACCCAGGGCGGGTGCAGCTGGACGGCGCGCGCCGGTCGGGTGGGGCCGGGGATGCTCGGGGAGGCGCTGCGGGAGGGCTGGGAGAGACAGGTGCAGGCTGCGGGGTGGGGCAGGACCTCCTTCCCTCCTCTGCAGCCGCCGGGGGCTCGGCGCCCCCAACCGCCGGCCCACCCAGGCCAGAAACACCTGGCTTTCCTGTCTCTGGACTTAGTGGTTCTGAGCTGTTTCTGAACTTGCCGCAGAACACCGCAGGGGATATCCCTGGCTTCTGGAGATTTCCCTGGGGATTCCTGACCTAGCGAGCAGAATTTCCCTCCTGGTCCTTCGGGTCTGGTTTTGTGAAACGCAGCCTCGGCCACAGCTTCACTTGAACTTCAGAGTGTCGCTTGGGGGGATGATTTCATCAGAGGCAGGAGGGACAGTGTCATCATGCTCCCAGGTTGTAGGGTCCCCTTCCCTCCCTTCGGAGAGGGGGGGAGGAAGCAAAAGAGGAACACGAACATAGTTTGTAACTGTTGCAAAAGTCATAGATGGGGAGAAACTCATTTTGAGAAACTTTCAGAGATGTGGTGATTCAGAAAAGAGTGTGAGGCAGAAGAAGAAAAAAAAAAACCCAGACTAAACTGAAACTGCAGGAAATCATGACTCTCGAGCTCCTGAGCACGTTCGGCCTCCCCGTCTCCCCTGCGCATAGCCTTGCCCACAACCGCCACCTGACACTTGGTTGTCTTGAGAAGTTAGTGTGTCTCTGGCCCTCGGAATACCTTCTCAATGGGGCATGACACCCTAATTCTGTAAAGAAATGGTTACGTTCTTCCTGATACCTCTCTCTGGCCCCTGAGCCTTGTGCTAAGAAGAAGGCATTTATTTGTGTTCTTATAATCCGTATATTTTTTTTTAGCACCATAGCACCTAAACCCACTTGGAAAGTCAGGGCACTTCAGCGCCGTGTAATTGATTCTGTGGATTTCTGCGGTAGTGTTTTTGGCACTTGAAGGTCATCCACATCCCATATGGTCAGGGGATAAAAGTTGGTCAAGGATCCCTTTGCTGTTGTTTATTTAAAATGGGAAAAAGACGGATGGCCTGTTTACATTAGCAAAAGAGCATAAAGTAAGCTGGCCTTAGCCGTACATGTTTGGCTCCAGTCTTGTGGTACAGGGCACTGAAATAATGTACGTAATAGAGCACGTGAGAAGGGGCTTGCATGGAGCTATTAGCAAAGCAAGTTTCTGGCACTTCTTTTATAAGATTTTGTCTCACCGCAAAGCCTAGAAACACCGGAAGTTGGAGCTTGGCCATCTGTAGTCATCAATGGAAGTCAGCAATGAGAGAGTTAACTAGCTTGAGAAGACTTCATGGTCCTGACTATCCGTGATGCTAACGTCGTACTCATGATAAGAGAATGTATGATCTCCTTATTCCTGAAATTAGATTATTCTACGTACAGAAGGATGAGATAGCTAGCACCCAGGAAGGACTTACAGGACAGTCACCGCATCTTCTAGTTTTGTTCAACTTTATCTCCTCATTCTTTGTCTGGGAGGGCACTTTCAGGGGGTGTAGGGACAGAGGGAAGAGTTAACGTTAGAATACCTCCAGAGAAAAAGAGATGTTGCCTGATTTGAGCGCACAAGTCTTGCCAAAGAAGAAAAGTGTGTTGGAAAAATGCATGGGGTTGTGAATTGTTAGCGGATGAGCAAATAAAGGTCATGGGACTATGATTTCCTGATGGCTTTGAAGCCCCAGATCCTGGGGGAAAAGAATGAGGCAAACCATAACCCTACCTTCACCTCTTTGCCCATCCTTCAGCCCATGCATTTCTCAAGCTAGGATTCAATTGTAAGCAGAATGATTGAAAGTATGATAGTAAAGTTTAAATACATTTTTATGACCCGTTTTTCATAAAGTAGCTGCCAGTGAAATATTTTAGATTTGAAAGCTCTTTTAGCTGAGACAATAACTTCCTTTCAAGCTTGATAAACTTGCTAACATATGGAGAATAACTTGTCAGTGGATGAGTACTTGGAGTGCGTTTTGTTAACTTAATCTTGTATGTGTTAGAAGCAGCTGTCTGAATCAACATTTACTTTTAGATGAATCATTTGACAGCTGCCATTTGGTTTGTGTGCCTTGAAACTTGTTTTAATAGGGACTGTTGTCACGTGGATGGGTAAAGGGTTATCAGAGCTGTTATGGACTTACTTCATGTCTAAAGATATTAGTTTTGCAAATTATTTCAACACTCGTGTTTCTTACAACAAAATAAAGTTTCAGGAATGTTCCTAGAAGACTTTCAGTAATTTCCCTCGATAAGGTGCTTTTATTAATGAACGACAGAGACCAACCTGTGATCATATGGGCAGTATAATCTGTTGGCTTTCAGTGAGGACCTGAATGTGTCCTTCTCTAATGAGAAAGAAAGCTCAGGGGCCAATTTAGGACACTTTTCTGTCTCTGTCTCTTTTTTTTCAAAGATTTAATCTATTTTTAGAGAGAGAGGAAGAGAGGGAGAGAAACATCAATGTGTGGTTGCCTGTCACATGCCCCCAACTGGGGACCTGGCCCAAAACCTAGGCATGTACCTTGACTGGGAATCAAACCAGCGACCCTTTGGTTCACAGGCTGGCGCTCAATCCACTGAGCCACACCAGCTAGGGCACTTTTCTTTTTTTATGCCTTGTTTCCTTTTTCTTTCTAAACCTTTGGCATGCCTGAAAGTGAATTCTAGCTTCAAAAATACAATGCTTTCCTGTTTAAACAATCTTTTTTTTTCTTTTAAAAATTACCATTGAATTGCAATTCAATGGGTGGGGGCTGGTGGACACTTCTAGGCCTGGTAGCAACAAATAGCAGTTAGGGAAACTGTTCTTTTCCTGGACTTACTCATAGTCAGCCACACGTATCATATAAAGAGCCCATTGGCTCCCTCTGAAATGCTCATCAGTGATCTGATGCTTTAAAGTGAGAAATGAGTTTCTGCTTAAACACAGCATGTATTTCTCTCAGGGGAATTTTATCAGATTTATACGGTAAAGGTTAACTTAGGTGACTGTATAAGAAACTTGTGCAGGTAACAGTGTCTAACGTGAAGTCTCCATAGACGAGGTAGGCTTCTCAGTCTGGAAGTGTGGTAGCTGTCCACACATTTGCTTATTCTCCTGCCAGGGTTTGCTGGTCGGAGGGGGGCAGAAGACCTGATCTGATTTATCTGGATAATTGTGATAAGGTGATCTTAGAGCTCAATTTATCTGGCTAACTAACAATGGTAGTAGGAAGTGGGTAAAGATTACACCACTGCTATTTATCTCAGTTCCTAATTTGTAGAAAGGAGTGGATTCTCCTAAAAAATGGGGACTTGCAGCTGTCCAGGTGGGAGGGGCAGGGATAGGCGAAAGAAGGAGAGGACCCAGTACAAACAATGCACAAACATATATCGACCCCGGTGTATTTTGATTTAAAAAATGCCTTCAAGCATGCCAAACTACTGATGAAACTAGCAGGAATTTAAAATTATGAAAATGATGGCAGATTGAGAATTTCTGGTGGCAATAATTACTTTCTCCCACCTTTAGTTTTTGTGACTGGAAACCAAGAGTTTGGAAACATAGTGTGAATTGAGAATTTCTTAGGTTCAGCTGAAATAAAGACACAGAACTGAGACGGATTAACATTTTCTCCTGTACTTGGGGAAGAAACTGTGACCTTCTTTCTTGGGTCCCTATTCATGCTTTGCTGAACTCCTACAGTCAGACAGTAAGTCCCGATCTGCTCTCGATGAAACACATCTTTTTGCTGTAAGCATTGGCTGCAAGGGGACCACATTCCCAAAGCTCCTTTAGGGGCAGTAAGTCCTAACGTGGCAGTAGTGATTTTCCTGTCTGGACGTTGAAGTTTCCTTTTGCTGTGGACTACTGAACTGACTGTAGGCTCACTCCATTGTAACCTTTGGGCAGGGCTGAACTGGGTTCCCAGGGAGAAAGTGCAAGAGCAGGAGCTCAATTTGTAACAGTAGTTTCTAATATAACTAAAATAAATGCACCGTGAAAGTTTTAGAAAATATGCAGTGTGCATTGTGGTGGTGAATTTTAATCTCCTAAAGGGAAATTTTAATTTTTTTTGTCGGTAAAGCTAGGTGATACCATTTAAAGAAAAAAGATACACATAGCAATTTTTTAAAATTTTATTTTAATCATTGTTCAGGTACAGTTTTCTGACTTTTACTCCCATTCCAGCCCACCCACCCATCCTTCCCCACTTCCCTCCCATTACCACCCCCCCCTAGTTTTTGTCCATGTGTCCTTTAAATTTGTTCCTGTAACACAAAGCAATTTGCATTGTGAAATGCAAAATGGAGGTGGAGAGAAGGTAAAAGAATAATGGAAAGGAAGACAAAGGAATAAAAGGGCATGATTAATCTGTTTCAGTCTATTTAAGCCACTTGAGTAACGCTTAGGACTTGAGGGCTAAAATTCTAACAGTTGCGAACTAACACACACACACACCACCACCACCACCACCACCACCATCACCACCACACAAAACTGCAAATGCAATACAGATTTTCTCCTTGGAAAATGAAAATTCATTTTAAAAAGACACTAGCAAGTTGCTGCCAATAGGAAAATGCAAGCCAGCTTATAAAAGTGCCTATTATTTTTTCTTGGTCCTACATGTTTTTTCTCACTTAGAGGAGAGAGGGAAAGGTTTAGGGATGTGAAAGCAATTAATTCCGTTCGGGACATGGCAAGGTCTAGGACCTGAAGTTTATGTGTTCGTGCTTGATGTTGTTTGGATCTTGATGTCTGCGGGATTAGAATAAATTAATAGTTTTTACTAGGGGCCCCGCAGTGATTTAGAAAAAGTCCATAGCCTGAAGGAATTTTGGAAAAAGACTAAATGTCCCTATGCCAAATCATGTGGATTTTTCCTTCTTTTTTTTTTTCAAATAAAATATAGGTTTGGAAAACCACATGATACAAATGCTGAGCTTAGTGAGTCATTTTCAGGCACGTATCCTTGCACCATCACCCAGGTCAAGAAATGGAAGGGCTTCCCGAGCCAGCCGTGGCAGACGCCTTCACTGAGGGCTCTGTTCCCAATCCTGGACCTTTTTGTCTCTCCCCAAATAACCACTGTCTTCAGTTATCTCTTGCTGCCCCCCAGCTCCCCAAAAGATCACTGCTCTTACAACTACTTATTTGCCCACAATTCTGCTACCTGTCCTAGGTCCAGCTGGGCAGTTTTACACTTTGTACTGCCCGGTGGGCATCCATTCCTGTGGCTGCTTTCTGCTGGCAGATTGGCTGGCAGAAGTCTCACTGTCACGCTGTCCTCAACTCGGAGGGCTTTCTGTCCCCCTTGGTCTGGGTGGTCTTTTTATCTGTCTGTCTAGTAGGATACTGGACTTTTAAAGTGATAGGTCAGGATTTACAAGAGTGCAAAAGTTTCTAGAAGCTGCCAGGGTTTCTTATGTTTTAGCCCCGGAACGGTTCAGCATTACTCGCTACATTTGATTGTTAAATCAAGTCTGAGGCCAGCCCTGATGCAAGGGGAGGGGACTCTGCAAAGTCAAAGACACCACGAGTTAAGGCTCCTTGGAGGTGGCTGTGGTAGCCAACCACCACACCACGCACTCATCCGAGATTTTATAGGAATGGCATCCTTATGTTACCCTATGGTTCTATCACCCAGCAATGCATCTTTAAGCACTGTAGTGTAGTCTTGCCCATTTAAAAAATATCTGTTTTAACTTTCTTTTAATCTACAGTTTTCCCTTCCATCTCTGTCTCTTACTTGCTTATTATCTGTGGAAGGATCTGGGCCATTTGGCAGGCAGGGTTTTCCACAGTCTGGAATTTGCTAGTGATGCAAATGCCACATATTTCTCTTGGATTTCCTGCAAATTGACAGCGTGACAGTGAGACTTGATTAGACTGGGGATTCATAGTTTTGAGAAGACCACAGATGGTGCTATGTCCTTCACCTGGGGGCACATGGCATCTGGTTGTCTCTTTTTGTGGTGTTAGCAACCATTGAAGGTCATTGCCAGGGCCCAACACTTCACTGGGGGGGGGTGTTAGATTATGGTGCTGTTCTAATTATGTCATTTCATTTTCACTTATTAGCCAGAATAATTTTATAGAGTGCTACTTTCCTTCGCTATGTTTGGTTCCTCTGTGTTATAGTTCATATAGGAAAGACAGGATTCAACCGTTATCCTTTCCTTTTATTTACCAGTTTTCCAGGTAATTTATTGCTTTCCTGTCATCCTCTGAAGGTGATTGAGTAACTTAAGAAATATCATTATGAATTCATGAATGCCACTGTAATTCTTATCCTCACTGAAGCTCAAATTTTCCATTGGCAATGAAAACTCTTCAAGTTGGCTTCCGAGTCCTTTTGAAATACCCCTAACCGTATTTGGTAGCTTCCTTGCCATCTGGTAGGTCAGGGTGTATCTGAGGCTCATCTTGCGTATTTCCTATCCTATCTCTACAAAAGAGAAATAGTATTTTAAGATGACTCTTTCTCTCAGTGGGAAATGCTATTCTAAGATGACAGTTTGGGCCTCAGGAGGCTCATTGCCATGACTGGGTTGGCCATTGTTTCGGGACCTTTCTGGTGGACAAAACTAGGAAAAAGTTTATATTTCTTACATTATATTTATATTTCATTTTTCTTGGTTCTCAAAACACAGAATGAAAGAATCCCCAAATTCTATTTGCTTTAACCCACCTAATACCTACAAGAGGATCTGGCAACAACATGAATACTACGACCATCAGTTACGGTTGTAGAAAACTATTGAACTGTTTTAAGAAGGAGTAACAAAATTTTTGTATATGCTGTCTCCATTCTCTGCCAATTTTGTTTTATGATTTTACTATGTCAGAGAAGTAACCATCATATTATGTATCTTCCCTTCCCTACTCATTTTTAGAAGTAGGTCTTATTTAATACCTCAGTCCTTATGGTGCTCTCTCTCTGGTGTTTGAAGCTCAGGGTCTAGTAGCTTCCTCAAGAAGAGCTCATGGGAACAGAAAAAAGTAGGAAAATAGGCTAATTTGGTGGTACAGCGTTATCGCCAAAGGTCAGCTTATTTTTAATCTTTCTACCCTCTTTCTACTAAGACTGGCTTCTCTTATGGTTGAGAGATGGCTCGAAGTATCACATTCTTAGGTAAAACGGCATCTCAGAGGCTGGAAAGAGGACTCTCTCTCCTTTGAGTCTCTTCATGCGAGCACACTGTTCCCAGATGCCTCACTAGCAGACTCCCGCCGACCAGAACTGGGCCACACATGCCTTCAAGCTAATCCATCCCTGGCAAGAGTGTGGAAATATCACAATTTGGTTAGATGGATCCAGATTCACCCCAGGGCTGGGGCCAAGGGTGGCCTTTTCTGAAGCATTTGGCTGTATGGAGTATCATGGATACCTGAGCAAATCAGGTTCAGTTAGCAAGGAAAAAGCATGAATGGCTAGTAGGTAGATACCCAACATTACAGGTTTTAATAAATGTCATGTAGGGGATAAAAAGGGGACTGAGACAGTAAACCAATGGTAATGATAGGGCAAGGAGAAGAGGTGTACTTAGCCTGGGGTGCTCAGGGGGACAGTAAGTGACTATTCACATGAAGAACCAGGGGAAGAACATTCTGAGTAGAGAGAACAGCATGTAGAAGGGAAAAGAGGGGGTGAAACTTGAAGGAACCAAAGAAAGGGAGGTACGGCTGGAGTGTAGGAGCATAGTGAGCAAGAGAGAGAGGACTTTGATGGGAGGGGATCCTCATAGCACTGTTGCCAAGAGACAGGTGATGTGATATGTTTACTTGTTAAATTTTTACTCCCTGTCTACCACTTCTAGCATACAAGCTCCATGAAAACAAGATGCATTGCTGTTTGTTCTCAACAAATAGATCACTGCATGGTGCATGGTTCGTTACCAATAAATACTGGATTAATAAATGAATGAAAGGAAAACAAATTTTAAAACGATAATGAATATTCTAAAATATAAAAGAAGCATTGAGCTTGTAAAACAAGTTCAGGATGCAGTGAAGAAATGACAATAATAGAATAAGAAATAGCTCTTGGAGATTAAATATCTAATGATGAATGTTTTACAAAACCCAAGTGTTGCTTTGGAAAATAAAATTGAAGAAATCTTGTAGAAAACAGAAGAAAAAAAATCAAAAGATGGAAAATAGAAGAGTTGATATTAAAAGCAATTAAAGGGTCAATCTAAAAATTTTAATATCTGACTCACAGAAGTCCCAGAAAACAGAGAACATAGAAAATGAAAGGGAGAACATTATCAAAGAAATAATACAAAGCCTTTCCTAGAACAGCAGATGGTGTGTGTCTGGATCTATAGAGCCAAACAATTCCTGGCACTCATCCAGAGCTGAGAATAGTCCATGTTCCCAGCATCCAAAATAGAAAGACCTTGTAATACACAGGACATTGTATAGAGTCCACAGTAGTAGTGAACAGAAATTAGCCCTTGACTGCAAGACTGCCCTGGACCTGCTCTCATAAAAAAAAAGATGTAAAAACAAACCTCAGCAAGACCAAACTGATCCTAAATAACTTAACTGCATGCCTGAATGAAGTCCAACATTCTTTACAGGAACACAACAAAATACGCATCCAGCAATGCAACATTCACAATATCTAGTATCCAATCAACAATCACCAGGCACATGAGGAAGCAGTAAAAGATCCGTAACTCTAAGGGAAAAGACCCACCTACAGAAACAGGAATTACAGACATGAGGCAATGAGCAGACGAGGATGTTAAGACAGTTTTTAGAAATATGTTCCACATGCTAAAGGGAAAGACGTGGACACGATGAGGAGAGAAATGGAAGATATGAAAAATGATTCTCCTCTCCAGTCTTGAGGAAGGAACAATACGACTACTGTGCTTTCGCAGTCTGTTGGAGCGTCTGTCCGAGAGCGCAGGGCACCCCTGTCACCTGCATTCTCAGTAGGTCCGGGAGGGCAGCGAGCGGATCCGCACGTGGAGCTGCTGACGCCTGCTGGTCCGGGGCCAGAACCAATGAGCAGGATCGACTCAGCAGCAAAGCTGGGGGCGTTCTTTCACAAGGGACAGTGTCGGGAACGGTCCTGTGCCATTATCTTTGGGGGTCACACAGGACCAGTGTTAATTTCTGCGATTAGCTCAAAAGAGTTCAGAGATTTGCCCCAATTTCAATTGAATGCATTTGTTTTAAAAAGTTATTTCCTACGTACGTTATGCTGAATGAGTTAGAAAGCTGAGACTGAGTGGTTGCCTGAACAAAACGGACACGGGCTTGGAGTGAGGTTAAGATAAATTTTCTGAGCAACAATGGAAAAATACTGATATCTGCAGTATAAACACCTCACATGGTTTCATCGGAGAGGATTATTAGTAACATTTATTAAAAGGCACTGTTTAAACTTAAAGTAATTAAGAATTTTATAGCATGACGAAGACCTAAGAATATGACTGGGATGTCAATTCTTGTTTTTTATGTTGATCTTTTGATTTATTAAAAATTGCTTTTCAATTACAGTTTACATTCCATATTATTTTGGTTTAGTTTCAGGTGTATAGAATAGTGGTTAGACAGTCATATGCTTTACAAATGTCCCCCCCCCCCCAGTATTTCCAGTACCCAATTGGCACCATACAGAGAGATTACAATATTGTTGACTGTATTTCTTATGCTGTACTTTACATGGGATGTCAGATTTTCATGAAAAATGATAACTCCCAGTCTGTGGAATGGTGATAATTATAAGAATAAACACTAGTATTTATCGAACACTTACGAAGTGCCAGGAAGGAACTGTCTCAGAAAAAAGTTAACAGGATCTTAAATGTTCTTTCAGAAATAACCAGAGCTTGTCCACGTAACCTTTTCTTTCGTGGAAAGAAATATCAGCTCGATAGGATTTGAACAGTGATGTATTTACTTTATGAACTGAACCAGTAATGTATCCCTTGGTCTAAATTGAAACATTTACTAAACCCTTGCTTCTGTATCTTCCTTCTAAATAATTGGACTATTGTTCGAAGTGAATATTTTCAGAGGATGAGATTATAAATAGCTTAATCCAGAAATTAAAACTGATCTAAATGTTAGCAAAACATAATACGGAATTTACAAACAGGCGCAAGCAGGTCTACTGTGTTACCTTAAAACTTGAAGTAAAATGGTTGCTTTAGGTACCTTCTTCCTTATAGAAGAAAACATTTACGTTTGTGAAGAAAGCCACAAAAGACTCGTAAGTGGAGCTTTCAAACTTGAAAAACAGGCGTGACAGTAACCTCCCGAGGACTCACTGAATCCGAAGCCAGATTCTCTGTAGGTACTGCATCTGCTGCCGGGCTGGCTTCAATTTCTTGGATGTAAAGTGAGGACAGGAATGCCCAGTGGGATGGAAAGAGCTCAGGAATGAAGGTAATACGATTTGCTGATCTCCCAATCCTACTGTTATGCTAATAAATTTGTTTTTACTATCAGAAATGGTACCCGGCCTTCCCAGAGTAAATAATTGGCTTTCAGATGCTGCCAAATAATACCTATCTCACACATTGGTTCTGCACGCAGACTAATTAATGTTTCAGTGTGTTTAAACACAATGCCTCTACAGAAGCAACGGCATTATAATTTGTTGGGACACTCTCAGATTGTAATTAGTACTAATTAGATTCTTTTCAGCAGCTTGTGGCATTTACAAATTACTGCATCGGAGGTATTTTGCTTTATTTATTCATTATGAAAGAGTCAGGCACAGTTGCTTAAACAGGAGTCTTTAAACAATTATTCTCAAGATTCTACCATACTGCTCCCCTCAAATCAGGTGAGGGCAGTGGCAACACAGCTTTCTAAGCAGGGTCACGGGAAAGAGCGGGCCCCGTGGGGTGCCAGGAATGGGCTCCCACTGGCTGGCAAGCACTGAATCTGGGCATCCCTTCCTGATTCAGAGTTTAGGGACATCATGTTGGGAGCCTTGCAATCAGCCTCGCCAGGTTGTTTTGTTTTGTTTTGTTTTGTTTTGTTTTGTCTTGAGACCCAGCTTACCAGCACGGCACTGCTAGTGCCCCTCTCTTCAGGGCACGGAATCGGTTGCTGTGAGAAGCGGTTGCTGGCAGCCAGGAGCCATATTTCCGTCGCAGCTTGCACTGGGCTGACTGCCGAAACGAACACTCCCCAGACCTCGGGAGCTGGACGTGATAATGATTTCTATCTCACTCATTACACAATCCAATGTGATTCTCCGTGGGACAGAGACAGGGTGGGGTCATCCAGGGCCCCAGACTCCTTGTGTCTAGTGCGTCGTGGCGTGGGCCACCAGGCAGTCTGGTGAGCCCTATGGATCCCTTCTCAGAGTGACATTTTTAAATGAAAAAAGAAACAGATGTACAAAAGAAACCAATTTTATGACAATGCAGTTATTAATTTTGGGCCATTATGTATTTACATTATATTTACGATAAGAGTTAAGATTTTTAAAAGCCCTACTTTAAATGATATATTGCCACTGTTTCCCCTTGGAGGACTTTTTAATAATGTAAGTGATTTTGAATCATATACCTTGCTATTGAAATTGAAATAACCTAGTACCTTACTCAGACTCTTTGGGAAAGATTGTATGTCCTCTGCATTCTGGGATGTTCCATGTTCTCTGTCCTGGCATTTCTCCGCATTTTCAGTGGTCTACAGAATGCTAAGTTCTGAGAGGAACCGTAGGAATGCCTCCTGCCCTATGACAACGTTAGTGGCCCACCTTCCAACACGTTTCGTGTTTGGTATTTCCTTCTCCAGTATTATAAGAGAGAATCTCGAGGCATAGCACAACGACTTTGCTTACTTCAGATCACCACAGCTGTGGGCGTTGATGGATGTCCAAGAAAGAATGCAAGCTCTTGGTGTTTCCACGTGTTTTTTTATGAAAATGCAGGATACCATGAGAGGTGATGATAGCCAAACTCAGCATTTCTCTGAGGATAGTTTTAATATTTGCATTCTTCATTAAAAGGAGAAATATATACATATGATATATTTTGCAAATGAGTGTAAGACATTAAGGTTTATAGTAAAAGCTTTCAAAAGGAGACTTACGATATGTCTATCCCATTTTCAGAAAAGGGGACAAAATAAAAAGAACTTACCGAGCAGATTGGTCCTTATCAAACATTCATCATAAATGTTAAATGTGCAGCTTTCTTCATTCGTCAGACCGTTGGCTCTGCAGGCACACCCCCAAGTTCAGGTACGCTAGTACCAGTGGCTCGCTAGTGCGGCAACCTTTTGAAGTTCTCTAATCTCCTCTAACCTTGGTTTCTGCCCCTGCAAAATGGGGTTCATGGTACTGCCTGGAACTGGGACTGAGGTGATATACATTTTCTATAATTTGTGGAGGTAAGACTATATAGATTCATTAGATCCATTAGAAAGCATGGGCTTTTGGGACAACTACATGAAATTCCGTACAGAAGCGGTTGTTTGAAGCTTGGATAAATTCTAATCCAATACTTACCATGTAACTGGGCTTGTGTTTAGGCCTCAGTTTTCTTCTTAGTGAAAAGGTTGTTTAATTGATTAAGACTCTCCAAAGAATCTTACTGAGGAGGAGCATGTACAACTTCATGGAACACATCTATTTCTAATGGCAAGGCATTCATGTCATACCTTTCATTCCAGCCATCAGGTAGAATGTGCCGTTCTGTGAACTGAGATGCATAGAACAGACTGAACCACTCTTGAGGGACTTCCTTATGGAGGTGGTAACGGGAAGAAAGAAGGAGACAAATAATTAGATGGTGTGTGGTAATAAAATTATGAAGATACATGAGAGCAGGGAAGAGAAAAGAGTCTGGTGAAAGCTACCACTTCAGACCAGGGTCAGAGAATTCCTCTCTAACATCTGCGTGAAATGCCAGAGTGGGATACGGGAACATCTCGGGGAGGTACACCCCAGGTAGAGGAAATAGGAAGTTCAAAGTCTCTGAATTTGGAACGGAGCTTGTCTTGTCTTAGGAATAGCATTCTGGCTGTTCTGAGGAGGCTCACGCACGCTGTGTGTGCTAATAAAGATGGCAGGGAGGTAGGTGGGGCCACATCACAGAGGGACTCGCAGGTCATTGTAAAGACTTGGGCTTGAGAAATCCTGGGGAGTTCTGGGCACAGGAATGACACAATCTGATTTCTCGGAGGGGCAAAGGAGGAAACAGGAGGCCAGTCAGGAAGCTGGAGCTGTAATCCAGGTCAGGGGTGGCTAGGGCTAGGGGGTTGCTGGAGGTAGTGGAAGTGGTTGGGTTATCAATGTATTTTGGAGGCAGAGCTAACATGTCTGTGGGGCAGGAAGAAGTTGGTGACTTCAACACAACTCCAAGGTTTCTGACAGGAGCAATGGAAAGAGTGGACTTGCCACTTATTGAAACAGAGAGGGCTGGGGGTGGGGGTGTGTGTGAAAATGAAGATTTCACTTTCAGACATGCTAAGGTGGATACCTGAATGGAGATATCAGATAGGCAGATGGCATAACAATAATAATGAAAATAATAGTAATGATGATGAGAACTGTTTTTTTTTTTGTTAAGCAAGGCTTTTAATCACCTGCCCGGCACTATGTTGAAAACTTTTTATGTGTTACCCCATTTGAGTCCCCACAATAATCCTCTGAAATGGGTACAACTTTCATGCTCATTTTGCAAATGGCGAGAGAGGCCCAGGGAGGTTAAATCTATGGTTAAGGCCACACGTGGAATCCTAAACAGATGACATTCTCCCTGAAGCCAGTCCTGGCCTTAAGTACCACGTCACTGTGCAGCCACAAGAGGCAGAGACAGGACTCAGAATACCTGAGCTGACCCCCTCCTTTCCAGAGGAGTTGGCTGAATGGCTCTGTGTCGGTTGCTTTGACCTCTTGGTGTCTTAATTCTTTTTGGCACCTTGGAGGTTGTGGAATTCTGGTCAGGAGCATCATTTATTATTTAAGAGCGGAAAGATGCTGATGACATAGCATTTACAACATATTTCACTTCTGAGGAATGCAAATGATTTTTACTGCCAAATACTATAATTTCAGGAGAGCCGTAAGGACTGTCATCTGATGAAATTATTGTTTTCAAAGGAAATAAGCTTGGATGCTGATCTATGTCCATTATTGTCCTCTTTTATAGCTGCATTAGGCATTGGGCCATGAATTTTCATTTCCAGCCTGTCCTACTCTGAAACCAGCTCCTTATTTGTGATGCTATGAGCAAGTGAAAATTTTCCCTCTGTATATCATGATAGCCTCTAGACGAAGCAGAAGTATAATCATGATGTTCTCATTTGCATAGGCATCTCCCTGACAGGTCATCAGATATCTTTATTGTTCTTGGGTACATTTCATGGGCTGCTGAAGGCGTGCATAAACATCCCCAGCAATTCGTCTTCTTGCTTAGTTTAATGGCCCCTGTTACATATCAGGAGAATGATGGGGTGGAAAGGCAGTGTGTCCAGGGCTTGCCTGCCTGAGAATATGGAGTACATCACAGTGGAGAATCACTTACATTAGCTCTTTCTCATTAGTCAGGTACCTTTTGCAAATTCCCCCTCACCAGGTTCAACATTCGGGGATGGCCTAGAAAAAACACATTTGTGTACCTTGTCACCAACAGGCTCAGATTCCTTGTCCAGTGTCAAGCTAATTCAAGGGTGTCAACTCATTTTCACTGGGGGCCCATCAGCCTCACAGTTGCCTTCAAAGGGGGGAATGTAATTGTAAGACTGTGTATACGTAACTACTCCTTAATTAGGGGCAAGGAGCTCGGTGCTGCCACTGGGTAGGAACAAGGTGCCAGGCCAAGGTGGAGGGCTGAATTTGGCCCATGGGCCTTGTGTTTGCCACCTGTACTTATAAGTGGTCAATCATGAGACAATCAACTTCTAAATTAAGGAAGACTTCTCCACTCTAGTGAATGGGACTAATACAGTCACTCTGGTTGGGGGTGGGTAGGCTCCTGACTTTGCAACCCTTGATTCAAAAAACTGGTTTGGAGATAAAGCAGATAAAAAAATCATTATCTTGATTGAGTTGTTTTAAGTCAGCACTCCATAGAATGATCTCTTTATTGCATCTTTCTTGGCCTCCACTCAACAGTGATGATGGTGATAGTGGATGGTGATTTTTGCTGTCTGCCTCCTGGCCCGAGAGCCTTATTTATGGCAGGTCTGTGGCAAAGCAGGGACCCCATCCCAGTGCTACATAATTTTCTATAAATATTATCATCCTCAATTTCCAGATTAGGAATTGAGACTTAAATTCCAGTTTGGGACTTCACACTTGAATATGTGTGATTTATGCCCCTTAGCATTGCCCTAGCTCAGTTTTGATAGTTATTCTAGGAAAAGCATTATCACAAGTTTAATAACTGCTTTGTTTTGAGAGGAAAGTGCAGTGTGTTATCTCCTTGGATCATATTTTTATACAAGTCTGTACACAGCTGCTGCACACTTTATCACAAACAATTCCCTTATCACTACTTCACTAAATATTCTTCTAAAGCTTAGGTTTTATTGGCTGTGGAGTACTCCAGCTTCCACACAGCCTATAATTTACTTACCCATTCTCCTCTTGTTAGACTTGAAGGTCATTTTCAGATTTTTATTATTATAAATAATATTTTGGTGTGCATCCTAATGCATAAATATTTATGTGCCTCCGTGATTATTTTCTTAGAAGCACTGCTTAGATGTCAAAGAGTGTGAACAATTTTTAAAATTACAGCTTTAAAATGAAAGGCACAATGGAAGTGCAATCTATCACTCACACTGTTTCTGAACCTCCTGGAACACGGTAACTAATCTGAGCTCTTGGTAATAGAAAATGTGTCTTGTTTTCCTACCCATTTTGTATTCCATGATCTGTCCTCAGTACTTGTTTGTTGAATGAATGAATACATCAATAAATAGATGCTTTGAACTGGAGGTGACTGAATCTAAACCTCAATGGAAATGTATCTGAATTAGTCCTGTCTCAGCACCATGTTCACCTATGGATCCCTTGGGAAAAAATCCATAAACATATGCAATGATAATCATCTTATTTGACAATTCTTATTCCTAAGGATTTTTTCTTCTGGCTACATATTTTTGAATATCTTGATTGTGCTTAGCTGGGAGTAGTAGAACAACTAATTAATCTAAGAAATTGTTTTCATCCCCATTATTTTTCCACTTCATCACTATTTGGGGTTATCACTCTATAAGCCTCATAGTTTAAGGAGATTTTGTTAAAGGAACAAACATCACTTGCTCACCGCTCAGGAAGGGAATTTAAAGGAAGTTAAAGGTCAGTTTAGCTTGAATGCCCTTACTAAACCCGTGGGCAGTTTTCAATATAGTATGTCCATTGGGAGACTCATTATCTCCTAGCAGGGGTGTCCAATGGGCTGCATGCGGCCCAGGGTGGCTATGAATATGGCCCAACACAAAATCAGAAATGTACTTAAAACATTATGATACTTTTTTTGTTTTCATTAGTGTTTGTGTATTTGATGTGTGGCCTGAGATAACTCTTCCTCTTCCAGTGTGGCCCAGAGAGGCCAAAAGGTCAGACACCCCCATACCTAGAGTCAGTCAATCTGCGTCTCAACAGCTTATTTTGTGAGTGAACTGTGCCAGAACTGAATTATTCCTCATTTCCACCCCTGCTTCTTGTCTCGCTCCAAGCTTCTGGCCCAGGCCTTCTGCCGCCCGCTCTGGCTCCGCACCAGCCAGTTCTCCTCGTCTCTAGTCCCCAGTCAGCTCCCAGGGTCCTGTGCGTGTAGGGAAGGGGCTCAACCTATGATTCTGGGACTCAAACCCAGGTCTGTCTGGTCAAAGCCAGACCTCTTTTTTATTGTGGCAAAATATATATAACATAGTACTTATCATTTTGATCTTTTGTAAGTGTACAGTTTGGTGGCATTAAAATATTCACAATCTTGTGTAACCATCACCACTATCTATATGCAAAATTTTTGCAGCATTTCCACTATAAATGCATGTAGCATTAAATAATAACCTTTATTTTACTTTCTGCCTATGAATTTGTCTATTCGCTTCATATAAGTGGAATTAAACAAGATGTATGATTTATCCTCCTGTGTCTGAAGCTGGACTTCTTTTTCCTACAGCACCCTACCTGCACGGTATTGTTCTCCATCACTGATGCATGTTGCCTATGTAGCTTCCTCAGCTAGGCTGGTTCCAAAAACTGCCACACTTCTACGAGGATCTCAGATGCTTTGCCTGAACGTCATTTGCTTGACAAGAAAGCAAGGCAGGAGACACAGTGCATTCCTTTGTCTTAAACTCTGAGCTCCTCTTCGGGCACTTTCTCCGTTCTGTTGTACCAGAGTTGCTTTTATGAATATATGGAGAATGGAGGATATTGTTCCCTGCATCCCCGGTAGCAATCGGTCTGGTTTTGATCCTGCGTAGTTTTTTTTTTTTTTTTAAAGAAGTGGCTCTATTTTTTCTCTAATAGATTTGATGCTTTTAGTTTGAAACAGATACTATTTATGATCTATTTTTTATTTTGAAATTTCAAATCATCCCATTAATAGCAACTCTATCCTCTTTCCTGGTATTATTGCAATTAAATTCAAGGCCCGTAGTTGCAAAATCTGCATTCACTTCTCCTTTTTATTTATTTGTTCTTTAAGAATCAGGTCTACATTTGTCTACTCAGCTCTCCCAGAACCTTTACTGGTTGGCAATAGCTTAGCAATCTTACTTGTGAATTTTCTCAGCACACAGGTTGTAGTTACTTTACAGTGTCCTGCTGCTCACTTTAAAGCTCTTTATCAATTTTGGATTTTCTTTTTCTCTTATCATACTTAATCTTCTATTTTAAGTACAAAAATAATTTTAAAAATATTTTATTTTATTTTTAGGAAGAAGGGAAGGGAGGGAGAAAGAGAGGGAGAGAAACATCAATGTGTGGTTGCCTCTCACGCGCTGCCTACTGGGGACCTGGCTTGCAACCCAGTCTTGTGTTCTGACTAGGAATCGAACCGGCTACCCGTTGGTTCACAGACTGGCACTCAACCCTCTGAGCCACATCAGCCAGGGACAAAAATCATTTGTTTTTGATTTATTGACTTTAGAGAGAGAGCAATCTGTGCTTCCACTCATCCATGCACTCATTCATTGATTCTTGTATGCTCCCTGACTGGGAATCGAGTTGCAACCTTAACATAAACGGCAAGCTTGCTATATCAGGACGATGCTCCACCTAACTGAACTACTAGGCCAGGGCTAAAAAAGCATTCTTCACGGGAAGAGAAGACAAGGATAAAAATAATAATGGAGCCGTTTTTCTTTCTCTCTGTTATTCCACCAACATCATGTCACGGGTGCCATGCATCTCATTTATCTCATCCTCACATTCCTCTTGTCTCTAACATAACTAAAAGACACTCTATCTATCTGTCACTGTTTTTGGAGAGCCTGAGCACTCCCTTACGTTTTCTCTTGGGGAACGCCCTTTTCTAATTTTTTTATGCTAGCCCTGTTGAAATCAGAGGTCACGATAAAACTACGTACAGGAACCCCCGTCACTGTCCCGTGGTGGAATCACAATACGTGATTGTGCAGACAGAATCGCAGACTGTGTGGGCAGGTGGGCACCACTCAACCCTCTCCCTGAGTCTGTTGCCACAGGGTCATGGTCCTGCTTGTGCTGAGCCTCGTGAATTCCGCCTCCTGGAAGGAAGTTCAGGTGTTACCATCACAGTTTCGACCACCCCCTGCCTGACTATCAAAATTGCCGAGATACGAACCTTTTATCTATTGCTATTGGAATGAAGTTTGACAATTAATAAAAGAGACAAATTAGCATATTATAAAAGGATCATATGTCTTGAATATTTTAACTTAAACCATATTAATGAAACAAATTTATTCATTCCCAGTCATTTGGCATACAGCAAAGATCTTTTAAAAAATTGATTAGAGTTCCCCACTGCCATTTTTTGGTATTATCTATAATTTTCAGTTTTTATTTCAAGTTGGGTGAGTCTTGTTTTAAAAAATCTGGTCACAGCATCCAAGCACATCTATACATTTCATGGTTTTTCAAATGATGTTCACTGTTGAATTGCCTATACCTTATTTAGCAATCCTTTTTAGAACTCTTTATCAAAACCTTCCAAAATGCTTAACTTAGTTAACAACAGTTCTTTTCTTCTTGCACTAATAGTCAGTTTGTATAATATTAAATTTAAATTACTTATCCACAATAATTGCAACTGGGATGAATAGGTTTGGAAGGAAGCGCAACAGATAGGCACACAGCTTAGAGGTGAAGCAGAGGTAGTAGAGAGTAGTCTATTGAACTTGAACCCCAGGTCCCTGTGCATCAGCAAGTTCATTTTACAGACAGAGTGAAAAGCCTTGGGTGAGTGGAGGATGGCCTAAGAAGGCTCTGTCATATGCTACCATGACATCATTACTTTCACCCAAAGTTTATTTCATTTCACTAGCTGTTTAGAATTAGATCCAAGTAGCAGTTCCCTTGGTTTTACTTCCTCTCTGTACAGAGAAATAAAGTTGCAGCACAGGCAGTAATTTGTGAGACATTCTGCTTTTAGTTGAGCGTCTCCAATCGAACGTTTGGTCATTGACGTTTCCCATCTCGTCTGTTTTGCGCCTCCATGCCGACATTGTGAACTAACTCAGGAACACATCATCCCTTTCTCCCATTGGGCCATCTAGTCTGTTAATGTCAGTTTCAGCTACAGCATGGTATCTTCTCCTCTCATTGAATCCTTATTCAAATGCCTCTTCATCATCCTTACTACCCAGGTTTATGGATTTTTCACACAGACGGTGAGTGATATTTCTTTACCTCCCTTCCTTACAGGTATTTCTTTGGAATACTACCAATTCTCAGCAATTACAATGCGACTGTGTTTACTATCTTATTCTCAAGTTACCATGCTTTGTGCTGGTCCCACACAACCGTTGAGACCCTTGGGAATATCATTTTTGGGAACTTTTCCCAGTTGTTTTCTAACAGGAGCATTATGGCTCTTCTTAACTAGTATTATGGCTCTTCCCTAACTAGTATTATGGCTCTTCCTTAACTAGTCTTCTTGGTTTTCCCATGATATGACTGCAGACCTATCTGGTAACTGGTTTCACGGTTTTACATGCACATTGCTTTCTTTTTTCTTCCATATTTAATATAAAGACTAACTAGTCATCCTCAAGATTTTCTTCCCTGTCTTCGTGAGATGTATTGTAACCCGACCCTAAGTCCATCCTCACGGTACTTTAAGGCATCAAACAGAAAATGACATCCTATGCTCCAGTCACCTCTTCACGGTCTGCTGTTCGCTGCTGCCTCAGTATTTCCACTTTTCCTAAGTCCTAACCATTGACAGAAAGAGGCATCAGAACCCTGCTTGTGTTCCTGGGTCTTGTAGTCTCTAGCCTGTGACTTCTTCGGTGCCAATGATGCTCTTTGTGCGTCCTAGTGATGTGATCCATTCCCATGAAGATGCAAGGTCTGAATCACGGGTTAGTGGGGCCTAGAATATTCCTGTAGACTATTATATTTCAGAACTAGGCCCCAGAAAGATGGACAGCAAGCACGACTGACCAAATCTTATCTGCACAGAGTCCTTCTCACTGCCTGCTAGGAGTGGTGACCGTTACCCATCCTTTTCGGCCCAGGGCTATAGCAGGTTCCTTTATTACAGGGGTGCCCGGATGTTCTGCATCTGACTGCTGATGCTCCACGTACACAAAGACAGCACGCAGTAGTGTCCACAGAGGTAACTGGGTAGCGATGGCTGGACAGCGAGGCAGGGATAAGAGTAGTACATGAGTTTTTCAATTTTTTTTTGAAGATCATCCTACTCACTCTACCTCTGATTTGGTCATAAGCTTCAAATCCTGACCTTTCTTTCCCCGCTCTGGGTCATATTCTCCCATAGTGAACTGTATACCCTTTTATATCACCCACTGTGTCTAGTAGAGTGTGCTTGAGAGTTTAGCACTAAGGAAAGATTTTTAAGGTTAATTCACATAAAAGCAAAGGTTTGGGAAGTCATTTTTGAACAGCAGTTTGCAGTTTGCTGAGCTATTGGCTTTGACCTGCTACGCTGCATTTCCTTAGCAAGCTGCAAATAAGCAGCAAGAGATGTGGTCGACTTATAAATAGTTTGGTTGTTGTTTAGTTTTTTGTTTTTTTGTCACTCAGTATGAACGTGTGCTGGCTTTATAACTAAATCAGACACAAGCTCTCTGTTGTGTCTACTAGTAAAATAGAAATTTCTCTCTAAGAAATGGCATTGATGCATTGGTATATTAAGTTTGCTGTGACTGTGGACCTATTAATTCCGAAGAGTCATCATTTTAAAAATTGAATTTAAAGTCTGAACAAAAACGTGAAACAATGTTAGGTGTAATTTCCTCTTTTCCTCGACTCTTTCAGGACGAGCCCATTGGTTTTTCATTTGTGGGCCCATGCGGACTTCCCACAGAACTTAGCTCATGCTCATCTGACTTTCTAACAGAATCTTGTTCTTGCAAGCCTCGGAAGGATGCTTCAGAGACATCTAAACCAAAATCTTTTCATTTGGGATCAGGGAATTTGACGTGGCAGAATTTTGTGGTTTCATGTATTTTTCTGGCACCCAAAACTATCAGCCCCTTTATTCTTAAAGGGGCCTATGACGAAAAAGCCAAACCATTTTGCTAGACATCATAGGTTATGAGAAAATGTATCCCTTTCCAAAACAAGCAAAACACTTAGGCTCACCTTCTCATTGGTGTCCTTATCTTTGTACGTTTCTTTTTCTTGTTCTGGGTTGAGGGTTTTTCTGAAACATCATTAATTTTCAAGTCCCCTGGAGGTATTTGATGTGACAGGTCACAGGGGCTAGTTTTCTGGTTTGTACCCAGAGATGGGAGTGAGAGACTGCCCACCAGTCACGACCTCGGTGCTGCATGTGGGCAGTTAGTTACTCAAAGTTGTCAGCAGACAGTGTCCCGGAGAAACGTGAGCCTTTCAAAGGTGGCGGTTCTTACAAATGCTGAGTGAGCGCCCAGGGACCTAGAAAGAAGGGAGAGAGTATTACTGCATTTTTTGTCGGGGGGGGGATTAAAAACTAATGAAACTGTTATTTTTTAAAATTTTATTTCTTTTTTATTGTTTTTAACCTCCCCCACTTATCCCCCATCTTCCACTTTCAATCTTCCCCCCATTTTCTTTGTCCATGGGTCCGTTATATATGTTCCTTGACTTGACCCTTCCCCTTTTAGAAAGCAATGTCAAAACTAATTTAGTATATAGAGCCTGTCCCAGGATTCCTGGCCCTGACTATTGCCCCTGACCTTTATCCTGGATTCTGAAAGAAACCAGGAACCTGCTGGTCTTCTTTCTAAAAGGGCTTTGTCATCTGAGGGCAGTGTCGCTGTCAGAGCCCCGGCCCCAGAGGACAGCACAGCCCAGCTAGTGGGAAATGATTCCCTTTATTTTTAAAGATGTAATGTGTTTATTCTTAGAGAGAGGGGAAGGAACGGAGAAAGAGAAGGGGAGAAACATCAACCAGTTGCCTCTTGTACTCACGACTTGTTAACATGGGGTAGCAGGCCAAAGAATGTTCCCTAAAGGTATCAGGTCTGAATACCTGGAACCTGTACATGTTACCGTATTTGGGAAAAGGCTATTTGCAGATGTGATTGAGTTTAAGGATCTTGAGACAAGGTCCTTAAATGCAGCCACATGGATTCTTATAAGAGGGGTGGAGGGAGATCACACACATGTGTGTACACACGCATACACACAGAGATGGCAGTGTGAAGACGGAGGCAGAGATGGCAGTGGTGTCGCTACAAAGCACGGAATGCCAGCAGCTGGAGGAGGCAAGGCACGGTTCTCTCCTAGACCCTCTGGAGGGAGAGCGGGCCTGCCAGCAGCGGGTGGGGGCCGGCTGACACTTTGATTTCATCCTCCTGATACTGATTTTAGACTTCTGGCCTGCAGAACTGTGAACTGTAGTACATTTCCATTATTTTTAGCTTGTGATAATTTGTTTCAGCAAGCACAGGAAACTAATGCACACTGGGAGGCGACAGTCTGGGGATAGGATGAGCGTGAGGCCCCACCATACTTCTGTGGATGGCTCTTCATCCCTCTTCCCCTGGAAAGCTTTCTATTTTCCCTTTCCAGGGGGGGCAAGAATAGAGTTCCTACCTCTTGAACTGTGTTCCTGGAATTCTCGGGCTCTCCAGTAGTTCTTTCCTTTTCCAGGGTCCTCTGATCCCGTGCCCATCCCAGGTTGGGCGGGGCTTATGTGCACGGAGTACAGAAGGCTTTCACTGGCTGGTGATGGAATCCGGGAACACAGCTCTATTTGGATGAGGTCAGTTACAAGTGGGCAGGCTCCTGTTACTTAATTAGTTTAGCATACATGTGAACCTTTAAATAGGCTCAACTTTCCCCTGCCGTTGGGTCTGTCACAAGAATAGGTTTGATTAGATAATAGCTGCAGTTCCTTCCAGCTCTGAAATCCTGTCGCGCTCTCACTTGTCTGTATTTGCTCTCAACCTCGGGCCTGTCGCTTTTTGTCATTGTACAGCTTTATCCTCTACGGTTAGACCCCAGCTGGGCTCTCTCTCAGCTAGTGAGTTCCTAGAGAAGGAGGATTGTTTTTCTTTCTGGATCCCAGATCCTGGTCCAAGCTTCAGAAAATAACTGGATTCTTGACTCACTTGGCCTTCCTGGATTCGGGGGTGGGAAAGTACCCGGCTAGGCTTTCCTTGGTCGCAGGTCCTTCCGTTTCACCTGGGGTCTGGGAAGAGAGTTTCGTCAGGCCAGTCTGAATTCTTGTACACTTGCTTCTCTTTTCTTCTCATGCGTTTCTAGTTTGTTGTTTACTTTAGACTTCCCAGTCTCTATCAGGCCAACGTAAGTTATTTCCCCTTTCTGGGACCAGGGATTTTCTCATGTACCTTCTGGCAGCCTTCGCAGCTCTCACCCCCAGTTCCAACAAGGGGCCCGTACGTGCCCACATCCCGCAGTGTCAGGAGGGTCAGCTGGTGCTCAGACCCTCATCTCCGCATTATCATGAACCAGCCTTGTATTCACCAGAATGCTCGGAACTCAACTTGCTTTGTATATACATTATGAGCACCTATTATAAGCCAGACTTTTCATATAGTTAGTGTTCAAAGTACACATCAGAATGTTTTAAAATTCCATCCTAACAGAGAAGGTTAGATAACCACACACATAATAAGGTCAGGTGAATGCTGCTGAAATAGTGATGGAGATAAACCTAGTCTCGGCCCCCAACTTGCTATGAATGGGAATCGACAAGCCCAGGTTTTCCCATGTGCCCAGTGGGTCCGTGGAGAGTCTGCCCAGTGAAGCCGTTGTGAGGATTAGATGACGTAAGTGTGTGTGAAAGTGCCCGGGATTATCCCTGGCATATAGCAGGAGGTCAGTAACAGATTCTGGAGTTGAAATAATAAAAGAGAGGAGGACTCCAAGGAGGGAGCGATCACAGCTGAGTCGATACAAAAGGCTTTGTGGGAGATGCCGCTTTGAAGACAGGTCAGGCGCGTGGCTCCTCGGGGCAGGCACCTTCCGAATGACCTTTTGAAAATCCTTCTTGTTCTGCACTAGACTGTGCTGAATCTGTGTTGCACAAATGGACTGTGAAGGATGCCTAGGATTCTGGCGGGTGGAACTGGACTTGGAGGAAGGGCGTTCCAGGCAGAGAGCATGGCGTGCTGGCAGGACAACGGTTTGCCTGGACTGCAGGGAAGGACAAGACGTGAGAGTGAATGTACGCTGGGAGTATTATGTGGACCCTGAGAGGGCTCCCAGTGTTAGACTCGGGGGGTTGTACTTAATTCACTCTTTCACGTATTGTTAAGGAAAAAAATGTGACCAATTAGGTTTACGGATCATCTCGCACTGCACGTGAGTTGGCCGTACTGGCCCAGTGTTGCTTTGCTGCTTCTGGTGTCTCTTCTGAGATATTTAGCTCTTTAGCCTGCTTTGGACTGTATTATTTAGCACAAAGTAAACAGTCCTTTGCATCTATCTTCGTAACAAAATGCAACTTCGATTCTTCTGTCACTTGTTTAGATCCCCCCAAAACGGCTGATTGTTGCTTTGCAATCAAATAAGGAATTGTTATTCCACTAACCCCAAGTTTACCCTACAACTCCCTTTCCATGCCTTTTTATCCCCACAATAATTTTTGTTTTGACATTGAATCCGGATAGTCTTTTAAAGATGCATTAAAATGGCGATTCAACTCAGTGCCACCTATAAGCAAAGCCCAGTTAATGTGGCAGCAGACCGAACAGCTGTGATCCGGGTTTGTGCAGATGCCACCATGTCACAATAGCCACTTCGTGGAAGACAGTTATAAGGCCCTATTGATTAGAAGACGCACTCCCAGTTTAGAGACATCAAGACGTGAAGAAACTATGCATTTGAAGAGCAGTGAAATGCACTTGCCTTAAAACATGCCCAGGGACTCACCGACCACTGGCTGAAGTATTGCCTTTGTCACTAAACACTACACGGGCTGAGCCACATCCCTTTGTGGTTTCTTGTTGTGCACTGACATGTGTCCTAAAACCATAATGCGTATTGGGTGACCACAGCCATTGTATCAAAGGGGTCTGCCAGGAAGGACGCTGAAACACTGAATGTCCGAACTCCCGGACTCCGCTTCCCAAGTTGGTGGTTGTATTTATGTGTGGGGGTACTGTAGACCTATTCACTCTTGCTCCCTTCCATCTATAATATGCGTGCGCCGCTTAGGTTTATTTAGTCTTTAAAGATGTGTTTATTTACATGGCCAAAGTGTGGTGATTGCTCGGGGGAGGTGGGGAGAGACAGTGGAGGAGTGGATGGGGTGATAAATGATGATGGACAGAAACGTGAGTTGGGGTGAACACACAATACAGCGTCCAGATGACATGTTGTAGAGTTGTGCACCCAAAATCTGCATAATTCTGACACTCAGTGTCACCCCAAGAAATGTAATAAAAATAAAAATGAAAATGTGTATTTCATGGATGCTTTTGTGCGTGTCTTATCCGATTTTCTTCTTGATGGTCTTCACTTAGTGAAGCATATTTTTGTGTACACACAGGAAGTGCAGGATGAAATCACATAACATATCTCTGAGTCAGTTTCATTTTTTAGCACTTTGAGCATGCTCATTTCAGGCATCGGTGCACCTTGGAGTGCGCCCCACCAATTGAGATGTGGGAAACCTGCCGAAAGAAATTGAACTGTCAGTCTCTCTATCTCCCAGGCTGAGGATTGACAGACATACCTGTTTTGGCAGCCTTCACTCTGCATTGAGGAGATTTCAAACTTTCCTGTCAGTTAGTCTACCTAGATTTAATCTCTGAAGACATTTATTTCATTGCTGATCCTTTAAAAAATGGAATAGATTTGCGTTTCACCCTATCCTTTTATCCCCCAGTTATTTACTGTTAAAAGAAACCCTGAGTAGGAAGTTGTGCAAGAGGATAAAGCAACACCCAGCAAACTGGAGAGCGCTGAGACGTCTGTGACAGACGACACGTAAAGGAGCCAGTGGGGGCTTTGTGGTTTGGCAGCCAAGTTCCTCGGAGGATGAAGAGGACACCTTCAGCTTCGAGCAGGGGGCGCCGATTCTCTGGGCGTTCTCTCAGGGTGAAAGCCTTCTTGAGTCCTGTGTTTGATCTTTCTCCTATCACTCTCTTCGGAGCGTAGCTTTTGTCCTGATCTGCTAGCCTGTGGCTGCTTAGGTGGTGACAGGGGACCACGTTTAAAGCACCAGGCACATGGTTCAGTAAAAGTTTGACAAATCTTCCTGTGAGCATTTCATCATAATTTAACCTGTTGGGCACGGACGAAGCTGACACAATGAGCCATCCCTTGTTTTATTGTTATATTAAGAAACAAGTTTTTTTTAGCCCTGGCTGGCGTAGCTCAGTGGATTGAGCGCAGGCTGAGAACCAAAGTGTCGCAGGTTCGATTCCCAGTCAGGGTACATGCCTGGGTTGCAGGCCATGACCCCCAGCAACCACACATTGATGTTTCTCTCTCTCCCTTCCTTCCCTCTCTAAAAATAAATAAATAAAATCTTTAAAAAAGAAAGAAAGAAGTCTTTTTAAGTGTGCATATATTTGGTGGAGGAAAAAAGGACATACTTTTAGAGGGAAATTCCTATTACAGGTGAGCTTTGTTTCTTCAAAACTAAATGAATGCCTTAAAACTTATATTTCTTCATTTTTGGAGGTAAAAAATATCTTCTAGGAAGTTGTTATTTACAAACACTAAGTGGCATCAGCCTTCCTTTCGAACTTTTAGAAACCAGACTTACTCAGTCTCAATATGTCAAGGGTAACACTATCTGGAAGCATTTTAAATATTATGACTTTAGGATACTTAAATTGTTTTTTTAAAACTGGGTTTTGGGGAGTGATAAAGATGTTTTATATCATGATGATGTGGTAGTTGTAAAATTATAAACATTTGTCAAAACTCATTGAATTGCACTCTTCAAATTAGTTTTATTATGTGTAAGTTATACTTCCATAGCAGTGACAAAAAATATTTGGGGATTTAGAGAAAGACAGGCTGGGACTCCAAGGAAGGGTGTGTCTGTGAACAAACAATGACACCAAGATCATAGCTAGGAACAGAAATGATTGTTTTAATCAGAAGCTGAAAGTAGTAAAACTTAAGAGGAATGATTGAGGGTCATTGTGTTTTATCTGCTTATTACACTTCCCGGGTATTTGAGCTCTTTGCCCAGGGATATTACAACTGTTTCTGTGTGGAGGTGGAGTAGGAGGGGGTGATGGGGCAGGGGTGGGGTGCCTCACCTGAGGTTGAAAGGAAGGAAGAAGGGAATCCGTGGCAACTGCCCAGTGGGGAGAGTTCCTTCTTTTAGCTCTGCCCCTGTCAATTCACTTACTAAAATTTTGTGCTTATAGCAAACATTTAATATATAGTGAAAGAGTCACTTCAAAATTGGGACGTAAAAGCAAAAGCAAGAAAAGAAACAGCTAAGCCAAAATTGCTCTTATTATATAATCACTGGTTCTTTAAAGTTGGGCCACATGGTTAAAATAACCAGAACACAGAATCATATTTTAGCTAAACCAATTGCTTATTTTCTTTAACTGGGTAAATATGCCTGAAAATGATGGCAGAATTGATGCTGTCTGAGAGATTATTATTGATTATTTTTACTCTTACAATGATTGGATGGATTTTGCTGTGTTTTGGCAGTCAATGGGACACCATTTACCTTAATTTTTAAATACTAATTTAATAATATGTAATGTTTTTATTTGGGCTGGCTAGGTAGGTTTTTTGGACCTTAACTAAGCAGGTTATTACTTTTTCTGTACTGTTTCTCTGGATAAAGGGTTTTTGGTTGTTGTTGTTATTCCCATTTTAAAATGAAATATGTCTACAAAGTATGGCCCTTGTAAAAACAGAAGGAAAAAAATTCATCCGTGGACCTATTACTCAGGGAGAACCACTGTTATTGCCTCCATTTTGTTCCTTCAGTCTTTTTTCTCTGCCCAGCTGGTCTTGTTTCTTTTATATCTTTGTGTTCGTCTCTCCTGTTAAGTCTGTGCTCACTTTTTGGGTGTTGTTGCTTACTTTGATGACCTTCATTTTTACATGCTAATTTCTTTTCATAAATGTATTTTTAATGGTAGCATTCAACTGAAAATATACCGTATTTACTCCCTTGATCTTACCACTTTCTTATACTTTATTTACATAATTAAGTAAGAAAATACATTTCCTTTTTGATGGAAGAAAATCTCTATTTGCTTCAAATTTTATATTGAAATTTTAGTGTCAATAAACAAACAAATTGTATAACAATTAAGATACCTGAGGTCAAACTAACACATTTTAAATTATCTCAGATGTGTATATAATTTAAAAAGAGCTATTCTTATTTCACATTTAAAATGTTTTCTTTAGATTTTTAAGGATTAAATGATTTGCATGGAAAATTTTGAAGGTTTTGCATGTAATACACCTTCTGTCTTTTTGATCTCTCTTGATTATCTTTTTATATCTTCAAATAACCATAAAAGGCTGTTTGGTTGGATTATGCACATCTTTGTGATAGTTTAGTCATGGGCTCTGAGTTTCTTTCTTAAGATGGGACCCTTGATTTTCCATTTTTACACTTCTTGTGGGTTTCCTACTCCTCACTCTCCTCCGTTGCTGATGCAAAGCCACTTCCTCTTAAAAGTTTGCCTCATTTCCTGTCATTCATTCCGCTGGTTTTGGTTGGCAGGTCTTATTTACTGACAACCATAACAACTAAGATAACATACGTGTGTGTATATATATATTCCCCCCTCTTTCTACCCTGGGGTAACTGAATGAGGCAAGATTTTTCATTTCTTTCCCTTGTAAAGGAAGCCTCCTCAATCTGGAGAGATTTTTGAGAATGTGTGGTTACATTTTTTTATTATTGTTTTGTTTGCTTGTTTACCTGGAGATAGAAGGCACTGTGTATTCAAGCGTATTTTGCACTCATTACCTGCATGTTTGCAGAACGTCCCCTCCCCCCGGTTAACATGCAGCAGCTTTTTGTTCCCCGCCTGTTGCCATTACCCGGACACGGAGGAGTCTACAGACCCTTCCTGGAACAGAGACCCTTCCTGGAAAATGGCGACACACATGACAACGGAGTTCACTTCTCTTCTCCTAAGGGTCTCTCTTTTAACGTCATTCCCAGCATAAATCTGGGTCTGTTTCATTTTTCTAAAAGTAGTGAATTTTTAATATTTAGACTGTTTAAACTAAATTCTTCTCCCCTTCTTGCTACATTGGATTAAATCAACCAAGAGGTTTTTTTGTGCCACATAAACATGGTCTTAATCTAAATTTTCACCTCATGGCTTGCTTTATAGAGGTAGTTGTGGTGATTGGCTCCCCGCAAACCAGTGAACTTCAGATCAGATTGGGAGAAAAGGGATAAAAGGCTCCTCCTGTGTGAGGTCCTCCCCTGCAGCCCCAGGCTGGGAGCTGGTCACCTTGATTCATCAACAATCCAGGGGTGTCCAGTTTGTACCAAATCACCACATAGCTAAACATGTTGCTTTAGGGCAAGTCTTTCTGACACATGACTATTTATTTGAAGTCTTTCCGGTCATCTAATGAAGGGAAAATAAGTTCACAGTATGTAAGAAATAACAGTTTTGAAATTATAGAGAATAACAGTTTTTTAAAAAAATATTTTATTTATCTATTTTTAGAGAGGGAAGGGAGGGAGAAAGAGAGAGAAAAACATCAATGTGCGGTTGCTGGGGGTCATGGCCTGCAACCCAGGCATGTGCCCTGACTGGGGATCGAACCTGCGGTACTTTGGTTCAAAGCCCGAGCTCAATCCACTGAGCTACGCCAGCCAGGTTGAGAATAACAGTTTTAAAGGATTATAGAGGTGCCAGTTTAAATGGAGGGAGAGGGAGGCTATAAATATGAATTAGATAGAAGGAGGAGAGAATGTGGTAGGCACGGAGTGGTGTTTTCATGCACACCCAGTTCTTTCCTTCATACATTCGTTTGTTCAGTAAAAATATTTATTTTTGTTCTATTATAAATATTTCATATTTCATTACATTGAATGGAACAAACAACTTCCAGTCTTATCTCAGAAAATGAAACATGTTACTTCTTTAAAAAAAAACCTCATTATAGCCCTGGTCAGGTAGCTCAGTTCATTTGAATGTTGTCCTCATCCACCAAGGTTGTGGGTTTGATCCCCAGTCAGGGCACATAGATAAGTGGAACAACAAATCAATGTTTCTCTTCCCCCCACCCCTTTCTCTCCCTCTCTCCTTCCCTCACTTCATCCCTCCCTAAAATCAGTAAATAAAAAAAAAGGATTTTAAAAACCTCTTACATTAAAGCTTTGGCCAAGTTATATGTAATTTATTTCGTTTTCTTAACATAATCAATTATTCAAAGGGGATAAGGAAGAATTAATGAATTATTTTACATTTCCGAACATAGCTGAGTTATCTTCCATCTGCTGTAGTAGTAAAATAAAAGTTAAATTTTGCAGTTAGCCAAACATAATATACATACAATGAAAGAAAGTGAAATTTAAAATGTAAACTCGAGTGAAATTCCCAGCCCACACTTCTTTTAGCTTTACTGGCATATACTTTTTTTTACCTCATTGTGGTTTTCTTCTTCCCCTCCTGATCATCCTTGGATTCCCTGGTTTTGATATCTCTGCTACAAAGAGACCCAATGGCATCTATACGATTTCAGATCCGTTTTCTTGATGAGAAGAGCCCAGAGAAGCCATAATAGACACTTTTTAGCTGGTGATGTTTCTGCTTCTGCGAGGAACACCCTTACTGTTTAATGTTTGTGTCTTTTATTTGGAGAGCTTCAAGTACTCTCAAAGAATCTCATTATACATTCTCTTCAAGAAAGTAGAGAAGCAGATGGTTTCCACATCCACAAAACGGGGGTGCTCATGGATTCTGGAACTACACTGAAATTTTAGAATTCCCTCTGGTGGTTGTATAATATGTTCCTTGAAACAACAGCAAATTCAGGAATGGACTAGAATGCAGGCCATTTGCCCCCCGCCCCACCCTGCTTCCCCCAAAAGCCATTTTTTAAATCCTATTGAGATCTTTCTTTTCCCTAGTTCATAAAGTTAACAACTTTGACATTAACAAAGCCTTCACTATGCAAAAAAATTTTTTTCTACCTTCCCCTCTCTTTCTCTCTTTTACTTCTGTTTTTCAAATTACCTCGATGGTGTAGTTACATGTTAAATCGGAGTTTTCTACTTCCTCCCAGATTTCCAAATCCCCTCACCAGATTTCCCAATAAAATGTACCCCTTCCAATAGAGCTGAGATCATCCAGTCTTCAAACTACTCATTATCAGCTTCATACCTTGTATTGTTCTATTTCTTCTCATTGCAACAGAACAAAGGAAGACTGGGCATGTGCTCTCAGCCTTCTGAACACCCTGACACTCAGACGTTTTAAAACTAGACTATCTTACCGTACATCAGAGACCTTTGGTTGGTGTACTTCCCTCTGCCCTCTTAAAATCAGTGGCTGTGGCCTGTGATTTAAACTGATAAAAGGTAAAATAACAGGAGAAAACAAACATTTTCTTATGCACACAGCACAAATACACACAGGAGCCATCAGTACATCTCAAAGGAGTGGTTACCGTCGGGGACTTGTAGATCGTGTTAACCAAGAGTGACACGTTTGTGGAGGAATGACAAGACAAAGGAAAAGGGGTGTGGGCTTTAGGGAAGTAGATTGTGTCGGTAAATGTGTGGAGGAAATGAATGAAAGTTAAGGGGTAGTTTCGTAAGATTTGTCTGTGCAGACCCATCTGGATGCCAACTTTCCGTCCCCAGCAATAATGGTGGTTTTCTTCCTCCTGGTGTGGGGTGGGGGACACACTCACAAAGGGAAATGTATACTCTGCTTTGTGACTATTAGGGGGGGCATAAAGCTCTTTCTGCATCTGCTGCTCCTTAATTGCCTTCAGCTCAAGATAAGCCTTATGTGAAAGTGGCATAGTTTGGGGTTGCATTTTCTGATCCCCTTCAGTACTTTAGATCCTAGCGAGCCCTGTGTTAGCCCAACTCTCAGACTTCTGCAGAGCATGTGCCTTCTTGCTCTGGGGTGTGTTGTGTGCTCGGCAACTTGCAAATACTTACACATATCGGTATCTAGTCTTCATTTCAGTGCTGTGACTTAAATATCACAATAACCAACTGGAGCAACATATTGAAAATACAGGACTTCTAGTCTCTCCTCGTACATTCTGACTCAGTGGGTCTGATGTAGGGAATGGAATTTTATCTATTTTTTACCAGGCAGCCTAGGAGAATTTTGACCAGTAAAATGAAGGAAAACACTGAGATTTTTATCCCCATTTTAAGATGAAGACATGGACGTTTTCTAGAGCTTCACGACTTAGCATGGCAGCCATTAACCCCCATGTGGTTATTAAAATTCAAGTTAACTGAAACTGGCTAAAATATTAAATCAGTGTCTCCATCCCACTAACCACCTTTCAGTAGCCCTTCTACAAAGAACGGGTGTAGAATGTCTTCAGCACAACAGAACCTTCTACTAAACAACACTGTCCTAGAGATGAAGTAACTTGCCACGGGTCATAGAATAACGAGTGGTGAGGACAACTTAACGGGCATTTGGACTTAACACCTCTTGGAAGCAGAATCTTTTGCCCCTGGATGTCTGACTGGGTTCAGCAGAGGATGGATCTGTCCAAGGGACAGGCTTGAGAAATTGCTCTGTGCTCAGACTGAACCTCCATCTTCAGAGGTGTCTGAAACCATAGACTTCCCCCTTTGGGGGTGTTAGTTTTGAAACCAGATGGGCCCCCTGACACTGCTTGGTGTGAACCTCAATAGCTGGGGCCGTGCAGATAGATGGCAGCCACGGATGGGAATGAACAACAAGCGAACTTGCGTCCACGCGAGCAGCCTGCCTCTGGTGCACATTCAGTCAGCATCTGGAAGTTCACGGGAAGAGAGGGTCTACTTTGGAAATGCTTCCCTTTTGTAACTCAGTATAATAACAGTTTCTCTTCTCCTATCTAGATAGCCCTCCGTGGACTTCAGATGATTTGATTATGTGAGTGGCTGGGATTTTGCAATGCCTTTCCCCATAGAGACATGGTTATAACTGTTGGCTGGTTTCCAGGCTGGCCTACAAAAAGTCTGCCATGTATGTAAGAGAAATGATCACTTAAATTATGATATGGAGGTATCGACACAGTGTTAGTTATACTTAATTGCCATTTACCAGTCTTCTTTTCGGGCTATTCAATAAATAGTTCCAGAAGAATTAGTTATCTGTGTGGAAATTATGTATTCCTAAATCATACTCTACACAAAAATTAATGCTAGGTTGTAAAAAGCTGTAATGCTAAAGCACTTTTTCGAAGAAAATATAGGAGAATATTCTTATGAAAAAATAGTAAGGAAGGAAATTCTAAGCCATATCCTAACACACAAACTAGGGAGAATAGGGTAGTTAAATCTGACTCCGCCACTGAATTTTAAAACTTTCGTGCGGCGCTGTGATCAAAGGGAAGAGGCAACCACCATGTTTATAGCCGAGAAGCGCACATGCCCAAAATGGACAGACGATGCCCACACATCAGTAGGGAGAAGACTGGGTAGCGAGAGGCTGGACCCACAGAGTAAGAAACCCAAATAGCCAATAAATATAGGAAAAGATGCCCAACTCACTGGTAATCGAATAAATGTAAATGAAGGCACCATTTTTTAAAAATCCATCAAAATAGACACAAACGTGTAAGTAGGACAGTACCTAGAGTTTCTAAACGTGTGGGAGGAGGAAACTCTCGTACTCGGCATGTGACTTTCAAGCTACTTTGGGGAGAAATTTAGGGGATTAGGGGCAGGTGAGGATGCCCACTCTTCGCCCTGCTATTCCAGACACACACTGTGGGAAAACTCTCCCATTTACATACCACATACGTTCGCATCAGTATTGAGTGTAAGAGCAAGGAGAGAAGAAACACATGGGAGGTCCATCCAGAAGGAATTAAATAAGTTGTGGTATATATCAGAAGTATAGATAGCAGCTTACATTAGTAAACTAGAATTAAATATCCCATATATGAGATGCATGATATCTCTCTATCTGTAACAATATGGGTAAAAAATAAAATGAGCAACAGAATGACAGGAAGAGTCAAGTCTGAAAATATGCTTAACAATGCTATTGATTATGTATGGACACATATGCATGTGGTAAGGGTCTAAAGTAATTTATAGGAATAGATATCACTCTGAGCATTAGTGATGTGGGGCAGGGTGGGGGTCTACAAATGTAGCTGCTGTGTTTTGTTTAAACATTTTTGAGGCAAGTATGGCCTAATGTCAAGATGTATTCGGCTGGATACTGGAAATGTATGTTACTTCCCTTATTGTCCTGTATGTTTGAAATAGTTCCTAATTTTAAACAACACATCATACAGAACCCTTGTTATTAGTTGTCTATGATCAACATATCTCTTGACTCATATAAATTAGCACAGAGAGAAGAAACTAGAGACGTTTTATTAAACACATTTCCAGTATCATGCAGGTGACTGGGCTGGTTCATAGCAGTACCTTTTAACCTTAATTTGGTGCAAAACTGATTCTTAACCAGTAGATAAGAAAATCTACTTAGTGCATTTCCCAGGGAGTCTTCTATCAGCCAGCAAAGACCTCAGCTTTGATAGAGATGGAGACGCCACTTAATTGGAGCACATGATGAGATTAAGGGGCACACAGAGAAGGGCAGCTCGTTTCTCCCGTGCCCAGAGCTCTGCTGGGCCTCTGCCTTCTTGCTGGCCACGTCTGCCAGTTGGGAGGAACCCGAGCCAAATGTTTTTGCCTGTACTGCAGGGTGCTTTCTGAAGTGCAGTCACGGGCTGGTTCGGCTGATAAAGTGAGAGCTCATCGCATTGAAGCACTAAACATGTGTATTGCTTTTAACTTGTCATTGATCCAATAGTTTAATATCCATTAAATAAGTTGATAATTATGCTGGGACTCAATATGTATTCCAGTGGATGATCTCTGCCCATAAAAAGGAGTGCTTAGATTCTTCCACAAAAATCAATGTAGTATTCGTAGAGATAAAAACTGTTAAAAACGCTAATATTGTTTTTTCTTTTCATACATATTCCATTACTGACTTGTGACCAGGGGCCAATTAATTTCTTGATCTGAAAACAGGAGGATGCTGGGATGGAAATAAGCACCACCATCCCATCCGGCTCCAGAAGTCTGTCATCTGTGGTCTTTTCGTCGGTATGGGGAAGCTGGAACGGGACTGCCATCGGCCTGTCTGTGCTCCCATCCGGAGGACTCAGGCTGCTTTCTTAGGGGCACGGTGGAAGGTGTTCCCAGTTACTTACGGTCCTACTTGCTTGGTGCGTGTCACGACTAGTTAGAGTAATTGAATCTCACTCGTGAGGCTTGGACTCCAAGCGGAGTTAATCTTATGAGCTGCTAGCACACTTATCAAGTGCCATGTGGATGCACTTTATAGAAGAGCAATTTCTATAGAAATAAAAGGGGTGATTTTAAAGGACTTGGGAATATCTAAATAGTTGGTGCTCTCTCTCGCTCTTCTCTCTCTCTCTCTCTCTCTCTCTCTCCCTCTCTCCCCCCACCCTCTGTCTCCGTCTCTCTCTTTCTCTCTGTTTTTAGAGCATCACATAGCTTTTGGATAATTTTTCACTAGTGTACGAGGTCTGTCCAGAAGGTATCCAGCCATGTAATATGAAAAATAGAGACATTTATGGAAGAAGATACAAGATGCAAGGAACATTGTACAGAGGACAATGACACCTCAGTGCCCTTCAAAGTAGGCACTGGGGGACCTCACACAGTTTTTCCAAATGCCATCAGCTGCCCCATCGTATTTTCCTGAATCTCATCAGTGATCTGAAATCTCTTCCCTTTCAAAGGTGATTTTAATTTTGGGAAAAGCCAGAAGTTGCAGGGTGTCAAATCTGGGCTGCAGGAGGCCTGAGTCACCTAGGTAATTTGATGTTTCACAAAAACAACTGTGCGGGACGTGATGCATTAATAGGCACGTTGTTGTGATGAAGCTGTGAATCACCAGTTGCCCATAACTGCAGCCTTCTGAATCATCCGAATAGTTTCTGCAGAGGAATGTTCAAACTTAATGCAAACTTTGATGCAGATTCATTGTTCTACTTGCTCAGTCATTTTTATGTGACAGCCGCACAGTGCACATGCTCACTCAACAGTGTCTATCGCCCCCACTGACTAGAATAGTGAAGTTGTCACTATTCACGCATGCACATTCCAGTCCACTCTCCTTGGCTGCCAGGTTACGTCAATGTCTCACAAACCATTCTCGTTATATTATCAATGGCTGGACTTCCTCTGGGTAGACCTCGTGCATTACCCATGAATTTTTAAATGTAGTGATTAACTGATCCACTGACCGGCAGTCCTCACGTTGTCAAAAAAGCAAAATTTGACTGTGTGATAAGCTGAACTTTGGACAGTGCTAGGTCAGACTTTCTTATTGGAGATGTTTGGTTTGTTATCAAGAAAGCCACAGTCGGAGGACACAGAGCCTGACCACATCCAGTGGATGCGAGTCAGAGTCACTTTGGCAGTTCTTGCATTCTTGTGAGGAGAAGTCAGTGCCTGTTAAGATAATTTTCCCTAATGAGTACCTCGTCTGCCTTATAAGTCGTTTCCGAAAGTCAGTTGGCCTGCGTATATGTGGAACAGCGTATGAACGCTTTCCTGGACTCCCCGGCCCCCCACCCCCAAGCCTAGCAAGGTCACCTCTCATTTTCCCAGCCAGGCCCACTTTTCTCTTGGTGTCTGTAGCCCCAGAATAACACAGCACAGGCGTAGCTGGGCCCCAAGCGCAGTTCTCCAGAAAATTTTTTTTTTACATTCATGGTATATATTCTTGAGAGAGAAGTAGAAACTATAAGAGAAAGCGTTTCAGATGGATATCCTTCTGTATGGAGAGAAGAAAAGTGGAAAGTGGAATGAAGAAAAAGAAAGGATACAGTTAGGAAAATAAAAAAGAGAGGCCTGGAAGAACTCATTGGTTTGGAAGGAGAATCGCTTAGTAAAATTCCTAGGCTCGTTGCCTGGTTTAAGTCTGGCCTGATTTCTCTGAATGTGCCTGCTGTGTTCGTTTGCACAGCCGCCGTCCTAAAGCAAAGCGTGTTTTCAGGATTTTGGAATAATCTGAGAGCCTCGGATAAAACATGTGTAGAGAGAATTTAATGACTATAATTAGACGGAAAAAAATCAAAGGGAACCTCATGATTTCAGTTCCTGAATTGGAGTGATCTATGAACTTCAAAACCCCAAACGGTTGTATAATGGGCAAAAATAGTATTATGCCTCCCGAATTCATAGTTCTTGTGATGCCTTTGGACGATGTATTAATCTCTGTGTCAGCTTGATTTCGTTTTATTTTTCACACTCTTCCCCCTCTTCTCTGTGAAGAAAAAGACAGCCGATCTTCAGCTCCCCTGGAGGACACTAGGCAGCTTCGGGAAGGGGCAAGGTGAGCACGACTCAGTCTCGTCAGTTGTGCCGTAAGCACTGGATGTGTGCTGCGAGGTCATGGGAAAATTCTCTTGAAAATGTCCAAGCACTGCTTCCAAACGAAATGCAAGGAAGTTTCGAGTTAGCTTCCATCTAATTATGGCTAAAGAAAGACGCGTGCATAAAAGTACGGGCATGTATATTTTTCCAGCAATGCTGTCGGTTTCTTCCTCTCAAAAGAGGAGACAAGACTTAAGCCTCCCAGTTCCAGAAAGCTGTTCTCTGGAATAGCTGACCACAGTGAAGGCTGTGGTTTTCGTTCATAGAATAAGATAAAGGGAACTGTAGCTTATAAAATAGCAGTGTATTTTTCCTTTTTAAATGCCTCCTGCCATGTCTCTCACTTATATTGAGCTGTGAAGGTATTGTCCTTCTCCATAGTGGAAAATGGGAACCTTAACTTATTCCAGTGGCTGCGATCGCTGGCAGAAAGCTCTTTAACTTCCCGATGGAGCTGGTGCAGCATCTGCAAGGGCGTGTGGCTTCACTGAATGCCCTTCGCGGGTTAAGTTTGCGGCCGAATTAAAGATGCTGGCCCGCTTTTAGAATAGGAATAGGGAAAAACTGAGGGTCTCTCACAGTCCAGGCTCAAGTACGCTGCAAGCCTGACTCAGAGTTTGGATCCCCACGAGTGTGAGTTTTGGAAACCAGGAAACAGTTCTGTTGTTTGTCCCTAGACGCGTCTGCTTTCTCTCCAGATGCTTTCTGAATCTGGAGAGGGTCCTGGAATGACTTTGGTGTATTTAATATAAGCTCCGGGAGTGTAACTGTTTATGCTTCTCTTCTGTGGATTCATATCTGAAGTAAATCACAGAGAATGCAAGTTGATTTATGTGTCTCTTATTTTTAGCTCAAAGTGAAGTTTCTGTTGGGCACGATGCAGGGACTTACTGCCCAGGAAAAGTTTCTGACTCTGCCTAGTAGAGGCTGTGCAAAAGTCTGCCACTCAAGCACCAGCAGTAAATGTGCTTACACACACACACACACACACACACACACCATTTAGTTCAATTACGATGAAATTTATTCCCATTCTCTAAAGGCAGAGATTTTCAACTAGTGTGCCAGGGCACACCTGTGTGCCTCGAGAATTTTGAAACCATGCAGTACCTGACTGTTTAGTCAGGGGCACTGACCTCTTTTTCCTTAGATCGTAAAATTAAAAAAAAAAAAAATGATGGCCCTGGCTGGCGTAGCTCAGTGGATTGAGCACGGGCTGCGAACCAAAGTGTCGCAGGTTCGATTCCCAGTCAGGGCACATGCCTGGGTTGCAGGTCACGACCCCCAGCAACCACACATTGATGTTTCTCTCTCTCTCTCACTTTCTCCCTCCCTTCCCTCTCGAAAAATAAATAAATAAATAAATAAATAAACCTTTTTAAAAATGACAACAGCCAACATAACAATAGCTGACTGGTGTGAGTGAATCAGAATTATACCTGTTTTTTTGTGTGTCAGATTGGAAAAATATTTTTTTTGACGTGCTGCAGAATTTAAGTAATTAGTTTATGTGTGCCATGAGATGAAAAAGGTTGGAAATCGCTGCTCTAAGGCATTTACTAGAAGACAGAGAGAACTCCTGGGCATTATTCTGCGTAATTAGATTTTTGCACCTTTGTGTCGTGAATTCGGATTTCAGTTTTTTTCCACCCGAAGGTGCAAAGTGATGGCCCTTAGAAACCTGAAGATAAAGCTGATGCTATAATTCATCAGGACTTTTAAGCTTTTATGAGGTGAGAAACTCTAGGGAAAATAAACAATAGTGGATAGTATATGCTATTTTATAAATACACTGGGTTAAAAACAGTCTTAGAGCCACTTCCTTGTTTCCCCAAATGAATCTTCACCTGAGACCTCAACAGGTTTTAAGAAAACGTTCCAAAGGCCTAGTTAATCCTCTCTCCCAGGCGGATTTGCCGGCGTTCCCAGGAAACAGCCACTTTGTTAAAATAAACCTACTTTTTAAATTATATATTTCCCTTTCTTTTTTAAAGATTTTTAAAAAGATTTTATTTATTTATTTTTTGAGAGGGAAGGGAGAGAGAGAGAGAGAGAGAGAGAAACATCAATGTGCGGTTGCTGGGGGCCGTGGCCTGCAACCCAGGCATGTGCCCTGACTGGGAATTGAACCTGAGATGCTTTGGTTCACAACATATATTTCTCTTTCATAGTAACAATAAAAATGTAACATCTTTAGAATATTAATCTATTTTGGTAATGTCATAGGAAAAACTCCAAAGGTGAAATGTTACGTAAATAAAACTGGATGTAAAATATAATACATTCAACTATTTAAAAATAATTGTAAAAGGAATTAGAAGGAAGTACTGCCAACATAGTGTTTGGATTTTTTGATATATTTCTGTACTTGTGAGCTGCTTTTCTAAAAGTGATTGAATAAGGAAAGAATCTGTGTATTTCAGGGAAGATTCTGTAATACATCATATAGTTGCATTGACACCGGGAATAATGGGGAACCAGGAATAATCCACTATAGACAGTTTCTTTCAAGGAAGAGAACCAATGAGAAAGACTAGATTTGAGTTGAACCACTACAGAGCTGGCAGGTTAACAAAGAACCTTCTAGAATGAGACACTATACAAATCTTTTAGGCCCTTCAGACTTCACAGTAGTTTTACCTAGACCTTTATATTATACAATTCCCACGTTTACAGACTGCTCAAGGAAAAGGAAGAAAAGCTTCTGTGGGTAAATAATTTCCCACCTATAATTTCACGGACAAAATTCATTCAAAAACTTGAAAGGAATTAATCAGAGTCTGACGTTTCTCAAAAACACATCGTTGAACTTCAAGAGCGCATATTCGTGATAATAAGTATTCGAGCAGAGAACTGTGCCTCCCTCCTTTCACGGGGTACTGCCGTGGGTCCCACGATTATGAGGCATTGTACTGTGCTTCCCTCTTAAACATTTACACAGCCACTCTTTTGTTCATCCGACAAATATTTGCTGGGTCCATAAATACGGTGTACCCTTGCAGGAGAGATAAGCCGTATTTAAACAGCTGTAGCAAATTGGTACACAGTTTCGGGAGAATACGAGAGAAGGAGAGTGCTTTCAGCTGGGGAGAGCCAACAAGGCTTCTTCTTGGGCTGGGATCACCCTCTGGGTGGGAAGGGTCTGGCAGCGGCTGGCAGGGCGCTTCTGGGGAGATGGAGGGCTGAAGGATGGGCATGTCCAGGGGACAAGGAGTAGAGTTGGAGTAGGAGGGGTAGGAGGTGAGAGCAGTGGGGGCCAGATCACAGGGCCTTTGGTGCTGGGCTAAGTGGTTACTGCCTTGGGGAGTAGCAATAGGGGGCTGTTGGAGGTTTTCACAAAGGTAGTGACATGGTCTTGAAGCGACGTGACAAATGAAACTTGTCAGAGCGTGACACAGAAGATCGTGCCTCTGCAACTAGAGGTGTGACTCTTATGGCATTCAAAGAGTTTCCTGGGTCCTGGCTGGTGTGGCTCAGTGAACTGAGTGTGGGCTGGAAACCAAAGGGTCGCCGGTTTGATTTGTAGTCAGGGCCCATGCCTGGGCTGCAGGTCAAGTCCCCCGTGGGGGCCACATGAGAGGCAACCACACACTGATGTTTTTCTCCTTCTCTTTCTCCTTCCCTTCCCCTCTCTTTAAAAATGAATAAATAAAATCTAAAAAAAAAGTTCCCTGGGAACACCGATGGCAAGACTTGGCTCTGAAGGACAGCTCCCCACTCTCACCTCGGGCCTTGGTGGCTCATGCCAGCTTTCCCTTGAGTGGCACGACGGTGGCCAGCTTGGCTGCAGCCTCCCCTGTTCTGCTCTGTCAGCCCTCGGTCTAACACTTTCTCGGTCCAACGCTTCCCAGAACCTGCCTGTCTGCCACCCTGACCACACTGTGGCTCATTTCCCACAATCCTCCAGGGTCCGTGTAACAGCCGCATCGCTCCTTCTCCCACGCGGGTTTTGACTTCTCCGTTGCTCTTTTAGGACTGGATGCTACCAGTGTTTTGGCGCTGCTGTGATAGTGACATAGGGCAGATGAAGAGACCTTACAGCATTCTTAAAAAGATGATAAAGACTTGGTTAAAGGTGTATGAGATGGGGGAAATGGGATGGATTCAAGAAATGCTGTGCAAATAGAAGTGGCAAGACCTGATGATTCAATTTGGGCGTCAGGGAGAAGGAACCAAATAGCAGTACTGAGATTTTTCAATCTCTCTGAATTCGAATGGTTGTGAAAGGGCCAGAAGACACTTTCCTTAACTTTGACAGAGCTGAACTGAAGCTAAGTGTTATGGTCAGAGCTCTGGAAGAGGCTGTTTTAAGCTTTAGGGACGATTATCCCGAAGGGTGTCGTGAGCAGCCTGGTGGAGTTGGTTGTAGCAACACCGTGTCCGGCACAGGCAGTAATAAGTGGGGAGAACTGGAGAAATATGCACCAAAAATGCTGCTGTGACCAAGCGTGGACAAAGTGCGGCCCTTCCATTGTTCTAGTCTTTGTATTATGGAGTAACGTCCTTTCAGTGCGAGGCCTGGCCCTGCGTTTTGCAAACAGTTCAGGAAAGGGAACGCGATTCTAAATTGGGAAGAGGGGCGGGAATGAAGACAGTCCTACACCCAAGAATCCTGAACACTGAAAACAAGCTGGCTCAGCCTGTGTGCCGGTTCACTTTATCTGAATGCTTTCTCAGCAGAATATTAAATAATAGTAATGATAGTCAAAATGTACTGAGCAACTGAAGTGTCAGGTGCTGGTCTAGGCTCTCTTTTACCTGAACACCATCTTATTTCACCCAGACAAAGTGTGAAAATGACTGTCTTACTACTCCCATTTTACAGGCAAGAAAATTGAGGCACAGAGAGAGGTGCTTGATGTAACACAGCTCCTAACTCACACTTTTGCTTTGGCTCATTCATGCCAATGTTTTATTTCACTGGTTTCAATTCAGGGATGCACTGAGGGCCTCTGATGTGCTGATGAGTGTTCCTGAAACATCTGTGACGGTGTAGGTTACGTTTGTTTGGAGCCTGTGATGAGCGGGACCGCTGTTCTCTGTGTAACTGAGCAGGATGGCCCCAGGTACAGAGATGTCGCGGACAACCTGCTCTTGGCTTCTCCTTGATTTCTTAGTTCAGCTGAAGGACATTCCCTTGGTGTTGGCTCTGGTGCTCCATCCTCACCATCGCCATCAATTTAATTACTATGGATTATTGAACACTTTCTATGTGCCAACGACAGTGCCGAGCCCTTGCCCGCATTATTTCCTGTCATTACAATAACACTATGAGATGGCTCTTCTTGTCTTCATTTTATACAAGAGGAAGCCACGTGAGATGCCACGGCTGGTAAATAGCCGAGATGGGACTCCAACCTACGTCTGTCTGACTCCGGAGTCCATCGTCCTAACCACAGTGGCACGCTGCTCCAGCGCGAGGCTTTTCTCCAAGGGTCAAGATCCCTACATTGGGCTTTCCTTTATTTGGGCTTAGAGAGGCTTGATCTGAAACCTAGACGCATTTTGGAAATTGTTTTAGGTTTTCTTTCCCCTAGAACTTGTGATGTTCTGAACTGTTTTATTCCCATTTTGAACCAGTCATTAGGTTAATTACCCAAGGAAGCTGTATCCCCCTTTTTTATAAGTGTTGCCTGGTGGATGATGTGTTGACAGTACCATGTACAATTTTCAAATCACAGAGGCACTTTTCTCATGCAGTGGGAGGGAGTGGCGGCATCATCGCACTTCAGTAGGAGCCGGGCATCCTTTAAGGGGCTGGGTGATGGAGCAGGAAAGCAACTTTCAAGGCTTTGTAGAGCTCATTGTAAAACAACAGCCGTCTCCTTTCATTTAAATCCAAGTTCTTGCAGGAGCGCAAAAATTAGTATCAGAAATTAACAGGCTGTTTTTCTGCCAGACAAAATAGTGGTTACTTGGATCCAAAGGGCAAATTTTGTTAATAGTTTGTGTTTCAGCGAGGTGAGACCCATTCTCACTGTAGGAATTCTTAAGGATGTCCCATTCCTATGTAAGCAAATTATAAGCAAGAAGATTGAAGTTTACTTCTTATGCACTCCATAAAAGCTAATGAAAATAATAACCAATTAGGCAGTTATAAAGCCCAAGCGTGTTAAGGTGTTATGCAAATATTGATTAATAGTAATACCATAAACTCATAGAGCAAGCAAAAGCATGCCTGGTTCAAATTATAGGAGCTTTCGTTTGCATTTCCACAGAAACTATTATTAGTGGGTCTCAAAGCACCTTACAATTAATAACTATTAAAGCCCATAAATATGGTCAGGAAATATCTTTTTATTGAGGGCATAAGCAAGAAGTTCCCTTTGCCTCACATATACCGTGAGATCTAAATGCCTGAGCTAAAGTAACCTTCTCTATAGAAAGAGAATTTTCATGCACTATGGGTTTGGGGCTGCATTGCTATCGGCTAGAAGTTGACAGCTATGGATCCAAGGTTCTTGTATTGAGTATCTCAGTCTATGCGGCTAGAACTCTTTACTTATTTTTAAAATTTTATATGTGCAATAGCTCTAAGCAAATCTTGACAGTATGTTATATTTTAATATTTCTCTGTTGATGGTGACATCAAGTTTGAAAACAAACAGTATGCCAAATTCACATGAAAGTATTTCAAAATACTTTGGAATGTTGTATCAGGTTTACTTTTTCTCGGGCTAATATCTTATTCCAAGGGCTGAGAGCTTTTAAGCACAGTCCAAAGGACCTGTATTTATTCCTATACTCTGTAGCAAGGGCTTGAAAGATTGTGAAGATTTCTAACCTGCTTTAGAATACTCCTTTGCCTTCTCTCCCTTATTTCTCCTCTCTCCTCCTTCCCCTACAACTACGCTATTCTCTAAAGCTAAGCACAGGTTGGAAAAGCTCAAGAATATTCCCAGTGCCTGGCTCTTCCTCTCCATCTCGACTCCTCGAGCTGCCGCCACGTGGCTGTTTCTCAGCTTTATTTTCTGCTGGCGCTAAGAGACCATATTGTAGTCACTGGTCACTATTATGAGGCCACTGTACATTCATGGTTATACTTCAAGTTCACATAGATTCCAAGAACAGCATGGACTAGTTGGCATTTTCCTTTAGAGTTAGGGGGATGTGAGAACCTGGGCAGAATAAAGGATTTGACAGAGGCCCTGTAGCAGGTTTCTCTCTTAGTAGAATTGGGACCAGAACTCAGGACTCTGGACTGGTAAAGCTTTTCTCTCTACCTCACAGTAATTAGATGATGCTTTGAACCACACACAAAGCATTACAACGAAACATAGGACCAGAGCTAGAAGAAGTAGTTTGTTGATACTGCATCCGGGGCTGTGGATCAGCAGGACGAGAGGGAGGAGCCTCAGGACTCTGAAGACAAAAGGAGTGAGGAGAGTGCAGAGCTGAAGCAGTGGGGTGGGCCCTGGAATGATTGCTGTGTAGGAGCTGAATGATAGAGGCGAATGAAGAGCCAGTGGAAGTGAGAACAGGGTGAGGGAGAGTGGGAGTTGCAGGGGATTAGAAGGATGTTGAGTTATGGCCATGGCAATGGGTTGTTGATGTAAAATGAAGAAAAACTCTCTTGGTGCCCAGATGGATGGGTGCTGTCTAGGGACAACAAAGTATCTCAGGATGGTCTCAGAAGAGGGGCAAGATAAAGGCATGTGCAACACACATCATAGTTCTCAGGGCGCGTGGACCTTCCTGGGGGACAGTGGTGTGAGGGAGACGGGAGGAGTGATTACGGAATGAGGTAGACACGTGTCTATTCTGTGAGAAAGGCTACATTTCTAAATTCTGACTTTTATGTTTCCCCAGGGAAAACTGAGGCTGCTATCAAAAACTTCAGCCCCTTCTACAGCCGCCAGTACTCGGTGGCTTTCTGCGATCACGTGCGCAGCGAAGTGGAACAGCAAAGGGATGTGACATCACAGCTCTTGAAGACCAAGGTAACCCATGGCCTCCTGGCTTGTGTATTTCTCCCCCTGCGTACGGCTTTATAACTCATAATAGATCCGAAAGAAATAATCATTTGAATGGCTGATTTTTAAAAATATGCTCTCAAATCATTTCATGCTCAAAACGCTCTATTTACCTGAGAGTTAGAACATATGAATTTTTGTTGATGGTGTAATCTATATTTAAACCACCCCCCCAGCATGATCCATTTTTAATATGTTTTCCCCACATTAATGCTTTGATATCAGGAAATTTGACTTGCTATGGTGAAGTTCAATTTTTTAAAGTCACTTATTCTTTTTCTCTGGCTCCATTATAATGATTATCCATGATCTCAGCAAATAACTATGGACACCTACTATGTGCCAGGCCTTATTCCAACAACTGGGGAAGAAGTCAAATTCTCTGTCTTCCTATTTATAGTCAAATATAGGAGACAGACAATAAACGAACAAATGAATATCAGGGGATGTCAGGTGAGGGCAAATGCTACAAAGCAAAATAAAGCAGGAGGCTTATTTTCGAGAAGACCGTCAGAGAAGCTCCCTGTGGGGGCGACATTGGAGCAGAAATGGGAGTGAAGTGAGCGTAGGCTGTGTGCGTGTCTGTGGGGGAAGAGTGTGCCAGACACGTGACATGACCAGTCCAGAGACCCTGCAGCAGCCTCAGGCACACCAGGAAGGCTGGAGTACAGAGAGCGGTATAAGCAAAGGGAGCAGGGACGAGAAATGGCTGCAGAGTGACAGGTAGGGACTAGACCATGTGGGACCCATGGACTACAATTGGGTGTTTATTTTCAGTGTGGTAGAGAGTTATTGAAAGGTATTGAATACAGAGTGACTTCTAATTTGAAGTGATCTTTCTGGCCTCTCTACAGTGAAAAGACGATGGGGAAGGACAAGGGGGGAGATGGGGGACCAGCGAGGAGGACAACATAGCAGCTCAGAAGAAGGATGATGGCAAATGGCACTGGGGTGGTGATGGCGGGAGTTTTGGGGACAGGTCCAGGTCAAGGTGGTTGAGACAGAGCTGACAGGACTCACTGATGGCCTGGAGAAAGGAGAGAAGAGGGAACAGAGAAGGGAGAAATCAGCGTTGACTTCTTGCAAATAAGTGGATGGAGGTGCCTTTCAGATGGAAGAGTTGGAAGTGGACAGGAAACATGAGTTCACTTTTGGCATCTTAAGTTGAAGACCCTTATTTAACATATACTCATGGAAATATTGAGGAGGCAGTCGAATCCTGTGATTTGGAGATCCGTGGAGAGGGTGAAGCTAGAGAATAGAAATTTGGGATTTCTTAGCTTGTAACTGGTAGCAAAGCCATGGGACCTAGCTGAGAGGCACTATAGAGGAAAGAAAGGTTTCACGACCAACTTTTGGCCCCTTCAGTAGTTGGGACTGGAAAAAGAAGAATCCTGCCAGGTGGACAGAGAAGAAATAGCCTGCAGAGTAGGAGAAAAGCCATGGATGTGGAATATTCCAGAGGGCAAGAAAAAGGAGTTTCAGGAAGTTGGGGGTATGAAATGGGTCACGTACTGCCGAGAGGTTGAGTCAGGTGACCGATGGGTTTAGTAGCGTGGGTGTGTAGGGATAACTGATTGTCATCTCCACAAAACAGTGATTCTCAAAATTCAGGGAGACTGTTAAGATACACATTCTGGCCCATACTCCCAGAGATTCTGTTATAGTAAGTCTAGGGTGAAGCCGCATTCTAAACGAGCGTATCAATTGATTTCAGTGGCCCAGGCTTAAGAAATGTCACACATAAGGACTGCAAAGAGTTCCGCTTATACATGGTTTCAGTCTCCTGTAGAGAGAAAAATGAGGTCCTCTCAACCTGTTAATGAGGCAAGATAAGAGACTGCCTTATTATTTGTGAGGACAGAATATTAAGCCCTGGAGTCGGGAAAGGAGTTTATTTCATCCCTCAGACCATTCTCAGAAAGATTAGCATATCTACCCGCTCAGCGCTGTTTTCGAAGCAGAGGGTTGAGTTTCTAAAGGTGGTAAGATTTTTTTAAATAACGTTAAAATAGATGTAAATTCACGTGAAAGACAGAAGGTCCATTCCTGTATTTTGAGATAAAACAGGAATTGCACCGGGAGGCAGGGTGGGACTGATCCGTGCACGGTCAGCCAGGTGGGAGACCTAACTGGGGGTCGCCCAGAGACTCCCCTGCAGCACCCGGGCCACCAGAGTGCACGAGAAACCCTCAGACTTGTAAGCACCAGAGGCAGAGCGGAGCTGGTTTTCCTGCTTGTTCTTTGACCAGAAAGCCAACGTGTTCTCCCTGAGAACAGGCACGGGTTCAGTGTGTGCAGCCTGAGTCCCCGTGGCCTTGGGCCCGGGAGAACCACTCAGGACTGACTCTTGAGGCTGCCTGGAGGTGTGGTGAATAGAACAGCCTGTTAATTCTCCAGTCTCTGGGGAATTAAACCTGAGGCATATTCTTGGTGTCGGGATAGAATTCTACAACCTATACTTAACGGCTTTGCTCCCTCTCTTCCACAGAGTTTATCGGGGATTTATTAAGTGCCACATGTATACCAGGCACAACCTTATTACCATAACCCCATCCACCATTTGCTGCTGTTTCTATAGCATAATGGAGGGAAATGAAAGCCACAAAAATATCGATAAGACACATATGTGCGTTTGGACGGGAGGAGTAGGAAAGGGAAGTGTGGAGGGAGGGGAAGAAGCAGCCACTTCTCCAGGATCTCAGCCCAAGACAGTTTCCTAAAATAGTCCTTGGCATGCATGGGCAGACTTAGTGGTAGCACGGTATGTCAACTTCTATTATCGTGATTAATTGTTTTCATCTTCTTTTAGCCACCCTTGGATCCTGGCACTGTTTTATATGAAGCAGAACTATCACAGTTTGCTGAAGACATAAAGAAATGGAAGGAGAGATACGTCGTGGTTAAAAATGATTTTGCTGTGGAGAGCTATGAGAACAAAGAGGTGAGCTATTTCCTTGTTACCCTTGGTTCTTGCAATATTCCTGAAAATCCGGTGGATTGATTTTCATGCCCTCTTCCGCAGAACTGATGGTTTTAATAAGCCCTCTCTCTCGAGCAGGTGCTCATATCAGGTAACGGATGTTTATTGAGTGCCTATTATGTGCCATGTCATGAATAGAACAGCAGGGCAGAGAGATGTTTGCGGTCTGGTGGGCCAGAGAGACTTTGAACAAGCCATTGCAAATGAGTGTGAAAATAGGTCGTGCCGGGTGACCAGTGCAGGAGCCTTTCCTGCAATTCCTCGGCTTCAAGGTCGCTGTCCTGGTATCTGTCCTTTTGCTCTGTGTCTCCATGTCTTCCCATTCTAAAGCCTCCTATAGGACAGGTGGCTGAGGAGTTATTTAATAAGATTGTGGTTGAATTTGCATGAGTTCCTAGGAATTCAGGACACTTCATATACTTATTTTGCTTATATTTTACGGATTTTTTCCTTTTAACGAATTCTTCGTTATCTCATTCTTTTTCTTGTCTGTGAAATGCGGAGAAAATGAGATAATGTATGTGAAGTGCCCAGCATGTGGGAGAACGTCAGTTTTTACGGGCTCCTGTTTGTTTCCCCCGCGGAGAGTATAGTGCTATAGAGGGAGGAACACTGGGCCGTGAACTTGGGAAACTAAAGCTTAGTTTGGGTTTCATTGAAACTGGAGAGTTAGGCTGAATGATCCTAACGATTCCATTCACATCTCCTGCTGTACATATTTTAAATCTACATAGACTCTCAAGCTGCCTTTGAAATAAGTAGCTATTATTTATCAATTAAAAGTAGTAACCAGTCGAAAACTCTGCTCTCTTGACCCTAAGTTCAAGAGCAGCCAGGACAACCACCATGGATACTCTGAGCAATATCCCTGATGCTAAATCTTTAGGAGGAGGTGTCAGGCTGACAGACCAAGGTGTTTCCTTCCCACTTCTGGTGGGAAATAGAAATAAAATGCAATACAAACTTATTCCACAGGCAGCCAGGTAATGCCGTCTTGAGTAGCCCTATTCTTTTCAACACTCATTAACTAATATTTTCTCTGTTTATCTATGTTAGGATTTTATGCAACTCTTGACATGCTCTCTCAAGCAAATTCCCAATGCACTACAAATAACAATGACAATAATAGCAAATCATTTTTATTTTGTATGGCACGCTACGCTGTCCTCTCAGGGAAGCTTGCAAAGAGGCAAGATGGGGTAATGGTTAAGATTGTGGACTTTGAAACACACCTTTATCTGGCACTAGATGTGTCCTTTCATTAGCTGTAAATCTTCCTGAGCCTAACCTTTCTCATCTGTAAAATGGTGAGCGTGCTCCCTTGCTCACAATGTCGCTGTGAGGATTAGACAAAGGAGGGCATTGAAGTACTCAGCATGCGGCTGAGCGCTGGCAGAGACAGATATAGGGCAGCGGTTGGTACGATTACCACTTGGTCGTTGGGAGGAAACACTCAGAGAGCTTCCCCTTGGATTTATTATGGTTGTCGCCATATTTGGCACTAACCGAAGTTTCATTTTGAATCAAAATGGGTGTTTTTCCTCTTTTCATTTTTAAAGCTTTCTCCCTCAACTTTCAATTTATTTGCTCCTTATTTTCAAATGAACCTGTTTGGATTTCCAAGATATAGTTACTGAATTGGATAATAACCAAGTATAAACATTTTTTTGATCATCATTTTCAAATGCTTCTGTTTGGATTTTTAAGATATGGCTACTGAATTTGATAATAAACAAGTATTAAAGAAAACTTGGAAATTAAGAAAAGTACCATGCAGCTTGCCATAATTCCTCTAATTTTATTAATGTCTTATTTTTCATTTGTAGAATGTGTTCTTAAAAATCATACCTGAGAGTTATACACAAAGTACCTACAAATTGCCGGCTATTTTATGGAGGGTTCAGTTTGGGCTGGTAATTGAGCAGGAAAAATAAGCGGTCTCAGCTGATAAGCATCTCACTGGGGCACCTGCGCTGGACTGAAAGCCCAGGTGCGAATCCAGGATTCGTCACCTACTCACCGGTGGGCCGTTGGCAGGTTATTTAACCCCTCTTCTCATTTATGAAATGGAGATAATAGCTAATTCATAGTGTCATTTTTAAGATTAAGTAATGCTTATAAAAGCCCAGATTGGGGCCTGTTATAACAAATAACAGTTCAGATTTGAGGTCGGTCAATCACACAACTTTCAATTCTCTCTGGGTCCCTGATGCTCGTAAGCAGTTGAGTAGCAGTTGAAAACGACCTTCTTAGATATATGAGAGTTTGTTTTGTTTGGATCTCTTCGGTCACTACCTTGTTGATGGAGAGTGTGTTATTCTTATGCTGATTATGTGGCCCCCTGCTCAACATTCCTTCCGTTATTCCCAGGAGTCCACTTCCCAGGAGTCCACAACTGGTTGCCCAGTTCCTCGGTGTCAATTCCCAACTGGCTTTTAGTTTGTCGTTCTCAAACTTTTGCCTTGACTTAGGCCCTGCCATCAGCATCAGATGCACCCACCTAACTGTACCTTAACTGTGTGCTTGCGGGCTTCTCTGCTTTGCAAATGCTTTTCAGTGTCTTAGCAATGCTCTGAACCTCTTTTACATTTCCTGAACCGCAGAGCTTTCTGTCTGCTGGCTGGCCTGTGTTACGACATCATGATAATGCCCTTCCACCCAGATCATGTTACTATAAAACAGTCTCACGCCCTGGGGCCAAGTGGTGGCATCTTCGTCATGGCAATGTGGTTTTTTTTTTTGTTTTTGGTGAAAATCCATGGCAACCATGATTGCAGTCACCTGGCCCACGGTCTCATTAGTCACCAGTCAGCCGGCATCCCGCGTAGTGAACATCTGCGTGTACGTCACCCTCGTGGGTATCAGAATGATTCGGCTGCCGGTGCCTGCGATGGCATGGTGCAGGACTTCTGGAAGTTACTAAGGCGGTGTTTTCCTCATCTGAGAAACATACCTACAGGGAATCTCCCCGAGATGAGGGACTCTGACCTACCATGTTGCCACCATCACACAAAAGCACTAAGGGAATATCTTGCAAACAGCACTTAGGCAAAATGTATTTCATTAAATGCATGGCTCGTACTCAGTAACATAGGGTGGGAATTGCTTATCTCGGAGTGTCTGGGTCTGTCTATTTCTAATATTCCTGATATTTTTCAAAATGCCAAATGGGGGAAAATAATCGCTCACGTATGCCTTTCCCTTCCCAGGCCTATCAGAGAGGAGCTGCTCCTAAAAGCCGCCTGCTTCCAGCGGGAGGCAAAGTGTTAACCTCAGAAGGGGAATACAATTTATTATCTGATCGGCATTTCCCAGACCCTCTTGGTGAGTGGCTGAGCATTCTTTCCCAAGGCAACATGCCTAGACTTGCTTTGTTTAGCTGGTGGTTCTCAACGGGGGAGGGAGATCTCTCTCTCCGGGGACATTGGGCAGGGTCTGGAGACATTTTTGGTCGACACAGCTTGGAAGGATGCTGCTTCAGGCATTTGGCGGGCGGAGCCCCGTGATGCTGTTAAACACCCTGCAATGAACAGAGCCAGCCCTGAAAATGGAGACTTATCTGACTGAAAATATCAGGAGTTGCTGAAGTTGAGAAACTCTGGGTTAGATACACAGGCTCCACAGACAAATGGGAGATGTAATTTTCCTAATTTAGGTGAACATTGTACCACTTCTATTATTTTAAGTCACGTTCAGTGATATGTAAGTCCATTCCTGTGTTTCTAGTGCATCGAGAGCGTGCCACTGGTTGGCGTCTTAAGGCTTTTGGAATACATTGGAGGCTTTGGCAGCACTGCCCAGGATGGCAGAAATACATAGGCGGGGCTCGGTCTGCAAAATGTTCAATCTTGTCTTCCAGTAAGCATGTCAAGGGAGTATCACTTTTCTAATTTGATGAAGATATGCCATAGAATATCCTAACTTGACAAAATGTTTTTTAACAAGCGTTACAGTAACTCATAGCTACGGTGTAAAAAAGCATTGTGTTAATTAGCATTTTTATAAATAATGGCCAAATGCTGCCATGGAAAGCACGTTGAACTGAGAATTGGAAGACCGGATTTTTATCTGGTTCTAACTGTGACCCTTAGCAAATGTGTACCCTGGTGTTACTAAACCTCTGTGATGACTGTTTCTCTAACACCAGGGCCTTGAACTTTGAAAATCTAGAAGGATCTTTTCATCTCTGATGTACTTGGATTCTCATTCATTCTACCTTTTTCACGTAGAGAAAGTGATGGATAACACGTGTGTATAGACCAACTAGTGCATTTCATAGAGATTCATGAACTGTGGATAATGCAATAATTCCATCTGGCTTTGTGTAAATCACACTGCACAGTAATTACTTGGTTTCTTGAAGAGAGCGCTGGTTCTTATTAATGGATATAATCATTTCATTAGAATTTATGGAGAAAATGGAGTCATTGTTTTCAACTGTTATTTTGGTGCAGAATTCTCAGCATAGTGTTTTTAATGGCACTATTATTAGATTAGTACACGGACCATAAACCTAGATCAACAAACTATTATTAAATATGCAGTAACTCAAGCTAAACAACACTTTATATGCACTATACATATTATTATATTTTCTTTTGACATCTGCCTACATGTCACCTTGGCTCTGGAGCTGCCGCTGGAAACGGGAATACCAACATGCTGATTCTTCGGAATCTCTCCGAAAGGGCTTTCCAGTGGAATCAGTCAGAACAGACAATATATTGATTGGTTAATTGCTGAAATCATGTCAGAAGGCATGAAGAGGAATAAAAAACACAAGTCCTGTGTGACTAATGCCGTTTGGCTCAGGACTTCCGATTGGGGCATTTCATGACTTTTTCCTGATTGTGTGGTGTGGCCTTCTCAGTTTTAAAAATAAACCATTCTACAGTAGATCATTTGTGAAAGTCTTGTAACTCAACCCAGAAAAAATGCAGACGAATGGCATCTGGAAAATTGTTGTAAAAGGTTAAATAGGAGTGCGTTTTATGGGGCTCTCTGAAGTTTTTAAATGCAGAAGGTCCATGTTTCTGTCAGTTGTTTGTATAAAACTGTGACATCTTGGAAAGGGCAAGAATTGCTTCATGAAGCCATGTTAACAGAAGGAGTCCCCGTGTGACACTAATTCTACTGCAAAGGATTTTACAGACTGGAAAGGCACAAGAAAGATGGAAGGAATTAACCTCACTTGAGAAAAAGTACTAGAGGCTTGTCAATGAATATGTCTTTTTGCTAAGATGATGCATTATAGGTGCCCTCATGTCTTGCTGAAGTGACTCCTTTATTTGGCATTTTATTAGTTAGAACCTAGTTTGCCACACACAAGGAAAAAACTCAAATTAAATACGTAAAGTTCTATTGTCTTGCTAAAAAAATTTGACTTTCGCAGTCCAGGGCTGGTGAGACAGTTCCATGAATATCAGGGACTCATTTTAGCTTTCTCCCCCTTTATTTCTAAGTTGTGGCCCTTTTCACATAGCCCAAGGTGGCTGCTGGAGAGCCAGCCAGGCTTTCTCCTCCCAGGTGGCAGGAAGGAGAGAAGGGGAGGAGACAAACACATTCCCTCCCTTTAGGGATACTTCCAGGAAGTGCCGCTGCCTCTTCCAGTCCCGGGGTGTCCAACCCACGCCCTGTGGGCTGCATACAGCCCAGGATGGCTAATGAACATGGCCCAACACAAAAGTGTAAATTTACTTGAAACCTTTTTTTTTTGCCTCATCAGTTTTCGTTGGCGTTTGTGTATTTAATGTGTGGCCCGACACAACTCTTCTTCTTCCAGTGTGGCCCAGGGACACCACAAGGTTGGACACCCCTGCCACCCCATTAGCCAAAACTTACCGGCTGTGGCACTCGAAGCTGAAGTGAAGGCTGGACATGCAGCATTTGCTCAATGAAAAATCAAAGATTTTGTTCCTGAGAAAGAAGGGGAAATAGACACGTGTTACTAGCAGAGGTCTCTGCTACAGCATTCATTCATTCATTCATTCATTCATTCATTCATTGGTTTGTTCATTCACATACTGACTCATTCTTAGGTTGTTATGGGCCAGGTATTTCACTGGTGGTCCCAGTGCATTTTACTGTGTGACCTACAGGTTTCAGGACACAGACACATTGCCCACATGTGCGCAGGGAAATCTATTCTTTGTCTAAACCAATCTTGACTTATTAACTTGCCAGTAGCAAGGCTCGGGTGTGGAGCCACCCTTATGCTGTGATCCATTTCTTGGTATCCCTAGAGCTTCCTTTGGCCTCTTGGAGGGTCCTTCTTCTCTTCCTTGCCCTGCGATCAGAGCGTAGGGCATAGGCAGGGTGCACAGGGATAATTTTTCATCTACTTGTTCTCCACAACTCAAGGGAGGAGCTGGGTTTCATTTAATCAATGACATATCATCGTAATGCATGAGAGGGAGTAGAGCTTAGGTGGGGCATCTGAGTACTAGTACGGCTTAGCATGAGTCTCTTGGAATTGAGTTTGAGGAAAGAGGTAAAAGTTCCCATTGTTTACGCCTTTTAAAATTTCCTCGGACAATGTAGCGCATTCATTCATTCATTCATTCAGTAGTTCCGCATCCACTAGTTCCATGACTGTGCCGTGAGTGGAAGGTGCAAAGACATGTCAGATGCAGCCTCCCTCTTCTGGGGCTCCCAGGGCAGCGGGTCAGCTTCCTGGGGGGGGCGTCAGTGCAAGAGCTGCTCTCAGTCTGTGCCCCTCGCCCTCAGTGTGGGTGCCGGACATGGAAACAGGTCACTCCTGTATTTGGGGAGAACAAGGCAGGGAGCACCCAACTCTGTCTCTGGTAGCAGGGGAGGTGCCGGCAAAGGCACCTCAGAGCAGGTGGCTTTTGCATTGACTTTTGCTGGATGTGAGACGTCTCTGTCCAAAATCGTGATGGGAGGGGAGGAGGAGAGGTGACACGAACAGCAGAGGCAATCTGCAGAGTCCTGGGGCGGATGGTGGCACCTGGGGAGAGTGGAGACCGGGAGTGAAGTGGATACCAGGACAGAACAGGGAGCAAGTGCCCACACTTACCTGGGGGATGCAGAGAAGGGGCAGAAGAACCAATAAAGGGGGCAAAGAAGAAACACTCGTTTAAAAGCATGAAGGACACCAGGAGAGACATGCTGTTAGAAGTCATGGCAAGGGAATGTTGTCACAAGAAGGGGTAGCCGGCAGCAACAGATGTTTCAGATCGGGTTAACAGCATAGATAATAAAGAGGAAGCCACAGGCTGGCAGCCAGGGTGACATGAGTGACCTCAGCAATTTGGTTTCTGGGCTGGCAGGGCAGGAACAAGACCGAGGTGAGAAGGGGGGTTGGTGGCGTGAAGACAGTGGGGGCAGGGAGGAGGGAGAGCGTGCAGGGCAGAGAGCAGACCCAGTGGTGCCTGCTCGGGAGCCTGGGGGGAGAAGTGTGAGCGCCTGCATGGGTGGTCAGGACAGCTTGGGGAGAGCCACTAGAGGAGAGGGAGCTGTTTGCTCATTTCGTGGATTTGGGGAAGTCTGGGAAGATTGTGTCTGATGATGGCCTTGGTGGTCCCCCAGGGGTAGCAGGTGAGGCCACCTGCTGGAGTGTGACAGGTGAAGCTGGCAGAGGGATATGGGAGGAACCTGGACTCTCATTCCCCCAAGTCCCCCAAAACATCTCACAGCACCCTTCCACCCCGTGGCCTACCCTAGAGAACTACCTCCACAGCCTGACATAAGTAGTTTAAGAAAAGATGCACGTTTTGAGACATCTTTGTGTCTTCAATATCTCTGTAGCATCCGCTGAGAAGGAGAACGCCCAGCCCTTTGTGGTCCTGCCAAAGGAATTCCCCGTGTACCTGTGGCTGCCCTTCCTCAGACACGGCTACTTCTGCTTCCACGAGGCCGCGGACCAGAAGAAGTTCAGCGCTCTCCTGAACGACTGCATCAGACATGTCAACCACGGTACGGCCCGCCCGCCTGCCCCCAGCTGGGCTGCTTTTTCTCAGTTGACCTGCTCAGTCATCTGTTAGAGTGCTTCCTAGAAAGAGCCACAGGTGGCGTTACGTCCCCCTCCCGCCCCCCCCCGGGTGTGCTGAGTGAGTCTTGCACGCGGGGAGCGTGGAGAATGTGCCGGTTGTTTAGTCTGGTCTGGAGGCCTCTGTGGGACCGAATGCGGAGCGGGTGTTCGACCCCACACATAGGCATGCATTTGAGGCACCATCTTCCACACGTAATTTTGCATATCATTCATCCTCCTCCTCGTAACTGATGGTTTAAAATCTACATGACAGCACAAATGTATTGGGTATCCCTGGCAAAATCCCAGTCCTTATGACGTTTCTTGCTTATTCCTGCCTTCCTCTGAACACTAGTTACTCAAAACCTTAAGGTACGTAGGAATCACCTAGAGAACTTAAACACAGATTTTGGGGCCCAATTCTCAGCTATTCTGACTCACTGGGTCTACGGCAGGTCCCCGACTTTGCTCTTCTAACAAACTGCCAGCACTGGTGGCACTGTTGGCCCCGGGGCCAGGCTGCAGAGGCGTGGCCTTAGACCACGGTGCCTCGAGGTACGCATTCAATTAACTTTGTGTTTCTAATAAAAGTTTTCATTCCGATACGTCATGTTTTTGCTGAATGGATGGGACTGCTGGTTTTCTGGCCCCCGTGAGCCTTCAGTTACAGGCACTGCAGGAGAGAACTCGGTAGTTATCAGAGTGTTAGGGAGTCACTAGAGGTTACCACCCAGGGAGGAAGGGGCCTCGGCGCTTCAGCCTCTTGGAGCAGGTAGCAGTGGAGTTGCCGCCTCATCCATCTCTGTGCCCTGACTTCCTAATAAGGCTAATTTCACTGTGCACTTACTTTAAAGCTCTGGGGTTTCCCCGAGGGCATCAGGCCAAGGGAGCACGAGTCACTAGCGGTGCCTGTCAGCCCGTTCTTGCTTTTCACTTGTGTATTGATAGACCAAGTGGAAAAAGATAATGTCACTCGATTTCACTATAGCAACTCTGAACAACATGGGTCATAATATTGGCTCATAACCAGCTAGGGACTTTATAAAAATGATACCCTTGTTAATATCTTGCCTTGTGGTTTCGGTGTTTTAGAGACAGAATCGCCCAGCACTGCCGGCACTGTCTGGCTCACTTCTCAGCGCACTCACACCTCTGGGTCCGGGGCTTTGGTCTAGTACAAGCATGCACTTGGCACTCGGAGCAGACAGCCACACAGTTTCCTAAGCAGGGAGTATTCTCGGCCCAGCCAGATGGGACTTGCTGCACTCCCCTTCCACGGACATAATAGGAATTTCTCCGGGAGTCGTTGGATGGCGGGTGGCCTGCGTTCAGACTCCATTTATGGAAGCGTTCAGGCGGCTGGGAACCCAGCTCTGCTCTCCAGTGTGTTGTCTCGGGCAGTAAGATCGTGAGGTCCTGTCGCACGGCCCTGCTTCCGAGTCACATTCCTCTGTCCCGAAACCACTTTTCCTGACGGGGGCTTTATGCAGACTTACTGTGATTTGGCACAATTTCCAGTAGCTCCAGTCAGAGCTGGAGACGATCACAGCATCTCAGGGGACAGTCCCTGACCCTCCCGGTGATGAGCTCATGGGTCTTTCCCTTCCCGCCTGTGTTTGTGGGTGTTGGAGAGCACAACGCAGCCCCTCCCGCCTTCATCTCGGTCTCTACCTGTTGTTATTCAATGTGGGATCTTGAGGAAACTAGTAAGAGAATTCTCAGACAGCTAGTTACCCATTATTCTTTCCATAATTGCTAGAAGGGATTAGAAATTAGGGCTGTGATACCTGCCAGAAACCCAGAGGGGACTTGGGGAGGTGGCTGACTTCTACCCCCAGGTAACTGGAGTAAGCCCCGCCCCCTGCTTCCCTGCGCTGCGGACTCCAGCCACCGCGTGCCCCTGTTGAGAACTAGGAGTGAGGCATCAGCTGGTGCTGGGCCCTGTGGACCCCATCCGCTCACAAGTCCTCAGGGGTCCTTCCCCTCCCCAGTCTTACTGAGCTAGAAGGGACATATAATATTGTAGCAGTTTAAGGGGTATAATATAATGATTTATGTACATATTGCAAAATGACCACCAAAATAATTTTCGTTAACATTCGTCACTCACATACTTACAATTTTTTTCTCGTGATGAGAACTTTTAAGATCTACTCTCGTGGCAGCTTTTAGTGGACAGTACAGTAATGTTAACTGGAGTTGCCCCATCGCGCGCGACATCCCAGAATACCTTTGGGCCCCTTTCACTCATTTCTTCCACCGCCTGCCCCCTGCCTCTGCAGCTACCAATCTGTGCTCTGTTTCTAGGAGTTTGGTTTCTTAAGATATCAAGTGTCAATGAGATAGCACAGTATCGGTTTTCTCTGCCTGGCTTATTCCACTCAGCTTGAAGCCCTCAAGGGATGTTCCAGGGAAGGTCATTTTGTTGCCTTTGGGCTGAGTTCCGTTGAGGACGGCTGTCACTTGGGGTTCCAGGATGGTTCCTTAGTGCTCAGATCCGACCAGAGCCCAACCCACTTGCCCCGGGAGTGCTGGGCTCCGACTGGTCTCGCTATCCACGTCCATTTTGAATCCAGAACTGCTTCTCTTGTTCTTCCTTATGGGTTAGGTTCAGTTCCTATTTAACCCTGACAGAGGGCCTGATTACACCCTGTTCTTGGAAAATATGCCCTAAGGGAGGGAAGGACAAGTAGAGGGCTCGCCGCTCCTCCTTCTTTCAAGAGAGGAAGCTGCTTCAGGGAGCCTCAAAGGTTCTTTACACTTCTGAGGAGCATGGAGGCACGTGTTGTGTATGTGTGTGTGTGTTTTGTTTCTGGTACCTCCTCACTGAACAGGCATAAGAAAACCCCATGATGAACCTTTAGCAGAACACCCCCCTCCAGCACACTGGACTAAATATCCAGCTCACTGCGTGACCTGTGCCTAGAGCACCTGCTGACCCGTGAGCTTTGGAACTAACCCCGTAATCCCTTGTCCCAGATGAGGGAAGGCCAGGATCTAAACGTCCCACACCACAAAATGGGATTTATATAAAGCCATGATATTCCAAGATGGTTCTGTTGCCCAAAGTTCAGCCTATTCTTCAGAATTTTGTTTTCGAAATATTGAATCTATACTACACTGCAGTTACAGGGATCTGGCTGAAACTCATAGTAATGCAGAGGACGGTACACAGGCAATGCGGAGTGATGATCGTTATTAATGTGTGTCTGTCCTTGCAGTTCAAGATAATCCTTTTTCAGCGTGGGAATTTGCAGGGAAGGGGAAAAATGTTTCTGGCAGGCAGAATAGGGTATGTAGCGGCCAGGAAGAAAGGGTCCGAGCATGGACCATTAGAGGAACTTGAAAGGACTATTTTGTGTGGCTGGTGCTCAGAGAGGAGACCCAGCCAAGTGAGGATGGGAAGATGGGCAGGATTCAGGCCATAAAGGGCTTTGCAATGCATATTAAGGGATTTGCACTTTATTCTAACAGCAACAGGAAACCATTAAAGGGTTTTAAGCAGATAAGCCACTCAGCCTATATTCATTTTAGAAAGGTCACACCGGCTGGTGTGCGGGCAGTGGAGGGGAGGGTTGCATGCCAGGAGGCCACTTAGGAAGTTTTGGCAGCAACAGATGGTGGTAGCTTGCCCCGAGGAGGTGACTGTGGAAATGGCAGGAGGTGGCTGGGTGAGAGAATTATCCAGGAAGTAGAGTCAACAGAAATTAAGGGTAGATAATGTGGGGAGTGGGGCAGCAGTGGGACAACCCAAGAGGAGCCCCCCACGTTTCCGCCATTAAGCCGTGTCCAGGGAAAGGGGGTGGTGTCCAGTGTTGCAGGTGTTGTGAAGGAGACCTCTGGGCACACCCAGGTGAGAAGGTCTCTTACACAGATGCATGAACAAGGCTGGAGAGAGCAGGAGCACACACTGATGTGGAGACACAGCTGGGAGGTCAGCTGCCTCGCATGGTCGTTGAGGGTGGGGCTGACCCTGTAGGAAGGATGTCGCTGGCAAGCTCCCTCCCTCAGAGGCACAGGCTCTCTTTTATCTCTGTATCCCCGGCAAATGGCTAAGGGCCTGGCACCCGGTACAGGCTCTGCAAATATGCCCACCCTCCATCCTTAGACTTGCAAACATGCCCATGTGGGAAGAAGCGTGGGGCATGTATGTTCGTGCACCTCACAGCTGCTTGTACTCAAACTTTAAACATGCTGCTTTTGTGTTAAGCACTAACTTATTCACTCACTACATGGACCTATGATTTTACCTTTGGAAGTTTAAGCAGCATATTTATTAGGAATCCAAAGCCCTTGTGAAATTCGGTGACTCAGGCTTCCTGACTCACCCTCTTTGTACTCAATTGCCAGTGTCTCTTCTGTGCTTTATTTCAAGTTCGTTGCTACCACCCTACTTTGGGACTCATATAAAACATGTCCAGAGGCTTTTAGGTGATCTTACTTTTGCCAGTTACTGCCACCTCCTTCTGCATGTGACGGTCAGATGAACCATCTCCTGAAGCACAGTTTTTTATTACAATCTTTCAATGGCATTGCTACGGTCCGAAAGAGGAAACACTTCATTCTAAAGACACTGACTGGCTGGGTCTCATCTCCTACTGTCCTCAAGCATAAGCCTACTTCGCCCCCAACCTTGCCACATTCTCCCACCCGCCCATGCAAAATTCCATTTGCATGGAATTTTTCCATGCAAATTTTTCCATCTTTGGCCTTTTAATATACCTGGAACATCCACTCCTCACCCATTCCAACTCTCTCTTGCCTCTTTAAGAAGAAGCGGCAGCCTGACCCGAGCCATGGAGGTCACAGGGAGGACTTCACCAGCACCTCTTATCTGTCCCACTGACGGAACACTCACTGCGTCCCGCCTTCCACTATTCATTCTCATGTCTGGTCACCCTGCTTCTCTAGCTCTACCCCACTGCCTCAAGGGAGATCTCATGGCAGGCACACTTTGTCCACGGCAGTGCTCACATATCTTCTGTTTTCTAAAATGGTTTGAAGACACTAACGATTTCAGAGTTTAAGTGTCATTTTAGGAATGGCAATCATAACTGTGGTTTTTGGGCAAACTCACTTTGGCGTCAGTGAGTGGAGGAATTGGTCACTATGCCAGGCACTGCATGAGTGGTGATTCTGGGAAGGAGATGGGATGTGGGCGAAGTCTGGTCCAGCGGCACTGCGCTAGCTTGAAGGACAGCCAGGACGGCCACTAAACAAATGCCAGTGTCCCCATCACCATGAACACTGAGGAAGAGGGGACAGTAGAATGTCTGGGAAGCATGAAGGCGCACGAGTTGAAAAAAATGAGTATAATAGAAGAGCCCAGAGGATTCTGATGAAAAGAACACAGTCATGAAATGAGACTCTGCAAACCTCCAGCTGACTCTTCAATCATCCACGACAAGTGTGGCATTTGAGGGTGCTGGTGATGGAGTGAGCCAGGCTGGACATGGAACCGACTCCGGCATTGGTTGCTGCGGGGTTGTACGCCTGGGCTCCTACCCCAGAAATCCCATGCCCAGTCAAATGCCCTCATGACATTTGACGTTGAGGCTTGCACATTTTAGTTCAGCATTGCTAAATCAAATTGACTTTTAAAACACAAAAGAATCTTATGATTCAAATGAGAGCAAATCCTTTCTGGTGTGTTTATTTGAGCACAATGTTCTGTACTCTTGGTACTCAACAGCAGATCTGAAATCTATTTTCACTAACGTAATTTCTACTCGGCTCTGTATCATCTAGGAAGCAAGTTCATTACTTGAGGGACTAAGTGTCTGATGCGGGCATCAATGGATTTTACTAAAAATGTATGATGAGTTTTATTTTGTTACATTTGAAAACATATTTCTGATTCTGTGGCACATGCTTATATTTACAGGCACATCTGTGAGTCTGAAAATTCTAACTATGCTTGGGCTCTTTGGGACACTGCAAATGAATAATGTTTGGACATAGATAAAGAAAAGTACAATTTTTAGAAACATCCCTTTGTATGCTTTTACTTATATAAGGTATTCTGTGGTGTACTTTGGTCGCAATGCATAAAAACTTCTTTGCATTATAAGCAATAATACTTGCTAAATTACTGTTTAATTCCAATTTCCATAGGATTGTCCTAAATGAAATTCCTTAAAAGGACTCACTTTGCAAGGAGACTTCATTCTTTCCTTAAATTTAATCTGTGCTCTTTGCCTCACACAGTTAATCCTCGGCAAATTATAAATGTTTCTCTCTTTCCCTTTGTGAGTATGGCATTTTCTCTTAAGTTATCACTTCCCCTCTCTGACCCTTGCTTATTGTTCATAAAACTCTAAATTTGGAGGGAAACTTAGAGGTTACCTATTCTAACCTTTCCGGGTTGATTTATGGTAAGGTTGAGATAGGGACTTACTTGCCCCAGGTGACAGCTAGTTAGAGGTATAGGGCCAGTTGTCCCTCAACACCTGGTTCTTGACATCAGTTTCAATTGTACATATCATAGTGTCTCTTCAGCATTACTTTTGAAAAGACTTTCTCATCTTTGTCTTTTAAAACTCATCACCATTAAATCAAACTACCCCTGCAGTACGTTTCCATGACCCAAAGAGAAGCAAACCTGGGCGTAGTCACCTCAGGTCATGTGAGACGTGGGATAGGTCTGATTTCCTGATAAGTAATACGGAGTTTAAGTCAGTATTTTGTTCACCAGCTAAGCATGAGTACATCTTCTAGTTTAGATATGCTCTGAAGATAAAATATTTGATCATGTAGCTTGTTTACTGGTTAAATTTCGTGCAGTATAAAATGCAAACCATATATGTAAATAAAAATGACTATGCTTTTAGGAGGATTACACTGCTTATAAGGACATGGGTTGGAATACTTTAAAAATAACAGGTCTAAAATAAGCCAGACAGAGGAAAACCAATATTGCATGGAATCCCTTATATACAGAGCCTAAGAAAAGGAGGAGTTGGAGAAACCCAGGAGAATGAGGTTGCTGGGGATGGGGAGAGGGAAAACTAGGGAGAGCCTGATAATAGGACATGAAGTTTCAGCTGTGAGATCGATTAGGTCCTCTGGTCTCAGGTCAAAGTTGGCAACTATATTGATAACACTGTGCTATCTAACTGAGATTTGCTAAGGGAGTAGAACCAAAATGTTCTCACCCCCACAAAAAGTAAATGCATATGATGATGGATAAGTTCATTAACTAGATGGGGGAATCTTTTCACAATGTGTGTGTGTATATATATATCTCTCTCAAAGCACCATGATGTACATTTTAAATATCTTCTAATTTTATATGTCAAGTATACCTCAATCAGGATGAAATAATAGATCCAAACGTGGTTTATTCAGCCATATTATTTATCCTTATGGATTTACTTTAACCACTTGAAGCCTTCAAAATAATCTAAGAGTTAGAACCGACAGAACAGGTCTCCATCAGAAGCTGGAATAAACAGAACTGCTGTCTCTTCGCCATTTTAGCATGTATCAACTCCAGTACTTGCAGAGACTTAGAGTTATTTGTTGCCTAAAGCTACGTTGTCATGGAAATACTTCTCAATACTTCTTTTGGCCTGTGAAACACAGTTATCATTTCAGTAAACCATTGATTCTTGCCCACGCCCCCACTACTTCCCATGAACCAATAGCTATCTCGGTAGGAGGGTCTAAAAGTTGTGTTATTGTGGTAGTTAAGGGTGACAAATTGCAACAATAATAAAAAAGACTAAACAGAGAGTTGAAGCTAATTCAAGCAGATTTTTTTTTGTCTGTGCAATTTGGACTGGGTAAATTCCCAAATCACTGGACAGTTCGTGATGTTATTAGGCTGGACTTTGCGAAGCTTAAATAGCTTTCAAGTTTTTTTTTTTAGTTGTGGGTGGAATACAGTGAGATTGGACACACTTCTTAAAATGACAGAGCAAGTGGGATGGCTATTTTAACATGTGGCTAGATAACCAACATTATGAAATAACTCTATTTGGCCTTCATTTCCGGACTTGTTTTAAAAATCAACAGTCAGGGGAGCTTGGAGAAAATTCTCACCGAGTGTTATATAATGGTGGGCCACAGCTCCCCGCCTCAGACTGAGAACAAACTTAGAGAATGGGAGATGGGAGAGAACCATGCTAAGCTGGCTTTTGTGCATTCTATGAGATGTTTGGAGTTTTTACATTAAGTATTGAGTAATCCTAAAAGAATGCTTATGAAGTATGGAGAGCGTTACTGCTACTTCTGTTATTTCCCCAGTGCCCCTCCCCAATCCTATTACCTCCTTTTGCCGTTGACAGAGCACCATCCTGGATTTTGTGTTTTGCTTTTTATTTTTTTTACAGCTGTATTATGTATATATAATCAATTTTGCATGTCCTTAGACTTTATCCTGTGGAATTTAATTACATGTCTTCTTCTATGACCTCCTCTTTCAATACTATACTCCAGTGATTCGCGCCCGTTATTCCTTGCAGCTGTATTTCATTGATTTCATTGCAGAATATAATCTATTCTATTAACACACCGTAATTTGTAATATCCACTTTCCTGTTGACAGGCACTTGGGCTGTGTCCATTATTTATTAATAACAATGCTGCCATGAACACTTTTTCTTTGTTGCTGGTCTATAGAAACATAACTTGGATTTGGTTTGCCTGTATTTAAAGGAATGTTTACATCTGTGTTTGAGTGCATTTTGCCTGCAGTTGTTCTATTTTGCAATGACATCTTTAGATTTTGTTGTCAAGATCAATCTTGCTTCATAACACGAGTTAGAGAGTTTGCCCCATCCCTTTTTCTTTCTCAATGGTCTGCCCTTGATTGTGCAGAACTGAAATTACTTGTATTTTTAATATTTGAGGGAGTTACCTATAAAGTCCTCCTAGCCTGGCGTTCTTTTTTGAGGGGAGACGTCAAACTCCTGACTTAGATTTTTAAACTGTTGGAGGGTTATTTAGTGTTTCTATTTCTCAAGTCAGTCTCTGTAGGTTGCAGTTTCTAGAAATTTATCCACTTTGTTTATATTTTAAAATTTAGTGGCACAAGTTATGCATAATATCCTCTTATTTTTAAGCCCCTGTTATTCTCTGTGGAGTCTGTTGTTGTCCCCTCTTGATTTCTAATGGTGCTTCCTTGTACCTCCCCTCTGTTTTTAATGGTCAGTCTCCCCAGAAGTTTGTCAATATTGTGAACTTTTCTAAAAACCAAACTTCAGCTTTGCAGGTTATTGCCTGTTTGTCTTCTGTGGTGCTGATTTCTGATGCTATCATTTTAATTGCTTGCCCTCTATTTCCCTGGGCCTTATTTTGCTAGGTTTCTCCCCACTCACCTCTAAAGGTAGCCGCTTAGCTCATTGTGATTGTTTTAAAATGCTTGCAAATTCTTGGACACGCTGTCCTTCAGAAAGTTGGGGCCCAGTTTTCCTCCTCTTGAATGTGGGCCAGGCTTGGTGACTCACTTATTACAAATTGAATGTGGCAGAAGTGATGGCAGATGACTTTCAAGAATAGGTCACAAAAACAACAGCTTCTGCCCGGCAGCTTTTCCTCTTCTGGGCCACTCACTTGGGAGAACCTCGCTGCCATTAGTGGGAACACACAAGCGACCCTCTACGGAGGCTCCTGTGGAGGGAAGCCTTGTCGGCCACGGGAGGGAATGACCTAGGAAGTGGGTGCTCCTGCTTCAGTCAAGCCTTCTGATGACAGTAGCTTTGGCCAACGTGCGACTACAACCCCACCAAAAACCTTAAGCTGGAACCACGCAGCTGCGTGGCTTTTGAATCCCTCACCCATGAACTGTGAGATGGGATAAATACTGATTGTTGTTTTAAGCCATTCACCTTCGAGGTAGTTTGTTTTGTAACAAGAGTAAACTAATATACTCACTAATCATCAGCCCTTTTGGGGTAGTGTGTTCTGAACCCTGTTACTCTCTACCACCTTTCCCTTAGAGATAGCTGTAAAATCCCAGAAATAAACATATACCTCTAGAAGTTATGCATTGTGTTCCCCTTTCTGTTCCACTCTCTTGGAAGCTGTGCTTAATGAGGGTAGGAACCTTGTGTTTTAAAAATTTGAGTTAACCTAGCTACTGCCTTTAAGTGTTATACAGATCAGTAGTCATAGTAACAGGAGATAACAGCCAGTGAGGGCTCTTTGAGAGCTGCTGTGTGCATGGGAATAAAAAGAACTGTGCTGTGGTCCTGGAAAGGAGGCTCAGTTGGTTGAAGCATCGTCCCTGTACCCCAAGGTTGTGGGTTCGATCCTTGGCCGGGGCACATACTAGAATCAACCAATGAATGCATAAATAAGTGGAACAACAAATCGAAGCTCCCCTCTCTATGCCTTCCTCTCTCTCTAAAATAAATAATTTTTTTTTACAAAGGAACGGTGCTGTTTGCTCTAGAGGCATTAACTCAATGATTCTCCGACTCCTGTGGGCATCAGAATCCTGTGGAGGGCCTCTTAAAACACAGACTCCGGGGGCCCGTCCCCAGAATCTCTGAGTCAGCAGGCCTTGGTCTGGCACTAAGAATTTGCATTTCTGACACGGTGTTTGATGACTCTGATGCTTGTACTAGCAACCGTACTTGCAAAACCACCGAATTCACCTATTTGCTCTTCCCCGCAGCCCTGCGAGGTGGCACTCTGCTGCTCATCCTCTCCATTTTACAGGTGAGGATTCTGAGGCAGCTGCGGAGGCAGCTGGTGATTAGTGCGCTGTAAACCCAGGCAGCTGGACTCTAAAGCCCATGCTCCGTCCAGCCTTCTGTACCATGTGACTTTTTAATCAGCAAGTACTTATTAAGCACCTACTGTGTACCCTGTACATTTGACTAACTACTATAAAAACAAAATTGAATCCAGTTCTTATTCATGGCCAGATGATTTGGAGTTAGTCACATCTTACTGAACTGGACCCAGCATGGCTAGTTTCATAATGTCTGTCTAAAAGGGAAGTCAGATATTGCACATTTGTTGAAATCCAGGTGGCAGTTGAGAGATAGAAGTTTAGGTTTTTCCGCTGCTGGGAAACGTGAAGTTGTGCCTTAACCCAGATGGGTGTTGCCATGGTAAATCGTGAACTGCAAAAATGCTCTCCAAAGTCAGAATGTTCTGGCTTATGTAAATACGCTGCTGAGAATAATTTTGTGGGGTGTGTTGCAGAGGTGGGATTGAGACTTCATGGCACTTTGTAGGCATGACCATTTCCTTATGCTTGAAGTACTTAGCCCTTAGTATTATTTTTTCCTTCCAGCATTTTCGTACGCTGACTGGATCCCTACTGTGGCTACTGGTGGGGGGAAGCTCTGACTTGACCTGAATTTTCAGTGGAGACCACACATGATACTTCAAGTGACTGCCATCTGGCTGTTGGTGGGACCTTGCTATTTTGAGGGACTTAGAACAGGAGGTGAAAGAGAAGGAAGTTGGAGCAGAACAGTGACATCATAACATCCACTTTCAGGCCCTGCTACTCCCTGTCCAGTTCCCTTTTCTGGGGGCGATCAGGGCACGGGCTGTGCATGGAGAGCAAGGCTAGGAGCTGAGACTTCTCTTCCTTCATACTGCCCTGTTCCTTCCCCAGCTTCCCCCAGAAAGCAGAAGATTGCCCAGACTGCCCAAATGCCCCTTTTCCTGCATCTATGCGCTGGGCAAATGATATCTTAAATGGCAAGGCAGGCAAAAGTGGGACAGAAAAACCTTTATTCGGTGTCTACTGTACCCAGAACATTGTCTTAGGTGCTGGATGTGGGAAACAAACTAGAAATGTACAGCCACTGCTTGTAAACAAGACTCAGGCGTAAGGGTCGCCGTTCAACCAGTAACAGAGATATTTGGGAATCAGCTTCTCCTGGCTTTCAAGGAGACATGAGATAAAAGAATCTGAAATTAGACCTGGAACATCATCTCACCCCATTCCATCTCCCTTCAAGTCGGCTCTTGCCCAGACCAAAGCGGCTCGGTTCTAAAGAACACGGTGAGTCAGACCAGATGCCCTCCGGCAACGCATCTTGTCCTGTCCTGTCCTGTCCTCCTTCAGTCCCTGGGAGGAAGATCACAGCTGAGGGTCGCCCCCCTTTTTTTCTTTTTTAAGACACCAGATGTCTTCAACATTCTGAGAATCGAAAGCCTTTGCACGAAGTTGTGGAGTCCTCTGATAACAGCCATGAGTCATTCTTGCCGAGAACACAGGTAGCCGGTCCCCGTCTAGCACTTTGCGTCGGAAGGAGCCTCACCTACACAGACTGAGCTGCACTTCCTGGCGTGGTGTGCCCCACTCACAAACCACACAGCTCTGCAACTCGGCGCTCAGTGAGGGCGTCCAGCTGGGCCACTTTTGATAGGTGTATTGTGTGTGGGTGCACGCATGCGTGGGTTGTGTTGTGTCGGGGGAGGAACGCCCCCACTTCTGGTTGGCCTTCCCGGTGCCGCTCCATTCATGCAGGTGTGCACTTCGTATCCTTAGTGCGCATGCGAGTCATCATATTTGGTTTTTGCCTTTAAAGCGAACCAGCCTCCCCACGTGTGTGCTGATGAATGAGCAACAATAGGAGGAAAAAGAGATACTGACTTCTGGTTGTCTGAAGCAGGGGCAAAACTTCCAGTGTTTCTTCTCGAAGGAATTTGCAAACAAAAGCTTCTTAAGATTGCCAGAAAGTCTTAAATATCTTTGATTTTGAGATAGGCTGGTTGACATTTGTGGTTGGGTTTGGTTGTGATGAAGTGTACAGAAGTATCCAGCATAGTGAGTTGCCCTTGAACAGAGAAAGTGGCCTAAAATTTTTCTGTCTCTGGTTTCTCTTCTGAATTCTAGTTTTATATAATGTTTCGTGGTTTTAAATGAATCCGGTACTATTCTATTCATACTGTTTGGCCTTGCACCAGGTCCAGGTCGGGAATCTAAGTCGCTTACAGCCTGATTAAGATGTTCCTAGAAATGTGAATTTAATAACTGGAGAGAACAGAGCAGATTTGAAATTGAGATATTAAAAAAAGAGAGCTAACAATTGGGGCTAAATGGACTGTTACACATTATAATCTTGAAATTATATTTCGTCTTCTTAAGTTTCCACCAAAGAACATATCCTTGGATTATGGTCTATTTTTACCACTTTGTGCCGTTTTCTGCCTTAGAAATAAATCCTGGGCCAGTGGCTCACTTGGGGCTCCTTAGTCTGATTTTTCTGAAGGCCTTAACTTACATGCAATTACCCTTGGAAAGAGTTTCTTAATCTTGATGAAAGCTCCTCTGATTTTCTTCTTTCTATCCGTCCATTCACCTTTCCTCCCTGTTCTTGCTTCCACCACAGTGCTTACCACGCTTTATTTTCATGGACTGCTTGCTGATCTCACTCCTAAAACTGGAAACCCTTTGAGGCTGGGCCAATGCCCTTCTACTCTTTCATCTCAGCCCCTGTCACCAGGCCTATGATATAAAAAGCATTTTCCTTTGTTTTTACTTTCTTTTATTTTATTGTTGTAACTCATTTTATTTTAGTCTCATAACTGAATGAATGTGTGTAGAAAGGAGGAAGTCGTTATTTGAAGAAGCGCCTGGAAATAGTATGCTTGGTTAATAAAGCCACCCAGCGTGTTTGCGAGAAGGGTCCCACTGACTCATGATCATAGTGAAACAGTTTCCTTGGAGGATTCTGCTTTTTTCCTCAACTGTCCACGGGGTAATTTGCTTGCTTTCCATTGCTCCAAAGGTGCATCCACTTTGCAACTTTTTCTTACTCTCTTTGTCACTTCCTGTCATTTCTGTTTAGGCTTTCTTCTTGATGTAAAACAAAACTTTTGCCTTATTTTCTGGATGATTTGTGAAAATCAATCCCACTAGTCAGATTTCTGACTACTGAGACTGGCCCCGCAAAGGGAAATGTGTGGCATTACCCATTTATTTAAATGAATCCCTTCGCTGGCTCTGCTCCATTAAACAGCCCTTCATTTTAGTTAACAATTCCTTTAGTATTTTTTATGTGCTTTCATTTCACACATACTTCTTTACAGTCACATTGTTAACTTAACTGTCACTTTGGTAAAAGCAATTTAGGAAGAGAAGAATGCGAACAATATTGCTTCCCTTCCTGAGCCTTTTCCTCTCACGTTGAAGTGACTCCTGAGACCTCCCCCCTTCTGTGAAGCTGTACCGGAATGATGCAAAGGAAGACAATACCTTCTTCCAGTCCTACCCTATTCAAACACGCAGTTCACACTTGTTCACTAAAATAATACATGTATAGAAGGTTTATGTATTATTATGTAACTCATGGAGGAAGGAAATGGAAATGAAATGTTTCACACAGTATAGCTTGTCAGAGATAAGATTGCCAATTATAATGGTAAAATATCGGTTAACACGGGCTAATGTTTATTGCACACCTGCTATGTGCCAGGCATTGTGCTGAGGCTGACGACAACTGTGTGGATACTGCTGTTCTCCTGATGAATTTGAGGCTTGGACATGTAAACAAACCTGCTAGAGGTAGACAGTCACCAAGTGATGCCCTCAGAGTTCACAGAATTCAATCCTGAACCTTTGACTCCAAAGCCCGTGTTGCTAACTGCTGTGTGATAAGTAGCTCAGCACCTGAAGACTTATATTTAGTTTTCCCGGCCACATTTTAGAGGGATTTTTGAAAGTAATAACGTAGCACCCAGTTATTGAATGTCCGCTAAGACAGCTAAGGTACTAGGTTCTTGATACACGGCTCTTTTAATCCCCATGACAGTTCTAAGGAGGATTCCTCTTGAACCCCATTTTGCAAATGAAGAAACTGAGGTGCATGGAAATTAAAAATGTGTTTATCGTTACCAGCTCTCAGCTCAGCCCGATTCCCGCACAGGTCTGCCATTCTCGCTGCTGCAGTGTCAGAGTGTGCTCGGAGGGGTGCTGAATGTGCGGGGTCAGGAAGCTAGGTGGGGGACGGAGGGCTTGGCGTATGTTGTCAACGCTCTGAAAGGTGAAAGTGTCTCTCTCGCATGATCCAGATTCTGAAATCACAACTGCGGTTGCAGACATTGACTCTGCAATTTAAAACTGAGGGCTGTTCAAGCCCGAGAGTGGTTTCTGTTACCTGCATCTTCTAAACATGCGTCTTGTTGTGTTCGAAGGAAGGACGCTTCTGTACCAACTGAGGTAAAACCAAGTTTGTTACATATCTGCACAATGAAAACAAAATTCATCTCACCTTTCTTCTTTTTGTCCTTCTAGGAATGAGGTGTCAGTAGTTGCAAAGGAGCTGGTGGGGTAGACGAGGGGAATCACCTTAGTGCTCTAAGCCTGCATCAGGCAGAGGGCAGTGGTCAAGGCAACCACGACACCCGCCCTAATAGTGTGGCTACGAGGTGAGAGTCAGCTGCGAACCGTGACATTCTCGGAGCTCCCTAGAGGAGGCACGTGAGGTTAAACTAATAAAACCCGGTGAGACACTGAGCGCTGACCAGGAAGGGATGTGAAGGTGATCTGGACCCAGCTCTGCACAGCCCAAGAACTGGCTAGTCCCTTCCCACCGCAGTACTGTGGCTGATGCTAATAGGTCAGGGGGAGCATTTAAGGACAGACAGGCAGTGCCCAGGGCAGGTCCACAGGTGGTTTTCTAATACAGACTTGGGCGTGGTCTGATACTGACTTGGTATCAGGGAGATACCCGGTGCATCTTACAGTGGGCGCCCTTGTACTTGTGGAGGAAGTGTAGAAAATGTGTTTTTCATTTACAGAAAAGGACTCTGGGTCCTTTGGTTCTTCATGGTCCTGTAAAACTGCTCAGCACTAGTCACAGAGGCGCTCGGGAAGGTCTGTCGAGAACGCACTAATTCCATCCAGAACACAGAACCAGGTGAAGTAGGAGGAACTGCCACCCCCACCCCCGTTCCTTCTGCCAACTCCCTGAGCACCTTTTGTAGGTCAAGTACTTGACAGGTGCTGGAATCCAGTGGTGTACAAAGCAGATACGGTCCCCGCCTTCTTAGAGGTTGCAAACTAGTAATAATGAAGAAAAATTGAGATGTATATATGAAAGATTACCAAAAAATTATAATGGCACGACTTGATTTTGATTGGTCGAAGGGCAGGATTACGTGAAGGAGCAACATGCAAATCAGCCCTGAAGAACATGTGGACTCTAGGGAAGAGCTGGCGGACTGCGGTCTGCAGGCCGCATCTGGCCGCCACCTGTTTCTGGGTGAAACCCGGCCACACCCTCTGCCTGGGCATCCTCTGGCTGCTTTTCCTGCACTGATTGGGTACTTGCAGCAGAGACTGTGTGGCTGCAGAACCTAAAATACTTCCTGTTTTGTGTGTAACAGGAAAAGTTTGTTGACGCTCGGTCTAGAACATGCTTGAAAATAAGAGCGGTGATATTTAGTGTGACCCATACATTTTCAGGCACCATGGCCCGTAGAGGGCGTGACCGAAACATTTGTGCGCACACAGTAGTATATCTGGACAAGAATAGTGTATGTCTCTTCATGAGAAAGGCTTTGAGCAGACAAGAAACTGTCTTTGAAACCTGACATCGCCTATTTCAAATGGCTTTTCTGTTTGTGGAGAGTGTTAGGCCATGGTGGTCCTAAGCTTTACATTTGGAATCAGATAGTTTTGGATTTGAGTCCTGGCTCCACCACTGAGGTTCTCCTCATTCCTCTTCAGTCCTCTCATCTGTCAGGCAGAGGTGCTCTGAAAACAGGCCCAAGAACTGTAGTGTTGAGTTGCGTTGAAATTAAAGCTGTAGGATTAATATACTTATTTTGTGAGACCTATTTATTATGAAAATTATCAGAGATAATGCAAGAGAGGACTTAGGGCAATGATTGACACACAGTAATGCAGAATACGTATCACATATTATTATTATTATACATAACTATTTTCATAAAATCACATGTCAATTTTGTAATGTCATCCCATAAATGATTCTCATGTTTTTTCTTTGTTTTATTTATTATTTAAAGATTTTATTTGTTTATTTTCAGAGAGGGGGAAAGGAGGGTGAAAGAGAGGGAGAGAAACATCAATGTGTGGTTGCCTCTCATACGCCACCTACTGGAGACCTGGCCCACAACCCAGGCATGTGCCCTGACTGGGAATTGAACTAGCCACCCTTCTGTTTATAGGCTGGTGCTCAATCCACTGAGCCATACCAGCCAGGGCTTTCTTTGTTTTATTTTAAAGCAAAAATTTTGATGATGCCTAGGATAAATAAAATTGGTGACTACTCAGTCACAATTTTATAATCTTATTATGAGGCTGATCTTACAATACTTTGAAATGTCTAGCAGTGTTTACAAAATTAAATTCCTTTTACTCTGGAAATTTAAAGAATTTTCCTACTATGCCCCCACTACCTTCTTCCCTCCCCCGCATTGACGTGCATACTTAGGGGTGGGTGTGTACTTTTTACTGAACTCCAATCCTTACCTCGACTGCCTACGGCTTTGCATATCTCTAAATACCCATCAGTGCATAACTTCCTTCTCACTGCTTCCTCAGTCTACAGCCTTGACCTATATTAATCCTAGAGGTTTAATTCTAACCCCATTGAACAACACCGCAGTCCTTGGGTTTACTTTTAGCTCGGTATGAGAGGCCCTATTCTTCCAACCTTTTATTTTTTTCTTTCTCTGTGTCATCTACAGTTCCGATCCATCCACTCCCCCCAACTCACCCTAGCCCATTCTGCCCTGAAGTCCTAGTTCCTGTGTCTCTGATGTGCAGGAGCACATGTGTGCTGAATGAATGTCATCAGAAAAGCTGGGAAGAGAATGGGTGGCCAGGGTGAAAGCTGACTGCCTCCCACCCACCCTGGTCAGCTGTCCTCTTTCCTGTTCCAGGTCTCAGTTCCCTTGCTGAGCCATGGAGTTCTCACCGTGCTGCTCATGAAACTGGCACCCAGCTTTCCCTTAAAATGATTATTGCGTGACCAACAGTCACCCAACAGGAATGTAGTCAGCATTGTGGAGCACACCAGCAGTGCACAGCAAGTGAGTGTGTGTACACACCACAGGGAGGGCCCCATAGCATCATGAAAATAACAATTGGCTTGATTGCCTGGTCAAGAAAAAAAAATGAGAATGGGTAAAACAGAAACCAGGTAGTGGAACGTCCTCTGTTTCTGCTTTCTGAGCCTGTTTGATTTGTTGCCGTAAGCTCCATGGTGACTGGGGCAATAAAAATGTAGCCTTGTGTTCTCTGAACTGAGTGACGTGGGATGTAGAAGCATCAAATGATGTCAGAGCTGGCAAGAGCCTTAGAGACCGAGTGCACCCTTGCCACCCTTTGACAGATGAGGACCCCGGGAGGTTGAGCACCTCACCCAGAGTCACATGGAGGGCGAGCAGCATGGACCACTGTGGGTGGGCAGCGGACACATTGGCCGGCAGCAGAGAAGGTTTTAATGAGCCAAATGATTTTCAGAGCCAGATTTTGTTTCCTTTTGTTTTACTTTATTTAAAAATTCTGTCATCTGCCCTAGCTGGTGTAGCTCAGTGGATTGAGCGTGGGCTGCAAACCCAAGTGTCACAGGTTCGATTCCCAGTCAGGGCACATGCCTGGGTTGCAGGCCACAGCCCCCAGCAACCGCACATTGATGTTTCTCTCTCTCTCTCTTTCTCCCTCCCTTCCCTCTCTAAAAAATAAATAAATAAAATCTTAAAGAAATTCTGTCATCTATCTATCCATCCATTCATCCACTGATAGATATCTATAAAATATACACACATAATTTTATATAAATGCGTACATTTGGATCATATTACAAACACTAGGCTATTTTTTCTTGTTCTCTCCTCCAATTCTCTTCATTCCTCCATAAACAATATTACAAACTCTGAGTCTTTCCATTTCTCCCCAATATACATCTATACATTATAGGTTTGTTGTTTTGTTAGGAGGGGTTGGTCACCGTTTTTTTTTTTTTAATCAAACTGTGTGATACATACTTTTCTGCCTTCTGATGTTCTTACTCAGAAGGGCTTCATGGATATCTGTTCAAGTCAGCTGACATAGTTATAAACCGTTTATTAGTGACTACGTAACACCCTGTGGTTTGTATCCTACCTTATTCAACCATTGTCCTATTGATGGCCCTAACTTTCTCTCCAGCTTTGCAATTCATCATAAAATAAATATCTGGTGCGTATATCTTCATGTTCTTACTTTTATGAGACAGTGTCCAGGAAGTGGGATTGCTAGGTTTAAAGGTAAATCTATTTTTGATCGAGTGGATGTTGCCAGATGAGTTTTCAGGGGGACCGGCACGTTTCGCATTGCTGCGGGGTAGGAGAGCATCCCCGAGCTGTACCCCTGCCACCCGGCCTCTCCGCTCTTCCTCCCTGACACGCTGATAGGGGAGGAGGGAGTCTCCCTGTCACTTTGAATGCCTTTCCCCGACAGCCAGTCAGTCTGAGCATCTCACCCAGTATTTAGTACCACTGGGATTTCGTTTCATTTGAATTGTTCATCAGTGCTCTTTGCCCATTTTCACTTATCCATTCTCTTGTTCTTCAAAGAACTCTGTAAACATTTAGATATTAACTCCTTTCTGTATTTCCATTAAAAACATCTTTCTCAAATTCATTATTTGTCTTTATCATTGATGAATTACATTGTCATTAATCTTTAATTATAATATATTTTGCTGTGCAAAGGTATCTCATTTTTATGCAGCCAAATATGGTCATTTTTTATGGCTTCTGAATTTCCTGCTTTTGTTAAGATTTCTCTGCTCCTGGATCATTTTTGTAATTATTTTTATTTTCCTTGAAGTTTTTTTTTTTTGTTTTTTTTATTTTAAAATTTTGGCTCCTTTAACAGGGTAGCTTTTTTTTTTAAGATTTTATTTATTTATTTTTAGAGAGGGAAGGGAGGGAGGTAGGGAGGTAGAGAGAGAGAGAGACATCAATGTGTGGTTGCTGGGGGTTATGGCCTGCAACCCAGGAATGTACTCTGGCTGGGAATCAAACCTGGGACACTTTGGTTCCCAGCCCGCGCTCAATCCACTGAGCTACGCCAGCCAGGGCTTTCCTTGAAGTTTTTATGTCGCTTTATTTTTAACATTTAAGTCTCTAGTGTGCCTGGAAGTCATGTGTATCTACATATGTCAGAGGGCTAAAACCTACCCTTTTAATGAATGAGCAATTATGCCAGCACCGTTTATTAATTATAACCTCCCCCATTGAATTAAGCTACTATCTTTGCCATTTTAATTACATGTATAAAATATATAATATTATATGTTACCTAGAGGTTGTCTAAGTATCTTCTTTTTCATTGATTTACTTATTCCTACGTTAATGCCATTTTGATTCTATTATAGCAAATTTTTGTTGTATGTTCTTACCTGATAAGAAAAATTTCCCCTTATAATTCGTTCATAGTATACTTTCTTAACTCTTCTAAGGTATATATATTTTTGGTGAATTTATGTTCATTGTAGCTAATTATCCCCTAGTGCCTACTGGGATTCTAATTGCAATCGCATTAATTTATAAATTACTTCAGAAAATATTATTAGCATATTTCATGTTCTACTCAGTGGCAGATTTTAGAAACTCATTTTTTTCCTTTATTTTTATTGTTGACACTGTTACAGATGTCCCGTTTCCTCCTCCCCTCCTTTGCTGCCCTCCCCCAGGCCCCGCCCCCTGCCCTCTGGCCACGCCCACACTGTTGTCGGCGTCCACGGGTTACGCCTACGTGCTCTTTGGCTAATCCCTTCGCGGTCTTTCATTCAGTCTAAAAATTCATTTTAAAGACGAGACTCACACTGATGGGGATGGTCTAAACGCAGTAACTCAAGTCTGCAGTCAGGACGCTGAGTGGAGGACAGGAGAGAATGCCACTAACTGCCCTGGAGGCCCCGCCGGGTGCCCGGCTGTGAGCTCCCGGCGTCTCACGTCCTCACAACTGGCACCTGGGTCCCCGTCAGGAAGACCCTGGGCCTCTCGGCCTCCAGAGCCCACGGGCTTGCACCCTGTCTGTCTGAAGCCTTTGTAACTGCAGAATCTTACACTCACCCCTAACATGAATTAAAAACTGCAGGTTGGTTTGAAGATTGCATGGCTTGGGGGTTTAAAAACAGGAAATGCTGTGTGGTTTACCTTCGTGCTTTGGGTCGGGATCCCCATTTCGCTCTGGACACAGTCCAGCCTCCCCGTCGACTTAGCTCCCTGCTCCGGGGCGATGTCCCCTCCGCATCAGAGAGAGCCCACCCCTTCTGAACTCCCAGGGGCCTTTGCTTCTCCGGTAGCACTTATCCCAGGCTTTATTGTACTGTGGATAACGGAGCATCTTTTCCACCAAACTTTTACCAGACTGAGCATCTGCCTTGTGGTTGTGTTGGGGTGCTGGAGATACAATGGCGAACAGGTGGTGGATTTATCATTGTTTCCCACAGTGAGCCAAAGCTCATTCCCTTGTCTTCAGAGCGCTCTCCACAGTGACTCAGACATGGAATATGTCCACCAGTGTTTGGTCAGTGAGTGAGTATGTGATGGGGATTAGGCCGTGAGAGCCATAATTCTGGTTGAAATATGGTTGGTTTTCTCAGTTCTACGTCAACTATCACTTTTTCCTTAGCTTTTACATGTTTACCCTTGTTTTGGATTTACTGTATTTATTGGGGTTTTTTCCCCTCAAATGTCCTTGGTCAGATTTTTCTAAGTTTGCCAGAATTAATTTTTCACTAGATAAATAAATGAATTTAGAGCCTTACTATATTTCAGGCATCAGATAAGCTTTGGGGATAAAATCTAAATCAAAAATAAACTCACATCAATAGGATTTTTTAAAAAGTTCGGCCTGTTTTCTCCAGATGACATATAGGCATGATATTTTTAAATCTAAAACCATGAAATCTAACATAATACACAGAAAGATATCAGTCAGGAGCCTAAAATAGATTTAATGTTTTATTTCTATATATAAATTGAGAAATGAATGAGCATAATTCTGAACATTGTAGGCTTATCAACTCAGTATTTATTATTAGGAAAATACTGCAATAAGTTAGAAATAATCAGTATTCCTAATTCTTCATTTTAAAGAAACAAACTTTTTAAAGAATGAATTCTACCAGTATAACCCACTTTCTTCTATATTGTAATAAAATGAACATTTATTTTGAATTTAGACATTCAATTTTGTCTTGCCCAATATACTTATCAATCAAATAGCAACATGGGTTGGGATGAATACCTATATATTCATTTAATTTGAAATTGTGTGGATTTACACTCATCAGATCTACATTCATTTATTCAACAAATATTTGTCAAGCATCTACCATGGCCACACAGTGTTCTGGGCTCTCAGGATACAACAGTGAGCCGAACAAAGATCCCTGCTCTCATGACACTTACATTCTAGGTAGAGACCAATGGTGGAGACAGAAAGTAAATCATAAACATAATAAATACACAAATTATGTGACATGATAGAAGGCACTGAGTGCTATGGAAAAATAGTACAGTAGATAAAGGGGGTTCAAGAGAGCTGGAGGCGGAGGGGGGAGGACAGGCTGCAGTGTATAATAAAGTCATTTTAAACATGCACAGAATTAAGGAGAACTATGCCCCACATAAACCCACCTAAAATGTAAGAGATGGAGGTCTGGCTGGTGTGTCTCAGTACATTGAGCATGAGCGTGAACGTCAGCCTGTGAACCAAAGGGCTACCAGTTCAATTCCCAGTCAGGGCACATGCCTGGGTTGTAGGCCTGGGATGTGTGAAAGGCAGCCACACATTGATGTTTCTCTCCCTCTCTTTCTCTCTCCTTTCCCCTCTCTCTAAAAATAAATAAATATTTTTTTAAATGTAAGAAATGAAAAAAAATTTTTAAGGGGATGGAGTGATGGGGAGGCAGAAAACTATACTTAAACAACAATAAAAATGAAAATAAAAAAGAAATAAAAATAGAAATGTAAGAAATGGAGTTGTACAGTGTTGTCAGAGGAGATCCGAAAACGAAGGCACGGGATTGGAAAAGAAACACTGTAAGGACTGTGAGAGATGCATGTGTTACTCAGCTTGAAATAAGAGGTCTGAGGGACACAATGATTTTGCAATGGCACTTCTAACGCCGCTGAAGATGCTCCTTGCAAAAATGTCCTAATTGTAGTCAATAACATGAGAAATGTAGGTCGCCCACGAGAGAGTACTGCCTGATAACGAGAACTCCTGTGCTTTAAAATGTGGTCTATGGAAGGATTAAGGGGACGTCTTCTGAAGGAGTTAAACTTGATGAATTTAAATTTGTAAACCCACATGGAATGCGTTACTTAATAAATGTTTGCTCTTGCAATTTTAAATAATGAGCATAGGTCTGGAATTAATTATATGCTGTTTCATTTATTTAATAAATAAATGCCACACTATTAGGAGAGAAATGAGTAGACATTAAAAGCCCATTCAAATTCTGTGGCTCTATCATGTCTTTCTTAATGGTAAAAATTCCATTAAGAACTGCGAACAATCAAAAGACATTTCCTTGTAAGCAACGTGTCTATCAGAGGGGATGTGCACACACATCCTCCCTGTCTCTCTCCCTCCCTCCCCCACTCCTCCCTCCCTCCTTCCTGCCCCCCACCCTGTCATACATTCAGAAGCACTGACACTTCCAACACAGGGATTAAGGTTTTGTTTTCATTTCCTCTTTCTCTGATTTACCATACGGGAATTAGATCATTGGGCCAATTCTTCCAAATAGTTTCACGGGATGAATTATTTGCATCATGTGCGTCGAGTCTACAGCAACTGCGGAGGTCGTCTGCAGTAGGAACAGGAGGCACCGAAGGCCATCAGGCATTTCAGTTGTTTCTTTCTGGCAGCGGGTAAGAGAGGGGTGACCAGTTTGTTACAATAAATATAGCAGATTGTTGTAAGGCTGTATCCTGTTTGGAAGTGATTTCATCTAACTTGCCGGTTGGGGGTTAGCAGTTTTCTGCCACACAGGACCGCGGTAGCGTGGCATTGTGAAAGCTGAAGCCCCAAGGATTCCTCACGGCCCATACTGCAGGGTTGCTGAGTGAGATATCATTGTCAGGGCTCTTAAACCCTAACCTTAGTGCATACAGGGACTTGTTACAAGTCGTCTTATTGCTTATTTCTGTGCGTTATTTTCACCCTGGGCTTGTTCTGTTAGATGAACTGTGCTGTGTGTACAATGATGAAAGAGAAAGTCAGAGGTCTTCCTTCTTTATTGATTTAGAGTAGGAACATGTCTGGACAGAGCCACCTTGTCATAATGCCGTCTGAACACGGTTTGGGTGTCTGGTGGCACACCCACTTTTACCACCCCCTCCTCTGTCCCCACGCAGGTAAGCCGTGTAACTCCTAAACCATGGACATTTACAGCTGTGCTGTCCAGGGTGGTGGACACCAGCCCCACACGGCTGCTGACCACTTGAAATGAGGCTGCTTTGAAATGAAACGTGCCATAGTGTAAAATACACGAGATTTCAAAATTTAGTACTGAAAAAAGATTAGAAGATATCTCAATCATTTTATAGAGCTTGCCTATTTCAGGTACATTAGTGTAAATAAAATGCACTATTAAAATTAATCTAAACTGTTTGTTTTTACTTTTCTGATGTGGCTACTATAAGATTTAAAGTTGTATATGTGGCTTTTATCACATTTCTATTGGACAGAGCTGGTCCAGAGTATCTTTGCTCTCCCACTTCCCCTTTCCTCCCCCTGGAGGAGGCCCTTACAGCCAGTATGGATTACTGTCTACAGCCCAGGGCAATACTTGTGCCTGTGTTGGGGGCAGGAGTGGAGACCGGAGAACGTTCAGGGGGAAGGAGGAGGATCAAAGGGAGGAAGAGAAGTGAGCAGTTTTGATCCATGTCGGTCTGAGATGCCACGCACTCTCGCTCGAAGAAGGAGGAATGGCCGAGCCAAGTCAGTGCCCCCCAAGGCCGCTCTGCTCTTTGTTTTAAAACAGACTGGATCACTGGGACGTCGGACTCATCTGATCGCAAAATAAATGCATGCACAGCTTCTGTAACTGCAGCACAGAAAAGCACCCACCGAGTTTGAAGAATCATTGTCGTGGCTGTCCTTAGTCAACAGAGATCATCAAGGACTGGCTTGTCCGCCATTGGGTAGTTCAGATTTGGACAAAGGACGTGATCGGTTTTGTTCTGCTGCATTTCGTAAAAGAGAAATTTCTCACTGATGTCTAATTTTTAGTGGCCTTATAGTTTAGACTCAAATAAACACCTGAGAGGATAAAAATGGTGGTTTTTTCTGGAGAACTGGAAGAGTTTTTGAAAATCACCATGCTTTTGGGAAACGTTAAATGAAGAGATACCAGGCGGTTTCTCCTTTTTCAAGAGGAAAGAATCGGTCTTTTAGAGACCAAGCCCATGTGATCACCTAAGTTGATGATTTAGTGTTTTAGATGAGACAAATCAGTTCTATTGTAATCTTGTCATAGACCATGAAACGGCAAACTTGAATCTTTTCACTCTTTTGTTAGCTCAGTTAATTAAACAGCACATGTGGTGAGCCCAGGGGAGATACCCATGAATTGAACTGTCATTCAGGTGAAATGGAAAAGGAAAAGAGAGGATGAAGAGCCTCAGAATGGAATAGAACTATGCTGAGAGCCGCCTATGTAATTCCGGGTTTCCCAGTAGCCATACTGATGACTCCCTGCATCCCGGAGAAAGGTGCAGATTGGAGCCAGAGAGGGTAGTGGGAAGGAACAGGTGAGGTGGGCCTGCAGCTAGAGCTTCACGCCCCCAGCTGGGAGCGCTGCCACGGGAAGTGCTATCCGAATGCCGATAACCTAGCTGCACTTGCAGCGCATCACAGAATGACACTATTCCAGAGCCGGAAAGGGAGACCCGACCACCAGTCTCTCATGTCCAATGCGAGAAATCGGGCCCAGAGGAGCAACTCAGCTCACCTCGGTTCCCACAGCCGAAGGGGCAGCAGTAGCAAGAGCACCCAGTTTCCATGCCCACCAGACAGCCGTCCCCGCTACTGTGTGCTGCCTCCGTGTCATCGAGTCACTCATTTCTCTGCTCCCTGGCCTATCCAAAGAACATTTGGTGCCAGGTGCTGTGCTGTGGCCTTAGGGTTCAACGATGCACACGACAACCTTTGTCCTCAAGGACATTATAGTGTAAGGCCTGCAAGTCACCCAGTTGCGTCTCAGAGGGACCTCCTGGAACCCTCCCCCTGACCTTGCTCTGCGTTCATGGCAAGCAGGGGATCCCAATACTGCTTTAAAGGACACTTGTGACAAGCCCACAGGTGCTTCAAGGCGCAAGGGTTTTCCCTCCATTGATGGGAAGAAAACACGTGCAGGAGGCAGCAGCTGAGTACACCGCACTGAACAGTGTCTTTAAGGAGAGGAAAAAAAGGAATGACTTCTTCGATTGAAATCCCACTGGCAACTGCTCGGTGGACTGAGAGGAGGAGCCAGGCTCGAGGTCCACCCCTCCCGGGGGAGAGAAAGGCTGTTCCACTCTCGTCTGTGCATTCACTTGACGAGCACCTCAGTATGGACCTGGAACAGGCCACAATTCGGCAGCTGCTGGTGCTCAGGCACTCTCTGGGGGCTCTCGTAGGCTCGCTGCTACAGGACTGTTTCAGCTCTGGAAAGGCAACTATTGTTCATGAGCAGATGGGTTAAAAAAAAAAGTCATTAGCTCAGCATGGATTTTCCTAAGAATAATAGTATAACATTTCATAACGTTTGAGCCACAAATACAAAATCCCCCATAACTCACTTTTCATTCCTCATGCATTCCTTTTCGATCATTGCTCATAAGGGCGAAGATCTTACCTGGCTTAATCAGGATATATGCGTAATTTTTATAATCTGGTTTCTGCAATTAAAATGATCTCCAAACCGCTTTTTCATGATGGGCCTAAATCATCGTAATTATTATTTTAAGGGCTGTGTAATACCGCATGTAGTAATTCTATTGTGGGTTACTTAAACTTGTTATTAACCAAGCTACCCCTTGGACTTCACTGAAAATACTTGTGCATGCTGAGACTTTTCACAATCAAATTGCACATTGACTTTAGGTTGTAAAGCCACAGTCAGTGGACCCCATAGCGAGGCAAGTTAACGCTGATCCAGAGTCACAGGCCTTCAACACCCCCAGTGTTTTTTTGGCTTAAAGCAATCACGCAAAGCTGGTACACGTTGTGGGCTCAGCTAACCCAGAAATTAAAAAGAATTCTGTTGGCAGTGCTGCCGTTTCTGTAATAGGTCTGGAATGCAGACACTGTTTTTATTGGTGCATGACTGTTCAAGTTTCTACAAAACGATCTGGTCCCCAAGACCCGAGGCCTGAGTTGCGTGCAGCCTCCCGAACCTGAGAGATCTAGCGGGGTCACGTGCCCAGTCAGGGTTGTCCGTGGCTGCCTCTTTGGAAGGGAATGGGGCACGGGTCAATTTAATTTTTTTTAAAGATTGTATTTATTTATTTTTAAAGAGGGAAGGGAGGGAGAAAGAGAGAGAGAGAGACATCAATGTGCGGTTGCTGGGGGTCATGGCCTGCAACCCAGGCATGTGCCCTGACTGGGAATCGAACCTGCGATACTTTGGTTCGCAGCCCGCGCTCAATCCACTGAGCTATGCCAGCCAGAGTTCAATTTAATTGTTTAGGTCTTTGGGGAAATGTCACAAATCAGGAAACTGAGCTGTTTTATCCTAGACAAAAGTAGATACAACTTCTGCTGCAGTTGCACGTTTTAAGTGAGATTAAGTCCTTTTGGAAAGTGAGTCTGTATGAAACCAGACATTTGTTTTATCCTGTTATTTTCTTACTCTCACTTGCTGACCCAGTAAAATGAGTGGTACATTGCTATGACACTGGGCAATGACTCACACTTCTTTGATTTTCAGTTGTTACTATTTTCCATTTTCTACCTGGGAACGATTACCTTGGCTTACCTGTCTCGAGAGACTGCTGTGAGAATCCAGTGAGATGTAAACAGTAAAATCTTCTGACAAGCACCAACTGGATGCCCTTCTTAACCACTGCGGGCGATGATGAGCAGAAAATCCCGAGACCTCCATCAGAGAGCGCGGTGCTCTGGGGGTGTGCCTGGCTGGGAGCTGATGATGCCAGTCGACACTGGCAATGTGTTCTGTGAGGCACACCCGCCCGTCACTCCACTGTCTGCCTTTATTCGTGGGAAACTCGCTCCCATGGGTGAGCGTGACACGAGGCAAGGTGTTCTGAGCTCACGAGATGAAGGTTGCCCACAGATCCGTCAGGAAGAATTTCCTCAATATGCTCATGTGCTCCAGTGACAAATTAAACCAAGACTTGTGCATGAACAGTCATTTCCAGGAAAAAGAGAAAGTGTCAGAAAACATAAAGCACGTGTCCGTGGCTAAACGGAGCATCTTCTCTGTTTGTTTGAAAACTCAAGCTGCCTTCTAGGGTGTCCAGGTTGTGCGATCAGTGTCTGCCTGTGGGGACTCGGCCACGCGACTCGCCACAATGTCACCAAGTAGCACATGACCCAGTTTCTGTGGTCGGGGCCGAAGGATCGCCTGAGCCTCTGCACTCCCACAGCCGTTTGTCCCACTCCACAGCTACCGCTTTTTCCAATTTACATTTTAAAGAGGAAATTCGATCATTTGCATTTGTTTTGCTCGGATTTGGGGGTATAATTTATTTCCCTCCTGAGGGCATTTCAGCACCATCTACTGGTAGTTATTAAGGGGTTGAGTGATAGTTCTGCACTCACTGTGTTAGAATACAAAGTCTCCCCCATGAAAGGCCATATGTATGTGTCCTGGGCTGATAGGAAATGATTGTGTCCTTGTTCTCTTGGTCCAACGCTGCCCAGGGATCGAAGGTGCGCAAGGTGACAGATGAAGAAGACTTTGGGGCCAAGGGCCACATATTTAGTGGACACGGCTTCAGGGCCGAGTACCTTCATGGTATTCGGAAAGGAGAAACCCCTCTCTCATCCCTTACTTGGAGTCTGATGACATCATCCTTATATTGGAAGAGATGGGAACGTGGGTCATTTTTATGTTTTTAAGGCTTTGGAAAAAAGACTTTAAGTAAAGGAAGCTGCTAGAGAAAAGAAGGGTGCCACAGAGAAAATACAGTCCACATAGCCACTGAGTGCCCAAAAGGGAAGAGGATTTATGACTAGACAAGATGATTGCTTCTAAAGGAAGTGGGCGTTCCCTCCCACGGGCAGAGTTCTAGCTGTTTGGCATAATAATGTCCTTATAAACCGGCCTGAGGTGGTGACTCCTTATCCACAGGCCTTTTGATAAAGCTTCATCATAGCACTATTTTTATATGCCTCTTTGAGAAAGTTTAAGGGTTCATCTGTGTTAAGTGGGTGAGCATTTAGAGGGGGTATTTCTTAACCTGATAATGAGGGGGTGAAGTCTTTTAAGACTCTGCTTAGAGTCTACTTCAAGAGCTATGGTCTTCTGTTGTATCTTTTCTAGGCATATATTTTTTCTCAAAATACGGTCTGTAAGTCACCTGCAACCGAATCACCAAAAGAGCGTCTTTAAATGCAGATTCCTTGGTCAACCCTGGGCCTACTGAATCAGAATCTCTGGCACAAAGTTAAGCATCACAGTGTTAATGTGCACCATAGCGCTCATGAAGCATTTCCTCTCCCGGGGGGAAACTTTGACATCCTATTGGAGCGTATTTTACCTTGTATCAAATCAAAGTCTGCCACTCTCTACTTTATTTTTTTAAATTTTTCACCATTGTTCATAATGATAATAATAACATATTTTCTTTTTCTTGTTTCTCCCCTTTTTTATTTTTAGGTTAAATAAATGTTGAATTACAGTTGACATTCAATATTGTATTGTTTCAGAGGTATAGCACAGTGATTAGACATTTGCATAACTTACAAAGTGATCCCCCCAATAGGTCCAGTCCCCTCCTGGCACCATGCATAGTATTTCAATATTATTGACAGCACATTATTCCGTGTGCTGTACTTTGCATCCCTAGGACTATTTTGTAACTGCAATGTGTGCTTCTGAGTCCCTCACCCTTCTTCACTCAATCCAGACCTTAGTACTTGAATCCACATATAACAAGTCGTTCCTCTTGTACATCGCAGATCTTCCCGTCGATGAAAATCTCCTCCCTCCAGGCTGTGTCTTGGGAAGAGACTGGGAGATTCCTCATTCATCTGGTTGTCTTCAGAAGTACTCCACCTTTTTTTTCCTTTGTTTGAAAAATGTTTGTAAAATCTTCTGCTGCTTAGCGTGAGCTAGAAGTATGAAACAATAAGCTCCGAATCCATCTACGACTGCCCCGTCCTTGTCATTTATACTCCACCTGCCTGTGGCCCATCCCCACCTGCTGTGCGACCCCGCTGTCCCCCCACCGACTTGCACTGACCGCACAGCTAAGTGAGACCCTGGAGTCATCTGTCTGCCTGCCTGTTACCTTTCCCGAGTAACTGAAAATGTTTAAGGGCAGGCCCTAGAGATATCCTGTGGGGGATCAGTAACCTCAGCCTTTGAAACAGCACCTACCATGTAGGCTGCTTAGTTCTTTGGTTGCGTTCATTGCCATTTCCAACCACTCTAAACTTTTTTCAGTATGTCCATCAAAATCGCGCAAGGCTTTAACTGTTGCCTTGATAAAATCTAGATGCAGGATGCCTCCAACGGCCCCCTCTCCCACCAGCCTGATACGTGGGTCTAAAGGAAGTGAGCGCAGCCTGTCCTCACGCATGCTAGTAATCGCCGCTTCCTTCTCCCTGCTGACAAACCACCCTTGGCTGCTTGTGGGCAAGCTGGGAATTGTGAGCCGCCCTGTTCTTCATCAGATGAGGTGTGCGGCATTTTTCTGTACGCTTTCAAATTTCAGTCAAAACAATATGCACACTAGAAACTTCCATTCTTTGGGAAGCCTTTTATATTCTCTGTGGGAGACCAGAGCAAGAGTATTTTCACCCAGAGCAGTACCCTTAGAACCATCCCGGGGTCCCTGTCTCTCCCTGAGGTATATATTTTTTTTCTTGGCTTATGCCTTTTCTCTTCCTGGCCGGTGTGTGTCCACTAACACAGATGTGATCTGGTCAGCGGGTGGACACTTTAGTCTAGTAGTTTACAAGGGACAGTTCAGGCACTTCTAAGTGATCTGGAGCTAGTTCTAAGAAGCGTTATCACTTATCAATGGCAATAAATATTTGCACGGGTTGGTCATGAATAAACAAACCTCGAATAAAAACCAGAACTTGGATCACCGTTTTGAGAAAGTGGACATCATTCATTTTTAATTCCAGGGAGGGGCATTATTTTGTTTTTATTTTTAATGAGGTCACGCCACATGCTGTCACTCATTAAATGAGTGATTTGGACTGGGTGGCCTCTCTGGAATACTCAGACTCTGGAATTACATGATTCTAACTTTGAGAAGGGAAGGCTATATAAGATCATTTAAAACCACACAAACACACACTCGTGGCATGTGCCCCACGTTGCAGTGATGGAATCTGAATGTGGCGGTTAGGTCGTGACGACGTCAGTGTCTTGGTTGTGCCATTATATTACAGTTTTGCAAGCTATTCCCATGAAGAGAAACGGGTGATGGCAGAAGCCTTAGATATGTCTGTATTATTTCTCACAAAAACTTGTGAAGCTACAGTTTTCTCAAGATAAAAAGCTCTTAAAAATTAAACCATAGCGGGTTCTGACAGGACTCTGGAAGTAATGAACCTTTCTGAGACTCAGTTGCTCTGTCAGCCTCTAAGTGGGGTATGAATTCCTACCTGATGGGATTGTCGGAGGATTATGTGAGACAGTGTGTGTAGACATCTCGTGTGCTTCCTACTCCATGATGGCCTCCAGTACACTGGTTACGCTCCCCTGTGCTTCTTGCTCTTTGTCTTAGGGAAGAAACCAGGGCAGACACATGGCCTGAAGCTAAAGGCAGTTTAGAAGCAAACATTAGGACGCTGAACCTCATAGCAGTGCAGTGAGTAATGCTGTTACATAACGCTTGCAAATCGCCAGGCGGATCAGCTAACATGGTTTGGCGCGGCTGACCGATGAAACCGGGCGGCTTCCAAGCCCAGCCCCAGCCAGGGAGTCCCGGCCGAGCAGCCAGAGTCGAATCTGGAGTGACCGCATGGGCCTCAGAGCTTTGGGGTTGCGTTGGCCTCAGATGTGCTGTGAATCTGTGTGAGTGGAAAAAACAAAAGTGATTTCTCTCTGGCTGATCCCCTGCCTGACTGTCCCCAAGGGGCCTGGAACAGCTTTCCTTCCCTTGAAAAATCCGTAATCACATGTCCTGAATATGAGTTTTCCAGGCAGCTGCACAGATGAGAGGGAGGAGAGATGGCGGAGAAGAGCCGTGCCTTGGTCCTCAGGATGTGGCCACTGAAGGAATGGCCAAGATGTGTCTGTCTCCCACACGTTTCCCGAAATGTTTAGACTTTCCCAGGGCTCTGTCGTTGCCCTTGACCTGACGAACGTTTGCAGCGGTGAAAGGGGGAGTAATGCAGAGGGCAGCCTCCCCGACGTTTTTAATGACACCGAGGCGAAAGGGGGTTCGGGGACAGAATTATCCTTTTTAAATGATTTTGGCAGGTTCTGGGGCACTCAGCTGATCACAGTAAGTTGTAATTTACTAGGGGGAATGTCAGAACCTGCCCCTCAAAATCCAAAGCCAAGTTCAAGTTGGGAAAGGCTTAGATGAAGAAGGGTTTTACATGAGAAAAGGTATAGGGATTTTATTTGGCTACAGAAAGGTATGAGTCAGCGGTGTGATGTGGCTGTAAAAAAAAAAGAGGTTAGGGACCTGGAAAAAGAAAATAATCTTTCTACCTTACGTAATTTGCACTAGTTAGACAATACTCAAAGCGATATACTCAGGCTAGGGGCCAAGTTTAAGAAAGATATTGATACATTGGAATTGGTCACTAAAGGAAGGAAGGAAAAAGAAGGACCAAGTTCAAAAACTCCAAAAACTCCACTTTTAAAGAATGGCTGAAGGAAAATAAGGCTATTTAGCTATCTTCTACAGTTACCATATGGAAGAGAAATAAACGTCTATTTTGCTCTGAAAGGCGGAAATGGGATTAATCAGAGAGAGTCATGGAAACAGATTTTGGCTCCTTAGAAGGAAAAATTTTCAAATAATTGGAGCTGTCCAGTGACTAAAAGGACCACTTCATTAAATTGTGAGGTCCTTGTCCCTGGGAATACTCCAGCTAAGGCCGGACAAGGGTCTGTCTGGGGTTCCAAAGGCCCCCGGCGTTGAAGGAGAGCTTGGGGTTGGTGACCTTGAAGGTTACTTCTAATTCCCGTACTTTATGATTGAAGTAAGCATGAATGCCAAGGTCACTTATGGACGCCAGAGCCACTTTTTCAACTCTTGGCTCTGATTCTGACCAGCTGTGTGACCTTCAGCTGAGAAATGAACCATTTCTTTTCCAGTTCCCCAACCGTAAAACGAGGGAGCTGGATTTAGTAATGACGTCCGAGTTCTCCCCAGCACGTCTGTCCCCTGAAGCATCCTCACGACGACAGCACGTTTGGAAAGGAGACTGAGCTATACCTGGCATTTCTTCCTAGGCCTGCTCGCAGGCAGAAGGCTTTCAAAGAACAAACACCATTGTTGATTCTGGGGCCATTGAACTGAAGTCTCAATTGTTTGTTGGCAGGAGAGTGGGTGATTGTGACCCTGGCTAGAACCTGCTCCCACGAGACATGAGGCAGGAAGTTGATCGAATGACTGGTAATCCGCTTCCTCTCAAACACCTGTGCTTTCTGGCTGAGCTCAGCAGTGCCTTTGCAAACAACTCAGAAGAAATGGAGATCATATTGCCGTTGCAACATAGTTGTACGTTTTGCAAAGCAAGCCTTTGTTCTTTACGTCCTCAATAATCTAGCTGTTGCTGCTGAACGGTGTTTATAATCATAAAAACCAGTATCCATAAGGCAACTTACCACGTGGCAGATAGTGTTCTTAAAGTTTTATATAAATTAATTGAATGTGTTTATAAGCTGAAAAATCGAATGATGAATCAGTAGATTAGGTCTTCTTCCCCTCTGGAAAAGGATTAGTTAAAACATTAAAGTCTGTCTTTACAGGTAAGGAGTTCAGAATTTGAATGCACACCCTCATTCTTTCAGCCATTACTGCTGCTGTTCAACTACTATCATTTCTTCTGGGGTCCATCTGATTACCCATACTTTTCTCCGGCCCTGTGAAGGTGGCCTGCCCTCCCGCACGACTCCCTTCCGCACTCCTGTTTCTCTTTGGCGACCCTGACTCACACATCGTCGTCTCAAATCTCTTTCCTTCAGTTGTTTTTTTCCCATCGACCTCTGGTGATGCAACCTGCAATGGGAGTGTCATCATTTGTTTTGCTATAGAAATAAAAAGTTGTACAGGATTTCAAATACCTCCTCCAGTTACTGAGGTCAGTGGGGGAAGAACTAAGTACACTTAGGCTTCTTGTAAGGACGGGAGAATTTCACACTTCATTCCCAGGTTCGCGAGAGGGTCTGGCACCACTCACCCCTCCAACTGCCACATTTTATCCCATCTCTCCATTTCCCGAGGTCAGGAATGAAGACAGCTGTTAAGAATAAGAGCACATGAGTCCATCTTGAACTTCAATGTGATCATTACAGTTTCCATCTCGGTGGGCAAAGCCCCTCCCAATGTTGTGAGCTCACTTACTGTCAATTTTATACGAAGACCTTCAATTTTTGTTTTCCAAGCCTCTAAGATTAAAGACTAAATCAATTGCCAAACCAGAAAAAAATAACAAGGAAGAAAATGCTTCGACTTAAAAACTTGAGTCTTGGGCCATGCTTTGAAAACTCTGATTTAGATTCTGACCACATCTCTATGGTGTTACTAGAACTATCAGTTACTGTCCCACATTTTTGAAGATGGAGCTTCAGGCTTCTCGGTACCCTCACTGTGGAGAATTCTGCTTGGGCTCTCACAGAGGCGATGCCTTGAATTTTTTTCTCTTTCCTGTGACCTAATACACCAATCTCAGAAGAGTCAACCACAGCCTATTAATTGTCGCATTTCAGAGCAGATCAACCCTTATTTAGTTCTGCTCAGTCCCCGCATGAGCCACTGAACCCCTGACTGTCTCAAGCTCGAAGGTGCCCAGTGAGTCAGCTGACAAAGCGAAGTTTGCCATAAAAATGCAGATCCTGGGTGACTGGCCAGAGAACTGCGTGCCCTACGCGGGCAGCAGCAGGGGGCACGAGACAAGGCTTGGAATCACTTTGCTCTGCCCACTTTGTTTGCCCTTTTTGCGATTTGATTTCTTTGTTGTTAGATGATATTGTTGTCATAATTCATTTTCTGCTAAGATATGTATAATTCTGTTATCACTGTACCCTCCAAGAGCTAGTTTTTTGTGTTGAAAATTGTCTTGGTCAGTTTGGACTGTGGTGACAAAAATGCCATTGTCTCGGAGGTCCAAGATGGAGGCACTGGTAAATCCAGTGTTTGGAGGGAGAGAGGGGCACAGGGGAAGGGAGGGAGAGAGACACCACGTTTCCTTGTGTGAGGGCACTGACCTGGGCTCCACCATCATAACCTAGCTACCTGCCTTTCGCTCCATCTCCAGATGCCCTCACACTGAGGATTAAGATTTCAACATGTGAATCTGGGGGGGCAAAAACACTCAATCCATAGCAGAAATGAGGACATTTGCATGCGCACTGTGACTTGTGGAATTCTAGGAAGGCCATTCAGCCACAATTAAAATCCTATCATTAGAGTATTAATTTCTTTGTGGTGGGATATTACCTCTCAGCTACGACACCTTTCAAAACCCACTATGCTTGCTGGGGTGGACCCACACAGTTCGTATGTGTGGTAGTATAGTGTGGTTGTTAGAAGCAGCGGCTGTGCATCAGACCTCCCGAATTCACATCCTTACTAGTCGATTGACCTTGGGCAATTAATTCATCTCTCTGTGTTTTGGATCTCATCATCTGTAAAACAGGGATGGTAACTTCTTCGAGGTTTTTGTGAGGCTGCAATGAAATACGTGATGAGCTTAAAAGAACAACAGCCTGCTCTGTACGTGTTTGCAATGATCGCTCTGTGTTTGCATAAATCAGCATATGGTATGCATGTCCTTTAGACAGTAAGCTGATGTCGTGTCACAGAGAAACTGGAGTTTTGTTCAGGAAACTGGGAAGGAATGGAGGCCATGGGTACACGAGGCCTCGTTGAGGAAGGGCTGGCCTCCGTGTGAGGGATTGCAGTGGGTCGTGGAAAGCCACCAGGTGCCTGAGTCAGGGAAACAATTATGAAAGAGAGAAAGAGGGGTGGATCCGCCTGTAGTCCTAGCAAGTAACTGACAGACTTAATCAGCTAGTACGGTGAGCAAGTGGCATGATGTGTACACCTGCAAATGAACTATGAATTCAGTATCCACTTAATTTTTCTGTCTCATAATTCTGCTCCTTGTAACGATCAGGTAATGCTAGGTTTCTGAAACAGTACACGTGAAGAACCACAGACACATGTAAAATAAAGTGTTTTTCTTTGCTAAATGCCCTTGCCTCTTTCTTTTAGATTACATGAAGCAGACCACGTTTGAAGCCCAGGCCTTTTTAGAAGCTGTGCAGTTCTTCCGGCAGGAGAAAGGTCACTACGGCTCGTGGGAGATGATGACTGGAGATGAAACCCAGGTGACACGGGGCTCAGGGCTTTGGATCTCGTTCTCTGCCTGGGAGGCAGGGGGTCAGGGTCATAACAAACAATCAAACAGACAAAGTTGCAAGAATGGAAGATGCGGAACCAAAGACCGTTTCTCTCGTGGTCTAGAAAGTGATCGTCAGCCTTTATCACCTCATGGCACACACAAGCTAATTGCTGACATTCTGCAGCATGCCAAAAAATATATCTTTTGCCAATCAGACAAAAATAGGTATAATTTGAATAAATCAAAATTATACCTATTTTTTGACTATTGTCCTGTTGGCTGTTGTCATTTTTTTTTTTTTTTGACAGTCTCAGGGAAAAGAGGGCAGCGCCCCTGACTGAATAGTCGGTACTGCATGTTCTAAATAGTCTTGCACACACCGGTGTGGGCAGCACGCCGGCAAACAATCGCTGGCCTAAAAGCATGGGGTCTACACCCCACAGCTGGGCACCCACTCCAAGGACCGCCAGCCGGGCACGAAGCAGGGCAGCCAGACACTGCATGGGCAATGAGGAGAGCTGCTTCTCCTTGTCCTGTGAAAGTGATTATTCTCTCCGATGACCTCCTGCTTCCAGGGTGGAAGCAAATGTGAACAGCGTGGTTGAGTGAGAAGTCTGTGGTGGGGGTTTGGGGCAGCGGCCTCAGGTTACATCTCCTCAAGTGATTTCACCTCTTTCAGGCTCAGGTAACTCCTCCGAAGGAAAGACACATCTCGGCTTGCAGGCTTGGGGGAATTAAATGAGATGTTTGGGAAAACAATCTGGCGCACAGTTGTCTTTATCCTTTGAGTGATGGATAAATGAAGTCATGAAAGGAGACACATTTTAGGAGCATGAGACAGTTTTCATTTACATTTTCTAGCTTTCCATTCTCTGTGGCCCAGTATAATTTTTTATGACCTTAATGAAATGCCAGTCACAGGCTCAATGCCATGACTGGGCCCCTGGGACCTTGTTACGAATCTCTAATGAAACCGTGTCTCATGACGTGAGCCCGTCCTGCATGAGGACGACGGTCACCGAGCCGATTTGGCCGGCGGGAGGGAGGGAGGAAGGCTGGGCATGGCCGTTGTGTAATTAGAGGCACACAGGAATGGTGTTCGTTAACTTCCCCTCATCTTCCAGAGTGCCTCTTGTGGGGGCCAGTGAAATTTGTTATTAGGGGACAATATTCGGAAGATGCCAGATGGTGCCTTGCCTGTGGATGGTTATTAAACAGCTACAGCGACAGACACTCTTGGGATGATGGGGATGTTCTTTATTGTTTTACCATGTGACTCAGAATCCTTTTATTCTTTTTCGGTGGATTCTAAACTCCTTTATTTCCTGCCTTGAGATTTATTCAAGAACTTGAACCAATTATTTTAAAGCAGTATTTTTAGATGTTGGAAGAGTGAGTGCCTTTTTAAAAAATATTTTATTTATTTATTTGTTTGTTTTTAGAGAGAGGGGAAGGTAAGGAGAGAGGGACAGAAGCTTCAATGTGTCTTTGCCTCTCGTGTGCCCCCTACTGGGGGCCTGGCCTGCAACCCAAGCACGTGCCCTGACTGGGAGTCAAACCAGTGACTCTTTGGTTCACAGGCTGGAGCTCAACCCACTGAGCCACACTAGGCAAAGCAAGAACTTTAACCAATGCTCAGTTTCTGATATTTTGGGGAAACACCTCCATTTGTTAATCTGAGAGGACTAATGGCTAACCGTGCTTATGTCAACAAGCAAACAAAAGGATAGGGGAAGGCTGAAGTGTTTCAACCCTGAGTGTTCTGCCATAGGACAAACGTATTTGGTAGATTTGCCAGAATTGCGTCTGTGCCATACTGTTTAGTGTTCATGTCCTAATTCTGTCTGTTCATCTTACCGATCTCATGAGGTGGGTAGAGCAGTTATTGTTATTCTCATTTGGCAAGCGAGAAAATTGAGGCAGGCATCGAGGTGTTAAGCAACTTGCCCAGTTTCCTTCATTCGATGACTGTTTACTGAGCCACCCTACGCCAGGCTGTCTGTGGGGGGCCAGTGACCCAGAGGCGGGCAGGGCACATGGGTGCCTATGCTGGGGAGCTGATGGTTTCAGGGCCCCATACGAAAGGGACGAATGGCAAAGGAAATGAAAGCTTCTGACTCCTACTCCCATGGAAGCTCCACACCAACCGTGGGGATGCCCTGGGTTACACGATTCGTCAGCCCCTTGAGTCCAGCTGCGCCGCTTGCTTCATTTTTCCCCTCCATTCCACATCGCATGTCAGTTCCCATTCCTTCACCTTGCCGTTGAAAGCAGGCGCTTAGTCAGTCCTTCTTGGGGGTTGAGTATTGAGTCAGCTGTGTTTGCTTTTGTTGACTTTCTGCACTCTGCTTTGGGCTGACGTGCGTGAGTGCTCTGAGGTGAGAGAACTAAATGACTCATCCCCTGCCCTCGGTGCAGCAAGGCCTGCCTAGAAACATCCAGAGAACAAGGCAGCATTAGAAGTGCATGTGGGTGCACAGTGGGCCTGTGCACACGCGGACCTCTCAGAGCTTTAGCGCAAAGCGAGTGTGGGAAGGTGCTAATTTGGCAGTGTCCCATGACCTGAACTGGGAAAGCAAAACACACACCAGAGACCAGTGAAGCTGGAGTGAGCAAGTGGCCCAAGATGTTTTGCTCCTCCTGGAGCCTGAGTATCTTTGGTGAAATCATAGATTCCTAAAATGTGGGCCGTGGGCATGGGGGTAGCCTTTCAGGACCATTTGCCCAGCGTCCTCCGGGGGAGAGAAAGAACCTTCGGAGAAGTTAGCTGGCTGACGTTGAAATCGCAAAGGCAGCCTGTGATGGAAATGCGTTTTGAGCCATGTCAGGCCATCCTTGGAGAAACCGGTGGAAGGAAGTGGCTTCCAGAACTCTCCCTGGGTGGGGCCTGGGGAGGGGGAGCTTCCCCGCAACCTCATACACACAGAGCTGAAGCACGTCTGTCCCCGACTCACACACAGAAAAGAGGCGAGGGGCTCTGAGTGGCTGCCAAGAAGTTAAAGAATGTGGCATGGCGTTACTGGTGTAAGAATATGACATCTTTTGTTTAAAGCACTGCTCTCTTGTGTGCACTGTTTCTGCTAAGAACTTAATCATAAAGCTGTCCTAACTCCTCTTACCCGAGGGGCTTGTATTTCGATTTTCGTCATTGTTACTTTATCATCTTCTTAGTCGTGACTCACGCAGCAAGTATGGCGATTGCAGGCACACGTCCAGGCAAAGCAAAGGTCCTAGACTGACTTGCCTGACAGACCGTTAATACAAAATATCCGTACGGGTGAAAACACAATAGTTCCCCCCTTATCTGTAGCTTTGCTTTCCACAGTTTCAGTCACCCGTTGGTCAACCATGGTCTGAAAATACTGAATGGAAAGTTCCAGAAATAAACAAGGCATACGTTTTGAATAGCGCATTGATCTGAGCAGCATGATGAAATCTCTCACACAGTCCCGCTGCATTCTGCCTGGGACGTGAATCATCTTTTTGCCCACTGTGTCCCCACTGTGTGTGTCCCCACTGTGTGTGTCCCCACCGGGTCCCCATTGTGTTCCCCATCAGTCATGAAGTAGCTGTCTTCGTTGTCAGGTCAGCTGCCAGAGAGAGAGAAAGAGAGAGACCACATTCACATAAACTTTTATTACAGTACACTGTTATGATTGTTCCATTTTATTACTTGCTTACCACAGATGTGCATATATATCATCTGCGGTTTGGGGCATCCCCTGGGGGTCTTGGAAGGTATTCCTCACAGATAAGGAGGGATGACTGTATTTGTACACCAGTAAATATATTTTTTGCCCTAGCTGGTGTGGCTCAGTGGATTGAGCACCGGCCTGTGAACCAAGATCACTGGTTCAATTCCAAGTCAAGGCACATGCCTGGGTTGCAGACCAGGTCCCCCAGTAGGGGGCGTTCGAAAGGCAACCACACATTGATGTTTCTCTCCCTCCCTCTCTTTCTCCCTCCTTTCCCCTCTCTCTAAAACTAAATAAATAAAACCTTTGAAATATATATATATTTATATATATATTTTTTTCTACTTGTGAATATAAGTGTGTCATTGGAAAGCACTTTGCAAAATGTGAAGATCTAGTTATTTGTTATTTGCCTTTAAATTAACCCCCTGGGCCAAGAGAGAAGCACCCCCACAGAGTAGGGGGCCTCAGTCCAAGAAAACGACCCCATTTTTCAGGCCTCGTCCCTAGGTTTCAGGGTTGGAGGAAACCACACGCTGCCCCGCCCTGTGGCTGATCCTCAGCCCCCATCCTTGCAGCCCACTCTTATTCCCTCCTTTTGTTCCTAGAAGGTATGTTTCCTTTTCAATCGCTTCAGTTATAAAAATAGAACAAAATCGCTTGGAACATTGCATGGGAAACACTCAAAGAAAACCATCAGCCCACCCAAATGGAACACTTACTTTCTTTGGCCTTTGTAACGTTTTCATCTTTTCAAGCCCATTTCATGCTTAGGCTCAGAGTCCAACCAATCTCTCTGCAAATGGATGAATTAGCGTAATTAATATTAGTAGGGCAATTATCTTGAATTTCACACTTTTCAGCTGAGGTAATATTTCCCACTGGTTTTAAGTTCTGGCTTCGGTCCCCGTATGCTCTGAGCTCGCTCTCCCCACACCACACTCTCATCCCTCTTGGGCAGATGTGTTCCAAAGGAGAACGGACTGCACTGAGCCGGGTGGGGGCCCAGGATTATTAATTACCCACTTCAGTCTACTTTGTCTGACCTCCTGATTTCTGTGGAATTTGCACATGTCAAGTTCTTAAGTTCCTCAAAATGCTGGTTCACCTCTTGGCTCCCCCCAGGAAATGGTTAAGAGAGTCAGAAACATCCCCACCAACGCACTACCAGGACCAGTGGAAATCAGGTCTCCCTTATACCCGGTCACACCACAGAGTTCCACATCACAGAGGACAGGCCCCCGCAACGTGCCGCATTGACCCGAACAGCCGTCTCTCCCAGGACCCCACAGGCACAGGGGGGACTGGATGGCTTGCCCACCTCCACACGGGAGTGTTCCTCTTCAGTTCAGCTCAGGCGTTACACCCCGCCATGGTAAACCCTGAAGAAAGGCCACATCTAATGAGTTCATGGGTATTTCCACTAGCAGGTGGCTGACCGATGATCTCAGAGCAAATCTTTCTTAATTCCCCCAGTTTCATTTGAATTTCTATGAGGTCGATTATTGTGCACAAATATTATTGGAAGGGCATGGAGCAGATGTCAAATGATCCTGTAGCGTTGTGCCTGCCTCCATTCCCCCAAATGACGCTCGTTATTTGTAAGTCTTGGTCTACGGCCTGACCTTGAAAGCTGAGCTGTGAGCCCTGAAAGACTCATGGCAAAGTGACTTTGAACAAGAAGACTGCTCCAGCTGGGGTGCAGGTGGGGTGAAGAAGGAGGGGCCAGGGTAACTGGGAGTGTTATCCGGGGCCATGTGGAATACTGCTGATTCAGCGGAAACACTTTCCTTGAACCAAGCAAAATTTTAGGAGAGACTTAGGATCAGTTTTAAAAATCACCCTGAACACTTTAGACCTCCCCCACATATATGCCGCCTGCCCCACAAGATCTAGTTATTCCAAAGCATCTGTTAACTCCTACTTTTCTGAACGTTCAAGAGAATGGAGGTGGGGTTCAGGGGGCAGTCACATCAAAGATGTGAAGACACTCAGATCCCAAGGGAACAGTGGTCTCTGGAGCCACAGACCAGGACTCAAAGCGCCACAACCACGCCCACCCCCTTTACCATTTGGCTAAGGATGCCCTCCACCAGAACTGACGTTTTCCCTCTGTTCCTAAAGGCACTAGCTTCTTCTCATTTACACCTGAGAAGTTTGAATTTGAGGAATGTGTCCTTTCTGACGGGAAGACATTAGCAGATGTTATTGCTGCTTGTGGGTGTTGAGGAATGTTTAGCCCCTAGGGTTGTCTTAGTTGAGGTTTCCGTGGCCTGGGGCCCAGAGGAAAACTACTGGCCTAGTAGGTTTCACGTGGCTAAGGACAGTCTTCTGTGGCCCGGGTGGGCACAGCCAGATGTCGTCAGTCGCTGTGATGCTTGGATTTCACTGTCACCAACTAACAGACTTGGGGGCTCTCTTCCTCTTCCGCTCGGCAGATCCTGAGCCACCTGGTGATGGAGGAGCTGCTGCCAACCCTTCAGACAGACCTTCTGCCTAAGATGAAGGGGAAGAAGAATGACAGGAAGAGGGCCTGGCTCGGCGTAAGTGATGGCTTTGCCCTGCGTCTGTGCTACTCAGAATAAGCACCCTTTCCCTTCTCCTTTTAGGGTAACCTTTTTAGAAAATGAATCCCTTCCCTGGTACAGAGCAGACTGTCTTGAGTTTGCTCAGTCTTACCTAAGTAAGGACTAATCCAAACAGACGCTGACTTTGAAAGAAAAATCAGAAGGTGTGTGCAGTTTTGTTTAAGTTACAATTACCAGGGATTAATCCTCCTCCCCGCACGCGACCCCGTCAGGCTCTTACACGCGACGGAGCCCCGATTTACGTGTGGGTCCCCGTTGCAGCTCCTGGAGGAGGCCTACAACCTGGTCCGGCAGCAGGTTTCAGAGGGACTCAGCGCCTTGAAGGAGGAATGCAGAGCCCTGACGAAGGGCCTGGAAGGAACCATCCGCTCCGACATGGATCAGATCGTGAACTCAAAGAACTTTCTGACTGGGAAGATCAAAGGTTAGTGGCGATAATTCGTGCTCTGCTAACAAACAAGCTGTTCACTCAGGGCTGCATCACATGGCTAGAATCCCTGGTTTCAGAGGAGAACTGGGCCGAGGGAATGGGGAAGAAGTGGTAACAGTGGTAACAGGAGCTTGCCCGGAGCTGCTGAGGGCTGGCCCTCCCGTGGCAGCTCCAGTGAAACCAGCTGGAGGAAGCTTTGCTTCTTGCCTTGGGTAGTGCCTCTGTACTCTGATGCCACCTGCACCTCCCCTGTTGGAGCGCTTCTTGCACTGAATGAATAGTCACAGCTTATGACCCAGGTTCATGATTGTGCTGAAATTCCAATGAGATGCTTTTCAAATAGGTCTTCTCTCAAAGTCAACTGATAAAAGTAATTCATTATTCTCCTGGCAAAAAAAAAATGTTGTATTTGGGTAGCAAGCAAGCCATTTTTAGAACTCATAGATGGCTTCTTATTTGAATCATGCAACTGAAGGGCTTTTTTTCCTGATAATTCTATGACTTGCTTAATATTCCATATCCCAAATATTTATGAGCTAAACATAATATTAATAGTATTGATCATCTTCAATTGTCAGAGTACAAGGCAGTATGATCCTCTATCGCTCTGTGAAATATATCTGTGAGTTGACATAAGGATGTGACCATTCATCTCGCCGTAGGCGAGTTATTCACCAATAAAAACTTAAGAAGTGCCCTTGAAGTGTAGTTCCGTTCCTGCGCACTAGGATGTGGCCTGGGCCCAGCCAGGCGAACATCTCCGGGCCTCTGTGTTCCCATCTGTGCAATGGAGGACGGGACAGCCAGATGAGTGTGAACCCCCTTTTCAGTTCGGCGCTGCTCTGACGAGCCCACGTGACTTTCGTAGCTCCTCCAAGCCAGCCCCCCAGCCCAGCCTCAGACTTCTTCCTTCGTGGCATCAATGCTTCCAAACCCGGCCAGTCGCAGAGTCACCTTAGCACTGGACAACAATGACAAAAACACTAACAACACAGGCTGCCATGTCCTTGCCAGGCTTCCTGAAGCAGAGCCTTTGCTGTGCTCCTCCTCTTCTGAGCAAAGGGCCGTTTTGCCTCTGGGAAGAGGGGGCGTGGTTACATTTGTTTCCATCCCTCGTTCTGATTTTTGGGGCTCTTCCCATTTTTTTTGTCCCTGCTCATGCTGTTCTCGATTACCAGAACCAAAAATAGTGTTTTTTAAACACTGGGGGTGGGCGTGGGAGGTGGGGTGACAGACTGAGAGGAATTTGTCTTACATTTGCCCAGGAAAAGACTGTACTTGAGTTTTAAAAAAGTCTCTTGAGGAAGGGAGAGGGGAATTGAATTGGATTGATTGATTGTTAGAGAAATGAATTAAAACGTAATAAATTGTTGGATACAAATGATTAATCATTATTTTAGGCACCTGAAACTAGTATAATGCTCTGTGTCAATTATACCTCAGTTTAGAAAAACTTAATGAATTGTGTTTTTAGGAGACAAACTCTGCGTGTACAGTGACAATGAGTGATGGGTCGCTGGCATTTTCTTTTTTGCATTCGGCGGGGCCTGTTTGTAGGGCCAAGCAGGGAAATGCATTTCGCCCCAGCAGAGGAGAGCTGGGGGAGTGGAAAGATTCTGTTTGTTCCCGTTTTCAAGGAGCCTCATGGTTTTCTTTTCCCGTGCGGACCTCGCTGTGCCGGTCCGCAGTGCCGATTGAGCTTGCCGTTCCGTGGCGCTGTGGGGCGACCAGCCCGCTCCGGCCTGGCCCCAGCGCCCTGGAGTCCGGTCTTGCCCCAAGTCACGGTTTTCCGGCTCTTCCCTCCCGCAGCGATGGCGGCCCAGCCCGCAGAGAAGAGCTGTGCGGAGAGCGTGCAGCCGTTCCTGGCGTCCATTCTCGAGGAGCTCATGGGGCCCATGAGCTCGGGATTCAGTGAAGTACGCTCGCTCTTTGAGAAAGAAGTGGACGAACTGAGCCAGAACTTTCAGACCAGCAAAGACGGCGCCCAGCTAAAGGAGGTGGGATGTGAAGCCAAGGAGCTCCGTGTGAATGGTCTGCCCGCGGCTGCCTTCTCCGTGGGCCGTATCTGATCTGCATTCATCTCTGCTTTCCTTCCATCCACCCACTACTGCCCCTCCCTTCCTCCCTTTCGTGCATCTGCCTTCCATCCATTCATCGAATCTGCCTCCCATTCACCCCACAACTCGCTCATCCATCCATCTACCCCCTTTCACCTATTAATAGTTTTAAGTTGCAAAATAATCACATGCATATCTATATATGCAAAATGAATCACCTGTACCCACCTGACCCTCGTCCACCTCCAACTCCTAGACCACCTCGCCTCCCAACTCCCTGAATCAACTAACATAAGCAGCTTAGAATGTGTTTCCACATACTTTTTCCTCGTTCGTACAAATATACAAGCATATAGCCTCATTTATATACGTTTTGTTTGTTGGTTTGTTTGTTTCTGAAAATATAGACTCATGATACAAACCAATGTTTCTCAAAGTGTGGTCGTTAGACCAGCAGCCGCATCATCATCTGGCTGTTAATCATGGAAATTCTTAGCCCCGCCCCCAAAGATCTAACCAATCAGAAGCTCTGGGGGTGGGCCCAGCAGTGCGTTCTAACAAGACTTCCAGAGGGTTCAATGCAGGCTGAAGTGTGAGGACCCCTGATGGACACAACTTGCCGACTGGGTTTTACACTTGACACAGGATGGGCATTCCTACCAGTCAGTGGATAGGACCAGATGCGCCTGCTCCTTTTCCTTTTGTACTTCTCTGTGCATACCCACAATGGCACTGTCATCAACGAGATCATCTGTATCTACTTTGAGGTTTCTTACCGCAGCCTTCTTTATAAACGTGCCTTTACTTTCTCTCTACCCCACAGGCCATCCACCTCCCCTCAAGTAATCAGTGTCCACACCCCGGCCTGTGCCAGCCGGTAACGCCCCATGCTTATAGAGCCTGTAACACACACACATCCACGGGCTATTGTTTTAGATTGCCTGGTCTTAGCAAATCGGGATTATATTACCTAGACTACTGTGCTTGTCAGTATTCTCACTCGAAAGTGCCCCATGGAACTGTTTCCGAGTTGACCGTTCTAACTCTAAATCATGCATTGTAATGGCTGCGTAACATTGCATGTCTGATTCATTCAACCGTCCTAATGTCACCACCGTAGAACAAAGCTGTGACAGGTAACCTCGTAACGTAGATTCTCACACCCGATGCTTCCATTTCTACAGGATAGAGTCATAGGACAGGCTTGGTAGGCTGAAAGGTAGGTTCATCCCTCTTGTTAATAGATGTTACCATTTGCACTCCAGAAAAGGGATTTAAAATCCACATTTCCACCAACTGTGTATGGCAGAAGACACCCCACCCCCAACCCCCACACCCCACTGCTCAGGTCAGTATTCGCATCAGAAATAAGTCTTATCAGTGGTTTAAACTTTCACCAATCTGCCAGGAGAGAAGTGGCAACCCATTTTTCCTCTCTTGTCTGCTTAACTGGTGTTTCTTAAAAATAGTCACATGACATGTGTTGTGATGAGGGGCAAGTTCAAGCATCATTAATTCCACGGTAGCGGGCCTGTCGATGGAGCACTTCTTAAAGGGAGTGATACTTTCCCATTACAAACACAGTGAGAACGAGCCCCCTTTAAATTTCTGCTCAGAGCAGTCTGGGAATGCAGACTGACCTCTGCTCTGCACCCTGAAAACGCAACAGCACATCCTGTGTAACGCACACTCACCCCTGTACTCTACGGTCCTCCCCGGCCTCCATTTTCACCCCGTCTTCCTGTGTGTCTGCACCCGCTCTCTCGTGTATTCCAGCTTTCCCATACTCGGTTTTAGCATTATTGTAGAATAAGCGTGGGCAGTAAAACACACACTGTTGGCGACAGCATTCATAGTGTCTGAGTGTGTCGGCGCCCCCTGGGGTCACTGGGAGATGAGGTGTGTCACGGCTCCTTGCTGGAAGCCTCCATGGTCAAGTCTGCATTTGTGCAAACTAGAGAAGCAGGGACCCAGGCTTTTGAAACTGGGTACCTCTCCCTGCCCAGGCCCCTTCCTACCTCCTGCGTCCTGTCCGCTGGTGCCATAGACAGCCTGCAGCAGAGGGAAGCCCTGTGAGCCCTGACGGAGCCTCAGGGAGCTCTGGGGTCTCTGGCCTCACATCCAGGAGTCAGGGATCACCCTGGCCTCACATCCAGGAGTCTGGGGTCACCCTGACCTCACTGGGATTTTCTGAGAGGGACGGCACTCCTTTATAAAGGCTGTGGGAGATCATGGGCCCAGTAACATCCCATGTGCCAAAGGACCTACCTGCTGAGCTCTTGAGTTCTGGAAGTGGGAACCGGGAGGCAGTCCTTCAAGAGCGCATGAAGACTGGAACCCTGGATGCATCCCTGGGTCTTCCCATCATCCCCCTGGTTCTTCTCCCGGCCCCTGTCCCAGCGCAGGGCTGACCTGGGGTCCCACTGCAGGGAGGAAGACAATTGAAGAAGTCACAGATGTAGCGATTGGGAAGTGATTCACGCTAACAACACCCATTGGATTGTTGAGAATTTACGGAGTATGTAATATGTGAGTAACACTGCTCCTGAGTCTGAAGGTGTTTCACTTTTCCCCTCCCCCAAATGCAGCATCTGGACCGGCTTATGAACCTCCCGCTGGATTCCGTGAAGATGGAACCTTGTTACGTCCAAGTCAACCAGCTTCAGGAGCGCTTGCAGGACCTCAAGAGCCGCTTCAGGTTCCCCCACGTCGACCTGGTGGTGCAGCAGACACAGAACTGCATGCAAGAGGTGGGCGCCACAGGGGCGTCCTGGGGCTGAGGACGCAGCCGGGTGGGGGCGGGGGAAGCAGGCGCCGGCGGACGGGACCCGCGGGCCTGGTCGCTCAGGTGTGTGGCCATCACCTCTGTCGTCATATCCGTCCTCCCAGCAGGCTTCATCTTCCCTCCGTACTGATGAATGTCCTACAGTAGGGACATCTCCAGGAAATAACGTGACATTAATTAATAACTGCTTCATTGAACCGCAGGTGCACGTGAGAATCGTCTGGGGGCTTTTAAGAAATACTAGGCCCCTCCTCCAGTGATTCTGATTACACATATACATTTTTTGAAATGATTTTTTAGTTATTGAAATTATGTATCTATAATTCAATCATTTTTAAAATTTTAATAATTTAAAACGATGTTTTAAATGATTTAGTAATTTTAAAATATTATATTTTAATAAGTTAAAAAATTTTTCCTACTCGTTCCCATTGCTTCTAATACGTGTCCAGGACTGAGGTCCACCGGCTACAATTAGTTCCCTGACCCAGTTTAGAAGGAATCGGGCCCTCAGTCCCCAATTTGTGTTTGCATTTCTTGCGTTTACCTAGTAGGTTCCTTTCCCCCGCGAGGAGCAGGAGCGCACAGCCCGGACTTCTCCGTAGTCTGGCGGTGTACACGTGCAGACAGGGCGTGCTCGCTGCAGCTGTGAGAGCACGGTCCCGTCTCACAGATTCTCCAGGGGAGCCCACTGCGGGGCTGGACCCTGTGCCCGCTCCCTCTTCGGGGAGCTGAGAGGGAGGCAGGCTCTCAGATAAATTCACCCCCGCGTTGAGAATGCGGCGAGGAAGGTGTGTGTTGGAATCACAGGCTTGGGAAAGAAAGGCGCATTCTTTTTCTTAAATGTTATAGGCAGGATTAAGTGACCCATCTTACTATCTAACCTCCGAGTTGTGGGGATTAAAGAGGGATGAGGAACCATACCGGGCAGTCATTTCACAGAGTCCCTGTGAGCACACCGAACGCTGGCGAAGCTTATGCAGGTGCAAGGGCAGAGAGTGAGAAATCTGAGCACGTTTGCCCCGAGCCCCGACCCTGCCCCTTTCCAACCTGGCAGAGTTGTGAGCGGGTGGGTAGGAGAGGGACAGAGAGACATGCTGGGTAATTTACCTCCATCTGAAAGTGTGAGTGCAGAATTAAGGCAGCCAGAAATAATTGGAGATGACTCCCGCCTCATCCCGTTAAGCCCTGGATGCAGGTACCAGAGGGTGGAGGGAGGGGATGACCACAGGAGACGATGGTGTTTTCAGTCCCATGGTCTGGGGTTTTCCAGTGCAGCGTGGAAGGAGGAGACATGCGAAGAAAGGATGCATAGGATGCACATAGGTATACATGCATACATAAGTATGCACACATATATGTGCATTCCCGGTCTCTTACTGACCCCACAGTGAGTCACAGCTCAGGCAGTGGGATGAGGACCTGTCACCCTGGGTCACTCTCAGAGTAGTGCCTGAGGGGACTCCTCTCGGATGCTCGGCCCTCCCTCTGTGCTGCCACCGTCCTAGACGGACGGACCAGGGCAGTGCCCCCTCCCTGACGGTGCTGTTTCTGTGTCGCTTTGGCCTGCAGCTCATGGGGAATGCGGTATTCACCTTCACACAGCTGCTCTCCCCACATCTCGGGGCAGAGGCCTCCAAGACAGCAGTCGCCATGGAGAAGGTTAAGCTCCGAGTCTTAAAGGTAAAACCGTTTTTTCACTTGTGGGAAGTGTAAAACAAGGACGTGACCCCAGGGGGAGGTAGAAGGGGTAAAGGGGGGACAAATGGTGATGGAAGGACACTTGACTTGGGGTGGTGAGCACACAGTACAATATGCAGGTGATGTATCATAGAGTTGTACGCCTGAAACCTACATAATTTTATTAGCCAATATCACCCCAACGTATTCAGTAACAAAGAAGCAAAATAAAAGAACAAGACTGCTGTTTCTTTTTAAGGGGGAAATACCGAGGTCTTTCACTTGCCCCCTTTTTTTTCTCATCTTTCCCTTGGGTCCTCCCCGAGGTTCCTGGGACTAGCAGGTGTGTTTCCCCAGCACGACTCTCAGGCCTCTTCTGCCATCTAGTGGCCTTTTTAGGGACCACGGGTCCTCAGCATCCTTGCCCATCACCTGAAGTGACATGTCCCCGTTTAATTTCAAAGCACTTGCACTTGGTATGTATTGGCTGGCCACTATAAGCAAAGCAGTGTGATAGGTATTGCATGGAATATAAAAATAGGCCAGGCACAGCCTATTTCTTCAAATAGTTTACATTTAAATTAGCCAACATATGTTAAAAAAATCAACACATCATGGCAAAGGAAATATACTCCAAGTAAAAGGTAAATGCCAAACATTTTTTAAAAGAAAAACCAAGAGATGCCTGCCACGTGAAATTGTTTTATTTGTAATAGGCTTCCTGCTTAAGTATCTATAAAAATGATTTCAATAATAAGAGCTTGCACAGACATGCTATATTTTTTAAGCTTTTTAAAAGCTTATCCTGTTTCATTTGACCCTCACTGGAACTTGTGAAATAAGTAGAATATGTCCCCATTTTCGATATGAGGAAACTGACTCTCTGAGAGCTAAAATGACTTCTGTAAGCTCAGTGGGCTAGTCAAGGTGAACTAGAGCTTAAACTATACTTAAACGTAATGCATTGATTTTTTACTTCTTCCTGCCCCTAAACCAATGATTTTAAAAAAGCGTGGCACAAGAAATTTTTAAAACGTGCAGTACCTGACTATTTAGTCAGGGCCACTGTCCTCTTTTCTCTTAGATTATCAAATTAAAAAATGACAACAGCCAACACAACCATTCCTGTCTGGTGTGAATGAATCAAAATCATACCTATTTTGGTGGGACAGATCAGCAAAAAAAAAAAAATGTAATAGTATTTTGGTGTGGCACAGAATTTTAGTAATTAGTTTATGTGTGCCACAAGGTGAGGAACATTGAAAATCGCTGCCCTACACAGTGCTTAGAGCACAAGATAAAGTTCCACAGAGCCAGGAAGGGGGCCCCTGGGTTTCAGACCTGCTCTTGAGGTCTCACAGACAGCAGGGAATTCTGGCAATCAAATTAGTGAAAAGAAAAGCAGCCCTGGCTGGTGTGGCTCAATGGATTGAGCACCAACCTGTGAACCAAAGGGTTGCCAGTTCGATTCCCAGTCAGGGCACATGCCTGGGTTGCTGGCCAGGTCCCCAGTAAGGGGCGTACGAGAGGCAACCAATCAATGCATCTCTCATGTGTTGATGTTCCTCTTTCCTCCCTCCCTTCTCCTCTCTCTTAAAAAAATATATAAATAAAGTCTTTAAAAAAGGAATTAAAATTAATACTTATCACGGTAACACAACTAATAATGAACTTGAAACTGAGAAAGAAAAGATATCGATGTCAATACCACCCCCAGTGTCAGGACACTTTCTCCCTCTCAGGACAGCCCATTTCTTCTCCGGACACAGGCAAGTGCAAGTGCATGCCTCCCAATGTTAAAGCCGAGGTTCTCAGCGGTTGTCAATCCAGTTCTACCCTCTTTGTTAACGTCCTTCTTCCACGTGGCAGCCTCCTGTTGTTGGAACACAGCTATAATCTAGCCCCAAATCGCTACCTCTGGTATAAATGGCTTCATCTCTTCGACCACTCTTTATGGGGCCTGACCATTCTGCTCACGTGCCTGTGACTGTGCTTTGTTGTGCCTGAGGTCCCCTTAACGTGACACCGAGGATCACACTCTGGTCTCTCGGTGTGGATGATCCATGTGGTACAAAGTGAATCCTCATCTTTCTTGTTCTAGATGCGAAACTCCTTCGATTAACATGCCACAGTGTCAGTGTAGCTACGAGCCAGAGCCTCTCTTCCCTCGCAGAAATCCTTTCAGCCCACAAAGCCTGCTTTTAGGATGTAGAATGAAAGCAGGAGATAACCGTGGCTCCCAGGACCCTCCCAGGACCCACCTAGGACAGGGGGGACAAAGTACAAATTCACCCCCCCAGTTCCCCCCGCCTCAGCTTCTCTATCATGCAGAAATTGCTGTGTTGATCTTGTCTCAGTTTCCGTATCTGTAAGAGGGGAGGGCGAGATGGGTGATTAGCAGTCATAACCTCCACCTAGAGTGTGAGGGAATCACATAGAAAGATCTCCGAGACCTCAGGGACACCATAGGGCACTCAGAAATCAGAGGGGAAAAGGCAGTGAAGTGGGCGGCTGAGATTTTTGCTGAAGCGAAAGTTAACAGATTGCACTGTTGCTATTGAGCATATGTTTTCTGTCTCTGTATTGACAGCAATACGATTACGACAGCAGCACCATGCGGAAGAGGATATTTCAGGAGGCGCTGGTTCAAATCACACTTCCCACCGTGCAGAAGGCCCTGGCGTCCACGTGCAAACCAGTAAGGGCTGGGTCACTCCAGAGAGCCTGCTCTTATCGCCTGCAAAGTCCAAGCAATTTTGGGGGGAGAGGGGAGGACCAGGATGTGCCTGCAAACGGTAGAAGGGGTTGGCAAACTTTTTCTGTAAATGGTCCAATAGTAAATATTTTAGGCTTCATGGGCCATGCTATTTCTGATGCAACTACTCAGTTCTGTTGCTGCAGCCCCGAAGCAGGCATAGAATGTGCACAGACAAATGGGCAGATCGGAGTTTCAGCGTAGCTTTATTTACAAAACCAAGCAGCCGAGCTTTGCCGACCCCTGGACCAGACAGAAATCTCAGAGGGTGACGATGTGAGTTGGAGCCAAGCTAGGGGTTGCCATAGAGCGCCAGCGAATGCCAGATGTTCCTCATTAAAGTCTGACTCATAATTCCTACATGGTCTCTGAAACTTGACCACCACGTCCAGGAAAAGATCTTAAGTAACGTGATTGATTACAGGAGATTTGTTCTGTTAAATCCAGTAACATTTGTTTGGTGAAATCAATGAAACCGATCATTTAAAGCTGTTACAAACCCCAGGTGACCAGGGACAGCCATGATTACGAAGTGTGACTTAGTCTGCAGAGTGACGAGTGAGGTGACTCTGGAGGCTGGGTCAAGACCTGGGTTCAAGTCCTGGCTCCTACAGGTATCGGCTCTTGGGCCTTGGGCAAAGCACTTTTGCTCTCTTTTGGTCTAGATTTCACTTTCCAGAAAATGGAGATAGTAATGCCTTGCAGTATCCTTGTGAAGATGGAGAAGACTAGAAGGAGGCAATTAACATCCAATGAGTGCTTACCACGTGCCAGGCGCTGTGTTAAGCACTGTGCCTGGATTAACTCAATGATTCTCAGGAAACCCTATGAGGGGGCTCTATTTATATCCTCGCTGTAGCAATGAGGAACCCTGAGGGCTTAGGTCGTGGGCCCAAGATCACAGAGCTGGCCCCTGGCCAAGTCTGCACCCCGCTCACACGCACTGGTGCATGTGATGCTCGCAGTGAGTGGTAAACACCGCTTTTACTATTTCTGCATTTCAGAAAGGATCTGTGAGCCCGGACATGTGCAAGGCTCTTGCAGCAAGTAATACGGAGCGTGTAGAATTTAAAAAGGGCTTTTTGGCAGCGTAGAGAGTCTCCAAGCATTGGACGCTTACAATCCTTCCCAGGAGTCATTGTGCCGGGGCAGTGGGGCAGCGTCTTCAGTCCTGTTCACATTCTGTCAATGCCGTCTTTCTTCCAAGTGGCATCAGCATGTCTCGTCCGCCGGCGTTTGCTTCTGGGGGTGTCTTTCCTTTATAGGAAGGGATCGGATGATGCCAGGGGAGCAATCTGTCTGCATGGACGGCCCTTGGCCTTCGTGGTTGGAAAAGTTCAGCCACCGAGAGGATGACTCAGGCCACCTCGGGACGTGTGGGCACACGGACTCTCCACTAAGCCCGTTTTCCTCTTCCAATCCCGAAGGCAGCCCAGGGGCCTTGGGACCCCCTCCTCCCCCCAGAAGAGGGGGAGGGGGAAGAAAGCCCTCTGTCCTCCTGCCCTCCTCGTTCCAAACACCGGCAGAGCTGCACCCAACTCGAAAGGAGCTCTCGTGACTTTTAATCAAGAGAGACTGGTTTCTAAGGAGCCCGTGACCCGGAATTTCCCGCACTGAAGGACGTGGTATCAGTGTCAAGAGATTTTTAAACATCTGGATTTACAGACTAGATAAATTAGGGGAGTTCCAGCTTCGGAGGAGAATCCTTTCTTTTATTGAGGTGTGGTTCTTCTTGGCTCTTCAAGTCGCAGCTCCCTAGACCTGTGGCCCTGAACTCGAGGTGCACGCTAGAATTGCCGAGGAAGCTTTGGAAAAAGTCTGACTCCCCAAGACCCTCCCTCAGGGATTCAACGTCATTGACCCAGGGAATTCAACATAGGAGTGTTGCAGTTCAATCTATGTCGTCTAGAAGGTCTGTTTTGTGAAGCCGGCCGTGTGACAACTGTATACATGTCCCTAGAAATGATTTCTCTCCCCAGAATTGTTCAGCTGGTTGAAATTTTGAAGGTCTCCTGTTTATTCAGCAAACGTGTATCGAACATGTCTCAGATGCGATCCAGGCCCTGGGCCCGGCCCATGGCCCTGCCGTCTGTCCCCCGGGGTTCATTCACAGCCTACGGGCAGGGGACAGGACGCCATGTGACGAGCTCAGCAGGAGCCTTATGGGGGCAGTTCCTCCTGCGGGAGTTCCGAGGAGGTTGCCCCGCTCGGCTGGTGGGGTCGGGGAGGGCCGCCCAGAGTCCTGCTTTTGCCCAGTCCTGAGGGTGAATGACTGTTGGGCGAATGTGGGATGGGAGACCAGGCGGGAGACCAGGCGGGAACACGCAGGGCGCTGCAGACGTGAGCCTGTGCCCCTCACTTCCCAGAGGAGGAGAGGGGCGCCCGCAGACAGGTCTTCCCTCCGAGGTGCATACATATAAAGGGACCCCGTGAGAGCCCTCTGTGACCTGGTCCCGGGCTGCGGCAGAGCCCCCAGCCCTGGCACCGAGAGCTGTCTGAAGTGGTGGCCTCTGACCCCTGTTGTCAACACCATCACTCCAGGCCAAAGGCATCAAATCCCGCTGCTCAGCCCTTGGCTGTCTAGGAGGCGTGTGCCAGGCGCCATTTCCAGCACCCTCGGGTGCAAGGGTTGCTGAGTTAAACTTGGGGGATAGGATCGGGTGCTTTTCAGTCCCTGCTCCATCCTCATGCTGATAACAGGCAAGCTGTTTGGGAACCCGCGGGAAGCAGGAAGGGTTAAAGGACTTTGCATCCTGCTCGGGTTGTCTTAGAGGAAGAAGTGCATGCCAGGGCCAGCTGGAGAGAAGGAGGAGAACATTCCTGAATTCCTGAATAGTTCTTGACTAGAGATTCTAGAAATGTGACACCCAAAAAGGGGCCACATTTAATAAAGTCAAACACACATCCACTCCAGGACCCAGCAGTCTCATTTCCAGGTACCTACTCAAGACGAGAAAATCCTTAAATCTACAGGAATCATGCACAAGAATGCTCATAGCATCTCTGCTCTTCACAGTCCAAAAGTGGGAGAAAAACCTCAATATCCATCAATAGGAGTGTGGATTCACAATTTTAGTTGATCCATATGATGGAAATCTTATCAATAACAAAGAACAAGCCCCTGATACCTGTGGCAACGTGGATGACTCTCGAAATCAAACACCAACAAATAGCCAATTCCACTTACATGAAGTTCAAGAACAAGAGAAACTAGGCCACCGTGACAGATGTCCAATCAGTGCTTATCTCCGGGGGGATGTGGACAGGAAACGGGCATGCAAGGGATGTCCTCTGTCTTGATTTGCGTTGGGGTTTCATGAGGTCATTTATGTATTTAAAATCATTGAGCTGTACTTTTCATGTTTGCATTTTATTGTGTGTAACATATACCTCGGTAAGCAATGTTGGCACTTAGAAAAATGAAGAAGGAAATACTTTGGTTATGATGGGGTAGAAGGAGGGTCCCAGACTCACTCACACCCCCTGAGGTGATCAAATCTCTGGTCTACCCCTTAAGTGCTTGCGGGGTGCTCCCGGGGTGAGGGGTGGTATCCCGGGGCTCAGGAGCAGGACTCGTCCTTCCTGTGCCTCCCCCACGCACTGGCATCTCACGCCGGGTCCTCTCTGTCCCTCGCTCTGCAGGAACTTCAGAAATACGAGCAGTTCATCTTCGCAGATCACACCAACATGATCCACGTGGAAAACGTGTACGAGGAGATTTTATACCAGATCCTCCTCGATGAAACTCTGAAAGGTGAGGGGGGTTTACCTGATGCTGGGGGGAGGTCTGGGTAGAGGGGAGCGCCCCAGAAATGGGACCCAGTGCGGCCAGCTGGGTTTCCTCAGCAGAAAGGAAAGGGGCAGGGCCAGCGCTGCTGGGGAGATGGAGGAGTAGGAAGGGGGAGGAGGTGGGAGGGACACTAACCCTGACTGCACACAGGCTATACCGGGACCATTAGGTAGCCTTTCTCTCTCCATACAAATGAGGACGCTGTGGGATGGAGTGTTAAGCTTCATTTTTCAGATGAGACGACTGAGGTTTGGAGAGATTAAACGCAGGGTGCCTCATGACCAGCTGTCTTCCTCCAGCTGTTCCAGACAGAACAAAGGACAAAGGGCTCCCCTTAGTCACAGGCCCACAGCTCTGCCCGCAGCGGGAGGAGGCGACCTCGGAGCAGCTGCCCTCCCAGCACATTCCTCACCTCCTCTCAGCTGCACGGAAGAGACCGGGGCGGTGACACCGCGCACTGGGAGGCTGGCTGGGATATGGGCTCCCCATGGGGAAGCAGGCCTTGCTGGGGACAGGGTGTGGACAGGGGAAGCTTGGGCAGAGATGGGGAGGGCCACCCACAAAACTGTAGGCCCGACACGAAGCTGGTCTCCAAGGGGAAGGCGTTGAGCATCCCAAAACTCTGCCCCAAAGGAGACTGGCCAAGCGCAAGCCCCGGGTCCCAGCAGCTCAGGGCTGGGGGTCTAATGAGATAAGGGATGGAAAGGTGTCCGCACAGTGTCTGCACAGAGGACGGGCCCACTGCCACTGCCAAGGCCACTGCCGGGCCACCGCGGCACCTGGGGAGAATTAGAAAAAAGCTTGCTTCACCTGAAGCCTATATAACTTTATTAACCAATGTTACCCCAATAAACTCAATTTTAAAAAATTAGAAGTTACAAAATAGTCACGAGGATGTAGCAGAACACAGGAAACATATTGTAATAATTTGACTACGTACGAGGCCAGGTGGGTGGTGGAAATACTGGGGGGAAACACCTTGTAAAATATATGATTGTCTAACCACTACCCTGTGCACCTGAAACTAATGCAAAATAACACTGAATAATACTGAATGTAAACTGTAATTGAGAGAAACATCGATCGGTTGTCTCCCATATGTGCCCTGACCGGGGATCGAACCCGCAACCTTTTTTGGTGTACAGGACAATGCTCCAAACAACTGAGCTGCCCGGCCAGGGCTGAATGCAAATGATAATTGAAAAATAACATTTTAGCCCTGGCTGGCGTAGCTCAGTGGATTGAGCGCGGGCTGGGAACCAAAGTGTCCCAGGTTCGATTCCCAGCCAGGGAACATTCCTGGGTTGCAGGCCATAACCCCCAGCAACCGCACATTGATGTTTCTCTCTCTCTCCCTCTCCCTCTCCCTCCCTCCCTCCCTCCCTTCCCTCTCTAAAAATAAAAATAAATAAAATCTTTAAAAATAATAATAACATTTTAATTAAAAAAAGAGAATTTGTCTAATCTAGAGAGGGAAATGCTAGCAACAGCAATAAAATAATTCCTTATTTAAAAAAAAAGAAAAGAAAAAGACTCCTTTCCTGCAGACCCGTGACTGCTCTCTGTCCAAAAATGGCCACGACGTGCGGATGGGGTGAGAGCAGCCACGCTTCTGCGGCTGCTGCAAGCAACTGCGCTCGAACCTGCGCTGCCTCTGCTGACCAGGGTGCCCGCCCCCAACCCCTGCCCCGGGGTGAGACACTCTTGCGCTCTGTGCAGCCTGCACGGCCATAAGCAGGGGCTCGTTGTCAGAAGTGTCCCCTGCTGTCGTTATTGGTGTCGCCGTTCCTCCTCCCCAGGCCTCGAGGCTGAGCTGATGGACGTAGGTCTCCGTCTTGGTGTGTCTGGTATTTTTGCCGGAGCATCTTTGCTGCAGGCATTTTTGCCACAAACATTTGTGGCCCAGAACTAATTGGCCGAAAGGCAATTTTTCCATGAGAAAGATTAAAATTATGTCAAATAAAAGAGGGACATGAAAACTGAATAACAAAATGTGAAAAGACTTGATTGCCAAATGCAAATATTTGAATACATTTAATATGTGTGTCAACGCATGGCAATTTACTGCACAAATAACCGATTTTCTCCTGGAGAGTATACCTAAGGCCTTGCCTTCGTTCTATGGGGCACGAGGGTTCAACTCTGCACCCTCAGAGGCCCTTGGGTGCCTCTCCTTCTCTTCCTAAAACAGTGTTTCAAAATAAGGAACCGACGAACTCTTGGGGCAACAATCATCATCATCTGGGAAAAAATGCTAACTCTTTTAAGATCACCACTATTTATTTGCTCCACTACTTTGTCAATGGAGAAATGAAACCAAACCTGACTAAAAATAAATAAATAACCCTAAAAACAAAAATAAACCAATGCAAAAAAAAAAACTATCAACCAGTTATTTTATTATCTTTTATGGTGATGGATTCACCAATGAAGAAATGAAACCAAAAAGACAAAGAAACCCACAGTCAACCAGCTATTTATTCTTTTTTAGAACAAAATAGCCTCACGGCCAGTTAGTTATGCAGCAAAAGACGCTTGCAGCAAAGTTGCTTGCGGCAGAGGCCTGTACAGCTACAGCAAAGAGGCTGTGGCGACAGTGCAGGTCAGCGGGGCTCCTGTCTCCGGGTGCTCCGGGCCAAGAACCTGTCACACGCTCAGGACTGCACTTGGGGAAAGCGAGGAAAAGCAGGCCAGCTCCTGCCCTCGAGGGGTCTCAGGCACCGCGGCCACAAACTGGTGCCGCACAGATCGGCCGCTAATAAAAGGCGATGGGGGCCGTAGGAGTAACACAAGTGCCGCCGTCCTGGATTGCGAGCCCCCTGACAGCAAAGGCTGTATTTTCTTCGTCTTCGGGTTCCCAGAGCCTGCCCCGTAGTCAGTGCCCGGGAAGTGTGTGCTGTGTGAGTGCACGAATGTGTGCAAGAGCGAATGGAGGAACCCTGGGGAGGTCCAGCGTTGGGTGTGAGTTTCCAGGCTTCCATCTTCATGGCAGGCTACCCGGAAGAGAGGGAGTGTAAGCTGGAACTTGAACTTGAGACCTTTGGATAGCCAGAAAAGTTGAGAGGAGAGCTTGCCTTCTGGGTAAAACCAGAACAGCCAAATCTGCCGGGGCGGAGCTCTAACACCCTGTTTTGTTTTCTGGTGCCCCAGTGATAAAGGAAGCTGCCGTCCTGAAGAAACACAACTTATTCGAAGACAACGTGGCCTTGCCCAGTGAAAGCGTGTCCAGCCTCACAGATCTGAAGACCCCCGCGGGGTCAAACCAGGCCAGCCCAGCCAGGAGAGCCTCCGCCCTGCTGCCTGGAGCTGCTGACAGTGAGGCCGCGAACAACGAAGTATTCCAGGAACCAGAGGAAGCGAAGCAGCCTGGGGTCCCCAGTCCCTTGGCCCAAGAGAAAAGCCTTTCTTTCCCAGGTGGGGACGGGCAGGTGGTCACTGCAAGCATGGGTGGCCCTGTTGTGACTCTGGTGGCTGCAGAGGACACGGCAGCAGTCCCAGGCGCGCACCCGCCAGCGCCGGAGCTTGGAGGGACCCCTGAGAACAGAGAACCCGCCCGGGAAAAGCGGGAATCCATCTCTGCCTCAGGCTCCTTGAAGGAGCTCCGAGATCTGTTGACGGTGACCATCGAAGTGCCAGTGGAGTCTGCGGCCCCTGAGACCGAGAAAGATGCACCTCAGGAGACCCTTGTGCCCCAAGAAATTGAAAAAGAAGAAGAAACAACCCCAGCCTGCCCAGAGGCCGATCAAACAGCTGCCTCCAGCCAGGACACCTGTGAGGACGGTGGAGTCAGGGAGAGGGAGGCCTCTTCTCCTGCTGCTGCAGAGGCCGAGGCTGAGGCCGGTGGGGCAGAGTTGGGGGGCTGTGCAGAGGCTCAGCCAGCCTGCAGAGAGCTCAGCCAGGGCGACAGCGGCCCGGGCACCACAGAGAAGCACGCAGAGGCAGGGGAGCCCAGTGGGAGGGAGCCCCCAGGCGAGCCTTCCAGTCCTGGTGCCCAGGAAGGAGGTATGGCCATACCGCAAGGAGATTGCAATGTAAGTTCTGAGCCCAGCGGCCCCGGGGAGAGCCAGGGCTCTGTGGAAGAGGAGGTGGCGGGAGGGGAGGGCGGCAAGGCCCAGGCAGCTGCCAGCACAGGTGCAGAGGAGATCAAGGATGCCCGGGTTCACGAGTGTCAGTGGGTGGTCGAGGATGCTCCCGACACCCACATCCCAGGTCCCCAGAAGGAGGACGAGAGGGAGAGTCCCCCAGAGCCGCCCTCAGAGGAGTGAAAGGGACGATTTGGCAGAAGCATTTCTTTGAACAGACTGACCCCCAATGGGTTAGTCACGGGTACATTTAGGGTTGGCATGTGTGTTGTTACCAAACAAAAATTTGTGAAGCGCTTCCTTAGTTTGTATTGAAATCAGATGGAACGCACAGAGGGCGTGAGCACAGAGGCACACCTTTGTGGAATCAAACGGCTCCGCCATGAATTATTGCTTTTTCATTTTAATCAGAATTACAAAGGTGATGCAGTGCTTGGGATGAGAGGGAGCTGAGGGTGCCCGAGGGTGGGAGCGGGTGTCGCATTGGGGACTCAGAAAGCAGCAGGAGCACAGTGGTCAATACACTCTGCACATTTTCTTCTAATGCACTTTAGGGCTTTTCAGTTCTTCGTAAGGATGCAAACACGGGCTGTAAATCCAGCTCCCGAGTCTACTACACCCACCTCACTGTCCCTTAAGGACTCAGTCATTGTTCACGGTCTGGCTGGTCTGGCTGGCCCGGCTGCCAGAAAGCGAGGGTGGCCATCGGCAGTGCCCTGCTGGGTGCAGCCCCCGCAGAGCCTGAGGGAGGGCAGAGGCCGCTGAGCAGAAACCGAGGCAGGCTGTGGTCTGCGGGACTGCCCGGGCCTGTCACTAACTCTGCTCTCCACGCCCTGTCAGTGGATCTTGTGGACTCTTCTTCATTAATCACCTTTTGGGGAAATTCAAACGAGGCAAGAAAATTTCCCTTGCTCATTGAAGCGTTCCAAATTAGCCTTAGGCTATGCAGAGAAAGAGCTTAGCCAAATTATTGGGTGTGAAGCCTACCAATTAAACAAATGTTACTGAAACAGCTACTCTTTGCCTCATGCTGAGTTAAGCATAATACCAAAAAAAAAAAAAAAAAAGAAAAGAAAAAGAAAAAAGAAGAAGAAGAAAAAGAGATAAGGTGCTTTTGTTCAGTATAAATTAAAAGGCTCAAAAGGATTTAAGAAAATGTCAGTTTTCAAATGATAAGCTTTCTGCGCTGCCAGGAAAGCTGTCTGTCTTTCTATTGAAGCAGTCCTGGTTCACTCCCAGAAGGGAATAAAGTGAATAAATGAATAAAGTGAATTAAAAAAGAGAGAGAGAAGAAGAGAGAGAGAAAAGCCAAGATATAGCCATAGCATCAAGCTCCAAAGATGTTACCAAGGGCAGAGATGACTTGTTCAGTCAGTTAGCAGGTTAATGGAGTCTGTTATGTCCCAGGCACTCGAGCCCTGTGCTTTAAAAGATCTGTTCCTTTCTTCCAGAACCTACACTTTAGCAGAAATAGACACAAATACATCTTCCACATCGATTGCCACCTATGCCTGTTAACGGTACAGGTGGAATGCACTTCCAAAAGATTAAAGGAAGAACTATTCTGTTGTCCTTCAGAAAATACCAGTTTATTGCCTACCTGGTGTGTCTCAGTGGATTGAGTGCTAGCCTGCAAACCAAAAGATTGCAGGTTCAATTCCCAGTCAGGTCACATACTCAGGTTGTGGGCCAGGTCCCCAGTAGGGGACGAGCAAGAGGTAACCGATTGATGTGTCTCTCACACATCCATGGTTCTCTTCCTTTCTCTCTTGCCCTTCCCCTCTCTCTAAAAATAAATAAAATATAAAAAACAAAGAAAATATCAGTTTATTTCCTAAAAGCTTCAGAACCAGCACTGCTTCATCTTTCTTTCCTCAAATTTTAATAATAGATCCCAATATATTGCCCAAGAGCTGTGTTCGATCATCATCAACAAGGAAGTTTGTGTCAGCTCTTTAGAGGATTTATCAGCAGTGCTTCCCTCCTCACACTGAGGAAGGATCTCCTGACAGGTGAAGAAGATAGATGCCACTCCCCCCTGGTCCCTGTGACACCAATACCCGCTGATATCCTTGCCCTTAGCATGAAACACTGAAGTTCCCTCTACTTCCTGCCTCTTCCAAGGGCTCTTCTCTTCCAGGGCAGAAATGAGGGTTTAGCCTTTAGATGTGCTTCCTGCGAGAAGCACACAGCCTTGAATAATGGCTCTCTGCCCCCTCGGGTCACATGAACGTCCCTAGTGCCCAGCGAGGAACTGGCCTGTGCCCGGCTGCTCGGGGCATGTGAGAACCCACCACCCACCACTTCGCTGGGCCGCGGCTCTTCGGAGCCTGCTGTCAGCCAGGGAGATGTTTTCCAGTTGGGCTTCCTGCCCTTGCCCAGTCGTCCCCTAAATCAAGCCCAGATGGCCACGTGGTCCGATTCTGTGCCCAGCAAGGCAAGGAGCCAAAGGAACAGTGCCCAGCCCTGCCCAGGGCTGTCCTTCCCTCCAGGAGAGTTGTGGCGAGGGAGGAGGTCACAGCCTGGGCTGCCACCACTCCGGAGCTCCCCGGCTTTCTTCCTTTCCTCGCATCAGGGCTTCTCAAACTCTCGGAAAGCGGAGTGATTCTTTCCAACCCTAAAAGAGAGGGCACCTCACTACATCGGATGGACGGACATCAGTGCCCTCCCTTGGCCCGTCCTGCAGGCCCGAGGGGACTGAGCACGAAGCGGGAGGACACGCGTGAGAACGCAAAGCACCTTTCTGTACGTGTTCCACAGAAGACACGTTCAGTAGACTACGCAGGGTGATTGTCCCATTTGCAGATGGAACAGGAAACTAAAGTGCATTAAAAATATTCCTTACTCATTTTAACGTGTTGCATGGAATACCTTCACATTAGCGCGAGTTTGTTGCTTCTCGCACGGACTTCTCTGTGGTGCCACAGTGATTTCCAGGTTGGAGCGAGGTCGCTGTGGTTCCAGCGAGCAGTGCGGACGAGCCTCTGCAGGCCGCCCCGGGGCCCTCCCCTGCGGGCAAGTCTGTTAGAAAGGCAGCAGACCTCACGACAGGCTATCGGGCAAAAATCCCATGACTTTAAAGGAGCTATGTCATTGTTGACCTTCCACAAATAAATAATATGTTTCTTTCCTTAAACAAACAAACAAACAAATTTCTTTCCTTAAAGAAATTAACTTGTCCTCTTCTCCTTTGCAGCTTGGACTAGTGTGTTGCATTATGGGAGAGTAAATTCCCTTTACAAAAAAAATAGTATTTTGGAGACCCCAAGGATGCAACTCCAGTTTGTCCAAAAGCTTTCTAAAGAGGCTGGGGGTGAAAACCTTGCAGGTCGGAAGGCCTGATCTTCTACATTTGATTAAGAAGATCCTCAAGTCTGGTCTTCTCCAGGCTGCAGCCAGTGATTTCAAAGGGCTTCCCAATTCTCCCAGACAGGTGACTTTCTTTCTTCCTAATAAGCGCTAGGCAATATATGCTACATGAATTTTAACATGGGGAAGGGGAGGGTGCCCCTGACTCAAACAGAAACACGGTTCATTCGGTAAAGCGCTGGCTACATACACCTTCTTCACCGTAAACAAATGGGTTTGGGGATTTGCCTTCTGAGGTCTGCAACTTCAAGGAAAAAAAATCAACAGCGTGGATGGATATTTGTTTAGTCACTATGTAAAGCAAATAAATTTAAAACACTTTGTAACTGTGCATATACTCTGCCAAGTGCCTATATTCCAATAAAATGTTCACCCTCGAAGAGACGTCCAGATGTCCTGTTTCTTTGGAATGGGGCTCGTTTCATCCCTTAAGCAAATGTCGTCAGTGGAGCTGGGAGGAGCATCCCTCGGTGATGAAAAGGTGAGTCTCTGTTCCAAGTTATGGAACTTTTAATTTTCTGTCACCAGGAAGAAATCCACAGGGAAGTCCCTTCGTGTCAGATGTAATTACGCTTCGAAACTGCATGTGCTTGTTTCGCTAGGAATTAGATTATGTCTAACTACAGCCATGGGCAATTACTCTTGACGTAATTGAACGGCTGTGCAAACACATTTATTCTCAGTGGGTAACACTGAGTGACACATTCATTCTGTCTCTAATTGTAAATAAGACAATACTTACTCGCCAATGTCAACAGTTGCTCATTCCTCCACGAGTTCACTTCATCCCAAAAGTAATGACGGCGGATCGATTACGTGCCAGCACTCTAGTGGGTGCTGGAGAAACACGTGCACAGGGTGGACACGGGCCCGACATTGGCAAACTCCATGGCCAGGGAGAGCCCAAAAGAGGCATCTGCTTCCCTGCCTGGCATAAACGTTGTCTGTAATCTCAGCCTTAGTTCTATGGCATCAACAGCTTCAGACTAGAGAGGAAGGGACTTTGGAGAAATCAAGGCAGGGGGTGATGGGACAGTGGGTGTGGCGGAAACCTCACCACCAGCGTCTTCCCACCATAACAAGCACCCAGTATGCGAGAACCCTTCCCAGAGCAGCTCCTCCGCAAATGCTATTGAGGGCCAATGATCAGATTGGAATCGGAGGTAAGCAGGTTGATGTGAAACTGCTTCTGCATAGTTTTTCTTAGATCACATGTTTATTTGGTGTGGCTAGGATGAGGCGGATGGGGGTCTTGAGAGGAGTCCACTAAACTTGTATGCCACTTCTTTAGTTGCGGTATCAACAATTGTCAAAAACTAGAAAACAACCTGTATGTCCTTTAGGTGGTGAATGTACAGACTGTGGTACATCCATCCGATAGGCTACTACTCAACAATAAAAAGAAGTGCTCCACTGACATACACGGTGGTAACATGGACGACTCTCAGAACGATTAGAGTGAAGAAAGTCAGACAAAAAGGGATGTGTCCGATATGCTTCCTTTTATACGACATGCCGGGAAAGGAAAAACTATAGACTAAAAATAGATCATTGGTTGCCTGCAGTTGCGGGTAATGGGAGGGATTGATTGCCAAGTGGCAGGTAAGGGAATTTTGGGGGTGAACTGTTCATATCTTTCTTTAAAGATTTTATTTATTTATTTTTAGAGAGAGGGGAAGGGAAGGAGAAGGAGAAGGAGAAGGAGAGAAACATTAATGTATGGTTGCCTCTCGAGCACCCCCTACTGGGGACCTGGCCCATGACCCAGGCATGTGCCCTGACTGGGAATCGAACTGGCAACCCTCTGGTTCAGAGGCTGGCACTCGATCCACTGAGCCACACCAGCCGGGACTTGATAGCTTGATTACAGTTCTATATCTTGATTACAGCGGTTGCTCCAGGCCTGTATATGCATTTGTTAATACTCATGTAACTGTATACAGAAAGGGTGCATGTTAGTCTTATGTAAATTATACCTTGATAAACATGACTAAAAATATATTTTCTTAAATGGCCCAAGTTTTCAACAATAAGGAAATTACTAGCTATATTGTGAAACTTTATACAGTAAAGCATTACACAGTTGTTTTGGGCTTTGTTAGACTTTTTCTCTGCCTAGCAGGTTATGAATATCCTTTGTGTATAGTGTGGGGTGGCTCCGCCAGCAGGGCCCACCCGCAGGCCCCCCCACCCCCAGCTTCCCACCTGCCACAGTTGAGAATAAGTCTACCAAGACATGATCTGCTTGGGGAGGAAAGGTGGCCAATCTCCCAAAGGAGAAGGGCCAGGAGCCTTTTCCTCAATGGGCTTTTGTTGGATTCAGTTTGCACAGGAATACAGGTAAAGCTCATTACTCATTGTCAGGCAGTAAGGATCTAACAATAGATAACAAAGAACTCTGAGGGCCTACTTTGAGTCAGGGTCAGATAGCTAAAGAGCTGTAAAACTTTGAGGAACAAACTCACTTCTTGCTTGGACCCTTGTCATTTAATTGAGAGCATTCTAAACAAAGCCGTTTTTACAGGATTTTACATATTCTTTCTTAGGCCTGATTGCCCCAGGGAATCCGCCCTTTCCAGCGCAGGGCTGCACCACCCTCTGTCCTTGTTTCAGGCTTAAGTCAGGCAGGGGAAGTAAGGCAGCCAAGAGATTAGGAGACTTCTGGCAGACAAAATGAGGACTCAGGTTATGTCAAAGCCGAGGAGCAAGGGTCCATCACCCCCTTTTGCTGTAGCCCCCAAGGTCCTTCCCTGGCAGCCTCCCATGTGACTGTGCCTGTCTTAGATTGTTCCCCCCCTGGGGAATCTTACCCATCATTGGCTAACTGACCAAGCATTGGTGGCCAGTTATGGATGAAGTAAAAAGAGCAGAAGTGGCACTCCTGCCAGGGAGATAAGCTTTTCTCTCCTTGCTGGCTTAAGGTCCAAGGTCGCTCCCTCAGCCTTAGCCTTGGCGGAGGTTACAGCTTCTGCCAAGTTCCCAACCGTATCGGTGAAATTTCTGTTTCTAATTAGAAGTGGCCAACGTGTTTTTCCACTTTCCCTTGTAGCCAGGGCATGGGTACACGATGTGTGCCCCATCAGTCAGTCGCACTCTTACAACATTTGGATTCAATAGAGTGGTAAGAAGAAGGAGGTGTCTATGAAAAATCCATTCTGCTGTGGTGGTGGGCCCCTGCAGGGAGACCTCAGGTCTGAGGGGGCAGTGACAGAGGGTCTAGTAGTGAGTGTCCCACCTCCGAAGTCAGCAGTAGAGTTGAATTCCTGGAGCATTCTGGTGCTATGATTTGAGATATGTATTCCTCAAGCCTGGCTGCCATGACCTCCAAGATTTCAACATATTTACATTCATTTAAATGATAAATGAACTCACGGAATGAGCCAGAGTGTTGTTTGCAACCGAGAACCTGGAGTGACAGAACAGTCATTAAAAATTATGTGTATGACCAGATTCTCACCAATATGAGCTAAGACTGCATCATGGATACGGTGGCTGAGGCCGTCACCGCACAACGTGACTTGTGATCGGCGATGACATCTGTACCGTGAGCACATGGCAGAGATGAATGCTGTCATGCCCAGCAAGAAGCTCTACAACAAGATACAGCCCCAGTCACTCATCTAACAAAGTGGAAGTGGAGTCTCCACTTTAAATGCAGGAAGAAGAGAGAGGAGAACCAACCATGTTCTCTACCTGCAGGTCCCCCGACTCATAGATGCCCTGAACGTAAAATGTAAAAACACCAGGAAAAGCCACCTACAGCTTTCTGCTGAGCTATTTTATTTTCACTATATCAGAGTGTACCAGCCAACCTCAAAAAGAATTGTTTACAAACAGTTTGCAATGCTGTGGGAAAGGCTTAGTTACAGTTTTGAGTTCTTAAAAAATCACAAGATTACTATACATGCATAGGCCAAAAAAAAAAAAAAAAGCCTCTAAGAAAATGGAATGAAATGGAAAATGTGGTTTGAGCTGCTGAGAGTTTATATGGTTATTACTGTCTTTTGAATCTTCTCCCTGCCCCTCACATTCCAGAATGAAGATGTACTACAGTCAAAACCAGGAAAACTTGAATGTTTAAAAATATTTTAAACCGGAATCTAAATTTGGCCAAAGGTTCCTCAGTTTTCCCAGGATCCCATCCCTCGAGGAATTCTTTGGGTGCATTTCCTCCTATCTTCAGGGCCGTTAACAACCACGTGTAATGGAGAGTGATATATAAAGCGAAAGGGGAGGAAAAAAACACAGTTGCCAGGGTAAAATTGGTTCCCTAAAATAACTCTTTGACGGGTACTGTTCTGAAGGGCTGAGCTGCTTCTTTGAAGTTCTGCTCTTGACTCAACTCCTCTTCCCCAGAATCCCTAGGTGATGCCCTGGCATCTGCCAGACCATCCTGCCGGCGCTGCCTTCCCACCACCGGGACGCAGGCGCCGGGGCGTGGCAAGTTCTGACAGACGGCCCAGTGGGGAGGTAGGAACTCCTAGGGTCAACTTTCAGTTGCGTGTTACTGATGAATCTCCCCAGAGGTCTAACATGAAAGACAACTCGATTTATTTAAGGCCATTCCCGCCTGCTTGATATGCTTTCAGAAATTACAAACACGAAAGAGATCACACTCATTAACGCACAGCAAGGCATGCTGTGGAAAACACAACAGATGTTTATTTGAAGTCTGAAAAGCCTGAAGTTTAAGTTTTTCTTCTGAATAGCCTTTGATGTATAAACCTACCTTCCTTCCTTCCTTCCTCTCTTTCTTTTTTTTTTTTTTGATTCTTTGAAAAATAGTGATTCCTAGATCAAAACCACAAGGGGAAACTTTCTCTAGGTGGGTAAAAACACCTGAAGATAAAATTGCTAGACTCCGTTAATGGATGAGATTAAACATATGGACACAAAGCATTTTAAACAAATCTCCATGAACGAGACAATCCCATAATTACTCTATAAAATCTAACGAAACCATAAAAATTGGAGAGACACTCCTTTAAGTGAAATATATATTTTTTTCACTTTTAGTTACATAACAGTCATCATAAAAGCAAAGCTCCGTTCCACTTAATTAAAACTGTGGACCCTTTATAAATTATACCCAGCTGCCATTATCAAGATTTATTTTCAAAAATACTAGTTTGGAATTAGCAAGGCTATACTAAAGTCCTTGACCATGGGATTATGCGTTAAAATTTTGTGCTGAAGACCTCTTGCTAACCAAACCGGTGCTGGGATGTAAGTGATGAGGTTACCTTTACCTCCCATCCCTCGGCCTGCAGCTAGGATTTGTTTCTCAGTGCTTTGTTCTCGTATTTTAGCTGCACCAGTAAGATGTTAGTCACCAAGTGCTACTCTCAGAAAATGCTGTTTTGGATGCCAGTGACAAAACCCTACTCAAACTGGCTTAGGCGAAAAGAGGAGTAAGCATCTCGTGGGAACTAAAGAACCTGAAATTCATCAGGAGGTAATTTCCGCATCTGTCTCTATGCCTCAGGTGACCCGGTCTCCCGTCTTTGCTTCCCTGTGCACAGCCGTCCCATTCTCCTCTCCGCAGCGTAGCTTTCTCTACTCGCCTGTGCACAGGGAGGCCTGTGACTAACTGACAGCCCCTGACTCTATTTACTCCCACATCCAGGAACCGGCAAAGACTATAACTTCTGAATCTTGATTCCAAATTCCTGGGAAAGAGACTCTGTAAGACCCACTTTGGATTAGGCGTCTGTCTACCCCAGCTGTAGCCGGGTGTTGGGAACCACCTTGTCTGGTTTCAGAAGCTGTAAGTCCCCATGACTAAGGCTGAGTGAGAGACCTTGGGACTCTAAGCCCCTAAAGAGACAAAGCTTATCTCCCTGGTAGGGGCGCCACCTCTGCCCCCTTTACTTCACCCTGCTTGGCCCCAAGCCTGACAGGTTAGCCAATGACAGGTAAGATTCCTCAAGGGAGGGACAACCTAAGACAGAGACCGTCACAAAGGGGCCCCCCAAGGAAGGAATTGGGGGCTACAGAAAAAGGGGGTGATGGACCCTTGCCCCTCAGCTTTGACAAAGCCTGAGTCTTCATTCTGTCTGCAAGAAGTCTCCTAATCTCTTGGCTGCCTTACTTCCCCTGACTGACTTAAGCTTGAAACAAGGTCAGAGGGTGGTGCAGCCCTGTGCTGGAAAGGGCGGGTTCCCTAGGGCAATCAGGCCTAAGAAAGACTACATAAAATCCTGTGAAACTTGCTTTGCTAAGAATGCGTTCAATTTTCTGATAAGGGTTCGAGCAGGAAATGAGTTTGTTTCCCAAAGTTTTATAGCCCCTTAGCTAACTGACCCTGACTCAGAATAAGCCCTCATAGTTCTTTGTATGTTATCTATTGTTTGATTCTTACTGCCTGACAATGAGTAATGAGCTTTACCTGTATTCCTGTGCAAACTGAACCCAATAAAAGCCCACTGAGGAAAAGGCTCCTGGCCCTTCTCCTTTGGGAGATTGGCCACCTTTCCTCCCCAAGCCAATCATGTCTTGGTAGACTTATTCTCATTCATGGCGGCTGGGGGCGGGGCCTGCGGGCAGAGCCCCCCCCCCCACAGCCAGGGGGTTCGGTGACATTAAAAAAGTGAAAAGAAACAGGTGAAATTAGTTCATAATGTGTTTTATTTAACCCAACATATCTAAAATATGCTCACTTAAACAATGTAATCAATGTTAAAATTGTCACATAGTCTCCATTACTTTTTTATAACAGATCTTTGAAATCCAGTATACGTTGATGAAATAACCACGTTTCATGTGCTCAAGAGCCAAATGTGGCAAGTGGCTACCATATTCACCAGCGTGGTTCTAGAGTCTGCCATTAATGAAATCATGAATCAGATTTCTGGAGTGAAAAACAAAGAAAACTTCATAAATGCATGAAAATGGTGTCTAAACTCCAGCTTCCCTGGCACCCTGAAGGAGTGGAAGTGCTAAGAGAACACTTCTGTTTAACTAGTGTACGTTCCTACTTCCTTGGGTGCCTCCCTCCTAATGTCCCTGCTTTCTCACCAAAACCTAATATCCAGCAAATTAAATAACTTGGCAAACCATTCAGATTTCTTATCAACTTCTAACAGACTCCACCTGTCCAAGCAGACCAGTGAATAACAACCTTCTAGTACTTTTGGTTAATCCTATTATATTTAATTCTTTTATTCCAGGAGCGACTGCAGCGACTCATAATACTGCTTTTACTGTTTACTAGCTGCATCTTTTATCACCAAGAGACTGAAGCACTCTCAAGGGAAGCTGCCTGGAAGTATTTCCAGTAACACATTATCTCTTTGCATCTTAGACAGAGGAGAAAGGAAAAGGCAAATCCTCCAGATAAGCAATTGTAAAATCTACCCAAGGCTCAGACAAAGTAATGATTTTTTTTTAAACACCTCTCCAAGGAGATCCTATTATTTGTTGATAATACTTAAGAATTTGAGAGATAAACTACACACAATAAGCAAAATTAAAAGTAAAATGGCACAGGTTTTTCAGTTAGCCCATTTTAGGAATCCATGAGCATATCAAAAAGTCATATTTGCATCTTCACTGTGAGTATAACTGTTGGGAACCGCCCTGCCTGGTTTCAGAAGATGTAACCCCCACCAAGGCTAAGGCTGAGGGAGCAACCTTGGACTGTAAGACACTAAGGAGACAAAAGCTTATCTCCTTGGCAGGAGCACCACTTCTGCTCCTTTTACTTCATCCATAACTGGCCCCCAATGCTTGGTCAGTTAGACAATGACAGGTACAATTCCCTAAGGGGGGAACAACTTAAGACAGGCATGGTCACATGGGAGGCTGCCAGGGAAGGACCTTGGGGGGCTACAGCAAAAGGGGGTGATGGACCCTTGCCCCTCGGCTTTGGCAAAGCCTGAGTCCTCATTCTGTCTGCAAGAAGTCTCCTAATGTCTTGGCTGCCTTACTTCCCCTGCCTGACTTAAGCCTGAAGCAATGACAGAGGGTGGTGCAGCCCTGTGCTGGAAAGGGCGGGTTCCCTGGGGCAATCAGGCCTAAGAAAGAATATGTAAAATCCTGTGAGACCTGCTTTGTTTAGAATGCTCCCAGTTAAATGATAAGGGTCCAAGCAAGAAGTGAGTTCGTTCCTCAAAGTTTTATAGCTCTTTAGCTATCTGACCCTGACTCAAAGTAGGCCCTCAGAGTTCTTTGTCATCTATTGTTAGATCCTTACTGCCTGGCAATGACTAATGAGCTTTACCTGTATTCCTGTGCAAATGAACCCAATAAAAGCCCATTGAGGAACAGGCTCCTAGTCCTTCTCCTTTGGGAGATTGGCCACCTTTCCTCCCCAAGCAGATCATGTCTTGGTAGACTTATTCTCATCCGTGGTGGACAGGGGGCTCTGCGGGCAAAGCTCCACCACATATAACCATGACTGTAAAAATACCAAAGCAAGGCTTTGGCATAGAATGACAATGGTCTCCTAATATTTGGTATCCTCTTCTCCTTTCTAATTATATATTTGACATTTAAGTTGGGCATATACCTTCCCAGTTAGAAGCTAAAAATGTCAGTTGATTAACTCCTTTCCAATGAGCCGTGAGCATCAGTGAGGTGTGGACCTTCCTGGTCACATCCTTTATAAAGGAAACTGCTTGCCTTGCCCTCTCTCTTTCCTGTCCAGGTTTATGGGATGCTGGCAAACCCGCTTCTACCACAGAAATGCCTACCAGGGACAGAATAGCACCTGAGGTCCTGGATGACTTTGAGGGGTAGAATTACCCACTGGCCCTGAACCACCCTCCTGTTTCTGATATTATCTGGGAGATAAACAACTTTCTTGTATAAATCATTGTATGTGGGATCTCTTTCTTATAGTACCTTGGCTTATACTGTGACAGGGTGCAGCCAAGGGGGTCCCCAAATAGGGATTTGTAATGGGGTCCAGAACTCAGGGTGTTCAGGAAATATTAGAGAAAAATATATATATGATGTCCTCACCCCCACCAGCCTGAGCTGGGGGATGGGACACATGGAGCAGGGCCATTGAGAGCTGTTTTGAATACAACAGCTTTGCAGCTAACCTCTGGCATGGTCATTTAACATCTCTATGACCTTTAACTGGTTTCATAGATATATTAAATAGCTGTGGCCATGTGTTGAGCCAGGGGGATGGGAGTGACTTCAACCCAGGTGGTAACTGGGATGCAATCTGCCCTCCTGGTTACAGAGCCTGTGTGAGAGCTTAGAGGTGATTGGCTCCACACCATGGGGCCATGCCTGCCCGGACTTACTACAGCAGCCCAATAAAGCTGGAAGAAGACCAGAATGCTGGCAGGTGTAACTGATTGTGGGAGGAGTGCGAAGTGGGGCTGCAGAGGAAGATTGGCACAGGGATTTAAATCCTGGTGCAGCAGCCATACCGAGGAGGATCATGCGGCTTTGGTGAGAGTTAGGACCACTTGGCTTTGGGGTGCTCCCTTTTGCTACGTGGCTTAGGTAGTAGGAGAGACTTTGCCTGGAAGAAAAGGGGAGAAAGGACTCTTGCTGGTGGGCCATGAGAAGGTGCCGCATGGCTCCTGAATGAACTGGAGATCACAGCAGTGACACAGCGGGGATGCTGCCAGACTGGAGGGGCTGCCTGAACCACTGGCTTCTACTTCTTTTCCTGAGATGTGGTACCCTGGACTGGGCAGAGGGAGAAGGAAGGACTGTGTGCATTTGTGGGTGTTCTAAAGGACTTTAGTATTTTAATGAAGACATTAAGTCATTACTCTAAGTCTGTATAACTTTTAAATAAATAATTCCTTTCCTTTTCACCAATCTCTTGCACTGAGAGATGTCTTTCCTCTAGTAGTGGGCAAAGTGAACCTAGTACGGTGGGGGGAATTCCTGGAGAAAAAAGGGGGGTCCTTTTGGTAACAGTATTTCCTTCACTGCCCACCAGTTTGCTCTGTAACAACATTACTAATAAAAGGGTTTAGCATTATTGTCACTATCATTTGTGCTATATTCAAACCTTTTGTCTATTTTTAAGCATTTTCATATATGAGACGGTATCTCTTTAAAAGACAGAAGGACTTTTTTTTTTTTAACTTAGAAAGAAGGCTTCCATGACTAGGTGCTTGAGGGAATTGTTGGTTGCTATTTATTAAATGATACAATACAGTGTTTATGAAACCTTCATAAACTTAAAAGGGTTGCAAAGAAAAAGTCATTATTTTAATCTTAAACTAACAATCCATGACAGTAGGACGTTCACGGTATTTCTGCAAACATTTTAGCTAGCTAACATGGCCCCCTCCCAGGTACCATTATCCAGTCAACACGCACAAGCTTCCAGAATAACTAACGTTTCAGGCATTGTAATGTAGCAGAAGAATGGATACGGAGGTACGTCGAAATGTCATCTTTTCGATTCCTTCATGGGAATGGCCGCTCACTTTACCTGTGTGTAAAGGTAGTTCAGTTGACTTCATAACGTGGCCTCATAAGTCCTGTCGAATTTCACGTTTCATTTGTTCATATAAAAGCAAATCTGCTTAATCCTTTCATTGACATATCCATTTTTACTTGTACTTTGCTCCTCTCCAACTGCTTAATGGATTAATTATTCTGTCAACATTTACTGAGCATTCAGGGCTTACATAACCCACCCTGAGGGAATGTGCAAGTAAGATAAATACCTTTCTGTCCTTATCTTATTTGAACTTCCTGCAGCTTAGGACACCCCGGGCCACACCCCTGTGGACATTTTCCTCATCCTTTGACTTCTGTGGCTCTTTTCTCTGGTTCACTTCTCAACTTTCTGATCTTCTTTTCTGCAGTCTCGACCGTACTTATCATCTATCCCCTCTCCCCAACTGCTCTCCATCCTGTGGTTTCCATCTTGGTGAGTGGCCCCAGCACGCAATAAATGGCTCGAGTGATGAAAAAGATTCAGGGCTGAGAGTAAAACCAGGTCCCTGGGGGCTGTGGGGCAGCTGCATCTGCCCTGGAATCTCCCTTTCAACCGTGACTTTCTAGTCCATTATAATGAGAGTATTGATAGCTGCTATTTATTGAACCCTTTCAAACTGCTAGATATTTTACACACATCATCTTATTATCTCGACAAGACCCCTGTAAGGAAGGTATTCCAACAATTAAACCATTTAATCTTCCTGGAAAAAAACAATAACAAAAAAACACTGAGTGAGGTACTACAGCTGGCCTTTGGTATGGTTAGGAGATTGGTTCCGGGATTCCCACATATACCCAAATCGGCAGATGCCCGTGTCCCTCATGTAAAATGGCATAGCATTTGCATATACATCCAAGCACAGCCTTCTGTCCACTTTAAATCATCTCTAGGTTACTTATAACACCTAATACAATGCAAACGCTATGTGAATGGTTGCGCTGTATTGTTTAGGGAATAACGGCAAGGAAAAAAACAGTCTGTGCATGTTCACTACAGGGGCAACCGTTATAGGTCTGGTCTAACCATGCACCACATGCCAGCAACAATGTAAGTTCGCGAGGGAGTATTTTCTGACCTCGGATGGTTGAATCCTGGATACAGGATCCAGAGATACAGAGGGCCCACTGTGTTCTTATTCCTGTTTACAAATGAGGAAACTAAGGCACAAAGAAATTCAGTAATCTGCTTAAGATAACACAGCTATGAAGTGGCAGAGCTGGCTGGGAACCCTGGGAACGCTTGTTCTTGGCCCCTGTGCCGCCTCTGCTACCTGTGTGGAATGCCGTTGAATGGGGCAGACTTAACACCTGTGTGCCCACACTGACATGTCAAGTAAGATCTGCGTGAATAGTGCAAAATGAGGATTTAGGAGAGGGGCCGGGGGCAAGATGCACCAGCTTGTGAAGAGCCATGTCACTTTTTTTTTGTTTTGTTTTGTTTTCTGATACATAATGGAAAATGGCTACTAACCGACAGACCCAACCACAAGAGTGAGCTTAACGTTAAACATGACTCAGGAGCAAAATCTCTCGCCTGAGAGAGCTGGCGCGGGTGTTAGTGAGAGAAGTGAAACAGTAATCTGGAGCTGAAGTGATTGTGAAGATCTCAAATCGTGATCTGGAAACATCATTAGGGGGAGTACATCGCCCAAACTCCCCACCCTCTGTCTTTGCATTTGGATAAATCAAGCAGACAGCCAGGCATGGAGTCAGCCTACGACACTCCCCGAGTACGTTTCGTATGAAATACTTTTTCCAGCGCCATACAGTCTCAAGCTGTGGATGTAGAATAAGTACTGTCTTTTTTTTTTTTTTTAGTGTTTGCAAGATTGGGTTCTCAAAAAGAAAAGTGTTCTGTAAATGCCACACGCTATCATATCATAGGAAAAGTGATTTGAAGAATGACAAAATCACCACTCCCAAATTCCACCCCAGAGTTGAGGAGTAAACAGATCTGTCCTATTAAAGAATTCAAATCATTTAGCGGCAACTGCTGCTCTATCGTCAGTGTCCCGCAGCTGGTCGCAGCCTCTAGGGACTCTGTCTGAGCCACAATATTAAAGTGGAGACTCTCCCTTGTGTGTGAATCCATAGGATTCTAATCAGGACTCCCACCCTGCCCCAACTCCTGGTCCATCCAGGCAAGTAAACAAAGGGAACACCAAGTGAGCATGCGTGTTTACATAAGCCACAAGGCCATGCAAACAAACTCTTAACTGGTTAAAGGGCATCTTATTAATGACTCTTATTTCTTGCCATTTTCAATGAGCTTTACCCATCTAAAATCTAGTCCATATTCTTTAAAAGTCCTTATCCCTCTTCTCCTTAATGCTTCACACAAGCGTTTCTCCCCCTGCGTAACGCGCCCAAGTCTCTCTTGTGTAACTCCCATATCCTTTTCATCACTGAGTGTATAGGTTCTAAAACAATGTGTGTAGGTTTTTAAAGAAGAAACAAATTTTTCCTAGTGTCTGCAAACTGCCCATTCGCTGAGAATTTCTATTCTTTCCATTAAGGGGTTAAAATGGATTCTCTTTTGTAATGTGCTGTGCAAATATATTTTTCTTTCACTTCCAGGGGCTCCACTTCAGATACGACAAACTGCAGTCCCAACATTCCCTCTTGGGGTTTTGCAGAGATCAGGCGGAAATGGACTCAATCATTGGCTAGAAATTGAATTTCAGTGAGGGAGAAAAAGATGCTTGTTATTTAGCAAGTCAACAAAGAACATATTCTAGGTTCTCATTATACATTTCTAAAATGCAGTGTTAGTTTGAAAACAAACAAATAGGCCACAGGAGAAAAAAAGAGAAAATTCTACAGAGGAAAGGCCAGTATTAAATGTCACCGACTATTTCGCTGTTCCCTTTGTTCTTAGTTTTCAAATACTGGATGGTGGGTGTTGACCTTCATCTCATCCTGTTCTCAATGCCAGGACCCAGAACAATGCACAGGTATTATTTATTTAGTTAACTTCATCATTAAAGCTGCCAAAGAGGATCCAGGGCGGAACCAACATAGGGTTGCAGGTCCATAAGAAGGACTAAATTAAATATCGTACAGCAATGACCTCATGGGTTTTCACACGGTAAGTAGATAAGGAAACTGAAGGAGTAAGGAAACAAGCATGTCCACCAACACTTATGGAGAATCTGTAACAGGAGAGGCACACAGCTCAGTCCTTGAACAGACACGTAAATAAGCTAACGTCAATACCCTCCAAACAGTCACATTCTAGTGGATGTGGCTGACTGAGAAACAATAATAAAGACACAGAGCACAATGGAAGAAGAGGGGCCAGGATGCCTTGTAAGGACTGGAGGTTTTGAAAGGGTTTTTTGGAGATGGAGTCTGAGACTTAATGGGTGGGGAGTGTTCTACAGAGACGGCAGGATGGATGAAGGTACAGTAAGAGCAAAGGCATAGAAAAGATGTAATATGAGAATCTATGAGTTATCGTATTGGGGTACAGGGCAGGGCAGGGGTAGAAGGGAGATGATGTGTTCAGAGAGTTTACAGATGTCCTCGAGTGCTAACTCTGGGAGCAATGTACAGAAAAGTAGGTTGGCAGGGAAATAATTTAGCAGGCCATTGCCATGGCTCAGGAAACAGGTGATGGAGCTTGGGACTGAGCAGAAGTAGGAGTGGAAAGGCAGTGATCGCAGATGTAGAATCTATTTAATTTGGCAGCTGATTGGGCATGAACCACAAAGGAGGAAGATGGGTTGAAGATGATTCTGATGCATTCATTTGAACCAGTGAACCCGTGACACTGGAGTCACCCTTGGGCCAGACAGAAGGGACTTTCTACTAGGGAGGTGGAGATGTGTGTCCAGAGATCAGGACAGATACTGATTTAGAAATCAACCTCAAGGATATGACAGTTGAATCCACCTGAGTGGAAGAAATCACCAAGGATCAGAGTATAAAGAGAAAAAAAAAAAAGAAAACCTTAACATGCAGAGAAGAGAGGCAGGAAAGGAACAGGAGTCACTGATGTCACCAGTCCCAGAGGGAAGTGGCTGATGCAAGGTGACAGAATTCAAGGAAGACAAGTTTCCAGAACGAGAGCTGAATGCGTCTGAGTGGGTGAGTAAGCGATTTCTTGCGGTCGCAGAACTCACCTCCAAGCTCCCAAACTCTGCACATACCTATTGAATTATCACAGATTAAAAATTATGTGGTTTCTCAAGAGGAGCCTATGCCTCACTTTATGAGTGGTTAACACAGGACTCTGTCATCAAAAATAAATTGCAGGTTCCAATCTCCTGCATTAAACTTTCTCTGCAGCTCACACCACTGTCCTTCCAGTGAGCTTCTTAGATAACCGTTATTAATCAAGTCTGAGGCCTCACGTGCTCTCCTTCACTCTCGTGGTATTACGCCGTGGTTCCAAGCAAGGGCTCCCAGGGTCATAAGGCTGGCTGGACTCCGATCTAACCTAGCAGTGTGACAAGGCTTGTTCCCTATCTTCCCTAGCCTGAGCTTCCTCGTTTGCAAGTTGCAAAGGGTCTTACCTATCACAGTTGGGAAGAGTGCATGAGAGACTGCAAGTAAAACTCCCAGCATACTGACGTGGAAGCCTCAATTCTTTATTGCTGTTACAGTTTTGTAATCTCCCTGAGGGCAGAGGATCACTCCAAACAACGCTATTCCCTAAAGTGTGTGGCACCGAACCAGGGACATGTGAGCTTCGTCCGGCCAACCGTCAGGGAAACGTCATTCGCGGCAAGACGGATAAAGAGCTGCCCAGCTCCGGGAAGGAAGGGCTGGCCGCAGGGAGCCGGGCAAAGGCGGATCCCAGGAACTGCCCGTGACCCTCCGAGGGCCACCCGACCCAGGGTGCGGAGCGCCCACCCAGAGTGGGAACTCAGCTAGGCGGAGTCGGGGTGCCGGACCTCCAGGGAAGAAGCAGTGCACGCTGGGACCTGTAGTCTTCAGCCTCCAAGTTCACGGGTCGGAGGAGGGCCCAAGCGCCAGAGGCGTCCGCAGTCCCGCCTTTTGTCCACGTCTCCTGTCTCGGGGCCAATGCGGCCCCCGGCCCCCGGAGCCAGCCCCTCCGCGATGCGGCCCCCATTGGTCCCGAGGCGCCCCACCCGGAAGTAGCGCCGGGGGAGGCGGTTTCCTAGACTACGACACCGGAAAGCTGGGGGAGGTGCTCGGGCTGGAAGGGCGGAGGGTGCTGGCGGCGCCGGCGCTGGGGACCTGCTCGGTGGCTTCGTGAGACCGTCCGGCGACGGCGACAGCTCGCTTTCTTCCGCATCCCGCCCTCGGCACGGCTCGCAGCCCTCTTGCCACCTGCGTCCGGCGATGTGTCCCACCGGCCGGGCGTAGCCGCTGCGCGTGCGCGGAACCACGGGGCCATGAGCGAAGCCGGTGGCGGCCGGGGCTGTGGGTCCGCGGTCCCCCAGCGAGCACCATGGAACTTGGTGGCGACGACGGCCGCGCTGTACCTAGTGATGGCCACGTCCGTGTGGACGGCTGCGGCCGCGCCCATGAGTAGGGAGGAAAAACAGAAGCTTGGGTAAGGGTGCTTGGCAGACTGGGGTGGGTTTCCTTGTGTGCCTGACCACAGGTGCCTGTCATTTCGAGCCAGGCATTTAGTGGCCTCGCGTCGCGATGGGATGTTTGTGGCCTCCAGAGGACCCCAGCGGGGTGGAGAGGTTCCGGGGAGGTGGGGGCTGGCACCTGCGTCCTGACCCCAGGGGACTGTAAGGGTGTCGCCTTGGTCGTCGGTGACATGTGTAGGTTCCTTGAGGCCAGCCGTGTGTCGACGCGGCTGCCATGTCAGTGGCCCGCGAAGTGGGCTACAGCCCCTGTTACTGCGCGGGAGAATCCTGCGGTTGTTTGTCCTGTGAGATATGATCGGATTTCTCGCGCAGGTGAGCTCCCCTCTGGGAAAATGTTGCTGATCTTACAGTAGTTGAGGAAATACGTTTGCACCTGTTACGGAGAAAGAGGGCGGTCATTGGCACTTGGGCATGACACGTTTTACCGTTTCTTGCGCTGCATATTCACAACAGAACAATATTCGGTGGTGTTTCCAAAAGCCCCAATTAAGTATACCTATTCACTTTACTTCAAGTAGTTTTATCAGTCTGAAAGTGTCATAAACTTATCAGTTAGAATTACAGCATTTCAGAGTCAATATTCCCAACATACACTGGGTCCCAGGAATGTAAGAAAAAGCCAAGAACCTGTAGAAAATGGGCAAAAAGGCTTGGAGATTTAACTCATGCAAGAAGAAATGCAAATGATCAATAAACATGAAAAGTGACTCAACCTCATAAATGTAAAAAAGGCATCTTGAAGCAGTGAGACAGCTGGTTTTTTAAGTCATCAGATTGATAAATACAAAACATATGGATAGAGCACTTGGCTAGTTGAGGTGTGAGAAGTAAACCTTGGTGGGAGTGATTTGCTGTTAACTGCTGAAACTTAAATTGTATGTACTCTGATTCAGTAATCCCACCTCCAGGACTCTATCCTGTAGAAATAAAAGCACTGTTAATGTAGAGGTAGGCATACAAGGGTGTGCATTTTGAAAGAACAAAATTGTTCCTTGGGGTGACATATTATGGAATGACGTTTAGACATTAAGGAGGAGGTAGGTCATTGGAAGGCTATCCAGGATGTATTATCCCAAGACCAACAGCAACAAAAAATGTTGTAGAATAATATGTATAGTACCTTCCCATGTTTTTTTTTTTTTTTTTAATAGGAAAGAAATTGTCTAAGCTCAGAAAAACGTAGAAAGATGATTACCTTTAGGGGTTGGGAGGTCAGGTAAAACCATCAGGTTTTACTTTATATACTTCCTATTGTTCATATTGTTGCAAGGGTCTTGTATTTTTAAGTAAAATAGCAATAAAAGACCTTGGTGAAAAAAAGATTAAATATCAGCTATTAAAATCACCACTAACCTCTAATAAGCATCTTTAATTTTCTCTTTTGAATTGAATGTGTCACTGGTATTAAAAACTGTATGTGGTGCCAGGCACTTCCGTGTTATCTCTGTAATCCGCCCTGTTTCTTAATGAGGTGGATGTGATCCCCACGTTGCAGATTTGGAAATGGAGGCTCAGGGTTGACTTGTTCCAAGTCATTGAGCTACTAAATGGTAGAGCCGGTATTCAACCCCGTAAGAGTTGGAGAAAGAAGCTTCAAGCGAGTATCTTGTTTGTTGACGAGTATGTCACTTTTGACCCGAGTTAATTTTTAACTGGAAAAACCCAACCAATTCAGATCAGTTTTGAGATCATTTGTGAAAGGAAAGTTACAATAACTCAGGCTTGTTGATTTAGATTTCCTTATAATACGGTAAGTGTGGAATAAGAGTTTAGGGCTATAAACTACAAATACACAATTGCTTCACTGCTTTTCCCTCTGGAAATTTTCAGCAAATGAACCTTTGATTCATGAAGTTTACCTGTGAGATATTCGTAAAGCCCAAAGAATGATTTATGATAGAAAGCAAAATTCCCCACCCCTTTTCTCCTCCCCTGGAATCAAACTGGCGATAAATACTGGAATTGTCCAGAATAATAAGCGGTTGAATAGTTTCTTGAAGTTAATAGTTCCTGGAATTATTTACCTAGTCCTATGTAGCCTTCACCTTCCTGGAACAACTTATCTTTTGCTTTTGTGTTTTAAATGCTACAGCAGTTCGTACTACCTTTTCATATAAAAGAAGTATAAAACAATCCAGTTTCTGTAGCACGTTGGCAGGCAATGTAATTTTAGAAAAAGCTGACTTATAGGAATTATTTAGAAATGAAGAAAGAGACATAATTTTTGAACTATGGATCTGATTTCCAGTATATTTTAATTGGATTTGTTAAATAGATATACATCTTTACAGAAACACTTTTTGTTTAATATAGTAATTACCCTACCATTCTGTATTTAAATAGACTTTGTTATGACTTTTATGTTAAAGTAAGAGAGAAGGTTAACTGGACATTAAGTATCTTCAGTTTGAAGTATGTGTTGTGGAATTGCTGGTCATGTGCTGTATAACTGTAAGGACTGAAAAATAATGTGTCCTTGTATGCATTTATAATATCCTCATAGTCTTGAAAATTGAGTGCTTGCAAAGTGGGTTAACAGGTTAAAGCTTATGTTGTCCGTAGTACATATGCCTGGGCACTGCCATTGACACAGGAATTTCCGCTTCTTGGTAACAGTCTTGCATTTTAGTTCAGGGGAAGGAAAAAGAATTCCTATATTCCATTTATTGATATCATTGCCTGAAAGGGAAATTTTAACTTATATGTTTTTGGTTTATTAGCTGATTAGAGATATCTTTATCACTTGTAAGACAATAAATGTTGAGAAGGATTCTTTAAGATACTTGGTAATTTTCTTAGATAAGTCAAGCCATATCTTGTTATACATATAAACACAAAGAATTATGTTTTAGTAAAGGGATAAAGTCTTGTTTTTGGTGAGTAAGTGTTGCTGAACAATTAATATAAAAAGTTGTCAGGACTTAGTTTATTCACTTCACAAGTTTGATTTTTGATTTTGTGGCTATAGGATCTGGAAATTAGTCCTTTTCTGTTTGCTAACTTTATTATCACCAGTATTTCATCATCCATGATTACAGTTTTTAAACCGACAGTTGCAGTATAACACACCCGGTCATCTTCTCTAACACTTCTGCAATTCTTGCCATTAGGTACTTGGGACTCATAGTAAGAGTTAATAAGGTACTATTAAATATTTTTTCCCTTCCTAATTATTGAGAAACTTTAGCCATAACATTAACTTTTACAGTTTTTCCGATAGTTCTCAAGTCCCCAAACTTGAGAGAGTTTAATTGGAGGCTGATCCTTGCTTCCAGCCTTGCAGATTTGACTTAGTAAATCTGGTGTGGACATCAGAAATCACCATTTTAAACAGCCAGTTTGGGGATTTTGACCAACAGCCAAAGCATGCAGATCTCTTTTTGAGGGTAAGTTCTCTCATTTTAGAGGTGAATATTTTTTATTTGTTTTTTTTACAGTTTTTTAAAGGAGGTGAGAGTACACCATAAAGTCATCAAATGTATCTTCTGAAAACGTGACAGACTAGACACTCGTGATTTTATCCAGTTTGAGAGGAGAGGCAGAGGCTTGATAGTATCGCTGTTTCCTGTCAGTGTATACACTCACCCACAACTGTCTTTGGTAGAACACACAGTGTAAGCAGTAGCACTTTCTTCTGGGGGCGCTCGAGCAACGTTCCCCTTTTCTGGACAGATGGTAAATAATTTTGTTAAGAGGTAATTGTTTCTCAGTATCAGGTTTCCTTCTTTCTGCGTGGTATGCATCATTCATCAATTTTCTTTGGAAAAATTATAAGATGAATTTTACATGAGTCGCTGGGGAGGAATACTGACGGCCTGGCCCAGCTCTGGTGGGTCACGCAGGCTCACTGACTAGCCCTGGTGCACTTCCTGTCCCTTCCCGAGTAAATGTTTTTATTTTTTTTTTCTACTGGTGTGTGCTTGTGAAGGAACATTTACTTTTTGGAAGACAATAAGTGGAATATACTGAACTTTTTTCTCTTTCTGCTCTTTTAAAATTAGGAATCAAGTACTGGAAATGTTTGATCATGCTTACGGTAACTATATGGTAAGTAGAAAGCTTATCTTTATACTCCATTCATGTGAACAGATTATTATGTGAGCACAGTCCTGGGAATTTGGAAACCTGAATTAATAGCACTTTTTTTTTTAAACTTAAGTTTTTGAAAACCGGTGCAAACATAGGCTAACAGAGTATTCCTGGGAGTGGTTGTTAGAGGACCAGTTTATTGAATGGATAAGACTAAGTCGAATTAGATTAGGAAACTGAACAGTTTCCCCTAATGCTGTCAGCAGTGTTCATTGAGTGCTTTCTGTAGCTGGACATTGTGGCTGCAAACATGCATAAGATGTTGTCTCTGGCATTAAGAGAGATTACTTTCTTAAGTAAAAAAACACATATATTTACAGTCATGTTTTATATGCTCTATAAAGAAAACCATTACTTAAAAGAGACAGACTGTTTTGTATTCTTGTCCTCTCTGCCCAAATTATGTCCTCATGGTGGGCTTAGATTTGGATATATTTTGCTTTCTGATCCATACGGTTTTAGAATGTCTTAGGGCTAATTTGAGATGCAATAGCAGTTTTAGCTTTTCAGGATGAAAAAGTTCTGGACATGTGTTGCACAACACTTAATATACTTAAACCTGCTGAAGTTACAGTTAAAAATGGTAAATTTTATTTATTTATTTTTTACCACAATTAATGTAAGTCCCTCATTGTACAGGGAAGGTGGGAGGTGGGGAGGAGGGTCTGTTTCCCATGGTGGGGCTTGGGGGGACGCCACAGCTGCCCCCCACCCCATTTATCCCCGCTTCTTCCCTTCAGTAGACTGCAAAAAAAATTTTTTTTTAATTTTTAGAAAGATAACAAGCAGATTTTAAAGTTCAAAAGAAAATTTCATGTGTAATTTTGTAAAGACTTCAATCCAGTTATTCTGATAATTACTGCTTATGACCTTGTTTTTATTCCTTAAAATGTCAGGGTGTTTTCTGTTATGACTAAGGCCTGTAAAACTGTAATTGGGAGAGATTCGATGGAGAACTAACTGTAGTTTGCTTTTAAATATTTTTTAGGTGAGTTTGTGAATTCATTTTTCATTATGTATTACTCAAATATCTTCATATATAAACATAATATCCAAGTACATATACTTTTTCCATTTTTGTATTTTTTAACACATTTGTTGGTCCTTGTTCCCTTTTATATTGCACATTTTTTAAGAGTATATACTGACTTCTTAATGTTTTTAGAATATGATGGTGATGAAGTTTTAGGTACTTCTAGCCGTATTGAAAGCTTAAATTTATTTTGTAGGATCTCAGCCATTTCCTTCATACGCTTTTTTTTTCAGAATCATATATCTTATTTAAAAAAGGGGCTTCTGCAGTGAGTGGTACTCGTGGGGCCGCGAGCCTGCTGTACGTGCGGGGTGACATCAAGAGGCTTTGGAAGTGTAATTTTTGGTGTCTGGGCAGCTGGCGGTTGTCGGTCCTGGTGCCCATGGGGATAAAGAAATCATTTATCCCTGATTAATTCAGTTTGGGCAAAGCATAATTGAACAAGTCTCAGCTAATGGTGTTGAGGTGGCCAAGTGGGTCCATACCATACCCTCAAATCTTAGCCATCTCAGAAATGCCTGCTTTTGGATCCAAAGTTAAATAAAATGCTATATGGCTGCATCAGTTCAATACATCCCACTGTGAAGAGGGTCTGTTTTTAATGAAGCACAGTGTCTTTAATACCTTGTCACTTACTGGGTGAACAGCAGAAAGGTTTATCACTGTACTTCTCCTGCCCTGGCAGGTGGGGCTCAGTGGATTGAGCGTGGGCCTGCGAGCCAAAGGGTCGCCAGTTCTACTCCCAGTGAGGGCACATGCCTGGGTTTCGGGCCAGGTCCCCATTGAGGGGCATGTGAGAGGCAACCACGCATTGATGTTTCTCTCCCTCTCTTTCTTCCTTCCTTCCCCTCTCTCTAAAAATGAATAAATAAAATCTTAAAACCATATGTACTTTTCCTAGTATAGAATGCAATTAACAAATGGGTTTGTGGCAGAGCAGGTGTTGAGGGCAGCCCTGAGGGGACTTCCTCTTCCAATTCCTGCTTGCTGGACCCTGGCTGGGTCACTTCCTGTTACAGCTACCCATTTACAAGACCTAAAGGAGAGGGATTTCGTCTCCAAAGACAGGCAACTACTGGAATTAACCCTCTCCTCCCTTTTCCTGGTAGAGGGTCACCCAACTGCAGTTGGTGCAATACTTATTTTAAAACGTTCACCTGTTTTACAACATGCGTGATCCTTATAGTGTACTTGTGTTATGCTCATTTTATGTGAGTTTTGTGACCCGAGATTTAGTCTAGAATTTACGCTTCCCCTTTTCAGGTTCTCCACTAACATGAAACAGTTCTAAAATATTAAACACAGAGCAGGTACCCTGTGTTTGTTATTTGAAGTCAGTGGAAAATTTTTTCTAGTTCTCACCCTCAGAAGTGCTGCTAGCGTGCTCTAGAGTAAAAGTGTGTGGGTTTTGGGGTGAGACGGGTTTGAGTTCAAATCCCATCCCGGTGGTTTCGTAGCCTGGACCCTGCACAGGCCATGTAACCCTGAGCAGCGTTATTCTGTGGGAAAGGGGCATGGTTGCAGAGGGCGTAAGATTATAGAGTGTAAGATTTTTTGGAGACGGGGACCCTTTTATTTAATATTTAATAAGTTCATCTCTTATATGTTCTGTGCCTGGCACCATGCCTGGTATGTAAATACTTATTAAGTTGTTTTTTTTTTGAAAGAACCAAATTGAATTCTTGTGAAGATTCAGTCAAATAATGCTTAATTTTGTGCATTCAATTATTGTGATACATCTTTGCCTTTTAAATTCAAGGAAATCATTTTATAAACTTCATTAAAAATATAAGTTTATGGTGAATTGGGGGATATATATAAGCTTTAAATTTAATTTGATTTTTAATAGTCAGTTGCCCATTGTGCTAAAACGCAAAGCCACCTGACTCATGGTGGGCCTTTAGTAAATGCTGAAAGCTTGTCATCTTTCACTAGTTTTTTTCATATTACTCTCCAATCTAGTCTGCAATTAGAGTAGATCCCTTTTACCTTCTTGGCTCCCAGGAAAACAGTGGTATTTTCCAGAGACAGGCGGTAGAGATGACTAAGAGCGAGAACCCTGGACGTGGACCAGGACACCTGGAAGCGGCCCTGCCGCCTCCCAGCTGGGCCGCAGCCTCCCGAGACTGTCCCCATCTCTCTGAAATGCTCCGCTTGCCTCACGGCGTTGTCGTAAGGGCTCAGCATGTGAGTGCTTCCCGCTGGTGTCCGGCAAGTAGGAAGCACCGTGTGAATTGACTGCTGCCACCGACCGCTGCTGCTTCTGTCACTGCTGCTGTCACGGGTCATCCTCTGCCTGAGGTTGACACTGCCTCTTACCATTCAGCACCTCATTCCCCAGATTGTACACAGAACTGCCTTAAAATGTACACGTCCTTCCCTGTTCTAGGCATGTACTTTTTGAGGGTGTTTTTTTTCCTTTTCGGTTCCCCAGCTTCTGTTAACACTGTTTCCCAGGAACGGTGCTCTGCCAGCCTTAGGTAGATGGCTATGTCTGTGCCATCCCTGGTGTTGCATCCAGGAATTTTCTGATTTTATCAGTGACGGGCATACACGTTAACATTAGAACAGCTATGTCTGACAAGTCTCTAGCCCCAGTCAGCCTGCAGTTTATTCCCAGTGAATTGCACCGATGGCTTTCTCTTTTCCCTAAATAACATGGAATTTGATTGTTTTGGCAGTCTTTGTGTGCCCTGCCTTAACCCCAGACTACAGGCAGGCACTTTAGGTCTTCTGTTCGCCCGTTCTCAGTGTTTGTGCTGAGGTCAGCCTGCAGACTAATTTAGACGACAGGAGGACGTGCGCTGAGGCTCCCAGCTGCAGAACCGTGCTGGAGCTGAGCTCTGGTCTGATGCCTGTCCTCCAGCATTTTCCCTGTCCGCTGCAGACAGCGCAGTCAGGCTGTGGTGAGCGAACGCTGGACTCAGGTGGAGCCCTGAGCATTTCAAATGGACTCTAGAGGAGCATGCGCACTTCCCTTGACTAGGAGAAGCGTACCTACCAACCGCTTCTGCAGAAACAGATGAGTCTTTTCATCCTTCAAGCCAGAGGAACTGTTCTGAAATGTGTCTTCTTTCTGGATTTATGTGCAGTTTCTCAGAGCTGCTTTTTTCCTACTAATGTTTATTTTAAACCATTTTTATTGTGGTAAAATGTTCATAACAAAATTTGCCATTTTAACCATTTTTAAGTGTACAGTTTTGTAGCATTTAGTACATTCGCATTAGGCGACCATCATTGTCTCCGGAATTTTTTCATATTCCCTATTTGATAATCTGTACCTAGTGTTTTCTTTTTATAGCTTGTTCATTAAAAGGAGTAATCCTGTAAATGAAGTAGTCTAGAAGTGGTACAGATGACTCGGAGGAGGGAAGATAAAAATTTGCCATTTTTGTGTGTGTGGATGATTGTGGGGCTACTTTTTGTTAACTGTTGTTCCTTGTTCCTTGGCCTGTACTTCTAGAACACCATGAAACTGCCAAAATGACATAAGAAAATCTGGCCCGGCTGGTGTGGCTCAGTGGATTGAGTTCCCGGCTGTGAACCAGGGGTCGCTGGTTTGATTCCCTGTCAGGGCACATGCCAGGGTTGTGGGCCAGGTCCCCAGTAGGGGGCGCCTTAGAAACAGCCCATCGATGATGTTTCTCTCAAAAACATCGATATTTCCCTCTCTTTCTCCCTACCTTCCCCTCTCTAAAAATAAATAAGCAAAATCTTAAAAAAAATTATGTAGTATCCTCTCACATTGTTTTATCATCACACTCTGATACTCCATATAACTCAGAAGAACCAAGTAGATTTTAACTCAGTAGAACCAAATCTTTCTGCTTAATCGGGTATAGTTCACAGAGAAGAATTTTCTGATTTTAAGTGCTGACTTTGACTGTCGTATGCAGTTGTTGACCCTCACAGGTGTGGCAGGGAGCATTTCCGCCACCCCAAAAAGCTCCCTTGTCCTCCTCTGTAGTTCTCCCCACCTGACCAGCCTCCAGCACCGCTGTGACCTGCTGTTTTGTCCCTGCAGCTTTCCCTTTTCTAGGATGCCATCTGATTGCCGCCATAGTGGATGTACTCTTTCCATTTGGGTTCTGTGGTTTAGCATGACACTTTTGAGATTTATCCGTGTTGTTGGATATATTGTCACTTCTCTGTTTTGCTCAGGAGTATGTAGTTGATTTGATAGAATACCATTTGCTTATCCATTCAACACTTGATGTGTTTTTGGCTTGTTTCTGGTCTTTGGCTGTTATTAAAGAGACTGCTATGAACCTGTGAATGTGAATTTTTGTGTAGACACACATTTTCTTCATGTATTTACCCCTTAGGAATGGGCTTGCTGGGTCATATGGGAAGGGTAAGTTTAAGTTTATAAGAAACTGCCAAACTTTTCTAAAGTGGCTGCTACAGGTTGCATTTTCCGTCAGCAGTGTGTAAGAGTTTCAGTTACTCCACATCCTCTCCAGCGCTTGGCATTTTCAGTCTTTTAATTTTAGTCATTCTAGTGAGTGTATAGAGATATTTGTTGTGATTTTAATTTGATTTTTTCTGATGACTAATGATGTTGAAAATCTTTCCGTGTGCTTTGTGTATCCTTTATTTATTTATTTTTTTTTGAAGTGTGTGTGTTCAAATCTCTTATCTATTTTAAAATCAGGTCATTTGTCCTGTTGCTACTGAGTCGTAAGAGCTATATATTCTGGATGTCAGTCCTGTATCACATATACAGGGGTGGGCAAAAGTAGGTTAATAATAATAAATAATAACTCCATAACTAATCAGTAATGATACAAGAATAAACTGTTTTATGGACTCAACAACCGTAAACCTACTTTTGCTCACCCCTCACCCCTGGCCTGTCTTTGTATCACCCCTGGCCTGTGCTTTGCCTTTGAGTTTTCTTACCGATGTCATGTGAAATGCGAATGTTCTCGATCGTGACCAAGTCCCATTTACCCTTTGTTCGTTTATGATTCATGTCTTTTATATCCTACCTAAATAATACTTGCCTAGCCCAGAGTCATAAAGATTTTCTCGTTTCCTTCTAGGTGTTTATAACTTCAGCTTGTTTATTTAGCTCTCTCACCCATTTTAAGTTATGTTTGTATGTGGTGTGAAGTAAAAGTTGATTTATATGTATTTTTTTTTTCCTGTGTGGATGCCCAGTTGTTCCAGCACTGTTTGTTCCAGCATTGGAAAGAATACCCTTTCCCCGCTGAATTACTTTGGCGCCTGTGTGAAATGAGCTAGCCTTGAATGCGTGCGTCTGTTTCTAGACTCTGTAGTTTTTCCCCCACTGATCTAAGTACTTCCTTGTATACCAATCTCACAGTGTCCTAAATGTGATGTTACGTCTTCCAGCTTTCTTTTTGAAATTGTTTAGAACACGTGAGGTTCTCTGCATTTCCGTGTAAACTTGAGATCATGTAGTCAAGTTCTAAAAAACAAGGAAAAGTGTCGAGCCATCGACTGGGGTTCTGTTGCCTGCCGGTCCTGTTGCTTGCCGGTCAGCTTTGGGAGGTCGGCTCCGCGCTCGTGAGCCTCCCACTCCAGCTCAGGGTCTCCGTCCGTCTCGTTCGCGTCAGCGTGTTTGTGGTTTTCATTAGACGGGTCTTGCACATCTTGTGTTAAATTTATTCATCAATGTTTCATATTTTTGATATTATAACTTGCAGTTTTTTCACATTTTAATTTCCAGTGGTCCATCAATATCATACAGAAATACAAAAACATTTTCACCTGTCAGTTCTGTGTCCTGCAGTCTTGCCAAACTCACTTATTATTTCTAGTAGCTTCTGGCGGTAGATTCCCCAGGATTTTCCACATGGTCAGTCATGTTCTCTACAAAGAGACTTTTCCTTCTTTCTCTTCCATCGATACACCTTTTATTTCTTCTTCTTCTTGCAGTGCCTAGGACTTTTAGTATTATGTTGAAAAGACGTGAAATCCTTGCCTTACTTCAGATCTTAGGGAAAAAGCAGTTGCCTTTCACAATATATTAAGTGTGATGTTGGCTGTTGGTTTTCTAGACGCCCTGTACTAGATTTAGTTCCTTTCTGTTTCTAGTTGGCTGACCATTTGCATCACTACAGAGTATTGAGTTTTGTCAAGTGCATTTTCTGCATCTGTTGATGTAATCTTCCTAAAAAAATCTGTTAATAGCAGGACTTCATTTCATTATAACTTTATTATTATCATTTATTTCAGATAACATTTCATAAGGTTGATTTATTTTATCACTGATCAGATTCAAATAAATGCAATCTTAAACCTGAAAAATAGTTTGGTAAGTGAATATAAATAGTGAACAAAAGGGAATAGAGAGATTTGACCTGGGATGAAAAGATAACTGATAAATTATGCAAGTTCACTCACTAATTAGCATGTGCTATTGGTGTGTGATAGTTTATTAAATATCGTTTGGTGTTTATTTCAGGAAGGAATATCTTATCTGCCTCAAGGAGGGAGGTCCTTATTGATCTAGAATAAAACATTTAAAAATATACATAACTTTATTGGAAATGAAATAGATTTGATATTTTCAGTAACTCAGTTTAATTATACTTTTGTTTTAGTGCTTTAGTAGAATGAAGTCTCTTCCCTTTGTATAGTTTTTGGTGTTGGTGTTACAAAAAGTCAGTTTTTGAGGCTGCTTTGACTCGGGTGTTTTCAGACGGAGTTTGATCACCTCAAAGTGCTAGTAATAATTGAGAATCTGTGTGGAGAGTCTGCCACGTTTTGTTTTATGTTTTCTGTCTTGCTTTTAGCAAGACACATACTCTGTTTAGTTCATTTTGAATCCTTATCACCTGAGTTTTGTTCCTGAGTGATAATTATTAAATGTTCTTCATGACTCTGAGTCATAGCAATGTGAATTACTTACCCCTAGTTCTGGCATCACATTGTGGAGAGAAAGCATTACTGCACCTCAGATAGCCAGCATGTTCGAAGCATAGTATGGCTGTTTGCTTGCCACGTCTGCGTTATTCTGGATTTATGCAAACCAACTGTAGTTTGCTTTGTGGTTAACCCAAAGAAAAGGCTGCGGTTTTCTTTTTATTCTTAATCTTGAAACAGGAACACGAAGTATTTTTTACACCTGGTTCAAAACTCCCTGATTTGATTATTCTGCTTTGCAGTTGCTATTTATATTTTTCTTATCTGGATAAGCTTAGGGTTGGAGTCTCACATGTAATTGCAGACACGCCGCCCATCTAGGTGTGTGTGTTGCAAAACCCCCAAAATAGCAGCACGCAGCTTTCTAAACAGTGGCTTCCGTAACTCTGGATGTTAAAGGAACTTTTAAAAGTCAAATTAACATTTGAGTGATATCTTTCAAAATACATCAGCAAGTTTAAAAAATATTACTTTTCTTGAATTACTTCTCAGTGTTTTTCTATGTGTTATGTACAAAACTACAGAGCAATGGAAATACTGGATATTCTGGGAGTCACAGTGCCATTGGAATTAACACTGAAAAAGTAGCAACTTGACGTGTAAAAGACACATGTTAAAATAATTATTAATTTATACTGAAAATCAATGTAGTAATTAAAATGACAAAATATTGAATTCAAAATTTAATAGTTGCATGTGGATTCTAATTATATCAAAACGTTTGTTGCCTGGAACCTTTAAATTGGGAAGTGAATTATTACAGAGCACTGAACTTTTTTAAATACCTAAAGGGTTGCAATCTTTAGTGCTTTTTGTATTCTTTATCCTACTTCAGTTATTGGGATTATTTGGGAGGAGGGTGTCTTTTCCTTTCTGTTGACCATCTGTTCAGTGTTCTTGCCCTCGATTCTCGTTTTCTTTTTATTCTTAATCTTTTATTCTCATTTTGCTAATGTGCTGCAAGTTTGGAATTAACGTAACTGAGTTTAATAACAGGTAGTAAGTTAGAATTGGACATGAAATCAGGAATATTTTTGCTGAACTTTAAGAATCATATAGGTACACAAGTATCAGAGGGACAAGAAGGAGTGTAAATTGATGTCTTCAGTTTGATAGTAGCTACCAAAAATTAAATAGCCATACCTTTGACCCATGGGGTCTGTTCCTAAGGATTTAATCCATAGCAGTACAAGCATATGTGCAAAATATACATGCATATAGATGTTTATTGCAGTGTTGTGATGTAGTGAAAAGCTGAGTTCAACCTGCATGTTTATCAGTAGAGGAACAAGTAAACGTGAGCACGTCTGTACTTTGGACTCCTGTGAGGAGAAGGCACTGAGAAGTGTGGACACTCTGGGGTCAGGTGGTGAGGTGTGAATTCTGGATCTGTCCTTTGCCCGTTGCATGGCGTGGGCTCACTTCCCTCTTCCGGGCCTCGGTTTTCTTGTCTATAGAATAGAGGTAATTGAATCTATTTCAGAGGGTTGTGTGACAGTTAAATGAACTGAAGTGTACAGAACAGTGCTTACAACATACGTACTGCATAACATCAGCCCGTGCAGAAGTATGACTCTGCAGTTGGAGTGGCACCGTGGCACTAGTTAATTCGTCCCAGAACTCCGGACAAGTGCTGAAACCGGCGAGCACCAGACGACGAAGCATTTTCTCGTGCGCGGTGGTGCCATGACTCACGCTGGTTCTAGAAGTGCGACGCGTCCCGAGCAAGTGCCGAGTGGGAAATAGTAGTGGGAAATACTGCATTTTCTTATCAAAATGCAACGAGTACAGGGTTTGACGAGTTCTGAAGCTGATGAGTACCGAGGAATAAGACGTCTATAAAATTCTCGTATGGAAAAACCGTGATTTAAGTAAACAGATTGTGGAGCACTGTGTTCGTTCGTGTGATGTGCACACCTATTGTGAATAAGATTTTAACATGACGTATGCTCATGCATGTTGACATGTGCTGGTAAATCTGGGAGGGCAAACTCCAGTCCTAACAGTAGTTATCTCGAGAGAGTGGGATTGGGTGGAGGGGAAGCAGATTACTAGATTTTTAATTTAATTTAACTTTTCTATCCTCACCCAAGGATATTTTTTATTGCTTTTAGAGAGAGGAAAAGGGGAGAGAGAGAAACATTGATGTGAGAAAGAAACATCAAAGCCCTGCCTTCTTGTATGTGCCCCAACTGGGGATGAAACCCATAACCTGGGTACGTGCCCTGACTGGGAATTGAACCCGTGACCACGGGACGATGTTCCTACCAAATGTGCCTCACTGGCCAGGGCCAATTATGAGATTTTAAAGAAATGCTTTCTTATATAATTTTTCAAGCATGTATTACATTTACAACCAAGCTTTTTTGGTTAAAAAAAAAAATTCAATAGATTGTAAGGATAGTAGAATTTTTTGATTGACCTTTATTTCACTTTTATAAAAATACTGAAAAAGTTATGTTCTCTAAGTGATGTATGCTTTCTCTTATTTTCCTAGTGACTCACTCAGCTTCTCCTTGCAGGAACATGCTTACCCAGCGGATGAGCTCATGCCTTTGACCTGCCGAGGCCGCGTCAGAGGCCAGGAGCCGAGTCGGGGTGATGTGGATGACGCCCTGGGCAAGTGAGTGTCAGCACGCCTGGCATGGCGTCACCAAGCCCCCAGGCCTGCGGTTCTCAGAGGCGGTTGGCAGTGGTGTTCCTGGGGATTGCCTGCATTTCAGGGGCTACTTTAGTATTACGTTAAGTTTCCTCATTCCCTGTGCTGTCTCTTGTAAAAGCACCAGTTTGGCTCTTCCATCAGTGGAAAGCTGAGTTGTTGAAGTAAGATGAATGTCACTTTTAACATGTACGTAAACCCATCGACACGTTAGAAGGTTTGAGGCTTTAACATTTTTATTTGCTTTAAAAAGGGCTAATGAATATTTCTATTCATTTTGAGGGATGTGGAGCTGAAAATAAATGTAATGTTAAGGCTTTTCAGGTTCTTCCAGTGCTTTGTGGGTTCCGTTGTGCTATTGATGCGTGGAGTGCTAGGGAGTAGGAGCTGCCGGTCAGCAGGGTGTAGACACACCTGCCTGTGCATTCATTCATGGATAAAGTACTCAGAATTCTGATGTTTTGTGTCTTGTACTTGTTTCTTAGATTTTCCCTGACACTGATCGATTCTTTGGACACTCTCGTGGTAGGTTTAATTTTTCTTGAATTTACTTATTTTATAAATTTCATAATAGACACACAGTCTGAAATTCTGAAGGCTTTTCAAATCTTTGCTTCTAAATAAATCCTTCACAGTATTGAATGAATAATGTCACGTGAATGCCAATTGAAATTATGTAGAATCATGGAGATACTCAAATAATTTATAGTATGTCAGCTTATATGATGGCACCTTAGTCAGGGAGATTGTTGCTGCAGAATTTATATGGACTCTGAGATTGAGAAGGGAAAGCAGTCAATTTAAAATTGGGTTTCATATTATATTTTACTTGCAGCTTACCCTGAATTTTACTGGAATTTTAATCAGGTACTCTTATGGAATGTTTTCTGTCTAGGTAGAATTTTTAGTGAAAGTGTCAAATCAAGTGAAGAAAAGCACTATAAAATATTATCAAATGAAAAGATTAAACAGTCAAGGAAAGGAGAGCTAATTTTAATGGTTTATTTTCTTTTCTTCTAGGTATTAAATAAAACTAAAGAATTTGAAGATGCAGTGAGGAAAGTGTTAAGAGATGTTAACTTAGATAATGATGTGGTCGTATCAGTCTTTGAAACAAACATCAGAGTTCTCGGGTAAGTGTGAGGACACTAAGGCTACAGCTTCAGTAACAGAAAGGCTCAGGGTATAGTGTGTATTTCTTGATGCTAATGAGGAAAGCAAGACAGTTTTTATTTTTATATTAAAAATGTAGAAATTATGATACAGAGGGATGTTATGAAACAGAGGCTGTGGGGGGACCCTGCATTAAATCAGGGTCAGGCAGCAGCAGGCTTTGGGAAAAGCTGCAGACTCAGATCAGAGGTAATCCCTTTGATTTTTGTATATTGTTACGAAAGGACCATAGGTTGAACATTGGCATATTAGCTACATTACGGGTTTTCCACTAGCGGTAGGGTTTGCTAGCCTTTGCTAGCACCTCTTCAAGCCAAATAAAAGTAAATGTATAGGATTATCTTTCAGCTACACAATTTAAAGTACTCTTGGAACATTTAAAAATACAGAATTATAGGATTTATTAACTCAAATTTCAATATTATTAATTTTTATATTTAATAAAGTTACTCTTGTTTTATTGTAACTCATTTCCTTTTGTCAAAGTGAGTCTACAATTAAATTTAAGAAATAATTTTTTTAAATTAAAAAATTTAAATAGTTATGTAGCTTTTCAGAGTTTGTTACATTTAATGTTAGTGGGGGTTGTTTTTTATTTTTTTAATGTTACACTAAGAATTAAAGCTTTCATGATGGTGTTAGTTTAAGTTTTGTTGAAGTTAAATTTTTCAAATTTGTTAAAATAAGTGACTACTTTGATATTCTTTTCTCTAGGAAAACATAAGGTTTTTAAGAATACCAAACCCTTTACAGCAGGTAGAACACCTGTATTCTTTTTTATACTGGCTGCCCAGTATAAAGGTCTGCCGTAAAGGAGTAGGCAGAGTTAAGAGAAAGATGGAGCTCTTCTGTGGTCTTTCCCCGTGTGTGCGAGGTCGTTGCCGACAGGACGCCTGCGTCCGTGTGGGTGGTGACGCGCAGGTGCCGTGGATGTGGACCGCGTCTCCTCTCTGTGATTGCAGGGGCCTGTTGGGGGGACACTCGCTGGCGATCATGCTGAAGGAGAAGGGCGAGTACATGCAGTGGTACAACGGTGAGCTCCTGCAGATGGCCAAGCAGTTGGGTTACAAACTTTTACCAGCTTTCAATACTACCAGTGGCCTTCCTTATCCACGGGTAAGTGATCCCGAGAAATGTGGAAGCGTTTCAGCGCTTCCTTTGCTATCTAAAGTGGAAACCAGCAGTGAATTTTTGTGGTTGCAGCCATTCTTCGTCACCCGCTCGAGGCTGGAGAGAAGTGCCCCATAGCTAGATAACACGTTTATATTGACGTTTCAGCTAATTTGGATTTGAGTGGTGTGAGAATTTAGATGAGTTTTAAGCCTTTTGTGTGTCACTCATGACACATTAGATTGTGGCACCGAAGGAAGAAACTGCTGGACTGCAGTTTGGGTGCAGAATGATCTGTGCAGAAGATGCAGCTGAGGCAGTGAGAGCAGCTGTGGGCTGTCCAGGGAGAGGGCAGTGAAGGACACCGGACGGAGGGGAGCGAGCAGGAAGCGGAGCTGGGAGGAGAGAGCAGAGATAGAGGAGGAAGACCACAAAGTAGTGCATGGTGTCAGAAAGTCGTACACAGAAAGCTTCGGTAGGAGGTGTTCTAGAAAACATTAGTGCCAGGTGCACAGAGAGAGCCTTGCAGAAGTAATGTGGTAGAACACAGGGGGAAGAGGCGTTCAGGCCGTGAAAGTGTAGGACCCTTTGTTTAGAGATTCTTTCTCTGCTGGTTAAAGCGAGTTGGCAGCAGAATCATCTGAAGGAGCTTCGTGTTTCTCCCCCCAAGAGAAAAAGGTTATGTTTAAAGTGGAGGGGAAGAGGCCATTGAAGATAGAAAGAACTCTCTCTTCTGACTTACTTCATTCTTTATTAACACTATTACTCTCTCTCTCATTCCAGACAGACACCTCAGCCATTACCAAGCTTCTTTATTCCTCTCTTGTTGCTACTACACAAGTTAAAACTGATATAATTTCATTCTGAAGCCATTGTAAATTCTTATCTTATTGTTTTCTCTCTGGTTTATGTTTCAGAACCTTAAAAATTAATCTTACTAAAATATTTTTATCAAAATGCCCTCAGAAATTTTACTGACTCTTCCTGTTGTACTAAGTGCCTTTTAACTTTCAGAATTCCTTATGGTTTAGCAATCGGCTTCCTGTCTGATTTCTCTCCTACCCAGAATCCCAGTGACATGACTATTCCCTCCTTTTCAAAACAAGCTGTTAGTGTCCCTCAGAGCACCTAGGGTTTTATTTTTTTGCTTTAGTTTTATTATTATTTTTTTCACTGCTCTGCCTTTAAGCATCATCTCTATAGTCTGAAATAACTTCTCTACCAATGTAAATAAAATAAGACTCATCTCCTTCATCAGGACACTTCTGGCTGGAGATGACAGTGCTCTTCAAATCAGAGGTCGCAGCCCATGGACTTTACCCCTCCATTTAGAGGGTTGTAACCAACACTATTTTTTTCTGAAATGGACTACTATTAAGTGTCGTATTTAAATTTCTAGTTTTTGATATTTGAAATAGTCCTTCTTTATACACATCTTTTTACCTGTTTCTTCCTTAGGATACAGTACTAGAAGAAGAAATAAAGTCACAGAAGTAGGGAATGCCTCTTAGGTACTTATTGCCCAATTGTTCTCCAGAAAGTTTCTACACTTGCAGTTCCTGAGTGTTGTATAAAAGCACGTGCCACTGTACTGTTGCCATTATAATAGTGTGTTACCATTCTTTTGTCAGTTTAACAAGGACAAATGGAATCATTTTGTGCAGTACTGAAGCCCACATAGTGACCCTGCCTCACCTACACGTCACTTTCGTCGTTTTTTCCCGGTGTGTCCTGTCTCCGGGCTCAGATGTCCCAGGAGTCTGTGGACTGACACTGTTAAGGTCATAGGCATACCCAGCTACTGAGTTCTGCACACCAGTAGAAATAAAGTTATTTGAGCTTCTCTTTATAAGAATTCGAATAATAACTGAGTTGGAAACATACTCATGATATTCAACATTTGATTTTTTTTGTTTGTTTTTATGCAAAATCCTTGGCATATGCTTGGTTTTTGGTTATTTATTTGGACTACAGAAAAACATTCTATTTTTAATCAGTTTCTAGTCAGTTTAGTTTGGTTAACGAAGGTTTATACTGTGGTATTATAAAAAGGCAGTCTGACTGTCTTTGAATTATAAAACAAAATAGTCCTTTGAAAATAATTTTTTGTGTGTTATTTGTTAGTCCATTAGCAAGGCAATGTATTTTATATTTTAAAACTTTTTAAACCTGAAAACAAAATTTTAATGTCTTTTTAAATGCATACCATAACTTGATCAGTGCTTTCTCTGTGAAGACCTATTTAATATAGTACTGGTTTTTCACAAATTCTCAATTAAACCTAATTTCTTCTAGGGCTGGTCTATCTAGTTGCCAATTCTTGTACTAATTAGCTCAAACTGTCCTGCAAACAGAATTGTTATAGAAGTTATTTTCTCTAAGTAATTTTTATAATGATACTGAATTTCAATATCATTGAGGAAGGAACTAAATGAAAACTTATTTGTGTGCATAGAATGTATTCCCCCAGATAATCGTAATTGGAAAGTCACAAAGATCATCAGATTGAATTCAAGTATTTAGTTATTTTGTGAATTATGTTCACGTTTTGATAAGAAGTCTTTTTTAAAGGTTTTTGTTTGTTTGTTTTAAAGATTTTATTCACTTTCAGAGGAGAAGGGAAGGACAAAGGGAGAGAAACAGCAACGTGCGAGAGATACATCCATCAGTTGCCTCTCTCACGCCCCCTACTGGGGACCTGGCCTATAACCCAGGCACGTGCCCTGACTAGGAAACAACCGGTGATCTTTCAGTTCGCAGGCCCGCCCTTGTCCACTGAGCCACATCAGCCAGGGCTGATAAGAAGTTTTGATTGAAAAATATCCAGGAGTCATTATCTGTTTAATTGCTAATAACCATCTTCTGATTTTATTTAGATTAATTTAAAGTTTGGAATCAGGAAACCAGAAGCTCGGACAGGGACTGAGACCGACACCTGTACAGCGTGTGCAGGTACCTTGATCCTTGAGTTTGCTGCTTTAAGTCGATTCACGGGAGCAACAATATTCGAGGTTTGCTTTTCACAGTCTTTGATCTCCTGGGCATTGGGCGTAACTAACTTTGTATCATTTTCCCTGGGTCAGTTATTAGGAATAACGGTCAGAGGACCACTGTTATTTTAGTGAACTGTGTAAATCCCATCACAGTTTTTGTCAGAAACATAGAAGTCATTGTGAGGCAAATACATGAACTACAACTTTGCATTTTTTCCACAAACTATAAAATTCAGGTTTATTCTCAGATTTTTAAAGACATTTTACTATGAATTTGATGCCACAAATGTCTTACAGGAAATATGACATCTCCAAGTTTTGTATTTGTCAGACTTTGAGATGTTCTAACGCATTTCTGAAAACTTCGCTAATCTAAAACATGATGAATTTTTTGCATTTAAGTCTTGATTGAGAGTCTTATCTTTGATTACTTCAGGGGAAATGTTATTAATTATCCGGGAAACTTAATATCCCTCACGTCGTTTATTGTGGACTAGCAATGTCTCACACTTCAATTTTGTTTTTATCTAATTGTTTAAGCTCAGCATTGGAGAGCAATATTAACACAAAACATCCTCTTTTTTAATACGTGCGGCGGGAGTCTTTTAAAAAATTCATCAGATGAATTCATCAGATGGCGCACATGAAACAAGCAAAAAGGGGGAAATGTATCTGCTTTAGAGATGTTGGATCTGAGTGTAAATAAAACAAGTCAGATTGTGTGTGTATGTGTGCCAAAGTGCCTCACGGACAGGTTTGTCATGCTCGGTTTAGTTTTCATTCTACACCTGGGTAACTGTTGAGTAGAGACACTTTGGCACACTAGTCTGAACCACAGACTCTGAGGCTCGGATGAGGAAAGTGAGGCTCAGAGGGTGGGATGCGCAGCTGGTGGGTGACCGAACGGAAGTGGAGTTAGAAGCCTTGCCTTCCTGAAGGCAAAGCCCGCACACCTCCCACCGGGCTGTTTCGTGTTTATGAGTAACTCTGTCGAGAGTCATGATTTCTTAAGCTTCTTGAATGGTCAGTAATTTATTATAAGCAACCTAAGGCCATTGATAGAGCACTGATCTGACCCAGGATTGGCAGACTACGGTCTTCAGCCGCCTTCGGCCAGGGCCTGTTCCTGTGAATGGAATTTTACTGGAGCACAGCCATGCTCATTTATTTGTTTTTGTCTGTGGCTGCATTTGTCCTACAGTGACACAGCTGAAAAATTGTGACAGTGCCTCAAAGACTTACTCCCTGGTCCTTGTCAGAAAAAGTTTGCCGACTTTTGGGCTAATCTATAAAGAGACCTCATTTAGTTGTCCTATAATTTAGTTTTAAGCTTTGGTTATTAAATCTTTGACTTTACTAGAACTGTTTTCTTAGCTGTAGGATAGGATCGGGAAATATGGTCTTGATGAAACTTTCCAGGTCTGAAACTATAGCATGTAATTAAAGCTGTAATCTGCCTTGTTTTAAAAATCAGCATAAATAGTTTGAATCAAGAATTAAATATCTGCAAAGTGACATGTTGGTTTATGATTTCTTTCTTTTTTAGAACCTCTGCAATGCTAAGTTGATTTATGCTTTCAAATTAATTTGAACTTAGAAACTATCTAGTACCTGTCCAAAACCAAGAATTTGATCAGGAATTTAGTGTCCAATGGATAAAAATAAATGAAAAACAAAAAGAAACTGTTATAAGGTTAAAAGTTTGGTTGTCAAATGAACACTAGTTGATTTACTGACTCTTCTCTAACTAAGAAGAGTTGTTCAGAAAATGGGACCTTTGCCTTGGCTGGTGTGGCTCAGTAGATTGGGCGCCAGCCTGTGAACCAAAAGGTCACTGGTTCAAGTCCCAGTCAGGGCACATACGTGGGTTGCAGGCCAGTTCTCTAGTTGGGGGCATGCAAGAGGCAACAGATCAATGTATCTCTTGCACAATTCTGTTTCTCCCCTCCTTCACCTCTCTCTTTAAAAAAATAGAAAGATTTTTTAAAAGATTTTATTTATTTATTTACTGCGAAAGGGGAAGGGAGGGAAAAAGAGGAGAGAAACATCAATGTGTGGTTGCCTCTCACGTGCCCCCAGCTGGGGACCTGGCCTGCAACCCAGGCATGTGCCCTGACTGGGGAATGAATCATCAACCCTTTGGTTCACAGGCCGGCACTCAGTCCACTGAGCCACACCAGCCAGGGCAAAAGTGGGATCTTAAATGCCTGTTTGTGTTTCAAAGATGGTGTATAAACTTTCAAAGCTCTTACTATTTTCTAAATATGAATATCTGAGGAGATTTTCACTTTGCATCTAAATGACAAATTATTTTATCAAGTGCATTTAATTATGCCAACAATTAACATAATTTAATAATATGTGTGTGTCAATGTGAACTTGTGCTACAAGAGTAGCTGAATCCAGATGGTTTCAAACTGAGATCATGGTCACTAAATAGCATTTTCAGAGTCATTCTTTTTAACTAGATTTGATTGGCTGAAAAAGAGCCAAGATGTGACTTGTGAGGAAATGTAACATATATTATTAATGCTTATCTTAGAAATTTTAGTTACTCCTTAAAATATTCTGTGGGCCTTTGATATTTGTTTCATTGTTTCCTGTTTGCCAGAGACATAAAGTTATTAAAGTATGCTTTTCCTTTTTTTAATTATAGGAATATGCAAGAAAAGCTCTTGATTTTCTCTGGGAAAAAAGACAGCGAAGTAGTAATTTAGTGGGTGTGACTATAAATATTCATACTGGAGACTGGGTACGAAAAGGTATGTAAGTTGGGTTTTTTTAAATCAGGCCTTCACGTCCTCAGAATGATTGGGATTTTCATTTGTTCAAGTAGCCTGTGGGGCAAGATAAAGCACATTTTTCACAAGATTGCCAGAATTATAACTGATATAGCCTGATTTTTTTCCTTGGTGTGCCAAACAATAGCACACTTTTTCTAGACAACTTAGCGTGCTACTATTTCATAGCTTACTGGGTATAGCATTTCTAGAAAGAGGGCGTAGAGGGGACAGTGGAACGGATTTCTTCGAGGGCCTCAGCCATCTGCGTCCTCAGCCGTCTCACAGGAAGGTGTAAGTGGAACTCTGTGTTCAACAATGTTATTACCAGTTCTTATATATGAATTCACATCCTGAGACAAAGCATGTAACAGTGTTATATGAACAAACAGGATTGTATAAAGAATGTAATTTCATCTTTATAGGACACCTTATAAAACAAGCAGAGATGAATGGAAATATACTAGATGTTCCTGATGACATTATCTTGCTTACATAATTTTCTGTTTCCCAAAAGTCTTATGTTGTTATATATAAATAAAAAAGAACTGCCTGCTATTAAATATATTAAAAATATAATTATTAATTTGAACATATGAAAATTATTGCCTCTATTCAATATTGTATACAATTTTTCTAAGTTTTATCTAAATGGTTTCTGAAACTAATCTGAATCCTGGCTTCAGAATTCTACAATTTTTCTTTCTTTCTCTTTTTTTTAACTTGCTTTGGAACTCAGGTGCAAATTAATTAATCATAATTAAATCAGTTCTAATTGTTGGCTTATGACACTCTCATCACCGGCCCATGAATGGCCCATTTCACTTGGTCATGTTTGATCTGTGACAAGCACCCGCAAATGGACCCTCTGCTACAGAAGCAACTGCTTGTCAGCACGTTACTTCTGCACGTGGTCCTCGACCCCCCCGCCTCTGCGATTACGTGTGCAGGGACTGACACCACCTTTCTTTCAGCACGTCCATCTTTTCTGCTTCTCTCTGATGTGTGTGTTTTTAACTGAGCCCTACGTTTGCCTCCTGCTGAGACGGGGACTTCAGTTCAGCACACTCTCCTGTCCCTCCGTCCCCTCCGCCCCACTCCAGTCCCCATCTGCCTTTGCCTTGACTCATGACGGTGACTGCATTCTGTTCACTGTGAAGACGTTTTCTCTCTTTCCTTTTGGTCTTTCTCCCTCTTTCTTTAAAGATAACAAGCTTTATTAAGGTATTTGGTCACCTATATGTTGTATATTACTTGCAACATCTCTTAGATTTGTCTCTTCTTATTTAAGTATTTATCCCCAACTTTTTTCAGTGGCTTTTAGTAGTTTCTGAGGCCTTACATGCCTGACAGCAGTTTTATTATGATTTCGTGTTTGAGCAACAGTTAGGCAGGATATGATTTTAAGTTCTTTTCTTTCACATTCTTGAAAGTGCAGTCTATTGTCTTCTTACATCCTATTAAAAATCTGCTATTGGTTCTGATTTCTGTGCCCTGGTATATGATCTGCTCTTTCTCTCTGAAAGGTTAAGAGTATCAAAGCCAAAGAAAAAATTCCATAAGTGTTATCACAATTTTAGTTGTGGACCTTTATCTCTCCTTTTGGTATTCTCTGAATCCTTTCTATTTAAAATCTTTGTTTGTAATTGCTAAGAAATTGGCCCTTATTTTTTAGATATTTTGTCCTTTTCATTTTTATTTATGTCTCTTTTTATAGTTTCTATTATGTAAATCGCTTCCATTTCTATCCTCCATATATCTTAACATCCAGATTGTTCCCCCCCCCCCCCCCCCCCGCCCTGTTTTTCCTCTGGAAGAAGACTCCTGTGGTCTTCAGTTTGCTAGGATGTTCCTCGGCTTTTGCTCCTCCCTGTGATGTTATTGTAACGGTTGTGTTTCTTACTCCATGTATTTCTGCTCAGTTAAAATAGTTTTTTCTTTTTTTGTATTGCTAATATCTTCCCTATGCCTTTAATATATCCATTAGGACAATTTAAATTTTTAGCATGCCTATTCTGAGTTTTTTTTCTTCTGATAAACTCTTATTCTAGTGTTTTTCTTTTTAAAAAGGCATGCTGCTTAAGTGTTTTGGGCTAATAAGTTCATGTTTCCTTGTCATGTACTTTGTGGCAAAGTCACACTCCAACTCCTTTCCAGCCCAGTGATTTTAGAAATGAATTCCAAATTTTAAAAAAACGTCAGTGCCTGGAACTCGGGACATTCTGATTTGGTTGCCCTGGAAGGTGCCCTAGGTGTAGGGATTTCTGAGATTGTTACTATAATTATCATTTAGATTGTAATTCAGCAGCCTTAGGAGTTTGGAGGGGAAACGGTGGGGAAGAGAAGGTCTGAAGTTAGTTCTGACTTCATCTGTTCGGTTTCCCATGCAGGGCTTACCCCTGAGAATGCCTGTGGGTCTGAGTTGTGGCAGGCGTGACAGGAGACACTGTGTCTCGGGCTGGGCCTGGGGGGGAGAGAGGCAGGAGCCGAGCTCCAGCAGTGTCCCTCCTGTCTGATCCTTCACAGCCGTGCCTGGCTGCCTCTGCTGCAGGCCAAAGCAGCCCTCGTCCCTCTCCCCTCCCCTCCCCTCCCCGCCCCCAATCCCCACCCCCTGCCGCCAGGATCCGTAATTTTCTTGTTAGTTTCTGTCTTTGAACCTCTGTGATGATCTTGGAGGAAGAAGCCAACAATCAGTGCTAGTTTTAGCAATTAGAACTGACAACTCCAAATAGTGGCACTCTTGTTTTCATACCTGTTGTAACTTTAAAGATTGATGTCTTCCTGATTAAGGGTCTCATAAAAAAAAATACATAATTTAGTGCTTCCTCTTTGGAATTCCTCACTGAGAAAATGATCTTAAAAAAATTCATAAAGCTAGTATTTCCTGCTTTTAAATAAGGCCTTTGTAGGCAATTTTGCCAAGTAGCATTTTTAAATATATAAACTATTAGTGAAGGAACTATTATTCATATAGTAGTGTTAATACTTACGTAAGTGTGTAATTTTTACTTTAAACAGTTTCATGTTTAGACTGATTTTTCATTCTTAGTGTATTAGTACCCTCCTTTGTACTCTATAAAAGAATTTTTGACTAGTTTAATAAAGACTCACATTTATATGCATTTTTCCATAGATAGCGGAGTTGGAGCGGGCATTGATTCCTATTACGAATATCTATTGAAAGCCTATGTCTTGCTTGGAGATGACAGTTTTCTGGAAAGATTTAATACAGTAAGTTGATCCAGTTTTGTATTAACTCTAGAGCCAACTTCATGTGAGTGCCAGATTTTGGTAGAAACCCAGCGATCTGAGGGACATTCTGAAAATAATTATTTTTAAATGTGTAGCAGGTTTTTTTTGGTTAGTATTTCCTGGTGGTGTTGGGCAGGGAAGGGGAAGAGCCACATACATCCCCAAAATTAGTCCACAAAATAGTTTTATTGTCATCTCTTATCAGGAGGTTTCAAGAGCTGCCAGTAAGTAATATGTAGATTTGAGTTTTACCTAATATTTCAGACAAGGAAGAGAATTTATCGGAATAAATTACTAGTTAGCTTTTGCCTTTGGATTCTTTTTTTTTTTTTTTTTTTGGAACTTTCGCATGGTCCTTGATCATATCAGGTATGTAGGGCTGTGGAAACTTGGAGAATCTGCTGGGTATTCATTTCAAAAGAGGTCTGTAAGTCTGAAGTCTGGGTCGGAGCCACAGGCATATTTTTAGGGGAATGAGGCAGTGTTATCGAACCTGATTGGATCACCTTTGTCTGTAATCGAAGGAAACTGAAATTAATACAGCAGACTCATCAGCTACATCACTGTCCTTTTTGAAGTGATCTACCATTTCTCTGCCCACCCATCCGTTCACCCACATCACGGTGAGACAGTGTGATGCAGTGGTTAAAGGTACAGGGATCCCTCACCTGTCGTGGGAATTACGTTCCAGAGACCCCCGAGATAGGTGGAAATCCTCGAAGCAGTGGCGTTATATTTACTTTATTATTTATATATATTTTAAGGCTTTGTAAACCCTTCCCACACTCCTGTAAACCTTTCCTACTCTCTTATTAACCTTTCCCGCACTCTTATAAACACTTCATACGCTCTTAAACACTTTCTACACTCTTAAACCTACGTAATTTTAGCAACATATAAAACTCTATATGGGTACTCACCAGTGAAGTATACAGTCGTCCCTCGCCATATTGTAGTCCACTTATTGCGGCTTCACTGTGTCGAGGTTTTTAAAAAACCCGCGCTACAGTGAAGCTGCAACAAGTGAACCACGATAGAGCGAGGGACGACTGTACAGCACTTTTGTTGCCTGGGGTTCCATCCTGGTTGTACCACTGGTTTTCTGACTTTGGTCACATAACTCTACACTGTTTGCCTCTGTTCCTCCTCCACAAAATGTGAGTTCTAGTACTCTGCATTTATAGAGTTTGGGGAGGATTAAATGAGTTAATGCATATGGAGTGATGAAATAGTAGATGAGTTAGGAAGACAAAACTGGTAAGAGTAGTAATAAGTCATCTGTTGGATTATATAACAAGATTTTCTTGAGGTTAATGACGAGAGATTTTTTTTTGGCTCATTATCACTCATGGACTCGAACAGCTCAGCTTGTTACAGTCGAGGAATAACTAGTAGAAGATAAAAGAAGGGGGAAAAGAGTTTTTAGGAGTCTAAGTGGCAGACCTAGCAGACCATAAGAGTAGCAATGGAAATTAGATGCATTAGTTTGGGTAATGGTGAGCATCAGCATATTGTTAGCCAAGGGTCCAAAATTCCTAGATGCAGGAAAAAACTAAACTAATTCTGTTAATCTAGAAGCCTGTAGCTACATTTCAAGAGGATGTAAGAGCGTCCTTGGTCCACAGGGGTATATCACCGTGGGCTAATCCCACAGGACAGTGATACATCTGCTCCCCCGGAAGGTCCCATATCAGTGACAGTCTTCCATATTCTGCATCAGAGTTCAAGGACACAGGGTGCATATACCGGATGTTTTAGAAAGATTTGCGTCTAAAATAATTTAAATATTTACATAATAATGGTGTTGCAAATTTATTCATAGTGCATGAATTCAGGTTTAATTTCTTTACAAGGCTGTTTAATGAAATCCTGTGCTTAGAATAGCTCACCCCTTTCCGTCTCCTTTGCTGAACACCTGCCGTGCCCTTTCAGCACTACGACGCCATCATGCGGTACATCAGCCAGCCCCCGCTTCTGCTCGACGTGCACATCCACAAGCCCATGCTGAACGCGCGCACCTGGATGGACGCGCTGCTCGCCTTCTTTCCAGGTCTGCAGGTAAAACGACCAGACGCTCTGCTGTCCTGATACTGAAGTGAAATAACTGTAACCGAGCGCCCTTGTGATCTCTGAAATTGAAGTACCAACAGAGTCACATTTTAAAATTGTATTAAGGTGTACTTTCTTGTTTATAAAGTGATTATAGATTAAAAAGTCAGGTAATGTTGTTATGTTGACTTTTAGGTCTTAAAGGGGGATATTAGACCTGCTATTGAAACTCATGAAATGTTGTATCAGGTGATTAAAAAACACAATTTTCTACCAGAGGTAAGTACATTATCTTTGGAATTCTAATTTAAATATACAGTAAATTTCTAATTTAAAGACCAAATGTCCATTTTTTTCTATTTTTTCTGTGTTATGTAGTTTATTTTTGGATTACAGAGTATTGTATGTTTTTTCTTTTCTTCATGTGTTCAGAAAAATCTGGTTTATGGTAATTCTGACACTTTACTTACTTATTTTATGTAAAAAAAATCCTGAATTAGTGTTTCTCAACCTTTGCTAATCCATAGCATTCCATATTATTTCATTCTAACTTTTACATATACCCACCAGGGAGACCTTTTTACTTTTTATTTTCTAAAGCTTATTTTATAGAAACGATATACCCTGAGTATACTCTTGCCAATCACACATGTTCCCTGGACATACGGGGAATGCAGCTCTTCCTCATGCTAATTGACGGTTACTCCCCCTGCTTTGTATACACTGTATCAGTAATAGATATTCTTGCTAGCTTCATATGGCAAGATTTTAGTAATATACTTTTTGGCTTTCCAGAAATGTACCATTAAAAATCTCCAAATTCATGTATAGCCTTATTCTGTCCCTGCTTATTCACTGTCCCCTGTGAGAAACCCAAGCATTGCACCAAGTGCTTAGGAATGAATGCTTCCCCAAGGGTTTGCTTTAGAAAGTAGCATTTTATCAGCCTTCAGGTGAGTGGGACTGAGCATTGTAGAAAATTCATATTCCCTCAGCATAAACTAAGGCTTCAACTAAATACATGTTATCGCAACTGGAATTTTATTTGGTTCTCATAAGGGTTTTCGTTTGCCTTTAAATCAGTTGGCTCTGTTACCGAGTAGGTTTCGAGCGAGACTACTTTTATTTTTAAATAATGCCTTCCTTATTCCACAGAGAATGTGAGGCTGTTTAAAAGAAAGCATAAGCAAAAATAGAAATATGAGGACTGGGGACTTCATTAAGAGAACAGCAGAGACAGGGAGAAAGGAGACACAGTTGTGTGGGACTGTCAGGCCCCATGTGGTGTCACTACTCAGTTTCACAGTTTTTCTGAGCTTCTCAGCGGCCACAGTGATTATTTACATTTCATTTAATTGTTACTGATAGGAGCCTTAGCAAAGATGAATCGTGGTTTTTAAGCAGTGAAAATTTTTATTGTACAGATGAAAATTTTTATCAGTATTCTAATGATTTTTACTTGGTTTTGGTCTAATTTCTATACTACTGTATATTTTAGGCCTAGTTTATTATTTTTTAATCACTTTTTTTCCTATTTGAATATTTTTTCTCTAGGCATTTACCACAGATTTCAGAGTACATTGGGCTCAACATCCTCTAAGACCAGAATTTGCAGAAAGCACCTACTTCTTGTATAAAGTAAGCTGATCTGCCTTCCTTTTCACTGTTTTGTCTCCCCACCGCCCTTCTCTGTTATAAGAGTAATTGGGCTCTCAGAGTCCTCGTTCAGTGTTGTGCTGGTTGGACACATCAGGGGTCTTACTCACCCAGCTCCTAGAGGTATTGGGAGAGGCAAGAACTGATAGCTGAGTTTTATGCCTTTTCACGATAGCCATGTAATCATTTCTTTAAAGAGAAATTTTATATTCTAGAGCTGCTTTCTACAGCATGCCTCTTGCCTTCCTTTAATCAGAAAACCTTCTGGGCATTGGAAACTTTTGTCAAGGTTAAGATACACAATTGGATGGCTTTCCAGTGGTGTGTTTAAGTAATTATATAAAGCAGATTCCACGGCTTATTTTCAGAGCTAGGTTCTATGTAACTTGTGTTCCTGTGCCTGACACAATGCCTGGCACCTAGTAGGTACTCAATAAATATTTGATAAATGAATGTATGGTAATATATAAGCTATATATGTGTATATATTCTCCTTTTTAATAGGCTACAGGAGACCCTTACTACCTTGAAGTAGGGAAAACACTTATTGAAAATTTAAATAAATATGCTAGAGTGCCTTGCGGATTTGCTGCCATGAAGGATGTCCGTACTGGAAGTCATGAGGACAGGTAACGCATTCCCCAAAATTCGGCTGTTCGAGTTCGGACACCTTAATCCTCTGCAGAGGGTGTGTGAAGGTGCAAACCGTAGTTTGTTGGTTTTATTTTTAACTCTCCTGAATGGGCTTGTTTTAAATTGTTTGAAAAGTGTATTTTTATCATAGTGCCTGGCATAGAGAAGATGCTCAGACGATTTTTAAAAAGATGAACAAATGACTGTTAAATGTCAGAACCTTGGTATTAGGAGTACTAGGAATATTGAGGTTTTATTTTTCCTTTGCCAATAGTTCTTTTATGCTATATAAAATGTTAGAAATTATCGAGGTGCTGATGAAAAATCTGGATTATGATCTGTGTTCGGCCAAGAATTCCGCAAAAACCATGTCATGGTCAGTGTGTGTATTACTCACTCTGTTGCAGATCTGGAGGCTGGGAAAGATGGTGGGTGTTTCTGTGTCACTGGGCGCTGGATAGGTGTAGACGCACGAATTACTCAAGATACAAAAAACGCGCTTTGGTTAAGGTGATGTTCAGTAGCATTTCAGTTATTCTAAAAGAATAGTAAAGCTTCTTTGTTCATTTGGTTAGCAAATGTTCATTCCACAAATATTTACCCAGGTGTTTTATGTGCCAGAGTTGTAGTATTTTTGAGGATTAATGATATGGAGACATGTCTTTTCTGTCATTGAATCGCTGAGGACAGGCAGATAAACGGGCTTTAAAACATTGTGTAAGTGCCATGAAGCATATTAAAGGGACATGGAATGCAAAGTGAGATGTGGTAGTCCCTGAACAGTTTGTGGAAGGTCCTGTGTCCTTCATCTACTCCCGGTTGTCCCTTGGCCCCTCCCTCAGAGTGTTTGGGTAGTTGTTCGTCCTGACACCTCCTTCCCTGACCGCAGCTGACGCAGGAGCAAGGATGGGTTCCCGAAAGCGGGCACACAGAGCAGACGGCCTGTGAGTCCACACTGCTCCCTGCGTCCTCCTAGGCGCTCTTCTGACGAAGCACTTTCGGTGTGTACAACAGCCTTCTGATGTGGCATTCCTGGTATAATCTCCCTTTTCCACGCGGAGAGACCAAGGCACAGAGAGGTTAGGGAACGTGCCCAGGGGCACACAATTGGTAAGGTTAAGTCATTCTAATCAAGGCAGATTGGCTTTTGACTACAGTGCTAATTAATCACTTACTGTATGCGAGGCACTGCACTTCATTAACCTTGAGGATGGAAAGATAAATTAGAATCAGTCCCTGTCCTCTCATGACTTGTAGTCAGTGAAAATAGGTGTGTAAGGAATTCACTACGAAGCACAGCCTTGTGATAGGTGCTGCAGTAGAAAGAGGAGTAGCAGGCTGAGGGACTAGAGAACTTGTTCAACAAGTTCTAGTTTTCTAAATGTAATACCCCCCCACACTGAGTATTCCTTATATGGCATTGTTTCGGGACCTCTTACCCACTGCCTTCGCTCCATTCTGATTGTATTCCAGCATATACAGCGTCTCTTAAAATAGCATGTCCAGAACTAACCACACTCTAGGCATGCCTGGCACATCAGCACCGTTGCCGTCTGGATCCGGGCCCGAGGTTGCTCATTTTCTGAGGGGCTGATGGGCTTACACTCCATGCAGTTGAGGGTCGCTGGGTCATCAGCTTACGGCAGCATGCACCCCTCTGATGCACTGGGCCCAGGAAAAGGCTGAGAACCACTGATCTTCGTCATACTGTGCTACTGGACGTGCTTTAGATTTTTAGGCAGCTTTATTATGTTCAGCTCACAGCGAACTTCTGGCCAGCCGGTCCCAGATACTCCATTACGACCTGGTGACAAAGGGGCATTCCCCACGCTGCTCCTGGGCTACTGGACTCTTTTTTAGTGGAAACTTAGAACTTTTTACTTATCCCAGCAAAATTTCATGGTTTCTTGTTTTGGGGGTTTTTTAGTGCTTTAGACCAAAAAGAGAACTTGATTCTCATCTCAGTCATCTAATGTATTAGCTCAGCTTCCTGTTTTCGGTGATCTGCAGTTTAGATAAGCATGCCTTAAAAATTTCCACCTACAGTTTTGGGAAGAATGTTGGCCAGGACCACGACTTCATGGCTTTCTGTTATGGGCTCTCCGCCTTTGGCTGCCCCCTCCCCGGCGGGCCTTCCAGTGCCGTTGTCTGGCTCCCCAGTGTCTGTATTTTCCTAGTAGTAGGTGACCGCTGGAGACAATTTAGATGGCAAAAAGAGTATGAGGACCTCCCTAAGACACTTTCCCTACTTGACCACCCTAAGATAACCACTGCTGGAAATTTGATGGACAGTCTTCCAGACATTTTTAATGCCCGTGTGTTTGCACGTGTGTATGTGTTTATTGACTTTTAACACAAATTGGGTAGATAAGATACCCAACGTGCCAGCTTTACAAAACTCATACGTAGTGACCACCCATGTCTTTATTCTTTCCCGAGTATTTCCAGGTGTTTCTCTGTTTTGTAATCAGTTCTAGAATTTGTCAAAAATCAGCATCCTGCTCATGAGTCTACAGTTCTCAAGCTAGCATTTGCTCATGATAATAACTGTCAGTCCTTTGGAAAATGTTAACTCATTGTAGGTGTACGGCAGGTGGAGAGGGAAGTGTTTTATCTGTTCTGTAGAGACTGACATCTGAAATGTTCAAAAAGGTTTTGAAGCATGTCAGGTGAGTTGTTGTTTCAGAGTGAAACATCATTTATGTGTAGGGAGGAGAATGGTGGTTCTACTTTTGAGCCCGTGTGTATACGCCGGGCACTATGCTGCATAACTGACACAGAGCACCTCATTTCATCTTCACACAAGTGTCAGGTGTGTAGTGATGATCTTCACAGAAGAATGTGCTGAAGTTCACAGTCCCTGTATAACATCGGCACGGTCAGGGGAAGGTCTTTTCTGTCTCCAAAACCCATGTTCTTTGCCACTGTGTTTCACCACCTCTCCAGTTCATTCTTTAGTAATGCTGTGTAGACTTGCATTCAATTCATTAAATGTCTGTTGAGTGCCTACTGTGTGCCAGGAGTTGTGCTTGGCCAGAGGTATGAAACTGTTCAACCTGTCCAGCAAACTGCAAGTTATTTATTACTGTCAAAAGCCAAGATGCTTTGGGAGGCAGTCCTTTAATTAAGTTTCATATTACTGTCACTCCATCTAACAGCCATGTTCGTTTTCTGCCACTTTGAATTTTATTAAAGCTTTAAAAAATTATTTATTAAAACATTATGACATTAGTCCATAATGTTACATATTTTTATTGCTTTTATTTTTCTTCACAGGTATTTATAGTTATACTCTGTGTGATTTTGTTATTCTTTTTTTCATGCAACTTTTTGTACCTGATTATCTTGCCCTTAAAGCCTTTTTGTTTATCACTTGAATAGCTGCACAGTAAACCCCATCAAAGTTGTACTACTTCATCCTGTTCAGTTAATATTAGTTGAAGATTATACGGTTCTCAGTAGTAGCGTTTCTCTGCATTACCTCCCGGCTGCTGGCTCCCTGTAGAGGAAGTGGCGCGCTCTCCCTCGCTGGAAGGCCAGTGGGAGAATCTGGCCTGCAGTATAGGCAAGACCCAGTGTGCCTGTGTGGGGGGCAGGTGCACTGGGGTTCTTGATTTCCTTGGGAAACACTCGGAGCCCAGGCCGTCACCGCCAGGGATAGATGAGTTCTTCTGTTGTGTGGACGTCTGAATTGGTGTAGACAGATCAGCCCCTGGACTCTGGCCTTCAGATTGTTGGCATTAGGGTATTCTTATGCTCTTAAATTTATTTGTGACCTCTTATTTTAGGATGGATTCTTTCTTCTTGGCTGAAATGTTTAAATATCTTTACCTGTTATTTGCGGATAAAGAAGATATTATTTTTGACATAGAAGATTATATATTCACAACAGAAGCTCACCTCTTACCTCTTTGGCTCTCCACTACTAATCAAAGCACCTCCAAGAAGAACACAGTAGGTTATGTTTTTTGATCACAGTCTTATTTCATCTTTTACTTCTCTGTGTTTGTTTTATTTTTCCAAGTGGAAAGTAGTCCATGACTAGAATTCAATAACTGTAGTGTGGTGGGAGGAAAAGTACACTCGATGTTTTCTTAACTTTGTTTTATTGCATCCTGTGTACACTTACATTTTATTTAATATCTCCTTTGAACAAAGTATAATGTTAGGTGAAATAGTCACACGTAACGTTCTTTTACATTGTAGACTTCAGAGTATATAGAACTGGATGACAGCAATTTCGACTGGACTTGTCCAAACACTCAGATTCTCTTCCCTAATGACCCGCTGTACGCTCAGAGCATTCGCGAGCCCTTGAAAAATGTGGTGGATAAGAGCTGCCCCCGAGGCATCATCAGAGTGTAAGATGTCTTGTTTTACGTTTCCGACCGTTATCGGGGCTATTCTCAGTAGGCGACAGAGAACACAGGGGACATGTAAGGGCGGACAGGTACCACTCAGCCCAAAAGTGTTGAGGTGTGCGGTCTCACTGACTCAAACAAAAACTGCTAGTAAAGTTAGATAGCAAAGCTTATTCTGCAGTGTGTTTTATTATTAGGAAAATTTCCTGTTTATGCTGTTTAATGAACTTAATAGTCAGTGGGCAGCATATAATTTCAGCTTGTATAGCTCATTTTTACACAGAATAGTTTCATCAAATATTTTCATATATCTCATATATGTAGAAAATATTCTTCCTTTTACCTGTAGCTTTTGTGTAGTGGAAATATAGCTTTTCCTTTGTTTGATTTTGTTTTTTCACAAGGTGCTTATTCTTAGTTGTTAAATAGGATTTTGGCCTTAATGAGTTCATTTTATTCCAAGTAGTTAAATTAGAAAGGCCATTAATAGGAAATAAAAATTAAAAACTTTTAGTCAGTGTTATCTGTCACTGATACAACTATTGTTTTGCTTTTAAAATATGGGGAGAAAAAAACTCTTTTTTAAGGAAGAAATCAGTAGTAACACATCCCAAAGCCAACCTACTCTGTGCTTTCAAGTGGTTATAATTCTGTTTACTAATACTACCTTACGGATAATACATGGTCTTACAACTGTAAAATAATTATATTTAAAAGCTATACCACTTATTAATATCCTAAGATACATATATAGGTTAATGCCTGTTTCCAGTTAGTCCATTTTCACTAGTTCTAAAACTAGCAATTTTGCAAGTATCTAACATTATTTTTATTTGCTTTATGTTTTTCCCCAGTTCTGACTTGTAGTTTTTTAAGCCTTGCCTATAATTGCTTTTAGCAGAGAGGAGAGTTTCAGGAGTGGAGCTAAACCCCCTCTGAGAGCCAGAGATTTCATGGCCACTAACCCCGAGCACTTAGAAATCTTGAAGAAGATGGGGGTGAGTTTGATTCACCTCAAAGATGGGAGAGTCCAGTTGGTTCAACATGCAATCCAAGTAAGACATTGCTGTACTAACTAGGTCCAACTCTGCTGTTTCTGGTCTCGTTTGCTTTAATAAGATAATGATAGTGGGCTTTTAAAAACCATTTAAAGTATGGGTTAAAGTTATAGACTCAAAGTTTTAGGACTTGAAAATACGTTGGAAAGCCATCTAATTCAGCCCCTGCATGCTGCAGTGCAACTGAATCTCGAATAGGCTGGGTAGTTCGCTTTAGTCAATCAAGTCAAATACAGGACTCACGTCTGAGTTCTCTGTTTCTCAATCTCTTGTCTTTCCACTATGTTTATTTACAGCATAATCGTGTAATAATTAGTTTAATATTTATATCTACATTTTACATTGTTTTAGTTTCCAAAGAGCTACTGAATCTAAGCATTTTATTCACTATAGAAATCAAAATTTGCATTCATTTGTCTATGTATAAAAAAGTTAACATGTCTTTTGGGGAAATTTTTATTGATTTATTGATTTTAAAAGTATTTATAGCATGAGGTCTTTAAAGCATTCATCTTATTGGTACATTACTTCTGAGAAAACGACATAGTTTGCTAAGTAATTTCAACCTAGAACCATAACCAGGTATCTGTAAACCTTACACTCACACCTCCCACAGCTCCCCCTACCCCTCAGATTTCTGTCTCCTCTTTGTTCCTGCCACGTCCATCCTTTCTTCAAAGAACATTCTGCCTGCTTCCTTATGTGTCACTCACCCTTCCACTCCTCAGGAGGAGTGGCATCTCCAGTGACATTTAGGCCACCAGTGACATCATTGCCACCCAGTGGCCTCCTAATCCTCATAGGATGGAGCTGTCCTGCAGCTGTTGACTGACCCCCTTTTAGAGCATCCCCCTTCCTTGGCCCCCAGGGGCGCCCAGCAGCGTACATCTTCCCACGGCCCGCTCCTGCCGCTGTAGCTGTCCCTCAGCACAGCCGCCGGGCCCGGGTCCCCGTGTTCTCTCTGTGGTGGTGTTCAGCAGCCCGCCTGTCCCTGCGGTTCAGCCGCCATCTCTGCACACTGGGCGGCTTAGATAGTCTTAGTAACCCTGACTCCTGACTTTACTCTTAAAGCCAGCTTGGACCTCCCTGTCATACGTTCTGCACCCCAGCCTCAGCCTGTGCCAACCTGAATCACCTCTTCCGGCCCCCGCCTCAGTCCGTCCCTCCTCCTCCGTGTCCCCATCTCAGCAGACACACCACCCTCCTCTGAGTCACCAGAATAGGACATCTCAGGACAGGCTTCAGCATCTCTGTCTCCCAGCCCCCCCCCCCCCCCCCCCCCCCCGATCAGGCCCCCCTGGCTTTTCTTGTCAAGTGGCAGGAATCCATCTTTTTTCCACCGTAGTCGGGCATTCTTCAGGTTTTCCTCTGTAAAAACTCCATTCAAATGTCATTCCAAGTATTTTCCAGATCCACACTGGCACCACTGGTCATTTCCTTGTCCACTTTCCCACCTGAAAAATTTAACGTAGCTAATTTTACATGTCTCTCTCCTCTAGATATAACCTTCTTACAGGTTGTCTCCCCAGTGTCTGGTCAAGTGCTGGAATAGAATAGTCGCCTGATAAACATGTTTTGAATTTAATCTGGTAGTTGGTTCATAGTTTCCAAGAAAGGAAGCACGGATCAAGTGTGAGGTTGGCTTCCTGAAAGGGGAGGCCGTGGCGAAAACCGGCAGAATGAGCATTCAGTCACTGGGTGGCTGTCAGTTCTCAGTTTGTGTCGAAAGTTTTTATAGAACATTGAAAGATATTGGTAAAAACGACAGATGGAATTTTCAGGAAATGTTTCTAGAAGTAATATTTTTTAGAACAAATTGGGCCATAAATATTTGGTAGGGGCCAAAACTGAAAAGAAAAGATTTACAGTGGAAGACTTGAGAAATCAAAAAGTTGAATGTTTGCAGAAGAGAAACACAAAAAAGAAAAGAAAAGTGGGCCGTTCCCCGAAAGGATGAACCGTGTTTCTTGTGCAGGCTGCCAGCTCCATCGACGCGGAAGACGGGCTGCGGTTCATGCAGGAGATGATCGAGCTGTCCAGCCAGCAGCAGAAGGAGCAGCAGCTGCCCCCGCGGGCCGTGCAGGTCGTGTCCCGCCCGTTCTTCGGCCGGGTGGTGCTCACGGCCGGCCCGGCCCAGTTCGGGCTCGACCTGTCCAAGCACAAGGAGGTGAGCGCACTCCTGATCGCGCTTGCGGAAGCCGAGCTAACGATGCTGTTCGAGTGTTGTCTAGTTTCTTAGTCTCCTTTCTGACTTGGCAGTTTAAATTCATTTTGAAGACCCGAATCTTCAATATCCCAGAATAAAATAAAGTTAAAAGCATATCTTGAAATTTTCGAGTCTTAGTTTATATAGACATTATGTTTTCAGAATTTTATTTAAAATATTGTTTGGATACTGTTCCAATTCTTGGTCTCTTCTCTAAATTAGTACCGTGAATCTAAAATGGTTTTCAGGTTTGTTTTTTAACAACTGCTAAAACGTTCTTTGGACAAAAATTGGACTCGTAGGCTCCACCTCGTGCCAAGGTGCTCAAGTGAAACCTCTTAAAACCTCTGCTTAAGACCTGTTTTGCTCATCAGTTTTTGTTAGTGTTTGTGTATTTAATGTGGGGCCCAAGACAACTCTTCTTCCACTGTGGCCCAGAGATTCCAAAAGGTCGGACACTTCTAAAAACATGCTTTTAAAAACTTATTACCCCTGATTTAGACAAAGTCTGTGTGCATTTTAAAGCTAGGTAGGTTCATAGACTGCTTCACCCATTCAGCGACTCTTCACTGAGTTGCTGCTGCATCCAGGCACTGTGTTAGATGTTTGCCATCCGTGCAGTTTACAGGCTCTGTGCAGACCCGTGCCCTCCCCCAGCACGTTTCCATCCTAGCGCGGCAGTTTTCAGCCGGCGTGCTGCGAGTGTGTTTAAAATACACACAGCACCTGACTGTTCAGTCAGGGGCACTGGCCTCTCTTCCCTTAGACTGTCAGATAAACGACAATGGCCAACACCACAATAGCCATGTAGTGTAAATGAATCAAAATTATACCTATTTTTTTGTCAGATCAGCAAAAAAATATTTTTTGGTGTGCTGCAGAATTTCCGTAATTAGTTTGTGTGTGCCATGAGGTGAAAAAGGTTAAAAACTGCTGTTCCAGAGGAGTATGAAAACACTTTAGCACTACTGACCTTGAGACCCGTGTTGTGTGTGGGCGTGGGCGCGTGTGAGTCTGCCCTCAGGCTCCAGCGCCACCACTTACTGCCATTGTGTCTTAGAGCAAATTATGTAGCCCGAGGCTCAGTTTCCGCATGTGCAAAATTAGGTGCTATCTGTATCGTTTCATTCAGGGTTGTTATAAGGATCAGGTTTAGTAATTTACGTAAAGTGCTTTATAAACTTCCAAGCACGATAGAAAGATTGGCGGTATGCTATGACATGCAAAATGTTCAAAGCAGAAGTTAATGTTAACTATATATTGGACGTGATGGCGTTACTAAAAAAATGAGATCTACCTAAAGCTCTAGATATGGAACTATTTTAATGACTAGGTAGTGATTTGAGAAGATAAAAGAATATTTGTTATCTATATTTTGACAGACAAGAGGATTTGTCGCAAGCAGCAAACCATACAATGGTTGTTCAGAGCTGACCAACCCCGAGGCAGTGGTGGGGAAGATCGCCTTGATACAGAGAGGACAGTGCATGTTTGCGGAGAAGGCTCGCCACATCCAGAACGCGGGAGCCATCGGCGGCATTGTCATCGGTACGTCGTCCTCGCAGCCGCCCGATCCGCTGGCTGGAAGGGAGTCGTTTGCAGGACTTGTCCTTCTGTTTCCCAAAATTGCACAAAAAGTGTGTCGTATTTTTACTTGACTAGACGGCATACTGAACAGGCAGTCCACAGACTCTTAGTGATCTCCGTAGGTCTCTTATCTTTTCTGAAGGTACTTAGGGACAGGTGTGAAGGTGGGTAGAGGTGGGTGGTAAAGACAGCCAACATCATGGATGAGAAAATGTGCCCACAAGACCCAGAGCCCCCAAGGGGCAGAAGTGCATCCGCCGCCGCCTCCAGTGGGAGCCGCTGGGAGTGTCTCTTCTGCCATGCACACCTGGGTCTGGAGTCGGCCCGTGGCGGACGGAGCGCCCGGCGCGCCCGGCTCTGCCACCAAAGCGTGGTGTCGCATCAGCCCAGCTGTACTGGTCTGTGTCTCCAGTGGAGTGTTTTTTGAGCTGCAGTGAAAATGGTGATAAATATCTTTCAGGAGGTTATAAGGTTGGAAGATACTATATATAAAATGTCTTAGTATAATAGCTGTCATATTGTAAGGATGTGCGCTAGCTGCTAGTAAATTTTTAGCTCCTTGGGCTAAAATTTTTCCCACTGAAATCACAAACTTCCAATCATTGCACTCGTGTATTTCAACCAGTGTGCTTTGATTTTTTATTTTTCATAGAAAATCACCTAATAGCATGACCAGCAGGCTGTGACTGTCAGGGAAACAGAACTTTTTCTGTGCTTTAACTCGGGAGGAGTTCACATTTAGAAAGAACCAAAGACCTGACGTCACGTCCTAAACGCAAAGTCGGTTCTCTTGCCAGCTTCTCTCACAGGGGAAATCCACTTTGAATCTTTTCTCTGTTCAGTAGAGATTTCCTTTTTGAATTTAGGGTAAGTAAAAATTATGACATTTAAAACATTAGGATTTATTTCAGTGGAAAGGTGTTTACTATTCCTTTTGCTTATCACATATGGACACTCCGGTGTTGGTAACTTAATGAATGCGTAAATTCCATTAGTTATGTGAGTATTGGGAGAGTTCTGCTTCCTTACTTAAGTCAGTGGTTGGCAGACTCCAGCCTGCAGGCCAGCTCCGGCTCACTGCCTGTTTCTGGAAAGAGGGTTATTGGGACGCGCCTGCCAGTACGTTATGTCTTACCCGTGCCGCCTCCCTGTGGTGGCGGTGGTGGGGTGTGGCTGCAGCGGCAGGGACCTGGAAAGCTGCAAATACTCTCTGCTTGGCAAACTACACAAAACGTTTGCTGGTGCCCGACTTAAATCATTCTTTTATCCTTCACTATTTTCCGCACTGAGACTTTTTTAAAGAATTTAATAGCTTGACAACACTATCATTTCAAATATCTCTTACTGAGAGGAAAGGTGTGTTAAAAATAAAGTCTGAACATATGTAGAAGACTTGAGAGTTCCCCTGTTGGCGGTGAAGTTTCTGATTCTCACGCATTCTCTGCTCCGCAGGGTGTGTCAGGGCAGGCGTTTTCTGTTTCTTACAGAATCCTCCACTGAGTTCTGTGAGTTAATAAGTTAAGAGGCAATGATCCTTATTCAAAACTTAATCTTTGAAGGGAAACATGCCCCTGTTGTAACTTACTTTCCCTAAGTATCTTTTGTTTGTTTCTGATAAGGTATTTGGTTTTTAGTGGTTTTAATTGAATATAAATGAGCAAATGAGGACTTTGTTATTTTTTATTGCAAGTGCTAGAAGTGCAGGTTATCTTAGAAATCATCTGGCTGCAAGACACAGTTTATTTAAGCTGGTTTAGGAAGAGAGGTTGGTTTATGATATGGAAAGCGGATTATTGTCATTGAACCAAGAGTAAGAAATGAAACGGAACATTCTGAGGAAGTGGCAGTGGCACTAAAAGTCCTCAGGAAACGTCACGTTTTTCATCTCGCTGTCTCTGGGTCCCGCCTGAGGCGCAGAGGGCAGAACTCTGCATTCCTCTGTAGTGTGGCTTCCCTCTCCAGCTTCTCCCCAGCCTGCTCCCCTTTTGCTCACCAGTTCCCAGATGGCCATTCCCACTGCTAACACTCCCACTGATTTCTTCGTGCCACTTGCGGGTCCCCCAGAGAGACCGAGGATCAGGAGCCCTCCGTTGTCTGATCAGTGATTGCTAAGGGGTGGGTCCTACATGATATTTTCCACTCAGCAGGGCCCATCACAGCAAGCCCTCTGAGAAGGGCGGGCAGGCTCTCCAGGGAGACTGGCATGTGAGATTAAGGGTGGACATGACTGGTGTCACCAGTAAAAGAGTATTCAGCGCTCTGGCTGATGTAGCTCAGTGGATTGAGCACTGGCCTGTGAAACGAAAGGTTGCTGGTTCGATTCCTGGTCAGGGCACTTGCCAGGGTTACTAGCCTAAATAAAATATTTTTTAAAAACAGTATTTAGCTGTTCTACTACTATTATTTTTTTTGAAGGAGAAAAGGAGAGAAATATTGATATGAGAGAGAAACATCTGTCTGTTGCCTCTCATGCCACACCCTATCTGGGGAGGAACCCGAGACCCAGGCGCGTGCCCCAGCCGGGACTCAAACTGGTGACCCTTCGCTCTGCGGATGGTGCCCAGCCAACTGAGCTGCACCAGCCAGGGCCTGGTGCTCTCACCCGTGCACAGTGACAGACGTGCCCACTCCTCCTCACACGGGAGAACCGCTACAGTCCTAACTGTTCTTTGTGACTAGTATTTAAAACACAGTCATCATTTTGTAATTTGGTAAAAGAATATTATGCCATTAGAGGAAATCTTAAACAGCAGTAAAATTTCATTCATAGTTCTTTTTTTTTTTAAGATTTTATTTATTTATTTTTAGAGAGGGGAAGGGAGGGAGAAAGAGAGAGAGAAATATCAATGTGTGGTTGCCTCTCGTGCCCTCCCTAGTGGGGGCCTGGCCTGCAACCTAGGCACGTGCCCTGACTGCGAATCGAACCAGTGACCCTTTGGTTTGCAGTCCACACTCAGTCCACTGAGCTATACTAGCCAGGGCTCATTCATAGTTCTATCTTTTTCATCTAACCCTTTGATTTTTTCCCATTTCTAGTCTTTTTCATAAGTGTATGAAATTTTTAATCATATCATAGAATTTTATGTTCTCGTTTTTTCAAGTAACATTTTGTTCTTCCGTGTGTTCCATCCAGTAGTCCGTGGTAACGTGTGTATGGTGGCTCACAGTTGTCCACGAGTGCAGTCCGTAGGCACTGTGGCAGACCTCTGTGGGCCCAGACCACGTGCTGCTCTTGCAGCACTTCCTCAGGATGAACTTCTGGGGGTAGAACTCGCGGGCCCAGCGAGCCTGCCGGTTTGGCTCTTGGTGCCTAGAGTGCGTGCTGCCGGCAGGTGCCGCGCAGGAACGGTGGGCAGATGGACCTCTCCAGGGGACGACGGTTTTCATTAGTCGCTCTCTCCATTTCTCCGGCTAGATGACAATGAGGGGAGCAGCAGTGACACTGCCCCTCTGTTCCAGATGGCCGGGGACGGGAAGGACACCGATGACATCAAGATCCCCATGCTGTTCTTGTTCAGCAAAGAAGGAAGCATCATTCTGGATGCTCTCCGGGAGTACGAGGAGGTGGAGGTGCTGCTTTCAGACAAAGCGAAAGACCGAGGTGAGCGTCAAGTGGTTTGTTTTCTTTAACGCAGTTTAGCCTCAGCTTGACTAGTTTTATGACAGAAGCGAGTGACAGAAACTTAATTTGGTTGACTGGTAAAATAAGCACAATTTTTAGAAGACGGTTTCAAAATAAATTTTTCATTTGGAAATAAGAGTAATAACATTGATTTGGCTTTGTTTGCAAAGTGAGGATGTTTTTAGAATTCTGTTTTAATGTGTGATTTACAATCTGTGCTTTGATTCTGCCCGGTGATACAAATACTAGAGATGACAACCTCAGCGGAGTCATTTTACCACCCACAGAATTCAGCACTCAGTCCCACTGACGCTGCGTCTTGCGTGTCTTGTGTGAGGAGGGAAGGGGGCTGGGCAGAGCCGTGTTGTCTCCAGTCTAATGGAAACTGGGCTTCACCAGCTGCCTGTGGTCACGTGGCCACGGCCGTGGTGCAGGCAGTAGAAACCCAGCGGCTTCTCCCCACTGAGATAGACCCGCGTGTAGGCCACAGGAGCTGCAGGCGGCTGCTGTCTGAAGAACAAGATGGCACGCCTTACTAACGCATGAGGGTGCATGCCTGAGGCCACAGTGTGTGTGAGTGATTTGAATGATCCTTGAAACCCAAATGATTGGGTAAATGCAAGGTCTTACTAGTGTTCTTTATAGCTCCACCCCCAGGAGCAGGGAGAGCTGAGGGGAGGTGGGCCATCAGACGCGGACTGCGACCCTGCCTAGGGCAGCAGTCTCTCCGACCCTCCAGAGACACCCACGGCGGGAGCTGTGCAATTTGTATATGGCTGTTGAGTCCCTGGGGTGTGTGTTTGACAGATATGAAGGAAACTGATTCCATTCATTATAACTTCCCCGTGGAACAGTAAAAAAAAGAAGAAAACAAAGTTTTGCAGTAATCTGTTGCTATCCAAATCCGTGTTTGCTCTTGTCTTTCCATGTTGCTTTCTTCTCCTTTGAGAGTCTTTCAAATGCCCGCTGCAGGAGAGCAGTGCGATGAATAGGGTGTGTGTGTGCAAAGGTGCTACGCGTGGACGCTATGGCAGAGGGTCCTCGTCTCCCCCGATCCTCCTGCGTACCTGGTGTTCGTTATGCGCCCGTTTTCTCAACTCAGACCTTTCCTCGTGTGTGCATCTAGGCACATCCCGCAGGCAAATTACTATTCCATGCGACTCTTTAATGCCTTTGCTTTTCCCCTCCTATTTTGTGCTACCATTGGAATTTCAGCAGCAATATTAAAAGGTAAAATGACTCCAAGCTACATTATTAACAGTAGTAAGTATCTCAATTAATAAGCCTTAAATTACCTATGTATATATGTATGTGTATATGTGTATAAATACGCATACATATATATGCACACGTACATGTACATATATATGATTTTGTTTAAGCAGATACCATGATAGTATCTGGTTTAATACAATCTGAATTTTTTCATGACTAGTCAGGTGTTCTGTGATAATTCTTTATGGATCCTGTTATATTAAAACGTCTACATTAAATGTCCTGTATAATAAGGATTCACTAGTCCATGTTCATGCAAGAGTCACTAACAAAAACATGGTTGTTTTGGCATGTATTACTTTTGGTCACTTTTTACTTGAACACAGTGTAAAATATTTAAAATATTGACTTGTTTTAAAAATGCATATGTCTGTAAGAGTGCATGAGCTTAGGACTATAAGATTATGTAAAAGCATGTGCTTCCCATAACAGAGATAGATGATACAAAAATAACAATTCTGCTCTGGCTGGCGTAGCTCAGTGGATTGAGCACGGGCTGCGAACCCAAGTGTCGCAGGTTCGATTCCCAGTCAGGTCACATGCCTGGGTTGCAGGCCACGGCCCCCAGGAACTGCACATTGATGTTTCTCTCTCTCTCTCTCTCTCTCTCTCTCTCTCTCTCTCTCTTTCTCTCTCTCTCCCTCCCTCCCCTCTCTAAAATATTAAATAAATAAAATCTTTAAAAAAAAAAGAATTCTGTTATTACCAACAGAAATGATCTGAACAGTATTCCCTTAAGAACCTGGCAGTAAAGGGGTTTTATTTAAACTGTAGCATGTATTTTAAAGTTTTACTAGTCTATAAATGTATTGAACTGTGGTTCTGTATTAGTGATCTTTTTAGCGAGTCTTTAAAAACTCCCCTTTGTGTAGCTATTTCAAGAACTGTAGAGCTATAGTAACTAAATCAGCAACAAGTTACAGTGTAATTGTTAATATTTATTCATGTAAAACATCATTGATGATGGTGTTAGGAAACTGAGTGCTTTATTCAGTTGGGAACGTCTGCTAAGAAGCGAGTGTCCGCGGTGGCCGCCGTCAGCGTGCCCCGCGCCGTGGCTGCACGTGTCATGTTGTCCCTGCATCCGAGTCCGCTCGTCGGAAGGGTCAGTTCCCGAGTCCGACTGCAGACCCTTGAGTCAGACCTTCTGAAGGCAGAGAGTCAGAATCTGACATTGTAAACAAGCATCCCAGGCACTTGCACACTTTGGGAAACACTGAACAAGACTAAGAAGGCACCCCTTTTAATCTCCCAGCTTGTATGTGGACATACTGTACCATCGAGGGTCGTAAGTGCACCAGATAGTACCTTCCTTAACCTCCGAGCAGCCCGGTGCCCTCCAGAGCGCCTCACTCCTCAGACACGCACTTCCCTCCTAAAGGCACACGGGTTTGACTGGGCAGGCCTTCCCACACAGTAGTACAGAAGGAGAAGGCCCAGAGCAAGCCCCCCCCCGCCCTCATTCCAATGGTAAGGCCCAGCATTACTGTGGAAATATCCTCAGTCACCTGGTCTCCCAGCAAGAGTGTTCAGACACCGCATGGGGCAGTCCCTTCTGATCTGCAGTTTCCTTCTCCACGGCCTCAGTCACCCTGGTCAGCCGCGGTCCAGAAACGGTAAAGGGAAAGTCTCAGAAACCCGCAGTTCTGACTGTGAGCCATCCACAGGTCCATCTGCACTCGCCCTCTCCCCTGCCCACTCATCACTTAGTAGCCAGGGCAGTTCCACAATGAGAGACCACATCCACATAACTTTTGCTGCAGGATAGTGTTACACTTGTTCTGTATAATTATTAGTTATTGTTGTTAGTCCTCACTGTGTCTGATTTGTAAAGTGAACTTGATTGTAGGTCTGTGTATAGGAAAGTACAAAGAGGGTTCGGTGCTGTCCTTGGCTTCAGGCCCCCACTGGGGGGTTGTGATGTGCCCTTTGTAAATAGAATGTGGGCTAGTGGACGCACTTTCTTTTGAGAAGCGAGAGTTGAGTCCTTTATCAAGGGGAAATGTTGCCTCTTCAGGTCTAACAGCCACACTTCTAAAATGTGAAGTTCTCCGTGGAAATTTGAATACCGTATCTTTCACGTGTCCCATCTTTCCTGAATGTGAAGTTTATGATAGTACTCAATACCAGTCCTAATCCAGTGCCCGTGAGCGAAAGACAGTTTTTACTTTTGGCTCCAAGCTGAAACAGTTTACAATTAAGATTCAGTTTCCTTTTCTCAGGATTATTTCTCAAGGAGAGATAGTCTGTATTTTAGCACAGGTCTGTCTATGCCTGCAGTTTGCGGGGCGGGCCCGTGGGGCCTTAAGAGCCGCGGGCAGATGTGTGCAGGGCTGCTCCTGCCTTTGCATCTGTCTGGTCCGGGGGCAGATGGAGAAGTGTGGGGGCAGATGGGGAAGTGGGGGAAAGAAGGCACGGGGGCTGGGCCTGAACTGGCCGTGTTACCTCTCCTAAGCCTCCCCCGCTGAAGCCGGTCGGGGTAACTGTGTCCTGCAGCTGAACTCTGGGAGTCAGGTTGCTGTTGCAAAGAGTTTGACTCTGAGGAGAAAGTCTGGTGTATGTGCAGATGGCCTCACTGCCAGGAGACTAGCGCCGGGACCCTTCCCGGTAGCAGAACTATGGTCACCTGCCCGCGATCCAACCACGTCACGTATTCTCTCGCACTTCTGCAGTGGCAAAGCCACCTCCCTCTTTCCGGAGGTGCCTGCATGGTCCCTTCAAGCCCCTGAGTCTTTTTCTCTCTGACAGCGTTTAGCCATTCTGAATGCCGAGTTTAAATGCCATCTTCCTTATGACGTTTTCTCTCATTCTCGTCGGTAAAAGTGAAGGGCGCCTATTTGATACAGTTCCCGCTTTGACACCCGTATTACACGGTGCTTTTTTACCTGCTGCTCCCCTCTGGGCTCCTGGCGTTCAGTAAGCGCCGGTTGTGGGGGTGAGTGAGCGGTTACAGAACAGCGGCCCCTGAGTCTTGGCCCGCGGTTCCCTTGGCCTTGCATGACCGGAGCTTCATTTTCTCTTCCTTGCATCTTGAGAGTTTCTTCATTCTTCCTTTGCCTCCAGTGTTTCTGATACACTGTTCCTGAACTTAACAGTGCAGTTGTTAGCTCTTAGGACCTCAAACTCCCTCCCGGGAGGAGAGGCCCCGGGGAAGGAAGGGGTGTGGCGGCGTGACCTGCCCCTGTCCCCCCCCCACTCTGAACGGGTCTTCGCCTTCGCTTGCCCTGCGCCGCCTGTCTGCTGTCATCGGGCACTCATTCCTGCGCACTCGATCTGAGGCTGCGCTCGCTCGTCCTGCCCTCTGATCTCTTTATTCCTGTGCCGATAATGAGACGCTTTGCTGTTCCGAATAAATTCAAACATTTGATAAGGCAACGCTCCTCTCACTAACTCTGTTCAGAACTTCTCGACTTCCCTTTGATGCGTATTCTTCCACAGGAATTTAAAAATAACTCTTACCTGGTCCCAAAAGTAAACAGAAATAAGTAGAAATGGGATTTATTTTAGAATGTATAATTGCATGCTTTATGTATAAATGGGAAAATTTTGTTAAATATTCAGACTTTCCATTCTTAGGAACATACACTTACAAATTTAATCAGATCTTGTTTTTATTTTCATTAAGATTTTATAGTAACTTATTGGTTTATGCCTATTTTTTACCTTCCTTATAAAATACTTTTAATAGTGTTTTCAGAAATTAAGGGTTGCTTCGAGTTTAAATACACAACACAACCTGAAAATAAAGACAATTTGCTCTTTCCCTTTTTGTATATTTACATGGACTATTTTCTTATCCTATTGTATTAGCTAGATTTCTAAAATAACGTTGTATGATAGGTTACCCCAGGGTGGGGTTTTTTGTTGTTTGTTTTGTTTTGTTTTGTTTTTGTTTTGGCCTAAGGACAGTCTTGATTGCTAGATGAGAAGGCACCACACCTTTTCCTGTCCTTCTGAATTAGATGAATGCCATCTGGAGAGAAGAAACCTGAAGGTTTCTGTTGGTGGCTGCGCTCCCTCGAATTCCGGGAGCCTAGCGTCAGGGAGCCGTGAGCCTCCAGCTCCCCGCTTTCTCTTCCTCGGGCCCCCACGTGGCTTCCTGGTTGTGTCATTGCCATGCGCCCTTTCACAGCTGCGGGGAGAATACATCCTCGCGCCCCACCTCTCCCTGCCCCAACACAGGACCGGTAATCCTGCCTCACCCGTTGGTGTGTATGCGCGCCCCCACCTACACTACCTGCAGGCCTGTGTTTCCTTCACGCTCTCTGGTTTAGAAGAGGCCCATCTCCCCTCCCTGGTTTGACAGACTAATCCACTTACCTTTCAAATCTCAGTTCTAGTGTCAGCCTCTGATGAAACCTTCAGGGCCCCTCATTACCCTTTTCTAACCCCAGAACACTGCCACAGAGTGCTTCGCCTACTGTGTGATGCTGTGGAAGGGTCCTTCTCCCGCCCCTGGGCTGCAAGACCCAGAGAGGCAGGTCTGGTGGTTGGTTCAGTTCGTTCTACCCCAATGCCACACAGCGGACACTCAGGAGCTGTTGGCCCCCTGACCGCAGAGACCCTGGGAGGGTGCCGCCTGTGGGCGTGGCTGCTGCCGAAGCGACACGTTGTTGGAACCCTGCGTGAAACGCCTCTGCTGGGTTCACCGTGTATTCATTATGAGAGGGTTTGACTTACTGTTCAGCCTTCCAGGAGATTTTAAATGATTGTAGCTAATAATTCATAAACCCAACAATAATGAAATAGAAGTTGTATATATAATCTGTTATCTTTATGAAAGTATTTTATTTAATCACATTAATGCTCTTAAATCACCCAGAATTTTATGGTATCTGCATTTTTATGGCTTACCAAGTGGGAATTTTCATTTTCCAAAAGACTACTATCTTAAAATATAGCAATGGTATGTGCTATTTAAAATTCTATTTAATATGCAATCTTCCCTGAATTTAGATATTTAATAAGTGTTTGACATATAATGCAAATTTATATGCATTTTAATAGTATTACTGTTTAGTGTATTTCTTGGTATTTACTCATCTCCATTGAAGGCAGTCTTATCACTTATTAGACATTCAGTTCAGAAGAATGTTTATTTTCTAATGTTCCATTTTGCAAAATAAGTGTACAGAAAAATATAATCGCATTTAACTTTTATGTCTTCATTTGACTGTAAGAACCAGAATGCTTTTGAAAGTGTGACAGATTTTTTAAGGGGAAAAGCTTCATGGAGTTTGTTTCTCTTGCACACAGACCCTGACATGGAAAGTGAAGAGCAGCCATTCTCTGACGGTGACTCTGAGAATCAGAGCACCGAACCGCTCGCGCCGGGCTCCCAGGAGGTGGACTTGGCTGACCAAGAGTCTCCTGAAGACAGCTCTCTGGGCTCGCCCCCCGAGTCACCACCTGCAGCGGCTGCAGGCGAGGCTGCAGACGAGGCTACAGACGTTTCTCCTTCTGAACAGAATTCCGATCCCCTAGAAAACCATGAACCTACGAGCCTTGATGGTGAATGTACAGATTTAGATAACCAGCTTCAGGAACAATCGGAAACTGAGGAAGACTCCAACCCCAACGTTAGCTGGGGTAACAAGGACCAGCCCATAGACTCCATACTAGCAGACTGGAGTGAAGATATAGAAGCATTTGAAATGATGGAGAAGGACGAACTATGACTCGCTGAGAACGGGGCGGTAGGTATTTAGAACGAGCAGGGGAACTGTGGTTAACAGACACCTCAGACGAAGCAGGCTCTCCAGTGGGAGGGAGGCTTTGAGGACGGTGACGAGCGACCACGTTCTGACCGGGATAGCTGGTGTCATGGGAGCCTGGAGCTTGCTGTGTCAGCATCGACCTTGTTTCAGACCGTCCCACGGGAAGTGGAAACTCACAGTCCCCCTCAGATGGCAGCACCCCAGGCCAGGGGAAGACTGCTGGACTCGCCTGGGAACCAGGGTTCCACAGGCTCTGGGGGGACGAGAAGCAACTGCGGCTGGTGGTGGCGTGGGGGACAGGAGTTCGTGCAGCTCTCTGATTGAAGGGAGCGCCGTGCTCTCGGCCTCGGGCTCACGGGCTCTTTGGGGGAACGAGTGTGAGTTCCGGGCGTTCCGGGCGTGCTGCCTTCACGGAAACACTCGACGTGACCCGAGCGGTCAGGAGGCAGGTGACGGTGAGAACAGTCTTCGTTCACCTCTTTCACTTGCTTCGCTGTACAACAAATGATGAAGGTGACTTGATTTTTCTTCCCTCTTAACGATGTCCTTTTCATTTAAACCAAAGGTGAAGCCATTGTGCTTTCTCTGCAGTGAGTTCTCTGCATAATGACTAATCATTGGGACCAGGTAAAAAGGTCATATAATGATATATCGTGGAAATTGGTTACTTACTACTCCTGAAAAGCGGAGCAAGGGAGAAACTAATGTTGCAATATGAACTTGCCGTTGGGCCTTCCACAGGGAGAGCTGTGACTACTCTGCGAAGGAACTTGATGTTCTGTATCCTTGCAGGGTAAGTGCTGAGCCTGTCCAGTGCATTTCTCGGAGAGGTGGTCGCCTCCAGCCGGCAGCCTTACTCCCTCCCACGGCCAGGTTGCCGTTGGAGCCACACGGCCGTGGAGCTGACGGGAAGTGCATTTTGTTCCAGTTCTGTCTTAGCAAGTTAGGGTAGAACTGTGGTAGTCACCTGAAAATCCTGGGCTAATACATATTTTTTGCTCATTTTAAACTATGATTTCTAAAGTTGCACCTAAGGAATCTGTCACATTTTCTGTTGAATCATGGTTTTTAAGTTCGCTTTTTTTTTTTAAACAAATATTTCTTCTGATGTGGACTTGAAAATTAGTCTATGGTAACCTGTGTAAAAACCTTACACAGTAGCAACTAACATATAGCCATATTGTTTAATAAATTTTTCTTTTTGGTGGCAGTCTGGTGCTGGCCACATTTAATTTTTAATTTGTTGTTGATATCTGTAAACAGCCCTGTAGTTGAAATAATGGCTTTATTCCGTTTATTTATTTTTAACAACTTACCTGAATCAGTTCTAAAGGGTGTCTGTGAGGCTTCACTGTCTCTCTTTGCCACAACATCACCTGGTGGCTTCCTCCTAAAACGGCGGTGAGGTGCAGGTGGCCCGCGAGTGGGTGTGGAGCCGGTACAGGGGCAGCAGCGCTGTCTTGTAGTCCATGTATATTCCTGTACAGTATGTCTTAGGTCCAGGTAAACACACTCTTTTACAAGGGGGTGAATAGCTGCTTCCAGAAATTCCAGCGAAACCTTACTGGGTCAACGAGTAGCAAATCTCACAGAGAATTCACTTTGGCGCGGGAGGGGGGTGGGCAGCGGGGGAAGAGTCGTAGACAAGAACTTCATTGGCCCTCAATTAAACCTGACACCAGGATGGATATTTTTAGTCGCTGCATGTGAAATTTGGTGTAAGAAGATAGAACTACAATACATAGAGTACGCAAAAGGGTAGACGTAGTGCTTTGTTCACCTCGATTACAAAGCTGCCAAAACAGCTGAAGCTTCATCACTTGACTTGCCTGGATTTATAGGACTGGGGCTTGGAGAAAGGGAGCAAATGTGCCTCTGAGAGACTTTGACTAGAGAAGCCTTATGTTTAGTGATTTGTTCCTGTTTATATCTCAGAGCCATTGTTGTCTAAATCTCACTTTTCTAAAGTTGTCAAAACAATGGAATTTTTTTCCCAGCAAAGGTTTTGTGGCATATAAGGTGAAGCCAGCTTACTGCTGCTCTCCCTTCCTTTGGCCATAAGGGGGAGCTGTTGCCATTCATTGAGGTCTAGAAGCAACTTGCTCACTTGTTTAGAAAAGCGAATCCTTAAAAAAAATTTTATTTTTAAAGGGAAGGAAAAAAATTAACACATTATACTCAGCACCCAGAAGGAATTATACTTGACTTCTTCCCCCCTCCCCCCCGTTTAAGAAAAGAAGGTATAAGGTTTGGCTTCAAAACTGCAACATTGAGATTGACTCTACATTTCTTATTTGTCATAATGCCATGAAGTTGTTTCTGAGCTCATTCAAAAATTCCAAAGCACTAGGGCTTTTTTATGTTTTGCTTTTTTAAATACCATCTATAGAGATTTTACTTACTTCCTAAAGATTCAGGGGATTCTGCGAAACCCTGGATTTTAGAAACATCTGGTCTACCTCAGTTAAGTGTTGACTGCACAGAAATAGAGCTGAAGTATCCACCACAGCCATGACATTGTGTGACTGAGAAGCATCTCTACAATGTTTACAAGCCCGGAATCAAGGGAGGGTTTTCCCCGAGAGTTAAAAGTGAGATATTAGAACAAGGATTTAATTCAGGTATTTTCACGTTTTAAACTTAACTTGTTTACCAACTAAGAACAGCTGTAGTTTTGCTGCTTATGAAAGTCCACTGAAGTGACAGACCCTAACGGGCAACGCTTTTCCCGTGAGGTTTTAGGCGTGAAAGAATTGTGGTTTACTGGGCATGTGTGGGGTAGGCTGTTTCGTTGGGCAGGTTTTCTTTTCTCCTTTCAACTTTAATAGGCTTCCAACAAGAACACGGTGGTTGTTACAGTAAAACCAGCATTTGTTCTCGCACCAAACTCCATGCCAGAGAGGAGCCCGGCAGAAGTAACTCACACAGGGCTTACAGTTCCCAGGTGTCGCGGGGGCAGATTCACTAAATACTCCAGCCCGTCGTTTTGTGCGCAAGGCTTCCGTCAGAACATAGAAAAAACCATTCTGTGAATGAAACATTGTATGTTCAGATTTTATAAAAGACATTTTTAAAAGCCCAATTTACAGCCGTATATTTTCTTATGATGTAATTTATGAAAAAGACGTCTGTACTAACAGGTGCTGTAACACTGCTGTCGTCGGGTTTTATTGTTTGGTGATAAATGTAAACAATATTTCTAAGGGGAGCTATGTACTGTGATGTAAAAGTCTGGGCAAAATGTATATAATCCTTGTATATAATTGTGTATTTGATTATAATTACTGATTGTAAAGATTTAATAAAACGTGTAAATATTCCCGTCTAGTTTCATTTTGAATTTTTAGCATCACTTTGCGTATGTTTATACTTCGATATCTCTCAAAACTTTCCCACTGCGTCTTCCCTTTAATTTTCACCTTACTCCAGGGGAGGAAATTTGGGGGCATCTCCAGGAATAGAAGCATAAACTTACACTCAACAGTTGTCCAACTCAGCAAGGGCCAGCGACGCTCAGAGTAGAGGGAGTGGCCCACAGTGGCAGTACTGCCGGCATGTTCATGCTCCGGGTTCACTCGTATTTAATTAGCTCAGTCATCCTTCCAGTGTCGTCATCGAAAGTCACATGCACCCCTCCCGCTAGCCCCAGTGGGGTCGTCCTCTGTCCGAAGCCGCTTGCAGAGCCTGCGATGCTCTCCGTCTGCGCTGTCCCAGGCCCCCTGAGCTCAGGCGTGGCGAAGGACCTCATCGGGCCGCCATTACTCACCCAGAACTGCCTCCGTTAAAGGAGAGCGAACTGGCGAGCGGGCAGTGGAGCAGGGCCCTCGCCCCTTCCAGTGTGCCGCTGTCTCCCTCCTGTCAGTCCTCACCCCTTCCTTCGCCTTCAGTTTGGATTCGACTCACCTTTTTTTTTTTTTTTTTGCCCAGCCATTACCTTCCCAGCAGGAACTGACATTTGGAAATGATAACTTTCAGTCATAGGTTCCCTGGGCAGTGGCCTCCGTTCCTCTAGGACAAAGCACCACTGTTGCAGGAAGACTTAGGATCCAATAGTATCTCCTGGAAGATTTCACGGGGCGGGGGCTGCTTTTCTGAGGGAAGCAAACTCGAGGTCTGTCTGCTAAGAGAAGTGAAGGGGTCATTGAGAAGGGTGTGTCAGCATCTGCCTGCTAGTAAGGCTTTTACTTCTCAGAGCCTTCTAAGCCTGGAGTCCACCGTTTTTATCTACTCTCTTTGGTGATGCCTAAGGGAGGCCTCTGACCCTTGGGGACTGTCTTTAAGTCCTAGAAGAATGCACTTGGCATCCCAAAGGACAGGAGCAATGCTCAAGTTCAAAAGCCCTATGGTGTGTTACAGAGCACATTTCTGCCCTCGGCTCCATCTTGGTGAAATAGCAACGGGCCATGTTAAAAAGATAATCTGGGCAGAATAAGATGGGATTTCTTAAATCAGAAAGAGTGAAAACCTCCCTCACATGGCCGAGGAGAGAACCAAAGGGCCTAAAAAGATTAGTCAAAGGTAGAAGATCTCTATTCTAAGGAGCCAGCTATTACCCTCCCTCTGACATCACTACCACCCCCTGCTGGAGTTTCACAGCAACGCCAGGTACATCTTTCATAGGAATCCCCACCTTCGTCTTTCCCGAACCTACTAGGAAAACCATTGGCCTCAGGCCCAGGAGGCAATCTGACGACCACTGCCAGCATTTAGTCTTTATACTCCCTTTCCTCGTTCCCCCTCCGGTCGGCACCTTCCTCATGAAGAGTAAACCAAGTTCTCAAGTCACCTTTAGGAAGGCTGCGATCTGCTCATCCAGCCACTCTCCTGCCTGACCCGAGGCATTATGCTAATTGTCATCCGGCCCCGATTGATTTAATGCATCAATTTAAAAAAACGAATCTAAACTTCTGTAGTCTCAGTCCCTAGTCATCACTTCCTATTCTCTCCACTGGTCCACTCGTAATTTTCAGCACCTCCATCCAATCCACTGATCCTACTTTCTCCAGACCCATCACCCTTTCTGGGGGCCTTGCTTCCCCACCCAGCCACCTTTAATGAACCTTTCGTGCTCTGTTGCGCTAATTTGGCAAAACTTTAACTCTTCTTAAACGCCACCACTCACTGATTCTGCACCTAAATTTAAGTATCTGCTGGAACTGGGTGAAATCATACCCCCTCACTGCTACTGCTACCGAATAGACGGGGTGTTAAAGGGGGCCGAAGGCAATATACTACTACCGAAAGGAATCCCCCAGGTTCGTTATGTCTGCCACCTTATAGGAAAGACATCTCTCAATGCCAGAGATTCGTGAAAAGGAAAGGAAATGTTTATTTAATGCTGTACAAACTTAAAGTAGTGACCTAATGTCTTCATCAAAATCCCAAAGTCCCTTAAAACACCCACAAACACACACAGTCCTTCCTTCCCCCCTTTGCCCAGTCTGGGGTACCGTATCTCAGGAAAGGAAATAGAAGTCCGTGGCTCAGGCAGCCCCCAGTTCTTTCCAGTAATCCGTGCTCAGCTGGTAGGCCTCTCTCGGTCCCCGGTACCATCAGCTGTGTCGCTGGGATCTCTGCTAAAGCTGGGTGGTGGTTCCCTCTTCTAAAGCTGCGGGGGTCCCCACACTGGCAAAGCCTTGTGGCTCTCCTTTCTATTGCCACAGCCGAGTGGTCCTCTCTCTGCACTATGGCTGTGGGAGTCTCCACTCTGCCAGAACTGCATGGTTCTCCCTCCCAGGGCCGTGGGAGTTCCCACTCTGGCAAAGCCATGTGATTCTCTCCACAATGGCTGCCGTGTCTGGGTTTAAATCCCCGAGCCAATCATCCTCTGCAGCCTTGTTTCTCACTCCCCCCACAATTGGTTACACTTGCTAGCACTCTCATATCCTTCCAGCTTTACTGGGCTGCCATCCTGAGTCTGGGCAGGCATGGCCCCATGTCATGGAGCCAATCATCTCCAAGCACCAATGCAGGCGCTGTAACTCAGGGGACCTGCCCCCAGTTACAACCGGGGTTGAAGTCACTCCCATCTCCTGGCTCATAGCATGGACACAGCTATTTAACATATCTATGCAACCAGTTAAAGGTTGTAGATGTGTTAAATGACCACACCAGAGGTTAGCTGCAAAGCTGTTGCTATGCAAAACAGCTCTCAATCGCCCTGCTCCATGTGTCCCTTCCCCCAACTCACACCTGTGGAGGAAGGGGGTGAGGACATCCTAATATTTCCTGAACACCTTGAGTTCTGGACCCCATTCCAAATCCCTATTTGGGGCCCCCCTCTTGGCTGTACCCTGTTACACTACTGCTGACCGGCCTCACTGTAAGTCATGACTACAGATCTCCAGAGAGATGTAGTACTTGCCCGAATCCAACCACATTTCTCTAGCTAATTTATTTTCCTGATCTGAGACAACTTCCATACCCCCTTTCTTTTCAAACACCGCCCACTCCTCCCCTGCACTCACCTGATTACCTCACCCCATATTGCACTGAAAAAATGGATGCAGATGATAATGACCTCAACCACCAACCTATCTGCATGCTGCATGACTTGTATTTGAATTTATCACGGTAGAAATTTGCCTGCACGTATCCTAGGGTTTACCTTGATATTGATTATCTATGAGTGTCTATGATTCAGATGTCTATGAGTGGTTGAGAAAAGGATGGCACAATAAAAAATATAATGTGCGTGCATTAAATGATGCTATAAAAAGTTTAATATCCGAGAGCACACTCTGGAATTCAGATCAATCGAGCAAAGATAGACCGCCCTTCCTGGCGCCCTGCACTGGATCAAGCTCTGGGGTGTATGACGTCATAGTTCCGGGTCTTGTTTCATGGATTCTACAGTCAGATTCAGAAGACAGACACTGGAGAAAAATCGCGTTCCTCCTGAAAGACCCAGGATTGGTAATCATTGATGAAAGCCAAAGACCAGCTTTAAAGACAGGTGTATGGAAAGTAATCCCAAAATACTGTTGTCGTGGGAAGTAAACACTGAAAAGAACGCAACTCGTGCAGTGGCCTCAGTGTTGTAGAGCCGAGAGGTTTTTGTGGTCGCCACGTCACTGGTTCTCCGCATCGGACATAAAAGAAGTCAAGCCGAGGTGGGAATCGACTTGACCAAGGTCACACATATCCAGGAGTGACGATGCCTCTAGGAAGCAGGACGGTCCCGGTGCCTCGGCCGCAGCCGTAGCTCCCACGCCGAACAGCCGTGGCGCATGCGCGCCTGTGCAAGTTAACATTCAGCCAGTGGGATAATGACTAGCTCGCTGCTGCCCCTGGGGTGCCTCTGCAAAACCCCAGGGCTCCATCGACCACAGTTTAAAAACTACTGATTTAGATAATTTATTGTTCCTCATTTAAGCTTTCAGCACATGGGAGCGAAAATGTCTTTTATTTCTCTGAAAACTGGCTGTTCCCATTGGCGGCATTTATTCTTCTCTTCCTTTCCCCGTGAATAGCCCCGTGAATGCAGGAATGTGCTGTGTACTTTCTTTCGTGCTGTTATTTATCTGAATGAACGTGTGTGGGCAGAGCGCAAGTGGTGTGACCAAGATACAGGTCCTTTGCTGGGTGGGCGGGACATCTTTTAAAAACATATATTTTATTTATTTATTTTTTAGACAGAGGGGAAGGGAGGGAGAAAGCAAGGAAGAGAAACATCAATATGTGGTTGCCTCTTTCATGTCTTCCCCCACCCCCGACCGCCACTGGGGACCTGGTCAGCAACCTAGGCATGTGCCCCGATTGGGAATAGAACTGGCGACCCTTTGGTTCCAGGCTGGTGCTCAATCCACTGAGCTACACCAGCCAGGGCTGGGTGGGCCATCCTGAGGGTCTCAGACCCAAGGATTCCCAGGCTTTCTTGGTGGCGATGGCAGAAATGGTTCTTTTAGATCCAAATCACTGAACTTGAAATTTCTAAATTTGACATTCTAAGAGAGCTTCCTGTTTGTATTGGTAAGGCAATAACGGAGAATTCTGGACTAACAAAGCCAGAGACACCTCACTTTAAGGCAGTATTTTTAGACCTCTGTTAAACTCTCTCATAGCCTGCCAGGATAAGGTTTACTTGTTGGATGTTCACCATATGCTTAGTGTTTAGAAAACCGTCGAACAGGTACCGTTATTATTCCAGTGTTACCCATGGGAAAACCAAGGCCTAGCCCACGGTGGTTCTTAACTCAAAGAAACACTCTGGCCAAGCCAAGCAGGGTGCGAGAGAAAAGTCTCTTGGAAGGTTCTAGCAGTGGCACCAAGGGGATCTTGGGGATGGCATTTCCAACCCCCGCCCCCCCAATCTTTTCCTTATTATGTATAGTGTGCAAGTTAAGAGCACAGACCCTGGAGCCAGACCGATGAGATTACAATCCTGGCTCCACGACTTACTTCGTGTGACCTTGAACTGGTCCCTCTGTTTCCTCCTCTGTGAAGTAGGGATAATAACAGGACGCATCTCAAACGGTGGCCGTGCTCTAGGCGGTGAGCTCAGTGCCTCGCTCATGGCGGGAACTCTACACAACAGCCATCATCCGCTGAAATGCTATGTAACTGCTTTGGAGCCCCTCCGTTCTGTGGCCCCCCTCCCCACCAGATTGCTGTCCTTGAGCTGCATCTGTAAATCCTAACTGTGGGAGTAAATTCTGGCCATTACTAGTGGCAACACTGGCTGAGCGATTCATCCCCTACTTCTCACTGGTCCGAGTGGAGATGGATGTGGAGTATCTCACCGGTGGAAACAGTTGGTGAGCTGGGACCCAGCCTGTGAAGGGAAGGAGGGTGTGGATGGAGGGAAGCCTGGGTTTTCCTGCTCTGTCAGTACCTGGGTAGGCAAGTGTGCCTCATTCCAGAACGAGGAGTTAGCATTCTCTCATTAATCCCTAAATCCATCTGATTTTTTAATACTTCAGTTTGTTTCAGAAGCAAACTGTATATGATCATCTTTAATGGAAAAGGGTCTTTGTACCTTTAAGCATGGATAATCTTTTTTTAAAAAATATTTTATTCGTTTATTTTTAGCAAGGGGAAGGGAGGGAGAAAGCGAGAGAAGCATCAATATGTGATTGCTTCTCATGCGCCCCCTACTGGGGACCCATACAGCAACCCAGGCACGTGCCCTGATTGGGAATTGAACAGGCAACCCTTTGGTTTGAAGGCCCATGCTCAATCCACTGAGCTATACCAGCCAGGCTAAGCATGGATAATCTCTAAAGGCACAATTATTAAAAAACATATGTCCATGCACTATTTAAAATTATCTTCAGATCAGTAGTATGTGAGTTTTACTTTGAGAATACTATATTATGCTATGCTGTCTCCATTTTTATGAAGATGACCTTAAATGATGTTTATACAGCCACCTCAAAATGATAGGTTCTCCAGGCAGTTAGACAAATTTCACCTTCTCTTTATTACTGTCGCTTTCTAGTAAGTGTTGACATCAGGAAGTGTGAGTCTTCCAGCTCATTGTTTTCAAGATTGTTTTGGCTATTCTAGGCCCTTTGCATTGCCTATACATTTTAGAAGGACTTGTCAATAACTTCATGAAAATATGATGAGATTTTGGTTGAGATTGGATTACATTTAGAGATAAAGTTGGGGAGAACAGACATTTTTAACAATATTGAGTCATTTGTTCTATAAACATGATAAATCTACCCACTTAATTAGGTCTTTTTAAATTTCTCTCAGCAATATTTTATGGTTTCTAGCATAGAGGTTATGAATATCTTTTGCTAATTTTTCCAAGTGTTTTGTGTTTATGATGACAGGAAATTGTTTTAAAATTTTATTTTTTATTGAAAATTTTATTTATTGGTGCTAATATATTAACATATAATTGATTTTTGTGTGTTGTCCTTATATACTACAACATTGTTAGATTCACTTATTATTTCTAGCAACTTTTTTGTAGATTCTGTACAGTCTTTTTATATAAACAATCATGCTGTGAATAAACAACAGTTTTACTTTTTCCATTTCAGTCTCGATGCCTTTGTTTCATTTTTACGGCCATAAGAAAGTGGCTAAAACCTCCAGTACAATGTGGAGAGAAGAGATGGAAGTTAACATTCCTGCCTTATTCATGAAATCAGGGAGTTCGTATTCAATACTTCACTATTATATGTGATGCCAGCTGTGTTTTTCAGAGATGCCCTTTTTCAGGTTGAGTGACTTCCCTTCTAGTTCTAATTTGCTGACAATTTTATTGTAAATATCTATTGAATTTTGTAAAATGCTTTTAATGCATCTATCGATGTTAAGTTATCCTGTTGTTTCTCTCCTTGATAGCTTTAATGGTAAATTATACTCATTGATTTTCAAATTAAGCCAATCTTGTACTCGCGGGAGTACATTTTATATATTGCTGAATTTGACTTAACTAATATTTTGGTAAGAATCATTGCGTCACTATTCATGAGGAATATGTGTTATTCTACTTTCTTGTAACATCTTTATCGGGCTTTGGTACTGGGGTTATGCTGACCCCAACACAAGCTGGGAAATGCCCCCTTCTGTCTGTGGGGGAAGAACGGAAGGCTGGTGTTGATTTCTTCCTTCCTGTTTGACAGAATTTATGGGTGACACCATGTGGACGCGGCATCCTTTTTGAGTGAATGTTTCAATAACAAATTCAATCGAAGAAAGATGAATATGCAGATTTTCCATTTCTTCTTTTGGCAGCTTTGGTAATGTGTCTGGTGATATGTTTTCCAAGGAATTTGTGCATGTCACTGAAGTCGTTGGATTTACTGACATCAAATTTTTCACAATATTTCCTTATTATTCTTCTGTTGTCTATAAAATCTGTAGTGCTCGCCCTCTCTCATTCTCAGCATCGGTAAATTGTGTTTCCCTTGTTTTTTCTTATCAGTCTAGCTAGGGGCTTAGCAGTTTTATTATTTTTTTTATGAACAAATTTTGGACTTTGTTACATTTTTATACAGTTGTTTTGTATTTCATTAATTTTTCCCTTATCTTTATTATCTCGTATGCTGCTTTTAGGTTTAATTTGCTTATATTTTTCTGATTTCTTCTGGTGAAAACCAATATCAGTGTTTTTAAACATTTCCCTTCCTGCTTCTGCCTGCTTTTGGTTGTTCCCTGGTGTCTTTCAAACAGCTGGGTAAGATATTTTGTCCGTAGTTTGTAAGTGTCACCTGCAGAATATTCTAATATGAGCCATTTCACCAATATGGGAACTGCAATTCAGTTTTAAGCTTTATAATCTTAGGTACCTATTCTAACCCAAGTGCCCAGTTCCTTATCTATAATTTGAGGGTAGGATGATAACATATACCTTAGAGGATTTGTTTTCATGGAGAGAAAATGAAATAATGCCTATGGAACCATTTTGAAGGAATAACATGGTATCTAAATTATATTTATTATCATTCATGTGACAAAGAAGAATCGCTCCCATGGCATGCATTTGTAGTCCTACCAAAAGTGGAGACATGATACAAGGTCCTTTAATTTTCATAGTGTGGCAGATGAGACCGAGGGTCCTTTATTCTCTTCCATGACACCCAACCTTCTAATTATATGCGGCTTCATATTCAGTCGATATTGATTAAATGCCTATCCTGTATATATTAGGTGCGTTTATGTGCACTGTCTTGTCTGGTTTATTTCTCACATAAAGAGTGCCCTCCAATTTATCAACATGTAACAATAACAAACATTTTTTCACACCTCGATTCCACTCTTAAAATTTTACCCTAAGGAAATCACCACTGATGACAACCAGATGCAAAATGCATCTTGCAGCCCCATTCACAATAGCACAAAATTTGGAACAATCAAAATAAATGTGCGTAAAGGATTTGCCAAATAAATCGTGATGCATACATAGAATGTCATACTATTCAGCTGTTAAAAATCATATTTTCAGAGATTATTTTATCACACGGGAAAATGTACATTGTATAATATGTAATATAAAGGCTAACAGTGCTGTTTGAACATCAGAATTGCTATTTTATTAGAAAATACGAGTTGGGAAAACAATAGCTGGGAGAAGACCTACCGCCGTGTCCACGATGCGTGAGTGTCCCTGGAGCGGAACCGCGAGGGCTGACTCTTCACACGCTTTGCCGGGGCTCTGAATTGCTCACCACGAATGAATGACTTTTGCTTTCGGTTTTCCCTCTGGAACCCAGATCCTCTCTGCCGCGGATTAATCATAATCTCCAGTTCAGTAAAAACTGTCCTCATTGGTCCATGCCCAGCCATTATTTGTCGATGTGTTTGTTTGTTGTAATGTAATACGCACTTGTAAACCCACTGCGCGATGGAAAAGCTAGGACTCCAGCAGCATTTTCCGTCTTGGTGTGGCCCTTCTCCTACCCCATTCACCGCTTCCCTTTCTACCTAAGACAACAACCTCCTGAAGTCTTGTAATTCCCTTGTTTTCCTTTTAATAGTGTTGTATCTAATTTGACATACAGCCTTAAAAAGTATCTATACATATATTTGTTTGTTTTGGTGGCTTTAATTTTTTTCAGAGCATAGCATGCTGTATATCATATTCTAGGACTTCTTTACTTAATATCACACTGCTCAGATTTATTCAGATTGATTTACACCTCTGGAGCTCAATTGTTTTGAGGACTATAATGTTCCATTGTGACTATATTACTATTTACTCCTCATTGAAACTATTTTCAGACTTTTCCTGTATGAACATTCTTGTACATATCTTCCCAGTGCCCCTGTGTAATAATTTCTCCTGGATGTAAACCTGTGGGTGGAAATGCTTGTCATAAGGTCTGTCAAAGTTTCACTGTAAAACATAGCGTCACACTGGTTTTCCGTCATGGTTGCATCAGTCGTATCTTCCATAACACGAATTCCCACCTCCTGAGATCCTGCGGATTGGCATCCCTACCAGCATTGGGTCTTGTCAGGTGCATTGCTTTTATATTCAGGAAAAAGAAGGCTACTTCAAAAACAAACAAGAGCAAAAACCAAAACGGACTTGCCCCCTTTCCCCCAAATTCTGGGAGAGATTTGGGGCACCAGAGGTAGTGGATAAAACATGAAGCTAGTCCTCCATGGAGAGCCCTTCAAAGCCTCCCAGCCTAGGAGCCTCGCCCAGCAATGAGGTGGGAACAGCGCTGGGCGGGGGGCGGGGATGCAGGGTTTTGTGTCATGGGGCCTTGGGGACTCTGACCTGCAGATGGCTGGTGAATTTGTGCTGCAGGTCTAAACTAGGAGTCTGTCGTCCATATTCTCTCTCTGTCTCTGTCTCTCTCCCCCCCCTGAAATACAAACACTGGACCAGACGCATGCTTTTTACTTTCTGCAATATGCTCCCAAGACACTCTCTTTGCCAATGTTGGAGAGCAGACCTGCTTATCCAGGGCTTTCTTTTTTCTTCACTACGGAGTGAGAACCTGCCAGTTACAGTCAGTGGGGGAAGGGTCTCCCTGCAGAAACACCTCAAAGCGTAGGAACCAGAAGACGCAGAAAACCTACTCAACGGCGGCACTCTGCTCGCCCGCCTTTCAAAACTGAGCCCCAGTTTCCACCGCTTTACAGGAGCCCGGGACTCGATGGAGCAGGAGCAGGAGCAGGAGCAGAGCGCCAGATGGACGCGGAGAGGTGTGATTCTGCCCACCGATGCTGAGAGAGGGAGGCAGCCCTTTTAAAAATACTACCCAGAAAAACAACCAGAATAAGCTCGAGGGCCAAACGCTTCTCAGCCTGTGATCATGACTCAGGCCAGAGGGCGGCCCCAGGGCAGAGCTCCAGGGCCGTCTCTCCAAGCCAACCAACCAGCCGTGGGACGGGGTTTGCTGACTAGGGTCATGGGGTCTTCTCAGGGCGCTGGAGAAAGCCGGAGAACCAGGGAGGCAGTGAACGTCCTACACTCTTTTAGACAGAAATCGAGGGGCTTTAAAATAGTCTAATATATTTGGCTTCAGAACCGATTTTCTTATTAAAATGATTTTATTTTATTTTATTATTTTATTATTTTATTTTATGTTATTTTATTTTTTGTTGTTCAATTACAGTTGTCCCCAATCCCCCCCATTAGTCTCCCCTGTCCTACCCACCCCCACCTCCTACATTCAATCCTCCCCAGTTGTCCTTGTCCATGGGCCCTTGATACATGTTCCTCGACTTGCCCCTTCCCCTTCTCTCCCCTGTTATCCCCTTCTACCCTCTGCTCTGGTCATTGTCCATTTGTTCTTTATTTCCAAGTCTCTGGTTCTATTTTGCTCACTTGTTTGTTTTGTTGATTAGGTTCCACTTACAGGTGAGATCCTATGGTATTTGTCTTTCACCGCCTGGCTTATTTCACTTGGTGTGATGCTCTCCAGTAAGGAATCCTTTATTGTAAAGAAAGCAGAAACCGCTGATAGTGTTCGGACCATAAGGTCTCAGGGTAACAGGAGTGTCGATCCGAAATTCCCTTTGGAACAGGACACCTGTGGGGAATGAGGTTAGACGTGGATTCTACAATGCAGATGGCAGGTCTGCATCTTTTCAAAACCAGCCACGATGGACATAAAGCGTGAATCTTTTGACTTAAAAAAAATAAAGATCCAAACCCAAGACTCTTACTGCAGCATGAGGGGGGCTAACAAGGGGAAGGAAACAGTGCCAGTCTTGTCCGTTCTTGTATTCTTGTGCCCAGCTCAGTGCCTGGTTCATACCGGCTGTAAAGAAATATTTTATAAAGGAAGAGAGAAAAACAAAGATGGAGGGAGGCATGTCACATGGGCAGCGCCAAGAGAGCCGTTATAAAACAGTTCTAAGTCTTTTCCCCAAAATAAACACACACACGCACACGACTCTGAACATTTTCAGCAGAGAGCACAATGAAGAAAGAGCCAGAAGAACAGGTAGCAAACGTATACTTCAACTGCAGAAAAACCCTAACAACGTACCAGTGCCCCATGCCATTTTAAAAGGCATCAGTCCCCTTGACCCTCCAGGAAACACTGGCTGTGAAAGGAGCCCCTCAGGAACTGAATGAGCTTCCCGCCTACCTGGAGTTGTGAGCAGATAAATGGCATCTTCAAGAGCATATGCCAAACAGGGTTTGGGCTTAGCAGTCATTGATTATGAGCCATTCTTCCTGAAGATGGAGAGGTATCGATCTACCGATCCCTCTCCTCTCTCCTCTCTCAGCGGCCGGGGCTGAGCAGGTAGGCATGCAGGCATTCTTTGTAAAGAGCAAAAAGGGGCCACGAGCCAGCACACACTCCAAACAAAGGGCATAAAACATGGCTCCAATTGGCACCATTCTTTGACTAAAATAAAGAAAACCGTGTGTTTTCGAGAAACCACACTTAGCTGACTCGGACTCTGAAGGTGGTATAGGATGCTGGTTCATCATAAGGATCAGGTGTCGAGCTTCTACGTTGAGTGTAAACAGCTAAATCTAAAACTGCTTTCAATCTGTAGAAAGAAAGGCTGAGGACAGCTCAGCCTGGAGACAGCAGACAGTCACACCTGTGTCCAGAGAGAGTCCTGCACAAGTCGATAAAGTCGGGCTACTCAGGCAGCCTGGCATTCTCAGACTGGCGCACACCAGGAAGGAAATACGCACAACACTTAGGAAATACCTTTAATAAACTGATCGGGCACTCATCTGAAGGGAGTAAACTATATTTCCTGTACTTCACAGGGGTGTTCAAATTACTGAGTCTGTTGCATTGGATCCTACCAATCAGAGAAGACCCAGAAACAATGTTTCAGGGCAAAAGTGTTATGAGATGATAATTTTTTGGAGCTTTTAAAAGAAACTAAGCTCTAGGAGAAGACATGAGCAAACTCCAGTGAGCAGGGAGCCTGTGATCTATGAATCTAAGACATTCGTGCTGAGACTGAAGACCCAGGAAGAGGAAGGTGTCGGTTTGGATTTGGGCCTCGGTGTTTGCACCCGGCCAGTTCACACCTGGCACAATCATACGCCCACGTCTTACCTCGGTCATGGTCGTAACTGCCCAGCTTTGGCCTCCCATGAACGCTTGCATCTTTTGGATGCAGTAGCAAGTTTATGTAAGATAGGAAGGCAGTAAGTCCTGAAGGGACTCCTTCCAAATTCTATGAATCCATGGTCTCAGCAGTTCAGCACAGTTTTTGTTACTGTTACTTTTCCTGCTTCAACAAACCAGGAGCACGTGGGTACAGCCCGCATCCACCCAAACACGAAACAGACAGAGGCCCTCATGCGCTCTGCACCTGGTGCCTGGTCTGTGCCGGGCACTCCGCTAGGTCCTGGGGAAACAGTGACGGGCAAAGTCAAGTCCAGGCCCCGTGAGGCCATTTTCTAGTTTTAGTCAACCGTTTCCGATGGAGGCAGAGCATCGAGTAAGGAGCCAGAGACGGTGTTTTTCAAGACCTTCATTCGGTAAAAAGTCACCCAGAAGATTAGACATTCTCCTTCTGAATCTTGTTTTTCTTAACCACTCAACCCATGAGTCCTAGTGTGGGGACAGTGAGGCCCCCACACAGGTATAACAAAGGCAAAGAGGAGGGGGACATTGTTCATCTGACCCCGAATCTTCATCTGAAGCTAGATAAGTGGTGATGGATTTATTCTAATATACGAATAGCACTATAGTGATAAAATTTTCCCCATACTCCTCACATTCAGATTACCTTTATGAAAAGATTTTCTATGAAAGAGGGATTTTTTTTTTCTGTGTAAATTGCAAGTAAGTGAGACATTTCTCAGGGAGAGTTTCAGGTTAGAACTGGGCCAAAGGCATGCCTTTCGAACACAGGACTTATTGGTGGGCAGGCCATGAAAAACCTGGATCAGCGCATTTGCCGCCAGGGCAGTAGATGATTAGACGGCAAGAGGGTGTGTTTCAGAGGAGAGCTGCCAGCTAGCACTGGTGGCTCACCGTGCAAGTGGAAGAGAGGGGTCTGATAGACTACATGTAGGAAGTGTGTTTGGGCTTTGACCAGTAGACGTTCACTCATGACACAGGAAAGAATAGTTCCAGCCCAGAGGTGCAGGAAGAGCCTCCATGCATGGGTGGAGGGGGACATGGGTGACAAGGTGGCAAGGACACAGACGGTAGGCCCCGTGAAGGATGATTGCACTCACCTCCGAATGGGCTCCCTCGCCTCTCCTCCATCCCGCACACCACCTGCTCCTAGGATACACCCTCCCAGGCTCAGCATTCTCCCCTAGCGCCATTACCACCTGCGCAATACACGCCAGACTTCTCAGCAGGGACACCCCATCCTAGCCCAAATCTGGGTTATGGTTATTTGCCTCACGGCCAGTCTTTGTCCTTGGATTGTCCCAGAAGTCCCTTAAAGGAATGAACCATTTCTTATTTGGCAATTTATGTCACCCCACCTCTACCCATTGTGATACAGCACTCCACTCTCAAGTGGTTGAATGAATGGAAAAATAAGTGAGAGATGCGATGAATAAATGAATGAATGAGTGAGTGATACCAGCACCGACTGGCTGCAACAATGCACAGCTCAGTCCCAATATCGAAGTTGAAGAGACTCCGTAGTTTTCCTCCATGAAATGTCTTGTCGAGCGGAAAGAAAATCTCTCCGTAAACCTACGATCCCATTGTTGCTTAGTCACCACAGGAGTGTATTATTTTGGTGGTTTGAGTTACCTTGCTATGGTACCTTGCTTTGGTTATAATGAGTTACCTCATTATAACTCTAATTCAACTGACGCGGAGATCTCAGACTGGAAGAGGATTCTCTCCGAGGCGTGACAAGCGTGTCTGGGCGGGCTACTGTTTAGCGTGACATGAAGACAGCACAGGCTCAGTGCTGTCAGACCACCGAGTCGTGTGTGTGTGTGTGTGTGTGTGTGTGTGTGTGTTCAGGGGGAACCCATGGAGTCCCCAGGATGTTAATGGACTTTGCTTTGTGATGTGTCTCTGGGTGCTTTTATCTTAGCCCCGCAGGCAGAGCGGCAGATTTGCTCCGCTAATTCACAGTGACGTGGCTTTCTAATTAGGCGTCGAGGCGCAGCAGGCTTGCCAGTCCTGCACATTTCTTTTGTTTCCTCACTGTGCCAGCGAGCTGTCTCGCCGAGCTGCCTGATCTCCCAGACGCATCTCCGCCGTGTGAAATGAGCTAACACGCGCCAGGCGCCCAGCCCCTGGGGCGCCTGGGGGGCTTTGGGAAACGTTCCCTGCACGCTCCCGGTCGTCTCTGCCTTCTGCCCACCTGGTGCTCTAGCTAACCAAAGAGATGAACTAGCACCTTTGTCAGGCTTACGGCTTTCCTTCATCCCAGAAGAGAGCCCAGTCATTCTATGAACACGTTCTACACGGATTCTGTCAGTGACAATGGCCGAGGTGTACCGAGGGCACTCTGTGTGCCAAGTGTTTCAGCATTTCATTTCCTCCCCCCCCCCCCCCCACAGGAGCCTTCCGAGGAAGAGATGCTTATTCTCTCTGCGTTTCAGGGGAAGAAACCCTAAGAAGATAAAAAAAATATGCACAGTAAAAAGACAACAAACTCACAGTTATTAGCAACCACACCTAAAACAAAAGCAAACTAAGCAAACAACTAGAACAGGAACAGAACCACAGAAATGGAGATCACATGGAGGGATAGCAACAGGGGAGTGGGAGGAGGAGAGAGGGGGGAAAAGGTACAGAGAATAAGCAGCATAGATGGTAGGGAGAAAATAGACAGGGGGAGGGCAAGAACAGTATGGGAAATGTAGAAGCTAAAGAACATACGACACATGGACATGAACTACAGGAGGGGATGTGGGTGGGAGGGGTGTGCAAGGAGGAGGGGAGTGAAGGGGGAAATGGGACAACTGTAATAGCATAATCAATAAAATATATTTAAAAAAGAAGCCAAGGGGCTGAGGTTGATGGAGGAGTGCTCAAGGGAGGTGGGACAAGAAGGCATATCACCTGTCCTCTCGCCAAAAGCCGTCCTCCTCACCCACACACCCTACCGCCCTCCACAGGCGAGCTCCCAGTGGCCAGAACTATATGGAATGATGCGGGACACAAGCTGGGAGGGGCCCCTCCCAGTGCCGCCCTGGAGGCATTCTTCCTGGCCTAAAAGAAACGTGCCTGCCCCCAGGACTCCGTGAGAGCCCTCTCTGGGCCTGGAGGGGCTCCGTCGTGGCCCCTCCCCTGGGCTGCCCCTGTGAGCCCGGCTGGCACTGGGAGGCAGAACTTCCTGTAGCACATGCACAGCTCGACCCCTCCCTGCAAGCCCTCCCTCTGCACGTCCACCCCCGATCTCAGCCCAGACGGGAGAGAACGGCAGGTGCTCCTGCCTCCCCCGTGTTCTGGGAGCCCATTGTCTAATTCTGTAGGCCTGGCCTGCTTCCCTCTTTCCCTCCGAGCCCCGGGCATGTGGGCAGAGCACAAGCTAATTGGCACGGCCACTCCAAACAGAAAAGAACACCGCACTGCCCGATCTCCAGCAGGTGGCCACGGTCCCAGCTCGTGCTCTGACGGTGTCTAGGGGCCTGACTAAGGCGTAACAGGAAAATCAGGTCCCGACAGCTTGGCAGAGGTCATCCCCGAGGAAGGGACGCAGCTGAGGCCCAGCTGCTCGAGCCGCTGGGTCGGCAAGGAGGAGACTCACCTGCAAAGAGGGAACAGTCCCTGCAGGGACAGGGCAGTGAGCGTTCTGTCCTCCGCGCACCTGCCAGGCCCAAGGAGCCCGAGTCCCCAGGTTTCCAGGAGCCGGCCCTGCTGAAGAGGAGGCCATCACTCTGGGAAGACAGAAATGCCTACGGCCCAGTGACTGTGGGGGGCACTGTGCTGCCACCGACGACAGAGTCCCTTGACCTGGACACAGAAGAGGAGCCTGGTGGAGGGAGCCACCTGCACAAGGAGACCCTGTGGGCTCTGCAGCCACTCAGCTCCTCTCAGCTCCGCGACTGGCTGTCGCTGACCTGTGCTGTGCCCTGAGCTCAGGTCCTTGTGTCATTTGATGCTCACAGCAACCCTCTAAGGGAGATTATCCTTAATCGTTACTTTCTAATTCCTGGGAGCTTAGTTCAACTGCTGCCCATGGAGACATACCCAGAGAGCACCGGTGCTGGGCTCTGGGCTTGATTCTGTCTGACCACAGTCCGTGCCCTTGGCCGTGGGGCCTCCTGTGAAAGGGCGCTTTGTGTGAGGGCGTGATGATGTATGAGATGGTGCCTGTCCTCGCAGACTCGGAGAATGAGTGTCTTAGTTGCAGCATCTCTGGCATGGGGTTAAATGTGCGGGGTTTGTGAAGGGGAGAGACAGTGTAAACGGTCCATGGGGGAGGTCTCCGAAGGTTCAGGTGCAGGGGGACCCTGATCCCTGCGCGGGCGGAGGACTGCTGGGCCCGTGCCTGTCGATGCTATTTCTCTCAAATTAAACCTCTTCCAAAAACAGCACCTTCAGTCCGAATGAGACAATTGCTGACTCTCAAGGATGAGGACATGGGCTTTGTTTTCATTTTTATATTTTCCAAATTAAAATCATATGTGTTATGTTTTTCTTGTTATGGTTGTAATACGTGTTGATGCACTAATTATGGAAAATACAGAAGCTGTAAAATAGAAATTAAGGAAAATTTTTACTTCCCATTGTTCCGAGATGACTGTGGTTAAAACATTTTTTTTAAAAAGAATTTCCAGTGTTTCACTAATAGTTTTTGTTTTCTTTTTAACAGAGTTGGTGACAGATTGCATGCTACTGTACTCTGCCTCACTTTTTTTAAGTCCTTATTTGAGGATATGTTTTATTGATGAGAGAGAAAGAGAGAGAGAGAGAGGGAGATGAAGTCACCATTATGAGAGAGAAACATCAATTGGTTGCCTCCTGCATACCCCGCTGCTGGGGACCAAACCCACAGCCGAGGCGTGTGCCCTGACCAGGTACTGAATCCACACCATTTTGGTGTACGGAGCGACACTCCAACCAGCTGAGCCACCTGGCCAGGGCACTGTACCCCACTTTTAAAATGCGATGCGTCGTGAACATTTCACCATGCCATCAAAGAGTTCTGCGGTCATGTAAGAACTGATGGTTGCTTTCCAGTTTTCTTTGCCAAGGGGTTTGTTGCTTTCGTCATGGAAACAATTATGCTAACAAGAACTCCGTTGTGTTCAAATACGTCAGTGAGAGGGGTGCTCTGTCCAGCAAGCGGGGTGTCCTGTGGGTTATGTCGCACTCTCCGGCCCAGCGAAGGGTGATTGCTCCAGGTTGCAACACCACTGAAATCTGTCACAGGGGGGTGTTTACATCATAGAAGCTGGAAATCAGCAAATGCTACATTCAGGGCTACTCATTTGTTACTTTTACATGTTTGTTTGTTTGTTTACCAGCACACTACTTGTTCGGGACAATCCAAAGGCAGGCTTTGACGCTTCTCGGTGGGACAGCCCTGAGGAAACGGCTTCCGAGGGCTTGTGCAGCTCTCGCAGATTTTGTAAACATGCCGAGTGCGGAGCACCAGCTGCTCCTGCTTTACCTGGAGGAGAACAGGGGAGCGCTCGCGTTGGGGACCTATGAGGGCAAACCAGAGGAGTTTTTGCTTGTGTCCCTAAAACTGGAGTAACTGGATTAAAGGAAGAGCCTGCGAGGAAAGGGAGACTTGTCACCTGGAGGGACCAGGACCCGTTGGTGACAGTGAGTAGGACGTTCCGGGGGGCAGAGACACCTTGTCCGGGACTAGGCTGTGGAGAGGAGTTGAGCGGACGCGCAGAAGGCTCCCTTCCCACCTGCACATGGAGCCGGGTGGGAGGACCAGAGGCAGAGGGTCCGCGTGCTGGAAGTGTTCGCAGACCGCTGAGCGGCCTTCTTCGTCTGACAAGTAAGGAGGCAGGGCCCAGAGCAGGCGAAGGGCTTTCCCGGATCCAGAATTAAGGGAGTCAGACTCCCAGCTCAAGGTTCTGTCCTGCGTGGCCTGCTGCCCAGTTGGCTGTGGATAATACACCTGTAGTCGCATACACGTGAGTGGCGTTTAAGCGACTTCAAGCAGAAACACACCAGCATAAAGACTCTGTCTGTCTTTGTTTGGGCTGCTGGAGCAATGCCATAGACTGGGCGGCTTACAACCAACAGGCATTTTTTTTTCTCATAGTTCTGGACGCTGGGAAGTCGAAGATCAAGCCGCCAGCAGATTTGCTGTTTGCTGAGGGACCATCCAGGTTCATCAATAGCTGTTTTTTTTTTTTTTTTTTTTTTTTTTTTTTAGGGTGTCCTCACAGAGTGGAAAGGGTGAGGGATTTCTCTGGGGTCTCTTTCACACGGGCACTAATCCCATTCATGGGGGCTGCGTCCTCCTGACCTAATCACCTCCCAAAGACCTGGTCTCCTAATACCACCACCCTGGGGGTCAGGATTTCCACACGTGAACTTGCAGCAGGGGCCACACACACGTGCTCTGTGGGACTGTGGGGGTGGGGAGGGGGAAAGAGGTGTACTGTGGAAAGAAGAAGGAGACCAGAGAAAGGAAAAGAAGGAAAATTTGATTTTTTGATATTCACGAGAAATCAATTTGTAACTGGATATGGAAACTGGGTCCAGCTTTCCCAAATAATATTTTATGTACATTAATGCCCAGATTGAGAAGACCTGCAGCCCCATCCGGCCTCATTACAGAAAACTGGCCCCTGCGATCATTTGTATGTGCCCCCACGGCCAGGTGATGGGGCGGAGCTGTATCCTTCCGCTCCCACGGGTCTGTCTGCTGTCTCGGCACACCGCTGCCCTTGCAGCCCGGGTCCTCTGGTGAAAGTCAGGACAGAGCTCTTCACTAAAGAGCAACACCTGTGCAAGCATGGGAGGGAAGAGGGTGGGGCAGAGGAAGAACTTCAATACACTCCCAGTAACGGCTCTGCGGACAGGATGGAAATTGCTGCTGAGAGTTTTGCTGTCCGGGAGCCTGTGCCACGCAGGCCCCAGAGGAGAGCTACCCAGGAAGGGAGAAGCCCGGCAAGAAGGTCTCTGCAGGGAGGGGGACCCTGCAGGAGCTGAGACCCCTGGGGGCTGAGGCCAATGCCTCCTGCAGCCCAGGTGCCTGGGGAGTGAGGCAGACAGCGCACGCCCCTTTCCTGCTGCGCCCCCATCAGAAAGCAGCCCCCTGACTCCCCCTCCGCATTGCTGCTCTTAGGAGAGAATTTCTGAAGGGTTGCAGACATGGAAAGGGAAGTAGGATCCCATGCAGAACAGGGTATAACCAGTGTGAGACACGACCCCTCCCAGAGCTCGCAGGTGCAGACCGCTGCCTGCTGGCTCCTCACGCAGCTGCCCCACACCTGTGCATGGAGCATGGCAAGGGGAAATGTCACAGCATAAACATGCCGTTTTCCTCAGTAGGCACATGCACAATTCATAGAATTCTAATTACTTAATTGGATATATAATCTTAAAATTCATGTAGAAGATTGAATGTCCAAAAACAGCCATAAAATAATGAGAAAAGTAGAGTGAAGCAGGACTTTCCTACCAGAAAGTAAGTGATTCACAAGTGCCACTGGATACAAACAGAAAATGCGCCACAGGAATTCTTTTTAAATCAGTAAAATCCCTGGAACAACATGAAGAGCCCAGAAATAGATCTTCATGTGCACAGTAACATAATATGCTGTACTAAGCAGTGCCGGCACCATGAACCCACTGGGAAGAAGGTCAGTCCCACCTCACATCATATTCAAAAATAAAGTTCTAAGCCCTGGCTGGCGTAGCTCAGTGGATTGAGCGCGGGCTGTGAACCAACGCATCACAGGTTCGATTCCCAGTCAGGGCATATGCCTGAGTTGCAGGCCACGGCCCCCAGCAACCGCACATTGATGTTTCTCTCTCTCTCTCCCTCTCCCTCCCTTCCCTCTCTAAAAATAAATAAAGAAAATCTTTAAAAAAATAAAAAATAGAGTTCTGATTGTTAAAGCCCTAAGAACATAACAAGCAAGTTAGAAAAGACATTTAGACATCTATGTCATTACCTGCATGTTGAAAAGAGTATTTTTATAAAGAGAGAAAAACCAGAAGCATCATACAGTATATCTGAATAAACGAGTTGAAATAATGGACTCCATCATATTTCTAAAGGGCTACTTTGTCATCTTAAGGTCAGATTGTTTAAAAATAGGATTTAAAGTTGAGTGGAACAAAAAGCAGCAAGTGATGAAGCAATAGAATATCTTTGCAGGTCCCCCCCCACCCCCACACTAGAGAGCTCATTTCTGAGCTGTTTACTGAGGAACCTTTTTATTTTTATTTTTACCTTGGGCAGGCTGGTCCGAGTCTATCCAAACAGGTGCTACTGAAGAAAACCTTCCTGGATTTCAGCAAAACGAAGTGAGGGTACACTCTCTCCCTTCTGCTAATGCAGTGCGTTTTCCATAAAATTGAAAAAAAAAATAAGTTGCAAGCAGAATTTCACCAACCAGAACATTTAAGAAATGCAGAACCCAAGCTTTTGATTTTATGCCATAAACTGAGTAAAATGCAGGAAACCATCTTTTCTGATTCATTGTCTGTCTGCGGGGCCACATCTTGCCCTGGGGGAGGGGAGTTATCCCCCTTCTTACAAATAACATTTTCTCTGCGGAATCCCAGTGACTGAGGAGAACTGGCCTGTGCAAGAACACCCTTCAGGGTGAAGCCAGTGATTCCGCCAGAATCTGAAATATTCTCACAAAAAAACATTAGGAAGCCACATCGTGCAGATTCCCGTATTGGACCTGCAGCGTCATTGTATCATTAGAGATACAATTCTTTAAACACTAAAAACTCTGAACTAATAGCAAGTACTTTTTGAACTGGCACAGCGCTGTGGTTTGGCCACAGACCAAGGAGGAAAAGGTAATACAGGGTAGAAGAATTTGGAATGTGATTTTTTTTCATAACATAGATTTATTTTATTTATTTTTTGCAGAAGACAGTGAAGTGTTTTGTCTGGGTCGGAATGACTGTCTCACCAGGTACCACAGCAAGGTATGAAAAAGCAACGTTCTCTCTCCCCAGCAGGAAAGCTGCTTTGGGTGAGCCAGGGCAATGCCCCCTGAAGAATCCTGTCTCAGGACTGCCTGTACTGCATTTGCTGCCTGTATTGCATTTGCTGCATTCTCTCTAGTGAGCTCCGTCTAAGAGTCTTCCTCTGCCTTGTGCTCTGTTTTTAATTGACCGCCAGACTTTGGCATCGAATGAAAAGCCCCAAACCCTTTCAAACAGCGGGTGTTTGCACAGAACAAATCATTGGTTTGTTTTTCATTTATTTCCCTTCCTGACCCAAATACTACATTGAAATGACACTGAACGTATCGACCTAAAAAGAAGAAAAATTCAAGGGATTTGCTCCATTTAAAAAAATGTGTCACTGCTCTGAAGCAGTAAGGGCAGGCGGGGCTAGGGAAAACCAGTGAAAAAGTCACTCAGGTTTGACTTTGATTTTATTTTGTTTTGCTTTTACTTGATAACAGTAATAGGTAATATGAGGACGCCACGTCTGCTTTACAAATTGTTTTAACATGCAAATTTGACCCACACAGCAGTATAATGTTAACATACCATGGTTACCCCCATTTCATGACTAAGACAATTGAGGGTCTCAGAGACTGATGGTACCCAGGTTTTCCCACTAACAAGAAGCAGAGCTTGAAATGAAGCGTAGTTATTCTGACTTAAGCTCTTTCTCCCCACTGTGGCCTTTTTAAAGAAGACCGGAAACCATGGTGTGGGGGGGCTCCGCCTGCAGGGCCCCCACCCTGGCTGCCACAGATGAGAATAAGTCTACCAAGACATGATCGGCTTGGGGAGGAAAGGTGGCTGATCTCTCAAAGGAGAAGGGCCAGGAGCCTTTTCCTCAGTGGGCTTTTATTGGGTTCAGTTTGCACAGGAATTCAGGTAAAGCTCATTACTCATTGTCAGGCAGTAAGGATCAAACAATAGATAACATACAAAGAACTCTGAGGGCCTACTTTGAGTCAGGGTCAGTTCCTCAAAGTTTTGGGCTACAAAACTTTGAGGAACAAGCTTACTTCTTGCTTGGACCCTTATCATTTAATTGAGAGCATTCTTAGTAAAGTGGGTTTCACAGGATTTTATGTATTCTTTCTCAGGCCTGATCACCAGGGAACCCCCCCTTTCCAGCACAGGGCTGCACCTCCCTCTTGTCATTGTTCCAGGCTTAAGTCAGGCAGGGGAAGTAAGGCAGCCGAGAGATTAGGAGACTTCTCGCCTACAGAAAGAGGACTCAGGCTATGTCAAAGCCGAGGGGCGAGGGTCCATCACCCCCTTTTGCTGTAGCCCTCCATGTCCTTCCCTGGGGCCTCCATGTGATCATGCCTGTCTTAGGTCGTTCCCCCCTTGGGGAATCTTACCTGTCATTGGCTAACCGACCAAGCATTGGGGGCCAGTTATGGATGAAGTAAAAGGAGCAGAAGCGGTGCTCCTGCCAGGGAGATAAGCTTTGTCTCTTTAGTGGCTTCTGGTCTGAAGGTCGCTCACTCAGCCTTAGCCTTGGGGGGGTTACAGCTTCTGAAACCAGGCAGGGTGGTTCCCAGCACTGTGGAAGCCGTTTACATGGTATAATCTTAAGTAATTCTCTTTCAGCAGTCTAAACCCACTTTTTTCTATACTGCACAGTATACCAGTTTCTAAATCTTCAAACATTAAAGATTCACAGAAGTGTCTTAGCATGATTTACTACTACCTGCTGTTTCTCGTGTGCCTCCTGGGTGCCGGGTGGGCATTGTCTCTAACTCTCACAGCGTGTCAGCAAGTTGGGTGCAATTGTCCCCACTGTAAACAAGGGGAAGCTGACGCCCAGAGAAGGTCAATAACGCCCTCGGATTTGTCCAGCTGGTGGGCAATGGGTTTGAGACTTGAGTCCTGCAACACCTACTTTTTCAGTCCTTGATCTTCTGGGTGCATTGCGCCACGTTCCATGCCATTAAGAGCCTCTCTGGTTGGTAATGACTGTCACGCACACTCTCCTGCCGAGGTCATTTTCTCCTCATTGGATGGTGCGGTGCTTTTAAAGTGTGTCTCTTGAATTCTCCTTTCTGTGAGAGCTGGAGTTTACTTGGTTCTCCTTCACTTGAGAATGGCCTGACCTTAATGACTCACTTCCAGCAAACAGAATACGGTGGAAGCAGCAGCGCGTGACTGCTGAGATCAGACCACAGACAGCAATCTTCAGAGCTTCTCTCTGGTTCTCTCTCTTGGGTCACTTGCTCTGGGGGAAGGCAGCTCCCATGTCCTAAACGCCCCCCAGCGGCCTCCTAAAAGGACAGTGGGGGTGAAGGGCTGAGCCCTGGTGCCAGTAACCAATGCGGAACTGTCAACAACCTCATGAGTGAGCCACCCAGAACCTGTGGGGTGTCTGCACCAAAGTCAGCACCAATGTGGTGACTTCCCAGGGGCGGGAGACCTCCAGCTTGTCTCAGGAGGGGTGAACCAGCCCAAGTCAGAAGCGGAGCAGGTCAAAACTCCCGTGCTATCCCCGTGTGAGTGGCTGCCACACTCCAACCTGGGCCACGTAGTGAGAGAGTGAGATCCTGCCTCCGAAATATATCAGGAAAAATAGACAAACAACCAGCAAGCAAGTAGGATGACTTGGGAGGGGTAAGAGGTGCCGGGAGGGGGCAGGCCCGGGTGAAGAGGCAGGGATGGCTGGTGGGGGTGGGGTGGGGCCCGCTGAAGCAGAGGGGTGCCTGTGGAGAGGCTCTGTGGCCCGTTCTAGGCAGAGGGACAAGTCCTGCGGCAGCAATGAGTGCGGTCCGTTTGAGGAAGAGTAAAATGACACTCCTGGATTTCTACACAAGGGTTCACAGAACAAACGCCCCCTGGGTTGCAGTGTTCCTGGAAGAGTTTGTCTCTGCAGGCCAATGCGTGGTCGTTTTGGTGAGAAAATAAAAACCATGTGAACTATAACGTCTCCCCTTTGGCCTTGGCTTCCGGAAAGCTCAGAGCCCCATTCCGTATCTTCCGAGGGTGGGTAATCAGTTCACATCTCAGGTGTCCGGGAGTAGCTGCCCACTTTGCTTCTTCGTGGAGATAAACTCTCATTTGTGCTGGCCTTTCTTAGAGTAGGCGATGTTGCCACCTCAAGTTCACTTGGAAGAGGGTAGAAGAATTAGGTTTTTAGTTGTCATTCAGCAGGCTTCCTGCAGCAAATGAGGAAGGAGTAAGAGAGTGGCAGATCCATTGCCTGGTTCATGTATCGCATAAACTTGGTTGGCTGTGCCCCAGGCACTGGGTCGGGTCTTTGTGGAACTCGGGAGAAGATGGTTCCTGCCCTCAGTGCGTTCCCTCACATTCTAGGGCACAGTACAAACCAAAAAAGCTAAGAATTACAACGCATCTGACGACAGCTGGCACAGAATGGGAGCCCAACAAGGGCAGTGGCTCATCCCGGGGAAGGCTTCAATGGAGGCGGGGTCTGTGCATGGGGTCCCCGCCCAACCTCGTGGTAGGAGGAAGGCAGCACCAGCCCTTGCACCTGTCCTCCCCGCCATGGAGGGCGGGGACCAGCCTCCCAGCTGGCGGGAGGTGTGGACATCTCTCAGCCTCAGGGCCCTGGGGTTTGAGCTACAAGGCTTTCTGGACAGAGAGAAAACTAGATGGAAAATGTCTCAGCTCCACAAGTCCTATTTTTAATTGATTTACACCCAGCCTCTTCCATCATGGTATTAATATTTAATTGTCCTGTCAGGTCAGATCCCTCCCGGTCAGACAGTGAAAAATGGCTGCAGACAGAGGGGAAAGGAGGTGGCTGGACGGTGTGGACTGAGGAGTGACCCCGAGGCTCTAGCTCGGAGGGCGCCGGGGCCTGGGACCGAGGAGGAGCCGACCCGGCCTGGCGTCCTGGTGGGAGGGACCCCCGCTCCCTTCTCTGCCTGGGTCCCCGCATTGCCCATGTCTGCAAGGACAGCAGCGTGTTCCCCAGAGCCACGTGGGGAACCACCTGACAGTGTGCACAGCACCAAGGCCTGTGGAGCAGGTGAGCGGGTTCCTTCAACGGGGAGAAGCCAGGAGGCTGGTCCCAGGGAGGATCCAGAAAATGACACGTCTGTGCCCCATGGTTTTTCCAAGTCTGGGAGGGGCCGAGGGGTGTTTGACACCTGATTTACAAGCACGTCTCTATGAGAAACGGCGCTCTTCTGGGCTGCCCAGCGTCCCAGCAGCAAGAAAAATGGCTCGAGAACTATTTCAGGTTAACGCACTCTCCAAGGCAGTGAGGAAGTGTTTCCATGTGACTCATTCCAAGAGGCTATTAATAGACAGGAGATGAGAGGGACGGGAGAACGGGATTTCGTTCAGCCTCAGCCACTCGCTTTGTTTCTGCCTCCTTTTTAGAAACAGACGCCAGCAGGTACAGCTGGTCTTGCCAGGCTTCTGGTGGCGTGGGGGTGGGGGGGACGACAAGGCTGCCCCCCTCCCCTTCTCCCCCAGCGAAAGCTCCTCACCCTCCAGGCCTACCCCAGTCTGTTCTGATGGAACCGAAGCCCAACAAGTCCGGAGGAGACTCACAGAAAACCAGGCTGAGGGGATGCCTCGTTTTCAGCAGGCTCTGGAGAAAAACGTGCAGCCATACTCAGGCTTCAGCACTGCCTTCCCATGTCTGTGTCTGCGTGTCTTCTTGGTCTGGGACAGTGGTTCTCCCCGGGAAGCAGCTGCCAGAGGCGGCCTCTGGAAATGCGTGGCTGCATTTGGCCGTCTTCGTGGTTGGGTTGGGATGGTGCTGACAGCCTGAAACGCTCTGGACAATATTCCCAACTGAGAACCATACTCCATCCCACATGACCTAGGGGCGCCCGCTGGGCTCCTGAGCAGAGTTCAGAATGCGCGGAGTCTCAAACGGAGCTCCACCGGACGCCAAGTGTTGGCCACACGGTTTCAGGTGCACGGAGCTGTCCAGGGGCGCGGCTGTTGTGGAAATCAAGGAAAGACTGAGTTTTGTTTTGTTCCAGACTTTACCGAGAGTTGCGCACCTTTTGGGAAAGTCACACCCCTGATGGCAATGCCACTTGGCGTCACCACAGTCGCACACCTGTACCAGCCTGCATTTGCAATGGTCGGGTTCGTGGGGCTTCTGTTCCGGCACGCAAGCACCTGGCCGCGTCGCGCTGGCTGCTAATGTGGCTGCACCAGACCTTTACCTGACGACACACTTGTGGTAGTGTCATGGCTTCTGTTACTTCTCCTTTATGTTTCCGTTAGGGCATTGTGCTCATTTTTAGAATGGTGTGTAACTGGGGAATTTTAATTTAATTTCAGAAGCATAAACGGGATATTATAGAATATTTGTTGGGGGGGAGGCATTATAGAATATTTACTTAGGGTCTAAACCCCAAACCAGGATTGATATAACTGGTTTAGGTTTTATTTTTATTTTATTTACTTTTTTAAACCCTCATCTGAGGATATATTTATTGATTTTAGAGGTGGGGGAGAAAGAGAGAAAGAGAGAGAGAGAGAGAATGGTAGATAGGAGAGAGGAAAAAAACATCAATGTTAGAGAGAGAAGCATTGTTCAGTTGCCTCCCGTAGGTGCCCCAACATCAGATAAAACCCACAACCTAGGCATGTGCCCTGACCAGGACTCAAACCCACAACCTTTTGGTATACGGGATGACGCTCCAACCAACTGAGCCACCTGGTCAGGCAGCTGTTTTAGATTTTAGAACAGCACAGGCAGGTGGAAGAGAAGAGCCAAGCACGTGGGTCATCAGCATTTGGACTCCCTGAGTCACGTTCTACTTTGAGGCTCAAGTGCTTCTGAAAACACAGCTGCCTGCAGGGATCAGGCAGGTCATGGGAGAGAGTGAAAGGTAAGAAAAGCAAGAGTGAGGGGGCTGGGGCTGGGACCCCTGTCACCGTCAAACCTGCAGAGCCCGGGGGCTCATTGCCTCCTGACTGTTGCCCTGAAGGGTTGCAGGCACAGTGTTGCTGGATCTCCTATTTTTTTTCTTTTCAGTGGGAGCCGAAAAGCTGACACGTCAGCAACTGTATTCACTGGCGCAAGGCTAGGCTGCTGTAATGGAGAGAGCCAAGAGTACAACACATTGAGGAGCCCGGATGTTGATCTCTTTTGCAGGTCATGGTCAAGGTCGGGCCACACCTTGCACAGTGTTATTAAGGCCCAGACTCAGTAGAGGCCAACCTCAGTTCCACTTGTGCGTGTCCTCTGATTGGTGGGGAGATGTCTTCATCTGGCCAATCATTGCTCATTTGTGACACTGATGGTCTTTGCTGCAGTATCTGAGTATTTAAAGTGCATTGTGTAAGCCAAGGCTAGGCAGAATACGGGGTGGGACTTGGCCGAAAGACCACCAGAGTTGATCAGTTAGTTGGAGATTCCACACGTGGGGATACAATTCAGACTAGAGGAGGGAGGAGGGAGGCAAGCGGGACAAAGTGTTTGAGTTGGCAGAGGAGCAGAATACTCAGATCAAGTGCTCTTAAAGGGGGACATCTTGGAGGATCAAGGGAAATAACCCTGAATGCAGTCGAGGGTGTTTTAATGCAACTTACCCGCCCCACCTCCAGGAGCCCTTTCCTGACAAATCCCCTCCCAGGACAGCCTCGGTGCTCCCGTTACCTACTGCTCCTGGCGCAGCGGCCACCCCTCTCGCTGTTTTTCCCAGCTTCTTTTGGCCTTCCCATCTAGAGTGCAATTACACTCTGCCCACCGCTTGCCCACCGCTGCATCCCCAGAGTGTTGTGGGGTCATTGGCAAAGGGTAGGCGCTCAACAAGTACTTGATGAATGACTGAAGACAATCCTATGAAGAGCAGAAAGTTAACACACGGTTCTGAGCCAGTGCAAGGGGATCGCAGTGCTTTGCTGGGAAGATTAATCTGGTCATCGTGTTCGGGAGGCCAGAGGAAGCTGGAGAAGACAGAGCGGGTTGCTTATGTAGCGGCCTGCTGGTGAGGCACACGTCCCGTGTGAAGGGATGGGCTGAGAGTGGCTGACGGGTGGGGGGTGGAGAATTGCAGACGCTGCTTCTGGGGGTTCGGTGGAAGCCCAGACCAGTGCCAACAGCTGCGGGTGGTATCAGCCACCAAGGGAAGGCCTGAGTCGGGGAGACAGCAGTGAGCAATGAACCACTTGGGCGTTCCACGGGGTACTACACTGAATGAAAATAAAAAATTCTAAAAGAGGCTACCTGGGTGAAGGAGCAATTATGACAGGCTCAGAGGCCTAGAAAATCAATATTCTAGAAAAGCACGTCAGCCTCATTAATTTGCTAGGAATAAAGGAAGAGCCCAATGTTTTTTGAGTAAGAGAATACATTGTGACATGGGTGGTTGTGGTTTGCACTAGACTTTTTGGAACAGCAGTTGGAAGGACCATCAGGTCTTCTCAAGTCAGAAAGTTTTTCTTTATGTCAGTCAGGCCTTGTGCTCAAGCCTGTTGAAGGAGGCCGGGATCCCTGAGGATGGGGGTTCCCCTGGATGTGAGGGGGACTGTGGGGAGAGGTCAGGTTCTCCCTTACATGAGCCAGTGGTCTAGGAAACAACAAGCAGGTGGCAGGCCTCGTGGCCCACGGTCAGCCCAGCTGCTGACCTGAGCAGTCGTATCTACTGGGCTGTGAGGACTTTTATGGTCCCAGGGGCTGGCAGGTGGCCCCGGCAGGGCTGGGGTGCAGCATCTTGCAGGGAGCCAGACATGCAGATTATTAGACTTGGGTCAAGGAAAGGGCTTCTCTGCAAACAGAGCAGGTACCTAGAGGTCTCCGTGCAACTCACAATGATTGCGGGAGGCAAGGTTGAAAGGCTCAGCGTGGCTGGTGGTCAGGCTACAAGCAGACCTCAGGAGCTGGGGAGGAGGAAGGGTCGGGCTTGGTTTGAGGTCTTGCAGAAGGAGGCTGTGAACGTGGCTGCAAGGGGAAAGGAGACAGGGGACCATACTGAGGGAGAGCTAGGCCGGGAGTCACAAGATATAGATTTTGAATTCCAGTTTCACCAGGTACCAGGTGACCATGAGTACCTCATTTTCCTTCTTTGTGTCCTCTTTTCCACATCTGTCCTGCTGTGGCCCAGGATTGTTGGGGATGGGGGTGGGGCAGAGGGATGTGTTTTGAAGAGGCACAGAGGCCCTGCCGCCGCTGTGAGGGGCCAATAATGTATCAGTAACTGCGATTTCTCTGCATTTCATGGGCGCATCATGGATACTCACTCAACAAATGTAAAACAGCAACAGTTTCAGGCTCAGGGACCCCAATCTGGAGTGTTCTAGAGCAAGGGTCAACTAGAAATAAAAGGTTTGGGCCCCCAAATAAAAGGCAATTCACCCCCCAATATTTCATTCTTCCAAAGAGGATGCTCCAAATCATCAAGATTTCGAATGAGACTGAAAAATGCACTTTGGGAAAAAAGATTAGATTCCTTTGCAGAACAACAGATGAAGTATTTTTGAAATCACCAAGAACAACAAAGATCAAATATCCAAACCTACCTGAGGAATTGATCAGCCAAGGAAACAGACATTTCCATTATCCAAGATGTTAGCAAGACTTTGAATATAAGTATCTCAGAAATACAAGAATGTCATCCTTGGAAGGGACCTTTAAAGATGAATTCAGGCCAAGATGCTTTGCAGATGCATACAGAAGAGATTACAGTACGACGTGAAAACCACATATATTCGAAGTTTTACCTTCTCCTGTGCTGCATGAGGCTCCGACTATGACGCAGCGGACAGCCTGGGCACCGTGAGGCTGACGTGGGGTGATGTGTGGTTTGATTTCATCCAGGATCTTTTCCTTCTCCTGGCTCTGTCAGTTGGGGTGCTATCCTGGGAGGGTGCTGTGGGCCAGCCAACAGTCGGAGGGACTGGTTGGTGTGGGTGCATGATCCAAACAGAACCCGTTAAAAGACTTTTCCTGGGATGGCTGTATGCATGGTTCCAAAGCTGCCGGGCCGTGGCGGCATGCTTCCGTGACTGCAAAGAGGAGGCTGTTTGAAGGAGGAGAGAATGAGGCTGCTCTGGAAGGAAGAACGACCAAGAGTAGGTAGAGCATTGGTTGACGGATGCACACGTGTGTATACACGTAGAGAGAGAAGGAACCAGCTCCTACATTTGCTGGTTCTTTCGCCTGAGCTGGTTTGAATTAAGGTTTCTGCCACTGGCAAACAAACTATTGTGATTAGTACAGTGGGAACATGAGAGCCTCGTGACTTTTTGATGTTTAAAAGCTAATATGTTGCCCTGGCTGGCGTAGCTCAGTGGATTGAGTGCGGGCTGCGAACCAAAGCATCGCAGGTTTGATTCCCACTCAGGGCACCTGCCTGGGTTGCAGGCCATAGCCCCCAGCAACTGCACATTGATGTTTCTCTCTCTCTTTCTCCCTCCCTTCCCTCTTTAAAAATAAATAAATAAAATCTTTAAAAAAACCTTTTTTAAAAAAAGCTGATACATTGGTCATAGTGGGGAAAGAAATGAGAAAACCCAGATGGTCTTCTGCTAGTTTCCTGCAAGGTTTTAGCTAAACTCATTTTCAGGTAAAATGTCGGGCCACTTCCCACAGGCTGCTCTTCTCTGAGAGCTCCCCATTTGCACTCGCCTTTGCAAATGCCATCCTCTCTGCTCTTGGGTCCCTTGCTCCTTTCCTTTTGTGTCCCTGTGTCGTTAACTCTTGTTCCTCCTTTAAAGCCTGGCCCTGACCCTCTCTCAGCCCATTTTCCTTCTTTTATCGAAAATTTACTGAGCCAAATGCTATACTTGGAGCAGGGAGTACAGCAGAGAACATGACATTCATTCATTCAACCAACAGATATTTCTTGAGTACCTACTATGTGCCAGTCACAGCTTTAAGTCCAGTGGTGAATAAGCCAGACAAGCCCCCTGCCTATATTCTATTGGGCAATAAAAGATAGAACTCATTTAGGAGTGGGATGTGTGTTTCTGCCATTTGTCTGTCCTCCTTAAGAGTGATTTCTTACCTGTGTTCTATCCCTTCATGGATGAGAACACTGAGGCCCAGAGAGATTAGGCGGCCGGACTAAGGTCAAATAACTAGGCAGAGGTCAGGCCAGGATTTAGCTCTAAGTTCTGGCTCTTCAGTGAGCCGAGCCCCTCAGGTCGGATGTGAGAAACTTGCCTGATCCCCCACCCTGCACACCTGGCCCCTTTTCCCTGCCCCTCCCCTCTCTCCCTCTGTCCCTCCCTCCCATAACTGTGTGGGCCTCCAGCTGGGCTCTTACTCCGTTCCGTTTGTCCACCTGTCTTTTCTCGTGTGCTATATTACGTGTGTGTCCAAGACCACACTGTCTTTCTTTTTGTAGCTTTACAATAAGTCTTAAATCAGGTAATGTTAGACTTCCAACTTTGTTTTTCTTTTCCAAAATTGTGTTTGCTGTTCTAGATCCTTTGTGTTTCTATATACATTTTAGGACCAGCTTGTACCAAAAAGCCTATTAGGATTTTGCTCATTTTGGACAAATGAGATGAACACTATTCCTGATTTTGGTTAATCTTTGAAGCAGGCTTTGGTATTTCAGTAAATGGATCAGTTTTTAATTAGGCTGAGTTTGTAGAAGCCCACGATTCTCGGCTTCTCTTCTGGTCCCAGGATGCAGGGAAATGAAGCGTCGCTCTGGTGACAGAAACGGCTGGAGTGTCCCCGAGGCTCCGGGGGCCACTGCTTTGTCCCGAGAGGAGAGCCAGCTTCCTCCTTCAGCTGACCTCCATCTGTGTCTGCCATGGTGGGGTTCATCCTCACGACTCAGGTACGAGTGAAGCTGTTTCCAACGTTCCCCAACAGCCCCCACCCCCTTCTCATCTGAGCAAAGGTCATCTGGTCTGGGAAACTCGGTCTCATCGCGGCCCAAGACCACCGCAGGCCGCAGGCGTGGCGTGTTCTGGGAAGGGGTTGCGGGGAGGCCCAGAAGAAGCCAGGGCAGAGGCCCCTTCTTCTGGAAGCATTGCGGCCAGTGGGGGGTCCCCCCCCTCCCCCGTGGATCGTCACAGTAGGGGCTGTGATGCACAGAGTCCCCACGGAGTCAGCCCCCCCACCTGAGGGCTCCCCTCAGAGAGCGGCCCTTCGGCAGCGGGACTATCGCCTGCTCTCATACGGAGGATTGTTAGCAGGTTCTAAAGAGACCATTCACTTTTCCTTTGAGCACAGAAGGGTTTCTCAGCTCCAAATACCACCAGGGGCCTGAAGGTTTCAAGTCAGAACATTTGCCAGACCGCAGCCCTCGGGTGAGATGCAGGGCTGGCCAGGGGCTGGGAAGAAAAACAACCACCCAGCAGCTGGAAACCACCGAGTACACAGGAGGCGGGGTCACTTTGCTCCCAGGGGCCGGGAAACAGTATCTTGAGCAGAGTTAATCAGATGAAGCCACCTTCTTCCCTTCCAGTGCCTGCCTCCACTTCCCTTCTGCCCCAGAAGTAGCCCAGGCTCGGGGCTGGGCTCAGAAGCAGGGCCGCAGGCCTCTGGAGGGCTGGATCTACTCCCACCCCAAATGCACCCCGACTCCCCAGTCCCCCGTGTACAAAAACAAAAAAGAGCCTTTTGTAACATTCCCAACGCATACTACCCAGGCCCTGTCAGGTCCACTGAGCAACTCTGGGGACATAAGCGTGGCTCCTGGGGCCCTGGCAGCCACCTCACAGACAAAGGAGAGCTGGGAGGTCCTAGTGGACCCGAGTGGCCACTTTCTGGGAAAAGGTGGCTTAACCAAGTGCTTCAAGATCTGGGACAAAAACAGACGCCAAGGAGGTTGTTTGCAAATAAGACTGTGCTTAGGTAGCTGCTGCTCAAGCCGCAGCACCGGAAGGGGAAGGTGCCCAATAACATAGCCATTCCCTGCGCCCTCGCCCACCAGCACTCGTGGGCTTCTGTGGTGTTTTTGAGGACAAGGACTTCATGTTGGGGTTGCCGGAGCTCTGCTGGCGGAGCTCTGCCCTGCGGCTGCATCGGCGGAGGGAAACACGGACTGTATTGAGGCCCTACTCTCACCTGTGCCAGGTGGTCTTGGCTTCCAGGACCTGCGTGGACCAGGACCTCGAGATGGGCAAACTTCTCCTGAGAGGGGGTCTAGAGGCAAAAGGAAGGGGTTTGGACTGGCTACCACGGTCGAACGTGAGCAGAAGAAGACCCAAGGTGCTGAGCAAGAAAGGGCACAGTTTAGAAAGGGCACGGTTTCCAGGTGGGCGTGTGATTGATCCAGGGGTGCATCATGTGTACCTTGTTAGTGGGCAACCTGCCGTTTGAGACCTCTCATCTCTGTCGGGATCAAGGAGGGGCTTCCTCCCTCATCTGGAAGAAGATGTGTCAGGCAGATCCCCCTGCCCTCCGACCTTCCACAAGCTGCTCTAGATGAGTTTCCTAATTCTCACCTGTCCCCTCATCTCCTGCCTCCTGATTGCACCCAGGTTTTCAGTCACTCGCAACAGCCTGGACCCCAGCAACTGGAAGCTTCTCACGGTCCTCAGTAAAGGCAGGCATGGAGACACCCATGCTCAAGCGTCCCTGGGAAAAAGAGAACCCAGTGGTCCCAGAGGTGAGTGAGGTGGTCAAATGCCACCCTGGTGACATGCAGCAGTGGCTCCACGTGTCAGAGCCTCCAAGCCCTCAGAGTGGGGACTGGTGAAGTGAGAGGAGGCTGAGGGTCCTGCCAGCATCCCCATTGTCTGGTGTGCAGGCAGGGGGACTATTCAGCCAAGTACAGCTTCAGGTGATAGCTGTGTGACAACAGCGTGAGGGTGTGTGCTTCCAGGCCTCCACTCGTCTCATCCTCTATGAGGACAGTAACAGCCTGCAGGACACAGAGCGTAGTAACAGAGAGAGTCCTACTCATTGAGTGTTCCCATCCCCCTCCTTGAGTGTTCCCGAAAGGACACGAGAGAATGCCTGCTGAAGGTGGATGCCAGGAGCACGCCCCGGGAAGGCGATGAGCTAGCCTGGTGACCTGCCCTGTGTACCTGCTCTCACACCTGCCCCACCATAGTCCTGTAGCTCAGTAACGGCTGTGTGCAGATCATCTTCTCCAGGCCCCAGCTCATCCTGAGCCCACTGGTGGCAGCTGCAACCTACGTGGAGAAGACGTGGGACTTCCTTAGGCACAGTGTGAGCCTTCTGGGGCTGAACGTGGCTTCCTATGTGCTTGCCATGGTGGACAAGCTGCTGAGCTCACGCTTGGCTACCGAGCACCTTTGAGCCTCCTCATAAGCTTCCTTCTCCCCATGTCTGGTGCCCCTTCCCACCCTCACCAGCACCCTGAGCCCATTCTGGTCAGCTCCCATGGGGCTGTGCTTTTTTGTAATGTGCCTGCCGCCCTGGAGGCTGGGGACAGCACCATCCCCCTTGCAAGCTGGGGCTGCTATTTAAGTTCGGGTGTGGGCTCTATGGCCTCTTCCCCTTCCCTCTTGATCCCACTGTGTGAATTGCACAGAATATTGATATTGGGTTCAGGAATGTCCTTTGCTTGGCTTTATTCTCATTAAAAAAACACTTGAATCTTTACCGAATTAAAGGTGCCCGGATTGTTGTCACGTGCTCTCAGTAGTTGCCCGTCCCAGCCAACAGCAGCAAGAACTGAGTACTTCTGAGACCGAGGGCAGAGGTGGCTCACCAGGTAGACCAGATGCCTGCCTTCACTGTCTATTAGTGCAACAAGGCATGAGGCAAATGCAAGTAAATTCAGTGACAACACATTAGCAAGTCCTCCGCAAACAAAGCTCCTCTGACAAAAGGCGGCAGCCTGTGGAGAGCTGTGGGAGACCCTGGGCTGACAGGAGCCGAGGAAGCTGCAGGGACCCTGTCATGGGAACAGATGTTTCTGGTCTGGGAGGAAGAGGGCAGAACTTGGGAGACCTCTTCTGAATGACCAGTGCAGACCCCCACTGTCTCCAGGTCATCGAGCTGCTGAGCCGAAAAGCTGGAAAAGCAAATGGAAGCGTGGGGAGGCCGTGAGGGAGAAGGAGAAGAGGCAGGAAGGAGAGCCAGGAGCCCCAAGTGATGGTGCCGTGAGGGCAGGACTGCCCGTGTGCACTCGCGTGCCTCCCAGCAGCTGTGTCCGCCCGCGAGGGCCTCTGAGCGGCGTGCGGTCCAGGAGGCACACATCAGGGCCACCATCTCCCTCGAAGGAAGGGAAGGCGGGGGCACACTGGAGGGAAGCTGGAGGAGGTGGCTGATGCTGGCCCAGACAAGGAATGGGACCGGATGGAGGTGACCATGGCTCGCCAACTCCAGGAGCCCATGTGAGTGTCGCTGTGACTGAATGGTCACAAGCCAGCTCCCTGGGGCAGACGTCCTGGTCCTGGCTCCACCACGTACTACTGTGTGACCGTGGGCAAGTCCCTCGGGTTCTCTGAGGCTCCTTTTTTTCCCCAACCATCAAACACAGGAGCGACACTTTAGAGGGCCTATCGGGAGGATGTCCTGAGAGAACATTGGGTCACTGCTTGGTAAGTGGCAGCGACTGTTGTGAGGATGCATCCGTTGGGGACCAGATGGTGGCTTTGATGTCATACTTCCCCTGAACCCTGTGGACTCTGCCAGCGTCTGGCAGACTCAGCTTCTGCTAAGAAGCCCATCGCAGCCGGGACTCGAGGGCGGGAACTCGGTGCCCATCACAACCAGGTTTCCGCGCGTGGGCAAGCTTCAGGTTGCCCCCCGGGGTCTTCCTGCTTATCCTGATGACCCCGTTTCCTTACATTCGAGAGGATCCCCAAGCCCTTTCCTTCCAGTTGTGTGTGTGTGTCTTTGTGGGAGGGGTTGGCTAAGGGGGAGAAGGGAGATGTTTGAAGTCACCGCTGTGGCCTGTGGCAGGAGCTGAGGGGACCGGGAGCACCAGAATCCCAGAGGCACAAACACTGGATTATCTCAAGGACGAAAGAGGATTTAAGGTGACTTGACTTAAAGCTTCCCCTTTTTCCCTTTTTTTTCTGGGCAAAGGCCTGGGAGTAGGGGTGGGAACTGCACACAGACAGAGCCTTGTTAGTGACCTGAATTTTCCCTTGTAGAAGGGAAGCGCTTCGGGAAGCGGTTTCTCTTCGTGTGCCCCTCCCCCCACGCGCCATCGAGCCCGATCTTTTAATCCCAGAGCCCATTTGTATTCCGGTCTGATCATGGGAGACACGCATTCCTGGGGGTCCCAGCCTTGGTCTGTGGCTGATGTGAAATGTTCAGGACGTGGGGGAGCCAGCCAGCCCCCACCCCAGCACCTTCACCCCACAGCTGGGCCCTGGGGTGCGGGGTGGTGGCAGGTCCGCCCTTATAGCTGCACTCCAGGGCACTCTCTCTGTGCTGGTTGTAACCGAGGCTCTCGTCCCCGATAGCACAGCAAAGCATGAGAGCCCAGGCAGGCCGGTGACCGAGTGCCCAGCATACCAATGACCAGGCCTCTTGGGGACCGTTGGAGCAAGTGCTTGAAATTCCAGCCAGGAGCCTGGCTGCTCCTAGCGGGGAGATGCTTGTGTCTGGGGTAACGCCCAGCTGGTGATTCCCCAACTCACCAGGAATTCAACCTCTGCAGCCCCAGTTATAACCTGGAACATCTCACCTGCAAAGGTGCTGGAGTGTAATCGCTGCTTTTCTGTTTGCTGAGCAGAGGGACTCTACAGAGAAGAGAGGCAACCACTGCTCTCAGCCCCTCAAAACCAGGGACCCCTCCTTCACACAGAGGCTTTCTTGGGGGGTGGGATTCGCCTTTCCTGAAGTTCATCAGTTTCGGGGGAGGGACTCATTTCCCAGACCACGTGTTCTAGCCTGGATGTGGCCCCCACAGCTAGGGGTGTCCTGAGGGTGGGGGCGCAGGGCGCAGGGCTCAGGGCCAGGGCCAGGCAGGAGCAGGCTCAGGGGTAACTATGAGGGGTACCTTCTGTCTAGGAAGGGCAGAGTGGCTGATGGAGGTGGCAGGCTTCCTTCCAGGGTGTCTTCACAAAATTCTCTTTCTGCAGAATGTATGGAGGAAAACTGTGTCTGGATCCCAGATGGACGGACCCCTTGGGGCCTTTGCCTCACAAGCCCAAGCGCTCAGTCTTCTAGGGCATGACTCATTCTCTCGTCCCACATCAAGAGGGACACCCCTTCCTGCGTCTCCGAGAGTCCCCACTTAGTCTCCCGCCTCTCCCTGCTCCGTGCACATGTCATTTCCTGCTCCTTCTCACCGGGAAGCATGAGGGAGGGATGGATGCTTCCTTTTCCGGGCTCTCCTGCCGTGCATACAACTCTGCACCCCGCTACTCCATAGCTCCCAGGGGTGGTCCTGTTCAGCTCTATTGCCAGGTGTCCAACTCCCACCTCAGTGGCATACAGGGTAGCAAGTGGCTCTGGGACCCTCCCTGTCACCTGGAGAGAAACTGAACAATGCCCAGCCCCCTACTCTGATTCAACTGACCGGGACATCATGGTCTGAGAAGCTCTCCACGTGATTCTAGCATGCACCCACAGTGGAGAACTGCCCCCCGCCCACCTGCCCCTGAGGACGCAGACCGCCAACAAAAGCTTCTCACGTGCCCCAGTGAGGCTGCTTGTCCCAAAGGACACCACCTCTTCCACTTTCTGCGTGAGGGGCATTCTCAACCCTACCCACGCCTGACTATTCCCCCACTGTTTGTATCATCTGCTCGAGTCATAAAACTCTCGGGGGGACCACGTTCAGGCAGGGGAGCTCCTGGCAGGCACCTCTTCTCCGATGTCTGGAATGGACTAAGTCTTAGCTATTCACTCAGTTGTCCAGGTTCATGCCACCCCATGCCAAACATCTTCCTCAACATCTTTGAGACTGCAGACCACGGTTTCTGAGACATGTAGGGAGAGGTCACGGTCGGGTCCGAGGGACTGTGTGTAAGGTTCCCAGGTGCGCCCAGCAGCCCCGGAGGGAGCACTGTTTTCACTGATAAGGCCCACCTGGGGCAGGAAGGCTGCGCAACCGGTCCAAGAGCTCGCAGCTACGACCGCATGAGGGGAGTGTGTGTGGACGCATGCACAGAGATGGGAAAGGCTCACACACGGTTTTTATCATGGCTCATTCTTACGGCTTCATCCGGTCTGGGGATTTGTGGTCTTGCACACGCTGATAGGACAGAGCGGACTGCCTGTGAGAGGTGGAGGCGATGGAAAAAAGGCTGGGGCTTTCTAAGCAGGTGCTTGATGTAGCGCACAGCCTGTACGAACAGGAGAACTTACAGGACTGGCAAGGAGACGCTCTTTCATGTACATGGAATAAAGGAGAGAAAGACCAGGGGGACCGAGGTACGAGGTCTTTCTCACTTATCATGGCCCCTCCCTGGGATCCAGGAATGAGGGAAAGCATAAAAAAAGAACCAAGCCAGGTCAACTGTTAAAAATTATTTAATAGAAAGTCCAATGTCAAAATGTAACAATAAACAAAAATACACGTGTATAAATATGTATATATCATTAGACCTGTACACTTTCTCAGACCCCTTTGGAAATGGAACAGAATCCTCATTACAGCTTAGTGGTCAAATCAGAAATAATATTCAGGTGACAGGAAGCCCTGGCGCTCTGGGGAAGGTACCGCCGCCGCACTGGAGGGGCTCAGAGAATTCCAGTCATGGGCGGGGGCGGGGGTGGGGGGATGTTGCCAGATGCCTTTCTCCTGAGACCCACAGGGGGGAGATGCGCAGTCCCTGGCTCGGTCCACTGTCCCTGATCTTTCTCCCATAGTTGCTACTGCCCAGGGACAGCTGTCGTGTCGGGCAGGGTTTTCCATGTCAGACTATGTGGTTGCAGTCCGTCTCCTGGAGGAGGAGGAGCGCCCGGGGATTTCACCCGAAGGCCTGCCCGGTTCGCAGGCCCAGCGCCCCCACGGTGGTTTGGGGTGGCTGCGATCGAGGTGTGCCGATTCGCTCTGCAAACAGTGGTGTCCACAGTGGGTGTGCGCATACCGGGGGTCCCCAAGGTCCCTCCTCGGGGGTCCAGAGAGAAAGTACCAGAACCTCTGACTATAATATTTTATATCTTACTCTTTTAAAATTTCTATGTTGTGTACTTTTTTATCATGTGCCTAATGTATTGGTACAGAAGCATGTGAACATAGGCTTTCGATACATCAATAAACCCAGTTTTTGCTGATAGGAGCGCTGGGGGGGCCGCTGTGCAGGGCGCCGTGCCGGACGCCGAGGCCTCGCGCGCGCTCAGAGGCCCCGCCGGCACCGAGCCACGCAGGCCTGACCTGGAGCGGGCGCCCCCGCTCCCGCCGCCAGAGCAGCACGGCGTGGAGGGCCTGCGTCCTCCATGAAACACGGACGCCCCTTTCCAGAAACGGGCGAACGTGCAGCCGCTGACGAGGGGCGGCCCTTCTGCCCCTTCCCGGTGATGGAGTGGGGATTAGACGGGCGGACAACGAGGAGAGCGCGCCTACGGCGAGCCTGGCCGGTCACATTCTACTACCACCACCCCCAGCCCCTCCAAGGGGACCTTCTGGGGCCTTAACTCTAAAGGAGGGGTGTGCGCGAGGCCACGTGTTCGACCCGTTTCTAGCATCTCCGTCCGCAGGTCAGATTCTCATCAAAATGCCCAGGCTTCTGGGATCTTCGTGGGCGAGCCCCGGGACACAGAATTGGAAATTCCTCCGCGAGGAGCCAAAAGGATGTCTGGGAAAGGAGTGGGTGTCTGAGCTCACATCTTCCCAAGGGGCCAGAAGGCTGGTGTCGCTGTTGCGTGGGCCAGGCTGCACCCCGGGGGTGGGGGGGGCATGGGGCTCCCGCTAAAGGGGTCGGCCCTCGGGAGCATTCAGGGCCCTGGGGGATCCCCGAGCCACTCAGCTGGGAAAACCGCCTTCGGCCCCAGATTCCTCCAACCTCTCCGGGAAATTATGGCACTTGTCTGAGCCTTTTCTCGAGTTTACAGAAAGCATGATGCATCACAGCTGGTCTTTCGGTTTATCTAATTCTTTCCTGCTCTTTGTTAAGTGTCTGATTACTTGTCGGGGGAGGGGTGTGAGGGAACAGGTTCTTTGGAAAACCTAAAAGGCACTGCGAGTTGTCTCCACAGAGACCCCGTTGGTCTCCCGGCCTTCCCTGCCTCATGCCCTAGGAACGCAGGGCCCCGAGCTCCGGTGACCTCCCGGTCCCCACGAGGTCCATGGCAGCTGTCCAGGCTTCGGGGTACTTTCCATGTGCATGCAGTCCATTTGTGCTTGTATTTTTTTCATATCTCCTTCTTCGGTGGGACTCAGGTGCACGCTCTAGACACCGCACAGGCCTGGCCACCAGGTGTGACCGGACCCAGGGGAAGGCTGTCCGAGTGTCTGAGTGCAGCTGCCTTTGGGTGGAATGAGCGGAGGCGTCCCACAACGAGCTGAGGAGCCCTCTGCTGCCGCCCGTGTGTTCATCTTAGGGTGCGCCCTCACCCCCATGTCTAACCAGCCTGCTGCCAAGGGGTGTTTTTAGCCTTGCTGGCTCTACAAACAGGCCAGGATGACCCAGAGCTGTCCCTTGGGTCCCTAACCCAGCCCCAGCCCAGATTACAGCCCTTGAGTTCAAACAGCTTTTGGAGACAGGACAAGTGGTTGGAGTGGGGGCTCCGAGGGAATGACTCATCTCCGCAAGAAGCAGGCGCTTCCATAGCAAGGAGGGGAAACCGGTCCTGCTACTGCCCACACCGACCTCTCTGGGTGACCTCGGCCGTGACCTCTGCTGCAGAGGGCAGAGTATTACCTACAGGTCTTCTCGATGCCCACAAGTGGCCAGCAGAGTGCACAGGGCCCTCTGGGATGGGTGGCCAGGCTTCGTCTCTCTCTCTCTCCCTCTCCCAGCTGCTTGACTGCACTCAGCGCCCTGGCCCTACCGTCTCTCCTTTGGGGGGTCCCAATCTGTCCCCTCAGCCTGGGAGGCCACCTGTGGCACTCTCCGTAAGGCCTCTGACGAACCTGGGGGTTGACGTCCCCTCTGTAAGGCTGGCCCCCGATCCCCGAAGCTGTTCGGCCGCCTGGTGAGATGTTCTCACGGTACCCAGTACTTGTCCCTCCTGTGGTCCTTCCCACGCCGTCTCCGGGACGAGCGGCAGGCTCCTGGAGGGCGGGGGCCGTGTTTGGGTCAGCCGTGTATTGCTGGTGAGGTGACTCAGTTCCGGCAGCACATCAGGTGCCCTAGAAGTTGAATGAATGTGTCCTCGCCCCCCGGGGAAGGCAACGCTAAACGTGCTCCATCTGGGAAGACCCCCACGAAGGGGCCCTAACTCCACACACAGGTGCCGGAGCGCCCCAGTGGAGCTGCTGAAACGCCACAGTCAAGGCCACACTGGAGGAGTGGGACAGCACGGGAAACGCCGTGGCTGTGTAGAGCTGGAGATGGCAGGTAGCATGGGGGACCTGTCCCCTGTGTGCCTGGGGTGGGGCAAGGCCGGCAGCTGTGGCGCCCAGGCTAGAGGCCCGGGTGATGCCACCGTGCTCGTGGCTGAGCATGCTGGGACAGAGGGGCACAAGGCATGATGGGCCGCACACCTCCGCTCTCCTGTGCGAGTCTGACTCCGACTTTTGCGCGAGTGACCCCTAGCTCTGCCCATTCTGGTATTACTATGGTTAGCCAACACGTTCCTAGACGTTACCGGAGGGATTAGAGAAAGGGCAGGGATACAGCTCTTCCTGGAACTATTTCGGTGATCAAGCAGTTACATTTTCTTCTCCCATGTACTGTGCGTGCGTGTGTGTTCAGGATATACATTCAAATTTAGAGTTCTAATACGACAGCTGCCTGGTTCTGCTCCAGAAAATTAGATACAATTTTTTAAAAATGAATTCGCATCTCGCTTTGAACAGGAAAGCTGGCTTGCAATCCACTGCAAAACTCCCCGCGCTCCCTGGACTGCGGAGACAGCAGCTCCTGAAGGCTTGGACTGAAATGTCAAGAAACCCAGGGCTGCTCTCGCACTTCTGGGTCCGGGCCAGGTGGCCCCCCCAAGGCTCCTGAGCTATTTTTAACCCTAGGGACCCTCAGGCAGTTCTGGCTGAGTTTGTGGTGTTCTTTTTACTGCCTCTAAGTGTTACTCAATCAAGTTCAAAGCCTTGGGCTAAAAATAACCCCTGGAAAGGGAAGGAGGGAGGAAAGACAGGGTTGGAATGAGGCCTTTGGTTTGGGGGTGAGTCTTGCTGAATTAAAGCAATGTCTCTGGCTTCCAGGAGAGGAGAGCCATTTCCCGCATTACAGCGAGTGAACCCGACAGCTACCCGGTTAGAGGCAGAACCCTGGGGACAGTTTTCAGAGGAAAACTGGTCACAGGGACCCCCTCGACACAAGGAAATTCTTTTGGTTCCTTGGAGCTAAGTAAGGGAGGGCGGGGGCGGGTCCTCTCCAGGCAGCACCTTGCACAGTTGCTATGGAGACACGAGTCATCTTCTTCAGGGGATGTGTGTTTAGGAGCAAGGAGAGAACTCGGGGGAATTCTTGGGTCCTTCTTCCTTGGGACAAGTTATTTCCACGACACCCAAGTCACTGCAGGACTATCTCAGACATTTAAGGTCTCGAGTGAGATTCACATCTAGTTTCAGGGCTTAAACTAGTCTGGAAGATACAGACCACAGCCCGTCCAAAGATCAAGAAGACATACCAAACCCTCGCCCACAAGGAAGGATTTGAAGTCAACACTCCAGGCCTTTCCTCTGTCTTCGGAGCTCAGACTCGCCCAGTCCTCTCTGCAAGGTCAAGGCTCTTCACCTTTAAAAAGGTGCAGCCCGGGATACAACAAGCCTTGGAGGCCAGGAAAAGAAGTCAGAGACACAGGGGCCTGTCCTGGCTGCATTTGAAATCCAACCGCAGAAGTGTCAGGTTCCTTTTCCAGAGGCGACCAAAGTGCCCAGGGGAGGGACAGGTGCCTGCATTCGCACAGCCTTCTCCTTCCTTCGGGGCACTGATGTCCTGGCAGCCAGCGGCCTCTCCCGGGCTGCGTGTGGCTCATCAGCGATGAGAAGGCAAGTACAACCCTCCGGTGGGGAAACCAAGCCGCTGAGGAGGAGCCTCAGGGAGATCCTGGAAGGTAGGCGGCCCCAAAGGGTTGTTTTCACAGTGTTGCGAAGGGCAGAGCGATGTGAAAGAAATCGGGAAAATCCTAGAATGACACCTTTCCTTCTTTCCACATGGGCACTTACGTCGGGCGGATGTACTCTGCACGGAAGATACGCTACTTAGGACGCAGGGGGAGCGGCTCCCTGCCCAGCGTGACTGTGCGGGTCACACAAGACGGTTCTCAAACGGCCTGGCACAGGGTTGCCACAGAGGGAGCACAAGCAATAAATATCAGCTCCTTTTCCTCTTTCAAGATCCGATTAGACCTCAGACACAGCACAAGAGTCTCCTGGAAAACGCTGCGTGGCTAGTGAGTGCGCGGGTTTGTCACCAAAGGGACACATCCGCCCACGACCCTCATTTCCTGCCATAGCTTTCTGGCCCTTTGCAGGGACGCACAAAAAAGTGACTGAGGTTAAAGGACTCCCCCCCCCCCCCCCCCCGCTTGGGAAAACATGTCCATTCATTGGCACAAGGCAGTTCACAGGCCTCATTCATGAAATTCTGAAGGCTTATTGCAGGGACAGTGTGAGAGGCAATCACCTCACTCGGCTTGACTCGGTGTGTGGGTGGCCACGACCCACCTGCGACCTGGAGAAGCCGGAGTTCCTGCTTCACGCCACCTTCCCATTATGCCCCTAAATACAGAGTCTCCCCCCCCCCCCCACCCACCAGGCCCTATTTTGTCCCAGGGTTTAAGGAACTTAACACAAAGTTTCATTTTTGAGAGGCACAAAGAAATAAAGCTCTGAGAATGCCTTCCGGGGGAAAAGCATGAAAGGCAGATTTTATGTAAAATTATAGAGTGCAATCTAATACATTTTTTTTTTAATGAGGGCGGTGGGAGGAAGAAAGAGAGAGCCTTAGAAACCAATCATTTTGTCGTTCATAAGGAACACGTTACAGTCCTGGAATCCAAGATTCAGAGTTAGTATTTTCCCAGATTATGCATTTAATAATTTTTCTTCCTACAAAGCTGACATTTTAAACCTCGTCCCCCTCCCTACCCCACCCCCTGCCCGAGATTGGTGGAGATGGAACGCTGCTCTGAACTCTGGCCCAACCTCTACGCAGGGCTGATGGCAATCAACACGCCAGCCTGCATCATGGGCTCCTGGGGTAAAACTCACACGAGGTACAGTGTCCGTTTTGAGCAGGCTCAGGGGAGAGTGTGGCCCTCGGAGAAGAAAACCGTCTCCGTGAGTTTGGAAACACAAAGTTATAACTCAGAGTGGAATGGCACCCTCGGGACCAAGAGTGGGGGCCGTCGTCCCTGGGCCTGCTCCCGGGGGCTGTCAGGGTGCGGGCATGGCCTTGCCTGATGGTGGGGGAGGAGGGCCCTGGAGCACAGGCCTGAACAGCGGACCGTGGCTACTCCTTGGCCAGGTCATCTCTCAGTTGGGTCATCGGAGCCCATGGGGACATCAGAGATGGGGAGAGAGTCCTATGTCCCAGCAGGCCTGTGGAGGCCGCTGCTGATTCTGAAGGGGCCTGGCTATCTCATCTCTGGACTCATTGTCCCTGAATAGACCACCACACCACTCTGGGCTCCGGCCGGGGACTAGGAGGCAGCCATCATTGAGGTAAGAGCCTGCGTCAAGCTTCTCTGCCAGCAACAAACACGTCTTCGGCTACGACACCGGTACTCCGCGATCCTGAGTCCCCGCCAACCCACAGGAAGCCACGCACACACGGCTGAACTGTGACGACTCCGCAGCTCGGAGCACACAAGGCCTGTGTCATCCAGCTGTAAACCTCAGTGACAGTCTGTTCCACCCAGTGGCCACCAGGCAGCTGGCTGGGGATCACATCCCGGCACACAGCCACGCTATCGACTCTCTCTGCTAAATGTTCCTCAGTCCGTTTCTCGTCCTTTTTCTACCTCCCTCCACCAGCCCATTTCTCCCCCTCCCTCCCTCCTGCCATCTCCCTGAGCCTCAGAGATCACAGCCAGCGGAAGCTTCTGGGTTATTCTTTTCCTTGTATCTGAGACAATCTGCTTAATGTTCAGATACGCAGGGCACAAGAAGGCAAAATAGTTTTGCTTTAGAAGGCATTAAAAAAATAATGTGCAACCACAAATCACTTGACAATTTTATGATTAAAACCAACAAACGAAAACAGACAGTTTTGAGTGCTGTTCACATCATCCAGCCTTTCATGCCAACCTGCTCAACCACCCCGGCCCTCAGATCTATTTCTAGACGCACCGCATGTGTCTGCAGATAAATCACTCGTGCACTTCAAAGAGGGCTGCAGTGTTGACACTGGAAGCCAGAGCTTTTTGGGTGAAAAGTCCCATGTTTCACGGGAACCAGTTTCCGGTTGGACGAGACACTCAAAAGTCAGGTTCCCAGGAAACACGTGGTGCTGTGGACGCGCATGTCATGGCAGGACGTTGAACAGGACTGTCGGGGAAACGGTGTGAGCACGTTTCATCTTCGGGCGGAAGGCGGTGATCTTCTGGGACGACACTACTTGAGACAGTGGAGGGCTCCCGTGGAAGACAGCGTTTGCTTCGTGAGAACAAGAAATCCCGGGACAAGGGCATCCGCACAGCAGCGAACCGAGTCCTCCATGGACGTGTCTGAGGTGGGGCTCCGCGGTTCGTTTACAGTTGAGGAAAAACTATTTTAGTGACTTGGCCAAAACCATACAAAGGGAGGGAGCTTGAAACCCTAGGCGACTCGGCTCTCCCTGCATTTTTCTGCCTGAGGCAGGATAAAAAGCCTTACATTTTGGCCGCTCCTCTGTTTATGTAACAACCACAGCTGCTCCCCAAAATAGCTGCTGCTGGCTGAAAGAATGAAGGGCTTTTGTTGTGAACATTTGAGTCCGTTTTCTATAGCTCTTGAATGAGTTTCCTTCCTTTTCCTTTTGCACCCTGGGCTTTTCAAAGGAGATGAGGGGTCTCACCATCAGCTCTTCAGTGGTGCCGTCAGTGATGCGGATGGATTTTAAAGTCAGGGTTCATCTTCTCAGCAAGAACAAATCAGCTTCTTAGTCCATTCTGTGGCAGGTGACCTCCTGGCTACCCGGTATATACTAACTACCCTCCCTTCGGAACGTGGCAGGAGGCTGATGGCAAGGCCCTGCACGTTTGCAACCCCCAAAGAGACAAACAGACGGGGCTCCTTCTGTGTTTTGGGGGGACAAGCCCACACCTGGACTGCTGGCCAAGCTCTGAACAGGGCGCCCTCCCCAGAGAGTAACAAAGACAACCCTTGTCGAGGCGATCAAACGCGTTAAAAAAATACAAAAGTTATTTTCTCCTCTTGATGGCTGTTGACTTTGTGACACTTGTTAAAAATATTACTTCTGTCTTTGGGAAGAGATCATGCTCTTCATAAAATATGGAAAAATAAACTCTACCAAACCCACAGTTAACACTCCCCAGGCCTGCCCCGGGGCTCCAGGCGGCGCATCTCCAAACAACGAAGGCAGAGTGAGTGTGCTATGCTTGCTTTCCGGTGGGCGGTGGGCGAGCTCTTCTCGCCGTGCGAGGCAGGGCTGCGAGGGGGAGAAGGAAGTGATGGGCTCCCCGGGGCGAATGAGGACATGGGATGGCTGATTGGCTAACAAAATGAAGGTACCAGGGTGGTTTGGGGCCCTCCTGTAACTCCGTGGGATGTCCCCTCATCTCCTCTGACCACTCGCTGCCCAGCTAATGCTCGGGGGTCATTCAAGGGAGGGTAGGGAGCCATCATCGCTGCCATTGCAAAGGAGGGCTCATCTTCCACACGGAGGATCAAAGTAAAACACTGAACTGGATGAATGGGAGAAGACAAGGATCCATAAAAACAGTAAAATGTTTATTTTCTTAGAAAAAAAAAGTGGGGAAGAGAGATTCGAAACGATTGTGATCACACTTCGGTCTGCATCTGAGCCCAGCCCATGTCGGTCGAAAGCTCAATCCTCAAGCTGATACCTGGTGAGGAAACCGCCTGCCGCTCGCGCCGGGGTCACGCGCAGGAGTCAGGTCACTACATGCTTTTAATCGGTAAGAGTTTCTCTCCTTGTTCTTAGCAGAGAAACAAGGCTTGCCATAGCAACCATCCCATCCCCCAAGCGCCACATCGCCCTTGAGAAGCAAGGCTCTGGACCACTCGGGAGAGACAGGGAGGAAGGAGGGAGGGAAGGAGATGCTTAGAAGCGGACCAGTCTAGAATAGAAGTTTGATATCTGAGTTCACCACTACCTCATCTTATAGAAAATAGGTTGGAGAGCCTCTGTAAAACCAACGGTATCTTTAAGGTGGAGTCGCAGAGTTTTGCTGCATACCTGGACACAAGAGAAGTGAAAAGTTGCAACAAGTTTTAACTAGCAGCAACAAAGAAAGTTCGGTAACAGTTGTTTTTTTTTGTTTGTTTGTTTGTTTTTAGCAATATTCCCTTGCAAGTTCAATAGGAAACACTGGAATTTAATGGGGCATACGATATGGAACAATCTTCTTTTGCTAGAGTGCTGTTCCTTGGAGAGGACCGACCTTTGCAAAGATTTCAACTGGGGTGTCACCTATATACACAGTAGTAGCTCCTGGTTGCAGAGTTAGAGTGGTGCTATGTGATATCTTCTTCTTCCGAACAGTAATCTCGACCCTGGAGGGGAAAAGAAAGGAACAGCGTGTGAATGAGAAGTTCAAAGCCGAGCCTGAGACAGGTACATGTATCGATCTTCTCCCAGCGTCTGTCTCCTTGCACCAAAAACCCAGGCTTCATCAGCCACTATCTGGCACGAGATTGATATGTCATAAATATGTTTTATAAACGGTGTGTGCTGATTTATGAACTGCATATACCGCCAAGCATGGCAGTTGTACCAAGCCCCAAACTAACCCTTACTTTATAGTGGTGAGAACTTTCACGACGACGCACATATAAGACTCAGCCTTTCGCCAAGAGATTAGCAAGTGGACGATCCATTCAGGAGACCAATTTCTCCCGAACAAGAGACACTGAAATGAAGAAGGAATGAGTCCCTTTCAGCTGCGGGCAGGACCGCTCACATTTTACAGCTCTGCTCCATGCCCGGAATTTACGGTTTTACAGAGGGAAGGTCTTCATTTTAATGCACTCTAAGTTAAAACAGGATTTTTAAAAACAAACAAGGACTCACTGAATGTAACCTATTTTAGGACTATGCTTGGTATGTGTGGGATGCACAGGAAAGGCAAACATGCTGATTCATGTGCTAACAAAACAGTTCCCAGCAGGCTTTGGGACTCCACACTGTGGTCACCTTTGACCGTGACCCGCCTTCTCTCCAGGAGGATATACACTCTATGGAGGCACCATCAGGGCCGGGACTTATGCTCCACGTCTGGCCTGGCTGGGCTGCCTTGGCCAAGGCCCGCGGCTTCCCAGTCTGCCACCCACCATGGACGGCGTGGGAGTGAAGCGCCTCCCTGCCTCCCAGTGTCACAGACCAGGGTTCCGTGTCACCCCAGCAGATTCGGTAAAAATAGTTCACGGACTTGTGTGGTTCGCTTCCTTTGACTTTTTTTCTTTTAAAATACATACTACATGTTTCAATTTTGGGGGGGGGGATATTCCTTTAAAGACAGAATTTTCTAAATAACTGGGCCTTATTTGTAAAAGTATCTAAAACTTAAAGGATATACTTTTGCATAAAACTCTTAATTAAATGTATTCTGTGTTTCTTTTTTTTAAAGATTTTATTTTATTATTTATTTTAGAGAGGGAAGGGAGGGAGATAGAGAGAGAGAGAGAGAGAGAAACATCAATGTGCGGTTGCTGGGGTCATGGCCTGCAACCCAGGCATGTACCCTGACTGGGAATCGAACCTGAGACACTTTGGTTCACAGCCCATGCTCAGTCCACTGAGCTACGCCAGCCAGGGCTATTCCGTGTTTCTTTGTCACAATATCTGTACATTGGAAATGTTACACATTCTCCTAAGAGGGAAGTGTCCTCGTGATGAATCGCTGTGTCGCCTGGCTGGGGGCAGTCCCGGCTCTGACGTACTAGCTCTGGGATCTGGGCTAAGTCACCTCTCTGTGTCTCTGTTTCCCCACCTGTACAATGAGGGAAACAACAGCACCGACTTCACACGGGTGCGGAAGGTTGAATGAGTTAATAGTAGTGAGGTGGTTAAATAGTCCCTGGCACATAATTTATACATGTGGCACGTGCGTGTGCACGCAGGTACACCTGTATTTGATAAACTAAAGAACGCTACCACATAGTGAAGTCGTCGGGGGCGGCCTGTTCCCGGGGTACCTGGCCCCAGGTTGCTGGTTCTCTGGGAATGCGGTTCACTGACTGGCGGGCTTTAGTTTTCTCCCACATCAGACTGCTGACCCCGCCCCCCACCCCTTACAGTGTCTGACCCCAGTGTCCTCACCAGCCTTGTTTTACTTGCTGCGTGAAAACACCTTTTGGGGCAGAGAACCTGGGCAACCGATCTTCCTGAGAAGGGGTGTGTGCACTCAGAAGCCACCCCAACTCAGAAGCCCACCGACGGCCTCCCTGGTGACCCCTCCGAAGCAAGTGGTGACCTGTCCGGAGCCTGGGCCCAGAACACTCAGAAAACACCCCCTGGGCCGCATGGTGAAGAGTTGGAAGGGACCCCGACACGGGCCCTGAGAGCTGGGAGTTTATTTTGTGCATCCGAACACGTCAGCACAGCGCTGCACACCCACCGGGTGAGGCTCTCCACAGACCCTCTGCATGGGGGGCGCAGGAGTAGACCCCCCACACGGACTTGGGGTGTTCAGCCGGAGGGAAGGGAGGGCTCGTGGAGTTTTCACTAAGAAAGGTCACAGGACCTTTCCAGGGTGTATGTGGCACACACACTGTTGTGTGACATCAGGCAAATTACTGGGCTTCGGTTTCCCGGGGATAATCGCAGGGTTGCCATCGGGACTAAAGGGGAAACTATAGTGTCTGGCGGGCAGTCAGTAAATGTTTGCTGCTGCTGGTATGACGGGGGTCATTACACCTCGTGCTTGTCCAGTCCCCTGGCACAGGGATAGGGACCTCCTTCTGTGTGGCTGTCAGGTGGGGACAGTGGTCATCAATTGTGATCTGAGAGATGTCAGGGAGTCCCTCCTCCCACCTCAGCCTTTCACCCAGGACAAGCCAGAACGTCATGTTCCCGATGGCAGATGCCTGAGTCCCTTCCCTTCTTATATCTAAGTGCGGCCTCAAATTGAAGTGAAGGCCCAGCGTGGGGCTCAGTGGACACCTTATCCACAGGGAAGACTTGGACCCAGTGATGGACAGGCGTGCACGCACACACACACACACACACACACGTCTCCAACTCTGTAAATGAGTTACAGGGTTATGAAGCAGAAGGCGAGCTTCGGACCCTCCAAGTTTACGGGTCCCAGAAGAAAGCGCCCCCTCTTGAGAAACCAATCTACAGAAACCTCTGTGTACACTCAGGACTGCAGCTTTCACTCCCCAAGCATCCGCCCCCTGAAATCGCTGTAATTGCTATGAGAAGAAGGAAAACCCGCACCCAGCGCCTTGCAGACAGAGCTTCGTCGGTATTCTCACCAGCCCTGCAAGCGGGCAGTGGCGCCCTGTGACTTGCAGGCAAACCTCCGACGATCCCAAGAGCCCAGGATAATCCTTGCTTTTTTTGCTATGACTGTAGTTGATAACTAAATTCAAGTTTGAATCAGTTTCATTTTTGTTCTTATCACCTGTCAGCAGCTCTGAGAACCAAATATGTTATGAACAGAAAACCTGGAAATCAAAGCCGTCGAGAGTACGAGCCCCCAGATGGCCGGTGTCCTTTTAAGAAAGGGGAACCCGAGAGCTGGGACTTGCGTGGCCTCATCACCCAGGGTCCCACCTGCACTCCTCCAGCCCTAAGGGGCAGATCAGGGAGCTGGCTTGTATAACTGACTTCACATCTCATTTAAATTTTTAAAGAGCTGTGCTAAAAAGAGGACCTTCCGACCTTCAGCTGTCAGAGGCAGGAAGTGGGAGGAGCCGGGTTTGGGGAATACACAGCCATTCTCTGAGCCCCAGCGCGCCCTTTCCCCCAGCAGGACTGCAGAACGGAGGTCTTTGTAAAGACGCTTTGCGCCGTTGGAACCAGGGACTGTCGGACACAATTCCGCTCTTGTGCATGGGCTGCACTGAGAGCTACAGAGAGCAAAATCCCTACGAGGGCCCCACCAGCTGGAAGACCGGAAACGGCCAACGATGCTGACAAGGAAGGGCTGTTGGGGGGACCACGTGGGCACTGAAGAGCAGACACCAGAAATCACAGCTTTTGCTTACTGACGAGTCCCTGACCACGCCCTTCCTCTGAAGGGAATGCCCTACATCCCCTTCAGCCGTCTGCATGGCTTTCTGGGAAACTTGGAGAAGTCGAGGTCAACTCAGAACACACGTTGCCGAGGTTCTAGGGTGAAAGTTTTTGTTTGTTGACATATCTAGGCTAAGAATTAGAGATTTTAAGGAGTAGCAAAGGAAAGGGCATTATCCTAATTTAAAATTCTGCAAGTTTAATGAGGAACGCTCCAAGAGTGACTTTAAATACTAAAAATTTCCTACAAAGTCCCTATGGTGCTTTTTTCTTCGAGTTTAAGTTAGACAAATAGCCTAGGGCTGGCCGTCCAGTTTCAGGGGTGATTTTAAGTTAGTCTTTAGTATGTTTTTGTAGACAGGTTTGCATTGAGCCTCATACATACACCTCAGGCATACAACAATTACCCGAGAACTGCACAGTTCACCAAATGAGTAGGTTAGAGCGAGATGAAAATTACTGAAAGGGAACACTGAACCCCAGTTTCCCCATCTCTAAAATGGGGACAGAAAGACCCAATGTAGTAGTGTTTTTGTGGGGAATTAGAAGTAAAATACATAAGCTGTTTAGCAAAGCTTGGCACATGGTAGGTACTTGAAAAATTATAGCTCTTATGATGATACTAAAAAATGACCTCAATAGATCCACCAAAAGATAGTTCATAAATGGCATGGCTGAGAAATTGGGCCCATAGCTGGATCCATCAGTTACATTCAGGTCCTTGGTCCAGCGGGGGATCGGGGTGCCTGTCCTCCCTCTTTCCTGGCTGGCTCCCTTGTCCCCAGCCCTCACGCATCCATTACTGCCCATTTTCTAAATCTCTGCGGAAATGTCACTTCGGTGTCTTCCCTGAACACGCTGTACCCAATAGCACTTCTTAAACCCTGCTTTATTGTTATTTATATTCGTTATCATCACCTGACATCATCAATACATTAATTCAGTTCTTAATTGTCTGTCTTCCCCCTGAACAGAAGTAATGAGTGGGCAGAAGCTGATCGATACCTTGTCGTATCCTCAGGACTTAGACTAGGGTCAGGAGCATGTCAGATGCTCCATGAATACTTGTTGAATAAATGAAAGGATGGCAAGTATCTGGAGTTCGGAAACTGTGGGGTTGGAAGGGGACCCGGCGGTTCTCCTCTCTGACCTTGCACCTAACGTGGATGGGCCGCCCTTTACCGCATTCCAGACAGGGAAACTTCTCTTTTCGGCTGGAATGTGTCAGATGCTTTTCCAAGCTGCCCATGAAACTGTTCAACAGCAGAGCCCAACCCCGCCTCCTGCCCACAGAACGGCTTAGTCTGGACCCTTGGAACCGGAGGATGGGTCTCCCCAGATCAACAGCATACCCTCCGTCCATTACCTGTGAAAAACATGGTTGCCATCCAGGTCTCCCTCCTTTACATGTATGCCAGTTTCTCCATGTGTTTTTTTTTTAACGAACCCACCCAAAACATTACCAACACAGAAGAAAATATCACAGAAACACAGCCTAAGATATGTAAAAATTAAGTATCTGAGAAAGGGAATCCAAAAGAATCCATGTGCTAAATCTTAGCAATTGTTGAACAGAACATAAACCCGAACTTCTGTCAAAGGTCTGGAGAGGGACATAATGCTCAGCCTCAAAGGAAAAGTACAAAGATGAGCTTGTCTGATCGTGCAGAAACAAAATTTTGCACATTGAAAAATAATGCAACACAGTAAGAAGGCTCATCCTACAATGGGAAGAACACCTGCAGCGAGCGTGCAATGTGTAAATGGTAGAAGCTTCGTGAGAAGCTCACACCTGCCGCAAAATGAACAGTGAGAGGGTCTCCTCCCTCCGAGGGAAGGGCACGACCTGGAAACTCCTTCCGGACAAAGTAAAACCAGCATGCGCGCACACAGCTAAATGGCCCGCTTCGGTAATCAAAAATGCAAATGAAAATAATGAGATATTACTTAAACATGGCCATGCCCCGTTCTGAGAGGGCACAGTGAAATGCGACACTCACACACCGCTGGCCTGGCTGTGTGGCGGAGCAGCTGCTTTGGAAAGTAATTGGGTGATGTGCATTGTGAGTCATAAAAAGGTTCACACCCTTTATTACGGAAATCAGTCTCGAAGATAAACTCCCAAACACACATTTTTAAAAAAATGTGTTTAAAAAATGTGCCTGGGGCTGGGGGTGAGAATGGGGATTGACGATGAGCAGGTGGGAGGGGTCTTACTGAGCTTATGGGGATCTGGAGTGTGGTGATTGATGGCCATGCAATTTGGTAAATTTACTAAAATTCACTTAATTGTACATGTCAAATGAGTAAATTTTATGGTATGTAAATTACACCTCCATAAAGTTATTAAAAGTATATGTACACATATTTTTTCATTGCAGCACCTTTTTAAGGCATGAGAAAAAAATCAATTGAACACCTCCCCCAGGAGGAAAAAAAATACTAAAATATACCTCCTGTACTCGCTGCTTCCAAACAGACAGCACCCCACCCGCAGGTCCCAAGCAGGAGCGTCCTTCTGGGGATAACACCGTGTTTTCACACACACTGTTCTCTCCTCGCACACCCCTCCCAACCTCCCCTCCATGTCTCCTTCATCTTCACCATCTTGCTCCAACATCGTATCTTCAAGGGGCACTTCCCCCGGTTGTTTGAGGGCGAACCGGTCTCTCCCTCTCCCAGCGGTCCTTCCATCCCACCACTATGTTTTACAGCAAGTTTAGCCAAGACGTCTTTTGGATGCCTGATGGAATCCTTGTGTGGCCCCTGTCGCATGGTTATGGACACTTGGTTGTTTGGAGGGAGGCCGCACTGCGTGTGTACGTGTGTGAGTGTGTCAGGATGGAGGCTGCTGAATGATGTGACACAGGAGGTGTCCTGGGACTTTTATAAGTGGAGTAAATTGTCTAAAATTTTCACAGCACGCTGGAAAAAGCAGCCCTCTTGAACAATGGGTTTTTATAACGAAGGCTCATTATAGCAGTTTGTTTAAATGAGGCTTACTTCTGTCTGGAAGTGTGAGTTGTTCTACTCGTCACAGAGCAGGCTCTTGTTTGTTGACTGACTGACTGACTGACTGACTGAAGATTCATTCTCCTCTCCCTTACTGCTCAGGATGAGGCCGGGAACGCCTGTTAGTCTCTGGCACTATTTTTATTCTCTGCTTTCTTTCTGTGACTCATCCTCCCCTTCTCTCTTTCTAACTGTGGGCTTCCTGAGTCTCCGTTTCTTGACTCAGCGATGCCTCCTGCGTAACCTTCCACCCTGCACTGTGTGGCTGGCTGGCTCTCCAAGCACCCAAGAGGCCCCTGAGTAATGAAACACAGTTGCTGCGTCTCTGTTTTGGCTCATCTTCCATCTCCGCCCACCTAACACCCCACTCCCCATGTTTTCTTCCATGTATCACCGTCCAGAGACAGCCTCAGATGCAAGTCTCTGTGAGAATCTGGACACTTAGGCTCTGTCCCTGAACCAGAACAACAGGGCGGGAGAGGCGTATTCTACCACCGGAACATCTGGGAACTCGGAGCTGGAATCCAGAACAAACATGAGGAGGAGGAGGAGGAGGCGGGAAAGGGTGGAGAAGTGGAGTGAAGGACTCCCCTGGGGCTGCCGGTCGGTGCTCCCCCCGTCGGGCTGTGGCCCAAGGCCAGCGCTCTGTCCCTCGTCCTCGAGGCTGGACGGGGCAAGGCCTCGCCAGTCAGCCAGTGTTTCAGCAGCGTTTCCATTCATGGTCTGACAATAATCGACAACAAATGCCGAAGGAAAGCAGAGTAATTAGCTGTGCTGTTCAAGTCTCCTCCCCCGACTTACTTCCTCAGAAAAATCAATCAAGGCATTAACTAATAGGCTTTATTCTAATTAGACTCGGGTCTCATTTGTAATGAGCAGCAGGAGGGGGATAGCCTCTGACTGTCCCTGTGACTGTCCCTGTGACTGTACGTAGCAAGGATCACTGGGGTAACTACAGCAGTGACAACAACTCCAGGACACTGGGCGTTTCATCTCCAAGAGAGAATGAGTAGTAACCAAGCAGCTTGGAAGCCGCCACAAAGTGTTTATTAAACCCAAACCCTCGGTCTATGGACGAAAAAGGAGGATATTTTAGAAGCTTTAAGGCACATAGTTTCTCAAGCTTTATCTGATGCTGGCACTGAACATGGCTTCAGAGATGCTCTTGGCCCACGAGGTAAGCAGGGGTGAAAGGGGTTAGGTGTCCGTGTCTCCTAGAGACATGGAACCAATGTCCTAGAGCAGGGGTTGGTGACTTTCTCCATCGAGGGGCAAACAGTAAACACTTTAGGCTTTGCATTCCACATGGTCCCTGTTGCAACTCAACTCTGTCGACGTAAGCGTGAAGGCAGTGACAGATAAGTGCAAGAAAGAGAGACAGAGAGACAGAGAGAGAGAGAGAGAGACAGAGAGAAAGAATGGCTACGTTCCAAAACAACTTCATTTATGGACACTGAGTTTGCAAGTTCACACTATTGTTCACATGTCAGTAAATATCATCCTGCTTTTTGTTTGCCCCCGCCCTTTAAACATGTAAAAACCCTTCTTATCTGGTGCACCAGATTCGGTCCGTGGGCTGCCGCAGAGGCTAGGCCCACCTCCAGGGGCTCGGAGGCCACCCTGGCGAGGGTTTGGCCTTCTTCCTCAAACCACCTTGAGAGACACTTCTCTCACAATGGGACCAGAGCGCGCCTCCAAAATGTCAGTTCATAAAATTGTTCTTATTTCACAGACAACAAAACCACCCATCAAAATCAAAATTAAATTAAAAAATTTTCCTACAACCTCCTCTTTCTAATGGAGGGAGTGTTCAAGCTTCATTTAAATCTCTGTCCATAGGTGTGCCATTTTAATAGCATTTCAATCTATAATAGACACAATTTTTTATTTTGCTTTTTTCCCCCATGAATGTTACCTTATAAAACTTTTACCCATTGTAACGGATTCCTTACAATGATATTAGAGATACCATAATTTTTTAGTGGAATTATATGTGGAAGACTTACAAGCCATTTAATGAGCTTAATTCAAAGAGAGGTCCTAATTAAGTCCTTTTTCAGGTATAAAAGTTCAGGTTTAAATAGCAGCCCCTCACCCCCAAGCCAGGACAGCCCACTCGATAGACCGGAGGCTCACGGGTCTCCTCCACGGTTCACTTCCTGTCGGGCCATGGCTTTAGCAAGTCGGGGATTCGATCCACAGACGTGCCTTCTAGACAAGCTGCACGGGGCTCTTTATTCTGAACGACATGCCACACCCTTGAATTTGGGTGGAACACGGTTGGAGGTTTGGGGAGACGAAGCACATACCTCCTTTCCTTAGAGCTTTTAACTGAGCACAGTCGGGAGGAGTCAGATGGGAGTCTGTTTTCTTGCTGGAATAGAGAACCAACCCAGCAGGCCCTCCTGATCTGCCCCCGTCCCAAGGCCAAGGCCCTGTGGATGGGGACAGACCCACCCAGTCACAGGTGCAGACTGGAGGGTGCCGGGTTTGCCCCTCTCACTGCTCCCCGGGCTAGCAGGTCCGAGAGGAGAGCGTGAGAAGGTGGCCCCTTTCCTTCCTCCCCACACAGAGCAGCGACATCGTTTGCCGGACCACAGCGCTCGCCTCCCTTTTTCTCTCTGCTTTCAGGATGGGAAGGATGTGCATCGGGCCGGGAGGAGAACTGCAGCCGTCGATGGGAAGTCTCTACTCACAGAAGGCAGAGAACGGACCCAGGGGAGAGCAGTGAGGAGGGGGCGTCCTGGGCCCAGGGTTGAACAGAACATGTCCGTTTGGCATCCCTTCTCTTCCAGAACGTGACTCGGGAGACCAACCTGCACCCCAGAAGAGGAACAGCAGGGTCCATGGGACTTCATCCTGGAGCCTGATGAACCTGGCTCACCTGGGAACGAGCAGCCCGGGAGGGTGACAACCAGGGGAGGTCCCGAGGACACAGGACAGGCCGGGGCCAGCCGCACCAACCGGACTGTGGGGACCGGACTGTGGGGACTACTTAGTCTAGTGAAGCTCTGATTAAATCCAGGTGGTCACACACTTGGCTGAGTACAAAGTAAGAACTGCAATCACTGGAGGTCCACGGCCTCTGTAGCCTCGACCGCCAGAGCCCTTAAAAACAGGAACGATTCCAAATGAAATCTAAAGAGGAGCGTTTCGGGTGGTTTCGAGCGTGGCTCGCGCCCGCCCGCACGCTGGTGCTGCCTGGAGGTTTCCTTCTGCCCAGCTGCACAGGGGGACTTGGGGACGGGGTGAGCAAGGCCGGCGACCACGGCCTAATCCGCTTTTTCCCACTTGACATTTCCTGTTTTCGGTGACTTAATTTTGAGAAATGTTCAGGGTACAGAGAAGTACAGAGACTAACCAACACCAGAGGTGCCTCGCTCCGACGTCAGGACTGGCAGTATTTTGTCACACTCCCTTCTAGCTGCCACCCTCCCCACTAAGACGGGAAACTACCCTCTCATCACCCCTCCCGCATCCGAAGGCACAGCGCTGGCCAGGGGTTGCTGTGTCCCTCGAGCTCGTTTGGGTATTCATGTCCTAGTTATACTGCGCCAAGTGAACTGTGCTTTACGTGTGCATGGACGTCTGGAATACGTAACAGAGGGCATTTATCAATACAACGTACCAACACGTACCACACCACTGTGAGCATGCTTGTGTGTGTGTGTGTGTGTTTGTCAGTGCCTGGTATACAGCTGGCGCTTACTAAATATTTGTTGAATGTCCACCTGTATACAGTGTACAGTACCTTTTGTGTTTTTAAATCTGTGTGATACCGTATAATATTTATCATTCTGCATGGTCTTTTGTCCATTTAATAATATGATTTGCTCTGCATAGTAATGCCTGGTTCATTTCTTTAACTTCTACATAATACTGTAGTGTGGAAATATACAGGCTTTTATTTACCCATTCCTCTATCATTATACAAGTAAGACGTTTCTGGGTTTTTTTTTGCTGTTATTGTTTCTTTTGTTTTGCTATTGAACACAGAATGCTTCAGTAAGCTTTACTGTATACAAGAGAATTTTAATGATATAGACCTACAAGTTTAACTGATGCTTTTTATTGGTTTGTATCAATAGGACTTCTTTACATATTCTGGCTTCAGATCCTTTTGTTGTTTTAAGGATTGCAAATACATTCCAAACTAGTTTAGTGGAAACTGCCCTTGGGAATTTCGAGGCTCATGAATAAGGAGGATACTGACCCCTGACACTCGCCTGGCTCCTGTGTCTATTTCCAATTTGTTTGGAACCCGGAAGGGAAGCGGGGTGCACCCGACCTCCCAACCACCAACGACCAATTCAGAGCGTGTTGGTTCTCCTCTTCTGAGTCTATTTAGCAAAACGGGGTTAAGACGGGGGCAGCCCAGAAGGGTCTGCCCCGAGACAGCTTTCCGCACGGAGGGAGCAGAACGCGGGTCTCCACTGAACAGAGTTTCAAAAAGAGATGCGTAAGCATCCCACAGATGACAAGATATGGCAGAATAAAATTTACTAGAAATGTATCAGACATACGATCTTTCAAAATGCCTTCCCAACTGATATACATGGGCAGGTCTCATTCTCCACTCCAGGGGGTCCTTTTTAGTGGGAGTTTAAAAAGTTGGGGGTAAATCAGATCAAACACTCTCTACAGTTCCTCCCCACTCAAAGTCGTGTGCTTCTAGGTTAGGCAAGGATCCCTAAAGGCAAGGGTCCAATTTCGTAACTCATTACTCTCCCAACTCCTCATTTCTGGGTCCAAAAATATATTTCAATTAAGCTTGTTCAATGAATGAAAGAAATCAGTCTTACGATTTTAATGATATTGATGGGAGGAATGATGCCCTTTCCTAACTTTTGACTATTTTTGTTGTTGTTACAAGCATTTTAAAGCTGGTGTTCATGAATATTTCTTCAAGCAGGTTTTATACAACCCACAAGAATTAAAAAAGAATAAATCCTTCAAACAAGTAAAAAATTAGGGACTCAGCTGGACCCAGGCGGATGGGGACTGAGTCGCAGGCTCATTCTGCTATCACAGCCTTGAGCTGGCAGTACAGGCTGTTTACTGACAAATCTCATTCCGTAACACCTTTACACCACACAGCGGGCAGGTGGGTCAGTGCGCTGGGCAGTTCCCTCATCTAATAATCCACCTGCAAGGAGACACCTGTACCACGCGAAAGTGTTTGGTCCAGCAAGAGTCATGCCGGTAAGTCCTGCATTCTTAGTTGCAGTCTTAGCCTCCCCGCCAAACAATTTCCCCCCCAGATCTTTACAAATGGCCTTGGTGATATGGATACAGGCCATGTCAACCAAAATGAAACTACCAATCACAGAGCATCACAACACTCAAACGTTCTGCTAGAAAAATCTACAGTGATTTTTCTTTAATTCCCCAGACAAATTAGTGTTGCCATCCTTGGTTTTTTTTTTTGGTGAGGGAACAGAAGACCAGAAAGGTTAACCGATTAGCCTGGGGTCACACAGCTGCTGCTGGAGCTGGGCCTTGGATTTGGCTCCGGTGTGGGGCACAGGCTCTCTCCCTGCTCCATGTTGCCTCTCTCCCTGACTCTCTCGACCCGGTTTCTTGGCCTTGTACCTGCTCTGTGCCTGCGCTGCTGCTCCTTGTCAGATACCGAGGGCCCTTTGCTGCGGGAGTCTGCCCGGCCACATGTCCTGCCTTTGTGGCGTTTGCTCCTGCTAAGCCCTGTGGCCTTATCTGCACCACTCACTCACTGAACAAGTTCTGTGAGTGGCGGCTCTGTCCCAGGCCCTGTCCCAGGTTCTGGGGAGACAAAGACAAATGAGAACCAGTGCTTATCCTGACAGAACTGCCTGCTTAAAGCTTCAGTCATTTCAGACATTCTTAAATAATAAAGTGGCCATCACAGAAGACGGTGTCCTCTCTGTCCCCAGTGCCCTCTCTGCCCTGAGGGCTAACACAATGCCCGGGGCTGCCAAACCCAGTGGCCGCGGGGAGGAAGGCAGAAGGGCAGGGCGAGAAGAGGATGGGAAGGGGAAGCTGAACACGGACACGTCAAAGGGAAGGCACACGTCAGCGTCCCTGGGTCTCTCTGCTCTGGGCGGTGCCTTGGTCGCCTTCCCTTGCCCATGTACTTGCACTCGTGACAAAAGGACACCGTGCGCTGAGCCCCACGCTGCTGTGGAGCTCAGAGCAGTGTCAGCCACATCACTTATGAAAAACAGAATGGTTCTTATTTGCATTCAAGTACTGCCTTTTTCCAGAATCTGAACTCTTCTCATCTGCTACTCCCTAAAAAGCTGGACCGACAGAACCTGAGAGCTGTCTAAGAGTCGAGTCCTCCAGAAAGAAGAAAGTGAGCAGATGCTGCTCATGCTGCACTTCCTCTAGGCACATTGCCTGCTCTGCTTTCCTGGCTCCACCGCCTGTTACGGTCAGCTGCATGGGGGTGCTGAGCTCCTTCGAGCCCGGAGCTCACACACACCTCGCCAGTGGCTCCTACAGCAGACGTACCATCACCACGACTAAGAAGTCACTGTGTAAAGCTATGCAGTAGGGAGGTAACAAAACACGTCCGTAGCCTTGTCACGACACCTTTAATTTATCTGACAGATGAGCAAAGGTACACACAGGAGAGAAAAAAGGGCAACGCAGGGGGATGACAGGAAAGGACACGCAGGAAAGGGTGCGTTATTAGCAAAAGCGATAGCCGTGGAGCAGGCAATTATTTAATGGGATGATACTGGAAGCTCAGTCCACTTCCAAAATGCATGCCAGTAAGAGCATCTCTCTGCCAGTGCTGAGCGCCTCGGTTGTCACTGAAAGTAGCAGGTGGGGGAGGGACACGCTACGACTCCCTGCGCACACGGGACAGGCCGTGTGGCATTCTTTAGGATCTCAAACACAACAGTGACATGTTTTCTCATCCCTTGCACGCACTGGCAAGGCCTTTAAACACACCCCCAGAAAGTAAAACCTGGCACCAGCTACACCTGCCAGGAGTTATTCTTGATTCTACGGAAGCTCTGAGGTGAAGCAACCTGCTACAGGAACAGGTTAACACAGAACCAAACACTGCAGCTCGCAGTAACACGCGAGTCGCCCTCTTCAGGTGAAACGCGAACACCTTCCGATCGCTGACAGCCAGATTCGAAACGTGTTCCGATTCACCTGATGTGACGTGGAGAGAGGAGCCCTTGGAACAGATACAAAAAGGCAGACTTTACAGTGATGTTTCTCACCAACGAGGTTGGTTCCGGGGCCAAGAGAGTCAGGCCACTTCAGGAACGCAAGCGATTTCCAAGTGTAAGTGGGTTTTCAGCAGATGTAGAGGTCTCCTGATAAACACGCGTCTCTTCAAGCCGGCGGACTCTCAATCCACACCCTGCTCTTTCTCAGATGTTCCCTTAAAATGCCACCCTGAATAATTCCAGAGAGTTGAATCTCAAAATCCGACAGGGGCGAAGGATTGTGAGTTAGTTTTGAGAAGGAAGGGAAGTAAGAGAGAAAGGGGAGCAGGTTTGCATGTTGTTATCTGCCCTGTTTCCTGGTCCTCTTTGCTGCCAGAGACACACAGGGAGACAAGGTCGCCGGGGCTGACCTGACGGATCAGCTGGGCCCCAGGACCCAGGGAAGCACGTTAATGAAATGCATCCTGAAAAAGTCAACATGCTCTTTGCCTGGGGCCTATGGACAGGCTCCAGGAAGTCATAAAACCCTGACATTTTGCTTAAGAATTCTGTGTATATGATATTATGTGCATTTTTATACAAGAGTCTTTAAAACTTTTGCAAGATTCCAAAAGATGCCCAATGGCCCAACAAAGCTGCAGAGGTCTTGTGTGAGAAACACTAACCAGATGCAAACGGCATTGTCCCGAGATAGTCTCCATGTGACATTCGGGTTGTGTTTGAGACTCTGTGGCCGTCAGCTGTTCTTACATCCCCATTAGGCAAAGTATAACTCCCTGCACTTTGCCTGGAGAAGATACTGATATTCAGGCACTAAAAAAAAGTGTATGACTTTTTCTGCTTCTTACAAGCAAACTCAAATGTAGAGTAGAAAGCATATGTTAAAACTGGGTGTCACAACTTCCCGTAGATTTGAAATTATTTCCAAATAAAAGTTTAAATAAGAATGAATCGGGTGTGATCTGGACTTGCTACTATATTCAGAAACTCCCATGGGCCCAGGTTTAATAATCCAGATATCTCCTTTCTCCCTAAATACAGTGTTTAAAATCATTATCCCACTCTGCAGTAAACTGTCGTTTTCTTTAAGCTGCAAAATTAGTCAAACGTCACCACTTCCCAGGAGGTGCGGGAGCCTGTGAGCCGTGCGGCACCACAACAATGGGTCCCAAGGGGAGAATGATGAGATAGACAAGCAAAAAAACCCACAATGCGGTCAGAATAAACAGGACCCTCTCATTGTTTCACAGGGTTTTTACTCTCCCCGCCAAAACAGAAATACATCAAACAGTGGTCATAAAGCTTTTCTGAATTCTCAGTGATCTCCCCACAAAATCACTCCCTTGGTCACGGCCAGAGGCAGCTCAGTGACCTGGCCTTCGGCCCGCCAGCTCAGTGGAATGCCACTCAGGGCCCAGGGAACTGTCCCAGCTGCTCCTTCGTGGACCACAGGCTCCCATGGGACGACACGACACACCCTTGTGCTCCATACAGAAGGTCATGACTCTCAGTGACAATGACGGGCTGGGGGCGTGGGGGGGCAGTGGGGGGATGGAGAAGGACTCCTCCATCAGTACAAGAATTAGACTTTTAAAGAGCTTCCCTTTCAAAACTGAGCTCCTCTGACAAGGGACTGCTTCCTACTTATTTTGTATCTGATATTTCTTATTTATTTTTCTGCCCTGAGTAGCACAATGCCTGGTACTCAGTAAGTGCTAAATAATTGTTTAAGGCTTTTTTTTTTTGGCCACCTGCTTGTCTATGCCACCATGGACTTCTTAGAAAACCACCAATCCATCTGTGATGCAAAGGTTAACTGGAGACCGGTGCCGTGACCACCTCTGAATTAGGACACTGTACTCCAAAGTAAGTTTCACTGTAAACATCACACCATCTAACAGTCCTGATTTCTTTACACTAACGGCACTCTTACGTCTATCTTTAAAAAATTATTATTTTATTTTTTATGTCTATCTTGAGGGAGATAGAGCAGAGATTTCTTTTGGTATCAAGAAGAGAATTGAAAAGTTAATCCAAGCCACCTTCTACAGACATTCAATAAATGCAAAGGATGAACCAAGGGAAGGCAGGATTGAAGCTCCCGCCATCATGAATCTCATGACTCATCAGTTATGGAAGTGAAAGGAATTCCTGGACATTTCCGAGAGAGACTACACCTCAAAGCTCAAGGCCTCTCAGAGTGACTGCCCACTGTCAGCATGATATTGTGTTTAATTATTTTTTAAAATCAAACCTATAAAACCTAAAGAATGATTTGCATTTATGGTTATCCTCACGCTAGCTGAGACGCAAGGGATACTTAGCAATGGTTGAAAAGTTAGGAAACAATTTTTAAGACTCCAACTTTCAATTTTGGTTTTATGAACTGTGGCAAAGATTACATGAAGCCAAACAACTATATTAAGGGAGAATCTTTTAATTTTTAGAGGCCTAATGGTTAAGTCATATGTAGGACACACACAGTATTCAGAAGGATGATCTTTAGGCAAGAGAGGGGACATAGAAAAGATTGGTTTAGAGAGGGCAGACAATTCCTCTAGAAATCTGTAACTGGCTGCATGTCACAGGTTAAATGACAGCTCTCCACGGAATGGAAATGTATTCAGTAGTGGGAACACTTGTTTATATTGAATCGCAAGTGCTTCTCTTTGTCCAGGGAACTTGACATCTAATAAGCGATCGAGCTACAAACTTTGCTTTTGTTGTGCCCAACATGCCATTCTCGACACCCAATGCAGAAGGAAAAGAGGAACAAGGAATTTCAGATGGGAAGAATGAGTTTCAGTTTTGAGTAAACAGGGGGAGAATTCCAATTCTGGAAACACACGGGGAAGGAGTTAGGTCACCTTAAATGCCTCGTCAGATTTGTATATGTTGTTTAAAAGAAAGATTACAATTCGGGTTTTAACTTTTTCAGACTGACTCTGACTAGTAAGCAGATCTCTTTGTTGCCAGAAAACTAGCAGAGGGAAAAAAATTCCAAACAAACTGAGAAAGAAAAGATCATCACCAAAACAGTGGGTACAGACATTTCTTTTCATGCCTCTTGTCACTAACACAACATGTTATCGGCACGGTGAACGGCGTTTGAACCAATCTGTGAACCTGGGTAATTAGTCCTGGAGGAAATGTTCCCTCTGGAAAGTCATGCACAAGCCAAAATTAAACCAAAACTGAAAATGAAATATTCTCCTCCTAAACGAGCATTTATGCACAGTCAGGGAGCAGCATGGACGAATCCACCATTTACATTCATCCTGCATCTCTGTGTTTCCCCATTGGGGACGGTGGCTGGTCTTTTAGCAGTGCACTAGGAGACAGAACAATTATCCTCAGAGTGGACCTGCCGCTGAAATACTGATGAGTGCAAGGCCTCTGCTACCTTCCACTGAGTGACAGGTGGAACAACTTGGGAATTTATGAGGAAACACTCAGATCAAAGGACCGCAAAAAGTACAAGAGAAATAAAGGTAAAACAGAAAAACTGTCAAAGGCAAAACTGGCCTGTGATGCCTTAGCTAAAGTATTGGTATGTTCTGATTTAGGACTGTACCCTTCTTCAGAATAAAGCTTTCAAATGATAATACTCGATTTCATAGTTAAAATTCACCCCTCTGCACAGATGAATTTAAAGTCCATAAGCATGGAAGCCTGTGATTGTTACTGGAGTCTATACTTGGTTCACCTGATTAGCACGTGGCACCCTGAAATCATAAATATGGGTTCCATTCCCACACGGATCAACTTCACACCCTCCTGTCGATGTGAAAACCACACATTCCTAGAGATGCAACCTGGAGGCTCTGCTTTGGAGCCACAGAGAAGCGGGACAGTAATAATAATTATTATCCTAATTATTGTTAGCTTTTCCAACCCGGGTAAGTTACTCACGCACTCCGAGCCTCAGTTTCCTTGCTTGTAAAAGGCAGATAATACAGGTCTCACAGCCATTACCCTGACGTGGGTGTTGGTTGCAATAAGTACATGATGTTTGTAAAGAACCGAAAATGGAGACGGGTAAGACTTGGCAGGTACCCTCTTGCTTGCAGTCTGAGCTCAGAGCAGCGCTTCCAGTGCAGACAGAGGTGCTCACGAGTCTCTGGCTTTAAGCACCTGAATTCATGATCAACAGTAGCCCAGGATCCTGGGAAGCTCCATTATACCTTAAACATTCTCATAGCCACACTTTTTTTTTTTTGCATAGAGAGGGGGACTTTTGCTTCAACTCTCCACCCAACCCCTTACAAAAATAACTTGGTGACACAGAAACCAGAATAGTGTGACCCTAGCTCACGACGCCATTAGCCTCGAAACATGTACTTTATTTTACTTCTTACCTTTTCGATTTTTTCGTCCAGCATTCTGAAGAATTCTTGTTGGCTCTCAGAGATGTGCATGCTGAAACACAAAGAGCAGTTCAGTGCATATTTCAATGTTTTCGTAACCTCCCTCCCTCAAGAAAAATGCAGAGTCCCTAAACGCGGAGGCAGACACTGTAGACTTTTCCACTGAAATACTCTGAAGTTATAGTAGGAATGAGTGTTATTCCAGCGATCCTACAAATGCATTTTATAATCGTCAATCTGTGCCTATGATTGAAGAAATACGATTTCCTTTCACTGTACACGTTATTCACAGTGATGTTACTGGGAGGCGTGCGCCACATTTTTTCTTTTTGGATACACAATTGGTGATTTAAAAAGGCACAGGCAAGTAAGCACGTGGCACATCCCCACCCTGCGTGTAACCGTACACAGATATACCCTAGTTATCCTGTGGAGACGTGTGTTTTACAAAGGTCGCCAGCATCAGCATGCTATCCAGCTGACCGTCTAGCTGTGGGCTGGCAGCAAGTCTGCTGAGGACTCGCCATTGGCCCCGAACACCGATTGGCATTGGTGACAGCAAACGTGCTCTTCTGGGACGGGAATTCCACTGGGACAAAGGAGGAAGTCAGGAGGCGGGTCTGGGTGGCCTCAGCCCTGCGTCTGTGCTTGTTCCACCCCATAAGAGCAAACGGCGAGGTGAACGTGGTCCCACGGGTGAGGAGAGCGGGGAAGCTTGCTGATGGGAAGCGCAGGCGGAGGAGGGGCCTGGAGGCGGAGTGGTTTTAGTGACCGTAGTGTCTACCTAGCGCACAGCTGTGGGTCCCAAGGAGGTTCAGGGTGCTGGCGTGAGAGACGCACTGCAGTGCTTCTTTCCCTACTGTTAGTGTCTGTTTGCTGTCGTGGCTGCAGAGGGCGGGTGGGGAGAGTGGCTCTGGAATAGCCCCTTCCCTTCAAGTCTAGACAGGGTGAACAGCCCTCAGCATGGCGCCTCATCCGTTAGGGCTCGCAGCCAGCGACACGTGACCCCAAAGCCTTCAGCTCTCCCATGGCAGATAGTGGGGCTCCAAGGAGGCTTCCCCCCGTGTGGAACACTGAGATTTAAAGTCTGGGGGCACAATGACATCAGCTCTGACGCCAAAGGCAAACAGTAAGCCTACCTGGGCCACGATCAACGTTCATGGGTATAAAGCACATCTACATGTGCCACGTGAATCTGCCTCTGCCACGTGATCGCCGGCATGAGGTAGGGGCCCTGCTTCAGAGACAGGCTGCGTTCTCGCAGGTTAGGAAGGCGGGGCGGAATCTGGGATGATGAGCATGTAACAGTCTCCTCTGTCTCTGGCTGGGCAGAAGGGCCATCGTGCACAGCTGAGCTTTCCCAGACTCCTCATGGTTTTCCTTTCAGTGGCAAACATTTTTTATTTGAGCCACTTTGGATGCACGGCTTCTGAACGTCACACTCCCTCGTAGAGGCGCCATCACAAACACTACTTAACTCTCACTTCACGACTGGCAGCCCCTTCCAGGGTCTTAAATCACAACAGACTTCTGGGAAACCCTGAGAACTGTCTTTAAGCAAAATGGCTCTGAGCTCCAGGCTGGTGTTCTTCACCTGAGTTTGAGCTTTTCTCTCATTTCTTCTCGTTGGAGGAGTATCAGTCCTCTTTCAGTTTTTTTCCCGGTTGCTGCCTCTACTCTGTGCTTGGACCCAGTGTGGCCAGGTTGTGAGAGCCATGTCTACAGCTGTGTGAACAGGCTCCGAGGGGGAGCCTGGGGGACTTCGTGTGAGCCGGGACACGAGCAGCCTGGCACCCACTGTGGCTGCCCAGACAGGATTCGGGAACCTCTCCTGATACTGGCCAAGCTCTCCGCAGATAAGGCTGCTGGGCAGCGCTGGCTGCCGGACAGGAAGGGCAGGATGACATAGATCGCTTAACATACACATAACCATATATATGTTCCTTCCCCCTGGAAATCCCAAAAGACCTCATAAAAACAGCATTTTTAGGATTTGATGTTCATTGTGGGAACTTTCATGCTAAGCTTTTCAGCGTACATTGCTCTGCATATAACAGGAAGGCAATAAATGCAACATTAATTGATCTCATGGTCTCCATTTAAATGTACGTGACTCGCGACCTCAGAGGGCAGCCCAGTCTCTCCGCAGGGGGGAGGGGCAGACCGCTGACTCCTCAGGTGTAAGACCCGGGGCTGGTCTGCGGTCCCTCCGGCACTCACATTCTGTGACTGCGGCTGACTTCCATGAGCTCCTTCCGAGAAGGAAGGAGTTACCACATTTTGATGATCACAATGTGAAAACGAGGGTGCGTGGTTAGTACTCACTAGTACGCACGCACTAGTAGTCACGCACACTAGTCAGACCAAGGGGACGTCTTAAGTAAAAGGGCCTCTCCAAAGGGAGTCTGCCATCTCGTGGTCAACAATGCTCAGGCTCAGGGGTCCATGTTAAGGGCGTGGGACCAAAGGTGATGGTGACGACCCCAACATGGTAAAGCAAAAACCAAAACCAAAAGCTCGGCGTTTTAAGCTTTGTGTGGTTTAATACATACTTTGTAGCCATTTACAAGCATGACAAGACAGGTAGCCCTTGATTAAAACACCTGGACAAAAGCCACACAACCCAGAATGAATTAGACAGGACCGTGTATTGCCAACCCCACCTGGATCCTGAACTAAGTATTAACGCTACACTGGGGTACAGGTACAGGAAGGGAGCGAGCATCTCCATGTCCACGTGTGCCCTTTGAGAAACAGCGCTAACCAAACGGGGGCACCCGGCCTGCCTTCCGTCGGGTGCACCCCTGCGATCACACCCCGCTGCAGGGACGCTGCCTGATTTTTCCTTGTCTGAGGGCGTTCCAGCAACCCGGCCTGCTTCTGCCTCACTTCAAAACCCACCAAGCAGAGCAGTGCACCACGCTGGTTCACTGCCTTGCCCCCTTGAAATGCAGTATGTGGACTGTCAGGAGACTGAGTGGAACAAAGGTGACTTATTTATTATCAAATCCTGATGCACACATGAGCTCTTTCAGACACACGCTGTCCCTGGAGGTGGGGCAGACACCGGCAGGTGGCACGGATGTCCGCACGAGGTCCCTGTTATCCGGGCGTCATCCCAGGGATGAGGTACCCCAAAGCAGGAGTCTTCCTTGGCTGTTTCCCGTAGGTTCGTTTCAGAGAGAAGCTCCGAAGTCTCTCCCACAGGGGCAGAGGCAGAATACCTACTCTGATGAAATAAAATAGCTCACATGGACTAACTCCTGCTCAGATAAATGTCTTCTTCTCATGTGGGAACCCCATCAACACAGTGGCGTTAACAGTAGTTTTTATGTTGGAAAGTATAAACTGCACTGTGAGAAACAGCCCCTCGATTCCTCGCTAACAGCTCGACTCCTAATGCTTCCTGTTGCACCGTTTGATGGCTGTGAGTGGGCAGCAAGGTGGAGAAAGAGCACTCCGGCTTTCTATCTCTCCTCACGATGTTAGAAAGGAAAAACTGCATTCTTTGTGACTTGGTTTATAAAGCATGAGTGCCTGAGGCTAAATTAGATGAATTTGTCTAAAAGCCCTTTATAAAAAAAGCCTGCATGCTGGCGCCTGATTGAACGAACAAGGCTTAACAATTTCAGTAATCCCGTTTCTCTGTAATGACCACAACCCCACCTGGGAAACGCCAGCGCCCGCATGGGAGACTCGCTGTGGCCCCTGGTGGATGACGGCAAAGCTCTTGCGAGTTAGCCCTGGACCAGCAGAGCCTCTTCCTGCTGTGACTTCCCTGCTTCACGAGGCTAGAGACAGTAACAGGATGGGATGAGCCTTACTGACAAGTAAGCGAAGGATCAGCAGGTGGGCCAAGTGAGCTTTAGAGCTGAAAGATACATGGCTGTTCTGTTCGGTGACTTTAAAAAAAGTTTCCAAATTAAAAAAAAAAACCTTAAGCCAGCAAAGCATGAGAAGGCAAGGTCTTGATTCCCTGATACGTCAGCTGCAAAAATGAAATTCAATTATTCACTGGGTTCCCGGCACATCCTGGCCCCCACACACTGATTTCTTCACGATCATCATGGTTATTTTTCAGCTGGACCTCCGGGAAGCGGGGCTAAGCCTAATCCCCACAACAGGACACGCCCTTGCTCCTAGTTCGCGTGTGGTGCACGCCCCCTTTCAGCCCATGGTTTTGTTTTTAAAAGAGAGTAAGATGAGCGCCCATGAAAACAAAACAAGAAACCAGAGCTAGGACCTTGACAACAACCTGGAGCTAACTGACCTCCCCCCTGGTGTGTTTCAGCTGCTGTAACTTACAGGGTGGGTCCTGCTCCCTGCGATCTTCTGGGGCTTGCTTGCCCCTCCCGGTGCTACATGTGTGGGTCCGTCCGGCACTGCACACAGTGCCGATACATTCATTTTAACTAATTTAAGTATTAACTTTAAATGAAGCAATTTAACGTTAACTTGCACATCCCACGGTGTGAACATGGTGTGGTGTATTTTTCCCAACTTCTAGGTAGAGGGCATTCGGATGGTTTCTATGACGAAGGCGTTTTTACCAAGCCATCGCAATGAGCACCGGGAGTGCGTTATTTCCTGTCCTCCCCAGCCCTGCAAGACACTTGCATTTTTCTCCGAGAAAACCGAAGCTCAGAGACCTTAGGTCACTTGCCCGAGATTACGAAGTCCCTAAGAACGTGCTCCACATGTTGGAGCAAAGGAAGATGTGAGAATCATCTGCCTTTGTCATTCACGAACCTCCCACTGTCTGGTCCCAGACTGTCCTTCCATTCACGGGGGGAAAAAAACTCACGATCTTACTCTCTACAGCTGCATAAGAAAGGAGTGTTTCCTTGGTCCCACGAATCAGCAAGCAAGAAAAGTAAAAGTCTTCTCTGGCCCTTCGGAAGGATTTCTTAGTTGAAGTCCAGGAACCTGATGTTCTGACTCACAGTTTACAAGACACACACACACACACACACACACAGGAGCATGCTGCTGGGTGAGGCTTTTTCTTCGTAATTTTCATGTAAAAACACGAGCCAATTTAATCAAGTTCCCTGAGGGTTGGCCCACGTCACTTTTGCAAAGTGTCCCGCTTCGGGGGTGTCCACGTGAAATCAGCACGCACTCAGAAGGCAAAGACCCTGTCCTTAGTCTAGTCTCCGCTCGGAACTCAAGAGATAAGGGAAGCATTTAAAAATAGCAGGTATCAAATGGCTGGGATGAAAAGATAATTAGGTTCCGTCATCAGATATCTGCCGTTCCCAAAGGCAGATAAAGGTAGTGTAGATAAGAGTGACTAGCAGGGGAGTGAACCGGAGGAGCTGTGGTTATAGATAGCATCACACTCACCTAAGGGCGCTCAAACAGGCTGTACCAATGTACTGATGTTAGAAATGACAAGTGGATTTTGAAATGTCTAGTTTCCTTTGAGAGCAAAGAACTAACCCCCTGAGCTCGTTCAGCACTCCCTTTTGAAAAGTCGTAATCGCTGTTATCACAGCAGCGGTGGCCAGAGCAATTCCACAGTCGCTGAGCCAGGTTAACGTGGTTCTGAACCAGGTTATTTTTGTCTCAACTTCCTGGGAGGAACCAGAGATTAACACAACATCTACTTATGATTTTGACTTGTGGGACCATATATATAATGGTCCAATTTATTTTGGAGTGGGGTGATGGTGGCAATTGTGTGATCAGAAGTCCGAGGGGGGTTGCTAAAATTTAGGGGGGCACCACCAGAGAGGCTTGTAGCCTCTGGGATGCCAGAACGTCTTTGAAGAAAGGGGAGTTGGCTTCACTGTCACACAAAGTCCATTTTGTCACCAGATCAAGGTAGACTCTGTTCTAGAGCAATTTAGAAAACTAAGTATTCTCTTTAACTTTTTGATGGTGAAAGTCATAACACACAGTAAAGAAAACATAAAATGTTATTTGTCCATTTTTAAATGATAGTAAAGGGACACCCCCATAACCAACCAGATTAAGAAACAGATCCCATGGTCCCACGGTCTCCCGGGCCACCAGAAAGAACCACTGTTCCTAATGGAACACCTTGCCGCCTCCTTGCTTGCCTTTATTATTTACTGGAGGCAGATATAAAACCTATTGCTCAGTTCTGCCTGTTTCTGAACTTCGTGGTAATGAACTCTATGTAGGCAGGTACGACTGCTTGCCCTACTGCTGTAACCTTACATCGTGAGGTCCCTTCACCTTGACACGTGTGGCTATAGGTTGTTCATGGTCACTGATGAACATGGTCACTGACACGCAGTATTCCTATTATAAGAATGCCTCCACAGAAAAACAGGCTAAAGACATGAAAAACAAGCTTTTGACCTCCAAGAGCTTCAAGAGCACACAAACACAATGCTGCTATGGATGCTCCTGTGGGCGCTCATGTGCAAGGCTCCGTGTACCCGGGCGTGGAGCTGCTGGGGGGAAGGGGTGTGGAGGTACAGTTCTACTGGGTAACGCAAGCTGTTTCCCAAAGCAGCGGTACCAGTTTAGATTCCCTCCCGCAGGCACCAAGGGGCCCGTGTTCCACATCGCGGTCCACGCTTTGTATCGTCAGACCCCTAAAGCTTTGCTGATCCTGGGGTGTGGAGTGTCATTTCTCTCATGTGCACCAGCCATTCACGTTTCCTCTTCGGTGAAATGGTTGTTCATGTCTTTAGCCTGTTTTTCTGTGAGTTCTGTGTCTTTTACTCACTGGTTTGCAGAAACACTTTATATCGTCTGCAAATCCAAATATTGTCAGTTACATGTGTCATAAACTGTTCCATCATCGTGTGGCTTTTACTTTCCTACAGTGTGTTTCGATAAACAGTTTTTAATTTTAACGTGGCCGAAATAATTAATCATTTTCCTTGAGATCTGTATCCCTTGTGACTCATTTAAACTTTTTTTCTTACTGCTCAGCCATAAAGATACTCCCCTGTACTTTTTTCTCCCTGGCCACGTAAATGCCCGCCCTGCCATGCACCGCGGGGCTGTCTGGGCTCTCCAGTCTGCTCCACTGCACCGAGCCCCACTCACTGGTCGTAATCACTCACGCTTTACAAGAAGTCTTGATTATCCGGTAAGCACATTGGAATTTACTGAGGAAATAGTTTTAGCTTTAAAAACAATATAAAAAATAGGCATTAGAACTTACTTTGCTCTGGGTTGATGAACTAATCCCGGAATCTCTTTATTGGTTTTAAGTCTTGCATTGGAACTGGCACTTTTTTCCTGAAACACACAAACATACACGTGTAAGAGACGAGGTGGGAGCCAGCCGTTCAATGACCGCACGAAGTTCCATCCCAGAAACGCTCTGTGTGTTGGGGACCCCCCCGCAGCCGGTCACTTTGCGAGGACAGAAGTCCTTGCAAAGATGTTTCACTGTCTGGGTAGAACCGCCAAAGGTGGTCACGAAGACAGAGATTTGCTTTTTAACTGCTATGACTCGTTTAGAAAACGATGTGTTGTTAACATCCGATTTTTAGGCCGAGCTACTAAAGGTAGCAAGGACCAAAGAGCAGAAGGCTCTAGCAGCGTCAGGAAGAGCAGCAGAGCAGCACAGCCCAGACTGCCTCGGCGTGTTCGTCTGCAACAGACGACTGGGGTCGCCGACTCCTCAAGTTTGCACAAGGCTGCGGCAGCGACGGAGGCGAGAGGAGTAAAAACAACGACCATTTCCCGCCCACTACAAACACTGGGATTGAATTCAATTGAATTAATAACGTTCAATACTGGCCTGTGTTCAAGAGGCACTTTTTGGCTATCAGCCTAATCTGATTTCTTATTCCCAGCAAACCAGCCAGATGGGAAAGAAACATCCTCAAATCTTAACATACCGGTATATCAGTAACTGTAACACTATCACGCTGTATTTTTAGACATAATTTTTTATTTTGATTTAATTAATTTAATTAATTTTTTTTAAGAGGGAGAGAAGGGAAGAGAAGGAGAGGGAGAGAAACATTGAAGTGAGAGACAAACATTGATCGGTTGCCTCTTGAATGTGCCCCCATCGGGGACCAAACCCACAACCCAGGCACGTGCCCTGACCGGGAATTGAACCAGCTAACTCTCTGGTTCGTGGGACACCTAACCAACTGAGCCACACCAGTCAGGGCTATAGCCATTATTTTTTTAAAAATATATTCAAAGTGCTTTATTCTTTGCTCATGAAACATACCCCTAACAGGAAAGAAGAGACTATTCTAAAGCAATTTAAGAGACAACCACACACTTAAGGAACCAGAGGGGTGGCAACAACTAAAGACCTGGCTAAGGGGAGGAACAGAACTCCTGTGGGTCAACCCACCCTTCTCACCACCTGCAAAGCGATGGTCCCAAAATGAACTCTTTTGAGCTCAGATTTCTCCCAGGCCCGCAAAAGCCACTTACATCAATGAAATTCCAATGACTTATACGTTCTGGTGGTGGTTGGCTATTGACCATGAAACATGAGCTTATCTGTAGAACATTAGTATTCCAAAACATAGGGTAAGTGTGTGATTTTCTAGGAAAAGAAAGAATCATTGCAATTCTTTTGCAGCCTATCTTACCTTCCTTTCCTCATGCTAAACAGGAATGTTTCCATGAACAGGTAAAGTATAAAATGTATATTGTTTTCTCTGCTGGTAGAGTCAGGGGACAACCAATGAATTTCCTAATTTCCTACAAAGCAGGCGGAAGAACAAACAGAAAATGCTAACGCACTAGCCCCAGGAGGGCACACCCACATCCTCTCTCCACCTGGGGTGCCCGCGGTGCCAGACTTATGGGTCTGGCACTGTAAATCCATTATTCACTGGATTATAAATTTTAGTCAATTTATAGAGCTCTGCAACTATCACCTCAGTCCAGTTTTAGAAAAATTCTCTCATCCCAAATTGTTTCCCCAGCTCTGTTTGCAGTTCTTCCCTGCTCTCAGCTGCAGTCCCGGGAAACCACAGCCTGCTTCCTGCTCAAACACACATTTGCTTTTCTAGACTCGTGTAAACGGAACAGTACCTGGCATTTTTCACTTAGCGTAATGTTTCTGAGGTCTCTCCACATTGAAGCACATTTCAGCACTGCACTTACTGTAAGTGCTAAATAATACTCCAGTGGATGGCTACCCCCCATTGTGTTTATCCATTCTCCTGGAAAGTTTCTAGTTGGTGGCTGTTATGAACCATGCTGCCAGGATTGTTCGCACGCAAGTCTCTGTGAGGACACGCCTTGTCATTTCTCTTGGGTAGATTCCTGGGAGTGGAATCGAAAGACTGCATGCGTACTGCTTACGCGTATAGTCAAATATTGAAGATGTCATCCAACTATTTTCCAAAGTGGCCACACCATGTTTTATTCCCACCAGTTTGCGGGTGGTTCCAGCTTCTCCACATCCCCGCCAGTGACAGATTATTGCCATTCAAGTGAGTGTCTCCTTGTGGGCTTGCTTTATTTTAAAAATGTGACTTGGAGCCCTGGCTGGCATAGCTCAGTGGATTGAACGTGGGCTGCAAACCAAAGTGTCACAGGTTCGATTCCCAGCCAGGGTACATGCATGGGTTGCAGGCCATAACCCCCAGCAACTGCACATTGGTGTTTCTCTCTCTCTCTCTCTCTCTCCCCCTTCCCTCTCTAAAAATAAATAAATCAAATCTTTTAAAAAAGCTTTAAAAATGTGACTTGGACTGGTCCTTACAGTTCCTTGTATCCCTCAGAACACCTAGCGTCTTGCTACACGGAGCATTCGCATGCCTACCGGGGAGCTGCCGTAGCATCAGGGAGTCAGTTCTGTATCTGCTTATAGACACCATTTAACTTCTACTCTGGGTGTTCATTGGGGGAAAGGGGAGGTTTAAAGAGATGTCTTAAAAATTACAAGGAAGCAAACAAACAAAACCACGAAGGGCTGGAGGAAGAAGGAAGCTGACGGGGGCCCAGATGGAGCAGACCCAACAACAGAGGAGTCGCGCCCGGCCACGTGTGGACGCACCGGGCGCAGAGACGGAGAATCAGACTGGGAGGTGATAAGATGTTGTCTCCCTTGGCAAGAAAAAACTATCTTCATGGTATTTGACACTTACAAACAAAGTACCTAAAATAAACTAGGGCCAAGGGAGACCATGTGGAAGCCACTGAAAGGCCCTCAGCAGGCAGTTTGCAGAGCAGGTTTTTTTTGGTGAAATTTCAACATGTATTAATTATTTATATATTTATATAAGTATTCGTGATATTTAATATTGTACATATTGTTAACATTTTATTTTCAATCACAGTTTGCGTTCCACATTCTTGTGTCTTCGTTTGAGGCACGCAGCATTGCGGATTCAGGGAGCAAGCAGAGTCTCCCACGACCCGTTCCCACGGGTACCAGAGTCATCTGGATGTGTGCTAAAATGCAGATCCCCAGGCTGAGTGTGCGTCTCTGGGATCTAGGCCCCGGAATCTGCATTTCAGCCAGGAGGCCCAAGCGAAAAAAGTTCCAGAACTTCTAAGTCGGAAAAAAGATGCCTTCACGCTTAGGATCCCCCAGTTGGTTTTCCACACAGTGGTTCTCACAGTGAGCCCTGGGGTTCTGTGAGCCGCCTCGGGGTCACCAGAGAGGCCGAGCAGAGCAGAAGCCCCCTGAACTGTTCCACACCGAGGGGCTCCACCAGTTGAAAAAAGCCTCCATTTCTCCAAAGTGCTTGCAAACTAATGTCAGGTAGTGACAGGTGTACTTCAACAGCGAATCAAACAACTTTCTCTTTGGCTCAGAACTGTTTTCTTTCTCTATGAACAGAAAAGGCTCATCAGTGTCGAGAGCGACCTTGTCTTTCCCTTCCTAGTTCCTCTGACGCTGGAGACAGTCTGACCATCTGTATTTACGCTGCTGCTCTCCAACCACGGGTGCAGGGTGGGGGTGCGGGGGGCGTCTCCCAAAGGGGAAGTCGGGATGGCGGGAGGCACTGAGAGCTCCTTTAAAAAATTCCTCGCACTTCACCTCCATGTTGGCGGGGATGAAACTGGTTTTCCCTGTCCCTCCTTTGTCTGTGTTGTTCCTCTGAGTCTGAAAGGACACAGGCAGCGGCCTCCCTGGGAGGGTCCCCGCACTGGCTCTGGGTTGGAAGTGTGGGAGCAACCTCATTTTCTTTTTGCTGGGCCCAGCGGTGTAAAGAAATCCCAGGGGCCAGATGGATGCAGGAAGCTGGAGGCCTAGAGAAAAGAAGAGGGGGCGGGAATAATGGCTCCGCAGACTGCTAATGAGGGCTCTGCACAGAGAGGGGACACAAAAGCACTAAAGAGAAACTCTCAAAGCGTCCCGCCCTCCACACAGACCGCGTTTTGGGTTACACGGGGACCACTGCATTTCAGAAAGGACGTGAAGGCTGGAAAAGGCCACTTATTCACAAGAATTAGGAGGCTCAGGGGGCACATGCATATTTAAAACATAGGAACACACTGAGCTATATAAAATAAATGAGTGATCATTCCAGCTCTGGGGAGGGACCCACAGAATGTACTCTGCAAGGAAACAAGCTCAGCCGAGGTTGCACGTGTGATCTCCCGAGTGGTATTAACATGAGAGGACACTGCCTCCTTCAAATATAGAGGAATTTTATCTTCTGTCTTTCGAATGATGCTAATGAGCTGAGCCACCCTCACTCGGTGAGAATTCGGATGGTCAGCAAACGGCAAGACCCACGCTACCAGCTGCAACCCTTGACGTGGGCGCACCAGTATCGTTACGATGATGTGAAGTCAACACTGCTGTTACAATTACCTGCCCAAAGACAGGATTCGAATGAGCAGTATTTGGCTAGAATTATTTAGTGGGAATGAAGTTGGCAAGAGAAGTCTCCATGTTATGGAAATTCTTTTTTCTATAAAATACAGCCCACGCACCTCGTTTTCTATGCAGCAAATGTTAGGTGGGGTAAATCAGTTTTAAAACACTCAGTATTTTTTCACGTAGTTGATTCTCAAGGTAGACTGGAAACATTTAAAATAATCTTGAAAAAGTAAACATCGATGTAAGAACTTGTTCAGAATGGAATTAACTGTGTACCAACCAATCTAAAGCAAAGTCTTTAAGGCACTAGGCCATTAATTAAAAGGAGGAAGCTATAATAACTCCCTCCTTTTTGTAAGTTGTTACAACTTATACTGAGAGCTAGGAGTTAAGGATACTGTCAACAAGATGATGTATCTCCAAGTTTTTCAAAAGAGTAACATATACACACCCAAGAGAATTAACTAATTTGGAGAAACCATATTCAATTCTTGCCCAAAATGTTTGTATCAGGACAGGGTAGGTTACGTTGCAAGGAGGAACAACCCTGGATATTGTAGTTCAACTGCTGACAAGTTCATCTCCTGCGCATGCTCTGTGTGTGGGTGGGCAGGGGGCTCCGCTCACCCTAATCGCAGTGGGACACCACGGCAGAGAAAACTCCCGGCCCATCCGTCACTAAATCACTGTTTAATGGTACTCAAGTGCCAGGCTGTGCTACGAGAAGATCCGAGATGTAATCCTCGTCCACTAAAAAACAAAGAGGAAGGCGAAGAGATGTTCCAAAGTGCTAGCAGTACGTGGGGTGGGTGTGCTCCTGATGGGTGACACCTCACTCCAGCAAGGAGGTCAGGGGTGCTGCCTGGAGAAGGGACCGGGCAGGGCTGTGGGGAGGGGAGGAACGAGGCCCTGGCAGTACTGGAGAGAGCAGGGCACCTACTGAGAACCACCGAGAACCTGGTACGGCCAGAGTGGGCCTGGGGTGCCAGGAGGGACGTGATGCAGGGGCGAGGTGGGCAGGGGCCGGGCCAGGGAGGGCTCTGCCTGGGCATTTGGATTTTCCCTTGAAACAAGGGGGGAACCACTGAGGGAGTTTAGAAGCTTCTGGCAAATGCCAGAATTGTGTTTCAGAGGTGGAAGCAGAGAGGAGGGCCCGTGAGAGGCTGAACGAAGAGGAGGGAGGTGTGCAGAGCCCACCGCAGGAGACTGGGACCCTGGAGTCAGATAGCCCCTCCGCTTCCAGCTGTGTGACCCTGAGCGGGTTTCACAACCGCTGGGCCTCAGCTCCCTCGCCTGTGAAATGGGAATAAAAGTAGTGCTACTTCCTCAGGCTGCCTGTTGCACAGGGAGAGCATGACCAATGACAGCTCGGTAATTAGCTGCTCTGGGAACAGAGACGAGAACTGAGAGTTGCCAAGAAAAATCCTGAGGGCCCATGCCATGCAAGGCACCTTGCTGGACTTTGAGAGAAACAATAAGAAAAAAGCCAAAAGAGATTTTGAAAGAAATAACAAGGGAAAAAAAGACAAACAACAAGGAAAATAGACAAACAAGAGAAAAACTGCAAATGTCAGAGAAAAACGCAAATGCTACATTATAATAGGAGAACTCATAAGATTTGAGGTCGACCGGATGTGCATGGGAGAGGGAGGAAGAAAAAGTATCATGGAGACCGACAGCCCGATTTTTGGCTTAGCCGACAATTTTTTCTCCCTTGCTGTCGTGCGTGACAGATGGGCTGACGTTCCACCTGAAGGTATCTTTCTGGGCAGCAAAGCAAAGGTGACGTGGTTACTAAGGCAGAAACAGGGCTGGGCAGAAGCGCATTTTCGCCGACGCGGATGAAACAAGCGTCAGGGCGGAGCAGCGGTACAGGTGCAGAGCACATCTGTGCGAGGGCCGGGAGTCGCTCGGCTGACCGCACAGGTGTGTGCTCGGGCCCGAATGCACCTGGGGGACCGGGCAGCGGCTCCTCTCGCTCCCTGCTTCTCACATCAGTGCATCACCCTGGTTTCATCTTCTCACAACCCTGAAGCAACCCCAGATTCAACCCTTCCAACTCTGTGACCCAGCAGGCTCGAGGGTCTTTCTGGTCAGCCCCAGGCCCACAGCGCCCCTCCGGTGTGGCCAGTCTGGCGGCGGGGGGGGGGCTCCCTCACAGGGGGGAAGGGTTGCTGGGAACAAAGAAGTGATAGTGGCCCCAATACACCTTCTGTCTTTCTGCCTGTGAACTCTTAGTATGAAGTTTCCCCCCTATTATTATATATTATATATTTTTAATGTACATACACTCTCTGTGGCATATATTATGATTTTTTAGAAGTGTGTTTTTTAGCAATCTTTTTACGTTTTCACATACAGGAGTTTTGAGTTTCTGACTGGCGGGAAAGAACAGACTCCTTTGTCGCCTATTATTTCTTCCATCCCTTCTGCGGTCAGCCCTGTGGTTCTAAACTTAGCTCCCTGCACGCACACTCTCTCCTGCACTCTCTGACGCCTCTCCCGGCAGAGGTTGGAGTAAAGAGGGGCTGGATGTCTCAAGAGCGCCCCAGGCTTTCCAGCCAACACCAGCGTCAACTCCTTGCGCTATGATCATTCCACAATGTGGGTGGATGCAGCCGGTCGCTAGACGTCTATACGCAGACTTGACGGGCAATAACCCAATCCTGCGTCGTTCCCTTATGGACGTACTTTTAGCCTGAGGCTGGGAAGAGACTGGTTGGTTCGAGCTAACATTAGGGTTGAAAAGCTCTTTAAAATCGAAATAGGGAACTTAGGCAATAAAGCACAGCACCATTTTTTTTTTAAGATTCTCCTTTTGGAGAAAAGGTGCCGCTAGGTATTATCTTCATTCCAAACTTTGCAAACAGAATTGATCCTGAAATGCTTAAAGGGGTGTGTATAACCACAAGTGCCTCTATTTGCGTATCTCCCTGGTCTTTGAGGAGCTTTCTAGAAAAGCTCCTGTGCTTTTCCACGTGTATTTCTCCCCACGGCGTCCCCTCAGATCTGTGCACCTGCCCATACACAACATATGGGGGGCGAGCACTTCCTGTGGATGTGGGCTGGGCTGGGGCTGGGCCCCCTGGGCTGTCTCGTCCCAAGCTGGGGAGACACGGTGAGAACACATGGTCTGTCCTTTCTCATCTCTCTGAGGCTGTTTCATCAGGAGACTTCCAAATCAGGGGTTTGTGAACCATACGAGGAGCCTCAGTTTACTACGTCGGCCAGGAGGTGAAGTGTCTCTATTCTCTCTCTAGGCCGTACAGGGCAGGTAAGTCTTAAGAGACGGTTTGCTTGTTCCCTCGTTCTTTGCCTCTGCACTTAAGTGAAAATCTTTTCCTGAGTAAAAGGCCAAAAAAAAAAGTGCACTGGCAATGAGAGAAACATATGTTGGAGTGAGTACGTGTTGGAGACCTTCAGTGAACCGTACGGGCCCATTCTGCACAGCCCGAGCCGTGGGGGTGTGTCCGGCCGAGCTGCACCACGGAACCCTTCCGGGCTGCTGGGGAAAACGGTCAGGTGACTGCTTATAGCACACAGCTTATTAATTCAGCGACACATATTTAAAACCACAGAGCGCGTGAAAATCACGTTGATTTGGAAATAACGGCCTTCCCACACGCACAGTTCGCAAAACAATTTAGACTTTCCAGGTGCATCTGACACCTGTGTTTGCACGGAATCACGCACCCTTTGGGTCTCGAATGTCGGCCTCGCCACTTCGGATTTGTTCGAAAGAAAATGCAGTTTGATTTGTCCTATGTTTGCTGTCTCAGAAATTTGATTCCAAGCTGTAAACACCACTGAGTGGTGGCGGTGTCCACTGCTTGCTGTATTGCTGTTGTTTCAAAGTCACTATTCAAAGGCTGCCTAAGACGACTCACAGAAACAGTAACTAAATTAGAATTTTTTCTCATTGAGCGACAAAACTGATTTTGTCAGAAGACCTCTATACGCATCTAAAGACCGTGTTTTAGGCCACTACGTTTCCCCCAAACTTTGTCTTCAAAATACAAGAGCGTCCTATACCATGTGGCTCAGATACAAGGTTGCATCTACTTTCCTGAAGAATAATTTAAAACAAAATACCAAACCTGCTCACATTCTGGCATATGCCGTAACACAGTGGGAACGCTTACCATGTAAAGATGACTTCAAGGGTATCTCTTAACAAAATCCAAGATTTCCTGCTAAGATTTAATAAAATCAGTAGTGACTTTATCCCATTTTTCAGACGGGATACTGAAGTAAAATCTCACAAACGTGAATGCTACATCTGTTATGCAAGCCATTTGTTAGGAACCATGCTCAAGACAAAACAAAACAACCCCCAAAACAATGTGCTTTTATGCCGGTACATTTGCCTACATGCACTGTTCTCCCCCTCTCCCTCCCCCACCCTCTCTCACAGCTACTGTTACAGAAGATGAACTGCTGGAGCACAGATACAACCATCTTTAATTTGTGTCTACGTCAGACCGCATGCATGTATTTCCCTGAAGCTCCTGAGATAATCCGGCACAGAGAAACGGAGCTTTTGATCGCTTGTCACTTACCGTCTCTTATAATTGCAAACCAACGGCAACAATGAACATAATAGCTGCCACTGACGGTACCCTTGCAGGTGGCAGACCCCACTCAGGGCAGCTGGGCATTGGGTCAGTTCAGAGCAAACGCCAAGCACAGCCCCTCCACGGGATAAGCGCCCGGCAGATGCCAGCAATGATACTACTTTTGCTGTTGTTATTAACTGTTAATCCCATCCTCCCCACAATGACTAGGGGAGGCCAGCGTTCACAGAGGGGGACGTTAAGCAGATACTTTGCACGTTGCCAAAGGTCAGAGAGTTACCGGCCAAGAGGAATAGGAACTCTGCATTTGTACCTGTTTCAATAACTGTTTTGCATTCTTAAAAAAGCCAAATGTATATAAACTAAAGAGGGTGGGAGTAAGGGTAGCCCAGGCAATTTTAAACTACCCCTTTAAGCTTCATCCCTAACGGAGAGACAAAGGCCTGGGACGGACACCCAATGTCAAAGGCACAGGCAGACCCCTGAGAGTCCCCTCATGGCCATTGCTGAAAAGCAGCACCGGCATCTCCCGGACCAAAGCAAGCCAAGGCCAAGCACGCGACAGGAAGGGGCAAGGTGAAGGAGGGACCGGCCACACCTGGTCAGAGCGGTCACCCTCGAGAGCCTCTCCAAAGGCATTTAGATATAATTTTTCTGACATATTAGTTTCAGGTGTACAACACAGTGATCCAATATTTATGCACATTGTGAAATAATCACCATAAAAAGTCTAGTTAATATCTGTCACCATACGTAGTTATAAAGTTTTTTTCTTGTGATGAGAACTTATAAGATCTACCTTGTTAGCAACTTTCAGACACTTGGTACAGCATTATTAACTATCCTTGCCGCGCCGGGCATCGCGGCCCCAGGGCTTACTTATTTTGCACCTGGGAGTTTGTACCTTTCGATTTCCTTCACCCCTTTCACCTACCCCCACTCCCCTTCTCTGGAAACCACTCGAATTTAAATTTTTAAAAAAGGTGAGTACTGCTGGCCAGCTAATACAGACAGCCAGTGGTATCATCAGAAGTGGTCTCTTATCATGGAAAACTAATTGTTAAATATTCAGGAATTTTGAAAGGCAGCTGTTGACAGTTTGGAGTCAGCCTCCAGAGGGTATTTATAGTATGGAGATTGGCAAACAGTTTAACAGTCCTCCAAACCCCCAGAGCTGATTTACCAGCACTGTATATAATTATATGCAAATGATTATTTTATATTCGTTTGCCATCTTTACCTGAGTCCTTGTTCTGTGCTTGAGACAGGGTTCACGACCATGGTAGGGTGGCCTTATGTAATTAAGTGGGAGCTTTTTCCTCGAATAAATACCCTTTTATATTTGGTCAAGAAGAACTACAATCCAGTGGAGTGTTTTGGGTAGACTGGGTTGGAATGATGTTTTAAAAAAAAAGTGGGTTAAAGGGGCCTCCATTCTTGGCTTCCCCAGGCTCAGGTCCTAGGGCAAACTTCGGTGCCCGGTCCTCTGCACAGCACAGGGGCCTCTTCCTGCACAGATGACAGGGGGACCCTTTCCTATCCTCCTAGCTCCTCGACCGTCACTTCCCTCCCAGCCCTGCCCCCACCCCGCCCCCGCACCGCCAATCTCCAAACAGCACTACTTGGCCACGCCCACCTTCTAACGTCACTAGTCTTGTAGAAAAGCTCTATTTTCCCCTCTAAATCAGGCGGTTGTCTATCCTTTGAAAGAAACATTGTAATCTGCAAATGAGTCAGGGTTTCCCTGTTTAACCTTCCAAAGAAGAGAAAAGTTCAGCCTCCACGACCCGCGAGGCAAATAACAGAATAGAGCTAAACCGCGTCCACCAGGACTAGGAACCCTGCTCTAGAAAATCCCCAGGCTTCCCCCCAATGCCGGCGGAGGGCGCCAGTGAGAGAGCCGTGGCCAGGAGAACCACTGCTTCCGAGTCCAAGTTAATGAACCGCCACCCGCGCGCTACTGCTCCCGTGTCACCCGAACAATTCGAAATCCACCCGAGAGGAGGAACCAGCGCTGCAGCAGCGAGTCAAGAGAGCGCTGGGACTTCATCAGCCTTGCGAAGAAAGGCAAAAGAAAACCCCACGTGGACACCCTCGTCCTCCTGGGAGACGCTTTCTCCCGGCCGTTCCTGGCACAGGCGTGGCGTCTCAGCGCATCTATCTGCTGATGCGTCTACCTTTTCTTACCATAGGTTGTTTTCATTGCTTCACCCTAACAGAATGCAAGCCCCTTAAGGACACCGACAGGGTCTAATCTCTTTGTAGTATGCCGTTGGAGACAGAGTAGGTGCTCAGTAAGGACTTGAGGAATGAATGAGTGGACACTGGCCATCCTTTGCTTGGGTGCTGCACTGTGTGACAACCTTCACCTCCCTCGGAATAGGGCAATGCCGACTGGGCAGAAGGGTTTTACGAATGAACTTGGGAGCTGGGGCACAAGGATGGGGAGACCAAAGGGGAGAGGGAATGGTGCTTTTATCGTAGCCTTCACTAATACATGTCCACTGTTATTCTTACAATTCCGACCATGTGTAGAAGGCCACACAGGACCTTCTGCTGAACACGCAGCAACGTGGCGCAGTCAAATGTGCAGAGACAGAAAGTAGAATGGCTGCCGCCAGGAGAGGGGGAGGGGAGAACGGGGAGTTGGTGTTGAGTGGGTACAGAGTTTCAGTTTTGCAAGATGCATAAAGTTCTGGTGATTGACGGTGATGGCTGCCCAACAATGAGAATGTACTTAATACCACAAGACAGTCCACTGTTAAAAATGTTAAAATGGCCCTGGTTAGTGTGGTTCAGTGGACTAAGCACAGGTGTGCAGACCAAAGGGTCAGGGTTTGATTCCCAGTCAGGGCACATGCCTGGGTTGCAAGCCGCGTCCCTAGCTGGGGGCTGTGCAAGAGGCAACTGATCAATATATCTCTTGCGCGTTGATGTTTTTCTCCCTGTCTTCCCCCTCTCTAAAAGAAAATAAACAAAATCTTAAATAAAAAATGTTAAAATGGTAAATTTCATGTTATGTACATTTTACTAAAATTAAAAAAAAATTCATAGCCAAGGTTGGAGGGAACTCTCACCTCCAATCTCCCCCAAGCTTCTTTCAAAAGATTTTCTCATTTGCTTCATCTAATCTATTATTTTATGGTGTCTCCTTATTTTTACGGACTCCCAAACCAACAGAAACCAGATTCATGTACAAAGGTCTGTGAAAATATTTACTTGTAACTTGATATAGTCTTCAGTCTCAAGGGGCACTGGCACGTCACGCAAGCCACGGACAGCAGGGGCCCGCGGTTCGGACGCACTGGGGGAAACCACACATCCCACCGAGGTTGAGAAACGCAAGAATTTTAACGATATGTAATGTCACACATTCGGAAGCTTTTAATGCCCTTGGACTTCGAGAACTCGGAGCAAACTCCCTCTGTGAAAGGAAATAGGGGTCATGGTTTGCTTATGACTCCAAAGTCAACCCACTTTATCAGGGGACGATAGGAGTGTCCAGGGGGAGGCCACGAAGCCAGACTCCAGGCCAGAAGGAACCAAGGGAAGTAGGGTGTGTGCAGCGACCTTACTGGGGAAGCACGGGCATTCAGAGAAGAGGTGCGTGTGAGGTTCAGAGAGGTGGGTCCCGGGGGGGCGGGGCTTCAGACTCTGCCACCTCGAGTCTGGGAGTCGTGCCTCAGTTACTTCCTCTGCCAAACGGGGGCAGCAGGATGGCTCTCATACGGCACTGGTGTCCTGTCAACTGAGATTAAATAGAAGGATGCAGCACCTGGGAGAGGGTAGACAGTCATTCTTAGATGTTATTATTATTTATCTTCATGGTGTATTACTGCTATTTACTACTAACAATAAATTTACTATGATATATATATCACATATATATGATATACACACACAAACTTCTGAAAAGTAACCAGGTCAACCTCAGGGACCTGTCCTGAAACGTTTTTTGCCCTGATGTCGTGGGTAATTGGGAGCAAGGAAGGCACGTAAAAGAGGGCAGAGTCTAGCTCCTGCATTTTGTGTGGCTGGTAACTGCCGGCTGTAGAGAGTCAAGGAAGGACTCGACGAAGGTCCTCCTGCCGGTGGCAGAACTGAGAACCTGTTGTGTAGTCCAGGCCTCCTTTCTCTCTGCGGTGGCGCTCCCAGAAGCGGTAGGGTTCTCGAAGCAGCTGGACGTTGGAAGCTCACCTTCCCCTTCTGAACTGTGTGCCGGAAGGAGGTGTAGACAGTCCCGCAGCAGGCGACTCGCCCTGGCCTGTGATGGCTGAATGAGGGACGACAGCAGCTGGCAGTCACCGAGTGCTAGCTCTGTGCTAGGTACACACCTCAGGCACACCTGGAACACGCTGGGAAGCAAGGAAAGAATCCTAAAACCTAAACCAACATGCCTAGGAGGCCTTACAGATGATCAGATAATGATCTGCCCTCAAGAGACCCAGGTCCGGGCCCCCTGCTGTCTGTCCTAGGTAAGCAAGGGACACTAGCCAGCCAACTGGGCCCACGGGCCAGGCATGTGGGCTGTGGGCCTCATCGGCACGTGACAGGGCTGTCTAGCTCTCTGCCCTCCAAGGGCAGCGTGCTTGGGTCTGTTTCCTCGGGCTGGTAGGGATCCCAGACAAGGTGCTTCTCATCGCGTCCTGGAGAGTCCAGACCCCCTTGCCAGCATCCTGGGAGCCAGATGGGGAAGGCGAGCAAGGACCTTGGCCTTCAGAGTGCAGACTCTCACTTCAAAGCCCCGATTGCAGTGTGGCGTCCTCGCCTCTGCTGTTGATGCTGACTTCCAGTGCATGCTCTCGTCGCAGCCCACTCTCACCTCCACTTCCAGAGATGGCTGGGGCCGGCGTTTTCAGAGCCTTCTGTTCACTTTACAGCGCACTTGGCTTTCTCGGGCTTGCTAAGTCAGCTCCCACTCTATCTGTTTCCGCCTTGCAGAATGTTACGTTGTACCCTGTTCTCTTCGTCTTAGAGGATTATAATTATTCTGCAAAGTCCTTTAACTGTTGTTTTCCCGGCATTTCAGAGGGAAATAAAGGGTAACATCTATATTCTTCCTGTCCTGCCTAATCCAATCTAGGCACTTTGTGGACGTTGTCTAATCCTACAACTGTATGCAGTAGGTGTTATTAGTGTCCCCAGTTAGAGCTGAGGAAGCCAAGAGTCAGCAGTTTGCCCAGGGTTTCCCAGGGGGTTTGAACTCATGTCTTTCTGATGTCAAAGCCCAGGTGGTAGGTCCTGGCCACATACAAGTGTCCTCGGTGAGATGACGGCGACGACCTCTGCCGATTGTCACCGAGCACTCACTGTGTGGTTTGTGCGCGTTAACTGCAACGCCCCCGGGAGACGACAGGTGCTACGACTATGCACCCATGTTCCAGAGGAGGAAACTGAGTCGCAGAGTGGACCAGGGGCCTTTCCAAGATCCCATGGCCCGGAAAGCGTGGCTCCAGGGGCCGTGCTCTTCACAGTCCCCGAGGGCAGCTCAATGTACCACGTCTACCTCGTGGATTTCCACCGTCTACTTCAGGACTCCCCGGCTCTGCTCTTCTCCCTTTCCTGCGTGACTTACTCCAAAAGAAAACGAAAATCTTACACGCCAACCAGGCGAACAGCAGACGGGCAGAGTTAAAGTCAAGTCATTTTGAAACTATTTGCGCAAGAAACTATTCTACTGTATTACGCTACCCTTTGTTTATAGTTACCTTCAGATACTCAAGTCAGGAATCAGGACGAACATGCCAACATAACTATTCACGTAAAAAACATAGTTCTTTAGAGAGGAAATGACAAGTGGAATTTGCTTCCTAGTCCGATAGCCTGAAACTACGTGTGCTAGGGGGCGCTATTGAACAATGTTAGGGGGTTTTGTTTGGTGTTCTTTGGATTTTTCACGCAGTCATTCCTTGGGGTAGGGTAAGCTTGTAATTTCTAATTAAAACCCATTTAACCTCAGCCTGGTAACTGTTAGTCAACACAACACTGCAGAAGAAATTTTATAATAAGTTATATTCATTATACGTGCAGTCGGTTCTTACTCATGCAGAGCCATTAATCACCCATTATTTTCCTTCCCACTTGCACGTCCGAGAACTCAATTAAAAGATAATGAAACGGAGGTGTTACACCCAGAGAAGGTGTCCCTGTCTCCGGAGCATTATTGATGGTGTAAAGGCTGGGCCTCGGGGCAGTTAATAGAATCTGTGAGCTAAAGGCAGCACCGAACCAAATTAGTGGAACCAAAACATTAGCACTGAGGAAATCTTAGCTCTGACTCTGTTGCTCCACAATTAAGCTAAATTACCTAAGTACATGCTAATAAATCACGAGGCGGTAAATACAGAGGACCGGGAAGGTCAGGAAGTGCAACGGCGGTGCTCGGGCTGAACTCGGCCACACGCGCTCGGCCCAAAGTGGAAAACGTGATGCAGCTCACACACGCAAAGCCAAATGACGCGCAGACTCAGCTCCAAAGGCTGTGCCACCAGGAATTAATATGCATCCACATATAAATGTATATAAATATATAATCCTTCTCTGAACTTTCAACAGTGGCCTAAAAATGATGTGTTCTACAAGCTGGTGGTTGCCAGGGTTGGCAGGCTGGGTGAAAGTGGTGAAGGGGTGAAGAAATACAAATGGACAGTCACACAATGGTCACGGGGGCGTAAAGCACAGCACAGGAAACAGCCAATGACACTGGAGTAACTGGGGACGGTGTCGGGTGGGCACTGGTCTGGGTGGCCACTTCGTGAGGGATCCCCATGTCTAACCATTACGCTGTGCACCTGAAACTAACACAATGTTGAAAGTCAGCTGTGAGTGAAAAATCAAAACACCCAGAAAATCATTTGTTCTAGAGTTGCGCCTCCTGCACAGAATAATTTCTGTCGTAGCTAAAATTGTTTTGACGGAAGATTGTCTGTGAGATCCAGCACTTAACAGGTTTGCAGAACTTGAATACTCGCGTCTTAGAAGGAACTGAAGAGTCGTCTGAGCGTGCTGCAAGGCACTGTGTGGGGAGCGACAAGGTACCGAGATGTGAGTGCGCCTCCTCGCTCACTCCCTGGCTGCTCACACGTCGCTTCTCCCTGGGACTGAAGGACTTGGAGTGGAAGGCACCGGCGCTACAGGTGCGGCCCTGGTATTTTTGGCGACGGCAATAGCAGTGGAGGCGACAGGAACTCGGTGGACACTTGTCAATGGGCAGATTGTACAGACAGAAATGGGAGCCATCAATCAGCCCATGGAGTTCATCCAAGCTTATGCGTGTCTTCCTAGGTAACCCAGGAAGAGCTGTTACTCTCGTTAACGGCAGCTTCAAAGAGGAGGGGAACAACCTAACACCATTTTGCTGAAAGAACCACTGACCTTCTTGAAAGTTACTAAGTCAAATGTGACTTTTTCCCCCTCCCCAGTCTCAAGTCCAAGATCATTACTGCTTATGATTGGAAGACCCGACAGCGTTTGGAGTGCCGGGGCGAAGTGGTTCTCCTTGCTACACACAAAACCACGTGAATGCCTCCGTGTACTTGTTCTTAAAAACCACTTCGTCTGTGCTTGGAAATAGCTTGCGGCGGCACACACAACACACAGGTCCTTCCTCAGCTGGCAACTTGCAGACGACTATTCTGGGATGCAGGCTAAAAAAAGAAAACCCTAAAAGCCTTTTGGTGGGCGTAAATGAGACGATGTTTTTTTAAAAACCAAGGGAAGAAAACCAAAGCGTTATTTATATTTAAAGACATCCTAAAAATACATCCATTCATTCAGTAGGCAATGTTACCGACTTTGAGAACCCAAAGTGGCTTTTCGGGGACCCGTATCAAGGATTTTGGAGGGAGAGCACGTTGAGTGTGGTCTTGGGGCTCGGGCAAGTGAACCAGTTGTGTGCCCTGCGGTCACACCAACTGATCCTGAAATGCCAGACTTGGGCTTCACCTTGTCACAAAATGTATGCTGTCACCCAGGTGACACCTACTTAATTATATCAGGTATGGGGCTTCTTAGCCGTGCTCAAGGAAGTTTGGCAAGGTTGAGCGCGAATTTTCTCCACTCCCCACCCCGCAGGCCGGACACTAGGGGCGCACACTCCTGTGTCTTTGAGGGGCCGAGGGCCAAGCGAGAGAAGCAGCTCCAAAACACAGGAAAAGCAAGATGCTCGCCACTACAGCGGGATGATTCCACACAGGCCGGGAATGATACCTACTTGGCAAAAAGTTCCTCACCGAGGACGCAGACAGATTAGGTTGCACATAAGGGTGCTTGGGCAATGTTTAACGGAATCAAGAACATAGTTTTCAAAAGGCCTTTCAGCACATCCAAGAATGTCGTTTACATCTAGACAACTGGCAAGCGAAGGAAAAAGAATTCCTACCTGCCCATTAAAACAGGCCCCAACGGAAGAGCTGCCGTTAGCCACTGTCTTGTTAATCTGCAATCGAAGACTCATTCAAGGTGAAAGGGAAGACTTCGTGTTACAGGGGCGGCTTTGCCAGGGATGGGCTTGTTTCGTGACAGTGAGCCGGGGTCACACCTGTCACACCGGAGGCCTCTGGGAGTCTGCTTCTGGGGATGCAGGGCGCGCTGGTCTGGGGTTGGCGGCCCGCAGGAGACTGGTCAGCCCATGTAGGCGACCCTTTATCCACAGAAAAGATACCTAAACAATGATTCTCGGCGAATTACAGATTTTCCGGGAAGAGAGGACACTATCATAGTTGAAAAAAAAAATCTGAATTCCCTGAAGAATATTCTGCTTTGCCTTTTATTTATTTATTTTTTTATCCTCACCTGAGGACATTTCACCTTGATTTTTGAGAGAGAGGAAGGGACAGAGAGAAACATCGAAGCGGACGGAGGATGAAACCCCCAACCTAGGCACATGCCTTGCGCGGAAAACGGCACGCTGGTGGAGTCCCTCCGGAACGCCCCGCGGCACAGCCGAGCAGCCGTGCCCGAGTCCCGGCGGCCTCGCCTAGAACCTGCGGCTCCATCCGCTACGTGCAGCGGTAGCACTACGGAGCCACCGGTGGTGTTTTTTCATTAAGTTAAAATGAAATTATTTGAAAAGGGAGAAAAAAACAACGACGAACTAATATTTAATCAAAGAGCACCAAAATCAATCTAAATGCTTCCTGCGTGGAAACTGCAACTGGAAGGGAAAGATGTCTTAAATTGAGCCTCCGAGGCTAACTCAACACCGGAGGATCAATAACGGATCAATTCCTGTTGCCCGCATTGACGCTCGCGAGAGGCAGGCACACGGGCGAGAATTCCAATTGGACCGGCGAGCACGGGAGTCCAGGGCAGCTCCGGGGCCTGCAGATAAATCAGCAAACGGCCTCAAGTGCAGGCACAATGTTTACCAACCAGGAGAGACTCTGCGGCTCAAAGCCAGATGAAAACTGATAGGAAAAACCCCACAACTAGCATTTCGGGAACGGAGTGGGAGGGGAAGCGACGCAAAGGTTAGTGAGCCTTGTGCTGCCCGGGGCTACTTTTATCACAGAATGACTCAGTGGGACAGAAAAATAGAAGTGCTTGTCTGGGCTGAGACGCCCCTCCATTCATCTTTCCCTTTCTGAAATTACAGCTGTCATCCTGAACAGTCCTCCCGTCGGCCTGGTCCCCCTGGGCCCTGCCACGGTGCCGGTGTCATCTTTGCACGGCTGCTCCTGTTTTCCCTTCCTTCACTGGTTCACAACCCACGGAATTGTTCCAAAATAACACTTAACAGCTTTTTTCCTGGTTGCAAGGATTCCACGACTATGCAAACCTGAAACAATAATCGGCCCTGGTCACAACTGGTAGTGATGGTGGGAGAGGTTCCTTCCTTCCTGTTTTGATTTTACGTAAATAGGGTCAACCCGATTCTTTCTTTGGGTGGCCCGGCCCCCCCACCCGGCAGACCCAGCAGAGGCAGCAGCCTTCTTCGAACAAAGCCTCCTTTCACCAGCAGAGGCCCGTGTCTCCGCCCGGACCCGGAACGGGGTCTGCCTGTGAGGCTGACGCGCAAAGCTGGGTGGGAACAGGCGCTGCAGGCTCCTTGTCTCAGGCTGGGGGGCTCGGAGCCGGCCTCCTCGGCTGCAGCCAGCTCTCCCCGGCCTCCTCAGCTGCTTGCCCAAAGACGCCAGACAAAACCCCGAGGGAATGCAGCCTGTGGGGAACACTGGGAAGGCCTCTCGGTGTGTGTGTCTGTGTGTGTGTGTCTGTGCATGGGCCCGTGTGTACCTACGTGTGTCTGTGTCTTGCACAAGTGTGTCTGTGCCTGTGTCTCTGTGTGCGTCTGTGGCTGTGTGTTTGGGGGATGAAGCAGAGGAGTGAGCAGTTACTAATTAAGATAACATTTCTTACGTATCTTTCTAGAATAGAGCCCAAAACAAAGTCAAGAGGAAGCAGCAAAGCTTTGCCTCCCCTCAGCCCCCCGGCAGCCGTCCCAGCCTGGGGTGAAGGTGAGTTCATGCCAGGGATCCATTGTGTCCAGAGGACCTGGGGGCTGTGGGCTGCTCCCGCAGTGACAGTGTGTACTGGGCACCACGTTGTCCCCAGGGAAATTGTTTCTCCTGCCAGAGGTTTGTCAGCTGAGTCAGGAGGGAGCCCCAGTGGCCCAGGGAGCTGTGCTCCATGTTTCCTCACGGGAACTCCTGACTCAGCCAGGCCTCCCATGCCTCCCACAACACGCTCCCTGTGATCACCCCCCCAACCCCCCGCCGCTAGCTGGGCGTGAAATAAAGGAGGGCTTTACCAAACACCTGAGAAGACCTTGGGAGTACAAGGTAGCTCTCTGGTCCAGCATTCTGGGGTAGGAGGGTAACAAGTGTGTTTGTGAGTGTGTGCATGCATGTCTGTGCCTGTGTGTGCTGTGGGTGAGTGTGCACTGAGTGTGTGCACATGGGTGTGTGTGTGCACATTCCACATAAGCAGAGAAGACCATTAAATGCATTTCCACAGAATGGCGGACTCGGTGAGAATTATTCCATGCGGAGAGAAGCAGCCTCTGCTTGCGGACACTGGTGCCCTCAGCTCGGGTCCCGAGGGGCTGCATCAGTGCACTGACGGCTTCTTGGTTCTGGGGGTGCAGCAGAAGACCCCAGAGGAAGCCAGGCAGGGTGGGCGAGGGGTAGGGGGGACGGCAGTGCCACCTGGTAGTGTTGGGACTCTGTGACTCTGTCAAAGTCACCTATCAGGTATCTCCTTGAAACCCCAGGTATAGTTTAAGAACCTCAGAAAGGAGAGGAGGAGTCTGGTCCAGTACAGCAATTAGAGCCCAAGACATCGACTGATTGATTCATTCATTCATTCCACATGAACGGAACTGAGGACTAGCTAAGTGCCAGGCATTGTTCCAGGGACTGAGAAGGGGGGAAAGATAAAAGTTTGCACCCTAATGGAGCTTTAGTTTTTTAGTGAAGTCTAAGGGCAATAAAAACGAGCAACTATGTAAGTACTATCAAGTCCAGCAGTGAGAATCAGTAAGAAGAAAACACAGCAGGATAATAGAGTGGGGCGCTTGGAAGAGAAGACTGTTATTCACCCTAGAAGGTCAAGGTCTCTGGGATTAGGGGAATGTTCACACTGTTGTTAGACAGACACACACTAGACTTTCGAACATTATAGTAAAAAATAAAAAGTTTTCCATTTTTGTTTCCATTTCGAAGAATCTCCCAACCATTGAATTAAAAGAATCCAACTTAACTTACAAGGAATTTTTAAGGAACTGTTCATCATTTTTATTGTATGTAGATTTTATGTTATAAATCGTACATCCAAGGAAGGGGGCCATAAACTACAGCTTACGAACTTTCGCTGTACCCAGACTTCCTTGCATTGGTGCTTGTTCTATTCGCTGAACGGACGGGTGGGCGAGTGAGGGAATGAACGGGGCACTATAGCCCAGTTAGCAGGTGGGTTCAAAGCCATCACTTTCAACTTGACTCCGAGGCCTCTATTTGTGTAAAACTGGAGTAAAAACCATAACCATAGGATTGCAAAGATAAAATAGTGCATTTGAAGTGTGGAACACAGAGCTGGGCAAACATATATAACATATATATGTTATATTGACACATATATGTCAAACATATATAACATATATGTTATATAAAAGTAACATATTGATACTTTTCGATTTAAGAATAAATAGCACGATGTGATTTATGTGAGTTCTAAACTAATTTTTTTCAAAAAAAATTCAAGATAGCTGGTAAAATAACCTCTGAGCCTAGGATTATTAATGGAAATCCAACAGTCATTCCCAAGAAAAAAATGGCATTAGTTTGTTTTCCTTGGAGCTACTAATCAGAGTTTAAAACTACTTTTTCCCTAACCCGAAACAACAGACTATACCTTCCTTCCTCCCGTGTCTGTGAAGAGCCGCATGGATCGCATTAAGAACCGAGGAGACACACTCAGCAGGCCCCCCATGCGTGCCCAGAGGCTGGGATTCGAGTGTGCAGTGCACACTTACTGAGCACCTGTTACGGGCATGTTGACCAAGGCCTCCAGAGACGCATTCTCTGCTTTATTCCTTTTTTACCAACACTCCGGGAACATATGCGAATGGCCTCTCTCCTGAGCAGCTGCGCCCCTTCTGCAGGTCGAATGGCAAAAATGTCAATTTTACTTTGATATCATACTGTGTTATTGCTGTTGTTTTTTTCTGTTAACTTAAGTAATATTGTCATAGTATAAAATTGTTACCCTACTGAGTGCCATTTCCAATTTGGGATATATCCTGTATTAGGTTTACATCTCTTTGTTTCTCTCTTGTCTTTTCTTTCTCTCTTGTTTATCTACATGCTCGGAATCTTGTAATTCAACATTCTTTGAATAAATGATTTTCATGGCTTAGGCTCTTTCAGGGTAATTAATACTGGGGATTTAGGTTATTTCCAGATTTCCACCGTAACAAATAATGCTGCGAGAACTGACTTTATACACACCTTTGACTTCATTCTTCTTAGAGGAAGAATGACTTGGCCCATTTAAACACAAGCACCTTCGTGGCTTGAAATATGTTCACCCAGAAAGGCTACGACAACTTATACCCTGGGCAGGAGCGCAGGAGTGCCTGGCCCACTCCAGCTTTGCCAGGACACAGTCCGGCTTTAAAAACACACACACTCACCCAAAGGCACAAAATGCTGTCAACTTCCTAGACAAAAAAAATTTATCTTAGTATTTGCTTAAATCTTTTTTTTTTTTTTTTTGCTACTAATAAGGTTAACCTTCTCCCCACCCCCCTGTCTACTCTTTTCTTTTCTTTCTGGTAAATTACGTATTTCAGATCCTTGGCCCATTTAAACAACTAGGTTGTTAGGAATATCCTTACTGTCTGACAAAAACATTTTCTACCTTAAAAAAATGTTATATCTTTTTTTTCCTGTAGTATTTGTTGCAAATATTTTTTCACAGGGTGGTATTTATCTGTTAAGTGTTCACTGCACTTGTTTGATCTGAAGAGTTTCAGATTTGCCCACAGCGAGCATGAGTCATTTCTGCCCGGCTGGGGGCCCCTCTCTGTCCAATTCACACCTTTTTCTTAGAGAATCTGCTCCTGCCAGAGTAGGTAAGGGGTCTGCTCTCCTGCCAACCGAGGTTGATCAGTCCTGCGGGGGGGCAGGGGGGGCAGGGGAGGTGCAGCTAACCAGCAGGAAGCAAACACAGGTTGCGAGACTGAGCTCAGATCTGGAGCTCGGATTCCTGGTCCTCCCGGACTCTGGAGTCACTGCTCCCTGCTGGCCTCGGGGAGACCAGTCCGATCGCAGTCCCTGCCCTCAGGTTAACCCAGGACCCCTCCCCAGGAAACCCTCCGCTTACTTGTGGTGTTTTGACTTGGTTTGGTTCCTCACACTCATAATTATCTCTGCTGGAACATGACGGAATAAAGTAATTCTTTCCCTTGTGGTTTCTCCCACTGTTTTTATATTTCAATATCCTTCCCCATCCCAGTATTGGTTAAATATTCATCTATTTTTACTCCTAGACTTCAACATTTTTTAAAAAACCATGTAATGGTTTTTAACTCTAGCTCTCTGGAGTTTATTTTGGTACGTGGTTTGCTGAATAATTCTTTTCTTCCCCCATTGGTTTGCTTTGTTCCAGTAATCATAAAAACACGTGTGTGAGAATTTCTGGTTACCTATTCTGTTCCATGGATTTCTATACCTGCAATATACTTTTAATTATCATGGTTTTATTACCTATTTTAATATTTGAGATAGCAAGTTTCTTTTCACTGCTCTTTTAACATTTTTCATAGCCACCCTGTCCAAAACTATTTTGTTATCAGAAGTTATGTTTTTTGGGGGGATGGTAGGGGAAGGGGGCAATGGGGTGCTGGTCAAAGAGTGGAAACTTCCAGTTATAAGATGAGTAAGTTCTGGGGACCTAATGTATACAGCACGGTGGTTCGAGCCCATAGTGCTGTACTGTAGACTTGGAATTCAGTAAGAGTGATCTCAAGTGTTCTCACTGTAAACAAAAGAGTAACTATATCGAGTGATGGATGTGTTAATTAACTTATTTTGGTAATTATTTCCCCATGTATGCATATATTAAATCATACTGTACCCCCTCAATATATACAATTTTGTTAATTATACCTCAATAACATTGGAAAAAACTCCACTAAAAAATAGGCACTTTTTCATCGTATCACTAACTCGACTATCCCAGGCTCTCAAGAACCAGTTATGTTTTAATTAAGTTCAGTAAGTCCATATTTACAAAACTAAAAGAGACTTAACTACTTAACTACTTCTGAATGCCAGAAGTAGTTAATGCCTGCCATAATGCCTAATCATTGGCCTCATCAGATGAAATTAAGTTGGCTAAGAGAAATTTAGCAAATACGCTAAATTTTAAAATTCAGCAAATTATAAAAGGCAGCATTACAATTTGCCTTGGAAAAAATGGGATGGAAAAAACTGAGTAGTCCATAGAATTAAAACATTGATTTACTCTCCTTCCAAAAGGTCTTTAAAATGGACATTAACAGACCTTACAGTCGGATCTGGGACAATAAGCTTTCTTTAATATTTAATTAATGTTTAGATTTTAAAAAATAAGATTTTATTTATTTATTTTTAGAGAGAGGGATAAAGAGAGGGAGAGAAACATCAATGTGTGGTTGCCTCTCATGTGACCCTTACTGGGGATCTGGCCTGCAACCCAGACATGTGCCTTGACTGGGAATCGAACCGGCGACCCTTTGGTTTGCAGCCTGCGCTCAATCCACTGAGCCACACCAGCCAGGGCTTAGTTGGTTCTTCACACTATTTGTTTTCACATAACAACACACAATAGTTACTGGCACCTTATGGAAAAACATCCATTAACATTTCTAGTCAACTCTTCCATTTTGTCTTTTAACCATACTTAGGGAGTAACTTCTGAATATGATTAGATATTCTCAGTGACATATATGTTTATCTAAAATTATACTATATGAATACGTAAAAATAAGTAGGGAAGTTAGTCACATGGGGACTTTATTGATACGTTTTTCATTCAAAAAGAAAAGTGATGCAGGGGGAAAAAAACACCTGCCAGGAATGTCCCAGAACTGCCTGGCTGGCAGGACCCTCCGTGCTGCTCCGCACCTGAGTTTCCACACATCACAGAAGCAGTGGAGCAGCCAGAAAAAGCCCACAGACACACCCCACAGGAGGCAGTGACCAGGTGGGGAATGCACTGTTACTAACAGAAAGTGAGAGAATGAAATACTTATAGTGCAACAACTAAAAAGGTACAAATGTTCACGGGTATGACACCTTTCCTTTATGTGCTGAACACACAGATGGCAACACACATCCTGATGTCCTCGGTCAACATTTCAGGTTGTTATGAATGTCAAACTACCCTTCCTGCGGTTCCTGTGTGACAGTCACCCCCACCATCTTCCCAGAGAACAGTATGTTCACTTTGATTGTTCTCATGAATGATGGGAGATGTTCAATTAATCTGTTCAAGTTTTTAAATTAATAAGATGGTAAATTTCAGGTGAAACACAAAAACATACTGGGCTTCATTTTCTGGACGTCATATGTGGGAACGGACATTCCTGTGGCGGTGTGCATATGTCCACACGTGTGTGCGCATGTGCGCTGGCCGTGGGGGAGAGAACAGAGCTTCCTGATGACTTCCCAGGGTTCCTCCTTGTGGCTCTCAGAACCACGTTCCCAAAGGGAATCCCAAGGACTTGCCCAGAGCAAGGATTCCATTTGCTGTTTTTTTTTTTTTAAGATTACTTATGTATTTTTACACTGTGGGGAAGGGAGGGAGAATAGCACTGAAGTGACAGAGAGAGACATCGATCAGCTGTCTCTCGTAAGCGCACTGACCAGGGACCGAACACGCAACCCAGGCATATGCACTGACTGGAATCAAACTGGCCACCTTTTGCTTTGTGGGCTGACACCCAACCAACTGAGCTATATTAGTCAGGGCCCATTTGCAGTTTTTTAAAGAAAGAAAAATAATAAGTTTGTATGTATCATTAGCTGGACAGGAAGTAGGATCACAAACACGAACTTAAATAAACAAAGATTGATTACATTATAGACCAAAAAAAGGAGGCAGAATAATTCAGACCCTATATAAATAAAAGAATGGTGGTCCATTTACAGTTTCTTAGCTTGGCATTCAAGGCCACCTTCGATCTAGCCCCACTGGCTGGTCCAGGGAGGTCCTGCCCTGCACAGTCTGGACCCCTCTGGCTTCATCTCAGCCTCCCCTTCCTCTTAGGCGCCTTCTCTAGTCCCAGTTTCTGGAATATCCCAGACTCTCTCCTACTTCGGGAACTCAGAGAAGCCGATTTCCTCTCTCTGGAAGACTCTTCATGGCCTTCCCCACTGTCCCTCCTGCGTTGTCGCTATAACACCTACTCACCCGGCAGGTCTCACCCCGGCCCTCCCAGGCTCCCCAGGGACGCCAGGCTCCAGGGCCTGGGGTTCAGTTGGGCAGACTGTGCTCAGATCTCTCAGCAAGGGCTCCCAGTGAAGGTGGGGGGAGGCACAGGCTGCTCTACTGGCCAAGTCACATGCCCTGGTGCTAGGCTGTATCTGGCCGGAGGAAGATTCCTTTGTGTGAACCAGAAAAAAGGCCCCATCAGCCTGTCAAACTGTGTCCCCACAGGTTTGCACATACCTGGAGGGGCTGCCTTTTCATCTGTCTATTTAGAAGGCGTGGCTTTTTCTAATTGGCCCAAAGGCACTGCATTATTGGCCTTGCAACTTTCCCTGCTTTACACATGCAACTGGCTTATTCATTCACAGTATTTATGGGAGGCTGTAGTCATTGATTCATTTGCTTAATTGTGCAGTATCGGTCTCTTATACTAGATAGTGAAATCTGTTAGGGCAGCGACCACGGGTTTTCGCTCACGATTCCATTTCCAGTTCTTAGCACGGTGTTTGGTGTAAAGTGGGTGCTAAGTGCACGTGTGTGGGATGAATTAATAAAAAAGAGAGCCATGGGGATGCTGCGGTGGAGGAAACTGGGGCACGATGGAGGTGTCCGGCAGGTTTACTCACGCCTAGTACAAAAAAGTGAGGATTCGACAGAGAGTAAGACGCGGAAGTTGGCAGACCCAAAGACACACTTCGTCATTCCATAAATCAGAGCAGAGTCTCCAGGGTAGCATTTCACCCCAGGGCCGAAAAGCAACACGCTGCTTCTAGAAGGAAGCAGGGTCAGACCGGCGGTACCTCAACAGGCTGCATGGGAATCAGGGAAGTTTTAGACGGGCTAGGACGCTGGGAGGAAAGCTAAGGGAGACAAAAATCTAATGATTCATGAGATTCCAGGTAAGCCAGGCATCCTGGAACTTGCAAAGCCTGTTGAAGCAAAAATTCTCGCCCAACTGGCTGAAGATACTGAGGCAGGAAGCCTCCACCTGTCACTCAGCCAGCTCCCTGCACAACAGGAAGATGGGCTGCATATGACATGCTGAGACCAAGGTGGGAACGAACAGTCGGAGCCACGCAATTCCTGCAGTCCCTGGGGACCCACCTGGGGGAGAAAGACCTGTGCTGTGCAGCCCGAGCCCAGCTGATGGGGACGACGGGGGGTGGAGGAGGGGAGGTCAGCAGGGGTGCTAGTGCAGGCTTCGGTGCCCCAATTCTCAGTTTTAAAGAAGCAGAGCATAGGGAGTCCTCATAGCCAACAACACAATATCATAATGAGTGTGTATGGGGCCAGGTGGGTCCTGGAAATACCGGGGGACCGCTCTGTCAAGTACATGACCATCTAACCACCCTGCTGTACGCCTGAACCTGATACAGAATAATAATGAAGGGAAACTGTAATCGAAAAAAAAAACTTACTCATTAGGAAAATGAAGGAAGTGAAAAAGATGAAAAGTCATCACTGGTAACAGTATTTTGTTCCAGAAAAGAAATGTATGCTATGCCAGATTACATCTATATATATTTTTTAAAGTATAGAAATATAGAATGCGGCATGCTCTAATCTGATTCTTTATTTAATAATGTGTTTTAAATATATTTTTATATCTGCAATATAGATCTTGCTCTTATTTTGACAGCTGCAACATATTCCACAGTAGGAGGTATCCTCATGTGTTTCAGGTTGGTTTTCGTTTGTTTTAAAGTAGCTGCATGTGGTTGGCAGCCTCCGAGAAAGCCCCCAAGAATCTCTGCCGTCTGGTTTTCACCCCTTGTGTAGCAGTCCCCTCTCACGTTGTACTAGGGTCCGTCTACGTGACCCAGAGTCTAAGGCGGAAATAACACTATGTCACTTTCAAGATTAGTTTATAAGCGATTGTGGCGTCCCTGGTGGGCATTCTCTCATGTGCACTCTGTCTCTCTCTTGGTTCTTACGTTCTGGGGGAGACAACGACCCATGTTTTGAAGGTACTCTGGCGGCTGGTGGGAAGGCCTACGTGGTGAGGACCCGAGGTCTCCCAACAGCCACAGCAGAGAGCTTGGAAATGAACCTTCCAGTCCCAGGGGAGCCGCAGGACAGCTGCAGCCCTTGTTGGCAGTTTGACGGGAAACTCCAGAGAGACCTGGAGCTGGAACCACCCACCTGAACTGCGCCCCATTCCCGAACTCAGAAACTGGGTGAGATGATGACTGCTTATTGGTTTATGCTGCTAGGTTTGATGGTAATTTGTTATGCAGTCATAGATGACTACCTAGATCAAAGGCATATACATGAAAAACTTTGACAGATATTGGCAAATTGTCTCTCAAAGAGTGGCAGCAACGTATAATTGCACCAACAAAGCACGAGAGCGTTGGTTTCTCCAAACCCCGCCGGCACTAGACATCATCAAACCTAAGCAATTTTGCTAAACGAATGGGTGAAAAATGGCATCTGGTTGCTTTGATCCGCGTTTCTTGAATTTCAAATGTTCTTTTGGATGTATGCCACGCACCGTCAGAAACGCAAAGGAAAAGATGCACTGTAAGTCCCACATGATTTATTAGGGAATGAGAGACTGCGGGCCGCCATGCCTCAACCTGTAGCTGCTCTCTTATCATTTAAAAATTCCACAAAATGACTCATTTTATAAAAGCAGTAACCACTGAAGTTGAGTTTGGAAGTAGAAGTCATTATCTCGCTTTGATTGCTTTCTCAAAAATGCACAGAACTTTGATTTTATCGATCTATCTACTTACTTACTTTTTAGAGAGGGGGGAAGAGAGGGAAAGAAGCACCAATTGGTCGCCTCCTGCACGCCCCCAACTGGGGACCTGGTCCGCAAACCCAGGCATGTGCTCTGACCAGGGATCGAACCAGCAACCTTTCGGTTTCCGGGACTATGCCTGACCCACTGAGCCACACCAGTCAGGGCAGAACTTCAAGTGATTTTAATAAGTGGCATGACATTAAGCCTCAAATTATGAACCCTAAATCAGAAGTGATCTAAATCCAAATATTAGTTCCCTTTAATGTTGCTGTACCAGAAGTTCAAAAACAGAAAAAGCAAGAGTGATGGGGATCAAATGGGAACTAAATGTCTCTATTTTCCCAAACTACTTAAATGAAACATTGTGACAGTCTCAAATCAAATATGAACTCCACTGAGTATTTCTTTGGCTTTGGTTCCTGGTGAGTATAAATGGTTCTGGAAAATATCTTATGTAAAAAGCTATAAAGAAGATTGGAACTCAGTGATACTTGAGAGACACCAGAATAACACTCTCACCAGAGAAAAGCATCTGAAACCGCTGACCCACGACCAGCCAGCATCCTCCAGTTCCGTCATAATGAAGGCGAATGGCTAGTCAGTTATTTTTAAAAATGAACACGATTCTTGATGTTTCACTAAATTATTAAACACACATTTCTACCACCAGAAGTCATAAAAAACATTTTGAGAAAAACAAATCTACTTCTTGTAACAATTCAGTGGACATTCTAGAGATGTCCAGAGAAATTCTAGAAAATCTTGCTACACATCCAGGTGTCTAGAGCCAAACACCAAGACCAATCGGTTGCAGATGACATCAAACAAAAACATTAATCCACATAAACGAGTGACTCGGAGGCTTTGAATGGTTATTAAACTAATTAGCTGACTTGTCTCTTAATATGTGATAATATAATTCAATTACCACCGTTGCTTCCTCAGACTATACTGATCTGAGGAAGAAGACTCTAAGTGTGTTGGTAAAAAGATGGCCCCTTCTCAGGAGACTTGCTGGGACCCCCATGCCTCTCCCCCTCCCACTGTTTTCTGGCAGAGAAACCCAGGGAGGGTATTAAGGCATGAAAGCTTTCTTGCTGCTCTGCCCTGCTCCAGGGACACGTCTGATGGGAGGCCTCTCCCGCACCTGGCTCTCACCTGGGTCAGCCTACCTGTACCTGTCCTGGATGTGGGCTTTTGTGCGGGGCTGTAGCCAAACCTCCCCTCCCCCCTCCCCTTCTGTCAGGACACACAGATGTTCTTCCCAGGGTGAGGGAGGGCTCTCTCCCCCTCACTGGGGTGCATCTGGGCCCCCAACCCGTGTGGCCTCGCTCTTTCAATGGCCCTCGGCCCTTGTATTGGGATGATGTGTTTTCGTTCTCCCAGGTTTGGGTGGGAGGGCATTTTGGTGACCCCACAGTGTCATCCCCTAATGGACTTGCCCCTGTTCACAAAGTTTCAGACAAGGCTGTGGATCTGAAACGTTCTTCCCTCTCAGGACGCCGTGGCCATGGGAGGCAGGCTTGTGAGCTCGGGCAGGGGCTCTGGGCCATGACAGTGAACTTGATCCCCTTTCTCCCCAAGGGTCTGCTGGATCCTCAGGCAAACACGAGGACGATCACTCCCATCTTCTCGCCGCTACGTTCTACACATGGCTTGTACTCCACAGAGGTCCTCTACAGATGCCCCTAAGGACGTGCGAGCACAAGCCGGTCACGTCAGCACAAACCCTGCTCACTCTCCACCTACGGGGGGTAAAGGATTCCCACTCATGGGGCAGCTCCAAATTCTGGCCTGCCTGTCAGGTACTCATCTATAACCTTCCCACAATAAAAGACAGGTTCTGCTAAAATGCGCATTTCCTCCCTCTGAATCATGTGGATCCTATAATTTTCCATCCTGGAGTGGCTGCTACTGTGAATGGCGGTGATTGGCTCATTCCAGCTACTGGAGCCAGCCTGCCTGGCTTTGAATCTGGCTCCATTTCTACTGGTTGCATGTCCCCAGGCAAGTTACTGAAGTGCTTACCACTTCCTCGTTCGTAAAGCAGGATATTAAAGACATCTCCGAGGTTGTTCTTGATAAGCACTAAATGGGTTAATGCCTGTAAAATGCTTAGATCGCTGCCCACCGCACAGTGTTTGCTGTTAGTATTACCATAGGAGCCGCCCCGTCCTATACGCCAACATCCCCACACCTGGGGAGATCTTCGGGTGAGGTGTGCACAAGGGCCGGGGTTTTTGCTCAATTAATTACCCAGCTGTAAGCGGCTAAGCTGCTGAGCCTCCCGACGTGTTGTGACAACAACATGCTGACAACCAGAGATGACTGCACCCTGCACGCGGGAGGAATTTGCCTGAGAGCAAAAACAAAAGCACAGTTCAGGCAATTAATCACCCTCGTCCCTCCTTTCCCAGAACCTTTGACTTCAGCACATTCAGGAACTCCTGCACCGAAGAGACTGGAAGAGGAGAGCTGGCCAACGGACGTGCCACACCTGCCAGAAGCCACCTGGAACGCTGTCACCTTCCCACTCAAGTTCAGACGGTTCTGGCTGAGCAACGCCGCACACCAGCCCGCGTCTGCCCCTGGCTTCCCCATAGTTCGGTGAAGGGCGCTCCACGGCACACCTTCCTCAGAAAGCCAATGAAGGTCACAAGTTCCCATCTGGACTGCCAGGTCCACTCCGCTTATCATGCGAAAGAAGACAGCCAGGCTGCTGCTCTTCCAGTTTTAACCGGGGAGGCTTATGAACAATTTAGGCTGTCTAGACCCTCGACAGCATCCAGGAACAATGGTGCGATCTCTCAGTATGTACGTGAGGATCTGATACTTTCTCCCTGTCAGCTCTGCTGGGGTCTGAAGACAGGATTTATATCCCTATTCTGTCACCTGAACAGATGCAGACAGGCCACCGATACCAAGTCCTGGCCCGGGACCTAAGGGAGTGAAGCCACGGTCCGGTCGGCTCGGGGATGGGACAGCAGGCCAGACGCACAGCGGATTCTAAGGTCAAGGCTGTCTCTGCTAATGACGAGAGCAAGCAACATCACTTAAAATGATGCTCTGAGATCATCTTTTTAAAGAATGTTTGCTTAGAATAAACAAACAAATAAAACTACACTTCCTGGGGTGGGGAAATCACAGGCTATTTGTAATTGGAAAAGGAGGAAAGGAGTATAATCTGTATTTCATTTACTTTAAAACTGGAGAGGACCTCAGATGTTCACAGGAGACTGGTAGTTGCCTTCAGAGGTCTTACCCTCCCCCTCCCCTTCCACATGGTAGAGTGTGCATATAAGTACATCTTGCACAGCCATCTCCCACCTCTCTCACAGCTAGGTGTGACCACCTGACTGTGTTCTGGCCAAGGGGGTATGAATGGAAGTTGTATGTCACTTTTACACCTTGCCTTTGAAGGAAAGGGTGTGCTTCCCCCTTGGTTTTTTCCCTCTTTTTATTGGGTGGTATGTGGACATGATGGCAGGTGCTGCAGCAGCATTTTTAACCATAGGAGGAAAGCAGCGTGTTGAGCATGGCGGAGCAACAAGGTAGAAGGAATCCGGAACTCTGAAACTATGAAGCTTACACAGCAGCCCCAGAGTGTTTATGCTAGGACTATATGTAAGAGAAACACATGTTTTCAATAAAGTGTTAACTATTCTCACGTCAGCTGGTTCAAATCTCTTGTATTCAGATGAAGAAACTGAGGCCAGAGAAACTACAAGACGTGACCACGATCACAGAGCTCGCCCCTCTGTAGCCTGTATGTTACTAAGATGGAAAGTTACTCATCTTTCACGTCGATGGCTACAAGAATGAACTTCCTTCCCATTTCTTCCTTATTGATTGGATGTCCCAATCAGAAGGGAGAACAACAGAACTTCATGCTGAGAACTACATCATTTCACGTTTCTTAGGATAATCAACTTGGCCTATTCACAGAAATTACTTCATTCAAGGTAGATTGCCAGGGTTCAAAGCTAATGGAAAATTCTGAAGGTTTTGATGGAGGAAACAGCCAGGCTGTTGGAAGGCATTCTCCAAGTACATTTCCCAAAGTCCACAGGAAGACGGTAAGTGGGTTGTTCTGTACTTGGGCTTCTCTCTGAGAAGGAACGGTAAGACTTCAGGCGTGCCTGGAATTTTGGCTCTGCGGGGCAAGCACCCAGCTTTACGTACACACGGGAGAAACCACGGGTCTCGTTAACAAAAATGAAGTCCACCCACTGGACCACATTTGCTTTCAGTTAGCCTTTTCACAGGAACGAAAGGGAAAACGGGTTCACGATGCGCCATTTGCTTGGTATCCTCATGGCTGTTTTCAAATGACATTCGACAGGAGTTATGCAGTTTGACGTGGTTCATGCGTCTGATGCCAGAGGGAGTTGCGAAACGGCCGGGAACGATTTCAGAGAGCAAGAACCTCTGACTTTGTTGTTTTATGCTTTGGATATGGTTTATGGAAAACAAGATTTTTTTCCCTGTCCTTTGGCACGTCCGTCGGAAGCATTTCTTTTAGGTTTTACTTAGTGTCTTTGCATTTAGAGGGCTGAAATGAGTCCCAGCATCACGGAATCATGACGCACTCCTCAGCTGACCGGCCATCAGAATGCAAAGCCACTTGGTCAGCCCCATCGCCCCCTCTTCCCAAGGCCCCACGCAGCTGCCCTGAGTCCATTCTTACTGCACTCGCAGGGATGACAGCTGGTGTGACTAGGACTCACTTTCCTACCAAAAAACTGTGTTCTCTTCACGTCTCTCCTAGCTCACATAATATCTTCGATTTGGAACTCAGAATTGCTAGAAGGGAACACATTCATGGCAGTTATTTTTAAAATCTCATGTCACAGACCTTTTTGGAAAAATATTGCAGGTTCCCCGCTGCCAGAGAATGCCTGAGCTTTAACACCTCGAGACCTTCAGGTCTACCCAACCTGCGTCTCAAGACCCACCTTCCTCCACTGCTTCTCTTTGCCTCAGCTACCTTGGACTCTTCCCCACTCCAGGGACTTTCTTGCCTCGTCCTTCTGTACACTCTGCCTGGAGTGACCCCTCCTTCCCACTTCTTATTATCCACTGAGTGTTCTTGTGGCTCGCCCTGTCCCCTATCCCCGTGGAGAAACGATCGTTTCCTGGACCACCCTACTCTACACTATCACCAGATGAACTGTATTTCAGTCACTTCTGTATCCATGCCGCCTGCTACGTTGTGAGCACCTTGAAGAGGGGAATCTTGTCCCAGTTTTATCCCAAACATCTGGGACAGCTCTTGGCACAGAGCAGCTGTTCAATATATGCTCACTGAGCCCTGGTTGGTATGACTCGGTCGTCTGGAGCACCGTCGTGTAAACTGGAAGGTCACGGGTTCTATTCCCTGTCAGGACACATACCTAGGTTTCAGGTTCTGTCTCCAATTGGGGCACATGCAAGAGGCAACTGATTGATGTTTCTCTTCTTCTCTCTCTCCCTCCCTTTCCCTCTCTCTAAAATCAATAAGCATGTCCTTAGGTGAGGAAATATGTGTGTATATATATACACACACATATATATTTTATATACATACATACATACATACATACATACACATACTTGCTGAATCACTGTGGGAATAACAGAAAAGGATCCTAAACTATACAGTCTAAACCATTAAAAGTAAAACTCAGCTAGATATGTAAAAGAAGTAATTTATAAGAGCATCTTTGTGTTTCATCGTTCGCGTCCAAATGGAAAGAAGCAAAAACCTGATGGTGCCGAAAAGTTGGGTGACAGGCAATTGACGAGGCATCTGAAGACGAGCAATCTGATTCCCAGGCCTGAGCCTCCTGCCTCCTTAACTCTGGGCATCTACATTTATAAAATTAAACTCTAAATCCCACTGTATGCTAAGGTGAATCTCAGGTGTCTGTTGGCAAGGACTATCCCGCTGAGATTTCCTTCTCCTTTTTTTAAAGTAGTTTGACATGGACATGAACACATCTGCCGGACTGCCTCCCAGCATGAGGTTCCGACGCGCTGTGGACATGGACCCACTCCGCCGCGCACACTGCCGAATGGCACGTGAGGACAGGCACGGTCATCCCCGCAGGGGAAGAAAAGGAAACAAGCACCGTTCACACACCAGTCCTCTTCAGAGTGGGCATGCTGGGCCAGGCGAGGTAGCAGGTGTTAGGGTTCAAAGGAAACCCGGAAAATCAGGATAGCCTTGGCAAGACGCCACCTACTCTCAGGGAGACTCCCCCTGCCACCAACTCCGGTCCCCAGGGGCCTGAGTATCATGAACCGAGGGCAAGTCTGGGTACCGCAATGAAACAGGTGCACCTGCCCGGCCAGGACATTCACGAAATAGAGAAGAAAGGGCTTCGCTATGCCCCACCCCCAACCCCGCCCCAATGTGACAGGGCACAGCCAGAGCCGCTCACTGTTTACTGAAAACAACCACCATATAATTTAATTTCACTCTTTTCTTAAGTGAGAGAACCAACAGCTGCAAGCACCATGTTAGGACACTTATTTTTGAAGTTCGTGAGGCATTCAACCTGGCTCAGTCTTGGATGTACAGCAAGTATTAAAAATCAAAGACTACGCCTCCTTTAGCATTGTGCGGAAGGTTCCATTGATCCATTTATTCATTCATTTCTTTTAAAAATACTCATTTAGCACTAGGACATGCTTGGCAGCAAGCGAGGTAGCGGGGCAGCAGCTGTTAACCGCCAGAGGAGTCCTAAAGCAAACAGGTACACAGGTAACTTTATTACAACTGTGACAAGAAGGAATGTAGGGTTCGTGCCCAAATGAAATCCGTGGCGGGGGGGTGGTGCAAGGAGGGCTGGAGAAGGGGTGAGGAGATGGTCTCCTGAGCTGAGGGCACTTGGGCTGAGACAAGGGCCAGGGGAGCTGGCCCAGGGAGACAGGAGAAGAGGCAGCCCTGGGCAAGGCTGTAGGTGGGAAGGAGCTTGGTCAGAGCATGAGCCAGGAGAGGAGGGGTGAGGGGAGCCCAGAGGGGCTGTGCGGGGTCCTCCAGCTCAGGTTAGAACCCTCCTCACCCCCCGACAATAGGAAGCCATGGTAGGATGGGCTTTAAACAGTGGAGTAAAAAGATCAGATATGCAGGAAAAATAAAGAACAAAACAGGACTTGAATATGCACAAGAGTGGTAAGACACAGAGAACTGGTTAGGGGCGAGGTGGCGGACCCCTTCATTTTCTAGATGAAGACACTGACCCTCAGAAATGAAGTCACGTGATCGAGAACACACAGAAAGATACTGGCAGAACCTCCTTTCTCTGAGTCTCTGTCCAGGGTTGTTGTTTTTATTTTATTTTCCCACAACAGCACCCTCCACCCTCTAACCGTGAATCTGGAGTCATAGCTTTCCCACTCTTTGACTCATAACCATAGAGCTGACTTTGAACTTGACACTAACAACAGCAGCAATCATCTCTCAGGAAGCTGCCACGTGCAGGCAACTTGTTAGGTGCTTTCCACATCTAATCTCCACAACGATCTTGTAAAGCAGGTATTACTTTTACTGTTTCACGGTTTGAAAACACTGAGGCTCAGACACATTTTTAAATTGCCCGAGGCCACACGGGGGGCTCAGTGTGATCAGGACCCACGGCCACTTTCCTCTGGCACCAGACCCCGCCACTGCCACCGGGGTCCCCCACTGACCCCAGGTTTGTCGTCATTAAATGCCAAATTCTGATCTTCTGGAAAAAATCAGAATGGGGAGGGAAGGCTTTATCTCCCTAAGGTAAAAGAAAAAACCCTACATATAATTGTCTGAAAATCCACTAACGAACAAATACATAAGTAAATCAAATATATACATCCATAAGGAGGAATATGAATTGAGAAAATCCAGAAGAGATTGTTCAGTTTTAACGTACCACACAAGTGGCATAAAATTTTTCAAATGCTCCAACAACCTGTTTCAAGAGATAAATATTGTCTGTAACCACGTGGCTGGGCCAAGAAGAGAATGTCACCTCAACACGGTCTGATCTACAATCTCAACCAAAGACACTGCGCGGCTGGTTACTGCAAGGGCGGGACAGCAGAGAACAAACGGATCATCTCTGACAGACCTGTTCCCGACCCCTCAGGCAGGTGCAAATGAATGAAGTCAGCTTCCACATGGCGAACACTCCAAAAACTGGAGATGTTGTATTAAAAAAAAAAAAAACAGAAAAAAAATCTGACCCTAATGAGAAAGTTCCATTGCTCAAAATAAAAATGAAAAATCTAGGAAGCTCTGAGAAGCAATAATAATCCCCCTGAAATAAACCTTGCATGCCACGCAAGAAAATTTTCAGGAAAACAGCTGGTATCCATTCTCAGGGAGAGAAAAAGAAACATCCCCGGGAAGACACGTGAACAGAGCAGGATGCACGCAGTCCGTGACAGGAGAAGTAAGGTCACTGCATACAGTAAATATTAAAATCAACTGCAGAACATTGGATTAGTGCATCAGAAACAGGTGCAAGAGACCTAGACGGAGGGCCGAGGAATCGTCAGGAGCTGAAAAGAAGCGGAGAGAAGATGGCAGACAGAAAACAGAGCGCGGAGATGTGACCTGCAAGCAAGGGGCTTTCTAAGGGGAGAAGAACCAACAGAAGATGGTTTTCCAGGACTTCACACCAAAGCCAAATGCAAACAGCCTATAGAATGGAGGCTGGTAGTGTTACTACCTGTAAGCAGAAACATACACAAAAGCAGACCTATTTAAGATACACAGGCAAACAAAAGTATTCTAAAGTCTCAGTCCAGAAAACCAGACCCTTTGGAAGACGTGAAAATGAGCAGCTTTCATTTTTCCGCTGCATCGAACGGAGGGAGAGGCAGAATGAGAGTGTGAGGGCTGCCGTGCGTGTGGGTCATCTACAGAATGTTTAAACGGCTTCTGTATCATCCCAGTAATATTTCCACACAAATCAGAGATTGTTGCCCCAAATATCAGGTCTAGAACAACAGTGGAAACCACTGAATGGGGGAAACTGGTATCGAAAGGGCTTTGGTGACGTGGGATCAATTTCCCATTCAGCAGTAAGCACGAAAGATCATCGGTTCAGGGGAGGACATTTGCTGATAAAAAAAAAAGGGCTGTAAGCAAAAAAAAAACAAAACAAAAACAAAACCCTAAATATTGACTAGTGTTGATAGAAAAATCTAGTAACGGATGAAATTATTGACACACAACAAAAAGAAATATAAGTAAAACTTTAGAAGAAATAAAAAAATGTAAGACCTTCAAAATAAATGAATAAAGCATGGGCAAGGGAGAGAGTAAAGAGAAGAAGCCAAAGGCACACAATTACCCAATATTCTTAAAACAGAGTATCATTACTTTGTCTAAAGTGGTGGTTATCATCACCATCATCATCATCACAGGTATCATTGACATGGCCCTTATTATGCAGCATCCTAAATGTTTTAATCCTTAAAATAAATCTGCGTGGTGGGTACTATTGCCTCCATTTTGCAGATGAGGAAACTGAGGCCCAGAGTGATAAAATAACTTGCCGAGTCCCAATGCTAAGGAAGTGGCATTCTCACCCAGTCCTTAACCGCTTTACTCTCCTGCTTTGCTATGACTAGAAGAATACAGCATGTCTGGGGCAGATAAAGTGGTCACTATTTCAAAGTGATCTCTATTACATTTAAAGCAATTACAATAATTAGAGCAACTGCTGTATGCAGCGGACCTGTGATTGCCAGGCACTGCCTGCGGCCTTGTACAGAATCAGTTCATCAAACACTGAAAGCCCTGTGAGACGCGGCCAAGAGTTTACTTTCACAGTAAAGGTAAATCATAAAGGTGCTAAGAGTCTTTCCCAAGGTCACCGAGCTCGTAAGTTGCAAAGCCATGATCACACTGGGGACGCTGAAGTCCAGGCTCCTTCTCCACTGCACTGCATCCCATGTGGAGACCGGATGTTTACATTCTGAACGGCATTAAAAGGCGCAAGATATCAGGCTGACTTTTAAAAAAAAAGGCACAGTAACTGCTTGTGTCAAGGTCACCAATGATCTCCTATCAGCTCAGTTCAACCGAGTCCCCACCCCCAGCCCCAAGCACCTGGCTGAGGCCACCACCCCACCCTTCTTTCAACTCCCTCCTTCCCAAGCTGTCCTGTGCTGCCTCCTCCCATCTGACTGCCCTGCCTTTTCATTCCCCTTTACTGGGCTGCTGGGTCCCCGCCCTCCCGTCTCCCTTCTCATCGGGGCTCCTGGCTTTGGGCAAGGGGTCCTCTTGCCGTCCTGTGATAATGGTGACCAAATGTTAAACATCTCCAGATTTTTATCTGGATGCACACACACACACACACACATGCGTGTCTATCTGTATCTGCCTGCTAAACACACTCACACATGTATGTACGTGTAGCACCTCCATCTCTTGGACAATGGCTCAACATCCACTCTACTCAAGCAGTCTGTCTGTCCCTCCCTGACCTTGGTGGCTCCATGTGCTCCTGACGTGGGGTTACCTTTTATAGTCCTTGTCACATGAGGCTGAAATTGTCTACGTGCTGATGAATCTCACCCACCGGGCTATAAAATCCCTTATCTTTCACTTCTGCTTCCGAAACAAGCAGGAGAGGTGTGGTACAGACACTCCAGAAATGTTTACTAGTTGAAAAATAAAACCATGAGTAGAAAGAAAGCATGAAAGAGGATACTGCATTCAGTGACAATCTTTTTGAAAGAATGGATTATTAAAGAAAATAAAAATCAAAACTGCAAAAAAAATAAAATGGCCTTGAGTATCATCATTTTTATTCTTAATGCAACTAGCAAGCGTTTTAAGAATAATTAAAACGCTTTGCCAAAGAGGCTGCCTCTTTATCTCGGAGTTGAAATCGGCAGTCTCTGTATGCTGCTGGTGGAAGGTACCAGGCAATGTGTGTCAGAAACAATAAAACTACTCATAAGCATCAGCCCAATGGACTCGCTCCTGGAAACTTATCTTAGGAAATAAATCAACAAAAGAAAATGGCTGTTTTTGAGGATATGCTTACAGAAGCATTATGTAGTATATAATAATGAAAAATAGGAAATAGACCAATACCCCACAGCAAGATAGAAGCTAAGGAAAATCAATTTACAGTCCTTTTACACATCCATTAAAGTTTAACATGATGACTATGAAGGATAATGGAAAATGATATAATGCGAAGAAAAGAGTGGAATGCAAAGTCACACGCGGGCTGGGACTGCCACTCTGTAACACTACTGCTTGCACCTGAGCAAGGACAGAAAGCATCTGAGAAAAGTATTCACAAAAACGAAAAATGCGTTGCGATGGTCAGACTTTGTGTATAGTTCTACACCAGATTTGAAGATGCAGCTTTGATGACATGGAAAAACACACAGGTTGAATGCCACTTCCACACTTCATTAGCGATTCTGCCTTAGACAAGGCGCTTCACTTCTCTCAAGTTAGCTTATTCACCTATAATATGAGGATACTATGATTCTATCCCTTAGCAGATTAAATTAATCCAACTTATGTGATAAACACTTAGATAGCACTTACTATGTAAATGGCGGTGTTTGTTCTAAGCACTTCACAAATATCGCCTTGTTTTAATATCAAAACAACATGTTAAGATGATGCAAAAGAGGTTCAGTAATCTCCAGTGACAACAGCAAGATAACTTTCAGTAGCTTTGCAACATCCATGGGATCAAATCCAGCAGTCACAGCAACTGCTCGCATTTATTGTCTACTAATGTGCAAGCGTGTGCTAAGCACTTCCCTTGCATCATCGCGTGTAGCCCTTACAATAATCAGTTAGGTAGGCACTGCGACTGTGTCCTCAGGACACGCTGGCTCAGAGAGGTGATGTTAACATGCTAGTGAGCTCGAGCGCCGCGATTTGCACAGGGGTCTGTCTGATTTCAGAGCCAGGTGCTGCGTCAGTACACAATGATGCACCCAATTTTGTTAGCAGGGTATACACGGTCCTGAAACTGAACCTTGCCCGCACGCTCCTCACTTCAGATCTGGGAGAGTTCTGAGCTGACAGCGTGACCTTTTAAGCCTTGGGCCTCTGCTTCTGCTGTTCTGCATCTGGTCTTCCTCAAAACTCTTAATCACTCCTCAAGGCTCCACATTCCAGAAGCTTGAGAGACATCATTAATTGTCCCATTATCTGCTGCTCTTTGAAATAGTTATTTGTGCTTCCAAAGTCACCATGGACCACACAGTTTTCATGCTTCTTACCAGCCTGTTTCTTCCAAACCACGAGCTTCGTAAAGACCATGTGTACACAGTTTTGTGTACCGCTGTATTCCTGGCTCTGCGCACAGGTCCCAGCACACGACGAGGACCCAACGACTACCTGCTGAATGAACAAACAGGTCCAGCGTAGGAGATGAGCCCAAGGATCACGGGTCAGCATCGGAGCATCAGTCGTTACATACAAGAGACGGAGCATCAGGAGTCCACATTTCTCTACACTGTTTGCACAGGGCTTTGACGTCATAGGTAGTTTAGCAAAATGAGAATGTAAAGGTACCCCTCCACCAGGAAGACTTCCCTGATGTACTGAGTTTGGGTTAAGTGCATTAGTACCCTGTGTTTACCCACCGGGCTTGTTTGCATGCTCCGTGGACTCTGCCTGCTCACTGGTTTGCCTTCCCCCTTCTGGAGGGGACTGTATGTATTCCTCATAATCCCCAAAACCAAGGACAAAAGCTGGCCTGTAACCGGTGATAATGGTGATGGTTGACTGACGGATTGAGTGAGTAAGTAAATGAGAGGGCCTGACACATGTTTTCCCGAGGTCACTGATAACACACTTATACTGCTATACCGGTACCAACCTTAAAAAACTTTTCAAGTTCATGATGCTCCTAAAGTTTTGTGTACAAATTAACCTTAAAAAGAGGTTAAACTGCTTGTCCGTCTATGCTGAATCTTTCTGTACTCTCTTCAATAAATGGGAACCCCCTGGGAGCTCTCACTCCATAAAGCACAGGTGGCAAACACAAGGCCCTCGGGCCGAACCCCGCCCCCACCTTGTTTTATCTGCCTGGCACCTTGTTTCTACCTGGTGGCAGCACCAAGCTCTCACTTAACCGTTAAGGAGTAGTTACACTTACACAGTCCTAAAATTACATTCGGCCCTTTGAAGGCAACCACAAGGCTGATGTAGCCCCTGGAGAAAATGAGTTTGACATCCCTGCCATAAAGGATTTATTTTTTCCTCTAAACACAGAATGGAACCTTCTGAGAAAATAAAAATGTTTCCTGCTTACACATTCTTTAAAAACACACAAAATCAAAAGACTCATTTGGTGGACATGTTCTCTCCGTTTATCCTGAGATCAGCTCAGCGCTGAGCCACTATTATTAGAAAGCTCTCAGTTGAAGAAGACACTTTGAGGAAGATAAGACGTGCGATACAGTGTGTCCAAAGCTAATTTTAATTACACAGCTACTAGGGTTACTGAGATATGCCAAACATTTAGCTAATTAGCGGGCTCTTGAGACAAGAGCGCTGCCTGGAGACAGGCGCAATTTTCCCCCACTAATGAGTAATGGATTTTCACTCGTCCTGAAAATTTACTTTGTTTTCGTTCTTACATGCCAACAACATGAGCTGATTTAAGCTTGAACATTAGATGTTAACATGAAAATGGAGATCGTTCATTTTAAAAGCAATGACCCGACGTCAGCCACCATGTTGGGAAACTTTTGTAGGAAAGTGAAATGATCATCAATATTGACTATGATACTATATTCATAAGCTCAAAGCCCTGAAATTGAAATTAATTAGAAGACTCCATTAACAAAATTGTATGGGTGATGCTCAATAAAACAGCAAAACCTAAGTTACAAGCATTGAAGTGCCTGAAACCCTCTAGCAACTGGTAGGTTTTTTTTTTTTAAGATTTTATTTATTTATTTTTAGAGAGAGAAGGGAGGGAAATAGAGAGAGAGAGAGAAAAACATCAATGTGCGGTTGCTGGGGGTCATGGCCTGCAACCCAGGCATGTACCCTGACTGGGAATTGAACCTGCGACACTTTGGTTCGCAGCCCGTGCTCAATCCACTGAGCTACGCCAGCCAGGGCACTGGTAGGTTTTTAAGCATACGATACAGAGAGAAATCAGAAAATAGAGACCAGAGGGAAATAGCTGTCTTTCCTTAAATACTTACTATGTGTTGTAGTAGACTAGGTGTTCTACCAAAATTACCACATTTATTCTTCAATACAAACACACAGGTAGAAATCATCCCTACTTTAGACGAGAGACCAAGGCTCGTGGAGTTTGAGTAGGGTCATCCAGCAAGGGAGTAGCCTGGCTAGGTTTGATGCCAAAGACTGCTTTTCCCAGGCTCATGGCCAAGGCCAGCCCAGATCTGAGAAGGCTTCATGGACAACATAATTGGTTTTGTTTCCCAGGATTCGATATAGTGAGCCTTTCGGGTAACTGGTACCTACAAAGGTGTTTTCCTTAAGTATGAGGTAGATGTGTTTCTCTGCCAGCTTTTCTTTTCAAGTAGAAATTGGAACCAAGGACATAATCCAGGTTTCCGAAGTCAGGGGGATTTCCCATAATCCCTTTCACATCAAGAGGTCCCTAGGCACCCTGACATTTGAACACATTGATGGTGGTAGCTGACTGTGGTTCCCAAAGATGACTGCTACAGTCTCCCTCCGCTGTGCCCCTGTGCAATGCAACCTTGCCACCCCTCCGCCCCCACCAGGAGGCAGAGCCTAGATTTCCACTCCCTTGAATACGGGCAGGCTTCGTGGCTGCTCTGACCAAGAGGATCGGAGAAAGTGCCGCTGCCTCCAGGAAGCCAGCTGTCAGATGAGAAGCGTGACTGCACTCAGACCACCGTGCTGTGAGCAGCCCAAGCCGTGTGGGAGAGGCACATGCAGGCGCTTGTCGGTAGCCCCAGTCGCGGTCACAGTGTGTCAGCTCCCAACCCTGTGAGGAAGCCATCTGGAACGCCCAGCCCAGCTGAGCCTTAGCGCGGCTGCAACCCCGGCCGGCATCCCAGTGCAAGTGCGTGAGCACCCCTTGGCAGGAGCCGTCTGGCTGAACTCCGTGCATCCACAGAAACATGAGATAATAGCTTGTTATTTTAAGGCCCCACACTTTGTAGCGGTTTGTTAGGCAATAATAAATCATCAAAACACTGGTGGTGTTTGTTTTCTTCTAGCATGAAGCAACCGTTTCTTTTAAGCAACTGGGAGTAGACTTTTGGAGAAATACAGGGTCTGGCACAAATAACGTCCCTTTTTTATTACAAAATCTTTTATTACAAAATCATAAGCATATAATTTTGTAACATAACAATATCACACTCAAGCATACCATATGCCGTTTTAGGTGAAATGTTTAAATTAAAACTATAAATGATTACACCCATATTATTACCCTACCAACCACAATCAAACAGACCTTACTTCTGCCGGGCCCTGTATGTTAAAATATCATGTATACCTAAAGTGGTGGCTCAGGAAATTCTGTACTAGAGGGTAGTTCTTTTAAAGAACTGAGGAATGATAAAAATGTACCTATATAAACATTCTTACATTTTGGGCTATTTCTCAAGGAATAGGCTATGCAAAGTGTTCTGTTTCAAAGCTGATGCTTTTGTTTTTATCCAGCAAACAGAGTGAGTTCTCAGCAAAATGATTAGCTGTATTTGCAGTTAGTTTACTATAAGGCTGCCAAACACTCGTCTTTTTAAAACAATAACCACTGTACTTGAACAACAATAAAAAAAAGTTAAAGAAAAGCTAAGTACTGTCAATCTACAAAACACTCTTTACCTCATTTCTTAAATAAAAGTTGTATGAAATTCAGCAGTTAAAAACCAACCAAACAAACAAAAAGCAATAACCAAACACAATTTAGTTCTGGAAGTTTCAGAATGCCGATAACCTCATTTATGTTCACATTTTCTGCCAAATTCCATCTCGCTGATGCTAGAGAATTCAGCACTAATGATCCCAAGGGAAAGAATCAAGTGCTGGGAATGGAAGGGTGTTCCCACAATACTTAGAGGTCGGGTACAAAATAAGCGTGTACCTGGCCGGGTGGCTCAGGTGGTGGAGCATGGGCCCACACACCAGGAGGTTTTGCATTTGATCCCTGGTTGGGGTGCATGTGGGAGGCAACCAATCGCTGTGTTTCTCTCACATCAACGTTTCTATCTCTCGCTCTCCTTTCCTCTCTCTAAGATCAATGAAGCATATCCTCGGGGGAGGATTGAAAAGGAAAAATGATAATAAAGCAAAAAATAAAAGGAAATAATGTGTAGACAAAAGAAATGAAGTCTTTGCTAGCAGACGTCAGAAGGTTAGCACAGATTTAGGCAAATCTACTCAACTTCTGGATTTGTTGTTCCGTTTTTGGTGCTTTTAACAATGACCTTAAGGCCAGACAAGATCCTGAATCATACAAGAAAAATGTACTAATCCTCAAAATCCCGCACTTACTAACAAAGAGGGGGCAAACATGTTTTTAAATACTCGCAATAGCCAGGCAAAAATAAAGGAATTTGAGGTGCTTCATCAGCACATTCACCATTCTCTGGGCAATTTGGATAATTCAAATTTCCTGTCGTAACACGAAAAATTAAATTTAAAAATTAGTGCCATTTTGCTAAATAATGGGAACAGATTCACGACAGTACTGGCATTGTATCTTTTTAAAGAACTAAAAAGCCAAAGCAATTGTCCACATGTGAATGTATTTACCTTCCGAGTTTACACAATCTCGTAAAGTTATATACAGATGCACTCATGGGCCTACCACGCCACCAAAAACAGAATGAAGTTGCCCCTGGTTCTCAGCGGAGACGGGACTTGGCTGACTGGCCCCTTCCCCTCCTCTCACGAAGATGCCCGTCCCAGGGAGTAAACAGGAACTAACATTTGAAGTACCATAAGGCTCTGCTTCTGCACCACTGTTAATCCTTGGGTCTTAAATGTGTTTTGCATAATTTCCTTTTCCTGAGTTCTAAAAGGAATAAATGTTTACTAAGGAGGGCAACATTTTACATGCAGAAAAGACATTTTTTGAAAAGAAGGATGTTCCATCAGCCCGCTCCCCCGAGATAATTCCCCCATACTCTGTTGGGAGTTTAGTCTTCAGATGCAATGCGTGAGCCGGTCCCACTCCCGTGTATGTCTCAACACTAGCATGACTTCTGCCTACACAGTCAGAACCTCGAGCCAGTATTTCTGAATGCTAACACGATTTCTTGGTTTAAAAACAAACAAGCAAACAAGCAAACAAACAAACAACCCTCCAGAGCCAAATGATAGAAAAAGGAAAATGTCGGGAATCAAAAAGATAAAATTTAGACAGATCAAAGTAGGAGCTTATGATCTAATCGAAGTATATAGGAAGAGTATATTGTGTAAATTTGATGAGACAAATTACATTACAAATGAAGTTAATTTGCCATGGAAAGTAATGATATGAAAATAATTATAATCATCAAAATTTATGGAAAAAATAAGACAAAGGAGGTTTTAATAGCTAGTGGTAAGTTTAAGATAAAAGCTATTTTTTTCCATTTATCCCTGCAGGTATGGTTATCTTCGCCTTAAAACAAAGCAAAATATCACTATTTGCAAAAAAAGGAGAAGCAAAACAGTGTTTATCTGAGGAGTAAAAAAACTCACCCAAGCTTCAACTCAGAAAATATTGTTATCCTTAGTAGGTACGTAGGATACGTACATTCCTATCCTTAGTAGGAATGTACTCCCCACAATGATGGCTGCTTTCAGCAGTAACTTTTAAGAGTACTTTCTCCAAAGAGCAAGACCCATAGTATCAGTTCAATGGCTACGTCACTTACAAGACTCCAAGCTGCCCTGAGATTAAAGCAGGAACCTTGTACACTTTGATGTTCTTGTTCTACAACATTGATAACGCTCTTCATCAGGAGTCTGAAATCCATTGAACGACCCAATCTTCTAGCAGCCAGTGAAGTGATATTGTCCGACTGAACTGATATATTTAATTCAACACTATTGGAAATAACTGATGAATATTTCGAATGTTTAGAAAACACAGCTGTATCAGTTCTGTATCCTAATTGAATGGATGTGCCAATGAAGGGGTGGGTGACTGATATCAGAAGAATATGCAGTCCGGGGTAACTTCAGCTAACGTAATGGTTCACTAAATGTCACAATTCCTTCCATCTTGTGCAACGTTCTCGTGGGGCAATATCTTGGGTCAGATTCAAAAGCATATCGTAAAGGATGGGCCCACTTATCTGAACAAGGTCCAGGGAGGCCATCACTTAGGAATTCCTCCTAAAGACATTCATGTGTAAGAACAGAATTAACCAATTCTTTTGTCTTGCTTTCTTTTCTAGATTCCAGTAAAAGGAAAATATCCGATTCCAGCAAAATCAAAACCTAAGAAACATAATTGTTCATTTATTCATTCAGCATTTATTAGTACTTGCCTTATGTCAGGTCCCAAATAACACAGACAAGGATATCATCCGGGTAGATCTTACATGCTAAGTTACAGACACACTTAAAAGGTGAAAACTCATTAGCAATCAGGAAGATGCAAATCAAAACAAAAAGTAACAACTAAAAATTGCAAAAGCCCCCATATGTTGAAGAAGAGAAATGGGCACTCTCATACTTGGGTGGCAGAAAGGCAAGTCAGCCTCAGATTTCTGTTTTGGAGAGAAGGGTAATTGAGTGTATATGTCTCTCTCAATAATCCCATGTAGTGGGATTTATCCTAGGGGAAAGACTGGAGACAAAAAGTATTATAGAAAACTGTTCACGGAAGTACTAAATTATAGTATATTCAAATGGTATATTCATGGGATATAAGGTACAGGTCCATTTTTTATTCTTAAATAAATTTTATAATTGTAAATAGCTTTTCATTGTCTATAAATAAACAAGTTCCCTGACACCCTTACACCACCCTACCAGTTTCCTCTGTTAACATCTCATTTTAGGGTGGTACTTGGTCACAGTTAACGAACCCCCATGGATCTGCTATTCCTATTTCCTGAGCGTTTCCCTAGCGCCCTTTTTCTGCTCCGGGCCCCCACAGTACATTTAGTAGCCATGCCTGCCCGGGCTCCTCTTGGCTGTGATGGTTTCTCACATTTTCCTTATTTTGATGACCTCGACAGTTTTCAGGAGTGCTTGCAAAGTGTTCTGTAGAATGTCCCTCGATCGGGGTTTGTCTGATGTTTTTCTCATGATTAGACTGAGCTGCTGGGTTTTGAGGAGGAAGGCCACAGAGATAAAACGCCATCCTCATCCCTTCCTATCACGGGGATACGTTATCACCATAACTCATCATTGCCGATGTTCATTTTCACCACGGGGCTGGGGTAGCGTGTGTCAGGGCTCGCCATCGTGACACTACCCTTTCCCCTCGTTTCCATTCTGTGCTTTTTTCTCAGGAAGTCCCTGTGCACAGTCCAAACTGAAGAAACGGGAAGTTAGGCTCCGCCTCCCTGAGGGCAGATACATACATGGTTTGAAATTCTGCAGGAGAGATTTATCAACTCTTCTCCATTTATTCAGTCATTTATTTATATCAGTGCAGACTCATGGATATTTATGTTATACTTCGTATAAAGTAAACACGCTGCACACTATACTAGATTGATAGTACAGTCTAAAACGGTGTATTAATTTTGTTGCTCAAATTGTTGCAGCTGTGGCCACTGGGCACCCTTTCAGCGGGCCCCTGCGTCCCTCCCACAGGTCTCGCCGCCGTTGTCCGTGTGTGAGTGAGTGAGCACTTCCCACTCCCTGGCACTGCCGGTGCTCCCGGACCATCTTATGCTGCATTCCCCAGCCTTACAGTCAGTCACTAGTGCAAGCGGTTCTGGTTCTTTTTTTTTTAGAGACAAGACCTGGGCACTGAGTATGCTTGTTGCTACTGGGGTGACATTGCTTCTAGGCCCCCTCAGCTAACAGAACAAGAAAGTATGTGTTTGTGTGTGTGTATACACGTAGCTACACATGCACATACCTACAGACATACATGTATCTATGCATGCACTGCATGTACGTATACAAATAGATGTATGCCCAATACATGTATATGTTGACATGTGTATATACATATGTGTCAGTATTTCTACGTGTATCCATCTGTTTCTCTATGAGGCTGGACATCAAGACGCCCTGATGTCTCCAGCTCTAATCCACTGCCACGGGGTGGTCCTAGGCTCCTCCTGCTGAGTGCCTACCACCTCTCACTCCAACAGTGAGGATCTGGCTTTCCCATCCAGCATCCCCTATTTAACTCTAGTCTTTTCACAACGGTTAACTCTTAGCTCCACAGCAAAAAAAAAAAAGGAGTTTAGTGCGTATGTACAGTCGCTTTTACTCTCAGTCTCACAGTCTCCATTCACTTCCACAGTTACTCTGCCCCTGCCGCCTTCGCTGAGGTTATTTCGTGTATTTGTAATCTGTTGGGTTCTTTTGTCCATCTACATCCTGTCCCAGGGTCCCCTGACCTACTGAATGTTATTTCAATGTGTAAACGTTCTATGAGTTTTGACACACACATGGAGTCATTGTCTACCATGACAGTGTCATACAGAATGGTTTCACGGACCTAAAAAAAGTCCTGTGATTCACCTATTCAGCCTTCCTTTTCCCACAGATCCTTGGAAATCATTGATCTATTTACCATTTTTATCATTTTGCTTTTTCAGTGTCATATAAGTAGAATCATACCATATTACCTCCTTCCAGACTAGATTCTTCCACTCAGCAAAAGACACTTAAGAGGCAGCCACGTTTTTCCTGGTCTGGGAGCTCATTCTTTCGATCACTGAGTAACGCCCTACTGTGTGGCTGGGCCGTGGTTCGCTCATTCATCCACCCAGGACACCTTGGTTCCCTCCAGTTTCTTGGTGGCTGTAAATAAAGCTACTATCCACATTCACACGAAGGTTTTGGGAGACTCTTAGTTTGGCAATTCACTCAGGAAAGGGTCCCAGGAGCATGGTTGCTGGATGTAAGCTAAGACTCTGCTTAGCTATGTGAGAAATTCAGGTCCACTTTTTTTTTTTTTCAGAAAAGTTAATATTCCTATGTACACTAGAAATAAAACCATAAACAATTAGTATGGGATTTATGACTAATTTTATTTTTTTTACTCACTTCTCTGTTTCCCAAGGATGCTTTAGAGTAATTCAAGCAAGTAGTGTGTTTATAATCAGGGGAAAGTTAATTTAATTTAAAAGGACAGGTAAGTAGAGAATAATAAGAATAAACCAAATCCAATAGCTATGGCTGTTTGTCTTATTTCACTGGACCACCAGCTCCTGGCCAGCAGATTGGCTGACAGGAGCTCACACCCTGGGAATGTTAGGATGTCACCGGGAACGTTTCACTCGAATGAGATTTTCTGCTCCAGCCCTACAGCTGGTGTGCCCTGTCACTCCTCTCAGGCTCTGCTTGCCTCAGATGCAGGAGAAGTAAAGGAATTCTTGTGAGGATCTGGGAGACCCAGGTTCACGCCAGCGAACTTTCCAATAGTGAAACCTGTGCTTTGTTCCTGAGACCACCCCAACATCATCTCTTAGTCCAATCTCCAGTTTCCTGTCTTATTTCTGGTCTCAGTGCTCTCAACTGTGCAAATCCATAAAGTATTCTTTAAAAAAGGTGTTCCTGCCTTGGCTGGCATAGCTCAGTGGATTGAGTGTGGCCTGCGAACCAAAGGGTCGCAGGTTCGATTCCCAGTCAGGGCACATGCCTGGGTTGCGGGCCACGTCCCCAGTGGGGGCCACATGAGAGGCAACCACACATTGATGTTTCTCTCTGTTTCTCCCTCCTTTCCCCTCTCTAAAAAATAAATAAAATCTAAAAAAAAATTTTTAATAAAAAAGGTGTTCCTCCCATTGAGCAAGCCCTCAAATGATCCAGCTGTGAGCAGAAGTCTGCCAGAACGTGGAAACCTGGGCCACACTATCACACTCTGGGATGAACAAAAACATGGAGCCAGCTCATTAAGTTTGGGAAAATATCACTGTCATTATCAATTGCTTTAATTTTTAAAGGAGGAGGAAACTGGGCCTCTATTACCATCCATAGCACCCAGTAAATAAATTAAATTAGACCGATTATGAACAAAGCAGGCAGCGACAATGGCATCTTCATATAGCTGTTATGATGTTGACAAGCTAGACAATACACCCTCCTGCCTCTAAAGGAGATGTATGAATTTTGTATGCCTGGTGATTTATTTCTCTCTTCTCTGAATGACAGGTATAGAGCCTGCTGTCAGCATTACCAAGAATTCTTTGAAAAACAAATAGGGCTGGCGAATCCTTATCGCTGTTAATACTGGGTATTATTTGCTCCCTCCAAAAAAAATCCACAAGAAGAGACACAAGAAGAGACATATCGTGCAGCTCAGACTCTCAGAAACATTCAGGTTTCTTTTGATGCTCTCACCTCCAGGGCATACATTATTAATTCCGGGTGAAGCTACCTCACTGAATTTGCCAACTGATGAGTGAAACTTAGATGCTTTGGTTTTATTTTTAGCATCACATAAGAGATAAGGGAGAAGCAGGAACAACCCGCAGAAAAGGCACACCACTGTGTTGCTGCTCTAGAGCACGGGTGGCAAACACAGGGCCCCGGGCCGAGCCCCACCCTCCACCTTGTTTTATCCAGCCAGGCACCTTGTTTCTACTGGGGGCAGCAGTGCCGAGCTCCTTGCCCCTAGTTAGGGGGTCGTTACATTTACACAGCCTTAAAATGCCATTCAGCCTTTTGAAGGCAACCGCGAGGCTGATGTGACCCCCGGTGAAAATGAGTCTGACACCCCTGCTCCAGACAGTCTAATAATGACGGTGGAGTCTCAGGTGGCCCTCCGGGTTGTCACTCGCTTCTCCCCACGCTGCTGTTGTCACTGAGCCCCTTGGGTAAAAAAAAAAATGCCCATGTTTTTCAGGTCAATAAATCTAATCTCAAAAATGACCGCGTGGATCAAATCGAATCAAGCTTTCAAGAAGGGCTTCTTTCTGCTTTGTATTTAAATATTATGGTTTGCTCTTGGTGAAGGGGCCCAACATCTAAATCCAAGGTATTACTCGTGTTTGCTGTCCTTCTCACAGTTAAACAGGGAACGTCTCCGAGGACAAACGAGAGGCTGCCCTTTGCTGAGCAGAAGCAGGTCGGGAGTAACTATGTACAACAACTTCCAGACGGCACCTTGCATCCAAGGAAAGCGTGTTGAAAAGCCATCGCGTTTTGCAACAATGCTGGGAAAAGAGAAGTCACTATCAACACCCTCGATCTTCAAATGAGACGAGCAGAGCTCTGTTCTCATGATTCTGTAGTTACAAACGCTGCACACTGGTTAAAGAATGTGGCTATCTATAAACCGGAAATTAATGTGCTGACTTCAAAAAAAAAAACCCAGCTAAAACACGCCAACTAACCAAACAAACACGACGTGCCCCATCAGCCTCCCAGGCTACTCATTATTCACGCCACATCCCCGTGCTTGGCTCACGTGGCTCCTTTTGCTTGACATTCCCTTCCAGACCTCATCTGCCAACGGAAACTTGCCACAGCCCCAGGCCCTGCTGCAACGCCAGCGCTCCGAGACTCTGCCCAGGTCTCCCAGCCCGGGTCCACCTTCCATTTCTGTTCTCCCACAAGGTTTCATTAGGGCCACTGTTAGAGGCTTACGGTGCATGCATCTGCCGCCCCTGAGTTTCCCGAGAGTTACAGCTGTGCCCTGCCAGTCCCCACGTTCCTCCAGGGCCCAGCCAGTGCCTCGTTCACTGGCAGCGAGAACCGAGTGCACTGAAAAAAGGATTTATTCCAGGAGTGTGATGTACCAGGGCCCTAAGGGTGTGCTCACCTGCATGTGATCAGCTTAGTGGGCTAGTACAGAAAAGAGAAAGAAAAGAGCCACCTGAAATAGGATTTCAGCCGTGTTCTGCTCTGCCTAGCTCTTTGGATAATTATAGTAGTTGCTCTAAAAACCACCTTTGATTTATTGATTTCTGTATCTGTTGAGTGTACACTTTATTTTTTTTCTATTTTTTACTTAGAGAGGAAGGGTGAGAGGGAGAAACAGAGATGTGAGAGAGAAACACTGATCGGTTGCCTCCCGTATGTGCCCTGACCGGGGATTGAACACACAACCCATGTGTGGATATGACCAGGAATTGAACACACAACCTTTTGGTATATGAGGTGATGCTCCAATCAAATGAGCCACCTGGCCAGGGCTGTTGGGTAGGCACTTTCATGAGTTTGCTCTTTCTTTCTCGGAGAGTGAAGTCGCTATGTCTTTGTTCAAGGGGACTGGGTGTTAACTCTGACTTAAAACCAGAAGACTGCTGTGCCTTAACTTAGTCTCCACCATGAAATAGCAACAAATCGCAGAAACAAACCCAGGTGTCCTTTAGGGACAACAAGAATCACCATAATTTGTGCTGACCTTTATGTTTACAAAGCACCTTTGTGGGCACGCTTCCGTCCCCGTAACATGTCATCCCTAAATCAGGAACTTTGCTGCTATTCGACATTTGAAACGTAGCAGGCCGGTCCCTCATCCTTAGAGATTAAACCCTGCTCCTGCTCTACTCTCAGCAAATTAGCACAGTGCCAGAAAAGTCTGTGAGACCCTGGATGTGCCTGGCTCAAGTAACACGAAAATGCTGGCTGGGCAGAGAGTGTCTCCAAGATCAATGAAGAGGTAGCATCCTCCCCTCCCATTCCTTTGGTTCCACAATGAACAGAACGAAAGAGAATGATACCACCCAAACCTCTGCTCACACGGGCTGTTATTCCCTTAAGAAGCTAAAGGGTTCAGGTAGACCACGTCTGGGTTCCTGATACTATTCCTCTAATCATCTGGGAAGAACCCGAGGCTGAGGTCAAGTCGCAGGTGAGAGAGGACAGGAAATGGGGATGAGATCACTGGGCTGGAAGCGGGGGATTAGGAGGAGTGAGTCTTGTGTCAAGTGGTGTCTACGAAGCCGCCCCAGAAAGAGTTCCCCTTGTCTGAATCAGACACCCTCAGGATGACTCTATCTTCGATCTGGTTGGAGAGCCCTCAGCCCTCTGGATTTTCCCCAACGGGGAATGATCTCCCTCCAGCCCAGGCCTCCCCCAACAGTGCATTCCAGCCTCAGCCGGAGCTCAAATCCAGCACGAGCCTGGGAGGGAGGACGGAGGAGAGGGAACGGGTGCTTCCCGAAGCTGGACCCTGTAATAGGTTTTTTGGTTTCTTTAACTTTACCTTATTCTTGACAGTACGAGGAATGCTTAAATGACTTGGGAATTTGGGGCAATTAAAAGCCACGGTCTCTGTCTTATTTGATTCCTAAAAATAACTACTTGCCCTTCCATCGGAGGATGGACACTCACAGACAAACAGTCCTTGTTAAGATCACCAGGAACAACCTTTACACAGAAAAGTCCGTTTGCTAATACATTCGCCACTCTGGAGAGTCATTGAATGAGTAAACACAGCCGTGTTTGTTAAAAAGAGGAGTTTTAATAGACTCTTAGAGGGCTCCCAATTAGGAGAACACCTTTATGGGAATGTATATATCTCGGTGTAACAAACTTATACTGTTCATTTGCCTGTATTTTATTCCTCCTGGTATACTGTAATAACGAGAGGGATACAGTGACGGCCAGAACCTGTGCTGAGTTTGCAGACACATCTCATTTCATTTTCACAACTGCCTGCTAATAAAGTGGGTTCAACGGTCACGCCCATTTTGCAGAGGAGGAAACTGAACCTTGGCAGGCTTACCTCCCCCATTAACTCAGGTGGCCGCTGCTAGTAGTTCTGGACACATCCATGCAAGTTTTTGTATGAATCTATACACAGACTTGTTCTGTTTCATTAAAAAACCTTCAATGGCATCATACTCTACATATTCATTCTACAACTTGCATTTCTCTGTGGCAGTCCACAAAGCTCTAAGTCACTTCATATAATTGCTTTCTACTATACAACAGCTATACCATTCTCCTGTTGACAGGCATAAGGCTATTTTCAATTTTTCATGAATAGGAACAGACCTGCAGAGAGGGGTCTTGTGCAAGCTTCCCCAGGCACACAGGCAGCTGCCTCGGCGAATACCAAGACGTGGAAGTGCTGGGTCATGGGCGTGTGTGTTTAACTTTTAATAGATTCTGCTAAATCGTCCTCCAAGCTGTTTACTACTAGCATGTGAATACATATTTTCCTACAACCGTGTCCAACTATGATATTATTGAACTTGAATTTTTTTTTGCCACTCTAAAGGATCATGTTTCAATTTACATTTTCCTGACTACCATAAGAAACGTATTAGGCGATGCCATCCAGACTGGTAATTAAACAGTGAAGTCAGTTAAAGCAGGGCAATGTAAAAATGTTTGTGTCATTTTATTGTGGAAACACAGATGTGCATTTCTTCTCCCCTCTCTTCACACAGGAACAAGGTCCCCTTCAGTGAAGAGCCGCTGACTAGGGCCCCATAGACTCCCTGCGTGCGCCACAACCTCATGACGCACATCTAAGATTCCCTGCTTCGGTTTTCCTGCGTGAGCATAAAGACCTTGTGAAAAAATCTGAGTGCGAAATTGACTTGCACAGGGAGCCTTCAGTCCCGCGCCTCCGCCGAGGCTTCCGAAAGCATTCCATTTGCACTGACACAACGGCTCTCCTTCCACACTTGTGTTTCACTGGTGCGCATCACACCATCACGAGGACATTTGACCAGTATAAACAGGTTGGGAAACCATCGCGCCGGCTCTGGGAAAACACACAATTAACCGAGGGAGCAAAGGCACAGGGGTGTTCCAGAGAGTAGCCCCCCCACCATCCAGGTGAGCACACCTTCGGCGGCAGTCAGCTCCTTCCGGAGAGAGATCTGCGTGTCTTCCAACGCAGTGAGCTGGGTGAGAGCGCGTCCACTGGACTAGCGATGCAGGGCACCTTTTCATACGCTTGTCGCCCAATACCCTCTGTCTGTTCATCTCATTTACCTGCTTTTCTAATGGATTCTCTTTTTTCTTAATTACTTACAAACGTTCTTTATAAATCCCAGATAGTAATCCTTTGCCATTTATATGCCATAAATATCTTCCCCAGGCTGTTACCTATTAACTACTTTTGTGGCATTTATTGTTTTATAGAAGTACTGAATTTTAATCTAATGAAATGAACCACTTTTCCTCCTCCATAGCTTTAGCTTTTCTTGTTTAAGAAAGCCTCTCTTTGCTAAGATTCTAAACACATCCTACGTTTTCTGCGAACTTTTCAATCATCTTTGTTATTCCCCGGTTCCAAATAAAGAGCTTGAAGTTCAGAAGTTTTCAATATTTGACCAAAATTACAAAGCTAGAAATGATGAGACCAGGACCCACATCACCGTATATCTATGTATTACCTCCCACTCACACCACCTTCCCTAAGAAGGAATTAAAGTCCGAGAGAAGTACAGTGGAACACACGATGCCCGGCGATGTTGAAAACTGGGATAAATGCACATCTCTGTACTGAGTACACGAATGGTTGATACATAAATGACTCATCATCAGCCTCAGAAAACCAGCATGAATTTCCTCCACCCACAGAAACTGCAGTCAGGGGACCCAAGTGACTGGAGATCTAAATATTCCAGTTGTGAAGTAAGTCATGGGGATAAGGAACAGAGTAAAAAACCTCGTAGTGACTGTGCACAGTGATAGACGGGTACTTGACTTACTATGGCGGTCACTTTGTAAGGTGTATAAATGTAGAGTCACCACGTTACACAGCTGAAACTAGTATAATATTGAATGTCACCTAAAATACCACTGAGCAAACTACTAGACGCAAACCACTAGAGGTTCAACTGCTCTCAGTCATTCAGCCCCCCATCAATTCTAGCAAACACCTAAATGTACACTGAACACCTAACACGTCCCAGGCAATGCTTCTGAGCTCCACACTCTTGTTTTTGCCCTTTGCTAGATTTCTCCGTGTAGACGTCCTGTAAGGTCCTAAAGCTTTGCTTGCTCATGGCCAAAGTCTACATTCACAATGTTCCTTCAGCTGTGGTCATTTAGGTCACATGCCTCGTAATTGCTACTGGGAAGTGAGTTCTGCAGGGTGGGGTTTATGTCCAAGGTGCCTCTGTGTCCTCCACGGCACAGAGCCTAAGACCCCGGCAGTACAGGTGTTCTGTCAGTGCCCCTGTTACGCCGTCACGTGGTGTGGTCAGTGGCTCAACTTTCTCCCTTGTGGGCCACACTGTGATCTTGTCAAGGGTGGGCAAGAGTGAAGAAGGAAGGAAGGAAGGAAGGAAGGAAGGAAGGAAGGCCTTGTATTTTCAGCAGACACAATCTTCCCAGTGATTATACCACTTCACCGAGGTCACTGTTTATTATGACTACTACCGGTCACCTTTCCAGGGGGTCATAATCTCAGTATATCCCGATTCTTCTGGACTTTGTTAATGTCTATAGTGAGCTGCCAAATCTTGTTGCTTCTATTACGGCCCAGCCCAAATCTTTACTACAGGGCCTGGCAGAAGTGACGCCTACTCGAGTGTGGTTGGTTGGGTAGTAATGTGTGAGTGTAATAATTTATAGTTTTCATTTGAACATTTCACCTAAAATGTCATATGGTGTGTTTGAGTGTGATATTGTTATGTTACAGAATTACACGATTATGAGTTTGTCATAAAAAGGGGGCGTTATTTGTGCTGGACCCGGTATTCCCCCTGCCACCACCTTGGTTCAAGCTCGTTGTTTCTTGCAAAAACTATTATGAATTATCTCCCACCTGTGCACCCCATACCAAGCCATATATGCCTGCTGTTGCCACATAATCTTTCCCGAATCATAATCTCATCATGCCGAGCTCTTGCTGAAAACCTTCAAAGTCTCCCTTGAATCCGCGGAATTAATTTCAGGCCTCTCAGCTGGATGTTGAAGCTCTCTCTCTGTCACCCCATCTGCATTTTCAGTCCAATTTCCTACTGCTGCCCTACTGACACGCACTCTTCTTCTCGTTATTACATCCGTTTTGCATTTCTTAGTTCTATTTTGTCCGCCTGGGGCACTCGTTCCCAGCCTGCCCTCTGAGGCCCACTGGACACACCAGCGCGTTCATGAAGTGGGGGCCGACGCCCCCGCAGACAGATCTCGGCCTCCTCTGATATCGGCGGCGCTTGCTATCGCCTCCTGGGTTGGAACCCACCTCCCCCTGTTTTATTTCCCGTCATTTGGTGCTGACCTTGTGCACGGCAACCTGACGGCCTGGGGTGAACATCCATGTTTTCCCTATTTTTCTATTTCCCTGGCATCTAGAAGAGAGCCTTGTACACAGAGGCAATCAATAAAATACCTGTTGAACTCTTCTCTCAACTTTTTTGTATGCTCCTTGAGGACAGTGACTTTGTGTATTTATACAGAACAGGCAATCACCCTGTGGAAATTCAGGGGCTCGGCAAACATAACCAAGGAAGGATGACGTGACACTGATGACCATGAACTCTGGAGCCAGAAACGGCCTGGGTTCAAATCTCAGCTCTGCCACTTTGTGCATTGCGGCATCAAGTTACTGCTCTAAACCTCCCACCCAGCAGCTGGGGGAAAAGACAGCCTCGTGGTGGCACTGCTGGGAGGATCCCATGAGCTGTGTGTGGTTTAGACTTTGAGTGTGGTGCCTGGTATGTGATAAGTGCCTCATGCGAGTTAGGCGTTATCATCGTAAGAGAAAAGAATAAAGGATGTGAGAGTCGGTCTTTCCTTCCTTTTTCCATTAGTTAACTGGCGAGAGAGTTCTGTAGGAATACTTTAGGTTAATGCCGCTGTCGCATGCATTTTGAAAAATCTGGCCCTGGAACTGGGAAACTATTTCAAGGAGTACGCTTTGACACATAACAACTTCTTGACTCTTAGATTGTTTTCATGAATTTCAAGTCAAGAATTTGCATCTATTGCATCCACCTCCCAATGTAAACTTCAAATACAGGAGGCCAGAAGTTTTCCCAAGCAACATGCACAGTCAATACCTGATTCAGGACCCTAAGGGGATGGAGCAGGTGACCAAGACAACATGCGCCCAGAAAGCTGAACATCATTGACTTTTGGAAAGCAATCTGGAGGCCTCAGTATCAACGTCACCCATTTCCTCTCCATTCCCCATGGAAGTCTTTACACGCTCGAAGATGCCAGCGGGAGGTCTGAACTCTGATTGGCGGGCAGAGTAAAGGGTGCGGGGCTGTCACAGGTGATCCACAGGTAAATAGGACCAGAAATTTCTCTCTCTTTGAATCTGCATTCGGTCTGCAGAGCAAAGCCCCAGCGCAGATTCTGGCTGCAGTGCTGGAAAAGGATGCACTGGCACGGAGGAGGTGATCGATGATGCAGCTAAGAGAAAAGGGGAAATGGTGAGCCGGCCTAAATGTGGCCAGAGCACATCAAGGGAACACTCACATGCTGTAAGATAAAGGTCACAGGAAGCAGAGATGGACACTGGTCATTAGATCCAGGAAATAGCCCCTGCCAGGCTGGTCACCTGTGTCTTCGGCTTCCAGTGGGAGTATTAGTAAAGATGAGATTCATAAATCAAGCCAAAATTATATCAAGCAAGGAGAAACTCTGATTTTTAGTAAAATAAAGTCGAAGAATGACTACTGATGCTTCTTCAACTACTCAGGTCTTCTGTTTATCTATTCAGTGTAAAAAAGTTCACGTAAAAAAGTCTGATAATACTAACTTCTCCTATTTAGTCATAGCTACCTTTTTCTGGATTTTAGTGTTAATGTTAAAATAGACCACAAGTTATGACGAATCTCTGTGACTTCAATGACTCCTTAAAACCCAAATCCCATTTTTGGAGCAAAGTTCTATTACAAAGTATTTCCACTCCTTGAAAGCGATCTACAATCCCTAGCTGTTGATATTTCAGTATTTTGAGTTGTGTATCAGATGTTCAGAAAAAAAAACAGAGGAAAAAGAAGTAGCCTATTATGTTCATTAGCATATCATGGAAAATGACAGCCTTAACTCTCATGGGCCCTGTTAATATTCTGCCAACTCCCTCTGCTATAGCAGAAATCATAAAAACAAAGCACATAACAGAAAAAACGAATTTCAGTCAAAGTGGAAATATTTTATGACATTGTAAGCTTCTTAAAAATGTACTCATTCAAACATGAAAAAATAGCAAATAATCCTGAAAGAAAATAAAAAAGCTATTTTGCTCCATCACAGCTGACTACATGCATACTCTTAACAATTTATAACCGCTTGTAAGAAATCAGCTAATATGACCATTAACTAAATGTTTTCATAGAGACGGAACATTAAGTTGAAGCATGTATGTTGATTCATATTAAAGAAAAAGGTTCCTCCCCTTGTTTCAGGTCATAATAATGCTCACATTAAGTCAAAACCTGCAGCACCTTTACCATGGCAGATGTGAAACGATGACTATTTGGACGGAGACCTACCTTAAAAGCACATTATTTTCCTTTGAAAGGCAACTTCCCCAACACACCCCATGTTCAGAACAATGAAACAGATCCATTTACCCTGACCCGGGTAAGAGTGAGAGGAGGTGGAGGAAAAGAAAAGAACGGTCCGCTCCCCATGCCTCCCAACCCTACTTCATGCCTTTTTCTTGAAATGTAACCATTTTAAAACCCTAATAATTGGGCTATTGTTTCCCCTGGAGCATTCGCTATCAAGATTAAAGAAGTGCTAATTCAAGAACAAACAGGATACAGGAATAATAATGGTGCGGCTTCCAGGCAAGCTATAAATAGTGACGGCATTTTCAAGAAATCTTGTGCCCAGTATGTAAGTTGCCATTTAAATGTGCAGTGTGGATTTTCTTACAATGGTGCCACGAAAATGTGTTTTTTTAATATGAGAAATTCCATTCTTACCAAGTTTTCTTGGTTCCTGGCTGCTATTTTCTGCTCCTCTTCTGCCCCGTTTTTCATGTATTTGACCTCTTCCACCGGTTTGATCCTATACTCATCTGAGTACCGAAAAAGAAAAGAAAAGAAAAAACATTTTATAACTTTTTCACAAGGGTAGGAAAGTGTCAATGAGAAAAGTCCAATAACATCATTCGCTGGAGCCATTTCCCGTGTCCTTTCTACGGGGGTTCACTTAAAACGTCTGGACGAAGCTTAACCAGCCTCCTCTTCTGAGGCGCTGTCCTCTGTCGACTGGGGAAAACTCAGCGGCATGCTGGCAGCTAATGACGGTGTCCCTGCCTGGTCCTTTCACAGAAAGCACACAGTGGCAGAGGAAATAGGATATTCCATCTCCGAAACTTTTTGGAGTCTGCACACAAGGCCATATCACACCATGGCCTAAGGAAGAAGTTCCTCCTCATGAACTAGTGTTTTCCTTATGAGCATGTGAGTTCAAGCACCAGAGGCAGCAATGTTCAGCAGTTCATTTACGCCTTAATTTCTCTCTGGCAGGAAAAAAACAACAACAATGAAGTACTGTTTAAGACTAAAGAGTTTAATTGCTAAGAAGACAAGCAACCCAATTAAAAAATGGGCAAGGGACTTGAACAAACAATTCTCCAAGGAGGACATGCAGAGGATCCAGAGACACAGGAAAATATGTTCAATATTGCTAGCTATCAGAGAGATGCAAATTAAAACCACAATGAGATACCACTTCACACCGGTCAGAATGGCCATCATAAACAAAGCAACAAACAACAAATGTTGAAGAGGTTGTGGAGAAAAGGGGACCCTAGTGCACTGTTGGTGGGACTGCAGACTGGTACAACCACTATGGAAAGCAGTATGGAACTTCCTCAGAAAATGAAAAATGGATCCGCCTTTTGACCCAGCAATTCCACTACTGGGACTATATCCTAAGAATCCTGAAACACCAATCCAAAAGAACCTTTGCACCCCAGTGTTCATAGCAGCACAATTTACAATAGCTAAGTGCTGGAAGCAGCCTAGGTGCCCATCAGTAAATGAATGGATCAAAAAACTATGGTACATTTACACAATGGAATCCTATGCAGCAGAAAGAAAGAAGGAAGGAGCTCCTACTCTGCAACAGCGTGGATGGAGCTGGAAAGCATTATGCTAAGTGAAATAAGCCAGGCAGTGAAAGACAAATACCATATGATCTCACCTTTAACAGGAACCTAAATAACAAAACAAAGAAACAAGCAAAATATAACCAAAGACACTGAAATAGAGAACAGGCTGATTGCAACTAGAGGGGAGAGGGGAGGGAATTTCAGGGGAGAATGGGAAGGGTTTACAGGCACAAGTATAAAGGACACATGGATAAAAACTAGGGGGGGGTGGAAATGGGAGGGAGGTGGGGAGGGAGGGGTGGGTGGGCTGGAATGGGAATAAAGGACAGAAAAATGTACTTGAACAATGATTAAAATAAAAAAGAGTTTAATTGATCAACAACTAGATATAAACAAGGGGAAATAAATATTTCCTATTTGTAATTGCCATATTAAATGTGGGGCGGTCTGCAATTATTTCATATGCTCTACACACACACACACACACACGCACTTAATTTCTCTGTAAGCCACATGTGTGAAGAGACATAAGAGCCAATGGAGGTAACAGGGGGTGTATCACTCAGGGCGGGAGAGCACGGTGGGCCCTGGTGAGACCCAGACCTCACAACAGCGAGGGAGAGAGTACAACAAATGCCAGCACGGCCGAACATCATGAGACAAACTCAGGAAAACCTGCGGCTAAAGCCTTCTTCCGGGGTGGAGGTTTGGTGATGACAATGATGGCATTTTCATCAGATTCCTGTCAACAGGATATGACTTGGGCACACTAAGTCAAAAATAAGTATGACTTTGAGTCATCTTTAGTCTGATTTGTCGGGAAAAAGAATCACTGGAATTACAGACTTAGAAAATTTCATGAACCAACGCACGGGTCCCTGCCTAACACGTGGAGTGAAATAACGTCTGGGACAGGCTCCCTGAAAGATGCCACTCAGTAAGAGAGACTGTATATCAGCTCAGGAAGTTGCAATCTACTCTTATTGCCTATGATTAATTTGAGATAACAACTGTATGTTTATATAATTTCTTGCCATTTATTGATACCATTTTCTTTAGTTTCAGGCTTCTTCATACTATCCCTTAAGACACTAGCCCCAAAGACATTTGTTATAGTAACATTTCAACAAGTAATTATGCTATTCGAATGTTTCTCAAAATAACCATCCTCATGAAAGTAACACGTTTGCATATGTCTGAATAAAAGACTCCATGTTCCTGGCTAAGCCGATTGTTTTTTCCACCTGACAGTTCCAGGTGGTGATTGCTTCTGCTTCTTTCTAAAGAAATTAGGGAGACTGGTGTGAGGCTACCGTAATGAGACCTTTAGGGTCATCGAGTCCTAAATACACTGACAAGTTAATCAATGAATTCTGACCCACAATTACAACACACAAGAAATTCACATTCCAATTTGGTGTTCAGAAGAGGGAAAAAAATGAAAGTAAATTATAAAACTGGCACATTTAATTAAGGATTATTTACTCAGAATTTGGAAAAGCAGTGGTTAATAAAAAAAAGACAAGTTATGCCTCCAACATAATTACAGAGATAAAAATAAAGAAAAAAATAATACCTAAAGATGGGTCTCCTCATAACTTCAGTTTGGGACATTAATATTTATAAACCATGGTTCGCTGGGATAATTACTAATATTTAACTGATCTAAGTTGTGATCGTAGTCACTTATGGTGAGTCTCTAATCATTTAAATATAACTTGTACACACACCTACATAGCATATATTTTAAAACAAGTCCAGTGGATTGTATGATTTTGTCTATAGGACCCATACACTCACATGATAGACTAGAAAAAGTGCAACATTTTAGGACCTAAGCAACCTTCTGGGAGAACCTTCTGATGGACCCTTCGGCCAGCTGCACAGCAAGTAAGTGTACCTTCCAGAGAGGAGCCGCCCCGGCCTTGCCCCTGCCCTCTCCCGCCCCATCGAGCCACCGCCCAGCGCCCCGAGCTCCCTAGCCATATACAGTCTTCAGCCTCTTTTCATCCCTCCAGGGAGCGCGACTGAATGGAAAGAAGCAGACACACTATTCACATTTTTCTAATATTTTTCTTCAGTGAAATGGAAAAGCTGCTAGCTGCCTGATTTTCAAAGCAGCATTTATCCCAACTACAGACTTTCTTTTAACACCAAGACAGAACCATCCCCAGTTTAGCAAGAGGATAGGTTTGGGCGTGTCATTAACCACCGCGGCTGGCTAGCCGCCGCCGGGTGAGGGGACCATGCTTCCACCGGCTACAAAGAAAGGCAAGCGAACAGCCACGCCTACAAAGCCGACCTATCACCAGTACTTACACAACACACGGCACGAAAGTCATCCTGGTAGAAAACAAAAAAGGCCAGCAAGACCCTCGGATACGCCACCATTTGTACAAAGCAAATACGTAAAGATGGCCTGTCAAATTTCTCAAAGGAATGAAGAGGTCCATCTGGAAAGAGACAACTCATCACAAACGTGCCACTCATTTCCATGGCGACGCAGCCGTCTGGACGGGCGCTTGCCAAAGGGCCTCTGTGCAGATGAAGGAGCGTCTGGGGCTATCACAGTAAGACCACTGCTACCGAAACCCAGGTTTCCTGTGGTGGGAGGCACAGGGGGCTCCACGTGGGACTGCAGGCCCCCTTCATCAGACCCCATACTGGAGGGGGGTTGGCACAGCCACTGTCCCCAGCCCGAAGGTCCTGGCAGCAAAACGTTGCGCCAACTTGACTAAGAGGAAGGGGAAGCAGGACCGGTTTCCTCTGGCTCCCTCACACCTGGTCACAATTTTTCTTTTCCTCCCATTGGTCTTGTCGGGTGGCCCATTCAAAGGCACTTCAGAAACTGTTGGCTGATACCCCGTTCCCTGCCACTCCCCATCCTCTCTATGTAAACAGTTGCAAGCTGTGCAAACCGTAATGGATCTGAGTAAAAAGTGATGCCCTTGGGGTTATTTCCAGCGTTTCATTTCTCAGATTACATCAGAAGGGTCTGGATTGCTTTTGCCCCGGCACCATCATGCTGAAAACAAAACAATTTGTTTCCCACCCAATCCCTGTACCTCACTTCTGACATAAAGTATGTCCCATGTATGTGCATGTATATATTATATTAGTGTTTTTAGATCTAGAAGGGGTCCATTGGCTTGGCTGGCTTTAGGTGAGTACGGACTCATCCCCATTTTCTGGGTCCCGTCAGTCCTTCCGCTAGGAACAACTTCCTGGCCCTATCCCGGATCTCCCAAGCTCTGCAGATAGACCTGCTGCTGAGTTTCGTTTCCAGTTAACAGAAGTGGCTTTAAAAGGAGCCAATCAGATGGAGATGAGTTATGGGTGAGTCTGTAACACCAGGATTATATATAAAAAAGTTAACTATTTGCCTAAGTGGATGCATTAGGTGGGGAGGAAGGGAGAAAGTGGAAGAAACCTAGGCTGCTGCCCTCCGAGGTAAGAAGGGACCTGCGCCTCCTTGCGTGCCTTCCACCCAGGGACACGTCTCTAATGACAGGTCCCGCCTTCTCCGGCACCATTCTCATTCCACACATTCCAGCTAACGTCCTCATATGGAAGCAGTCCCACATCTGGGTGTTTTCGTGGAATGCCCTGGTTGCCTCTCCACCCGGAATCTGCACGAAGACCCCCCTGGCAGACTAATTAGTATCCTACGCCCAGGAACGTACGAGGGCTTGGGAAAGGAGGTACAAGAAGTAGTTACAAAAATAAACAGACCAATTAAAAAAACAAACTATTCTGCTTTATAGCATAAACTTATTTCCCTTGGGCTTCTCCCGTTGAACATTCTGTCCCCCAAGCTAACTAAATTTGCGTCCCCAAATCCTGGTACAACGTCAGCTTCTTGCCTAGGATCTTTATTTCCTTACTTGGTAAAATTCTCCAGCAGACAAGCATTCATAGTGGCTGATGGCTTAGCCTCTGGAGCTGGAATACCTAGCATTATGGGTTTGGGTAAGTTACTTATCCTTTCTGTGCCTCGGTTCCTTCATCTGTGAAATGGGAATATTTACGGCACTTGCTCTCACACACAGCCACATGAATTACAACATGAAGGTGGTGCCCAGTCCATAGTAAATGCTCGATAAATGCTACCTGTTGCTTCAGGAAACCCTGCTGGTTCTACAGGAAACACTCTTCTTTTTTAACATCTTTCATTGTTTTAGTGAACACTATTCTTAATGCACAAAATCCATTAAGGGATACAAATCCAAAATATAATGTAAATATCAATAATTTACTTTAACCAAAAATTGCGGCTTCACTGTGTTAACAAATGAGGAGAGCGGAAGTGAGACAAGGGCTTATCATCCACAGGAAGCCTTTGGTATCTTTTTGACTGTATGCCTATATTACTTTAGTGACATATAGAAAATAAGTTTAAAATCATAATAAATTATGTTTATGTTTGGGAAAAAAGCAACCATTATTTAAGTGAGACCAAGGGTCTCACTTAATGCTTCTCTCTCTCTCTCTCTATATATATATATATAAATATATATATAAATATATATATATAAATATATGTGTGTGTGTGTATATACGTGGAGATATATATATACACACACACATATATCTCAGATACATATACATATCTTTCCACTGTTATCGCCACTGGCTCACAGCCTACCTCTGAGGACACAAGAATGAACAGGTAAAGCTCCCACTTAGAACAGGCAGAAGGACTGTTTTGGAGCAGGAAGGGTGGAGGCCGCTCCATAGAAAGTAACTGGAAGGAAAACCTTTCTCTGGAAGCACAGAGGCAGGCCTCTGGCACTGGAAAGCACACATGGACAGATGAGGCGACTACATTAAGAAAAAGTAGCCTTTGGAGCTCCCCACCCACCTTATCAGCTGTTCATGCCTCCATTCATTTACTCAGTCAACAAACGTCCACTTGACCTCGGCTGGGCACTAAGCCCTGGTCTTTCTCAGGGCTCGTCAGAGGCAGTCCATTCTGCTTGCTTTCTGTGCGCCTGCTTTTTCACTCAAAGCGTCTGGCACACAGAAGGTGTTACATAAAGCCTTTTTAAAAAGAGCAAGCGCTGGCCTTAGTTCACAGGTAAATAAGTGTTTTCCCTAATGAGTGTTTCAGTCCTTTTCGGTCCTTTTTGTCTCAGGGTTGGTTGGTTGGTTTTTTTACCTGCTGGGTTTTCCAAGACGAAAAAGATCTCTAAGGAAAAAAAATACCAAAACCATTCTTCGAATTTTTGCACACAAGTACGATAGGCGTGGAGCTGACCATTTCAAGTGTACCTTCGGTCGGTGGACATTCTCCATGTGAGGTTCTTAGTAGAATTGCATTTAGGCTTTGAACTGAAATCTGTATTATTCCCCATCTGGAATTTCCTCCCCATCTCTCTGTTGGCTCAAAGACTATTCTAGCCCAAATCTCACTTTCTTTACAAAATCTTTTTTTACCCTCTCTGGGCTACAAGTATCTCTTCTGCCTCCAAATTTCTACAGTTTTCACTAAAACTTGCCAAAACTTCCAAGCTATCTCTATCTCCTTCAAATGAGTCCATTTGAACTAATTGTAAACTGCTCCAAGCTGAAGCTAAAACTGAGTCTTCTAAGACATTTCATGTTTTCAGACCCTCACATGGAACATCGTTGGGCCATTCTGAAGTTCAAAGACGGTGGGGCCCTGGCAAGTAGGCCCATGTGTTAGCTGAAGACTTGGATTAAGTCGCATTACAAAGTTTTTAGAACTAGTTAGAGCAGCTTTAACCATATGCTTGACTCTGGTGACGGCTTTGCATAAACTGCAAGTTTCTACATAAGTATAAAACTAATTACAATAATATTTATATGACTGCGAATATCATAGATAATGCATGACACAAATACAGAATAGTATCTGCAGCTTGGTTCGAAATTTAGCCTCTTCATCACAGAAAATCAGTCCGACTTTGCAAGTCCCGCGGCTTTGTGCTTCGAGAGGTAACATCTCCATCTTCAGTGCGGGGACAGGTTATGGGGTCGTGATGTTGCTTCATGCCACAGCTCCTCCCCTTGGTTGTCTTTTGCTCCCCCTGACCCTTCAGCCCCTACAGATTCAGACACCTTCACTGATAAGAGCTGTTGGCACGGCACAGGGGGCCAATCCCTTCATGCCCCGCTAAAGACTCCCAGCCGTTTGGAATTAGGAAGAGACCCCAACCACCTCGCTCCAAGGCTTCCCGCCTCTCTCTGAAAGAAGGCGCAGCAAAGGTGGAATGTGCGTCCTGAGATGGACCCGGTGCTCAGCTGGAGGAAGGTGAGGAAGAACATATGAATGAAACATGGAAAGGGCCAGAGAGAGAAGACACAGAGAATGTGCGGTCTATCCTAGGGGCAAAGGAAATGCCATTGAACGAGATCCCAGCCCCTTCCCCCTCCACGGGGCAGCGGTGAATCACACTGGATGGAGGGCAGGCCCTAGAGGGGCCTTCTCTTCTGGCTCTGGCTTGCCGGCCTTGCGGCTGTGTGCCCTGGAGGGAGGGGACAGGGCTCTCTGGGCGAACGCAGTGAGCTGATATGACTGTGCACAGGGTGCTATGGTCTCTTCGCATTCTAAGGCCTTGTCCCCGTGTCTGAAGAGGACAGGATGAGAGGTGACATGGCTGCAAGGACAGAGAGGGTGACAAAGCTTCTCTCACTGAGCACGTTTAATAATTAAGACTGGACCCCTGCCGGCCCCATTCTTGAATCATTTAATCATTCCAGAGGCCAGACAATGCATTTCCTTCATTCATTTGGGGTTCATTATTCAGTGACCATGGGACCATTATCCAGTCATTAAGGGCCCCCAGCATTCATCTCTGACAAGCTCCGACAAGAGACGTACAGCCCGATCCAAATCCAGCCTGGATCCCTGCAGGAAAGCATATGCTGACTGAACCCAGGGCTTTCTGTGGGGAGGGGGCTTAGTTCTATGCCACACAGTAATAGTTCCCAACCAAGAAACAGCATGAGTGGCCGAGCCACACCCAGGGAGGGAGGGCCACCTGTGTCATTCTGTCCCAGACTGCGGGATCCCTACCCAGCAGAGAACTGTTCACTGGGACGCCTGAGAAGCTGGGGACCAGCTCAGTCCTCTCTGCTATTCTCCGTGGGGTTCCCGTTATCCTTAACAACCATTCAAGATAAAAGCCCACTCATAAGTATCTTTAATAACCTTAATAATCATTCAGGACAAAAGCCTCCCAATGGTGTATCCTCTCCCCTGCTCTGATTTCATCCTCAGTGTTAGCCGGGACTATAAGCCCCTTCTACAGCTGCAGAGCTTAGTCCTCGACGGGCTGGCCAAGGGGGAGTGGCGGGTCCAAACCCGGGCTGGTTCGAACCCAGGGAAGAGAGTTTTGGGGAGATGATGTAGGTTTAAAGTGTGAATGAGCTCAAAAAGGATTTGCACAAATTTCTAAATCACAGAGATAGGAATAAAAGTTATAAAGATGTCCAACTTTCATGGGGAATACCAGAGAAGGTATTAGACCGTTCCTGGCCAGGTTTCTGGAGCCTTTGATCAGTGGAAGATACTGTCGCTGTCCTCAAGGTAGGCAATGACGTGACATTGCAGTACATGCTGTGACCCTGTCATCCCCATGGCGACTTGACCACTGCCTCCTCTGATAAAGGACAACTGGGTTTTGTCCAATTTACAGGAATTATTGCAAGGCCTTTATGAAACTTATTTTAACAGAAAACTTCATTTTAAGGCCAATGCCATTCCTACTGTAGCTTTGATATAACTTTGATAACCTCATATGATTTTAGCATTAAGACCAAGCAATAAGTCAAGGATCTCTTCCTTCATTGAAATGAGGAGGAGGAGAAGGAGGAAGATGAAGAGGAGGAGGAAGAAGACGAGGAAAGAGAGCCCGCTAATGTTCCGGATCCTGTTCTGAAAGCCTGACATACAACAACCCCCTTAATACAACTCTGGGAAGTATAACATTACTGTTTCCATCCTACGGATGAGGAAACTGAGGCACAGAGCATTCACTCATGTAGCTGCAGCACCGAGCGAGTCGGCCTGGGCCCAGGTCTCGAACCCAGGCCATGTGACTCGGACTCCAGGCTCTTGTTCGAGTTCCCCACATGTGACCTAGAAAGTGAATTTCTGATAAAAGTTATCTTTGTGTCCTGATTTCCATTACGGAACTGTCACATGTTATCACAACATGTAACCCTTCCTTGAATGAATGTCACCTCTGCAGACCAAGCCATTGGAAAAGATGTTATAAAACAGAATCTAAAATAAACACACGCAGTGATAAGTCTTTTCAGAGTAAACTGGAAGGCAGCAACAGCACGTATGAAAGGAGACTGCCTCGCATGCCCTTCTTTGCACATAAAATCGATAAAATTCCACCACCATCAGGGGGGCCTGAAGTGTGAGTTGTTTTTCTAGGACTGGCCATAAATGTCTGCTGATTCATTTGCAGTCGGTTCTTCACTGGCATCCGAGATCAATAGTCGTGAATTTGAAGGCTGGCCGGTCGGGATTAGGAAAATATATGAGGGTTCCAGAAACTCTTCCCCACTTACTGCGGCTGCCACAGAGCCATCACAGACTGCAAACAATTTGGCCAATGGGGTGTGTGCTTGCGTGCGTGTGTGTGTGTGTGTGTGTCTGAAGTACATTTTAATGTAATGTCCATCTGATTTAATTCCTTCAATTGGGTTCTGACTTCGGCGATTTCCTGTGAGGGAGAAGAGCCTCAGATAATAACCAGGCCAGAGGAGCGCATTAGCTCTCCGGCATCCTGGCAGACCACCGGCCCTCCCGTCCCCGAGGCACCTCACCATCGGGCCAGAGGCGCTTAGGCTCTTTGGAAGGAGCAGAGCTAATGAGAAGAGAGCGGATATGGCCGGGAGCAGAAAACTGGAAGGGGGCAGGGATGGAAGGAAAGCTCTGCAGAAGATTAGAGAAAGGGGGGAGGTTTCTGAGGTCGTCAAAAGAAAGACAGACGAAGGTCACCAGACTGGCGGAGAGCGAGGGATTCCCGGGAGTGGATTTCAGGCCGCTGCAGAATGGGGATGCCTCTCTGGGGTCTTTGATGCTACCCGGTAACAATGCAAACTGCTTGTCAGTGATCTTTCTTGCTTCTCATCAATGTGTCTCTGGGTTGAAGCTGGCTTCCGGGGCCTGACTTGACTGAGGTTGTACCACTCACAAGGGTAGGAAACACTGGGCAGGGTCATGGTCAAGTTAAAGGGATTCCCAAGTTTATAAGCATCAGCACGGAATTTTGAAAGGGGAAAAACACAGCGAAAATACAATTGGTGATAAAATAGTGTAGCTTCTCCACTTAGGAAACATATTCATGATTTGACTTTCTCTGCAGATCTCCTGAGAGATGCTCGTGTTCAGAAGGAAGGTGCTGGAATGCTCGGACAGGGCTCACACACGGATGGGAGGGAGGCGGCAGGCTCTCACTCGCTTTCTCTCCTCGGACAAGTCAGTGCCTCTTCTCGCAAGAGCATCCTTCACGTAGAACAAAAGACCATTTCCAGTTGCTGTGAATGGCCAAGTGATATCCCCTCGGAGACTGAGGTGTGTTCCCATGGTGGCTAATAATGGCTCTTTAGGAATAATGTATCTGGGAGAGCTTCACGGTGAGTGAGTGACACAGGAAATAAAAGCACGCTACCTTCCACTCTGGCCAGTGTGGCTCAGTTGGTTGGAGTATCATCCCATGGACAAAAAGGTGGTGAGTCTGATTCCTGGTCAGGACTCACACCCTGGCTGTGGGTTCGATCCCTAGTTGTGGGTTCGATCCCTAGTTGTGGGTTCAATCCCTGGTTGGGGCGCATACCAGAAGGCAACCAGTTGATGTTTCTCTCTCTCTTTCTCAACCCCTTCCTCTCTCTAAAGAGCAATGAAAATTGTCCCTGGGTGAGGGGGAAAAACGAACCACTATCTTCCACAACCCGGTTGGTTTGAACAAGCCTATTTTAGTGACACATTCTGCTCAATTTGTTTATAAACAACAGTAGTAATTTTGAATATTTATCTTTTGGGGAGAGGCGACAGAGTCATTCCTAAGGGCATCCGAGCAGTTCAATTAAACCCCTATCATCCACACTGAGTGGCATAGCAATTTCAAGGTAGGCTCTGTCGTGACAGCCTGAGGACACAGAGCTGATGGTGGGGGCGGGGGGTCCTGAGGGACCTCAGCCACCATCTACATGTAAGCTATTTAAATGTAGATTAGGATCGCCAATATTCTTGAAGATAACGTTCCACTTTGCTTCCTCAAGAAGGATGCAGAGAAGCGAGAAGGAACTGTTGTATCCCCTCGCACCTGTTCGAAGGTCTGTTATCCACGAGGCGGGAGTTAAGAAGCGCTGGCAGGGATGTGGGAAAACAGAACCCTCGTGCACTGCTGGTGGGAACGTAATTGGTGCCGCCACTGTGGGGAACAGTATGGAGGGTCATTAATAAAAAAATAGAGCCACCATATGACTCAGCAATTCTTCTTCTGGGCATTTACCCAAAGGAAATAAAGTCACTATCTCGAAGAGATGACCGCACCCCCATGGCCACTGAGGCATTACTCACAATGGCCAAGGTATGGAAACCCCCTAAATGTAGAAATACACAAAGAAAACATGATTCATATTCAAATATATACATAAATATACTGGAATATTATTCAGTCACGAGAAAGGAGGAAATCCTGCCACTTATAACAAACATGGATATATCCCGACAGCCTTGTGTTGAGTGAAATAAGTCCGACAAAGATAAAGGCTCTGAGATCTCACTTATCTGTGGAAACGAAAGAAGCTGAACTTGCAGAAACAGTACAAGGGTGATTTCCACGGGCCGAGGGGTGGGGGGAAGCCGGGAAATGGTCATCAAAGGGTACCACAAACTCCCAGGCATAAGCCGCCCAAGTTCTGGAGACCCGATGCACAGTGCGGTGGCTACAGTTATTGTACGCTCGAAAGATGCTAAGACAGCAGATTGTGAAGTTCTCACCGTAAAGAAAGGGAACTATGTGAGGTGATGGAGGTGCTAACTGACCTCATTAGGGTAAGCATTTTGCAATGTGTACGTACATTAAATCATCATAATGTATACCTGAAGTTTAAACAATGTTATATGTCAATGACACATAAAGAAAGCTGGAAAAAGTAATAAAAAACGAACTGTCATTTCCGAGTCTTTGGATGATTTAAACACAGAGCCAAGTACGAAAGGCCCGCACTCGTCTAGACAAAGAAGCCAGAAGAGAGTTTGGGAAAACAGCTCCCACCGAGGCACAGAGCGGCCTTGGTACCTTACTTATTAGCACATCGCCTGCTGGCGTGCCGCTCTCCCGCAAGTGGGGCCTGCTCCTCCGAGGCGCTGCTTGCACTAGCGGGCTGAGTTAGGTGAAACCTCAGAGTGCGAAGGTTTTCAAGTCGAACGCGTGACCTGGGCCACGTGTGACCTGGGCCACGCGTGAAGCAGCGCATGCAGGGTGTTGGAGGGACAGGAAGAGCCAGGTGAGGGGAGAGGGAGGGCCTGCCAGGAAGGGAGGGGGACCAGAAACGGACCTCTTCGGGCACCCCTGGCCTCCAGCCCACTTGTGGAAAATGAAAAAGCGAGTCGTGTCTCAAGATCCCTCCACACTCAGGGTGCGTGAAGCGGAACCTGCTGGTTTCTGCAGGGTCAGAAAGTTCTAGGGCCCTGAGTGACTCCGTCCACCTGGGCCAGGCCCCGCGCCTAGGCACAGCCAGCGCTGGAACCCACGGGACAACTGAGCTGGGTGCTCTTTGTGAACCATTCAGCAGCCAGGGAATGTGCCTCAAGGTGAAAAAAAAGTCAAAAGCCACTGATGTAGAATTTCGACCTTATTAATCTTTTTCTGTAGGTATGATTGAATTTTAATAATATAAATGTAACCTTCAATTTGGTCCATTTTCTTAGGTATTGTTTTTTATTATTTTATTTTTTTTAAACATTTTATTGTGCACGTTGTTACAGTCGTCCCATCCCCCACCCCGCCCCCTGCCACCGTTGTCTTATTAACATTCACGGCCCTATCCTGAAAAAGTCTGCACTTTCAAACACTAGTGCCGTGCTTCACCCCACGTGGCCGAGGCTGAGAACACGGTCGTTGCTTCAGAACTTGAAAACCTCGTATCCTGTGACCCGCCAAAGAGGAGGAGCTTCTATTGGTACAAAATGTCACCTCCCATTCCTGCTCCCTAATCAAAAACCCACGGACCACGAAGCTTGCATTTAAAGGCTCCCCAAATAATAGACCCCCAAACTGACCATGTCTCACTACCTCCAGTGATATCTCCCTAGTCCGGACCACCGTCCTTTCTTGCCCCACTCGGCCTCAGGCACCTCCTTCCACGCCCGCCTCTCACAGTCTGCTCCCCACATAGCGGCCAGAGTGAGCCTTGAAATCCAACACCAGAGTCAGAGAGCATCCTTCTTCCACTCCTCAAACGCTCTCCAGGCCTCACTCCGTCCCAGGAGGCCCTCCGAGTTTGTCACCCACCCCTGTGCTGGCACGAGGGCCTCAGGCTTCATCTCAGCCGCCTCCCTCAGGAATCGGGCCCCGTTGGTCCTCTGCGACACGGCTCCCGGGTATTCTCAAGGCTTACCGCCTCTCTTTCTTCTGCTCAAAAAGGTCCGCTACTCGGATGGACCTCTCAGACCTATGAGTCTAAAAGAGCCACCCCATCACCCTCTCTCCCCTTTTTTATTCTTCTCCTGGCTCATCCCCACCCAATAGTGGATTGTTCGTCCCCCTGTTTATTGCCTGTGTCACTTCCTAGGGTGTAGGCAAAACGAGGGCAGCCATTGTTTTATCACGCGTCACATCCCCTAACAAAGGCCCGTTTAACAGTTGCTCAATAAATGTTTCTTGAATGAATAACTGCAATTTTCAGAGTTTTATTGGAGCTAAAAGCATATTGTTCTTTCTATTTGAACACTTGGCAATGTAATAACTGCATTAGGGGAAATAAGGCAAGAACAAAGGAGAAACGCCACGGTCCAAACTCAGAGTCTACACATTTTCAGAATAAAGAAGCGTTTCGGGAGTGAAAGAAGGCAACAGGAAGTAAAAGATTAATGACAAAAATGCGTGTTAAACAGCTGACACAATAAATGCCAAAATGCTGGGTACAACATTAAAAATAAACTCCTATTTCATACACAGTTTCACCATTTCTGCCTTGGTCACGGGTCGAAATTGACAGTGACATTCACACGGGGAAACACGGGTGCCTGCAGCTTGGAGGGACCGCACACGCCATTCAGCTGGTTTTCAAAATGGAAATGAAGCGGAATCTGAGGGGAGACTTGTCCCAGTCTGGATTCATGTCACAGTTTGGAAGTATTCATTAGTCTCAGAGATTGCTGCTTTAATGCCGTGCATTTCCACTTCACCCTTACTCTGGGACCTCCCATTCCTCATGGCCATGCACCTAGCCTCTGGGAATACATTTAAAATAAAGATGTAAATACCCACTTACATCATAACGAGCATGGACTTGAATTGCCTTCAAGGCTGCACACACACGTCCCCCGAGGCCTTCCTCCCCACCCACTAACCCCCTTCCCCAGCAAGGGCTCTTGTCTCTGAGAACTTCACTCAGGCAACCTTTTAAAATGCCATCAAGGGCTGTTTTTATTCACAGCTGAACAGTCTGTTGGTAATTATATATGTTAGCAGAATATTATTTATATATACATTAAATATTACTGCCATAAGATTATTATTTCTGCTCTCTTTTAGAATTTAACTTTCTGTAAGTTTTGACTTTCTCTTGCCCTTTTGTAGTCTGGCTGGACCGACACAGTATCACTACACATAGTAATAAACAAAATCCCACCTGGAAAGGGACCAGATTACAGGACAGTAGTTCTTGACCAAGTCATAAAGCTGGGAATTTAAATGTTCTCTTTTCGTCTAGACTTTGTTTAAAATTATCTTCTATTACACATTTCAGTATCCCTTTCAAATAACAGAGCCAACGTACTCTACCACTACTGCTGACCAAACTTTGAAACAGAAAGTCAGCACCCGGATTCTCTCCCTGCCTAGAAACTACACAAACCGTTATCGCTGGATGAAAGATAAACACCCAGCCAGATGAGACAGAAGCGGGGACAGGGCTCCACACACTTCCAACTTTCTCACCTTCCAGCTTGTGGTCACGCTTTGAAGCTACAGAAGTTACTGGTAATACTTCTTTTTAATTTTTTAGAAGAAAAAAAAATTACATCATGAAGCAATCAACACCTTAGCCAACTCTGGACCAGAAAGCTGGTAATTATTGAACACGACCACCGCCATCATTTTTCTAAAAAAAATCAAAACCGTATCATATATAATCTTTTCAGTGGCCGCGTGGCTGCAGAGAAATGGAGAACAGGGCCTTGAATGCGCTGTCCACAGGGTGGGGATCCAAGTGGAACCTCTGAGGCCCCGCCTTCCCAGAGCGACCACTAGCGCTCAGCCCACTCACTGCCAGGATGCAGCAACCGAGGCTCACAGAGCTCACTAGTCCCAGTTACCTTGCAGGGGATTCCAGGCGTCCCCAGGATCTCCAGCCACTAAGCCTGTGGCTTCCTTGTAAACTGGGGTTCCTAGGCTACAGCCATGTGTTTGTATCTGTTTTAAAAAAAAAACCTTATGCACTCTGTAGCCCACTGTGATCGCGAAGGGAAGTTACTTCTGCAAAAAATTACAGCAGAAAATTGGAGAAGAACCGAGAGATTGAAACTTAAGCCACAAAGGATGAGGACAGCTTGATTTAACATTAGTAACGGGACAGTCCCTACCTACACAGCCCTGCTGACTTCTCCTTGTTATGCTTTGCAATGACGAGCAAAACAAAGCCCAGTGGTTAAAAATAAACGTAAAATGGGAAATGTTCTCATGGTTTTTTCCTATCTTTTCGTTTGTTCTCAAATCTTAAGCATAGGTATTGGGCTGAAAACAGGTCAATAAAACCTGTTCATTCACTGAGTGTGCCACAAGTTGGCAAAGTCAGCTCCCCCTTCAGAGCCAGGAAGTTCACTGTCACCAGTGATCTATGGTGGTGAAGTCAGTGTTGAGAGGTGGGGGTCAGGGGAGGACATAAGAACTTTGTTATTGGTAACCATTCCTCATGGCTACTTCTGGAAACAAGGAAAAGTACTACACCTGCTAATATTTCCAGTGGCAACAAGGACACGAAAACACAGAACATTCTTTTACTAAGCTAGGATCTTGACCGCATGCTTTTATATGTTCTAACCCGTGCCCGCAGCGGCTCTAAGTTACGAGAGGACCTGAAGGGAAGGGAGAAAGGCATGGCGGTTACACGTACAGATTTCGGGTCCAAACCAAGAGATTCCTAAGGTATTATGAGGATTAAATAAACTAACAAACAGCCAAACACCCGAAATGATGCCTGACACATAAAAAGTACTAAATAAACAAGTAAACTCTTCTTAAAAAATATTCTAGATTATTCTCTCTTTTAAGAGAGATGTTTATCTTAGTATGTTTCCAAAATTTTTGTTATTTCATTTTTTTTAAAGACTCCCTTTAGAGACAGAGAAGTTAGAACAGGTGAAAAACCCCACAGGGGCACGAAGGCTCACTGCTCACCAGCGCCGCCCGCAGCGACGAATCGGCAGCACCCGTCCCTCGTCTCGCCTGGTGAACACGGAGAGGCTTTGCTGCGGTCCGTGAGTGTGCACATCGAGTACACGTTGTCACCAGATCAATGGAGGCACTCCACGTGTACACAGCTCATAACCGGATGGTTCCATTTAAACCCGCAGTGTAACACAAGGAAGTGAACCAGCAGACACACCCCAACAAGGAAACGAAGCCTCGACTATTGGAAACATGATTGTCTTCCTATCCTAAAAGTCTGGAGAATGCAGGATTAATTATTCCATATACTTCGCTTTGCATTCAGCCTTCGGAACTGCAGAGCCAGACAGAGTCGGACATGCAGATGAAGTCCCAGCCTCTGAAACACAGGCTTGCCTTTCCTGGGGCTCAGAAATAAGTCCCTCAGGCTGTAGTCAACAGGAGCAGGCTCAGCAACTGGGTGCAAGGCAGGGGGCGTCTTCCTCCCAAAACCTGTGACCGTTTGTCAACAAGAACCAAGGGAAACTCATTGCGAAACATGGCCCATTGCATGTGTTTGCTCTTCCTTCAGAGCCGTGGAGTTGAGTGTCACGGATGAGTCACGGCGGTGAAGTCAGCACTGAGCGGTGTGGCCCAGAGGACTGTCATCGGTGCACAGGGTCCCGGCCAGGCCACCAGGCCCTGCGTACAGCAAGGCTCAATAGATTAGAACTTGCCGAACGGACGACCTGGCTGAGAAGGGAAGAGGTAGGCGATCTGATGCTTCGCTCTCCCTCTACACGGAAAGTTCCCGAACCACGGGAACTGTATCTTGCTCATTAGAAAAACCCCTTATTAGGCCTGACAGAGGGCCTCCTCTTTCTAAGGCACCTGTCAGACACAGGCTCTAAGGGAGCGTGTTACCTGGATGAACTCAGAAAAGTTACTCACTCCTCACAGCCTGCACTCGCTCACCTACAATGGGGCACAACAGAACCAGGTCATTATTATTAGTATCGGCTCATTACTTATGTATTGGGCACCGTGAAATGTTAGGCAACGGCGATACGTGATTAGATGATAAGTATTACCTCCAAGGAGTCAACAATCATAAAATAGTGATTTCCTACAGAGGAGCTAGATTTCCCTCTGAGAAGGAGGCGTCTTTGTTTTCCCATCAGATCTGACGGCTCTGCCCCCAGAGCAGCCCCTCCCACCCCGGTGCTTCCCACGGCCGTGGTCCTCGTGGGCATCCTGTGCCGACACTCAATGCAGCACTTTGTGTCACGTTTCCAAGTGTCTATTTCTCACCGATTTATTTCCTGTGGGTAAAGGGTGTTTTTTTCTAAAGTTGAGTAAACTCTTTGTGGGCGGGTCACCTGACTCTGTTTCTTTTGTCTCTACCACCCACAAGCACGCAGGCCTGTTTAGGAGCAATTGCTTATGATCAGCTGAAACTGCCCTCCCCTTGTAAGTGGCCCATCAACAACCACTGACCGAGGCCCCGCCCGGTGTGGCTCAGTTGGTTAGAGGGTAGTCCTGATATGCCAAGGCTAGAGGTTCGATCTCCGGCCAGGGCACATAAGAGAAGCAACCGATAAATGCATGAATAAGTGGAACAACAAATCGATGCTTCTCTCTCTCTCTCTCTTTCAAACTCCCCCCCCCCACTCAAAAAAAACCACTGACAGAATTATTATCTCAGGAGTACTTAATTGGATGAAGCAATTTCCCTCACTGTTGAGGGTGCCATTATCAGAAACACAATTAAACTGCGACACCAATTTATGATCACAAACTACTCGGCTGGAAATACCGAACAGCTGAAGAACACTCTGGAAGGCTGGGTGGGTGAATGAGTGGCGGGCCACCTCCTCCTCTGTCCCAGGAGGATGGGCATGCCATTGTCACCTCACACTGTGTCCCAATTTTCCCTCTAAAAATTGGGGCAAAGATTCAGGGTTTACCTGAAGTAGCAAGCACCTGCGTGCCTCTTGAGATAGTAACTATGGCCATGGCATGGGATTCCTTACATCACCACACATGAAGAATTTATATGTGACATATAACACCTAGAAAATTCACTCTGGGGACACCGCCAGTGTGCAGTAATAAATACAAGAGTTGCATTCTGATTTCTGTGTGGCAGCATACCCTGACTCGTCTGGTTCCAGGATGCCTTAGTGACAATATGGCCTCACCATGTATTTGAGGCCATGTTCCGACATTCGTGTTTCAGGGCTGGTCAGACCTAACCTGAGGTGGGGCTGACCACTTAGCTTAAGAAACGAGCAGCAGATCTGCCAGACTTCCTGTTCAGCGTTCTCTAAACACTCAGCCCATTTCCAGACCCCTAACATAATTACGATGTCTGTACAGCCTGTGTGAGCTTTGCAGTGTTTTGAAAAAAACTAGCATAAACTTTCCAGATATTTAAGACTCTTGTCCTAATGTGAGAGTTTCTATCAAGTTATCTCCCCGCTGGCTTGGCGAAGCTTCCCCATCTCCACCCAATGCACCTCCGAGTCTTCCCACTGTCTCCTGGCCTGAAACCCCTGCTCTGCCTCTCTTCCTTCGTCTGTTGTGCAGCCTTTAAGACTCCACCAAGACCTTAATTGTCCTGGGATAAGAGAGCCTTCTGCTTGTCATCATGCAATGCTAACAGTTTGTGCTGAGATGCCCGTCTCTTGTACCATCAGTTCCTAAAGGGAAGGGACCAGGTTTAATCCATCTTCATAGACTGGTCCTTGGTCCCCGTGCAGCAGTCGGTACGCGCTTGCAAGACTGAACTGAACGGCTAGGTTCCAAGTGAAACCAGGAAGCACCAGTGATCAGACTCCATCTGTTTACCTGGGCAAACACGCCTGTCAATCAAATCCCGGTTGCCCGGGACTGTTCCAGTGACAGGCCGGGCTTTCGCCTCTGGGGCAGACTTCACGTTGCCCTGGAGGCCTATCTGAAGGCCTTTGGAAGATGGGAACACAAAATTATACATATCAAAGTAAAGAGTGGCCCTGGCTGGTGTGGCTCAGTGGATCAAGTGCCAGTCTGTGAACTAACGGGTCGCCGGTTCGGTTCCCAGTCAGGGCACATGCCTGGGTTGTGGGCCGGGTCCCCAGTGGGGGCACACAAGAGGCAACCGCACTGGGCTAATGTTTCTCTCCCTCTCTTTCTCCCTCTCTAAAAATAAATAAATAAAATCTAAAAAAAAACCCAAAACAAAATAAAGAGTGGTGCCAAGTGATACACATTCACCGTGAAAGCTTTAAATCATACAGAAAAAAACGAAGAAGAACTAAGAGTCACCTGCAACTCCACAACAGAGAGCTTGCCATGCCTAACGTTTCTGGCGAGCAGCCTTCCCACCACTTCTTTGCGGCACCTGTGCAGAGCTGCACGCGTATTCTAGACAAATCGGCTCTGCAAGCGAGACGGGCTTCCCAGAAGCCTAGTGCGCTTTTCACTCAACAACGTGCCGTAGACCTCTGCTCCCCGCTGTGAGCACAGAGCGCCCCAGTCTTCCGCCGCTGCATCCGACGTGCAGGGGCGGGCAAAAGTCGGTAAGTGTTATAGTAGGTGACACAATCAGTAATGAATAAATAACAACACGAGAATAAACTGTTCTGTGCACTCCCAACGACAAGCCTACTTTGGCCCACCCCTGTCTGTTCCACCAGTGAGGGGGACCCTTGAGCGCACAGGTGTGCTTACCCGAGTATCTCCTTAGGATAATGCCCTAGAAAGGGTACTGATGACGCAAAGGGCATATTCTCATGCAAATTATGTATATATCTAATCATATGTATGACTAACTATATATAACATATAATTATATATAAAATTTACTCATTTATATTTGTATTACATTGAATATATATTAATATATATTTATATTCATAATATATGTCTATATTAAATATATGAATATTTAAATATGTTACATATGTACTTATATGTAACATATTTAAATATGTATTTATATTTAACATATTTAAACATAACTTTATATAATCTATAAATATACATTTCTATAACTTACATAAAATATATATTTATGTCATATATGAATATATAAGTATATTTATACATTCACATTTATAAACATATATGGCTGGATTATTTATAATTGTATGTTTATGTATGTATATACATAAATATACCACATATAATATATAATAAATAATAGAAATATAATTATATGAAATTACATATATTTAGCCATATATTTAAATTATATCTATAAATTTATATATAAGTATAATATATGAATATATTTAATAAACATTACATTTATATATATTTATTAAATATATAAATTATATATATTTATACTTATAAATATATAAATATATATGTGACTAAATAACTATAACTATTTGGGGCTGCAGGAAAATTGTTCTGGCCTCACATTCCCAGTGATAGCATGAGACAGGGGCCTTGTTCCTGACAATATGAGCAGCAAAAAATGTTTTGTTCTGCTTTTTTTCGAGGGGGCTGTGTGGTTTATTTGATTACTAAGTTGTATATCTTTCTGTAGGTTTATTCTCCTTTTGAAATTTTTTCTTTCTCAGTTGTCTGATAACCAACTTCCTCTATTTTTCAATGGGGATGTTAGTTCTTTCCTGATGATTGAAGAGTCTTTATATTAGTCATGTCAACCTGTTTTGTGTTGCAAATATTATTCTCAGCTTGGCCCTTGTCTTTTAAGTTTGTTTACGTTGGTTGGTTTGCTGGTTGCCACTCGGAGACGTTACATTCCTACGCAATCAAGCCGATCAACCTTTCTTCGAAGGCACCGGGCTTTGTGGCAATGACGAAGGAGACATTTGCAACCTAAGACTTCAAAAGCACTCGGGTGTTTTTTATAGTGCCTTTATGGTTTTGTGTTTTACAGTTCAATCTTCAGATTCATCTGAAAAACTCTAGTACGAAGAGATGAGTCAGGAAATGGAAGCAGTGCCTAATCGGTACATCTTTTTATTTCAGTGGGTGATGGATGCGTTTGCCCAGTTCCAGGCACTGAGGGTTAGCCGTCGGTGTCTGCTGCCTCTCGGCTGCTCCGCAGTGCTTCACGGGGAAATGAACGCCCTGACGTCCCTACACGTCGCCACTGCACAGGATACACCCAAGAGCAGGAAAATGCTGAATCCAACCACACACACACACACACAGAGGGAGAGGGAAAGGGGGGAAAGGCGGGGTTGTATTTGGTAAATAAAAATATATTTGTTAACTTCTATCATGGGATATTTTTTAACCACACTTTTATAGAAATAAGGCATGATATATTGACTACTCTTAAATCATATGCTTTAGTATTTTGATTTTTAAAGACATATTCACACGCCCTACACACAACAGAAGCTGGCCTAGGTCAAAACAGAGAAAGAATGTATTTACCAGATAACAAGATAAGTATTATGTGGATATATTAGAAAATTACACATTTGCCATAAATTGATTATGCCTCCCCCACCCCTCAACCAGTGTCATCAAAGCTGCTGGCATGACGATGACAGTGATAAATGACAGTCGCCCTGTGTATCATGTGGCAGGTCCTGTTCTAAGGGCTTGACCTCCATTGTACCTGTAAGTCTCACAACTGTCCTCTGGAGGCAGGTAAGTAGTAGTATTGCCCAAGCTACACAGGTGGGGAAACTGAGGCAAAGACAGTCTCAGCAATTTGCCAAGACTGCATGCTAGTGAGTAGCTGAGTGGGGATTTGGAACCAGTTTGCCAGATCTCAGGCCCACGCGTTTACCATGACAGTGAATTTCAGGCCCACTGGAAACAGCCCTGATGACTACAGAGAGACTCCAGGCATCCTCCTTGTCCTTGAGGACGAGCTGGAGCGGCCAGTTAGCAAGACCTCCCAGAGACTCCTGAGCAAAGGTTGTTCTGGATTCAGTGGCGCAGACAGGTGCCTTATTCCAGAGGGGGAACCTCCCCTAGCTAAGAGTCCACACTTCCCACGGGGAATGAGGTCAGCAACACCGGTGTCAGACGGACATTAGACTTCTCAGGGCGATCATTTCATCATAAGTTACGTATTACAAATATCTAACCATTACGTTGTGCACCTGAAACTAATATAATGTTGAATGCCAACTGTAACTGAAAAATTAAAAAAATTTCTTTAGCGAGTCAGCATCCTCCATTCCAGTCAGAGTCCCACTTCTTCAGGTAAGTGAACAGGCGTGGTTCTTAGCTTGTTTCCTTTCGTGTCATTGGGGAAAACAACAATTGTCACGAGGGAAAAGGCCTTATCAGCTATAACACATGAGTCAAACAGCTGTGCTTTTGATCTAACAATTCAGCGGCAAAACACAGCCACACTTAAGGCTCCAGGTACAGAAGGTAGGTCCCTGCAGAGACCTGAAACGAGATCGAAGCCCCGACAGGTGCTGCTGGGGAGGAGGTGATACCAGGTGGGCGCTTACAGCAACATGGGTCCTTTCCACCGCACCAGCCGGGGTTCCAGGAAGAAGCCGCTGTTTTGAGTTCCTGAATTCTGTGATGCCACAGAATTAAATACCTCTGAGAAGTGTGATGGGTGAAGAAACCTTCGCACCCTCTCTCTCGTTGCCGAGTCACTTTCTGAGAACCTCCCCCAGCACAGAACCAGCCTTGCCTGCAGCTCCTGTCCTCCCTCCGTGCCTTTCACTGGACAGTGCCAGAGGGCCCGGAGGCACCCCGCGGCATCTTCACTGCCTTCTCCAATGCCAAGTTCATGCTTATTTTCTGCCTGTGGGAGGGCTCCAGGCAGCAACAGAGAAGAACAGGCCCCTGGAGGGGCAAGAGCGACCAAAGGAAACCCCCAAAGTCATAAAGTGGAAGGGACGTCACCAAGGGCCCAGTCACAGGGCGCTGCCAGTGGTCTCTGAAAACACAGGGGCTCCCTGGTCATGCAACCAGGCTGCCTCCGAGCAGTGACAAAGGTCCTCTTCTCCACTTTTCTCTGTACCTAGCATGCAAACAGGCTTGCAAGACTGGTTGGCAAGGGAGAAAAAAAAATAGCGCTTGGATTTTTCCTTTTTAAACTAGAGAAACCATAGAGCCTTTCTTGAATTTCTGTCGTAGAAGATTCTTCCGGACAGAAACTTCATTCCGACTCTTGCTCAGCCAGGGCGCTATGCACCGAGGGGCTGCGGGCAGGGTGTGTTCGGAGGTGGGCAAGGGGGCGAGCGAAGAGGCTGGACCAATCTGCTCAGCTTCACAGTGAATGCTCGAGTGCTAATTATGCAGCAGGCATTGTTCTACCTGCTTTCCATTGTGGACACATCTGGTCCTGCACACAGCTCCAGGTGGTGGGTACCATTATTATCTCCATATGATACAACAGAAGAGGAAACTCAGAAACTAATGAGGGTAAGTTACCCGTCAAAGATGACACAAGAGGTGGGGGAGCTGGAGCAAACCCCAGCTGGGAGAAGAGGACCTACAATCACCACGTGGTACAGGCTTGGCTCCTCTCTCCCGTCAGAGCAACAAGCACCTATCAGAATGGCCCAGAAACTATCTCAAACAAGACAACGAAACTACGGTATTTGGGGCAGCTTCTCGGAGTCAGACACTGGGCGGAGACACCGCCCCTTTGGAAGTAAGCGATGACACTCCTGGCCGAGGTGGGCTGACTTCTGTAATTTCACGAATGCCTCGCTCTCTTCTTGCCGTTAAGACCGTTTCCAAGGCTCAGCTCAAGACATCACGGACTCTTTAAAGACTAAACCCAGGGCCAGGCTCCCCACTCATCCTGACTTCACGTTTTTTCCAGCTTGTTTACGACGACGACCATCCAATTCTAGCACAAACCCATCAAAGGTGCCTCCTGTCCTCAAGGTTCTTGACGGACTCAATGAAAACGAAATGAGGGGAAAAGATGTGCTCCCTGACCTTTGGGAAATAACAACTTCAAAAGTCAATAAAACTTCCTACTCGAGCAAAACCATTCCATTAGAGGCAGCTAAACACTTGGACCTGTTAGCATAGAGAGACAAGCAGGTTCGCTCGCCCCTCCTCATCGGCCACGCTGTCTCAAAACCTCGGCTTCTCTGCCGATGCGGTGCACCCACCGGAGACCCTGCCTCCCAGCCGAGCGCACCTCCCCCCCTGCAGAGTCAGAGCTGGGCGGGAGCTCGGCTGCTCCGCCCGTGACCTCTTCTCTTCCATTCAGTAGTAAGTAAACTCCAGAACGGAACCTTGGAAGGAAATTCTCAACACCAACGTGACCTATCAGAGCCTCAAACCAGCTCTCTCTGGAGGGGAACACAGTGTGAATTATGTATGCACTTTAAATGTTTCTAGTAGCCCCATTAAATAAGTAAAAAGAAACTGGTGAAGTTCACTTTTAAAAATATGTTACATTTAACCCAATCTACCCAAAGTGTTATCGTTTCAACATGGAATACAAAAATTATGAATAAGTTATTTTACATTCTTCTGTTCATACTAAGTCCTCAAAATCCTGTGTCTGTTCCACACTTATATCTCATTTATGTCTAACCACATTTCACATGCTCAAGAGTCACATGTGGGTGGGCAGTACTGAATGGCCCAGAATTAAACACTCGTCTCTCTGTTACTGTCTCACAGACATGGAGAGATGAATTAATTGTCATTTCACACACTCAGAAATCACTCGAGGAAGAAACAGCGAATCAGTACTTTGTCTCCAGCTGCTTTGAATCTCGAATCTGATAAATTTGAACCTGATACGTTTTCTCAGTTGATCTTTCCCAGTTGACCTGGGAAGTTGGTCCCTGTAACATTTCGGATGGATGACAGTTTAGCATAATGTCACACACACGCGCGTGCATACACACACACACACACCCCCCTGTTACATGTTCTCAGGTTACATAGCCTAGGCGAGAACGGAAGCCACACAGCAATATGGAGCCCAAGTGAGAGACATCAGCCAAATTCCTTTCTAGTCAGTTTTACACCACCAATCCAGACGGGTTTTCTGTAATAATCTCAGCCCCTCCGCTGAAGGGAGGCTTCATACCCATGAGACTCTTGGTCCCTAAGCCAAACTCGGCATCGACCAAGGCCACCCAGTCATGACAGGGAACGGGTACGGTCAGGGCCCAACCCGATCCCTGACAATCTCTCCGCCTCCCGCTCCCGGCATTCCGGGAGCCCTCTGTCCTCTCTGGGCGATGCGGTCCCTGCCTTCAGGGGACTGAGCAGCTCATCACAGGGATGACTCACGTACAAACAACGCAGGATCAGACATGCGAACAAAGAAAACCAAACATGTATGTAGGTATGAAACAGACAACTTTCTGAAGGTGTTAGAAAAGCTTTGTGCAAGCTTTGGTGACATTTGGAAGCAGAGGTGCTGGCTGGTGCACCCGAGGGTCTGCAGGGCGGGAAGCGTGCGGAGAGGTCACAGCGCGAGTGGTCCGGTCTGGCTGGAGAACGGGGATCAGGATGGAGAGAGTGTGAAGCAAGGCTGCCAAGGAGGGTGTGAGCCATTTTCAGAGGTTCTGAATGTCCACGAAGGATTTCGGACTTTACTGGTTAAGAACTCCACGCAACAGAATGTTCCAGAGCAGGAGAATAACAAGACAAAGAAGTCTTTTAGAAGAATCCAACACAGTCTGACTTGGTGCAAGAAATTAACATTTAAAAACAAACAAGTACGAGCACAGAAGCAAACAAACCAGAGAAAGGGTTTGTGGAGATGCTCAGAGAGAACCCTGCACTATTCTGGCTAATGGGCTCCTCCAACCTGAACTCTGGTGGTGGCAGGAAAAGTGACACTGGAAGCAAGTTCAGAGTCACAGGATCTGGGAACCGGAAGAGACAAAGTCCTCGGCTTGAAAGCCTTTGCAAGACAAAGACCTACATTCCTGGAAAAACGGTCACGGCCTTCATGCAAGCAGGAAAGTCAATGGAACTGAAGAGCTTCCGTCTCTTGGGGAAGAGCGGCAGCAGACACAATGATCTTGGGTTTGAAACATTTGTTTCCCTAATAAGACCTGAATCTGTTGTATGCACCCACTTCCATAGACTGCATGATGGACTGTTGAAAGAAATCCACCGAGCCCTTGCCTTCCTCTAGAACTTGCTTAACTAGGTCATGATAACTTGAACCTGCTGGTCACTTGCTTCGTGCAAGCTGGTTTGGCAATCTGCTCAGCTGTCCTCAGACTGACCTCAGCAGATCTGCTGGCCGCTCCTCACATCTGCTCTGACCAATAAGGGAAGGAAGTTCCGATCTGGAGATGAGGTTTCTGGCCTGGACTTTGCTTCAGAAAGGGCCACAGTATGTAAGGCACGACTCTAGATCTGAAAGTTTTTACGCTTCGATATTTAAAGTGAAAGTTCATAGGTGAATGTCAGTGATCCATTTCCTCACCGATGATCCCCTGATTGATGAAATCTAGACGTCAAGATGCTCATGCGTCGCTTCATCCTTGATGGTGGCATAGTCTACACAAATTCCGTCACACACATTGGGAGTGGTCAGGCTCCTACGTAAACCGAACATCACAGAGACCAAGCTGCTTCATAAGAACAGAAATCCCCATCTGTAAGAACGCAGAGCTAATCAGTGCTCCCTGGCAGGGCCTCGGAAGCTGCGGAATGAGATTCACACCCTCAGGAAAAGATGCTACGTGACCTCCAAGTGCCACGTTTCACAGGCTTTGTCAACGCTTCAACAACACGTGGTGATAACGTCTTCAAACATTTAAAAACTTTGAGCTTTTAAAAGTGAGTGAGGCCCCTTTATTCAGTTAAAATGAGAAAATGGTATAGCTGTGCAGGTTGGAATACAATCCAGTCGTGGGGTTCTCGCTGCCCATCTCAATGGGTGCGATGACCAGTCTCCAAAGATGCCCCCCCCCCCAATTAGGGGGCAGACTGGGGAGGTGGCAAGCCTTTGTGTCCCCTTGCCCCTGGGAGGGTCTCTCGACTTGTGGCTTTCTTGGACTTTGAAGCCCAGGTCTTAAGAGCTGTGGCAGCTTCCACGTTACCTCTCAGAAGCCGCACTCACACAAAAAGCTGAGACCGCCCAGCTGGAAACAGAGGCCTAGAGGACAGGGAGGCCTGAGCCCTCTTGGTCAGTTGAGCCCGGCTGAACTCCAAGCCGAATGCGGCTGCCTGGAGCCCAGGCAAACAGAGCAGATGAACCCCAGCCACCCACAGAATTGTGAGAAGTAATAAACAGGTGCTGCTTCAAGCCACTGATGGGGGGTCCTTTGTATTACGTGTAATAGATCACGGAAACAATGGGAAACAAAAGATACCAAATGGTTAGAAGCGGCCCATTCAGAGATGGCCAAACAATCAGTGGCCATCTGCGACCATTCTGGGGACTGCACACTTGTGCGTGAAAACCAGTTTCAGTGGAGGGACACAGATGGGACCCGCTCTTGCCCTGTTCAGACACTAGCACTCGGCAACGGCCAGGGTACTGGCGCTGACAGGCACACGGTGCTGTGACGATCCTCCCCCCCCCCCCCCCCCCGCCCCCGTCCTTGTCGAGCTAGAAAAACCATCCCCCTTGTCTGGTTTACAAAGCTCTCTCCCTCCTTGTGTGCCTGCCCATGTTTGTTAGAGAGAATAACAAGATGATGAATGCAGGTGTGAATAAAGCTTCCATACGAGTTTTGGGAGGATGAAGAGAAGTTGGCAGAGGCCTCAGCTGCACTCTCCAGCCTGGACGCCGTACAGCCCCACAGACTGGGCCATCCCCAAGTAGACTGGATTGTCAGCCCCCGTTCTTGACCCTTCCCTACACACCCTGGCTGTGAATGCACTGCGGTCAGATGCACTTCCCTGCGTCTTGTCTTTGAACCTGTTCATGCGACTTGACTTGACGGCTGGTAGCAGTGCCAGCGTGCCAGCTCAAAGCCCAAGCTTAAGCGGCATCTTGTACCTTGCTCGCACTTTCACCCTTTGCACAAGGAGGGCATGCCCCCTCGGCTCACGGTCCCAGCAGGAAGATGAGAGACATTAGGGCAGAGCCACTAGGGCTGATCCACCAACTTGTGACCCAGGGACATGTGCTCATTGCTGAACGCCATGAGCCAATAGCTGCCCAACACAAGGCTCCCTTATTAAATGTAACATTTGAAAACCACAAATGGTACTTGAGGACAAGGGAACGTCTTCTTGGCTATAAGAGCTGTAACTAAATTAGCAAACGGATGTTTCAGTTCCAGTGAGTTGTTTTTCCAGAAACTGGTTTCCATGCTCTATCAGGGGTATCAAACTCATTGTCACCAGGGGCCACATCAGTCTTGCGGTTGCCTTCAAAGGGCTGAATGTAACTTTAGGACTGTATAAGTGTAACTACTCCTTAACTAGGGGCAAGGAGCACGGCGCTGCCGCCGTGGAGAAACAAGGTGGAGGGCCAGATTCGGCCTACAGGCCTTGTGTTTGCCACCCGTGAGATTCTAGACACTAAGTTTTATTGAGATGCGAGGTTCCTCTTCTCCTCAGCTCTAAATCCTATAGAGTCACCACTGGGAGCAAATTCATTCCAGGCTTCTTACTTCTTACTTACAAGTACTTCTTAAAGCAAAGCAAAACCCTCCTCCGCACACGTACACTGGTCCACTTTACCGTTAGCCCTTCGCAGCATTCCCCAGTCCTCCCCGGGGGATGGAGGCAACCATTACAACGGATCAAAAACTAGAGACTCTAAATGCAGTAGAATTATTTGAAGTGACTAAACAGTGCAACTGTAGCTATTTACACATAACCATTATTTCAGCAAAGTTCCTCATCGAACAAGGGATGAAGAGGTGCTTTTAGGAATACAAGGGCCGTGTCAACGTCCAGTAGTGGGTATTATTGTTAAAGTAACTCAACAGACACTGCTTCAACTGCCTTGCACCAACTGGATTTTTGTACTGACACACAGAAACGATTCATCGGGGCAAGAACTCATCTGCCAAGGAACACATTTAAGATGAGATGAACTCCAAAGCCCAGAAGTGGCCGGGCAAGGGCCGGGCAAGGGCTGGCCGTGGCCAGCGAGGGCACTGGGCTTGCTGTGAGATCAGTGGGGAGCTCAGTGGCTGCCTGGAGGCCATGGTCATACTGAAGGGGAAACCGGTACCCACCCTTTGGACTGCTGCCTCCAGGAATGAAGACCCAGTGGCATCAGAGCTTTGAAAGAAATCTGGGGTTTCATGAGAAATGTCCTCATTCTTAAAGGCCATCTTACTTTACATTGTAAGACTCGCTGGGAGTCGAAGAAAATGTATCAGCAGGCCATATGCGGCCACGGGTTGGCAGTTCTCGACCTCCGCACTTGGTATTCTAAAGTCAGCTTGAAATGTCACAGAGAGGCTAAAAGATGATTCTTAAATTCTTTGTATTTGTAGTTTTGGATCTGAAATTTTATTGTCACATAACCTCCCCACCCCCCGACAAACACTTCATTCTCTCATTTACAAACCCTCACTCCCTCTACTTTCGGACCTCGCTGCTTTCAGTCCATAATTCTCTACCAGGACACCCTTACGACAGGTGCCCCACACACCTGTATAAGTCCTTCCAGTTACTGAAAACTTGATGCAAATGCTGGCTTCTGCATAAAACCCCCATGATCCTCCTCGAAGTCCCCTACATATAAACTATAACGAGATTGTCCAGTGGGTCAGATCTGCATTGATTTCTAATCCCATCTCATCAGCTCCTTTCCCCACCCCCCACCCCCAAAGGCTGCAACCAAATAAGCACAAGGATTCACCCGATGGAAGTCAAAGGCCGGGATCAACAGGCCGAGATCAAGTTCAAGGGCACTCACCGCCAAACACATCTCCGTTCTGGTAGTTCTTCCCTTTCTGGGCTTCCTCTTCATTTTGAACAGTGGCAACATGCTTGGCGGAGGCACAGCCCATAGTCTCATTCGCTCAGCTTCAGCCGGGCTGAACTGCAAATCATCTCTACAGACACGGGGACATCTTCCTTTTCTTTAAACACGAAGAAAACCAACCTTCCTGCCGAGTCGGTCAAGATGTGCGCACCTGCAAGAAGCGAAAGCTGGATCAGAATGCGTGAGACAAAACCCACGTCTGGGTATCTTGCTGTGCGGCGGGACCACCAGGCGCTGGGATTCCTGCACGGCCTCATCGCGCTGGGGATGTGACGGCGCCCCGCCCAACGCGATGCCCCGTGGGCCATCCTACCTCATCCCCGTACAGCAAGCGGGAGCAGGAGGCATGGCCCCTGCACCACGCGTGGCTGAACTTTTTGAGGAGATACAAATATATACATATAGTTTTTCCAATAAATTCCAGAGCACTACTGCTTGCTACCACATATGTAAAGCGCATGCATGTTTGCTAATTAATGTTCTGCAATATGAAAACCTTCAGCCCTGGCCAGGTAGCTCAGTTGTTTGGAGTATGGTCCTGATAATGCTAAGATTGTGGGTTTGACCCCAGGTCAAGGCACATACAAGAATTAACCAATAAATGCATAAATAAGAGGAACAATAAACTGATGTCTCTCTCTCTCTTTCTCAAATCAATCAATAAAAATACTTTACAAAAAAACCATCAGAGGAAGGAAGGCGTGCTTATGAGATGCACATCGCTCAGGCAGCTGCGGAAAGTTGTCCACGTTCCCCATCCTGTTCTGCAGGCCTGGTCTCAGTTCCTCTCGCTTTGCCAGGAGGGGACACTCCTCTCCCCAGGTGGCTGCTAAGGGTCATTGTGATTGTCACCGCCGCTGCTGCATTCCTGGCCAGCACTTACCAGAGCAGCATCCCCTTCCTCTACCTCTCCAGCTCCACCTGGCAAGGTCACAGGTGTGGGCTCCCAAAATGAATTCCTTCCTTTTTAAAAAGGAATGTGGGAAAACCACCTCACGGTACAAAGGTGAGCAACCACAAGAGAGAGCGGAGACCTGCCTCGCCTGTCTGTTGCCAATTCTTCAGAATAAAGAAAGTGAACATAGAAAACAGAGGGGGAACCCTAACAAATTCCCAAAGGATGGGGCGATCCAGTGACAATGTACCACGGTCCTCTCTGGAACTCTCTTTCCTCTCCCTACGGTTTCGTGTTCCAGCCTCCTATGCTATCCGAGAAGCACATGTAACAATCTAGGACGTGAATGATCCTTGGCTGCCCACCCTTGAAAAGCATGGTGTGGTGTGTGCCAGTTGTGCTGGTATCAAAAAGTCTTACTTGAATTTAAAAATTTGAAATCACATGAAAGTCAAATACATTGCAGCAGGCTAACCAACACAAAACATGTAAGAATTTTTAAAGGACTTCTCTGTTAACCAGGCTGGAAGTGAGGGACATGTTAACAAGCAGATCAGACGTGATTTACATTCAATTCAAGTGATGATGACTCAGGAAGTTTCCATTCCATTATTTTTTTTAAAAAAACCCACTATAGCTTAATGTGAGCACTCTCCAAATCATAAGTAGGCAGAGATTTTGTTTTTGAAACATATACACTGTATATTTTACAGCAGTAATTTCAAGAGTGATGTTTTTAAATTTTACAACTTCATCAAAATGACATGTTAATACTTTGCCCATTTTGAAAGTGATAGGAACCCATTTGAGAGACATAAGCCTGGCTGGCGTAGCTCGGTGGATTGAGCGCGGGCCGCAAACCAAAGTGTCGCAGGTTCAATTCCCAGTCAGGGTACATGCCTGGGTTGCAGGCCATGACCCCCAGCAACTGCACATTGATGTTTCTCTCTCTCTCTTTCTCCCTCCCTTCCCTCTCTAAAAATAAATAAATAAAATCTTTAAAAAAAAGACATAAGATCTCCAATTCATCAAGCTGACTGTGGATCACTGGGGAAAATTTTTTACTATGTCATCTTCATTCTGCACATACATAATTGTCTGGTTATTCATTCATTTAATCAGCAGATACTTACTGCAAACTACTAAGTGGCAGGCACGTGTGGGGTAGGTTCTGGGTACACAGCAGCAAACAAGACAGGGTCCGCCTCCCCACCCACACGGACCACGGACACTCAGAGAAGGGAGGTCACTAGAAAGACCAGTTCCACAGAGACGAGGTCCCTCCACTGCAGGCTACACACAGGATGACGGGAGGTCACCCCACAGCCCCTGGTTCAGCCTGGTGAGAAGGCATGTAAAGGAGATCAGGTTCAAGGCCTGCCCACAGCGAAGCAAGTCACTAGAACAGCCCTGAGCTGCATCTTTCATACCCGATGTACGTCAAGGTTTCAATTCCACAGAAAATTCTCTTACTTGACCTCCATTGAACCGAGACCTCAAACTGGACAGATCTTCAGGAATGTACCCCTAATGACCGCTACAGCAATCGACTCAAACACATTTCCCTTTGGCTTGTACTAGCCTTCCCATAAGCCCTGGCAGGGTTTTTAGCTTCCATTTTCCCATTAGCTTTGCTCGGCCTTTCTCTCCCAACGCCCACAGGTTCCATTCCTTTACCTCCCTGAAGCCACACCCCTCGGGGGGGTAAATCTGAGTGTGCAAACAAGCATGCAGAGCCCACGACACCGAGCAGATCTGAGAGTCTCATTTTCACATATTGTTGTTAACAATACGCTATTTCTCAGCCCACAGATCACAGCGTGAGAATTAGACAGAAACGTCTCTTTGATGTTTAATGGAAACTTCTAACTAATACCAAGCCCCACTGAGGATGACTTTTTTAAACTAAATAATCTATATGATAGGATCATCAGCCCCTCTAAATCCACGGGGTCTCAGTAATTGCCCACAGACAACAGTGTGGTGATTGCGAGGGGGTGGGGGGTGGGTGGGACTGGAAAAGGGTATAAAGGGGATAAATGGTCATGGAAAAATACGATACAAAATAAACTATGAGAAAATAATAAAAATAAGTAATTGCCCATGACTTTGTATGAAAATCTCCCCAAAAGGTTGTATGGCTACATACCTGTTCCACGGAATAAGCTGTAATCCCTAGCCACATGCTATAAGCTGATTTAACTTAGCGCCGTCTTTACAGGACAATTTTCCTACTTTTGCTAAAATGCATGAGCAGATTTGTAAATCCAATTCAAAGTTTTAAAAAAGGACTAAGAACTGTGTCACCATGCAGTTTATCTTTCCCGTCCTTACGCCTCTTTAGCTAATACTTCAGGTAGCACTGTAACAGGAGGGAGTTCTTTTCTTTGCACAGATGAGTCTGTTACTTTTCTATGAATACATATTATATACACAGGCACGTCTAACCCTTTATAAGGAAAATTGTGATAGCTTTTTTAATGCTGATCTTTTTTTTTAAGCTTCATTGAGGTATAATTGATAAAACTGCAGTACAGCCAATGTGGTGATTGATACATATTCATCGTGAAAACATTCCCACCATGGAGTTTTAGGTGTTGACACATCCATCACCTCATGCCTCTTTTCTTTTTTCTTCTTTTCTTTTCTTTTCTTTTCTTTTCTTTTCTTTTCCTTTCTTTCTTCTTTCTTCTTTCTTCTTTCTTTCTTTCTTTCTTTCTTTCTTTCTTTCTTTCTTCTTTCTTTCTTTCTTTCTTTCTTTCTTTCGTGAGAACACAAGTTCTACTCTCTTGGCAAATCTCAAGTACACAATACAGTGTTATCACATAGCCAGCATATTATTTTTCTATACATTAGATCCTCAGACCTTAATTCATCTTGTAACTCAAAGTTGGTGGCCTTTCACCAGCCTCTCCCCGTCTCCCCTACCTCCCAGCCTCTGGGCAACCCCCATTCTGTTCTCTGTTCCCATGAGTTTGACTGAGGTGACACCAGACAACCACACGGTATTTGTCTGTCTTTGTTGGGCTTATATTACGTATTAGCATTATGTCCTCAAGGTTTATCTGTATTCCTGTAAACGGTAGTATTTCCTTCTTTTTTAAGGATATATATAAAACCTCACATTTTCTTGGTGGACACTATTCATCTATTGGCGGACACTTAGGTTGCTTCCACAGCTCGGTTATTGGGGATCTCACCACAGAAGCACAGGAATCTCTTCTCGCGCTCGCATCTGGTCTCTGCAAGGCAGTGCTCCCCTCACCTCTGGATGTATCCCCAGAGGGGCACTGCCTGTGGCTTTTTTCTTTACCTTCATGTTTTGAATTAGAAGCACAGTTTCATCAAAAAACCTACTCTTCCAAAATTGGGAAGAAAAAAAATAAGCAGAATCTATTTTCAGAAAAATCAGAGATAACTGACTTTTTAAAAAAAAGAAGTCTGTGGGAAAATATTTGTATTTACGTGATATGATGGATAATTTCACTTTCCTCCAATTACTCATGGACTTTTTCATTTTGGATAGAAAAGCTGTAACTACTATAGATAGTTTTGTTGTCAAGAAAGATAATTCTAGAAATGAATTAAAAGCGGCAAACCCCGTAAAGAAATCCTGGGCCAAAGAAGAACGTGAGTATACCCCGAGGCGATGTGGAGCACCGGACAGGCATCAAATGCCGACTGCGACGGGCACGCTGGGAGCTGTGAAGTCAGCAGCTAAGAACAAGATACGGCCACACTACCAGCAGATCAGGAGCAAAGTCCCTCTTTCTTCTTATGATTAAAAACGGAAGTCAAGATAAGGCGATATCTAATCTAAAAAACTCCTTTCTTTTATGGAAGAAAGAGCCAACATCTAAGCTCCATATAGAAAGAATGCAAGTACAAATAACTGATCAGCCTGTTTTCCTATCTGGGCTGCTTCACTACAATGAGTGTTCACACAGCAGCCCCCTGCGGGTGGGGGAAGAAAGGCCATTTAAAAGGGATGTCTAGCCATGAAGCTTCGGTGTCCTTGGGCCATTGTTAACACCCTTTCACATTTCATTGTGCATGTTAACAATAATGCATAAAGAGATGTCGCATGTGACGTGAGGATAACCTGAGAAAGTCAAACCTTCCCGTTACAAGCAATTGCAGGCATCTGAGAAGATGCTCATTCCCCACCTCACACTCATCCGGTGGCGAGGCAGTCAGTCGACAATACGCTATTGTCTCCAAAGAAACAGGAAGTGTGGCTTCTGCTTTCTTTATGGGAAAACTCTCACTTCCACAAATAATAACGTCTAGACGTGTGTCTCAGGAACAACAAGAAGACGCCCTGTGCAAGATGACACATTTCTGCTGGATTTTCTGCAGGGAGGTGTGGGGAAGGGGAGGTGTGGGCAAGGGGACAAGGGCGAGAGTGCTGGAGTGGGAGTGGTCGTGGGTCGCATGCCTGCCTCAGTGCCATGGCTGGACTTCCTCTCTCAGACCTCGTCTCTTTAATTAATTGTACGATCAACCTAAACACGTGCCCAGGCAATGCTACAGATGAGATTACCACTCATAAAGAGGCCCTTTTTCACCTGGGCTCCATTTATTTAGAAACTTTGTTTCAACCTTTACCCAGTTAGGACATCCTTGAAAACTTCTTTTTTTCCCCTCAAATTTCCAGAAATCCCACGAAATCTAAACATTATCATCAATGATGTTTTGGCCCAAGGGTATTGATTTTAATGGTGTACAAAGTTTCAAGATGAGCAAAGCTTAGCTTCCCCTTTCTTCTTCTCTATCCAGCTTTTAATGAATAAAAATGAAATGAATTTTAAAGCTATTTCTTGTAGGAAGCTAACTTTAAATGAATTAAGTTTAGTGCCTTATCTTGCACCTGAACATTCGTGCACGGCTGACCCTCTTTCTGGGAGGGCAGGACAAGACAACACTGGGGCCCTGATTAAAGCCACCCGCCCACACTAGGGTGAACCTATGCAGAATTATGCCGTTTCTACATTTGGTCCTCAGTGATCAAGGCTCACAGCAGAAACTCCTGGACTCCAGACGTCCACTATCTTCTTTCCACTTCCAAGACCAGACTACCCGGAGCATCTGGGGGAAGCTGTCTGCCTGTGTCAGTGGGCACCTTCTGTCTCATGACACCGCGCTGGTTCACCACGTCACTTGGGATAAAACCGTGTGACCTCTTGGCCAGTAGCCTAATCACAATGGGAGCTTCCACTCTTTTGAAGAATTGTTTGGAAAATCCAGGTAGATGGTGAAATGTTTTGAAAAGCACTTGTAAATGCAGGGTAACATTCTTTTGTGCATGCTTTGCCTTGCCAGGTGCATGATGTTAACCTGTCAAAACCATGGTGTTCCACGGACATTGGGTGGAATTGGTTTGCCAGAAAGCTCCTGTAGGCAGCCCCAGAGAAAATGAGTGAAATGGATGAAAAAGGGAAAAATAAAAATCAAGAAATGGTAAGAAACTGCTCTGGCTGGTGTTGCTCAGTGAATTGAGTGGCGGCCTACGAACCAAAAGTTCACCGGATCGATTCCCAGTCAGGGCGCATGCCTGGGTTGTGGGCCAGGTCCCCCGTTGCGGGTGTGTGAGAGGCAACCACACATTGATGTTGCCTCCCTCTCTTTCTTTCTCCCTCCCTTCCCCCTCCCTAAAAATAAATAAAATCTTCAAAAAAGAGAGAGAAATGACAAGAAACTGAAAGTAGAAGAAGTATGAATTACTACAAAGCACAATTTGACTTTAATCTAAACAAGTAAGTAGTTGTGATTCTTCCTTGAATGGCCGGTGGAAAACGTCCTGAGGGATCTGCATGTTGAAACACACCGTGAAGAACAGATCTGACTCCTGCCCTCGAAGGGCTAGCACTCAGTAGGGCTAACAGTTCATAAACAACGAAATGAAATAAAAGTCCAATGACTAATGCACACTGCGGGGAAAGAAAGGGATCGGAGATGTTCTTGAAAGTCATAGGCTATTTCAAGTTAATTGAATCAGTGCTTGCCTCAGCTTATTTTCTGCAACAAGAGATGCCGGAACACCCAGCGTGCCCACTGCGCTACTCTGAGACCCTGGGTAACAGATGCGGACAGTGAAACAGATGTCATGTCAGCTTTGAGCTGTTGATCCCCTTTAAGACCATGAAGTGCAACAGGACGGCAGCTGGATTAACCCCTCGGAAATCTGAATGTCGCTTCCATGGTGCCAAGGACAAGTCAAATGCCGCTGACCTTGTCTGATGCGCACAATGGAAAAACACGTATGGTGCTTTCATCACTCAACTAAGAACCTCAGCCCTGATTGGTGCGGCTCAGTGGGTTGGGCGTTGTCCCTCAAAGTGAAAGGTCGCTGGTTCGATTCCCAGTCTGGGGCACATGCCTGGGCTGTGGGCCAGGTCCCCAGCTGGGGACATGGGAGAGGCAACCAACGATGTTTCTCTCCTTCTCTTCCCCCTCCCTTCCCCTCTTTATAAAAATAAATAAAATCTTTTAAAAAAACTACTGTGTTCCATGTTTTTTATTCAGTTCCATCTCTAAATTTAATACCGTCCTGGTTCATGTCTGAGCCTTAAGCTGGTTGCTGGGTGGATAAAAAGAAATATAACTAACAGACATAAAAGGTAACGAATTATCTAAACTAATTGTTAGAAGCAAATGTGAGAATCATTCCCAAACAACAACAAAAAAGCCTGCTTATATTTTATTTGCAGACTTTGGTACTAATATTTGTGTATGAATATATTTCATGGCCTCAGAATTATATACGCTTAACAAAGTAATGTAGTAACAAGAGCTTGGACAAGAGCTGAATCCTAGAAACTGAAAACAGCATTTCCCCTCAAAATCTAAACATGCATCCCTCCTCCCTCCTAAAATAACCTTTCCTGCTTTCCCCGCCTCCCTACTAAAATGCAGGGAATCACCCATGAGAGTCCGGAGCGAACTCTGGTCCAAGTCCCTGTGCTCTGCCTCGGGCCGCACTCTCCCAGGTCTGACGGGGAGTCAGCAGTGATCCAGGGACTGCGCGGACCCGCCGCACCTGCGGGGCTGAGAGAGGCTGACTCAAATAAGCATCCCTGAGGGGAAGCCTTGGGATCTGCAATTCTGTCTTCTAGAACCTTCAAGTGCCATCCAACACAGCTCCAGATCTGGAAGTGCCCCGAGAACTTAGAGAAAGCAAACAGATAAAATCTTTTTGTTGGTGAAGGATTTAGTGTGTGTGCCTCTCTCTCTTCCTCTCTCTCTCTCTCTCTCTCACACACACACACACACACACACACTGTAAAAGTTCTACAGATGCAAAGATTATACCCAATATTTTGTGGCTTTGTGAGGGGAGGAGTTGAGTGGCTTTGGGCAAGTTATGAAGTTCACAGGGCTCTGGGGCCTCATTTACATGATGGGATAAGACCGTATGAAGTTTGAGAGGAGCAGATGAGATGCTATATGCAAGGCGCTTAGGACAGTACCTAGCAATCAGTAAACAACTGATACGTGACAGTTATTGTCATCGTCATCACCGTCATCATTAGTTTTTAGGAATTGCACCAAAGTGAGCAGGCAGGCCGGACACTGCGTAGCAGGAGAAGCCCAGGGGGCACGCGCAGCCGCTGCGGAGAGCGCCCAGAGCAGTGCCTGGGGGCGGGGAGGTCCGCCTCTATACCGCACATCCCCGGGCTCTGAAGGCAAAGGCTGCTGTGTGAGCACAAGGTGAAGGTCAGGGAGCCCTCCCCAGCTTTGTGACAGTCTCACTTCTTCCTGCTATTACGTGTTTGCTGGTCTGTATTCGCCCCCCGGGAGAGTTCCAAGGTTACCACCAGGCCCTAATCATTCTTCTCCATAATCCCTTGCGGCACAGGCCAGGCACACAGTAGGCCTACAGTAGATGCTGAGTGAGTGAATGCTCTCAGATAACTCTTCTCACAAGGAAATGTCAGGGGCTTTTAGGGAAGGGTGCCCTCCTCAGCCCCTGTCCTAGGTCACCGGCAGGGACAGTGACGTCTTTACCTCACCAGTAACCACAGTTAAAGATGTTTGTCACAGACAATTTGCAATTACGTGCAGTATATACACTCTGAAAAGCCAGGAAGGGAATGATATGGAATATTATCCTAGTGTAAAGCAATTCTGAAAGAATTGCTTGTGACACACCGTTGGTCCTAAGCTGCCCCAGAAAATTACACTAATTATTTATTTCAACCATCATTTTGGGGGGAGTGGGGGCTTATTTAGCTCCCAGCATTCCATTACAGACCGGAGACTCCAACATGGTAAGTCAGCCAGACCTTGATGCGCATGCCCTGACTTTCAATTAAAATCTAGAGACGTTTAGAGATGCTTCTAAAACTCACCCATCTGAAAAATCAAGATGTTTTTTTGGTTTGGGTTCTGTTTTATTTTTTTTTAAATTGCTGACGTGTCCATCTTTGATGAGCTCTTCCAGACAAAGAACTATTTCAGAATGATGTCCTTAGAAGACCAACCAAATTGAAATGATAAATATCATTGTCAGGGAGCACAAATCAATACCCCTCCGGCCCACTGAGTTCTCACGCTGCCCTCAGGAAGTGCACACGCCTTTTGGAATGTCCCCAGATTTTGTAGAGCTCCGCCAAAAACGCACGCTGGGCAACCGGCTACTTCAAGAAAACAGAAGTAAGGAGCAAGGAGGCCGAGGAGGACAAAGCCAAGGCAGTTGATAAGGGCCTCCCCTTCTAACTCGCGGGAAATGCTCCCCGCCCCCCGGCGACTGCGCCCCCCAGCGACTGTGCTCCTGCCTCCGCCCGTCTCTGCACCCACCCTCATCTCTGGGAGGTCCAGTGGGGTTTGAGATCACGGCCACATGAAAGGGAGGACCAGAAGCTCCTCCGTGGCCCTGATGCTCTGCCTCAGCCACTGAAAGCTATTAAAGCGCATTACAGGGGTCCAGGTTATGAACGAGTATGACCTCAAAAATGCTACCAAAAATCTGCAGTCTGCTCTGAAGTAATTATTTCCAATCAGGCCCAATGTTCCCCAATTCAAGTAGCATAATTAGTGAACATGGTGTTCTTTCCAACTTGCCCAGCAAAATGTACTTAGAGAATGAGACCAGAAAGACGAGCTCGGGGGGGGCGGGGGGACTGGGCAGCCTGGGCAGGGGCAACGGGACCGGGGCCCACCAACGGGGGGGCACAGCTCAGCATCCAGACTGGCGTGAACGCCCCAAGAGATCCGCACCCAGTGGCAGCCCGGCACGTGGCAGACACAAGTCTGCATCTGAATGGCTGCATGAAAAACCCTTTTCTTGGAGAAAGGGATGCTGTGGAACGTTTAGGATTCGACCACCTTCTCTCCCGCCCAGCTGTCAGCTCTGTGGGACCTCCCGTGGGTGGCCGGGCTGGGGCCACTCTGGTGCTGAATATGACAAAGGCACAGCTGGCAAGCTGCTTAGTATTCCTGCATCCAGGAGGATGTCACCCCGCCGTCACCTCTGTCACATCACTGCCGCTACCACCCCAGGAAGGGCACTGCAAACGTTTTCCAATATCAAGAGCTCCCCCCAGATTTCTAGAACCCAAATTCAAATTTGTATTTGTAGATTCGTTTCTGGATCCAGCCTCGAAACCTCTCACTCATTTTATTCCTCAGCCCCTGCTAGGCTCTATCTCTTGATTGTTGTTGTTGTTTTAAAGATTTTATTTTAATTATTTTTAGACAGAGGGGAAGGGAGGGAGAGAGGGACAGAAATCTCAATGTGTGGTTGCCTCTCATGTACCCTCCACTGGGGACCTGGCCGGCAACCTGGGCATGTGCCCTGACTGGGAATCAAACCAGCAACCCCTGGTTCATAGGCGGGTGCTCAATCCACCGAGCCACACCAGCCAGGGCTCTAGGTTCTATTTCTTTCTGGATGTCAGGATGGTCTGATGCAGTTTTAAAAGCATCAGAACATATTAAAATTTTAGTAAAAAATTATGCTTCTCCTAAGTTAGTAATTATCCCATTCATTTTCTATAACAAAGACAAATTACAATCCTTAACGCACTGGTTCTGTTGGCTCCTTCCTGGGGCCCAAAATCCTGCAGGACTCACTAATGCCCCCGGGGCAGAGTCCAAGGTATGTGGACTTTCAAGCTAGACCTGTCCTCAGGGGTCACTGAAGCCAAGGTTCTTCAAGTCACAATGAGAACACTGAAGGCCAAGGAGTTTAGGTGACTCACTCAGGGTCCACCAGGTCCCAGACCCACTGTCACCTCTTCCTCCTGCTCCAAGGTAACTAGGATCCCCTCCATCACATCAGGTGGTCCCACAGGCCACCCTTCCCCCTCAACACTGCTCCCGAGCCCACCCCTCTACTGCTTACGCCTTTCCTCTTCCAGAAAGAGAGCCGCACACCATTCTGTCCCTTCCTTCCTTTTCTCGCTGTCCTAGACTCTTACTCGGAGAGTCAACTATTTAGTATTTCTCCGAGGGAAGAAATCACCTCTTGTATTTGTCTTGCTGTGTAGGGTGAGCTCCCAGGCAGAGAGCAGGAACTCAATAACCCTTTTCATAATGGCGGGCTGCCTTGGTCTTCCCACCTCCGTACCTGCTACCTGCTCCACCTGGAAGGCTCTCCTTCCTCACCTTTGCTTGGCTAACTTCTCCTTCCTGTGAGCTGTCCTTCCTCAAAGGTCCCAGTATACCCGATGCTTCCCCTTCACAGCCCTCATAGAGTACAGGACTCTTAATCCTAACTGCCTATTGCTTTGACGAGTCTAGAATATAAACTTCCCGAAAGACACAGACTATATATTTCTTGCTCCCTATTGTATCCGCAGCTTCTAACGGTGCTTAGCTCAAAATATGTACTCGATAAATAAATAAAATGCTTCCTGAAAGAAACTTTAAATTTCTCCTGATGGAAATCAAGATTTTCCAACCACATCTCCAATCTCTCCCAGTTACTGGCAGGTGTCAGTCCAGCCTCCAGCCACCAGCCACTGAACAATGTGCATATTCTGACCTTAACTGCCTTTGGGCAGTGTCACCTTAAACCGGAAGGCCTCTCCATCAATCTCTGACTGTTGTCCCAATGGTACCCATGCTTCAAGGTTCAGAACAAGTCTTATCACCTCTAAGAAACCTTGCCACAGACCACGCAGATCTTCCCTTCTCTGAATGCACCCACTCGTGTCCACACGGCCATTCATCACCGATGCTTGTTGCTACGTGTCCACAGTCATCTCCCCCGTTAGTCTGACCTGGCCTGTGGGGCCGCCCCTCTTTCTGCAGTCAGCATTTACCCTCATTGAGGAAATGGTTACATACACAGTCTTGGGGCATCTCCCGGACCGTTGTTTTATATTATTGGCCTCTGTGCATTTTTGTCTTGGTGTCCTAATTCATTTATGACTTTTTCAAGGCAAGTCATGCTTCTGAGGTCTTTGATTCTCTGCACCAAGTAGGAGGTTAATAAATACTTCTTACTTGACGTGTTGGCTAGAAAGCAAACGTGTACAGGCTGAGAGAATTATGCAAATTACGAAAAAGTCACTTTTTCCAAAAGCGCAGTTGAAATTTTTGAATTATTAGAGGCTGTTTAAAAGATCTGTTGATGGTATAATTATACCATAATTTAATAAAATTACTTTCTGAATAAAGGTTATTTTTAAATAGAAACTTTTGTCCAGACGATAGAAAATCTGAATAAAAGAAAAAATGTAGGAGAAAACGAATAAAAAGAGCAAGAAAGAAAAACATATGCCCAAGACTGACACTCCCCACCCCATACCTAGTGGTGGGGTGTGCATGGCTGCAGCATCCACAATTGCATCAGTTAACTTTTCTTACAAGGTCAAGTTCATGGCTGAGTTACCATCATAGCTCCACAAAGGCCTGCCCAGCAACCGCCTACCCATGAACAAAACAATTCTCCCAGTACCGCAAGGGCAGGAGGAGAGGAAATCAATCTCTTTTTCCTGGTTTGCCATCAACATTTCCTTACAATTATTTTTTGATGTACTGTGTCTAACTATTCCATGTATTTATTTCATAGCTCACCATGCTCCTCCCCAAAATATGTCCAACAGCTGCTTTCCACCATAAATACAATCTTGGAACATAAATGCGTGCTCAGGATTCAAAAATTCAGGGTTCAGTAACCTAGCAACCAAATGCCAAGACCTCCGAATGTGTACCCTCCGCTGCCGCGTACCCACAGACCCCTAAGACGTCTGCAGACTCACTGCTCGAATCAGGTTGGGCTGATCCCAAATCAATACTGGCCAGCTATGGGCAGGTTGCAAAACACAGGAGGCTTTTTGCCGGGCTCCAGCAGCCCACGTGTCAAGGGCTATAAATAGGAAGTGTACGCCATACACACTACCAGAGCCCCACAGAGTGGCCAATTAGGATTCAACACTGGGACGATCCAAATGAGCTACATCTCACACATGCCAGAAGCTGACCACGGGGTCTAGTAGAAACCAACACACGTACCCAGGCCTGGGAGCATTCTGCCTAATGAAGACGACAAGAGGGGGGGCAGAAAAGGACACTTCAGTGTTTCACTGGAATGCATTAATGAAAGGTATATTCTCATCCCCCAGACGTACTCCACGAAATAAAATAAAGACTCATTTTAAAATAAGGCTCCCACCCTGGCTGGCATAGTTCAGTGGATTGAGTGCGGGCTGGGAACCAAAGTGTCCCAGGTTCGATTCCCAGCCAGGGTACATTCCTGGGTTACAGGCCATAACCCCCAGCAACCGCACATTGATCTCTCTCTCTCTCTCTCTTTCTCTCCCCCTTCCTTCCCTCCTTCCCTAAAAATAAAATAAATAAAATCTTAAAAAAAGAAATAAATCTTAAAAAAAATAAAATAAAATAAGGCTCCCTGCTGTGTAGCCTGTCCTTATCTTCTCTACCTTGCTTTAACGAACCTGCATTTCTGGGGGCACTTTAGTGAAAGGTCCTTCATTTCTTAAAAAAAAAAATACATGTTTTTTATTGGTTTCCCTCCCCTCCACCATAGTGAAGGTCACGATACAGGAAAACAGCATAACGGTGTGGGTTTTCTTAATCAACCCTTCCAGCAGTGGCAAAAAGAAATGACACGTGGGAGGCTATTTATTTGTACGTCAAGGAGAAAGTGAAACTCTCCATAGGGTGACACCACCATTCGTTTTCCCCAATGAGGCCAACAAATCAAATAGGAATAAAACAGAAGCCTCCCCTTCATCATTCACGGCGTAATGGGTTCTTGCTAGATTAACCAGTCTCTTTCCCTGTTAGACGCTCCAAAAAAACAGATGTACAGTGACATCAGCAAAACAGCCATAGACCATCAATCCACAAGACAGGAAGTGCAGCGGCCAGACTTGCATCGTTTTTAAACATTAGCTGGCTCCCGGCTGCTGGCTCCGGCTCTGCTGTGCAGGGGCTGGGCTCCTCCCCAGCAAGACGTGCCTTTGGGTAGCAGCAACGATCAGCAGGCTTTCTGGGGAGCAGTGCCCTAGCACACGAAGACCCCAACTTGCCTAAGCTCTCCAGGTCTGGTGGCTTAAGGCAAAAAAACAAAACAAAACAAAACCGCAGACCCACTGAATCCAATGAGAAGCTCCCAATGGTGCTCCTCTCCCCTCCACCAAATTTATTAGATGCTAGATACCAACAACACTCTGTCAGGAAGCCCAAAGATGGAGTGTGTAGGGCATCGGGGAGCCCTGGCACTAGGGTGTCTGGCTCTAGCATTGGCCATTAGGTTACCATGCTGCTTATAAGAAACAAGTCAGTTTAAGCCCTGGTTGGCTGAGCGCTCTGAGGTCCAAGCAAGAGGCATGGCCACACAAGGAGTGATACAGGCGCTTCTGGTCCTGGGAGTGGGGCAGGGGCTCACAATGAAAATGCCACCTCTACAGTGATGCTCAGACGATAGCAGGTGCGTGAGCACCTGCATTTTCTGTAGAGAAAATGGACACGAGGAAGACAAGAGAAGTGGGGACAAGCTGGAGACAAGGAAGGACACCTGCTCTCAGTGCCAACCAGGGATGGAGAGCTGGGGAACTCAGGGCACCCACTGGCCTCCCGTCCACCCCCTTTCCCATTTGTGGAGCCCTTCACTCATGCCACCTGAGCTCTGTCATCTGCCAAGGTCCACGCTGGATGCAACAGACGACACGGACAGCACAGTTCTAGAGGCCAGTCAAGTTCATCAGATCGAGGCCACCCCTGGAGAGATGAAAACGGGGAAGTGCCACCTTCAGAAACAGAGGTCCTTGCCCCATTTTGATCGCCCTTGCTTGAGAGTCACAGGGGTTTGGTGAACAAACACAAAATCGATGAAAGTTATTAGCGTATATTCAATGGTATTGATAACATAGTCAACCTCAGTACCTCTGGCTGGCACACCCACAATGCAGTTGAGTGTCCACTGAAGCTGCCTTTCGTTTGGGGTGTGGACATTTTTAAGGGGGTCCCATCCCTCCTGGCAGTGGTGTGGCTGCTAGAATGGGCGGTGCACGCCGGGGCCTGGGGACGCACTCAGTGACTTCCTCCTGCCTCTTGCAGGTTCCTCCACCCCCGTCTATTTCCAGCACTGCTTCCCAACACGGTTTTGAATTAAGTCTGCAGCGAAGATGTCTAGAGAAAAGCAGTGACAGTTTCCGATGGAAATGTTGCGATTTTGTCTCTGACTCGGGCTCTCTGGGCTTTCTTTGTTGTGGGAGGGGCTGCATGGGGAGTCGCAGGGTGGAAAACAACAAAAGAACAGGAGAGAAATGGGGTGGAAGGGAAAGACACGCTGAGCAGCTGGGGGCGGAGGGAGGAACCTGGAAACAGCCAAAGTCAAAGGCATAAAAATCAAAGAGAAGGGAACAAGCACACAAGCGTTACGAATGCTTTCTCGGGCAGGTCAGCGCAACCTCTGCACTCCGGCGTGTGTAGAGTTTCAGGAAGCCTTTTGCCATCCCTGCGGCCACCCCCACCCTCCCCACGCCTGCTTCAGTGTCTGTCTCCAGGACACACCCTGAGTGACAAACACAGGAGCTCTCTTACTCACCTAAAAAAAACAATCTATCCCCAACCCCTAGCAAAGCGACTGAGGCATAGAAGGTGCTCAACACGTTTGCCAAATCTCATGAATCCTGAAAATGAAGGTGTTACTCAACAGACACCGGCCATAACAATCCAGGGGCAGCTCTGGGACCTTAAACGGACAGCACGACAAACAGTAATAAATTCTTCAGTAAGAAAGGACAATCCGTCAGTCCCTGGGAAATAAACAAGGAAAGCTGCGTGCAGGTTCTCTCGATACTCCACGAGGCCAAATCACACACTTCTGCACCCACCTCAGTCCCTATGGGTGCAGGTTTAACGGTTTGTACTCTCTGACCTACAAGCATTAAGGCAAACCTTAGAAGAGTCTGATTTACCCTTCACCTTGTCCAAGAACAACTTGCATGTTGGGAAAATACAGCCCAGCCTGAACCCTGCCAGTTCATCAGCAGTTCGACTGATGAACTGCTTCGATATCAGACTTTACTAAATACATTCCTTCCCGGCCCACTTGCTAATTTTCTTTTCTAGTGAAGATGGGAGAAACGGACATGAACATTCAGGGCCCTGGAAATGTCTATAATATTAACATTTCCAAGAAAGGAATCAAGATTGGAAAACAAAAGTGCCTCCAGCCAGAGGGGAGAGGGGAGGGAGTTTCAGGGGAAAGGGGGAAGGGTTTGCAGGAACAAGTATAAAGGACACGTGGGCAAAAACAAGGCGGGGGGTGGAAACTGGAGGGAGGTAGGGAGGGTTGGAGGGGTGGGCTGGGATGAGGTAAAAGGCAGAAAACTGTACTTGAACAGCAATTAAAATAAAATAAAATTTAAAAAAAGAAACCAAAGTGCCTCATAACTATCAGCACAAGGCGATATCCATAGAAATCAGCAAGATAATCTTTATGCAAATACAATTACCACTAAGATATTCTGGGTTTGTTTTTAAACCATCCACTTGGCTTTATTCAAGGAATGGGAAAACCTTTAATAGAATTACCTCTAAAACAGAGAAACCTGATAAAAGTACAAATGCTACTCCAATCCCTATGTATTTAAATTTGCCACAAAGTCATTTCCGCGAGAGTTAATTTCTCACTCTTGTTGAAGTCCCAGCATTCTATCATCATTTTTGTTTACTGAAGCAACTTTTAATTCCCCTTAAGCCCCAAGGGAGCGTAGGTTTGATTCTTTTCAAGGCATATATTTAGAAATGAATGAAAATTAACTTTGTTATGAGAAAATTTCCAGTCTCTTGTGATAACTTGTAACAAGTCAGACTGCTGTAAAAGCCAGAGCTGGTACAAATAAATGAAGATGTTAAAGTGACATACTTATGGAGCATTACGTCGAATTACAGCAAAGTCAAAACCATTCCCATTTACTATTCAGTACAAGACTGCCAAGCATAATATGTAGTTTTGGGGGGGTTGTGTTTTTTTTTCTTTGCTTCAAATAGTCTAGATCTAGCAGTATATATGTTAATCCCTTTAGAGAAGATTTCTTTTACTTGTTTCCCCAATTGGGACCCAACACAGATGAACAAATGCCTAGGAAATTATGACAAACCTTTTCCCCCTATCAATCTTTGGTTAAACTCCCCAAGAGAAGCAAATATTAGCAGAAGATGGACAAAAGGGCAAACACCATTAGAACAACCTGTACCCTACACCACAAAACAGTAGTACTTCCTCTACTGGGATCACTCGCCCAGCCCTCAGATACCTGGCCCCCAGGCAAAGCTCCATGAGGGCAGGACCCAGGGTCCCCTCGGCCATGCAGCCCCCACACCAGGCACAGGACACTCAACACCACCTCCAGAGGCAGCGTAGGGCAGTCACACAGATTGGGAAAGACTCAGGCTCTGCTACTTACCAGCTATAAGGTCCGGAGAAAGTTAATTAATCTCTTTAACCTCAGTTTCCCCTTCTATAAAATGGGCATAATACCATCTACATGGTAGGAAAGTTCTGAGCGTTGGAAGCCAAGTCTACAAAGCAACTGCCAGGATCCAAGCACTGAGTAGACACTTAGCAGAAGCTAGCTACATCTTATAAATACGTGAATATACATTAGGAAGTACATATGCTTTTGAATGATAAAAATGGCTATTACTGCCTAAATAATTCTTATACTAAGCTTCACTCCCATACGAAAGCCTCGGGACTCTCAAAGCTGGTGCGATCCCTGTTTCCCCGTATCTATGTTATATCCCATAATAAACTGGATCGAGAACCCGGGAATCTATTACCCTGACAGCCGGCACCATGCCCATCGCAGAGGCACAGAAGAACCGTGGGCAGAGATGCCACAGTCCAGAAGAGTCCGCCGCGCACTGCAGTGACGACACCTTTTGCTGAGTGAGGCCCCAAACCAACTGTGCACACGAAAGACCACAAGAGGTCAGACTGCCCGAGGCAGATTGACTCCACTTCCGAAGACGAGGCTGATAGAAACCTCTGTAAAAAATATTTCTGTCCCACTCAGTAGCCTCTGCTCCCTCCGGCCAGAGTCCAGGTCTGTGCTCCGGGTTCCCACACCACCTGGCTTGCGTCTCCGGTGCACAGCTGCGCACAGTCCAGCCTGTGCACCGGCAGAGCCCACGTACCTTGAAAGAAGGTAAGCAGTTTTACTGCTCTTCGCTCAGCAAGTCCCTGTTGACTGTACCAATTTTCCTTTCAAGATGGCAGATGCAATTCTAGTCTCTTCTATGTTCCCAACAAGCTCCTTCCTATGAGGAACGTGACGTTCAGAATACTCGTTACATGTCTTCACAGGTGACTGCTTCCGCAGTAACTCCCTCTCCCGGAGCGTTTCTTTACAACTCTAAAATCCTGGCGGCAGAGTTATCATCACGATAAGGCAAGAGATAACGTCAAGCCAAAAGATCACCATCGCCTTCTCCAGGAAGCTTCCCCAGAGGACCTCCGCCTGGATTGGTCTCCTCGCTCTCCCCACACACTCAGACCATTCATTCATTTTGTTCGGTCAATAATTACCCTGCGGTGGGCCGGCGCTAGACTAGGCACACCTGGACATATAGAAATGGATAGCTGAAAGTGTTCGTCTCTAGTGGAGTGATGGGTAGTGGGTAAAAGATGAGCAATTAAGAACTGTGCAGAGCGCGCACAAAGCCAAGTGAGGGAGATGACGTCACAAGGCATGCCTGCATGGATTCAAGGGACAGTGTGCAGAAGGCAGAGTCTGAGTTGACCCTTGGAGAATTTTAACAGGAAAAACCATCCAATCTGGGACTCGTGCTGTCATGATTGTTTCTAAAGAGGAAGAAGGGCACTATCCCTACTGCAAGGGAATAGAAACAGATCATTGAAGATCAAGTTTCTATCTCAGAGGCAGCGCTTCGTATTGCCTTTCATTTGATTCATTAAAGAGGAAGTCACATGTAAGCAGGAAGCAATGGACGGAGGTCAGGCGGCAGCCTGACAGCTCACGGCGAGTAAGGACCAGGCTCAAGAATATATTCCGCCCAGAGAATTATGTCGTTTCCTGGCGTGTTTTCAGGCACTATGAAAAAGCTGGAAAGTGTCTGACCTTCGCTGTCCCTTAATCCCTGAAGCTTCACATGTGAAAACTAACAGCTATTTCTTGAAGAACAAGTCAAACACAGCAGTTACAAACAAACAACCCCGCGATGAGAAACCAGTCTGGGTGAAGCTTTCTTCAGGAATTGGAAACCAACACAGGTGGCAGAGTCAAGCCAAGTCAGGGCTCTGGAGCAAGTAGAGGATTTTCACGTCAGTACGTTCAGCAAACCAGTAAAAAGACAGAACGCTGGCCCACCAGCCTGTGTTTACCCTGGATTATTTCCTCTAGGAAAATGGAACACCAGTTTTCTGAGAAAGGGACGTCCAGTAAAAATGGGACACGAAACCATACATGGGTCAATACATTCAGATTTCATGGAAAGCAGAGAAGGAATTGCCAAACTGAAGCAAAAGGACGTCAGAAGCACTGCTTTCTGCTGCACCTGCACCTGCACCCAGGCAACGCTGCATTTGCCTGGGGCTTCAGAGATGCCCACGTCGTAATGAACAGTGAGCACAGAGCGGTCCCCTCTGTTGCGAGCATCTCTGGGGGAGGGAATGGGGCTCGGTTAGGTCTTCAGTATAAGCCTGGCTGCAACACAACTCTGGCTTCCTCCCCGCAAAGTGATGTGGGCTGTGGTTCCCCCCACCTAAAGACATTTCACAGTGTGCTGCCTAGCCCTATGATTTCTTCTAGAAACAGGTTGTGCCTCCTTGTCAGCCAGCTTGTTTACCATTTAGGAGGGAAATAACCCTGGCGGACTAGAGACCATTGGCCTCTAGAACACAGCCATTCTCCCAATAAAGGGCCACTTATGCTTTCTTCTGATGGCAAGTTTTCCACTCATGAGGCCGGGGAAAGCTTTTAAGGCACAAACAACGGCCGTGAGGCAAGGCGACCAGATTGTTTGAAGGCCTTAAAAATTGCACGTCAGTAGAGCGGTTTGTAATAGCAACTGCTGGGTCACCAGAGAGAGGAAAAATGCAAGATGCAGTTGATGCTCCCACCCCACATAGCCTGAACAATCGCGCTGGCTTGCTGTGACACCATAGATAAAAGGGTTTGTCGGGTTTGTGTTCTTTAACTTCAGAAAGGCCAGCCAAAGTTCGCTCTGAGCCATCAGCCACACAGACGCATAGTGGAAAGGTGAACAAATCAGGGCCTTCCCACATGCACACGGTGATCACGCCCTCGTCTTGCCACCGGGCCAAGCTGAGGGCAGGCTGATATTACATGAGGCAAGTAGGACCTCACTTCGCAAGCAGGAAAACACAGAGCTCACTGTGGGGGCAACCCTTCCTTCTGCCGTTCCAGACAAACATGACGTCATCCAATGACACGTAAACAATGGCGACCCCGCCGGGGAGATGAGACGTGGGATGTCCCCTGGGACGGATGGATAAGAGAGCTGGTCTCCCAGCCACACTTGCAAAGGAGGAATTTGGTTCTGATGCAGGCTGTGGGGACTCCGAGCAAATTTTCTGAAAGGAAACACGCCCCATTCGTAGGAGACAGGACGGAGAAACCATCACGCCTGCCAAGCAAGCCTTCCATCTTGTCGACGAGAAAGCGGCACCGTCCAGGAGGCACCGGGAGCACACCTACGCTGCACGCACACACGTCTAGTGGGAGTCCAAGCAGCATCCTGCGCACGACCCGAGCAAATTTCATTCAAGTGGTTTGTTTTGGCCGTGGCTTCCGATTTGAACGGCAAAGGCAAAGCCAAAGATCACTTGGGCACTGATTAGTGCTTTTATTCATCTCCAGTAACGAGCTCACATTAATATTTACCGCTAAAAACAATTATTTATAAAGGATGTAATCACTCAATGGAACATTTGTTCACGAAGTTTATAAACATGGAAAACTTCGGCTTTCTGATGCTCAGAATTCACTAATGGCCTTCTTGTAAACTTGCAGCAGAACAGGCCACCAGCATGCAACATACTCACTTTGGGGGGAATTCTGTCGTTAACTTTCAGTTCATTTGTTTTTGAGCATGCTGTGCAACCCCGCTGAAGTTTTAGAGAAGTGTGTGTGTGTGTGTGTGTGTGTGTGTGTAGAATTCTTTAGAGCCGTAAAGCAGAATATGGTTGATGGCCGATGGGCAGATTGAGATTAAAACCAATGTTTCAAAATCGGGTAAAACCGTAAAATGTTCTTTAAAAAGGCACAGCAATTATTTTTATGTGACTCATTTTTTTAACCATAGCTTTAATAAGCAATTTTTATACTGACGAATTCAGAGGTAAGCTGAATCTTTTCTCCCCCTCCACCCTCATCGCTGATTTTTAAGGAACAAAAGAACTCATTAGCACAAAAAATGAGTTAGTTTTTCTCCCTGACCTTTATAAAGCCACTCATCCAGATAAAATTTAATTGAATTTAATATTGATATGGACATAGCGGAGGACAGGAAAGTTAAAGCAAAAGGCAGGCAATTTGGCTGTGTGTTTATTTTGATAAACTTTCTCTAGCTGTGTGTGTGTTTTATTGTGTGTGTGCACTTTTGGGGGCATGCCACAACCTGCCAGTACCTTACTGGAACTGTCAGTTCTGCTAATGTCATCACAAAACTCACAAATGTCTCACTCTCTGTATTTATGGCATGTTGACATCCATTAAAACATATAATCGGGCAGACAACACAGTCTACCACTGACACCCTTCACTGACTTAGTGCTGCAGGTGAGTTGGCTAGACACCTACCAAGTTATGATTGGGGCCTGGGGGGCGGAGTCCCGGAGAGGGCAGCCAATAGGCTTAAAGGGCTCCTTAGAGGGTGGGGGCCGTGCTCCCCATTTCACTGACCCCAGTAAATCCAGTAAAAGAGCACTTCTCTGATTCACGCCCGAGTGACAAACCCTTTGGCAACCTCTCTGCAAGATGACCCACACACCATCCCCTCAGTGACAACGGCAGGCGCCCACCTGTGACCTCACTGTGGTAAACAAGTGACTCATACTCCTGGAATGGAAGACACCACATGCCCCAATCCTACCACAAGATGCCTGCCTCTGTCTTGTGGTCTGTGTGTTGATACCCAGACCCCACACCCCAGGCAGGGAGACTCTCCTGAGGTTTCCAAAATCCGGTGTAAGCCTTCCTCTCCCAGTTTCAGGACTCAGGGCTAGCACACCCTGCTTTCGGCACCGTGACTTGGCCTGACGGGGTTACTAAAGACCCGAGGTGTGTTACGTGGAGATACATAATCGCACAGTTAGATACAAACCCCCAGCTGCTCATCTGTGGGCTTATAAATAGCTTAGAGATAGAGATCTTAATTTTGACTGGCGTAATGTGAAAATCATTGACAAAACCTCTCCTGACTAAAACTGCTCTCAGAAGATTTAAATATTAATTTTCTGGGAAAGTGGGTCCGCTATAACAATATTGAGTTCAGGGGTTCTTGGGTAGTAAGAAATCTAGTTAAAACCCTATTTTTATGGCTAAAAATACTATAACAGAAGTTTAAAAATAAAATTCGAATAACTTTGGGAGGAGAATAGTCTTACTTCAAAGCCTTTACCCACTTATTTTAAAGGGAAGAGTAAGAAATGGGGGAGAACAGAGGAACCTGGAAAGGGACGAAAATAAGTCCCCAAGAAAAACTGCAGCTTGAAAAGGGTCTCTCGCCTCCCTGCTCAGGGGCCGCTCCGCACACATCCCCTCTCTTAAAGGAATGGGGTCCACGAGAAAAAGGAGCCCTGTGGTCTCCCAGCCACTATCTCCTCGCAAGAGCTCAAGGAGGTGCCCACATGTCGGAAAGAGCCTCTAGAGGTCAAGGTCAGCATGCATTCAGCAACCACTTATGAAACACTCATGCCCTTAGCACCAGGCAAAACCTAGACAGTCTGGAAGATGCTGTGGAGGTACTAACAGGTGGGCTTAAAGCTCTGCAGACAATTATAAGGCAATAAAAGACAATGACTCTTAATGGCAGTATGTGCCAATGGCAGAGGGAAGGCCCTGAGAGAAGGGTCATAGAGACTAGAAAGGAGACTAGAAGGGTCAAGGCGGCAGTATTCCCCACGCTGTCAAGATGGGTGGGCTAGGGTGGTGGCAGGGGGTGGGGACTTCCAGGTGGAGTGAATGTATAAGCAAAGCCCAGGAGGTTTGACAGATATACCGTTCTCTAAGCAGGTCCAAGGAGGGACTGTCAGGGGACCGGCCGGGTCAGAGAGGGAAGAGCTTGCTCAGGCCCGTGAGCCACTGATATCAGCAGGAAGGCAAAAACACCCGACTTCCATGTTAGTAACATCATTTCTGGGAACAGAAGGGATTGGGCTCCAGGCAAGGAAGTTGGTAAGCAGGTTTTTGGGGGGCAATCCAGGAGCCAGGGGAGAGGTGGTGCGCCTCCACACTAAGACACTCTGCCAGGTCAGGAGGGAACACCAAAGATATCATTTAGGAGGTGAAATGATGAGAACCTGATGGCTATTTAGATGCCGGTTTTCAGGTAAGGAATAAAGGAAAATCTAGGGAATTCAAAGGTATTCGGCACGAGGAGCAATTGGGCCCATGGTAGAACCATCGCCCCAATGTGGTATCTGTGAGGTATCCGCGGAGGTACAGAGCAGACAGGTGAATGCGCAGGACCAAAGCCCCGGACAGAGTTGTGAGCCAGAGGTCAGACACGAGACCCCAAATGTGCAGGTAGAAGTAAGAGCTACAGAAGTGATTGTTCAGCACAGCACGCAGTGTGGAGGTACTAGACCTTCTTGAATCACGGACCCTTGAGAGTCTGATACATGGGATGAGGCTAACCACTACCGACGGGACGAGCCGCATCCCTACAAAGATGTAGTTGCGTATATACACACACAGTGTGAACGCCAGGGGAACTACACAGCCTTTGAAGCTCATCTGTGAGCTCACAGATTAAGAACTCCTAGTACCAAGCAAGAAGAGAAGGGGGCTTAGGAAGGGGAACGTTATGAAACGGCACAGAAGAAACCGTGAGAGCGGTCTGGAGGTGTCAGGGCCTTGACCGTGACTGCAGACCACTCTTTCTAGACGTGCACATGGAGTGACAGGCAGGATGCAGGCAGGGCCGGGCTTCCATAAAGAGTTTTGATTGTTGTTGTTTTTAATTTGTTTCTTACGTAAAATTTCAAACATATTTAAAGTAGAGAGAACAATATAATGTGGCCCCTTGGACCTATGAGTTGGAACTTCAAAGTTCAACTCATTTCATTCATTTTATTTCTCAACGATGATCAACTTGCTTCATTTCACTCCCATCAGTTTGTATCATTTCACTCCTAAATATCAGTATCTATCTCTGAAAGGACCATACTAAAACAACACAAGCATGCCACCATCATCACATCTTTAAAAAATAACAAGAACCTTTAAAATCATCAAATACCCAGTTGTGGAAAACTTCCTCCCAGTTGCCTCCTACTTTTTCATGTTCTTTTCAGTTTGTTTCAATCAGGAGTCGAATAAGGCCCTCACGTTATAACTGGCCGATGAGCCTCTTCAGTCTCCTTTAATCTGTAGGTTCCCCTTGCGTGTCTGTCCTCCTTGGCCCACTCGGTCATTTACTCTGTGTAGGTTTGTTTTGTTTTGCTTTGGTTTTTTTTCAATCCTGACTGCACCCTGGAAATACCATTTAATGTTCATTTTATCCCTCTCCGTCCTGTAAATTGGTACTGGGATACAGAGATTCGATTCGATCCAGGTTCCATATTTTGGCAACAATACTTCGTAGGAGGTGTGGAGTTCCATCAAGAGACATACAAGAAGAGGATTTTTTTTTTAAATAGGGCTGACAAATCATGCCCATCTGCTGTGGGGAAGAAATGAGGTTGAAGAATAGGAAAGAACGCAGCATGAAAGACAGTGGATAATAAGGGAAAAAAACACAGAATATACAAAGCAGCTGCACACTCGACTCTTCGAGCACCAGGTTCCAGGACCACCCCAGAGTCCTGGGCTGCTCTTCATGGACTCAGGGCAGTGACTGGCACCCCCCACGGCGGTCCTAAAGGCACCAACAAGACTGAATTAGTTTGCATTGACTTTGGTGGAGAGTGTGAAGTATCTCCTAAACTTCAAAAAGTCTACCATTAAAATTTCCATAACTAGAAGTTTCTGTGCCTGAAGAGTTAATCTCCTCGGCAAATTGACTACAGAGGCGTCTCTGCCGCATCACCCACGTGGGGAACTATTCTGGCTTGTAAACACAAGAGCCCCTAAAACCACATCCCTTGGCCCGCCAGGGAAATATTTAGCCAATAATCTAATGTTGATGTAAAGCAGGAATAAAGAGATCCAAGGCTACACATACAGTTTTAATTCATTTTCACCATTAACCTCATGTGACATTTTTGTCTAGGGTCCCAAGCTTTTGTTTTACAAAGTGTACCTACAGGAATCCCGGGGCCCCCATAACGGATGCCCCCTTAGGAACACAGTCATTCATTCTACCAACTTGTCTCCCTGATAAACCGGTCTCATCGTCGGTGACCCTCCTTCTGCCCTTGCCTCAAAACGACAAATTCTATTTCCACGTCTCCAGCAAGTGGGTTCCGACTCACCGCGTGTTCTCGCGCACTGTAATTACTCTGCCGTCAGAAACAAACGCCAGGTCTAAAAATAAAGCACACTTTAATTTAAAGCGCAGGAGTATCGGGTTAAAAGAAGGGGGGACTCAGATACATTCATAGGTTTTCCATGATAAAATTTTACATCTGAAAAACTTTCATCTGAAAACAAGCCTGTTGATGTCATGGGGATAAGTGGACAAGTTAGCAATCAAGGAGCGCTTCCCAGAGGCCAGTCCAGAGGCCGGGGACCGTCCTCTGTGAAATGCCAAAGCTAAGGGCAGCCTGTTAGATTTTCCATGGCACTTCAGTCACCTACCTCGGCCTGACTCAAATGGTACCTCTGCTAGGAGGCCTTTCTGCCCCCATGGGAGTACTACTAGTGCACCATCCCGCCACTGTCCCTTCCTGGGTCACACACAGCATTACAACACGCATCACGCTACACACGAACAAGCACTACGTTCAGACCAGGTGCTCCCGTTATCTCCCTCACGCATGTGCACTTGGCACACACGCTTCGTGGTGCTTCTCGTGTGTTTGTCACACGTTGGAGTGAAGCACTTTCTTAATCTTCCTCCCAGCAACCTCGTGAGGGGGGCCGGAAGGACAGAGATGATATATCCTTCTTTTAGATTATATATCCCTCCCTTATTTTCACATGAGGAAATCCGATTCAAAGGTATGTGACCGCCCCCAAGTCTCCCTGGAACCCAGTCCATTTTGAAGGGAGATGAGAGAGAGGGCCAGCAGCCCGAAGAAGATTCACAATCCTCCTTTGCAGAGGCTGATGATTAGGCGTGGGGAGATCTTCCCGGGGCTGTCCTCCGTGGGAGACGGAGCCGTCCCCAGAGATACACGTTAAGCAAACCGGGACACCAAAGGCATTTGAGGAGTACTGTTCCCACACGCACCTAAAGGCAAGAATTTTCTAATTGAAAGCATTTTCAATTACCAGCTCATTCTAAAAGGCTGTGGCTTACTTCGAATCACGATGGATGATGCTGTCCACAGACACACAGCCTGACCTACCTGGCCTCCTCCCCTCCTGCCCGGAAAGGCCGGGAGGCTCTCTACATGTGGTGGAACCCAGCGCACGCCAGGCTTTGCTTGGATTTCAGGGCCTGACGCCCCCTTCCAGGGACAGCGGGCCAGGGAGAACCCACTCTGGCCCCACCACCCCTTCTGCAGCATCAGGAAAGGGAGCTAGTTACAGGGACATGATGCAATCAAGTCCTAGGGACTTAAGCACTGTCCCTCAGGCACACATAAGGGGTTGGGAAGGAGGGGTGTGGACCCCAGAGGGATGAATCACCAACTGTGAAATTAGCAGGGGCAATAACTTGGGGTGAAGAATTCTCCCAGTACCCCTGAAATAATACCAACTTGGCAAACTCTTCTTTTGCAGTTGCTGTGTTTATAAAAAACAATTTTCGCGTTGGGGGCTCCGGGAGACCACGACAGGGCACTGTTCAGGATGACGGCTATTGGAGACCCAGTCACCTCCAGGGGAGAAGGGAGGGTAGTCAGCGTGGTATTTATAGACTTGCCTGCTGGTGGAATAGAAAATCTGGCACCCCATGGCGAACAACATTTGGGATTTTAAAACCAGGTAACCACTCACATCAGAACACCTACTGCACGCCCAGCTCCCAAACACCGAAAAGCAGCTTAGGGAAGACCTAACGCTGCACAGCATCAGCTCACCCAGAGCTGCTCAGGCAGGGCACCCAGGCATAGCCCACGGGAATAAGATAAATTTGCACATAAGGAGCAAACAATGCTAAGACTACAGCACCTAAACCTCAGGGAGGATCTTGCGAGCAGGGGAACTCCTTTCAGGAAAACACGCAGCGAGATTCTTTATTTAGTTGCTTTGCTCATGGTTCACTTCACATTCGGAGCCCAGCCTAGTGCTATTGTTATTACGAACTTCAAACTGTCGGGCTTCACACGCAGTAAGACAGGGCAGAGCAGAGACAAAACAAATTAAAAGGTCGCACTTAGCATTAAATTATTTAATGTGTCGATGATCTCAGTGTTAAATTCCATCACTGGCAGCCACCCCACACAGCGCTGACCAAGCCACACGTTCATGGAAACCCATAGGCCGCTTGTCATGCTCCTTTGATTTAGAACTGGGTTCTTTTTTCATGGACACAAACATGTTTTGTTCAGCACAGAATGTATCCAGGAAGATGGCGATAAAGATCAACCATAGAAGAATAAGAACTTTAATCTTAACAATCAAGTAAGGGGGTGAGGGTCCTGACAACATTCCTAGGTCTAAGCAAAGTCACGACCCAGAGAGCAAAAATAACTTCTCCGTCACCTAAGTCATGGGATTAGAGCCAAACTGGTGAACATCACAGGGAAACTCATGTTCAATTGTAAGTAAAACTCGAACAGTTCTGGCTCCCTCCGGCTGCCTCGTCCCTGGAGGTTGTCAGCCAAGGGGAGGGGGTCGCCACCGTTCACGAGGGTCAGTTAGTGGGAGACAACTTCACAGGTGTCCCAGATGTCCTGGGTCACCTGTTATTTCCATTGTGCGGATGAGGAAACAGAAATTCAGAGAGGCACACGGCCTGGCCAAGGCAGATGCTAGAAGCACCAGAACCTATATTAAACGAGGTCCATCTGACCATAAGATCCTTCCCAACTCAGAGAGTCTATGCTTGTAACGGTTGTTACGAACGACTACCATTTCACCGAATATTTATGGTGTGCAAGCTTCTAAGCAATTGACATACACTTGCCCATTTAAGGAAATCGCCACCGCAGCCGTATGAAGCATTCTATTGGCTCCGCAAATCCATGGGACACTCAACGACAGGGCTGTTCCGTCCACGGACAGCAACAGAATCGAATGGAGCCCAAGAGTTTGGCTGCGATATTCCTTGATATCCACTTGTAATGTTACCAATGAATACCCACCCCTGTAAACATGAATACTTGCTGGACATGAACACTGCAAAAGGTGCCTACGTCTTTCTTCAATTATTGTCAAATTCTTTGACATGCTTCTAAACCAAGTCCGAACAATCTGATAGTATCTTGGGTTTCCAGCAGCTTTAGATACACTAACAAATTTGCAATGAGCTCAGAACCGTACATTTACTAGACAGCATAACCAGGCAGTATAAGCACGTTAGGATCTGAATAACGGTTATGATCGGCAGCTCTGCTGACTCACCTGCAACATGGGGATGACGCCACCCACCTGAGGACTGGTGCGTGAGATTTAACTGAAGTCATGGATGCGCACCGCTCTGGCATATGACATTCACATGACATTGCCACCGCCTCTTATTTTGAAATGGGGGTCTCTTAGGTAGCGTAAGAGTAGAAGAGCTAAGAAACTAGTGAATGAATTCAAACTGTGTTACAAGACACAAAAGCACAAGTCTGGGATTGAGCCTCTGATTTGGGGACAGATCTGATATTTGTTTGATTTCTAGACAAACCAGATGCTTCCCTTCTTTTTTTTTTTTAAAGAGGAACATTAAAAAATAGTACAATCTCTCTCAGTGTAGGAAAGGTTTAGGAAAAGAGCTGTGGGAATTAACTAATGGAGAAGGAGAAGTGAGAGATCCAGCACAGTTCAACAAGGAATGAGGAGAAACACGGTAATTCACTAAAAATAACTCAATCACAAAACCAAGAGGAAGCTGCCTTGAGGTAAAAATGCATATGTATCCCGGGAATGGAAATTTCCACTGACCAAACGAGGACGCTTTCTCCCAGCAGCAGACTTGGAACTGGAAGGAAGTGCTTCTCCCCGATGCCTCTCCGAAGGCTGGAAGTAGAATTTCAGTTTCCCTAGGACGTCGGGTCCAACAACAAAACCAAATAGGACTCTTCTGTTCAAACTGTAGGGAGAACTTGGTACGACTCTCCCCACCCCCCACCCTGTATCTTTGATGTCTGTCTGGCGGCAACATTCGAAAGGAAATGCAACCTCTCTAGGACCTGATTTTTTGGGGAAACATAGAATCTGGCTGGTCTCTCAGCCAGGCCCCTTTAACTGTAAAAAGTAAGTCAGGTCTCCCAAAAAATTTTTTTAAATGAATGCTTAATGCATAACTTCATGCTACATATTTTTTATCGATACTTTTTTTAGAGAGAGAGATAAGTTGATTTGTTATTGCACTTACTTATGCCTTCACTGGCTGATTTTTTTGTATGTGCCCTGACCAGGGGTTTGAACTCGTAACCTTGGTGTATAGGGATGATGCTCTCACCTCCTGAGTTACCCGGCCAAGGCCAATACCGCATACTTTTAAGTGACACACACTTCATAAACTTTACAAAACACTCCTCTCTCCTTCTGCCCTTGTCTGCATGCCTCTCCCCACCCAAATATATATATATATATATATATTATAAATATATATATATATATTATAAATATATATATATATATTTTGGATTTATATATATATAAATATATATATTTATTTATATATATTTATTTAAATATATTTTTATATATTTTGGAGATATATATATATATATATTTTGGATTTTCACATTATGGCCTTTAAACTGTCACAGGTGGAGATGTTTTTCCAAACCCACTGTATTGGAATATGTTTGTTCAACCTCTTAGTAAACCATTCAAAGCAGCTTTTAGAATCATCAGATTTCCTCAAGAAAATATTTACAGGTTCCTCTAATACTAAAAAAAGAAAATAAGGCAATCGATATATTGCCCGGTGCTATCTTAAAGCAAGGTTCAATCATGCTGATTGCTGCCCACACTCTCGGTATCTTCGGCAGAGAAATCAGATATCAATCCCCCCTCCCCCGCCCCGTGCTCCCGCGAGAACCGCTCCACAATCCAGCTCAGTGGCTCCTCACTCTCACCAGACCCACCCCCATCAGAACAGGGGAAGTCAGAAGCAAGAAACAAGTCTCATATTAAGTCTTGTGGTTTGGCTTCCTTAGAGAAATGTACTTGTTACCAAGCTGAATTATTACTTCCCTTTAATTTTTGCTAAGGCAACAACCACAAAAAACTTGAGAAATCGTCAGGCTCACTTTTTATCCTACTTTTCCATAGATTCTTTACTTTGCCCATTTTTGTAATTCCAAAACACAAGACCACGCCCAGTAGCATGTGTTGAGTGACTGATCTCAAGTACTTTACAAATCTGAGCATTGCTGGCCAATATCTAGTTTAACTAAACCATACACTCTTTCTAAAAAAAGAAAATCCAACCTTTGACTTCTCCAGTGTCTTATAAATACGTTTGTGTTAACAAAATGCTTCCACATAGGAATTTTGATGAAGTCACTTAAGACGAGGGCTTTGGAGGCAAACAGCTCTGGGGCAGAGTCTGGATTTTGCCACGCACTAGATGATATTCTTGTCCTCATTGTAAGATGAGGAAACGGTGGCTTCGAGAGATGAAGTGACGGCTCAAGATGAAACAGCCACCTTGAGGGGCAGAACTGGAAGGCAGACCTCAGAGTGTCCAGGCAGCCAGTGGCGTGAGTTCAGTCATCAAGGAAGCGTAGGAAGAGTTTTCTAGAGTTGTTCCTCATGGAAGATATCCCTGCTGCATTTAAGGCAACCACATTCGGGAGCTCTCTATCCGTTTTAAAGAACTTTCCAAGGCTTGCAGTATTCCAGAATGACCACGCACAGCCCCTACCCTCACGGGCATGCCACCGAGTCGAGTCGTACCACCTCTCAGCAGTGCTTCCTACCCGGACGCTCACCACTGGCTTTACACGTGCCGAGACATCATCCTTCTGCTCTGCGCATGCTCCCCTGCAAAGGTCCCCCTGCCGGTCACTTCTGGCCTTCAGCAGCCTTGTCTAGGAATATCAGTGTGCCCTGCCAAGATGATTTTCGCCTTCTAAAGAAAACAGGCTGGAAAGCACCACACTATGGTACCGGAGGGGCTGTGTAGCAAGGTGGGACGGTCTGCTCTTACGGCACCAGGTTATCCGGGAAGGAGCACCTGAGACCTCCCTGAGTGATCTGGACAAGCTCCCAGGTCGCTTCAGGCTCTCAGCTTCCTGAAGGGGAAATCTAATTGGCAAATCAAACTTTTTTCTCAGGATAGTACCTGGTCGGGACTCCCAGGACGACACAGAGTCTGGACTTGAGCTACGTTCTGTATTGCAGTCATCCAGAATGAGGAAGAGCCGGCTTTTTGAGAGCGCCTCTGTAGGTAACCTCTTTAGCCTTCCTCTTTTCCCTTCTCTGGAAACAGTGCAAACAGGGATCATGGATCCACAGCAAGTTACTTAAATTATGAGCTCCCCTGCATCCACCCAACTGGCACACAGACAGCCTGATACCCCCAGCCCACCCCCACCCCACAGCTGTGGCTATCTCTACACTCAGGGCATGCCACCAGGGGGAATGGGGGTCTCAGGTAAGACAGGAGCCGAACACACAGAGTTAAGAAAGACAGGAGGAAAAGCAGGAAACAAGCAAAGGTCTGGGTAGAACAATATCTTTCTCTATTGTTGTTTGACTGTGTTACTGAGAGAAGAGTCTTGATTTTGAGTTTCGGGTCTATTTTCTGGGTTCATTTCGCAGTGGTCCGGATCCAAAGATCAAACCCCTTTTTGTGCTTGCAGGATGATTTTGTTTCCTGAAATGAACAGTTGATGAAATGCAGGGAAGGGCAGGAGGGAGGCGGGGCGAAGAAGGGGGGGAAGGGCGTGGAGAGGGAGAGATTCCTTCCACAACGAGACTGAAGCGCTGTAACAGTTTAATCTTCTGAACAAAAACTCCAAGAGGATTTCCTCACCCCATCCCAACACCCCACTCCCACAGGAATTCTCTTGTGTCTCGTCTCCTCTTCTCCACAGGGGACTCAGAAGCCTCCCAGGTGTCACAGATTCCCTGCAGCTGGCTTCTCCTTACCCTTTGGGGCTCAGCTCAAAGGTCCTGTCCTCGGAAGGACCTACTGAAGTCCCGTCCCCGGACCCCAACCAACCCGGGGACTCCATCTCACTGCCTCAGTTGGTCCACTTCACAACACTTACCAGTGTCATAAATTATCACGTACGATTACTTCTCTACTCGGTTACAGCTGCTGCCCCCTCTTAGAACAGATGTTCGTTAGACCTCATCATCTGCCTGGTTACAGCTGTACTCCTGGCACACAGACCAATGCCTCCCTGCTCAGCGTTCAGTGAATGAATGAGGGGGAGCTACAGGGGCGAGAGATGGGAGGAGTCATGGGAAGGGCAAAGGGGAGGAAGGGAGTATGTGCTCTAACGCTAGTCGGTTCTGAGGGGCATGAAGCCGGACGGCGAGGACCAGATGGATTTTTTGACCTTCGGGGAAGCACGCAGCTCGGCCATGGGATCCTGGGCGTTGGGCAGGACTGGTTCCAAGGCTGCTCTGCTTCAGACCCACACGAGTGATGGTTCTCTTTCCGTGGGGCGCTTCCTTTCATGGACACTCAGCTTTGCCACGTGATCCATCTGCACTCGCTCGGTGTGTGTGTGCTTTCCACCTATCCGGGCTGAGCACTCACAGTTCTTCAACTCCTCGCCCCTTACTCTCAGCCGCTGTCCTAACAAACGCCATCGAGAGAACAGGTGCCGTGAAATGAGAAAAATCCTGTCTTCGCAACAATAACGCCACCGGCTTAGCAGCACCCATGCCACATACTCCACCTTCTAACCTGTCCCAATGCCAAAAGTGCTCCTTCCGCTGAGGCCTACCTCCCCACCCCTTCTCACCAACCGAGGGCTGCCCTCCTGCCATTATCCCCTTTCTCTGCGTCATCGGCGCCTGCCTTTCTACGGGTGCATTCTCCTCTCTTCCCCACCATGCTCCTTTCCTTAGATTTTAAAAACTGGTCACGTAGGTCACAGGAGCCACTGGAAGTATCTACGTGGGCAAGTAGTGTGTTCAGGTCCGCACGTCACAAAGGCAAGCACACAGTGACAGCACATAGGTTCTGCGTATTTTAAACCAGTCCCTTCTCAGTCCGCTGCCAAGAGGGAGCAGGGAAAGAAAGGCTTCTGCATGCCTACTCTTCTCCCCACCTGCCCGGCAGAGAGCTCCGCGCCCCCCTCCTGGCAGCCTGAGCACAGGGAGAAGGGATTTCCTACGGCTACGGTTTTGGTCCACAGCAGGGGTGACTCCAGGGCATGGATGCACACCACAAGCATGCACGCACTCGCATGTGTGCACACACACATTCCCCCAGTGGTACCTGAGGTGGGGGCTGGCAGATCTTCTGCACCCCCGGATGCCACGAGCAGATGACCACGTGCTGCCTCAGTGGCAGCAGACAGCCACCTGCCCACGGAAAGCCCAGAGTGAGGATGAATTCAGGGCCCTGAAAAAGTTCACCTACTGGTGTCTGGAGACTGCTCAGAAGACAGCACTACAGGTGGTCCCCGCACCACAAACTAAAGGGAACAGAGGCGTGGGCCTCCTGGGGCTGGCTCGGAGACCACTGCTCCTGAACGTTAGTTCCTGAAGTTCCACGGCTGGATACAGGTTAAATAAAACAGACTGAGGCTTATCTGTGGGTATCATACACAGTAATGGAAAATGACAAATCCATTACTCCATGATTTCCTTTTTTTTCAATAGAAAGGAGAAAAGCAAGGAAGAGGAGTTCCTGGTCATCTTAAGGTTTCTGTAAAACTTCTCATGTTCTCCATCGAGTTATTCAGCAAATACCTGAACTCACCAAAAGCCCTGCTGTGCAGGAGCACGGGGCCGTGTTCTCCCTTCTTCCCCACACGGGCACCGGATCGCAAAAGAAGGAATGATGAATGGGTACGGCTATAAATATTTCAGGGCTAATGAGAACCAAAGATGAACCGCAGGAAAATCTGCCATTTGGGAGGATGGCTGCCATCGTGTGCTTGAGTTAACAGGTCCTGACCCCAAATAACTTCCAGAGCTATTTTATCAGATTAGAACTGCAAAGCCCAAAAGTACTCTTAAATGTCATTCTAATTTCGCCAAATACATTTTAATCAAAAATGTCTGCTTTTCCAAATGCAAGTAACTGACTGTTAATTAACACGTACATGTTCTGTGTGGACATTTGAAGGGTTTTCGTAGAACGGGTGTCACTTCACCAGCAGTGGGGGAAAGGGAAACATCAGTCAAAGTCTTATAAACAATGAAGTGTGTTATGCTTAAAATAGCCACTCCTTGCGTGTGGGAAGGAGCTTAGAGAGGAGAACATGCGGTGGGAGGCAGGGTTCACTTACTGGAAAATTTCGTACTGTCCGATGTTACTTTGGGGCGATGTTACTTGCACCACTACGTTTACCAGATCACAAGGTATAGTGGATGCTGCCTAGACTTGCCAGAATTAGGCAAAAAAATCACCAATTCAATTTGAATTTCAGATAATAAATAACATTCAGTCTAAGGGTGCCCCCAAGTATACCACATGGTAAATACTTCTATTTTAAAAATTATTTGTCTTTTTTATTATACTGTATTTTACCTGGCAGACTGCTACCTGCTGGTTCGCTAAGCTGCTGAAACATTTCAACTAACCACCAGGAGAAGAGCACATCCCTCTAAGTACCTCGAGCTGCCCTCAGACCGAAACCCAGTGATTCCTGTGTGCCAGATGGCGCCGAGTGTGACTAAGCAGGCACCTCAACACAACATCCACAGTGTCCATGGAGACACGTTCAAAAACTGTCTGCCTCCTTTCCTAAATTAATTTAGAAACATACAGTCAACAAGAGTTTAGAATTGGGGATTTGCATAAATGTCATTTTTAAAGAAGAAAAAAATGATGTCATTCCCAAGCACAAAGAAATCTCCTACAAACCGTTCCCAGCATGGCGTCAGGGGAGTGACGTGAGCGCCGCATTTAACCACAGGAGAGCCAAGGAGATGCCAGCGCCTCTCCAGCCTGAGGACCTGTTTATTTTTCCAATGTGAGCAGCTTGTTAAGGGCCCTTTGGACAAGTGGAGATATAAACAGAGAAGAAACGGACTGCGAACTCCCTGAGGACCAAACGAGGACTGAATGCATCTGTGTAACCCAAGTGTCTGGCACTTGCTGGGCACTCAATGCATGTTTGATGGATGGACGAGGGAACGAATGAATGAATGAACAAATGAATGAACGGCTGTGTGTGTAGTGTTGAGCCATGAGACCTCATGGGCGTGGACTGGGGAGAGCGAGTGAGATGGGGAACGGAGGGCAGGAGGGGAAGCCGGAGGTCAGGGTGATGGGAGAAGGCGGGATGACCACAGACAGTCTGTTTCATCTTCCTAACTGGATCCTTTCGTTTGCCCCGCCCCCCATAATGATGCGAGGATGCCGTCACTCCCTGCACCTGGGCCCTCAGGAAGCCCATGGATTTCAGCCCAGGGTCAGCTCAGACCCAGTGCTTGCCTCTCTAGGACCATTTTAGGCACAGGAGGCACAGGCACAGGGAGTGGCTCGCAAGCTCCTCCGAATTACAGAAACATCTGCAACCCTAGGAAAACACGGTGAGCTCCAGAATCCAAAGGGAAATCAGAACTATCAACGGTGGTAAATGCTTACTGAAGTGTCTACAAAATATTACCTTAGGTCAATAATCAAATGCAACTCGATGTTCGTAACGTATAAATCACGTTTAATGTGGGACGTGAGGACATTTTATTAATTCCGATAAACTGTGAAGTATGACCAGCCTTGCCCACATTCATATTTACAAAAGAATCATTTCTCCTGCTCCCTCCTCTCTTTCTATTCTCCTCCTCCCCCTCCCCAGAGCTGCTCACTGCAGGGATGCCCTGATTTCCACTGCTTCTCCAGGCAGCAATTTCGTTTACCTGTGAAGTTTTACACATGGTGATGCATCACACAGGACAGCTAAAGAACTCAGCGTAGGTCCACTGGGAAAGTTTCCAATGGTTGAAGAATGAAAAGAGACGCAAATGTTAAAAATGGCTTTGAACGAGTGCTCACTGTGTATAAATGACTGAGCCCAGGGAGGTGCGAACACCTCACCATGCCCACCGAAGTGGTGATCATCTTCATTTTACAAACAGGGAAACTGAGACTCAGAGAAGTTCAGCATCAGGCCAGAGGTCACACAGCTGACACAGGATTTAAATGGGGATGACTTGGGCTTCCAGTCAAGATGGTGATGTAGGCAGATATGGCTCACCTCTTTGCACAACCACCTCAAAATTACAATTAAAATATAGACTAATCATCACTCAGGAACATCAGAAATCGGGTTGCATGAAAGTCTGACAACTACGGAATTGAAGAAACTCCATCCATCCAGAATGGTAGGAGGGGCATGGATGCAGAACAGGCTGGCCCCACACCTACGTGGATAAAAGTTCAGGAAGGATATCTCAGGAGCAAGGAGCCCCAGACCCGGGAGTCCCAGACCCTACTATATTAGGCCACACCACCAGAACAGGCAGTCAAAGCAGCTCTACCTAATACATAGAAAAAAACACAGGGAGGTTGCCCAAACAAGGAGACAAAGAAGCATGGTCCAAATGAAAGAACAGATCAAACCTCCACAAAAAGAGCTAAATGGAATGGAGATAAGCAATCCATCAGATACAGAGTTCAAAACACTGTTCGTAAGGATGCTCAAGGAACTCAGTGAGGACCTCAGCAGCATAAAAAGACCCAGTCAGAAACGAGGGATACACCAATTGAAATAAAGAACAATTTACAGGGAAACAACAGTAGAATGGATGAAGCCAAGAATCAAATCAATGATCTGGAACATAAGGAAGCAAAGAACCACCACGCAAAATAACAAGAAAAAGGAATCAACAAAGTGAAGATAACAACCTCTGGGACAACTTTTAGAGGTCCAACATCTGCCTCATAGGGCTGCCAGAAGGAGAAGAGAAAGAGCAAGAAATTGGAAATCTATCTGAAAAAACAGTGGAGGAAAACTTCCCTAATTTGGTGAAGGAAATAGACATGCAAGTGCAGGAAGTGCAGAGACTCCCAATTATGATGGATGCAAAGAGGCCCACTCCAAGGTATATCATTATTAAAAGGCCAAAGGTTAAAGATAAAGAGAAACTTATTGGAAGGCTGTCAGATGGGAGTGGGGAAGGGGAGAATGGGTGAAGAGGTGGGGGGATAGCGAAGTACAAGCAGGTAGTTACAGAACAGCCATGGGGATGTAAAGCACAGTATAGGAAATGGAGTAGCCAAAGAACTTATATGCATGACCCATGGGCATGAACAATGGTGGGGGGGTGCTGCCTGAGGGAGTTGGGGGTGCTGGGTGGAGGGAGGCAGAGGGGGAAAAGTCAGGACAACTGTAATAGCATCATCAATAAAATATAATAACTAACTAACTAAATAAATAAATTGGAATGACTTGATCGTATTTTAGATAAGGCATTGACGGCTCCAGCCCTGAAGTCAAGCGGACAATAAGGTCATTGCCCAAGAGCTATTCACAGCTGAAAAAGTGTTAGGACGGCCACCTCTCCAATGGGCTCAGTCTGGGGTGAGGACCAGGGGCAGGCAGGAAGAGGAGAAGGACAACCAAACAGATGTTTCCCGGCAAGGGTGATGGGAAAGACGGACAAAGGAAGAGACATGCTTCTCAAACTGAAGGCAGAGATGATCAGCCCTCGATGCGGAGCTGGAGAGTCACTCCGTGAGGAGGTAGAGCTTCCTGACCCCTGGAGCGGGGGGAGAGGCAGGGAGTTCATTCATTTCAGCCACCTCATATAACAAACGGAGACCCCAGGCCAGGAATCAAACAGCACCCCACATGATCACACAGCGGAAGAATATTCCAGCCTTCCAGTCTCCCAGTCTCCACTCCACGGCTCCTCTCCCCACAACTACCTCCCGGAGCCTGCAAGTGAGAAGTCAAAAAGCAGAATAACTTCAGAGGGAAAAAGCAATCCGGGACACCTATGGGGATCCTGACCGTGAGGCCTCTCTGAGAAACCTTTGCGGATGCACAAGCGTGAGGGAAGGAATTTCAGCAAACAACAAAAAAAAACAGGTCAGAGGTTTTTTTGTTATTGTTGTTGTTCTTTTTTTGTCAAATGGAATAGATCCAGGAAACCAAACCAGCACATTTCTGTCCTAGCTAAAATAGGGGCTTTAGCCAATTTTTCTGAGTACCAGGTGCTAGCAAGAAAGCGTGTCAAGTTAACTTTACACCTTGCTTTTCACAGAGATCTGGGTGAGCAGGAAAAGCCTGGTCACTGAGTCTGGTGAAGACTCAGGCAGGGTATGTGGCAGTCTGACACCTGGAGATGTAAATGGCACAGTAAGACCTGGATTCCGCATCAATGTGACCTTCTTGAGACACTATCGCCAGCCGCAGCGCAGACCCGGAAACCCCATCTCTTCCATTCCCACAGGACTGCACCTTGATACCTGCTAGTGAAGGTGACCCCTTCCTGTGGTTCTTTCACCTGGCTGAACCCCCTAAGTGGCCTGTGAGCTGAAGGGTCCCGAGCCCCTGCACACCGGAGCATCTTGATAAGTGTCAGTGGAATGAATGAATTCACATGTGTGTTTACACGGCCATTAATCTACCGAGCGCCTCCAATGTGGCAGGCACTATGCTAAGCACCAACAATGCCTCGCTTCACAAGCCACAGTCCCTGCCCTCAGGGAACTTGGTGTCTTGTAAGGCGCACAGGCATAGATGGAGTCATCACACAAAGAATGATCAGTTACAGAAGCAAAGTACCAGATGCTAGGAGAGGGGACATCAGAGAAGACTTCTCGGAGGAAATGACACTTAAGATAAGAATCAAGATAGGAGTTAGTAGTTCATTGAAAGAATGGAGGAAGAACATTTCTAAAAGGAGAAAGAACCCATGGAAAACCCCCGAGGCAGAAGATTCGGGGGGCGCAGTCAGAGACCTGGAAGGCCTGTGGGGCTGGAATAAGGCTGAGTGCACCCCAAAAGGGGAGAGGGGTGGGTGGGGCCCACTGAGGCTCCTTCCTGGAGAGCCTCGGGGCATGCTCCAGAAGGGCCCCCAGTGGGGCAGCTCTGTGACCACACAGGCTTTTTTAAGAGGCCACTCTGGCCGCGTGTGCAGAAGACACTGGAGAGGGAGTGGAGGAAGGCCACTCAGGAGGCCCCTGCAGGGACCCTGGACGGCTCTGGGGGTACAGACACACGATAAGGGCACTGTTGTGATGAGTCATCCTGAAAGGAACAAGAACCCACGAGTTCATTCAAGCTTGGGTAATGATTTGGAGACCGTCATGGCACCTGGCCACACTCCTCCTCAGCTCCGCCCTTGGTCTCTGTCCCTCCCAACGTCTGTCATTTTGAGGAGAGGGGGAAGGAGGCGCATTCCCGGGCTCAGGAAAAACCTGAGTTAAGGCAAATGCAGAGAGGAGTGGGTCAGCTGGAGCCCAAGGGCAAGGAAGGCCCCCAACCCACATTTTCAACATCAGGGCTGGCAACAGTTTGCCAGCCTACAATGCCCTTCTACACACAGTCCATTGTTTCCCCGATCTCACCTCCCCGCTGAGGTCAGTAAGACTGATCCCGACGACAGCGAAGAACCCTGACATTCCACTCACCCCCCCAGATGCGTGGGCAGAGTCAACACTCACGCCCTAGCGCCCAGGCCTGGCTCATGAGCCTTGTTCCACTCCTAACAAACGAGACCAGGCAGCAGCACCAAGAGCGGAACATGTAAAAGAAAGAAAAATAAAGACCGCTATTTAGGTTTAAAAAAATATCCATAAGGGCAGGATGGCTACAAACTCAACACAGGTTCACACACACCGTATTTCAGCGAATGCAAGCGTCATTAAAATCCACGCATAATTAAGACATTATGGCAACTGAATGGCCCTCTGTGACCTTGAAGTCAGACAGCCTTCAGCCGGACTTCCAGTAACTCCCCTCCTAAGTGAAGCTTCCCCCTTAGAAACCGGAGCACTCACCCGACCCTACCAGGGTCGCTGGGAGACTGAGGAGGAAGTGGAGGTAATGGGGTTGGCATGAAACCGGGCACATTCTGTTCATTCTCTTGTTCCCCCTGCTTTTATCCACTCTCACTGCAGCATTAGCCAAGGGCAGAACATATCTGAGATGCCACACTCAACTTGCGGTTCCACATTTTATAACAGTAAAAATTTACAGGACGTTTGGGAAGGACTGTCATAAGAGAAGGTTCGAGAACACACTAGTCTCACAAGTCTCAACACCTAAAGGCCTGAGTTCTTGTCCTAGTTTTGTCACTGACTAGCTCTGTGATCCTGGGCAAGTCATGACTTATTTGTGACTCAGACGTTACCTGGGAGGTGAGGAGGGTTGAGATATGAATTCTAAATGACTCCTACAGTCCCAATCGGCTCTGAGAGTCCTCAAGCGTTATGAATCCTGCCGTAAGAGAACCTTTTAAGAAAAAATGGATTTTCCAAGAAAGACTTGATTAGGAGGTCCCATGGTACAGTGTTTAAAATGATAAAAGCAATCACATGAACGAAGAGAACATTTGGTGCATTTTACAAGAAATGGGAAAGCAGGGCTGATAGGAGAGGGTCTCAAAAGGAAGCAGCTTTGGACTCAGGCTAAGTAAGGAAAAAAGGATTTTCCAACAATAAAAATGGCCCAATAATGGATCTGCAGTCATCCAGAATTGTGAGATCTTCAAGAGCAGGACAACCTTGTTTTCAACACTCCACTCTCGGCACCTGGTTCAGTAAGTGGCGCATAGAAAACTCTCAAGAAATGATGGACAGAGGGAGGGGTGGGTGAATGGGTGGGTCAGTGAGTGGATGGGTGAGGAGATGGATGAATGGATGGGTGGATAGTTGGGTGAATGGGTGGGTAGGTGAATGAATGGGTAGGTGGGGGGAGAGGAAGGAAGGAGGGAGCGAAGGAGGAAGAAAGAAAAGAGGGAGTTGCCTCAGGAGGCAGTGAACCTCCCCCTGCCGGGTTTGTTCAGGCATCAGCTGGAGAGGGGGTTGCACAACGGACTTCTACCCCACGTAGGAGGTTCCACTAAAGGTCTGTGATATTTATTTCCTCGTTTCTTTCCCCACTAACATCCTACGTAGTTTTGTCACATTAATTTCCCGAAAGGGCAGTTCTGTTGATGTCACCCTCCTACTCAAAAACTCAACAGTTCCCCTTGCCTGTTCAATTAAGTCCATGATCCTAGCAATGAGGGCTCCATTCTGGCTCTGCCTTAAGGACTTTTATTCTTTCTTCAAATGCCAACTTGGATATATCGTCTATCAGAAATGATCCCTCTTCACAGCAACCCTCCCCGCCCCCCCTCACACACAGTTTATCTGAATTCTGCCTATTGTTGTACATTATGGCACACAATTCTAAGGCATTCGGTGACACGTCTTCTGTGAGACTGTGAAGTCCCTGAATGAGGGAGGGATCTTCATCTCTGTATACGCGACAAGTGGCTGAGTACCTGACTTTCAGCAGTTATTCAATAATAATAATAGAAATTATTATTTTTAAAATTTTTATCAAATGTGTTGAGGTAACAAATTAATAAATTAATTAATAAAATCGGTTAATAAAATTATACAGGTTTCAAGTGTGCAGGTCTATCACACATCATCTGTAGATTGTACTGTGTTCACCGCCCAAGGTCAAGTGTCCTTCTGTCACCATTTATCCCCCCTTGGCCTTCTTAACTTGCCCCCACCCCCCCACCCCCTTCCCCTCTGGTCATCACCATGGGGTTGTCGTGTCTACGAGGACTCTTTTCCCTTCATCCCTTCCCTTTTTCACGCAGCCCCTGAACCCCACTTCCCCTATGACAGCTGTCAGCCTGCTCTGTATCGATGAGTCTGTTTCTGTTTTGCCTGTTAGTTTATTTCGTTCATTCGATTCCACATACAAGTGAGATCATATGGTATTTGTCTTCCTCTGGCTGGCTTATTTCACTTAGCGTAATACTCTCCAGGTCCACCCGTGCTGTTGCAAAAGGTAGGATTTCCTTCTTTTTTTTATGGCCGAGTAGTATTTCATTATATAAGTGCAGCATCGCAATCCACTCACCTACTAATGGACACTTGGGCTGCTTCCAAATCTTGGCTATTATAATAACACTACAATGAACATAGGGGTGCACATGTTCTTTGGAACCAGTGTTTTGGGTTTCTTCAGATAAATTCCCAGAAGTGAAATTGCTGGGCCATAAGGCAGTTGCATTTGTGATTTTCTGAGGAATCTCCATATCGCTATCCACAGTGGCTACCCCAGTCTGCATTCCCCCCAACAGTGCACCAGGGTTCCCCTTTCTGCACATCCTCACCAACACTTGTTGTTTGTGCATTTATTAATGACAGCCACTCTGACAGGTGTGAGGTGATTATAACATTGTGGTTTTAATGTGCATCTCTCTGATGATTAGTGATGCTGAGCATCTTTTCATACGTCTGTTGGCCATCTGTCTATCCTCTTTGGAGAAGTGTCTATTCAGATCCTCTGCCCGATTTTTAATTGGATTGTTTGCTTTCTTGGTGTTGAATTGTGTAAGTTCTATATCAATTTGGGAATTTGGGATAGTAACCCCTCATCAGATGTGTCAGTGACAAATATGTCCTATTAACTGGGCTGTCGTTTCATTTTGTTGATGGTCTCCTTTGCTGAGAAAAGACTCTTTGGTTTAATGTACTCCCATTTGTTTATTTTTTCTTTGGTTTGCCTTGCCTGAGGAGATACATCAGAAAAAAAAATATTGCTATGAGAAATGTCTGAGATTTAACTGCCTATGTTTTCTTCTAGAATTTTTATGGTTTTGAGTTTTATATTTAAGTCTCTAATCCATTCTGAGTTTATTCTTTGTACAGTGTAAGAAGGCGTTCTACTTTCACTTTCTTGCTTGTTTCCAGTTTCCCCAACACCATCTATTATATACACTTTCAGCCATTATTCACTAAATAATATGAATGATTTATTAGTATAAACCAGGCGGTGTGTTAAATTCCTGATATGCATTATCTACTTGGCTCTTCATTCCATGTTGTCCCCATTAAATCAACAGGGACATGGAGGCTTGAGGGATGATCAATAATTTGCACAAGACACAACTCGACTCAATCCTGGTGCTGTGCGCCTCCAAGACCTGGGTGGGAACCACTCCACAGCGCTGCTTTCCCTACGGCAAGACCACGCACAGCAGCCGAAACACGCTGTTCTTTCCCCCATGGAACAGGCATTTACTGAGCCATCAGGGTCAGGCTCTGCCATGGCTCTGCATGGAGAGTTCCCGCCCGCAGGAAGTTTACAGTTTAATGTGTGAAACAGACAAACCCACAATGACAGCCCAGTGCAATAATGCTGTCAGAAAGTTAGGTACAAGAAGAAAAACATTTCAAACAAATTGAAATATTAATCATAGCAATGACTTCCAAAGATCAAGCACCTACCACACGCTGAACAGTATGCTGAGAAATCCTATCGCAAGGCTTTATAAATAAATGGCAGCCTAGCAAGGTTGCAGTGTAGTTAGGGTTGAGACAGTAGATTCTGGAGTCAATTGTTCTATGCTCAGTGCTGATGCTTTCTAGCTGTGTGCCCTTGGGCACCTTACTTACCTCTTTTGTACCTTAGTACCCCCATCTGTAAAGTGGGAATAGCACTTCCTACCTCATAGGGATGTTGTAGTAATTAAAAGACTAAACCTATGAAAGACACTAAAAAGGTCGCTTGGTATATGGTGTTGCATACACTTGACTTATTAGTAAGTAGCTTGATCAAGAGCATAGCAAGTAAATGCCTGATACCAGCACGTGTGTCCTTAGCATACAAAGCCTTTCTCACGGATGCACCTAAGAGGAGGAAGTGGCTGAGGTGAGCTTTGATAGGCAGATGAAAGGACAGGAGCGGTGGAAGGGTATGACCCCTAACGGGGCAGCCAGCGTTCCATACTGCCTTTTCGCTGCACTGCTGTTCCTTCTTTTCTCCTCCTGATTATTGCTTCCCAGCCACCTCGACCCACTGAAATGCCATCCATCAGCTAACAAAGCCGTCCCGTTAGACTTCTTCCATGCACGTGTCCCTGACCTTGCTCCCGTGCACGACCTCTCTGGACACGGTCGGTCTTGTGTCTACAGTGGGATTCACATACACTTCATCCATACAAGTACGCCCACACGTGCACGCGCGGGAACAGAGAGCCAGTGGGCTTCTGGAACGGCCCACACTCCTGGAGCAGGTTCTTCGGAAAGCCCCGCCCACAGACAGCGAGCGTCTGCTCAAGTGCAGAGGTCACTGTCATACCACGCAGCGTACCAAAGCTGAACTTAGAAACCGTCCCCGAACTGCAGACGGACAGCTCCACTGTAAGTTCCACTGTATTCCTACCCATCCTAACTCATCATCTTACACTTCTCACCAGCAGGGGAGGTGCACTGGGATGTTTCATCTAAAACTGTGACTCCATTTAAGTTGTTAAAACACAGACAAGGAGAACTTGAGACAAAAGAAACCCCTACTCTCCTCCCGCCAAATACGTATTTATCGGAAACTGTCACATCTGTTTTCTTGGCTTCCTTGTAAGCTAGAGTGACAGACAGCGAAAAGGAATTTTGTATTAAAAACTGCTAGAAACACAATAAAATTGCCTAATGCCAGCCGATGTCAAATATTGTTTTATTTTAAGACTGAAGTAGTTTTATTTTTCTCACAGCCAATTTTCTGACCCAACACCTTAAGAATGCAATTCAAACCACAGGGTAATTGCAAATCAGGGGGAAAATGACCCCCCCCAAATGGTGAAAGTGTGAAGTTAATGGCTGAAATGCACCAATGTGAATGAACCCCATCTCCTTCCCCTTGTTCAGCCCAGTCAGAGAGGGGGTAGGGAGATTTGTGGCCATGGTATCGTCGAAGTGACGGAAACAAAGTAGAAAGATTGAGATAATCCAAAAACTAGATAATCATCCATTTTCCATATAGTTAACGTGGCATCTGAGTACTGACTCATTTTTATTATAAGTCTCATGTTTTAAAAAAGCATGAGCTTAAAAGTTCTTAGAAAATTACAATTAAAGAAAAAAATTTTTTTGGCTTTTTAGGGTTTTTTAAGGCATTAAGTTAATTTTAATGACTACAGGTTAAGCCACAGAAAGGATAAAAATACATCTGATGCCAAGTAAGACGTTTTGGGGCTTCTCCAGAGCAGAAAGGCTGGCAGACTGAGTAACTGACCAGGGTGGAGAACCAGAGGCCTAATGGGAAAGCAAGTCCATCCGACTAAGTTACTTTTCCTCCTGTCTAAAATTAGACGCATTAGAAACACCATCTTTCTTTAGGTAAAAATGACATATTATCACAAACCTCCCTTTTTTGCACCACTGAACTATTTCGGTTCCCTAACTTCTTGACAGCTAACTTTCCACCCAACCAGACCTGGAGAACTTGTCTAATAAACTGTCACAACCAGCCTCACTAAATCTCATTCCTTTTTCGAAATATCGAATCCATAAACCCAGAGCTCTGTGGGCAAATGCCCCGAAAGTAATTTTCAGCTACAAAAAAATACCTCAGCTCTCAGCCCCCGAAGGCGTATTGTTGGCAAAATAAATGGAATCAGTACTTTTTCCCTTCTTGCACGGCCTAAGTCTTGGCTCTCAGAGAGTAACAGGATATTTTCAAGACTTCCCTGAAGACCCCCTGAACTTCTGGATCTCTGATGCCCCCCCACGGTACACAGCAGACCCAGGATTTCCGATCGTGATTCCAAATTCTGTTCCGGCAGGAGGCGTGGAAGGTGACCTGGAAGACAGGCTCTTCTCCTGCACTGCTCTGGGAGCAGCGACCGGAGCGGCCCTGTGACAGCCAAGTCAGACACATACCGTATGATTTCACCTGCCCGTGGAAATGCAAACGACAAAATAAACAAAACCGAAAGAGACTCACAGACACAAAGAGAGAACGGGTGGCAGCTGGGGGTGCAGCAGGGGCACTGGGTGAAAAAAGTGAAGGGACCGACGAGCACAAATTGGTAGTCACACGATAGTCACAGGGAAGTAAGTCTAAGTCACAGGAAATATAGTCAATAATACTGTAATAGCTATGTATGTATGGGGCCAGTCGGGTACTGGAAACTCTGAGGGGAACTCTATGTACAGTATGTATATGATGGTCTAACCATGAAGCCGTATCCCTGAAACCAATACAAAATACAACTGAAAGAAAAAATAAACTTGAATCAGATCATGGCACGCCCCTGCTCAAAAATCCCCCTCCACTCCCCTCTCAAGAGTAGAAATCAAAGCAGGACAATGACCCCACGCCCCTAGGCATTCTGGCCCCTGTGCCCCCCCCCCCACCTCCTGCTCTTCCTTTGCTCCCCTCCCTCTAGCCACCTGGGCCTCTCCGGCTCTTCCCCACCTGGAATGTTCTTTTTCCAAACTGCTACCTGGCTAACTCTGTTACCTTACAATCTTTGAATAAATGTTTCCTTTCCAATTAGATTTCTTTAAAATGGCAGGTCTTTTAAGCTCTTTTTCTTTTTTTTTCTGGGTACTTACCACTTTCCAGCAAACAACATGATAGATGTATTCACTGTGTGTCCTGCTTACCGTGTGCGTCCCCAGCTAGACCGCACAGTCCTTGAAGGCGGGGCCGGGCCTGTGTCCTTCACTGATGTATCTCATAGGCCCAGTGTGTAGCAAGTGTTTTAGCAAGTATTTCCAGAATGAGCACATGAGATCTTTTATTCCTCTCCCTTCTTACGATTCCATGAAGTATCCAGTACTTCTTGCTTGGTGAACCGAGCACTGGTTACTTCCCTACCCAGGGCACGGAGTGACTAAGCCAACCCCAGAAACTGAGTAACTGAAGTCCAAAAACATGTGATGAATTGCCACCATTTATTGAGAATTTATTATGTGCCAGATACCGTGTTCTACGTATGCTTTTTCATTTGACCTTCCACAAAAGCAAGTTGGAAAGACGCTGTATTCCTCCCTACTGTCTTAAGGGTCTAAAGAAACTTAGGCTCAGAAAAATTAAGTATGTGGCCCAAGATCACACCGCTGTGAGTGTCGGTGCTGGCCTTTCTGCAGACAGATCTGGGGCTGCTGACGCCCACTCCACCGCCTTCATTGCGAAATTGATCCATGTGGACTCATCGACGTGGAGAACAAACTGATGGTTGCCGGAAGTGGAGGGGGGGATTGGTGGCATTGAGGGGGTGGGTGAAAAAGGTGAAGGGATTAAGAAGTACAAAAAAACAGTTATAAAATAGTCATGTGGATGTGAAGTGCAGCCTAGAGAATACAGTCAATAATATTGTAATAACTCTGGTGTCAGACGGGTACTAGACTTATTGGGGTGTTCACTTCATAAGTTATATAAATGTCTAATCGTTGCATGGTACGCCTGAAACTGATATAATACTACATGTCAACTGTAACTGAAAAATTGAACTAATGAAATAAAATGGATTCACCTCCTCGGTAGCCCCTGACAACAGACAGACCCCAGTGGGCACGTCATGGAAAGACCCCAGGGTGCTGTTAATCCTACAGAGAAAAGCTGGACACAAAAAAATACACAAGTAAGTGCAACAAAAGGCCGCGAAAGCTGCTGTGCTTTCGTGATGAAACACACGGCCATGCTAATGAAACGATGCTGACGCTGTCATAACCAAACCGACAATGAACAACAGAACGTGAAAGGGAGGTGGCGTGGCCCACTGAATTCAGCACGGTCTCCCCAGACTCTTGCTGTGACCCCCTCTCCCACCTCACGGAGCCTCAGCAAACTGGCGCCATGCCACCCAGCCTTGGGTACTGCCTGCAGATGTTAAGACTAAATGAGAAGAACCTACGTGCAAAGTTAATGAATTTACAGAAGAAAGTTGCTGCATCAGTGATACCATGATCTCCTGAGCGCAGTTTCTGAGGCTGGTTGGAGGGGTTCGAGAGCTGTTTCACAAGCCCAGCAGAGCCAGACCTCAGCCACTGAGATAGGAGGAGCCCCACAGTCCCCAGAGCGTGGCAGAGAAGGGACGGGTCAGCGGGAAGCTCTCCTGTCTGACTCATCTCAGTGGCAGTCCACCGTCTCAGCTGCCACCAAGCCACAAAGGAGACAGGGGCCGTGAGCAACAGTTCCCAGAAGGGTCAGCCTCCGCTCAGGCAGAAGGGGAAGAGTCCAAACCAGTCACCCACTCTCATGGCTTAGCCTGGACGGTGTGGTTACTTAGTCAAGGCTGTGGGTGCCATCTCCATCTCAGAGGCTACTGTCACCTCCTTAAGCAATGCCTGAGCCACAGACACTGGGGAAGGAGGAAGGCCACCCGAGGGCTCTGCTGATCCCACACGCAGAGCATGACAATGCTTTCCCCCCAGTCGGATCTGGTCTCATTCCAGAACCATCTGTTAGAGCTGCTACACCCATTCGCCTGGTGGTCTCCCAACCAGACACTGACTCAGGGAACACTTGCTCCCACTTTTCCAAGATGGCAGATGGCGACCTCAGGGACCAGGGACAGAGGGCAGAGGACCCTCTCGCATGTGGATGCTGGAAACCGCCTCATTCAGACGAAACATCTGAACCTTCCAAGTGTCACGTGGATAACTGGAGGTTTTCTCTTCCTTGACAATTTTACATTGGGAGCTCGAATGTCTAAAATTGGATTGCGCGTACATGCCAAGAATTTCTCTTGTGATGACTGTTAAAAACCCAGAGTTTAAAATCCTTGCTTCAACTGTCTTAATCAAGATAGCCATTCTGAAATGAAGCCTTCATTTTTGATGTCTATCATTTGCAGAAAATTTTACTTCATTAGTGATGTCAAATAAACCAGTCATCCCTAGGGGAAGAATTTTTTTTTTTTTTAATGAAAAGCCTTCCAAGTATCCCTAACCACTCCGAGAGCTGTCTCGCCACATGGATGTCTTTGGGGGAAGGGTGTATGTAGGCTCTAACTGTACTTGAAAAATAGCATTGTCGCTATGGAAGCAGCTCTAAATTTTGACTGTTTTTCCTGTTGCTCGCAAAGGCCATATTCTTTACAGGCAGCTCTCCTTCTCCCTGCAAAGGGCTTTGAAGGTAATCCACCGTCTGTAGCACGCCCTGCCCTGCCTATGCCGTCACCCCTCCTCTTCCCGTGCAGGCTCCACTCTCAGCTGAGCCGCAAACAGGAAGGCGGAGAAGGGGTCAGCTGGAATACCAGCATCCATCAAGGAAAGGATGAGGCGGCGTCCTGGGAGGAATCACCGACGAGGCGCGTTCTGGTCCTTGTCCCCGGACAAACTGGCCTAATTCCAATCTCTTTCCAGCCACTTCACTAGCCCCTTGTCTATCAAAATCATATGAGTGCAAGCAACTTGTTTTAAACCAAATGCCTCAGAAGTCTTACACTGACAAGTACGGGCATTTTGGAGCGCTGGCTCATTCCAGGGACACCATGGGGAGGGCTGCTCAAGAACCTTCGTTTGAAACCCCTCCCCCTGAGCTGCCTTCGGAGTCTGCCCGTCTCCACGGCTTGGGACACTACGCTGTCGCTCTGTGACATGGATCAGGTTCTGGGAAGCCACCAAGGGGCTTTCAGAGCCAAGCTTGTCGCGCTTGCCAAATAAGGTGGGTCCTCACGCTGAGTAACACTGGGTTTCATCAAAATGAGGTGTGGCCATTAAAGTAATGAAACTGGCTTTCTTCTGAGGATCACAAGCAGACTCTGAGAGCAAACTCAGAGTGATGGACATTCTTATTTTTCACCTGTTTTCAAGCACTGCCAAGGTCTCTGGAACTAGTACAGAATCACCAAAGCTACTCTGAGGACAACGTTTCCCACTGGGATGCACACGAGTGTGTATGTAATAAATTAAATGACCGATTTCTGCCAACTGCCTCCTAAGCTAATGTTCTGATTCATTTCCACAAAACTTTATTCCTTTCCCATTATCATTCTCATAAATTAAAATCATTCACTGTGATGGATAAAAATGTTGACGTTATAGGATTCCTTCAAAGAAAAAAAATGATTGAATGGATGAAAGGAAAGTCTGATTTAGCAACTTTGAATTGCCATGACTTTACAGGATAGAGCATCCGCCCAAAGGATATTTACTGAGCACCTAACTAGCAGAGAGAGACAGAGAGACAAAAAGAGACACAGAGAGGTTCAGTGTGTCAGCAATAACCACCTACATCTCCTTTCCTTTCAGTCAATCATCTCTAGGAAAATGACTTTGCTCTTCTGAAGATGTAATTTGTCCCTGGCACTCGTTCTGGCTGGGGACTGTTTTTTCTGGGTTACCCAAGTTGCTTTCAGTAAGTGGGAGGGAACAGGGTTTCCTATTATATTCCTTAGGGGAAGACTCCTCACTCTGGGGAAGGGTCTTCTTACTCCGCTTACGATACCTAAAGAAAGTTTTCCCTGACCCACTGGGGTCAACACTTCTGGAGCTGTTCAGGTATCGCCTGTCTGTATTAAAACCCCTACCCCAGGTAAAATTCACCTTCTCGAAATAACCGTGTTCTGGGAACGACACTTGGAACTCTCCAAGTCTGCTGTTTGCAGGACTCTCCAAGTCCATGGGTGGAGGGTAGGTCCCCAGTCTTCTAGGTGCCTGAAAGTGGGGAGCTGCCGCAACAGACACCTAAAAGTGTGGGCGGTGGCTTGCTAATTTCACTCCTCTTTGCTGCGGCATGCCCCTGATATTTTCTCTTCTCCTCTCTGTCACTTTTGAAAATAGGCTTTTCAAAAACTCCCGAGTTGATGTCATGACTCATGCATGGGTCACCTCCCGGGGTTGGAAAACACTGACCAGGGGTTTTTTGACAGTGTGGGCCACAGAGAACTTCCACTGGAACAGAACAGGCGAAAAACAAACAAAACAACAAAAAAAGAAAAGGCAAACCGTCCCAGACCGGCTGCAACAGATGATCTGTCGGTAAAGCCCAGAAACTGTCATTTCAGTAAGTTTCTTTGGCGATTATGATGTGCACTGAAGTTGGAAAACGTGCCTAGACTGGTCTCTGGCCGTGAGACAGAAGGAAAACAGGTCGGAGAGGCTGCAGGATCTTTCAAGATCGCACCGCTAATTAGCAGCGAAGCGAACAGCAGGGATCCTTGCCTTCTGCATTCCTGGAGAGTGTTCTTTGAAACACAGAAGGAACAGGACACATGCCGATCTCAGACCCAGCATCGCACAGCTTCGCTCCACAGTCAAGCTCACTGCTGTACCTCTCCAATGCCCAGAACAGCGCCATGTCTCAGGAAGAACTGGAGAAATGTTATGTCTTCTCATGTTGAAAATTCAAGCCCCAAGAAGTCAGGAGCCCTCAAACCACACACATGGCCGATTCAACCACCAGCACATGGTTTCGTAAGTGTTAATCTTCCTCAAATGCACCTGTGACCTAACAAAGCAAATCGTCTTCCGTGCTGAAAAATGAAGTAAAGGAGGCAAAGGCGCTTTGCTTTCCCTGCACACAGACCAAAACAAAACATGACATGAATGATTCAAAGGTGGCCAGAAGAATCAATAAACTAGCAATGGGAAAGAACACGTACAAAGGGTTTTCCCAGGTTTTACCAAAGGGATGCGTATCAACAAAAAGCCAATCAATCTAGGACATTTAATAAATCCATAATGTAAGAGTATAAAAGTAAACCACGGAATTGGGACACTGACTGCCGAATCCATGGTTTGGTTAGGCTTTCTGATTTTGCCTTCGTAGTATCAGTTCTCCATCAGATCCCCCCACCCCGCCCCAGTTAACTTGGGCGCACACGGTCAAGCCCTAGTGCCACAGACACTGCCGTTCCCACCATAGGACCAGCGCTCTATGGAGTCTCTGCTGAGTGGTGTTCACCCTCTCGTCCAGAAGCAGCCCAAGAATGGCTGTCCCAGGCTCTGAAATCAAATTAATTCCACATGCATTTATTGAGCAACTACTAACTTCTGGGTCCAGTGTGAGGCTGTGGGGAAGTGGGAGGAGATGCAATCAGGCTATGCAGTTCTGGAGTCACATATTTATTGCAAAAAAAATCTCTCGGTGTGCACAAAAATATACAGTTATTATTAATAATCACACAAGCAGGTACACAATGGCCAACGGATTTACCTGGGAGGAAGGAGGAAGGAGCTGAGACACGTCCACAAGGGAACTTCTCTTCAGGGACATGGACACATGGGAGGCACCGTGACCTTTCTTTTGCCCCTCCTCCTTCTCCTTGGGACTTCCCTGGCTGAGGGTAGGTGGTGGGAAAAGAGGCTCAAAGACGCCCCCGCCACACGCACACACTGTGTCTCCCACGTGGCCCTGTTTTTAAGGGCAGAGACACTTCTTCAGGGGCTCAGGGAGTAAGCGCAAAGGGGATACACCCTCCCACTCCACTTCCCGCATCCCTCCCCAAGCTTCTCTGCGCTGAGGCCGCCGGCCGGGCCCACAGACTCCACGCCTCAGAAACGCACTCCCCTGGTGGTCAGGGCTGCCGGTAACGACCTCAGAGGCTTACTGCCAAGCCCCGTCACTGGTCGAAACAAGAAAGAAATGCTCTACGGGCTGGAAGCACGTTCGTGAACCAGAAAAGAACAGCAACTCGGGCTCCATTGGGGTGGTCACGCAGGACGCCTCTCCCGATCCCCAGCGGCTTACTGCATTACTTTCGTCATTAATAACTGTGAGGTTTAGCTCAAATAAACCCAGCAACTGACTGCAGACACACTGTATAATCTTTCTAAGGATGTGAGGACGAGCTTCATCTCTGGAGCCTGATGACAAGTGTAAGCGTTTGAAGGGTTTTCAGGAACAACTATAAAGGACACATGGGCAAGACCAGGGGGTGGGGGGTGGACGCAGAGGGGGCAGGTGGGGAGGGCTGGGGTTGGGGAGAGTGGGGGGAAATGCAGACAACTGGGCTTGAACAACAGTAAAATAAAAAATAAATCGAATTAAATTAAAATGAAAGAATCTGCCCCACATACAGCTGGTCACAGGTCTACATACGTACCCATGACAACATGCATGAAGCTCTGGTCATGCCTTCGCTTGAAGAATTTAAGAAACCACTCATGGCGGACGCTGGGGGATCCCCGGATCACCCCAGTCACACAAGTCCGCCCAAAAGCAGAGATGAGATTCCTCTCGTTTGCTCTCAGCATCTCAGGATGACGGTAGCCCGCGAGTTAATCCCTCGAGATCGTGTAAAACGTGCTATCTTACATCACTCCTGACTGCGGTCACCAACAGAATTACTTCCAGAAAGACTCGGCCGGACTTTCCCAAGTCCAGCTCCACCGCCCTCACTCCCCGCATGAGAGCAACGCCGGGACCCGCGCAGAGCAAGGGCCTATTTGTGTATCTGATAACGGAATCTTGTCGCGGAGAACGTTTCTTCCTCTCGCCTGGCTACAGGGGATCTCGGGGCCAGGGCTGCAGACCACCAGTCCCGGAACAAGGCAGAGCCTTACAGGACGCACCTCTGGAGTTCAACGCTGCCGTGGTTTCAGCTGTTGGAGCCCTGCGCCCCGTTTGTTCTGGTTTCTTTGTCTTTACTACTGTGTTTCTTTAAGAAACAGGCAAGGAAGTACCTAAGCATCATCAGTCCCGTATGAGGCTTCTCTGGAGTGTCCACCACCAATAAGGACGTTCCGAAGCACGGTGACAAAGTCACGTTACCCTGAGTCTGCACCTCTCATCTCCGAGAAAAGCCCCCACCAGCCTGCCGACAATCACAGGGTGACACCCTCCGGCCTCCACAGCGGGAGGGCAGTGCTGTCTTCCTTGGAGTGGCCCCTCAGCCCGGCTTCGCAGTTTCATAAGAAAACCCTTGGTTTCTCTGACAGAAATACTGAGAAATGGGCACTAGAAAAGTAGAATAGCTAAACTAAAAATAGAGAAATATAAAAAGCATTCAATGCTACCGTCTTTGCCTCGAATGCGTCTGGCTAAAGAGGCATTCAGTAAGGCTACAGTAAGGGCAGAGTAGACGGTCAAGCTTCTTCACTCAGGTTGCTTTGAAATTTTGTTCAGTGACGAAGAGCCGTAAAAAGGTTTCTAAATATGCAATTATCTTGGCATAATTTTAGATGTCCCAACTACATGATGAGCGCCAGGAGAGCATCAAATAAGTTTTGAATCACACAGAATGCGGTACCTTCCCGTAACCAACTCAGGGTGAGTTGAGGCATTTAAAGAGAAATTCATGTAACCAGTAACTGTTAGTTAGGCACGTTGACCTTAGGAGAAAGATGGCATTGAACCTTCCACACAGTAATTTGAAAGGAGCATGGAAATCTGCCCAGCAGCCACACTTTACTGAAATAATAACAATAATAAAAAATAATGGTAAATATTTTTAATTATTTTGCAATCATGAACAAGGGAGTCATGTCTCCTAGTCCACCTACAGATGAGACCACAACAGCCTAGAGGAGTCAGCCTGTTTTCCAAGCCCGGTGAAAGCCAGACCCTGAAAACCAGACGGGGCCTCATTGATTTCTGCATCTGATCATAAACATTCCCATAAGGCACATATATTTCTGTTCAAGCCTCCATATATATTGAAATGAAAAAAAACACTGGCAATAAAACACAGAGAAAAACAAAAAAACATTGGCAATAAAACACAGAGAATCAATAGGGTGTTTTCTCCAAACTGGAACCATTTCATTTATATTCTCTCTGTAGGATTTTAGAATTGCCCGAGAGATACAAGTCTAGTTGACACAGAGATTTAGCGGTGGAGGGGGGGAATATTTTTGGCAAGTTAACCTTTCATTACATCGGATAAAATAAATTCAAAGTACGTAATACAAGAAAATGTGAACACCAACGAGTTCTCGTTCAACGCTGTCACTGACCATCAGCCAAGGTCAACCACATAGAATTCGCTGTAATTCACTTCAGCTTACGGAACTATGCCCATCTGGAAACAAATAGGCTTTCATTCTGTTTCAGCTTTACACACCAAATCACAGGTCAAATCGAAGACAGTTCTGATGCTATTACGAATTGAGTCAAAATCATTCAGCATGTTCAAACATCAGGATGGAAGTGTAAAATCCACAATATCCACCTGAAACACATCCTTGATTTCAGCATAACCCTTCCCCCCCGAGACAGACTCTAACTTCCTGAAACGTCTTCACCTATCCAGACACAGGTGTACAGTTACCAGGATGTTGCTCCAAAGCCATATTTTCTAGATAAACAAACCATTCACAGACCTCACATCTAAGTTCTTTCTTCCTTTTGCTGAACAGAATAAACTCTTAAGTTCAAAGAATCCTGCCATGTATTAGATATTGTCTTAACATTTAAGAGCAGACACTTTATTTCTAGTTGATTGAAAAAAATAGCTTCCCTACTCTCCCGGCACTTTCTTCTCCATGGTCTATCACTTTTACTTCTCATAAGTTTGCCGGTTTTTCATCCTTTCCCCCTAGTCTGCTATCTATCTCTCCCTGCCATTATACAAATTTATATGAATGTTTTCATTCTCTTCTGCTGGTAGCTACTCTGCAGAGCTGCTGGAGAAAGGGCATAAATAAGAACAAAGCCAACCGAGAGCACAGCTTCGAACAGTAGGATATTACTCAGTAACCCACGGAGAACGGAACGGAAACAATGACCATCCAGAGCCCGGGAGCCAGCCCTGCATTCAGTGCACTTCTGCAGGCGGGTGTCCGGGCCGGCGTGGCCCAGGCGAGGCGCCAGACAGATGGTAAGCTACAAAATGGGGCGGGCCACGAGGACCGCAGTGCTCACCCTGCAAGGAGTATGACCCGGTGGTCTGTGAAGAACTACTTATTGGCCCCGGCTGGTGTGGCTCAGTGGCTTGGGTGCCCGGCCTGCAAACTAAAGGGTTGCTGGTTCGATTCCCAGTTGGGGCATATGCCTGGGTTGCGGGCCAGGTCCCCAGTAAGGGACACGTAAAAGCCAACAACACATTCATATTTCTCTCCCTTTCTTTCTCCCTCTCTTCCCCTCTCCCTAAAAATAAATTAATAAAATCTTTAAAAAAAAAGAATTATTCATGACTGAGGCAGTTGTGTTAGTTGAGAAAGAGCACTTTCTTCTTATTCTTTCTAATCCACCCAGATACATTGTGGCTCCCGTTGTCCCGGGACATTGCTGAAAGGGGGGGGTGTTGAAAATCCACCTGCAGGTCATTTCCTGCTGTCTCCCCACCCTGCCCCCATCCCTAGCCTACAGTCTGCCCCCGCATCCATTCCATTACCACCTCCTTTCCTGCCCTTCTGCTTCCCCAATACCAGCAGGAGGTGATGTCTTCCTACAAAGGCTGAAGATCAGGACCCATTCCAACACCAGAGCCTGTTCACGGGAAAGTGCAGATAGCGGGTCCCTCAGCTGTAACTCACCTGAAGCAAGAAGAAGCTCCGGCGAGTCGTTTCGCCGGCTGCTGGCCGGATGTCGTCCCAGCGCTGCACACACAGCACGCCAAAGGAAACTTCCTTTGGCAATCGGGTGAGAACGAAAACAAAAAAAAGTGCTGACTAGAAAATGCAAATGTTGGAAACTACCCATAAGTCACCTTCTGGGCCGAAATAACTCTGGGTCGTCTAGGGAAGAGAGAAGGCCGACACCCAAACCCAGTGGGTCATTGTGAGAACAGCCAAGTGCTTAAGGCAGAGACTTTGTTCTAAAAGTTTCTGACGGAGCATTGTCAGGATTAAATAAAGGGACCCTGCTTTGCCATTCGGGGTATGCATGAGACTTCATCAGATTGGGATGCAGGAGAAAAGCTGGTGAAACCTGACCAGGCTTCCAACAGCTCTTTCAAAGGTCAGAGTGTCCCCAAAGGACGGCAAAGCCTTCGGGGGATGCGCCTTCCCATTCAGTCCACTTGGCGGCTCAGTGGCCAGGCCCGTTTGGAAGGGCTGATCAGGGATTCCTCACTTCTCACAAATACCTGACACAGATAAAAAGTCCTCTTTGATGAGGAACATCCTAACTTACAGCTCAATGTGGCGAAGCTCCAACCCTCAGCAAATGACCCAAATAATAACCCTTTGTGGGTGTGGATTCAAAACAGTGGACGATAAACGGAAAAAAAAATCAAGGCAATAAAAAGTCCAGCACAGCAGTGTCTCCTCACTGATAGGATGAGACCCACTGTTGAGACACAGAAGAGTCTTTGGGGACAGGGGTCCCCAACAAGCCCAGACCCTCCATGCCCAGGGCTGCTGCTCCAGAACAAATTCATTCACCTTCTCTGCCCGTGCTAATCCACGAGACGTTATGTTTTGGTTCGGGCTTTACGTTTCACCTGCGAACACACTACCACCAACAAAAATAACCCCTCCCCCACTGCGATGTTACAATACTAAGAAAGAATTTCCAGTTTTAATAGAGCAATTTGAATGTAGTACCACATGCATGGGGTCATGTAACTACTCAGCAAGGAAATGCTAAGTTGCTACAGTTTCAATGCAGGACACTTTTCTCATTCTCATCCACCCAATCTCAGTATGCTTGTCATTGAGTTATTAATTCTCAAACTGCTCTTTCTTGTGTTGATTGTTCCCAGGTAACAAAGTCTGAGTCGGGTTAGCAAAAGTGAAAATGGGAAGCCGAGCTCCCAGTGGCCCACCTCGTGGTTTTGAAACCCTGGGAGTGGAAGGTTCTGGGTCCTTTCCTCACCGGCCACCCAGTTAGCGTTGGGGTTCATGCACACAGCAGCGCAAAAGCCAGACCCCGGGTCCTAGTCACAGCTTCCTCAGTACCTTATCCTGACTGTCAGTGCCACGGCGATCCTGGGTCAGCCAAAAAGTCTGTTTAGTTTTTCCCATAAAATAAAAGGCATACTTTTCATTTTCACCACTAACTTCATTGATTTGGATGTTTTGAGTATGGTACGTCAGCTCTCTCCTGCTATTGGCTTCTGCGTAAAGGCCAAGGGTGCTGCTAAATATCTTCCAATGTATGAGACAGCTCCACAGCAAAGAATTATTTGGCCAAAATGTCAACAGTACCAAGAAACTTTGCAAACCATTTTGGACACGTTCAATCAGTCACAGCACCTTCTCCATACATTGCACTAACCGTTTTTTTTTGCATTTCAGTTGCATTTTTACCTTTCTTGAAATAATAAGGCATAACAAGCCAAAAATGGTGTGTATTTTCTTCCATCTTCAACATGAAAATGACTGCACGAAAAGTCACCAATTTCGGTAAGTATTTTTTTAATGCATGCTGATATGACAGCTGTCACAATACAACCTAACAGAATTGTTTTGAATGAAATTAAAGACAACCAAACACTACCACAGCCATAGCACAAAAAAAACTAAACGAACTTTTTGGCCCACCCAATACATAACTTTTGATTTCAGGCCTCTTCACGCTTGATTTAAACAAATACACACATGGTCATGTGAAAATATAATGTGCCTTTGGCATCCTGAGAGCCCAGAGTGATGTGCTAGAGACCTGGGTACATTTCCTTAACCGCCCCAGTCCCTCCTGCCCCACCCCCCACAGGCACCATGCTTCAAAGGTAAGCAGGTGAGAGATTTCTTGGAGATGTTGAAATAACCCAGGATGATGCATTGTGTTTACTTCGGAGGGAAAACGGTGTTGGTGGATTTCTGAACTACCGTGCAAGCACTGGTTTAACAGACGCGTACACCGCACTGAGTGGATATGACCCACGGGGAAAGTTTAATTTAGCTTCGAAAGAAAATCGTACCTGAGAGATTTTCTGAGTTTATCATATTAGATGTGCCTAATGTAGGTGTATATTTATTTAATTATGGGAAACGCCAGTTCAGTGCCTATTGAAGGTTCCCCACTCATTTTAGACAGGTAAAATGTTATAATCAGGGTTCCTTCCACATCAAAGACTCAGGTCCGTAGGGAAAGGGGGTCCGGCACGGTGAGCAAAGGAGGCCGAAACCCGCATAATCTTGCGAGCGCACCCAAATGGAAGGCTGGGTTCCTACAAGTTTCCCTTGCTCTTTCACTCACGCATCTGGCCCATTCAGGCACAGTGCAACAGACAGAGTAAGACTCGAGGCCTTCCTGAATGGTCCGTTAAATGAGCAATCACGACAAGACGGTCTGAATGCGTTCCTGGAAATTACGAGGTTACCTTCGGGCTGTGTGGAGGAGACGGGCAGCGCTTGCCGGAGCTGGGTCTCTCCACATTCCCGGTGCTCTCTGCCACTTACATAAGCTGCTACAGGTTCTGATGCAAATGCTCTTTTCCAAAGAGCCACTCCTGATCATAAATGAGTGTTTCTTTTTCTTCCCTTCCAGGACCATTCCTCCTTCACCCTACTCCAATCTCACTTTTGCAGTTGGCTTCTAAGATCTCAAGAAGAGCCCTGAAAATCATCATTCCAGAAAGTCAACATGGATCTCACATGCACTCATTTCCGGATATACTCATCTTACCCCCTTGCTAATCACAGGAGTTTAATTTTAACTGGTTCCTTTTTAACTTGGTTAGACTTTGGTATCATGATTTTTTTTTAAAGTGAAAAATCAGAACACTTGCAAGGGATGTCATCGTCACACCCAGAATCATAAAAACCCCATCTGAGAATACACGAAGGGAACCCGAAGCAGACCTGGTAGAGACGCAAATACGATGAAAATAGGAGGCAGGTATAAAGATGGCTTCAGTACTGTTACAAAAACGACCCTCCTGGGGCTTGGAAAGACAACCCTCCATCCATCCACAGATCGCTCGATGAGCTGGGGATTCACCATCACCACCTTTACACTGACTTCATATTTCGATGAGGAAACAACTTTTGCCACACACATGCCCTTGACACAAGTGTTAACAACCCCCCAGCAAAAGAGGCCGAATACCTCCAGGGGCTTTACTCAGCTCCGGAGCTGAAGGCGCACTCATCTAAAAAGGAATGTGCTCTCTGAGATTCCCAGCAGCTGGGCCACAATTTCCATATACCTCTGGGAAGTCCCAATTCCTGTAAGCTAGGTTCCCTAGCAACCAAAGGCTCATCTGAATGCTCCTTCCCACCCAGTCCCCTTCATCCAGCTGTGTTCGCTCCTGAGCAGTAGGGTAGGAGGAATGGGGGAACTGGAAAGATAAACGTGATGCCGCTTTAAAGCATGATAATAATGATCAGTGCTGGGCCTGATAAAAAAAACAGGCCACATCACGACGCAGATAAAAGGTCAACTAAGTTTCACTCAGCTAACATCACAACTCAGAATGTGTAAGCTAATCCTTCAGGAACCAAGAAAAAAATCAAAGGTTTACAACTGTTCAGCAAGTTGGAGAAATCGATACCTAGAATCTGGATGCCGGAAGGGAAAATGGGCTGCGAAGGTTTTGCACAGGCCCAGTCAAGACAGGTTTGGGGGTTCAGGCTAATCTTGAGGATGAGAAGTTAGGGAAGGCGTCCAACCAGAAAACAAACAGAAACCCTGGCGGTTCTCCCACTGCCCAGTCAAACCCTTTAAGGCCTCCGAGTCAGGCTGTATCGCACAGGGAGTGGAGAGTGACTGCTCACTGCTGCTAAAGAGAAGCAAACAGTGAAGTCCTAAAACTGATGTCAACGACTCACATAGAGGTTACGAAGCTCTGCCACAATAGACCCGAGGGTTTTCTTCTATAAAATTTTAAGCGCAGAAATACTGACTTTTCTGGGATGCGTCTCCATGAAGCAAAGGGAGAGATTAGCCCCCGAATTCTTAAAAGATACCCTGGACAGGAAGTTGGGAAGATGGCATTTGGGGCCAGAAACACCTTCCCGGAGATCCCATCGTGTAGCTCCTGAGCTGACCCCCGGACAGCACGTGCTTCTGTCTGAGCACCAGTTCCTTCGTCAGTCACAGGGAGCCACGTCTAATTCCTCGCGGGCCTCTCATCCAGATTCAATGAATTCGTGTCCTTCTAGCATGTGCTTGACAAAGGTTTGTTATTTATGATGTTGTCCCTTCAAATATCTCCCAGGATACAGTTTAACATTGGTCATGATAACATTTCGTATCATGGTACAAAAAATGATTTAAGTGGCAAAGCATCCATGATCCAGCTTGTAATTATACCTGGTGAAATGCTGTTTGTGTGCGTGCACCACAAAGTAACATATAGTAACATATTTATTTGTTGCTGCCTGACCAGGCCCTCAGAGCAAAGCTGTCTTCCTTCGTTCCCACAACCAACTCAAAAGTCACTGTCACTAAATGAGAAACGGAAAGAGCCAAGAGTTTGACATCTAACAGAACGTCATCTCAAGTATAAATTCAATTAATTATTTCGGTTTTGTTAGCCTGTTCCTGAATCTGCGTTTTTGCTGTTGCTGTTTGCTTCTCCTTTGTTATGAAATAATCACATAACACGTGTACAACGTCACGTAGAAAAGCAAAACGAGTGTCTGCGTCCCTCCTTACAGAACACCCCAAGCACCTTTGAAGTCCCACGTGTGCAGCCCTTCCCAATCACACCCTCCCCTTCATCCCCAGAAGTAACCACAAACCTCCTGCATTTTATGTTAATAGGTTCCCTTGATTTTTCTTTATGGGCTTCCCATGTGAATCAGTCCTAAACGACGTGGTGCTTTAGTTTACCAGTTTCTGAATTTCACATGACTGGAATCACACTGTATTCTTCTTGTCTTGCTCCTCCACTCACTGTTCCGCTTGTGAGATTCATCCTGTTGATACACACAGTTGTGGGGCACCCTCACTGTTTACTCCTAAGTGGCCCACAGTTTCTTTACTGCACCTACTGTTGATAGACGTGTAGGTCGTTCCTGGTGTCTTGCTGTCATAAACAGCATTGCTATGAGCATTCTCACACACGTGTAAGAAGTTTCCCTGAGGCAGCGCTTCCCATGCTTTGTCACAACCCAACTTACAGAGCAAATAATAACATCAGAATGGCAAACTGATATTATTAGACAAAACTGGTCCTACTCCAGGCTTGCAGTCTGCTCTGCGACCTGGCTTTGCTATCCTGCAGGCTAGGGAATTAGGGGATGCTTTTATAAGGCATTGCAAACTTCTTTCCCAGATCATCATGCCCGTTGTTACTGTCACCGGCCTCGTATGCATATTCGCTCTGCTCCATACCTTTGCCCAAAGCTTGATGTTGACAGATATTACCAATCTGGTAGGTATTAACTGGTATTTCGTGATGGTTTTAATGTTGTATATTATACTTCCTCTATGATTAAAGCAGTAGAGGCCTAGAACATGAAAGGGCAGACCAAAAAAACAAAGTAGAGAATGCAGAAAAACAGCTAATTAATTACTTATGGAAATTATGTATATGAGAGGGGCATATCTCAAATCAGCGGGGGAAAGACAGACTTTCTAATAAGTGGTCTGTGATATCCAGAGAGCCATATGGAAAACAGAGACAAGCAGAACCATTCTCCGTACCCTACATGGAAATAAATTCCAAATGGGTCACAGATTTATACGTTAAGAATAGCTAAGGAACTAAATTTGCGGTTTTTAAAATACAGATCAAGTATTTACAGATAAAATTTTACTGACTGAAATAAACTGAATGACGTTTTGTTAACACAGATGAACATTTACTGACCAAATTGAGACGCGCCAGAATACGGACACAAATACTCACACAGCTGTTCGCTTGCAGCACCATTCATCCAGCCGTCCATTCAGTTAAGAAAAAATAATGTTCCAGTTCAGGCTTTAGTTTTGATGTGCAAACAAACCCCCACAAACGAAAATAAATCATTCCCACTACAAGGTAACGGGCAAGTCTAGAAACACACATATATCCAAGTGAGTGAATTTTGGCATATGTACACAACAAAGTCTCTGCAGTTGTAAAACACGACAAAATACACATCTTTTCAAAGTGGCTCCAGAGTGATCTCTGAAATACACTGTTAAGTGCAAGAAGCAAGGTATGGAACTATAATATGCTACATTCTTTTTTAGAGAAGAAATAAAGATACGTTTGCTTACATTCAATAGAAACAATATGCATACATACATATGTATACATAAAAACATACTTATAAACATACATACATACATATCGACATCTCACTAGCTAGATATACATACATACACATATATTTTCCTCACTGTCCACTTGAACAGACCTGGAAACAACCACGAGCCCAGAGGCAATGAGAACCCCTAACACCCAGACTATGGTCTCTAAATACCATTTACCACTAAAAAGACCTGGGTCAGGAAAAGCACTAGAGAAGTATGAAATGTCTTGTTATACAAGCAAGTAAAGGTGTCATTAAAGACCACTCCAGTCGTGTCAAAAGGACCCGGGAGCCAATTTAAAGAAGAGCTTCTCATGGGCCAAAGAAATGTGAACTTCAAAAGCATTAACTGCAAAGGACTGAGACACTTAAATTGCGTTAAAATCCATGAGTCCATAGTGGTACTTAAAACCAAACAAAAAACTCACTGATTTTGTTTGGAAGATGCTAGAAAAATCAACTCATTGTTCTGAACATGATTAAATACAGAGGGGATAACACCGAACATTAATATTCCCGTATAAACTATACCCAGAGGTACCCAAATAATGGACATAGTTGATTCTTCCTTGATAGAAAAGCTCCAGCTAACAAATGCAGAAGCAATGACACAATATCATTTTATAACCCTTACTGAAAGAAATCCATAGCTAAGCAATGACTACCAGTGATTTCGGAAGGGCCTGGGGAAACTTCAGAATGGAAAGACCTGTCTGAAAACACCTGAATCCACTGGTCAGTCTATCCCCACTTCTATTTAACAAACAAATTAGAAATTCTGAGAAAACCTCTTCAATCCTATGTTACTTCTTCATGCGACAATTGCGAGGACAAGCCGATTCTCGACCCACCTTCTCTTCCCCTGACTCCAGGCTTGCCTGGTCCCCCTGCTCCTGCGCGAGACTGCACTTCTTCAACTCCCTCCCGCCACAGCCCTGCAAGGCTGGTGTTCCTGGAACTCACTGTTCCATTTTCTTCTTCTACATTCCTTCCCCGAGGCAATCTCGGCCCAAACCAGGTAGCTTCAACTACCCCATCTACAAAAACTCTCTTTCGTTCTTTGTTCATTCCTTCAACAAATACGCGCGGGCCCAAACGGTATGGTAGGTGTCCTGGGGATTCAAGACGATGAAAGCGGATATACAGAGAGCCCCCGACTTACGAGTTTTGGACTTTATGATGCTGTGCAAGTGATACTCATTCAGTAAAAACCACCCTTCGTGTTATCAATTTTGGTCTTTTCCGGGACTGGAGACATGCGCAGTAGGATATTGTCTCCTGCCGCCGCGCCGCCGCACAGCCGCAGCGAGCGCAGCTCCGGGTCAGCTGCACCATTGGGAGGGTAAACAACTGAAACTCTACGGCAAGCCGTATTGCCCGTGTTTTTGAATATTGCGTTTGTATTTTCACATCCCATCATGTCTACGTCTCCTGCTTCTGATGAGAAGAATAAGAGGAGGGCAATTACAGGCGGCCCTAGAATTAGAATGAGCTTCTGCTCTGATCCTGTAAGTGCTCTGAGCTCGTTCCAAGTACGCGAGGCGAAGCTGTAATGCTCGGTAGGTCCGGTGTACTAAACACATTTCTGACTTACGGTGTTTTACCTTATGATGGGTTTATCGGGATGTAACCCATCTGTGGGGTGGGGGTGGGAAGAGGGGGTATCGGTGTTTGGAGAATCCCCAGATGGATGTGCAATTATAAAGGCGGTAAGCGTGTGCAGGCAAGGGCGTAGTGCAGCGAGAAGACGGAGGGGTCTGACCTCATCATGGAGATGGGGAGCAATGCCCTAGGAAAAGGATGGCTGAACTGAGATCAAATCCACAATTTTGTCCCAAACCTCTCTTTTGAAGTCTAGACCAGAAGAGTGTAAGCCCCTCAAGTTCAACATACTCCAAACCGCGTTGATCATCCTTCCTCCCAATGCCTGGATCCCCCGTCTCAGAGAAAGGCAATGCAGTCCATTGAGAAATTTGGCGATTACCCTTTACGCTGTCCCCTTCATCCCTCTCCACTTCCGGTGTGTCTCTGAGTCCTGCCAACTTTGCTTCCATTTTCAGGTATCAGTTCCCATCAAGTCGTTCCAAGTCAGCACCAGAGCTCACTTGCTCCAGTCTCTGCTCCACGGCAGGCTCCTACCCACACTCATGAAGGAACTGCCCATCACACAGACTATGCCCCTCCCTGTGTACAACCTTCCAGCGCCTCTCACGGCTTAGATTCTGGGCAGCAAGTGCAGACGCTGCTAGGAAGCCCTGCACAGTTCGCCGGCCTCCTGTCCCACCTGGGGCCAGGGCACGTGGGAACTCCAGGCGCCACGGCCCATCTCCAGCTGTCTCCACACTGTTGTATGTCTTCGGCCGAAAGGCCCGCTTTCATCTTCCGCCTGCCCCCAAACCCTTTCCCCCCCAAATGCCAGTCTGTGAACCAGTCTATGAATCCACGGTCAAGTGAGAAAAATAAAGTTAGCAAACCAGCGTTAGTAGTCCCCTGATGCTTTTTGGGAATGTGAACAGTACCCTCAAGATTGTCATGTAGCTTTTGAGTGTCATCCTAATACCCCCTTTCCAGGAAGCCCTCCATGACTTGTTAATGTTGAGGAATCATCTAACTTACTGTCCAAACGGGGAGACTTTTGAGGGTAAAGGGGGCACCATTAATAACGATGCTGAGCAATGGGTACAGGCCGGGCCAGGACTGTCACGGGGCCACCGGCTGCGTGGCGGGCCCACCTCTTGACGGAGTTGGCTGCTGTCCTCCCTCAACTCCCAAAGAACCTTTGTCCGCTCACTCACGCCATGTGTTTGCACGTCAGCTCCTGCACCAGTCTGAGATTCCACAGAGACAAGGCCGGGCCTTTTTTACCCGGTGTCACCAGCATCTCTCGGTGCCGGGGACAGGGATGACACAGAATGTCATCCACAAAAGCAAATGTTTGTTTAATAAATTGTCTGAGGAAGAGAGACTAGATGCCCTAACCTTGGCCAACGAAAGAATTTAAAAATTCTCATTATCTTTTCTCATCCCAGACAACACTTCCTCATTTGGCTAAAGAGAGTTTTAAATGGGAACAAAGTCTCCACAGAGAAAAACTCTAAGCCCCAGGCCAGTGACCAGCTGTCTAATCAACCAACAGCTATTTACTCAGCAAAATACACTCTTAGGACCCGGTGGGTATAATACAATAGCTAATAAGGTGTGGGATAACAAAAATGCATACATGAAAATCAAAACAAATAATGAAATAAAATAAACATCAAATAAGTGTTACAGGAATTCATGGAAGGCAGAGGGGAAACTCCTCTTTTGGTCAGAAAAGCAGGTCTCTGGAAGTGTTGGGATTTGAACTGAGACTTGAGCAACGGCTTCGATCACATGGGAAGCAGGAAGGACATCCCAAGCCAGGGTGGGGGAGGGTGTTGAGGGGTCGCCAAGGACAGGAAGCATTGTTTTGAGGAGCTGCATCTAGACTGTCATGACCACTCAAAAAGATTCCTGGATTCTCATCTCCTCCCTCAAAATAGTTAACAATTGGAGATGCAGAACGAGATATAGGTTGCTTTTACCTTTAGAACCCCTTTAAACTGTACAAGTGTTGAAACACCATCTTAGGAAAATTACCTTTGGCAGAACTTTCAGGCAGAACTGCTGGGTTACCCATTGGCATGGGTTAACTCTCAGCGTGTTTGAAAAGCTCTCTGCAAACCCCAGCCTGGCAGCCTACAGCCTCTCCTTCCTCTACCCCCGGCCTTTTAACCTTCTCGTGAAAGCAATCGTAGTGTTAATATGCGGGGTGCCACTGTGCGGCAAGCAACCATGGGTAGACCTCCCTGTCAACTTTGGGGTTCAGGGAGATGCCTGTAGAAGCGGCTGTCATATACACGCTGCTCCTCTTGAGTTACGGAGTGGGCCTCACCTATACCACTAGCACCAGTGATGGTGGGAATGCGAAATGTTCATTCCCCCTGCGGCACCCTGCTCCGGCAGGGAAAACCTTACGTCGCCAAGGGAGGTCGACTATGGCCTGACGTATGAACTGAAATTACTACAAGATCCACCGCACTCAAACAAAACATACACTCACCAAAGAAAGGGAATTCTTACTTAAAAGCCATTCTTTCTGCTCGGTTTGAAAGCTCCTTCTTCCAAAAGCCCTAGAGCACTCAGGATATTGCATAACTAGTATTGGGTCTACTTTTGAAGTGCAGTTTGATAAAAGGACTAAACCAAGTGTGCATGTACTGAGTCAAAAGGATGAGTTTTGCCAGTAGTAGGCTCCGGTTTAATACTTCTTCTCTCCTGACCCTAGTGATAGGGCCAACATGGGCCACAGGCTTATAGGGAAAACCAACAATATCAGGTTCACATGGTTTGGCATACATGCGTCCCATTAGCCTATAAAATTTTCATAGAGCACAGTAAAACCGCAACAAATGAAAAAACATTTGGTTCAAGTTACAGTCGTATTTATTTAACCAGCACTTGCTTACCCAAAGGAGAAAAAAGAAATCAAGGCAATGAGGATGGAATGAAATCAACCATCCTGTGATTAGTGAGTAGATTTCAGTGGACAATAAAGCCTTTCAACGGTGCTAGTATGAAAATATGTAAAATTCTTTTCAAGATTTGTTGTGCAGATCTTCCAAAATAACAAGAACTGTTGGGCGACTCCTTTACCCATTATCCCACATAGGCTGTAATAGCTAAGTGAAGTGAAGGAGCAAAGTACTTCAGCTATCAGTATGTGCCTGAAGAATCTTAAGAAGTCAAAGATATATATACATAGTGGAATCAAAAGTGACAAAAAGAGGCAGAAAGCTCCCTCAACTTGAGGGTGCTCTCATTCCATTTTTTTCTGCAAGCCACAGAGCACGTGAACTTCAACCCACGAATGCTACGAACACACCTGCTGAGACGGTGTGAGCCCGTGAAACAGGCAGAGGCAGGTACGCTGGGAGATCTGAAGGCCGGATGGAGAGAAGTGGGAGTAACAGTGGGGACAGGGGCAGGGTGGAGGGGCCCTGAGGGCAGCAGTCTGCACTTGACAGAGAGGTGGGAGGAGTCCGAGAGGACCTGGGCCCGGAGACGGAGACGTTAAAAAACTTGAAAAGATCTTTCAGGCACACAACACCCACGCCTTGCAGCCAATAATTAGGGGGTGGGGTAAGAAGCAGGAGGGCCCATGGATGAAAATCTCTGGGCCAAAAAACCATGGAAAAGCTTCAGGAAGGACAGAAAGGCGAAAGGGACATTTGGCTGAAAGCAGTAAGAGGTAAAGGCAGCCCGAAAAGAGGGTGAGGGGCGGAGCCAAGGATCCCGGCAGCCCTACTGCGTGCACTGCATGGGGACAGGGCAGGCCTTTCCTTGTTTTACGTTATTTTAGAGGGAGCAGCAGTGAACACTGAATATTGTCTTCCTTGGGAAAGCCTAAAAAACCAAAGTGGCCGGGCTGCCTGAGGTTCCCCCGGTTCTGATCCAGGCCCATTCGGGGAGAGACCCCCAACCCCGACATGGAAAACCCCGGGTGCTATGGCTGCAGCACAGTAGGACGAGCTGCATGGAAGGACTGCGACAACGCTTCGTTGCCAGTCACTGAACCCCTCAGACAAAAACCTACAGACCAGAGGGACCATCGTGAGTGAAGAAATGTTTGTCAACTATGGATATGATAGCTCTCCCGAATCAGGATGCCCTACCCAGGAACTCCAGCAACTGCACAGGACCCTACCCTTGGCGTGTTTACTCTCCTGTCATGTATTTTTCAAGATTTAAAAACCCTACCTGAGGCATCGTACCACGGAGCTCTTAGTAAACTCTCTCTCTCTGATTTATTAAAATGGAAGCCTGCATCTGATGCATTTCCAAGGGGTTTTTTTTTTTTTTTTGATGCCTTCTAGATCTTAACTACTGAGGTTAATTCCAATCGATGCAATCACTCATTGAGTGACGTCCAAGTGCAAGGCCGTGTGCTGGCTGCTGTGGGGCTGCGCGGATGAATCTCCTCAGCGTCCATTTCAGGCTGGGGAGGCCGCATCTCCTTTCACCAGTGTGGAGAGAAGGCAAACTTCTCCATTATCTGACCCGCCTACCACCCCCTAGCAAGTGCTTTTTCCAGGAACACGTTTAATAATTAAAAAGAAAGAAAAAGTCAAGGAACTTCTTAATACCTGGTGGCCACAGACACTGCTGCGCGTTCATTTCCACGTTCATCTGAGCCAAGGCTACGTCCAATCACTCTTGTCAAAATTGCATAACCACCGCATGTCAAGTTGTTGCTTGTTGCAACTGTGACTTGTAAAATTAAACTTCAGGACTGAGGTAGTCGAGCTAAATAAATGCCTACGTTAAAAATATGTGTATATATCATTTACATGCCACTTCGGATAAGCTCGTGAGTTATGATCTCTGAAAGTCACAACTGTCACCAGTTGTAAAATACGGTTTCAGTGTTGCAATCCTCCCTGCACGCAAGTCCTATCCCTGTCTTCTCAGCTTTCTAAGCAGTTCGTTACACTGATCTATTGCAATCTGCTCTTCCTGTTTTAACGAGAACCTAATTAATCACAACATTTACTTTTCCCACGCTAAGGGACTTCTGACATTCCAAAGAAGGACCATAACATGGCCCCAAACGCCCTTGTTTGGGCCTCCTACGGCTCCACATTGTATTGATAAGTCCGAGCGAAGCTGCCGATACTTATCCCTCTCAGGACACCATGGGAATGAGTCACCTGCCCTCTCCTGCCCTTCATGGGAGGGGCCACACTCCCCTCTCCAGCCTGGGGCATCCCATTCTCTGACAGAAAACACCCAGCGAAAGGGGGCCACTCCGAGCCTGGAGCAAGCTGTTCAGGACGTGACAGCCGAGGCTCACTGGTCAAAACTCCAACCCAAGGCTAAGGTGCCGTCAGCCTGGCCAGGGTCCTCTCTGTGGGGTGAGGCACCCTCTTCTCTGGTGGGGTTTTTGAGTCAGTCACAGCAAACAGTACCAATTAAAATGAACAAGCTCTTGATTTACACCTTGGGATTCTTCAGGAAGCTCCAACTACTTTAGATAGTGGCCTATCAACTCCCAGAAATCCATGCTTCACAATGGAGTGAGACGGAGTTGGGGATGGGAGTGGCAAAGGGTGGAGGGATAAATTACCAGCCAAGCAAACAAAATGATCAGTTCTCTCAACCACTGAAACCGAGGCAGTGCTGAAGTGGGAAGCTAGAACCTCAGGGTCTTTCTAGGATAAAAACTTTCAACAATGGCTATAAGACCTCCCTAACCAACCAAGGCCAGTTTTCTTGGAAATCTGTCTAAATGGAGATCAGCCTGACAAGCGATGCAGCCCACTCCTCCTCAGGTATCCACGCAGCCCCCAGCTGAGTTTGCTGTCTTTGTTGCTCTCCCCAGCAGCCTTCCAGGGCCTTTCTCCCAGCCCAGGTGGCACAGCAGGAAACTGGAGGGGAGGTTCCTCTCAATGTTGCATTTGTGATTGGTGAAGCCGGCAGTCCCAGCTGTGGCTGAATGCAGATAAAGACACTCAGCTGTCCTGTCATCGCTACTACTTGTATAGCAGAAGAAAAACAAGTGATCAAAGTCTTTGTGAATTTCATGTCTGATCAGTTACTTTTCCAAACAGCCAACACAGAATAGTTGCATAGGATCCACCATTGACCCTACAATCCAGCTCTGGAAGTATGAAAAAGGGGAGAAAACTTCCCAATTGCGCATTTCGGACCCTTGAGAAACATCACCTCCCCCCACCCTACCCCAAGACAGCTAAAGCACCCCAGGCCCCAGTAACTGAAAGGTTATTCTCATTAGGTGGAAGGTGAGCCCCACTGCCTGCAGTGGGGAAATGTCTGTAACATCTGTCTGTGTAATGAACTTGTCACTTCCCCAAACAGTCCGTACTGTTTCCTTAAAAAAAAAAAAAAAGGACTACATGAAATCTGTGGTGTGGCAGCCCCCCTCCCAACGTCTGAGTCACAGCCTGCACGTCTTTGCTGAGGTTCTAGGTGACCAGGGTGTATCACTTTCCGAGTTGCCCCAACAGCCAAACTTATGGCTGCCTTCCAACCACGCACAACACAATCGCTGTCTATTTTAAAACAATTTTCCTAACCCGCATGCGATGGGAGATGCCTCCTACACAGGTCTTCAACTTCCTACTGCAAACAAAACATGCCTGTCTCACACTGAGCCTGTCGTCTTTCAGGACTAATGCGTGTGTGTGTGTGTGTGTGTGTGTGTGTGTGTGTGTTTTCGACCATGCAACTCTTGGAGCAAAGAAAGCCACCCCAAATTTTACCATCATACCTGAGCCAATCACGAGCTTTGGAAGAGGAATGAATAGGAGAGCCCTCAACCCCAGGGACTTCTCTCACGCAAACAGTAAGTGGAAAAAAATAAGATCTGTCCGTAGGAGGAGGAGGCAGGGTGGATGATAGAGGAAGGGCATTAAGCAGCCGACCAAAGGCAGCCAAGGCGGCCGCACTTAGCGAGCTGCCTGCATAGAGAAGCCAAATCTTTTCCTTGTTCAATAACCAAGCACTCTCTGCCAGGCCTCCCATGGGCACGAATAATAAACACAACGAGGTGGGCAAACAAGATGCCCCGAGATCAGCCACCCCCCAAAAGGTCGAAACTTCAGAAGCCCCGGGGATCACAGCACCCTCAAACATGTCCATCAGTCGCAGCGGGAGAAGGGACTTGGAGACTCAGCAAAGGATTCTGAATTTTGTGGGATTTTTTCTTCTTCCAAGCTCTGCCTTGCAAAGTACGGCAGCTACATGCAAAGCCAGAGAGGGGCAGGAAGGCTGAGGGCGGCAGGGGTGCGGGTGGGAAGGCAGGGGTGCCTAACACCAGCCACCCAGGCCTCCATCTGACGAAAGCCGTCAGCAACCCCAACCGCATCCCACCCCTCCGCACTGCCAGCAGACGCCCCCTGCAGCTACCCCCCCGCCCGCGCACCCTGGCTTCCGTCCCCGGCAGCCCTACCAGCCAGCCCAGCACCAGCAGCAACCCCAGCCACGGCCGCGCGCCGGCAGCGCCACGACTGTGGCTCCCATCCCTAGCGAGCGGCAGACACCCCCGAGGCCTCCCTCCCAGCCCACCGGGCGTGCCGGGGGAGTCGAGCCCGGGCGCGCACCGCCGCCAACTCCCCACGCCCCGGGGCTGGCCACGGCTCCAGCTTACCTTGGGCGCTCGCGGGGGGGGGCTGAAGGTGGCCAGCCTCCCGCCCCCCGCCCCTTTCCTCCGAGCCTGGTTTCTTCCTCCCGCCTCCTCCTCTTCCTCCTTCTAACCACTGTGTGTCCGGGGCTCCCCCTCCTCCCTGCGGCGGGGAGTAAAAGCCGAAAACCCCGAAGCCGGGCCCGCGTGCTTGCAGGCGGGAGGCGGCGGCGCGCGGCCAGCTCGCCAGTAACTGAGCGCGGTGCGCGGCTCCCAACTAAAGTGTGAAAGAAGCGGCGGCCGCGACTGCCGCGGCAAGGAACGTCCCCCCCCCCCCCCCCCCGGAGTGGGCAGGGAGCGAACGAGGGAGGGGACAGGGAGGGAGGGGACCTCCTTGCCCAGTCACTCACTCGAGGGGCGGGGGCAGTCAGACACTCCCCCACTGCCTGGCCCTCCCCGCGCCTAGCTCCCGCTCGTCCAGCTCCCCTCCCCCGGGGAGGGGCCTGCGGAGGCTGCGAGGGCACCGCGCACCGGAGGAAGGGACCCGGCGAGAAGGCGATCGGGGCTGTGAGGGGCTGCGCGGGGCTGCGGGGTGGGAAGGAGAAAGGAGGACCCGCTTGTGTTCGCGTGTGATTGTGTTTGTGTTTGTGTGAGCGCGCGCTGCGGGGCCAGTGGGAGGGCAGAGCGCGGCGGGAAAGCTGCATCCTGGGTCTGTCACCCAGGCCTTGCGATGAAAGCTGCCGGGCACCAGGAAGGCCGGGAGGGCGCAGCTCTGCGGGAGACCCAAGCCAGTCCGTGGGCCCAGCCCAGCGAGCTGCGCCTGCTGGATGCAGAGAGAAGGCCGGGCATCCTCTGCGTGCCGCGCAGGCCGGCGGCCCAGGCCCTGCCACCAAACCGCCTCCACCCTGCCCTGGAGCGTTGCTCCTGCAAGATGAATGAAGCTTGGGCGACTCAGCACTAGCGGCAATCAGGCAAAGAGCGGGGCGCACCCTGGGTCGGAGACTTGGCGTCCTGCGCCCCTCCCCGCCCTTCCCGGCCTCTGGGGACTAAAGGGCGGAGGCTGCGCCTGCTGGGCACGTCTGGGATGGTTGGGAGCCAGAAAGGTTGCTGTCCACCAGTTTATCTGTCCCGCTTTTTGTGCATCCTCACGAGAGGTCAACCAATTTCCCACCCTCTGGGAAAAGGTATTTTTCTTCTTTCACCGGTCAGATCGCGCGTTTTGTGTGTGCACTTAATTGGTCTTTCGGCACTGATAGTGGTTGGCGCCTTTGTGCAGCCCCCGCCTCCGCCACACCCCCACCCCCATTTCGCTGCTCCTTCATTGCCCTGGACACGTGAGGAATGTCAGACCTCCAGGGTGAGAACACCCAAGAAAACAATGGGGGCGGGGAGGAAGAGGCTCCAAAACAGGGTCCCGAGGATTGCACACAAACCCGGTCATTTCTCGCTTTGGGCCAAGATGAGGTTGGGAACCGGAAAAGGACATATCAGAGTGTGACAATGACGAGACACTTAACTGGACAACCAAAGTCATCATTTAGTGAGATGAATTCATAGCCACCCATAATGGCCAGGAAGTCCGCCTTTTTCAAAAGAGAAACAATTTTCAATTGTGGGCTCCCTTTTTCAATTTAAATGGCTAGTATCACATTGTTTTTGAAACCGACTTGTATTCCATTTTTATTATATTTTTTCCATTACCACTTTAACCCCCTTACACACCCCGCCCCCAGCAATCATATCCATGAGCCCTTTTTCCTTTCTGCTCAGTCCCTCCACCCCCAAACCCCCCCACTCCCTTAGCAGGCATCCTGCTCTCCCTCTACCAGTCTGTCTCTGCTTCGCTGTTGTTAGCTCAGTGTGTTCATTCGATTCCACATATGAGGGAAATCATCTGGCATTTGTCTTTCTCTGACTGGCTTATTTCACTTAGTGTAATGTTCTCCAGGTCCATCCATGCTGTCACGAAGGGTAAATTTTTCTTTTTTACATCCGAGTAGTATTCCACTGTGTAAATGTCCCATGGTTGTTTTATCCACTTGACTTTTTAAAAAGTGTTTTAAAATTTGTTTTCAGAGAGGGGAAGGGAGAAAGAGAGGGAGAGAAACATCAATGTGTAGTTGCCTATCGAATGCTCTCAACTGGGGATCTGGCCTGCAACCCAGGCATGTGCCCTGACTGGGAATCGAACCCTCCACCCTTTGATTCCCAGGCGGATACTCAAACCACTGAGCCACTGCAACCAGGGCTCCACTCACCTTTTGATGGACACTCGGGCTGCTTTCATATCTTGGTGATCGTAAATAACGCTGCAATGAACACAGGAGTGCTTATGTTCTTTCAAATTAGTATTTGGGGTTTCTTTGGATATAGCCAGGAATGGGATCACTGGGTCAAAAGGCGGTTTCATTTTTAATTTTTTGAGATATCTCCATATTGCTTTCCAGAGTGGTTGCACCAGTCCACTTTCTCACCAACAGAGCAAACTACCCATACTCTGGTTCATCTTTTTTTGCAGAACCAGAACACTTTGCAGTCTAGCCTCCTCAAGAGGGGTGGTACAGAAGGGAGGGTATGCTAATTAAGATTCCCAGCAGGGGCTGCCAGCCACCCTCTCCTACCCTAGGCGACTGGTTTTATTTCTTTGAGCCTTCCTTTCTCATCTGTAAAATGGGATCCACAGACTAGCTCCTACCTCATGCGCTTGCTATGAAAGTAAAAGGAAAGTAAAATAAGGTGGCAATGTGTGCAAAGTACTGCGTAATTGCTGACAAGAACTCAATAAATATGCGCTATTATTTCAGATATATAGTTTAACCCTAAATTTAGTAGACTTTTTTTTTCCTCTTTGCATTGTTTCTTAAAGTTGAGGGAAGAAATCTATCTGCTGGATTCACGCCCAATGCAGTGACCCCTTCTCTGGGGTGTTCAGGCCTCGCCTGGAAACTTCTCCTCCGGTAAAGGGAAAGGAGTAAGTAATCTGCATACGATGCTCTGAAAGGACCCTGCAGGATGGCAAGCTTTTGTGTTTCTCCACCTCCCCCCTTCCCTCATCTACACAGACCACCCCGAATAGGCCAGGCTCTATCAATGTTGACCAGTGCTGTATTCTATCCTGTGACGGCTGGGAAGAGTGGCTGGCGATGTTGATTTCTTGAGGGCAAGGCATTGTGGGTCTTTTTCGACTTGACATCCTGAAAACTAACAGAGGGCCACCGCGCAACCTCTTCATACACGTGTCAGTTAAAGACTATCCATACGATGGCCTTTTAAAGTGAGTTTTCAATTATTCAGAGTAATACATCTTCATTGTAGAATACTGTTGGCTCTAGAACAATACAGGTTTGAGCTGTGCGAGTCCACTAGTACCTGGATTATTTTCCAACAAATACCCGTCTTGTTTTTGATGGTCCGCAGCTGGGAGCCCACAGGAGCAAAGGGCCAACTGCAAGCACTGACCTACACTGTTTTATAAGGGACTGAGCATCCACGGATTTTGGTATCCCTGGGGGTCCTTGAACCAGTTCCCCACAGATACTGAGGGACAAGTGAGTTTTGTAGAGAGTCAAAAGTTATATGTGGATTTTCCACTGTACAGGGTCGGCGCCCCTAATGCCTGTGTCGTTCAAGGGTCAACTGTATTTAGACATTTCAGAACTCACCCAAGCACGAAGGAAACTGAAAAATCACCATAATGCTACCATCCAGAGAGAAGCACTCAATTAGTGCTTCAAGTATACCCGTGTTCCCTTCCTTTATTTCCCTACTATTTCATTACCAGACATTTATGAAGTACCTAGTTAGGGACAGGACAACTTTCCAGGGCCAGAACAGGTTGCACGCTAGTGCTGTTTGTTCCTCAGTAGAAACTACTCCTCCGAAGCAATACTTTATATGGTAGTGAGGCTTTCAGGGCAGTCTACACAAAGTCCGTGAAAGGAATCCTGTGATTAAATGATAGTGCTGACCAGAAGCAACCCAGGTTCCATAGGGTGTGAAGCACCTACCCTTTGGGGAGCCATCTTCAAGGCAAGGAAGACAAAAGTACAATGCCTCTTGGAAGGAGGGGGTCACGAACTTAAGTCCCTTTGCTTCTCTGTACACCCCCTTTGATGCTGGAGTGTCTGTAGCAATGAACTGTTTGATACACATTGAAGGTGAAAACTCATTCCTGGGGTAGATAGGACGCCTCTCCCTTCCCTTCCCGAGCAGGAAGAGTGGAGACTTCCACTACCCGCCGCCCTGCTCCCCGCACACTTGCTGTTTCGCACGCAGCCACATTAAGGGCAGTGGAACTAGGGGGACTTCCAGCAACGGCTGCAGAAGAGGGTGGGCAGTGCGCAGTGGGTGGGGAGCAGACACACAGGGTGGAGCGCTGAGGTTCTGGAGGGGCTCCTTAGGTGCACGTGCACACCACAAGCCATGCAGCAGCAGCTGCCTGCCAGCCCCTTTGGTCAGCACCAGCTACATCGACCACACATTTTATCACAGAGTCATCTCTGTAGCTATTCATCATTATTAAATGACTATAAACAGACTGATGTCAAAGGAATGAAACACGATTCTCTATTTCACAAGTAATCAAACTATCTCCTCTTTGCCCTTCTACTCTACCGGAATCTCCGAATTCCATAACTTCAAACACTCTAAATATCATTCTTTAAAATTATATCTGCTTTTCGGTTGGTCAAGTTTAATTTTAATCTTCAAAGGCATTACTACCATCATGGATTTTCTTTTATCCTTAACATTTTAACTTATGAATACTTGGCTCCGTAGGACCATTCGTAACACATAAATTTGAATCTTTTGTACTAATTTTTAAGTAGAGTATTGTAGATTGAATGTTGGTATCCCCCCCAAAATCCATATATTGAAGCCCTAAAGGCCCCCAGCGTGGATGGTATTAGGAGGTAGGGCCTTTGGGAGAGGAAGTTGTGAAGGTGGGGGTGCCCTTATAAGAGAGGAGGGAGCTCGTCCCAACCTCCAAGTCCCTGACCCCCCTCCCCAACCCCTCACTAGGACACAGCCGTCTGCAAGGCAGGAAAAGGGCCGTCTCCGAGAGCCTGAGCACGTTGGCACCCTGATCCCGGACTTGAGCTGTGCTGTTTTGTTACGGCTGCCCACGCTGACTGAGACATACAGGTTCCCTCTACCATTGACTATAAAAAGGAGACAAAGGGAAAATGCAGGTTGATTGAAAAAAAGAATAGTAAAAGCTACACATATAGAAACAGTAAAAGCCTCTTGTCACTTACGTAAATCTACATGACTTCATTTTACGTGATTTATTTTAAAAGGTTTCAATCAGGTTAATTTTTCTGAATGACCAAGTTCAAAGTAGCTTTGGAAGGATTATTCGGAAACAAGGGAATATCCTAACATGAGTATTACTCTGATACGTGCTATCTGAGCAACCCAGCTGCAAGTTCCTGAGCTTTGGAGTATCCATGGTCTTCCTCCCTTGCTGAAATCTACAGGCTTAGATGGCGGGGGGACCTGCCACATCTTTGATGTTAGCTCCATCAAGATTTGAAACTAGATGTGTCTGTGTGTGTGTGTGTGCGCGTGTGCACATCCTCACACGCGCATTCAAATCTTTTTCCTTCGGTGGCACCACAATGCACGCAGATACAGCCCTCAGTGAGGGTTGTGGATTGAGGGTTGTTTATGTATTTTCTTTGTGATGGTTAATTCGGATGACACCACACAGCTCCTACTGAACGGTGGAGGGTGGAATCAGAGCAGGGAGATTAAAGTCTGCGCTAACAACTTGCTAATGGTTTTAATTGGTCTCTCTATGACGTGTGAATTACTCGGAGTAACCTGCTTTTCTAGATCTGATAATTATGGCTCCTATTTACTTCTATTTATTTCTTCCTTAAGGTATGTATTTTTCTTTTATCTCACTTTTTAAAACTGGGGCTATGGAAGATGGAAACATGGAATCCAGTCCTTTGAAGCATGGAGTGTTAAGAACCCATAACGGAGGTGTGAGTCTCAGCCACAGGTAAGAGAAGGATGAAGGAGATCAGGGAGAACTGCAGACACCCAAGTAGGAGCAGCTAAGCCCCCAGACTGTCCCCTCCCTCTCCTTCTCGGGGCCATGGCTTTGCCCAGTTACCAGAAATTAGCTCTGTCACAGGGAGCCTCCTGTCCCAGGCCACACAGCAGCTCCACCACCATGCATGTAACAGATGAAGTCATCTGGTGCTTACTGATACCCTCTCAGAGTGTGGTCCTGCTTTCAGCTCACATGTGCGGATAGTACTGTTATTCCACATATCGGTCTTGTCACTGCAGTGAACTGTAAGCTCTGTGGGAGCTGGTGCTTTGGCTGTCCCTAGAGGCTCGGCCCAGACAGCGAGACCTCCTGCAGCCTGAGAGGTAAGGTAGTGATGAAGTTGCTATGAAGCTGCCATGTGGGTCCCACTTGGCAATGATGAAAAGCAAATATTGATATCCAGACGTTTCAGTAACTATGATACAGACAGGATGTGGTTAAAAGCAATCCATGTGTGTGTGCATGTGAGAGAGAGAGAGAGAAAGAGAGAGAAAACTAACAAACCAAATCCCTATTATTTTCGCCTCAATCTCAGCTTTACCTCTTTGAACACAGCCTTTTCCAACTCCCTTTCAGAAGGTGAAACAATATTGAGGAGATAAACGTAAGGAGTAAAGTCGTAACTTGCTTCCGTATTTAAGCAAGAACCCCTAAAACAACTAACGTCATTAGTTCTCATTACGTAACGGTTTACAGAAGCTGTACTGGTTCGGTGTCATGGACTGATTTCATGTGCAATTGTTGAGAAAAAAATGTTTAAGCCTCACCCAAGGATACACCCATTGATTCCAGAAAGGGGAAGGGTGAAAGAGATAGAAAAAGAGAAAGACATCACAACTCGTTGAGGGAAACATCAACCAGTTGTGAGAAGCACATCGATCGGTTGCCTCCCAGACGTGCCCTGGCAGGGGACCAAACCCACAACCTAAGTATGTGCCCTGACTGGGAATCGAACCCACCACTTTTTGGTTTAGGGGATGATGCTCCAAGCAACTGAGCCACACCAGCCGGGGCAAGAATCAACATTTTTAAGAGCTAATGGAAAATATGGCTCCCATAGACATGTAAACAGCCTGCTGGTTTCAGATCATATGCTAAAAAGGAGAAAGGAAGGAATGGAGAAATTCCAAAAGAAATGTTTCAAATAGTTTTGGGGTGTTACCATGTAATCAGAAAATTTTCTAAACTCCCTCATGGTTTGACTGATTCAAGGCCCCCTAAAATGCTATGAAGGAATTTTTATTTAAAATATCTCCATTTTCTAGATGCAAAATCTGAGGGACAATGAGGGTAAGACATTTGGACAAAGCCCAAGCCTTACTCAGCTAATACTCAGTGACGGGGCGGGACCCGCTCTTGGACCCGGTACTAAACTGTACCATCCTGCCAGCAACCACTGGGCATGGAAAAGGACAGCTTTATATTTGGGAATCTTCTGAGTGGAAGGTAGCCTCACTACACTTCCCACCTTCTCCACTGTGGTGTCGATCCCCTGGGAGGGGCCAGAAAGGGATTAATTGTGCTGTCATACCATGACACCCGCTGGCGACTCAGAAGTCTCCCGTGGGTTCCCCTAGTCAGAAGTTTACTCACTCAGATAGAAGATTACCGAGCACAGGCGGCCAGAAGGCTTGGAACACAATGAATTTCCATGCTTCCTCACCTGTTCGATTAAATCAGTTCTTGGTCCTAAAGAAGTCTGCTGGTAAAGGACAGCTTTGCCGTGTGCAAAATGCCCAGTGTCAGTGTCAGGCAGCCATTAGCATAAACACTTATAACGCTTTTATCAATTGGAAATAGCAGTTTCATTTCTTTCCCCCTTTCCTCCTTTGTCGATTCTGCAAGCCCAGTCCAAGCCGTGGCCTCTCTCTGCTGGCTCCTTAACCAGTCAGTCACCTTGACTCCTGGCTCTCTGGTGACACACTGGTTGCCTCCAGCTCTTGCATGAGTCCAGAGCGAGGCCTAAACTTCTCCGTCAAGTGCACAAAACCTTACAGAATGTGGCTCCTGCCTGCCTTTTCAGACTGATCCCTGTTCCAACTGCAGACTGGATGGATGGCCCGGCTACCTGGCTGACTTGTTGGTTTTCACCCATATTCTACTGTTTTCCACGCCTTGACTTGCACACGTACTTTCCTCCGTGTGGATGACTCAAACCCCTACACATTTCAAAAGCTCTCCTCTCAGTTGACCTGGCTCCTTCTCTACCACTCACTAATTCCATGGCCATGTGCAAGCCATCTTGACCTCTCCAAATCTCAGGTTCTTCATTTGCAACAGAAAAACCATACTAAGTATATAGAGAACCAAAGGCCTGGAATTCTGCACATTCACAGAGCAGGTATGGATGCTTTGCAAATGGCTATTGTTATATTATCACTTGTTCTTTCAGATCTGGCTTAAGTGTCACTTGTTCTGGAAAGCTTCCCAAATCCCATGTAACTCCTTTGAAAGCATACAAAGTACAGAGCAAGCCAGTGAGCATTAGCAAGAGAACTCAACAAGAGAAATCATAAAAGCGGCTACACTGCCCTTTTTTGGTGGGGAAAGTGGTGGTGTCCTACGTTCTTCAAGACTTGTTTCAGAAATATTAAAATCTTGTGGTTTCAGACTATGGTTTCTTAATCTCTCTGTGTTTGTGTACCCATAGATAGATCTTTCTTTAACATTTCCCTGTAGAAATATAGTTATATGGGGCACAACCCTTTTGTCAATGTTCCCCATCACTATTGTTAAATGAATCCGTGCTGCAGAAAATGTTTACTTAAGTGTGACATTGTCAAAGTCCTCCCCACTCTCGGCTACAAAAGAGCTGTGACCTTTTGTCGGCAGGAAGTCACCTTGAGATGCACCGCTACAGCTCTAAGACTGCCACCCACACCCTGCAGTGTGCCTGGGGTTCATTCACAGTGTCCAAAAAGCTGAGGACCCTGCCCTCTATGGTGTCACCTCCAGTGGGAGTTGAGGAAGGAGCATGTTGGAGGTAATAGTGACCATGGGCTTTGATACAGAATGTGTGCTAGCTCTATTAACTGGCACCATAAACATTCTGGAGAGCAACCCTCTGGTAGTCATCTGGGTTGATCACCATCGTTGTGTGGGTGGGGGTTCGACATTGATTCTGTAGACCTGGGCTCCGAGAGAGTAGAGTTGCCGTGTCTACTGGATAGAATGCCTCTGGAGGCAGACAAAACACAGTGGCACACGTCTGAGAAGCATGGGGACCCCTGAGACTGAACTACTATCACCCCTACTGGGGTCTTAAGTAAAAGAGGCCATAACGTTAGTCTATGGAAGGTTCAGGATTGAATCCCAGGGTTTTCTGATTCCACGGCTCTGACTCCTCCGTGATGCTCACTGAGTGAAGAGCCAGAGGTTCCTACCTCTGGGCATTGCCCTCACGCTCTTGGCTAAGCCTCCCTGTTTCCACACAGCCTCTGGGCTGTTCTAGACCCACTTAGATTTGGCCATGGGACATGGAGGTAGAATGGCAACAGCAACAACAGCTTGTATGTACGGAGGCCTCCTGTGTCCTGCGCTAAGCTTTGACCTAAGCCATTTCCATCTGATCCTCTAAGCATCTCCACGAGGAAGGGGCTATCATCATACCCAAGGAGCAGACATGGGGACACATGACATCTCGTGGTGTTTAGGTCTTTATGCAAAGTCACAAACTTAGTAAATGGCGATTTAGAATTCCACCTGGATTTTTTCTTTTTTACATTTATTATCCCAGGCCCTTCCAAAAAGGATTTGAGGTTAGAATGGTCAGCAGGGTTAAATAAAACATAGAAGTTACTTTCACAAGAAGAAATTATTCTAGCGGAAAGTGAAGGAAGGTAAAGGGACCCAGGGCAGGCTCAACTAAATCATGCTACCATAGAAGTTGACACAGCTAGACCAGTCTGCATTAATTTCATTCAGGTTGTTAACTATAAATTCAGGTAGACTGTACTGGGCTGCCCATGCTTGGGGTCATCGGTCACTCCTCCCATTCCCACACCTGCCCAGTCAGTTACAATCTCATCTCGTCAAACCTGCCCTTCTTCTCTGCTCTAACCACTGGTCCCCCGGGTCAGGTCCTTGTCATGTCTTGCTGAGTATGGAAGTCATTTCCCTCTTCCTTCCTCTGTCCCTTTTCTTCTCTATGCTTTCACCTGTGTCTTTACTTCTTAAGCAAGTCTTCCTTTGCATTTCTTCCTCTGTTTGTTCCAGCTCAGATGCCATCATCTCTTGCCTGGATATTGTGGCTGTTCGACCCCTTGACCTTGCCCCACTCAAATCCGCCTTCTACATACCAACGGAAAAATATCAGTTCTCTGTTTAAAGTTGTTTACAGCCCTTTTGTACATCAAAGAGCACCATTAAAAAAGTGAAGAGGCAACTCCTGTGATGGGAGAAAATATTTGCAAGTCATATATATGATAAGCAGTTACAGTCCAGAATATATAAAGAACTCCTACAAGCCTACAACAAAGAAAGTAAACAACTCAATTAAAAAGTAGGCAAAGGATCTGAACAGACATTTCTTCAAAGAAGACATACAAATAGCCAGTAAACACACGAACAGGTGCTCAACGTCACTAATGGTTAGGGAAATGGAAACCCAAACCACAATGAATTACCACTTTACACCCATTAAGATGGCTACTATTAGAAAAAAGAAAATCACAAATGTTGGCAAGGATATGCAGAAACTGGAACCCTTGTGCATTGCTGGCGGGGATATAAAGTGGCACAACTACTGTGAAGAAGAGTTTGATGGTTTCTCAAAAAGTTAAACACAAACTACCGCATGTGGTACACACCACAGTAATGAAAAGCAGGGACTCAAAGAGATACTTGCACATGAATGTCCACAGCAACATTATTCACGATAGCCTAATGGTAGAAACAACCCAAATGTCCATCAACAGATGACAACATACACCAACATGGTGTGTGTGTAATACAGCCTTAAGAAATGACATTGTGGTACCTGCTACTAATGGATGAACGTTGAAAGCATGATGCTGAGTAAACTGACACAAAAGGACAAATACTGCGTGGTTCCAGTTATATGAGGCGCCTAGAATAGGCAAATTCATAGAGACAGAAAGTGGGATAGTGATCAAGAGTAGAATGTGGGCTGGGAGGGTGGGAGAAATGGGGAAATGATGTTTCATGAGTAAAGGTTTTGTTGGGATGATGAAAAGTTCTATAAGTGGGTAGAACTTATAGAACTTTGGTGGTCTGCACAATATTGTGAATCTACTTAATGCTAGTGAATTGAGAATGGTTACACTGGTACATTTTATGTTATGTATACTTTACCACAATAAAAACAATTTTTTACTGTCAACAGGATCGAGTCCAGGCTCCTTAGCCTGGCCAACAAAACCTGTCATGGCCTCACCTCCAGGTTCATCTCTCATGTGTCTCCCTATGATAAAGCCCTTGAACTAGGTTCCTTTCACCACCGGGTCCCATGCTTCCTCCTCCCTTCAGATCTTATCTCAGACCACCTCCACCAGGAAGTTCCCCCTCCCCTTGATTCCTCTTACTTAACTCAGAAACTGCTCCCCAACTTTGCTTTCTGTATCACTTAAACAGATAGATTTCTACACGTCTCTCAAGATGAAACTTCACTGTAGCCCCTCTGTGAAGCTCTCCTTTCTTTATTCAGGCAGGGCACCTTCTCCCAGCCCCGTGTCCTTGAACCTCTCAGTGCTCTTTTTCCTTTGTGTGGCCATCATTGGCTCACCCTTCTGTCTCTCTCACTGGCTTGGGAGCTTCTCAAGGGAGGTGACCACAGCCCCTCAACTCAGGCAACATAATGGAGTAAAAGGCCCACGCAGAAACCCTTGCTGGGTGAACTAATATTCCTGAATGGCTACATCTCAAGTCCACGGCTTTTAAATCTGGACATGGGAAGAAAAGGCCTTTGATCTCTTGGGAAATATATGAAGAATTTTCCATTCTTTTCCCATCGAAGCTATAGATGGGCTCATTCTCAACCTATAAGACAGTAAATTCTTAAAGACATCTACACTTTTTTAAAGTTTTGGATGGTTGCTTTTCTTTTTAGTTCTAAGGATGTACTGTGAAAACCGAAAGTTATATTCTTTCTAGCTTTAAGAAGAAGAAAAATACTAGGGGAAAAAAGAAATAAACTTCTAATAACTTTCAGAAAATATGGTTCTTTAAGGAGATATTTTGTTCACATCATATAACTTACCTACCTAATGCCATCTCTTCATATTTTTATTCTGCCTCATATTAATCAATCTCTGCCTATATAACATAAATCATTATATCATCACTCACTACTGTTTTCAGTTGCCTCTACCAAAATCAAATGTTTCCCTGTAGCCAAAGTCCTGTTTAAACATAAACATCTAAGCAAGTTTAATATGGAAAGAGAGTAGTAAGTGCAAATTTTGAATACCTACCACACCAGGTATGGCCCTCTCTCTATTGCTGTGCCATCCGTATTAGTTTGCTAGGGCTGCTGTAACAAAATTCCACCAATAGACTGGCGTAAATAACACAAATTTATTGTCTTGCAGTTCTGGAGGCTAGAAGTGCATGATAAGGCAGGACCAGTTCCTTCTGTGGGCTGTGAGAAGGAGTCTGTCCGTGCCTCTCCTCCGGGGACTGGTGGCTGGCTGCAGTCTCTGGCGTTTCTTGGCTTGTGTAACCTCCACCCTGACCTCTGCCTGCATCTTCACATGGTACTCTCTCTGAATGCGTGTGTGTCTGTCTTCGAATTTCTCCTTTCTGCAAGGAGAAAATTGGATTCTACAAAGAGTCATATTGGATTCGGGGTCCACCCTGCTTCAGTATGACCTAATCTTAACTCATTATAGTGGCAATGATCCTGTTTAAAAATTAGGTCACAATCTGAGGTATTTGGGGTTAGGACAACAACATATGAATAAGAGAGCACAATTCAACCCATTACAACAACTCATCTAGGAGTTTGTTGTTATCCCCATTTTACAGAGTATGAGATGATGTTTAGTGAGGTTAGGTAATGAACTCAAGGTAGAACAAAGTGAATTGCAGAGCTGGGGTTTGAAACATGGTAGGTCTGATTGCAAACCCTATTACCTCTTGTTATAGAAGCAAAGTATCTTTGTTCACAGTCTCTGTCTTATTTCTTCCAGGTTTAGTAAATGCCTGTCAACATAGTGAGTCTGGGCCTTTTCATTATTATATAATGATTCAGTTCTACTTCAAAATATTTACTGAGTGCCTGCTATTACTCTAAGTATTTCAGGCACTGGGTTCAAAGATGACTTGAAACATGGACCAGGTTTCAAGGCACTTTGCATTTAATGGAAGAGACAGACGTATAAGCAAATCACTATTTCATAAAGAGACACTAAGTGTTAGGTAGAGATTCAAGCAACTCTGTCGTGGAGGGAACACTACTCATCAGTGAAATCCAGCCAGCAATTTATGTACCTTCACGTGTATAACAAGAGACTACAGGGAGGGCATTTAACACACACGCCTTCCTCCTGCAGGGGGCTATTGGAGAAGTCCTGTCCACTAGGAATTCATTTCTGAAGCAGAATCAGCTTCTGAGAAACGTGGTCTCAGCCTTTCTCTTCGTTGATGTCACTGTATCTCTCTCAGCGAGTACAACCTGGTTCCTGAGACACTGACTCTCAGCATAAAGCCAAGTCCCTGCTCAGAGACAAAGGATGAATTTCCCCCAAGAGAACAAGGGCACATTCCCTTCCTTGGCAGGCTTACCCTGAAGGTCACAGATCTGCTCTTCCCTGGACAGAAGTACACGAGAGGTTGAACAAAGCCATTAATTTATTTTTACCCCAGCTACCAGAGTCAGCCTGTTAAATGAAATATTTCCAACCAAGGCACTTCTTCAAAGCCACGTTAAATGCAGTTGCTTGCCTTTGAAGTCATCGAATGAACGAGTTCCTATAGGACCTGCACGACCACATACACCTAGCCCTCTCAAAGTGCACTCATGCACACACGCGCCCATATGTCAGAAACTTTTAATGAGCAATGATGGAACTCTTTGGGCTTCAGAGAAAGATCTTTTCACAAACAGGAAAATATCTGCTTTAAACATATTCACAAGATCAGATCACTTTGGTTCTGAAACTTCAGATAGAATAAGCATGAGAATCAGAGCAAGAGAGAGAGGGAGGACACTTCATTTTTTAAAGGGAAGCTACAGAACTTTCATTCTCTGGTTTCCTTTAGATGTGGCAGAAAGAGGCACTTAGTACACAGGTTTCTCTCTCTCAAAAGGGAGCCTCAAGTATCTTCAAGTCTCTAAATTCTCCTTGATGTGCTATTTGCAAATAATTACAGTTTGTTTATGCGTTCATCCAACTAACATTTACTGAACGTCAATATTGTGTCAGGCAGCGAGGTTCTGAGGCTCTCAGACTGATGGCTATGGTAATGCCAATGTCAATGTTAACAACACAGACTAAAATGCTAGCATTTGCATAGCGAGGCCCATCCTTTGCTGGATCTGTGCCTGGTGTGGACGGGACCACTGTTCTAGGCTGATACAATACCCAGATTAATGGTTCACTTAGGTCTTCATGAAGAAGAGTGTGGAGATAAAGCACTCAGGGAAACATAGCCTTGTGTTGGAGACAAGCTGTGTCGGTATGGGAGAAAACTAAAAAGGAGTAAGTAAAAAATCTTTATTCCAACAGAAAAATCTTCTGTACTTGTATGCAAGTTTGGGGACTAAGCAAACATTAAACAGAATACAAGATTCTTCCGCATCTGTATTAGTTATGATGCTTTGGGCTGTAAAAACAAGACAATACACCCAAAATGGCTTAGATAATGATGTTTATTACTCACATGAAATCTGGAGAGCAGGTGGTTTCTGTTTTTTTCATTCAGTAGCTTCACAAGTTCATCGGGGAACTCACATCCTTCCCACCTTTCTGTCACACTGTGGTCAGCAAGTTGGCTTTTGGCTGCAGACACATCCCCTCATGGTTGCAAGAGGGCCAAGGAAGCTCTGACCATCATGTCCTCACAGAACTGTGTCCGTTAACCTAAGAAGAAGCATCTTCCTCTGCATGTCTTTTGAACACGAAAGAGAACTTTTCAGAAGCTCATTTTGCAGGTTTCCTCTCAGGTCTCCTGGGCCAGAATTATGAGTCACATGCATGATCCTAAATCAATCACTGACAAAGGAAATGAAATTACTATGGTGTATCTAAACCATCAAGATTTAACCCTTGGAGCTGGAGAGAAGGCTAACCTCCCTCCCTTCCCCTCCCCACCCACAAAGAACGTGGCTACCTGATTCCTAACAGAATGGGAATGCCTATAGTACGGAAGATAGGGCAGTGCTCAGTGGTAGCAGGAAATGGATATAATGTAGGCAGTCGGAGGGACCACCACAGCTGAGTCACAAAGCAGAAGCACCTCCAGGCAAGGAAAGGAGCAATTCCATGAAGGGAACCTTCTCTGATGACCCCTGGACTTGACCTTGCTTCCCAGATGAGCTTCTCTTACAGGAATGAGTTTTGCTGATCTTTAGCATAGCTGCTAAGGACACACTGTGCTGTATATTCTGCTGGTTCATATTATACCACCTTGACCTGAAGCCAAATTATGCATAACAGTTCTAAAATGGTTTATGGCTAAGGCAGCCTGGCTGATGTCATTTGTCAAATATGGCACTCTAGAATTATAAAACCATACAAAGTCCTTTCTCCACACTGGTTTTTTTATGTGTTTTTGAAACAAGAAAGAAAACACCCTCTAGCTTATTCCATTTGGAATATTGCAGTCATGGACCCAGCCCATTGTAGTAATGGGGGAGGGGGCAGTCAGGAACTAGTGACCAGTGACCAGGTTTAAACTCAGTGAAAAAGGATATATGAGTGGTGTTTTTTAAGTTGATCTTTCCTTATACAACTGAAATTATGAGCTTCTTGGAGAAGCTTCTTCTATGGAGAAGTTTGCTTTTTATATGCAAATTATTCAAAGGTGGAAACCATCTTAATACACTTCAAAAAATATTCCCAGTGTACCTACCTAACATAGTGCTTTATATGTGGTGCTGAAAAGCTATCATTTGATTAACTGATTATAGTGAGATTTCTTCAAGAAATTATGGACATAAGGAGACACCCATGTATTGGGTACCTTGGCAATATTATCAGCACTAAATCTTTGCAGATGCAAAAGTGGTCCGGTAGGTTTATTCCAAAGGGAACCCATCAGATGCTGCACGTGAAGTCACTTGCAAGGCCTTTCGACACCCATGCCTTCATCTTACCCCTGAGTTTCTGGTACAGAGCGAGGCGTGGGCATTAACAGGTTTTAAAGCCCTCCAGGATTCTAATGTGTCATCAAGATTGACTGCCTGCAACAAAATCACCTGGAGAGTTTGCTAAACACCTTTGCTCTGCCCACGTTCATGTTTCTGGTCCAGTAGGTCTGGGGTGGGGTCCGCTAATTTATGTTCATGAGTTTCCAGGGGATGCTCTTGCGACTGGTGGAGAGGTGGGTGGACACACTTGGAGAAATCCCACTCTAGAGCAGGGTTCAGCAAACCTATAAACCCACACAAGCTACAGGGTCATAGAGCTGACTCTGTTCAAGGCCTGTTTTTGTACAGCCTACAAGCTAAGAGTGGGTTTCAATTTTAAAGGAGTTTTATAGAAACCAAAACAAAGCAACGACAACAAAACACAAAAGACTATGCAGCAGAGAGTGAGTAGCCTGCAGAGCCTTAACATGGTCAACATCTGGCTTTTACAGAACATCTCTTCTGGCTCCTGCTCTAGAGAATCATTGAGTCTGACCGAAAAAAGCAAGAAGCTCCAAGTATAGGAGAAAAACTTTGATGGGAAGAGTTGTCCTGCAAGGCCTGGGAGAAACTCCAGACGTTATTAATCCTCTGCTCTGGGCCAGGGGAATGGCATGAGCTCATTCATCCTGACAAAGGTGCTGTTGTGATCACTCCCATCTCACAGATCAGGACACGGAGGATCAAGAGACAGGACCCTACCGGGATAAAGTGAGCAGGTGATAGAACTATGATTCAAAGATTTCTGCCGACCACATCATGTCCTAGAAGGAGCTTAAAATTCTGTTTAGAAATGGCTGGAACTTCCAGAGAAGAGTCTAAAAATAAAATAAGCACTAAAAGTATCCTTTCCCCGCCCCCCGCAGTGGTTCAATTCAGTTTGGTATTGGCTGTCTGTGTTTCAGGCACTCGGCTGCAGACATATCCCTGTCCTCAAGGCACCTGCTGTCTGAGCAGAGAAACAGACCCAGGAGGAAACCCGTACAACAACACCTGGCGAGGGCGTAAGAGCGCAGCGCGGTCAGGCAGGGCTTCACGGGGCAGGGGCCCTTTAAGGATGCCAGTTTCTGGGCCGGAGGAGGCTCGGGAGTTTCCTAGCAGGGTCAGCAGCTCTGATACTCCAACCTAGTAGTCTCCGTTCCTTGCGGTTTCTCTCTCTGAGGTTTCTGTGACTGATGGCCAACCACAGTCCAAAAATATTAAATAGAAAATTCCAGATATTAACAAGTCGTCAGTTTTAAATTTCACATCATTCCGAGTAGCGTGATGAAGTTTCTTGCCATCCTGTTCCATCTACCAGGATGTGAATTATCCCTTTATCCAGCCTATCTATGAGGTACACACGGAGCAATATGGGAGAAGGGGGGGCCCCATTCTCACAATTTTATTCTAGTATGTTGTTATAATTATTCTACTTGATTATTAGTTATTGTTAGTCTCTCACTGTACCTAATTTATACATTAAACTTCATCATAGGTATATACGTATAGGAAAAAAACAGCACACGTAGGGCCCAGTACTATCTGGGTTTCAAGCACCCACTGGGGGTCTTGGGAGGTAACCCTTGTGGATAAGGGGACGGCTGCCTAGGTGAACACCAAATGGAAGGATTTTACCAGCTTGCAGAATTTCCCGGCATGCTGCAGGCTGCAGAGCTCACTGCCACCTCGGTCTCTGGCTGTACAAATGAGACGTTGAGGCAGCTAACAGCGAGAAGGCCCCTGGCTAGGAAAGCCAGTGACCACAGCAGTTTCTATATGACGGTAAATGTGGGTCCAATTTCAGTGAAACGAGAAACCATTCTATTTCATGGTTTTATGCAGTCATTTCTGAGCAAAGTTATTAAAAGAAAGGTCTATTTAAGGCAATGATTAGTCTGTTGACGGACAGGGAGAGTTGTAAGTGACCATGTGACAGTGACACAAGGGTTGGGTTTCACACAGCCACTTTTGGCCAGAACCATCTGAAACCACCAATTTTATGTATATGTGATTTGCCGTGTTGAGGAAGGAGGAAGCATTTACCATCATTCCCTGATCTTATTTTCAAGAGACTAGTGTATTCACTTCTCATTTGAACTTGTTTTTTTAATGGTCAAGGTACAGACAAAAGCACTTTTGTGATTGACCACGACTGTGTTCCGAGTTACAGAAACTGGTAAAATGGACACTTGAGCACAAGGAATGCACAGCCCAGGCCTGAGAGGAGAAAGGCACGTGAACAGATTATTTCAGAACAATGCAGTGGGCGCCAAGGTCAAGTCGGGATAACACAACATAAGAAGACAGAAAAGAAACCTCTGACCTTCCCAGGAATCAAAGAAGTTTCCTGGGGGGACAGTCCTGAGCGGAAAGTTTGCTTCTGAAGTCTGATGGGTGTTCCTTTGACTATTTCTTTGTCTGTCTGTTTTTCTTTTTACGAACCACACACCTAACCCATCAGGCTTGACCTGGCTTTCAGTAATTTCGGGATTGTGTTAGAGAAATTGTACCGTTGTCCATCCCTGAAGTGCACCTGTCCCTGGGGAGGTGAGAGGACGTAATGGGAGCTAGCTCATCTAGAAAAAGCTGAATGTTTATATGGAAGCATTCTAGAACTTTCCATTGAGATGAGGCATTCCATTTTTATTTCATATGCTACTATTCCATTTTTATTTCATATGAAGCATTCCATTTTTTATTTCATATGCTACTATTTGGAAAAGTAATATATGGCCATTTGTAAAACATTTTGTAAAGTAAAGCAAAAGTGCAAAGAAGAAAAATTCATTTATATGAGTATAACATAGAGTTAATATTTTGGTATATCTTCTTATAAACTGTTTCCTATGCATATACAGATATATAGGTTTTAGGTAACTGGAATTATACTTTATATAAACCTCTCTACATAAAATTTTTTGTCAATATTATTTCATATGAATTTTCTCATGAGTTCATGATTTCATCAAACATTTTCCATTTCATAATTTGTTTAACCATTTCCATTCTCTTTAGACATTTATTCCCCCACCCCTCAGTTTTTGGTCATTAGAAATAATGTGATAAAAATGCTATACATTCAAACCTGCCCTGGTTTGCCTGGGAACCATAAAGGCTTTTGGCACGTATTCTGAAAATGCTTTCTAGAAAATCTATGCCTTTGCCAGTATTAAGTATTATTACTTCTGAAATATGTACTAAAGCCATAGATCAGAGTAACTCACTTTAATTTCTATTTATCATTATTAGTGCTGACCATTTAAAAATGTTTTTAATGCCTATTCTTATTTTTCTTCTTAAAATTGTCAGTGTCCTTTGCCAGCCTTTCTATTGAGAAATTACTTTTGTTGTTGATTGTATCAATGCTTTATAAATGAGGGCTATTCGATCTTTACTGAGTCGTGAAAATATGTTTTTATTTTATGTTTGCCTTTAGACATTTTTATGTGCAGAAGAGTTTAACTTTCATATGATACAATCAACGTATTTTTTAAATTTTTTAAATTTAATTTATTTTTTAGAGAGGGAAGGGAGGGAGAGAGGGAGAGAGAAACATCAATGTTCGGTTGCTGGGGGTTATGGCCTACAACCCAGGAATGTACCCTGGCTGGGAATCGAACCTGGGACCCTTTGGTTCCCAGCCTGCACTCAATCCACTGAGCTACACCAGCTAGGGCTACAATCAACGTATTTTTCTTAGTGTTTTATCTTAGATTCCTTTCTTAAATGTGGGGGAGATAAATATTCATCTAAATTTTCTTTTTGTTTTTTGATTATCATTTTATCGCTTTCTACATTTACCTTTGAAACATCTGGAGTGTCGTGTGGTTTCTGACCTGTGGGAAGGACCAGGCAGTTATCACGGAGACAGGATCCCCGCCCCCCCCCCCCCCCCCCCCCAGGGAACCTTCCAAGACCAGGAAGTGACTTGCTTCTCCGTAAGTGAAATCCAGTGAGTCCAACAGCACAAAGAAACTCAGAACTAAGCAGAACAACCTTGTATCATACTGATCTGAAAATGCAAATTCATTGTTATCCAAATGCAAATTGTGTACTAGACAAATCCTTTTGAAACCTGGAGCACGCGGGAGAAAACAAGACGAGGGCCCTAGGCGATTCATGTATTGAATGCTTATCACAGAGGGCGGAGATGCACCAGGAACGGTACTGGATTGAGGAGCATCGGGAATTACAATTGCAAAGCTCCAGGAAAGGGCACCAGTATGTGCTCCACTAGGGAACAGGAAAACATTATAATGAGGTCAGCAATGCCTGATTGCAGGACGTAGCAATGTCCTGAGGGAAAGCAATGACAGAAGTTTCTGGGAGAGAGGAAGATATTTTATCAGGGCTTACCCAAGGATGATGCTACTTTTTTGGTATTACAGGATTAGAAAGTTATACTGTGTTGTAGTTTGGCAGTAATACCTCAAATGTAGAAAATATTTTGCAAAGCTATCGAATTCCTGTTGGGATTATCAACCCACACACCTCAGTAGTCTAGGTCCTTTTTTAGAACGTGTGATCTGACTCACTATGAAAGTGACTTTATATTGAATTAGGAATAGAGCTCTTTACTGAAGGATAGTGAGATAAAGTTCATTGCTGTATTTGTCACAGAAATAAGTGTACTGTCTAACAAATCAATCACCCCTCACGTCATATTCCATCCACAGATTTTTCCTCCTTCCCTGGCTTCCTACCTCCTTCCTTTCATTTTCTTTCTTGTTGAACTTCTGAATCCACTTAATTTATATAAATTTCTAATGATATTTACTAATAGAATCAGGAACCCTAGTCATCTTGACTTCCTACTCCTTTTTACAATTCCTTAGTTGTAATTTATTTTCACTTGTGTTATTTTATTCTCCAATTGTATTTTTTTGGTACTAGGTTATTTGCTCTGATTCCATTCTTACTAAATAATATTCTGATAAATTACTACTTCCTAGCTACCTTGATATAAAGAAGAACAGCAATGGCAGCAAAGGTTTTATCCTTTGCTGGGCAATGGATATTCTTTGCAAGGGCAATGGTTGCCTGGAATGCTGAGTGAAGAAGGAAAAGAGTTCTGTGCTCGATTAGCAATGTCTGCTCTGAGCATGGTACAAGAAATTGTTGGCACTTCTATCAGGTATTGGACTTCTATGTCTTAAGTAGAATACATGACTAGTATGGTAACAAGAAAGCATAAACAAGTTAATAAATTACTTTCTGATTTATTTCCAAAACAAAGACTTTTGAGTTTTATCAGCCCAAACTTATTCTCCAAAGCACGAGTATACCTCTGTAAAAATTTTTTAAAAATCAAGTTTCTAAATTTTACTTAGAAGTTAGATCTTTTTCATAAATCTTATTGGCACTTGCTTCATGAGAAGTTAAAATGGGCTTCTTCCTAGAAAATAAATTTAAGAAACCTGCTCCCTAAATCTCTCTTCCACTGGCCTTTCAATAAATGCATATTTGCAATCAGAGATTCATTTCTTTAGACCCTAAAAGTTAGGTCTTAATTACTCTTTTACTAAAAGACAAATAGTTCTTTAGAGGGGTAATACTTTAGCTCTCACCAGCTAATTGATTGCTAGTTAAGGGGGAGATGGGAACGTGGGGATGGGGACAGGCGGATATGAACAGCCATTGGAAGGAGGAACGGCAGAGCTAGATTCTGCTTATTTCACAGTCTTGCTTGGCTTAATCCAACAGCCCACTTGAGAAAAGCAATGAGGAAGTTTATAGAGGTTTCGTTATTGGGCCTAAATAATGAGGCATGCAATAATTTTCTAACAGGGAGTGGAAAGGAATACACAGGCAACCATTAATGACACAAATAACAACTTATCATATGCGGATGGAGAATTCTTGCAGTTTTTAGTAAATAATTGGTTATACCACTTCTCCCAAATCCCACACACACAGTTCGGAGAGGAGTTTCTTTTCTTAATTGGCACATTAGGAGAGATGGGCGTTACCGCTCACTTATTCATTCACTGGCTGCCTTCTGTGAATCAATTGACAAATGTCTTTCTGTGCACCCAGGGGTCTAGCACAGTGCAATGCTACTTGGGATGTAAATGTAATGGGAGACACACTTCTCACCTCCGAGGAGGTTTCATCTGGGTTGGGAGATGAATTATACGTACACGAAACAACCGGGGGAAAACACCAGGCTGGATAAAAATCAAGCGTTAGGGTGTTTGGGTCAGATTGCAAGCACTACAGAAACTCAGAAGCAAGGAAGATCACACGAGGACAGAAACCAAAGAGCAGCCACTTTGAAAGAGATCGCAAGAAGCCGTTCTTCCAGGTCTTGGGTGTCAGCGGTAAACTCTGCAGCTCTTATCACCCTGGGAAAAGACTGAAGTCAAGACTGTGTGATATTCCACACCCGCCCGGGATGATTCCGGCACATGCCAACTCTGAGCACCGCCTGGTAACCACCCAGAGAAGGAAATCAACCAGGGACTCTTGCAAGTTCTAAAATAATCATTCAAAATCAAAAAAGCAAGCAATTCCTATTCTTGGTGAGTTCTTTGTGCTGAATCAGGATCTTCTCTGTTCTGGTCGTCACTATTTCGGAGAAAGCGTCGAGCATGAGGATACGGATATGGGTGCAGCAGGTACAAATCTCAGGCCACAAAGTCAGACTCACTTGTGTTCAAATTCAGGAAATTTGTAGAAACTATTGCTACAATCCTATTAACTAATATGCAGAACAGATTTGCACGTATGGGCCAGTTGTTTGGTAGAATGTCCCTCAATTTGAGTTTTACCAATTGTTTCCTCATAAGTAGTCATTGAACTTTATAACTCAATTTCTGCTCTATACCCTCATCAGGCCAGTGCCTTGGGTAGGACAACTGTGGTGGCCATTTCAGGCCCCAGCTTGAAGGGTTTATCATGAAGCACTGTCCCTTGCCCATGATCCCGAAGCATCACTGACACTAAATTTCAAAATTTCTGCCTTTAACAGTATCCCAAAGAGCCTATAACAATGCTAACAGAATGGACCCTTTCAAATGCCCTATTTCAGTTGTGACCTCCTAGATCTTCTACCCTTTTGGGGACGGCCTTGGACCTATTCCTACAAGGGGGTGAAAACAATCTAAGTTCATGGGAAATGTCACCACTTTCCCTCTGTCCATGGCCAAGTTCTGGAGGCTTTCGAGGCATAAGCTGTCAGGATGCAGAAGGCAATCTTGTCCATGAATTCATCCCTTCCTGCACGTGTCTCTTGACATGTTGTCACTGTGGTTGGGCCTTGGGTCTCAGTTCATGTAGGCCACTTTGAAGATGGGCCACCTGGGCCTTTCTAGACTGCGGTCTCTTTCTACCACTTTCCTACCACTCTCACACGTGGCCAGCAGGAAACTTGGTGCGTGAACCTGAAACCCTGAACTACCTCGGCCTTGCTGCCTCCCCAGGGTCCACCAGGGGCTGAGTCTTTCTCTGTGTAAGTCCCTGACACGTCTGTGTGGTCATCACTTCTCCTCCCCACCTCCTCAGCTTGTCAGTCCACATCACCCTTTTCTGATCCAAAGCCAAGGAAATCCTGCATCTACTCAAATCTTACGTGGACCAGTGGTTCTCAAACCGTGGTCCCTGGGCCAACAGCATCAATATCACCTGCGGATTTGTTAGAAAGCAAGCTGTTTTCCCCTGACCCTGCCCTACTGAATCTGAAGCTCTCGGAGTCAGGCCTAGTGATCGTTGTTTTCATAAACAGCTTCTGATGCGAGACAGAGTGAGAAGCAGCGATCTATACCTTGAGTTCTTTTTCTTCCCCTTAGTGCACTGGTTCTCCCATTTTAACATTCATCAGTAGCATTTGGAGGGTGTGTTAATATAGATTGTTGGGCCCCCAGCCCCATCCACTCAGAATTTCTGATTCAGTAGGTCTGGGGAGAAGCCTGAGAATTTGCATTGCTAACCTATGTCCAGGTGATGCTGGTGCTGTTGGTCTGGGGACCACATTTCAGAGAATCATTGTCCCAGAGGTCTTAGTTCTATAATGTCAGTTCCCTTTCTTCTATGTCTCCCAAGAAAATCCATCTGATTATTATTGCTGCTGTCATAAAGTATCTTTTCTAGAATCTGCCTAGAACCATCCATCACTAATCCATCCATCACTACCTTGACATGAGCATTTACTCATGTTTTTGGGAGCCAAGGGTTGGTGTTAGGCCAGCAGCACTTAAGCTTTTTCATCCCAGGACCCTCCCCGGTTCAAGGGCTCCCATAGCTAGACCTTCTGTAGGACATCCCGCGAGACTTAGGAAGAGAGAAAAGCCTGCGGTTCGCCTTGTAATCTCTCGCTTACAAATAGCAGGTCAGAGTTCCATCAGCTTCTTCTCAGAGCCCAGAGACTGAGTAAACTTCGGTTCTTCAGGGGAAGACAGAGGAGTCAGAGACAAGGGGATGGCCAGGAAGGTCAGGGGCAAGTGAGCGAGCCAGCAAGTGTTCTGAGAGCCATTTACTCTTCCTTTGAGGTGGAGGCTTTGGGGCATGGTTTGGGGCAGGAGGGAGAAGCAACTGAACCCATGAAATCTTGGGGTTTGAATTTTGGTTACAATGTCCCCAGACTTAAGGAGAATAAATAGCGGCCATTACCTCCACCTTGTTATATTTAAATCCACTTCTTTGCCTGAAGCAATATCGGGGTCCCCACAGCCCTGGAACCCATTCATTTTTGTTCTTTACCTGGCCTCCTAAAGAGACACAAAATCCCTCCCCCCCCCCCCCGTTAATTACCACAGAACAATTACCGTAAGTCTGCAGGGCACAGCCACACTCTCAGGAGGCGAGGTACCCCTCCAGAGAACTGCTTCTCTGAAAGTACCTGCCGAAGAACATGCTGAATATTAGTTACCATGATTATTTGGATGGTTCAGCATCATTTATTAATACTTCCAAGGGCTGCTATTATTAGGACGGTCCTGAGGGTTCCCAGAACATAAATAGGACTATTTCACTTAAGGCAAAATTGCAAAGGCTTTTCTGCTGAACCAACACTCCAGTTGCGGCTCTACTGACAGGTGTGAATTTCTCTCCTTTACTTGTGCTGCAATAGATCAGGGCTACTTATGTTCTTCAAATGCTTGTTATGATCTTCTACCTCTGTCTTTTACTCTCCCCAATACAAAGCACGGTGCCATATTCACCATAGGCACTCAATAAGCATTAATGGAGTGGAATTGAATGAAAATAAATAGCAGAAACTTCCAATTAAAGATTAGAATGAAAACTCTTCTATGTGACTCTTCTCTGTGAAATAACAGGGAAAAACTTAACCATATTAATAATTGCATTACATGTAAATGACATAGAATGCTTCTATAAGAAATCCACCTAAATATAAATACAAGATACAAGTAAATATATAAATATATAAATATAAATAAAGATACAAGTAAGTTAAAAGTAGAAAAGATAAAGACAGTGATCCTAAGAATGCTCAAGTGACTGTGGTAATATCAGACAGAAGAGACTGTACAACAAGGAAGGCAACAGGACTAAATAATGCCTTTCAATTTGTTGCATGCTTTGGTTAATTTGTAGAGTTTTGAAAACGTGGTCTAGTTTTATCACTCTCTGGGGACAGCATTAGCTGAGCTCCTCACTCAGCGCTTCTGGGAGTCGCCCACCCCTCAAGTGTTGGAGGAATGACGGTTGAATTTGCTAAATGCCATTCCCCTCCTGTTGCTCTGATGGGTTACTTTGATGGACTTCCTGGTGTACAACCAGCTTTGCATTCTTTGAATAATTCCTACTTATTCATGTTCTTTATTCTTTAGTTACACCGCTAGATTTCATTTGCTTTAAGAGTATACAGTAAAGTGTGGATCCAACATCAAAAAACACGACTAGGATATGAAGAGGCATATTTCTAGTGATTAGATCAAGAAAATCTCAAAGCTAAAATTCTAAATTCCACAGACAGCATGAAAAAGAACCCTTTATTTATGAATTTATGGGATACAGCCAAAGACGTGCTCAGAGCTAAAATATAATAATAGTACATGGTCATAATGACTTTATTATTTTAGTAAGACAAATGGAACATGAAGAAACTTGCTATCTATCTAGTAAATTAGAAAAAGAATAAGAAAGTGTTTTTTTGCAATTTAGGAAGAGAGAATTTATAAAGACAAAACATCGAACCTAACCAAATGAGAAACAAAACTTAGTAGAATGATACATGAATCTAAATGTTGGTGTTTCAAAATAAGCAATAACATGTATAACCTGTTGCCAACTTGATTAAGGAAATAAGAGGAAAAAGTGAGACTATTTTTAAAAATAGAGATGAGAAAAGAGACAAACTACAATATAGGGGAGTTTTTAAAAAATATTATGATAGGGAGTTACATGCAGCTCCGTGGGAACAACTTTGCAAATCTGGTAAAAATGGATAATTTCTCGGTAAAATGAGAATGACCAAAATATTAAACCAAGAAAAAGGCATGAAAAACTCTGAATAGACCAATTACCACAGAAGACATTGGAAAGGTCAAAAAGATCTTTTACTAAAAATGTTACCTATAGGTTTCATAGCTGAAATCTGTCGAAGCTTTAAAGAACCGTTAGTTCTATGTCATTTAAATTATTCTAGCCACAGTAAAAATGTAGAAGCTCCCTATTCATTTCACAAAGACAATGCAACTTTAATACGAACCTTTTTAAAGGAGATACATAATCTCATATACGCATTTAGCAGTTGAATCAGTATCTAGAGAGTTCACTATCTGGCTTCAATACTCAGTATGTACGTCACCTTGGCCAAGTTACATAATTTCTTGGTTTTAATTTATTTATAAAATGGCAATAATATTACCTCTTTCCTAGTGCTGTTATGAATATGAAATCAGATCATGTTTTTAAAGAACTTGGAATGGAGGACAGCTTTTAAGTCCTTAATAAAGCTCTGGTGACTGGAAAACAGTGAAGGGAAGACCTCGGTCTGTAAAGTGGCTGGCCGCTGGGGAGACCAAGTCTGATCTTGGAACCGTGGTAAACAGTTCTCTGGGTGGCTAGGAGGGGCTTTCACGCAGGGCGTGCCGTGACCTTGCATTACTAATTGTATTGGCAGGTCATTGCACTGTCAGCATTCAGTATTGCTTTTACAGACCGTACACAGTCTGGGTTGTCGTGGACACCAACACAAGCGGACAAACAAACAACATTCTTAAAAACTTTGATTCTATGAGAAAATGCTGAGAAATGATACCAAAGGGGAACATTAGCTGAAAGGCATCAGCATAGTCCCGACTGTTCCTGAGTCTGCTCTGTCGTCAAGGGCTTCTCTGCCAGTTTGTGCCGCGCTGTGTTCTGCACATCGACCGTTCCTGAGCAGCAAGCAGCTGGACCTTGGGGACAGCTGGCACTCTGTAGCTAGGCAGAGTTCCAGGCCCATAAAATGAAGGATCAGTGCTTTATAGTTACCAGACTGCAGTCACATGGATGCTGAGCTCAGACACTGCCCGATACTTCAGCCAACATCTTCATCCCGATGCATCCCATGGTTTATCTGCATCCAGCAGACGGATGCTGCAGTGCTTCGGAGAGGGCTCCCTTTCGTAGAACTGGATGCATATCTAGTTATAGCACAAACACTCAAGCTTGTTTAACCTTCGGGGTGGGTGTGCTGCGGATCCTCTGAACCTTGCTTTGAATGCAGTGCAGGGCCCTCGGTAGCCCAGGTGCAGAAGCTGAGCACGGGCCCCTGGTGGCTCTGATTTCACGCGTATCCTTATTTATAGACTTGATGTAACAAGTGATGACGGGTCTCCATAATTCTTTCAGTCGTTTGTCCTTTACAAAGCCCACGAGTGGGACAATTAGAGCATCACCTCTGGAACATTACAGAGAAAGATTTCCATGAAGCATTGGAACCCCAGAGGCAACAGAAATGAGAGTGCCCTCTGAGCCACTCTGCAGTCGACTCCTGCTGCAAAGTACCCCTAAACTTAGTGTTTTAAAACAAGTACTTTTTTTATCATATTGCTTGATTTCTGTGGGTCAGGAATTGGGGCAGGACTCAGCTCAGCCATCCACTGTGCAGCGTGACATTGTGTGGGGTCATTCACTCTCATTCTCCCTGGGTGGCCCAGTCTGGAGGGTCTAAGATATTTTTGCTCACATACTTGGTGTCTTTGGGAGAATGGCAGGGGGCTGGACTGGACCCTCCGCCCACCCTGTGAAGTCTCAGGGCCCCTCCATGCAGTTCTCAAGGGGATAGTTGGACTCCTTGTAGGGCATCCCAGGGGGTACAACGCAGAAGCTGCCAGTTTCTTGAAGGCTATCCCGTAACTGGGATAGTGCCATTTCTGCTTTGCTCTTGTGGTCAAAGTGTTCACAGGCCAGCCCAGATTCACAGGAAGGACAGCGAGACTCCACCTCTTGATGGACATAATATCCAAGAAGGTTAACGCACACCATAAGGGATAATTATTTAGGTTGTTGTAGTAGCTAAGTAGCTCTACAAGGCAATGTTTTCTAGTGGTGAGAACACTGACTCTTGGGTAGAACTGCCTGGTTTCAAATCCAAGCCTCATGACATTGGCTGGGTGACTTGGGACATATTTTTAGAAATCAATTTCATTGAGATATAGTTTAATGCGGTGAAAGGGACTCAGGTGTTCATTTCTGTGAGTTTTGACAAATTTATACACTAGTATAACCATTAATACTATGGCGATAAAGAAGATTCCATCACCTAAAATGCTCCCTTTTATACTCCTTCCAGTTCATCTGGAAACCTCCAACTCAGGCAACTGCTGATCTGCATCCTATCACTATGGATGATTTGTTTCTTCTAGAGCTTTTTATGAATGGAATCCTACAGTATGCACTCTTTTGTGTGTTTTTGAGATTCATCATTTTTTTTGCATGTTTTACTATTTCTTTTTACTGTTCGGAAATATCCCATTGTATGCATATACCAAATATTGTAAGTCTATTCATCCGCTAATGGACTCCTGGGTTATTTTCAGTTTAGGCTATTGTGAAAAAGCTGCTGGAAACTTTTGTGTACAAGTCTGTGTGGGGACATATTTTTTTTATTTTTCTTCAGTACATACCTAGGAGTAGGAATGCTGGGTGTCACAGTAAGTATGTGCTTGCTTTGAAAAAAATTATGAAAATATTTTTATGGTCATTTTTACCATATTAGATCCCATACAAATATGAGAATACCAGTCACTCAAAAGCCTTTCCAATACTTAATATTATCTTTTTAACTTTAGCTATCTTAGTGTGATACATAGAGACCTCATTATTATTTTAATTTGGCTATCCTTGATTATCATTAATGCTGAGGATCTCATGTTTCCATCGATATTCATGTTTTCTTCTGAAGATTTTTGTTCGAATGTTTTGGACACTTTTTTATATTTCTATGCCTTGGTTGGCTCATCAGAAAAATGAGATAATTGTGTATACTTCATAGCATCTTTATAAGGATTAAATAACTTAATATATTTATACATATAGCTAGAAAAATTCTTAGCAGGTAGTCTTATCAGTTTACTATTGCAGATAAAACAAGTTACCAGAAATTTAAAGGCATAAACAACGCAAATTTATTGTCTTATCGTTCTGCCAGTCAAATGTTTCGACACAGGTCTCACTGGACTGAAACTGAATTGTTGACAAGGCTGTGTTCTTTTCTGGAGATTGGAGGCGAGGGGGCCTGTTTCTTTTTCTAGCATCTGGAGGGCTTTCACACTTCTTGGCTCATGGGCCCTTTTCCTCCATCTTCAAAGCCAGCACTGCTGTTTCTCTCTGTGTCTCTCTTCTGCAGTCTCGTCTCCCTTGGGTGCTCTTTCTCCATCTATCTCCCTCTTTCACTTTCAAGGTTACACTGAGTCCATCCAAATAATCCTCGATAACATCCCTGGCTCCTTAGCTGATTAGCAAACTTAATTCCATCTGCAAGCTTAATCCTTCTTCTCCATGTATTACATGCACAATTCCAGGGACACTTTTGAGGACCACTATTTTGCCTACCACATACACGTATCACATGTTTTGTAAGTGGCAGCCAGTCTTGGTGACATCATTATTATTATTGGTCCTTAGACTTGTATTTGAATCCTGACTTCTCCACTTACCAGCTGTGAGGGCTTGGGCAAGTTAATTCCCTTCTTGAATTTCCATTTCCTTAGCTGAGAAATTTCAGGCAATCATACCAGCCATCTTTGCAGAATTTTTGTGAGGAATACATGACACAAGATAGGTGAGGATGCTGTATATCGCACCCAAAGCAAACAAATCTGATTTCTGAATAAAATGGTAAATTAAAAACTATCTCTCTATGGGAACCTGTGTAGAGTGAAGTAAAAGAATGAAAATGTGAGCGAAAAATGCTGACAAATTGGTAGATAGAGACAGATAGGTTCTCCCGAGGAAGTGGTGACCCAAGTCCCAGCAGAGGCAACGACACTGAGAAGCGTACCCATTTGCCTCGCAGGCCTCTGGGGAGGGGAAGGCTGGGGAGCACCAGGCGCTCTGGAAAGTGGAGGTGCCGAAGCCCCAGCCGGAAATAGAGGACTGGCGGTGAATCCGTGAAACACCTTGGCCCTTCTCGGGCCTTGTGAGCAGCCAGGTGACTGCAGGAGACCAGCGGTTTATTACCCAGAGGAAGTGAACCAGGGAGGTGCGCAGTGGAGGGTAAGGGGGGTAATGAATAAACGGTGGAACCCCGGAAAGCCGTCAGCCAGCTACAGTCCCCCAGCCCCTCCACACACAGGGGTACAAACCAGGCGGAATTTTAATAATTTTCCTCTTCAGAAACCAAGTTCGCTCAAAGAAGAGACTTTAAAGTACTGACTTCTCAGTCTCCCTAATCAAGGTTCCAACTGGCCTTATTACTCTGCGGTGACATGCTCTGCCAACCAACTTTCAGTGTCTCGACCCTAACCATGAGCAGACAGTCAGGGATCATGGACATTTGAAGAAAGTCTTTAACATGAAGGACGGAGAAGAAAGTAAGTACAGAGGAAGAAAGGACTTGGATGAAACAGACAAGGCCGGGGGCAGAATGAAAGTACGAATAATTGTAATATACATGCTCAGAGAGAGAAGAAAGATATTGCATCGATTAGGAAGATCAGTCTACTGCAAAGCACAAAGTCAGAGAACAAGAAAGAGCTCTTGCATGTGGAAAATGTACTTGCTGAGAAACGGAGCTCAACTTGCATCCACTGTAATGGGGAGTCCATTGAAAAATGTCAACATTTATAAATCAGTAGATTACAGCACACTCCAAACATGTTATCTGGAAAGAGGCAGCCGATATCCAGATAATCAGTTACCCACAAGTCAAGGTTTTAACTGGAAACCCCCCCAGACCACAGAACTGGGAGTCAGAGATCAGCGAGCAGGGGTCTGCTATTTTATTACACTTTGACTTTACAAACAGTTCCATCTGTCCCATTAACATAAAATACACCATTATTGACAGTTAGCACCTTCACGTGGCTGTGCAAGCATCACCGCCATCTCATTCCCGGGATATTTTCATCAGTTCAGAAGGAAACCTTGTACCTTGTCGCTCTCCGCTCCCCACTCCTCTCAGCCCCAGGCAACCAACCACCGATCTGCTCTCCGTTGCTATCGATTTGCCGACTCTGGCCAGTTCATATAAACGAAGCCAAACAACATATGGCCTTTTTAAAGGGGTTTCTTTCACTGAGCGTGTTCTCAAGGGTTATTGACCCTGTACCATATACTACTAGTGTTTCATTTCTTTTTATGGCTGAACAATGTTCCATGGTATAAATAGACCACATTTTGTTCATCCCTTCATCGGTTGATGGACACCTGGGTTGTTGTCACCTTTTAGCTGTTGTGAATAATGCTGCTATAAACATGCATGTGCCAGGTTTTGTTTGAACTCCTGTTTTCGATTCTTTGGAGTTTGTATCAAATGCGCCATTTCATCATTCTATGTTTAACTTCACGCGAACCCACTGAGCTATTTTCCACAGTGGCTGCACCTTTCACATTCCAACCAGCAATCTGCGAGACTTCCTGTTCCTCTACACCCTCACCCACTCATCCACTTGTCTTTAGATGGAACAAAAAAATTGATAGACTTCTGCACAGAACTAGAAACTATCTCCATGTAGTGCTGTGATGAATTAAAATTATTAAAATAAGACCATAAGGTGATATCATTAACAAAGGATGAGAGGGAAATCCGGGGACTGTCAGACCCTTACCAAGTATATTAATTTCCTGTCTCGACTCTGACAAATGACCACAACCTTAATGGCTTAAGCCCACAGAAATCTACACTCCAGGGGTCTGAAGTACTATATGGGTCACAGCGGGCTGGCCTCACGATGTTGACGAGGCTGTGCTGTTTTCCCGAGGCTCTGCGGAGAAGGCACGACCTTGTCTCGGCTTCCTAGTCTTCAGCTTCTGGAGATTGTCAGCTTTCCTGGACTCTTGGCCCCTTCCTCTGCTGAAAGCCAGAAGTGCAGCGTCTTCTCTCCTCTGACCTTTGTTTCCATCCTTACATCCCTCTTCGAACTTCCTGCTTCCATTTATAACTACTCTGGGCTCACCTGGATCGTCCAGGATGATTTCGCCACCTCAAAATCCTTCACTTAATCACATCTGCAAAATCGCTTTTGCCATGTCAGGTGCCATATTCACAGGTTCCGGTGCTACGGATGTGGATGTCCTTGGAGCATCATTACGCAGCCTACCAGAGCGGGGGACCATTGTTGCTAAGGTCTCACTTATGGAGAAGCAGCCAGAGAGAGCCCTGCCAGGCAGACATTGGCACGGGGACTTGGAGAGTTTTCTGTTTGGTAAAGGGATAAACATGTCCTCTACTGTACATCTTGTTGGGAAAAGGAAACTTTAAAAAATGCTTACCCATGTTACTCAAAGTTCCACCAGGAACCCTTAATGTTCTTAGCAGGCTATGGGCAGAGCTCGTAGCTGCTGCACATTTCGGGCATGGCATTGCTTTGAAGTTTCAGGTTTTTACCTCAGAAAGCCGAGTGAATTATGCATTATATTTAATAATAGATGTGTGCTTGTTTTAATACAAAATAACATTTTAAATGCCTCGCCAGCAGGAACAATAAAGCGATGCTCCGCATCCTTTGATCTTGTATACCTCTGTCACACCTCTGATGGTCTCTGTTTGAGAAACAACATGATACAGAAGAAAGCCCAGTACCAACTATAATGGGCAGTGAAAACTCATATTATTAAATTCGAATATCAACTATTGGAAACATCACATTGGTCTTAGCTCCACGTGGTGAATCTGAGAGAAAATGGCATTCTTGAAAGAGTTAGGCAAAGCAGAACTCTACAAAAATATAGGATTGTTGTATTTTACCTTTTATTAATACAGTCTAACCTGTTTTCTGAACTGTGATGCGGTAGGTTTTTTTAGTTTGCCTGATTGTTAGGGAGGTTTATTACTAAGGAGAAATACGTAAACAGGAAGAAAACCCAGTGTTACGTGAGTGTGGGAGATACTGGGGTCTCTCTAGAGCCCCCATAATCTTCATAAACTTCTTAACCACCATTCCTTAAAATGGCTAACTGATGTTTTTACTTCTACTTCCAAAATTTGTGCAGCTTCCAAAAACACCACTTTCCGTATCCTGATCACACTCTTTGGAAATTCCTTTGCCATCATTTTTAAATCGGTATGACCAGCCCTGGCCGGGTAGCTCAGTTGGCTGGAACATCATCCCACACACCAGAAGGTTGCAGGTTCGATTCTTGGGCAGGACACGTGTTTAGGTTGCAGGTTCGATCCCTGTCAGGGTGCTTATAAGCAGCAGCCAATTGATTCTTCTGTCTCTCTTTCACTCTTTCTCTTTCTCCCTTTCTCTCTCTCTCTAGCATCAGTGAATATGTCCTTGGGTAAGGATTGGAAAAAAAAATCAGTAAGGGCACCATGAAGAGAGGATCTGGGTTCTCTAAGATGTCCTGGGTAATGACAAAAAACTGGATGATTAGGAGATTTGGGGGAGACCTGGGCGGTATTGTTATCACTGAATTCCCTAGTGGCCTTCAATCTACTCACCCCGTCAGCCAGGAGCCAACTTCATCAGGGGCCCCAGAAATCATTCCATAATTAACACCACCGGGGGAATAGCCCATCTCCTTACAATCTGTTTTTCTCTCATTTGTTTCTATCAGAGAGTGTCATAAGAACTTGGAACATGGCCCCCTCTCAAGAAACCCTTAAGGAAAATAACACTCCCGCTGCCCAACAACTGTATAAATGCATGCTCTTATTGTCCTTAGAAAAATAGAGCTTTAGCACATCAGTGGTGGAGATAAGCCACAACAATTGTGTCTTTGAGAAAGTTGCTCTTTGGCAAATAGATGAGCTCGATGATATTCTACAATGTGTATCCAGGATTTAAATGGCTGAAAACTGAAAGTCTAATGAAGATTTGCTATTGTGGGAAAGGAGGAGCTGGGGTAGCACACACAGAATTGCTAACGAGACAGTGTCCAAACAGGCATTCACGAGGGCTGATTGAGAATCTGCAGAATGAAACAAGCAGACGCAGGCCTTTGTGGGTTCCCGCGATTGAACAGCTATGGGGAGAGGGGTCTGGTATAAGAGGCAAAGACTGCTTAAGAAGGTAAAAATGGGGAGCTTGGAGCAGGAATTTAACAACAACATTCCTGCCAATAACCCCTTATTCTTTTGCAAAACAAGAAAAATGTTGCATGCTTTATTCGTGCCATGTGAGAAATTAAATGCCAATTCTTTTGCCTTCCACTCTCTCAAGAAATGATCCGTTTGCCTTTGCTTCTTTTTGGTAGAATGAACAAATCCTAAAATGCTATGAACTCCATTCTAATTCAAAGTCTGTTCTGTTCTCAAAAAAAAAAAAAAAAAAAAAGACACTCATCCACTCTTTGTCCTCCAAAAACCTGACCAGTTCTCTATTTTTACCTCCCAGTCCTGAAATGACTTTGGTTCTTAATCTGGACTTTCCTCACCTTGTACACGTTCTAAGTAAAGTTGGAGAGGTCTGCCTTTGGTTCACTGGTCACAGGACAGTTTTTACCCACTGGTGACCCCTTTGCGCTTCACCTCAAATTCCCATTACTCATGCATCAGATTGCTTCTAGGGGCATCATAGTTTGGACGTGACTGGAAGGCCAAGTGAAAAATATTTAGCGATGTCACATGACAAGGCCACTTGGACAAAAGGACTTTGTGCATGTGACTTCACACAATGGGAAACCGTGACCTTTTCCTCACCCTGTAGGTGGCCTAGTGCCAGAGTAAACTTTGAAGCTTCTTTCTGGCATGAGTTTGGGAGTCTTTTCAGTTCTGCTATCGGGAGCTTTAAAGCTCAAATGCAAATTAACTTTGGGAAGAACTTAATTACTTTTCATAGATTAAAACTTTATAAGCCCCTAAAGCTCATTCAAGAATACTACCCTCTTACAGGCTAGGAATCTCATTTGCTGCTACCATTTCATTTGTTTTTGCAGTATTTTGTCACATGTGGGAATGTATAGGAAAACTAAGGGCCTAATAGAGCACTAAGAATGGAAGAAAAACAAGAGAGTAGAATTAAATTCATGGTTCATTTCAGTGAATGTTGTTCTTCCAGAGAACATTCGCTTACGCAAACGGTGTCCTTTCAGAAAACATTTTTTTTTTTCGTTAAAAATGTATTTCTGAAGCTCCCCCCACAAAAGCTCTGAGCTGACTTGGGCGTTACAGAGACTATAGCAGACTGATACAACGCAGATCCTACTTTCAAGGAAATCAGTCCTGGCAGCGTAAGGAAATAAAGTATTGGAAACCTACAGTAAGATTTAGTACATGCCAGGCATTTTTTACATACGATCTCTTATCATCACAACAGTCTTACAACGAAGATGTTATCCTTCCCAGTTTGTAAGCGTGGGAAACGTGGTTCAGGAAGGCGTCGTAACTGGCCTGAGACCAGTGAGCTAGTAAGTTGCCTAAACATAGTTGGCATTCAGGGGTTTCTAACTTTAGAAAGCCAAGCGATTTGCATGATCCCTACCCACCTCCTGTTGATAGCGTACCACTTCGTTTCTTAGAACAACTTGCTCATTCTATTTATTGGTTTTTATCGTCTATAAGATAGAGAGGTTTCCTTCCCCAGGGTAGTCATGCTTTCAATTGTCTGTAACCCAGGAAGCAAAGACCGGTCCCAGACGGGGTGTCTACGTGAGATCACCAGCCTCCACCCACACTTAGGAACAGGGCCCTCAGAGTGCCGTCCGTTCAAAAGGAGACATGGGGTTCAGCACAGCTGGGCCTCGAGGGAAAGTAGGGTCTGGGTGGGCACTGAGGAAGGGGAGGGGCTTCCAGATGGAGAGTAGCCAGGGCGGGAGCGCAGAGCCGGGAGGTGCTGGCTGGCTTGACAGACAGGGAACGATGGGTGGAGAGGCGGCAGCGCTGGAAAGAAACGGCATCTTAATACCGCTGAGTCTTCTCATACATAATTATGGAACATTTCTCTCTTCTTAGGTCTTCTCAAATATCTTGTGACATTTGTATAATTTTCTTTTTAACGTTCTCACACGTCTTTTGTTAGATTTATCCTTTCTAATTTTTATTGCTCTTGTTGGTGTTATTTATTTTTCAACTACATTTTTCTAAATGTTTATAACTGCTATACAGGAATATAATCACTTAATATTGATTTTTTATCTATCAACTAATTTTGCTGAAGTCAAATATTAATTCTGATACGTTCTGAGCAGACCCTCTTGGATTTTTATCCAGGGGTGTCCAGACTTTTAGCACCTCCATGCCATACTGGAAGAAGAAGAGTTGTCTTGGGCCACACATTAAATACACTGGAACACATAACCACACACAAAAAAATCTCATAACATTGTAAGTAAATTTATGATTTTGTGTTGGGCTGTGTTCACAGCCTTCCTGGGCTGCAGGCAGCCCACGGGACACCGCTGATAGACAGTCGTGTCATCTTACAGCAGTGGTTCACCTCGGGGGCTGGTGTGGATCATAAGGGGACATGTGGGCACATCTGGAGACATTTTTGGTTGTCACAAGTGGGGGTGGGAACATTTTGTACTCATTTACTCAGTAATTGTTTAGTGAAGTCCTGTGCACATCAAGCCCTGTTTGAGGAACGGAGTGTTCAATAGTAATCAAAATAGGTATGTTCTTATCCACTGCCAAATTTAGAGTCTCATTTATAGCTTGCAAACAGAAAACAGAACTTCTTTTAAAGTACTCATGGAAATGTAGAAAGTACAGAAAGTAATCATATAAAAGACCAAATAAAAACTGGCCAAGTTCCAAGAGGCAGAAGTTATATAAAATATACTTTTTTAACACTACACTATAAAAATGGAAATTAATACTAAATGTTTAAATAAACAAACAACCCCTTGCCAACTGGAGATCATGTCTCCTCAAATGTTTTATGTATTTTCTAAAAAGAACTAAAATAAATAAACCTATAATTTAACTCAAGCTAGAAAAAAATAAAAAAGGATGTATGAGCATGACAGAAGAATTAATCAACATAAACACAGACATTAATTACTTATAAAACAAAAAGACAATGGAAGTGACAAATATAATATTAAAGCTCTTTGTTTGAAAAATGCTACACAAAGGAGAAGAAGGAGTAACTTTATGATGGAGATGTTGACCAACCCTACTTCAGCCAGGTGATCAAGGTCAACACCAACAGTGATGAATCACGTTGACAACATATGTCCTTGACATGATGTGATGAGAACGGCATCTTATCTCCGTGGTCTCCATCCCCCAAACCCATAGCTCCAGACCAGTTATGAGAAAAATATCAGACAGATTCCAACTGAGGGCACTCTAAATACTACCTGACCGGTAGTGTTCAAATTGTCAAGATCAGCGAAGTCGTGGACGGTCTGGCAAACTCTCACAGCCAAGAGGAGCCTGAGGAGACATGACCCCTGGATGCCATTCGGAAAAGGCCATTATGTAAAAACTGAAGCAGGCTGAATCAAGTGGGGACTCTGTTAATTGTGACAAAGGCAGTTTACTGATGCAAGGCGGTAACAGCAAGGGAAATGCGGTCTATGGAAACCCTATACTACTCTGCAGCTTTTCTGTTCCTCTAAAACTATGTGTGTTAGTTTCCTATTGCTGCTATAACAAACTGTCACAGATTTCAGTGGCCTAAAATAGCACAGGTTCATTCTTTCAGAGTTCTGGAGATCAGAAGTCTGAAATGAGTCTTTGGGGGCTAAAGTCAAAGTGCTGGCCCGGCTGGCCCCTTCCGGGGGCTCTGGAGGGGGTCCCTTCCTTGCTCTTTCCGGCTTCTGGAGGCCGCCAGCATTTCTTCACTGGTGCCCACACCACCGCAGTCTCTCTCTCTGTCATCATATGGTCTTCTCCTCTGTCTGACCTTCTTGTGTCCCTCCTTTGAGGACCCTATGATCACACAGGGCCCTCTTGGATAATCCAGAATAATTTCCCCATCATAAACCCTCCATTTACTCACATCTGCAAAGAACCTATTACCATAACGATATAACACTCGCAGGCTTGGAGTTTAGGACATGGGCATCTTTAGGGGCCATTATTCAGCTTACCACGCTATTCTACAAGTTTATTTGAAAAAAAACAACAACAGAAAAACATTGAGAAAATCTATTGAAGACAAAAGATAAGCACACAATTAAGTAACAAAGACCAAAGGGAATATAGCAATAGATATGGAGATATTAAGATTATAAGAGGATAATAAAATATGACAATAAAATAATATATTTCATCATCCCATAACACCTGGAGCAACAGGGTACTGTGAAAAAAATATTAGAAAAGGCCCAGCACAAATGGGAAGTGTTGTCAAAGAAGACCCTGGGACAAGACTTTTTTGCCATGACCATCGTTTCTATGTACTAAGCTCCAGTAAGTAATGGACAGAGCCGGGGACCAAACCATCCCGTGTCTGGTTTCAGCATCTGTGCATGTTTATAGCACCCCTGCCTCCTGCATGTGCACGGCCCAGTCTTTTCATCTTCCAAGGAACAGACCTTTCTCATTTTATGTATTTCATTCCAGACTCTGGAAAGCTACCCACCTCATACTTGACCCTCCAGAACTCTGTAACACAGGCTGTGGAGACAGGTTCCCCTCTCAGGGCCTCCATCCCTTGTCTGCAAAACACAGCTGATGCTACATCTAGTCTGGGATGGCTGTAAGAATGACGTGAGGAAACGCAGTGTTTGGAACATGGTGTGAGCGACTGCCAGTATTAGTTTCAATGATAAAACCTAACACAGATAAGGTCAAAAGAGAAGAACTAATATATTTTGAAACTCTAAATAATTTAACAGCCAGCTGAGCTAAATGTATTTAAAAAGAATAATCCACTACAACCAAGGGGACTCTATCAGGTTGGCTTAATATTAGAAAATTTATTGTCATATCATATTGACAGATTAAATAGGAAAGACTGCATGATCATTACATTTTGAAAGGCACTGATAAAGTGTCACAATCATTTCTAGTGGGAAAAAATCTTTTCGCTACCTATGAATAGAAGAATCATCCCATAAAACACATTAAAAGAATATTTTACACTGACAGTTTATATCATTATTTGTTACAAAAATACCATTCACATCTAGAACAAAACAGGGATGTCTATTATTCTCCTTATTGTTTCATATTATTTTGTAAGTTTAAGTCACAGAGCAGAAAATAGAAATAGGAAATGTGATTACTGGAAAAGAGGAAACCAAACATCATTATTTGCAGATGAGATGATCACATACCTAGAATAACCCTGGAGAATCAGCTAAAAAAAATAATTAGAAGTGAGTTTGGCAAGATGAATGAATATAAGTATCAATAGATTTCAAACATCCCAGCCACAGTCAGAAAATATAATGAGGACAAAATCTCTTCCACAAGAGTAACAGAAGTCTCAAACACCAAGAAATATAAGCTTAATAAGAAATGTGTCAGACCTCGTGAAGAATGCCGCAGAATTATACCAAGAAACATGAAATAAGGCTTAAATAAAAGGAAAGGCATACAGTGTGTCTGTGTGGACTGTTAAAAATATATCACATTTACCCACATTAATTTTCAGGTTTAACACAACCCAATACTCTCTCCAAGGGATTTTTCTTTGGGAGTTTTGCTGGAAGAATACATATGTGAGAATAATAAAAAAATGTTTTTGAAAGGAAAGCTAACAAAGAGGAGAGAACTTGCTCTGTCCCATGGAAGATACATTGTGAAGCTGCAGCCAGGAGTGGTGCTGGCACATGTGCGGACTCATAAAAGACAACAGCCCTGGAAGAGAAAGCTCCCTATTGCGTGCAGTGGCTTGAGACATGTTAATGGTGACATTGCAAAGCAAAGGAAGAGATGGATGATTTGATAAATGGAATATGGAAAACTGCAAGTTTGAGCCATACCTCATCTCATATGTCACACAGTAATCAGTTCTGGGGATGTTTAAATAATGCAATGCAGGAAAGCACGCAAAACAACATGAGTATTAGGAGAAAGCAAGGAAAAGATCAGTAGATTGGGCGACAAAGTTTTAAACCCTATGTATCAAAACTCTCATCTCTTAGACCAAAAAGACAAAACCATGAAAAATATTGAAATGACAAATTTGGAAAATATTTGCTACCGATGATAGACATAGAGGTAACATTCCATTTCAAAGTTTTTGTAAATCTGTATGAAAAGCACTAGAAAAAAATAGATAAAAAGCATGGATAATTTGTGGAGAATTACAAATGGTCAATAAAGCTGGGGGAAGTTTAATTTTGCTAATAATTGTACAAATCTAAACCTCACCTTTAGTCCATCTAACTCAGGGCTCCAGAGGGTCAGCTGGTGGGTGCTGTCAGGGGAGGGTCCAGCGTCACCTGGGGAGGTATTTGCAGCGTGTTTCTGGAGCCTAAAAACCTCTGCTCATTTGGTCCAGGGTTTCTTCTTCTAGAATTCTGTCGTTAAAAACAAACAACGAAAGAGATACAGATAATGCTTTTCCCACTCAGATGCTATTTTAGATTCTAGTTATGATATTGAACACTGGACAGAAATGGAATAAACGATTGCATTGGGATGGTTAGACTAGGGTACATGGATGATTCTGCAAAATTCCGATTTTGAAGAACTTTTATGATATGGTAAATGTTCACGATATAATTTTTAAGTAGAAGTGTAGGCTTCAAAACTACAGCCTAGAGAAGTTGTCTCTAGAATTCATGGAATGGTATTTTAGTTGGAATCTTTATTGGCATTTTTAATAGTTTCATGTTTTGTTTAATAAGAGGCGTTGCTTCCAAAATCTAAAAAAATAGCATATATGGATCACCGTGTGTTCAGGATGCCCTAGGGGTAGTCGGTCAGTGCGCTCTCTAAGGAGCCAGTCAGAGTTGGGAAACCAGAACTGGGTTTATTGGTGCCTCAGGATGTTTTTTATTTTGTTTGTTTGTTTTTTAAAACAGTCACCCTTGTCTCTCTTTCCAAACTTGTTCTGGTTTCTCCAAGAAACACAGTCAAATATGCAGCCCATTCTACTTAGTACCTCCCCTCCTTTCTTTTGCTTTAAGAGAAAAAATATTTTAAGTTGGGTTTTATTTTTACAAATTTATGAAAAGATTTTAAGGCTTCACTTTGCTAAAAATAAAAGGATGTTGGTGACAGAACCATACTTGGTTGCCTAGGTAGCAGAAAGGCTAACAACTCTATCAAAGATAAGATTTCTAAATAAACTTTTGCCAAAGCTATCGTGGTGCTTGCACATGGTTAAGGAGGTGAAAGGCCAGGGAGGAAGCTGAGGCGGAGAATCAGGTCTCGACCTGGAAGGAAGTGGCAGTGACGGATAGATGGTCCCCTGCGCGGGTCACGTGATAACCTAACACTGGGAGAAGGCTTGCCAGAGCATCTCGAAAACATATTTTGGTCATTTTTCATCCTTTGTACATTTCTGTAAGCAATATAACATCTAAAATGTACAGGGAAATCCGGAGGAAAATATAATAACCAAGAATCCTACCATCTAGTGCAGTGTTGTTACTTCCGATTTCTATTCTCTCTCTCCACATCCTCCCCCCACACATTATTTTTAAAGCTATTTACTCATAACTGTACATACAATGTTGTTTCTCGCTGCTTTTCAGAACGGACTCTCTGGAGAGAATGCGGGCGTTTGCCCGTGAGAACCCTTCCCCAGTCCCTCATTGGAGAACCCCCACCCCCCACCCCGCCGGGTACGATGGCTGGGTGAAGTCTGACAGCTGAGAAGCCATACCCCTCTGCAGATGGAGCTTTTATTGCCTCTTTCTTAAATAGGAAGCAAGGATTTATTTAACAAATATTTATTACACACCCACTAGATGCTGGACATGAAAGAGTAAACAGAACAGACCAAAATCCCTGCCTTCTTGGAGCTCACATTCCCGGGATGCAAGAGGGGGCAAAGTAAGTGAGTCATTCAGCGTGTTAGAGACTGCTGTGTGCCGAGGACAAAAACGAGGCAGGGGAAGAAGGAGAGAGATTGATTGCCGGGGCAAGTCTGCAACTTCAGCTGGGTGGTCGGGAATGGCCTCCCCCAGATGGTGACATTTGGGCAAAGATACTAGAGAATCAAATATTTTTATTAAAAAAGAGGCTAGGGGATGCCAAGATGTGTCCGTGAATGGCCATATGCATGGTTAGATGTGCCCGTGGGAAATTTGGATGTGAGACCAAAGTCTCCAGCGGTGAGAGGATTGGAGGGGTGAGGGAGAGGGGGTGTGCAGATGGATGAGATACAGACGGGCATCCACTTGTTAAAAAATAACAGGGGACACAAATCCTTACCCAAGGATATGTTTATTGATTTTAGAGAGAGAGAGGGAGGGAGGCACGGGGTGGGAGAAGGAAAAACATAGATGGGAGAGAGAAACATCCATCAGTTGCATCCTGAACACACCCCCACTGGGGATGAAACCCACAACCTACGTATGAGCCCTGACTGGGAATCAAACCACCAACCTTTTGATGCATAGGATGATGCTCCAACCAATTGAGCCACCCAGCCAGGGTGAATCAATGCTTCTGAAGTATGAGAAAAATATTTGAATCTAGAATATACTGCTCAATCCAATTACAAAATATATTCAAATGTACCTGTACATCGAAAACCTACTTCGCATGCACCTTTCTCAGTAAGTTACTTGAAGACATGCTTCTCAACAAATGGAGGGTACAAACTAAGAAAGCGTACTAATGGAAAAATAAGTTCAGGGGTAGTCAATAGATGAAATAAAAATAAGTGTTTTATCAGGGCTCTCAGAGAAACTGAATGGATAGGATAGAGCTGGAAAAAGATTTAGTATGGGCTCATGAGATCATGGAGGTTAAAAAGTCCCAGGACTTGCTGCCTGCAAGCTGGAGACCCAGGACAACCAGGGCTGAATTCTGGGAAGATGTGTCATATCAAGCAATCAGGCAGGGCAAATCCAAACTTCCTCTGCCTTTTGGTCCTGTTCAGGCAGGACAAAATCAGTGGATTGGATGTTGCCCCCACCCCAACCCGGGGGAGGGCCACCTGCTTTACTCCGTGCACCAGTTCGCATGCCGATCCCTTCCGGAAACACCGTCATAGAGCACATCCAGAACGCATGTTGAAGTCAGATGTGTGCATATCCCATGGGCCAGTCAAGTGGACATAGAAATTTAACCGTCGTAGGTACATATAGAAAAGGAGGGACAAGGGGTAAATTATGGGCCTACTTCACCCGAGAGCCAGGAACTAATCCAATGCTGATGTCGCTCAAGCAAGAAATAATAGTGCATACACTTCCGGAGTGGTCTCCATCCCCCTCTCCCATGTGTATGACCTCGTCAATGGAAACTGCAGAAAAATGCTTATCCTCCAACTGGCCGTCCATGGTGAACAGACGGACGAAGAAGGAGGACGCGGGACAGGGAGGAAGCAGAAGCTCTGGAACCCTATTGGGCCCAGGGGATGTTAAGGAGGATGGAGAGAATTTCCTGAACTGAAAGGGAGGGTACTCACAGGAACCTCTTAGAGGACCCAGCAAAGGAAAAAGTGATGGAGAGCGTCTTCCCTGCCAGCCCGCCCGGCCGATGCAAACGTAGAGACAATAAAACGCACTCGTACATCATTTTTGCTTGTCGCTTAAATTTACACAGCACCGTGAAAGCCCACTTGTAAACACTTTATTCATTCATTCATGACTTTTTATGTGTCTACTATACAGCAGGCACTACTGAACTGATGGGACAATAAAGATAAAGAACATTCTCTCCCAATAAAGACAAAAGAAATTATTTTAGGCACCCACAGAAAGAATCTGGTAAGGGGAGATAGGCATGCAATGATTAAATCCGATAAGCTGTTTTAGGTGTTGTGACAGAAATACGTCCAGGGTTCAACACGGACACCAGGAAGAGAGCGGTCCCTTCTGTGTGGGGGCAGGTAAGTTCAGGACCTGCCTGACGAATGGAGCGCGAGTGGCGCTGCCTTGAAAAAGAGTTCACCTTCATCGTTTTGAAAAATGCAATTATTCTCTTGCCAATCAAGCCTCAGGAGGCCATCTGAAAGAAAAAGGATTCAGCAAAACAAATAAAAACTCCCCAACCAGCCAAACAAATGGAAACCTTTTTGGTGAATTAGCTTTTGAAACTTTCCTGTAGCATTCATCCCCAAATGAATCCCAAATGTTGAATAATTCTTGAGCTAGTGCAATTTCATCCGTAGATTAGAGATGAGAATGCCTATCCTAACGATTATAATTTAAATTAGAAATGATACACATATAGGTCTTAGGATAGAACAGACAAGACACGCTGTGGAAGTTCCTGGGATGATGATGATGGGGATGAAGATGTGTGTTTAAGTCTTTGCACCGGAGCAGAAAAGTCAAGAGCGAATCAGAATTCTGCAGGCAGACCCCGCAGGGAACCAGGATGCCTAGAGAAGGCTGACATGGGCATGGGTCTTGGAGACCAGTCCAGCTTTCTCATTTCATTGTGGAGGACACGCACACACACAGAGGTTAGGTGATTTGCCAGAGACGCCCGCACGGAGCCTCAAAACATTGCATTTGGAACTCTTCCAAGAGACATGTACGTCTTCAGGCAAAAGGTGCTGGTGAAACGAGAGCCCTTCGCTTGCTCTGAGTTTTTTAAATAATGTGTCAGCAAAGCGCTGCTCACAAATTACGCAGCCAATGTGCTGCAGGGGTCTTCTCTCCTGAAATCAGTTATTAGCCCCATCAGTCTTAACACCGAGGGTCCTGGGAACTGAAATCAGAGTGACTGACACTCCCACCTCGGGGTGCAGACGCTGCCTGGACCAGAGTGATGCTTCCCTGTGTTTCAGAACGGCACACTGGCCTCAGGCCACTTCCTACCTACCATGTTTCTCTGATCAGCGATGGGCCACCACTGGGGGAGGGCTCAAAGGAGACATTAGTGGTATGGAAGAACTTACGGAGTGGAAAACATTGTGAATCCTATTAGTGCCTTTTCTTCCGCCGTATCTGATGAATAAGGAAGACATGACCTCCAGTCAGTATTAACCCAGGGTCTGTGCAGCGCACGGGCGCGGCTGGGATGGCTCCATCCTAGTGCTGTAGCCAAAGCTTTTGCTCTGTGTGAGTCCACTGCACCTCCGGGCGGCCTTTCTCTCTCCCGGCGGCCCCTGCAGGGGGAATGCTGCCCCTCCTATCAGTGCCTCCTTTCTCCGAGTACATGCTAAGAATATATGCCTTTACATCTTCTTTTTGAACTTCAGTTTTTGCAGCTCTAAATTCAGGATATGAATGCCTTTGTTAGTGGTTTGTTAACTTAATTCGCTGGGGGGAAAATCCAGTAAATACTATTTACCTTCTTGCCAGCCTTTCCCGCTTCCTGCCTCCCTCCCTGGTTTCATCTGTTCTCCCCTTCTTCGCTCCTCTCACTCCCTTTCTTTCCTCTCACCCTCACGCCGCCCAAGGGCATGGATCCTATCTCCAGCACCCTACAATGACCCTGGGTCACACAGGCCACCCTGCCTCCTCTTTTCCGCCTACACCTCCCATCTCGTGAACTAGAAGAGAAGCATCATTTAGAGGTTTGGGACGAAATCCTTCCATCTCTAAACTCATACGATTCTTTTTCAAGGCATCGAGTCATTCAGTCTTCAGGGTAGGAGTTGTCTCTAGGGACAGTTTGGTTATACATTTTTTTGCTTTGGGACTAGGGCTTTAATCAGCTTCTGTTCAAAACGTCACTCATTCCCCTTTGTAAAGAGAGAATTGTTAAGCTCCCTCGGTTGGGAAGAACATACATTTCCTATGGTAATTTTTCATGCTGTTCTGAAGGCAGGAAACTAAGATTGATTTATATTTCTTCATTTTCTAAAGAGGAGGATGGATGTTTTCATGCGCTCTTTTTACCTATGGCGGGTTTGAGGTTAAAATGTTCCTTCAAATAGATGTGTCTTGAGAACCAGCCTGGAAGTTTGGTGTTAAGGGATTGCATTTGTACCAAATTTTCCATTGTTTCAAATTCCCTTTGAACAACACAGCATTGCACCTTTGCTGCTAAGACTTGGATACAAACAGATACAAAGAAAAAAGGAAAACAAAGGGAGCATTTCTTAGGAGTAGTTTTGAAACAGAAAATTATTGAGTTAGGTTAATACTATGCTTCTTTGCACCCATTTCAGGGGAAGAACATAGACTTAACTACACCGTGACAGTGCAAGAAGTATCGTAAGCGTGGAAAAGGAGAGAGGGGCAAGGGACAGACAGAAAGAGGAACAGACAGAAGAAACAGACGACTGACAATGTTATCTTTCCTAGTCTTACAGGCACAGAAATCCCGAACCTTCAAAATCCAAGCTTTGCATAGGGAATATTTCTAAACTCACTGGAAATATTACTTACTTTTTCATGCTGCGTGATTGCCTAACTTGGTGTCAGACTGAAAGTTTAGGTGTAGGGTTTAGCCATTGCTATTTAAATGATACACCCCATGCAGAAAAGACAATAAGCAGAAAATGCTGAATCACAGCATTCACAGCAAGGAGGAGCAGAGAGGTGCCGAGGACCACAGAGCTTTGTCCGCCTAGCACAGAGTTTTCCCTTCTGATCCTCTACCTCCCAGCCACCAGAATGAGCTACAGGAGTCCTTTTTGAAGGAAGGTGGCCTCAGTTACATTATTTGATGCACACAATCCAGATGGTCTGTCCAGGTGAGTGAATGCATGAGCACCATGTGGTGTGTGCACACAACGGAGTATTGTACAGCTTTAAAAAGGAAGGAAATTCCGACACGGGCTGCAACGCGGATGAAGCTGGAAGACACTGTTATGTTCAGTGAAATAAGCCAATCAAACAATAGGACAAACACTGTCTGATTCTACTTATATAAGGGACCTCGAGTAGTCAAATGCATACGGACAGAAAGTGGAATGGTGGTTACCAGGGGCTGGGGAGGGGAGGAGGAAATGCGGAGTTTAGTGGGGACAGAGTTTCAGTTTGGTAAGGTGAGATTGTATAAAAATGTGAATATATTTGATATCAGTGAACTGCACACTTAAATATTGTAAAAGTAGTAAATTTCATGTTATGTATACTTTACCCCAACAGTAGTAGTAGTAATAATAATAATAATAATGATAATAATAATAATAATAATAATGATAAATTGCTTCTTCAGGTCAGAAAGGGCAGCAATGGAGAAAACTGCGTCATAGAAAGTAAGCCATCTCTAGATGAACTAACTCCAAGAACTGGACAGAGAGAGAGTAACTTTTACTGTAAAAAGTCCCTGTTGTCTCAGATGTTATGCTAATGTTATCTTGTTCAGCAAAAACTCTGTAGGGCAAGTATCACCAGGAAATGGAGATACAGAGGTGACTAGCGCCTATTCTTACGGCGTGCGGGTGGCTGCAGAAAGAATTTGATGCCGGGCCTGCCTGCGATAAAGCCTACACCCTCTCCTAAGCTGCACTTTCTTTAGGGGCTAGTTTTCCCTGAGTTTGAAAAACTGAAGACCATAACTCCGTACCTTTTAGGGGAACATTTAAGAAAATGTAAACATTGTGCGGCTGTGGGAAGAGAAAGCAGGAAGAAACGATCCCTAACAAAACAGGAAAGATGGCCCTGGCCGGGTGGCTCAGTTGGTTAGAGCTTTGTCCCTCACACCTAAAGGTTTGCAGGTTCGATTCCCTGTTGAGGTGTGGACAGGGGGCAACCGATTGGTGCTTCTCTCTCACATCAGTGATTCTCTGTCTCTCTTTCTCTCTCTCCTGTCCTCTCTAAAATCAGTGAGTACATCCTTAGGTGAGGATTAAAACAAACAAACAAAACGGGAGAGATGGCAGGATCAGAACGTCCCTATTAACTTCTAGAGATCGTTCTGGGTTTCTAACCTCCCTTGACTTCTGAATCTGAAAGCTCGACAGCAGAGATGCCTACTTTATTCCTAACCTGGGAACTCAGAGGCTGACAGGAGCCTTTTCTGTGGATGTTCCAGTGAGGGTTTGGCATTACCTCTGATTTTCAGAGAAAAGAGGACCAACTCCAATAAAAGACAGCATAGCTCAGAAGTAAATGAAAAACTTAGAAATAAAAGCACCATCTTATCCTTCACCTTGACAATATTAACCATCGGACTACTTCCTGACTGCCTCAGCGAGGTGGGAAAATCGTCCTGTGATAGAGTGTGTCACTGGAATCACAAACCAAGTTTTGTTTTCATTAGCTGCTTCCTAATTGTGTCACTCCAAACCCTCGCTTAACCCCTGATACGTAAGATGGGAATAATAATGCCTAATTTACAAGATTGCTGAAGGATTGAATTACATTAAAGGAGAGGCAATTTGTTACAGCGCCTGGCATGCTTTGACTAAATATGAAATGGTTGATCATTCAGCGTGAAAAAGATCATTTATTTTTCAAGTAGCTGGTCTCCTGTGGATCAGAGTAAGGGTGTGCAAGTTCAGAGCTGATCTCAAATGGAAGTTACTCGTAAAGAAGGGAAATGTTTAATAAAAAATTTAAACCTTCCCATGTTTTGAAGCCAAAGGGTAACTGGGACAATTTTAACACCAAATGGAGAGCCGATAACTAAAATATATAAAATGGTGCTCAGCCATTACATTGCACTTTAGATTGGTTATTTAAAAAAAATCTGCCCATCCAACTTGGGAAAACAAATGAGTATTAGCTAAACATATTTATAAGAGAAATACTTTATTTTACTTACTGGCATTCCCCCTGCATTGCCAGGGAAAGAATTCTCTTGACTTGATCCAAATAGCAGATTCAGAACACATCTGTTAAAAGTGAGATTAATAATTAAAATATAAAGCCACCACTTAATTTTAAGCTACAATTATTGGCTTCAGCAGAGTGAAAATCCCCTGAGCACCTGGCCTTTAAAGTCGCTCATCAATTGCTTTTCAGTGAATGGGGGCGGTTTAAAAACTAGCGTTGCTCCTCTGGTCATTGCTGGTCAGTGTCACTCGGCCAGAGTGAGCTAGAGAATGGAGAATCTGATGCGTTTTTTTGTTGTTCTTAAAATGTTCTCTATCTGTATTCTTAATTAGTACACGAGCATTTGAGATAGGCAGAATTGCAGATTCCACCCACCCCTGCCAGGCAGTTTTCCACATCACTAATTACCCATCCCACTTCACAGAGTGGGAATCATGTCGGGGTAGGAAGTCACCCCAAACCTTTGAGAGATAAGAAAATGGATGTGTAGTTCCATAAATGCTCACAGTCATGGAAATCGTTAGCCGTTTTCTGGTGACGCGTTTTGCTTTATCATGCTCCTAGAGGAAGATGACGCTACGGCGCATCATTGTTAAGTGCGAGGCAAAGCCAGCTTGCCAGCATTTTTAAGAAACAAGCTGTTCCCTGCTTATCAATATGAAGTTGAGACACTTTGGATCTCTGGGCACGTTGGCACTCCTAAAAGACACAATAGCAGAATTTATCTTTCTCTCCTTTGTCAACAAGCGTTTAGCGTTGGTGCTAATTTTATCGACGAAGACAGAGGCGGCAAATGGGCTTCCTGTGGATGATGGTCTAGTTGTGGTTTATTTGTTTATTGATAACAGCACTTCAGATGAGATGGAAATCTGGTCACACATCACCAGCTATTTTTTATGAAAGTGTCTTAGTCACTGTCAGTTTTGACATTCTTACTTCCTGGGAGCCACAGGAGGGAAGAAAGAAAGCAAGAAATCACAACTGTGTTATTTTGCTTCCCGATGTCTAATTTTAATCTGTCAAAATGTTCCTGATACAAATCAGACCTGCTCTTTCCCCTCGCTCCCTGCCTGCTTCATGGCCAGAGGCTGATGGTCACAGGTCAGGACCTGTGTGACCATGGCAATGGGACATCCAAGTCACTTGGAATCTGCTGGCTGCCAAAATCCAGTAGAGATCTGGCATGTGTTAAAAGCCACTAAATAAGGAAACAATTTCATCTGCTTCTTTGTATCCTCTCCCTGTTGGATTAACTGGTTACTCAATTAGTGGGTTGCTCCCCTGCTCCCTCCGGACTTCCAAGAGCCACACTGTCCCCTGGCCCCCCTCTCTGCAATCCCTCCAGCCCTTCAGTCACCGGTTTTACATGCCAACAGACTCCAATGAATCCCCTTCTTCATCCCTGAATTTGTGTTTTCAGCTAGATGCCAAATGATAAAACAAAGTCACCAGCTTTTTTAACGTTAACTGCTCATTCCTTATTGTAGTTTGATATTGGTATTCAACGACTGTAAATAAATGCTCATTAGCAAAATGTGAGTTGACTTCCAAAGCAGCTGCAGATGGCTCTTACTTTTCAAAACCAAGTCTCATCTTTGTCAGCAACAGATGAAGAAACGGCGTCTCTGACAACACAGCGGTCCATGACGGCTCCAGCATGTGCATTTTAAATTAGGCTCGATACAGTGTCTACTGAATGATATATTTTAATTGATTTAGTGACGCCTACTGGGGTTTTAATAAATGAGCTTCCCTGGATGATTTTTAATACGGTTAAAAGATATTTTTAGAGGAGTCACAAAAGCAAAGGAGGGATAGCGAGGGACCTATGAACAGGTTTAGATAGAATTGTGAATTGTCTCATGTTTTCCTCACTTGGAGTTGTTTTGTAACAAATTTGCAGGCTCAAAACAAGTAAAGGACCAAGAAACTACTGGGGCCAAATACATGTTTGCAGAAAAAATAAGGAAACTCTATCTTAAACAGCAGGGAGAACCTCACTAAACTGGAGAAATTTAGAATTTAGCAGAATTTCACCTGAAGCTTAGAAACAAAACGCAGCTTAGGGAAGTATGTGTTCCCAGAAACTAGACTAACATACACCTTAGGAAATATGTTCCAGCCACACTGTTTTACCTGAAGGTCTGGGCACACTCAGAAGTAGGAACTAGGCAGCTTTAGCCCTGAAGTGATGAAGACGTAGGACCTGTGAGTGTATTAAAAGAAGATTCTCACATCTGAGAAGGGACGAGAGCCAAACTTTCTTGCACCTGACAAACGAAGAATGATAGAAGCAGAGATATAAAAATTTTATGTTTCTATAATAGGAAGTTTGTTCCATTTCTGGTTATAATAGAGTATCTCACAGCAGACCAAGTCTCCTGCTAGAAACAGCTAGAAAATCCATACGTATAAAACACAAAATACATATGTTTACAAGACATCAGAGAGCCGCCCAAATATCCTGGACTGAAGGGGTCAACTCTTAGAAGGAAAAAACCTCATTAAGGTGACTCTAATATTCAGGTCACATTCAGTGAATCTGCCAGTTTGGGGCATGGAAGGAAAGGCTGGGAACTGGGCAGAAGGCGGGTGCTCAGAGGCAGAGGACCCCCCAGAACTCCGAGCAGCCCCACACAGCCAGGGAGACAAACCAGAGTTTAGTGCCATCCAGGGAGACACGGCCTGAGGAGTGAAACTGTCGGAGAGACGAGAAATGTAGCAGATCCTCCGGTTTTCACCTGGAGGCATTCGTTACATTCCTGAGTAATGCAGACCAGAGACTAGAAAGCCAGGCCGAAGGAAGATTAACAAGCAGAGAGGAGGTTGGGGCCGTCTCAGGAGGGTGAAGCGATAAAACTGGAGCTCGGGGTCTGCGGAGGAGAAGCTCTGATAAACACTCCTAGTCTCCCGGTGGATGCGCCAGAGGCGCGCGAGGCCTCACGGGGATCGCAAGTGGCCTCAGTCAGCCCGTTTTGGGTCCGCTGTAGCTGACTGTCGGAGGGTAAAACGAACCCCCTCTGGAAAAAGATAACTTCCTCCCGAACATCTGTAATTTTTCATAAACAATGCTGTGCATTCAAAAAAATCACTAGACACACGAAGACACAGAATTTAAAACAAAAATTGACAACAGAAATGGACCCATAGTTAACCCAGATATTAGGATTGTGAGATATAGATTTAAAAAAAAATGGACTAATATATTTAAGAAAAACAGATGTCAAGAGGGAAAATTTCACCAGAGTACTGAAGTCTATAGAAGCATGCATTGGCACCTCTACAACAGAAGAAGGTAATAAGTGAAATTAGGATCTCAATAGAGGGTTTAAATACATATTGGACCAAAAAAAAGAGGGATTGTTAACTAGATGATGGGTCAGTTGGAATACTCCGATGAGAGTGCAGCGAACACAAGGATGAAGAATGCAGAAAGTCCTGGAGAAAAGATCCAACGTACATTTAACGGCAGCCACAGAAGGGGCGGAGAGAGATAATTACTTGTGCAGAAGCAATATTTGAAAAGATAATCACTGAGATTATTTTCCCCCAAACTGATGAAACGCATCAAAGAAGTGCTGCAAAGTACAAAAGAAACCACAGTTAGGCTCATGATTGTAAAGTTTCTGCAAACCCAAATCTCAAAAGCATTCAGAAAAAGTAGACACCTTTCCTAAAAAGGAACGTCAAATTGAGGGAAGTTATTTTCTGAAAAGAGAAATAAAAGCCAGAAGGCAACGTAGTGCAAAAAGAAAAAAGCAAAAAGCAAACATGCCAACTTGAAATTGTTTATCCAGGAAAACACCCTTCAAATGTGAAAGTGTAGTAAACATTTTTCTAGACAAAAACAGAGGATTCATGCTCAGGAGACCTGCGTTAAGAAAAAGGCTAAAGGGAATTCTTCAGGCAGGAGGAATGTTATCCCAGGAAATACAAGAAGAAATGAAGAGAAATGGAAAAAGTAGAGGATAAATCCAGTTCATATTGATAGTCTTCTGGGGATTAAAATGTAGAGAGAATTAAAATTCATGAAAACCATAATACAGAATTAGGATGAGCTGTCAATTCTATATTACAGGAAGCGCCCCTAACCTCGCCAAAAGTCTGTGCATTGGTTAAGTCCTCAGGGTCCTCACGAAGGCATCTGGGCAGAGCTGAGTCATGGTGGAGTCAGTTATACAAGGGGTGAGGGGCCTTGGGTGCCGTGGAGACCATCAGGGTAAGGGCAGTGACCAGGGCCGTCGGGGGAACATGGTGGATTACAAAGCCCTCTCTCTGAGCGGTGGAACTACCAGCGGAATGAACATCTTCTTCTGTATGGACTTCTAAATAAGTGTAGCTGAAGTCTCACTGTTTTTTCCCTGTCCTCAACTTTGCTCGTGCTTGGTTATTCAACACAAGGGTCCTTTGATCAGTAGCAGGCTGTTCTTGCTTTCATCTCATTATCTAGAACAAACTGAAACAAAGGGAGCGAGCTTGAATTCCACTGTAGCAGATCCAGTGAATCTGGTCATAAGAACAGAATTCCTAGATAGGACAGAAGTATCGATGTCCCGGCGACCTGATGGGGAATGCATCATTAGGAGGCAGAATGTGGCTCCAAAACTGGACGGGAAATTATCAGGTTAACGTGGGGAAGAGAAGTAGACAAGTTTTCCTTTTCTCCTTAGCGACATCAACACGTATTCCCACAAAGCTGGCCACGTTTTGAGACGTCTGTGGGACTTTAGGTCCAAAGAAAGAAACTTGTCATTTCTGAAGCACTTGCTAATGGTGGAGTATTGGGTACTTCTCCAAAAATAAAGAATCTCTCTCTCTTTTGGTGTGTCTAGTCTGCTATTAAAAACTTCTGTTAAGTTTTTAATTGCTGCTTGTTTCATTTTCCCTTTTTAGAAATTTTATTGGTCCTATAAAGAAAAAATTGTGCTGCCATATTTAAATGGTTTGCTTGCTCTTTTTTTCCCTAGGAAACACTGTTGCTCTATAGCCTGTCTCAGATAATTTTAATAGCTAATGTATTTGCAAATTGGTTTTAGATGACATCATGGTGCTTTGCTTAATTGCTACTGGATTTTCTTGACAATATGATAGGTCCTTGTGTTTGGGAAACCATTTGTAGGAGGAATTTGAGGCCCAGGTTTAATTACATGTACCTCCTTCCAGAGAGGATTTGTATTCATTTCTGAAAGATCTCTGGAGGATTAAATAGCTGTTTAATTCTCAGGTGTTATTATCGTTAGAAAGTACAAGAGAAAAGCCCAGTTTCTGTGTGGTTGCCATCTCCTGTAGAGATGCGCCATCCCCTCAGAATGACCTTGGTTTGTGAGTGGCCACTCACTCTCTAGCCAAAGAAGATAACTTGTTAGGACATTAGTACACAGCAGAGGTCAGCAAGCTGTGATCTTGGAGCCAAATCTGGTCTGTGGCCTGGTTTTAACAATAAAGTTTTATTGGAACATAGACACACTTGTTCGTTTGCATATTTTGTGTTACAAGGACAGAGTTGAGTAGTAGAGATGGAGCCCACATGGCCCTCAGAATATACAACATATACTCTACGGCCCTCCGCGGAAGAGTCTGCCAAACCCTGCTGTGGAATGTTATCCCTCAGAAATCTTGTCTGGCCAGTTTAGATGCTGGGAGCAAGTCCGTGCTACCCAAGTATTTCCATGAGATTTTATTTTTACTTTTTTAAAAAAAAATCATTGATTTTTAGAGACAGAGAAGAAGAGAGAGAGAGAGATCTATTTGTTGATGCATTTATTGGTTGCTTCTTGTATGTGCCCTGACCAGGGATGGAACCCACAACCTTGACATATCGGGACAACTCACTAACCAACTGAGCTGCCACCTGCCAGGGCTTCCGTGAGATTTTCGCTGCTTAAAGCCTGTACCCAGGGTGATAGACTCCTTCGTGCCGCTGAGAAACGTAAGCAGGCACAGCACTAAAGAACACACTAAGATTATCCTCACGGAGTAGCATGGCCGTTAAACCTTACTCGGAAACAGCTCAGAAAAGCTTTGGTTTTTCTTGCACAGGTCTTGGTTCTCTTAGTTGCTGCTTTTGTAAAGAATGCATTTTCCGCCCTGGCTGGCATAGCTCAGTGGATTAAGTGCAGGCTTCGAAGCAAAGCATCGCAAGTTCGATTCCCAGTCAGGGCACATGCCTGGGTTGCAGGCCATGGCTCCCAGCAACCGCCCATTGATGTTTCTCTCTCTCTCTCTCTCTTTCTCCCTCCCTTCCCTCTCTAAAAATAAATAAATAAAATCTTAAAAAAATTTTAAAAAGAATGCATTTTCCTCTTCACTTATAAAGACAAGCTTTTGGTTTCTTCATTAACCTGTTCTTCTTGGGGGGGGGGGTGTAGAGTACCAAAGGCCTAGAGGAAATGGAAATTTATGAGCAGCCAAAGGCGAAGTCACTGGGGAGGGACTGGGTTTTTAGCAGACACACAGCTCGGCCCCTCTGCACTGGACCAGCAGGGTGTGGGGGGCACCGTGAGCCTGCAGAGGGGTATGTCAAAGAGCAATACACTGCCCGAGACCATCCCTGCTTCGCAGGAGTAATCCTAGGGACCTTAGCACAGAAATCAAAGGAAAAGAACCTGGAAGAGGAGGTTTACTGCCTTTCTTTGTTCCCTCAGCACCCGCTCTAATGAACAGGTCCCCCGGCTCCGTGTGTGATGTCAACGAAGCTACCGCCCCGGTTCCCGATCACACGTGGGCTTTCTGGGCAGAGACAGTGGTCGTGTCCTTCAGGCTGTTGTTACTGAGACTGCGTCGGTGTCCCCGGGCAGCATTTTGGTTTAGTGGCACATGCCACTGAGTCAGGAGGGTGACGAGGATGAAGTGCCTCTTTCCCAGGTGACTCAGGAGTCGTGAAAAATGCCCCAGTCCCGTGGTGGAGGTGTTCGTGTTGCTGTCTAGCAAACAAGAAACTCAACCGCCTCCCCAGCCCCAGAGCCCCTGCCGGACAGATGCCTGCCATGAGGTGGGTAATAGGCACCGCATCCAGGAGGGAGGAATAAAGAATGAATGAAATCATTGCTTTATAGAGAATCAGCTGCCTTACATGCATGCCACTTTGTTTGGTAATCCCTCCACAACTCCCTGGGGACCGCGAGCTGGCTCTTTGCCTGCCGACGAGTCTGTAACTCTGCGACAATTAACTGTAATGACTTCGGGACAGACCCTCCTAAATCACCGCCGGGTTCCGGGCTGCCAAAAGCCATCTGCACCTGGGTGGCTGGCTAACAGCACCCCTATTTTATCCTGCTTTTCATGTGGACGCCACTGTCCTCCGCCTGCTCTGGAGAGGCAAGGCAGCCCTGGGTCTCTCTCTGTGATGTGGCGTGGTAGGAACGGAGAAGCCGCAGCCACAGAAAGGGTGGGTGGGGGCGTGTGTGCGAAAGGCAAAGGGGCTCTCTTCTCTAAGACCAGGACACAAAAAGCCCCTCTGTTCCCGACCACCTGGGCTCACCAGGCTCGTTAAGTGAGAAGGCGAGAGTTGACCAGGCCGTCAGAGGACTCAGGAGTGTTAGAGAAGGCAGCTCCTATGCGGCCAGCTCCCGGTGTCCGGTGGGAACTGTGTGAGGCCGCTGGTAATTTTCCGGCCACTCAGCATGCTCCCCGGTGTCACTCACAAGGGCCCGGTGCCCACGTGGCTGGGGAGCCAGATGGGCTCTATTCTAGGCAAAGGCAGAAAGGGGACGCCAGAGCCCGGATTTGCTTAGCTCCTGAGCCTTCCTGCTGGCCTTCTGTCTTCCAAGGCTGGATTTACCTTTCAGTGGTCCCCAAAGGGAGGGCGCATCCCAGCTGGGTCCCCTGGAAGCTGCAGATTTGCTGATTTGCACCCTTCTTGTGCATATTTTTCTGTGGGCTGGGAAAACAGATGGCTCCATCCAAGTTGCTGAAAACCCAGCTGGTTTCTGCTGCACTAGAATGACCTGAGTTTGGGGCTCTGAGCTTTCCCTGCCAGAGCCTTAAGCAAGTCGGGACATATGTCTGTCTTTGAACTCGAGCACAGATGGATGCGGTCACAATGTCTGCATCCCGCCCTGTCCTGTGAGCCATGGGAAGTGCAGGAGCGGCGACATTAAGCACATCACATTACACCCCACACCCTGGTGCCCTTACATCCTTTTTAGGAATTAGACAGGTTATGAAATATTAATTATAATAAAGCAAACCAACAACAGGCTTCCTCCTTTCTCTCCCACTTTGTGAACCCAATCTGTACCGCCCCCCATGCTAGGTAATGGTGAAATATTCTTTCATAGAAGAACTTCAGAAACAATTTCACTTCAGTGTTTCCTGAGCACTTGTTTTATTCCAGGATTGATGCTAGCTGCTGGATATATGAAACCGCATAATGGATTGCCTCTATGATCAGAGAGCTCATAGTCTAGCTGGAAGAGAAATGTGTAAAAAAAGGTATCTGTAAAAATATAGATGTAAGTGCTGTAATAGAGGTCGTCACAGAGCGGCATGGAAATCTAAGGAAGGATGGACTTTTTTTTCCCTTGGGGATAGCAGGACCCAGTCCTGGCATGGTGATAACTGAAGGAAAGATAGGCTTTGGGGCAGAGGCGGGAGGGACAGTCACGCTGTGAAATGCACAGGCCTGTAGAGGACACTGCAGGCCGTCATCCACTGTCCAGCCCCCCAGCTCTCTTAGCCTGACCTCCACTTTTTCAGGTGCCTACTCTGCTCACGTGATCCCAGGGAGGTCCAACCCTGCCGCAGCTCTAGGGGACATCCCCGGGAAGCCATGCTAGTCACGCCAGTCCCATTCCTGTGAAGGCTGGGTTTAGAAATGTGTACACAAAAAAGATCCTGGCCCTGGCCAGGTGGCTCAGTTGGTTGGTGCGTTATCTGGTATAGCAAAAGGTTGTGGGTTCAGTTTCTAATCAGGGCACTTACCCAGGTTGTGGGTTCAATCCCCAGTTGGGGTGCATACAGGAGGCAACCAATCGATGTTTCTCTCACACTGATGTTTCTCTCTCTCTCTTCCTTCCTCTCTTTCTAAAAACCAATAATAAAAAGAGTGCTTGGGTGAGGATTAAAAAAAGGCTCTGGCCAGTGGAGCCTGGTATCTCTGTGGGGTGTCTGGGAGAGCTCCCTTCCCTCTGAGAAAACAACACCTGAAGAGGTGGTTCCCCTTTCCTCCCACAGATGCTGTCCTGTCTCCTCTAAGCAAAGTCGGGGGGTTCTCAGCAGGCGAGAGATGGGGTTAGATGGCGGGGTCCAAGTACAGCCAGGGCAGGAAGCATCCGTGGGGGGTGGCAGAATATTTGCTGAAGGGTCTTGCACACACCAGGGCTTCTGCTTCCCCAAATAGGGGACAGGATGAGCCCTGCCATCATGGCCGTGCACCGTGACAGCAAAGCATCTTGCCTCAAGGTGACCTCGTGCTGGAGACAGAAAACGGTGCAGGCAGGGGAGGTGGTGCAGCGCTCCGAACGGAGGCGGATCCTTTTCAGCAGAGAATCTGCCCAAACGACGCCCCCTGTGGAAATCCTGAAGCTGCACCCTAGCCTTTCAGCCCTGGTGTTGTCATCACTCTCCACTGAAATAAGGTGTAAGGTGCTTAGCACTGTATCGCAAACATGCAAGTGCTTAGCACGTGTTAGCTCCCAGCATTACCACAGAGAGCAAAGGATCCTTTCTGGATGTCGGGGATGGCAGAATAACCTACAAGAATGATCCGGGGGATCTGCCGCCTCTGCTCTGCCAGTTGGGAGGTGGCTGTGTCTCACTGTATTGTTATTTCATGTATGACACTTACTGGCTTGTAAAATCTCTCTGGTACTGCCGAAGCAGTGACGCACGCAGCCCGGGCTGCAGGCTGCGTTGGGCCTCGCTCGTCCAAACCTTCAAACCGAGGTTGCCGATCCCACAAGTGCGAACCTCTTGGCTCCGCGTCTGGGCCTCTCTGCTTTCAGTTAGACAGGAAACCGGGGCCGGGCAAACCTCCAAGGTTTCGGATGGGCCTTCTGTTCAGATAAGCTTCCAGGGATGTTTCTGCCTGGGAGCAGTGGCAGCTCCAGCTCTTTTCTGGATCTTAACTTGTGCCTTTGTCACATACCAACAGATTTAGAACTGACGTTATAATTGGAGCGCAAATGCCCACATGTGACTCCAATTAAACAGACGTCTGCGGATCAGAGACACAAGGCTAACTAGTCTCGGGGCGTGAAGCCGAAAGACTCCGAGAGGCACCAAGCAACCTACTCTGTGAGAGATAAGTCTTCGGCCACGTGCTCACTTTTAACAGACTTCAGTTTCATGTTGGGATACAGAGCAGTTTCCTGAGAGTCTTAGAGAAGGAGCAAGGCAGTGGGAAAGTGGGCGCCAGGGTCATTGTGCCCTGAGCTCAGGCCCATGTTCTGTTGCTTGTTAGGTGTGGCTGAGTTATTTAACTTCTCCGATCTGCAGCGTCTGGGGCCTTTTCTCGTAGGATTATTGTGAGGGTCACATTAGACAAGTGCCAAATAGCCGGAAATCAACACATGCTCAGTAAACGGTGGCTATTATTTCTAGGTACCCAAGGAGAGGAGATGGCTATTGTACACATTTCTTTTCCCAAGTTCAGATAAAACAATGTTAATAAAAATAATGAAAGCTAGAATTAACGGACAACTTACTATACGCTAGGCTCTCATCTAAGCATTTACATGTTATAATTCATTGAAACCCTCATGATACACTTTACTACTCCTATTTTACAGATGCAGAAACTCAGGCACTAAGAGATAAAGTGACTCCTTTAAGATGGTTATTCAAAATATGCCTGAGCTATTAGTCTTTTTTAAAAAGATTTTATTTATTTATTTTTAGAGAGGGAAGGGAGGGAGATAGAGAGAGAGAGAGAGAAACATCAATGTGCGGTTGCTGGGGGTCATGGCCTGCAACCCAGGCATGTGCCCTGGTTGGGAATCGAACCTGTGACACTTTGGTTCGCAGCCCGTGCTCAATCCACTGAGCTATGCCAGCCAGGGCTTATTAGTCTTTTTTAATGGGTCAGTTTGCTCAAGAGGACAAGTTCTTTCAGACATTGTCATCATACTTGATTCTCCCTCGATCTTTGACATTGGCTACCCAGGGTTCCCTAGGAGCTGTGTATTAGGGAGAATTTCTTTCAAACATTGCTGAAACTACTAATAGTGTTTTCCAGCACAATTTGGAAGAATGGAACACATCCCTGGGAACAGAAGTTCTTCTTTTACCATTGATCAACTCAGCCTTATCAAAAACATGGGAAAACAAACTAACCTTCGAAAATAACTAACTATGAACAAGTCAGCGAAGACAGAATCTCTGCCAGCACTCAGGGTTTGCCTCCTCTGGAAACGAGGCAGGTACGGGGGTCGCTTCATTCCGGCTCCAATTCCTTTCAGTGCATGGAGTTGGAGTGTCTTTGAGGGTCTGTTCAGCAGGCAGTCTCTCAGCACCTGCTACATGCACAGCAGTGAAGGATTCAGTGACTGAGGAGAAAGAGCATGCATGTGTCGTAGGTCAGGCTTGAACTTGACAGACTCCAAGATGAAGCATTTCCAGCCAAGAATCTGCAACTCAAGATTGCTTCCTTCCCAGAAGAACCGTCCGCCCAGACTCTGTGGGCGGGCACTTTCCAGAACACACATGTGACCCTTCTCTTCCCCAGTTCCTTCACCTCTCTGTGACTTATCAGAGGCCCTCAGTTTGGTTTTCAATGTATTCATTATCTAAGAAGTCGCTTGCAAAATATAACCTAAGGGACTCTGATGGGTAAGCCCCTTCCTTAATGTTTAAAGTGCTCATGCTTAAAATCAAACAATAACAAGATTTTGTCTGCATGCAATTGCTTATTTTATGCTATGCTTTCCCATTGCAAGCAATTTGCTCCTTTTAGCATTTTCCCCCTCCTCCACCAAGGTCTTCCTTGTCAGGATTCTGTATCTTGTATCAAGGCCCTGATCCCATGAATACTTCCAAAAACCATACCTAAAATAAATTTTAAAAAATTTTAGCGAAGCCCTGGCTGGCGTAGCTCAGTGGATTGAGCACGGGCTGGGAACCAAAGTGTCCCAGGTTCGATTCCCAGCCAGGGTACATTCCTGGGTTGCAGGCCATAACCCCCAGCAATTGCACATTGATGTTTCTCTCTCTCTCTCTCCCTCCCTCCCTTCCCTCTCTAATAAATAAATAAATAAATAAAATCTAATAAAAAAAGATAAAAAGCTAGTCTTTAAAAAAAATTTTAGCGCTAGCGTAACTTTACTCTCCCTACCAATTCCACTAAGGTGTTGAAATGCTTTCAAAGGACAGTAGTTGCATGGCAGCTTCTGTCCCCCCTCAAATCTGTCTGGGGGCAGAAACCACAAAGAACCACCTGTCTGGTGCCCTCCTACCAAGTTCACCTGTGGCGTCGGTGACCAGACGAGCCTCCATGAAATGCTGCAGAAGAGCTGTGAGGCAATGGCCACTAATCACATTGTTCCACTTGATATCTGGACAAGGCTGCCTTTGTTTGTGGCTCAGATGAGCACATTTTAAAGAGCCAAAGAACATGGACACAAGTGGCCACTTCCAGTAAGTATTAATTCTGAGTAAATACACGCAAATGCAATTGTTGGTGAAAATGAATTGCTTTTGACATCAACCTCCCTGATTTATTTTTTCTTTAGCGGGCGCTCTGGCCAAAGGTTGAAACAACCATCCCATCATTTCAACTCTGGGAGGTGCACATGCACCCGGTGAGGGCTCCAGACACCCAACCTCTCACATAAAAGCACACCCTGTGCCAGCCAGGAAACACCAGGGATCCGTGTTCTCAAAAACAGGCCACTTGCTTCTATGACAACACTGGCAACATGCAACTATCACACACTGGGCAAAACCCCACATGTCAGAGAGCGCGCTCCTGGCCATCGGAGATGTTCAATTTTCAGTTTTATCTGACGTATTCCTCTCAAGCCTGCCATTTCAAGCAAAAAGGAAATGGGCTGCCTTAAACCAAACTTTCACTTCTCCCACATCCTAAAGGGAATCATGCCACAGAATCCCACAAAAGTTTGCAATCAGAACCAGAGCGTCGGTCAAAAACATTCAGTGGCTCCTTTCTTTTCTTGCACAGAAAGTCCAAACCCTTGAGGCCTACACAGCATGGTGTCAATGAGCCTTTCTACCCTTTCTTATCTTCCGTCGCACCCTCCTTCTCCCGGAACTTTATGCTCCCGCTAAACTGACTCTTTACAACGGACTGCTCCCCGGGAGCACCCGGTGCTTTCACATTCCATGCACTTTGCTGCTCACAGCTGTCTTACTGTACCCCACCCTTCCTGTCATCTCCCAAGTCCCTGCTGGGTTCTCCCTTCTCCCTTTAGAGATCCTGTATCCCGTATCAAGGCCCCGGTTGAAGGAGTCCTTCCATAAACCATAAGTCACAACACATTAAAACCTTTTTCCACTATTATAACATTATCCAGTCTACATGGTGTTGTTACTATCTGCTTATGGTTCATTCACTTTGAGTTCCACCAGCGCTACACCATGCCACGGCTGGCACATGGTACATGCTCATTCAGTGTTCTTCTGTGTGCTGAATGGATGAATGGTTACCGTTACTATTGGCATGATTACTATTGTTACTACCATCATCAAAATAGTGGGTCTAACTAGTATCTTAATTATATATAAAAAGTAATCATATACTTGATCCTTCTACGTGGACCAACTTCATTCCCCCAAATGAATTCTGAGCTTGTTTCTTGGTGTTTTTCACCCTTTCAGTCTGGGCTCTCATAACATTCTTATCAGTCGCAGTGAATAAGGTGTTTTCCTTCTTAAGAGATGATGCGGGTCAGCAAGTTTCCCAGACCCACTGCGATAGGCAAAGTGAAGAGTACAAAAGAAACATTATACTTGTCTCAGAAACTTACAGTTAAGTTGGGGAAAAGGTACGGCCACATATGGAATATTTATTTAGGGAACAGTAAACAGTCATGGTACCAGGTATTAATGTAAAGTAAACCAGGAAAAGAAGAGACGGGTGGGAACTAGGATGGAGGGGATGGGATAGGCCCTGAGGATAGGTAAGCATCCTACCTATGGTGAGGTGAGGGCATTGCCTGTGGAGGGAGGAGCTGAACAGAGCCACCCAGCAGCTTATCAGAGTAAGGGGGAGGGGTGCAAGCATGCTGATGGAACAGGCAGGGAAACAGCCCTCTGAACCACGGTGGACGGTCTGTCTTGGGTGGGTGGAGCAAGAGGAAGTACAGTGAATAGATTCAGGATAAGTAGTTTGACAATGACTAAAAGAAGTATTTTAGGGAAAAAGAAACACTAATAGGGAGCCATGAGAGATTCTCGAGCAAGTTCAAGGTGAAAGCAAGCCTTTTTCTTTATGAAGATGAGTGTGGAAGCTGGTGATAGCAATAGTTGGAGGTGAGAGAGACTACCAACAGGAGAGGCAGGCAAGGAGGCCAGTGCTGTGTTGTACGAGGGAGGGGAGGAGGTCAAGGCTTGGGATGGTACGGAACACAGGGACAGTTGAGACCTGATGAGGAACCGCCAATTCCAGTCTGGGAACTTTTGTAGCAAAGAACAGTGACTTGTTTTTTTTTTTTTCTTTAGAGAATAAGGAAACATGTTTTTTCTCAGAACATACTTTTAGTTGGTGGCCAGACAATTCTATATCAAGTATATATAGGGACCACAAACTTCCCGGGTGTTTCAAATCTGCTAAGTGCTGTGATTCAGACATGAACAAGCACCATTTCTGTTCTCAAGGAGACGGGATGCAGTGGCAGGTGTGGCCTTAGGGAGGAACAGTAGGTATGATCAGGACACCAGGCTTCTAAGGAAGCCTTTCCAAGGAGGTGCCCTGAAGAATGATCTGGAAGGGATGAGGCGAAGGGGGCCGCTGTGGATGAAGCTTTCAGGTTGAACCAGAAGCCTGAATGGAGATGAGCAGGTTGAGAAGCAGGAGTTCTGAGTGGGTACCGATGATCGGCGTGATAGGTTTTGCAATCTGCATGGCGGTGTTGTGCTTTGATAGATTGCACTCCTGCCCCGTCCATCCATCACCCACACCCATGGAGCTGCAAGGGGATATTAAACCACAGCAATGAAAACCTAGGTGTAAGTGGAATCAAAGAATCCAGCTCCGAGAGTGGCCCTAAACAGTGAAAGAGATTGCTATGTGTCTCTTCTGCTGTTGATCTTGAAATATTTAACGGTGCACATACAGACAGGTGCAAACATCCTACAGTGGGAGCACAAATGCGAGCCTTCTTTTGTCTGATAGATGGGGTAGGGCAGGAAAACTGCGGATGGAAAATAAAATTCTATAAATCCATATTACACCCCGTAGCCCCTATGGATATGAAATATTCATTTAGTGCTACCAGCATTCTAAGTTCTGAGGAAATTACTCTAATGCTGTCTAAGCACTGGTGGGCTGAAATTTTCAGGGACAAGGATGGGCCATCAGTTATCAAAAACGTCCCAAGCTCCTACTACGTGCCATGCACTACGACAAAATCACCTTGGTTGGGAGGAACAACAACAGAGTTAGGTGGACATGAACACTGATCCACAGGCAATTTTTTTCTTTTGGCCTCATTGAGGGCAGGTGTTCTTTAGGTAAATCAGATCATTGAACGTGATCAAAGGCCACTGCAGGCTTAGCATAGGCATGGAGAAGCATAGCAGCTCCCCAAGAAGAGGGTTTTTTAAGGAGGGTTACATGTGCCGGGGACATGGGATTGGAAGCTGGGGGTTTCTATTCCGTTGTGATTCTTCTGATGTTTCACGTGTTTTAAGTTCGCACGCCACCGTGTGAGCCCCTGGGGCTCCCGCACTGCAAGCAACACAGCCAGGTGCCTTTGAACCAGGCCGAGTCACTCACGCCGCGGGCAGCAAAGCATGGGAGCCTCGGGCTCCAGAGTTCTGTCTTCCAACCTCTCTCACGGATCGTTCCACATTTCTCCCACGCCAGCTCCCAAGCCGTGCCTCCTCCCAGAGTGGACGTGGAGGACGGAGGGGTTGGGGGTAGAACTCTGAGGCTGGTGCCTTCAGGGGCAAGGCACCCTTTGGGACTGCTTGGGGGCACGCCCACAGCAGCTGCCCGGCAGCCTCTGACTCAGGGTGCCCCAGGGTGCCCCAGGATGCCCCAGGAAAGCAAAGGCGGGGCTTGTCCGCGGCTGCCCTCTCCACCGTTTTTACTCGGAGTTCGTGCCCTGCGGTGACTTGCAGTCAGTGTGTGTGGGCACAGGTTAATGGGATTTCTTTGGGAACAGAAACATTATTACTCCCATCTCCCCTGTCCCAAGTGGAAGACACAAGAGGCTCTCGTGAACGCAGGGATGGGGCAAGGGGCCAGGGCTCCAGGTAGGAAAGGCGGCTTATCAATTCTGAAGATGCGAGAACCGAAATATCACCTTAAACGCAAACTTTCTCGGGGAGCTCCACTTAGTTTTCTGAATTCGGCTGTCTGTTTGGGAAAAGCCTTCTGCTGCATTACTTTCGCTTTAGCAAAATATCGTCATCTGCAGTCTCGGCCTTTATTCTTTCATTCTGTCTCCCACAAGGAAGAGCGATGTGCAATAGACAGGCATGTGATGAAAGTGAGTGATAAAGTTCCTGCCTGGCTTCCTCTCCTCCTGGATTATAGAAGTGCTTTGAGACCCGGGAGGACCCGAGAGCTCAGCCGGGCCACTGTCCTCATTTTACAGCAGCGGGGAAGGAGTTCCTAAGAGTTGAAGTGACTCATCCCAAGTCCCACAGTTGGCTGGTGGCAGACCTGGGTCCTTTAACCTCCTCCGGCAGGTATTACTTTCCAGACTCTCAGTCATCCTGACAGCTTTCCTCTGAAGCCTGTCCAAAGCCCTGCTCAGCCGGAGCTCCTGGAAGGGGATGCGTGACCCTGGCGGGGTCTGATTGTATCTGAGTGAGGAGAGAAGGTTGCTCCAGTGTGCCCTCATCCTGGGTGTGCATTCCGACCGACGCTGGGCTGGCTCCCGGGGCCTATTTGCGATAATGACCTTCCGGCCCAGCCTGACATGCCTGAGCACGTTCTCCCAGCTCCTGTGTCTCGGGCCTGGTTTTCTTCCCCAGGGGTGATGAAGTCCTTACCGAGTCACACCCTGCAGACGGTAACACCTCAGGTGTTCAAACATCTTTCTTTCTGAAGACAGAGAGCACCCTGCTAAGACTGCCAGCCCCCTGGATGCTTCTGTGGGGAGGGGAGGCTGCCAAACACCAACTCCCTGGACAGGGAGATTAAAGATTGGAGCTTAACTGATTTCGCCTGAATCACCTATGAAGATGGATGAAAATTATTGTGGAAGAAAGAGAGATGACTTTATCCAGAGTGAGCACGGAGCCGGTTAGTCCGTACTGAAGGCACCGCCTCCTCCGCTCTGCTCCCAAAGGCCAGCGAATGCCGCTGCCTTAACCATTGCCATGGTCCCGCCGGGTTCAGTGTCCATGAGCTTTCAACTCCGTGGCAGATATGACACAAAGCAAATCGGAGGTGCCTAATCCTTGCCCTTGCAGGAGCTTGCAGTTCAGCAAGCGTTAAGTCATCAGGGGCTCTGCTTGCTTTCCAGAACTAGCCGAGCTCTGCCCCCATACACAGGGCTCTCAGGCCCTTCCTGGGTGGGGTCAGGATAGACTGCCCCTCCACTGCGCTCCCTGAGCTTGTTATTCTCTGTCACTGTGTGTATCCTGCTGTCTGTACTCGCTTAGCTGTCTGACTGGCTGCCCTCCTGTTCCCCTCCTCGGGCTCCAGGCCAGGAGCTCCACAGCCTGCAGAGCGTGCATGCAGGGATGGCCCACGCAGGCCTGTGGCGTGGATGTGTGCCTCAAGAAAGGCCCTCGTGTTGGCTCCCACTGCCACCTCTGGGTGCCATGCCTCTGAGCATGTTCCAGGAAACAGAAAAGCACTTCCTGTGTGTAGTTTGTGGGTTCTGCTGAGGGGTTTGGATTCTGCCTCATCTTCAAGCCGATGAATCAGGGGTCCACTCTTTCAGGGAGCGGTCATCTCCAACATTCAGGGCTGACAGCTGTCCCCAGATGTGCCCAGTGTCTTCCGTCGAAGCGTCGTGAGATTGGATATGAAGCCATTGTGAACACCCAGTAGGATGACTTCGGCCCCCAGCACACCGCCCGCCCGAGAGAGTGGGTGTGGCACAGCATTCAGCGGTGACTGGACAATGACAGCCTCATCACCTCCCCAGAAACACTCCGAGGAAGGCTCCCACCTGCTGCAGTTGCTCCTGTCTTGTAAAGTCTGACACCAGACTGCCCAGGACATGACATTCTAAACACTGAGCTCCCTTGGGATGCTGCCCAGAGTGAGATTTTGGGAACACACATGTTTTCCTAACTCCTGGGGTAAAGCTACTGCCGGGAAGCTGCTGAGGGGAGATCTCAGTAGGGGGCTTGTGACTCCCCAGTCTCTGTCCCCACCCTTCCAGCAGGGATACGGCGGCCAGCCCTCTGGAGTTCCTCCTCAAAGGGACCGATGGCTGTTATTGCGGACCAAGGCCATGACCCAGGGTTCAGAGCAGCCGCACATTCACATGTGAGAAGATAATGTCGCTATAATAACCCTATGACTAGTTACGTTCACCACACTGGTCATGAGGCGAGCTCACCGCGTGGGCCCCCTGACTTCATACAACCCTAAGGAGGAGACCCTGCCATGTCTGAGTTACAGGTGAGCGGGGTATGTGGGTTTCTCAGTGTCACAAACTTCGGCACACTGCAGAATCAGAGATTCTAACGAGCAGCGTGGACCCGGTGCCCACAGGCCATTCTCCTTCCATTTCACAGAGCGGCCTCTCTGACGGCTGACGGCCTGGGGAGGACCAGGCCCAAGGAGTGGCCAGGGTGGCAGAGGGAAAAGGAGCAGAGAGCCAAGAGTTCACGTGGAGAACCTGAAGGTAAAGTGACTGCTCCATCCAACAGAGGCCCCGCCTCCAACATGGCGGCGTGATATTGATTAAGCTTCTTAAACAAAAAAATGGGGGGTTGGGGGAGGCCCTTGGATGGGGAGCACAGCCCTGGCAGGATCTCCGGGAATCTGACACACACGCGCCATAAAACAGAGTGCGCTGACACCCAGGCACAGGAGACAGCCCTCTGTTCCCTCCCGGTTTCAGGATTCCAGCCTGCACTGCGTCCCACCCTGAAGAATTCAGCAGGCTGAAATTATAAAACTGAACTCAGTGGAAAGACCATGAGGGGAAGTTTTAGAAGAGAAAATCGTTGCTTTTTTCCTGGAAAGAACCTTGAGAGAAAAAATAGAGTCTTGCTTTTCCAGCCGTTTGAACCACACTCAGAGCAAGTGAACAATTAGATGACACAAAACACTGGACGTGAGAAAGGATTCACCCACCGCCAGGGGCCACAGACCCTAACGTCCCCGTCCGCCTTAGCCAGGACCGCTTCCTCTTGGCCCCCACCTCAGCTTTAGAGTCTTTGAAAATGAGTCCTAGCCCTGGCTGGCGTAGCTCAGTGGATTGAGCATGGGCTGCGAACCAAAGTGTTGCAGGTTCGATTCCCAGTCAGGGTACTTGCCTGGATTGCAGGCCATGACCCCCAGCAACCGCACATTGATGTTTCTCTCTCTCTCTCTTTCTCCCTCCCTTCCCTCTCTAAAAATAAAAAAATAAAATCTTTAAAAAAAAGAAAACGAGTCCTATAATACTGCACTACACATACTGAATAGCCATCTCTCCCCTTTTAGACCACAAGCTACCTAAGCGGTGAGTGTGTGCCATCAACCCTTCTCATGGTGGCGATAAACATAGGAACAGAGTAGTCACTTGCTAAATTAACCCATGACTTTTTTTTGCCTTCCAAATACCAAGCCTCATAGAACATACCGCTTCTTCCTATACTTGAAATCTGTACTTCAGTCACCAGGAACTTGAACTAAGGTGAACCTGGAAGCTCGTCTTTCAAGGCCATCATAAAATGAGTCCAGGCTCGGAGGTCAGACAGTGCCCGGCTTGGGCTTGAGTCCTGGCTCTGCCACTCACTTAAAAGTTACTTGATTTCTCTACCCTAGCTTCTCGTTTGTAAAATTGGAAGCCCAGGAAACTCAGAAAACCATTGCAAGGTGGAATATTATTTTCAACAAAACCACCACAGTAATTTTTAAAAAATGTACGTTAGACCATGCTGAGCCTCTGCTCAAATCACTCCCGTGATGTATCAGTTCATTCGGAGTAAAAGTCACCCTCCTTCCTTCAGCCGGCCAGGCCCTACAGGACCCGGCCCCCAGCTGCCGCTCTCCTCTGCCCGGCCTCGCTGGCCTCCTCACTTGAACACTCCACCTACCCACTGTCTTGGGGCCTTTCCATTGGCTGCCCCCTCTGCACGGAGCCCTCTTCTCCGAGATGCCCCTGCGGCCAACCTTTCCTGCTCCTTCAGTGTCACCTAGCACCACTGCCATCACCGCCTATTCAAAACTGCAACCTGAACCACCATGCTGATTCCATATACGCTGATCTACTGTTTTCCCAGCACTTATCCCTGTTTGGCATACTCTCTGCTGTTCCCCACGTACATGCGGATTGCCTGGGATTCTGTGGGGCTCCTCTCACCAGCAATCTTTCCCGAGGGCCAGAGTTGTTGCGTGTTTTGTATGTCGATGTATCTCAAGTGCCTAGCACAGCGCCTGGCACAGTGTGGGCACTCAGTAAATGATTTTTGAATGAATAAAGATTGAGTGAAGATAGTACGTGCCTGGCACCCATAAAGTTTCGATAACTGTAGCTATGATTGTCACCACCACCAAGGTCATTGTCAGCGTCAGCGTAACCATCATGACAGTGGTGCTCCTCTTGAGAGCCTGAGAGAATAGAAGAGTTAAGGTATATAATGCATCGAGCACAGGGTTGGTATACATGACATCCTTGATAAATGTCATTTCCTTTGTTCTCTTTTGTGACTTTTTATGTTGCTCCTTTTTGATGGAGGACCCTCAGGGCATAGTTGTAAAGCAAAATTAACTACTCGGGGCACATAAGTGTCGTGTAGGGCCATTTACAGAGCATTCTAGAACTGCTGATGAATTCTTAGTAGCTGAGTATCAAAATTAAGTTTACGTGACTGTATTTTTTTGATCATGATTCTCTATATTAAGCAAAGTTTCTACTTTTTCTACAACTCATAAAGGAGAGGAGGAAGAGGAGGAGAAATAAAAATGTACATTTTATATTTCATAATACCTGGGTTCACATATCTACCAGGGGGCAATATACCTACAGGAAAAGAAAATTACATTACCAGTTTAAAGTTAAACGTTCTCTAGAAAATCATATAAGCATAAAATTGATACTGAGGAATACAAAGGTAGATAGACTATAGATGTTGTTAAGCCATCAGAAATAGTCACTTCTTGTTTCACCTTTTCTTTCTCACTCCTATGTCAGTGTAAAGGGAATTATCTCAAATGTTAAGCGTATGCTGGTGTCCAAATTATGCCTGTTGATAGTTCACACAGAATATAGTCAGGACTGCTGTCCTCTACCTCTTAGAAATGCACAGAATGCCAAGGTCTTGGGTAGGACCAAGCACCAGGACGAGTTGCTCCTGGCTGTCAAACCCAACTCGGCCCTCGGGCTGGAAATGCACCCGCATCGCCCCCCCTTCTCTCAGACTCCAAGCGTCAGTACACAGCTCGCTCGTGCTCACTCTCTCAGACAGTGATTTCTCCTCGTTCGTTTCTCCGGATCCAGCCAGCAGTCCTGGGAGGCCGCGTGGAACATCTCCAGCAGCTGCTGATGCAACTGTCTTCCCCGTCAGCCTGGTGTGGGGCCGTTCTCTTTCTCTGTAAGATGCTTTTACCAGAAGTCATGCTCATCATGTCACATTAGAAAGTCAGATGGATCTTTGATAAATTCTACACTTTTTTAAATTGGAAATCATGCCCAGATGCTGACTCTTTTACCACACCCATAGGTCCATCTTCTACATAAAATGTGAATTGTCTTAACTTCCTACTTGCCAACCCCTCCCCCAGCTCAGGGGACAGCCAGGGCCGGAATAGCCAGGGTGACAGCCAAGTCTGTTTTGTCTGGCACCCAAGTTGAAGTACAATCAAGGTTCAAATTGTAAACAAATGCACACATCAGTCCGGAAGGCCAGGAGCAGGGCTGCGGTTAGGATCCTAATGCCAGCAGTGGGACTTATATAAAGCAGCAAGGAACTGTGGGACATTTATGCAATGAAATACTACTGGGCCATAAAAAAGTGGGAAGTCTTACTTTTTGCGAAAGCATGGATGGACCTGAAGAAAATTATGCTAAGTGAAATAAGCCAGTCAGGGAAAGACAAGTACCTTATGTGTTACTTGTATGTGGGCTCCAATGAACACACTGATCTTACAAACAAAACAGAAACAGACTCATAAATGCAGAGCAGGATGACAGCTCTCACAGGGGGTGGGTTGGGAAGCTGGGTAAAAAAAAGAGTAAAGGGTTAAGGTAAAGACCCAAAGAACTCACAGACACAAACACCAAACAGTGTGGGAGTGGAGGGAGGCAGGAGAGGGTAAAGGGGGATAAACGGTGATGGAAGGAGGCTTGGCTTTGGGTGGTGAGCACACAGTACAATGTACAGGTGATGTTTATAGAGTTGTACACTTGAAACCTGTATAATTTTACTAACCAATGTCATGCCAATAAAACCAACAAAAATGTATTTTATTTTATTTTTATTTTTAATTGTTGTTCAAGTATGGTTTTCTGTCTTTTACTCCCATCCCAGCCCACCACCCCAGCCCTCCCCACCTCCCTCCCATTTCCACCCCCCCTAGTTTTTGTCCATGTGTCCTTTATACTTGTTCCTGTAAACCCTTCCCATTCTCCCCTGAAATTCCCTCTTCTCTCCCCTCTGGTCACTGTCAGCCTGTCCTCTATTTCAGTGTCTTTGGTTATATTTTGCTTGTTTGTTTGTTTTGTTGTTTAGGTCCCTGTTAAAGGTGAGATCATATGGTATTTGTCTTTCAAAGCCAACAAAAATTAAAAAAAACAAACAAACTTCCTTACATCAGTGGGTACCAGTCTCTGATAATTCGAACAAGGTGTCTGTTTAAAATGTCAGTATATTACCTCGAAAGGCTAACATGTTACTCTATCACAAGCCATTAATAAAAGTCATTTATCAGTCAGTCAGTGCCTAGGCATGGCCTCAGGGAAAGGTACATAGGGTAAATTTGTTAATTTTATGCATCTCATATTACTATTTATTGTGTAAACAAAAATCGCAGCAGCAGTAAAGAAATACAGACCAAAAAAAATTTAGACGAAGAAAAACAATTTGAAAAAGCACAAGGAACCAGGGAAAAAGTGTGTTGAACCTGCCGGGATGGTGATCCCGAAAGCTAGAGAATGCAAAAGCTAGAGAGTAAACCGGCCAGGCGTTCTCAGAGGGCCAGAGCAGGGCAGCGGTGGAGGCCAGACCCGCTGGGCAGAGTTTAAGACTGAGAACAGACAGAGATTTAGGTTATTTTTGAAAAAGAAACTTACTGAACATCTTACAAAATGAATTGAGGACTTCAATGTACAACCTGAAACTATAAACATCCTAGAAGATAAAAACTTCAAGACCTTGGCCTTGGCCATGATGTCTTGGCTATGATACTAAGAACACAGAAAACAAAAGCAAAAACGGACAAGTGGGACTATGTCAAATTAAAAATTTCCCCGCAGCAAAGGAAATACTTACCCAAGTGAAACAGCAGCCTTTGGAATGAAAAAGATATTTGTAAACCGTATTTCTGATGAGGGGTTTATATCCAAAATATATAAGGAACTTTTTCAATTCAAGAGTGCAACAGGCCGGAGCTCCAGTGGCGCAATTGGTTAGCACGCGGTACTTATAAGAGTGCAACAAATAACTTGATTTAAAAATGAGCAAAGGACTTGAATGGGCATTTTTTTCCAAAGAAGACATGTAAATGGCCAACAGGTCCATGGAGAGATATTCCAGCATCACTAATCACCAGTACAATGCAAATCAGAACCACAGTGAGATGTCACCCCACACTTTGGGGGATGGCTATTATAAAAAAATACCAAGGGTTGAAGAAGACTGGAAAACAAGGGAACATTGCACCTTATCAGTGGGGACATGAAATGGCCAGGTCACTGCAAAAAACAATATGGAGGCCCCTAAAAAATTAGAATAAAAGTACCATGTATTTCAACAAGCCCGGTTCTGAGTATTTATCTAAAAGAACTGAAATCAAGATAGTGAAGAGATATTTGCATTTCCATATTCATCACGTAATTATTCAAAATAACCAAGATGTGGAAACAACCTGAGTGGAGCGAAGAAAATGTGGTATAGACACACAATGAAAGATTATGCAGCCTTAAAGAAAGGAGGTTCTGTCATGCGCGACAACATGGATGAAGCCTGGAGAAGAGGGTCAGTGAAATCAGCCAGTCACAGAAGGACAAATCCTGGATGGTTTCACTTACATGAGCTGTCTGAAATTGTCAAACACGGAAACACAGTGGAATGGTGGTTTCCAGAAGCCGGTGGGGCTGGGGGTGGGGGGAGAAAGGGCGGTTGCTAGTCAAGGGGTGTACAGTTTCAGCTATGCAAGATAACTCAGTTCTAAGTGGCTGCTGTACAACGCTGAGTCTACAGCTCACTGCACGGTACACTTAAACATTTGTTAAGAGGATAGATTTGTTAAAAAAAAACAATACCTTATTGATTTTCTCATCACACCTGTGTGATCTTTAGAGAAAATTTGGAAAATACTTTAAGGACGACGAAAGAAATAAATCATCCACAATTTTACCAATAATTCCAATCACCAGCAAGAGCCACACATACCGTTTGAAAATGAAATACTTCTAGGGAGCATCATCATCATGATTATCATTGAGGTGTATGGAACACTGACTAGGAGCTGGATACTGATTGAATGGCTTTACGTGCAATTACTTTGTGTAATTCTCCAAACACCTCAGGAAGGTAGGAATTACCATTAACTCCATTTTGCACCTGAGGAAACTCAGGCACTGAGTTTAGGTCACAACTCTACCCAGCTATGAAATGGTGGAGTCGGGAAGCAAAGCTAGATCGCGTGACCCTAGTGCACCCACGTCGAATCATTTAATTTTAGAATGAATGACACATTCACAAGTCTTATAAATTAAAAAAATGTAAAAAGGTATAAAATAAAAGTCTCATTCCCACTTCCCTCCCCATCTGCCCCCACGACCCCACCGTCACTGGTAACCACTTTTATTAGCTTTAGGGGTGCCCTTCAAGAGTTTCTTATGCAATAGAACTATGTTCTTTACTTTGTTTGTTTGGTTTGGTTTTAGCTTTTAAAAAAATTAGACTTCAGCGTTAGTGAAGTTTTAAGTTCACAGCAAAATTGAGTGGTAAGCAATTGATAAATATTGATAAATATTTGTAGAATGAATGAACTTCGGATCATCAGGCAATTGTCTCCTCATCCTTTAGATCAACTCCATCTTTCATTACAATGTTTTAAATGTTTTAAGTTTTGCTGGCCTTAAGTCAGATTTGAGAAAAAGCAAACACCTCAGTTGCTTCTGGACTAGGGTGCATGACAGTGTCAAGTAGAAAATCAAAACATTGTCAGATAGAGTCCAGAGGGGGTTCCTCATATGTTTCCCATGGACCCTTCAATTGGCCATCAGCAGAAATGGTACCCAGGCACCCGCCAGCCTTAGTTTGCAAACATCCTTGCATACCAGTTCCTGGTCCATGCCACAGCTTGATTCTAAAGTCTGTGATCGCTGCTCTATATTCTGGTAAGTTCTAAAGGGGTGAGCCAGGGGGAGGTGAATATGTATATTATGGCATTATAGGCTAGTGGTAGAAAAGATTAGGCGGACAAACAAATGGAATTTCACCTCCATATAGTTCAACTGTTCCAAGAAGAGAAAGCGGAGCCACCCATTGAATCTCCTGGGTAAATCCTGACCTTCTGATACCCTGCCGAAGGCAGAGCTGTGGCCGTCATGACGTGCAAGCCCTGATGCACTGCGTGCAGGGCTCAGAGGAATTCCAGCAACACGGAGGATGACGTCTGTGGTTGCAAAAGTTCATGTTTCTGGATACCGGGAGAAGAAGAGATCACAGGAGGTGCTGCCAAATTCCTGAGCGTGTTGTTTAGGTAAACATATTTATTGTGATTCTGGGTCAGTGACATTTTCTTTTTCCTGAAACCTTTGCTTGCAGAGGAGGAAAACTGACTCATGAGCTAGAGCAGAGAAGGTCAATGATTTGGTTTAATTACTTCTCCAGGGGCATGAGGAGAAGGAGCGCTGCTCAATTGAGACGTTTTCTGTAAGAGAGCAAGCACGCATATATTAACACATCACCTCCTTCCCGCAGAGGCCCTCAGGGGGGCGGGGAATAAAAGACTTGTTAGCTGTTGCCTCCTAATCAGCGTTTGTATTTCGAAGATGAAACAGTGGCTTATTATGAGAACTCCCCAGTGTCAGGAAATTCCAAAGGAAATCAGATCTGATGTGGATCAACAGGGTGCTTTCTCCCAGGAAGATCCTTCGGACATACTTGCAGCTCCCTTTGACGTGCACACCCACTCCTTCCCCGTCACGGGCTTGTAGAACACCTCTGACGCGGCATTCAGGGGTTCTTACTACCCCTCTGCATACGTACCTTAACATGGGGGTGTCCTCTCTGGGTCCGGCACAGCGGGGGCTGTATGCGGGTGTGACCGAGAGCACAGATTCGGGGGGCGGACTGCTGTGTGTCTCCTCCTCACGGTGGGAACTCGGGCCACTTACATAGCCTCTCTGAGATGTAGTGTTTTCATCTGTTAGATTAGACCGTTGGCATGGATCAGGGAAGCAATGGAGATAAGCATTTACTCTCTTACCTGGTGCCCAGTTACCATACCAGAAACAGGGGTTATTATTACTGTCGGTATTACCAGGCACTGAGGAGAAGATATGGCCCCTGCCCTCCACGACCCTAAAGTCCCCTGGTGAGACAAGACTCGGGCAATTACTGGGATAACTGAGGTGCACAGCAGCATATGATGCCTGCTGCAGGCTATCTGAATGAGGTCATCGTATATCTAGCCAGAAAAGCTGCAAATTTTCATACAGTAACAGATAGAACAGGATCATGCTTTCACTGCTCTTGCAATATTATCTCATCGTTTAGAATTATGAGAAAATTTTGTTTTCTCTGGACACTTGGGGCTGGGGTACACCTCGCCCCCTTCCTGACTTTTTTTTTTGGATGTGTTGATGACATCTTTTTTTCAAGTTAATTTCAGTTTACTGTGATGTGCCTCGAGTCCACTAAATCATTCTAATTATTAAAATGCCACCTGTGAGACGTATGGGGCATTGTGAGAGTAAGTAAGGTATGTTCAGAGCAGTCTGAGGAGGGAGCAAATTCATAAAACAAGGATGGCACGCCCTGTCAGTTCTAGCCTCTGGGAAGCAAAGCCAAGACAAAGTAAGGAGTATAAGAGTTTGGAGAAAACGCCTGTGAAAGGTAAAGGCAGAGGGAACAGAATAGGCAGAGAAGGCCTCCAGTTTGTGACGCACGTCTGACAGCTTCAGAAGGTAAGGGGGAAGGAGGCAGGAAGGAGCTAGGCACTTCAGACTGCCGTGAAGCCCGAGAGAGTTCCGGCCAGCCCACTGCGGGTTCCCCAGCTGCAGAATGACCAGGCCCCGCAGCCCCCACCATGCTCTGTCCTTGCCTGGGAGTCTCCCCTCGGGTGAGGGCTCAGGCTGAACGTGGCAGTGGATTCCAAAAGTCTTTGGTTATCTGCACTCCTTCCAGCAGGTTCTGCTTGAAGGCAGGGCTGAGGGGTGTCCCTCCATGGGGGCCATGGACGGTCTACAAAATGGGCTATCTGAGAAGACCTAAGAGTTCTCAAATACTAAAGGAGCGATTACTGAAATTAGATATTCAATGGAAGAATTAAAAATTAAAGTGGAGAAAAATCTTTCAAAATGCAGAATGAGTCAAAGAGATAGAAATACATGAAATTTTTAAATGAAACATTACAAGAGTGATCCAAGAAAGCCATTATCCTATTAATAGGAGTCTCAGGGAAAAAAAAAAAAAAGGAGATAAGAAAATTGCATTATAAAGAGAAGAGAAATTCCTGGAACTGAAAACGAGGTACAGTGTTCAGCACAATGAATTTTAAAAAGACCCACCCTTGGGTGCAACCTCCGAAAATCACCCGACACTAAAGAGAAAAGATCCCCAAAGCATTCAGAGAGATGCCATTGTTCACCAGCAAAGGCAAGGGAAGCAGACTGTTATCAGGCTTCTAAAGAATTAGGCTGATTGCTAAAACACAGGAGGTGGGGTACTTTCAAGGCATTAAAGAAAATTATTTTATCCTAAAATTCTCCACTTGGCTAATAATGAGAGAAGATGAAAAAAGCAGGAGAGCATTTAGAAAAAATGTCGTTTGCCAGCGACTTGTCTCAATCCCTGGAGGAGTTGCTCCAGCGAAATTGGAAGAAAAAAGAAGGGAGACTTGGGAGCCAGCAAACAGTTCACGCAACCAAGGACAACAATGACGGGGATTTTCGGGGTGATAGTTGCAGTGGATCTAGGAAACCTCAGGAGCTGGAGCAAGAAAATGGACAGGACCAGGAGAGAAGCCCCAAAGGACTAGAACGTGTGATTGAAGTTGGTAGTAATTGAGGATATTATAAAATACCGGAATGCCCCCTGTTCTAGCAAACAAGAGCCGTGCAAAAAGGGCTCCAGGAAACGACGCTCCGTCGTAAGAAACACGTGGCGGTCTTTCTGGTTGGGCCCCCCGGAGAGATGGCTGCGGTGCAGGGACTGAGGTGAGCATGGGTGGTCGTGAGCTGCAACTGAGCACAGAGGAGTGCAGGAGAGGCCTGGCAGCTGAGCAGGAAGTAGCAGAGAGGGAGGCCAAGCAGGAGGGGCTCCATGAGAAACAACGAAGCCAGGCCAAGGCTGCTGCTGGCAGCCTCGCCGCCGATGTCAGGATGTGGGTGCCGAGGAAGAGTCGGGGCCCAGACCAGTGCGTGGCTTTCCGCAGCCGGGCAGCCCACCAAGTCAAGCCCCTTCGGAGGTCTCCCTCACTCGTTTCATTCAAGAATACAGACGTCTGCTGCCTGGGGACCGCCTGAGGGACATCCCCTTAAAGGTGGCAGGTAGGGTCCATGCCAAAGGAGCTTCTGGGGAAAAGCTCATCTTCTATGGCCTTCCAGGAAAGGGGGTCACGTTGCATGTGATGGCCAATTCCAGGAATCATAAATCAAAAGAAGAATGTATTTGTATCGGTAGCAGACTACATCAGGAGACGTAATTGGAGTTCAGGGGGATTCTGGGAAGACCAAGAGAGGGGAGCTCAGCATCGCTCCCGATAAGATCACCCTGCTGTCTCCCTGTCCGCATGTGTTACCTCGTCTGCACTTTGGCCTCACAGAGGAAGAAACTATACTGTCAGAAATCATTGGACTTGACCCTGAATGACTTGGTGAGGCAGAAATTTACCATCTGCTCTAAGATCCTCACACATGTAAGAAGTTTCGTGGTTGAGCTGGGATTCCGAGTGACTGTAGCTCCCACGGTGAGCCCCATCCCCGGGGGAGCCATGGCCAAGCCTTCTCTCCCCCACCACAAGGGGCCGGACATGAATTTGTGCCTGAGAACCGTTCCAGAACTCTACCAGAAGAGGCTGGTGGTTGGTGGCGTTGACTGGGTTTAGGACGCTGGGTGCCAGTTCTGTAAGGAGGGGACCGACTTCACTGACACTCCTGAGGCCACCCCCTGTGAGCTCTGCATGGCCTCTGCAGACTGTCGTGTTCTCATGAAAATCATGGGATGATGAAACACATTCTAGGCAGTTCGTAATGTCACCTACTGTCCAGATGGCCTGGATGAGAGCTTGAGAAAGCCCTGGGAGAGAAGCTGCCAGAAACTAACTTCATGAAAAAGCTGTTGAATGCTCTCCACCTTGGGCCACAGCCAGGCTCCGTGATAAGCTTGCTGGGGGCTTCCTGGAAGTGACAGGCGTCAATCCTACATTCTTCAGTGACCACTCACAGATAATGCGCCCTGTGGCCAAATACCACCACTCTCAAGAGGCTCTGACTAAGCACTTCGAGCTGTTTGTCGTGAAGAGGGAAATATGCAAAGCCCACACCAAGCTGAGTCACCGCAAGTGGCAGCGGCAGCTTTCTGAAGACAAGGCCAAGGCCAAGGCTGCTGACGATGATGCGGCCATGTTCATGGACGAACACTCCTGCATGGCCCTGGACTACTGCTGCCCTGACGCATGGCTGGGGCTCCAGCACCCACCGAGTCTCCATGTTTCTTGCAGACTCCAGTGACATCAAGGAAGTGCTTCTGTTTCCTGCCCTGGAACCCGTAGGCTGGCGGGAAAGTGTAGCAACCGCTGATAACACTGGCACTTTGTCTACAAGATTATCATCGCAAGTCACGCAACTGAGGCATCCTTGCCCTTCTGCCAAAGACAAGCATGGCAAGGGAATCCTTGTACGGTGCCGTCCATGTGACTCCTGCAGTTCAGTCACGAGGAGAGAGGAAAGGAATTAAGAATTCCATTTATGCCCCTTGTAGCCAAATAATCTGTTTTTCTCTAAAAAAGAAAAGAAAAATGGGGTGCAGTAAGAAGCAAACCCAAATGTGACGTTGATTCAGGCAAACAATGCAGTGGCGAAAAGGAACTCTGTTTGGCTTTGATGCTGGGAACAGTCTCTCTATGGCGGCTCAAGAACCCTGGTGTGAGCCCACAGACAGTGAGACGTAATCCAGCTACGCTCCTGGGCGGAGCAGGCAACTATGTTGACGTTGTTACAGGAAGGTAGGCACTCCTGATCATTTTCAGATTTCAGAGTCAGTCCACAAAGCAGGGATATTGGTGAAATTTCAGCACAAATTGTAATTGTTAATGAATCTTCGACAATGTGAGATAATACACAGCTGACAGATGGAAATGTGGGGGTGGGGGGGCGGGGAGACATGTAGAGGAAGGGTAAAGCCATTTCCCCAGTCGGAATGATGCAGTGTAAAGTTGGTAATTTAATTATATTATTTAATGTCACAGACTAACTGATAAAAAATTTAAATTAATGCAAATGCTAAATATTGGGAAGAGGATGAGGATGGGAAAGAAGAATTTAATGCGAAATAAATCTTAATTGCCCATGAGTTAATTGATAAAACTATATATTATAATTAGGATATACAGTTAAAATGATAGTAACTGTACTTGTGAAAATAACTAGCCAAAGAACTAAAAACAGAAACAATGAAAAGAGTTGAAAATAAATCAAGAGCTGGCTGGGGGCAATATCAGTTTTCATGAGTTCTTCTGTATTATTTGATTTTTACCAAGAAGAATTATTGTTTGGATAAAAATTAAACAAAAAACACTTACTTTTTGTATTGTGTAGGGCAATAGGGGTTGCCACTTTTGCTACAATTTTATAGTACACACATCCTGGAAGAGTAGCTTTTAAACTCTTTCATATTCTTTGTCCCTTCAGTGGGGCAGAAGATTGGGTGACTCATTGACTCAATCCCTCCCCCACCTCCCCCGCCCCAAACTCTCTCTAACACACGCACTATGCCAGAATGAATAAGAAAATTGGCAGGTTTCTTAAGGAGACGCAAATATAGTAGTCACCATTTTTAATTGCCTGTCATAATTAAGCTATTATTTCACGTCCAAAATAATACTGTGCAGACAGCGGCATATTGTGAGCATTCTGCCTGCAGCGACAGGACAACGGGAAGAGCGTCCCGTCACCGCTGATGCGGACGTCACCCAGGGCTCAGGCCTGTTCTTCCCCAAGTCCCCTTTTCATGCTTTTCAGGGCTCAGGGAAAAATATATATAGTTTTTTTTAATGTTTGTTAATTTTTTTAAAGATTTTATTTTATTTATTTTTAGAGGAGGGGGGGAGAGAGAGAGAGAGAAACATCAATGTGCGGTTGCTGGGGGCCATGGCCTGCAACCCAGGCATGTGCCCTGACTGGGAATTGAACCCGAGACACTTTGGTTCTCAGCCCGTGCTCAATCCACTGAGCTACGCCAGCCAGGGCTAAAAATATATAGTTTTAATCTCACTTTTAGGTCAGTAGTCACCTTGGTAAGGGAAAAGGTTTCAAACATATAGAAAAATGGAAAGAATTAGACGGCAAACACCCATCAACACACGATTCCCTAAGATTCTACCGGTGATATTTCGGGTGATTTGCTTTATGGAACACCTATCTTCTGTCTGTGCATTCTGTATGCATTCCAGCCCTTGTTTCTGAATTCTAAGCTTGTATCTTAATGGGCTAATAAGGATTTTTTACTATAAATCCAAACCTATGTCCGTGTGAGCAAGGAACTGACCGATAGCTTTCAGCAACAGCTGGAGGCTGGACTGGTGTCTCTCGGTTAATGCTTTGGTTAATGCTTTGCTGGAAGGAATTTTTAAATAACGCATTTGTTTCTCACAGCATGTAACCATCTGTTCTTTCTGACGGGTTCTTTGACTCCTGTCATTTTTAACTCTGTCTCTAAAATAGATTTTTTAGGGAGCTGCTTTCGGAATGATGAGGAGGAGTTCTTAGGAAAAATTCACCGACTCGAGTGACCGAAAACCAGAGGAGTACGCAGGTGAAGCAATCCTTAACAAGACAACAAAAAAACAGGTTCGGGAAAATGTCCACAGTCTGTTTCGCAATCACCGCAAAGTTTTCCACAACACATCACCAAATCTTGGAGGAGTCTACGAGTCTAAATCCCCCAGAGGGAGGGAGACTTCCAGTCCTGAGAATCAGATAAACATCTCAGCTCCCCAGGGCTATTTGAATACGAAGACGATGGACGCGTCCTAGGCTGTGTTCCTTCTTATTGACTGGATTTCACTCTGGGATTCGTGTCTGGGTTGAGTTCCTGTCAAGCATCTGGTTTTTTTCTACTTGGTTTACTCATTGAAAGGAGGTGTTGAGCTGGTGCTTCGTCACAACTTTAGGTGCGAAGGTTATGAAGCAGATGAAACCTGAGATGGCCATTTTTGAAGAGTAAATACAAGTAGTTCACATTCAACCCTGAAACATGGGGCACTTTGGTGCCATTGTCTGTTTGTACGGGCACCATGTCTGGGTGGGTGGCTAGGAGTGGAAGAGTGTGTTTGGGGAGTCCTAGGGAAGGTGGAATTAGCAAGTGGTTGGAGAAAACTTGATTTAAGAAAAGGAGACTGAGGAATAATCCTGCCAGGAGGGGCGGAGAGGTCTAATCGGTACGGCCAAGAGTGTAGGAACAGAACCAGAATCCCAGGACACGCCAAAGAGGAGAAAGGAAAGACGAAAAGCAGGTAACAGTGTCGTAGAGAAGTGAGAGCAACCCCTAAGTGAGTTAATGCAGACTGAATGGAGAAGAGGCGTCTCTGAGTTCTGTTGGCAAGTTCTCAAGGAACCGGGTGTTATCTGCTCAGGGCTGTCCTGGGCGATAGGAGATGATAAAAACAAGGTGAGTCCTAGGGGCTGCTGAAATCCCTCCCAAGAAGCTGATCTGACCCACAGCTCCAAGGATGGGCCCTCGTGTGCTTAAGCCAATCAGCCTAACCTATCACCTCAGCCACAGTCACTGGTTCAGAGATGGATTTGTGGTTTGGGGGAGAAGAGTTACTCTCCTGGAGGGTGTGCTCTGTGGCTGTGAAGCTGGGAACCGCTGCAGCCGTGTTTGACCCCATGAGGGAGGACAGACTTCCCCATGACGGGGCAGAAACTTCATGTCCTTGGGGACAACATGGAACCATGGGATCAACTTCCTCTGAAATTTAAATGACCCCTGTACTTCACAAATGGGACCTCATCATTAACTAGCTACAGATTGATTGTGGTGTTGGTGTAGCCCAGAAGGCATCCCTAGCCTAGTTAATGGTGCAGATTTTACCCCCTTATTAGAAAGTAATTTTCCACCGTATCCTCTGGCACATAGACAATGCCCAGTTCAGACATGGGATGCAGAAAACAAATCTCATTTCACCCAACGCATGTTATTGCTAAAAACCAGGGTTAGAAGCAAAGTTAGGATGATATCCCTTGTTTCTGTTAGCAGGGTGCTGCGGGGGGTGGGGGAGGGGTGCAGTTGCAGCTATGAGAGAGGTCAGGAGGAGTGGAAGTAAAAAATGTTGTGGAGCATGTCTCTCCCATTCACCCGCTGCGACACAGATTAAAACACCTGAACAGGTAGGGACAGTGAGCAGTAAACCGGTCCCCTCACATTTTCTCAGTTGCCCTTTCCAATTCTTTCTGCTTCTGAGAGCCAGCAGCTGACAAGAGCAGGGGAGGTGGTACACTTCTCTTCTGACTTTTCAGGGTGGAGGCAGCTACCTCAAAGGGAAAATATTTGATAGTGTCATATAAGAACCGTGTTCTGATACTGACTTTTCTAAGGAGCCATTGTTCCCCCCAAATAGCTTCTTTCTACTCTGGGTAACTCGGCTCCCTTTTCCACTGTGGGGATGTCAACCAGCACGATCTTGCCAAGATGCTCAGAAAGTCTGCTCAATAAACTATTTGAGAAATGCTCAGGCACTAGCTGGGCAGAGAGAAGAAATTACAACCTGGAAGAAATGCAAACCGCCACTTCCTTAGTATTTATCGCCAGGGTTGTGTGCCAGGCGAGTGCATAAATTATCAGTGACACCCAGAAGCCCTTTCCTAATGATCAGAATCAACTTTTAGAGATCAAACAAGGCATCATTTTGGCTAATAAACGAGGCCATAAAGTGAATACACTGATATCCAAGCAACCACGGCGTGGGGGAACATTTTGTTTTCTTTACGAACTAAGCACATTAACTTTTATGGCAGCTGAGTTTCTCCTGAGAGCAGTAGTATATCTCGTTTATCAAGACTGTGTGTTGTGTTGTGTTGTGTGTGTGTGTGTGTGTGTTGTGTTGCTGGGAGACAGAGAGTGAATAAATATGGTGCCAGTTACAAAGAGTGGCTCACCTGTGGGGAGGAATAAACGAGATGAACGGGGGGATGTGGAAAGGGAGCCGCCTCCCCCATGCCTGTGTCCCACGGCCAGACCCTGCAGAGCTACTCAGAGGCATGAGTGTAAACAGCAGAAAGGTCAGGGATTAGCCTGCAAGTAAATACCCAGTGACTTCTAGGGCTTAGCCCAGGAGAACATGGCCAAGGCTATCACGGGGTTATTTATGCCCGAAGCACATAAAGAGGTAAACACGAGAGTCTCTGCCCTGCTGAGATCCACGCTGTGTTCAGGAAGGTATATTCTGCACCAGAAAGTTGAGACAGCATGCCCAATGCTGACTGGCAAGGGCCAAAAAAGCTAGAGCCCTCGTGTTGCAGGAGCTGAGAGGACTGCCACGAGCTGGAAGAGGTGGTTTTGAGCTGGGCTTTGCAGAGTGAGCAGTGCAGAGCGGCTGGGTGGGTAAACATACGCAACCGGAAGTCAGAGAGGTGGAAGGAAAAGACAGACGAGGTGGTCCACCCCATTGATTCTGGGAAATCTGTGGATTCTCTGCATGCCCACGAATTATTCCCTGGTCTCCTCCTTTTTAAGCAACAGTGTTATACTCACATGTGAAAGGAGATGACTTGAGTGAATAAGACAAAGTGCCAAGGAGGCCTTCTAGACACTGTCCTTAAATACAGCAATTTATTGTGTGCGGCTCTCTACTGCCTGTGTGTGTGTGATTGCTTTTTGCAGTGCAAACGACATTAAAAAGGAGCGGCGGGGGGCCGGGGGGGCTGTAGACTCCCTCCCGATCTTTGTCCTTCTCATCCTCATGTGAGATTGGAGTTTGCCAGTAAATACATATATTTTTTAAGTTTTCTGGACAGCTGACTTAGGAGGAGAGTTCAGGTCAGAAGTTAAATGAAGAAGCTGGTTGTTGAGCACCAGGACAGACCCGTTCCAACGCCACATTCTGCGGTCACCTGCCATGTTGCCAACACAGGCCTCGATGTCGTCGTGTGGCCAGAAGGGAAAGAAAGACCATATGGGAAATGGTGACTGCATCTGCCGTAAGTGTCAGAGATCCTGGAGATCTTTCCTGGAAACACTGAGTGGTTTCCATCTTCCTTAATGAGCAACACCTCTTAGGAAGGCGACGGTGATGCCATCGGGACTGCAGAGTCCAAGTTCAACGTCTTAGTATTTATCGTCAGGGTCGACTCGGCTGCCTTTTAAGGTCTTTTAGATGAGTCCCACCCTGATCCCCACCATGCTCTTACTTCTCATTCCAGTCCCCTTGTGCCTGGGCCCACCTTCCTGAGCATCCGACGATACACTCAACTCATCCATCATTTGTATATGTCTCTGCCCTTCCCTCCCTCAGCGTGGGAGCAGGATCATTGCCTCTGCTTCTGTGGACCCCCCACGGCACAGTAAATGTTATACAAATAAAAAACGAAGGGGTGAAGTGAATAATCGACAAAAGGAACATCCATGTGAGTGGGAGGCCTTGGGGACATTAGCACTTGATAAATATTGCTGATCACCCACCAGTGTAATTTATGACTCTACTTTCTCATGAGCGCTCCTGCCTGTTTGGCTATTGTTATTTGGGCCTAGGTCTCTCAAAGGAAACAGCATTTTAATTCCTGTGAATTAGTGACAGAGACAGTCACAGCAGGAAGAGCATGTGTTCGGAGTCCAAAAACCCTAGGTACGCATTTTGAGGCTGCCGCCCATGACCTTGGGTCAGTTACTTCACCTCTCAGAGCCTTGATATTCTATCTGCAGTTTGGGGTTCTAATCATAACAGTAAACACGAAGTGTGATCTGCCAGATACGCTCCGAGTGTTTACACTGATGAACGAATTTAATCCTCACAACAACCCTATTACGTATCTACTATAATCACCTTCTTTCAGGGACAAGGAGACAGTCTCAGCTTGTCTAGGATCACCCAGCAAGGAATTCTAGGGGTCCAGGTGGAGAGCCAGGCAGTCTGGCTCCAGAGCCCAGCTTCCAACCATCTGCTCGATTGCCCTTTTTCCTTTCCCAATTCCCAGAAAGCTCCCTCAATGAGCTAATGCATGTGGAGGGTGTGGCCCATCTAAGCGTTGCAGAACGGAGCAAACCTGGCACCCAGGGAAGGAGTTCCGAAGGAGCTGAGGTTCAGCAGCACAGGTTCGGGTTGGAGTTACCGTTGCAGTGACCTGGCTGGCTCAACTGTTATTCTGGATGAACGGTTTTTGGCAAAAGCCTCCACCTCCAATAGTGGCAGAACGCTTCTCGGAGGACAACTTGGTGAGAGGCCTTTGGCTCTGTGATGTTGTATTCTGTGCTCTGTTGCAGGAAAATGAGGTCATCAGACGAAAAGGTGGAGATGAAAGTGGAGCCATGCAGAAAGCCACTGCAACAGCCGCGAACAAGCACGCGTCACCCATCTGCCCGGCCTTTGGGTTTCCTCCCGTGCCGATTGCTACCTGAGAATATATTTATATGAATAAATATATACTGTCTGCCCCACAAAATATAGGCCCCAAGGGCCCCAAACCTTACGTGTTCCATTCCCTTTGCCTAGAACAGCGTCCTGTCTGGCTCAGAGAGGGCTCTCTATACGCGCTTGCTGAATGAACAATGGACAATATCTTGAGTGCCCCGCTTCCCCGTGAGCACAGAAGGACCCTTCTTGTGCCCTTGCTCACGCCCACTGCCGGCACGAGCTGAGGATCTGATCCTACATATGCCAGGCAGGTCCAGACCGCAGTGCAGGGTCGAGCATGGACTTCCTTCCGTGCTGAGTGCAGGGTGCGTTTCGGGCAGACCAGCCGGACAGGGGCCTCCGTGGATGCCACATTTGAGGACAGATCTGAGGGGAACAGGGAGGTGGTTTTGCGGGTAGCACCTTGAATGAGGTCCAGCTTGAGACATTCCTTTCAGAATTTAGTATCATAAAAAATGACACAGTCTTTCTCAAGAAAGAAAAAAAGAAAGAAAGAAAGAAAGAAAGAAGAAAGAAAAGAAAGAAAAAGTGAAGAAAGAAAGAAAGAAAGAAAGAAAGAAAAGAAAAACAAGTGGAGGACTAAGGAACTCCATGCTGTTTTTTTCTGCTTTAGAACTAACCCAAGACAGTATTACTGTGATCTGTAATAGCAGTTGTGCTGGCTGAGGCCACAGTTTTAGGCATTCTTTCTTCCCTCTCTCTCTCTCTCTCTCCCTTCCGCTCTCTTCTCTAATATATTTATTCCTATTTTAATATTAAAATTTAATACATTTTCTCATATATACATATTTCTTTTCCATGTTAATAAATTCATATCTGTTTCTTTTCATTGCAAACCATCCTCAAATTCAGAAAGCAGAAGATAAACAGAAATACCCCAAATAAAGAGAGAACTCAGAGAAGACCAGGCATGGTGGGCCAGGCTGCGACCCTGGAAGAACCCTCCCTTCCCTCGTCCCCTGCACCGTGTTCTTTCCACCCCTTCCTGCACCCCCTCCTCCCCCCAGTCATGTCCTTGGCTCTGGGTTGGCGAGGAATGTGCTCCTTCATCCCCTTCCAGCTCCTCTTCGTCACCTATGCTGGCCACATGTCCAACCAGTCATTTCCCGTGCCCTTCCCTCAAAACTTCATCAGGAATCCCCACTGCCCAGCAGGAGACATCTGCTCAGCCTCCTATACTCTCCAGCCACACCCTGGGTCACGTCTCCCTCCTAATTTACATTCGGTCAGTGTGATCTGTTGATAAAAATGCACGAATGTCTACCCCGTGTCTGGCCCTGGGTCCTGGCTTAGACAGCGGTACAGCCTGGCATCCTCTGTGAAGTCCCCTTGACTCCCACGAGTTACTCCCTGCTTCCTTCCATCCTGCCTTTGGTACCCTATGGATTCTTCAGTACCATCGCTCCAATCCATGCTCTGGCGGAGGGACTTGCTTAGCTATGGTTTGTTGCCTCTGCTTGACTGAGTTCATGGGAGCAGGAGACATGGCTCATGGTCTCTGTGTCTTGGGGAACAGGGGAGGCACACGGTGGGGACCAATACATTTATGTGTGTGTGTCTACAATCATTTCTTTATCCTCACCTGAGGACATGTTTGTTGATTTTAGAGAGAGAGGAAAGGGTGGGGGAGAAACATTGATGTGGGAGAAACATCGATCTGTTGCCTCTTGCCCGGGGCCCCGACTGGGGCTGAACCCACAGCCCAGGTATGTCCCGACTGGGAATCGAACCCACTCTGACCTCCTTCCTCCTGGCCAGCTTGTCCATCAAAACTTGTTCATAATGCGCACTCTGCTGCCTTCCAGAAAAGCTCCCAGGAGGGTCTGCTCCTGCAGCAACGAGGCTGTCTGTGCAGTTCACCTGACAACTAATCAGGCGCTGTCTCATGACAAACCTTCTGTTCCTTGAACTGTTCCTCGTAATGGTTTCAGCTTTCCTCAGACCAAAAGCTGTTGCTTAGCATGGACGGAGAACGACCAGGCCACCTTGGAAGCAGAGTCCCAAGTGCTGCAGGGTGCCAGCAAACAGGAGCCTTGTGGGAAGGTGACAAGAGCTGCAGGACCGTGACCGGCCATCAGCATTGAGACAACAGGCTGAGGGACTAGAAATGGCTTGCTCTGCTCCCTTTCACCATGTAGAGAGGTAGGAACCATAGAGAGAATCTCAAATGACAGGGTGGGAGATCCCCTGACGTGAAAGAAATCGGAGGCACGCTGTTCCTCCCCTCTGTGAAGAAGGAAAGAGCTTCTGCCCAAGAGCAGTGCTCGGGAGATGCACCACAGGACAACGCAGAACGTGCTGTCTGGAGAGTGAGCAGCCCACGAGGAGGGTGCCACTTCCGTAGGTCTGCAAACCGCTGGACTGGAGGATGCGATATTCCCAACCCTTGTCCTGCTTTCTCGTTTCTAGACTGTTCATCCCTGGGGGCAGGGATTGTGTTCAGTCTCTTCTTCCAACACTAAAGTATTTAATAAGAATCTGCTGGGGTGACAACAGGCGCATCCCAGGCCCTCTACCTGACAGGGTGTCATGATGGAGAATGGGCAGCGAACCCCATCATTGCCATAAACTGTGGGTGATCACAGTGTCTGTGCGCCTAGGGGGTTCTATGTCTCGACATCAGCCTGAGACATGAAGGGTGTGCCTGGCATAGCTGAGTATACCCGTGAAAACGTCATCACGGTCATCCCTGTTTGTGGAGTGTGATTTCTGTACAGTATCAGTATCTTGTCAGACCGTGCATCGTGGAGAAGATGGGCATTGTCAGTCTCCCTTTAATGAGGACTCAGAGGCTCAGAGAGGTGGAAGGAACTTGCCTAAAGGCCACACAGTTAATAAGCAGCAGGCAGCAATCCCAGCTCCTGAGTTCTATCCTTGACCTTAAACTAAGTTTCCTCTCATGAACGGCCCCCAGAGGGGAGGGGGAGGGAGGAAGAGGGAGGAGCAGAGGTGGGATTTGTCTCATCATTCTCCAGCATTTTCAAGTGTGGCCGTGGATCTCGGCTGCTCTGCGCATGCGTCCTTGCTCTGCGGGCATTGCGTCCCCTCTCCGCTCCCCACCACCCGCTGGTCTCACGGGCCACAGAGGAGAAGATGAGAGCTGTGCTCTGGCCAGAACCACCAGCAGGGCTGGGTGGAGGCGGGCCAGGCGATGTAATGATTCAGTCTCAGCGTCTGAGCCTAGACTGCCTCCTAAATCTAAACCGAATCTCCTTGTTAGCTAGTGACTTCACTTGCTCCCGAGTGGCCTGCCACAGCCACACGTGGCCCCTGCTCAGAGACGCTACACATGCTCCTCCTAACTGACCACGTGACATGTCGTCTCGCAGCCACGGCAGCAGCACTCTGGGGGCTGTCTCCCTGCGGAGCGAAAGGCAGGCGACAAGAAAGCTTTTGTCTTTCACATGCCGTCTAGACTGTGATATGCCCCATGGACAAGCCAGGTGTCAGGGGGTCTCTGCCTTCGGTGAGAGATGGGACGTGTGCCAGGAAAATGATCTGGCTCCTTCTTCGCGTCGAAGAAGCTTGCTTTTTGCCCGGTATCCGGGCAGCTACCAGGGGGACTCACTTTGCCTGACGGGCGTACAACAGGGAGGCAGATCCCCTGACGCTGACCCCAAGGCATCAGCCCCCTTCAGGTGACTGCACACTAGTGCTCCTGGTCTCCACGTGATGCCGCGTTCCCCTGTGGCCTGAAGCAATGGGCCAACCCCTCTCTGTACCTCTGCTTCCTGGGTTGTAAGACAACAGTTCTGGAGTCTGTGGCTAGCCCTGGGAAGAATGATAAATAATTGTGATACCCACCAATACATATTAAGCCAAGCTGACAATGACGATGGGTTTTGCAAGTGCGAAAGTGCCCGAGGAAGAAAAGCCTGTCTGATTCTGCTGAGTGATTTCCGCGAGGCCGGGGCTGGGGCCCGATGGTGTTATGAAGCCGCGACACAGGGGGACTGCTATTTGCAGCCTGTTTCTCTTATTCGCTCATCCTGCTTCGTTTACATTTAGATGGTGTCTAAGGGGATGCCACCAACATCCACTCGTCACGATGGGGACAGGGTGTCTCTGTGTCAGGCCATGTCATGACCGGCGGTGTTGGTGTTAGACAGCACCAGCATGGCCCACCAGCTGGCAGCAGAGGAAGGGCCTCACCCCCGTGTGGGGGGTGCAGCAGATTCCATACAGACTGGGGGCTCCCAGTCCAGGGTTCTAGCGAAGCCCCACAGGCTCACTGAAGGTCAGGTTCTGGCCCTTCGAGACAGAGCTATGTCCTTGAGGAGAGACCTGTTCAAAGCCCTTTGTGCCCGGTTTTCTGAAAGTTCAAGAACGTCTGTGGCTGCTCAATGTAATTAAGCAATTTTTTTCCAAGACCGAAGTTAGTCACGAGTCCAATCATCTTTTTACTGCGCACATTGCAAGCACTGGGAGCACCTCTGTCATCAGGCCTGGAGATGTGAAGGACGAAAAAAAACACAATGCCCGAACTCAAGGAGCTGACAGTCCCATCAGGAGGACTGAGCAGGGACAGACAAGCTTAGTGCAGAGTGGCACGTGCTGCAGGACACAGAGCGGGGTGTCTGTCTCATCGTGGCCAAAGGAATGACTCCTGGTTAAAGAAAACTGCTCAGCCACACACGGTTAACATCTCTCTCTCTCTCTCTCTCTCTCTCTCTCTCTCTCTCTCTCTCTCTCTCATAATCAATGGTGATAATGGAATAAATTGTGAGGATAAACTCACAATGATGTTTAAAGGAGGTGGGGGAGGAGGGAAATGCCTTAAGACAAGACACTCAACACATCTGTGGAAGACAGAGAGTGGATGGAAGAGAGGAACTCGGGAACAGGGTGGAGGCAGCAAGCTGCCCAGAGCACCAAAAGGTGGTGGAAAAAGAAGGGAGGCTGGGGGAGGGTGCAGCCAAGAAGGGAGGCTCAGCAAGGCTCAGAAGTGAGAACTCGGGCCTGACAGCGCCCCTCCCCCGAGCGCCAGCAGGCGATGGGCAGCAGAAAGCAGGCGGATCTGTGGGAAGCTTCCACAAGAGAGGCGGTTTCGGAGACCGCCTCGCTTCTTCCAGCATGCTCGGCAGCGGAGTGCTGTCTCCAGCATAGACGACAGTGCCCTTCAAGCCCCTGAATGGCGTCAGAGAACAGACCGGCACTCCTTCTGGCATTTAGGAGCCCTACTGAAAAAGCGAGTCTTCCACCCTCTCACCCTAATGCGGCAGCAGCATGTGGGGGGCGCATTTGAGTGATCCAGGAGGTGGCCACTTGGGGGAGGTTGCTGCTGGCATGTGGAGGGTAGAGGCAGGGGTTGCTGTTAAACATCCACGATGGGTCGGAGAGATCCACACAACGGAGCTCTTGGCCTCAGCTGCCAGTCGTGCTGAGTTGAGAAACCCAGCTGAACGGAGGCCCTCCAGGGTATAAAGCCACTCCCACCAAGCCCCAAACAACATTCCACAACCATTTCAGTCACCAAGAATCTGCTCGACCAAGCACCTGGCCGGTTGCCAGGCTGCGGGGAAACGCTTCACTGCAGATCCATGAGATGGTCGCTGGCAGCATGGGAAGATGGGGGTGTTTCGATGTCGCCTGAGAAACTGAAACGGTACAACCGGATTTTTAAAAAGAAGAGAAGAGAAGGCATGAGAATTAGGACGGAGCAAAGAAATGGCTCCGGTGACAGGTTACATACCAGCGACAAGGGGTTGACCACAGTAGGCTTGATGGCCAGCAGAGGGCATCCAGGGCCCCAGAGCCAGAGTCCAGGAGTTCCTGCCCTCCAAGGAGGCCATTTCAATGGTGAGCGCTCAATCTCAGGTGTCCGGAGTTCAGCCGGATTTAAAGGCAGGAGGCAAAGAAGAAGGGCATTTGCTCACTGACTCCAGGACAACGCAGATTCCATGTGGTTGAGAGGTTGAGACGGTGGAATACGGGAACCAGGATGATCCCCTAGGGCAGGCGTGGGGCTTGGGGTGGGGGAGCCCTAAGCACTGCCAGGAGCTGGGCTCACCACGGGGCGAGGGGGCACAGCCCTGAAAATGCCGTCAGGTGGCGCCGGGATGCAGGCAGTGTTTCACCTCCTCCTCGGATCACCTGTATGTGCTTGCTAGGGGTCCCGATGCGCGGCTGAAAGAAGTGACCTGCAGGCGGCGGTGTGACGTGGCGTGCATTTGGAGGAGGTGGATTCAGAGCAATCAGGAGAGTGGGCACCTGGCTTTGGGGGGAAGCAGGCTGTTCCGTGTGCACGGTTCCTGCCAGCCAGCCCCAGGAGGGGCCGGCAGACCCAGCGTGGGCCCACCGCTATGTTCCGACTGCACAACCTCCTTCACAAGTCACTCTGTAGGTGCTTTTTGCTTTGTGGACATGCGGTAACAAGCAAAAGGGGAGATTCCCCCAGGAGTTTTCAGGGAGGGCCTGCAAGCATCCTGGGACAGCAAAGGTGAATTCTGACCGCCAACACATGAACAGGGCCACGTTCAATACTCATTCCTATCGTCACTGACAAGAGCTACTCACTCCTTCTCCGGGTGTATTTCACGGATGTCTGAAATAGACTCAAGTCTGGTCATCTCAGAAGTTGTGCTTTTTTTACAGGAGTCTAGCCCAGTGGGAGAGGAGGGGAAGGCTGTTGCCCGGGGATTTGGGCCGGAGCTGGCATACCCCCTGCCATGCCTATGGGGTACAAATGCTGGCGCCTCCTGCGAACACAATGAAACCGATACACAGTGTTCAGGCGCGGCCACGTTCTGATTTATTTGCTGTTTTAAGAACAGGTTTTGCCTGATATCGGTCAGAACCAGAAGTAAATAGCCCTCCCATGCCAAGAGTGGGGAGCGGAACCACATGTTATTTAAGTGCTTTATTTGTCCTGGCATTTCAGCCTCAAAGCAGCCATTTGAGTTAGTATTATTGCACTACTTCACACACGAAGAAACCGAGGTTCTAAGACATCAGTGTCATAACCCAACAAGTTTTGATTAAGTGCCTTCTGTGGCAGGAACTGAGCTATGCTCTGGGGGACATAGACGGACTGACAGCCACGCCCTGCCTGTACAGACACAGATATGACCTTTACACACTAGAAATACTCTAATGGAAGGGGAGCTCCCGGGACCTGCCCGAAGGAGTTAGGGACAATGTCTTAGCGAGGTGACACCAGGAACTGGAATTTTCCCATCTTCCTGCCTACCTGACATTGCACGCCTATACTGTCGCAAAGCCGTATCTCCAATTGCCATGGACCCTCCCTGCAGGCTGCTTAGAGTCCAGTTTACACATTTAAAATAGGGAGAGCTTGATATTCCCCGATGCATGCTTGAGTCTACCTGCTGGTAGAGTTCTGGGGCCCATCGAGAACTTTCTGGGGAACCCTCCAGGGGGGACAAGATGGATAAAACAGCTGAGCAGCTGGGTGTCGGCGAGGGTCTTTTCTTATCCAGGGGCCACCTTCACCTGCAATGCCACACGGGGCCACCAAGCCCCGGGTCTCTTCCACCCTCCCTAAACTGCTGCCACTCTGGGGGCCGAAGTGCCCTCTGGCCCTTGGCTGGTGGTCCTCAGGCCAGCCCCGAGCAGCCCGCCAGTGGCCTCGTCTGCAGCTCGTCGTCCCTGGAGCCCATTCCTAAAGGGCGGTCAAGGAGGAGACGCGGACACCCGCGAACAGGGCCGTTCCACGATGGCAGGACCTCGGCCGAGATTCCTCTAGTTATCGGCAGTCCCTCGCAACCATCAGAAGAAGCTGATAAGAAAAGTTGGGCTTCTATGTGAGAAAGAGGGTTTTAGGCCTGGGGTCCCATGGTGACCACTGCCGCCATCCCGAAGCTAGAGCCCCGCTGTGTCCTGTGCCAGACAATATGTATTGTGTCAGTTCCTAGCAGAGCTTGCTTCTCATTCCACTGGCTTACACTGAATAACCTGTTAGTTCATAATATACGCTCTAACTTCTTTTCAAGACTCAAGGGAAGCATCATTGGAGAAGTCAGAGCAGGGGCAGCAGCTACGTGGTGCAAGTGGCTCATGGACGCCAGACTGGACAGAGATAAGGAGAAGCCGAAACCCCGCTGGCTTGCCCGGAGACCTTACAGAATATTAATGTAATGGGTTCATAATAGGCTCTATCGTTCATTTTAATTAGGATCCCACAATTAAGGTGGAAAGATCTATTAGGTCACCTGGCCCGTCACCTTCCCTATGCGCTCATCTGTGCAGAATTGTTCCCTGGGGCCCGCTCGCAAATGCACAGTTCGGTCTAAATTTAAATGGCTGCAGTTGTGAGGCTTACGTCATCTCCCTCGGGAAACGTACACAGTCTAATGGGTTTCACCATGATGATTTTTTTTCCTAGAGATTCAGTCCAAATTTTTTTTTTGCTTGAATTTGTCACATTTTTCCACATTATATACCCTCAGATTCAGAAAAATTGCAAAAATGGTGGTAAGAATGACCAAGTCTCTATTTCCTACCCTTCGACAATAAAGGTGGGAATCTCAGCCCACACCACTTCCTCAGTTTCACGTTTACAGCTGACCTGGGACATTACTCACCCCTCTCACTCACGTAAGATGCTCTACTTTTCTCTTTAAACAATGCACAGACTCACCAGGCTGGGGACAATTTTGCGTTCCCATGGAGGTGGTGCCTTGGACATGATTCATGCCATCCTGTCTGGTCTGACCCCCATACAAACGTGGACACATTTTCCTGGATTTGAGATGCTCTCTGTGTCTGTCGGGCAGAGGAAGTCACTTTGCTTTTCGGATGAGGGAACCTAAGACTTTCCCTTCATTAGCACCATTCCCCACCAGTGAAGCTACTGGTCCATATTACATGTTCTTGGACGACACCCAAGGAATCTTAGAACTTCCAGCTGGCTAGGAGAATAAAGAGCTTCGGCGCTCATGTGTCCTGTAGCTCACACATGTGCACACGCATGTACGGAGAGAGGCCGCAGCATCAGGAGAGGGAAACAGAAGAGAAACTCAGCAGGGCTGCAAAGAAAACACCCCCCACGTTCACAGCCCCCCTACTTAGAGAGCAGAACGGAGTCCCACGCAGGTGGGACTGGAGCTCATTTGTCCTCCTTAATTAAGGAGGAGGTGTCCCTGGCGATTTCGCTTTCTTTGGTTTGCTTTGGGTTATTATTATTATTACGGTACCATGAGAAAGACAGCAGTGCCCTGCTCTGAGAGAGGGTCATTCTTCTGAGTGCCACACGAGGCTGGGAAGACACTAATGAATTCAGAGCACAGCTGAGGCTGAATCCTTGCTGTCCTGCAAGCAATGGTCCCTAAATGCGATGCCCCTGAATTATTATACTAGGTGGCAACTCAGGCTGAGGGAGATGGATGGGAAGGAAATGACTCTCAAAGTGTGATTTAATGATAGAAAGGGCATAGGGTACGTGTGACCGGGCATCTATCTCCAATGACAGGCCCATTTATTCTTTCATTCTTCCCACCTCCATTTATTACGTGCTCTTCCAGAGCCAGGCCCCATGCTAGGTGCTAGGGATAGTTGTCCTGGGCTGTTGGGAGGAAGTGGCAGGTCATGTTGGGTCGGCCAAAAAGTCTGTGTGGTTTTTTCCATGACATAGAAGACACATTTTTTATTTTCAGCAGTAACTTTATTGATTTGGGTATTTTGAGTATGTCGGCTATTTCCCGCATGGTATAATGTTGATTGTTCTCAATTAATGTCTCAGGTTGATCACTGTTAACTTCAACTGGTCTACCCGACTGTGGGGCATCATCCAGCAAGAAATCTACAAAACTTTACAAACCGCTCTTGACACATTTGATCAGTCACAGCACCTTCTCCATATACTGCACAAAGCTTTTTTGCTTTTCAGTTGTGTTTTTGCCTTTCTTATAATATACCTTTAGTATATTACAATAAGTATAATACACCAAAAATGCTTATTGTTTTCCATCTTCAATATTAAAATGGATACACAAAAATTCACCAGTTTTGTAAGTTTTTTTTAATGCATGTTGATATGGCAGCTGTCACAATTCAATCTAACAAAATGGTTTTGAGTCAAGTTAAAGACAACTAAGTGCTACCAGAGCCGTTGTACAGAAAAAAACAGACAAACTTCTTTGGCCAACCCAACACATCAGCACTGTAACAGCAAACAAGTATATTTCCACTTTCCTTTGTGTTGGAAGCAAAAACTAATTTAAAATTTCTATCATCATCCAAGGATATTTTTATTGATTTGAGACACACGTGCACACACACACACACACATGCACATAGAGAGAGACAGAGAGAGAGAAAGAGAGAGAGAGAGAGAGGGGAACATTGTTTTGAGAGAGAACTATCAATCAGTTAGTTGCCTCCCATACGCACCTCAACCGGGGATCGAACCCGTAACATTTTCAGTGTACAGGACAACGCTCCAACCACCTGAGCAATCCAGCCAGAGCTTAAAATCTTTTAAAATGGATCACAGAATTCTTGTAGAGATGTACCAAATGAGAGAAAATAACATAATGAACACATGTGTGCCCACCATCTAACTTTATCAAATCTTAACATTTCAACCTATTTGCTTTAGATTCTTTGAAATAAAGAAACATTACAACAGTAATTGAAGTCCTCTACCTACACCTCCTCCAAGCCACCCCGCAGGCAGCCGTCACCCTGAATCCGATGGGAATCATGCCCACTCATATTTTGCTCTGCTCTTCACTCAGTCTTATGTGGGAATCCATAACTAACAGAGTCTGCAGAAGTGGGACTGTTGTATGTCCTTTTTAGCTTTATACAAATGACATTCTATTGTGCCTATTCTTCTGTGATTTTCTTATTGTCATTCAACATTATGTTTTTAAGACTTTTGCATTTCAATCCATGTGGTTTTAGTCCATTCATTTACATTCCTATGTAATGTTCCATTGTATGACTATGGTATAACTCACCCAGTCTTAATGGTCACTCAGGTAGTTTCCCCTTTTTCTTGTCTTCTTACTGACAGTGTTGCAATCGACATTCTTTTATAAATTTCCCATTCAATGTGATAGAGTTTCATTAGATTATATGCCTAAAACTGGAATCTCTGGTCCAAATTGATTGTAACTAGGTCCAAAGTAGTATGAGAGAATTTTTATCTACTCATGGCTGAGCTTACACTTGTTATGATCAGACTTAAAAATGTTGGTCAACATAATGAGTGACTAATGGTATCTTATGGTTGTTTTACTTTGTGTTTTATTAGTTACTGGGAAGTATGAGAATCTTTTCATGGGTTCAATGGCAACTAATGGCTATCATCCTATGTTTTGCCTGCTTTCTCTTTTTCTTTCTTTCCTATTGAGTTGGAGTTCTCTTCTAAATTCTGGATACTAAGCCCTTATCAATTATTTGTGTTTCCGATATTTCCACCTAGTCTCAGGCTCACACTTAATCTTCATTTGTGGTGTTACTCATTAAATAGAAGTTTTAAATCTAACATTACTGTAGTCAAACCTGTCACTATTTTTCCTTGTGGTTTTTCTTTTTTATGTATTGTCTAAGCAATCATCCTCTAGCCCTTAAGTTGAGGATGCTTTTCTATATTTTCTTGTAAAAGTATTCCATTTTTGCTCTCAAGTAGAGCTTTTTAATGCACTTGGAATTGATTTTTAGTGTGATATGTTTTTCTTTTTCTCCATGTGGTGAGCTAATTGGCCATCATTTTTCTGCTTTATCAGGCCAGATTTTTACTTATGTGTTGGGTTTGTTTTGTCGGCTAGTCTGTTGGTCTGTTTTTTTCTACTCATGCACCAGCACCATCCCTCTTAATTGCTGTAACACTGTAAGAAATCTTGATGTTCGATGAAGGCAATTTACTATTTTGTCCTCTTTCCAAACTCCTCTTGCTATCCTTTGTCTTTCGCTCTTTCATTTAACTTTTAAGTTTGTCCAATGCCATGAGACAACAAAGAGAGCAGGCCCCAAACTTCAGACGTCTGAGCGAGTTCATCTTTGCTCTGACTGCCGTTACTGTCCTGAGCACCAGCAAAATGCCAGGCTCATTCAGACCTCACAGCAGCCCTGTGAGGTTGTCACTAACCACTGTTACCTTATTGTAGCTGAAGGGACTGGACACTCATGAGATTAAGTAACCTGGCCCAGGTCCCGGGTTACTATGCAGCTAGCCAGCGCACCCCTGAGTAAACCCATTCTAATCCCATGCCAGGGCTTATCTGCCCCCTTCAAAAACCTAAAAAAATATTTTTCACTTACTGACAAAACAAGAAAATTAAAATGAGTACCCTTTTTATTTGAACCAAGAAGAAACCAAAGCACGGACAAGGCACACAATTCGTCTAATAGCTTATACAATGTCCACTGCAGGGTAGACCTAAGTCCCTTGACCTTCACTGTACGAAACCCTCTTCTCCCACACCCATCCCGAGTCCCGCCCACAGCTCACACCACTGTGCCCCCAGCCCCATCAGACAACTGGTGTGTACGACCGAGAGGCTACAGCGACGTGCCAGTCTCCGCTGAACACCGCTCAGCCCTCGGTGGGCCATGGCGCAGAGCACGTGGAAATCAGCTCGAAAGGTGAAGTGGCTTCTTCAGCCTCTGGTTTCTGGGGTGGTTGGTAATGCTTTCATTTTGAGAACCTGGTCGTGGGAGTGGAGACTGACCCAACACAGGTCTCTCTCGCCTGCGACAGGGCTTGCCAAGTGGGCACCGACCCCACAGTCAAAAATCCACCTCTCACTTTCCACTCTGCAGCCGGCCCTTCGCATCCTCGGATTCAACCGACCACAGACTGAAAGCAGAACTTTCAATCCGGTGAGGAAGTGCAGGTGGGAATGAGAAAGTGCCGTTTTCCATCCTGGTTGGTTAAATCCCCGGATGTGAAACCCAGCCCACAGATTCGAAGGGCCAACTGTATTTATTGAAAAACAAAAAAAAACCCTGCATGTAAGTGGAATCCCACAGTTCAAACTCATGTTGTTCAAGAGTTTACTGCAGTTAAATAAGAACATACCAGTTAGGAGCCGCCAAGAGAGCCAAAGAGAACAGTTGTTGTAAGAAGATTCTTATGGACCCAGGCTGGAGGCTGACATACAGACCCCATAAGAAGCGGCTTTTCTTATAAATCTTGACTCGGCCACCAGTGCGTTCAGTGCCTTTGAGCACGTCCCTCCAAGCCGCCTGCGTGTCTGTGCTCCCTCATCTGTGAGCGGAGGCGCACCTGGGGTGGCGGGCTGGACAGCGGGCAGCGGGGCAGTTGCTAAGGTGAGGGCATCACTGTGATCGGGAAGGGAGAGCACAGCCCTGATAGTGGGCTCTCCCCCACTAGAGATTTGGGGACACCCAGCCTTCCTGAAGGCTCAAAGTGGGGTGCAGAGGACAGCCACAGAATAAAGCAAGTGTGTGCAGCTCCATCCAAGGGCAGTTCGCCTGCCCCAGAGCTTGGTCTCCTCCCACTTTTTCTTTTTTGTTCTCTATTTATGTGTGTGTGTGTGTGTGTGTGTGTGTACGCGAGTGCATGTGTAATTGAACTTATTTAAACTTAAAAATAACCCAAACAGAACAGTTCACTCATTTTCCCCCTTGCTCCCTTCCCACCCCAGCTCTGGCCACCACCAATCTGTTCTCTGTGTCTATGAGCTTGTTATATTCATATATACATGTATGTCACTCCACTTATAAGAGAGATCATATGGCACTTGTCTTTCTCTGTCTGACTTATTTCACTTAGCATAACGCCCTCGAGGGCCATCCGTGTTGTCAAACCACTTTTGCCGTCACTGTCTGGTACTGAAGAAGAGTGCTGGCAGATCGTGCAATGTTTTCACACGTCAGCCACTCCATTGTAAGGGGAGGTCACAGCAGTGCTGGCCCTGGAATGGGGCAACAGATGTGGAGGTTAACACGAGGTGCCATTAAGTCAGCACCTACGGCGATTAGAGGAAGGTGAGGGCTGGAGGTGGGGGTGCTCCTGTGCTTGGGGCTCCTCCAGCACAGCTGGGGGCTGGGACAGGCTTGCAGGCCCGCCCCCATACCTCAGAGGAATCCCCGCACTGGCTGGAGGCCCCAGGCAGGAGCCTGGCCCGGCCCTGCCCCCTGGAATCAGCCTGTTCCCCACTGGTTTTGATATTAATGAGGTAATTACTGGGTGTGTTTACGCACCTGTGCCTTAGCCTCAGCCTCTCTGCATTCCTTCTCCAAGCAATGTGGTTCCCTCTGCCCTTGCCCTTTCTTTGGCAGGAGGGGATTGAAAGGAAGGGGGCGAAAAGGAAGGTTCTCCTTTCTTTAATTTTGGCTTTAACTTTGGACTTTTTCTCTGGTCACGATATTTATAGTTTTAATCACCATAATAGTAGCTGCTATTTACTGAGTACCTACTCAGATCTCAGAAAATCTTCAAAGGAAGTTTTAAGCCATTTTTGCATGCACCTTGCTTTTCTGGATAATCTATGAGCAAATGAGACCACCTGGGCCTGTAGACTCTCTAACCAGCATCATACCCATAGGCGTGGGACTGGCATACTTTTGACTCTGAACGTAGTGGGAGCTGTGGCCACAAGACAGGTTGCAAAGGTAGAGCCAGCCGGAGCCAAGGTCATCAATAAGACTTGCTCACTCATCGAGCCAGGAATCCCTCAGCCTTAGCTTTGTGCAAGGAGCAGCACGAGGCAAGACATGAAGGTACAAGAGGGGTATCTAACCTTTGGGCGTCTCTGGGCCACCTTGGAAGAAGAGCTGTCTTGGGCCACACATTAAATATGCAAACACTAACAAAACAAAAAAAATCCCATAATGTTTTAAGTAAATTTATGGTTGTGTGTTGGGCTGCATTCATAGCCATCCTGGGCCACATGTGGACCGTGGGCTGTGGGTTAGACACCCCTGATACAAGGTGGGATCCCTTCCCTCCAGGACTTCCTTCACTGGTAGTGATCACACACACACACACACACACGCACACACACACACACACACACACACACATGCAACCAGGCCACAAACCAAGTGCTCCAGGCCTGAAGAACAAGGAAGGGTCAGGGACTGCAAACCACTAAAACCCAGAATTTGTCATCACTTAACGCTGCCAAAGCATTCTTTAAACACTTAGGCCCTTTGGTCCTCATGAGAAGACAGTAGTGAAGACTCAGTCAGATGTGAGACGCCCTTTACAGGACAGGTATTTTGCAATGTCCTCTTTACTTTTACAAAATTTACTGAAAATACAGCGTGGATACATGTAGGATTTTTACAAAGGCAATTAATTCTCTTTACTGCAAGGAAAATTATTCAAAATTTTATAACGTGGTCATGAAGGAACTCAACCCAGTTCTCCTGATCCACCGCTGTGCTATTTCCAGCATCCTCTTCGGTTATTTTTAATTAAAGACGATTGAAACTAACATACAGTAATTCCCCGCTGCCACCATTTTTGTCTCCTCGGAAAGAGGCCGACCTTGCGTTTCCATCACAGCACCCTTCCCTAGCAAGCCCGCTCCCGCTGGAGAGGTGAGCTCTCCACGGTCACGAACGCCCCCCGATTCTCAGTGGCTCCCATCACCGGAGGCTGTGGGTTGGCTGCTGCTCTGTCCCGTGTGTGGCCCAGCTCCAAGTCAGATGCTGGTCTGCACCGTGCGTGCCTTCCCTTTTCTGGGGTCCTGGCTGAAGGATCACGGGGTGTGCCATTCCCCAGGCAGAGGGAAGGAGCCTGAGAGCTGGTGCTGACCCACAGTGCCTCTGAAAGCTTCTGCTGGAACGACCCCCACACACAGCCACACAGCAGTGCTCCGAGATGCACAGCCCCCCGCCAGGGGAGGGGAGGAAGGCCACTGGGGACTGCGATTCGGCCTCCCACAGCTGGCCAGACCCATCGCAGCACTGCAGGCAGTCCTCACAGACATAAGCAGGCACGTGGAAAAACGCGTGCACCATCTTTTTTGACACTGCGGGTCACTGCTTCAGCCACTAGGAGGGAGTGATGGGCACTGAGGTCCAGTGAAGGGGCCATTCCTCATTAACAGGAGCAGCCACTGTCAGCCCCTGAACGTGGCGCAACATGGAGATGAAAGCCCACGCCCTCCGATTTTCAGTAGAAGTCAGAAAATTGGACACGTTTTTCTTATGTGTTTCAACGGCTCTGAGAAAGTCAGGGCTCCCCTGGCCCAGAGACGCTCAGGCTCCGCAACTGACCCCGGACTCAAGTCACAGTGTCACTCTCAGCCTTCAGTTTGCTTGTCCTGAACTTGGCCCTCCGAGCTGTGCCATCTCCCAAGGGAAGCCTTTCAGGCTGATTGACTTAAAAATGAGAGCTCAGATGGCAAAAGAAGAGGGGAATAATAGGGCGAGAGATTGCACTCATCTGCCTCTTTAAATTTTAATGCCGAGTGAGATTTGTTAACAAGGGGGAGGTCCTGGGCCGGTGGGGGACATCAATAATTCAGCAGAGGCTGTCAAGCTGCAAATAGCCCCATGGTGCCCAGCTGATGCTCCTGGTCATGTCAGGGGCTCTTTCAAGCTCTTTCGAGCTCTAAGAGAAAAGAAAGAGTCAGATTTCCATTGTCCAGCCCACTACAGTCCTGAGCTTCCTTGCTCCCAATTCCTAATGGAACTGGAGACCACGGTGCTGAATGTTGTGACTGTGCATGGACCCGGAGGCGAACAGCCCATAATGTTAAACAGATCACAGCTCGAATACAAGAGTTCCCTGCGTTAACACTACCTCCCAATCAGATGCATTTAATGTGCAGGATTTAATAAATCCCTTGTCCCAACCCCAAAGCGAATGCCGCTCCTGTTTGCCAGATCTCGTTTTTCCCCTTCCTCGAAACCAGGCTGGACACTCACCTGGCCCTGGTCACCGGCTTCCCTGGATGATGGCACCCCCTGTTGCGGGGTGAACGAACATCGTGGGATCCGGCCCACGGTGCCAGAACACGGAGGTCTCGGATCACATCAGTCCACGCACCTTCTTCCTCCACCGACCTGCACGACCTGGGCAGGCGTCTGAATCTTTGGCTTCAGTTTTCTCACCTTTAAAACAAATATTAAAATGCCCCCCTCATTTCAGGATCAAATAAGACAGCACATGCAAATATATTATGATTATTTCTACAACTTTCTCGACAGATTTCCAGTTGTCTCCTTTCCCATCCACCTGTCCTCGGCATGTTGCCATTTACGACCTGCGTGTCACGTGGGTGAAACTGGGCATCTTTAGGCCAAAACACCAATGACTCAGCTTCTGTTTTGAACCACGAGGGACAGAAATAGATGAAGCTGATGTCAGCCACATAATGGAGGGGCTTCCTGGGGCCTTTGATAACCAGACTCAGCATGTCAACAAACTTAGGCCCTGACCGGGTAGCTCAGGTGGTTGGAGTGTCGTCCCCATGCACCAAGGTTGTGGGTTAGCCCCGAGGTCAGGGCACATGCGAGAAACCACCAGTGAGTGTGTAAATAAGTGAAACAGCAGAGCTGTGTCTCTCTCTCTTCCCCCCTCTCTCTTTCTCAAATCAATAAATAAAAGATTTTTAAAAAGAATGTCAACAAACTTTGCTTTCTTTGAAAGGACCACCAACACGTCAGCCCAAAGGGCAATTGGCAGCATCAAGATGACATTCATCTCCTGTCACCGTGGCCAGGCACACACAGGGCTTCGGCCCCACAGAGCCCATCTGCACAGCAGGGCAGGCCCACTCTCATTGAGAGAGCAGGAAGGGGAGACAGCGCTAACCCAGCGGCTCCTACGTAATGTACCGCGTTGTCTGGGGTGGATTTCCTAAAACATGAGCGGTTGGTGCTATTAGCCAGCAGCAGGTCTGGGAAATGCTGTTCAGTAGTTTTTCCACTTCTGAGTGAGAGAGCTGGAGATTATTAATACTACGATAGGAAAAGCTTTGCTCCTGGCAAAGGGAGTGTCTTCTCCCTGTGATACCTCGCTTGGTGCCCCGCTGGGGAGCAGGGCGCAGAAGCAGAGCTGGGGACGAGGGTGGAGCAGGGAGAAACGTTGATCCTGTGGAGCGATGTCAAAAATCTGTTATGGTTTTAGTCGTTTGCTCTTTTAGAATCCTCTCTGACTCAGGGTAACACTTTAATAAAGTGTGAAGTCCCTCTATCGCTCTGAGAAGGGGTGTCGTGTGGAATAAAAAGATGAAAAAGCACTAAAGCGTTGTCCTCTTCCCCATTCACACCTCCTCTGGCCCCTTGGGCTAGGGGGCTGACTCACCCACTGGTCCAGGGTTTTCAGGCAGTGAAAGATCGCGAGATGAAAGGCGGCCAGTATCGGGGCTGGGAGTGGCAGACAGGAGGGACACCAAGCCCTCTGTTTCCTAACACACACATGGCAGATAACCAGCACAGGGACACGGCCGGCAGGACAGAAGGGGGGCGGGGCAGGCAGGCTGATGCTTGATTCACACGTTCGCAGCCATATGAAGAAGATCAAAGTATGAAGGGTGGGATACGCATGGTCTGAATACATAGTAATTTTGTGCTTCAAATATAGTGACTTTCACTTCTTCCAGAAAGTCTTCTCTGTTCAGAAATATTCCTACTGGCCCGTCACAATGCTTACAATTCCATTGCGAAGTGGAATTTTTTAGTTTCTAAACAACACATTGGAGTCGGGGGAAAGGCAGGCACACATCTCCCGGATCTGACCAGTGTGCCCGTCTCCTCTGCTGCGCCTTTGTTCCCTCCGTCGCTGCCTCCTGCCCGGGTTAGTGTGGTGGCCTCCTTCCCCACGGCCTCCCCGCCTCTGATCGCGCCCTGTTCTGACCCCCTCTCCACAGGCTGGCCAAAGGGGTCTCTGCTAAAGGTCAGTCCACATCTCACTGTCCTGCCTCAAACTCCAAGCGTTCTCCGGCGTCCTCACGGAAAAGGCTAAACTTGGTGACATGGGCTACGACAGGCCCTGCCAACCTCTCCAGACTCAGAGCTCATCACCATCGTCACTCCCGCCGCGTGAACTGTTGGCAGTTCCTCGCTCTGGCCTTCTAGGCTCTGCACCTGTGGCTCTGCCCGCCCAACATGCCCTTCCTGTTCTTCGACCTCACCTGGACGGGCCCTATGAAGTCACCTGCTCTGGATGTGGGGTCCCTCCCACCGACTCCCGTGAGATTCTGCACAAAAGTCTGTGCTCACCCATGTCCTTCTCTGTGGTCATTGCTGGGGCTGTTTCTTTGCCCACACCTCCCATTAGACTGCATATCCCTTGAATGTCACATTCATTTAGGCGTCCCCAGCATGGAGGCGTGGCATAAGGTGGTCCACAGGAAATGAATTGTGAATGAAAAAATTCATTACTTTGATGAGAAAACCAATGCCCAAAGGAGTGTTGGACTTACTCAAGGTCACTTACATTATTTATTACCAGGGTCAGACAGGCGTGTGCAGTTTTTCTAGTTAAGACATTAATCTTTTCTTCTTAAATGAGACACCAAACCTATAGTCATGAAGAAAATGTCTCCTCGACAACAGACACCATAATTGGAGTTAATACAGATGTGATGGATGACGAGAAAATATGTGCAGCAAATACAATAGGCACCTCTCTATAAATGTATAGAACAGGGACTGACAGCTACATACTGGCCTCCTAAGAAGGATGATCCCCGAGGCTGGGAGTGGGATAGAGGTTTGGTGATAAAAGGAGCTTTCATTTCTACTTTATTTCAATCTTTTGACTCTTTTACAGTGAGAAAGTATATATGAATTATTTGTGCGATCTAAAAAAGCAAAGTCAATCAGAATTCAAATGCACTTGACTAGATACGGAGACTTTTCCCAGCAAACCAAATTTAAAAGGAACTAGCTTAAAAGCTGCCATAGCGATGTATGGATTTACAAAGAACAAGGCTTCTTTGTAGTGACTAGAATAGCCAGATCCATTATCAAGAGAATATTTCCCTTAAAAAAAACATGTAAGGAACCAAATTAGTGAACAGAAGGGACGTGTTAAGCATGAAATCAGAGCACAGAAAGGCAGATGTCCTTGAGGGATGTTTTATCTGAGCTGAGGCTTTAATGCCAATGAATTATCCAATTGACCCTAACACTTGGGCCTCTAGGCACAGCCTCTCTTTCTGGTAATAGCCGTCTCTCTCCGCTCTGAAGAGTCACTTGAGAATTATGAGCAAAATCTCACTCTCCCACTGTATTTCCAGAATCTACATTAGTTCCACCTTTCCTGTTTGCACAAAGCACCGCACCGTGTCCGCTCTCTTTTTTCACCAACTCTATCAGACCATCTTCCATCTCTTCTGGTGTTTCTCATCTCCTGGCAGTGGACTGAAGGCCAATCGCATGCCCCCAGCAAACACAGAATGCAGTGGGTAACCTCAGAGGCAATCGCTGCCAAACAACCGAGTCCGTTCCTGGGGGGGCTCTTTCTTGGCCTTCTTAACCTTATCCCCAGATCTACAGTTTCCACTTACTTTCGGGAACTGAACTTCCATTGACTACTCTGAGTTATCTTCCTGGCTGTGTGACTTAGGGGAATGTCATTACCCTTGGCCATGCTTATTTCTTTGTACCCAAGATGAATGGGACCTCAGCTTCTGCCACCTTACAAGACCAGTGAGAGATTAAAAGAAGGAGATATTTACCCATTTGATAAGTGTTTGTCAAGGTCCTTGGCCCAGATCCATGCTTGGTTCTAGGAATACAAAATATATAAGACAGTCCCTGCCCTCTAACACTCACAGTCTTGTGGGAAAGATATACTCATGAATAATTGCAGTGCAGAATAATGAATGCTAACACAGAGTGTTATGTTACACCCTGATGTGGGGTTGAATTACAAAAGATTTGGGGGCATGAACTCTTGAGCAGACTCTTGACGAAAGAGCAGGAAATAGGACAAGGTGGAAAAAGGTGTTCAAGACCAAAGAGACGGCGTGTGGCAAGTCACAGGAGCAAGGAGAAGACCTTGAGAGTCTGGCTGGATGTAGGGTGCAGTAGATTAAAGACAGCCCTGAATTCTTGGATAATCTGAATCAGTGGTGGGGTTTCTGTTTGAATCTGGGTGGGTCTGTGACTTCTTGGCCAACAGAATACAGCAGAAGTAACACTGGGCCAGGTTTTGGGCCCAGGCCTTAAGTGATCTGTACATTCTACTTCCTGTCTCTGGGAACAGCCTTGGGACCTAGCCACCATGTTGTGAGGAAGCCCAAGGAGCCCCATGAAGAGCCCAAATGGGGGGAAACTGAGGCTTCCTGTCCTGATGTCCTGGGTGACAGCCAGCACCACCTTGCCAGTGAGTCATCTTGGAAATGATGCTGAGTTAAGACGTCCCGGCTGATGTCCACAGCGCAGAGATGAGCCACCCCTGCAGAGCCCTGTCCAAATTCACGACCAAAATAAATGACTGTTATTGTAAGCCACTACGTTTCACATCAATTGTTCGCAGTCATAGATCACTGAAGCAGAGAGGAACAAAAGGGGACAAGCAAGGATGGCGTCCTGGTCTCCAGGCTTAGGTAACACAATGAAGACTCCTTTCTCAAAGAAGAGATTTAGAGATGGAGCAGGTCTAGTGAACAGAGGGGGTAGAGAGGTATTGAGGGGTCATAGTAAGTTCAGTTTGGGACTATTAAGATGGAGGGGCCATGGGCTATTTGTTAGGGAGAGGTGGTACAGTTGGACATGCAGATCTGAAGCTGAGAGAGAGATTTGGACTGGAGCTAGAGAGATCTAGGTTGTGGACGGAGGGAGAATGCGTGATCGTGGCTACAGACACCTAGAGGAAATATACACAGGGAGGAGCGATGAGGGCTCAAGGGGCTAATCAAAGTTAAGGGCTATGCAGAACAAAGTCTAGGAAGAAGCCTCAAAAGAAGCAGGAGTAGGGAAGTGGGACAGGGAGTTCCGTCTGTCTGGTCCTGGTGAGCAGCACTTCTGATCACAGAGGGGGAGGCTGCGTGGAGCAACCCAGGCGTAAGGCTTAGCAATAAACCTGATTCAATGTCTGACAAGCCTCCGTGTCAGGGAAGCCTTGCTCCCTGTGCCCTGCTTTATTGCTTACAGGGAAAATAAGCTCAGGCTGAAACTGGGAGCGTTACCACAGCAAGCCAGCCACCTGAAGCCTTTCTCTTCTCTCTCTCTCGCTTTCTTAGGCCCTCCTTACACAGGTGCCAGGGCTTGTCTCTGTCCAGGAGCCCAGGGAGACATCCGGTGCTTTGGAGAAAAGGACAAGGAACCAAAAAGTGCATTGGTGTCCTGCCTCCGAGCTAAAAGAAGCTTTCTCCATTTCGTGTGAAGCTTCTCTCCAAGCTGCACACCTAAGCAGATGCCGGGGCAGTGGTTTACTGATGCAGCGGAGCAGTAACTGTAGGAAACAGTGGATGAATATTTCATAGGCATCAGTGCACTTAATAAATCATGAGGTTGCTCATTCGAATGGGTCTCCATTCACCCTTGACCATGGGGGCTCAGTCTAGTCAAGTAGAACTTCCTTTTCTGGCATGTCCTGTCTGTCCTGATGCTGTATGTAAGCTGGAGAGTCTTTTGTGTGGGCTCTGATTTCTCAACCGAGTATATACAGAGGAAGGCCTAGTGGTTCCATGGACAGCTATCACCTGGATGATGGAGAAAATGAAGGGAAATTCAGAGACTACCTAAGAATCAAGAGATTTGACTTTTTGTTCCAATTCTGCTAATGGCTAGGTGTGTGCCATTCGACAATATTCTTAACCTCTCTGAAGAATAGTTTCCTATCACCAGAATAAAGGGATGGATGAATTGATCATCCTGGATTTTCCTGTCAGTTTTCTGAGTCTCCAAATCAATAAGTTTCTTGAAGCGACCTCAGGATGCTGAGTGATCCATTTTATAAATAATTACTGACAGAAGTTTCTGTGCTGTGTGCTTCGTTCCTGAGGAGCAACGGCAACCTTTCTCCCACGTCTAAGGGATGCACCGCCATGCGCTTATGCTTAACTCGTTAAAAATAAAAAAAAGAGAGAGAAAAAAACATACTAAGACCTACTTAATAGTTACATCTGGAATTAAGAACAGAAAACAAGTACCATTTTGACAGCTAATAGTTGCAGTCATTTATTTATTTATGTAACTAAAATGTAAAACTTTATCTATATCCCAAAGAAATTTTAGCTGATTACACCAGTAAGGAAAATAGCAACCAGTGGCTACGTACACAGGAAACTCAGCCTTGTAAACCGCCACTTCTAATAACAAAAATGGCACTACTACTATCGAATGTAGAGTCTGTGTCAGCCCACATGTAGAATACTTCATAAATGTTATTCTAGTTACTCCTCATTCATTGTAGAATAATGGCACAGCAATAAGAAAATTGGCTGAGAAAGATGATGAATTCCCTCGTCCAAGTCACCCAGCCAGTGAGTGGCTGAGATGAGACTCAGATCCTAGCCTGTCTGATAACAAACACACAGTAATTGTAATGACAAATAATGGCTAGAGTTTACATTGAATGTACTACGATTAGAACTATTCTAAGCAGCTCATTCATCTAAAATTATCTCCATCTTTCATCAGCTTGAGCTATTTTGCCGCCCTGTAAGTTGCAGAACATGGATAACAATGAAAACCATTCTTATCTATAGAAATGGGCACATGTTGCATTTATTAGTGAGCTTATTTCTGAAGTTGTGATTCCCTATTTCTGTGTGGGTCTTGGAATTCTTCAAGCCAGTTGGAAAGCCTTACTGGTTCCCTCCTTTTGTTGAGTTAAATACACTATTTGGCGCATTCATTTTATATTTGTGGGACAGCCATGGTTTTACCCTTTGAAATAAATATCCTTTAACAATATATTACACACACTCACGTGCTCTTGGAGATGGAGAGAGTTACTCCGCAATGCCGCTGCCGCACGGGGTGGGTGTGGATGAAGCAGGAGAGGAGGCGGCCGGGGTGCCCCAGCCCTGTCCAGCCCGCCGCCTTGATGTTGTGCCGGGGCCTGTTGCTAACTAAGCTGGTGGCTTCCAGCAGCTTAGCTGCTCTGCTGTGGGTGGCCTGTCTAACGACTGCTCCTCCACGTGTCCCTGCTGCAGTGGCTGCCAGAGCGTCACCCAGCTGCCTCTTTGCAGAGCCCTGTGCAAGGCCTTCTGGAGCCCTACTTCCTCCAAGGGCATTAAGGACCATACAGAGACGGAAGGACAGAATTGAGCAGCTGTCTGGAGACTTCCCCCTTTCTTTCTGCAACTGCCTTTCAGATCCAAAGATGGCGGAGCCCCACAGGTGAGCATGGAACCGGGGACAGTCAGAAGCCAACCTCCCCAAAAGCATCTCCCATACCGTGTGCCGTGGAACACCAGTGTCCTGTGAACAACCTGCAGGCGTGATGCGAGTAAACGGAAAAATCCTTTCAAGTCTTGTGATAAATAACCATCTTATCCTAATAGTGGTAAATACTGAAGCAATTTTATTTTCTTGCTTTTCAAAATCCATTACTCTTTTTCTTACCATATAATAACTTTAAGGTTGTTGTTCTAACAAAATACAGAGTTTTTAAGAAAACATTTTATAAACCTATGCATAAAAACATTATCGGGTGGTATTTTGTGATATCAAAACATTAAGAAATGCTCTAATACACATAATAAGGAAAGTGTAAAGCCGTGGACTTCCGAGAAGAGAGTCAGAGCTCAGCACATGCACACAGTCTGGACATGGTTCTCCCCTCCAGGTCTGGGAGCTGTACAAACATCCCTGCCCCCCTCCTGCCACAGGGCTCAGTAGAGTAGGAGCTACCATGTGCCGACTATCCGAGGCTGTGCCATTTCATAGACGATAGGTTTAAGGAGAGAAAAACTATGCTCCCACCAGATCCCTGAAGTGGTTGAAAACAGTTGTTGGAGATGCTGTTCTCAGAATCAGAACTTGAAACAACCGCACACAGAAACACAGAATTTTCTGCAGTTGGCATTAAAGTCCCAAACCCAGAGAATGACCCTGCGGACACCAACCAACCAGCTCGGAGACAGAGGAGAATACACAGAAGGGATGAACAGTTCACTATAGGCTGGCTCTGGCTCTGAGAATCTAGAATGACTCTTTTTCTCTGCATACTCTGTGCACACTCTCTGTGACTTTAGTTTGCTTGGGACTTCGGCCACCTTCCCTATGGAACTGAGTCCCCCTTCCAATTGCCAGCCCAGACTTTTCCCCTGAGCTCCTGGCTGTCCTGGGCAACTCCGTCTGGGTACCTTGAAATGTTCATATTCTCACTGCATCCTCCAAACTCACTTCACCTCACCTCACCCGTCAACTCGGCCTTCTCCTTACGTTTCCTGTCGTAGAGAATGACATCATCATCCACTGAAAATATGGGAACCATTCTGAAACCTTCCCTATGCACACACGTTTAACCCACTACTAAATCCCAGCTCTTCTACCTCCGAATTATGTCTCCAACATCCCCCTTTCTTTCTGCCCCCGTTTGCCATCAGATCACATCAAAGCCTCCTAATCTGTCGCTTGGTTACTGAAAGCTCATGTTAACTGGTTTCCTTGAACACCGACTTTGAGTTAATTCTCACCAATGGCAGACTGACCTTTCTACAGTTATTATCTAGATTTGATCATCATTTTCTTAAAAAAAATCCTTCTCGTGACTTTCCATGGCCTTTCCATGGCGTACTTCCTGATCGGAGGCCAGTGCTCCGGTTCAGTGTCCTGTTTCACCAAGCCCCCGTCTCACAGAAGTTGTATTCCAGCCACACTAAATTGCTTGCAGATCCTCACATATGACACTTTTTCCATCATGCCCACAACCCTTTGTCATGCTCCTTTCTCTGCCTCCCAAACTCCCTTATCCTCTTGGCAAACCCCTTTCTCCAGGGAGTCTTCCCCGAACCTCCCAGTCGGCTCAGGACACGCTATGGTCCACTCTACTTTGCACACTGGAGTCACCCACGTGGGGAGAAGGCATGGGGGAAAGAAACCTGCATTTCTCCCCCTGGTGTTTCTGATACCCGACCTTTCCCCAGTTAGAGCAGACGGGCCGTCCATGCTCACTGCCCTCGAGTCAGGCTGTTAAATAAAAAATTCAAAGAGCAGGAAATGAATTCGCATTAGCTTTCTGAGTTTCCCAAAATAGACTCAAGTTGACAGTTCATTGTTTAAAGGATATTTTTAAGGATCAAAAGCTTAGCTCCCGAATGTCTTCCAGTACAAACTTTATTCCCTAAACAGCTGATTTGGAAGAACCCACGGACTAGGGCCAGAGGAAAGGGAGGCAGGAGCAGATGAGGGTTGGACGCTTGACAGTGACCGAGGATGGGCGAGGTGGGCAAGGAGAGGGGACAGGCTGCGTGGCCCAGGAGGGAGGGACAGCATCTCAGCTTATTTCTCACGTTCAGCAAGGGAACTAAAGGAGCTGGGAGGGGCTTGGCAGCCCTGAAGGGGCCTTCACGGGGAATGGGGGGGCACCATGTGCCCTGCAGGAATTAGTGAACTGACAACCAGATGTGAGCCGAGACACCAGATGCCCGTGTGTGAGACACTGCTGTCCCTCCCAATGATGTGGAACCGATGGAGTCTAAATGCAGCCCCAGTGAGCAGGGCAAGGGGGAACCCTGAATTGTCTATTACTATGAATTAACTTCTCACTATAAGCATAACAAGGGATCGAGACAGAAATCGCATGTGGTTATAGAAGAAACAATTATCATCTTGCTGTCTCGAATCTGTGGCCTGGGACTCTCACTTGCGCACCTACTGGAAAACTGGCTGGGGGACTTTCCGGGGGACTGGGGGCCCCTTGAGGACAGGGACCACTTTGCATTCATCTTTGTAACTCTAGCCCGAGAATGGAGACAAAAGAAATGATGGTCAAATGAAAACAGTGAACGAATGAGCAAAACTGAATGAGAGAGGATGAGGGAGGACGGAATTGAGGCAGCGCCGTCTCCCTGGGACAGGTGAAGGGATGGAGGACAAAGACTCGCACCTGAGGTGGGCATCAAAACGCCACAGGTGAGTGCTCACAGTAGGGGTTCCACTCTGGACCCAAGTGCCTCCCCAGAGCATTCGAACCCCTGTTGCCTAATTTATTTATTAGCCTCAGATTAACCTGGGTGCTGATGACCAGGCAGATTCTTACCCCAAACCCCCAAAAGATTCTACTCCAGAAACCCTGAGGTAGGGCCCTAGGAATCTTCAATTTAACCAGCACTCCTAGGTGATTCTGATAGAGAGGCCCACGGGCTGCACTGCAAGAAACGTTATTTTAGAGAGAAGGTAGTGTCGGGTCCTCTGCCTACAGCCAGTAGGATCTGGGAGTAGCCCTTTTTCTAGCCCATTCTGTGGTGGGTTCGGCCCCTGAAGGAGTCCCAGCAGCCATCAGACCAAAACCACCGGGCAGGAGGCACTATGAGCAATGAAGGTAGACCTCACCCGTAAACAAAAGCGGCAAGCTGCATTCAAATCAAATGTGGGTAAACCGACCTCTATCTATAAATACTCTGATAATAAGACGAAGAATTGCTTACTAACATACTGAGCCCTTACTACACATTAAATGCCTGAAGTGTGCTACCTCGTTTAGTCATTGCAAAATTCCCCGTTTGTATTCTCGAGAGGATAAGAAACTTATCCAGATATATTGCAGGTAAGTGGCAGAGCCACGTTTCAAATCTAGGCCTGGGAGAAGTCAAAGAATGTGGTTTTAACCACCATGGTGTATTGTAACTAAGAACTCGGATTACTTCTGAAGTCTAAACAAAGAAATCCATAAATGTAATTTTAGTATACACCAGGAGAATTAAGGACTAATAAAAGCGACGCTGAATTTGATCACAAAATCTCTTTGTGGTAAAATTAATCCATTCCCATAATTTACTAATTGGTAGGCTCAGATTTTAATAAATTGTGTTTTATTAAAATTACACGCCTGCATGGTCTAGGAGGACCCTAGAGCTTCCCAAATGTGCAAGTAATTAAAAGATAGAGAAATGATGTAAGGGAAACCAGCTAAGGATCTGAGACTAAATAATTTCCCATTCCCGTGGAAACGCTGCCGCTGAGATAAATCAGACAGCTGTTGGTGCTGTGACAGTTCTCTGCCTGAGTCAGAGCCGCGTTCCAGGAGCCTGCTCCGTCCTCCTTGAGTGCAGCCCCTGCTGCATCCATACTGCAGATGGGGCCACTCACCCAGGCGTCAGGGTGTCCCCAAACCAGCAGGCCCCGGGGCTCCGATCCCTAGGCCCTTACCTGCCCTTAGGTCCCCATTCAGGCATCCATTAGTAGCCTGGCCTGCTCCTTCTGACCTGGCTGCTCCAGTCCCTCCCACCAGCAGCAAGAAGAGGCGGGGTCTGACCTCCAGTTTTCTGCAAACTCATGTGTGGAGAGCAAATAACTATAATTAAAACGCCTCCTGTTGACTTTGCAAAGCCTTGGAGGAGGTGTTTACAAAGGCTAAACACACGTTTCCAAGTGCTCATCTTCAAAACAGTCCTTTAGGATACTAAAAACTAAAAAACAAAATAAACAAACAAAACAGCAACCAGCTCATAGATACCAGGGACATCTTGATGGTTGCCAGATGGGAAGGGGGGTGGGGAGCTGGGTGAAAAAGGGGAAAGGGATTAAGATGGACAAACTGGCAGTTACATAAACAGTCATGGGGATGTCAAGTACAACATGGGGAACATCGTCAACAATATTGTAGTAACTCTGTATGGGGCCAGGTGGGCATTAGACTTACTGGGGGATCACTTAGTAAATTATATAAAGGTCTGACATTTTACTGTACACCTCTACCTAATATGATATTGTACATCAGCTATAATTTAAAAAATTTTTTAAGATTTTATTTATTTATTTTTAGAGAGAGAAGGGAGGGAGAAAAAGAGAGAGAAAAACATTAATGTGCGTTTGATGGGGGCTGTGGCCTGCAACCCAGGCACGTGCCCTGGCTAGGAATCAAACCTGCAACACTTTGGTTCACAGCCTGCGCTTAATCCACTGAGCTATGCCAGCCAGGGCTTAATTTAAATTTTTTTCACTATTTACAAAGGGCCAGGGGCTGTGATGGGGAATGAAAGGACAAACAGTGTGGCAAAGCGTGGCGGGTGGGGACTGGGGAGAACTGAAACACCCAGGTGTGTCTCCAGCCCCACACTCTGCCCTGCCCTCCTCCCCCTCCCCCTCTTCCCAACAGCTCCTCATCACAGAACAGAGCCTAGAATCCCTGAGACAGGCCTTCATTTTGCATTTGGTCTAATCTGATCATAAACACAGATAAGAAACAAGTGCTCTCTGCAATGCTACCGTATTTTACTATATTTTTGCACCCACAGTTTTTGTGCTCATTATACACGGGGTTATTACACTCATTATTATATGCATAGTATGTAATCATTATACCCATGTACAATGCACATCCTTCTTTTTCCCTAAAAAATTTGGGCAAAAAAAGTGCGTATGATACACAGCACAATACGGTATGTTTCCTGAAGCTGTTTGAAGATGGACGACCAGAATGATGACCAACAAGTGATCCCTAAGCCACAGGTAACCTCACACCTCCCTACTGTCAGGGAGCAGCCTGAATCATGGGTCCCTGAACTGTTGAGCTCCCTGGTTCTGCCATTAGTCACCTCATTAACAAGGAAACCCATCACTGAACGGAGCGAGATCAAAACTGCAAGACCCGGATGGAGCTGCAAGCTCCTGTTGAGGGGAGGACACCAGATTCGTAATTGGAGGACACTGCAAGGCAGTAGGATTCGCGTGCTGCCTTCAGAACTAGAGCGATGGGCTTCTCCTTTAGGAAAGAAAAAACAGATAGAGGGGGACCAGGCATCAAGGGAAGCTTCACGGAGGAGGCGGGCTTTACACTTCCTAGGATTCGGAAGGCAAGAGAAGACAGTGCTGAGGGCACTCCGGGAGTGGAGAAGATGGTGGGAGGCGTCTCTTCTTTCCTTATCCAAACCTCCTCGGGCCAGCGCAGGTGGGGCTGGCCTCTGCATTCTCCTGCTGTGAGGACCAGAAGGTCCATGCCAGCAGGCGTCTTTGAGTCTTCGGACAAAACAAGCCTGCTCTACCCGCAGAGGTACTTACAACATCACTGAGATCACATTCCAGCACTCACAATTAAAACACGAACTCAGAAAAATGAACCACCGAATCCCTTTCACCTTCTCTTTGCTTGGACATCTTGAACAGAGAAACTTCTAGAGGAAATAATTAATTGAATTGAGAAGAGCAAAAACCTCCTCCTTACAAGTGGCGGCTTATTTCCTCACTTGTGTGTACACTGAACAGCTGCGTTTATAGCAGATCCAGAGATCCCGTTATAATTACAGCCGTTCCTAACCTGCCATTTTTCTGAACATTTGAGACACTGACAGTGTAGTTGAAAAGACAGTTTGCATCCTAGTTGATTACGAAGAGGCAGCATTCTGAAACTCACACCTGCCTGCAAACAGAATTTTAATTGGCAATTTGGCTTCTAGGTAGTGTATTATGACTTATGAAATAAATTCGTCTTCTTTCCTTTCACAAGGAACACAAGGCCACTATCAGGGCCAAGTCCGCTCCCCAGAGCTGCTTGGCAGTGTTCCCAGAGGTCCCCGCAGCCTTGCGGCAGAGGCTCTCCAACCTGTTTGCAGGGTGGCGCGTTTACGGTTTTCTCCTGGTTTAGACAGCTTGCAGCACATCCGCCCCATTCTTCCTGGTAGCCTTGGACGGTACTGTTTTAAAGTCTCCCCTAATGTCTTCTCTCTCCAAACCTCAGGTCTTTCTAAGAGTGACCACTCGAGTCTGTTATTCTTTTCAAGCTAACATGATTATATTATTCCCTTAAACAGGCAAATCAAACTCTAGTAGATTCTGATTCAACTTAAAGGTGTTCCCCAAACAGTCAGATTTCTCAAGATGTTCGTAGATGTCCAATGAGATAAAGATTTTGGTGTCAAATAAACAAGGAAATGCTTCAAACCTTCTACAGTCCATACTTAGGGATTTATAACTCCCATTAGCCAAAAAAACAAACAAACAAAACAAAAAACAAAAACAAAAATTTAGAGAAATCAGGTAGGAAACTTGTTTAATTTGATTGTGTTTGGACTACAGAATCCTTTCCTTCTCTCATTCTCTTTCTCCTCCTCTCTCTTTGCTTCCTTCTTTCTAGAAGATCCCTGGAATGTAGTTGCTATAATCACAACAATAACAACAAGAATGTTAAAAGCTAACAGGCTTTAAAATGTAAAAAAGCTTTTAAATGTGGATTCCTACCTATTTATTTTTTATTACATATTTGGTATCTGATAATTCTAATATTTCAAGTGTTTCAAAGTGTGATTCTGTGGTGTGCTGTGTTATTGAGTCTCATTCATGGTACTGCGCTTCTAATGTTTGCGGTGATATTTTGGTGAGTGCAAGGAACACGGGACCTTACCTGCAGGATTTCTTTGAAGCTTGATTGCAAAGTGTGTTCCTTCAGAGAGGACTCATTTGTTTTTACCAGAAAGGATAAGTCTAACTATAAGGATATATCTAGTAGGTTTTTCCCTACTAGATATAATGCTTATTATAAAGCTATAGTAGTTAAGAGCATCTGGTGTCAGCACAGGCATAGGCAAATACAGGCTCACGTATGTGAGAAGTTGATATATGATGGAGGTAGCATTGCAGAATTGAACAAAAGATGCTATTCAATAAATGATGTGTGATAATAAGCAAAAAGAGACCCAGACGGGACTACTCCAGGAAAATGTATCTTAACCACAGCTGGGTTTTGATGAAGAGGGATTGAATGAGAGTTAAAGTAAGTAGCAGTCATTGTCACATGGAGACCTAATGGCTTCAGGACAGGTATCCACCCGGATGGCATATAAAAATTACATGTATGTAGATGAAAAATTACAGGGAAAATAGGGATTACACGTGTAAAAAATTTAAACTGCTTTTTAGCAATAATAATGGGCAGTGGTAGTATTAGCATGCTTTTCTGTGACTATCTTGTGTGTCATATGAGATAAAGCAAATGAATAGTTATAAGATATTCAAACTGTAGTTTCCCCTGTATCTTTAAGAACCAGTGTTCTCAATGTGGAAGAAAGGTGATAGAGATGCAATATAGAAATGGTTAACAAAATCCTGTATTTCTGAATTTAATTGGTAACATCAGATAAAAAGCACAAACACACAACATATTCTATCTGTCTGTCTATCCATCCACCCACTGACAAGGCCTAAAAACAATGAACAACCATTAACATTGTATATACTTTTGTCTTGAAAGTCATTTCCTGTTCAAAGAAATCAGTGTTTCTTGAAGAAATGGCTGGTCCCAGGGAGAAGGCATGAAATGAACAAGATGAACCTAGAACTTTCGGATGTACCAGATGTCAAGGAAACTTTTCAACACCCCCAGGATATGTCAAAAGGACTCAGGAGCCAAGTTAATTCGATCCTATCCTATTCCATTTCATTTCATTCCCACATTCTTCTGCCCAAGATAGGACAATTTGAATGTCAACAAGGATAAGAATTGCAGTGGATGGGAACCATCAAATATTTCAAGTCCACGCATTTCTGGCAACATCAAAAAACTAATTGGATGTTAAGGACTTGAATCATTACTTGAAAACAAGTTAAAAGGAGAGAACCAAACACTTATCCTGTCAGAACTGTACCACTAGACAACTAAATAGAAGATGAAAAGAAGCTTCTCTCGATAAAAGTATTCCAGCTGGTAAATCATGGGATTAGAATATTATCACTTTGCTAACATCATACAAGAACAGGAACTAGACATTATGTGTCAATGGATGAAAAACATGCCATCCTTTGATTCAAAAGACATCAAACCTGAGTGTGATCAAGCTCCTGGATCCAGCTTCCAATTTGCAAGAAGCACAGGGGTCATGTTGAACGGAACCATTGGTAAGCAACCGGTGAAATGCAGACTGCAATGGACTGCACTTCAGATGACCTCCGTTCTTCAAAAGAGGAATGGAGGGGTAACCTGTAGATGAAAAGATACACAAAATACAGACCAAGTTCAAAGAGGACCCAGACAGTGTGCTCATTTTGTGTCCTGCTTATTTCACGCAGAATAATGTTTTTGACATTCACCTCTGCTGCTCTGTGTGCCAATAGTTATTTCTCATTTATTGCTGGCCAGTAGTCCATTGTGTAAATATATTAAAATGTGTTTATACATCACTTGCTGGTGGACATTTTGAGGTGTTTTCAGGTTTTCGCTATCACGAATACAGGTGTGTGCATTTGTGTGTGTTGTGAAGTACGCTTTCGTTTCTCTTAGGGAAACATCTAGAAGTGTTGGTTTATATGGTAAGTGTATGTTTCGTTTTATAAGAACCTGCTGATCTGTTTTGCAAAGCGTTTGTGCCATTTTACTCTCGCACAAGAAACACATAAGAATTACAGTTGTCCCCTGTTTGCTCCACCATTTGCCAGGATGTTTGGTCGTTTCAGGGGGTTGTAATGGCATCACATTGTGGTTTCAGTTGGAATTTCCCTGAAAACCTCCATCCCTGTGTGAGCTGCGGCAGGGAGGTCAGAGAGTGAGCTGGAGCTGACCCTCCAGCATTTCTGGAAGAAGTCTGCGCAACTTCATTCCACGCATGGGCTGCCCAGTACTCAGCAAAGATTCAAAGGGACCTCTGTGTAGATTTCTGGACTTACTCCTTTTATGCTTCCTCACTTCTGGAGCTTACTGAAAGTGTTTTTAAAAATGTAATCAATTAAATTCATAATGACTGTGATTTCTTTAAAAGTGCCCTGTAACAAACAACTAATCTGATCACTGAAATGCTAATGTTCCTCTTATTCATATTGATAACTTACAACATGTGCACTTAACTCAATAAGGTAAATGAAGAAATGAGTACATTACTTTGTTGCTTACTAAACAAATAATTCTATAATGATCCAAGTGATGAACTACTTCAACAGTGTCAGCTCTGCCATATCACCTCATGGCGCTCGGTGACAGTTTCCAGGTGGCAGTTCAGCCACCCTAGGGCTCCAAGTGCTTGCTCTCCTGAAGAGCGTGCTTTGGCCCCGGCCATGTTAGGTACCACATTTGCCCCTTTCTCACTCTGTAGTCCCTAAAACCAGACCCTGAGAAAAGAATTTCAGTACCAGTAATTTATTTGAGAAGTCGTTCTAGAAAGGACATTGAAAGGATCAGAAAGTAAGACAGAAAAGGGGTTAAGCCAATAAATTGCAAGTTAATGAATTGTGAGTTAGTGGGACTTAATACTTCTGGGATCTTCTAAGAAAATGGATGGAATGCACCTGAGAACTGTCCTCTGAGGTAACAGAAAGTTGAATTCTTTATTCAACACTCCCGTCCCTCAGTGGCTGAGGCTGCGGCTGGAGCATTGGTTCCCAGCATGCTTGGCCCGCTCCACTCCCGAGAGCATAGGGAGTGTGGCTGAGCTTAGTCCTACAGTGAGACACCACCCTCAGGCACAGGTCACAGGGCTCCATCGAGGTATGTGGGAACCATTGGCAGGTGACCTCCAGGGCAGGCAGAGGGGCTAGGGATGGGGCATCAACAGGACCCCCCTTTCCTTGGAAACAGGGACTCATTCCAATCTCCTTCTCTGTTTACCCTGATCAAGGCCAAACATCCAAAAAAGGAAGGAAGTATAAGTCAGGTGCTCACTAATGGGAGCTTGACCCTGTACCATACTGCGGGGGGAGGAGACAGACAAAACAGTTCCCAACAGTTGCTGCGTGGGCAAAGGTCAACAAAACAGTCCCTGAGCAAACCAAACTCTTGGCCTCTTCGGCGGGTTCCTTCCTCTCAGCTTCTGTTCATCCAGCGTGAGGTCTCTGATGCAGCTGGGTCCCCACGGCAGGCAGACTCATGGCCTTTGTGTTTGTATCAGGAGTGGGTGTGTGTGTTGTGTTTGGGTGTGTGTGGTGTGTTTTTTTAAGGAATAGACACTGCCCTTCAGTCTGTCCCCAGAGGACAGTCATGGCCATTTAACTCTTTGTTCTCCAGGTTTTTCTCCAAGGGATGTGAGGGGTGGGAGTGCAGGCTTCCCACACCACGTAGGAGGCACGAGGTTTCCAGTCAAGCCAGTGGTCACAGCTCTTATTGTAATGCCCGAAAGACCCCCCCTTGCTCAAGCCAAAGCAACACAGTCACCCTTTTATCATTAACTTTATTTGTTATAAGTTTTATTTTTATTTTTTAAATTTTATTTTAATTGTTGTTGCAGTACAATTTTCTATCTTTTACTCCCATCCCAACCCACCCACCCAGCCCTCCCATCCTCCCTCCCATTTCTACCCACCCCTAGTTTTTGTCCACGTGTCCTTATACTCATTCCTGTAAACCCTTCCCCTTTTCCCCTGAAATTCCCCTGAAATTCCCTCTCCTTTCCCCCCTGAACTCTGTCAGTCTGTTCTTTATTTCAGTGTCTTTGGTTATATTTTGCTTGTTTCTTTGTTTTGTTGTTTAGGTTCCGTTAAAGGTGAGATCATATGGTATTTGTCTTTCACTGTCTGGCTTATTTCGCTTAGCATAATACTTTCCAGTTGCATCCAAACTGTTGCAAAGGGTAGGAGCTCTTTCTTTCTTTCTGCTGCATAGAACTCCATTGTGTAAATGTACCATAGTTTTTTGATCCATTCATTTACTGATGGGCACCTAGGTTGCTTCCAACACCTGGCTATTGTAAATTGTGCTGCTATGAACATTGGGGTGCATAGGTTCTTTTGGATTGGTGTTTCAGGAATCTTAGGATATAATCCTAGCAGTGGAATTGCTGGGTCAAAAGGCAGATCCATTAACTTTAATTTCTAAGTGAATCCTTAGAGAAATAATTCTCAGGATAGATCCATTTGAAGGCAGGGTTCAGGACACCACAAAGAATAATTTTCTGGATACGTTCACCCTCATCCTATCTAAATCTTGAAGTTCCTTAATAGGAGAGATGCTTTCATTTATGCAAGGAGAGACAAACTGAATTACAAGTAGTCCTGTGATAGGCAACAGTCTCTTTTAAATTCATCCATTCGATAGTGTCAGGCACTGTTTGAGTTGCTGGGGATATGTTGGTGTGCAAAATTACCAAAGTCCCCACCTTCCCTGGGACTTTTTTTCCCTACTTCCCTGTACTTAACAGGGAGAAACCACTAGTAAACAGTTACACATAATAATCAAGCAGCTATAGTTTCCAAGTCCCAATATATCAAGTTAGAGGGTAGCTTCTCGAAGAAGGTGACCTTTGGGCATAATAAAAAGTAAAGTAAGGGTGAATGCCAGCCGTGCACATATCTGGAGAAGTGTGGCCAGACTGAGAGATGCGTGCAAAGACCCTAAGGTAGGAGTGGGACTTATAATTCAAGAACAACAAGAAGTCCAAGAGCAAGTGAGCAAGCGAAGTTACAGAATAGGAAGGTCAGGGAGATATCTGGGCGCGGTCAGGACACTTGCAAAGCATGTAGAGCCTCTGAACTAGTGAAGAAATTTGGTCATTGCTGTGAGTGGCATATGCAGCCATTGGGGGATTTGGCCTTATGCTTCTAAAGGCCCTCTCTCTAGCTGGTAGAGCGGGGCAGGTGTGAAAGAGCGAAGATGTTAGGATGCCATTACAACTATCTAGGCAAGATGGTGGAGGCGTGGACCGGACCAATGCAATAGCTGGAGAAGGCGAGAAGGCACTAGATTGTAGCATATGTTGATAGTAGAGCTACAGGCTGTGTTCACATGAATATGGAGTAAAGAGGGGAGTTGAGGGTGACCTCAAGATTCTTGACTTGAGAAACTAGAAGAATGAAGTTGCCATGTACTGATGTGGGGAAGGCTGGTTTTGGTCATAGTAGATTGGAGATGGCTCTTAGACATCCAGGTGAAGATTTCAAGTAGACAACTAATTCTATGTGTCTGGAGTTCTGGGACAAGGACCTGATAGGGAATGTACATTAAGAAATTATTTTTAGAGCCATGTGGCTAGAAGGAATCACCAAGGGAATGAGTGTAATAATGGAAGAGAAGAGGTCCAATGGCTAAGCTCCGGGCTTAGAGTAGAGGAAAGAGAAGGGACCCGAAAAGATACATTGAAGTGGCAGCCACTGAGGTAGAATTTCAGGAGAGAGTGCTGTACCACAAGCCAAGGGAATCAGAGGTCTCCAAAGATAAGGGAGAGCTGACCATTGAATTTGGCACCAGCATCATTTGGATGTTAGTGGCCTTGACAAACAGGTAAGGGACAAATGCTTGATATAGGACCCTTCCCTAAAAATGGGTGACTTTATTAAAAAGCTGGGGAGAGGGGAGATGGGTCCCTGAAACATGCTGAAGAGGAAAAAATGAAATAGGAAATTTATAAAGGAGGAAGTCTGAAGCCAAATAAAACAAACTTTAGTAACTACATGCAAGATCCCTTCACATCCCTTGACATTAATATTGAGGAATATCAGGTAAGAGACTTGGTCTCTGTCCTCAGTTTTGGTGAATAATGGGCATGTTAACTGTACCTACTTTATAGGGTTACGGTTGGGATTCAATGTGTTAAAACGTGAAGTATTTGGGGTACTTCTAGACATAGGAAGTTCTTAATAAGTGTTTCTATAATGATTGTATTATCATCATCATGTTTAATATTCCTCTTCTCCTTTGAGCTCGGAAATTTCATGACTATATGTCATTGTTGTCATCTTGCGAAGAACTAGCCACCTCTTACAGTCACTCGTTCTAGAGCGGCACTGCCACAGTGCTGGGGTTTGCTTCCTGCCCAGATATTAGCCATGGCTTCCTGTCGTCTTCTCAGTAAGAGTCCATTTGAGATCAGAGAGTAGTAGGGTTTTTTTTAAGGGAGTTGACTCTTCTTTTCCCCTGGCTGAGTGGTTCTTCATTGATAACTATGGAGTGGTGGATACAGCAGGCTTTAATTTTAGGGCTGTGATCTTAGGTCCACTTGGCTCAAGATAAAACATTCTCTTAGAAAACTGGTCCCTGCATTTGCTGTGGCTTTGGAAATGGTTGCTCTCACAGTTTATATATATTTTTGCCCAGTTATTTTTGAAGTATATACACTGGCCTCTCTAGCTAAAATTGCTGGGCCAACTTTGCTTCATCTGGACTTTATATTACACCATAATGATTAACCCACTTGGGCTGCGCCAAAGTCAGCGAGCATGTGAGTACCACTGGGATGTCTCACATCCAGCGAAGTCATTCTTCCTAGCCAGAGGCTGGACTTGATAAATGTCTGATCCTTGTCTACAGCACACCTGGGACCACGGGTATAACATCATAATAGTGAGAGATTTTACAGTTCATTTCTCCCTCTCTTTCATCCTCTATTTTCCAAATTTCAGAGAGGGGTTTTATGCACATGGGACTGGGATTGGTAAAAGTCAGAGGGAAAGAAAGGGCTGAGAGAAAGTGACAACTGGCTGAATGAGATCTCCCCTGAGGCGGAGATGATAGCAAGGAGCCACCTCTGTGCAACATCACGTGGTCCTCGAAGTGGACACTGTGCGGAGGAGGGAGTGGCAGTGGCCTTTGGCTGCTTCTGTTCTGACTCCTCAGGACACTTTCCAGACTCTTTGAGGCTGGTGTGTGTGTGGGGAGGTGCATTTTGTGTTAGGCATCTTTATTTGATTTTTTTCAGATGTGGAAATTGAGGATTAGAGAGAATTAGTATCTCAGTAAAATTACAGAACCAGAACCAGTAAGGTGGTAAAGCCAGGACTTGGATTCAGGTCAGCCTTATTCCAAAGTCTGCATTCTTAAACTGGACTCACTACTGCCTGCTGATTCAGTCTTTCTTCTTTAAGTATAAAATTCAGTGGATTGTACTATATTTAGAACTGTGTAAATATCCCCACAATGGATTTTAGAATATTTTCATCAGAACAAATAGAAACTCTGTATCCTTTGGCCATCACCTCCTCAACCTACCATCCCCCAGCCCTGGGCAACCGCTAACCTACTTTCTGTCTATAGATGTATTTATTATGGATATTTCATATAAGTGGGATTCTATAATATCGGTTTTCTGTCACTGGCTTCTTTTAATTATCACAATTTTTTAAATTAAAGATTTTTTTAGAGCAGTTTTTATTTCAGAGCGAAATCAGGAGGAAAGTACAGAGATTTTCCATATGTCCCTGACCCCACACACGCATAGTGCCCCCCATAAACAACATTCCCCAGCAGAGTGGTGCATTTGTTACAACTGATGACACACAATAAGTGCCCCAAGTCCATAGTTTACATCAGGATTTGCTCTTTTTTTGCATCGACTGATGTGATCATGAGATTTTTCTTCATTAGCTTATTGATATGATCGGTTACATTAATGCATTTTTGAATGTTGAACTAGCCTTGCATATCTAGAATATACCTCACTTGCTTATTGTACATAATTTTTATACATCATTGGGTTTTATTCTGTAATATCTTTTGAGGATTTTTGCATCTATATTCATGAAAGATATTGGTTCGTAGTTTTCTTTTCTGATGCTACCTTTGTCTGGTCTTGGTGTTGACCTTGTACAATGTGGTAGTAAGTATTCTCTCTGCTTCTATGCCCTGAGAGAGATTCTGGAGAACTGGTGTAATTTCTTTTTTAAATGTTCGGTAGAATTCACCAGTGAACTCATCTGGGCTTGGTGCTTTCTGTTTTTGAAAGTTTATTAATTGGTGATTCAATTTCTTTAGTAAATATAAGCCTATTCAGATAGTCTATTTTCTTGTGTGGGTTTTGGCAAATTATGTGCTCCAAGGAACTGGTCCATTTCATCTCAGTTACCAAACTTGGGGCCATAGAGTTATTCATAGATTTCCTTGATTACCCTTTTAATGTACATGAAGTCTATGGTGATGTCCCCTATTTTATTTCTGATATGAGTAATTAGAGTCCTCTCTTTTTTCTTAGTCTGGCTAGAGGCTTATTGACTTTATTCATGTTTCCAAAGAACCAGTTTTTGGTTTTGTTGATTTTCTTTATTAATCTCCTCTTTTAAATTTCATCGATTTCTACCCCAATTAGTAAATATTACAGCCGACCCTTGAATAATGCAGGTTGAAGCAGCACGGGTCCACGTAGGGCTGTGCATGAGCAGGCCAGCACAGCTGAAACCCGCATGGGGCTGACTTCAGCTTTATTCAGATTTCCTACTGTGCTGTGCGTTGGGGCCTGTAACCCCAGAGTTGTTCAAAAGTCAACTATATTTCTCCTGCTGACTTCGTATTTAACTTGTTCTTCTTTTTTTTCTAATTTTCTAAGGTGGAAACAAAGTATTAATTTTAGATCTTTCTCTTTTTATAAAATATGCATTCCATGATATAAATTTTCCCCCATGAACTACTTTTGCTGCATCTCACCAGTTTTGATAAATTGTGTTCTGATTTTCATTTGATTTAAAACATTGTTGAATTTCTCCTGAGATTTCTTCTTGGACTCATGTGTTACTTAGGAATGTGTCGTTTAATCTCCACATATTTTGGGATTGCCCAGTTATACCTCTGGTATTGATTTCTGGTTTCACCCCACTGTGGTCTGAGAGCAGAACCCCTTCTCTTGGCTGGGGGGCAGGGGAAGGTGGGGAGACCCAGCTGTCAGCCCTCTGACCATTGGCCCTAAAGCGAAGCCCATGGGTCAGGACCCTGACTTCACACCCAGGTCATGAGGCCAGGCCTCTCCCCCACAGGCAGCCCGAAAAGGCAGAGACCACTCACATCCACGGCAACCAGTCCATTCCCTCACCTGCACACAGCAAAGGAAAACCTTGGCACAAAACGCGAGAACCGAGACAACAGAGCAAACGGACTTAAAGGAGACAGGTAGCTCAAGTTAGAAAAGAGAACCCTAAGTAACTAAGAGATTGCATCCTTAAACAAACAAACAAACAAACAAACAAACAAACAAAAGGCTGCTTTCTGAGAATATGAAAGAATTCATGGACATTAAAAATATCGTCAAGCCCTGGCTGGCGTAGCTCAGTGGATTGAGTGCGGGCTTCAAACCAAAGTGTCTCAGGTTCGATTCCCAGTCAGGGTACGTGCCTGGGTTGCAGGCCATGACCCCCAGCAACCGCACGTTGATGTTTCTCTCTCTCCCTTCCCTCTCTAAGAATAAATAATAAAATCTTTAAAACAAACAAATAAACAAACAAACAAAAACACTGTTGTTTTAAAAAAATATATCATCAAAATAATAAGTTCCAAAGAAAGACTGTCCCAGTGTGTTAGATAAATCTCCCAGAATGCACAATAAGAGAAAAGGGAGGTGAATTAAGAGGAGATTGAAAAAATACAGATAGACAATATAAAAGACCTCCAATCTACCCATGGTTGCACCTATACAGTACCCAGAGAAATTAATATCAATAAAGACTCATACTTAAATATAACCTTAAATATAGCCTTTGGCCAAGGGCAAAGAAGAGATTCCTAATGCTTATGGGGTAGTATGTGGCAAGTTAGCCTTGCTGGTAAAAATCAGGTTGGCATTTGACTTTTTCATTGGGACGAGAGAGAACTACCTTCAGAGTCTGATGGAAATTAGTTTTGAACAAATAATTCTATACCCAACAAAAACTAGTGACCAAATGAGGGAGTAAAATGATAAAAATAAAGTTCTTAGCTGAATACATAATGCTTCTTGAAAGAATGGAGAATTTACTCCAATTTGGGGGGGGGGAGCAAAGGAAGACAAAGAATTCAAATAACAATTGACCAAACTCAGTGGCTCAATGCAAAGTAAAACTGGAAAAACAAAAACAAAATTCCTGCAATAAACAAAACTAGACACCCAGGAAAATGATGTGAAAAACCAGGCTTTCAAAGTTAGCAACCTGAATTAGATTACCTAGTCAGGAAGTTCTGGAAAGAATAACTTTAGGAAGAAAATAAACCTCCTTTGGAAGTGCTATAGATAACAGGTTATCTCAGTGAGAAAGTGCAAGTGTATGATAACGACACATTATAAAAACTCAGTGCCTTCCTTTTTCCACTTCTCCTTTCCCCTCCCTGGGCATGTGTGTTTCTGTTTCTGTTGGCACAGGTTAAATGACTTGGAGTCACATCACTTTTCTATCAGTCTAAACACATTAAAATGTAAGCTCTATGAAGGCAGAACTACCTTGTCTATTTTGATTATCTGTGCATTTCTAGCACTTAGAACAGTGCTGGCACGGAGTATGTAATCAATAAATGTTTTTTTATTTGAGTTGAAATTGATTATACAATGAATAATATTCATTTAATTAAAACATTCTAAGTTCTGGGCAATTTCAGACTTACTACACAGCCAAGACACAGAAAATGAGTTATATAAGACAGTGTAAATTCTATCCATTTTGACAGTGTAAAAGAAGCTATATAATGAACAGAAGGCGTGATACCAGGAGTGGCCATCAGAAGAAGACAGGGCTATTAAATCTGTCACTATCATAAGGGGAAATCAAGAGATACAGTCTAAAACTGATGGATTAGGTAATAGAGGGTTGACTATATTGTATAAAGTCAGAGAAGTATCTAACAGAATAATAAAAAAACACAATATATCTGGCAGTGGTTGTCAAAAAGAAGTATATATGAGCCAAGACCCTCATCTGTCATGAGGGGGCCATAATGTGTACTTTGGTGCTGAAACATCAAAACTAAGAGGGTAATAAATTATTACTGTGGAGGTTGGCCTCAGAAAGATTAAACATAGAACAATTTTTAGCTGTTACCTCTAGGGAACACCACAGAGAAAGACCTTTACTTTTTTTTTTTTTTCTAATTAGCCTCCATTACCACCTGAATTTTTAGTGCCCCTATTTTAAAAGTCGTATTTTTAATTTAAAAAACGGTTTCTAGAAAAGAGGAGAGTTTTTAGAACAGGGAAAAAAATGATCTAACAGTTTGTAATTATATACTGTCTACCAGCAAGGACCGTCAAACATTTTGCAAACAGTATCTGATGCTCAGCGTCAGAATCTACATTCGCCAGATGGAGAACTTCAGACAAAGATGGAAGCGACGCACCCATTTTCGGTGCATCTGCGACCACGCCAGTGACAAAACCCAGGCTTTCCTTCCCGGATTCGGAGTCCAAAGGCACATTTGGACTGAATCCCTCTTAGAAAACCACCACATATTGGTATGACGATAGCTGCGGAAAAAATCCAAACTAATCGACGGCGTACTCTGTGTTTAGGGCTTGGAAAAACGCCTGTATTTTTCCATCTAGTAACCCGGTGCCAAAATGCACATTGCCTGTCAAGCAAACAGCCAGGGCTTCTCAGAAGCACCTGATAGGAATATACATTATTTCCAGGGGATGGTGCCTGGAAAGATGAAAGAAATAGCGATTCCTGTAAGAACCGCAATGAATATTTAAGGTTCATTGTATATATAAAGGTTTCTGCCGTTTCGTGGCCGCTTTGGAAACTATATATAGAGCAGGAGCTTGATAAGTAATTCTGATTATTCTGCCATATGCCTCTGTTATTGATTCAGACCACTGGCACAAGTGGAAAGCAGGAGAAATGTTTGATTTGGCATTATTTTACCTATTGGCTTTACTCTTAATGTGGGTTTTTTAATATATACTCTTTTTTGGGGGGGGGGCTTTATGTATTTAAAACGAGAGGGGAGAGAAGTGAGGAGTCATGAAATGATTCTAGTAGATTCTTCTTGTTTTGTCAGTAACGTTGCGTCCTCCTTCCATCCTAGCCCCCAAACGACACGCTGATACTTTTGGAAACAGGTCGGATTATGATGGAGTGGAAAACTGCTGTGTCCCCGGCCCGTTCTTCTCCAGCCGTAACAGCCTCCCAGAAAACCAGGCACGCTCCTCCTTCAGAGTCTGTGTACGTGCCGCTCTCTCCAGCCAGAAGGCTCTTCCCTGACCCACCCCACCCCCGATAGCTGCAGTGCCTGGGTCCCTAAGCCCCTACAGATCTTTTCTTGAGTGTGACCTTCTCAGTGATAGCCTGTCCAGACGTACATAGTGCAATCTCCTATCAGTTCCTATTCCCCCCCTTCAACGTTAACTCTCTCCTTAGCATTTGCTGCTTTCAGCTATTTTAGATGTTTCTTGTTTTTCTTGCTTGCTGTCTAGCTCACTTGCAAGCTCCTCAGGAATAGGGACTTTTGCCTGCTATTTACTACTATACCCCCACGCCAAGCAGAGAGCCTGCATATAAAGGTAACACAATACATATTTATCAAATAAGTGAGTGAGTGCATGTACATTCTTCAAGGAACGGCAGAGCTGGTGGGGAAATGCTTTTTTACATTTTTTAAATGGGTGAAGTTAAAACTCCCCGAGTTTTATTTATTTTCTCTAACTTCTCTCCTTGCCCTCGTTGCCCTCAGCTCTGGTCTGCACGGTCCAACGGTGGAGCTCGGGTCCAGACTCGTACCTCTGCCCCTGCTCCCGCTCCCTACAGCCCCTTCTCTCCATCACAGGTAATGTAGTCTTTTAAAAAGGAGAACTCCTTTCACCTAGCCCCCCACCCTCCCTCCCCTCTGGATTAAGAAGCACAGATTAGCAGCTGCACAACAGTCGTGGGGATGTAAAGGACAGCACAGGGAATGTAGTCAGCAACGCTGCGATAATGACGTAGGGTACCAGGTGAGAACTGGAAATATTGGGGGAACACTTTGCAAAGTACAAGGTCTGTCCAGAAGGTGTCCAGCCATGTCATATGAACAAAATAGATAGTCATTTATTGAAGAAGACACACGATACAAGAAAGTCCATACCCATGGGAGTGATGGCTCCTCCTAGTCACGGGCGCCTCCCGTGTGCCTCACGGGGTGGGACCTGACCCACCGTGGCAGCTGGGAGGGCTGACAGGAGAAACAACACACAGCGTACTGAGAGTGCGTGCTCCCTGCCAGCACGTGGTGCTTTTCAGCATTTAATCTTTAAAATAACCCAGGAGGGAAATCCCACTGCTTTCCTTGTTTTACAGGCGAAGACTGAGTCTCCAAGGCCAGTGATGGCCCAGTTTCACACCATCAGTAACCCAGATTTTAAACTCCAGTCTTTCTGACTTCCAAACCGATTGTTATCTATTCTACCTCACCCGACCCGGTTCTCCCATGACCACTGGAGTGATGATTATCACTGTTTTGTGGCTGTAAATGCCGGTTTGGGGAGGTAAAGGAACACACTTGAGACCACCCCATTAGTAAGTGACAGAGCAGGGGCCTTCGATCTAATATTCCCCTACTTGGTCCCCCACTGTGGGCCTCCCATGTAATTGGGGGACATCCCGAATTGTTTGTCAGCCAGAAGAAAACTTAGTAATGAACCCTAACTGCAGACATAAGGGAAGCCAGCAAACCTTCAGACTCCACGGCTTGGTCCAATGACGAAACACGCATGTTCAGAGCTACTTCTTATAAGCCGAGTGCAAGCAGAAGTGTTTGGGTCTCCTGCTGAGGAAAGCTCTCTGAGAGAAGGCAAATCCCTCCGTGAGAAGTTTCATGATAACTTAGCATCAGAAAGTGATCCTCTCAAGATGGCAGAGTCCAGTGGGAATGGAGAGGCTGAAAATCTAAGAGAGGAGAGAAGGAGGAAGAAGTCCACAGGGGGGCAACCAAGAGGGGAGCAGCGGGGCCCGTGAGCCTTGTGGAGGCCCAGGGCAGGGTTCCTCCGAATTGGAGGGAAGGAGCCAGGACCAAAACCGTGCAGTTCTCGCCTTCTGGCGAAGTCCCCCAACTGGTGATGATTAGCAGCTCTAAGCAGGTTTTCCGAGTGGCAGGGCATTGGTTTCAGAGTTCTGCGAAGCTACATCAGCAGTCACGTGATCATGTGGGCCTCACATTACTGGGGCAGGGGGCTGCCAACATGATGGGATTTGGGTGGTGGCCAAAGACCATCACCCCACAAATATCTCCGAAGCCTCTTTATAATGACAGATGGTGCAATTAAGTGAAAAGACGATGCAAGGTTTTGAGACAACAGATGAATTTATGGGCCCTCTCTTTTGTCACACACAGTTTTTGAACTTCAATTTGACTTGCTTCTATGAACCTTTTCCAGATACCCCCATGGCACCAAGGCCACTGCCCTCAGTACAGCCCACGACATTTCCTTTGATCAAGCATCTGGAGACGGGGCTGACACATCCTGGGGCTGGGCCTGCAGTGAGAACTACCCACAGTCCTCCGGGTGCCAGGGACAGAGAACTGCCTCCCCAACAAAGTACGTCTGCAAGAAGAACTAGGGCCATTTTTGTTCTCTTTCTGTACTTTCTTTCCTTCACCCCATCCACGAACCAGGAAGCCTCAGTGTCTTCTGGACTCTTCTGCCCCACAGAGTCCTGCCTGTTGCTACTGACCACACAGCAAACTGCCCCGAGTCAGCAGGCCTCAGATATGCACGCAGCTCTCCAAACCGGGGCTTCGAGGAGACCACAGCTGTCTTCCGGAGGATGCGGCAGCTGCTCTGGAGCGAGCGGCACAGAGTACACTAGGCAAAGGTTACTATTCCCAATGCTCAGCTTGCTGTCAGGCCGATCCGGGGCAAGCTCCTGGGGAGGGGAGGAGGATGGTTCTTCCCGGTGCCTGTTTGTAGACACTCATCTTCCCAGTTTATCCTTCAAGCAATGCCTTGCAGGAAAGGAGCAGTATCCCCCGCACAGCGTCGGGAACTCTGGGGCTTCGCACAGACGTGTACAAAATGCGGAGACCGCAGCCAAGAGAAGAGAGTGGGAAGGAAGGGTGCAATGGGAGAGGCTGGAAGGTGCCATTAATTGCAGCTCAGTGGGGATGGGGAAGGAAGCATAAGTCAGAAGGGAGCTCCAGAGTGAAAGCAAACAGGAAGGTAGAATGAGAAAGTCCCTGGAGGAAATGACTCAGTGGTTTGGAAAGAGAGGGCTCCAGCAGGGGCCCCTCCTGGAGGGAGGGAGGGGAGGGCAGGGCTGCCCCTCTCTTTGGTGCCACAACCGAGCACCCAGCCTCATCCCCCACATTTCCCTGGAACCGGGTTTGGAGAGGGGGTCCTCCGGGCAGGCTCTGCTGTTTCCTCGCTACCAGACTGACTCTCAGTATGGGAGGGGGTGCTGAGGCCCCGGGCTCCAGAATCCGCTGGGTGAAGGTGCTGGGATACTTGGGGCTGTGCCCTGCAATGAGGGTTGTGCCATGGTTCTTCCAGCGGCTGGACAGAGAACACTCTCCCCCAAAACCAATGCCGATAAAAGAACTAAGGCACGGTGATTCCCACGACCCTGTTACGTCAGAGAGGGCGGGCACCTCAGGGAGGGGATGCATTTTCTGATTCGAACACCAGAACATTGCCTCTGACCAAAGAAGATCTGGCTTCTGAATTTGTGTACAACAAATGCCTTAACATGGTGTAAAATGAACTCCTACTTAGTCATACATGTAACGAAATGAATTTATGAAACACCCGAGTGCGGCATGAAATTGGAAGTGTCCTGGAAAATCTGACGCGAATGAATGCTGTGTTTTGAGCTGAAGACACTGTGTGTTTGAGCTGAAGCGTATCTGAGAAGAGCTGGAGAACAAAACTCTTTACAAATCACGAATTCATTAGTTTCTTCATGAATCAGCCGTGGGGGGAACAAGGGGACAGCATGTTCCCTCTGTGGGGTGGGGGGGGGGGAGGGGCTGAAGTCCCTAACACAGCTGGAGTGAAAGGACTTGGGCGCGGGGACCAGGGGCCTGCACTACAGTTGATGCCCCGACTCCAAGTCCTGGCTGGCTCAGGCGAATGTGGGTCCCCCGTCTGCACAGTGCGGACAGGACTGAGCCTGCCCAGTGGCTGGGAGGATTCCAGCCGACGCCCATTGGGCACCTGCTCCAATACCAGGCATGCCCTCACCCACACCGACCCCCTCTCAGGGATGTATGGAAAGAGGCTCAGTCATTCATAAAAATCTTGCAACTTAGCAAGCGCTTGGGAACACCTTCGGAGGCCCGGTGAGGCCTGTCCCTTCTCCCCCAGGCAAGTGGGTGAAGGGAGAACACCAGCCTGCCTGGGGCTCAGGGTCCACCATGGACCAGTGATGGGCTGGCCCTTCCCACGGCTGGAAAAGGGCCCGATGGGGAGCTGAAAACGGTCTGGGAGGGAAGACAGTTTCCCGTGGAATGAGGGGTCAGGGCCCGGTTGTTCTGGAAGAGCAAGGACGGTGAGAAGGGGGGAGTAAGCACAAATGAAGGTGGAGAGCCCGGTGCATTTTGTCCGACCCCAAGGACCTGCCCCCCCACCAGAAAGAACACGGGAGCTTCCAGGGTGCCGCCAACGATCCCCCCAGCAACTTCCCAGCCTGAGCTGACCCGGCAGGCTGCTCCTTCGGCGACTTAACAGGGCATTTTAAAGCCACTCACCAGGGCCCTCCTGCAAGGGGAGCGGGGAAAACGTGTCATTTCCAACCAAGCCCAGCTTTCAATGCTGTCACTTCTTCATGCCCTGGCTTTTTCTAAAAAGGTCTCTGTCTTTTGAATTTCGTCATCTTCACCACTTGCTTCAGTGACTCTGAACTTGGCACACGGCTCCATGGCTTTGCTGCTCTCTGAGTCATGGGCTTTGGCCTGCCTTATGCAGCAGGGTGTGGAGTCCGGCCTCAGAAGGAGGCTGCCAGAGCTCCCTGTCCCCTTACCAGGGCGGGCCGGTGGCGGGCATGGCCAGAAACACACTCCCTTCGCCCGGGTCTCTTCTCTAATTCTAAATGAGCTGTGAAGATAGTTCTCAGCCCAGATCATGGCCACCTCACAGTCAGTGCAGATTAATACGTATGTGGGCACCTACTGTGTGTCGGCATGAAGGGGATTCCTAGGTGAGGACCCTTCCTTTCCATTCTCCAGGGCCTTGCTGCCTATAGTGGAGCAATAGGGTCTGTATGGGGTCCAGAGGAGAGACTGGGCTGTGGGTAGAGGCAGACTAGCACAGTGGAAACAGTTCACTGTCCTCGGCTCATTCTGAAGTTCCTGAATACCAGGTATGCACCATGCGCTTCTCAACACCCTGCGGATGCAACGGGGAAAGCTCGGGACTGGAGGTCAGACAGAGCGGCACGCAAGCCCTGGCTCTGACGCCGCTCACTGGGCTTTGAGATAAGTCCCTCCAACTCACTGAGCTACAGACGTGTCGTTTTAAAGATGCAATCATAACAAGGATAACATTAATCACATTATCTACTTCACAAAGTTCTCATGAAATCAGAAGTAGTCACGAAAGCGAGGACCTCGTCCCTGGCTCACAGCTGCAGCCTCCGTGTCTGGCACCCGAGTACCCGATCCACGTTTGCTTGATGCGTGAAGGAAACTTGGGTCTCGGTTTCCCATTGCCATACCTGCTGGCGCTCAAATACCAATTTGCCCGATTTCTTCTAAATCCAAGTTCTTCCTCTAGTTGGTCGTGGTTGGTACGGAAGATGGTAATTTTCAAAGATGACCACCACAGTATACACCCCAGTTCACAGGCTCCTCCTGCAAACCACTGTTGATACCACTCTCCCTGGGGAGTATGTCTGTGGTCTCTCTTCCTGAATCTCAGCCGGCCTGCAACTCAGATGGGACCACACTGTGTGACTCCCAGGACTAGGCCATACAAGGTGATAGAGTGTTTATCTTACCTCATTCTGTTGGGTCTGTCCCTCTGGGAACATAGCCCCGTTATGGGGAGACACCCAGGCCACACAGAAAGGCCACAGATGGCTGCCCTGACACACACCTGAGCTGAGGTCCCAGCTGAGGGCCAGACCCAACGTCCAGACGTGGGGGAAGACTCTGAAATGACTCCAGCCCCAACTATCGTCTGAATGCAGCTATAGGAGAGACCCCAGCGAGAACCACCAAGCCCGCCAGCCCACCAAGTCCATGGGAGATGATAATACAAATAATTGCTCTTGTTCTAAGCCACTCAGTTTAAGGATAGCTTGTTCCAGAGCTGAACCAGATGGGACATGGTGTCGCTCCCAGATCTGATTTCCAGTCTCTGCACACTCACGCCCATCCGTCGCCCTCCGCTCCCCAAGAACTCGTCCCCTCCTTACTAAAGTCTCGCAAGCAAGAAGCCCTCTCTTCCAGCCTTCAGCCTCGGGTGATGAGACGAAAACTGGTCCTCCCCCAGGACTGTGCGTAGAAAAAAGAATACATACATATTTCAAGATTTTCCTATCATCACAATTTAGAATTTGTCCAAGATTCGGCCACACTTGAGATTCGTGGCTCACGAGAGGCCGGTTAATCCCCCCTCACGGGCTGCTGAGAATTCCAAAGACGGCTTCTCCCTCATCAAAGCCGTCCCGAATGGGCGGAGACTCCCTAAAGGAAAGAGATGAAAAAGAAAGGTTGCCATAGGTGTGAGCAGACCTGTAGAACGAATTCCTAGAAGTGGAACTTTCAGGTCAAAAGGCTCGTGAGTTATCATTTTCAGACTGAAAACTGTACCAATTTTTACTCCCGCCAGCAGCGTATCAGAGGGCTCGTTTTCCTATACCCTTGTGAGAATGGGTTTTTAAACTTTGCCAGTTTTATAGATGAGAAAATAAAATAAAATGTGTACCTAACTGTGAACAAAATTGATGACTCGCCCCAGACAGCTGGATGAGTGAGCTTCCCTCCATGGTCAGCCTTCTCAGCCCCGGCCCTCGGCCCGTCCCTGCTGGCAATCCCTCTCCCACAGCCCTGGTCCTCTGGAAAGCCAGGCTCTGTACGCCCCTGGTCCAACCTCCCTCTGCAGCTGGGGCGACCTCCCATAAGGCTGCTCAAACACTCCGCCAAACAGTTCTTACTCGAGGGTGAAGGGCCAACCCAGGAAGGCCACTACCTCAGTGGGCTGTGGCTGGGCCCACTCTGGGGTGGGGGGGTGGGGCGGAGCAGCATAGTTGTAAGGGGCCCAGTCTCTTTTGGACATGTAGCGAGAAGGATGCACAGGGGGCTGGTGGAGGCTGAAGAGTCCACCACGGAGCCGGATGGGGCAGCTGAGAACGGGGCAAGGCGTCACGTTGCCTCAGGAGCACTGTGTGAGAGAGCCTTAAGCCTTTTATATTCCTCCCCCACTTCCCCACTCCAGAACCTCCTCCACCTCCTCTGCAGCTGCCACTCCTGGGATACGTTTGAGCCACTAAAAGCATGGGTCCCTGGGACCGACGCCCTGGGAAAACCCTGCCTCTTTCCTCTCCACCATCTCATTTGAAGCTTGGCTGGAGGGCCAGCTCGCAGCTTAACAATAAAAACCAGAAAATCCACTTACTGCCCTTGGTTTCCCACGAACCAGTGGTGGAGCAGTTGCATTTGCACAAAACGGCATGTACGAAAATAGGCGGTTTGAAATATTCCTGGCAGATGGTGCTAAATATAGCCTCGGTGACAGATCGGCCCCATCGGGCACAGCTCTCCCGAGCGTTAAGACCGTGCTGGAGCCAAGAAGCTTCTCTTTGCTGGAAGACTGTGGCAACAGCACCAGGAGCTCACCACGCTGGAGAGCTGCTGAGATTTAGGGAAGGGAAGAAGTACCTCGGAGAGAGAACCTCAGGGTGAGATGCTCCCAAATCCCACAAGTGCTGGAAAGAAAAATCAGTGCAGACGCGAAATGCTGATGAACTGGAGTTCATTTACTGGCCCCCTGGAGGGGTCAGCTACTCTTTTAAATGCTGTCTTCCATGAACAAAAATCGGCTGGACGGAAGTACAGGCAGTATGTACAATGGTGAGGGCAGAGAGCCCTGGTTTTACTGTAGGAGCTTGGTCAGGTGACTTCACCTTTTGGTGCACCAGGTTTTTCGCCTGCAGAATGGGATGATGGGTAATACCTATCTCCTGGGAAGATGCCATAATGTATGTAAAAGCCATGCCCCATGCCCGGGACAGAAGTACTGTGCCTTGGATGGCAGCTCGTTCATTCAATGGACTAGGGAGGAGGGAGAGCTACCTAACATGGCTGAGGGGTTTTAAGGCTTGGAGGAACATTTTGGGTGAAAACAAAGCCAATATTAAAAATAAAGTCAGGTTGCAAATTCTTAAATTGTTTCCATACCCATAGAATTGTGTGTGGAATGGGCAATAGCATTAAGAGCTACCAGTGAGGGCATCACGCAGTACGTAGGATGTGGAGTGAGAGAAGGAGGCTGGCTTCCACGGAAGGGAGGGGACGTTTTGGAGAGGCTCCGCCATCTTCAAAGGGAAGGAAAACCTCTTTCTTCCTAACTGATAAGGACTAGGACTTTGAACACTGTGAAATTTGCTATCTGACTTTCACACAGTAAAGCGTGTTAAAAAACCAGGAGGACTGTCTCTTAAATATAGATGACAGCCCCTGCCAGTCTGCGCAGCGAGGGGCCTGGAAGGTGGTCCCGTGTCCTGGCTCCGTCTCTGCTGCAGGCTGTGCTCCGCTGTGGCTGTGCCTCTGGCCTCCTTCTATCCGGGTTCGTTCCCTCTGCATTTTGGAGTCAGCAGTCCTGAGGATGTTATGCCCTGGGTGTGGCAAGGACCATGTCACACACGTGTCCCTACAGTAAAAGTGGAGCCGATTCATCCCTCACTGCCTAAGTGTCCTTGTGAATGGCATGGTGAGTGAGTGCCTCCTTTTTTTTTTTAAGATTTTATTTATTTATTTTTAGAGAGGGAAGGGAGTAAGAGAGAGAGAGAGAGAGAGAGACATCAATGTGCGGTTGCTGGGGGTTCTGGCCTGCAACCCAGGCATGTACCCTGGCTGGGAATCGAACCTGGGACACTTTGGTTCCCAGCCCGTGCTCAATCCACTGAGCTATGCCAGCCAGGGTGAGTGCCTCCTTTTAAGAAGAAAGCACCAACTATTCTTCAGAAGAAGGCTTGTTTTCTTCAAGTCAAAACTCACAGTTTACACTGCGCATCATTGCTGGGGTTTTGGTAGAAACTGCTACGAATTCTCCTCCAATGCTCTCTGAACCCCTTGTGTCAATGGGGTGCAAAAGAGTCTCATAGACAAATGGAGAAATAAGGAAAGGACACTTTCATTTCTGAGACAACCAGACCTGTACTGACCAGCAGCAGGCTCCCCAGGGCGTATAAAAGCAGGAATCACCAGATGCTTTTCTCATTCCTGCTCAAGGAACTCATACACATGGATATGATGATTTTTGTATGTTTATGGCATTCTCTTACTTTTAGGATCATTTGTAAGGACATTATAAAAATTCCTGCACTACTAATGAAAGTAAATCATCTTGCTGGGCCTTTGAAGCCCTAACAAAAATTCCATTAGAGTTAAAAATGGCAATAACATTGTTGAGTGTGCAGTCTAGTGTGATAGTAAGATGTGAATATAATAAAACTTGATGTACATTCTACCCTGAGCATATGTCTGCCTGACACATCTCACCATCGATTACCCTGAAGCTTCTCAGGAAATGTTTTTACCTAGCCCAGGAATTCTAAAACTTTGCTGTGAATCAAAGTCAGACGCAACTGATTGAACATGTTCCTGGACACCACCCTGGGCCCACTGAATACGAGGGGTGGGGCTGGCTCACATGCATTTATACCAAGTTTTCCAGGTGGTTTTGACACACAGCACAGCTTGAGAACCGTGTCTGATGTGTCTTAACACTTCTGGCATCTGGCATACAGCACACACTTCACATACAGGGGTGGGAAAAGGCAGGTTTACAGTGGTGAGTACACGAGTTTATTCTTGTGTTATTATTTATTTGTTATTTCTTCTGTACAAACAACTGTAAACCTACTTTTGCCCACTCTGTCCATATGATGGATGAATGAATGAGTGAATCAACTAGCATACATACACTTACAAATAAATCTATTTTTGAGTCTAAAGCAATAAAGTAAAAATGCATTGGGAATTTACTGCCGCAAACATTAAACACAAAAAGAAATCATCTTATTTCCAGGAAGGCCATACTGACAACCTAACTTGTTTGAATAATGCTGACTGTCACGTTTCACTGATATGGAATATTCAAATTACCATTGGAACACCAAAAGTCATGGGTGGACCACAAGGTCATCAGGAAAAGGTATGCCACACTTAGAGGGAAACACAAGAATCAGAGTAAAGTAATTTTCAGAAAAACACAGCATCTTAACACAAAAATCTCCATCTGTCCAGTGTTCTAGGTACCTCTGACTGAGAGCTATTTATCTAGTCTCACGCACAACTTCAGTATCATCCACTTAACGAGAATTTATAATTAAATGACAGGGACTTTACTAGGAGTTAGACTCCCCCAGAGCAGGGTATGTGGTGAGAACTGCAAGCTTTCAGAAAGCTGACACGTACCTTCCCACATTGCACACCCTCCCAGTTTTCCTGCTACCTCTGCCTCCTCCTGCTCCTCCTCTGCCTTTTCAGGCTTGTTACCCCCCTCAGCTGCTACAAGTTAAATTCCTCAAAGCTTTGACCTAGGCACTCTCCTCCTCTTAGTCTCCAGGGCACATGATCTATCCCTATAGCTCTGATTATCATATATTTATGTATACACCCGCCCAGACCTCTCCTCTGAGCTCCAGGTGGTGATACAGACCCTGTAAGAACAATTCATAAAACTTAGACCTAGCTTCAATGAGTGAAAGAAAACTATCAGTCAATGTTTTATTTTGCACTGATTAAGCATATAGATGATGAAGTTATCTAACATGCCAGATACTTGTAGCGTATCTCGATATCATGTGCCAAGCACTCAGTAAAATTACATGCTGTGTTTTTCCTCTGATGTTGTTGTATAACAGAGCCCTCCAAAGCACGATAAGCATAAAATTGCAAAGCTGTATCTAATGCCAACCATGCTAAGCTGAAAGGATGTTTGGCCGGGATCCTGAACATCCGATCTTGGCCCAGCCACCCGTGGCTGCCCCTCTCAGGTTCAGGAGGGAAAAGTACATATGCAGGGGAAACTGCTCTGTTTATCTCTCTGGAATGTTAGCCCCTCCTGCTCTCTCTACTTGGGAATTAACCCCAATGGCCTGCACAGAGCCACAGGGATTCCTTTGCCCGAAGCAGTCAGCCAAGTAGCTGGGATCCATATGAAGCCCAGTGGCCCAGCTCCTCAAGACCTACATCCAGTCCTGGTCCCCAGGTATCTACCACTTCAGTGACAAGACAATGCAAGAGAGATAAACCCAATGGGAAAACATGAAGGGAAAGATAGAACTTTTACCTTTGGCCAGAAGCATAGTTACCTCTTATATCCTCCACCCTTTGCCTTGACTCTATCTGAGTACTCCACCAATATTGACCTGCTTTGCCTCCATAGAGTAAGGATGAGGAGTTTTGCCCTTACCTAGGAGAACAGGAGGTGCCATTTGTTTGGTGGTGGATATATTCATCCAACAAATATCCGTGAGTGACAAACATGTGCCAGGCATTGCTATGGTGCTAGGGATGGAGCAGTGATGAAGAACAGCAAGAACCCCTGCCATAATGGAACCCATCTGGTCTAGCGTGTAAGTAAAATACATACTGGGTCAGATAAGATAAGTTCTATGGAGAATAATAAAGCAAGGAAGGGGCACAGAGAGTGCAAAGCTGTTTCAATAACCTAAGCGAGAGATGACAGTGCTCAAAAACGACAGTTGAAGATTCTAACGCTCCAGTCTCAGTGACTGATAGGACATGCAGACACCAAGCATACAGAAGCTTCAACAACACTTGATCTCGCTGATGATAATAATACATTCCCAGTGACAGAGGGATAGACATTTTCTTCAAATACACATGGAACACTCTCCAGAATAGACCATATGTTAGGTCATAAAACAAGTTTCAATAAATGTAAGAGGTTAAAAATCATGCAAAGTATGTTCTCTAACTGCAAGTCAGATTAGGAATCAACAACAGAAGGAAATTTTGGGAATTACCAAATACTTAGAAATTTAAAAAACAACACTTCTAAATAACTCATCTGTCACATAAAAACACCAGAAGGAAAATTTTAAAATATTTAGAGGTGAGCAAAAATGAAATTTTAACATATCCAAATTTATCAGATGCAGCCAAAGCAGTGATTAAAGGGAAATATATAGCCATAATACCTATATTAGAAAAGAAGAAATGTGTCAAATCAGTAACTTAAATATCCACCACAAGAAACTAGAAATAGAAGAGCTGACTAAATCCAAAGCAAGCAAAAGAAAGAAAATAATAAAGATTCAAGTAGAACACAATGCAATAGAAAACAATATAGAAAAATCAATGAAATCAAAGTCAGTTCCTTGAAAAGATCAGCAAAATTGATCAATGTTTAGTAAGACTGACCAAGAAACTAAAAAAGAAGACACAAATTAAGAGAATCAGAAAAAAAGAGAAGAATCCTTACCATCCTTACAAAAATTAAAAGTTTACAAGTGAATATTATTAACCACTTTGTATCAAATCAGACAATTTATGTAAAAGGGAAACATTTCTAGAAAAACACAAATTACTGAAACTGACTTAAGAAGCATCGAAAATCTGAACATACCTATAATAAGTAAAAAACATTTTTCAATTAGTAATTTAAAATCTTCCCAAAAATATAAAGTCAGGCCCAAGTGGATTTACTGGTGATTTCTATCAAATGTGTTAAAAATAATTCTAATTCTTTACAAAGACCAAGAACAGAGCATAAGGAAACACTTTCAAACACACTCCATGAGTCCAGTATTAATTACCCTGATACAAAAGTTGAAGACTACTTAAAAAAAGAAAACCACAGAGCAACATCTCTAATGAAAATCGATGCAGAACTCCTTCAAATGTTAACAAACTGATCCAGCAACATATTAAAAAAATTATATGCCATCACCAAATGGAATTTTTAGCATTTAGAAATCAATTAGTGCAACACACCGTGTTAATAGAATAAAGGGCAAAATCGACATGATCACCTCAGTAGACAGAGAAAAAAAATTTCACAAAATTCAGTAATTATTTGTGATAAAAACAGCAACAAACTAGTAATATAAGGAAACTTCTTTAACCTGGTAAAGATAATCTACAAACAACATACAGCTAACATCATGTCTAATGATTGAAGATTGGAAATAAGGCAAGGATAACCACACTTACTTCTTTTATTCTACATTGTACCAAACTTCCAGTCAGTTTAAGAAGTCAAGTTAAAAAATAAAGGCAGCCCATATCCCGTCCAACTGGAAGAAATAAGACCACCTTTACTCACAGACAACATGATGTTGTATGCAGAAAAATCTAAGAAATCCACACATAAAAAGATCTATTAGAACTACTAAACAAATTTAGCAAGATCACATGATGCTGGGTCAATGCCAGACACTGGTGGGTAGACCAGTTGAAGTTGATAGTGATCAAATCATGACAATGATCAGATCGAGCCAATAACTGAAAACAACCAATGTTATATTATGCAGGAGACAGCCGACATACTCAAAATATCCAAATTAATAAAGTTATTGGTGAAAATGAAAACTGTGTCTCTTTTTACAGATTAAAAAAAAACATGGACTTTTTGGCCAACCCAATATTTCTGGTTGAAGACAGGGCAGTCACCCCAGCTGGCTCTTATTGTGTTGACTGCTGTCATTCTTTTTATTTGACAATCTAAAGTTAAAGAGGTGAGCGCCCCTGATTTCATGGGCAGGTATTGCATGTTTGAAAAATTCTTGCGGCACCTTGGTTGAAAACTGCGGCACCAGGGAGATGCAATTTAAAACCAAACTTAAGTGCTACTCCATAGAATGGCTGTGATCACAGGCAGACAACAGCGAGAGCTGAGAGTTGGAATGGATGTGGAAACATGAAAATCCTCCTACCTGTGGCAGTGGGAAGTTGTAGAGCCCCTTGGAAAACAGTCTGATGGCTTCCTCTGAAGTGAAACATATTCACAACCCTGTAGTTCCACATCTCGGTACCTAAGTAAGAGAGATACAAACATATGTCCCAGGAAGACTTACACATTAAGTCTTACCTTAATGTGTAAGGTAATGTGTAAACCTTACACATTAAGGTTTACAGCAGAATTATTCTTAATACTCCAAACTGGAAACACTCCAGATGTCCTCTGATGAGGGGGTAACCAAATGTGGTTTGTCTGGGCAATGGAATACTATTCAGCAATAAAAAGGAGCAAGCCACCAATACATGCTACAACACAGACGACCCTCCAAAACAGGATGCTATGTGAGAGAAGCCACATGCAGAACACTATCTATTGTGTGGTTCCATTCCTGTGAAATGTCGGGGAAAGGCAAATCTACAGGCATAGAAACAGGGCAGTCATTGCCTGGGATTGCAGGTGGGAGCAGAATCAACTGCAAATAGGCACACAAAACGTTTTATGGTAACGGAGATGTTCTAAAACTGGATCATGATCATGGTACACATTTCCAGACATTTACTAAAAATCATTGAATTGTACACTTACAGTAGGTGGATTTTACAGTATGGAAGTTATACCTTACTAAAGCTGTGGGGAAAAAGGAGGTGATGGCACCTTAAATCCTAGGGCTGCAGAGGGGAGGTGATGAAAAGCAGCATCAGCAGATGGTGGAAGACCTCATGCTCACGGGTGGGTAGAGTGGAGAGATCACCTATGAATATGGGGACTGGCTTAAGCGATTACGGAGAAGCCCTACAACCTGCCGCCCGCACCAGCCTGACAGCTCACTCACTACCAGGGCCCTGGTTTAGTCCACGGCCTGCTGGGAGACCACCCACAGTGTCAAGCTCTGTGTCTCGCCCATGGACTCCCACTCAGTGTAAAAATCTTTGCAGACTGCTTTCCCACTAAAATTTGTTTTTAAATACCAGAAAAAGAAAAACAGGACAATCATAATATACAGCCCCTACATTCCTGTCCCATCAGCAACATGCAGCTTTTTCTCTTTTCTTTTATTGCACACGCCCCCTCCCCTATCCTCCGCCCACACATTCATTTTTCTTGCTTGCCTTTTTGTACTTAGTTTCCAGTCCGAAGTGTCAGAGCTGGGGCTGGAGATTCTGTATTCCGTTCATTAGTGTCATTGCAGAAGCCATCACGTCTTCCTGAGCTCATTCATCATCCCCCCTCTTCTCTTGACATCATTTTAAATATGCAAGGTCTCATCCCCAGCTTCGGGGTCCCAGCTGCAGTCAGAGCTAGCCTGGCCTGCAAGAGCAAATAAAGGAAAGATTGCAGGAATGCAATGTTGGGACATAGTCTGCCTTGGAATTGTCCATTTATTATTTCATGTATGCGAACAACTTTTACTAAGTAATGTGTGAAGGTCACTGTGGAGATGCACCAAGGAATGCTAAGATATAATACAGTTTTTAGCTTCAAATACTTTGTTTTGCCGTGTATAATGCACACAAAAACGTGGATGCACCTTATACAAGGGATTATTACACCCATGTTTAATGCACATTCTTATTTTTCCTTCAAAAATTGGGGCAAAAAAGTGTGCATTATACATGCAAACTATGTAATTTACCCCCAAGGAGCGGAAAGGAGAGAGCTATGAAAGAACAGGCAGGAGACAGTAAGCCCCTGAGTGAGTGGCGTTTTCACAGAAGCACCAGGTCACCAGCTGCTGTAGTCAGAGGAGGTCTCGGGGGGGGCGGTGGCTGGGTGGTGGCATCTGAACTGGGCCTTGGAGGATGAGCAAGGCTTTGAAAAAACAGAGAACGGGAGGCAGGGAAGAAGGAATCCTAGGAGGAGGGAACAGTATGCACAAGACTATGGTGACAGAGCTTAAATCAGGCTTGAGGATGATAAAGGTAATTTTTATTAAATTATGCAAGAGGATGATAAAGGACCTGCAAAATGCAGGATACCCCAGTGCCAGGCCCACAGATCTAATCCAAGGTCAGCCTGCCCTAGAAATACCTCACTGTCAAGAAACCCAACACCAGTCACAACGCTCCATCCAACTCCAGTTCAGGGAGTTGACCTTGGAAAACGGGAACTGCCAGCCTCTCCAGGAAGGGGCCGACCTCCCAGCTGGTGTGGCCCTGCCTCTGAGGGCCTCTTCCAATGCTCCATAAAACTCACTCTTGCCCTGGCTGGCGTAGCTCAGTGGATTGAACATGGGCTGCGAAACAAAGTGTCCCAGGTTCGATTCCCAGTCAGGGCACATGCCTGGGTTGCAGGCCATGACCCCCAGCAACCGCACATTGATGTTTCTCTCTATCTCTCTTTCTCCCTATCTCTCTTTCTCCCTCCCTTCCCTCTCTGAAAATAAATTAAAATCTTTAAAAAAACTCACTCTTGCTCATAATCCCTTAAAAAAGAGGCTCATTGCATGTGAGTCACTGTACCCCCCAAATCCATGGACTGTTTTCCCTTGAATAAAGGACACCAAATTTTTGTCATTTGACGAGGACATCACCGAGCTCAGGGCCCCTTCATCAGAAGTGCCCAGATGACCATGGGAATTCACTCCAACCCAGGCAGGGCAAATGAAGCACGCACAGGAGATGGTGACCATCAGAGTGGTCATCTGACATGCAGAGAAGTGACCCAAAAGGGGACCGTAACCCAAGAAATAACTCATGGGAAAACAGAGCCATTCCCAGAAACACTGTTTTTAAGTAAAAAACTATAAAGAACTAAAAAACACACCCTGGTGGAATGCTGCACAACTATTAAAAATAATAAGTTGCGCAGTACAAACAACGCTTACATACAGCAGTATAAAGTGGAAAGCCACAGCTAATGACATCAAAATTAATTTATGCATCTGTGTCTAAATGCTGGGCACTGCTGTAAAAAACCCCGCAACCCAGGACATCGGAACCTTTATGAATGTGTCCTATCCCAACTGACACGGACCGTGCACCCACATGACTACGGCTCTCTGGTAAGCCCACTCGGTCGTACCACTTCTGTGTGTACTGCCTGCACCAGCCTCACACCTCCCTCCTCTCTCCAAACAGACTCTCGCTCTGCTTGCCTGAGTCGGGCAACCCCACCCCTCCCCTTTCTCGTGTTCCAGCCACACAGGCCTCTTGAGTCCTTAAATCTGCTCAGTGCTGTCCTACCTTGAGGCCTTCCGCTATGCATTTCCTGCTGCCCGGCAGGCCCTTGTCCCAGGTCCGTCAGCTCAGCTAGGTCTCATACTGATAGCCCTCTGCCTTATACACCCACACGTTTTCCTTCGTAGCACCTAGCATCATCCTGGTGGGTCACTGCTGTGAGGAATGACAGGAGGTGACAACCTGCAGTCTGGGAAGAAGGTCCTGGCCCTGGCCAGGTGGGTTGGAGCAGGTAGGACTCCATTGACAGTGAGTCCTAGACATGACCTCGGGTCATTCTTTGCTAGCAACCCACAGTGGTTAAGTGCTTCGTGGATGAGTTGTTCATTCTCAGCGAAGCTTTCTGCTTTTCTCATAAAGAGCCATGTTAAGCACTCCTCACCGTGTTACCATAAACAAACACCAAGTCCGCGTGGGGCTTCTTGGATTGCGGACATAAAGCCTCAGGGCTCTTTTATCCCAGTTTTCTATGGAGGTGAGCACCTTTCTGGAGAGCTACCATTTGGATACGGATGAAGCACCTTCGTTAGCTGGCAGGGCGGGGGGTGACCGCTGCCTGCACAGTGGGTCAGGCAGGCACAGCCACAGAAGGGGGAGGGCTCCACGCTGGCGGCCCTGAGACAGGTCCAGGCATGGGGCGACCTGCGACAGCCCAGCTAGGAGTGGCCTGTGGCGCTTCGAACGGGAACCAAGGTGCTGTGCTCGGCAGCCGTCCCCTAGGAATGGGACTCCGTGACTTGAGGCCACTAGAATGAAGCCACTTCTCCAGAAAAGAGGAGATGGATTCCTTGATACAGCCTACCCCCTTCCCACGCTTTAAACTAGCGTGTAGGAAAAGGGAAACTTGCGACCCCTGACAGGAAGTTCCCTAATGCTTTACAAAGCACACGTTAGAATAAACAAACAAACAAACAACCCCCTAGCCCCCAGCCCTTTGAACGAATGCCCACACATGTCCTCATCAACCGAAGCCTTTGTGAGACGCAGCTGACCCAGCTCACCAGGGATTAGCGGGACTTCCCACGCGGCCCAGCCTGCTGTAGGGCTAAAAATGGAATTAGACATTCCAGCTCCTATCACTTGATTCCGATCAAGGGCAGAGTCGTCGGGGTGCTCTCTCAGCGCTCAAAGCATGCGGTATCAGTCCCGAGATCGCACGCAAGCTCTGCGTGAGCTGGAGTCCCAGTGGAATGTGAGTGTTTGGCCTCGGGTGAAAACGAATTTCCGCAGAAAATGTGACCCAAACACTCCCTTCCAACGGATCAGGTTTTCTCCTCGAAAGTCTTTTCTCATTAAAACTGTATTTCGGGGCTGTGGCTCTTTCAAAGGGCTTGCGGGGCTTCCTGGTGGTCCTCCAAGGCCTTCTGGGGCCCTGGGACGCATCCTGTCTCATTCAAGTGTAAAAATGGGGCCAGTGGGAAGCGCATGGGCCCTGCAGTCAGATACGGGATTAAATGGGAGGCTGCTGCTTCCTGGCTGTGTGATTCTGGACAAACTAATCGTCCTGCCTTAGAGGGTCTATGTCAGATAGCATGTGCAAAGTACCCGAGAAAACACAAAGGGTCGGGTTGTTTAAGCAGAAGCACAGGAACGAGTCATACGAATAACTTCACTGTCAAGCTTTACTACTAACGGCAATGGAACAAGCGATCACACGGCTCAGGTGAAGCAGCGAGTGGTCCAGGACTGATGCAGCCTCCCGGGGCTGTCCGTGCCGCATCACGATGTTCTCTTGTTCAGATTCGCACAGAAAGTCCGTGAGCCACGTATGTGGCCTCATTGCCTACGCAGGAAAGAGCCATCCTGACGTTTCTGCATACGACACTTGGATAGTTTAAATAACATAATACACCTTTTCCCCCAGGATCCTCCCCACTCAATACCTCCGTAGATTCCAGATTTGTCACTAATAAGCAACCTGGGCAGACCGGGTGCCCCCTTCAAAAGCATTTCATAGACAAGGGCCCCGCATTAGCAACTACCATTCGTGTGTGCACCTGGACGTGTATCATGAGGGTGTTTGCATGAAGTTTTGGCAGCTACCTTCCTCATTTCTTTCCCAGCCCCCCCCCACCCCAGGCGGGGACTCGACAAATAGTGGCTCCTGTCACATTATTAAAAATAGTAACTACGCCATGACTATGCGGACACTCTTTCTGCCTGACCTTCCCGGCCCTGCCATAGCTTAGCCTCTCCGGCTCCTCTAGGCCCCACTTCCCAAGTGCCTGCGATTCTCACCTCTGGCTTTTCCCCACTTGTTCGATTCCACTGTTCCCCCCACCGTTCCGGGACAGCCCAGTGCCCCTTCCTCCGGAACCTTCCATGCCCACAGCTGCCCTCTCACTTCTCCTTTCTACCTTCCGTAATCCATGATCGAACCCTGCACCTAGAGTCCTTATATCACACTGATTCTTGCGTTGGTGTGTGTGACAGCATCTTTTCTTCAAACAGAGCACAAGTCCCATTGGAGCCGCGAGCCCTCACTTCATGTGAGTCACCGATGCCAGGAAGCCTTCCTGACCCGCCCCCCTGACAGCTGCGGCCCCCTGGGTACTGACCCCATCGGCGCACCATTCATACCACACTGTGATGTTATCACAGTTTCCTGTAACTCCTGACTCAAGTGCCGTCTCTCTGTGTGAGCGATAAGCTCCAGGAACCCAGCATCCGTCTCTCCTGCTCACTCTCTCATGCCCCCACTTCCCAACACAGCACCTGGCAAAGAGTGGGAAATTCGTGAATATTTGTTGAAGAAATAAGGTTTCTAGTGCTGCAAAAATGAGTAAGACTAAGACGCGATTTCGGTCATCTGATCTCTGGACTGAGAGAGTCTGAGTCAACTTCTTTGTCACAAGACCTGGGTCTCCGGGTGTGTACAAAATAACTGTGCACCGGAAATCAAACCCAAAGCCATGGGTTAAGCCCCACAAGCTAAGGGGAGGGAAGGAGAACATCAGGGACTACAGCCTGGGGGGGCTCAGGTGCTCCTACTGCCCCAGCTTCTCCCCACATGGCCATCACACAAGCTTCCCAAAGGGCCCCGGTGCGTGTGAGAAGCTTGCAGCAATCCTTACACTGAGCTATAACTCACTAGCTAGTAGATCTTCCTCTGGCCTCTCCCCTCTCGGTCCTTGTGAGCAGTGCCATATTGGTGAAGGTCTACGCCACGACACCTTTCCAGAAACCCCGTTTCTTAGAACAACACAATCGGAAGAGCATCCAACTTGTTTATAACAGGTTTTGGCCACTGACATAACAAATTCAAAGCTACATGCTAATGAACTATAACGTTCAAACAAATTAATAATATATATGCCATTCCATCCATCTTACTACCAGTCTATTTTATAAAAGGCATCGTATTGTCATTGGTTTTCCAAAGTCCAGGCACTCCTCAAGGGTTTGGTGCAAGATCAGTCTATTCCTCAATCCTCCAAGCATCATGGGAGGTAGTGAACCCGGTGTTTATTAGTTGCACCTTGTGAAAGCTAGAGATGAACTCCGCTGCACCAGCCTCTCAGTCCTCCTGGGAAGAGAGGAGGGGATGATGGAGTAGAGGCAGGTGGATGCATATGTGATACTTTTGCAAGCACATAAGGTAGCTCCTCTCCTCCCTTCCTCCCTTCTTCCTCCCTTCTTCACTTCCTCCCTTCCTCCCTTCCTTCCCTCCTTCCTTCCCCAAATGATAGCATCGTGCAGCTCAAGATGAGAATGGCTCTTGCATTCAGAATTTCACCCTCTGCGGCTGCCTTGCGGTGCCCCAGCTACAGCTGCCTACAGTCCGCATCAGCACCACCAGCTGCTTTCAGCAGGCGGGTGCGTCAGAAAGACTGACTCTTGCTAGCTGCTTCTTTTTTACCCACTACATTTCCCCTCCTCCTATTGCTCCTCTTTTCCTTCCTTCCTGGAAGGTCACCTCCATACCCCTTGGTACTCTCTTCAAAGCCTTTCTCCGTGCTCTGTCCTCTATGGCCATGTGTCAGGAACTGTTTCTCTGCCCTCCCATGAAGTTGCAGCTCTTTGAGGGTGGGACCATTTGCTTTAGCACCCCCAGTGCCTTCAAGGGAACCAAGCACATGGTGAGCGTTGAGCGAACATTTGGATTTAATGAATACATTGGCTTAATGTTGAATCTGAGAACAAATACTTAGCAACTGGGGGACCAGGAAGAAGTGGTTTTAATGATTCATATTTGAACCTTCACTCACCGGTGACAGATGAATAACAGGCAAGGGACCCCCTAGGCTACGCCACCCTGCCCCGTGAGGCCAGGATCGGTGGGGAAGTAACAGGAAAGGACAACAGGTATTTCACCTGCACCTTATGTAGCCTCTGGGAACAGCCAAACAACACTAATTTGAAGAAAAACTTGAGGAAAACACAGACTAAAGAACCTCATCAATTGGTTTTAATTAAGCCAATGTAATCCCTTTTCCATCGACCAGAAGTCAGCACAGTTTTTTTCTCTTTCTACACCAGGTGGTTCTGGTTTTCCAAAGATTTTAGTAGCAACTCTAATCCATTCATGTGGATTGCAAATGAGGGCAAAAGGAACTGGCCTCTTCCACCCCCTTCCCCATCAGTCTGCCGGAGGTCTGCCCTCGGAGGGGTCTGATGGAGGCGTCCTGAGCAATGTGTGCACAATGTTATGAAACCAGCACAGAGTCATAGGAGGTCCCTCCGCCTGATGAGCTCATGAGTCAGCTGTACTTCTAAAGAAATGGAACAGCCGTCAGTCAAGGCCAACTTGTACCATAAGCTCAACCCTGCAATTCCTGAAAGCCACCAACCTGGCCTGCGTTCAGACAGCACGGCCCAAACTATGGAGGGGGTGGAGCATCTACAATGATTGCATGTTATGATTGTCCCCGCACACAGTCCCAGCCTCGGGCACCTGGCCACCCGAGACGCTCCCGGGGCTCATCTTCAGGATGCACGCAGTTGTCTGATGGGTAAGTGGTTGGCCAAAGCACATTAGGTTCCTCACAGGAAAGATGCAGTCATGTTATTTAATACCGATCATCATGCCTTATACGCAGACATAGGGTTGGAAAGTGTCAGTGTGCTTTCTTTCCGATGTCCGCATTTTCTCACGAGAAGCTGAAAGTGGACTTGCAGGCTGTTTGGTATCAGGATCTCCACAATTCTCCTTCTCTCCTAGAAAGGCGGGCGTTTTAACTAGAAACACTAACCACGGCAGTAGCTACCATTAATGACTTTGCCTTGTGTCCTGGTGCTGTAGCAAAACCCTCCCTGGATGAGTTAGCTCTGTATTGGTCCGCTAGGGCTTCCATAGTGAAACCCACAACAGAAATTCACTTCCCCACAGGTCCAGAGGCTAGAAGTGTCAGATCAAGACGCCAGAAAATTTGGGTTTGGGTGAGGACTCTTTTCCTGACTTGTAGACGGCTTACCTTCCCACGACGTGCTCACCTGGCCTGTCCTCTGTGCACACGAGGAGAGGGATCTCTGGCGTCTCTTCCTCTTCTTATAAGGACCCCAGTCCTACCAGATTAAGGCCCCAGCCTCGTTTACCTCCTTCTAGATCCGAACTCCAAATCCAGTCACATTGTGGGGTGAAAGCTTCAACATACGAATTTGGGGGAGACACAACTCAGTTCATAATAACCCCACCAGGTCCTCACTACAAGCTCAGGAAGTCAGGGGCTTTCTCTGCTTTTCATCCCGGAGTGAGTAAACTGGGGGTTGAGTCATTTGCCCAAAGCCTCACTGCCATTCAGTTGGTGGTGGCATTGCTCGTGCACAGAAGTGGAGATAGGAGAGCTCCTGGGCATGGGCGTAGGGTTGCCAACAGAAGGATCTGGCAGGCACAGAGGAGAGCAGAGCACTGAATTCATGGCAGTCCTGTTCGGGCAGGTGAGTCAGTCGCAGGTCACCGGGCTGAGCTCCGGGGCTACAGAGACGAGAAGACTGGCCCCCGTCTTCCAGGAGCTCCCAGCCTCCGCTGTTTTCCTTCTTCCTTCCCAGGCCTTGCTCTGGATAAAACTGGAAAATAGAAAAATGCCCGTTTGTGTCCCTGCCACAGTCCTCAGAGGCCACCGCCCTCACGCCCACCTCCAACCTGGCAGCCAGCCCGCCAGGTTACGTAGGGTCTACACCCCTCGTTATCCCTGCTTTCCCCTCACCCCAGTGCAGAGCTTTCCTGATAGTTCTTCCAGGAAAACATCTTTGTTCCAAACCCCATTCTCTTGAGACAAGTCTCTCAGCTAGGAAAGGAAAAGTCGTAGCTCATCCGTGACTTCTCCAGGGCATGGTGCTGACACTTTATTGGTAGCCTCTGGGGACTGGCGACTTATGGCACAAGTTTCCGACACCATGGCAGGCGGCACAGTGGGAATGTTTCGAGGGTAGGCAGGCCTGTCCCTGGACATGAAGCTCATGGTCAGCGAGAGGTCTTCCACCCTGGGCTTCTCACGAACAAGGCTGTCCCTGCGACTATCGGAACTGTGCTAAAGGGTGTGTGACAGGCCCTGCCACTGCTTCCCTCACATCTGTAGACCTCACATTTCACAGCGAGGAGGGTCGTGGGGATGGCCCTCTACCGATGGCTCTGCCTTGGGTGGCATCATTCCGAGGCACGGGTTTGACACTGTGATCTCGTGCTCCCCCATGGGGTTTTGATCACTCGCTGCGGAAAATGGCATCATAACGCTCCCACCGTCGGCTGCCTCCCCTTCCCCAGATCACTTCCCCACTGCTGAATGGCAACTGGTGTTTCCTGTGATTCACAACTCAACTCCTCGCACCAAAATCTCCTTCTCTGGGTCGGCTTCTGGAGGGACCCAAACAGGGCAGCCGTCAGAGACACGGGAGGAGGCGTGCAGCCCCACCAGCACCCCACTGCCCTGTCTCCAAAGGGCAGGTGTGTGCTGCTGACCATCCCGTGGGTTCAGCTAAGGTCATGGAGAGCCAGCGGCCGGAGCAGCGGCTGCCTTGGTTGGCCCCACCGCCCCAGAAGACCTCGCGGTGGCGACTGACTTCTGCTTTGGAAAGCTCCACAATTCAATATCCTTTCCCTTTGCTGCCCACTCTGAGAAGAGAACAGTACCCAGTGCTCACTAGAAAATGCAAGGGAATCGATTGGAAAGAAAATGTAATCTTAATTCTAGTCCTCTCCATAGTGGTGCACCATTCTATATTTAGAAAAATGTTCCGTGCAGCCAAAGAGGGGGGGAAAAACCACAAGTAGTACCTACTAGGTTCATGCCAGGGAACAATAAGAAGCTTCAAGTTCTCCTTCTTTGCAAAGTCAGGGGAGAATGTGGCAAACAAAAGCCTGGGCTGGGTGTAGGGATCCCCTCAATGTTCCAGGTATCAGCTACTGCCCCCCAGACCCCCTCTGAGCCCCGCAACTTCAAAAAGATGAAAGCAAGTTTGAAGGACGACTGAGGGGGGTTCATTCATGGGTCTGAGGCCTCGGCGGGTGGCCAGGGCCCAAGCTCCCTGTTCCTCTCGAGAACCCGCACTCTGGGCTTCCCCAGAAGGCTGGAATTTCCCCAGTGTTTATAGCGACACCTTTCAATTATTACCTGACCTCCACTACAGTTATCTGTGCGTGTCTTACGTTGTTAAGGGCCTTATACACTGGGAGGGCAGAGAACAGTGTCCAGCTATTCTATGGCCTCTGTGGCAGCATTTTTCCGCCTTTTTCATCTCATGGCAGACATAGACTAATTACTAAAATTCTGCAGGACACCAAAGAATGGATTTTTTGCCGATCTGAAAAAAAACAGGTATAATTTTAATTCATTCACTCCAGATGGCTATTGTTGTGTTGGTTGTTGTCATCTTTCTATGTGACGATCTAAGGGAAAGGAGATCAGTGTCCCTGACTAATAGTTAGGTATTGCATGTTCTAAAAAGTCTTGCAGTGCGCCGGTTGGAAATTGCCACATGCGCACTGGCTGAAACTCGCTGCTCTGTGCGGGCCAGCTGCCACGGTGTCCACTAAACTGACGTTTTTAATGCATCCCTTGTTCAAAGGCTTGTTAGTCATGTCTTCTCCTGGTTGAGCTCAGTAAGTAGCTTTCTTTTCCAATCCTCTGACACATCAAATTTCTGGGCTCTATCTAGTCCCTTTCATTTCTGCTCTCATACAAACCAATTTTGTTTTGTTTCGCTTTTTGCCTGAGCTTGCCCATTTCCCTATACCCTGCTAAATGTGACTTCGTGAGAAAATCTGAGCCAGAACCACCTGGCTAAGGGGCTCCCAAAGTTCTGAACCACAGACACTGTGAGGTAATAAAAATTCGCTGTTTACAGCAGCTGCGTTTTGGGATTGTTTGTTACACGGCAATAGATAGCTAATACACCACTCATGCCTGACATCCGTTTCCATTCTCCACCTGAGGACCGGAAGGGAGAAGTTGCTCAGAGTTCAAACTCAGGTCTCACCTATCTGGATAATCAAGGTTTGCTTCAAAATCATCGCCTCTGTGAAGTCTTTCCTAACAAACTCCAGCCAATACCCATATGTCTGCAGAATTTTTTAAATTTTAGAAGTATTTGTATACCTTTTGAACTCAGGGTCTTACCTAAAAACATACTTCTTGTTTTTAAATTAACCTCATAAAAATAACTATTTTTTGGAATAGAAGCAGGATAAATATACCCGTTAGAAATTTTACAACTCTGAAAAGAATTTAAATAATCTGAAATGCAACCTCACTGAGGAAAACATTATTGGCATCTTTAATATCGATTTTTTGCATGTAGTTTTACATAGAAAATTTGCACATGCATCTTTTGCCTCCTCTTTATCTCATTCAGTGACCTTGTTTCTCATTTCCTTGACCCCCTCACTTCTGCTACTGACCCCACGGCCAAGCTCTAGACCCAACACTTGCTCCTCCAAGTAAGCTCCATGGACTGGCTGTGTCGGCAGCACCCGAGGGCTCACCGGAAATGTGGAATCTAAGATCCCATCACGTTCTCACCCCGCAAGGACATTTGCACTTCCCTTCCCCGCAAGGCTAATCCTCCCATCATTTGCACGTTGCATTCTGGCCTCCACCCCAATGTCACCTGCAGAGAAAAGCCTTCCCTGACCTTCTTTTCCTCTCATGTTCTGTCCTCACATCCTGCTTTGCTCCCTTCACAGCACTTACCATGACTGGGCATTATTTTCTATGCATTCATTTGTTTATTTCCTTCCACACATACATGCGGAGCAGCCAGCATGTGTCAGGCACTGTTCTCAGCTCCAGGGACACAGAGGAGACCCACATTAGGTCCCCACCTCTCCACTCTAACATGTGCACACTATCCAAACGCAAGTTGCTCCTTATCGTTTCCTATTTCTTTACTTGTTAAGTCCTTTAAGAAGGGGAGAAGAGGCCCCACCCCGTCATCAACAGAGACCTCTGTGCCAGGTCCCAGGACTTAAACCCACCCGAACAGTCCCGCTTCTGTTTAGAGGGGGCTTTTCAATGAGCGTCTGTGCTGTGCTGAGCTAAGTTTAACGTGGTTGTTTTCGATCCCAGAGAATTGTCCCAACCCAGCTTCCCCGCAGTGGAAATTTCCCTCCCTTGGTGCAAGCCTCCAACCACATAGCTGGTCATTGTCTCGTTGCTGCACGATTCTTCCGACTTCACAAGTGCACTTCCAGCAGCCGCAGCAGCTGAGCGAGGCCCTGATAAAATTTTCAAGAGGCAAAGTTGGTCTTTGGTGCCCTCCCACCTCTTTGGGTGCCTTCTTCTACCCTACTGCGCGTCTGGGTACCACCCCCCAGAGGCCTGGCTCTCTTCTAGTTATCCCGTATTCCCTCCGCAGGAGGCAGCTTGCACGTCAAGGGGAAGTGCCTGGAGCTGGCCGGGGGAGGGGAACACTGGTGGCTTACTTGGTGCCAGCCACCATTTATCCCCAATACGATTGTTTCTTTGTGTGGGGACAATACACCTGGAAGGACACACTTTTTCCCCCGCTTTACAGAGGAGGGACTGAGGCTCTGGGGGACCACATAACTCCCCCGTGCCACTCTGGGTGGTCTGAAGTCGCAGCTCTGTCTTTTCCTGAGCCTGACGAGTTCCACAGAGCACATCGCTAATGACAGATTATCAAAGCTGATGATTGGAAGGACTTTTTTTTTTTTTAAACAGGTGTGGAGGTGGGGAGGGACTGGTTAGGACGTCGATGAAAAGGGGGATGGGTGCAGCGAGGTCCCTCAATTCCCGGCAGGTGGGAATTTAGAGGTGAATTTGCTCTCCACAAACCACCCCCAACTCCTGCACCCCATGGAGGCGGAGCCATGAGGCCCACGGTGGGTGAGTCACACTCACTTAACCCTCAAGGGCTGAGATACGGACATACGATGCAGGAAAAGCACGCCTACATTATATGTATCAGAACCAGTTTTCTAATGTCTTACATGGGATGGGCAAAGAGGTGACTGATCTTCCACCCATTTAAAAAACCTCGGAGTCCCCGTCTGCAGTCATCAACAGAAGTAACATCACCACAGTTTTATAGTTATGAGTAGGGAATTGTGATTTCTAAACAGAGCTTCCAAATTTAGTTATGTTAACATGTCTGCATTCCCCTCCAATAACTGTTGGATAAGTAAGAACACAAAGTTTAGCATAGGGAAGAATATGTAACAAACTATTAGGTAGGCTTATCAGGCAGATATATTGTGTTTAGGAGTCTCCGTTGATTCTGAAAACCACCAAAACAAAGAATCACCATATAATGGATCTCACAGCACAAGCATGTTTCAGGAGCGTTCAGCATGGGATGAGCCCTCTCCCGCGGCCCAAGAACCACGGGGCTCCCCCTTTGCTGCAGGTTGGCAGAGTGGAGGGGCAGCTGACCCCCACTCTGGCCTTAGAGTGGCAGAGACAGAGCTGGGGGAGAAGCAGCCTGTGTCTGGACATGTGAATGCCGTCGAAGAAAACGTTTGTGGAGCTCTTCCACTGTGCCAAGTACCACATCACGCAAAGGTAGGAGACAGCTGGATAGGCCTCAGGAAATGAATCTCGAGAGTGTAAATATGCATGTTAATGATAATTAACACCTGTCTGCGAACATAGCAGGATAATATTTGGGTCTATGAACTAGCATGTTGTCCCCACTCAGCCGTTCTCGTGGCCCATGGACCTTTCCCACACAGCCTTTCCTGGCACGGTGCCGCGGGGACGGGATTACCCTGCAGAACAAAAGAGGTGATTTTTTTGCCTTCTGAATTTCAAAACCTGAAATCTTGGCAAAAGCGGTATGTCTGGAAGAACGCTGGGTCTGGACACGGTCATCGTCTTTTCTCGAAGCCCCAGGAGGGAACTAAGGGGGAGGAGCTGGCAGGGGCAGGCGGGAGCTGACACAGAAGGTGTAGGGCCCTGGACGGGTCACTGAGCAGAGGCCTGTGTTCCATCCCTGTGCCCTGACCCCGGCTGACTGAGTTCCTGGAGCAGAGCAGAGATAACAGGAAATCGGGGGTCCCTCAATCACGTGCGGTTACCTGCAGCCAGCACCCCATCCCCCAAACCCCGCTGCTGCCTCCCACCCAGCGTTTGTGGAGATGACGTGGAAACAGGTCCACGGGGAGAAGGCCCGAGATGGCCTGCAGGTGCCCTCCCAGGCCCAGGGAGCTCAGGCACAGAACCAAATACTTTCCAAGTCCCAAGTGGAGTGGCCGAGATTCGGATGCGAGAGATCATGTGGCCGGGGACCAGGAGGCCTTGGCAGTGACTCACGGGGAACTCCATCCAGCACTGCAGGACGATGCTCCAGTCGGCTGATGCCGGCACGCACGGACGTCCACCCCCAACCATCCCTCCTCATCCGGTGCTAATGGACCCTGAACACCACGTAGATCTGGAGGTGCTCCAGGTGCACGGTCCCACCAGACAATTATCCACCCCAGGAGAGAAGCCTCGGGCCCCTCCCAAATCCAGGCCCATGCACACATCCACGTTTAACCAGCTTCCTTCAGAAATATCCTCGCAGGGTCCAGCTAACCCCTCTCCGCCGTGGGCACAAATGCCTTCTTTCTCCCATTCATCGGAAGTAAAGACTAGGACAACGTACTATGCACACAGCCCAGGACGCACCTGGAGAGGGCGAACAGTGAGGTCTCCAGCGATCCCAGGTTCTGACACAGAAAAGATCTCCCCTCTGAGCCTGAGTAGAAAAGTGGGGACCAGTCTGGCTTCCAAACCCTCCTCTCCTCCCCAGCCCCTCGGTTGACCCATTGACCACCTTGGAGGCTCCGTGCCTGTCCTTGCGAAGTGCTCTCACGGTCTTCCCGTTGCAACCGGAAACGCGTTCATTTAAAGCGACTCAGCATAGTTTGCGGTTTAACTCGTCCTCCTTCTCTGTTCCCACAGCTATCAGTTTGTAAATCTACTTCCACATTGTCTCTCCACACCTCCTCAATATCTGGAAATGCTGTTCTCTGACTATTCCTTCTCCTTGCCCGGGGAACAAGGCAGAATTCACTTCCTCTCCTTCCTGAAATTGATGCCAGCCATGTGACTTGCTTTGGCCAATAACATGCAGGCAGGGATGTCGTATGTCGCTTCTGGAGGAAGCATTTTATTGCAGACACTACAGTACTTTCTTCTTCCTGCCACTGGAACCAACACCATTCCGGAAGGCAGAGCCTCAGTTGACCTGATGCCCAGAGTAAGGATTCCAAGTCTACGTGAGCCGGAAACAAACATCGGTTAAGCTAACTCCCTGGTTGTTACTGCATCAGAATCTCGCCCATCCTGACTAACACCCCTGGGCTACTGTCAGGGCTCAGGCTGTCAGCATCTGTCATCAGAGCTCTGACACTCGCTACTCAAATACCAACCCACAAAACACCACCAGTCTGCAATGAGGCAAGTATAGAAATTTAGAAAAAACATTTAGAAATGCTTATAGTTAACTGTATCTATTGGATCTATTAACATATTTGGGGTTATGTTCCCCCCAAATCTTAGCATGGTGCTTGGCCTATGCTTGTCACTACTGTAGATCGAAGTTTCATGACTAAGAAGTAGAATTACGGTAGGATTCCAAGCAATAGCAGGTGGATTTGGAGGATGTTTAGGGTGCAACAGCCTTCCTCACTCAGGGTGAAACCATCATTTAAGAGTTCCCCAAGTCTTCTCTTTGTGCCAGCACCAAATTCAGCTTTAACGAACAGAGAAACTTTCTGAGCTCTTTCTTACTCAACATTAAATTTGTTTTAAGTTTTCCTATGTAAGCATGTGGGCATGAATGTATTTCTTCTTTGTAATAAGACATCATAGGTATATTGCCTATGAATATTGTTTTCTAGATTACCCACAGACAGCCTGGCATTTTGATACACTCATTCTAGAGCATGAGAGGATAATACAACTGATCCCTAAATCACATCCTAGCTCCCCCCGGCACTAAGCAGTAATTTTTTCATTCTCCGTCCCTTTGACACATATCAGGATATTTCCGTGCACCGTGTAAGAAAGAGGCAGCGTGGTCTTCTGAAAAGCCCAGTGCGCCCGGTGAGGGAGTCGGTCCTGGTCCTCGTTACCCACTCGCTTGCTACTATATAAAAGCCATGGCTGAATCATTGGGTACCCTAATTTCTCCATCCACGAAATGAGGACAATACGTTAACAGTAACAAGTAAATAACACCAGCTCTGTTGTGAGAATCACAATAAAGAGCACTGAGCACTCGGCAGGGAATCAAGGACTCCTGAACTAGAGTTGAGCAGGTATACAGAACAGGGCGCCGGAAGGCTCTCCAGTTGCCCTGAGAGGCGCACTGCATGATGTTTCTTCGCGTCCTATTTCAAGTTCAGTCCTTTGGGACAAATACTACGCATATGGTTGTTTCAAAACTGTTTAACATGCCAAAAATCGTTGACCCCTTCACCATAAAGTGAAGAGTACAACTTCACAGACCACAGGACCAATGGTGTTCACTCCCATTGACAGCGTGGTTTGGGACTCTGGCCGAGGAGAGCTGTAACTGGCCTCTGAGTTTCTTGAGGGCAGAGGTCATATCGCATTAATCCTTGTCTCCCCGGCATTTACCAGTCATCTAAGTACACAGGAGGCGCCCAATTAATGTCTAAAGAGGAATAAATAAAGTGAACTTTAATTAAACACTTCCTCATATTACCTCCATTCAATACCCTGAAACTTAAAAAGCCAGGCTTCGATTTTGGTTAAATTGGTTTGGAGGGAGTTTTCCAGTATCACCTAAACATTTTAGAAGCACACCCACCCAGGCAGTCTTGTGATTTTCCCTACTTCTTTCCTCCCGGAGCACAGGCTGTTTTTACTCACAGATCACTAAGAGGCGTAGGCTGCGGGAGGGGGTGGTAAGGAACCTGACCGCGGTGGGTCTGGAAGAAGGGAAATTGTCCTATTCGTTGTTCAGAGGCCACGGCGGCGTTATCCCGCGCACGCGCACAGTCAAGGTGAACCACCGCAGATGGACAGAGAGCTTCTCTGCCGAACTATAAACTTTGGCAGGAGCGCTGTGCCGCGGCCGCGAAAGGCCTCCTGCGGCGGCTGCCACAGAAAAAGTGACCTCAGAGAGGAATTCAGAGCAGAAACGCTCCGCCGACAGAGGAGATGAAACCCCGGGCCGCTGGGGCCAAGTCCTTTGGTCCCAGCCATGTTGAAGTAGAGAGCTGTTTCAGTTTAAAAACACATACTTTACACGGATTTGTTGGAGTTTACTATTCTTTTCTATTTATAGCTTAGAATCGCGAGGTGCCACTGCCGGAATGTTTTCACGGGAACTCATTTTGTAGAGAGGCCCGGGGTGGGGTGGGGTGGGGAGGGGGGACTGGATTCATCCGGACTCGTGGGACCGCCAGCTGAGTGCAGGGGGTGTGCCAACAGGGATGCCAAACAAACAAACAAAACCACCTTTAACAGAAGGAAGGAAAGAAAGAGAGAGAAAGAAAAGAAAGAAAGAAAGAAAGAAAGAAAGAAAGAAAGAAAGAAAGAAAGAAAGAAAGAAAGAAAGAAGAAAGAAAGAAAGAAAGAAAGAAAAGAAAAAGAAAGAAGAAAGAAAGAAAGAAAGAAAGAAAAGAAAGAAAAAGAAAGAAAGAAAGAACGAAACAAGAAAGAAAGAAAGAAAGAAAGAAAGATAGAAAGAAAGAAAGAAAGAAAGAAAGAAAGAAAGAAAGAAAGAAAGAAAGAAAGAAAGAAAGAAAGAAAATATTGTGGTGGACATAGGTGATACTTCAAGTTAAAATGCTGGGGATTCTGAATAACATGTCATTTTTAAACTGTATTTTATGATGTTAAAATTATATGGTAACCATATGGAAACCACTGGCCTAATTATTGATTCTTTAAAACCTGAGAAGCTATGATTTCATGTGATATAATGCTGATTATAAGAAAACTCCAGCTTGTCAAAATATAACCAGAGACACTGAAATAAAGAACACACTGACAGGCACCAGAGGAGGAGGGGGGAGGGGGATAAGGGGAGAGGGGGAAAAGCGGGGGAGGGTGGTCAAGGACATGTATAAAGGACCCGTGGACCAAGCCAAAGGGCGGAAGGATTGAGGGTGGGAAGTGGGGGTGAGGGGTGGGGGAGTGGTGACTGGGAAATGGAGACAACTGTACTTCAACAATAATTTTTTTTAAAAAGGCAAAAACAGCACTACAGTGAAACCGCCCACCCTTCTCCCACCCTGCTCCTGCTCGAGCCTGGGGTGGGCCCCCTTCCACAAAGGAGTTTACCCGTCACAGCAGCAATTGCAGCCTCTCACCACTGGGGGGGCAGCCCGTTCAGTGAGCATTTCGGAGCTGGGGTCTCCTGCTCTGTGATCTGTTCTTGAAATTTCTTGAATAAATTAGGCTTTTGCAAGGAAAAAAAGAAAAGAATGAAAAGCACCATTTCATATGGATATGAACAAAACCATAGTCTAGAGAAAACCTCCCACGCCACCTCCCCCTGCCCCAAACAAGCTTCTTTTTATAGACGGATCTACATTTTGAGGAAAGCATGAATAGAATCACATATTTAACGACAGTCGAGAGTGTAATTTTAGAGGCATGCCAGAAAGAAAGGGGGTGGGTGTGAGCACATGAAACTTATACTTTTATTTATGCTATTTCCCACAGATCGAAAATAAATTTTCAAAAGCACTGCTTCTCTAACCGATGAAGGGCACAGCACCATTTCTCAAACTGATTGGCTCCTGGTCTGAAAAATCTGCGCTTGTTTAGCAGCGCCCTCTGCTGTCCCCATGGATTTCGGCTCGCCTTGAGGGAAAAAGTCAATCACTACGTGTATGTAATTCACCAAGCCAGGAGCAGCATGCATCCACTCACCAAATATTTATTAAAAGCGTAGTGTACATGCCAGTTGCTGTGAAAGGTAATGGGGCACACAGATGTGTAAAAAAAGATATGAATGCAAATGCAATTGCACAATCACTTGATCACACACAAAAATCACTTTAGCTAGATTTTCACTGAAATGAAACAGATGCAGGCAGCTGAGCTGTCTCCCTTCCCAAACTGTTCTGGACCTTTATTCACATTAGCAGGTGCCTGGCTGGCTTTGGACGGAACAACTCGGGTCCAGTACACAGGGGACGATCTGGAACACAGTAGACATTCCAGGATGGACCATTGTAACAATGTCGTGAGAAAGCTTTCACAGTCGACCCAGGACACTTCTGGTCTGGGGGTTATCTGATCTATCACTCATTAAGCTTTACATTTCTTTCTGAAAATGCACTTTTCCAGCACTGTGATGAAAAGCCTCAAAAGGGATCCAGTGGGAGAAACCCTAAGAATTAATCATACACTGCGGTAGAATTCTTGGAAATGGACAACTGGAGTTCCGGAAATTCACTGTTACGAACTGGTGCGCCTGCAGGCTTTCTGCAGGAGCAGAGGGAGACCGAAAGAGCTCCCAGGACCTTCCATCAGGAATAGAAGTGAAATTCAAGTATTATCAAAAGAAAAGTATCAGGAGCTAGGACAGACCAAGAAGGATGCTTTTATAACATTTTGTAATATGCTTATGCTTGGCCATTTTCCATTCTTGTTATCGTCGCTCTCCTAGAGTGATCAGCCGTGACTTGACTCTGAACCGACAGAAGAGGGTAAAGGTGGGAGGATGTGTAAGATTATGTTATGTAACAGCGTGAGGTCCGTCTTGCTGAGAAACTCCTTGCTGGCTTTGAGGAAGCAACCCCTTGTGCTGGCAAGGCCCACGTGCCCGAGCTGAGGGTGGCCTTCTGCCAGCAGCGTCCTAGGGACTGAAGCCCTCAGTCCGACTGCCAACAGGGAGCCAGGAGCTGCTACTAGCGAGTCAGGAAGCAGGCCCTCCTGCAGTCAAACCTTGGGTGAGGCTGCAGCCTTAGGAGGGACCCAACTCTGAGATCTGAAATGGGTGCTGTTGTAAGTTGCAACATGTGGTATAGTATTGTGCAATAATAGGTAACAGATTTCAAAATATTTTTTAGAAAAACTTTTATTATAAAATACAAATAAAGGAAAACAGATACTGAAGAAAAACCAAGTGATCCTTTTACTGCCCTGCCATCCTATTATATAACCGGCTAGTGATTCATTCTGTCATGGTTTTATTACACGTTGGGTGTGTTACTTACAGCCATGAACACACCCATTCACACACTTTCATATCTTGCTTTTTTACTTAATATTTTCTCATGTTCACTATATTCTTTACTAATTGTTAATGAATACATCATGTACCATTCACTGTGTGTGTATATGCCTGCACTTGTAAATAAAGTTTTATTGGAACACAGCCATCCATGCCCATTTGTTCTCCTACGGTCTGCTGTGACTTCTGTGCTGCAAGCTGCAGAGCAGCAGAGCTGCGACAGAGACAGAATGGCTTGCAAAGCCTCAACTATTCATTTTCTGGACCTTCACAGAAAAAGTTTATTGAGCCCTGAATTTAGGGTTATAATTGTTACTTAGAACATCTTTGCGCATATCATTTTTTACACTTTAGCCAACTCAACTGGACTGTATCATACGGAAGTGGAATGTCTGGGTCTACTTCGTCAGGACATCTTTAAGGCCGACCCTGCCCCCACTATTTCTCTCGTCTCCTGCGGCCGTGGTAACAGGGAGGGAAAGGAGGCCCAGTACTCTGGAGGCGACACTTCTCGGCTCCTTATTAACCCAGACGTGTGGGTTCACCCTCTGGATAAGCGTATTTATAGTTTTCACTTAAAGTGAACCTAAGAGGAAAGTAACAGTAGTTGCAACATGAAAAACAACTGAGAGAAATTTTCTACTTCCTGTGGGATGAAGCAGCAGACTGAACTCTCCAGCCGTCAAGGTGGACACGAACGGCGTCCCGGCCGGCTGCAGTGGCCGCGGGCACCGAGCAGGCCAAGTGGGGGAGCGAGGCGGCAGTCTCAACGACAGTCTCAACGACGAGCTCGCAGCCTTGGTGGACGGGGGTGGGGGGGCAGGTACAAGTGGGGGTGCCAGAGGAACCACACGTTCCACCCCTTGAAGCACACCCGAAGTGTAAACTGGTGCAGCCGTAACCAAGCTGTCTCCAGGTAAGAAAGTCTTAAAGCAACTGTCCCATATTTCTGAACAACAAAAAATTCTCCTATTGGGGACAGTTTTATACTTGAGGCAGAAACTATGGGGTGGGAGCAGCTGGGCCCACCCCGACCGTCTCTGAGATGAAGATCACGCAGGTTGGTGGGTCTCAGATCCAACCTCGTGTGAATAAAGTCAGCCCCGAAGCGCAGGCGTCATCTTCTGAGGGAAATGTTCTGCAACACAAAACACGCAGATCAGGATGGGCCTGCCCCCAAAGGATAACGTCATCCCAAAGCAAGACTACAGAGATATGTCATGTAAGTATCCTGACTTTGCCGACAAAACATGTAAAGACATCACAGAGAGCACATTCACTTCATGCAAATACAGCTCTCAAAACGTCAACCGATTTCACGCACCTAAAGAAGTGATTCTTTGGTTAGAAATATCACTAGCCTTTACTCTCCACCTCAGTTACTCATCAGATAATAAAATGCACCATAACTTCAGGAAGTTCTCTGGGAAACTGAAACTCTCCGTAGAGTAAGGAAGCACTTTCTATGGACACTAAGAACATGTCACTTTGAACAAAACACAGCAGTTTTCTGGGGTACGAGGAGAGAGGCATGGTTGTTCGTGAACACCCCCGTGCAGAGGAAGAGGGAGGGCCGTGAGAGGCTGGATGCACAGTGAGACCGGCCCGGTCTCCTCTCTGTGCACCGTGCACCGCTGGTGCCTCCACACTGACCTGAGGGTCCGGCAGCATGAACCCGTCGGTGAGTCTGTAGTAGACTACGGTGGAGTCGGACTCCACTATGGCCAAAGTAAAGGACATCGGCAAGTCTGGGTCACCCTGCAGTTTTCGAGACGCCTTCAAGATCTCCCTTATCCTGCGAAGACAGTCACAAGCCATTTAGGATTCACAGTCACCTCAATTAATAGGGTCAGATACTGGGGAGTCTTGGGGAAGAGGTAGGCAACAGCACTGTTACATCTATAATGCTGACTACGAACATGGCGAAGGCTCAAATGGAAACGTTTAAAGTGGTTTTCTCATATAGAAAATCCTGGAAGGAAGGGCCAGCCACTGACTTTCAACCCTTCTCTTTAAAAATTTTTTTTAAAAGATTTCATTTATTTATTTATTTTAGAGCGGGGAGGGAGAGACAAAGAGAGGGAGAGGAAACATCAGTGTGTGGTTCCATCTCGTGGGCCCCCAGCCGGGGATCTGGCCTGCAATCCAGGCACGTGCCCTGACTGGGAATCTAACCGGCGACCCTTTGGCTCACAGGCTGGTGCTCCATCCACTGAGCCACACCAGCCAGGGCCACCCGTCTCTCTTGTATGCGCCCCTCTCTCCTGATCATCCCGCCGGAGAGTCAGACTGGACCTCAGGGCCCACAGAACGGACACCAGAAGCGAGCGTGCAGGGCATCGGAACCGGCCAAGGGCCGTGCGCGGTCCTGTTCCGATTCTCCAGGTCTGTGTCTGACCGTGAAGCAATTTGGTAGTGAGGTTAGTTTTTCAAAGAATAGACTATAATAAATATTTCCCCCACTGTGTTCATAATTACTACTGCTAAGTGGCTATATAATATTCTATTGCAGGTTTTCAGGGTGAAGGTGCTAATAAGAATACTCTGTGAAGATCATCTTTCTCAAAGGTATTTGTTCCTTTTCAAATATTTGTTGGATTTTACCAAGTATTGGAATCATTAGATCTGAATATAGATATCTTTATCGTTCTCAATATGTATTCTGATACATCGTAAAAGCAAAGAGAAAAATATAGAGAAAAATTGAACTTTTGGAATAAAATTATATATCAAGCTATCAAGGTTCTAAATGATTTCGGTTTGCTTGCTGTGGAAAATAATCTATCAAATCTAAGATCCGGGTCCTCAAAGCACTGCTACCTTTTGTTGAAATTGAAAACCACCAACTGAAAACCTTATTACCTGCTCCACAAAGCCTGGGTCCAACAGTTCAGTCACTGGAACCTCCAGAGGAGCTTGCTTTCAAAGGCAACTAAAAACCGATCAGTTGTTTTTCTCATTAAGCTCTCCCAGTCTCCAGAAACTGGGGACAGATTTACTAGCGCGTGGACACGCTGCAGCTGGGCACATGAATTACTCAGCTCTGCATTCTCTTCGGCCAAAGCGCCATTTGTCCCCTTACTTCCCACTTCCCATCCCTAAGTAAAAACTCTGAAGGTCACCCTTCACCCATTCTATTACCTATTGAACGTATTAAAAAAATCTAAAAAAGAAAGGTCTCTGCTCTGAAATATTCTTTCTACAATTATCAATTTTTTTTAAAATCTGTAGTAGAGACTGGAGATTTTAAAGTGATTTAAAACAGCAGTCAACTTCTGGGAAAGCTGGAGTTCTGACTGCTTTGTCAGAACATCAGCCACAAAGGGCTGCTCACCTGCTACTTATAATTTAAGTGTCTGATACTTGTTCATCAAAACATTCAAACTTTCTATCACGTGTCTCTGCACCAGGGCTCGGCACACTGTGCCCCCCATGTTTGCACGGCCCAGGAACTAAGGACGGTCTTTACGTCTTTAGCCGGAACGTTCTGAATGGCCACATAAGTACCTGCACAACAGCCTCAATCTTGCCGCTCCTTCCACAAGCCTCAAATGTTTACTATCTAGTCCTTCAAGAAAAGGTCTGCTGGCCCCTGCTCTACACTACAGAAGAGGTTAAGAATAAAAGTGTAAGATGTGAGCACAGGGCACTGTGCGTTTTTTTGGTACTACTAGTTCAAAAGTCAGAGCAGGAGGATGTCCCACTTCCAAACGGTGTGCAGATCTCACACCATTCCCACCGTAACAACGAGAATGCCCAATGCGCTTAAAAATACCACATTTTTTCCTCAAAGCCATAAAACAGATGTGAACACGAAGGAGTTTAAAGGAACACAACTCCAAGGAGAAATGAGCCCTTCCCAGGTAAGCAGGTTAAACAGATCCCGAAGAAGCGCACCCCCGCCCCTTAAAAACAGTTTGCACCTATGTTCAACAGCACGGAAATCAGGTGGGCTCCCGTGCACAGCAGGGATTCACTGTAGAGGGGACCAGGTGCAGCGAGCACAGGTGTCGGTCAGACACCCCACACTCGGCACCGGCGGGCAAGGCGAGTCTGGGCACACACCGGCTGAAGGTGAGTGTCTTCCAACCCCCAGACGGGCAGAGTGCGACACGGGTGGGAGACAGATGGAAGGGAACAAACCTCTAGAGATCTCTTACTAATCTTCCATTGGTTTGAACCAGAATGCACATGTGTGTGTGTTTCGTAAGGTGAACTCTGTGGAAATTCTAGCCCACACACCGAAATTTAGGATAGAAATTTCCATTTCATTCATATTTGTTTCCAGAGGTCTTGGATACAAACAGCAAAACATTTTCTGACTCAGTCAGAACGCCCGTGTGGGAAACCCCAACATCTGAGAATCAGCCCAGAGTTGTGAAGCCAGTTTGTGTTCAGGGTTGAGAGAAACCACTGCCAGGAACCGAGTGGAACTTCCCGTCCCCGAGCTCAGCTCGTCCTGCTGGGGAGCAGTCTGGGTCGGGGCGGGGCACCGACCCGTGATGCCGCACTCGGACAGTCCGTCTGTCCCGGTTCTCAGCACACTTGCGAAGTCCCACCAGGGCCCTGCTGCGGTCTGCACTGGCCTGTTTTTACCATGCGGTTAAAGTGCCATCGTCCTTCCCACTTACAGGGTGGTGATAAACTCCTTACAATGTTTACGCTTCCTTTAAGTCAACAGATTGTGCTGCTTTCTCAATCTAATAATAACAACAACAACAACAAAAGGTTCAATGTTCTATTTTAAAAATCACAGACAGTAAAGATGCTGAGAATAAGAATCACTAAAATACTATAATCTCACGTACCTTCCCACAACTTCGCAGTTTGAAATCGTAACTCAGAAATCACGAAACAAAGCTTCCTCACATGTACAATTGTTAAAAGCTCAGTTATTTAGAAAAATACTGTAGTGATGTTTCATCACACAAATCCAAAGTAGTAATTTGGATAATAGAATTGTTTATAGTTCATATTTGGTATACATCCACTTATGAAAAACACAACCTATGTATTAATAAGAAGAATTTCATATTTTTTAGTTCATTACATTTCAAGAGAAAAACCCCACTCGACCAGAGAGATAAATCAGTAATAATCAGCTGTTTCAAATGTAACAGAATTTGATGTTTGCAACAGGTTTTCTTTTCATAGCTGTTCAGAGAGGTGCTCAGCATGCGTAAACAGAGGGATTCGGAAGTTTAACGAAGCCAACTGGAGAACAGGCCCGCAGCGGACAGAAGGGAAACACTGTTTGGTGACCGCCCCTCCTCCCACACGCCGGCCCTCCATGAGTCCTGGCCTTGGGCTCTTCGTGCGGGCCCCTCAGCAGAGGCTGAGCGACCTCTGCAGATGAACACAGAGGACTAGAGGGTTGAAGGCAGCGTTCCTGTTACCTTCAAGTGTTGCTGGAACAGAACGCATCACGGGTTAAAATTATTATTAATTTCGACCCCCAGAAAGCACTCTCTCCCTCTGTGTTCTTCAGCGTGGCCAGACTGGCACATGCTGTACGCGCATGAATTAAAGACATTAACTCCTTGACTTGCCTCATTATATTGTTTTACTAGGACACTCCATAACCCGGCTCCAAAACACAATGCAAATGTCACCTGGTGCCCAAGAAGGTTTATTCATCCACAGGCTCAATCCTGAAGAGAAGTTTCAGGGACAACAGACCGCCTCCTTGGGAATCAGGCCAGGGCCTTCCTAGTGAAAAAGCAAGGTGGCTAACCTCCAAGGGGGGGCTTGCTGAACAATTAGGCGCTTGTGTGGCTGCTCCCCCAGTGGGAAGCCATTCTGCTCATGTAAACTGCAAGCTCCGTGCGTGTGCATGTGAGTGCATGGAGGGCAAGAGAAAGAAGCCGCCAGAATTGGGGATTTCACAGGCACCAGACTCCCAACGGAGGCAACATCAGGACACGCCCCTGACACGCAGGGAAGTCAAAGGATAGAGGTCATTTTACCGGTTAGTAAACTTTAGGCCTCAAATAAATAAGTCATTAAATGACTTTGTAATAAAGAATCTACTTTTAAAGAGTGGAGATATTTTTCAATTATAAGGAAATAATTAATAAAGTATCCTTCAAAAAAATTATCACATTTCAGGATTAAATCTTATAATTAAGAACATCTTCTAAGAGGTTCTAAGTACAGTTAATAATACTATATTGCACATTCGAAAGTTACTGAGAGTAGACACTGAAGTAATTATCGCAAGAAAAAAATTTTTATAACTATGTACTGCACTGATCATTGTGCAATGTATGCAAATACCAAATCATTATGTTTACACATGCAACTAATGTTATATGTCAAATACACCTCAATTTAAAACAATTAAAAAATTTTTAAATGTTCTAAAGAAGGAACTCAGTCAATTCTAGCAGCCCTTTACTCCTCCACTATTAAGTCCTCTTCCCCAGACACTAAGGGAAAAAAGGGGATTAATGGTAGGGGGGCAGGTATGGGTGAAAAAGAGATTCTCTAAAAGGTCAGGGGGCATCGTCATTGGTCTCCTTCCTCAGTAGTGTAGTACAGTTACAGTGTAAAGTGTGGGAAATAGTGATAAATCTTGCAAGCAAATGGATTTTGTAGACAATCTAATCTTTTTGAAACTCTTAGAAGACTGTTTGAGCATGTCTTTGTGTTCTTTAAGATTTGATTTAGCAAATCTCCACCACAGGAACTTAGTAGTCTCAGAGAGCTCATTTAGTCATTCAACAAACACTGATTTAATACCAAGTACCAGGTACCAGGCTATGCACTGGGGAGACAGCAATGAACAGAACAAAGTTCCTGCTTTCATGGAAGTTATTTTCTAAACAGAGAAGGAAGACAGTAAAAAATTAAAAAAATATATATGAAATATACTGAGTAATAATAAATATGATAAGTGTTATAAGGGAGGACCACTTAGTAAGTGGCAACATTATAGCCAAAAGAGTCTTGACCAAACAAATGACAAAAGTCTTAAGGCTTTTAGCCTCAGGGCTGCTGAATTAGCAAATGACCAATTTGGTATATGGAATATTGAAGCCTTTTTCTGCATTTCTAGAGTAATTTTCAAATTGGAAGATGCTAAGAAAGGGGAAAGTTTCCTCTCAGATAAAATGGAGGGGAGTACCCATGTATCACCAGAAATCAAAAGAAACGCCACTGGTCTGTGGACCCCGGGGGGTCAATGGGCACCGGAGAGGCCCCGCCCTCACACAGGCTGCCCACTCCCCGTGGCTGGCGGGGATGAAAGGGCCCTTTATTGCTCAGTCGGGGTGAATGGGGTGAGTGATTCACTGGCATCACGAAGCAAAAAAAAAAAAAAAAAAAACAAGATTTGCAGATCGTTTTAAAAAACAGTTGTTAACTGTCTCTGGATTTTATAATTTACAAAACACTTCACTCAGCTTTTTAAAAATTAACAAAATAAGTGTAAACACAGATACGCTTAAAATACGACAACTGCGGTTTAGTTTTCGGCACCCTCTCTCGCATGTTACCGGAGAAACCGCAGCGACACGCAACTGGGAGACCGCGCAGGTCCCATCAGGAAAAAAGGGAGCACAGAACAGAAAGGCATTTTCCTCAGAACTTGCTCCAGGTCCCGTGTAAGTGACTGAGACGTTTCCCGTGGACGACTACTGTGGCGCTAACACTACCACAGGAACCCGAGGCCCTCGCTCCCTAGCCCTGCAGCCACAGACCCCTGCGGCTCAGGGACACTCCAGGAGGAGCAGAGGCACGGCGGCCCAGGGACGCCACTCCGGCCCTCCGAACACGGATGGGGCTGCGTCTGCCGCTCGGCGCTGGAGAAGGCCCTGGCTTTCCTTAGGGTTCCCCTGCTCGCCTCATCCGAACCAGATCTCTTTGGCCTCTGCGAACTTACTAACACGACTTTATGCCATCGCTGGGTCTGGGGAAACCAGGGTCCACACCTCTGAGGTCGCCTACCAAGTGCGCCACCTGGGTTCTCAGGTTCACTTTGGTAAGAGACAATCTAGAGGACTCTCCATAGGCATGTACAATACAAACACATAACTTAATGTAATCTGTTTAAATGTGAGCTAATAGTTATTATTTAACATGAGCACAAAGTAGCATTTTTAGATGACAAAACAAGGAGGTGTGTCGGGTCCTTAGAGAAACACTAACCACCTCACCCTCCATCAGCACAATTCTCCCACCAGACAATCCGATGTGGGCACTGGACCAACTCTCTCCTCCTGCAGGAGATCAGCGAATAGTACTCAGCCAACACTTCCACAAGGGGAGCGTGGAGGGCATGGGCGCCCCCGTCTGTGCCCTTCCCCCACCTCAGCACCGACAGGGAGGATGAGCTGGGGACCTGGTGATGCCACTCACTCCACTCCATGCCAACTTCTACCCGAAAGACCTTCTGAGACTTGAAAATCATGCCAAGGTGTTTTCACTCTGAGCACAGGTGGGGTGTGAGTGCCGCACAGAACACACCAGTCACAAAGCGCGTCTGCTCGTAGCAGCGAGTTCTCCCCCTGCCGCTGTCACACAGCCGCTCTGTCACACAGCCGCTCTGTCACACGGAGCCAGCCCGTCTGCACTCGTGCCAATGCCTGTGTTCTCAGTGTACAAGATTGCCAGGTCCAAAGCCCAGGAAACTAAGCAGGACATGGTTATGAAAACTGTGTGGCCAATCTTAGAAATTCAGATGTAACATGAAATGTTACCTAGAATTGTTACCTTGTAAGGAGTCTGCACATACATATACATCATAAAATAAATAATGGCAAGAATAAGTCATGCAAATATATACACACACACGCCACTGTGTCACTCAGCAGTTGAGAGAGCCACTAAGTGGTTTTAAACTAGGATACAGTGAGATTACTTACTGTCATCACTGGGGAAATATTTTATGACAAATCGTAGTTAACTCTGTAAATGACAGAGTTTAGTCCGGTTTTACAGACTCGGGCTTCAGTGACGGGGACGGCTATCATGGCGTATATGCCACAAGCCCCACGTAAATAACATGAACCTGCCCCTCCAGCAACATGCTCACTCCTCTGGCTCTCGGGCTTTGCATACCACCCAAACTCCCTAGTCATAAAAGTGTTATGTAAAGTTTTTGAGGAATAAAGAACATAAAAAAACCCCACTGTCCTCAAACAGCTAAGCAGCACGGTCTAGGATAACAGTTTACAACTGATGTCTCAGGCTGGTTGTGCAGTGTATGGAAAATAATTTGTTTCTAACAATGAAGTATCAAAGTCAGCACATTATTTTTAATATAAAATCAACATAAATTGCTATTCCCTGTAGTAGATCATCCTTTTCACCCACTCACATTCCACCATGCTTTTTTTTTTAACTGACATACAATTGATGTACAACATTGTGTGAGTTGACAGAGTGCAGCGTGATGAACTGGCAACCTGGGGACAAAGACCAGTCGCCGCCGGCCCACCTGTTGTGGCTGAGGGAAGCGTGGATGGACGTGGGCACCACCGTCTGCAGCCCCTCTCCCTCTATCTCGGTGCCGACGAGGCAGATGAGCTGGAGGTCGGGTAGCCCCACACAGTTCACTTCGTGCCAACTCTTACCTGCAAGAGCATCAGGGAGTGAACAGTAATGTTTATCAAAAATCAAAGATAAAAATTCTAAACTTCTACCTAATATTCAGCTCAGCAAACATCTCTTACAACACCACCTTCTCTTTATATTTTAATTTACCTTCTCTTTTACTTATTTTGTTATCCAGTAATTCCCAACGTAAATGAAGAAATTACAAAACTGATGACATTAATAGCAAATGCATAAATAACGGCTTATTATAATGTCAACAATGCTATAGCCAAACCCAGCTCCCCAACCCTCTACCATGGCCTGTGCCAATAATAAAGCAATATAAACAAAAACTTACTCTCCATGAGGTCCAGGTACACCAGGAATGCTATATACACTTGGGTAGCATCTCCTATATCTAATTCCATCATTTCTAAGTACTGAAAATCAAAATGTAGTTATTAAACAGAGAAGAATCTTTTAATATTTTCTTTCACTCAATGACTATTTATTAAATACATATAACGCATAAAACGCAATTCTAGGCACAGTGGAATTTACAAGGCAATATAAGACCTGATCCCTGCCTCTACAAAACTTGGAATTATTAGGGTAAACACACTGCATACTTACAACTGTTAGGCAAATAACAATACATGACAGAAAGCAATTAAAAATCAAGTGAGTGGAATTTAAAAAAAAAAACATGACACAGCCCTGGCCGGTGTGGCTCAGTTGGTGGGAGCATTGTCCTGTAAACTACAAGATCATGGGTTTGATTCCCAGGCAGGGCACATGCCTACGTTGTGGGTTTGGTCCCGGGTTGGGGCACCTACAAAAGGTAACCAATTGATGTTTCTCTCTGGCATCGATGTTTCTCTCTCTCTTTCTCGTTCCCTTCTCCTCTCTCTAAAATCAATAACTATGTCCTCAGGTGAGAATTAAGAAAAATGACACAACAGGTGAGAGGAGCTACACTCAGGTGGCTTCGCCGGCGAATGTTTGATGGCAGAGGTGGGATTCAAGGTGGGCCCTGAAGGACATGTACGATTTGAGTGAACAGAGAAGTTACGCAACAGTGTCACTAATCACACAAAGGGCCCAACTTGAATCCCACTTCTGTGTGATTATTTAATCACACAAATAAGCCACACATATTCAAAGGCCTATAAAGAAATCTATCTGCCAGAAGTAGAGACAGTGTTTCATTACGTTTTTGTTGGGTCATGCTAGTAGGAGCCTCTATTGCCCTGGTCTCTCATTTGCACATGGAGAAAGTCTGCTAGAATACCACTCCTGGCCCCTCCCCCCCCCCCAAGAGTAGGAGTTAATTAATTGCTAGATTTTAAAGAAAGGACCAAGCAATGCGCTGCTGCTTTCAGACTTGCTGGTCAGCACTGAGGGAACATTCTTCAGGGGTCCACTCCTGCAGGGGAAGCCTGAGGTTGCCCGGCTACATCAGTGACTAGGGGGGTGAGCAGAGCTAGTGCAGAGGGGAGGGATTAGCAGACCTGCCTCAGGACATAGTTGAAGTCCCATTCTCCTGCCGGCTTCATCGTAAGTGGACAGGTGCAAGAGAACAGGGGTGTTATTACCCCTCACATGTGCTTGACCACAGCAGTGAAAAAGTAATTGGGGCCCAGGCTGCAAGGCTTTGATAGCCAAGCTGAAAGTCTGAATTTTACCCATAAGGAAACACCGAGGACGTCTAAGCAGGAGAATCTGATGAAAGAGGTATTAGAGGATGATAAACCTGATGCCATGTAACTAGATGGACCTAAGTAATCTTCAAATTGAATAATAAAAAGACAGAAGTGGACAAACCAAACACCCAATATCTTTTCCTTTCTTTCTTTTTAAAAAATCAATTAGATCCTTCAAGAGGAAAAAATATTGGAAGGGAAGATTTGATGGTCAGAGCCTATATAGCCATTAACTTCAAAGACAAAAAATCCGCAAGTAATAAAACTGAATAGCAGCACCAAATTACAGATGAGGTTTTTAAAACTTGTTACTGGTGTTTCACTTCTTAAACACTTACATAGTGCTTACTATATGTAAAATGCTTTAATCCTGTAATAACCCTATGAGCTAAGTACTTTAACATCCCCATGTTACAGATGAGAAAACTGAAGCACAAGATGAAATGATTTTCTCCAAATCACAAAGCTGGTGACAGAACCAGGATTCAAACCCAAGCAACGTGGCTTCGAGTTCATGCTCCCAACCACTATGCTGCCTCTCCAGGTTTTGGTTTTTGTTTCTAGGAAACGGAATAGCATCTCCACGTTATTGTTTGTTTTTAAGGAGACAGAGGAGGGTAGCATTAAGCAAGATAAAACGGGAAGGGGTTACCTATTCAGACTTATGGCTTCAATATTTTCCTCTTCTTGACTGTTTTTAGATGATTGCCTATGAAATACTGCTCTTTGGCAGAAGACTGCAATTCTCCCAAAGTTACTAGACCAGTCTCCCCAGATTCCTACAAAGTCCCCATCCCCATTCACTGTTCATTCATTCCCAGGGGCAGTACTGGTACAAGGCAGCAATTTGCCAAGCAGAAGCTAGCAAGGAACTATCCTTTCCTCCCTTACCGCTAATACAGAAAAACACACCACAATGTGAGTAGTTCTGCTTTGGGGAACAACCTATCCAAACTTCCCAAGGAATTCGAAAAATTAGGCATCTGCACTGCAGCACAATCAAGACGCACACTCACTCTGGGCCCACGGCTTAGTTCCTGAACCTTTATCATTACAGACTCCCAGATCTTATCCACCTCCCGCAGAATCTGTTCTGCGTGGTCAGTGTGAGGATTAAACGAGCCCATTCCCCAAACCAACCCTAGATGGTCAAACTTGGACATTTCGTGGAGTGGCTATTGTTGGCCTTCGATCTGAGAGGGGCCGTGTTTGTCTTCACCTGCGGTGAAGAATGGCGATGGGGGTATGCGGTAGTGTCCGAGCACTAGTTCAACTCATTGAAACAAACGAAAACAATATTGCTTGCAGTTGGCAGTGTGCGCGCGGGTCCCCCTCCGCGAGGGTCGCGCGCGAACTCAGCGACCGGGCCCTGCAGGGGTGAAGGGTTAGGAAGGGGAGCGCGCTGCGGGGGTTCTGCCTGGGGTGGGGGCCTGGACCGGCGCCACGCTCCTTTGGCGCCTCCTGACCTTTGGGTGCGTGCCCATCCAGGCGTCCTCCGGGGCCCATGGGTGGGCGCCACCGCCACCGAGAGCGCCGCCCGGCCTCGGACCGCTGCAGCCCGGGCTGGGCTCGGAATCGCCGCCCTCCTCCATGCCGGCAGGGGTGCGCGCACGTTGTGCACCGCTCCCCGCGCCCGGCCAGAAGCAGGGACGCGCGCCCAAGGGTTCCGCCTCCCGGCCGCCCGCTGCCTCCGACCCGCCCGACTCAGATCTGCACCTTTAACAAAGGTGGCTAGAACCTGCCGTAACGCACTCCAGGTTTACTCTCGTTTATTCTAATCTGAGCAGGTACTAGAGGGAAGAAGTTTCCGCACATCAGTGTTGTTTGCAGCTCTTTTGGGAAATACAGAAGGCCTCTTTGCCTTCAACATTGGGTCCAGGTGTCCAGTTCTAGGGAACAGGAAGAACCTCATTCAGTGCCCTATAATTAATCTTCAAGTGTAGAAGTGGGTGAGATATCCATAGAGGAAAGTGGAAAGAAGAAAGACCAGAGTGCCAAGAACCGCATTTTTAGGGTGGACTCACCTTTCCGGATTAGAGGAGCAAGAGTGAACAGGAGTTGTTGAATGAGTCAGAAAAGTGGGGTGCAACCCCGCAGAAACATGTGACCAGGAAGCCAAGGATGGGGAGTTTAAACCAGGCAGCATGGGACATTGTAAACATTAATGGATTTACTGTGAGAGAAATGGGGAGACCCTAGAAGTTGCTGTTAATGTTTAATAGTATCCCTCTGGCTGGTGTGTTGAAAATAGACCATAGAGGTAGACAAAGGGAATGGTTAAGAAGCTGTCACATTGGCCTATGCAAGAAATGACTCTCAAGATTGAAAGTCCCAGGCAGCAAGAGAACTTCTGCTTCCAAATATGACAAAGACCCTACTGGACTATCCCCCGATAGAAAACACCGGTAAAACTTGGATATCGGACAAAAAGCAACCACCTGAATATACTTACTGGGATGCAAACAAAAGCAGGCTGACTTTGGGAGGAAGAGCAGATTGCCAAACCTCTCTGTTTTTCTTATCTGGGGAGCCAGAAAAGGGAAGGAAGGAAATTTGAATGCGTAAGAACTCAGGAAATCCTAGAAGAAGGCAGAGAGGGGATCCCCAAATTCTCTCTGCTTCTGTCTCTGACAGATCCTGAACCACTTGAAACAGAGTCACAGCAGTTCCGTTAAAAACAAAAGATCTGAACTGAGACCAGAGCTGTCTCCAAACAAGCAGAGTTTGCAGTTCAAACCCATCCAAGAAAATTACCTGCCAATACACAGGAAAACACACTGATCCTAGGAAAATGGGATCGAAACACTCCATGACTTATCACTCATAAAGTCTAAGATATGATGCAAAATTACCAACATATGAAAAACAAGAAAATGGGTCACATTTTCTAGAGGCCAACCCTTGGAAAAAAACAGATAAGGATCTGAAAGTAACTATTATAACTATCCTCAAGGAGGAAAAATAAAACATGTTTTCAGTGAATGAAAACCCCAGGATACATATAGAAAAACCCAGCAGAGAAAAAAAGGAAATTATGAAACTGAAAATTAAAATTTCAGAAGTAAAAGGTTCCACTGGGTGAGTTTAACAGCCAAATTACAGAGGAGAGGGGAGTGGACTTGAAGGTGGAGCAATGGAAATCATCCAAGGTGAACAACACAGAGGAAAGTGATTTTTAAAAAATGAGCAGAGCCTCAGAGACCTACAATATGTTATATAACAATCCAACATACATATAAATAGAATACCAGATGAAGAAAAGAAAAAGAATGGGGCAAGAAAAAAAAAACAAAAGAACAAAAAAATTCCCCAAATTTGATGAAAGACAGATATTTGCAGGTACAGAATGCTAAGTGAACACTGAGTAGAATAACCACAACAAAGTCCATGCTGAAGTCAAATTATTGAAAGCCAGCTAAGAAATTGGAATGCATCCAGAGAAATGCAATATATGACGAACAGGGAGAAGTGCATCTATTCCTGAAAGTGATGGAAAGCCGCACATAAAGATTCACAAGTTTCCCTACAATGGATTGCATTGGAATCATCATTAACCTTTGTCTCCACAGAGCAGCTGCTAAGCCCTAAAGAAGCAAATGGCACTGAAATTAGTAGACTCCTGGAAGCACTGAACTTGACATTAATTGAAGTAATTAGAAGTGAATGAATGTTTCTCTCTGACCTCTAATCAGTTCATATGATGGTATTTATAGAAGCATTAAGAGCATTTTGTTCCTAATGAGAGTAGACAGGAGATTTTATAAATTAGTAAGGAGACCCAGTGGAAATAGGTACCATGTGAACAAGGCTCAACCATCTTCAGGGGAAGGTTTTCAGCTTAAGTTTCAGCAGAAAAGGGGGGATACAGAGAATCCCAGAAGATGCAGAAAGAACTGTAAACAGAAAAAGCAACAGGCTAATGAACCCTTTGGCAAATAGATGACATTCTATTGCTTACAAAAAACCATGATACATTTAAGCACGCATTTTAAGTACTTCTGACTTTTAATGTCCACTAAAAAGAATTGAAGAATGAAAATAGAGTGTCTCTTGGCTTTCACATTAAGCAATGTAAATTTATTATAATTCTTGATGATTGGAAATGACTAAGGGAGAAAGAAGATTCGGGAGCACAAACACAACCTAGTATTGAAAGTACATACTTGAATCAAAATGACTACTGTGGCAACCTAGAGTGTAACCCACAGAGAACAGGTTAGAGTTTCAGCCTTTCATAGACTATAGGATTTTTTCTTTTACAAAGCTTCATTCGTGCCCTATATTGGAGAATCAAAGTGGTCAGGGAAAGAGCTAGTTAAGTAACAACAATAAATGTCCCCCTGAGTATAGTGGGTGTGATCAAATTCCGTGTAATCCGGCACTTGTTCCACTGATTTCCCACCCTGATGTCTGAGCCAGGGCATTTTATTCCCTCAGAAAAAACAACAACTCTAATGTCTAGGCAGAGACATATTAATTCAGTTAGAGTCCCAGGAGGAAAAACAAACTTTGAATTTCAATGCGAGTTTTTAGTGTGTTAAAAAGAAAATGACTCTATGCGGTGTTGTATGCGACTGTGATTTCAAGTTGGAAAATGGAGGCTCATGTTCTAGATCAGCTTTTCATCCATGGGTCGTAAGAATGTTCCTGGATCTCTTGTTCCTTCCTTTGTACACAGACTGTGCCATTTCCATTCTCTGTGTTTCAGGCAGAATGGGTGAGATGTTTATACCTTCAGTCAAGTATTTAGAATGCTGTGCTATTTTACTATCCACACGCATGAGCGTATAGGAGGGGTTTCTAGCAGGCAGGGAAGAATTTAGAATAATTCAAAATATGTTTTCTCCAATTTCTCATAAGTGTAAGAGTGCGTTCTGAATTCCCCACTTACAAAATCAGGATATAATATATTTAAGTTTTTTAAATGCTGCTAACATCTGGAACAAAAAAATCCAACAAAAAATAAAGTACCTAGAAAAGATGAGCAAGCTTTTTGTGAAGAATGCTTTAAATGTTACTGATGATCCTTAAAGAAGACCATAAATAAGTGGACAGACATACTGTATATGTGCAGTCTTAAATAATACTTGGCTTTGTGAATATGAAAAAGCATCAAAAGCAATTCAGGGTCCCCAGAATATTTCATCTCTTTTTCTAGATATTTATTCAACATTTCTTATCAACATGGTGTTGAGTCTCACTAAAGAGAAATGAGTACAAACCCATATTGAAAATATCCAAGTTGAAAATGTCAAATTAAAGTGATCCCAAAATGGTAATAATGGTTGTGGTGAGACACTGGATTTGGGGTAGTTATCCCCCCCCCCATTTTCAACATATTTTTATCCAACAGTAAAATAGACTTAATCATTACATTTGGAGCCTTTGGCACAGAAGGGCTAATCATACTTGGATTGTTTTACATGTCCCCTCCTGCACCCTTCCTCCCTCCCTCCAGTCCTGCCTCCTTCCCTCCATCCTTCCTCTTTTCTCCCTCCCCTCCCCTGTCCCAGCATCCAAGTTTTGTCTACACTCTGGCCTGCATTCAAGAACTACATAAAATAGTGACTATAGGGTTTTCAATCCAGTTGAAAACAAATTTGAAATATACTCCTGTAGCTCACTTAGAAAGACTAGATGTGCCCCTTAAATTGTATTCGCTCACTGGTTCCAACAGTTACTCAGTGCCCCCTCTGTGCCAAGGCACAGATGCAGAAATGCATGGGTAATGAACATGTATCGAATAAACACATAAATATAATGAAGCGGTACAGTTATGGTGGAAGAGGAGGATAAGGAAGGGTGTGGGGAAAGTTAGGAAATGCCTCATTAAAGAAATTCCTTGAACTCAGTAGTATGTTTTAGGAAAAGAACAGGGGTCACAGGGGGATGCAGGGGTTGGAATTTCAGGTAGATAGACCACAGAAGCAAGAAGGGTTAGGGTTAGGGTCAGAAAGATAAATAAGAATAAGAGAGGACTGACTGAGCTTTCATCATGAGGGACAGGATAGAGAGGAACCAGTCGAAGATTCAGTAGAGAGTGGAGCTAAATGATGGAGAGAAGTCCTGGACCAGAAGGGAGGGGAAGGGAGGGGATGGAAGGCCCTGTCAGGACAGGTGCGTGCATGGCAGGAGTGTGTGGGTAGAGACGGTAGGTAGAGGTGGGTGTGAGGAAGTTCAGTAAAGAAGGCGAACTCTTCAGAGGGAGCAAGGTGGTTGCAGCCGAGTGGCCAAGGCTTCTCATAGTTGCAGCAAAGGATGGATGAAACCAGTAGAAAGGTGGTGGGACAAGTTAGGATGGGGGTCATGAACGTGCAGTGGTACCAACCCACCTTTCCCCTGATTGATTGCAGCCTGCACAGTCCCACGATGAAGGTGCTGAGGATTTCATTAGCGGCGTCTCTGTGTCATCCTCAAGAGCAAATGTCCTTTAGCAATTTCATCTCACGGACACACTGTGTTCTTCCTTCTTCTCTTCCGTATCTCTCTTCGTCAACATGGATGGATTTTTCCTTTCCTGGTTAGTTTAGATCATTAGAGAAGAAAAAAGCTATCTAACTGAGCCACCTGTCCTGGGTTCTGCCTGTCCTGGCAGGAAGCTCAGGACCCTGGGCTGGCGGGGAGAGTGGGGATTCAGAACAGCGTCCCAAAGGGCGGGTCCTTTCCTTTCAGGGGTTCCATCCGGCTGTGAGATTCCCCAAGTCTTCAGACTTGGTCTACTCAGATCCAAGGTCCACCCAGTCAAGAATAAACTTCAGGGGAAATTAAGTGTATACGTGAATGCAAACATTCTGCCTTTGTGAAAGTTAATTTTTTTTTTTTTAACCACAGTAATGAAGAGTTGGGTGACTGTCCGTTTCAGAGCTCTCCCACCTCGTCAATAGGTGCATTATGAAAACCGGGATGCATTGCATCACTGTGAAGGGCTTGAGACTGTGGTTTGCGAAAGCAGAATAAATTTTCTTGGAGTTGTACCGTTATGTACACACACACACACACACACACACTCACACGCCCATTGGCAGACAGGGCCACACCTCACGGCTCCGGGGGAAGCCACAGACCTCAGCTGTACAGGCTGCGCCTGGGCTGGAGGAACTTTCCGCAGGACTGAGGACAAACAGCCCCACAGACCCGACCGTCTGCAAGCCTGAGCCCCGGGCGAGCCCTGGCGGCTGCAGGTACTCGCTGCGCCCCTGCGTCAGGGCCTGGGCGGTGCAGTGGCGGCGGGAGGGTCCGGGGCCACGGAGGCCGGTGCCGGTGTGCGCGCTCCCCCGGCTCGGCAAGCCGCATCCCCCGGCTCGGCGTTCGCTGCAGGTCCCCCGCCGCCCGCCCCAGCCTGGAACATGGCTGCGAGCCCCGCCGCCAGCCTCGCCTGCTCGCTGCTGCTCCTCTCCTGGGCTCTGCTCCGCGGCGGCTGCCGTGCGCGCTTTGCAGCCGAGCCGGACTCGGAGGACGACGACGAAGAGGCGAGGGTTTTCCCCGAGTCGCCTCTGCAGAGACCCACGGTGCTGGTGGCCATCCTGGCCCGCAACGCCGCGCACACGCTGCCTCACTTCCTCGGCTGCCTGGAGCGGCTGGACTACCCCAAGAGCAGGATGGCCATCTGGTGAGTCGCCGGGGGCCCCGGGCTGTGGCGGTGGGAGGAGGCGCGCAGAGCGCTCGCCGCCGCCTGCGGGGACCTGGGCGGGGGCCGCCCTGCGCCGCTGCGGGGCGAGCAGAGCGCTGGGGGACCGAAGGAAGGATGCCGCGCACACCCCCTCGCTGCCCGCGCGGGTCCCGGGAGGACCGTGCTGCCGGGACGGAGAAAGACGCGCGGGTGGCTGTGCGCATGGGGTGCTAATGAGGATAACAAGTAGCCAGGAGCTCCGATGGGGAGGTGGGGCCGGGGCGTCCTCGCCCCTCTCCGGGACAAGGGCTTGGGGAGCCCCCGCGAGAGTGCAAGCTTCTCCCCCTTTCTCCTTTGGAAGTTTCCTCTTTCTCCACCTCGTACCCATCGCCCTTGATTGAGAGAATAAGGGTGCCCGTCGCTGCCTCGTCTTCCAGAGACGACAGGGAGCAAAACTGCGGCTGGCAAGGGGGTCTCCGGAGTGGCTGGGGTGGCGAAGAGTGCGCCGTAATAAAAGCGCACGATGAAAGCTCCTGCCCCCTCGTCAAAGAATCCTGGTTCTCGGGGGTCGGGAGGCAAAGAGAGGATGTGGACCCGGAGTTTCAAGCTAGGTAGGACCGCGGCGCCTTCTCAGCCGTACCACCACCGTGGGCCCTCTGAACACTCCCGGCTGTCCCACCCGTGCATCCTCCTGGGACGCATCCCCGGCCCCAGATGCAAACCTCGCTGGGCCCCCTGGGGACCTAGGAACTGAGTCGCCCTGGAGAAAGCATGAGAAAGCAAACAGCCAAGTTTTTGTTGCCCTCAGGGTAGAGCCCCGGGCCTGGTTCCTGGGTTTGCCAAGGGGAAGGCCGGGCATCCGTGGGGGTGGCTGCCTGATCCAACTTCAGAAATGGGTTCAGTCCCGCAGCTGTGATAAACACAGGTATCGGATGGCAAGAAGTTGATGGCCGGGTGAGCCTCTCAGAGGCTTGTGGACAGCCGAAGGACGCTGCCCAAGGGAGACAGGCAGCCGGCTCCATGGACAAGAGGACTTCCTAGAGGAAGACAGAGCTCGGGTGACTCCGGGGCAGCTTCTGTCGTCTTGTGCTGATAAAGGGAGCTGTCTGCAGACAGAACATATCCTTGGAGCAACAGTTGGGCAGGAAGACAGAAAGATGGATAAGGCAGTGGCTGGCGCTGGCAACCCCGCCGTACCTGGCGGGAGAGGTGCAGAGGTGAGAAAGCAAACATGAGGTATAGTGCAGCACTGTGCTATACACTGCTTTACTATACACACCCAGCTATACGTGACCGCCGCCACGGAGGAGCGCTTGTTATGTGGCCAGTGGGAATGCTGGTGCAGCCAGGTTTAAAGTCAGAAGGAAGAATTTTTTAACCACTTCAATACCAAAAGAAAAAAAAAGAGAGAGCGAGAGAGAGAATCAGTTCTTACATGCTTCTTTCAAAGGAGATGTTTTACAATAGGGTCTTTATGCATTGCTTAGTTTTAAAGAACGTTGTTACTCTTTAGAAGAGATACTATGATCCTTATTTTACAAAGGAAGAAATTGAAACTTGAATCCCTTGAATCCATCTGACGACTCATTTAAAGCCACAGACTTAATAAATGGTGGAACTGGGACTTGAGCCCGTGTGTCCCTAAACACTGCCCTGGTACGGCAGCAGTGGGGACAAGCTACAAGCAAAACTTACATAAACCTGTAAGCTGCAGATTAGGCGGCAAGAGCTGTTGGTCGCTGGCTTGATAATTTGATTTTGGGGCAGTTTCTTGGGAGCCATAGACATCCGTTTTCTCATCCGTAACATGAGGGAATGGGCATACATTTGAAATTAGAATTTCAAAAATTCTTTCTGGCTCTTGAATTGCATAGGTTTTATGATGTGCTCAGAATCAACCAACAACAACTGCGCTTCCTAGCCCCCCTGGGTGCTCCAGGTTCTGTCGACATCGGTGATCTGTTCGAGTGGGTAGTATCCCAACTTTTCATAGAACTTGGGGTCTATATTCCCTTACCCTCATTCATGGTCCCTTGTAACCTTGTGTCCAAGCTGTACCTCGTCCTTTATGGCCAGTGTTGGACAGTTAAGGAGGAAGCCCGAGGCTTGGGTAAGGCCTTGGGCACCCATGCATTAGCCACTAAAAACTCTTCTTGGAGTTCTGGCTTAGAAACCGCATATCATTGATTAGATAATGATAACCAAGATGGGTAGTTATAGATCGTGCTTTATAGCTCCCCAAGTACTGTAATCAGCTATGTTATCTTATTTGATCCTTCCTGTCATTATGTAAAGAAATAAAATTGTCTCCACTTCATAGAAGGTATTCTGTCTAAAGTACCCGACTTACTCAAGATTGCACTTATTTGTTAATATCACAGACACCTAACACCAAGAACTCACGGTTCTTCTGAGCACTTCACATCCACTTGCTGGTTTAATCTTTATAAAAACCCTATCAGGTATATACTGTGTTCTACCCTTTTACAGATGAGAAAACTGAGGCACAGGGAGCTTATACAAGCACGTATCCCTAATGACCACGTTCGAGCAGAGAAAAGTTGAATAAGGTGTGGATCTTTACAAACAAATATAGCTCCCCCCCCCCCACCCTGGGCAGTGTAAGGTGATCTGCATGGCATTTACAAGAGGTGTGGGGGTGGGGAGCAACAAAGGACTTCTAAGTCAGATCGGGGTGGTTGTGTGGTCACAGAGGGCTTCTTGGGGAGCTGATACTTAGTTTAAACTCAGTATTGAAGGACAAATGGGAATCTACTAAAACCTGGGGGGCAGACATGGGGGTTCCAGAAAAGGGCACAGTGGGACCAAAAAAGTCACTGGGACATTAACCAGAGTTTTCTGTCAGGGGAGATAATGGGGGTGGCAGCTCTGATGACAGCAAATCTCCAAACTCACTGTATTCTACCCCCTGAGCTGCTAACTTAGTGACCAGCCCTAGAGGGGTATTGGCCGGGAAGGTTATGGGATATGACCCTGCAGGCGGAACCTCAGTTTAGGATGCTGCCGCTTTGAGGGGCTTCTGCCAATTGCTTGCCTCTATCTAGTCTCTCCGTCCCCAGCTCTACTCAGCATTCTGAGATGCCAAGCTGGTTCATATTCACTCTGCAGAGACAGCACATGCTGGTGTTAAAAAATAGTATCAGAAATGGCTGTGAGCTCTCCACCACCTTGTACAACTGAACCATGTTGAGCAGTCTGGGTGCCAGCTTCCAGCGAATCTTATTTCAATAACTGTGCCGACTCAGTCTTCTCATTCACCTGCTTACCTCTAATCACGGCTGGGGGGCATCTGATGAGACTTCTTTCCTCTGTGGGTAATAGGGAGGCGGGGCTCACAGGTCACATCCAGACTTCCTGGTGATAGGAGTTTTTCTTCTCACCTAAAGTTCTGCACCAGGTCTGCACTGAGCATGCAGGTGGAATGAGGGTCGACCAATGCACCTGAAAGCCTTTGCTGTCAGAGAGTGAGTGTAGACACCTCAGCCTCAGGCTCATTCAGATGAGGGTGACTTAAGGACAGTTTATATTTCAGACATCCTTTGTACCAGCAGAAAGGAAAAGTCCCATGTACCCATCTGATCGGGAAACGCTACCAAACATTGTTTTCCTTCAAGTAGCACAGCCTTGGGATAGGCAGCCAAGGAAGGGGCTCCTTGTGTTCTGATGAAGCTCTGAATCTGTGGGAGTCGCGGCTGTGCTGAGACGAGGGGAGCTGGAGGCACGGGACGTCGGCAGTGGGCTTCAGAGGGCCCTTCTTCATTCAGGGGAGCCACGAACAGTGGCCGTAGCTGGAGAGGGAAGGCCGATCTCACACCCTTCCAAACCTATGATTAAGGGGAGCAGGGCCAAGTACCTTGATAATGAGAAACAGGGCCGGGGGTGGGGGCACGCATCAGGCAAACATTTGACCCAAAAGATACATTCAGCTTGTCTTTTGGAGAGCCTGTTGTTGTCTGAGCAGAGACGGCTGGGGTTTCCGGAGTCTGTGCCATCGCCAGGCGGTAACTGCTGTGTAATCACAGAGCGGTGTGAGCATCTCACTGGGCAGAGTCTGGGGAAGTAGTGCATGCACTGGGGACCACTGTACGGCTTTCTAAACAAAGAGATGGGTTTCCATGGACATAAACAATGGTGAGCTGTGCTTGGTCTGGGTACCGATCCCAGCATTTCGTACACGACTCACTCTGTGCAGTGTTTGGGGATTCGCTTGGATTGATCTTCACATGTTAACGCTCTCCCGGAAGCATGTAAGTAGAGTCGCCAATACACGTATGTTTATAAAACGTTCCCAAGTACTGTGAACGACAGCTCCGCGTGCCAGCAACGAGGATGATGTCACACTTTATCATCACCATCACAGCGTGAAGTGTTTCTGTTGCCCTTATGGAGAGAAGCTCCAGCTCAAGGCGGAAAACGTAGATGCTACTTGAGCCCTCTCCTCCCCATTAGTCTGCTTGCCTCGTTTTCTCCCCTTTGTTTCCTTCTTACGCACAGTGGGTGACACAGTGCTGAGGTCGGAGTGTGTGATCTTGGAGTCAGACAGACGTGGGTTCCAGCCCCCTGAGTGGTTGGGGGCACGTCAGGGAACCTCTGAGCGAGGCTTCCTCATCTGGAAACGAGTAACAAGAACGCCTACCTCAAAGATTTCTTGTAACAGCACACGAGATAGTGCACCGATGTCGTCTTTTACATAAACGCTGCCAAATTACAGCTGCTATTTCCTATTCATCTTTTCCTTTTTGTTCTACCGCCTTTACTTTTATCTTCCCAACTGAAGATTCCAAAACACGTGTGATCAAAAGGAACTCGATGTTCTTCCTTCCAATAACACAGGACTGGTGTAAGGAAAACTAACTTTTGGGGCCGTGCTGTTGTAAACATTTTGCTTTGAGAAATAGCTTACTCCGGACCACAACCCTGGGTGAGAGGTGCCATTACTCTCCTCACTTGACACAGGAGGACACTGAGGCACAGAGAACTTAAAGGAGTTTCCTGAGGTCACAAGGCTAGCGCGTGTTGGCGTCGGGCTGTGACCCAGGCAGTTAATGTCACAGACCGAGTACAGGCGGTCTGTTTGAGATCAAGAAAGGGGCAATTCGTTCTACAGTAGTGTTTGCTTCTGTCACTTGACCCAATTTGGGAAGGTAAGGGTGCCAGTGTTTCTTTCAAACAGGGACGGCCCCTTCTCCTTGCATGACATAAGGGACTCAGGGGTTCCCTCCCACTGTCCTGATCATTTTGTCACTTCGCTGGGCATTTTCTAGTTACTGGCCTCTCTCTGTGGTAGATTTTACAGGAGCAGAACGAGACTAAATATGTGCGCTGCCCATAAGTATGCAGGGCACTTGCTGTGATCACAGCTACACAGAAACAGAAAGAAATGTATCAAGGATTGTCTGTGGCAAATGAGTCAAGCAGCACTATTCATACACATGAGTGGCTGCAGTGTTTTGGGTTCATACTGGCAAAATTGAACGTATCAGCTTTTCAGCCTTTTTGATTAGTGGTCTTAGAGTTGGTTGACCCTTACACACAGGTTCTGTTCAAATGACTAGAGAAAATGATCAGTCCTCCCTCCGACCCTCCAACTTCCAAACACGATTGGCCCTTGGGATTATACATTTCCTTTGGGTAAAAACTGAAGTAACTAAGCATGTCACCAATCCTGTTGCTGTGGTTGTGACGGATTAACGCTGGCAGCGTTAGCAAGGATGCCTAAACTGTCCTGGTTCTGCGTTCTTAATGAGCTTCCATGGGTGGGGAAAGTAGAGCCCAGTTAAAGGATTTTACCCTTATATATTGTGCAGTGAGTGAGTGTCTGGATGAAGTAACAGGTCTCTAGACTTCCAGCCCTGGGTGGCTGTTTTAGTGTTGATTGTTTTGTAACTCCTGCTGCTCACCGGCAAAAGGAGCGAGTCAGTGACCCTCCCGGCAGGTTCGGTGTTACAGACGGGTCTCCAGCCCTCTCTGCAAGTGACTGCACCACCACGTTGCTTCATGACTGCAGGGATTCACGAGCCTGCCTCTCGTGGCCCTCTCCCGCCGCTGTGCCTGGTGGCCGCGGGAGTGAACGGGAAGGCTTCGTCACCGGGGGCTGCTCGTCCTGCCGCAGCCCCTTTTCCAATCGCCGAAACGCACGCAGGGGCGGTATCCCTGCGCGGCGCTGTCCCCCAGCCCGTGGCCCGGCGCAGGAGGACGTTGTGAGGCTCGCGTAGGGACCGGCGTCAGACTGTCATAATGCTTGTTTCTGCGCGTCTTCAAATAACAACACACAGTGGAGTTCAAGTCCGAGAGAAAATGACCACCTGTGGTAGGGTCATTGGTCCTGTTCTCCAGGTGTCTGTTATGCAGCGCCTTCACTCCATGCATTTAAATCATGGTTATTATTCATCGGGAATTACAAAATGTGTGTGTTGTCCATGGGCTTGTCTTGACGTTTGTATCCTGAAAGGACTGACTGACTCATTTCACTGCACTTACGTTATTAGAATATCCAATGTTACTGACTTGAAAAAATCTGAATCTCTTAGGGGCCTTGTAGATTTATTTAATAGGGATTTAAGTATATTAAGAATTTTTTCTCGACTTTTTTAAAGAAATGGAAACAGTAACACATTCCCACAATAAAATTCAAACAGCATGAATGGGAACACGATAAAAAGTGAGCCTCCCTTCTGCTTCGTGCCACCTGCCAGAGGCAACCCATGCTGACGGTTCCTTGTGCGTTCTTCTAGAAACTTCCTGTGCATGTACGTGTGTCCTTTCACTGTCAACCTAAATGTGAATATTTTATATAGCCTGATCATCAGTGTGATTTTTAATTTTTTAAAGACTTTATTCATTCATTTTTAGAGAGAGGGGAAAGGAGGAGAAAGAGAGGGAGAGAAACATCAATGTGTGGTTGCCTCTCACACCCCCTGCTGGGGACCTGGCCTGCAACCCAGGCATATGTGCTCTGACTGGGAATCAAACCAGTGACCTTTTGTCTCACAGGCCTGCACTCAATTCACTGAGCTACAACAGCCAGAGTCATAAGTGTGGTTTTTAAAAAATCAACCCCTGTATCCTAGGTTGTTAAGTTCTACCAGCCCCCTCACACTTGTACCTGCTCTAGGTAGTGACCCCGAACCCGCCCTGATTATACCTACCTTGTGTCTCGTCCTTGTGTCTCTGGCCCCCAGAAAATAGGGCCCTATGCTCATTAAAGAACACACACACAACTTTTTAATGAAGTGTCATACACACCCCAAAAGTGCATATGCCCTAGATAGACACCTGGATAACTTTTCACAAACTGGGCGTGCCTGCAGGACCAGCAGCTGCCTTGCCAGGGCTGCATTTGTGTGCAGCGGTGCCTGTGGGGGCCGAGCAGCCGCCGCCCCTGCCCCTTTCCCAGACAGTCACGTCCCCATTGAGTCCCTCTCTGTGCACTGTCCGACTCTCTGATGTGGCTTACCAGCCCCTGTTGGCGTTTGGCAGTGACCCTCGCATCCTCCCAGGCTCCCCTGGAGCCTTAGGACTCAGGAAGTGACTGCTTTCTAGAACCAGCAGGCCTGGCCCACAGCCAGAGAGCCGTCTAGGGGCACAGGATCGGGATCCTCTTTCTTTTCCCTCAGCTCTCCATTTCTCTGGTAGGAAAGCTGCGTGTGAACGTTCATAGAAGTAGAAAAGGATTCGAGTTAGAGGTAATAATTGATAAGTCATGCAAAATAATAAATAGAGTGGCTGTAATTAATTCTCTGGAAGCCGCTGCCGCTCGGATCCCTGAAAGCACGGCGTTTGTGGTTGGCGGCGGCCGCCAAGTCTCCTGCATGAATTAAGCCTTAGATTTGCCTAGAGGGCTTTTCTTTTCCTCTCTGGGAGCACCGCACAGAAGTCGCTTCAGACTGGGACTGCCAGTGATAGCTGCACGACATCCTGCCAAGGCTGAGCCTAGGACTTCCTGACCCATTTCGTTTCATGGGAGCTGCTGTTATTATTATTTCAGTTGTCTATCAAATTCGGCAAGCCGAGGCCTGTCCCAGGCCTGATAGTTCAGCTGATGAGACTTCATTCCTTTGTAAATATAATGCAAAATCGCCCCCTCCCCCAATGTTTTCTGATTCGTGTTTCAAGACCCCTTAGAAGACGTGCATTTCAGGAACATTAATGGTCAGGTGAGCAGTGACCCTGGGCTGTGTGCCCGTAAGAGTCTGGTGGGAGACTGAGTGAGGGCCCAGGCCGTGGCTGTGGAAGCACTCTCACGGGTCCCGGGTTTCATCGATAAATTGGCTGTATTGGAAGAACTTGTTACCTTCTAGGTTGGACCACTTCAGAATCTTCTGAGGGATGCATCAGGCTGCAGAGAGAAGGCTCCTTAAATAGCTCTCTCCCCGTTTGGGCTGGTGCTCTGGTTTGAATGTGTTCCCCCCAAATTCATATGTTGACATTTTAACCCCCCAAAAGGGTGGAATCAGGAGGCTGGGTCTCTAGGAGGGCTCCACCCTTGGGAATGGGATAAACGTTTAAAAGAGGCCCCATAGAGAGCCCACATCCCGTCCCCCACGTGAGGTGGGCACAGCGACAAGTCCTCAGGCCGCAGAGAGCCCCCGCCAGGCCTGGCCGTGTGGACACCCTGCTCTCGGACGTCCAATGCCCAGAACTGTGAGAAACAAGCCACCCCGCCAGCCTGCACAGATGCAGGCAGCTGTCAAACTCGGGACAACCGTGCAGGCAGGCCGCAGTGCCTGCGTTGTAGACAACAGAGCGGTTGGAACTCTCTTCTTCCCGAGAGTGATGGTTTTGGAGGTGGTGGGGACAGTGGGGTACCGCAAGCTTCCCGCTCTCACTGGACGAGAGATGATCCCGAGAACGGGAAACGGATGGAAGTACACCGGCATTCTCCCTCAATGTCACGTTTGGTGAGGAGCTGCTGCTCTTCAGGGCCTTTGGGAAAGGCAGACTTTTCCAGAGACTTACAGTGGAACTCACATTCCTGGGCCCTCTGTGAGACATGTGGCTGTGGACAGTTGGGCTGTGGCATTTCCAACACAGAGTTCCTTGCTGGACCTCTGGACTACATTTAGTTTCTTGGTTTCCAGCCAGTCCCACAATCTGTCCAAGCTCCACACACCACAGCGATTATGGTTGAGACTCACCAAGATGGTGGGATATTGCTGCCCAGTGGAATCAGGGTTTTTTCATGTCGTCGCTGCTCCGCGGAACAGTGAGTGCACGTGAGGCCCCCACACTGCCGCACGCCCTCTGCTCGGGGCCGGTGGGGGCGGGAGGGCGTTCAGACAGTCGGGCTGTGCCTTGCGTTTCCAGCGGGTTTTGTTGAAACAGCCAGCACACTGAAATAGTTGAGAAAATTACACATCTCCTCTTTAGCTCTCCTCAATCTTGTTGGACTTTATGATTCACTGGGCGCATTGATTTCCATCCTAGAAAATTCTCGTTAGCACCCGAAACCATGAATCTCTAAAGCAATGGACTAAAAACATCCTAGGTACCTGCCTTTATTTATCTGGCCTTTTGCAGACTGTCTGTGTGGATACATCCAGGTCATCATGCTGAAAACAGGTAGTCGGGGTGGCCTAAAAGTGACTTACCTTCATTGGTCAAGTTCATTGGCCACGAATGGACATGACTCCATCACTGTTCTGTCTACCTTTTGGTATAAGACTACTGGCCTTCAACTCCAGGTTCCTTAATGCGGGTTCAGGGGCCAACTGTACCCCAACACCTGAGACACTTATCAGTGACATCGATCCCTGGGCCCCATTTCAGCTGCATTCAACAGATGGACTGTGGGAAGAGCCTGGGAATCTGGTCTTGAACGTGGACACAGATGATTTGGATGTACCTCTGGGTTTGGGAACAAGAGGGATGGGCTCCCAGAAGGCCCCCTGAGGAACAGGGGACGCTCGTGGGAGGACCAAAGGTTGTGTATCCATCTAAAATGCAGGCCATGGGATTTTCAGAGCTTGGGAAGTTGGCACAGTGTGGATCTTCTCATCTCCAGGCCCCAGGGACTGAAGCAATCAAAGCCAAGAGGTTTCCTTACCAAGTGGTGTAGGAAGACACAAGATTACAACGGAGAGGCTGTGCCAGGCAAGCATCGTCCGTGGGGCTTTTTTACTGAGTTAAGCCATGTTCTCTCTCCTTGCAACACTGGCTATATTTTTAAAAAGTTATTTTTAAGACCGTGCCCTGAACTGCCCACGAGGTGAAGTGCTCGGTATAAAGAGACACTCTCTCAAGCCTTTTTGTTTGCTCGGTGTATCTTGTGCCTTGAGCTCATTAAGCATTTAGTTTTAGAGAAGAAAAGTCGGCTATTGATGGCCATCTCTTAATGGTGTGAAGGGAAATCAAATCCGTGCATTTGCTTCAGATAAATAGTGGTCATTTGGACCACTTGGGTCCTCATCTTTGCTCATCTCGGTCTGTTTGTTGCTTGTATTTCATTTTCCTGCTCTTCTCTTTGGCATGCCGTTACAAACCCCTCCCCTCGTTTGGGAAAAACAGAAGTACTCTATTAAATTGGCCTGCGTTGAGTAGTTGGCATTTTGGTCCTGATAATGTGATGTTACAAAATCTCTATGTCTGGCGTTTTCACAAGTTATGAAATCAAAACACACCTTTGTGGAAATCCTCGCTGTTCCGGCAGGCTGCGTAAAGGATGGCTCCGGACGTGCCGCTGCTGTGCAAAGGTGTGTCCTGCATTGATATAGGGGCGTGATTGCAACCTCACCCACAGGCAGCCTTCTCGGGGGCGGATGGCAACTCAGCTGCTAAACCCTGTGCTATTCCACACCCTAGTTTCACTGGGTCCTGTGGGCTCAGGTCTATCACAAATTCCACAGTGAAGGTTCTCAAGGGTATGTGTCTATTTTCTTCTCAAAAAAAAATGTGAGCTGCAGTCTTTTAGCTTACTGCGTGCCATCAAGGAGATGCTAGTCACCGGGGGTGTCCCGGGCAGTGGCTTCTAGCCAAAAGCAGCCTGCTCCCCAGGGTGCAGATGTTGTCACTGTGTCATCCTGTCGTCTCGTGAAAGACTGGGAGGCGCGGCTCATGCCGTGTCACTTTGAACAAGCCACTTGTTCTGTCTGGCCTCGGTTTCCTCTCCTGTCACATAAGGGGGATGTGTTCCCGGAGCTGTGGTCTCAATGCCACCGCTATTTCCAGTCATGTGATGGGGTTTTAACAAATACCCGCCAGACCATTTACGTCTGAATCTCTGGGGCAGGGCCAGGGCAGGTGAGGTCTTTTGAAAACTTCCCAGGTGGTGGTGACGCACAGCCGGGCTTCCGAACCTCTGGATCAGACCTTCTCTGGGGTCCCTACCCGATCTGGGTGTGACCACAGCTGAAGCATTTTCAGGAATCATCACTCTGCATCACTGATGTTCCTGGACCCTCAGCCCAGCTTTAGATCCCTTTGGAATGACCTAAAAATAAAGTCTCAGTATTCTCGGAGGCCCGTTGTACGTCATCCTGTTGTAGGTAGACTGTGCCCGAAGGTGCTCCCTCAGACCGTTTTGTCCTGCAAAAGGCGTGTGCTACTCGATGACTGAACTGCCGAGGGACGTGGCAGCCAGAGGGCCGGCCTTGCAGGGGCACCGTTGGAACTTCTCATGGAGAGGCCGTGAGCACCTGATGCAGAGGCAGCGGAAGCCCGGGGCCTGCTGCCTGCGGCGCGCAGATGCTGCCCCTTGGCACAGGGAGCTGCGTGTTCCAAGCCTCCTAAGTGCATGCAGCCAGCCTCCGGCGCTCAGGGTTCCTTCCCTCCGTGTGTGTGTTTTGGTGCGTTGCCCAGCTTTGCTTTTAGGCATCAGTTTCCTACGGGTGCAGGGCCTCTAATCATCTCTGTGGATTGAATTTCTGATGTTACTTTTAATGGCTTTGGATTTTAGCTTCTTTTGTTTCTCGATTTGCATAAACAGTGCTGCCTTTGTCCTGTGGTCATGACATGGCTTCAAAGCCTGGACTGGGCATCAAAGACGCGCTGGGCCCTCATTTCTTAGGCATCGGATTGCAGGGGGGCCAGCAGGTGACTGAAGGTTACAGCTCCGCTTCTGGGCCAGCTTTCTGTCTCCCAGAGATTAGGTTTTGCCAAGTCCCCTTTGATAATGGTCCCGAATCTTAATAGCTTTTCCTAAGGCCTGTGCAAATACTGGTGAATGAAATGGGCCTGCTGGCATTGGTCTGAGGGGCAAAGGACAGTAACTCACTATACTGAACTGTCCCTGCCCCATGAAAGGCGGTTCATTCAGGGTCACGCTGGGAAACATGGAAGCCGCCCCCGCCCCGCCCCCACCCCGTCGCTTGTTGGCCAGTCTTTGCTGTTGTAGGCACAGTGGGGGCTGAACCCTCATTTTCCCAGGTATCTTACCAAAATAAAAGCAGTCATTGAACTCTAGTTTTTCATGGCTGGATTGTCTGTGTTTTGGATACAGAAAGGCCAGTTTTTGATCCGTCAGTTTGCTCCCAGCGTGAGCTGTGTCTCTCTTTCTGCTGCCCAGTCGTCGTGTGTTCAGACAAAGGGGAGTCATTTTCATCTCGGCTCAGAGAAAAAAGCTGAAAGGTATTTGGCAACATTCCCCATAGGGCATCCTGGAGCCTGTGAGATTTGGCTTTTTAGCTATTTGTTCTTTTGCATCATCTACACCATGGACCTCCGTATCTGCAGGTTTTACTGAATTTTCCACCTTGTGCTCGTCTCCTAACCTGCTGCACAGGGAGCCCTGGACAGGCTGGTGGTTAAGGACCTTTTATGCACAGTGTACTGTGTGTCTGTGGTCCCACCACAGATGCCATGGGAAATGGAACAGCCTGCTCTGTTGCTGCATTATTGAAGATGACATTTCGGCCTTGATTTCTCTCTTTGGACATAGATAAAACTTCTTCAGTACTTGTAACTCATCCATGTCTCATATCCCTGCTAAATAGACTGACGGCTTGTATCTATGTAAAATAATACAATTTAGACAATGTTTTGCCCTTGGTGATAGTTAATTTCATGTGTCAACTTGGCTGGGCCATGGTGCCTGGATCGGTAGCCAAACATGATTCTGGGATGTTTCTGTGAAAATGTTTTCTGATGAGATTTATATTTAAATCAGTGGACTTTGGGTAAGACGGTTGCCTTCCACATTACGGTTGGGCCTCATACTACTCAGCTGAAGGACTGAATAGAACAAAATACTGATCCCCTTTAGCAAGAAGCAATTGTGAAGCCCTGGCTGGCGTAGCTCAGTGGATTGAGCGCGGGCTGCGAATCCAAGTGTCACAGGTTCGATTCCCAGTCAGGAGTACATGCCTGGGTTGTAGGCCATGACCCCCAACAACCGCATGTTGATGTTTCTTTCTCTCTCTTTCTATCTATCTCCCTCCCTTCCCTCTCTAAAAATAAATAAAATAAAATCTTAAAAAAAAAGAAGCAATTGTGACACCAGACTGCCTTTGGACTTGAACTGCAGCATCGGCTCTTCCCCGAGTCTCCAGCCTGCTGGCCCGCTCTGCAAACTTGGAACCTGCCAACCTCCAAGATTGCACAAGCCCATCCTTCAACTCTTTTGCTCTAGCTGTGAAGAAAATATATATGTTCTAGAGAAATAGGGTATATTATTATATCATTATGTATTCTCTCTCTCTCTCTCTCTCTCTCTCTCTCTATATATATATATATATATATATATATATAATTGGTTTTGTTTTCCTGGAGAACTCTGACTCATATAACCTCTCACTTGACATAAAACACCGTCTCGGATTCATGAACAACAGCAGCCCAAAGAAGGGCTGCAGTGAGAAGGAAAAGAACCCAGAGAGTAATGTCAGAGGAGGTAGTTCCAGATCTGAAAACTGGAGAAACCATTCCTGTCGACACCTGGGAAGGAATCTTTGCTGCAGGAGTGTATATACATTGCAGATCTTTTTATTAGATTCAGGCTTTTCTCAGGCATGCAAAATAAGTAAGTGCAAATATTCCCTGGAAGGTCCCCTTCTTTGAGAAAAGGCAACAATAGGAACTTGATATTTGCTCTTCTGATGGGAAACAATATATATGTTTGCTCTTTGCAAAAGCTGCTGGCTGGCCTGCAGGCTCGTGTATTTTGCTTAGTCCCTTAGTGAGGGCAGTAATTTGCATGCACACTTTGAGGGTTAGGAGAACCTGGCAGTTGAAAGTCAAGTTTCACAAGGCTAATGGGCTATTTTACCAAAGTGATAGCTCCCTTCACCCTCCCAGAAGCTTCCCTTCACAGTGGTGCCATCATACCACAGAGATGCTGCAGGTGGGTCTGTGCTGCCCTTCAGAGGCCAGGAGCATGAGTGGCCGTGGAAGGTCCCTGCAACAGGAAGGTGGGTGGGGCCGTGTCCTTTATTGCCGATGCAGAAAAATGTTGGGGGTGAGGTGGGATGGAGACATGGAGACAGAATCACTTATCTCCAGATTTTTGAATTCATAGCCTGCAGAAAACTAAAATTTAGAAGTCACTGATTTTCTTTTCCAAAAAGCGTTCCCTCTGGTGACACTTTGATTTACATTCTTGGGGTTCAGTCTCTTAAGTCAAAATCTTCCTTTTCTGACCTATAACCAATAAATAAGAAAGCAAACCCTTCTGCTAGGTCAGAATCGCCTTGAGAACACGCTGCCCCCTGGCTCCCTCTCCCAGCCCTGTCCGATCTTGCTGCTCATGAGCTGCAAGCTGGCTGCCTCCTTCCCCACGGGCCCAGGACCGTGGGCCAACTGCTCAGACTTTCTGAAGTAAGGCTCCTGTAGGATGCCTCAGGGACCTGGGCCCAGGCACGAGGGCTCGAACTGCCCTAGTGAGTGATTTTCCTTCTTATATAACAGCAAATGGGGTTTAAGGGACCAGGAGTCCAAACACTGCTGCCCTGGAGAAAAGTGGATTTTGAAGTTTTTCCCCTCTTCTGTAGAATGAGGTGTCTGAGATTTGACGGTACTCTCCCTGAGCTGTATCGCAGCTGTCCAGTTTCAGACGATAAATCACGCTGGCATTCTGTTCCTTTGAGTTAGGAAGCAAATAGTTTCCCCGAACGGAACACTTTATCTTTCAGATGTTGAAGGAGCAGAGGATAAATAAACTGTCGTCTTCGTTTTACCCTCTCAAGTCCTTTCTCCACGGTAGATTTTTTTGAGTTCTCATTCTAATTAATTTTCATTACGTTTATGAACATCGCAGATTTGGCTCCATTTTTTTTCTTTATTTTTTCAAATGAGCATTTTTCTAGGTAGGTTTTGGTTAATTTATGAATGGATCGATCTGTTTATTATCAATAGGATGGGCTGTACTAGAAACTGAGGTGTCTTAGCTAAAATAATTGGGAAAGGCTGTTCTGGGCATCACCTTATTAAAAATGATTATGATTTAAAATCCAGACAGGTAGTTCTTAGTTTCAGTGACTTAAAAAAATATTTGCCTTCCTTGGCCTTTGAGCCCTGTGAGAAGGCCAAGGTTACACATGGCTTTGGTCTGTGGTCGCTTTCATCCAGGGTGGTACAATAATACACTATGGCTTCCAGGCCCCTGAGCAATCAGCTGTTAACAAGTGAGGTCATTTTTTAGTAGAAGAATTACATATGTCATTGTCCCAAAGAGACATGGGCTGCAGATTCTGTCTGGGGGCCTGCTTCCAAGTCCTTGTTGAGACTCCTCCCAGCTTGGTTTGACCTTGGCCTTCATCGCACTTTCACACGTCAAAGCACTTGAGTGCTGCACTTGTCCAGCTAAGTGCAGAGTAAAACCAAACCAGTAACCTGTTGTTCAAACAAGAAGTGAAAGTGAGAACAGTAGTCATTTTACAATTCTTTTCGTTTAATTCTGTCACTGAGGAGAAATGCATACTTCTTTCTCCCAGTCTTCATGGAAAAGTAGAAAACATTATTTCTTCGAGCAGGTTTTAAGTGTTGAACTAATGCGTGAAAATGTGAGGTTGCATGGATATTTTCTGAGCTCAAAGGCCTGCTTTTTAAACAGTAAACTGTGACCGCAGTGTGGGGAACGACCTCCACGATGGCCCCCATGGGCCTGGCCTCCTCGGCATCCCTCCTTCCCCCATCCCCTCCCCTGCTGACTCATGGGAACAGGACAGCAGGTGGAAGTGAGAGCCTGTGACTCCCGCTGCCAGATCCTAGAAGGATTGCATTTTCTGCCGTGGTCTTGTGGATCCCTTGCCTGGGGAGGTGTCCCCTGTGCCATAGGGACGTTGAAACTGTCCCAAGGAAAGGCCCATGTGGAGAGGAGCCAAGGCCTGCCGCCAAGAGGCAGCACCTACCTGCCGCCATGTGAGTGAGCCACCTAGGAAGTGGGTCTTCCAGCCCAGGAGGCTTTCAGGTGACACCTCAGTGCAACCTGAGAGACTCCAAGTGAGACTGTCGAAAACTCTCATGGAGCTGATGCCGCAGAGTCCTGGGAGAGGGCGATGCTAAGCGAGTCAGTGAATAAACAAGATGATCCTAAAAGCGATGTGCTAAGGAGGAAACAAAAGAGGATGAAGGGGCAGAGCTTTGCTGGGGAGGACTTCATACATAAGGGGTCCGAGAAGGGCTCTTCGAGAAGGGGGTATCTGAGCCAAGCCTGGATGATGAGGAGGAACTGCCTTGGGGACGTGGCGGGGAGAGGAGGGGAACCCCCAGGTCCCTAAGTGAGGGAAACTCTTTGCTTGTTGGAAGAAAGCAAAGAAGACCAGTGTGCCTAGTCCACCTCGGACTTATGTCAGATTTGCCTTCCGAATGGCCTGCCAGTCTTCTGTGGGCTCCCTCCGGAGGGAAATGGGGTCCATTTTCAATACCATCAACCACAGCATATGTTTTTTTAAAAAAAAATTTGACCCTTTAGACACGTATCTAATAGTTGAAGAAATCCAAAAGACCCTCAGCCTCACATCTCGACATCATGAGTGGACTGCCTGCCCTTGGTGGGTGGGGTGGGCCCCGGCCTCCCTCTGACCCACTGAGGCAGCCGCCACCAGCCAGGCATCCGGACCTGATCGCTGTGTCGACTTCTGTATGCTCTCAGTCTTACTTTGTGTTCTATGTGTTGAGTTTCCATAAAGTATTCGTACCGACGGCTCTGGAGCTCGGAGGAAGACGAAAGGAATATGCCGTGATTCCAAGTACGGTGCAGGCCTGTCTGCCCGGCAGCGCCATCCGTGGGGGAGGAAAGTCATTTCTCCCAGTATCGGGGTGGTCGCAAGTGGCAGTCCCGTCCAAGTGCACCAGGACGGCTAAAAGGCTGGGTAATATGTTTTTGTTTTAATTCTTCTCAATCTGTGTAACTATACCATCGAAGCCCCGCCAGCTAGTGGAAATAAATATTATTCGCTCCATTAACCTTTGAGTATTGTCAAAGGCCAATAAATTCAAATGTCGGCCACTTCCCTACTCTGGCGGCCTCTGCCTCCCGCTTTCACAGTGGAATGTCTCAAGAGGCTTTCTCTCTTGTCATCAGTAGCGATGCCAGTGCTAGCAGGATTCAGGGGGGCAGTGCTCATAAAAATACTGAAGTGCTTTATTTGAAAATAACAAAGAAAACTAAACAAAACCTACACCCCGAACAATAAAGAAGACATTCAACATAGCCACCCAAAGAATCTAGAAAACAACGAAGTGCTGGATGTGATCAGACCTGCATATATTTTGTACTTAAAGGACCCGCTGCACCTGCAGCTAAAATCCCTGAGTTGTTGGTGAATTGTTTGCTGGGCTTCAACTGGCTTTCTTTAGCCATGAAGCAAAATTTGCAAAAATAGAGACCAGTGTTTTAGGTCCTGCGCTGCACGTTCCCACAGACATCATCTCCACGCAGGCCCCTTTCGCTGCCCCTGGCTCCTCGGAGGACATCGCGGCACATGTTATCTTGATTAAAAAGGACACTTCTCAGTTGGCTGTGGGCTGACGGAGCGGATTGTGTTGGGCTTCCTTCAGTTTGTGTTTAATTTCGGAGTTTCGGTTGTGGGATATTATACCCTGCAAAAGCTCTTCTGTCATTTTCAACTGTTTGGAGCGTTTTTAATGTCCCGGAACAGGAATGAAACCACCAAACATAATGAGTATGAATTAAAAACAATCAGCTGTGGTTGAATATTTATTTTCCTTGCACTCTCCTTTGTCAATGAATGTAACCAGAAACTTGGTTGGGCCCAAGGACAGGCAGAGGGCACTGATGATGGATATAAAAAGGAGAATCTTTTAAATCAATATTTGAGTTATGTTTCTTCCATAAACGCCATAGTTGTGTCCCGGGGAACAGTCTCAATGAGTCATTATTTCAGGCCAATGAGCTCATAGCTGTGTCTGCCTGGCAGAGCTCTGCTCTGGTTTCTTCATGCAAAATAAGATAACTGCCAGGATTTTTCTGTCTCTTGCCTGAGCCCTCACAAGAGTCGCTTTTCTCCCCGTATGATTTAGTCCTTAGGTCAGTAACATTTCCGCTGCCTTCCGTGTAACGCTCCCAAGAAGTGAGTTAACACGGAGAAGCAAAGAACCAGAGGAGAGGGCAGTGGCTCACAGATTTCAGAAGGGAGAGGCACATTTCTACGGACTGGAAAAGAACCCCAGCCATTCAAATTCAACATTCAAGATGTCTCAAAATCGAATCTCTCATAAAATAATCACTGTAATCTGATTTGCATTAAGTAGATGTATAGTTCCACGATGATCCCTCTCTCTCTCTCTCCTTTTTTTTTTTAAGAAAAAGCTTGCTCCACGCCCCAACATTTGGCATTCTTATTGCTCGCTACTGGCAGAAAGTATTTCTTCCTCCTTGATTTATTCCGATCCCTGCTGTCTGGAGTGTCTTTCTGCATATTAATTTATGACTTAGGAAGAAGACATGTTCATCCTCAGAGGGTCCTCTGTGTCGAACTTGGCTCCAACATATCTTACGCCCATTCACGCGGACATTTTGTGCGGTCTTCTACGCGTGCCTTGTGACACGCATGGGCACAGTGAAGGCGTGTGTGTGTGTGTGTAAAGGGAAGAATGCGTGTAGTGTGTAAAAGGCTCTGCTGTTGCTTGATTTTATTAGCAGTGAGAAGTTTCCCATGAATGAAACCATTGTTAGGATTTGTTTTCCACTTTGTTTACTTTGCTTCTGAAGATGTTTTGAAACCTTGATTTCTGGGAAGGGAATTCTTTATGTGTTTCCTAGGGAAGGAAATATAACACACTGCTTAGAATAATTAACGCTAGAAAAGGAGCATTCCTTTCCCCCTATAATACGATAGTAAAGCAAACCTCACATCCCCCAGTTCAAACATGCTGACATGTGAAGAAGGGGTGTTCAGTCTGTACGAGTTAAATCTCTCCAATATAATTTTTAAAAGTAGTTGCATTGGTTTTAAATATATCTGGTCATTTAATTCAATGCTATTACTATCCTTCAAGAATCACTTTTACATTAATACATACAATTTTGTCCTGATTAACGTCTTCATTGTTGTTATCTGAATTATTTTTTCTAGTATTCTGTGATATAGTACTTTCACTTAACAATGAGACCTAATGCTTATTTACACTTACTTGTGCCAGGCGTTGTGATAATGTTTTCTGTGAACTAACTTGTTCAGAGCTCACCACCACCCCATGAAACACGGATTGTTATTAGAGCCTCATCTGACAAAGCAGAAACTGAAGTTCAGACACATGAAGGTTGTTCCAGAGCCACCTGCTTTGTGGCAGAGCAGTGACCCGACCCAGGCCCGGGGAGGGGGCCGGGGGGGACTTGACTGCGAGGTTAAGGAAGCTTGAACTTCGGTCCCCCGGCCAGGGGCCCATCACTTCGCATTCACATCTATTGTGACCAAATGTGCAAGAGGAAAATATCTGATGAGCTATCTGACAAGACCGCGTAGCCAACTTCCCCTGTGTCACGCCCCTCTCATTCCTGGGGGCGGCAGAATTGCGATGGTGTACGTGGGATCTGGTAAAGGGGAAGCTGCCTCAGGGAATGCAGGTACTTAGGGGTTGGCTGAATCATGGGGTTCAGAGTCACTTCTGTGTATAGTCTATTACTCTACGGTCCCCTGGACGCCCAGGTGAAGCACCAGCCGCCCTGCTGTGCAGCTGGTGCCAGAAGTAAGGGAGCCACAGAGCATGAACAACGACTGCAGCGACCTCCAGACGAGAGGTGTGAAAAGTTTTACGTGAGTGATTTCGTCCTCATCCATCCCTGGGCCACACAAAGCATCTATCTCTTCTACCAGAAACATACTTGGTAATGCAGTCAATGCCATGGAATATAGTTATAAACCCTCTGGACACTTTTCTTTTTTCCTGTGGGAGTAGAATGCATCAGAATTCCCAGTGTGTCTGAAGAGCCCAAGCCAGTGTCAGTACGTCGTCCAAGCACAGACCTGTTTCCTGCACCGCGACGCCTCCAGCTGCGTCCCAGCAGGTTTCATGCCTCTTGGCATGACGGCGTCTGGCGGCTCCTCGTGAAACGGCACAGAGGACCGTCACCGACACGGAGAAATGGCTCGGCACTTCCCTAACCTGTTAGCAACAGCAAGCTCATTTCCGTTGACCCTGGCTGAGAAGGGACAATTGTATGTCTGTTCTCGCTACACAAAAAGATATTGTCAACCAACGATCATACGAAGAGGAGATCACAGAGTACATGAACAGCAATCTAGGAAATAACTTTATGGAAGTATGTCAGGGAGTTCATGAATGATGTAGTTTCTTGACTTTTGGATGTTCGCAGCATTTCTCAGCTTTTGAAAGCTTATTATAATTATTTCATGATTACTGTATTATAACACAGATTTATTGATTGGTTATCATGATCTCTATAGCTATTTTCCTATCCTAAATAAATATTCACTTTCATACCTCATGTTACATTTGGGATCTTGTATCCCTTTTTTTTTTGGAAGGGGTTCTCCCAAGTTACATAAACTCCCCATAAAACCTTACTTTAATCCTGCCCAAGTTCTCAGCTTTCAGGCCCGATTATGGCCCTTCTGTGACACCCTGCCACTTGAGTGGCACCCATTGTGCCTTCAAAGCCTTGTTTTTAACTTTGTATTGTCTCACAAACCAGCTGTTCTTTCAGTTAAAGTTTCACATTAGCACTTTCTGAACTATTAATGTTAATCCTTACTTAACACAATAAAATCTCACTACTGGAAAAAGTACATCCTCAGATTTGTGGTTATAAATAGTATGTTAATGCCCACGCTCATTTCCCACAACAACACGCTTTGAAAACCTCCCGTAGGGCTTCTAGGCCGCACCCCAGGGCCGTTCTCGGTGCGCACCCCCCTTCCCCCCCCCCCTCAGGCCAGGCCTGCAGGACAGTCCCCTCTCCGATCCCTGGCGCAGTGCAGGGAATGACAAAAATTTTAGCGACGGCTAATTTATAATCACGGTGGAAAATTTTAAGTCATTTGACTCTGGAACAAATTTAATAATTGAGCGCCCTTTAGTCCATAAAAGACGCATGTTGTCACATTTTATTCACTGCCTGCGGCCTCCAAAATCACCCTGGGCCTGTAAAACTAAAGCCCCCCGTGACCGTCTGAGGCTTGGAGTAAGAATTCATCTTTGTAACATTGCCCATGACATTGTACATTCTTCGGCATACTCGCTAAGGTTAACCGTGACTGTCGAGAAATCCCAGTGAGTTAGAATTTCCCACATGTTTGAAGTTCACATTCATCTGTGATGCCCACAGCTGGGCCTTCAGGAGGCTCTCTTCCTGGGTGCACAGGCATAGCCTTTCTTTTTCCTTTTTTAATTTAATTGACCAAATCCTCCACGCTGCTCAGGAGGTGCCCTGCGTGCCCTGAGACTGTCCTCTGCCACCAAACCGAACCTCAGTTCTTCTCACGAGCAGCACCGTTCCTTCTACAGTTTCTTCCCTAACCTTCCACGCAATGAGTGCACGGCCCCGGGCCCAGGCATGCCGCGTGGGTGTCAGCGCTGAGAGTGTTCCCGGGCGCCTGTGCAAGGGAGGTGAGCGAAAGGGTCGGCATTTCCCCAAGTTGGAAGTTATGCACACCCATGGAGGTGTTCTCTTATTTATTCTGTCACCGAAGATATCAAGAGTCCAACTGGGCTCCTAAAAAGTGAGTAAAATGCCACATCTGTGTCCCCTCTGGAGGCCCACTGTCAGGACCATACAGAAAAGTAATAGGATTAGATGTGTCGTTACCTTGTATCTACCTAAGACTGACTTCGGGAACAGGTCCTGCCTTCCTACCGTAACCCCCAGATTCTGGCCCTGAGGTACCCCTCTCAGGAAGGGGTTCTGTAAATATTTGGGAAAGGTAAATAAATTATTTTAATATCAACTATATCAACTTGCACTTTACTGACATTTTATGATGAAACTGAGGTCCCCAAAGACAACGAGTGGTTTCCTCCCGGTTCCTCAGGGGCCCGTCTGGTTACACAGCGAGGGCCAAGACTGAGGTCTGGGGCTTCCTTGCCAGAAGTGGGGGTAGGAATCCTCTTCTGCGGGAGCCTTTCTCTCGGTTTGCTTACTCGAGGATGGGAACAAAGTGTATTTTAAAGTGCACGGCAAGGGTGGATTTCAATTTTATTAGAACCCCGTATCCACACTGAAAACAGTTTCTTTATCATGATGCTAAGTTCCATAAAAACAAACTGATTCATTGTTTCCAAAAGTGATCCACACTCATCCTGAAAATTGGATTCAGTCTTTTTTCCTCCGTCTTAAGAAAAGAGGTTTTGAAATGTGGCCCATCATCGTGATGTCCACTGCCTTGGCAGGAAACAAACAGCCTCATCCTCCAATAGCCCTGGATGCTGCAGGGACCACACACACACTCGGGTGTAGACCTGGGACCACCAAAACCTCTGAACAGCTCCTCTTCCGTGTTTGTAGTGGCAGATAACATTTTAACATTTATGGTTTCAAAGACCCTAAAAACATTTGCACAAGAAGGCTGTCAAGGGTAGTGGATTAAAAAACTCGTTTGTGCCCTGGCTGGTGTGGCTCAGTGGACTGAGTGCCAGCCTGCAAACCAAAGGGTTGCCAGTTCGATGCCTAGTCAGTGCACATGCCTGGGTTTCGGTCCAGGTCCCCATTTGGGGGCACACGACAGGCAACCACACACTGATGTCTCTCTCCCTCTCTTTCTCCCTCCCGCCCCCTTTCTCTATAAATAGATAAAATCTTTAAAAAAATCTCATTTGCACTCAGAATCCTAAAGGAGGAGGTGGCAGAGATGCTGTAAGACCTTGGACATGTGATGGGCTGCGTTCGGGAGAAACCTTGGGGACTTCCTACTCCCCTAGTTTTCATTATTGTGTTTTCCTTTCTTTGGGGAGAAGAAGGGTCTGAGAAATTTATTTGTGGCAGGCAAGAAGAAGGACAAAGAAATATCTTTTTCTACCCCCTGCCTTTTTCCTTTTCGTATGTTCTTCTTGGAGATAATAATATTCTAAACTATAATAAAACATTTTATACGAAGGGCTCGTGTAAATGCAGGGAATCTGTACAATTTACATTTCCCACCAAACCATACTGGTCGGGTCACATTTATTGTTGGTTTATACAACAATCTGGGAGTGTATTAACCAACATAGGTGAGACTGACCTGCTCCTCACAGATGGACTCCACACACAGGGCTTGCTCACTCTGAAAGTGAGGCAAGACAGACCACGGAGCGGACTGCACAGCGATCACAACTCCATAATTATGTCGAGAACAAAAAGGAAGTTTTGGATTGTGACACCTTGGTTTGCTGAGAAGGAGGTCCCTGACCTTAGGTCCCATAGCAGGGCAGCCGTTGGGGGCAAGGTAGCTGGCTGTGCACAGACGGGCTGGCACGTCACACGGGAGTTGGTGGTAGGAACGGGGGCGGCCTGGGGTCTGCGTGGCAGCCGGCGCCGGACGAGGAGGGGAAAGGCTTCAGCACACAGCTCCAGAGGGAACTGGAGGTTTGGCTTGCCCCCGGAGTTGGACAGAGACAGGGGGTGCGAACAGCAGACTGGTCCCCCCGTCGGCTGTCTCTTTCAGGACAGTTCCTCTCCCCCAGTTCAGCTGTCAGGCAACTATGTGGGAGAAGCGGAGCTAAAATGAGAGCTTTACTGGGGCCAGATTCCAGCGTTTATTAAATAGCTCCCAAAACAAACCGTGTGGCCGGCACTCGCATAGCTAAGTGTTCTACTTACAAGTGTTCACAATGCATTCAACTCCAGGTGGGGATGTGCACCACAGAGGGAGAGGAACCAGGGATGTTACTGTTTTTACAAGGTTTTTAATTGTTTCTTGTAAAGGCTGCCACAGCCCTGGGTCTCCCCGAGCTTGCTTGGTAGGTTGCTACTCCTGGCAATTATATGTCAAGTAATGGCCTTCTCCCAGCACACGGCTTTTCACTGAGCGTGCAGCATGGTGCCACTGAAAATTAAAAACAGACCTTCCTCCCCACGAGCCTGTTATATCTGCTTCCCTTGGCAGCAGGGCACCGTCGGCTCCCTGGTCGGTGGCAGGGATTTGTCTCGTGGGAGCTGACGATCATTTGTCTCTGTTGCCTAGCACCTGGCCAGGAGTCCCGTTCGTGCCGCTGTGACAGGTAGCCAGGCAGTCCCCTTGGAGCAAAGACTGGCCCGAGTCCAGAGGAGCCTTGAAGTCCTTTCCTCCCGAAGTTGGTCAAAAGCAGGGCACTTGGCAACTTGAGTCTCAGATTTCCAGCGGCTCTGTCATTGTCCTTTCTGTCCTAACAATAGCCACTCTTCTTACGGACTGACTACAGGGCATCAGCAAGACTGGAAGGAACAAGAGTTATATCCAAAAAGTAGGTAAAGAGAGAAATAATATATAAGTAAGATATATATGCACATATATAATATCTCCTCACCTGAGGACAATGTTATCAGTCATTGCTTTTAGAGAGAGAGAGAGAAATAGCGATGCAAGAGAGAAATGATTGGTTGCCCTCTTGTACACGCCCCAGTTGGGGATCAAACCTGCAGCCTGGACATATGCCCTGACCTGGAATCGAACCTATGACCTTTCAGTCTATGGGATAATGCTCCAGACGCCTGAGCCACACCAGCCTGGATGGGAGAGAAGTGATATTTTTAAAATGCTGTCATAATCACAAATTTTAAACGTAAGCCAACACCTCTTTTGTTTTTTTAATTCTCTCTATCTCTGTTGACTTCTTAGGCTGTCAGTACCAGGGTTCTGGTCGTTTGGTGCCATTTGGTCGTTTGTTAGTACCACTGATTTGAGAAGAGTAGTGGTGGCAACATGCACATAATCCTTGCGATGATGTCCTCCTAACTCTCCGTTTGAAAATCTGGAAGAAGCACAACGAGTGATGTTTAAGGGACGGAAGGGGGATTCATACAGAAAGCAGAGTGTCACATACGGTCCACCGTTATGAAGTTTCTGGAATGAATGGCCAGAAGTCATGAGAAAAAGACCAGGATAAAAATTATACACCTGTTAATTTACGTATACCTCATAATTTCCAAACAGAACCTCAGGGAATTATGTTGAAGATGAAAATGTCAAACTCTTAATACAATGCAATTTTAGGAATGCCAAAACAGAGAGATATTTTCGTTGCTCTTAAATCGCACTTATCAAATCATGTTTAAATGCTGACAATCTCTCTCTGATCTTGACTTCCTGGAAAAATTTGAACTTTCTTAGTATTCATTCATTCATTCACTCACTCACTCATTCATTCACCCATGTGGTGAGTGTTTCTGGAGCCTCCACTCTGAGCTCCTCTCTGTTGTGTTATTGGGTAGCCAAGGGTGACGGGGCTCTTGAGCACCTTCTGTTTTCAGGTGCTTCCTGCCTTTAGTGTGGAAACTGCTTTCTTGTTAGTAGAAAAGACACCCTCCTCTGGGTGGACATTTTCAATTGTTCCCAGTGATTTTCACAGATGTCTTGACAGGAGGAAGTCTTTTAAGGACACTTAGAATCCATTCAGTGACCACCCACAGGAAGTGGCCCCCACTCCCCAGACCCATCCCCCCCACTCAGACTTCCTGTTACTTTGTAGTGAGACTGGCAATGTAGCAACACAGAACAATTTTCTACAGAAAATCCCAGAATGCTAATGTTCTCTTCAGTGTCCACAAAGGGCCAGTCTCTCCCTCAGCATGTCTGTGGATCATCCACTATGCCTATTTAAGAATTATGGAACTAGAAAATTTTGTATCGTGTGTGCCGTTGAATCGCGGAGTGATTTTTATAGAGAACCGGTAGTCCCCTGCTACAACCCCTCCTAAGAGGGCTTTGTAAACTAAAAGAAGTGGAGACAGTTTAAAATGCATAAGGAAGTTGTTGTAGGACACAGTTAAGAACTTAAGTTGCTCTGCTCCCTCATTTCTGTTCCCATTTCCCCGTATTGTTTCGAGTTGGCCCTCTGAGTTACCAGTTACATCCTGTGTTCTCGGCTACCTTCACAATAGGGCAAAGTGGACAGGTAAGGTGACTTTTCTCCTGAGGCTACTGGATCTCAGGATGCTTGTGTGAGTGAGTTCCGAGGAGGCGTGCTTTCCAGCAATGAATGGGGAAGACTGACCGGCAACCACGGAGACACCCGGTTCTCACGCGGCCGCCCGGTGCCTCCCTTGGCCACGCGGGACGGGGGTCTGAGACTCCCGCTGGCTCGCTGCTCAGAGGATGTAACTTAAAAGCTGTGTTCAACATACACCTTAATCTGTGATGAAAAGAATGCCCTTTTATGTCCTGGGCACTGGGCTAGATGATGGCAATTTTCTTTTTTAAATAATAATTTATTTTGGAAAAGAAAATACTGATAAAATTTGTGTCATGTTTGAACTACTATCTTTGGAAACCTGTTTTGGGGTTTTAAAAAACTGGGGAGCCTGGAATATTATCTTACTGTTCTTTGGACTTTTTAACACATGTACCCCCCAGGGATTCGGGCTTTCTGAGTCTTGTTGCTGGTGGGGGCCATCAGGTCTGCTCGTCTCTGGTATCGCACGTCTTCTTAGCAAGTGTGCTTTTGGGGGCAACATGCAATAATATGCGTATGTGGACAAACAAACATCGAAATGGTGTGAAAAAGCATACAGTGAGCCTTGGCTGGCATAGCTCAGTGGATTGAGCACGGGCTGCGAACCAAAGCATCACAGGTTTGATTCCCAGTCAGGGCACATGCCTGGGTTGCAGGCCAGGTCCCCAGCAACCACACATTGATGTTTCTCTCTCTCTCTCTTTCTCCCTCCCTTCCCTCTCTAAAAATAAATAAATAAATAAATAAATCTTAAAAAAATCATTTAAAAAAGAATAAATAAAATTTTAAAAAAGCATACAGTGAAAACTCTTGTCTCCACTCTGCATCTCCTATCTCACTCCCTGTAAACAATGAGTACATGCCTTTATTGTATAGTCTTCCTGAAATTTTACATATATGAGCATATAAAAATATGCTATCACCACACAACAAACCACCCCAAACTCCGGGACAGAAAAAGACAACCATTTCCCTGCGCTCATCAGTTCTGTGATTCAGAGGGTCATGAAGGCTGTAGCAGGGATGTCTTTACGCTGCTCCATGAGACCCGAATCCTCAGCTCAGCAGACTGGGAGGCTGGAGGCTGGAGTCGTCTGATGGCTCATCCACTCCCATGTGTGGTCCCTGCACTGGGTGGACTTCAGGACTGAGACTGCTGAGCAGAGCCGACGCGTGGCCTCTCCACGCTGCGTGGCTTCCTCACGGCGTGGCGACCTCTGGGTGATATGGACTCTGGCTCGTGTCTTCTGGTCAACAAGAAGAAGCTGCCTCTCCTTTCAGACTTAGCTTTGAGGGTCACGTGGTGTCGTTTCTGCCGCCCGGGATCAGGAGGAGGAGACCCAGCCCTCCTCTTGACTGCAGCCGCCTTTGGAAACTACACAATCTCCACGTGTCCATGGGAACTGGCTTCGCTTGGAGATGATTCCGTGTAGATTTCTCAGGCTAACGGCTGCATAGTATTCTCCTGCTTGAGCAAAAATCATCCATTTAGATGTTGAACACTGAATTTGTGTCCACTCTTTTGCTATCACAAACAATGATACAATACATTTTTATTGTATCCTTTAGGTATGTATCCCAGTACGTAAGGCTGAATAAATGTAAAATTTTAATTTTGGCAGATATGAAGCCTATCAGGATTAAATTTGACTGAGTGTGAAAAGAACTTCAAACTTAATGGAAACCTTGGACAATATTTTTTATATATCATTAGCCAAACTTATACATACATAGGCAGGTGATTTTAGGGAACGAACCCTTTTATCAGAGTAGTAATTGTCCAAAGTCACGGTTCTTATCACCAGGAGAGAAGGGGGGAATGGATGCCAGAAAGTAACTAGAAATTTCCATATAATTTCTTTATACATGTCCTCTCTGATTCTCCCAAAGACGTACTTATTATCCCTGCTCTTCAGATAAGGTAGCTCAGAAATGGCAAGGAGCCTGCCCACGGCCCCAGAGACACTTGTCCCAAGTGTGGAACAAGAGTTCAGACCTCGGGCCTTCTCCTACCACACCATCCTGGACTAGGCCCTGAAGCTACAAACTCAGCATTTACTCAGCTGGTCCTGAAATCTCGCTTTTCTGATATCCCAGCGGGGTGACTTGATCCTGCTCTGCTTCTGAGCTGTGTGCATTGCGTATAAAATGTAAACTTTCCCACGATGATTTTTCTTTAGTGGAACATTCTCCTCTGTCCACAACAGGGTGGCAGCAGCCCAGAGCCTCTGCGTCTGCACCTCGATTTCGGCGACTGAGCAGCCTCCGCGGCTCTCCTCTGTTCTTCCTCTGTTCTTTCTTCTTTCCGGTCTTCGGGCTCCCTGCCCCTCACACAGTGAGCCCTTTCATGCGGATCAGCCGAGTCACCATGAAAGGGAACGTAGGTGGCCATGAGTTTATTTGCAGGAGTCCAACACGGGTCTCTTCTTGCAGCCTGGAGGAGCAGTCACCTGACTGCTCCCCCAGGCCCAGGGGACCCTGTGCAGTGACAGCCGGGCTCTCAGAAGTGCCATCTGTGAAACCTGGCCCAGCATGCAGTGGGAACTGGGCTTCCGTCCCAAACTCCCTGTAGACCAGTGTTTGCTTTCTGCAGTAGTGAAATGGGAAAATCACAGTCTTCAAAATGGACTGAGGAGGAGAGGGGAGGAGCATGGGGGCACCTGGCTAGAGGGTCTATACTTCATCATTTAAAAATCTGTAATAGGAAGAATTGTATAAAGGAATGAAATCGTGTGCAGGAAGGTATGAGGCCCAAACCTGCAGACCCGTGGACTGTTCTTGACTGTAACCAAGGGTCTGGACTTCTGACTTGACCTAAGAAGACTGTGGTAACCTTGAGATTCAGGGGTAAGAAGGCCGGGGAGCTCAGCATTCTCGGGGGCTTTATAAATGAGGCAAGATATTTCTATGTGATGGCAGCTGACCTTACTAATAACAAAAAGACTCACATGCTAAGGTCAATAGTAGTTTTTTTAAAATTCGTTTTAAAAATAGGCCTGTAATGAAAGTGTTTTGGAAAAGCGATTATCTGCATACATGAAAATGTGAAGCAAGGAATTATGAGTCATTCCTAGAAAAGAAAACAGTATAATGCTTTAAGTTATAAATGTAGACTAAGTATAATATAGAGTAAATTGATAAACTGAAAAACGGAGTTGAAGAATCATCCTGAATTCAGTATAGAAAGTCAAAGAGATAGAAAATACGAAAGAGACGACTGGACATATGGAAAAGGGGATGATAAGATTTGATATTTGCTTGTCAGAATTGCAGAGTCAATTTTAAAGGGAATAGGGGAGAGGCAGTATTTGGATAGAATATGGCTGAGAATTTTCCAGAACCTATAAAAGATACCAATCTTCAGATCCAGACTCCAGGAATCCCAACCAGGGGAAAAAAACAAACAAACCCACAACTTAATACATCCTAGTTAAAATGCAAAATATATTTAGCAAAAAAAAGATGAGACCTTAAAAACAGCAGAGAGAAGGGATAGATTACTAAAAAAAACAACACACTGAAACTGACTTTTCTAGAGCTAAATCACAGCCAGAATTACATCTTTAAAGAGTTGAAATAAAACCGACATCCTGGAATTCCATGCCTAGCAAAACTCCCTTTAAACAAGGAGGGTCCATAGAGACATTTTCAGACAAAGAAAAATTGAGAGCATTACTGCCCACAGATGCCAATCAAGGACATTTAAATGCATGTGCTTTAGGAAGAAGGAAATAATACCAGAAGAAGATTTATTCTGAAATAATAGCAGAAAGCAATGGTGAGCAAGGAAGGCAGTAGACATGTGTGTTAATATTCAGAAATTATTGACTTTATAAAATGATAGCAATAAGTTCTAATTTAAAGAATTAAAAAATCAAGATAGAACTAAAATATGGGATAACAACAGCATATATCTTGGGATGTGGAATGACTAGTTAAATCATTCTAAGTTTCTTATATTGGTTTGAAAAAAGTAAAAATGTTTATTAAGTTTAAACTGTGTGAAGTTGGGTATATATATTCTAATTTCTATGATAATCACTAACTATTAGAGGGGAAAATAATGAAATGAGAGGAAAATACCTCAACCTAAAATAAGTCAAGACAGGAAATATTGAATAAAATAAAAAAAACTAGTCATGAGGTGTTAAGTGCAGCATATGGAATATAGTCAATAATATTGTAATGACTGTATGTGGTATCAGATGGGTACTACACTTACGGGCTGATCACTTTGTAAGTCACATAAATGTCTATTAAGAAAACTACCTTCAATTCCCAGTCAGGGTACATGCCTGCGTTGCAGGCCATGACCCCCAGCAACTGCACATTGATGTTTCTCTCTCTCTCTCTCTCTCTCGATCTCCCTCCCTTCCCTCTCTAAAAATAAACAAATAAAACCTTTTTTAAAAAAAGCAAACTACCATAGCTGCAGAACACATATTCTTCCTCAGACACACGTAGAATTTGTACAAAAATTAAACACATGTAGTCTAAACAAGCAAGCCACTTATAATTTCTTACCTTTATATACTGCTGTTCGATGAAAACTTTTTACTTTATATTTATTTTCATAACACCTCTGTTAAGCAAAAGGCAGTTTTATTTTGCAGGAAATACATTTGAGATGAAAATGCATTTTTGCTTGAAATTCCACAGCAGGTTGCTGGGGCCAGATCTTGAACCTCTTGCTGTATGGAGATATTCTGCAGGTGGTCATTCTCATACCATGAATTCGTTTATTTAATCACTTTCCTCTGCACCTACTCATTCACTTAATATGGAATACCCCCCTTCTTGGACATATTGCACTGTTAAAATACTTTCAAGGATAAAAGTTCAAGAACATAAAAAGCTTCCGTCGCAGACTTTGTCACCCCCTGAGTGGCAGTGATGTCTGGGTGCATGTTCACCCTATTTTTGATAGGTCATATCCTTCAACCTGCATCGCATAGTTCGTCCCTGATTTACGATGGTTCAACTTATAATTTTTTGACTTGCCGATGGTGCAAAATCAATACACATTCAATGAAAACATACGTGGCATTTTGAATTTTGGGTCTTCTCCTGGTCTAGTTATATGCAGTATTATACTCTCTCGTGCAGCTGGACAGTGGCAGTGAGCCCAGCTCTGGGTCAGCTACCAACTACCAGAGTAAACGACCAACATTCTCCCGGGTATCCACTGCATTGGAGGAGACCAGCATTCTGCAGTGGACCCGTCGTGGGGGGTGACTTTGCTCAGCTGCAGGCTGCTGGAGGTGTTCTGAGCACATTCCATGGCTGGGCTGGGCTATCACGTTCAGTAGGTTGCGTGTATTAAAATACGTTTACGTTTATGATAGTTTCATCTTCTGATGGGTTTGTCCATGAGTAACCCCACACTAGGTGGAGAAGTGTAGGTATTTGCTTTCTTTAGGATCTCAGACAACCTGCGGTGTGTCCACACTGATCTTTAGTGTCTCTCAGCAGGGGTTGCTCACTGGAGAGAAGACTGCAGTTCCTGTTGCCCGTGTTTAAAGAAAGCCAGGGCCCCGAGGTCACAAGGCAGAGAAAAGCAGCAGGCCAGTGGCCAGGCCCTCACCTCGAGGCAGGTGGCTTCGTTCACAAATGTTCACAAGGCTGAGAACTCACTGAACCTGCAGGAATGTCAAAACACTGATTTGGTCTAAGGAGCGATGACTTGGCAGAAAACAGTCTTTCCTTCCTAGAGCTCACGGGTCCAGTGCTTCAGGCTGGGTCTCCTTATTGCGTCTTCGCAGTGTTTTCTCTCTGTGTGTCTCGTAGGTCCTGATTTGGGGGTCCCTTTGCTGAACCGTGAGACCCAGTCACTTTCTAGACCTTTACATCACCTTACAATTAGATGGAATTATCTGGCTTCCAGTGAGCTCTAACACTATCTACTTCAACTCTATGCATCTCCTTCCTCATGTAGGTTTCCTTTCGTTAGCCCAAAGGGGTCACCTGAGTCTCTTATGGGCACTGTGTTAGGCCGTGAGTGCCAGAGTAATGAGGCCAGAGCTGGGAAAGGATACTGTAAGATTTAAAATAAAAGAAACATAAGATTTGTTTAATGAAGTGACTAGGAGATAAGCAGTTAAAAGAGCAAAACCCACTAAGTTTGAAAAATTAAAAATATGCATCTGTTGTAGTCAGGGTTGAAGATTAAGAACAGAAAGGAGGTGTAAAAAATAATAAGGATTATACTTTTAAAAGCAAAATGTAAGAATTAAAAAGAGATTATGCAAAGGTGGTAAATTAAAATAACCTCATACAATGAAAAGACTATAAATGAAGATAATATACTTGAATGTATTAAAGTAGGTGATGTATCTGTAAGTGCATTGGGATACTAAACGAAAAATTGTGAGGAAAACCCCAAAAGTTTTCTTAGGAAAACAAATAGTCAAAGGAAGGAAGGGAGGGAGAGGGGGGGAGGAGGAAGGAAGGAAGGAAGGAAGGAAGGAAGGAAGGAAGGAAAAGAGAGAAAGAGAGAGGAAGAAAGAAAGAGGAAAAGGGGGGCTGGGGAGAGGAGAGGAGGGGAGAGGAGGGGAGAGGAGAGGAGAGGAGGGGAGAGGAGGGGAGAGGAGAGGAGAGGGGGGAAGAGGAGGGGAGGGGAGGGGAGGGGAGGGGAGGGGAGGGGAGGGGAGGGGAGGGGAGGGGAGGGGAGGGGAGGGGAGGGGAGGGGACACACCAGCTGGAAGCCTTTGAGAGTGTGCTGGCCTGGTGTGGCTTCCGTGTCCTGAGCCTGGGGGTCTTCACTTGCAGAAGGTTAGGCCTGAAGAGGATGCCCCGGGGGTTACTCCCGTCCCTTCCACTCTCACCCCGCCTTCCGGCTCCAGGTAGCTCAAGTACATATTTCTTTTTTCAAGTTCAAAACATCTATTGTATTCTATATTGCTAATGTTTCATTTAAATTTTTCTTTAAATCTAAGTTCAGATATGACACTATCTATTTGGCATTGTTCATTATAAGGTTGGGGGTCAAAAAGCATTTTTGCAAATAGATTACTGTAAATTTTTACATTTCCTTGGCTGTTCAGATTTTTCTACTGAGCCTAAGCCAAATGCCTTTTATTGGATTACAGTAGAATTTACTTTCTTGATGAGCTACCTATAGTCATAATTTCTGGCTACATAGGTTGGGAAATTTTATATATTAAAAAAATGACTATTGATATTATGCATCAGTGTTGTCATTTCTCTCCATATTTTTGTTGTTTATTTTCCCATATGTTGTTTCTTAGTCTTTACAACAATATGATGAGGGAACAAAGACATAAAGATGTTAAGTAGTTTAGCTGAAGGGTTCCTGAAGCCACTTCAAACACAGACTCCCTGACAGTATGGGACTTACAAACATCGTGGTCAGATTCACTTGACTTTATTTTTTTAAATATCCAACCAAACATAAAATTCTTGATTGTATGCTAGGTACTTTGTTATTCCTGCCCTCGAGACTTTACCTGAAGGAAATCTCTTTATCCATTGTTTTTGAAAATTCACCTTTAATTTACAGGTTACGTAGACTTTAATCTTGGGTTCATCTTTTGCTAGCTTTGTGACTGTTTTCTTATTCATAAGAATGGGAGAATACTTCCTAGAATATTGCGGGTTTTAAAGGAGAAAATACATGATTCATTTGACCAAATGTTCATTGTTGAGTATTATGTTATACCAAAGAGCTTTGTCATGCCTTTCTGCAAATGGCAGTCCCGATGAACAGTTTGTCTACCTGAGGCTATGCTCTGATCCTCTGCCGAAGAAACTCAGGTCCGTGAGTTTGAACCTGGCTCTGGTAATGTCTTACTCCCTCTCTACACTTCAGCTATGTGGGAATGAAAATGAGAACTTCACCGTGACCTACTATGATATAATTTACAGAAAACTCGGGCTGAAAAATTGGTCAGGGGATTCTGGGAAAGTGAAATTTAAATGTTGGACAGCGATGACTTTGTGTCCCGGGTGCCCCAGAAGGACGTAGTGGCATCTAAAGACAATTGTGCCTGAGGCATGGCCGGACGTGAGCCTGGGGAAGAGAGAGCAGGAGGTGGTATCGTGGTCCTGCCTGGTCCTGGGGAAGCTGCGCGCCCTCTTGTAGGTCTGAAAGGGAAGTCACAGCTTTCTCCCGCTGTTGGCTGGAACTAGGCTCTGTTTATAATGGTCAGTGCCAAGCCCTGTTGCTGGATTTCTAATTTGACTCAAAGGACACACCCTAATGAAAGCCGGGAAGGGGAATGACTCACCTGTTGCCATATTTACCATCGACAACAATTACATTTGCTTGAACGCTGCCCTGGCCGAATGGCTTCTGGATGCTGCCTTCAAAACAACCGATCCTGTCCCCTGCGGCCTTTGGGACAGATTTCTGAGCTCCCCCAGAGCCTTCCAACAGCTCGCCACCAAACAGTATCGGACCCCACGCCTGTGTCCAGGGCCCGTGTGAAACTCAGACTTTCCAGATAGGGATTATGAAACAGAATGGAAGTGCCCCAAAAGATATTTCCCCAAACTTGTCTCACTGTGTGCGGGTATAGTATCCACACTTCAAATATCTAGTGCTTAAAAAGAGGGGCGAGGACGGCAATCTCACACGCAGTTATTCCTTTAGCAACGCTTCCCTCAGTGCCGATGCTGGACACAGCCCTGGGCATGAAAGCACAGTGGTGAGCAAAGACAGACATGGCCCTGCCTCCATGGAGCTGATAGACGAGGGATTGGAATAGGTCACTCAACACCACAGAAATAAAGCCCAACTGGCAACTGTGGTGAGTACGAGAGAGAGACGAGGACCGTGGCACCAAAAGGACTTATTACCAGGGAGTCTGACCCACATGGGGAAGCCAGGGCGGGCTCCAGAACCTTGGAAGTCTACCATCCAGCATCCTTGTCCTATCCTCCAAAGTCACCAGGTGACATTTGTGACAGGCTTTTTAAAAAGTTAGTGTCTCTGCCATTTTCCCCCCTACACCTTATTTCTCCATTCACGGCATGGGCAAAGATCCTTAAACCTATCGGTTTGAGAGGAGATAACCAACATAATAGTTTGAGAAACATCAAAGAGAGAAATCAATCAGCTATTGATAAGCACCATTTGCTGTTCCAGGCGTTATTCCAGATTGTGAAGGCTTGGTTGGGCGTGTTTGTTCCTGAGACATGCAAAGGGCCAGTGACCCCTGTGGTCTCAAAGATTACTTAAATGGCTCTGGCCAATGTGGCTTAGTTGGTTGGAACACTGTCCCACAAACTGGAAGGGTGGGGGTTCCACTCCCAGTAAGGGCACATGCCTAGGTTGCAGGTTTGGTTCCCAGCCGGGGTGCGTACAGAAGGCTATCAGTCGATGTATGAAGGCTATTCTCTCCTTCTTTCTCCCTCCTTTCTCCTTTCTCTAAAGCCAATAGGCACGGCCTTGGGTGGGGATTAAAATAAGCAAACAAACCTAAATGTCCTGTGGCCGGATGATTTTACTAATAACACAAAGCCTTTGATAGACCGAGGACTTTGAGGCCACAATGACAATTTGCTCTCTACCTTCTTTAAAATATTTCTTCCTGTTTGCAACTTCACTCCAAAGCACAGTTTCAGAACGAGCCTCAGAGTAATATTTCACAAGGCAGTCCTCTGAGCCCTGCTGTTTGGCTTCCAGCCTGGCTCTCCCTCTTAGCTGCTTCTGAGGTTTGGACACGAGGTGTCATCTTTCTGATGAGGTGCCTGCTTTTCCTCATCTTTATGAAAGGATGAACAAGAACACGCATCATGAGGCTATTGTGAGTGTGTAGGAGAGGTCACGAATCCAGGGCTCCAGTTCAGTGCCCGACCAGCAGCGAGCGCTCGGCTGTTGGCCCCCGCTGCTGTCCCCTCTGCGGGACTGCGGTGAGTGACAGAGGTAGGACACATCTCTGGGCGGCGGATTCATGCACAGCTCCCCACCCCCCCAGCAGCATGCATCCGTACAAACCCACGTGGACCCTGGAAATGTTAGGAGCACAGCCTGTTCCTTCCTTCTGACAGTACTTTTCCATCACAGACATGGGGGAAAAATGCCATCAGAATAGCCTGCCACCGTGAACAAGAGTAAATAACTCAAAACTCCTCAAAAATAGGCCTCGGTACTCCGCAATGTCCCTGAGCCCACTCATGGAATCGGAACACCTGCCAAACGGTAACCACCCCTCCCCCCACCGCCCCCAAGTGAAAACATCTCAAAGGAAGTGATGTGGGCAAGTCAGACTTAAAACTTTTCAGAGCAGGTAGACTCAAGGCAAACATTTTCTGCCTCCCTCCTGAGCTGGCCGGGCCTGTTGTTATTGGAACCAAGACAACGGGTTTGGGGAGCAGCAACGGACGGGACTGCGATGTTTCGTCAGCTGGAAGCAAGTTCTCGTTGTAGGTGACTCTGTGGGAAAACAGCCTTGAATTCAGTTTGTGAAGTGGATCCTTTCTGTCTTTGTTCCCGTGTCTAGCCCACCTTTTTCAAGGGGGAAACACGGAAGAAGTTTGATGGCTTTTAATGAGTCAGAATGTTTTACTCGGGCTTAACATTATTCTGTTATATTTGCTGCTACTTTTGCTGATGTGGTAGGCGCTTAGTAAACATGGGGAGTATGTTTTTATTTTGTCCTCCTTTTATGCCAGCATTAATTATTTTTCACTTAGTCATTCGACGAGCACGTGCTAAATGTTTGACTGTTCAGCGGGCACAGTTTTTGAGTGAGAAATTTGGACACATGATCTGAGAAATATACAGGAAATTCGGAAGCAAATGGGTTGTGATGTTAGAAATCACACTTTTCTCAGAAAACCCATCACATGTGGCAGCTGAACCTGTATATGAAAATGGAACAAGATAGACCAACACTTAATGTGCGTTTTCAGCATTTCCTTTGAGGAATTAAATGAATAGAATCACAATAAGAAGTAATACCTGCTGGCAGAATATACAATTTTAGAGAATCATTCGCTGATTTGTTTTTTCAAACAAGATGCTAGGCTTCTAGGATGTGGGCAACAATCTCAAGGGAAATGACAAAAATTTCTGTATGAATGTTCATAGAAGCAGCATTCATAATAATTACAAAGTGAAAACAACCCAAATATTCATGAACCGATCAATGGATGAACAAAATGTGGTATAGCCATCCGGTGGAATAGTATGCAGCCATAAAAAGGAATGAAATACTTATGCATATTACAACAGGGATGAACCTTGAAAACATTATGCTCACACTGTTAGCTCATACATGGCCCATTTCACTCCTATATGTTATCTGTGCTCAGCCTTTCTAGATTTTGGGTTGGATTGGAAAAAGTCCCCCTGAAATTGTTTGTTCAGTCATGAAGCCTATGATACATGCCTGTTTCACACAGTAAACTCTGTTAGCTATTGAACAATCCTATCCTCAGGGAAGAAACTGGAAGAAGCTGGAGAAAGACCTAGAACCAGTTCATTACAATCCTACATAATGCTGGAAGCATGGGCAGGGAATCACTGTGTAATTACAGATACGGGGCACTTAAGCCTGAGGTGTCTGGGAGTTGGGGAGCTCCAGGGCTTCTGCAGAATGGGGTCCTGGATCCTGTGCGCCCTCTCTTTGGTAATCGGTGCCTTCGCTCTTGACCATGAAGGGACATTTCAGCAGTAACTTCGTGCCTTCCAGGCACAGCCACAAACTAAAGAATTTCATAGAATTTGAAAGTCCCACAAGGAAGAGGAAAGGAGAACTGAAGAGTGGGTGAAAAAGAGTGAGAAGAAAAATAAACAAAGGACAAAGGAGAAGAGAAACGGGAAAAAGAGTATTCAAACACATGAGAAACATATTTATCTCGTCTCAAAACTGCCACTGATACTCACATAGAATTCCCAGGGTTTTGACTCCAAGGAAAATTATGCAGAATTGAAACTTCACAGAGCTTAGAGGGAAATGATGTATCCTTCCATTTTCTTGTTTTATTTCCCCTGGGACACGTTCATCCTTTCATCCCGAGATTTTCATCTCGGCCGTGTTGATTGACGCCCTTGACGAGGCAGAGAACTTCCCCCAAGCTGACAGGCGGGAGTTCACTCCGTGGGTGAGCGTGGCGGGGGGAGTTTGACGTAAGTTTGGGATGGGGCGTCAAATGCCCGAAGGAAAAAGTCCAGGCTCGAACACCCACCCCTTTGCCTGACTCGGGCAAGTCGTAACCTCTCATCCCCAGCCTTCTCTTCTTTCAAAAGGGGAGATAAAAATAATGCCTAGTTTAGGGTTAAAGTGGGATTGTGCGTGGCATCTGGGTGAGGGGTTCTTACCCAAGAGAGGAACACTGTAGCTCAGCATCAAGTGTCAAGAGAAGGCTCATTTGTAACATGTTTAATTAAGTTCATGTTGATGTTGAGTGGACTATTCGGTGGTCAGTCGGCAGATTTTACCACTCCTCTTTCTGGCCCTTAGGAATAAAGTCAATTTGTTGTCTGATTGCTTTTCCAGAATCAGACATTCCTTCTGAAAGCACTCTCACCCAGCCTTCAGGTGCGCAGTGCCTGAGATTGTTTGTGGGATTAAATGAGACATCCCGAGGAGAGATGTTGAGGAGGATAAACATTTACTTTATTGGTGGGGAAGGTTTTATGAGACGTGTGTTTTCCAGATTTCTTCATTCATTAGGAAGAATTGCTACTAATGGACTTGGTAGGACTTAGGGAAAGGCTTGTTGGCCGGGAGAATTCTCCAGCCCCCACAATCCATATCATGTGTATCCTTAACCACATCCACATGTCGCTTCCACCCAGCAGATGGATTCTAGCTTTTACACAACCCCACGCCATCACCGAGAAGCAAGGGACCACCATCCCATTTTGCCGAGTGGCCGAGCATTGGCAGGACGGCTGTCAGTGAGGCTGCCCCTGGGAAGAGACGTAGAAGTGGTGGGATATGACGTGACCTTTCCGAAAACAGACTGCCCCAGTTGCTTCCGAGAGCGGAATTCTGTACGAAGGTGGAGCTCTTCATTTCCCCCACCAGTGAGCCTTTCTGAGCGAGTGAGACCGAGGGACGGCGAAGAAGGCAGTCTTTGACGTCTCCGGCTGGAAAGTTCCCTGGCGCCAACTCACTAGCCACGATGTGGATGGCCCAGGTGGTGACTAAGTGTGTTGTCCGTCTCATCACCCTCCCTCAAGCCTCTGGGAGACGTACAGAAGCAGCAGAGGCAACTGCTCCACAGTCTTGCCTTCCTCCTGCCCCTTCCAACGAGAGCGCAGTCTCGTTGTTCTGTGGTGTCAGAAGTCTAGACTTTGTGGGGTGGCAGGGGAGCCGAGAACATTCCCTGAGGGTCAGTGCAGGTGGAAGCGATTAAGGGTACCGTTTGCTCGGTCTCCGTGTGTCCACCTGCTGGGAGACCCGGTCCGCGTGTTTACGTGGCCCCCGCGGCCCCATGCTCACTGGTGGGAGTTTGGCCCTCACGACTGCAGTAGGACTTGTAAAAATAAATGAGTCAGTGCTAATTATTTCAAGTCAGCTGGTCGTTTAAGAGCCAAGACTGAGGAATGGAAACTGACTTGGACCAAGGAGAAATGTCAGTGTGTTTAGACCTTGCCAGAGAAATCTTGATTTCTTTTTTGTGGGGGTGGGAGGGTGCACAGCCAAAGTAGCAAAGCTGTATCATCCTGCAGGCGTGTGTATTCTCTCCTCTGCTCTCTGAGCTCTCGCTGCCCCTGTAACAGGGGCACTGCACCTGCTGGCCCGGGAACTTCCTTAGCCAAGGAGATCCCTGCACAGGCTGTATTTGCGGTACATGTTTACCTTTGTCCTAATTTGACTTTGAATCTGAGACTCCTGGGCTTCTTCTGACATGCAGAGCGAGAGAAGAGGAAGAGGAAGTGGAAACAGGAGTTAGAAGCAGAATCGGAGGGAAAGCGGGCGGGCAGCATTGTGACAATTGGCCTAGGCTTCCCTCTGAGGCCACGTGGATTTTGCACCTGTTGCTGCCGGCTCTTCCGCCGCAGGCACTAGCTCCAAAGGAAGCCAACGAAACGTAAGGACGAAGAGGGGACCAACTGCAAACACCACAGCTGTATCAGGGGCGCAGCTCTCCTACGTACATAGGAGAGAGACCTCTTGGTGGTGACAAGTCCTGGTGGCGCTCCCTAGAGATCAAGAAAAGTCACTGCCCCAACGTGGCCTTTCAGAGAACACGAGAGACATGGGGGCTGGCGTGGCTCCAGAGCCGACCGCTCCTGGCCATCTGACCCTGAGCCAGAGGGACCCAGGGGGAGGGAGAGGGGAGGACTTGTAGATTTAAGTGTGACCCCCACTCTGGCTGGGGAATCGAGGCAAAGACTGAATAGTCCCAGCCCCCCAAGAGCATGGTCTTCCAGCCAGTGCGTGCCTGTGCTCACACACTGAGCTTCCGGTGTGAGGGGGACTGTACATCCCTGGCAGACCACCTCTGCAGACGTCTCCTCGCGCATCCTTTGTTTTCTTCAAAACATCCTTCGGCCACGCCCATTCCCTTTCTGGTCGGAATAGAAGGATGGCTGACCCCAGACAGCGCTCACGTTCCCTGGGGTGGGGAGGAACCCTCAGGGTGGAAGAGACGCCTGGGCTTCCCCCGAGCGGTGCACACATCCCGAGTCCTCAGCCTCCTGGCTTGACGGAAAAACCCAGCTCTGCCACACAGTGTTTTGTGTCCAGGTGCCTGCGGAGCCTCGCAGCAGGACAGGCACCGCGCTGCTGGCCCCTTCCGCGGGGCTCTGAAAATAGAGCCTCTAACTCAAGCCTCGTGTTTCCTCCAGGGAGCTCGCAGCTGGGCCTCTGCTGTCTCTCCCTCCGGTTCTCTGAATGGGCCGGCGCCTGCGTGCCTTCATGATTATGTATTTGAGCGGAAACACATTTGTGACAGAGGGATTAAAAGGCAGCAGTTGGAAGTGTCTGCCTGCGTTTCTGTTGATTTGCCTTCACGGGGCGGGGGGCGGGGCGAGGGCAGGGCACCAGTCTCGAGGGGGGCGTGCTAGCCTTCCTCGGTGGGTGGGCGGGTGTGGTCAGCGCTGCCCTTCCTCTGGGACAGTGACTGGCCCTGCATTTCAGAGGCCGTGTGGACGGACCTCTGACCACAGCCAGAGTCTCCTTCTATTCCTCGGAAGCCTGAGGACAAAGGGAATCCTTTCATTTTGTATTGTTGACACTATGACTGATGTCCATTTTCCTCCCCTTTGGCCCCCTCCACTCAGCCCCCACCCCCTCCAGGTCTTCACCACACCGTTGTCTGCGTCCGGGGGCGGTGCATATATGCAAATATGTTCCTCTACTAACCTCCTCCAGTCCCCCACCCCCGCCCCTCTGCGACCTGTCAGTCTGTTCCGTGTATCCATGCCTCTGGTTTTGGAGAACGTTACCCTGAACGAAATAAGCCAGAGAAAGACGAGCACCGTATGAACTCACTCGTGTGTGGAATCTAATGAACCCAATAAACTGACAAACAAAGAGAATCAAGAACTTGGGGCACTGACTATATAGGACATTTTTCAACTCAACAAGAAGAGTATTTAAAGTCCGTGCTTCTGTTTTTAATCAGACACATTTATCTTTGTGTACTCCAAGCAGCTAATATCTAAGGGCGTTTGTCAGTAATGGATACTTCGAGCTTGACGTTGTTTAGTCTGTATACCCGGAAAATAAATTTTATACACTAAGGCCAAGTGTGTTCAAATCATTAGGAAATAAATGTATCAATGTGCGGGGAAAGCAAAGAGAACTTAAGTCCTGTGTGATGGAGAAGCAGTAATCAAGACAAGAAGTTGGATGCTGTATAAATTCTCTGATACTCTAAGCAATTTGGGAATACCATAGAATGTTCAGCGCTTTTGGCTGACGCTGTAGTCAAGATAATTTTTGTTTGTTTCGTTTTAACTTACTCATACTATTTGGAGTGAGGAATAAGGTGCCTGCAGCTGATTCCCAGTTTCAGGGGCCGACTCTCTGAGTGCCCTTCACGGCTGTTTTGCCGGACTTTGGGTGGCTTGTGGCTGTGTCACATAGATGGGATTCTCGCTGACACGTTGTACTTCTCAGCACAGTCGAGACCTCAATGGAGCCCGTGGTCCTTGTCCGTGCTGTTTTCTGTCCCATTTCCCACCTCCGGGAGTTATCCTGTCTTTGCCCAAGGTGCTTGCGCACCTGGCGCCCGTGTCCCTCCACGTCCAGATGGGTCTGAGGGCCCCCTGCCCTCCCTCCTAAACCTTGTTCTGAAAAGAGGATCTGGTTCTAACCTGATTTCCAGAAGAGACTTGGAAGTAGATAAGGTAGCCTGGGTCTTTATTAAGACTAGTTTTAGTTCAAATATTTATCTTAGAAAGTAAGTTTTGAATAGAGTCACACACCTCTATCCCATTTTTCTATACTTTATGACTTAAGTGTGACTTGACGAAGTTTCGGGTTACTTGGTCTTTTACGGAAATTTATTCCCTATGTAGCATTGGGTTCCACTCTGCTTTGCTTAACGATTTGTTTCTCTTGAACATTTCTGAATATTCTCTCTATTAAAGATTTCATGTGTTACTTTTGGAGCTGCTGTGACCTCCAAAAGCTCAGGCTGAAAGAACAAAAGCCATTATGGATTGGGTTTAACAAAAGCCTATTTCCCAAAATTGCCATATATGGAAGAAGTGGCCACTGCTGGCAGCTCTTCATTGGCTCTTCTCCAGGCCACGTGCCCAGGGAACCGTGCTGCTGGCAATGCCCACAGCTCTCTCTGCCGGGAGGACCTGCTGCATTGCCTTTCTTTTCTGTTTGCCCTCCCTCTCTCCCTCTGTCCCTCCCTCCCTTCCCTTCCTCCTTTGTTCCTTTTATTTTAAATTATACTTAGTATGTGTTTTATTGACTTTATTGGGGCTACATGCTTCATCAAATTATATAATATGGTTTCTACAAAGCAGGAATAGATGTTCAGCTTTGTTAAAGATCTTTTTAGCACTTGCTGAGCTAACCGTATGACTTTCTTCAGATCTATTAACACAGTGAACTACACTGATGGATTTCCTCTATATGGAACGGTCTTACCACAGGCTATACAATATTTTATTAATAGGATGTTGGATTCTGTTTGCTGATACTTTAGTATTTTTGCAATATGTTCATTAAAAGACGGTCTTTAGTTTTGTGTGTGTGTGTGCATGTTGTGGGTTTCCGTGTGTGTGTCTTCCTTAGGTTTAGATGTCGACAGCACTTGTCGTATTAAAGGAACTTGGGATCTTCTCCCCTGTGCTCTGGAGGACCAGCTGCATCGCAGTGGGAATATCTGGTCTGTTAAGAGGTCTGGTAGAATTCCTTTGTGACACCATCTGGGCCGCGTGTTTTGTTTTGTTTTCTCTCTTTATTTCTTCCATGGAAATTGTTCTGTTTAAGTTTCTTGTTTCTGCTGGACTCTATTTTGCTAACACGCATCTTCCTAGGAAATGTCCCATTATATCTAGTTTTTAAATTTAATTTCCATGACCACGTACGGAGCAATTGCTTATTATTTTAAGAATTTCTTCCATATCAACCATAATTTCCTCATCCTTGTCATTTCTTGTTGCTATATTTGTGTTGCCTTGATTAGGTTGACTAGTTGTTGTCTTTTGTTAATTTTTCACAAAAAAATTTTTTTAGTATTTTTATTTTTTGTTCTACTCTTTTTCTGATTTCTACATCACGACTTTCTACCTTTATCTTTATTATTTCATTATGTTTGTTTGTTTTCTTGCTCTTTCTCTCGCTTTTTCAGTAGGAATTCAACTTATTTATTTTTATTAATTTACGAACATAAAACTACATTTTCCCCTCTGATGCCTACTGTAATTGTATCCCAAAATAGGTAATGTATTCATTATTCATGCTTATCCATTCTGAAATTGATTTGTAGTTCTTCTTTTACCCAATAGTTGTTTAATAGAGAATATTCAATGGAATATTTGTGTTTTTTACTTTATTGCTAATTTCTAGTTTTATTGCCTTCTGATCAAAAAATGCTATTGACATTATTCTAATATTTTGGAGTCATTCTGTATCATGTAATTGTTGGACAATTTGCTGACTGTCCCATGTGTCCTGGGAAAGGAAATAGTCTCTAGAATGTATTCTGTAGATACTCTCTATCTGTTTACTTTTTTCCATTTGCACCGTCCTCCACTGAAAGAGGATGGTAACATTTCTTACTATGGGTGTTTCTGTTTTTCCTTGCAATTTCCATACTTTCTACTGCATCAGAGGTTCACAAACAAACTACAGCCTGTGGACTAGCTGTCCGCTTTTGTAAATAAGTTTCATTGACAGACAGGAGTGCTCATCTCTTTACATGCTGTTTACGACTGCCCCACCACTGCCAGGATGGCGGAGGTAAGCAGCTGGGGCAGAGAGGGTGCAGCCTGCAAGCCTAAGTAGTTACTTCATGGCCCTTACAAAGGTTGCCAACCCCTGTACTATAGGAAGGTACGAACATATTCACATGAACTATATGAGTGTCTTTGATGTGAGTTATAGCCTTTAGAATCATAATTACAATCCTTCTTTGTCGTGCCTAATTGCTTTGGCCTAAATTCTACCTCATTTGATGTCAAGATTATAATTCTTTCTTTCCTTCTGCCCCCCCCAATTGATTGGTATATCTCTTCCTTTTCACATGTTCCGACTTTGTTTTAGATGTGTACCTTCTACACGGCGTGAGTTTGCTTTGTGATATAATATGGAAATACTTTGTTTTAATAAGTGAATGAAGCTCCTTTAGAAGTGGATCAGTCCATTATACTTTCAAAGTAGAACAAAATAAGCTTCTTATGCATTACTGGAAGGCTTTTGATGCTACTCTTTTTGTATAAGTGACGGCAAAGTTAGTCCAAAACAGCCCCATGAAGACACCTTAGGCTTTGGGTTGCATCCTGGGAACAGTTGCTGCGGCTTTTTCTCTAGTGCACGCGACTGCGGCAGCAGCGGCAACGAACAATTCTGTTGGACTTGGACTTGCACGTGGACTTCAATTGAAAATGCAGCTGATTGATTGCTCAAATGAAGGGTAATTGTTAGTGAAGTGAAAAGGCAGGGTTTACATCTTGGTTAACCAAAAATGAAAGCAAACAGGAAGATTTCCAAGAAGATCAATTAACTTACTCCAGTTTAGTTGTTTAATTCATTTTATGCTTGTGCAGGTTTGCTACAACCACTTACCATCCTGCTGTTGGCCGAGCCTCGTTTAAGGATCTAATGACACAGGGTGATTCGATGAAGCAGCGTCTTTGTCTGTAGGAATGTATTGTTCCGTTTAGGCTGCGACAGAATCATTTTCATAGGCACCATTTCTAGACCTGGCCATTCTCCTTTCACTTAGCCTGAGGTCTTTCGGATGTCCCCCCCTTCCTTTGGATGGCGTGACTGAACTCGGCTGTGCTTTCTCTTGTGCAGGGCGGCCACCGATCACAACGTGGACAACACAACAGAGATCCTCAGGGAGTGGCTGAGAAATGTGCAGAGAGTGTACCACTACGTGGAGTGGCGGCCCATGGACGAGCCTGAGTGAGTAGCAAGAGAACACCTGGTGAACTCATTTCTCACCTTCCTCCCTTAAGCAGGTGTCCAATCTCCGAGGCACACGCGACCTTTTCTTGTCTTTCATCTAGTAAATTTCTTCTTTTTGACAGAGCTTCATCTTTCTTGCTTCCTCTTTACTCTGGCAGGTACCGGCCAAGCTCAGGTTCTCACTGGTTCTCATATATATATTTCAAATCTCAGCTTGCGGTCCTTAGTTTCTCTCTATATTGATACTTTTATTATGCATGTGTATATATATATATATATATATATATATATATATGTCTCAGATCCAAGTGTATGACCCACATATCAAGCAAAATTTAACTGCAAAATCTGAACACTATAAAAATTTTTGAACACCCTTTGGAGCTCCTTTTAATGGAATCTGGCCTAATTGCAATGGCTCAGAAAGACTTTGTGTACCTGCCTTGCATCCTGGTAATCTTCTCTGTCGCCGGTTTTCAACTAAGTATATTGTATGACAAGGTTAGGGTGAGAAATATTAAGGGGGGCATTCTTCGGGATGGCAATATAGTCAGGAAGACAGGAACTGTACTGATTTTCGCTGAAACAATAATAGAGGAAGACAGTCCAGAGAATGCCAGTGTGGTACATAGTTTCATTAATCTGATTTGCACAGTTTTTGTGGTTTTTCATTCACTGAGGCTCATGTGCTGCCAGCACAGCCACAAGAACCTGAAGCGGTGGCCAGTCTGGGCCCCTGTGAGTGACAGTAGCCATGCCCCCACCAGTTAGGAGTTTTCGGCAAGGCTCTCGAGAGTGCACCCACCAGCGTACCCACCAGCGCACCGACCACTCACCTGTGCCCTGGGCTGGCTGCCCGGAGGAGGCTGCCGGGGATTCCAAGGATGGGCATCTGCTCCGTGACCTCCCTCCCTTCCCCTGGGACATGTCAATGCATCAAGGTCTATGGAATCCTTTACTGCCCGTGTTTTTACGCTACAAATTTCCAAATGTATGGGGTGGTGAAATGTTTTACAAAGTACCTAGCAGCATGAACTTTTGGGTTATACCTGGGTTCAAATTCTGACTGTTCTCCTTCTTAACTACATAGCGTTAAGCAAGTGATTTAAACTGCTCTACACCAATTTTCTCCTGTATGAAGTGGAGAGAATAGTGGTACAGTTGGTGGGTTCCGTATCTGAGGGTTCCATATCTGTAGATTCAACCAACTGTGGGTCGAAAATATTTGGGAAAAAATTGTTACTTTTTTGCCAAAGTACACTGTGTAGTTAGGCCTACCATGGTTGCATCGACACTGAATATGTACAGACTTTTTTTTTCTTGCTTTTATTCCCTAATGATACAGAATAACAACTACTTACATAGCATTCACATTTTACTAGGTATTCAGAGTAATCTAGAGATAATTTAAAATATATGGGAGAATGTGCATAGGTTATATGCAAAATACTACTCATTTAATATAAGGAATTTGAGCATCTACAGATTTTTATGTCCACAAGGGTCCTGGAGCCAGCCCCCATAGATACTGAGGGATGATTCTACTCACCTAGTAGGGACTCCATGGGTTCCTTTTAGAACCCGCTGAAACATTTCATGTAAAGAGTCTTGAGTACGGTAAACAGCAAGTTACTTGATCTCTGCTTGCTTCAGGCTCCCTATGTGTAAAAGGGGAATGATACTAGTAACAATGGTATCTACTTCAAGCTAGGATTACTGGAAGATTAAGGGCTTACTACGCAGTGCCTGACATATGTAAGCACTCAATAATTATAAGCTACTACTACTACTATTGTTATTATTTATTCTAGGTCTTATCCTGATGAAATTGGCCCGAAGCACTGGCCGGCCTCCCGGTTTGCGCACGTGATGAAACTGCGCCAGGCCGCCCTTCGAACTGCGAGGGAGAAATGGTCAGACTACATTCTGGTAAAGTCACACGTTTGATTTCTTGGCAACTGTTATCTAGAATGTGTCCGAGTCGCTTGTCCAAAAACTAGGATCACAGAGTCAATCAAAACAATCTTTTGGGTAGTCACTACCCTGCTTTTCAATGGAGGCACCGGGGGGGAAATGTCGGGAATTAATGTCGGGGGACCTGGGTCTCATTGCAAACCCACTTCTGACAGGCGCTTTCAGTAAGTAAATGAGCTCTTGAATAATTCAAACTCTTCCATGTAACAGGCATAAACAGTGAATCTTTGCAGTTCATGGGGGATGCTGTAGTAAAGCAATGTAAATAGTCTGAATAACTTTTTAGAAGAATTCTGTGGATGTGAAAAGTTAACTGTGGAACAAGATTAAATTAACCGCCCTGAAAGGCCATTCCCTTCTGCTCCTGAGTGGGCTGGAGAATGGCATCACTTTCTTGATTTCTCGGTCGCTCCCCGTGACGCTGGGCTGGCGTGGAGGGTTTCTCTCCGTGAAGAGGTTCCATCGCTTCCCTTGGAGCTTTGAGCGGGGTCCAGGATGTGCGGGGCCGGATACCAGGAATCAGTGTTGTGCCCCCTCCTTGCCCTCCATGAACCCATCCTGGCGGGAAAGGCCAGCTTCCCAAGCGGCTGCCATTCCAGGTGCCCTTTGGAAGGTGGACTTTTGCCCCACAAGTTTCTGCAAACTGAGTGTTCATCTGTGTCACCCATCCCCCCAGTCCATTTATTTCTCTCGACAAACGTTTTCCAGCACTGCACTAGAAGTAACACCAATATAATGAAGTCGATATTTCATTAGACATATTGGCGTCTCTTTGTCACTGGACTGGTTCTGAGGGGAACGCCTCAGACCCTTGTCTGTCTCCAGCCCCTCCACCACCACCAGCCCCATGATTTGCCGCACACACACTTTTGATACAAATAAAGCACAGAAGCTTTTAACTTGTGAGGATACGTAACATTGCATAGCTATTTAAGTATCACTGAAGTGTACAAATGTTGAACCACAAAATTTTCAGTAAACAGATTGACTCTCATAAGAATGAAAGCTTCTGGCTATTTGTTTTCTGTGTAAAACAAAAACTTTGCCATTTTAAGCATTTTGAGTGTATGGTTCACTGTGATTATTTATTTCATATGATAGAACATGTTGCTCTAATGTCCCTGTAAAAGAATCAGTGTTAACATGGAAATTTGCTAAGAATAGGAAATGGCTTTATTGGTTAGCATGGGTTGGTATAATATACTTTAAACAAAAATTCTACTTATACCATGAAGACAGCATTGATGAATCTGTTTGGGGCCATTTGGGCACTCTTACATAGTACGTGAATAGGCCTGTCCATTTGTATCTAGAGTGGGCGCTCAAGAAGTGTTTTTGAATAAACTTTTAAGGGCCTGGGAGCCCTGAGTGTCTTGTAGGCTGGGTCCTGGTTGAGTGAGCGCCCAGTGTGCTAACGTCCATTCATCGCCTGGTGCCTTCTGCATGTAGCAGTCAGACTAGATGCATTTAGCCACCCAGCTGCAGTGGGTTTCCCAAGGAGAACACAGATTCCTGGTTCCACGTCTCCCGAGCAAGCCTCTGTGATGCTCTGGAAGTGCTGGGTCACTCTTGAACCCGGTCCGGAGAAGGACCTCTTCACCTGCCTTTCTCTTTTTCTTTTCCTAGTTTATCGACGTCGACAACTTCCTGACTAATCCACAGACCCTCAGTCTGATGATTGCGGAAAACAAGACCATCGTGGCCCCCATGCTGGAGTCTCGGGGCCTGTACTCGAACTTCTGGTGCGGAATCACACCTCAGGCAAGTCTCGGGCTGAGGAACTAATGCCACGGGCTTTCGCCAGGAGCTCCGTGTCCACAGCAGCCCTGTTAGCCTCCTTCTCGCTGCCTCCCCGGAGCGATGCCTGTCATTTCAGGGCATGCGTTTGCAGGAGGCGAGGCACACCCAGGTCCATGCCCCAAACAGTGAGCTCTTCTGCATTAATGAACTGTATACATATAAAAAATACTCTACTGAGCTTAGCATTAGCATAAATTAGCATTAATTAGCATTAAACCTATCAATCAAACTTGTTGGGATTTGTACTTTTTCTCCCTGATTCAGAGGTTTTTAAAAAATGTAATAGTTTAGTTGTCATTAAAGCTCTCATAAGAACACTACAGGAAAATTTAAAAATGAAAAAAATTAAAGGAAGTTGTGTTAATCTCCAGCATCATAGATAACAGCTTGTGTGTTTTTAGTAACTATGTCAAGTGACTTTAATGCAATTTACTTAGCCTTTCTCTTAGTTTAAAAACATTTCTGTTGTTTGCAACTTTTAACTGTTATAATGACCACCATGATTAATATAATTTTTCTCTGTATTTCATTTTTGGGGATAGCTTCTTAGAAGTGGAATGACTGAATCAAAGAGTATAAATATTTTGATGAGCTTTGATATATGTTGCCAAATTTATTTCTAAAGCAATCTAGTAATTAGAACTACTATGGTAGCTTGTTTTTAGAAATTTCACGTTAAAAACAGAATTCTTTTATTTCTATCACCTCTCTGTTCCATTGTAAAATCTTTAAAGTCTAGACATCTGTTACAGTGAATTTGTCTGGTTGTTTATATTTTTATTCTTTAGTTAATGAATTCAAAAGATAAACTGATCAATGTAGAATAAAGATGGGATTAAGGAAAAAAAATATATATATATACACATTGAATGTAGTCTCATACCAAAGGGCCAAAATTTTGAGTCCCTCTTTTATATTTGGTTTGGTTCGGGGCCAAATGATAAATGTTAGTAACTGGCTCTCTGTGGGGGAAATACCCTGATTGGTAACATTTGCTGGCTTTCACAGTGTAAGGACTCCCACCGTGCAAACCACTTAAATGTTGGTTAAGCTAAGAGAAAGGTTAAGTAAACTGCAGCCTCGCTACTTGAGGAGATAATTATGTAAAAATATGCAAAGCTGACATCTTTGGTTCTGTTCGGTGATGGGGATTGACCGGATTTTTATTTTCACAGCTACCAGCTTGTCAACTGGTTTGCACAGTTCCTGAGAATTGAACCACCAGTGGCTCTAGCACATGACTAGCGGAAGATTTCCTCTTTTGTTACAATATTCACCCCCCCCCCCCCAATCCCAACAGATTTTGAATGCATGTTATGGTCCACGTCTCTTTGAGGGAAGCGCTAAGTTCGTATTTATACAAGTCACTCAGTTCTCAGTGGGAAAACGTCGTGTTGGGTTCATTTGCGCTCACACGCTCTCAGTTGATAATCTGCAGGGTTTCTGGGCACAGAATCACTCAAGGGTTGTTTTGAATGAGTTACACGTTGACACCAGCAAGGAGACTGGATGATTCTAGTGAGCATGGCCCCAGGGTTTCTATTATCTTCTTACCTGCTTTCATCATTACAAGCAAACAGGAGAAATGTGCTCACTTATTTTGTACAACAAAAGCAAAAAGCGGAGCCACTTAGGGGCCCTTCTAATTTCCCTCTGTCTTTGGCTCTCTGCCATCCCCAGTCAGGCTTCTGCTGGGGCAGCCAACGACTTCACAAGCGTAAGGCGGAACTTTTAATCACAAACGAGACAAAACAACCCTCGGGGGTGGCGTCTGGGCAGTGAACAGGACCTGTCACCGACACTCAATTTGTGCAGTGGGGAGGGGGCGGGAGAGGCGGGGGAGACACAATGATCACCTCGGCCTGTCTGCAGGAGGCACCCAGCTCTCTTTCCCTGCTTCTTTCCTCCCTGCCCCCAGGATATTCAGTGATTCATCAACATCATGAATTTTCCAAGCCTCTCACTCTGAGAACGTTGTCCCTAAGTGGTCTAGAACTTGACGTTGGACATGTGTTCGTAGGCCATCCCTTAAAGACCAGCATCCCCTTTACCCCTTGGAAGAACATTGCTATGTTGAACTGTTAGGAGGATCCCTGTTCTCCTAACTCAAGGGTGTTGAGTGACCCTTCACTTAAAGGTTCATAAAAATGATGCTAATAATCACACTTCACATGATAAAGTCCAGTTTTTGAAGTCTCTTCATGGATTTCAGTACCCGAGGTCTACTCTACAGCCCTGTGAGAGGAAACTCGGGCTCAAAGAGAAGTACCAGCTAAGGCAGCTACACGCAGGGGTGTCAGACTCATTTTCCCCGGGAGCCACATCAACCTCGCGGCTGCCTTCAAAGGGCTGTAATTTTAGGACTGTGTACGTGCAACCACTCCTTAACTGTTAAGGAGTTGAAATTACATTCGGCCCTTTGCAGGCAACCGTGAGGCTGATGTGGCCCCCGGGGAAAATGAGTCTGACGCCCCTGATACAAGATGTTTAAAATGACTCTGAGCCTCACGTCTCAGTCTTAATGTGCGCTGACCTGGCCACGTGGTGGCTAGCTCAGCCAGAGTGCTGGCTCGTCTGGACACTAAGGGGACTGTCAGAGAAGACAGGGAGGCTGAGATGCCTAATGTGCGGGCACGAACATGACAACAGAAGATGTGACCACAGAGGAAGGGGACGGGTTGTCCCGTGTGCTTGCCCAGAAGGAACTTTCCAGAGGGGAATCCTCGAAAAGCATGGTGCAGTGACAGCTCCCCCAGAATGCTGAATAAATAAATTCGTGGGACGAAGACCCTGTTTCTGTGTTTAAGTACTGCACGTTTAGCTAATTGTATTAACCAATGCAATGTGATAGTTTTAATAATAGTCAATACCGACTGGTGCTTTCTCGGTGCTAGCACTACTCCGAGCTCCCTGAGCTCCCATGGGTAGATGGGGCCATCACTTCTGTTTTACAGATGAGGCACTAGGTTGAGTAATCTGACCAATATCTGCAGACAAAAAGTAGCTGAGGTGGGATTTGAACTCAGGCAGGCCAAAGTCTTAGGCCACGACAAAAAGCATGAGGGGGACCTGGCTTGGGGACTTCTGTGTGACTGGTGATGACCTTGAAGGGGTCAGCCAGCAGGAGACTGGAGGACGCAGTGCTGGGACCAGGGAACACAGTCCGTCTGCTTGCTCTTCCCTAGGGCTTCTACAAACGGACCCCAGACTACGTCCCGATCAGAGAGTGGAAGAGGACCGGCTGCTTCCCCGTCCCCATGGTCCACTCCACCTTCCTCATTGACCTCCGGAGGGAAGCCTCAGACAAGCTGACCTTCTACCCGCCGCACCAGGACTACGCCTGGACCTTCGACGACATCATCGTCTTCGCCTTCTCCAGCAGGCAAGCAGGTACTGCTGGTGTGCGGTGGTCACGCCCCCATGGAAACACTGCACATAAACAGCTTCTTCATCTTCTGCCTGTTCTTAGAAACACTGCTGTATGTGGGCATTGGGCTTCCTTTTCAGGTCGTGTTGGAGGCAATTCATTGTCACAGCAGCCGCACCAGCACCCTCTGTGCTGCTGTCCCTATGAGTGCCCCTGAGCAAGAGCCCTTACCCAGAATCCTCTCTCTTTTTCCTGAGCAATGGTCGGGGTAGGAGCCACAGGCAGGCGATTGGTTCTCCCTGGTGCTGCTGCGTTTCTTTGCTCATTACAGGAGTCCTTTTATTAACTAGACACTGTGGCAGAGACCCAAAATGACACTGGGAAAAAACCCAGACTTTAGAAATGGAAGGTTATTTCTTCTCAGAGAAGTCTGAGCTGGTATCGTGGCTCCAGTCCACACGTTTTCTCCTGAAATGTGGGAGATAGAGAGACCCAGAATCCTCTATTGCTTCTCCACCCTCCACGTGGCATTGGTCTTAACCGTATGATCCAGATGTCTCATCAGGAGGGGTGCGTTCCAGCCATCGAGTGAGCACCAGAGAGGGGCCAGCCCCCGCCCCACTTGAAGGGTACCCTCCAGAAGCTGAACACATCACTCCCCTGCATATCCATCAGCCAGAACTTAGGGATGACACCTAGGGGGATTCCAAATGCCGTCCGTGCAGTAGAGCCCCGATCCCCTCACTTAGAAGAAGGAGAGGGCGGGTTCGGGAGTCATCCATCAGCGTCTGCCACAGTCCCCGTGGGAGGTGAGGCAAGGCCAGACTGAAGTCTTTCATGCGGCACTAGGAAAGCATTTCCAGTGGCGTGTGTTACGTTTTTAAAAGAAGACCGGTCAGTAGGAAATGTAAGTTACTTCTCTCGGGTCACCCGCACACGCCATCAGGGAGGACATAATTCACCGGAGCAGTTCCACAGGGAGACATACAACATTCCTGAAACAACATTTTCTGCTCAGGATCATTGAGACCTTCCTGAGGGAAGTCAGGTCCCGTTACCTACGAGCCAGAAATGTGCCACTTCGCCACCGGCACAAGTGAGTTCAGAAACCAGGCGGATGGTGAATGGACCCACTGTGGCCGTGTAAAGGAGGGTGGCTGGGAGCACGCCAGGACCCCAGGCAGCCGAGCCAGGTTGCTAGCAGGTGAGACAGTGGATACAGATTGAAGGTACAGCTCATTTCCCAGGCCGCTCTGGAAGCCAAGGTGTGCCTGTCCTCAGCTGCAGGCTCAGTAGGAGTGAGAATATCTGGCAGAAATGTGGAAGGCTGATTTCTTTTCCCCTTGGCTGCTAGGGCCATTGAGACCCTTTGGCCTGGGGGGGGGGGGTCAGCATTTTTCGGCCTGTGTCAGGGCAAAAGCAAGCCCCTTAGTCCCCTGTGGATTGGAATTTTTCCTGAAGATTCCTATGTCCGAGTTAGTGGAACCTGCTTCTTTCAGCTTGGTCTGTGATTTGTTCTGACCTCTCCAGGGGGAGAAGCAGATGCAGGGCCTTCTGGTCCCTTCCGTTTGTGCTGGGCCCTCTGCTCCAGAGCTTGCGGGACAGCTGTCCCAGGAGAGTGAATGAGAAACAACTACAGTCACGGTCCTTGCCTAACGGAGTCCCCTTTGCAGCCATCGCACAAGGCACTGGGGTGACCCCTGCGCTAAATTATGACGATAAATTCTTTTAAACCGAGAACTGGGTTTGTGGCTTGGAGAGAGACACAGGCTAGGAAGGGATGTTTCAGCTCTATCCTGTGCTTGTCCTGTCCCCTCGGCCTTTGTTCCTCATCGGTCTAACTTCCCAAGGGCCCTCCGGGGACCCTGAAAGGAGGTGCAGAGGCCCGCAGCTGTCTGGTGATTCAGCTGGGGGAAGAGAGGTAGGAAAGGAAGGTGAGAGGGCCGGGACCTGGGCTTCCCTCTTGCGCCTGGCAGCGTGTTTGGAGAGGTCAGACCTTCCCCTGTGGAAGTGTAAGCATCACGCTATGAAACAGTGGAAGCCGAGGGGCAGGTGGGCAGTACAAACTGCGAACGGGCCGGGAGTCCGGACAGGAAAGCATGACTGCCATTGGCAGGAATGGAACAGCCTTCCTGACGTCACAGGGCCCCAAGGTAGCACCTTCCCTTGTCTTGAAGTACCGATATTTTCAGAAGAGACATGAATGCGGCCCCTGGAGTGTTTCTACGCAGATGATACATATTCTTTTGTCCTTACTCTTGCGAAGCTTCCTGGCTGGGATGCATCCAATGAGGCATGGTTTTTTAACCATCAAAAAGGAAATGAAGGGTCTGCATGCCCCAGGCAGGACCACCTCCCCACAAATCTTGGTCCTGATTCTTTAACCTCAGCCCCCAAGCATGGCCCCATGTGGGTGATGAGTGACAGGGTCAATCCAAGGGTGCTAGAGCACCGGTGACGTGGCCACCCGTCTAGCCCAAAAAGAGAGCAGGGTCAGGAGTTCACTTCCCGTGGTGGCCAGTGGCCTTGGCTTTGTGTCACGGCCACAAGAACCATCCCTGGCGCCAGCCGGTCATGTTCCAGTAAGTCCAAAGAGGCACAAAAAGTGGGTGATGGCGGGCAGGCAGGACCACCATCTGGTAGTGATTAAAAGTGCGTCCCCTGTGGAAAGCGGCAGTGCAGGGGCATTGCTCGTTCTGAGACCCAGCTTCCAAAGTCTGGTGGGTAGAAAGGTGCTTGGCATTGGGCCATAGGGACAGAGGCTTGGCACCAATGACTTACTGTGTGGCCGGGGGCCAGTCACAGCCTCTCTGAGTCGAGTTTTCATCACCAAGGATAAAGTTCAGTCTATCAGCTTACAGGGTTAAGGTATTGTGTGAGGACAAGAAAGGGACTGAGGTCTCCGTGAGGTAAGAACCGTCCTCCCGTCATTCAGCACTCTTCCTCAGAGAGAAACTTGTTTTCCCAGAAGCAGCAGCTTTCAGTGATAGCTCCAGCCTCCTTCCCAGACTTTATCCAACCATCAACACATTTCCTCTTAAAAATGTTCATGGGTTTTTATGGTTTTTCTTTGCCCTGGCTGGTGTGGATCAGTGGATTGAACACTGGCCTGCAAACCAAAGGGTCTCTGGTTCGATTCCCAGTCAGGGCACATGCCTGGGTTTCAGGCCAGGTCCCCAGTAAGGAGCGCATGAGAGGCAACCAAACGTCAATGTTTTTCTCTCTCTCTTTCTCCCTCCCTTCCCCTCTCTCTAAAAATAAATAAATAACATAAAATAAAAAGGATCATGTTTTCATCAAATTATCCCTGCACCTAGTTGAAAGAGTTCAAAGAGTCCCCCAAGGTTTATTATAAAATTCTAAGTCCCCCGCATGTCTCTCCCTGTGCCATTCCCCTTTTCTAGAAGACGCGCTTGTGACTCTTCCCGAGGGAGACGCAAGTATAATATTTGCACCTGTGCTTGTAAATAACATGCTCATATCACTACTTCTTGGTTTTCTGGTTTTACCGTGGGAAGAATCGGTTGACCGTCCTCGCAGATGAGGAGTCGGCACTCTCTCTTCCCTTTGGCCCCTCTGCCCACGCCCCTGTCCTCTCCGCAGTGTTGTGCGGTGCTTTAGCACGGTCAGTGTTTTCGATGCTGTAAGGACCTGGGCCTAGCTCTAAACTGGGCCATTTACAGACTGTGCTCAGTTTTCCTTTCATATCTAATTTAACATTTGCCTTTTGGGTGGTCTTAGTGTTATCCTTACTAATACAATCCAAAACTAATTCCTTATTGTCTAAAACTCCTCTTAGTATTGTCAGATTTTTTTATATATAGCTAAGTACATCTGCATCCATTTCTTTTTTTTTTTTCAGTTTACATGCAATATTACTTTGTATTGGTTTCAGGTGCACAGCATAGTGGTTAGATAATCACATACTTTACAGAGCGCTCCCTCCGATAATTCCAGGACCCACCTGGCATCAGGCATAGTATTGCATACAGGTTATTGACGTATCGCCTGTGCGGTACTTTACATCCCTACGACTATTTATAACTACTGGTTTGCACTTAATTCCTTTGCTTTTTGTATCCAGTCCCCAGCCCTCTTCCCCTGCCAACCTTTAATCTGCTCCCTGTGTCTATGAGTCTGTTTCTATTTTGTTTGTTCACTTCTTTTGTTCTTTAGATTCCACATATAAGTGAGATCATTTGGCATTTGTTTTTCTCTGACTGACTTATTTCACTTAGCATAGCGCCCTCTAGGTCCATCCATGCTGTGGCAAATGGTAAGATTCCACTCTTTTTAATGGCTGAGTAGTATTCCATTGTGTAAATGTGCCATAGCTTTTTTACCCACCTATCTGTTGACGGACACTTGAGTGGCTCCCCTGTCTTGACCATTGTAAATAACACTGCAAGGAACATACGGGTGCCCATATCCTTTCAAACTAGTGTTTGGGGTTTCTGGAAGGTCAGATCTGCCAGCGGTTCTTTTTGTGTGTTTGTGATGGCATCTGCTATTAAGCCTCTGACAGCCTCTAACCTTCGAGGTGCCACAGCCACCAGCCTGGGACCCCCTTTCTTCTCTTCTTCCCTGACTGTCCTCATCACTGTGTGTCCCCAGTCATCCTTGTTGTTTATAGTCCTCCTCCTCCCTCCCCTCCCCCCGCATCCTCTTCTCCCACATTGCCCAGTAACCCGATGAGACAGAGGTCTGGGAAGTAAATATCTACGACCTTGCACGTCTGGACATGCCTCTCTCGCCCCCTCACCTGATGGACAGCTTGGCTAGGCCTCATTCCTCTTTCCACTGGAGCTTTGGAAAGTGACATGGTAACACGATGGGCCTAATTAGGGTACAGAGGTGACCTAAATGTGACATCACTTTCCTTCTCACTTGGTGAAGCCAGAGAAGTGACAGTGCATGGTGGAGCAGCCTTGACTCCGCCAGCGTCCGCACAGGGGGAAATAAGAGCTCTTTTCTCTCTGGGTCTTCTGCGTTGATGCCATGGGACAGCTTCACCTGGCTTGGCAGGTGACGTAGCTGACAGGAGGAAATCTCATTTACACGACACAGAGAAGTCTGTGTGCAGGTAATTCTGTCTCTGCAAAGCGTAGTTGACTGTAGTAAGTCAACGAACAAATCGGGAGCGTGGACACGTGGACTGGAGCTTGGCAGAGTCGTGCTTTTAATTAAGCAATTTTTTCGTTAGTCAGGACTGTCTGCTGCTGGGCCTCTGTAAGGCCACCCTGATCTCCGTATTCCCAGCTGTCTAGCCGAATGCAGATGCTGCAGCATAGCTCAGGGTCCGCCAGCTGGGGCTGTGAAGGCCAGTGTTGGATACCAGGGGGCTGGGGCATATTTCTGGCAGGTCCTTCACCGGACTTGAAACACAGACTTTCTTTTGTTCATTTATGAATCTGTTATAGATGTTTCACATCTATTGGTTGCCTCCACATCCGTGCTTGCTAAGAGAAGAAATAAAACCAAAGGGAGTCATGGCGAATTTAAATTCCCTTGCTTTTTATTTTATTTTATTTTTGTTCTACAGATGCCTAGATTCAGCTTTAATAATCTATCGGCCTGTTTGCTTTCACATCAAATGTGGATTTTATTCCTCATCCTCATGATTTCCTGTAGGTGGATTACAGTGTTCCATTCTGTCCTCTGGAAGGGGAATTCCTCGCCTCCCTTTTGATCACTTCGTGCCTTTCGTGTTCCTTTCAGACCACAAGTATGCTTCTTCTTTAGGGAGAAAAAAGTCAATTTCCTCTGAGCTGAAGCATGGCCTGGGCTTTTTATTAGACCCCAACGCTCTGTTCCACTTTCTTAATAAAGGAGCGCTTCCGAGGCCTCCAGACAGTGCCTGGAAGAGCTGCTCGCTCAGTGGCAGCGCCAAACCCGGCCTCACCAGCAATCCCGTCTCCTTTTCCACAAGGGTCACCGTCAAACTGAGAAGGGCATTTTCTGACCAGTCGGCTTTGTCCCTCTCTTGGGCCCCCAGGCGTCCAGATGTACCTCTGCAACCGAGAGCACTACGGCTACCTGCCCATCCCCCTGAAGCCCCACCAGACCCTACAGGACGACATCGAGAGCCTCATCCACGTGCAGATAGAAGCCATGAGTGAGTGACCCAGGGGCCCGCGCTGGCTCTGGCTCCGCGACCACCGTGACCGCACCCGGCACTTCCCCCCTCGCCCGGGACTGGAGTCTCACAGCCGCCAGCCCGCCTCGGCTGAAGCACGGCTATTCATTCATTCATTAGTTCTTGAGCTTTTCCTAATGTGAAATGTGACTATGATGGAGTCTTTGCCCCCAGGGGGCAGCCCATCCAGGTGGAGAGCCGGGCGCACAGTAAATGCATTTCACACACTATTGTAAGGGCTACAGTGGAGCGTCGAGGTGGGATTTAAACTCCAACTTTGCTGCTTTTTACTTAGATGACTTTGGGCAGGTAATGTGACCTCTTTTGTTGTGCAGTGGAGGTGATGAAAACTTGTAGTGTTTGGGGGAAGATCCTCCACGATATACACAAAACGTCTAATAACAACAACAATAATTGTGACTTCAATTTGATAATAGCTTATGACGTATCATGCCCAGCACCTTTGTACATTGTCTTATTAATCCTCACAACATATCAGTGAAAGGGGTTTGTTATCCCCACGTTGAAGATGAAGAACTTGAGGCAGAAAGAGTTTAGGTGACTCGCACCAGATCGTTCTGCTAAACCAATGACAGATCGGTTCTGAACCAATCTTGCTACCTCCGAAACTGAGGTCGTTCGACACTGTGTTGTTACTGCCTGCAGGTCTAGCTTGAGATCAGGACTGGCTCAGCGATTGGTAGCCACACTAATTATCATGTATAACGTACAGGCGGCTGAAGGAGGAAGTCACAGACTGCCCCCCCCCCCCCCCCCGGGCCTGAGGACAGAGGTTGGAGATGGCTTTCCCCAGGAGGGAATATTGGCACCAAATTCCTCATGCAGGACCTAAGAAAGTCATCTACTCATCACCAGAGCTTAGGATGTGTGTGTGGGCAGTGGGCCGGCAGTGAGCCCAGCCAGCAGGACCTTCTAAAGTGTAGGAAGGTGTTCGGACTTTTCCGGAAGGGAGGGAGCATCGAAGGGGAAGTGTCAGGTTGGAGTCTGGATTTTGGGCTGTCAGTCCTGGGGCTGCAGAACTGTGGCTGGAGCCGGGAGAGGCAGTGAATGCTGGGTTCAGGCACTTTAGAGATGGTATTTTATGCAATTCTTGTACTTTCCTTCTCTAGTTAGAGTTTTGTTAAAATCTCAGATTCTGGGTTTCAAAAGAGAGAACATAACTGGAGTAAGAAAATAATTGGAGAATAAACCTGTGAGGGTGATAAAGCAGAGATGTAGTCTGGAGGCCCGCGGAGGACTCACAGGAGTGTGCTGGTGATGGAGTCATACCTGTCGAGTGTCCCCGGGCAGGATGAGCTAGATGTTAAAAGCGCTCTGCACAACCTCTGAGCCCCAACGGGCCGTAAACAAGTAGCTGCTCATGGACGATGCCAAGGGAAGCGTAGAGCAGGCGTCATACTCCCGTGCAAATGCTGAATGCCTCCCTCCAGTGGATGAGTCACTCGCAACGGTACTGGGGACTTAAAACATTTTACAACTGATTCTCTGTTTCGGGTGTTTACATTTCACTGGGGAGACGAGACAGACGTAACAGGACCCTGGTGATGTAGTGCTTTGGGAGAGGAACAGATGTTCAGTCTAAGGGCAGAGGGAGTTTGGAACAGGGAGCGGCTTCTGGGAGCGGGGTGACCTAGAGGAGCATCGTCTCCTGGTGGTTCTTACGCGGAGCCTAGACAGCGGCGTGGGCTTTACACAGAGGGAGCGAGATGCTGAGGGCACCACAGGCAGGGGATACACACGGAGCGAAGGCATTGGGCCAAAAGCATTCTCGCCCTGGAGGAGAGCTGGCTTTAAACAGCGGGAGGGAGTGAAGTGTGAGGCCTGGGACGGCTCCCCTGGCATGGTCCTTGCATGCCCAGCGAGAGCAGAATGCTCCTCCTCAAAGCAGTGAGGAGCCAAGGAAGGTCTCAGGAGAGAGAATTGGGCTGTAAGTATTTATTAACCACGAACTATGTTCCAGGGATTGTGTGAGAGGCTGGGGATATAGCAGTGGACTAAATTGGCAGAAGCTCCCACAGAGAAGTAGACAATACATCCAGGAATCAGCCACATGAGTGAATAGTTTGGATAGAGTGTTTCCAAGAACACAAGGGCACGTGCAAAGGCCGTTGGGAAAGAGCCTGGGGCGCCCCGGGAACAGAAGGCCAGCGTGGTGGGAGTGGACAGGACGCGGAGGGGAGTAGCAGGGGACGAGGTCATGGAGGGAGCGGTGTCCGGATCAGGCCCAGTTTCGTGACCGCAGCAAGGAGTTGGGGGTTTAATCTAAGAATGACAGAACTGCATGCAGAGCAGGAAGAGGGAGGGGCATGATGTGATGGATGCCTCTAGAAAGATCTCTCAGACTGCGGCACGGACACTACAGGGTGGGGGACCAGTGTATCTGTCTCTCTCGGTTGAGAGATGATGGGGTTTGGGATGCAGGCTGTAGCCGGGAGGTGGTGGGAAGCAGGTAGATTTAGGAAATGTTTTTGCGGTGCAGCCAGCAGGACGTACAGAGGCCTGGAGGCAGCCCATGAGGACAGAAAGGAATCAAGGCTGAGTCCGGGGTTTTGGCCTGGCATACCATTTACTGAAGTGGGAAGGTCTCCGTGGGAAAAGATTTGGGGAGAGATGTTTGGATGATGTAAGTGGATGATATTTATTGAACATCTGAATGGAAAGATTAGGAGATACTTGGCTCTATGAGTCTGGAGTGCAGGGAGAGGCTCCAGCTGGAGACAGACATTCGAGAGTCATTAACATTAAAAGGATACTTGAAGACATGGAACAGCGTGAACTTGTTTAGTAACAGAACATCGAAAGGGGAGAGGAAAGGGAGGACAGATCCCCGGGGGGAGACAAACAGCCAGAAAGCTGGAAGGAAAAACTGAGACGTGTTCGAGAAAAGGCCAGATGCTGCGGAGAAGTAAAATGAAGTGAGGGTAGGGAATTGATCTTTTGTGCTGTCAGAACAGAGCTCTGTGATGTCCTTGAGAAGGGCCAGTTCGGTGCAGTGATGAGGACACAGCCCATTGGAGGGGACCGTGGGGAGATGAGGAAACAGAATCTTGGGATGGAGAACAGAGGAATAGGATGGTGGCTGGGAGGCAGTGAGAGATCAAGGCAGAGGTTTCGTTTTTTGTGTCGTTTATTTTGAAGATAGGATTTTAGCATGTGGGTATGCTCACAGAAGGATCCAGCATGTAAGGGGAACTCGGAGATGATGTCGCAGAGAACATGATGGTGAAGCGGAAGTCCTTGAGAAAACAAGAGGCAGGACAACCAGAGCGGACAAGTGACGTGCAGGAGTCGGAACGTGTGGGTACGGGTGCACCTGGGTTTGCAAACACGAGGTCGAGGGAAAAGCCGGTCTAATGTGACTTTGGGTATTTCCTCTGTGACATGTGTAGTCCAGTTGTCAGCTTGAGAGACACGTTGGAGATCTCAGGAGAGAGGAAAAGGCATGAAACAATCTCTCAGAGAACAGGAAAGTAACTTTGTGATGGAAGCACACAGTTGCATCATGTGGCAGCGTGGCGTGCCAATGTGACATCTGCGGTTAGAGTTGTGCAATGACTCAGTCAAAACAACTGTGTGAATTTCTCTTGCGGTATTTTTCTTGGTGCTGAGTAAGTGGACAATTGAGTTTGACCAGGATTGGGGTTTTACCCCACAAGATCAATGGGAGAGACTCTCGGGTCTTGACAAGGACTGGTTCGCGTGCTAGACCCTGACTGAGGCCTGGGCTGGGCAGTAATAGAAGCAAAGGCGTGGAGGGGGTGATGGGCGCAGGCTTGGTGGTGGGCCACTGAAAGGACAATTGCTGGTGCTGGGGTCTGGGACCTGGAAGCCGACAGGCTGTCGGATGGACCACCACGTGGATGCTGAGGTGTCTCGGAATGATGGCAGGGAGGGTGAGACCGTGAGCCAGAGCTGTAGCTACCCGTGGTGGAAGGGGCCTGATGAGTAGGTATGAAAATATACTTCAAAGATGCTGGGAATTTTGAAGGATGAAGGAGAAACAGTTGGGAGTGAGGTGGGGGGGTGAGAAAAATCAGCTGGACTGGTACACGCTGTGCTGGATGGCGGGGGCTCCAGTGGAGACCACAGAGAGGGCAGTAAGTGGTGGTCACCCAGGAGCAGGGACTTAGCTCACCGAGCTGCTATGAGCCCAGACCCGTTGCCCAAGACCAGCTTGACTCCAGTGACCGCCGAGGATTAGCCTTGGGGCAGGGGAGAACTCAGGGGTCAAGGGTACAGTGGCAGGAGTGCGGCCTAGGTTCCAACATCAGCTCTATCAGCTCCGTGACCTCGGGCAAGTTACTCAGGCCTTTGTTGCCTTCTCTGTCAAAATAAGGACAGTCCTACCGATCCTATGGTATATGTTGTGAAGATTAAATAAATGTGGCTAAATATGTCAAGAGGGAAGCCCAGAGCTCTGTGAGTAATAACAACTGTGTATCTTGAAACCAGCCAGGAGCCGATGAAACATGTGGCACCAAAGGGTGGCACAGGGAGGGAATGTGCATCCAGGGGGACTCGGGGAGGGCCTGGATCCACTGTGAGTGACGGAGTCAGAAATGACCCCAAACAGGCGCTAGGACATCCCTGACCTTCAAGTCTGATGTCAGCAAAGACACCTCCCCTCTCCCCATGCAGTTCGTTTCTCGGGTCAAATTCCTCATTCCTGTTTCCCCCTGTGGCTTAGCTCTCTGCCTGCAGTGGCAAAGCCCAGGCGTATTTCTCAGAGTTTTGCTCAATGGTGGTTTTCAGGAGCCAGACGCTTCGGGCTTTTTCGGGACGCTTCTCCTCAGGACACGATGTCCGCCCGTGTTGGACGGAAGGAAGCAAAGGGGGTGAAAGCAGCCTGTTTGGCTGACATGTTAAAGCCACACAAACCTCCGGAGTGCCAAACAGAGACCAAGAGTGTGGAAAGGGCAACTCAAAAAACAACCCCCTCCCCAGCCTAAGGCCCGAGGAGCGGGAGCAGACAGCTCCTCAAACACCAGTGCGAACGAGGACTGTGTGTGTGTGTTAAGCCTCTTCCTCCTGAAAACCTAACGCCATGCACGGTGGACCCTCCACAAATATTTGTTGATTTGAAAAGAAACTAATGAGGAGGGTAAGTGGAAAGGAGCAAAACGTTCTGGGCTGCCAGTGAAACAAAACCTGTGCCCTGTGTTCGCACACAAATGGGACCGTGAGCGTCAGGGTTGAAGTAATGGAACCCTGTCTCACTGTCCTCTAGAACGTGACATTACTTGATGATACGTGAAGCTGGACGTCCTGCTTTCTCTGTCACATCCCAGTGAAGGCCCTGGCCACACGGCTCAGCTAGCTGGAGTGTTGGCCTGACGCCACAGGGTTGTAGGTTCGATCCCCGGTCAGGACACGTGTAGGAGACAGCCAGTGGGTGTATGAATGAATGGAACAACAAATCAATGTTCCTCTCTCTCTCTCTAAAATCATTAAATTTTAAAAAAAGTTTTAAATACTAAGCTTTAGAAAAATCCCAGCGAAGGGTAAGTCCATTAAAAAATGCCTTTTGGACAGTATCTCAATCAGGACGAGCCAAGTTGGGCTGGTGCATCCCACAGGGCCCAGACCTCCTTGGCTGAATACCACGCTGGCCTATTTCTGGCTCTGCAAAGTCTGCCGTGGTCTGATGTCCTTCTGGGCAGCTGCCCCCCGCCCTCCCCCCCCCCGCCCCAGGTTGGCACATCAGTCTGGGCTGCCTCCAGCTGGTGGCTCCTCCATGTCAACACGCTGCTCAGATCACTGTGGTGGGCCCGGCGGGGGGCGGGAGAGGGGTTTGGAGAGTAAAGCGGAGGGAAGTCACGTGGCCATGACTAACTTCCAGGGCGAGGAGCTGGATCCCTCTCGTGGACCCGGAGGAGAGGAGAGTGGGTGCCGGCAAACACTGGTGGCCATGGCCCGCAGCTCCTCAAACAGCCTCCTCACTGGCTTTCATTTTACACGCTCTTTGTGTTATCTTTTTAAGAAAAAAGCCAAATGAGTACTTTGAATGTGTGCAATAACCAAAAATCTTCAAGACCTTCTCAGGTTTTTAAAATCAACATGGCTCTCAACCTTTAAAACACATATTTTTGTCAAGATAGTTTTTTTTTTTGGAGTATCAAGTAAATAAGACTTTTATTAAGATGTGCTGTCCCTTCCATCTGGAAATGTCCTCGGTGGCCCTGTTCCAAGTTCTGGGACGTGGGCTGGACCTCAGAGCCGAGTTTGTGTGAAAATAAAGGACCTTTTGTGTACCTGCAGCGAGTCCCGCCTGGCCGGGATAAAAATAGTCCTAGACTTCGACCAGCTTGACTGTATAGAAAAAGCATTATTCTGAGAAAGTCTGGCCCGCTTCTGAGCTCTTTCATCACGGGCCGCAGTCAGTGCTAGCCGAGAGTTATGAGTAGTTATTAGGCTAATTTACTGCGGCAAGAGCTCTGCGTGCCCGTATCTTTTAAATGTTATAACATCCAAAAAGATACACTTGTATTATCCCAGCTGTACACACAGAGAAAGGGGCCTGGAGAAGGGGCCTGGCTGCTCCGGGCACTCAGAGACGGAGGCCCTCTCACTGCAGAGCCCTCGCCCCTCACTGCCCCCCGAAACTGCCTGCCCAGTGCTCTGACAGTAAGTCCCAGTGGACATGGAGCCAACGCCACCATCTGCCCATGAGCAAGCGCTCTCAAAGCCAGCGCCCTGGCCGTCAGGGACCCCGCGCGGCCACCCGGTCCTGGGGAGTGCTGAGCGGAGACCCGGGCTGTGTCCCCAGGGATGGGCTGTGTGGGTGGATCGCCGTTCCCTGCCGTTCGCTCACGAAGCACTCCACGTGTTTCTCGTGTCTTCCAGTTGACCGCCCGCCGATGGAGCCGTCCCAGTTCGTCTCGGTTGTCCCGAAGTATCCAGACAAGATGGGATTCGATGAGGTAGGGAAGGTGTCTGTGTGTGCACGCGTGGCACACGTGTGCAGGCATGTGTCAAGCACGCTCCCGTGTTTATACCAAAACACAAGCTGAGCCTACGTCGGCGAGCCCGCCGGCCTGGCTCGGCGGCTGGAAAGGCACTGAGGTCTTGGGGGAAACCCCTTGGTTTTCGTTGTGCCTCAGTTTTCTTCTCTGGAAAAAGGAGCGTTGTGGGGAGAGTGATTGAATCATTGAGCCACAAAGAAGTTACTGTTGAGTAGTGAAAATAAATTTGATATTTTTCTAAAATATTGCCATCTTTTATCACCCTTTCTACCCAGAATGAAGGGGTAGGGGAAAGGGAAGCGGACATACAGGTTAGGTGTCAGAGGGCTTTAACTTTACTCGGAGTGGGCGGAGACCATTCTGGAACTCTCTCCACCTGTTTCTCTCTGCCGCTCTTCCATGAAGGAAGGCTGGAGGGTAAGGCTGAGAGGACAAAGCAAAAGAGAAAACCAAGAAACTGTTCTAAAACTCTGCCTCTCAGCAGGCAAAAGCTTCCCAATAGCTCTCCGAGGGCCATGTTTATTGTTAAGCTTCAACCGTACAAACAATGAAGCAGAAACACACAGAGATGCCTGTCTTGGTAATACGCCCAAACACGTGTGATACCCGGCAGGGCAAGAAAGGTGACTCCGAGTCACTGACTCCTTCCTGGTCCCTCGTGGCGTGTGGCTGCCGACAGGGCTCAGGAGCTGGGTGGTGCAGAGGTGAGGGCAGTCGGCAGGAATCCACGAGCTGAGAAGTTTTCATGGATTCTGGATATGTTACAGGGCAGGCTCGGTGCTCGGTGCTCGGTACTGCGCCCCCACTGAGAGGAAATTCCTTGCTGACCCCTCTGTGCCGTACAATGCGTGTTCCCAATCCCCAGATAAATGGGACAAACCAGGATCTTCTGTCTGGATGTGGGTGTGACGACTGGGTCACTCCTGGAAGCCTTCTGAAAAACGCCAACCCGTGCAACGGACGCGGGCCCAGCGACTCCCCTGAGCTCGGGGTGATCGCCTCTCTGTCCCGAACAGAGAGAGGGTGGTGGAAAAAAGATTTCCTGGGCCTTTCCAACGCTGCCGGCGCTCCTTGACCTTGGCGGCCGTGTCTCGTTGCACTTGGCTGTGTGGCCTTTTCCTCTGTTTACCGTGCACTAAGTATGAGCAGGCTGTCTGTGTTTTTCCTTCGTGGCTACAGTTTTTATTGCACTTGTCCTGGTAGAAACTGGGGCAGGATTGTAATTTCCCAAAGTCATCCCAGGCGAGAGGTCTCTGGTCTGAGAGGGCGTTTTTGTTTATTTCTGTAAATTTTTTTTGTTTTGGCTTCGTCTTGCTCCCCTGGAGGGGCCCTGGGTAGCTCCTTGTGTACCCATGAGCGATGCCCTGCCCACAGCCGTCAAAGTGGGGGCTGGAACACGGCCCCTCCCAGTCTAATTCTGCACAGGGAGAAAATGAGATATAAAAGAACACCGCCCATGAAGCTGTAAAATCCCCAGTAACCAGGCAAATGGTCACCACAGAAATTATGTTTTCAAAAAATAATGCGCCTGACTCACTTTGCCCCAAGGCCAGCGAACGGTGTTTTAAGCAGACACCTTGCTCCACCATCAGTTTCTTGGCCCAGAGCTTTAGAAATGGATGGAAGGGAGAGTATTTTGTAAGGAAGCATTGAAATTTTAGTTAGTGTAGCTTTTTATCCTAGTAAAATCATATAATATATTGGTAAGCACACTCAGATTGACCGTGTACAGCAAAGTTTCACCCAACCTAGTCTGCACCTGGGCTGGGTATAGGACAGCGCCTTCCTTGTTCTGGACACGGCGTAAAGCAACTCTATCGTGAACCACGGATCGCAGAAGTTTTCATCTGTACTGGACCTGAGAGAGGAGTTTGTTCAACTCCCTGGTTTCCGAAACAAGGGTCTGGACCCCGTAACATTAAATGTCTTCCTAAATGTCACCTAGATGGTTCGCCGGGAGGAAGCCAATGTCATCTGACTTTTTCCTGCAGGTTTCTCCTTTCCCACGCCGTGTGCTGACACTTCTTCCCGGCAGCTGAAGTCTCCTTCACTCACAGGACTAGTTTGATGTCCAAAGTGATTTTTTTTTTTGCTGCTTGGAACAAAGAGACCTTATTAAAATACTAATTTACCTGTACGAGCATTCACCAGACTGTAGGTTCTTCTGTGGCTCCTTAGGCCTGGGGATAGTTAGGGCCGCCTCATTATCTGTAACTTGCTGTCGAGGTTTCGTGATGTGAAGTTGTTTAGTGTGGCCAGCAGGAATGTAGGGACCAAAGTGGGTGCACAGGTGTGCCCAGGCCTCACAGGAGGGTGCTCTGAACCCACCTGCTTTGGGATCAGTGGGTGTCCTCTCTCTAGCTTTTCCTACTGACTTGCATGGAAATGAAGGGTTTCATTTGAGCCTTTCCATCTCTCCCCTCTCTCTTCCTCCACAGGCTACCCCCGAGGCCACGGCCTCTTCCCTTTACTTTTTTTTTTTCAGAAAAATTCCCTTGTCTTGAAGCGAGTTAAATTTTGACACAGATGCTGCTAAAATGGCGACCTTGATAATTCCGTGTGGAACCTTTGGACATAAAAGGTTCTTTAACTTTCTAAGAGGCTCTAAAATATGTCCAGACTACATTTTTTCTTATTCTTTGAATGACTTCAAATGTACTCTCAGGGGATGTACATGATAACAGTAGCTGGTATTTAGTGCCCATGAGGTTGGACCATTATTATTCCAGTTTTACCAAGGACGAAACTGGGGCAGAGGACCTGGTCCAAGGCAAACACTAGGGAGTAACAGTCAGGAGGGGAACTCGGATCTGCTGATAAATTGAACCAGTCGACAAGCTGCCTCCTACCCTTTGGTGCTTATGCTTGCATTTAAGTCACCGTGAGCCTCCTGACTAGTAAATTTTCAATGTTTCTGTCTCAAAAGCAAAGCGAACACGTGTTCATCGACAAGCACGGGGAAAGCGAGAGGGTTAAGTCACTGCAAACAGCTCAGATTTCAGACCGATTCCGTTTGGATTCCTGTCATTTGACCTGATAAGAAATATAAACAAACCTTCACCACAGTTTCCCCGTTGTTCCCACTCCTTATCCTAACTAAGACCCTAACACACGGGCCCTACATACACTTACGCTCTCCAAGAGCCGAACAGAAGGCTTGAGTAATGTGCTCTCTTCTCTTTTTCTTCCCACGTTAGATTTTCATGATAAACCTCAAACGCAGAAAGGACAGGAGGGACCGGATGCTGCGCACCCTGTACGAGCAGGAGATAGAGGTCAAGATTGTGGAGGCCGTGGATGGAAAGTGAGTTGGGTTTTTTCTGGACTCTCTGCAGAGAGAGTTGGAGTGGGGATGTGCCCTGTCTGACGGAGTCATTCTGGGGGGCATGGGTGGGGGTAGCACGGACCCGCTGTCATTATAAACACATTTCCATAACAGCCCCGGGCGGCCTGCCGGGAAAACATGTGTGACGTGTATGGTAGCACGGAGGGCCATTCCACCGGGTAGAGCCTGCAACTCGCTCACCGTCGAGCCATCTCTGTTCTTCACGATGCTGAAGGCTCACACTGGAAGCCAAGTCCCCAACTCTGGGGTTCTGTGATGGTTGGGGTGACTCCCAGCTTTCTGCTGTGTAATGGAAAGAATGTGCTCAGAGTTGCTTACAGCGGCTGAATTAGAGCAAAGTGTCTAAACTTGGGCCACCTGAAGGAAATTAATGGAAAAGGGTGTAATGACCTGTGTATCCTGTTGCATGAGACGCCTGCCCCGTCCGTCTGGGCTGGTCGCTGTTTCCGAGAATGGGACAGGAGAGTCGCTCTTGCCGACGCCTTCCAAGGTTTTCGTTATTGCTGCTGTTGTTGTTTCCTTTTCGTCGGCTTTGCCCTGACCTTCTTTCTGATGCCCTGGTTCGAGGCATAGATTGTTGCAAAAACTGCAGCTTCAACGTTATATGTTCATTGGGACTATGGACACCCCTGAGGAGGATGGCTAGAGGCTGCTGTGGAAATTCCCGTGACTCCTTTAGAGAATCTCACCCGAGCCTCCTGACGTGGGGCCTGGACACCCACGGGACTGGGGAGAGGGTGGCTTCCCGAGCCCCATCGCAGAGTTGCCAAATCATGATTTCAGGGCTGGCCAGGAATCCGCATTTAAGAAGCTTCCAGGTGGTTTTTTGAGCAATGTTGCCACATAAAATAATGGACACCTGGTTAAATTTGTCCCAAACATGACATGGAGCTTACACTGAAAAAAAATATTTATTATACTAAAAAAAATTGTTTACCTGAAATTTATATGTGTCAACCTACTGCCTTCTGGCCTCCATGGTTTCTGATGAGAATCAGCTATTAATCTTATTGAGAATATAGTTGACCCTTGAACCATGTGGGGGCCAGGGGCACCGACCCCCTGCAGTTGAAAACATGCATGTAACTTGCGACTCCCCCAAAGCTTAGCCACTAAGAGCCTAGTGTTGATTGGAAGCCATACCGACAACATCACAATCGATTAACACATATTTTGCGTTATATGTATCATATACTGTATGCCTGAAATAAAGTAAGCTAGAGATCAGAAAATGTTATTAAGAAAATCATAAGGAAGAGAAAATACATTTACAGTATTGTATCTATCTGTTGAAAACACAATCCACATATAAGCGGGCTCAGCACAGTTCAACCCATGTTGTTCAAGGTCAACTGTGCTTTGTCTGTGATAAGTCGCTTCTCTCCTGCTGCTTACAACATTCTTTCTGCCATTTTTGTTTTTAACCCTTTAAAAAATTAGATCCAAAGGAAAGACAAACACACATACAATTCCTCCCTTCATTCATTCCTTCCTCTCTTCATCCCTGCTGGTATGTGATGTTTCTATTAGCCACTCGCCTTCGTTAGGAAAATACGTTTTCAGACCTGTCCAAAGAAGTGAGGGCACTTAGCACCACGCTGGGCATTGTGGGGGACACGCAAAATGTGAGACACCCTCTTGTCTTCACAAAGCTCGTCACACCACCAGGGCACCTTAACCCCGGGAAGCTCCCAAGGAATTATGGGAAACCCGGGACACATTTCTCCAGGCGCACAAAGGCTCGAGGAATACACAGAGCTCCCTCTCTGGCTTCTGCAGTGGGCACTTGTTACCTTGCTAACCTTCAGACTGCTCTCTGTCCCGCAGGGCACTCAACACCAGCCAGCTGAAGGCCCTGAACATCGAGATGCTGCCCGGGTACCGAGACCCCTACTCCTCCAGGCCTCTGACCAGGGGCGAAATCGGCTGCTTTCTGAGCCACCACTCCGTCTGGAAGGAGGTAGGTGGCGCTTCGCTCAGGTGTGTGTTCAGATGTCACGAGGAGGCATGAGCGCGGGACGTCACGGTGAAGGAGGGCCAGGTGTAAAGTGCACCCACCTCTGTCTGGGAGGAGCCTCGGGAGTTGCCGTTGCCTCATGTCTCCCTCTGTCCCAAGGCCAGCCACGAGCAAGGAGGGTCACCGTAGTGCCACTCGGGGCAATGACAGGGGAGGATACCCATGTTCTGGGGCCACACTCCTACTGACGGATGCACTCTCATCCTTCATAGGAGCGCCTTGCATGGGTCTAGCATGTCACAATTATTGAGTGATGTCATACGGGAAATCCCACAAAAGTCGTATGAGCTAGGTTGGGAGGGCTGGGCCCATTTCAACCAGGAAGAAATAACTATGTTGTCCAGGCAAGAGGTGGCAGAAGCAGGACTTGAACCCATATCTTACAGATCAGACATTGATATGGGTGGTGCTGGAGTGTGAGGTTCTTGGTTAAGGTTCAGTCCTCATAGGAACAGAGTAAGTCCCTCAAGAAGGGACCCTGCAGTGCCTCCTCTCCTCGAATGACCCAGTCTAAGCCAGTCTTTTTTTCCTTTAAATGAAATGTAAGAGGTATGTATAAAAAGACATAGATTGCATTAAACTGCAGGGCAATGAACTTTCCAAACTGAACATGGCACCCACACTCACCAGCACCGAGATCAAGAAGCAGGTGCCCCCCCGCACCCCTGGCAGCGGCACCTCCTCCGTATTTCCTTCCAGTCGCCTGTCCCCACGGGTAGTCACCGCCCTGACTCTGAACAGCAGCAAGAACAGTTCTGTCTTCTCTTGTACTTTTTTGTGTGACTGGAACCATGGGGTGCGCACAGCCCCTCAGCATGACGCCTGTGGGGTCCTGGTATTTGATCGTGGACCCCACGTTCTAACTGCTGCAGATGCACCGCAGCTTCCTGGTCCTTTCCGCCATCGACGGGCACTGGCGCGGGATCCAGTTATGAGCTTTTACACATGATACCACTGAACTCCTGACGGTTTCATACTTGCTCGTCTAATGAAGGAGTAAATGTCGACCTTCTCACTGATGACCTTCGCAGGTCATTGACCGTGAGCTGGAGAAGACGCTGGTTATCGAGGACGACGTGCGCTTCGAGCATCAGTTCAAGAAGAAGCTGATGAAGCTGATGGACGACGTGGACCAGGCTCAGCTGGACTGGGAGCTGATGTGAGTGACAAGACAGATTTCTCAGGGTGCTCCGAGGGCACGCAGTCCTTTCTAGGGGGCAGTGAGCCCCCCCTCCCCAGCTGGTAGGAGGTATAGCGCCAGACTCCGCTTACCTGCTTGTCTCTCCATAAATGCTGCCAGGTGCAGTTAGCTTTAACAGTACATTTTCTCTAACCCAACGTACCTGAATATCATTCTAACACGTAATCAGTATTTCAATACTATCAACGAAGCCCTGGCTGGCGTAGCTCAGTGGACTGAGCACAAGCTGCGAACCAAAGTGTCGCAGGTTTGATTCCCAGTCAGGGCACATGCCTGGGTTGCAGGCCATGACCCCCAGCAACCGCACATTGATGTTTCTCTCTCTTTTTCTCCCTCCCTTCCCTCTCTAAAAAATAAGTAAACAAAATCTTTATAAAAAACTATCAATGAAAGAGTCTACATCCTTTTTTAGAAAAAAGTTATTTTTATTTACTTTTAGAGAGAGGGGAAGGGAGGAAGAAAGAGAAGGAGAGAAACATCGATGTGCAAGAGAAACATCAATCAGTTGCCTCTCACATGCCCCCAACGAAAGACCTGGCCTGCAACCCAGGCTTGTGCCCTGGCTGGGAATCGAACCAGTGACCTTTCAGTTTTCAGGGTGATGCCCACCCAACCCACTGAGCCATAGCAGCCAGTGCTGCATCCTTCTCTTACACTGTCTTCAAAATCCAGTGAGCATTTTACATCTACAACATATCTCCATGCCAATGCTATGCTTTCAGTTGCTAAAGTGAACAGTTATCCTGCTCAAACAGTACATTTTGTTTAATAATAATGACAGCTTTTCTTAAAACAATAAATTTTGTGTAATGGATGTTATGCACTTATTAATGTGTAAAATATTTTACACATCTTCAACTTTAAGACTGAAATTAAGTAAAATGGAAAAAATTGAGTACACTCTCAGCTCCTCAGGCATGCTGGCCACCCCTTACGTGCTCACCAGGGATTTCTCTTCCACTTGATGACTCACGAAAAGATTTCAGACTCTTCCGTCTGGCGAGACAGGGACTGAGAGGGCACATGTAATGTCCCCACAGAACTGAAGGTGAACCTGGACTTGTCCCACGAATCCTGGGATGTTTTAACAAGGGGAACCCCTTGAATATTTTTCTTTAGTTGCAGTTTACATTTGACATTATTTTGTGTTGGTTTGGGGGTGTGCAGCATAGCGGTTAGACAATCGTACACTTTACAGAGTGTCCCCCTGATATTTCCAGCACCCACCTGGCACCAGACGTAGTTATTACAATATTATTGACTGTATTCCCTTGGATGTTGAAAGAGAGAGTTGTGGGGCAAAACAGAGGAGGTCAGCTTTACCCAGCAGGTGGGAGGCAGGTGCCGCCTCCACTTGCCCAGGCAGGTGGGGAGCAGACAGGTTCCAGGCGGAGGGAGTGGATCGCAGACCTGAGAGCAGACGGTGGGAGGGCAGACTCAGCTGCGGGCACAACCCGAGTCGCTGGGGATGCTCATGGGCAACAGGACTTGCCTGGGTGCCTAGTCTGAGCAGGGCGCTCCGGAGGCAGAGCGAGGTGAGCGTGAGGCACTGTCGTCATTCTCCCTTGGAGGGACCCCCTTGGCGCTGCTGCTGGGTCCCTGGGTCTTTTACTGCGGACTGCCTCTTTCCCACGGCCTTTTCCGTCCTGCGTTCGCCACTGGCCTTTGGAGAGTGGTGCAGGCAACAGCGAAGGCTGAAACTCTGGGGACTGGAGAAGCAGGATTCTCACATCTGGCCTGTGTTTCCCTTGCCAACCTCTGTAAACACAGCTGGAACTCTCTTTACATCTTAACCTTCTGGCTGACACACCGTCCGCTAAGCAGGAGTTGATAGGCCGTGGGTAAATAACGCCAGGGGAACGGCCCCGCCGATGGCAGATAACAGTCACGGTTGGTGACAGACTGGATGTGCCATGTGGTGTGATGTGTTTAATACACGACGGAGTTGGTCCCAGCGTTCAGGAGCGTCTGCAAAGCCGTGCTCCATTCTTGTGGATGTCTGATATTCAAACTGGAATTGTCTCCTCTGCCTACTTCCTTCTAGTTACATTGGTAGGAAGAGGATGCAAGTAAAGGAGCCGGAGAAAGCGGTGCCCAATGTGGTCAATCTGGTCGAAGCCGACTATTCCTACTGGACGCTGGGCTACGCCATCTCTCTGGAAGGAGCGCAGAAGCTGGTTGGAGCGGATCCTTTCGGGAAGATGCTGCCGGTGGATGAGTTCCTGCCAATCATGTACAACAAGCACCCCGTGTGAGTTGCCCTGAACTCCCTGCCTGTCCCGTGAGCGCAGCACATTCGTGAATTACCCTCCCCAGTTCCCGGGTAGTACTTGGTATTTGCTAAAGGTGCACTGCTTTCCCAGGTGATCTGTCCATTGCCACGGCCCAGAGTGCTGGACTTGGGTAACTGTCCCCTTCGCAGACTGGAAGATGAGGCAGAAATGATGAGTCTTGCACAGGGATCCCCTGCAATACCCAACGTGTCATTTAAATGGACCTAACCTGCTCAGTCCGCTCCTTGTCTTTGATCTGGCTTCCATAAACCCGTACACCTCAAGGCGAAGGTCACCTTCTGAAGTGCCTCAGATGTTTCAGTGCACTGCTCAGTCCCTCGCGTGTACTGTTGGCCACGCAGTGGCTCACAGTCTCGCTGAGAGCCAGGCCTGTGAACAGTCATCCTGACGCACTGCGTGCTGTGGTCGGGGGTGTGCGTTAGAGGCTCAGGGAGAGTGAGGCGGCCGCCAGGAGGGCATCTGTGGAAGCGAGTAGTACGATACTCAGGGTTTCAGTGGCCCAGGCGTGCACTCTGACCTCGCACTTATCAAGGGCTTTGGTAAGTGACGGTTTACTTGTCAGTGTCCCCAGGAACCCGGGAACCCCTGAGAGAGGCACAGCCTTCCAGCTCTGTGCCCTCAGAGCCTAGACCAAACTCTACACCAAGCAGCCGCTCTGTCAAGGATTCCTAAGTTCAGTTCACCATGGCGTAGGAGCCCAGCTTCCAGCCTGGGCTCCTCCTCGCAGCGGCTGGGTGACAGCCTCACCCGGATGGTCCTCACATCAGTGGCTGAGAGTCCCCGAGCTCCAACGTGCTCATTTTGTCTCCTGTCCTCAGTAAGGATGAGCTCCCTGCCCTCTTTTATACAGCATGTTAGAGAATGATGTGGTCTCTGAGTCCTGCAGAAACACGGAGGTCAGCCATCATCCCCCTCACAGAGAGGGAAGGAGCACTCAGCTCACTTAGGAGCTGAGCAGGCGTGCCCCCTGTCCTCGGCACCGGGGCCCTGGCAGGGAGGCCGAGTCCCCCCTCAGCTGTACACCCACGGGGAGCTGGAACCCCAAGACGCGCTGGCACGTCAGTTCCCTCACCCTGCACTGCCCTCCACATCCTGCTGTTGGATTGCTCAGTCCAGCCACAGGGCCTCTGCTACAGAGGGGTCCCCCTTATTTATTACCGTGGTCCCGCAGAGCGTCACTCTTAACCTTTCAAGTAAGACCTGAGAGTCATCTTTTAAACGAGTCTACCCAAATACAACAGAAAGATCCTGACTTTTTCTTTGTGTGTTTGTTTAGAGCGTCTGGAAGCTTCTAAAGAACGTGTATTGATTTATAGACTAAAGTTTTCCACAGAGGACACGACTTACAGGGTAATCCGATGAGCGCAGACCACCGGAGAGCTGGCAGGCAGGGCCCCCTCCCCGCCCCCCCCCCACCTTCTGCCAGCACCCTGCCCCTCACCCGCCCGCTGCCTCTCGTTTTCAGCGCGCAGTACAAGGAGCACTACAAGTCCAGGGACCTGAAAGCCTTCTCCGCAGAGCCCTTGCTCATCTACCCCACGCACTACACGGGCCAGCCGGGCTATCTGAGTGACACGGAGACCTCGACCATCTGGGACAACGAGACAGTGGCCACCGACTGGGACAGGACGCATTCCTGGAAGTCCCAGAAGCAAGGCCACATCCATCACAACGCCAAGAACACGGAGGCCCTGTCCCCGCCAGCCTCGCTGCCTTCAAGGGACGAGCTCTGAAGGCTCCGGCCGGCTCCACCCCGCCCCCACCCCCCCACTTCGGTCTCTCAGACGGCTGTGCATCGGCTTGCTCCGGTTTCTTCCAGTGGCCCCAGGCCTCTAACCTAAGTGGTCGATGGAAAGCAATCAATCAAAACTAATATATTTTTGAGGGGAGGAGAAACTAGAAATGTAACCCCGAATTTCCCAGGATGGCTGGAAGACAGGCTTTATGGCAGCCATTAAGACGAACTTCAGTGTAGAAACTAGGCCTCTGGCTCCTTCCCCACACGCTGCTGGTTCTCCCCTGAGGTTGGGGAGTGCAGCTCAGAGACCCGTCTGAGAAGGGTGACCGCCACACTGTCCGTGCACGAGTGGGCAAGGCAGCCACGCCGGCCGGGCCACGTGTGTGGTCCAGGGGCCCATTTTATGACATAGACGTGACCCTAAAAACTCGGGTAGCTAACGAGTTTGTGGGAGACAATCAAGTGATTTAAAATCAAAGTAAAGGGGCTTGGTGTTGAAAGAAATTCTGTCGTGAGCCTTCGTGCAGACGGAGTTTTTGATCCCCATCTTTGTTGTCCAGCAGGGCGGCCATCGGGTCCATCCGAGACTTGGCCTTTCACTGTCCTGGTGACCGAAGCTCTCATAACAAGGTTCCGGGTTGCCATGGGGCACAGTTCAGTAGTTCTAAACTAGAGTTTGTGTAGATGTTTGAGGGAAAAAGAACCCAGACCTTAACCCTTTGGATTGTGGTCACTTGAGTTAGGAAGCTGTATTTATGAAGATAGATTTAATATATAGGGGCCGGGCTGGCATCTAATTTCTGTCCTGGGGTTCGGCACGTCGGACGCTCCCCCCGCCTCCAGCCTGGGAAGGAGTTGCAGGCGGGAGTTTTACGAGTCACAGTTCAGGGGCAGCAGCTACTGTCCTTGCCTGAGTTTTTCGTTCTAGTTTGAATTATTTATTTTACAAAACGGGGGAAATACCTGCCCGGTGAGGCAGAGAAACGGATGTGTCCAGCGTTTCTGTGTTCAGAGACCAAACACAGTGGCCCCCTGGGGGGTGGTCGGTGTGGGCAGCTGGCTCAGCCAGCGGTCTGGTTCTCCTGCCGTGCACGGGCGGACTCCTGTGTGGGAGGCTGGAACCATCTGGAAACAGACAATCCTCCATTTCAGGTGAGAGACCTTGCTCAGAGACAGTGGGCTGATCAGCTGACGCAGGTCAGCCACCGGGAAGCTCTCTGCGCCAGGTCCTGGGCAGACGCCCTCTCTGCTGGCCTCACAGGCTGATTTTCTGTGAAGGGTGGGGTTGGACTGCATTGTGTCTTCTGGGATCCTCGGCCGTCTCAGGACGGTTTGCTTCGGGTTCATGTTCATGTGCACACGAGCAGCAAAGCTTTGCTCTGGAAATAGCCTCCGCAGCGTCCTGTCCACATCTTCCTTGGTGATCTCCCGGGGGCCCTGGTGAGGGTCCCCAGCTGCAGGACGGGGCAGCCGCCTTCCACAGAACACCGGTCTCGGCCTTCCTTCTTGGAGTATCACTGAGACTCCTCTATGTTGACCAATAAGCCAAGACACTGAGGAAAGGGATCTCGGCCAACTCCGGTTTCTACGGCTTAGACACAGCCATCAGAGCGTGACTCTTTTTTTCTAGGAGAAAAAAAAAACGAAAGAGAAACCTGGAGAACTTGTGAAAAACCCTTAGGTGATCTCTAAGGTTTCCTTGGGTGTTTTGTATTTTGTTTGTGTATTTCAGTCTGTGTGTGTGTGATGTTTATGATACTGTTTTAATGGGGTGGGAGGTGGCCGGGTGTGGAGCGTGGAGGAGGTCTGAGTTGTGTTTTCGTGTGGTTTTGTTTAATAGGGAACATTTTTTTCCCCCATCAGCTGGTCTGATGGGTTTGCGAATTCCCATTCTTAAAAGACATGGGTCTTAAATTCTAGAGTTTTAGATTAGGACTGTTCTACTGTGAAGAAAGTTCTGGCTCTCTTAGCCCAGCCACGGCGCCTTTCCGCTCGGGTCTGGGCCCAAGCAACGTTCTCTCGTCGCAAACACTGCGACCTGCAGGCCTGGCGTTCCTCTACCGAGTCGTCTCTTCGGCGGTCCAGGGGGTCCTCGGCCTCACCCTGCACCTGCCTCCCCTCCAGGCTTCAGCCAACACCTCTGCCCTTCGAGGTGTCAGAGGCTTTGCCTCCAGCTCTGGCCCCTGCTCCAGCCTCTGAAATTAAACGCCCCCCGGACTCCCCATCCTGACCTGGATCTTGGGGCCCAAAGTGGAGTCCTCTGGACAGACGGCCCTGACCCCAGCGGGGCTGGCGCCGCCGAGCATGGACTACACAGACCTTGCTTTGGGGTCCTCTGGGGCTGGCCACAGGGACTTGGGGACGGGAAAGTGCTGGCACCCCAGCGCCCTACACTGTCTGTCATGCTGTGCCACTTCAGGAGAGGACGTGATAAACTACTACTTGCCTTCTAGAGCTCTTTGTAAAAATTAAAAAGATGTGGCTACTGATGCGGCGCCTGTGTGTATGTTCCTCCAACGCTAATTGGGGGCCGCAGCCGGGGTTTCCGGGTCTGCCCCGGAGCAAAGGTCCGAGGGCCAGAGATACCCTTCCCTGCTGCGTGGCCCCACGGCACACCAGAGGGGGCGGGGGCTGACCTTCCTGTCCAGTGTGGGTCGTCGTAGAGAGCGGGGTGGAGGTGGGTCGGCTGGAGAAGATTCTAGGATATGGAAGAAAATTCAGGAGCTCACAACAGGGGCGGGGGGAGGGTGTTGAGAGAGAGTCCGCCTTGCGTTTTTGTGCTATAGGTCAGTCTGTCCATTCGTCGGCAGGTACTAGGATGCTCAACCAAAGCCAGAGAGCCTTATCCTGGGGGGAAAAAGGAGAATCCATGCTAGACTTAGCAAAACGCCTTGACTTTCAGAGCATGCTTCCCCCAAATTTGAAACACCAGGTCTGAGCACGGCCCTGTGTTAGGCGCAGTGCTGGGCACTCAGAGGCGCAGAGGACTGGGAAAGGTCCCTTCTGCTGTGGGCTCCGTGGTCCCGTGGAGCAGCCATGCAAGCGGGTGGCTTTGTCTCAGAGGCTGGAACACAGTGGGCCATGGGACCCCAGAACACCGGGGTCTGCTGGGGAGGACTGGCAGGGCCACTTCTCCGGGAGGAGACATTCGTGTTGGTGGGGGGTGGGGCATGACCGGGAGGGAGTTCAGATGCACGGGGTGGGGGCGGGGGGGCTGGGCAGGGCGGCAGCAGGAATGCTTTCCCAGCACTGGGACGGTGTGGGGGTGTGGCCCGCCCTGCAGCCGGGAGGGGAACCTGGGCAGGGCTGGGAGGCAGGTGTGTGCTGGGGTGGACGACAGGAAACCAGACAGGGACCCAATGGTGACGATGGCCGGGCTGTCTCGTCACGCATGCAGAGGCCACGGTTCCCAGGTCGGTTCCCGCTTCGGATTTCCTGGCAGACAGATGGCGGCTCCCAGTCTCCAGTGGGGCCAGTGTCTGAGACAGGACACGCTCCCGTTCAGCTCCACACTCGGAATCTTCCCACTTACGGTTGGGATGAGTCCCTGCAACAGGGAGCCGTCGAGCAAGGGCGAGGTGTCTGCAGCGTGCGTGAGACTTCCTCTCCGAGCGCGCAGGGAGAGAAACGAGCCAGAAGGGTCTCTGCTGGAGGCCGACGAGGGAGGACCTCGCTGAGGAGGTCAGTCAGGAGTGCCAGAGCGGGAGCTAAAACCAGGCTGGTCATTCGATCAGAAAAAGGCAGGACGCGGGTGAGTCACACAGTCGGAGAACTGGGAGCAGGCAGGCCTGGGATGGTCGTCATGCCGTGTCGCGTGTTCCGTGGCAACGTTTACTGTTTCAGAGAGAAGCCTCCTCCCCTGGGAGGTTCTGGTTGAACGCGGCAGAGGAGGAGGGCCAGGACGAGACAGCAGTGGCCTGGGAGGTGCCCCCCTATGAGTGGGGGGACAGCCCTCAGCCAGCGCCCAGTGGCCGAGACAAGGACGAAAGGCCCAGCGGGTGCAGGTCCGTTCTGGCCGGCTCGGGAAGGAGAGAAACGGGATGTGTGGGCTGGTGCGCTGTGTCAGACAGATGACGGGGACGGTGGCGGCCACTCCAGCACAGAACGGGAGGCCACAGCTTGAATCACAGCACGAAGAATTTGGGGGCGCTTTAGGAAGAATTTATTCCCAGAATTATTTGACTCTGAATGGGAGTCCAAGGTCCATGGCTCCATCAGCGTGTGTCATTGAGTGGGAGAAAGGTCTCTTCTGCTCTGTGAGTCGACCTAAAACGACCTGGGTGTTTCCTTCCCCTCCCCCCACATTGGATGATCTTGCTCCAGAGGCTCCTGCAACACCAGCTGGCTGCTCCCAGCCCAGAGCCATCCTCCCGTCTGCCCTGGAGAGGGGCGGGAAGAACCAAGAGCTGCCTCCGAGCACTGTTTTTTCTTTACTTTTAATTTGCTGCGTTTATTTGTATGGGCCCTCCCTGTGGTTTCTTCAGCTTGGCTGCCTCTAGAAAGGGCATTTTAATAAAATCTCCATGTCTGAGCAATTCCGGGGCTCACAGAGCACAAGCTTCCCAGTCCCCCACCCTGGATCTAGGTGGGGGGCTCCCCTGGGTGTTTCTTGAGTCAGACACCTGAGTTCTTGCTCCTGAGGGAATACGGCCTTCAGAGTGTAGTGGACAGCCCCGTCTCCAGTCTTCAGAGAAGCTTAGAATACAACGTGACAAAATGTCTTCTTCTGGACGAGACCTGCAGTTTGCGGAAGACCCTGGACAGGAGCTGAGATGCCCAGGGGTTGATAGCATGGCCCAGAGGATTTCAGCTGCTTTGGAAACGGGCGGCACACACTGTGGAGGCCTGATGGGGGCGGAATTGTGCAGACTGAGCACAGGGAGGGCCCCGCCCCTAGCTGAGTGTCAGTCCGGAGGGGAGGGGTCGGCCTGAGGAAAATGCAGATGAGAGGAAAGGGGTGGCTCAGGGCACAGCACGCAGAGCTCAGGACGGAAGTGCAAGGACTAGGGAGAAGGGACAGAGGCCCCTTTGCAGAGAAAGCAAGGCCAGAAAAGGAGGGAGGGACCAGAGGGGAAAACAGCAGAACTAGAGAGGCTTTGAAGTCACAGGCAATGCCTGGTCCTCAAGGTGGCTGCTTTATCTGCACGGACTGCAGCAGTGCGAGAGGTTGGGGCATGGTTCGGCTGCACGGCCAGTGGAGGGACAGGTGGGAGGTCTAGAGCTCCCGGTCCCCACAGGCCAGCAGCAGTGCAAAGCTGTGCATCTGAGTGGTCCCCAGCAGAGCCTCCCTTCACTGGGAGACAGGATCCAGGTGGACAGCCTGCCCAGCGCACCGTCAGGGCCGCACAGGCCCACGGGCCGGTCTCCCAGACCCGCTTTGGCCTGCGGCAGTGGAACAAGCTGGAGCAGCCCTGGCTGCCCTCCAGCCCCGAGAGTCAATGTTTCCCCAGAGCCACCGCAAGCTGTTTTTCCCCAGGGCGCTGCTGTCTGCACACCTGGCATCGCCTCTCACAGCGTGTCACAGCTGCTGCGTGTGGCTGCCCCACCTGGGAAGGTGGTGGGAGGGCTCCTGAGGAGACACGACTCCCTTAAGCCAGGGGCCTCCCGGGGCGACGAGAGCTGACTGCCCCTGTGTGCGCACCACATGCTCTCTTCTCTCCAGGGCGCTGGGCCACTGAATCCCGCATGAACCCTCACCAACCCCTGCTTTGCAGGTGAGGCAACAGCTCGGTGACTTAGCTTAGGTAGCAAGTGGCTGGGAGTCAGATCCCAGGGGCACCAACCCATCCATGCCAAGCTTCTGGTGGAGAGTGCCTCGTTTCTTGGCTTCTCGCTAACACCTAATGTTTCCATCTCTGACTCTCTGAATGTCTGTCTGTCTGTCTCTCTCTCTCTCACACACACGGAGCCTGATATATCAATACAAAGGAGCTTGCTGTTCTGCTCCAGCCCCCAGTTTACTTCCCGCCTATGGTATCTCCCATATCGCCCCTTCGGCTGCTCAGCCCTGCTCTGACAATGACGGTCTGCTGGAGGCTTGGATGTCAGATGTTGTACGAACAAGGACCAGAAATAGATGACTGAGGAGAGCGAACAGTCTCCTTTAGAACGCCTCTCCCATTTTGCAGCTGGTGCCTTGATATATTTTTTGTGCCTGGAGCAATCCAGAAACAGTTTAAATCACCCACTGCCTTTATTTTTTTCAATTGCTTTTCTGGTAGCCCTTATGTAAGAAGTTGGAACTGGAGCACACAGTGTAGCTTTGGGATTAATCAATGGTGGGAACAAAGTGGTATCTTCGGAGGAGCCCGTGATAAAGTGCTTGTCTCTGGATCGCCGGCTTCCAGAGGCGCGGAGCAGGGCGGTCCCAGCTCCCTCTGACTGACATAGCCGAGCCCCAGTCACACGCCTCCTCCAACTCCTCCTGCATTAGTGCTTTCCACAGGAGGCCCACCCCCTGCACCTACCCCACCCCTGTGGGCCTGCAGAGTTCAGGGATCAGGAATGGGCTCAAATCTTAGCTAAGGAGCGAACTCACAACGTAACCCTGACTTTCATGGCCCTGCTACCTCACCTGTGAGATGGACTCATGCTCAGGATGAGAGGGAGCAGTGTTCCGACCAGCAGTGCAACTCTCCTTGGAGACTTTAAAGAACCATCTAACCAAGACGGTGTGAACGCACGCAGGAATCCCTGCATTGGGGCGGGGAGACCCCCAGGCACGCTCTCCAGCTCCAGGAGGCTAGGAGGCATATCCATCTCGGGGGTTCAGGGTCCAGCCCAATGTGACATGCACATGGTGGGGCCAATAATCCATAGCTCTGCCCTTAACCTTGGGCAACTGACTTCGCTGGCCTGGGCCTCAGCCCATCTCTGTAATATGATGAGGGGTCTCCATGATTTCTAAGGTGCCTCCGACTCTTAACAAAATGTTAGCAACTGTTAAGTGAACTCCTTCCACAGCTTTCTGGGTAGAGATGTTGCAAAACCACATCAAATATGTGGTTTTCAAACTCTGAGCCTAAAATAATTAAATTTGCCTGGCTTCTATTGGATCTCGTGGGTTATATGCAAACACTTTAAATGTCCTAGATTTGTTTTTAACAACCACATCTGTAAAGCAGCTCCTCCTTTAGCGGAAGTAGGGACCACTTAGACGCCTGTGAATTGGTGGCGAGCGCATGCTGAAAATTAAACACAGATTCTCTACGGCTCATTGCAGACAAACTTAAATGACCCTTCGTGGCACTTTCTCCTCCTTTGAGCTCTCCTCTTTCCTCAACGCTCCTGTGCTCTGTGCAGCACCCATCCCCGGTCCTTGCTGCCATCCCCCCCTAAACCCTTTTTTCCACAACCCAGGAAAGAGGAACGGACCCACGCCCCCGGTCAGAAGACGGCAGGCAGCCCTCTCGGGTGGAGACAGCAGTGCTCGGTGACTGCTCTCGGTGTCGCCCACACGTCCCCACCTCCCCTGCACTTAGACTGGGGCCACACAGTGACCCATGGCCTGTGAATGGAGGTGACACCGCCACTTGGGTCTAAGGCAGTTAGGAACAGCTCTGAGTTCTCTCTGCCGTCACTGTGACATGAAGAACCTGACAGGGCGGAACTGAACGCTGCCTGGGTCCCTGAACCGCTGTTAGAGGACAGTCGCTGAGGAGCACGGCCCGGCTTGCATTATTACACTGTGACGTGACGGAGAATGAAACCGTGTTAAGACGTCACTGAGATTTCGTGGATTATTGCTCCAGCCTGGCCTCATCCGTCCCTTCCAGAAGTGTTTCCTGTCTGCTCCAGGGGAGCGAGCAACAGTGAACACGGTAGAAACACCTTCTCACAGTGGCATTCTGATACGGGCTATAGCCGGGGGCGTCAGGGAACCTTCTCGATACCACGGAGCCAGAGAGGGCGCAGAGCCACCCTGCCCGCCTCCGAGGGGCCCTCTGCTGCACAGCAAATGTGAGGGGGCTCCTGGGGGGGTCCTGAGACATAATTCCTTTAGGCAGAAAGCCACCACCTTCAGTGTTTAGACAGAGGCAAAAGGATGGAGCTAGTTTCCTAGAATGATCTTGAAAAAGCACCAGAGATTTAAAAAACCCCTTTTTTTCCTGCCCTATCCCATCTTATCAATTATTAAAAGACCTAGTCATTTCTCTCCAAAATATCACAAGGACCCAGAACATCTGATGATTTGGAGCCATTTAGGAATTCCCGAAAAACAATTCTAGGAGCTTCCGGGAAATAATATGATGAATGACAATACCGTGCAGCTGGAGAGTGAAGCAAACCCTGGTGCGACTGCCCTTTGGGAAGACCGCCTTCCCATTGAGCCCTCCGGGGTTCGAGACTCGAGCAGCTGGTGGCAGGCGCAGACTGGGGGAAAGGCTGTCGGAAAGTCGGCAAAGCACCACCTTGGATCCCGACTTTAAGTTCAAGGTCATACAAAGTGTTCCCCCCACCACACGACTCCTAACGAGAGCAGTCTGGCAGCAAGGCATCCGGCTACAGTGTCCTGGGGATGTCCCTCTTTCCCCAGGTCTGATTTCAACACTCGCCCATGGAGAGGGTCCCTCCCCAACCTCTGCCGCTGGTTTGCCCTCTGCTCCCGCGAACTGGGCCAGAGCGGGCGTCCGGAGGGCTTATGGGCACGGCGGGAACCCAGAGCCCACCTGATTAACACTCCAGATACAGTCCCTTTGGGGCCGGCAGCCTGTGCCGCCCAAGTCCCAGCCAGTTTATTGGTGTAACCCAGAAGTGAACAGGCGATGGAGACGCGGAAAGACAAGCACGCGCGCAGCCGAAAGCACCCGGCTGTCCACCAGGGGGCGCGATGAACACATTGAAAGTGGCATTAAATAAGGAGGCTACGTACGTTGTATCTACTTGGAATGTCCATTGTCTTTAAAAAAGGAAAATATATATATTTTTACATTGCGGTATATAAATCTAGACTCTACATGTACAGTATAGACACCCAGGGCGAGCACGTGGGCACAGGGTCGGGGGGGCGGGGGTCGCCGTGGCTGCGCGCGCTCTCCACGAGGCCGACAGTCCTCCACGTCCTTTCTGACCTGCAAACCACGGAATTCGGGCCGAGGCGCCACTCACTTCAGTGTCCACGATGTCTAGCGCCCCGGCCACCTCGACTCCGGGCACAGGAGCTCCGACGGGACGGGCCTTGCAAACAGAAGGAAGTGCTTTCGACTCTGTGTCCCGCGGGTCCTGGTGACGCGCAGACGGGTCTCGAAGGAAGACGGAGGGGGGAAGCGACGGCTTCGGTCCACGGCCACGAGCCCCTCCACCCTCCCTGGTGTCTCCCCAGGTTCCCTCGGCTGTTCACGGCACGTAAACCCCACGGAACCTCTGGGGGCTGTCCCACAGGATTGGGGGGAAAGAAAGCTCCACGTCACCATCTACACTTCATATGTGGTTTCGTTCTTTATTTTTGGAATAAAAACTGGTATTTTGAGAATTTTTTTTTTCCTTAAAAAGGGCAACCTTCTGAAAGTGCTTCTTACACATGTCAACCTCTCACATATGGCTTTTTAGTTCAAACCCCAGCACAGCTCAGATCTGGAAGGGGACAGTCACGGGACAGCGACGCTGCGACAGCAAGAGTGGGGACCTGGAGGAAAATGTTACTGAATCCATCCGGGAGAGCAGGGGGGGGCCCCCAGGAATGCAGCCCCGTGCCCTCCCCGCCCTGCCCCGCCCTGTGATGCCACGCAGTAATGCTACAAAAGTTAGTACGTAAAACAGGGCGCTGCGGTCTTCGGGCAGCGTCTTTCGAGGGGCTGTTGACGGAGCAGCCCTGCTTAGAAATCTTTCACAGGCTCAAAGTGATCAGATAAGAGTCAGTTGCAGTAGGACTTTCTACACCTGAGGAACAGATTGCACATAACACAGAGCTGCTGCAGTCCAGACGGCAAAAGGCTCCAGACACGGAGTTTCACATGCAGAAGGCAATGGGCAAAGGCTGCGTCTCCCGAGAACGTGGCTACTGGCGCAGTGACGGCTGTGACGTGCCCGTCGGGGGGGACCAGAAACACGGCGCGGCTGCCACGCATCAGGACGGGCCCGTGTGGACTCCACAAGTGTCAGACGCTGGACAGGGGGACGGGCTGGGGCCTCCGAGGCTCCTCCCTGCCTCCCTGGGGCTGCCGGAGGCTGGGGTGTGGGCAGAGGCCGGCAGCCACGGGCTCGTCCGAGCCCTCCCCACAGCGGCCTCCCGTGGAGCCCGTGGCACTGCCCACCCCTGCAGCTGCTCCCCTGGTGGCTCCTGACCGAGAAACTCATCCTCTCCCTTAAGAGGAACAGTCTGGACTTCGAGTAATACTGGCACAAGGACACTCTGCATCCCCAGGACTGGATCCACTTACTCTTCGGGTGGGAAACCAGGTTCTCAGTTCCTTCTGTCTCCCTGTAAAAAGTGACCTCAACTTCCCAGGCCATTGTGCAAATTTGTTGTTTCTGTAATCCAGAATATCCAAGTCTCTCATATATTTTATATGTACACATACATACCAGATATGTGTAATATATATAAGTGTGGGTAACTTCGAGTTTCAGTCTCAGATGGGTCGAGGAGAATCGGTGAACCGTTCCTCCTCTTCGTGGCAGATTCACCTCCGATTTCCCCTCGAGGCCTTGTGCACCGCGGGTGCTCAGTGAGTGTCTGCTGACGTCACTGAGGACCCTCTAACACTGGATGGTAGTTGCAGTCCCCGCGGCATGTCCGCAGCCCCGCCCTGCCGCCGTGGGCGAGCACGGGGCCGGCGGTCCCCTCTTCAGAGGGTGATTTTGCTGTGTCTGTTGCTCCAGCAGCCCCGCTTAGCTGTCCTGGGCAAGGTCAGGCTGGTGCGGCTACGCAGTTTCACTTGGTCGTCCGTGGCGTTCTTCTTGCGTAGAATGAAGTCAAAGTTCACTTGGCTGTTCATGGCATAGAAGACGTTCGCCGAGTCTGGGATCACGAGCTCTAGGAATGAAGAATGCAGAGAGGCGGTCAGCTGTGCGGGTCAGCCGTGCGGGTCAGCCTAGCACGGCCAGGGGCGGGGCGAGAGTCTGCCCAGGGACGAGGCTGGGACTACGGCCCTCCGCCCGGTCCCTGGAACGTGAAAGGAACCAGATAGTGACCAACACCCCCCCCCACACACACACAAATTAAACAGGTTCCTACAACTTCTCAGTCCCAACTTAAAAAAGAGAAACTAAGTGCAAATATCATCTTAGAGATTCGATCTCTGAACTAAATGTTCACACGCAGAATGGTTTAGCTGGAAAGGAGTCCTGTGGGAGACAGAGCCCGAGCGGATTTGAATGACGTTCCTGAGACCACAGCTAGCTGCGGCAGAACGGGACCAGGACCTGGATCTCCTTCCTCCCCAGTCTAGTTCCCACCCCGAAACTCGGCTTTTCTGGGACTGCGAGGATCCACTGACATGCGGGGTGGGGAGCAGGAATGCTGGGAACACAGAAATACTTTTGAGGTGATCCCTAACCCACCCAGTATTTCACTCCTTCTGGGGCCCCGCTTCATCAGGAGCTTGCATTTTATACGAAACAGCGCCCCCTGAGACAGCGCGTATCTGCTCACGCTTGAACAGCTGTCTCCTTCGATGGTTCCCAGGTCCACAGCTGCAGCCTCTGGGCAAGGGGTATTCCGGGTGTGATGGAAGTTACTAAGCAAAGTTATTTTAACTCACTCTTATTTTTAAAAGAAGGTATATGCTACTGGGCACTCAGGGGCCACTGGGATCTAAACCCCCAAACAGGGGCTACGAGAGGTGCACTGTGCAAGTGCAGCTCCACGGCAGTGGAGGGGGGAGGCCACGCGGGGGGCACCCGACGGCAGGACTGGGGGAAGCCAACGCACGTCAACTTCAGACACTGAGCTCCGGCTGCAGGGCCGACGCAGCCAGGTTCTCAGTGGCCGTGGAGAACAACTCCTGCAAGCGGCCTCCACCTCTCGCCCACACGTTCCCATGGAACTACTGAAGCACCGAGGCCGGGGGGTCAGGCAGCCCACCCAGGACCACGCCGTGGCCAACGAAGCCGGGCCTGGCCACACCTCGGGGTTCCGGGGTCTTCAGACCCACCAGCCTCACCTGAGTGTTTTCATCGTCAATGCGGTAAAACTCAGGAGACCTCATTCTAGGCTTAGAATTTTAACTGAAACAACAGCAAAGTATATCTCATAACTGAGAGAGGTGTACCCTGCAAGCTGGGCTCGGCTTAATGAATGAGAACATTCCTGAGAAGCAGCTGACAAAGACCTTTCCCGGAGGCTGCCGTCTTTCACCCTGGGGACGGGCACCGCTAAGGCCAGCTGCTCTCCTCTGGAGTCCTTCGGCCTGGGAAATAAGACTCGTTCCCACTGAGTCCCTTTCTGTGATGGGACAGGGTGTGGAGGAGCTGTCTCCCAGCCTCTCTCCACCTCGCAGCAGACACAAGCCCAACTCAGACGGGCAAACAGGCACATCAGGGCGGTTATTTGCCCAGTGTTTCCATAAGAGGCATTCCTTTGAGAAACGGGTTCTAGACGAACCCCAACAATGGAGAGGACCACAGAGCCTGCTGCAGCTGGGGAGCACACCCGGCTGACCCACGTGTCACGGGGTAGAGGAGGCGCCTGGCCCCCTGCACACACCCAGCGGAACCCCCGGGCCCCCGCCCTGACTCAGGGAGACACCTGACGCGGGGCGAGAGGTTTACAACAAACAGGCAGCAGGCATTCCCAGCAACGCGTGCACGTAAGAAGGGTTATTGGGGCGGGAAGCAGCCTGAGACACTTAATTCCACAGGTGAGGCGATGGCGTGGCCCCCACACAGCTCCGCCTTTGCACAGTTAAACCCCCACTTGGTTCCATTGAAAAAGAAGACACTGCACCCACTTTCTGCCTTTTAAAGCCGGGCAACCTGCACACCCACCTTTGTCCTCCGAGATGACCTGCACCAGCTCGTACTCCTCGGCCGGGTCGGAGTCCAGGTTGTGCTTCAGCATCGCCCTCTGGATCACGGCGGGGGTTTTGTCCTGGCTCGTCAACTGCAAGGGCAGGGGAGAGGGGGCACGGTGTTCAGCGGCAGCTTCCCCCAGAGAGTTCTGCTGGCTCTCTTGTCCTGGCCACCCTGCGCCTCCCAGGAGAAATGGCCTCAGCAGTCACAGGACGATGCTGTCAGCCGCCTACTGTCCCAGAGTCACAGTGTCTTCCCCATTAAACCACTGAGAAGGCGTGCCGTGCCTGTCTCCCTCATCACTGGCTGAGGTTCCAGTGAAAGACGTATTCTGGAAAATGTCCAGCATTTTCAGTCTCAGACCAAAGATATCCTCACCTGCTGAGCTACAGCCATAGCACTGGCTTCACCCTGGACCTCAGAAATGGCCAGTTCTGCACACTGACCATTTCAAAACACAGTGACCCTGTGACCCAGCAGTCCTACACCTAGGTACGGCCAAGAGAAATGAGGACATGTGTCCACAAAAGGACTCGCACACAAGTGCCCCTGGCAGGCTTATTCACAATAGCTAAAGACCGGAACCAACCCGAATCTCCAGCAACAGGAGAACAGGAATGCATAATGGAATTACAGGATGTTCCCAACGGAACACTAATCCGCAGGTTAAAGGAAGAGAAGCCCCGATACACGCAACACTGGGGATGAATCTCCGAAACACGAGATTCAACGTGAACTGGAGCCAGAGCAGCCAGACACAAAGATGACATGCTGCAGGAGTCCGTTCCTTTACAACAGGCCAGACTAACCCGCGGTGCTAGGAAACCAACTTGAAATTAGCCTTAACCTTGACCAGGCTAGGAGGGGATTGGATCGAGGGGAAGGACGAAAGAAGGCTCCTTCTCTAGACTTGGGGTGACGGTCACACATATAAACACAGACACAGACACAGACAGGGAGAGGCAGCGGCAGAGGTGGAAGTAAAGTTACTAAAACCCGAAGACCTAAACACGAGATCTCTGTATGTAGTTGTTTGTGAATTATGTGTCAATAAAAATCAGCTTCTAGAAGTTTAAAAATATAAGTCTAACACTTGTTCAAAAGTGTGTCTGCCCTCACCAGCAATCCTGACTTTCTCCCCTCCATCCCCGCCCATCAGCCACCCACTGGCAGGGTGCGCAGGACAGAGGGCTCACATACGTGCCACCCCTTGGGCGATTTCTTTAAATACGAAAGGAGGAAAATGAAAACACAAATTGTCCTTCCTTAAAAATAAAAGCTGTTCTCACCAGGCAGTAAAAGGAGAGACGAGCACAGCAGAAACAAACAGGAAACAAAGAAGCCGAAGTCCCCCAGAGAGCAGCGTCACTAGGACCTGGGGACAGCACGCAGGGGGCAGCAGCTGGCGTTTGTGATTCAACAAACAACATGCATCACAAGGGGTCCTTGCAGGCGAGAAAAGACCTTGTGCATCTGTCCATTACCGAAACATCTGGCATATTCATTTACGAGGGAGAAATAGGGGCACACAAAAATTTAAAGGAGAGAATATGTCGTTTGCTGGTTTACAGGAAATAGTCCCACGGCTGAACCCAAGTGGACAAGGAGCGAGAAGCCAAAGGAAAAAGGACGCCACTCGGGGGGATGGCGCAGGGGGCCAAGATGGTTATTAGTGAACCCCTCAAGGAGAAAGCCAGGCCGCCCCATCTTCTTACCCCCACCTCCCCCCCGCTGTGTCTGAACGAGGGCGGGGGAGCCGGGGGCTTTCCCTCAGTGCTTAGTACTCGGTGCCACAGAAGCCACAGGGGGAGACGAGGGTCACGGTCCGCACTAACGGCTCGAGCGATCGAGCAGCTGCCTGCCGATGCACCTGTCGCCTCCACGCACCTCAAGCAGGAAACAAAAGAGTCCCCTGAGCCCCTCCCCGAGGGGGGTCCCCTAATGCCCCAGGTTGCGTTGGCCCGTTTCTGAATGAGCAGACTCCCACAGGATGTAACCTTGTGTGTCTCGTTTCTCTGGCTCGACATGATGTTTCAGAGATTCGCCCGCACTGATTGCTGCACGTATGAGTTCTTAGTTCCCTTGAGCTCAGCGTCACCCTACAGTCACGTAGGTGGGACCTCCCCCTCTGGCAGGCACAGGTCAGAGGATCCACCTGAACGAACCATGCTGAAAATACAGAGATGACACGATGACCTTGGCCTCCTTGACCAGCCCCTCCCCCTTCTGTCTCAGCCTACACTCATCCCCCGACGGGCGGGTCCACCCATGGGGCTGCATGGCTCCCAGTATTTGACTCTGGTACCAACCCCTATTTCTGACCATCTGCTAGACGATGCCATGTGGGTATCCTACTGGTACCTCCAATTTCAACGCCCCCACACCTCCTCCTCCTCCAGCAGGTCCTACCTCACTTGGCAGGACCAGCATCGCCTGGCCGCCTGGACAGCCCTGAGTCCCCCATTTCCTCATCCCCAACAACAGTAACCAAACATCGATAACTGGATAAATGGATTCTACAGTCACATGACCATCAGACAAACCCTTACCATCTCCTGCAGGGACCGTGACAGCAGCTTCCTAACCTGCTTCCCTGCCTCCAGCCCGAGACACCACAATTCTCGGTACTTTTCTAATGAATAAATCTGGTCGTATCTTAAAAGCCTTCGATAAGACCCTATGGTCAGTGGGACTAATGCAAATTCCTTTGTGTGGGCCTTAGGCCCCTTATTGTCTGGTCTGATCTCTACTACAGTATTGAGAACATTTTGAATAATGCTTTATACGCTCTCTTTTGATGAGTGCCTCAAAGACAGAAACATCTCATTCACCTCCCTATCCCCAAGTCCTCGGCCAAAGACTAGTACACAACCAAGTTCAAGAAATATTCAGTTGATTCGATGCCTGCTCTAGTAAAGCTTTTCTTCAGCAAGTTAAAAGATAGTCGCCTCCACATCACTGAGTCAAACTCTGAGCTGAGCTCGGAAACACTCAAAGCGCACTGGGAGAAGGTGAGCGATGGACAGGAGACGCAGGGCACTGTGGGATGGCACTGCCAGGCAGCATGTGCTGGTCAATGTGTGACATGCCCTGTAAGCTGGAGCCTCTTCTTGTGACAAACACACCAGACCTCACACGGTGCACACACCGGGAGAGGCTCTGTACTCCGAAAGACTGCCATTGTCCGAAACTCGTGGGGCTGTGCACAAAGACACAGTTTTTATGAGAAGCTCAAAAAGTCCAGTGTTACTTATTTGTAAGCACACCATGTTTTGCCACGCATAATGCACGCCCATGTTTTTGGCCCAAGCTTTCAGGGAAAAAAATCTTTTGTTTTAATTCCACTTTTGATGTATTTATATTTAGAAGCAAAACAAACTATCATATTCCAGGGTACAGTTTTGCAATATGGACATCATTATTACTTTCTGAAGTTATACATTTAATGCATAAGTGTAAATAAAAAAACTAAAAACATATAAATATGGAATTAGTACTACTCATATATAATATGCATCCTTATTTTTCCCTCAGACACTTGGGCAGAAAACTGTGCATCACACATGGCAAAATATAGTAGTTCCCTGTAGACTCAAACTGTATTTCCAGCCTGATCATCCAATTTACTGACTTGGATTCCAAATGACTTAAAAAAAATGCACCGCCAGAGACATTGCTAAGACTGCGTGGCTATTCATTTACAGACCCAGACAGGGACCTCCACAGGAGGACCCCTGAAAGGGGGAGCAGCAGGGGTGCCCCCCCCACTGCAGAATCCGTCATACGGCCGTCCCAGCGGACAGTTTTGAAGAGGGTGACATTGACCTGGAGGATAAACGTTAGCACATTTTAAGATGAAAGAGCGTGCCCTGTATGCACTGCTGGTGAGCAGGCATTCACATGTGTGCATCACTGGTGCGTGCGATCTGGGGATGCACGGTCTGGCACTCTCTTTCAGCAGAGTACGCGCGCATGCGCCAACAGGGGGCGTGTCCGGGGGCAGTCGGAGCGCCTCACCATGATGCTCTTGTACATGTTGCCGTTGTTGTCCTCCACGCTGATGCGGATGATGCAGGAGTCCTCGAGCTGCTGGTTGTACACGGGAGGCGGCGCCGTCGAGGTAATGGAAGTCACGGAGACGGAGCGCTTGTGGACTTTGGGGTTGTTGTTGCAGGGCGGAGGGGAGGACAGGGGGTTGGCTAAGGACGACATCCCTGAGGAGCTGGTGTCCATGGAATGGATGGAGGAGCACGATGAGGATGACTCGGAGAGCTGCAAGAGGGAGCACGCCCCAGAGGAGCACGGGGCTGTTAGAGCCTTGGCCAACGGTGTGCGTCACAGTTCTCAAAGCAGAGCTGCTGGGACCCACGCATGTCAGTGACTTCCCCCACGCAGCCCACCGCACACAGGCATCTGGTCTCTCTCTCTCTTGGGTATGCACCCCCAGGGCAGATGCCAACCAGGGACTCAGTACTCGGCCCAGTCACCCTACATCTGTGTGAGGGAGGGGGTTCCCTCAGGTCCTGTTATTAGCTGCTCTGGGGGAAGTGAACCAGCAGGTGGCAGCAGACACCAGAAACTAGAGGCAACATGTGCTCCCAATGGAAGCCGGAAGCTTCCAGGGCAGGAGGAAAGAAAGCCTTACTGGCAGTTTATCCCGTCCCACTAGCCTGGGGTGGGGGGATGGTGCCTGAGATCCCACAGGGAGCATGTCCACCCTGTCCCCACTTCTCAGTCAGACTTTGTAGCAGGCGGGAAATGTTGATATGTTTAGAGAATTCTAAGGCAGGCCACAACATACAGCCCGTGTGAAACACTGGTCCTGCAAAGGCTGCAGGAGGCCAGTGGCCCACTCTCTGGCCACAGCAGAGGGTCCGAGGCCAGAGAGAAGACTGCCGGCAGTGCCCCCTGGACGTGCTCCCCAGCTCCCTGGCTCCCGCGGCCAGGCGCACAGAGCAAGGGCCCGGCCTGCCGCTGATGGCAGCGTGGTGAGTGAACCTGAAGGGACACCGTACCCCATCACCTCGGTGATACTTGTCCCTGCGGGGTTGTGATGAGCTCTCGTGCAGCTCGAGAACCAAACGCAGAGCAGCGTAAAGATGAGGGAAATGAGGGAACAGCGTCTTGCCCCAGGGAGCACAGCCTGTGGGCAGCCCTACCACTCTGCACATTTGCTTCTGCAGCCAAAGTGCTCGTTCTCCAGTGGTTGTTTGTCACACCGAGGACCAAGGACAATTCAGGAATGAGGTGCTTTCTGATGAAGTACACCGTGTTCTATGAGCACACCAATGACCACAGACGGAGGATGCTCCCCTCAGTCAGCGGTGTTCCAAAAAGTCATTAAACTGAATCATTCTGAGGATCAGTTGGTGTTGCAGAAAATGACAAGTAATTTCTCAGGAGTTAAGCCAATTACACCACTTAATCCTATCAAACAATCTGCAAGTCGTTTAAAAAATAAACAACATTCATTTCCTTCGCACCAGCTTCCTTCTCCGTGGAAAGGGAGCACAGGAATTCAGCTTTCTGATCGCCTGGCTTCCAGGAGAATGGAGTCTGCTCCACTGTATTCCTGTGAACGTCTGCCTACGGCACAACCACTCAGTGAATCCTACCGCTCGACTAGTTTACCTGGAGCCCAGCAAGCCGATGGGTCAGCTCGGAGACGCCGGGTCAATAACTGGGGCTCTGCCATACATGGTTCAGTTACATTTTTCCCTCATGTTCCCAAGGGCACCCACTAGAGGCTGGGCACCAGGGCTGACTGGCTGATGGTGGTGGCTGGCAGCCGACCAGCTCACGGTCGCCCCGCCGGTCGCCCTGCCTGCCCGTGCACCGCGATGGGCATCCACCACAGGGGGTCCACGTCCCAGTTACTGGTTCTGTTTCATCACCTTCTTTCTCTTTCATATAAATCCATTCTCCTTCCTTAGACTTCCCATGATTTTAATGACATTTATAATCACTTAAGATAAAGCCTTGACGATAAAGCTGGGAGAGAGCGGCTCTCCACTCAGACCACCTGAGGAGCCCCCACATTCTTAACAAGAGCTTACTCTGAGGAGCAAGTGGGAGAATGAGCGTTTGGAAACCACGATCCAGGGAGTGAAGCATAAGGAACGGCCTGTCAAGAGGTGAGTGGAGAGACTTCACGTTTTGACAGATTCAGTGCCGCAGGTCAAGGTCACGGAGAATGACCACACCCCTGGCTTAAGGAAACACCTGAGAAAACGGCTGTAGGTGTTTGCCGAGATTTTCCCTAAAATTAGGAAAATGTTCCCTGGGTTTCAAAACAGGCGAGAAACGCAGCTGGGGCGGCCTGGCTCTTCTCAGTCTGAGGGTCCCGGGCAGCGTGGCCTTCCTGCCCTGGCTGCTGTGTGACGAGGCCACCCCAGGACTCCCCGACTGCTGCTGTGGCTGTAACGGGATGTGAAGCAGCTCGGACACCTCGCAGAATGGACATCAACAACATGAAGGGACTGTCACCAACACGCTGCCTCTCCGGCCTGAGCACAGCCAAAGGGCCAGAGGCCACTCACACAGCATGTTCCGTGGCCAGGTCCTCCCCCACTGGTGCAGATTTTGGTCACATCAAAGTTGATGTCTTTGCTCCTAGCTCGGTGACTAACCACGGAAGCAGACATGCCCGGAAGATCAGGATGATGGGTCCTTTGCCTCGTCCTCACTGACTGCTGCCGTGTGGAAACTGGAAACTCTCCGCGGGAATTCTGTTATCGCCTCTCCTTTTAAACCACTTTCCTTTCGGGGGACGTGGTAGCTTGTGTCACTGTTACCAGCTCCTTCCCCTCCTCTGCGTCCATGCCCTTTGCCCTGCGGCTCCCCAGTTCCTCCCTCCCACGGCCGGGGAGTATAGTTCCCTGGCTCCGTTATTTGTGGGGATCTGGCCACATGATTGCTTTTGACCAATAAAATATTGGAGGTATGACCCAGGTGAAGGCTTCCTGGGTGCTTATAGGGTTGGAACTGCCCTCTGTTCACCTGCCTTAGCACGCTAAGAACAAGCCTCGGGGAGCCCTCACCCCAAAAAGAACAGAAGGCAGACAGGCCCGGCCCAACCCAGCCTGGCTGGAAGGAACCAGCCTGCGTGCACGACAGAGAGTGAGAGTTGCTGGCTTAGGTGCTGAGTCCGCAGCAATTTGCTGCGCGACACCGTTGCGGTGGAAGCCTGATGGACACAAGCTATGGCGCCAAGACGCGGACACATCTCTGTCTCCTGACTTTTCTGCTCCTTTGAAGAAAATCCTCCATCTCCTGGACGAAGTGCCGCTCCTGTTACAGGTTACACTCCTCCAGCTGCCTCTGGGTGTGGGTGCGCAGCGACACTGCGGACGCTGGAGGGGCCGACCCACACGCCCTTGGCCTTCAGACCTGAACCTCTGAGGAATGAGTCCCCAGACAGAACTCTGCTCCTGACACCTCCCCAGCACGTGGCTTCCAGACCCCCACGCGGTGATAAACTTGACAGCACACATTCCCGTGTCTGAGTTAAGAATTAGGGGGAGGGACGGCGTACCTTTTTCTGAGGCTCATCGGGCGTGTCCATGGGCGTGATGGAGCTCTCCTCGGCCTCTGAGTGGTTCGACTCGCAGGACGACACGCTGACGGAGTCCATGCTTTCGCCAGAGCTCCCGCTGGCGGTGGACTTGGGCTGCTCCTTGGCGGGAGTGCTACTGGTGATAATGTCCGACCCCAGGAACAGCCTGCGGAGAGCACAAGGCCGGGCGTTTGGCTCTCGTAAGTCTGGAATCCGTGACTGAGCAAATGCCAGGTCTGGCACAGATAACGCCCCTTGTTTATGACAGAATCATAAGCGTGTCATTCTGTAACACAACAATGTCACACTCAACCACACCCTATGACACTCTAGGTGACATGTTCAAATTGAAACTATAAATCCTCACACCCATATTATTACCCGACCAACCACACTCAGGCAGGCCTCACTTCTGCCGGACCCAGCATTTCGGTGTTAGTTAAGTCCTTGATGTTTTCTCAATCCCCTGTGCCCTGCCATTGTTAGTTTGGGAGAACATTTGCTACAAAGTGTCTAACAGATCACAGTAAACATCTTGTCCCAACCGATTCCCAACCTCAAAGAACACCCAGGGTGCTTAGCGGAATGAAGGGCAGTGTTAATCTGAAGTCTTTCTAGGTCAAGGGTTCTCCAGTGTTCTAGCAGTCTGCGGGCTGCTTGGGCAGGATCGGGGAATGAGCTCGTCGTGAAACGAACTCCATGAGGCCGAGGAAGACTGGCACTGAGCTGGACGAGAAAGCGCGGAGTGGGGCAGGTCCTGCTCCCTACAATCTGCCGAACTGCAGTAAACCGCAGTCCCTTCACTGTCAACAACTGGATAAGAAACATGAAAACATCTTTTTAAAGTTGGGCAAGACAGTAAGGAAAGCCCCGACAGGCCAGGAAGGAAAAGAAGACTGAAAACCAGAAGCACGTGAGCCAGTCCTGCAGCTGCTCTGCATGCGGAGTGGGAGGTGCCAGCCCTGGCAAACCAGGGCCGTGGACGGTAACATGCACACAGGCCCCAGAGCTGAGGGCTGCTGCCTGCACAAGGAAGGGGGTTGGAACTGAGACCCCTTACGAGGAGCCAGGACCCTCAGAGGGCTGTACCCTCAGTAAAAAGACCGGCTAGAAAAGCATCTTCCTATCGGCACGGGAAGGCGGTGGCGTGGCCTTTCTGTCCTCACGCGGGCCTGGGCGGAGAACCCGTCTCCCCGGAAACCAGGTGCGCGCTCAGCCAGCGCCTTGCTCAGACTCGCCACCCACGTGGTCTAGGAACCCCAGGCCAGTGACACTTCCGAGGAAACTAGATTTTAAAAGCAACAACAACAAACCTTTCTAGAGAAATAAACCTTCAACTCAGGCGGCAGAGAATTCCCTGATAACAATGAGCTCACAATACAAAATTATAAAATACACACAGAAAATATCCTACCCAAAGACGGAGTCCACAGGCATAACACACAGCAGGTGGAGACTCCTGAGGCCTTCAGATACAAGAACTGTCAAAAAAAAACCCTAATAATTTATTCATTCATCTGACAAATATCTGAGTGTCCACCATGGACCACTCTATAAAATAAGAGTGTTTTAAAAGTATTAAAGATATGAGAAAAGAAGTTGAAAACAGGTCTTAAGAGCAAGATACTCTGGCAAATGTAATTTGAAAAAAAAGTTCACTTCTAGAGTAAAACAATGTAGTGATTTAAACACTCCGTGCAAGGATTAAATAAGTGGTGAAGAGGGAAAGTGTGCACTAGATGATAGATCTGAAGAAAACCCTTGGAAATAGGCATCCAAACATGAGACACGGGAAACAAGACAGGTTAACGGACACAGAGAGCAGAGTGAGAAGTGCCCGGTGTGTGCGGGCAGAGTCCTGCAGGCGCCGGCTCAGAGGATGGGGGAGGCACCACATCTGGAGAGAGGGGAGCTGCGAAGGTTCCAGAACTAACAACCCCCATGGGTGCTCAGAGCCAGGGACCACATCTAGGGTAATGGGATAAATCAGACTGAACCCCCACTTAAACTGCGTAATAACATACAAAAGAGAGAAGAAATTCTTCAAAGCAATAGGGTGGGGCAATGATACAAAGGAACAGTAATTAAATAGTTATCAGACCTCTTAAAAGCAACCACAGAAGTCAGAAAACATGGAATAATACCTTCAAAGTGCCGAGTAAAAAAAACAGTCATTCTCGAATTCTGTGCCCGTCCAATAGAATTCCAAGAGTGAGGGCGAAACACTGTCTTGGACAAAGGCTGACAGCGCCCCCCACGAACAGACAGCGTGGAAAGAAGCAGTAAACGGAGGGGATGAATAGGAAGCAAGTAGGAATGGCACATCCCCAAACAAGCACTGACCCTATAAAGTAACAGTAACAGAAACACTAAGGATGACCTTGATTTGGACTAAGTATTTTAGGAATCACAAGCTCAAGTTCCAAGACCTGGAGCACGCTTTTCCTGCCTCCTCGCCACCCCTCCTGCCCTGTTCTCTAGGTCGCCTCCTTCCTCGGACGTCCAAGCACTGCTGGGGCTGGGGCAGGGGCTGGGGCAGGGGCTGGGGCTGGGGCAGGGGCTGGGGTGGGGGCAGGAGGGGCTAAACCCCGATCGAAGCCCACAGAAGGAACACAGCGCTCCCGTCTCACGCCTCCACGGGCTGCAAGGCGGACCTTCCGGTGCGGGCCCTCAGCCCAACATCTGAGTCTGTAGTTTAGAATGACATTGTCCAAAGACCAAAGGTCCTTCCAGCTGTGCGACTTAATGAGGTCGTTCTGCTTTGTAAAGGTTAATTCTAACTCAATACTAGGCATCTCCAGCCTTCAAACAAGGCCCCCCTTCCCCCGGGGGCTCCAAATACTACTCTCCAGCCTCTCTGAGCAAATGGGTCATTAAATGTGGGGGGAGCAAAAAACCACATTTTCCCTATCTGTAAAAATGCTAAGGTCATACAATCTTTTGAAAGTATATGAAAACACCCTTATATGTATAATACAAAAAATAAGATGGGGACTTTTGACCTCTTTTATTCAAAATAAATGTTCACACTCAACCACAGATACCAAGGATTGAACTGAAGCATCTGGACAAGGTTCCACTAGTGACAGAGGCGTGTCAAGTGTCCTGCATGGAGCACTCTGCGTGGGGCTCCGAGCCTTGGCAGTTGTGCCTCTCCCGGACTTCCCGGGGAGGGGGTGTCCTTGCAGAGCCGTGCACTGGAGGGACGCAGGGAGGGGAGAGCATCCACACCATGTATGTGGACACTTGGGTTGGAGCAGTTATATAGGGACAGGTGTGCAGAGCCAACCACCTGAGCACAGGGAAAGAAAAGCAAGTGGGCAAAGGTGGTGGCACGTACAACAGGATCTACCCGTGCTGCCCTCTGACGGCCCAGAAACCCCCAATGCTTCGTGGTGCCGAGAGGTCCGCCGAGAGGCCCTGCGTCCCTGCACGCCCTGGTCAGGGGGCCCGGCTCCCGGTGCAGGAACTGACCTGGCCGGCGGCCCCGGTGTGGTCAGGCCTTTGGGTTTTCGCAAAAGAGAGCTTGTTCTCCCCCATAAGCGCAGCAATGAAAAAATAGCAAGATATGATGGAAAATTCCATGAAGGTGAATCCAAAAGCTCATAGTGCTAGCACGAAGGAGGGCCCAGGTGGACACTGAAGCAGAGAGAGAGGTTGGGCAAGACATCAGGATTGCCTTAAAAATGCTTTCTATAAAATCACATGCTCCAACCGAATCCTCAAATGCCTCACGTCACCCGGTAGACATCAGGAAGGAAGAAGCGTGAGCAGCTTCTGAGAGTGGGAGACCCCACCGTCCACGCCCCGAAAGGGCCTCTGTGTGCTCCACTGGGGAAATGGCAGTACCCAAGTTCATGTGCCATCCTGCCTTAGAGCAACTCGCTGAGCAGGGTGGAGAGACAGTGCAGGGAGTATCAAAATTCATAAAAACACTCAGAACCCTGACCCTCCCCCTGAAAAACAAACAACAGATTCAAAAAGTACTGACAGAAAGTTGTTCCACAAACCATAGCGGTAGCTTTCCATGGAGAGCGAGGTGCTGTTTGGGGTGTTGCGACCCCACTGGTGCTGGCTGCAGCCCCCCGAGGGGGTCATGATTACCCTCGTCTCACAAACCACAGACGAGAAATTCACACGGTAAGTAGCTGGGCGGGTTGACATGTCAGCTGAGCGTGGCTCCCAAGCCCACTCCGCCATGAAAAAACTGGCCAATACCCAGTCACTGCCGTGCTTTTCCTTGGCCACAACCGGTGTGTCACTAAAAAGATGAGACACAGGTGTGTATCCTCAAAGGAGAGGGGGGTCTGGGCAGCTGGAGGACGAGGAGCAGAGCGAGCAGGACAGAGGAGGAGAGACAGGTACCGGGCAGGGGTCAGGGCTGGGGCAGCGCTGCGGACCCTGAAGTCTCCTGAGGGCCACTGCCGGGACTCCGGAGTTTATTCAAGAGGAGACACCCTGGCTGGTGTAGCTCAGTGGATTGAGCACGGGCTGCAAACCAAAGTGTTGCAGGTTCGATTCCCAGTCAGGGTACATGCCTGGGTTGCAGGCCATGACCCCCAGCAACCGCACATTGATGTTTCTCTCTTTCTCTCTCCCTCCCTTCCCTCTCTAAAAATAAATAAAATCTTAAAAAAAGAGGAGACAAGTATCTGAAGAGGGCTCCAGAGGGCCTCTCCTCTGCCCAGCACTGAGCTGAGCAGACAGCCATGAACACGAGGGGCAAGCTCCCTCTTTCAGGTGGCTGACATCCTTGGAAGAAAAGAGCCAGTGTGATTGGCGGTGATCGGGGTGGACAGCTGGTTGGAGGGGCGCTGTCTCACGAGGTGACATTTTGGCAATGTTGACCATGGAGCATGGGCATGCCAGGCCAAAGAAACAGCCACCGCAATGGCCCCGAGCGACCCTGCTGTGGCTGTGGGGTGGCGGGGAGATGGTGAACAGGTGGAGTGATGGGTGGAGGGACTGTGGTCAGGAAGCTGGGGAAGACGGTGCAGGGCCTAGTAAGCTAGGATAAGGAGTTCAGGCTCTATCTTAAAATAAAACCAGTGGAGCTTTTCAGCAAGGAAGTGATACAGGCCGGTGTACATTTTACGAGGCCACCAGACTCGGGTGGAGAAGGTCTGTCGGGAGAGGCGTAGGCCGGAAGCGAGGACAGGTGCTGCTCGACTGCCCTCGGCAAGAGTGACGGTGGTTCACGCCGGACCCCGCAGTGGGGAAGAGCGAATGGACTTTCAGGACAAAGAGAGGAGCTCTTTAACAAGTGAGAGAACTGTCCTGCACTTTCCCCTGGCTCAGGGGGACCGTGTTGAATACACTTCCTCTCCCCAACTCTGACCGGACCCCCAGAGGCCCCCGGGGTCCCGGAGGGGCACTCACAGGCTGAGCCTCTTCACCATGCTCTTGCGAGGCTTGGGCGAGGTGGCGCTGGCGTCGGGCGCCGCTTCGATCTCACAGGACAGGGCGTAGCTGGGGAGAGAAGGAGGCGCGGGAGGTCAGAGCGGAGCAGGTGAAGAACAGATTTACATCCACGTGATCTGCTGGTTTTATTTTAGAGGAAGGTCCTGACTATTCAAAGTGAAGACATGCACTAGGTTGTTCTATCACCCATGTCAGAGGGCACTGACTTAATGGCCAGATCTTACAAATCTGCATGTGTGCCTCCGCCAGCACACAGACTGAGGCTGATGAGCTCCGCCTGCCTCGAACCGTGGATTTGTGTTTCGTGGCAACATCAAAGGCTGATGCCGATCTCTTTCCTGATCATGCTCATCCCACTGCTAAGTCGGGGAGAACCATCGCTTCTCTGCTGTCTCACGCCTGTTGCTGTGTGTGTGTGTGTGCGTGCACATGTGCATATATACTTAACTATTTTTCCTCTAAGTTTCTTTGAAAGAAGAGACTTTTGTAAACGACCTAATCTTCAGCGAACAGAAGCAGTTATATTACCGATAAAGATATATCAATATGGTTTTTAATTGCCAAAGCCTCTTAAATTAAAAGCGCTCCAGATTCAGATACCCCCCTGCCAGGCAGACAGAAGTCCCATAAACACAGGAGGAGCTGGTATCCAACCTGAAGTGTCTTTTGTGAAAACCTGAACTCCAGCTAGCAGGTGCATTTGGTTCTGGGTGGGTGAGGAAGGGTAAGTGTGGTAGTTAGCTTGGTTAGTTGCTAATTATGTGTACATTTTTTGAACCTAAAGACAGGGACAAGTGTTTGTTCAATAGAAGGCAGGACTAAGTCATTGATATGGGAATTGCTCCAATATTAACTTAAGCTATGGGGATTTTTATAAATTGCAAGAAAAAAAGGATATGTTTAACAAGATTCCTTCAATCATTAAAAAGTCAATCACACAGCTGATGCTTTGAGCCTGGACTTCAATCCAAACCATGACCCAGTGATATGTTCCACGTGGGGGAAGGGTGACACAGAGAGAAAGCTGATTCACACGTGTGATCGTCAGACCAGAAAATGTGAAGAGGCATAACTACTTTATTTTCTGCATAGCAGAGAAAACATCTTCACCAACTGAAGCGAACTCTGAGCGAAGCAGAGGTTTGGTTTTAATGTAACAGGACCGATCTATTCTGGGATTTAAAGAGACCTCAGAAATCACCTGCCTTTCAAATGGGGAAACTGAGGCCTACAGGGGTTACACGGTTTGCCCAGCATTAGACAGCCCCCGCCAGAGCTCAGGCTGCAGAGTCAGCAGACCTGAGCGTGAGTCCGGACTCCCTCACTGTTGCTGATTAGTTGCGGTACTTCACTAGACCCCGTTCCCTCACCGGCAAAACACTTAACGTGCTGTCGGTTCTGCTGTCCCTGGTAAAGCACTCACAGAAGCCCCTTGGTCTACAGCGGGGGCCAGCGACTATTCTCCACGAAGGACCAGGCAGTAAGCAGTTTAGGCTTTGCAGGCTGCGAGCTCTCTGTAGCAACCGCTCAGCTCTGCCTGTACAGCACGAAAGCAGCCATAAATAGATGTGAACGGATGGGCTGGGTTGCAATAGAGCTTTATTTATGGATAATGAAATTTGAATTTCAAATGACTCTTCCCTGCAGTGTGCTGGATACGGCCTGCAGACTCGAGTCCTGCATGGTAAAGACACGCGACCGCTGGGCCGAGGCTCAGACACTACAGGCGATATTCCTGTCCACGCTCGTCCGCCACTATTGTGAAACCTGCCTCTTGTGTTCCAGCCGCACCAGAGTCCTCACTGGTCCTCCAAATGCCAAGCATGCCAGGCCACCAAGCCTTTGGAATGTCTGTCTCCCATTCTCCTGGAGCAACCTTCTCTCTGCTTCCCAACCCCCCCCAAATGTTAGCACTTTATGACTATCTTCCCTATTTCCACCCATCCTTGGTCAAATGAATGGTTTTTGCCCAAAGGTCCTGCAGCATTTTATTTCAATTCTTCACGAGCCTGGTTCCCTTCTCTGATTAAAAGCCGGCACCAGTTAACAACAGCAACAAACATGGTGATGACGGTGGTGGCAGTGGCGGTGGTGGAGGTGATAGAGGTGGTGGAGGTGGAGGTCAAGGTTATGATAGTGATGGTGGTGGAGTTGATGGTGGAGGTGATGGAGGTGGAGGTCAAGGTATGATAGTGGTGGTGGTGGAGGTGATGGTGGAGGTGATGGTGGTAGAGGTGGTTGTGGAGATGATGATGAAGGAGGTGGAGGTGGTAGTAGTGGTTGTGGTGGAGGTGGCTGTGGTGGAGGTAAAGGTTATGATAGTGGTGGTGGTGGAGGTGATGGAAGTGGTGGTGGAGGTGGTAGAGGTGGTGGAGGTGGTGGAGGTGGCGGTAGTAGAAGTCAAGGTGCTGATGATATGATAAGCACTTTAACAATGTTTTCCCCAATATTCCATTTAATCCTCACAAACAGGTATCGCATAGAAGCACACCCTAAAGGTCAGGAAGAATAAGTGACTTCCTTAGGTTACAAAAACAAGTAAATGTAGAGCGGGGATCTGAAAGCACATCTGCTGATGCCATCAACTCAGCTTTTCCCGCCACATCATTATCCTTCGGAAACCGAGCATCCCGAACCTCCAGCTGCGCACCAAACAGCCGGTGAGTGAACGGCCACACGAGGAACTGGACGCCGCATTCCCCTTGCGACACCGCGGCCCCGCCTCGGTGGGCAGTGCGTCCACCCACCTCTCCTCCTCCGTCAGGAGCTGCTGCCTCTGGAACCACTGGATGAACTTGGGCTCTGGGGCCATGCAGTAGCTGTTGCAGGCAGATTGTAAGAGCTTTATCTGGGCGATCACTTCAAACTCCTGAAGAAGACAGAACATCAGAAAGAAAGAGTGAATAATAAAGTCAACCCAATACACGTTTTCTTCAATATGAAAAATGCCACATTTGGAAAAACAACGGAGACAATCGTTGAGGCGGGCTCCAAAGCACTGCCTTCCTTAGAAATAAAGTAACTGAACTCTTAAAAATTCCAACTCGCAGTCTCCCAAGTCCTTGTATGCTTTAATTGTCGATCCCCCGTCCCCCTCAATAAAGCAATGTATGTGAATAAAACCGGCTACCAAAGCAACTCAAACTAGTTACTGCCTAAAAGCATAGCAAATTTCTTTTTTTCTTTTCCATTTTTATTCTAAGGGTAGAAAAGTTTATTCTTAAATTCAATACTTCCAAAATGTCTTTAAATTTTCTATTTCTATGGCCTAAAAGATTAAAAAACAATTTAAGTCCAGAAGTTCCCAAGTTCCCCTACCCATCTTCTCCAACCCTCTCTCCCCAACAGGTGCACCTCGGTATGGCTGAGTATCTAAACATTTCCGGGCCTCGTAAACGTGAGTGTTTAGATTTCCCGAATCCTTGGGTTGCTTCTACTCCAGTACATCATTTAACTAAGTCTTTTAAAGCTCACAAGAGAAGCAAGCATGTAATTATGTCTGAAATTATTTATACTTCTTTAGATGCATCAATAAAGATTTTTATTTTGGAGTAAGCAATGGGTATAAGCCTTAGCCTTAGATTTTACACTCAGGCTTTCTCTCGAGTTTTCACATGCTAGACTTAAGGGGAAAGAGATTACAGTCCAGGGTCATTCTGAAGTTAAAGGACAAAAGTGGGTAACTGTGGAGGCAACCACGACTTGTTCTCTCATTACAGGATGTGACAGAAGTAACTCAGCAACTGGAAGATCCCATGGTGTCAACATCCTATCCATGACCTCAGTCCTCGGGCTCAGTGTCCTCAAGGAAATTGTATCATCAGGCGACAGAGGCGAGTATGCTCTACGGAGGACAGGAGACTGACATCTGTCTCCGTGAGTAGATCTTGTCTCCAGTGAGCTCAGCCTGCTTAGCTCCTGAAATTCTGGCTTGAACTCCAAGGTCATTTTCTTCCGAACGTTTCTCTGACCCCTCAAGTTGGGGATCTATGCCCCTCCTTCATGCCCCTCTAGTACCCACTACTCCTGCTCACAGCCCTTGATCAGGTGGCATTAAAATGGCCTACTTGTGTGTCCACCTTCCTCCTGGGTTGGAACTTTATGAGGCAAGGAGCTCTGTTTTTGTTCTGTTTTCTTTTCTTTCTGCTGCCGTACCCAAACCTACCATAGTTAGGTGTATTCTGACCCATGTTAGGTGTGTGGTCGGTATTTGTGGGATAAAAGAATGAGTGAAAGACTGAAGAATAATAAGGGCACTCTGGGGTGAAGTTACTATTTTTCACACTCATCTTCCTTTGGGTCTTTAAAATATCTATTTCAATACACCATGCTAACACTGTAGCCATAGCAAATTCTCAAAGCTCTCTGTTTATCTTTTTTTAGTGCAGTGCAGAACTATTCTACTGTCCATAAAGGGAATTAAAATTTATGCTGAACACCCTTTCCTATGCTGACAGGAAAGAAAAAGAGTGATTACCCACATACAACAATGAAGACCCTTTCCTTCCCTGTCTTAAACAGACCCATACGAGTTAACCATCTGCGAGCTCTTCTTTGTCATTTATTCTTATGAAACCCCTTCTCCTTAACAGGATAAATTACTGAAGCTAATTGCAAAGAAGGAGAGGAGGAGGGGGTGAGGAAAAAAATGTCAGCTTTCCAAGAGCTGGACAGGATTTGAACCCTGGCTCTGCTACCAGGTGACTCTGCTCAAGTGACGTCATCTCTCTCAGTCATGGTTCCCTCACCTTTGACCTGGGGATGAAAATATCGACCTCCCAGGGCTCTTGGGGGGTAATGTATAGGAAACATGCCAAGCTCAGTGGTATATGGCAAATGTTTGGTAAATGCTAATTCATTTTTTCTGCCTCTACAAAAATAAACACAAAAACTTATGTCCACAAGATCTCTACTTACCCTTCTCCTTTTCTCAAAGTTTATCAGTCCACCCTGAAAGAAATTTTTTAAAAAAAAGAGTGACAAACCAAACTACTTTGAAACACAGCCAAGGCCTATGTTGTTCTAGATCTTATTACAATCAACCAAGTCATAATTATTAATAACACTATACTTATGGCTACTATGGAGGAAGAGAAGCATCGTTTGCCTCAAGACAAGCATTCTTTCAATAACAAAAGGACAGGGTAGGCAAACAGGCTTCTCTTAAAATGTGTTTGGAAACCACTAAAATAGTAATGATTAAGGAGTTACAATTCAGAATCCAAAAACATTTGCAGAACCAGGAAAGGCAAGAGCTTGAGTAAATGTTCCTTTACGCTTTTTTCCTTGACCAAAAGCAACAAGAACAGATGGTCCCTGACTCATACTAGGAACCACGTTGTCAATGGTTTATCAAAAGGGAAGTCTCTTCTACGCGGCGTTGTGCAAAGATGAGTTTCAATTCTTCATCCCCCAGCCCCTGTTCTCGGTGGCCGAGTTTAAGTTCTAAGTCATTGGCCTCCCCCCGCAAACTCCCGACACCAGGGCGTGTTTCCTGAGACACGTGGAGGCAGAGGACGTGAGGAGACTTTGAGCTCAGGAGATATGGCCCGAATGAGCGTGTCCACGTCACGATGAACTTGGAGGCACGTACGGACACCATCGTGCTCCTCCTCCTCATCACAAAGGCTGGGCGCGTGATAACCGCAGAGGCGAGATAAACTTAAATATACACGAGCAATCCCTAAATCTCATTTCCAATATCCAATTTATTCCCCACTTAATATTTTATTACTGTTAATAACAAGTAGCTTGTTTGATTGGGTTCACCTCTTTTCCCGTTAAGAGAGAGCGCACCTGCCCAAGAGTGGGTGCCTCAGAGCAGAAAATATGAAAAAAAACGGAAAACTTAAAAACCTACAAACTTGACCGACTCCTTACCCCATCAGACAGAATGGAATGTTAGGGCACATCACCACCTCCCCAAACCCAACTCAACATCAAGGTCGTGCTCAAACCCGCTCCTTCATAAGGCCCTACCATCTCATCCCTCATGTGGAAGCAAGCATGACCTCCCCTCTCCATCACAGCGTTTGTGTTCGAATCCTGAAGAGTTCTAGCAGCCACTGCCTGCTCCGCTACCTGCCTTCCCCAAGGCTGTGAGCCACTTCCAGCGTGACTCACCTCTGTGCTCCTCGGAGCAGCCAGCACAGTGCCTCGTGCACGATGAGCCCACGGCGGGTACTCAGAAAAGTGAATTTCTCCCCTGGGCACCCACTCAGAAGGTCGCAGGCCCACTTGTGCCACCTGCATGGCACTCACCTCGATGTAGTCCTGAAGGGCGGTGTCCAGCATGGTCAGGTCGGTCAGGAAGGTGCCCAGGTAGGGCACGGTGCCCTGCATCACGCCCTGAGGAGCAAGCACAGCAAGACTGTCTTGGTTGTTACTGCCACGCCTGGGGCTTCGAACACCTCCCCGCTGGAGCACACGGGCCAGCCGCAGGCTACGGGCAGCAGCGTGCCCATGCGCACTTGGAAGCCGCGATCCTCGAACGGCCAGGTTGGGAGATTAACTAAGGACCATTCCAGGCCTCATGTGGGGCCATTACTGCTAATCCATGAATACAAGTTTGAAAATCCCTACACAAACAGCACAAGAACTCCATCATGTAATATCTAACTTTCAAGGTCTTGAAAACCAAGCCCCAAAGCCGGGAAATTAGACAACGGTCACGGGTGGTCACAGGGGGCTTATACTGTGTCAGCTCGGGTGTGAGACGCCTGTTCTCTGTCAGCGCGAGGAGACACAGCGGGTGGTCTGGAATGGTCATCGGGGAGGGCGAGGGCCACCGCACACTGGAGAAGAGTGCTGGGGACCACACGGGGACAAGACGTCACTGTGACAGGGGCCCCATGGCCTGGACTTCATGACTCACTTCCAAAGAACAGCGGAGGGAGGGGGAAATCGTGGCTTTAGAGTGGAAAGCCTGGCAAACTCTATCTCGATCAAGTGATGAAGGGTAACACCCCGAGTGACACTGGGAGTCACGCCGACAGCATTCGCCCCTCGACAGGGTGTGGTGAGGGGCGTGGTGAGAATGGCACTCACCCCGGGACAGTCTCCCGAAAACCCGCTCCTTCGTCTAATGACCAGGAACACCACAGACTCGCCCTGATTGCGGGGCATTCTCAGGATGGTCAAGGTCATGAAAACCAGGGAAAGACGGAGACACGGGCACAGACCGGAGAAGACCGGGGGACGTGACGAGTGAACGAGTGTGGCGCGTGGGTTGGCGCCCGCGAGGAAAGAGGACGCTAACGGACAAGTGCCGCGAGGCACAGGAAGCCTGGGTTTCGGGCAGCAGTGGCCCGCCAGTGCCGTGTCTTCACATTGACAGATGTGCCACGGCCACGGAAGACGTCCACCGGGGAACTGGGCGAGGGCTTCACGGAAACTCACGGAACCTCTGGGACCTATCTGTCAGTTCCAAAATCAAAAAGCTTATGTTTTTAATTGGCCCTTGGAACTCAAAGTAGAAATACTTAACTGCAGGTCTATACCATATTGATTTCACCAAATTTCCTTTGAGATCATCTTTGTTCTCCATAAGGCCACCAAGGCCCTAACTGCATTGAAAAGAAAAACAAAAGGGCATTTCCACGGTCACCTTATCCCAAAGTCCACGGAGGCACTTAGGGAAATTCTGGAAGGAGAGGACAGTCCGGGCCGGGGCCAGGCCGGGCTGCCGCGGTGCGGCTGGCCGTGTCCTCAGCCAAACCCGCTCCGTGAGCTCACCCCTCGGAGGGCCGTGTCCTTCAGGAGCTCGCTGTCAGCTGCAGTGACTCCTTCCCCGTCAGGCACACCGGGTCTCGTCCCGAACCAAAATAATCTTCTTTTTTTTAGAAGCTATTTTTAACTTGTCTTTGAACAACTGAGAGAGTCTGAAACGCTGGGAGTTTTTTATAGGCTCTAGGTCACAGAGTACAGGCCCATCCTCCAAGAACACCCCTGACTCAGGTCCAGCTCTCTGAGCAGGATGAAAACGTGGGGAGTCTGTCAGTCTCTGGTCCCCCCCTCGGGTTTTCCCCCCTCGGGGCTCAAAGTTAAGAAAGCTTCTCCAATAAAGCTGAAGATGATAAGAACTCTCCTTCAGCCTGGAGGAGGGAGGTGTGATGTTCCTGGGCCCTGAAAAACCAGAAAGACCTGGTCTGTCCTTGGGGTTGGTGAGGAGAGCTGCCAAACGCCTGGGGGGTGGGACCACCGACACCTCCAGGAACACAGACCCAGTCGTCCGGGAAGCACACACTCTTTCTTCAGCACGCCCGTCCTGGGCCCCCTGGGCTACAGTGTGCAAAACCGATGGCAGTAATGCGTTCCCACCGGGGAACTGAGGCCCAGGAGGCCTCCAGGCCAAGGGAGCGGTGGCTCCCAAGTGCAGGAGTGGATGGAGGCAGCCAGCAAGAGCAACAGACATCCACCAGCTGCAGACTGTCCCTCACCTCCAGAACAAGTACCTCCCGAGAACACCGTGGTTTGTGATTTTAAGCGCTCACTTCCTGCTGGGTCACATGGGAGTAATAACACATCTCCTACAGGCCTCCCCGGGTGACTGAGAACTGAGAACAGGCGAGATCGGAGGAGAGCAGAGGACCGGCAGGGAAGCGTGGGCGCCCTGCAGACTGAAGGTGCCTGCCTGAGGACGCTCCCCCGCGGGTGTCAGGGGAGAACGGCGCCTGAGCGTACCATGTCCTTCTGGAGCTGAAGTCGCCTCTGAGTCCGCTTCTGGTTCTCTTTGACACTGCTGTCCAGGTTTGCAAATTTTGAGGTTCCTTCCTGAAAGAGAAACACACGTGGAGATGGGGATGGAGAAGGGCGACACCAGGAAGAAGTGCGGTGACATCTCGTTCCAGGTCCGGACCCTCTGCCCACCCCACCTGTCTGGACGCCAGGAGAAATGAAGGGGCCCGCAGCCTGGGCAGAGCCACACAAGGGCCCTCTGGCTGGTCGCCAGTGGTCTGTTTGTAACGAAACCTGGCGGCCTTGGATTGTCCCGTTCCCCCCTCATCTGTAAGGACAGCCTCGGTTGGGTTATAAAATCAACTGTCCACACAAGGCAGGCAATTCCTAGAAGTGGGGACCATTTCTGCACACCCCAAATTCCACTCGGAGCCATCACGCATCCTGGAAACGGAGATCCGTTCCTCTCTGTTTTGTGATTTCTTGATCTTAGCCAGAAGTGCACGTGCCAGCGTTCTGCGAAAAGGGGCTATTTCTGTGGTATTTCTTAGCTAAACGAAACTTCTGTAGAGGAAGCTCTCTGAGGAAGCCCAGCGCCGGGGTACCGCACGAATCCACGAGAGGCAGACCTGCACACATTTCCCCCCCCCCTTTCCTTGCCCACTCAGGCCTCTCGAGCCGCCTCCCGGGTTCAGAACGCTTACAAACCGAGGCCTCCTCCGGGCGCCCGAGGGCAGACGGCTGTCCTCTGCCTCCTCCCTCCGGTCTGTTGTAACAACCGGCTCTTTTCAGCTCTCCTGCATAATGACTAATGTCGAGTTTGCTGACTGAACACGAAGTGCTTTTTTCCGCCTTGTGGTTTCAGTCTTGTGAAGGTCACATTTTCCAGGAACCGTATGAATGGGAGACACATTTCACAGTTCAGTAGCGTGCCACGTGCACATCAGTTTTCCCTTAGTCAGTTTCCCTGGGTTTATTCTATTTCCAGAGCATGTGACCTCTCGCTGCCGTCCGGCTGTACCGGGCTCTTGGTCAGTGACAGGGCCTTTCTGATGGCAGGGAGGTGTCCATCATCTCCCGTCACTCGCCAGCCTCATCCCAGGTCCAGGAACACCGCTGGGGACAGGACCCACAGGGACTTACTACCCACTTTAGTTCTCCCTATGGCAATCGATCAGCAGGAGCATTGTCATTTAATAATCTCCTACTTCAAGTTTTTCCTGGGGGTGAATGAAAGTGGCCTAAGATGTGCCATTTCCTGTGCTAGGAGGGTGTGAGTCCACCCAAATTCTTGAGAATCTTCTCGGGGCGAGAGATCGATGCTGACTCCAGTAAGAGCGGCCACCCCTTCCAGCTCGCAGGCCTTTCCGGCCCCCTCCACTGTCTCCGTCGTCGGCAGAGGGATTCTGCACAGGGATTATTGCGGTGCGCCTGAAGCTCTTACCAAGAATTTCGGAAAAGTTAAAAGGCCCCTGATGATCACAGAGAAACAGAGATGGGAGGGACCTTAAAAGAACACTTAGGACAACTCCCTCTTTGGTGGGGAGACAAGGACCCGAGACGGGGAGCTCAAAGGTGAGCTGATGTCGTGACTTCAGGGTTTCATGAAGAGGAGAGCCCATCAACGGCCGGAGAGCCAGCTGACGCAGTTCTTCCAAGTGAGGTGTCAGCTGAAAAAGCCACTGCCCGCCAAACCCAGCAGTTCCAGCTCCTTTCTTCCCCGGCCCTGACTCCTCTGCTCGGCAACGCCAGTCCCTCGAAGCTTCTCGAGGCTTTTTATAGGTTCAGTGACCACGTCACTCCGGCACTTTCCTCCTGCCTCTTTGCTGCTCCTGCTCACACCTCCTTAGTGGTTCTTCTTTCTGCCAAAGTCGTCGTCTTGTTTTTTGCTAAACTCATGTCTTTGCAAATACTATCCAGGCCCAAGGCCTTAATCACCACCTGTATTTGGATGGATTCCAGGGCTCTCCCTGCACGAATTTCCCACTGCCTCCCACTCGTCTCTCCCACTCCCTAGCACAGAGGTCCTGCCAGAGTCTCACCACCTCTTTCCGTCTTCAGAGGAGTTCAGTTGCCCTCTCCATCCTGTTCCTGGGCCTCGGGGGCCATCTTCTCCCAGGTGTTACCCAGGCAGTGGGTCCTCCTCCATGCGTGTAGGTTGAATTGTAGCTCAGAAGCTAATGGTAATTATGTGAATAGGTCTTCCCAGTCTCCTGCTCCCACTCAGACCTTAGTGTGTTGAGGGTTCACTGAACAATAACACGTCTGTACCAGAGCCAAGTTCCTGGGCCTTCCTAGACGCTGTCCGAATCACTTCAACCCAGAGGAATTCTCACCAGGAGTCCCAGGAACCAAGGGAATTTAGTGGGGCTCTGCTTCCCTGTTGCTTTGAAATTTGTGGATTCCATAATGTACCTGCTTAGAATGATCTCAGTTCCAGAAACCAGATGGAGGTACCAGGTTTAAGATAATCTTTAAGTAAAATAAAAACAACTTTCCAACAAGAGGAAAACTATAGATTCTTGCTAACCATTATGTTCCCTCAGTCATAATATGACGGAGTTGGCTCATTACACCTACCCAGAAGCAGAAGAGAAGAGAGACCACTTAAGACTAAGATTATCCAAAACCAAAATGATTCCGATACCCAACCACAAACCGGACGAACGTAGGAGTGGCACATTAGACACCGAGGCCAGCAGCTTTGCAGTGGTTCTCCTGAGAACCTCATTACCTGGATTCCGCTTTTTTACAATTGTGCTGAGAATTAACTCCCCGAATTACGTATCTCATGCTAAAGAATGATCAACAAAGATGACTGGAAGGACCCACGTGTCCACACGCGCACCCCAACATTCCACTATCACTCCTGACAATGCACAGGCTCCATGCATTCCTGGCCAAGTTTTCCATTTCTTTGGGATTCGGGCCATACAGAAGAAATTTAACTTGGAGCCCTGGGGTAAACGATGACTGTTAGGAAAGGTTTATGGGACCTTGAATGCCTGGCTATGGCTTTGTTCCTGAGGTCTCAGCCAGACTGTCACAGGCAGTGAGCTGAGCAGTCTTCGATTTATCTCCTCCGCAGGGGTGACTCAGACCTGCTGCGACGCGAGCGTGCGGCTCCAGTGAGTCTCGCTTCCTATTGGGGATGGGGAGGCCGTGCAGTCACCTCCTTCCAGCCAGATGGGTCTCCACTTCAAGTCTGCAGACCCGGGGTGGGGGCGGAGCGTGAGGCAGGGCGCAGGAATGCGGCCTCAGCAATCACTGGTCAGTGTGTCATGAAGCGACCTGGCCAAACCCGGAGTCAGGCTTCAGCGCGCACTGCCCTGCTCACGCCGTCTTCTCCGAGAAGGGCTGGCAGTGGGCGCGCTGTTCAAGTCACGTGGATTACAAGGCCCGTCGGTGCATGTGGTCGAACACAGCCTCTGAACTGTCAGCGCTGCACGCCGGGCACTGCGTTAGGCATTAGGGATGTGCCAGTGAGAAAGGCAAACCCGGTCCCTGCCTGGAAGAGGCGTACAGGCCAGTCGAGAGACAGGTGAAATACACAGGCGACCCCAACGGAGCGCAGGGAAGTGCAAGGTCAGAGCGATGGCGGGCTTGCTCTGGAGTACATGCGAGGAACCTAATCAGACCTGAGGGTACCCAGCAAGGTTTCCTACCCGGAAGGACAGTCTACAGGGAAGCACGAAGGATGAGCAGGACTTAGGAGGAGAACAGTCAGGGAGACCGGAACAGATGCCCTTAGAGGAAGCACCAATCTAACGGTTACCCACGGGCGCCTTCTCTGAGTCACCCTCCTCCACTCCAAGTGTCTGCCCTAAGTTTACACACGCAGCTTATACTCCATTCATTTTCATTTGTTATGCATACTTTGGTTTCACACATGTATGGCTTGCCAACTGCTAAAAATAACTTACATTTGCATAGTGCTTTCAAATATTTTATCTTAGTCAATCTTGAAAACTCTTCTCTGAGGTCAGTCGGCTAAATGCCATTATTGTCTCCAATTCACAGAAGAGGAGACGGAGGACAAGGATCCTGTCTTCTCATTGTCCAGTTCAGGCTTCCCCCTGTGGGGGCACATCTCCTGCTATTTTATGAGTGTCCGCTTCTCTCCCTCCCCCATGAGACTGTAATCTCCTTAAAGGCAGAAGCTGCCTGCGATACGGTTGTTCCTCCAACGCCTATTACATAACGAATGCTCAGTGATATTGGCTGAGCTACTGATGTTCCTTCTCTGTGAAGCTGTGCCTGATCTCCCCTGGTTCCTCCTCCCAAGAGGTCAGAGGAAACACTTCCATGCCTAAGTGATAAAAGCCCAGGTTTGACAGTCTCATCAGGTGGTATCCACATTCTAGCTCCACCACCTACCAGGTATGTGGCCGAGGGCACGTTCCTTACCTGAGTCTCGGCCACCTGCAAAATGAGGATAATGAAATCTCCTTTATAGAAATCTCACGAAGACAGTATCTGCTCCCAACCTGTTATGTGCACCTTTCACTGCTCTGACTTATTCTCATGCAGTGTCTTTATCCACCAACTAGACAGGGAACCCCTGAACACAGGATCTACCGCAGCCATCTGCCTGTTCCTAGAGGCTGGTCCGACGCTTTACACATGTTCGGTTACGCAACCAATGTCCAGAGCAGCAACACGAACCACACTACACCTTTCCTGTAGTTCAGAAGTCAGCACTCATTTGGCGTTCAATAAATACTGCTGACTGACAGATTGAGCAACTCTGTCCAAATAAAGGATGTGGAATTGCTGGCTCGGCCTCTGTCACCCTAGAAGATGTTTTGCTGAGAAGAAATATTCCAGGGCCCCTCGCCCTCCTCGCTACCGGCACTCGGTGTTTGCGGAGCAGCTCGTTCAAGAGGGACACACGCAGCGGCGAGGGTTTCACAATCCGGTTGCGTAACAGTGAGGCCGAGGAGCTGGCCCTGGAGTTCCCTTGCCTGCAGCTCCTTAAATCGGGAGGTAAGAAAACAAAACGCCTGCCTCCTGGTCACTCCAGACCTTCTCGTGGGGCTGCAGGCACTCAAGGAGCCTCCGCAGGCCCCGTTCCCTTGCATGCATTCCAGGCGGTCAGGAGAACTAGCCACACCCCACCCAGGGCCTCACCTTCATCAGTAGCTCCCGGCTGGTCAGGTGGTTGTTATGGTCCGAGAAGATATCTGAAAGCTCTTCAAACATTAGCATCCGGTCTCTGCAAGAGGGACGGAGAAGAGACGAACAGATGAGGAGTTAGGGAAGCGCCACGGCTCCAGCCCAGGTGTCCTTGGCGCCTGTGGCTCCAGAGGGTCACCCTGAGCTCGGGGTCAGTGAGCGACACGAGCAGAGGAAACCGATGGCTTTTTTCACGCAGGGTGGCTTTTTTATTTTTAAGGGAACGGGGTCACCTGTGCAAAGAGAGGAGTGTATTTTCTAGCCCTATGTTTTCTGACCGTAAAAAGAGATTGTTAAATTGAGGAATTAAGTCGTTCAGTTGGGACATGTTCTCTCCAGCAAATTAAAAAAATATACACACACACAGCCCTATGAGACCTGAGAAATCTTCCTGGCCAGTCCCCTCATTTCAGAGATGAAGATGCCAGGGTCGGGGAACTGCCCAAGTTTCCACGAACAACTGCTGAGCAGTGCAGGCATGGAACCCAAATTTCCTGAATCAAAAGGCCAGTGTTCCTCCTCTCAGAGTCAGAGCAGAGGGCAAATTCAGGACGGATTCAGGAGTCAGAGGAGGTGGGTTCGAATCCCACGCTTCCACCTGCCGAATGATTCTGGACAAGTTGCTTCTTTTCCCTGAGCCTCAGTTTTCTCATCTGTACAATGGAAACAGCAATGGTCCCCTGCAGAACTGCCCGGGAAGTCAGTGGAGTCACATCTGTCAAAAGCCCACCCTGCCCTTGCTCCTTCTAGTTCACTACATCTCCATGGTTACGCATGCCTCCAGGGTTACCGAGGCAAAGAACTAACAGGGCAATATCATTCTACATGCAGCATTTTCATTATCTTGTGAAAGCCATTACTAAGAACTTATTTGTTTCAGAACGAGTGTTATATTGCTCTCATAATTAAGAAAACCATGAAAGCTATTCATATTTTGGAAAAACTAACTAAGAAATTGACTCCATGTCAGCCTAAATAAGGAGAAATAAATAGGTATCTTCTCTGTCCACTGAAAGTTATGAGCATAAAGGGTTACAGGGAAAACGATAGCCAAATAAAACATCTCAACCCCGTCACTTGAATTTTGCAATGGGAACTACGTAAAGCTGATAAGGAAGGGTCTTCTCTAAGGAACTGTGGCATTTGGGTAGCATCCGTGCTAAAACATGAACTGGCCACACAACTAGGAAACAAACCAGACACCCGCGTGGTGCAGACCAGACTGCGCCGCTGCGGTCTGTTTAAAAGGCCAGCTGGAAGAACGGACTTTCCCGTGTGGTCACCAAGGAGATGAAGATGCAAGTCCGCTAATTTGTGCACTTGTGTGTGAGCCTCACATTCACTGTGGAAGAACCCTTTGGCTAGCTAAGCGACTTTTCATGTCGTCCTATTTATCAACCCCCAAAGAAAGACGGGGTCCCCCTTGACTGCAACCAGAGAAGGCTGCGATCAGGCCAGACTGCATTTAGCACCTGATCATCCTTCGTTTTTGACGTTTTTGACGTCACAGTTGGGGAGCAGTGAAGAGGGGAAGGAGCTGGAGTTGGGGGTGCTGAGGATGAGGACTCTGTACACGCCCAGTTTCCCGCCTATTTCCCCAGGGTCTGTTCTCCAGTAATTCCATAGGACCCCTCTCTTTCACAACGTGTGTGTGCAGAGGACGACCAATCAGCCAATCTTTCACCCAGAGCCATCCTGATTGTTCAGACCAAGAGGAGGAGGAAGAACCCACGTGCAGAGTGGTAGTTAAGAAAACTGCACTGGACTTTGAAAAATTTATCTGCCCATTTTCCCACTGAGAGATAACAGTGTCGCAAACAGACCTCGAGCTCTGGAGGCCAAGTGGCGGGGGTTTCTGTGGCCCTGGACCCCCAGGCATGAAGATCAACCACTTCAATTTCTCCTCTTCACCTACCAAAGAATTGTGTAATGAAGAGTCTGACTATTCCGAAGTAGACCTTCCTCCAATTGAAACGTGAGCTCACCAGTGACCTTGAGTACTCTAGATAGCGCCAATCCCTGTGGGCTTCATCAGCTCGGAGTGAACTGATGAGGCTGAGTAGCAGACCTCCTCTCAGGACAGAACCCCCCATTCCACAAAAGCAAGCCTGCCCAGGGAGCCAGCTGGCCTCTGTCCTGTCTGAAACCGACTACACTGCGCACAGCACAGACTGTAAACAGTTTACACATTCTTCCCTGACACAGCCCGACTCCTTGATCAGCTCAAACCCAGGCAGACCTGCTCAGTGTAGCTGGCCTGGTGTGTGGCCAGGACACGTTCCCCAGCCTCTAAATCTGTACTGCTTTCTCACCCACCCTTCCCTCCTTTGCGACAAGTTCTCTGGTCTACAAGCGAAGCTCTGGAAATGGGGGAGAGAGAGAGAGAGAGAGAGCGAGAGGTACTAAAATAATAAGGACATCAAATGGATAGGTATTCCAAATCTTGCACCAAGAAATCCGAAGAAAAACAAAAGGAAGGAACACCTAAAGCTGTCTAACACCACTGAGATAGCTTTTCATATGCCAAAGCAGAAACTAACTAAATGGATTCTGTTGCCCAGCAAGAACCAACGTCTGATCTGCACACAGTATCCCTCATATCCAGGAGGAGCTGAGGGCTTTGGGATGGGGCTGAGAAGTAACCAGACACAGCAGCCAATGCCTGTAACTTCATCACTCCACAACCCGATCCCTCAAAATCCAGATGATAAGCACATCCTTAAAATGGTCCCTAAAGCCAATGACCTGGGCTTTGGCACACTTTGAGAACTCGAGTGATTTCTGCATAGGCTCTGCCTCAAGCTCATTAGTGATTATGCGTAAAATGCGCCCTGCCTGGAGCACACAGAGGCTTTCAAATATGCCTCCCTAGTTACATAATACAAGCTTTGAAGGTGAGGACCCACACCATTTAGGCAGCAACTCATCGCCCCAGCCAAAGAAAGCAGAGCAGACACTTGGGAACTTACTTTGGGACCGCAGCCCAGGTCTTTTTTAACCGATAGATGGAATTGGACTGCAGCGCCGACACGATGGCCCGCAAGGAGGAAAAATTCTTCAGGATTCTGCATTCCTGTACGGAGGGTGATTAAAACATAAAAGGCATTTAAATATCAATAACACAGTGAGTTGGTCGTTTCCTGTTCCAGAGGTATCACAGCTGCTATGAATTCTTACCACCAAATAGGCAGCTGTATAAATACCGCACATCAAAAAGTGGCCCCTTACCCCCACCCCGGTTCACTGAAACACTTTATAGATTTTGGCACCGCGTGCTTGTTTTGCTCTCCTTTAATATATTTTGTACGTTGTTGTTACAGTTTTATAGTTTCCAGCTTCCCTAGTAAAAACAGGAATGGAGGTGAGCGTGCACAGCCGTGCTAGAGAAAGCAAACTTTCTTCTGCTGAAAGCGCACAGATGCCCGAAAAACACACATGAAAAACCACCGCATCCCTTAGACCCACAAAGCGAGCGGGGCAGCAGCCTCTTTGAGGTCAGATGGTATCGGGCATCTCATGACCAACCCGGAGAGGTGTACATAACTTGGCAATAAAAATTCACCACAACTTGAACTTTGGCTTTTATGTGCTTAGCCAGGAGGGAATATTTTTATACACATTCATTTAGTCTCAAATTGGCTTGTGCCACAAACATAAACATGCAAAAACACCTTGGTACTTCAGTGTTTCCAAAATAACTTGCACTTTTAAAATCTAATTCGTTCTTGGCAACGTCTTAAAACAAAATAGAAGGAGAACAGGAAGCATTCTGGACGTCACTTTGTGGGGAAGGCGAAAGGCTCCCTGACTCTGAAACTTAAGCAACCACAGGGAGCCGAGGGCCTCCGCAGGCGGTGGCCCTGGAGGCCAAGGCCTGCTGAACAAATGGCAGGGGGAGCAGAGCAGTCGGGGGGAGGGTCCCACGCCCGCCTGGCGTGGGGAAGGAGGCAACACGGGGGGAGTGGGCTACGCCTTCTGTCGAAGGAGACGCTTCATATGCAGGCATGTGGGAATGGGATCCAGCCACTGTTCACCATTAAGCGCGCTGCGCGAGCAGGGGTCGGCTTTGTGCAGAGCAGCTGGGGAGCTGAGGTCCCAGAGTGGCTGGGCACAAACGCACATTGCTTAAAAGACCGTTTCACAAAGTAATGCTAATCCTGAATATATGAAGGAAAAGCAGCGTTCTCTAATTTAGCATGCCGAATTCTGACCACTTAAAACTATGCCAAACAAACCCTCAAATATTTTCTTTAGAGTAAATGCCAAAGTACTTCACAAAAGTCATGCCCATTCTTTTTAAATGTCTGCATGCCTTCCCCTTACTTAGAGAGAGAAAGAGAGAGAGAAAGAGAGAGAAAGAAGGAGAGAGACACACAGCTCTGAATCACAGTCGGTCTGGAAACCGAGAGCATGGTTCAACGAAGGTTCAGAATCCAGAATCACGTTCTGGAAATCAGGAAACTTGCAATAAATAAAAGAACGCAGGCACAGATACTGCATGCACATTGTGACAAACATATGGAACGCATTATGCAGAAAGAGGCCGAAGCCAAGGGTTTCAAGGAGCAGAAAAGGCATCCGGCCTCGTTTCTAGAAAAGGAGGGCTCCTTCCAGGAGATAAGATACAAAAGGAAAAATGTAGTGGTGGGGCCAGTCCAAGCGATGTGGTCATATTTGGTCAGAAATTTTTTCTGTGTGTAAGATGATCAGTTTTCAAACATCCTCTCAATAAAAATTGACTGTGATCCTGATGCCAGAAAAGTGCAGTCGCTCTCGGCAGGCAGCCAGCGACGAGCCTAAGTCAGCAATGTGACTCCGCCAGGCGCAGGTGCTGTGCAGGAGGGAGCCGCTGTGTCGTGGCTCTCCATCCTGGGTCCTGCATCACCTACCCATGCGCGATGGTATCTGGAATACACTTCGAACTGTTCAACTCACATATCTTATTGTCACAGCAACGTGCAGTTTGTATTTAACTCTAGACCGAAAGGCATTGTGTGAGCCATGTTCTTGCACATACAGATGTTATATTCTTGCTACAGATTTTCTCAGCAGTTGAGTGGATCAGAGGTACACAGACTGTTTTCTTCTGAGGCACAGAGAAGGCTGCAAACGATACGGCATTAATGGCAAAAAGTGTTCTCTTATCATTCGGAGAAGACCAGAACAGTCTCATGCTCTCTGTCGCACTCCGTCAGAACTTCTTTTTGTAGCTCTTATTGAGAAATAAGCTCAACCCAGAAACGGAAAAATCAATAGTGCATGAGGTAGTCTTTGTTTCTTACCTTTTCCATGCACTAAAAAGTCTGTGGTAACCTAAAAACTCGAAAAAAGGCGAATTCTCTGGTACAATTATGGCCTTGTTCTTTAATTCGAGACTACTCAAAAGAATGTGAAAAAAGAGAAGGAATGTGAAATGTAAGCATTATGCCCCACAGATGGGGCTTAATGACATATATCTATATAATGAAATAAAAAAATGTGTTTCTGTTGAAGGGTCAGCCCAGAACATGGGTTAATGAGATATTTACAGGGTGGGGACCCAACAAAATGGAATTATTTTGGGGAGGACATGCCCCTTGTAGTACAGGCTTTCCCCTCTAGGTGAGTGTTCTAAGAACCCATCTGTATCAGTGTACCAGCAGGCGTTGTTGCGAGAGGCTGCATTTGGCTTCAGTGAATTTTTTTGAAGACGCTTTCAATGCGTTTGCCAATTTCATGATGGGTGGTTTAAGAGCTCACCTGCCCCCTCACGCTGAGTGCTTAGAAGTTTTTGACCAAAAATCGGCATGACCCCCATGCCCCACCCTTCCTATTCACCCAACCTCACACCAAGTGACTTTTTTTGTTTCCCTGGATGAGAAAAGTCCTCCAAGGGAAATGTTTTGCTGATGTGGAAGAGGTGAAACAAAAAACAGCAGAAGCACTAAAAGGCATCCAAATCAGTAAGTTCAAAAACTGTTTTGAGCAGTGGAAAAACCATCTCAATAGGCCTATTGCATCAAACGGAGAGAACCTGGCAGGTGACTGAGGTTCAAACATGTAAGAATAAACACACAGTTTCTTCTAAACATATTCCAGTGTGTTGGGGTCCCCCTCGTACATAATTATTATTTTTCAAAATTGTTTATTATATAGCTTTGGCTGATACAAGTTCTTCCACCTAAAAAATAAAATCTTCCCCAGTCTTTAAATACCGATAGTTGTATCTATTGTTCAAGTGAAATGCAAATGTCACCCTATTCACAAGCCTTCCTTGGCCAGCGGCCAGCGGCCAGCGTGGGCAGAGGGATTTCCCCTCCCTCCCACCCTGCAGCGTGGGGCTCCCCCGGCCGGCTCCTCTGCCCCTGGGGCTGAGACAGCTCCTGGACATCTGGGCTTCCTTGTTTGCCTGCAGGCTCCTGTGAGACCAAGTTCATTGTGCTCATCCTGTCTAGGTAACCGAAATACATAAAAATGTAGCTTACACACTTTTAGAAGTTCACAAAGTATTTGGTGACCACTGACTCAACACTGTCCACCTTTCTCGGTGATGAAGTAAGGCAATGATAAGGTCATATGGCATGCAAGCTGCTGATCCAGGGCGCCAGTCCAACTCGCAGCAAAATGTAATGCGGGCCCAGGAACAGACTCTGCCCCTCCCGCTGCAGATGGAGGACTCTCAGAGAAGCACCAGGTTAATGTGCAATCTCCCTATCTCAGTCCTTAAGAAACAAAGATTCGGGGTTCTGAGAAGGCACCGGCCCCGCAGGAAAGCGCAGTCTGTCCGACACTGCGGCCGCCAGTGTGTGTTTACTGAACGCAGGGCGGAACCGACAGCGTGATTACCAGGAAATCGCCGACAGGCTGTCTCAACCTGGAGGAGCAGCCTCGAGGGGCTCCGGGGCAAACAGAAGCAAGCAAGGAAAAACAGGGAAGAGGGGAAAGATAAATCACCTCCCAATTAAAGAAAGGCGACTTGCTTACTTCAGCAATAACAATGAACAAAACCCGAAGGGCCCTCGTACGCAGTCTTTCCATGGCCTTTCAACCAAACAGAAACGATCTGAACACAGGGATGAAGGAGCCTCTGGCATCTACTGAACACAAAGAATGCTTTTTGAAAAGACAATTACGTGAGCAATGTTAATCCACTTCTCGATGATTCTGGCTCTCTGCTGGGTCTTGAGCTCTTTGCCCCCCAGGATGGTGCTGACGACGCACTTGGTGAGGGTATTGAACTGGGAGATGGTGGCACGGATGGTGGGAGCCAAGTGCTTGTTCTCCTTCTTGTCCCGCTGAGACCAAATGCAGCCCAGGCAGTGGTGAGGCACGACTTTCTTGAAGAGTTGCTGGAACAAAAGAGGAATTCACTTCAGGGGCAACGCAGACATGGCCCGTGGCGAAGTGCGTCATCTGGGTCATCTGTGCACCGCTATTTTTTTTTTGAGTGGACAAAATAATCCTTTTCTACTTGATTTGCCTCATGGTGTTCATGTCAATAGACAAAAGTAAGTAATTAATAAATGAGCTGATCAGAAAAGCCCACATGTTCTTTCTAAACGTGCTCAACTGAAGAAATGAAACACAATGACCAAAAAAAAAAAATTAAAGCCCCAAAACACTTTGACTTTTCTGTCTCAAGGAAAGCCAAGTAAAAATCTATGCTATTAAATGTAAAAGTGATTAAGATTATTTTTGACCTCTCGCTTTGTAAGTTATATAAATCTCTAATCACTCTATTGTACACTGAAACTACTATAATATCGCATGTCAACTGGAACTGGAAAACATTAAAGATTATTTTGACCTCAAAATCGTGCCCACAGTGCTTTCTGGGCACTCCTGAGCATGAATGGTGTACGATACATATGAACGCTCAATGACCACTTGAAAAGTGACCCACTGAAGTACAATACATGCGACATTCATCAGTGTCACCATCTCACATTATTTAAAATGAAGAAGGTAAGAAGCATATGAAAGAAAAAGTTATTCAACCTAAAAGTCATACATAACCAATGACATTTTTCGTCTTCCTCTTATGCTATCACGTGGAACAACCACAAATTTGCTGAACAAATCAGATTCTCGTTTGCACAACAATTCACGATATTTAAGAGTTTATATAAAAAAGGGGGAGCACCAGGATTACTTTACGTTGGCATCTGTTGTACTGCTGAGCGTTTAATTGCCTGCTCACCAGATGGAAACTCTGCCACTTTTCATGCTGCTTCCTCCAAAGTGGTACGTGCAGAGGAGCCCAAACTATCATGATAATTCACAATGGTCCTTTTCTCTTTAACTGGTATTTACCAGCTGAGATCGAGCTACGAAATGTGGCTGACGTAATCAAATATGTACAGCTAAAAAAACACTCAGACTTCAAAGAAGCCTGAAAGCACGTGTGGAAATGAGCTGCCAGATACAGTCACATGTGGAGCTGGTGAATTTACTTCAACCTAACTTATACTTTGACCTTTGTGCAGTCCCCCAAGTAAATAGTTCAGATCTTGAAATATTTATGAGTTTAAAGGGGGAGAAATATCCATGGGATGGGGTAGATTTCGTTTCACCGGGATTAAAATTCTCATTCCTCTCTGTGCACTGAGCCAAGGAAAAAGCACCTTCGCCCTGAATTGCGAGAAGAGCTTAGGCCTGAATTATTCAGGTGATTGATTCAAGTCGCAGCTTCGCTCTGCATTTACAGGCATGGCCTCTCTCAAGGATTTGAGAAGACTTAAGTCACATGACCCCTGCCCTCCCCGGGGCCACCAGTACTGTTGCCCCCCAGGCTGCGAGCAGAAGCACGTCTGAGGCACAAAGAGAAGACGCACTGCATCCATGTAGGTCAGCTGCTCTGCCACGAGGTCCTCGGAGAAGCACGTGAACTCTGCGGACCCTCCGGTCTCCGGCTCCTCTTCCTCTTCCAGGCGGCAGGGCGTGGTGCTGGGGAACCCATCTGTGGATGGAGGGACAAAAGTTAGTCGTTTGGGGGGCCACTGTATATGACCCTGCCTATGCAGTCCAACCGAACTTTTCTTTCAGGAAGGAAAGGGCAAACCCTTCAGGAAACCCACAGGGAGAGAAGAGCAAGCAGAATGAATCTGAGCGGAACATGGGTTTTCACAAGCTCTTCCTGCTCGTCCTGTGACAGACCCTGGTCCCTAGGCCAAGGACAGGGCCAGGAGAGGCAAAGCCTGGAGAGAAGCAAAGCTGGGCTACATGCTGGGGGTTACCCTCATCTTGGGCTCCCCCAAACGCTCTGGTCACCTCAAGGACTAACCCAACTACTTCCTGAACCCCAAATATGCAATTCTTAATTACTGGGCCATTTACAACCAGAAACCTAGAAGGGCCAAATGTGAAGGGCAGGCCAGGCTCTGGGGAGTAAAATGGGCCAGTGTGGTGTCAGAAATGCTGATGGAAGTCCTTGGAAACCTCAAAAAGTCCTTGGAATTCTCCAAATGCTTGGAACAGCTTTCAGCTTCCACCTGAATCGAAATAGACATGAATGGGACAATCTCAACTAAATTCACCTGCAGCCTTATTACAGATAAGATCACCGATGAGCAAGTGACACAGGGCACGGGCGGAGGGAGCGAGTCACCCGCCCCGCACTCCCCGCCCCGGACTCCAGATCCAAAGCGGGAGGACTCAGCTCCCAGGCTGCAGGCTCCACGCTGGTGCATGTGACAGAGTGCACGTGACTCCCCAGCCTCCCTTCCCTGGAACCTTCCCCGGTCCCCGGGTGGTTTCCCAGGCTCGTCCCCCGTCACACTCCTTGCTCTCCTCTCTGTTCAGTCTGTTTGCATGGAAAAAACACCTGGCTCTATTCCGTTCCATCTTAGCAGAAATTTAAATGTGTCACGACTCCCCCGGAATGTGTACAACTTAGGGCTTTTCTCTCTTTCTTGTAGAATAAAAGACATCTAGGCACCGTGGATCACGTTGGGGTGGCCTTTTCTTAGTCTTCTAGGGGAAGGAGGGTGTCAAGAGTGGACCCTACATCGCTTGCCCTACTGGGGTGCCACGCAAGCACTCGCCACCTCTGGTGGCAGGTGTGTGGTTGGAGGCTGGCCCCTTCCTCAAGGAGCCAAAAGCACCGCCGTGAGTGGGAGTGGGTTGTGACTCGAGAAGGCAGGAGGGGCCGCTGCCTGCTCCAGAGTCTGGGACCCAGATAGGCCGAGAAAGCTGAGACCCCATGACTCCACCGCTGCTCCTCCACACGACCCTGGTACGCTTTCACTCCACGGAGGAATGAGACCTTGAAATCCCGAGCAAAGGTTCAGAACGGGCCTCTTGACCTTCTTGCTAGCGACTCCATAAATCTGCCTCCATCCCTCTGCAATGCAGAGCTGGCCCACTTCAGCCGAAGGGTGCAGGGCCTGCAAGGCTCCCCTTCTCGTTCATCCCACACCCCTAGAGCCGCCTGAGAGGGGCCCTGGCTGCTGCTGTGAGAGATTACGTGCTCCCCTCTCTCTGGGGCCTCGCCCCCTGTTTTTGCTTTCCACTCTCTTCCAGAGGCACGGAGGCAAAAAGCTGAAGCAAATTTCGCTTGTGAAAAACAAACAGGAGAGATGGTTGCTTTTGCCGGCATGAAACTGGGTGAGAAAAGGCATGGGAACCAAGCTCCTAAAACTCCTTTTCAGTTAATCATCAGAGTTCCGAGCTTTCTTGATAAAAATTTTTCCAAACTTACAAAACCTTCCTTCTTGGGGACTGCCTGCAGGCCTGTCCAAAGTCAGGGGCCCTCCCCGGCCCCTCTCCCGCCTGCCAAGTGAGCTCTGCCCTCGGTCCCGGGCAGGGACAATGAGCGACTGGTCCCACCGGTTCCCCAATTAGGCCGGGAGCCAGGGCAGCCCCAGGGGAGCGCTGGGCTCTCGCGCTGCGTTTCCCACTCCGGCACAAAGGCGGCGGGGGGGCCCCCGGAGGGAGCCGAGGCCGGCCGCTGGAGGGGAGCCCTGGCGATCAAACATTCCCGGCAGATGAAGTCATCGGAGATACGGGCACTTGGCAGGCAGCTTCCGATGATGCAACAGCATTTCCCCCTCTCCAGTCCCCAGGAGCACAGAAAATGCAACAGGTACTGTTTGGAATTTAAGGTTATTTTCTCTGGCGCTCAGGCAGCTTCCCTTATCGGCGTGGAGGAACCGTTCCCGGCGCCCCACTGAGGAAGTCGGGCGTCACTTCAGGGAAACGCCGGTCAGGGGCTCCAAGTGGGTCAGCTGCCATGGCAACCAGCGCCCAGCACGCCGGTGGGGGAGGAAAACCCCACGCCGAAAGCCCGTCCTGACCGCTTTCTGCCTGTCCTCAAAGCCCTCCGCAACCTGGCGGCTCTTCCTTTGTCCCCGAAATGAGGCAGTCAACTCCTCAAATAGGAAAAAACAACCGCAGAAACTTCCTCTGGTGAGGCCATTCGAGACTGGAAGTGACCGGCAGCCTGCCCTGGCGGGGGGCAGATTAAGGAGCCGGGGGAGAAACGCCTCCTCCCAGCTCCCCGGAGGGCAGGAGCGGGCTGGGGGTGGCTCCTTGCCTGCCGACGGTGGTGGCTGTTTGGGATGAGTTTCCCTGTGATGGAAGGGGCAGCCATCGGGCAGACACTCAGAGCAAATTCAGGTTCACAAGGACTGATAACAGGTCGTCCTCTCACTGTATTAGAGGAAACCCTAGAAAACTTCTTCGCTTCTCTCAGTCCCAGTTCCCTCACAGATGAAAGGAGGGAGCCGGGCTAGGTGGTCTTGAAAAGCCCCTCTGCTCCAAAACTTCAGGGCCCTGTAATCAGCTGTTTAATAACCCTGAGAACTTCCCACACCCACCACCACCTCCCCAGAGGCTTGGCCTTCAGAGGAAAGCCGAGCGCCCCTGTCTGTCACTCCGGTGTGGGGAGAACTCGCCCCCCACAGGGGGTTACAGGATCAGAGTCTAGCTTCTGTCCTGCGATCGAACAGGCACTCACTGTCAGTTTCCACTTCTTGCTTCTGGAACTGCTCAAGGAGATTCTGTGCTCTTCTCTCCGGGTCAGAGCCGGGCATCCTCTGTTTGAGATAATCCAGCAGCTTCTGCAAGCACGGGAAGTGAGGGGGCTCTCGGAAGTCCTCTGCGCATTGGTCCAGCCAGGCCCTGAGGATGGAGGCGATGGCGCTGAAAGAGAGAGAGGCAGAGAGTCACTGCACCCCTCTGGCTGAGGGACCGGGGATGAGCCCGGGCACCCAGGGGCTCCCTGGGCACAGCCCGGGCCCCAGCGGGCAGGTGGTCAGCAGAGAATTCACCTAAAAGTTCCTGGCAACGTTCATGGAATTAAGGCACTTGAAAACAAGCTGACTACATTTTATTATTTTAAGCGGTGGTTGAGGACCAGGAGAAAGATTGATAATTTTTTTTTTTAAAAAGGACTCTAATCTTTGGAAAAAGCCATATGGGACAGAAAAAGACGTGCAGAAGGAGACTTAGTGAGTCTTGAAGCAACTTCAAAGCAGCCTGCGCACAGGGAAACCGCCTCCAATTCTGGACTGGCTCCAGTCGGAGACCACAAAACCTACGCTCCTAGCGTTTCAGGGCTTAACTGCCTGGAAATCCCGCTGATGAAAGGAAGTGCCGAGGTCTGGAAAAGATAAATGCACACACTGAATTTGCAAAGATCACCAGGGTTTCAACGTAAGAACCAAGTATGTCCTCACAAAATTATCCTTTTGTTCCTCATGTTACAGGAGAAGCAGGTGTTTCACGTGATGCGAGCAGAGAAGTTCGGTTTCGAAAGGCAAAGGGGGACAACTGGGGACACAGAGCCCTTGTGAAGGTGACTGGGGCGAAACAAGGTCCAGGACACACAGACAGGGGCCGCTGTGTGTTCCCAGCTCTCTCGGGACGTCGTACTTAGAACGTGCATGTGCGATGCTGTCTCCAGGTGGGGGGGCGGCCCCTCGCCCGGTGGGAGAGACAAACAGCTGGCTGACACAAAGGGTAACGAGTTTCGAGTGCTTCGCAGTCAAAGAAGACTCCACGGCCAAGCCCGGCCCACGCTGGGCTGTGGCCCCTGGAGAACGCAGTTCCTGGCCCCAGTAACCACCAGCACCCCGACAGCCCCAGCACGCTCACTGATGACAGGCGGCCAGAGAAGACGGCAGGAACCGTGAATTAGCCAGGGCACGTTTTATTGACAGAGAAATGATGCTTCATTGTAGCTAAGGACCTATGTGGACAAAATTTTCAGCTGAAAAAAAATTTTTTTAAAGATTTTATTTATTTATTTTTAGAGAGGGAAGGGAGGGAGAAAGAGAGAGAGAGAGAGAAACATCAATGTGCGGTTGCTGGGGGCCATGGCCTGCAACCCAGGCATGTATCCTGACTGGGAATCGAACCTGCGACACTTTGGTTCGCAGCCCGAGCTCAGTCCACTGAGCTACGCCAGCCAGGGCCAGCTGAAAAAAATTTTTAATTATTATCTAATTATACTTCAAACAAATTTCTTATTTTAATGAACAAACCTTAAAGAGGCTAAAAGGTAGTACCACCCACATGTGTGGGACTGCAGGCTGGGCTCTCCCAGGTGCCTCTGAACTTCCCGTGTCCCACTTTCCTAGTGTTACGGTCAAGGCCTGAACACGACAGGCGCCAATTTAATGCTTAATTTTTGGAATTGAAATCCAAACAGAAGAAACATAAATTTGCTCACTGTTTTCACTGGAATGGATACTGTTGTTTCACTAAGGTGAACACGAAGGCATTTGGAACTGCACTATTCACATATCAGTATCACAAATAGGTAGCACAAAACCATCAGGTAAAAGTTGGCATTTCAAACCATAGAAGCAACTCAATATTCTCCAAATTATAGTCTGGATTAAATAAAAAGATACACAAAAGTTTCACTCCTTTCCAGAGTGCTAGAAGAAATTAATCTTGGCCCTGAGATTAATTGAAAACATGAGGAAGATGAAATTCAAGAACCTCTAGTCGGCGAACCGTCAGTATTCGGCTCACTGGTTATGTCGTCTGTTATGTATGTATCGGTGTTTCTGTCCCCTCAGATTCCCGTGTTGGAGCCCCCACACCCAAACCGATGGTCTTCTGCTTTTTGAGAGCCCACACATAGACTGATCATTTCCCCTCTCCTCACAAAAACCAAACACCAGAAATTAGAAAAGAAAACGATGAAGAGGCATTCTAGTATTTCATTTTTATAAGGAATGCGACTCTCTCTATGAATTTCCCTCATTCCCGACGAGCAGTGAGCCTCGAGCCGTGGCAGGCACACAGGCGGGGTGATGGCGTAGAACCAAGAAAACTTGGAGTTCTCGCCCATCGTGTTGACTCTCACAGAACAGCCCTGCTCTTCTCGAAAGACGGATGAATTAAGTTAAGCAGTACTACTAACTCAGCTAATATTTCTTAACATTTCAGTGAGAGCATACTTTTCTAATGACGCTGTTGGAAATACAGGTGAGGAGGGATAATAATCCACATTACACGATAAAAATCACCAGCATCCACCTGAGAAAGAGCCCAGCAACCCAGTGACCCTGGTGACCCCTCAGAGCTTCGTAAGTGACCAAGAAACCCAGGCAGACATCAGAGTCACAGGTAAAGAGACGTATAAACTAAATTAATATATCTCGTACTCCTTGACCCCCCATGTTATTTTTAAGATTATAAAACTAATCATTTATTGACAAAGGTAGATACTACAAATGTGTGTAAACTGAAACAGTGAAATATCTACTTCCCCTTCTTCTAACTCCATTCCTGTGAACTGGAGTACACTCTCTCAGACTTTTCTATGGAGACGCACACAAACACACATCTATTTAAATAGAGTATGTATATACAAACCCACAGGGCTTCCCCCCACCGAACAGCACGTACAGTCACCTCTCTACTCTCTACCTCTAGACCTGTCCGTCTCTCAGGGCTAGACGGCGTCACCACACGGATGCACCGTGATCAATATAAGCATTCTTCCGCTGGTGTGCAAGTATCGAAGTTGTTTTTCGGTCCTCACCGTTACACACAACTGCGAAACGTGTATCCCTGTTTGCATCTCTGGGCACCTGTGTGTTTCTAAGGGGTGCATTATAAAGAAGGGAACTCCTGGAAAGCCGCAGCCTCATAGGCCTGCTTTGTAGAGGAACCTACTTAGTTCCGATTGGACAGAAGTGCAAAATGTGTCCCCCGCATCTCCTGGTTGAAGCCAGCTCTGGTCATCAACTCATTGTATCCTTCGTGACCACGCCATTCCCCCAGCTGAGCCTGAGAGGGCTCTGGAAGGTCACTGCAAACCCAGACACTGAATAAGCTAGAATGAGCATTTTCACACAGGAGAAAAATGAAGGGGGATGAGGAAGAAGAAAGAAGAGAAGGGAAAGGCGTGCCCGATCGGCACAACACAGCGCAAAGCAGAGCCCTGCCCTCCCATCGGCAGAGTGTTTTTCAGGATGCCCGGCGGGGGGAGGGAGAGGCTTTCTGGAAAGTCCCAGACAAGGGCCCAAAGCTCACAGTAGCTTCGTGTCTGCCGGTCCTGGGAAGAAACTTTCCGTTCCTGATAGACTAAGAAGCAGATGAAATGTGAACTTGTAAGATTTCAAAAAAGGAGAGCGACATCACACAGCCGTGAGAGAAACCACAGGGCTACTGGCCAATGGCTTCTTCATCTCGGCCTCTTGGTTCCGCTCCGAGATCCAATGCACACACGAGCCAGATCTGGTTAGTTAGGGGGATGCGAGGAGCTTCACCACAGAAGGGAAATCCTGGGTTTGAGCCACGAACTTACAGGCAAGGTGTGACTGTTAAACCAGAGAGGCCACCCGGCTCTGCACGGGAATGGGAACGGGGCCTGGAGAAGCAAGGCCGATGCCCACCCTAGCGGAGCCCCTGTGAGCAAAGGGAACTGGACAGGCCCCTCAACTCCACGATCCGGAGCGGAGACACAATAACACCTGCCTCATCCCCCTGGCACGGACCCGGTGTGATTTCCAGTTACACAGTTATCAGTAAGGACATTTGGAGGTCATCCGGAGAGAAAGCAGTCTTCAAACTACTTGCCATAAGCCACACAAGGAAGGGACTGAAGAAAGGTTAAAATGGCTCAGTGAAAACCAACCAGCACTCACGGACATCAACCCAAAGAATGTGCCACCTCTCCTGGAAAGAAGGATGCAGACCACCTACCCTGCTACCACTCACATTGCTGTAGGCCTGCTGGAGGCAAAGAGTCACCGAGGACAAGGGCCACCCCCAGCCCCAACCACACCCCGTCCCCAGGCATCCTGCATAGGACAGATCAACTCAGAGACATCAAACTACAGCACAAACTGCAGGACATGATTCTTCAGTGACTTGTGAAGACTGAAGAAGTAATTTCTGAAAGCAAACGGGAAGATTAAGACTGTGATGTAGCCTCCACTCAGGAAGGGGACAAGCCAGCTCACAACCTCCTTTTCCGAAGCGCACTCCGGTGGCTCACAGAGCAAATGCCTCCGTCCCTGGGGAGGCGGACATCTGAGTGAGCAGGTTGGGTGTGTGGCCAGGGGCAGGCAGGGGGCCAAACTCCACAGCAGAAGGGACGACCAGGGCTGCTCTTTCTACCTCCCGCATTCTTGGCAACGCGCAAAGCTTTGGAGTACGTGAGCCTTCCCCAACCTACGGCAGGTTTACTGGGGGAAGGAGGACGTGCCAGACGCTGACCTGTGGAACTGGCTGAGATGCTTCCTTCCAAGAAAACAGATCTCTGGGGGGGGGGGGGGGGGTTAACTCACTGATTAAACTGACACTTACCGGGTGCCCTTTATCTTCCCTGTTCACAAAAACTATCTGTGTGGTGTCCGTCACGACAGGAGACTCTAGGGACCCCTAGAAGGGTTTACCTGCGGGAAGACCTAGTCTAGTCAGGGCTTCAGCGAGCGCTTCCCCGAGGGGAGAATGCTAAAGCTGAGATGTGAAGGGTAAGGAAGAGTTAGCAGGGTGAAGACTGGGGCGAGGGCCAAGCCAAGGTCCTGAGGTGAGAGAGAGCGAAACACTCCAAAGGGACATAGGGACCTGTGTAAAGAAAAGAGAGAAGCCCTGGCTGGCATAGCTCAGTGGATTGAGTGAGGGCTGCAAACCAAAGTGTCGCAGGTTCGATTCCCAGTCAGGGTACATGCCTGGGTTGCAGGTCATGACCCCCAGCAACCGTACATTGATGTTTCTCTCTCTCTCTCTTAATCTCCCTCCCTTCCCTTGCTAAAAATAAAATAAATTTAAAGAATCTTTTAAAAAAAGAACAGAGAGAGAGGGGAAGTATAAATCATGATGAGATTTGCTACACTTATTTGATTTCCCAGCCAAGTAGAAATCATACTGAGTGGTAACTGGTTGGAAATAATAGGTAGATGACTCAGCCGAGAGGTAGAAGAAAACAGTGCAAACGTTTAGCCACGCCCGGGCCTTCAACGTGGAGCAGGGGAGCTGAGGTGCGCACTGAGGCTGCTGTTATGCTCAGACCACAGGTTTTTAATGCAGATTTTTTAGGTAAATGGATTAAATCATCAAAAATCCCACGGGCAGTAAAGTACTCTAGAATTGATAAAATGTTTAACTAAAAAACACTTTAGGTATGAAGTCATCTTTCCCATAGTTTGTATGTAACCTCCAAGGCAAGAAGTAGGATTAGGGAGTAAAAGATAGAAAACTGTACTGCAACAACAATTAAAATAAAAAATTAAACATTAAAAAAGGGGGGAAAAAGAAGTAGGATTACAAAAGGAATCGCTCTGTCCATTCAGAGCTCTTTTCCCTCCCCTGAAATCTATTGAAGACAATAATTTGTTACTCGATCATCAGCAGAAGATAAGACGTGAAACACTTTTTCAAAGGCAGCAAAATGTCTTTCTATTTTAGAGTACTCTCCAAGAATCGGTTCCTAATATTGAAGATCTACATGGCGGGTCCTTGGAAGCAACGTGGCCTGTGACGCTGCCACACCCTGAGGGCACCCTGAGGGGGGAGCCAATGTGCTGTGTCCTTCAGGGACAAAGCAGCAACATACACCTTGGCAGTGACTCTGAGCCGGACCTTCCACCTTGTTCTCCTGCTCCCAGTCTTCTAGTCTCGGGGAAGACTGCAGACAGAGGCTGCCCCTGAGACCCCTGGCTGGACAGTGCTCCCTGTGAGGAAGCACAAAGGGAGGCACAGAGAGTGTTTTCTTCTGAAGAAGCCAAGAACGGATGGAAACGTCATCATCTGAAGGTGTCAGGTCATCTCGTAGTGCTTTCCTGTACTTTCCGTTGTACATTTTGGTCTGAGCGGCGAGTGGGGATTAGAAGACCGGGAGGGAAGTGAAAGGGCCATGACGAGAAGCCCAGGCAGATGAATGCCAGCCAAGCCACAGTGAGAGCGGGGCACCAGGAGGCAAGCACAGGGCGCAGGACCCGTGAGGGGCCGTGGGGCAGTCAGAGGAGAGACACAGCTCCCCCCGGCCAGGACAAGGAAGGACAGGACTGTGATAGGAAGGACATCAGAAACACCAGTGAATAGGGAGAAGGGCCAGAGGAGGAGGAGGTGAGCCCGGAACCAGTTACCCAGGGTCCAGGGTATTTACACACCTGTCGTTCATTCCCAAACCACATGGGCAGGCCTGGCATCTGAAGGTGAATTTATAGAAATTGAAGAAAATTACTGTGCAGAGACTTAACTCTGTATCAGCAAACCATAATACTCACTGTATCAGTGACTGCATTCCATTAGAAAAGGACAAAACTAACCTGGCTCCTAGGTGCCCACTTTTGTGAGAACTATAGCCCCTGCTGCTACACAGTCTCTGGAGTTAGACCAGCTGGAATCCTGGTTCGACGGCTCACTAGCTGTGCCCGAACCTCTTTCGGCCTCAGCTGCCTAATCCATAGAATGGGATAATAACGCATTGCTCCTTACAGAGTTATCGTGAAGCCCGAAAAGGACAATACATGTAAAGTATTTAGACTAGTCACTAGGACATAGTGAATACTCAAAAAACATTAGCCACACACACACACACGTATGTATGTATGTATGTATGTATGTATTTTTTAATTGCTGTCTGTGGGACTAGGGCTAAAGTCAAAAGGAACTACACACAGGCTCCACAATGGAGTTGGTAAAAGCTGTGTCCTACTGTGTAATTAACAATTCCGACACTGCCATGCACGTCCCCTGGAACTGAACAGCTTAATGAATGATGGCAGGTGGGAGAGGCCAGTTTTCTCACTGTTGGAGGGGAGTTTACAAATAGGCCAGGGGAGGAGGCTAGAATGATCCTTGTGGTAATGGATTAGAGTTGGAAACATCCTTAAGAACTCCTGGTTAACACAATATAGATCCTGATGATTATACACAGAAACATTTATAATATATGCATTTACGTTAGTCGTATGCACATATATTTCCGAGCCATGTCAGCTGTGGGGGGCTGAAAGTGAGTGGCACCTGTTAGCAACGAGCACACCTCGTACCCAGATCCTGGTTTCTAATACCAGCCCCTAATGAAAGAACCAGGTCTCCTTGAAGAAACGGCTGATTTTAGGCCTGGGGTAAAAAATACACAAGATGAGACTAGAGTATATTGTAGTGCCATAAAGTACAGGAGGACTCAAAGAGAGGGGGGGGGGGGGGAAGCAGCCACGGTGACAGGAATGTGTCCAAGTGACACAGGAATCAACCAAAAGGGCTCCTGATGGCCAAAGCGGGAGGAATCTGAGCCACGAAGTAAATCAAGTAGCAATGTATTAGAACCCAAATGTAACATAAATATCTGTGAGTCCACACTGATTTAAATAAGTGACTAAATAAATTAATAAGTGGGGAAGACACATCTCCCATGCAGAAGTTTTCCAAATAAATTAGACCCTTCACCCTGAAAGAGGGGGAACATAACTCCCCACTCCTGAAATGTGGGTTGTGCATGGTGGCTTCCTTCCCAACAACACAGAGTGAAAAGGGAGGACAAAAGAAGATGTTTTCCGTGGAGAAATCTGAAAAAGGCCACTTCAGCCAGGCGGTCAAGGCCAACATCAGCAGCCATCAACCATGCGGGGAGTCCCATGACCATGCCTGTCTTCAGGGGCATCGGGGGTGATCATTTAATATTCGCCCAGAGGAACAGGGGAGCCGGAATACTGGTAAAAAACCACGTGGTACTCAACCAGGCTTTTAGGTGTCACGTCAAAGTAGAACTTGTCTTTGAAACTCTAAAAAAAAATCATGCCGACAGCACACATGCTTGATATCATGTGATTAGAATGGCGTTTTATCTGATATTCCTCTCGAAGCCTCATAAAGTCAGTCTAGTTATGAGAAAAGTATCAGTCCAATTATGAGAAAAATTCTAATAAAGAAGCATCCCATAACGTGCCTGACCAGTACTCATCAGAACCATTAAGGTCATCAAAACCGAAAAAGTCTGAGAAACTGTCACAGCCGAGGGACGTCCAGGGAGACATGACAACTAAATGTCACGTGGTGTCCTGGTGAGATCCTGGGGCAGAAAGATGCAATTAGGTAAAAGGTAAGGAAGCTGACCAAGTGTGGACTGTAGTTAATAATGTATCAACATTGGTTCATTTATTAAAATGAATGAACTACACTAACGTTAGAAAAACAGGGGAAACTGGGAGGGAGACATACGGGAACTCTGTACTAGCTGCTCAATTTTTTATGTAAATATAAAACAGTTGTTAAAAAACTCTTCATTTAAAAAAATGGATGAACAAGAGGATCCAGCCTAAGTCCTTCAGAGCAATATTCTCATTTTTATCATGAGGAAAGAAGTGGAGGCCACAAGGTGTGGAGGTTAAGGCCTGGGTGAAGTCCCAGATCTGTCACTTGTCCACTGGGCGGCCTCGGACGGACGAGCTCCTTAACCTCGCCACGTCTCAGAGTCCTCGCCTGTAACGCAGGACTATCCACACGTACATGTAGCATGAGACTACTAAAGGATATACTGTACTCACTCCCCAGCACTGTTTTTCAGGGGCCTCGACAACTCTTTATTCTGCAGTTGTGCACAGTCTGAGAAGGGAGTTTTCATGTCACGCACAGGGCTCTAATGAGAACCTCGCAGAGGCTGTCTCTAGTCGCCCCCGTTAGCGTGGAGTGTCCGTCGGCGAGGACAGACGCTACGGGCACCCAGAACAGGAAGCAGGCTCCCAGGCGGACGGCCTGCCCCATCTGGCCTTCCTTCTTGCTCCACATCCCGCCGCCACCTCCTTCCCCAGGAAACAAGCCCAGCTTCCACTTCCCTAACAGCTGTTGGGAGGCCTTGCTGGTGCTGTTCATTCAATAATAAAGCCCAGGAAAATAACCTAGAGTAACGGAAATAATCCCAAAATAAAAGACCTCTGAGTGCTCACAAGCTAAAATATCAGTCACAATACTGATACTACAACCTAGTTCGAGCACATCTGTCTGCAGCCCTATTACTGTGACACAGGCAGATGGGGAAAACCTTGAGCATCTGAGATCCCAATGTTCTTTGTGAAATGTTAGCCCTGAGCCCTGGTTGATGTGTTTCAGTGGACTGAGCACAGGCCTGAGATCCCAAAAGTCGCCAGTTCGATTCCCAGTCTGGGCATGTTCCTGGGCTGCAGGCCAGGTCCCCAGCTGGGGGCGTGTGAGAGACAGCCAACCTCACACATTGGCCCGTTGATGCATCTCTCCCTCTCTTCCTCTCTCCCTACCCCTCTCTCTAAAAGTAAATAAAAATCTTTAAATACAGGCATGCGAGCAAAATGGTGAGAAGCCCAGGTCTTGGAGTCAGCTGGACCTGAATTCAAACACCAGCTGCTCGGTCTCAAAGTGCACCCCCCTGCTGGAGCCTCGGTGTACACGCCGCTGGAGTGAGGGCAGTATCGCACAGCCCACCTCCGACGGTAGAAGGGGGTATGAGGGCCTGGCAGGATGCCTGGGACCGTGAGCGCGGCACAGGCTCTCAGCCCGCGGTGGCGGCCAGCGTGGTGCTGACGGTTCTCATCCTCCTCGTCATCCAGGAGGCCGCAGGGCGGAGCAAGCGACAGAGTCTGTTTGTGAGGTCTGTGTGCCGTCGTCTGCCATGCAGAAAACTCCAGGAGATTCTCGGGTAACTGTGTTTCTTCTGTTTGTATCAACGCTGCTACACTCCTCCTTCGTTGTGAGAAAAGCAGTTTCTGCTTGGAAGCCTGCTCTCTCCCCTTAAACGCACGCTGTTGATCAGAGAGTTCAATGACTTCTAAAACTGCCATTTCTAGTTTTCTTTTTCCAGTATGGATAAAGACAATATCAAGTTTTTTTATGTGGCATGTGACTTGTCCATTTCTTCTTTTGTTTTTGTAAACTTAGACTTTTTAAAAATATTCTTTTCGCATTATAGCCTTTAATTCCCGAAATATGGAGTTTCACATCTCATTTTGCTCTATTCTTCAACCCTCTTTCTCACAACTTTTTCACATTTTTGTCACAACTACTAAGATTAATTTCGATTGCTTTCTTAGAGTATTTGAATTTGCTGGAGTGAATGAATATTGGCTGCAAACTCTCTGGGAAGATTTCTAAATACTTTCCACTGTAAAGTCTCTCAGGCATTAAAGAATCACAGCCAACTTTCTTTATAACTCATCTCCCTTTTCTCTAAAGTGTTTCCACTGTCTTGGATAACTACCGTGTATAGGATTCTCTACCGGTGACTGAAACCCGGTGTCCGGGTTTACCGCTGGTGGGGAAGGATTACAGGGATGCCACTGATGTCACACAACCTGGGTGTGCGGAGGTGAAAGCGCAAGGATTCCCACAGTCCGAGGCACTGCGGTGGTAAAGACTCTGAGAAAACAAAAGGCGGCCGTCTCGGGGCAAGTGAGGAACATCAAAGAAAGCGAACCAGAAGTGATTTCCACATTACAGTGGCTGTTAAAGAAAATAAGGAAAAAAGTGTCATTTCCTGAGGAGTTTCAAACCTCTTTAAGTAAAGTCACATGTCCGGATATTCTGATCTCGGCTCTGTTTCGGAGCGTGGAGATGGATGGTGTTCAGGCTCCACGTGGAGAGAGTCCCTTCTTCACACTCCCCTCGCTTCTGAAGTCAAGGACGGTGACCAGTCTGCACTAGGAAAAGCTTCTTTTTCCCAGCTGGTTCATTTCATTACGCTTTTCTTATTGCTAAATATGTGCATTGATTTTAGAGAGGAAGGAAGAGAGAGGGAGGGAGAGACATCGATGTGAGAGAGAAACATCGACTGATTGCCTCCATGTGCACCCTGACTGGGGATCGAACCCACAACCTAAGTACGCGCCCTGACCCGGAATTGGTTTACTGCCCTAAATAGACAGCATTTTGTCGTGTGAAAACGCCATCAGGGAGGAGGAAAAGGGTACAGGTGGAATGAGCATGGGCAGAGATGTTTCCTTCTGTCCCAGGAAGTGAGTTCCTGATTTTCCGACAGTGGCAACTTCAGGGATGGTGGAAACAAACACGATAGGCCAGTCTAATGCACTAACGTCAGAAGTCACTGGGTGTCGAGGACTCCAACGTCTAGAAGGAATCCTTGGAAGTCAGATTCCTTGCAATAGAAGGGATTCTTGTTTCAGCCAGAGAACTTGAAAGGTTCCCAAGATTGCATAAAGCTGGCATGGGCATGCTCAGGGCTGGAACCACGGGTGGAGGTCAGGGCACAATCTGATTCTTTCCGAAGCGCATGAAGAACACCAGTCGCTTGTGGGCCAAGACACCAGAAATCAATCTTGCATCCGGACTCGTTTCATCTGTATTTCCTCTGTTTCCTTCTTTTAGGTTCTCTTATCCTCTATGCGGTTGATTAGATCCATATTTAGACGTACAGGAAAGACTGGCATCTTGGGACTTAGGAGCCTGTATAAAATGTAAGCCTTGCTCTATGCTTTACAGCAACAACTGAAAACCCAACAATCCCTGAGCATTTTCCTGTCCGTGGTTAAACCCCACAGTGACTCCCCATCCCTAAAACTCGCCAAAACCAAAGGCAACTGCCCTAAAGCAGGATGTTTACTTCTTCCTGCCGTCTGTTTCCCACCTGAAATCACAAGAAGACAGATTCACAGCAAAGGAAAACAGTGGGCATTTTGCCACTCCTTGTCTTACCATAGTGCGCAGTTGTGAGGTCACGATCAATAACAAGTGAATCAAAGCCTCTATTTGTCCTCCTAGTTTACCAAAGCTGGTTACATAGCCTTTCCACCCAAGAAAAGCAGTTAAGGGTGCTTCTCAAAAAGTCAATATAATATTTGGACTACATCTCTGTTTCTGATACTCATTTTCATTTTAAAAAAGCTAAAAAGAAAGCTAAATAAATGTTACCCTATACAGACACCATTGAACTTGAAAGGGCCTCAGAACCCACATATTCCAAGCACTCATTTTTCAGGTAAAAACCTGAAATGGAGAAGTAAAGTGACACGGTCACAGGGCTGGTGGTGACAGAGTGATTGAGGGAGCTCTTGAACCCCAAGTCCTCCAGGCCCCTCCCCCAGGGCCGGTCACCTTCCACCGTCCCACAGTGGGCTCCTGGGCCACCTCAGCGCTTGATTCTCCTAATTACAAGAAGGGACATGAATAAATACATTGCCAAATACGCACGGCCCTGTTCTTGCACGTGGCTGGAGAGTCATAAGGACTCGGGGGTGCGGCCTCATGTCCACACAGCTGGGTTTCTTCCCCGGGCACTGGGGATGGGTCGGGTCAGGGAATTCTCTGCTGGGATCGGGGGCGCACCTTGTGCATTGTAGGGTGACTCACAGCGACCCTGGCCTCGGCCCACTAGATGCCAAACACATCCCCACTCCGAGTTGAAACCCAAGTTTCTCCAGATGTTGCCAAACGTCTTCTGAGGGCGAAACGCCCCATTGAGAACCACCCTGTCGCCACACCCGCTCCGCATTTATCGGCCCTCAGGAAGCCTTCCCTCGCCAGACGCCAGAACGCAGGGGCTTCCTCTCTGTCACCTGTGGGACAGAGACAGGGCTCCCCTGACTGCCCCTCGGGAGGACAAAGCAGGGACCCCAGCCAGTCAAAAAAGGATCAGGACAAGGGCACGTTTAGAGAAAGAGCAAAAAGCTAATGGTGAAGTGAGATGAAGCATAACAGAAGGAGCTCGGGGACAGCAGGGACACGGCAGAACGGGGAATGGAAGGAAAGAAGAGGCCAGAAGACACAGGGGTTAGCATTCCGGTATCTGCAGGACACAGCTACCCATTATCAGATGAAGTGGCATGTTCTCATCAGGCGTAATTTTTTTAAAAGGCAACTCAGTCTGAGAAAAAGGGTCAAGAACTTTCTCCCAATTCACTGCGCGGCCTCGGGAAAGGACCATTGTCCCCAGATGACGGAGTCCTGGGGGAGTTCTGTGTGAAGCTCTTTGTTAAGGCCTGGTGTGCTTAAGGCCGTAAAGCCCTTTAAAACAGCTTACCCTGGAGTTCCGCCCACTTACTGTTCCCGGGGCACAATGACTCTGAACCAAGTTCTGTAACAACAGGCCTTTGAAATAACACAACTCTTCCCAGCCAGGGTACAAATCGATTCTCTTTAACTACTACTTCCCAGAAACCTAGTTAATCTCAAACACCCCCCAGGGAACAGAAAAGCTCTGGGTATTTTTTGGCTGGTTCTCTCCTTGGGGTGTGCAGGTGGCTAGTTGAATGGAAGCTCTAGATGTGACCTGATTCCAAAATATGTGGATAACAACACACGTATTTCTGAATCGGGTCAAGGTAACATTGAACAAGCCTCTGACCTCTCGACTCTCACAGTACCTCCCCTCCCGCATATGCTGAAAAAGATGCATTAGAACAAGGTTCTTTTTAAAAATGTATCATCATCGTTAGTTCTCATGGAAAAACCAAGTTAACAACAACAGCAACAAAACCCCTCTGACCCTACGATGGGGAACTTTAAAGTATGCAGGAGTCACTTGAGGGTATTGTGAAAATGCAGATTCTAATCCGGGTCTGGGGTGGGGCCCCGAGATTCCACATTTCTTTCTTTTTTTAAGATTTTATTTATTTATTTTTAGAGAGGGAAGGGAAGGAAGGGGGAGGGGAGAGGGGGAGAGAGAGAGAGAGAGAGAGAGAGAGAGAGAGAGAGAGAGAGAGATATCAATGTGTGGTTGCTGGGGGCCGTGGCCTGTAACCTAGGCATGTACCCTGACTGGGAATCGAACCTGCGACACTTTGGTTCGCAGCCCGAACTCAATCCACTGAGCTATGCCAGCCAGGGCCTTCCACATTTCTAACAAGCTCCCCAGCGGTGCTGAAACTGTTGGTCCGTGGTCACACTTTGAATAAGAAGGCACTAAGTCTAAGCCGTTCTCCAGAATCATCTATTTCATATTACTGATTACTGAACTCCTGGCCAAGCGTCCTGGAGCTGACCGTCCACTGCCTGCCCACCAAGGAAAGTCCACATTCTCTCGGGAGAAAGTGAAGCCCTTCATGCCACAGCCCCATCCGGCTTCAGCTCCACCGACCCCCTTCACCCCACCCTGTGTAGTGTGAAGCGGCCACACCGATTCTGTGTTGTCCCCTGAAAGGTCATGGACACTGCCTGTCCCCGGTTTGGTCCCACTGTTCCCTCTGCCTGGGTGGCTCTACCACCAACATCTTCACACACCCCCGCTGTGGGGCCTGCCTCAGACATCACCTCCAAGGAGCCTCCCCCAAGCCCTCCAGGAAAAAAGCATGGGTTCTACTCGCCACACCTTGCACTTGGCATTCAAACGTCTATACTGGTGCATCTGGTTTTCTGGAAAGTTACAGCCCATCCAAGAAAAGATAAAACTACCTACAGCCTATTTGGGGAGTTAAAAAGACAGTTTCCAACCTTCACATCCCTGGGTTCAGGAGAAAGAGTCCCTCGGTCAATCCTCTGAGTTAAAGCTTCCATGGGATTCCTTCCTGCACTGTGGCCCCCACGTGAGCACTCACCACCGGTGTTTCAGGCGCCCTGACGAATGTCCCGTCTACGCAGGAACACCGCTGCTACAGCGGTGGCCCCACCCCCGCACCACGGATTTTTCCTGAGTGCCTCCGAGATCATTCTCATCAGCATAAACTATCTTCCATTGTAAAAAACAAACGTAATAAACGCCCCTGCACCCAGACCATTCTCCATCCCATTTCTCTGTTCCCCTTTATAGCAAAACTACTCCCCAAAGTTGTCAAAGTCGCCATCCCTACTTCCTCCCTTTCCATCCTCTCTTAACCCACATCTGCGAGGGGTCGAAGAGCTGCAAGCGCAATGGGGAACTTCCCAGACTCCTCTCACTTGATCTGCGGGCGGCAGCAGCCCTAGCTGCTCGCTCCTCACCCCCTAAACCCCCCCTTTGCTTGTCATCTGGAACATGACCTCTTTCTTCCCCTTCCTGCCAGCTGCTCTGCTCCAGCCTCCTCTGCCGGACCCTCTCCTTCCCTGACTCTAAACACTGGACAGAAGCAAAGCTTTGGTTCAGCGCTGCCGGGTCACAAAGCCCCGTCCTGCCGCCCCACCTGAATCTAACTGCCCACCTACTTCTCGGAGCCTCTCCCCTCTCTGTCTGCCTTTCGTCCCCAGGGGTCACATGCAGTCCCACAGCTTTAAACACCGCGGATCCACTCAAGATGCTCACGTGTGGACCTCCAGTCCCGACTTCTCCCTGAAATCTAGGATTGCCCGATGACCTCAAAATCAGCACATCCAAGACTGAGTTGCTGACACACACTCCTCACCGACCTGTTCCTGCCCACCTGTCCGTCTTGTCTCGTAGAGCTGCCGTTCCGTCCTGTGGCTGTTCCTGTGCCCATGCGCACAGTCTGTCCGCAACTCCTGCAACGCTCAGCAGAAGCCGAGTTCCTCTATGGAAACCTCGAGGCCACCTACGCTCATCCTCTGCCTGGATCCTCTTAAGGGGCCTAACCAGGCTGCTTGCTGGCTCTCTGGCCCCCACTGCCATGGCCAGAGCCAGAGCCAGCCTTTAAAGATATCAGTCAGGTCTAGCACTAGTCTTCACAAAACCTTTCAACGCTCTCCTTCCTCAGAATAAAATTCAAAGTGCTTCCCATGGCCTTTGAGTCCGCAGGTGGGCTGGGACCCCCATCACTTTACAAATCGTATACCCTAGCAACTGCTACTTCACTCGCCCTGCCCCCCCCCCACTGCAACCCCTCCCAGCTGCTCCTGCCTCACAGCCTTTCCCGTATTCCCCTCGCCCTGGGTATCCTCTAAGCCTCGCCAGGTGTCTGAACCCACGTCACCAGACCAGAAAGCGCAGTCCTGGTACCCAATGTGAATCCAACTCTCCCTCAGGGTCCAGCCCCCTTGATCTACCTCATCCTTTTTTGGGTGGGTTCTTGGTCTCTCTCTCTGCTAAAAGACTGGCTTTGTAAGAGCTGGGGCTTATTTACTTTGTCTGTGGCTGTACCCCTTAACTCAGAACCCGGCAAACAGCAGGTGCTCAATACATTTTTACTGGATGAATCAATGAGTATCATTAGATGATCCAAGAATAATTCCACGTGCTTATACATTACAGGGAAACATGATGAAACTCCAAAGGACAAAACTCCACTTGGCTACGCCCCCCCAGACGAGGAGTCCGGCCGCGAGCTGGCCTGCAGAGAGGGGACATACTCACTTCCGGATCACCGCCTTGGACTCGGACGAGCTCGGGCTTCCGTCCTCTTCCCAGCTGGGGCTCGCCAGGTCCCCGTACCTTCACAGACAAAACCGGGACACCCAGTCAGCGGGGCTGCGAAGCATCGCCGCCACCCAAGCTCTGCCCCCAAATGACAGTTACTCTTTGCAGAAACGTTATGAAATCGCATCCAAAGTGATGCTGCATCATGGAGATTTACTAACTGGGTACACTGGTGTGTGCTAGACAGAAAAAGGACAATGAATCACCCTACTTAAAACTTTCTCTTAATATTTAACATTTCTTTGACTTTTTAACAAATGAAATCAGACTTTTCCTCTTAGCAGGAGGATCGGCTGTTCCACGATCCCTGATGAACTCCCGAGCACGCAGCCCGACGCCCCCACGCCCCTGCTGTGTCTATCGGAACGGCTTTCACGCCGCGCTTTCACACACGCGCACAAACCAACAACTCCGCACTGCGCCTCGACTGGGGTCTCTTCGAGGGCGAGTCTGGCTGGAAGAGGGTTACGGAGATAAACCTGGGCCCTCGGGTCACGGCTGAGACAGAGACAAGGACTAAAAAACAGAGCTGTCGTGTCTCAGAGCCCGGGGAGCAGCCGTGGGCACACAGCGGCCGGGCTCACGGAGACACAGCGACTGGCGACCCCAGCACCGGGGCCAGGGGTCCAGAAAGCAACAGGAGCTTACGTTTCTACGTCCGGCTCACGACGTACTCGTCGTGAAATATTTAATTTACTAAAGAATCGATCTGTCCCTGATGACACTGTTAGCTCTTCTTCCAACTCTGCATGTAAACCAGCCTGTTTCACACAACTGTATCATATTTTATTTGGTTCAGAAGGCACATTTAGTTAATTTACTTTGAATTCTTCGAGAATCTTTACATTAAAATGGGAGGGAGGAGGGGAGGCCTGGGTGGGTGGGTTAGGATGGGAGTAAAAGATAGAAAATTGTACTGCAACAACAATTAAACTAAAAAATATTTTAAAAATAAATTAACAATTAAAAGAATTTATTGCTTTAAAAAAGAATCTTTACATTAACTTATAATGCTTAGGCTATTTCTCTAGTTTATCTTCCCATCAATGAAGAACTCGGAGATTCCTTGGAGTTTCCCAAGCTGGTAGTCTGTGCCAAAGTTTTGATAATAGAAATTCCATAATTGGCGCATTTACCATTGGAAAGAACACACTTTTATCTTCTACTAGTGGGATTAAAGGCCTCACGACCCTTATGGTTCCTGGTCCCCAGGATTTAAAATGCTTTTAAAAATAAAGGTCCACCATCCGGTTTGACCAAACGCCAGCCCGTCTGGCCTCCCAGTCACGTTATCCTGGTAAGTTCAGTGAATGCCCTCAGGCACTGGCCCGCCCCACACACACACACACACACACAATCCCCTGCTCTCTCTCCAAGCTCATCGGCCTCATGGGCTTCTTGGCCTCCTGAAAATATTTTCCACCGGCCTCCGCCCTCCCTGGTCGTCCTCATTCTGCCCTGCACCTGCTATTCAGAGGGCTTCCAGGGCTGCCCTGTGCCTTTCCTGAGATAAGAACTCCGCCAGATGACGATTTGCTCCAGCCCACGTGCGCAAGGCGGGGATGGGAAATGAGACTCCCAGTAAATAAACAGAGTGGGGCTTCTGGCTCGCCCCTTGGCCACCCGCGCAGCGAGCAGGCCCTCCTGTTCTCTCGCAGTCGGCTTGGTGGCTGGTGCAAGTAGGGAAGGCCAGGGTGGGTGCTGTGAGGAGTGGGCTCTCCGAGGGCCACCGTAGCCCCCACCTGTGTGACCACAGCGATCCGCACACTCTTCCTGCTCATCTTCCACGGCTAAACTCGGGACTTAACCTTCGCTTTGGTCACGTGCTGGGGTAGTCCATTCATCCTCTCTCTGCTGATTCTGGAAATGCCGCTGCTTTGCTCTTCCCACTGGGAGCCGTGGGAGAGAGAAATAGAAAGGGAAACCCCTTACATGGAAAAGACACACATGTTCCTGTGACTTTTCTCTTCAGAGGTGTTTGGACTAAAAGTTTCTTGAACCTCCCACTCCTTGTCTTTGCCTTAGCTTCTCAAACTCTGTGGCCCTTTCTCCGTGTTTTCCAGACTCAGGGCTGAGACGCCGGCTGGGCGGCGCCAACCCCTGCCCCGTCCTCTCCCACAGTGACCTGCCACAGGAGCAGCGAGCCGTGCCGGGGAGGACTGGGCAACCTACCCTGGGGAGCAAAGTCCTCTCTCACGGGTAAAGCTGGTACCATTTTCTCAGAAAGGGAGCTGACAAGACCACACAGTTGTCTCTCCCAGCCGTCAGAGTGTCCCAGGCTCATAACCAGGACCAGACTGATTGATTGATTGATAATAATTGGGAGACCAGTAAGAACCACTGACAATAACACGCGTGTGGCCGAGGTCTGCATGGCACAGGTGCTCAGGCTCGGAGCTTGCAGATGCTCCTAGCTCTTCACCGGAGCTGCCAGAAAACCCTTTGACGGTGCCTTTAGAGCATGTCCCGGATCTAAACACTTCTCCTCACTTCCACCCTGGCTCAACCTACCGCGTCTTTGACCTACAGCAGTGCAACGGCCATCTAACCAGTCTGCTGGCCTCTATGCAGCGGTCACAGGATGCTACTCAGTCCATCAGCTCACGTCACTGCTCGCTTCAAAACCTCCCAGGGCCCCCACCTCGCTCGAGAAAAGGCCAAGGTCTTTCCTGTCTCACAAGGCCCTTAGCAGACTGCTCCTGACCCCTCTGACCCTGTGTCCTGCACTCCCTCCCTCAGCTGCCCTGCCTCCTTGCTGCTCTGCCCACACCCGGGCCTCTCAGCCTCAGCATCCTGCACTCCCCGCTGCCTCTTCCCACACCTAGGCCAATGGCACACTCGTCTGCCGGCTCCTTCCGGTCTTTGCTCAAACGTCACTTCGTCAGTGAGGCCTTCTCAGACCACCCTGCTGAAAACACGAACCGACTCTAACACCCCTGCCGTTAACACCTGCGCATACACTGTGTGATCCATGTACTTACTGTGGTGGTTCTCCATTTCAACATAAACTCCGCGAGCGGAGGGTTTTGTCTCTTCTGCTCACTACTCTGTAGAACTTAAAACAGGCCCCCAACAGGCATGCGGATGGCCGTTTGCTGGGGTCAGTGAGAGTGGTTTAGTGGGGTTCCCTAAGCAGACGGGGAAAGTGGGCCTCCCGACTACCAGGTTCTGCGAGGCACCATCTGCGCATAACAATGGTCGTACCCCGTCTGTGCCCACATTTCTGAAGGTTTGGGAGCATAATAATGCTTCAGGATAGCTGCAGCCCTTGCAAAGATCTATAATTAAAATGCAAAAGAAAAGAAGTTTTAAGCTAAGATCTTGAAAGCGCAAGCAGTATGAAAATGCAAAAAAAAAAGTACATACAATCTTACAAAAGTGACCTTGGGAAGTGAGATAAAACTGAAGTGCCTGTATCCTCTGCAGTTTCATAGGCTGGGGATCACTTGCCCCTGAACTTTTATCATTAAGGAGAATTAGTGCTTTACAGTGAAGAAGCCGGACCAGCTTTGGAATCGAGACCGCTTTAATGTTCAAACCAGGGTATCGGAGAGTCAGTTTTACTAGATTAAGAGTATTCCTTTGATGTTTCCTGGACCCTCTCATAGCGTCCCATCAAAAACCAAAGTCAAGTTCAATTCATTTACTCCGTGGGGGTAAATAAAGGGTGTGTACCTGTGTGTAATTAATGGCAGTAGAAGAGCTACAGACGAACCTGTCAACAGTGCCACCTCCAATCTCTGCAAAGCCTCCCGAGGATTTGAGATCAAAGCCCCAGCCTCCTAAGAAGGCTGGGCGAGGAGGACCGCCCTTCTTTGAATGGTAACTCAGAAGACACATTAAAGCACAAGCTGTCAGAATGACTTTTGACACGGTTGCCTCTGCATCACAAGACACAAGACGGACTTACAAACACCTTCTAAAGTACAGCCTTGAGCAATGATTTATTGCGGCCTAAAAATTACTAGAAAAAGAAAAAAACCTACATAATGTTGCACTGGTTGCTAATAGTTAAACAGGAAACAGGTTTTCCACGGGGGATGGGTGTATTGTTGAGGGCCCGTCTGGGCAGAGGAATTGTTTAATACGTGTTTGAAGGGAGGACAAGGGATATGGGAAGTTCACAGAAACCCTAAGACACAACGGTGGCCGGGGATGGTCTTTCTGGCAGGGCCTTTCCAGCCTCTGCTCCCGGACAGAACCGGCCCGGCAACAGCAGGCCAGGCTGGGGGAAGTCCTGAAACCTTCCCAGGTCCCACTTGATTCTGCAAGTCACCCAACAGCAATAGCAGTTAAAAATGATCAAGAGCTTATTATATGCCAGGCACTGTGCTAAGTAAGCACTTCACATGATTCTATTTGTTTAGTTTTCAGAGTAATCCTGTTGGGTGATAACTGTTATTCCAATTTCACAGATGAGAAGAGGAGGCCCAGAGATTTGCCCTTGAAAACACCGGTAGTCAGTGGAGCAGGAATTTGAACCCTCCCAGGCTTACCAGCCTCTGAGCCACTGCCCTACCGCACAAGCTGTAGTTATTTTGTTTATTTATTCTGCGTCTCCCCCACCAGCTTCTAAATTCTCGGAGGTTAGAGACATTGAGCTTTTTCTTCATTCACTCGGTTGTTTATTCTTTCCCTCATTCCGTCCTCATTCAATGAATAGTTCCTAAGACCCACGTCCAGGTGCCAGTCTGGGCACCGGGATGGACACAGCAGCGAGCCAACGAAAGCCCCCGTGTTCGCGGGGTGTATCCTGTAGGGGAGGGAGATGGACGACGAACTCATAGTTAGTTGATAAATACTAAGTCAGAGAGTAAACAGTGCAAAGGAGAAGCAGAAAGCGGGTCAGGATGATGACGTGCTTGGAGGCTCGGAGAGGTGACTCCACCAGCACTCAGGGAAGGGCCCACGTGGAGGAGACAAGGACATGGAATGTGCCGGGTGGGGGGCAGTGCAGAGCTCTCTCCGGGAACAGTCTGCCAAGCAGAAGGGAGCTGGGCCATGGCCTGTGGGCAGTGTCCAGCAGCACGTTTCGAAACACCCAGAAGGCCGGTGGGGAAGGAGAGACAGAGAGAGTGCAGGGAGAGACGAGGAGGCACGGCCGGGACGGGGACAGATCATGAGGGCCTGGGAGGTCACAGTAAGGACTTTGGTTTTACTACCTTATCTTGCTCTCTGCTGGGTCTCCCGAGCCGGGAACAGCCTGCTCTCGGCAGACACACCACAAACATTTGCCAAAGGAAGAAACGGCTACCCTCTACTTCTCCGAAGGTAAGGCGGGCTGGGAGGGAAGAGAAGGGAAGAAGCTACTCGCCGGGGATGAGGAAAGAACAGGGCGGGGGCAGTCAAGGAAAGAGACCTCACAGCAAGCTGCTGACTCAAGGACCTCTGGGAGCCCTGGCTTTCCTGGCAAGAGCCCCTGCCTATGAACATCTGAGACATGTTGCTTTAACTGACCTGCGAGAACACAGGTCAGACAGGAGAAAAACGTTCAGAAGCTGACCCTGACTCGGGAGAGCGACTCGGGTGAAAGAGCCTGCAGATGTCTGGAGCGCCTGGTGAAGCAGACTGTGAGCTGCCTCCCACAGACGGGCGAGGGGGCTGTTTTTAGTGGCTCTGAATAAGTGATGTCTTCTGTGGCGGGCACCTCTCCGCCCAGGTCTGACCTGAGAGCTGGGTCGTGGCCACGAAGCCTACCTCAGAAACGGCTTGTTACCACCGCGGAGTTGGCTGCTCAGGGAGAAGACAAAGGTCAGAGGCAACAAGGCAAAAACACCTTGTTCTCTTGGGAAAATAGAAAACACTCCTTGTTCTGTTGCAGAGAACCTGCGGCGTGCCTTCTGCTCGTGGGGTCTGGTTCTGCAGGGGAAGACTTCCCACGACTACAGTTGGAAGCCCCCGAAAGAGCTGCCCTCCCCCCACCCGGGGCGCTGCTGGGAAGGGGCCTGCACCGGGCCTACCCTTGGATTCCACAGGTTATCCCCAGAGTAGTCCCTGCAAGTTCAGGCAACAGCAACAGCAAAAGTACCTCGTTTCACTGGACAGTTACACAAATGCTACCACATTTTCCTTGAGAAGACTACCTTCACCCAGCCACAACCCACAGCCGCCTAGAGTGGAGACCAAAAATAAAATAAAGATTTTATCATTACTATTCATCCTGAGAAAGAAAACAAAAAGGTGACCCTTATCACCCAGGTCTCTTCTCTGGCCCTTTTTCTGTCCCCAGAGCTGGGTGGCTCATCAATACCACACCCCCCCCTTGCACTTCAGTTCATACTGATTCTAAAGAGTCAGCTGCACACTCAGCTCGCCAGCTCGCCACGACACTCTGCGTGGTCAGAGCAGAGGACAACAGAGGACGTGGGGTCAGGGCTGGCGGCCGTGGCGCCGGCAGCATGCCAACCATCACAGAGTCTGTTAACGAGTCAAAATCTTTCTCAGGTTTAAGGTGAATTAATGCATCATTAACAAATCAGTCCAACCTGTGGCTTGGTTTTTCCCCAACCACAAAAAAAGCTGCTATTGAACAGCTTCTTCAAGAATCCTGTGAAATACATCGCGCAGAGCCACATGCGGTGCATACGAGGTTGGGGTCATGGAATCCCCTCGTGGCGATGGCTGCTTATCCCTTCCCCGCTTACACAAACTCGCCAGAGCACCACTGCACCTCCACGGGTGCTCACTGACGACTGCGCTAAAGACCAAAGGCGACAGAATTATGTTTCCCAGGACGAGGGGTCTGATGTTACTGTCAACAGTTAAGTGGAAACACACACAGAGGTTAAAAAAAAAAAGAAATGTCAAATGAGAGAAAAGTGATTAAAAAAAACATAAAATAACTCAAAAACAGCCAGCTCTCTTTCCTTTTAAAGATTCAGAGATACATTTTTTAAGCTACTTTTAAGATACTTTAAGGAAGGAAGGAATTTATTTCTCAGAACCATCCTCAGGACATTTGCCCCTCCTCCGACTCACCGCGGCCCGGGAGCCATCTACGCGGGTCTGGTCCCCCACAGTGAGAAGGCTGTGCCTGGGGGATGAGCGGGGTCACAACACACAGGCCCTTGTGGATGGACGGAGAACGAAGTCTGGGGATCTCTGAGCAGCATGCGACATTTGATGGCGAGCTTCCTTTCTATGGACGGGGTCCGCAGAGTTAGCCGATTCGTGAAGGAGCCGGTGACCCACCCCTCCCACCAGCTGCTAGAAAGTGGTCACAGACACTGCTTTAGATCACCAAAGCTGAGTTTAAAAGCTTCCAGCTGCCACTCAGAATATACGCACCTTGCCTTTCAGTTTTGTCAGTTTTGTTTTTTAGTTTCCAAACAGAAGCACATTTTTTAAACCTGCTGAGAAAGTTGGTATTCTTTTCTAAAAAAAAAAAAAAAAGGATAACTGTATGTCCTGCCTCCCTTTGCTAAGTGAAAGAAGACCAAAAAAAAAAAGCTACTTTTGTAGAAACTTGTTGTTTATCTCATTTCAAGCAGCGGACCAGCCTGGTTCCGGTCTGGGGGAGGTCTCTCGCAGCGTCAGCTGGGACAGAACCATCCCTACCCCCCACCCACCCATAAAGCCAGGGCTCTGCTGTCACCACAGGCTCCCACGGAGGGTTCCCACAGTGCTGGCGGGTGACAGGCAGGTCCACTCAGCAAAAATACAGACAGATGTACCAAAGACAACCAACCCAGCAGGGAAGAGAACTCATTTCCATTTCCCTCGTGTGATTATGGTTGGGTGTAATTCTAAAACAGTACCAAAGTGAGCTCTCTGGGGAACCCAAAGCAAGGACAGGGAGCAACGTGACACAGCACCCATCACGCGGAGGCCAAGCCCCGTGCGTGGTTCCCGGCCACGCTTCCGTGGCCGCAAGCGTGGGCCATGGCTGACCAGGGCATGGCGTCCCAAGCAGGACAAAGGTGAAGGCCAACCGAAAGCTGACCTTCAGCGGCCGTGAGCCCTTGAGCACTAGATGCTCGGAGTCAATCTCCCTGACAAGAACTCCCAGTTTCTTATCAAATCGTGAACAACTCTTCTAACAGACCAAACGTTTTATCGATGTTGTATTAGTCTTCTATTGCTGCCACCAAAAATCACCACAAATTCAGTAGCTTCAACCACATGAATTTGTTATTGTATAGTTGTACTGGTCAGAGTACGACAGGAGTCATCGCACTGGGGTGGAATCTCCGTGCCAGCAGGCGCTCCTTCCCAGAGCAGACATCCACCTGATTGCCTTTCCGGCCCCCAGGGGCCACGGCCTTCCTGGGCTCACACGCCCCTTCCTCCGTCCTCAGAGCCAGCAAGGCAGCACTCTCTGACCCTGTCTCCATCCCCATGTCTTTCCCTCTGACTCGCTTTGCCCACCCAGACAATCTGAAACAATCTGCTCACTGAAAAGTCGGTCGTTAGCAACCTCCATTCCATCTGCAACCTTCATTCTGTTTTGCCATGTGACCCAACACATTGTAGGATCTGGGGACTAAGACTAGACGTGTTTGGGGGGCCATTTTCTGCCTGATGGGCATGTAAATTGTTACAAATGTTACATTTCCTACAGTCTCACTATCTAAACTGGTTTTTCCCACCTGATAAAGCATGAACCAGCGGGATCATGGGACCTTTCACGGAGTACATTCCCTATAAAAGCTCTCAATGTTCTTTGGATGTTACGAGCATTTTGATACCCCCACATCCTCACACTCCATGTTATAATTCTCTTTTCTTTTCTACCAGCAAATAATTTCCTCTTCCTAACAGTTGCAGGGAAAATGGTCTGAGTCCAGTGGACCTTTCAGCAACCTGCCCCCTTTTTTTAACCCATAACACGTGCACCGTCAGAGGGTTTCTTGACTATGGAGTTACAGAAGCACCCAAACCTGGAGAGAATCTGCTGAAACCCGCCTGCTCTGACACGAAATCTTAAGAAACGGCCTTCCTGTCTAAGGAACTCCCACCCTCACCAGGATGCACGGTGTGTCTGTATTCGGAGCTGGAAAGGGAAACGACACAGGTTAGGACTTCCTGAAGCGTCCCCACTCTCTGAGTAGCATGAGCATCCTGGGGCCAACTGACCCATAAATCTCACTTTGTCATGCGCGGCAGGACAAAAGATTCTCCTTATTTCTGCCTCTTTGGGGGATGGTGGGTGGAGTGACCAAAATAAAGTAAGAACATGATATGGCATTATCTGGAAAAATTTTCCCATATAAGTGATTGAAATGAGACATAAGCAACTCTTAGAAGAAATAAAAGTATAAGAAGAATCATAGTACGAGTTTCATTGTGACGTTTGATATGTGTTAGGGCTGTAAGGGACCAGCACCGGGAGGGGAATGCGTCATCACCAGAGTGAGCCACCGTGAGGCCCTCAAAGGTGGTGTGATTAATTCCAGGCTCTGCGGCCTGGAACTCTCTGCCCCACGTCCTCTCCTTGGTCTCGGAAGAGCAGAGGGAAGACGTGAGAAGCCCTGCCTCCTGCTAAAAGGGACGGAAGTGCGGGGACCTCATGAGCACTGCATGCCAGCATGAATCTAGGACTATCTGACAAGTGCCCAGTCTAATGCTAGAATTAATTAAAACAAATTAATTATTTTTAAATGAGGTTTTGCAAAAAGTAATTTGGAACATATTATACGCATTTCAAAAACGCTTACCCCGCTTCTCACGCTAAGAAAGCATTTGAGAGCTGAATGGATTTTGATTTTGTGTTATGAGCTCTTGAAAGGAGGTTTACTATGACCAGTCCTCACGGCTCCCAGGAGAATAAAAGTTTTTCTTAAAAGTGCCCAATCAGTCAAGAAAATGAGAAGATCGGTCACAGACAGGGAGAAAATATTTGTAAAAGACATCTGGTAAAAAACTGTTAATCCAAATATACAAAAACTCTTAAAACTCAATGATAAGAATATAAACAACCCAATTTAAAAATTGGCAAAAGATGCCGACACCTCACCGAAGAAGATACACAGATTGACAAGGAAGCATATGAAAAGATGTACAATATCATATGCCATTAGGAAACTGCAAATTAAAAATACAGTGAGATACGACTATATACCTAGGGGAATGGCCAAAAAAGAAAAAAGACAGCATCGAATGCTGGCGAGGCCATGGGGCGGTAAGCAGTCTTGCTCATTGCTGGTGGGAACGCCAAGTGATAAGGCCCTCCGGTGACACAGTTCAGCGGTTTCTCACTAAACTGAACATCCTCTTCTCATCTGATCCAGCGGTCTTGCCCCTTGGTAGTCACCCAAAGGAACTGAAAACACCTCCACACACACACCTGCACAGCACCTGTGTTCACGACTGCCAAAACCTGAGAGCAGCCGAGACGTCCTTCAGCAGGTGAATGAACAAGCAAACTGCGGCTCATTCAGACAACGGGGTCTTAGCGGTAAAAGGAAACGAGCTACCCAGCCATGAAAAGGCACGGAGAAACCTCAACTGCCTGTAACTGGGTGAATGGAGCCGATCATAACAGGCTGTGTACTACTGTATGATTCCAGCTATGCGACATTCTGGGGAAGGCAAAACGATGGGAGACTGTGAAAAGGTCAGTGATGGGCAGGGACTGGGGTGGGGGAGGAGGCAGGTGACAGGCAGAGCACAGATTTTCAGAGCAACGGGGATACCCTGCATGATACTAAAATGACGGATGGATACCGTCGTTACATATTGGCCCGCACCCGCGGAACGTACAACCCTAAGAGGGAATCCTCATGTGAACTACACAGTTTTGGTGATAAGGATGGGTCAAGGATTATGTCCCCCTCTGGTGGGGGATGCTGATGCCGGGGAGGGGTGTGTGGGGCCAGGAGGCATGTGAGAACTCTATACTTTCCACTCAGTTTTGCTGTGAGCCTACAAATTCTCTAAAAGATAAAAGTTATTTTTACGAAAGTATACACTGAGCCCTCACTGCCTTGACAATAATGAGACAAATTTGTCTCTCCCACTAAAAGTAGGCAGATGTTGAGTTACATTCACAGCTGTATCTTCCAATGCAAGTGCTCATAACAGGCATGAGTAATAATCATTATTTATTTTTTAGACAAATCATTCATAAGCACCCACTGCCAGACAATGTTCCTCCCTAAGGCTATGGCAATGAACCAGACAGACATGGTTCTGAGCAGGGGGGACGGTCAGGAAAGAGCAAGATAAACAAGAAAGGTCATTTCAAAGAGTAGTAAGTGTCATGAAGGAAGAAAAACCAATGGTAATCTCTTAAGCATTTAATATTTGCCAGCCACCATACTGAGAACTTTGTATTATCAAGCTTAATAACTCTATAGATAAGGGTTATGTTCCATTCTCACTTTGCAGATGGGGAAACTGAAGCTGGTAAGCTAAAGTAACTTGCCCAGTGACACAGAGCGTGTACGGGGCACAGCAGCACTGGAATCCTGTTCGCTTTCTGACTCCCAAGCCCACACTCTTCACCATGACACTCCGCGCCACGTGTGGCTCCGAGAAAGGCGGGAGCCCTGCTTTCCCCGTAAAGTGTCCTAAATAAACTCTGAAAGGAAAAGGAAGCCTGCTTGGCCCTCATGGCGGAATCCATGGAAATAAATGTTTTCATTTCATTTTTGATCAGCTCTCCTGTGCGGAGGTGTCTTCGCCAGCAAGGGCAGCCCCAGTTCTCGTGGACTACTGGTGCGTCTTCTGTGGCCGGGTGTCGCCACACTGGGTGCCGCTGAGCATGGATTTAAGATCAGCAACCTCACAGCAGTACCGTATTTGCAAAAATCCTCCCAAACTTTCTCATGTCCGGTCCTCCAAGAAGACTCCTCCTGTGCAGGGAGCAGACTGAGGTCCGGGGCTGTGGCCTGAGCACATCAAATAAACAGATACACTCCAGATGCACAGACCCAGCGGTGACGGACCGTGGGAGGCGGCGATACGGTTTGCTGGGAAAGAGCTGCCAAGTCAGAAAACCGTCCGTCTGAACTCCAGCTCTGCCCCTGACTGATTGAACCTTTCTGCGTCTCAATCACTGCGTCTGTAAACATGGGAGTAACGTCACGATAAATAAACTAAATGAGACAGTGTCTATGAAAATGCTTGGCAAGCAAACATGGGAAGAAGAAATAAGTTCAAAGACCCACTGACGGAGTCTCCTCTCTGTGACCTCAGAAGGCAAATTCAAGCCAGACTGGTTTTAAAGCACAATGTTTATATGGATGGCTTCAGCCCTAACCCCCTGCAGAAGTCCTCCACCAGGAGACCTCGCTGGGAGTGAAGGGCTCCCTCAGATTATCGCTCGGTCCTCTCCCGGCTGTGGCCTGAGCGCCCTCGGTGACTTAGCAAAAGTTTCTAGAGACCTCGTTCACCCCTGCTCTGCTTGTTCTGGGCATTTTGCTCATTTAGCAGAGCTATCAGAGATGCAGATCAGAGGGAGAGAGAGAATGATTGAGAAATATCCCAAAAGCAGCAAATGTGACAGCTGTCTGCAGAAAAATATAAATATTTGGACAAACATGTCTTGGTTCTCAGTGAGGCTCACTAGCTGGGTTAGGTTTCTCCTTACATTCGACGTTGGGTATTTTCAGAGGAAACTTCTTCCCTTGCCCTTTTTCATGGCATGGTGGGAAGAATATATTTTTTAAGTGGAACGTATGTTTAAAGTTAGAGAAGATACAAATCTCAAAGCCCCAACACAAACAACCAAACCACAATTCAAAAACTTTCACAGGGGCTGAAAGAAAGCCAGCGAGCTCTGGATTAAGTCTGAGCCCCGCCCGGGTGAGAAGACGGAAAGCAGGATTCCCCGTGAGTGGCTGATCACCCCAAGTACAGAGGAAAGCAAACACGTGGAATTAGCCGCGTGGGACTTTCAACCACCGTCTACTGGTCAAACACAAAGGCGCCTACTGGCAGGATGGGGAAAAAAAAACCTATGAAAAGATTTTTTAAAAAAATCACAGAAAGCAAACAGAGCCACAGAAGAAAAGCCACATGATTAGAAGTCTTAAGGAAAATCAAAGCTTGACTTCAAATAGGCTTCTCTCCGGAGGGACATAAATACTACAGCATCTGCCTCCAATCCGTTCCTGACTGGTCGGGATTAGCACGTCCTACAGTGACTTCTCAATGTCGATTTCACAGATGATAAGCAACCTACTAGTATGCCACCAAGAGACGTGATTTTAAAAATTACACCGCGGACTCACAAACACGTCTACCGTAATTTCCTAACAATAAAATAGCACACGAAGCTTATCTTCAGAAAAGGTAAGTTCACACAACTTAATTGCTTACCTCCCAATTATGGGCATTAAAACCCCACGAAATCAATTTAAGAATCTAGTGCTGCTACATGGAATGAGCATTTTGGTTACAATGAACAAGGACTGACATCTGGTCACAAGATCTCAGCCTGAGCAGGAGACAGAGCGAGGATACAATACTCACATTAGGTTTGTACATGTCTGGGCAACTCCAGATTTCTGCAGACGGAGCAAAATAAACGGGATTTGTGTCTCTGAACTTCTGCAGAACCTGTTAGAGTTTCATTTTTATACCCCCCTAAGTGGCTGTCTAGTTTCATAAATGGAAACCTTATCTTTTGCAGTAAAATATTAGGTTCTCAGGGTGGATCCAGGTTTTGCGGGGTCAGCATATATGGTCTGAAGGACCCTCTCTCAGAAGGAGAACACAAAACTATGACTATAAATTATGCAGAGGGCACTGCAGTGAGGGTCCCTGGGGGCGAACTACCAGCAGCTTCACAGCAAGCTCCCCCCGAGGGTGAGAGCCAACCCAGCCTCACATTTCTGCTTCACCCGCACGGTGTCCTGCACCACTGGGCGGCTCACAGGCGTTCAGTGCTTGTTGATTCCACTCACCTCAGAAGCAAAAGAAAATACACTAAGAGATTAAATTCAAGGCCATCCAAGCGGTTCAAGATAAACCTTAACCCTTCATCCAATTATTCCTGAAATGACAGCTTGAATCGGATGTCATCTGAATTCATATTGATGTTGTTATTTAATCGTGGTCATCCAGCTAATATTTTAAAAACCCTGAAATGTCTATGGTAGGGAGACAAAGAGAAGCCTTTTCGAGGTCATCACATGAGAGGCGGACGTGCCTGAGCCACAGACTAGACACTCGCATTCCTGCGTGCGTGGCCACTGTCTGTGATGAACGGCTGGAACAGCTCGGGCTCTGTCACTGACGGGGGCCACCCGTGGCCTGTGACCAATGGGGTGACCCCAGGTGCAGGGCAGGTCACCCATCCCCCACAAAAGCTCGCAGGAGTTTCTGATGTGTCGGCCTGTTCCCTCACGCTGCCTGCCAACGGGCAGCACACTGCAGGCTTTTTGCGAATCCGAAAGGGCAGAGAGAACATTCACAACATTCCTCAGGTTCTGTGCATAGGTGAGAGGTTATGCGCGCAAACAAGCTAGGAAAGAAATGACTCACTAATCCCACAGGTTTATACTCCAGGCTTAATACCTTAAGTACCGCTATGCACAAACCCATGGAACTTCCCAAGTCCAGAGTTAGCACAGCCAGACCGATGTACGGTGAAGGAGAGACGTCCTCCTGCCTCCGCATACACAGAACACGTGACCCAAATGACTTCACTCTGTGTGCATCCGTGAGGAAAATACCCTGAGAAAGACCCACTGTTCTTAATCATCTTATTCACGTTGGAATAGAACTTGATTATTAAAAGGCCTTTCCTCAGACTGATAGATATAACTTCATAAAAAATAGTTAAATGTCTTCATAAGAAGAATATTAGCAAACAACTTTCAAACCCAAGGGACAAATTAGGACAAATATTTCCAACACACGATAAGCAAAAAACCAATTTTGTTAACACACCAAGAGTTATAATTAAACGATCAATAATTAGATGACGGTAATCCAAGATAAAAATAAGGACATGAAAAGGCAGTTCGCAGAAAACACAAGTGCCCTGTGAGGATTTTAAAGAATGCTAAGCCTCCCGCGTAAGTGTAAAAAGCACACGTTTAAAAGCAGTGAGCCGCCTCTCAGAGCACAGGTCGTGAAGCAGGTGGTCCCGGCGGCGGCGCAGGCCGGGGTGCAGGGGATGGGGGAAGAGGCGCTCCCCTCTGTCCATGACGGTGCGGCTGGCGCGGCTTCCGGGGGCAACGCCACGGCACCCTTCACGTGTTCAAATGCTTATATGTTTTGGCCTGTTCATCTCTCTTCTATGAAATTATCCTATAGAATTCTCAAACAGGTACTCAGAAGATATATAGTCAAAGATACTCTTTGCAGCATTGTTTAAAAATTTAAAAAAACAACAAATTAAAAAAACTGGAGAGACGTAACTGTCTATCCATAGAATAATGAATTCGGTAATACTAGAAAGCCACTGAAAGGAATATGGTAAATCTACCTACATGTGCTGACTTGGAAGTAACAATAGTTTGTGTTTCTTGAGCTTTCAAAATGCCAGCTGCTGCTCTAATAGGCCCTTTACATATGTGAATCCCCTTGAAGAATAAAAAAACTCCAAGAAACATAGGTAAGTGAAAAAATGACAGAACAGACTGTGTACTATGATTCTACTTGTATCATATTTAAGTACATAATCTATATGTAATAGATAGCCCACATACGATATACAAAGGTGCATATCGTATGTGTGCACACGTCCAGAAAAACTGAGGGAGAACCCAAAAGGCATGGTAGGCAGCAATCACCTAGGAGCAATGAGACCGGGAAATGGGACTTGTGGAAAAGGAAATTTTCCCCAATATGTGTTATCTGCCTAAGTAGATTATGGTCTGCTTCATTTTTTCCTTTCTACTTCTGTATATATTTTTTAAACCTAGGGAAAGTTACTTGGGGAAAGGTCGCCATCTGAGAAAACATTCCTGTTTCTCTTTATACCCTCCTATAGTGTAACAATCTTCAACGTGATGGCACATTGCTGTCAATTCTTTTTTAAACGTCTAGTTAGAAATCAGTATTCGGCAACTCCAAGAAAAACATCCTATCTCATTTCCTTTCTTACACGGGAAACCCCAGAATATAAGGATCTGGATGAGAACTCTCGGGATTCTAAAACAATCGTCTGGCTTATTTTTTGAAAGGCGAAGTTTAATTATAAGTAGGACAAAAGTTCAGAGGGACACAGAGCTGTCGGCATGGGAACTACACTGCTCACGGCTCCACTGCATGTAACGTGCGACGTAACGACACAGGCCCAGGACCGGGTTCACTGCACACCCACCAAGCAGCCGACACCGGGTGCTTGCTGCTGGTTGTTATCATTTTCACAGCCCCCACTCACTAGCTGCTTCCTATGGATTTAACACGGAGCTCCACACTGAACACACTTTAACATGGTTAATTCTCACAACAACCCAATAAAAGTTTTGGTTAATTATTTCCTGGAATTACCTAAAATTATAAAGACATGGATAAAACTTCAGGCTGGCAAACAGTAACTGAAATCTATAAACAATTGAGTCTTGGTTTATGGCATGTACAGGTATCCCCAGCTCTTCTATAGATTTTTGATGAGCCATCTTTATCAGGATAGACCATACGGTGGCTCCTGAGTGGTCCCCATGCCCTTCCCCTCGCCCCTCCCTCACACATGTCTCTCAGCACACCCGGTGCAGGTACTTCAGGACCTCACCTCTCCCTCTGCAAACAGCCCTACATTTCTGTCACTTTTCACCCGCCTTCAGGTCCTTACCTGTCCAGCAGTAGTCCCAACACTTCTTTGGTGGAGGCAAAGCCTCTGTACGTCGACAGGAAGATGCTGATGTAGGTGAAGTCATTGTCCCCGAAAGCTGTCAGCAGGTTCTCCACAAGCTTCTGCAACGTGCCAGCTTTTATGGTCCTGATCTTGCAGGTCTCGTACTGACTGACCGTGTGTCCCGGAGGGAGCTGGTCCCCTTCAACCTGCACAATAAATGCGTGATTATGACCAGGAGAAAGGGCTCGCTAAAATGCAACTGAAAGCACTGAATCCATTGAACTGGAGCCTGCCATGTCCTCCCTTGCTCTTAGTTAATTTCCTTACAAGTCACGCAAGGCCGTCCCTCGCCTGTGAGTGTAGTACAGTGGAGTGCTTGGAGGTGGGGGGTTGTGTTCCCTTCCTGTCTCGAGGTAGAGGCCTTACTTCCTCGCGGATACATTTGCTTCTTCTATTCGCTATCCCATCAAGAACTAGGTTGCCGGCACATTTTATCAAGGGTGTTTCCTATGACCCCAGGATGGAGTTCAGCAAACATTATCCATCATTTCCTTTGTACTGTTCCATGGTAAGTTTTCAAACTCATCCTTTTTATTATTATTATTATTATTACTGTTTGCATTCAATACTATTTTGTATTAGTTTCAGGTGTGCAAACTGTTCCCTCAGATAACCCAAGTGCCCATCTGGCACCATACACAGTTATTACAACATTGTTAACTATATTCTGTATGCTTTACCTTAAACCCCCACACCCATTCTGTAACTACCAGTGTGCTTCTTAAGCCCATCATCTTATTTCACCCAGCCTCAAACATATCTGTCAGTTCGTTCTCTGCATCTGTCAGTCTGTTCACACTCGTCCTTAAAGACAGCTCCTAGCGTGGTGTGCTGGAGCTGACCCATGCTGGATTTGTACAGCCAATCGCTGAATTTTCAGGATTTGTGCGAGCCATCTGACAGCATGTTGGCCTTGTGAGAAATCAGCCACGGTAGGCTTGTGCTCACCACGGAAATCTAAGGAGATCTGACCATGCTCTGATGTTCGTCAGCCCATGGAACCAATGTACTGTCTCATTTAGTATCATCAGCAATCAACACAGTTGACGGAGGAGTGGCTGTACCAAGCAGCCCTGGGCTGATTTCTGGGGAGTAATGGAAAGGGTGGGCAGGTGAGTGCATGACTTCTCCCTTCTGGAAGCTTGCAATGTACAAGAGAAGACATTTGTGCAAGAGAAGCAGCAGCAGCTGTCACGTGAAAATGACACTGTGAGTCATATGGGTGGGTATAACAGCACCTTGGAGGTATACCACAATACTCAAGGAGAGATCAGTGATCAAGTCTGTAAAGCTTAAAAACCGAGTACGAGGGAAGAGAAGTAGGTGGAAGAAAAATATGGGCATGCCTTACGCTCTGCGATAAATCTGTGCTAATCAAATCACACGGAGACACAGTACTCAGAGTTTAGCTCGTCCTCCACCGGCACTAGGGAGGGTGACCTCCCCAGAGAGTCTTTTTCCGAAGCAAGGAATCATTCTGAGTGGTGCGAAGAATCACCGGGCAACTTCTCTGAGTCGTACGTTTGAGTTGTTTTATATCAAATTCTTCTAAATTGAAATAGTCAGACGTGTGAAAATGCCAGGAGAGGGGTGGGAGGGGGGTGGAGAAGAGAGAACGGGACCGCTAAGTGGCGACACGTGCTTGCTGAGTGGCGTGCCTGCCTTGTCCTCTTCCCCTGGCCTGTCAGAAGGTAAGGGCCTGGGAGGCGGGTCGCAGGCGGGACCGCCTCCTGAGAAACCAAAGTCGTGGCCACTGCTCTCAGAAGGGCGTGGGAAGAGCTTACTGTCCCCGGGTCTACCTGCTCCGGGGAATTCACACGAACACACCAGCTTATGTGCCGGATGACTTTACGTCTTTATTTAATTTTGAAAGATATTTTTAGTTGACTAAAAAGAGGGACCTGACCAGGCAAATGCCATATGTTTCCCGAGGGCTGCTGACTCAGGCCACGGCCTAGTGACTGCTCCTTATCACTCTGTATGTAGCTTCGGAGCAGGCCTAATAGCACCCATCTGTCTCCCCGCAGTTAACGTAACCAGAAACAATAAAGGAAAAAGATACATCATTTTAAAGCCTAATTACATTGTTAACGGCTCGGTCCAGTGCTGCCCTACGTGCGCTGCAAAACACTAGTTCCAAATCAAAAGGTCAAGTTGGGGAACTACAGAGTTCAAGTCAAACACACTACTTCACTTTCCAGCTTCTTCAGGTCTTTAACATGCTAACACGCGACGAAGCCCCAGGAGGAGGATTTCGTATGACAGCTGCAAACGAACTTCCCTTTATTCTCACAAGGTCGTGCAGACCGTTAGGATGAACAAAGTTTGGGAAGTGTTCATTTCTTATCTTCTAGATATTTCTTTGATCTCTTTCTTAATACCAAAATTTAGGGATGTTTTGTGTGTTTTACTTTGTCATTTCAAATGGCCTGGCCAAAATGCTTACTAGCCTGACAATGTTAAAGAGTGACAGTCGAGGAATGTACTTCCAGGTCAAACGTTAACAAAAGGAACCGCTTCTCGGAATGCAGGACTGTTCGGGCTCCAGGTTCCTGGGTCAAGCTTCCTTCCCGAATGACACTGTCGTCGGGGCTCCCTCACCACGCAGTTTTGCAATTTGATGATTCTTATTTTACTCGCAATGCAAATTCCAATTTAAAACGAAATCTTATTGAAAGTCATAACTATTTCAAAGAGCTAATTTTTCACTGAACATTGACGTGGCCAAAAATCCAAACACAGAGAGAAACGCTTGTCAAGAGACCTGATGAAGAGGGTCCCTTTTCCTGCCAGAAGGCAGATTTGGCAGGAAGCCACCCTCTCCCCTGGGAACGGAATCACGTTGCCCGTTAACCCCGTCGCTTCCTTCCAGCCCGCCTTTTCCTCTGGAAAAAAAACCCAGTGTGCGTGCCTGGTCCCCACAAGGCCCTGAATGGTTTTTGTTCCTCGGTGTTTGTGTCTGTAAATTAGGAAGAACCGGGTTTGAGCTAACAGAATGGCTAATAAAAAACTTTGAACATTCCAACTTCAAAAATCCTTCCCTGAGGGCAGCGAGTGAGCACCAATGGCGACATCATGAAACAAAGCCCAGGAATTGCTCTGGTGCCTAAAATCACTCCCCCCAGAATTAACAGTGCACACTGGGGTGTCAGGGCCTTGCCCGGTGCCATCTTCGGCCCATCTGCTAAGCTCCCTCACATTCACTTGCTACATCAAGGGAAGGGCCCGGGTTTTGCAGATGGGTCCCAGTTTAGCAGCATTCAAGTACATTTTCATAATGAAAAACAAAAATAAAAGTGATCTGTCCATTACCAGATTTTTTGTGAAATAAAATCATACAAAAGTGAAACACAAAAAATATACTCTGCCTTATGGTCAGACTGCAGAAACTAAAATTTTGGTTTCACTTTTGCAGCAAAATCTTCAAAAGCTACATAACCCTTTTAAGAGGCTTTGGGATCTTTTTGTTTGTAATGTCTCAATACCTCTGAGTTGTGGTTTAAAAGAAGAGTCTCGGGGAGGCAGGCAGAGAGCCTTGGCAGACAAGTGCTCAACAACCCAGACTCAGAGGCAGGACAGGCAGGCCGAGCCCGCCCTCCGGGTTAGCACGCTAACAGGAAACGGCTCAATCTGGATCTAATCAGAGCCCATCGCTTTACTGACAAGATCGTGATACTGAGGCCGCAAAAATGTTTCATGACTGTTTCTGGCCAATCTTTCGGCCATTACAATTCAGCTTTCCCTGAGAGAGAATGTCGGACTCCCGAGGGGTAAACAATTCTAAAACTCTGCCCAGCTGCGCGAGCCACAGAACGTTCATCAGTATCAGTTTTGGCATGGGAGGGACGAGAGAAAGGGAATGTGAGAGATGAAATGTGCCACATTTCAATTCTGTGTCCAGTCACGGAGACATACGCTCTTTCATCATCTAAAACATAAACTGTTAACGAGTTGGGTGTTTCCATTTTGAAAAGAAAAAGGTCCTTCAATCGAAAGAACACACAGTCGGCTGATACTTGAACAGGGGGCGTGCTGAATGAGCAGTCTCAGTAGCCTGGGACAGTGTGAAGTCCTTCTCCAAGTCAGGCTCCATCTTCGCCGTCCCAGCCACAACTTGCTAGGAAAACCCAAAGTCCACACCCAAGGTTCTATGGACTTCAGGAAGGTACCCGTTGCTGTCTCTACATTTCATCTCAGAACACAAAGGCACACGTGATACTCCCGTTTCCAATGCTCCACAACCACCATCTGAGAACAACAAGGGGCCACATATACTATAGGAATACCATGAGGTGACTCGCAACTACGCCCCGACCACCTGTCCACAGCACACGTTTGTATGTAAGATAAACGTTCTGGCCACGCAAAGGAACAATACCCGTACGGAAGAGCGTTACGCAGAGCCGGTACACCTGAGCACAGCGAGATGTGTGCCCGCGGAGCAGTCAGGGATGGAGGGCAGAGTCCCTGCAGAACCTTATAGCATGGGGTGTCAAGCTCAATGCCAGCTTCTGCATTGTGTCAACTTCCACTTTGGGTGTGAACTCACTTCTTTGCTAGGTTAGGCCTGCCAGGAGGCCCAGGTAAATCTTAATTTCAGGTAAATAATGAATAATCAAATAATCTGGGGGCATACGTATGTCCCATGCAGTATTTAGGACCTACTCGTACTGAAAACTTTTTTATTGTTTATCTGAATTTCAAATTCAACTTGGCACGCTGTATTTTTATTTGGTAAGGCTGGCGGCCACCCTAGGCGAAATGCATGCAAAGGGCAGAGAGTGGATCTCCCGTTCATTCATTCATCGACTTAGTCGGCACGTTAACTCAACAGCACTTCGTGCCGGGCACTGTGCAAGGGAGGACAGACGCAAAGGTGAACGGAATGCAGGCTGACACCCAAGTTGCTCAGTGTGGTGGAGGAAAAACACAAGGAAACCATTAAAATGGTCTGTGAGTAAAATGGCAGAGGGATAGGCAGATGCCATGGAAGAACCAGGGGGGACCCAGGAGAGAGGCTGCATCAGAAAAGCCTTCCTGAAAAGGCGAGTCTTGCGTTGGAGTTTAAATCACCAGTGGGAATTAACACCGCTGGGAGGGCGTGGCAGGCAAACAGGCCAGCCCAGAAGCATGAAGAGGAAAGGAGGTGCGGAGTGGGGAATCGAGGAAGCGAGGCAACAAGGGGAGTGACGGCTGGGTTAGAGACTTTGCGGGGTACTACGGCTGGTGACTAAAGGAGTCCCGATCGATGGAGCCCTGAGGAGCTCAGACACCACCTCCTACAGGTTTAAGCACAGCCAGGGAAGTCACAGTGAGGGGGATGGATTTGATGGGGGCTCTTAAAATGGTAGGGAAGTTGTTGATACTCCAGATGAGCAATGGTAAGGGCCTTAGCATGTGTAACCGTAGTAGGGATAGAGAAAGTGGTGGGCAGGGGCCATATGGAGGGAATATCCAGGAACTGGTGAGACTTAATGATTCAGAGGGTGAAGATGAGGGAAGAGAACGAATCAGGAATCTTTCCCTGATTTCAAGCTGTGGGTGGTGGGAAAGATAGCGGCACCACCCGGGAGGGGAGGCCAGATTTTTGTGGGGCAGAGGCACTAAATTCCACTTTAGAAATGTAGAACTTGACATATCCCTGGGATGCTCCGACAGGCAGTTCGAGTCTAGAAGGTGGGGTGGGCAGCATGTGCAGGTCAGGAAGGGCCGTGGGCTGAGGGCAGCCTGGGAAAGAGCACCCGAACCAGGAGGGTTCCGAGAGTAAGCCGTCAAGCTCTGGCAGAAGTACCTGAGCGTGTGGCGAATTCACGCATTGCCTGACCTGGGATGGCCTTTCCGGGCAGAGAACCCCGAAGAAATCTTCTTAACTACGAGATCCATGTATGCGCTGACACATGGACCTTCCAACTAGCTGGGCAAACAAACCTAGGTCTCGCCAGCAGTGTGCAGGAGCCGGCTCGCACTGCTCGCACAGGCCAACTGTGCACACTTGGTCTCACCTCCGCGGTCACTGACATCATGCTGGTACCGTGAATTTGGCCATGGTGGGAACTGACACCATGGAAATCATCAAACTGGCTGTAGGTCAGGACTTCTGTTCTAGAGAGCTGATCCGCCAGCACACCACGGCCCAGGGGTCCGCCTCAGATTATGTGGATGGTAAACGCAAGTGGGAACTTCCTTCTGGTTGGACACTTTTCTCATTCTGAGTCCACTCCAGTGAAGGGATTTGTGTTGTCTCTATGATGCTGTCCTCACAGAAGACGGAAAAGTATGCCTCTGAACTGAGAGGAAAACAGACAAGTGAAGGAGGGGGAGGTTCAGGAGCATGCGCATAGCACATGAATGTGCTCTGAAAACATTGCGAGATCCCGGAGAGCTGACTTCGCCTGAAGCCACACAGTGGAATGTGGTCAGGTTTCGATGGAGGGTGGCCTTCAGCCTCGGGAAAATGCTAGAGGAGCTGCAATAATAAACCACAGCCGGTGTCTTATCGCACAGAAATCCCGGCCCTCCGCCGTCCTGTCTCGGCAGAGTCTCCCAGATCACACTGGGAGAGCCCAGAACTCTCCCCCCAGGGCAGCTGGAAGTTATGTTTTCCATCTCCTGAAGAACAGTAGTCCCCGCCTGTGAATCCGCCCAGGCCAGTGTAACCCGTAACAGACGCAGCCTCCTGACACAAATCCCTCTCTTTCCGACAGTCTGCCCTTCCGCCAGGGATTCCACAGTCTTCAAGGAGGTAGATGCAAGAAATTAGTGGATTCCAGGGAGTTTGTGGACTACATTATTCAAATAAAGTAATTTCACTTTTACGTGCTACTTTTCTGCTTGAAACTTAGAATGCTAATAATGAAGATGTTATAAATTAACTGGGGTTCCATTTCCACTTCTTTTTAAAATTTTTAAAAATATATTTTATTGATTATGCTATTACAATTGTCCCATCCCACCCCCTTTATTCCACTCTGTACTGCACCCCCCTTCCCACCATCATTCCTCAACCTTAGTTCATGTCCGTGGGTCGTACATATAAGTTCTTTGGCTTCTCCATCTCCCATACTATTCTTAACCTGCCCCTGTCTATTTTGTACCTACCATTTATGCTTCTTATTCCCTGTGCCTTTTTCCCACCCCCTTCCCACTGATAACCCTCCATGTGATCTCCATCTCTGTGAGTCTGTTCCTGTTCTAGTTGTTTGCTTAGTTCATTTTTCTTTTTGTTTTTTTTTAGGTTCAAAAAACCAAAACAAAGTTGATAGTCGATAGTCATGAGTTTGTTGTCATTTTACTGTTCCTATTTTTTATCTTCTCATTTCCACTTCTGAGGCCAACTGACTATGGGATCTATGGCACTAACTTCAAGTTTCAATGTCTTATAAAATGAAGAAATCACATGCTATTCTGAGAAGTTCAAGGATTTAGAGTTACATAAGGGGAAAGGTTTGAACTAAAATAGTCCCTGTTGCATTTGCCAAATAACATCACAAATCATCACGTACAGTTTGGTATCCAGAGTGAACTGACAAAATTCTCAATCTCTCTCTCTCTTTCCCTCTCTCTCTCTCTCTCTCTCTCTCTCCCTCTCATTCAAAGCCTCAAATGCCCAAGGTCTTCACATTGTGAGGGCACAGCTTATACAGCTTAACAGGTGCCCTGGCTTTCTGGAGTCTGGCTCTGTTTTCGCGCAGCCCAGCCACGCTGTGTCTGGAAAGGTCAGCAGGGGGTGGTGAGTTTCTGTGTGACCCAATACTCTCTGGGAATGAAGCCCACGATGAATGGAGGGCTCCCCCACTGCCCGGAAGCTCTCCCAGCCCCCCATAAATCCCACAGACAGCTCCAATGGGCTCTATCTCCTTGGGAGATGTAGCATTCCTTCACCAGTCCCCGGGCAGTTGCGGGGCGGTGGAACGAGGGCAGGCAGGGGGTGGTGACTACCCGGTGTTCCCAGATGTAATCATCACATTGATTGGTACTCTGCACACCACATGAAGGGATCGCTTATCCTCCCTATTTTCCTATGGGTTTAGTTTGGTTACAAGCAAAGAAAACATTTACCTCCCACTATTATTACCACCTATTATCATAATGATTAAGCATAAAAATCAAAGCTCCATTATCAAAATGCCAGAAAATCATTACTGTCCTGGATTTCGGCTTTCCAGTAATGACTCTGTCCAGATTGTTTCCTTTCCTCTCCCAAACCAAATCTAAGTGGAGTTAAAAATTCACATGTAAAGTTTAACTTCGTAGTTCCCACGGAGCTCTGGGACACAGGGCCTCCGGCACGCACTCTGTCCCTTAGTGCTGCGTTTGGTACAGGTGGCATCCTTAGACCACGGGCTTACAGAGCTGACCACCTACAGAGCAAGCAGGCCACTTCCGAACACAGCTATCAGGTAATCAAATCCAGGTCAAGGTAGGAAGACCAATTTAGTTTGAGTACATCTTGACAAGAAAAAAAATCTGAGATGCTCTAAATTAAATCACAGCAGTCCAGAGAAAAAGAAAGAGATGGAGCAGTTAGGCTAAGCATTGGGGGTCAGCTACAAGAACACCCACATTCCTGAGTGTGTGCTGGAACACCGAATTAACTTCTATGTGGCTAATTCCGCAATTATCTAAAAAAATAGCCAAAGCCCTTGAACCTCAGGAGCCTCACAAGAACTTTCTGGATTGTGGCCCCACTACTAATCCAAAGGAAAAAATACTTCTTCCCTATGGATCTTGGGCCTGTCCCAGAACCCTCCCAACCCCACACCGTACTTAATGGAGGAGACCACTTGCCAATCCAGGGGGGCAGACAGTTGCCTCTCCACCTCACCCCCCACCCCCCGGTGATGCTGCTGGTGGTTTCGGCTGCATGCCCCAGGTCCTTTGTCCTTGCTAGCAAGGGCCCAATAAACCCTCTCTTTTACAACGATTGGGCTATGGCAGTTAAAATTTTTGTTTTACAGCCTCTCTGAATGACAGCCTGACTTAAACTGACTTTTTCTCTTCACAAGTTTTCCTCATCAAATGCTGCACATTAGTTCTGAGAAAACCACCCCGTGCCCTGAATGAGACGGAAGAGAGGCTTCGCAGACACTGATGGAGCCCTTGTGGGTCAGGGACTCGAGCCTCACGCAATAATCCTCTGGTACGGGAATTATTTTCACTGTCCTGGAGGAAACGGAGTTTTGGAGAAGTGAGAGGTCTAACCCACAGTTACCCAGCCAACAAGCACCACTGACAAAGTGAGGACATGAAACCAGCCCTGTCTTTCTGTGACAGGGTGTTGCGTTAAAACACAAATCCACAGCACTGACTATTCAGCCTCCACATCTGTACACACCCAAGACTCTCAGAACTCAACAGCCCAGAATCACAGTATATCACAGGATTGTTGTAAGAAAGACAAAAAGTTAGATAACAGATCTTAAGCTGTGTTGAACGGTTAAAGAACTCTTTGGGATTCTACAGATAAAAGGAAATACTGTATGTTATATATAATACTAAAATCCTTCTCGTTTCACTTTCTTTCCCCTACCCCAATTACTTTCACCAGAAGACAGTTCTTCCTACATCAAATGCTCTCTGGCATCCTCCGGCCTCCTGTCACTGACTGACATCCTAACACCTACTGGTGAAAAGTGTTGTTTTAGTGCTAAACGCTCTCTTTGGAGGAAAACAGAAATCCCCCTCATCATTGCAGCTTCTGAAATGAGTAAACTAAGTCTAAAAAAATGAACGACCTCACCCAAGATAAGGCAGGAAAACAATATCGGTAGCTAGCTGTAGGAGAAGCTACTGGGCAACCATGTAGGAACCCGGGTGGGGCACTCCTGTTCAGCTCTGACTTCCTGATTCTTATTTGCTTTTTCTACCTGCTAGATTTATAAACCTTTCTAGTCAAGAGACAATTTCTTTCTGTGTTTAGAAAGAAAAGGCAAGGAAAGCAGAATGGCAATATCATTGCTTATGGCATAGCCAGACAAAGTGGGGGGTTTGTAAATGCTGACACTCAACACGAACAAATAAAAGAGAAGGCAGAATACAGACAGGACTGACAGTTGGTGGTGGGGGGGGGACCCACCATAGATCCAATTTCTCCCCATGTGCAGAAACTAAAAAAGCAACCGTTTCGTTTACTAGATTTCATTGTGTCCAAAAATACATGAAAAAGAGGCATATCGGTTGTAAAAAAAATATTTACCCTAATAATGTGCTCATCATGCCCATGGCTCACAACCTGCTCTTGATGTCAGGCAGGAAAAACAGTAGTGAAAGAGTTTCCACTGTGCCAAGACCCCAGCTGAGTTGCTGAGGGAATCTATGAAAGGAATGAAGGAGTTATACTGTTTAAAAACCTAACCATAGAGATTATAACATGAAGGTGAATATTCTTCCACTTAATGGCATGGGAGAAAGAGATGTGTAGAGTTTAATTACAAGTGCATATCTAATAAATAAATGCCAGGTAAATAGCAGGGGCTGTAGGGAGAGAATTTTAGAACTGATGGGGATGAAGATTTCTTTCAACCCTGAGATTCGGTGACAACGAAGGCAGGCCAGCAGTTCAATGAATAATTACTGAGTGCCTGTTAGTGACTTCTGTGTACTTCAGCTGTGGGCCAGAATAACTCTTTCTAATTGGATTGTTTGGGTTAGTTCCTAAATGCAGTTGAGTGTATTTATTCATTCAGCAAATATTTCTTGAGGCCCTACTACGTGGCTGCCAGGAGCCAGAGGTAACAGCAGAGAACCAGACAGACAGATGCTAACTCAGATAAATGCACCTCCTCTACGACTCACCGGGAAGGGGGCAGATTCATCAGCCGTTGCTGACTGGACCTGGGCTTGTCCTATGGGGTCCCATTTTCTAGAGTGAGAATCTTCAAGTTACAGGATCCCGCTGAGAGTTTTATGCTGCTCTGACGGAAATGCCATACGGATATATACGTGATTTCATCATCGCATGCAAACACACAAGCTACGAATATAGAGAGAGAGCAACTCTTCCAATCAACACAGTGTACGTAGTAACTGCAGATGGGGTCATCGACCAAAGCGATGCAAATATGTGCCACTCTGGCCGTAGCTCCTCCGCACTTGTATGAGTCAAATCAATTTTACTTTCACCCAGAAGCACTGCTTAACCTCACAAAGATGACAAACCAGACGACGCAGGGTGGGGGAAAGGAAGCTTACAGCCGTGAGCACACGAAACACAGAGTTTATTCCTGTAGTTATTAATTATTGTTTTTATTTTCTATACGAACAACTGTACACCTACTTTTGCCCCACCCTGTAGGTTCAGAAAAGGTCCTACATTTTAGTTATAGCAGATTGAGTTTCTGAACATAAGATATTTTAGGATTGTTTTCGTGAAAAATGTCACTGAAAACAACATACATTTGGGGATTTACTGGTGTCCCCGAACACACACTCACAGTTTTCAAGAGAATCGCCTGGGGCTCGGGGGTAAAACCACCTATGATGCCTGGGCCCGGATTCCAGAGGCTCTGATCAGTTGACCCGGAATAAAGCCAGAAGTCTGCATTTTAACCAGCATCCCAGGTGACTCCACATTCGGCAGATCCACCGGTCGCCCCTTGAGAAATACAGTGCTTGACAACATAAGAGCAAGTATGTGTAAGGTTTATCGATAAGATACAGGAGAAGGTGATTAATCAATGTAAGCTTGGACAAAGCTATGTGACCTCTATTAGTCACAGTTTCCTCATCTATAAACTGGGATTGGCACTGGCTTTACCTTCCTTAACTCACCTTTATGTTGTCAGGATGACTCAAAAAAATGTGCTTTGAACTTCTTGAGATAAAAGGACTATAGAATAAGCTAAGGTATTATTAACACTCATGCCAATGACCTGAGATGCTTTCAAGCAAGCCGCGTGATCCTTCTTGTGTGTAGCTTATGGAAGTCAGTGGGTTTTCCTACAAGAAGGGAAGGTATCACTGCCAGCACACGGAGTTTACCTCTGCCCTCATCACTCTTCCAGCTGGCTGTCAGTCTTACAGACGCACCTCAGAACCTACCTACCGTGGTACCCCTGGAACTCTCCTCCCTTTTGTTATGAACATCATTTTCTCAAGAATTAACAATTCTAAGCAGCTTGTATGTAGCCATGATTACCTTACAAAGCAGATCAGTTTATCATTCCCATTTTACAGACATTTTCCAGAACACCGAGGTCCCAGTCTAACTGGCTTGTATCAGGTCACATAGCTAAAGACTGTGCAAAGCCAGGATATCCAAATGCAAGTGGCCTGGACCCAGAGTCACACTGAACCACAGCCCTGCCTCCTCCCCTTCCAGGCCCTCCTGTGATAGGCCGAGCGCTGGCTCCTCCTCCTTCATGCACCTCAACAAGGAAAGGCTTCTGGCCTCAAGCCTCTTTTCCTCTGAGTCTGTCCTCTTCCCGGCCGTACACCCCCACCAACGCAGGGGTGGGCCAAGGAGGGTTTACAGTTGTTCTATGGGAAACAATAGTTAATAAATAAAAATACAGGAAAGAACTACTTTGTGTATTCACAACTTAAACCCCCTTTTGTCCACCCCTGTATCACATTATCCCCACCTATCATAAATATTATACTAACTCCCACATCTTCATCTCCAGTGCTTTTCTTCTCAGTTCTAGACCAGGATTTCCAGCTATCACACATCCACCTGGATGACCCATAGGAACTCTAATTCAATGTGTAGAAAACGAAACTCATTTTCTTCCTCTAAAGTCTCACCCCTTCTCTAGCCCTAAGTTATAAGCCTGCGAATTGTCCTTATTTCCATGTTATCTCCCCCTCACCTCCAAATCTGACCCGATTCCCTAAATCTCTGTCCATTCTTCTCTTCTTCACCATCCTCACTGTCTTGCCTTAGTTTATATCTATTTCTAAATGGGTAAGTATAACAAGCACTTAAGCAACGTCACTTGCCTCTAATCTTGCTAAAATGATCTTTCTAAAGCAAATATCCTACTTTCAGAATAAAGTGCAACTATCTACAAAAGTTATATATGCCTATCCTATGATGCAGCAATTCCATTCCTAAAAGATGTGCGTATATATACATATATATCTCTCCGTATTTTTTCAGACTATAAGACACACCTCCCACCCCCGAAATTTGGGAGAATTAATGGTTGTCAATGCTGCTTTTGAGTTCTGTTTACATTGACATTGGTGAAATATTATGTTATTTATGTTATTAAATATTTTACCACATTTTTTGCTTCAAAATTTTTCCCTATTTTCCTCCTCTAAAACCTAAGCGCATCTTATGGTCCAGAAAATACGCTTGTGTCCACCAAAAACATGGACAGAAACATTTACAGCAGTTTTATTCTTAACAGCCGCAGGCTTTCCACAGTGTGTTGTAAGGATTTGTTTATGTACAAGCATCCTCCAGCAGACTGCGAAACTTTTTAAGGCAAAGCCTAGTCACATTTATGTTTATGTCTCCAGGAATTAGCCTATGACCACATCAATAAGCATTTCATGAGAATTAGGTAAAGGTATGTTTTTAAGATAAAAATTAGTTTTTTTCTCTAATGAATCTACCTGATGACATTACGTTCCCTACAAAACCTTTACTCGATCCTTCCAAATTCGGTCAAATTTAAAAATCCGAACGCATAAACAAGAAAAGTCTGTACACATCCAATAAGAACACGCAGTGCGTGACTATCATCTTAGCTGGACTGCTCAAGTAAACCCCCTTTTAAATTGTTCTCTTGGTATCCACGGGCTCTTTTAAAAACACAAATCAGATCGTGTTACTCCCCTTCCTAAAAACTCTCACTTGCTTCCCTGGCACTTAGAACGACAAGCAGACTTCCACCAGGGCCCGGCCTGCAGGGGCCTTCATGCTCACCTCCTGGACCTCACCACCAAGAACCACCTCCTCCCCTAACCCTCGGCTGCAACGGTCAGTTCTTAAAACACACCATGCTCATTCATACCTAGTGACATCTGCATCTGTTCCTTCTGCCTAAAAGGCTGCTCGGCCTGACCTCACGGTAGGTCCTTCCCCCCATTCATGTCCTTTGACCAGGTGGTGTCTCCTAAGATAACATCCTTGCCCTCGGCCCACCCTTCTGCTGTCACACTCCCCATCTCCCTCCCTCCCCCAGGCCAGGGCACCTTATTCATGGTAATTTCTTCAGAGCACTGACTTGTTTGTTTGTTTGTTATTTGTAAAGGACACAACAGCAGAACCCTACCTGGTTTGTTCACTACTATATCCCTGGGGTTTAGAATAATGTCTGACACCTAAGGACTATCAATAAATGTTTGTAGTAAAGAGTGAAACACAAATAAATGTTGTAACTAAATAACACACTATTTAAAAATCTGAACTGAAGGCTCACTAAACACCATAGATCTCCTGAAAAAATACAAAACTCTGTCCTCTGAACTAAAAATCTTAGGTAAACAAAGTTAACTGATTCAATCTCTACAAAGCAGTTGAGAACTGAAGTGAATTTATCAAAATGACTGTTCTGAGCTGTTTTTCAATCTCAACTCCATACCTACTTATCATGATTTTAAAAATTACTCCAGAATTCCTTTCTTATCAAGATCCACACGTTGGAGACCTCCAGTCAAGATGGAGGCATAAGCAGACATGGCTCACCTCTTCATTCAACCACATCAATACAACAAAATTTAGAACAACCATCACCTGGAACCATTAGAAATCGAGTTGAATGGAAGTCTGACAACTACGGAATTAAAGAAACCACATCCACTCAGGCTGGTAGGAGGGGTACAGACACGGAATGGTCTAGTCCCACACCCATGTGTGGTAGATAAAAATTTGGAAGGGATATCTCAGGAGAGAAGAGTCCCAGCCCCACACCAGACCCCTCAGTCCAGGGTTCCAATGCCCGGAAGATAAGTCCCCACAACATCTGGCTGCAAAAGAAAAAAAAAGCAGGGGTAAGTAGGTAGAAGAAACTTCTGGAGCCCCAAGAAATTCCTCTTAAAGAACCCACACACAGGCTCATCTACTCAAGACTCACTCCCTCTGAGCTCCAGCAACAGGGTAGCAGCTTGAAAAGTACCAGTGGCACACTAGGAGAAACTGACGTGTCTATCATCAAGGTGAGCAGAGGCCATTGTCCCTTTTCTAAACCCTACCCCCAAAGAACCACAGAGCCAAGCTGGTGCCATATCTGAGACTCCATCAACCTGGCCAACACTATTTGACCCATCATGGAGATCTCCAGAGACTCCACCCCACTCACCTTATGGGCCACCCAAGCTGCTTTTCCATATGAATGTCTGATCTGGCTCATGTTCCACATCTTCCTCAATCCTCTCACACAGCCCACCTCCGTGAGCCCCAGGCCTGGCATTAGCATCAGCCAGCCTGAATTCACAGCTTGGCTTCTCCTGGGAATCCCCAAGCCGAGCACAAGTGGCAGCCATCTCAGATTGTTTTACTGCTCAGGCAGGATGCCCTAGGCAAAACGCAGGTGAGGGCTAAGCTTGGCCTGCACCACCCAGGAAACCCCAGGGCCCACGCACTCAGTAGATACCTGCTGACCATACTGGAACACCGCCACCCTGCCCCTGCACAGCTGATTGTCCATGGAGGGTGGAGGGTAAGTGGTCACAGCCAACTGATGCAGCTGACTGGCCTGGGAAAATCCCTCCCTACCCTCCAACAGCAACCATGGCTCAACTACATGGGGAAGGTATACTCAGCCCACACAAAGGACATACCTCGAATACCCAGTTTAGGTGATAGGGGAGGCTGTGCCACTAGACCCTACAGGACACCTACTACATTAGGGCACACTACCAAGACACAGAGTCAAAGCAGTTCTACCTAATACACAGAAACAAATACAGGGAGGCTGCCAAAATGATGAGACAAAGAAACATGGCCCAAATGAAAGAACAGACATAAACTCCACCAAAAGGGCTAGATGAAATGTAGATAAGGAATCTATCAGATGCATAGCTTAAAACATTGGTTATAAGGATGCTCAAGAAACTTAATATGGACCTCAGCAGCATAAAAAAGATCCAATCAGAAATGAGGAATATACTAATTGAAATGAAGAACAATTTACAGGGAAACAACAATACAATGGATGAAGCCAAGAATCAGGTCAATGATTTGGAACATAAGGAAGCAAAAAACAACCATTCAGAACAATGAGAAGAAAAAAGAATCCAAAAAAAATTAGGATAGTATAGGCAGCTTCTGGGACAACTTCAAGAGGTCCAACATTTGCATCATAGGGGTACAAGATGGAGAAGACAGAGAATAAAATGGAAATCTATTTGAAAAAAATAATGGAAGAAAACTTCCCTAATTTGGTGAAGGAAATAGACATGCAAGTCCAGGAAGCACAGAGTCCCAAACAAGATGGATACAACTCTTTGGATGGATACAACTCACACCAAGACACATCATAATTAAAATGCCAAGGTTAAAGATAAAGAGAGAATCTTAAAAGCAGCAAGGAAAAAGAAGTTAGTTACCTACTGGGGAGTTCCCATAAGACTGTCAGCTGATTTCTCAAAAGAAACTTTGCAGGCTAGAAGGGATTGGTAAGAATTATTCAAAGTCATGAAAAGCAGGGACCTACAGACAAGAATGCTCTACCTAGCAAAGCTATCAGTTAGAATCAAAGGGCAGATAAAGAGCTTTCCAGACAAGAAAAAACTAAAGGGGTTCATCATCACCACACCATTATTATATGAAATGTTAAAGGGACTCATTTAAGAAAAAGAAGATCAAAACTATGAGCAATAAAATGGCAACTATGAACAATAAAATGGCAACAATACATATCTATCAACAACTGAACCTAAAAAACAAACTAAGCAAACAAGAACAGAGACAGAATCATAGATACGGAGAGCGTTTTGATGATTGCTAGATGGGAGGGGAGCGTGGGCAGAATAGACGAAGATGTGAGGTGATTAAGAAGTACAAATAGGCAGTTACAGAATAGCCACGGGGACGTAAAGTACAGTATAGGAAATGGGGTAGCCAAAGAACCTATACGCACGACCCACAGACATGAATGGCGGTGGGGGGACTGCCTGATGGAGTGGGGGGTGCTGGGTGGAGGGGGGAAAAGGGGGAAAATCAGGACAACTGTAATAGCATAATCAATAAAATACAATTTAAAAAAGACCAATATGCCAAATCAAACTACACACACCAGGGATCTCTCATTCTCTGAAGCTGACATTGCTCTCATTGTTTTATCAGATGAAAACGCCACTGAGCCCATTGCTTGCTCTGAAAACAGAGAGTGGGAATATGCACTTGTTTTGACTTCTTCCAACTCCAAGTGGGAGTATCAGAGGAAATGAATACTCAAGCTAATCAACCAGTTACATGATATAAGGGTAACCACGCTGCAAGAAGTTTACTTGCAGGGTGTTGAACTACCAAGAAGCTTCCAAAACTTCCTGCATGAAAGACATCGTATAAAGTAAGGATTTCCTTTGAAGCCTTTTAACTTCCCCTCTGTCCCATGCTGGGCTCTAAGCCTTGAACACTAAGACCATTGTCCAAGGTCTCTGAATTTATAATAAGTTTTATTACTGAAACAAGTAAGTGCTCTAATGCCTTACTCCAGGACGCTGAGTGAAGGTGGTTTCCACCCTATGACAAAGCCAGCTTGCTGCCTCGGTCATTAACCTTGTAAGTGCAGGTCTAGGGCCGCATTTCTGTACCACAAATCCCACTCTCATTCATTTATTTATTCTGAGATATTTATTGAGCTTTGATTACATTCAAGGTGCTATTATGAGGCACTGCAGGGACAGAAGGGAACACAGACATCGCCCCTATCCTCATGAAGCCAGCACTCAAGCACAGGAGACAAACATTAAACAGACAATGTAACGATAGTCATCTAATGACAATAAACATCACTGCTCCTCATAAAAAGGTGCTAAAAGCAAAGATCAGGGGATCAGATTTTATCTTCGTGATTGGGGAAAATTTCCCTGAGGAAAAACAGAGATCAACGTAATCGTAGGTGTTCATCAGGTGAAAAGGGGAGCGAGAACATTTCAGGTGAGAAAACTCCGTGTGCAAAAACCCTGGGGCAGGAAGAAACTGGGCACAGAGAAGGACGGAGAGAAGTTGCTGTGGCCGAGGGGGGCAAGGCAGAGGAGGGTGAGGCAGAGGGGGTGGCAGGAGACGAGCTCAGGCAGAAGAGTTTTGATCCTTAACCTGGTACTGATGGGAAGCCATTAAAAGATTGTAAACGGGTAAGTATGCCAGGATCAAAGATAACATGGGTGTCCGTGAAGAATGAACAGCAGGGAAACAAGGAAGGATTCAGTGAGAAGGCTACTAGAAAAGGCAAGTGTTTCAAACCATGGACCAAGATCCTCCTGCATCAGAATCATTTGGGGTGGTTCTTAAAAGCAGATCCATGGGTTCACCCTCCAACCCACTAAATCCAAATCCATGCGACTGGGGAGTCTGCACGTAGCCCCAGGATGTCATAATAAACATTAATGACTGAGAGGCAGAGGAACAATGCTACAGGACTTCCAGTGATCATTACATGAAATAAACGATGACTCAAGGAAAACAATCTGCTTCTACACTTGGGCATGACTTCCCTCTTCTAAAATTGTGGTGTTACCTCTCTCCTTCCCATCTCCCTTTCTTCCTTACCTGTAGCGAGGGACCAATTTTATTCTTTTTCCATAGTCACCAGTTGACACTAGTTTTATCCATAGTGGAAGCATACACGTGCTTGGTGTGCTCCCGACTGAAGCAGGTCAGAAGAAACGAACACATACATTAATCAGGGTTAACTACATGTACAAGCTCAATTCTGACTAGCACAATGCACATCGGGAATGTTATCTTCTGTGTGTGTGGCCCTTTCTAATATTCAAAGCTCTTTTACAGGTACGACCTCATTTGATCCTCGCAATAATCCCAGCTTACAGGTGAGGACACTGAAGGTCTCCAGGGGCTAAGTAATTGACCTGGTCATGTTACTGGTAACTGACAGAGGCCAGGGCCAAGCCAGGAGCCCTCAGGCTGCACAGCCACACTGACAGAGCAGTGCCAGACGGCTCCAGTACGTCAGACCCCCATTTGCTGACTGAAGGTCCCCATGACCTGCCCTCTGCCCTTCGGTCCGCACACGGCACATAGTGAGAGCCTGCTCCACGGCAGGTGCTACGAGGGATGCAAAAACTCTCAGGTCCTATAGCCAACGTGAAGTCAAAATTCCCGCTAGGGGGGTGTGGAGATGGGGAAAGATACCCTTGTAGGCAAATTAGGGCATAGCGGTTCCACGTCATCAAAAATGTCTGAAGACAAATATTTAGGGCTCATCTTAACAAGACAGAGGTCGCAGGACTATGGGAAACTATAACTGTCTCCATCAGACGAAACATAAGCTTCCCTTGTCCAAGAGGTGTAATGGGCATGTTGCTGCAGTAATTGTATGTTTGGATTGTCAAAAATGCAGTCTCCTCTCCCGTTTGAAAAAAAGCTGCCATTTTCCTTTCCAGGAATGCGATTTAACTTAACAACGAAGCTAATAATCACGAGCTCTTTAGCTGGCGCAAACAAAGAAAGCACTGTCTCTGCAAGTGGTCACCGTGGCCCTGAACATGACTCGGACTTAAACGCCTGGTGGAGAGCGGCCGCTATATTACGTAACGAATGAAGCTGCATGAATACCTATTACGTAGCTGCATCCCGCTGTGTCACTCTAACTAAAGTGTTGAGGGGGGACTTTTCTTCACACCGAAGAGCTCTCCCCGGTCACTTCTATAGCTAGCAAGTTTAAAAACCTTATTACATCGAGCCAATGAAATTGTGGACACAACCACTGTGTCCAAAATAAATAATGGAAGACGGGGCAAAGGAAAAGATACGCTTCTTCAAGGACTAGGAAAGGCAACTGCGGGAGCGGGCAGGATGCGTAGAAGGAGGCCAGGCCCGCACCAAACTGAAGAGCCATGCTTTGCAGCTGTGTCTTCAGCGGGAAGAAGTTCAGCATCTTCCCAGTCTACTTCGGTGATGTGACGGGCAGCTAGCAGGCAGTTCAAGGCACGTTCTGATTCATTTCGCCAAAAAGGCATGAGAGGCCCAAATACTGATGTCACACGAAGCAGGGGTCAGTATGGAAGCGACACGGCTTAGAGTGTTTCTAGTTTGGTCATTTGTTAGTGCAGACACTAAGTATTTCTCTGTAGCCCCAGCATCTAACTAATTCCACCCCTTCTGGTCAAGGGTCTCTGAGACAGAAGGAAAGAGACAATACCTTAAACATTTCCTTCCAGTAGGTCTGGAAGGAAGTTGTTCAGAGTGTAAAAGAGACCATGACAAAAATCAAAATTTTAAGAAGCCAGTATATTTAAATCACGTTATGGTGACGCTTCATGGGGAAATTTAATGTTCGGCCTAGTTATTTCCCAATGAGGGACTCTTTAAACGCCAACATTCTAATGGAAATGTTTCTGAAATGTGTTATTCTTCTGCCTTTGGAAGTACAATATCCTCAGCACAACTTAACCTTCCATTCTCACCTCAGCAGGCTGCCAGTGCCCCAGGGGAATCTGCTATCTGCCCCCAGAGACGCTGCTGCAGATAATAGTGCTTATTCCAAAACAAAATGATCGCATACACCCGTGCTTTTCCAGTTCATGTGCCTGGTCTTCAGTCACCATTTCCTTGCTTTCATTTATCCAACAAATGTAGTCGTGTCTTCCATCTGCTGGGTGCCGTTCTGGACTTGAGAGACCGTAGGGGGGGAATAACAACAGAACCCGTGTTCTCATGGAACATGCACTCTAACGCAGGAGACGATCGACCAGTCACTCAGTGACCCGTCATAGGGTGTGTGAAACGCTGGTTAAGTGGCCATGGGAGTAGAGCTGACGTGGGCACAGGGAGCCCCGGAGCCGGGGAGGGCTGCAGTGTAAACGGTTAGAGAAAGCCTCGCTGAGAGGTGGTGTTTGACAACAGCCTTCCACCGGAGCTGTCAGTTGTTGTTATTAGGACTCTCTTCAAATTTGCTGCTTCTACCCAACCAAAACCAAAAAAACTTCATTATGACTCTTAGTAAGTAACCAACTCTGTCCTGTATCCGGAACTGACGTGGTAGGTCCTAAGGACGGTGGCCCTTCCTGTGGAGTGAGAGATACCTGGGCTGCTCAGAGAACTCGTCCTTGAACTTTCAGTTTCAGACGTGCTCTGGAAAGCTGAAACAGCCAAAGTGAGTGGGTCTTAACCCCATTTGTGCTTTAGAGCACATGCGCCTGTAAGCATCTTAGAACGCTGGCCTCCCCCACACTCTGTGACAATGAGGTAGCCTGCGTCTCCCCTTTCCCTCCTAAACTCTGTTTTTTCCAGCTTCCAGACTAACCGCTCTGTGCCTCTTGCCCCCTAATTGTGATGTTGCCCAAGCTCGGCCATCACGCCTCTTCCATTTTCATCCCACCCATTCTTACCCAAACCCTTAACTGGGGAAACTCCAGCATGCTATGCCTACAACTGAAATATTCATGTCACCCCCTCCACCAGCACCCCAGAGGAGCTCTTCTTTCCACACCCCCATTTCTGACACCACTGCTCTCTCAGCCCAGTGACATCAGAAGTCTTCCAGTCATCTCTGACCCCTCCCTCCGACTGTCCAAACCGGCACCTGTGCTTGCTTTCTGCTAGGTGTCTATCCGCCCTGTTAACAGGAGGAAATAAAAACAACTATTACTCCAGACACGATGAGTTATCACTAACGCAAAGGGACTGCATTAAAGGATTTAGAGAAACCTTGGAAGAGAGCAATTATGTTCCTTAGAAGTATCAGACACCCCAAAGGTTAGGAAGACAATGTTTTTTGAAGTTAGTATAAACCGTCTCTAACAGGGAAGAGGGAGGATTCAAGAAAGGCAGGACAAATATTTCAAATGTGAAATAAAAGAAAGCCTCTAAAGAAATTAATGGGGCTGCATTAGGTTTTCCAAATTGTTAGAGAAAGAAAGAAGGACCCGTAGTCAAGGCTGTATACTTCGGGGAGCAAGTAGCTAGAGGCCTGGTAACAAGAGAGTGAAGAGTCGCCATGACCTGAGTCTTGTGGCAATGTTAAGGTCAAGTAAAAGGGTTTGAGGTTTTTTTTTTCCAGCTATATTAGGAACAAGAATGAGGAAGGGAGCGGCTCATTGCCGATAACGGGGCGGTGATGTTCACTGATAACGGAGAAAAGAGAACCACTTCGCCCCTCTCCCGCTTCCATCTGCACTATCATGGAAAAAGATCTTCAAACTGGAAAGCGCAGGACCCACGTGGTGGAGAGGAAACTAGAACCCAGGCTAGGGAAGGCGACGATAAGAAAGCACTTAGCCCTTTAAGTGACTTCACGTCTCCAGAGCCAGACAGATGGCCTGAAAAGGCACTAAAGAACCTGCAGATGTAATCTGAATATGGACGAACGGCGTCTTCACAGAGCACGGGATCACGGAGTATCTACAGGCTGGCACCAAGAAAACACGCTGATTTTCAACGGGAGTTAAGGTAGACAGAAAACCATGGGCTGGGTTGGCTGCCCCCCGCTGCTGCCAATATCCCAGAGGGTTTGTAGCAATGACCACTGGGAGCGATCGTGAAGTCACGGAGAAGAACAAGACCACATCGAACTAACTTCCCATCCTACTCTGGCCCTAGCTAAGTAACATGGAAGGCTACAGAAATGATGTTCGTGGATTCCGAAACCATTCCGGCTCTCTCCTTAGAGCTTTACAGTTACAAGGAAGCTCTCTGCACTGAATAGTTGCAGAGACTAGATTTGTATCAAAATCCAATTGTCAGGGAATGAATGTTGCGTGGGGAAGCCATGTTAACCGGTGGGCACTGCTGGGGGTGAGGATGTCTTCAGCAATGTACCAGTTTTGTCGTTTGCCACGGTGATGAAATCATTGTAATGAATGAGGCAGATAATTATATAGAAACTTACTAAATGAAAGTGGAAGTTATAGCTGATATACACTGGTTTAACGAATCAGAATTTTGGATGTTAAAAAAACTGGAAAAAATAGCTAAGACTAATAAAATTAAATTTAACAATAACAAATATTGTCTACATTAATTTTTATATCAGCTATCTCAATACAGGAAATCTTAGCTGAATGGAAATCATGAGTGTAATACATTTGCAAAGAGACCAAATTTAAGTTGTACATAAACACAGCTACTCTTACAAACACATAAAATTGACAATATTCAACCAATTTTTAAACTTATAAATATGGCAAGTTCATACCGGTCAACCTAATGGAAGATTATACACAGTATGACAAGAAAAGTACAAAGTGCTTTGAGTTCAGAAAAGGACAGCTTCCCACCACTTGGGAAACCAGAGTGGATCTACGGAAGAAGAGGCACGTGAACTGGAATTTGAGGGACGGCGGGAATTCAAACCGGAGATCTGGGGAGAGGATGGCACTTCATTCAGAGGTGACAATGGGGGGAAGACCCCAGACAGGAAGGTAGCCTAGTTGGGTTACAGCGTGGAGTGCGTGCAGGTGAAACACAGGTAACGATACCGGAGAGAGAAACTGAAGCAAGACTTTGGAGACCCTCAAAACCACTGTGATGAGGGCTCCAAAATTCCGAGTTCCCTATGATGGCCAAGTAACACGTTTGGCACATAGGAGGGACTCAAATGTGAATGAACAAGCAAACAAATGAATGGACTATTAGTGAGAAGTACAGAACAACTAGAGGTCAACAGAAGCACAGCTCCTGATTGCCTGTTCCGTCCGTCATTGGAACCAGAGTCCTTTTCATCTACAAGGGGTACTAAATGTCATTTGGTCTAACTCCCCCCACCCCAGAATTCTGGGTGACTACCCACAGGACTGGAAATACCCCAGCCAAACAGAGGCGAGAGGCTGCCTGGCCCTCTGCCAGCTGCTGGGGCCATCTAGGTCACCCCGGGTCAAATCTCCAAAGACGATTTTGGTTCAGCAACTACTAAATAGTGTACTTTTGGGCTCTTTCCTGAAAACGAACGCCATCTAAGTCTTCAAGTTTCAGAAACAAATGTTTGGTGGCTTTTGTGGGCAACTGTTGTTTCAACATCAAGCATGTCAAAGGTATAATTTTAAAGAATCTGGCTCCGGGAGAAAAAGCTGAGGCATTAGTCACATGTTTTACATTTCTTACTCCTGCCTGCCAGATTTTTTTTGTAATTAAGAAAGGAAAAATGGGTCAGCCCAAAAGAATTTTTACAACTGTCAGAATAAATACAAGGCCCATGCAACCCCATAAACTTCGTTTTTCAAGCCCTTTTCCCCGCTCTGTGGCTTTAAGCGCCCCTTATTTAGAATCCAGCCAAAGGCGCCGGCCCCAGAGGCCTCCCCTCCACCTCTCGCAGGGGAAGGACATCTTCTGTCAGGAGGGGGAGGGCTGATGTGATCCCAGACTTGAGTACAGCCTCTTCCGACATCATAGGACAGTGCGGGTGGAGGCCCAAGGGTCCACGAGAACCCTCATCCAGCCCAGCTTGGCTCCAAGGTCATTCAGAAACCACGTGCTTCTCAGAAAATATCACCACCCGTGAGATAATTCTGAAGAAGTCTTCAAGATGCAACTCATCAGACAAAAGCCACCCCTTGGCTCAAGGGACGCCTAGTTCTGGGCACACAAGCCCAGACTTCAGTCCACACAACTGCCACCACCCTGAGCGTACCCCCCGCTCTGGGAGTCTCTTGAGTAGCTGCTGCTCTTCGGATGAGCACCAGAGCTCGGGCCCACCGCCACGCGGGGCCTATCTGGGCTGAAGGGTCCCCCAAGAGCTCCCACCAACCGGATCTAAAATCTGCATGGTGTCCTGGCACCAACCCACCCTCTACGGAGCACACCAGACCTCCTGGTGATGCTTCTGATGAAGCCAAGCCATTCCTGGCCAGTGATTGTCAGACTTTTCAAGGTAAGAAGAAAAGATACATTTCACACGTGACTCAGTACACGCATGCACATATTTAAAACAAAACCTTTCACAATAACGCCATTCTGATATGTCCTAGCCCACTGTGTTCCAAGTCTGAAATGCTGACTCTGCCCTGCTGAAGCAAACCGCCCTCTGCACTCTGAAAGCCAGGCCCTAGAGCAATGCTGTCCAATAGAAACATGGTGCTGGCCACGCTATGTAATTGTACATCTGCAAGTAGCCACATGCTGAAAAAAAAGGTAAAAAGAAGCAGGTGAGATTAATTTTAACAATACATTTCAGCTAATCCATTATATCAAAATATTGTCATTTCATCATGTGATCACTAGAGAAAATTACTGAGCTATGTTACATTATCTTCTTCATACCAAGTCTTTGAAATCTGGTATGAATGTTACAAGGACAGAGCATTTCAATTTGGGCTAGCCACAGGCCAAGTGCTCCACAGGTGCATGGGGCTATTGGCTACCATTTCGAACATTGCCGCCCTACAGAGTCCCGGTCCCATGTCCCCCAGGGGAGCAGGACCCACAGTGGGGCCAGGCAGTCGAAGGACGGGGTTGTCACCCAAGTGTGGCCCGCAACTGTCACGCACACTCACTCACGTGCTCTCATCTCATATTGCGTCATCAGGCTCCTTGTGAGTGCCCCGAATCCTGATATAGGATGGCAGGTTTCACCAGGGAAAAGTCAGAGAAATGAGACTTATTAACCAATAAGAAGCATTAGTACTGTGAAACTCCTTAAGATAAAGTCCAAATGTATTCGTCTGTGACATAAGAAATATAACAAATGTCACAAAAAATTCAAACTAGAAAATAATGTTTAGGGAATTTGTTCTCCAGAATATGTTTTGATGATTACAAAAATGAACAAATAGCATGACTGCAACTATGTTAAAATGTGAGCCTGCGAACAAGGATTGGAGGATGAAAAGCAACAGTTTAAAGAATCGTTACAGAGAATTATGGGTAAATTTTCCCTTCTTTAAAATAATATGTATAAAGTTATGTATCACTCTGTTAAGAATAACAGTGCTTGTGAAAGGTTCATCCTTCTTTTCCAAAGCAAACACACATGCCACTAAATCCCTATACAAAGAAAAGGTAAGGAAAACATTTCTGACAAAAGGAAAAAGGACCAGAAGCAGTCAGAAAACTAGATTTTAACACAGCCAAACACACAGGGACAGTGTGAATAAAAACACTTAACAGAATAGAAGCCACCTACTAACAGAATTCTAAAAAGTTCCAGCACGGACTTTATGTTTTGCCTGAAGTAGAAATGTACGCACTAAGAATGAAAGATCACAGAGCAGGGCAAAGTTCAAGAAGGTAAGAGCTATGGGAGCTGAGTTTTATTCATGCAAATAGAAAAGTACACAGATTATACTATAGAATTCACGTTGCTTATTTGTGACTCCCTGTGCTGACGAAGGCTGGCAAGCGGAGCGCACCCAGGAAGCGCCCTCCACGAAAGCCGGCCACCGATGCCTTGGAGCAGGAGCGTGGCCACTGAGTTGCCTGTGGAAGGGGCGCCAGGTCCCTCCACTGAAACCCCTTAGACGGTGCAAGGCTGACGTGACCGATACTGGGTTAACACAAGACTGAAGCAGGCTGCAGTCCTCAATATAAGACGCAACAAGACCTGTGGAAACCGGTCAGCAAAATAACTTTGGGATTCAAAGCAGAACCTGGGGTCCAGAGTTCCACCCATGACCCATGACACACAGGTCTGTGTCACAAAGAAGCCCGTGGACGAAGCCTGAATACCACACCTTTCCATCTACAGAGTGGCCAGCATGGTTAAGTCCATCTTCATAAGAGTCTGAAATGTGTAGATCAACCAATGATGGTGAAATTGAAGCAAGAGCGGCATTTTCCTTTTTTAAAAAAAATTGTCATTAGTCGAAGTATAAAATATAAATTAAATCCAGCTCATTAGATATTTTCCCTTTTGTTCCAAAAAAATGGGATTTATGACATTACCAAATGGCAAAAAGATGTCATAAAGACACATGTTTTATCTTAACAGATACGGTCAAGCAATGAATGCATAAGATGCTTACTGAGTACCAACTATGGCTCAGATGTGGTCCTAGGTGATGGGAATACAAAGATTGATTAAAAATGGTCCCCACCCTTGAGGCCCTCAAATGACAGGACAAAGAGAAACATGAACAAAAACAGGATACAGTGTCAGTGCTGTAATGGAGCTTCTGTAGAGTGCTAAAGAGACCCAGACAGAAGGGCAATTGCCCAGAAGAGGGGCCCGGAAAAGCCGAGCAGAGCGGACCCTGGAGCCGGGGCCTGCAAGGCGAACGGCTCATCAGTCGCCCCGGGAAGGGACAAGTGCTGCAGGCTGGTACTACGGCCGAAGCAGCGACACGAGGAAGGCAGAGCGGCACGGAAACGTGGACCTCACTGCCCCCGATGAAACCTGCAACGCTGGCTTCCCAGCTAAGACCCGGGCTCGTTCCTTCCCGGGAGACGAGACGGCACGGGGAGCGGCAGGGAGAGGTGGAAGGAAATCTGTTAAAGCTCCTCCTGCCACAGAGGAGAGCACCATCGACCCTTCCGCCGCCGTACCTCTGAGCAGAATAGGAGCCCACACTAGGGCTCGGGGCTGACATCAGAGCAGCCACCAGCTCTTTTCGGCCGGGTCCTCTGGAGGTTTGCAAGCCTCTGTCCCCCAGGCAGACACTCGTTTGCAGACTGTCTAGTTCGACACTGGATAGAAGGCCATTTTTGCAAAGAATATCAGAATCTTCCAACTCTAACCTCCAGCTCCCTGGGAAACACTTCTGTGGGAGCAGAAGCAACGGGCCCTGCAGGGATTCCCACAGCAGCGTGCTGGGTGAAGGCTGGACCCCGGTAACGCGGCTTTGCACGCAGATGACTGTTAAGCATGTGCCTTGAGTCTGTGTGGAAGTCCCTTCTCCTTTACCCCACACGGAGACAGCAAGATAGAGACTGTGTTTCTTGGTAACATTTAACGAGAGCAAGTCACTTGCTCAGCATTTCTGTACAAGGGATTTAATCTTCAGTTACAGCTCTGAGGACAAGGGTCGGCTAGCCCCAGTCAGCTGAAAACAGGCACACATCACAGAGAATGCCTGAAGGGGTCTGAGTTTCTTGAGAGAATAGGAAAGGACCTTCAGAGCTCAGGGGGACTCTATATGAATAGAAGGAAGGTCAGATTCATGGGCAAGCTGCCAGAGACCCTGGAGACTATTTTTAATCCAGAAGAAGAACAGGAAGGAATGGGAACAAAAACCGGAACTCACCCAGGAGAGATGGAAAGCAAGAAGGAAACAACTGTAATAAGCAAATGGAAAGACAGTGAGAAAAAATAGATCTTATAACTAAAATTACATTCCTAGCAGGGAAGCCAGGAACGCTGTAGGAAAAGGCTGAGAGCAAGAAGAAAACACAGAAAGCAACAGTAGGACGACTCAAAGGAAGTATTTTAAATGCCTACATCTTATGAGGGTCAGGGAGGGTCGGTTGGTAACATTCTTGCCTCTGGCATTAGGTCATGAGTTCAAGTCCCACATTAGGATTTGGCCTCAAACCAAGCTTTGATTTTCTAGCAGTCTGGAAGGCTGGAAGCATTTTCCATTCTGTGGTGCATTAGCGTTACCACCCTTTTCTGCAACAGATTAAAAGTACTAGAAAGAAAGGGAGAATCAGAGGGAATCAACAGCTGTTATTTCAAAAAAATACCATACTGGAGAGAATAAGAAAAAGAGAGAAAGTAGAAAAGTTTTCATAAGCGAGATATTCACTGCATTCTTCTTTAGAATCCCGTGAGTAGGGGTATTTTTCCCCACCTCCAATCTTAGAGAGAAACCTTGTCCAGATTTTCCATGCACCTAGAATACCAGGAGTACCAATGGTAGTGGCAGAGAAAACGCTGTTCCTTGCTGAACGTGAAGATATATTAGGTAACAAGCAAGAAGGAAAAAATATACAGAAAAGACTGCTACCGGGACGAGAGGAGAAACGCAGGACTAATGAACAGACTGTAGGCCGGTCAAGCACTTCGGTGGTGAGGACAGAGAGAGAAGAAACAAGAAAGCCTTTAGGTTACATAAGAGCAGGAAAAATTCTTATATTTGCATCATGATTTACACATTAAAAAGTACTTTTAGCCCTGGCTGGCACAGCTCAGTGGATTGAGTGAGGGCTTGCGAACCAAAGTGTCACAGGTTCGATTCCCAGCCAGGGTACATTCCTGGGTTGCAGGCCACCGCCCCCAGCAACCACACATTGATGTTTCTCTCTCTCTCTCTCTCCCTCTCTCTCTCCCCCTTCCTCCCTCCCTCCCTCCCTTCCTCCCTTCCCTCTCTAAAAATAAATAAATAAAATCTTTATAAAAAAAGTACTTTTATATACATTAACTCACGGGATCTGCACAAACTCACACGCAGAAGAAGGAAAAGCCACACAAGGAAACTGAGGGTTTAAAAAGTCACGTGACACCCTGAAAGTCACAACCTCAAGGGCAAGCCGGCCCGTTCCTAGTTCAGGGCTCAAGGAGTGCATGTGGCGACCAGCACATGGCCCAGCGAGAAGTTGTATCTGTACTTTAACTCGAGCAGTTTAGCCTGGAACCTGAACTGTACGGCGCAAGCACAGTTTGCTGACATCATAAATTATGCCCAAGGAAGGACGACGAACAATCTTTAGAAAAATTGTTTCCTACCCTCCCATCACTGAAATAAACTCAATAAAAAGGGGAAAAGAAATAAAATAAAAAGAAGTAGCAAACATAGAAGATAGAATATGGCTCACTGGTAAGTAGGAAAGTATTTTTTTGAAGCATAAAAATAAGAACACCAAAAAATTAAAGATACAGGAGAACTGAAGGAAATCTAACATGTAAAATGTTGGGGCCCAAGTGACAACTGTCTTTCACTGGACAGGCAGCCAGACAGGGAATACACAGAAACAGATATTCCTTCCAATGAGCAAGAATTGTTAAACTCGGCCATGGCCCTCCCACCCAACTGTGCAAAATGGGACAGTAACGTCAGAAAATGCCTTAAAGTCTTGCTAATACTGTTTCCTAATCAAGCAATCTGGTTGGCATACAACCCAAGCTTCGGGAACGAATGTCAGAAAGGCACCTGCCCCTCCGAGTTTCTGTGGCAGCTCGGATCCTGCAGAGAGCCCCGCCCACCGCCCAGTGAGCCAGTGCCCGCAGGAACCCACCAGATCCCAGGCGCAGTGCCAAGCACCTGCCCCCCGGGATGCCTTCACTCCTCCCAAGGAAGAGACTGCCCTTCCCCTTCCTTGGCAGGTGAGGGACTCAGGCTCAGAGAGGCTAAGTGACACCACAGCTCAGGCCCAGCACAGAGGTCACGTGTAGTGGAGGCCAGTGTTGTCCTCAGGGCACAGGCTTCTGACCACTGCGCTGGCACCTCTCCTTCTCCAGCCAGGGCTCCTGCTGGAAACACCCCTGGGAAAGGAAGAGCGACCGGGGGGTGGCAGCGCCGGCACAGGCCCCAGCGGAGGAGGAAGAACCACGAGCTACCTCTCCAGCCAGGCCCTGGTGGCTCCAGGCCCTGCTCGAACCGGGTTAAGCCGTTTTTAAAATAGATGTGTCCACTGTGTTGTGCAATGAGGAGGAGTCCACATCTGGTCAGGAAACAGCCCATCTCTCCCTGCACTTCACACACCAACCGAGTGCTTCCGAGTTCCTGAATTTTCTCTTTAGGGGTACGAGTTATCTCAGTAACAATTTCTAGCGTGGCTACTTTAATTGGAAAAGTCATGACTATAAAGCATTTTATTTTTAGCCGATGGCTAATCCAGTTTCAATTATTTTTCTTGCCAGTATCCATTAAATGCTCTTTAGTGACAAATTGTCCACAGATTCTAGCTCCACCTGCGGGGGCCGGAGTCACGGCCGTAAAAACGGCACTTCGGAAGGAAAGGGTCACTAGCAAGCGGGTTGCAAAGAGCCCTGGCTGACAGGCCTGACCAAAGGCATCCTACTGCTAGCAGAAAAGGCTCGGCTCTGGCCTTCGCATTATCTCTGGAGTTATGAAACTGGAAGGACTTGGCCTTGGCTTCGCTTTCACAAAAGCTGAAAATGGGTATTTAAGTCAGCAGGAAACAAAATAAAGGGAAAAGTTGAATTGCTCAATTCTTTGCTGAAAAGAGCAAACAAACAGAAACCATCTGGGGGAGTGAACACGGGGTGAGAGGAACTGTGTGGAAATGAATTCAAATGAATGGGGGCCCCAGATGGCAGGAGCATTTCAATGCTCGGAGACGCAGGGTAACGGGTGCACGAGGGCGAAGAAAATGAAACCACCGCCAACACGCCATCCCGCCCACGGGCACCGCTGGCATCGCCCGCGGAAGTCATACACGGAACAACGAGCAGGAGAAGGTGGCTCTGAGCGACCAAGCCAGGCAGAAACCCCAGCCACCGGAACAACCACACACAGGCACACCAGGGAGAGATGCGGGTATCTCTACAGTGTTCGGCCAAGGGGATCGGCGGGAAATGACAGGACGCTGTCTGCACGGGAGTGTCTCAGCTCCCTCCAAGGCGGGGTCTTCCACCTAATGTCGTAACCTTGTTCCTTCCTTCCCTCCCTCCTTCCTTCTCTCCTTCCCTCCTTCCTTCCTCTAGTTTTATTCTTTTTAAAAAATATTGATCAGGATTGAATCAATTATACAGAAGAGGCCAGGAAGTGACATTACAAAGATGGACCAAATCCTAAAAAATAAATTCTGAAAAGACATTTTAATTTGGGTTGTGTGTGCAGGCGTGTGTGTGTAAGAGAGAAGAGACTGACGCTGCCGGAGCGGTAATCTAGGGAAGCATCAGACCTTAACCGAATTTGTTCCTTCGTAAAACCAGTGGAGTGAGCAATCAGTGAGCCTCCAGGAGCAGCAATGCAGCGGCCAGGATGGACAGTGTCAGGGTTTAGAGACACTGAGTGGGGGGAGGGAAAAGACCAGGCCACCTAATCATAGAATTTCTTGGGTCCCTAACACCGCAATGTGGAGTTTAACTACTGTTGTCTAAAGCACCACTCTGTAATCATGGTCCTGTGGGTTCCATATTTACTCTCTCACCATGGCCTACAGATCCAATTTGTTTTGTTTGCAGGGAAATAGAAGACTGAAAAACAAAAAAAGAAAGGAAGGAAGAAACTGCCAGCTCTTCCAAGTTCTCTGGAATCTGAGAACCAAGTGGTGCTTGCCGCCTTGTTCACAGTGAGCCTAACTGAGACTCCGTCTCCCGTCTCTGGACGGGATGCATCAGCAGGCCGGGGTCGGTTACTGTGCAGGCCTCCATCAGGAAACGAGGCGTGTGCCGGTGTGCACACGGAAGAAGCCGGACCTCAGGTCCCCAGTACATTTCACGCCATGAGAAGAGGGTGACACTGACCCCAAAAAGTTAGAGGCTTAGACCCGCTCCTTGAAAACAGGTTCCTAAGACCCACGCCTTCCAGGACCTCTCTTCTCACCTCCCCACCCTCCCTCCTCCCCTGAGCCTCCCCTCATGCCCTCTGTGTTCTGCTGCTGCCATTTCCATTCAGGCCCTCATCCTCATCTTCACTTCGGTTCCCCTTTAGTGTCCTCCCCCCACCCCCCAGCATCCCCCCGGCTGGCTCCTTTCCAGTGCACCCACCCCTGAGCTGTTAGTCATCTTTCTAAAATGCAACTCTGACCCTGCCACTGTGCTTAAAGCGGAGTGACAGCCAGAGGGAGGATTCAGGACAAAGCCAACTGCACTGCTCAGCACGCCAGGTTCTCAAGGACAGGGCTCACACCTTTCCCTGGGGCCTCCCTGCTGTCAGTTGCCCAGAAGCCTCCCTCCTCTTTTCCCCCGCTGAGCCTCACACAGTGGCCTCACGTCCAGCCGCCATGCTCTCCCCCATGCTGCGCTCTCTGACTGAACCCTGTCCCCAGGGCCCCCCATATACCCTCACTTCACTTCTAGTCACCCGTCAACTCCTCACTCACGGCCCCCTTCTGTGCAGACGTCCCGGGGCACCCACCCCTCAGCCCATCTGATTTGCATGCTCCCTAACGCAGAGCAGGTCTCTCTCGCGTCCTGCTGACCCGCACTTACCCCGATCTGGGATCAGCTGCTACCGTTTCCGCCTCCCCTACTACCTGCAAGCTCCTCAAGAACAAGGGGTGTTTAGCTTTACTCTGGAGTCCCAAAATTTAACGTGGGCACCGGCATAAAGTAGGCTACAGATGGATCGATGAGCGCTCTTGAGGGCGAGGTTAGCAGACTCAAACACAGATGAAGAATCATGCAAAAGCCACGCAACCATAGCAAAGGGTTCACACCGGACGTGTTTACTAGCCAATGACCCAGAAACTGCCCAAAACTCCAGGCTCCAGCTCAATTCTGTGCAAATATCCACACCCACCAGCACACCGGGCGCTGGCTGGCTGGCTCAGCTGCTTTAACGGAATGAAGGATCATTTAGTATCTTCCCCCATTTCACCAACAATTTCCCGGCTCTGTTTACAGAAGTCACTTTCTTTCTATAAAAAGTGTACCATGGTAGAAATTCAAATATCTTATTTATTTTAGTTTATTATTGCACAATTTCATATAAAATGAGTAGGACAGTCAGTATAAGACTCTGATTATTTAGAAGGGGGAAGTGTAAAAAGATACATAGGCCATGGAAAAAGGAAACCAGAGGAAGGGGCTAGGAAGGAAGTGACGAATGCCAGCCGGCGCCAATGGAGACGGGCACAATATTGAACGGTTGCTCCCCTTTTCTTCCTTAAAACCCCCAAGAAACTTCCTTTATAATCACATGGAAATAGGAATGAAGTATGTCTATAACATTAATTTAACAGAATGTCTAGTTTAAACATAAGGAGTTAATGCACCACATGCCTATTACATGTTGCTGTCATGTCACTGCTAAGGGCAGACACATCCTTTGAACTCTGCTGGGGGTCCCCCGCATGGGTGAGTGGACATGGGTATTCTTGATGGCAAAGCTAAATGTTCCTCGCACAGATCCCAGCTGGTTCTGGAAGCAGTGAGATGCCCCAACTTGCTGAAGCAACTGGAATTTACTGTATTTTCTTGATTGGTGTAGGGTACACCATATTATTGGGTTATTCTAGAAACATGTTCCCAAGGTCAACATGAATACCAGTTGGTTCATTTACAGAAGGTTACTAACTTCTGACATTTACTTTCTAAAGCCCAAGTTAAACATTCCCATAGACAAGAATAATGCAACACGAGAGCCAGTTTTCCCAGATGAAAACAAAGATGACCAACTGTAAACTAAGGTTACCCTCTAGGGCTTATCTCCTTACAGCTCTAAAACCTCGCTCCTGAGCTGTCCACCCACACACACCCACAATGCTTGCCAACACCCTCCAGTCCGTGTACTGCCCTTCCTTCTTCAACACTGAGCCATAAGACAAGCACAGCTGGCCCTGGCTGGTGTGGCTCAGTGGGCTGAGCATGGACTGCCAACCAAAGGGTCACCAGTTTGATTCACAGTCAGTGCACAAGCCTGGGTTGCGGGCCAGGTCCCCACAATGGGGTGTGTGAGAGGCAACCACACATTGATATTTCTCTCCCTCTCTTTCTCCTTCTCTTCCCCTCTCTCTAGAAATGAATAAATACAATCTTAAAAAAAAAAAAAGACAAGCACAACTGGGCCTCTTGCTTTTAAAAGGCATTGGAGAATTCTCCACTGACTTCACTGCCGTGAATCTTCTTTCTTTTTTGTGAAAATGAATAATCACTACCTTTGTTGGCACCCTGCTTTGTTCCCGAAAGGAAGGAAGACGGCTATAATCACCACCTGATTGACTTCTCTCACTCCCATGCTCCCTCCTCCTCTTCATAAGCTAACGTCTTCATGCTGATTTTGTTTTAAATGAGGAGCAACCATGCATTCACATTTATCAAGACAGTATCGGTCTCCCAAAAAGGGATGAGGCTTGATCTGTTCATTCAACAGGCATTTACTGAGTTTCCGCTAACTAGATGGCCACGGCTCCCACCTCATCAGGCTGACGGTCTAGCGGGGGGCCCAGAAAGTAAACAGGTAGTCCCAGCAGAGGGAGGGGAGTGCATCACATGGAGATAGAGAATGCTCTGGAACACGCAGAAGGGACGCCTCCTCCAGACTCGGGAGAGCAGAGAAGCTTCCCCGAAGTGACATTAGTTGAAAACTTGAGGAACGAGATGCCATTTGAAGGCAACATCAGTCGTAATGCCACCGAAACACCAGGGAAAGCGGATCTCAATAATGTATCCAAGTGAGAGTTACTTCTGAATCCAGATACGACAAGTGGTTCGCTTACCACCGTCCCCATATAACCCACGGACTGGCCACAACTCACCCAGAATGCTCTGTTTTATCACATATTTCCAGTTCCTTTATTTCTAATTATATTCTACTTTCTCTGAACACAAGTTGTGCTATTCACTATCTTTACCAGCCTCTCAGCTATGAAGCATTTCAACTCAACACGACAAGGGCCTGTGTGGGGACAGTGTGATAAATGCGGGCGTGGGGAAGGAGGGCGCTGGGGCCCTCCACAGGGACACATACCCACAGAAGCGTGGGACTGAGAAAGGCCGTGTGACTCTCCACGGGCCACTCCGCTCCCCACAAACCTTGCAGGAGTGGCCCGGCCCTACCAGTCCTGCCCGTGAGACAAATGCCCCCACTCCGAGCTTATCTCACGTCTGACACATGCGCCTGTCATATTCTACGGGGAGCGGAGTGGGCTCTTGACCCCCAGGCCCCTAACCTAACAGTCGGATCTTTCTCCTCCCTTCAGTTGCAGATGGTGCACTTCCTGCTTCCAAAGAATACTGATATTTTCTTAAATCGTTTCTATATTTCATGTCAATGTACAATCACAATGCTGGGACTGAAGGAAAATAAGCTTTGACCATCTGCTCCTCCAAAAATCACTGAACATGCTATGAGCTAACTGAATGGCTGGGTGAAATTACTTTCTTAAAACCTCGACCAATCCCGATATTTTATAATTCTATGACATAATCGAAGCCATTTTTCTTTGAGAGCTCTACCCCAGTAAAATCAGCCCAGTGTGAGATGTTACTGTAGAATAAAAACTGGGTTGCTGTTTCAATAATATTTGGTTTTTCAAGGTTGCCCAAACATAATCCCGCTGTCAGCGGGCAAAGCTGCTGTTGCACACGTAAGTCAGCCCAGCCTGGGCGTACTCGGTCACGTGGTTTACAGCCAAAGACAGAGAGAGGGCTTTACTTTGACGAACCAGCTGAACACAAAATTTAACAAACACAAAAGAACAGCCTAAATGTGATGGACGGTATGCTTCTGCCCGTCCAAGGGTCTGAATTATTTTGCTGTCCTTCACAAACTGAGTCTTAATTGGGTTTTGAGATCTGAGTACCAGAAAAACTAGACTCAGTCTTTTCGGCTTTTTAAGTCAGTCTCACGGACATGTAAGGAGAGCCACGCCCACCTTCCCATGCCACCTAAGCTCATACACATCTTTGATGCACTCCACTTTTTGCATCCAAAATGGAAAACATATTGATAAGATGGACATCTTTACAACTAATATCTCAATTAGTAGCTCGAGTTGTCATTCAAAATGGAAAGGAAAAGAAGAAAGAAGAAAAAGAAAGTGAGCCACGTTGCTCACGTCTCTCACCAGGTGCAACAAGCAGGGTAAAAGCACACCGGAAGTACACTACCCACTTGCTCTACTGAGCCAATATTCGCTTCCAGTACTCTGGAAACAGCCTCAAGGTCCCAGGCAGTTCCTGGCAGCAAGCAAGTAACCTTGTGGGTTCAAATCCAGCCTCTTCCACTTCCCAGCTGTGTAATCCTGGACAGCAATGTAACTTCTCTGGGCATTACTTTCCATGTGGGGGGGGAGGGGAGAGATATAATCATAATCCCACCTTCCCCATAAGGTTATTGTCATATTTCAATAATACCCTCATCTCACCTCTATCTCTAGTTCACTCTAAAACTGGTTGCTTTTTTTTAAAGGTTTTATTTATTTATTTTAAGACAGAAGGGAAGGGAGGGATAAAGAGAGGGGAGGAGAGAAACATCAATCAGCTGCCTCCCACATATGCCAAATCCACAACCCAGGCAAGCACCCCAACTGGGAATCGAACCAGGACTCCTCGTGTTGTGGGACGACACCCAACCAACTGAGCCATAACAGCCAGGGATAAAGCTGGTTGCTTTGAAGGATTTTGAAAGGGTCACAGGAATATAGGAAAATAAATACGGAGAAGCCACAAGCCCTAAAGAGAAAAGTTTTATAATTGCTATGGCTCAACTGGTTGAGTCACATTTAATTAATTGTCTGGAATTTCCAAGGATTAAAAAAATAGACCTTCCTAACAGAACACCTAAGACAAAAAAAAATGTGGCATCAGTGTTGGAGAGGGTCTAAGAAGTTGCTCTTGAGGACAGGGGTGGTGGCAGCCAATAACACTCTGTTGAAAGGGGAGGGAAGGAACAGATTCCTCCAATGATAAGAAGCAATCTTCTAACACTATCCTCCCTCTCAGTATTTCAACTCTGATGCTAAGTCTGGGGTGAACCAACTCGAAACACTGTGTAAACCTGAGAACACTGGGAGACGGGGAGAGAAGTGGAGTCCAGTGCAGAGAACAGCCATGAGAATTGCTACATAACTGCGAACATCTAAGCAACCCGTACTTGTGTGTTTGGGGCCCATGGAGTTAACCCCTCCGTTTCCTCGCTGCTATTGTGCTTGGCTGTAAAAAGAAAACTGCCACCCACGCAACATCAGTCTCATTAGAAGGAGGAAAACAACCGCATCAGGAAACGTAATGACCCTTTTGAAGGCAGCTGGCTGAGAACCTGTGAATCATTTTAAAATACCCCGTCAGGACAAACCACATCAACACCACATTTAAATAAAAACGCTCCTACACAACCACCAAAAACCAAGTGATGACTTGCCAGAGCTCTAGTCCTCCCTTCTCCATCAGGCCTACCGGTGATGCACGTAATTAATTTTAAAATGGCATGCAGAGTAAGGTACCAATCTGTTCAATGGAGACCTCAGGTCAGGCTACACCTGCAGCTGTCACAGACACTTTACTCTCCTAGGGGGTGGGACCTCGGCCCAAAGAACAGAGCAGGAAAGCCGGGCGCTGAAGCAGCTGGGCAGCCCCGAGCAGCGAAGGCCTGTGTCAGCAGACCCGCGGCAGAGGAAGCGGCACTGCGGCTGGCCACCCTGCCCTACGTTCTGGGAGCTGCAAGCCACCTGTTGCCGCTGGTCTTCACGCGAGGCCCTGGGCAGTTTGCTTCCAGGTGTCCTGCACACCCCGCCTCTGAATGCTGCTCAGAGCACTCCGCATTCTCTGAGACCCAGAGCCAAGGAGGAGTGACAGGCCGCTTCATCTTCACTGCCCTCCAGCCCGTCCCCTAGGGGGCCTGATGCGGCTAGAACACGGGTGAGGAAGCCACACTCAGCCCCTCTCCCCGGCCGGCCATTATTTTCTTTCTCCAGGCTCTCTGCGTGGCCTCTCACTGCTCTCTCTGAGAACTACTTCGAGTTCCCCACCAGGAACTCCATTATTCTTCCACACGCTGAGGTTCGCTCTAGGGGTCCTGTCGCCACACTTTCCGTGTCTCACGTCCCCTTTATCTGGGATGCGTTGAGGGATCCATGAGGAGGTGATAAGGAATAACCTCACGTGATCCCACCCAAGATTTGTTTTTAAATCTTGCTTATGGAGACAGTGTTCCTCCAAAAGCCCAGCTGTCTGCGCGCCCTGTACACATGCAGCTGTGGGCGCTCAGCATGCATCTTGGGCTGGAGAAAGGAGGCAACAATGGGAAAGCTGCCACCCCCACAGGAAGCAGATTTGGGATGGTCTGTCCCCTGAGCATTCTGGGTACTTCACAGAAGTCCAGGAGTAGGAGAGGGGCTGCCAGCACCAGTAGGGGGAGGACCGGGAGAGAAAGGGGGAGCCGTCTGGGCAAAACTGCTTGTGCCTCTTGTCTGTCGGAGCGCTGCTTTCTGGTCCTGCCACTCTGTGTCACCTTGCACCCCTCCACCACCCCCCTCTATTGCCAAATACCTCAAGATGTTTCTAAGAGGATCTGAATTATTGACGAACCCAGGGAAGATGCTTTGGAAAACATTAAGTACAAAAACAGACAAACCTGAACGGCTAGTGCAAATACTTGGTCTTTGGCAGTTCCCTTTTTAAGGCAGAAAGAGAAGGGGGGTGGGGGGGTAGAAGTCTGCCTCCGCTAAATGATAATGATATTCACAGAACAACAGACAAGGCAACTCCCAAGTTCACCATCTCTCCAGCTTTACTCACCCCTAGCCATCTTGCTCCTTTATTGGCAGCCTGTTGGATCTGGACTCTTTTCAGGGTGACATGGTAAACGGCTCCTTCCTCTACCTCTTCACCCCAGTCCTGAATCGAGCTCTACCAGGGGATGGGAAAAAGAGAAAGAAAAAAGGTTTTGTTTTTCCCCCTCTCTGCAAACCGCAATCTCTCCCAGCTGCTTTGCTGCTTACCCCAGCACTCAAGGCAAGAGACAGGCTGTTCAAAATAAGAATTACAATCAGAGCAATACAAGACACATTGCGATACAGGGACTGCTGAGATTTTCTTGGCCTCCAGCCCTTTCCTGTGGTATCAGGATCCCCTGACTTTTCCGTGCAGTTAGTTTTGCTAGGCTCACTCACGTAACTTAAATAAATTTTTAAAGTCTTTTCTTTTTCTTAAAGAAACTGTGGTACAGTCATGATTAAGTTTTCCCCCTTAAGGGAAGGGAAAAAGAATTCATTGGCAGAAAAAGTTTGTGCTTTTATAAGTGACTCAGTCATCTGAGCGAACTGCATTTTAAACTCCGAGCATTTAAAACGCCAAGAGTCCTCACTCTTCTGGAAGTCAGATGCTTCCCATGTCTTTTTCTCCTCGTATTGTTCAGGGACCCCAAAAGTTAGCAAGGGAGCTGTGGGTGGAAAGTTTTTATTTCCAGAAAATCGTCTAGCAAGTGCAGAAAAAGCAACACGTCGTGCAACTTCAAGGAAAACGTGTGCCTGGGCTCCGCGGATTTCCACGACCCCAGCTAAACTTGAAGTTTGTGTTAAAGTAAAGAGCCGCTGGGGCACAGAAGCGCTGCGCGGTTCACCCAGACCATCAGCTCTTTTTCCTTAAAAGTTTTCCGTCCTTGATTTAGATCTGCCCCCGACACACCAAAGGCAAGTGCTGAAAAAGTAGGTATCGCTGAGAGGGAGGATACAGGCAGCGCGAAAGGCATACAAAGCAGAGTGCGAAAGCTTTAGCTCACAAGTATGGGACCGGATTGCTCCGTTCACTCCGAGTGAGTCCAAAACACGCCCAGAGAAAGCGGGAGAAGATTCCCCACCAGAGAAGCCTCGGGAGAAGGCAGAGAGTTCTCGTTACCATTTTAGCTTGCCAAAGCAATTTCATTCTCAGTTTTCCCTTCGGTACGGGGACGCGGCATGACGCGCCCTGCTCCCAGGCCAAAGCGGTCTCGGCGCGGGTGAGCCCGTGGCACCCCAGGCCCCCGGTGTGCGCGGCCCCTGCGCTCCGAGCTCAGACGCGCGCTGCGCCGCCGCCGCCGGTGCGCGCGACTCTGGCCACAAAGGGAGCGCAGCGAGCGAGCCGCCAGGAGGGCGCCGTAGACTCCTCCCCGCGCCACTCCGCCACTCTGTGATGTAAGGCTTTCCCGTTCGTGCTTGGGTACGCGCTCTCCCCTCCTGCAGTCCCGTGGATAAAGTTAGCCTGCAATAATTTCTCCAGTTCTGGCAGTGTTCGGGAAACGGCCCTTTCAAGTTCGTCGGGTTTTCCTGACGGTCACCAGCCGCCAAAAAAAATCGGATGCACTGCAGGAGGGGTGGAAGTGTGTGTCTTCTTCCTTCTCGAAAAGACAGAAAGGGGGAGGAGGAGGAGTGCAAGAAGCACGGGAGGTGAGGGTCAGAAAAACATCTGTTATCTGCCTGTTACTGAATTTTGATAAAATCATGGTCACCCCAATGAATGTAACAACACTAAGGAAGTTCTTTTTTTTTTTCTTTTAAGGAAAAAAAAAAAGTTGTCCAGAGAATGTACCAGAATCTGTGCCCAGGGGCTGAACCCTGCCCCACATCAGCCCTGTACCAACAGGAAAGAACTCGGGACTTCTACCTCCCATACAAACCATAAGGCTCAGCCCACAGTGTGTGGCCATGGTGGGAGGGAAGAGAGACAAGCAGAGAAGGTTCCGGCTGAGACGGACAGCCAGGAAAGTGGGCCAGAGGGGGCCCTGGAGGGCATGTGAGTCTTTATGAGTTGTCACGCCCTCCAGGGACACTGGGCTAATAGCCACAAGGCGGGGAGTTGGTGAATGCCATTCATGAGGGGCCTGCCAGAGGGAGTTTTGTCACAACAGAAAGATCTGCTGTCAGGACAAAAGATTATGGCCATTTTTAGGTCCAGTGTTAATAAATCAACAAGATGCCAGATGATAATGTAATCAAACTCTGGCACGTGACAGGATTCCATGCCAATGATAACACCTTTAGGGCTCATGTCTTGTATGCTCTTCACCCCAAAATGAATTTAATCGCCTTTAGTGTTCTTAAGACCTCTCACTAACTGCCATGGTAAGGCATAAGGCAGGCTTTGGTTAATAATAAATACTTCAGGAGCTGAGAAACTAGAGAATCACATGCACTAACGTTCCCAGAAGGGCAGAACGACACTGGGCATGCATCCGGGGAAACAGCAGGATCTTTGGACACTTGAGGACAGCTTGAAGTCTCTCAGCCAATCCTCCTGTAACTGCCAGGACAGCGCCCCCAGTGTCCTGAGGAAAAGCATGTGGAAGCTAAGCCCTCCCTCCTCACTTCTTAAGCGATCCTCAGGCCTCCAGGCCCACCCCTAGAGAACCTATTCAGTGATTCTGGAGCCCACAAGATGCACCTGAGGACAGTTCAGTAGCCCTTAAGATTAATTTCATCCTCACTTGAACTTGATTTCTGGCTGTAAATTTGGAGATGGCTGGAGATTTTCCACTTCAGGGATATCAAACAGTTTCTTTGATCTCACCCCTCTCAGGAAGCCTTCCTGGACAGGAAATCTTATAATTCAACATCTCAACACCATCCCTCCAGCCCGCCCCCCATTTCCCTAGCTGGCCACCTGGCGTGGAGAGAGAAAAGACCAGGCTTCCAGCAGACCCAGCTTCAAATCCAGGCTCACATGAAGAGGGACCTTGGGCTCTACTTCCTGAGCTTTAACTTCCTCATCTGCAAAGTGGGACAAACCTCTACCTCATAGAGTTTGAAGAGGATTACATGAAATATGTTTGCAAACCATCTAGCATATGGTAAGTGACCCCCAAAAGTTCCATTCCCTTATTATTGCACTAACTCCCAACTCTATTTTCCCAGAGTCACTGAAGTTGTGTATGTACGCCATGTGGCAAAATCTAAAGTGACGTCTTCTCACTGAAGTTATCATGTCAGAGAGGTTTTCCCAAGAATAACCACTTGTATTTATGCCTGACAATGGATGTGATTCCAACCAAAACTGGTAAAAAAAAAAGGGGGGGGGCAGGGCAGGGGCTGATTTTATACAAGATAGAGCAAGCTAGTATTACAGTTTACAATTTTTAAAATATTTTTTTAAAAATTTTCACCTCAGGCAGCTCAGTCAGATTTACCTTCTTACACCCACCTTTAGGTTAAAATATTGTTCTCGTGGTCAATATATGAGATGGATAAACCAATAAGTCATTTATAACTCAGTCTGAATTATTTATCAGATGAGGGTACCCATGACCTAGCACGCCCCTGAGAAGGTAGGTCAAGTTTAATTGAAAGGAGATCACTGGTCAAGCTGGAGGCATAGGCAGACATGCTTCACCTCCTTGCACAACCACAGAAAGAATTACAACTGACTTCAAAACAAAAAAAACACCCAGAAGTGCCAGAAAATCGAACTGTATGTAAGTCCAACAGCCAAGGATTTAAAGAAGCCATATTCGTCCAGATGGGTAGGAGGGGCTGAGATGCAGAGTCGGGGCAGAGGGATGCAGTATGATACGGAGATGCAGCAGTGGCAGTAGAACAGGAGGTCCCACGTTCACGTATAGTGGATAAAAATCAGGAGGGATACCTTGGGAGAAAGCAGTCCCAGCCCCAGGCCAGACTGCACAGCCCAGGGTTCCAGCACCAGGAAGATAAAGCCTCATAACTTCTGGCTATTAAAAACCAGTAGTGTTTGGGGCAGCAGAAGAAACTGCCAGTTTCATGGAAGAGCCCATTTAAAGAGCCCGCACAGACTTAGAACATATGCAAACCCACCCACTCTGGAAATCACCACTAGGGCAACAACTAGAAGGGCACCAGTTGCATATGGGGAGTGGGTGAAATGACTGGTAACAGGGGGGTGCCAGACAAAACTCCAGAAGTCAGGCAGCAGCACTATCCCCTCTCAGGCCCGGCCCACCACACAGAGCCACAAAGTGGTGAAGCGGGTTGCCCTGCCCTGGCAAAAACCTAAGGATCCTCCATACAACAAAACAGGTGCATTAAGACAGGGAGTCAGAGCAGCTCCACCTAATACACATAAATAAGCACAGGGGAGCTGCCAAATTGAGGAGACAAAGAAATATGGCCCAAATGAAAGAACAGAACAAAACCCTAGAAAAAGAACTAAATGGAACAGAGATGACCAACCTATCTTACACAGAATTCAAAACACTGGTGATCAGGATGGTCGGAGAACTCACTGAGTATAGCAAAAACATGCAGGGAGAAATGAAGGTTACACTAAGTGAAATAAAGAAAAATCCATATAGGAAGGAATAAACATTCAAGCAGAATAGAAAGAAGAAACAGGAATTCAAAAAAATGAAGAGTGTAAAGAAGATTCTGGGACATCTCCAAAAGTGCTAACATCCAAACCATAGGGATGCCAGAAGAAGAAGAGGAAGAGCAATAATTGAAAACTTATTTGAAAAAATAATGAAAGAAAACTCCTAATTTGGTGAAGGAAATGGACATACAAGTCCAGGAAGCACAGAGAGCCCCAAACAAGTTGGACCCAAAGAGGACCACACCAAGACACATCATAATTAAAATGACAAAGGTTAAAGATAAAGAGAGGATCTTAAAAGTAGCAAGAGAAAAGCAGAGAGTTACCTACAGGGGAGTCCCCAGAAGACTATCAGCTGATTTCTCAAAAGAAACTTTGCAGGCAAGAAGTCTTCAAAGTGATGAAAAGCAAGTCCCTACAACCAAGATTACTTTATCTAGCAAAGCTATCATTTATAGTTGAAGGGCAGATAAAATGCTTCCCAGACGAGGAGAAGCTAAAGGAATTTATCATCCCTAAGCCATTATTACATGAACTGCTAAAGGAAGAAAAAGGAGAAGATGAAAACTTTATTTAAGGAAAACGAATAAAACTATGAACATTAAAATGACAACAAACTTACAAATATCAACAACTGAATCTAAAAAAAAACAAAAACAAACTAAGCAAACAACCAGAACAGGAACAGAAATCATAGATATGGAGACCAGCTGGATGGTTATCAGCTGGGAGGGGGGAGGGGGAGAATAGGGAAATGGTGCAGGGATTAAGAAGCATAAATGGTAGGTACAAAATAGACAGGGGGAGGTTAAGAATAGTACAGGAAATGCAGAAGCCAAAGGACGTATACACACAACCCATGGACATGAGCTAAGGTAGCAGATTGCTGGAGGGAAAAAGGGGTACCGGGCAGAGGGGGAAAAAGAGGGAAAATTTGGGACAACTGTAATAGCATAATTGATAAAATATACTTTAAAAAATTCCATCACTGCCAAAAATAAAGGAGATCAGTAATGTTTTATAATATTTGGTGTACAAGTCTTTTATCTCCTTGGTTAAGTTTATTCTTAAGTATTTTATTGTTTTGATGCTATTATAAATGGGATTATTTTCTTAACTTCATTTTTGGATTGTTCTTTGTTAGTATATGGAAATGCAAGTGATTTTTATGTATTGATTTTATATCCTACAACTTTACTGAATTCATTTATTAGTCCTAACAGTTTTTCAGCAGGACACAAAAATATGGAGCAGGACATCCCATATTCATGGACTGGAATACTTAATATTGTTAAAATGTGCATACTACCCAAAGCAATCTATAGATTCAGTGCAATCCCTATCAAAATTCTAATAGCATTTTTAACAGAAATAGCAGAAACAATCCTAAAATTCATATGGAACCAAAAGGGATGCTGCATAGTCAAAGCAATTTTGAAAAAGAACAACAAAGCTGTAGGTCTCATACTTTCTGATTTCAAAACATAGTACAAAGCTATAGTGATCAAAACAGTATGGAACTGACATAAAGACAAACACATAGATCACTGGAACTTCATGAAGAGCTCAGAAATAAACTCATGCATATATGATCAACTGACCTTTGACAAGGGTGTCAGGAGTACACAGTGGGGAGAGGATAGTCTTTTCAACAAAAGGTGCTGGTAAAACAAGATATCCACATGCAAAAGGATGAAACGGGACACTTACACCATACATACAAATTAATTCAAATGGATTAAGGACCAAAACATAAGATCTGAAACTGTAAAACTCCTAGAAGAATACACTGATTTCATGGACATAATACCAAAAACATATACACAAAAGCAAAAATACACAAGACCACATCAAACTAAAAGGCTTCTGCACAGAAAAGGAAAAAATATCAACAGAGTGAAAAGGCAAGTTATGGAATGGGGAAAACATTTGCAAACAACAAATATGATAAGGAGTTAATATCCTCTATATATAAGGAACTCCTATGACTCAGCAGCAACAAAATAAATAACTGAACTTTAAAATGAGCAAAGGACTTTATCTCTCTAAAGACATACAAATAGCCAACGGGTATATGGAAAGATGTTCAACATGACTAATCATCAGAGAAATGCAAATCAAAACCACAATGAGATATCACCTCACACCTATTAGGCTGGCCTTTTTTTTTTAATGTTGACAAGGATGTGGAGAAAAGGAAACCCTTGCGCACTCTTGGTAAGAGCGTATATTGATACAGCCATTATGGAAAACAGTATGCAGGTTGCTCAGCAAGTTAAAAATAGAAGGACCATATGATCTAGCCATCCCACTTCAGGGTACATATCCAAGGGAAATAAAAGCAGCATCTCAGAGAGATCTGAGTGCTCCCGTGCAGCACTATTCATAACAGCCGAGAGATGGAAGCAACCTAAATGTGCACGGAGGGATGAATGCATTAAAAGATGTGGTATATACATACAAGAGAACATTGTTCAGCCTTAAAATAAGGACATCCAGTCATATCTAAAACACAGATGAACCTTGAGGACATGATGCTAAGTGAAATGAGCCAGTCACAGCACAGGACTGCATGATTGCACTCATGTGAGGAATCTAAGGTAGTCAAACTCACAGAAGCAGGAAGCAGAATGGTAGCTGCCAGGGGCTGCAGGGAGGAGGAAAGAAGGAGTTGCTGTTCAATGCATATCAAGTTCCATTTCCGCCAGATGAAAAAGTTCTGGAGATCCACTGTACAGCATTATGGTTCATAACGCACTATGTACTTAAAAACTTGTTAACATGGAGGGAAAGAAGAGAAAAGATCTATACTTAACATACTAGGATGTTACTAAAGATAGTTTTACGTTACCATATTTGGTGGTCACTGACAGAAGCAATAGGAGATTCTTAGAATACAACAGAAAAGAGGGAAGACACATGGAAGAACCCCAGACTGGAGAAACAAAAGAACTTTCTCGCATTCCAGTTTCACCACAGCCAATAAGCAGAGAGCTAGTGAGGGCAAACAGAGCAGCTGGTGTGCAGATCCTTGAAGAAAACCCGTCCAGAAGTAGAAATATGTATTCTATGTATTCCGTTCATGCACTTGTGTTTTCATTAGCTTCTATGACACCACACTTCCCCAGCTTTGATTCTGCTCCTCTGGCTACAAGAAAAAGTAGAAAACATAAAAATTGTGATAGCGTGTACTTACCTGTGTAGGGTGACGTGGAGAAACACTGTGCGCCTGCCTATATATGGCGAGACGTCTGGCCTCGGAGAGCCAGGGTTTGCATTCCAGCTGCGGACAACTTGCCGACCAAGAGTCTGACCCTTGCTGCTCACAGCCTTCGTGTCCTCGTCTGTTTGCTCGCGCGTACCACGAGTGTTAAATAAACCATGCTATGCAAAGTGTCTAATAGAATACACTTGGAACATAGGAGGCCTTGAATAAAAACATATCTCCTTCCCTCCCTACCCCACACCCTTTCCCTTTAATGTAATTCTGTATCCACTTACTGCTCTTGGTTGCAGTCTGCATGTTGTTTACATGTTTGCTTGGGTGACAGGTGGTACTGCATGATGGGAAAATAATGGACATTGTACTTGGATATAAACAGTGAAAAAATTGTCTTGAAGACAGCAATATTAGCATAAGATGGTGCCAAATGGGAAGGGCTTGGTTTTGTCCTCAGACTCACTGCTGAATGATAATGTGCTAGGCCCAGTGAAAGTCTGGAGGAAGACAGTTCTAAGACATCAACAACAGCAGCAGCGGCGGCGGCGGCAGCAGCGGCGGCAGCGGCGACAGTGGCTGCAGTGGTGGCAGCAGCAGCTATGTGAAGAAAGCTAAATAAGTGTGAGGCTGGGATTCCTCTCCATACCTGAGGACTGTCGAGTGCACATTGTGTCTACCTGCGGACAGCCCTACCTAAGCCGACGAGTCTGAAAACCTTTGCCATTTTTGAATGGAATGCATAATAGCCATTTGGCAACATTTTTTTTTTTCATAAACTAACCCTCCAGCTATCTGTATGTCCCCCAAAACAAACTTTTGGTGGAGGATATGAGCAAATAAAGCTGTTACTTTTGGACTCCTTTCCCTGACAATATTAGAGTATTGTCAAAATGCGAACTACTGATCCTTTCAACATCCCAATGAAATGCTTCTCTCTGTTCTTCAGGCCCATAAGCTGTGTTGCCTGCTCACCAATTTACTTCGAGTTCGGCTTCCCACCGTCAGCTGGGCACCCTGCAGTGCTGTTTCTGGCTGAGCCAACTGGGGTGGCCCTACTTACTCACTCTTTGCTTAAACTTTCAGCCTTGCTTTGCAAAGGGTAAGGACCCAGTCTTGCTTGGTCAAAGATGAACAGTCCTCTAAACGCTCTTTAAGCAGTAGATAGGTGCTTCCATTTTCTGAGGGCCCAGAGGGATGTCATTAATTCTCACAAAGGTACTATAAGACATAAATTAAAACTCCCAGTGCTCTGTTATTGGGTTCTCTTATTCAGGTAGGCAATTCACAAGCCCACATGAGCTGCACCTGCTACGGCCGAAGAAGAGGCTGCCCGGGGGTAGACAGTGAGGAGAGCAGAAACAGAGGCGCAGCTGCACAGATGTCCGGCCAGGGGCGGGGACTCCTCTGATCACAAGGACAAGCATCGTTCAACCGCTACTTCACCAACTGTTGGCGGTTACTCTTCATTGTCGATGCTGGTCCCCTGAGGAGGGAGCTGGTTACTGGAATACTATGTGTAACCCAGGCTAGTGAGTATTGGTCTTCGTCTAATTATAGATTTCTGCAGAAGAATAAAGGACAGCTAGGAATTTGTCCACATGGTCAAACACACGCAACAGTCGGCTCGGACCCAGGGCCAGGTCTGTGTGACGTACACTAAAGCGTTCTGCGCACTGGGAGACGGGTGACCTGCTGCCACGAGGACTCTGACCCAAATCCCGGGACTTACTGGGCAATCAGCCAAACCGTATCTGGTTTCGGGGCCAGAGGAAACTCCTCTCTCCATGGTAATGGTACTGAAAATCCAAATAAGTTACAGCTGCTATAAGCTCGTGGCTACGGGTGGTGGCTCTGCAGTCAGAGGCACCCAGATGTGAGTCCTAGATGCGTCACTCCCCTCTGAGGCGAGGTCTTTAACATCTCTAAGCCTGTTAAAAATAGGGGTACAAACACTTCTGTCAATGGCTCATAGAATGAAATACGATAATCCCCATCGAACCTCTAGCACGGTATCCAGCACCACGATGCATGCCCAGTGTTGTCTGGTGTAGTAGGAGCCATCATCCTCGTCGTCGTCACCTTGGACATATCCGGCTCTCCGAGCCTTTACACATGCGAGTCTCCCTTTGGGCACACCCTTCCCCCTACTCCCTCCCACCTGGGGGACACCCCCTATGACGTGCTCTCCTGGCACCATGTTCCTCTCTGTGTAGCTCTACCACACTTGTAATTTCACATTTAACTGTGTGATTAGTCAATAAACGTCTGTTTTCTGCAAACCCTATGAAGGTAGAGGAAATGTCAGGTTTTTTCTCATCATTGTTTTGCAGCAGTTCACACAGTGCCTAGCACAGAATAGATGCTCAGTAACTATTTGATCGATCCACACATAAATACATAGATAAATGCCATGCTATAAATTCAGTAAGTGCTTAGTAACGGTTGCTGAGTGATATAAATAAATCACTCAATATTGTCTCTACATTAGAGTCGCTTGTACTCTAAAAGTAGAGTAAGGACATCAAGACAATAAATAAAAACGAAGCCACAGATCAGCAAGTACAGCTTCAGCCAGCAGGGCAGGCCAAGCGATGTGTCATTGAGAGGACACGGAAAGTTGGTCAGGAGCAGGCACTCTTAGAGGACTGGCAGATAATTACAGCCTTTATCAAAAACAAAGAGAGAAGCAGGGGCTGGGAGGAGGGGAGGGGGTCCTCCAGCAGAGAGGATGATGGGTTCAAAGGGTGGACTTTTGGCTGGAGAAGTGGCTCATATAGGCCAGGGAAATTAGCTTTGCAGGAAGTAGCTGGTTGGAGGAATTTTTCTTAAGGGGAAATTGCAACGATAAAACAGAGAGTGAATAAGAGGATTCTGATATTTGTCCAGCAGTTAGCTTCGAGCAAAGAAAGCAGGGAGGCAGAGCCACCCGACAGGAAGCTGTTAGAGTAAGGCACACGCCGGTAAGCAACACCCAGATCGGGGCAAGATAAGGGTTTTGAAATAAAAGAATGAATCTGTGTGATTTTTGGAAAAATTAACGTTGCAACTTGATGACAGGCAGCATGTTGCAAGTAAATAAGAGGGAAAAGGGAAAACCTGCAAGGTTTTAAGGTTGGGATGTTGGAATTGAGGTGGGGACACGAAAATAAAGAAAAAAGGGGAAGGACTCTCTGCTTTGGGAAAAAATATCAGTTCTGGGGAGAAAGAGAAGAGATATCAAAGAGTGATTGGAAGGAAAGGTAAAGACTAGATAGAAGAAAGTGAGTTGCAGGTTGGTGTGTATATAAGGAAGGCGTTTGAAACCATAAATCATATGATTTCTCCTCGCTGGGACAGAAACAGTCTCAAGATGCGCCCACAGCTGAAGAAGACCAAACAAAATCAGGAGAGAGAAGAACACAAGGAGCTTGAGTTCCCAAAATTCATGCAGAAAGGAAAGCTCATACGATTAAAAATTCTCCAACACGCTAATACCAGTCTTGGAATACAGACAGGACGGTCGATTTCAGAATACCGCAAACGATAAGAGAGTTACCTCCTGTCGTTATCACGAGGTGTTACACATACTTTGGGAGGGCTGCCCTGTTTAAAAGCACACAAATGTTTTTTTAATATTCTGGCTCGTTATGCTAATCTGTGACACTCTTCAATAAAATGAAACCAAAGTTAATTGAAAGGCTTAGTGTGGTCAGTTACATAACAGCAGAATTGCTGAATAGCTTAAACACAGCGTTTTCCCAGAAATATTTGTCTTTTGGAGGAAACCAAGACTGGAAAGTTTCTGCCTTAAAGGAGAAGTTTGGAAGGTGGAGAGAAAAGAAAAATATATATAATGGAAATAAAACTTTAACAATTATGAACCAAATGCTGCAGATATTGGTAACTGTTCACACAGAGACAGACAAACACAGGGAAAAGGAACTTAGCCCACTTTACAGAGTGGCTTGTGGGTTGTATGTCAATGAGATAGTTTTTTTTCTTTTCAAATCAGGAAATATCTCCTATATTGCCTTTGCCAGGAACAGTTTTAGACAGAGCTTTGGTTCTTTTGATTTTCTTGTTAAATTGGCAGATCCCTCTCATGCTAACCCCTACAGATCCCATTTTGTCTAAGGCACGAGGGAGGGCTGTGGAATGAAAACGGGCTGAGTCTGGGGGGTGGGAGAAGGGGAGGCGCCGTGACCTGGGTTTGCTCAGCTTCCGCCAATCAGGCACACGGCTGCTGCTCTAGAAGGCCGCGCAGAGCTCTCACTCCCAGCCTGGCTTTTCTGCCCCGTCCTCTGGGATGATGGTGATGATGATGGTGGTGTGTGTGTGTGTGTGTGTGTGTGTGTATTGCAGGAGGGAGAACTGATGGAGTAGGGTGGCCTTCGTGTCAAACTTCAATTGTAAAACCTAAAGATTTCTCTCCAGAAGAACACCGACCCAACAGAAAGGCACTGTAAAGAAATGGTGCAATCGTAAGTTATGTGGCAACCTCATAACAAAATGAGTAGTATATTTTTCCTGATAGCCAAATAGATCATGTGTTTAACGCCATTCAGAGGAGTTTCTCTCCTCCAGCCCGCCGGGACGGCCCGCCGTGATGGCCCGCCGTGATGGCCCGCCGTGACGGAACGTGTACTGTGCCTGGGAGACCGCACCAGCCTTGGCTGAGGGCTGTGTGGGCTCAGGCGCGAAGACCAGCTGGCGTTCCTGGAACGCACACCCAGCGTGGGCTAAGGTTTTGGTCTTCCCCACCTGAAATGGCTCAGGGTAAAGTAGGGGTTGGGAAATGAGTGAAAAACACTTCCATTTGATTAGTCCTATAAATGTACAGCAGACTCAAGATGTCCCAAGAAGGTCCAGAAGATCCCAGAATCAGTTCTAGAAATGAAATTCACTTTGAGGGTAAGTTCCAAGGATTCCAAGACCACAGTGGACCTGCTGGGGTTTTGTCGTGACAGTTAACCGTGGGGACGAGGGCATCACCCTAGCAGGGTGAAGCGGCAGCAAGATGTCAGGAGCCTGGCTGTACGCCTCACTTCCTAGAGCAAAGCTGCCACACCAGTCCTGGGCTGCCTGTCTCTGGACCACTTTGTGAGAATGAGAAACAGAATTCCATATTGTTAAAATCATTGTTAAAGCTCTCTGCCACATGCAGCCAAACATATATTCCAGTTAAGGTACCTGTTAAATAGACAGACACTAGTAAAGGAAAGAAGGTCACTTAGCCAAAGGCCAGATCATAATATTCTAAGGTATATGCTAATGTGCTCTAATTGTGAACTGTTCTAGGCCCTGAAAAATATTTCTTGAACTATTTATTATTAACTCAGTGAACATGCAGTGAACATTGGCCGAGTGTCTGCAATACACCAGGCACTGTGCTACCCAATGCAGAAATACCTTCTGACCAGACCGTCATGGTGCACGCCCCACGATACGAACAGATTAGAGGGAGGAACAGGCAAAACACATACATTTACAGGATGACGAATGCTCAGAGAAAGGTTGCTACTGGAGTACACAAGCTAAGCCTGTAGGACTCAGGGATGCTTTGTAGAGAAAATGACCTCTAAAGTGAGCTCTGAAACACGAGATAGGACTAGAAGTAGCACAGGAAGGGGAAGGGGGTGAAGGGAGAGTGAGCAGGCAGAAGGAACAGCCCAGGAAGGTCTGGGACTTAGAGAGGTCACAGACTGAACAGACTCCCAGGCGTGGCCCGCCAGCGCCCCAGACACACCAGGCGGGCTGCTGTGTGCATTACGAGCTCCATGAGCGACAGCCACTGTGTCCTGCCCTCGGCAGCCCTGCTCGGCTCCTGCAGACTCTGCGGCCTATGGCGTCTTCTGTGGAGCTGAAACCATCTCATATTTAGTCTTCCTCTTTCCTTGCTGCCTTCTGTTTTCCCCAGAATCATTCTTTTCCAACGAGCCCTGCCTTCTCACGATGGGTCCGCAATGGGACAGCTTCGGCTCCGTCGTTTTTGCCTCCAGTGATGTTTCCGGCTTAATTTGCTGCAGGACCCACTTGTTCATCTTCCTGGAGGCCCATCGGCACGGTATTTCAATGAATCACGTTGTTCCTCTCAGCCCTCTGCACTGTCCAGCTTCCACATCCTGACATCGTAACTGGGAATAGGCGGGCACTGTACATTTTTTTCCCAAAAAGTAGCACTGTATCTTCACTTTTGGAGCCCTGATTTGTCGTAATTGTGGAATATGTACTAACTGGATGTATGTTCCTTGGACACATGAGGCGTGCTTTTGTTTTATTTTAAGTAATCCCATTATCCTTTTACTAGTCTTCTGTGAAGGTTCCGGTACATAAGTAGCTGTTTCAATGACTTTAACAGAGCACACACTGTGTGTGAGGCTCTGAATCGCACGCACTGGTCCCGGACCCAAAGAAAGGGAGGCAGACGAGGGTGTGAACCGAGCAAGCCGGCGAGAGGCGAGGGTGTTGCTGTGCGCCTGCCTGTGTGGGCCCACCCAGACCCTGTCTCCCAAACCAGAGCGCGAGTGTTCCAGTCTGGCCCACTGAGGAGGGCCAGCCTGGCCCGGCCCAGCCAGGGGCTGGCGCGTGTCTAGGGGCAGGAATGCAAGCCCGACGGGAGGGCCCCTCCCAAGTCTCACCCCGGAAACACTGGGCGCCAGTGCAGTCTCCGGCCAGGGAGCGGGAGAGAAGCCCCGGCGGTAGAAGCTTTTTGGGGGGATGGAAAGGAACAATTTTGGACAAACTAAACTCTGTGAGCCACCTGAAGGAGACTTGAAGCATGAATAGAATTTCAGGGTAATGGGGACGGGGTTTAGGGAAGTCGGGGAGGAGAGAAGGAGGCAGCGATCCAAGCAGAGGGAAAGGCATGGGCCCAAGCCTAAAGGTCAAGTGGAAGGTCACGAGAGACCAGGCAGAGGGCAAGCAGCCGCCCAGGGCGGCCACACCGCCCAGACACACCGCCCACTGTACCGGTCGCTGGCTCTCTCACCATCGTCACGTGGATGGGGATTATACTTTCCCCCAGTGTGGACAGTCTGAGCTCCTCCGTGCTAGGGCGGGGGCGGTCTGTGTGAGACTCGTGCCCCTGGGGTCGGTCAGGATTACGTCCAGTTTAGTTACCACAGCACGATCATCACCCCTTTGCAGGTACAGATACTTTTGCACTGGTAATCACTAACACTTCCTGTCACTTTGCAGTGGGCAAAGCAATTCTGCTTATGTTAGTTCCCTTAGTCCTCACTACGACTCCAAAAGTAGAGGTATCAGTGTCTCCACTTACGACCCAAGCAACTCAAACGTCCAGACAGCAAGCACACTGTGAATGCTGGAACCCAGGCCTTTGACTCCAGGTATCGTGCTGCTTTCAAAAGAATACATTTTTGTCCTCAGGACATTTATTCGCATCTTTGCCATTGCTTGTGTCATTGAGGACTCAGGGCACCTTATACATATATTAGTTCTTAGTACCGTTAGTAATTAGGGTCGCATTCACACGGTTGCCAGCGCCGAAGAATTATGACCACACTGGCTGTCTTCCGAGGGACTTGTCCTTTTTATGCTCAATACTGCTACCCTGGTTCAGTATTGGTACACAGGAGCCTGGTACACAGGCTCCTACTGCCTGGCACGATGGCCCCATTCCTCCCTCTGTACAATCGCGCAGGCAGCCATGATGCTCCAGGTACTGTGCTAAGTGCTGGGCATGTGGTGGGGATCCCTGCGAGTCCCTGCTGTAGGGGCCCTTACAGTGTCAGGGGCGGGAGACAAGTGAACAGGACCTCACAAAGAGTATGAGACTGCACCAAGGGAGCAGTCACGTGGTGGGCCGCTAGCTTTGAGGAGGGGCGCTCATCCCGAGTCCAGGAGTCAGGGGAGTCCACAGCGGAGACTCTGATGGGAAGCAAAAGTCAGCAGACAAAAGGGGGAGAAATGCCCAGCTCAGGGAAAAGAATGGCGTGCGCAACGGCATGGGTGTCAAAGAGAAGGACGCAATTTCACCATCAGATCGGGATTCAGTTGGCTATGCCTGAGGATGAGCACCGTGGGCAGGGGTCGTTGGGAGACGAGGTGGGGGCCAGGCTACAAAGAGCTTGGGAGCCCTGTTACAGAATCCGGATTTTATCCAGAGCGATGGGGACCGGGAGAGGTTTCACGCTGCAGAGTGACAGGGACGGGCTTCACACGGTAGAGTGACGGGGGAGGGACTGCATTTCCGAAAGATCCGATTACCATGTGGAGACAGGATTGGAGCAGCGCCGTCCCCACAGAAATATCGTGTGAGCCGCTTACGTGTTTTAACTTTTCTAGAAGCCAAACTTTTAAAAAGATGAAATTAACATTTTATTAATTAACTACCAATGCTCATAACATAGTTTCTTTGACTCAGAGTATTAGAAAGAGGTAGGGAGAGAAATGAACACATTGGAGAACTATTCAGGAAGGTGAGTGGTGGAAATTTATTGCAAACGAACTTCAGTTCATTTTACACACGAGGATCGAACTAATCTTCCTGAAGTATAGCTCTAATGAAGATGTTCTCTCGCTTTAATTTTTCCTTTTGTTTTCTGTTGCCCTCTGCCCTCTGCCTACCAAAGAAAGCCCACACTCTCTAGCCAGCAATGGGCTGGGCCTTGTGTCCAGTGTCCGCATCCTCCCGACCTCTCAGCGGGGCTTCTCCGCTCCCACCTGCGGCCCCGGCACGGCCTTGCACAGAAAGAATGAAGGGACCACAGCTCAGCGTTCTGGAATGGAGCGTCAAACCGTCCCTCCTGCTAGTTGGGCCCTGTGTTCCAGGCCTGACTCCTGGCTTGGAAATCTGCCTGGTCCCTCTGGGGCGGGGACCCTGCTTCTTGCTTTCCATCCCATTCTTCTCTCCTTCCAGAACCTGGAAATCTGCCCACAAGCCTGAGCTCAGCAGCCGGGGCCTGCCAACTGCTGACAGACTTTCCTATTTCCTTATTTCTGAGTATACTTCTCAGGGCCACCTGCTCCTGGATGGCCCGGTACCAGCACCTCCCAGTCTCCCAGTACCGACTCCCCTTGCCTGGGTGACCGTCTGCGGCAGTTTCTGTTCACCTCTGCACATCACTTCTAACGCCTTGGCTGCCACCCTAGCCTTCCTCGTAGCTGCTGCCCCATCCCTGTGGGCGGATGTAGCCAGTCTACCCTGTCTGTTGCAGTGAGCCAGGCCACTGTGAACAGTATCTTGAGCTATGACAATGACGTTCAGTGCCCTGCACATTGCAGCGCCCCCCACCAATGAAACCCCTCTCTCACTAGGCTTTACGCCAGTCAAAGTAAAGCAACCTCATTGCTGTTTGCTATTCACGCCCTACGATTACAGGCCTTCCAGATTTATGCCTGTCAACTGCCTCATCCCATTCCATCGCCATTTGCCAAGGGGTTCTTAATAAATAATAAGCCCCCAAATATGATGATCCATACCCTCCTCCCCACCCTGCCTGGAAATGACACACCTCCCTCGTCTGAAGCGCTGTGGCTCATTATCTGCTCTTCCATTGTGGATTTTACTGCATCTTCCTTTTTTCAAATGTCTTATCTCCCTAAGCATATAAATAAATGTCTTGGAAATAAGATCCATGTCTGATTACTTAGCAAAGAAAAATAGCCAGGGAGGAGGGAAAGAGAGGCTTGGCTCAATTTGGCAGAATGAGTAGCGGGCCATCGAGGCTTATAACTGAATAAGCTCCCACTGTTAGGTGCCTGCTTAGCGTCCTTAATCAAATCATTCCTGAAACATGGGGGTCTAGGGTCCGTGTCCATATGGACTTATGGAAATTCACGGAGGGTTCCCTTCGTGTGTATGCACACTCATATATATACATTCGTATATACTTTATAAAGTACATTCAGATATACTTTATTTTCTTCCTTTTTGCCTTTCTATTTGGAGTTATCTCTTTGCATCTCTCCTCCCCCATCCTTCTGAATTCATCTGGAAACTTCCATCTCCTACCCCAAGGTTCTGTAATTCCCCAAACAGAGCTGGAATAAATTGTCACCCACTTGAAATCCCTCCGCTTCTTCCTTTAAGCATGCAAGGGGACACAGCAGCTTTCTCCCACGACAGAAGGAAACTCAAGGACCCAGGGAACAACACAGGGGTGCCCTCCCCTGCCCACCTTTTTATAACCCAATGGTAGTTGAAAAGACACAGGGAGGAAAACCAGACTGACGAGTGGGTGTTTCTGTTTTGTATTAAGGGGTGCAGGTTAATTCTTACGCCCTGTGTCACACACAGCCTCTTGTTCCCAGCGGTACGTCTAGCCCTGGGGAACCCACCGCCCTCTCATTTTGCCACTGCCCATGCCACAGTGTGAGGAGGGAGAGTTAAGCAGACTGTACATCATTTTCCAGCTTTCCTCTTAGGAGCTCCAGATACTTAAAAACGTATGACAACAATCTCACCAGGTCCCCATACAGTAGCTAGACACGTTCCCAACAAAAATCAAATAACAACAATCCACGTGCCATACCGTCTGTGTTCCGTCTGCATTATTCTGTAATATTAGACGTCTGAATGCAAATACGTAGTGCCAAATCCTAGGCCACTAGGTTTGAAGGCCCAGTGGCCAGGAGTCTCAGGATGCTAGACCGATATCAAAGCATCAGGTTTTATGAATGGAGAAGCATTTCGCTATGATCAAACATGCTTCAAAGTGCTTTCAGATGGTTAGTCATTCCTCCCTGCTTCCCTGCCTGGGCAATGAGTTCCACTTCCCTAGTTAAGGCACCGAGTTCCCTTTAAAAGCATCAAAGAAGATCCTCTCTTGCCTCGCAGATGTGATGGGGCAGCAGAGGCAGTGACAACCTTTCAAACTCCCATGTTGTCCAGGTTGAGATGAAATGGTCAAGCCCTGTCTTCCAGACGCTTTGCCTGGAACTGGAGACCCCACGTCCTCGTGGCAGGTACCTGGGGACAGAATGCCATCAGTGGGCAGTCCTCAATTAGAACCCACATCCTCTTCTAGCCCAGCACGGGTTGAAGATTAACTTTCAAGGTGTGGGGCAAGAATTACTCTATTGATTAGCTTGAGAGCTAGCTGGACCCTGGAGGGGTGTGGGGGAGGAGGGAGATGGTGTGAATGTCATTTATTAGCGTATCAGAAGCTGAAACACAGGGAGCATTTTGAAAATAAAACCAGAAAATAAAAGCAGCTACATAAGTCTGGGAAAACATTATTTTTCTTTTTATTCAAAATAGATTTTTATGATCTTGAGAGTATAAATGGGCATAATCTTTTTAGAGCACAATTTGGAAATATCTATCAATATTAAAAACACACGTTCCCTTTGAACAAGTGATGTCACTGTTCAGAATTTATCTTATGGGTGTATACGGAGTATTTCAACAAAGAAATATGTACAAGGATGGTCACTGAAGCAGTATTTGTCATGGTATTTAAAAATACATCAAGCCCTGGCTGGTGTGGCTCAGTGGCTTGAGCGCCTGCCTACAAACAGAGAGGTCACCGGTTTGATTCCCAGCCAGGGCACATACCTGGGTTGCGGGCCAGGTCCCCAGTAGCAGGCGTGTGAGAGGCAACCAACAGTTGTTTCCTTCACACATCAATGGTTCTCCCCCTCTCATTCTCCCTTCCCCCCTCTCTCTAAAAATAAAATTAAAATGGTCAAAATGTCCACCAGTCCAGTGCAAGGACTGACTGAGTAAAAATGGCACACCCATATAACGGATTATTACCGACTGGTTAAAAGAATGAAATGGATCTGCAAGTACCAATATGGAAAGATTTCTAAAACACATCTTTAAGGGGAAAAAGCCAGGTACAGAACACTGTATAGTATAATCCCTTATATGTTAAAATGCACACATATATGTGGACATGGGCCCATAATTACATTCAAGCATACACGTGAAAAAGCTGCAAGAAACGGTCAACAGTGGTTGGCTCTGAGTAAAGGACTCTTGGGTGGAGAAACAGCTTAACAGAGTAGGGTAGAATTTAGGAGAAAGCTCAGGGCCGGGGTTACTGTTTCTGATTTGTACTCCCCGTTACTAAGAATTCTATTGTTATTTTAAAGGGTTTCTAAGTTGGTGACTCCAACCCCAACTAGGTGTGCGGTCAAAGGGAGAACAAAAATAGACTCTTCGCAGAGAGATCGATGACACCCTCGGCCAGCTGAGCTAAAGGGGAAGTGTTCCGGTCCACACAGAGGAAGGCGCTGGCCTCTGCAAAAGTGTTTACTGTGCACGAGGGCGGAGGGGGAAGTGGAAAGAAGAAGAGCAATAATTGCCTCATCTGGGTTTTTATTCCAGTTTAATTTTTTTTCTACTCGCTTTACTTTGAAAAAGAGACTTATAAGTGGAACTCACCCTTGCGGGAGAACATAAGGAACCAAAGTGTTGCCCCAGCGAATACGAAAGGAGTCAGAAGAAGGACTCCTATTATTTCTTCACCCCCCCAGCCGAGCCAAAGGCCACAGTAGAGGTGTTCAGAGGGAACGTTGACAAAGCTACTCGGCAATAGGCTTTGAAGCATGAGTAATAGAAACCAGCCTCAGACAACAGAACTTTAAGAGCTGCTGGTGACTCAGTTACTACTGAACAGCATGACTCCTTTGTTTTCTTGAGCCTGGGAAAGAAAAAACAAAAATCCCTTTTGCTTTTGCAAGCAGGCATGAACCTTGGCTTCGTTAATCTGTTTCCAGGTCCAGGTCGGCGTGGCGTAGCCAGCGTTCACCCTCGCGGCGGGAAGAGAGGAGGCGAGACTGAGGCACAGAGGAGTCCACTGCACAGAGGTCTCACCTGCCCCACAGCTTCTGTTTGCGGGGCACAGGGAAGCTTTCCGTTGGCCAAGACCTACGTCAGTGGCTTTCATAATGGAGCAAAATGTATCTGCGTAAAACATCGGCTGGTGTTAGCCTAGCTACAGCTCCTATAGGATTAGCATGACCTCAACGTTGTTTTCCACCAGCCGGTCCCCAGGGGAGGTACAGAATTTCCCGTTCTCACTCGCCAGCCAATCGTTCATCACCAGGGCAGAAGAGGCTGGTTAGCAACGTGCTAAGCCTTGTTGGCTAATTTCTAAATGCTGCAGCTTCTTCAGGGAAGCGGGCATTCCCTCCGGGCAGGCTACTTCAGCTATTATGGCGCAGGGCTGAGGAGACCAAGGTCATGAGCTTCTTTTTCCTGAGGGTGAATGGGCTTTGATCTGTTTCATGACCACATCCTGTAACCCTCAACCCAAACGGCTGTTTCAAAAATGGACACCCTATGACAAGGGGGACTGGCCCAAAGTCCTCCTTGGACCAGTTCAAGTGTATCGTGCCCCAGGAAAAATGATACAAAGCATATCAAAAGGAATTAAAATTACATCACTTGGTGTTTGTTCCAAAGGGATCGGGAATAATACCACCAAGCAGACCTCGACAACGGCTAGGCTGGCCATCAGACAACGAGAGCTCCACATTCAGAGACAGCCACTTCTTAAGGTGAAGGCTGTCACACTAGCTAGGAGTCCATTTCTCCAGTAACACACTAAAGAAAGTTACCCCATTTAGCACATGAAGAATGTTCTGCCTCTTTACAGGAATTCCCCCAGGGAGGAAACGGCAATGAGTTCTGTCCAACTCTATGCCCTTTGTAAGCTCACCACTCTGTATTTTATGTCAAAACGAAACAAAATGCATTTTAGTCAGTATTTGACCTGCACATTCTTCATGCTAATCAGATATGGATTTTTTCCTTTTATAAGCTGATAGTTCTTTAAATTACCCCATTTGTCCCTCACAACCATCTTCTTCACCCACACGCCATGCATAAAACACTTCCTTTTTTTTTTCACAGAACCCAACACTGATGCTTTTCTGCTATCCATAAAAAGAAACAAATTTACAAACTGTCTCACACTCCAATCTATCTCCTTGTTTTTGAAGTTTCCAACATATTTTTAATTTAATCTTTATTGTATTTTTTCCCATTACCAAGTTAGTCCTCTTATGACCCCCTCCCCTCAGGAATCACCACACTGTCGTCCGTGTCCATGAGTTCTTTTTCTTTTTTGTTCAGTCCTTCCACCGCCTAATCACCTCCCCACCGTAGCTGTCATCCTGCTCTCCGTCTATGAGTCTGTCCCCATTTTCCCTGTTCAGTTTGTTCATTAGATTCCACATACTGGTGAAATCACATGGCATTTGTTGTTTTCTGACTGGCTAATTTCACGTAGTATAATGTTCTCCAAGTCCATCCATGCTGTTGCAAAGGGTAAAATTGTCTTCTTTTTTATGGCTGTGTACTAGTCCATTCTGTAAAGGTCCCACACCTGTTTTATCCACTCATCTACTGATGGACACTTGAGCTGCTTCCATATCTTGGCGATTACAAGCTACACTGCAATGAACATGGGGTGCTTATGTTCTTTCAAATTAATGCTTTAGGTTCTTTCAGATATATTCCCAGAAGGGGGATCACTGGGTTGAAAAGTAGATCCATTTTTAATTCTTTGAGGTATCTCCATGCTGCTTTCCACAGTGACTACACCAGTATGCAATCCCACCAATAGTGTATAAGGGTTCCCCTTTCTCCACATCCTCACCAGCACTATTCTGACAGGTGTGAAGTGATATCTCATTGTGGTTTTAAGTTGAATTTATCTAATCATTAGTGATGTTGAGCATCTTTTCATATGTCTATTGGCCATCTGTATGTCCTCTTTGGAGAAGTGTCTATGTAGGTCCTTTGCCCATTTTTAAATTGGATTGTTTGTTTTTTGGGGCATTGAGTTTTGTAAGTACTTTATAAATTTCATATATTAATCTCTTACCAGATGTATCAGTGAATATGTTCTCCCATTCTGTGGGTTGTCTTTTTATTTTGTTGATGATCTCCTTTGCTGTGCAAAACTTTTTAGTTTGATGTATTTCCATTTGTTTATTTTTTTCTCTTGTTTCCCTTACCTGGGGAGATTTATCCAAAAAAAAAAATAGTGCTACAAGCAATGTCCAAGACTTTGCCTCCTATGTTTTTTCTAGGATTTTTATGGTTTCAGGTCTAACATTTAAGTCTTTGATCCGTTTTGAATTTATTCTTGTGTGTGGTGGAAGAAGGTTGCCTAGTTTCATTTTTCTGCATGTATCTGTCCAATTTTCCCAAGGCCATTTATTGAATAAACTATCTGTAGCCCTGTTTCCTCTGTTGAGTATTAATTGACTATAAAGTTGTGGGTTTATTTCTGGGCTCTCTATTCTGTTCCACTGATCTATGTGTTTTTTGCCAGTACCATGCTGTTTTGATTACTGTGGACTTATAGTATAGTTTGATATTAGGTAGTATTCTTCTCTCCAACTTTGGAGAGTTTTCCAAGCTCTTCCAACTTTCTTCTTCTTTCTGAGGATTGTTGTTGCTATGCGGGACCTTCTGTGGTTCCATATAAATCCTTCAAATATTCTAGTTCTGCGAAATACATCATCAGAATCTTCATAGGAATTGGATTGAATCTGTAGACTGCTAATCCACAAATGTAACCTCTGAAATACCACACATACCAGTAACAGAAGCACACATAAAGACCTAGAATTAACCTTGGGGACTATCTCACACATTCACCTTGACCTAGAGTTAGCTTTGGGGGTCATCTGACATGCCTTGAAATCCAAGTGCATGTGCAACTGTAAACTCTCTGACCTGAAGTTTGCAGTACTACAAATAAGAATCCCCATTTTTAATCCCTAATCCCAGAAAATGGGCAGCTACACCGCTCTGTCACTGGTATGAGCCTGTCATCTGGGGGAGGAGAGTCTCACCGCCTCTGTCCCTTCCTACAGGTGCCGCCTGGAAGACCGGGGCTACAGGAGGCTCCCAGATCCAATAGTGTCAGGTGTGCAACTCGGCCAGGAGGCTGAAGCAGGACCTTCTCTTTCAGAAACTGATCCACCCATCACTGCCCATTTGCCCTCAAAGAGCACTGAAGCCAGCCCTGGGGGAAAGGTACCGCTGATTTTCTGGAGAGTGAGCCTATTCTGGAAATAAACTGGGAAAAGTATTTTGCCCTAATCAGAGAGACTTGTGCTGATCACGTATGTCTTGTCCCAAAACCTGAGACGTGTGGCTGAGCCATGGATGGCACACATCGAATCAGGCTGAGGACAAGGATTCTGGGGTGTGAAATCCATACCCGTTTTCCACCCTGGAATTTCTATTCTTCCCAACAAGTTCTTCATGGGTTATCAAGTTACCCACAGTTCCTCTGTTTGCCCCCATAAATAGGTTAGTATGTAAAATAAGGTGCCCCCAAATTCCTCCAAACCATGAAAGATTATATTTGAACATCATTTTACTTAATAAAACTGTATAGATATAGTTCTTCCTTACTACTTGTTGATGAGGTCACTAGAAAAAAATAGCCCTATTATTATTTTCAATGTCTTTCCTCTCCTGTTTATCTTTAATAACCCCCTTCTCCCTCCCTAGCTTTTCCGTTCTGCTCTCTCCTATAGTAGAGAGCCCTTTTTCTTTTTCACTGTTTAATTCTAAACACAGTCTCTGCCAATAACCTTAAGCTCTTGCTGCATCAGGCTGATTTGCACCAGCTGTGCTTGTGGTGGTTAACTCATACTTGTAACAGGGCCTCCTTAGATCTTCCTCTGAGAACACGATTCCACATATACATCTAAAAGTCATAACCCGTGGGATGAAAACTGAGCCAAGGATAAACAGACCCTGCTTTGAACTACTGATCACATTAAATAAAAAAAAATACAACTGGAGAAAAGAAAAACGTTACCCAGAGTTGTAGCTTAAAGATTTTCTTGGACATGTACAACAAACTATAAAATGATCTGTTCATTGAAACATCCCACTTCCAAATTTAATGTTCATTTTCTCAATATTAATGGGAGGGAGAGGCAGGGCAAGGCAGGGAGTGAAGGAAGGGAAGACTGCCATCAGGAAGAATCCAAATGACAATAAAAAATATACTCTCAAATTTAAAGAGAGAAACTGGGAACTTCATCATGTAACTAGAGTATGCAAAGCTTAGAGTCTTTGACAATCTTATACAATTGTAAAAAAAAAAAAAGAAAAGAAAAGAAAAACCAAAAGTGCATGGAGCAACTTTTTGGAATTAGAGTCAAATGATGTTATTCTGCAACATTGGGCGCATTACAATCTTGGATCATCAGTTTTCCTATCAACTCCCTCCCTAAGGGGTCACTAGCAGAGTCACCAGATGGTCTGTGTGCACCGAATAGTCTGGCCCGTGTATTTTCCATTATGTAGCCATGTGGAATGGTCGTGCAGTGGAACATGATCTGATATTGTGAATGACCATCATTAGAATGTAATCACCCTTCATCTCCACCCCATGGCTACAACGTTCCAGATTCTCCAAACCAAATTGCATTTGTCCTAGCTGCATAGGATAATGGACAAATGACATTGGTTTTATTAAAAGAAAAATTGCCCAGCTTATAACATTATTTATTAGTTTCAAAAACTCTGGCTAACCTCAAGATCAGGGACACAAACGTGATTCATCTGACACAAGAGGACATCAGCAATCTAAGGAAAATATAATGAAGTTAACTTTTTGTTACAGAGCTCATCTACTTACAAGTTAGGTTCCAAAAAGCTCTCTTCAAGTCTGTTCCTCTCTAAATCCAGGAGGACATTGAACAAGCCACTGCTAATAATCTCAAGCTGGTGGCAGGCAGAAATGGTGGGCTTCAACGGAGGACAGCTTCAATCCATCTGTGAAAGCACTTAGGTTGAAAACGTGTAGGAGACAGAACTCCCATACTCATTGTATGCACTTGAAGTAGTTAGAGTAAGTTTCTGAACACTAAAAACAGCAGGGACATGATGTCAGGGTCCCTAGAAGACACCTTAGTCTTTCAAACTTCAAGCACTGAATTATTAGTTCCTGAGTAGCAACAGTATTGGTACAAAAATGGAAGTCCTGCCAACAGGGGTTTTGGTGGAAGAGCTCTCCCCAGGAGGTAAAAGTTTACGTGGCCCTTCACAGTCTGACCCCTGCCATCCTTTCCAGTCCAACTTCCCCTATACTGTCTGCTTGGAACCCTGCCTTCCTTCCACATTGAACTTCATTCCCCACTCCCTCTGGCTTCTACACCTTTGCACATGCTTTTTCTTGCTGGATGCTCAAAGGACTTCCTTCCCCACCCCCATTTCTCCATGTAATGCACCCTATTCATTCTCCACGTCTCATTTAATACATCACTTATTCCTGAATGTTATTAATTACTCTTAGCTTGTCCTAACCTCCCAAATTCAAGTATAATGTCCCTCATAGATGCCCCCTTAGAACCTTGTATTCTTTTTAATTGCCCTGATCACATGTATGATGCTTTTTATTTTTTATTTTAGTTTTTCTTTATTTTTATTGTTGAGATGATGATTTTTTTTGCATCTGTGTTTCCCACTGGACTGTACACTCCATGAGGCAGGGGTCACATCAGTCCTGTTGATAACAGTTATCCAACAAATACTTATTGGGTAAATGACTCAGTTCACTATATTTACTAAGGTATGGATTAATTTCTTTTAGATTTTTTCACTCAGTGATATCTGTCATTTTAGCAATGCTTTTATTTTATTTGATGTTTAATTTTAAAATTGTAAAAGATACAGAGAGACACACCCATACGAAGTCTGTCCAGAAAAAGTCCAGCCATTGTTAATATAACGAGAATGGTTTGCCTGACATCGATGTAATCTGGCAGCCAAGGAGAACGGACTGGAATGCGCATGCGTGAACAATGACGACTTCACTGTATTAGTCAGTGGGGGCGGTAGATGCCTTTGAGTGAGCTTGTGTGCTGTGTGGCTGTCACATTCAAAATGGCTGAGCAAATAGAGCAACAAATTTGCATCAAGTTTTGCATTAAACTTGAACATTCCTCTGCACAAACTATTGAGGTGACTCAGAAGGCCGCAGCATGGGGCAACTGGAGATTGGCAGCTCCATCACAACAACACACCCACTCAGGCATCATGTTTCCTGTAGAATTTGTCGCAAAACATCAAGTCACCCAGGTGACTGAGCCCCACTACAGCCCAGACTTGGTGCCCTGTGACTTCTGGCTTTTCCCAAAACTAAAATCACCTTTGAAAGGGAAGAGATTTCAGACTGTTGATGAGACTCAGGAAAATACGACGGGGCAGCTAACAGCGGTTCTAGCAAAGGATCCTGCAGAGTGTCTTGAACAGTGGAAGAGATGCTGAGAGAACTGTGTGAGGTCCCAAGGTGCCTACTTTGGAGGGGACTGAGGTGTCATTGCCCTGTGTACAATGTCTCTTGTAACTTGTATATTCTTCAGTAAATGTCTCTATTTTTCATAGTGCACGGTTAGATAATTTCTGGACAGACCGTATATATGTGTATATATGTATACTCATATTCACATCACTCCCACATAGAATTGACAAAATGTTAACAGTTGTGCATATTATTTTGTCTACCTAAAATTATTTTCAAAGGGCCAAAATTCAAGTGGTTTTGTGATCAACGCTGAGTTGACTAGAGAAACAAAATGGAAGCAATACTATTAAGCATTTGCTATTTGCCAATCATTGTTCGAAATGGTTCATCTGCATTGCATATTCAACCTTCCCAAAAGAATATTATTATCCACATTTTATAGATGAAGAAACTGACCTTTAGAAGGTTAACTATGGCCCAAGACAGTAATACATCCCAATGAATGTCACTACTATGTTTAAACCAAATTCTATTTATATCCAAAATCTATGGGACTTTCCGCTTTATTGTCTAGATCCTGAAATCCTACCCATGTCTGGAAGAAACTTGCACTTTTTGATCTAGAGAATGCACTTTCATATACGTAATTCATCCATTCATTTTTAAAAATGTCAATTAAGTGCCCACCATGAGCCGAGTGCTGTTACCTCATTACTGGGCAGAAAACTAAGTTAACCACGGCACAGTGTTTACAAGCTTTCTCGTTGATTTAGCTGAAGAGTAATAAGTAAAGTGGCTATGTAATGGGCATTCTCCACTGCAGAAGAAACGTGCACCCACCCAGGCGATGAGCAAACAGCATTACAAGGCCAAACAGACCCACCACACTCACTGCAAGGATGACAGATGACAAGCTCGTTCGCACCAGATGGCCCCCAAACTTTCTCCCAGTTCCACCGTGACTAGAATCTTGAGGTTGCGGTTGGAAAGGTTTTTATAAGGTGACCAGGTATTTAAGAGTCATATTTAAAAACTGGCTATCATTTATGATTTCTACAGTGTCCTATGTCTTTGTTTGCACAATTAAAAAAAAAGAAACCTAGGAATGAATAATTTGGCTCTTTTCTCCGTGTATCTTCTTGGCTCTCAGTTCACACTCTTCTGGTGACTTACTGGTGGCACCTGTGTGACTCTGTAGTTCCGGCCTGGCACAGGTGAGCCTCTGCCCCTCGTCCTGGCGGTCCCTGCCTCCCTTCAGAGGAAGGGTGAGCCTGTTCCCTGTCTAAAGGAGGTGACTTGTCCTTGTGTGCGTACTTTGTATTGAGCCCCTTGCCACAGCTCCGCCAATAAGTCCTGCATGTCTGGGAACCACTCGCTTTCTCTGTGACAGCACTGTCGTCAACAGTTTGGACTTCTCATAGTAATTGCTCTGAACTCCCACTTGAAATCCTGGCTCGCTCTTGCTCTCCCAGATCCACCGCCCTCATCTAGTCCCTAAAAATGACTTCCCCTCCCACCTTGATGTAGCGTGACTCTTCTATCCCAGTGTTTCAAGTCTTTGCTGTTTTCAGCTTCCTTGGTCAACATTTTGTTGTGGAACAATCCAGATGTGTCTTTGCACTGCATCCGTCTACCTAGAATGAATGTTTTGAGGCAAACATGCATGCTTTGTGAGCACGACTGGACCATCAGGGCAAACACGAGTGGATGGAGAGGTCATTCTGTTCACTGAGGACTTTCTCATCGGCTATTTGCTTTCGCTGTCACTGCTTTTTTACCCTACACACATGTTGTTGATTTCTCAGAAACCCAGTAAAACTGTAATGGCTCCTATTGTTGGCAAGTACGATCCACAGAATAAAACATATGCCCTTTTACGACGTCAGAGGAAACACCACGAACCCGCAGAAATTCTGTCACTTGGGTGTTCTTCTCCGGGCAGGCACCGACACGTGAGGTAGTTGTTTATCCGTCTGTTCCTTTGTTCGTTCATTCATTCAGTAAACACCCCAACAGTACAATGATGTAACTTTGAGTAAGACAGATAAAGTTCCCAAGTGACTGTCAAGTACTGTGACAAATATACACAAATAAAACAAAGGTAAGAGGAAAATGACAAGGGCACACAACCTGGCCTGCAGAGATGGGAGGAATTCCCAGAGTCTGAAGGATGCAAAGGAGTTCGCTAGGAAAGGGGAAGGAAGGACATTCTAAATAGAACAGCACGGTGCCCAAAGGCACCGGGGCTGCTGACACTGAACGCAGTCTTTCCAAAAATGCTCATTAATTCCTTCCTCCCAATGACACACCCAGATCTCTCCATTTCTGAAGGTTTCTTCATCTGTAAAGTTTCCTGAGATTCCTAGACAGGGTTTCTCATCGAGTAAAGCGATGGTTTTCTCAGAAGGCAGGTCAGGGGGCAGAGTACAGAGGTTTTCAACTATTTCTTCTTCCCCGCCCCTGAGAAGGGATGGGCCTTTGAGCTAGCTCCTCGCTGGCCTGGGAAGAAGTGCCACCTCTCCCAAATACCCTGCATGTGCAATCCAAGGGAGGAATTTAAATAATGTCATTTCTTCCTCGTATGTGCGCTCAGAGGAGAGTGAAGTCCCAAGGAGAGAAGACACTTCCTGGGCCTGTCCTGGGAACTACTGCGGCCGGGACGCTCCCCTCCCTCCAGCGCCCGCCTCTCTGACTCACGTCAGGCGTGTCCTGACACGCTGCGTCTTCAACGGAATCGAGAGACCCTGAGGGTTGTTACTACGGTGAACACATTTCGGAAAACAGTGGGCTGAAGCCGGCTGCTTTGGGAACTTTTCCCTGGAGACCGAGGAACCTCATGAATGCAAGCCGCATAAATCTAGTCTTCCCTCCCTCCCTCCTTCTCTCCCCTCCTTCCTTTCTCTAAATTTACCTGGAGTTTCTTTACTCCCTGTAGCAAAATGCAGAGCAATTTTCACAACTGGCACAGGGAAGGCAGGGTTTGTTCAGGACCCCGGAGGCAAACAGAGCCGCTGAATCGGTTGCAAAAGTGTAAGAGATTTTTACGGGAGAAAGCTCTTCACAGAGCAACCCTGTCTCATCTTAGAGAGGTGTGCCTTTTCCCATTCAAATGAGGCACCCGAGCAAGCCGGGTCAACAGCCGGGATTTCACTGCTGAGAAGCCAGCCTGTGGCTCGGGTTCACCAACAGTGCCCCTGAGGAGCACACCGCCAACTGCAAAGTGTCACCCTGCAGCACGCATGGGGGGCAAGGGGAGTAAAGCTGAGCGGCTCTAACACACCGGCGCCTGCCCTACCCCCCAGATTGCTCCTATACCTCAACGTGATGCTGGTTGACTGTCTTCTCCCCACAGGGGTCACCGTGGGGGAACCTTCGCGAGGGCAGTCTCATTGGAGGCAGACGGCCGTGTCACTTAAAAACAGAGAAAGGATCTGGGAGTGTGGAGCCTTCCAGAATTCTGGGGAACCTTGAATTCAGGCGGCAGGGCTCAAAACCAACGACTGCACAGTTGGGGGCTGATGTGGTGTAACGTTTCCCACTCCCCCTCCTCACCGACTCACTCAATAACAGTAACAGTCTGCATCTATCGCTTCTTCTGTAGGAGGCGCTGCTCTAAGTGCATCACATACTATAATGCAGTTCTCACGGCAACCCTGTTAAAGTGCCCGTCTTACAGATGAGGAGCCCGAAACACAGAGGGAGACTTAGAAATTCAGTGAGGCCACACAGCAAGTCTGGTTCTAGCATCCGTGCTCTCCGGCCCTCTATTATTTTACGTATTCAATAAAGATGTTCTCAGGGCCGACTGTGTGCCACACGCTGTAACGCTGGACATACACAGACGCACATGAAAGGCCCTGCGGCCGAGGAGCGTACATGCCAGGTTGGGGGAGAGCCATCTGGAAACATACACGCATGCAGGTACCATTCGTGTGAAGCGTCTCATGAGTGACAGAAGCAGGGGTGTTGTTATGAACCACACTGTAGGGTCACTAACCCAGACCAAGAGGTCGAGGATGCTCTCCTTAAAGAGGACACTCGAGCACCTTCTAACGCCAACACTGAAGTGTAACCATAGTGACAGCCCTGATGTCCAGGGTGCCCCCCCTTCCATTAAGACTATGACACGCAGTGAAAATGTCACGCCATGACTCAGACGGTCTGACACCGGCCGGCCTGGGCCTGTGGCCCCGGGAGCCCGTGGGAGAAGATAAGAAGACGGAAAGTGGGCCGGCTGGAGCTGGAGGTGCTGCCCTGATAACAGGCATGTGTGCCCCCTGGCAGGAGCGGGCTGTTTGGTGAGCAGTGTCCCAAAGGCCCAGGAACGCTGGCACGTGATCCCGGCAGGCTTTAACGCTCAGGGAAGCAAAGGAATTCAGGGCATGGGTGAACGTATCGGCTTCCAGACAATCAGACTGTTCACAATTGGACCCCGGTCGGCAACTACGGGCAAGTGGAGCTGAGCTCACTTTCACAGGAAGCAGCTACACAGAGCCAGCAGGGTCTGAGGACCCTGTTTCAATGGAGCGGAGGTAAGCGCAGGGCGCGGTCTCTGTGAGATGCTCAGATACTGTGTGGGAGAACTGGGGAGGGAGGCCCGGTCACACACACCGGGACCACTCTTTGAGAAATGGAATAGGTGAGGGGAGGAGGGTATAAAGGGGATAAATGGTCATGGAAAAAGTACAATAATAATAAAAAAAAAGAAATGGAAGGAAGTTATGACCTCGGTGTGTGTTCACACCAGACACTGCAGGGCCAAGCTCTGCACGAGCGAGACTCTCCATCTGAGGAGCTGAGCGCAGAGGGGCCGGGGTTAGCTGAAGCCTCGCAGGGAAACCGAACGTGGAGTCAGAGGGATTTAAACGACCTTGGCAGGCAGCTTTCTCAGGAGCTAAGAGTGTGAGAGGAAGAGAGGTGAACTTGGGTTTGAATCCTACCCTGCCACTTACCAGCTGTGTGTCTTTGAGCACGAGCCTTAACCTCTGATCTTGACAATGTTTACGAAAAATGTGCCTCTGGCTGTGACAACTAAATATATTGATGAACTTGAAAGTGCCAAGTCCAGTTCCTTGCACAGAATACATGCTCAGTAAATGATCCTTCCCTTCCCTTACAGGCCCCAGATGAATACCATTCAGCCTCAGCACTCCATTACTCATTGCTGAAGATACATCTACTCATCTCAGTAAAGATACTTCAAAGCACTTTTATATATTAATAACTTACAAGGCAGGACGTTTCTATCCCTTCGCCTCATATTAAAGTTTGTGGCAGAGAGAAAAAGGAATTCATTCAGAATCACAAAGAAAAACCCTACTGTCACCAAACCACAGCCTTTACATTCACCCGAGAGCTGTCTCTTCAAAGATTAACACACTACACTCCCACTGCTTGTCCAAGCTGTCATGCCATTTTTTTTAATTCTCCCTCTTCCTGTGCCTCGGATGAGTATGATTTCATCCCCAAAGCACTCACGATGAGCACATTACTATTTCCTCCTCCAAGAATGGGATGTTACAACGTGGGGCCCGCTCCTGAGCTGGGGAGAGAGGACGAGGTCATAGGTCCCGTCCCCATTCACTAGTTTCATTTTACACAGAGATATCCCTGTCCCCTGGCCACGGGGAACACTGCTTATCTTGGCAACGTTCGCACGAATGGAAAACCCTGGACACACAGAAGTGCGGCGCATTGTGCATGACTCAGTGCAAAGTCAGTCAGCAATAATCACCGCCACTTAGTGCGCTCCAGCGGGGGGCCAAGCGAGTCACCTTCGTACCTGGAAGTAGCAATGTTTTGGTTGGTGTTATAATTTAGAAAATCAACATATCACCGTGAAATTATGATTACATAATTACTATGAAAATGATTCACAAGTCAATGATCAGATATTTATTTCAACCTGTGTTCAGTGGTATTGACATACTGCTTTAGGGCTAGTAAGTGAAGGACAGTGAAACTAATGGACATGGTCTCAAGGACAGACAGTGGAGCCCGAGAGAGAGCTCCCACCATGAAAAACAGAGTAATCCCACGTGATCTCCAGCTGAGCCTTGACTAGCATGGTATGGACAGAGGAGAGAGACCACAGTGGACCAAGGCAGTTTTGAAGTGTTCCAGCCACCCTCCACATGTCTGAGAGTAGCGATTCTAAAACACGAATCTCCAAAGACACTGAAATAGGGGATAGTCTGACAGTGGCCAGAGGGGGGAGAAGAGGGAATTTCAGGGGGGAATGGGTAGGGATTACAGGAACAAATTTGGAGGACACATGGACAAAAACTAGGGGTGGGGGGTAATGGGGGGAAGGGGGGAGGGTTGGGTGGATGGGCTGGAACGGGAGTAGGGGGGAGAAAACTGTACTTGAACAATGATTGAAATAAATTTAAAAAAAAAGAATCACAAATGAAAAAGTAAAACAACATATGCAATGTTCATTAGATTAATTACTACTTCAAGGAAGAATTTATTAAATTATTTTTTTATTGTTAAAAAAATAAATAAAAAAAATAAAACACGAATCTGACCAGGTCACCACCCTTACTTCAGACCCTTCATGGACCGCCTCCCCCCAAGGCCCCCAGGATAATCGCTGAGTTTCTGGGTGAGGCCCGTTGGGCTTTAAATAGCCTGGTCCTCTCAGCCCCACCTCTGGCCGCTCCCCGCCGCCCCCCGCTGCTCCAAACCGCAGGACCTCCTCTCACACTGCCCACTGCAGTGGCCTATCTGCTGGGAGTACTTGCTCTGGTTCCCTTTCTAAATTCCCGTTTACTCTACTAATTCCTACCTTCCCTTTCGAAGTGAACTCAAGTGTCACCTCTCAGGGAAGTCTCCCTTCCCTGCCACCCGCACCTGCACACCACACCCTGCTGGATTACAGCCCCACACCCAGGGCTCCCGGGACCCCTGCGCACGCAGCCACCATGGCACTCACCGCGCCTGACTGCAGTCACGGACTCACTCAGCTCTGTTCCCCCGCCCTACGCCTGTCTTTTAAGATCAGTTTTATTGAGCCATAACTGACATCTGATAAAATGTGTCCATTTTAAGGGTATGTACACCCATGTAACCACCTGACAGTCAAGACAGAATTCCTTTTCTACTTAAGATTTTATTTGTTTATTTTTACAGAAAGGGGAAAGGAAGGAGAAAGAGAGGGAGAGAAACATCAATGTGCGAGAGATATATCAATCACTTCCCTCCCACACACCCCCAACTGGGGACCTGGCCTGCAAATCAGGCGTGTGCCCTGACTGAGAATTGAACCCGTGACTTCATCGCAAGCTGGCACTCAATCCACTGAGCCACACCAGCCAGAGCCAAAAGATAGAACATTTTTATCACCATTAAAACATGTCTAATCTCCTCACTGCTCCCTTGCTTGCTTTAAAAATTAAAAGATACTAAGATTTTAAAAAGACATTTATTTTTACCACTTGACCAATCTATAAAGGTTTCATTATTTTCTACTACATGCAGGTATCATTTATAATTTAAAAATTAAATATTTCTATTTTAAGAGTATATTTATAATAGTTAAAAATTAATCACCACATTGAAGATAAAATATTTTAACTTCAAATGTATTTGACAGACTGATTTGTGCTACACAAAATTTGTAAATACTTTTAAGTCAGGTATGAATATTCATGCATATGAATATTCGTAACTAAAGAAGGTACATAACTAAATCTGGCCAACAATAATAAAGACTCAACATTATCTAGATGACCAAATAAAATAATATTTAAGTAAGTTTAAAAAACATTTTAAAAACTTAAGATCAAACTTTATTTAAATAATTCACAGAAGAGTGTAAGACTTAACATTTCCAGCAGTGTAATGAAGTGAATACCCTCATTAACTTTCCCTCTAAAACTAACTAAAAAAAATGTTTGATAAAATAAAACTCAGCCCTGGCTGGTATGGCTCAGTGAATTGAGCACTGGCTTGAGAACCAACGGGTGACTGGTTTGATTCCCAGCTAGGACACATGCCTGGGTTGTGGGCCAGGCTCCCAGTGGGGGGTGTGCATGAGAAGCAACCACACACTGATGTTTCTCTCCCTCTCCTTCTCCCTCCCTTCCCCTCTCCATAAAAATAAATAAATAAATAATCTAAAAAATAAAACTAAAATGCCTTTTTAAATATATTGATGAGCTGGCAAAAAATTTTAAAACTTTTAAAAGTCAAAACTTATATGAATGCAGAACCTAGAGATAAGCATCAAAGTCAGCTTCCATTTAAAGGACATTGGCCAAACCAAGCAAACTCAAGTTTTGTTTTTTGTAATGCTTTTTTAACTGCCTACCAAAATTCTATCTGTGCTTCCCCTCCACAGTAACCCACAGTCAAAAATCATGAACTCACAAAGAAAGAGAATACACATGCAAGAGCCAACAACAAAAAGAACAGATAGTAGAATAAAGTTCACAGCTGTTAGAACTGCCAACTCAGAACAGAAAACCGTTATATTTAATATTGTTGAGAAACACTCCTCCACGCATCTCTCTTGTTCCTGCATGTCTTGCCTTGTATTCCCCAAAATCAAGGCCTGGATGATCTTTACCCAGACCATTTTCCAGGCCTGTGTTTGCAGTAAATGACCTTAAAGGATAAGGTAACACCTCCCACTAGGAGAAGGTGTAGCCTTGCCCACTGTCTGCTGTAAACTGCAGTTTCCCAAGGTCAGCGACCGTCTCCTGTGCAGCAGCTATCTGTGCCTCTCCTCTAGGAGCCGGGATACAGGGAACCAAAACAAACACGCTGACACTCGGGCTACTGCTTTGTCTGTGAGTAATAAAGTCTTTTATCTCTGGTGCAGGAGTCTCGTGTCTTCTTTCAGCAGCTATACAGCTGCGGCAAGCTAACCTGCAACTTGTATAAAATCTCAAATCCTTCACAGTTCTTGACAGTCTTAAAAAATAAAAATATGAATAAAAAAGCATGAGTTAAAACACTATTAGAAGATTTTAAAAGAAACAGAACTTCTAGAAGTAAAAAATACAATTGAAATTTAAGACTCATTGCTTGATTAAAGGGCAGATTAAACACAATTGAAGAGAGAATTAGTGAATTGGAAGATATATCTAAATATATCTTCCAATCAAAAGGCAACATAGAGAAGAAAAAAGATAACTCTGAAATAGAATTTAAGGCATATGAGCAAAGAGTGAGGAAAGCAAACATAAATCTTATTGGAGTTACAGAAGGAAAATAAAGCAAAAGTCATTAATTATTTGAAAAGATTACAGAGATGTTTCCAGACTAATGAAAGATGCCAATCCATATATTTGGGAGGCCCTATGAATTCTAAGAGGTTAAATAAAAAGAAACTCACACCTAAACACAGAAGAATAATACTGCAAAGCAGCAGAAATGTGGAGGAAATCTAAATAGAGAGAAAAGGCATTATATTCAATGGCATAAAGTTAGACTTTCAGCCAATTTACAACAGAAACAGTGAAAGGCAGACAACAATGGAATATTTTCAATGTACTGAGAGAAAGTAATCTAGAATTCTGTACCCATGTTAACTATCATTCTAAGAGTAGGCTCAAAATTAAGGCATTTTCAAACAAAAAAAGAAAAGACTTTTCCTACAGTTGGAGCCTTAGAAAAAGAGATTCTATAGCATTTCTTTTTCTACAGATCTATTTCTACAGATTTCTTTTTCTATAGGAAAAAGAAAAATTATCTGAGATGGAGTGAAAATGAAAAAAGAATTGATGAGCAAAGAATGAGATTCTACTTTATACCGAATTCATTGGAAAAATTAAGAAATCTGACTATTCCAACAGTTGACAAGGATCAAGGAAAACTTTATGCACAGCCGGTGGGAGTACAAATTGGCACCACTTTGAAAAGCAACATGGCAATAACTTGTAAAACAGAACTTGTACATACGTAACTCAAAAATTCATCTAAAGCTATTAAACTAGAAAAACTCTAACACGTAGGACACTCTTACACTGGGGCACAAGACATACATAAATATGTTCATAGTGGCACTATTTATAATAGTAAAAAATGTAAATAACTGACCTGCCCATTAACATAATGAAAATTAATGAATTACTACTATATATATATTAATGTGACTAAATCTGAAAAATCTTAGAAACATATTAAATGAAAAAGGTAAGATTTGGACTCTAAACACCAGTGCAATGAAGGCTTGAGTATAGTAATTTCTCACGGCAGCGTCTTAACCCCTTTACAGAAAGGAAGCACATGTGACTACGCTTAGCAGTGCGCCCCTCTCCCCCACAGCTTTGCCTCTTGAGCAGAGAAATGAGAGAATGAGGACAGGGTTGGGGGCAGTCTGGAATTATACCAGGGGTAGTGCCCTGGGCCGCTCCTACTGACTTGGCTCCTGTCCTATTCTCAAGCCTAGTTTTCCAAACCACTCAGCAGTTCTGTGAGCCTCCCACCGTCCTCCGGTAACTTCCCATTTTCCATAAATCAGTGAGTCCAGGCATGTTGCTGGCAACCAAAGAGTCCTAACTGATACACGTAGCTGTCAAGCAATGAATTTATATAATTCCACCTGTTCTGATTAATCCTTAGTTATCAACTTTCTCCCCATGATTTGGTTTCCCAGTTAGGTTTGATAGGCTTCCACAGGAAAATGCCTGCTTGCACAGTTTAAGGCCCAGCTGCCGGGGCTACCCACTTTGGCTGAATCCCTTTGGGTCGTTACTGTCCAAGGGGCACAACCCTGACTTCCTCCTTTCCAAGCTGGCCAGTGATACTGGCTGCACTGAGAATCATGGTCTCAAGGTGTGAGAAAACCCATCATTGCACCAGCTGTGTCATTCAGGGTGTCTTACCTCCTCTGTCTTTAAAACGTCCCATATTCGAGCATGATCTTCCTCCAGCCAGTGTCCTGTGCCCTCCACCTTGGTGGAAGGTTTGAATTTAGACACCACTTGAGCAGGCTCTCCCACAGGTTGCCCCTGCATCTTGAAAGAGCCAGGCAGGAGGCATTACGAACCTGTGTGGAAGAATAAAGTGAGATGCAGGTGAAAACATCAAGTAACATAGAAAGAGATATGAAAGCAAATCATCTTGTTGGATTTGTGAATCATGAGACCACTGGAGACAGTATCACAGAAACATCAACTTTTATGGTCACTTGTTATGTTTTAAATGTTTGTTACTGGTATTTTAACACAGGCTTCTGGAGGTAGAGACACGTTTTGGTGGTAGACGAAGTGATATAAATTTTAAAGCTAAGTGAAAAGCGTTCTCTGCCTATTGTATCTTCCTGTCCCTTTGCTCTGGCCCCTTCAGGGGGAGAGATGGGAACGGGCGGGTGTAAGGCAAACTTGTGTGACATTTTTGTGTTTCGAATGTGGGAGGAGCACTGGCTGTGGCATCAAGCCGCTATTGAGTGCCCATCTGTACGAGACTTCACGCTGAGCATGCACAAATAATGCGGCAGTGTGGTTCTTGACCTTAAGAAGTTTAGTGTCTCAGGGCAGAGAGGGCCAGGGTTGTAATCAAGTGATCACAGCACAGAGTATTACAGCACAGTGTGTGAAATGCCCCAGTACGTTTCCTCTGAGCTTCCAAGCTGCAGTGAAAGCTCAGAGGAAGGTCCTCTTTGCTGCTTATTAGCAGTGTTACTTCCTGAGCTCCAGGTTCATCAGCAGGTGCTGTGAAGACAATATTTAAAAGTTGATATCTATTCCATAAGTCTGCTTCCTTGCTATCTTCCCATCTGCCAGTGGCTTGTTCAGATCACATCATGCCTGCTCTGCTCCACACCGTCCTAAACAATCTCCTCACCTCCATTCGAGTCCCTGAGAATCTCCCCTTCTCTGTAGAGTTTTTCTAAATAGCAAATCTAATAATGAAGCTCCACCTACCTGAAACTTTTCCCGGAAAATAAAATCCAAACTCCTTAGTGTGACATCCACGGCCCTCGCGTCTGGCTTCCTCGCCTCCCCCCTCCCACCACGCCATCCTGCCCTCTCAGCCGCTCTGCGTCAGCCTTCTGAAAGTACTTGTGGATCTCAAATACACCCAGTACATTTTGCCTTTGTTTGTGACACCTGCCCTCCACCCTGCCTCCAAGAGAATAACGACTCTTCCTTCGTTAATCTCTTTACACCCCCTGGACAGATTGCTATCACGTCACCACAACACTTCATTAGGTTTATTTGCTCTGAACTTGACGCCCACAGTCTGGTCTTTTAAGCATCTTGACACTAGACTTGGCAAGTGTCTATTCATATGCAGAATAAGTACTAAATAAATGTTGGATGAATTGGTTAATTCAGTAAACCATGAGGATGCAGTGAAACTGAGGGGACAGAATGTAATATACTCAAACAACAGATTTATAAGTCAAGTTACCTGCTCTCTTTCTCTTCTTTATTGACTTAGTGGGCTGGAAGCTCTTCATAAGAAAGGGCCAAGTCTAACATTCACCATGCACTACCAGCAGCGAATACTGCAAGCTGCAATTGCTCACTATGTAACAACAGACTAGTTTCATGCACACGTCCTCCAGGAACTGAGTGTGTCTGCAAAAAGCAGGCCTTCTGCTCACTTGACCTAGTGCCTGAATAAAAGTAAGCGGAAATCAGCATTGCTAAGTCAGGCAGCGTGGGTTAAGTCAGAGGATTTAAGAAAACGATCTTGTGCTGCGTAGTTACTTCCCTGCCTCACGTGTTTCATCTGTAAGCCACGGAGAGCAAGTCACCCGCCTGCAGAACAATGATGAGGAAGCTGCTAACCAAAGCCAATTCGCGGTCTGAAGAAAGCTGGGGCGCTTACGACCCTCCCACGAGGAAGCAGGAAACAGAGACTTTATAATTAATGAACAAAGTTCTTCTGAGCTGACATTCTAATAAATGATGCTGACACATACACGCAAGGAAATAAGCAAAGCAGAGTCATGCCGAGGTTCCGCGGTTTCCGTCCAAGATAAATAAATAAATAAAAATAAACGGACAAAATGGAAACAGGCCAGATTAGTAGGGAAGGAAATTCCATTGTTGTTACTGGAGATAATACTGTAAACAACAAATAATAAATCAAAACAGAGCGGGGAGACTACATTAAATGGTTTGGCTGTGTCCTTTGTATATCATGGAAATGTAACCGGATAAAATCGGCAAACTACAAAATCTCAGAGTGAACAATGGGGCGCCTTTAAGCCCAATGTACCCCAGTGACCCCATGGCTCTTACTCGAGGGTCTGCCCACAGCTGCCTTCTCATCTCTGCAGCGTGGGTGAGCGTTGGCACATGTTCAGTGTTGGAGACTGAACTCTGCTGTGTACTGACTTCCCACAGAGCGTTCCTTATCCTGTTTGGGAAGAAGATGCAATTCTGAGCTTTCAACCATTCCAACGCATGGGGGACACTAAGGAAGAATGAAGAGAGGCAGCCAGCTCTTACGAGGCTCTTCAAGCATTTTGAGATCCTCCACCCCATCTGAGACGTGAGGCCTTTCCACCCATTCCCACTCAGTACATCTCGTCACTCACAGAAGACTATATATGCAACATATATTGAGCTCCCAGTGCACACCGGCCACCGTGCTACGTATTTTCCACATTATCTCTAATCCATACAATAGCCTTGCAATGACGTTATTACCAGTTTACAGCAATGAAAGATCAGATTCAGAGAAGATAAGTAGCTTTAATGCACTGCTAAGAACTGTGGAGTTCCCAAGTAATGCTCTCTGCCCTAGGTCAGTTCAGAAGTCCTCCCACCCTCTCCCTGACCCCAGCACTGGTGTAACGCAACCGCTCTCTTATGTCCCTCTCCTGGGACGAGAGTTCAAGTGTCAACGTCTTGGCTCACTGGCACAACAGTGTCCCCTGGAGAGACGTCACATCTGAAGAGCACATAGATGAGAGTGGGACAGAAAGCGGGAGGGAAACATGGGGACACAGACCACTCCTTTCCTTTTTACTCTCATGTCAACTTCCGGCCAGGGCAGGCTTTGTGAGTGTGACCTGTGCGGCAGTCACGCAGGGCCTGGGGCTCAGGAGGGCCCCACGCATGGTCGAGGGTTCTGTAGTCACTGTATTGAAATCCTTAATTCTCGAACAGTCAGCCTGCATCCTCATCTTGCACTGGGCCCCACATACATAGCCCATCCTGCCACTGACCTACCTTTTTCCTCTTCAGATCTGAAGTTTCACTCCATACCTTCTTTAAGCAATTCACGCATTATAGGTTTCCTATCTATTTCCCTAGAAGTCTATGTACGGGAGCCATTTTTTACTAGAATTAAAGCAGGCAGGAGGAATACGTAGACCTTCTCTACCTGTGACATGCTGCATGTCTCAGAGCCGAACTACTGCCTTTTTTCTTAAAACACATGGTCAAGGCTTATAAACCAAGTTCTATACAAATACCACCAACACAAGCTCATTCGACAGGCAAGGCAAAAATCACTGTGAATCTAAAGGGCAGACTCTTCCATTCTACTTAATAATCGATCTAAAATGCCATAAGCCTTATGAGCTCTTGCGGAAATCAGTTTTGAATAACTGTCGATCTAAAACACCTGATACCCACAACAGAATCTTTTTTTAAAATCACTGGATCATCCTTAAGCTGGAGGTGAGGTGGAGAAAGGAAGCTATATGCATACAAAGGCACATCCGGCCAGAGAACACAGAAGCAAGATCTTGCTCCAAAGTTTAAAATACAATTGCTTGAGAACTGTTTTTTTTTTAAGTGTAAAAGGACTGTGATTACCCACTGCTTCTACTGCGTGAAGCAGAGAAGTATACGAACCAGGAAGCCAGGTTTGATGGAATGGAAGAAGGTGGTTGTGCTTGATAGAAATTGATAACTGAAATTGGTGGAACTAATAATTTTATTATGATTATATAAATAATCGAAACAATTCTATGATTATTAAGTACTTCCTTAAATAATTTTTATCTTTAAAATTTATACTACTAAGGTGTGTATTTTCTTTTTAATATACTTACCACTCTATGCTTATGATATAATATGTACAATATAGAATAATAGCATTTCTCCCATTCCTTCAAAAATAATCACTGACTGACGGCCATCCCATTTTCTCTGGTCATTACAGAGGACCTGGTTGATAGCTTCATGTCCTAAATGACATTAAGTACCAGAAGTAAACGAGCAGCTTCTCACGGGCTAATCTTAAAGTCATAAGTATTAAGGGACATTCTAAGAACGCAAAACTTTAGCATTATTAGTGCTTGCCATTGGATAAAAATTAGCCATAATTCCCATTAATATTTTGAAATGTAGAGCTTTAAAATGAGTTTTAGAGCACAATTTCACTGAAATCTATATTTATTGTATTAATCACCATGCTGGATTTTGCTTGATAAGTCAATCTGTACTTTACTGAATTTGACTTTCCTTCCGATGATAGTAAATAATGTATGAGACAGCCCTCCAAATCATTATCTTTTCCTTCTCCCTCTCCTCTTTACAAACTTTCAAAAGAAAAAGAAAAGTGGGCCATGATGCAGGCGTAGGTAGATACACTGTGCCTCCTCGCACAACCAATAGTAGGACAACAACAAATTAAAAACCAAAAATAACCAGAACTACCAGAAAATCAAACTGTATGGAAGTCAGACAACCAAGGAGTTAAAGAAGAAACATTCATCCAGACTGGTAGGAGAAGCAGAGACAGCAGACGAGCAGAGAGAACTCAAGGCAAAGTGGCAGCTGGTGGACCAGGTGGTCCCACATTTGTGTGCAGATAACCAGGAGCAACAACTGGGGAGCAAGACAAACCGCGCAACCCAGGGTTCCAGCACGGCAAATAAAGCCACAAACCTCTGACTGTAAAAATCTGTGGGGGTTGAAGCAGGGGAAGAAACTGCTCACCACACAGGAGAGTTCATTGGAGAGACTCATAGGGTCCTAGAACGTACACAAAACCATCCACCCAGGAATCAGCATCAGAAGGGTCCAATTTGCTTGTGGGTAGTGTGAAAGTGACTGAAAGCCAGCAAAGAGCTGGACGAGAGGCATTGGTCCCTCTCAGACCCCACCCCCACTTACAGCACCACAACACAGAGACGTGGTTGCCCCGCCCTGGTGAATACTAAAGCTCCATCCTTTACCACATAACAGGTGTGGCAAGACAATAAAATAAGGCCCAAATGAAAGAACAGATCAAAACTACAGAAAAAAATACAACTAAGCGATGAAGAGATAGTCAACCTATCGGATGCAGAGTTCAAAACACTGGTAATCAGGGTGCTCACAAAAATGGTTGAGTATGGTCGCAAAATAGAGGAAAAGGTGAAAGCTATGAAAAGTGAAATAAAGGAAAATGTACAAGGAACCAACAGTGACAGGAAGGAAACCAGGACCAAATCAAGGTTTGGACCAGAAGGAAGAAATAAACATTCAACCAGAACAGAATGAAGAAATAAGAATGCAGAAAAACGAGGAGAGGCTTAGGAACCTCTGGGATATCTCTAAACGTCCCAACATCTGAATCAGAGGGGTGCCATAAGGAGAAGAAGAAGAGCAAGGAATTGAAAACATTATTTGAAAACATAATGAAGGAGAACTTCTCCAATCTGGCAAAGGAAATGGACTTCCAGGAAATCCAGTAAGCTCAGAGTCCCAAAGAAGTTGGACCCAAGAAAGCACACACCAAGGCATATCATAATTAAGTTACCGAAGATTAAAGAGCAGAGAATCTTAAAAGCAGCAAGAGAAAAGGAGACAGTTACCTACAAAGGAGTTCCCATAGACTACCTGGTGATTTCTCAGAAGGAACCTTGCAGACAAGAAGGGGCTGGAAAGAAGTATTCCAAGTCATGAAAGGCAAGGACCTACATCCAAGATTGCTGTATCCAACAAAGCTTTCATTTAGAATGGAAGGGCAGATACAATGCTTCTCAGATAAGGTCAAGTTAAAGGAGCTCACCATCACCAAGCCCTTATTCTATGAAATGTTAAAGGGACTTATCTAAGAAAAAGAAGATAAAAAATACAAACAGTAAAATGACAACAAACTCACAATTATCAACAACCAAATCTAAAAAAAATATAAATAAACTAAGCAAACAACTAGAACAGGAACAGATTCACAGAAATAGAGATCACATGGAGGGTTATAGCAGGAAGGGTTTGAGGGGACAATGGGGTAAAAGGCACAGGGAATAAGAAGCATAAATGGTAGGTACAAAATAGACAGGGGGAGGTTAAGAATAGTATAGGAAATGGAGAAGTCAAAGAACTTATATGTACGACCCATGGACATGAACTAAGGTTGAGGAATGATGGTGGGAGGGAGGTACAGGGTGGAGGGAAATAAAGGGGAGAAACAAATGGAACAACTGTAATAGCCTAATCAATAAAACATATATATTTTTAAAGTGTTTAATATTCTGAACCTCACCAGAACTATTAGGTGTTTGTTGTCATTACCACCATGTATGTCGATAATACAGTATTTCTGCTTTACTCTCTTGGCACACATAAACTCTTACTTCTGCCAGAATTTTTTTTTTTATTTTGTGACTCAACTCAGATTTCTCCGACTCTTGAAAATGCCTGGCATTTGCCCTTTTCCAGTATCTTCCAGTGATTACTGATATTTTTGCAATTTCTTTTCTCCTGTCTTCTCTCACCCTCATTCTTCCGCCTAATGAGCTGAGGCCCTATCTAGATAAGAGGTTTGTTAGTGCTTATCTCCTATTATCTTCAACTCCTCCACCTAAAAGTCCTCCATCAAGAACAGTCCTTACATTGACTCAGAGGCTCAGAACAGCTCACTACAGAAAGCACTGAAATTCCAGTCAGAAGACTGGGTTCAGATCATGGAGCTACAGTAAATTCTCCATGTATTCCTTGGGCAAACCAGTTCACTTTTCTTGGCCTCAGTTTCCTCATCTTTAATATGAATAGACAGATTATAAGATTGCTGAGGCCCCTTACATTTATAACACAAAGCATTCCCAAATGTAGAAAGCAATTATTTTTCCAGTCAAGCTGAGGGACTTACGCTTCTAAACAATGCTGTGATTTCTGTTTCATGTATTGTACTTATCCCCTTATTGACGAGTCGAACAATATTAAATTGCATATTATAATAGTCCCCTGGCATTCACGGACATAACATCTGAATTTTGAGTATTCGAGAACAACATAAAATTCTTCAACACATAGTCCCCGTATGTTCGGCAAGGCTTTGTAAACCTGGTGTTTGGTGTGCTCACCAATCCTTGGCATCCAAATCTGGTTCAGGGATAGACTTCTCCGATAGTGATTGCAACTGTGGTGGTTACAAATTGGGGGATCTAAGAAGGGCTTAAGATACAGCCTTCCCAATTGTGGGGTCTGCCTTTGAGTGAGTTCACCAGTCAATTCGTCCTGAAACAGGACAGAAGCAACTCTCCGGCGTCCAGGATTCCAGTGTGGAGATAAGGACTGAGACACAGACAGACATCAATCAGATGGAAAGGACGCCAGGAAGCTACCGCATGGACAGTCTCCTAGCCCTGGGCAGTGTCTGTTACAGGACAGGAGGCACGTCAAATCCTTGCACAGCAACACTAGAAGTGGGCTGCATTTAAAGTGACAGCATATGTTGCTGTAGTAGGAGGTAAGCAGAAGCTCGCGACCTTTCCCTCTTTGGAATCTCAGCAGCATTCTGGTCTATTTGCTTTTCTCACCTAACTCCGGTCTCCCCTGCTAGACTGACAGCTTTCTGAAAGCAAGACTGGACATAAATTTATTGCTTCCATTTAAAAAAAAAAACAACTCAATCACCTTTTTAAAAAATATTCTATTTTCTTTCCATTGGGGAAAAAAAAACTTCACTGGAGTGAAAGATTAAGCATTTACCACTACGATGTACTTGGAACAAATGGCAGTCGTTGGGCAATCATTTTCCAAGGCATTTTAATCATGTCCTGTCTCACTCAAGACTGAGTGAGCAACGTTGCACAAGCGAGTCTGCAGTCAGAGGTGACTTTCTCCAAGTGCAACCGCCTCCTGTTAAGTGCAGAAAATTAAAGAAGTGGAAAAGATTCCTGCTCCATTCAAGTTGATATGTTTTTAAAGGCTGGTCCAACTGCACTTCAGACTTGGTGTACTTTTTCCCCTCTCACTGATAGTATTTGGCAGGAGTTTTTAATAATAACTCAAAAAAAAAAAAACCCCAGACTGGGTTTGCACTACCCTCGTGAACCTCTCTGGAGAAAGGCTGCTCTTTCGCACAGAGCGCCAACACGAGGAAAGCAGCCGGGCTCCCCTCCTGGCCTCCGCTCAGCCGCAGCCGTCTGGAAACCACGCTTCGGAGCAGACATGGGGGAGGGAGAGGACACCTACACGGAGCTGAGGCTGAGATCACTGAGATCTGATGGGTGCCCCAGTATTCTAAGGGAGACAGACTTCGAAGGGACTACATTTTTTATGGCCTGCATTTTTTAAAATTGTTATTGAATTTATTGGGGTGACATTGGTTAATAAAATTATATAAATTTCAAGTGTACGATTCTATGATGCCTCATCTGCATATTGTACTGTGTGTTCACAACAAAAAGTCAAGTCTCCTTCCCCCACCATTTGTCCCCTCTTTACCCTCCCAAGCCCCCCCCCCAACCCCCATTCCCTCTGGTAATCACCATACTGTTGTCTGTGCCTATGAGGTGACTTTTTTTTTTGCTTAATTGCTTCACCTTTTTCACCTAGCCTCCCAGCCCCCTCCTTCTCAAAGCTTTCGGTTTGTCCTCTTAATCTATGCTTCCATTCTGTTTCTTAGTTTATTTTGTTCATTAGATTCCACATGTAAGTGAGATCATATGGTACTTCTCTTTCTCTGACTGGATTATTTCACTTAGTAGAATACTCTCCAGGTCTATCCACCCTATCCCACAAGGTAAGGTTTCCTTCCTTTTCATGGCTGAGTAGTATTCCACTGTGTAAATGTACCACAACTTTTTTTATCCATTCATTCACTGATGGACACTTGAGCTGCTTCCAAATCTTGCCTATTGTAAATAACGCTACAATGAACATACGGGTACATATATTCTTTCAAATTAGTGTTTCAGATTTTTTCAGATATATTCCCAGAAGTGGAATCCCTGCATCAGAACACAGTTTGATTTTAATTTTTTGAGGAAACCTCGTACTGTTTTCTACAGTGGCTGCACCAATCTGCATTCCCACCAACAGTGCAGGAGGGTTCCCTTTTCTCCACATCCTCACCAACACCATTGGTTTTTGACTTATTGATGACAGCCATTCTGACGGGTGTGAGGAAATATCTCATTGTGGTTTTAATATGCATTCTCTGATTATTGTGACATTGAGCATCTTTTCATGTCTATTGCCCATCTGTGTGTCCTCTTTAGAGAAATGTCTATTCAGGTGCTTTTGCCCATTTTTTAATTGGATTAGGCTTTTTTTGGTGTTTAATTTTATAAATTCTTTATAAATTTTGGATATTAACCCCTTATTAGGTATATCATTGGTGTCTATGTTTCCCCATTCGGTGGACTGTCTTTTTACTTTGTTGATGGTAGACCAATATCCCTGATGAACATAGATGCTTTTGTAAAATCCTCAACAAAATATTAGCAAACTGGATCCAGCAAAACAGTAAAAAGGTCATACACCATGATCAAATGGGACTTATCCCAGGAATACAAGGTTGGTACAATATCTGCAAATCAAAAATGTAATACATCACATAAACAAAATGAAGGATAAAATCACCTGATCAGATTAATAGATGTAAACAAAGCATTTGATAAAATCCAGCAACCATTTATAATAAAAACTGTTAGCAAAGTGGGAATAGAGGGAACATACTTGAGCATAATAAAAGCCCACAGCCAACATCATATTCAATGGGCAAAAACTAAAAGCATTTCTGTTAAGACTAGGAACAAGAAAGCATGTTCTCTTTCACCACTCTTATTCAACACAGTACTGGAAGTACTAGCCACAGCAATCAGACAAGAAGAAATAAAAGGCATCCAAATTGGAAATGAAGAAGTAAAACTGTCATTATTTGTAGATTACATGATACTGTATATAGAGAACCCTAAATATTCCACCAAACAAAAAAAAACAAACTACTAGAACTGACAAATGATTTCAGGAAAGTAGCAGGATGCAAAAAAAATATTCAAAAACCAGTTGCATTTTATATACCAATAATGAACTATCATAAAAGGAAACTAAGAAAATAATCCTATTTACAACTGCACCAAAAAAATTACCAAAGAACAAATATAACCAAGGATGTAAAAGACTTATACTCAGAAAATTATAAGACACTGAAGAAGATATAAATAAGTGGAAGCATACACCATGCTCACAGATGCAAAGAATTATCATTATTAAAACATCCACATTACCCAAAGCAATCGACAGACTTAATGCAATTCCTATCAAGATATCAATGGTGTATTTCCCAGAATTAGAACAAATATTTCAAAAATTTATATGGAACCCCAAAAGACCCTGAACATCTACAGCAACCTTAAGAAAGAAGAATAAATTTGGAGGAATTACGCTACCTGATATCAAACTACACTATAAGGCCATGGTAATCAAAACAGTATGGTACTGACATAAAAACAGACATACAGATCAATGGAACAGAATAGAGGGCCCAGAAATAAACCCACACATTTATGGTTAATTAATATTTGACAAAGGAGGCAAGAAAATATAATGGAGTAAAGACAGTCTATTCAATAAATGGTGTTGGAAAAATTGGACAGATAAGTAAAAAAAAAAATAGAACTAGACCTCCTTCGTATATCACACACAAGAATCAACTCAAACTAGGTTAAAGACTTAAATGTTACACTTGAAACCATAAAAATCCTGGAAGAAAACATAGGCAGTAAAATCTCAAACATTTCTCATAGCAATATTTTTTTCTGATAGATCTTCTCAGGCAAGGGAAACAAAAGAAAAAAATAAACTAAAAGTTTATGGCCGGCATTTTCATTACGATAAAAATCCCACTGATGACGTCAGTTAAAATGAGATAAGACTGCAAATCCCACGACAGTAACAGACTCAAGTGTTTCACAATGCTGTGGGCTCCAGCTTTAACTGGCCAAATGAGGACAAAATGCAAAAAAAAACATTAAGGGAGCGTCATTCACTGCAGCAGTCACAGGCTAACTTCTATCTTCAAATAGAAGACGGTCAAGCTGATTCGGGTCAGAGACATCTTTTAGTCCCAACAGTAACAACAGCAACATGGGTAACCTCCCCGACCCACCCACCGACCACAGTGGGTTTATCATCCACCTGTGCTGGGCTCTGGGCTTGCACTTCATAAGCATCAGTTCACCCTCCAAACAGCTTCAAGAGAAGCTCAGATCACCAGAGATTAAGGAACAAGCTGGAGAATGCTTCTCTAGCCATAGGCCAGAGTCATACCCGCCCCACCACACTGCACTGCCCTACTTTCATGGTCAATATCCCTGTTACAAAATAGCGTCACGTCAATGTTGGAAACCTGAATTCCCAGGAATCAGAGTTCCCGCAAGGATTCCGTCCCTGCATCTAAAAATGTTAGGTGCAGGGAAGGAAATCCATTGAGTTTATCAGTTAACACACAAAATCATTTTTAACTTCCAAACAGATTGGCTCTCCACGTGTCAGGTTAAAGGGCAATCTGTTCTCAATCTTTCACTTTACTAAAAACAGAGGTCTAATCTATCTAATTATAGTCATTTTACTAGGCCATGGGATAATGGCCCGCTCCTGGTGGGGGAAACCCCTTTCAGGAAAAGGCTTCTGGAAGAGGCATGTTCGGTGAACTGGCGCCAGACCAACCCTCAGCCCCTCTCTCCGTCTCTAGGCAGCAAGGAAGCCGTGATTTCTACATGTACCATGTATTCTTCATTACAGTGCTCTCATTAGATCAGACAGCATCTCGCTCCACACAGAGGACTCTTGATTAGTTTCCCACAGTAATGATTAAATCTAGGTGGTACTGCTGAAAACCCAGACACCAATCTGCTAGACTGACTAGATGCAGGAAGTTTTACCTTCAGAACAGCATCTTCATTTCCATCTAACGATGCTGTTCCTTCCCTGACCTTGACCTCTGAAATAAGACTAAATGCCCGTGAGTAGTGCCGGGGCCACAGAGATGGGTTTAATATTCCCCCGGCCTAACTTACATTTTTTACTTTCTTCTCAGTTCTTTTTTTTAAATCTATACCTGCGACATAATTTGGCAAACCCATCCCATGTGAGACCCAAAGCTCCGTGACCATATAAACAGAGAAACACTAGGTGACAATGAAATCACAAAGGAGAAACCACTAGAGATGCCGCTTCCCAATTCTGACTCTTACATGAATCTTACATGTGGGTGTATCCGCTGGCGACCTGTGTGGCCAGAGCAAACTCAAAGAAAAGTCAGAGCCGTATCTTACGCAACTCCAAGAAGACTTCCCAATGACGCCATTTGCATCAGTAAATGCAGTTAGGTTGGTCATGATATTTGAAAAGATGAAATTATTACTTTTGATTGTTTTTTAATAGTCTTCTAGTGATCTCTGTAAGGATACTTCAACTTCTTTAGCTTATTTCTTCCTTTTTTCCCCTCTCACGTCAGCTTCAGAAGGGTGCACCAGAGAGAAGGCATCCCGCATTCATATGCATGTCGTGTGAGAGGCAGGTATTGGATGTACCCTGCACAGCGCATTGAAGATACAGCCTCACGTTATTTTTGGAGCTGAACCAAAAGATCTTAAGCCTAAATAAGACAACCGAAAACCACATTCTATTCTCAAATCTCAAGCAGCTTTCCAAAAACATATCTGAAAGCTGTTTCGCACAGGAACACAGTCAGGAGTATTTTCAGCTCAGCCTGTGGTGAGAACCTTGCTGGGCTATCTGAAATAGTCACTGAATTCGAACCTACTTTTCCTTTTGAATTGCAAATATTCCTCGCAAGGCCGAGCCCAGACTTCTCATCAGGCCTCAGGACACTGCCTGCCAGCCAGCCATCGCAGTCCCTCCAAAGGCTGCATTGAGTGACTTGTGTACGTCTGCAGAGCTTCTGTGTTTGATCCTAGTCTGTGTCCTCGCTAAGGTGAAGGGTTAGTGTTTTGACAGATGCAGCCGTGGTCTAATTGGACCATTTTATCTGCCCCTTTCCCACACACATACAGTATTTGATAGCCAAATTTGTGAAACGTCTCAGTTTCAATGCCCACCAAAGGGGGTGGATGGGATACGGGGCTGAGTACCGGGATGGGTGTCTGTTTTAGCTTCAGAGTCAGTTTGAAATCCATCGCAGCATCTGTCTGAGGGGAAATGGGATCTTTTCAGTCTGTGTCACCATTTCATTCCAGCTGGGTTGCAGTTTCTTTGCTCTTTTATCTTTCCCTCCTGAAACCTTTACGGGACTTTCCACTTTCTCCATTCTTTCTTCATCGCCACAGCTTGACCTCACTATTTGCAATCAACCCAAGTGGAAACCTGATGAGTCCGTGACTTGGAGTCAGACCTCAGCACAATAGCAATTGTGCTAGCATACTACGTAGCACCCCTGCCCTCCTAGCTGATGGGGTCACTGGGCCAATCTAACTTACTGCTGCAAAAGGGCAAGCTTCCAGGGTTGTGACCGCTTGCTTGCGTAAACCGCACCCAGCCCCTGCAGAGGAGGGGAGGGGAAGTCTCCAGCATCTTACTTAGCTGCAGCGTCATCACTGTCTCAGGTGTGCATGAGGCAGGGTGAAGTGAAGATAAACGAGCATGTGGCACCCTTTAATCAGCCTCCATGGTGGGGGTTCTTAATCCAAATCATGGAAACATCCACAATCATATGAAGAGAGCAACGTATTTCAAAACGAGAGGATACCTCTCACAGATACACTTGGAAATGATAGGGTGGATACGTGTTAGAAGAGAGATATGCACAAGGGCATCGCACAGAAAGCTCTGGGAGACATTAACTTGTCCCTGAAGTAACACTGAAGCTCAGAAACGTTAAGCAAATTGCTCAAGGTCACGTAGCAGAATGCCAATTTGAAAACAGATCTATCTGAACAAAGCTTCCCTTTCCGTTCTGTTGTGACCTTTCAAATTTTTCACAGAATTGTGGCCGTGTTTATTTTTGGCTTTGTAACTTTAACGCTTAAAGAGATACACTCACCCTTTGCACTCAAGGAGCAGGGGGCAGGCCAAGAGGGTTATCTGAAAGTATCTGCGCTTCCTTAGCTACCAAAGCCGCGAGTCCGCTTCTTCCTACTTCCCTTCACGTCCGTTCCAGCTCACATTCTCCGGTACATATCTCACTTCCCCAGCTCTGCCCTTCCAGAGCTAAATAAACAATTATTCCACTATTTTTTAAAAAGTAGCAGAAAACAGAAGGAAAAAATGGGCATTGTCAGTTCTTCCACTTTTTATTCACATATGTAAATTTTTGCTACAAAAGTATGGTGCTCTGTAAGTCTAATTATTTTTTAAGACTTTCTTTAAAAAGCATGTGGAACCTATTACAGGACTCGCTGGCTTCTTCCCTGTGCTTCTGCTCTGCAGGGCGATGGGTTTGTGATTTACAGCTCTAGTGAGCGCAGTCCCGGGTTCACGGCTCCAACCTGACGGTGGTTGACACTGATCCTGGCTACCAGGGAGATTTTCATTGTTAGCCTTGTCGTAGACTCAACATGATGGACGTGCTGGTGAATCTTAAGCTCAGCATTGCAGCTTCTAGGCACTCCGTCCATGTCTCCACTTCAGTCCGGACAAAAAGAAAAGTGTGGGGTTTTATATTTTTTTTCTTTCGTGTACCCTGAAAAGGAATCCCAAGCTAGTTACTTTATCACATCATGAAAAGGATGAAGTATAGTGAAAACAGGTCCAAATAATTTTGAGGTCTTACCTGAGAAATAAGTGCATTGGTTAAGTCAGCCTAGAAACCTGTTGACAGGGTGCTAGGGTAAAGGTTAGTTAAATTTCTCTCTCTCTCTCTCTCTCTCTCTCTCTCTCTGTCTCTCTCTGTTTCCTTGCCACACACTTCCAAAGTTGTTTAGATTCTTTCTACTCCAGTGCCTACTGGACCTATTAGTCAAAAATAAATTCTGTGTTCCCCAAATTAAAATTTGGCATCACTAGCTTTTCATTTCTAACAGGCTGTCATAGCTGGTCTCACACAACCAGAAAGGAAACTGAAATAGAAAGGCAGGACTTAGACACACTCAGGCAGCACAGCAGCCGTGACATCAGTTTTAAACAGGAGTCCCAGTTTGCGCCATGGGGCTGGCCTAACACACTCGAGCTCCATTTCCTGTCACTCTCTTGGGGAGATGAGGCGGTGAAGCGAGCTCCGCTCTTGCGTGGCCCTCTCTGTGGGGCCAGTGCGTGCGAGCCCCTTCCTCTGGGTCAAACCTTCTGTCCCTCTGCAGGACTCGCTTTTCCCTCACCCACTACGCCCTGTCACAGCTGAAACATAAACGCAAGGAATGTCTGACGCAGTGCCCGGAGCGGAGAAAGGCTTTAGACGATGCAGAAATTGTCAGCACCTTTATTAAGTTTCCCTGCACAGACCCCACGAGCTTGCCCTGAAGAACAGAGCGCCTACTGCACGCGAGGACAGTTTTAACGGAGTATGATTTACATACCTCCCGTTAAGGTGCACGCTGTTACTTTTGACAAGTGTACACGTGCGGGTCATCAGCACCAAAATCCAAGCACAGAGCATTTCCTTTCCCCCACGACACACTGACCCACGCCTCCTCTCCGCTGATGTCCCCGTCACTGCGTCCAGGCTACCACGGGTCCGAGTTCTGTACCTACACCACACACTTTCCGGAGTTTCATGTCATTGAATATCACACACTATCCACGCCCTTTTGTCTGACTTCTTTTACTTATTATACTTGTTTTGAGATTGATCGAAGTTAGTTTCTGTTGCTGAATAGTGTTCCATTGTCTACTGACTACAGAGATTTTCAACCCTTTTCATCCCGTGGCATATATAAACTAATTGCTAAAATTCTGACCAAAAAGTAGGTATAATGTTGATTCATTCAAACTAGACAACTATTGTTGTGTTAGCTGTTGTCGTTTTTTTTGTTTGACAGTCTAAGGGGAAAGAGGTCAGTGCCCCTGACTAAACAGGCAGGTGCTGCGTGTTTTAAAAATCCGGTGGCACACCAGGATGTCTTTTGCGGCATAATGGTTGAAAATCGCCTGCCTACTGGGCAGGAGAATATATTCACAATGATATATCTGATAAAGCGTTGGAATCCAAAAAATACAAGAAACTCATACAACTCAAGAACAAAAAACAATCCAACCAAAAAATGGGGAAAGGATATGAAAAGGTATTTCTCCAAAGAGGACATGCCGATGGCCCACAGACACTGCCAGATACTTAATGTGCACATCCACCTATTGATGGACATGCATTGTTCCCAGTTTGGATTGTTTAAAAAAAAGGAACACTTGTATATAATGCTTTGTGTGGACATAAGCCTTAATTTCCCTTAGATAAATACTTAAGTGTGGAATTGCTTGGTCATGTGGTCAGCATATGTTTAACGTTATGAGAAACTGCCAAAATTCCTTCCAACATGGCTGTAGAGTTTTATATTCCCATCAGTGGGGTATCGGAGTTGCAGTTGCTTCATCTCCTCACCAACAGTTGGTACTTCTGGTCATTTTAATTCTACCTATTCTAACATTCTTTTTTAAAAACATTTTTAATTATATTTTTTCCATTACCATTTAGCCCTCGTATACCACCTACCCCGCAGTCGTCACACTGTTGTCTGTGTCCTCGATCCCTTGGTCCCTCCACCCTCCAGCCTCCGCCCTCTCGGCCTGCTCTCTATCCATGAGTCTGTCCCCATTTTCCTTGTTAGTTCAGTTTGTTCATTAGATGCCACACATGAGTGAGATCATGTGGCACTTGTCTTTCTCTGATTGGCCAGCTTCACTTAGTATAAAGTTCTCCGGGCCCATCCATGCTGTCACAAAGGCTAAGATTTTCTTTTTTGTAGCTGAGTAGTATTCCACCGTGTAACTGTCCCATAGTTGTTTTACCCACTCACCTGCTGATGGACACTTCAGCTGCCTCCATGTCTTGGTGATTGTAAATAACACTGCAGCGAATGTAGAGGTGGCTACGCTAATGTTCTAATGGATGTGGAGTGATACCACGCTGTCATTTTAATTTTCATTTCCATGATAAATGGCATTGAGTATCTTTTCATGGATATACAATCTCTGTATAACTTTGGTGCAGGGTGTGTTGAATTTGTCCATTTTTGTAGACTGTTTATTGGTTCTGTTAGTGAGCTGTAGGAGTTCCTTATTTATTCTTGAAAGCAATCCCGTGTCAGATACAGACTGATGATCTCCCAGGCCGAGGCTCGCCTTTGCATTTGCATTTTCTTCCTGGTGTCTTATGAGGAGCAGGAATTTTAAATGTCAGTGTATCCAATTCAAACATTTTATATTCATGCTCTTTGTTTCCTATCTAACAATGCTTTGCCTACCTGAACATTACAAAGTTGCCTCTAGAAGTTTTATAGTTTTAGCATTTACATTTCAGACTATGGTTCATTCTATGTTAATATTGGTGGATGACAAAGTAAGGTTGAAGTTTGTTTTTTTCTGCGTAGATAATAAGTTGTTTTGGAGAAATTGTAGAAGTCATTTTTTCCATATTGAATTACCCTGGCATCTCTGTTGAAAATCAATTGACCATGCACACGTTGGTCTATTTCTGGACTCGCTAATGAGTTTCATTGATCCATGTGTCTCTAGTGATGCCAGCAACACGCTGTCCTGATTACTGCAGTTTTACAGTGTGTCAGAATCAGTAAGAGGAAGACCTCTAACTTTACTCTTATTTTTCGAAATGGTTTTGGCTATTCTAGGCATTAGATTTCCATATAAATTTTAGAGCCAGCTTGGGAGCTTCTTTGAGGAAGTCTGCTGGGGGTGTTTATTGGGACTCATTGACTCCATATGTCAATTTGAAGAGAAGTGGCATTTTAACTATATTATTCAATAGCGATATTAATTTTATTGAGATTTTATTGAATCTAGACATCACACTTGAAAAGAACTGAGATAATGAAATGGAATCTTCCAAGCTACAAGCATGGTCTTCTGTAGTTTCTCAGAGACATGTTCCTAGTTACCTGAGTAGAGGTTTCAAGCATTTTATACTTTGGAAGCTGTTGCAAATGATACCGTCCTGTTTTTTGTTCCAGTTTCTATTTGTTTATTGCCAATACATAAAAATGCAACTGATTTCTGCATACTGATTTTGTATTCTGAAAACTTGCTAAAATTACTCACTAGTCCCAGCACTTTTTTTGTAGACTGAGTTGTATGAGTTCTCCATATATTGTTTCACACATTATGTTATACATAATTATGTAAGTTGTATATAATTATTAAAATGTATATATAATGTTATATAAACATATGTAACACTGTGAAGTAATTACATGTACATACATGTAATTATATATAATTTTTATATGATAAATGGGTATGATTTTTATATAATAAACATGTATAATATATAAATATTATACAACTTTATATGTAAAACTATAAATAACTATCAGTTATATGACTTGCAAATATCTTTTCCCAGTCAGGAGGTGGCCTTTCCATTTTGTTGATGGTTCCTTTGCTGTACAGAAGCTTTTTAGTTTGATGTCATTCCACTTATTCTTGCTATTGTTGCCCTTGCTTTCAGTCTCAGATCCAAAATGTCATTGTCAAGACTGACGTCAGGAGCTGACTGACTCCTTTGTTTTCTTCTAGGAGTTCTATGGTTTCAGGTCTTACCTTCAAGTCTTTAATCCATTTTGAGTTCATTTTTGTGTGGGGGTGAGACAGTGGTCTAGTTTCATTCTTTTGCACGTGATTGTCCCGTCTTCCCAACACCATTTACTGAAGAGGCTGTCCTTTCCTCATTTATATTCTTGGCTCCTTTGTTGTAAACTAATTAACCATATATGCATTGGTTTATTTCTGAGCTCTCTACTCTGTCTCATTTATCTATATGTGTTTCATGCCAAACACGTACTGCTTTTATTACTATAGCTTTGTAACATAGTTTGAAGTCAAGAAGCATAATACCTCTAGCTTTGTTCTTCTTTTTCAAGATTACTTTGGATTTCTGGGTTTTTTGTACTTCCACATAAATTTTAGGATTGTTTGTTTTATTTTTGAGGAAAAAAAATGCCATTGGAATTTTGGTAGGAATTACATTAATCTGCAGATTGCTTTTGGAAGGAAGGCGATAGGATTGGTGCTTGCAGATATACAGAGGCCAGAAGGGTAAGGGCGTTTTCTGACATACTGTGGAGTTTGAAAGTTATGTTTATTTGTCACTGAGGACACTTTGAAAGGTTTCACTGGTGACAGTGAGAGAGTTTGCTTGAAGTTGAGGAGCAGCAGTTGAGGGAGAGAAGTCTGAAGCTATTAAAATAAGCAGGGTGAAATGAGCATCTGTAAAAGAGTGGCGGGGAAATGGAAATGAGAGGATATTGTTAAGAAACATACAAATCGCAGAGACTGACACACGTGGGAGGACTGGACCTGCAGGGCAGGGAGACAGGGGGAGCATGCAAACATAATGGCTGGGACTGCAGGGAGCGACTAAGCTCTGGAGGAAGATGACAAACCGGATTTAAACATGCTGAGTGTGAGCAGCGGTGGCTCTTCCAGTGAACATGTTCAGTGAGCAGCCGGGAATGGAGATCTGGGATCAGGAAAGAGGTCAGGTGCAGAGAACTGGCTCAAGGGGTCATTGATCTGAACTCCATACCAATTTAACCTCTCCACCTGAGCGTCTCAGGTTTTCATCTCCCTCCCCAACCTTCCTCCTCGTCCAGAGTCCTCCATTGTTGACTGCTACGCCCCCACCCATCCAGAGCCCTGTCCAGGTCAGCCTGCACACCTCCACCTGGCTCAGCACCCACATCCAACCACCCTCGGAGTCCTGTTCTGTCACCACCACACAGCCGTCTCCCGGAAGTCCCCACTAGACACTTCCCCATGCTGTAGCTCCAACTCCCAAAACCGAGTCACCTTGAACTCTCAGCATGGCTGTGTCTTACCTGGTATCTCTACAAAACTCCTACCCCCACCCCAATCCACTCTTCGCACACTAACAGTAGGCCTAGTGCTGGAGCCAAGCAGCCGCAGTGCCTGGCTGGGAGAGAGACTGCCAACTGAACACTGCGATGCTAGTCAGTAGGACGACAGGGAAATAACCAGGGAAGGAAATCGGTCCTTTGCCAGAAGGGGCAGCCCAGGGGTGTGGCTCTCGGCAGGTCGGCAGCACCTCTGGGTCAGTTCTTACAGGTGCCCACGTGGTTTGGGGCCAGTAGGCATACGATTTTTAAATGGCACCGAAGCTTGGGCCTGAAGTGGGAGCGCAGGGCGATGGGAGAGACTTCACTTCAGGGCACGCACGCTGTGTGGGTGCCAGAGGCGAGGGACCGGCCTCTTCCACGGTGTTTTTTACGAGCCACGTGCAGGCAAACTCTGCACTTGCACGTACTTTTTCACTCTAATATTTTGGCATTAAACTTCCATTAATGATTTTTAAGGGCCTTGCTATTTCTCTCTGGTGACTTGTCAGCTGGATTTTCCCCTTATTTCATTTCGCATTTTTCCTTCTACTATGCATCTTCACAAGTCCTTCCTTTTACTTTTGGCAGACTCTTTTCCTTTTGAGGCCAAGTTTTCCGCCACACTTTGCGTTCATCTTTGCATCTCTTCTCATGCTCTTCCTTAGGTCATTCTAAATCCCGTCCTCTCCTAACGCTGTCTTCACTCAGCTTTTTCTCTCTTCACCACACCAGGCCACGTGAACTTGCCTCTGAACCTCCTTCCCTCTGCAATCACTCGTTTCTTCCCTGTGCACCCCTGTGTGTCGCACAACGCCAACACGGCCGGTAAAAGTACAAGATGAAGCCACGCAGGGCACTAGGCAACGGAGCCCTCAGCATCCGCTTAGCAGAGGCCTCTCTCCTCGTGACCGTCTCACTAGAAAGGGATCCATGTGAACTTGAGAAGGAGGGAGGAAGAAGAATCTCCTCACCTATGAAGAGAGGTGACCGCGTGCAGTCAGAGCGAGAGCAGAGGGTGGGAGCCTCCTGGGCAGCTGTCTCAGCACACACTCCGCTCGGCCTGCCCAACAGTGAGCACTCACTACGGGGCCATTTAGAGCAGAAACACACTGTGGCCTTGACCTCAGAGTTCGGGGTAGGGCAGAGAAGCCGTGTTAAACAGGAAGTGTAGTGGACTGATGAAACATGCCCTTTACAATGACAGAGGCCCGACCTTCCATCGCAGCCCCATCAAGTGCAGCTCCCACTCTTCCAGCTGAGTGACCTTGGACATGTGACTCAACCCTTCGGACGTCAGCCTCCGCACCAGCAAAACAAGGAAAACAGCACTTGTGTTGGGTCACTGTGACACATGAAGCAGTTAGGAAGGAATCACAGCAAGAGTACGCTGTGCCTCCTGCTGCCAGCAGGTCAACAGCGGGCTAGGTTTGCTTGGTGTTCCAGAGGTTTGTACAGTCGGGACAATGAACTGCGTAAGAATCAGAGTGAGTGAGGAGTAGACCTGTCCTTGTAAAGGCGGAGAAGGGGGAACAGACAAAACTCCTTAACTGTAGATACTCTTTGATCAGTTTTGGAAACATATCAACCTGTGTAAGTTAAAGATAATTGATCCCCTTGAAATTCTGTAACACCTTACCCCTTGGAAAATCTCATGTGCCCGGGGCACACACCCCCCAGGCAAAAGATCCCTGCAGGACAGTGAACAGCTTCCCATGAATCGATGACTCCCGTCTCTATGACTGTTAACTTATCCAGCACAGGATCAAAGAAGCCCCTGAACTTGGCTCCCAGCCTTGCCAGGATGAAGTTTAGCCTGAGAGAAGGTTTGTTGCGCCAATTCAGGACTTTCACTGCAGCCAGGCAAAGAACTGGCTGCCTACACATGGAACGAGATTGTTTTTAAGAGCTATATAAAACCACAGAAGCCTACGGTAAAAGATATCTTCAATATCAACTATTCAACTCTCTCATTTTACAGAAGAGGAAAGACCACCAGCCCGTCACCAGAAAAGCCAGTACTGGAGCACAGATCTGACCTTGGTCCAGGGTGTGGCGGAAGCCTCGCTCTCCTCTGAAACTCTGTGCTCTATCCTGCGCTGTGCGGGGTCAGTGCTGGGGCAGGGCCTGCCCTGCCAGGGGCTGCATTTCCCAGCCCCCTAGCGGTTAGGTGCAGCCGCGTGACTGAGTTCCAAGCAAAGGGACTGGATGAAAATGACGGGTGCCATTCCTAGTGTGGCTCATAAAATCCTCCCTGTGGCACTTCCCCACCCTCTTCCCTCTTCCGGGGGGCTGCAATGGAGACAACCCCCAGGGTGACCTCAGAAACTGAATGTTAAAGATGAAAGAGCCTCTTTCAGCAAGGGTCCCTGCTGACTAGTTCACTTGCTTTGTCCTGATGAGCAAGACACAAACTTTTATCATGCTCGAGCCATTATAAATGTTGGAGGCCATCCGTTCTGTTGGACTTCTCTAACGAATACACAAGGTTTTGCACAGCATGCCCCCTTCCTTTCCTTTGTTCTGCTGAGTCCTGTCAACCCCTCTTGAAACATGAAAAGATGCTAGTTCTGGTGTACGGACATAACAGTTTTGTCTATGGATAAAAGGACGCATGGTCTGATTGGTAAACCAGTAGCAACTCTTAGCCCTTTGGTGGTGTGACGTGAAAACAGAGCGTCCACAGCGTGCACCACCTAATTAGTTAAGATGCGAGTGATATCGCAGCACCCTGAGAAACGAGGCTTACACCTGAAAGAACAGTTCTGCAGTCCCCAGGGGTCCTCCTGCCACCTGTTCTGGGACACAGGCCTGTGACAATGCATGTGTCAGTTCACAGTGGCGGGGCGGGGAAGGAGTGCAAAGGAGGTAGTGGGTCAGATCTTCAAAGCTAAACATCAGCAAGGAGAAGGGGATAACACACAGAATCTCCAGAGTGTGGGACTGAGAAGGAATCTCAGGGACCATCCAGATGCTTTCTCCCCACAGCAGGGGCCCACGAGGGGCACTCGAGCGGTGAATTTTGGGTAGTATTATATAGACCAGGGTTCAGATACAGCTCTGCCAACTGTTAGCTGTGTGACCTGAATTTCTGTAGGTCTCCTAACTTTTCCAGACTTTCAGTTTCCTCACTCTTCAGGTAACCATACCCACCTAGCAAAGATGGTAATTGGGATTAAACAACAGAAAATGAATACAGTATAGAGTGGCCCAAGAAACGCTGGTTTCTTTCCTATAACAACATTGGAAGCAGAGTCCAAGCTTCCCCACGCCACCCCAGGTCACAGGTCAGCCCCTTCCTGGCCCCACCACACCGCCACCGACTCGCAGTCCCCACCCTCCAGCCGCGGTTCTTCAAGGCCTTTCTGAGAGTCACCGACGAGGGTGCAGGATGCTCTTTCAGGCGCCCTGGGGGTGTGTAATGCAAATATAAAAACTGTTCACATCTGCACTCCTGTTCCCGGCCTTAATCATTTGATATATAGTTATTTTTTAAAAATAAATAAAAATACACTAGCTCCCTGCGGGCTGCCATGGCTGGATTGTGGGGGAAACGTACAGTGAGCGAGTCAGAGGGCTTCAGTCTTAACTCGGACACCTGTACCGTGTGCTCTGCGCCCCTTCGGGCCTTGGCTTCCTCGGTGTAAACGAAGGGACTTAAGTTACATAATCAGGCTAAGATTGTTATTGATTCTCAAATTTTATTTGTTCGTTGATATCTCATCAGAAGCATCATCTTCCCTTAATTCTTTAATTCTTATTTCTGTGAGTTTTGTGCCATCGAGCATTTCTGTGTATGTGATCAAAGCAGAAGCAGGTGAAATACATTCTCTACCTGATCTGTTACACTAAAGTGGTTCTCAGTTTAAAAAAGAGTAAGATAAGCCCCTTTCAAAAACTGCACATGAGCATCAGAAACCTGAATTTCACTGTTTTCTGGCACAGGGTTAAATGCGACAGAGAGAGAGAGAGAGGAAGGAAGGAAGAAAGGAAGGGAGGGAGGGAGGGAGGAAGGGAGGAAAGGAGGGAGGGAGGGAGGGAGGGAGGGAGGGAGGGAGGAAGGGAGGCAAGGGAGGGGGGAGGGAGGGAGGAGGCAGATTGGCCCAGCAGTTGGGTTAAGTTAAACATCACCGGGGACGTCTTATGAAATAATAAATTAAGAAAGAAAATACATGTTTGCTCCAAAAGAGGAAAAACTCCCCACCCATGATCTTCATTCATTCAAGAAATATTTACTGAAAGAAGTGGGAAGAAATGTCGGGTAGTGTTTTCACAGAAAATCACTGTCGTAGTAACAAACTCCACACTTCTTATGGCTTAAGACTTCAGCACAATGACATTATGACTCATTCATTAAACACATATTTATTGAGCACCTTCCGTAGATCAGGCTTCGTTCCTGGGCCTGGGATACAGTGGTGAATACAACATTCACAATTCCTGCATTTGCGGAAAACACTTCCTAATGGCTAATTTACCTCTTGGCCTAGAATTTGTAAGATAAGGTTTCAGCCAAAGGGTTTTTTTTTAATGGGAGCATTATACTTCTAGATGTTTTTAAATCTATTAAGCTTCTTTTGAAAACCTCCAGGCACCCCATTGGCACCCAACCATCAAAGGCAGAGGAAGGCCACGTGGGCCTTCCGTGCTGTGGGCTGTTCGATGCCAACTGATGACCATCACCTCCTGACAGCCGGTTTGGTTAGTGGGGACAAATATCCTGTGGTCTGGAACCTGGGATAGTTCCCAATTTGCAGTGGCGAAATTAAGCTTCCATAGGCCTTTCCCAATGTGTTCCTTTTGTCAGAAGGCCACAAAACATTTCTTTATTGTAGCACCAGAAACTTGATTTCCACAAGCCCATTCTATTGTAGGAATTGGGATTAAGGTCCAAATCATACGGCCATCCTCTGTTGCCCTTGCTACCAGCCAACACCCACAACAATGAGGCATAAACTAAATTATTACATGACTTACTGTGTTAGCTTCCTTGCCCAAACAACCAGGTCATCCTAGTACAATTTACTTCATACCAAGCCATGAAGAAGGTGGCCCACGGGTAGTCACAAGGGAGTGGATAGGAAGTGCTCACACGAATGCATGCAGATGCACGCACACACACACACACACACACTCACTCCAGCACACATGGAGGGTTCCAAAGTCATAGTATTAAATCACCAGCAGGAGTTATTGCAGCTGAACTAAAAATGAACCATTTACAACCTGTGGCTGTCCTCCTGGGCGCTGACGTCTCCCTCCCATAAGAGCTGACGATGGCAGGCTGTCAACTGAATACTCACGGCCCCCTCCCTCTGTGCCAGGCCTCACGCTGCAGCTTTAAGAAGATAAAATAGTAACTATGTGTCGGTCAAGCCTTCACTGGCTAGCTCTGTGCAATGTCTGTCGAGGCCCCTCCCAGGCCTGTTCCTGCCAGGAAATTACCACTGTCCAAGGAATGCTGGCAGTTCAAGCGTGCATCGTCCCTCTGGGATCTCTTGGTATTTTTCCCATTTTTTCCCATTTCCATGACTCTTCAAATTTGGAAAATGCTTGATGATCATGATTTAAGGTACTTTAGCCCTACGAAGAGCCCTGTCGAGTCAATCTGCACTGCCGCTCTGGTTTCATAGGTGGGAAAACTGACTTACACCAGACGACACGGCATTCTGCATCTGTGACCAACCGTTTAGTTCCTGGGCAGATAAAGTGGCTTGGAGTGGTATCTGTTTGCTATCAGAGGTGTCAACTACGAATGTCTTCTACTTCTCCGCCTCCTGCCCCTCCCCCCACTGCCTCTCCACCCAGGAAAGAGTGGAGACCTGGGAGGTAAATGAAGGAGAATGTGACCAAGGTCATTAAAGGCAGCTGATGGGTCCCCTGAGGTGAGCACTGAGAGCTCAGGGACAGATCGGGCCACCCAGCGGTCTAGGGGGCTTGACAAGTGCAATTTCAGGAGGTGGGATCAGACTGGATTCAAGAGAGACTGGGGAGGGTGAGCCTTCTCAGGTTAGAGTTACACGGTGACTCAAACTGGATCAAAACCTTTTGTCACTTATTTTTTAAGCTTCTGGGTCAATCTAATTGAAGATTACTCTGAGTAGGCTTACATGTTAAAAAATTATAGCCATTTGCAAGAATTTCTCTCCTAATCAGAATTCTTTTTCAATGAGGAGCAATCACGAAAACTTAAAAATACATCTGATATCGAGGCTCCAAATGACTACACGAATGCAGATTTCAAATATTTGTATTCATCATGAATAGTCTATTAGCATCACTGGTGAACTCACAAGTAGGTTGTTATTAGAAAAATGGAACTTGTAAAATAAATTCATGGTAATAAAACAGAGCCTTTAGCTTAACATATTGAGCTTTTACATAAGTTTCATTTGCCAAAAATACTTTGAAAACACTCATACAACCTAATCTTTCCTATTGTTTTAAACTTCCTTATATATATTACATATATGCAGAGCTTTAAGCACTTTAAAGTTGGCAACTAGCAATATAAAATAGACTGTTCTGTAGTTCTTATGATCCAGTGGTCTGTTTCTGTGATTTGCACAAATTGCGTAACTTCTCTGAACCGTGGTTTCTTTTTATATAAACCAAGAATGATAATACTGGAAGGATTCATTAAAAATGCTTTGAAAGTACGAGCGAATGCAAGTGTCTCGGTAGTGATAGAGATACTAACACCAGACTAACTGACCAATTGGAAAATGGGAGGGGTTTACTGATGGACGCCCCGCTGACTCAAGTGAACGGGACAAACGGAATCTAAAAGGACAGTGGGAATACACCGCTCGGGGCCCCTGGGAAGCACTTCTGGGCCACTTGCTGTGCAGCCTGTGCTGTCTCCATGGCCCTCAGGTGCCACCTGCACAATGTCACATCTGAAAGAGTGGCCTCCGCACACACACTGTCCCTCACACCTTCACACTTACGGGGCCTCAGCTCCTTCCTCCTTAGCTCGTCCAAGAGCTTTGGTGATTGGGGCTCTGACACTTGAGGTTCTATGGACGCCTTTGCTTTTCATTTCGAAGGCTTTCTGAGAACAGCTGCAGAACTACCGAGGCCTTTGGAAAAAGGCTGATCTTACTACATTTTCAGCCAGACTGCAAGCTGAGAGAAGTGGAAATATTATGAGCCTATTTTCCTGAAATCCCTTTCAGAGCTGCTCCAGGAATTTCTTGGCTCTACACGTGACCTCAAAACAGAACAATCTCCTCTTCCCAAATCCATCTGCTTTTTTAGCTTTAACTCTAGCCTTCCATTTAAATATGCAATTAAGCCAGGCACAATAACCCTGAAGTCCCAATAGTGCCCAGATTTGCAAATCTAAATTATGATATGGCTGGCCATAGGAATGCAAATCACAAATCCACACCCAAAGATTCGGCTCCAAGAATCTACTACTGACAACGTGCTACAATATCTTTTCTTTTTTTTTAAGGTTTTATTTATGGACTTTCTTTTTTTTCAAACTTTCTTTCTTTTCTTTTTTTTTAGATTTTATTTATTTACTTTTAGAGAGGGAAGGGAGGGAGAAAGAGAGAGAGAGAGAAACATCAATGTGCGGTTGCTGGGGGCCGTGGCCTGCAACCTAGGCATGTGCCCTGACTGGGAATCGAACCTGGGACACTTTGGTTCGCAGCTCACGCTCAATCCACTGAGCTATGCCAGCCAGGGCTTACAATATATTTTCTAACTGTCTAAAAGACAAATGTTTTATGTTGAAATGGCATTAAGCAAGGGTTGTGGCTATGGTTGGCAAATGTGAACAAATTCAGTTGATATTACCTCATAGCCAGAGTTTTAAAATACACAATAACCTAGAGAAAAGACTGAGAGAAAACAGTGGTTACCAATATTCAATGTAAAGAACATAAGTCAAGAACTTCAAACTAATCTTTGGTTCACTCAGCCCAGTGTTAGCGGGCCGGGAAGCTGTTGTAAACATCGGCCGCACAGCCACTCCTGCCTGAGTGGAGCTCCGTGCTAGCCAGGGCTCGGCACACCCCACTCTCCTGGGGGTGGCTGCCTCCAAGAACCCATGCGGCCAGTGCTCTTGGAACTAAAAGTTAACCCTTCCTCTCCCAAGAGACGTAAAACTCTCTCTTCTGCTCCCTCATCCAGAGCTGTCTCCTGGGCAAATGACCAGAGAAACACCCACTCAGAAAATCAGGAAATGAGATGTTAAAGCGACAATTTGTGAGGGAAGAGGCCGTGTCGTCTCTGCCTCACTGTAATAGCCCTTCAAAATCTCCAGAAGGCTGGTTTAAATTTCATTCAGGCCCCAGACACAAATGTATTCTTTCAAGGGGACGAAAAGCTAACTTCAGACCAGAGCAGTTCTGGGAGGCCCAACTCAAAGCACACCAAAAGGTCAAGATCAACATACGGGCTGCTCCAAGGGGCCTCAGCACGGCATCCAACTTCTGGAACCTGGGTCGATTCCAACGCAAACCACACGCTCAGCGTCAGAACAGGGCTTTAGGCTGCCTGAGCCGGGGAGGCCTGCAGGTTGAGGCGGATGCCGCAGCAGAGTCCGGTGAGCAGCGGGGCTGCCGCCTGTGTGTTGTTCTGGCTCATCTGTCCACCCTCAGGCCCGGAACAGAACTAAACCAGCGTCTCATCCCCCCTCACTTCACGTCCCCGCCGTGTAATCTAGGATGCTACTTCATCGTGTCAGATAGCATGAACTTAGGGCAAAAGGAAGGGAGGGAGGGAGGGCTGGTTGATGCTTGAAAAATCATTAATAGGAAGCTTTTGATCCAATCGCAACCACCACGTAACTCTATCCTAAGAAGGGCCACTTTTCCCATGCTTTCTTAAATGTCCACATACCAACTTACAAGCGTGCCCTTCACCAACCTAAAGGGCTAAGAAACGCACATACCACATAGCTTTAGGGCCCCTGCTTTCTCCTGACTTTCCAGGACTGTTTTGGTGGACTTTGAGTCACTTGTCTCTTACATGTTAAAAAGATGTTTTTATTTACAGCTAGCATTTTGTTCCCTACTTTGTATGTTTTTAAATGGTCATGCAGTAAAATGGACTTTTCCGGTGTACCGTTCTATGCATGCTAACACGCATATGTTTATGTCAACACCATCCCCACCAGGACACGGAACAGCGCCACGGCCCCGAGGGGCTTCCCCGCGCTCTCCCTCCGCGGCAACTCCGACCGCAGACCCGCTGCTCACACACGGGTCGTCCCACTGTCCCACGTTCCCGAACCACCAAACCAGAAATGGTGGCTCAAAGGTTAAGCATTCTCTGTGGCAGTTATTTTAACTCACATCAAAATTTATTCAAAGCAAAATGTAAACGTATGTTAATAAGTGTAAAACTAGAAAAGGTGGTCCGGCTGAAACTGCACCTTTAACCCCAGACAGCACTGAGCCGGGACCGGGCAGTTCAGAAGATTGTGGGATCTTTACGGGTTAAATAAAGATCTGTGTCTTACAAAGTTATATGATCTGAGGATTTGCATAATATATCTTTCTTAATACTTGACTTTAAAGCGAAAAAGTTCCACAGTTATTAAATTAACATTAGTCAAGCATTTTTTAGGTTTTTTAAATATAACTCAATGAGTGTTCAGCACCATCACGTTGCTCAGCCCCTCCCACTACACTGAATGCCATGTGGGAAACATGGCCCACACTGGTGTTTGAGATATAATGGTGGTCTACATGTCTATTCCCTCTCTTAACGTTAATATCTTCTTCAACTATGATCAAATTAGCTAATTTCCTGAAGACAGAATTACAAAGAAATCCCCTGTTGCATTATGTCTTTGCGGAAACCCAACGATTTCTTGGCTCCTCGGTGACGGAGCTGTCACCAACCCCATAAACCAGTGACAGGGGGTGTTTCTTCACTATAGCCCTCCCAGGAACGAGCCCAAGAACACACGAGCAGGTTCACTGTTTCCTCTGCTCCTCCTTCCTCCCTCAGTAACTCACACTGTGACACGCATCCTAGGAGTTCTCGTTACGAAGCATGTTTGTGACAGGGGAAAGCTCACTAAAGGGAAAGTAAAAGTAAAAATATCCCTACCCGTGACGTGTCAGTCTGTAAACTTTCAGTTGGCAATGATGGGGGGTGGGGGGAGGGTCTGAATGTTTTCTGTGTACACCGAGCACCCAACATTAGAAAGAATCTGCATCTATGAGAAATAACCAAGTCAAGTTCATTATGTTCAATTTTTATGATGAAACTTTTTACTAAAAGAGAAGTCCTTAAATTCAAAAGTTTAAATAGAATATCCTTTTTAAAAATTTTTAGTTGATCACATTAAAGATACTGACAAATATAAATAAATAAATAAATAAATCCCAGCCAAGTCCATAAAATTGTCTGCATTTGAATCTAGTATATTTTTATCTGGGCAACAATGGAACAAGCTTTCATCCCTTCTGGGTAAGCATTTGATTTCTTTCAAATAAGCACTGTTAGCCCCAGAGCATTGGCTGTAGTTGCTCAGACGATCTGTTTGATAATCAGCTAAAGACGCCTTATGGTTAATGGCACAGTTTCAGGGGTATATCATTAATAAATATCAATACCTGTATTACTTTGCCTCTTCAAGCATTAGCCCGCATCTCCTCCCTCTCTCTTTTTCCCTTCCCTCCAAGGTCCCTGAATTCTTCCTTTTTCTCTCTCATGAAAAGGCAAATGGTTAAAATGATTAAAATTACAAAATTTAGCATTCTTTTAGAATTCTACATCTACATCTTTAAAAGCTGCCCCGTAGCCCCGGAAAACGGCCTATACAAATACACAAACACCACTTTACAAACAGCTCCTGGAGTTCCAAGCCACCCACAAACACAAGGCGCCTGCAGTCCCCAGAGGAAACCCTGCTCCTCAAGCGACTCCCACACAGTCAGCCATTCAACTCCCCGGCCCGGGCTCGCCACCTTCCCAGCCCTGCCTTTAGTCAATACTGCTGAGCCCAAATTAACTCGTGTCTGCCCTGTGAAGCCTTTCCCAACTGCTGCAGCTCGCATGGCTTCCTACCTTTACTGGCTTCCTGACACACGCAGAGCCGTCATAATCCGGCATTCAACCTCCTCTAAATCAGCGGTCCCAAGACAATTTTTCCATGGGTGGTGGATGGGGAGTGGGTGATAGTTTGAGGATGACTGAAGCACATCACATTCAAGCTCAGCTCCTGCTGTGTGGCCTGGTCCCTATCAGCCCCGGACTGGTACCAGTCCCCAGAGGTTGGGGACCCCTGCTCTAAATGATCCATACAGGTGTGCTACACCTACCTCGAAAGCTAACTTGCAACACCCTGAAAAAAGATCTAGCACACCTTACATCTCAGCAGCTCCCTCACAGCACCTGTCCCAGCGCCAGAAGCCCAATGAACATTTATTGAATGATCAACCCTCACATCTGATTATCCTGGAGGTAGCTTCTGTCCCACCACGGCAACTTTGCCCAAGTGGGAGAATGGGGCCAAGAATCCCACCTTTTTGAGCAGAATCTAGGCTATGCGGAGCTCAGGGGGTATCACTCAGCATTGCGTTCATTCATTTAGCAAGCATTCATTACGTTCCTCCTATGTGTCCAGCACTAGGCTAAGCACTAAAAATATAAAAGTGACAGATATGTAAGTCCGTTGTTTATGGTGTCCTACATGCGGGAACAGAGGCGCACATAAGGCAGCAGCAGACAAGCAGCTGGCAGCAGACAAGCAGCCAACGATTTTGCGCCGCAAGAGGCACCCTGGTGTGCGTGCGGCGAGAAGGTCGAAAACGTGCAGCACCCAGGTGTGCGGGCACCGACCCCTTTTCCCTCGGACTGTCAAATAAAAGAATGGCAACAGCCAACACAACAGCAGCCGTCCAGTGTGAGTGAATCGAGATTACACCTCCTTTTTTGGTCAGGTTGGCAAAAAGTATATTTTGTGGTGTGCCACAGAATTTTAGTCATTAGCGTAGGTGTGCCATGAGATGAAAAAGGTTGAAAATCGCTGGCGGAGGCAGCAATCTGCCCGGAGACGTTGGTACAGCCGCCAGCGAGAACAGGACGCTCGGAACGGAGGCTGATGTGGTGAAAACTTACCAGACGAGCCAGGATGGCAAAGGCCTCCCCGGAGACAAACAGCAAATGCAAAAGCACAGACTCATGGAAATACCACGTCCCTCCTCTCCCGTCCTCACCTGTACTGCCAGCCCCTGGAGGGGGCCCCCGGTCGGCAAGGCCCGCTCGCCTTCCCCTCGGGGTTATTTACTTGGACTAAGCAGCAGGGGTTTATTTCTGGAGACTGGCTAAGGTGCATTGCCTAGCGAATAGGAACTTCAAAATTCTAAGTCAACTTAGTATTTTGGATTTGGAAATCCAATCCAAATCCAAATTATGGATTTGGAAAGAAATGCATGTGACCGACTCAAGATCCATTTTATAGGTTACATATTTTTATAGAGAAGATCTTTAATACGATTTTAATTTTAATCATCTGTCTGCCTTCAAGGGATAAAATAACATCAAAAAAATGGTTTTAAAGTTATTTATTCAATGTTTCCATTCCTGTATTCCTGTGTCACGTACTTCTCCAAGTGAGCTTCAGTTTCTCTGTCTCCTGGCTTTATAAACCTCTCTTTGGGCCTTAACAACCACGGAATCGCTTTTACTGTGAAGTTTAATATCCTGCCTCAAAATCCAAATATGATTCACATATTGCATCTTCAGTATTTCTAAAACAAATCAATCTGCTTGGGCCTTTAAAAAACTTCTTTTCTCCAGAACACTTAAAAACATGCCTTCCAGTATCTGGAAATGAAACGTTTAAGCATATGCAATAATGCTGCTTCGGGCTAATTCTCCTGCCTTGTATTTGAAGAAGAAAAATTAATGACGCTGCTAAACTACTTTCTTTGAGAAATACTAACGGTATTAAAATGCATCAATAGTCTGGCTTCAAAAAAATAGTTTAAAAAACCTCAAGAACAAATCATCGCAGAGGTGCCATTCCTGGCACGCACTATTTTTTCGGAAACCTGAGCCTCTAATTGCTTTTAAAGGCACGGCCGCCCTCGCTCTCTCCCCGCTGATATCGCCAAAGAAAACTGCAGAGCTGAATTCAAGAGGATGCTCACGAATTTATAATGAAGCCTCACTGATGTTTTTATTGTTGTTGATCCCAGCTACACATAAATAACCAATTAAACAAGCCAGCCAAAATTTCCCAGAAAAGTCCTTTAAAACTATTTGGAGTTGATTCACAGAGCTCTGAGCTCAGATCTCAGACACGCGTAGCCCTTGGGGTCCCAGAACCCCACAGACGAAAACGGCAAGAGAAGGAAGACCTCGCACTACAAGGGTGCGGTAACGACCATCAGGATAATGTATTTGTGTTGCGCTTTCTTCTTGCAAGAATTCTTCGCCAAGATCCGCCTCATGTGATTATCCTAACCCTCCGACAGAGGAAACAAGCCTGGATTCCAGAAGCGTCATGCCCAGAGGCACGCGGCCAGCTGGTGCCGAGGCGAGAATCAAAGCCCGAGTTGAGCTCGTCACAAAACACCACCAGCGACAGACCTTCCCATTAAACGACATACAGCACGACCAATCAGTCTCTCTCCCAGCACTTTCATCATATGGTTTTGCATTTCTTCATAGAGTCATTGGGGTTTTTTTTAATGGTATTTCAGGATCCTTAGATTTTCATTTCAAGTTCCTAGTTTTTAAAACGTACTAATCAGTCCAATATCAATTTCCTCTTTATTCAAAGTTAACCTTACTGGAAGAAGGGCAGTCCAAAGCAAATAAAGATGTTTTTCATTCACTTCTGTGTCTTCTCTTTCTCATCACTGTTGAAGTACATACTCGAGGCGTCTCCACCAGCGGAAGTGCCTTCCCACTCACCTAGCAGGCCAGCCCGCTGCCAGAACACACTAGGACCGGTTTCCTCTGCAGGTTTCCACAGAAAATCTGTCCAAAAGATCTCAGAGAGCACAACATGCATTCGACAAGGCCCGAATGATACCATAAATCTAAGATTGTAAGTCTCCAATATCAATCTCAAGAACACATTATTAAATAAAAGTCTTTCAACACTTTATAAAAGGGCCCTAGGAAAACCAGCAAAGGAGTAAGTTTTCCAAATCCCGACTTCTGAAAGAGCATCAGATTTCGTCCTTCCACTCCCTCATTTATTCACTCGTTCAGGAACTCACGCAGCGTGGAACTCACTGCTGGCAGCCGTGTTCTACGTAGACCCTGGGAATTCAGGGATGGCCAGGTACGTTTCTGCCTCGCGGAGCTGACACTTGGGAGGGAGTAGACAGGCAACGAACCCATAAACAGATAAAATCAGATATTGTTAAGTATAACGAAAAAATAAAACAAAATTATGGGGGACTGAGCAGAAGCAGGAAAACCAGTTGGGAAGTGATATGGCAGCCCAGGCAAGAGATGAAGGCAAAGTTGGTGAAATCTAGTCAGATTTAGCACTTGCTGGTGGACTTGATGTCAAGTTCAAGGGAGAGAGAAGATTTCTGCATGAGCAAATGAGTGGCTAGTGCCATTGGCCCACATAGAAAAGACCTTGAAAGAAACGAGATAGAGGTACGGCCACCAAGGATCCTGTTTCTGGCTCGGTCAAGTTTAGGATGCTATTGAATTAGAGATGTTATTAAAAAAAGAAAAGACACTTGGATACACAAGTCTGAAGCTCAAGGGGAAATATAAATCTGAGAATCCTCAGGATGTAGTGTTTAAGGTCACGGGACCAGGTGAGTTCACCTCAGGATATGCATAATGAGAGGGTTCAAATTACGGCTCCGCAGCAGATTGGCCAATTTAGGTAAAGACACGAGCCTTTCCAAGACCTTTCTACATAGGGCGGGGAGGTGGCGGAGCATGCTGGGACATCTGCACAGCGCCGCACAAGCCCGTGCTGTTGTCAAGCTCCTAAGAAACTAAACGCCATAGAAAGACAGAAACCATCATAACTGAATTGAAGATGCAAGTTTCCCGGCCACGGTAATAAGTGACTGGTTACCCTAGCGGAGCTGGAAAACAAATAGCCCGCAAACTCTCCGGAAGAAAGCGCCACCGAGGAAAACTCAGACAGAGCAGCCCTACCTCGGGGCTGCTGGAAAATGGAAAGGCTCACATTAACAAACACAACTAAAAATAGTGCACCGAGCCATTAATAATGAATATTTCCAGGGGCTGTTTATAGAGAATGATGACTATTTGAAATTTTTATCGCAAATGTATATTGCTTTCAAAGCTAGAGAAAGAAAGCTATGCAAAAGGTTGATGTAACAAAAAATTACCGTTTCTGAAAATAATGTTGATCTGGCATGACATATAATAAGAGAAAGAGCAACTCATGAGCTCTTTTCAAGAAGCTCCAGTGGGAGTCTCGGAATTACCAGAGGACTGATAAAACAGGTCTGGACAATGAGTCTTGCTCAACTCTAAACTAATGTGTGTTGGTAAAGTAAAATAAGAATTAAATGGCCCTGGCTGGTGTGGCTCAGTGGTTGAGTGCCAGCCTGCAAATCAAAGGGTCACCAGTTCGATTCCCAGTCAGGGCACATGCCTGGGGGTTGCCGGTCAGGTCCCCAGTGTGGGGCAAGCAAGAGGCAACCACACATTGGTGTTTCTCTCCCTCTCCCTTCCCCTCTCTAAAAAAATAAAGTAAGTAAAATCTTTTAAAAAAGAATCGGCCCTGGCTGGCATAGCTCAGTGGATTGAGCGCGGGCTGGGAACCAAAGTGTCCCAGGTTCGATTCCCAGCCAGGGTACATGCCTGGGTTGCAGGCCATAACCCCCAGCAACCGCACATTGATGTTTCTCTCTCTCTCTCTCCTTCTCCCTCCCTTCCCTCTCTAAAAATAAATAAATAAAATCTTTAAAAAAAATTAAAAAAATAAAAAAGAATCGAATAAATATTCGCACAAATGCTGTGGTTTGAAACTATAATTATCTTAGAAATTCCAAACATCCCATACATTTACCTATTATAAGCTTAAAACGAATGAGTAGGTAGATTTTTTTTCTGATTGACACTTCTTTTTCTAAAGGAAATAATTCTTTTAAGACTTTTATTTTTCCATTTTTAGGGAGAGGACAAGGGAGGGAGAAAGAGAGGGAGAGAAATATTGAAGTGATAAACGTCATTCAGTTGCCTCTGGTCCACGCCCCAACTTGGGACCGCACTGAAACTTAGCCATGTGCCCCGACAGGGAATTGAACCTGAGACCTTTCACTTTTCAGGATGATGCCCAACCAACTAAGCCACACCAGTCACGGCAAGAATTTTTTTTAAGTAATAGATATATTAAAGATCACAAAATTACTGAACTACCATACAATAAGTGTGATGGAACCAAAATTATTACCATATTTTGCCATGTATAATGTGCACTTTTTTGCCCAAATTTTTAAGGGAAAAATAAGGATACACATTATACATGAGCAATACTAATTCCATATCTATGTAAATGTTTATATTTTTAATATAAAATCTTTATCATATATATTTTTAAATTTTTTTCCCATTACCATTTAGTCCCCTTTATACTCTCTATGTAAACGTTTTTAATTCTTTTGATTTTTTTTCCTGAAAGTTTGGGCCAAAATTTTCGATGTGCATTATACATGGCAAAATACAGTATTCCGATCATATTCACGTCGTGCGTTTGCTTCTGTATATCTGCTCGCCCTACGCCTGTTCGAGACTCACCTAATGTAACCCACAGTCACGGGCTTCCATGCAGCACCTAGAGAGCTGCTGCTGAAGAGCATTTCAAAATGCAGTCTTTACGAAACTAGAACTGCTCTTCTTACTATCACTGTGTGTTTTTGAAGCTTCCACACTTAGGAGGACTTGAAGAAAACGGTGGTCTCTGCCATGTTGGAACTAAAAGGAAGACTTCTTCTAATTATGTAAAACTGAAGTCTTCACACGGAAATCACTGAACACAGAGGAGAATTTCTGAGCCTCCCCATGTCCCTCGTGAGCACTTGAACTAGAATCCGAGGTAGTGCGCCGTAGATAGTTGGCACTGCCGATTCATAACCAGCCAGCTGCTTTCCAGGTTTCATACTGAAGCTAAGAATCTTTGTTGTTAACAAAGTCGAAGTTCTTGAGTAATTAAAGAAATAAATATTGCACGTGGAAAAAACTGAAGCCAATTTGGGGTGTTCTCCACTTTAAACCTGTTGCCAGCTGCTATTGCTCTAAACCAAGTTCTCCAAGTGAGGTTTTAAATATACAAACTATATATAAATATCCATGCAAATATGGACATCAAACACTGGTGTACTTGCAGGTGATAATTACCATTTACCTGGAAAAGAAACGAGGTTCTCCAAGGAAAGAGAGGCCCTTCAGCTCTGCTAAAGCAACTCGCCACCAACAGCCCAAGGGCAGGGGGGCCAGGAGCAAATTACCGGCTTAGCCTTTCATCCCTGTAATGTGCTGAGGACCTATACACATAAAGGTTCTTCTGTCCGCTTGGGACTCAAGCCTCCTACTCTTTCCACCCCAAAACTACAAGTGTCAATGAGGCCTCTGGCCTCACCCCTGTAAACGCTCTCCCCTGCTCCTCCCATGGTTCAGAGAAACGGCCAGTGCCAGGACTGGGTCTTCACCAAGCTAAAATACAAAATTCTCCAAAATCAAAAGTCTTAGAAAATAACTGGGCCTGTTCACACATCACAATGTGTTCTTTTTTAAAGACTCTTGCTCTTTTGAAAAGAGATTCAAAGTAGTTTCTCAACTCACCAACAATTAAAGGAAAATAAGTGACACAGCAAATCTCTTAAAGCCAGCGTGGAGAGTGCCACTCACCAGTCCACGCACGGACTCAGTAACGCGGCACGGCGCCCTGAATGGCACGCAGAGCTGACAGTGAGACGGTGGGCGGAAGACATGCAGGCCCCTGTCTTACAGGACCTGCTGTTTAGTTATCTAGAAATAACATTTTTAATGTTGCCAATAAGTCAACAGACAATAATATCACCTCAAGTCCTTTTTGGAGGTAAGCTTTGATATAAACCATTGAAAATGAAATTCACCGATCATGATATCATGGCGAGAAAAAATATGAATCTATAGAGAGTAAGAAAATAATTCAAAAGAGGGAACTTGGGTCTTTCGCCCACAGCAAGCACACTGTGTCTCGCTGCCGAGGTCACGCACAGCCGCACGTATTCTTTCCTGCACATTTACGAAGAGAAGCAAACCGGCATTGTGGATGCTTCCCAAGAAACAAACTGGACCGTTTTCCTCAAATTCTTATTCCTTTCTCCCCAAAGTCCTGCCCCATCTACTTCTGCTTTAATAGCTTCATCTTTATGGAAGTGAAATATTTCAAACAAAATTATGAGTCATCACAAAAATCGTAAATTACAAATGCAAATGTAGTTTTATCACATTAGAAGAAAGTCTGCCATTTTAGAAGGCTGTTTCATCAAGAACCTCCGTCCAAATTTTAGTCCTGGGAGCACCCCATTCTCCAGTCTTCCTGACACCGCAGACGGGGTTCAGGTCCCCACTCTGCACCTCACTGCTCCGTGGGGTCATGCTCTCCTCGTCTCTCACAGAGACAGACAACGCCCCGTCACGGTAACACAACACGACTGGGAGAGGCGTGTGTAAAATGATTACAGAAGTGCTTTGCACATAATAAGGGCTCAATAAATAGCAACGGTTACAGTGTCCAAGTTTCAGTATAGATTCCCATTACTATAATTCAGAAGAGGGGTGTGAAACCAAAGATGAGTAAGACTTTAAGAGAGCATCTAGCTTCTCTGAAAAAGCTTACGCCTGGCCCAACTATAGTCTAGAAGCTTCCAGGAAGAACTTGGCAAATGAGACCGCTGCGCCAACGGCGGAGGTCTTTAAGGAATCCTGGGGAACGGGAGGAGGAGCTGGCCAAACGAAGGAAAGTCCCTGTTTTCAAAAACGACTGAGAATGCAAGGTCTGCAAACTGCTAGACCACAAGGACGTTCTGGAACAAACTATTAAAATACGTGGTTGTTTCAGAACGCTGGTGGGCCACCGCTGAGGATGAATTAGTCCAGACGACACCACTTCCTCCTTTCATAGCAGACTACCAAGGGCAGGAAGAGCGACAGATGCGGGGGAGCAAGAAAAAGGCCCGCGACGGTAGGTTTATACTGTACTTCGGACAAGGAGAAATGTAGATGCACAATACGAACAGGCTCATTATCTGTAAAATGACTGCCAAATGCTACTTTTAAATGAATAAATATTTTTAATCCAGAAGGAAGCGCCCAGTAACCAGCCTCAGGGTTTGTGTAAATCCTGTTCTGATGACCCCAGTTTACACGGATTAGGACGCACAGCGACCTTCCCAGCAGGTCAGCTCCCTGGAAGAATGGCCGTGTCGGCTGGTCCCCAGCTCCACTCCTGGCCCCTAGGACAGGACCTGGCATCCTGTGGAAGTTCATTAACTATCCATCAAAGAAATTAAAGATATAAATAATATGACATTTGGAGGGCTAATAAAGACCCTGAATAACTTAATCATAATCCAAAGTTCTTCACAGAATAGAAAGATGGGCCAGTTTGAACCCTGGTCATCGGGCCCAGAGGGACGAGCCCAGACCTGGGGGTCAGGCAGCCTCTGCCTTTCACCTTGGCTCTGCCACCTGTCGGGGGGCGGGGGAGGGAAGAGGGGGTGGGAGAACTGAGGCAAAGTCTCAACAGAAAATGGAAAAGTAAGGTCTTCTACATAAGTCCAATATTGATCAATATTTAGAGAGAGAAGAGGTGACTGTTAGGTAGGGTGGTACATAACTGGTGAAAATGTTAATTCTTACTACAAAAACATAGTTTTGAAGATTCATGCACGAGGTCCTGTCAGGGCCACAGGTGACAGCAAAAGGGAGCACTGTCGCTTGTGTCAGGACACCAAGCACAGACCGGGGCTACAGACTGGGACTTAGGATCCCACTGGCGCGCACACCAAAAGCCGAGATAAATGTAAGTTGATAAAAAGTTAGATGGATCAACAATTTGCTGTCACTGCTTTAGAAATATATTAGCCCACTAAGTGTATACTATTTGCCTGGCACTGTTCCAAGTCCTTTGCATGTAATCAAGTCATTTAATACCCACGAAAATGTTCTGAAGTACTATTATTATCCTAGGTACAGACGAAGAAACAGAGGCACAGAGCGGCTGCATAACTGCCCGAGGTTACTAGTCACTAAGGCTCACAGCAGCTGAACAGACAGACGCCAAGGCCAGCGGCCCCTGGGCCTGTGCCCGCACCACTGCAGCGTGCAGCTCAGGCCGCACGGAAATGCACTGAGGGGCACTCTGCTGACCGGGAGAGGGATAGTCCTGCTTGCCTCTGTTTCGGCCGGAGCACAGCTAGGGACGTCGTTTGGATTTGAGGTCTGTATTTTTCACACGAACTGGTTACTCTGGACTGTGTTAAGGATGGCAAGGAGACGTGAGGCCGTGATACACGCGGAGGGCGGAAGGAAATGTTTAGCTTGGAGAACTGAAGACTCGGAAGGGAATGAGATTAGCTCAACTGTGTGGATGGCCACGTGGAAGAAAAACCAGACACACTTTATTCAGCAGCTTTCAAACTTTTCTTTGAACCATTGTGATCCAGTTGACAGATGCAGTTCAGTAAATAACTTAATTACACAATCAAGACAAAGGTTTTATGAAAACCTCACTGTCTGTGATCCACTCTGATAGTTTCACACTCTACTCTCATTCTGCTCTGCTGCTCCTCCCCTTTGCCCTCGCCTGTCCCTCCTCCTCCTCTCTTAATGCTGGTCGTATCCAATAAAAATTATTTCACAATCTTGTATTTCAACTTAAAATTTGAAAAATGCTGCTCTATTTGGCCACAAGGACAGAAACTAAAGAGCAGATGGATAGATGTTATAGAAAACTATATTTTAACTCATAACCAGCCACTAAGTAACTGCCAGAGCTGTTCAAAGTTGTCACGGGCTGCTTCGGGACAAAGGAGGCTTTCCATCACCACAGGGGATGTCGGTCTCCCATCAAACCCTGCAGACAGAGTGGGAGGGACTCAAGGACACAGCTGAAGTAGAAGAACATTATGTTTGCTTTCCAATCCCAAAGTGTCATCATTCTAACCAAATTTTTGTAATAGAAATAATACCTTACCTTCAACAATGTCTATTTTCCAAAATATTTAGGTATGTGCAAAGTGACCAAGATATAAGGAAAGAAGGAAGGTTGGAAGGAAGGAAGAAAAAAAGGAAGGAAAAGAGGAATGAAGGAAGAGTAAAGGAAAGACAAGAAGGGAAGGGTAGGGAAGGAGGAGAAAGGAGAAGGGAGGTGTGAGGAAAGTGAAGGAAGGAGGTATGGAGAGATGAAAAGAAAGAAGAGAACAAGAGAGAGAGAGAAGAATAAAAAGAATAGATTGTATTCCTAAGTAAATTAAAGAGTTTTGCCTTCAAAATAAAGTCTACAACCCTACTTTCCCAATCCCGACAAGAATGTAAATTGGGTTCATCCAGAGTACAAGATTCCTGAGTACCCTGCATGAGAAAAAGAAGAAAAGGCATCTGAAAATCACTGTGGGCTCTATAATTAAGCTCTGATGGTTTTCCTTCAGATCATTCTGGATGATCAGATCATAACAGGAGAACTGAGACCCCACTCAGGACCTGATGTGTAAAACAGCTTTCAACGGGGTTTGGTCCATCCTTTTTGACAGGTATACGCATTCTAACAGCCTTCAAAGGCAACTTCTGGAAGCCCCTCCTAATTTTGTTAGAAGATACTGCCAAGAAAAAGAAGAGAGAAAGTAGGAGAAATCTAAGTAAGGGTAAAATGATTGAAAGGACCGTGACGCGAGCCCCAGAGGACGCAACTGATTGAGATGAAAGATGCCGATGGACTGCCGACCAGCCGTGCAGCCCACAATGTCTGCCGGCTCGTTACCAGCACACAGTATGCTCTTGCCTCCAGAGATCTCGGTCAATGTTTACAGCCACGTTCATAATCAAATGCCAACACCATTGGCACGGGGCTAGGGGCTGCTGTGAGACTCATGTTTCCTTGGTGATCTCAGCAGGCCTAAAAGAAATAAGGAAGTCCAGACTAGGGTAGACGCCCCATCCAATACCAACGAGAGTTCTCTGAGTGCTTTTCACCAAACTCGGTGACCTTACAAGGTCTCGGAGTAAAAGAGGGTGTGGAGTGGACCAGCCACAATCCAGCCACTGCTGGTGGTACTCGGTGCACAGGGAGATGGCTACTCGTGAATTAAGCAAATAAAATTAAGTCAAAGGGTATTCTCAACCGCAAACTCCTTCTGACAAGTTTAGTAATTCAGTGTTTATCCTCAATTAATACTACAGGTACATAGTTATCAACATGTAGTAGAAAATCTTTTGAATTTACACACTCAATAAGTTTAGTGTTGTTTTAAATGAAGTGGAAAGTTAGAAGCTCTTTGCTAAAACCATCTGGGCATCTTAGACATCTGAATCTTGAGTTGGACCCATTCCCACATTGTTATAAACCGCACTACAAACTCTCAAATCAGGGACAGAGTCCTTTGTGGAAAGATGAATCCAGAAAATAAACTGAAACCAGACTTAAGTTTGGCAACTTAAGTTCAAAAGACAGAGACTTGGAAACAGAAGAAAAAGACTAGAAATTGACATAATTCAGGTAGGCTGGAATTCAAAGCATGCTGGGACTTTGGCAACATAGACCAGCTAGAGCAAGACGCAGCCAAGGCCAGGCCTGGCACAGCCCCGGGAAACGCATACGAGCTCCAGAGGCCTGTCTGCCAGGTGCCTGCAAACCCGGTGCACCGCGTCCAAAGACACAGCAAGCTCACGCTTGGTTCGGGCAGATGCTGGGAACGGGAGGATGAATTCAAGGGCAGGGCAGGGCCACGAAGATACAGACTTACAGTCTCAGCGAGACTTCCATTTTTTCCAGCAATACTGGGATCTAAGTACACAGAAGAAGCTGGGATTCTTGGATACATGTAACAAAGATTCTAAATGGACAGCTGATTCACAAGGCGGCAAGGGAAATTCTAAAACCAAAAGCAGGGAGGAACATAAACACAGATGTGTTCCCCCGACATGGACAGGCCGTCCAGAGAGCACGTGTTGAGACGGGTAAGCAGGGAGGGGCTGTTCGTGGCCACGTGGGAGTCGGTGACGAAGCCTTGGGTTTGCTCAGTCTGAAGCGGAACAATCTCCCCCGTGACAACAAATCGATGGCTCTTTCTCTCTTTCTCTCTCTGTCTCTCTGTCTCTCTGTCTCTCTCTCTCTTCCTCTCTCTCTCTCAAATAAATCAATACAAATTTTTACAGCCAATACCTGCATTTTTAAAAAATGGACAAAGGACCTGAAAAGGCATTTTTTTCAAGAGGATTTTTTTAAAAGGCCAGTGGGTGTATGAAAAGGAGTTTAACATCCCTGATCATCAGGGACATGCACATAATCAAAACCACAGTGAGACATCACCTCACACCTGTTAAGATGGCTATTACCAAAAACACAAAAGATAAACGCTGGCAAGGATGTGGAGGAAAGGGAATCCTTATACACTACTGGTGACAACGTTCACTGGTGCAGCCATTATGGAAGACAGTTTCTCAAAAACTTAAAATGAAACTGCCGTACGACCCAGCAACCCCAGCCCCCGTACTCACCCCGAGGGGCTGAAGTCCGGGTCTCACAGAGATGCCTGCCTGCCCTCTCAAGTGCAGCACCGTCCACAACAGTCAGGATGCAGAAACACCCTGAGTGTCCACCAACAGGTTAACGGATGCAGAAAATATGCTGTATATATTTAATGGAATACCATTCAGCCATAAAACATAAGGAAATTCTTGCACTTGCAACAATATGGATGAAACTGCAAGGCATTATGCTAAGTAAAATAAGCCAGACAGAGAAAGACAAACATTGCATGGTATTATTTACATGCGAATGAAAAGGGAAAAAAAAGCCGATCGCATAGAAACAAAACAAAGTGCTGGTCCCCAAAGGCCGGGGCGGGGGAGGTGGGAAGGTGCCAGCCCAAGGATGCGGACTTGTAAGCTCCAGGGGCCACGTGCAGCTGTCCCCGCGGCCGGCCGGCGCTGTGTCCTCGTTGCAGACGTGACCACGGCTCAGAGTGGGTCTTAAGCATTCTCACCACACACAAGAAATGAGTTAACTATGCAAGGCGAGTAATGTGTTAAATAACTTGATCTGGTAATAATTCCACAATGTATATTATAAAACCATCACATATTTTAAATATATACAAATATATGTCAATTATTCCTCAATATAGTTGTAAAAAACAAACAAACAAAAAAAGAATCAAATTGCCTTTGTTGATATTCTCTATTGCAAATGCTTTCTCATGCCCCTTGCTCTGGAGCACATATTGGTGAAAATGTAGCTGGGTGGACTATCTGAGATCTTCCTGCCCATGTTCTCCTCTAGGACTTCTATGGTGTCGCTTTTTACTGTCAAAAAATACTGCGCCACCTACGCAGTCAGGAACCCAGAGCTGAGACACTGACATGAAAGTGATCCAGGGCTGGGAACACGCTCCCAGTGCCCGTGAAAGTCAAAGGCAAATCCCCTCCAGGGCAGTGGTCTCACCCTTGACTTTGGAACTCTAAAAGTCCTAATGTCTCCGTCTCACACCTGGAGTATCTGATCTGATCTGGGGTCCAACCTGCCAATCTGATTTCTAAAAGGTCGCCAGGAGATTCTAAGGTGCGGAAAGGATGGAGGACCTCCGCTCTAGAGAGACACGCCTTCAGTGCTGGCCACACCGAGTCCCCACCAGGCGCGGCTTCAAAATCAACATTTCACAGCGCCTGGAGGGACGGTCCGCCTGAGCCAGAGTAGGGAGCAGCAACTGAAAGCAAAGCTAAACCTCCAAGAACGTGAGATAGTAGAATGATTTGTTATAGACTACACAATGCCACTTAATTAAAATTTTTTTAAAAAAACAAAAATATGAAAATGTAGGGAAACACAGGCACAAAATGAAACTTCTAGAAAGGATAAGTATATTCACTGGTTTAAATAACTGGGTAAGTGGGTTGAAGAGCAGAGGGACAGGCGGGCAGAGGGGGTGGACAGCGAGGTGACTAGCCCAGAGGAAGCCCCTGGAAGGACCGGGCCCCGAGAGACAAGCGACAGGAATGACAACAGACGAAACAGAGTCACAGGAAGAGCCACAGGATGAAGGGGACGGTCCAACGTCCACCTCATCGACGCTCCCACAGAGAGAATGGAGGAGAGGAATATTTCAGGAGACAATGGCTGCTTTCTACCCGGAGATTTCAGAGCTCGCCTTATCCTCCAGGGAATCTAAGGCCGTCACACCTTCTCTCCGCGCCCACATTTCCTGTCCGGACTGAGGGGCAGAACTGAGGCAGCTCAGCACCGAGTTGAGTGCCACCAGTGGCTTCATCTGCAAGAGGTCGGGACAAGAGGGGCTGACAGCAGTGACCAGCTGAACACCCAGTGTGCTGGTCAGTGTGGTGACCCTGAAAATTCACGGGGCATCAGCAGATGAAGAAACAGAAGCGCTCCAGAATCCCATCCCCCGTTCGCTCCTTCCCCGTCCAATGGCAGGCCTAAACGAAACTGGTGTTTCTAAACTGATACGTTAAGTACTTCCTTTCACTGACGGTGCGAAGTGCTGACGAGGCAGTGAGCAACGGGACTACTTTTCCATATGTTGCCAATGGAAACGTAAAACAACAAATAACTTTTGAAAACAACGTGGCAGTGTCAGGGAGGAAGAAACATCTCCCTACTTCCTTTCGGCTGGTGTAATCATTGAATCTACATAAAACAGATTAGATTAACAGGAGAAAATAACCGAATATAATCCCATACTCATGTACAGGAACCCCACATACATGACAGAGTCAGAGACCCACATGTACCAGAAGTTCGGCGGCCGAACGGTAAAGTGAGGTCTGCGTGGCATTTGGAGCCAACGACGAGGTTAGGGGTAGGGAAGGCCATCTGCAGGGTGGCAAGAAGAGCAGGTGCTCGGTAATTAGACGTTGGCCCTGCCCTGTATGTAGGTCATAAACAGTTACCTCTGGTAACAGTTCTTACTGTGGGCAAGGCCCCTAATTTAAATTCTTTCATGGAGATGTAAAAGTTTCTTCTGAGCTCAAAGGGTGTCAGTTGTCTTCGGCTCGAAATAATTCACGTGGCCAAGCGACACGTCTCGGGGAGACCTGTCCTGGACCACTCGAAAGCCCCCAGAGGGTGAGAGGCATTTACTGTGCAGACGGGCAATTCCGGTTCAAGCATCTGTCCCAGGGACGCAGGAACGTGCGTCCACACAGAGACGTGGGCGTGCGTGCGTGTTCACAGCAGCTGCTTCATACTGGCCCCGAACTGAAATAATATGAGCAGATGAATAAATTATAGCACATCTATATCCAACATTGAGCAGTATTTCTCAATATTAAAAAGGAACAAACTACTGGTGGAAACAATCCCATGGCTGAGTCTCAGAAACGCTATGCTGAGAAGAAATAAGTGAAAGGTGCCAAAGTTTATACATTATGATTCCATTTACGTGACACTTTGGAAAAAACACACATAATCTATGGTAACAGCGAAAAGATAGCACTTCCCCGAAGCCGTGAGGGAGGGTGACTCATGGGCAGGGGCGGGGCACGGGCAGCTTTGGGGTTTATGGAAACGTTCTATGTTGTTATTGTGATGGTGGTAACGTGAGAACATACATTTGTCAGAACCCAAAACACTGCACATTTAAAATGGGTGTGGTTTATTATATGGAAATTGTACCTCAGGAAAGCTGATTTTTAAAAAGTCTTTCCTCTTGCCAGGAACATTTTCAGCTCTTTCCCCTGCAAACATATCGTCTTATCACGGCACACTTTTCCTGCATTTTCCGTCCTGATTTTATCATTGTCTCACTTATCTTAAGAGTAGGTCGTAAATTTGCAGTTCTCTTCCATTTGCTCAAAGCAGGATGTAAATGAGGGATTCTGGCATAAAAGAGGAAGATATTTGGAATACTCTGGGTTCGAATCCCAGCTCTACCCGTGACTCGCTATGCCATCTTGAGTATTGAAACGCTCACCCTCGGCTTCCTCAACCGTGAGATGGAAATTGTAATAACACTCGAGTCTTCGGGATGTGAGGGGTGTCAACTTTGTGTCACAGAGTGGGCGCTCAGTAAATGTTGATCGGTTTCCTTAAATCCTTCCTCATTCGTGCCACAGGCTAGCCAGAGGGACTGAAGTGGGAGTCGGTGGACTTGGTTCAGCACGCACTGCCCAGTGGTGACTGAAGCGGCTCAGAAGCACATGCCAGCAGAGTCACTCAAGCTAAGTCTGCGAACCAGCGCCCACCCGTCCCCTGCCACCACTGCCAGCAAGGTAAGCACAGAGATCGAGGTGAGTATTTAAAAATGTTTATAGAAGTTGGAGATGAGCGTGTATGAGCTAGATGAGAAAATGCGCTTTCGGTTTAAATCTCGTCCAGGAGAAGGTTCTCAGAGCAGCCTGGGCCAGCACGGAAACCAGCACACTGCTTCCTTCATTGAGACAATCTTACTGTGAAAAAAAAGTCAGCTGAACTAGACGAAGTGCTTTGCAAAAACAGATAACTTCTTCTGCTTATATTTATTGAAATGCCGTTATAAAATTGTACATGCGTTTATCTGTTTATAACATTTATCTGTTTATATCTGTTGAACTAATTATTTTTACAACGGGCTCCTGTTTTCTATGCCTTTTTGTTCACTCTTTTCTATAGAGTCATTTTCATGAATTTTACAAAGCTATTTGTATTATGGTTTGGGAACTAAATTGGTCCTTCCCCACAGATAGTTTGAAACCTTTTTTAGAGCATCTATTCCTCTTAGACTAAAGGTTATGCCTCCACCCTACACTTTCCCTCAGCTTCAGTTTTCGGAGTTACCTTTGATTGGAAACATCTGTTTTTGTTTCCCTAGGATAAGGGCGGGGAAGCGACTTGGAGGAATTCTGCAGGGTCATGCACTAGCCAGGTTCCTCACTTTTAAGACTCTGCTGCCACCTTGTGGCCATTCGGCTTATGACCCCGAGCTAGAAAACACCCTCTGCTTTTTGCTGTTGTTTCCCCATTCCTCTCAACCGGAACACTTATCTTCTTATCCCACTTTCCCCACCTGATTCCTTAGTGAGCTCCACGAAACCTACTGAATTCTCTGCCCTTTTTTAGTTCTTGGTAGCTCATTTGCAACAGTTTTGTTTAGGTAGTTTGTTACTGCTACGTGAATGTGGGGATTTTTACTCAATGTCAAACCAAACTGCTACAAGAGCAATGAATTATACAATTGACTGGCCTCAGTCCATTCAAATAAAAGTAAAAACTTTTAGCAATGAAATATAAATTATTTTACTTCTTGCCACCCACAGAGAAAGTCACCTTATATGCAACACGCAAGCCATCCCGGACAGATCCCACACTGGCCGTCGGAACATAGATTAGAGACAATTTTCGGTGCATTGAACTGAGGGAAGGTGCTTTACAAATTCACAGGTGCACTCTGTGGAGCTCCTTCATTATAACTGCATATTACTAGTTCTACATGAGCGATGTACGTCGCAACTCGCCAAGATGAAGACGAAACGTGAGAGGCTAACAAAGGAGGAGAGAGGGAAGGAGCTACACGCTTCCTCAAAGCTCCTCCCTTCCTGGGAACGTCACCTCAGCAGTTAGAACTGTGAGCGGAAGTCAGGGTCGAGGTCCCTCGCTCCCTTGGGACTGGATTCCGTTTGAAAAGTCATTCTGCACCACCACGTGGGGTCTGCAAAGCTGACCTTCCTTCAAGGCTTCCTACACCTAACAGACATAAAACACGGTGGCCTAAAACACTGCAGCTCGGCAAGAAGGAAATTGGACCCTCATCTGACACCCTGTACAAAAACCAATCAAAGTGGATGAAAGGCTTCAACAGCAAAGCTAAAACCGCAAAACTACCAGAAGAAGCAGAGGGGGGAAGCGTCTTGACTTGGCCTCGGTAATGACTCTTTGGACATGACACCGAGAGCTCAGGCATCCAAACGGAAACAGGCAGGTGAGACGGCATCGAACTGAAACATGTCAGCCCAGCAGAAGAAACTGAGTCCACACAGCGAACAGTCAACCTGCAGACAACAGGAAAAACTTGCCAACAACGTACCTGGTAAGGGGTAATATCCAAACCATGTAAGGAATTCATACCACTCAATAGCAAAAAAGTAATCTGATTCAAAAGGACAAAGAACTTGATGAAACACTGCTCGGAGGAAGACATGAACACGGCCTGCAGGTATGAAATGAGGTGCTCAGACATCGCTCATCAAGGGGATGCAAATCAAAACCACGGTGAGATGTGACCTCATGCCTGCAAGGATGGCCGTTATCAGAAGACCGACGGTAACAAGTGTCGTCGAGGACGTGCCAGGGGAACCCTGTGCACTGCTGGTGGGGCTGTAACAAGTGAGGTCACGATGGAAACCAGGGCAGCGGCCCCTCCCACTATTTAAAGGAGGCCTGCCGTGGGCCCCAGCCAGCCCGCTGCCAGGTGGTTGCCCAGCAGAACTGCGATCAGGCCCCAGAGAGCTACCTGCGCTCCATGTCCAGTGCACCGTGACCCACAACAGTGAAATGTGGCGACAACCAAAACGTCAGTCGCAGATGAACGGATAAAGGAAAAGCGGTATGGACACACACGGTGGAATATTATTCGGCCTTAGAAAAGGAAATCTGCCGTTTGCAACAACGTAGATGAACTTGGAGGACATGAAACTGAGTGAGAAAACCAGGGACAGACAAAGGCTGTGTGATCTCATCCATACGTGGAGTTTGAAACGGTCGATCTCACGGAAGCGCGGAGTGGGACACTGGGGAGCGCAGTGACGCTGGTCCAGGGGTGTGAGTTCCAGCCACGCACCACGAACGGGTGCTGCAGACCCGACGTGGAGCGGGTGGCCACATCCACAGTGCTTCCCTGAACGCTTGAAATTTGCTGAAAGGTTAGAGCTTGAGCGTCTCTCTCACACACACCCTAAAGAGACAACGCTTTCAGGTGAGGGCTGCGTTAGTGAGATTGATGTTGTGATCACTTCACAACGTGTAAATATCTCAAAAGGTCCGGTTGTACACCCTCAGTACACGCAATTTGTATTTGTCAGTTATACCTCCATGGAGCTATTTTTCTAACTGGCGGCTACTTGAAGTTGCGTATCCCTAATATCACCCTAAAATGCAACTGGTAAAAATACTAGTGGACAGAGGCTTGTTTTCAAAGTAATATTTTTAAAGGCAGTATCATTTATTAAGGTCAAATAAAAGGTGACCTTGGAGGATCAACTTTTGGTTTTGCATTTGCAAGCTCACTGAACTGGGAGACACTAGGGAAGTGGAAGCGAGAGGCGGGGGCAGTAAAGTGTGGTCAGGGGCGAGTGCTGGGGAAGGGCTGGGTGCAGCGGAGCGAGCATGGACCGGAGGGAGCTGCAGGGGAACAGGGCCGATCTACCGACGGAGCACAGCCAAGCCAGGAGGAGCCCTGCGGGGGAGAAAGGACAGGACGGGTGCTGGTGTGGGGACGGGGAGTCCCATGATGAGAGACACATTAAGAGTGGGTGACGCTGCTGCAGGAAGCCTTCTAGATGCTTCCATTATCCCTGTTGGGGGATTCTTAGAGCAGTATGTATGTGGAAGAACTTCTGGTGGAAGCTGGAGGAAATCAGAGACAGCGATCACCACTCACTCCTTCCTTCCAGTGGCCCGAGGGAGGGAGGCGTGACTATCACCATGTCCAGTGTCCTGGGAGATGGTGGGGCAGTGAAGGGGGCAGGGGGGAAAATGCACAAGGACAAGTGGCTCTTCCTTCAGCCACAGAGAAGGGACCACGACTGTGCCTTAAACTGGGGGGGGGGGGGGGGGGGGGGACCACATACGTATCAATAGCAAGAGTCTCCCGGGGAACTTGTTAGAGGAAACTGCCAGCACAGAACCACCCAGGTGAGGGCAAAATGAAGAGCTCCCTTTCCGGGACAGTGGCCTGTTAATAGAAAACACCTCCCTTTGGGGAGATCGAGTCTGGGCTCCCCTCACCCAGGCCTTCCGCTCCCCAAAGGGCAAACCTCCCTTGGAGAGGCCGGGGAACGCCCACAGGCCACAGAACCAACAACGCTCATCCACACATCAAGCCTGGAACCTATTCTACATCAGGACAAAGGCCCTGAGAAATGTGACCCCAGAACTTGATTCTTACGGCCAGAGAGGGGTGAGAAACCCAACATGTTCACTCGAACAGTCAGATATGACGCTTCTATCCAGACTGGATAATGCATTCCTGCATATTTTCATCTTCGGAACAGGTGGTTTGAGATGCAAACGAAGCACTAAGTGTCAGAGCCGTTTCCTAGCAGTGGCTATTTTGCAGGCGTTACCATGGCACCAATTCAACAGTGTTCTCAGAGGCGGCCGCACCTCAGCAAGGTCTTTCTAACTCAGGGCAGCAAAGTTCAAGCACACCGACAGACGCCAACCATGGAGAAGCCCTGCACCCACAGCAGGAGGTGACTCTGTGCGGTACAGCTGCCTTCTGAGGCTCCTGGGCACGGGGAGCTTAGAGAGGGGGAAAAAGAACCTGGACCGTCTCCGAGAGCACCTGCAGCGGGAGCCAAGCCTGGAGACGAGATGACGGTAAATGTAACTGCTAACATTTGTTTTTAGCTGCGAACAGATTGTGCGCAGATTGGGAAGGGCTAACTCCACTCTCTCGTTACTCCAGTGCCCACTGTGCTGTACCGGCACTCGCTAAACCGTCGCTGGGTGAAAAGAAAGCAGATTGCTCTCCCAGGGCTGCTGCTGCCCGGGGCTGCTCCCAGCCGGAGGAGGACAGAGCTGGGTCCTGCAGGTCTCCACCTCTCACTGCCAGTACACCCGCTCTTTGAGGGCGAGATGCATTCCCTGGGCACCGACCGAGCAGAAGGAAGGGGACTAGGTGACAGGGACGCAGGAGTCTGGGCCATCCCCGCCCTGGGCTAACCAGGGCGTGTCCCTGCCCGATTAGAGGACAACGAAAGGACAGACACCACAAGTTAGCGCAGGACGGTCCGTGACCAGTGGCTAACTGACGAATGAACCACAAATTCCATCTGAGTTCGAGGGGGCAGCAGCTCTTCCCCAGGTCCCCATCCGAGGAGGGAGCTCAAACCACGGGCCGTAAGGAGAGCCACCGCTGGCTGGCACTGAACAGCCACCCGCAAGATGAGACTGCAGAGCTCCCTCCAGGGTGCATGAAGGCCATTAGCCCTCAGATCCTCCTGCAAGACAACAATGATGCACCATCCGTGGCTAAAACAGCCACAGGAGAGGAAGAGGGCAAAGGAAGGGTGCGTGGGAGAGCGGTTGGGAGTCTCCATTCCGCCCTTATCTTGAAAGAAGCACAGAGCTCCTGTTCCCCAAACGGCAAACCTGGGACCGCTGTATAGTGTTAACTCCACCCCCGCCCAACACCCCGACAAAAAGGTAGAAAAGGGCCTCTCGGTCCTGCTTCCATAACATTCTGGCCAAACCAATCTGTAAACTTTCTGTGGGTGCACTGAAACTGTAATCTGAGCACAAACCTGAATATCAGGGGTGGCACCCAAAGGTGGGCCACCGCCAGGGCTCGGCAGTCAGAAGGGAGTGAGGCTGGGTTCGGGGGGTTGGTGTTCGGAGAGACCCAGTGCCGTGAGGAAGACTGAGCGGGCAGCGGGTGCCGGGAGAAACCCACCCTCAGGATGAAGCAGGAGATGGTGTCAGGCCCCAGGTCCTCGGTCCGTGGCCCAGGGTTACGCAGAAACAGCCCAGGGCCCCAGGAAACGCTGTGTGAGGTCTAGGGAGCCTCAGGGCAGGAATTCACAGGCCCCGGGAAAATACAACGCTTCGGAGGAGACTGGGGCCAACCCCCTTCCTCTGGACTGAGCTGACAGGACAGAGGTTAGGAGAAATCCGGAATGTGATGGGTTTGAGATGCCCGGAGTCACTGCAGAGATAACAGCCATTACGATAGTGGTGCCGCAAGTCAAGCCACATTCCATCTACGGCAGGACTGAGGTCCTGAAATACTTTCTGTCCGGGGCGGGGCCACGGAAGGAGCCGTGCGGGTTTCTGCCCGGAGACCCAACACAGCCGCAGCCCAGGTGGCCGGGGCTGAGGCGGCCGACAGTAGCTGATCGCAGCGTTCCCGGATGAGAGGCTGGAACACACACCTCGGAAATTACGAGTGAGATTCTGAAGAGTGAAAAATGTCCTTTGCTGCAATGGTCACTTGATCTCTTTCCGATTTTCTGCTTTATCTGTTTTGTTACCCAGACAAAATGTTCAATGTGAAAAATGAAATCATGGGTATTAGAAGAAAATATAGGGAATACTTAACTCCCCTTGGAGGGGAAAGTCCTTTCTCCAGGCATTAGTGAAAAAAACAAATCATAAGGATAAATATCAGATGGCATAAAAATGAAAAGTTTAGTGCAATTAAAGTGCCACCAGCACCACGAAAAGGCTCCGTACCCCAGATAAGATGTGTGCAACAAACGTGCAGCCGGTACTCCTGACACAGGGAGAGTGCTTGTGAATCAGTAAGGAGACCCTCAAACAGGTAAAAGGTAAGGGATCAAATACACGTCACGGAAGAATAAGGGCTACAGGCCAGTAAGCATGCGGACAGGTGTTCGGCCTCACTGGGAACTGACAGGGTACAGCTCAGACCCACAGAGATGCTCCAGTCCTCCAGGCGGCCAGGGGGGCTGTGGACCGCCGTGGGGGAGGGTGAGATGGAGCCGGCCCCCCTTCCCAGGAAGCGGTGTGAGAATGCCCGATCGAATGGTGGGGCTTCTCAGGTCCACATGAAGGACAAGAATCAGAGATGTGGACGATTTCTTTAAAGACACATTCATCCAAGTGGTATTCACAGTAACAAGACACAAGAACCTGAGTGCTATCATTAGGTAATAAAACACTAATTAGCCTTTACTGGTGTGGGGTTTTTGAAGAACTTCAATGCCATGGGAAAATGCTCACGACACATTACTAAGTGAAAAAGCACAGTATAAACACGACTTTATTTACGTTACGCAAAACACACACACGGCAAAAACACCGGAGGGAACAGGCCTGTGCGTGGCACTGGAAGTGTGAACTGACACAAGTCGGCATGAGTTGGCTTTTTCCTTTATGTGTATCCTTAAAAATTCTTCAGGAAACATGTGCCACTTGTATAGTAAAAAGTATTGTAAAATATTTTTTAACTACATGATAATGCCCTAGAGGTTGTTGCTTGGGAACAATGATGACTGAAGGAATATTTTTAAAAGAAAAAAAAATTATGTAGAGATCTCAACTCTCTGGTTTTTAACGTCCCAGAAACTGTCTGAAACATCCTGAAGAACTGTATTTGCTTTTAGGAGAGTAAAGTTTCCAAAACGCTCTCACAAGACCCACCTGCTGGAAATAAAACTCTCAGATGTGGATGAATGAGCATCCACGGCCCAGAGAATACTCACCTGGCACCGTGTTTTACTGTCCTTTTTCCATCACCCTCACACCCTCTCCCCCTCCATCCCCCCCACCCCACCCGACATCACCACAAACCCATCGCTCTGGGGCCTCAGGACCCGCGACTCGAGGAAGGTGTACTACGCCTTTTTCTTCTTCCTCCTCCTCCTCCTCCCCAGGAGTCTCAACAAAGACGAATCCCGAGCTTTCTAAGCAATGGATATATATTATTATCTTTCAGACTCAAAGCTGTTACCATGGTTATCACACTACCTGCTTTAAAGGAAAATATGACTCAGTAAAGTAATGCACTGTCTTTAGTTTCTCCCGCACTGGCTTTACATATAATTTCTCCTCCTCGTTTAGGATTGCGGCTAGAAGACAAAGGAAAGAGCCATGGAGCCGTTATTTGAGGAGTACCTAGGAAATCGCGGAACAATAGTGAAACCTTACTACTGGCTAAGCTTCTCTCTAGATTGCTCCAGTTGTCCTTACCATATTCGGACAGGGGAAGAAGCGCGAGTTCCCTACACAGAGTTCTATCAGATTTTTGGATTCCCTTATGGGCCAACACATCCTCACACCAAGCACCTCACGTTCTACGAGCTGAAAACTTCCAGCGGGAGCCTGGTGCAAAGGGGGCACGCCAGCAGTTGCACTGCGAACAACACTCACCCAGAATCGATGCTGTTTGAGACGCATGGGTACCTGGACGCGGCCGTCTACAACAACGACGGCATCAGGCACATCGTTCTGTACTCTAGCAGCTCCCCGTGCAACGAGGCTGACCACTGCTGTGTCAGCAAAATGTACAACTTCCTGACCGCGTATCCAGACGTCACTCTGAGCGTTTACTTCTCTCGGCTCTATCACACCGACACTGATTTTCCGGCCTCGGCGTGGAACCGTGAAGCTCTCCGGAGCCTGGCGAGTCTGTGGCCGAAGGTCACTCTGAGCCCAATCAGTGGTGGGATCTGGCACTTTCTCCTCGACAACTTTGTGAGCGGTGTTTTCGGATCCACTGTCTTCCAGCCCATTCTAACCAGGAGAGCGCTGGCTGACAGGCACAATGCGTATGAAATCGGCGCCATAACAGGGGTGAAACCTTATTTCACCGATGTTCTTTCCCAGACAGGAGAGGGCCAGAACGTGACCGCTCAGGCGGCTGCGGAGAGCTACACCTTCCACAGCATCTTTCCTGGACAGTCTCTTCCAGTGACAAGTGCACAGCCACAGCCCAGCCTGACACCAGACCTCAGGGTCCCCGTCGTCTTTGTGCTGGTGCCTTTCCGAGACCTACCCCCCATCCATGCCGGTCTCAACCCGTACAAGCCCAGGAATGTCGTCAGGCACTTGAACATGCCCCAGGTGCCATTCCGGGAAACCAAGGACCTCAGGAGGCCGGCCACCGCGATGTCAGTGGAGACAGCGGAACTCACAGACCAGTCTGCAAGTAACGAGGCAGACGGAAAGAAAAAGAAAAGCAAACGGAAAAAATAACATCGACATTCTGACACCATAAGACCAAACAAATTACCAGAGGACTTACACGATAACCAACAAAAATCTGGAAACTTTCTCTCTCAGGTGTGAGCCAAGGTGGCGATGAACTGATACACCAAAGGCAAAACCTGGATTATTTACCATCTCAACTGTCATAAAGCTATGCTATTCTAGGCCTCATCCAAAACGTTTCCATAAGCAACTTAATATCTTTCCTTTATTTTGAAAGTGGCAGGATCAAAGGGAGCCATTAGTACCTTGCCAATATTTTGGTGTGAAAAAGACACTGTCACCACTCAGGTCTGCTCATGTCATCTTTCCATTAAAAAGGCCTGTGGACTAAATGGCTTCCTAAACGGGTTTCGGCATAAAATTTTACTGTAAACTTGGAAAACAGCCTGAAGTTACTGGCATTGAGTGCTGTTTGCAAAAGCAAGTCAATGCTTTTCCACTAACTGTTCATTGTGGACAGAAGATTTTAGGCAGCCCATTTTTTTCTAAAGTGGTTCGAAATAGCTTCGTGTGGGGAAAAAGCTCTTCTGCTAATTGAGCAGATACAGCTACGAAAATCGATGTTTGAAATGCAGCCACCTGCTCGGCATGATCTCTCCCAGCCCAGGCCTCTCCTGCCTGAGCGGACGGCAGTGGCAGCGAGGGTGGCACGTGCGACTCTCCGGAGGCTCCTTCCGCCTCGTGCCGGAGAGACCCAAGCCACTCTCGCTGGCTCTCAAGTCTCCTCCCCTGCCTTCCTGTGGCCCCGGCTCATCCGCAACATTGTAAGTTCCTATGGGTCCGGTACTGTCTCCTTTCTTTAGTTTCCCTATAGGATCTGGCACAATATCTGGGCAAAATACGGGTGGCAAGGCTGTGAATCTACGCCTCGAAACTACCAGTCACTGCTCCCCGCCATTCTTCTCCATTCTAGCCAGGTGGCCACGTAGCTGTCCTGCCGCGGACACATTTTTTGGTGGTTGTCAGCGTCCGCTCTTCCTTCTGAGATGGCCCCCAGTGCATACCGGTAATTTGTTTTACTTCCTTTTTTCTGAGCACTTTTTTTCCCACCAAGGCATATCTATACCTTCTCTTAAAGCCTTGTTCCAAACACACTTCCTAGAAAGTGCCCTTTGACTAACCCTCTGAGCCTGTACATTACACCGCTTCATTCACACTTGCTGACTCACTTTCTTCTTAAAAGAAAAATGTTTAAAATGGAAATTTCTGTTGATTACAAGTCAATAAAAATGTTAAAAGAAACGTCTATTGTTAACCTGAGACTTCTATAAAATTATTGGAATTGTGTTTTGGGTATACAGTGATTATTATTTAAAGAGGTACTTGTGAAGTTTATGAAATCATAAAATCACATCTACGATTTGGGATATACAAGTTAAAAGGAATCCAGCGTGGCCAGTTGGGCATCTCCGATCACTGTAAGAGCAGATCCAGGTGGGTGACTTGGATAAGGTGTCAGCACATCTGGGAAGCTCGGGAGCCTGCGCTAAAGCTTCTTGCCAGACGGGTGGTGACACCCCAGCAGGAAGGACCCACCTACCTTGTGGGCTCCTCAAAAAAAAAAAGTAGACGCAATTAGTTGCTATGAAACCTATCTCCAAAGTCATCAAGAAGACCACAGAACCAATCTGGCTACAAAGGATCCAGATCGGACATAGGCTGAAATGTGTGATGAATTTGTATTTCAAATGTGACCCTGGATACCAATGGTATATAACAAAGGGAGAGGTGTTGCCAGAACTATAGAAAAGTGCTTTGGGCAGTTAAATTCTTGTACTGGGTAGTTCACACTGGGGCTAGGAAGAAGAGTGTTACTGACAGGTCATGACCCTAGGCCAACGCAGTCAAGGCTTAGACAGCAGACTAGGAGAGAGCAGAAAGGCAGATGGCCCCAGGTAAGTACCGCTGCCTTATCTGAAAAGCAAGGTGCATGCAAGATCACCTTGAAGGTTCCTTTGAGCTCTATCTGCTTAAATCAGCACTCGGAGCAGTAGTTCCAGGGAGTGAGCTCGTACAGTCAACAACAGGGTCTTCTGACTCACCTCACACGGGTTCTTGGTTGAGTCAGACTGAGCCAGGGATCTAGGGAAGGGTAGAAGTTGGAACGCTCCACCTCGCTTCAGCAAACTGGAAGTGGTGATCTGGAAGAACTACCACTGTTGCCACGTGCATGGAAATTCCAGTAAAGAAAATATAAGCCAATAAATGAAAGCAGCTGGTGGGTTCGGTGATCTAAAAAAGGCAGGGAGGTATATCCCAAGAAACTGATGAGGGTGGGGGATGGGAGCATCACCTTCGTCAGTCTACCATGGTCCAGGGTTAGACTCTCAGCTTTGTGAGTTCAACGACTACTTAGTCAATACAGAGGGAGCGGGCTTATTGATCAGGAGCAGACCTGGGTTAACAGAGCTCCCAAGGCTGATGTGTAAAAGCAGAAAGCTAACACAACTGACTTCCAGTGAGATTTACAACTGGCTGTGCACCCAGACAGTCCAGTTGTCCAGCTGACCAGCAATGCCGTGTGGATAAACCACATGAGAAGCCAAACTAGAGTCAGAAGTGTCCTTTGTGCGTTAGAGGAGCTCATTATGTGATTCAGGTGTTTAGTGCCAACAGACTCTGCTTGCCCAGGATGGACATCTGCCACTTGAAATTCAATGGCGTGACATACACAAGGGCACCTGTCCCCTGGACAGGGTTTAGGAGGCCCAAGGGTGTTTCATCAAGCTACACTTCAGTTCTGCTGGCCTCTCTTTAAACTGTTGTCACAGTTTTCTGATTCTTTTTTGATTCATAGTTTTATGACTCTTTTTTGATTCATAGTACATACAAACCAAAATGTTTAACTCACAAAATGAGACGTTATTCATCTTATTTCCAAGTAAGGAAAGCTACATGGTAACCTATACTAATTAGAAATAATATTACTACCTAACATTTACTAAGAGCTACATGTCAAGTACTTTTCTAAGTACTTGTATTTCTAAGTACATGTATTAACTCGCTTAATCCTCCCAATCATCCTATTAGGTAAGTATTTCAAATATGAACTGGATATCAGTGGTGGATACCAGTGGTATATTAGAAAGAGCAAAGCGTTGCCAGAACTATAGGAAAGAAAAGCATCTGAGCAGTTACATTTTTTGCACTGGCCGGTTAAGACTGGGGCTAGGACGAAGAATGTAGGCCGGTCATGAGTCCAGGCCAATATGGCCCCTCCTTAAATGAGAGGCTGTTAAGAAAGCACAAAGATACGATACATGGCCCCAGGCAAGCAGTTTCTGTTTACTCCTCTGAAAAACAAGGGGCATGAGAACATCCTCTTTAAGGTTCCTTTCAGCTCTATTTGCCTACATCGGAGCAGGAGTTCCACAGAGTGATGGAAACACAAGCTTCAGAATCTGGCAGTCCTAATTCCGTATCATTCTGCTACTTGCCAGCCGAGTATTATTGGCTGAGGTACCTAATCTCTCGGAGCCTTAATTTTCTCATCTATGAAATGGGAACACTAATTCCTAAGCCGTAGAGCTACTCATTGAATAATGTAAGCATAGTAAAGAGCTTATTAACCAAGTGTCTAACAAACAACAAACACTCATCAAGTGGTTGCTATTATTGAAAAAATATTAATAGGATGATAGATAGTAGAAAAGGATAGGAATTGCGAAATCTTTAAAATTCTATCAAAACTGTAAGTCTGAGATGACTATTTTCTGTAAGAAGTAAAATTATATTTGTAGAATTTGCGACAATCAGGTTAGGAGGAGAAAAAATGCTGATTTTAATATTTTGCTTAATAGTCAATAGTGGCAATGAAAAAAGTCATATGGCCATGGTCACGGAAGAAACTAAAATAATTGTAAGAGTATATATTTTTTGCAACTTCTTGCCAATAAGTTGAAAATCTAGATGAAATACATAATTTACTAGGAAAATATAAATTCTAAAATTGATTCAAAAAGAGAAAGAAAACCAGCAAATCAATAACTACAAAAGATAAGTAGGCCCAAAGATCTGCCTTTAAGAATATTAGCAAGCCTAGATATTTTGTAAGCACAATCTACAATTTTCAAAGAAAAAATACCATGGCAACTTAGTATTATTCAAAATATTTCAGAGCATAGAGTTAAAAAAAGGTGGAGATCTTCTCAATTCATCTTACAAAGCTAGACTAACAATAATAGCAAAACCAGATAAAGACACCACAAAGAAATAAAACTATGAACCAATCTGATTTATAGATTCTGAAATCATATAAACAAAATAAACACTAATCAAATCTAGCAAGCTATTAAAATAGTAACCAAGTAGAGTTTATTCTAGCAATGTGAGAATGGTTCAGTGCAGAAAAATATATAAATATAATTCATTACATTCATAAATTAAAGAATCAAAAACTACGTGATTTTTATCATTAGCTCCCCACAAAAAGCATTTGATAATTTCAGCCATCATGCCTAAAGCTCATAAAGCAAGAGAAAACATAAGCTGGTCAAATACCAAAAACATTTCCATTAAAATAGAAACAAAGAAGAGAAGCATACTACCACCCAATTTTTTAACAGTGTTTTGAGAGCCTAGCTAATGCAACAAGATAAGAAAATTAAATCTGATATTAATATTGGAGAAGATGTAAGTTATCATCTCAAAAATTATGTTTGTATACTCTGACAAGAAATGTAACCTTAAAACTGTTAGCATTAATAACAGACCCCAGAATGTAAAAGAATATGGACGAAATACATGTTTAAATCCATAGCTTCTGTTTATATAATCACAAACAGGTAAAAAGTTATAGAAAACTTATAGAAACATTTCTGTGTGTCACAAAAATGTTTAACACACAGGGTTTATTCTTTCTTTCTTTCATTTAGCACTAAAATTTTTTCCCAAGAGTACAAATTTAAATTTTTAGTCTTTGAAGTACTAATACATAAAGAAATAAAGGTCTTATTGTAAAATAGTTGATCCTATTACTCTTCTTCAATGTGTGATCATAAAATTATGTAAGGCTAAAATTAATCACAAAGAAAAACCCAAGTTTTGAAGGTAGTGGTTTCAACACAGAAGCAGTTCATTTGGATATTAAGTAAAAACATTTTACCATAATACAGTCTGTGGGTAACATGCTAACAACTCTCTTTCTATTGTAGTAATTACGTTTCTAGAGAACAATGAAATTAAATCATCATGACCAGAACTGAAATGTATTTTATATTTATAACACATAATACTGAGTTCACTGCCATTTCAGAAAATAATCCTGCCCCAGTGCAAGACCCAAGGTCTCAGTTTGTGAAGTATTTAGTGGCAGGTCTGGGGAAAAGCAGGGCACTGGAAGTAGAGTGCTTGGCTTAAAACATAGGGAAGGAAAACCTATTACAGGATAGCTTTATCAAAACCCTTTCTGACTAAATGCTCTTTGCATTCCCACAGAAGACAAGAAGCTACCCATCATGCAGCATTAACCTCAAGAAAGTTCAGACCCAGTTGTACTTTCATAGTGAATCAAATCAGGTTATTTGCACAATGAATCAAAAGTGCTAAAACCTTACGGATCCTTTATTTCAGGGATAAGCATTTCTTTGGAAAATTAAAACAGGGAGAATAATATTACCTCAAATGAATGGAGTACCATGGTTAACATTAGCTAGTTGTAACTTGCGAGAAAGTGGAATAATGCGTATTTTCTAATTGAAACATAATCAAGGACAGGTCTCTTCACGCACAGAAATGTTTTACTGAATTTACTGGTGTGACACTGGCTAACAGGATCTCATAGGTGTCAATCAAGTACATGTCTCTGTGGTACTAGACCTGCATGCTGCACTGGGTGCCCACCACCTACAACCAAACCACCTCCCCTAACACTCTATAGAGGTAGTGAATGAGTTCATCAAAAAATACGCAGTCTCTACATGAGTCCAAAATTATTTTATCAGGTTATTAGTTCATTAAATAGAAATGGTGAGTTACCTACTATGTACAAGGTACTTATGGTAAGACAATAATACTGCATTGGAAAGCCATGTTTTGGGCATTATGACACCTCAAACGTAATGTGCATTGTGTGGCTGAGAATTAATTCATTGTAGGTAACACACTGAACATACAGAGCAAAATTCTGAGCAATCAAAAGCAATTACACCCCTGAGCAGCTCAATTTTTTTAAAATTTCCCTCAGTATTCCCTTAAGTTGACTTCTACTCAGGGATCCTTTCTCAGTTCTGAAATGAGACAATAAAGGAATTCCCTCAGTAAGACCTAATACAAAAGAATAGGAATGTAAGAGAAGGGATGTATTAGCTCTTGAATCCTTGTTTCCATTTGTTCTCAATAGTGCTTCTAACGTTCAATTTTCTCTTCAAAAGAAAATTTGATTTTGAAGAACAAAATGTACAATCCTCTGTAACATCCAAACAAGTATATTGTTTAGTTCTTACTAAAGTTAGCAAAAAACTGAAACAAAAAATATTTTAAAATCTTTAGTCTTAGTTATATAATGCCATTCACCATAGTAATGATCTGATACTTTGGTATAAGAGTTTTTAAAATAAAGACTACCAACAGGTAGAAAATTTTCCTTTGCTGCCTTAAGACAGTCCTTGGAGAAGTTTTTACCAGCGTGTTTATTCGTAACTTAAATGTTAATTTAAAGAAATATCCCCTGGCTGTCGTAGCTCAGTGGATTGAGTGTGGGCTGTGAACCAAAGTGTTGCAGGTTCGATTCCCAGTCAGGGTACATGCCTGGGTTGTAGGCCATCGTGCCCAGCAACCACACATTGATGTTTCTCTCTCTCTCTCTTTCTCCCTCCCTTCCCTCTCTAAAAATAAATAAATAAAATCTTAAAAAAAAATAAAAAACAAGAAATGTCACTTCATCACCTAAATGATACAACTTTTGGAAGGGTAACTTAATTGGGAAAAGAAAAATGCTGTGTTGCTTCTTTCTCCCAAGAAAACAAAGATGAATTCCTGAAGGTAATTCTGAATTCTCTCACTGTCTCTCTGTCTCTGTTTCTGCCTCTCATCTCTGTCTCTCTTTCTATATATACACACATACAAACATGTATGTATGTATGTATGCATATATGTCCCACAAATATTTGATTTTGAGATCTTTTTTCCCTCTTTTTACTGGTTCATTATTGTCAATGTGTTTCTCCAACTGTCATGCCTTTCCCACTGTATTCATTCACCAAGGAATAATTGAGTACCTGAATGGGTTGAGTACCTTCCAGACCCAAAAGGAAGACACAAAAGAAATACATGACAGCCTCGAACTCCAGAATCTTCCCTTCTCTTCCAGGGGACAAGGTAAAACACAATACAGCACAAAGTAATTCATATGATTAGTGCCAAAATCAATGTCCAGGCAGCATGCATTGCACATTTATGTTGAATTTTAGAGCTTCAAAACACTACCTGAGTCTAATGCTCAGAACAATCTTGTTGAGTACACATTATTAACCCCACTTTAGCAGTGAGGAACCTGAGATCCAGAATTGGGAGTGGCATGCCTCAACCAAATAGATTGAGTGGAAGAGTCCAAACTCAAGCCAGGATTTACTCAGTACAAGCCCAGAGCCGTTTTCAATAACAGCACAGGAAACCAGGAATGGGAATACTTAACAGGGCAACCGCCGGCCTTCTGCTAGAGGTGAAATTAAACCAGATCTCATAGGATGACAGGAAAACATAAAGCCGTCTGAGTGTCCAGCCAAATGTCCAAGTTCATCTTATTCTGAAAATATTTTACTTCAGTGTTATACTCACAGCACAACTGCCATTTCTTCCGTTATAGTGCCTTTCCCTCTTCACTAAGAGCTATGCTCTCAGAAATGGGGATATCAAATAAAATAAAAAGCTGGCCTGGAGGGATCACATACATCTTAAATCACAAATATCAATCTTAAGGGTCTGGTCGTCCACTAATTCTCACACATTTTGCTTCCTCTCAGCAGCGGAGAACGTAACTCGCCCCTACTGTAGCTTCTCTGGCACTCTTGCCCCAAATAACCACTTGTTTAAAATGTCAGCGATGACCCTACCCCAAATCCCACAGGTTCACCCCAGCTTTGTCCTCCGACCCGGCCTCTGCCCAGACACCTCCCCCTCCCTCCCGACGGATGTGATACCTAGTTCGGGCTCCGCAGGTGCCGTCGCGGTGCTGTCACACAGCACTGACAGATAAGATGCGACCTTTCGATTCTGTCCTTGGGGATCTCCCGCTGGCCGCGCTGCGTCGTTCCAACCCCTGGAAAGGGGCTCCCGGCTCGGGCACGCAGCCACGAGCAGAACGCCTTCCGAAGCAATGTCTCCGACAAGTGGAACGATGCTGGGCGCCCGGCAGTGCATCACTCCGCCCCATACTCCTGCCAACTGCAGGGGACTTGGTCCGACAACCAGTCCATCCCACCTCACACGCAAGCCCGGCCCAGCCGGACCTTACGCAGGACCCCGATGACAGGTCGTTGGCAGCGGCAGTGAAAGCAAAAACCAAGGCCAACCGCCTCCAATGTCCATCGCAGCCAACCTAAGACCCCCGAGACTGGACCGCAGAGAAGCGTTTCTATGGAAACCCCCAGGGGTCACGTGGCTAGGCCGGGCGACCAATTGCCTTTTACCGCTGCTGGCGACCGCGCTTTGTGCCCTCCTCTGCCCCGCCCCCGCCTCCTTAGCTCCGCCCCGCCCCTTTCCTGCAGAGAGTCCGCGCCTGCGCACTGCGTCCAGCGCGCTCCCCACTTCGCGCGCGCGCTCCCCCGGGAGCGCTAGGGCGGCGTGGGAGGCTTGAACACTGCAAGCACCTCAGGAGGAAGGACTGTGGCCAGCGCGCAGGCCCAGAACCGCCCGAGCCGGGGCTGCCGGCGACGCCCCAGAGCGGAAGAGGGAAGTGAAGGCACCAAGCTTCGGGTTCCTGCCGGGCTGTGCTCGCTGAGCGAGAAGCAGCACCAAAAGGAGGCCTTTGCCACCGCTCCGGATCGGGGATGTCGAAGAACACGGTGTCGTCGGCCCGGTTCCGGAAGGTGGACGTGGATGAGTACGACGAGAACAAGTTCGTGGACGAGGAAGATGGGGGCGACGGGCAGGCCGGGCCCGACGAGGGCGAGGTGGACTCCTGCCTGCGGCAATATCCTTGCATTCCCCTGCGTCCCCACGCTGCCAGACCTGGCCCTCCCCCCCGGGACCCCGCGCCTGCAGGGTGTGAGGGGGCGGTCCCTCCCGGGGGACTGGCGCGGAGCTTCCCGCGGGGGGCCGGCGGCTTCAACCTGTGTCTTTGGGGTCCCCCATTCCGAGGTGACAGGGCTCTCTGATTCTCACTGGGGCGCCCCGAGACCCCAGGGGCCCGCCCTCGGGTACCACCTCTGCCAGCGCACCTTCCACGCCCCGCGATTCCTCAGGTTGCGCCTGGAGTCCTGCCTCCCGGACACTGGCTCTGCCGGCCGCGCCCCGGCGGCGCTGGGAAGGCACCTGGGCTGATCGGGACTGATCCGGGCGCTGAAGTTTTCCTCCCTGAACGCTGTTTACTGGGGTCACATCAGCTCCAGGCATTTCTGTCGGGCAGGAATGGGCATCTTTCTTTAGTGATTGTGTGTTTGTTGTGATGGTTTGGTTTTGGTAGCCTTAGGACTGTTTATTCTTTGCCAGGAGAGATGGGGTGGTTTGCTTAGTGAGACTCTATCCTTTCAGCCTGGGGGCTTTTTTTTTTAAGGTGTTTGACTAGCAGTTGCACAGAATTTGTTAACCAGGGAAAGGGCGTGAGTACAAACTGCCCAAACTCCGAGAAGAAAGCTTGGGGGCTTTACCTCCTGAGCCAGGGAGGCTAGAAAGAAGACAATGCAAGTGGAGAGTCCCTGGAAATATTTCAATAAACCCCAAAGAATAAAATAGAAAAAGATTAGCCATTTGTGCAAAGCAGAACCATTTTTATAAGTCTGAAATCATTACCATTTGAGTTAAAATGTGGCTGCCAGTTCCTGGGTTTTGTTTTTGCATACTTGAATATTCATAAGTGAACATTAGCATCAGATCTTTTTTAGAGAAATGTAAATGTTGCAATAAGCAAAGCTGTAGTTTTAGATTCTCAATTACTGAATCCACTCATTTCTAATTATTCTTGAGTGTATTCATAAGGAAGGCTTTGTGGACCCTCCTCATCAATGTCCTATTAAATTATAATGGGGAAATGGATGAGTGACAATATTTGGTAGGAGCTATATTTGGTCTTAAAGGCACCTAAAATACACCCTTAAACATTTACCAACATACAGATGTTTCTTTGATTCCCACAACTTTCACAATCTGCTGTTGCTATTTTGAATTATTTTACTACTTCAATGTTTGGGGTCTTAAAAACAAGCCAGTGTACAAAAGGCCTGCTTCTCTAGAAGTTTATTAAACCCTGAAAATAACAGCTTACCACCAACCATAGGGGGTTTTTTTTGCTTCAGGGAATAAGTGCTGAACATTATTCTTGTCCAAAAACACTCTTTGTGATGGAGGAATGATGTTCATGAAGCTAACTTATTCTAGATGATACGAGATGGCTCCTCGGTGCTGCTGCTGCGCCCACAGAGTGGGTCTGCTTGCACAGTTACTGTCTCTTCGACTCTGGTGATGAGCAGGAAAGGCAAACGCTAGTCAGGCCCCACAGATGGAGGAACAAGCGAGCTTTGTGTGGTTTTCCTTTTAGGGGAATGGCTGTACATTCTGACAGTCTGATTGGCCTTCCGTGTTTCATACATGCCAACCCACTGGTGCTCTCAAAGGGAAACTAAATTGAGTAGGTATGGCCTAAGATGGTTTGAATAATCTTTATGAAGTACGGGAGAAAATATCCAAAACGGAAAGTTAAGTTGTCCCCTAAGAGTCACTGAGTTACATGTTCTATAATGCCTCTTTTCATCAGTATTGAGAGGTTACTAATGTACTGTGTATCATTCAGATTAGTAATCTACTAGCATTTCAATTCATATAGAATATAATTGTAGCAAAAATTTGATCTTTTATTTTTCCAGTTAGAAGCACATAAAAAAACATGCTCTGGTTGAGGGTAGGCTCTTTCATTTTGGGTCCTAAAAATTCTGATACATATTTTAGAGGGTTTTTTTAAATAAATATCCATTAATAATGTTTCCACATGTGTCTTACTAGAAAATGAGATGTTAGCAAGGTGTTCATTCGATCATTAGAACCAAGGAGGGAAATGGTCTTTATTCTTAAAAAAAATAATAATAGAATGTTCTTTTTTGTGTTTAGTGGTTTATCTTTGGTTGACATACTGGAAACCAACATGTTGAATTTTCCGATACTGAACATAGTGACCACAGTGGCGTTTCTTTCTGAGCATAAAGTGAAGCCTTAAGAATCAGTGGTTCCTGGTAGTTACAGTGCTTTCCCGAGGGCTGCGCTTTGCTGCTTCCCCCTTAACCTCCATCACAGGAAACATGACCGCCGCCCTACAGGCCGCGCTGAAAAACCCCCCCATCAACACCAAGAGTCAGGCGGTGAAGGTGAGTCCCAGCCAACAGCCAGTCTCCACTGATATCGTAGCGTTCTCACCCAAACCCTCTGTGGTGCTACCCGGCCGGCAAGTATTTGAACTGTTTACTTTCCTATGAGTATTTTTTTTTAAATAAGGAATTCTATAACCTGCTTTTTCAGTTGTAGAGCAGTGCACATGAACATCTTTCCTTGGCCAAAAGTTCATTTCTATAACATCTTTTTTTAATGGCTGCATATAGATACACTGCAGTTCATGTATAAACTAAATCTCCTTTTGTCATAAACAGCACGGAAGCGAACAATTTTTGGTAAATTACTCATTTCCTTTGCATAAATCCCTAGAAGTGAACCACTGGATTTTAGAATGCACATTTTTAAGGCTTTTGATACAAGTGGTATTGCCAAATTGCCCTTCTGAAAAGCTGTATGAGTTACCTTCCCTGGAACAGCTTTTCACTGATTTCAAAGAACCTGTTTACTTCGGTATTTTCTTGTTTCAAAAGCAGCCTAGAGCACTGGCCCCGCTCCCCGTGGCTATCCATACACCCCGGGAGCCCCAGGGTCTCCTTAGTTGAATGGTGGTAATGACTGGGTTAAGTGCACAATAATTATCCAGGCTCTATAATTTATAAGGGGAAAAATTTCTTGGTTTTTAAAAGTCATGAGGACCATCATGAACATTTTCATTGTACCACCTTCTGCTTTTGTATGAGTGGTTTTTAATCACAGGGTTGGGGGTGCGGTTTAGCTCTGGAGGGGGGGATACCTTCTCAATTGGTCATGCACAGTCCTCAGACTGAAGGTGACGGTAGGAGGTAGAAACACTCTGTAAAATCCTGGCCAGTAATTATGCTGGAAGTATTACTTTCTCTTGAGTAGAAGGGGAAATGAATTATTGAAAGGGCAAATTTAGTGTTCTCTTTGCTTGGCTTAATGAGTAAAAAGTAACTTTACTGTTAGTGTTTTATCAAAAAAAGATCATTATAAATGAAGGTCACTTTATCTTAACATCCCATTGTCTCTTGACTATACACATGAAACTTTAAGTTGTATTAAGTTATTTCAGAAGGATAGTTCAAAGAACAGTTTTTAAAATCTGGATTTAATCAATTGGTAAATGATCACATATGCCTGTAAGCAAATCCTTTCAGCTCTACCTTCAGATATGTCGAGGACCTGTCCACTTTTGTCCACCTCCTCTGCTACCGTGGTAGCCAGATCCAGCCTGTGGCATTGCAGTAACTTCCTAACTGGTCTCCCTGCTTCTACCTTGTCCCCCGCACCACCGCCCCCCAGCCCCGCTGCTGCTGCTCCGCGACACGCAGCCACGTGACCCTGCGCAGCTGTAAAGCAGGTTATGTCACTGTTCTTGTCAAATCTTCCAACACCATAAGGCCGAAGTCCCCACAGCAGCCTGCGGGGCTCCCATGCTCCCACGGCCTGTCTCCCTGCCGCCACTCCCACTGTCTCTTCGGCTCTCCCCCGGAACTGTGCGCCAGCCACCTCGGGTCTGTGTGCCCACCCTTGAACACACACACAGCCCTCGCTCCTTCCTTTCTCTGGAGGACTTTCCTCGGCATCCCCAAGGTCTCCTGTTTCGTGTCCTTTGAGTCTTTACTCTTCCTCAGTGTGGCCTTTGCAAAACTCGAACCCCCCCACACACACACATACACACACATCGCAATGTTCTGTCATTGGTTCACCCTCAGGACCGGGCAGGCAGCATCGTGCTGAAGGTGCTCATCTCCTTTAAAGCCAATGACATTGAGAAGGCGGTGCAGTCCTTGGACAAGAACGGCGTGGACCTCCTGATGAAGTACATCTACAAGGGCTTCGAGAGCCCCTCCGACAACAGCAGCGCCGTGCTGCTGCAGTGGCACGAAAAGGTGAGCCGAGGGCCGCAGGTCTGTGTGACCGGCCCTTCGCAGTCCAGCAGGACAAAGACGACGCCTCTTACGTAATCACTTTGCCTGCTCGGTTAACATCTTTGTTATTACAAATAAATGCATGAAAGTGAAAGTCGAAATTATGCTTACTAGCCTTGGTCTTGAGATTGTGATTGGCAGCATTTTTGTCTAATGATTATGGTTTAGTGAACATAATCTTGAGCTTGGAACTAAATCAAATCTTTGAAAAGAAAAGAAATAATAGAGGTCAAGAATTCTTTAACAATGGCCAAAGGTAAAAACAGCCCAAGCACCCAGAGATAGATGAGCAGACAAACAAAATGCGGAACATACATATAGTGGAACAAAATAGAAATTGTTTCATCCCAAAAAGGAAGTTCCGATATATGCTACCACATGAATGAATCTGAAAACATTATGCAAAGTGAAATAAGCCAGATACAATGAGACAAGTACTGTGTGATCCCGCTTGTGTGGAATATTTAGGATAGGCCAATTCATAAAGACAGAGTGTAGGTCAGAGGTTACCAGGGGAAGGGGAGAGGGAGAATAGTTAATCCTTAATAGCACCGAGTTTCTGTTTGGGTGACTGGAAACAGGTAGCGGTGATGTCTGTACCATATTGTGAATATAATTAGTGCCACTGAATTTTAAGAATGAACATGTACGAATGGTTAAAAGTGGCATGCTTTGTGTTACTTTCTAACATCTTACCATTCCCAAAACTCAGTTTTTCGGAAGCTGTTGTCTGTGTGTCTGAGTGAAAATACACACGCGTAAGATAAACACACTGTTCAGCCTCGGCCAGGCCACTTTCCCCCTCACACACTATCAAACGAAAGCGCCAGTATTGATGGGCAGGGCGACCCTAACACCCATTTCCCCGAGTTTAGACCTGGTTGTTTCGGCGTCACTGCGAACAGTTCCCTGTGGCCCCGTGCACCCGTGTGCAGGATGATTTCTGTGGCCATCCCGTGGAACTCTCTCCGTTTGCGGGGCCCTGCGCTATTGTGTTTCAGTTAATCCGCACAGCAGCTCTCCGAGGCGTGTAAACCTCCTCGTCCTCCTCAGCTTACAGAAGGAGAGCCAGCGTCAGAACCTGCGTGACCTAGTTCCCGCCCAGCCTCAGGATCCCGGCAGACACCGGGAGGGGAGCTGATGCTGTTCCTGATGGTGGGTGGGGAGATCGAGGCACAGGTCTGCTCTCCATTTCTTCTAACGTCAGTCACCAGTGCTTTGCCAGTCTTACCTCCTGAGTGCTTCCCAGTCGTCCCCCCAGACCCATCTTCAGTGCAACGGAGGGGGGCAGCATCTTTCCTGGTCTGTGTGTCGCTTCCCAGACTGGCCCCCCCGGTTACCGGTTTCACCTCGCTCGGGTCCGTTCTCTGCCCAGTCACCAGAATGCCCCTGAGAGCCCAGGGCCACCCCTGGGCAGAATCACTGGAAGAAGGAAGTCCAGCCCCGCAAGTCCAGCCTCACGTCCCGTGTTGTTCTCCTCCTGCTCCAGCCAGACCTGCCTTTTCCCGCAACGCGCTCACTGCCTCGCACTCTCGCACTGCTGCACCTTGCTCTTCTCTCCGCCCCCGCGTCTCCTTACCCTTTATGTCAGTCTGTCACCGGCTCGCCCATTTAGTGTATTGTTTTCTCCAGGCAGCCTTACCTGACCATTCCACCCTTCTCTCTACCCTCAAGCTAGGTATGTGCCTTCCTCGGTGCTTTTATAGCCCCCAAAGCATAGCTCTGTCACTTCATACAGTGTGGTGTGGTGTAGTATACTATAGTAATGTGTGTGTGTGTGTGTGTGTGTGTGTGTGTGTGTGTGTCTTCCCAGTAGACCAGACGGTGCTGTACATACTTTTGCACCCCCGGCATCTAGCACAGTACCCAGTGCACAAAGGTATTCAGTAAGTGTTCTTTGAACACAAGGTAACTATAGCTTCAAATTTCTACTTAGTCATGACTTCCAGTTTTTCACAGTAAAGCAAAAGTTCTGAAGGTCTTAGCTATTCAATAATAACGTTTAGCTTGGGAGAAAAAAATCAGACAGAGACTGGCTGACTCAATAGGACTCAGGTTGGTTTTTCCCAGTTTGGCTTCCTCCTGACTGCTGAGAGTAAGAGCAGAATCCATGCCCTGCATGTGCGTGCGAGCCCCTGTTTAAGGCCAGAGCTTTATGCCCTGGACCCTGAGAACAGCATACTGTCCGGTATTAGTGTCTCACCAGGAGGTAAGCGCACGGGTCAGGAGCCCCAGAGGTTTTGTTTATCACTCTTCCCCAGGGCCAGGCACAGCGCCTGGTGCATAAGAGGTGCTTGAGAACTATCTGTGAAAAATACTGAGTTCAGAAATCAGTAACTGCGCACAACCTTCTTTAAGAAAACTGTTTTCGTTGGTATGAGAATTGGTTCTTTGCAATCCCGTCAACATCTGCCTTTGGTCTGCTTCCAGGCGCTCGCCGCAGGAGGAGTGGGGTCCATCGTCCGCGTGCTGACCGCCAGGAAAACCGTGTAGTCCAGCGGGAACTGGATCGCTCCTGCGGGTGTGGGAGTTGCTGGTACAAAGACCAAAACAACCAAATGCCACCGCGGCCCTGTGGGCAGCATCTGTCTCTCTCAGCTTTGCCTTCTCGCTTCCTCTCTCATGTCTATACAGAAGAAAATTCCATGTCCGTTTTCCTTCCATGAAACCCGGGATGCTATAGAGGGAATTCTCCAGCAGGAGTGCTTCGTGCTCTCAGAGCTGTTTCAGAGATACATATACCGGTGTGTATAGAGCCTAATCCACATTCAACTTTAATTGTGCAATTTTTAACCCCTGTTGGCTGGTGGGTTCTTGTTTTTTCTGTTTTTTTGTGTGTTTTGGTTTTGTTTTTGACTAATAGTGATCAATTTGATGAGCATTTGATGCCAATTTCCTAACTCATTGCTAGCCAGGAAATGATTCTTATGAAAAATATGTTCGAGAGACTGGCAGTTCTTAACATTGCAAAACTGGACCTTACTCCCCTTATTTAAGCAAAATGTGTCTCTGGAACCAGTGGCAGGCGAAGGCCACTCCCAGGCTCCCGCGGCGCCCCCGCCTGCCTCCAGCGGAAGTCTGCTGCTTCCCCTCGGCATCCAACGATCATGGCCTCTCGATTCCTTTGTGGTCACCAGGGTCCAGAGCAAGGGGTCTTGCTCTACACAAATGTATCTATTAAATACCAGAGCCTGTTGGGTGTGAGCGTCAAACTTGGGTCCCGATAGCACAGCCCTGTCTGGGAAGGCTACTCCGTGTCAGAAAGGACATGGACACTGTGGTGCAGCTCCAACTCTGGGCAGCCTCTGAATGAAACGCTCTTTTCCTTAGAATTCAAGCGGCTGCCTTAGACATTACGAGGTGTCTCACATGCCCTGCAAATGTCTTCAGTGTCCTTCGGGGTCATTGGGATCTCAAAAGATTTGGCTCAGACCCAAACACACATCCTGTATTTTCGCTCAGTGTTTTTTAAGAGAAGAAAATGCCACACAGCAAAAAGTGTTTACTTTGTTGTGGACCAACCAAATCGGTTCTCAGAAAAATGACCGGTGCTTACAGAGTTGTTCTCCAGTAGCTCCAAAACAGACCGCCCGAGCGCGCGCGACCGTGCCACCGGGAGGGAACCCAGCCTGTGTTTAGCGTCTACATGGCACACCAGTTTCACAATCACCGGCTCACGCGAAAACTGGTGCGGAAATCCTATAAACTCTTGGCTGTTTTTGATACCTGCCTTTTGTTATGTAAAAGTGATAAAGTTCCAAAAATAAAATGTCAGTGTTGAATAATTTATTTTTCTAGCCTTTGCTTTAGTGCTCGTTGAGTGTGTAGTTATCGAAGAGGAAAGATTTCCTCTTTCGCCACCAGGTTACTGCACTCTCTCACACACAGATGAGAGCTAGTCCGGTGCGGCCGGTGTCTAAAACCACCTTATTCAAACCTCAGAGGGTAGAGAAGCGGGGAGGCCAGGAGTGACGCCCGAGCCCTTTGGAGCGATTCCATCGCGCCCCCTGGTGCCAGGTGACGGAACACCCCCACCGTCACTGCCCAGAGACCTAGACTAGGATGCACAGAGTGGCCCAGCAGCCACAGCCACCTCACCTCCAGCTTCCACACTCGTCCTGACACCGCAGATCTGCTTCTCCTCACCGGCCCGCAGCCGCCTGTCTGCTTTCCCTCGGCGCCTGACTCCTGCCTTCAAGCTCTGGAACCCCGCAGGCAGCTCAGAGGGCGCCGAGTGAAGACACACTAAGCAGTAGGCGTTAGAGGTCATCACGGCACCACCGCTCACTAACTGTAAAATGAAAACAAAGTGATACTGCGATACTTTTTCGGGAGATCCTCCTTAACAATACTTTCGAGACTAGTGTTGGGGGAAATTCTGGAGTTTTACATTTTATAGTCACAAAACATGGGTGTACTCAAAATCTGCCAGTCAGCATTACTCAGGGGAAGTAGTAAAAACAGCTAGCAATTAGCACCACGGGGGACTGAATCCGAGTGGGTGACCGCTGGAGCCGGCTGCCTGGCGGCTGCACCCTGTCTGGTGTCTGCCCGGGTTACACCGGCCGTGACACAAGTCTGTCCTGGCGGAAAGGGGGGGACAGTCAGGATGGATTGTGGGAAAAAAACATGCAAACGCCAAAGAGCTCCTTCGGCCCAAAAGTGGTTCTCTACCTGCCGTTCCCTCTGCTTGAATCTCTGGCTTAGTTGATGCATTTCAGTCACTCGTGTGTGTGTTCTGCCACTTTTCAAAGCGGGGACATGGCACATACGCCCATTGTGGGGCATCAGGTAACGGCACCACTTCGCTAACAGTCCTACTTGATAGGAAGTGTGATGGCGTCTTAAGGAAATCCAGTAACACACGAGTGAAATCAAGTCTGCAGATGGTACGGATTAGCGAAACATTTCTTTTCTAAGCCCTCGCTGTGTTCCCGGGGATCACGGCGCACGCACACGGTGGGCGAGCCACGTCTGCTTGCTCACGAGTTGCTCTCAGCCTGAGAAGGGAGAGGAAAGCCACACACTTCGGTGTGTGACGGCAAGTGCAGGTGGCGTCAGGGGCAGTGGAGTCGGGGTGGGCAGGAGCAAAGTGACACAGGGCGGCCTGTCCTGGGCCTGGCAGGGCGGGTGCACGGGTGCAGCAGACATGGACGGAGCAGAGGGAAGAGCAAGTCCAAGCACATCGTGCTGTTCCTACGGCTTTAATGTTTTTAACGTGAAGGTCGGGACAGTGCAAGTTACTGAGAAGACTAGGCTTTGATAAGGTGTGGGAGGGTCGAGAAAGTCATGGGATTATAGAAAGTGATGTTCTTTAGCCGAAACCAACAATGGTCACTTCGTCTCACCCTTTTAAAGTAGTAAAAGGATGGGAACTTCATTTTGTAAGAAGGAAAGCATCTTAAGTTTAGTAATCAAGAGCCTTACTTATAAAAAGTGGGTATGATTTATCCTTTAGGTGTTTTGGGTCATTTATTAAAATGGCAATTATGTTTAGAGTGTATTTAAAAAGCAGTTTGTTAACAATGAAACATCAGTAGCCCTGCCGCGTGGCCCAGAGTCATACAGATCTATGCAATATAACACAAACATCAGGAAACCAAAGGCAGCTCCCCAGCACGTGGTCGTTATAATACGGCTTTTCACTTCCCAAGCAAGATTCCGAGAGCAAGTAGGTGGGTCAAAACACAAACACAACCGCCACCCTTCTCGAGTGCCGTGTCAGCCCCACGGCGTGTTTTACCTTCAGAACGGGAGCTCAGGGCATACACATCAGATCGCACCATTCGCAGGTCTCAGAACCAGAATTTCATCTCAAGTCTGCCTGACGCCAAGGCTGTATCACGCTTCCTTCTCAAGTTCAGTGCTTGGGGAAGAGAGATGTTTCCGAGACAAATGAGGAGTGGGGCTTTCTCTAGAAGTCTCCAGCGTTAATGTTTGCAAAGTACTGTTGAGAGGTAAAGGCCACTCAGGAGTCCTTCAGAGCGGCAACAGTTGACAGGTGTGGAGGTCGGAAGAGATTTGGAGAGATGCTTACGACAGCGAGAGGCATGCTCAGCGTAGTGGTTTTTTACGATGAGTTTTGCTTGCCTTTTGATGATCTTTAACGTGGTGAGGTTAGAGGTCAATACCTGTAACATTCACAACTCCACTGGAACGGAGAAAAGTGACCGAGGGCGGTTTCTCTCGTATCTGGCTCTGTGCACAATATTTTTAGTAGGGGCCCTGTTTTCCGTTTTTTCATAGATGACATCTTTTAGCTCAAACTTCTGTTTTAATTAGTTTCATAATAATTCCATTTAGCAAGAACCAGCGCTGCCATCTCCCATTTCATTAGCCAAGGTGGATCAATTTTTGGCCACAACTAAAACCAACTTGCGTAATTAATCCCCGGGCATCACTGTGGCCTCCTTCATACCAAGGTCGGGGGCTCCATTTCAGAGGCACCTTAGATTGGAACCTTGCATCTCTGTCCACCCTTCCGGAGTGCCCTCATGTGCCAGTTGCAGAGCCAGTTTTTGCAGGAGAAATCCTGAGATGTACAGGATCCCCAAGATAAAGGGGTGCTCTAAAACAAAGCTCCTTCTGTTCATAGTCCTGCGGGGGCCTTTCCCCCACCCCCTCTCCCCCAGTATGGCTGCTGTTGGAATAATAGAGAACACGGGGAAACCCCAGGGCCAAACCGGTCTGCGTACTAAGCTGCAGGTACCCTTGGCACTCATCGGGGTACAGAAGCCAGGGGCGGACAGAAGCACAGCGTGTCAGCCACCTCAAGGTGGCGCTACTTCCCCACGTGGACCAGCCGGCCGCAAGCCGTGGGACTCTGTTCCCGCTTACATTTCTGTTGTCCCGCACCATTTGTGTTACTTGGATGTTTAAAAATTATACACATAAATTGTCCTCGTTTCCACCTCTTACCTCTCTATGTAACAGTTCCCTAAAGCCATGTAACACAAACTGACTAGTACGTGACGCCTGAATTTCACAGTCCAGCACGCCAAGACTCCCGTATTTCTCAGCCCGGCTTTGAGCTGACACTCTCTAGGACACACCCTCTAGGCCCCTCCTCCGCTAGACCCCACAGCCTTCCTGAGGTCGCAGTCGTGTGTCGCACTCATCATCGTCCACAGTCCCTTGAACAGCTGATGCATGACAATGACTGAGCCGAGTCACCCACTGGACGCTCTTTTTTGCCCATTCGACGGTCTTTTTCTTACAGATTTTTAGAAGCTCCTTTTATCACAGGGATGTGAAGTCTTTTGTGTGTCATAGAAATGTCAAATATTTTCTCACACTTTGTCTTTTGATTTTATGATAGTTTTACCATTTATAGTTATTTTATTTTATAGAATTGAGTTTATTAATCTTTTTACAGAGTTTAAGGTTCAAGTCATGACTGATTTGTCTTCATGCAGAAGCCCCACGCAGCTCCTAACGGGCCTTTCTCAGGACTCGAGGGTATTTCTCTTAAGCTATATAGCCCAAACTACCCACAATGTTTTATATGTCAAGGTACAATTTCACCATCATTCAGTCAAATGTCTACATGCCAGGGGCTACTTAGAGTGTGTAAGATACGATTCTTATCTTTCAGGACCTGGATTCTAAGGAACAGATACACAAGCAACTACTGCTGTTCTGCGGGAACAAGTCATAATAGAGGAGGAACAGTCAGACTCTCACATGAGCAGCAATTACCTCTCCAAGGCTGAATGTTAAGGAAAAGCTGCAAAACCCACGTCAATGGGTTTTGAAGCCTGCATGGGAGTTTGCCAGGTAAAGAAATAGCACAATACCAGAAACCGCACAATTAGTCAGCATTCCGGAGTCCTGTTCATCACTAGTATTCAATCAAGTTAATTAAGTGATACCACGGTACCTACCACTAAGTGATTGAGCACTGGTTCCAAACGTCTTGGTCCTCAGATAAAAAGCGAAAGTTCTTTTTTTTTAACCAGATGTAACACCCCGTGTTTTTTCTACCCAGAGGAAACACATCTGCCGCAGAGACGCAGCCACTTACGAAGGACACGCCACAGATGCCGGGACAGGAAGCACCTGGGCAGGGCGCACTCTGCGTGGCGGTGACTCTCTGCAGTGCTGGGCCGAGTCGGACACCGCGGGGCCCGCGGGAAGGCAGACCACGATGGCCATGTCTGTCATGGATTTTAGAGGGGTGAAATTACAGCCCACGTGCCGGTCAATTATATATTTTTTAAATATTTAATTTTAGAGAGAGGGGAAGGGAAGGAGAAAGAGGGAGAGAAATATCAATGTGTAGTTGCCCCTTGCATGCCCCCTACTAGGGTCCTGGCCCACAACCCAGGCATGTGCTCTGACTGGGAATTGAACCAGCGACCCCTTGGTTCACAGGCTGGCACTCAATCCATTGAGCCACACCAGCCAGGGCCAAGTATATTCAATTCCTGAGTTACTTGACCCCGGCCTTTATCTACAGCCCCATTCCCAACTAAAAGTAGGGCTGTCTCAGAGCACAACTCCAGGGGGCTGCATGCCACGCTGTCATGTTCTAAGGGGTGCCACTCATAGGGAATCAGTGTACATGGTGTTCCCTGATACTGTTCAACATAATATTAACTAAAGTTCTGCTTAACTTCAAGTGTCACCCCCCAAAAATCACACCTACACTTCTCTACAGGCCTGCTCTGTTCTTGTCTTTATTCCGAGTCAGCTTCCTTTCCTTCATCAGTCACAGGACAGAACATGTCCCCCGGGGGCCACTCACTTTTGATGTTCAGACACCAGAGCCAGACTGACTACTTTCTTAGTTTCCTGTCCAAAGTCCCAGAGAAGGAATCTGATTGGCTCAGCTCGAGTTTAGACTCAACCTTTGGACCAATCAACTGTGCACCACACTTTATTCATACAAAAACTGTCGTTGCAACCCTGTGGATAGAATATAAAGAAAGAAAAGTTTTCAGAAATAGGGATTCTTGTTATACGAAACAATGACTGTGTATTCCATACACAGTCAGGTGTCACCTAGCAATGGGAATGCATTCTGAGAAATGCACCGTTAGGTGATTTCCTCACTGTGTGAACAGCCCAGGGTGCGCTCACACAAACCTGGGTGATACACCTACTACACACCTAGGCCGTATGACCTAGCCTCTTGTTCCTAGGCTACACACCTGTACAGCATGTTACCGTACTGAGTGCTGCAGGCAACTGTAACACAGTGATAAACACTTGTGCATCTAGACATGGCAAAGACAATGGAAATACAGTATAGAATTTACAAATGGTGTACCTTTACAGGGCATTGAGCGTGCATGGAGCTCACAGGACTGGAGCCTGCTTCGGGTGAGTCAGTGTGCAGGTGATTAGTGAATGTCAAGTGCACATTATTACACTACTGTAGACAAGGCAGGAGCTGCAATTCTGTGGCCTAACATTTAAAGTCACATGCAATGACATCAGCTGTATGCCACTGGTCCCACGGGTCAGCTGTGCTTCCTCGTGGGACTAAGTGAGGGTGTGAATACTGGGACGCAGGGGTGATGGGAAGTCATCCTGGCAGCTGGCTACCACAAAGACCTCTGTTTGTCCCTCACGTTGTGAGACCCCGGATGTATGACACATTTGTGTGAAGAAGGCAGGGTGTCATTCATCCCATGATACTTCTCTCCCACCCAAGTACTAACCAGGCCCTACCCTGCTTAGCTCCCAAGGTCAGAGGAGATTGGGCGCATTTAGGGTGGTATGGCCATAGACTCCATGATGCCTCTCTGCCTCCCCCAGTACTACCCTCAGTTTCCAGATTCAGAAACTCCAGTGGAAGTCTCAACAGGTGACCTCCTCAGACAGGTAGAGTTAATTAGTAAGTTCCTACCTGCAACACATCTGCCACCTTCAAGTGACAAAGAGGTCACATTCATTTTCCTACCCTATCACCTGTCTATTGCTCCATAAAATCACCACAAAACTTAGAAACTTAAAACGATATACATTTACCATCTCGCAGTTGCTGCGGGTCAAGAATTTGGCTGGGTCCTCTGGCTCAGGGTCTCTCCCAAGGCTACGACCCGGGTACAGGCCTGCGAGCCACCCTCGCCTCGAGGTCCTGGAAAGGCAGGGTCAGTTTTGCATAGGTCGCTGGACTGAGGGCCTCAGTTCCTCGCTGGCTGCTGTCAGAGGCTGTCCTTGACCACGTGGGCCTCTCACTAGCAGAGCTCATTCATGACAGCTGATGTCCTCCAAGCAAGCAATTGAGAGAACACTAGCGAGATGGAAATCCCCGCCTTTGTCCTCTCGACTCGGAAGTGACATCCCACCGCTTTTGATGTCTTCTCCTTTTTTTTTCCTTTTTGGGTTTTTTTTAGTTCATTTTTTATTTGAATTTTTCTTTTGTCTTATTTTGGTTATTATTGGGGTTTTTTCCTTATTTTATCTGCTGTTTTTTCTTCATCAGAAGCAAGGCAGCGGGTCTAGTCCCTGTTCACGGAGAGGATACTGCACAGGGGCACGAAGGCTGGAAGCCAGATCGCTGGGGCCTTGGCGCCCCCCCCAGACACGCATTATGGCCCCTGAGCGAGGGAAGGTCCACCTGTCTGCCCACAGAGCCTTCCCCTGCACATCCCACTGGCTTCTACTACTTCACCCTCCTTTGGGGCCGACTTCGTGAAGGTCGCCCAACCTGGAGTTTCTGGAAGCAGTCAAGGGAAAAAAATCTCTGTCTTCTCGCCAGTTTCTAGACTTCTTCCTTTTTCTTGAAAGAACAAATAAAAAACTATACAGTTCTCTGATTTCAAAAGCAATACAAGCTCATTGTGCAATTCCAACTGTACAATAATATAAAAGCTACAAATACAAAAATAGAGAAGAGGCTGACAGTGACCAGAGGGGCGTGGGGAGGGAATTTCAGGGGAATTTCAGGGGGAAAGGGGAAGGGTTTACAGGAACAAATTTAAAGGACACATGGACAAAAACTAGGGGGAGGGTGGTGATGGGAGGGAAGTGGGGACAGATGGGTGGGCTGGGATGGGAGTAAAAGGGAGAAAACTGTACTTGAACAATGCTTTTTAAAAAAGGACACATGGACAAAAACCTAGCAGTTTACTTGGACCTCTGCCTCATCTTTCTTCTTTTGCGCTTCAGGAGGGGGTGGAAATGGGAGGGAGGTGGGGAGGGATGGGTGGATGGGCTGGGATGGGAGTAAAGGACAGAAAACTGTACTTGAACAACGATTAAAATAAAATTTTAAAAAATAAATAAATAAAAATCAAAAAATAAAAGCTACAAATAAAAGTCCCCTAACATTCCTCCCAAATCCCAGAGATAAACGCTGTTAATACTTCCAACACATGGGCTACTGTCATATTCTTATTCATTTACCAAAGAGGTATTAAACCGTTCTTTAGGTTTTTATTTTGTGTTGTGTTGCTTTACTTGACACAACAGCTCAGCCACCTTTTAACATCAGTACATGTAGATCTACAACACCTCATTCTATTCCTGCACACATATATCATAATCTGTTTAATCACTGGATTTTTTAAAATCTTGCCTGTTATACACAGTGCTGCACCGTGTATGTGTGCCTGTGTGTGTCTGGGAGGGGGAGGTATTTGCATCCTTGCACATTTCAGCAGGACAGTTTTCTGGAAGTGGAATGCTGAATCACAGCACGGTATTATTACAAGATGTTCTCCAGAAAGGTTGTACTGACGTCAGCTGACAATCAGCCTTTTCTCAGTGTGAAGTCCCAGGATACATTGGTCTGTTGCTTTGTGAGGGGACCCAAGACCCTGTCAATCGTGGGGACCTCTAAGAGCAGCAGTAGAGGGAAGATTCTTCTGTCCAAGGTCGTGCCTGCAACCAAAATCGACGTCTGATCGTGTCTCAGCTGATTCTAATTCCCATTCTGCCTCGAGTCTCCCTGCCAGAACTTGGCCAGGAAGGGAACCCTCTGCCCCGTAGCTCGGGCCACACCGCCAGCAGGATGACACCTCATCCGGGCAGGACATCCATGTCGCTGATGATGGGTCTGGAACAGGCCCACCGAGACTCCCGTCAGGGACTTCTCAAATGCCAGTGGGTGACTGAGTTCCTTCCCCAGCAAGCAGAGGGGACCCTGCAGGGCTTCTGAGCTGGAAGGTTCCGCTGCGGAGCCCTTCCCACCCTGCGATCTGAGCTAGAGTGGGAGGAGCTGAGATTCGAAAACCAGAAACCCCAACAAACAGCTGGTCCCCAAGTTGGACCACGCTGTGCACCAGTTCCGGCTGTGTTTGGCCCCGTTGCCAGACCACGCTCACGATCTCCCGTAAAAAGGCAGCACCACTCTGGTGGTGACCTGACGGGCAGACACACGGGCAATAATAACTCTCTGAGCTGCAGCCTCCACAGGTGTGCATTTCACTGCATGTGAATTATGCTTCCAGAGAGGGAGGGAGGACACATGAAAGAGAGAGAAGGGAGAGGAGGGGAGGGGAGGGGAGGGGAGGGGAGGGGAGGGGGCAATAGGGGTCAAGCCCCACAGTACATCCTGTCTGACCACCCCAGCACAGGTCTCCTGAGGACGCTGACAGAGCAAAGGGCGGTGGACCTTCCGCGCTGAGACCCAGCCTGTACCAGGGGAGCTGCCGTGTCGGCCTGAGCCCTGGGCCCGACCACGGGGCACCCACAGTTGACAGTCAACAGTACGAGGGTGGAGTAACGCAGGCAAGCGGCTCCAAAAGGACAACATCCGATGATGTAATATTGCAAAGTGTTAATGAAGGATTTTGCCCCTCACTCTCCCTGCTATTTCATGAACTTCTCCCCACCCCCTGCCCCATGCCTGTAGAGAGCCAGGAAGCTGCCATTTGCCCCAGAGGAGACTCATCTTGGAGGAGCCGGAGAAGAAAGATGGCAAATTGTTGGCTTTGAAACTCAGAAGCCAGGGTCCCTACAGAGCCCAGAGACAGGATGGAGGGAGGGGGCGTGCCGGCGGAGCCAATCCTCTCCTCTCCCTGGTCAGGCCTTGCTTCCACTCTCCCCACCCCTGAGGAGAAGATAAAGGAAGGGGAGAGACCAGCTGGACGGGGACGCCCGGGAGCGGTGCGGAGGCCACCGTCTCCCAGGAGTAGCTGGCTCCACCGGGAGAAAGTGGCAGACCCCTGGGGCCGTCCGGGGGTTTCCGAGTACGAGGACTTGAGTAGCTTCCAACCTCAAGAGTCTGCATGTGCCTGGAACTGCATAAGATCATGTTTTCTGCCACCAGAAGAAAAAGTGAACTAAAAATAGAGAGTTTGGAAAAGACACAGATTTCTTTTTGCATATCTGTATCAGTGGGAAAATGCATGTTTGCCACAAAAGTACAATTCTCTGGCGTGGACGTTTTTGACTGCATTCTGCATCACCTTTATCATGAAATGCACTTTGCAAGCCCAGAAATCACGTACGTGTTCTCACTGGAACCGTTAGGCCTGGGCGGAGGATAGTTAGGGCTCGGCGCCTATCCTCTGGAGACCTTTAGCGTCGGCTCAGACACTAAGTGGGAAAATGGAAGCACCAGATTTCCCCCTCTACACTTGCCAAGAAAGATAGATTCCCACGCCCGGGTGCCCGGGCCTGCCATACCAAATTAGGAAAAGAGGACCGTGAGGCTCATTTCACATCTTACTTCCTCGTCCCCGAACGTGGCTCAGGGGACACCCAGGAACTGGATGAGGGGACAGAGTTCCATTGGCCAGATGGCCTGCCGCAGGTTGGGCCGGAACAGGACCGTGAGTGAGGGCCTCTCCAAGCCCTCATTGTCGCACCCTTCCCCACACCCCAGCCAAATGCCCTTCTCATTCAACCCAGGCACGGATGATTCAGTTCTGAGAGCTGAACTGGGGGATCCATTGGCCAAAGGGAACAGGGAGAGTTTTCTTTCAAGTTCAAGTTCGTTTTTTTCCGAGTCAGTGAACTGAAGATTCGATGGTTCTCCCTCCCCAGATGAGCGCTTGGTGAACGGAAGGATGGAGCAATCAGCTGCAGTGCCGAAACCCTATCTTGGATGCTTCCCCGGTTGAGAAACAGTTTCTAAATCAAGAGCAGCAATGACCAATCAAAGGCTGGCTCGAGATTCAGCAAACTTGACCGAGAGGAGTCATTTGAGATGCAGACAGGTGTCGCCATAGTTTCATGCATTATAAGAGGCACAGAAAATATTAAAAGCCAGCTGGCTGAAAGACGGCCAAAAATGGAACACAGACTCCCTTTGGTTCACCGAAGATGACATATTGGAACAGCCAATTTGCCGGAACACTTTAATTCTGAAAGGAGGCAAAATTAATGAATATTCAAAGACCTAAGCATGGAAGCAGAAGCCTTTTTCATCTTCTGGAAATGGTGTCCGGCCCAGGAGGACATGCTTGTTTTTGTGTGGCCAGTACAGTTTGCATCGGTCCACCCTAGGTCTTCTTAATTAGCATTTCCAGTCATTGCTAAGTTTTCCAGGGCAAGAACCTTGACCTTCTCTTTGCATAAAAGGCCACTGGAGTACGCAAGCTGGGGCTTCATCATTATCGAAGACTTAACTAAGCTTGGCATTGAGCCTGGATTTCAGTTCTCCTTTTCCTTTCCTCAGTTAAAACAAGTACGAAGATGGGTAAGAAAGTGTTTATAATGGGGCTGAGAAGACAGTTCATTCAGAGGTTCAGTGTCGTGGCTTTTTGCCTGAACAAATAAACGAAAGTGAATTGCTGGACCCCGAGTTGCTAAATTTAAAACATGAACATTTGACATAAAAACATAGCAATATACTAAATGTGGTGGTCATTTGCCTGGAATTGAAGAGCAAGCCTCTAATTGTTAAAGCTACTTTATGTTCTACTAACAAAACACATGTTTTATTCCTCAGAACTCGATCTTTACAAAAAAAAAAAATCCCCCGCACAAAATGACACTTCCTGTTTGTGGCTGTTCAGGGCTCTTTCAGGCCTGACAGACAGACTCCACTGAGCTTCTGGGTCTTCCAGCTGGTACCCAGGTTGCTATAGAGATCCAAAGAGTTGATTCCCGGGCGAGCAGTTGTCTGAGGGCTACTCTCTGCTTGGGGCCTGAAAACAGCTCGGTAGGAGCAGCTTTTTCCGGCACAGATTTTTCCAGATTTGAAATGGAGGCCCCAGGGAGCAAGGATTCGCCTGCTTCTCCCCCAGGCACAGAAAATCGAATTCAGAGTTTGCCTCCATGTGAGTTTGGCAAGTGACCTCAGCAATTCTTTATTAGTAGTTTCACAAATCATCTCTGGAAAGCTAGGGATCACCCCAACCCCACCAGCAAGGACAATCTGCTCAGAGAGGGGAAGGGAAGGAGAGAGGGAGAGAAACATCAATGTGTGGTGGCCTCATGCACGTCCCCTACTGGAGACCCGGCCCACAACCAGGCATGTGCCTTGACTGGGAATCGAACCCGTGACCCTTTGGTTCCCAGGCCTGTGCTCAATCCACTGAGTTACACCAGCCAGACTTAATAAACCAAATGTCTCCAATATTTTTTAAAAGCTGGCTATTTTGTATTTATTTTGATACTTGTTTGCCTTTACAGAAACCTGTTTGGGGTTCCAGGGGGAGGAAAGGTTTCCAGCTGGTGTAAGCTTTTAAGAAGTTCAGAGGGCAAGGCTGTCCGGCAGAGTGCCCTGGGCAGCCGTCCTGCTGATGGGAGCTGCCGCCTTCAACTCCTAAGCCTCCCCTTCCCCAGCTGCTGAGGCCCGGCCTCACTTCCCTGTGCCCTCAGCCCCCCACCCCTGACCCAGCTGTGTCTCAGGGCTTGCTTCTCCCATAAGGAGTTTCATATCAGTAGAGACTCAGTTTTATTTTTCAAGAGAGCCCACCCTTTCCCATCAGCCCACCTTGTCCCCAGCTTACACACACAGCCCAGCCGAGCCAGCCCCGAGCCAGTTCAGAGCACCCCCCTTTCCTCTGTGCTGCCGCCCTTGTGCCCGAGCACCGGCGTAATAAGACCTGTCTGGACCTTTCTCTGGGGTTTCCTCTCGATGTCTATCTTGGGGGACCCAAGGACCCCAATGCCAGCGACAAGGCCAGTGACTTTAAAGCAGGAAGTGACAACTTGTGTATTTGTGTCAGCAACAAAAGGCTGGGGTCTCTCAGATTCGGGGTTCGGAAGGTAGGAGCCCTCTGAAAGTGGGCTCATGTCCTGTCTCTGGGCAGGGCGGCACCATTCCTCAAAGAAAAGATCCCTGCTTCAGTTGTTATTTTTTTTTAATTTTCACCCGAGGACACGTTTATTGATTTTAAAGAGAGAGGAAGGGGGAGAGAGAGAGAAACACGGATGTGGGAGAGAAATATCAACCAGTTGCCTCCTGTATGAGCCCTGACAAGGGACCGAACCCACAGCCTTTTGGTAGGTGACGCCCCAACCCACTGAGCAACCCAGCCAGGGCTGTTGGTTTGTTTTTAATGAGGAAAAAGACCACTAAGTTTACAGCTGAAATATCTTGGACATCTTTGGATTCTGGGAAAGAAAAACAAATGCCAAAGTATATTCCGAATCAGTGAGATGCTATTGAGGTAGCAATTTGGCTCATTGCTCCTTCACTGAGCAGAAAGGCCTGGGTCCAATCCTGGTCCTTTATGAACAACCCACTTACATTCACATCCAGCAATGGGTTTTCGCAGGCGTCAATGACACACGGCAAGTGCTGGAAGCTTTCCTGGCGCACAGAGAAACTCGATAGAGAGTAACTGGGAGTCTTCGAGCTAGTCCCAGCACCCCTCCTACCCCTGAGGGGTGTCAGCCTCTGGGGCTACAGCATTGCACACAGAATTGTTCTCAGGGCTCATCTTTAGGAGCAACAGTAGCACACAGGTAGTGACACCGAGGGGGAGAGGTTGTGGGCAAAGGGGCTGGGCGGGCTCGGCTGATTTTTGGTGGAGGTCTGAGAACTCTGTTCTCACAGCTGGTCATCGGTTTCATCTCCCCGTTCCCTAACCCCCTTGATGAGAAAGTGGGAACATGGGCAGACCCTCGCCCCCCCACTTTCGCACACCTGCCGGAGGAGGACTTTTGCTGGTTTATGGCAGCCATTGACTCTCTTCCATGTCTACACGGTGGTTGAGATGCATCCGCCATGCAAACTTGGCACCCAGGGGAGAGGAAGTGCAGGTGGAAATCGTTCACCTCGCACTTGACCCCTTGCGGCCGTGCCCTGGAGGGCTCAGAGCCCCTGCTACTTGACACTGACCCCTTCTCTGGGACCCCAGGCATTTCCTGGCTTATCTGGTGACCTGGGGCATTTAGCCCAACTTGGCTGCTCAGTTCCGTTCAGGAGGAAGACAGTTAGAGGTGCGTGCAGAAAGGAGAAGAAATGCCACGTTTCATCAGCGGGGAGGTGTTACTACAGACCGACCACGGTTTCAGAAAGACTCTGGAGCCCACAGGGGCTCCGAGGCCAGTGCAGCGCCCAGGGTCGCTCCGGCTGGACACACCAGAGGCGCATTTATCTTGATTTCTCCTCTTCTTCATCATCTCCATGAGCAAGACTGCGTTGTCTTGGGCATTTACTCACATTCTTCCTCTCTCCCTGCAGCTGCCTTCGCTTTATTACTTCTTGCCTGAGACATTGCAATAGCTTAATTAATATGCTGACTTGCCCTGCTAAGCACCACATCTGCACCCGACTTCCCCACGTGCCTTCCAGGGCTCGCTGTCCCAGTGGGCAGGGGCGGAAGGAGAGAGCAGGGGAGAATCTGGAAGACCCCGACATGTCTCACCTACGGCTCCCATAAGCAGACAACCCAAAGAAGGAGAGAGGGAAGTGGAAAATTACAATAGACTCTAAAGCAGGAAGTCCCGTGTTTGTGTAAAAGGGGACTTCCACAGCATTTAATAACCCTGAACTGAGTGTCAAGAATGTCATGGCTTTAATTGCACCCCAGGGCAATAAGCCAGTCTGCAGAGCGGTGGTGTGCTAGGGACTCTAAGGGGCACACGGCTACAAAGTGGAGAGCGGACAACCCAGGAGCTGGGGGAAGGCTGTTTGGAGTTGGGACAGAGGTGGGGCTGAGCGAGGAGGCGGCACCCTGGGAGACTGGGGCCCCACTCAGCCCGGAGTGGGAGAGGGGAGTGTCGGAAGCGAGGGCCAGAACGAACCCCACGGAGCAAACAAAGACTGTGTGTTCGTTTGTCTGCCACAAATTTGGAAATCCAAAAGCGCCCACTGCATTCAGCAGAAGCTTGGCGCTTTTATGGAACATTTCGTTTCAGTCTCAGGATAAGCCAAAAATAACTTAGGCGCTGTTCTTAAAGCCTTTTTGCAGGCGAGGAAACTGAGGCTCTTGAGAACTGAAGTGACTTCTGTGCATTCGCTTCAGTGTACCTGACAGAACCGGGGTTTGAACTCAGGGTTTCTGAGCCCGTGCTGGTTAACACACAGGACAAGAGAGGACCACAGAGGGGTAAGGGCATCATCCATGGGACTCAGGGGCCTGGATGGGGCACAGGTCACGGCGGCACCTCCAAACCCTGGCTCTGACCTGGGAAACCCAGGGGGACAGGGGACCCTCCTCAGAGTGATGCTGGGAACATCCGCTGAGGACGGCCCCCACGGTGACCAGACAGAGGGTGTGGCACAGGGGACCCCGCCACGGCAGGAGTGGCCAGGTCTCAGGCCCCACGGTTGGTCCCAAAGGGATGGGCCCCACCCAGCAACTTCCAGGAGCAACAGGACACAGTCTGTCGGGGCGGCGGGAGGGAGGGGAGACCGTGCGTGTCCGATGTTTTGTACAGGACTTGTGGTTGCAGAATTTGCAGGGCCCTGCGCAATGGGAACATGTGGCCTCCTGTTCAGCATCGATAGGAACCTCAGGCTGGTGACAGCACAGAATGAAGCCGAGCATGGAGACCTTCGGAGCCGGGGGCCCGGGGGCGACACGGGTCACACGCCCTATTACATACCGCATCTGGCTTCAATTCCAGCTGCCATCACTGATGATTTCCTGGAGGCGGAGTTTGACAGGGAGAGAGGCTAGGCAGAGCGAAGATTCTGGCTTCTCTTTCTTCCCCATATTCACGCAAAACTGCTGAATTTTAACAGTCCCCCGATCAAGTAGGTACTGTGTTCTAAGCCCTCGTCTGTAGTGTGACTCCTCCCCCATAACACTCCCTCCCACTCGAGAAAAGCGAGGCTGCAAGGCCCACAGAGCCAGCTGGAGGAAAGTCAACATTCGAACCCAGGACTCCAGATCTCCCCCACTCTGTGCGTGGCCTCGACCTTTGAACCCTGCGAGCAATGGACGCGTCAGGGTCTTCTGGCAGGGATGCTGGTAGTTTCGTGCCAGGGCAGTGTTTATCTACTGTTAGATACCATTTTCATAGCTTTTAGCCATATTTTCAGTCGCCCGTGCTGTTATCTGCTTAGAATTTTCATTCACTAATTCACTTTTTAAAAACTTTAGCTTCGTTATAAAAATACTTACCATGAATCTGTCGCTTTGGTGTGCTCGCCCTACAATTTGTTTCCAATGCACACTAAAACAAATACACCCTCTGCCCCACCTACTCTGCTTTTATAAATCTACCCCATAAATACGTTCCCAGACGTGTGGAGTGACGTATCCCCAGAGGAGTCACTGCGACGTGGCTCTGATGGTCGCCCCTCCGTGGGGGGCTGGTTATGGGAGGGAACACGGCGCAGCCATGAAGAGGAGGAAGCTCCCCGTGTCCCGACAAGGAACTGTTGCTACGTGAAAAGAGCAAGGCGCAGAATCGTGTATCAAATACTGGATGTAAAAGGAGGGGGGACAGGGGTGTCCTTATTTTATATGCTTAAAACCTTTTCTGAGAAAGGTGTACGGACAATTGATAGGAGCAGTCCCTGCTGGGCAGGAAGAGTTTTGGCAATGATGGGAGGAAAACCGTTCGTGCTCACCGAACCATAGGACTGTATTACCTGTCCCCCAAATGACACAGACTGGAATAATACATAATGATAGAAAAGTCTGTCCACATGCTGCCTTAAACCATCTTAGGAGCCGTCACCAGTACGTGTCCCTGCCTGAGGAAGTTGCTGCTCTGATGGGCTGGACCCTCCCCCTAGTGCTCACGTGAGTGGGACGATGGCCTTGGGGTGAGCTGCCCAGCAGGTGAAATGTCCTGGGCAGGTAAGCCGGCCCTGGTGCTGAGCAGGAAGCGGAAGAACTCCATCACTAAGCCAAGCTCCGCAGCCACATTACGTGCTGAAGAAGCCCATGTTGCTGACTGCCCTGAAGCCCAGCAAAGGGTCCGAGCCTCAGAGAGCAAGGGCTCATCCCTTTGTGAAGAACGCGTGAGCTCCGTTCATGCTGGCAAGAGAATCGTGGCCAGATCATAAGAACAGAGGCTGAAATTGGGGTCTCCCGAGACAGTGTGTTCTAATCGCAGCTGCGAGTTGTGGGGGAAAAGAGGGGCACAGCAGCCGGGGCAGGATGGGAGCCATGGGTGACGGACAGTAGGCACCGTGCACAGAGGAGGGTGTGTGGGGGCATGTTCTGAGTGGGGGGAGGGGGGTTGGTGGCAGTCTGCTGTGTTGGTCAACAAAGAGATGACTCAGGCCACCGGGTGAGTGGTTGAGTCAAGAACCATCTGACACAAGAGTGGTTGCACTTCTGCTAAAGAAGCCTGCGATTACACTAGCCGTTTGGGCAACGGCATGATTCTCTTGACTGATAGCTGAGCTTGCAGGCAACCCAGATGGCTAGTCGTCTCCCAGCACATTGTTCTTAAGAGCTGTCTTCTTCCTGTGTTTGGGCCACTGAGTTCTTGAGCTTGGAGTAAATCTTTACACTTATCGCTATCAAATTTCAGCCTGGAGCTCTGATAAAGCAGTAGGAGTCAGGCAGTATTTTAATTCTGATTCTGCTTTGTAGGTGTTGACGTGCTCTCTCTCTCTCTCTCTCTTTCTCTCTCTCTCTCCCCCTCCCTCCAAGATTTGAGCCACTTGCAAATCTGATCCAAGCTGTTTAGGAAAAGGTTAAAAGTGCACGTTGACATCGACACATCAAGAAGACTCTGTGGACGTAACATCCAACCAATTAAATCATCCCAGTTGTCTTGTCTGGGGAATATCTGGACCGCATGTCCGCCTGGGATTTGCAGGTGGCTCCTTCCCGGTCCACCTGTCGGGAGAGGGCTCTGAAAAGGGGAAGAGAGTGTTTGCTTTGACCTGACTTGACTTGGGTAAGCTCATGCCCATTTCTAAAGGTCCCAGCTTCCATTTTGCTTTTAGGCGCCTTTACTTAACACTCTGTATTTTAGAATTCTTTCCAGGGATGGACCGATAGATCATTGGTGTCCTTTTTAGAACTCTTGCCCTTCAGAGAGCTAGAACCACACTTACCCATGCGTCCTGGCTTTCCTGTATCTATCCTAGTCTTTACAATGCTTCAGTCATTGACAAGGTTTTAGGGATTTAGGGAACTCGTTCGGTTCCTGGGATTTGATGACTATGGATGTGGTGACTGGAGATTCTTCAAAGCAGCTGTCACCTCTCTCTCCATCCTCTGTCTGCTCTTCATCCCCCGTGTAACTCCAAGACAAAGGAAGAACTGAGGGTTCCCGCTCTCTTTCGACAACCATTAATGTGATGCTGTTCGAACCAAGCAGTGACCCTCTCTGCTCTTTTCCTGACACTGAGGAGCTCTTCGTGTGGTCCTCGGTGTTTTTCTTGCAGCCGCAGCTCACTCCGGGGTTCAGCTTTCCCTGTGTTCTGACTTTGCTCTTGGCCCGGCCTTTGGGTTTTTCCTTGGGCAGGAGCCGTGTCCTCCATCAGTTCTGCGTGTCTTGCCTCCTTAGCTCCCCGGAGCGTCCTGCTGGCTATCCGTGTCCTTCAGCTCTGGGGCCCCTGAGTTCTACATGGTGATGACCGTTTCTGAGAATCTCCCATCTCTCTTGAGCAATCAATGGTTTTCGAGCCTTGGCCCAGGGGCACACATCTATTTTTCATTTTTTATTAACCAAGGCTCGCTTTTTCGGTTTATTTGTGGGGAAGTGGGATGGCATACAGCAAAACTAACTAGAGTAAAAGTAAGCAAACACCGAAATGTATTATAGGGGCCTACAGATGTGTCTCAGAGGCTAAGGCGGGAGTTCAGGTGGGCCGCGGGAAAAGCTGGAATTAGGGCTGGAAACTCACTGGCTTCACTGTTGCCGTCTCTCGTCTCTGGTTCTCACTGGGCACCCACTTCATGCTTTCTCTGTGCAGACTGGCTTCATCTGCTTCCCTGGGCCTCGTGGTTGAACAGGGCAGAACCACAGCTCCTAAGTTTACACGTCATGGGTCCAGCCCCTCAGAGAGGTGAGCTTGCTGCCCCTCAGTCCTAAATTCTGATTCACAAGAGACAGACCTGAACTGGTCCCACTTGTCAGGTGCCACGGTGGTCCCCCCAGCCAGGAATCACGCAGTTCCAGTGTGGGCCCAGGAACAAAGCCTATTAGGTGTCTACTACTCATCCAGCAAATATTTAAATGTCCAAATACTGTTTTAATTGTTAGGGATACTACAGGAGAAGCGAAAGAGAATCTTTAAAAATTCTAATGTATTAAATGTAGGGCACATCTCTAAGTCTTCTGCACCCCTCTCCCTTGTTCTGTAACTGGACATGGTCAGTTTCTACTCCTCCATCAGCAACCATCTCGTTCCCAGCAACTGTTCTCCTTAGGGACCCGCTAACTCAGGAATCTGCTTCCTTAGGGAAACGTGCTGAGGAAACGCATGGATGAACTACCCAGGGTCCCGGCCTGCCCCGGGAGAAAGGCCCGTGCAGTTCTAAGCGTATCTAAGAGAGATGCAAACGGCATCCCTGCCTTTGCGGCTGGGTCACATTTAGTAGACAGGGCCTATGGGGAGAAGACAGACTAAAAAGGCCAACCTCACCCTCCAAAAAAAGAGAAATGTGAGGACTTAAAATCAAATCAGATCAGCCATAGTTTAAAACATTTTCAGATGAGCACATACTTATTAAGCTTTGATGTAAGATGTTAGGCACTAGATTCTTTGGAAAACATGAAGAAATAGAACGCACACTCCAAGCCCTCCAAAAGCTTGCAGCTAGCTGGATGGAGGAGGTAGAAAACACACAACGTAACACAGGGTGCTGTGTTTGGGGGTGTGATCAGAAACGCTGCAGGAATTCAGAAAAATGAAAACTCGAGTAGCAGGTGAGTCTACACGGGGCCCTGAAGGATGGGCAGGGATCGCATGTGCAGGAAAAGCCAACGAACAGATTTATAGTGAGGATCCAGTGTGACTTACTCGTCCTGCTCAGGGTTCAGAGCTTCAGTCATCATGCGTTCATTCACTGAGTCATTCATCAAACACTTACTGGTGCCTACCTATGTGGGCGCTAGATATTGCGTGTATAAAGGGCACAAAGATGGAAATAATCCTGGCAGCTAGCGGGCTTAATGTGAGGGTTCTTTAAAAGAACAGGCATTAAGAAAAAAAAGAATAGGTATTATACATGCCCTCATTTTGATGGTAGGATGGGTACATGCAACCAATCAACCTAAATTGTTACTGTGACTTCAAACATGCCTTCCACAGCATTGATATTTAGCACATGTTTTGAGAGTCTACCACATGATAGGCACAAAAGTGAAGTGGAAAAATCAGACATGGGCCCTGTGCTCCTGGAGCTCACCGTCTAGGTGAGGGGCAGTCCCCTGAACAAGTAATCACAACCGTGTGTGTTTGAGCACACGGGGGAGAGGGGCCTGCTCTGGGGGCAGGGCAGGAAAGACTAACCTGGCCGGCGGGTCAGGGACGGAGGAGACTGGGGCTCTGGCTGTGGCAGGCAGAATTCTGAGACGCCTCCCAGGATCCTTGTCCTTGTGTAATACTTCCTGCCTTGGCCCCTCCCACCCCCGTGCATGGACAGGACTTGTGACTTGCTTCTGAACCACAGAATGTGGCAAAGTCGGAGGGGTTTTGCAGAGGTAATTAAGATCCCTAACCAGCTGACTTTCATCGAGAGAGAGAGAGAGAGATCATCCTGGGTGGGCCTGACCTAATCAGACAAGCCCTTCATTTATTTATTTTTAAGCCTCACCTGAGGATATGTTTATTGACTTAGAGACACACAGATAGAGAGAGAGAGAGAGAGAAAGAGAGAGAGAGGGACATTGACCGGTTGCCTCCTGCACGTGCTGTGACAGGGGATTGAACTCACAACCCTTCAGTATATGGGACAGTGCTCCAGCCACATGAGGCACCCGGCCAGGTCATCAGACACACCTTTTAAATGAGGGTCTGGAAGTCAAGGATTCTCTGAAATAGAAACTCTGTCTCCATTTCTGGCCTTGAAAGGGCAAGCATCATGAATTCTACAGCTACAAGGAGATGAATTCCGCCAACAACACGAGGGAGTGGAGAAGCAGGTCCTTCCCCCGTCCGGCCTCCAGAGGAGAGAGCAGCCCGGCCGACACCTGGATCTCAGCCCCGCGAGGCCCTGAGCAGAGGCCCCGGCTGAGCCACACCCAGACTCCTGACCTGGGACGACTGGGAGGCAGTAAATGTGTATTATTTTAAGCAGGAAGCTTGTGGTCATTGGTCACCAGGCAAACGATTGCCGAACTGGCAGGTTGGACAGGACTATCTTCCTGGAGAAGCAAGGCGTCTAGCGCTGAGCCTCTCAGTTAGCGTTGCTGACCGGCAGGACCCGTGCTGAGCTTTCCGTGTCCTCCCTGTGAAATCCGGGCCAAGTTTACGTACAAAAAATGGGGTCTCCCTGCCCGCCTCCTGAGGACTTCCTGTCTGGCACTCCAAGTAAATATCTACCTGCTGTGAGCACTGAAGGCATAGGAAGCAGCGTACGCCTTCCCCCACGATTATAAAGGTACCTCACTTTATGCAAATAATGTGATATTGACAAACGATAAAATGATCGCTTTCAGGGAGGATTCCATTTTCCTAGCTTTCAGTTCATTTCACCATCTCTCAAGGGTCTGCAGAGCCACTGTCCTGTGCTAGAACTACGCGTGATGAAAGACCGAAGGAAAACTGAGACGCGTGTCTAGCCTTTGAGGAGCTGGGGAGGGAAGCTTCACTCATGCAGCAGGAAAAGTTAGAGAACAGCGCAACGCTGGACTCCCAGTGCTGGGCTGGGGAGGGACCCTCTGGGCTGGGGAGGGAACCTCCGAGAGCTGAGGAGCAGGGAGAAGGATGAGTTTGACTTCACGGGCTCCTCCCCCCGGAAAACAAGGGAGTGTCCCTCGCTCTCAGCAGCACGGACACACGCAGCAGGCGCTCATGATCTCTCCCCCACTTATTCATGAATCTTGCTTATTCAGGATTCTGGAACGATTTCAAAGTCACAGAGCTGAAACTTTGAGTCATCCAACCAGTGTCTCAACAGAAGTGATTCAACAAATAATGTTCACTGAACACCTGCTACTTTGAGGGCTGTGCTGGCAAGCGAGGGTGTCTCTGTCACATGTTTCAACCCGGAAATCACAGGAAACCCCCTGCAAGTGGCTCAAACAATACAAAGAGCTATTCTCTCAGCAGACAAGAAATCCCGAGGTTGGTCCGCTCCAACGCTGGTTTCTGTTGGAGCTCACTGACGTAATTCGGGATGCAGGTTCGATCTGGCTTTCCATTCTCTTTAAGACAATGGCTTGTTCTGAGCCGGCTCTCCTCATGGCACAGGAGAGCTGCCGCTGTTCCGTACATCTCTTCACAGTTCTTCACAAGCACTGTTTCTTTCTATCTGTCTGGGTTTTTTTTTTTTAATCAGTAAGGAAAAAATAGGTATCTTTCCCAGAAATCCTCAGCTGACATCCCCTAATGTTTATTAACCAGGATTAGACCTCACATTCGTGCCTAAGCCAATCAGAACCGCACAACCCAGGGCAAAGTTGGTCTCGGGAGAGCGGGGACTCTGACAGAGCAGGGGTTCTCCCGAGAGGAGGGTAGGGAATGAAGGGCACCCACAAAGGCTGTCTACTGGCAGTGTCTGCGAGTGTTGTGATCAAAGACAGCCGCAGTGGCCGTCTGCACTGGGGGACAGAAACAACCTGATGGAGGGTGTACAGTTACACACGGTCACTAACACCGTGACCGGAGAGGACCGTGCACTGTGAGAGAGACAGCAGGGTGTCACAGTGAGGTCACAGTGAGGTCGCAGCTCCGGAAAGGCCATTCAGAGGCAGGGACAGGTGAGTGGGACCCAGCCAGGCACAGGGCTGGGGAAGAGCACTCCGGGCAGAGGGAGCATGAAAGGAGACCGGGCGGCCGGAGCGCTGGGAAGGAGGCACAACGGCGAGGAATGAATGGGCAGCACTCAGGGCCCTTCTCATGCCTGAGGGGGAATTATATCCTGAGAGCAACGAAAAGGCACCGAGGGTTTTTTTTTGTTTTCGATTGCTTTTTAAGATTTTATTTACTTTTCCAGAGAGGGGAAGGGAAAGAGAAAGAGAGGGAGAAAAACATCAATGTGTGGTTGCTTCTTGCACGCCCCGCACTGGGGACCCATCCCGCAACCCAGGCATGTGCCCTGACTGGGGATCAAACCAGTAACCCCGCTAGTTCTCACGCCAACACTCAATCCACTGAGCTGCACCAGCCAGGGCGGCACTGAAGGTTTTACAACAGGGGCATGATGCGATCTGACTTGTGTCCTTAGAAGTCTGGTTGCTGTGTGAAGAACAGATGGGAAGGCAAGGCACTAGGAGACTGTACGTCCATCTGATGGCTTGGCGACAGCAGGCATGGAGGGGAAGGGGACAGAACCGAGTGGGAGTGGCTCGGTGGTGCTCTGAGGCATGCACGGGTGGGCAGCCCCAGGACCGCCTCCCGAGGGGCACAGCCTGTTCTAAGACGCACAGACACACTCGGAACTCCACTTAGGTGCCACACGGGAGTTCAGAAGCTGAGGTCACAGGTGTGGGGCTTGAGGGGGCACCTGATTCCAGGGTGACTTGTGAAGGAAGGAGATATTTGCACAGGACACTGAAGGCTGGCAAAGGTGGCTGTGTTAGGCGGAGACACCGGGGTGGAGAGGATCCAGCCGGGGCCAAAGCAGGGAGGCAGGAAGTGAAGGCCTGGAGGGAGAGGAGCGAGTAGTGTAGCCTATGGTCCATAGGTGAAGGGCATTCTGGGAAATAGGGCCGGAGAGGTCCTGGCTGTCAGTTTAAGGAAAGTTCTGTGTGGCTGACTAGGATAATAAAATAAAAAGGTGGAGGGGGGAGAGTTTAAATAAAGTCTAGCTTAGCTACAAAAGACCTCACCAATTAGCCACAAAACCACTGACTTTTCCTGGGAGTGATCAATGTGCAAATCGGGGTTTGATTATGTATCTACTGGGTGGACTAGCAATGTCCACCCCGGTGTCTCTGTCACCTGCAGGACACTGGCCAATGATTTCTGATTTGTTTCTAGAATACGTTCCTTCATCACGTGCTGAGTGTTGGTGCTGGGGATCCTAGAGTGAAGAGGTGGTACAAAGGAGGGAACATGATCCCTGTTACCCAGAGTGTGGGGCTAGATTTCAGAGAGGGGCGGCATTTCACTGGGCCTTTGCGGGTGAATAGGAGTTCGCCAGGCGAAGAAACGAGGTGGGAAGGCCTTCCCAACCCAGGGAGTGGGGGCACGTCTCCCCCGTTCTCACACCTTCGGCCCTCTACATCCTATGGATGTACAATTGTAAGCTTTATTTTCAGACTCTTGGGGAATCTGGGTGACACTTAGTGAGTTCTTCCCGTTGCTACAGGGACATTTCTCTAATACTAACAAGAAGTCAGGATTTCAGTCAATCAAATTGGTTATACTCTGTACTCACAATGGTTCCTCAAGGAGATTTTACTGATTTTTACTTTTTTGGGTCAGCAAGGGAAAGAACCTTTTTTACATTTTTTATTATATTTTTTTCCATTACCATTTAGTCCCCTTATACCCCCCTCACTCCCAGGGGAGGAACCTTAAATCCTTTTTTGGAGACTGGTAGATGCACCCGTCCTCAATGAGACGAACCCCGTGTCCCTTCTGTTTTTCACGCAGGGGCGGGGGGAGCCGTAATTCACTGTCACACACGGCCCCTGCTTTCGGCGTCTGCAGGAGATTGCGCCCTCCTGAGCTTCCCAAGTGTTCACGACAGTGACTCGGACGCAGGTGGACACCCAAGACCATCCTTGGGCATCCGAAATGAGCTGATGGCTCATTTTAGCTCAAGATAAAGCACAACTACGTCCAGATGGCCCACAAGGTTATGAGAGGGTGGGCGCGGAGTTCACGTGAGGCTGGAAAGAAGTGTCCTCCCACCCTGCACCCTCACTGAACACGGGTGTGGCGGGCAGGGCGCAGGGAGGTGCGAGGGCCGGCCTGGGGCACCCTGAGCCTCCGGCAGTGCCCTGACGCAGAGCTGCGGCAGAAGCGGGGGAAGACGGAGAGCACAAGCTAGGTGACGGAGCAGAAGCATTTTGGGGAACTGATCCCTCCCAGTGGTATCTGATACACTTCCTCTCTCCCCCACACTCCGCCCCCCCGGCCTATCTCTCTGTCTCTTTCCTTTTCTCTGGTGGCCCGGCTCTGCGTCAGTTTCCGAAAGGTGGGGACATTTCCTGACGCCTTTGCAACACTGGGAGGCTGTCTTAAGGGAGGCTGGACCCACTCCGAGCTGGAGGCCGGGAACGCTAAGGCCGGGGCTGCTGTGCCGGGGACGGGCCGCTCACCCTCCGCCTGCCTCTGGCCAGCGCACACGGCCCACTGGTGTCCGCCCGACCATGTCTCTGGCTGAGGCCATCAGCCTCTGGAACGATGGGGTGCTGGCAGCCGACAAGAAGGACTGGAAGGGAGCCCTGGACGCCTTCTCTGCCATCCAGGACCCCCACTCCAGGATTTGTTTCAACATGGGCTGCATCTACACCATCCAAGAAAACCTGGCCGCGGCCGAGAAGGTGAGTGAGTGGAGGTCCCCCCCACCCATGGGTCCCACGGAGCCTTTGTAGTGATGGGTTCCCAACCCTGGCTGCCCTGGAGAAACGTCTTGGGAGCTTTCCAAGCACAAAAGCTGCCCAGGCCCCACCCACAGAAATCCTGATTTAATTGGCCTGGGAGGGGCGTGGGAGCCCTTCATTTTTAAAAGCCAGAAGGTTCCAACGGGCCAGCAGGCTGGGAACTGTTGTGGGTTCCACTCTCCTTTCTTCTCCCTCTATGAACTGGACATCATTCTGGAATGTTCTCTAACCCCCTCATGAAGACGCCCCTGGTTATGTTTTCTTCTGTGAACTCCCTCCCGCTGGCCACGCACAGCCTCTGCGTCTCACTGCCTCTCACACCTGACGCTAAACCACCTCTTTGTGGCTTTCCAAGACTTTCACTGGTGGGGTGAGCTTTGTCTGCACAAGAGGTCAAGAAGAGACACTAAAGTAAAATAGGCGTCACCTATGTGACAATTCATCTATGTGACACTTACCTGGGGCACTCTTTTAAGGATTTTGAGGCTGGCGGAAGGAAATCGTACCGTGATTGACTGATGATGTCTGCTGGGGGCACTGTGTGGGGTGTTTCAGCATCTTTTTCAAGTTTTTTTTTTACTCTCTCACACTCCCAAGCATGAGGTTGAGCATTCGGACATCACCTTTTGGATTGGTTAGGAGAAGCTGGGAAGGGAATCAGCAGCGAATGGGTCCTCAGCCACTAATGTTAACTTTCAGCTCTGAGAGACTCGGAGGGGCTGAACATCTTGAGGACTGAGTGAGGCACCACCTGTTAAAGTGTTGAGTCACTTCACACCAGGGTGTAAGTGTTAGTTCTTGTTTTTACCTTTTAGCTGGTCTTGGACAGATGGCTGGCCACCCAGTCCCCTTAAAGAGCCGGTTCCTCCCACAGCCATACTCACTGGGGCCAGAAGTGCGCAAAGAGAGCGAGAAGGGAAATTGCTTGGAAGGACCGTGCAGGCTGATAAGTCCATTCCCGGTCCACAATGGGCGGGAGCGCTCGAGGGCCCCCTCCTCCTCTCAGGGACCTGCCAGGGGGGCGGAGCAAATAGCAGTGCAGGTTCTGGGGGCTGCTGGAGGCCAAGTGCACCCTGTGGGAGGAGCTGCTCTGCGGCAGCTACGCCCGCAGAGGCTTGTGGCCAGGCTGTGCTGGCCTCGCTGACCTCCAGTTCCCAGACCCCACAGCTTCCTCTCGCCTCTCCGGACTTCTCCCTGCAGTCTGCTGCTTCTCACACTCTCTGCCTTCCTCTGGTTTCCCATGTGAGTCCTCACTCCTGGCATATGATATGCACTTTTTATTATTGTCCTCACCTGAGGACAGTTTTTTCATTGCTTTTAGAGAGAGAGGAAGGGAGGGAAGCGAGAGAGAAAGAGAGAGAGAGAGAAACATCAGTTTGTGGTCCTCTGTACCTGCACCCTGGCCAGGGACAGGTATATGGGATGACCCTCTGACCAGCTAAGCTGCACTGGCCAGGACTATTTGTTATTATTTTAATTGTGTAATACTGACATAATAAATCTGTATAATGAGTATATAATACTGTGCAAGACATTTTCGTTGTTTTCATATTTAATTGCGTCTATTATTTTAACCCTGTTGGTAGTGTTGAAAAGCAGAAATTAATATACTACTCTACCGAGGAGAATACTAAAGTTACAGTAGATTAGGTAACCTGCCACATAGCATGCCACCAGGAAGTGACAACACAGAGCGTTCTGACCCCGGTGTCAACATAAAGACACCAGCGATTCCCGAGACCCTTCTGGCCTCACCCTCTGGCCCATGCCGCACCTCCTCACTCACCGCCTGGCTGCTCGGCCACCAATGGACCTCCCCGTCTCCGCAGGCCTTCTCCCGAAGCATCAACCGAGACAAGCACCTGGCCGTGGCCTACTTCCAGCGCGGGATGCTCTACCACCAGATGGAGAAGTAAGTGGCCCAGGGTTGCACCAGCTGCGGGCACTCACAGGGAACCCAGAGAGGGTCTCGGTGCTGTTCGCCCGGGTGTTTGAGAAGCAGCTGCCCAGCCTCTGGTGCGAAGCATGACGGGACCCGCCCTGGGCGCAGTTACGCAAGAGACCAGCACGAGGCCCGGGCAGGGAGGGCAGGCCGACCACCCTGTTAGAAAGCAGCCGTGTCAGAGCTCGCCATGAGCCTGCGTAACCGTCGCAGGCCGGGGGTTCTGCTGGTGTGGCACCCCACGAGCATCCCTGAGGGTGAGGGGTCGCCGCTGGATGGTGCAGTTGTAAAGTGTTGGCCCCCCCTGGTGGTCCCCTATTGTGGGGTGTTGAACTGTCGCACAGCGGGAGTCATCGTGAAACCACATCAGATTTTCCGTGGTTTCTGCAGACCGGTTTCAAAAGCCTAGTTTAACCCATGTGATGAAATACTATTCGGCCAGCAAAATGAGAATACAGACTATTCACACGATATGTATGAGAATCTATTGATCTAGACAAATAAGTAGCATATATATTAATACAGAAAAAAAGTTCGCAGTGGACGTTAAATTCACACCATAGGTTTCAGACAGTCTGTATCACACAAGCCCACTTCTGTTTCATGGAAGAGTCTGGAAGGCCATAGACCGAAATGTTGTCAGCGGTTCTCTCCGGGTGGTGACATTGTAGGGATTTCCATTTCCTTCTGTCTGTCTCTCTGTGCTTTCTGCTGTGTTTACTAACCACAAACTAGTTAGTAAAAAGATAAATAAAGAGAAAATCAAAGTTAGTCTCACTTTCGTTCCCCTTCCCCAAGACACCCCAGTAACAAACATACAAATAACAAAGGGAAAACATTCTAGGCATTAACTTAGCATGTTGTGGGGGATGGCAAGCCTTTGCAGCGATTGTTCCTTCCCTTTGTGGGCACACTCTAGGGAAGAAGATTTCAGCTCAGGCGAACGAAGAACTTTCAGTGAAAATGGTCAGAGTGTGGTGTGGCGGGGGGGTTGGGGGGTGCCCATGTGTGCCCGTAGCGGGTGAGGCAGGGTGTTTGTGGGGCACGGAGGAGGCTGCAGAGAATGTCCAGGCATCGGGGTGGGGGCTGGTCTGATCGTGTGCATCCTTGCAAGGCTCCAATCCTAGGGTCTGGTCAGAATCCAAGCCGGGTAAGCCACTGTGCTCAGCCGTTGCCAGGGGCAACTACAAGAAGCCCAGAAGACTTCCAAGATGTACATGCAGTCAGTTACCCGAGTAAGAAAGGGAAGTCAAGTCTTCCCAAAAGAAAAACCACGCAGAAGCAGTCTGGGGAGAGCGAGGGCCTGCGCCTGAGGTGCAGGGTGTGTGGGGCAGCCTGAACCCAAATCCCCCAGCTGACCTTTGATCGTAAAAGACGAACTCCCAGGCCATCCTTTAATGAGCTCTAACAGCCTATAATGAGGGAGACACTGTCAAGAGGAAAGACTCCCAGAAGAAACCGCTACACGCAAACGCCCAGAAGTCCCTGAGCCGGCAAGCCTCGGATTTTGAGAGTCAGAAAGATCTTAGGTAGATCTAGAAATAAGACCCAGAATTCAATCAGCATGCAATGAATAGTAGTTAAATCTGAGAGCAAAATCTACCGAATTTCACGGTTAATTCAACAACAGTCTATTGAGGAAATGATATGCAGGAAGCGCTGCTCTTCACCTGAAGCTCTTACTTTGCTTTCGCTCCATCATACACATCGGTGCCCCCCACCCCCCCACCGCCAAGGCTCTGCTCGTGACCCCTCCCCCTTACATCACTATAGCAGTGGCCGTTAAATGGCAAAATGTATGGGTTATCTTCCCAGCAACACACACAGCGTGTGTACAACTTTACGTGCAGCTTCGGGGGGTCGGTGTCCCCTGAAAACCCACACGTGAACCCTAGGGGCCCCACTCTCTCCCGCAGCGCTGGCCTCCATCTACAGGCAGCTGGCTGCTGGATCTCTCCCTGGGACCAACCCAGGATGTCCCTTTTCCTCCCCCTTGTCAAGCTGACCTCCGAAATATCTCTTACCTCCTGCCATCCTTCTCCACCCCCACCAGCTCCACCCTGGTTCAGACCCCCAGTTCTCACCGAGATGGCTGTCATCTCTTCCAAATTAATTTCTCAGCCACCAGCCTTGTCTTATCCACCCTTATCCCAGACTGATCTGCTTTAAAAAAAAATTAATGTTATCTGCTTAAGAACTGTCAGTGACCCCACTACTGTAGGGTGAAGGCCCAATTCCCTCACCTGCTCCTGTGTGGGCCAGCTGCCGCCCACCCACTCCTGCTCCACAGGTTTGCCCAGCGGCCCGGCCCCCAAGGGGGCGACGGCTCTCGTCCGTGCCTCCTTTCGGAATGCCTGTCTTCCTGGTGACAGACAATTGCCAATATCTAACGTGACAGATACTGGATATCGGTCTCCTTCACTGCTCTGTGTTTCTTGAGAAGAAATCTTTACATGTCCACCCTTGCTTTTCCGCATTGAGTATGGCAGCTCATAAATGCTTACTAAATGCATTAAACTACAGCGAGACAAACATAGCCTCTGCTTTGCGGGAACTAGTTAAAAGGGGGAAACGGGGCCAGAACACCAGTGGCCACGATGCAAGGCAGAAGGGGACCAGCGCTGGAAGAGCTGTTTTAAAACAAGGTCCGTGGGGAACTAGGAAGCTGACTTCTCCGTGCGTAGGCTAGGAATTCCCCCGGATTGCAGCGGAACTCGTGTTAGGGCGATGATGGTGTGGGCCTTCCTCTCCGTTGTCGCCACTTGCATGTGTCCTGCCGCTCTCCTGTAGCTGCAGAGTCCCCCAGAGCACTGTCAGCACACATGTCTACGGAGGCAGGTGGCGTCCCGGGTGACCTCGGCCAGACGGTCTCACTTCCCCGCCCCCAGTCTGCCGGCTGAACGGGGAAGGAAGCTCTAGGTGTTTCGCGTCCTGGGCCTCACAACCCTGAGGGCTGTGATCGTAACCGTAACCGTGAGACCCTGCTGGCTCAAGGAGGTGACTCGGCAAAGTCTTTGTCCTGCAGCCTTTGAACCTGAAAACTGTGACCCCCAGCTCGGTCACAGAGGGGGGTGACATCTTGACATTTTGCAGCAGCTGAAACTCTCTGCTTTAAAACTGCAGACTGCCCGGGGCATGGGCAGAACAGAGGCAATCGGGAACACTGGTTACTAAGAAACCTTTCCAGTTAGAAAAATGAGGGCTATAAACCCTCTCGGGCTCAGAGTGTGTGAAAAGCCGGCCAGCTTGCCCCTGCCCCGGCCTGTGGGTGAGCAGAGCGTGGCTCGGGTCCAGTGCAGCGGGCGCCCAGCAGGAAGCTGCCAGCGCCTTGGCCTTCCAGGGACACTGCTTTCCAAAAGGCACTGGAGAGAACTGAAGGAGGGCCGGAGGGGGCCGGAACTGTACGTCTCCACCCACCCGCAGCCAGGGCTGCCTGCTGCTGTGGAATTTCACACCAAGCCGACTCAGGCCCCGGCAGCGGGCAGCGGGCAGTGGGCTGTGTGTCAAGGTGGGTGTCGCCGGGGTGCAGCTCCCCGGATGCAAGGGGAGCTGAGCAGAGGCCCAGCAGCAAGCAGCCAGGAGGACGCTTTTAAAGACACGTTTAAAATCTGACATTTACAGAGCGCTCTCCACCCATTTTTAGCACAGAGCCAGCCCTTTGACTATCAGTAATTGGTGGGTTCTTTCTCTCTCCCACCGGGCCCAGATCTCTAGACATTGTGATGGGCTGGAGAATTATGAGAAGGATTTTGTTGGGGGGGTCACTCAACACCAGCAGGTGCGGGCGGTGTCACCGCACAGCTGAAATGCATCCGCCTCGCCGGGGCTTTTGCCCGGGAGCAAGCGCACTGCGGGTTAATGCTGTCAGCACCTGGGGTGCGCCCTCTGAGCACTGAAACTGTCACACACGCAGACAGGGGACACTGTGGCGCTTCATGTGCCCAAGGAACAGGGTGCCTGCATTTCCCCTGTCCCTCCTTCTTGGCTCAGCGAGTCAGAGCCAGTCCCCCCATCGTCCAGCCTAGAAAGAAGGTACAGAGATGCTCTTTAAAAATGTGCAGAGACCTTGGAGTGTTTCCTGCTTCCTAAGGAATGGCCTGCACGCTTTTAGCAGGGTCTGCACTGGTCTTTAGGAACAACGAGGGTGCGTTAGAGAAAGCCTCTCCCCAGCTTCTTCCGTGACTGCTGCAGCCGCTGCTGCTGTGACTTCAAACCCGGTGGTGACAGAAGGTCCAGCTTCTCCTCCAACCACCTGGGGACACACCTCTTAGGACTCTCTCGGCCCGCCTGCCCTCCCGGTCAGCTCCACGCTTCCCTGAGATCAGAGCTCCAGCTTCTACAACTGTATATTTTGATCTCCTGATAATACAGTCTAGAGTGTTAAGGGAGCATGTAGCAAAGGGTTGGCATGTGAATTTAAGTCTGGCAAGACTTTTAGAGCTGAAAATAATAATAATGATGATGATGATGATATAAATGACCATGTGTGCCAGGCTTCATCTAAGCACCTGAACGCTTCCCCACATTTAGTTCTCACAGCCTGGGAGGCACATGCTACTGTCACGCTCTATCTCTGAGGACAAGGAAACAACCTTAGAGAAATGAGACAACTTGTCCTTTGTCACTAGACAGTAAATGGCAGAGCCAGGAGTGAAGTCCATGTGGTGTTGACTCCAGAAACTAGATCCGGGACCACCTACTAGCAGGCTTCTCATATTCTAGGCTCCTTGAACATAAAATGCTCCTGGTACACAATACTCTCCTTATATTCTGGACCCAGATCCGTAATTATGGCTACGGAAGCAACTCACCAGGGTCCCCTGGGCAGGGGCACAGCTAATGGATGTGGTCCCAGTCTCCTGGCCACAGCCCTAGGGCGCCTCACGACACCACACCACTTCCTGCAGGTCCCCCGCAGCCTGAGTCCAAAGTCCGGGCTCGCCTCCAGGAGAAGCCGCAAGAGGCAGCTCTGGGTCAGAGAGCGGCCTGGGGACTCGTGGTTCAGGTGCCCTGTGGGGGCCACAGCCAGCAGCCAGATTTGTTCCTTCCAGGCCAGGGGCTGGGTAGGGAGGGTAGCTTGTGTTTTCCTGCTCCCCCCAACCCCATGGCCCCACAGCCAGAAGCCCAGCAGTGGCTCCCCCTTACCAGGGCAAGGAGGTCAAGGGCAGGCTGAGGAAGCGTGGTGCAGGTCCTGCCCACGTGTCCGTGGGCCCTGCTGATGTGACCGGCCCCACTCTCTGCCCCAAACCCACGGCAGCAGCCCTGACGCACCTCGAGCTAGTCAGCACAAGGCCGATCCAGGGAGGCAGGGTGCGGTGCCCGGAGCGGGGTCAGAAGTGCTGTTGGCTCAAGGGGTGGTTTCCTTTTTGCCAAGTGCGTGGAGGAGGAGGGAGGGGAGAGGAGACCAAGCGAGCCACAAAACCAGGAGCTGAACTGCACTCAGAAGAAGCCAAGGAGAAAGCTGGGTCAGGAGAGGGTGTCAGCGGCTGTGGGAGGGGCCCTGCAAGCCTCGGTGTCCCTGCATCAGGCCATCGGGCCAGCCTGGCCTCGTGCCAGGGGCGGGGAGCGTGCAGCCCTCTGAACCGCCTTGCAGGGACCCGGGCCCAGCAGGTGCTGGCTCGGCCTGGAGCTCCCAGGAGAGAACAGGGCTCTCGTGCAAAGTGACAAACCTGTTGTCAGAAAGGTGGGCGTGGTGTCCAGTCAACAGAGAAGGAAATACCTCCGGCTGCCTGAGACTGGGGGGCCAGCGGTGTGTCAGACCCCAGGGGCACCTCACACACCGGGTTCTGCAGAAAGCTAGAGCTCAGGGTTAGCAAAGAGGGTAAAAAAAAAAACTGGAGCATGAGAAAGGCTCTTGTCCCTGAGAGACTGACAGAGAAAGGGACGCAGACACACATCTGACCCCACAGTCTCTCCTCCGTGCCCTGGACTGGTTTATCCTCTCCCTCCATCCTGCAGGTACGATCTGGCGCTCAAGGACCTTAAAGAGGCCTTGACTCAGCTTCGAGGGAACCAGCTGATAGACTACAAGATCCTGGGGCTGCAGTTCAAGCTGTTTTCCTGCGAGGTAAGGAGGCGCAGCCCGGACACGAGTGTGTCGGCCTGTGAAAGTTTTCATCGTGATTGGCATCGCTCGGGTGACAAGCTATCTGCCCAGCATTGCACTAACAAATCCAAATCATGGGTTCGCTATCCGTGCGGGGCCTGCGTGACCTTGCTCAGTTCCCAAGGTACAGACCACGCTCTTTGCTATTAATGGTTCTGGCCTCATGTACTCGGTTGATACCCATGGAGTGAGGGTAATTTGGCACCAATCTGTCCCCTCTCGGGCCAAGAGCAGCTCAGTGCACACACTTGGGAAAGGTCCCCATGGAAGGATAACATACTTTCTACATTACCAAGGAGGAGAAACACGACTGGCTTTGATTTCTCAAGTTAGTGTACTTTTTCCAGCCCTCACCCCTCTCCAACCTCAAATGTCCCGGTAGCTTTGGAAACTGAAATCCCTGCAAATATCATAGAACTTTAGAAGAATCACTGAAAAAAAAAGTCCCTTTGCTTTGGTTTCTCTGGTGGGAGAAGCCGAGTGTTTTCAGGGTAGCCCAGGGCTAATAACAGCGTCCACAGCGGCCCAGGCCCCTGGGGACATGTGTGCCCCTCCAGCCCTGCTGCGGGCTGGCAACTTCCTCCTCTGGTCCCCATCTGGGGGACGGGGTTTGCAGTGGGGAGCGCTGGCATTTGGCCAGCTTCTAGAGCAGGGTTTCTCTGTTGTGGCACTTCTGGTGTGTTGGCCTGAATAATCCTTGGTTGCAGGGGGCTGTCCTGGGCATTGTAGGACGTTGAGCAGCATCCCTGGTCTCTGTTACCCACTGGATGCCAGGCGCACCCCCCCCCCCCCAAACAGTGTGACCACCTAACTGTCTCTAGGCATGACCAATTGAGAACCGCTCACATGGATTGAAGGGTTGGGGGACCACAGAGCTCCAGAGCGAAGGTCATGAGACAGTGGCAGCGAAGCAGCCTCCCGTGGGAGGAATGTTCCTGCTGGAGTTGACACTAAAGCGACCCTGAGGCAGGAGACTCTGGCTGTCTGGGCCTCTCTGTGAGCAAAGCTGGACTGTCTGAGGCCGAAGGCCCTCCTGCCACATGGCCCCTCCAGGCACCTCCCTACTTCTGATACCACGCCTGCCTTCCTCGGGCTGTCACTCTGGCTCTGAGAAGTCGACCTTCCTTTTTGAAAAGAGACCCAACCTTTTCCCATCAGGGAGCCAAAACACCTGGTGTGGCAGAGGTCTACGAAGAAGGTGGCCAGGAACTGGCCAAAATGGCCCTGCAGCGTCCTTGCTTCCCGCACACACGGTCAAGGGCGGGCTGGGCCCCAGCGTGCGTGTGGAAGGCGACCAACCCCTCATGGAGGCTCTGAGCCTTTCTGGTTTGGTTTTGTTTTGTTTTGTTTTTAAAATCTTGCTGATGCATCTAAAATATTTAATTCTATGTGTAAGTTGTGAAGCATGATAACCAAACACACACTCATGAACCTATCACCCAACTCAAGACCTGGAAAGTTATAGCCATTGGATGGATGGGTGTTGTTCCCTCCCGCCCAGGTGAGGCGCCGCTGTGCTGGGCTTGGGCTGAGCCCCTTTCCGGCTTCTGTCCATACAGTGATAGTGTCCTTGTTCCTGGTGCCTGGCTCACAGTGTTGCTAGCGCCGCATCCCGGGCAGGGTTCTGCGGGTGCTGGTGCAGGACGCTGCGTCTGGAACCCTCTTTCTCCCCACCCCGCACCCGCCCGCTCCCTCAGCCTAGGCCCAGAGGCAGGAGCTGTGTTGAGAAGCCACACACATGTATTTATTCCCAGCTCTTCAAGGGGCCTGGAGCCCATCACTCTTCTTGATATAAAGCCACATGGTAACTCTTGTTCCTCCTGACCGACCTGGTTGTCCAAAGACTGTACACCATGGAGTTGGATTGGTGTATCACGTGAGGTCCACTTAACACCATCCTGGTGCTGCGCACAACTCAGTAGCAAGATTGACGGTATTGTGGTATCTCCAGACATTCCCAGGGGAGCTGGGAAACGGAGACTGGTTGCCAGGCAACCTTCCAAGGGCCCCATGCAAGCTCTTTCCTGGCGCCCAGATCTGGAGCAGCCCCCAGCTTTACGGTGCGGCCTGTGCCTTCCTAGGTCTTGTACAACATTGCTCTCATGCACGCCAAGAAGGAGGAATGGAAAAAGGCTGAGGAGCAGTTGGCATTGGCTATGAGCATGAAGTCCGAGCCCAGGCATTCCAAAATCGACAAAGCCATGGAGTGCGTTTGGGTAAGCGGCCGGGGACGCAGGTGGTGAGGGCGTGTCCTTGGGTTTTTGTTTGTTTAGGGGGCGTGCAGGTTGAGAAACCATGCAAGTGGTGCTTTTACTTTCTCTGGGTCCTGGGTAGCGCTGGTCTGGGGGTAGAATTCCAGGCAGGGGCTTGACCCTGGAAGTGCTGGGAAGCGGAGGCCTAGAGTATGGGACCTCAGAGCCCCGCCTCGGGCCACCACCCCCACCCCAACCCCCACGTGGGGCTCCGTGGCAGCAAAGGGGAGCAGGAGGCTGGAGGCTGGAGTCCAGCACGTAAGAGCAGAGGCTGTGCCTGCCGGTTCACTGTGAGTCCTGGCAGCTGGGCACTGTGTACAGAAACACCTTGTTTATGTGAACAAATGCTGAAAAGTAGCCTTTGCTTGTCTGAGCACATTTGGGATGAAGCTCACTTAGAATCGGGTCTTCAAAACGGCAGGAACAAGGGGACACAGGTCAGTCTTTACATGCCCGTGCTGCAGACACGGATCCCAACACGGCACAGTTCTGGGCCCCTCACGGCACCGCGGCACCTCCTCCGCTGGGAGTGGCAGCCCCACCCGAGCCACACGGAGTGGGGGAGGGGCAACTCCCCTCCGAAACGAGGGTGGTGGGCAAACAACGCCGACAGATGTCCACACAGCCTCTCGGAGAAAAAGGACTTCGAAACCCACCTTTGCTACCACAGACACCCTGGAACGGCAACACGTCCCATCCTTCCGCGTTTGGGAAAAGCGCTTCTGCGAGGTGCTCTCCGTGGGTCCTCGCACGCGTTCGGTGAGGCAGGCGGGACAAGCCTCCTCACCTGCACCCTGCAGGTAAGGAGACACTGTGCTGTGTGTGTCACAGAAGCAGAAGCTGTACGAGCCGGTGGTGATCCCCGTGGGCAGGCTCTTCCGACCCAACGAGAGGCAAGTGGCCCAGCTGGTCAAGAAGGATTACCTAGGCAAGGCTACGGTAGGTGGATCCCTCAGCCTCCCCGGTGTCTCCTGAGACGTGGGCCACGTGGAGCAGGGTGGGAGGGACTCGGGGGAAAGGGCTCCCCCTTGTGGTTCTGCCCGGGATGGCAGTGGGAGACTGTATATAGTGTGGCACTCTTGTTGGAAGATGCTTCCAGTTTACTTTCTCCGGGCGCCTCTCACCCCTCCCTTCCAGCCTGACCCTGGGCGAGGGCCGACTCACAGGGTGCTGAGTCTCGGGGACTGGGCCAGTGGAAGGAAAACACAGCTCTGTGGAGCTCAGTCAATGTGGAGACAACTTGTCAGGGAAAGAGACCAGCGTGGCGTCTTCTTGGCTTAACGCTTCCTGTGGCCACGCTTCCACAGCCCCAGGACTAGATGGGAGTCCTTCCGAGCCCTGGTCTCGGTCTTAGACCCTCTCAGGAATGGTCCACAGTTAGTCAACAGCTCTGTCCCAAAACTGCACGTGACTTTGATGCAACTGTAGGGCCAAAGGTGCCTACCAATGGGGTAGCCGGTTCTGGCACAGCCAAGAGGCTGGGTTAGTGGGAGCCCCGGTGTCCATCAGTGGGTGAGCGGATAAGCAACATGGGGTGTGGCCCTACGATGGGATGTAAGGACCAGTGCGAGTCCCGGCATGGATGACCCCTGAAAAGACTATGCTGTGTGAAGGAAGCGAGACATGGAAGCCACGTGTCGCACAATCCCGTTTACAGGAACTGTTGAGACTAGGTGAATGCACAGAAGCAGAAAGCCAGTTGGTGGCTGCCAGGTGCTGGGAGGACAGGGGATGTGGGCGTGACAATGGGGATGGCGTTTCTTTGGGGGCCGGCGAGAATGTTTTGGCACTAGACAGACGTGGTGGTCACGCAGCATCGTGATCGTGGGAAATACCACTGTGTTGTGCGCTTGAAAATGGTTAATGTTATAGCATGTAAACTTCACCTCAATAAAAACTTCAAAAATGAGAAAGAGAGAGGGGGGACCTGCTGGGTTAGCAGGGGCGGGGTGGGTACCAGTTTCTTCAGTTGCGGAAACTTCCCACCCAGAGGGTCAGCCCTTCTGTCCCTAGCTACTGTCCGCTTCTAGAAGCAGGCAGCAGTGACAATGGGCCCAGGGTGTGAGAACGGAGGGGAACTTGATGGGGTAACGGTGCTGGCTGAGCCTTCATGCCCTCCTTCCTCCATTCCAGGTGGTGGCATCCGTGGTGGATCACGACAGCTTCTCCGGGTTTGCACCTCTGCAGCCACAGGTGAGGTGGCCCTGCCTTCCCCGTGGACCTCGTCTCCCGGGCTCTCTGTGCAACGTCCACCATGGGGAGAGTATTTCCACTGGGCGGCCTCATTTCAAGGGCTCCTCACCCGACCGCTCAGGGCTGCTGAGGGTGTCCGCCTGCCCTTCCTGGTTCAGGGTCCATGACCAGTGGGAAACGAAGCAGTTTGAGGATTCACCGGCCTCGGGTCCTCAAGAAGACAGCCCCCCTGCTTCCCCCACCCCCAATTTCCAGCCTTCACTTCTCTAAGTTCTGAGAGCCGCTGATGGACAAAAACGCCGCTGCGCACCCGCAGGGGAGGGGGTTCCGAGTGGGGCGCCTCCACTCCGGTCTGCATGCCCCTGGACACTCCCGAGGGCAGCACTGACAGCCGGCCGGGGTCCGAAGGGTGACCACTAGCCCAGAATGTGACCGGTGCTGGGGCTCCGGAGGGCGAGATGAACGATGGAGCATAGAGATCCAGATTCTCTGACCTTGTTCTCACACTAACTTGCGGGAAAACTGGAGAAGTCCCTTGGGCTTCAGAGCCACCCGAGGGCTCCAAGGGGAGAAGATGCCAGTCGGGGTGGAACAGGAAACACGCATGGAAAGGGGGCTCCTGCCTGGCCAGTGGATCTGGAGTAGGCTTTAAATACCCACAGGCGACATGCGATATAGCAGACATGAATTATAGAACAGAGTTTTTGGAAACTGTCCTAACAATGGGACGGAGCTCAAGGTCAAAAGCATCCTCACAATGCCATGTGGCCCTGTCACAGCTAAACTTCCCTAGGAAGCGGGTCTGGCTGCACCCCAGGTGCTGTGCCGGTAAAGCCGGTACCCAGGGGGCTGGCGGGAGGTGCTATTTCCCAGCGTGTAGTCAGGGCACCCCGCACCCTCTCCCTGGACAGAGTCCTGATGGAGCCACAAATGCATTCTTTGATTTCCTGCTCTGGGAAGAAGGCTCAAATTACCATTAATCGTCTGCTCTCTCTTTATTTGCTGTCCTGCCCCTCTTGGTTCCTCCTGACTGTTCAATAGGCAGCCGAGCCTCCGCCCAGACCCAAAACGCCAGAGATCTTCAGGTAAGTTAAACGCAGATCAATGCGCAGAACGGCCCAGCTCCAAGCCTGGGCTGGGGGCAAGAGAGGTGGTGGAGAAAAGGGAGCTGGGGTCAGGGTCTCCTCTGTGCTGGGACTGACCCTGGGGGCCTGGAGACAACGACAAGGTGGCCCTGTGTCCCCACGACAACGTGCATGCCACCATGCGGTGAAGCATTCTTGCTGAGCAGCAGGAGTGTCCCGTGGAACACTGTCCCTCCCTCCCTCCCCGAGGGCTGGGCGCTGGCCGGGGCTGCAGAGCGGAGGCCGGGCTCGTTGGAGCCCCACCAGCAGAGCGGGAGGCCGGAGCGGCCTGTCCTTTCCTGTGTGGCTGTGTCTTTGCTCCCTCTCGGCACAAGTTTTCTGAAGAAGAGGAAGGACTCAAGAAAACGAAGTCATTCTTCTGTAAGACGAGAAGCAAAGAATGACCTAACCTACAGCTTCCTTAAGAATTGCCTCTCAGGGAGGAAGCTCGCCCAGCTCCCCACCCCGAAAAAGGTTACAACAAGTGAAGAGCCCCAAAGCAAGTACACAAATGCGGGGCCTGGGGCAGCTCATTCCTACACTCCGTCTGCTGTAAATAGACACAAGGGCTGGAAACAAAAAACGGGGCAGAGGGCCCAGGAGGGCGGAGGGGGAGGAACCCAGCGAGCCCGGAGTGAGGGGAGGAGTGAGAAGCCACAGCGGGCCACCGTGAAGCCAGCCTGGAAGTCACACACTCCAAAGCGCCCAGCGCCTTCCACAGCAGAGAAGGTGCGGAGGAAATGGTCCAGGGGAACGGCCTTGGGACCAGGCGGAAAGCTGAGCCCACACATCCCCTTCTCCTCACAGCGCCTCCTGCGGGCACGTCCGCCCCCTCCTGACCCCACCCTGGCTCAGGGGCCTCCTCCTCCCCCGCCCCCACTGATCTCCTCGCCCAGCTGGCTCTCACCTGCACACTCACCGGGCCGCCCAGCCCAGCCCAGACGTGGGGACCGGCCAGGCACGCCCTTGAGCCTGCTCCTCAGAAGGGAAGGCAGGACAAGGAAGGGGGACTGCAAGGCTTCTACATCCACGTTGTTTTCTTTTATTCCTGTTCCCCGTGTATATGGTTAGGGAGCAAGTCCCCGTGTGTTCCCTACCAAGTCCTCTGGGAGCCTGGGTGGGGGGCAGGCGCCCGCTCAGGGTCACCGAGGCCGTTAGACGTGGAGTTAGAGGGTGTCTGGAGCGCGCCTCCCGGCTCCAAGTCCCCTGTGTGGCCCCGTAGTGGGAGGCCACGAGTTCCAGGCCAGACATTGGACGAGGTCTGTGTCTACCCCTTAGGGCTCTGGAAGGGGAGGCTCACCGCGTGCTGTTCGGGTTTGTGCCCGAGACGCCAGAGGAGCTCCAGGTCATGCCTGGGAACATCGTCTTTGTCTTGAAGAAGGGCAATGATAACTGGGCCACGGTCATGTTCAACGGGCAGGTATGCAGAAGCCCCGGGGGTGGTTGGGGGGCGTGGGATCCTGGCAGCAAAGGGCAGGGCTTTCTGAGCACCAGTGTCTGCTGCCTTCTTTGCAGAAGGGGCTCGTGCCCTGCAACTACCTGGAGCCAGTGGAGCTGCGGATCCACCCTCAGCAGCAGCCCCAGGTACCGTGGCGCCGAAGCCTGACCCACCAGCCCCCACCCCAACCGCCGACGGACCTCCCCACCGTCCTGAGCACTGAAGAAAGACTTGCTGGCCCCGAGCCGCCTCCCGTGGCACCGGCTGCCCAGAGCTGGATGTGGGATGCGGGGAAAGGCCCAGACGTGCTGCATGGAGGCATCTTCGGGACCTCCTGGGCCCACTCGCCTTTGTGATTCCTCCGTGTCACCGGTCATGGGTGACATGGCTCCCAGAGCCCATAGTATATGGGGGTTAGGTCTTCCCAGAAATGCCCTCTTCACCTGCGCTGGCTGGTGAAATATCATTTTAAAAAAAGACGACGACAGGCCTGCTCTAGAGCATTGACGGCGTAGGCTTCACCCATCACTGCTCCTGAAGCCGCTGCCACCGCCCCCTCCATTCCCCCCAGTGCCCGTCTGCTGGGCCTGCCGAGCCGTCTTTGTGGGATCTGAGCAGCCGTGGAACCAGGTGTCCTCTGTGGGCGTGGGCCTCCCTGGCCAGAACCACGACATCCAGATGACTGGAAAAGGTTCCAATGCCTTACAGAGAGGGGGGACTTTTCCTTTGAAGGGGCAAGGTGTGGCATGAGAGGGTGAGCTAAGGCCAGAGCTCAGGGCCCCACCCCCCCGCCCCACAGCCCGAGGACTGTCAGTGTGGCTGACGGGTGAGTCGGCAGCAGGGCCTCTGGGAGGGGGCTAGGTTTCTGATTGCCACTGTGGTTGGTTTGCACCAGGCCAGGCCTGCCCCCCCACTCCACCCACACCTTCCTCCGTCTCCCCTGGAAGTCACCACCCCCCCAACTTGTCGGAGTCACTGCATCTGGCTCTTCCCCCCGGGGGTCTGTAGGGGCTCGCTCCACCCCACTCTTCCTCCGGCCTAAGCACTTGGTCGGGATGAAGGCTCTCACCAGCCCTTCCTGTCACCCCCAGGAGGACGCTTCCCCGGAGTCCGACATCCCGGCTCCGCCCAAAGCCAGCGCTCCCAGAAGACCCCTGCAGCCACCAGGTCAGTGTCCCTGGAGCAGCCTCCCAGGCCCCAGGGGAAGGAGCGCCCCAGGCTGCTTCCAGGAAAGGCTGGTTTCTCCTCCTCTCAGCAAGCCACTCAGAGGCAGCTGAGCACACGGCCCCAGGGCCCGTCTCCCCTGCACCCACAACCCAGGAAGGAGATGCCCCCGCCCCTGCTCCAGAACACCCATGGGGCCTGGGTGAATGCAGCTGGTTTTGGGGGGCAGAGAGCATCCCGACTCAAGTAGCACCAAACCCCTCAGTCAGAGCCGAACCCAGTCCCAGGTGCAGCAGCTGAAGTAACTCCAAGCGGGTGGCGGAGCTCTGTTACCTGGAAAGGAAACTGACCCGCAGAGCCCTCAGGGTCAGAGGAAGACCAAGGGGCGGATGGGAACGGGAGACTCTGCCGGTAACAATGCGCTGTGTGTCTGTGATGCAGTGCGAGCAGGCTCTGAGCAAGCGCGGTAGGGAGGCATCCGACAGGACGGGGGTGTGCCCAGATTCCACACCCGTGATCCCCACGCCCACTGGGTCGTCAGAATCCCGAGGCGCTCCCCACACCCACTTGTATTTAGAAAAATGTCAGAAAAGTTGAAAATATGGTCCAAACAATATCAGATGCTTTTCACCCAAATTCACCACTTGTTAACATTTTGCACATTGTGCTTGCCCTGCTCCGCCCTCTATATACTGATGTTTTTTCTGAGTGGCCGAGCCACGTGAGCCACAGGCTGACGACACTTCGCCCCACACTTAAGCATGTGTCTCCTAATGACAGGGGTGTTCCTCTGCGTGCCCCCAATACAGGTGTTATACCTGGGACTGTCCGATATTCGTATTACAGAATGCGTACTGCATGATCAGATTTCTCCAATCCTCCTCCAAAGCACCCTTAACGTCTTTCGTTTTGTCTGTTTCTCTAAGGGACCTATCAAGAATCTCCCATTAACCTAGGAAGATTTTAAGAATATAAATTCCTAGGCCTTTCATTCTGCTTTTTTCAGGACTAAAATTAAGCTTAGGAACCTGTATTTCTAGAAAAAAAAAATCCCAAGTGACTTTAATGACCAGGCTTGGTTTGAAATCAGTGATCTCTTTTGACCCGGAATCCCCCCTAGCTCCTTTATGCACACTTCTCTGACATAACCCTTATGCACATTGCCCTATTAATCACTCTCACATTAAAAACACACAAAAATAAAAAGGATAAGGGAAAAATAAGTGGTCCCACGATTTCTTCTTGTGGCCCCCGGCTCATCTCACACTCCCCGTTTGTCTTTGCTTTGCCACCCGCGGGTGTTACTGGCCTTCAGGGTCCCTGTGGACCCTGTGGGCTGGGGCGGACGGGAGGTCCTGTGGTAACTAACTACTCAAACGCTCCCTAGAAGCACAGCCAGGCTCCTCTGTGGGCTCACGGCTTTGCCCTTCACCTCTCCCCAGAGTGAGGTTTTCCCCCCCGCGGTAGGGTTAGCGATGCCCCAGAGGTGAAAGGGCACGGAGTCGGGCGCCCTGTCCTGGGAGGTTTCGTTCTGTGTATGGAAGGACCTGGTCAAGAGTGTTGATTCTTCTTTTTTCACTCCTTACCCTCTCCCTTTAGGCCAGAAAGACGAAGAGCCCAAGGTAACCTTTTCCCCTGGTGCTAAAGTGGGGGAGAATGGAAGAGCTTGGGCCTCCACCACGGGCAGGTCTCCCTGGATGATAGAAAGGGTAAAGAGAGGGTAGACCAGTTGCCACCATACTCACAGTCCACGGACTAGAGACCCCTCCGGTCCCCACCCTCCACACACGTTTCCTACTGGTCCATGGCTGATGGGCTGGATCTCATGCCAAAGGAATTCCCATCCAAGCGAGAGCAGGGCTAGAAGACCTTTGGCCTCGCCCCTGGCCACATACAGTCCTCCCTGTGCTGCCAGCAAAGCCGTGGAGACCCGGGATGCTGCTGGAGGAAGCCTCAGAGGCCCCCAAGTTCCCTGTGCTTCCTCTCCCCTCAGGAAATAAAGCTCAGCGTCCCCATGGCCTACACACTCAAGGTGCACTACAAGTACACGGTCGTCATGGAGACGCAGCCCGGCCTCCCCTACAGCCAGATCCGGGACATGGTGTCCAAGAAACTGCAGCTCTTGCCGGAACACACTAAGCTGAGGTGAGCTCCACGTGGGTAGCAGGGGGGGGACAGCCGGGGACCTGGCGCTGGCCTGGAGGACAGTTTTACACTGAAGCGCTCTGACGCGGTGCCTCCTCGTTGTCCCCACCCAGCTACCGGCCCAAGGACAGCAACGAGCTGGTGCCCCTCTCGGAGGACAGCATGGAGGCCGCCTGGGCCCAAGTGAAAAACTACTGCCTGACCCTGTGGTGTGAGAACACAGTGGTGAGTGCGGCCAGCCCGGGGCCACTTCGTCAGCAGGAGCTCAGCCTTTATCCACCACCGGTTTCACTCTCCCAGCCTCAGTCTCGGGGGAGGAAACGGAGGTTCAGAGAGGGCACGATGTGGCAAGCAGTGGAGCTGGGGTTCAAACCCGACCTTTGGACCCCTTGGGGTGCTTCCACCTTACTGCGTGCGCTGCCTTTCCGCACAGAGGCTCTGCCCAGGCCGGAGCACACCGCACTGGGAAACGGGCCCTGTTAACACACAGCACAGCCCTCAGCCTCGTGGTCTCTGGCGCTGATTTCTCAAATCCTACGATCCACGCCTCCAGACACCGCACCCTTCCTCCACGCCTGTGGGACGGAGATGACGTGCACAGCCGTGGTCCTGGGTGATCGTAGGGTACCGCGCAGCGGTCCTCGAACTTGAGCAGGGACCAGAGTTAGCCACCTACAGGTCTTGTTCAAGCAGGCTGCTGGGCCCCACCCACGGGGTTTCCGACTTACTAGGGCTGGGAGGGAGCTGCAGATCTGCATTTCTGACCAGGTCCCTGGTGCTGCAGACTCAGCTGGAGACCTAGGTCTGCCTTTGCCTTCTGCCCCCTCGTGGGTGAGTCCCCCTGTCCCTCCATCTGGAAAGAAGTATCGATAGAGCCCACTCCACCTTTTTGGGATGAATGACTAGGTTTTCAGGAAGACTTTGGGACAACATACAGCCCCGCAGACCTTTAGCTGCGTTCACCCCGCCATCCCACGTCCACGAAGGACACGCCAGGTCTGTGCCGGACACCGATCCCAGACCTGCCGTGAGATCGTGTCGTGCATGCTGCACCGGCATCTCCCCGACCGGGTCCTTTAGTGACGTGACGTTCGCCGCTCACTGTCCAGGGAGTTGGGGAAACTGACAGGCCCACTGTTGTTTCAGGGTGACCAGGGCGTTCCCGAGGAACCCGAGGGGAGCAGGACATCGGAGGCGGGTCACCAGGCACCAGAACCTCAGCTCAAGGAGGGGAGCCAGGTGGTGGCCCTCTTCAGTTACGAGGCCACCCAACCGGAAGACCTGGCGTTTCTGGAAGGGGACGTGATCCAGGTCGTATCCATGGGTGAGTGCTACTCCCGACTGCAGGAGTTAACGGGGAAACAACCCGTCCAATGTTCTGAAACTTCATGTAACACGTAAACAGAAAACAGAATGCAGCCTAAGTACTGGGCGGTGCTGGGGCCAAGTCCACCTCTGTTAGATGGTTTCCCTTGCCCAGTTCCTCACGCTTGAATGGGAACTACCCGGGGAGCCTGTTAGAACGGAATCCCATCCTAACTCAGAGTTGGGGCGGGGCCTGGGATTCTGCATTTCTAACATGCTCCCGGGACCCAGGACAAGCCCATGTCTCCAGTCCATGGCTTGTGCACAAATAGGGAAGCTCGAACGGGCTGCCATGAGAACCACCCGGGGGAACTCTAGAACACACACTCTGGCGCCCAGCCACCCCGCCGAGTCAGAGCGGTTTCCGGGCCAGGCCCCAAGCACCAGGGCTGTGTCTGATCTGGATGGAGCACATCCGAAGACGGACTCTGCTGCTCATGGGGGCTGGCAGACGGGCTTTGGAACAGGTCACCCCTCAATGGAGATTAGCAGAATGAGCCCAAACAAGCTATTAGTCTCTCTGGGTTTCCTTTTCCTCAGTAAAATGGGAATATCTACACCTGAGTTATTATGAAGTCTGAAAAAAAATAGAGAGAGATATATACACACATACATGTACATATATCCTAGCACAGTTCCTGCACCTGAGTAAATAAAATCCTTGTTTTACATGCACCGAGCCCCTCACTAGCTCCAGCTCTCAACCCTTGGACCATCTGCTAGTGACCCCTCATGAGCAATACACTTGGCCAGTGGCATGTCCCTTCCCCACGGTCAAAACAAAGACTCCCAACGCAGTTCAGATAAAACTTTTCTGTTAGAAATGCTACCTGAAGATCATCGCTCAGTTTCTCTCATCTCACTTCCCCTCCGAAATATCCAATTCCCTCTCCCGTGTTTCACTGCTTCGCCACGTCCCCGGCTCGGGCAGGAGTCCCACGTTCCCTCTGAGCTCCAGTCACTGCCCGCCACTGACCTCTCCCCGGGCACAGCGGGGGGCGGGGGTCTGACCCTCGACCCGTGGGGACAGCCGGACAAGGCCCGCTCCCAGGCAGCACAGGTCTCGGACACGGGTCTCTGCTCTCCCCGCCCGCAGTGAACAACGACTGGCTGGAAGGGGAGTGCAAAGGGAAGATCGGCATCTTCCCCAGGGCTTTCGTGGAGGACCGGGCCGCCACTGACCCGGACAGCACGCCCAGAGGGGTCTAGCATGTCCTGCAACCCACGGAGTGGAAGGAAGGAAAGTGCCGTCTCCCTTGCAAGACTGAGGACGCCTCCGCGGCACACTGTGCCGAGACCGTCCAGCGGTGGAAGTGTCCGCTTTTTCCTGTTCAAGTTGGACCCATCACAGGAGGATGAACACCTCGGGGTGGGGTGGGGAGCGGTCGGACGTGTCCCCGAGGGCATAAGGGGTCCTTCCAGGGTGCTGGTTTCTCACCTTCATTGCTGGCTACCCAGGTGTGTTCACTTTGTGGGAAACTCAGTGAGCTGTGCAGCGATTACTGGCGCACTTCTCTGTACGTGTGATAAAAATAAAAAACCAAGACGGCCGGAGTGCCGGCCCGAGGCCCAAAGGGAACTCGCTCCGTCCCTGCAGCACTACACCACAGGCCCCGGGGGCCTCCAGGTGACTCAGGGGGCAGACCCGCAAAAGCGACTGTTCTTTAAGTCCCCAGCTGTGAACAGAACCCGCCCTGAGCTGGGTTCCCCTGGAGCTACCAGAGTCACATCCCCTCCAGCCTTCTCGGAAGCGTTTGTTAAAAGAGTTTAACAGGAATATCTGCCACTTAACACGTAACTGATCAGAAGCCCGTTGGGGCAGCCAGCTGGTTAGCAGTATCCCGTTAGTTAACATTCTACAATATGTACAGTACGAACACAGAAGGTAGAATGGTACGGTTTTATTTTGGTTGTCATTTCACCACATGGACTGGTTTTCAGGGTTAACTTGGATGAAGGGTTCCACAAACACTAGACCTTGATCTCCCTCCCCACCTTCTTCTTACAGAGTCCATGGGGCGTTGTAACAATTTCCCAGTGTGCAACAGGGCAAGGTGCAGACTGCCCCCGCACCTGGGCGGGAGGGCGTGCCGGGCCCCTCGGGACACAACTCGAAGAAATTCAAACCCAAAGCTAAGAGCGGTCACTGCTGCTGCTGCTGCTCAGGCTCAGTGCCGTCTGCAGGCCAGAAGGGTCAGCGACCTCTGCACAGCCTCACAGAGAAGACAGGAAGGAAAATGGTGGATGTGTTCACTCCTCTGCATAAGCCAATTCTTTATTAAATGAAAGAATTTTGTCGGTTTCTTCCTACCCGCCCCTTACCAAACTCATGTATATTGGCTTGGAGTGCTACTAAAAGCAAAAATAACCCTCAAGCGTATTCGACTTTGAACCACCTTTGCTTTCCTCTAGGTGACCTCTGAGTACTTTCAAGTCTTGCTTTTTAAGTTGGATTTCCTTGTAGGGTGGAAAAGAAGCCATCCGCACACAGGTCTGGTTGGAGAGAACATGGTTTAATTAAAGGCAAAGCTGATTTCAGCAGCTGCAGGTCTTGCACAGACAGACCAAAACAAAACAGAAAACCAAACCAAAACAAAACAGAACACAAAAGAAGGCTTACTACACAAAACCAGCTTCTGATGAAGACTCTCCTCCCTCCTCATTACTCCACACTGAGGATGATAAGGCGAGGAAGGCGCCCCCAGAGTCAGAAAACATTCCGAACACCAAATGCTCATGCAGAAAGGGGGCTGCAGAGGGGACGCGGGTGCCCCTGGGAGCGGGTCGGCGAGCCTGGTCATCTGGTCTAGGGTGCGAGAGTCCGTGACAGGTCACACACTGGAATGTCGCAGCTGCCTGAATGTAGAGCTCACACGTACGCAGTGGGGCAGGGAGGAAGGGCGGGGGCTTGGGAGGCAGGGGCTGGAGAGAGGTGGGCACAGGGAAGGGGCGGGGGACAGCACACAGGGTTTCATATTGCCTTCGGGCTGGGATGCAGGAACGGGGTTCACCCTTTCAGACCTTCCCCCCAAAAGAAACAAAACAAAAAAAAACCCAAACACCATGTCAAACTGAAAGGGCAATGATGTACGCACAGGGGACTCCATCCACCCTCTCTGAAGAGCAAGGGGCACTGACCTCACTCCTTTCCCTCGCTGGGGCCGCCCCGGCTCCAGGATGCCCGGGGCTCCCGGACGTGCTCTGCTCTGCAGCCGCCCCCCCCCCACCCCCAGCTCTCACAGCCCGCCTGACCACGCACACTCAGACGCACCACCCTCCCCTCCGGAGAGCAGGGGACGTGCGTGCGCACACACACTCACACGTGCAGAGGTGAGAACCCCCCAAAATGAACCCTACCACTAGCACAGCAATTGGACGTTTGGATTGTTTCCATAATTTCCCCTTGAAATATCACTTTTCCAGGAAACGACTAACAGAAACGCTGTCCTTCTGTTTCTACACAAGAAGAATTTCAGTCCTCTTTCCTCCTAATAAATACCAGGTAAAAGTTCGTTTTCCTGTCGTCTGCTTCTTCCAGAATGGACCTCGTCGTGTTCTCTTCTGTGCGTGGCGCACGCGCGTCCGCTGCCTTGCGTTTCACCCTGGAAGTGGAGCCGGGGGCTGCGGCTGGGCGCGGGCCGGCCCCTCCGTGGCCGCTCGGTGCCGCTGCTTCCTTCCTCTCCAGACTGTCTTTCGGGCCCCGGCTGCCGTGTCCCGGGTCCCGTGCTGCCGCTCCTCGGGTGATGTGGTGCACGACGTTGTGCACGTTAGGAACAGAAACAATTACTGGCGAAGAGCAAAGCGTAGAAAGGGATGGAGCGGGGAGGGGAGGGGAGGTGGTAAGTAGGATCAGGGCGCAGAATCCAACCGAACAAAAACGACCACACTGAGAGCTTCTACCCATCCAATGTCAGGCCACGAGTGGACTGGCCCACCTTCCGTGACACTGCCTGCCCTGCCACCGCAAAACGCACAGGAACCGAAGACGTTCATTGGGAATCCTGCGGCAGCCACCTGCTGGTCCAGCCCAGCACCACCTCCCCCACTGCATCCTCCACTGGGGCTCGAGCACCTACAGAGCGAAGGGCGTTTCCTGCTGGAGTCTCCAGGCCAGAGGGGGGCCTCCCGGAACCTCCGAGTGGAAGGTGAGGCCTTGGACTCGCCCTGTGGGACACTTCCACCGGCCGAGGAGGCCCGCCGCCCCATGCTGTCACCGCTGACCGCGCACAGGAGCAGCGGCCGGGGCTCTCCTCGCTACACACTGACTAGAAGAAGTACGTCCGTGTGTGGAAGAATTCAGTGTGACTTGTTACTACTGAGAGAAATAACAATAATAAAAGATGTTGAGGAGTAATTTCAACTACATTCTCAGTCAGCAAAGCAATCATTAATGGATTCCTATTTTATTCCCCGAAGAAGGGAAAAGGACTGAGAAGTTCCCACTGGCTTCTCCCACCTGCCTTCCCTTCTCAGCTCTCACTTCCCACGCGGCTGGGGACATGCACGATGGAGAAGGTGAGCGGCGGCGCTACCAGGTAACTGAGCGAGACAAACGGCAGTTCCTCTCCCTCTGGAAGGCCCCGGGGGGCGGGGGGACGGAGCGTTCCCGACGGTGTTTCGTTTGCTGCACTGCGGACACTTCGTGCACACTCAGCGGGCCGGTGGGACACTTACACCCTCTCGACGGCAAGGAGCAGAGGAGAGGGCTGCCACCTGCAGGGGCTGTGTGGGCCAGGCCTGCGTGCCCAACATGCCGTGGTTTATGGAGCCTTCGTTCCCAGGGTCGCCACTCTGGCCTCAGTGTGGAGGGTTCATGGTGCCTTGTCCCCGCTGCTGTTTCTGCTTCTGCTGCATTAACAGCTGCTCCAGAGCGGAAGGTCCAGGATGCATCATGGAACTGGACCAGATAGACTGAAAGACAGCCCAGCGCTTGTCAGCAGAGGTCAAGGGCCTGCTTGTCTGAAAGGGTCTGGTTCTCAATCCCAGCCAAATATAAAGGCATAACCTCCCAAGACCCCCACCCCGTAGAAAAATTCAGCTATTAGAAAAGGGCACTGTAAGGCTGTCTTAAAGACTAGATACCGTTAAGATTTAGGACAGAAAGTTAAAAAGTATGTTTTATATTGAGTCTTTTTACTGAAAGTCAGCTCCATGTGGGACCACACAGTATTTACTACTAGATATTGTTCTTTTTCTTGTTTAGAAAAGGCTTAAATCAAACATCCCAAGATGAATCAGGATTTCCTTAACCTCAGAATGCAACTAGGTAGGACATTTGTGTCTCTGTCCCCCTGAAGATAATGCTTCGCCACTAATAAATTGGCAAGTTAAAAACAAAATCCCATCAAGAACCTACAAGGCAGACCACGTCTCTAGAACTCTGCTAGACGTGTGCCGATCATCGACCACCTCCGAGGGCCCCGGGGGCGAGCCTGGCTCCGCGGGAATGAAAGCCGAGACGCGCCCGTGGTGCCTGCTCCTGCCGTGCACTCACCTTGAGGCTCTCCATGAGGACAGCGGAGGAATCCTCCATGGAGGGACCGTGGCCTGCCCAGGTGCCACTTGGAGTGCTGGTCTGATGCCAGCTGCTCTCAGAGGATGATGTTGCTGAGAGATAATCAATGCCAAACCCGCCCATGGCTAAGGGATGAAAAGAGATAAGAATCCAAGAAGGTGTTTTATCACTGCCAGGCGCCAAAAGCCAGGGAAAGACACAGCAGGTTATTTCACGTCTGCTCGGTCTGGGTCTCACCTGGCTTATCAGTTTTCCACCGATCTGCAGCCCTCCTCTCCCTGGTATCTGGGGTCCCGATGGGCCCGAAATTGGAGAATGGAACAGAATTATGGTTGTGTGTCGGAGGAGAGCTTGGCAGGCTGCTCGGGTTGGAGGAATGCGGAGACTGGCTGGCTGGTGTTGAATGATCTGTGAAATGACAGCAAAAGAGAGCATCGAGTAGTAAGGTGTTTCCCAAACATTCTACGACCTAAAGTTTTCTACAGATCGGATCATTCAAACCCTACCGAAAGTAACCACAGGGCTTTGGAGGAAAGGCAAAATAAGGGCCCCAAAGAGGGCCCTGCTGGATGCATGAAACGTTTCACTGAATTCATCTAGGACACTCCCTGCCCTAGAACAGAACAGAACAGAGCGAAGCAGCAGACAATTCTGTCGAGTGCACGCACTACTGTGGCATGCCTGTTTCAGGTCAGGACTCCACTGGTATTAGGGGATGCTGGGGTTGGCCAAAAACTCTGTGGTTTTTTTCCGTACGACAGAATGCACATTTTTCATTTTCACCAGTGACTTGACCGAGTATGCCGGCTGTCTCCCGCGTGGTGTGACGCTGATCGTTCTCAGTTCACGCCTCGATCTGATCGCTGTCGACTCCAACTGGCCCACCGGACCCTGCTGCGTCGTCCAGAGGGACATCTCCAGTGCGACGCTTCGCAAACCTCTTTCGACACATCTCATCAGTCACAGCACCTTCTCCGCACACTGCGCAAATCTTTTTTTGCTTTTCAGTTGCATTTTTACCTTTCTTGAAATAATAAGGCATACATAATGTGCTGGAAATGTTGCACATTTTCTTCCATCTTCAATATTAAAATGACTACACAAAAATTCACCAACTTTTTAAGTTTTTTTTTTTTTTTTTAAATGCACGCTGGTATGACAGCTGCCATAAGACAATCTAACAAAACTGTTTCAAATGAAGTTAAAGTCAACTAAGCGCTACTAGAGCCATGGTTCAGAAAAAACCAAATGAACTTTCTGGCCAACCCAAGAGAACTGCCTAACCTTAACAACTGCTGTGAAATCAGACTCCACTTATAAAACAGGCATTTAAAAAACCTCTCCTTTAGCAACGGCAGTTTTCCCCACAGAGAAGGAACACCTACAGACAGTACTAAAAAGCAGTTGAAACCCTTGCAACAGAGCCGTGCATTCCCCCCTGACCGCTCGGCCGGCGACTGTGCACTCAAAGAGGCACCCGGGCATCTGTTACACAAACCAGCCCATCGGCCTGATTTTTTCTATTTTGTTTTTCAGAAGTTACTTAAAGAAGTTGACCCGATGTATTTATAATTACAAAGTCATACGAACTCCACTTCAATTTGCCGGTGATGCCGGGTGTGTAACCGAAAGAGCAGTGCAGACCTGAGCTGGCAGGAAGTGACGGGGACCACGGGGTCCCTTCGAACAGGGAGTACAGCGACGTCTCCTGCGGGGCCATCGAGGGGTTCAGGTCGGCTTTGGAGCTGGCCGTCAGGTTCTTCCCGTACACCTCGTTGAACACGCTGTTATTCGGGTATCTCTCCTGAAAGGCAGCGACAACCAAGTCACACGGACTCGCTCCAAGGAAAGAGACACAAGGGAATGCCGTAATTCTCCCCACAGATGCTTGAGACCTGAAGCTTTCTCAACAAGACAGATTTTGAAGGCTTTTATTTCTTTCAGTTTTCCTCTTAAATTTAGTTCCCTTTGCTTTCCCTCACCCTTTATTTTGCTCCAACCTGTGCGCCTCACCCGTGTTAAAAAGTATGAGTAATTTATTGGGCTACACAGAGCCTGGAGGACTTCAGCACAAAAGAAAAGTTAAAGGGTTCAAACCTGTGGCTTGCAAGTCTTTGGAGTACCCTAACCAGAGGGAGAGCAGGTAACACCCAGTGCCCAGAAGGTGCCCATGCGCGCAGGAGGAACAGACGCACTGGAGGAGACCGGAAAGAACCCGCGAGCCCGCGCTGACGGTGCACAGCAGGGCTCTCGGCCGCGTACCCACCTGGTTGAGAGAGAATCCGGTGAGGGACAGGAAAGAGGGTGAATGCGACATGAGCTCGGAGGGCTTCTCCAATAAGGATTTCTTCACGGTCCCAGAAAAAAAAGGAGTTCAATTATGCCTTCTGTTTCCTTAATGTGAACTTTAAGACACTATACAGTCAAGTAAAAGACCACCGTTTAAGCGTGCCAGCATCCCCCCACCGCACATGACCTAAGGCTCACAGACGTGAACTCGGGCCTGTTAAGACCATGACCCCAAGGAAGGGCCAGCTGCTACGGCAGGTGCTGTGACCTCGCACAGAGACCCCGGCACGGAAGGCCCTGGAGAACTCTCACAACAGGAGGCGGGGCTGATCGGGCACTGTTTTCTCCCCGTGTTTAACACTCGAGAACGGCTTAAGAAAAGCCTTGCAAACCCATGTGACACTGTTTTCGTGAACACAGTCCCTAAGCAGCTCCACCTGTGGTTTGCACTGGGGTGGCAAAGGGAGGGTCATACTTTTGTGTACGTGAAACAGTTTATTCCTGTACTATTTGTTTATTCTTGTACTTCTTTCGTACAAAAAGGCGTACACCTGCTTTTACCCCACTCAGTATTATAGTAGTTGCTCAAGTCAAGCTTCTGTTTATTAGCTCTGAGAGAGTCATTAGGGAAAAAAAAGGTGGATCTGTGATGCTCACTGTCTTTGAATAGTTGGTCAACAATGCTTTTATTAAACACCTACTACATGCAAGTCACTTTCACATACATATCATTAGCAACGTTAAAAACAGAAAGGTTATAGTCAAGGTGTTTAAAAACATAAAACACTGAAACGCCCTTCCCCCACTGTTCCATGAGCTTCATTTCCTACAAAAGGAGCAAGCGCAACAGGAACTAGGGTTCAGGAAGCAAGGGGATGGAGACACGCCCACCCGCCCGCCCCAGCAAAGCAGGCAAACGTTTAGAGACAGCAGCTTAGCTGCAGGGTGTTCCGCACCCCTAGGTGCTGTCCGGGTACTACCACTGTTACAATTTCTAGGGGGTTTTAGTTCTGCTCACTTGGGGTGGGGGGAGAATGCAAGCTCTCTAGGGGCACTCATTCAGGCAAGTTCTCCAGGGAACTTCAAGTGCCAGGGACGGCAGCTTCTGCCACGAGCGCCATTCAGCTTTTATCCTGCCGGACACTAAAACCACTGCACCAAAATCTTAAGTTTCCTTGTTCCATGTTTACGGGGGAAAAACGGCAAGAAATTAGAACTCAGACTGCTTTATGCTTCATTAAGGGATTGCTCTCTTGAAAATATATCAGTAAACATATCATTGAGTGGGGATTAAAGAAAACCTAGAACATTATTTCATTTCCCATTTTGAGTACATGAGAAAAAAAATCTTACTGCTCCTGAACAAGATTAAATGGCACTGAAACCCCCGGGGTCAGACGGAAGTGCCACTGGAACAGTGAGCTCCTCTGGCAGCCTCACACCCCGCGTGGGAGCAGCCCCGCGGGAACTGGGGTCCTAGCACGCCCCGGACTGGGGGTCTCGGGGAACGAGGCAGTGAGGAACGTTCCTGCCATGCTCTGCTGCCATCTGAAGGGCAGCTCAGGCCATCGGGAAGAAAATTTGACATTTCCACAAAAGAGAAAAGCCCCCCAAAAGAAGAAATCACCTATTCCAAAATCTCAGAAAAGCAGCTGGGTTAGAGCAAGAAGAATTACGTCAAATACATACAAAGAGGCTTCTTCCAGGAAGAGAGGCGAGAGGCCCCAGCAGAGCTGGGTAAAGATCAGGAGGGTTAGAAAAAATCAGCTCTTCCTCTTCCTCCAAGGCAGCCAGACTCTTTAACAGGTCCGGAGGAAGCAGAGGGGAGCCTTTGGGGTCCTAGTGACAGAAAGGATCACAGTGAGACGCACCGGGGACGAAAAAAGCATCAGGGAGTAGTAGCAAGGTTAGGGGGAGAAGGCAACTGAAGCCGAGGAGGAGGAGGAAGTAATCAACAGTGAGGCGGTGTTATGCAAAGAGGAAAAGGCACTGAAACACAACACAGGAGAGCAGGCGAGAGGGATCAACACAACGCAAAGCAGAAATACTGACACGGGGCAGAACAGAAAAGGTGAGGCGGCCAGTGAGGAAAACAAGGCAATGGAGCCAAGTGACGGGCTTACCTTGTGCTAACAGACAAGTTACAAACACGTACCCGCATCTCTGGGAATAAAAAGGGCAAGGAAGGGGCCTCCACTATCAAAGGTAACTGGCTGACTTTGTTACTCTCTGAACGCTACTTGCTTAAATGTGCAGCAAACCTATTTCTAAACTGAGACGGTTCAGCACAGTGGAGGGGAGCTGTTTCAGAATCCTCTAACGTGCTGCATTAGAGATTTCTGCACACGACTGCTCTGCCAGACCCCCCGAGTTCAGAATCTGCACCGGAACTCTTCAGCTCCTCACACTGAACGGACTGTGCAGCTGTGGCTCAGCAGCATCTTGTAACACCAACGGGTCACGGTGGCCTTCATACAACCAGCCCCTGAGAAATTCGAAAGACACGCACCTCAAATGGCATCCTGGGCACAGGGTCCTGCTCTGGACGGAAGACACCTGGTGACCGCTTGCCCCTGCGGTCCAAACTTGCTTGCTGGGCCATCACAGCTCTGTTATCAGCCACGCTGTAGGAAGAGTCCCAGTAGAATTCTGGAACCTTGACTTCTGAGGGGTTGTGGTTATATGGCTCCATGGGAAAAGGCTTCATTTTTTTCTCGAGAGGCTGCTGCTGCATCACAGGCGGCTGCAATGACGGCTCAAACAGTTTTATGGGGTCTTGGGTCTGAAGGTAGTAGGGCTGTTTCACAGGCATGATTTTCCCTAATGGGCCTTGAACCTGAGGGGGATTCCACAGCTGTTTGGAGGCATCTGCCTGTTGATACTAAAAAAGAGATGCCTGTCGTCAGGACAAGGGTCACTTGCAATGTCACTTACACTAAGTACTCAGGAATCACAGAACACACTCGAGGGGGTTTACCATCAATGAAACTCTAGGCTGGGGGCGTCAAACTCATTTCCCCCGGGGGGCCACATCAGCCTCGTGGTTGCCTTCAAAGGACTGAATGTAATTTCAGCTCCTTAGCAGTCATACAGTTCTAAAATTATTTTGGCCCTTTGAAGGCAACTTCAAGGCTGATGTCCTCCCCACCCCCACCCGTGACAATGACTTTGACACCCCTGCTGCAGGCAATGCAGCGACTTCCTTTACCCTCAGGCTTGGTGACACTCAGAGCCTCCTGGGTACAGGTTGCAGGCACTGAACTCATGTTCTGTCTTTCAGTTCAATTATTTAAGAGGTTTAATGAGTGTGTGTGTGTGTGTGTGTGTGTGTGTGCGCGTGTGTGTGTGTGTGTGTGTGTGCGCGTGTGTACCCCTCTGGTTTCAAGTGCTGTGGGGATGACGATATTCATGATTGGTGTCATTCTTAACACCTCATCAAGATTATGACTCTGTGTTCCTCCTACAGTTTACCTTCACACAGAAAATAAATATTTACAGAAATCCTTTCCACTAAGACTGACAAGCAGCAGCCGCGAAGAGTAGTGAAGGTCTACCACCCTCTACAAAAGTACCAAGGAAAACGCCGGAACTTCCCTAATCAGCAAGGAGAACACTGCCACACTCTCGTCACCGCTACAAGTCCGAGAGCTGCGGGACCTGCATGGGGAACTAGGGTGTTTAACGAACTGAGTACTGGCCAGTCTCAGCCTCTCGCTCCTTCGGACGCCGACGGCACCCACACTGCCACCTACCTGCTGGAACCCAGAGTGGTGAGGAGGGCTTTTCCCCAAAGCTGGCACAGCTTTCGTAGGGGACTGTTGTTGCTGAGCTAGAGCTTGAACCTGCAACTGGCTTGCAGACTGTGCTGTTGGCTGAGCTGGTAGAGATGAAAGGGGTTGCTGGGAGGGCGGCTGTGGTTGTTGAGGTCCCTGGTTCATTGGCCCTGGTCCAGAGGGCCGTTGCTGGCTGTAAGGAATGTGGGACTGTTTCCCAGCTTGCACCTGGTTTCCTGCTGGAGAGTGAGCTGTAGGCTGAAGAAAGGTTCCTGGGACAGAAACACCAGCTGGGAAGGTGTAACCTGAGCCCATAGAAAATGCCACAGGAGGGGGGATAACATATGTTGGGGGCGGGAACCCTTTAAAATAAAAGAACACAGCTTTAGTTCCAAAGAAACAGAAAAAAGACGCAAGAATAAATTTGGGTTGGGATAGGGTGGGGAAGAGGTTTTCTCCTAAATTACAAAAGGCACGGATTGACCATCAAGTAAGACTGAGCAAGTGAAAATCTCAAATTTCACTTCAATAATTAAATACAGACTATTGACTGCTACTTCTATCCACTTAAGTAACTGGAGTGTTCTGCACATCATGTTCAGTGGTAGGAACTCCTTCACGGTAACAAACATGTCCTTATATATAAACTACCAGAGAAATGGTTCCAAACAATTTCACAAGCATTAGGGAAAACCTGCCACTCCGACAGAGCATAAATGACTCGGTGAATGGGCAGACACTCCTACGCAGAGGGACTAAGGAGAAGAAACCATAAAACACACGTACCTGGCCGGCTGGGGAGAGGAGGGAAGGCTCCAGGGTGATGAATAGGGATGAACTGGGAATTGCTTGCTTGACTTGGAGTTTGAGTTACAGGTGTTTTCCTGGCTTCAGACACTGGGGTCTTTCTCAGTTCCGCCTGGGATTTTACCTGTGACCAACAGAAGCGAAACTGTGATATTCTGAAACCCAAACGTGTCGGAAAGAAGCAACTACTCCAAGAAAAAAAGTATATGTTGAAGATACTTAAATTCACCTAAATTAAAAAGAGGAAAATCAAAACAGGTCATTTAATTGCCAGTAAGACATACGGGCTTAGTTTTGCTAGTATAATTATTCTGCCCTCATAAAATCATAAAACGTTAAATATGGAAAGGGCCTGAGAGCTGATCTGATTTACATGAGACACCCAATGCCAACAGGCTAAAAACTTGCCTATGATCTGAAGGTGCCTATTACGGGTCCCGGTGCCCTTTACACGCTAATTCATTAGATGACGCACATAAATTAGGAATTACTAATGACCCGCTCTGGCCCTCAGCTTGATTTCATCTGGGCAGCCTGAAGGGCGTCAGCCAGGCGTCCACCCTCCACCCTGAGGCTGCACCCCGCCCCCAAACAAATAAGGACTGTTTCTAATGAACAGGCCCTGAGATCCCAAGCATGGAGCCAGAGAGGAGTGGATGCCACCTGCACTGCTCAAGACGAGTGCAGTGAGGCGACAGACAGCTCCGGACGGGGGGCAGAGGGCGGCGATGCACTGACTGCGACCAGGCCCCTGACTCTAATCAGCAGCAGGCAGGCTGCAGAGGGTCCAGTCTGGACCTTGCTGGGCCGCCGTCCCAGAGAACGGAGGAACAGCGGGCAGGAGGCCCCGGGCCCTTTACCCCCAAAACACTGATCCCTCGGCTGCACAGTTCACTTAGGATTTCCTCGGTCCCTCTCTCTCTCGGTGGCTTTTCTTAATTTCTACATGTTTTCCTCTCCATCTCTCCCCCTACTAGTCATCTTAAAATGTTCTTATTTCTCCCTTCCCCTCCCGCCAAAAATCCTGCACGAAAATACACTGGAGACAGTGTATTTGCAAGCAGCCTTCAATAACGTACGGTTCCTTATTTATACCTACTGCAAATATATTTGCCAAAATGTGTTAACAAAACAAACGGCTTTTACTCGAAGATTAATGGTATTAATAAAAGTAGTGAAAGTAAAGACCCCTTTCCTTCTACACAGAATCATCTGGATCTCTGTGGAAAGGTGTAAAAAACAAAGTTGAAAATAACGGAGCCATGTCCTCGCCTGGGCTCTGGCTTTACGACTTCCCTCCAGCCCGGGTCACACCGAAGCGTGGACGGTGCTGCCGGCCAGGACAGCTGCAAACGTCAGGGAAGAGAGCCTCGTCTTTCTCTAAGAACATGTTTTATCTTGAACAGTGAGTCTAATAAAACCCCCAAGACTTAATATACTCTTAGCTCTACTGGGTCTACCAAAGACCCCACATTTCTCATTACAGCATTAACAAACGGCAATACTACCTTCCTGAGAAAATGCAAGTCTTTGCAGAACCGACAGCTCTGCAACTGGACATTTCAAACCACTGAAACGGAAGAGAACTAATAAAAGTGCCAAACAGGTTAAGACTCTCTCACTCACGTGGCCATGCCCAGCGGCCAGTGAAGGAGCCACCTACCACCTCAGCTCCTTGCAGGACCTCACTGCGCAGCACTGAGAGCGCAGTGCAGCGTGCAGGACCGGCAGTCCTCAAGGCGTCAGAACGAAATGAAAACTCTTGCCTTCTGTGTGAGCCTTCCTCTACCTCCTTGGTAGTTCACATACAGCTTACCTGCACTGCCACACTCTGCTTTCCTGTTTCCTGCAACTTTTCTAAGGTGCATTTCTTGGGTTCTGTTTTCCTCTTGTTGTTGTCCTTCTTTCCATCATTCTTAGTTACAGTTACTCCTTTGCTACAGTCCCTTCTCACCTCTTTGGGAGGAAAACTTCTTCCTTGGTCTCTGTTCACTTCTCGTGGCTTAATGTTCTCTTTGAAGGTGACCACGGGTTTCTCTCCGGTGTCACAGTTGTTGCTTAGGTTCCGGCCCGTGGACAGCACCGATTTCAGTCCTGGGTTCCCATCCGTGGCCAGCGACTCTATCACGGATGTCTCTTGTAGGTTGAGGTTCTCTTTGGCTTCACTGGGGTCTTCCAGTATTAACTCTGGGATTTCTGTGATAAACAATAATTTCCCTACCTCATTTTCACACTGAATCAGCCTAAAAAAGTAAAAATAAATCCATATATGAACATAATCCTAAAAAACAGTAACAACTGAACCGCGTATGGATCCGACAGTCAAACCATTCCCAGCCCTGAACACTCAGACTGTAACAATGTGGATTCGGGTAACACAGCGAGTAGTTATGCAGAAACTCAACTCCCAGCACCACACGCAGCGTCACGACACATTTCCACGCCCCTTTCCCGTCTTCCAGTAGGCACAGCTACGATCACTGAGCACGTTTTAAGCACAGGTACTGGATGAGGCCCGTGAAGCAGCTATCTGTAACTACCTAGAACTCCTACTGCACAGGTGGGAAACTGAGCGAAGAGCCAGAAGTTCATTCAAACGTGCAACCACTCAAGTGCTCACAGTGTGACAGGAGCCTTAATACAAAAATGACTAAAATAGTGACTGACCCTGGAGAGGTTACGATCGGCTGGGGGAGCCCCGGGACACAGACCCGGGGGAGCGGCAGAACTAGAACTGAACTCAAATCTGCCTGACTCTAAAACCTGTGCCCCTCCACTACACCAACCACCCCGCGTGCTCTGTACTTAGCCAGCCACGGGCCCCATCCTGGTCAGTGCTGACTGAAGCCGACCGTGTGCCCTGTCCACACGAAGCACCGTGACTGTGCACGGACAACTCAGCCGCTCTCACTGAGTCGCACAGGTGTTTATAAATCAGAGCAGAAGCTCACGATAAACAAGGGGGCAAGGCCAGTTCCTCTACAGCAGACAGTGTGATGGAACCAAGAGAAGTTTGAGTACGATTAATGATCACTAGGGTCACAATTCAGTTTACCGATGTTTTGTCTTAAGCGTTCATAAGCAACAGCATTACACCAAAGACTCAAACACAGGCGGGGGTTCGTGGGTAGCCAACGAGGATACCTCGGCTGGTTGTCGGCGATCCACTTGCCCACAGAGATCAAGCGCTGCTGCCGTATCTGGCGCTGCTGCCCCTCTTTGTCTCCTGTGATCCCCTGGTGGCCTTTGGAAAAATCCAGGTTCCTAAGATTGATATAAACAAGTCACAAAAAGCTAAACTGCTGAAGATATTTTCCAGGCAACCAAGTTCACCCAATGAGCTGAAACGGCTTCAGATTTTCCCATACAGGTTGGACAAGTACTTGATGTAATCTACTCCATTTGTCTGAATTTACATTCCCAAAGATTTTAAAAGAAATCCAGGGAAGTAAAGCAGAAAAAACACTATGCCAAAAATAAGAAAGAATAGTAAAAAGAGGAGAGTTAGTTCCTTCTGATAAGCTCTGAGAAGGTTTCACCAAATAGTTGATATTTGAGCTAGAGGCTGGTCAGTTACGGGTGAGCACTTACAGGTTCATAAGGCAAAGAGAAAGAGGGAATGTTCTAGGCCTAACACGAACAAAGTCTTGGAGGAATAAAAACACAGAGCTATTCAAGAAGACAACAAAGTGAATGTATAGTATATTAGGTAGGTGCTGGTGGGGAGGAGGGCAGAAGTGGGAAATGTGGCTGAAAATTAAGCATTGCTCAGTGACAGAAAACATACTGAAAAACTAAGCATCTGGACAGCACACCCCTGGAACAAGTGTTTCCATACTAGCAACGGGGCATCCATCATCAGCCCTGTACTTTAGAACCAGAATGCGGAGACAGGGCAGAAATAAACTACAGAAAGAGAGGGGCTCTCGGCAGAGAAGTTGATTAGGAAGCCTTTTTACTCCAGGGAAATGGTGATAAAAGCCCGAACTACCAGGAAATAAACAGGAGGAGTTATAGCTAAGAGGCCTTTCGGACAATGAATTACAAAGATTAGGTGAGAAAGGTGACCATAAAAAGCTTTCAGATTTCTAGCTTGTTCGTGTAGGTGGATAATGGCACACAGATAGATATTGAAAGATCACATTTTACTGACCAAATAGGAAAATATTAGCTGATTTTTGGTCATGTCAAAGTTTAAAATGGGAAAGAGAGATGAGATTTTTAGAAACAGGAGTCCAAACTCTGACGTCAGAACTGAAAATTATGGACTTCGTATGCACAAGACAAAGGCTCACGACGAAGGGACGGGTCTGATCGCCGCCGAGAAGGCAGAAAGTGGGAGGGAAGGGCCAGGGAAGAGCCGAGGCGAGCGGGGACATTCCCAGCAGGAAGTACGAGAGAAACAGGGCCAGAGGCCGAGTCTGCAGGGCAGAAGGAGAAGAGTGATGTTGCAGAGCTAACCAGAAGGAGGTTTTGTGAAGGAAAGTGACCAACAGAGACACGCTAAAGACAATTAAATAAGGTGAAAATAATGAGGTTGAGTGTTTTACTATTTAGAAAGATTACGGGATAGTCAATTGTCACTAGGCCAAAAGGAAGTAAGTGGTTGTTAAAAAGAAATTAAGATGCTGACAATACAACACAGGGAGAGATGGACAGATGGAGCCAAGTTTTTTTTTTGGGGGGGGGCAGGAAGGAATGAGATCAAGGACTCAGATGAAAGGGTTAGACTTGAAAAGGAGTAAGAAGTTATTCCCCTGAAAGAGGAGGAACAGAGACAAAGAATGATGGGAAGAACAGACTACTTTATTCCTCTATTAATATAAAATATGTCAAGCAATATCCTTCTGTTTACATCTGGTTCCCATTTTTCAGACTTCCCCCTAATTTCAAGAAAGGCACAAAAGTATGTAAGTATCAGTCAGAAGAAGCAGTTTTCCTTTCCTTTCCTCCACATTTTTAAAGCACTTACTGCTGGTATTACATGGGAAATAAAGGCGCAACATATTTAAGTCCATTTTGCACTGACGACTTTCACTATCAGTTCATGTTATGAAAAGACGACAACGCTGAGAAAGATCAAAGGCACTCCTCCGCCCGAGCCCAACTCCTGCTCATTTTAACACTGCGGTCACCAGCAATGACTCCACGTCCTCCTGCTGCCACCCACCTGAAAGAAGGTCTCAAAGCCAAGAATCCTTGTAACTCAAACTCCTCTGGAAGTGGTGTTGCTAGAGAAGGGTAGAAAGCAAGATTTGTAAACATCTGAGTTAAAACACTGTTGTTTAGAATACTGCTTACGAAGGGGTGGGGGGTGTCTTCTATACAGGACTGTATGATGTTCATAGTTCCCTGCTCCTCTTTATAGCAACAATCCCAATAAAACGATGAACCTGCCAAGGTCCTGCACGTGGCCTTTGGACCCTGAGTGTCATCCTAATCCTCACCTACTCCCCCATGCCTAGGAGGAAAGTAGGATGGCTTTTTCTCAGCAGTCTTAAAGGTTCACAGCCTCAGACCCAGTAATCCCAGAGTAGAGTACTGGATAAAAAGACTGACACCACCTGGGAGAAACCAGACTTTTGGACACTATCCCAAACCTACTGAATCATAACCTGCATTTAACAAGGTCCCAGGTGACCAATGTGCAACTCTAACACTTAAAGAGCACTGACCCAATGGAAGAAAAATAATCAGAAAGGAGTCAACTACAGATTGTTCAGGGTAGAATTACTTATAATGGAGAAATTTTTAAAGCAAACAGATAACGGTTAAATAAATCATGGCACATCCACATGGCAGAATATTATGCAGCTGGTAAAAATCGTGTTTCAAAATGTTTCGATGACAAAGGAAAATGCTAATGATATGCTCACTTTAAAAAAGCACAAAGCTGAATTTGACACCAAACACACGCTCTCCTGCAGGCTGCGTGCGTGCACACCCAAAAAGGCCCACAGAAAACACACTACCACACGAACAGCACGAGGTGGCTCTCTCTGTATGAGAGCCGTGAGTGACTTGTGTTCTTCATGTTTGTACATCCCAAATATCTCATGGTACGCAAGCACTATTTTGACAGAGTGATGCTGCGCACACTGGTTTTTTAACTTTAAATAGAAATTGGGAGGAGGACGGAAAGAACCTGACGGGGGTGCACTCTCCGGACTCCTGCTCGGCTGCAGCTGCCCGGGAGAACAAGCTGCTGCAGGAACGGCCCTCTACCTCCTCCCACTCCATCGGAGTCGAGTTCAGAGTCGCTTCTGAGATATCGAACTTTACAAACGTGCGAGGAGAAACCCGTTTTCTCCGGCCCGAAGCCCACCATTAGCGATGAAGAACAATCTCCACCACACCAGACTGAGCTGGCCCTTACCGTTCGTGCTCGAAAGATCCTCTTCATGGGGGTGGAAACTATTCAGAAGAGAAATCAGCCAGGGCCAGATACTGTAAATGAGAGAGAGAGAGTTCCGACGTTACTATTGCACAAGAGAAGCCGGAACACCAATAAGCCATGAAAACGTTCCCTACAGGGCCTAGACTTTATGTATTTTTTCCCTTGCTTCAGCATCTTAAAGACTGTATGACTCCCTCAAACACCTTCGCACAGATTCCTAGATAACAAATATCCAGGCACCAGAAGGGTCAAATTCCATGATAGAGACTTACTACTGCACATGTTTTCCAAGCTCCCAGTGAAAACAGTTTTTCAGTTTCAAACGCTGAGAACCGGTATTTACTGAGAAAACGCCGACCGGGGAAACAGCACCTTCAGGCTCCCGCACACGCGTCAGCGGTGCGGCCCGCTGCTCGCTCTTCACCGGTGACAGGGCGTCACCGGCGGTTGCCGGGGCCCGGCCACGGGCTCCAGTCCAAGCGACGGCTACCCATTTCTCTTCATCCACACAAACACTCACACACTGCTACAACACCCTTACCTCTAAGCTCTGTTTCCTAATACACAGGCAATTTGTGTGAAAGTTTGCAAAATATTTAAAAATTAGTAACTACTAATAAGGTAATATTAACCTTTCCTTGGAATTTTAACCTCTCACCAATGTCGGTGGAAGTGTGACTTAAAAAAAGGCCCGGGCAAGGCGCCCATGAACCGGATGTGAACCACCCCATCACGGAAATAACCTGGAGGCTGGCAGCTACTCTAACAGTTGTGCACTTTGAAATACGGGAACATGCTGCTTAAAAACAATACACGAGCATATACAGAGAAAACACAGGGAAACAAACACTTAAAAATAAACGTCTGCAAGAAGCCTTTGTTGGGGCTACAACCAATGATGAGAGGCGGCTGAAAAAGGTGAATAACCTAAAAAAGAGTATCAGACAAGAGCAGCAATGCCTTTACGCAACAGGTATGAGACCCCGGGCAAACAGGCTGCTGAAAAAGAGCGTGAGCAGACGGCAAGGATACACTGCCCTCCCCCATTCCGGGTTACTTAAGTGTGACTTTGCTTCTACAAAGAGAAAAAAACCCATCAGTACTTCACAAGAAAAAACAAGTTTTAGAAATGGTAAAGGTTCCATGAAGATTATTTGAATATATGTAAAATTTTGACTTCACAAAAGGAAAAGAGATTTTTTCATTGTTTAAAAGACATAAATAGTGATTACTTTAATGTGTCAAACATATAAGGAAAATCTCCAGTTTTAGAGAAATACCCTACACTGGCCTCTTTAAAGTAAGCTGCAACATAATTTAAGCTAGAATGAAATACCTGCAAGGGCAAGTCTAGAATTCCTGCTACATCTTACAGGAGGGAGGGGGAAAGAGTAAATGACAGGAAAGAAAGAGAGAAACAAAGGTTTGTGCATAAAACTATTACTCTCAGTGAGCACGCTTTGCCACGGTAAGAAAGGGGAACGCACCGAGTGGCCCAAAGGGTCACTGTGCAGGGACGGCACCACGAGCTTCGGGTTCTAAAGTACAGCGGGGCGGACACTACACAGCCTCTGGGTCAGGAAATGAAAGCTGTGTGCCAGGAAGTCGCGTCTGAAAGCGCGCACCACTCACAACGCCGCACGGACACAGAAAGGGGGCCTGTGGAGTGCTGTGCCAACCTCCACTCACACGGTCTGTCTGGAAAAGCAGCTTACAGCCAGGTGTGCGAGGGGAAGCGAAAGAGAGCTAAGTAGAGGGATCTCAGGGTTTCACATGTAGCTGGGACATTTCCTAGGTTGTGAAGTTGGTCAAAGTGTAGATGCCGAAAGCAGAAATTTCACAGAGATTCTCCTTATAGCCACCATGAAAAGATACAGGGGAGGAACTTCCTAATCACTGCAAAGCCTTATTGAAAATATTTCTATAATCAAAGGTAAACTGAAAGCTTTGATTTGTCACTCTCAAATCAATAGTTCCTAAGAATTATCAGAATTATTCTGCACAGAGATTATGGAGAAAATGGTGGTAACCACAATCTTCCACACTTAAACAAATACAACTCTAGTTGGGTGTTACTGTAAAGCAACACCAAACAGCTTATGAACAGGAGACAATGGGACAAAGCAAAAATCCCTTGCCTTTGATTCCTAAACAGAAAATTGGGGCATGCTGTGGTGGATGAGAAACAAGCCGGTTTTATTTCCATTTCATTCTGGAATGTGAAAAATGCCTTTTCCCCAGGACAGCAACCAGGGACAGGGGGAAAGCAAAGAGTCAGAAATCCTTAAGACTGTGCCTCACATGAAAAATTCAAAACAAAGGAGAAGTATACAAAGAGGTCTTCAGTTCAATTTCCAAAGAGTGGGCAGAAAACACAGTCTTCCATTGTTCAGAAGTTGTGTGTTAGAAGGTGGCTTCTACATATCGATGACTATCAAACAAACAGAGAGCAGAGGCCAACACGGAACTCTAAGATACTTACTACTGTCTTTCATCCACCACTGCCTCCTGGAAGACCCTGGGTCTGAGTCTCAGCCAGTCCATGGAGACCTTGACCGCGGGAAGGGGGTAGGCATTGTAGGATTCCTCCTGAGACTTGTTCTGGAGAGGACACTTGCACAGGATGCCAAGAAAAGACACTTAAAGAAAAAATGTATTCAGAAAGCATAAGATACTTGAAACTGTTTATCAGTCCAAATTAAAATGTTATTATGAGCTCATGAGCCTTCTGCTATATTCTACTGAACACTTAAGTATCTTACAGCTTCTTTCTGAAGAAAGCATTTTCTTTCCCAGGTTAAAAATTGTTACAGATACGCTGATGATGTCAACAAAGAACAGAATTGAGGCCTCTTGAGTCAATGTTAAGACAAACAGGACACTTCTTTACATGTCACTAATGCTTTGTTACAATGACGAAAATGCCTAAGGTTATGCTTTCCAAAGAAGATGGAACACAAAGCAGAATGATTTAATACTCACTAAAGAGGGCCAACAGCTGTGTCCAACACAGCTGCTCATCTTGGCTGTAACTATGCTGTTCTGTTTCATTGCTAAAGTCACGAAGGTGATGAAGTTGAAACAGGTTAATGACAGTGACGTGAACTAACTGCTGAGAGTTGAAAGCTTTCTGAAATAGCAGCCTCTGTAAGAGAGAGAAGACAGGGACACTGCATACGTTGTTATCCAGAACAGCGGTCTTCGACGCAGGAATTAAACTGGCAGTCTGCATTTAGAGCTACATGGGCCAACAGTCAAGTTACAGATGAGTAAACTGTTCCACTCTTAATCCCAGCATTTTAATCGAGTCTAATGTGGTCTGACGGTTCTCATGCTGAGATGTTTCTCTTCGCCTTGGAAGGAATTAACCCAGACACCAATGAGCTGTTTTGAGATGCTTTTCACAATAGTTTTCTGCCTTAAGTAACTATTTTTTAATATGATCTGCGAAAAAAGTTTTGGGCATCCATCAATTAACTCATATACCTTTTATCCATTAGAAGCTGTTTTTTTTCTTTTTTTTAAAGATTTTATTTATTTATTTTTAGAGAGGGAAGGGAGGGAGAAAGAGAGAGAGAGAAACATCACTGTGTGGTTGCTGGAGGTCATGGCCTGCAACCCAGACATGTACCCTGACTGGGAATCGAACCTGTGACACTTTGGTTCGCAGCCTGCACTCAATCCACTGAGCTATGCCAGCCAGGGCTAGAAGCTGTTTTATAAGAGATGTATACACACTAAAATATTCAACTGGGACCAATGACTAGAAAGTACATGCATATAATGAGAAAGAAAATTTCAAATGAAAAGACTGGAAACATATGTTTTTAAACTCCTGGTACATAACGTATGACTTCCAAAATTTGTCATAAAATTTTGGAACATGAAGTAAACAACACACTAAAGTAATCGTTAATATACACAGGCACTTCTACAAGTTATTACACTGACATTTTCCCCATACGGAGGGTGCACACGAGATCTTCATCCTCAAATCTTTCCCGTAATAACCGTATGTTCACAGTGACCTGCTAACCAGCACGATGAGGAAGGATTCACCAAAATGCACTCAGATGGTGGCATCAACTTAATCACCCTTGGAACCACACAAGTTCCTAACGAAGCTGGTAACAAAGATGATACCCTAGCCATAGCCGACCTCCCTCCCAAGGGACTATTTGTGGAGTCAGTGCGGATTCGCTGCCTTATGGTGGAAATAGATAACCTATCTGTACTTCTACCAGCAGTGACAAGAATTCTACCACCTCAGCAATCTGGAGATCCCTTTAGAATTTTTTCCCTATATATAGTGTTAAAGAAGGTGAACTATCCAGGGTAAGTTCTGCAATTCATTAGCAAGGTGTTCCACATCCTCACTGGAGGGAGATGCAGCTCCTCTCCACTTTCCCGCTCCTCCCCCGCAGGCCTCGCAGCCTCCTCGCCGGCTGCCGTTCCAGCACACGCGTCTAGACTGCTCACTGCCTTTTGCAAAGGCAGCCAGCATTCTCCTCCCTTCCTCCAGAATGTCCTGAAATCCCAGCTCTTCCCCAGAATCTTCCTACAAAATTTCTCTTTCAATCTCTATGTTCAACCTTCCAGATAAGCTGACCATTAACACAAATGCATAATACTGGCATAAAATGAGAATAATAATTTATTTTTTCAAAAAGCATTTCTTCTTACAATTTAATACAGCAATGTATGCCCTGCCTCTATAAATCCACATTTATACAGAAGGCAACGTCCCACAGAGCAGAGTCCCAGCCCTTTAAAGGATTTTCCAGTGTAGGCACAGAAGTTAACGCCCACGGGCGCGGCCTGGTACTAGCAGACGTAAGTTCATGAAGGCACAGGCTGTGTCCTCTTCTCTCCCTTGTCTCTCCGAGGGCCCAGAGGAGTGTGTTGCACACAGTAGGTACTCAATAAATACTTAGTGAAGGAATAACTCACAACTTTGGAGGTAAATGTGTAATTACTCAATTATAATTTTATAAAACCTGAGGCTGTGCTGCAGTAAGCAGAGACTGCCCCCAGACAGAGCCAGATGGGAGTGGACGTACTGCCACTGAAAGGCACTTTCAGCAGTGGCTGAGGAACACCCTGACCTAAATACCTGTAAGACACAGCACTCACTTAACGGCTCCAAAAAGCCTTGCGCCTCAGCTCCCACCCCAGTTCCTATCCCCCAGGCCTCTGTCCCGCAGTGAAGCCCAACTTGGTGACCGTCTCTGCTCGGTAGCTAAAGGCTGCTAGCCAGACACACCGAAGTTTACACTGATTACCCACAAATACTTTAGAAGTACTTTAGAATATTTACTCAACAATGCAAAAATTTCACACCAACAATGTTCTGCTATTTCAGTACTGGGTAAGGTTTAAAACAGATCTGCCTCGTACCATGTTTAACTTCAGCGTGTAGGAATGATACTTCAAAGTGTACTTCAGCAATTGCCCACATACACCCACCAGAACTTCACCAGAAGTACATATCTGAAGAGAATATTAGTGTTTGAGGTGGAACCAAATGCAAAAGTGACTAGATTCTAGACTAGAATAACTTGAGGAAATCTCATTAAGATAGGCTCCCCCTCTTCCCCATTTAGGGAGTGCACCTTTCACAGAACCAGAGGGCCGGAAGCAATCTCAAGTCATCTGGTCCAATCCCCAGATGTTTTAACAGGACTACTCCTAAACCATCCAAGATGCCTGTCAATCTGACTTTAAGGTTCTCAAAAGACAGAATCCTTAGCAACACCCTGCCTATTTCTACTTAAACTTTTGTTTATGACTTATATATGTATGTATGTATGTATGTATTTTTTTGAGAGAAAGAAAGGGAGGGAGAAAGAGAGGGAGAGAAACATCCATGTGTAGTTGCCTCCTGGGGGCCTGGCCCACAACCCAGGCACATGCCTGACCAGGAACAGTCCACTGAGCCACACCAGCCAGGGCTCTACTTAAATTTTACGATTTAATTTTACTTCTGACTTCAGGAAAGACAAAAAATATGTTGTATTAAAGTAATCCTTCACATATCTGAAAACTTGTAACGAAGGTATTTAGACTTGTTTGTCCTTTCCAGGGCATTACAAGGTTAGGTGCTGCTTTGATTCACCTGACTCTATAAATCATGGACCCGGTTTACACAGGCCACCAAAAGCAGCAGAAAACAGCAGACAACTCTTATTTTAGAAGCGTCCTTTAAAACCAACTATTTCTATTATAGCTATTTAGATAATCCTTAAAAAAGGTAGCAACTAAAAAATGATTATCTGTAAGAATGATTTCACAATGACTGTATTTGGCCAATGTATGCCTCAGTCATTACTAAGTTCTACAGTCTCTGGAGTGTGAAGCTTTTATAATATTCATAAAACTATGAAGCAGTTATGGGAAATTCCCCAAGTATACAGGATGCCCAGAAGTAACCAAGAAATGAAAGACGTCCTTTCAGAATGTCTTTTTACTGCTGATCCCAGTGACTGAAACAATGACAGATACACAAGTCAAATATTTGTTGAGTACATGAATAGAAATAAAGGTTAACACTTAATTTTCACGCCTCCCATATTTTACATATTATGCTACATTTAAGGTGCTAATTTAATATGCTAACAAGATCATTTTCATATATGCAAATAGAATAAAGGTTACTTAGGTTATTTACTTATATAAGTTAGTAAAATATGTATCTGTTGAACAAAATTTTTCATTCGTTTTCTTCAAACTACTACAAATCCTGATGGATCAAAGTATAACAAGAAAAATGAGCTTGATTTGCAGAACAGAAATATCTATAAAACAGGTAACAAAACCATATCCAGAAATATCTAACCCATCACACGCAGTATTTTCAAAATTGAGGAAGAAATATGCTTGGTCTGAGAAAGGAGGAGGAGCCATTTCTTCCCACTTTGATATTTTTTTGTCAATTGGCAGATACTTAGTTCACCGTCGTTGTATGTATTTGTTTACATGGAGGGCACCTTAGTTTAAATTAAGGGGATGCGGTATGCAAAAATTTCACATTTAATTTCAAAGTGAGTTTTTACCAACAGTTCAAAGTCAAGTAATGATATGAAAACTGGGAGTCGTCTTCCCCCGAATTTTATGCTTCCTCATACAAGACAATAAACTCTGTTCTTGAAATCTAACCTTAAATTGTTCTTCCAATTTTTCTCGAAGAGGGCTCAACTTTTCCAAGCTCTTACTCAGGTACACATGACCGTGGAATTTAATAAAGGCCTTGATGAAGTCAGACACGCCCCATTTGGTTTTCACCTCATCCCGGCTGAAATGAAAGAAAAACTTCCATGAATCAGCAGTAAAATGGCTACAGCCTCTTGAAGGAGGCCTCAGTTTGCACGAGCACACTGCCTGAGCACCCGGGAAGGATTCTGCATCTCACTGACTTTTCACCCGCAACACGCTCAGATTCAGCAGACTGTACTGCTCTACTAGGGATGAATCGGTTGCTGCTTGGGTGAAACCCAGTTGACAGCCACACACGAAGCTACTACTTACTACTGTTTACCCATCGGGCACATACGAGAGAGGCACAGGGCACGGGCCATTGTTCCTCGTACGCACGAATTTGAAGGGCGAGGACTACCAGGTTCCACAAAGTCCTCCTGGGAGAGTCAGCCCTACCTTTCCAGTGCTTTAGAAAGTGCTTTTTGTAGGTTCGTGGAGGCAGCTGGGAAAGGGAACTTCACAGCAATGCTTCTGCAGTAGTAGAAAATTGTGGTCAGATGGTCTCCCTTGGAAGAAGCTAAGATAGCCAACTGATTGTAAGGCTGACCTAGAGGAGAAAGTTAAGATTCTAAAGTAACTAACGATGCACAAAGTCCTGTTATCAGAATACAGATGATCAATTTTTACACCTTTAAATTAGTAAGGCGGAGTATTTTATAACCAGAATGTCATGACGACATCGTTACAAATGGGCATAACATAAAAACCTCATACTTCAGCAACGGTATATAAAATGTTTCGGTTTAGAAGCCACATACCTACAATGGAGAGCACTACAGTTCCACTACGACTTCAGAAAGGGCTAGACAGTAAGTATTTGTCAGTTTTGTGGGCCAGAGTCTCTATTACACCTCCGGCCGCTGCCGCTGTGGTGGGCGAGCAGCCAGACAGCAAGGAACAACAGTGTGCTGACTGCTACCCCTGCCTGAGACTCTTTCCAGGGGCTCCTTTTAGAATCTAGAGGGATTTCAATGTGGCTTAACAAGAATGGCTTGCATCACCAAACATCCGCTGTCATTCCTCTACTTCAGCAATCACTGCTAACGCTGATTTCGGGGGCCATCAGAAGAAAAAAGCACTACCTTTTAGGTAATAAGAGATATTTTTTTTTCTAGGACAGAAATGGTGATATTAAAGAGAAATTATTCTACAAGTAATTAAGGAAGCCAGAGTTGCTGAAACAATTTTAGATGACAATGGGGATATTCTATTATACTGCTTGAATGACAACAGTTATGCTATTTTAAAAATTTCATTTCCAGTCACATAGAACATATAGGTAAAAGGAAAAATAGGACGACTAATACCCACACTCATCAAACTTGAAAGATGAGCCTCCAGGTCCTTTTCACACTGCTGCAAAGAACGCAGCGCCACCGCCACCCACGAGCTGCCCGGGGGGCCCACTCACCGTTAGAGGGGACCAGCTGAGCTGCGTGCCGGTAGTAGGACTCCGCCTGGCTGGTCTGGTTTCTGTATCGAGCTGAGGGAAGAAGAAAATTTAGTTTAAAAACAAACAAGCAAATCAAGCAACAACTAGGGCAGGATTTCCAAAACAGCTATAGTTTTAAATTCTAAAGATAACGAACACGAAAATTAATCTAAGAGAATTTAAGAGAGAAAACTACTTTAAAACAAATTAACTATAGGATTATGTGTGCAATGTCCATCCGGCCTTCCCTACTCGGGACCTCCAGCGCGGAACCAATGCAAAAGCTTACCTAGCCCCCACTTCCAGGTCCTCCAGGGTCATGCATCACCAGCTCCCACTATGGACTATGCTGGTGACCTGGAGCCGGCCAACAAGGGGTGAGTTATATGGCACTTAAAAACAAAACAAAACAAAAAATACTATACAATATGATCTGCAAAGTATGTATTTCTTCAATATCTTATAAAGTGATTTTGAAAAATGCCTCATACCTACTCCAATAACTGTGTGTGTGCAAAGAACACATCGAAAGCAGACAACCTAGATTCACTCTTCCTTGAGTCTCCCCGCAGAACTGGGTGCTTACTCTGATGTGACCCTTCCCTAAGCCAATGATCTATGACATCACGAAATCTAAAAGCTTTGAACTTAAAGCAGTAAGCAATGTTCTCCATTCCTTGTACTTTGAGGACAGCAAAACATAATCCTGTAGTTAATTTGTTTTACAACCCTTTCAGGTCACCTTAAAGGAATGAACAGGAAATAAGTTACATCACATTCCTAGACGAGATATACAAAATGGAAATACAAATTTAACTGTAAAAAGGAAACAAAAATGAGTTTCTAATGCACTGTAGGAAGGAAAGAAGGCAATCTAGCTTCAGAAGGAATACTTGGTAAACCATGCAATGCCAAAACTACAGACTTAATGGAGAAAATATTACAGCGCCACTGTGGAAAGTTTAACTTTGATTACATTTTTGCTGTTTATTATTTGCCTACATCTGAATAAATCTGAATAAAATTTAAATCTTAATACGAAAGTTACTTCCTTCTAGACCCTTTGCCAATCCCAGACACTGAGAAAATCTACGTTCCTTAAACTGTACTTCACGGTCCCCCTCACGACGCTCCGCACTGTGTGCGCATGCTCAGTTCACGGAAGATCAAGGTCCCTTCTAGGATGCACCAAAGAAAAGGGTGACGTCTTACAAACTCCTGCACCCCAAGGCTCACCAATGTCTCCGAGGTGGACGAGGCAGTGCTGGCAGATGTAGGAACAGGAGCTGGACTGTGGCTTCACGATGGCGCTGGTGTGCGTCTGTTTATGGCTGATAATTCCCAGCTGGGAAGACTTCACGCGGCATGGTAAATCAACATTAAACACTGTACACAGTTCTTGTAATAACTAAAAGGAAACACAGCGAGATTTAGTATCAAGGCAGAGCTGGTAAGGCAGAAGTGCTCTAGAGTAAAGCTTATATACTGTAACCTATGTACCTAGCATCACATACCACTGAGACCTGAGCAAAGACTTTAAGAAAATTTTACAGTAGTCTTTCACATGATAATTAGTAACGTTCATTACAAACCACATCTCTTGAATTCTCGAGTATTAGAGCGATCTGGAATGCACATCGAAAAGGAGCAGCAGCGATGCTTAAAAAGACTGCAGCCAAACTCCCAAGGGGTCCGCATGTGCCGCCCCCACGTTCTCGGTTCCTATTCACTCCTCAGCCCGCCAGCACCTGACTGCCACACAAATCGTCCCCGCACCACCCCACTGAAACGCCAGTGGACATCTGTCGGGGCCGTCCTCCTGGACCTCTCTCTCTGCTGTGCTTGCACCTCACCAAGCACTCCTTTTCAGCCCCTTCATCCGAAGGCTTTTCCCTTCCCACCTTGTTCACCAAGGGCTGCATTCTTGACCCCCACACAGGTCTTTGCATCCTGCTCTCATTCATTCAGACATTTACCTACAAACATTATTCATTCAAATATCTGTTATTGTACTAGCCACCATGGTAAGCAAGAGATACAGACATGAATTAAAATCTGCGTCCTTAGAGCTCACAGCAAAATGAGCAAGACAGGTATGTAAAGTGCAGAGTGGAGGGCAGGGAAGGGGAGAAAGGGAGAGGCACTACGCATGACAGCTTAAGCCAACAGAATATTCTACATTTATAACAAACCTCATCCCCTGGTTCTTTGATCCATTTGTCTGACTTTATCATTTTGATAAACTAGTACACATACAAATAAGCTCTATTTTTTTTTCAGAAGAGGATATGAAAGCAATAGCAATAGCAATAGCAAATGATCTAAGTTTACAGAATTAGAAATACCATGATTCTATCATGACTCTTTATAACATGCAGAAAATCCACAATACAAAATATGATACTCCGAGGACCCAACTCAGAAGGATTTCAAATGTCCCACTTTTTCCCTAAGATAAAAACCACCTACCTCCACAATTGAATATAAATTCTATGTGCCTTTATCACTAACCATAGAAATTACGTACATCTTTACTTACAACTGTACACTTGTTAATGGGCAAGAAATTTGCTGACAAAACTGGGTAAACAAGTTAACGCCTGGAATGGCTGGCTAGAGTCAGGAAATAGAAAAGGCAGGAAGTACGAAAAAAAAAAAAAAGACAACAACAGAAAAAACCCCAAACCCAAACCAGATGACAGTGGAGGTATAGAGAAGAAACACGGCAGGATAAAGAATCAAGTTCAGCAGGTACTGGAAGGACAGACCGGAAAAGCAGGCAAAGCTGAATGAACATCCACCAAGAAGAAGAAAAGAACGTTCACAAAGGGTAAATAAAACCCGGCTGAACGCCGGTGGACGCCGTACAAGACAAGTTTTGCCTGCACGCAGAAGCTGCAGGTGGAGATGTAAGAAGCACTCCTGCTGGCCTAAGGATTCTGGGGACGCTAGTTGGTTTCGAGGCAGAAAAAAACAAGGTTAAATTAAAAAAAGAAACAGATGTTTCCTAAGTTGAACAAAACTATATTTGGCAATTATTCTGGGAAAATGCTATTATTATACTACCTTACTGCTCCTTAGCTGTTTATTCTATGCTAAGAATGAAGAACTAACTATTTTCTTAAAGACTGCTGTTTTTTTATGTTAAAAAACCTACAGCAGAAAGTTACATCTTCATTTCGACTGGGCACCTGGTTCTGGCTTGAGGCACCATGCTTCAAAATGGTTAACAAAATCACAGCTAAGAAGTCAAAACCACCTTCACAAACATATGACAAAGGATAATTACAGGTTTGGAGAGTCACAGGTCTCTCCTCAATCCACGCCACTCAGATCATCTCCACCCTCTCCATGCTACTGAAGTCACATTTTATCAAATGCAAGGTACCATAAATAGTAAGAACTATTACTTTATATAACACTGAGGAAAGAAACTGCTGCCAATTAAATGGTGATTTACCTACTTTTATAAACTTATCCCTATTTCAGAGATTTTTTAAAAAATTTATTTCTTTACTTTTAGAGGGGGAAGGGAGGGAAAAAGGGAAACATTCATATGTGGTTGCCCTTGAGCACCCCCTACTGGGGACCTGGCCCGAAACCTAGGCACGTGCCCCAACCAGGAATCGAACTGGCAACCCTTTGGTTTACAGGCCAGGACTCAAACCACTGAGCCACACCAGCCAGGGACCTATTTCAGAGATAGTAAAACAGGGAAAATCTTTAGAAATGAAGAAATATGGTACTGTTCATTTCACCAATGACTTCCACATCATCGAATCTAATTGGTCACTTTTAACCTTCTTGTTTCACTTCGTAGCAGGGCTGATCACGCCCCCTCCTCACAGAAAGGCTCTGTTCTTGGTTTCCAAGGCACCACCCTCTCTGATGTTCTCCTCCTGAAATGGTGGCTCTTTTGTGCTGTCTGTTCCCACCTAGTTCGGGACTTTAAATACTAAACACCAATGTCTAAATCAGGGTTCTTTATTGCACTCATAAAATTTACTCTGGCCTATCACTGAGTTTATCCAATTACCTCTGTGACATCTCCACTTAGATGCCAGGTAGGTATCTCCTCAGATTTAACATGGACAGAACTGCTTTCTCAGAAGTGTTCCCCATCTAAGTAAATGGTACAACCAGTCGACTTGCTGTTCAATCTGATAACTCAAGTCATCTCTGATTCTTCCACACGTCCAATCCAATTCACCACCAAGGACATCAATTTCTTTCCACTGCCACAGTGACATCCTAACCAGCTTCCATCCCTGACCCCCGCTAGTTCACTCTCCGCACATCATTCCGGGTAATCTTTAAAAACACAAACCTTCTCACGTCACTCTTTTGACTGCTTTCCTGTGGCTTGCAACTGTACTTAAGATGGAAATTCAAGGTGTGAAAGGGGCAAAAAAGGTGAAGGGAGCTTAAGAGATACAGATTTTCAGTTATTAAATAAATCATGGAGATGTACAGCACAGGGAATGTAATCAATAATACTGTAGTAACTATACAGTGAGGGAAAGTTGCTAGACTTGAGGTGATCACTTCTTAAGCTGCTCAATTACTGTGCTTCACACCTGAAATTAATACAATATTGTATGCCAAGTATCTGTTGGCAAAAAAAATTAAATTTCAGCCCTGGCTGGTGTGGCTCAGTGGACTGAGTGCTGGCCTGCAAACCCAAAGGTCTCAGGTTCAATTCCCAGTCAGGGCACACGCCTGGGCTGCAGGCCAGCACTTCTCTCTCTCCCTTCCTCTCTCTCTAAAAATAAATAAATAAAATCTATTTTAAATAAATTAAATTTCAAAACTCATGTTAGACTATAAAGTTGTTCAATGATCTGGACATGGTCCACTTCCTCAATCTGGTAGCCAACCTGCACTGCATGTAATCAGGGAAAATAAATGGGATGTCACTGTTAGCAATGTTGTTAGATGCTTGCCATCCAACCACGACAACGTACAGGTGCAGCTACAAAGTCCTACGAATGCTGACAGGTGCAAGAAAGTCCACTGACGCCCATTCTACAACTGCACAACCGTTATAACTGCTCAACTGTTGCCTAAGAAATGAAGGTGAAAAAATTAATGATTATAAAATTTTCAAAAATAAATTTCAAAATTAGATCACCCACCTATTTTCCCTTATAAAACAGTATTTTGAGACATTTGAATTTTATAAAACATTTTTGCAAATATCATGCTCCTCCCACAAAAATGATGATTCTTATTTTACTTCCTTGAGGATTTTATTTGATTTATCAATATCCAATTAAATACTTGGCAATGCGTTACATGCCGTGTCATAAAGAAAGGTTAAGAATCCTTTCAGGAGAACAGACCAACGGTACGACAGCCTTCATACAACATGCTGCGGAAGGTGGATGCCTCCCCGCTCCCTCCACTGAGCCCAGCTGCCCCGAGTCCCGGCCGCTCCCCTACTTCGCTCACGTTCACAACTCTAGTTTCTAATGAGAGGGGGAAAGAGAATTTGATTGGAAACGAGACTGGACTTTTAAAACTGGACTACGTTTCAAAAACCTAAAAGTAACCAGAATGTACAGAATCTGTCCAGGGTGTTAGGACAGGAACCTGGACTTCAGAAAAGCAGAGGTGAGAGTGGTGATGGGGCAGCGGGGACAGGGGGGCAGACACCACCTTCATCAATATCCCACCGAGCTGAGACTACTCCAAATACAGGGTCGAGCCGCACACCTAGTAACGCAGCACTCTGAGAACGGCCAAGAGCGCTTTCAGAGCGACATCCTCAAACATTTACCTTGTCATTTTAAGATGAACATTTATATACAGATATTTTATTAATGAAATTATAAATGCTATTACAAATGGATAAAATCAAGTTTTTAAAGGGTTCTGCTTACAGTAAAGAAAATTCATTGTTCAGAAAGAAGATTTATTTACTCTTTTGCGTTCCCTGGATTTAGAAGTTATATCAGAATGTAACTAAGGATGAGGAAAGTCTCTAAGGAAAATGAATAGTAACTTAGGAAAGTGAAGAAAAGCTACTCCATTTCTCAGGTAGTTTAATAGCATTTGAAGCTCTAAATCCCACTGCATACATAAAACTGTGAAAACTCCCTCGATAACACCAACTCTGACAAGTCCTTACCTGGCACCACACAGCAGCTGCCTTCACAATGACTGCACCTACTATAAATTCCCATCTGCTCCGATACCACTTGTAACTGCCCACTTCCACTGTTTCACTAAGGCACTGCTTTCGTCGCCCTTTTTCTGTTTACACAATTATACCTCCAGCCACTGAGCTGAAACATCAGCCTGTTTAAGAACAGAGTCTTTGTTTAAAGGTCTTATGGTAAACAATTTGGAACATTTCTATTCGTTTGAGATCACAGGTGACCCACTCCTGGATGGCCCCCACAGCGGTTACACAAAGTGTGGACATGATCAACAAGATGTGTCAAAGAGAACATTCACCGCTAATTCTAGGGAAAGCGGTATGCAATGCAGAACTCACCTGAGTGTAGAAGCCACTAGCTGCCTCTAGGAACAGAGAAAGATTGGCTTGAACTTCACTCCGATTCGGGTTTGCTCGATTCTTTGCCTGGCCTTGTAGTGTTGTGATCTGATTCTTAAAGGCATGATTCCAGCTGAAAACAAAATGTAATTCTATTTGTATAGCAGTGACTCACTGGGCAGACACTGGTCCCCCTGAGAACAAGAAAGAACTGTTTGTTATAATTATAACACACTAGATAGTAAACCTGCATTCAAGTTATTCACTTATTTAAATAACTTTAGGCTCCGCTTTGAACAAGACTAGACAGGCAGCAGAATCCAACTGATCTTAGTGAACACTTACCAAATATCTGAATAACCAGATTGTGGCTTCAGCTACTAATCTTTCAGAGCTACTAAAGTTAGGGCCTATTTGAAAATCCCAGTACAACATCAGAACTACAGTGGTGAGGCCAAAGTAAAAATAAGCTATTAACAAATCTGCAAACATTGTGCCAAAATATAACTGAGTATACCCTAACAAGTGACGTGTATGGAGGGGAAAAGTTTTGTATTAAGCTATATCCCCTATTTCCCTAAAAATCTATTTTCCATAGTTCTATTTCTATGTAAATAGTTCACTTCTCTTTTTCTTTAGAGCTTAAAAGTAAGTTCATTTTCTGACATTTCAATTTTGACTATTTAAAATAAGAAACAGCACGATGTGAAAACCAAAATCCTGTCATAAAATGCCTTTCACTAATCAAGTCGTTTAGAGAATCATTTTAAATTCAGGTATGGTAAGAACAGCCACCTCCTAACTGGAAATCACAGGGGAGACGGAACTGGGGTGAAGGGAGGGTACTGCTGCTTGATTCAAGGGAGCGAACACAGATCAAGGGTTTACAACCTACCTGGAAAATAGCTAATTCTTTATCAAAGTCAACTTCTAAGGCTCTAGAGCACTTGGGTTTTTAACCAGTTATGAGGTCAATCACTGTCTCGGAATTTCTGGTGACATCTTATCCTTTATCTAAAATCATAGATGTGGATTTTGGGTGGGTTGTGAGGAAGCACTGTTACTAGATCTAATAATACAAAGTAATCTAAAAAAAGTGTGGGAGACAGGGAAAATGAATCTTCACTACAACTTGGGGTAATGGGCAGTACTAAACAGTATGTTCTTAACTGATGTTTAATTTTTCATCAGGCTAATGTCTTTGTTTCATGGTTTCCATTTAAAGGCAAGACCTTCCACAAAAGACATTTTATTTACTCACTTGGGAATCTCCCATTTTACCCCTCCCAGAAAGAATGATTGGAATAGCCTAAATATACAAAATCTTTCTTTAGTCTTATTAGGGGGAAAAAAAGACACACCTATTTATTTTATGATACGCCGTTAAGACAAGAGTCAACTCTGACCATTTCTCTTGCCACCTAACACTGCATGCAGAAATAATACCAATAGTCAAATCTTTGGTTCAAAAAAAATCCCCCACAAGTATTATAATTTATTTTTTTTTATTTTATTTTCACCGAAGACGCTTACTCTGAGAGAGGTTGAAAAGAAAGAACCAAATCGTTTTTTTTCTGTCCTAAAGTCTTGTTGAGATTCTTGATCTTAACAGGGACATCCCAAATGATGGTACTTACAGGTCCTGTTCTACTTTCTTGTCTAAAGCGTATTCCAAGTCAGTAACTAGCATTTTCTGGTACAGGTCCTGCAGAGCCTGCCTGGATGTCCAGACCTCGGCTGGACCCAGCTTGGAATCTGAGGAACAGAACAAACACAAAAGGGCAGATACAGTATTGAGTCCACCACAGCACAGCAACGATTCCTTCCCTCTCCGTTCCCCAAAGCCAAACCTGCTGTAAGGACACACCGTAAACTGCTGGAGAAGTTTTATATTACTGCATTTCAAGTGACTTGCATACCTTTTGGCTAAGACTAAATCTGTGTGCTGCTGTATTTGTCTTTTAGCTTTAAAATAATACCATGACATAAAAAAGGCTAAAACAATGGTTTACCCTTTCCTTTAGGTGTGGGTTTCGAAGCACTCGTATCACAGGAAGCCACACGCCTCCCTCCCACCAGTCAGTCACCCTGTGAAATGATGGACGGCCAGCTTGGTCCGCTGGCTCTCACAACTACACCTCTCTGACTAGAGCAGCATTTTCTCGTTTTATTTGGAATCATTCTCCCAGTGGTCCTCACAGAATCCTCGTGTGGGCTCCTAATCCAGCAGCCGTCTGGGCTTTCTGCTGTTACTCCTACTCCGTATATGTCTATCGATCACATAAGGCCAGGACAGTGAGCATTATTTTAACGACTGGTGGACTGCCTGCCAAGACACTTTTGTGAGCAGTCCATACTTGGTATTTAATGTAAAAGAGGGCTGGGAGCAGACAGTGATCAAACTGCTCCAGAGGCCAGATGAGAGACTGGGTGCAAGATGAAAGCAGAAAGTCAGGCTATCACTACACATAATAGGGAACTGAGGCTGCGCTGCCTGCCAGAGTCCTATAAGGCACATTAGCCTTTCCGATAAGTAGGCTTATGAGTGCAATAACTGACAGTGAGCTACCTCAATAGAAGACCTTAATAACAGACTTTTCAATACGTATTTCCAACTGCTTAGTTAGGCTGTCTGGTTGCATTTAGCATTTTGCTGCTGCACAATGACATAATTTTCACTCTTCTTTAGGTCTGCTGTATCTATTGCCACCATAATCCTATTCTGCAAAAAGAATCTTCTGGATATGAGTTAATCATCACGAAAACTTAATCCTTTGCTGGCTACTAAAAAAGTGGGGGGAGGGGTCTAATTATCAGCTTCTTGGTCCTTTATTAAGTTTCTGATGATTAAATAAATTTTATACGTTTACTAGACTCTGCTTTAATTCTTGATGGTAGGGAAAGATGGTAAGAGATCATTAAATCTGATCTATCAGAAAGACTATTATTTAAATGAGTACACATAATATCTTAGTTAATGTTTCTAGGCAGTCAAATGTCCTCTATAAAAGTCAAACCCTTAGCATACTCACTGAAGGTGTTTAATGCTTAAGATTATGCTTACAATGCCAATACAAGTGCACAGTAACAGTGGCTCAGAGCTGAAACTGACATCCCTAGTCTGGAAAATGACAACAATTATGTTAATAATGAGCAGAACTGAGATGCTATACTAAGTAAGCCTATAACAACTGTTTTTGAGCTTGCGGGGGGAGGAGCTTTTTTCCTTAAACAAGATGACAATGAAATTACCTAGCTTCCTACAGAACATTAGCCTACAAGTGTAGAAGTTAAGAACAAAACATCAACAGTTCATTTCCTGACTGTAAATTTTTGCAGATATATTGGTTATCACAACAGTGTGACTCTTCTTGGTGAATTTCAGTGCACAACTAAATTCCTCAAAATCAGAATGAGAGCCATTATCACATATCAGTTTTACATTTTCAGACAGCATGTGTGATTACAGAAAGCATACTCATCACTAGAGTTATTGACACATATTTCCTAACTGGGGGGTTAAAATCATCTGCTCCATTCAGTAACAAAATCCAGTTATTCTTTAAAAAACACCTTGGCTATTGTCCAAAACAAGAAAGATAAGGGAACCCCCAAAAAGAAAGAATGTGGTAAGGCTGCTCATTCAACTTCAAAAATTTTCACCAGTTTTCCTGCAAATATTTTTTTCTGAAGGTTTACTTATTATTCAAATTCGGGTAATTATAAATAAGAAGATATAAACCTAACACCAAAGGGTATTTGTGAATTTTTCTGTATGCCTGCAATAATTGATAAATAGTTCATAAAAATTAAATGATTATTATATGCATTAAATTAGGCAATATTCAATCCCAGGTAGTATAACTTATATAAAATTCCTGAAGGTCATCTAAGTAAGAATACAAAACACAGAACAATAAACATTTAAAGCAAATTGCAAGAGGACATAGTAAGTTATTGTCCCTTTGGCAACAACTAGGATGGAACCACAAGTCATACAGCAAAGATACCCTTCTCTTAACTTCATGGTGCAAAGTTAGCTGTGAAAAACAGCGGAGCAGCCAGTACCTGTCATGTCAGCCTTCAGGACTTCTGCCTGCCTGAAACGGGAAGAAGGAGAAGAGAAGTCAGTCAGGTGTGCCCAGCGTGAATAACGCCCCGTGAGCGCATCCGGTGCGGCGGGGCTGCACAGCGGCCCTATCTGTGGTGCGACAGACAGTGTTCCCTCTCTCTCACGCAGGGTGGCTCCAGGTGCTGGCAGACTAACGCACGACTTAGGCGTTTACAGGTCGTCATAAACTCTTCCACTAGGTGAAGTTCACTTCCTTGCTGTTTGCCTCCAAATCTGATATATTTAAGATAACATCAAATGGCAGTCATAAATAAAAATATGCCCTCATTGCAGCCAAGAAACCCTATGTTTCTCAATTCACTAGCCACTGTATTCCAAACCTCCATCCTCCTCAGGCTGCTGGGTTCTGCCCCGTTTCTCAGCCTCGACCCCTTTCGGCAGAGGATGCCCCTGTGCGGCAGGAAGACCAGCGCCCGTTCGGAGCTCCCTTGCTCACAGAGCCCTCCTCGCCCTTCCCCGTCAGAACGCTGCTGGGCTGCTACCGGCCGTGCCACTCCAGCGTGCTCCTCCCAGCCTAGCCTGAGGCTGCCCCCAGCCCTCTTTCAAATACTGTGAAACTTCTCCCTACTGAAGACTTCTCTTCAGAACTGACGCATGTACAATTAGTCTCTCACGGATTTTAGAACCTTCTCCCCATATTCTTCTCTAAGCTACTGCTTTTTCTTTCTCTCCCAAATTCTTCAAGAATGGCCTGGATTCGAGAAGCCCAAAACTGAGCCCATGACCTGCCCCCACCCACCCCTGGTTCTCTGCCTAGTGGGTTTCGCCCGAGCAGACGGAGCACAGCGTTCCAGCTGTGAGAGACAGACCGCGGGAAGTCGCCCATGACAACAGTCTCCCAATCTCCGGTGATCTGTCACCTCCAGACAGTCTGACCCACTGACTGCAACCCTGCTGGTCTCCGCTCCCCTGCCGCCCAGCCGCTGGCGTCGGGTACAGCCGCCCCGCCTGTGCTGCGGAGGCAGTCAACTGTGTGTCCTCCCCGCACTCAGCTCTCCCCAGGGCTGGCGGGGGGTCTTCTACAAACGCACATCTGATATTACCAATCACCCATTTAAACACTTTAAAGATTTCCCACTGCTTTTAGGTTAAACAACTAAACTCGGCCCGGACAGGTGTGGCTCAGTGGGCTGGGTGTTGTCTTATGAAGCCAAAGGTTAGACCTGAGTCACAGCACAGGCCTGGGCTACGGGCCAGGTGGCTGGTTGGGGGCATGCGAGAGAGGCAACTGACTGACGGATGTTTCTCTCCGTCTCTCTCTCCCTCCCTTCTCCTCTCTCTAAAAATAAATAAATAGAATCTTTTAAAAAAAATTCTTCACTAAAGTGTCCTACAACTTTCTCTCCACTCCAATGAGTCTCCGCCCTCTACCTCTGCCATTACTCCCCCCTCCTGCCCCCCTCTCCGCGCTCCGGCCCCTGCGCCTGGCGTTTCTCCCTGGCGTTTCTCCCGTGTGCTCTGTTCCCCTCCCCTCCCCTCCCGCTCCCAGGGCCTTCGGGAGGGAGGAGTCCCTCTGACGGGGCACCCCCTCTTTTGTCTGGTTTATCACTACTCATTCTTGGCCTCGGTCAGAGCCAGCCGGAACTTCCTCAGAAAGCCTTACTTGAACCCTACAGAGATGATACTCCAGCTTCAGGCTCTCAGCGCCGGTATTCGTTTCTTCATACCACATGTCAGATTTTAAGAATGCTCACAATCACAACCCCTATGCCTACTAAGCACAGCTGCCTAGCACACAGTGGGCAATCAATAGTTATGCGAAGAAAGGAAAGAAATTAAGTATATAAACTCAAGAGATTTCCATTTTGTAAAACAAAATTTGACATAAAAGTTAGAGAATATTTAGAGATTCTAAAATTTTTATTGTAAACATTGTTTTACATAATTACTAAATACTTAATATCAGTTGTGAATTTTAGTTTCATCAAAAAGTAAATAACATAAACCTTTTCATTTTCTTAGCCTTTAAAAAGGTATTTTTTAAAAATTAAGTTTTTAGCCCTGGCTGGCGTAGCTCAGTGGATTGAGCGCGGGCTGCGAACCAAAGTGTCGCAGGTTTGATTCCCAGTCAGGGGTACAGGCCTGGGTTGCAGGCCATGACCCCCAGCAACCGCACATTGATGTTTCTCTTTCTCTCTTTCTCCTTCCCTTCCCTCTCTAAAAATAAATAAATAAAATCTTTTAAAAAATTAAGTTTTTAAACAATGGGATCACAATAGAGTGCTGCAGAGTTAGCCACAAACCACACGGGGACAATCAGTATGAGAGAATACTGAATAAACGGCTACACTCAGGTCTAAAATATAACATCACATCAAATTCCATTATCCACACAGCCCAGCCTCACTGTTTGCTTTGAGTGTTAAACTTCTGCCATTAAAAAGTTTTTCACAAGTTGTTGGCTCATGCCCTAAAATGTAAGGTCAGACAACTTAAAAGAATACCACATACCTTCGCCTATTGATGTCACAACGGCCTCCTCTCCTCCCCGCTCAAATCCTATGAGTGCTAATTTATGAGCTTTATACCAAAAAACCCACAACAACAGTGCTAACCATGCATCTTTACTGGGTTCAATAACCTTTCATTTTGTCCCTGAAAAGGATGAAATGGTTTACTATGTTTCCATAATTTAGCTAAAAGCTCATACATATACAAGATATTTTATTCTTAGGGTCATGTGCCTAAAGGTTGTTTCCTCATTCCAAATAAGATTTGCTTGTAAAGATGAACAGTATCATTTCAGTATGCTCACAACTTCCAGCCAAAGGAAGGTTATACTGAGTGCATATAACAAGAACTATTTACAAATAATCTGCTGCTCTTACAGGCTGTCAGTAAAAGGAGAACTGTAATTCTATCACAGTCTGGGCCAGGCTTCCATGGACAAATAGAGATCAAAATTTTACACTATATTCTTATATATTGAATCTGCCCAAGAAAAACTGTGAAAGTAAAAATTCAAGCACTAATTAAAGTATAAAAATGCTATAACGCTCTATGACATAAACATTAAAGCATTCTGAAATTCCAGGAGTTCTGATTCCTCAGGTGGCCAAGGGTAAAGGTGCCCATTTCTGTGCAGAGTTCCTTACTAGGTTCTGAAACAGACACATGTCAACGACCAAAATAATCTTGCTAAACTGAAATGATGAAAAAAGAAGGCTAAAGGGAAAATATAACAACCCTGAGAGATAGCTATTATTAATTCCCATTCTATAAACAAGGAAATTGAAGCTCTAAAATGTAAAATAATTTGTCCATAGTCACAAAGCAATTAGGTACAATAAAGTACAAATCTAGTTCCTTTTGACACCAAAGTCCAAGTTACCATATTTTGCTGTGTATAATGTGCTCCCGTGCATAATGTACACCCACATTTTTAGAATTACCCATGTATAATGCACATCCTTATTTTTCCCTCAAAAAATTGGGCACAAGTGCACGTTATACACGGCAAAATACAGTGCTTCTATTTCTTCCAAATTAAGAGTAAAAAAATTCTATAACATAAAAACCTGACACAGTCTTACCTAGGTTCAGTTTTGTGCCATCAACTAAATACTAACATTTAAGTCAACTATCCTAGATGAAATAATCTGTTCATATTAGGAAATAAATATCTGAGTTTTTATCAGGAAGACTACAAGTAAAATTCATATTCCAGTGCAATGGTCAGCTTTGGGTGAAATTCCCCCCTTCACCCTGAATCTGTGTTCTGCAAATAAATTTTCCTGGAACACAGCTGTGCCCCTTCATTCACGTACTGTCCACGGCTGCTCTCTGCTACAAGGACAGAGCTGAGCAGTTAAACGGAGACCACATGGCCCACCACGCCTGAAACATTTACTATCTCGCCCTTTGCAGAACATCTTTGCCTGTCCTGCTCTAGGGAGTACTTGACTTAAAAAACAAAAAAGAAAGAGAAGTAAGATATCTGTAGGTTCCCAAAAAACACAGTTTTCCCATACGAAGAACCATCAGTAATAGTTCCCTCAGAGTAAGTCAGTCTATTCTCACTAGTTAACACCACGGGCCTCTCACAGAGAGAACTGTTCAGGAACAGCCGCACGTGAGTGGAAGGCCAGCACTTCCAGGCCATGTCATGTTTTTGATGGAGTTAACCTGCAAACTGTTTAAAGCATCATTAGGTATACGTACTATTAGCCACTAATTCCTCCTTTTCCCCCACATACCAAAAATGCCCACTCGGACCGGTGAGAAAGTGGGGTAAGGTAAGAACTGTTACGTCATGAGAAGGGGAAAGAGCCTACCCCACACCTACACTATTATGCTTTATTTTTTTACAGTGTGTAACACACAGGAAATCAAAGCAAGAGAGATGTGATCTTCTACCAACTTTCATAAAGATCAGCACAAAATTGGTTATTTGATTATATTTTATTTTATAAAGAAAAAAATACTACAATTGACCGACTGGTTTTGTTAAAAGTCAATTTGTTTTTATAGTGTATACAGTTTATATGGTTTTTACAATTCAGAGCCTACAGCCAATGCTTATTATATAAAAAGGTAAGAGTTTTTAAATGGTGTTTCTTGGTAGAAGCCGTGGCAACATGAGTTCCTTTATATTCTTACTTTAAGCTGAAGGATTCAATAGAGAATGAATGAACCAAGAATAAAAATAGCACTGCTGGATAGTTACAAAAATACAAAACTTTCAAAATACTAAATATATTGTCTCAATTCGTAAACAGTAAGAGAAATTAAACATTTATATCAAGCAATAAAAAGAAGTTATTACATGCTGAGTAAAATCTGAAACATTCCATAATAATCAAATATGCTGAAAGCTAACAATATACAACAATACTCTTGGAGAGTAGAGGGTCAAGGTTTATAAATACACAATGCACTCTAATGCAACAGCTAGGCGGGGGTACTAAAAATAGCTAATGCTATACAGCCCTTACTATCACCAGACACTGTTCTATGGGATTTACAGGAAGTAGTCATTTAATCCACACCGAACTATTACTGCCCCATGTTATAGCTAAAGAAGCACAAGGAGAGACAGTTGTCATGGGAGACTTCCAAGTGTCTGTGTCTCACAACTGGAAAGCTGTGCTATGTCTGCTCAGGTAAATAACTTGTCCAAGGTCATCAAGTTAGTATGTGATAGAGGTGGCATTTGAACCCAATCAGTTCAGTTCCAAAGGCAAACTCCTAACCATTATGTCACAGTCCCTCTCTCAGACAAGACCATAAAACAAAACTAGAATGTTTGCTAGTAATAGCTCACAGAACTGGGGCTTTCAATATGCAACACTGTATGACCATTTTTTAAATAATGTCACTAGAGAAAAAAGAACTAAAATTAATGATTATCTTCTTTAACATATCTTAATTATGAAAAGCACTTACATAACAATGCAAGGTAACAAATATAAAACAACAAGAACACGTCAGTAGGACACATTAAGATTCCCAGTTCAGAAACAGACGAAACTTCTAAGTAGGGGTAGACACGACGAAGAGTCCCCACCTGAACCCCCACCTCCCTTTTCTCCTCTGGGCGGGACACAGGACTATACGCCAACATCCCCCCAACTCACAGCGGCTAGGGAGAGGTGAAGCAGTGTTTTGTTTTGGCAAGGAGAGAGTATTTTTTGTAATTTAAATAAAAGCCAAGACAGGTTTTATTTCAAGTTAATTTATTGACTTATTCAACATAGAGCACTAAGGAGTACTGGAGACAACAGTATCCATCAATTATATGTAATATCCTAATGATAATTATTTGTGCTAAATAACAGGACAAACACTGTAGGGTATATGTTATGCACTCAGTTGCACAACACACACAATCGATAGATCTCTAAGGCGTCAGTTCTCAAGGAATTAATCAGAAAGAAAACAAACCGTGTTATGGCTCTACTGTTGACTCTCACAGAAGAACATCCCGAGATGACGCTGCCCCGACGGAGCCCTGCTCGGGGAGACAATAAAAACACCAAGTCGCTTCCTCTCTGTGGCACTTTACAGTCTGGCATGGACTTTCTGATCTCTGGACATGCCCATGTTCTGTATTACAACATTCACTCTATAATCTGTATTATTTAAAAATGTGTGCCTAGTTTAATTAAAAGCCTACTCTGCTCTGGAAACCCCAAAGGACAAGAAAGAATTATTCTTTCAGGCAGAGAAAAGAGCACAACAATAAAAGCAAAAGGGAGCAAGTGAAAGAGACAGACTGGAGCATCACACACACAGTAAGTAGGGAGCGACTGGAGACCAGCTAGAGAGTCAAGGCGGACGGCAGACTGTGAGGCCATGCATGACATTGAGGAGCTGGTTCTGTCTTTTAACTAATAGGAAACCAGTGCTAAGTTTTAGGCAGGGGCATAGCACTATCAGAATTGCATCATTACAAATTATAAGATAGTTCTGGCTGGTGTAGCTCAGTGGATTGAGCACGGGCAGCAGCGAGCCAAAGGGTAGCCAGTTCAATTCCCAGGCACATGCCTGGGTTGCAGGCCAGGTCCCTAGTGGGGGCCACGTGAGAGGCAACCACACATTGATGTTTCTCTCCCTCTCTTTCTCCCTCCCTTCCTCTCTAAAAATAAAAATAAATGAAGAAAATTAGAAAAAATTATAAGATATACAGAAGATGGACTTTAAAAGGACAAGAATAGAAGTGAGAAAGTGACAATACAGATGGGTGGAAAAACCTAGAATCAAAAAATATTGGGAAGCAAAATCAACAGAAAACAAAACTCAGAAAAAACGGTCTAAAATCATGCCCAGGTTGTTAACTTGGACAGCTGGGTATATGAGGTGAAGCTGTGTACGCAGGCGCTTGGAGACGAGTGTCAAGTACAGAGGGCACATCAAGACTAGGGGAACAGTGCTGGAGTGATCAGCATGCTGATGGCAGGTGAACCCATGAGAGTAAATGTAACAGCCCAAAAAGGCAGAGGGGGGCAGCCAGCTCCCCACCTTCATTGTTATGGGGCAGATGACAGACAGAGCCACGAAGAACACCAAGAAGAAACTGTCAAACACGTGCATGAGGGTAAGACGACTGGCGACTGGCAGTGGAAAACAAGAGGATATAAAAAGAACAGTCAACAAGATTGAAAGCAGTGGAAAAGCACAGTAGGACCCGGCAAGTGTGCTGGATTCAGTAAAATAAGGGTCAACAACAGCCTTGCCAGAAAGAACGTCAAACTGTAGGGGGCCGAAGAACAAATGAGGGAGAGGTTTCAGTCAACCCTTAGGACTCTGGGCAGTGAAGAGAACCAGCAGGGGTCAGGGGTAAAATGAACTTCCTTTTTCTCAATGGGAGAGACTGGAGCATGTTTAGAATGGAAAAATAAGCCAGGAGAAAGGAGTAGGCTGAAGATATAAGAAAGTGAGAACAAAACTGAGAGCAGGGTTCTGGAAGAGACGAAGGACAGCAGGGCGTCCTGAGTAAGGCAGGAGGTGAGTGTGGCTTTGGAAAAGAGGCAGGAAGAACGAGAGGCAGGTGAGCCAGACACAAAGGCACTCGGGTGACGTGGGAGTAGTGCAAGGTGGAGCGAGGTCCTAGCAGTGCGTACCACTGTCACGGTGTGACTTCCAGGGGCAACTAGCACTTCTCACTTCAAAGCCACATCTCTGAGACCACGCACTGTCACCAGTTCTGTCACTACCACCGATACAAACTGCTGTGACGAGAGTTACTAGCCCACCACCGTGTGGTTGCGGAGGGCTTCTCTAGCACACTAGGACGCCTGCCTGGGTCCATGCTGACCAACAGAACCGCGAGCTATGCTCCCTGCACGCGAAAGAACTGCTATATATGTGACCTAAAAATAGGAATTTTCATTCTGAAGGATAATCTACAAGATGAATCACATGTCCCTAGGCTTATAAATATTCATACATACATAAAGCATTTCTTAAATTTAATTTAGTAAATGTTTAAAAATCTTCCTTCGAGTATAAGATACAAATGCTCACGAGAAAGTAAACACACGCCCAAGTTCTTAGGAAGCCACATAAGTGTAAAAAAAAAACCTTTAGCATTCCCCACTCCCCAGTAAGTTAGTATCAGATGGTTCAAAAAGTCTCTAATTCTTCTCCTAGTGTTCACAGAACATGAATACTGTAACATACGTCTCTAAAAGGAACACATACACGTAGCAACCCTTGTGGTTTTTTATCCTATCTAATATCACTTGATTTCAGACGCTCTTCTGATTTCACGCTTCCGGTCCGCATCGGGGACTGAAACGAAACACTTCCTCCCACAATGACTGTCTGCAAGAACACCCAATCTCTCCTAAGGCAGAATGGCTGTAAGACACTCTAGACAGAGGGGAGGAGGGAAATACAAGTTAACCCCCAACAGCAGAGAACTCCATGACAAAAATGACTTTCCTTTTATGCGAAATGATTTCATGTCAAAGGCAAAGGAAGAACATCAAAGCTTTTTTCCTTTTTGCATTTAGTTTCTTAGAAAACACATTTTAAACTTCTGTTTTGTGAATTTTTAGCATTCTAAAAATGTGTACCAACGTGACCCCACTCTCCCTCCGCCTGAAAGCAGAGCGAGGGCTGCAGACCTGCAAGTTACCCAGCAGGGCTCGGGCAGGACGAGGCGCGCGCGCCCCGCAGGCCACGGGAGCAGGTGGCTGGGCCCAGCTGGGTTGCTTACCAAAGGAAAAACATGTAAAGCAATTAAACCGCATGTTTAATTGCTTTAAAAAATGTAAAGCAAGTATAGATGGTATGACTAATGCTTCCATCCTCAGATCAGCTGATAACGGCCGATTTGCAGAAGAAGGTAGAGTCAGCGGCATGCCTGCAGGAAGTCAAGCCACAGGAAAAACACAGCACAATTTCTTAGGGACGTCAATTTAACTCAAAGATTTAGACCAGGTAAGTTAAGTAATTATTACTGACTACCGATAATTGTTTACATCTGCAATTATTATGTGGCAGATTCTATGTTACATGTTCTATACACAGAATGGGAATGTAATACAGTGAAGTATCTTATATTCAAACCAAGCTCCACCACTTACTAGGTGTGTAACCCTAGGAACAGCACTTCTCTGTGCCCCAGTTTTGTTAGAGGAGATAATAAAAGTACCTACCTCACTGAAATGTTCTGAGGAGTAAATGAGGCAAGAAAAATAAAGCATTTAGAACCACCCCTTGGTAAGAAAACCCACAAAAAAGTTAGCTACTATTGTCACTGTCATTATCACCATCACAGTTATTATCGCTCCCAATAATCCTAAGAAGTAAATGCTATTATTATCCTCATTCAATGCTCATTAGGAAATTGAAGCTAAGAACTCACACTAGTAATTCTAGAAAAAAGACAGAGTTATTTATACCTTTTAAACAATAAACCCCAGTCTTAAGAGAGCGTGCCGGACATCTATGTGGACTTGATCTGCACACTTCCAAAGCATGTGTTCAACTACCTGCGGCTTCGGCTGTACTTGAGAGAAAGCCTGACAGAAAATAACTCATGACAAAACCCAAGCTCCCTAGCAGAGTATGTGAGGTCCTGCAGCGCCCCACTTGACACTTCATGACCCAATAAAACTAAATTACTTTTAGTTCCTTGCTATTTTGCCCCTCAGTATACTATTCAAACCCCCTCACTCCACCTGAAGTGCCTGCCCTCTTCTCTCCATGTCAGGTTCACCCCTCTCCTACTTCAAGACTCAGCAACTCTCGGAAGGGGGCCCTGGCTGCACCCAGCACTCCCGGGGCACCTCAATGCCACTTCTACTGCAGTCAGAAATACGACGAAGTTTCGTGTTCACACACTGCCTCCGAGAGACTGTGCCATTCAACCCTGTATATACATCCGGTGCCCACCAGCACCTGCCAGACTTCAAGGCGCTCAAATAAGCTCATGTTAATTTGGAGTAACCAGTCTCTCAAAAGCCTAAGACCCTAAAAATTCAAGCTTTCTCAAGTTTCAGAAGTCTTCTAAGAAAACAGTTTGAAAGATTTTCATCTGATAACTAGGAACAACATGCTTCCTTTTTTAAAAAAATATTTCACTTATTTTCAGAGACAGGAGAAGGGAGGGAGAAAGAGTAGGAGAACAACACTGATGTGTGAGAGAAACACTGACTGGTTGTCTCTTGCTCACCCCCAACTGGGGACCTGGCCTGCAACCAGGCACGTGCCCTCACAGGGAACTGAACCAGCAACCCTTTGGTTCGCAGGCGGTGCTCAATCCACTCAGCCACACCAGACAGGGCCGTACCTCCTTTTAAGTTCAGAAAATCTACTGTTCTGTACAGTCAACAAGCAAAGCCCATGATCATCTACTTGGCTCCCTTAATCAGATTCTGTTTTCTTCATATTGGGATCTACATAGTATATATACAATATACTATATAATTCTACAGAGATACAAAATCTGAAGCCTCAAACAGAACATGAGTAAGTCAAACAACCCAAGTGAGTGAAATCAGAAATTCAGATTAAGCCATTAACAATTACAAGGCTATCTCCCTTCAACCAAATTTTTATATTACATGAGGAATGCCAAAATAATGGCTTTCACCTCTATTGGACCCAATACTTTTTAAAAAATGCATTCTTTGCAACAACTCCTATATCTTCCAAAAATAAATAACTAAACACCTTACAGGTAAAAGAAAGGGAAAGTAAAAGGAAAGCAATTTTTAATAAAATTAGCATTTCGATATATGAATGGTCAGGTAAGACTGCCCATGGAGCTCGACCCTTGGTCCTTGGCTAAGATCAGGGAAGACTGCCCACGAAGACGTAAGGAAGGCGTCAGCGCCTGCACATACGTCCCTACAGTAATACGAGTGCTCACAGACCAGACTTACCGGAAACGGTAAGAATGAGAGAAAAATAACTGACATAGAACAACATAAGACAACTGACTTGAAGATAACAAGGGTTTGACTATACATATCCTTTCATGGGCGACAGGGAACAAAAATCAGATTGGAAAAACAACCAGCAAGCTGTCTTTTACATAGCATAAAACACCGTATGAATGTAGACTAGGGAAAATAAAGTTCCCAATTTGGAGTAGGGGGATAACATGAGAGATAGACAAGTTAATTAATTCAAACAGCTAGCAACAATATTTAAGATAACTGTCCAATTTAACTTAATAAAATAATCTGTAAATTATTATAGTACTGTAACATTCTCTACTTCTTGGTAGTCTCTGGAATTTAAAAATAAAAAATACCATATAAAAGTCAAGTCTGATTTTTCCACCAAAGAACCATTATTTAGCCCGTATTTCCAGACATCACTTTTATCTAGTCAGGTTCCTTTTTAAATTATTTTCCTGTTGTTTCCCAGGGGTGCTATATTATAACCACGTAATGTAACATATTAGACCTGATACACCTCACAGGGCCTGCAGAAGGCTGTTATAATACAACATTAATGGCCCGTGAATCACATACACGCTGGCATCTGCGCCCTCGAGAACTCACTTCACACATTTAAGCTGGGATTGGCCATGTGACTTAATTTGGCCAACTGGACTTCAGCAAATGGGATACAAACTGAGGCTCGACAAGCACTTGGCCATTTCGACTTGCTCTGCTGTAACACAAGCACCACAGTATGAAGCCAAGGCTGACAGACCACTTGGAAAGAGGAGACCCAGTTTTCCCACGCATCACAGCCATCCAGACAGTTGAGGGTCTAGAGACATCTGAGTGAGGCTGTCTTGGACCATTCGGGTGGGGCTGAGCCAGCTGGATGACTAAGTCATCCAATTTGCCTTAGATGGTCTGAGACATGGGAAATCTTCGGAAATTTTTAGCAAAGAGCTGACATGATCTAACCTAGATTTTAACAGGTTCCAGCTGGCTGCTATGTTGAGAAATGACTGGCTTTGACCAGTAGGCAGCAATAGAGATTTTAAAATGTGATGAGACTCTGACAACAGCGTTTGAATGGAAAGAAGAGAGGAGAGGAGGGAGGAGGAGGAAGAGGAGGAGGGTGGTGGGGAAGAGAGAGAGAAGAGTCAAAAATGATTCACAGTTTTCAGCCTAAGAAGCTGGAGTAGTGGATTTGCCCTTTACCAACAAGAGGAAGATGATACAAGTGGGTATGGGGAAAAATCCATTTTGGGACAACAGTGATTGGCACATGGTATTATACAAGCACATACTGTTGTTTTTTTACAATAAAACTGAGTTTGAGATAATTACCATACATCCAGATGAGGATAAACTGGCAGTTAAAGAGTGTGGGGCTTAAAGGAAAGGTCTAAACTAGATACTCATTTGGGACTCATCGGCATATACAGGCTAGAGATAGTAAGAGAACAGTAAACAGGCTAAAAAGTAAAGGACAGAGGGGAGGTGTCCTGGAAGCCAAATGAAGAAAGAGCTTCAACAAAGAGGGCAGAATCATAAATGCAGCTGATGCATCAAGTCAAATAAGTCCTCAGTACTGAGTATTGGACTCAGTAATGTGGAAGTCACTGAGGATCTTGTTAAGAACAATTCTGATGGAGAAGTGAGGGAATAAGTAAGCTCCATGCCTGACTTCGCTGTAAGACAGAGGAGACAAACTGAATTCAGACATCTTTGTCTAGGAAAGAGAAGCAGTAGCTGGAGGGAGATGTCACGGTCAGAGTTTTTAAGATGGAACTCGTAACATGATTTTTCTGGGATGGAATGGGAACAATGACAACATCTGAAAGACCCAATGGAGAAAAATACAGAAGTATAAGGGAGTCTCGTGAGTGCCATAGGGGTCTGTTTAAATATTGTACATGGTTAATGGGGGGGGGGGGCACTTAAATGAAAGAATAACCTGTAGTGTACTTTATAGAGAAAGAAAGATAAATTATAACTATTGGGGGCCTACTAAGCGACAAGTGGATTACATAAACCATTCCCAATTTAGTTTTCATAGTAATCCAAGATAACTATTATTTTTCCGACTTTATAAATAAAGGCCCAGAGATTCTAGGGAACTTGCCCAAGATCACAAAGGTTGTAAGTGCTAGGACTGGGGTTCAAACCCAGCTATATCACAATTCCAGAGCCTAAACCACTTCTATTCGTTATTCCACAATGCATAACAGACCTCCGTTCTCAACAATTGACATATTCAAACCTCAGTGGTGATTTCTGTTAAAGTACTAGCACAGGAGCATGGCTTTCCACTCCTGCTCCGGCTGGCACCACAAGAAACAGACGTGGATCTCACTCACCTGTGTACCTCCGGACCGAGTTTATCAAGTGAACAGAATCCTCACACCAATGGTGCTCGACTGTATTTCTACGCTTTCTCTGGCTGGTGTTCTTGAAAGCCCAGAACCTGAATTTCCCTTCCCAATTTTATGAAAACCCTCAACTTACAAGGCAGAACCAACTTTCCACTACCGATTTACCAGTTTCCCTTGCAGCTAGGGTGCAGACACCTGAACCAAACGATCGATGAACATACCAACCGCACCTGTCAACGGCGTCCAGCGAGAGAAAGAGGGAACTGTGGCGAATCCATCCCGGATAGTGGCAGCAACCACATCCACTTTCCAGGGTCAGTGGTCAGTCCCCGTAGGTGGTGTCGGGGCTGAACCAGGGATACAAGTTATGAATAGGATCAAGGTCCTGCACAGCAGTGTCTTCACAGACTGAACTTGAAGGCTGTATGGTCCAGGCCATGCAGCTACTGTAGGAGGCAAAACAATGGCCTCCCAAAGACGCGCACACACCCGATTCCCCAGAGATTTTGAGTGTGTTACCTTAGATTGCAAAGGGGACTAATATTATGTCAGATGTGGTTATATTAAGGATTTCGAAAAAAGATTACCCTGGATTAGCTTGGCGTGCCCACTGCAGTCACAGGGATCTCTGTGAGGAAAAGAGGGAAGAGGCCAATTCAGAGATGTGAGGAGGAAGCTGAGGGCAGTGACGTGATGGCTGGTTCTGAAGGGGAGCAGGGCCGTGAGCCGAGGAATGCAAGCAGCCTCGAAAGCTGGAAAAGTTAAAGAAATGGATGCTCCCCCAGAACCTCCAGAAGAAATGACACCTAGAGTTCAGCCTAGTGGAACCCATTTCCAACTTCTGACCTCCAGAACTGTAAGATAATAACTTGGTGTTTTTTTAGCCGCCAACTTCATAGTACTTTGCAACTAAAAAGCAACACGGCTGCTGTGCCTGGGCCCCGCAGCCCTCACTTGCTTCCATGAGCCGAGTGGTCTCCGCTCCTCACGACCGAGGGCCTCGCTGAGAGTCTCCCCTTACACTCCCATCCTCAAACCCACTTAGTCTACTAGCATTTCTCAGAAAGATGGCAGTTTCCGCTTCTTGTCGTTGCCTGAGTGGGCTCAGTTCTGTTCACACCACATCGGAGACTGACACTAGCCGTAAGTCAGACCTCGCCACTTCTTGAAGACCGAGATGTGTCATTCTGACTGAGACTGTCATGTAATTCAAAACGTTCTCAAGAAGTACAACCTCATACTCTACTAGTCAACATTGACAACGTGTCTGTATTGCTCTAAAGTTCCATCAAGATAATTAGAGAAAGCCCTGTCCTCAAATGCTATCGGGGAACAAACACCAGGCAGTCTGACTAATGAATGGGTACTGAGAACACAGAGAAACGTCTGACCGTCTCCCTGACAAAACTCTAGGTTGACTCTAAGAAGGATTTTCCGGAAGAAGAAACTTTTCAAAGACAGTGTGAAGTCACATGAGAAGACTCTAAGTTAAGGAGAGGAAAGCTGTCCCTTTTTTTAAGTTAACCAGTCTTACTCTCTCCATTTCAGAAACCTATGTATTTAAATAAGAAAAACGATAAATTCAAAGATGTCGGGCCACATAAAAAAAGCTTTAGTAATTTGTTACTTTTAAAAAGCCACACTGGTTTTTTTTCTTTTGAAACAGTATGTTATTATCTAAAATTTAAATTTCCTACATGTCCAGTTATATTCCCTGGTGTCAGGGTCTCTACTGGGAGCTCTACTCAGCGGACAAGGAAAAGGCAACCCGATCTTCCGTACTTCTGTACCTGACGTGCAAAAACTGGCAAGTCATTCTCCACTTGAGCTATTAGTGAGGGGAGGAGGGGTCAGAACTGTTCTTCCCATAGTAGCTGCTTCTCAATATCCCAAAGAGTCCTGGAAAATAGACTGTACGAGGTCTGTCCAGAAGGTATCCAGATATATAATATGAAAAATAGAGACATTTATTGAAGATACAAGAAACATTATACATAAGACAATGACTCCTCAGTCCCATTCAAAGTAGGCACCTTGGGACCTCACACAGTTCTCCCAGTTGCCATCAGCTGCCCTGCCACATTTTCCTGAATCTCATGGATGGTCTGAAATCTCTTCCCTTTCAAAGGTGATTTTAGTTTTGGGAAAAGCCCAAAGTGCCAGAGTGCCAACTCTGGGCTACAGGGGGGCTGAGTCACCTGGGTGATTTGATGTTTTGCCAGAAAACTCTGCAAGAGACATGATGCATGAGTGGGCACGTTGTTGTGATGGAGCTGCCAATCACCAGCTGCCCATCACTGCGGCCTTCTGAGTCATCTGAATAGCTTCCATGGAGGAATGTTCAAGCTTAACACAAAATTGGATGCAGATTCGGTGCTATATTGTCTCAGTCATTTTGAATGTGACGGCCACACAGAACACATGCTCACTCAATGGCATGTACTGCCCCCACTGACTCGTACAGTGAAGTTGTCATTGGTCACACACGTGCAGTCCAGTCCACTCGCCTTGGCTGCCAGGTTACACTGATGTCGTGTGAACCATTCTTGCTACATTAGCAATGGCTGGACTTTTTCCGGACAGACCTCGTATTTACACAGCAATACTAAAGGTAGAAACTGCAGGAAAAGCCACTATGGGAGAAGAGCAGCAGGCTAACTTGGTCAGTCTAAAGTAACTTATTTCAAATATAAAGGAAAAACAATCCCTCCCTTCTGTTCCCACTAATGAGCTCTCTGGCAACACTTCCCTGTCCTCTCCCTGATTATCTTACAAAAAATAAATGCATTAGGCAGGTTAATATTGATGAAAAAGGTTTGTTCAGATTATACATACACATATAAAATATTTACATATTATATAATAGTAAATATTTAGAGAACAAAAATAAAATAAAAATGAAACCCTACAATACTAAGCAAATAAGAGCATAAAACCAGAGCTACGGAGCCCTTACGAGGTGCAGCGGGAAGAGCGGATTCTGGAGACGGACCCCTGGCTCACCCCACGGCTCTGCTATGCCGCGCGTGGCCTTGCGCTCAACTCTTCTCACGGCCCTCTCCGCTCTCTCTTCTCGAACACGAAGCCCACAGTCTGCACCTCATGGCTTGCTGTGAGGACGCAGAGCTAATAAACAACATTTCAAGTAGTGTTTGGTGCAAAATAAAATTGGTGGCGTATTAATCATTTCAAAAGCACAGACCAAGCAGCCTCTCCCTACGCAGTTACCTACCTCACTGCTACTCCACATGAGCCTCAAATGTCAGACCTGAACACACAAAAGCTAGGACAGCACTGCCAGATTACGGGTGACTGGAAGCCAGTCCAGGACCCATATGGCAAAGGGGTCTAGATCATAAATTAAGAAACCCTTCAACAATCAGGTTAAAATGATTCATGAAGATTTTAATAAAATCATAAAACAACATACCAAACAATTTAAAATGAAGGATATTAAGAGTCCCTTCCACGGTTTCACAAAGATTTATACTACAGGGTACAACCGTATGGCTCCAAACCAGGATATGCTGCATACGTCTCCCAGGCGCAACACAGAAACAAGTAAATCCTCATGCAAAAGAAAGCAATTCTCTGTTGGCATTTAAAACGGGAGAGAATTTCTCATGGTGACACATTTCTGAGCACTGGCATCACTTGTAGCCTCACACCGGCTGCCAAAAATAGTGGAGAGGAAAGACTAATTGTTATTTCAGTTATGAAGAAACAGTGGAGGTTACAAATAGGAAAGCAGAAAACTTGCAGGTTGTTTTATTAGCGTGGTATTGCATTATATCATTTTCAAACTCACTTGACAGTGCATGGCTATAATTCCCAGGTTACAAATTGTTCTCTCATTTCCATCTTACCTCACCTTGAAATCTGGGGGTCTGAAATGAGTAACCTAAAGAAACTGTTGACATTTGGGTCTAAAATTAAAAAAAAAGTAACTTATGCCTCATCAAGAAAAACACTTCCTTCAGCAAGGCTCTTATATATGAAGGGGAACATGCATGCTGGTCACTGGGTCTGGGCGCCCCCCCCCCCCCCCCCCCGTCGTTTCTCACTGGAACCCCTAATTAATCACCTTTCCCCTCACAGTGTGGTCCTTCTCCCTCTGATTCTGAGACACTAGACGTCTTCAACAGAAGCAGTGGGATTCACGGGGACGAAGTTGTGGTCAAGATGGGATGGCTGAATTTGTACAAGCATTCTGAAAAAATGACAAGGTCTAAGATATGATATGGGCCTATGTGAAGGTCACTGTGTTAAGGAGAAAGGTCATGAGACAAAAGAACACAAAATGAATACTGTTCACATGAGTATTCCAAGAAAATACTAGTTTTGTGAGATGTGACAGAAGTTTCAGAAACACTAAACTCTCCCTCTCGGAGGTTTCATAACTACATTAGCATGTTACACACTAGGAGAAGTCCTACAGAAGGATCCAGTCTGAACCCAAAATTCTTAAATGTATTTTGCCTTGAAAATATTGAGAATCCTAACATCTATGAATTTCCCAGAGAATTAACATTTGTCTAGCATTCTAAAAAATGCTAAACAAATAAAGACATCATGGAATCTGCTTTTTAAAAAAAAGTGAGATGCATGAAATCATCCCAGTACTAGCAAGGATGTAAGGATTAGAGGTACTTTTAAATAGCACTAAGGCCAGAATCAACAGTACAAATCTTCCGGTGCCTTCTGGCAACACCTACCATGTATTAATTCCCTATTGTTGCTATAACCGATTACCACACATTTAGTGGCTTAAAACAACACAAATTCATTATCTTACGGGTCTGAAAGTCAAAAGCCTAAATGAGTCCCAGTGGGGTCAAAACAAGGTGTGACCATGCCTGTGTTTCTTCCAGGAGGCTCTAAGAATCCCAGTTTTTGCCCTTTTCTGATTCGCGAGGGTATCTGCACTCCTTGGCCTGTGACCCTGCTCCGTCCCAGCAGGATCCCATCTCCCCAGTTCCGACCCTCCTGCCTCCCTTTTCCACACTCAAAGGACATCTGTGATCACACTGGACATACCAAACCTCGACGACCCCTTTATTTTAAAGTCAGCTGACGAGCAACCTTGACTCCCCCGTGCCACATAACATGACAGATCTCAGGGACCAAGATGTAGACATCTCCTGAGGGGAGTGGGGGGGACATTATTCCACCTACCACGCTGAATGACATATTTTTAAATGTGCATTCAGCCCTGCCATTCAAGTGTACACAAGAATATGTGTGCACAAGGATGTTCATTATAGCACTTCCATAATAATGAACCAGTTCTACATTAGCACTTGAAATTTTTAAAAATTAGCTTTTCAGAAATATGCTTAATACATGAATTCACAACCACTAATTGTACACCATCAAAATTACATATATAACACTACTTGAAGCTCAATTGCAAACACACATACCAAAACAGAAAGCTAATTTTTAACAGCACCGCCCAAGTGTGTGCAGTTGTCAAAGAGGGGGCAGATTAAAGCCAATCCCAGCAGAGCATGCACGACAAAAAGTGAAGCCAGTCCTAACTGTCACTAATTAAGTACCTTGAGTTTCAGTTCCCTTCTCTGCAAAATGCCAATCCATTTTTACCAGGTTACTGTTTAGGAGAGCTTAAGAAGACAATTATGTAAAAGCTTCTGAAGTATAAAGTACTAGTGAAATGTACAATGGTCCCTTGAGGAATAAAGTAGACCACTCCACAGTAAAGGCCCTTCCACCACCCTACAGCTCTTCGAGGCACAATGGTTCCCACCCAATTTCAAGACTACATTAGCAAGTTCATAAGGTAAATACTGATACACATAGAAATGCAGAAAATGAATACAATGCATAAATTAGGCTCTTTCAACACATGGAACTAGGTTGGATTTTATATACTCATCTTCTCATGTAATTTGCTCAATAATTCTATCATTGTCATTTTATAGGCAGGAAAACGCAGAGCAGAAAACTAAAAGTAGAGAGGTTCAAGGTCACATTGCTATACATAGCAGTGCTGGGACCTGAACTTGGGACAACCTAATTACAAATTAGGCCAATCTTAACTCAAAGGCCCTGCTCATTCAACTCACTACAACATACTGTTCTGGTAGTAAGCCAAAAAGACCCGTCTATGAGTTTTTTCTCTTCCTTATTTATAAACCAGAATTGATGACCAATATGTCTTAACGTTAGAGATGTGCCTCTTAAAATGTTCTTTTTTTATTAAAAATGAAACACAGCAGAATAAATTATTATTTCAGATAAATAACATGAGCATTAAGGTTAAAGAAAGCAGAACTCAAAAAAATATGCATTTCATAAAATGAGATGTTAAAATAAAAAATTTTCACTTCAAAATACCTTGCATGAACTGTGTGCACACATGTGCAAATTTTTGCAGACACCCTAGTGTACTTCTTATATTCACATGCATCCTGTCCGTGGCAGTTCCCTTAACACTATGCTTTTTATCTTTTCCCACCAGCAAAAACAAATTTATTTTCAAGTAAGCATACCTTTAAACTCATTTCTTCCTTGAGTATCATCTTTCAATTGCATTCTACTCTAATTATCTTCTACTGATATCTCATCACTACATAGTATCTCAGGGAAAACTGAGTTAGGTTGGCACCTGATAAAAAACTAAATAAATAATTCATGACCTTTCTAGGAGGCAGTATTAGTAAAGCACATTCAAATGTCCAGTATCGTAATGAACAGAGCAGTGAAATACTAAGCCTTTGGAAAAAGGAGAGGAAAAAAAGGGACTCAACCTGTGTAGTTGGTGAACCAAGGGAGTTTTTAGAAAACAGGTTGAGCACATTAATGCACGGGTACAGCATTTAATTTAAATACAATAGATTTTAGAACCATGCTTTTCACTGAAGACGAGACACTACATCCCTGACTAGTGTGGCTCAGAGGACTGGGCGTCATTCTGCAAGCCCAAAGGGGGCCAGTTTCAGTCCCAGCGAGGGCCCGGGTCACCAGGCCAGGTCCCCGGCACACGTTTCTCTCGCCCACGTTTCTCCTGCCTGTTGTTGTTTCTCTCGCACGTCAATGTTTCTCTCCCCCGTCAATGTTTCTCTCCCCCTCTTTGTCCCTCCCTTCCCCTCTCTCTAAAAATAAATAATTTTTTAAAAGACACTATATAAGGAAAAATGTCAAGAACTGCAAGAAGAAAATGGTTCTGCAACTTTTTTTATGAAACTTTAAAACACTGAATCCAAAAAGACCTCACTTAATGTCTTGATTTCCCCTTTTCCACCTCTACCTCCACTCCACATCTGGTGTCAACTGGTGAAGCTTCCATACAGTCAGTCCCATCCACTCAAAGATATTTTCAGAATTACATGCATTCACTAAAACTCTCATCTCCCGCAATAATAATTTAGTAATGTCCCAAATAACTAAGATTTGCCTAAGATGAGGCTCCTCTCAAAGGCAGGGAAATTTCAATCCGTGTGTGCCTCCAAGCAGCACTGCAGGCAGCACGCACCCCTTTCTCTCAGGCCTCCCCACAACGAGAACGTGTGCAGTCAACACCAGCCACTCCAACATAAACCACTCCCGTAAGATTACTGACCAGGTTTGCAGACAGGCTCCCAAAGGAAACACGGAACGAGAGTGGCTAATCAAAGTCTCTTTAATACATACGACACAACCTGACTGCCAGTCTGACCTAATCGTGGTGTTTACGTCAACCAAGCTCTCATTCATAATTCCAAAGGTTTTCGAGTTCCTCAAGTGCACTGCCACAGGCACTCGCTCATTTTTTCCCCCTTCCTGCTATTTCTTCCTTTTGTCTTCATCTGGCTAGTCCTACTCATCCTTTAACACTGAGCTCAGAGTTCAACTCCAGAAGCTTTCTCTGCACTGCCCGGGGAGAAGTTCCGCCTGCCTTAGTATAGTCAAGACATCCCTTAAATGAAATAAAATGAAAACACTTAACATCGTATTTGTCACATTGTATTGAAGTACATGTGCAACATCCCTCTCCCCCAGGAGACCACCATCCTAAAGAACAAAATTCAGTTCATTTGTTTTTATATTCTCAGAGCCTAGCACTGGTTATCTGCAAGTATTTCGTGTTTCCCCAAAACAAAAGCATGAGAATTTCACTCAATACCGTTATGAACATTGTGAATTTTTAAAATGCTGAGACATGGTCTCTACCATACTCAGTCTAGCTGCAGAGATAATTCACTTATGCAAAAAAGAGATCATTGCAAGTTTAGGAAATGTTAAGTACTAAATGACTAAGAGACAGGAAATGCTACAAAACTCAACAATGCAGAAATCACTGGGGTGCACACGAAGTCTTCACAGGAAGGTGAGGCTTAAGTGAAGAAAGAGGAGGACGGTACTTCTTCCTGCAGGGGAATGGCCTGGGAAGTGAGACTAAGGCAGGAATGGGCACACCATGTTCAGAAGACAACAAAGAGATGCCTCTAGCAGGGACGGCTGGTTCCCATCAAAAGGTAAGGAGATGCCCCTGGCCGGTGTGGCTCAGTGGATTGACTGAGTGCTGGCCCACGAACTGAAAGACCAGTTTGAATCCCAGTCAGGGCACATGCCTGGCTTGCAGGCCAGGTCCCCAGTTGGGGGCGTGTAAGAGGCAATCGACTGATCTTTCTCTCACACATCATCGGTGTTTCTCTCTTTCTAACCTCCCTTCTCCTTTCTCTAAAAATAAATAAATAAAATCCTTTTTAAAAAAAGGTAAGGAGATAAATGGCAGAGTAGACACGAGGGCCATTTTACAGAAGCGCGAGAAGGCCAGACTCATGTATGGAGTTTCCGCAAAGGAAAGCCATACACGAATGCCTTTCAGGAATATTAACACAGAAGCACTGCGAAAGATTAACGGGCAGGAGGAGCCCGAACATGCATAAACCGCTGTTATTTCAATACTGGAAGCAATTTTATGAGATCAATGTTCCATTTTAAAGATAGAGAAATAAAGACCCAGGATGCTGTCAGTTCAAGAACAGAGAAAGCGGTGGGCAGTGTTCGATGCAGTCTTCTTGCTGCCTGTGAGAACTGCAGGCAAGGCACCCCTCTGGGAAGACCACTTCACGGTACGGGCACAACGCTGGCAGGTGCTACAAGTGACAAAGAGGAGCCAGCAGGAAGGCTACAGTTCCAGATGGGGTGCGTGTGGAAGAGGGTGAGGAGAGCCGGGAGACCTCAAAGGTGACTGCGCGTCTCGAACCTGGATGGGAGGAGCGGCAGCACGTTGAGGAACAGGGTGAGAAACGTAAGAATTATGCGTTTACTTTGAAGAGCATTCAGTGTGCTGTAACAGAAAGACTGCTAAAACTAGGGAATGTCCAGCAGGCAGAGGGGCAAAATTGTCACAGTGCCAGAGGCTAACTTTCAGACATTATACGTAGCTAAAAGCATATAGTGCCTACCGTGCGCCGGAACCACTCCCAGCACTTGACACATTAATGCACTTGATCTTCATAACTCCAGGGGGTTGACACTATCACTACCTGCACTCTTCGGGTGTGGAAACCGAGCACAGAAAGCTCACGCAGCTCTCCCCGAGACTAACACAGCTGGTGTCTGGGTCCAGGCCGCTCTGACCCAGAGACCATGCTCTGAACCACAATGTTCAACTGTGCTTGCTTACATACCATCTTTTTCATACAAATCAACACAGTTTTAAGAGTTTAAGCCTATCAAACAGTTTATAAACTGTCTGGATAGCAGACATGACGCATCGCTCTGTCTCCCAGGACCTGCCATGAGGGCTGACATGAAGTAGAGGCCGGAGAGACTTGTAAACGTGCTGTGGTCACTGCTGAAGTCCCGTGATCGACTGAACCTGACCACCGAGGAAAAGAAGTGTCCACGAAGAGGAAACAGAGAGCAAGGCTGTGCCTTTCTCTCTGCCGGCGGTGAGGGGAGAAGGACGAGGGAAACAGGGTACAGGGCAGGGTAGTCAGAGTCACGGAATTAGAGCGCCCACACCAGAAGACAGAGCACAAGCAGCTCCCGTGAGGCCCGGAGACCCAGAGACGTCTGTGTCACAGCGGCTGCGGACTGCGTGGCGGTTGCGCACTTCTGTGTGGGCCTGGTAACGCCACGTGAAGGTGTGTTTCCTCTTCATCCCCAGGGACCCGGGATAGTCACTGGCCCCAACTGAGTGTCTGCCGGGGGGATGCGAGGATGGGTGGAAAGGAGAGGGACACAGAGACAAGGGTGCGAGCGTGAGAAAGGAAAACAATCAGAGGAAAAACCGGGCCTTTGGCATCTTTGAGAATATCAATTCCAACAAAGTACCAAGGAAAGAGCTGGTTTACAAGGGATTAAGGAAAAGTAGATGGCAAATACAAGAAAAAACATACAGTATCAGGTAGACTTTAAATTGTTAGACATAGGAAAGGCAGAGCTCAAAGGGAAAACAAAAACAGGAAAGAATTTTTAAAAGAAAACTGAGCTTGGTCCTCAAAAGGAAAGACTAGGAAAGGGAAAAGCAAAGACTAAAAGGAGAGAGACACACAACCGAGAAAAGGTTCTGGAAGAACAGCAGGTAACCAAAAGCACAGGTAAAGAAAGGGATGGCTCAAGACCTGAATCAAAGCGCTTCCCCTTGCTGGTACCCACCGAACCCCCACTTCCACGCCTCCACTTCTCTGCCCACAACCCATCTCATCTAAGGAAAACTCGGACAGGCCTGGCCAGGATGTATTAAATGGAAGTGAGTAATTTTTTTAGAAATGTTCTTGGAATAAAGGAACCATGCAATGTTCCTCCTGCCTGGAATATCCACTTGTCCAATATCTACCCTTAAAAGTCCGACGCACCCTTCATAACTCAGATCAAATCTCACCTTCTCCAAGATACCTCTCACGGTCCTCTCTCTCTGCCGGACGCTCTTCCCTACACTGCCACGGTCCTTCTGGCTCTCTGACACAGCACTGACCAGTTCACCTGCTATCAGGGACTCCGGTGTCTCTCCCAACTATTTCTGAGTTTCCCCCAGGTGTGAAGAAGTCCCTATAATTGTGCTTTCCACGTAGTAAGTTTTCAGTAATTGCCAGTAAAAAACAAAAACAACAACAACAACAAAAACAGATTACAAAATACACTTAAACATGTACAAATTTTTATGGGTAAAGTCTAAACATGGCAACTAGCCTCTTACTACCCAAGAGAAGACTGGTAAGAGAAGCCAAAGTAATCCGTGGCTTAAAGGACGAGAAAAAGAAATAAATGTATGCTGTGCATGTATATCTTCCTATACATTTTTCCTAAATCAGTGGTTCTCCACTGGGCATGGATCTGCACCAACAGGGAACATGTGGTGCAGACCCAAATGTGCGGAAACATTTGTGGTTGTCATAAATAGAGGAGAATGGTACTGGCATCCAGTGGGCAGATGCCAGGGATGCTGCTAAAAGTCATACAGACACACGGGACTGCTCCCCACAATGAAGAATCGGCCCAAAATGTGAGTATGTGTCAAGCTGAAGAAACCCTGTTCCACCTAAGACTCCTCAAGTTTTCTTAAACAATTAGTAGTCACCTACTCGTCCCCCTAAGTAAAAATGAGGTCTAAGGGAGGGCGAAAACAACCTTCCTACACAGCTCCACTTACATGCTAACAAGAAAGGAGTTGGTTACAAGTTCTCACTTACCGTGAGCCATGTTTGCCAAAACGCCATCCCTATGTCTTCCTGTCACTGCCGACTGACCCTTCTCAGTCACACTCTCCTAGACCACTGATGGTAGCTGGAGGCTGCAAACAGTATTTCTGCACTACAAAACAAACCAGCCCTTATTCCGTCTGAACCGCTCTCCATCCCAAAAGTGCCTCATGAAAAATTTGATACACCAGTGTATCCAGAGCTTATTATATAACATACCTTAAAAAACAAAAACAAAAACGCAGCAATCGCTTCATCTGCCATGAACGCAGAACCTAACAGCTATAAAAAAGCAGTGTAACATATGCTAGGACAGGAAGTATACATTCTGAATCCAAATGAAACCACAAGGGAAGCAGAAATTAACTGTCAAAATTATTTAGCCAGTCCAAGATAAAGCAGGTGAAATGCTATTAACACCATTATAACAAAAAATAGACTTATAAATCTAAAGAGAGTGTCACTTTGGGGTTTTTTCCCCCCCAAACAACTGTACCATGCTTGTTAAATCAGACATGTTTGGCTGATTTTCTGGGACCAAAGCTATTTTCAATCCTGTACATGGGGCAGGGGGTGGTGGTGAATGGGTCAGGGATAAGACTTCTTTGCCACTCAATTAATACCAACACATGCTGTAGGGTTCCCGTGGGAGCTACAGGGAGCTCCCAGAGACGGTGGACGCCCAGGGCCGGCACTAGCAGGCAGAGCCTGGAGCCCACCCCACTGAGCATCCACATTCCTCCCAAACGCTCCCACTGACATCCTCTTCCTCTCCCCAGCTAGGGTAAGGTTCTGCTTGCTGCTTGATCCATCCTGCTCCCCTCCCTCTATCTGCCCCTGGTTCCACTATTTACAGTGATACATTTTATCTTACTACATATTGGGTATTTTAGTCAGTATTTAAACAACAACTTTGTTGCTGTTCTATTATTCCTACTTCTGGTAACAAAGTCTCTGACAAAAAAAGTGTATCGTGTAAACATACAAACAAACCACCAACAAGACAGGTAACTTACAGACCCTTCCTGTAAAGGGAACTAACACCAGGATCAACTTCAAATAAACCTCACCGAAAAACCTAGAGCATAAAAAGAAATTAAATCAAAAAGAGGAGCACAGTGAAGGAAGGGGAGGACACTGGAGGGAGCACAGAGTGAGGACAGCTGGCTCCCACGAGGGCAGCAGATGTCATCCAATGGCACCTGTGCCACCTTCTGTAAGAGGATTTGCCCCGTTTGACTGGTGTTCCCTATGGCTATGATAATTCTACTTCCTCACCTCCGAAAACGACTTTGATGATGTTGTCCCTGTTTGGTTCCTCAATACCTCCCCTACCCTTCCTTGCTTTTCCAACTTTGACATGTTAACTTCCACATTTCTATTCTTTCAAATGCTATTCTATTAAAGCACAATATTACACCTCACCTACTATCACACCTATGGCCTATCCTCACCCTTCTCCCACCCTTATCAAATGAACTATTTCAGTGCTACCTTTTTATTTTACTCATCAGAGTGGTGTCTGTCTTTAAAAATCTTTCCATTTTGTCACAAATGAAAAGACTAAATTTTTTTTTCAAGTTGGGTAATACATTTTCAGTATCAGTCTAGAACCCCCATACCTAACGCCATTTCTTCTTTTTCCCACCTGGGCCGGTTCACCCCTCCGTAGGCAACCTGGTGGCGCCCTGCTCCCGGGAAGTCACGATACTGACGCCTCACTGAGTGCGGACACCAGGTCAGCACGATGCACTGCAGCCCAGAACTCCTGGGCTCAAGCGATCCTCAGCCTCCCGAGCAGCTGGGACTACAGGCGCACCCTGCCCATTTCTCATTTTTATAAAATGCAAGAAAGTCCTCTCAACTTGCTCATTTGAACAGGAGTCTTGTCAGTCTGCTATTTCAAAAAAAGACACGTCCCTCCTAACAATAACGACAATGACAAAGTCTGATCATCTTTTCCTGCCCAGATCACCACCTTCTTTCCCACACAGAGAACAGGTTATTTTTCCACCTGCCGTCTCTGCTCTATTCCTACAGAAAAATAGACTAATTCAATCCACTTGATGTTGAATTCCTTTTCTTTGTCTTACGGATGCTGCTTACCTCATCTCCTCGTTTCTTACCCTTTGGAAACTACCACCTTGCTCCTGGTTTGCCACCACTCCACCATTCAACGCCGGACACCCCAGCTCACCCTAACAAATTAATTCAGCTGAGACGAAACGAATTTTCATCTACATGAGGGAAGATCTGCAGCTCTGCAGTTTAAAAACTGCCCAGTCATGGTCTTCCACAGACAAAGGTAGGCAAGAAAACTCTTCCTAAAGTCAAGGTCACAAAGAGTAACTGCTACACCCCCAACTACACTCATTCAGCTGATACCCAGCATCCTCCCCGAGTTGTCTGTAAAAACCAACAGTTCCTTTTTCATCAAAGAAAAGAAAGTGAACATAATGCTTCCCTGAAGACATTCTCTGGTCTCCCCACACCAGACTTTAAATAGAATGATTACCTTAAAAGGAAGAGGGGAAATTTGGGCTGGTGTAAGCCTTTCTTTATTAGAAAGGCTTGTCCCAGAGTACAACTGGCCCTGAGACCTGCTTTATTTAGTTAGGACACACGTGCAAGAGCCAGAAAAAATTGGCTCCCAGGAATCTCTAAGGGATTCCCAGGTCTCATGCCTGTTCCATTTTACCTGTTCAACTGCAGCTGGAAAATAAAGGTTATTCAAACAGGGTGTTCATTCTTATTCTCTCTCTTCTTCTGGAACGAAGTTCATCTCCAACTATCTACCATCGATTCCACAACTTAAGGATAAATCTCCTGGACCAGGGAGACTTACACAACGTAACATATATCAACACAGCCTCTCAAAGCCAACTAACCTTCCCATTAAAATTCCCACCACTCTCCCACTGTACTTTTTATCATACCTTTCTAGTGCCATTGCCCCCACCTTATTTCTGGCCTTAACTGCCCATTACACCACACAGGTTCATCTTCCTAATACATAGCTATAAAAATGTGAAGTCCCTTTTAAACAAATCGCCTCAGGTTCTCTGTTGTCCATTTTGACTATAAGCTACAGTTCAGGACATTCACGGCCCCCCCAAACATGGGCACCTTATCAAACAGCCTTCCCCTGTCTCCCTATCTTGCTTCATTTTTCTTCCCAGTACTTGTCACTACCCGATAAACATCCTCATTTGTTCCTTTTGCTCACCACGAGATCCTCCATGCCTAGAATTTAGTACACTCTCAACACGCATCTGTGGGAAGAACAGAAGGCCCCAGACATGCTGCACAACACAGCTGATGTGGACTGAGAAGACCTGCATTTGAGTTCCACAGCTTCCACACACCAGCTGTAGATCCTCAACAACTTTAACTCCTTTGGGCTATATTTCCTCATCTGTAAAAGGAAGGGATGAAACTTAGTAACTTACAAGACTATTTTTTCCAGCTGCATCACCCTACCACAGTCATCCCTAACCTTTTTGGCACCAGGGACCGGTTTCATGGAAGACAATTTTTCTACCGACCAGGGTGGGGCGGATGGCTTTGGGATGATTTAAGCACATTCCGTTCAAGCTCACCTCCAGCTGTGCTGTCAGGTTCCTAACAGGCCCAGACCAGTACTGGCCCGCAACCGGAGGTTGGGGACCCCGGCCTGGAGGTCTTGTGTAACTGGACTGAACACCGCCCTGGCCCCCAACCTCTCTGTCTACACAGCTCTGCTCAGTTTCCTTCCATTTGGATTCTACTCTTCTCAATCCATACCTTTAATACTGGATACAAAATATGGGATACACAATACTGGATAAACAATCCAATACTCTTGATCCTTCAGGGCCATTTTAAGTGCCATTTTCTCCTTGAAGCCTAACAAACTAAACTCTGTAAGAGGGTGGAGTCCTTACTTTCTATTCTCTGCAGCTGGTACAATGCCTCCTATATAGTTGATCAACAAAATGACTGATGAATCACGAGTGTATACGTGAGTAAATGAACAAAGGACGCTTCTCCTGATTCCCCCCAATTGCTCAGGTAATCTCCTGCCTTTGGACTTTTGTAACACTTGGCATCTTTTATGACACCATTTTCACTCTGTGCTGTTATTTATTTACTTGCCTAATGTGTATTATATTAAACTGCAAATTCCTTAAAATTAAGGACCATCCCGGTGATCACTTTCCACAGCCACCCTGTACAGCATCCGCCACAGATCTTTGCCACAGGTGTATTAAGTTTATCTGACATAATAAACAATAAGCAGACGTTATAGTGGGAAAAAAGGACCTTGATATCTAAATATCCTTCCAACTACCCTATAATCACCCAGCACACATGCTCTGTGGACCTCTGCCCTGTTCAACTCAGGCATTCTGCCGTCCCTCAATACTTTCACTTCACTAAACAACTAACGTGACTTTTCTGCTCATTTCAGACTTCTACCCCATGCAATTTCCTCCTCCGCAAGGTATGAAACTACTTTTAAAAAACATCTGCCCATATGCCTGCCTTTCTTAGTTCTGCTCCTGGAAGACAAAAGGACCCGCTCTAAGGTCTGCCTCCCCCGTTTCTATGCAGAAGCAACTCCTCCCCAGTTATCTCAGGCTCTAACGACCTCATTTTTCTCTGCCGCCAAGATCTTGACCCTTATTACACCTCTAACTCCAAGTTCTTAATCCAGCTTCCTTGGAACCTTCCTGGCTGCACAATGGCTGGTGCCCTTCCATTCAATACGCTCTCGCCATCCTGTACTGCTTCCAGGGTGTCCGCATCGCCCCCCTTGCCCCACTCCAGACACATCCCACACTCGCAGACTGTACCCACACGACATACAAGTTCTTCACACCACTCTTAAAAGAGTGGCATCTCCGACTACACTGAGTCTAACCCAGTTTCTTCCGGGGAACCCAACCCCGTCCATTGTATACCTCTCCCTTTCCTCACTTCCTCATCCATTCCCCCTTTTCATGTCCCCACCCCCACTCCGCCAACTAACTACAGATGGCATTATTACCTAGTACTTCCAATCCAAGAATGAAGAACAAACTCCAGTTGCCCGCGGTTTCCCCCTCCTCCAGCCCTTCCTCTCCCAACCCCCCACACACCCCAGGTGTGCAGACTTCCACCCCGTCTTCCGATCACGCATCGCTCCAGCCAATCCCACACCACACCAGGTTCCCCCCGCCACCGGGACGAGACTCCTCCACACCCACCTCCAGCCGGGGTCGCCGTCGCCTCCCCGGGCGCCTGCCCCCACCCCTCAGCTGCGAGCCCGCGACCCCGAGCGCGCGCGCACACACACACATTCTCACGCTTCCCCAACCTCTCTCCCCGCACCGAGAGTCGCCGGCTTCGCTGGAGCTCAGCCCGGCCCGCGGGGGGCTCAGCACCCCGGTATGTGCCCGTTCCACCCCCTCTCGCGTGTCCCCTCGCAGCCCCCGCCTCCCTGCCGGGCAAGGAGAGAACCCAGCAACTCCCTCGCCACCCCGGATATACCACCTCTGTGTCTGTAGCTCCATGCCCGAGCCCTCGGCCGGCTCCCCCTTCGTGCGAGGCCGGCCTCGGCACTCACCGGAGATACTGCGCGCTCTGCAGGCTCATCCTCCGCCGCCGCGTCTTCCCGCGAAGCCTCTGTGGGTTTCTCAGGCTCCTCGGAGCGGCCCCGCGGCACCGCGGGTGCTGGCGGCCGCCGCCATCTTCCTCTCCTCCAGCTCCTCCTCGCTCGGCGGGGGGGTGGGGGGTGAGTGAGACCGAGGGGAGGGACCGGGGAAACTGCTCTAGCTGCTGCTCCGGCCCGTGGGGCGCAGGGACACTCCGACCCGGGAGGAGGGAGGGGGAGGGAAGAGGGAAGGGGGCGGGGGAAAGAGGAGGGAGAAGCAGAGGAAGGAAGTAGGGGGTCCCTCTCGCGAGACTTCAGTGGTGCCGGCCCCTCCGGGTTGGTTTTTGACTCGGTAGAGCTCCCTCTCGGGATCAGCTACCTGGGCGGCGACTGTGTGGTTGCTGAGTAGCCCGCTGGTGGCGCTTGGAGGCTTCTGGCCAATCCACCCCTCTCCCCTGCGCGAGGGGGGAACCCCAGCTTCATCGGGAACATCGAGCCCAAATCTACTGGGAGTTACACTCAAAGTCTTCCCCCGTCCTTCCCTCCCCCGACTGCTCTCTTCCTTTTTCCACTCCTCCACTATTCCCTGCCGGAAACGGCACCCCTTCCTCCTACAGTTCCGCCCGCCAGTCCCTCGACTCCGGTCTTCCCTCGCGCCCCAGAATGACGCTGAGGACCCCCACCTCTTTTCTGCAGTTCCTCCCCCTGCACTCAGGGAGACTGTTGGAGGGGATGGGGTGGAGCCCACGGAGGAAGAGAAAGGAATCCAATTGGATTGGATAAGCAGCTGACATGGCAACGGGAGGCTGTAGTATTGTCATAGTAACCAATGTGTGCCTACCGGGTGACCCTCCCCTAGCGAATAGATAGATACTCGGGAAGGTGCCCAGGGTTTCCCCTTGGCTTCCCTTACATCTAAAGTCCTCCCCCGGGCTGGGAATCCGGGTAGTTCTCCCGGGCTGTGAAGTTCATTTCCTCCTCCCTTTCCCCTGCCCCCAGCTTTGGGGGACACCCCCAGGCATGCACCGTGGGCTTTTCCACCCGCCCTCCAGCGGGAACCACCTCCATAGTTTCCTCTCAGCCGGGCGTGGAGAGGGCCGGGCCTGCGAAGAAGACGCGGGGCCCGAAGGCTGGCAGGCGGCGAGCTGAAGCAGGGAGAGCGAGGAGGCGCAGCTGGGCTGCGTGGCGGGCGAGGGGTTTTCCCCACAGCAGCCTCGAGCTCGGGGAGGCGGGATCCCGCCAGGACGGGGTCCCTGAGGGAGGAGAACGGCACACGACAGCCTCGATCCCTCTCCTGCGGACAGGGGCCTCCGACTTTTCCGAGCGGGCAGGAGGATTCCTTATAGGAATCTCCCACACCCACCCTCCGCGACCAGCCTTCTCGGAGTTCCCCCGCGGCCTTCCCGAGCCACGCCACCTGCCGCAGGGAGGCCGGAGTGAGAGAGGGGGCGCGTCCTATAAGCCTAACAAGTGGGTTTGTATCATTGAGAGCCAAGGAGGTGGCGAAACGCTGACGATTGCCATCCCTCCCAGAAGTACCTCAAATGGGGGTCCCCTTAACTATCCAAAGCAGACCGAGTTCCTCCTTCCTATGCAAACTTCTTCCTTCTCTAATGGGTCTGCAGTGTCTCAGAATTTGTCACTGTGTCCTTTGGGTTGGAGAGGAAAGGGTTGGGTAAAATAGGATTAAAAAAAAAAAAACTTAGTTACTAGCACGAAGTTCCAGTGGAAGAGGGGTCTAGGGAAAAAAATGTTCATTACAGTAAATCTTTTTGCTTATTTATTATGTGTATTTTGTGTCAGTCTTAGGGCTGAAAGCAGAAATCAAGAATGGAATCAATAGTAATATTGAGCGTGTGAGAAGTAGCTGAAGGAGTAGTCGTCTTAATGGTTTGAAGGAATTATTTGACATTTATTTTCGACTCGTACCGTGGAGTCGTTTAAGCCGCTCTCCCAAAGGACTTTGGGAAGTGTAACAGCGTAAAACCCTCCAAAAATGTAGTCCTCACTGGATAGTTAAAAATCCGGATTTTATTGGGCTAATTTTGTTCAGCTGAATTCCGGTACCTGATTCCTGCCGTTTTCCATGCTAGGTAAAGAGGCGCTTTCAAGATCCTTCCCCTGAAACGGGATCTGTTAAAAGACTGGACCAATGTCTGTTTGGAACTCGTGAGTAAGTTTGGAGGAAATGAAAGTACAGGCTGCTTTGAAATAAATCCCAAAGACAGCTTATGGCTAACAAAACAAACTGGACTGCGCCCCACCTGCCGCACACGCCTACTGTGATGCGGTGTGACGGTGACTGCAGCTGTACAATGCCCCTGTCGTCCCTCACTGCACGGGTGCGCCGCCGCCCACTCGTGGGAAAGAGAGCCACCTAGTGAGAGATTGTTCTCCTCTCTGGCTCGTCAACCCGCAGAGCCCCAGGATGGAGATGACTGCTCCATACTGCCTAAAACACCCTACATTTATCTCCTGACGTTTATTGGTTAGATTTTTTAAAAGATGTTAGCCAGAATAAAACTTTTGTTATGTAAACTAATGACCCCTCTCCCCCAGTAATCATCATAATAATTCCTCTTTTGTCTGTGGCCTTTATCTCCAGTAAACCGCACTGGAGCATACATTGTGATGCTCCTGATAAGCCATCTAGACCGATGTTACTGTCTTCTCATTTTGGAAATAAGGGAACGTGGGCCAAAAAGATGAGCCCTGCCTTGGCTGGGTGGATCAGTGGATTGAGCATCAACCTAGGAACCAAAAGGTCACTGGTAGTATTCCCGGCCAGGGCTGCGGGGGTGTGCAAGAGGATCGATGTTTCTCTCCCTCCCTTCCCCTCTCTCTAAAAGTAAATAAATAAAATCTTTTGTTTTAAAAGAGGTGAATCCTTTTGTTGTGTTGTTCATTCAGTAAGCTTATTGAGCACTTGTTATTTCAGGCACTGTCCAGGTTACTATGGATACCGCAATAAAAGAGACATGGTCCCAGTCTTGGAGGAACCCACCTGCTGGTAGAGGTACCAGAGAGTAGACAAAGATGCAATATGATAGGTGTGATAATTAAGGTAAGAACAAAGTAATTTAGGTACACAGATGAGGGTCAGGAATGTAAACAATCTTTGTATTTTATAGCAGCTTTCCTAACAGTTTTTTAAAGAGACTCCAATAGCTTCACAATGTTCTTACAAACTAGAAAGAATAGTAATGTTTACATTTTACAGATTATAAGACATTGATGCCCATCTTGAAAATAACTTAAAAATCAATAGGACTCGGCCCTGGCTATTGTGGCTTAGTAGATTGAGCACCGGCCTGCAAACCAAAGGGTCACTAGTTCAATTCCCAGTCAGGGCGCATGCCTGGGTTGCAGGCCAGGTCCCCAGTAGTGGGCGTACAAGACTCAACCACACATTGATATATCTCTCCCTCTCTTCCTCCTTCCCTTCCCCTCTCTCTAAATAAATAAAATATTTTTAAAAATTAAATGTTTCAATATATCTATTGAAACATTTTTTTAAAAAATCAATAGGACTCAGAAAAATCAGGACCCAGAATTTACATATTGCTTAATGTACATTCCTTAGTCTCATCTCTTCCTACTGCCCCTCCCCATCAACAGATTTGTAGAATACAAACATCTTCCTGCAATAGATTTTACTTACTTTTTTCCCCTGCAGATCCAGGCTACATCTAAACCAAAAAAATTGGAGAAACTGTCTCATTTCATTTATAACAACCTGATTTCAAGTTTTCAGTTTGTGCCTAAGTGATTTTATGGAAAGACCATAGGCCAGCAGACCTGAGCGTGCATTCCAACTGAGTCTCTGAACTTCAGTTTCTTCCTGGACCGAAATGGAAACATTACTATGAAAGGTGTCCTATGCGCTTTAATGACGATACGTGTGACGGTACGGAGTATATGAGTGCCTGACATTCTGCACAGCCACTTGAGAAACCCTGCTGTTTTTTTGCACTCTTGCTCTTTTACATCAAGCAAAAAGGATAAAATGGAGAAGTACTGGAGGATAGAGTTATTCTTAAAATAATAGTTTCTCTAATCTTTGTCTCTAATACTCATAGGGCTGGCCATACACCCAAATCTGTTCTCATTCAGTGCTAGAATGCAGACTTCTTCATCCATGACTCTGATTACAGAAAAGAATAGAATATCAGGAGCTTGAGCATCAGATTCTAGAGGGATGGAATTTAAAACACCTTTTATCACAAAAAGAACTGCCTAATAGAACCACATTTGGGCGCAAGTAAACACAGAGGCCAGTTTTCAATCAGACGCCAAGTACTTGCCGAGAAGCTGCCCTTAACATTCCTGCCCAGTTTACCCTGAGCTTGGACAACCTGACAATTAACACATAGCTAGCTAGCCTCCTCCCTTTTTATAATAATAGACAGCTCACCTGTTCCACAAAAACCTTAACAAGCAGTAATTTATTTTGATATTTAGCCTACATAGTCTGAATGTCTTCAACTCGTGTGTACAATTAGGTACTTAATAAATGTGTTTCTATTTTGAGAAGGGTGATTGATCAACTGCAGTAGGCAAGGACACCACGCACAGGAGGCTGGCCTGTGCTCTGGATAACCACACCTTAGACCAGGGAGCTACGTGATTCAGTCAAATGAGTGATTCATTCTCTTTGAAAAATGAATCAGATACAAACTGACATTTAAACTCAGGTCTCCTGTAACTCGTGATTTCCTAGGCCAAGGGTCAGCAGCCTCTCTCCAACAGTTTGCTAAGTGTGTGTGTATTCATTTGCTCCTAAGAGGGAGTCCCTGAGCGTAAAGAACAGTCCGGAAGCATTGCAGTCCACGACCCAAGAGAAGAAACTTCTGTGTGAGGTGGCAGTGAGGCTGGAGAATGGGATTCAGAGCTCTTTGTCCTGTGGTTTTCCTAATATTTATTAAGGGAAACATTCATAATCCTCAGGAATTTTCCCCAAGTCCCCATAAGAAAATTTCTCTGGGAAAGAACCACACCTTAAAATCTTATCTGCTAATTTAATGGATACTGACCATCCAGAGAAGTGAAGAAGAAATGCTCATAGGGAAGAATGAAGAGTATTAAAAAAGAAATTAAAACCTGACTCTCTTATGCTCTATATTATCCAAGGGCCTCAGTGTTCATGGATCTCTTTACTACTCAATACTACCAAAGCCATCTTGGGGGTCCCTAGTCAACAACTAGTATATTTCATGTCAAAATCTGTTGTATTACCCAGAAGGTGCTTTTGTTTGTTTGTTTGTTTAAAATGCCTAACTAAAAGGAAAAAATCTTTTACTCTTTTGTAGTTTTCAGTTTCCTGATTTCTGTAGGGTAGACTACTATTTGTGAGCACTGAGAATGTGATACTGACATTCATTGTTACACATGTGCTCTTCTCCACAACCGTGAGAAACCACATGCGTGCACACACACACACAGCATCCTCTTTTCCCTGCCCTTATTACTTTATTGCCTCCATTTGCAATTCAAGGTAAAACACAATAGGCCAAGAGACATAGGCCGCATATTCATCACCCAAGGCACACTTGGGCACACAGATTCGTACCAAGAACTATTCTGCTTGGCTTAACTACCCTAGGGTCCTTTCAGTTCTCAGAAGAATTCAACACATCAGACATCTAGATAGTTTTGCCATATATATAAAAAAAAATTCTTACTGTCACTGGTTACTGGATATTAGCACACATTCCAAAACAAATTCAATATTAGGCTTTTTAGAAATTTTTTATTTTTTTTCTTTTCTAGCTTGAATTTTCCCATTGGCTTTCCATCGCCCTCAACATGCAGTGTCCGATCCTTTGGATGACCTTTGTGATCTGGTCCTTGCCCGCCTCTTTCTCTGTCATTTCCTGATGTCGCCACTGTAGCCACAATGACCTTCTCTTAGTCCCTTGAATGGGCAGCGTTCCTTTCCTTTCAGAGCCTTTACTCAATCTGTGCCCTTATCTAGATAACATCTCCCTCGACCACTCATCCTTTCTCATGCTTCAAGACTAAACGGGAACTCCTCTGGAGAAAAACATCTTTTCTACCCACCTCCCCCAGTCAAGCTAGGTCAGCTACACCTCTGACACATTCCCACAGCTCCCTGCCCTTCTCCTTCATGGTATTTTTCGTATTTGTAATTCTTTGTTCAATGTCTTTTGTCCAGTTGGCTATAAGCTCTGTAAAGGCAAACACTGCACTGTTTGGCTCATTCATGTATTATCACGCCCTTAGCAGGGCACCTGGCACAAGGGTGCTCAATACATTTTTGTGGATTCAATGAATCTTAGAAAAAAGAAACAAATAGGAATTTGGGCATGGCTTGCATATAGGTGTGTTAAATGGCTGACCATCTTACTATAGAATATAGAAGTAACCCCTAAGTAATGAGGAGATAATTTTACTGGGCCTTCAACCCATGTGGGGATTGAAATCTGCTGTTGAAAGTTTTCATTAAATGAAATGTAGTTAGGCAATGAGCACAGAGCATACTTGTAAGATGATGGACAACTCATCAGTTACCTCACAGCAAAGTCACATACTTCAACAGAAAAAAAGTCTTCAGTGTCCAAACCCTTTCTATTTAGCTCTTACGCTTTTTAATTTGGGAATAGGGGAAGCATTTAACCCTTTTATTATGCGGTAAAAAGAAAAACACACTGCTGGGGAGAATGAAAGGAGGGAGGAGAGGCTATTAGCTAATTGAAAAACAGAGTAGAAAAGTTAGAGTGAAAACCTCAGAAAGAAAATTAGATCAGAGTAGAGAATGGAAAGCTTGGTGATCTTCGTAGTTGCCACCAGGAAAGTGTTAGTAAATTCTGGCTTTACTGTTTTCCTCCTGTAGTTGGGTGGGGCTGAATAAACTGAATGTAAGTTTCTTCAGGAAAGGGTCATGTGCAGTTTCCAAGCCAGTGAGATGCTTATGTTTCCAGAGGCAAGTTCTTTGAGTTCAATTAGATAATGTATTACAATATACTTAGCCATAACTCAACAGGTGGTGCTGCTGTTCATATGCATATAGAGTGAATCAGAGCTTCACACACTCAACTTCACTCTGTAATTAATATGAGTTCGGCTTTTAAAAAAGCATGAAATGTTGTAGAACTGCATTTAGAGAGAGAGCAGTACACAGCACACCGCCTCAGAACCATATGACCTACTGTACCTTGACCAAGTATAAGTTGCCAGGAGGGAAAAGAACTTCCATCTACTCACAGTGGCCGTCTCAGTTCATTAGCAAGTTTATGTTTGAATGAGATGAGATCCAAGACCTGTCAAAGCTGAAGAGGATGAAGAGGCTCATAAGGAGCAAATCCAGCTGCCACGCTTTCCTCTGTTCTCTCTCAAAATGACATCTCCGGAATCATCCTCTGGCGAGTGATTCTCTCTCTCTCTCTCAGCTTTTCATTAGTGTCCCCCAAGTGATCCAGTCATTTGTCCAATAGGACCTGCGTGGCTTTAGCTCTTTAACAATGTCCCTGCAGTGGAGCCAAGCCAATAAGGGCACGCCAGACACTGGAACGCCCCCATTTCCAAAATATGTATAGCAGCAGCCTAGACATTACAGAGGTTATTAAGTGCAGAAGTTGAAATTAATTTTCTATAAGTCAAACAGCCAAATTTAAGCATGAAAACCCAGTAGGAATCTCTTTTTTTTAAATATATTTTATCCTGGCTGGTATAGCTCAGTGGATTGAGCGTGGGCTGTGAACCAAAGCATCGCAGGTTCGATTCCCAGTCAGGGCACATGCCTGGGTTGCAGGCCACGGCCCCCAGCAACTGCACATTGACGTTTCTCTCTCTCTCTCTTTCTCCCTCCCTCCCTTCTTCCTCTAAAAATAAATAAATAAAATCTTTAAAATATATATATATATAATCAATTATGCTATAACAGTTGTCCCATTCCCCCCTTCACTCCCCTCCACCCTCCACCCTCTCCCACCCACTCCCCCTCCTTTAGTTCATGTCCATGTGTCATACTTATAAGTTCTTTAGCTTCTACATTTTCCATACTATTCTTACCCTTCCCCTGTTTATTTTCTACCTACCGTTTATGCTACTTATTCTCTGTACCTTTCCCCCCTCTCTCCTCCTCCCACTCCCCTGTTGCTAACCCTCCATGTGATCTCCATTTCTGTGGTTCTGTTCCTGTTCCCAGTAGCAATCTTAAGTAGAGTCCAGAGTTTAGGGTCTGTGGGGGGTGTTCCACTCATGATCAGTTCCCGTCTTTCTCTGCTCTTTCTCATCAAATCAAAATCTAAACCAATACTTTCATTGTGGAAGTTTAATCTGGATGTATCCTGATACTGAAAAGAAAGCTTGATGAGTTATGGATCCTCTAAAATTTCAGTATTTACCTTTCCTTTCATTCATTCAATCTTCAAAAATCTATTGAGAACTTTTTATGTAAAGCAGGGGTGTCAAACTCATTTTCACTGGGAGTGACATCAGCCTTGTGTTTGCCTTCAAAGGGCCGAATGTAATTTTTAGGACCGTATAAATGTAACTACTCCTTAATGGTTACGTGAGAGCTCAGCACTGCCGCTGGGGTAGAAACAAGGTGCCGGGGCGGATAAAACAAGGCGGAGAGCTGGATTCGGCCCGGGGCCTTATGTTTGCCACCTGTGATGTAAGGGATCATAGGCTGGTACTGGGGTATGAATGGTGTATGCAGTCTTGCTCTCAAATTTAAAGTTTGGGGGGAATCAATGAATAGGGCAGTTACCGAGGGATAAATCTGGGGTAGAGTTCTCTGGAGCCATTCCACCCCAAGATTCAAGAGCAGACATGCAATCAGATGATCCACTTACGTGTCTCAGTTAACTACAAATCCTTCAAAAGGAGACTTTGCAGAGTTTACTTTTCCAAATTCTACCTCCCAGCAGGAAGAGAAATCTATACAGTGCAACTGGCCAGAAAAGTGACAGAAAACCGTGATTAATAGTATTCTAGACTAACATATGCCTGAAAGACACAAAACTGTATACATGAAGTATGACTATGGAATAGAATTGTATAGAAGTGGTCAGAAATGCAATATAATTTAATGGTTATTTTTTGTGAGATCAGCTACTTATGAGTGGCTTTTCTTTCTGTATTTATTTGTATTTTTCAATATCTCCCACCAACCAAAAACTAAAATAGATTTCTTGTTGTTGTTGCTGTTTTTGTTTGTTATTGTTTTTAAAGAATGCTGAACTATCTGCCACATCACAAGAGCCTGAAAGTAACATTGGAAATTGAAAAGGAGGTAGGTTAAAGGTAAGTGTAACGGCTTTTTACATCCTGGTGACTGAAAAACCAGATCTTATAGACAGTTCCTAAGGCATTTCCTAAGGCTCCCTCTAATGCACTCTCAGGTACTGATACCTTTGTACAAACAAAAACTAATGAGGGTGATCACCTTGGAATATATTGTTACTGTCTTTGGTAATTTTGGGTCTAGCAGGAACTACTACAGCCTAAGAAAGATCAAATGCTGTGGATGGGATTCACACACACACACACACACACACACAAATCAATTTAAGAAATAAAAATCTGCCCTGGCTGGCATAGCTCAGTGGATTGAGCGCAGACTGCGAACCAAAGTGTCACAGGTTCGATCCCCAGTCAGGGTACATGCCTGGGTTGCAGGCCATGACCCGCAGCAACCGCACATTGATGTTTTTCTCTCTCTCTATCTCCCTCCCTTCCCTCTCTAAAAATAAATAAATAAAATTTTAAAAAAATGAAATAAAATCTAAAATGAAACCAATACTTAACCTTTTTGCCTTCTCTTACCTTTATAATTCTCCTCTTCCCTCAATTTTAGGTCACTGTCCCTGGTCCCTCCCAGTTATATAACAATGTGCATCTTCCTTCTTTCTCTGGAATGTAACCAGTCAAGAAATTTTTTATGGGTGAGGAAGAAGGAGAGAAGCAGGAAAATTGAGTTGAGAAGAAAGCAAGAGTGGGGAAAGAGAAGATAAAAGGAAACCATGAAATCTGGAGGAGAAGAAAACAGAAATGGGGGAGCAAAGAAACACACCGTGTGGGGCAGGAATCGTCGTTAGACACCGATCTGTTCATATCTCCTTTCCTTGAGAGATATTAAGAAAACACTAGATCCGCCTTCTGTCTTAAAAACAAGAAAGGGGATTTGGTGACCTCTGAAATATGCTTCCAGACTCAGCAATCTCTGTCTTCTGAAGGGGCATCCTGCTTCTTGCTGCCTATACTCTGCAATAGTTGGAGGTAATTCCATGTAACAATCCAGTTCAAAGAGGCAGGTATATAGCACGAGAAACTCCGCATTGCCATTTTAAAGACTGGTCTTCAGCCCTGGCTGGCGTAGCTCAGTGGATTGAGCGTGGGCTGCGACCCAGGCATCGCAGGTTCGATTCCCAGTCAGGGCACATGCCTAGGTTGCAGGCCATGACCTCCAGCAACCGCACATTGATTTCTCTCTCCTTCCCTCCCTCCCTCTCTCTCTCTCTACAAATAAATAAATAAAAATGTTAAAAAAAAAAAAAAGACTGGTCTTCAAAACAAAACGTGTTGCCCTGGGCTTGTTGGTTGAAAAATTGTCCCGTAACCGAAAGACCGCTGGTTTGATTCCAGGTCAGGGCACATGCCAGGGTTGTGGACTTGATCCCATGTTGAGGCCGGTACAGGAGGCACCTGACCAGTGTTTTTCATCTCCCTCTCTCTCTCTCTCTCTTCTCTTCTCTAGAATGAAAATAAAGTAAACCTTAAAAAATGCATCCTTTGAATTTCACCTATGGGTGCAAAGTGTAATGTCACCTGACATCCATTTTGGGTAAAAGTGAAAACATCATTTAAAACAAAGCAATAAAAACAGCGCAGTCCAGACAGCTGTAGGGAACTTTTTGGCCAACCCAACACTATATACAAGATCTGCCCAGAGGTATCCAGCCATGTCATATGAAAAATCGAGACACTTATTGAAAAAGATACAAGGAACATTGTACAGAGGACAATGATGCCTCAGTCCCCTTCAAAGTAGGCACCTTGGGACCTCACATCCAGTCGCCATCTGCTGCCCTGTTGTATTTTCCTGAATCTCATGGAGGGTCTGCAGTCTCTTCTCTTTCAAAGGTGATTTTGGTTTGGGGAAAAGCCAGAAGTCGCATAGCACCAAATCTGGGCTATAGGGGGTCTGAGTCACCTGGGTGATTTGATGTTTTGCAAAAAAAAACCTCTGCACAAAACATGATGCATGAGCAGGCGTGTTGTCATGATGAAGCTGCCAGTCACCAGTTTCCCATAACTGCGGCCTTCTGAATCATCCACATAGTTTCTGCAGAGGAATGTTCAAACTTAGTGCAAAATTTGATGCAGATTTTTTGCTCTACTTGCTCACTCATTTTTAATGCAACAGCCACACAGTACACTCAACAGTGTCTACCGACCCCACTGACTAGTACAGTGAAGTTGTAATTATTCATGCACACGCATTCCAGTCCACTCTCCTTGGCTGCCAGGTTACATCAATGTTGTGCAAACCGTTCTCGTTTTATTAACAATGCTGAACTTTTTCCCAACAGACCTTGTATACTCTGAAGAAAATCCTCTTTTACTCTTCAGGTGATCTTGAGATCATCAGGAACCTTCAAACTAAATCTAACAATCTCCTGTAAGTTTTTGTTCTTTCAAACTTTATGCTCCATTGGGCAATACCAAAACTATTTTTATCTTTAATCCAGTGACATTTAATTTTATTTGTTTTATTCTACTACCTTAACTTCATCATTAATTCATTATTTTGCTTTGGCTCTAGTGATAGTTAATAAATGCCAGCTATAAAAATTCCTTGAATGGAAATATGATGACAAGACTGGTCACATATTAGATAAAGGGAGGGAATGGAAGAAACCCAGGAGACCCTCCCCCCATGTTTCTGTTTAGAAAGCTAGATGAAAATGAAACCAGAAAAGTCAGTGTTCATGCTGCCTGTCACTACCAGAACCAGTAAGCAGAGACAAGGATTGAATTTGTATGGTGCTTTATTCAGATGCCGGCAATCTGGGAAGGCAGCATGTTATGTACCCTAAAAATCATCTTAACATTTAATCTCAAGCTGACCTTTTTAAAAGTAGAAGAAAAGGGTAGGTAAAAAGTTCAGAAAAAGGTTAATCAGATGAGAGTTGTAGCCCAGGCAGTGATTTTCCTAGTATTTCTTTATCTACAGTGTAATGTATTTCTGATCAACAATTCCTTGTGTCACAGATGTTCCCTCCCTGGAACACAATGGCTCAGATACCATCTGCATTGTTTGCAGACACCCTGGGGCACAAAGGCTGACTTGTTGGTTGAACTTCTGAAGTCATGTAGGTCATGTATTCTAGTTCCCGGAATAACAGCTCTCCACATGCATTAATTGCTTAAGCCTATCAACTATAACTAAAGCTAAAATCTTTAACTCTTGAGTTCCCCTATCACAAATAGAATATACAGGAGGAGGAATGATTTGTAGTGACATGTGAATGTGGAGATAGGAATTTTGGGGGGACACATTGAACTGCAATTGTCTGGAATTGAGGAGTCTTGAGCACCTGGAGAACTTGAGAGAAATCTGAGTTTGAGTTGTAGATTCAGGAGTCAGCAGCATGTAGATAGTAATTAAAGATACTTGGGCGGCTTCAGACAGCTTGCCTATAAAAGCTAGGAGAGATTTTTTTCTTATAAGGATTTGAGAAATATCAGCAGGAAATGATCCAGGATGCAAAAATTATATTCTCTCTTTCTGAAGCCACACATTAAATGCATACCTGTGTCCTATGTATTGCTGTAAAAAAACCACTCAAAAATGTAACAGAGTGGCATGAAACAAGAAACTGTTTCATTACGCTCACAGATTCTGCATGATAGGAATTCGGATAGGTACTGCCAGGAGAGCCCGACTCTGCCTCATGATGTACGGAGTACCACGTGAGAAGACTTTGACAGCTGTCAGTCACCTGAGTGAGTGGGTTTCTTTTCACTCGCCTGTCTAGGCTAGTGACAAAGGCTGAACTTGACTGGAACTGTAGATTGGAGTGGTTTGGACATCTTCACATCCCAGGAGCCTCAGGGTACTTCTTACTCACATGACAGCTCAGGGCTTCCATAGTGACTGTTCCCACAGATGAGGCAGAAGTGATGTGGACTCCATCCTCTAGCCTCAGAAGTCACATGCACCATCGCTTCCACCTCGCTTCGTAACAAATCTGCCCAGATCGGGGAATGTGGAGGCTAGACCCATTTCTTAATGAGAGGAGTATCAGAGAATTTGTGGCTGTAATTTAAAACTGCCAGAATACGTCTTCTCTTTTATGTCATGCTGTATTCTGCATAAATTCCTTAGTATAACATTCCAATTCAGTAATTCTTTTTTTTTTAAGTATAACAAGTTTATTTATTATTTATTTTTTTAATATTTTATTTATTTATTTATTTTTAGAGAGGGAAGGGAGGGAGATAGAGAGAGAGAGAGAAACATCAATGTGCGGTTGCTGGGGATCATGGCCTGCAACCCAGGCATGTACCCTGGCTGGGAATCGAACCTGGGACACTTTGGTTCCCAGCCCGAGCTCAATCCACTGAGCTACGCCAGCCAGGGCTAGTAATTCTTTCTGAATTAATCCGATGGGGAGGGGGGATCTCTTCACAATGTATGTATATCAAATCATCACAATGTACACTTTAAGTATCTTACATTTTTGTCAATTACACCTCCATAAAGCTGGAAAAAAATAATTCATTCTCTGACTTTAACCAGATTAGAGTTTATCTCATTATTGAGTATTTTTATCACAAAGTTTACTTTTCTCTTTAGTTACTTTTGGTATTCATCTTTTCTTTATTCATGTCTTGTTTGTTTCTTAAGCTTTGATTCCTTTTTTTAAATCCTCACCTGAGGATGTGTTTATTGATTATAGAGAGAGAGGAAGGAGGGAGAGAGAGAGAGAGAGAGGGAGGAAGAGAAACATTGATGTGAGAGAGAGACATTGGCCTGTTGCCTCCTGTATGCGCTCTGACTGGGGGTCAATCCATAATCTTCCGGTGTACGGGATGATGCTCCAACCAACTGAGCCACCTGGCCAGGGCTTAAGCTTTGATTTTTTATTTAGATGTTTTATTTCTTTATCTCTTTAAATGTATTTATTTTAAAGTCATTTTAACATTACTTTCTAATCTGGACTTCTATTTCAGTGGAAATGGATCATCTTCAGGAAATAGAAGATTTCTATAATATAATACATATATCCTGTTATAAAACTTTCCACCTAACAAATAGAGAATTCATATTCTTCTCCAACACACATCAAACATTCATAAAAAGTTGACCACATATTAGGTTAGACATTTCAATGAATCGCTATAGTACCTACCACACTGATCAAAATTGAGTTGAATTAGAAATTCTCAGATGTTTGAAAACTTAAAAACACATTCCTAAATAACTCATGATTTAAATTTAAAATTGCAACCATATAGAAAAGAACAAATAAAATATTACATTAAAAAACTTGGATAATGTGGATAAGGTAGTCATTAGAAGTAAATTTATGGCATTAAATGCATATATTAAAAATTATTTAGAGTGAGGCAAACATTCATCACAAGGCACTAGGAAATGAATAGGGTCAAGCCCCATAATGTAAAATAAATCAATAAACTTAAATGTTGGTTCTTTGAATAGATGAATAAAATAAACTTCTACCAAGTTACATTGGAAAGAAAATGGAAAGCATAAATAAGCAATATTAGAAATTCAAAGAGTCATAATTGGACATATAGTAGAATAGAAATTAAGAATATCATTAGTTATACTATAAAATTTATAATGTTGAGTCATATAATATTTAACGCCAGTAAACTGAAAGCTGAGGTGAAATAGATAATTTACCAGAAGAATATAAATTTAAAAGTTGCCACAAAAAGAAATATAAAGTCTGAATAAATCAAACGTCAGTAAAATTAATTGGTAGTCAAAAGTCTCCCCGTAACCCCCTTCCCATCCTTTGTCAAACAGCCCATGCCTGGCCGTTTTACAGGTGAGTTTTACACCTTTGACACCATAGATGATCCCCCTGTGCACAAATTGTTCCAGATACTAGAAGAGGAGTAAAGGACACTCAGTCTATTTTATGATGTTACTGTAATCTGGATGCCAAAATAGGACAAAGAAAACTTAGTCCTATTTTGAATATTGATATGAAAATCCTAAAGAAATTATAAAACAAATCCAGCAGAGTACACAATATAATACTTCAAGCCCAAATAAAGCTTACCTGATTCACAAAGATCTATCTAAAATCTGTAACCTAATCTGACCTATGTCATTGATTTGCAAAAGCAAAAATAAAAAAAATAAAATAAAATCTGTCACCTACCTCACTGTCAGATTAAGGAAAAGATCCATGTGCTGCTCATCTCAGTGAATACAAATAAAATGAGCCGTCAAGAACCGCAATTAAAAACAAAATCCTAAGGAAAAAGGACGCACAGACACAGACAGCAGCGTGCTGGTTGCTGGGGGGGGAGGCGGGTAAATAGGGACTAAACGGTAACAGAAAATATACAATAAAGATTAAATTTATAAAAACGAAATTTTTTAGCTAGCAAAGAATATCAACTGGATGCAGGTGCATGCGGAGTCTACACCGAACAGTAATTATGCGACTGCAGAAGCGCCACTGCTAGAGTCGGGAACGCAACAGGCCTGCTGTCACCTCCGCAGGTCAACATCATGCTGCAAGTGCTAGTCCGTGTTCCAGAGGAAAAACAGGTGTTCCGTGATTAGCAAGGAAGAGTACAAAATATTTACAGACAACATTGTTTTTAGTTAGAATCTCCAAGAGGCTCTTCAAGAAAAAATTAGACTAAGTGTCGAGCAACGTTGCTAAATCATGATAAATGCAAAGAGTCGACAGCGACCCCATGTACCTAAGTAATAGGGAATATACATGCCTATGAGGCGGGGGAAGACTCCACTTACACATGCAACAGAAATGATAATAATATGTCTATGAAGAATCTGACAGAAATGTGCAAGACCTTTATGGCTAAAATACCAAAGGGCAAAAAAAAAAGTTTGTAACAAATAAAAAGTACATATACTAAATTCACAGGACAGAAAATCAGTACCATAAGGGTTATGATTCTCTGCAACTAATACAATTTTGATCAAAATCCCAACAAGATTTTTCGTGGAATTTGAAAAAGTGATTCTAAAGTTAATCGTAAGGAGAAAAGGGCCAAGAAGAGCCCAGGCAGTTCTAAGAACCAAGGAAGTGTGATTTATCCTCTGGGACACAAAGATTCCTTACAGACCGGAGATGGTCAAGCTTTCTCATCCCGTGGCACACCTAAATGAATTACTAAAATTCTGTGGTGCGTCCAAAGATGTATTTTTTTTTTGCCAATGTGACAAAATAGGTATAATTTTGATCCATTTACAACGGATGGCTATTGTTGTGTGGGCTGTTATCATTTTTTTTTTATTTGACAGTCTAAGAGAAAAGAGGTCAGTGCCTCTAATTAAATAATCAGGTATTGCACACTTTAAAATGTCTTGCAGTACACTCGTGTGCGTCGGCACACCAGTTGAAAATCGCTGTTACAGACTGCAGTAATCAGACAGATGGATATTGCAGTGTTATAATATGAAAAGGGGCACCAAGGTAGACACAATGAACTTGGGACCTTGGCATAGGACAGAGGAAACATTCCAAACCCAGTGAATTTGGAGGCTGCTGATTTTCTGTACTGAAAGAATGGAATTGCATCCCTGTCTTACACTTTATGTCAGCAGTTCTCAAAGCATCTGGCCTCGGAGCCCCCCCATGCAGCCTCCAGAACTGTGAGCAGTGTCCACTGTTTGTAAGTTACCCAGTCAGTGATGACATCATCGCACATCCTGTAGCCTCTGGAAAATTCTCCTGCTCCCGAGAGAACGAGAGTGATAAAAAGCAAGCGATGTCTTAGTGTTATTACAGAACGGTTTTGGCCTTGCAAGGCTCCCGAGGGAGTCTTGGGACCCCCAGCTGTTCCCGCACTGGAGTTTGAGAACCACGGCTGTAAACTAAACTCCAAACAAAGTGAGGATCTAAACCTGGGACAAAAGGAAAACTTTATAACTCTTAGAAGAAGTTACAGGTGAACACCTTTGTAATCCCAGGGGAAGGAAGGATCGCTTAAATGTGACAGCAAAAGCACAGATTATAAAGGAAAAGCCTAATAAATTTGAACAACCCAAATTTAATAATTCTGTTTGATACAATATCCTATGAGCAGTATTTAAAGGAAAATCGGTCTAGGAGAAGATAATTGCTATATCTTATATATATAAAACAAAGGATTAATAGTCAGACAGCATCAATTACTTTTGTAAATAAGAGAAAGACAAGCCGCTTATAGAAAAATAGATTTTAAAAATACACTCCACCTCCCCAGTAATCAGAGAAATATAAAGTAAAGCATCTATCAGCTTGGGAAAAAATTCTAAATCTGACAATACTGAGTGTTGACTATCAGTTACATGGAAGTGAAAGGTCTTATCTATGCTGGTAGAAGTGCAAATTCCCACGACTGCTTAGAAGAACAGCCCGGAAATACCTTGTCGAGTTGAAAAATGCACACATCCTAAGATCCAGAAATGTGATCTCTATTTACATAATTCAGAAAAAAATGTTGAAAAATGCATAAGGGAACATTCATTTATTGAATAAATATTTATCAAGTTCCTACCTGAACCAATCAACATAGTAGGACTATGGGAATAAAAGGTATCTCAAAGCAAAGTTCAGCAAGGTAAAGAGATGGGGGCAGGAAGTCCTGTTTCAGCTCAGATGAACAGGGAAGGCCCTCCTGAGAAGGTGAATGTGAGAATTCAGAAAAATATGGGAGCAAGCAAGATGTCTGTGTAAGTTCGGAGGAAAATGCATTTCCGGCAAGAGGGTACGGCAAATGCAGATGCTCTGGGGCAGAAATGAGCGGGACACGTTGGAAGCAGCACAGAAAGCCCGTGGTGTAAAGCGGAGTTAGTGCGTGGGGGAGGGGAGGAAGCGACCGCGGTGGTAGGAAAGAACTGTTGGGGACTGGGACTCATTTGAGAAATGTCTGAAGTGGTTGGCTCTAGGATACAGAACAAGCAACGCGGCCGGAGGTGTGAGGGGAAGGGCCCAGGGATGATTTCAAGGTTTTGGATCAAGCACCTACACTCGTTGCCTGGGGCTGCCTTTACTGAGATAGGAGATAACTTCAGGAGTAGCAGATGGTGCAAAAGGTAGGAAAGAATCATTACAATATGGTTTGTATTAATAAAACCATGGAAACACCCCAGAATGAATGAATGAATGAATGAGGAGCAAACACTATGGTATATTCATTCAATGACATACTGTACAGGAGGTAAAATAATTAACTATATCAGTACAAGGATAAGTTTTTAAAACATTCTGTAACGTCACATTGCAGCATATTATATGCAGTATGATATCTGTAAACACTTTTTAAAATCTAATACAAGATTTTTTGCTACACATATGCCTCTTTTTCTGTTATATACATGTTTAACATATTATATATAATTTATAACATGTCTTATATATCTATATAATGTTGTATGTCAGCAGAGCCTCATTAAAGCAGTACTTGCCTGCTATAGTGCATCCTGTAAAATTGCTAGATTAATGTACCAATCAGGGATTTTCTTCTGATACTCCAATAACTAGTAAAGTTTATGCCCTTCCCTCTGTCTATAGTATAGCAAATGATGTTGTAAGAAGTGTCTCTAAAGACTGTGTAATTGTCATGTGAGTTGTGTGAGATCGAAACCTCCAGGTATTAGTCATTTATGTGAGGAAAGCTGCTTATCTATCTGTCTGCCTTTGGTCAGAGGGTCTGAGCTCACACCGGAAGGCTCTGTCATGTCTTTTGCTGAAGCAAGGTAAGGAAACCGTTGGGTAGAAACTAGGTCAGCTGCCTCCTACTGCTTATTATAGTCATCAAAGCAAATTTCTTCGGCTCAGGAGTTTCATGTCTTTTAAATAGCTTCTCTTCTCTTATTCTCTTTCCTTCTATATAAACAAGAAGTGCATTTTTTAGTCATCTCACTTTCAAACAAGTGTATACACCATTGTGTGTGTGTGTGTGTGTGTGTGTGTGGTGGTTTTCAACCTATTATTGTTTGGCTTGCATATCTGATCATTTACTGGACATACGTCTCATAGGTAAACTATGCAAAATCCCATATCCAGGTGGAGTGTAAGATTTTAGAATCAAAAGGAAGAACTTTGGAGAGAGACAGACCATGGAAAAGAATAGAAAATGTCAGAATGTACTCCCCAACCCTCCTGCTGCTTGGTGTTGGTCAGAGTGAAATCAGGATTCAGTGGTGAAGACCACATCCTGTTACCATGGAAATGATTGTACAGTCACAAATTTAGTACTATGACTTCATGGTGAAGAGGAACAGATGGTCTGGAAGAGAAAAAGACCCAGGGTTAGCGAAATTGTTGGAGAATGAGCCATCCTTAGATTCTTTTTGGAAGTAGCTAGGAACATAAATAATAAGCAAAAAGACTTCACTGCAGTTTTCCAAAGCCCTCTGAGCAAGAAGGAGCTTAGCCAGGGTAAACTACAAAGCCCTTTTCCGATGAGAGGGAAACATTTTACTGCAGGATGAAGCACAGGTAAGAAAATGATACATCTAAGAATTCTTGGGGCCAGCAGTGAGGCCCACCCATGCCACACTTTTTACACTGTCTCGTTTTTAGGTATTTCTGGCTGCAATATTGACTTGATTTCAGGATCCTGGGTCATATTCATACGTTTCCAAACAGCCTCAAGAACCCAGGCTAGGACAACTGGGCTGGGAGGGTAGGGCCTGCTCTAGAGGCATATGTAGCTAGCTCATCTTGCCTCCAAGTGGCCACTCTAGACCCAATTCTCCAGCCAAGTTAGTGGTCAGGAACCCAGTCTCCACTGATAGGACAATAGCACCAAGGCATCCCCAGCAACTCAAAAATTGACCAAAAGCACTAACTTTTAGCCTGGTCTCTCTCTATCATGACATTGTTCTTTTATAGGGCAATGAGTCCTGGCTCTTGTGGCTTGGTGGATTGAGTGCTGGCCTGTGAACCAAAGGTCACGGGCTCCATTTGGGTTTCGGGCCACATCTCCAGTAGGGGGCGTGCAAGAGGCAACCACACATCGATATTTCTCTCTCTTTCTCCTTCCCTTGCCCTCTTTCTAAAAATAAATATAATCTTTAGAAAAAAAATTAAAAAATAAAGGGTAATGAAATTTCTCAAGTTTATAAATGCCACAGAATCATTCATCCTTGGAAACACACATCTTATTGCATATAGAGGCACCAAGAAACTCCCCAGCACTATCACCCGTGGGGGGTGATCATCAAGTAAATTAATCAAGGGAAGGTAACACCAGCTACTACCTACTATGTGGTAGCCTAAAAAAAATTTTGTTTGGAAATAACTTTAGATTTACAGAAGAGATGCAAATGCAGTACAGAGAGCACACGGATATTCTTCATCCAGCCTCCCCTAACGCTAACATGTTATATAACCACAGTACGGTGATGGACACTGAGATTAACGTTGGTACACTACCATTAGCTGAAGTACAGACTTCATTCTGACTTCACCAGTTTTCCCGTTAACGTTCTTTTTGGTTCCAAGACCCAGTCCACGTTACATTTCGTCATTACGTCTATGTCTCCTTCAATCTGTGATGGTTACTCAGTTGTCCCGTTTCTCATGACCTTGAAAATTCTGAAGAGAACTGGTCGGGTACTTTGTAGAATACCCCTGACTTGGGGTTTGTCTGATGGTTTCTCATGTGTAGACTGAAGTTGCGGATTTTTGGAAATGATATCAGAGAGGTGAAGTACTCGCCTCATCACATCCTATCGGGAGACGTGATACTGACACTACTTGTCACTGCTGTGGTCAACTTTGATCACTAGGCGATGAGTGTCTGCCAGCTTTCTCTGCCATGGAGATGCTGTTTTTCCCTTTTACGTTCTCCGTAAGGAGAATTTAGGGAGTCCAATCCACACTCAAGGAGAAGGAAATTACACTTCACCTCCTGAAAGGCTGGTTATCAAAGAATTTGTGGACACGTGTTTAAATTGCCACAATAACTAGTATTTGTTTGGTGAGTGACTTTGAGGCCCTACCAACATTCTGTTTGTCATCAGTTTTGCCGACCAATTTTAGGGGACCTTGCTCTTGGCACTTACCACCGTCTTCAATTTTCCCGATTCCTTCTACACTGATTCAGAATTCTTCTGTAAAGAAGACGGGGTTCTCTCCCTTCTAATTTACTTATTTTTATAAGTATAGACTTATGGATATCTGTTTTCATTCTTTGAATTATAAGTCAACACTACAATGATTTATTTTGTTTTTCATATGGTTCCATTTTTGGCCATGGCAGTGGTTTGGGGTTGGCTTCTGTTTCCTTTTCTTTCTTTCTTTTTTTTAAGATTTTATTTATTTTTTAATTTTTAGACAGAGGGGAAGGGAAGGAGAAAGAGAGGGAGAAAAGCATCAATGTGTGGTTGCCCCTAGCATGCCTCATACTGAGTACCTGGCCCATAACACAGGCATGTGCCCTGACTGGGAATCGAACCAGCAACCCTTTGGTTCGCAGGCTGACACTCAATCCACTGGTGTCCTTTTCATATACAGGAAAGAGTTAACAAAGCAGAGCCCCCCAACTGCTATCTTTCAAAGGGCCTGTTTGCTAGGTTGCCCTTGGATGGCATCTGGGAACTTGGCCTGGGAAGAGTTCCCCACACTGATGTGGAAAACTCCCTACACTTGGAAGGTGATCTTGCCCACTGAAGGCCCTATCTGAGATCCTTGGGTTTTGGGACTCGCCAGAGAATGCCTGTATGACTAGCCCCCAGTGAAAACCCTTAACTCTGGGTCTCTAACGGGCTTCCCTAGGAGAGAGATTACACATGTGCCCCAGCATTTCCACTGTTAGGAAAAGCTGAGCACACCAGGTGTGTCTCCTCCTCCTGGGCAGAGAGGGACAGTATCAAACCCTATCAACAGATGTCTCCAGACTCTACCCAGTTTGTCCCTTTTCCCTTACTGATCTGCTGTGTAACCTTAATGTGTCATGGTAATAAACTTTAACCACTAATGCACCTGAGTACAGAGTTGTGTGAGTCATTGTGTGAATGAATGGTCTTAGACATGCCCCAAACAGGCCCTATCCTTTATCATTTTAGCACCTCCTTGCTTTACGGCACCTTAGGAAGCTCCGGACTTGCATTTTCCTCTCCCCAGTCATAGAATCCCCAGCCATAGAATCTGCCATTCCCCTATGGAAGGAGCCTTGGTTTCTTTCACTGAAGAATGGTATTTAGGGAGCAAGATCTGGGTGCCCATTGCTAATGGGGTGCCCCTGCTTCTGGGACCCAAAAGGGTCCTGGGCCCCTTTTTTGAGTAGATACACAAGGAAATGTATATGTTTACTAATCCATATATACACACCAGTTCCTATTTATTTTTCTATCTTTCCACCTGTGTACACACACACATAGTGAACTCATATTGATTTCAGTCAACTTCAATCTAGAACCACAGGGTTTGATCTAGCCTTCCCCGCTTATTTGTAACTTCTTTCTTTGACGGTGAAAAAACTTGGCTTATTTGTTTAACCCTAGTATACATGCAAAGTAGTTTCAGAATTGCTGACTTATGCCCCTGCTAAATTGGATAATGGCAGCCCTCATTGAGAAAGACAGTAGAGAAGAGACTTTTCTGTTACGAAGGGTGGTAACGGCCCTTTCCTTTGCCAGGTCTGTGCCGTTGGTCAGGAGACTTGCAGCTGCAGGTCCCAGGACACTTGCTGGCGTAAGCAATGAGCACGTTTACCTGGAGCCAGACAGTGCCAGTGTTGAGCTGTGCCTTGATGAAACCATCAAAAATCTTTTTTTTTCTTTTTCTTTTTAAAAGCCTTTCCACTCTGCTCTCCTTGAGTATTCGGTGTCCATCCTCAGGTGGTCAGGTCATGGTGAGAACACTGCCGCTGTAGTCCCAGGATCACATCTTCATTTCATTGTCCTGAGCCCCCACCTCTGTTTGTATCGGGAATAAACGTCATTCCCAGAAGAACTCTCCTCCCACCCCGGCTGACTCGCCCTCCTGGGCGGCACCACAAAGACAGCTGGGGCTGACCACCCGAAAAAGGAAGTGGCAAGGGAAATGACCAACAGCCTCTTTTCCACTATCTATCTCAAAGGCAACCTCCAAGCCTAGTGAGCAAAAAAGCATCTCAACCACCCTCTTCTTGACTCTGAAAGTCTTTTCTTGAAGAACTTTGTAACCTCTACACTATTGCACTCATTTGAACTAATTAGAAAGATAAGTCTGAGTTAGTTAACGTTAAAAAGTTACAGAGTAATGTTAGGAACTCACATGCCCATCCCATTAAACTGCTCCTTATCAGTAAGGACCAGGCTAACCAGAGCAGGCCAAGAACAAATCCTTCCCAGGAAGCTCCGAGACATGGACACTGATCACCAGGGATAAATACATTCTTTGTGAACAGAGGGATCTACCAAGCTGCTGAAGCACTTTCTCCTGCACTCCCCCTACAACCGCATCTGACACTCGCGTCTTTGTGTGTGCAGGGTGGAGAAGCGGCTAATCACAGAAGCAACATAAGGAAACTTAGGCAAATCAACACAGCGTTGGCTTCTTAATGTAATGATGCCCGAGTTTCCTATATCTTATAACATGGATGCCCAATCAGGATCTCGGTATTTAGAGAAATCCCAAATGTGACTCTCTAAAACAACAGCAACAAAAGTCCATCAGTCACCATCCACTCCCTCATCAGCTCTTATGTAAACATGGATTTCCATGAAGGAAGTTTGACTAATGCAGAGTTTGCCTTTCTGCCTCGGCTTTTCTTAGTTGTATTATTTTCAATAGTATCCAGCTCCCTCACAACAAAAATTTCCGGGTAAACTTTCCCCGAGCAAGACACCACCCCCTACACATACCCACACCAACACAAATATACCAAGCCCCACTTTATGTTCAGAAAACCACCCTTTTGTCCAAACTGGCTTTTTTGTTTTCTTAGTGGAACTCTTAAGAAAAGGTGTGAACAAGCTTCCTTCTTCCCCCTCTGAATCCCATCCTGAGGCTGACTGATCCGATCCGACCTGGGTCATTCTCCCGGGAGGAGCGCGTGCTCTTCCTTCCGAGTCCTGAAGGTGCTGGCGAGCTCCATGGTGAACAGAGGGAGAACCACGTGTTCAGAACCAGCCACCGCGGCAGTTACTTGCCCCTCACACTGGGACACTGTCTCCTTCCAGGGAGCTTATTTCATTTTAATCCATATTATGGCTCTTGCATCTTTCCAGAGTGGCCGAGAGAGCAAGAGATTATTATTTCTAATAGTGCAACATTTGATTACCTCAAAGTACTCTTTCAGGGCTATTTATATGAGGAAATGAACCCCCATTATCCGTTAAGGACACTTTCCCCACCATGAATTAGCTCAAGTCATGTCAGAAACCACCTCAACTGTGTTTTAGGGCCTAAAGGAAGATTTTAAAGCCTTTTCACCAAAACTGGCTTGTGCTTACCTTCTGTCAGGAACTCTTCCCTGAAACAGACACGTCCAGGGACGAAGGCACTTTAACACTAGGAGGCAGTTCGAAGGCCAGCTGTGACAGGGAACTTTTAAAGTCTCCAGGCTGAAGGGGTGTGTGTGTGTGGGGGGGGGGGGTGCTCAGCAGAGGCGGGCAGGGGTGAAGGAAGGAGCAGGTGCTGGTGATCCCAGGCAGTGAGTGCTGCCTTCCCGACCCCATGTAGCAAGTGCAACTGGTGGGACTCTGCCCGGCAGTCGGGACTGGGTAAGTGGGTGGGCACAGCCATTAGCTGGAAATGTCACTGGGCTGCCCAGTGGGCTGGCACTGCCATCTTTCTGTCTCATCTAGGTTCGTTGTCATGTGTGAGAGTGAAAAGCCCCTCACTCGCTCCACGGTCCTGCAACAGACAGAGGAAGGCGTGTCCCTGCACCCACAAGCCTTCCTTCTGGAAGGCGGCATGGGGCCTTGCAGAGGAAGGGGCCCTGGACTCTGAGAGCCCTGGTTCAAATCCTGGCTGTGCCACGTGTAGTGGCTGAGTGATCTCAGAAAAATGCTTTGACTCCCTGACGCCCTTCTCATCTGGAATATGGGAACAACCCCTGCCAGCCTTCAGCCCCCTCCACACACCTGGTTTAGAATTACAAAGTCAAAAACCATCTGACGCCCAAGCTTCCTTTGCTTCCTTCCCTTAAAAATACAGCGCCTGTGCTGGCGCAGAGCAGGAAGCACTTCCAGCCGAAAGGGGTGCTGGGGAAGTATTTGTGACCTTGGCAGGTTGGTGGTGTACCCACGAGGGAACAACAGTGACCCAGAGCAGCCGTGAAGATGAGTCCTGTGATGCACTCAGAATAAGTGGGGGAAGCTGTGTCACAGGTGGCGAACACAAGGCCCTCGGGCGGAATCCGGCCCTCCACCTTGTTTTATCCAGCCCGGCACCTCGTTTCTACCCGGCAGCAGCACCAAGCCCTCGCTTAACTGTTAAGGAGTAGTTACATGTACACAGTCCTAACATTACATTCGGCCCTTTGAAGGCGACCTCAAGGCTGACGTGGCCCCCAGTGAAAATGAGTCTGACACCCCTAGTATGGTCTCCCTCAGAAAGTATCCCCTCTTCCCCTTGATTCTGAGGGCAGGGCTGATTGCACCTGTGTTTACCATATTTTGCCTTGTTTAATGCACACGCCATTTTTGGCCCAAACTTTTGGGGAAAAAAATCTTTACTTTTAATTTTTTATTTCAATTATTTATTTATTTATTTATATTGAGAAACAAAACCTATAATCATTTTCCAGGGTATTATTTTGCATACAGATATCGTTATTGCTTTCTAGAGTTACACTTTTAATGCATAAACATAAATAAAATAATTTAAAACATTGACATAGATACAGAATTAGTACTGCCCATGTACAATGTGCATGCATCCTTTATTTTTCTCTCAAACAGCTAGGCAAAAGTGTGCACATTGTACACAGCAAAATATGGTACAACGGGGCCAGTCACCCAAGGCCCTCGTGTTCCTTTCAGCAGATACCACAGTGTCCGGACAGAGGCCACAAACAGTGAAGCCAACTCCTTCTGGTTCCTCTGCGTGACTGCTCACTCATCCTTGCCTCCCTCAGGACACTTCTGAGCAGCAGCTGTGTATCACGGGTCCCCTGGTAGAGACAGCTCTCTGGCTCCAAAGCAAGAGAACTTGTCTATCTGCACCTAAGAGTAGGATTGCCAGAGCCCTGACTGGGGTGCCTTAGTTGAGTTGGACATCACCCTATAAACCAAAAGGTCATGGGTTCGATTCCTGGCCAGAGCACATGCCTGGGTTGTGTGCCAGATCCCTGGTTGGAGGTGTGAGAGAGGCAACCGATCACATCAAAGTTTTTTTTCTCTCTCCTTTTCTCCCTCCCTCCTCCTCTGTCTAAAAATAAATAAAATCTTTTTTTAAAGAACCCCAAAATTAAAGTAGGGTTAGTGGAGCTGAGAGGAAGTGTGAGAGCTGGGAGGGGACCGTGTGGAATGCAGACATAGACTCAGCCTGAATCCCAACCAGGACTCTCAAAGGGTGTCCTGTCTTTAAATGTGATTTCAGAACCAGAACTTGGTTTCTCAATCTGCCATGGTGCCATCTCTGTGATGAGTAGTAAGAACCCAGCCAGCCTTTTAAGTGCAAGAATGACTTTACTATAGTAAGAAAGCATAAAGCCAAAATTATTTACAAAGTGCCAGATTTTACCCACCCAGTGTCCAGACGGAATCCACTTCGCTCTTCAGCTCAACTGCCAGGCCACACCGGCTCTGCCCGTTGGGGGCTAGTGGCTGAGGAAGAACAAAGAAAGTTACCTCCTTGTTTTGAGAAAGGGGAGGATCTTTAGCCCTACAGCCCTCATGTGCAGATTTAAAATAGCATGCCTATTGTCCTCGACCGTTTGAATTCCTCAATTCACCATCATTCTTAAGCCAGCAGCACGGAGAAGGGCTCTGGTTTTTGAAGGGAAGGTTCTGATCCAGCCACTTACTAGCAGCAACCTTGAAAAAGTCACGTACGCTTTGTGAGTCTTGCCTAGTTTTCTCATGAAAAATCCCTAATAGGGCCTGCAAATGCCTAGCTCACACAATCACTTATTGTAAACATCAACTAGAATAACATGTGAGAGCACTGTGCATTCTAGACGGCTCTACTCATGTAAATAATTACTGGATTGAGTTCTTAATGATGATGATGACAAAAACAACAACTTATGATTAATTGCAACTCTCCTCTGCTGTTCCCCTTCCCCTGCAGAAGCCTAGGGTTCTCCGAGCATCTTTCTCTCTTCCTAGTCGTCATCTAACATTCTGCTTGATTAATCTTTCCCACCATCTCCTTCTCCCTACCTGCGAAACACATACAACCTATAATTCTTTCAACCATTATTCTAATTCCTGTCAATCAATGTCTTATTCATTGCATATTTATATTTCCAAAATAGCTGCATTTACATATAATTTGCTCTTGCCTGCACGAAAAGTGGGTAAAGCTCCATACAGCATTTAAGAGGGTGTGTCAGTGTCAATTCAGGAAACAGAAACAGCTCTAGGTATTTCAGGCAGGAAGGGATTCAAAACAAGGAAATAAGCACTTATAAAATTCACTGGAAGAGCTTCAGCAACTGAAGTGGGGGGCTACCCACAGACTCGAGATGTCAATGGTACCCCACCACACCTACAGTTCAGAGTTCAGCAGCCAAACTGCCTCTCAGTGTCCATGACTCTGGAGTCTAGACTTTGGGGACTACTGGAATGTGGGGTTTGCCTTCAAACTCACATCAATACTGTCGCTTAGAAGCAAGAGCAATGGCAAGATGGCTTTTGCCTCATTTCTTCCTTCCAAATCTCACACAAGGGCATTGCTTTGGTAGAATTTAATTAGTAGCCAAAAATCTAGCTGCAAGGGAATCCAATAAATGTGATGTCTAACTTTCTTGACCCTAAGGTTCAGGACATACATAGAGGGTTTTTGGAAGGGATGCCTACTCCCAGGTGACAACCTACTCAACTGGGTGACTTCACTCCTTACAGAATGAACAACACAGCCATCATCTAAAAGAAAGCATGAGGGGAGAGAGAAAGAAAAGGTGCACAGAACTTATAGTTGCAGGCCTTACAAATAGCTGTTAGGATTTACTTAGGGAAGTCCTTCTCTTAGTTTTTAAGATACTAAGAAACTAACTCAGAATAGGCATAGAGAATGAAGTCAGTCATCCGCAAACATCGTTCTACATGTATTAAACCAGTGGATTTTGAACCCTTGCTATGTGCCAGACTGTGAGAGAGCCTGGGGATTTATGTAGTGAGTAAGACAGAGGCTGTTCCTGCCCTCCTGGAGGTTTTGGCAGAGTAGGGTAGTAGAAGTGCTTAATTGACTTCCCAGGTTCAAAGCCTGCCTTCACCACTTATTAGCTGTGCAGCCTGAACAACTTATTTAACTACTCTGAGCCTTGGTTTCCTCACTGTAGGACAGATATGATTAAAGAAACTACTTAATTGAGATATAGTGAAAATTAAATGAGATAATATATGCAGAGTGCTAAGCACACTACCTGGTACACAGTAGGGTCCAAATAACTGTTGGTGAAGGGTACAAGCAAATCAAAAGGCAATTATAATACAGGACATTGTGATAATGCTATGATACAACAAAAACAGCATAAATGGGGGGAGGCATTAACTTAGACCCCAGGGGCTCACAGAAGGCTCAGGAAGTAAATTCTGGGTTGACATTTGCTGGTCAGGAGAGAGCATGTCACATCTGATGATGAAGACAAGTTCAGTGTGGCTGGAGAAAAGGGAGTAGGGTGGGTTGGGAGGCAATTAGGATTGTGAAGGGACTTGTAAGATATTTAAGAATTGGCATTTTATTCTGAGAGCACTGGGGAGCCATTGAAGGATCCAAACCCAGAGTGATCTGATCTGATTTTTAAAAATAGTTCATTTATTTATTTTTAGGAAGAGGGGAAAGGACAGGGAAAGAGGGAAAGAAACATCCATGTGTGAAAGTGTTATCGGCTGGCTGGATCTCGCACACCTCCAACCAGGGACCTGGCCCTCAGCCCAGGCATGTGCCCTGACTGGGAATCAAACTGGCGACCCTTTGGTCAGCAGGCCAGTGCTCCATCCACTGAACCACACCAGCCAGGGCCAGATCTGATTTATATTTTAGAAAAAAAAATCCCTTTGGCCGGAATACAAACAATTCTTCAATAATTAAAGAGGGAGAAAAAAGGTGGTCTTAACTTGGAGAAATTTAGGAAGTATAATTGGCTAGAAAGTAAGGCTATGTTTTTATGTTATTGCTATTGCCTTTCTTCCTTTGTCTTCCTTTTTTATTTCTTTATTCACTTTAATTAGGAAACAAATATCCTTTAACCAATTTATCTTCTTGGGTAACTGACTAGTTCTGTAATAGTGGCCTCCAGAAATGTGTGTCCCATGTTAATTATTTAACAAAGTGGAGATATTAATATTGCAAATCTAAGGCCATGTGGGAAAAAAGGATGGAGCAGCGGCTGTTTGCATTTTGCATTTGGTCTGGTGGCTCTCAGATTCTGCATTGTAGTTTATCAATCACGCCTGGGTTCCCTCGTCCGAATAATCTTCTGATCTGAGCTCCTTCTCTACCAGCCATGGAAGGGGTGGTGAAAAGGATCATGTCACACCATCCTTCTACTTCTTGAACCTGTTTTTCACGGCATTTACTTTTGGAGTGTGTTTGAGGTCATAGAACCCCGTACAATCCCAGCTGAAGAGGGGCAGAGGCAGACCTGTTTTTTGGGCCCCTGGTGTGTGGACCAAGACAGTCGAGAAATACAAGCTGAGTGAACAGACTACTCTCTCTACAGTCTGTACCCGGACACAGAAACTGAGGTCAGTGGATATTGGGAACTGAAGGTCACGTATAGTCGGTGCTTTTGTTTGGAATGAAAATCCAAATCATTCCTATGAAGCAGCAGGAACCAAGACCTTTCAAGAAGCTTGTACGGAGAAAGCAGGATGATGCTGAGACAAGGCACAGACAAGGACTTACGTGGAGGGAGGTGAAAGAGAGAGGGAGAGGGGCTGGGCAGAAGGTGAGCGAGGCGCACAGATCGGGGATGGGCCTGTGGTCAGTGCAGGACTAAGCAGAGTCCCCCTGGAGATTTTTCTGGCATTCCTGGGGAAAATGGGCCCCTCTTTCCACAAGATTATGATCTGTAAGGACAGCGTCATTTGAGGTTGCCAGCAGCCACTTTTCCTTGGCGAAGGGAGCACCCGTCTGAAGGTAAAACAAGGACAAAGGAACGTAAATGGAGAGAAGGTGAGAGAGAGAAGCGAGGTCCTGACGATACTGTTTGAACTCTTGGATACAACCGAGTCTAAAGCTAGAGTTAGACTTTAGACTTCTGAAAAAGTATACATATGCATATAAAATTATAAATGATAATATATATGTTTTCTCCCCATACATTATGATGCTAGCCAATTCTTAGAGATAGCAAAGGCCTAGCAAGTAGTGTGCCTTGAATATGCAAGCTAACCCAGAGCCAGACCTCCCCACTGGCCCAGAAACTGCAGGAGGCAATACTTCTCTGCCTTTGTCATCCTGGGGCCAGGAAACAGTCCCAACTAGGAACCACTGAATAGCCAAAGCCCTCCAAAACTATTCAAATCAGCCAGTCCTACGCTGTTTGTTTACCCTGTCCCGCCTTGCCCTTGCTGTGGAAACTCTGATACACGCGTTGGCCTGAGCTGTCCCCTCCCTCCTGTCCTCTGCCTCCTGACCAGCCTGGTGCTCTTCTGCTTGGCCCTGTGTGGCATGTCACACCTCCTGTCCCCAGGACCTGTGCGGCTAATAAACTCCATTTCTCTGAGCCTCTCCTGGGCCTCCCCTTGTTGGCCCCACTTGGCTGACCATCTCATAAAAGAACAGAAAACAACTTCCCAATCACGTAGATCAATAAGTTTTCTCTTTGGCACAATCTAGTTTTGAACAGGGTATCTGCTATGGATTCTTCAATAATATAAGAAACTCATAAAAATCTGAAAACGTACAGCTACCAACCTTCAGCTACCTCAGTGGCAATAACAGAATGAACATGGGTTGTGAAGACTGAAGCCCACAGGTCCAAGTGGCACAATTTTTTAAAAGGATTTTATTTATTTACTTTCAGACAAAGGGGAAGGGAGGGAGAAAGAGAGGGAGAGAAACATGGTTGTATGAGATGAACACGGATCGGTTGTCTCTCACACACCCCCAACTGGGGATGTGGTCCACACACAGCCCAGGCATGTGCCCTGACTGGGAATCGAACCCTCTTTGTTGGCAGGCCAGCACTCAATCCACTGAGCCACACCAGCCAGGGCTGAACTGGCGTAAGTGTTTATTATGCCTTTATTTCCTCTGAAATTGGTTATTACCAGCAAGTTTTTAGGGTAGTTCAGCTTTGCCACTCTTAATTTCTATATCTCATAAATTCAGGGAATCATGGGATTAAAATTCTAGGTTAGATCTGCCCTAACCAAATTGTGAGGTATTGACATAATGAAAAAATATATATTTTAAGTTTCCTATCCTTTATTTAAGACTCCCTTGAGCCAGATATTTTTTCCATTTGAGTGAATTAAAGGAGAGAGGCAAAGATGTTCTCATTTCAAGGGCTACTTTGACTTCTTATCAATTATAATTCTTCCTAAGTGTCATATAACGTACTTTTTATCTCCTATTTCTGCTCTGGGGAAAATTTTTTTAGTAGCGAGCTCTTTAGGCGCAAGATAAAAATAATGATTTGTATGTGCCGCTCCCCAAATATCTGAAAGAAACCATGATAAATAAATCACCAAATATCCGAATTAGCTGAAGAAATTTGTTATTCTTGATGGTATACAATGCTTGTTAGTTATAAACACCTGTCTGCTTTTTTACCTTTCGCTGTGGTACCAGCAGTATTGCCATGCTTATAATTGCTAGCCAGGTCTCACATTTGGGAAAAATCTTTCATTTGGGAACTATGATTTGAATAATTAGAGACATTATAAATCTGAGTGAGATTTGGGGGATTTAGAGCTGAAGGAAGGGGGACGTTGATCTAGGACATTTTTCACTCCACGGATGTAGAAATGTTTGCTTTTGAAGAAGATGGGGACAGTAATGCCAATCATTTCGGCTGTTTCCCTAAGATGAGAGTCGTGGCGGCAGCAGAAGAGAGAGAACTATGCAAAGATCCAGAATGGTAGAGAATTCCAAACAGTCATGGGATTTCTCAGAGTCATTTCTCATAGTAATATTTTTTTAACCAGGAAAACATGAAATGACTATTCAGTATCTGACTTGATCCAGGATCTGAAGGAGCTACATCTATGTGCGTGTGCCTTTTTGCTTTTCCCATAAAGGATCATTCTTAATATCCCTCTGGAAGCCAGCTTCGTAAACATGGAACGGTTTCATCCTGATCTGTGATGCAAATGGATGATTAATCCAGACTAGGTAAACAGGGAGATAAGCGAGCGTCAGTACCCACGCTGCTAGGCTTCACATGTGCACATTCCATATCGGACCCGAGAGAGACTTAAGCCTGCTCGTCAGAGCAGGTATTTATAGTGGGGAAAGTTCTGGGTTGGACCGGCTGCCTCAAGCCGTTTGGAAACAGAACTGGCTGGAGCCCACTGCACGGTTTAGGCTGCGAGAGAATGACTCTGGTTCCTTTGCAGCCTAAAGCAATTACCCAGCTGTTGGCAAGTTGAAATATTGGAGCAAATTATATTACCTGAGTTAAAATAAGCACCCTGAGAATAGCTCACTATATATATGAAGGTGCATGTATTATATAAGAGTTAGCATTCCTATTTCTATATCTTGTAAGTCAGCCTTGGAATCTTAACTGAAAATAAATTTGTTGTTAACGTGTTTTCGGCCACACACACACACACATATAGAGAGAGAGATCAACCAGTGGAGTATTGACATCTGCCTTTGTTGTTTTTTTTTCCTTTTATCTGATGATTTTGAGTTATTAAACTTAGCCAAGAAATAGGGGAAACCTCAATACTTCCCCTGGTCCTTTTTGTGGGTTGAAGCTGCCGTGATATCAGACAGGCAGTATACACACACACACACATACACACACATACACACATATGTATCATATTCCCCAAGCCATTACCTTCCTAAGATTGGAACTTCCAGAACATCTTTGACAAAGTGACCAATAAAAAGAAATCTAAACACACACACACAAAAACCTGTTTTAAATGTAACAACTGTGGAATTTGACCTAAAGCTTGCAATATGCTTTTTTAAAAAAAGTCATTTACTCACAGTTGGTCTTATTTGATCCATATTGCACCCCTGTATAGTACACAGGGCATGTAATATAGTATCTTCAGTTGGCAAAATAAAGCTTAGCAGTAAATGACTTGTCCAAAGCCATACAATTAGCAAGTGACAAATTCCTTCACTTCTTTTGTGTCCTTACTAAATACCTTCTTATTAAAGGGCCATTCCCGATCACCTTAAATACAGGAGGATTTTTCTCTTTCTTTTCCTTTTTAGCCCACCTTCTTTCTCATTATGGTGTTTATTCCCGTTAGGTGTATTCATTTTCATGGTCTGTCTTCCCCTCTGAAATGTGAGCTATACTAAAGCAGGGACTTTGTTTTATTCAAGGCCCCTAAATCAAGTCCCTGGCGCATGGCAGACCTCAATGAATATTTATTGCTTAGCTATAATTATGTTAATTGCCCAGCCACTGTTTTTGTTTCCTACCGAAGTCAGCCTCCCTCCAACATCTTGCCCTTTCTGCCTCACTAATCTGCATTCTGTATCAGGGAAGATACAAACTCCACTACTGATTTACATCAATTCTTAGGCCTCTTGTATCTAAACTGGAAAATGTATGCATATTAGGGTTGATTGGCTATTCAGCATAATTCAACAAATATTTGTTGCACACCTATTATATGCTCTTGGATAAGAAACAATGACCAACTCGCTAATGAAGGGGAGCAATTTACCCAAGAATCTGGGAGCCCAGGAAAGCTGCACACGTAAATAATTGTACTTGCGGAGTTCTCTGTTCGGAATTATTATGTACAGTGCTACCAGTGAGTCAAGTCTGGCAGCGAATGGATAATGCTCAAAGTTGGGTAACTGGTCCACTATGTCATGCTGTTTACTTTTGCACGAGTTTGGAAATTTCCAGAAGACAAATGACTTTTTTGTTTTTCTCCTCCACTCGACGTAAAGGAGTCCCCTTCCTTCCAGCCGCAGTCGGAGGGTAAATTGCCTTCACTTACGGAGCACTGCACCACGGCCTTCTAATATTTTCTTTATCTCTTTGTATGTTGTCTGTGTCCTTTCGGCAGACTGTAAGCTCCATGAGGACAGGGACTCGGCTGTGTCCGCAGGGTTTATCCTGGAGTCTAACACGACAGCGAGCACTCAGGCAACGTTTGCTGAAGGGGCAACTCTTTGTCTCACCTTCCCTGGTTTATGTAAGATCCCCATCGTTTTACAGTACGGCGTTAGCTCATTGTGCCCCATCCATGTTCTGCCTGCCTGATAGCACCGCGGCTTCAACCCACAAGAAGGACCAGGGGAAGGACTGAGGTTCCCCCTATGTCTTGGCTAAGTTCAGTAATTCAAAATCATCAGATAAGGGGGAAAAAAACAACAAAGGCAGATGTAAATACTCCTGAAATGAACAGTTGTGGTTTCTCTTTTAAAATCCTGAGGAAGAGAGAAAGAAACCGTTCTTATACGATCAAACACTTTGGGAGTTGGGAGGGTGAGAGAAAGTAGGTGTGGACAGAAGAATGTTAGGATGAGGGAGGGAAACTGGATCAGAAGGAGGAAAGAGAGAGAAAGAGCTCGCACCATAATGTGAGTGTTCGTGGTCCTGGACTTGGGTACCACGCTCTGTCTTGTAGATAAACACTAATAAAGAGAGCACGACGGGGCGAGGTGGGGTGGGGGCGAGAGAAGGGAAGGGCGAGCGACCGTGAGGAGCCAGGAAGAAAGGAGAAGGACCGGGCAGAGCAGTACAAAAGCAGCTTCGGATCCTGCCGGAGATGCAAGCGTTAAGGGGAGGCGGGGAGTGACGCGGTTTGCGTCTGGAGCGGCTCCTTGGAGTCCACAGCATCCGAGCCGGAGCCTCGCCTTCCTTTCTCCCTCTGCAGACATCCGGACACAAAAAGAGAAGCGACCCCGGGACCAGCGCGAGGCACCCACCCGCACCATGACCGAGACCACCAAGACCCACGTTATCTTGCTTGCCTGCGGCAGCTTCAATCCCATCACCAAAGGACACATTCAGATGTTCGGTGAGTCCTCCCGCCCACCCTCGGAGGCTGCTTCCGCCTCTCTGCTTTCCCCGGCACCGGTGTTTTCCAGGGCGACGGAGCTGGGAGGCGCGTGGTCCTTCGGAGCGGTGCGCTGGCTGCCGTCGCCGGTCGGGTCCGCTCCTCCATTCCGGGCTCCCGGGAGGGAGCGCAGACTGCGCTTTCCGAGCGTCTCTTGCTCGGGCCAGACCCGGCTGGCGGGGACCAAGAGGTGGGGGAGGGGAGGGGAGGAAGGTGAGTGTTGGTGTGCACTGGGTCGAGGTTCGGAGAACTGGGGTGCGGATGTTCCGTGGTTTGGCTCCTGGGCTGAAGAGGATCCGGGTGGGGGCCGAGGTTGGGCGCGGAGGAGGGAGGACAGGGACGGAGGTAACGTGCGGTTTGTTTAGGCTGGGCGCAAAGCTCGAAGGAGTTAAATAATGGATTTGCATCGGAGGCACAAACACACTCACAACACTCCAGTAACACGGCTGGGGCTTCAAGGAGATTAATTTCGGGTTTGGATAACGGTTGGGGCGGTCCGGGGGCGAAAGGTTTGAGGGTGGCGCACCGTGTTTTGCCCGCGGGAGGTCGGATGGCTGAATGAATGGGGTGGGGTGAGGGGGACTGGTGGCTAGCCTGGGCTTGGCTGCGGGGACCCCAGCTGCCCAGGAAGGGGAGGCGGCGGGGCGACCACTGCGGGCGGCCCTTTGCGAACTGGTGTCTGATGCATCCGGACTCAGGTTGGCTGAAGCTCTGCCCAGGGCGACTATAGTGCCCGAGAGGCTTGCGGCGTGCGAGTGTGTGTATGAATTCGTGTGTATGTGTGTGTGTGTGTGCGCGTGTGCGCGCGCGCGCGCGCGCTCAAGTTGGGGCGGGGGCAAAGCGCATAATCGCGCCGTTTGTTTCTTGGAGGCTTTGGACTTGGAGACGGAGAGAACGGGCGGGGGCTCCTGGCTGCTGGTTTGGGATTAGCTGGGGTAAGGGAAAGACGGTCGATGCCTGTCGGAGATCTCGGGCCACCGCGGGGTAAACCACGCGGTTTTGCTGCTGCTCGGGTAGGACCCAAAGGCGCGGGGGCGTGCGCGGTTAGACCCTGAGGGAGGGGCGCGGAGGTCACTTTAGAAGAAGGCTTGAGGAGAGGTCCGAAGTTGGAGGTCCCTCCCCCCCCCCCCCCAGTACTGTGGGAAAAGAGGAGGAGAACGAGTGGGCTGGGGATGGAGGAGTGACGGTGGGAGGCCCGACCTAGGCTGCCAGCAGGGCGCTATCCAGAGGCGGCGGTGCTGAAACGCAGGGTGTGCCGGAGCTGGCTGCGGGCACACGTGTTTACCCAGAGCCTGAGGATTGCTGAGCCCTCCTTCGGCTCTTTCACGAAAGCCACATCATATCCGTAAAGACTGGGAGAGGTGTCGTACTCTAAAAATTCTCCTTTAAGCCTAAAATGTGCATTGAACTGGGTCCCCTTATTCAAAAAAAAAAACCTCCAGAAAAGAATATACAATTACTTTGAGCCGAGAGCAGGTCAGGCAGGCACATTTATAGGATTCAAGGAGGCAGACCCAGAGGTAGCCAGCCCTTCCTCACCATCCTTTCTGCTTTTAAAGGTGTTTTGTTAGGAGCGAATGCTAACTTACGTATTAAGTAAAGACTTTGTGTTAAGCATCGGGGTAGACCAGAGCATCTCATCAGCCTTCTGAAGGATTGTCAGGGCCCTGGGCACACCGTACTTTCACTTTCTTTTGATTCTGGTGCCTCCAACCCTGTCCTTCTTTCCCTCTGTCCCCATGTTCCTTCTAGTCATTTGTGTTGGTGTACTGCCTCCCTCTCCGCCGTCCAGACAGGGATGGGCTTCCCTCTGGAACTCCTCGGCTCCAGGAATCTATCTATAGGGAGCCATCAGGCATGCCCCCTTTCTTCCCAGGGCTGAGGATGGAGTTCATTCTGCTTCTTTTCAGCTACAATGGGGACAGCTTTAGGTTGAAAACCAAGGATTCTCTCTTGCAGCTGAGGAGAGTTTGGTAACAATGATATAAAGGCTTTTGTTAAGTAGATGCTGACTGGCCAGTTCCTCCTGACTTCAGAGGATACAATATGTGGGGATAGGCATGGATTACAATACGGAGGTTTGGACATAGCATAGGTGAAAAGAGGCTGTTGACAGTAGTGACTATTTGCTTGTTATTGGAGCTGGGGAAGAAGAGATTATCAGCCAATAGAATCTCTTGAGTGTCCATTAGGCACATGTAATTCAGAGAACAAGGTAGAAGGAGGAAATGGTATGATTACATACCTTGAAGGAGCTTATAACCTAATAAAGGATTTAGCACATAAACATATGAATAGGTAACATGAACACAAAATACATATTAATCTATTATTTTTTGTAGAATCTGTTATGGGAATCTTTGAGCTTGTGATAAATATTGTAATTTATGTTTGTAGAGTAGTTTCCAGTTTGCAGTGCCTTTTCATATATGTTAGGACATGAAACTTGCAAGGAAAGCCCCATTATCTCCAATTCACAAATGAAAAACTGGTGTTCAGAGGCTAAGGGACTTTCTCAAATGGCTTAAGTCATTATAGTGGCCTACAAGGCCTTCACAGCCTGCCACCCTTCCCCCCTCACCGCCTGTCCAAGCACGCATCTTTCTAACTCTTCCTTAGCCAACCTCACTGACCACCCTGCTTTGGTTTTAAAGTCTTTGTACTGAATGTTCCCATGGCCTGAATGCCCATCCACATACACACCCACGTCTAATTCACCCTCCTTCTCAAAGTCTTTGCCCAAATACAACCTTCTCATCGTCCAGTTGGCAGATTCTATTTTCTTGATCACACAAATTAAAATCCTAACTCACACATCCCAGTCCCCCTCATCCAGCTCTACTAATATCTTTTTCCCTTACCTATTAACGCCTTTCAACAAAGCATGTTATTTCTTTATTATGTTTCTTGTTTAGTGTGTGTCTCCCCAGCTAGAATGTGAGCTCTTCAAAGGGCAGGGATTTTCATTTACTCTGCTCACTGATGTACCTCAGGCTCCCAGAACAGCACCTGGTGCACAGTGGATGCTAAATAAGTGTCTGAATGCATAAACTGTTAGAACTACCTCCCTTCGTTACCTCGAGTCCGTATTTTCTCTGCCACAGGAAGGGTCGAGTCATGAACAGACTCAGTGGCCCTTGACTCATTCCATAAATGTTTATTGAGTTGTGGATGTGCCTCAGGCACCATCTGGGCCTCAGAGGTACGGAAATTAAACACGCTCCTTCCCCTGCTCCAGGGACATCATCTTCCATAGAGGAGATAAACAAACTAAACATAGCCGCTCAAGTCATAAGTGCTACGGAAGAGGTGAGAATGAAGTCAGGTAGGAGCGTGAAGGAAGCCGTTACCGCCCTGGGCAGGGTGAGAGGGCCAGCAGCGCAGGTGTTCGTGAGAGTGAACTGGAAAGCAGGGGCTGCCCAGTGGACAGGCCGGAGAATGGCTTCCCAGGCTGAGAGCAAGATGTGCAGAAAGGCCCCAAGTGGCATAGCGCATCAAGGGATCCCCATGGAGCTGGCTAGATGACTGGAGTGAGCGCAGGAGAGGAGGCAGCCGGAAAACAGGTGGTGGGCAGAGGCAGTGCCGGAGCTGAGACTTCCCCCAGTGCTTCCAGTGAGCCCCCAAAGGATGGCGGGCAGAGAGAGTACGTCCCCAATGTGGGACTTGGTCCCAAATGCTCCCTTTGTTAGGGATCTGCCACCGTGGTTTTATCTAGTCATTTCAATGCTATTATTTTTTAAATCTTGTTGGTGTTTTTGTGTCACCTCTTGAAATAAGGAGGGCTCTTCCTTTTCTTCATGGTTTTATTTATTTATTTATATTTTTGGAAACAGAACCATTGTAGATGGTTCAGGCCGTATCTATGGAAAGAATAAACAAGTGGGAAAATACACTGCTGTGCAGCCCACCCAGACCATCAGACAACTACTTACTGCTCAGGTGGGAAGCTGTTCTCACCCAGGTTTCAAGTGTACTCCTCCCCGCCTTTTTACTTCAATGGGATGGCCGCCTCCTTGTTCAAGTATTTTAAATTTGGTGGACACCATGGAAACCACTCACCCTCGTGCGGTTTTCCATGATTTTGTAGAATTTGGATCCTGTCTGTACCCACTCTCTTTTCTACATACTTAACTGTCTGAAGCGAAAGGACCAAGGAGAGCCTTTCCTTTGACCCCTTGACCCTTGTTTCCAGTTCTAACCCTTCCAGGCGTCTCAAACAAGTGTATTTCTGCTCTTGCTATAAAGCGGCGAGCCTCCGTGACCTTGAAATTTAGTATATCGTTTTGAAGCCTCAAACAAGTGGACATTCCAGTGGGGGGCAGGGAATGCACTTTCCAATGTTTTATTCGCCAACAGTTTCCCAGCCGTTCCTCTTGGTGCCTGTAGAAGGTGCATTCCTCATTCCACGGAGCCCTGAGATTAACTTGCATCAATAACTGTTCACATTTCTTTTGAAATATTTATGTGCTGATAAATATTTAGTGTGTGGCTCATCAAATGAACTGCAAGATCTTTACAACAAGGCAAATTTTTGGAAACTTAGAGATTGGCACTATGATAAATTCAAATTAAGAAAGACAATAAAACCTAGGACATAATTGCTTCATTTACCATGAACCCATCTTGCTAAGCACATAGTTTAAAAATTGTTTACTTGTTATGCCCCAGGGAATTCAAGTTTATAGATGATATATGATTTCTCCATGCTGTGAATCACGTTATAAAGGATGGGTAAATGTCACGGTTTTTTCCTATTGCTTCATTATTTCTCTTTATCTGGAAATTAATAAACTAAATTGCTATCGACTTGAGAATGCACTTAGTCTCCTTCAGCCTTTGCTTTATCATTTGTAAACAGCGTGATTGATTTAACCCCAGGGGCCAGCAAACTCTACAGCCTGCTGGCCAAATGGGGCTTGCAAGCTAAGAATGACTTTTATATTTTTAAATGGTTGGGGGGAAAATGTAAAATAGTAATAATATTTTGTGACACAGGGAAATTTTATGAACTTCAAATTTTAGTGTGCATACTGTAAATAAAGTTTTATTTACACCGCACTCATTCACACGTGTATCGTCTGGGACTGTTTTCCTGCTACGACGGCAGAGTTGAGCACTCGTGGCAGAAAGCCTGTGGAATGAGAGCATGAAATATCTGCTATCCGGTTGTCTACAGAAAAAGTTTGTCTACCCCGATGTCGTCTGCCTCTCGGGGTTGGGCTGGGGAGCGAATCTAAAGGTTCTAAAGATACAAAGTGCAGTTGAAGTGCATTACTCAGAGGGACTCTTTAGGAACAATTTTTCAGTCTAAACTAACTCTCTAAAAAGACTCACTTAACCAGCAAATGTAGTACCAGTTTCATCACTGTATTGAACAGTGTTTCTGGCTGACTTGGTCAACGGCCATGCTCAGAATGGGGATGATTCTCTCCTGCCCTGTTCACACGGGGCAACCTATGAGCCCCCAGGCTCATGTCAGACATTTCTTTGCTGTGAAACATTGCATGCTCTTCCCCAGAGCATCCTTGTCCTGATTCACAGCTACTTCCTTCTTTCAATCTAATGTTTCATATGCCTTCATATTTGAGGATTTTTTTTAAAAATGAGCACATTAGCCCTGGCTGGCGTAGCTCAGTGGATTGAGCACAGGCTGTGAACCAAAGCATTGCAGGTTCGATTCCCAGTCAGGGCACATGCTTGGGTTGCAGGCCATGACCCCCAGCATCCGCACATTGATGTTTCTCTCCCTCTCTCTCTCTCTCTCTCTCCCTCCCTTCCCTCTCTAAAAATAAATAAATAAAACCTTTTTAAAAATGAGCACATTAACTACATCAGGCTTTTACAGGCTGTTGTTACAGTCGCATCTCGTTTCTCTGCAGCATCTCACCTCTTTCTGAACTCTGATGACACTTGGCTCGTCCCTCTCTTATAGCACTTAGCACACTGTACCATGGGTTGTAGCTATTTCTGTCCACCTTTCACATTCTCTATCAGATGTGGGCCCTTGCCAAGCTCCTATGACTTTCTCTATCTCCTAAGGTGCCCAGAGTGGTGCTCTATATAAGCACATGTAAGAGACTACAGATATTTTTCAAACGAGTGGACGATTAGGAATATTCAGAATCTCAAAGTTTAGGCAACATAGGTCATCAGAAATCAGACAAGAATCTGGGAACCAGAAAATACCGAAAAACAGATCCAAGGGGGACCAAGTCAGAAGGCAGGACAAATAGCAAACACTCAGGGACCTGAGCACTGAGCCTCAGGGTGGGAAGGCTCCTGCATCCGGGAGTGGAACCTTGTCCCACAGCAGAGCCTTCCCGGACAGCCACAGGGAACCTGCAAGTCCCATCTGAGAGCTGTGAAGTCTGGGCTGGAGTGAAGAATGCAGGGCCCAGGATGGACATGAACCCTGAAAACTGTTTACTGGCTGCTTTAGACAGATGCGTGGTGCATCTAGGAACGGTTTCTCCACGAGGCAAATGTAGTTTGAGGATGGCAGAGGAGTTAGATTTTATTTTTATCTATTCTCAGTTTGAAAAAGGTTGTAGGGACATGGCACCTGGCAAAGGGAAGCTTGGTATATTATTTACTTCAAACAAATGAATGAAAAACCTTGGTTTGTCAAGTAGAAGCTTTCATCTGCAGAAATCACAGAATCTGCTTTGCAAGGTGTTTTCCAAAATCATGCCGATACTCATCTGGTCGTGAAATCCCTGTAAAACATCCTCCCGAGTGTTCGTCCGACTCTGCTTGAGATCTTCCAGGGAATGCACTGGGTTCCGAAGGAGCCAAATAGCACTTGGCTTAGTTTTCCTTTTTTCAAGATTGTTCCTTCTATTGGGCTGACATCGGCCTTCCCGAGACTTCCATGTGCTGGCCCTAGTTCTTTGCCTTGAGATCCGTGGAGCAGGGCTGATCTGTCCTCTACTTGTGAGACGTTTGAAGAGCTGAAGGCAGCTGCTCTGTCCTCCTCTCCAGTCTTCTCTTTCGGCTTAACAAGCCCCGATACCTTCAGCTGGACACCCATTGCCGTTGCTCCTTTTCATAACATCCTGGCTCATCATCCTTGACCGCACATCTTCATTGTCTAGATCCCCCTTTAAATGTTATATCCACTTCATGCTGCTCCATTCTGAGGCGGCCCTGACGTGTGTTATCTTATCTAATGTTGAACTTCGCTCGCTGGATATGCCATTTACTGGTGGCTCTGTGTCTGTCTCTTTCTAATAGAATCTGGCAAGGCAAGCTATAGGTACCTGTGTGCTAAATGTCCTGACATTCTGAATACTCAATCAGTTTGGTAGACTGAGCTGCTAAGCTAGTGCTGTTAATTTAAAAATCTGGCTGGTGAAAAACAAAGAAAGTGACTGATGTACCATCAGGGACTGGCAACCTCTGAACTTTGCAGTCAGCAGATAAGCTTAGTTATATGAGAGAATGTCAACCACGCGCTGGAGTGACATGTTGCCTGTAGAGTAAGGAAGACACTTTGCAGGTTCCCAGTCACAGCTGAGGCTAGAAGTCTCTGCAGTCTTGAATTATCAAGTTCCTTGACATTTCCCAGCAGAGACTGTTATGTTTTAAATGGGTTCTCTTGAGAGCTCCAGGCAACTCTTGTTCATGTCTGTAAGTCCTGGTTTGGGGACTGAACCACAAACTTCCTTCCTGTCTTGTGTAGCCCCTCCCCTCATGGTCGTGCCATTGGCACTGCCGTTTCCCCAGGACTCCCACAGAGCAGGAAGAGGGCTCTTGTCCTCTGCAATGGTGCCTTTGTCCCAACAGAGGTGGGCGATGTCACGTTAAATTGGGCAGGTGGAATCTTTAAAAAAATCAAATAACAAAAAAGTCATTTTTCTTCCAGAAATTTCCAAACACATGCAAAAGTAAACAGAATAAAATAGTGAACTCCAATGTACCTGTCACCCAGCTTCAATTATTATCAATTCATCGCCAATCTTGGTTCATTGATACCTCTACCGACTGCCCCATCCCTGCCTTATATTTCCTTTTGAAGCAAATCCCAGACATTTTAAAGTGAGATCCTTTTAGCTAGTACGTACCTGTTTCTCTGTCCATATGATTGACACTTCCAGGCTGGATCTTTCTCCTCCCCAGCTCATGCTTGTTTGCTTGACAGTTTGGGTTGCAGATGAAGCTGGTATAGGGACAATGTCTAATTTCCATCTTCGAGCGATATAATAATGCCTTCACGCCAGTCAACAGTGGGTGGCACTTTGGCATTGGCATTGCCTTTAATGTAAGGGACTCTCGGCCTTTCCCATCCTTCTCAGGTCATGTGGGAGCTCTGAGGCTCCCCACCATAGTGGCCACCACTGGACACGATGGACCATTGGTGTCCAGCCAATTCTTCCCCCAGCTTCCAACATTCAACTCTTCATCCCCTGTCATTCAAAGCCACAAATGTTGGATCAGAAGCTTTCCCTACATCCATGGTTCCCAACCTGGGGGATCTGACAACCAGGGTTTCTCACCAATCAGAAGAAGGGTCTGGAAACTGTTTCCAGTATTTCTAAGGGCCTGCCTTCACCCTCAGGATGGCACAGGCTAGGGAGGGGTCAAGTTTCTGGGCTTTCGCCTGTATACCAGTTTGGTGTGAGGTAAGCTCACACAGATCCGGAGTCCTGCTTGTCTTTGATAGACCAAACAAAAGGAAAACAAATGAACATTTCCCTCTGTTTCTTCACAAAAGGAGGAAAATAAATGAATTTTGCTTGGTGACAAGGTTGGCTCCTGCAGTTGCGTTAGAATCCTGGACTTCTGTTTGGCCTGACTTTAACCTCCGTAGAAAATTAAAAGAAAATCCTTCTTATCAGGCCCTTAATCCTTCCCTGGTGCTGTTTTAAATCAACTTCTCAAAGTGTATTGTTACGGTGCAGTTCTGTGATCATTTGCATTTAAATGTGAATAAAGAACTCCCTGCTGAACCCTTTGGGGAATGCTGAGACCCACTATCCTAGTTTGTCCGGCGCATCCTGTGGCTCTGAATATTCATAAAACCAGCTGGGATGACTTCTCCACAGGGAATTTTCCATTCCCAGCTGCACTTGTTTTTATTAAGGCTGGTTCTCCATGTTTCATTTGTGATTGTATGGCGGCTCTTAACTGTGGGTGGGAGAGAAATGGTGGGGAGCTGGTAAGGACAGTCTTGGAGTGAGCCGTCCCCCCATCGTGGCCATGGCATGTTTTAATGTTGTTTTCAGGCATTGATCCCCTTAATTTGCTTCTATTCCCCTCAATACAACCCACAGTGATTTACGCCACACCTCTCTTTTAGATGCAAATTGTTTATTTCAGTCTACTGTGATAAAAAAAAAAACACTTTTTTTTTGAAGAAATATGCATAAAGATACCGTGTTTGAAAAGGCTGGGAAAGGGAAAGAGAGTAAGACATGATGTTGCTTATGAGGAATCATTTCATTGTATGAAAATAGCTTTGGAGTAAAGTTTGGACTTTAGGAATTAAAGGGATGTGGAAGAAAAGAGAAAACCCAACTTGTCAATTAGGTGATCTCTCAGGGTCCCTTCCCCTCCCCTTTCCCCAGGCTTGAGCTAGCCCCCGGGGGCTTATGGCCAGAGGCTTCTGTGGGGGCTGAAACCATAGACACTCTCCCTGCCTTGGAGTGAGCAGCAGCCGTGGCCAGGCATCCCTGACATCAAAGAATTTTTCTGGGCCTGTGCTGTGACCAGTTCTGTTCATCCTCTTCAATAAATAGTCAGTATCCACTAACACACGAGCGAACATTCATTGAGCACCTACTTTGTGCCAGGCACTGTTTTAAGTGCCCTCCTTGCCATGCCTCACTTAACTTTCACAACAATCCTATCAGCAGTCTCATTACGCTAAGGATCACAGAGGTGGGGTAAACTAGTGTCAAGCCACACAACAGGGGCAGTGGGCAGAAATGTGGACCCACAAGCTCTGACTCTGGAGGTCACTGTTTTAACTCCTGCAAGAGGTTGCCTTGGCCCTGTGGGTCCCTCAGCTCCGTGTTAGGGACTGTGGGTTTGTGTGCTGAGAGACCCGCATTGCTCCGGGGATCCTGCCCAAGGCAGCCAAGTGTGGAGGCGCCAAAGGGCTCTGCCAACCACCAGAGAGACCTTGGACACGTCCAGAGGACAGAGGAGCAACAGGAGGGGCTCAGACCAAAACCAGGAGCCACTGGAGGAAAACAGAAGACTGGGAGCTGATCGGGAAGGGTCCTGGGTGATGGCTGTGAAGTAGCCACATTCACCTTTCTGCCAACTTAAAGGCACAGAGTCAGCATGGAGAGGCATAAATATAAAATTCTCTCCCTTCTTTTGCATTGTAGTTGGCAAGAGTGTCTACAGATAATTATTCAATAACTTCCTCCCCTCACACACCATAAAATAAGTATAATAATACCTACCTTGTTGGGCTGTTGTGAGGATTAAATGAAATAATGTGAATATATTACAACATCACCTTTGACAGCCTGGCTCTCCCCTTGGGGCCCAGGGCCTTATCGCTGCCCTTGCAGAATCACAGATCCAGTCCCTAAGTCTAAATGATGTCGATTGCACCAAATGTTTTATAAAGAGATAGTGAGGGTTACAGGGCTGATCACCAACCATTTCCAAAGTGCCCCACTCAACTCTAGGGAGAGGGAGTTTGGTTCTTCCCCTTAAGGCAGCAGGTTCATTTCTCTTCTATCAACTGCCTCTCACCTCCCCGCGTCCTTTCCATGACATGCCCTGTGGCCCTCGGGCTGCTGCCCTTAGCTTCCGTGCCCCAGCTGCCCCTCCATCACCTTCCCACCTCCTTAAACCCCTTGGCCCGCCCACCCCACTCAACAAGCAGAAACCGCCCCTGCTGGTCAGACTCTGCCCAGCTGTGGTTCCCCAAGCGTGGGGATACATGTGGCCACATATATCGAGGTCACAGTCCATCTTGTCACATACAGTGTTTTTAGCATACTGTCTGGCCCACAGTAAGTGATGGGTAAATGGGGGTAATAGCAGTTGCCAGTGTCTGTCCCACAATGTCTTGCCCGGCCAGCATGCAGTCACCCTGGAGGTCTGTTTCCAGTGTCAGTGGGGGATTTGGGAAGTGGCTCGAAGGCAGAGGAGGGCAGATGATTGCCAACCAGAGAGGCTGTGAGCAGGCTGGGGTCTCAGGAAGGCCTGAGCATGTGGACATTAGGACAAGCATCCAGAAGTCCCCAGAGGGGTGGCCTCCTGTCCAGGACAATTGCTCCTTTTAGTCATTGCCGGTGACTTAACCGTCAGTGAGATCAGAGTGACTGGCAAAGACATGCTGCCCATTCCTGCTGGACAGAGCACCCTGTTTAGATGGGAGCCCTTGGTGCGTCCTACAGCGTGAGGCTGGAGTAAACTGTGCCCCCAATCACCCTGCAGCAGGGTCAGCTTTTGCTGTTGCTGGAACGATTTAGGACAACAGTCAGGTGACTGCTCATTCTCTTCGAGGGCTGGCAAGAGAACCACGGTGTTGGGCCAGATTTTTGCGCCTGTTCTCACACCATTGCCCACTGGAACAAATGATGACACAGGGTAAAAAGATTCCACAGAATGGAAAATAATCAGATTTGCAGTTGGAAGAGACTTCAGAGGACATTTAGCTACTTATTGGATGCTTCTCAGGACAGAGAGCTCATTTCCAGTCTGTTTCATTGCTGGACAGCTTCGTTTGTTAGAAAGCTCTTTGTCACGAGCGAAGTCTGTGTTCTTGTAACTTTGGGCTCTTCGTCCTACTGCTCTCTTCTGAAAATGTCCGCTGGGCTTTCTTATCATCCCCACTCCCTAGCATCTCAACTGGGAACCTTGAACTTATTTGTTCTTCAGATGTACAGTAATGCATCTTAGACTGTCTCCACCCAAGACTTTGAAGCCCTGTCCCCCCACGGCTGGAGGAAGGGTTGGTGGGCGACACGTTAACAAGTTATAACTGGACACCGCTAACACGACTCCTCTGTTCTTTTCCCCATCAGTCTCTGTCCCCACCCCTTTCACAGTGCCGTCACCCCCTCACGTGTATTAGGGGACGCTTCTTTGCTTATCAACATCTCTTCTCTAAGAATGTAGACTCCATAAGAGCATAACCTTGTCCTGGTTTGGGTTATCCCTTCCTGTTGTGCCAAGTGCTTAGAACAATGCTGCAACGTAGGAAGTCCTTGACTGATATTTGTTGAATAAATTAAGAGCCAAAGTAGGAGGGTGAAGGTTCCAGATCCTTTGTATTCCTCTGACGGCTCCAGAGAAGGACACCCGGTTTCTTTGAAGGCCAACCAGTATGGAAGCACTGGCTCTAATCCTGGACCCAGGGGACTTGCGTTCATCACAATTTTGGACTCACTGTCTCGGGCACGAGTATGCTGGAAGGGGCTCATCTTTCTCATCTACAAAATAGGATCGACATTCTTTGCCTTATTCAATTTCAGAGTTGTCCTGGGGATGACATACAACCGTATGGGAGAAAGAATTCTGTAAGCCAGAAAGTACCGTATAAATATAAAAGTTATTACTATATGATGATGATTGAGATTATATAATCTTGATATAGTAAAAGTATATTTAGCCTGAGAATGAATTTATGTTCCACTTGAGATGAGTTCATTTCTGGAGCATGTGATTTCCGGAGATGCTCTCTATTTGTTTGCTTACCACCACCACCACCACTGCTGCCGCCACCACCAGGACTTATTTAAGGGCCTACTATGTGTAGGCATTAGTCCAGCTGCTGTAGGTACATCAAAGAACAAAACAGACAGTAACCCCCTCCTTCATGGCACTTAGAGTCTGGAGGAATCAGAAAGACAATGAACAAATAAATACCAAAGAGAATAATAGAGCAAACGAGGAGCAGGATAAAAGAGTAGGGGGGACAGGGAGTGGGGTTGCAGCTCTAAGGGGCATTCAGGGGATACCTCACTAGATGGCGACAAGTGGTGCAAAGACTTGAAGGAGGTGAGGGATGTAGCCCCATGGATGCTGGGAGGCGAGCACTCCGGGCAGAGGGAACAGAGAGTGCAAAGGCCCTGAGATGAGTACTTCCCTCAAATGCCCAAGTGAAAAATAAGTAGACCAGTGTGTCTAGAGTGGAGCAGCTAGTGGAGGCAGGTAAGGCTAGAGAGCCACTGGATGGCCAGATGGGGTGGGCCACACAGGACATTGTCAGGCCTTTGCTTTGCCTGCCAGGGAGAGAGGGATCCATCTGAAGGGCTTAAGGAGAAGTGTTACACAATCTGAGTTCCATTGACTTAGGTGACTGCAGTGAGGAGACCGGACCATCAGGGCTGAGCTAGAGGAGGAATGATGGTAGTGTGGACCAGGGAGTTAGAGGCAGGAAGAAGTGATAGGATTCTAGATCGATTTTATAGGAAGAGCCAATAGGATCTGTTGACAATCTGCTTTGGCGAGAAAGAAAAAGGAATGGAGGGTGAGCCCAGGTTTTTGGCTTGCCCACCACTGGAAGAATGGAATTGACATTGATTGATGTGGGATGACTGTGGGAAGGGTAGGCGTGGGAGGGAATAGCAGGAGCTCAGTCTTGGACATGTTACTTCTGAGCTGGAGATTAGACATTCCAGTGGAGATGTTGAGTCAGCATATGCCAGCATGAGCCAAGAATAGAAATAAAGAAAGAACCTGGGGAGTCATCAGCATAGAGTTGATATTCAAAGCCACGAGACTGGCTGAGACTACAGAGGGAAAGAGTATCGACAGAGCAGGGGTCAAGGACAGAGTCCTGTGACACTGCAGCATTTAGGGACTGGGGAGATGGGGGAGAGACAGCAACCTTGACCGTGAACGAGGAGTCAGGGAGGCAGAGGAAAAGCAGGAGCTTGTGACAACCTGGAAATCAAGTGAAGCTGGTCCTTCAGTGGTGCAAGATCAACACGTGAAACGTCGTTGAGAGGCCAGCCAAGATGAGCACAGAGAGCTGACTGCTGGTGTCTCAAAGCAAAGGCCACTGAGGACGCTGGCAAGGGCAGATTCGCTGGCGTGGTGGGGGCAGAAACTGGACCCGAGTGAGCATAAGAAGGGAAGAGGAGTGTGGCGGGGGAGAGCAAATTTGAGTGCTGTTTTGAGAACTGTTACTCTATGAGGAGCAGAGAAAGGCCCCATATGGCTGGACGTGGGTCAAGAGCTGGTCCTTGTTTTTTTGTTTATTATTTTTTAAGTGGGAAAAATAACATCATGTGTGTATACTAATGGGAATCACCAATGGATATGGAAAAGCAAATATGCAAGAAAGAAAGGAGAGAAATCGTGGAAGAATCTTGAATAGGGGAGAGGGATTGGGTCAAGGCAGAAATGGAGAATTCAGCCTTGCCTGGGAGCACCAAAAATTCACCCACAGTAATAGAAGGGAAAGTGAGAATATGGAATCGCATGGGGTTAGGCAGATAGACATGCTGGTGGTAGTGTGCACCGATTCTCTCCCCCGAGTTTCTATTCTCTCAGTGATACGGGGAGGATGGTGAGGGTGAGGATGGGGGGAACGGGTGCCGGGGATCCGAGAGAGAAGAAAACACGCCAAAGGCGCAGGAACAGAACCGAGGTGAGCGGTGGTGGGGGTGGCTCTCTGAGGGCACTGTACTCACATGGTCGCACTTCTGTGCTGACCTGTGCTGCAGAATATCAGGTGTCCCTCCTCCAAGATTTCTGGGTCAGGTCATTGTCAATTTCCAGGCATCAGTTTTGAAATTAAATCTCACTTGTACATTAGTCAAGCGACTCCGGGCCGTGGGAGCTGTCAGAACTGCCACCATCTCCTCCAACCCTGACCTTCTGTGTGCTGACCCACGCTGACCTTCCTTTCACAGCATCGCGTGGTGAACTTCTCCTTCACAGCGCTAGTTAGGGAGTCCATCCCGGCCTGGGTGAGGACTGCTGTATTTGTTTTGTTTTGGATAAGTGTGCTATCTTTTACATTTCTCCCTGCCAGGCATTCCTAGCCGGCGTTATTTTATCTTTTTAAAATTTCCAAGCACTCCTTCCAATCACTACCTTTTAGGTGGCAGCCAAGAGCCTTCAATTTTGGTTTTAAGTATAATTTGTATCGCTGCCATTCAAATCAAGCAGCGAACAAGTCTTTGTGAGGAATGACGGTGCACCAGCTGGCAATCACAGCGTGCCGAGATGGCTCCTAGGTGTTTGACACTCTACCCGTGAAGCCGGCGGGGTGCCATCTCCCGCCCAGCCACCTTGCAATAAGGAAACTGAGGACTGAGGGAGTGGTGACAGGAGTGGAGGGGGAACGGAACCCGATGTTGGTACGTGACATTTTCTCACTATCAACTCTAAAGCGTGTTCCTTCTGGTGGTTCAGACCAGCCCATCTCCCTTCCCGTGCTGGCTGGCGGGCGCCATGCGCATTCCTGGGCAGCTGCTCCTACACCGATGGGCAGGCAGCTCAGCCTCGTCAGTTGGCTCTGACGGAGAAGCAGCACACACGAGGAAAGCAGCAGTGTCCCCAACCTCCCCGCACCCCGGCTGCCCTCAGGAGCCGCCCTGTGCCATCCCTGCCTTCCAGGTCCCTGGGACCACAGAAACCACGTTCCCAGTGGCAAAGTGCTCCAATTGCACTATTCTGGAAAACCTCAGTTCTCCTCGGTTCATGGGCTCTTGGGGGTAGTTGGGAGTTTACTCCAAGAAAAAAAGAGAAGTAACATTTTCTTTAAGACCTACTGTGCACCAAGTGCTTTTGTCAATGATGTCCCATTTAATTCTCAAAACAGCCCTGCCAAGTCCGTTTTACCTCCACGTTTCCAAGAGGAGAAGGTCCAGGTGGTAAAGAGGTTATGTAATTTGACTGAGGTCCTGCCATTATAAAATAGGAAAACGTGGATTCAAAATCTTTTGTGTGTAAGAGAAATGAAAAAGAGTCATAAAAGAGAAAATGTATTTTCTCATACCCATGTTTCCTTCTGAAACAATGGCTCCCAAGGGCGGGTCCTTTGCTCAATAGGGACCGTGGATGTGAGGAGGTAAGCCAGGGACTGTACATTGCTCAGGGCCACGGGGGAGATGCCTAGAGATCCAGGAGGCAGAACAGTTGGGGGCCTGCAGTGCTGGAGGAGGGGGCTGCATGGGAGGGTAGAGAAGTGACCAGCTGGTGGGCCAGGGGCCCACGGTGGAGAGAGATGCTCAGTGGAGATCTGGGAAGGAGCAACGTGCTGTGTGGCCTGTGCGAGGTGGCTTCTCTCCATCTTCCCAGCCCCGCCAGCAAAACCCTCTCTTCTTGTGCTTCAAGGCCTGAGCCTGCTTTCAGGGGGGTGCCGTAGCCCCGACACCCTCACTTGGGCCCAACTGAAGGGGAAAGGCTGCCCGCCAGGGTCTGGCGAGCGTTTTCAAAGACCGTTCTTTTTCACACAGTCACTTCATGAATATTTACTGGCTGCTTCCTCTGACAGGCATTGTTCGACGGTGCCAGAAATGCAGCGATAAACAGAAATGAAGTCTCTGCCCATATGTAGCTTATATGCCAGCTGGGGGACACAGACAATCAAAAACCTAACAAAAAGAGTTATAAAGGGGAAAAAGATACAACAGAGAATTATATTTAAAGTGTTGGTAGGACTCTCCCTAAAATATCTTTAATGCGTGTCTGCATTAATCAAAAAGAGCCCACGGAGCTGAGAACTAATGGTTTACGATGTTTGATTAGTTGGCACGTGTGCGAAGTCCAGGTCTAGATACTGTAGTACGTGAACTGAACAATGACCTCCGAGGAGCGTCTGGTTATTAGTCATTTAAAAAGTGATGTGATACCTAAAATGCTATGAACCTTCCAAGGCAGTGGGCAGGAGTGCATCTCTTTAGGATGTGAACGTTGGTCCTGAGTGGGGAAAAAGCAGTCCAGGTGGACTCCACCCCGTGCCCTCAGGTTGCTATGTCCCTTCCCACCTGATGTCTGAGCCGTGCCTCCCCCGCCTAAGCGTGAGTGTCTCCGTGTCGCTCCGTTTACCGGCCCGTCTCCTTGCTCACAGCCGGTCTCTTTTTCTCTCGTGGGAAAGCATAATGTTAGGGCCTGGTTTCTCATCTCTGCCACCTATACCTGTCCCCCTGGACACCTTGAGTAAGACGCTTAAACTGGGCTGTAGCTTTCTTATCTCTAACTGTGGATACCATTGTGCCTGCTTCATGGGGTTCTTGTGAAGATCACATGAGTTAATTTATGTAAAGTAATTAGAAGAGTGCCCGGCACATTGCGAATTTTGAGTTAGAGCCAGCAGTTAGTATTCTGGTGTCATCTAAGTATTTATTATTATTATTATTATTATTATTATTATTATTAGGAACGACTGCACTCATTCTCAAGACCACCTGTGCTGAGAATCGACTTCCCACCCGCACCTGAGCAGAAAGGCTGTCCCTACGGAGCCCTTGGCCCTTGACTTTGGGTTCACAAAAAAGACACCTACTTTCACCCGAGACACAGGGAACAACAGTGCAGCAGGGGTTGAGATGGGCCTCAGAAATGGGGAACGATGCAGACATTGGAAATGGCAGGAGCATAAGGGGGAAGCGGGGCGCTGGGGGCCAGCACTGGCTTGCGGGAGGTTGATCTGCCCAAACAATGGGAACAGGAGGTTAAGGCCACAGGTGTGGAAACATGGCAGTCCATTGACAAATTGTGGAGGCAGGTCAATGTTAAGGTTGCTGGTGTTGGACTTTATAGACCAATGGGGACCGACCGTGTGTGGATTTTAGGGATCCAGATTTGTTCTCTGCTGTCATATAGCTGGAACGGTGTGAGGGCTGTTTACCCTGATAATAAATGACCGAAGGCTAGTGGAATTTCTTGAGTTACCCAATTTTTGTACTAGTGGTATCTCTATTAGATATTCCGCAAGGATTGGGCAAGAAAATCTAAGTTAATTATGTACAGTATGTATTCCAAACCAGGTTATTCCATATTTTTTCAATAAGAAGATACAAAAAATAGATAGGGATCTTCCATTTCACACACACACACACACACACACACACACATACATACATATCACATATATACATGTATGTGTATATATATGCATATAAACTTTTAGGGCTATGATGCCATTTAAAATAGCATGCAATTTATGTATATAATTTACTCTTGAAGATTTCAACTTATATACTCTACAAAATACTATATTAATTTGTAAATATTGCCTTTCTTCATGTTTCATCAGTTTTATTCAAATTTCTCACAGGCATTTTCAACGTCAATGTCTCCGTCATTACTGAAGTGCATTTTTGAGTCATCTAATAGTTTTCCAGAGCACAGTATATTCACATTAGCCTAAGTTGTTTGACACAAAGCCCTTTTTGTGTCTGTGTATAATAAAATTTTATTGCAAACTGCAAGCATCCATCCACATAATGCAAGCATCATTTTGATTTTTCATTTTCCTGCAGCTAGCTATTTATTATCTTCAAAATAACGTCGCACTTGATGGCTATTTTTATTGTTAAAGAATTTTTAATTTTGTGAAAAATACTGACACAATAATGTCAAGTGTAAAAGGCAGGCTACATAATTATATAAATATAGTATTGCCTCAGCTATGAAGAAATAATATTCAAAACAACTGCATTGCTTTTAAAAAGTGTTCTTTAAAAAGCTTGTATACAATCTCCAGCCCTTGCTATTGTGAGGTTACGTCCTAGGAATAATTATTACATTTGTGTTGAATTTCTTTGCCTCGCTTTTGGCCAATTTCATTGGATGTTTTCGAGAAGCACCAAAAGTTAGCACAGACGTTTTAGGTAAATAAAACTTCTCCCAACAGCACACTGCTGTTTAAAACAAAGTAACTGAAGGGCATGTCAGAATATTTTAGAGACTTTGCAAGAATGGCCCTTTCTTTCCTGAGGGGTATTTTTGGACACATCATGTTTAGATATATGTGGTCTCGTCTCCCCCATTGATGACGTCTGGTTTTGTCATTCCTTTGCTCACACCCTGGGTTTTTTTTCTAGCTGAGCACAGTTTTGCTGAAAAGATAGTCCTTTAGGTAACAACACGCTACAGTAGAGTTAGACCAACAAACCGAAAAGGAACACCAAAGATTTTCATTCCTTAGCATAGGCCCTCCAGTAGGCAGCTGGTAGGGCCCTTCCTCCCCAGAGCTTCCCTGGCATAGTGGCTCGGTGCCTTCCTGTGCTCTCAGCATCCAGCACTCACCCCTCGGGGCCCCCACGGATTGGCCTCCAGTGCAGCCGTTACTCTAACTAGACACCAGGGTGTCTCAGGGGCAGAGGCTGTCCCGTTCGCTACCTCAGTCCCTGACACAATGCCTTTATGAATGAATGGACGGAGAAGTGCCACCCATTCTCCTGTGATAAGGAATCACTCCAATATCTTAGCAAGCCGGTACACATTTCAAACGATGCCATATGCAGACTCCAGTGTTTGTTGATTCTAACTATGTACACACATCGAGACAGTCCCCATCTGTCGCCTGAATGTATGGGTGGCCGAATCTCATACAAGAGGTGATGAAAGGAGCCTACAGCTACAGTGTGGAGGCTTTTCTGGGGGAAAGGAAAATCCAGGCTCAGTCTGTTTCTTTTCTTTTCTTTTTTTGAAGATTATATTTATTTATTTTTAGAGAGAGAGGAAGAGAGGGAGAAAGAGAGGGAGAGAAACATCAGTGTGCAAGAGATACATCGATCCCTTGCCTCTCACATGCCCCCACCCAGGGAAGGACGGCCCAAAACTCAGGCATATGTCCTGACTGGGAATCGAACCAGCGACCCTGCAGTTCACAAGCCGGCACTCAATCCACTGAACCACACCAGCCAGGGAGCTCTGTTTCTTTATGTCACATGACTTTGGTTTTGTGATGGTCCCAGGCCACACCCCTGCCCTCACAGAATATGTGCCAGCTCAGCATATCTGCAGACTGGTAATCTGCGTTGAGTTTATTTTATCTCCACTAGATCTTTGCCCACCTCCTTCCAAGGGTGTCTTCCATAGGTGTACCTTTAGGTTTGGGTAGCTGCTGAATGGTTTCCCAGGAATCTCAGACATCTGTGGGTTGTTGGCCATTGCCTCAGCCAACCTCACCCACCCTCAACAGCTCACAGTTCCCACATGCACAGGCACACTTACACACGTATATACATATACCTGTGGGCATTGATTTCATAATACTTTTTGTTGCATCTCTTCCGTATCTTGCAGTGGTCCTGGCCACAGTTTATGTACAACACCCCACCCCACACTCTGCTCCGTCACGCCTGGTGACTGATGGCACTAACCACACCACACATGCTGGCACACCAGGCATCTCCAATGCCTTCCTTTGCGTTTGTGTGATTCTCTCAGCCAGGAATATCAGAGCCTCCTGCCTCTAGGTGGTGAGAGACACTTGCTGGGCGGGGAATCATTACAGGGTCCAGAACAACCGGCTTTAGGGCAGAGTGGCACAGAGCCTGGAATCAGGGGCCTGGTTTGAATCTCGGTTCTGCCATTCACCAGCTATGAGATCTGGAGCAAGACTTGTTGCCTCTGTGCCTCAATTCTCTCGTCTGTTAAATGGGTGTATAATAGCTCCTCCTCATAGGAATTCTGTAAGGAGCAATGAGTTAAAACATGTGATGTGCTTACAACAGTGCCTCACACAGAGTAACTGTTATTTTAAGTAGTCATTATCATTTTACTTATCGTCAAGGGAGGTATTATTATTAGGTATGCTGTGGGCTCTGGTTAGCTGCAGGGACCTGAACGCCAAGGCCAGCCCTCATTGGGTTTCCTCCCCACTTCACCTTCTCTGCCCTTATCGCCATCCCTGCTCCGGCAAAGTAGGGCTTAGTTTGGGGTTGGTAACTGGTACTTTCTCTACTTGCAGAGGCTGGGAGAGAGAAGAGCCCAGGTCTGTCAATCTGTGACCAGGAACAGGAATGATGGAGCTGCCTATCCCTTGGGTCATCTGCATAATCAATCTCTCTCTCACTCATCCTCACAATGCATCCTTTTACCCTTCTGAGAGAGTTCCCATCACAGGGCATCGCATTTCATCGCTCTCTTTCTCCTAGTGGTTGGCCAGGCTCCTCCTGATCTCTCCCCTGGACCGTAGAAGAAGCCTCCAGTCCCAGCACCCTCCCCCCGCTCCGCCGTCCGCACGCTGCTTCCAGATCCATCTTTCTAATTACGTTTCTCCTCTGCTGAGAACCTTGATGGCTCCCTCTGGCCTGCACGGCAGTGTAAGGGGACAGCCCTTGGCTTTTCGGAACCTCCCGCAACAGGACCAGAGGCTCCTTTCCCCGTATTTCTCTCCTGCTCACCTGCTTTAGCCAAACCGACCTTTATCTCCTGCTTCATTCTTTTACTTGTGACATTTCCTTTTGCAAATGAGCTCTCCTGCTACTCTGTCAAATTTCCATCTTTAAGTATAAGGCGAGATATTACTTTTAAAAATGGGAGTTTTCCACCAAGATCCCTGTGCCCCACGGCACTACCAGTCTGAATTTTTCACCCTCTCATGTTCCCCTAGTAACCTGTTTACATCTCCTTGATGATGTATAGCACAGACTGCCTTGCAATACTTCTTTTGAACGTTGCTCATGTCAAAATGGCTTTTAGAGGGCTAACAAAAATGACATGGCGACATTTGTCAAAACTCATTGAGCAGGTACATTTCAGATGGTTTTATTTTCTTGCGTGCGCATTGATTTTAAAAGACAAATACAGTAAGAGCCTAGCAGAATAAAATTAAACAGATAGGAAAATTGGGATGAAAGGACAATTCGGATGGGGAAATAAGTAAAGCCAGGGGTAAAGTTAGTATTAAAAATAGATGTCATGAATTTCCATGGGCTAAACATTTGCCTCGGAGCAAATTTCCCAGCAGCCAAAGGATGTAGAGAATTGTAACCAGAGAAATGGAGATTTTTCCTAGTTCCGAAACCAGAGTAGAACATCTCTCTCGTGGACCCTTATGAAATGAAGAGAACGCTGTGATTTAAAGGACGGCTTTCTTAACAGTAACCCTATATTAAAACCAATAAGGGGTTTTATGGGGCTGTTTCTTACAACGTCTCTTAGTTCAAGTTGCTGGCAGAACATCAAAGTGCAGTTAAGCAAACAGTTCCATAAGGGACCAAAATAGTGCATGTAGTTCAAGTGCACGACTTTTTAATGGTTTGGCTAGATTAGGAAATAATGTTTAAAATGACTATAGAGCCCTGGCTGGTGTGGCTCAGTGGATTGAGTGCAGGCCTGCCAACCGAAGGGATGCCGGTTCGATTCCTGGGTGGGGCACATGCCTGGGTTGTGGGCCAGGTTCCTGCAACCCTTTCCCCCTCTCTTTACCCCTGATAATATTCCTGAGGCTGAAGTCCACTTTGCGTGAAATTGATATAGCTACTACAGCTTTCTTTTAGTTAGTATTTGCATGTTCATTTTGTCCCGTTCTCTTACTTTTCACCTATCTACGTTTTCATGTCAAAAGTGGGGTTCTTAAAGATAGTGTAGAATTGGGTCTTTTTTAAAAAAATTAATCTGACAATATGGGTTGTTTAACTGGTATGTCTGAATCATTCACGTTTAAAACGATTACTGATGGGGCTGGATTAAAACTTACTATCTTGCGCCCTGGCTGGTGTAGCTCAGTGGATTGAGCACAGGGCCTGTGAACCAAAGCATCGCCGGTTTGATTCCCAGTCAGGGCACATGCCTGGGTTGCAGGCCAGGTCCCCAGTAGGGGGTGTGCTAGAGGCAACCACACACTGATGTTTCACTCCCTCTCTTTCTTCCTCCCTCCCTTCCCCATCTCTCTAAAAATAAATTTTAAAAATGTTAAAAAAAACAACTTGCCATCTTGCTTCTTGATTTCTATTCATTCCAGTGGTTTTTGCTTATATTCTATTTTTCTGCCATCTCCGAGTTTAATTAAGATTCTTTTTGTGATTCTATTTTTATTTTTGTAGTGACTTACTATTTATATCAGTGATTATTTTAGGGCCTGTAATACACATTGAGAAACAATCTGAGTCTATTTTAAAATAATATTATGCTAAAAATAAATAAAATAATATACTACTTCAAGGGATATGTAAAGACCTTGTACAGTATATTCCTAATTTCGCCTTCTCATCCTTTGTGTCATGGTTGTTATATATATATATTTTTATGTATTTTACTTTACCTATGCTGAGAACGTATAACACATTATTACTCTTTTTGCTTTACACAGTCAGGGATCTTTTAGGGAAATTAAAAATAAGAAAAAATGATTTTTCCTCGTTCATTTCTTCACGTCGATTCAGTTTTCTCACCTGCGTTATACTGCTTCTGCCTGAAGGCTTTCTTTAATGTTCCCTGTGGAATGGATCCGTTAGTAGTACATTCCCTAAATTTTGTTTGTCTGAGAAAGTCTTTATTTCTCCCTCTCTTTTGAAAACTATTTCTGCTGGGTATAGAATTAAAGGTTGAAATACACACACACACACACGCACACACACACATTTTTTTTCTCTCTCAGCACTTTCAAAATAGCACTCCGTCTGCTTTAAATGGTTCTGACAATGAGTCCGCTGTAACTCCTGGCATTGTTCCCGCGGGCAATGTGTCTTTTCTGAGTGCCTGCAGATGTTACACTTCGAGCTTCTTGGATTTGTTGTAGTTTGGTGTCTTTCACTAATTTTGGAAAATTCCTGGTTGTTATTTTTTCAAATATTTCTTTTGCCTATTCTCTTTTCCCCCTTTTTTATGAATTTAAAACACACATGTTACATATAGTTGAGATTTTATTTCCTTATTTTTAGAGAGGGGAAGGGAGGGGGAGAGAGAGGGGGAGAAGCATCTGTGCGTGAGAGAAACATCAGTCAATTGCCTCTCGCATGCACCCCACCTGGGGACTGGGCCCACAGCCCAGACCTGTGCCCTGACTGGGAATTGAACCGGTTATCTTTTGCCTTGTGGGATGTCACCCAATCAGCTGAGCCACACTGGTCAGGGCAAAACACACATGTATTCCATACTGTGTCCTTAATATTGTCTCACATCTCTCAGATTCTCTTGTCTGTTGTTGTTTGTTTGCTTTGCTCTTTTGTGTTTCAGTTTTGATAATTTCTATTAATGTAGTTTTAAGTTCACTGATGTACTGATTGTTCCTTTACTTATGCCAAGTCTACTGCTCAGCCCACTGATATTCTTTATCTCTCCCTGTGTTTTTGAGGTCTGCTGTTTTCATTAGATTATTTCTTGCAGTTTTGAACTCTTGGATGAAATTATCTTTCATTGTTCGCTCTTTCCATTAGAGCTTTAACATATCAGTTGTTGTTATTTTAAATTCCTAATCTGATAGCTCCAACATCCGAATCATTTATGAATCTGATTCTAATGGTTGCTTTTTCCTTTCAGGATATGTTTTTATTTGCTTTTTTGTATGCTTTGTTCGTGTGTGTGTGTGTGTGTGTGTTTCTTGTAAAAAGCCAAACATGCACAATACAGTAGATAATGAAATCAGTTCTTACGTTTTTTTATGCTTGAAGATGAGCACACCTTGACTTTTGGTAGACCTTTAGTATTGGGGAGTTCATTATGTTAATCTAGGTAAAAGGTTGGCTGGGCCTGAAGCTTGTTGTTGCCATGGTTGCCTTTAGTGCACCAAGGCCTCACATGGCTCTAATGATAATTTGTGCTTATGGTGTGGACTGATTTTGCAAGAGGGTTTTTGTCAATGTCTGTCTTCTCCTTGACTTTGAATCTCCCTGCCTGGATGTGAGTCTCCGTTTGCACCGCTACCCAGAGAGAACCTGCCTCCTGCAGCTCCCCCAGCCGTGGTCCAGCATTATTCTTACTTGATGCTTGCTAGGCTGGAGGAGGTGGGTGTGGGGAGGGTCATTCTCTGGTGTTCTGCTTAGCCTCAGCTAAAGAGAGTCACTGTTAGTCTGGGACTCCAGGGTGTGGCTTTCTCGTGTGTTATCATCCCTTTCCCAAATGTGATGCTGTGATAAGCCTGCATTTCTCTCCCTCCGCCAGAGGTAGCGTTTTCCTTTTTTCTCCCCTCATTTCCTTAGCCCGACCTCAGTGAGTTTTCACCAGTGCCCTCAGACTTTTGTCCTGTGTCCCTCCTGCTGCATGTTTCCTTCCTCAGGCAAGAGGAGGAGGGGAGAGAAGGGGCGTTTCAGTAGGGGCTTTCGCTCCTCGGCCCAGCCAGCACCACCGGGGATTTCTCCCTGGTCTTTCCTCGAAGGCCTCGCTGGGGGCTCCTGGAGGGAGGTATCTGCACAGAGAGCCTCGTTATTGACAATCGACTGAGTAGTTCTTAAGCTTAAGGAGACGGCCCCTCTGCCTCAGCACAGAGGGGGCTGCGGGCCCCTGGAGACTGGGCCGTGGTATTTTTGGGGAAACATCTCCCACGGCTTGTCTTTACCCACCACACAGTCAGATGCATCTTCAAGGTCATCAAGTTCGATACGGAGGAACGGTGGAACTCGGGTTTGGATTTCACGGGACCGCAAAGTCAAAGCAAAAAAGTGATTGGGAGGATAAACATTAGGTTCTCCACTGTGTATGTTTCAGATCAAAAAGCACCAAATTTCCCCTCACATGATTTCAATATGAAAAGACATTTAATGCCTCCCCTGCCCAAAGTATAAAGGCATATGCTCTGGAAATAGTGAACAATCCTTTACTTGGAATAGATTTAACCCTTTGAAAAACTCAGTAGAGTGAACTTCATCCCCCCCGCCATGTTTATCATCACAACCCCTAGATGTCTGGCTGTGAACCAGCACAAACCTCGCTCAGCCTCGCTAGCGCCCGTGGGCTGCTGTGGGGCGCAGCTGCGGTGGGTGTGGTTCTGTCTTCTGTGTTTTTGTTGTGACTTCCTGGAGAGCAAGACCACGTCACAGTCACCTTTGCATTTTTCACTTGACCCTCATATGTGGTGCACTTCATAGGTGCTCAGCTAATAATACTAGTTAATATTTATTATTAAAATAATTATAATACTCTAACTATTACATGAACACATTAATTTTATCTGCATGGCTAGTGTGTGTGTGTGTGTGTGCGTGTGTGCATGTGACTAATAAATGTCAGCCAAATGGCACTGACACGCAGGCCTGCCCGTGCTGTCCAGCACCGACCGCTCAGGTTCTCTCCCGCTGCCCCCCTAAGCCCGCCTGGGAGGATGGGGTTCACTTCGTTCCCTTTCATCTTCGTGTCCTTTACTGAGTGCCCGCTCCGAGCAAGGGGTGTCTGTTTTGGATGCCATGGGACATAAAAGGGTACATTAAACAAGGGTTCTCCCCTTAGGTGGTTTATAATAATCACGTACGCAGGTATTTATACTACTAAGCAGAGTGTGATCACCCATCTAATGACTGCCGCGGGAACAGAGCAGCAAGTGTTCCTGGGCCCGTTCGCTCACAAATACTCTGAGCGGCTGCTGGGGTTTGCACTAAAAGTCGAAGGAGGGGAGTAAGCATGAGCTTTGCTTTGATGGATGGAAGTGAAGAGATAGTACTACCCGGGCGTAAAGAAATACCAGGCGTGCAGAGAGAGCACGCGGTTCAAGGAGCCCCGAGATGGGAACAGCTGTGTCTTCCTGGGGATGACGGAGTGGCAGGTGGCCAGAGAAGTGATTAGTGCTGACCTGGGGAAACCTGGGAAGGCTTCATACAGAAAGTGCCCTTGAGTTGTCCTGGAGGCTGGGTAGGACTTGGATGTGTGGGTGTGGGGGAGGGGAATTTGCCAACAGGGAACAGCCTGGGCAAAGGCATAGGGGAGGGATCAGGAAACAGAAAGTGATGGAGTGAAAGCAGAGAGCGGTGTGCAGGGAGGGGAGGGGAGGGGATGGGGGGCACATCTGACTGGGGAGGCAGGCCAGAGTCAGCCTGTGCTGGCGCAGAGCAGGTACTCAGTAAATACTTGTCCAGTGATTGGACAAGTACATGGCAGCATCAGACAAGGGGTATCATTATTTTGTTGATTCATTTTGGGGGGCTGATGCTGAAGAATTTTAAATAGGTGGTGTGATCGTGGTGTCTCTGCCATTCTCTGGAGGACAAAAGAGGACAACAGAGAGGCAAGGCCGACCCAGGGCAGGGACATGAATTAGGGAACCTGGGCAATTGTCTTCAGTGGCTTCCTGCTCCCAGTTCTGGAAGGTCAGGGGAAAACCAGGCTGGAATGCCTCCCTCTTCTGAAACTGCCGGTTGGCAATTGACAGCACTTTAAACGCAGGGTGTGTTTAACCACACGGGGGCAACAGCAACAGGCATCCTACTTTTAGGGAGGGGACTCTGCTCTCCTGACTGCATTTGTATCAAGGTGAGCTGGCTCCTCCGGAGGACCTGGGGAAGTGACACGGAGCTTGACGGTCAGCCCTGGAGATCTGAAGGATGGCGAAGCCTGTAGATGTTTGGGGCGTGACGACTCTCGTTCATCTTCCTAGAAGGAGGATGGAAACCCATCTGATGTTCCTCTCTTAGCACACCCCTCATTTACCCAATATTGACATCAACACACAATGAAATCACAGGATCCAGATTAAGCAAGTCTATTTTCCTTGTATGTGGGACCACACAGTTTGAAAATAAGAGAACAAATCAAATGCTCTGAAAGCAAAGCCAATGCAAATTAAGGTCTGGAGACATCTGCCAGCCTGTGAGCATTTGTTTTGCTTTCCTCTCCCCTTTAAATTAAACCAACACCGTCTTTGCAAAGCTCAGATGTGAATCACAGCCCCTTCAGGAATGAATGATTGTGACTCTGGCCTAGTTTAAACAGAGGACCCCCCCACCCCCACCAAGAGGGCGGAGAGAGGCTCTTTCCAGGGAGAAGGAGGCTCTTTCCAAGGGAGAAGGAGGCTGCGGCCTTGTGAGGGCAGGTGGCCGATGTGGAATTGCCTGGGGGAGGTTGCCTGGGGCCAGGGCAATGCAAACAGAGCCCTGAAATCCATCTTTGCTGTCGATGCCCTTTTAAAAAAATGTCATCGATGCTGCTTGTTAAAATTCCTAAATGGTAGCAGCTGACTGGTTAAGAGTGTGGGCTTAGTGGGGGTAGAACTGGTTCAGACCCTCCTCCCTAAACCCACGAGCTGAGGAAGCTCTACATAAGTTCTCTGAACTGTAGTTTCCATGCCTATAATTTGGGGACAATAACAGCTAATACCTGGAATACTGCATAAAGGTTTTATGAAATAACATATGAAATGGGTTTAGCAAAATGAAATGTAGTAGACACTTAACTAAAGGTAGTTCCTCCTTGTTATTAGTAAAGAGGAAAACCCAGCTACCTTACAACAGACGGCAGAGGCCTGAGGATAAGCCGACCCTTGCTGCGAACACTTGTTCTTTCCTCCATGACTCTGGAACCTCGTGGATGTTCTGAAGCTTTTCCCCCAGCAGTCATCACAGAAGAGGTCAAGGGGACCCGGCCCGATGCAGGCCTGTCCCAGGACAGGCAGCCTCCGACACATCCGTGCTCATTCCCTCTCCACGGGGTCCCTGGGGGGAGGAGAGGGGACGAGAATCTGGCGGTGCGTTCAGCCCATGTAAAGGGCCCCTTTGCAATCAGGCCCCACAGGTGGTACCTGCCGCACATGGAGAGTGCTCACTTTTAAACAGAGCCAGTCACTCTAACTGGCAATGTGGCCTGGCCTGCATCTGCCTGTCGAGGATTGCCAGGAAACCAGTTTGCAGAGCACAGTGGGGAGAACAGAGAAGCTAGTCTCGGTGGAGGGAATGGCCCGGGCCCCTCGCACTGACCTCAGTACCCAAGCGCTCTGGCCCAATAGCTCTGTTTACATACAGTCCGTCAGCTCCACGAATGGGACATCTCGGCCTGGACCCTACGGCCTCCCCGGGGGGCCTGTACCTTCCATGTGAACCCCATAGGTTGAAAGACATTTGTGCCCTCTGGTTCACAAAGGAGCATCATCCATGGAGGGTCTCTCCCCGCTCTAGAACACAGGGGATTAACCTTTGGTGTCCCTTCCTGTCCCCTTTCCTGGGCTGAGGTGCTCAGGTGGCATCAGGGCCACATTCTTTTTGGGGTCCTAGAGTGTCTTGTCCCTATGCCACCAGCGTCCCTTCAAACCCGGCTGTTCAGCTTGGTCTTTTTCCAGGACTCCTCTGCTAGGTTTTGACTTCCAAACTCTCCTTGGAAATGACCTAGTCGTTACATAGAAGGGAGGGGGCATTTTGCTGTTTGCTGAAACAAAACATTTGAAGGAGAGGAACAAGGAACCAGGCCATTCTGCTGTAGGTTCTGAACTTTTAGCCTCACTGAAGGTCTGTTTTATTTCGAAGAACAGGAAGAACCTGGAGCTCTCTCTGCTCTTCCACACCAGGGGCCCCCAGGCTGGTGCTACTTAATTCTCTGTGTTGAAGGCCAAGGCTTGTTCTCTGCCTCACTCTGAGTCCTGTCTTGGGTGCCTCACTGTCACTCCCTTGCTCAGTCTGCACCCCCACCACCCCAGCTTTGCCGTTCCCTTCTCTCCTTTGATTTTCTTCCCTGTCCTTCTGTAGGGGAGCTCATTTCTCTATGGTCTTTGGGTCTGCTTCTGCCATCTTTCTTTCTTTTTCTTTAAAGATTTATTTATTTATTTATTTATTATTTATTTATTTATTGACAGAGGGAAAGGGAGAGGGAAAGACGAAGAAAGAAACATCAATGTGTGGTTGCCTCTCGCACACCCCCTACTGGGAACCTGGCCCGCAACCCAGGCATGTGCCCTGACTGGGAATTGAACCGGAGACCCTTTGGTTCTCGGGCTGGCACTCAATCCGCTGAGCCACCCCATCCAGGGCTGCCATCCTTTTTTCTTTCTTTTTTGTGTTTGTGTCTTTCTGGTTTGCTCAATACCTCTCTCCTAACTTTTCTCACCAGCCAGCGCCCGCAGCCTAGTGCCCTGAGAAGCTGCCTGTGTTTCCGAGCCCTGACCCTTTTCAGCGTCCCCCTGGAGCTGCCCTGTGCTTGTCCAAGAAGCAGGCAGAGCATGCACACCCACCTTTTGTTTCAGGTGCACCGCAGTCACGTGCAGAGGAAAGAAGAAATTCGGGGAAAACAGCAGCTCCCCCTTTCCTGGCCCTCCGGCTGCCACAGACCCAGCAGAGCTCAGAAAACCCGAGTTTCAGTCCTTTTAAACTCCTTGAATTTATGGTTTCAGGAAGTTTGTCTCATGCTCCCAGTGGTGGCTGAAAACATCAACTAAACCCCCCACTCCTATTTTTTGGAGGGTGTGGGGCATCCACCCTGAAATATCTGTCCAGGTGGTTTGCTCTTCCTAAGCAGAAACATGTGCTAGGCACTGCGGCCAGCAGCTGGCATTCCCTCCCTCCCTTCCTCCCTCCCTCCCTCCCTCCCTCCCTCCCTCAGTGGGCATCTACCGAGCACCCCTCGTGTGCCCAGCTCACTGCGAGGTCTGGGGAGCCAGTGGAGAGCACACTGGGCCCTGCAGGGGCTGTCCGGCCTGCCTGCCGGCCAAGCGGGTAGAAATTCAGGCCGGGATCTGGTGTTTTACAGCATCGGTGTCGCTGTGAGCCTGCCAGCATCCCGTTGTTCTCGTTTTCCTGCCAATCCTTGAGATGCAAGAGGCAGCTCGTGCTTTCCTGGGCATTTGATTTCATTCCCTCAGGATTAGCAAGCCCTTCCCCTCCCCCACACCTCTTCCTCTTCCCCCATCCTCTGCGGCCAGCACACCTGGGAGCTGGGGCAGCCGAGGACTGGCCAGGCTCCAGCACGTTCATGGAGGTTTTTCGGTTTTCGTTTTAGGAGGGGGGAGGTGGAGAATGAAGGGGACAGGAGCTCACGATGATTGAGTTTCTGCTCTGCATCCGGCACTGTGCCCTGCGGTTTAACAAATTCGCTTCATTTAACCCTTATTCTCAGCACGTCAGTAAGGTAGATCGTATCATCCCCATGTTAATGAAGAAGAAATGGGAACCCAGAAAAGGTCAGACAAATTGCCCAGGAGCGGGCGGTTAGTACGTCTCAGAGCTGCGCCGGGACCCCACGTCTGTCTGAATCCAAAACTTGGGTTCTTGTCACTGCAGCCTCCCTGTGTGTGCGTGCGTCTGTCTGCCAGGATGTGCCGGGAGGGGATGAACCGAGTGGCACAGATCATCCCGGCGGCTGCTTCTCCTGCGCTGAGTCCTGGGCCCGAAGAGGGCCTTGCCGCCCTTCCGCTGTGGTCTGGGTCCAGCCGCGTGTCTAGGGTGCATGAGGCAGTGAGGAAATGAGGTGTCCATCTCTTCCTCAAAGGGACTTCCATTCTCTCTTCTGTTCCACGTCGCAGAAGACGTGGTCCCAGGTCTTCTGCTTGTGAGCTGGGTATGTACCTTGGGTACTCGCCTTGGGTAAGTTCCTTAAGCAGTCTGTGCGTGTTTCCTCTTCTTTAAAGAGGGCAATAATAGAAGGCCATGTTTTTAACTCATTGTATCAGGCAATAATAACAGTACTGTTCTCATGCATAGAGGAGTCGAATTCACAGACACAGAGAGTCGATTGGTGGTCGCCAGGGGCTGAGGGAAGGAGGGGTTGGTTTGTTTACAGGGACAGGGCTTCAGTTTGGGAAGATGAAAAAGTTCCGGGGGTGGATGGTGGTGATGGTTGCACAGCAGTGTGAATGCATTAATGCCACAGAACTTAACCATGGATGTTTACATTATGGATAGTTCACCACCATGATAAAAGAAAGAGTACCTTCCTCAAGGGTTTAGGGGAAATGATGTGCATTAAGCACTTAGAACAGAGCCCATAGTAAATTCTCCAGAAACGGGAGCTCTCCCATGCTCCAGCCCTCACCGTTTGCAGGGAGTCCCCGAAGCCCGGGCAGAGCTTTGTCGAGCGCACCTGTCACTTGGCTCAGGGGCGCTGTGAGAAGGGGTCTCAGAGCCAGCGCCGGGAGCAGTGCCCTGTGTGTGGCTGGGCAGCTGCCAGGACCGGGGCTGGTGACGGTGCATTTCAGTGGAAGAGCTCCCGCTGCCCACGTGGAGCACCAAGGTTATAAATGGGACACGGCTCGCTCAATTGCCCCATTTCGTACACTCACTCTGCGAGCTGCCGGCTCGGAGGTGCGGCTGGATTTGGTGGTTACGCCAGAACAAGAGAATTATGAGCCCATAACGGAAAACATCCAATTAAGTGGCATCCACACAGTATGTCTGAGAAGAGAATGGTGTTTTAATGTGTTCGCTGGTCTTGCCCACAGATATTTATGAAGAGTCGATGGGGGGGGGGGGTGCAAAGTGCTTGGAGTTCAGATCAGAGGACAGCGAGTGGCGCGTTAGGGAACAGAGGAGGGAAAGCGCACACATGGTAGAACGCCCGGATCGTGCCGGCTCTGGGGACAGAGGTGCCTTCACACTTCCTGCAGGGAATTCTACCTTCACCCCCCGCCCCACCACGACCCCGACCACCCCAGTCCAGTGCAGATCCGTGCGGTTATTGTGTGGCACACTGAAGGAGCTCAGAAGATGTTAGATCAGTGGGCCGCAGGGAGCCATCAGAACAAAACACCCCCTGTGTTTGTGCTGCCACCAAAGACCTGCCTCAGTCCACTGCAGCCACAACACTCCCCCAATTCCAAACCCAGAGGACCTTGCCAGTCTGCAGGGACAGTCCCCAAGGCAGCTCAGGGCTCTGAGACTTGCCTTACCATCCATTCTAGCACCACCCAAGCGCTCTGTGGGGAAAGACCAGGTTTTTATTTTGTTTTGTTTTCAGTTTCCAAACCTCCGTGGGTGGATACTTCTAAAAAATGCAGTTAGAATGAATTACTAAATTTATGTAATTAATACAGAAGTAAATTAGACAAATGGAATAAGAAACAAAGAGGTAGAAAATAGAAGGCCATGTTTTTAACTCATTGTATCTGGCGGACATGCATTTACCTGGTCACATCCTTGGAAACATTTCCAGAGGTGCTTCCTCTCCATTTTTGTGCTTCCTGTGTGACGGACTAGTAACCAAATGGCTGCACCCTGACAATGACCGGGGAGCCCCGTGGCCGTTGACCAAATGGCACATCGCTGGTCTCCAGAATGGTGTGCTGAGACCATTCGCTGGGGGGCAGGAAGAAAACATTAGCACTTGTTCATATTTTTATCACACCCCCTTTTCATTGTAATTTTTCATATGCTTTAAGGTACACAGCACCATAGTAAGATAAAACGTAAATACATTACGGATAGTGAACAGCAGGTTGGGCTCAGAATCTGTTTACTGAGACAGTCACGTGACCAAAACCGTTGGCAGTCTACTGCCCACCATGACTCGTGTGAAAGTCGCCGACACCCCTCTCTGGGGCACCTCTAATCTTGCGTTGGGCTCTTGCTGTGGAAGGTTTCATGTATTTTCGCCAGTCTTCAAATTATAAATACTTCGTGGGCAGGAACTATGCCTCACTTGTGTCTGTTTATTAAGTGAAAAGCGAGGTGGGATTCCAGGCACTACGCTAGGATGCGGGAATACGAGGATGAGTAGGAATTAGTCTCTTCCTCTGGCATGTGCACGTCTACGGTGAGGACAGGACGTGCAAACCAATCACTGCTTTCCGTGCAACATGCACCGTCCAGTCAGACGTGTGAGTACCAACCTTAGGAACACCGAGCGGTGAGCTCTGTTGGGGGTGGTTCTCCAACACCCCCCAGAGGAGCCGGCACCTGAGAAGATATTGAGGGATGACAGGCTTTGCATGGCTGGTGGAGGAGGTAGGGAACTTGGGGTTTATTAGCATGTGAAAGGGCATTGAGGTCATCACACCTGTTAGGATGGTTATTATTTAAAAAAACAAACAAACAAGCAGAAAACAGTGTGGGCGAGGATGTGGAGAAGCTGGAACCCTTGTGCACTGGAAAATGTAAAATGGGGCAGCCACTGTGGAAACGGTATGGAGGCTCCTCAAAAGTACACGTAGAATTGTCACACGACCCAACAGTCACAGTTCTGGGTGTAGACCCAAAGCCCCCGAGAGCAGGGACTCAGGTATCTGCACAGCAGATGTGCAGGAGCCTTACTCACAGTAGCAAAAGGGGGAAGTAACCAAAGTGTCTACTGATGGGTAAATGGCTAAAATAAATGTGGCCTCTACAGACAGTGGAGTATTAATCAGCCTCGAAAGGGGAGGATGTGGTGACATACCGTGACATGGGTGAAACTTGCAGGCATTGTGCTACGTGAAATAAGCCAGTCAGCAAAGGACAAATATTGTATCGTTCCACTCCTATGAAGTGCCTGGAGCAGCCAAAATTATAGACAGACCGTTGATTGGGGTTTCCGAGGGCAGGGGGTAGAAAGGAATGGGGGGTTATTTTTAATGGGCACAGCGTAGGGGAAGATGAAAAGCTCTGGAGAGGTGGCGATGGTCGCACAACAATGTGAATGTATTTAATGACACAAAACTGTGCACTGAAAAGTAGTTAAAATGGCAAATCTTAGGTCTTATATATTTTACCAAAATTTTGCATAGAGGCTGAAAGTCACAAATGACACAGTGTGTTCAGAACGTGGTATTTTCTGCACTTCATGCTGCTCCTGTCCCTTCCAACTTAACATGTAACCCCATCTTTGTATACTGCACCCCTCGCTAGCTGCTCCCTCCCTTTTGTCCTTGGCTGGACCCCCAGGTTTTATGATACATACCCTTACCTCTTTGCCGCCACCTCACCTCCACCCATGACGACGCCCACCGAGGATTGGATGTGGCCACTCTGTCTTTCCGGAACAGCTCCCAGAGGCCTTTTGGTGCTAAATCCTGCAGACACTTCAGTCTTTGTGACACAACTGATCATATGCTTCCTATTGAAACTCTTCTGTCCCCACATGTCCTTGGTGTCACTCCTGCTTTTCCTCCTACCGTCTCACTTGTTTCTGCACGAAGATCTTCCCCCAGATCTTGCTGGTTCTCGCTCCCTCCTGCTATCATTGACCTTTCAGTGATTTCCCAAATCGGTGTCTCATCTCAGCAGAAGGTCTGGACATTCACCTGCCTCTTAAAGGTCCCCGTCAGCTCACACTCAGTGTATCAGTGGCACCACCATCGATCCTTGTACCCTCATCACACTCCTTCCTCTCTCACCGCTGACGTCTCTTCTGTGAATGTCTGGTCCCTCCTACCTCCTTCCCATGTGTCGAGTACATTTCCTTTCCATACACTGGTAATGATAACGCTTCTAATGAGGCTACTATTTTTGAGTAGCACCATGTGCTCTTCAAAGCCAAGGACCCATTCATCTTGGAATTTCCAAGTTAGCAAAATGTTTAGCTTGCTGCGTCATACTAAGATGAATGCATACTAACAATGATAATAAAAATACCTGATGCCTATGGTGCTTAATATGTCCAGGCACTATGCTAAGCACTTCACATATACCACATTTTTCAGACTATAAGGCACACTTTTCCCCCAAATTTGGGAGGAAAATGGGGTCTTATAGTCCAAATGTAGCTTTCCATTTACATTTGGTGAAATATTATGTTATTTATGTTATTAAATATTTTACCACATTTTTTGCTTCAATTTTTTTCTCTAAAACCTAGGTATGTCTTATGGTCCAAAAAATAGGGTAATAACTCACTTCATTCTAACAACTTCCCTGTGAGATTGATAGTGTTGTTCTCTCTATAGAAAAAATAAACAAACAAAACAAAACCTGAGCACAGATAAGTGACTTGCCTAAAAAACAAAGCTTATAGAGTCTCGATGTTGAATGAATGAATGAAAATATAAATGGGGACCAGAAAGATGCGCTGGCACATTGGGAGCCACTTCTTGGCTTTCTTTCTAAGGAGGCACCGATTGTTTGTTTTGGCAATTGTAGTTCGGCCCCGTGTCTAGTGGTGCATCCGAGAGAGTAAGAATCTGACGTGTGTGATCAAAAGAAATAAGGGGATAAAACATTCCTGGTGGAGACGGGAAGGAAGGGGGCTGGTCTAAGGCATCACATCAGGTGGAGACGTGAGTCAGAGTGGTTTCTCTGTAGTCTGGGTCTGCAGAGTGGTGTTGGCCTCCTGCCTCTTCCCATCTTCCTGCCTCCTGTTTGCTACACACACATCGTGACCAGGGTCCCCCCAGGGAGCCACATACCTGGGATTTATATAGCACAGTGTCCTGGACGTCCATCCGGGCTGCTGGCCACCTGTCATTGTCCCTTATTTTAAAAACCCATTCTTGATGCTTACATCTCCTCTATCACATTACAGCCTGGTTGCCACACACTACGGGTTGCACATTTTTTAATTTAGAAAAATGATGCTGCCTGGACCTGTTTGCCATCTTCCTCAGTTCTGAATCCCCCCTCCCGAGCTTTCTCTCTGTTTCCATGGCGCCCTGCCACAGCTCCATGGTTCTGCCCTCACCACCGAGAAATAAAAGCAATGAAAAGGGTCCTTCTTCCTCCTCCCCCACCCTCTACAACCCAGTAAACATCGACACCTCCATTTTTTCTGATTTACTTATTGTTTTCCTTTTTTCCCAGCTAAAAGTAAACACATGAGTAAACTGCCCACTGGGATTTCTAGAATGTCAGAACTGTAAGGGACCTTCAAGACCTGCTGGTTCAACCTCTTCATTTTAAATGTGAGCAAATAGGCCCTGGCTGGTGTGGCTCAGTGGATTCAGTGCCGGTCTGGTCACTGGTTCGATTCCCAGTCAGGGTACATGTCTGGGTTGCAGGACAGGTCCTCAGTGGCGGGGCACATGAGAGGCAACCACACATTGATGTTTCTCCCCATCTCTTTCCCCCTCCCTTCTCTTCTTTGAAAATGAATAAATAAAATTAGAATTAAATAAATATGAGTAAATAGGAATCCAGAGAAGGTTGAGGATCCTGTCTGTGGGTTGGATGAGACCCCTTGTCAGATTCAGGGCCACAAGGGAGTGAGAAATCTTCCTCTTTGCCTGGATTTCTCCCCGTAGCTTCTACTTACACATCACAAAATTAAACTGCAATTTCATTTTAATACTTTCCTGTGATTCTTTCCTTTTCCTTTTCCACTTAGAAAAATAACTTTTAAAGTCTCTTCTAGGTCATTTCTTTTCTGCTGGTTCCCTTCTCCAATAAAGGGTGCTTTAGTGCAGAAAAAGGAAGGAGTGTGCACGTTTTCCTCGGCTCCCATCAGGGCTTGCCCAGGCGACACCTAGAAAAGTTGAAACTTCAGTGCTCAGTATTTCTGCAAGTGTTGCTTTGTGTGCTCCAATGACGAAAATCACCGAGGGGCAATCATTGTAAAATAATGTCATTTGCAGACACGTGTTTGCAAGCCCATCCCTTGCAGCACACTGTGAGCCCTTTGAAAGCAAGGCTGTGCTGCATGCCTCTCCGTGTTGCCGGCTCACTGCACTGCGTCCGGCACACAGCGCACCCTCCATGGAGGACGGCGGCAGCGCTGACCGAGTGGGACTCTAGGTCTGGCCGCTCACTCAGGGGTTACGCTCCCCTCACGGGGGAGACCACTTAGAGGAAATGGCCTTTGAGCTGAGCGCTAATGGAAAGACAGCACATGATAGCCAGAGGAAGAGGACTGTTTTAATGCACATGGAATGAGCCAAACAAAGCTTTGGAGCGGGAGACTAAAATTACTAGGTTGCCCATCAGGAAATTAAACAGCCCATCCGTTCATTAGAGAGAGAACAAATGACAGGCCTTTGGCATTGCCAGACTGTTCCTAAGCAAGAGCCAGTCTTGCTCTTAGGGAAAGCCAGACTCTGAATGGCAGGTTACCCGCCCCCCTCTCGGGACCACCCCTTCCTACGGTCTCGCTGTTCCACACTGTGAAGGTTGGAGCAAGGGGTTACAACCCCTCTTCTGCAACCACCCCTGTCCGCCCAGTCTCGGGCTGCCAAGGGGGTTTGCACGGTCTCAGAAGATCTCACGCAGAGGTCAGCGGGGCCACGTGACCCCTCAGCCCAAAGTGGATGCCTTGTTTTGTAGGAGGGGGGCCCCCTAGTCAACTCACTGACCTCTTCCAGTTGGGATCCCTGACTTTTAGACTTTAATCCACTCCACTGGCCATGTCGCAACTGGTATCCCAAGGTCAAATACATCTTCCTGAGGGGAAACATGTCTAAAACGAGGGCGGAGTGATGAGAGGGTTTAACGCATTTTCGTCTGTTGATAGTTCAGTGTACACAGTGTTAATCATTATTGTCTGTCCGGCACGCGTGGGGTGGTCAGCGCTCTGAGGCAGGCACGGTCCTGAAAGGGTAGAAAAGCCCCTCAGATTTATCGCTGAGACGATGGTTTTCTCTGGGGAGTGGGACTGGGAGAGAGGAAGGATGTTTTTACTTTCGGGCAGGGAACACGTGCCCGCTTCCCATTTGCTGCCATCCGGAAAGGAGGAGAGGCGTGTGAGAGGGCAGAAAAGTGGGAAAGCTGCACATCCTTGGCATGCTGGAAGGTTCTGGAAAGTAGTTTCGACCCAGCATGTTTGGGGAAAGCTAAAATTGTATAACCGAGGAATGAGAGAGAACGTGATGAGGTGGGACCTCCCGGCTTGTCTCTGGTAGCTGCCCTTCTGGGCTGGCTGGCTCTCCGGTGCCCTGCTCTCGGGCTGGACACGCAGCTCAAGATTTTACAGAACGTGTTTTCGCCTTTGCTGGAGCCTTCCGTCTTTCCTCCCCGCCCTTCAAAGCCCAGCTCCAAAAAGCATGTTCTTCGTGAGGCCTCCCCTGCCATTTTCTGTTGCATTTGAGCTCTCTCTCCCTGAGCACCCCCCCAAACACGTGGCCACAGCATCTAGGTTCCACCCCAGATTATTTCTGTGCACTTTTTCTACTCCTCCCCAATATCCTGCACACTCTGCACCCCTTCCCCTCCACAGCCATCTCATCCCATTGATTATAAGCTTTTTGAGAGCAAGTGTGTCTTATTTATTTTTATATTACCTGTAGCTCACAGCACAGCCCCAGACCCCTGTAGGCACCAAAACTGAATACAATATTGGCTATGGATGGTACCAGGAGACCCCATTCTGTTGGTAGACAGTTGCTTGGTCTTAGAGGCTCATGTTCAGGTATATCTGGAAAGTTCCTCCTTCTACTGCCACAGTCAGTCCCAGGCAGCCTGAAGGGATTTTAGCACCCTCCAGAGGTGAACAGTTCTCACCTCCTCGCAGTTAACTCTGTTGTTTATACACCGTGAACACACACTGTCACAACCAGCTGGCTCAGGCCTATGGTGTACCCAGCTAGTCTTGTCTCCGGCATGACATTAATGGGGACTGTGGTCTAATGAGATTCAGGTTTGAGCACAAGTTTAAAGAAAATATTTGAGATCCAGGGCAAATGCCCATGGTGATGAGGCCACATTTTTGTATTCTGTAATGTAGCAGGTACACCCTAAACTACACTCCTGGGGCAGGGGTGGGGGGGGTGAGGTTCTGGCTGATTGGAATGCCTCAGAACCCACGAGCTACTCAGATGCATCCAACGGGCTGGCTGTTCACCAGACGAAGCTCTAAGAGTCTGTGGCTCTCTCTGACGGGTGGGGAACAGTATAGCAGAATGGTTCAGAACAAGGAGTGTTTGGACAGAAGTAGGTCCCAGTCCTGGCTCCACCACTACTAAAGGGGTGGTGCAAGATACCTAATCTCTATAAGGCTTTCAAAAAATCTGTAAAATCACCCTGGCTGGCATAGCTCAGTGGATTGAGCGCGGGCTTCGAACCAAAGCATCACAGGTTCGATTCCCAGTCAGGGCACATGCCTGGGTTGCAGGCCATGGCCCCCAGCAACTGCACATTGATGTTTCTCTCTCTCTTTCTCCCTCCCTTCCCTCTCTAAAAATAAATAAATAAAATCTTTTAAAAAATCTGTAAAATGGAATAAAAGCCCACTTCACCGCATTGTTCTGAGGACTACATGGAATTATCATCTATCTGTAGTTTCAGACATGTAGTACATGCTCAGTATATGCCAGCCATTGTGAGTTCACGATTCCCATGTGCTTCATAACAGATGCTCAGCCTCTTGGGCAGCAGTTCCTCATTCGTTCTGGCTTTTAAGCAGGAAGCACTGCTTTCAGATGACTAAGATGAGTCCAAACATCCTCAGTGGAGCTCTTAGATTTCCAAAAGAAGGCGTTAAAGGGTGGAGAGAATAATGGTACCTATTTGGTTGTAAAAAACCTTTCCTCAACTGCCCGAGGTGGGGAGAAGGACCCAGATCTGCTGTCTCCACGCAGGGGCTCCGTGGGTTAGAACAATAGCACAGCTTACGGAGCCCCAGAAACACGTTGTGAGCTGAGTCTGGGCTAGGACTAGGTTGAGAGTTAGCCATGCAAGTCTGGGACAGAGCCGGCTGCAGGAGCCCACGCCAGAGCTACCTTTCTGGTCTTGGCCTCAGCCTCTCTCCCGACCAGCCCATGTAATGCAATTTTATTAATTCATTCGCTCAATGAAATTTTATTAAGTGTCTGCTCTGTGTCCAGCACTGAACTCAGATTTTGTTCAAGTGGGGAAGACAGATGTCAATCAGTTTGCCCCAGGAATTACAGTACAACACTGGTTCTCAAACCTAGTGTGCACCAGAACCCGCTAAAGGGTCTGTGAAAACACAGACTGCTCCCCCTCAATCTCAGTTTCTGATTCCATAGGTCTGGAGTGGGGCCAATCATTTGCATTCCTAATGAGTTTTCAGGTGCTGCTGAAGCTGCTGGTCTAGGAACCACACTTGGAGAACCATTGATATCTAATAACAAACTGTGATAGTTCTCTGGGGGGAGATACAAGGCATTCTGGGAGAGTGTGTCAGAGAGCCCTAACCCCCCAGATCGTAAGGGTCTTAGAAGAACTCTCTGAGGAAATGGCATTTGAACTGAGATCTGAAGGTGAGCAGGAGGGAGAGAGTAGGGAAGGGCACGTGGGGACTGTGAGGAGGAAGGGAACATGGTGAATTGGGAAAAGGAGGCCAGTGTGGCTGCAGCTTGGTGGGTGGGTGGGTGGTGAGCCATTTGGGCAAAGTCAAAGGGTGAGGGTCAGCTAGATCATCAGGGTCTTGTAGCAGAACCGTTGTGGGTTGTACGCTAAGTTCTGCAGGAAGCCTTCATTAAGCAGGAAAATATAATGTTCTGATGTATAGTTTCAAATTTTAACATGTTGCCACTACTGTGTGAACGACAGGTTGGTGAGAAGCAAAACGGTAGTGGGAGGGTGGCCCCGAAAACAACACGGAAGTCTAGGCAAAGAGCGGCGGTGGCTTGGATGGGGATGGTGCCTACGGTGAGTGAGAGGAGTAGGTAAATCTGGGACATGGTTGGGAGGTAAAGTGCATAGAATTTGGTGATGGGTTGAATGGAGGAGGGAAGGGGAAAAGGGAAGAGCTAAGGATGGTGATAGGTAAGTAGAATGAAACTATAGCAGCAGGACATGTCGGAGATCTTCCTGGGAAAGTGATGACGTGTGTGTCCACATCTACGGACTGTCTTCATTTAACCAGCCCCTCCCCCTTCCTCTCCCTTTCCCTCTCATCTCTGTCGCCAGGCCAGTCCATACCCATACCCATCTGTCACCCCTTTGGGGTAGCTAAGCTATTGCTGTGGCAATTGTCCATCTAAAGGTGAGGATAAGGCTCTGGCAAGTTCGACCAAGGCCTGTGGGCTTCTGATCTCAATTTGACAAACACAGTGGGAAGAAAGGATGGTCCACATATAAAGGTGGTGTATCCCGCCCTGGCTGGTGTGGCTCAGTGGACTGAGTGCCAGCCCGCAAACCAAAGGGTTGCCGGTTCGATTCCTAGTCAGGGCCCATGCCTGGGTTTCAGGCCGGGTCCTTATTTGAGGGCGTGTAAGAGACAACCACACACTGATGTTTCTTTCCCTTTCTTCCTCTCTCCCTTCCCCAATCTCTAAAAATAAATAATTAAAAATCTTAAAAAAAAAAGATGGTGTATCCCTTTCAAGATTTATCTCCCTTTCAAGCTTTATCCGTTTTGACTCTTAAAACATTCATCAGAAGCCCTGGCTGGTGTAGCTCAGTGGATTGGGTGAGGGCTGTGAACCAAAGTATTGCAGGTTCGATTCCCAGTCAGGGCACATGCCTGGGTTGCAGGCCACAGCCCCCAGCAACCGCACATTGATGTTTCTCTCTCTCTCTCTTTCTCCCTCCCTTCCCTCTCTAAAAATAAATAAATAAAATCTTTATTAAAAAAAACATTCATCAGAGAAAGCTTCATATCATCGGTCTTTTTCACTGGGGTGACACTGAGCCAGGAAGCAGGTAGCCTTGCTGCCTGCTGGAGAGGCAGGGCAGCCACTCCCAGCTGGAGGGGCTGGGGCTTCTGGGCTCCCAGGCGGCTACCTCACCGGGGCGTCTCTCTCATCAAGCAAGCGGAAGTAGGTCAGAGCTGCAACTGGGACAGGAACAGGATATTCCCAGCTGGAGGTCTGGATACCAGTGAGTCAAAGCGGAGGTTCCCATGGCAATGCTAACACCACCTCCTTTCTGAGACCAGAGACCTGGCGGTTCGGGAAGGAGCCACCTGCTGCTTTGAAGGCCTGTGGTGTTTCTCCACCTTCGTGTCCCAGATCGGATGGATCCATGAGGACTTGGTTCCCAGGCATTCGGATGGTTTCCCACGTGGTGACGTGGGCTGAGGATAGACGCCTAGAAGCATCCTCTCATCAGGTGTTTTTCCCCTCGTCCACTGCGCTGTCCCTAGAGAGTGACGGCCGGGAAGACTCCAGTGGAGTGAGATTTTTCTGCCAGCTTCAAAGTCTTTCTCAGGGCATCACAAAACATCCCAGCTTTTCTGATTTTGAAGGGAAGGATGAATGGAACAGATCCGGCTGACAGTTTCCAAAATATCCCCGAGATCTTCTTTAGGAGGTTGTTTTTGGAAAAAGATGTCCAGGGCCTACCTCTCTTTGTGCCCCTGACTCACCCGGTCAGATTGCACACCCAGGCTGGGCAGCCCCCTGGTGCTGCATCTTGAATCACAGGAGGAGCCAGAAAGCTCTGGAATCAGGATTTCTGAGCTCAAAAGTGCTTCAGTCAGAGACGGGTGAGCGCAGGGCTGCCTGGGACTTGAAGGCTTCACTCGGGTGACATCTCCCATAGTGCAAGACCTTGGTTGGTCACCATGTGCCTGGGACCAACTGTTAGTTTTATATGTCCATGTTTCATAGACTGACTCACGATAACTAGGTTTGCAATAAACTGATAGAACCCCAAATGTCCATATATGCATTTTATAATGAGGGATATTCTGTTGAATATTTTGGCGACCAGAATTCCCATGTATCTTATTCAGTGTTGGGGTATTTGGGAGAAAGAGCTGGTAGTCAGGAGCTTACTTAGCAACCCGAGCTTCAGAGCAAAGGGAAGAGAATGACCTTGAGTGATCTCTTATCTGTGGCAGAAACCCCTGGTGAACTATCCCTGCCCAACAACAGACACGTTTGGGTTTTCATGGAATGTTCATGTGACCCTGAGCTAGCTACTCTCTTCCCAGCACAGCCCTGGGAAAGTAATGCTGATAAGTCCTGCTCCTTTGGTATTACCTGGGGCCCACTTGTAGTCCTGTTGGCAACACATCACATTTCACTGGGTTTTCACTGTCTTGACGCTATTATCATTTGCAATTATGTCCACTCAAATCACACCCTTGTCACCTCATCTCCTGATGTATTAATGTTCTGTTAGAGTGGGTTGATTGTTAATAGTGTCTCTTTCCAAGGGTACCTGATTTCATAAAATATATGTTTACAGGGAGCTCGCTAGAGCCTCCACCAGAACTGTAGAACCAGTAGCTTTCCCAATTCAGGTCCCAACACTTTGGAACCTGAATCCCAATGCCACACCTGCAGCCTGCCTTGGCTTCAACACTGCCAATAGTCGGGAGCTCCCCACCCTCTGGGGCTCAGTTCTTTCACTGGAGATCCTGAGCTGAAAGAGAAGAATCAGCCAGAGGATATTATCAGTGTATATCGGTGCAGAAGATATTATCTGTATGTCTAGCAGCTGCCCTGGGAATGCGTTTTTTCTCAAGAGGCTGGAGGTGATATAAGGAGGGAAGAGTGCGTGCGCTTAGGAACAGGTAGCTGGTCTGTTTCTGAAGTTGTGCAGAGAAGGGGGGTTCAGACCTTTGCAGAAATAGCCGTTTGTGTCCTCGGCATCCGTGAACTTGCTCAGCCTCCTAGAACTACTCCTGCCCATCCAGAGCCCTGAATGTTGGCCATTTTGATGGAATAAACTGAGCCCTGTGGCCCATACGAAGGGCTGTCAGGACAAGGCGGGGCCTCTCAGCGAGGGAGTAGGCTGCTACCAGGGCTCCGTGGGGCTCATCAGAGTGTCTGGAAACCCCACCTGGTCTTCGGGCCCTTTCTTTAGGTGTATTATTGTCTCCACAAGGTTTCCATGACAATGAAGGTCATTTTACAAGAAGCCAGTAATAGATGAAGTTATAAGTGGCTGAGCAAAGAGCAAGACTCCCAGGAATTGGGACCCAGCTCCAGGGGCACTGATGCACCATGCTTGTTCTACAGGGGAGAATGGGAGTGTTGACTGATGACAGATTGGCTTGTAACGGTGATGGGACACGGTTCCCAAGGAACCCCCCCTCTGGCACCCCTCCAACCCTCAAAACAAGATTTCATTACCATTTTTACTGATATAATTTTAGAACTGGAACTGGAGTTTTCCCTCCAATTTCATCGTATACTCAGTGACTTAGCTTATGATTCAAATCTCAGCCATACCACTTAATAATTTTGTGATGTTAGATAAGGTGCTTAACTTGTCTAAGTACCTTACTCAGCTGTTAAAAAAAAAAAAAAGGAAAAAGAAACAAGGCAATAATACCTACCCAGAAGGACTGTCTATGAAGAGTAAGTGAAATCTCATGTAATGCGTGGCATGTGGTAGACACGCAATAAATGGATATAATTTTTTTTTGTAGCAGCTCCGTTTAATGTGTCCATTAAGAAATCCTTCTATTCCATTCCCAGGAGTCTTATCTAGATGTAAAATCATTCACTTGCGTATTCCAGGAGCTGAGTTGTGATCGAGCTTAAACACGAAGGTGAATTTTGACACGTCAGCACTGACCCTGGAAAGCCAGGCAGCAGATCCTACCAAAGATAACGCCCGTACTTTGAGTTATGTAATTGCAGTCATTATAGGAGGCTCCCATTCTTTCCTCTGTCTTCTCCCCCCTTTTTTCCTGCTCCCTTTATTTGCAAGACCTTCCAGCTGCAGAATATCTTTGAATGGCTTTACCTCCATTTTTCCTTCTAAATTGACCACAGCTGGCTGGATTGACCCTGAGCGCAGTGGGTAAGTGGGAATGGGGACTCCCCCGTCCTCCTGGACACTCTGCACCATGGCTCTTGTTTGGTGCGTGAGGGAGGAGGGAAGAAGGAAGACCCTGACTATCATGGCATCCAATTTAATTATTCACAGCACCTTCCACCCTTGATAATCATCCCTCTTAAAAGGTGAGCGCCATGCGGGACTGTGTGCATCTCGTATACCTTTAATTGTCAGTGTTTGCACATTGCCTGGCACAGAGTAGGGGTTTAATCAATGTAGATCAAATGAATGCATAGTGTGTGATCGTGTCCCGGCATAACAGGGTCACGCGACAATCTTGGGGAAGAGCCAAGCTCAGGAGCCTCTGCCAGTCCCAGCGAGGGGACCTCCAGGATTGGACAGCGAAGTCAGCACCGGGATGGTTCCTGTGCCTCCTTCCCTAGAGGGCTGAGCCTCCCAGCTCTCCGTTCTAGGCTCCCGGCCTGCGAGGCCAGGATACATTCCCAACAGGAAATCAGTGTTTGATGTTCCCTTCTGTTCTCAGCATTTACGTTCTCAGCTTTGGAAGCCTCGTGTCCTCTCCACGCCACGCAGATAAGACATCCCTCCTCTGGCTTTTCCATTCTGGGCCCGTGCCACCCGCCGCCGCCTGCCGTGGAGTTTAGCCATGTTATTTAATGTTGCTGTGAGTGCCAAGAGCACACTCGGCACTAGACACAAACGTGCAACGACACAACTCTCGCTTGTCCCAGAGGCTGGCCCAGTAAGTTAAACAGACTATACAACACAGACTTCAAATATGCCGGAGAAGAAGGCATTGAAAAGTCTCTTCTGGGAGCTGGAAAGAGAATGCTTTCAGTGTTTTCCTCTCTTCCCCTTCCCTTGCCTTCAGCACCTGGGCTGCCTGGGCACCATCCTGCCCCGCCCGGTCTATATCACTAATAAGGGTGAGCGGTCCCTTTATGAGCAGGTGAAAAGCTGGAGGCTTGGCCGTGAGTGTGGACAGCTCCCCCCAGCCTCCCTCCAGGCTGCCTGAAAGCAGCAGAGACACCACACATGGCAGCAAACCTTTCCAAGCTTGCTTTCCTTTCTACCACTAGGAATGGTGTTAGTCAGTTGATGGGTCCCAAACCAGCAGATCGCTGTCCTTTGGGCAAACATAATCCATGTGTCTGGTTTCACCTGGGCTGTTTCTGAACACCAGACACCAGTGCCTGGGACAGTGCAGACCACGGAGCAGGGGAGCCAGGCCCTGTGGTCAGGAGCCCTCCCAGCAGGGCAGGCATGGGTGATGCTCTCACTGCCGGCCTTGCTCCTGCAAGCCCCTGGCCTGTGTTGTGGGCTCCCCTCAGCATGACGTGAGGAGCAGCTGCAGTGGTTTCCAAGGGCTGGACTCCTGATCTTCTGCAGAGGCGGTCATTCTGAAGACTGGCATGGAGAAGCAAGGTGGCCCAGAAAGGTCGCTCTGAGCAGATGACAGCTTCTCTGAGACCTGCGTGATGAGAACATAGTGGCTGTTCAACAGGCATTTGTTGAAGGAGTGGATGACCGAATGAATGAAGCCTGAACAGAGTAGCAGCAGTGGGGAAGGAGAAGAGGCGACAACAGTGAGAGATCTGGAAAGAAGAATGGGCAGGGCTTAGTGAATGTTGGGATGCGGGGATTAAAAGAGAGAGAAGAGACGGGGTTGGCCAGCCTCAGTGGCCCTGTGGTGACATCCACTGAGACAGGAGGGAGGGCAAGGGGCAGACATGAAGGAAACCTTGAGTTACACTTGAAACATGGAATGGGCAGAACTGGGTTCAACTTCTAGCTCGACTGTCCAGTGACTGCTTGACCTTGGGGAAGTCACGTAGCCTGTCAGAACCTCAGTTTCCTTGTCCTTAAAACGAGGCCAAGTCTTGCCTCAGCTCACAGCGTGTCATCAGGATCTAACGAAACAGCACACGTGGAGTCTCTGTGACCCACGGCCTATTCCAGGCATCTGATCACCCCCGCCCCCGCCCTTGGTGTGAATCCAGGTGGCTAGGTGGGGCTTCTGGGTCACAATCATCTCTCTCGCTGCCCCGTCATTAGGGCGCTGACTGGATGCTGTAATTACACCAACCACCTGGCAGTTTATTCTTGGGTTGTGCTTCCTCAGCCCAGCTTACCAGGCCTGAGAGGACAAATACCTCCCAGCATCCATGCGGGTATGATCAACATTAAGCCAGGCAGGGATGGAGAAAAACTTCGCAGTCTGCCTGTGCATGAGCAGTAGCCAACCAGAGGAAACAGTGCCGCGATCCAAAAGGCCATTGGTGCAGCCACTCACCTCCAGGGCACCAACCAGCTGTGTGCACTTGAGGATGCGCCTTCTGCGAGAGCCGGTGTGAGAGGCTGGGGTTGCTAGCAGGTTGCTGGCTCTTCTGCACTTTGCCATTCCCCCACCCTCCGCAGGAAGGCAGCACCCAGGAAGGCAGTCAAGGTCAGAGACCCTAGCCTGAGGCCCCTTGGACGGCTAGTTGACAGTGGACCCTGAGGCAGGTGCTGGGGCCAGGCTTTCTGCTCACTATAACCCTTCTAACCAGCCCCACTGGCTTTGGTGATGGCCAAGCAAAGTATCCTTAGTACTAGTCATGGTCCCAGCTCTCAGGATGCGCCTTTGTGTTCTAGGCAGTAATGAATACATCCAACTCTCCCGCCCCCAGAAGGCACATCCCCTCCACGGTGGTCCTTAGGGCCACCGAGGAGGCAGAGGTAAAGGTGCTCCCTCGCAAGGAGCTTCAGTTCACCCGTGCACAGGGTACTTCCCCAGTTGCCAGGGGTGGGGGGGGGGTATCAAAAAAGCGCTGTGTGATGACTGATACTCTCCGTGCCAAGTGGTTAGAACAGTGCCCAGCACACAGTAAGTGTTCAGTTAATATTAACCATTGTTATTATTTGTCTCGTAATAGCCTATATAGAAGTATTGTTATTACCCCAGCTTTGAGTAGGAGGAAATTAGAACTCAGAGAAGATAAAATCTCTTCCCAGGAAACTTCAGCTTGTGAATGGTGGCCCCAGGGTTTGAATCCAGGATTCCTCCAGGCTGAGTGGACTTCCTCTCATGCCAGAGCTGTTAACTTCAAGCTCCTTCTGAAAACGCTGAGAGGGACTGAAGCAGTGCTCTGGGATTTAAAACGGACCTCAGGATCCGGAGCTGCTATGCTTGCCCTTAATGGAATGCTTGTCCCCAGGGATCCCCCTCCCCCCAGAGACTGGGGGAGAGGGGGCAACTGGCAGGAGGACCCTGTGAGCTCAGCCAACAGTGAAACAGAGGTGCTTGGTTCTGATCCCCTCAAACAGTTCCTTCCCTCTTCCCAGTCCTGCCTGCACCCCCCCCCCACCCATCCACCCCAGTGGGCGAAGGGGGCTTCAAAATGTTGCCTGTGCAAACCCCAGACCTGGGGCTTCTTGCTCGTTCCTGAGCCTGCACTCTGCTTTAGGGTTCAAGTACCGCCCTCCTCCGCAGCCCTCCCAAGCCAGGTGCTACTTCCTAAGTCACTAGGAAATGACGGGCAGCCCCCTGAGGTCAGCTGAGCAGTCCAGAGGCACCCTCTCAGGCTTACAAAACGCACGCAGGGACCCGAGTTCTAGCTGTAGCTTCTCCGTGTGCCAACTGGACAGTAGCTGTAACAAGCATTCATACAGTGGTGACTAAACAGCTTCTGCAATCTTGTTTCATTTAATTCTCATACAGTCAGGTAGTAATCAAGACAGATCCTCCTATTTCCATTTAAGCCCTTGACTGGAATTGTACCTCCGATAAGTGAAAACCAGGACACAAACCCAAGATTCCAATGTTATTTCCATATTGTCATTTCTCTCTCCATCGCTCTTTTCTCGCTCCCTCCTTGCCCCCCCTCTCATACACACAACCACACACATAAGGAACCTCAATTTTTCACGTGTCTAGTGAGAGTGTTTCGAATAAATGACCTCTGAGGCCCCCCTAGCTGTCAAACACAATCGAGTATCTTTCTGTTTTCCGACGCACTCTTGTTCGTCTAAGGAGCTCAGCTAGCGTGCCTGGTCCAGGGTTATGATGTATCGGATCCATGCTCCCTCTTACGTCTTATAATATTCCCATTCTTATAGTTCATGCAATAGATTTTCTTCAGTGAGGGGACCTATATTATTTGATATTAATAATAAGAAAACCGCCTGTTTATTCCTTGGATGACACTAGCAAATAAAGAAAAGGCCCTCCAGGTTGGGCGCCCCATTACTCGGGCACGAAACCTCTGAGCGCAGCACAACCGCACTCTATAAAGAAGGCTGGTGCGGGGCATCTAGCGTCATCCGCGAGGCATTTAGACGTTTGGAAAACGGCAGTGATCGCGCAAATGGAGAGAGCGCATCGATGGCTCCAGGTAGCTGAGTGATTAAGAATTTAAAGATGGAGCAGGAAATGAGCGCTGCCAGCAGAGGGAAGCTTCAGCTGAATCCTTGGCCCATTACTCTTGGAGGAATAATGATAATAGCCCACAAACTGAAGGCAGTTCTCAATTATAGATGCTTCTCAAACATATGATGGGTCGTTTTTTTCCTGCAGAGAAGAGAGAGGTGCTTAAGATTACTGGTAGTACGAAAGCCTAGATCCAAGGCCTTATTTTGCAGCAAGTTACTTAGTTTCTTGATACTTCAGGTTTTTGTAAAACTTATAATACAATGACACTAAATAATCTATGAAATCGTGATGTGAGGATTTGAAAGTTTAAAAAACATTGACTTGTATGTTCCCCCTTCATTTCCTCCCTCCATTGTTTCATTCTCTCTCTCACTGTGAAATATTTTGTTTGTTTGTCTGTCTCTGTCCACCAGAATGAGCTCGTCATGAGGACAGGAGTGTCCTCACGCTATCTCTCTCTTTATAGTACCCAGAATAGTGCCCTGTACAAAAAAGCACGGTAAATTTCTAATGAATGAATGAATGAATGAATGAATAATTATTCCTTTGTTAAAGCATTTTCTTCTTGTTTTATGGATGTAAGATCTTGTATCTCTCTGAGGATGTTATATCATCTTTGAATTTTTTAAATTAAACTAAAAATTTTCATTTGTTCCATTACAGTTGAAATTCAATACCTTATTAATTTCAGCTGGACAGTATAGTGGTCAGACATGTATGAGCCTTATGAAGTGGTCCCCCGATAACTCCAGTGCCCCTCTGGCACCGTCCTGTGTAGTTATCACACATTACTGCCTATCTTCTCTTTGCTGTACTTTACGTCCCCGTGACGATTTTGTAACTGCCAATTTGTACTTCTTAATCCCTTCCCCATTTTCACCCGGGACACGAGGGTGTGTTAAGTGGAGAGACGCAGAGTAGGACAGACCGTGTAGTTTCTACCAGGCGTTTCCAGTCTGGGCGTCTGCCATTATCCCCGGGGATGGGATCTGATATGGGGAGGGAGCCTGCCGTCTTGGGAGCCCTTTGCCTTGTGGTTGTTTGGTGACTTTTCACAGAAGCCCAGCGAAATGAGGGTGATGGGGTGGCTGAGTCCGTTGAGTAGCAGGGCTTCTGTAAACGGCCTGGGGGGTTCTAGCTGGCCACTGCCATTTATCCCTGTGTGGAGGAGTCGGGAGACCCGGCGCGACCACATTTCGTGTGACAACCCGATTCCAAACTGTGCTGCAGTTCCTTCATTCTCTCGGTAGGACGGTGCCCTGTGACCTCTTCCTGACCCGCTGATCAGAGCAGACAGGAAGTGGGCCCCGGGGCACCCCAAAGCCCCCCAAACGCCCCTCAGCTGTCCAAAGACCCAGTGGGGTGTTCCCGTGCTCACTCAGCTGCCCACCACTTCTCTTGGCTTCAAGTATCCCCCCGCCCCCGAGGGTTCTCTGGGCACTGGCCTCCTCCTGGGTTTTGTTCTTCCTCCCGAAAGGAAAGGAATTTGTACCGCTGGGTGGAGTCCTTCTCTATGGGTGTCCAGCGGGAGCCGGGTGCCTCCCGTCTGCGTGCCAGCGTGCCCGGTGACACGGACATCACAGCCTGGCCTGGCCGTAAGGCCGCGTGACGACTTCCCTTCACCGGTACCTCGGGGCTGCGGTCGGTGAATCTGTGGTTCCGAAAGGCCCATGGCCGTCACTGCCGCCAGCTAAACGATGAGAGAACCGGGCGGGGGGTTTGAAGGCCCAGAACCCAGCAGGGAGGGTGGGAGGAGCGGGCGCCCAGACCTGGCGGAGGCTGGGAGGTTTCCACAGTGAGACTGGATCCCCAGAGAAAAGGTTAGCTCCAAGGAAGCTGGGGCCTTGTCTTCTGGGACTGAATAATCGGGGGAGGGCTGGTTCTCCTGGGCTCAGTCAGCCAGTTATCATTCAAGCTCAAAGGCAGGTAAGGGTCTCTTTGATTTTCCGAATCTCCTTCCCCCACCTCCCCTCTGGTGCGGGGCTGCCTGCTGACAGTGTCTGAGTCCCCGCCCCCCCCAACCCCCTACCCCATCCCATCTGCTCATGCAGATCCCAGACCCCCTTCTAAGCCTCGTCTCCATCGCGGCTGCCCTCGGTTTCCCCTCCCGTCAGTTCTGGTCCACATGACTGAGTGGTTTAATTTATTCAACACTTGGTGCTTTTAGTGATTAATATCACATCCTGCCGCTTACAGCTGAACTCTGCAGTACATCCTGGGGTAGTGTGTCCCCCCAAAGACAGATAAGATAAAGTTGTCTGGAAAAAAAATCCCGTGTGGGTGAGATCAGAAAACACAGAAAAGAAACTGCCTTAACTTTGTGCATCTGGGCCCTGCATACAAATTCTAGAAAAGGCCCACGGGCCCTTGACTGTGCAGAGAACAGTGCTCGAACAGGAAGCCGGGCGCCCTGGCCCGGCAGGAGGCACGTGCAAGGCTTTGGCAGAGCACCTCTGGAGGATGCCGGTTCAGTGAGGAGGTCCCCAAAGGGAGGCAAAGCCGGGTGTGCTGCTGGCAGGAGGGTTGCCTGGGCAAGCGGGGGAGGAGGGCAGCAGCTGCTCTCCGGGGGAGGGGGCCCTGAACTGCTAGCCCTGGGAGCCTGGCTCTCCGAAGGGCTCGAAGGGCTTGGGCCTGAGGCTGCGGCAGGAGGGCCCAGCAAAGAGAGGGGGCACCCTCCAGAAAGGACGAGAGTTCAAACAGAAAGCCTGGTGGCTTTTCATTATGGGGAAAAGGGGTTTCCATTCCAGGCTCCCGGACTCCTTGGCCCACCTTGGGGGGGTCCCAACCCCCTGCCTCACACCCCTGCCTCTGCATCCCTTGCCACTCAGTGACGCACCTCCTTCCCTTTCCTCTGGTCTCCCCAGCAGTGGCTCCTCCCTCCAGGCTCCATTCTCTTCCCCTCCGAGCTCCCCCACCAGCCCTCCTTCTCTTTCAGCCCCCAGCTGAGAGCGGAGAGCAGGATTTGGCAGCCCCCACGCAGCCCCCCTCTGGTTTCCATGCATGTTTCATAATACCAGTGATGATTGATGTCTGTGTGCCTACCGCCCAGGGTGAGTGCTCCGTGCACCCCGCGATTTCTTGGGCCTCTGTCCTTGCTCTGGAGTGGCTGTGAGTGGGATGGGAGTGGAGGGGACCCCAGCTGAGTCTCAGGCTGCCTCTCTGCCTGAAAATCAAGCCTGGGCCTGGAGTAAACCTGGGGAACTGAGGGGGAGGGAGGGAAGGGGGCAAAAGGGAGTAGGGAGGGAAGGTGGTGGGGGAGAAAGAGAGAGACAGAGAGAGAGTGAGCCTAGACAAAGGAAGGAAACTGAGGAGGTTCTTCCACATTTCTGAGAGGTGGAGTGAAGACCTGATGAGCTGTTAGGGTCATTTGGACAGGGACTGGGAGCTTTGGGACCCAAAGGGGATGCAAACATTTCTTTTCTTTATTGTTTTTATCTTCACCCAAGGACATGCCCATTGATTTCAGAGAGTGGGGGAGTCAGGGGAAAAAAGAGGGAGAGAAACACGGATGTGAGGGGAAAACAGTGATTGGTTGCTTTTCGTTTGTTTCCTGGCCAGGGCCGAACCTTGAACCTAGGCATGAACCCTGACCGGGAATCGAACCCACGACCTTTGACTTTGTGGGAAGATGCCCATCCAACTGAGCCATTCCGGCCAGGGCATGAAAACCTTTCTCTGCGTATTTCACTCTAGTTTCTGTGAGGACATTGAAGGGGGAGGAACTGCCAAATGGAACTGAATTCACCTCAATTTCCTGTTCAAATTAATCCTTAAAGACGCAGAATTAAAAAAAAAAAGAATGAGAAAAACCCCCACCTGTTTTTAGGTTAATGAGAAAGGCTGTGTTCAGCTAGCAGTTCCTTTAGTGACCCCGCTGCTCCGCCTGTGCAGACCTTGCAGCGGGTGGGCTCAGACTTCCGGCAGTGCTTGCAGCCTCCTCCTCCTCCAGGGGGAGCTTCTGAACCCCCCTGGGCCCTGCTTGGGAAGAGGAGGTAATTGGCCAATCAGCACGAGGCCCCCTGGCACCAGCTGTGTTCTCCAGGGCACCACCAGCCAAGGCTCAGAGAGAACGGGGAGGTTTGGCAGGAGGGAGCATGCGTGGGGAAGACAACGTGTGGGCAGAAGCCCCACCCGCAGCGTCCGTCCCAGCCCCCTTTCCTCTGTCTCCGCCTGGCTGCCTTTGTAACTCAGGTTTTGTGGGGCCCAGCCTGGTGTTGGGCGCTCTGTCCACCAGATGTCCCAGGATGGCTCCGCCCTCAGAGTCCTCACCAAACCCTGGGTCTGTGGAGGCTGCTTCATCTTACTTAACAAACACACATCGAGTGTCCCATGCCAGGCACTGCTCAAGATGCTTTACTCAGTGATGCTATAACAACCCGAGGCCAGAGAGACTGTTTTCATCTCCATTTCACAGTTAAGGCGACCGAGGCATGATGCTGGTAGGTAGCTGGCTGGAGTCCCTGCAGCTGGGAAGTGGTGGAGCCGGGACTCGAACCTGGGCACTCGGGCTCCAGCTCCTCGCTCTCAGTCACCAGTCAGGCTGCATCTCATGATGGCTCCCTTTGTCCCCCTGCCAGACGCCCAGCCTCCCTGCTATGGTGGGGAGAGGAGTGGTGACAGAGCGAGAAGAGCACAGCACTGGAGATCATAAACCTGGGTCCAGTCGGGGCTGAGGCCACTCTGCCTGAGTGGCCCTGTGCAACTCACTCAGGCTCTCCAACCAGTTCCACATGGTGTGGAGAAGAGCGTGGACTAGATCACTTCCACCCCACTCCCACGTTGGATGGTTCCAAGGCCCCACAGAGCACTCAGGCGTGCTGCGGCCAAGCCACCCCCCGTGGCCACCTGGGCCTTACTGTGGGGGCTACACAAGGAGGCTGAAGGCAGGGTGAACACACTGGGCAAAGAGTCCATGGATGGGCAGCCTCCTTCAAGAAGGTGGACAGCTTAATGTGGACGGTGTAAAGGTGGAGAGCTTGGAGAACGCTCTTCGAAGGGAGACCCTCCTGCGATCGTGACCCAGGATGAACCCTGTGGTTATGATCCCCACGGCAGGTCAGCAGGAAACCATCAGACGCCATTGCTGACCAGCCAAAGGCTGACCCAAGGAGGTCCCTGCCCCAGCGGCGGTCACAGAGAGATCCCAGCTACTCCTTAATGACTCGGAGACACACCCACTTTAATTGGGTGTAAGTGGACCATTTGAGCTAATTAAGAGTCAGGAACAGAGAGTTTGAAATGGAAGTGTTCTATTTCCTCGATGCTGAAATGTGTGCTTTTCATGGTGAACATTTCTGAAATGGGAATAAGTCACACAAACAGCAATTTTTATTTTTAATGTAGTGTTTCTCCTCTAATGCACAGGCAAGCATGATTAAAATTGATGGTGTGTGTTAGAATAAAGAAATATAACAATATTATATTTCTTTGTGCTGCTTTCATCTATGGTGGCGGTGGGAGAGAAATCACTTTGGCAAGAAGAGAAACTTTATTATAGTAATTTCAAAGCTCTGTGGGCAGAAACGGGCCTCAGGGAGGCTAGAAACCCCAATTTGGAACGCCGTGGGGAGCCCTTGGAGTATTTTCACCTCTCGTCTTTGCCTGTTTCTGCTCATCCGGTTCATTGTTCACTCTCTCTGCCGACTGTACATCTCAGGATTCCCAGCACAACATGGCCAACCGTGGCCTCGCAGAAGAACCGAATCTCCCTGTCTCCATGTTTCCCTGCCTCTTCTCTCCCAGTGTTAATACCAGGGGGGAAATTCCTATCGGCCCTTCCCGTCCAGCCAAGTGTAAGTGGAATAGAGGCAGGGTCACATTTTACAAGGTGGCTGCCAGCTGGGGGTCCTCAGAGCGGACACTGTGAACCGGGCAGACGTCCCGTAAGACCTCCCTGATGGGGACCGGGGGGTGGACTGCTGCGGAAGGTCATTCCCACGGTGCTTGCTGTTGGGGCTGGGAAGGACAGTAGGCAGGGCACCCAGAGACAGGCCACCCAGACCCGACGTGGAGGATCACTAGCCTGGGGGTCAGATCAGCAGGGGCCGTGCTGGCTCGGCCAAGGGCTGCCCAGGGCTCTGCCCTAGGCTCTGCCCTGATCTCATCGTCCTCGGAAAGGACTGGCGGGCAGAAGGACTTTTGCCCAAGAACGTCTGAGGGGTGGCCAGGAGGCAGGATGATGAATCACTGAAGAGGACTCCCCTAGAAGGTCTCCTTGACCTGTAGATTGCCATCACAGGGGCTCTTTCCAGAATGCTCTTTGGGGGTGCGGATTTCACTGATCTCAGCCTCAGGCTGCGTCCAAGGAGAGCATAGCCCTCCATCATCTCTGGAGGGGAGAAGGGGTGAGAGGCAGGTGGGGAGGAAGCCCGGCAGCCAGGTGTCCTGGTCTGGTGCCTCACCTTTGTCAGGGACCTGCCAACTCAGTCCGCTTGGCTGGCCGGAGTCCGGCCATGGTGCTGTGTGGTCCTCAGTTCCCTGCCCAGGTGCCGAAGCCCTCACGTGACTCCTTCCTCTCTCCTTTCCGAGTGCTGGTTGCAGCAATTTCCCTGCCTGTCCTGGAAGCTGCGGGGGCAGCTGACGTTGATGAGCCTCTGACGTACAGATGTGGCGAGCGAGCTGCTGGCTAAGTTGGAGAGGATGTCAAGTGAGAAAGGGGTGTGTTCAGCACCAGCTCCCCCAAAAACCCAGGGGAGCCAGGGAGCAGGCTTGGCCAGGGAGAAGCAAGGCGGGAGAGCACGGGCCTCCCAGGGCAAGAGAATAAACCCGCAGCGAAAAGGACTATTTTTGTGTCCAATTCTCCAGCTTCCACTCCCAAGAGATCTGCTCGAGTGACTCACAAAAGGCCTCGTGCTGAGAAGTCACCTTGCGTGCGGGTACACAGGGCCAGGGAAACATCCCCTCTCTTCCTCAGCCACTCGCCCCTGCCGCCCTCCGTGCTAAGCAGTTCTGGGAAATGCCAGCCTCTGTGCAGCGCTCACGCTCCTGAACTGGGAAGCGCTGTCGGAGCACGCGGAGGCGGAAGCTCTGGTGTATACAGGGCCTGCCGAGGGGCAAGGAGCCTCGCGTGCAAGTGTGGCCCTGTGGCTGGCTGGACTGGTGACCCTTGTGCCCATGCATCTCCACAATTGGCTGTGTGAACTGGGAGATGTTCTCTCACCCATTTCTGCCTCCAGTTTCCTAGTAAAGGACAAAGAATAACAGTGAACACTGCTGGGAGACGGCAACGGTGACGGTCACCCAAACCCTTCTACTGCTGTGTGGTGGGATTGGAGACCAGTTCTGTTGGCCCCTGTACATCCAACTCTAGTCCCTTTCCACCCGCCTGGTCACCCAAGCCCTGCCCTACCCCACCGGGACCCAACCTTCGCTTACCTGTTCATTCTTCCTCCTCTCCTCCATGTGTGTCTGGAATCCTGCTTTTCCTGTCTCCCCCATCGCCTCTCACCTCTGCCCTTGCAAGATTGGTCTTCTAACATCTCGTCCAGGTACATGTCCCTTTGGTCCATATCTGACCATCAGCACCCACGTTGGGTAACCAGGGTATAGCAGGTGCTCAAGAAATATTTATTTACTTTTTTTAGTAGGTGCACCTACTATGTATAAAGAATTATATTATGTGCTGGACAAATTGTAAGGAAATAAAACAGAATGCTCATACAGGGAAATGGTTGTAACACATGGTTTAACTATTTTTTTAATTTTTAATTTTTATGTGGTTTTAGACAGAGGGGAAGGGACGGAGAAAGAGAGGGAGAGAAACATCATTGTGTGGTTGCCCCTCGAGAGTCCCCTACTGGAGACCTGGCCCAAAACCCAGGCTTGTGCCCTGACTGGGAATCGAACTGGCAACCCTTTGAAGGTCGGCGATCAATCCACTGAGCCTCACCAGCCAGGGCTAACTATTATAATTAGAGTATGAGGAGAGAAAAAGGAATGGCTCTTTTAATATTGTAAGCATTGAAATTGCATTTAAAAAATGGTAACAACAGACTTACCTGCTTTGCTTCACTGTGGAATAACAGGAGGTAAAAGGTTTTATTTAAAGGAGCTCCGGCCCAGGTGTTGTACCTTGGGCTTATTTAGCTACGTCCTCTAGAGGTTTCTCACGCGCTCTCCTCAAACCGCCAAGCCTTGAAAGGAGCCGAAAGAAAACCTGAAAGATTGCCTCGAGTCTCTTAAAGAACATGACACTTTTCATTTTTCCCTCTTTTCATGCAGATAATTGCATGTCTCTCTCCAGAGTATTTGGGAATTTTAGTCATTTTACAAGTTGGCCGTGTTTGCATTCAGTTGAAAGAGAGGGAATAAAACCCTTTTACCTAAACTGCGGAAAAGAGTGAATTTAGGATGACGCCGCCGTATGTGGGGGATGGAGCGCTGAGCAGGACTCGGGAAGCGCAGACACTGCGTCCGGTTCTACCACCGAGTAACTGGCGGGTCGGACCCTCTCACGGGGCCTCACCCGGAGAGTCTAGGGGCTGGGCGGAGTTTGGTGTCCCTACCCAGTGGTGGCAGTAGATCACCATGGGTGATGCTGAGAGGGGATACTCTGGGATGGGCCCCCCCCATAGATTCTGTACCCGGAGAAAGACCTTGGTATGCCTTCCGGTTTCTGGGTAACCTTGGGGATTAACCTGGGTAACTGCTTGTGGGACCACAGTCACTGAACCCACGTTTACCCTGTGTTAGACACTCTGCTGGGTGGGTTTCAGGCATCCAGAGATTCATTCATGCAACAAATATTTATCAGGCTCCTACCGCACAGGGCCAGGAGCTAGGACACAATGGTGACGGAAGGACGAGGGCCTAAGCCCCTGCCTTCAGAGAGTCGGAAGCCCAGTGGGGGTTCAGGTAGCCAGCCAGAAAGAATGAAAAGCTACAATATGACGTGCTAAGGGTGCGGAGACAGAGGATGATGGGAGAAAACCGTTTAGGAAATGGTCAGAGAAGGCTGCCCTGAGAAGGCAGCATCCTTCTAAGGACCAAAAGGGAGGAGGGGGTAGAGAGCACACCTCAAGGCAGGAAAGGGCTTAGCGTCTCAGAGGAGCTCAAGGGAAGCCAGAGTGGCTGATATTTAGTGATCTAGGAAAGAGGCTTGAAATAAGGCCGGCGAGGAAGGTAGGAACCAGGCCGTGCAGGGCCTTCTGGGTCAGAGGAAGGGGTCTGGATCTTATTTTAAGTAAAGGAAGTAGCATAATTGGATTTCCACGTCCCCCGTGTGAAATCGCCCACTTCAAACAGTCGAGTGTGCAAACACTTCCTTTCGTTCACTCTCCCATGATGAAACTCAGCTGATGAGAGTTCATTTGCCTTTGCCGGGGCAGGTGAGATAGAGAATCCTGCCATTCTTGTCTGAGTACCTTGTCAGCAGTCTCAGGATGCTCCCCGTCCTTTCCCTTCACCCCTGCTCCCTGGATTTGCTGGAAACTCCAAGGGGTGTACGTGCCTTCTCGATGTTGAGGGAGGGGCATCCGGCCCTCGTTGGTCCTCGGCTGGCATCCGCTGTTTCCATGCACCTCGGCGTCTGTTCTCTTGCTCTGGGCCAATGAAATGGTCTCTCCAGGGGAGCGGAGGGACCTCCCCTTCCAGGTTCAGCCCTCGTCTCAAATCTCACCTCCACGACCTCTCTCAGGCCACCCGCCCTCGGGTTTGGTCATCTACCCCGAAGCTTCCAACTCTAGGTCCCTTTGCACACGGTATGAGGACCCCCAGCTCTCAATTCTTGGTTAGTTTTTGTGTCGCGCTGGCACACGGTCATGTGTCAGATCCATCCCCACCTTCCAGGAAGCAAGGATCGCAGGGTAGAGCCAGGGGGAGGTAGCAGAGAAGGTCACGTATCAGGCCCTGTCTCTGCCTGTGTCCGCCCATCGACATCCACAGCGCAGCCCTAGCTGGCGCTGGACCCTGTGGCCTCCCAGAGTTGCCAAGCGTGGTGAGGCCAAGCTCTTCCATCTGCAGATTCCCAAAGCTTTCCGGTTTACAGCCCACACAGCAGTAGTGAGGGGTGGGGACAGCCATAAGCGAGGCTCCATCCTCATGTTTAAATGTGCTCCCTTTCCAGTCCCTTTCTCCTGTAAGCACCCCCTGGTTGTCCCAATCAGACGTAAGGGTCACTTGGAGTATAGTGGTCGTAGGAAAGATAGAAAGAAACTGGTGGGCTTTAGAGGCTGTCGATGGATCAGATGTGCAGTTAAGAGAGAGGGAGGCACCAAGGACACCTCCCCTGTTTCTCGCTTCAGCGACTAGGTCCTGGGCACTGTCGTTGTCACAGGGAGGGGAGAGGGGGGAGCAGTGGAGGTGCAGATTTGGGGATGGGTATTGAGAATCTAGTTTTGTGTGTATGACGTTTGTGATGTTTGTGAGAGGCGTCCGAGAGAGATGTCAAGCAGATCATTCGATTCCTGAGATCCCAGCTCGGAGGGAGGTCTGGTCTGCAAGGTGACATGAATCTGGGCTATGTCAGCAGACAGATGGTACTAAAATCATGGGGGTGGACCTGGAAGAGTCTCACATGCTCACGTGAGGCTTCGGCGTTGCTGCGTGGTCCTGAAACTTCCGCCCCGTGATTTGGGTCAGAATCACTGAGACTCCCAGCGGCTGCTCCGGGGCCCTGGTGCTCGCTCTGCAGACTCTGCTGGACTGGAGCTGTGTGGGGGCTCCGGCTCGGGCCAGCGGTTAGGACCGGCTGGCTCGTGAGGGGTGGCGCAGCAGGAGGGAGCGCTCTGGCCGGCTGGATGATGCGGGCAGAGGAGGATATTTCTAGATGAGAAAGAGCTGCCTAGACCTTAGTGGCTGCAGTGATTCCTTGAACCTGAGGGCTGCCGGTGCAGCCCAGGGGAGTCAAGGAGCAGTGTGTGCTCAGGACGAGGGCCAGGCTGGGACCTCCCCGAACAGGTTCTTCCCTCCAGGGTCTCACGGTCGAGGATACTGTAATCCCTCATTCATACCCCTCATAAACCCAGAAACCCACCCAGTACAGTCTCCAGGGGTGTTGTATTCAGGAATATCAGTTCAGCATTCAACTGGCATTAAAAAGGAATTCCATCTCTATTGCCAAGGATGTTACAGGCACTCCCATACACAGCCCCAGGAACATCGACAAAAATCTTATCTCTTTTTCTAGTGACGTGATTTGCACACTAAACCTGAGGTAGCACCAACATTCTCAAACCTCTCTCCCCTTCTTCCCTAAATAAACTCTCCTGTACCCAGGCCGCTGAGGCCTCCTCCCTCCCTGCCTTTCTCTCTCTCTCAGCCACTTCATCATGCACATGCCAGGCCTCCCTCCTAGGAGGAAAGAATGCATCCTTTCTGAGTGTGGGGAAAGAGGTTTCTGGAAGAAGGTCGGCGGGAAAGGATTCTCTCTGGAGGGATGAAGGGACGGATTTTTCCATCTGATCAGACACTTGTAGGTCAGATTACCCTTCTGTGCTCTCATTTGAACTTCCCAATTACCTTGCAGGCTAGTTGCTCTTCTGAATCCAAATTTTTAGAGGAAGCTCAGGCTCAGCCATGAGGCGACTCGCCCAAAGCCATGGAGCTTAAACAGGGCAGCGAGAGGACTGGCACTGCTTCCTGCAGGAAGGTGGCTGCGATGCGGGTGGACTGATGACAGAAATGGAGAAAGACACTGTCTCTGTCTCCCTCCTGTCCCTTGTCCCTCAGCTCACCAGTCTCCTGTCAATCTCCTTCAGCCATCAGACAGGCATTTCCACTCCTTGGTCAGGAAATTAAGTGAGCAACAGAGAGCCGGCACTGGGCTGGTTCCCCTTTCTTTATCCGCAATAAAAGGAGGAGGTCAGAACACGTGACGTTGGATCGAAATCTCTGTGGGTTGCTGTGACCCGCACAAAGTGGAGCTGCCCGGTGACCCAGTCCCGATGCGGTGATGTGCTCAGGGAAGCCACTGTCAGCCAGAAGTAATTCACAATGAAATCGGGATCTCTGCTAAAACCTCTCAGAAGGATCTTTGGAAAACAGAGCACCACTGAAACACAATCTCTTTCACCACGTATATCTCGAATCCTTTCCTCTCCATTTACACCCCAAAAACTCTCCCTAAACCCCAGAGGTTCACATCTGTCTTCTCATCTCACCTCGAGACTTACTCGTTTCTCTTCCACCGACAGCTCAGACTTCCTTTCCGGAGGAAGTCAGCCCTCCCAGTCTGGCTCCTCTCAGCTCTCTCCTTTCCTGGACCCTGGTTTGGCAGGGAAGCCCATGCTATGCCGGGGATTCCCCTCCACAGGCAGAGACAGGGGAACGGTTTTCCTCTCGAGCTGGGCTAAGTCCAGGGAACTGGGACCTAGAGGGTGGGGACTCTCCCACATAAAGATTCAAGTCAGATCATGAAAAACTCTCTCTCCGAAGGTCTTCGTGCTCCTGGTCTATGGGCTCCCAGACCCGGTGCGATTCCTGGCTCTGCCCCTTAGAAGCAAGTCCTTAGCTTCTCATCTGCGAACTGTGCTCGATGATACTTCCCCAACAGAGCTGATTCGATGAGTGGAGAAACACAGGGTCCGGCGGAAGTGAGGCCTGCTTGGGTGTGGTTGGTGGGGTAATAATATGGGTGCAATAATTTATAGTTTTAATTTGAACGTTTCACCTAAAATGCCATGTGCTGTGCTTGAGTAGGATATTGTCATGTTATAGAATCACATGCTTATGATTTTGTAGTAAAAGATTTTGTAATAAAAAAGGCGTTATTTGTGCCAGACCCTGTAGTAACAATGGAAAGGTGATTCTGAAAGTCCTTAGCGGGCTTGCCCTCCTCAGCCCTCCCCTCTTCCCTGCCTCAGGCACCCGGACTGTGGCGGTCAGCGCCTGGGGTCTTGTCGGATGTGTGCGTCCACAGCGTCAGCAGATGGAGCCCGCAGCCACCGGCTCACCGGGGCGGGAAGGGCTTGGGACGCTTCCCAGGGAGAGGAGGGTTCTGCACGGTTCTGCTGCCCGGCTCCTGACCCCTCCCTTCCCCGTTCAGTCCTCAGAAATTCCTTCCCACCACCCTCTTCCGGGGATTTCCTTTCTCAGGGAGGATGAAATGACCTTGATCTGGTTTGGGAATTCCAACACAGACCAGGAATAAATCTTGCAGAGCTGACCTGGCTTCCACACGCAGAACTCGGCCCAATCCCTGCGTCTCTGTGCGCCATCCCCTCTGCGTCTTCCTCCTCCCCTCCAGGGAGGAGCCAGCTCCAGAGGCTCCCGCCGGGACACTGGGTGCTGGAATTCCCATTGTAGATTCCGTTTTTTGGGGACAGTCATGGGGGCTCTTGTTGAAATGTGTGTGTTAGACTAATGCACACATATCTAGTGATTAGCGAGGTCCAGGTGCTAAGTAATAACTAGCTGAGGGCATGAGGGAGGCACAGAGGTCTGGAACCAGGACACACCAAGGATGCTGAGGGTTCCACCCAGGGCCAGCAGGAGGAGTCGGTGCTGAGGGGAAAGACCTCAGTTTCCCCCAGTGGGAAAGAGGAGAATCAGACAAGGGGCTGTTGCCAGCACCTTCTGCCCCTGTACTATTCCCGTGGAGAGGGCTGCTTCTTAGGCACTCACTCGTGCAGTGCTGGTTGAGTGTCAGTGATATTTAAGGTGCTCTGCTAAGTTCTGAGGTGGGGGATGGATAGGCAGCGGGCTGCATGAGACACAGGGCTGCCCTCCAGAACACAAATGAAGTGTCAGTTCCCGGACGGGCCACAAGGAGCCCACGCGTGGGCAGAGTGGAGACCCAGGACGCCCGTGGTCTGGAGCTGTCACCCGGACAGGCAGCCCAGGAGGGAACCTGAGGCTGTTGGCTGGCTCAGCACGTGACCTTCACGGACATGAAAGGGAAGATGGGTCAGAAAGAATGTGTGTGGGAGGAATCCACCCCCTTCTCAGACCGGAGAGCCTGCAGGGGGCCGAGGGGCTGGGGGCCGAGGGGCTGAGGGCCGAGGGGCCGGCCCCACTCCCGGCCACTCCCCATCCCACAGAGCGGCCATTGATCTCGGGGTGGCCCGGGAGGCAGACCGCGGGTGGCACAGACACCCGGCCCCACCGCCCGCTCCCTCCGCATTGTTCACATGGCCCTCCTGACCTGTGTCAAAATGAATTCCAGATTCCAGGAGGGAAGGTCCCTGGGAACGCGAGCCTGTGGGGTCAGAGGGGACTCTGGGTCTATGACGTCACCACCATCCCCGAGGGAAGCTGCCCCGGGGCGTGCTAACCTGTGGACTTCAGGACAGGCTGAGTCTGAGCAGAAGGAGAGAAATATAGGCTGACCCCTCCCCCAGGGCCGGTGTTTCATTTCAACATCTTGAAGGAGGAAAAACCTCTCCGAATCCAAACAGAAGACCTTGGTTACTCCGAGTTTGGTGGTGGGCTCAGTTCATGGGTCACACTAATATTTTACGAGCCACTTGGACATGACGTCTTTAATTTGGGTTGAATTAAACACCCACGCACAACACGTGTGCTCTGTAGGTTGCGCCCTGCAAGGAATGCTGGACTCGCTTCTGTACATGTTAGCAGGTGTGTGATGCGTGTCTGCGTTCACCAGTGGGGAAATGCCGTGTGGGTGTGGGAGTCGGTGCTAATTCTTTATGTTGTTAAAACCGGCGAGGTGTAAATGGACCCTTTTGAAAGCACACACAAAAGTACTTCATTTCTACCTGGATGTCCTCCCGAGTGACTTCAGAATCAGCTACAGATGGCTGCACAGTGTGAGGGATGGCCCACGGAGCAGGCTCTTTTTAATTATCCTGTTTGTTGCAGTAAAGCAATGTCTTAGGTACCAAGAGAAAAGTCATAATTGGTTGAATATGGAGATGAAGTGTTCACGTAAATAAATCTTTGACCTTATTATTTTATCTCCTAAAATCTGTATGAGGTGATGTTAGGAATTTAAATTCACAAAACTAATATGTACAAAGGTAGAACCTCCCCCCACCCCCCAACAACTTACTTCATCTGTGTGTGAGAAATTCACCTCCAGGCTGGGAACTCTAGTTTTTAAGGTGCCCACGCTCTGACACATACATGTACAAGTTTGGGGGGCAGCTGCGCCCATCCCAGGGTGCCCTGAGTATGCCACAGAATGTGTAGTTGGTGAGGAGGGCCCAGGTACTGGAGATGCAGAGGATAAACCACAGTCCTGATGGACAGTCACTCGCTGCAGAGAAAATGTAATCAAACCTATTCTGGCGATACCTCCTGAGCCGTGGATGGAGAGCATCAATTCCCCCTCTGACGGCCAGGGAAGGCGGCGTGGTGAGTTGGACTTCGAAGGGCTGGCGGGTGTTACCGGCTGGGTAGGGCACCTGAGGTAGAAGGAACACATGGGTGAAGGCTCCGTGGGTGAGTTCACGAATCCGAGTCACTAGGGAAAAGCGGCGTGCTTGAGCGCTGCAGCAGGACGTACACGTTGCAAGGATCCTGCTCTCCTTGGGCGCTCGGGCCTCATCCTGCCAGCAAGGAGTTGTGGGAGGTTTGAAGGCGTGGAGGAGGTGCTTCTGGAGACAGGCAGAAGGTTCCACGTGGGACACACTGGAGGCTGCCCCTGGCTTTCCGCTGCGACTGCTGTTGGCAGAGCCTGCCTCGTGGACAGGAGCCCAGGGCTGTGCCTCAGCGAAAGCCACGCTGTTCCCAACGGCTACACACCCCGCGGGTCCCTGGAGAGAAAACCGAGCTGTAGATGGAGCCAAACCATAGCTTTCTGCTTTCAGGCATGTCTTTCTGTTGAAGCTGCCCATTGGTGGTCATTGCTGACCAACAACTGTGTGCTGTTGCTCTTGAAACGTGAGAGGTAGAATTCCCAACAAAGAAATGCATGAAAGTGGAAATATCTAAACATCTTGTGACAGTGTCAGGAACACACTAAGTATACGTTTAACATTAACTTATTTTTTCTTTCCTACTATTCAAATACCCAGCTAGCCATGCCTAGGGAAAGAAAGCACAACTGATCGGCCCAAACGCCCAGAAGCGAGGTACCTCCCTCTCTCCATGGCAATTACTCAAATCACTGCCTGTTGTCGGTGACCTCGGGCGTGCCTGATTTGTTATGGCTTTCCTCCTTGAAAACACAGGTAATTTAATAACCTTACAGGCAATGAGCTTTTGTTCTTTCCTATTGAACAGAAGACCGATGTGGACGGTGGGGGGGAGCAGGAGAGGGGAAGCAGGGAACCTGGCAGTAGACAGAGAGAGGAATTAGGGAAATTGTGCATTTGCACCAGCTCCCCCCAAAACTACTGTGGGATGAGCTTCGTAGGAAAGGACAGGGTTTGGAAAAATATCGGTGAGTAATAATCCCGATTAATTACAAGAAAAGGAGAAAGGAAAAGGAGATGACAGTAGCTGACACCGAATCATTATGGCTAGTGAATATTGTGTCATAGGTGAGTTACACCTGCCCATGCATTGCCTCATTTAGTGACTTAGTTCATTTGATCCTCACAGCAACTTTCTGCCAGGGATGCCAGCATCCCTGGCATTTTACAGATGAAGAAGCTGGGACTTAAGAAGGTGTCCAGAGTCACGCTGCTGGAAAGGAGTAAAGCCGGATTTGAACCCGGACATACCAGATGGCCTTGGAAAACACTATTTTGCAGGCCCAGGCTTTTAAGCCATTTGCCAAGTATTTAGTTTTCCTTCATCTAGAATAGGATGAGCCTAATTAAATGTCAGGAATATGTCCTTTTTTTTTTAAGGAAGTACACACTGAAGCATTTTGGAGCAAAGAGACAGCTTATTATCAAATAGTTTAAAAAGTGATAATCATGTGAATGTACAGAAAGCACAGTGATAAAGCAAATGTAAGATACTAACAGAAGGGGAATCTCGGGGATTCCCCATGTGTTAGTGCTTTGTGCTATTTCTGCCATTTGTTTCTAAGTCTTACATTATTTAAAAATTTAAAAGTTACAAAAACGAAAAAAAAAGCCTATGAAAAATCTGCCCAGAAAATGATTCTCTGCCCTTTTCTACTTCACAGTTTGCTTATAAATGTCTAAACTTGTGGTTAAATGGGGCAGCAAACCAGGGCGTGCAGGCGTGTGTGTGCACACGCGTGTGTGCAGGGACCAGAAGTGGGAGCTGTATCGCACACCTGCCTACTGCCTTCCCAGCAGCAGCTCACTGCCTGGGTCCGCGTGAGAAAAGCAGGGTAGTCATTACATTGCATTTCACTGCCGTTGACCGTCAGCTTACAAAGCAGACCCTCCTGTCCCCCGACCTGGGAGGGGCAAGGCAGGTCCTTCTTCCAGGGAGGTGGACCAGGGCCTGGCCTTTGTGTCCACTCCTGCCAAGCTCCGTGCCCTTTGAACTTGGGAAGGAAGTTCTCTACCAGCACAGTACCAAGGCACCAGGGTAATTTGTTTTACCTGATTATTACATAACATTATCTTGAGTCTAGAAACTAGACTGCTAATAAATCCTTTCACTCCTGCTTGTCTGAATGATTCCCTCACAGCCTTTGCATAAAGAACCAAATAATTAACTAATTAGGGCCTGTAAGGAGAAAGGGTCTCCCTTGATCTTTGGCCAAGAAATCCCTAAATCGCTCCATCTGCCCTCTCCAAAGTCCCGGGCCCTTGAACGACTGTGCACGGAAACCGTTCGTTCTGTCAGCTCAGGGTGGGGGTGGGGGGATTCCAGAGGCTGCATGACTCCCAAGAGCAGGATTTGGTTTGCAGAAGCGACCGGAAGGGGACAGACGGAGACGGGAGAAGGCGGCGAGCGGAGCCTGCCCCAGATCACTGCCCTTCGCTCAGTCAAGGGCAAGTCTCCATTTGCAGCCCCTTAGGGTGAGCGGAAACCTTGGGACTGATCTCTTACAACCTGTCCAGACAGCTTGGTAATTCCTTTGTCATTCAGGGCATTTTGTCATCATGGTTTGTGACTTGGTTGCTTTTCCCGGTAACAGTCCCTGGTGCTGAAAGGCAGAGACTCTGAAATCCCAGGGTCCTCGGCTTTTCTGCTCTTGGGGCCGCGATTCCTCCGCCTGAGTTAGCACATTCTTTGTTTCCACTGCGCCTCTCAAGCAGGGGCCTTGTTTTCCTTGCCCAGAACACGGTCTCTCCACCTCGGCGCTCTCGGCATGTTAGACCCGGTGACGTTTTGCTGCGGGAGCCGTCCTGTGCGTTGTAGGAGGGTTAGCAGCACCGCTGGCTTCTGTCTATGTGGTGCCAGTCGCACCCCCCTCCCGACTATGACAACCAAAACTGTCTCCAGACATTGTCCAATGTCCCCTGGGGTACAACGTCAACCCCAGTTGTCAGTGACCGATTTAGATTTAGAACTTACTACTTAGGAATGGGGCCTTCCTGGTCTTGGAAAACCCCTGGGAAAAGAAGGGCCAGAGCAGGCCGGAGGCGTGGGATTCAGGCTCAGGCTAGTGGAGGGAGGAGAAATCATGCAATGTGATATCCGAGTCATTCTGGAAGAGAGGCTTTGCTGTCTCACTGTGGGTGCTAGTTCTAAAGCACTGGAACCAGGTCAGATTCCGCGCCGGCTGTTCGTAGGAGTTTTTGAAGGCAGTCTCAGGACCGGAGCAGTACTGGAAGCTGACCTGGAGATCCTGCGATCCCGATTGCGTGGTCACGGTCTTTGACTAATTAGAAATACGGCATCTCAGGAATGTTTGGGAGAGCCCGTCCCAGCCCTGCCTGGGCGGACTATGCATTCACCTGATCCTGGCCATGTCTCTCCTCTCTAATTAGAGCTGCCCTCTCTGTAAAAGGTCACAGACTCAGCTCTGACGTCCCGAGAGCAGAGCTGTGGACCGCCCAGGGTGAATTTCCATGCCTCTTCAGGTGTCCACCCTGCATTTTCAGGAAGGTGCCCAGAAGCTTCATCCAAAAAAAATTAATTTGCTCTGCTTAGAATGAGGATGAAAAAAACCCAAAGTCTGGTCTTCTAGGGGGCGCTGTAGCTTTAGCTAATAAATAAAAAAAAGAAAAGAAAAAGCAAAGGAACAGAAGCAGAGAGAGAAGTGTACTGAAGCACAGGCATAGTGCACTCAAGAGTACGAGAATGTGTGGAACCTTACTCCTTGGCGATTTTGTCCAGGTTTTCGTAACTCTCGGGATCACCTTCCAGCCCTTGGGTGTGGAAGCGCTGATACCCATTTCATAAACTAACAATAGTACATCCAGCTGCTGAATAAACTGCCGTGTTCTGGGGAAAGGATTTGAGCAGATCAGATAAGGTCATAACAAAATAATCTGCATAATGAATCGTCTGTATCAAATTTAATTCTATTATCATATTGCCCTCCACTTAATATGGGCCTTTTCACTTTCTAAAACAATAGTTATCAAACACCTTGTAAGGCAAGATGCAGGTGAACGTTGTTCCTTCAGAGGTAAATGACCGGAGGCCTGGGAATTAGCAGGTTCACAGCTGTTATTTCTCATCTGGATTCCTGTAAGCACCCCGTAATTGGTCTCACTGACTCCACCCATGTGTTCTCCACCCAACACCAAGTGAGCTTTCAAAGTTGTAACTCGGACCATTCCGCTCACAACCCTCCAAGAGCTTCGGATAAAACCCAAACTTGTTCCCTGCTCACAAGGCCCTTCCCCACCAGTCACCCTCCAACCTCCCCGACTTCAGCGCCAGCCCGGCTCTCCTGCCTTTGGGACTCCGTCCCAGTTGCTCCCCCTAACCTGCCACACGCTGCCCCCCCAATCTCTGTGTGGTTGGTGCCTTGTCCTTCAGTTCCCTGGCCCCTGCCACTCGGCGGAGAAGCCAGCGCACGCCACCCCACCTCCACCCCCTCTCCCTGCCTTATGGTCTTCACCGCTCTCACTGCGACCTTCCGAAATTATTCTACACTCACACAGTTTTATTCACGTGTCACCCTGCTACAGTCATTTCTGTAACTTGATTTGTTCTTTTCACCTAACAATGTGCTTTGGCGATCTTCCCATGTCAGAGCGGAGAGACCTACTTCATTCTTTGTAATGTGCCAGAATTGGTCTAGCCGCTTCCCTATTATTCCTGACTTTTCCTGTTACAAATAACGAAGTGAAACAGGCTTTTGGACACCTCTCTGTACATATGCAAGTTTTTTTTCTGTAGGACAGATTCCTGGGAGGGGATTGAAAGGTCAAAGGTTGTGCCCACTTACCATTTTGATAGATGCTGGCTGCCGTACTGCTTTCCGAAAAGGCTTTATCAGTTCACACTCCCACCAGCAGTGTGTTAGAGCTCTCGCTGCCCTCCACCCTCGCTGACGCTAATTACCATCATTTTTTACAAAGTTGCCTTTGGGGACATACAAGGGTGGTAACTTATTTTGCATCGTAATCCGAAAGGGCATTTTCAGATTGTCTGCTGCCCGCAGGCCCCGAAGTCAGGCCTCCAACTCTCAGTGCCGGGAGAAGCGGCAGGATCCTCTCGGAGCTCTGAGAGTTTCCTAAGATAAATGAAACCTTTCACAGCAGCCTCATCCATCGCAGCAGAAACCTCCTCTGTCCCGCTGCCGGCAGAGCTCCATCCGTCACCCGGGGAGCAGCGGCCAGCCCACACTCGCTGCGTGGGGCTCGGTCCCATCCACCATCCAGACACACCGCTCAGGCTCCCCCGTCGTGAGCCGCAATCTGCCCAAGAGCACCCCACCCCCACCCCATTCTTAGCTTCTCTGGCGTCACTCCACCCCTTGTTTGGTTTCCCCTAAGGTCCAGAGGAGATGGAGGTGTGGCCATCAGACACCGGGTCTCCAGTGGTGGCCTCGAAAGCTGAGGGGGGCACGTGTGCTTTCTCCAAAGGAGGGCAGGGCCACGGAGGCAGCGAGCACCAGGGAAACATCTCGCTGGGGGGCACCGGCGAGCGCGGCAGGGCAAGAGGGAGACCTCTTAGACTTAATGCTCCCCCACTGGAAAGCCGTGTACATTTTTTTTAAGAGTGTTTGAAGTTTCCTTTCCTTCCCTTCACTTTTGCAATAAGGAAAAACCTCGGGCTGCCACCTTTCTGCAGGAAAAAGCCAGTCCTTTCTTTTTATGAGTCTCTTTTCTGTGTGTCTTCTTTACTCACACAAAACACACCCTTCTGACACTTAAGGTCAGCAAAAGTGCCTGGCTGGCATAGCTCAGTGGATTGAGCGCAGGCTGCTAACCAAAGAGTCGCAGGTTCGATTCCCAGTCAGGGTACATGCCTGGGTTGCAGGCCACGGCCCCCAGCAACCACACATTGATATTTCTCTCTCTCTCTCTCTCTCTCTCTTTCTCCCTCCCTCCCCTCTCTAAAAATAAATGAATAAAATCTTTTTTTTAAAAGTTGTTTTAAAAAAAAAAAGATCAGCAAAAGTGTAGAGGTTTGCCCCACAACAAGCAATTCTCTGTAACACCAGCCAGGGTCCTACAGTTCTTAGCTTAATTCTGACACTGTCTACGTGGAGATGGCGTCAGATCCCCCAGGTTCAGGGCTCAGTCCCACAAGACGCCCCCACCCCTGCCCACCCAAACACCCACACAGTCGCAGCCCAAGTCATCACCTGTGCTTCTGACCCACTGGCTACATACTGCAGGGTCCAAAGATCGGCAATATTTATGGAGGCTCCCTTGTGTAGAAACGATCAATTATAAACTCCATTGCTGGCCCTCCTCCCCTCTCTGGAGGGTAGGGGGTGGGGTGGGATGTGGAGCTAAAAATTCCAAGCTCCTAATCATGGTTTTTAATGTATCTGCTGGCCAGCCCCGTCCAGGAGCAGTCTAGGAGCCCATCCAGAGTCACCTCACTGGAACTAAGACAAATACAATAGATACTCCTGTGTTCTCATTACTGAGGAAATAGCGAGGGTTTGGGCAGCTCTGTGCTGGGAACCAGGGGTAGAGACCAAAGTATATATTTTCTATCATCTCAAGGAAGTTGTTAGACTTCCCCAAGAAGGGAAAGCATGGCCCGTGGTCCCTGGGTGCTGGAGCTCTGCTAAGCTCTTTGCATTTGTCACATAACAACTCTGTGAGGCAGGCAGTGTCATTATCTCCAGCTTAGCAGTGAGCCAGCAGCCAGAGCCGCTGAGAAACTAACCTGAGGTCATCACGCAGCTAGTAAGCTCTGGGGCAGGATTTGAACCTAGAGCCTCTGCATTTATGCTCTGTTGCCTCTTAGGTGAGCTGCTGCCTCTTAGGTGAGCTTGGTGGCTTAATCTAAGAAATTTCAAAAGCTTTGTTTTTGAGTGTTACTAGATTCTTGTACACGTCTTCATTTATAGCTTTCGTTAAAGAGAAAATTCCCAAACAACAGTGGAATTACTTTAAAGATTATGTCCCTTCTTTGGCCCTGAAAGAGCCCAACACGGGGTACATTTATTTCCTGGGAGCCAGCTTCCTCTCTGCCCTTCTGGTTCAGGACGGGGCAGTGGTCCGCTGGGCTCCCTGGTCAAGGGAGGGCGGGGGTGAACAACGGTCTTCGTTTCCTATGGCTGCTAATAGTCAATACCACAGACTTGCTGACTTAAAGCAACACAAGCGTATGATCTCACAGTTCTGGGAGTCCTACTGGAATCACGGTGTGCCCTTCCTGGAGGCTCCCGTGTCTTTTCCGTCTCCCAGCGGCCACCTGCATCCTTGCCTCCATCTTTGCGTCTCTCTCCTCCCTCTTCGACCTCTGCCTCTGAGTCTCAGCCTCCTGCACTCCTGCTGTGGTCACACTGGACCCACCGAGATCACCCGGGATCGCCGCCCACCCCACCTCCAGATCCTTCATGTAAGTCACGTCTGCAAAGGCCCTTTTGGGACCGTGTGTGCGGGTTCCAGGGATGAGGAGGCATTGGAATTGTCTCACAAAAGGACAGTGAGTGTGCATACTGACTCAAGGTACGCTTTCCTAATTTCGCATGCCCATGGTTCAACCTGGAAGGAAAGAGGACCATTAACCTCCAATAAAACAGAGATGAAGCATGCAGCAGAAATTTTAGAAGTGTCAGAAGCTGTTCAGGTACCTTCACAGGGGGCAGTCATGCACTGCCCAGGCATCAGAAGGAGGACACTGGGGCGGCCAGAGGAAGCAATCTGACGGCCTGAGCAGTGACAGAAGCTGCTAAAAGAATGGGTATAATGCCTTCAGTGCCTGTTCTGGACTAATAGTCCTCTCTCCTTCCAGGTTGAACCATGTGCATGCACAATTAGGAAAGCGTACCTTGAGTCAGTTTGCACATTCCCTGTCCTTTTGTGAGACAATTCCAGTGCCTCCTCATCCCTGGAACCCGTACACACGGTCCCAAAAGGGCCTTTGCAGACGTGACTTACATGAAGGATCTTGAGGTGGGGTGGGTGGTGATCCCGGGTGATCTCGGCGGGTCCAGTGTGACCACAGCAGTGTGTTTTGGGCGAAAAGCACCTTTGCCCGTGGAGAAGGCCCTCACCACATGAGGGCCTCGGCAGGGCCACGTCCTTGCAGAAGGGACCCTTCTCTGCCTAGTGCTCGCTGCTTCTTTTCCTTGCTGGACAGATTCCACTTCAGAGGTTAATTATCCTGAGATAAGAAGCCAACATGGCGAACTTGAAATCAAAAAGATCAATAAAGTGTGGAATAGCAGAGTTGTAGTTAAAAACAGAGCCTGATTCCATGCCCGTGGCAGAGACTCACCACCCTCGTGGGAAGCCAAGTGGGTTTCCTGCATCGGGCTTCCTCCTTCTGTCTTGACTGCTTTCTCCCCACCTTCCACTCTGTTCTCCGCCCGATCTGCCCACCTACCCAGCTATATTTAGTGCTGCAGCCTGCGGGCTTCTAAAATAATTCCCTCATGTGTTTCTGAGTCTCACAGAAGGGAAACTAGTTCATGTCATATTTTTACATATATATTTAGCTTTCTATTTCTGAAGAAATAAATAGAAAAAAAAATCTGTTTCAACGATGGGCGGGACGAATCCCAAGAACCTTGGAGCCTGGTTTGGAAGGGTAGGGGCTGGGAGCTGGGGAGCTTTCCCGGTGGGAAGGGTTTGCGTGGAGGCCAGACTCCTGGGGTGGCGCGGGGCGGCTGGGGCCTGTGAGAGGTGTGCCTGGTGGTCTGTCGGAAGTGACAGTTTGTGGAAGGAAGGGTCACAAATCGGATTCTTCCGAGGTAGAGGCAGTGGAGCAAATAAGGTCGCAGTGATGAGGGGGTGACTGTGCCACTGTGTGTCACTCCATGCTGGCTCAGGGCTGCAAGTAGTGATGGCTGCAAAACCCAGACACACGGATGAAAGTCCGGGAGCTAGAGGAAACCCAGGAGGGCGAGGGGTTCTGGGAAGCATTTGTTACTTTCCGTGGTGAATTCAGGCAGCCTGAGGCTCGGGCAGCAGGGCACAGCTGGCGGGAACTGACAGACGGTGGAGAGAACTGAACTCGGTGTGTTCAGGGGAGCTTCTCAAGGTTTGCAGGCTGCTCTGCACATGCGTCTGTTCAGGGACCTCGGCCTGATCCCCATGGGCATTTAAACCCAGCACCCCTCTCCCCTTTCACCAGTCAGCCACTGGCCAGTGTGGCTCAGTTGGCTGGAGCGTCCTCCTGTAAATCAGAAGTCCATAGGTTCAATTCCCGGTCGTGACACACGCCTCGGTTGCAGGTTCTGTCGCCTGCTGGGGCACGTAGGAGAGGCAACCGATGCACGTTTCTCTCTCATATCGACGTTTGTATCCCTCTCTGTCTTCCTCCCTTCCCCCTCTCTGAAATCAGTAAGTATGTTCTTGGGTAAGGATAAAATATATAGACATAGATGTTTTTTAAAAAACTATCTTTCACTAAAGGAAAAAATATGCTCTCATAACTCAAGGGGTTCAAGGGATTGTGTCTCCGACAGCACCTCGCACAAAGACGTGAACATCGTGAGCACTCATTGAATTATTGTTAAGGAACGCCCAAGTCTCAGTTTGGATGGTTTCTTTAAAACAAACTTTTTTTGACCCCTGAGTGAGGCATTAACCCTGCCCAGAAGGACTCACAACTTGATGTAGTGAAGAAGGGAGAAATTTTCTTCTACCCTTCCAGGTTCCGCCAGCCGGTCTCATAATTGAATCCACATGAGACAGACCAACAAGAGAAAATTGTCAACTTTAATTACCTGCCTACTTCCAGGAACCTTACATACAGGAGGGAGTCCGAGACTCCATGTACATGGGAAGCTCAGAGACAGACAGGTAGCTGAGATGCAGGAGTTGACACTCTGAGCTGAGGATGTGGCTGGGCACCTTGGGGCTGGAGATGGGGGAAGGTCCCTCACAGGAGGGTATGGAGAGCAGAGGTTTAGCGATTAGAAGTTTCCCCTGCCCTATTGACAGGTCATAAAAAGTTATTTCTGGTAATAACTCGTTTAACTTAATTTAATTTCTCTAAGGGGCAGACAAGATTTTCTTGTGAACCCGCAGGGTCTCGATTGCCTTCAGCTCAAAAATAATCCATGTCGAAGCAGCCGATGATGGGGAGGCTTTTATTTTTAACTCCTTCAGGTTCGTCCTTTACCATCCAGGGCTTGATCTTTCTAATACTCGGAATGTGTACGAGTCGGGACCACCTTCAGGCACCCCTCGGACAGGGGACACCCAGGCAACCCCAGCTGTGAACACGGCTCAAAAGGGATCATTGCTGACTGCAGTTGTGAGAAGAGACGTTGAGTGAAGTGTCGATGCCCCGACCCCATGTGTCCTCCTTTAACTCCCTGAAAGAAGAGAGGCGACGACCCACGCCGGCCGGACCCACGGAGCAGCCGGGAGGCAGGCGAGGCGGGTCTCTCTCACGTGCTGTGATTGAAAGACAAATCGTCCGTGTGGCATCCGTCTGGGCCGGTGGGCCCAGCCTGGGTTGTCAGGAAGGAAGGTTTACCCGGTTCCTAATGGCCTGGAACGAGGAGGGAGACACAGTGGAGCCTCTGGACACTGAGGGCAGACCACGGCAGCGCTGCTGACCGCCTTGGGCTCCTTCTCCAGGAGAACAGGAGCCAGGAGGGGAGACCCTATGGAAGGCGGTCGGACCCGAGTGTAAGATGTGAGAATGAGCTGGCTCTGTCCCTGGGGCAGAGCTGATGGACAGAAACAGACCACATCTGGGGAAGCCTGGCATGAAATTAAGTTCCAGGGCTGTTGCTATAGCGTGGCCAGTGAGCTACCTGCCAACGTCCACTCATACCCTTGTCATACAAAGTAGAGGTGGTGGTGCCATGGGGGACGGGGGGAGAGCTTCCTTTGTGGGTACCCTGACAGTGCAGGGGCTGCCCCAGCTGTCTTGACTCCCTTGTTACTCAAAACATAGCCCCTAGGCCTGCCACATTGCTCTCCCTGGGAGCTTGTTACAAATGCTGAATCTCAGGCAGGGCAAGGGGTAGGGTAAGGCCAGGGGAGATGGCCCCCTCCAGTGCAGAATTCAAGGGGGCACCGCCAAACTTAGTACTCAAGATAGATAATATTTTTAAAAATCAAAATGCAAGTACAACATCTATGATAAACAGAATATAATTTTTAAAAGAGATTTTATTTATTTTAGAGAGGGGCAGGGAGGGAGAAGGAGAGAAAGAGAAACATTAGTGTGTAGTTGCCTCTTGCACACCCCTTACTGGAGAGGCGGCCCGCAACCCAGACATGTGTCCTGACTGGGAATTGAACCAGTGACCATTTGGTTTGCAGGCCCAGGCTCAATCCACTGAGCCACACCAACCAGGGCACAAAACATGATCATTTTAAATGAAGGTAGGCTCTAACGCTGCACTTGAATGATACTGCCTCTCTCACCTTTGCCCGAATTCTGGCCCGGATCTCGGGCCCACCCAGACTCTTGGAATCGACGTTCTGACAAGATCCCAGGAGAATTTACATGCACGTCAAAGTCTGAGAAGCGCAGCTTCTGCAGCAGCTCTCACGCCGTAGCAACCCAACATTTGGTATCCAGGCAGCAGCAGAAATGGGAAGGGATGAACAGGAGCATCTTAGCCCCGCCAGTTTGCTGGCCATTTGCCTGGATCGGCACACTACCAACTTAAAATTGTACAGTGTTTTGTAGTGTACTCTAAACTTTAAAACACATTTAATTCTGAAATAATTCCAGATTTATAGGAAGTTGCAAAGAGAGTACAGACAGATCTCATGTGCCCTTCACCCAGTTCCCCCCAATGGCAACATTTTATGTAACTATAGCAACAACATCAAAATGAGGATGTTGACATTGGTGTGAGTGTACGTAGTTAGTTATATGTCATTCTACCGCCTTTGTAGATGCTTGGGAGCTGCACAATTAAGACACAGAAGCAGCCCATCACCATAACGAGCTCCCAGGGGCTGCAGCCTTATCACCACACACACACTTCCCGTCTCTGCCCACTCCCATCCCTAACTCCTGGCAACCACTCATGTGCACAGTTTCTCGGAGTGTCATGTGAATGGAATGTTACATATGCAACCTTTCGAGACTGGCTTTTTCTCACTGGACATGATGCACTGGAGATTCACCCCAACTGTTGCACGTGTCACTAGTTTCTTCCCTGGGTTGTTTTTGCATCTTCGTCAAAATTCATTGGCCCTTCTTGTGGGGGCCTGTTTCTAGACTGCTGTATTTCATTGGCCTGTGTGTCTATCTCTCTGCCAGTACCTCACTGCCTTGATTACTGCAGCTCCACAATGAAGTTTATAATTTGGATCGATTGATTTTCCCACTTTATTCTTTTTTTTTGGGAAAGGTTTTAACTAGATCAGTTCCTTTACCTTTCGTATAAATTTTAGAATGATTTTACACCAACAAGTCTTTCAGGGATGTGGCTAGGAAGTGCATTTAATCTATATACTAATTGGGGAGAATTAATATCTTTCTAATGTGAGTCTTCTAATTCACTAGCACGTTATACCTCTATATGTATTCAGATCTTTGATTTCTGTCATCAGCATCTTGTAGTTTTTAATGTACAAGTTCTCTGTATGTTTTATATATTCATATCTGAGTATTCATTTGTTTGAGGGTTTATAAGCGGTCTTGTATTTGTAATTTCAGTTTCCACATGTTTTTGCAATTATTCTTTGTACGTTGGTCTTATACCTTATGAACTTACTGAACTCACTTATTAGTTCTAGGAGTTTACTTGTAGAACTCTTGGGATTTCGTTCATGCCATACGCAAATAGAGACAGCTTCTTTTCCCTTTTAGATTTCTGTGTCTTTAATTTCTGTTGTTGCTCTATTGAGCTGGCTGGAACTCCGAGTACTATGTCGAATAGCTGTGATGAGGGCGGACATGCTTGCCTAGTTGCTGATCTTAGGAAGAGAACATTTAGTCTTTCTCTGCAAAGAATGATGTTTGCTGTAGGTTTTTACGAATGGGGTTCTTTAATTGTATTTTCTCTCCATTACTATTTAGTCCCCTTATACCCCCTCCCCCAACAGTCACCACACTGTTGCCCATGTCCATGAGTCCTTTTTCCTTTTTGCTCCACCTCCACCTCTTACTCCCCCCGTAGCAGTCAGCTTGCTCTGCGCCTATGAGTCTGTCCCCATTTTCCTTGTCAGTTCAGTTTGTTCATTAGATTCCACGTATAGTGAGATTGTATGGTATCTGTCTTCCTCCGACTGACTTATTTCACTTAGCATAATGTTCTCCGGGTCCATCCACACTGTCACAAAAGGTGAAACTGTCTTCTTTTGCACGGTGGAGTTGTATTCCATTGTGTAAATATCCCATAGCTGGCGTCCATCGGGACATGAGTGTTTGTTCTTTATCACGCTGAGGAAGTTCCTTTCTCTCCCTAGTTTCCTGGGTTTGTATTGTGGGGAAGGAAAAAATGTCCTCTACTCGTCTACGTTCTGAGCCCCAAACTCAACAAGGACAGAGTTCCTTTGTTTGGGACCTTGAACTATGTATCTCTTCATCTGGCTGTTGATTCTTATCCTTAAAATCCTTCGTCATAAGTCAGTAGTCTAGTGAATACATGGGTTCCTTGAGTTCTGGGAGCCACTCTAGCAAATTAATCAAACTGAAGGGGGACCATAGAACTCTACAACACGAAGAGTGAATCTTAGTATAAACTGTGGCCTGTAACAATGTGTCAGCACGAACCTGTGCAGTGTAACAAATGGGCCACAGTAATGCAGGATGATAATAACAGCAGTGGTGGTCTCTGTGTGTGTGTGTGTGTGTGTGTGTGTGTGTATACGGGGTTGTGTGTAGGGGTTACGGAGGTGAAGGGCTACGTATATAGAAATCTACGTATTATCTGCTCAAATACTTGGTAAATCTAAAACTGTGCTAAGAAAATCAAGTATATTCATTATTTTTAAATCTCTAAGAGATTTCATGTGAAAAGTTAAAAAAAAAGACAAATGTGATGAGAATTGTTTTAAGTTCCAAGGGACACGCAAGGCCACCCCGGAGCCTTGCCTGTGAACTGCCCAGCCGGCCTCGCCTCCCAAGGCCAGGTTCACCTGCAGAACCCCTCACCTGTAAGGTGAATCCGCACCTCGTTTCTGCAGCAGGACCAGCTCAGGCCCCGCTGGAGCTGTGCCATGAACCCCCTTAGAAGGAACAGAACCAAACTTTGCATCCTTTTCCTAGGTGACTGAATTTTCTCATGAAAAGGAAGCTGGGCGTGGCTGGCCAGTTTGAAAAAGCAATGTCACAGATTCCTTCCTAAGGAAAAAAGCCTTTTTTTCCTCCCCTCTGGCTGAACTTTCCTCAACTAACTATAATGATGGTTTTTAAAAAAAATCTGGTTGTTAATTCTCCCTGATTATTCAGAAGCCTCTTTAAATTTGCTTCGATGGCTTTTTCTCTTCTGAGTAAACTAGATGAGGCAATCAGCTCACCTTTCATAATATAAGAAGGCTTCTTCTTCTTCTTCTTCTTCAAAAAATTATTCCTGCACTTTAGAATTTCCGCCAGTGATCACAGGGGTAAATGTCAGTCTGTTGCTCTAATGGCCTTTAGGGAGGGGCCCGTGTTAAGTCCCTGTCACTACGCTGGCTCATCCGGCGAGAACCTTTAAAGCTGGATTAATCCCCTTGAGTTTGAAATCCTTTGCTTCGGGGCTTGAAATCTGGCTCCATGACCTTTTGAATCCCCCACCTTTGCTTTGAAAGCTGGCACTTTCTATTTAAGCGACCAGAAAGATGAAAAATAAGCCTTTTGGAGCTGAACGTGTTGATTTCAGCGATCACCTTTAATTCGCACCTTTCCTCTTCGTAAAGCATGGTTTTCTCCTCTGCATTAGAAAGAGCCAGAGATTATCTGCACAAAACGGGGAGGTTTATTGTGATCGGCGGCATCATCTCTCCTGTCCACGACTCCTACGGAAAACAGGTGGGTTCCTCCTTTGCCCCTTCCCGCCCTCGCCCTCCCTTCCTGCCCCGGGGGCTCCTCTGGCACCAAACCTCCCCACTGCCCTGTCTGCTCTGATTCCTGGAAAAGCAAAGGGTCTGGTGGCAGGCGTCCTGCTTCCCACGCCCGGGCCGCAGTCAGACCTGAGCGATGGGCGCTGGGCAACAGCTGGGAGGAACAGCTGCCCGCGACCAGGCAGCCGCTCCCGGGGCCAGGCTCAGTCCACACTCGTTAAACGAGTAGCAAGGCCCGCCCGCTGAGGGCCGAGTGTGCTCGGCATGGATGCCAAGTTAGTGGCTGGTTAGGGGCTAGGCAACCCCCTTCCTGGGGTTTCAGGGAGAAAAAGAAAGGCGTACCCATTTTCCAATCTGATCTACAGATTGTTTCCTTGCCCCTCCCTCCTTGCCACATGTCTTAGAAACTCCAGAAGTCTCCCCAGGAAGCCATTCTCCTTCCTCCCCCGCACGGCTTGGTGGGCTCCGGGGGTGGTCGCCTAAGCACCAGAGTGAGCCACGAGACGAGGCAGCATCTGCCAAGTTGAGTCTCACCTCTGCGCTGGGCACACTGGCTGCTCCGTTGGCCTGGGGGGCTCACCTGGGGGTCCTGACATGGGTGGTCTACTCCACCACCTTTCATTCTTTTTCTGTCCTCTCTGACCCTCCATGCCTCTGTGTGGCTGGTGGACATGGAAAGGGGGCCCACCCTCATTCCCTGATACTGAGGAAAAATGGCTGCACTTTTGTCAAGGGCTGGCTCGGGGTGGTGTCTCGGGCAGGCTGTGGGGAGCAGACGGACCTCCCCATGATCGCTCTGTTGCTTCCCAGGGCCTTGTGTCGAGCCGGCATCGTCTCGTCATGTGTCAGCTGGCCGTCCAGAATTCCGATTGGATCAGGTAGGGCTGGTCTGATGATGCCAGAGGCGGGTGGCCCTGGGACCTGCTGGGTCGGGGGGGAGGTGGAGAAGGAAGATGGGTCCTGACCAGGGTGGGAGACCAAGGGAGATAGTAACCCCGTTAAAATATAATTCAACTGAGGAGACTTCAAGATCAAAGTGGCTTTGTTCAAAGATCCAAGCATCAGGCAGCATCCCATCCAGCAGGCAGGAAGGGGCACCAAGGAGCTGTGCACAGTGGGAAACTTCTGTACAAGGAGCAGGTGTCGGGTGAAGTGCCTCCCAGACGTGCCGACCAGACTGCCTGGCTGAGACGACGCCCCTGGGGAAGGCTGCCGGGGCTGCTGAGTGAGGTATTAGGTCTACGGCTGGTGATGTGAGCTTAGTGGGAGCCACTGCATTCGGGGCCGGCCGTCCCCGTGTTTAACAGCCTGTGCCAGCAACAGGCACGCAGCCCTTCCGGGGGGGCCCCCTGAGAACTCGGTTTGGTAACCAAGCCCTGACACTGAACAGGGTGTTGTTCGAGTTTCATCTCCTCTGACACCGTTGGATCCAGGAATATTCTTGGATCTTTCAAAAACATCATCGGGGTTCGCGTGAGGCACAGCCAGGAAATCCAAACGCTTCCCTGCTTTCGTATCCACTCAGGTCCGTGGACTCTCCCTCCCTCCCAGGGCAAGTGGCCTGGCCTGGGCCGCTTCCCGCTCCCTAACTCGCGTCCCCAGGGCCCTGCGCTGACCGGGGGACAGAAGTGTGGGGGCGAGCGCTTGCTGCCTTTCCCGGGACCCTCCGCTGCCCCGGCAGACTCCGTTATCCGCGGAGCCTGCCGCATAATTAAAGCAACCTTCCACTAATTATGCTAATTACACCCCCCAACATTCCTACAGTTATAATTTGCATGAGTAGATGCCATTTGTTAGAAATAATGGCGCACCATTTGTACTGTACTTCCCCCCGCCCCCGTGGGAAAGTAAGCAGCACCTAGAGGTTCCCGTGAAGGCAGGAAATGGAAAGGAAACTGACCTCGGAATGAGGGGTGCAGAGGTGGTGGCGGAGAAGGTGGGGTGGGCGCAAACGAAAGCCCTGAAGGGAGGGGACAGTGATCCTTAAATACTGATCCTTGCCGATTGTACACAGGGATTTGTGTGAGAGGCACATGCCCTTGGGAGGCCTTCTCCTCTCCCCGAGACCTAGGTCAGGCGGAGAGAGACCTGCCTTTTCTCCCGTGAGACCCCAAGAACTCACGGGGCTTGAGAGCAAACTGCACACCTGAGAGTGGCTGAGTCAGGGACAGAATCGAAGCCTCTTAACATTGTAGCTTCTGATCCACTGGGGAAAGCCGGGCCCAGTGGGGGAAATGCTGGGCAGGAGGCTGTTACTGCTTGGTTGTGATTAGCAGATTCTAAACTGATTCCCTCATTCAATCAACAAATATTGATCGAGCACTTCCTGCCTGCCCTGTCCTGCGCTGGGCCCTTGAGAAGTCGGAACCCTGAGCTGAGATCACTAGGGAGGCTCGGAGCCAGCTCTAGAGATGGGGCAGGGCACGGCAGGGCCCCTGGATGTGGGGAGCCTGTTTCCCCGGGTCAGGGGTCTGCCCACGTCGGGGGTGGGAGCTGGGCAGCGATCCGGGGGAGCCAGGCTCAGGGCAGGCTGACTGGCTAAGAGTTTTCAGTTGGTGAGATTGCCTGTCTGAGAACCTTGGGTGTGTGCGCATGGAGGCGGGTGGGCAGGGGATGCTCAGCTGCTAAGAAAATGTTGGGAAGTATCCCAATTTAGCAGCTCATTAGGTTTGTAATTAAGTCCGAGGGCTGCACCAGTCCGGGCTGGAGCCCTGCTCGCTCTCACCCTGGTGTGCGGGAGGGGCTGGCTGCCTGCGGGTGTGCGCCTGCCCATCTGACCGCCAGCCTGTGCCAGGAGGAGCGTGGGGCAGTTCCCAGCTCCGAGAACGGCAGCCGCCCCTTGAGGAGGGCCTTGCTCCCACAATCCTGTTAGGTCCCGAGGAGAACTCCCGTTTTGCAGATAAGGATAAGAGCGAGACCCAGTACTAAGCACTTCACGTATAACACTCATCGGGCCCCTCTAACCCCCCCCCACGAGAGAGTAGCTGCTGTTGCTCAAAGCAGAGCCCCACTTTGCAGACAGGAGAGGGAGCCCTGAAGGATCCGGTAGCTTCCCCAAGGCCCTGCCGTGGGCAGTTCCGGGCAGGGTGGCAGCTAAACCTGGGCAGACGCGTAGGCCCCTCTGCACGCTGGCCTCCGCACGCCGGCCCGCGCGTCCACCTCCCCTTTCACAGGGGGACACCGAGGCTCAGGGAGTGTGTCAAGCCCGTGTTTTACCTGATTTGAGATCTAAGTGCACAGCTCGCCCAGCGTGCTAAGCTCCCTGAGCTGTGGTCTTTGGAGGGAGCCCCTGAGAAACGAGTGAGAGGCTGGAAAGCAAGCGAAACCTCTCTCCAACCCTGCCAGGGTGGACCCGTGGGAGTGCTACCAGGACACCTGGCAGACGACCTGCAGCGTGCTGGAGCACCACCGGGACCTCATGAAGGTGAGCTGGGCGGCGGCGGAGAGGGGGCGGACCGGCTGTGCTTCATCTTAACAGACGTGCAGCCCCGGGCTCCAGACCCTCCAGGGTGTCGAGCACCAGACACTAGCAGGACTGACTAGCAGGCTGTCGCTGCATCTGCTCCGTTTTTTCCCCGTGGACTTGAAGAAAACCATGTCCCTTCCCTCTTTTTGGGCCCCCTTGAAAGAACCGATGCAGGGTGGCACCTGACTGCTCCTCTCTGCTAGTCAGTGACGAAAGCCACCCCATCTTACTGTCCAAGGGTGTATCTGGCAGGATAGGCTAAGAGGCACGTGGCAATAAACGTCCTTAAAGTCTCAGGGGCCTCACACAAATGCTCTCCGTACACGACATGTCAGCTGGGGGTTAGCTGGGGGTCAGCTGGGGTCGGCTGGGGTCAGCTGGGGGCCTGTGCTCCTAAGAGTCACCAGGAGCCTCAGGCATCCTGACGGAAGGGAGGAACCGGGGATCTTGCAGGTGCGCTGAGCCCTGGCTATGCCAGCCAGGAAGCTGGGTGCTGTTTTGCTGTCTAACAGCCTGGGCCTCTCCACCCCTGCCTCTCCCTCTCCCCCCCTGCCTCTCTCGCTCATGTCCACAGGCGTGGGTCTGGGGAGAGCAGCCCCGCCCAGAGCCCCAGCTGTTGCAGTGACGGCAGAGACTGACCGGCAGGGACTGTAGGACTCGATAGCCCCCTGCCTTGGAGCAGGGGCTCGGGGCTGCCTCCTGTCAATGCCTGCGCCCCCAGTGCTGGCACCAGGCCGGTGTTTTTGGCATGGGGAGTAGACCTGTCGGAGAGACACGCACAGGCCTACAAAGTGAGTCAAGGCCATGTCTGCAGAGGCCTCTGACACCGCGAGAGCCCCCAGAGAGCCGACGAGGGCAGACCGGGGCGGGCAGCCAGCCCCTTCCTTCTTCTCGGGCGTAGGACTAAGGATGCTCCAGGCGGGAGGAAGGAGCTCCCCGGCCCCCAGACCCGTCAGTAAGCGGGACTGCGGCATCTTCCTGTCTGGAAGTGACCTTGTACTAAAAAGGAGGCAGACTGCCCTCCCCCACTGCGCCGGCCACAGCTGGGCCGAGAAGACGCCGTGGGCCCGGCCAGCCGGCCCCCGCATGTGCTGCACGCGGCCGTGACCTTCTCCCATCAGGAACCTTCCAAAAGGGACAGCCACCCACAAGACAAACGCCGGTCCTTCCACAGCGCAGGACTCATGTGCTGCTCTGCCTGCGGTGTGGCCTGTGGCAGAGGTGTCTTCAGGGGGTCACGCCAGCCCTGGAGCTCAGGGGTCCTCTGGCCACAGGACTCAGTAACCCAGAAAAGGCAGGGCGCAGGCGTGGGGATGCTGGCCGTCAGGGGAGGGACCTGGAGTCAGCCACGGCTCTTGTGAAGCTAAACACGCTGAAAACTCATCCTTTGTTTCTGGTGCCCAATAGCCACTGACCCCTCCCCGTGCGCAAGGTGGGTTGCTTCTGGGTCAGCTGTGACGAGTGCTGCATTATCCGCCGTCCTCTGCGGCGCTAGACAGAAGCAGAGGCCAGATAGCAGGGACAATGGTTCACACACACGGAATTTCCACCCAGCTCTGGAGTGTGTATTCGCACCGGGGAGCAGTGCCCAGACCCCCGCCCCGCACCTTCCCGGAGAGCAAACACGTCCCACCTTATGGGGCACCGCTCTCTGGCTTGGCCCTGCCACTCACTGGCCTCTGTGCCCGGGAGGGGCGGCAGGTGGTGGGAGCGCCTGGTGTCCCTATGACCTTTTCCGAGCTTACTCGTCCCTGGTGCAGGCGCGACCTCATGGAGCCCCAGGAAGCGGGCGGGGAGGGCAGGTACCTGTGTTGCCCAGAAGGTTACAACATCAGCTACTGGGTACCCATTTCCTGCCACGTGCCAGGCACTTTAAAGATACTCTGTGTATCCTCACTTTGTGCGATCCCAGCACAACCTGGAAATGTTGCCTCTCTATGCTAGACTCTTGAGCTGGGGTTCAAGAGGAGTTAACTATCCAAGGTCACGCAGACAGAAGGGGGCAGAGCTCACACTTGAATGGAGGTCCATGCAACACCACATCCTGTGTTTTTGCCACGGAGCTGCCCGGCCTCCTGCCAGCCTGCTGTGCCACTCAGCACAGCCGCATCTGGAACCCACCCCCAGGGCTCTCCCTGGGCCCCGGGGTGCCTCATCAGGATGGACAGCACACCAGTGTTTGGAGGTGACCAGGAAACACCTTTCCTAAGTCACCTGGCTAATGACCCTGACTCTGCGTTTCTCTCTTTCCCCAGCGGGTGACTGGCTGCATCCTCTCCAATGTCAACACACCCTCCATGACGCCCGTGATCGGACAGCCCCAGAACGACAACCCCCAGCCTATTTACCAGAACAACAACGTGCCCGCCAAGCCCACGGCAGGTAGGGGCACGCTGGTGTGCCGTGGCGTTCTCCAACCTCAGAGTCGCCCAGAGGCCTGGTTAGCATCCGGGTTGCTCGGCGCCGCCCCAGAATCGGGTTCAGGAGGTCTGGGAGCAGGAGGAGAATTTGCATTTTTTTAAAGATTTATTTATTTATTTTTAGAGAGGAAAGGGAGGGAGAAAGGGTGGGGGGAGAAACATCAATGTGCAGTTGCTGGGGGCCGTGGCTTGCAACCCAGGCATGTGCCCTGGCTGGGAATCGAACCTGCGACACTTTGGTTCGCAGCCCAACCTCAATCCATTGAGCTACACCAGCCAGGAGAATTTGCATTTTTAACTAGGTGATGCCAGTGCTCTGGTCTCTGTGCTGACAACCCTTAATATAGAGGATCAGAGAGAAGCAGTCACAACTAGAGAGAAACAGAGAGGCAGATAGAGCCAAGGGGGATGGTGTGCATTCCTCACTTGTGTTTCAATGTAAATATAATCGCCTCGGCTGGAAATGAAAGATACGAGAGGGAGCATTTTTCTCTGCCTCTTCCACGGGGGCTGAGGACATTGCCCAGGCTCAAACAAGGAGGAAGTAGCAGCACCAGGAGTCAAACCCAGGTGGTCTGCATCCAGAATTCCATGCTCGTACCCATGTGTCCAGGGGCAGACAGCTGGGGGGCCCCCACACTCACCAAGCACCCAGCACTGCATGCCTACACGGTGCTTTACACGGGTTCTCATTTAACAAAGTGATTTTGAGATAGAGATTCTACGTTCTCATTTACATGAGATTCAGAGAAGGTAAGTGATTTGCCTAAGAACACACAGCTCAAATGCAGAAGAGCCAGAATTCCTATCTGGGACTTTCCAGTTCTAACACCTTATGTTCTTTTTTTTAATTCTTATTTTTAAAGATTTATTTATTTATTTTTTAGACAGAGAGGGAAGGGAGAGAGAAAGAGAGAGAGAGAGAAAGAGAAACATCAATGTGTGGTTGCTGGGGCCCGTGGCCTGCAACCCAGGCATGTGCCCTGACTGGGAATTGAACCTGTGATGCTTTGGTTCACAGCCCGTGCTCAATCCACTGAGCTATACCAGCCAGGGGTTAATGTTCTTTCTAATATTTCTTTCAGGCCAATAGCAAGAGATAGATGCCAGTGTTACCTTTCAAGCCCAGACACCATAAGCTATTGTGTCATTTGTCTGTGACAAAGGGGGAAGAGCCAGAATTCCGTAGTTTACATACAGCTACATGGTGAGGGCTGGGGGGTGCTGAGAGAGAAATTTCCATCTTGAAGCCCAGAGAGCTTACTGAAAGCCAGACACCTTCCCGCCCACATAAGTCGTCTGGTTGCCCTGCAGACCGCCTGCATGGGAAGGGATGCCTCAGTCCAGCAGAAGTGATCCCAGAGGGATTCTTTGCCACAGGCTCAGCCTCCTTGGATTAGGGCGTTCGTGTTTGGTGATGGGTGAATGCTTACGATGTTGAGAAACGAGCAAGCAAACAACCAATATGCCCTTGAAACGCACAATACGATCCACCCTGTGTTACACAGACAAGAGCAGCATAACACATATTTAGAAAAATGGAAGAAAATAAATAACATCCTGATACGTCAGCAGTGGTTTTCTCTAGGGGTGGGATAATGGGGGCTTTTTAATTTTCCTCCTCATATATTTTCCTCCTCTGTACTTTCCAGTTGTTCCACCGTATAGTAAACGTGACCAGAGAATAGGTACCAGTCTGTGGCTCAAACACCTTGTGCCTTGGACTGGAACTGAGAAGGAATTTTTGCTGTCACATTTCTGTTCTTTCTCTCTACCCTCCTTCCACTGCCCGCCACCCGCCCGCCCCCTCCGACACACCCCTTGTTGTTCACAGCGGCCCAGGGCTGGGCTGACGCGTGTAAGTTGTGAGTGGTTCTCTCCCCCTGTCCCTGTGTGTCTTGCTCTCTCCCGTAGCCAAGATCTTGGGGAAGGTGGGAGAAAGCCTAAGCCGGATCTGCTGTGTCCGCCCGCCCGTGGAGCGCTTCACCTTTGTGGGTAAGGAGCGTGGACCTTCTTGCCCGTCCCGCCTCCCTCCTCCCCCTCCTCCCTTTGTGTATGCAGCCAGCACCCCCAGCCCCTGCTAGCGGACAGCTGTTTAGAGAGCAATGGCTTCCAGCAAACAGAGGCTGCTGGGTTGTGCTGGTGGGACCTGTTATCGGGGCCCAGGGGGCATGGCCCACCTGGCCCGGGCTGCCCAGGAGATCCCACCTGGTGGTGGGTGATGTGCTCATTCCCCATGCCCCGAAGAACGTGGCCATAGGCGTCAGAGTGTCCGGGAGGCCCAGGATCTTCCCTTGGGTGGGTCCTTCTGGCTCGGGCAGTGTCCGCAGTCCGGGTGACAAGCTGAGAACATGCGTGCTCTCTCCTTCACACCCTCTGGCTGGAGCAGCTCCCCCATGGGCTTGGCATGGAAAAGACTGTCCAAGTCCCCAGGGCTCTTCCACGGTCCTCAACCTCGACTCCGCAGAAGAGCTGAAGGGCTAGACCTCTTTCCTCTGACTCTTTGGGCTGACTTCTGCCATGTCTGAGACTTCCAATTTCAGGCATCTTGAGGAGGAACTAAGAGGCACAGCTGAGGAGGAAGGGAGGCAGGGGACCCAAATGGCTTCTCTGGGGCTTTGGGCACACATCCCCCCGTCCCCCGTGCAGGCCTCGCACACTCACGAGCACGCACCGTAGGCTCTGGCGTTCACATCTTCCTCGGGCTCTTGCTGCATTTTGCCTCGTGGGAAAATCTCCAGCACTCATTTGTGCTCGTTCTTGGAACCCGGTGACCCCTAAGGAGAGAGGGTCAGCTCCTTGCGACTCAGACCCGTCTCCCTAGGTTTGGGGGACGTTGCGCTTCCCTAAAATACAGAAAGGAACAGAAGGTGCTCAGCGTGAGCAAGTGTGTGTTCGTCACTGCCTCCCTGGCGAGGCTGTGGGATTCTGACACACTTCGCCCCAGGAGTGTGACGTCCGCCCGGAGCCCGCGGAGAGGCTCTCTCTCTGTGTGTGAGGCTGGGCTGCCGCAGCGGCCCTCCTGTGCGGGAGGCGAGCACACCCCCCTCCTCCCACCTGGCCCCCCTCCGCCGAGAAGCCTGGGTGGACTGCGTGTCGGGCACCAGAAGTGGGGGCCCTAATGCCCCTGCGTTCCCCTCTCCTCCTAGATGAGAACGCCAACCTGGGCACGGTGATGCGGTACGAGGAGATCGGTGAGTGGGGACGGGAAACCGGGGGCAGGGGGGCCACCTGCCTCCACCCCGCCCCCCCGGGCAGAGTGGGGAGGGGAGAGGCTTGAAAACCCCGGCTCGTCTTTGCTACTGAGTGTACCCCCAGTGGAATCCCAAGCTAGGACCAAAGTCTCAGGCGTCCCCCGGCACACCTCCCGACAGCACTCGCTCCAGTTCCCCGGAGCCGGCCTGGGTCCCTTGGCACTTTCCCCTCTGGCCGAAGGCCGAGCCCAAAAGACATGGAAGTTGAGCCTCAGTGCCAGGCAGAGGGGCCCTTCTTCTGCCCACAATGCCGCACTGGAGGCGGAAGCCCTTCGGGTGATGAGCAGCAGAGGGGCACCCGAAAGCCGCCTCCACACCCGCCCTGCAGCCCGGGGCTGAGGCTAAGGCATCTACTGTCCATGTGAGGGCCATGGAGGCTCAAGGCCAGTGCAGGTGGAGGGCGGTTACATGGAGCTGTCATGTGGGAAGGAGCCCACCCACCCAAGGGAGGAAGCTGCGTCCTGGCTAACCCCGGCGAGCGAACCGGAAAAGTGAGATCTTTCCAAGGGTCCAGAGTGGCCAGGGGAGACTAGTGGGGAGCACAGATATCTGAGGCTGGGGAGAGAGCAGAGAGATGCCAGAGAGATGCAGCTGGAGTTGGCCCAGGTGCCAGGTGACCAGGAGAGTCAGTGACAACTGAATGCCTGGATCTCCAGGATGAGTGAGGGGCAGCCGAGTGTCCAGCAGGCATGCTCAGTCCGAACGGTCCAGCTGCAGAGACACTGCAGGACTGCCCCGCTGGCCGGAGGCCATGGCTCCCGTGTGACCCTGGGAGGTGGGTTGACCTTGAGCATCAGTTTCTCCCAGGAGGCCCAGCAGATGTGACACCGTTTCCAGGGGCTTCTCTGGGGGCACTTGACGCAGCTCTTACTGGTCTGCCAGATTCAGGAATTTTGTGAGCCGGTTGTTTAATGCAGCCAACACAAAAAATTAAATGATATTAAGTAGCAGTTAAATAAATTGTATTAAGAACAGAAGTGCCCTGGCTGGCATAGCTCAGTGGATGGAGCACAGGCTGGGAACCAAAGTGTCCCAGGTTCAATTCCCAGCCAGGGTACATGCCTGGGTTGCAGGCCATAACCCCCAGCAACCGCACATTGATGTTTCTCTCTCTCTCTATCTCTCCCTTCCCTCTCTAAAAATAAATAAAAATAAAATCTTAAAAATAAATAAATAAATTGCTGTTTAAAAAAAAAAGACCATTTAAAAAAAAAGAACAGAAGTAATGAATACTCAAAACTCCTCACTTCCTAATTCTTTTACTATGTTTTAATGTCCCTTTTTTCCCTGCCCATCACTGTCTGAGGGTCCTGAAAAGTGGCATCCGGCTTCCTGGTCGCTCCCCAAAGCAGGCCGGAGTGTTGGGCTCCAGGTTCCACAGCGCCCAAGCACCCAGAAGGCCAGGACAGGCGCCAAAGCCCTGAACCCAGTGCCCCGAGCTGCCGCACCTGGCTGGGCGGGGAGGCCGTCCTGACCAGCAATGCTCAGCGCAGTATTCCAACGTAGAGTCCCCTCATTCCATGTTCCAGGAAGAATTTCCTGTGGCCAAGCCTCAGCTGTGACCTGGTTTCCCTTCCCAGCACCCAGGCCCGGGGTATGAGGCCATCCCCGCCTGGGGAGTTCCCCTTCCTCCTCCCGTGGGGGGTGCTGCGTGCCAGCGCTCACTGCAGCCCTGGGAGGGGCGGGGCCATCCGAGCCCTGTCTTGCTTACTGTCCTTCCAGAGAAAGGAAAGCCAGGTGGCCACAGCCATCAGGACAGATCCCTGGCCTGGCCCAGGTGGCGGCTGGCTGCCTCTGTGTGAGGTTGGAGCTGGGAAGGGCCGCAGGGCCTGGGCTTCGCATTGCACAGATTCCTGGGCGGGGAGTGTGCCTGGAGCGCTGGTCTGGCTGCCAGTCCGGCTGCTGGTCTGGCTGCCGGTCCGGCTGCTGGTCCTGGATCCCTGGCTGCTGGGGTGAAGCGGGTGAAGTGGCGGGGAGCTGCCCTGCCTCCAGGCCTCTGGGCTCTGGAGCCCTCCGGCTCACACATTCCCTTTCTGCAATCCCCTTGTATGCTTCACAGGAAGGAAAAAGCCTCCTTGCTCCGTTAGCATCTGTGGCTCCACGTTTTTAACCAACTGACTGCTCCTCCGGGGGCTGCCCCAGACCAAAGGCTTTGTGGGCTGGAAAGGGCCGCATTAACCTCGTGCAATCAACTGGGAGAGTCACTGCTGCCCTCTAGTGGCCACACACGGGCTCCCAAGTCCTGCGAGAGCCTCTGGTCTGGGACAAACGCATCAGCTCTGGTCCTGCAAGAGAAGGTGGAGGCCCCACTCCTTAGCTTTCTGTGCTCTGGCTTCAAAAGATAATAATCCAACATGATACCCTAGTGGGAAAGTGAGTCTCTGGCTGGGGAGTAGAAAAGAGGCTCATTTCCGTCGCTGGAGAGCAAGCAGGGTTTCTCACCGGGACTGCTGGCATTTGGGAATTCTGGGTGGTGGGACTGCCTCGTGCTGTGGAGAAAGTTAAACAGCATCGCTGCCAGTAGCACGAGCTGCCGGTAGCCCACCTTTCTTCCCAGTCTTGACAACCTGAAACGTCCCCAGACACTGCCACATTCTAGAGACAAAGTTGCCCCCAGTTGGGAGCCGTGGATGGAGAAGAGCTGAGGGCCAGCATGTCCTCTGGCCCCGGCCACCGAACCCAACTCTTGGATGATGAGAGTGACAGAAAACTGGCCTGGAATCGGGTGGCTCCTAGTGGGGGTGGGGCGCAGCAAGAGCTGGGAGTGAACCTGGCTCCTCTGAGCCATTAGAAGGCTGGTTCCTCTCTGCAGGGGGGCAGTTGGGCCAGCAATCCCGTGGCCCTACACGGAGGGAGGGCCGGAGGGAGGTGTCGCCGACCAGGGCAGCGCTTCCCCGGAGCCCCACGCCCTGAGAGCGAAGATGGCTGGCCGGGATGGAGAGCCCAGCCAGCTCGGACCACCTGCCTACAGGGCCTGCGTGGTCAGCCTGTCTGGGCCGTGCTTACTCATATTTCCTGAGCGCCTGCGGGGTGCGGTCCCTCTGTCCCGCCCTGGGGACGCAAAGGTAAATTCAAGTCCCTGCACATGAACAGAGCATGAGGCTGCAGCATGAGGTGGGGAAGAAAGGAGAGGAGGGGCAGCAGGACTGCTAGGAGTTAGGGCCCCACTGTTCCATGGGACTCCCTGAGGGTGTCATCAGCCCCAGCCGCCTTGCCTTCCCCTGAACCATCTGGAGACCCAGCAGCCGGGACAGGTCTCGTGACCTGAGAGTCCTTGTCAGGTCTGTGAGCCAGCTGCTGTGTCTAAGGCCACCTCAGCCTCAGGGGCCAGGGCGGCAGCATCTCTGGAAGGCTCAGAGCGGGCTGTGTCACTGTTTCAGATAAGATGCCCACGGGCATGATGGCCTCTTGACAGAGGGCCTGGGATGGCTGGGGTCTGAACACACCACCCCAAGTCACACCCCGGCCGGGCGAGGCCTCTCCCCTGTGGCTCCGTGAATCCCGGGGTCCTTTTTCCCCATTGCTCTGCTTTAGTGAGCGAGTCAGTCTGCTGCCTGGTTCAAACCACGATGGGCCTCCCTGGGCTGATTCGGAGCAAATGTAATGAGGGAAGAAAGACAGCCGACCAGCGGGGAGTGTGCCTGGGAGCCAGACAAGGAGGTGCTCAGCATCGCTTCATAGGCCCTGAGCTGAGGACAGTGGCCGTGTGAGGCGGGGGCATCCCATGAACAGCAGCTGCTGGACACATTCAATGTCCCCGCCCGCCCCCATCATGTCGGCATCTGTGGTGGGAGACAAACCCGGACAGTGCACAGCAGAGAGGAGCCAAGGCCACCGGGACTGGCCTTGGATGCGAAGCAACAAAGAGAGGCCCTTAGACTGCAGACAAGGCACTTGGCTGCTCAATCACTGTGAGAGGGGCTGGCCAGTCTGGTTTGGCACAGAAAGACCCCCATCCCCAGAAACCCCTCAGTACCAGGCAAACCAGACTCTCCCTGAAGGAGTCATCCCTCCCCCGGAAGACAGGGTGGCCTGTAGGGAGCCTGGGGAGAGGCGGGCAGTTTTCTGCACCCACATGCTGAGGTGCAGGGGTGCTGGAGCCCCAAGCATGGGCCACTTCTGGGGGCACCTGGGGGAAGAACGCCAGAGCCACACGCTTCCCAGGTCTTCACTGACTCCCTTTGCGAACTTGTCGCCCTCCTCAGAGCTGCGGATCTTGCTGCTGTGCGGCAGCGACCTGCTGGAGTCCTTCTGCATCCCCGGGCTCTGGAATGAGGCAGATGTGAGTAGCCAGGTCACCACCTCGTGGCAGCACACGCCGGCGTTGGGGGAGGGTGGGAGGAGGTGCTGGGTTTCAGCCTCTGGTCTTCCCTCTCCCCCAGCCTCTCTCCCCCAGCCTGAGCCTCCCCTCTCCTGCGAGCTCCCAGGAGGGCGATCCCTTCACATCTCTAGGGAAGAACATTTTCTCACCTACTCTCAAGCTGGGTGGCCTCCTGATTTTCACACTCCGTCGTCCTCCTGCTTGCTCCTGTAAAGCCCTTGGGGAGAAAGCAGTCTGAGTCATAGAATTACCTTCTCCAGGTCCTGCTGGGGTGGGGGCCGCGTGTGTCCTCCTGAGGGGCTGCGTGGTAGGTGGGGAGGCAGGGGTCTTAGAAAGCCTTTACCCTTTTGAATGGGGTTTTGTTTTCCTTTGACTCCTTTTGAAGAGGTAGTAAATACCACCCTAGAATTCCCTCACCAGGAGAATGGGGTCAGGAGGGGAGGCATTAATGGCAAAAGGTCACTAGGATCATTCTGGCAATTGACTTGGAACAGAGGGAACCAGGAAGCTGAACTTAATGTCACTTGGGAGCTCAGTGGGCATCTTCTGTTGCCAGACCTGACCGGGCGGTCTTAAGCCAGTTAACTCAGGAGCTACCCGCGCGTCACGTGCAGATCCATTCTTGCTCTTTCGTGAATTCATTCACCTGACAGCCAGCGCGGCTGCTCCTGTCCACAGCCCTGAGCCAGCTGGAGTCCAGGGCGGTCACTCCGGCCCGTGCCCTGTATTACCTTGCTGTGGGACTCCGAGAATCACTCAACAGTTCCCCGGGCTGTTGTTGTTTTTTCTTTTTAATCTACAAAGTCTATAGAGTGTTATCTATAGTATTTGGAGATTTAAAAATATATACAATATAGTCCCTGCTCCCCACAAGTGCAAGATGTATACATATGAAATGTTTTCATATATATATGTATATATATATACACATATATGTATGTATATATACACACATAGTCTCTGGAGAGAGAGCTGTCTATTAGGATCAAACTCAAGATTCTAGTTCTAACGCAACTCGTGCCGAAGGGTGTTCTGAGCATCAGTTTTCCCACCTCTAAAATGGGCATCATCATGGTACCTACCTCACAGGTGGCTGGGGCAGAATTGAATGAGATTGTCTAAGCAAAGCGCCTTGCCCAGCACGGGACACACCGTTCCATACATCCCGTGTTAATCCGTGAGCTTACCCGAGCAGACATGTAGGTGTACACACCGCTATTCCAGGAGAAGGGCACCCCCACCACCATGCTGTGGGGTGACCCACAGGGGAGGGGAGGGAGGGACGCGGGGAAGCAAATTACACTGTGTGGTCCGTCCTTTCACCTCCAGCCCTCAGTGACTTCCGGCAGGCGGAACCCCAAACCCGCTGTCATTGCTGGATGAGGTGGCTCAGTGGACGTTGACTTTCCCCTCTACTTCAGGGTGCGGGGGAGGTACAAGGGAATGCAGGCAAAGTGCTGCCCCAGGTCTCCGCAAAGCTCTTTCAGGAGCCCAGGCAAAGCCGGGCCGTTGTCTGGAGCTGGTCCCCAGAGGGGAGGCCAGGGCAGTGTTGGGGGGATTAAGTGGCAGCTAGCGGAGCGGGGAGTCTCTAGGGCCTCCCCTCGAGGGTGGACCCAGGCTCTGTGGAGCCTGAAACTGTCCCCAGTGACTGGGAAGCACGGCCAGGCCCTTTGCTCTTCCTGGTTCGCCTGCCGACGCCAGGTCCCCTAACGTCCCCTGCCCCCGTGTCCTCACACCCGACCTCTGAAGGCCAGAAGACAGCGCCACAGGCCTCTCCTGCTCCAGTCGGCCCCTGTTGCTAAAAGGACGTGCTGGTTAGGGCAGAACACTTTGAGAAACCAGTAGCTGTTGATGTACTGGGAATGTGAGGGGGATTTACTGGGAGGGAGACCCTCACCTACTGAACTGCATTCCCACCTGGCTGACCATCCCGGAGATCCGGGGTGCCCAGCATGCCTGCTCCCGGGGACACAGCCACCCCAGGCTGGCAGGGCCCCACGTCCAGGCCACAGCCCAGGCAGTGGGGCTCTGGGTGAAGGGGGTGCTCAGAGGCCACTCCGGAGAGCTTTCCGGGGCCCAGAGCTCTACCTCCACCCCCAACCTGGCCGACCACTCGGTCCCCTGATTTTACCTGCAGCCAGTCTGTGGGGTCCTGAGAACCACGATGTCAGAAGTAGAGAAAAAAAAATCAAGGAGCCGTTTCCTTATGTAATGGGTGTGAATCTCAGCCCACACACAGGTGTGCCAGAAATGTTACATTTAATTTATTGAAACCACATTAAAATTCAACTGCAAACCTTTATCCCACAGGGACGGTGGGAAGTTAGTCTTAGTCGTTACTGGTGAGCAGAGCCTGAGAGGCTCTTCTTTGCCCTGAAAACGAAGATCAGGGCATGGGTGTCCGCACAGCCGTCTGTCCTCAGGCCTTTGTGGGCCCTTGAAGCTGGTGGCCCCCTGCCCTGTGCCCACCTGGGGCACAGGTCTCATGGCTGCGTCTGGAAACCCAGCGCTGGGCTCCGCCCGCCTCTGATCGCCAGGCCCCATGTTCTTCGGAGGCTTTGCCCCTAGTTTGGGGGGGGGGGGGGGGGGGAAGGCAGCAAAACCTCTTCTTTTTATGCTAACGGTACCCCCCTTATTTTCTCTCTCCTCCTCGGGACATCTGCTGAAATCTCTTCAGTGAACTTAAAGCTACTGATTTCAAAACATTCTGTTTTCTGCCCTGCAAATTCTCCTCGTAAAGGGTCTGGTTCTCTGCCAGAAATAGGGCTGGGGTTGGGCGAAAAGAGGGTGCAGGTGTTACTGGAAAGGGGGCTTGCCTAAGGCCAGTGTGTGTGTGGGTACTTGGCTTCATGCAGGAAAGATTTCACAACCCGAGTCCAGGTAACTTGAAGGCACATTTATTCAAGCGTGGGACAGTGGGTCAAGGAAGGGCCTGGGGGAGAAGAAGCAACGGGAGGCAGAGTAAGCGGAGCTGCTTTGGCTCACTGAGAGGTCAGAGAAAAGGGGCCTTGGAGACAGCTTCGGGGGGTGAGCCCAGGACCATCCGCCGCTGCCCATGGCTCCCCTGGGTGCAAGCCTCACAGGGTCCCTTAGAGTGCAAGAGAGGCACGCCTGTGGGGGAAGGAGAGGGGGAAGGGATAGACAGGCACAGGCGTGCTCTAGGGAGGGAGAGCGCATCCTGGTCCTTGGTCTTAAGGGTTTTAAAGGCTGGGAGTTTAGGGGAGGTCTTAGGGGGGGATCTCCATAGAATATTCATGCGTTTTCCAGGTGTGTCCTTGCAGGGTCGTGGGCTCCATTGGCTGGTCAGCGCCAGGGCAGGGGGTCTAAGCAGCGATATGCCAGGGGAGGAAAGACCACCCGGGGGCAAGGTCTGGCATCAGTTTTTGGCCCATTGCAAAGCACTCGGGGCTTCCCACCCTGGTGACCTTCTGTATCTGGCTGTGAAGTGCTCGGCCACTGTGGTCAGCTGTGTCTCAGTTTCCCCATTCCACCGGCCAAGGAGATTTCCTGGCTTCCTACTAACCTGCCTCCCAGGGAGCAGGAAACTAGTTAGTGGCCCAGTGGGTTATTCCACTGCCCTCATTTGGGCAAGGTTGGCTCTCAAGGTCTAGAAAAGGACAGTCTTTCAAGACAGGGTATAGGGTGAGCCCTTTATATTCTTCTAGAAGGTTCCACCATCTGAGGCTTGCCTGGAAGTGGCCCATTTTAGGAATTTCAGTTGCTAACCGTGAGATTGCCAGGGATGAGGTGCGTGAGACCAGCTCCTATTGTGGGTTTCATTCCTTCATTCAACCCTTACCAGAACACACTCTTCTTTATCACCTGGTGTCCCAGGTGACACCCATTGGCCAAGACCTCTGCTCAGCGACTGTGAGCCCAAAGCTTGAGTCTGCCCATGACGGCAAGAGAACAAAGCCTTTGGGCCCCGGCTTCGTATTCCAGTCTCCTGTGTCTTCTCCAGAGTTGTCAGAAACACAGAGGCGAGAGGCCACCAGTTCAAACAGGTCGGAGGGGAGCCAGAAACCTTTCTACCTTTCGGTCAAGTGAGCTCCAAGGAAGCGTGGAACAGCTCCGTCCCCACCCAGGCGGGGGGGGGGGGGCAGCTGAGACAGCCTGTCCACAGCAGGACGGCGATGTCCTTTCTCCGTCACAGTGTCCCTACTGAGTCCATCTTGCTCTTGCTCTGCTTTGCATTCTGAGCCGATGCCCTTTACCCAGAAATCGAATCACACAATTAAAGGGGACACCCCCGCCCCTACTCAAACACGTCCCCTGGGCATGCTTGTCAGGCACGAAGACCCATTAGCTCCGCAGAGAATTTGGATCTCCTCCGACCAGTGACACAGCCCTATCCCTCACATTCCACGGAGAGAAAATTCCCCATGTGTTCGGCAAGTTTCTCTCCGGAGAACCCCAAGGAGCTGCTTGTCCTGGTAGTTGGCATTTTCATCCTTGATTCCTGAGAGAAGTCAAGATTCTAGATTCCTTCACTAGCCTTGGAGATGGGACCCAGGCCCCCGAGCATGTCCCATTTCCAGACTTTTAATGAGACAACTAGTCTCCCCCCAGGGCCCCAGTCATTGCTGTCCCCTGCTGCTTCCGGACACCGGCGCCAAAGCAGGTACCCAGGATCTGCGGAAAACCGAGGCCGAAGGCTAACCGGTCAGCTGCGGGCAGGTTTACGAAGCCGGGAGATTTTACACTAGCCCGCTCCCCTCCCCCAAACAGCACCCGTGGTCTGAGGGCCTCGGGCTGCCAGCTGCCTTGTCCAGTATGTTGTATGGGAGGCCGTCTGGCAAGTGAATTCTGACCTGAGCGTTTTTCCTTCAATCAGTCTTGCAACTAATCCTTATCGAGTGCCCAGTGTGAACATCAGCGCATGTTTGCCCTGGCGGCCCTTGCCGTCTAAAAATATCTCACATTTTATTGCACTGCTTCCTCATAGCCCACAAACGAAAACACGCGAAAAGTTCAGGAGAGTTCCTGAACCTAGTGAGCGCTCCGTAAATGTGGGCTGTTACTCATTCATGGGTTTTAAAATATTTATTGAGGAGCTGCCGTGGGCCAGGCACTGTTCTAGGGCTGGAGGAACCGAGAAAACAAAATAGACCAAGTTCCCCTCTGTGTACACTTTGCTTTCCAGAGGGGAGACAGACCGGAAACACTCAGATCGTTTCTCAGTGAACCCCTAGAACCTTCCTGTGAGGTGAGATCTCTGTCCCCAACTATGCACGTGGAAACTAGGGCTCCGATGGAGTGAGGCTGGTCCCAGACCGGCTCACTATTGAGTAGCAGAGCAGGGCTTTGCAGAAACCTTCAGGTCCCTAATCCAGACAAAGCAGACGAGGGAGAGGACTGACTGGTACACGTAATTCACAGCCGGCCAGGGAGGAGGCCGCGCTGAGCCGGGCTTTGACCGACGGGAAGGTTGGGTTAAAAGGGTGGAAAGAAAGGGCTTAGGGGTTGGGAGAAGGCTGTGCAAGATCCACTGGTGGACACGAGACCTTTCGGGGAGATGGTTCTGAAATAAAAGGTTTCTCTTGGTCTCTATTTGGGAAGCTTTTGACTTTCCAGCAAGCTGGCAAAATCATTAAGTTTAATGATTACACATATTAGCTGCTCTCCAACAGTGTTTGCCTTTTAAATGAGCAAGGGTCAATATTTAACCCAAAGGAATGAAACTCTAAAGGGACACTAGGCACCAGAGATTGGCCAGTGAGAAAGGTGTCTTTTCTCTCTCTCTTGCTGCCCGTCTCAAAGCCCAGCATTCCACAGGCGGGCTCTCATTGGCCGGAGCCTGCGTTTTTCCAGCCAACCAGCTGTGGGCTGGCTGTTTCCTCCATCCACCGGCTATGGGAAAACAACCAAAGCAAATAAACAGAGGAAGAGCCTGGGGCACTGGCCACTCCAGAAGAAATCCCTGGGCTCCAGGACAAGTGGGGCCAAGACAAACATTTGGTTTTTCAGGCTCAGATGGTTTCTATCAGACAGTCCAGCTGCAGCCAGGAAGCCCGGTGGACACTTCCACCCCGGGGATTCGGTCCCCCACACCCTCAGGCTGAGGCTCCAGGCAAGGAGGCTCGGCAGCTACTGAAAAGATTCTGGTTCTCGTGTGAAAGGCGCTGTTGGCTTGGTTGTCAAGCTGTTGACTCTCGGAGTCTGGAATCCCCGGCCTTCCCACACTCCCAGTCAGATTGGGAATGGGGGTGGGGATGCTTTTCTCTGGGAAACCCCTCTGAAGCATCTTTCTTTTCTTTGCACTGAGAGGCATTCTGGGAATGTGTTCCCACCTTCTTGACTCTTAGCGCACTGGCCTCTGCCCAGCCTTCCCTCCAGAGAGGAGCAGGGCTAGGACCAAGGTGGAGGATGACTCATTACTGAGAGCGGTGGAACAGGCGTCAGAAGGCTGTCACCTGTGTGGCTTCTACCGGACACCCTCTCCCTGCATCTTTTTTAGTCCACTCAGAAGGATACCAAATACCATACCCCAGGGGGCGACATAGAGTAATGCACGGAGGTTTTAACGCATGATGTGCCTGGAGAAAAGATAAGAGTATATTTTCAAACCAAAAAACGTTTCAAGTCACTGACACGTGAGCCTTAACAATGGATCTAGAAGAGGTGTTGTTACCAGAAAGGGGACCTGGCCTGCAGCAGCTCTGCCTAAGGGTGTCTGGTCACGTGTGGGTTCTTGACTTCGTGCAGGGAAGATGTCACAGCATGAGCCCAGGTGAGTGTGAGAGCATGCTTATTAAAGCTGCAGACAGTGAAGCAAGGAAGGGCTTCGGGCAGAGGAAGCCACAGGAGAGAGCCCAGGTGGGGCTGCTCTGGCTCACTGAGAAGGCAGAGAAAAGGGCGCCTTGGAGAGAGTTCCTGGGGATCAGCTGGGACAAGCTGGCGCTGCCCACTGCTCCCCTGGTTGCAGGTCCCCTGGGGACTCTTGGCGTTGAGGAGGTGCGAGCCTGGCGGGGAAGAGAGGGGGAAGGGAAGGTGCAGGTGTGCTCCCGGGAGGGAGAGCGCATCCTGGGCCCTTCGTCGTGAGGGTTTTAAAACCTGGGAGTTTGTGGGGAGAATCTCAGTAGAATACTCCTCAGCTTTCCAGGTGCGCCCTCTCAGGGTCACAGTCTCCACTGATCGGTCAGCACCAGGACAGGGGGGGCCATTAGTCATTGCAGCTTCTCCTGGTGTCACCTACCTCGTTTGGCTGCTTTTCTGGGCCTGGAGCTGAAATACAACTGAGGCCTAGATGTCACCTCCAGGGAGGTGACCTTCTACATCTGGCTGCAGACTGCTGGCCAGCGTGTTCAGCCATCTGTCTCGGCTTCCCATTCTACTTGCCAAGGAGTTTTCCTGGTTTCTTCCTGTCCTGCCTCAGGGTGGCAGAAAAAGCCTTGAAAAGAGCCCAGGGTGGGTTCAAATTCACTTCCTGGCTGTGCGGCTTGGACTCGTTACTCCATCTCGCTGAGTCTCCGTTTTTCCTTCTGTGAAACGAGAACCGAGGCACATGTCTCAGAAGAGGGTTGATGTTAGGGTTACACGTAATAAAAAGTAAGGCTCCCAGGATTGTGCCTGGCACATAGCAGGTCCCTTAGTGAATGTTTCTTCCCCTCCTTATTGATGTTCCCTTGCTCATCCCCGAATCTCCTCATCTGGAGGAGAAACACACATGTGCCCAGGTAGCTCATGTGCTGCACCTTGGGAAGAGAGCACTGTTTGGGGGAGATGGGTAGGGCTCTGAACCCTGACCTAGGTCTCCGAGTGATCCCGCGGAGGGTCTTACCAGTCAGGCCTTCCTGGGTGAGGCAGTGTGAATTGGAATCTGTTGCTAATGCAAGTCAAGGCCTCTGTCTGAAATGCGCTAATGGTTTCTCTTTGGAATTGGGATGGAACCCCTTCTCGGTCATAATCTGGTCCTTGTCTACTTCTCCTCCCGCTCTGGGCTCCAGCTCCGCCTGGTTTCCTTACTGGAACAGGTCTTGTCACTCAGGGCCTTTGCACTCGCTGTGGCTTTGCTGGGAATACTCTTCGTCCAGGTGTCCCTATGCCTTCTCTTCTTGGCATTGAGGCTTCAGCTTGAAAGTCCTTTTGTTATACATTGAAGGCTCGGAACAGCCCTCCTAAGATGTGCTACTTTGGCATGTGGATTATTTTGAGGTAAAGGCAACTAAGACACCATGGACTCACAAGAAACTCTCCCTTAAGAGGATTTAAATTTGGAGCCTGGCCCATAATAAGAGTTACTACCAAAAATCACTTTCTAATACCTAGCTATGGGGCAGAGCAAACACTTAATTACTGAACATCTACTTTGTTGTTCTGTGAATGAACTGCTTCCCCTCTGAGCCCCAGGGTGCCTGACCTCATCCTTAGCTCGGAATGCCATGTGTACCTCATCTCACCTTTCTGTCCAGAGCCTCTCTTGTATGTGGGGTTCCCGTACATGAGTACGTAATTCAGTTTGGTTATTTTCTCTTGTCAATCTGTCTCATGTGGATTTAATTGCTAGACCAGCAGAAAGAGCCTAGAATGACAGAGGACAGTGTCTCCCTTCCCCACAATAGTCAGTAGTGTACTTAGCTCCGGCTAATGTTTTCTTATTTATATATTTATTTGTTCACGATCCACCCCTACTAGATAGTGAGCTCCGTGAGCACAGTACATGTGCCGCCTTTCCCAGCCGCAGCAGCGCAGTGCCCAGCTCACCAGACACACTCACTGCATATTTGTTGAATGAAAGAATGACCGGGTTCCTGGGAGCAGCTTGGTTGGAGGAGTTCAGCCTGTAAGGCAGTTTGCCTCCACCATGAGATGTGGCTTATGGGTAACTTTTGACAGTTGCCCATAAGACATTAGCCACTGCGAGATATTAGCCACTTAATAGTAACCTGCTTATCCTCCATGGCAATGCAGCTGAAACAAGCATTTGTGTAATGTCTCCCACCAGTTAGTGACTGATCTGAGAGATAAAGCCACATCTGTGTAGCTCAACCCTCTGTCCCGGAGAGGCGCCTGGCTGAGACCACAGGGCACCCTCCCACCCAAAGCATCCCTGAAATCCAGCAGGGCAGGTCTTGAAACTGAGCCTCCTCCAAGGATGATGGTGATAACTGCACATTCCCTCCAAGAGATTTGCCCCCGAGTCTCCCCCAGGGCCAAGTTGCTTCTGGCCTCAATGAGTCTCATATCTTACCCTCAGATTCCCCAAGTTTGGGGAAGCAGAATCCACCCTCCCTACCTGCTCTCCCCATCCCCAGCCCCACCTCCCCAGGGAGCCTCTGACCGGAAGATGAAAAGATACAGTCAACGCTGTGCTTGGGAGCAGGACCGATGTCACAGTCCCCCACCTCTGGGACATGACTCAGGCCAGAGCTACATGAGAGGGCCGCTGTGTGCTGGGGTCAGGGGAGAAAGGCACCCCGATCCCACCCACTGTGGTGTGGCACTGTGAGGTCACACTGGTCACTACCAGGAGAGGGACCTGTCACTCCAGAAGCACTGCTGCGTCAACCACTGAGCCACCCACCTCTCCGTCTCCAAAGCAAAGCCTACAGAGAGCCCTTTATGAAGACACAGGAAGCACCGGACCCCTGGTGCTGAGACAACAGCTCTATCCCAGGGCCAGGCACCCCCCATCCCGCCCCTCCCCCCCACAGGCTCCAGGGGCAGGGACAGCCCTAGCCACCCCGTGTTTCCTGAGGTCCCATGTCTACCCTAACCACCCCCATTTCCTGGGGCACAGGGGGGTGACCTCATGTTTGCCGGAATCCCCAGAGGTTCTCGTCCCGTGGATGACCTCATCCCAAGCCAAACCAGAATACAGGCAGCTTGGGCGGCTGCCTGAGTGCCTTAAAGCAACAACGTCCCCAAGGTGGGCGCACAGCAGAGGGATTAGGGAGCTTTGTAAGGAGAGAGGCTCCAGCCCACAGTAGACATGTTGTATCAAACTCTGTGGGGCGAGGTCTGAGGATCCATCTTCGATGTTGTTTTTCAAGTTCCCCAGTGATTCTGCTGACCAATCAGATGGAGTCTGGGAACCCGAAGCCTGTCTCTAGAGTCACTTCCTTGGGTCTCCAGAGCTCCCATGAGGCTCAGTGGGCTTCCCTCCATGACCACAGACCGGGAGGGTTCGTCGGCTAACGCCTATGTCAGGCTGCCAGAAGGAACACTGCAGGTGTCCACTTATCCAACAGAACCCGTGAGCCCCCAGGATGCACCGGGGCCTTTCCACCCGGGGACACGGCCGTGAAGAACACACGAAAATCCCTGCCCTCGTGGCGTTTCTCTATAGAGAAAGCAGAGACAAGACTGAGGTTAAAGGAAGAAAATGCACCTAGGGGCAGATGGAGATAAGTGCAGGAGGAAGGTGGAGCATAGAGGAGGGTAGGGGCCGGGAGGGCGTGGGGAGCCTGTGGGTCTGCGCACAGGGACGCAAGTCGCAACGGCGTGGCCAGAAGGTCTCACTGAGACGGTAGCATTTAAGGGAAGGGTTTTGAACTAAGGAGCAGCATAATCTGGCTTCTGTTTTAACATGGTCAGTCTGGCTGTTGGGAATAGACTGAAAAGGCGAGAGAGAAACAGGAGGACGGGAGCAATCCCCGTGAGAGACGGCAGAGGTGAAATAGGTACCTGTTGCTGCCAAGTTGGTGGCTCAAACCCACAGATTTATTCTCTCACATGCTGGAGGCCAGGCAACCACATGGGTTCATCGGGCCAAAGCTAAATTGTTGGCGGGGCTGTACTCCCTCCGGAGGTTCCGGGGAGGATCTGTTCCCTCGCGTTTGCAGCTTCTGGAGCCGCACTCCTTGCTTTCTGTGGCTCATGGCCCCTTCTTCTATGTTCAGGACCGACAGCCTAGCAACTTGGACTCTTTCTCTGTTCTGTCTTTGCATCATCTCCTCTCTTCTGTGTTAATGCTCCCTCTGCCTCCCTCTTGTAAAGGCACTTGTTATTGAATTAGGCCCCTCCCCCTAGATTATTCGGGATAATTTCCTTAAGTTTAATCACACCTGCAACGTTTCTTTTGCCTTATGGTTTACGGTCACTCGTAACCCAGGGATTCGGACCTGGATATCTTTGGGGGCCATGATCTAACCTGTCAGAGGAAGCTTAGACCAGGATAGAAGTGAAGAAATGGTTAGAAAGGAGCCGATTCTTGGATCCGTTTTGAAATCAGAGTCAATTGGGTCGCCCTGTAGATCGCATGGGGGGTGTGAGAGAGAGGGATCAAGGAGCATGCCAGGCTTCGGCCTCGGCAACAGTAAGAAGAGTTTCCATTCACTGAAATGAAAGGCTCTATTGGAAACCTTTTCAGGGGGGTGACTGATTAATGTCCGTCCGAAGGAGAAGGGGCTCGTGGACATACTGGGGCAAGTCCATCTGTCGCCTGTTTCTGGAAAAGGAAGACACCTCAAGCAGCGAGGCTCCGTCTGCTTGCCACCCAGCAACGAGCCGCCGGGCACCGTTGTTGATTGGGTGCTCAGATCATTAGTTCGTGAGTGGAAAGCAGCAGGTGCACTAATGTCACCCTCGGGCCATGCACCCCGGAGGCCTGACTGCCGTTCTGAGCATCGTTTCCACGCTTTAAACTAGAACGCTCTCTTTATGTGGCCCCGTGATGTCCCGCGTCACATCGGAAGCACCCAGCAAGTTCTCAGGCTCCAGCTGAAGGCAGGTGCCTCATTGTGCAGCTGCACCACTACCCTGAGACAGCAACGGGGCCGGGCAGCGGAGGGATCTCCTGTAAGTCCCCAGTCCCTCCGCCTCTTCTCCAGTCTTCCCTTTCCTGTCTCTGTCTCCGCCCTACAAATTCCCCTGGAGTTTTAATTCAGTACTTAGGTCACCAGTTCTCCAGCTTGGTTGAGTATCGCAATCCCTTGGGGAGTTCAAACAAACAAACAAACAAACAAGCAAACAAAACTGTTGATGCCCAGGTCCAATTCCCAGAGGTTCTGATTGGATTGATCTTGGGTGTGAGCTGGACTTTGGGAATTTTTTAAGCGCCTGAAGCGGTTCTACCGAGCCGCCCAGCCTGAGAGCCAGTGAGCTCGGTTACGGTCTGAGTAGGGACTCCCGGGGCAGCATTCTAAAAGCAGGAGGGCCTGGCTCCATCTCCAACTCCCTGCCCCGCCCCGCCCCGCCCCAGCATTCCTGGTTTATAGGGCAACAGCTCCAGGCCAGGTTATCGGATCTGAGCACCGGCAATCTGTGTGGCCTGCGGTGCAATGCTCTAATTTTCCAAAAGGCATGATCCCGAGGGGGCTCTGATATTCTATACCTGCCTTTGACTTCTCTCCACAGCTTCCCTCTTAGGGCACCTTCAGCCGACTTTTTATTTCAGCAACATCAGAGCTCCAGCTGCAACTCGAGCTCCACTTGTACGCAATGGCAGAAGTAGGGTAAAGGGGGTGGAAGTGCCCAAGGGCTCGCGTGCACGCACGCACTCCTGCGCAGGCGCACAAACATAATCAGCGAAATCAGAAGTGGAATTCTGCTGGCACAGAAATCCTCTGGAGAAGCAGCTCCTGCGGTGCTCCATAAAGTCTCACTAGTTTGTGTCACTAGTGTGGGGCATTATGAGGAGAAACCTGTGGCCCTCGCTGCCAGACCAGGTCTTGCTCAAGGAGCTGCCTTGCCTGGAAGCAGCTGCCTCCCTCGCCCCGCCCCCTCCATCGGGGATCCGTAATTGGCAAGATCTAAAGAACACTATGCCCAGGCTAGAGCCCAGTCTCCAAGTGCCACCCCTTTCAGCCTCTTTGAAAAGGAAAATTGGCACGCGTTTGCAGAAAGCAGCTTGGTAATGTGTCTCAAGAGCTTGAAATATGTTCAAGTCACATCCTTTCATCTAATTGGTTTACCTCTTATCCTGGAGAAATCACCAGAGATGGGGCTGAAGATTTATGTACAAAGATCTTCAACGAAGTGTGATGTATAACTGCAGAAACCCAGAAGTCACTGCACGCTTTCTGTAGCACCAGATTGGTTTAACACACCATGCGGTATCACAGAATAGCCTGACAATAAAATGCACAAGGGGCTAAAACTTAACCTTTTCAAATGATTTTAATGATGTGAGAAAATGCTCAGCATATAATGTTTAATTAAAAATGCTGGTAACATGATTTATTTTTCAGTTTCATCCAAATATGGGTGTAAGATCCATGTACACTTCTTTGTAGAGAGGAAGGCACTGGGCAGAAATTGACTATGGTTATATTAGTGGTTCTCTGGGTGGTGTGGTTCTTTCTGACTGACTTTTTTTCTGAGTTTCCCAAGCTTGTATCATATCTATAATCAGGAAAATTTTTTTTTAAAAGGTTACTTTTTTTTAATGAAAAGGTTTCATTTTCCATGATGGCAGCAAACTCATATCAGAGGCTGATCTCAGAAGCGCCCCCACTATAACCTTCCTCCACTACTCTGCAAACACGATGCATTACAAGTTCAGGGTGCCTCTGAGACCCACTGTGGCTTGGACCTGGGTGAGCAAGGGCACATTTTGGCCCCTCTCAGTAGCCCCCCGCGGGCTGGGGTTTTCCTTGCTGGCCAATGGGATCTGTGTCGCCATGAGGCTGTCCACCAATGAGGACTATGTGTCACTCACACTGTTCTTCGGCATTGCGAACTTAGCAGGAGCCTCGGGCCAATAGGAGAGACCTTGCACAGACACGCAGAAGCACGTTTATTCGTTCAGTCTGGAAGTATTTATCACGCATCTTCTGTGTGCCAGGCAAAGTTCTCACTCGTTCCTCTGACACTGTTAGGAGTTATTACTTGAAAGAGGTGCCTCATAGGGCTAAGAAGGCACGCGCAGGACTAAAGGGTAGGACCAAGAAGGCAGTAAGTCTACAGCTTGGGGTTCCACACGGACGAGAGCTCCGCCCTGCTAAGTAGTTGCTGAGTAAGTTGGAGCCATGATTTCACAAAGGGTGCCCCCCCCGCCATGTTCTTCAGATGGAGGTGATTGTTGGGGACTTTGGGATCGTGGTGGTGCCCCGGGACGCAGCCGACACAGACCGAATCATGAACCACTCCTCGATACTCCGCAAATACAAAGTGAGTTCTCCCTTTCCCAGCTGGGGTAGCCCTGTGGTGTGGCCCTTCTCGGAGAAGCCTGAGCTGGGGGGGAGGGGGCCGGCAACCCACTCTCTCTCCTCTGTCCCCAGAACAACATCCTGGTGGTGAAGGATGACGTCAACCACCCCATGTCTGTCGTCAGCTCCACCAAGAGCAGGTACGTTTGACTCATCGTATGAGCAGAGAATGGGAAGCAGCCAGACCAAGCCCAGAGCGAAACTGTTCAGCAGCCGAAGTGCGTCCCCGGAGCCCTTTTGTACCCGGTGGTGCCTTCCCTCCGCAGCGCCCCCGGGCTTGGGAGGAGGGCCTCAGGGAAGGGCACCTTCTTCTCTGGCAGGCTCCTGGAGGAAAGAAAGGAAATGATGAATCCTAGGAGCCCCGATGAGACTCACCTTCCCAAGACCACGGCACAGAGAAGCACAAAGGAATGAAATGAGAAAGCTAGTATTAAAATGCATACTGTGTGCTCAGGCTATTCCAAGTGCTTTTCGTAGTGAGTCATTTAATCCTCATAATAACTGAGATGGGTACTACCCTCAGTTTCTAGAAGAGAAAACTAAAGACCAGATGGGCTTACATAGCTTGCCCAAGGTCCCTCAGCTAGGAAGGGGCAGAGCCAGGACGAAATGGAGTCACCGGGATGAGGGAGGGACTGTGGGGGCAAGAGGGAGTTTCCTGCTAGGGGTTCCACTCACTGGGCCTAAGCAAAGGCTGGTGATGGGTGTGGGGCAAGCCTTTGCCCTGAAAGAGAGTGGGCGGACCAGTCCTGGCCTCGGGGAAGGCTGCCTGCCTGATCACCACCTCTCCTCCTCCAGGCTGGCCCTGCAGCACGGGGACGGCCATGTGGTGGACTACCTGTCCCAGCCCGTCATTGACTACATTCTCAAGAGCCAGCTGTACATCAACGCCTCGGGCTAGCGGCCGCACAGCCCCCTGCTCCACGCTCCCCTTGTCCTCCGCCAACACACTGGCCCCTCCGGTCTCCGTCAGCCCCCTGTTTCTCGCCTGCCTCTCTGTTTCTCCATCGCCTCATCTTGACTGTTCTCCCCCTGCACCCCCCACAGTGTGGGGACCCGCAGGGCGCCACGGCGTCCCTTGTTCCGCAGTCATCTTTGGACAAACTTTCCTCTAGTTTCCGGGTTGGGGGTGGGTGAGGGAATGGGGGTGGGACTCGGGGGGAAGTGCAGTCCTTGGAGATGTGCTGGTGTCCATCTCCCAGCATGCTCTAGGGAGTGGCTCTGGTGCCCATCCTCCCAGCATGCTCTGGGGAGGCGGCTCTGGCTCTCGCCTTCCCAGCATGCCCTTTACCACAAAGGGCTATTTTTTTTTTCTTTTTTGTTTTTTTGTTTGTTTCATTTGATTTCGATTCTTGTTGTTCACGCCTCAGAGAACTTGGATGGAATCAGTGTCCGCAGTTCTTTACGTTTGTAGCCTCGATGCAGTCCTGCGGGGTCACTTCCCCGCGATAGGAGGCCATGGCCAGCCTCGGCACAGCAAGTGCACAGGGGCCACGAAGGCCAAGCCACCTCCACTTTCCCTCCACCCTCCACCCTCCTACCTACTCACCCCTCACTTTCCCTCCAACAGCAACAGCAGCAGCAGCAGCAGCAGTCTGGGGTCAAGTGTGAGACTTTCAAGTTCTGAAACTGGGGAGGCATGTCTGGGAACAGTAGGGTTTCTTAGAAGAATTTGAGTCCATTTCCTGAGTTTCAGAAGACCCTTTTTCCGAGGCTCTGGGCCTGGGCCCCCACAGAGCCAGCCCATCCCCTCCTCCTGTCCAGTTCACATCTCTGGGCTGTGACTGATGGCGGGGTGTAGGTTCCCTGCCAGCCAGGCATTTCCAGGGATCCTTCGGGTCACCGTCTCAGCCAGCGGTGGCCATACCTAGCTGCATTCCTGTATTTGAGAGGAACCCCACGTGCAAGACCAAGTCCTAGTAATGCAGTCGTTTCTGAAGTCAAACATGCTAGGGATTCACTCATCCTTAGAGATCCGTGCTAATTGCAATTATTTGTTGCCTGTTTAGTCGGGACTTGTCTGTGTCATAAGGTGAGTCCAGGATGACGCAGGGGAGAGCAGTTTGTTGCCCTGATTGAAACCGATGATCCCCACCCCCTTGAACTGCGGTGACACAGGCAGTGCCCTCACGAGGTCCGGGCTTTCTTGAGAAGCAGGGCTGGGCCTTGTTTCGGAGGCTGGGCTTATCTCCTGCTGGGCCCTGCAGCCCCGTCACTGCCTGAGGGGACCTGCCTGGCCGGGGAGTGAGCTCCCGGAATGAGGGTCGTGAGGGATGTTGAGAGACCGTGAGGGACATTGTGAGCCACTGCGGTTTCACCCCTTTTCTCCCTAACTCCCCACCTCCCTCCACTGTCCCTGGAAACAGTATTGACAGATTCCGTTCCAGTTGTTCAGGGCCCACGCGTGTCCTACCTGGAGAGCCAGAAGGAAATTATTCTCTCATGCTGTGTGTCTCACCCAGCCTCTGGCTCGTGGGTTTGCAGGTGTTTTTGAGGAATGGTCCCCGAGCAGCAGGACAATTTTATCAAAAGCTAGTACCAGCTATGGCCCAGGAGGGGTTGGGTGGGATCTAACACCGGGAACAACCGTCTTCACCACACACGTCACGTGTGCCACCTCCTTGGGTCACCCCCCGGGAAGGAACCGGGGTCAGCAGAAGAGCACGGGCAGGGCAGCTCCCAGGAGGGTGTGATGCCACTTGGGTTATGGAAATAGTGTGCAGAGGAAGGGGGGAAGATTCTGCTCTCGGGTCTCGGTGTTTGGCTAAGGGTCACGGATTCATAAATGAAAAGAACTTTAGAGATGCGTTGATTCCACATTCTCCTTTACAAGATGAGGGAGCAGAGGGCCCCTGAGTTAAATGGCTGGTCCCAAGTCCCAGCAAGTTCGGAGCCCAGCAAAAAGATACCATTTCCCTGACCCCTAGTATCACATCCGGGGCTTCTGCTCCTCCGGTTCCCGTGATATTGACCAGCTAATATGTGGTTTCTGTGCTCGTCTCAGCTTTGCCTGGCATCTTGCTCTTAAAGTATATCTGGCCCAGGCGCCTCCTATATATATGGCTTTGTCTGTGGCAGTCCTGGGGACAAATGTGATGGTGAGGAAGGCCGGAGCTGGGTTTCCCTTAGAAGTCAAGAAATCTCAGCAGCTTGGAGGAAATCCTAGAAAGTGACTCTCTGAATCCAAGAAAGGGGTGCTTTGTGGAAGGCTAAGAAAGACCCAGAATGCTGAAGGTGAGACTAGTGTTGGGGCAGAAAGACAGAAGAGCCTTTGTCTAGGCGAAGAAACAAAGGAACAGCGGGCACTGGGTTCCCTGGGAGAGCACGGCGGCAGCCTCAGGGACCTGGAGCTCGTGGGGAGTGTTTGTCGTGAGGATCCACCTGAGCAGATCTGAGAAAGACAGGGTGTCTTCGGGGTCTCCAGTCCACTCTGCTACTCTGCTGGACCTTGTGGTCAAGCCCCACTTAGCCCACAGCCCACGAGGGAACTGGGCCGCGCCACGCACTCAGTGTGGGGCTGGGAAGGCCCAGAGGAAGGGAGAGGAGAAAGACAGGGGCAGTAGAAGCAGAGTTCTAGGAAAGAAGTGGGGTGGCTCTTGGTACATCACAGGGAGCGTGTTGTAGCAGCTTTCCTTTCGGACGAGGAAAAGGGAAGCGAGTCTCCTTCTGGGTAGATCTGCCCATCCCCCATCCTGGACCATTCTTCCAGTTTGCTAGGGGGAGGTCCGAACCGCTCTCAGTCCAGGGCAGGACACTGTGACCCAGCCAGAAAGAGGATTCAGAGTTTGAAGTAGTGCCCCAGGTGCCCAGAGGCTAACCCCCAGGCCCTGGCTCCCCCTCTGGGCCCTGCCCCTTCCTACAAAGCCCAACCCAAGGCCGGCCTGGCTCAGGGATTGTGGGAAATGCGTGGGCTGGAGTGATCACACCAAGGGGGGTCTGGAGCTGAGCCTTCTGCCCACCAATAAAAAAGTCCCTCCCGTTTTTTCTGAAAGTGGCTGAGATAAGTGAGAACAGGCTGAGGGAAAAACCCTTTGAAGTGTCAAGGACTGTCTCTTCAAGGAATGGCCCTCAGGGGCAGTCTGCTGCTAGCTGGTACCTCATATGCCACCCCCTACCCCCCGGCAGCCTCTCTTGCTTTCATTTTCCTGAATGTACAGAGGAACAGGGGCGGGAAGTCTCCTACTGAAGTGCCTGATACCCAGAGCTAGAGCTTCTAGAGACACCATCCTTCCTGTCTCAGCCCGACCTACCTTTCCCCAGCATTCTCGGGTCTCAGGCTCCAGCTTCTCAAAAAGAATAAAAGAATTTGCTGTTGTACTTAAGTAGAAAGCGAGACTCAATAATCAACCTACAGCAAAGGGCAGGGAATTACAGGGAAAAACGGCTTGTATCTTAACAGCCCGAATCTATTCATCCAAACTACACACACACTCTTTAGCGGACTAAGACAGAGAAGCATGTTACGTTTCATTCATCAGAAGAGTGATGCAAACGTCAATCCAAGGAATAGGAAAAGCTCAGGATCTCTCCCACGGCTACTGCAGGAAGGTCGACAGAGGAGGTGGAAAGGCTGGAAACAGGGACCAGTTTGTAGCTCATCCAATTAGGACACCTGAGGAGTAGCATTGAGGAAATGCTGGTGGAGATGCTGTGTCGAATTTGCCCAGTCTGCACCTCCCTAGAGCTGCTCGGTGACCTGGGCAGGTCACGTGGTTTCCCCGTCACGTAAGTCTGGAGTGTCCTACTAACCTGTTCCAATCAGGGCTGAGTCACGCTCTTCCCTCTCAGTCCCAGGGTCCAGAGCGCCACTTGATCTGGGAAGTCTTAAGGATTGGCGTGGGGAGGGGGAAGCTTTTTTTAAACCACTTTTTGGTCACTCAAGCTGCCATTTTAAGAGTAAGATTTGCTTTCCGGAAACCAATTCATTCAATAAAAACTACATTCGAGTTGCAACACCATTTCACAGTGAGATATTTTGAGTAAAATTTTGTTGCTTAGACTAGTCAGATGAAAGTTTTATCAGCAATGTTACAATTATGTTAATAAATTATACAATGCTACTAGAGCCTCGTGTCCTGGTCTAGAATCTTCTCTGTGGGCTGTGGAATTGATCTCTTTTTCTTCATAGGCCTATGAGACAGGAGGCAACAGTTGTAAAAAGTTCTTAGAGCAGGAGATTCCTTCTGCCTGGTTTAGCTGATGACGTGTGTGTGAGTATGAACATATATGCGACACACGTAAGGATCATAAGCAGGGAAGAAAAATTAGCAATTTTGTGAATTGTGCCTAAGTTTTCTCAGTTAAAAAAAATAACAAATCTTATAGAGTCCACCTAATCTGCATAGTCTGGTATTGGTTAGCTTTGGCTCCTTAATAAAATTAGGTCTTTACAAAATAAAAATATATTTCTGAAAACTAAAAACCTGAATAACTTTTTTGGCATAAAAGATCTTAAGCAAGACCAATTATGAAACTCATACATTGTTTTGGCAAGGTAAAAAAAGCAAAAAAATTATTAATTGTTCAGTCCTGCAGTAACTGTTAGTTTTTATGTCATTTTTAGTTGTGATGTACACAATGTATTATTGGTTTAAGTCTAAACGGTGATGGTCACTAGCTCATATCAGGTGTGATTCAAAAGGTGAAATAGCAATTTCCTGTGAGCCCAGCTCATTTAAGGCTTAGCTACTTGTTTGTCAGATTAGTTGTGGGTTTTTTTAATAAATCATTTTAGTACTTAGTATTTTTTGCTGTTGTTGATGAAAAGTGGGGTTAGCAGGCTCTGTGTGTACCTGTGCGGGTTTGTTGGCCCAGGAGGCTCGAAATGCCGCATAAATGGATTCCTTGTCTTTATGTTTGCTATTCTGGCACAAAGCCGAACACTTACTTGTTCCTCTGTCCTGAAAGTATATCATGATGAGAACTTGTTTAAAATGAGGTATAAACACTGTTTTAATATGCTAACTTTTGTGAGCTTATCGAATATACGTGCTAAATGTCAATGAACATATGCATGCATACACATTTCTTCCTTTATGACCCCTACGTAGATCTTCGAATTTTCTAGGACATTTCATGTAGGCCATGGTATGACAAAAGCAGAGAGAGGCATCTAATATCTGCTTCTCGGGAGGGAAAACTGGACCACAGCAAGAAGCCAAAACATTCCACAACCACAAAAACGTTAAAAGAAGACACAATAAACATATTCCTGGTCCTTGAGACTTGTTCCAAACATTGGACATTTTCCTACCCTTGTCTCCGGCCTCCCAAGAATACTGAAAGGAAAATGCATCCCAGGGTAAGATAAAAAATACATCTGCTAGGAGGTCCTAGTCTGTGGGCAGTTTCGTTTCTACCCCCATCTTCCCACAGAAATCCCCATGAGTCAAAGTAGAGGATGAGGTCCACAATCGCCTACCATCGGCACAATTAGTCAGCAAACTCTCAGAGGAGTATGACAAAGTTTTTATCACAGACTGTAAACACTGATGACACACTGGAAGAAAGGCTCCCTTAGGGTGGCAGGGTCCGTTCGAGACGGGCAACAGAGACTAAGTCGTGGGTGGGCTACCTATGAGTCACATGCCCTTCCTCTGTCCTTAGGGTCAACTTCTGAGAACCTCAGGAGTAAACGAATCATTTCTAAACCAAAGGAGTCACATGAGTCACTCTCCTATTGTCATCTTTCCCCAGGGAAGATGTTCTTAGACTCTCTTAGCAACCTGTCCCGCTGAGGAATCCGTTTGGGATTGCATGTACCTTGGTAGTTAACCAGCAGATCCCTCCCAAAGCTCCCTGGTGCACGTGCCGCCTCACCGTATATGCAGCAGAGATGGAGAGCCGATCACTGACGATGCCCTCGCCCCTTTCCTAGTGTCGAATTGTCCCCAAGAAGTGGTTTTCTGCAAATGACCATGTTCCCCAGGCCCCTTGCAAGTTAGATGTGGTCTAGACCACGGAATGCAGGCATGGCCCACAAAAACCTTCCGCGTGTCTCTCTCCCACGTCTTCTTTCCCTGCCACCCACTGGAAAGATAATTCCCAGGGAAACCCCAAAAGTCACAGATTATACATGGCAGGGCCTCTGCAGGGACCACGTGGAGGGCCACCCTGCCAACCTGCTCCGCATTCAGCACATCACGGGAGCAAGAAAAAAACATCTCCTGCGTTTGAGTTATGCACACGTTTAGGTCGATAATTGAATTAATACATCTACATTTTCTAGGCGCTAGTTAACTAAAGGAAGAGAGCTGTAGGACATGTGATTGAGTCTGTCGAGACTGGATTGTAAGTTCACTTCCACAGAAGGTAAAGCAACGAGATCAGATGCATCAGTGTTTGGCAGGTGGGGAGGGTTGGTGTGGATGGGGCAGCCCCACGGGCAGATGGCCAGTTCAGGATCTGAATTTATTGTATGTCTATGTATTAGAAAGCATGGGCAATGTACCACAAGCTACTGATTTTTTTTCCTTTTATTTTATAGCTGATAAAAAAGACAACAATATTCATTACAACCGCCACCTTGCTCAGGGCGTTCCAGAAATAAGTCCTCCTTCATGCCTAGGAGACAGCACCAATTACATCTCAAAAGGTTCTCTCGGGGTTGCAGGGGGCCAGGCCAGTTGCTCAGCAAAAGGATTGAAAATGCTAACTCTACGAGTCCCTGCTCCTTCCGTGGCATTTTTGTTCCCGCTGTTCTGGAACCTCCACCTCAGGCTTCAGGTTTAACAGATTAGAAACTGACCACAGGCATCTAGGAATTATTTTTACTTGAAACATGTCCACGAAAAGCTGAGGATGCACAGGGGGTGAGGTGGAACTCCAGCCTTCCTAGCTGGGGGCGGGCGGGGGTGTGGGGGGTGGGGGAGCGCCTCTGGTCTTCCCAGCAATCCCCACTGGCCTTACCATGACTCAACAGTCTGTTGCAATAGGTTGTGGAAAGGGGCAGAGTGACCGCTGGAATGCAAAGACATGTGCACAGCCCAGAAGCCGTCTCAGCTTTGCCAAGACCCAACTGCCCCCACGGGAGTGTCTTGCAACATATGTTCTGTTGAGAACAGAGGTTGCAGACCAGCGGGTTTGCAATAAACACCATGTGTGACGACCGGGAATTGTAAGTTAACATGTCATTTTTTAATGTGTGTCTTCCTCACTGGACAATCAACTCTATGAGGGCAGACCCTATGTCACCAATGTCCCCCAACCCCTGTCACACAGGAGGTACTTAATAAATATATGTAAGGATGGATGGATGATGGATGGATGGAAGGAGGAACGGAAGGATGAGATGCTACCCAGCTCAAGTGTGAGCAGGAACATTCTCTTCCATAGGGCGAGAGAGAGGATGAGATAAAACACATGGTGGCAAATAGTTCTGAGTGTTTGAAAAGTGGGACTGAATTTGGACTAATAAATCTTCTAGACAATACTGTACTTCTTTCATTGCCCAAGCCACATTTTCTACCACTTGGAAACCCAAAAGTGAGCTCCCGATGGTCGCTGGGCCGGGAGAGAATGCAGGAGGGATGACGCCGTGGCACCCCCAGAGGCAGGACGGCCCTCTGGGGCCCAGGAGAGCTCGAAGGCAGCAGGGCGCCAGCGGGCACCGCGGCTCCAATGGGCCATGCAGCTCCTCGCTCCCTCACTGCTCGCTCCTTCCAGCTTTAAAGGGAGCGCGCGCTTATGTGCTGGGTGTAAGTGGAAGGAACGTTGACTAACGGGAACACTGGACATTGCGTGTCAATAGTATTTTACTGGCCGTGGGGGGACTTGACTTCACTCTCTGCTGACATGAGGAAGAATTTTATGCGTGGACAATATTAAAACATTTTCCTCTGGTCACATGACTCAAAGAATGAGCTGACTGTCACGCGGCAGCACTCGTCCATGCTCCAGGACTCGGTCCGTGACTGTCCTGCAGCAATCATCTGCCCGGAGACTTTGTCCTTCCATCCAGTCTATCCCTTGGGGTCCAGGCCCTTGACCGGCCTCCAATTCAATGCTATTTGCCTTGAGTTGCCCAGCACCAAGAAGCAAATAGCATCACATTGGAGCAACGAGACATCTGTCTGGCCAGGGTCTCGGGGGTGGGATCAGTTTCGGTTGACCTGAGCACGCCTGTGCAACACGTTCCAATGTCCACGTCCCACCCCACCCGTGTGAGAGAGCTCCTGAGCCACGGGGTGTGTACCCCAAGAACCTCCGTTGAGAAATCTGTACGGCAGCCTCAGTGTTGCTCAAGCGCCTGGGTGTTGTAGCAGCCTGGGGGCAGGTTGTCCCTGATGTTCTCCAAGTTCTTGACGTCAGCCAGAATCCCGTCTATGCTGGTCTCCAGCACATGGAGGTGGTCCCTCTGTCGGCGCGCCCTCTCTTCCAGCTCTGACATCAGGGGCCGCAGCTGGCTGTTGATCTGAGTCTTGGCTCTGGAGAGCTTCTGCTCCAATAAAATCAGCCCCTCTTCGTTCACACTGCCGGGCTGGTCTGTCGGGGAGAGGGAGGAAGGAGTTCACAGAAGTGCTGTGCTCGGATTTCCCGACACACACCTGAGCCCTCTATACCCTTAACTGACTCCTCTCTCCCCCGCCTGGAGCAAACAACATGCCAGGCATTTTTAAAAGGCTGAGCTCACCCTAGAATCAGAATCGACCCCAGATTAAGCTTTCGGAGCCGCCCTTAGGCAATATCTCGCTGTTTCCCATTGGAGAACCTTCAGGAACTGGCTGGGCTTCAGACTCTGTGGGGGCCATGATATGCTTTGCTATTTGGAGGATGGATCACAGCTGTTAGGAAAGGATGCAAGGTTTCATTCTGGCCCGAAACAGTGGGGATCTAGCTAGATACTGGTTTATTTCCAAAATGAAACGGAGTTATATTTGTTCAGGTACGTTTTACCCAGAAGCTAAGGGTGTCAAACTCATCTTCCCCGGGGGCCACATCAGCTTCTCGGTTGCCTTCAAAGGGCTAAATGTCATTTCACCTCCTCAACAGTTAAGAAGTAGTTACATTTATACAGTCCTAAAATTATTTTGGCCCTGTGAAGGCAACCATGAAGCCGATGTGGACCCCAGTGAGAATGAATTTGACACCCCTGCCATAAGCCATCTAAAACTGATTATCGGCAAGAAGAGCACCGGGCCAGACTCATTTGGTTTGAAGAGGTTTGAGCAGCCCTTGGTTAATTCAAAGTCAAGGTCAGGTGGCCTCACCTACCTAAGCTGGACGACAGCATTTGATGGCATGAGTTTATTGTACCGAGAGCAATTAGAATGCCGTTTGCCCAAGGCTGGAGAGAGCTGATAGAGTAGAATCCCTACCACGACAAAAATGGGTCAGTCTTTGCCCTGGGGGCCGGGGAGAGTGCGAGAATCTAGGGCCCCATGGCACGGAGGGAGAGTTAAGGCAGCGTGGGGACGAAGTCACTGTGTCCGTGGTGGGGCGGGGCGTGCGGGCAGCATGAGCGGCTCCAGCGCAGCAGGAGCGCGGGAGACTGAGAGACCGTGAGACCGCGGCTCGAACGCTGCCTCCGCAAATAACTGTGGGACCTGGGGGGCCGTACTAACGTCGCTGCGCCTCAGTGTGTGCGCGGGTGAGATAAAATAATAAAAACAGTAAAACCCACCTCACAGGACCACGAGAAGACTAGAATGATGGTATACCGTAACAACACCCGGCGTCGGGCCTGGCGCACAGTAAAAGTTGAATAGTTCGCCTCTATCCCTCTCTCCGCACGCTCCTGTTTCCTCTCTAAAGGCCCTCCTGGTTTCAGCACTTTTCCCAGAACACTAAGCGAAGCTGCTGAAATCCTGGCTGGGTCGTGTGTTTTACCCTTGGAGGGTGTTTTGCTTGCACCTTGGGGCACACTGGAGCACGCAGCAGGCCCGTTCGTGCAGCAACCCAGGCGGCACCGATCTCCCAGGGTGGTGGGTGGTGCTCCGCAGACAACTCGGGTTTTGAAGTTGTTTTTTTTGAATGGAAGCAGGAGAAGCGAGCCTTTTCCTGAAGGTGGCCGGGGTGGAGGACCAGGGTGGTTCCTGGCCTGCTGGAGTCCAGGCTTGATCAAACAGGCCAACTGCGGGCCCGATACCGGTTCTACCTAAGTCTAGAATTCTAACTCACGTCGGTTTTCTCCGGGAGGGATCCCGTGGAGAAGGCTCAGCTGCTGGCACTCTGTGCCGTCTATTTTACCCTAAAACTCTGCACTATCACATGGACCTCCCCCCTGATGTCATCTGCCAGGCAGCTCCAGTCTCCACAGCGGGTTGCGTGCAGGTTTAACCGTGGTTTGGGGAGGGATGCTGAGCAGAATCCACACGTGATTCTCGCCCCTCACCACTTCCACTGCTTCAGAGAAGGCTCCGTCACCTCTCCCCAATTCCTTCCCCAACCTCCTAAAAACAGTCCCACCCTGCTTTTCGTCTAACCAACCTTCAAGCTCTCCTCTACACGCTTCCCCAGGGACCTGTCTGAAATAGACAGTGATGATGTTATTCCCCAGCTTAAAGCTGTCCACTGGCTCCCCAGGATCAAGGCCAGAATCCTTAGCAGGACTGTCAAGCGACCCAATCTGCCCTTTAGCTCTGAAGTTCAAACCCTGCCTCTACAACGTACTCCATGTTCTGCAGGACGTAATTACCCACCTGAGAGACGTGCTAACACAGAGTGCAGGACATGTGAAGTAGCCTGCCCGAAGCATCAGGGCCTGGAAACCGAGCAAACTTCCTGATGCCTACCCTTAAGGAAAGCGGAGGCCCCCATTCGCCAGGACGAGGCCTGGTTCAATTTCCAGGAAAGGGCCTCGAGCGTGGGGCTGGACGCTGGTGGGTACTCCACCTACCTATTATGTGTAGGATGCTGTCCAAGGTGTCGAGCGTGTCTTGGATCGTAACTCCGGCGTTCTTGGCTCTGTTGTCAACCCTTTGAGCTTCCGAAATCACCTGAGGAAAATACACACAGACTCATCTTGAGAGGGCGTCTCCCCCGTGGGCACATGAGAGGGGTCTCCGGTGCAAAGCGGCGGGAGCTCACCTTCTGCACCGTGTCCACGTCCACGTCGAACTCGCGCTCCTTCCTGGCCAGCTCTCCTTCCACTTCCCTCAGCTCGCTCTTCAGAGTGGCCAGTCCCTTCTCCATGTCCAAGGCCCCATCTGCTGTCACGTTGGCGTCCAAGTTCAGACTCCCGATCTCCTGGGAGAAGGAAAGCAGCCAGGGATGGAAGGGAAGAGAGGGGTGAGGCACGAAACATTCTGAAGGCAAGTGGAGAAAAAAGACAGCTGCAGCCAGGCCCTGATGGAGTAAGCAGCTTGAGCAAGGAGAGAGTCAGGCTTGGGGACACACCCTTTCCCAAGCTCTGCCTCCAACAAATTAATTGGGGGGCACATCTCTGGGGACAAGGAGGGTCAGCACGGAGACACTGCTTCCTTCTCGGGCCAACGCTCGCCCAATGGTGAACACAATAGCAGCCGGTTAGGAAAACCCAAAGGGAGAGAAACTCATCTAATCCTCTGTCACATTTCTTTGCTGCTGTAGTCTTTTGAATGACTTTAGTCCCTGAGACAGTTGAGCATGGGGTGCAAAGAATGAATGGGCCACAGCTTTGAGTTTTATTTTTATGAAGACAAACCTGATCAATGTCAGTAGCTAGTATTAAGCACCAAATTGCAGATGTCCCTATGGTAGAAGCCATATAGAGAGAGGCACATGACACCGGTCTCTACTCTCAAAGGACTTGAAGGTAGGGATTTGGTTTTGCAAGTTAACGAGTAGTCCGAGAGAGAGGCCAGTCCCGATGTCAAGAGCACTCTCTGCGCTTTCTGGGGCAGCACTGGCTTGGTAGAAGTCGTGCTTAAATAGAGCCACGAAGCTCTCTCCCAGCAGAGCCGCACTCCCGGAGGAGCATTTAGCATACGGGTTGTGTCCCCGATCTGTCTGTCCCCATTACTGAACGTGCCTGGGAGAGAAGGACTGAGCCTTTCTCATCTCCACACCCCCAGCACCGAGCAGAGCCCGGCCCATGGTGGAAGAGAAGAGGAAAATGAGTTAGTAGAGCTTAGACACAGAACACAGAGACAAGGGGCCTAGAACTCCAGAGTTTCATAATCTCGAATGAAAACGTTGATGATCACTGTTATGGGTTGAATTGTGTCCCGCCCCCCAAAAATGTTGAAGTCCTAATCCTCAACACTGGAGTGGAATGGGCCCCCTCATTCAATATGACTGGTGCCCTTGTAAGAAGAGTCAGAGACAGCCAGGGACAAGAGCCCCGTGTGATGACAGTGGCAGCAGTTGGAGGGATTCTGGTACAAACTGAGGAATGCTAAGAATGGTCAGTCGCCACCAGAAGCTAGGAATGTTTCCACCCACAGCCTCGGAGGGAACGTGGCTCTGCTGACGCTTGGATTTCAGACTTCTAGCCTCCGGCGTTGCAGGATCATCCATTTCTGTTGCCGTAGGCCCTCCCAGTTGTAGTGCTTTGTTACAGAAACTCTAGGAAGCTAATACAGTAGTCTGCACAAACACAATCTCCGGTGGTTCTGCTCATGGTGCTGTCCAAAAAGGGAGCTGAAGATTAGGGGGTTCCAGCACTCAGTCAATGATGGGCTGCGAGTCAAGCAACAAAAGGGGTGCCCAAGTGGATCTGGGGCCCCCAGAGGCCACAGCAGGATTTGGAGCCTTCTGGGTGAAAAGAGCCCATGAACACTTTGGTATTCCCCTTCCTATCTCACGCTACCCTGGTGCTGGGCACCACTCACGCCAACCTGCCTCTGCATGGCTCCTGACCTGTTCTATCTTGCCGGTGATCTCCAGGGCCTCCCTGGCCGCGTTCTTTGCCCCCTGGGCGTCAGCAGCTGCACCACCCAGGGCTACTTCTGCTCGCTCAGTCTTCTTACTGGCGTCCGCAACCTTCTGGCTGATGTGGGACAGTCTCTTCATGGCCTCTTCGGCCTCTGCTCTCCTGTCTCCAACCTGCAGGTCAAACTCTGAAATGGACAGAAGGAAACACAGCCGCGAAGATGAGAACAAACTTATACAATAACTTACAAAGGAAGAGGCTGAAGTTTTTAAGAAAAATTCTGGAAAGAGTGATATTACTGCCTGGGAATGAGGAGAGGGAGTGTGGCTATTATGCTTTCTTATCTAAGAGAAAATATCTTAAAGGAGGCCTTTAAAGGGCCGTAATTCATCCTGTGCTCAGAGGAACTGACAATCAGCCTGCCCTGAGTCCCCATTACTGCAAGAATCTTAAGACCCCAAAGTGAATTAGAAGCAGGTATAATTTTTTAAAGCATGTTTACAAGTTTATTTGAGCCACACTGACAACAATTGTGGGGAAGCAAAATCTCAACAGATTGAGAAAATGCTCCCGAGAGTGGCAGTCTTGTGCCTTACCTTATACATTACAGTCAAAGGAGGAGGCATGCAGGGGTCACATGAAATTCACTGGTGACAGATTAGGGAGGCAGGGGAAAGCAAAGTGGAGGAATCTCTGGGATTGGACATGCACTGTGGGAGTGGGATCTTGGAAGCCCAAAGTTACAAGTCAGAGCCTTAACCTTTAAGTTGCCAATACCAACAGTTGAAGGTTGGACAGAATTGGTAGACAGGTGCTTTCTGTGAAGAAAATCCCAGGACTTTAAAATTTTGTTGCTGTTCTTTAGTGAAGAAGCCTGGAGCTTTAAGCAAAGCTCTGAGGCACAAACCCAAATTTCCTGGGATCTGAATGCTGTGACAAAGTTTATCCCATCATCACTACTAAGCAATCCATATTGGAACCAACCAGTATACCAAAAAAAGGAAAAGGAAGGAAGGGAAGAAGGAAGGAAGGAAGGAAGGAAGGAAGGAAGGAAGGAAGGAAGGAAGGAAGGAAGGAGAAAAGGAAAAAGAAAACAAGAAAGAAAAGAAAGCAAAAAGAGAAAAAATACCCTTATGGTAGTGGGATGTTGGATCTGTGAGGGACCTTAGACTTCACTTAGCTTAACCTCCTTCCTTTAAAGAGAAAGTTGAGTTCGGAAAAGGCTCTTGCCCGTGCTCACACAGCCAGCTCAGCCTGCTCTGAGGCCCAGCGGAGTTGGGAACTTAAGCCTTCTGACACCCAGTTCAAGTCTTCCCACTGCATCAAATGGTAATGAAGTCCTTTTCTTTAGAAAGTTATTTATTAAGCATCTATTAATACTCCCAACATACCTGTCACTTAGAGAGATATATGAAGATTCCATATAAGCCGAAGTCATGGTTACACCTTTTAAGGGCTCAAGGGAACTGAATCATGGATTACTCACCTCTAAGGTTCTTCAAGATGTTCTCAACTTCATAAAAAGTGGCATTGCCCATACTTAGTGCTTCCTGGGCTCTTCTTTTAGCAAGGTTGGCACGAGAAAGTAGCTGAGCCGAGTTCTGTCAACAGGCAGATAGAACAAGATTAGTGCAAATGTAACACACCCCTGGGAAGTGCGGTTCTGCCCGTGAAATCACTCTGACACATTTCTCTTTGTGACAACAGAGCGCTGAGATTCACCTGAGAGTCGAGGGGTGCTGTAGCAAAGCCCCCCACAATCTGGGACAGAGCAGACTCCTCACCCCAACGACTCAGCAGGACCCCATATAGAGAACACTCTTGAACTCTAGTCTACTAGCAGAGATAAGAACGGTTTTGCAAATCATGATTTTAAACTCTAGACACCTCCCGCAGCCAAGCGAGCAGACAGAAATGGACCACAGTTGGACCGAGGGGGCCCGAGTCCTCTTCCTAGACTTGAGGGCTGATTCAGTGGGCGGAGCTGAGCTAAGTGCATCAGTCTCTCTGGACCTCTGTTACTTCTGCCACATGCAGCGGTACCAAGGCCTATTAGAGAGTTTCCCGTGTGTCGTTCTCCATATTTATTCTCATGGTAGGCATCTAATACATTTTGTTGAGTGAACGGATTAAAAAGATACCTGTCTCTCATTCTTCCCTTTCTGTAAGAGCAGTCGGGTTTCTTCTTCCCAGTTTCCCAGGTTGCTTTGCATACGCTTGAATTCGTCCATATGCCTCGTCACCAGGCTGGAGAGGGAATCAGCTTTCTGTCTGATCCTCTTTGCTTCTACCTGTGAGCCCAAGGAGATGAATGAGTCAACCTTCTGCTCATCAGTCACCACGCCGGTCTTCCTGGGACCTGCCATCCTTGTCTAATGGGCCCAAAGTCTAACAGGCTCTGTGCCTAAAGCAGATCCTTCAGGCATCAAACAGGTTTTCTTTTTTTTTAATTATGTTTAATTACAGTTGACACATAATATGGTAGCATCAGCTGTACAACGCGGTGATTCAACCTTACGAAGTGATCACCGTTAAGTCTAGCAGTCCTCTGCCACCATGGACCGCTATGACGGTATCGCTGACTACCTTCCCTAGGTTGTGCGTTAGTACAGTCCCATGACTTACTTTATAATTGCACGTTCATATGGCTGCATCTCCTCCCCCTTTCCTTCCCATGCCACCATCCTCAAACAGGTTTTGTGTCTGTTTTTACTATTATTTTTTTTACGTTTTTGTTATATACACTCAGGAACATTTTTGTGGGAACCACTGTGCGTGCTTTTCGTGGTGGGTAGAAAACCCAATCTTCTTAACCTAAGTTTGGAACTGATGACAGAAATAAGGCGAGACTTCTGAGAAGGGTGCAAGTCTTCTGAGTGGCTCTACAGAGGTGTACTACAGATTTTACCCAAATGAAAATACCAAATTTTATCCATAAGAATTCCCCACAGGTTTCAGCCGTCCCCAGAAGTAGGGAAGAGATAGAAAACTTTTATCCATTCATTGGTTCAGGATGTGAGCCAAGGCCTTTTCAAAGACCAAGACTGGGGTTAAAGAGCATGGAAATGGACCATGAGAAGGATGCACACTCTTTCCAATCGAAGCAAGAAAGGTCAACGTGGAGATAAAACTGAACGACTGGACAGTGTTACGGACCCCCCGAGGAGAAGCGTTACGGCTCCTCTTCTGTACGTCAGCACGCAGGGGAGCTGCCCCTACCTGCAAGGACTGGTCACCGACCCCCTGGAGCTGAGACGCGGAATGCAGGAGGCGGAGACTGTGTTGGTGAGACCTCTCGGCTTCACTGTCCGCGTGCGCGGCCTCGCTGGACAGCTGCTGGGCCAGAGACTTGGTTTTCTCCAGTCTGCAGAGGGGGAAACAGGGCTTTGTGAGAATTCCCTCTTTTTATTTATTTTTAAAAGACTTTATCTATTTATTTATTTTTAGACAGAGAGGAAAGGAGAAAGAAAGGGAGGGAAACATCAGTGTGTGGTTGCCTCTCACGCACCCTCAACTGGGGACCTGGACTGTAACCCAGGCATGTGCCCTGGCTGAGAATCGAACCAGTGACCCTTTGGTTCACAGGCTGGCGCTCAGTCCACTGAGCCACACCAGCCAGGGCCACTCTTTTTACGTTTAAAGGCAAAAAAAAATCCATCCTGTTGTCTTAAAAGTATGTAGTCAAACATGTGCTCCACTCCACCATCGAAACATAAGCCTTAAAATGAATACAGGTTGCTGGCTGGCGTAGCTCAGTGGATTGAGCGCGGGCTGGGAACCAAAGTGTCCCAGGTTCGATTCCCAGCCAGGGTACATTCCTGGGTTGCAGGCCATGACCCCCAGCAACCGCACATTGATGCCTCTCTCTCTCTCTCTCTCTCTCTCTCTCTCTCCCCTTCCCTCCCTCCCTCTCTTCCCTCTCTAAAAATAAATAAATAAAATCTTTGAAAAAAAAAAAAGAATACAGGTTGAATCAGGAAAATTCAGCCCAAGTTTCCCAATTCTTGATAATATAAATATATTTGTTTTATATCCTCCATGCCACCAAATGGATTTATTCACAACCTTCAAACACCACAGAGGGTGACCTATCTCCAAGCACATGATCTCTCAATCGAAATACAAATTTAACTTAGATTAGCCAACCCTTTCTTCTTCCAGCCTGAAAAGCACCCGTTTTGCCCCAAAGTAACACTCTTGTTCCCTTGTCCCTCTTATTACTAATGCTTTTTAAAGACACGTGGTTTGCATTATGCCCTAGGAAGATGCAGATGACATTGGTCCCCGTGAGGACCTGCTGAGACATACTTTCGCATCAGCCCTTGCACCACGGGGCCATCCAGGCCGCCACCGCTGCCGCCGCCTCCTCCTCCCTCCTGAAGGGCCTTGTGCACCAGGGAGAGAGATCGTTTGGAATAATCTTCGGTTTCCCCTGCCAGTCGCTCCATGGTATTGGCTGACTCCTCGTGGCTGAAAGAATTCAAAAAAAGAATTGCAGTTTTCCTAGCAAGAGCTTCCTTGGGGCCTTTTATTTAAATGCAGAGAAGGGAGCGAGGGGCTGGCTTGGCCAGAATGGCCCCAGAGGAGTGGCCCAGTTAGGTGGGACTGGAGGCACTGGGGAGCGGCAGAGGGGGCAGCCTCCTGGTGCGGACTTTCTGGGGATCTCTCCCACTCACGGCACAATCAGGAGGCCTGGGGTGGGAAGGGGAGCTGGCTGGGAGCAGGAGCGGGATGATAAAACATTGCATGTATGAGCTGTTTTCTTCGGGAAAGAAAGAAAGAAAAAAACCCTAGATCTTATTTCATCCAACCCCCTACTTGCTTTTGCTACGACTCGAAACTAGGCCACCCCCAGGAGGGACACAGCCTGTCCATAAAAGCCCCCCGCATGCGCTTGTCCTTCTGGTTCTAGAAAGTGATCAAAACAAACTCAGGAGGCGGCCGGTGCTAGGAAACACCAGCCAGCCCCTCTGCAGACTGAGTTCCACTTGGGATCAACAGAGTGCGCACCCCTGCTGAGCACTGGGCTCTGAGCGAACCTCTGCCACGTGGTAGCTTAGAGTCAGGCGAGGACTAAGGAGCTGCCTGCTGTCACGGGGGCCAGCAGGGCTGGTTTGCGGGAGGAGGTCGCCCCTCCGCAGACGTAGCCCCCACAAGCCAGCAAAGACTTGTTGCTATTTGTTCCCAGGCTCGGGGTGGGAGCCTGGGAGTCCCTCAAAGCTGCAGCGTGTTCTTTTCCAAGGGCTGAGTCATCTCATGGGGTGTGCGCGAGGAAGCACATCTGACATACCCCAAAGCCATGTCGTGAATCATAGAAATATCTGGGCAAGAAGCACCCTGATTCCCCACTTCTGCCAAGTGACCGTGTCCAGTGGCCACCTACGTGTGCTAAAAGGCAGGTGGTTCAAGGTGGGGGAAGGGCTGCAAAGGCGCTTGGAGGTAACGATGCGTAGGGCGTGAGCGCCATGCAGCATTGTACAAGTCCAGCCCCACAGAGACGGTCCAAAGCAGGGGCGCCCCCCTATGGTGCTCACCCGTCTGCCAATCTCATGGCCTCCTGAGCCAGGCTTTGAAAGCTGTTTGGGCCCACGTAGTGGTCTGGCGGAGGGATGTTCTGTGACAAAGGAAAATCGGGTGAGGCTTTGCACTTGGCCATGGAGGCTAAGCAGGTTCTGCACCTGTCCCACCAGAACCATGTGGCGTTCTACACCCTGAAACATGGAGTCCCAAGTCACCACGGTCATTACAGTTTTTAAAAGGGATAGACAAAAATGAAGTGGAAATCCGTGTTCAACAAATGTCTGGATGTGTGTATAGATGCATCAGAAATATGCACAGGCTTATATTGTCGTATGTATTTAAAAACATGTAGAATATACATGTAGTTTTAATGGTTATTTCTTAGTCATGGGATCACAAGGGGACTTTTAAATTTTCTACAATAAACATTATTTTTATAATAAGAAAAAAATTGATACACATTATTTTTTACTGGATACACATGATTTTTTAAATCCTTCACTTCCTCAGCATAATATCTGATTATCTCCTAATTGCCTTTCGTCATCTCCCACCCACCCACTAACGTAATTGTCGCCTTTGCCTTCTTTATTCTGAAACGAGAGCGCTCATGCAACTGTCTCCCTGCTACGCACTGCGAACTACATCATCCAGATGATCCTAGGGGTGATGATTTTTACTTCCCATTTTCAGAACCATGTCTTCATTGGGCTCCTTCCTTCTTCCTTCCCTCCCTGCCTTCCTTCCTTTTCTTTTCATTTGCACGTTTGTTATTCATTCATTCATTCGTGCAGCAAACACCATCGCTGTGCACTATGCTATGGGCTGGGGTGTAAATATGAACACAGTGAAATCCTGCCCTCTGGGAGCTAACGAGCTAGAAGGTATGCGGAGCAAAGGGGGAAGAGGCAGCGCTGAGATGAGGAGGATATGGTTAATGAATTAAGAAATGAATTAAAGAGAATAACATAAGGCGGTCAAACGGGAACCTGCAGACAGCTAACGAACACAAAATCAGTTGTGACTGTCCCAGGGGAGAGCAGCCCAACTATCTGCCAGATGGACTGGAAGACCTGAGAAACAGCCGGTGGCCGGTGATGCCCACAGCTGGGTCTGCCCCCCCTCCACCGCCCCTGCCCCAGCCATGGTCTCAGAGCCCCGCTCCAGCATCACCCACCGTGTTCCGCAGGGAAGACTCGCCCTCCTCCAGGCTCAGGCGCAGCTGAGTGACCAGCCTACGAGTGTCCTGAACTCGGCTCTGGTACTGGCTGCCCAGGGCCTGCACCCTTTCCACAGTCCTCTTGAGCTCATCCAGGCGGTTGCGGTAGCTGTTTTCTTGGCTCCTCGCCTTGGTCAGCTGGAGACTGAGAGACCTCATGACACCTGAACGCCAACAAGGAAAGGCAGGATGAGCGTTCTGGAAGCCAGCACAGCGATCAAACGTAATCAGGGCTGAACAAGTGACTTCAACGGGCCTATGGCACAATGGTGAAAACCCGGGGCGTGAGTGCACGCAACCGCTCTTCCATCTCCATCACTCGTTTCCCAGGAGAACGTCACAGACAGTCCTCCTCCCGCCGCAAGGGCTGGGCAGAGACACCTCCGAACTGACACCCACAGCAGGGTCTATGCCCCAGTGTGGCAACGCTTTCTAGGACTCCTGTCTGAAGGGGAGTTGGCCTTCGTCACCTTCCGAAATCTGGGCCTCTCTGAGAATGTCCCGCAGCGCCTGCTCAGCCTGCTGCATCCTGCCTTCCAGCTCCGCGTTGGGCGCTCCTCCGCCGCCCGCCGCCGCCTTCGCCACCAGCACCTCCAGGCTCCGCAGCTGCTGCGCAAACTGGTCCATCTGAAACCGCACAGGCAGGGGAGGGGGTCAGAACGGATGACGTGGGCGAATCCTAGCAGCCCAGGGGACAAAAGCTACAGGCCCAGAGTGCCTAGCATGCCGTGGTAGCTCAAAGGGCAGACTCGAGAGCCTAGACTCCGAGTTCGAATCCTGGCCCCACCACTCACCAGCTGTGTGGCCCTGGACGTGTCACTTTCTTTATCCATAAGATGGGGATACCACTAGCAATAATAATCATCATACCTCATGGAGTTATTACTTGAATTAAATGAGTTAATATTTTTATAGTGCCCAGAGCGGGGCTGGGATCAAATAAGTGCTAGAGAAGGCTGGATAAACAGATGCATTTTAAATGCAGGTTTGAGTTTGTCGTACATTTAGGGTTCCGTCTGGGCCCCTCCTCTCCCTGCTCCTCACTCCAGCAAGATAATATCTAATAATTAACAACATCCACTTCATTCTCTTTGGACTATCAATGAGAAATTTCTGGAAGCCATTCCAGTTTGGACAGCCTTGGAACCTTCTGGACTCCTCATATCTTTTGGATGTTGATGTTTTCTTCATTTGTTTCACCAGCACATCTCTTGGAAGGAATCCTGGCAAGTAGCACTGTACAGCAGAAGGGTCACTGAACTTGGAGGCAGGGGACATGGGTGGAATTCTCAGTTCCACCTGGCCATGGGGCTCTAAAAAACTGTAAAATTTGCCCTGGCTGGTGTGGCTCAGTGGATTGAGCGCGAGCCTGTGAACCAAAGGGCCGCTGATTCAATCCCCAGCCAGGGCACATGCCTGGGTTGCGGGCAAGGTCCCCAGTAGGGGGCGTGTGAGAGGCAACCACACACTGATGTTTCTCTCCCTCTCTAACGCCTTCCCTTCTCCCTCTCTAAAAATAAAATCTTTAAGAAAAATGCAAAATTTTTAGACTGTTTGCTCAGTGAAAACTGAGGCCACAATGCTTTTTCTCCCAGCTGGACTGTTATCGTGAACACCAAGCGAAACAAAATCTACAACAGGGGTTTTGAAAATGACACATACGAGGATGTAAATCTGAAGTAATATTCCTATTATACAGAATTTTTAACACAGTAATTTTTTAAAGAAAATGGTAGCAACCCTTACCCCATCCCCAAGGAGATGAAGAATTCCTAGGTCAGTGACAGAGCCACCTGACAGCCACTTACAGGTGTCTCCCATGAGGGTAAGGGGTGGTGAGCATGCGCACCTGACCCTTCACTTGATCATAGCAAGCTGGACAGCTGGTGAGCGCCGCCTGGTCACAGTGGAGGCCACCAAATCCGGGCTTGCAAATGCAGCTGCCGTCACTGCGACACTCCACACGCTCAGAGCCCGCCGGGTTACAGTGGCAAGCTAGAGACAAAAGGCAGACAAACAGGAAGCATTCCTACCAAGCTAATTCCAGAAATTGGAGGGGTAGCAAAGCACAAGGGGAAAGGTCAAGTCGGCATTCGTAGGATGTCATTGATTCACAGTGACCTAGACTCATCTCCTGGCTCTGGCTCCAAGCACAGCCCTAATACAGTTAGGTCTCAGGAACCACCTGGCAAGTTCGCTGTGTGTGTGGATGAAGAAATAGTACAACTGTTCATCCTTTCTGGTGGCATTTATAGTTTTCCTCCCGTTAAATTATAAGCCTGTTGGATATTCAGCAAGCACTCTGGCTCTGTTCACAAGGTGGATAACACTTCTTCTGGGCCTACTATGTGCCAGACGGGCACATTTCCCTCTATTTTACATAACGAATATGAGCTCAGAGAGGTTCAGTAAGTTGTCCCGGGTCACACAGCAAGTAAATGGCCAGCTGGGGTGAATGCTCTTTTCCTCCTGCCTTGCTGCCTTTGATATATTAAATGCAGTAAGAAAACAATATCTTTATTTAATCAGTCCAACTGATTATGCACCTCCTATGTGCCATGTTCTGTTCTAAGAGCTGAGAGTCTAACAGAGGGGGAGACATCATTCTAATGGAGGCGCAGTGATTCTCCGCACGGCTTCCTCCTCGGTGCTCACACAACACTCAGTGTATACGCACATCCCTAACTGTGTGGCCATTATCTGCTCCCATGTCTGGGTCTTCCTTACTCACATCTGAGCTTCGTGGCAGCTGGGGCTGACATTCATCATTATGACCTCAGTATCGAGATCCCCATTGGGTAGGCGCTTGACAAGAGAGTTGGGTGAAGAAATGTATGGTCCGAAGCCAGTGAAATCCCTATTCATAGCCTCTTATAACTAGAACTATATAGTTTACAGTACACTTTCTCTATGCTATCTCATCTTTGCAACCACTCTGAGTTAAATATTATTCACCCATATAGGCAAACTGAGACTCATAGAAATTAGTTGGTAGAATCAGAAGAACACAGTAGGTATGTGTAAAAACTGGACTTGAACTCAGTACTGCCGTGTGGGCCTTCCCTATCATGGGGTATTTTCAGCACATCACTGCAAACCCACAGGTTGGGGTCAGGGCAGGTGGGACTCGTGCCCCTAGGGAGAAGAAGCCCCCGGTTGGGCGAGGTCCCCGAGCACTTCCGGGGCGGGAACTCTGGTGTCAGCGGAGGGTCTGGGCTCCCTGCAGAACTCCCAGGGGATTGGGAGTCCTCCACTCTGGGTACCCAGAGCCACTCCGGACCTCGTCATAAACATGCTTCTAAGTTCTAGGTACCAGGCCTGGTCTGAGACTGCTGTGACCAAGGGGTGAGACCAGCTCCCTAGAACTGAATTCGCCTCTTGAATGTAGCCTGTGCAGAGGTTTGAAAGAAGGGCTGAGCAAGAGGCCCGGTCTGCACATTCTTGCTTTGATCTGAAGCAGCACTAGGAATGCTCCAGAGAGCTGCTGCTTTGAAGCCGAATCTCTTCAGGAGACGTGTTGACGATTACCTTCCTATACATCAATCGCACTGACTTCCTGAGAGGGTGTCTTAACCTACTTCACAGCCCACTCCCCTCCGCACCTCGGTGTGTTCAGGCCCAGTCTCCAGTCATTTATTGCTCTCCTGCAGCAGGTGTGGCAGCCACGCCCCTGCCCACCCGCCTTGGGGCTGGGCAGCGGGTGGGCCCTACCTCATCTCCTCTTGCACTTAGGAATGTAAACTTGACCGTATTCCTTTCTCCTCCCCAGTGTTACCCAACCACATCCTCCCGCTGTGTCTCCCAGCCCTGCTACGGGGGAAACAGGTCTAAAGCCTGTGACACACGACAGTTCGGGGTGGTGCATGGGCCCCCTAGTTGCAGAAACCAGAGTAATGTCACCATGCCACCTGCTGTTGGCCTTTCGGATTTGTGCCTCCTTACATGTGCACACACACCCCCCATCTGGGGACGCCGTCCTACCTCGACACTTGTCCTCTGGGTTGGGAGCCAGGGCGTCCCCGAAGTAGCCCGCCTTGCACTGCTCGCAGTGCACTCCGGCCGTGTTGTGGGTGCACTGGAGGCACCGGCCTGTCAGGCGGTCGCAGTTCCCGGAGGCACTGGGGTCCACGTTGTTGTTACACTGGCAGGGCTGGCAAGGCCTCACGGGGCCACGTTCCCCAAAGGGGTCCCCGAAGTAGCCGTCGGCACAGAGCTCGCAGCGGGCACCTGGAAGGAGCACATGGCCAAGCCCAGGGGTCACCCCTCAGCAGCAAGGCCACACGCAGAGGCAGAAAGCTCACGTGGCGTCTAGAGATGTTTCCGCCCCGTACCCCGGAACGATGGGCTCAGGAGCAGGCCCCAGGCTCGGGGCTGGCTCTTGCCTCCCACGGGGGTCACGGGTTTTGGAACACAGCAGCACCCCCCAGAGACATCCCCGGTCACCAGATGCTGGGCAAGGTCAGGTTCGGAGCACCACGCCCGAGGCCGCTGCTGAAAAAGTAACGCTTCTTTCCGACTGACCAGCAGCCAGATAAATGACATTTCAGAGGTCACTAAGTGTTCCTTCTTTGCCTTGGTTCGTTTTTTTTAAACTGAGCTAAAGCATGTATTTTGTCTGAAAACTTCATCTTCTAATTACAAACCTCTTCAGACACCTTTAGGGGCTTACACCCTGCCCTTCCTCAATCAGCTTTGCCTCCTCAGCATTGGAACAGTCTTATCTTTAGCACGAGCCCATTGAGATGAGCCCTGAGTGGTTATCATTCCCTACAAATTGCTTGGAACAGAAGCTCTGCCCACGAACTCACGGCATCAGGACAGGGGGACGCAGCAGGCGCTGGCCTTACCGGTGACCCCGAGCGGGCAGTTATTGCACACGACCTCCTCCGTCTCGGGCATCACCGAGCAGCTGAACCCGTTGCGACAGGGACACGGCTTGCAGCTCCGGGGGTCGTGCGGGTCGTTGTAGAACCCAAGGGGGCAGTCGGCACACTCGACGTCAGGATTTTCATCCCCCGAGTAACAGTCTCCTGGGAGGCGGAGGAAGAATGGAGAGGCAGAGAGATGAGCAGGGAGGCTGCCCGGGGTCAGAGCTCAGGGGCCCGGAGTCCTCCTTCCTGAAGCTTCCTCTGGAACGCGGGCGTTCTTCACCTTTGCCCTGGTGCCGGCTCTGAACCCCGCCGCCGGGGAACCCGACCCCTCCCACGCTGAGTAGACAGGCGCTTCCTTTACTCCCCCTAAGGTCCTGACGCTGCGCCCTTGCCCCCACCCCGTGGCCTGACACCGTTTGTCGGCACCTTTGTCCAGGCCCTGACATTTCCTTTGATCTCCCCACACAATTCCTGCAACGTGACACCAGCCCCCCACCCGGCACTGAACCACGACAGCCATTTCCTGTAACCCGGCACCTTTCCCACAACCTTGTGGCATTTCCATAGTGCAAAGGATTGAGTGTAACAAAGCACGGTGTCCATCCTCCTGACTCCAGCCCGACTTTCCTTAATCCTGTCCCATCTCCCACATGAGTTCAGGCACAGCCTTTCTTCCAGCCTTTCCGGCTCATCCACAGGAGGGAGCCCAGGTCCCCTGGCTGCGCCCAGCCCCCTGGTCCAGGTGCTCGTCTCACTCACCTGTGTCTGGATCGCAGGTCCCTCCCCCTTGGCAGTTACACGGAATACAGGTGCCAAAGGGTCCCAGTCTGGCCGAATCTCTTTTGTAGCCAGAAGCACAATCCTGGCAGAACTGCCCCTTGTACCCAACGGGACACACGCACTGTTCGACCCAGGGTGCCGGGGCTCCAGAGACGGGGCGTGCTGAAACCAGGGTCACGTTGTCGATGTACCCGGTGCCTGCAACAGGGAGAACGGGTCAGCTGAGGGGCGGCCGGCGGTGAGGTCTGCAGCTGGGGCGTCAGGCCGGTCCTTGGGTTTCGTCTCCCCTGGCTCACTGTCACAGACAGGCGGTGTGTATGCACCGTGCCAGGCGTGGAGGTACTGCTGCCTGTCATGACTGAGCGCACAGGCTGCGGGGTCAGAAACGTCAGAGCTAAACTTCTGGCTCCGCCCATGCAAGCCGTGTGCCTTGGGCACCTCACACTATTTTGCATGAATGTGTTTCCTTGACGACAGTGGGAGTAACAGTGCACGCCTCTACCTCCCACGTTTGTTGCGAGAACTGAATGAGACCATGCACATGTTCTAAGGTGCCCGGAACTTGGGAAAGGTTCAGTGACCTGCCTGGAAATACATTTTCTACGCCCGCTTTATTCGTTGCATCAGGAACGGAGCGAGCAGCCACGCTTCCTTTTCCCACGGACACTAACAAGCCGAAGGGACTCTCACTTGGATAACTTCAGTCGGGACCAGGAGGACAGAAAGTGTGGAGTTCGGTCAGAGCAATTAACAGGGCACTTGATGGCGCCCGGACGGGGCGGCCCCAAGGGGAACTGCAGAGGGAAAGCCCCCCGCGGAATCCAGAGGTCTGGGTCACGGGGAACGGGCCCATTTGTTGCAGGCCATCTGCACATCCTCAGCTTTCATCCAAATCCAGAGACTCTTAGCACTTTTTAGAGAAACGTTCTTTTTTGATAATTTCTAGAATTTAAAAGTTTAATGTAGAGACGCTGCACTGAAGCCATCAAGCAGCTCATTTATCTGCTTGTTTGGGTAGACGAACCTTAGCGAGCTGAAGCAACTCAAACGAAACCCCAAGAAGATGGACACCCACTGTCCTTGTCACTTACTGTACTCCCCGTAGGTGGCGCGGATCCGCAGGGCAGTGAGGTTGCGCAGCAGCCTCCGGTATTCAAAGTAACTCAGCTGGGGGCTCCAGGGGCTGCTTGGGTGCTCACTCAGTCTGCACGGTTGAAAAATCAAAAGCTGAAAAACCCAACTCTTTCCAAACCTTACCCTTTGTACACCTGATACAAATTATGCCCGGGACTGTGGGAGCAGCCACGCCCCTTCACAGTCCTGCTTAGGGGCGGGCAAAGGACCAGCAGCCACAGGCTTAGAGGCATGCGTGGAGCTTCCTCGCTCCGTGGGAAGCGCAAGCCCCACAGGACGTGATGGAGGGCGACCCTGGGGAGGAGGCCGGGCTCCAGGGTCTGTGGCTACCTGCGCTGGTCCAAGTCCTCAGACGCCACTTCTGTTCTTGGTCACGCAAACCCTGACATTAGAAACACCTCTGAGGTCAAGGGGCTCTGACCCTCAAGAGCTACCGTGCATGTTTGGGTTTGCTGTTTAAATGATTTGTTCTCTGAGTGCATTTCACTTAGTCTTCTCAAAAGGCAGTTTCCACCTTCTGCATCTAATCCACCTTAATGTGGCATCCAAGTGCCTCTCCGTACGTACCACATCGCCAGTCCCTGAACAATTCTTTTTTATGGTTTTCTGTTGTTGTTGTTGTTTTTCCTGGACTAGCTCTTCCAGCAACAGCCCTAACCCTTTTGTTTCATTCACCGATTCATTAAACAACCGCTAACCGCGCACTTGGTTTGGGCCAGAAGCTGTATTAGGATGGAAGACACAGGGACACTTGGGCAAGGTCATCAGCGTCCAGCCAGGGGAGTCGGTAGGCAAACAGATAATTCTGACACCGCACAGTGAGTGTGCATTCAGGGTGCCGTAGAAACCCACGGGGTGACCGTAACCTCACTGGGACTCTGAAAGGCTAACACAAAGGAAGAACCTATGAGCTGAATCTCGAAGAGTAAGTGCAACAAGCTGAGAAGGTGGGAATGGGTATCGGAGGGAGCAGAGCTGTGTGCGTGTACCCTGGGAATAGGTTGCACTCAGTTATTTAAGCACACATCGTGCGTGCGCTGTGGGTCTTCTAACTCTATTTGCTTTACCGCTGCCCTGGGCTTGGCCTCCAGCAGCCCTTGCTTGAACCACAGTGTATGCGTCCTGATGGTCTCCCTAAGGACCCTCCCTGAACCGTCCTCCACACCTGATCATACCACTTCCCAACCTCCACTGTCCAATAAGCTTTCCGTTGCCTTACAGGCGTGAACAAGACCTCAGCACCTGGACATGACATACAAGGACCACTGCACGGGTCCTTTTCGGGTTTTCAGACTTATCTGTCCATCTCTCCTGCACATGCTGTGTAGCAGCCATACATACCGCTGGCCAGTTCCCCCAGCATTATGACTTTCTGCACCCCCACATATACTGACAGGTACAGGCTGTCCTGATTTTGTCCCTGGGAAAGTCCTGGGCTTCCTTCTGTCCTCCACGCAGGACCAGGCACTCTTTCCTCTCCTCCCAAGTCCCCAGGAATGGGCACACCATGGAAGCCAGTTCTGTGCTGTATTATGTTTGCTCTTTGTTACACATCCCACCAGACCATGAATGCTTGAAGGACAAAGGCCGTATTTCTTCATCTTGATTTCCAAGCTTCCAATCAGTACTGAGTACCTAGAAGGCACGGCCCCTTGCCCCAGCCTCTCTGTACCCACCATTCAAAATTCCCACCCACAGGATAATGTGCAACACCTCCCCCCCGCCCAGGCACGCACAGGGGTGTCCGTGAGCTCCCTCCCGCCTCTTCTGCAGACCTCACTTCCCAGCGTGTGTTTTCCTCTCCCCCACACCAGGCTCCACTCGTGCTTACTGCTCGGCATCCCCTGAATCACAGAACTCCTCGAGCATGGTGTTTTCTCTGTCTTGTCAGCCTTTCCCCTTTTGTCCCCTTAGACAGTTGCTCTTCACTTGTCACAGCTTCTTGAGACACTGTCCTTGGCCACTCCAGTGGGTCAGTTGTGCCTATGTGTGCCCACCTTCTGTAGGGCATCACTTACAAGCTGCACTGTCACCATCGTTTCTTTCTCTCTCCCTCCCACTAGCCTGGCAGGGGCTTAAGGGCAGGAAGCATGTCCTATCTCTACGTTCCAGCCCCTGACACCATGGCTGGAACACAAACGGTGCTCAGAGGCGCTTATTGAATGAGCACACAATGACTGAATGAATGAGCGAAGGCGGCAGACTGCAATCACAGCTTGCTCTATTCCGCCCGCTGCCAGCCTCTCCTCTTACCTGAACGTGTAAGTCTTGGTGATCCCACAAGGCAGTGTCTTGCCAAGTGGCATCAAGGGGGCTGTGATCCGTAGACCAGCACCTTCCAGGATCACGTCGTGGGCCGATGGGTGTCTCCCTCCCCTGTCCACGCGGTAGTCAAAGGACAGGGTTTGCCCGTAGCTCACTTGTTGATTCCCAAGAAATTTGGCTGTGAAATGGAGTTTGAAGAGACTGAGGTCAGTCGTAAAACTGGAGAAGCAAACAAGTGAGCAGGTTGGCACTAACGTTGGCAATTTCTGATGGAGTCCTCTGTTACCCACCCACCACCCTCGTCCCAGACCACCCTTCCAGAAGAGCCAGTATATGGAACTGGACGTGGCCACATTGCTATCGGCTACAAACGCGGGTGAGTTACTGAAACGTTCCAAGGGCCTCATGGTCAGACAATTCCAGCTACTAGGTCAGGGGTCCCCAACCTCTGGGCTGAGGACCGATACCGGTCTGGGCCCGTTAGGCACCAGGCTACACAGCAGAAGGTGGGCTTGAATCATCCTGAAACCATCCCCTCAACCCCACTCCCTGGAAAAATTATCTTCCATGAAACTGGTCCCTGGTGCCAAAAAGCCTGGGGACCGCTGTATGAGATGATTCACAGCACGGCCCTGTGCCAGACCAATATGTTGAGATCGCAGGTATATCGGCAATAGTGCCATTTGTTACCTAATGCTCTAGGCTCTAAAGGGTTTAGAGGATGCGTTCACAAACATCATCACATCCAAAGGCAATAACTCTCGGAGGCAGGCCTTCTCATTCCCACTGAACAGCTCAGAGGATTGCAGTTTGCAAAGGCTGAGGGGACAGCTCACCAGGAATCACGTATCAGCTACGGACACAACCGGGATCAGAATTCCAGCCAGAGCTTCTCATCACCACTGACAGATCCCTATTTTCCCATGCACAAGTGGTTCAAGCTTTGAGAAATGCCTCGTTTTCCCTTGTCCATCTGCTTCTCAACAGGCCGACCGATTTGACAATAGGTCTTACATCTTATCTTGATGGGAACCCTTGACACTTCCCCTTTGATTAAAGTAGGAACTTCCCCCAGGATCTGACCGCCTGGAACCCCACTTCCGCTCTTTGTGCCACGACTTTGTCAAACGGGACGGAAGCCGCAGCTCCCCTCTGGCGACACTGCTGCCCTGCACCCTGAGCGATGTGGTTTCCACGTTCTCCGACTCCGTTTTTCTATCCTGACTCCCTGGCCTCGCACGTTGGCTTCTGTGGGACAAAGGCCACACGTACCAGGAGCGACAAAGTAGACAGGGTCCGACTGTCGTGCCGCGCTGAACACGTCCCGGTGGCGCTGGGACCAGTGCAGCTTTGCAGGAGACCCATTTCTTTGGACAGCCTTCCAGCCGTCCACGTCTGGAAGACAGACAAACCCCTCCGCGTTAGGGCCAACGGTCTACTGAGGTGGAACAAAGCAAGACTTGCTTGCTGAAAGGTCCTAGTGGCCAGTGGGGTTTTCTTAACACTTCCACACTTATGCACAGTCCTCAAAACTCCTCGGCCACCTCTCTGCTTGGGACTCGACTTTGCCTGCCCCCACCCCTCAGGTGCTTGGACTTGTTGTCTTTGCGTCTCTTGTAAGAAGAGGCCACATTTTCATCTGCCTGAGATTCGGACTGTTGTTTTATTTACACGAACAGTGTCTGGCCTTAGCGAGGCAAGAGGGTCCAGTGTGTTCACAGAGAAATTCAGAGTTGGAATCACACCAATCTCCCATCATTTTATGGTGCTTTGTAGCTTGGGAACTCATTTCACACAAATCAACTCATTCAATGTATGTGAAAGCGGTATTATTAGTGAATGTGAATTCCAGGAAGACGCTCATAACCGCCCCTGCCCAGCCAATGAATGATTCTTTGTGGCTTTGAGACAGATGGGGATGGGAAATGCAGGGGGATGAGAACGTGGTCTCTTTTTAGTTACTCTTTTAAGGATGAGCACACTATTCAGCTAGAACTTTCTCGAGACCCCAGAGTCTGTGGTATTGCCCTGTAAAAATAATGCACATGAAAAGCTAGATGCCTTAAGAATCCCATCCTGTGAATGGTGAGGTGGTTACCATATTTTTAGGACCATAAGACACACCTAGGTTTTAGAGGAGGAAAATAGGAAAAAAAATTTTGAAACAAAAAATGTGGTAAAATATTTAATAATCGGTGACCCTGCTCCACCGCCCCCCCCCACAGCAAGCCAGGTAAGCTACATTTGGACTATAAGATGAACCCCCTTTTTCTTCCCAAATTTGGGGGGGTGGTGACTCTTATAGTCCAAAATACAGTATCTGTAAGCACAGAGCTCCATACAGTGTTAAAAGCAAAAATTCGAGAAACCAGGATACTTCACCTTGGTGGAAGTCCGAGGTGATCCTGTGGACACTGTAGTCCCCGGAGCTGTGGCAGCTCGCTGAATGCCCGTAGCAAAAGCACTGCGTACAGCCCTCGGGGTTCCCGCCATCCAGGTGATAGTAGCCCGGTCGACACCTGCAGCGGCGTTTGAGGAACCAGGACAACATTAGCGGTTATTTTTTATTCCATATACAGATGATGATGACTGGTCGTACGCCACTTTCACTCCCGCCCGGCCCTGAGCGCCCCCAGAGCTGGTAAACACTGAGTTGCACGGGCCGCCCCCCGCCCCCGCTCTCAGACCACGGGGGGGCAGCCGCAGCGCCCCAGCAGCAGAGCACGAGGGACGATCACCTTCTCTCCCTCTGCTCCAGTGGAACCATGTGTGAACTGGAGGTTTGGAAACAGTGGTTTTTCCCATTTTCCCAGGTGAGGAGCTGAGTGGAGGTCAAAAGGACCACAGGGGGTGGGGTGGGGCGGGGTGGGGCTACGGAGCAAGGGCTTAATGGGGGCAATGGGGTGGAGTAGGGGGGCCAGGGAAGGAAAGCAAATGCTCCAGCCCCAGCACTCACTCTGCCGCACTGACTCCCCACCCCCAGGTGTGGCCCGTCACCCCTGCTCCTTGTACCTGGGCTCTGGCCCACCCAGGAAAGGGGCAGGTGAGGATATGACAAAGGAAGGCTGGAGACTCACTACAAAAGCAAAATGTAGGCTGGAGCTCCGCCCCTCTCCCACCTCGGGCTGTCCTGTGGCCACTCTGAGGACCACGGCTGCCGGACAAGCCCCAGATGTAGGCGTACGGAGAGGAGGGTGGGGGAAGCTAGGGAGGACTTGTTTTTTCTGGGTTCAAGTTTACTACATCCTTCCATATGAAAGAAGGATAATCTCAAGTATCATTTACTTTGGCACTTAAATGATATGCCAGGCACCAAATATGTGCCTTCTCATTTAATCCTCAGGACACCCCCATGCGGTAGAAATTGTTGTTTCCAATTTTCTTAGATGCAGAGACCCAGAGAGGGTATGAACCTTGTTGAAGGTCACTCAGCTGGTTAGTGGCTGAGGCAAGATTCAAGCTCAAGTACATCTGTTTCTGAATCCTGGGGTCTAACCCATGGACCATAAGTCGGGAGTATGTTCATTTGCAAAATCACAGTAAAGCCAGTTAGCCGTGATGCTTCAGAAAACAGCTGTAACCAAATAAGCATGTTTTTTTTTTCTCTCTATGGGGAAGGGGCTTAAAAAATCATTATGGTTTCTGGGGAGGAAACCTGTAGATTAAAGAGATGTAAGAACAAGGGAAGAAAGAGAGGCGGGGAGGGGTCCAGCCAGGGCACAGAGGGCATGGGAAAGGAAGGCAGAGCGGAGGAGGGAAGTGAAGAGAAGCAGGCGAAACAGAACGCCAGCGCTTGCAGGGACACACTTGCCCAGTAAATTGCGAAGAAAGGTAGGGACGCAAGGGCCGAGGGGTCGGAACTGTGGCTGCTTCTCCTGGGAGGGAAGGGGTTTTGGGGCTGGCACGCTTTTAGCAAAGTTCTATTTTATATAATTGGTGGTGCTGACAACACGCTTTCGTGCGGCTTTCTATTTCTCTGTTATATTTGGAAATTAAAAACGTTTTCACAAAGCGACTCCTCTTTTACCCCTGAAGCTGCGTTTCCCTGCCCCCACCCCAGCAGGTCGGAATGTGTCTGGCGCTGCCCCTGCCCAGGTGGAAGTGATTGGCAGGGTGTCAAGAGCCGCTCTCTTGCTTGCAAGGAAACCAGGAGGAAGCCTTTACCTCTGGAGCCAAGCCGCAGCCCTGTGCCCGCGGCCATCCAGGGGCGGGCCGAGGTCTGAGTCTGAGCAGCGTGCTCATGCTTGGGAGGAATGTCCTGCGGCAGCAGCTGAGGGCGGATCTCGGCTCCCGGGGCCACCTGCCCAGGCTTGGCTGGGTGCCCGGCAGGCTCCCCCGTCTCCCCGGATCGTGTGCGTGCATGCAGCCCCCATGCCACCCCTGGGTGGCTCCTCTCTGCACCCGGTGGTTAAATATGGCCATGCACTGCGATCCGCCCTGGTACTAGCATTTTCCCAACATGTTTAATTAGGTCAGGCCTGTCCTGGCAGCAAGCTGGGTCATGTGACCTCATCTTCGCACACCACCTGGCACCCGAGCACCTGGATTTGGAGCCAGCGGGCGAGGGGACTGCCTGGGGCCCTGTGCCTCTACCCTGCTACAAGCGAACAGAAGGGGCCACAGCAAAAGCATGGAGGCCAGTGAGGTCTGGGGACTCGGCTGTATTTTTTTAAAAGCCTAGTTTTTGAGGACAGAGGGCACGAAGAAGGTCGTCCACATCTGTTAAGTGTCCCATTTCCATAACTGCACTAGAGGACAGTTTAGGCTCGTTGCCAAGGGGCTCTCCCCGCTGTGACTGTAGGGCCCCAGTTCACACAGACCTATCACAACGCTCTCCCGTGACCGCCGGCTTGCAGACGCAGCGGCTCGCGTCACAGGGCCCCGAGGTGCCAGCTGGGTCACAGTCACACTTGGGGTCTCTGGAAAAGAAGGAAATGAACGTTAGGGATGTTTCCAAACGCTCTGCAACTCTTCACATGAAGATCAAGTGCTCATTAGCAACTGTCACTGAACTTGAGCAAATCATTCACCTTTCATGAGGCCTCTCTTAGCTGTCCTCGTCCGGCCAGCACCCCACCGACCCTTGAAGGGCCCATCTGTCTATGCTGGTGCTACTCCAAGTGTGGCCTGGGGTGGCAGCCAGCCCATGAACTGTTTGCTATCTACCCCAGAATGGAAACCAAGTTCAGGGCTGAGCTGTTCAGTTCCAGTTGACTGTTTGGTCCAGTTGACGATTTTAAAACATTTATCATCCATGAGGAGATGGGTGCAGTGGGCATGGGGCCCCAGGAAGGTCTGTGTGGTTCTGAGGGCGGGGACAGTGCTCTAAGCCAAGGGCAAGGTCACATATACTTGGCTCCTTTCAAGGAGGGAAGGAAGGCTGGTGTGGCTGGCATGGCTGGAGTGCAGAGAGCCTGGGGGAGAGTGGCGAGAAGTCAGGGGGAGCCTATGATGAGGGTGGAAATGAGGGGATCATGCAAGGCCTTACTGGCCTTGATGAGAAGTCTAGACTCATCCTAAGCGGGAGAGGGGCTAACAGGGTTGCAAGCAGAGAAGTGATATGATCTATCTATTTCATGTGTTTTTAAAAGATTTTCTTCATTTATTTCCTAGAGAGGGGAAAGGGAGGGAGAAAGAGAGGGAGAGAGACATCAGTGTATGGCTGCCTCTCACGCGTCCCCCACCGGGGTTCTGGCCCACAACCCAGGCATGTGCCCTGACTGGGAATTGAACCGGCTACCCTTTGGTTCACAGGCCCACGCTCAAGCCACTGAGCCACACCAGCCTCGGCGACCTACTTCATGATTTAAAAGGGTTACAGAAAGGGGACTGGGATCAGGGAAGGATCTCTGAAGACAACCGAAAAGGGGGCAGAGGGGCTGGAAGAGAACAATCTACACAAAGGCCCAGAGGGTAAGAGAACTTGGGACAGTGGTGACTGCGACAGACCAAGCGTGGCTGGAGGGCTGTTCTCACACAGACAGGGGGCTGGAAACATCGGTGACGGGGACGTGGTTCCTCTGCGGGCGGCCTTCTAGCTAGTGGCTCCGCTGCCAAGCTCACCCTCCTCTGGGCCACACCAACGCCCTGCCGGCCCGGCGTCTCTGCGGGCTGGTTACGCGATTTACAGTGCACGCTCCACCTTGCTCCAGGGGGGAATGTGAGGAGGGGCAGAGGGTGCTCCACACTAACAGGGGTTGAAGTGACACACAGAAGTCCTCTACTCCGAGTTCATTTGGGCTGACATGGGCCCCGGGTAAAAATCTGGACCCTTTACCCCAGTCTCTGTTCACCTGAAGCAGGGGCCACGTCCGGGTGAAGCACACGGGCTCCTGACCCAGGACTGCGGGCCTGGCTATGACGCCCACCTTCACCCGCTACACTGGGCCACTCAGCCTCTCCTGGGGCGAGTTTCTTATCTTTAACGTGAGTGTCACGGTGATCCCAACCCCTCGGGTTATTGTGAGGGTCAAACGAGACAATCCACGTGAAGTTCTGAAAACGGCATTTGGCACACAGTAGGTGCTCAGGAACCATAAGTGGTCACGACTGTTAATATAATTGTCACCATGCGTGACAAGGGCAGCAGTGGGGGGTGCGGTGCTTACAGTGGCCTCTGGTCCTGGGTGCAGCCGGCGTCCGTGAGTGTGTGGAAGCCTGGCAGACATCGGTCACACCTGTCTCCTGTCACGCCCGGCTTACAGCTGCACCGTCCGGAGTTGTCACACCGAGGGCTAAGAGAGCCTGTCACCGACAAGGCAGGGGAAGGGAAAGAAGACGAGGAAATATGTCATTTATATGGCATTAGGAAGCAGCTGTCACCCTATGGGTGACAATAAATAATAAAAAATCACAACCACCCGCTGCCTCTAGCGATTCTCACATCGTCTGAGTTCAGCGTCGCCCACCAGGGACGGTTTCAGCAGACAGGCTGTCTTCTTCGGGGAAAGGCATGGAAATTACTCCTGAAAGCATTTCGGTGTGTGGATCTGCCTGCTTTCAACACTAGGTAGTGTGCACGCCACTGCTTTTGCAGAGAAGTCTGTCAGACCCTCGAGCTTCCACGAAGGAGGAAAGCTTGGGAGCGGGCGTCCGCCTTCTGGGAGAAGTGGGCACGAGAAAGCAAGCCCCTTCTTTCTCTCCCTTGTCTCTCGCAGGCAAAAGCCACCTTTGACGGGTTAGTGTTTGGAGGGCGTGATTTTTTTTAAGAGGACAAAAAGGCCTCTTGACCAAAAGGGTCTCTACTAGCCCAGAGGGGTAGCGATTTTGTCCTCGGAGCATCACTCCTTGCTCCTCGAGAGCAACAAGGGGCCTGTGCCTCTTCTCCCGCTTAGTGCGCCAGGGCGCTTGCCCTGTGATTGATCCCCTACAGACACGCTCTCCCGTGTAAGTGGGTCCTCTCAGTGGAGTATCGATGAAAGACGAGGGGTGCTCAGGACAAGGAGACGGGCCTCTCTGGAACCCAGCACCTGCCCTTCCGTCTCCCCAGTTCTCCCAGACCCCACCTCACCCTCACCTCCCTGCCTCTGTCCTTGCCTCCCTACACTATCCAGCCTCTATGTAGAAGCCAGAGGGCCCTTTTTAAAGTGGAATTCAGATCATATATTATGTGTCTGAGTCCCCAGGTGGCTTCCCGCTCTGAGCAGAAAAAAATGCAAACTCGATCACGGCCCATAAACCTCAATCTCTCTTACCGCATCTCCTCCCTTCCCTCACGAGGTTCCAGCTCCCTGGCTCTTCAGACTGTTCCTAGAAGGTGCAAGACTGCTTCCCTCCTCAGGGCATTTGCAGCCGCTGCTCCCTGTGCCCGGAATGCTCCTGCCCCAGCACTTCCCCAAGCGGGCTCATTCTCAGCACTCAGGTCTTGGTTGGATATTTCCTCTCAAGAGACACTTTCTCTGACTCCCATATCTACACCATGCACCCCACCCCTACCCCAGCCCCTAGCCCTGCTTACTTATGACCTCAGCCAGTGGTCCCCGCTGGGTCCCCAGCACCCAGCACAGTGCCCCACACAAAGAAGACACCCAGCAGCTGGCTGAATTCATGCACATGAGCCCAGAGCCCAGAAAGGCTCCGGGCTGCTGTGGAAGGGCTGAGGAGGGAGCCGACGATGAGGTGGAAGCTGGCTAGAGGTGTACCTCGCCTACTTCCAAAGTTTCCTGTGGCTGGCAGAGTGATAAAATAATCTGCATATCTCCACTGTGATAACGAGACTATCCATTCTCTGTAGAGCCAACAGAACACTAACCAGTTGCTCCTTTAGAAAAAAAAAAAAGAGCAACAAGAAAAAGTCTGTTTTCCTCTGTGACCTTTAAATTTGTTACTAGGTGCAGTTCAAATCAATAAAGTATTGGTTCTGGGCCCATATAAAGGCTTTTATGCCACATATGGACCATGAAATAAATTAGTCCCATTCACAGTCAGAGTCTGTGACAGACTCCAGGTCAACTCAGGAAGGCTTGGGGAGCTTCAGTGATAACAGTCTAAAGTGCATTTTTTGAGCACCCACAACGTGTGAGACACTGGGTTAAGCGTTTTGTACGTATTAGCCCGTGCTAGCTACCAGTGAATTAAACACCAGCAGGATAAGAGATCCATTTGTGGGTGACAGGGAACTGCCTGAGGTTCGGGAACTGTCAGACCTGTGGTTTAAAGACAGCTCTAGAGAGATCTGCAGGGCAGCTCGGGGCGGGGAAGACCAGCAGCATCCTGTCCTGTGAAAGAAGTTCTCCCAGACAGAATGGCCAGGAGTGGAGGAGGCAGGGGAGGGGAGGGGGAAGGAAACCCTGGGAGAGCCACTGTGCACGCAGAAGGAGCAGACTTTGGTGACCTCTGGGAAATGGGGGATGGAAGAGCGGGGCTAGGGTCACGTGGCTGACTCCAAGGGCTTGGAGGGAGGGCACAACGAGGTGGGATGGGGTGCTCCCGATCAAAGAGAAGGGGAAGGGGGAGCAGGATCTGGGGCTGAATCAGCCAGAGAAGACACTGAGCTTAGTTTAGACATTGTGACCTTGAGTTCCTAGTGGCACAGTGGGTGGAAATGGAGGTCTGGAACTCAAGAGAGAGGCCGGAGGTGAAGTCTGCAGGGTGGATAAAGAATCACGAATTTGCTCTGGGGGCAGAGAGAGAAGGCAGGTGCGTGCCGGCACAGAAACAAAACCGGGGGAGAGGGTGATTGGGGGAGAGGGTGATCGGGGGAGGGGGTGATCAGAGAGGTAAGCGGCCTCAGGACAGCGCACGCCGGGGGGCGGGGGGGAGGCAGAGTTTTAAAGGAGATTTAAAGGACGAGGAGGGCGGGGCGGTTTTCAGCATCTAAGGCCGGGGTGTCAAACGCATCTTTCCCGGGGGCCACATCAGCCTCGCGGTTGCCTTCAAAGGGCCGCATGTAATTCCAACCCCTGAACAGTTAAGGAGTGGTTGCAATGTACACAGTCCTAAAATTATTTCAGCCCTTTGAAGGCAGCCGCGAGGCTGACGTGGCCCCCGGGGAAGATGAGTCTGACGCCCCTGCTCGAAGGCAGGTGGGCCTTTGACAGGATGGGGACGGAGGGAGGCTGCTGGCTGGGCTTGCCATGTACGGACGGCCACGCTCGCTCACTGCCCTGCGAACAGCAAGCAGAGCTAAGAAGGGAAAACGCTTAGAATTATACTCTGACAAGTAGCATTCCACAGAAGAAATATCTCTTTAGTATAATTTAGTTGTTTTCAGCACAAATGGGTGTCTATCTGGGACCCAGACACATGCTTTTTCCCACTCAAATGAATGGAAGTGATGCTTTTGACTTCAGAAAGCTTCCTCCACAGTGTTTCGGAAATGAATTATGCTTCTAAGATGAAGACTGTACTTTGCTTTTGGGTTTGGCCCAAACAGCCCCAAATGGTACTCTATAAAACATCCTTCGGAGGGTTATTAACAGTCATCTCATGAAAATAGGCTTTCTGTGCTCCAAAGAGTTTGGGGAATGGTACATACTAAATCTTTCAACGGTTTATAACGTAATAATACGCTCGGTCGACACGAAGCTTAACTTTTTAATGGCCGTGTTTCCAAACATCATTTGAATTCTTGCAGTAAACACCTATTATTATCTTGAGGAACACAGTGTTTCTGAGCACATTCTCCAGAGAATACAGCTCTGGAAGCTGGGGGTCATGCAAAGAGCCCAGGCTTTGAAGTCCAGCACACCTCCCTTCAAACACCAGCTCTGCCACTTACTGGCTGTGTCCTTGGGTGAACAGCACATTCATCACTTCTTTGAAGAGGGGCTAAGGACCTATGCCTGGCAGAGCGGTCGTAAGCCTTCGAGCTAAAATATACAAAGCGCCCACTTCAGTATCTCATGCACAGCAGATGCTCAGAAAATGTGGTTTGTATATCACCTCTAGGCCTCCCTCGAGCCTTGCAAAGCACATGGGTCCTGCCGGGAACATGACTACTTTAGTTCATGTTCCAAAACTCCCAAAGTCGCAGCGCCAGGTCTCCAAAATGTCTCACTAATATAAAAACGCCTGTCCCAATCCCTACATCACGAGGGAGCTGTGAACAGCTGGCTTTTAAGAACAGATGAGAAAAAGCTTCCTGTTTTCTTTTTTAATTTAATTTTATTTTATTTTAAAGATTTTTAAAATTTATTTTTAGAGTGGGGAATGGAGGGAGAGAGAGAGGGAGAGAAATATCAATGTGTGGTTGCCTCTCACATGGCCCCACTGGGGACCTGGCCTGCAACCCAGGCATGTGCCCTGGCTGGGAATCGAACCTGAGATACTTCTGTTCATAGTCCATGCTCAATCCACTGAGCTATGCCAGCCAGACTAAAAGTTTCCTGTTTTAAGGCTGTGCTCCGATCAGCACTTTTAGGACTTCTGTGCGTATAGTCTACATACATCTGAGAACTCAGGAAATATCCTAAAATGATTTACACTAAAAATCTGAACCAAGAGAATATACCTCCTCTTGAGAACCCTGTATATGTAAACACACAACTTGCATTTTACAATAATATGACTATAACTGAATACTTACATTTAATAATAATTAAATAATTATTATTGAGGGCACATTTTAAATAATAACTCAAATGTTAGAGACTGACTACCCCACTGTCAGGGTCCTAGCTATGTAAAAAATAATAAAATTAAGAGAATAATTCCATTATCACTGGTGTCCACACAGATCTCAAGAATTTAGGTGTCATGGGAGAAAGAAACCCCCCCCCCACACACACACAGAGTGAATTTCAAAGTAGTAGCAAAAGGGTATCAGGGCTTGTATGTGTGGTTACGAGAAGTGAAGATAATTCGGCCTTGTGGCTGAGCCCACAAAGTCATCACATCAGAATAAGTCTAGTTGTGCTATGTTTATGAGGAATTGAGGTGAAATCCAATCCATGACCACACTAGGGATTATTAATGCTACTGGCTTCAGTTGCCATTCATGGAGTGATAGCATTTTGGAGTAAGACATATTCTCCTGCATTTGACATTGAACCTACAACGAGTTCCCCTGTGAAGGGATTATTTGAAAGTGGAAAATGTCATTTGGTTGATTAGGAGACAAAAATCACATTGGGAATTAATCTTGTGCCACTGGTTTAGTGACCTGTGTGGCCAAGCCCATGTGTAGCTGGAGATGACACATGGGGGGGCAGTCTCTGTCACCAACATGCCACTCGGCCTGGGCAGCTCGGGCCCAGGAGTTGGTCCCTTCATCTCTGTAACACTGGGTGGAGTGTCCACACACGGATAAAGAAGACACAGTACGAGAAAGTGTTCTGGAAAAACATAAAGCATTGCCCAGATCTTAGGAAGTCATATCCGTGACGTTTTTTCTGGACATCTAATTATCTGCTGTTGGGGATAAAAGGGCACCATTCTGATTTTTTTCCCCTTTCATATGGAGGGAATTAAAGGGGATAGTTCTTGGTTGGAACACCTGCATTATAACTTTGGCTCCTGTCATTGCCTGCTGGGAGGTTTTAGGCCACGCAGGAACTCTGTTAAAAAAAGATTTGGAAAATTCATTGCCACTTTCAGGATGTTCATGATAAGATATTAATAAATAGTTTTATTAAGGCTTCTTTCTCAGAAGGCATATAATCCTTGGCATATAATAATTCTGGCACGTGATTCTTTTTTTAAAACGGCCAGTGTTCCAGGAGATTGAGACCTGACCTCTGTCCCGATAAGAAAAACAACGACATCACTTTACTGAGCTGTCTCCCATGTGCTTAACAAACACCACTTTATCCTCATACGATCCTGTGACATAAATAGCATGATGGCCCTTTACAGATGAGGCCACTGGGGCAGCGAGAGCTTAAGGAGCAAGCCCAGAGTGGCAGAGTGGCAGTGGCAGTGCCAAGACTTGACCCCAGGCTGTCCCGCTCCAACACCCGCCCCTGTACTCCACGTCACGCTCTCTGACGCCAGCACACCCGGGGCTGGAGCCCACGGAGCTCTGCCACCTTCGACAAGTTTCCTCGCCTCCCTTTCTAAGCCTCTGCCACCTCATTTGTCAAATGAAAATAATAATAGCACCCTCTTCATCAGGTTATTTATGGAGATTAAATTAATTACTGGATAAAAGCACCTAGCATAGCGGCTGGCACAGGGGAAGTGTGAGTGATGCACGTCAGCTGCCCCACAAGAGGTAAGTCATCGCTGGGCTCCACTTCCTCCCACCGGGCTGATCTCACCGAGCCCGGGCTGGCTGCTCCCCCAAGGAAGAGACAGAGCCAGGCTCATTGTTGCTGGACGGACAGCGGACTCCCAGTCCTCAGTACCCTCTCTCGCCGCTGCTCTGCAGCGGGCTCCGTGTCCTCAGGCCGGGCTTTCCAGCTGAGCCAGTTACATTTCTAACTCCCTTCTCACTGATCACTTTGCGGGGACACCCAACTCCGGGGACTCACCATGAGGCTGCAGAACCTACGGGGATGTGGGCCCTTCAGAGAGGTTCAATGCCCACCAAGGTGGAAGGATTTTTCTTTTAGTTTTTCTTTTCAAAATTCTTTGATTCATAGGGAGAACTGCTAAATCCCAAAGACCCTGGATGCTGATTCTACACCACAAAGGGGGGCAAACCTGATCAGACGACATCCTCATAGGACTCGGGTGGTTTGGGCGTGGTTTCTGGAACGTGGGTCTGTATCACAACAGGGGCACCCCAGTTTTCTACAAGACTCCCCAATACACTTGATCAGCAACGCCTCGTTGAACCAAAATCTGCTTCTTTTCCGATGTTTTCAGCTGCTGCTGAGTTGGTTCCACTGAGCTACTCTGAGTCACTGCCAACACACTAGCCCATAAATACCCTGTGGGTGGGTTAATATTTTTCATATGGTGCTGCTAAACACTTTCTAGCAAAGAGAGGAAACAGATACTGCTAAGATAATAGACAATAAGGTCATTTAAAAGGAAAAAACTCAACTTATTTAGCAGGGCTACCTGTCTCTCCCTCTTGCTCTGTACTAACTTGTCTTCACTGCCCTCCCATCAAGAATCGAGCACGTTGGGCGCATCTGCGTGCAGAGTGCCACCTGCAGTTCTGCAAATATGGCGCGGGGTGATGCATTTTAAAAAACAAAGCAACGAAAAAGAGCCCTTCTATGAACCAGCCAGTACAGTAGGTGCTTCCTGCTTGTTAATTCTACTTTTCCTTGTTAACAACCTCATGAAAGACACTGATCTGCCTATTTATTTTTCTGTCTTTTCTGTTAGTGCCCCTTTATACCCCTAGCACTTAGCACAGTACCAGAAACAGACCTTTCAGATCCCTTACTTTTTGAGAGGTTGGACAAAGGACGGTTGTAGACAGGAGGAAATAGCACCAAACGAGTGCTCGCTTCCTTAGCCCTCGGGTCAGAGACTGTCACCTTCGAGGACAGATAATCCTGTGTTTCGTGTTTCTAGAATGCAAATGGATGTGCCCTAAATTAGACACCAGCTGGTTCCTATGATCCAGGCTTCAGAAAAAAAGTTTGTTTTCAGATTGCCGATTGTTCTAGAAGTGGAAAGCCTCTTTCTTGGCCTGTTGGCTTCTCTCTCCCTCCCTCTCTTCCTCCCGCCCTCCTTCCCTCCTTCCCTTCTCCATTTCCCTCTTCCTTTGCCCTTCCCCCAGCTACCTTTGGAGTTACAGTTGCAGGGTAAACAGCGGTCTCTCTCTCTCTGCTGGTAAAACCCCTCCTTGCACCGCTCGCAGCGAAGGCCTGCGGTGTTGTCGTTGCAGTGGAGGCAGCGGAATCCGTTCCCGGTCCGCCTGTGAAGTTCCGGATCAAAGATGCATTGCTGGGACCTCCCGTTGCAATCACAGACTGGGGATCAGGGAGAGACAGGCATCGTTAGCAAAAAAAAACAAGAGATAATTCGCTCACGTGTTGTATTCTCATTAATGCAAGTTGTGCAAGGGGTCTACAGCTTACTCCCAGCTACTTGATGGAGCAAGAGAATGCGTGAAAGGGGCCAGGCCGGGGCAAGTTCCCACTTTGTCAAAGGAAGCAGCAGGTGTGTGGTACTAGTGGGGTATCACCTGGGAGAACAAGAGTCCAGGTTTACCTGCCTGTCCAAGTCCTCAGAAGTCTTCTATGACGTGTTTTTATGTGAAAATTCCAGAATTAAATATTTGCAAGTAACTTATTTAAAAAACCCCATTCAACACCATAGAAAAAGTCTACTGGGCTAGAAGCCTGTCTAATAGCTGATAGCATCATCTGTTCAAGACACACAGGGGTGGTTGAGGCTGCAGAGCTAACTCGGCTGCCTGGACGGCCATCTCCTGCCCCACTCACTGTGCCCTGCGTGATCCTCCCAAAGCCAGGTAGTGAGAGAACCACAGTCCCACAAAGAACAGCCTTTCCCAAGTGTCCAGGACAGTCTACCCTGTGGATACTGCAAAGAGACTCATGGAGCGACATCTCCGTGTGGCACCTACACAGCCAAGGAGGTAACATGTGGAAGTACCTGTGTGCCAGGCACACAGCAGACACTCAGAAAATGTTCCAGTCACCGTGTAGAAAAGAGAAAGAGGATGGGCCTTGAGGTTAAAAGAATTGGGTCAAATACCAGCTCTGCCAGTTTCTTGGGCAAATTACTTGAACTCTCTGAATCCTGGCTCTTCTCTTATGAATGAACACGCATAGTCTGCCTTCCTGGATGGCAAGCAGGTCTCACTGAGAATATTCCTTTCCCACTGCGAAAAGAATATTAGTCCTTCCCCTCAGCTATTCTCTCCCTCACGCATATGAGACACATGAGAAAAATGTAACTTGACCCAGTGGAGAGCTGGGGTTTGAACCTGTCTGATGCCAAAGACTCGCTTTCCTCCCTCTGGGCACACTGTGTCTATTGGCCATGCAACCCCAAGGAGAGCCTGTTTCCAGAAGTGCCCAGAGCCATGCCTTACCCAGAGCATCAACAACAACGTCAACGAGTGTGCCAGGATGCACCAAGCCGCTGCCTGCTGCGAGCCGCATCAGGCTCTGAAGACTCTACAAACGTGACTCAGTAAATCTTACGAGCTGCCTGAGGAACTTCCTTATAAGAGCTCCTGACACTCTCTCAGGCTGCTGTGGATGCCATGTGGTCTAGGGGAAGTCAACGAACACCCACCAGAGCCCACTCTATTTCTACGTCTTTACGTGATCGGTTCACAACAGCATTTTAACGCGAGTTTTATTGTCCCTATTTAACAGAAGAAGAAACAAATGCTTAGAGAAGGTAGTTATCTTGCTCGAAGCCACACAGCTAAACAGGCAAAGACATAATTTGCTCCCAGGTCTATCCCACCACAAAGCCCTTCCCTTTCCACTTGAAAATCTGGTCTACCACGGAATATGGACATTCCTTTTATAAATTCAGCTTCCTCTCGAGTCCTCCCTAACCTAGTAGGATCTGCTGTTCCTCCTTAGACAGTACTGGTTGTTATAAAAAGAAATTTATGGAGTTTTAAATCTGCCTCCCGGCCCTGGCTGGCGTAGTTCAGTGGATTGAGCGTGGGCTGTGAACCAAAGTGTCGCAGGTTCAATTCCCAGTCAGGGTACATGCCTGGGTTGCAGGCCACGGCCCTCAGCAACCGCACATTGATGTTTCTCTCTCTATCTTTCTCCCTCTCTTCCTTCTCTAAAAAATAAATAAATGAAATCTTTTAAAAAAAATCTGCCTCCCTCCCTGTAATTTTTACCATGTGTTCTTGTTCTTCCCTGGAAAACCACACACACACACACACCCTACCCCTACTCTCTTCTCCTTTCGTTTATTTATTCCTCAGACATTTATTTCAGACATTGTTCTACAAGGCACGACATCAGCCAAGCCTTTGAATATCTGAAGATACTAACTATAGTATCGCTCTCCTTCATCTTCTCTTCTTCAGGTTGAACTGGGGATTACCATCTCCAAGACCTTCAACTATTTCCCATGTCATGATTTCTAGATTCTTCTTGACTACCCTTCTAGGAACAAGCGCCAATGTTCAATGTGTTTCTTCAAATGACCGGGATTAATTACAGTACTGCACGTGTGGTTTGAACAGCTCAGCTTCCAACAAGACTAGATATTACAATCCCGTGGATGCGGCCTAACATTTCATTAAACTGACAGCCTATTAAGTTTGCACTCAGTTCAAGGTCCCAGGGCTTTTCACAGAGCCGGTGCCAAGGCGAACCTTTCTCAGTGAATGCCTGTGTAACTGATTGCGTGGGTCTCCAGCAGATGTGCCACACAGCTGTCACGGGCTGTGAAACTTCTTCCAAGTATGTATGTCATCAGGCACATACAAGGGCTGCTGAATTTACACCAGCCAATGATCCTTGCGTCATTACTCATCTTAATCTCAGACAGCCAGTGCCCCTGTATGGCGCTGCATACCTCTGAGGAGCAATCTCAACATACTTATGAACTTTTCATTGTGCCTTTCTTATTCAGAACAAACTTTTTGCTGGTAATAGTTAACTTCATAAGGACAGCTCATGATATATTGAATTAGAGCAACATTTAAAAGAATAGAAAACCTTGTCATTATCTTTTTTTTTACTACCTCCCTCTCCTTCTGTCCAAGCCCTGTTTCGAAAGATCTGGGTTCTTCCTTTACATTCACAGCCTTCCTGGGAGCTGCGTCCCAGTTCCAGCGGGGGAGGTCTGCCAGCGTCTCCACTCTCGAACCTGCCCAGCAGGCTATGGACCTCATGCCAACCTACCCTCCTCCCTCTCCGTGGGTTTCCGGTCAAGCCCAGGGTCATGCTGGCTGGGCTGAGAGGACCCGCGGGCCACAGGTCCGGGGAATGCGCTGCCTCCCGCGTCTGCATCATGGGGTAGTCCCGTGAAGACACTCCCTCCAGCCTTGTCTGCAGGACTTGGGAGCTAGCGAGCTGTGCTGAGCTCAGCACTTAGCTGCACTGCACTTGGCTCCACGCTGAGTCTTCCGAACACTCACACCCAGAGAACGCGGGGCCAGAGTTTCCCCTCTTGCACAAATGACACTTCTTGTCACGAACGCATTTGAAACATGGTCTCTCTCAAGCCATCACTCAAATTTAGACTAACTCCCCTAAAGCTAATCATTACTCCATCTTACTACTGAGAAAAAAATCTCTACGTTTCACATTCCAGACAATTTCCACACAACCACTACCAGGGACACACTGGCTGCTGAAAGGCACCGCCCAGCTAGGACAAGGCAACAGGGAGCAGTGGGGACTCCGCCAAAAGGGCTAAAGGAGAAGCTGCAGCTCACCCCCGGCCGGTCTTGCCACACAGCAATGATGTGCCCGTAGTCAGCATTTCCCACTTGGGCTTTTAAAGAAGGCAGAAATCTGGCTTTGTGTAGGAAATGTAATGATTTTTAAACGTTGGCAAAAAAATCTATTTTGAAACGTATTTTTTAAATGAGGCTGGGCAAATCATTGCACTTGACTCCGCTCTTTAAACAGACAGAAAGCACTCCCATGCCTTAAAAAAAAGGAAAAAAGGAAAAAGGAAAAAAGGAAGCCCTGGTTATGGCACAGGGTCCGGTCTGCAGCAGGAACTGAATGCTTTTTAACGGTCAGATGAATGCGTCATGTTCTCTTAAACTTCAGGAAACTCCTAGATGTGTTTCTGCCATTCAGAGGACCCCACATGTCAACACATGTCTGGACACGCCTTAAAAACACAAATGCCGACATTCACCAGGCACTCTCTTCCCTATTCCTGGAGAGGATGCTTTTTTTTTTAATATTTTATTTATTTATTTTGAGGGAGGGAAGGAAGGGAGTGGGGGGTGGGGCGGGGGGGAGAGAGAGAGAGAGAGAGAGAGATCAATGTGCGGTTGCTGGGGGTTATGGCCTGCAACCCAGGAATGTACCCTGGCTGGGAATCGAACCTGGGACACTTTGGCTCCCAGCCCGCGCTCAATCCACTGAGCTACACCAGCCAGGGAGAGGATGCTTTTTTGCACAGAAGCCCAGTCTAGAAAAAAGCATTTTCAATAACTAATAATACAATAATTTATTTATAGAAATAGACCTAAGTACAAAACTATAATACATTTTAAACAAAAGTCTAAATGTTTTTTTGAATTATCCTTTCTTTGCTTTATGTTTAGTCTTACTCAATTTGATGTCTAGGATTTTTTTCATTTTCCTTTTGTAATCTACTTGCTATTCTTTCAAATTCTGGGCCAGCAGCAAATTTCCTGAATATGTTCTCCAGTTTCTGTCAGGGAGCCTTGACACAAAAGCAAGTGATGGGAGTATAAAGATGAAGAAGGTCTTGGCCATTTCAGTCCATTCATTCATTCATTCATTCAACAGTCCATTCATTATCAACAGTCCATTCATTCATCCATTCATCCAACAAGTATATACTGAGCATCTACTACATGCCAGGCCCTGTTCTAGGAAAGAGGTGACAGAGCAGTCTACAAAACCAATAGGTATCCAGCCCTCATGGAGTTTTCATGCAAGTGGGAGGGAAAGAAAATAAATAAGGAAGATAGAGAGAATATTGGGATAGTGATATTTTTTAAGGGAAAACACAGAAAGCAGTGAAAGAAAGTAAAAGTTAAGGGGTAAGAAAGGTAGCTAAGGAAGAGAGGGCTGCAAAGTGCCATATGGCCATTTCTTGTTTTACTTCTGTTTTGATACTGCTCTGTTCAGGCTCTGTGTCCATTTATCTCCCAGGCACCACGTTTTCCTTATAAATTACCATGACTTATTTGATAACAAATGTATCAAACTGTTTGCCTGTCCAGCTGCTGCAGATTTTCTCTGTCCCTCCTGACAAATCCCATTTCTCTCCAAAGTAACTCATCGATCGATTTTGCTTCACTGATTCTTCCTCCTTTTCCCTTCCTTCTTCTGTCCTTGGTCCACGAGATGTGTATATAGTTCATTCATTTAATAAATGTCACTCCACACCAAACAGTGAGGCTGCACTGGGCACCTTAGACACTGGGATTTTGTGAAGAAGCAAAATTTTAAAAAAAGGGAGCTGCCAAGGTTTCATTTTGTCAAATAAGACGTAATGTATATATTTACTTAATGTATATTATATAAATGTATATTTACTTAATGTATATTGGATTTTGTCAAATACTCATCACATTATCCATGTTTTCCTCATTTTACCAGCCACGGGTCCAGGACGTGGCCTTCAGACATCATTGTGCCAGACAATCCAAATCAGCCTCGGACCCTGACCAGACCTGGGCCTCACAGGGTCTAGGAATGAAGACAGGCAGGCCTCTCTCCCTCTCCCCTGAACCCGGCACCGTAAGTGCCACGTCTCATCCATTTCTCACAGTTGACCATTCATTTGTACTGTGCCCTTTCCAAACCAGAGCCCTCTCTTCACAATTTCGTCCTGCCCTCTCTCTGTCCCCTCACTCCAACACCCTGTGACCCCTGTCTCCCTCGGCTGGGTCTCTCTCCCAGCTAACGGAGTGAGAGCACCACCTTTACTGCCAGCCTCCATAAACATAAATCTAAAACCAAGTCACCGGACTCAGAGTTTTCACACTTTTTTTCAGTCCAGTGAAGCGTGGGTGGTAATCGGGTCTGCCTACGCCTAATGCTCCCTCTTCGGCACTTAAGTATGTATTATAATAATAACTATTATAGCATACCGTCGCTGATCCTCAAAGGGCTTCTTAGAAAGGCCCGCCAGGCAGCCAGACACAGGCCGATCCACCCGCCACTGCCCCCCAGTGCCCCCCCAAGGAGACCCCCTGCCCACAATGGAGCGAGGCGTGCGGAAGCCCCCCAGGCTCCCTTCACACCGCCACCTTCCCTCCAACACACGACTCTGGCGGGTCGGGGCAGGAAGCGCGGGGCAAAGGCTGTTTCCAAGCTGTATCCTTAGGAGAATGGAAGGAAACCGAAAATATTTCCTCGGGTTGTACTGGGGGCAGGCAGGGTCTTGCTATAATAACCGGCTGCGATGGCTGCAGTTCATCCAGACCCCCTTTAAATTTTCCAGAGGAAACAATGCCCGCAATTCCGAGAAAGTCTCACGATTTGGCACTTGCCAGGCCATTGGTGTGAAGCAGATCCTCTCTCTATTGTTCTGAACTTCAGAAATATGCTCTGCTCGTCACCCAGGTGACCTCGTTGCCATCTTCATATAATTGATGGAATCATCGTGGTTTTAGTGCTCTTAACCATAACAACACAATTAAAAATTCAAACTCCTGTCAAAACCCTGCAGATTGGGCTCTGGCAACCTCTGCAACTTGAACCCCATTCCTCCGTCCCTCCCTTGTGCTCTGGCCTCCGGCACACAGACCTTCCCGGGAACCTGAGATGCGCGAAGCTCTTCCTCACCACAGGCCCTTACGTTTGCTATTTCCTTTGCCTGGGGCACTACCCGCTGCACCCTCCTTACACCCACGCAGCAACCACAGCGATCTTTTTAAGAATCAGATTGCAGGGTCTCTGCTGATAACCCTTCCATTGCTTCAGCCTCTTCTGAGTGCCCACAGGACTTCCAGCTGCCTCTCCCTGGGCATTTATCACTTTCCCTCTCATGTCATCACCTTCTGTGCACGTGCCTTACGTCCCCACGGGATGGAACACGGGACTTGGGACAGTGACTGTTGGGTGGATGGATGGATGGATGGACAGACAGACGGAAGGGCAGATGGGAAAAATGAACAGAAGGAGGAAGGAAGGAAGGAAGTCTGAATCTAAAAAATGTTCTAAAGAACATACAGAAATCTCCCAGGAGTCCAGGGAGCCAACATAGATTACATTGTCTACATATATGGCATTCAGTGTAAAAAAGCTAATGTTTCAACAACAAAAAAATAAGTAAATAAATCCGCAGTGAAATGAGAACAGAAAGAATTCTAAGAGGAACGTGGTACTTTAAGTTAGGAGTGTCTGAGACCTTCAGACATTTTTTGAGGTGGCTGCACACACCAGATGTGCTATTTCTGCGCCAGGACTGCCTGCCCTTCTGCGGTCTGCGAGCCTTCGAAGGCCAGCGGCCCGCCGACCCAAAGGGCAGCCAGCCCAGGGCTGCGCAGGAGGAGGGGCAGGGCCTCGAGACCATGAGATCAGTTTGCAGCGATCTGGCAGCCTTGACAGGTAATGTACTTGGCCGGCTTGTGGGACTAGCTCACGAGCTAGGAATCTGGGCATCATGTTTGAACTTGACAGTGTGTGCTGGCTGCTATTACGTAGAGCTTTGCTGTCCTCACTTCCATTTCAGCTGCTTCGTGCACTGAGACTGCTCCAGTTAAACAACAGCAAGTTTATAAAATAAGTTACCTGTAATCCCTTGCGGATGGGTCCAAGTATAAACCATTCAGAGATGACGCTCAACTCCCTTCCTTTCTCAGAGGGATGGTATGTGGGATTCCTGTTTTTTCCTTTCCAGCATGTCAGGCCCCTCATTCCCTTTCTGGGACATGGAATCTTTTTCTCTCCTCCTTTTTTGGGTATTTTCTTTCTGTCAATATCACGATGCTATATTGTCAGATTGCTTCTTGGCCTCCAACCTTGTCCCCCTACACACCCAAGTCTTTGCAGGTCCCTCTCTTTCCTCGGCTCTAAATGCTGGTGTTCCTCAAGGCTTAGCCATGGCAAACCTCCGAGATCCTCACTCTAGAAATCTCTCCTCCTAGCCAAGGCCTTCCGTGATCGTGACAGGTGCTGACACGCCAAGACTCTTCCCTGGCCCAGATTTCATTCTCAACTTTAGACCCTCGTGCTCTGCCAGCCGCCTTACATTTCCAATGAGTTGTCTCAAGAGCTCATTACCCAAAACATGTTTAAAAGCAAACTCGTGGCTGTCACCCCATCAAGCCAGAAAGCTGGGAGCTGTCCTTTTAGGTTCTCTAGCTTCCTCACCTGACCAAATTCTATTCGACACCACGTTGTATGGGTATGACCCAGGAAAGAGCTCAAGTCCACCCAAGCCCACCTCCACTACGGCCACTCTAGACCACACCCCCATCAGCCCCGGCCTGCCATCGCTTCCTAACTGAATTCCCTGCGCCTTCTCTTGCCTCCCTCCGCTCGGCAGTCACAAAATCTCCTCAAAGTACAAATTTTACCACGACCTCCCTGTTTAAAAACTCTCTGATGCCTTTCCTTTACGTTTAGGGTAAATACCAGAATTCCTTAACATTGACCACAAAGCTGTCCGTGTTCTAATCCTACACACTTTTCCAGCCGGATTTCCCAAAACACTGCCCCCGGAGACATCTTTCTCTCCCTCCCTTTCATCTCACCGACGCTTCATTTCATAGATTGCTCCCTCTGCGTCTTTAAGTTCCTGTTTGTAAAAGGAAAAACATCATTGTGAGGACAGGTGAGTGGGGACTAACAATCCTAATCACCATCTTCCCTTTTGTTGGTTCAGAGAAGTGACGCTAAAAATGAAACATGACTTTATCTTATTGAATATCATTCCCTTTCTTGGAGACAAAGAACTGGCCTCATGTAAGATAGCAACTGTCACCTCCATGCCAATAGCTAGACTGAAAATGATGAATAAAGTTACAGTAATGTTGAGAATAGTGTTCCCTGTTTGAGAAGTGACAAATGCTTATTTTCAGAACAAAAGCAATGATTGAAAGTGTCCTTAAATAGCCATCTATTTTATTTTTACTAATACTCAAACTGCACATTACCTACAAAGTCCAAAGCAGGATACCTACCTGATACCTATCAGTTTGGTACCAAAAGTATTAGAAGTTATCATCCCATTTGCAAAACATCAAAGTCTCCATATTGGGGTGATCACTTCGTACGTTATATAAATATCTAAGCACTACAATGTACACCTGAAATGAATATACTATTATATGTCAACTGTAGTTGAAAAAAAATTAAATAAATTTAAAAATCAAAGTCTCTAAATCTGAGATACTCAAGATGACAAGATATGTATGTTTATTATATTATACTTAACATGTTATGATAAAAATGCTCATACGTATTTTCTAGTTTTAAAACCTCCCACATGAAATTTTTCTTTCCGCTGCTTAATAGGGTTCTCAGCTTGGGTGAATACTTGAAAATAAAATCTGAACAGTTCATCATTGAAACTGATCTTGAAATTTATGATTTAACGTGTGGCTGCTTCCAGTTTTATCTTTTTAGAGTATGTCACAACACGTCTTCTCATTAGAATAAGAGAACTGAACCAGCACTTCACTTGCTAAGAATTGTTGAACTGAATTGTTTTTTCACCCACATTTCTCACAGCTGCCTTTTCAGCCAATGCAGCCAGAACCATATGCTGCCAGATTCCTGCAGTTCCCAGGACATGCAAATGCCCAAGCAGGGTGGGTGGGGTGCACCTGGGAGGGCTCCCAGCAGGGGAATAGTGGGGGTCAGCCCTCTGCTCACACCGGCTGTTCACAATGATAAAAAACATGGGCAAATCTTTCCAACTCCAAATCGTCCAAAGTTATCAATAGTCCAAGAAACTCAGATTAATGCATTTCCTTTGAAGACTGTGGCTGAAGAGGACTCATCTATTTTCACTAAGTTTATAGCACATGTTGTTATAACCTAGACTTGGAAAAGACACATGTGGACTTAAAGAACTCAGCCTCGGAGCCCTGGCTGGCGTAGCTCAGTGGATTGAGCTCGGGCTGGGAACCAAAGTGTCCCAGGTTCGATTCCCAGCCAGGGTACATTCCTGGGTTGCAGGCCATAACCCCCAGCAACCGCACATTGATGTTTCTCTTTCTCTCTCTCTCTCTCTCTCTCTCTCTCTCTCTCTCTCTCTCTCTCTCTCTCCCTCCCCCTTCCTCCCCTCCCTACAAATAAATAAATAAAATCTTTAAAAAAAAAAAAAAAAGAACTCAGCCTCGGGAAGATGACACCAGGAAGCCACACCTGGAAATGTCCCCCCCCCCCACTCCCCAGCAGGTCCAGGCAGCCAGTGGAGAGAGGGAAAGAAAGCCCCAGTGAACACTGAGGTGGAGGACACTGATTTCTGTCTGACTAACAGAGGAACAGGCTGAGGGCTCCGTCTGAGTGAGTCCCAAGGCAAAAGGGAGGAGAAGAACAGGACGCAAGAGACACAGCTGCAGCGCCTCCCCTTCCCTCACCCCTGGCGCCTCCAACAGGGCCGCCCCCACCCAAGTCAGCTGGTGTCAGCTGCCCCACGAAGACTCCACCTGCGTCCACAGTAAGGATTCTACGTGACAGTATTCATCCTCGCACGTGTAACCCCACACATGTCTGGCCGCAGAAAGAACAATTTCTGTGTTTCTCTGAGTTCATCTATAAAGAAACACATTCCAATACAGAAAGTATATTTGATTGTTATTCTAACAGCATCATGTCCGCAGAGCGGCTTCTATCTGGCCCAGCCAACGGTGTCGTGTGCCCCTTACAAAGCAGCTGGAAGAAAGAAAGTGAGAGAGTCCAGGACAGGTGGACGTGACACCAAAGTGAAGACCGAAAGGACAGAAATCATGTATGAGGCATCTGAATGAAGAAAGGTTAAAAGGAAGTCCTGATATGGACTGAAATTCTGATCTATACTGAAATTGTTGGTGTACCCATTACGTGCGGTATTTTAACTGTCAACACTTGTGTTGTGTTGGTTCCTTAAAAAGGTTACTGACTAATTCTCCCTCTTTAAAGCTTTAATTGCTTTTATGAACAGCATATTTTTGCACACAGAGATTAGCCACAGATTTTTTGCTATCACCACATCCCTTCACAAAGATGCCTACACTTAGGTGTGTGCATGCCTAGTACATACACCATCACAGTTCCCAGTTGTGACAAAGGAGCAATGGAAATTTGTGTAACACTGTGTTGGGAGAATATGTATGGAGTGTATTTATAACATTTTCCTTACAGACTGTTTTCTGAAAAAAAATCCATTTGAAAACAATAAATTAAAATTTTACTGCTTAAAGTCAGAAAATGAATCAAATGGCCTTTTGGGAGCTCAAACATTTTTATATATCCATAATTACAAGTAACAAATACTCCAAGAAGGGTTTAGACCACAAAGCCCTCTGGGCGTGGAAGCCGTGTGTCCTGGATCTCAGTTGGACAAGTGTGATGTCACTTCCTCTCTGTCTCCTCACAGCTCAGCCCCGGGTGGGCGGGGGGAGGGCAGGGGAGGTCCCCTCCCACCACGGACAACCCCCTCAATGAGGCCAGAGCAGAAGGTGGGGTCACTGGTAGACCCATCTGCAAATAGACCTGTCTGTTTGAGATGAGAAATGATCCTTAAACATCAGGAATCTCCTTTTACCAAAAGCCAAATGGGCAGTGATTTTGAAACAGCAGTAAGTGTGTGTGAAGAAGGTTACATGTTCAATGTTCTATTTACCGAACATATTTACTGCACACAGGCACGCCTCTGAAAGACTCCAAAACTTACACCCATGGTCTCCAACGGGGGGTAGGAAAATAAACTGGACACAAGTCTGCACATACAGATTCAAAATGTCCATGGCCTTTCAAGAACAATGGCTGGCGGAAGGGAGAGGCTAACCACGGTCCCTTAAACTGTCCTTTTTAAAAACCGAGCCACTTGTTCCAAGCTGCGTGAAACTCTGACAACAGACTCGGGCCAAAAGAGAGAGAGGAAAAGAAACTTGATTATTGGAAATCTGTTCTTTTGTCAGTGCCCCCCACACTAGAGTTTATCCTTGTTTTTAACCCATCGTTTTCACATGCTCGAAGGAATGGCTGCTGTGTTGACCCACATGCACACACATAGAGACTTCAGATGTCCCACCTGGAAACACAAGGATGTTCTTCACTATATGGATAGATCAAGATGCCATCAAGTCTGAAATTAATTAAAATGAAAATTCTGAAGGATTAGAAATGAGCCAAGGAGGTCTCTTGCTAGAGAACGCTAGTGACTGAAGTCTGGTCCTGGGACCCACTGTGTGGCTCGCTCGTCAGGGCCGACTAATTTTCCAGGCCTGGACCTTCCGATCTGTAGGCGAGGGTCACATGGGCTTGGTTCCAGCTCTGCTGCAAAGAACTGTGGGGATTCGGACGCTCCCTTCCCTCCCTGCATGTCCTTCTCCTCGTCTATAAAATGAGAGGCTCTTGTAGAGAACCCCCGTGGCCCATTCCCCCTTAGTTCCAAGACACTGTACTAAGGGAAGAAAGTGGTGAAACATGCAAGCCTTTTGGCAAGAAATGCCCCACATACATGCAGGGGAAGATCTGGATAATTTTTCCAAAGCCTAAGTTAGTGTGAGAAAGGACTTGGCTGCGACTTATTATTTTTTTTAGAATGTGAAGATCATATGCACACAAGAAATAAAAATAAAATCTGGAAGAGAAACAGTTGGAATTCTGTACACGGTGTAGAAGCCTGAAGAAGTCCAGAGTATGTAATGTATGCGGTTGCTCAATTGAGCTCCACCTCTCTACTGATAGAGTGGAAGGGGAGGGCTCCAGCCCTCCTTACACGGATCAGCGTTGGGAGAACCATTCTTTTCTTCCTCCGTAATTGTGACATAAGAAGCCTAGTTGGTTGGACAGGCACATACATAGACATACAGTCACCCACAGACACAGAAAAGACTTAGCTTTCGGTTTGGGTATGACATTACATCATGTGCCTGGAGGTTACATTAGAACACAGCCCAGGAGTGATCTAATAATCTACCAGGTCTAATTTGTGACTAAATTTGAGTATTCTAGAATCTGCGGGGCTTTCTATTTCTGTACTGGTAATAGACGATTCAAGTCTTTGCAAATGTCTCTAGGGGGGAAAACATCAGTACAGTTGAGCCACTAAGAACTGAAATGGAACAGAGAGTCCCAGGATTGACACCTTAATTTCACGCTCCTGAATTTCCCATAAATACTGCTCACAAGTCAACATTCTTCCTCAGCGTCTTGGACCAGAGGAGCTAAACCGGTGGCTGGCTACCCCTAATGCAGGACACCCAGAATTTAAGCCTACATAGAAATTTCCAACTTGCACTCCGACCCAGTTCTATACACCTGTTTATTGTGTGCATTTGAATATAAGGTAAAGGTGTTTATTTTTCAATTTTTTAATCTCAGGGTAGGGAGGAGGTCACATGTAAGTCTTTTCACAACCTTTCATACCATAGGGCACTTTCTCAAGGATTTTATTTTAAAACTAATGTATTGTTTGGGGGAGACACATTAATGTGAAATGACCCCGATCCATGCTGTGGATAGCTATCCATGAGAAAGAGGCCAATTCTCAAAACTTTTTTATTATCTCACAGTTGTCAGTGCTGAAAGTTGTCATAAATAAGCATGTTGAGATGATTATGTTGCGAAGAGCACAATGTATGCTTAAAGATGATTTTTAAATATTTTGAAAATTGTGTACTTTCTAATGACAGAATTAAAAAAGATTCAGATAGGGCTGTTTCTTGAGCCACCTAGTCTGAAGTGAAAAAGAAACTATATTTAAAGTGGCTGTAGGGCTCTGAAAGCTGAACGGAAAGAATTTCACTATAATTATTCATGACATGAGAATGAACTAACCAATACTTCTAAGCTAGTAGTTCACAAATTACGTGACTTTAAATATGTTTGTGTAGCTAATTTACTAAATGAACTATAAAGAGGCACAGAACGGCTACATCTGTATTGCTAAATATTTTCATGATTAAGTTGGCCAAGATTTTTTTTGGTGGGAGGGATGGAGAATAGTGGGGAGACCTTAACCACTAAGAGGTGAAAGGCCATCCGCCGTGGGGTCACCCCCTACTCGGGCGTATCCCAGAGAGCAGCAGACTTGCTGAGTCCGCGTGTGATGAGGCTGGCGGTGGGCAACACGCAAGGAGAAGACAGGGTATAAAATCCAATCTTGAAATTCCAGTCTGCTTTGGGTTCCCGGTCAGGTTCTCTGTCATTTGTTTGATTGGGTAAAACTTGGGGTTTGTTTCAGCTTAAGCAGAAGGCTCCTCATCATCTTTCTTGAGCTAATTCGAGGAGCCTTCAACAACGTCACCACTTAAAACTGAGAAGGCAATACACTGACATTCAGTACTGGCAGGCTAGTCTGTTACATAATAATAATATTGAAGGCATGGGTAGTGCTTGCGAGGCACTGTGCAAAGCACTTGACATGTAATGATCACAGCCATTTATTGTTATTAGCGTCTTAGAGACGAGGAAACGGAGGAACAGGTGCAGCAGCTTGCCAAAATCCCACCACTGGTAAATGTTGGAGCTAGGATTTGAACCCAGGCCATCTCACTCCAGAGCCTACACTCTTACACATGATGCTATGCCACTTACACAACTTAAATAACAAGATCTATGAGAGTATAAACTTTCCACGGGGCCTCCCCACTGTTCATAGCACCTCTTTTCCAGCACCCAGCATGGGAGGAACCACATTTGTGATCTATAATAATCTTGGAATCTGAGGTCACCATTCTAGGACAATTGCTTCAAAACTTCCCTGATGGCCGAATCCAACAGTGTATTGTAGTCCTCATCTTTGGATATTCATACTTTTATACCTGAATTCCATTTGTCACTCCTACAAGGTTGAAACTCTAGTTAACTCTTTGGCTAACGAAACACGCCTTTTCCTTCATTCTCCTCGCTCCTCAATGCTCGTTCCTCCCGAGTCTCCTTCATTGCTCTTGCATCCTCTCGTTAAGTGTCGAGGTTCCTTTTACCCGTGTCCCAGGCAGTCTCATCTATTGTCAAGGCTTTGCTGTCCACCTTTGCGCTTTCCACTTTATATTTCAAACGTTCCTCCTAAAGTTCCAAATCATTGTCCGGCTGTTGACCAGGGCTGTTGACCAGGGCTGTTGGACATCTCTACTCTCATCTCAAACTCGGGTCCCCACAGGAACTCAGTCCCTCCTCTTCATTGCTGAGCCTTGCTCCCAAAGCTCATACTTCTCGTACAGTCCTGGTTTCCTTTCATAACATCACTGTCTAACCAATCACATGATGAAGCCCTGGGCCCATCCTGAATGCTTATTCCTCCCAATCTTCCCTTACTGGTATTCCTAACACACACACTTATTGGATCGCCCAGTGCTTTCGATTTTACCTTCTAAATGTCTCTGTACCTTGTCTCCTTTTGCTATTTCCACCACGGTGATGAAAGCCTGCATCCTCTCTCATTTGTACTTTTGCAGCAACTGTTCATTGGCATCTCCCAGCTCAGCTTCATCCTCCAAGCCCCTTGAGCAGGCGAACCCACCCACTGTCTGCTTATAAACCATCTGCATCTCTGTTTGTCTTCAGGGACTGCACAGCCTGGCGTGTAAGTCAGTCTCTCCAGGACCAGACTCCTGGCTACATATCTAGTCTCCTTCTAGCCCCTTCTCCGGTCATGCCCGCCCCGTGAACTGGGATCCGGACCATCGCAGCTACAGTCTCTCACACCAGCTGCGAGCTCCTGAGTGGGAATACTTATCTTCCTTACTGATCTCCAGATATCTGAGTTCACTATACCTATACTGTTGGCTTTAGACATTTTTTAAAAATATGGTTCCAGGCATTGTAAGGCACTTCACAACAGTCGCTCACCCTTTCGGTAGCTCTGCAGGGTTGCGCGGCACTGCTGCCTCCATCTAATATCTAACAGGCGAGGAAGCAGACTCAGGCCGCTGAGGAGCCTGAAAGATCACTTATCGGGATGTAGGAAGTGGCTGAGGTAAAGGTTGAAGCCAGGTCAGGCCGACTGCAAACACCATGCTTTGGCTGAGACCAACCCTGAAAGCCTCACTGGTGACATCTAACACCAGGATCTCGCCTTCAAGGGAACAACCAAGAAGCAATGTCGTGGCTTTAGACTCTCTCGGGTGCAGCCCACAGGAGGCACCAGGCCGGTCACTTAGGCAGGTGGCACGTTCCATGTTTTCCATCCAACTTCTACCCCACCCCAGCGTCCCATGGATGGACAAGCACGCCTTCTCCGCCCTAACACCAACTCTTTCACTCTCCTTGACCCCCAAAATGATGGCCTTTGGGAAGGGAGTCTAATACTTTAAGCAGTCCATCCCCAAAGACGAGGAATGTCTAGAAATGAGCCCGAACCCTGCTTCTGACTCAACGGTCTAGAAGACAGAACGCTCAAAGCTGGCCCTTTCTTGAGAAGGGAGAGTCCAAGCTCTGTCCACCTGAGTCTGATTTCGTTAAGCAGTTGATAGCACCCCACACATTAGTCTCTCCTTTCTAATGTCCACACACACACACACTCAACTATAGCCAAGGGGAACGTTGCTTCAATAATTATCCATTATGTAAATATGTACCTTGTTTCTTTATTACTTTTGTAACGTGATCCCCAAAGTTTCGGCCTAAGAACCCTGAATCAAATTCTAATTCTGTCTCTGCCAACAGCTGCCTGTGTGGCTTTGTGCAAATCCATTTCCATTTTCACATCTTTTGAAGCCAACAGAGTCTCGTAGTCGATCTACAAGCCACCCCTGTGGGTGCTAACATTCAGAGACCATGCTTACTTTTCCAATGTCTTTCACTAGGTTAAGACTATTTATCCCAACTCAGGGGGAACTAACCTACATGATCATTTTCATAAATAGTTTTTTTTAAGATTTTATTTATTTATTTTTAGAGAGGGAAGGGAGGGAGAGAGAGAAAGAGAGAGAGAGAGAAACATCAATATGCGGTTGCTGGGGGCCACGGCCTGCAACCCAGGCATGTGCCCTGACTGGGAATCGAACCTGCGATGCTTTGGTTCACAGCCCTCGCTCAATCCACTGAGCGATGCCAGCCAGGACTTCATAAATAGTTTTTAACATGATAGTCATGATGATGGGGTTGGAACTTAATTCCAAAAATATTTTAGAAAAAAAAGGATCCATATCAATGCATTTAAGTACAATGCTAAACTATTCATGCCAGTCACATACATTCAGGGCAATGCCATCCAGACTGCCCCATAATAAAGGGACTATCTAAGATGACCCCATGTGCAATTGAAAATTGTCTCAGGGTCACACTTGCACAAGTGTGAGAATGGCTCTTAGCCCTATTGAAATGATTATTGGAATGCCATTGGATGCAGAAAGCAGCATAAACATGAAAATTCAGGGTGAGTACACAGGTAAGTGTCACTGGTAGAACTAAGTGACAAGGAAAACACCCGTTGTGTGTTGTCATAGCTGATACATGCGGACAGTAGGCGGTTGCTAGGCTGTCTGAAAGTTTTGTTTACGTCTGCTGAGCTGCTAACCGGGCACCGCAGAGAGGAGCAAACGATCTATGACATATTATTGCTGAATAAATGCCTGTTGGAGAAATACTATGTGGAAATACTATAAAAGGTAACATTAATCAAAAGTAAATCATCTTTAAGACTCGTAAGCCTCATTTTCCACCTCCAAGATGAAACGGGAATTTCAGAAGGATTATTGAAGAGGTCCGTTTTCCATCTTAGTGGTGTTCAGTCACAGGAAACATGCCCACCAAAGTCCCATCAGTGAGAGCACGCAACGGGAGAAGGATTTCTACACCAACATACTACTGATCACACAGGGCCCCCTGATCAAAAAAGGCAGTCAAGGGACATTGTTAAAGTAAGGAAACCCTGGTCTGGCACACCTTTGGCTTCCTATTTTTAAGGGAGACAGTTCTATAAGGTAACACTAGTCTTAGAGAAACCCCGTCTCTGGGAAAGCCCCAGAGAGGCGTAGGGGAGGGAGCTCTGAAGAGGTCCCGGCAAAGTGGGCATCCTCGGAGCTGCCTGCAACCGGCACAGTCCGCACGGAAAGGCCAGTTCACAGCCCGGGGCTGCGACGTCTCCTCCTGGCAGCCGACTCACCTTCCCTCCTGGAGGTGGCCCGGGCGGCAGGCAGGAGCAGCGAGAGGCAGAGGCAGCAGCTGAGCCAGAGCGCAGGCATGGCCGGGCCGGGCCGACGCGCCTTCCGCCGCTGCAGGGGTCGCTGCCCGGCGCCTGGCGGCTGGTGGTTCTCACTCTGCGCTCCGCAGTGCCTTCCTTTTCCTCGATCAGGTGGTTTTATCGACTCTTCTACCTGACTCAGTCCTGACAGGAAGAGAGCCTGCGTTTCAGGGTGTGACTCACCTGTGAATAAGGAGGACCCAGCCCTCGGGAGGCAGACAAACAGCACACACCGAGCTGTAAAAGCGCTCACCCCAGCCGCGGGCTCCCCCCTCGCGCACACCTGGCCCGGCCTTGGGTGTGGTGCGGGCGCTGCGGCCCAGGGATCCTTCTGGAGGACTGTGCCAGAGGCCTCCTTCTCTCCCGGGGTGGTCCAGGAGCACAGAGGGAGCTAGCAACCCGCCCCTTCCTCAAACTGGGAGGTCCAGTTTCAAGTGCGCAAACTCAGAAATAAATCGGCAGCCCCGATCAGCTGTGATCTAAAAGGCATGGAGGAGAACAGGGCAGTCAGAGAGGGACCCAGGGTCCTCTTCTTCCTCCGGCCTAGGCTCAGCCTCTTTCGGACACACAGCAGTCGGACCCCTGCCCACCCACTCTGCTGACACCTCATCCTTTCCCTCACCATCACAGGCCAGAACTAACGGTTCCTCTTCTGGGTCGCCATAACTTCCCGATCACCTGGGCTACTAACTCATGAAATCCCCTGTGGACAGGTGGGCCCCTTATGAAGGCCAGGTATCATTCTGTATCCCTAACAACAGGTACAGCTTCTAGCTCACAGTCGGTGCAAAACAGATGCTCTGTCGAATTGAATACATCTATATCCTAAGAGGATACAGATGTATTACTCCTTCTACATCTCAGGCCGTATATTTCTCTGGCCATTCTCTATGGACCCATCAGAACATGTTTGTTGACACCAGCTGTGAGTATCATCCAAGGCCACTGTGCTAGGTGACGTGAGTGAAACCTAGAAAACTGAGCATCTGGGCACATCCAGCATTGTCCCTTCATGTCCCTGTGTCCTCTGCTCCTTGTGTTTCCACCCATGTGCAGTGTCCCACTGCCCAGGAGCCCCGAAGAACAGAGGCTTCCAAAATGAATCTCAGATTTTCCAGGCTAAAATTTTATTTCAGTGCAGACTACTCTTGTTTACTGTATCTCAAACGGTGGAACAGATATTTGCATCTATCATCATGTTTGGATAGCTAGCACATACATCGTACCTACTATTTGTCGTCATTGTTGTAAGTCCTTTATCCGTGATGACCTTTAGTCTTCCAAACAATGTTATGAAATAGGTGTGCTATTAATTTCCCCTTTTTGCAGATGGTAAAACAGAGGCTTGGAAAGATCGAGTCGCATGCCCAGAGCCACATGTGGCAAAGCCAAGGTTCCAAACCAGGCAGTGTAGCTCCAGAGCCCATAAACCCTTCGTGAGGTCAGATTACAAAGCGCCAGGAAAGAGACAAATTGACAATTTTGAATGAATTCAATAGGCAGTCAATGGTTACTTGTCTGCATTACAACCCAAGCAGGTTGTGGACTATTGGCCCACGTCAATAAAGCCTAGTCACAATGGACTCTGAACAAAGATTTCTGATTTTCCTAACATGTTACCTCTGAAAGAATCTGCAGAGGCCACCTGGACCCGGGCTAGGAAATGGGCAGCAAGGCCCTGGGCACCAGGCCAGCCAGCAGCCTTTTATGAAAGAAGTACGTGCTGGTGTTTCTCGGTTCCTCCCTCTCTTCATTGCCTTATTCTGGGCCTCTTCATACATCTGAACACCTGTCTGGCTCAGGCTTGCAACCTTTGCTCTAGCTTAATCTCCTACTTTGCTCAGGGGCAATATCAACCCCCTTTGCCAATTTGGAAATTTTTCTCTAGGGCATTGCTGGGGTTAAGAGCACTCTCGTGGTCAGGAGTCAAGGCTCTGGAGCAGAGTCCCAGGGCCAAATCCTGGCTTCATCTCTCATTAAGCCAGGTCGCTTAGCTTCCTCTGGGCCTCAGTGTCTTCATCTGTAATATGGAGGCAATAATAGGACACTTACCTGGAAAAGCTGTTGGGAAAATTAAGTGAGTTAATGATCCATCTAGGGCTCGGAGTAGCACCAGGCATACAACATGCACTATGTCAATGAGCTATAATAATAATATTATCACTGAGCACCGTCTGTTTTTTTCTTGTTATAAGTACTAACAAATATCATAAGAGAAAGACAGAAGTTTTTCTGAACTTCTGAGGAACTGTTGGTTTAATCCAAGTTTATGTCCTAATTACCCACATTCGCCTGAAAGTTGTTAATTAGTTTGTATTTTTGCTACATATCTGGAAATGTTTTCACATTCCAATTTGCCTGAGAAATGGCTTAAAATGTGTGCCTTTAGAGCTTCATTTTCAATATGGCCCAGTGGGATCTTCTGCTCAGGGGAACTATAAAGGTCAGATGGATGTAATATATTCTCATGATTAACTTCAATTAACACATGCTTTTCAAAAAGGCAACAAAAAAATTGACTTGCTTTTCCATATGACCCAAATAAATCTTTGTTTTTCATATCCAGACAAAAGTCAACTTGATGTACATGTAGAAAAGGGTAAGATGATACATGTTATGTTATGTGTATTTTAACAACCATAAAAAAACGTGGAAGAAAACACAACTTGATAGCACTCACCAATAAGAAAGAGTAATTACTGGTACACACAGGACGTGGATGGTTTTGACAATGCTGGACGAAGCGAAAAGTGGCAGGCACAAACAAACAGATGCTGTAGGATTTCACTGGCATGAAATCCTGCAGGAGGTGAAGCTACCAGGAAAGAAACCGGTTTGGCGGTCAGCAGAGATCAGGGGCTGACGGCGGCGGGGCGTGGGGACAAGTTAAGGGGACGACAGAAACATTCGGAAGTAGGACGGTGGTCGAAAGTAATCAAGTTGTGTACTTCTTTTTTAAGATTTTATTTATTTATTTTTAGAGAGGGAAGGGAGAGAGATAGAGAGAGAGAGAGAGAGAGAGAAACATCAATGTGTGGTTGCTGGTGGTTATGGCCTGCAACCCAGGCATGTACCCTGGCTGGGAATCGAACCTGCGACACTTTGGTTCGTAGCCCGAGCTCAATCCACTGAGCTACGCCAGCCAGGGCTTCAAGTTGTGTACTTAAAGCAGTCCAGTCTGGTTGTGTGTAAGTTATACGTTAATTTACATACAATTAATTAATATTAAAAAAGAGGAAAAGCTCAAAAAAATCTACTTGATAATTAAGATAATCCATTCATTCAAATGTGCAAACTCAGACCCAGGACCACAGTGCCTGCATAGGCTGTGATATGCTCAGCCCAGCACAGGGTGAGTCCAACCTTGAACTTCTCAGGAACTCAACCTTGATGAGCTCTCAGAAGCTTCCGGCACAAAGGCCATCTCCGGCCTCCGGGCAGAAATGCCACCCAGGAATTGCAGGGGGACCCCTCCTTCTGGAAACCTGTCTGTGTCGGCAACTTACAAAATGTAAGAGTTGCTTTTCTGAAAATGTTTGCTTAGGGGCATGGATTTCAAACCTGTCTAAATGCTGTTCTAGGAAGTCGGCACTCGGATCCTCCTCTTATCTTCCTCCAGGTTGTCTCATTCATCTAGAGCGTGAGCTCTGGTGTCAGGGAGGGCCGATGTCCTAGGCAGGAGTCCTCCAGTCCTGGGAGACGGATGGGGCGTTTCCACTGGGTGGGGCAGGAAGGCCGAGGCCCTGGAAGTCCCCTCTGTCCATTGTTTCACTTGCAGCTCAGTCACCTCCCCGCCCCCACCCACCCTGAGACTTTCCTTTTTACAAGGCTGTGTACCTCGCCTCACAAAACTGTCACCTCTGCACCCCAACCTCCCCAATAAAATTGCAAGTGACATGTTGATCTGCACCTTGCGTTCCATCCACCTGGGTTTGCTTTTGGAAGGAATGTCTGGCATGTCACCCACTCTCAAACTCACTTGTGATAAAACCTGAAGCACCGGCTGGCTGTTCACAGGCCAGCAGCAGACCCGGTGCCCTGCCCTTACCCTCCCCAGATAGTGCTCATGACGTCAGCTTCATGTCATAAAAACCTTAAATGCAAACTAAAGCAATCAGGGGAAAAAAAAACAACAACTCCCCATGTTCCTAATTGTAAAGGAAAATGCCCATAAATGGAAAGGCAGCGTTTCCTGGATCGGCTGGGCGAATTCTCTGAGGTTGGCCCGACTCCAGCAACAGCCTTCTCTGAAGTGAGGGCCCAGCTCAAGTGGCGAGCTTCCATTTGCTGCAGAAATGTGTGTGTGGCGTTCGCCCGGCTGGTTCTCGGGGAGCTTGTAGAGGCCGGTCCCAAACTCAAGCAACGCCTTTGACTTTTGAAGGGGAGACAACCCTGTTTCTGCGGCGGGCTGGGGACCCACCAGGGCCCGGCCTCGGTGGGAAATCACAGCTCTGCACAAACAACAACTTCATTTGCATCTATTTTGGTGCAGTTATTACAGGCGGAAATAGGCACATCAAGTCTTTGCTTACCGATACTGCAGATGGGGGTGGTGGGAGAGGAGAGGGCACATGCTCAGAAAAAAAGACAAAACAAAACAAAACAAAACAAAACAAAACACAAGAGAATGAAAGTTTCCGAGAGCAGGAAGCTCAGTAGATTTAGGGGTGTGCCAGCTGTCATGTTCCTTTAGACTGGAATTCTGGCATCCACCCCTGTTTGAAATGTCCTGGGTTACGCACTGCCCGTGGGTCTCCGGGTACTCTAATACCTGGACCAGAGATACTCAGATTGGAGCGAGAGGCCACCAGATTTGGAGGAGCCCACCGCACTGAAGATTCTTCCCTGGGCTTCCCTGGATGGCGGGGGGCGGGGGGGGGGGGGGGGGGTCAGGGCTGCACACATGAGGAGGAGAGCTGGAAGTGAGAGGCGGCCACCCCTGGTTCAGCGCTCCCCAGCCCTGCCGTTCAGAAGGCAGAAAGATGTTTAGAAACATCGTGCGGGCAACGATGTTTCTAAACCTGCTCCTTCATTTCACGCTGGAACTTTCCACCTTTCATAATTCACTTAAGAAGTCTGAAAAACTCTACAGCATTTGGAGTCTATTCCTCTGCCTTAAGATAAGAGACTCTGAATGCATTTTAAACATCTAGTCATAATTTTGACAACCACAGTGCTGACAGGGCAGCTGTAGGGAATGTTCTGGACGTGCCCAGCTCAGTGCTGGGCAGCGCAGGAGTTTTGGAGTTTGTTCCTCAGCACCACCCTGGGAAGTAGCAGGTGCTGCTCTTATACTCATTTTGAGGTTACTCAGGCTTCCCCACAAATGCGTGTCAACACCTCTGTATAGAGTTATTACTGAACTCTGCTATAGAAAAGAATTAAGCCTCGCACTGGATACACACAGCCTTTTCCCATTAAAACAAACAAACAAACAAACAAAAATGAGTCGGGTCTTCAAATAAAATATGGAATTCTAAGTCTTTACATACTGTGTTCCACAGTGACTTCTCTCCTGCAATAAAAGTTTGGCTGTTAGGGATACATTTTCTTTTCACGTTACCTTTTTAAATTCTGCGGTGGACAGTGACTTCAGATTCTTATGCAACATCCTTCTACGTCATCCAATCGGGCCTTCGTGGTTTTCTCTGGGTCTGATATCTTAATCCAGGTAAGAGCATTCTGTTGAGTAATTTAATTCTTGGACTCCTTGGGATAACTGGGAATTATTTTTGGCCTAGAGCAAGGAGTCTGAGAGGCCCCCAAAGAGCTCCAGAATCTAGTAGCTGCCTCCCCGGTTTCAGTTTTTCTGGGGCCGGTTACACAGAAATCCCCCAACATTCCTGGGTGGTTCTTCTTCGGGAAGCCTGCAGATTGGATTAGACCTCGGTTAAAAGGCGTTAGACCACTGCAATTATGGAAGGAGCTATTAATACTCACAGGAAAATCAAGAGTCTCCTCACCAACCTCAATATTTGTCATAGTCTACTTGGATGTAGTAGCATTAACGAAGTGATTCAGACAACTTAAACCAAATGACACATTTCTTCACCTATCTTGCTGCTTTAGGGGACTGTATTTTAGGTGTGAATTATTTGGACAATTGTTTTGATGCCCTGCTCTTTATTGTACAAACACACCGCGGAGCAAGATTCCATCGCTATTGCTTCATCAAAGCTACTGACGCTTTTGCTCTTTTCTTACCCTCTTTTAATACAACCCTTGGAAGTAACGTAGAAACTCTCAGCAAAAGCAGAATATGGCTACTTGGTTTTCCAGAAGAATTGTTTATATGGAATTGAATATATTTTGTATGCTTCAGGTTATACTTAAAATGAATTACACCCATGCTAAAGATTCTACACACACACGCACACAGATATTTTACTTGAGCTCTAGGTAGAAAATGTCCTTTTGAGTAAAAATTATGGGCTTTTGTCTGGCTGGTTTTCTCTTTAGGTTTTAATCTTATATTCAATATTTTCTAAGAAGAGGGCAATACCATCATGGAGGATGTCAAGTACAACATAAGGAAGAGAGTCAACATCATTGTAATAACCATATACGGTGTTAGAGGGGTACAGGGCATATTGGGGTGATCCCTTCACAAGGTACATAAACGTCTAATCATTGGGCTGTACACCTGAAACTAATGTAATATGGTACATCAACTGTCATTGAAAAATAAAAAGTCTTTAAAGTATTATAGGGCAGGACACATACATACATAAAAACTTTGGGAGGAAATTAAACAAAAGGGGGTGAGGAGCAATTCCAAATATTCTGACCCTTCAGGGCCTGACAGAAAACCCATCTTACAGTAACTGTACCAATACAATCAACATTCTAATCTTTCCTGTTGAAAGTTTCTGAAGAATTATTAACTTTATGAATAAATGTATATTCATAAAATTGAACTCAATGAACTTCCTTCCAGAACCAGATCTTGTCTATCTAGTCAAGCTCAACACTGATGTTTCCCTCCACATCAAAGACAGAGACAAAAGGGCAATACACACACGAAACCACACCCATTCAGGCCCCCACGCCCTCACCCAGAACGAGGCTGCCGTCACCGGAGGATGTCTTTAGGATGTCTTGGGGGTGGGTGGTGTCTAGGACAGTAACCTTAAATGTTTAGGAAAACAGCTCAAAATATCCTAAAATTTATTGTTTAGCCTATTATAAAATTATCGTCTGTAAATTTAAGCAACTCTCTTTTAAAAATACCTATATTTTCTAAGAGCTTTTGATCTGCTATAAACATAAACTTTATTATATTAAAACAGCCTCTTAATTGTCCTTGGTTCTCGAACTTTAGGATTTGCTAAACAAGAGTATATTTCACCATTTTCCAATACTTTATGACTTTGCAAGCTTTATCTATATGTCCCTTCGCCTTTCTGGCTGAGAAACCCCATTTTTAGACCCATCTAATAGCCTGCCCTGGTGCTGATTCTGGTTGCTCTTCTTAGAATGTTTCTAAGCTTTCTTATGAATGTCCTGACAAAGAGACTAGACTGCGAAAGATTCTTTCATTTGAATGTGCTCAGCCTACAGTCATTTTCCTCACATCCTTAAGGGGAAATTTAGATAAGGTATCATTTCCATCACGTTAATATTTAAACTGAGATACAGAATGGTGAGATTGGGCCTGACTGGAAGGAAAACAATTCTAAAACTCAAATTCTCTTATTTTATTAAAATAATTGGATATATCACCAAAGCTATAAATTCCTACAACTGAGAGACTAAAATAAATCTGAAAGAACGACATACTTCGACCTGAGATGTTGCGTATGAAAGTGTTTTTTAACATTTTATAAGTGGTTTATTATTCTCTTCAGAAACTCTTTTATTAAGACCTAAGGTTTAAGATCATTTTCATCCTTTCAGTTTTAAATGTGCTTTTGAAAACTACTTTCCTGCATACAGACCTTGGAGACGACGAAGGGAAGAGCCCTGCCGTTAGCACCAACGGTGTTGGGTGTTGATGGAGGAGAGGGAGGGTGTCTGTGTCCTCCGTGTCTCTCTGCACCCATACTCTCAGTCTCGTCTCAGAGAAAGTACCCCCCAACCCTGACATTTCATAAATTAAAGGTCACTTAATCAAACCTTCGCTGCCCCCTGGAAGGCCCACACTCACCAATCTAGGTAATTTTAAAAAGCAATTGTAGTTTTATCCATATCTTTTTACTGGTGGAAAGGAACCTTTATAGAAACAGGTGTCAACTCTTTTTAGGCTTTGCAAGTTTTGAGAGTCATAAACTTCTTTTTAATGTTTCCATCAGCTAGGATGCATTTAGCTGCAAGTAACAGAAGTCCCAGCTCAAAGCGGTTTTTACAATAAGCAAACCAACAGGCTCACATAGTGGAAAATCCAGGGGTTGGGTGGGACATGGGGTTACATCATCCTGTGGTCCAATGATACCATCAAGGGTGCAAGTTTCATCCCTTCCATCACTCAGAGAACACTTCGAGTGAAGGCTGGCTGCTCTCTATAGACTGGTGGCCAGTTAAATACAGTTAGGGTTATATGCTTTCTTATTCACGTAGGCAGGAAGAGATCAAACCCCTCTCACCCAAACTTCAAACAACAATCTTTCCTCTTTATGGGGCCAACTTAGATCACATGCCTGTCTCTGAACCAGTAACTATGCCAGGAAAATGCTTTAAGCTGATTGGTTTATGCCTCAATACTATAATCACTGGCAAGAGTTTCGGGAGAACTGTGATTGGCTTAGGCCAGAGGTCAGCAGACAAGGCTGTGGGCCTAATCCCACCCACCTGCTGCCTCGGTAAAGTCTTTGTAGAACACAGTCACACCCCACGCACTCTCCATGGCTGCTTCTGTGCAACAACGGCAGGGTTTAGTCGTTGCTAACAGAGACCATAGGGCCCAGAAATCCTCAAATAGTTACTGTCTGGACATTTACAGAAAAGGTTCACCAACCCCTGGTTTGGGTCAGCGTGGGTCTACTTTGGAGCTGAGTTCAGTCCCCTAATTGTGGTGCCCTGCACAGTGAGAGAAAGTTGGACTCGGTGGTGGGGTCCATGGAAGTCCTCCACATCCCAACCTAAGTGAGGTTTTTTCTCTTGTTTTTTTTTCCCCCAAGTAGCGCTGAAAATAGACGAATGCACCAGCCTCAGAATGAAAGCCTGAGTTTTTGAAGTCCCTCGACTTCTCTCTCCCAGATTCACTGATAGCAGTTTCTTACACTGATGTGTGTTCCACCCTTGGCTGTAAGGTTCTTTGTTTTTTGTTTGCTTGTTTTTTTATCTTTTTGTTTTCTGCATTGTCTTCAAGTTAGCTGTCAATTTCATGGAACCAGACTACTCAAACGTTCTTCCAGATCTCCAACCCACCAGGTGCGTTACTCAGAATTCCCCAGAGACCTGCCACAGTCATAGAAGAAATCTCCCACAAACCAGGGCTTCGCCAGCCTGGTCAGTCACAGGAAGAACCACTCCTGCCCACGTCTGCGTCATGCTTTTCTAGGTCAGCGATTTCCTGCCCAAACAGCCGTCTGGCCTCTCTTTTTCCATAGCTTTTCTTGTTTATGTCTATTGTGACAGGTGCAGTCCTTGTCCACTGTAGAAACATTAGAAAACACAGATAACCAAAGAGGGAAAAAGAAAGAAAACATGTCACCATCCCACACCCCAGGGCACTTTCAAAACAGGCTGCGGCGTGTTCCCGAGGTGCGGTCTTCCCTCCAAGTGAGCTCAGCGGGCTTTGGCTTTTCCAGCCGGAAGTCATAATGGAACAGTTTATTTTGTAGCCCCCTGTATTTATGACGTTACCAAATGGGTCTCTTCTTGGACTACGCTTCCTAAGCGTCTTTAGCAAGTTGTGAGCTTTTTGACCATTTTTGGAAAAGGGCAGAGTTGGAGAAGTTGCTTTCTCCAGTTGCTTTCTCGGTGCCTCACGTACATCCTTTGCAAACATGAAAGAGAACCTGCTTCTCTCCATTTGGACTGGTATGTACCAATTCGCCTTATTTTGTAAATAGAAGGGAGCCACCTCTCTGAAGTACAGGGTTGGGAAGCTCTGCTCAGCCTCACAAATCCTCATTTAGGCACACCTGTGGGTTTGCTCATGCTCATTATAGAAACCACTTAAAACTGCTCCAAGGTTGGGCTGTTTCCAAGACATCAGATGGGTATGACTTAAGTTTAGGGCTAGAATGGACTACAGGATGGGATTCAGTGTCATTCCAAGTGCCTGTGGGGATCTGAGTGTGGGATTGGGACCAATGAACATCGTGATCAGGATGCAAGTGGGACTTTGGAGAAGGGTGCTTCCCCGCCCTGCTCGCAGCACCCACCCACCACCATTGTTGCTCTGCAGAGTGCACACAGGATCCAGCTGAGGCCATGGGCCCAAAGAACTCTGGCCATTCATGTCATGAGGATAATTCCTGCCGAAGAGAGCAGGAGCTCCCACAGGCCTGGAAGAGGGGTGGGTGGGGGAGGAAAGCACGCACATGTTATAAGAACACTGACTGTGGGCCCAGGCTGCCCGGGTTTGTATGCCAGCCCCACTGCGATGGACAGACTGATCTTGGCTCCGGAAACTCCCTCGACCTGGTTTTCTTCAAGGATAAAATAATGACCTAGTAACACTCACCTGCTTCATAGTATTGGCTGCTGTGAAGGTAAAAGGCAATAAATGAGCTTAAACCTTAGCACAGTATCCTATGTAAGCCCGGACTCTTATTTCTATGAGGGGAAAGTGTCTAGAATGGGACAGCTGGGAGTTCTGGGACATACTTCTCTTCACAGAATTGCCTGCCTGCGTGGTCCGTAGTGACAAGGTTCTGATGACCCAGTGCTCCCGATTCATGATCAGGCTTTCTGCATCAGACTGCCACTGACAGCAGTAGGGTGTGCTTTTCAGCCAAATAAATTTTATTTATTTATTTATTTATCCTCATCCGAGGACAATTTTTCATTGCTTTTAGAGAGAAAGGGAGAGAGGAAAGGAGAGAGAGAAATATTGACACTCGAGAGAAGCATCGATTGGTTGCTGCCCATAAGCACTGGACCAGGGATCGAACCCACACCCCAAGCATGTGCCAAGACCAGGAATCGAACCCACAACCTTCCAGTTACTGGATGATGCTCCAATCAAGGCACACAGTCCAGGCAGGGCTCAAGAAAATTTTTTAAAAATAGATTTTAGTTTTTAGGAAAACTATAGATTTAGAGAAAAACTGAGTTGATAGTAAAGAGAATTCCAACATACCCACATGCACTTTCCCCTTGACACTTTCCATCAGAATGATACACTTGTTATAATTAATGAACCAATGTCGATACATTATTATAAACTATCATTTCAACTTTATCCAGACTCCCTTAGTTTTTTATCGAATGTCCCTTTCCTGTCCCAAGGTCGCAGCCAGGCTACCACACTATTCATTTGTCACGGTTCCCTAGGCTCCTCTGGACTGGCGCTTTCTCAGACTGTTCACGTTTCTGATGACCTCGACAGCTTTGAGGAGTCCTGGGCACTGTTTGGTAGAATGTCCCTTGGGTGGGCTTTGTCTGGTACTTTTCTCATCATTAGATGAGGGGTTTGGGGCAGAAGACCATGAAGGTAAGTGCCATTTTCATTTCATCATGTGAAAAGAATGTGATTATCAATATAACGTATTGCTGTTGATGTTGACCTTGACCACCTGGCTGAGGTTGTCTTTGCCGGGTTTCTCCACTGTGGGGTTATCCTTCCCTTCCCCCTTTCCACATCGGACCCTTTGGGAGGAAGTCACTGCACACGGCCCGCAGTTTAGGAGTAGGGAGTTGCCCCCTCCCTCCTTGACAGCAGGGTATCTGTGTAAGTGATTTAGAATTCTTCTGTGTGGGAGAGTTGTCTTTTCTCCTCAAGTAAGTTAGGCTCTTTTTGTCTAATCTTTGCTTGAATGAATTATTTCATCTTTACCAACCACCAGTGAAAAATAGTCTACAGCCAACTTCCCCCAAACTGATGTCCTCAACATGCACCCCTTTCTGTAATATGAAGAAGCATTAATACTTGGGAGCGTTCCTAAGCCGGGCATGGGGGGATTATAACAAAAACAAGATTTCTCAAACATGAGTTAACAAATGCCAGCAATGGATTTAGCAGCTCCTTGTTAACCCTTATATGGAAAGGCCTGAAAATGAATAAGGAATTTAAAATAAAACAAGTGGGATAGTCCAAACCCATATGAATGAAAAGCTGTGAGCCAAGTGGAAAAGAATCCACTTGGCAAGTTCAGACTGGCTCCCACAGCGTGTTCTGAAAATGTGCTGTCGGTGTCCAGGCCACTCGGTTCCTTTTGCAGCCGTAACCCTGCCCCTCCTCAGGGAGGAAGCCGTCTCCCTGCCTCTCCTGAAACTCACACCTGTAGAGTGCTCTAGCACTGACACGCTCTTAAGGCTCACACACACACGCACACACACACACATCCCCCACACAACTTGAGACTACATCCCAGGTCTTAGAATTGGAGTAATTACAATTAGAATAACTGGCTGGGTAGCTGAAAATACACCTGGGTGTTTCCTTAGGAAGACTTCTTGTAAAGCTAAGAAGTACCGTATTTTTAGGACTATAAGACACACCTAGGTTTTAGAGGAGGAAAATAGGGAAAAAAATTTTGAAGCAAAAAATGTGGTCAAATATTTAATAACCTGTGACTCTGCTCCACCCTGCCCGCCCCACCCACAGCGAGCCAGGTAAGCTACATTCGGACTATAAGACACACCCCCATTTTCCTCCCAAATTTGGGGTGTGTGAAGTTTTATAGTCTGAACAATACGATATACATTTGGGGTTCTTCATGTGAAAGAAAATGGGGGCTGGATCTTGTTGGCTCACCCTATCAGGTTTCTACATTTTGTCTCATCGGCTCAAACTTTAGTGACCATTGTCTTCATTTTGTCGGGATTGTTTTTTCTCTGAAAGCCATTCAAAATTTGTTTGCAAAGCATCGATAACAGAAGTAGGTGAGTGTTTGGTCACTTCTTCAAAGTTTACCACAAGACAGAGAGACCTTTCGTGTGTTCAGCGGGTCCCCTTCGCTCACCTTCAGGTGGCGTGCAGCCCGGTCGCCCGGGCCACCGTGGTTCTGAGCTGTTCCTTTGGAGACCCACCCACTGCACGGTACACGGAAGCCTCGGCTTCCCTGTGGTGACCTGCTGTCTGTCCCTGCTCTGGGCTTTCACAAGCCCCTGAGGACCTGCTCTGGCGTCTCAGGTAGCTGCAATGAGCAGATGGAAAAAAGCCTCTGACCAGCTCCCATGCGTCCTCGCTGAAGATTTCTTAAAAGGAATGACTCCAGCCGGCTCAGCGTCTCCTCAGTCTCCCCTTCCTACAAACAGAACACACGGAGAATCCCGGATTAAACGGCAAGTCCAGGACACACGCCGTTGGGGTCGGATATGGTTTCTGGCTCATTCAACCCCTGCTAACAATTTGTTTCTACAGTTGGGCACTTCACTCTCCAAACTGAAGTTTTCGTGCCTTCACTTAACAAATTAGGGGTCCTCTCTGTGTCCCCCACATGGTCTAAAGCATGATTGCTATCATCTTTCGGGAATATTTGGGATCTTGTTCGTTCTTAACCATTATTTTTACCCTCCACCATTACAGTTGATAGAGACAGTAGAAGCTGAATTTTTGTGCACCCTCACTTCAGAATTTGGGATAGTTCTTTCCATTTTTTTTTTCAGTGAGATTATTGATATGAGTATATATTCTTGAGATAGTTTTCTTTTCAATTAACTCAGTTGCTGAAAAACATCCAGTCAAGTTAAGGGTTCTGATCAAGACTTTCCAGGTAAATGGTTTACAGACTCTTCGCCTGGAGAGGCACATTGAGAAGGTCGATTTGCAGGACGCTCCTGGCAACCACAAAGGGAAATGCGGTAATCCAATATTTGGTTAGGGCAAATCAAGGATGCCATTGTGAACCACTGGCTTTACAGAAATGACTCAAGTGCACTTCATCCTCCCTGATGTGTACGCTTGCTAACGTTTGCATGGAATTCGAACCCATCCCTTCCCATCGTGAAATCTCCCCGAGTGCCCCAGTCATATGTCTGTGCGCAGGATGCAGGGAGCCGCGGCCTCGGCGAGTCATGATGGCTCATTCCTGACTTACGTACGGGCCGCCCGCGGACGAGGATCTCGTTGGGCTTCGTTTGAGAACTAAAACGTGGGACAATTTACGAAGGTGACTTCAACAGGCACAGAGCTGCAGGAGAGAACTGTGACTGCTTAACCGGCTAAAAGATCAGGCAAAACACACCCCACTCAGCTGCTCGCTGCTGCGGTCACGTGTCAGTCTTACCATTCTCGGTGACAGTGCCCCGTGTGAGGTCCTCGGGGGTCTCACCCCCACTTTTGTCAAGGACAGCGTCCTACCCTCTGAAGGAGGATTCTTCACCCACTCTCCGGCGTCACCGCCTTTTCTTTCTCTTCTCAGTTTTCCCATCTTAAAAATAAGGGCCACCCCTTGAGCCCACGTTGCTCCTTAGCTTCTGCCCTGGTTTTCTGCTGCCTTCTAGCCTTCTCTCCCTGATGAGCAACGGAAGAGTTGCCAATAGTTGTGTTCCCTGGTTACTTTCCTCTCGGTCTCTCTCAAAACTGCGTGGTTCGATTTCAAGAAACGCTGCCAACTCCTGCCATCAACCTTCGTCTCTACCACCTCCTTGAAACCGCCCCCACCAAGGCCGTCAGGAACCCAGTCCTCAGCCTCGTCTGCTGGGGTCTGTCAGCATCATCGAACACCAGGGATCGTTCCTTTCTCTGGAAAACACTTTTTTGTTGGTTTGTTTCCAGGACGTTGTGTGCTCATGTGATTTTTCTCCTACCTTACAGTCAACCGTTCTTGGCCGGCTCACCCCTCTGACCTCACAGAAGGGCACTCTTGGTGTCAAAGAAGCCGTCCAAGGCTCAGACCTTGGGCCTTACCTCCTGTCTGTCTGTACTCACTCCCACAGTTTCCTCAGAGTGTCTTGCAGCTGTAAGCATATCTATCTGCGGAGAACTTTTAGATTTATATCTTTGGTCTGCTTGCACGGCTCCCCTGAGCTCTTAAGATCATATTCAACTGCCTAGTTGGAATCTCCATTTGGGTGGGTAATCCATTTCCACAGTGTAATACATACAAAGCCGAGCCCCCCGATATTCTGCCCCCTCCGCCTTCTCTGCCTCAGTCTTCTCACGCTTTGGGGCCTTCAGTCCAAGCACTTGACTCCTCCCTCTCCCAGCGAACCTTGCCATCTCATGCTGCTCTCAGGTCATCATCAGAATAGGATCGCTTCTCATCAGCCCCACTGTCATTGCCTTAAACTAAGCCCCCCTCATCTTTGGCGTGGATGATGGCAATCGATTTCCGGTTTCAGCCCTCTGCTTTTGCCCTTGGCCCACTTTGGTCTGCCTTAACACAGGCACCAGACACCTGGTATAGCCTCATTCAGATTTCACCATGCTTCCTTACAAAACCTTCCGATGGCATTACATCCCACTCTGCGTAAAACCCGAAGTCCCTGTAAGAGCCTCCATACCTTGCACTGTGTGGGACCTCCAATCCTTGTTTCCCTCTCTGTTCCCCTTTCCACTCACCCCAGCCACGTGCCCGCTTGCATATTGGGAGTTTGCTGTCCACGTGGTTCAGGTCTCTACTTGAATGCCGCCTTCCCAGTGAGGTCTTTCTGGACCATTTGGTAGAAACACTGCAAGCTCCACCCCACGCCCCAAACACGATGTATCCCCTTCCCTGCTTTATTTCTCTCTGTAGAACTTTCTGCCCTGCTAGACGCTAGTGAGCTACTTGGAGATGTTATGATGTGCGGGGGGGCGGGGGGGGCGGGGCGCGGGCTGAGATACAGGTAGGGGCTGGTGTCCATCCACCTGAGTTCCAGGCCTGCCTGCGTCACTTTCCAGGGAGTCAAAATAGACTCTCTCTGTCCTTTATTTTTCCCATCCATTAAATGGGAATAAGAATAATAGTACTCACCCCATCAGGTTGTAGGCTTAACATTAAGTTCTTAGAACAGCACCTGGAACATAGTGCATGCCACGTAATTAGCTTACACGTTTCATCCACCTCTGGTTTGTTATGCCTCCTCCACTGATAGGCAAGTGGTATCAGGACAGGGCTTTGTCTGTCGTGTACACCACTCTGTCCCCACCACACAGGCCGGGGCCTCGCACAGAGCTTCTCAGTATACAGTCATAGAAGGGCAGCTCATCACATGTTCTCCTCTCAAGGGCCAGAAAGAAACACTTGCTAGAAATCTGCGTACCATAATGATGTGCACAGGAACACAAGTTTGAGTCCACCTCATGCTGACGTCGGCACGGGCCGAGATGCGTGGGTGTTCATCAGGCACAGCCGGCGAGTCTCTCTCCCGGTTACAGAGTAGACTCTGTAGACTCTCTCTCCAAAAGTCACAGAGTAGACTCAGCCTGCCAGGCGGGCATGCACTGGCTGTATTGCTAGACCACTGACCATCAAAAGTCACTTTCCTGTAATGCAAGGGAACTCACCGAGGTGTGCCACTTCTGCATGAAAGCTTCTGTCAGTGTTTTCTGACTAGAATATTCTTTGTAGTGCACCCAAAGAGAGCGATATCCCCAGGGTCCTCTGGGGTCCCCAGTGAAATGGGATCCCCAAATAAAAGACACTATTATCATGCAGGACCATCCGACAGGCTCTGGAAAAATAGACTCAGAAGGGTAAGCTGAAGAGTTCAGATCCTTTAACTCATTGAAACAGCCTCATTTCTGTTATCGTTGCCATTCTGTTTTAATAAAAATACACCCATCACCAAGGCCTGGCTGAAAGGTCAGGGTCTAGGCTCTTCCCACCATGAGTTCATGGGCGAAGCATGGGGTGTGCTTCGAGCAGGCGGGGGCCTGAGAGCAGCTCCAAGCAGCCCCAGCACTGGGCTGTCTCTGGCACTCAGTTTCCTGAGGATAGAGGTGGATGGAAGTCTATATTAAGACGTGATCTTTAAGAAGTCATTCTGGCCTCTTTCCTGTCTGAGATAAACAGATGAACGGAGAAGCCAGCGAAGGCTCTGCCCAGCCCAGCCCTGCCCAGTGGCCCCTGTGAATGCGCACCTTGGGGCGCCCTTTCTTCCTCGGGCAGAAGTCTGATTCTGCAGCCTCCGGGCACACTCCGCAGACCGGGCACTCCCCGGGAGCCGCACCCACGTCGTCATGCCGTGAGCACAGCAAACAGGTTCTCCTGGCCAGACGGCCGCTGAGGTGTCTGCAGCACAAAGGAAGTACAGTCACGCACACGCCCAATGACACGGTGACATAAAGGCAGCAAGGGCTCTGCCCTCCCTGGCTCGAAATAAATACCGTATCGGCACTGCTGCTGGGTCTCCCTCGTGGGGGTGATGGAGCTCACGGGCCCCTTCCCAGCCCTGTACTTTGCATTTGTGATTTCATACACTGTTTTAAAAGAAGGCCCCCGATCAGACAAGCTTCGGGCCCTACAGTAACTTCGTTTACCTGGCTACACGAAATTCTGCGTGGTTTCACATACTTACCCATTCACGTGAACAGCTCCCTAGGGTTGTGCCCGCCCCATTTCCAGGGGACGCAGGCAAAGCTGACTTAGTTGAGGGCACGCTGCTAACTCGTCCGTGAATATGGCCACTCGGTAGGGCCCGAGGTTTCCTTTGAACTTCTTTTGATGCCTTTCAGTGTATTCGCTGGTTATACTGGTTTCAAGTGCATTGCCCACATGAAATGACTGGGCTCGCTTTCATTTTACGCTTGAGGAACCACTCAGGACGAGCCCGCTGGATTCACAGCCTTAAATGGGAACGATGAATCATAAAAAGGCCAGTCTACCCCATGGTCTTTCGGTCTGTCCACAGCTAGTGGACAGAAATGATTATTTAAAAGATCTTGTGGAAAGTGGAGAATCAATTGGCAATGAAAATCCCAACATTAAAAGATCTTAAAAATAGATGTGTCAGTCTCCACCTACTTTTTGTGAAGGCTTTTGTACTCCTGGGAGGAATGTCTTCATTACGGAACCAATTGGGTGTGTATGAAATACTTAGAGTTTCTTTGTAGTTTTAAGAAGTGCAGAGAAGAATTAATATTGATTGCAGCTACTACTGTAATTAGCACGGGCACTCTCTGAACTCCTTCCCTTCCCAGTTCCAAGAAGTTACAGCCTGTTTCCTAGCAAGTGTGGAGAAAGGTGAAGATGCTGCCTGGTTAAGTCCAATGTGCAGACACAGAGGATATACCAGCAGTGAAGACGGACACGAGGGGGAGAATGGTTAAGGACTGTCCATAGCACTCTCTGATGCTCGAGACAGCATCAGAACCCCCTGTAGGAGGCTTGTTACCATGGAGATTATACACCCCCAACCCCTGAATTTCTGACTCCATAGGTCTGGGGTGGGGCTGAGAATGTGCCTGTCTAAGAAACTGCCTGGTGAGGCAGGTGTTGCTGATCTGGGGCCTCGACTTGGAGCACCACTGCTCTAGGGGATACTCTAGGAGAGAGTCCACAATCCTAGGTGAATACAAACTCCAGTTTACTGCATACTCAGCTCTCACAAGGCTCCATGCAAGAGCACGATAAAGCCCGCAGCGGTTTTTGCCAGCCCTTCTTAGAATCTAAGGAGACACCAAGTGGTTTGGTAACTTCCTTTTTTGATCTCAATATGATCTTCCCGGTTGGGGCCAGGATGAATGACCAGGCACTCCTTTCAAGCCTCCGTGAAGCAGGGAGAGTGTGAAATAACCAAATAATTTGCCGTGTTCTCGTAGGTCTTGTGAGATGATGACTTCACACCTGCAAGAGTAGCCAAGCATGATCAATCAAAAGCTGGAGGCTGGAAAATGAGCACATAGAGCACAGGTGTTCTCCCTGGGAGGAGAGACCACAGGGCCAGGGTCGCAGGGCACCTTCCACGTGCAGGGAGCAGTGGATGGGAGGGAAACCCAGCTACTCTGTTCACATCCCGGAAGTCTCCGTCCGCGCATTTTCATATCTGCCTGGGTCAACGTCCCCAAGCCCATTCCCAGGTCTATTCTCTGCAACACAGCCGAAAACATATCCTGTCAGACAAGTAGGGCTTGTTCTCTCTCCAAAGACTTACCAAAGAGAACAGTCCTGAGCATTCATTTATTACATATATAAATGAATGCATATTATATATAAATACATGTTATGTTGATATTTTTAGAAATATATAATATAAAATATATGTAAAATGTAAAGTATTATTATAGATTATATATTTCACAGCATATATTTTATATAATCTATAAATATAAAATATACATATTACACCCCTACGCATCTGTGTACCAATATTCTTACTTTATAGAGATACATGCTCTTCCAGTTTTGCTTGTGCTATTTTTATGTTTTGTTTTGTTTTTTGTCTGTTTAAATAAATTCCTTAGAGCAAGACTAATGGCCTTTGCCGCATCGTAAGACCCACGAGCACCAGTGCTGCCCAGGCTGGCCTCATGAGCAGTGGGTGCCCCAGAAACGTCCGTCCGGGCTGCATGGAAAGGCAGGGTCAGCCCTGGCTGGCGTAGCTCAGTGGATTGAGCATGGGCTGTGAACCAGTGTCGCAGGTTCGATTCCCAGTCGGGGTACATGACTGGGTTGCAGGCTATGACCCCCAGCAACTGCACATTGATGTTTCTCTCTCTCTCTCTTTCTCCCTCCCTTCCTCTCTAAAAAATAAATAAATCTTAAAAAAAAAAAAAGGCAGGATTATCGATGGCAGAGAACAGGCCGCAGAGCCAAGAGCCAGTCGGCCTGATGAACAATTGGTTTAAAAGCCATTTTGAGAGTGTTTGCATACATCTGATAGTCTGCTTTTATTGCCACTTTTGGTTATTGACATTTTGAGAACAAAACCTAATTTTTCTCCTTGGAGAAGCGGCTAATTTTAGGTCTAGGGCAGAGAAAGTCTTGATGTGCCAAAAGTAAGACAGTGTTCAAAGAGGTGGGACATATCAAAAGGTCACAGGGGTCAGCTTTAAGGTATTTGAAGGTTTTTCTCACTGGCCAGACAAGGGACACGTGAGAATCAAGATACACAGACGGATGCTTTCAGAGGGGCGGCGTTGGGGGAGCTGGGTAAGAAAGGGGAAGGGATTAAAGGGAAAAAATCATGAACACACACAACAGCATGGTGATGACCAGAGGGAAAGGGGGTTCAGGGAGGTAGAAGAGGGCAAAGGGGGGACAAATGGTGACGGAAGGAGGCTTGACTTTTGGTGGTGAACACACAGTACAATACACAGATGATGTGTCACAGAATTGTACAGTTGAAACAGACAAGTTTATTAACTAATGTCACCCCAATAAATTCAATTAAAAATTTTGAAAAGTAAAACAAGAATTAAAATAAATATCAAGAACGCTTTGTACTATAAATAGTACAAAGCCTGTTTTGTACTATTCCTGCAATTTTTCTGTAAGTGTGAAAATATGCAATGATAGAAAGTGTTAATGTAATCTTTGTTGTAAGTAAATCTCCCACTTCTAATTTAACTCATTAAATTAAAAAGGAACCCATGACTCTACAATGACATAAATGATATAAACATACATATGAAATGGGGGAGAAGGAAAAGCTCTCCCTCACAGTAGAATGCCGATTATTCAATGCGGGAAGAAGGGTGGAAGTAGGAAACGTCGGTTTGGAGGCCATCAACAGCGGATCCCGGAACTAGTGGGCAAGAGTACAAGGAGTGACGGGACATGTGCATAGTCTCAAACCAGCTCCCCATAAGATGCTCATTAATTACAAAGGATAGCAGTAACTGTACGATGGAGAAAGCTAGAAGACAGCACCCCGATCAAACGTCAGAGTTAACATTTGCCAGGAATGACTCACGTGCCTCCTGATTTAATGTACTGAAAAAAATTTAGCATCATTTCTATGATTTCCTTGCCAAAAGTACATAACCTGAATCCAACTGAGAGAAAATATTGGATGAACCAAATCAAAGAACATACTACAAAATTGTCTGTATTTTTCAAAAATGTCAACATGAAATACAAAGGCTCAGGAATGGTTCCAGATTAAAGGAAAAAGACATGATGACTGAACAGGACTCATGAGTTCAGATTCTCTTTTTCTTTCTTTTTTTTTTAAGATTTTATTTATTTATTTTTAGAGAGGGAAGGGAGGGGGGGAGAGAGAGAGAGAGAAACATCAATGTGTGGTTGCTGGAGGTCATGGCCCACAACCCAGGCTTGTGCCCTGACTGGGAATCGAACCCGAGACACTTTGGTTCACAGCCCAAGTTCAATCCACTGAGCTACACCAGCCAGGGCCCAGATTCTCTTTTTCTATAAAGGACATTATTGAAATAAATGGTGTATTAGTTGTCTATGGCTGTGTAACAACAAATTACCCTAAATTTAGTGGCTTAAAATAGCACAACTTTGTTATCTTATATTCTTTTAGTGAGAAGTCTGATTGGGGTCTCCCAGGGCTAAAACCAAGGGGTCGGCAGGGTTTGTTCCCCACTGGAGGCTCTAGGAGCGGATCCATTCATGCTTTTTCTAACTCCCGGAGGCTGCCTGTGCCTGCTCCTTGGCTCCCGACACCGCCTTCTCACTTCATTTCTACTTCCCTTCCCGCCTCGCTCTTCCAACGATAAGAATCCCTGTGATTATCCCGGCCCACAAGATAGCCAGAATAATCTCTCTATTTTAAGATCAGTTTAAATTCCTCTTTGCCGTATAATTTAACCCATTCACAGGTTGCGGGGATTAGTATGTGGGTCTCTTTGGGGGCCCCTTATTCGGCCCACCACACACGGTGCAACCCGAATAAAGGCTGTAGATTAGACAATGGCGGTGTAACGATGGCAATTTCCTGATTTGGACACCTGTCCTGCCGTCGTCTAAGAAAGTTCCCTGTCTTTAGGAAATAAACAACGAAGTATTTATAGGTAAAGGGGCAGCGTGCCTGCAGCTTAAGACAGTCTCTCTCCGTCTCCCCCTCCCTCCTTCTCTCCACGGGGAGCAAGAGGGAGCCCAGCGGAACAGCAAAGGTAGTAAAATATTCACATTGAGGGAATCCGGGTTAACAGTGTCAAAGCCTGTTTTGTACTATTCCTGCAATTTTTCTGTAAGTGTGAAAATATGCAATGATAAAAAGTGTTAATGTAATCTTTGTTGTAAGTAAATCTCCCACTTTTAATGAATACTTAAATTTGTCACATATTATTAGGGATGACATGTTCATTTTGATGGCTCTTTAAAAATCTCTTCTGAAGCTTTAAGAACATTTCAGCAATTTGCTTAATGACATTATTTGCAATTTACTGTGAATATGTTATACATTGGCAAGTCTTACGCGTATTAGAGTGAAATCAATTATTTCAGACTCCACCCTCCTATTGTCCTGAAGCTTGGGCATTAATGTTGAGTATTCTGTTTCTGTTTTAAAATTCAGGATTACTTTTTTTTAAAGATTTTATTTATTTATTTTTAGAGAGGGAAGGGAGAGAGAGAAGCATCAATGGGCAGTTGCTGGGGGCCATGGCCTGCAACCTAGGCATGTGCCCTGACTGGGAATCGAACCTGTGATGCCTGGTTCGCAGCCCGAGCTCAATCCACTGAGCTACGCCAGCCAGGGCTAAAATTCAGGATTACTTTTAAATTGGGGGTCTTGGAAAAGGTGTTTAAAAGCAGGCAAAAGACTGTAGTTAAGAGAATTCTAGCAATATTAATTTCTCAGTTTGGATAAGTGTACCATGGTTCGATCCCATGTTAACATTAGAGGAAGCTAGGTGAAGGTTGAGATGGGTGAGCCAGCTTTACTCTCCTTATCCCTGAACCTAACCAGCGGGGAATGAAATGGAGGGACACGCTAAAAGCAGCAGGAGAGGGGCGTGAGCTGGGTGGTGTACGCGGCCCAGGCTGCTTGAGGATAACCAGGTTCCAAGCAATGCTGCCACTAACCGTTTCCCTAACATCGGGCACGTGACTAACATACAAAGGTGGGCGAAAGTAGGGTTACAGTTGTAATACAAATGAATAATATAATAATTAATAAATATTAATACAAGAATAAAGTGTGTTTCATGTACTTATACCTGCAAACCTACTTTTGCCCCACCTTTGTATTTAAATTCTGCTTTGATTTCTCAAAAAAAAGAGGGGAGGACTTGGGGAAGCTTATAATAAAATATGTGTGTATAGTAGAGGTTCTTAGAGGGAAAATAGATCAGAATCACGAGATAGAATAGGGCAACAGGCTAAAACAGTGGTTAGGATGATGGAGCAGAAGATCGAGTTCAAAGTTCCTCGCTGGGCAAATGGAGACCCTAATCCAATGAGGGGCCAATGACGGGAAACAATCACAAAGGTGCCTCTTCAAACCTGGCACACAATGCAAGCTGTCCTGGTAGTGCCAGTCCTTCCAAAGTCCCCTAGAAACTTAACTAAAGAGGGCGGCCCATCTGCATTCTACACGGTGAACCCCACGTCTCCGGCCAGTTCTGAGCCTCTGCATCGGCCCGACGGAGGCGACGTGGAGGGCAGACTGTCTGAACCAAGAGACATCAGCAGGTTCTAACACAGGCTCCCCTGACCAGGCTAAACATGTAATCATGAAAATCGCAGCTGTCTGCCCCGAGCCTTTATCTCGGACGCTGGCTCAGCAGCCCTGGAGGGTGTAATCCACCCCAGACGGCTCTGCTGAGGCTGGATTGTGCTTACGTTGCACGAACCTCACCTTGGAAACCATGTTCAGGTGGGAAAAAATGCCCGTGGAAGAAATGGTGGGGATCAAGGAACAGACAGAGAAGAGCAAGGAGAATCAGGATTGTACATCCTAGAAGGCAGGCACTGACTATTCAGAAATTGCCCTAGAAATTCTTACCCCTTAATTGTCGAGGCACAAAATCTGATGATGGCAGCTAGTTACTGTGATGCCCAGGGCAGACACCCGGGCTGGGCCCCAGAAGCATCAGTCTGAGGCTCCAGTAGACTTTCTTGTTACTAGCCAGGGTGAAAAGGGACTGTGAGAGGGTGGAAGGGTGGTCCTCAGAGGCATGAGTAGGTACAGTTCACAGAAAATCACTTAAATTGACCTGGACACTATGGTGGGAACAGAGGGTTACACTGTTGACCACGGTATGATGCTCAACTTTTTACAGAAATAAATGCGAACTGTCCCGAATTAATCACGAGCCAGGCTGCTGTGACCTCCATGACAGGGCTTTCTGAGGAGCTGGAGAAAAAGAAGGGCAGTTAACTTTGTAACTACGACCAGAAGCCAGGGAGACCCAGAGTGGCTGTGGGGAGGTGGGGCGCCGGAGGAAGGGGCCTGGCAGACCAGGTCACTGGCTGCATAGCCCGGTGTGTGGTGTGTGCAGTGCCATTTGGTGAGTGACAGCGGTTTCGCTTCTCTTCCTGCAAATCCCTGCTTAGGTGGGCATGTTGGGCATTGGCAAGTACCCATCCGCAAGCCTCCCTCTCTGCTCACAGCAGAGAACGTACCAGGAATCGGAGAAAAGGCAGCTGAGAAAGCTTGTTCCCTTCACCTCATTAAGACAACCTGAGTGAGTACTAGGCCTCCGCAGCCCCAAGGGTGTGGCCGTGCACCTGCGGCCCCGGGGAGTGGGAGGGAGGTAGAGCTGGGTGAGACATATGATTGATAAACCTGTGTCCAAGGGCCAAGCTGGAAGCCAGTACAAGGCTGGGAGGGGCAGTGGGCACAGGAAGGGCTGGCTAGTTTCAACAGAGCAGGTGACTTTCTGGTCATGGGGGAGGGGAAGGACATTCTATGCAGAAAGAGGAGTTAAAACAAAGACAGGGTTAAACACTTGAAATGTTGGATTTTCTTGCATTTGAATTGCAAGTCAAGGACTTTTAAGCTTTTCTTTGGACTTCTGCTCAATATTGAATATTCCCCTTTCTGAAGCATGCATTTGATTTCCACTTAGAATTTTATTCCTTCATGCAGAGCGGGTATGACTCTTCCAGGAGACCCAGTACAAACACAAGGCACTCTAGCTGGCGACTGCTGAACCAGTGGAGCCTCGGGGACAGAGTACTCACTAGAAAGCTTCATATTCTCCACTCCAACTATTAATACTCACTTCACTCAAACCTGCGTAGGGTGAATAGGCAACGTTACCTACCATGTACAGTTCTACCATTTGTTTCCATCAGTTACGGGCCTGGAAAAACTTGATGTTCCCAGGGCTGGGTCTTGCCTCACCTTAAAAAGGTGCCACCTGCTTTTCTGCCTCATGACTCTCCTGGGCTCCAGGGGACTTCTCCAGGCATTCCGCTTTGAGCTTAATGGGGTGCAGTTGGTGAATTCAAATTTATTTGGGGCTACAGTGCTTATTTAAGGATTAATCCTTGGGGACTTGTTTGAGTCATCTTACACCGGCACCAATTTTTTGGGATATCGCTGACCCTGAAACCAAAGGAGTAGGAGCAGGGTTCTTAAAATCCCACCCACCACTCTGACAAGGTAACTAGAAAGATGTGTTTGCATTTGAACCAGATCCTACAAATGGATGTGTAAGATCCTAGTAACTAGTGCCCTCTAAAGCTCTCTCAGAGGAAGTCAAATGGAAGTTCGGGTTTTTCTTTGCAGATGTCAGTTACAGGATTTATACAACAGGAAGGTGACATGTCACCCACAGGGACGCAGGGCTACGAACAGAAGAGCGAAGCGGAGCCCACCTGCTGTCTCTGTGGTTCCAGCACTGCTCACCTGGGCTCACTGCTCACCTGGGCTCAGGTGTCGCCTGCGGCCCCCGCCCCCCAGATGGCCGGCTAGTCCAGCACATTCGTACTCACCTTCTCTTTTTATCCCTTCATGTTTGAGTGTTTCTCATCATCTGAAGAAACCACCTTAAGCTATGACGTGTGTCTTTAGAAAATGAAACAACTTTTTTTCATACGGTTGCTAACTGAGGAAGCCCAAATGATTTAAAAGTGGTCCACAGCGGCCACCAATCAGGCTTTGAGATCACACTAGGCGGTAACCTGCGGCCGGCAGGCCCATGCCCACGGCCTGGGTTTGTAAACAGTCTCATCGGGACACAGCCACGCGCCTTTTTTGGTCACAGGGTGTCCACAGCTGCTTCTCCTACAATAGAGGGTGTTGTAACAGACACTGTACTGCCTGTAAACTCTCAAATAAATATTTGCCAACCTCTGGGCTATACCAAAACACCCCAATCTGAGAAGGGTCAAAGAAAACAAATTTCACACATACACATGGGACTGTGCTCAGGAGAAAAGGTGACCTAAAGAAAACGCGTAGTTTACCTTCACCAGACCTTTTCAAACATCTCCTGTCCCCTGGTACTCAAGCCACACCACATATGAAGGGTTACAAATATTCAGATTTTATTATAAATAAAATACTGGTTTTTTTAAACATAAAAAAATGCCAAGTGTTGCATTTTATTCACCACCCCGGAGAGCAAGACTGCAGAAATGAAGCCGAACAGCTCAAGTGAAGGCACAGGTCAAAGGGCCACAGGTGGAATTAAAAACCACAATCCCAGGGAGTGTCCGTCGGTGCCCGTGACACCCAGCAGTCCGTGGCGGCCACCCTGTCAACTGTGTTAACGTGAAATACAGATCAGGGGAACCGTACAATAAAACAATGGCTATACTGCAGAAGTGTAATCAAGGTATCATCTTATAAAGAACTTTTATTTAAAAATAAAATTCTGTTTAAAAATACACCACACAGATGGAGGAGAAAAGCAAAAAAAAAAAAAAAAAAAAAAAACAAAACCCCACACACACAACCAAAAAGCCAACAAATTCTAAAAATTTCACCGTGGCCTAAGACTTACTGGAGTGAACCTGACCCATAGGCTAGATGGAAAACTACCCTAGCAGTCTCTCTTCGGTCCTTTTCCCGTGACCTTGGCCACAGTGTCTGTTAGGAAACGGCCACTTGACAAGAGGAACTAGCTAGGAAACACTGATGTGACAACTTGGCAAGAGCGAGCCACGCCTCCTGGGCTAGTGGAAGTGACCCGAGAGAAGCAAGCGAAAGCTCAGGGTCTGACAGGAGAAAACATACGAAGTCAGCTCTGGGGCGCAAGGGCAGATGGGAAGGGGCAGAACTGAGCTGCATGGCTCTCCCTCTCTATCTGTAGCACTCTCCCTGATGCTACGTGCTCTCAGTAATCATGCTCTCTCACAAGACTGATCCCTCTGGCCCAGACCACTGCAGAAAGGGCCTTTCTAGTCCATGCCCGGCCAGAGCCACTCAGACGTGGGAGATACCCCATATACCCCAGCAGCCCGGCACTCCCGCTCTGGAGCAGGCATGGATGGCGCATAATGCCGTGCTGTCGTTAAGGTTGCTGGGACCACAGTGGAACAGGGGTCTGGGTTCCTTTGGACATGGGCTGACTGTGGAGGAACGCAGGCTGATGTTAACGCTGGAGAATGGCCCGCTGCACACACAAGGCGAAGGGCACAGCAGCAGGGGACAGGCGCCATCCCAAGGACTGCAAACGGAAGGGGCGGAGGTAACCAGACACGTCGTGCCGGGGAAGGGGAAGAGTGAAGTGAGCAGACAGTGCCATTCTAGAAAGAGGAGCCCGTATATTTACATAAATTCCTTACTCTATAATCATGATAAACAAAAAAAACACATTCACACAAAAATATAAATTTGAAATAATTAATAGCACCAGTGTGTCAGATAATAGTTTCTTTCCCCCGCTACGCAAAGTACAAAGTTGCATAGTGTTAAAGGCTATATATGACTCTCAAAGGCAGGTTGGAAGGAGGAGGGGGGTCGTGTGGCAGGGAATTGTCACACTGTGGTCCTAAAAGAAAACCACAGAGCTGAGGATCAAAAGTTGAGAAGCCCACTAGGAAACTCCGCGTAAGGCTCTTCCCTCGACACGTTCGAGGGAAGGGTCGGAGTGGGTTTGAACCACAAAGTGCAGGAACTAGATGGTGTCGGCAGCTGCGTGAGCTACTGAGTGCAAGTTATCCGCCGCCTGGATTTGGCAAACCCTGTGTTTTGGGGGATTCTAGAAGGTGGGGACGTTGGAAGAAAACTGAGGCTAAGGGTCAAATGTTTCATCTCTTCCCAGTGGGAGGGAAATGGACACACGGGATCCCGACGATAAGAGCTGTGCCTAAGTTTCATCCATGTGCTGGAAAAGACTAGGGCTTGTTTTCCTTTCATTCTGTTTGTCAAGGTCTTAGGGACCAACTGCTGTTCTCCGCCCGATAACAAGACTAGTTGCCATCCTGACCTACTAACATAGCTCTAAGAATTACGTTTCGAAAGGAAAACTTTAGTGGTTATCATATCCCTGTTTCTTCTGCATAAATCCCACTGACTGAAATGCCAAAAGATGTCTGTTGGCGAGTACCAGCTGCCCATCCAGATTTAAATCATCAGCTGCCCATAGACCTGAAAGAAGCTGCTCTTCCTAGTCAATTACTGCCATAGGAGACAATGCTCAGCCTGCTTCCGCAGTCTCATGTTCTCCTGGGGACTGTCATAAACCATTGCATGCTAACCCGTGCATGGCTCAGTGGCCTACGCTCAAAGTAGCTACAACAACTGGTGATGGCTCTTGACATTCTAAAGGACTGATACCTTTGGCACAGGATGTTTCAGTTATTTTTGCTTAAAAGGAGGAGGGGCAGGAGATGCCTTTTCTTTAGCTATAGACTCGATATACTGGCCATCACAACGCCACTATGAGCAGCCAAACTTTTCCTTCATAGAAACAAGAGTACTGAGACTGAGGAGGTTCTGTTGGCGACAGGGAGCAAGGGAGGGCGACTTGCTCGGCCCTGGCAGACACCGGTTCCCACGAAGTGCTCATGCCACTGAACAACAAGGTGGGAGGCCACGCCCTTACGTGACTCAGAAGGGGAAGTGTGGGTAAGGGAGCGCCATTAGGTGGAAGAGAGACTTTATTAGATAAAACCCTTTGTTCCCGATTCACGATGTTTTTCATTTGCTTCTCTTTAAACTTTGTGACTTTTCCTGGTTCAAAAGGACAGTGGTGGAGAGCAGCAGAGAAGCGGGGGTCTGAAAATGTAATCTTGGCGTTAAGGCACCGTACGGCCTCACGACGGCTCCCCGGCGGGGAGTGCTGCCTTCCAGCCCCGGAGGGAGACACTACTAGGGCTTCTCGATGGACGGGGTGTTGAAGCAGCCAGACGGCAAGGTCTTCCGGATGTCCTCCAGGTTGCGGATGTCCTTCAAGATCTCCTCGATGTCTCTGTTGTAGTCCATGATGGCAGCTTCCTGCTTCCTGGCTTCGTTCTCCAGGTCAGACACTTTCCGGTCGAGATCGCTGACTTTCATCTCGTCTTTGGCTTTGTTCAGGCTGCCCTCGATCTCATTGAGCTTGTTCAAGTCCACTGTGTCCAGCTGCCCTGTAGAGTCAGAGAGGACACAGGAGAGAACAGACGCATTCAGGGAGGATTGTAACTTCGCTCCCCAGGCACCCGCTCCCCCGCTTTGTGTAACGCCCACAGCTGCCACTACGGCGAGGCGGCCTGCAGCCGTGGATTGTTCTCATCGATCAAGGGCGTGCGCAACGCCAACCAAGCGCCGACACTGGCCTACGCCAGCCTACGCAGGCAGGAATGGCACAAACATGGAATGACTATTGGGCTGGCCATTCTCTTTCGAGACATGGCTTTTGTGAAATGTTTGCTAAATACATGGCTACCGCGGTCTAGACCTTAAGCCTCATTTGTGGTTTTGAAGGTCATCTGGTGACATACAATGCCTTTTCCATGTCTACACAGGTAATCTGTGTGTCATTTTAGAGCCATCTAATGTACACAGAGGCTTGTGTGCTAGAACCCTAAGCTCGCAGCACGCAGACTCTGGGGAAGCTGGGCTGGTTCTGGGAGTCAGGTCCTGCTCTCAAGAAGTAGACACTATTAGGAGCCCCCCTATGGAAAATGGCCAGGGTTATCATACTGAAATCATTTCGGCAAAGCTTCATTTTAAAATGAGCGAGAAAACCCTGGCTGGTGTGGCTCAGTGGACTGAGCACCAGCCTGTGAACTTAAGGGTCACTAGTTCGATTCCCAGTCAGGGCACGTGCCTGCCTGGGTTGTGGGCCATCCGGGTTGGGAGCATGTAAGAGGAAACCACACACTGATGTTTCTCTACCTCTTTCTCCCTCCTTTCCCCTCTCTAAAAATAAATAAAATCTTAAAAAAAACAACAACCATAAAATGAGCGAGGAAAAGAGGTTCTTTTGAAAGGGATTGCTTCCGTAACAAATGAAAGCAAACGGCTGCACAGAAATCAGCACCTGACACACACCGCACCTGACAGTTGCTCCCACGGCCACTGTGTGGCAGTGATTCCCGGATGCTCGGTCATCCGCCTGAGTTCGCACAGCTTATACACAACAAAGCAAAGACTCCAACCCGAGTCCAACGGACTTTAAATCCAGCCCCTTCTGCCCCCCAAAGCTACCTCTTTTAGCTTGTTGCCATTTAAAACCCATCAGCTAGCACCTAATTCACTATTCTTGAAATGTGAGACTGATCCCCCAGAAGAAACAAGGACCAAACTTTAAAGGCTAGGAAATGAATGGCTGCCGCCCAGCCTCGGAGCTGAACCGACCGGAGTAACCCCACTTTATAATGAAGGCTGGAGGCAAAGTGCTTCCGTCTTAGAGCGACGCCTGCTCCCCGTAGGACTAGATTAAAAGAAGGTTTCCTGGAAAAATCAAGCCTTTTCTTTCTTGTGGCATATAAGTATCAATCAAGCCATCAGATCATCCTTCGACTGGCAGATGAGAATTCCAGGCAGTGAAGTCATGACCAGCTGAAAGTGTTCTTTTATTTCATCGCTGAAACCCTTTAAAGACACTCTGCCGGCAGGACGAGCTAAGAATAATCACTGCTCAGATGCATCATAAACCTCGACCAGAAATGAGCCATCCTTACTGGCAGCCCATCTCCAAAATTTGTGAGTCCCTGGACCACAGTCAGGCTCCAACACTGAGGTCAGATTCCACGGAAGGACCGCGTAAGTCCTTCTTGAATCAATGCAGCGTAACATCAGGATTCAATTCACACAATACTCACCTTAGATATAGTATCTGTTTGGAGTCAACTGGATCAGATCCCAAGAGCAGTACAAAGAATTGGGGGAGGCCTGAAATGACTCTATGGCTACTCACCCAGCTGCTCCAAGAGGTCATTCACAAGGTTGAGGAGGCTGGTGACGGAGTTCTTGGCCTTCCTGGCATTGATCTCGGCTTCCTGAGCAGCTTGAGAGGCCTGGACAGGGGAAAGCACGGATGATGCACATGGTCCTGGTGGTATGTTTTCATCTTCTTGAAATATTTTCCCCAGGGAGCCAACAAATTTCGACGCTTTCCCCTTTCCTAACTCATAAAACCACAATCTCTCACTTAGGTTTTCTTTTTTGGGGAGGGGGTGGGGGGTCATATCTTTATGTTGAGGGTGTTGCTACTTTTAATTCATATACCCTCACGAACAGGCACTCGTTCTGTATGCATTAACTGTATTTGTATTTCAAAGATCAAAATTATCTCTTTTTCCCTCATTCTCACTCAAGAATACATGGAGGTGTATTGGTAATAAAATCCATCAAGCAGAGACAAGTTGTTTTTAAAGAATGAGCATCAAAACTATGTTTTAGACCCCAAATACGTCCTTCAGAACACTCTTAGGGACTTGATTATTGAAAATGTCCTATTCTGAGCCCTGGTCAGGGAGCTCAGTTGGTTGGCACATCATCCTGAACACCAAAAGGTTGCAGGTTCGATCCCCAGTTGGGGCGTGTACGGGAGGCAACTGGTCCATGTTTCACACATCAATGTTTCTCTCTCTCTTCTTCCCCCTTCCTCTCTCTCTAAAATCAGTAAACATATACTTGGGTGAGGATTAAAAGTAATAATAAAGAAAGGGGAATATCCTGCTCTAAGAAAACTTTTATATAATCACATGACACTCTTCCACAACTGTGTCCCTGACCTGCGTGTGCAGGCGTGAGCGCGCACACACACACACACACACACACACAGGGGCACAACAATTTACGTTTTAAGAATAGACCCAAGGTAAATATATTTGGGAAAATTCCACGAACCCTGAATACACACACTTGTGCGTGAGTCACAGGAGCCGGCCAGGGAAGAGGAAGTGTCTAAGTATCAGAAGGCAGATGCGCTCCCAAACAAACCCAGCCGGGACCCAAACGGGCGGCTTCGAGCTCCCTGCCGCGTAATTGTTTTTCCTAGTTTTGGGGTCAAGGCAATGCAGTATTTTGGGATAGGAACAGTGTCAAAGGTTTAAACAGAAAAAGAAAGCAAAGGGGTAAAGTCCTTCCCAGGTCGATGCTTAATCTCTGTTCAGATCACAGCCAGGCACCCCTACGGAGCCCCTCAGGCTTTCTGGGCACGCGAGGACCCAGTGAGGACGAGCCGGGTGCAGCAAGACCGCGCCGGCCCTGCCGCCCCTCGCCCGGCAACAACCACGAGCCTGTGCTCTTTTGCTAAAAAACCGACCCTGTTACGCACTCCACCACCACTGGCCCGATGCTGGCCTTTCAGGATGGATGAAAACACAGACGGGACAGAGTGTGTGATGGTGCTTTGTGCCCTGTAGAGGTTATATACCAAAAGGAACAAAATATGGATCTTTCTTTCCATCCTTTGAATTCAGTCTATACCTTTTTTTGAAGCTTACGAAGAACATAGCTTTCTTCTTTCAATAGGCTCTAAAACGAATGTTTCTACGAGCAGATTACAGATGAAATCCACAGACCATCAGCAAATACGAGAAACATGTATTTTTACTATGTGGGAATTTCCACTGGAGCCACACCTTGGTACGGAAACGAGGACAATCCAGAAAAAAAAAGGACAATCCAGGAAAAAAAAAAAAAAACTAATAAAATAGGGAGTTTGCACAGGGATGCTTCCTGTTATCACTTCCTGAAAGTTTTCCTTACCTAACAATAACTGGCTAGTATTTCTCCTTCCCAACCCAAGGTGAAAACGACCCACAGCAAAAGGCCTGTTTTTTAGCATGTGCCCTAACCAGGGATCGAACCAGCAATGGTTCGCTTTGTGGGACAACGCCCAAACAACTGCGCCACACCGGTCAGGGCAAATCTGGGATATTCTGTCAGCTTCAAAAATGTTCTTTTACACAAGAAACTGATCTCTGGATCTAGGGAGCATGTGAGCTGGGAGAACAAGAGCCGGAAGGAAATTACCTTTTCACTGCATCCCTCTGAGTTCCTTTTTGATTTTCTACTCTCTGTGAATTACCCATTCACAAAATATAAAAGCCTGCTCTTCAATATCCCAAAACCTCAGACGTGCAAAACAATGTTTCAATTTTAACTGAGGGCAGCTTCGGGACAGGACCATTGTGCAAGAACCTGGCAGGAGGTCCAAATTCTTAGTCTTCTATGTAAGTTGCTAACCCAGTTCTTGACCATAAAAACACAATGAAAAACAGAAGTCCCCATGAAAGAGACTCTTTTTTACGAAACACCCTTCACTTCCCGCCCGTGGGCCGACGTGCCGCCCCGCTTACCATCCCTGCCATCATCATGTCCTGGTCCGCCTCATCCTGTTTCCGCCTCAGCTCCTCCTCCGCTTCCTGCAGCTGCTTCAGCATGCCGTTCACCTCGCTGTCCAGGTCGGTCACTTCTGCGAAGGTCCTCTCCGCCTCTGCCTTGGTGCTGGTAGCATTCTAGGCACGAAATAAGTAACGGTTTAAAAAGCTTTCCCTTCCCTTAATCTATGAAATGGCTCAATAGAACAAGGCAGTAATCTACACTGTATGTGAACGTATGTTATCATCTACTTTTGTCTCTTCTTAACCCTGAAAACTTCACATTCTGTGAGTTCCATTTCTAGCGGTGGTCACACAGCTGGCACATGCTCAGCATTTAAATGGGGTGCATTTCCCACCACATCGTATTGATCGGACTCACTTGGATGAATTTTAAATTCAAAGCTGGTCTTACTCTACTTGGCAGTTCATCATAATGTACAAAAGACCATAATTCTGAAATACGTACTTTTGAAATCAGCACCAATCTCTCCTTTCAATAAAATAAACAGACTGGTTTGCAGGCAGGGAAAAAGCCAGCCTGAAGAAAATATTCTTTATAACAGGGAGAGGAACCCACAGAAATTCTAAGTAGGCGGGGCTTAGACACAGCGCCATGCTTGAATGAGCAGCTTGAAAGCTGTACTGACTTGGCACTCCATACGAGATTGAAGAAAAAATGTCAACCGTCCAAGTCAAAGAACTATGTTTATTTAAAACGAGTCTAATTTTTTTTGGAGGGGTTCTATGGGCCCCTGAAAAAACCATCCACATCCTTGCAGCTCGGATGCTGCCCCTGAAACAGCAGAAATCTTGGCGTCAAAGACCCTCCTGATGATTCTGCCTCCTCGGGCGGTGTGGTTACCTACTCTAATGCCTAGGCAGGGAAAAACAAGGTCTGTTTAAGATCATTGTACTGAAGCCAAGGAAAAGAGTTAAGATGGCTCTTAGGGGTCGGAGAGAAACCAGAAAACGACTAGAGAAACCCATGAGCAAAGCCTCTGTTTCGGGGAGAGGCGCGTGCACACCTTCTGGACCGCGCTGGCGATCCTCTCCGCCTCGTGGGCCTTGTCCTTCGCCTCGGTGGCGTCCGCGGCCGCGTTGCCCAGGGCCAGCTGTGCCTCCCTGGTCTTTTCGTTGGCTTCCATTATGGTCTGGTTGATGGCAGGGATTCTCTTCAGTGCTTCCTCCGCAGCGGTCTTGTTATCATTCACTCGCCTATCAAAGTCTAAAACAAGTTCAAGACATGCATCTGAACTAAGCTCTCGACAAGCCCAAAGGGATCCTTTCGGGGAGCTGCCACCAGATTTTACGTTATAAACAATGATAGTCAGGGGAGAAAAATGAGAAAGAGCGGGGACCAAAGTCTCAGCAGAACAAAGCACACAGTTCTACGTGGCAGAGTCACAGGAATGAACACCTGATCCTGGAAAGCAAGTTCTTACCTGAAAGTCGACTTCCATGCAGGGTTCTGAGGATGCCATCCCCACCCCTCAACCAGTACCAGAAGCTGCAGTGTACCTGTATTCACTACGTATGCGTTCCGTGCTGAGTTAGGAGCTCTGTCTGCCTGCCTATGACGCAGGCATTGCATCATTTTCACATGTGAGAAAACCGAGGATCCAAGAGGCAGATAATTTCCCCAAGGATTCCCAGGAAGACAGGGACGGGGGTTCCAACTCGAGCCCACTGACCCCAGAACCCTACATTCACGGAGCCTGTGGCTACTTTATCAGAGACAAGTCCAGGGCTACACAGTGACTTCAGAACATTTCCTTTTTACCGGGGCGATGAAAGAAGACACAAAGACTGAAATGTAATTGGCAGAGAAAACGGAAGGTCAATTCACCAGTACAGGTCAGCTAGTAGGCACCGCTGGGTTATGCATGTTACCCCACCCTAAGAAAACTTCCTTTTTTTTTTTCTTACGAGGTATGCAGGGGTGAGAGGACATGTGCTCTGGGGTTTTTCTCTGAAATACGTCACCGACAATATAAGCTGGGTGCTGGGGGACGAAGCAAGTGCAGTAAAAACCCTAACTGTTGAACGTGGATGACAGGTATGTGGGATTTATTATGTATGCCACAGCAGTCCCCCTTGTCTGTGGTTTTGTTTCAGTTATCCGTGGTCAACCACAGTCCACAAATGTTAAACAGGAAATTCCGGAAACAATTCATTACTTTTAAGGTGGCATGCCGTGTCCACGCAGTATATATATATACTACAATAAGATTTTGAGAGAGATTGCATTCAGTTCTTTTCATTATGGCACATTGTTATATTTTATTATTAGTTATTGTTAATCTCCTACCATGCCTAATTTATAAGTTAAACTTGATCATAGGTATGTATACTATCTATGGCTTTAAGCATCCACTAGGGGTCTTAGAATGTATTCTCCCGCAGATAAGGGGTGATGATATATAACCTTTCATGCTGTGTATGATCAGAGACTATAAGGGGACTAAATGGTAATGGAAAAAATATAGTAATGAGAAAGAAAAAGGAAAAAGGAACTCGCCCCTGTGAAGGAAGCATACAAAGGGGTCCTTTATTTGACCCTTTCGCACCTTTCAGGTTGTTGAGGATGTCGTTGGCTTCCTGTAAGGTGTTTCTTCCCCTCTTGGCAGCTTCTTCCGCGAGAGCCTTGGCGGCATCGGCTCGGGCGAGGAGCTGGTCGGCAGTCTGCGAACACAGGGCGGGTCAGAGGACAGGCCGGCCAAGGCTGACCGCCTCTCTGCTGACGGATCAGGCCGCCAGGCCACCACCCCGAGACTGGCTGGCGCCCAGCAGGTGAGGCCTGGGCATCCCGAGTAAGGCCCCTCTGAATGCCTCGTGCTGTGCCGCCTCCACAGCTCTGGCAGCATTCTGGACGCAGCTAACACGTGGACCGTTTCCATGTTCGCCCCAAGCAATGAAGCAACCCGCCAATCAAACCAACCTGCTGTTCGACCTTTCCACTCTCCAGAAGTTTCTTTACTTCATATTCCTTCTCTCTCATGTCGTCTCTGAGGTCCTCATAATCTTTCAACTTCTGGTCGATCAGACGGTCCAGGTCCTCCGCTTCCTTCTTTATTTTATTTGCCTCGTTCTGTGAAAAGCAAATCAGATCATGACATTTAAGATAAAACCGACGGATGAAAAGGTAGGCTTAGTGACTCTACAATACTTACTACCCAATAGGTATTTTTAGAAGAACAGCATTGCTCAAGATTCGATATGCGCCTCATTGTAAAAAGTGATGTACACTTTGCACATGGTGACAGGCACGACACTTAGTTTGATGAATCTAGACAAACACATTCACCTGTCACCAACGCCCCAGTCAAGATACAGAATATTTCCACCCCAGGAAATTCCCTTGTATCTCTTTCCAGCCAATTTCCACACCCACGTTTCCAATAATGCAGCTCACTGGTCTGGTTATTACCCTCACCAATGAGCTCTACCTATTGTGTGTAGAATCACACAGTACGACATGCCTAAAGAGGCCTCAGCCTTTATGGGGAAAATCAAGTCCACACCTTGGATGCAAGAGGTAAGACTTATACTAAGTTTCAAGTTCGTGTTGAAATACACCATTTATCCAGAGCCTGGTGAGAGCGGATTCATGATTCGAGTGCAGGTGAAATAAAAAACCACCACCAATTCCAAAACGTTTTACCTGGCCCAGAGAATGCTGATAGCTTTTTTTTCCCCATTTAAACCATTCTCTTTTATTTCTCTCTTGTTCATATCAGATGGTGCCTGGAAGTTAATGGTCCAGGTGCACTCTGCTTTAATTAATGCCAATGTATTATAATCTAGATGTATATTAAAAATTTAGGGGGGACTACTCATACCACTAAAATAGTCTTTGCTTTTTTTTTTAAATGCATTTTGATTTTTTTTAAGATTTTTATTTATTTATTTTTAGAGAGGGAAGGGAGGGAGATAGAGAGATCTCTAGAGAGAGAGAGAGAAACATCAATGTGCAGTTGCTGGGGGTCATGGCATGCAACCCAGGCATGTACCCTGACTGGGAATCGAACCTGTGACACTTTGGTTCACAGCCCGTGCTCAATCCACTGAGCTACACCAGCCAGGGCTAGTCTTTGCTTTTTAATGCTTATACTCACAGGACTCTTCCCTCCAATCAGTTCTATTACATATCTGAAACAGGACTTGACCGTCAGTGGGCGGACCGTGGAGGCAGGTCCCCAAAACAGCTGCAGGGCAGAACAGCTCTAACCCTGACTGTATGCGTGGTGGGGGGAGGGTGGGACTGGGGTGGGTGACAGTAGTGACAACCAGAGCCCTGTACAGACAGAGTGTCAAGCCCCTACCTCCAGGGCCTCCGAGTCCACGGGTGTCAGCTGGGACACGCTGGCGTAGATCTCCACGGCTTTGTCGCCGGCCCGCTTGGCCTCCTCGTGCACCCGGGCGGCTTGCTTCTCCAGATCCTGCGAGATGTTCTTCGCCTGCTCGTACCTGAGCAATAAGAGGTGGGGTTTAGTGGAAAACTCAGTTGTTTCTGGCATCTTGGTATTAACTGGATTCATTTTAGTCGAAATTGCTATGACAGTACTTCCAAAACCTCAAAGAAAATGCCACGTTAAAATGCTATTGTGTAATACCAACATAGCTGAAATTTGTATTTCATCTCGTGTCTTCTATGCATACATAACACAGTTTACTTATACTTTTCTCATTTTGGACACACTTCAAGTATTTATCACTCAAGTACATTTTCTCTCTTGTTACAATTTTTTTTCCTCTTCTGTTTCCATTTATGCAGAATTTTGAGTAGCATGGCTAGTCCTGTTACCATTTTCTGCAGTCCAAGTAGCTGGATCAAATAAAATCTCCATTGCTCTCCATCCCTGCTCTGATTATAAAACCATCTGAAAAGCATGATGAACAAAAGAACTCTTGCTCCACGAACACACGCCCTGAACGTGCTGGCATTTAATTTTTCACCAAATGCGTGTTGCTTTGCAAGAACAACCAAGTGCCTCTCAGCCGCTTTTAAAGTTCACTCACTTTCTATTCAGCTCTTCGATCTCCAGCGCTGTCTGGTTTTCCCCCGCCAGCGTCCTCAGAAGCAGGTTATATGCCTCAGTTGACGTGTCACTGGCCGTGTTTGCCACTCGTACGATGTCGTCAGCTTCTTGCTTGTGGCTGGATAACATGGAAGGAAAAATGACCCGTGAAACAGAACCATCTAATAGAGAAAGCCGCAGAACTTAGGTAATGGTAACCTTATTATTACACGTACATATACTAATGTGTATATATACAACTGCAGGTATCAGAAAATCTTATGAAATTGGAATTCTGTAATCATTTCAAGGGGCCTGAGTGTATAAATAGCATTCTGTAATTTGAGAAACATAATATTTTCCGAGAAAATTAATGGTATAAAACTTACAGGAGCAAATGCTTACATTTCCCCAGCAACTTACTTATAATTATTCAGGAGAAATGCATACATATGAAACCATGTGCACCTGCAACAAACCCCATATCTACCCATAAAACAAGTCCCAGACCGAGCCTGTTTCATCACTACTCTGGTTCAGTTACTACATAGTCTTGAAATAGCTTTGACTGTTCGGATTTCTTACATGCAACCCAATTACTGGCCCAGAAAAGCAACTCCACCCCAAACGGCAAGAAACGTATCAACAGGCACTCCAGCCAAATAATGCATTCTAGCTGCGTAACCACTAAATTTTTTTACCTCTAAAATTTTGTATTACATTGTCACACTGCAATAAGTATCTACCATTTTGGTATGACAAACTCTTCTTCAAGATCCATGTATGAAGTACACTGAAATTCACTCATCTCCAAGAACCTAACTCGCTTGGGAGCCTTCCATCATGTATTCGGCTGTCTCCTTATCATCAGAAAACCCAGCCGTGAAACCACGAATGTTCTGTGAACTGAATGAACTGCATAGCTCACACGGTCACGAATCACAGAAGGAGAGCACAGGTTTGAGCAAGCTGCCGGTGTAGCTGCTCCCGACACGGAGGCTGCAGCTCCCACACCAGGTCTCTTCACGCCTGCCCTGCACACCCACGAGGCCGCCGGGCCACTCTGCGGCTTCGCCCTTACTGTGTGCCAGGCGCTGCTCCAGGCAGTGAGGGCGTCAGCGGGGAATAAAGCACAGAGATGCCCGCCCTCGCAAAGCTTACATTCTAGCAATTTCATTTAAAAAAAAATTTTTTTTTGACTTGATGCCCTGTATAATTTAAAGTCTTCTTAAGAAATTACATGGCACTTAATTTTTTTAATAAATCAAGAATGAAATGGTCTGTTTTCTTTGGCTGATTTTCACATGTGCTATGGCTTAGTAAAAGTTTTCTACTGAAAATCAAACATTTTTATTAAACATTTAAAAAATTCTAAAATAACTAAATTCTATCGAGCTTCTTAATTACTTATTTAAGGTTTTAAAATTAAACATCTAAAAATGTTGAAAGTTTTTTCCAGATGTACAAATATAATTTCCCTTCAAGTCATCAAACTCTAATATTCAAATATTCTCATTTGTAAATATTCTCATTTCCAACTAAAGGCAAGCAAAGACACAGCTGAAAACATTTCCAAAGAGAGAGCAGCCCTGCAGGAGCGGGTGACGGGGAAAGGGTCTGTTTTGTGGGCACGGGACGGGAGAGCACGGCCACGTGGCAGGGAAAGCCGTTACGCGGGGGTCTGGAGATTACCGCTCAGCGAGCTTGCGAGCCTCTTCGGCCAACAGGGTCATGTTGTTGGGGTCACCCGTAGACTCTGGCTGAGTGATCGACTGCAGAGGGAATGAACAGAGCACCGGTTTTACCATGCAAGTGTGGTAAAATAATCCAGCAAGTGGATTATTTAACTTCAATCAAGCAAGTGCCCCAAACTAAATTTCTATTGTGTCATTTAACAAAAAGAATGCCTCTTCTTGATTTCAGAGATCTTCAACCTCAGCATTCTTGACTGTGGTTTATGACTTCTATTTTCAGGGGTAAAGAAGCTAAAATTGCCTCGTGCCATAGAAAGAACAGAGCTAGAGAAAGGACCCTTTGGTTTTTATCCAGTTCCCAATAACAACTGCATGACTGCTATGAGCAGTGTGGCTTTCTCGCTCCAAGTTTAGAGACAAACCAAAGGACATCAGGAGTCAACTTAGCTGAAGGTGTACCCCACCACACCTCCTGCCAATTACCAAGGGATGTCCCCGCCCCTACCCTCACCCCCACTTCGGAGCATCACGATCACTCACCACATTGGCAACAGCAACCTTGGCTTTCTCAAGTTCCCTGGACGCAATTTCAATCAACTGCTCTGTGCTTTCCACCCGGGCACGTGCTTGTTCAGCCAAGTTTCCAGTCTCTTCGATGGTATTCCGGATGTTCTGCAAACGGCTAATTTGGCTGGATAAGGTGTTATTCACTCGCTGGAGGCGATCCAACAAGTTCTGGTCCACATCTGCAATGGAAACGCAGAAGAAGGGGCATGAATTACCTGCAGGGTGAGGGGGGCACGTCACCTCCCACGGAATCCGAGCAAACACAGCACCTTTCTGACAAGTCTCCCCTAAGCCCGTCAGCACAGCGGGGCAGCCAGTCTAATTACGATGCCCTGCTGTCCCACACACACTTGACCATGAGCTTGTCTTTCTTACTCATCACTATAATATCCCCGGTTTCACACAGTGACTGGCAAAGAGGAGACTCCCAAGAGGTGTGTCTGATGAAGGAGAGGTTTTCCTACTCCAGCACGTGCCGGAGTTCACCATAGAAACACGCTGTTAAGAGCACCCCTGGCCCTGGGAGCCGGACATTTTTTTAAACTAGGAAGCAAGTAGATTCAGGTGTTGAAGTATGGCAAGTTAAATTCATTTTGTATTTTAAACTAAACAGACTCTTCCTGTCACTCCCTACTCCCTGGCGTATCTGTGCAAAAAACTGATTTCTGCTTTTAAATAGTTCTTCGAATTGTTTTTTATTAATTCAGCCCATTAGACTTAAGCCTCATACCCGGGTCCTCATAAATCAAAAGATAAAGTATAATCCCTTACAAATATAACTCTATCATTTTTTAAATTCTCACATCATGAGGTTGTATTAATACACACGAACCAATAGGTAAGTCCCACTCAAAACTGACCAGCTCTTATTTCCAGCATGAGGCTCAGTGTTGGCATCTAAGTGTTCTGAGGAATGTGCAGAAGAAGAGGGGTCAAAGTTAAGCTCAATGAAGATAAGTCACAGGTTTGGAAGACAGAGACGTGCAAGCAAGGCTGACAAAATCCACGTGCAAAGTTGGGCCACTGCACACCGTTTGCCTACCTCCACCCAGGGACCCGCTGAGAGGCTTGCTTACACAAGTCTTGGATAAGCTAAGGATTTTACAGAAAACACGAAAGATAAAAACAAACCAAAGCCACAGAAAATCATTTCCTTCAGGAGGTGTAAGCAGCCAGGGAAGGTTTGGAAGCCCCTTCCCCCAGGGGTGTCCAATCTGCAGCCCTTGGGTGCACGTGCTCGGGATGGCTATGCATGTGGCCCAACACAAAATCACAAAGTTACTTAAAACATGGTGAGGGTTTTTTTGTGACTACATGTTGCATTGTATTCGATGTGTGGCCCGTGACAGCTCTTCTTCTTCCAGTGTGGCCCAGAGCCGCCAAAAGGTTGGACACCCCCACTAGAGCTTCAAGAATGTACCAGATACCAATCTCTGTGCATAGTTCTTCAGAGAAACAAAGAATCTGACCAGAGAACAGATAACCCAACTGGTAGAGTCACTTCAAAGGCCTTCCCATTCCGTATCTCTAACTGCAAGACCTAGTGGCACCATATAATCACCTCTTCAAGCTGCAGAATAAACATGTCGGAACTACAAACGACTGCTCCGGGACAGTCTGGAAAGATAAATCACTGCAAAGATATTTTTATTTTTGGCTAGTTTGGGCCCAAGTAGGAAGGTCAGCCAGGAACTCCATGAATAAGGCCTAAGTGGGAGTGGATCTTAACCCCAGCCTCGAGATGATACTCCCGGAGCTCTGGGAGGCAGATGCTCATTTCGTCCCCCACCTTTCAGGTAGCTGAAGAGGAATGCCATGGCCATGTCCTATCAGAGCCCGTGTCCAACACAGTCACCAGCCTGGCAGAGGAAGTAGGGAGTCACTGTGGCCAAAGGGAGCTAGGTGGAGCTGGGGCTGCACTGAGACAGGACCTTAGACGAGAGGCAGTGCCGGGTGGCCCCCCTTTTGTGCCCCCCGACCACTTGCGTGCGCTGGTGCTGCCGGCACTGGAGCTGTGTGCACACCCCACTGCCCAGGCAGGCTGACGGCACTTCAGAACAATAACCCCACATTCAGTCCTTCAATGCACGTGGCAGGACAGAGGGGAAGCTGTCGTTTCAAAAGAATGCATTAATGGCAAAACGCGTGTCACACATTGTTGCTGGGGAATGGATATCCTAAAAACTCTGTGGTGAACTCCGGCATGTGCTGGAATAGGAAAACCTTTCCTTCATCAGACACGCCGCTTTTGTTGATAAAGAACAGGAAACATTTAATTCCTCTTAGCATATGCCTAATACTTCAAATGTTACAATCAAAACAAAAGACGAACACCTAAAGGAGACACCAACTATTGTCCTCTTCTTTTATATTTCGATTTTTACAAGTGTACCTCATAGCACACATTCTGGATCCTCACATAAAAACTAAGCTGGTCGAAAGCAGGTGTCCCCAGTGACCCTTCTCTGTGTTGATAACTTTATAAATCGAAACTCTAGATATTGGAGATGTTTACAACAAGAAGTCAGCAATGTGTTTAGTTTTTGTTGACCTGTGTTTTAACAGGAACACTTCTCTGATCCCAGGTGGACACAAATTCGGACACTCAGCGGAGAAGTCCACCACGTGGTCCAGGTGTGAGCTAATGTTAGCGTATTTACCCTGAGTACCCGGGGACGCTGTGGCTCCGCAATGGAATGCCCCAAGTCACAGTGACCTCAGCCACGTGGTGAGCACCCTGACAGAAGGAACAGGGTCTCACTCATCATCTTTGTACCACTGTTTTTTTAGCCCAGTGCCTGGCACACTACAGGCACTCCATCGGTGTGGAAAAGGACCTGTCCAAATTTAGGGAAAAGCTTACTTCGGAGAGTAAGAAATCAAAATCAAAATCCAAAGGGATTTAAAAAGCGCATAAATTGTTGAACATTTCTTTACTTTTGAAGTTTCAGAACTGTTTCTTTTAGAGTCAATAAAGTATTTTCAAATAAACTGTTTTCTAAATCTCAAGTCACCCACTCTCCAGCTGTCATCAGTCTCACCAGGTGATGCACAGAGACACAGAGAGCGCACCAAGCTGCAGGTGACATTACACATGCACACAGCATGTAAAAGCACACACTTTTATATATACTAGCACACCGGCTTGCTCCATATTAAATGGGAAATTCACAAGCAGGCACTAATTTCTAATCTTTACTTCTGCAAATACTAAGTGTTTGAAGCTGTTCCGTCAACAGATGAAGACCACAATTTTCCTTACGAGAGTCCTTCCTAAGGAAATAAAGCAGTGCCTAACATGAATTCTTACTCACTAGAATGACAGAAAATTGATACTGAAATTTTCTCCTTAAAATCATACACACCTTCAATGATTTTTAAAAACTACTTGGAACACGTACACAATTTATATAAAACAGTTGGAATTTTACCATCTAAAACTATTTTTATGGGAGAATTTTTATGCTTACTGTTTCTTAAAACATTAAGTTGACAAGTTCTTGTATCCTCACATATTGTTTAAAAAATAATCCATAACCCACAAGTGTAGTTGAAAAACTGAGAAAGAACTTTACAGACCCACACTAATTCACCCTGAGTCCGGAGCCACCTCTCAAGACTGCCTGCCTCCAGGAAGCCGCCCACTGCCGGGCCCCATGTGTACCTTTGGCCTCCTGCGCCTCGCGGAGGAGCGCCGTCACCTCTTTCTCTGCTTCCTTCAGTCGGTCCTCAAAGGCTTTGTCCGTCACCACCTCGCCCCCAGCTCCGAGGTTCGCCACCAGATCCTCTAACTCCTGCAGTTTCACCCGATGCTCCGCAACCTACACACAACAAAGGGAGGAAAGGAAAAGGTGGGCCACACAAGGATTCCCGAAGAACTCAGTGGTACTTCCTGCAGGCACGGCGCTCAGAGGCGCTGGGTAACACGCAGGTCTGGACACTCCACGCACGTCTACATGTACACAGACACACATGTCTGCATGCACACAGACAGCATGGGGAGTGTGTCTTGACTTCTCTGGCTTCGGAAGAAAAAAATGTGGAGCCCATCCCACTGACTTCATTTTTATTTCTACTTTTTAATTTAATTCTTTTTTTTTTATAAAGAGACTTTATTTATTTATTTTTTTAGAGAGGGAAGGGAGGGAGAAAGAGAGAGAGAGAAACATCAATATGCGGTTGCTGGGGGCCATGGCCTGCAACTCAGGCATGTGCTCTGACTGGGAATCGAACCTGCGACACTTTGGTTTGCAGCCCAAGCTCAATCCACTGAGCTATGCCAGCCAGGGCTTAGTTTTATTTTTCAATTAGGATTTACATTCGATGTTATTTTGTATGCATTTCGGGTGTACGGCCGAGTGGTTAGACAGTCGTGTGCTTTACAAAGTAGTCCCCCCGGTATTTCTGTACCCACCAGGCGCCGTGCATAGTTATTACCATATTGACTATATTCCCTGGGCTCTACCTACACTTCATTCCTCTGACTTTAAACCCTACATGCTGATGACTCTCCAGTTCCGACCTCCCCCTCGCATTTTAGATTACCATCCTGATATCCCCACCCGGCTCTCTGACGGGCGCCTCAACACGCATCTGTGAGAACAGGGACTGGGTCTCCCGTGTCCACCATGATTTCTCCAGAGCCTGGGGTGCAGGGAGGGGCCACTGGATGTCTGCGCTACAAATGAATGAATGTCCGCTCTGCTGACAGCTCACCTTGTCCTTTACCAGCCGGTAACACGCTGGACACTCCTGGCAGCCAGGCCAAGACCGGTTGTAGAAATAGTTCTCCTCACACTGGTCACAGCGACTTCCCACAAAGCCCTCTCGGCATTCACAGCGGCCGTTGTCTTTGCACTGGAGTGACAGGGAGCCCTCGGGGTGACAGTCACAGGCTGCAGGAGGAAGGGAAAAGATGACATAATTTGGAAAAGAAGGAAGAGCACATTTTCTTCTAACTCAGGCCAACAGTAAGCTTCATTGGATGATCTTTATAAGCAGACTTAAAAAAAAAGGCTGATTTATAAGAATTTTAGTGGTTAGGTCTGTTTAGCTAAGAATACAGAAATTTTGCCAGCAAAAGTAAATTTTACAGTAAAATGTGCATCCTTTTGAGGGGGTTACATTTCATGTTACTAGTAATTATACATATTAGTCTATTAAACAAGTCAGTGCCCTTTGGTGCCCTCAAGAATTCACCTCTCTGCTGTTTATTTCTCTTACTAAGGAACTAGAAAACCCAAACGCTAATGCTTATTTTATATTACTTTATAGTCTGTTTCCCCACTTTGTCTCTGAACTGAGTCAACGACTTATGCTATGTTCCAAGGGAGAAGTGCAGGAATTCAGAAAGCAAAACCCCGAGCTGTTCTGAGGCCTAATTCCAGGCAAGTGTCTGGGCCAAGGAGAAGCAGCTGTTGACACGCAGCCGCACCGAAAGTGCCCCAAGGGCGGGAAGCAACCAGCAACTGCAGCCAGCAGGTCAACAAACATGTTCTGAGCAGAATCTCTCCTTCTTTCACTGTGTGCACTAGGAACGTGATCAATAAAAAGTTTTACTAAGCACAGCAGAAAAGTTAGGTAATCAAAGGGAAACTTTTCTTTGGGAAAATAAAGACTGACAGAAGGAAGAACCAGAAACACTATAAAAGAAGACATAAATAAGGAGGTTGCGAAGAAACTGGGGAAGCTGTCAACTCCCAGAATTCTAGAGAAGGGTAATATTCATCGAGTCAAGCATTGACAACGATTTAAGGCCAGCCCGGTGGCAAGGCTGTGGACTGAGGCCGTCCCCGTCCGTTCTGGACCTCTCTGTGGCTCCTCGGGGAATCGGGGGAGACAGGGGTTCTGTACCAGCAACGGCCCTTACGTTTGCAGCCCTCGGGGCCGAACCCGAAGTGGTTGACCTCGCAGCGCTCGCAGTGCTGGCCGGTGATGCCGGGCTGGCACTCACACTGGCCAGTGCGGATGTCACACTGTCCGTTGGTGGAACCCAGAGCATGGCAGTCACACCTGGAATGAACATGACAGGGAAGAAAAACAGACTTCAAGCAAACTTTCCCCCGCCTCCCAGCACAGGACCGATTTAATTTGTAATAGAAAACAACATTAAGGGCTACTGGGCCCCTGAGGTTCGAGTAATCTTCAGGAGTTCTACTTGCAACCTCTTTCTCTAACTTGACACACAGACACTTTTTACAGTGTTTCAACAGCAGTGTTTGTGTAACCCGCTGCCTGTGGCTCTCCATGCTGGCACTGCAGAGGCACCGGCCAGGCACTCTGAAAACAAGAATTCCCCACCTGCCACTCTGGAAGGTCTCAGTCTAAACATCCATGAAAGGATCTTGTAATTTGTGTATTTTTTTATTTATTTTTTTTATTTTTTAGAGAAAGGGAGGGAGAAAGAGATGGAGAGAAACACCAATGCGTGGTTGCCTCTCATGCGCCCCCAACTGGGGACCTGGCCTGCAACACAGGCGTGTGCCCTGACTGGGAATCGAACCAGCAACCCCTTGGTTCACAGGCCAGCGCTCAATCCACTGAGCCACACCAGCCAGAGCTGTGTATTTTTTTTAAATGTTGCTCAGGTGATGCTGACACAGCCAGGGCTGCTGCATTCCACTCTTTCCTCCCATTAGCTTAATCCCAACTGCCAGGCATGGCCTCCCCAGGTGCCTAGCCTCCCCAAGGCGCTCAAGTAATTTCGGAACAAAGTGAAGCTGATGGTAACTCATAAAAACGCATCTCTCACAGTAAAGCAAGCAAAGACTGGTCTACCCAAGGCCCCCAACGTCTCACCTCTCACAGCCTTTCCCGCTGTGCAGGTGGTAGAACCCGGGGTCGCACGCTCCGCAGTCCCGGCCGGTGACGTGAGGCAGGCACTCACACTGCCCGGTCACAGGGCTGCAGGAGCCCTGCTGCCGCGTGGTCCCGTAGGGGTTGCAGTTGCAGGCTAAGGCGGGGAGACAGAGACAGTGAAAGAGGCGAATCACCTGGGAGAAATACTAAAATGCAAACAATTCAAATAGGCTCTTTGGACTCGTGTTGTCCAATACAGTAGCCATCGGTTGCCTGTCGCTCCTGAGCCCGCGAAACGCAGCTGCTCTGAACGGAGGTGTGCTGGGGAGGTGGAACACACGCTGGGTCTTGAAGACCTGGTGCGGGGGGACGGGGGGAATACACCTCAATAACGTATTCCTGGCTACTTGTTGAAATGACAATATGTTAGCGTAGTAGGTGAGATAAAATAGATTATTAAAATTAATTTCACCTGGTTCTCTTCATTTCAAAGTCTCTGCTAGAAAAATTAAAGTGACGTGAGTGGTGTGCATCTATTTCACTGGGCAGTGTTGTTACAGACCAAACGACTAAGTATTTAAAGGGACCACACGACGTGTTCTCAGAGAGAGAGAGAGAGAGAGACGGAGAGAGAGACAGAGAGAGAGAGACGGAGAGAGAGAACGGCTGTGACAGAGCCCGGCAGGCGGCCAGCAGATCACCTTTGCACTTGTCTGCCGGGTTGGGAGCCCGCGGATTCCCGAAGAAGCCGTCCTTGCAGCGGTCGCAGTAGAAGCCGGCCGTGTTGTAGATGCACTTCAGGCACTCTCCCGTCAGGCGGTTGCAGTTCCCGACCGCGTTGGGGTCGATGTTGTCGTTGCACTGGCACAGGCGGCAGAGCCTCACGGGGCCCTGTGTCCCCAGCGGGTCTCCGAAGTAGCCGTCGTCGCAGAGCTCGCACCTCTTACCTGGGAACGGGACAACCCGACGTTGGGAAAGAGAGGCCCTGGGTGCTTCTGGCGCTGCTGGTTCTGGGGAGTCTGCTCACAAGCGACCACTGGTCACAGGCAGTCCAGTGTGGCCACTGGCTGGGAAGCCATGTGGCGCAGCGCACCGGGCACCAGCCCAGGGGAGCAGAGGGCCCAGGCCGCAGTCTCGGCACTGTGCCAAACCAGCGGAGTGACCTGGGGCATGTCTCCGCTTCCTTATGGGAAAGTGGCACCTGGTTGGCCCACTTTACACCAACTGTTGTGAGGATCACCTGAAGTCAAACACACGCTGGAAGTGCCGTGTGAGTGAGCCGGGCTCAGGGTCATTAACCTCTCCGGTCCCAAGGGACGGCACGTTCACACAGGTTCGTTTTTGTTAATATTAAGAAAGATGGAAAGTGACTCCTGGTACCACGGCTGTCTCACACGGCAGGGTGCAGAGGATCGTTCTTTTAAAAAACAAAGGGCTTATGCTACTCTTGTTAAGCAGCATCAGCTAGCACAGACTCTGGGCATTCCAGAAGGGAACTGGACACGGTCATTTACCACCCACTCTGTCACACCTAAGGGGACAGAGAGGGAGGTTAAGGAACTTGCCCACAACCAAAAGGCGGACAGACAGGGAGGGAGACAGGGACAGAGTCCAGGACCCTTCCCATCGCACTAAGCCCAGTACTCGGTGAAGCAGGGAGACGGTGGAGCGCTGCGGACCAGGCGGGTGGTAGCGGGTGGCAGCGGAAGGAGTGAAAAGTGGTCAGACTTGAGGTAGCACCAGTCACAGTGGCTGGCTGACTGCTTCTGGGAAATGAAAGAAGAACAAGGCGATGCCTAGGGTTTGAGCCTGAGCAACCAGGTGGGAGCGAGTGTTTTTCCTGAGATGCACGAGACTGGGGATGGAACAGCGCTGAGAGAAGAAAAAGAGCACATCCAAGATTTAAGCTTGGATTTGCTGAAATTTGAGATTCCTCTACCACCTACATCAAGATTGTGGCAGAAAAGAATTGGCACATTCAAATTAGCAAGACCTAAGGAACTTGAGGAGCATTTAGTAGAGATACCGTCTGCAGAAGTGTGTGCAGAGCGCAGGAGACCACAGAAGGGTGTAGCATTTGCGACAGTAGCCACAGGGTCTGTGGGCTCTGTAATCGGGGCCACAGGGGCTGGGTGGAGGGCGCCACTCCCGGCACCTAACAGTGTCTAACTTGACTGGAAAGAACCGCTTGGAGAAGGCCATCTGCCAGGAGCCGAGAGCCTGGGTTAAGGACACCAAACCGCGAGGATCCTACAGAGAGGGACCCTCGGGATGAACTCTCTGCCCTCGCCAGGGAGGCTGCCGGCTGATGCGGTGTGTGCAGGTCTCATCAGGCTGGACACAGATGGAGAATGGACAAGGAGGGGCGTGCAGAAGGCTTCCAGCCCACCACCCACGTGGAGCTGGCAAGTGGGCAGCCGGCGCTCGGGAGCGGGAGGTCAGGGCGGAGGGACAGGTTTGGCAGCTGCAGCACAGAGAGGCTCTGAGGCCTGGGGATGGGGTCTGCTCAGCTGCGGGGAAGCATCATCAAGATGACATGAAAGCCCTGGGCTGAGAATCAGATGTGACAGAAGGAGAGCCGAGAGGAGAGAGGTAGGAGGAAACCCAGGGGAGGGAAGTGTCAAAAAAAGGCAAGAGGAGGAAAGGTGTGGAGCAAGGCAAGCCGTCCACAGTGTCCAGTGCTGCGGAGACCGGGTCAGACAAGCACTGGCACTGACCGCTGCAGTCGGCCAGCGGCGACCAGAAAACATGGCTGGGGCGGCGCGGGGGTGGCGGCGTGGAAATAAGATGCCAAGAGGGGAGAGGAAGCTGGGGGCCTGCTCATCTCTACTGTCAACAGTTACCAGACCCCCACCCGAGACCCCTGTCCAGATCAGCGTGAAGACAGCATTTCAGTTCTGCTTTTCATCAGATAATTCAGCTATTCTAGACAGGATCCACACTTAAAATGTCCCACACTTAAACCTGTTCTGAATAACACTTAATTTAAAAAATCTGGTCGAAAACCTACAACACAGCTACATGGTAGCGCGTGAAAAGCGCTCGCTCCAAAACGCCCCCTGGCAGCTACAGCTGGTTCACCCTCTCGCCTTCCCATCTGGGGTGCGGGTTTGGGTCCCGGCTGTACGACTCGAATGACCTTGCACAGGTTATATGCCTCTGGGCCTTGGTTTTCCGTGCCCTCTCACCCCTCGGTGGGAGGGGTGTGCGTCTTCCTGCCCCTTCTGCACGCTGCGTGCCTCCCTCCATCTGAACTCACCGCACTGTACTCAGTGATCCCTGCTTCCCTCCGCACTCTCGCAGCCCCTGAGGAGTCGGGACCATCCCTTCCTCGTTTCTATATTCCCAACACCATGCGCTCAAAAACCAGTTGAAGAAAAATTGTTGTCATTCATTTACCTCAAAGGTTTTAAAGATTAAATGTCAATGCAAACAATGTTTTAAGATCCCAGTGATTATCAAGTTGTTTACATTCTTTAAGTCTTCTAAATGAAGAAATCTTACCTTGTCTCTGCAATCTCTATTCATTTAGTCAATAAATATTTGTATTCATTGGACAAACACGTACGCGGAACACTATTCTGAGTGTTAGGGAATCACAAGTGTGTAAAACAGTTAAAGGTCTCTGCTCTCAGGGAGCATAAGTGGGGAGTGGAAGAGAAGAAGGGGCAGACAGACAATAAGCAAATAAATATAAAAATACCAAATGGTTAAAGATTGCTATGAAAAATATAAAGCACGGTAGGGGAATAATGAGAGTATTTTTTGCAGTATGCTGTTTTTATGGACATTTACTCCCTAACAGCCTCAAGAACTGCTATCGGTCATTCCCTTCAAGCCAGGAGGTAACTAATAAAACAAAGACATTTCACAGGCTTTGTGTGAGAAACATCTGATTAGTGACCAGTGGGTTGACAACATTTCCCACGGTCTCCTACATTATACTCCATCTCTCCAGTAAGCATCCCAAACAGTCTCGATTCACCACTGGTATTACTTTGTACAGACGTGAGAATGACCCCACTATGCTTAACCGTTTCATTCTGCAACTGCCATCTGTCGAGCGAAATAACAACGTGAGTGAGGGGATCTACCATCCAACGTGGTACGAAGCCCTTCGAAGAGGAGCTGCTGCCAGCGGGTGCTCGCCAGCTGCCGTGGCAGCCATTTAGAGGGCCCCAAGAACGTGGGGTGGGCGCGCAGGGGGCGTCCAGGGGAAAGCCTTCCTGGGAGAGTGATGTCTCAAACCAGCCCCACAGAAGCAGCAGGAGTTGGCCGAGGAAAGGGAGGCTGGGATGGAGAGAGGGGGGCAGGCGCTCTGAAGGAGAACAGCACACAGCAGGCCACAGGGTCCAGCCGTCTGCGGGAGGACGGGAAGCCCCGGACAGCTGGAGCTGCACACGTGAGCGGGTGGTGGGGAATGAGGCCGGAGAAGTCTGTCTGTACAAGACTCTGTCGGGGCCCCATTTAAAACAAAAAAAGGGCCGGAAAGAGTAAAAAAATATGCAATTCTAGACGAATGTCCTCCCCTTACTTTCTCAATGATCTTAAGCAAATGGTCGAGTCTCTGTGTTGCAGGGGCCCCGTGCTCGGGAGGGGTCGGTGTGAGGATGATGGCGTGTTTGGATGCTGCCCAGTGAACAGAGAATGTTTTGATGGAACACAAGAGACACAGATTACTCGCTCAGTGTTTTGTTTTGTTTTGTTTTGTTTTCACTGATTTTTATGCTCTGTAGCAACATCTCTGGAACAAAAGGTTTGTGACGGAGTCAAAGGCTGTATCAGAAGTGTGGCCAGAAGCCACCCAGCAGTAGAGGCTGGAGCGACGGAAGAAGTGAAACGGCACCAGCGAGCCTCCCTCTCCCTCTCCCAGGTCAGCCCGCCCGGGGGCGCAGGCGGGAGTAGCTGGGGAAGATCGAGTTCTGCGTTCTTATCAAGAAGAAAGAAACCCAGAGAATGAAAACACTGGCCTATCCAAAGCTACAAAAAAAAAAAAAAAAAAAAAAGAACACATTTTCCCAACTATATGTGACAGGCTCTGATACGCTGGAAGAACTATTTTGAGAAAGAATGCAAACAGATGTTTTCATTACCACCTTACATCAGGACACCCAGGATGACAGCCCCACGAAACTAAAAGCCACGTTTGGGCTCTCGTCTCATGAGGGGGCGCACACTGCCTTGACCCAGGGGTGATGCCTGGGCTGAAATGCTCGCTGCTCCCACAACGGGCCTGCTGGCTTGGCCACGTAACTTCAGGTCTCTGGGCCTCAGTGTTCTCAGGTGGAAAGTGGGGGTGGGAGCAGAACCCACCCCACAGGGTCGTGAGGATTCAGGAAGCAGGAAGTACCTGGCCCTAAATATGTTAGCTGTTAACAGTACCTGATAGGCATTTAGCAAATCTATAATAAATCTGTGTTCTGTAATACTTGGCCTACTACTAGGAAAATCACAATCATTAAGCCAAACAAACAAAAATGCAGATACCCCAAAGTCCTTCTCCCCAAGGTGTTTTTAGGGAATGGAACCCTGCAGGCCGATGGCAGGAGCAGACTCACCGGTGGTGCCCGTGGGGCAGTTGGTGCACACCACCTCCTGAGTCTTAGGGACCACAGCACAGCTGGAGCCCCCAGGGCACGGACAGGGCTGGCAGTCGGCGGAGGTGCCTGTGGTTGAGTCTCCGTAGTACCCGTCGCTGCACTTTTCACAGTGGGGGCCGGCTGTGTTGTCTCTGCAGTGACAAACCCCTGTGTGGACAGCGGGCGTGAGACAATGGGCCAGTAAGGCAATGAGCATTCCCCACCCTCCTGCTAATGAGCGCTCGGGCCTAGCAGCCCTCGGAGAGCATCCGCTTACCGGTCTCAGGGTCGCAGGTCTTGCTGTGCCCGTTGCAGGTGCAAAGCACACACGGGCTGTATGGCCCGAGGCTCGGAGTTTCTCTTCTGTAGCCCGGGAGGCATGACTCACAAAACTGCCCTCCGTACCCCACAGGACAGGTGCAGGTCTCCACCCAGGTGGCGGGGACCCCAGGTCCGGGGCGAGCACTTGCCAGGGTGACATCGTCCAAATACCCAGCACCTGCGTGTCGGGTGGGAAAGAGAATCCCTGAACTGGCTTGTTTTCCAAAGGCTCATGAAAAGTTAGTGCCATTAAAGAGCAACCAGACCCAAAATTCCAGAGACAATCAGCCTTTAGTACGTGCATTTACTGGAGAAGATAAGCAGAAAATACCATTTAGAACAATCACGCGGTAGATGGTGCTGTATCTGGAATAACAGTATAGCAAACTTAGGTTTCCACACACACACACTCCCCCAAGGTTGGTGGATTTTGCCCTTCTCCCAATCACCAATATTAACCATGAAAAGCATCAACTGGACCATAATCTGGGGCAAGAGGAGATACACAAGCAAGAACACAGAGGACAAGAAGCGTTTAGGTCTGTAGTCACGAAGTTGTGTTTTTGTTCTTTTGTGACAGAAGCCGACACTGACTGTCGAGTTCAAGGACAAGAAAGCAGGCAAAGCACCTGTCAACAAGTACCACTCAATTATATTTTTTCACCCTGCATTAAACAGCAAAAACAAGCAAACAAGTTCTAATACTCAGGGCTACTTCAGAGAGTATGCAATTCTTCCAAAGCAATTACGGTCGTCGTGTATCACAATGCTTTCCCATCTCCAGAAAAAAATAAAAACAGAAGCAGCCTCATGCTGCCTTAGACCAACGGTCCCACCAACCCCACAGCGGGAGCGCACCACGGAGGAGGCCGGCCTGGACCACGTCATCGCACTTCCCTCTCATTTCCGTCCCATGCCTGTCTCTGGCGGCCCATCTTTCAGGTGTACTTCCCTGTGTTATCCCGTACCATTTGCTGCTTACATAACTCTTAGAACTCGATAACCTGAGGCTGAAAGACATCTCTCCTATTACTGCCTTGAACTCATGTAACTTTTAATATGTTCATGGTTTTTTCCAACAATTAGATCATGAGATACACTTCCATCGGCTGATGTTCTTCCAATGCTGCACATATTTAAGTGCCCCCATCCTAAAAGCATTCCTCTTTCCATCTTGTCCCTAAGTAATCCATCTCCTTCCTACCCTTGTAGCCAAACTTCTTAAAGGAATAGTCTTTACTTCTTGACCTTCAAATCACTTATCGAAGCACTGCAGTTTCAATGCTTCTTAAACAAACAAAAAACCCTAACCAGCGGCTCCTTGGTCACCCAGTCCAAAACCCAATGGGGTTATCTCCTTAAACTTGTTAATTGTTTCTCCTCCTCAAAATTCTTTTTCTCTCTTGAGGCTCAGGGCACGGTCCTTAAATAACTGTTTCCAGAATTGCATGTTCTCTTCTCTCTTCCAAGTTTCCAAGTTTAAAAACTACTGCCCATATACTGACAATCTTTTCATTCTAGATCTCCAGTCCTAAGCCCCAGATCCGTATTTCCAACTACTGTGCTTATGAGACATTTTCATCTGGGGGGTCATGTAGGCATCTTAAAAATCGGTGCATCCGAGGCCTTGAGGGCAAGATGCTAAGTGAAATAAGTCAGACAGAGCAAGCAGAAACCGTAAGATCTCACTTATACATGGAGTCTTTAAAAAGAAGAAAAAAACATAAAAACACTTAAGTCATAGCTACAGAGAACAGAGATTGGTGGTTTACAAACTTCCAGATATAAAATAAATCCGTCGTGGGCATATGGGGCACAACGCGGCAACTACGGTCAATACCGCGTATTTGGAAGCTGCTGAGAGAGTAACTGTTGAAAGTTCTCATCACGAGGGGAAAATTCTGTAACTGTATGGTGATGGAGTTTAGCTATACTTACTGCGGCCGTTATTTCAAAATATATACAAATATCGAATCATTATGTCGTACACCTGAAACTCATATAATGTTTTTTGTCAATTACACCTTGATTAAAAAGGAACCAACGCATCCAGCCGCTGAGGCCACTCCCAATGCCCTGTGACCCCACTTCCCCAGTCCTGCCCTTCTTCATTACAATCAAAAATTTACAGGAAAAAAGTGTTAAAGGCATACTTAAAACAGCTTTGTTTACCTAAAATTATAATAAATGTTTATCCAGTAATTTATTATTTTTCATAATTTAGCTGGTGATGAAGAGGCTTGATAATTACAGAGCAATAAATAAAAATAAATAAAGGTGAAGACAATGAGAGTCGGTAAAATTATATTCAGAAATTTTAGAACAATCTATTCACATATAATATAATCAATTGCAATATCCTTATCCATTATAAAATAATAGTATTTCCTAATCTTAACAAGTTTTCTCCAGGTTCTTAGAAGTTGTTAAAAAAATACATTTTTTATACATAATTCATGTACAAGGAGGTGGTTTATACCACTCTTCAGGATCAGTATTATAGTAGTAGGACTTTAGAGATTCCCTTTTGCGTATTATGACTCCTTCTACCCAATCATCTTGTGAAACTGCTCTCCTCAGTCATGTCATGACTTACTTCTTTCACTGTACGTCCCACGGATCTTGATGGAGGTCAAGTTGTTAAGGAGCTTCTGAAATTCGAAAGGAGTAAGAGTAGGCCTCCAAGGGTAATCTGCAGCTTCGTGGAGCCTGGAAAGAAAGAGGAGGCCACATTAACTTCTGTAAGGACAACTCTGGGGTCCGAGAAAGCACTTCTTATTCATTTAGGCCACCAACCACGCAATGCTCCCACAATCTGGGCGAGTCAGACACCAGTCTACCAGTTTGACGGTGCAGTCGGCAGGGGTACAGGTGAGCAAGGGGAAGGCTCCCTTTTCCAAAGACCCCCTCAGAACCCTGAAGTTCTTCTTCAACATTCACCTTGAGGCCTGATAAGCTCAGATAAAGAAACCACTGCTATAATTCTGGCCAAGTCAGACTGTACGGTGACGAGGTCTTACCGGAAGACGTATTTCACAGTGGTCTCGCTGGGGTAGGAGTTGCCCTGCGCGATCAAGGGCACGGACACTCTCAGGCCAGCCCCCTCGAGCACCAGGTCTTCCGCAGAGAGGCGAGTGTCTCGCCTGTCCACTCGAAAGGAGAAGGAGAGGTTCTGCCCGTAACTGAACACCTGCTTGCCCAAGAACTTGGCTGGAACGCAGACACACGGGCAGGAATGTGAGAATGAGACTCCAGAGGAGCGCACCCCCGCCACCCTGCTTGCCAGCCTCACTTACCAGGAGCGATGAAGTACCTAGGGAAGTAGCTGTCTGAGATGACGGCGATGTCTTGCCTCTCGGAGGACCAGTCCAGGGACGCTTCAGAGCCGTCCCTTTCCTGTACACGCCACCCGTCCTCATCTGCAAGCAGAGGAAGGAAACATAAGCACCGTTACAGGGGAAACACCCTGGATGCGCCTCCTCTGTGCTCCGCAAAAATACAGAGAGAGTACAGAGCAGGACATCAATGAGAGCTCCTGAATAAATGAATCCTGCAATAGCACCTATACACACTATACCTTCCAGTCTACCTTTTGCTTTACTTCAGGTAACATTTAACTATGGTGAATTAAAAACCATATGTACGTCTTCATAAAGTACAGCATAGGTCATATGGTCAATAATACTATAATACTGTAGTAACTACATGCGGTGACAGAGGGGCACCAGATTTATTGAGGTCCAACCACTGTGCTGCACACCTGAAATGAGTATGATATTGTCTGCCAACTGTAGTTGAAACATTAAGAAGTTAAAAAATAATTACTAACCACAAAAAGAATTACGTAGGATGATAAAAACAAGCCAAAAAAACAAAGAAGCAAAAAAGCCAAATAAGAAAAATCATGCTCATTAGAAAACATGAAGTGTTGCCACCCTCAGAAAATCCTCGAAGAGTTACTGACTTTTTTCTTGAATACCCTAAGTCTAGTCACACACGTCTAGGGGACGCAAGGTCTCCATTACCAATCTGAAAGGTGGAGCTTATGGAGTGGACACTGTAGCCGACGGCGTTCGTGCAGACAGAAGAATGCCCGAAGCAAAAGCAGGGTGTGCACCCCCTGGGATTCGATGATTCCAGATTAAAAAATCCAGGTTTGCATCTGAAAAAGATTAAGACACCATCAGGAGTTATTGTTTTGGAACTTGAAACACGGTAACGGAGAAGACACAATACAGCGTGAGAAAGAAGGAGCTACCTCTCACAGTTGAAGCCTTCGACGTTGTCTTTGCACACACACCTTCCTGTTTCAATGTTGCACTCGTCCGTGCTGCCAGCAGGGTCACACGCGCACGGCCTGACGGACGGAGAATGGACGGAGCGATGCGACAAGGGACAGGGGAAAGAAACGACACTCTTACAGTCCACCTTTGGCTTTATGTGTTAAGACTTTTTTTTAAAGGAAAAATGTAACACGGCAAAACGAGTATTAATGTCATTTTTGGGTTTAGACTTGGTTTCAGTCAAGGACACCCATCACATTTAGACAGTAAAACTCTGCTTCATCTCTGTACAAACAACCCGGGATCATCGTTACGGCCAGGAGCCCTGAATCTTACTGACAATTACTTCGGGAACAAACGTTCATATTGCTGCAGGTATACTCCACGAGACCTATCATGACGAACGGAACCACCTTTAGAGTCTGCCCCCTTGTTTTGGTTTTGACAGAGTCTCACCTGCATCCTGCCTCAGTGAGAGAATGGAATCCAGGCTGGCAGCGGTCACACTTGTCGCCCATCACTCCTGGCTTACAGCTGCAGCGGCCATAGCTGTCACACTGCGTGCTGAGGGAACCTGCAATTGGAAAGGCACGTCAGCCACCAGGTGGGTAAGCAGCATTACCTTGCCCAAGAAAGGCAATCGGTAACTAAAGACAATGCCGGAAAACCAACGTATAATCTCCAGAACAAAGATCCAATTTTAAATCAGAATTGTCTCCAAATCAGACCTTCTGAAGCCACCCCATTCTACCTTCCCAGACGCACGCCCTGCTGACTGACCCTCAGAAGGCTAACAGGTCACTCCGCATCCAGTGGAAAACTAGACACACAAGGCCTGTCCCTCCTCTGGGAGAAAGCACGGGCTCTTTGAGGGTCATGCCCAGAGTTTAAGTTTGTACCGGCATGAACAACAGATACAAAGGTCAAACTCCGGAGAGAATAGAATGGACTAAGAGCACATGACAGCTAGGAATATACACTAACCTAAAAAAGTTCAGCGCACTAAGGATTTCAGACTAAACAAAGTCATTAACAAGGAAGAACTCACGAAGCAGCTAACATTTTACAGTCAAGTTCAAATAGTTCTCTAGGATCTGGCTGCTAATTATTTCCAAACTGCTACTCAGGCTAACCCCAGTTTTATACACACCAGAAAATCATCTGCAAGTGCTACAACATGGTTCAGGAGAGTGGAGGTGGGGGAACAGGCAGATCCTGAATCATTTACATATTACAGTAATGTCCACATTTCCACGCTGAACCTGCACAACTGCCTAGGAGGTAGCTTTATTATCTGGAGATAGTAAAGGGAATGCTTCCCCCGCGCCCAGGTCTCCCACCCCATCAGGCTGCGGCCGCCACCCGCCACTCACCGACTGGGCTGCAGTGGCACGGAGAGCAGGCGTCCGTGCTCCCAAGGCGGAAGAAGTTCTCCCGGCACCTTTCACAGTTGGGGCCATCGGTGTTATCCTGGCAGTTGGTGCAGTGGCCACCATGGCCGGTGGAACGGTAGAGTTCAGGGTCAAAGTAGCATTCCTGTGCTCGGCCATTGCAGTTACAGGCTGTCAGGCAAACACACGAGTTAAGTGAGACCCGGGTCCCTATGCAAATAGTGTAATTACAAGACTCAAAACAAAACAAAAAAACCCCAGACCATCATTTCCCACATCTCTGTGACAGGTGGTGTTAGAATAAGAAAGACCACCAGAGCCCAGAGCCCTGACTGGTGTAGCTCGGTTGGTTGGGCATCATCCCACAGAGCAAAAGGTTGCTGGTTCGATTCCTGGTCAGGGAACACGTGTGTAAGGCTGTGGGTTCAGTGCCCCGTCAGGGCACTTATGAGAAGCAACTGACTGATATTTGTCTTCCTCTCTTTCCCTCTCCCTTCCCCCCTGTCTCTATATTGGCTACCAGATGCACTGTTCATTAAAAAAAGGAAGCAAGAAAAGAAAAACAATATGTCAATAAGGGATTCATAGAGCCAGGTTATTAGCATACTAGGAAACGTTCATCCTTATCAAAAACAGCGCTATCGTAAAAGGCATCTCCCGGCTATTGTTCACACGCAAGTAAAAGCCAAGTCAAATCACCGTTTTTCTGAATCTTTATCCTTCATCCTTATCTCAACTCCGAGAACAAGGTGCCAGTGTGTAGGCAGGCTTCAATTTACCTTAACGTTTCAGGCCTCAGATGATTCAAATACAGTAAGACAGTAACTTTCAAACGAGAGATGACTTGCACCTCCAGACTGGGCTAACCCGAGACACGTGCGTTAACATCAGTGCCTGTGCAGACGTGGGCAGATTCAAGGGGGTCCAGCAGGTACGTGCACCCACGGGGGAGCCAGCCACAGTGCCGACCCAGTCGTCTGTGACGTAACTAACGGCGCCCCCTACAGGGCACGGTCGTATTTGAAGCCCAAGTAGCTGCACAGAAATTCTCTATTATATTTATATTCAGATGATGTTCTCAGAATTACTGATTCTGCCCCAAGTGCAGGTGGTATCTTGAGCACTAATTAAAAATAAAGCTTTACTTGATTTCAGAGAGATCAGGAAGTTGTTGTTTTAGAATATCTGAATATACATGTTTTCTTTTTCTTTTTTTCCATCATTTACAATCACTTCTTTTATGGTATGGCCCTTAAAATGTTGTGCAAACCCGAATCACTGGTGCCAAACTTAGAGCTGTGTTAAGTAACTTCGATAGCTCCCTTTCCCTCCTTCAGTTGCTACTTCTTTGCCCTCGATTCTCCCCAGATTCTCCTGCCATCGCCCAGCCACCCCCACCGAAAGAGTCTGGTGCTCGGAGATCACGAGCCAGAAAATGCCCGGTCCCCACTGTTCTAACCCGCAGCGACAGCCCAGGCTGCGGCTCCCTCAGCAGCAGCTGGGAGGAGAGAAGGCAGCTGTCCTTTTCTCTTCCATAGCTCGAGACCCTGGACAACACTGGAGTCCTGTCACAGCCTCCAGGAACTTCCCTCTCTGAGGGGTCCCCGTGCCGAAGGGACCGAGAGGAAAGCAGACCGACTGCACTCCTCATCCAAGTCCGTTAGCTGCCACATTCAGCTCATTTGCTAGTGGTAAGCTGGTGACAGCGCGTCTGGTGTTCCCACAACGTTCCTGGACAGCCTCTACATAGGGCCACGTCGTTAAAGAGAAAACTCTCCAAGCACATGTGTACATTTATTTAGATGGCACGTCTTAGGAATATTTCCTTCTTTCTTTTGCCAGCCTCTGCCTTGCAGCTTCCAACACTGGATATTACGGGTCAGTAAAAGAATTAAAGCAGCTCAAGCAACTGCTTAGGAATGCTGGAGGAGGCTATAACATTAATCTGCAAATCTGGGATTAGTTAAAGGAAAGAAAAGATGAATAAGAAAATCTGCTCTGGGAAGCTCATGGAAATAGTCCTAAGTCAAGATATCAATTCTTTCTCAAGGTTTCTGCCAACAACTCCTGCAAGTTTAGAGTGCCTTCTTGCTAATTCCCTTCATTCCCAAGAGAATGTGATAAGGGGTATGTGTAAGGACGTAAGAAAATTACAGCTGTTTTAAAATTTCTTAAGACCTTGGCAAGTCATAATCGCATGTTTTCATAGTTTCTTTCTCCTGAGATTCCTTTCTCTATCTGTTCGGAATAAACAAAGACACGGAAGGAATAAACAATGTGTTATCTTTTCCAGCTCACCCTTTCCTGGGAATACTAGTCTCTCCTTTTCTGCCCAAAGCCACCCACCTCTGCATGAGAGGAGTAAGAAAATTCTCCCCATCGTGCTCTTCAGTGAGATTCGGGAAAAATAATTATTTTGACAAACAAGCTTCTGAATGGTAGTCTCAGGCTAGAACTCACTGCAGCTGGCATGCGTTCATCAACGACCTTGGCTCTGGAGTCCATGCGTGAGCATTACAGGAAGACGAATATTTTTAAAAGGGCAACAAAGAAAAAAACTAGAAAAACCGTTACGTGAGAGCAGGCTGCAATGGCCCAGTATTTGGATCTAAGCGAAGTGCCAGGCCTTGCAGCTGAGCGCCCACCCTGGTGTGCGTTCAGGAAGGAAATACGCGACCAGCACAGTTTATGTTTATGGCCAACTGCCTCATCTCTGACGTGCCCCTGGCATGCACGCGGTTGACTGTCCTACGTCCTCAGATCACGGAGGAAGCATTGCCTTTCAGAGTGTTCCCTTCAAGGGGAGAGAGGTGGAAGGCACCCATCCCCTCTTCCACCCCGACCCTGGGAAGTTCGCAAGGTGACCGAGCGGACGGACGCCACGGGCACTCACGCAGGCACTCGCTGGCGCTCTCGGCGGTTGCCCGCCTCCACGGCCGGTCGTTGAAGAAAGGCAGGCACTTCTCACAGTCCACCCCGTACGTGTTGTGTTTGCAACTGCACACCAGCTTGTCAAACTCGTTCTTCACACACTCGCTGGCGTGCCCGTTACATTTGCACCTGCGGAGGGAGGGCACGCTCAGAAATAGGAAGCCGCTCCGAAGCCCCAGAAATGGACGCAGGAAAAGGATGCACCCGGGGAGCTCACAACCCCCTCTGTGTGTGCTTGAGACTCGAAACTGGGAACCGAGGAACTGAGCACGATTAAGTAAGGGCTGCCTGAGCTTCCGGGTGTGAGGACAAATTAAACAGGGAAACAAAAAAGCAGCTCTATTTAACGGGGGACAGGGCATAAACCAGACATGAGCAGACAGCCCCTAACGATGTCTGAGGACATCCGCAGAACCGCTTCCTGAGGTCAGACGTGTGTGTCAAGCAGCAGCCAAGCGTACTGGTGAAGAAGAACCTGGATGCAGAAGCCAGGCGGCCCGGTTTTCGAGCCCCGCCCTGCGACTTACCTGTAAAGTATGGATGATGATGATGATGTGTATTTCATAAGGTTACCGGAGGATCAAGAATGTGCTTTATTTATGTGCCCAGGGTTGCGTGGGCACATAACAGGTAAATAATTAGGTCAGCAATTATCTGCCACGATGATTTTAAAGTATTACGCTCTGAAGGCAGCCAAGAGCCGCTGGATTCCTCACTGCCGGGTGGATCTCTGGCAGCCTGCTAGTCCCACGGGTTGTCTGGGGCAGGGATCCCAGAAGGATCCCCTCGTTGCAGGCGAAACCGTAAACGAAGGACTCGTGCAAATCCCCATGAGTGACTAGCGTGCGCTCTGGCACGCTGGCGTTTCCCTCCCTTGCTTCCTTGAAGACGGCAGTTGGTTCCAGAGCTCCAGCTACCACTTAGAAACACACCCGGACACTTCCGAGACGTCTATAGCACGACCGGGATGAGTCACAGGTTTACATCTCCCGCTCTGCGCTTCTTCCACGCTCCTGGGCTGCTGCACGGATTTAGATGTCTGCGTCCAAACTTCACATGTTTACAGCCAAGCTCATGACCTCCCCGAATCGGCTCATCTTCTTCATCTCCTCTGGTGACAGAACCACCGTTCTCCTGCTCACTAACCCTTGCATCACCTTTGACCACATCCTGGTGATTCCTCCTTCACATACAATGCATCTAAATGTCCCTGTCCATCCTACTGTTACCGCCCTGAGGTCACCTACCTCCTCGCTCGCTCGGCATCAGAGCGAGAATGGGAATTCTCTCACACGTACTGTACTCTTACATACATGCCCGCACTAACCTTTCTAATCCTCTGTTTCGACATCACAGCCCAACTGCAAGAAACTACGTCACTTCTCACGTATTGGCAGCTTCCAATAACTCTGAGCATCAGTCCACACCAGGGAACACTGAGCACAAAAATGATGTTTCCACGCTTGAGGCCTCACAGTTTAACGCAGGAGATGCAAGTTCAAGATCTCTCCTGCTGTGGAAGGTCTCCGGCTACCAAACTCCCTCTCTGGTTCACAACTCTACAAGTTCATGTAAGGGCTCTTCCTTAAGTCATGTAGGTTCACACTCTCCCAAACTCTGAACTTTTGTTCCCGACGTGCCCACCCTCCTGTACCCGACCCAGACATCCTCCCCACTCACCCAAATCCTACCTGTCCCTCAAGACCCAGCTGACAGCCCACCTGCTCCTCTAGCCTGCCAGTGCTGTGGGGTTCTCGGGCATATGGCATCTTGTCATCTAAAACACGGGACTACACTAATGTTTGATTCTTCGCAAGTTCATGCATTGCCTGCCCAGTCATTTGTAGGATCCTGGAAGGTCAAGTTCTTCTCCATTAGGTGCATGTCAGTCTTACACTTCCTTGGCAGCTTCATAATACCTATTACAGAACTTTGTACTTAAACTGTCGATGAGAATTCACTAAGTGTGCTGATTTGAGAAAGGTTTTAGAAAACCTAATTATGTACTCTGTTTCCATGATAATGAGTTCTAACAACATCATTAATATAACTGTAAACAGTTGCTATATTTACTTCTCAACCAAAGCCCCAAACACTTTCAAAGTTGTTAACAGATCACTTACCTACCACCTACGGCAAAATCGGAGATTGCGTAATAGTAAGACTTGAGAACTTTGGGGTCGTTAAACACTTCATCTCCAAAGGTGTTCAGGCGATTGAGAGTCACCCTGATGTCAGTGGCTGTTACCCATTCCTGGGAGGAAACAAAAACAAAAACAGAAAAAACAGGTGATGGGGCTGAAGACAAGAGGCATGAATGGGACAATGTTTTCGAAACAGTTAATGTGGCATTTAACTCACGTCCTCTTCTGACATCACGTCTACTGTAATCCTCAACGGTTCCTTTAATTTCTCAGTATTTTTTTCTTTCTTGACTCTTCCTTTTTTTGATCTTTGTTGTTACCTTACCACTCCGAGCCCCCCAGGCCCCCCAAAGCAGGAATACAACCAGACTCTTCACAGGCTGTTGTGAGGCTTAAACGAAATGTACTTCTAAATGCCTGGCATACACCAGGTGCTTGATACACGTGCCCCTTCTCCCCAGCCTGTACCCACACCCCAGACCCAGTCAGAGACGCGAGCACAGAGCTCGGGTGATGCCGCACTCGTACAAGACACGCTGGTCGTTGTCTCCTCCTGCCCATTTGGTACCATCCCTCTCCCCCTCCAAACCCAATCCACTAGGACAGATCTGGGAGAGACATCACGGTGGCCCAGACCAATCGGGGTCGGTCTTGTCTTGGTCCTCCCACAACGCCACTTCTCTGTGAGGCCGTCCCTGGCCACCCTATCTAAAATCGCTAACACCCCCAAGCTCCCTATTTCCCTTCCCTATTTTATTCCTATCGTCCGCTTCTGCCACCATCACCGGCAAACTGTAAGCCCCACACAAGCAGGAAGTTTTTGTTCTGTTCACTGCGGCTTCTTTAGCCTAGGAAGTGCCCAAATAACATTTGCTGAGCAAATGAACGAATCTGAAGAAACCACAACTGAGCGACTTGTTAGATGGACCACAATGGCCAAGGGTGAGAACGGGGGCTGTAGTTTTCCCCGAGGTTTTAGGAGAGCGAAGCCCTTATAATAAACACCCATTCACTGAGCCAATGTTAGTCAGATATTTACATCTGTGGTAAGCTGTTATGATAACGATGCCAAGCAATCGTGACTGCCAGGGCCCACACCCTGTGTGGCCCCGTTCCACGCCGATGCTGGGCCTGGGCGTGTGACTGCTTTAGCTGAGGGGACATCAGCACATGTGACACCGGCAGAGGCTTGATAAGCACTTGTGCACTGGGACCTGTCCTCTTGGAATAATCCCACCGTCCCACGCAGAAGCCTGGTCCAGCCTTCTAGAGCAGGTAAGGGACAGGGATTGAGAAGCCCAGCTCCGAGCTCATCTGCCAGGGAGCGAGCCCTAGGCTGCACAGAGTGAGTGAGAAACAATAACGTGTGGCTGTTGAAGCCCTTAAGTTCGGAGTGGTGTGTGACGTACAACCACCCAAAGATACCACTTCCACTTCCAGCCCCTCCTGGGAACGGATCTGAGCATCACCTCTCAAGGCGTAACAAGCTAGCGCAGAGCTGTGGGCGTCTGCACTCTGCAGAGGCTCCACGTGTGACAGGAGGCAGGCCCCCGACTAGGAGCCACCGCTCAACCGGCGCCAAACGCCGGCAGACAGGACAACGTGGGGAGCTCAGAGAGGCTCTTCCCCACGAGGCCTCCAAGTATAATCAGAAAGGAGAAGACAGGATGACTTCACTGCACCCAAACTTGGAACTCCAACACCAACCCCGACTCATGGCCACAAGGTTAGGAACCTTTGAGCCGTCTGTGATGTAAAGAGCTAAGGGTATCTCGGCGTTTCATATTTATTGTGTCTTCTGCAGCCTTCACCTCTATCCCAGCGCTCCCGAACAAGAGCTTCTCAGGGCTGAGTCTAGGCCTTCTCTCCTGTCTTTCTCAGTGGGACCCTTCCCCAGAGCAGGCTCTGAGTAAGACTCTCTGGGTTCTGAATCCCAGCTTGGCCACTCACAGCTGCCTGGTTTGGGGCAGGTTATCTTATCCTTTCTGGGTTCTCTGACGGCTCATCTGTGACATAGAGATGATAAAAGTGTCTACCTTACAGAGATGTCGTGAGAGTTCATTGAGTTAATGTATCTAGTATATTGCCCAGACTGGTGTGGTTCAGTGCGTGGGGCTTCATCCTACATAGCAAAAGTGCATCAGTTTGATTCCCGATCAGGGTTCATGCCTAGGTTGTGGGTTCAGTCCCCAGTCAGGGTGCATTTGAGAAGCAACCAACTGATGTTTCCCTCTCACATCGATGTTTCTCTCTCCTTTTCCCTCCCTTCCCTTCTCTCTAAAAATAAATAAAATCTTTATAAAAAATACCTAATACATCTAAGGGGCTTAGAACAATGCTTGTAGCACTATGACACATTATGGTTAAGTGCTGTAGTAAATGCTAATTACAGTATTGTTCTAAATCAATGCATGCTCAGTAATATACGGAGTGAAACCAGGAGAGGTCTCCTCCCCGGACGGGAGACCACAGCTTCCAGAGGGCAGCACAGGGGCTGAGCAGGAGAGGACACTTGGCCTCTCTCCTCACTGTCAGACCAGCTGACAGGCACAGCAGGTAACCCCACTGGCAACTGGGTCTTGGAGCCAGAGCTCTGCCATCCAGAGCCACATCATTAATGTTTCCGCCTAAAGACACCCACAGACCAAACCCACTGCAGGCACACACAGCATTTCTACCACCTTAAGTAAGCTTCTGGAGCTCCTGCGGAATAAGAGCAGCAGACACCAGAATTCCCACCGCTGGGAAACAGCTTCAAGACAGGCTGACAAGGCACAGAGTTCGCAACGCTGCCGGAAAACCAGTCACGGCATTACGCCACTGCTTCTTCCCACTGCCCATGCTGCTGCCTCCCCAGGAGAGCACGACACAGTGGGCTCTGTGGGAAGACGCGAAGCTAGCCAGCGTTTGCGGGATCAACTTAAAGAGTCAGGAAATAAACACCTCTTATTTCCTGAAAGACCACTGCAAACATATTCATTGCTCGCTATAACCTCAGAGCTCACCAAAATCAAGATTTATAATCTCCCACGCAGCAGCTTACAGAAATACAATGGAAGAGAAGAGCTGGACTCACAGAGAAATACATTCTCATCTTTGGCCACTGTCCAAGACCATACAACCAAATCAGAAAGAGAGTCTTGAGCATCCTAAGTCCCAGAGAGAAAGAATGAGAAGACACAAAAGCGTGAAGCTCCTCCCCCAAATGGGGGGTTCCCTACTGCGAAATCACAACAGCTTTTCACAAAACATACATGGCGTTTGCAAACCCACAGCCAGTATTCCTCAGTCAATGAATCCAGGATGCCTCCCCCCACTTTAAGGGTTAGTTTCGGCCACACGACAGGAGTGTCTCCAATTCTGGCTTAATGTGCTGAGTACAGTATGAGGCTCGCCAGTCCCTCCATGACCAAACAGCCAGAACAGAAAAAAATTCACAGAAATCTAAGCAATACAGAAAGACTCCACATATGCACACAGAACTTGAGGAAAAAGAAATCTTCATTCTATCTGTTGCTAAACAGGGAACAGTTTCTATGACGGGGCTTGCGCACTGCACCGGGGTACCTGAATTTTTATCTTGTCACAACCCCCAGTGCCTTCAGGACATGAGTTTTCAGGACTGATAACGGTGCCAGAAAAATGCAGTCGGAATTCTCTTGCACAATAACAAGGGAGGTGGCGTTCTTAACCATCCTGCTCCCACTATTTCCTCTTGCTAATAAAATATTGGGGTGGTCAAAAAGTTCATTTGGTTACTTCCATAAGATGGCTCTAGTAGTGCTCAGCTGTCTTTAACTTCATTCGAAACAATTTTGTCAGATTGTGTTGTGACAGCTGTCATATCAGTGTGCATTTAAAAAGAACTGACCAAAATTGGTGAATTGTTGTACAGCCATTTTAATAGTGAAGGTGGAAGAAAATACGCAACATTTTTGGCATATTATGCTTATTTCAAGAAAGAGAAAAACACAACTGAAATGCAAGAAAAGGGTTTGTGCCGTGTATGGAGAAGGTGCTGCGACTGATCAAACGTGTCAAAAGCAGTTTGCTGGGGATTTCTCGCTGGACGATGCTCCACAGATGGGAGACCAGCTGAAGTTGGTAGCGATCAAATCGAGACATTCATTGAGACCAATCGATATTATACTGTGTGGAGATGGCTAACATACTCAAAATATCCAAATTAATAAAGTTATCGGTGAAAATGAAAAATGTGTCTTTTATTTTATAGAAGAAAAATCATACGCACTTTTTGGGCAAGCTAGTATTTTTTCAGTTTGTCCGATCAAAGAAGAGGTAAGAAAGGATGCAAGAAAACTGGGCAGATTAGTTCAAATACCCTTTTCAAAAGGTCAGAAGCAAACTGTTTCCACTTCAAGTACAAACATGAAAGCTAAAACTGTCCAACTTTAAAAAAAAAAACTGTAAAGTTTATACAGCCCAGGACATACTTGCAAGTGCATGCGAACATAAGAACAAACACGGACTTCGCAGCGGGAACAAAACTGCTTTCCTTCACTTAGTGAGAGTGCACAGGAAGGCAAAATAAAGTCCAGCTGTCGGTCTTACTGGGGTAGATTCTACTTGTACCCCGGATCTTAGAGGTGGGGCCACAGGTCCCCATTATCCCAGTCTTGCCCATCCTGTACATGCAAGAGCCAGCCGGCTCCAAAGCCAACCCCTGGACGCCTGCCTACCTGCAGCACCGGGCTGTTGTCAAAGTTGTAGGCGCTGGGTCTCCCTTCCAGCGTGGAGAAGGCCACGTTGCCCCCGGTGAGAGGGGAAATGTCACTGAACTCGTCTGTGCACAAGGCCTGCTGCTCGTCCTCCCCGGTCCTGATGAAGCCGCGGTTGGCCTTGAAGTAGGTGTTCTGGCAGGAGCCGCTGTAGTACTGGTAGGGGACCCAGGGCCCGTCTTCCCGCGTGCGCTTGTAAATGGCGAAGCTCTCCGGCCGGCTGGTGTGGAACTTGAGGCGCACGTATGTGATATCAAAAGCTTTTCCTGTGGGGCAAGCACAGCAAAGTTCTCACGTCAGGTGTGATGCCAAGAAATTCCCTTTCTTCTGCCCTCCTAGTGTGGTCTGGTTCTTGACAGAAAAAGAGTGTACAAACCACCCTGTGCACACCAGGCTGAGAAGGTTCCAGAACACACAACACACTGGCTGTGCCTCACTGGCTATTCTAAACCGGGAGGAGTGCATGCCTCCCCACAGAAATGACAAGTTACAGTTCAGTTCTAAGTTAGCTCATAAACGCCTACTTTTGACATAGGTCGTTTGCCGTGAAAATTGTAGCATGCATTAATACTATATTTACACTAAAAATAAAACTGAATTAAAAAAGCGCATTTATTCTTAATGCTGGTGCCTCGGCAAAAGCTTATTAAAAGAGAAAACATTTTTTCGACATTCTAAATGGGTATTCTGGGTACTTTCAAAAAAACTTTAGAACGTATTCCTTATTCACTGCGATATGGCTTCTTGATGCAGGAAGAGCGTCAGGGGCACTGTGATGCCCCGGTCCCGCCAGGATGAGACGAAGCGATCCGAGACGGGGCAGGACACCGCCTGGGACATGGGGTGAGGAGTAGAGTAGCAAGGAAGGAAAAGGTTCTCCCAGTGGCGGAATGAAGGCAGGGAAACAGAAGGAAAAAAGGGGAACAGTGGCCTCCAGAAGCTGTTTTGACACGTTCCAAAGAGGACACGTGAGCAGTGAGCTCTGGTCGGGAAGGGCGGCAGAGGGAAGAGGCCGTGGCCTGTGGACCCTCCAGGAGCAGAGTCACCAGACACCAGGTTGGCAGGTCGCGGCAGCTGCCAGAGCGCGGTCTGACAGCCAGGGCACCGGGGCTGCCTGCCAGCCACTGTGCCTTCAGGTGGGTAAAAGGGGTAACGCGCAACCATCTTCCATCCGCATTCATCCATACGCTGGGTCTTTCTATCTCGGACACTGTCTTGTCTTTGCTACTTCTGTGCCAGAGTGAAGCTCACGAGTTGGCCAGCAAGTATCTGCTGGGCACGACAACAAGCTCAGTCCCCTGCTACACAGTTTCGGGGACGGGTGTGTTAGACATCAGGGTCCTTGTGCTCTCCCAGTGAATGAGCTGCACGAGAAGACCCATCCGAACCCTCCCCTACACAGCCCACAGAAGAGGAGCTCCTGTACCCTGAAGTGGTAAGGACAGACTTCCGCCCTGCGCTTGCTTCCTTGCGCCCACTCATCCCCAGGAGGGAGATGCTCACGGATGGCCTGGAAACGGCTCAGCTCTCTCTCCAGCCGCCTGTCTGAGTCCGTCTTCCCTCCTGCACTCCTCAGTGTGAGACGGCACCTCTGCCTCCGTGCAGGGAGGGCCTGCTGCTGTCCCAGTGCAGATGTGGGACTCAGTGTGTCAGTTCGGTGGGGGTGGGGAGCTGGCGCGGGGAGGGAGGCACAGAGTAAGGAGCTGGAAGTCCACATAAGCTGGGTGTCTAGGATCTGTTCTTCAATCCAGCCGATTTACAATAAAACTGCTGTGATGAGCCGTATCTGACTGGTTGTCAACTGGTCCTGATCTTAAAAGAGAGCCTTAATGAACTGTCCCTCACATACATGAAACACACAAAGGCATGTGGCATGATGGGAGGAACACAGCACTGGGCATTGTAAGACCTGAGTTCAGGTCCTGCCACCCTCAGTGACCAGCTGTGTGATTTCTGCTCTCCTATTTCCCTTCTGTAGAAATGAGGATGCTATTCCCTGAGCCACCTACTTCAATCAGTAGTTACAAGGTCAAACCAAGATCTTGTATATATTTGATTAACTGAAAAACTCTACACAAATACGAAGTGTTATGATAATAGAGGTTAGAAGAAAACCCCTGACCTGGGATCCTGGATATGGCATGTGTAAGGGCCTGGCGGTCCCGGGGACGACCGGGTGCAGTGCCAGAGGTGTCAGTCCAACCTAGGTCTTCTACCTGGGAGGCAGTATGACATTTTGCCCAGACACAGGCCATGGAAATAGAGTTTACAACCCTCCTGTTAAAAGAACACAAATTTTACCTGTCTCTTTACTATGCAAAAAATGTCAAGTCACCTTTGAAGGCGAGTGAGGTTATAATACAGTATCTAGGACATTCCAGAGACTTATCTAAGGCATTCCAGAAGGGCAAAACTACTTAGCATTTCTCAGGAGCAGAAATGCTTTGGGATGTCCAAAGGCGTATTCACTCATCTCTAGATTAGATTATTCTCACTTTTCTACTCTCTCCGTCTACATTTCCGACATCTGTTTAGCAACCCAAGCTGCAGGAGCCTAGGTCAAAGGAGAGAAGGTAAAATGGATCAAGGTGTCTTGGGTTCCACACCAACATCTGTAGCACAAAGCCACGCCCTGAAAGAAATGGACAGCAGTGGTCACTCTCACTGCTGGCACCTCTGGCGAAGCAACTTGGCTAGCACTGAACTTGGAAGCACTGAAGCAGCCCAGCTTGCTGGTGCTGGCCTTCCCTCCCCAAGCCTGCTTTTCAGAGCTGCCTTTCTCATCCTAACCTGTAGCCACAGTTGGAGGAGGAAAAGCCACTGTGGCAATCTGTGCACTCGCCACACACACCACGAGGCAGCCACGTGCGCTGCCCGCTGAGTTGCAGGCAGGCGGGCGGTGGCCACAGACCACTGCGATCCCATGTGACGGGTGCTATGACGGGGAAGTGGAAGTGCATCATGTTCTGGGAGCATGGAGGAAAGTCGTAATCCAGATTTGCTAGGTTAAGCAGCGTTTTTTTGGAGGATGTGACATCTAAATCCAAGACGTGAGGAATGCAGAGGAGCCAGCTGGAAATCAGTTGTCCAGGCAGACGCAAGGGCATGTGTGAAAGCCCAGAGGGCACAGGAGTGGTCACTGCAGGAATCAGTTTGTGGCGGGGATGGGGGTATGGCTAGAACTCAAGAGAGCAGCTGGAGGTGAGCTAAGCAGGAGGTAGAACCGGCCAGGCCAGAACCTGTGCTAAAGAGCAACCTCAATTTAAGAACAATGGCAAGCCACTGTGGGATTTATGTCAGGAACTACATGATCTGGTTTGATTTTTAGAAAGATCACTCTGGCCACTGTGTGGGGCCTAAGATGGAAGGGACAGGACTTGGGGTCAGCTGAACCGTCACTAAGATGTGGCAGTGATCCTGGAGAGATGGCAGTGACTGAACTGGGAGTAGGGACAGCGAGAAAGGAAGAAATGAATGGGTATGAGTGAGATGCAAGCAGCCGACATCAACAGTAACCTGGTAACTGATGGAGGGTGATGGGGAGCAGGGGCTGCGTCTGAAAGCCTCCTCTGCTTTGACCCCATTGACATTGCATTGCATGGTCAAATCCCCTCTTACTCATTCCATACAGTGGGAGGATTAAAAATAGCACTTAGTTTCCTAATTTACAAACAACTAAATGGAGAGTAGTAACAACACCCACGGAAACAGAGCACAGAGGAGGTTAAGCAGGACTGGAGGCAGGGGCGGAGGGCAGGATGGGGAGATGAGCTCGATTTTGGATACCCTGGTTTCGAGGGGTCTGTGGGTCACCCAGACAAGAGGAGACATCTAGCAGGGAGTTGGATGTGAGGGGTCTGGAGGTTCGAGAGAGACGTCTGAGCGAGATGAATAGGTGTGGAATTCACTAGTATGTAGATACATAATGAAGACTTGGGCTGGTCAGGACCACTGAGGCAAGTGTGTTGTGAGAAGACTTTTGAGATTACGTGGAGGAGCATCACCATCGGAAGCGCAGACGGAAGGGGAGACACAGAGGAGACTGTGGACACTAGAGGGAGAAGAGCAAGTGAAAGGGGATAAATATCACAGAAGCCAAGAGGACACTTTTGAAGAGGACATAATGGTGCTACAACCTGCTGAGAGAGTCAAGTAAGGCGACTAACAAGCGCTCACTGTCTTCAAGCCATGAAGGTCACTGCTGCACTTGGTGGGAGCAGTCCCACGGGCAAGGACGAGATGGGTGAAATGGAGCACGAACGGTAGAACACAGGGGGAAAGGGGACACAGTGAGTGTGGTCAACCTGCGATGACATCCGGCCAGAGGGAAGGGGAAGGAGAGCGAGGAGAGCAGGGCAGTAGACGGAAGTGTAGGCTCAAGAGAAAATGTTTCTTTTTCTTTCGGGGACTTTCAGATGGGAGATGAGAGACCGCCCTGCCTGCTGCTGAGCCGAGTCTGCAGGGAGGGACAGACGGCCTGTGGGGCCGGGGCCGGGACACAGGACTGGGCCTGAGAGCCCTGCACGGGCCGCCTCCAGGCAAGAGGAAGCTCTCCTGTCATTTCTCAGCCAGGCGCCAATGCCAGCGACCCTGCAGGTTTTAAGGGGTGGGAGTTGAAAGGATCCTACCTGATGATCTTTTATTTCTATGCGGTGAAAATCAAGGGCGTCTGCTCAGGGGCTGGGCATGCTGGGCAGGGGATATTTGAAGAGAGTATAGAAAGTTCCTGGAAGCCACTGGACAGACCAGCAAAGGAAGCCGACTAGAGACAAAGAAGGCTCGTCGGGCAGAGACGAGACAGCAGAAGAGGACAGGAGATCTTCATGACTTCACATGGACACCTTTGGGCAGGTGTGATTGTCCACAGATCATCCATGGTACCCCCTTTATGGGTTCAATGGAGGGACAAAATAAGGGGACTATAGTTCCTTCAGGAAACTTGGAATCGATTCTGGATAAATATGGAAGCAAACAGAGAAAACAAAGCGGAAGAGTCAAGGCTTAGTTCTCTGTGCTACCCAGAATTACCTGCAACCGCGGATAACAAAGAGCTGGAAAGCTAGGGGCTCCTTTGTATCCCATTAAACAGAGCTAGCCTGTGCCCCACCACACCGCCCTTCCTGGCTCTTTGTCCATCCTCCTCATTTCACACTGGACAAAGCATGAAGATCTGGTTAAACATGGCAGATGAGTGGGAAACAGGACCAGGTCTCATGATTTCCTGTCACTGACAGCTACCATACTACCTGCACAGAGACAGATCGTCAAAGCAGACAGGTAGAGAGGCCACGCGAACAATGAAGAAAATCGGTAAGTACACGTCTGGAAAGAACTCCAGCAACGGCACAACTAGGACCCCTTGCACCCCTCCCCTCACATGCACGTGCACGGAGACTAACCGCGGACACACACACTCCCGAGAAAATATTTAGCTTCCGAATGTTCCACTGCCTTCCCCCTCCCCCTGCCACATTCCTCCCATAAACAAAAAGCCTCAAGCGCAGATGTTTAGAAGGAAGCACACAAAATTAGCTAATACTTCCTGCTCTGAATCCATGCTGGTGAGGGAGCGAGAGCAGGGCAGGGGGCCGCCAGAACAACGAGAATCAGCCTTTGTTCACGCGGGGCCAAGCCAAAGAATTCTGCTTAAGCCTCCCACGTGGTGAAGTATTTCTAATTGCTGAGTAGGGGAGAAACCCTTCCTGTCTCAGAGCGGGACTCAAGCACTGACTTCTGGGGAACATAAATGGTCCTCTGTTGTGTGCAGCTCAGGAGAATTCCATGAGTTTCTTGTAAAAGAGCCTTCTTCACAATGAAGTAATGAACGACGGCGGCCATCCAGAATTTAACAAAACTTCAAAATGCCCTACGGGGGCCTGAATTAGATAAAGAATGGCTTCATTCTGAAGTCTCAAACGAGTCACTGATTCACGATTGCTCCTCAGGGCAAACCCCTTAGAATCATAAAGTGACCGCTTTCCTTGCAGTCCGCTGTGATCTTCGGAATATAAAAACTTGAATACGGTTGTAGTACACGGAGTCCACTGGAGATGACAGATGTCTAGCCTGCTAAATGGGATCCCCCAAACAATTAACACACACAGTAGTCACCAACAGCAACCACTTGAAAATGTTTTCCACTCTGTGAGTGGAACTGCGGGCTGATTAAGAGTTCCCAGGACGACGCGCACAGCTGCATTCCAGCTGTTGTCGCTTCACCTCGGCGGACAGCCTGTCCAAACGCAGCCCCGCCAATCAAGATGACCAAGGGCCAAGTTAATGCCGAGTGTGGGATCCTTAAGTAGACGCGGATGGGTGGGCAGGGAGAGAATGGCCGAGCGCACACAGAGATCTGGGCACGGGGAGTCATCCCAACGGCCAGAAAACTCAGTCCTGCTTGCCCGTTACAAGGCTGGTGACGACTGCCTAAAACTCATCTTCAGAATCGCTTGTTTTTGAAAAGTTCCTCTCCCGGTCCTTTCCCCTGTGCATCTCCGTGCCCCTTTATCACGGCCTCTCTGCCCATCAGCCAAGGGCCGGCAGTACGAGGGCACGGTCCCATGGGAAATCTGTCTGAATCAGCACAACTTACGAACGAGGATAAGTAGCCTTTATGGTTCGGTACAAAACAGTCATTTTTAATTAAATGTATTAAAACAAATGCAATGGCATTTACGATTTGAGAAAGCATCCAACGGGTAAACAAAAGGCCTCCACAGTTCGCATTTCCTGAGCCCCTGCAGTAATAAGCACTTCCTGTCACACCTGCCACGGTGGTGACAGAAAGACGCGCTGAGATGAGCCACCTGAGACATAGCAGAGCAGATAGAGAAGGAGCAGTAAAGAGAACCATTTGAATGCTGTTTACACCACAGACTATGAGGATAATGGTATGGGGATGCCAAAGGAGGTAAGGGGAAAACAAAAGCCTTGAAATCCATTGGCATGATTTGGGGAAGATAAACCCGTAACCTCTTAGGGAAACCAGACATGAAACACCAAATTCAAAGTGAAGCCCAGGAAGACACTCCGACCCTCCTCTCTCAAAACCCCCAGCTGGTGCTATCGCTGGGGAAGGACAGGGCAGTAACCTAGTGTAGCATGATACAAACCTAAAAAACATAAAATCCTTCCGCTTACATCGCCCAACTGCAGCATCCAGAAATGCCACATACTGTTCAGCAAACTGGAGGGTCAAAATTGATTTGGGTTAGCACACCACTTCAATATAAGGCCATCAGACAGCTTATGTGAACAGAGTGGATTCTTAACTGAATGCCAGAACATCAAACACTCTTGAAGAGTGACTTCAAATAGGTGGATATTACTGTTACAGGCTACAGATATTTTTCACTATCAAAACATAAAATAAATGTATTCTTGTTTGTAGACCTCTGTCATTCTATTCGAAACCTTCACCAGAAGAGACAAGATTCCCAAGTGAAATGCCAAGCCGAGAACAGGGCACACACCTTCTCAGCCCAGACCTCATGCCTACAAGACTCACTACCAGCCCCGATTCAGGCCAGTAGGTCACGAGCATGCCTGAGATCCTTGAGCTGAGCTAAAGGAATGGAGCCAGCATTCACTCCCACTCATCTGAGCTGAGCAAAAAATCCACTCTGCAGAACAGGGAATTGACAGACACGTGGGATACAATGGAGTCCTCTAAAGGAAGCAAAGAAATTAATCACAACACTAAGGCAATAAAATATAGGAAAAAAGAGGCAATGAAATATAAGCTGCAAAATTAAAACCTGTATTTTTAGAAATGTGAAACTGTTTAGCTATAAGAAGAAAAGAGACACCACAACTTTATAGGAAATTATGTCTTCTGTGACATCCATGTACTATCAGGGACGGGCTATACATGGATTATCATCCATAATCCATGAAGAGTAAACAATGTAAAATAGTGAGAAAGTCTTACTGGGGAAAACAGATTCTTACATATAATGGTGCAATAATAGACTAAGGTGAATTCTAATAAACCCTTCTCATGCACACACACATGCAAAGCCCCAGAGAGTTGAATGATAGTGTGCTTTTATTTATTCAAAAACTGTTTGTTAAGTAAATTTAAGCCAGAGTCCACCATGACATGCTATTTAGAATAGCTCGCTCTTCATTTTGCTTAGGATGCCTTTTATTCTCCAGTTTCTTTAATTCCTAATAAACCTGGCTCCTTATTTCCCTAGATCATATCACTACAAATACCATAAAATATATTAAATACCAAAATGTCCTTCTCAACTTTCACAATTGCTTAATTTCTAACCACAGCCACTCATTAGGTCAAGCAAGGTTAACAGCCATAACTAGTCTTGATGATTCCAAGTCCGATTTTTTCCATTCATTCAACAAATGTTTATTGAGCACCTACTATGGCGCCATTCTAGGCACTGGGGCTACAGAAGAGAATTACACAGACAAGGTCCCAACTTCACGGGGCTTAGGGTACAGCAGGAAATGGAGGTGGGGAAGGGATGGATAGAAAGCAAAACTGAAACCGAAAATGTTGTGTGTCACATGATAAATGAGCTGGTGAAGAGCAAAGTGGGGGTGGAAACCGTGGGGCAGGAATGCCATTTAATGCAGGGTCTCCAGGGGTGGCCCGAGGTGGGTAAGGGCATCTGAGAAGAACCAGAAAGAAGTGAAACACGTCTGGGAGAAGAGCATTCCAGGAAGGACAGATGCAAACACCACGATGCAGGAGCCTGCAGGCACGTTCCAGGGAAGGTGACGGGCCAGTGGGGCAGAGTGTATATGGGATAAGGTCAGAGAAGCTGAGGGAGCAGGGCCCGCCCATCCCATCGGCCTTGTGGGCACTTGTAAGACTGGCTTCTACTCTGGATGAGAGGAACACCAAGCAGAGGATTCTGCACGAGGCAGTAACATGATCTGACTAGTATGTTAACAGGATCGCTCTGGCTGCTTTGCTGACAAAAGACGACACAGGAGACCAGAGATGAGAAGGCTGGTCAGGGGTCTTTCACAATCATCCAGACACGAGATAATGGTAGTTTGGTCCAGGGCAGAAGCCGAGGGCAATGCTCAGATTCTAGCCATGTTTTGAGGGTAAAGAAAATCAACTTTACTGATGGACTGATGTAAGATGTAAGCTGTTCCATAAGCAACTAGAAAGCAGCAGCTGCCATTTACTGAGATAGTGAAGAACACAGGAGGAACGGGAGTGGGGATGGAGCGCAAGCAAACTGGGAATTCAACTCTGGACATTTTCGGTTTGAGATGCTCATGAAACTTCTGAGTGGGGATGTCGAGCAGGCAATGAAGTCTGATTTTGGGAGAGGTCCAAGGAGGAGGAGGAACTCTGGAAGCCGTCAGCATTCAGACAGAACCTATGGCCACGGGACCAGAGGAAAACACCCAGGGGAGGGACACAGATGAGGGGTCCCGAGCTGGGTCTTGTGGCATGCCAACTTCTAGAGATTGGGGGCGGGGCAAGATAGAGATACTCAGCAAAGAAGCCTCAACAGGAATAGCCACTAAAGCAGAAAGAGAGTCAACAGAGTTGAATTCTAGAAGCCAAGTGTTACAATTTTTTTTCCAGGACAGAATGATCGACTGAGTCCAATTCTCCCGAAAGGCTGAGAAAGACGAAGACTGAGCACCGGCCGCTGGATCTAACAGCCTGGAGGTCGCCTGACAACCAGCTGGGCAGAACGAGAGGGCTGAAAGCCAGAGAATGTTTGGGACGGGTGGGGGGAGGAGGGCAGAGACTGGAGACTGCTAACAAAGACATCTTTCCAAGTAACTTTGCTATAAAGAAATGAGATGGTGGGTGGAGGGGAGAAGAGGGAGCCCAAGAAGGAACGGCGTCTAAGTGGGGGAAGACGGCGTGTGTTTCATTGGCCGGGAGACCCAGCGCAGCGCCGAACGGTGGGCGCCTTCTCTGGCAGTGTGCATGGGTTACAGCGGGTAAAAGCGGCCCTCTCTGGTCCACAATGAAGTTCTTCAAGAGAGCCTTCCCAAAGACTTCCTTTCAGGGAAAAAAGTAGTAACAGAATGAACAAAAATAAAGGAATTAGCAGGATTACTTAAGTATCTGGATTAAAAAGTTATCTGGTACCAAAACAGCTCAAACTGCACAGGAGCTGCAGGGCGCCTCTCCAGCAGGCCAGCCCAGGTCCAGGCTCTCCTGCTACCCTGGTTCCCACAATCCGGCCCCAGGTAAGGTTACAGCCTGGCTGTTAGGACCACCTGGGCACAGCCTCTGAAAGAAATGCAAACGGGTGCGCCTGATCCCGAAGAAGGTTCTGGAGGAGGTCCCCAAATGCGGGTTTTAAAAAGCACTCCAGGTGATTTTTATGTGCATTTGAGAAATACTGCCCTGCTGTGAACTCTTCACACTGCTCCTCACCCTCTGAAGACTCGAGTAGGAAAGGGCTTCTGAGGCTGGTGCTACTTTCATTGCAGAATGGACCGAGGCACTCATGAATGGTGCCTTGACTTTCACATGCCACGGAGCTCAGGGTAAAATTTATTGCAAGTGTGAACTGTGCGGGCCAGAGCAGTGACCCAGAATAATAGCAGTTCATCTTCTTTAAGACACACACAGATGTTCAGCTCCACCGCGGCTGCTCACCCCACATCCAAGGGGGCTCGGGGTGACTGCGCCGACTGAACCCAAACTCTCCGCCATTTTTCTCCATGCCAGTTTCATCTGTCATTCAACTTGTCTCCTCAAGGCTCTATTTCCCGGGCAACTAGAAATATATGCTCGATCTTGAGAAAACCCACCTGCGGCTGGAGGTTTTCACAGTGCTACTCTCTTCAAGCTGACAATGGTCACGATTCTCCATAAACCAAATTTCTCGGTCCCTTCTGGCTCCTGTCCTTCCTAACTCCTTCCCAATGATCACTGATAGTTAATAAAACGACACCAGGCAAACAGCAATTCTCAATGGCAAGGGACTAATCTGGGAGCAAAGAGTTAACTTCTGCTCCGGCACTCTCCAAAAGATAAGAAGCACTTTTTCTCCTTTGTCTAGAAGCCTAGACTTGTTTAATCCTAGCCTGTGTCGGGCAGTGTTGGCATTTTCGGGGAGGGTGTTACATGCTGCCGGTTACAGACCAATGTAGAAATATTTACTTTTTAGAAAAGAAATTTCAGGTATGTATTTTAAAAATATATACATACAGGCTGAAGAGCCAAGTCTCAGACATTCATACTGATATTAGAGAGAGGGTGAGGCGGAAGCTGAGGGTAAGAACCAGGGGAGGGGAGGAGGAGGGAAGACTGAGACTGATTAAAGAAGCAGAAGAATACTCGAACAGTTCAGGCTTGATATTCTAGGTCTTAAAGTCTCTCACAGCTTCCACACTGAACAGACAGGGCGGCCTTTTACTTTTCATGTTAGAAACACTCTGACGTGCACCCCCCTGGGTGCATTCCCTCCCAGACTCGAACCTTTGGACACACCGTTCGTGGTTCTGAATCTAAGGCTGGCGAACTGCACCTACGAAATAATAAGTAATTCTAGGTACCAAGTGTATTTGAATTGTTATAAACCTTGTAAAATTCCTGAGCGTGCTTCCTCCTTCGTCTATATTTTTTGTGACAATAGAGGAAAAAATTTTATTTCCTAGGCCCAAATTTTAAAATTGTATGCCCTGCAGAGGACTGGTAAGTGAAGAGGCAAAAGATTAGCAGTTAAAAGGTGAGTGGATGGAGATTCGATTCATTTCCAAAATCAAATCTGTCATAGTAACCGTTAGCTCTTATAGGGCCCACCAAAATGAAGCCATCAGGCAGAAAAGACAAGGAAAACGACACTTGAATGAAGTCCCACTGTTTTTCCAGGGGTGCCCCTCTCGCCCCGCCCAATGAGCAGTAACAGCAGTGACAGCAAGGAACCCGATGAATCAACTCAAACAGCCCTCGGAAACTGGGGTAGCAGGAAAAATGACATGCTGCCCACCACCCACAAAGTGGAAAATGAAAGATGGCACTCAGATCTCTGCGAGAGAGGACCTCCCTCCCTTGTCCTCCGGGCAGGAAGGAATTCGGTCCCTCACACAGGCCTCCTTGTGCCTCTGCTCTTCTCAGCGGACAGACGTTTCACATCAAAAATACGCTGCCAACTGTCGCTCTGTCCACAAGCGACCGATTGTGAGCAGATGCCTTATGTCATAAGATAAGTATAAACGGACACAGCCCCTTCGGCATTTTTCATTCATCCGCCCTCTGTGCGGAGGAATGGAAGTGCACACGCTACACAGTACGTTTTAGAGACCGGGGTCTGTGTCCTTCGCATCCCCTCGCCTCCCGTGGGCTGCGCCTGGACTTGCGGGCGCACTGCCGATTACATCACGCCCCCGCCAGAGCGCCGGGAGGTCTGCAAGCTCCCCATGGTCTGTAAGCCGTCCTGCACACCCAGAGGAAGGGGGCTGCATATGCTTCCTAAGGACTCGAATTAAACACCGAGCACCCTCTAGTACAGCCTCAGTTTAGAACGTCTGATAATCCAGTACAACAAACAATCAAAACTTCCAACCAGAAGTCAACTGAAATGATCAGCATATGTATTGTTACGGATGAAATAGCTGTGTTTAGATACACTTTTTCTTATTAAACCGTCATGTTTAAAGCCACCTTTTTTTTTTTTTACTTAAGTTGCTTTCCCTTTAATGTACATTGAGCTTCAGAAACTTGTTTGTTTTAAATTAGTAAAGTATTAAAGATGGTTTTTATTTAAAAAAAAAAAAGGAAAATAGCAAAAAGAGTTTCGATGTCCCTTTTCCGAGAGGAGAAAATCTTTGTGATCACCCCCGAAACTGTTTTATGACTTATGTACACACCACATCCAGTGAGGGGATACCGAGGGCGGGGAGAAGATCATGACAAATCATTGGTACGGCATCTCTCAGGTACGTCGGTCGGATTCCCAGCACTTCAAAAACAGGGGCCTCTCTTATCTGCCTTTTCCTTCTCCACTGAGAGCAAACATTCAGCGGCGATATCAGAAGGAACGTTCTTCGAGGCCATCCTTCTCCGTATTTCAAACAGACAGTGCGGCAGCTCTCACCCACCCACGGGGGGAGGGCTTCCAAGGCACCACAATGGGACTGGCCCTACCTTTCTATTTACATTCTGGACCACAGCCAACGTCCTTCCCAGTTCTCTCTGATCTGGTGCCAGAGACTCGGGATCCGACACCCACCTCGGAGAAATTCCCGCAGCAGCTCTCCGACTGAAGAGGAGTCAGGAAGGAGCTGGAAAATATTCTCTGAGCCCGGCCTACATCCTATCACGCCCCAGTGTACAAACCTGTGCAGGCTACCCGACCCGTGCAAACCCCCCAGGCGCAGGACTGCGGGGTGCCCACACTCTGAAACACCGTGCTCCACATCCTACCTCCAGACCGGATCCAACACGACCTGAACCTCTACTCCAGTCTTGCCGTCTTTTCATCCACACCCCCTGCCTCACTTCTAAGCCATTCATTCTCTAGCCTTCACTCCTTCCAAGCCCCACCCAGCCTCCCAGGTTTAGTTCAGGTGCCAATGTCCCCACGACACCCCCAACCTGCATCGTCCTCTAAACTCTTCATGCCTAGCACTTACTGCCCCAGTTCAGTGTTTGAGTATTTACTGCTTTGTGGAAGTTTCTTTTCCCCTACAAGAGTTTAACTTATCCAAAAGCAAGAAACCTAGCTACACTTTTTGGGTATTTTCTAAAATAGAACTTTTCAAGCTTTTCTGACCATGCCACACAGTAAAAAAAGAAACTTTACCTGGTAACCCCAAACACACACGTGCGTGCGCGCGCACACACACACACACACACACACACACAAACTGGAGCTCAGGTTTGATAAAACAATGCAACAGCATGATCCAATCTGATATTCTATCCTAGTGCCCCTTTCATTTGTTAGAAAGTATTAGTCAGAGCTCGCTACGGGGCTTTTGTGACTAGGAAGTTGTTGACCCACCGTCAGAAAGCACTGCCCTGGGCACCAAACAGGGGATGGATCAGGTAAACGTTTGCTGACTGTGGGTGAACCTGCTACATACAACAGGTTAGAATTCTACGACAAAACAATGTTTTCTGGAAACTGACGAAGTTTAAGATGATGGCTTTTAAGACCTTCTTCCCATTATTTTAAAAACAGAGCAATTGAAAAAGGAGCCTTTGTAAGTGGCAACCTTCAACAAGATCAAAGTGGGGGGGTGGGGGGGGAGAGAAACCTTTCCAAAAGCAACAAGGCAAAAATCCCATTCATCAGGATGGCATCCCTCAGAGGGCCAGAAGCCACCAACCCTGCCTGACCTCATCCTTCCAAAGAAGTTCTGTTTAGCAGTTCTGGTTCCCAAGTCCTTCACCCAGGAGCCTGCTGTGCATTATTAGCCTCCAGGGCAGCGGCACGGATCTCCCTTCTGTGGTGCGGTTGCACTGATGCCTAGGGCTGGGGCGAGGGGCGGGGGTAGATTTCCACTAAAGAGAAGACATTTGGGTATGTACTGAGAAACTCAACGCTCCATGCCTCATGCTCAGGGCACCTTTTTAACTGAATTATTGGTACCTGGAGTTCTCTCACTCGTTGTTTGCATCTTTGGTTTACACCCTCCCACCCCAACCCCACACACACGCGAAAGTAATGGGGACCAGGACTTGTCTCCTGCTGTCCCTTCACTGTAAGGTACATTTTTGTTGGTGCCTTTTAAAGGAAGAAAAGTATTTGACTTACAAAATGAGCAGCAACCCTATAGGACAAAGAGAGGGACCAAGGTAGGTCTGGTGCGTTCATTCACTGACTGATTCGTTTTTCAACAATAGGCTAAAATGTACCGCATGTCCATCAGGTTAGGCAGTGAAGATACACGGATAAAATCAGACTCAACCCTCATCCTAAAAGCATTCCGTCTGATCTGTAATGGAAGACGCAACTGATTAAAACACAAAGTGAGAGCAGAACTATACCAGGGAGTAAGCAGCGACCATGTACTGATGTTCTCATCCATAAAGCAGTTCGGACAAAATGAACTTTAGAATCCAGTTCCAAGAAGCTCGATTCTGCAGTCTGACGTGTCAGTGACATCTGTAAGGATGCCTCCCTCACTAGAGCCGAAATCCTCTTTCTTGCAAGTACATTTCAGAGAGATGCCATAGGACCTGATTTCACAAAGACACGTGACATCAGAGACACTAGATATTAGCTGGTTTCCAATGAACTTCAGTTCTTTAAGGACTTAAGCGATTTTCTGAACCCATGCAACGCTCTGCCAATATTCTGTGCGCAGTCAAGTCCTCCACTGCCAGCTGCCGGTGAGCTTACACCGAATAATCTACAAAGTACAGCAGAAATTAAAAGTTCCATTTTTAAGGGTAAAACTTTTCTAGTGACTGAGCTCAAGGCTCTCAAATGGCTGCTTCATCTCTGGATGAGACAAAGATGCCTTTCGGTTTCTATCTGCACCAAAGATGAAGCTGTTCCATCTCCAGCTCCAAACAAATAACCGAACATCTCTGTCCGCATGCAGCCACGGGGAACCGACGGCACGCGATGTGTTCCGGTAAGTTCTTCGGTAGCAAGAAAAAAAAATGAGTTTTCTGCTCTTTTGTCTCTCTCACCAGTAAAAGTAAATGTCTGGGGCCCATTGAAAACCAGCCCAGTCCACACAACCGTGGAGCTGAGCTGAACTGCCACCGCTGCTTGGCTCCGGCATTCTTCCTCAAGCCTGGAACAAAGGCCCCATTGACTTCCGCTCGTAGGCGGATTAGAATTGCCACGCAGCAGCGCTGGAGCACCCTGCTCACAGCGGTCCCCCGGCTCCGTCAGGGGGGCCTTCCCTAGGTTTCTCCCGCTTTCCTCCTTTCCACAGCAACAAAACGGCAAGACCACCGCATCATAAGAATGTGTCCTACTGCACAGAACAGGCCTGTCTCTGCAACTTATTTAAGAAATTTTAATCCTCACCTAAGGATATGTTTTTATTGATTTCAAAGAGAGAGGAAGGGGGAGAAAGCGAAACATTGATGCAAGAGGGAAACACCCACCGATCACTTGCCTCCAATATGCATCCTGGCGGACCTGGGATTGAACCTGCAACCCATTTTGGCGTACAGGACGATGCTCCAATCAACTGAGCCACCGGCCAGGGCCTGTCTGTGTATTTTAAAATAGATATGGGCATTACATTTTTTAAACTGCCTGCTTATGCTTAGAGCACTGTTTGCAAATCTTTTTAGAACTCTTCTAAAAGGCCAGGCTAAGTGGGCACATGCTAAGGGTCAGAACATTTCAAGTTCTTAAGTGTCCAGTCAGAACCGAGAAAGAAAAACATTAGTATAAAAACTGAAAGGCGTGTGAGAATGGGGAAAAGTGGGAAAAAACAAGAACAAAAGGCGAGTACGAGCGTAAATAGATTTTCGCCAGTTTTCTGTACCTTTAGAATTGGGAAAATCTGTTTATAAACATTTTTTAGTGGCATCAACAGTCTGAACTACTCTCCGAGCATGTTCTGAATGCCCACAAGAACAGAACACGCATGGAAGGATGTGTTCTCTGTCTTCGGGAAGTCCCCAGTCCTGGGGAACCCTAAATCAAAGCGCCACACAGAGCAGGATGGGCCTGGGTTCGCAAAGGCACACACAGGGCAGGCGGATCCCACATAGATGGTTTCCTGAACTTTTACAAAACAGTTGTGCATATATTGAGATTTCTCCTTCCGAGCAGCTGATAAAATACAATGGGTGTTTTGGGCACAGTAGACCAATCGATATAACGTACACCCTCACCTGCATTTTCTTGCAGTGCTCCTTCAGAGATTCAGTGTATGAATTTTAAGAATATCACATTCGGTAAAATGCATCCTGGCTTGTCACTCTTAACGACGGGACTTTAAAAAGGAAGTGTTGTAAGGAACCCAGAGAGAACTTAAATGAATGAATGCACTGGGCAGGCACGGATTCTAATACCACACAGGCCTGGAGGAAAATAAAAGAATTCCTCCCCTAAATTCTCCTTTCAGAAAAGGGAGGACACTTTGTATTCCCGTTCTCTCTACATTTCCCCATTACCTTATTTTAGGCTACAAGTTACTGTGGGGAAATCAAATTAGTTTGACATGACCTCCAACAATGCAAGTTTTGGAAGTTCATAAAGAATGCAGGATAGAAGGTTTTTTGTTTGTTTTTTAAGAGGCAAAGAAACTAACCATATGGCTTTAAAACGAAAAGTGCTGAGTGGTGTAAATAAGAAGCCTTTTAAAGGATGCTTTATTGGGCAGCAGAGTAAGTGGCTATATTGTGACGATCCCCAATAGGAAACAATGGAAAAGGTACGAACTGATGTTATATGAATCGGAATACATGGCTTAAGTTCAAGTCTCCCTGATAGTAATCTCATACACATTTTAAAAGTAAACAATTTATTCATGGAAATGAGTGTACGTAATATGATCTGGAAAACCGCCGATGGCTTAAAAGTGGCTGGAACCATGACCAATGTCAGAGACGCAGGTCAAGAATTGGAATAAGATGGCGCCATAAGATGTGAGAATGTGGAAAACAACCCTGATGTTTTATTATTGAAACACATAAGTTAATTAAATATTATAAATAGCCCTGGCTGGCGTAGCTCAGTGGATGGAGTGAGGGCTGCGAACCAAAGTGTTGCAGGTTTGATTCCCAGTCAGGGTACATGCCTGGGTTGCAGGCCACGGCCCCCAACAACCACACATTGATGTTTCTCTCTCTCTTTCTGTCTCCCTTCCCTCTCTAAAAAATAAATAAAATCTTAAAAAAAAAAAAAAAAAAAATATATATATATATAGTTTAAATAGACCTCTGATTATTTTGCCTATATCCCTAAAGTTTTTACATCATCAAGTTGGCAAAAACCTGTTTTTAAAAATCTAAAAGGGAAAATAAAAAATAGGGTAATCTCCGCGGTTGTCTTTAACACATGCAGTAAACTCATGCTATTACGCAAAAGAAACAAGGTGGGAGCCCCCGGGGGGATCCTGTCCGAGAACGCTTCAATATGGGACACGGCAGCACCTACACCACTGTGCGCCCCGAACACCCCGACACAGGTCTGGCAGCACGTGAGAGGCAGGTGGGCCACTTGTCCTGGTACGATCCCTGTGAGTTCCCACACAGCAACCACAAGTCTCCCAAGTGGAAGGATGCCCTGCTGGAGACTCTCCCATCCCCTCCCAGTTTATCCCCACTTTAAAAGAAAAGTCAACTTTAAAGGCAGGTCAATCATCACCGACACTAACACGATGAAAGAACACCAGCACAGAGATCAGCAGAAAACGGTAGTATGGAAGGCACCCGTAATGGTAACAGAGTAACACAGAGAGGGGAAAAAAAATCTTCTCTTGCTCTTGCTTGCCTTGCACCAATTTAAAAATGATCACCATTCTTGGCCTCCCCTGAAGTCCTCCCACCCACACAGGTCACTGTGAAAGCCGAAAACGTTGGAAGGACCGAGAGCCCAGACAGCCAGCATGCAGGCACTTGAGCATCTGACTACCTGTGCACGAGCCGTGCTATCCGAGGCCGGAGAGCCCTTGCTCCACGATGTCCCTAACCGGACAAAGGATGACACTGCCCACCATCAAGACACCAGCTGGGAGACCTCACCAGGAAACTACCCCGACTCTAAAGAGCACTGTCCAAGGTCACAGTTCTCGCTCCGACTCCCAGCACTAGGATTCAGTCGGCCCTCACCCTAACAGACCCCGAAAGATGCCATCTTTGGAGGCCCGGGCACACGCCGAAAATGCCACAGATGCGTTCATCCACCCTAACGGAATGGAGGCATCAGTGCTGTAATCACATTGGCACATGACTGTACTTCCAACAACGATTCCAAAATGTAACCCGCGGTCTCTGGGTGACCAGCGGTAGGTAATTTGTCAAACGGAAGATGACTTGAAGTCCTCATCCTTCACCTCCCTTTCTCAGGCACCTGCGTGCACGTGGGCACATCCTGACCCTTCACACCGCACAGTCGTTTGCCAAATGACATCCTCACAAGGAAGTCATCACAACTACATTTAGCATACCAACCTCTTTAGGACTAAAAAGCATTACTACGCTCATTTATTGTCGGTGAGAGTACAGTCACTTTGCAAGACAGTTTGGTAGTTTCTTACAAAATTAAACACTCTCTTACCACGCGATCCAGTAACCACACTCCTTGGTGTTTAACACTAAATGCGGTGAAACTCATGTCCACACAAACACCTGCACATGGATATTTGTAAATGCTCTATTCATAACTGTCAAAACTTGGAAGCACCTAACATGTCCTCCTACAGGTGAATTAATAAGTAAACTGTGGTACATCCAGACAATGAAATACCATTCAGCAATAAAAAGAAATGAGCTATCAAACCACAGAAGGACATGGAGGAACCATGCTTATTACTTTCACATGCTTATTACTAAATGAGATGAGCCCATTTGAAAAAGCTACAGACTGTACGATTCCAACTATATGACATTCTGGAAGCAACAATGATGACAGTAGAAAGGTTAGTGGTTGCCAAGAATCTGGAAGGAGAGAGGGGTGAATAAATAGGGCACAGAGAATGTTTAGAGCCGGAAAAGTGTCCTGTATGATAGTGTAATGGGGCTTACATGTCACTAAACTTTGAGCAAACCCACAGAATACACACCACCAATAGTGGACCCTAGTGCAGACTATGTGGAAACTTGATGGACACTGACATGCCAATGTTGTTTCATTGATCACAACAAGTGCACCACTCCGGCATGGGACGTCGACAGCGGGAGAGGTTGTGTGTGGGGACTGGCGGGGGGGGGGGGGGGGGGGGGGGTGGAGTACATGGAAAATCTCTGTATTTTACTTTCAGCTCAACTTTGCTGCTAACCTAAAATGGCTCTAAAAATAAAGTCCACTAATTTTAAAAAAAGAGCATTACTAAATTGCATTTAAAAGTCTTGTTTTAGAAGCCAAATAAACTTCATCACAGCCTTTCAAAAGCAGTTTTCATCCAAAAGTATTAAAATCATAGACCATTAATCCTGTCAAAAAGTTGTCCTGAGGCCAGTTTAAGACCAAGCAAGCCAAGGCAAAAAATTGTGTTAAAAAATAAAATTCTGCCCATCTAACAACATAAATAATACTAATAAAATGACACCACCGAGCAACACAGATTTCTCTATTTAAATTGCCGTATTAAAAACACCAGCATCAAACTTTAATGGCTGAAATTTAACATCCTAGCAACTGAATTTGGAAAAAAACAAGACAGGGAGAAATAAAATCTCTGATCCCCAGAAGGTGTGACTTAACCCATGACCCCAGTATAGCCAGGAGTCTTCTTAAAGGCCCCTCGGTCCCAAGGCTGTATACAGTCTAAGGAAGGAGGGGACAGGGAGACCTTAGCTTTCACAGGGAGGGCCAGCGCGAGGCACTGGGGTGGCGGAAGGTGGGGCTGATCCTTTAAAAACTCCGAGCTTTGCCCGTGTACATTTTTTATCACGATTCACTGCAGTGCTCTCTGGAGGTGGATAAGCAAAGATGAAGGCTATGGCCTAGAAACTATAGAAAAAATCTTGGTACCTTAAATATCACCTGTGGAAAAAAACACCCAATATAATGAAAAAATTTTTTTGTTTTTTGCATGTTCATGGCGCTGCCATTACTCAGTAAGATATTCCTTCATTATAAGATGACCACAGTAATAAAAATAGTTATGTTTCTATTCAGTAGAACTCCATGGAGTCTATTCTAAAGATGGGTAACACTGGTTAGTTTTTCTGATCTGCAGCTTTTCAAGAAAAATCATCAGATCTGCAGCTTTTCAAACACAGAAATATAATATTTATCAGTCCATCAAATGCTGATTAGACTCCTGGGAACTGACGTGCTAACTGAGTTCAGCCAAAGGGACTTACATTCCATAAACAACCACATGCTCATTTTTGATGAAAGCCATTTGGTCAAAACAGCAGGAGCAGATCTCTTGCACGGGGCATGTCCTTGCAGAAGACCAGATCAGACAGCAGAGGCTGCTGGGTCAGCAGGGACCTGGGGCACACGGGAGCTGAACACTCCTGGGCAGCAGTTCTGTCGGTTATGGTGGACCATCCTCTCCGGTCCAGAGGTGGTTCTCGGTACAGGCAATCAGACTAGCTGCCCGAAAATCAGAGCGCGCTCTCTTCCACAGAATAGGATGCTGGTTAAAATGTTTGCTCCTCCTTTCCCTTTTACAATATCCCTCACACGTCACCAAAGCTTCTGTGATGACGATGTCTTACATTAATTACAAGTCGTGATCCCCTTAATCTCACAATGTTGCCTTTACCTGAGTCATAAAAATGAGCTAAAATGAGCTAAAATGACTCCATCTATTAAAGGTTTAGTTCTCTCACCCTGACTCCAGATTTGAGCCTTTGAGGATCTTACCTCATTACTGGAGCTTTTAGACTAAAGCGCACTTAAAAACACAATTTACATTCCAATGTGATACCTATTGTCCCACCTTGTCTCCATATGCAAAAATTCATAGAATCCACCACTAGTGAAAAAAGTGTGATCAAGGTCCTGTTAAGAACCATCTTTCTGAACCAGTATCTTTCATAATTTTAATCTATGTCGAAAATATCAAGGAAAATGTACGTAAAAACACATAAGCAAATGAACAAAAAGCAAAACAACTTTTATAGGTGAAGAAAAAAAATAACACTGGAGTTGAACCTAAGACAGAATTTTATGGCCCAAACAAGTCAAGCTGCAAAGGGCTCAGAGAGAAGACTGGTCGGAGCTAGTCCGCACAAGCACCAGCACCAGCACCCTGAGCAGAGGCGACAGGAAGGGGAGCCGACCCAGGAAACAGCATTCCTGCCCAGAGTCAGCCGGTCCGCAAGCACCGGGGAGACCGGTTCAAAGTGACCCAACAGGATTATCTCTGGGATCACTATGTAAGAAAAAAAAAAACAAACTATAGATTTATTCGGCCAGGTACTTCAAAGGAATTCCCACTTCCCCCAAACTTCAGCAATGGTACCAGCTTTTCAAAAGAAAGAAGAGGGGGTGGTGGAGAGAAGGAAGGAAGAAAAGAATGTTGGGGCAAATTGGGTTTAAGACTGTTTGCATTGTTAGGTCTTTTCCTCTGTTCTCCTCTTTAAATTAGGAAAAAAGCAACCCACAATGTTCCCCGAAATGTCTCTTAATTACACCAGTTACTAAAAGGAGCTCATGAAAAGCCCAGTCTCAGCCTTTCAGGCTACTTCAAGAGGCTACAGTGAAAAAGCCAGTCCCTAGGTAACAACGGAAATCAGCAGGCCCTTCGTTAACTCGTTGGGTATGAGGTTAAAATATTTTTCTTTATTTAAGTATTTACCACAGGCATCGGGGAGGGACATATTGGGGTCTCTAACAGGAAAGTTTTGTGATTTCTCATATGTACACACATGTTGTGAATGCCAGATGATTTTCTGGGAAAATTTCTATCAAAGCTGTAATAGCCAGTGATCACACTTACAACATTAATTAGTGTGCATTCACATGATCAGTTGACAACTGAGATGGCGGAAAACAAAGGGAAATAAGCGGAGATGGATCTCGCTCCAATGTGGGACAGAGGACGCCTGGCCCAGGTGCCCTGTCTCATCCTAGGGGTCAGCAAAGGACAGGCTGACATGTGAAGGTGGGTATCACTCAGCCGTCCCAGGTCAAGGGAGGAGAGAAGGGAGGTCAACCCCTCTGCCTTCCCGCCCCAACCCCCAGCTGGGCTCCACTGTCCCTAGTGTGATGGACAAGGCGGCAAAGCACGATGAACACACGAATGGAGTCGTGGGGCGTGGGAGTGGAATACAATACAACCACTGAGGTGTTTTTTCTCCCGTTTCTCATTTTTCATCAAAAATCCCACGATGGCATTCTTTTGTTCTTGACTACTAAAAAAGAAAAACAGCAAAGCTCAGTTGGACAAGATGTCCTTCTTTCTCACTCGGGATAAAGGCGAATGAGAGGGCGCTGAAGGCATTACCGGGAAGTGTGCCTGACAAGCACAGAAAAGCTTGGAAAGCACAGAGCCTTTTACCCGGCGAGTGGCGTCTTCATTTCCATCCTTGTCACCACCGCAGGGACCTATTTATAGACTCGCTGTTGGAAAGCACTGGCCACGGAAAGCGAGTTCTCTCTTTATAATAGCTACAAGACTTGGTAAAACGACAGAAAGAGGTTTTGTGATACATTGCCTATGACAGCTGCAGAAACATTTGTAGAAGTTGGCCAGACAACACCATGTTCAACGCACGGGTTTCACATGTGCGGGGGCGCCGGGCGATTAAGAAACTGTTACCGTCCCGCGTACCCCCTCTCCTCTCCCACGGCAGGCAGCTAGCTGGGAGTCACGAGCCAAACATTTCAGAATCTGAGGGTTTGTTGTAAACGAAATGTAGTATTAAAAACTCTCTGAGGAGCCCTGGCTGGTTTGGCTCAGTGGACTGACTGCTAGCCTGTGAACCAAAGGGTCACTGGGGTTGCCGGTTCGATTCCCAGTCAGGGCACATGCCTGGGTTGTGGGCCAGACCTTCAGGTGGGGGCCCATGAGAGACAACCACACGCTGATGTTTCTCTCCTCCCCTTTCTCCCTCCCTTCCCCTCTGCCTAAAAATAAATAAAGTCTTTTAAAAAAATTTAAAGCTCTCCGAGGACAGGAGAATTCTCTCTGCCAAGTACTTGCAGCTACTCATTCCAATCACTGTACGCCACAAATCACCACCATACCTGAGATGGGCTAACTCTAGAGGCTGTAAATTCCCTGTTTCTGGGGAAGGACGGGGCGGCCCAATCACTGCTACCCAAAACAAGCAACCAAGATGGCCCACTGGGACATGTGGGGAAAAAAACATCAGAAACTCTGTTTATACTCAGTTTAGTCTTAGCCTCCTAAATTGGCCATTTGTTATACCTGTAATGCATATATGACAATAGTATGTATGTGTATTGTATATAAGTAAATTAATATACATATATTATGGGTCTATGCCAAGAGATATGTTACTACTAGTGTGCTGGATCCAGAAAGCTTAGAGACCACAGGCCAGACAGTCCCTAGAGCCCACGCTTGTGAAGGGACTTTGAGATGATCTGAGAGTTCACGTCCTAATTTTAAGTTCCTTTCACTCTTGCTCAAATGCACTTATAATTTTAACAACGTGTTTTGGAGAATACTTTCCATGAGACAAGAAAAACAGAAGCAGTAGACAAAACTTATTTCAGTACAATTCTTTTAGACTTAAGCAGGACTAATAAATACTGTGTTGGAATTTTAGAGGAAATACATTTTTCTAGAGACTAAATGAGATAAAGTCCAATCTGAATATCCCAAGGTAGATTAAGGAAAGAGGTTTTCATTACTTCTATTCAGCTACCTGATATTTAAGTTTCATCTTTCACTCTTGCAGCACTGAATAAATTCCAAGATTCTTTTGCTTATAGACTCCAATATGATTATGAATTAAAATATGAAATGAGATCAGAATGTAAAAGATAACCTTTTCTGATATATAAAGTGTCCAAATCCTGCACAATGGATAAGGTGGAAGAGAAGTTCAATGTTCAGCTCTTCCGTAGGTAGCTGCTGCGCCTCCTCTTCATTGATAACACATGTGGCTCAGGGTGAATACCGTTTCTCAGGGTGCCCATCATTGCAGAACCACGTCCTCACGGAAAACTCCCTCTCTTCTCCAGGTCCCTGGGGACTGGAGCCTCTCCCAACCTAACAGTGCCAGCTTTGAACCCGGACCCTGGGAAGGCTGCAGGAATGCCATACGCCCTGCTCCCGTGGCTTCACACACGTTTGCCCTTTAAGCACGACCAAGCATGAGCCACACGCTGGATAGTGAACTTGGAGGAATGCACTTGTTCGACAGCAGCAAGTGTTTCGACTACATGCAAATGTCATTTCTGGACTCTGAATACTCAGCCTTTTCTGACTTGTAGATTCACAGAGCTTAAGAGAGTAAGAGCATAAGAAGTACAATGAAACTAATCATTTTCCCTTATTAAAATACTACGTAAATGATAGAGATTTAAGCATTCTCAATGGCAATAACCTGTAAGTCTGTAAAAGACACATGCCTAATATTACTATGCATCTGATTTAAATAATTTCATAACTAGTTTAATTAAATTTTCTTTAGAAAACTTCCCCAAAATAGGAAAGAATACTTCTCAACTCACCTTACAAAACTAGTATAATCTTGATACTAACTCATATGGGGACAGGATGAGCAAGAAAAATGACAGGCCGCTATCACTTGTGAACAGATGCAGAACACACAGCAAATTCAAGCCAACAATGCATTCGTTCAGTTCTAAAATTGTGTGGTGGTTTCTAATCTATGTCATCTTCTTTGTTGTTTCCCACGCCCAGAAGAAACCTTCAAGCTTGTGCTATAGACATCGTATTTTATAGACTGGGTCCAGTCATTTCAGTAGTGGAAATGTATGAGTCTGCTTCTCTTGCCTGTTATTTTGCCAGTTTCCTTTCATTAAATCTTATTTTCTTACATGCCTAGTTATCTCTGACTATGTGTTAGACATCGTATTTAAAAATACACATATACACACAAATCTGTATGTATAGACACACACATGAACATTTGAGACCTAGTATCTTCCTACAAAAGGATATTCGATTGCTTGTGCCAGACACCTGGGAGTGACACCAAACTGGCCCCAAGTTCACGGCTTGAATGCCTGTGGATTGCCCAGGCGATTCAAGGCTGGCTCTCAGTCTTTTCACAGAATGGTATATTTCTGTGTCCCTTTGCCCAGAAGATGAAAGTCTTTCAGGGAACCAGCTGCAAAGTGTGGGAGGGTCATCTGACTGCCTACCTTTGACAGGCCCTAAACTTTTACTACTGCTCCCCTTTTCCTTGTGAGACTGCCAAAACCTTGGTTTTGAGCTAGTTCTTCCAGACAGGAAAATGCCCCCCAGGGTTATTGCTGTGATTCCTGCTTTTTCTTAAATTCATACTCAGAAATTCTTACCCATTTTATTAGCACTGAGATGTTTTTGCCCTTCAGAAAAATAGTGCTGGAAAAAAAAAAACCTAGCTGAGAACTATCAGAGGCAAAAGTAGCTCCTCTCTGGTAACCTGTAAAAAAGACACTGCATTATGTCCAAGGTGGGCCTATCCGTGGTCTCTGTAAAAGGAATACAGTATTTGAAAACCAGTGGATGGAGGGGCTCCCTGGCTATCCACTCAGGACCTCTGGTGAAGCAGAGATAAAACACAGTTCGTTTGGGAGTCCAAAGCAGGCACAGAGCTGCCTGGGGACCCTTCCACGGACCCCACGAATTAACTGTCCCAAGACTCCATGCATACATAGTCTCTGGAATGCATTGTAGCAAGATTTTATCTACACTCAGAAGCTCACCACGCTCACATTATCACAGGCTGTCCCCCCAAGTAACAGACTTCAGGAAGTCGAACTTTACCTGTGTTATTATTTGTACTTAGCTCCAAATTAAACAGTTCCCTTAATTTTCAAGATAGTTTTTTTTATCTTTTAAAAAGCATAAACATACCCCATGTTCACTCAGCTATCTGAACCATGAGTAAGCAGGAACAATAAGCTTATACTCTAAATATAGTCAATTCTCACTATTCTTGGTGGTTACGTTCTCTCAAGTTGCTACAAACACTGAATTAACAAATACAGAAGCATTACTCCTAGGGAGAATACAGGATTAGATTCTTGCAAGCCTCTGGTCACATTTTGTCAACAGATCAATACATAACCTTGTCTTATGTGTGTTTCTGTTCTAGGATACCTCATTTAATATGTATTATTGATTAACATTGAACTCATGTCCAACATTGCTATAAACTCATGCCTGAACAAAGCTAATCTAACACATGTATTTTCTCCTACATCAAAGCCTTCTTATGCTTAAGGACACTAGATACTCGAGGGCTGTGTTAGGTAGCAAAATCAACGAAAAGCCCCAAGATGTGCAAACCACGACACTCCGTGGACCACGGAAAGGACTCGTGTGCAGCACGGGAACTGAACAAAGAAGGCAGACAGTCACCGGCAACTTCAGCTGAGAACCTGGGTATCAGGGCACTCAAGTTTTTCACCACTCTGCAGATGTCCCCGAACAACGGCAAAGGTGCCATGGACATCGATTTTGGGTTACAAAATAGTGAGTAGGCGATTCTGCAAATGCCAAACCTGTGAGTAGTGAGGATGGACCATACAGAGTCTACACATGTACCAGACCAGCAGCACAGCTGCAGTCTCTGTCTTTCCAGCGTCTGGAAAAAAAAATGCCGACTGTGCTGTCCCTATTATTATTTCAATTATAGCTGTATCTGGATCCAGTTTCAACTTTCAAGAGAGAAGCCCCACAGGCAACAGCTACAGAACACCAGGTAAAGCTCGCTCCTCCACCCACGGGTAGACCAAACATCCACACCCGCATGCGTCCCAGTTACTCACGTCCCCTCTGCCATCCATCACCAGCTCCTCAATGTGACAACGTGTATGTGCACACACGCGTCAACTTTCAAATTTAGAGCCTTGAGGGACACTTCCTGGGTCAGCCTTTTGTGGAACGACAACAAAAACCCCGGCTTCCTGACATGTAAAACACGATTTCCTAAAGAGGGACCTCCAACAGTACTGTTACTTTGTATAGCGACACAGCAGGTGGCAGGGTGTGATGAGACAGGAAATGAGAACAAATGCCACCCACGCACACTCGCAGACCACCGCGGGGAATTCATCCGCACACAAGGTCACATCGTCATCACCCAACCTGCCGCCATCTGGAGGACCGCTCCTCCTTCACCCACCCGGCCCACCTCTCAGCTGCCCTCTTACTTGGCCGGCGACCCTTCCACGTGGTTCTGTCCGCGTTAACAGAAGAAACTCGCCAAGGGGGACATCACAATCAGAAAGACTCCACTAAATAAGTAGAGGAAGAACTTCCAATTCCTAAATAATAATAGTAATTCCAAATTCTCTAACAAAAAGCCTATCTTCTCCTTACGTCCAAATTAAAAAATGTAATACTAATATCTACAGTGATTGTTAAACTCCTGTCCTCTAACCACCTCTAAAGAGTAAGGGTTCCCTAATTACTAATTACCAATTAGAGCATCTATTCTACTTAGAAAAATCTAACAGGAGCTTTCATCTCACTACCCCAGAGATCAAAGTATCCAAATGAGTACAAACCATGGTACACACACGAGACAATGACCCAGACAGCAGAGGAAGAACACAGGGATGGTACCGTCACCCCCAAACTGGAAAGCACCCCAGAACACCTGAGCATCCACAAAGCATCTTGGTCACCTAAACTCTGTAAGTGATGGCCCAAGTGATGCTGAGAGCCAGGACCCAGAGCCCAACGGGAGGAGCTCCACTCTGCAGCCCCACGGAAGCCCTGGCCCCAGTCCCTTTACTTAAAACCACACACGGCCTCAGGTGGAAGGAACGGGAGCGTCCCCAAGTCTACCTGCCTCATTCACAGGTGACGACATGGGCCCAGAGATCAAACGATTTGCTAATACGAGCACTGAATCATGGATTGGACAGCATGACTTTGCATTTACCTCGTGGAAAGGCTATGGAAGGATGATTTATTAGGCAATAAAATCACCCACGTTTCATAAAATACAAATTGGGTCATTTCATCCCCTTGTTCAGATCTTCCGATCATCTCCCAATGCACTCTGGACTTCAAGAAGGTCCCGAACACAGGGCATCAAGATTTTCATGGCCAAGTCCACGTATCCCTTACCTACTTCTGCATATGCCCCACAGGCCTGCAGGGTCACTCATCCATCCACACACCCGATCGTTCTTCGAGTAACTACTACAAGGAATCTACTCTGTGCCGGGCCCGGGGCCATCCTGAACTACTCAGACCTACTCCAGTGGGTCACTCTCTTCATGGACGCGGTGCCTCTGCCCGTGCTCCTCTGTCCACCTGGCACGCGCTCTCCGCCTCCTACCTCTCCACTCCCTGGACACCGTAACTGAATGAACTCACCACTCACTATAAAAACTGAGAAGCGTACAAGGACCAAGAGATTTAGGTGAGTGTGCCAAGTAAAACATATCTGGTGTGCTCTCTGAGAACGCTGGTCTTCTTTTCACTGACACATAATTTACACACTGCGAAATTCACCCATTTTCAGTATGTAATTCAGTGGGTTTTAGCACATTCACAAGGCTGTACAACCATCACCAGCATCCAATTCCAAAAACCTTCATCGCCCCAAAAAGAAACCCAAACCCACGGGCAGTCACTCCCCACCCCCCTCTCCCCACCCCCTGACTACGTGAATCTACCCTCAGTCTCTGTGCACTTGGGTGCCTGTCTCACCATAGGTCAATACCAGAAATACTGAAATAGTTTTGAAAACATCCCAACAAGAAACTCAGCAAACATATTCACTAAGACTTCTTTTTCTGAGATAAAAGCATTTTATTGAAAAGTAAAAGCAGAGTTGACCTTGCATAACGTATTAATTCCAGTTTCACTCAACACACTCAATGCAGTTTAGTTATTTGTTCTCTGGCAGGCAACAAGCAGCAAATTCAGTATTTCCAGGGGGTGAAAAACGAAGCAGCCCAGTAAGCAAACATCTGAAAGCTCAGTTTACAGACAGACACCTAGAACTCGGCAGGTTTGAGGAGGATAAGGAGATTCTCAGAAAAGCTTTCCCTGTCAAACCTTCACGCACATCCTTAACTTCCAGCTCGGTGATTGAAAGTCACGTTTCTCAGATACCCTGTGATAACGATGAAAGAAAACAAGCAAAAGCTCAAAAATACATTCAGTTCTTATAAAGCCTTAAGGATTTGCCACCTGTTAGTATCACCTTCCTAGATTGATAAAAGTGAGTTTTCCCGTGGCTGCTAGTCGCTGCCTGTGGAGCCGCCTGAAAACAAGGGCCCTGAGGAAGCGCATGCGTGTTTCACACGGCACACAGAAGAGTCTGGTCCCCTCCGCACCCCCGTGGGGTGGCTGTTTGCAGCAGGACACTGTCCCTTCCTGCAGGGGCAGCTGTGGGGCTGAGGGCACAGTGCTCTATGTGACAGCTGACCACAGGTCACGATGGACAGCAAATGCCTAAAGGCGGCCCTTGGGGGCCGTGGTTCAGCCTGAGGCAGAGGTTCGGGGAGGACGTGTGTGCGGTGGTCTTAACGAAAGAGAGACGCGGGTAGCCAGACGCTGTGGCAGGGCAGCGCACAGAGCAGCCACGCGGCAGCTGTGCGAGGGCGAGTTCGCCCTGTTCAGGAGCACTCCTGCGTTTGAGAGCGACGTCATCCAGATCAGCACAAGTGACTGATGTCACACATGGTCCCGGTGGGGGTCGCGTACACCAGCCCTGACCTCACAACACCTGATGTCCTGCAGCTGGCACGACTGGCTGTCAGCTGTGTGGTCAGTGCCAAACCTGACGGCCATGTCCTGGGAAGGGGACTCAAGTCAGAGAGGAGCTTGAGCTGACCAGGCTGCTCCCTTTGAAGTTTGTAAAGTCCATCTACGGTCTTCAGAAAAAACAGCTCCCCTTGAAGCTGGCCACGGGCCCCTCTTTTTACCTAGTTATGCCCCCTTTCTGATGTAAAAGAAGAACTGTTTGCACCCTGGGAAGACCTGGTGTCCTTCCTGAGACGGCCAGTGGACGCTCACAGCGGTACCCTCGCCGTACCAGCTTGTGACGGGATGGGCACAGCTGTGCTGGAGGCCGAGGACAGGCAGAGCCCAGCGATACGTTTTTGCAGAGACCCTCGGAGGTGGGGGCCCGAGGCTCCCAGGCTGCTCCCCTAGGCTGAGGGGGATACACTGCCTGTGGAGGGGCTCAGGCCAGACGAGCCCCTGTACGGAGACCCTGACACTGGGGAGGTCCCTCAGACACCAGGTCCTCTGACCCCAACCCAATAGCATCCTGACCGTCCAGGCTGTTCTGGAACACTTACATGCGCCTACAGACTCGGGCAGTCTGATCTGTTCTGAAACATTTTTAACTACGAGAAAGCCGTTCCCATATTTGAGCCACACACTGATTTTTGCATAAGCCTGCGGCGCTGTGACGTGCTTTGCCCACAGGTGCACGATTGGTAGTAGCAGTCAGACGGTAAAACGGACATCGCTTTTGACCACGGCCTCCCTTTGGGAATCCATTTTGTAGATGTGCCGAGACAAGAGTACAAGGTAAAAGTGTGGGGGTGCTCCCTGGTGAGTCACACTCACGCTTTCCCCGGCCCTGGAACTGTCCGAGCAAAGCTGCAGCGACCCTTGTGGGCGTGCCGCAGGGGAGTGTCTGCACCCACTGGGAGACTGCACGTGGTGACTTCAAGGGTCCTCCTAATCATAAGCTCTTGAACACAGGTGACAGCCCTTTCTGGTCTTACGCAGTTTCTTCTCTACTCCCCCGTTTCTGTTCTCAGCACAGGCCGAGCTCCATGGAGAAGGGGAGCAAGACCAGGTCAGCATCAGGAGCCTCCCTCTGGTCGCTGAGGTGTCTAGGGCTGCCTCTCTTGCTTATGCTGGAGGGGAAGGTGTCCAACAGCATGTGCTTCATGCAAATGCTCTGTGCTCAGGGACACACTGTCTTTCCTAACCCAGCACCAGCAGGGCCTGACTGGCGGGCGGGACCAGGACCAGCAGCAGTGACACGCAAGGGCGGTGTGCGTGTGGATGCAGGAGGGGAGACGGCCAGCAGCCCTGGTACAGAGACCTTGGAAGGCCCAGGGGCTGGCCCCTTCGTCTCAGCCTGGCAGAGTGAAGACAATGTGAGTGAACAGAGTGGGGGCCCGACAGTCTCCCATCGCCAGGCTGAGGCCCATAGGAAGGGAAAGGAGGAGGAGAAAACTCCCACCAGAGGCCCTCCCAGCCTGCAGGAAGGGGGAGGACAAGTCGATCCTAAGATCGAGTGGAACCGCTCTGGGACAGCGGGAGGAGGAGGACCAGAGAGAGCAGCCCAGGGGCCAAGGATGTGGCCCCTCCCCCCCGGAATACAGTATCCTCAGCGTCAGCCAACAGGGCTGGAGAGGATCTCAGAACCAGAGGAGGAGCTGATGCGGAACCAGCTTGGGTCGGGGGTGTGTAACTGAGAGAATCTTTCCCTGGTCCCTCTGCCGTTCTGTGGCTCTCTAGGGTCTAGGAGGGCACACCAGCCGTCCAGGAACTGTGGGCGTGGACTAGAGTGGGTCTCCAGTGTCCTGACCCGCCCATCTGCTTCAAGCTGGGGAAGCTTAACTCTTCTCAAGTGGGTCAATTCTTTCATTTCCTGAAACAAATAAATGTCTGCTATATCCCTTAAAAAATAAAAAAATGATAAATTGGTCTGATATGGCTTCAAAGAAATTCCAGTCTGACCCCCTTCCCCGTATCTAAGTTGAAATGGGCACGTGATTCCTAGTATATGCTTGGTTGGGTTATCTGGGCAAGAAAATCAAGATGCCCAATAGTGTGGTGTATTTTGGAGCCATCACTGTGCATCAAATTGCCCTTATGCTGAGCTTGCCAGTACGTCTGTAATAATTTGTATCCAGACTTCAGTGGGTTTGGAATGGTCCGTCTGTCTAGAGTGCTCGCTTTTCAAAGATGTTGTTTGTCTGGCACAAATGTGTATTCAAATGATTAAGTCCGTCTTGGTTTTAGTATGTACAGAGCGGCACATCTGTTTGGGTGCATTCTGGTGCTGGCTGTACCACTGAACTTACCACCGCTTCCCACTTTCTAAAAAGTTTCAGCCATGGCCTGCTCATCTGGCTGGTGGTGTGACCCAAGGCAGTCCTGTGGGTGGGTCCTGCGGGGATGCAGTTTCTTAACGCTCCGGCGTGACCCCTGGCACAAATGTTCAGACCCTCAGAAGCACCTCAGCCGCATCAGATGGGGGGTCCATCACTACCTGTCACAACTATACTACCTGCCACAGTTCTGAATTATCACACAGTGTTCCCAAAAGGGAAGACGGCTGTTAAGTCCGCCCTTGAGGATCTCACACTCTAGACTCTCGTCCTCTCACTGCGCCCTACCCAAGACTGAAGGTTTCTGAACAACTGTCGTTCCAACAGCTCCCTCCTGCCTTTGCATCTGCAAACAGTGAGGGCTTGTCTGAGGCTGGGAAATGGCTTGTCCAGGGGGAGTGCACACACCAGCGTTGGAGAACCTGGGCTTCACCCCCAGCGTTTCCCATTTAAAGGCTGTCTGACCTTGGACGTGACATTCCACTGCTCTGAACTTTAGAGAAGAAGAAAAAGAAGATGATAATGATGATACCTACACAACACGGTGGTATAGATTCATTTAGTCTCAAGTTCTATTAGTCACGATAAACAGTTAAGTTTCTTTTCCCCATTCATTTTATCGCCCCAATAAGAAACCCCAGTAAGAGATCTTTCCAAAGTCCTCTCTGCTATCATGATACTCCCAACACCATCAACATCAGGGTCAGCGTGGACGAGCTACAGCGCACTCAGCACGGAACGGAACGCCAGCGACAGGAAGTGGACAGAATGCACTGGGCGGCCGTGCGGCCACCTTCAGGGGGAAGCACCCCGATCGTTCTGTCAAAATCGGAATAAGAGTGCTTTCACGATTTAAAAAATGCACTTACCAAAAAAGTATTCCAAACAAAATTAAAAGTTTTGTAGATCAGAGATTAATTTTGAATTCTGAGCAAAATGCCAGAGCTGATCAGTAAGTCAGCAACAGTTAAACAAGGTCTCGGTGTGAAATCTGTAAGAGGAGGACCTGCTTTAAAGATTTCCTAGACAATGAACACTGGTATCAAAACGAAAAATTAAGTTTCAGATGCACTCCTAGAATTTATGTAAATGTAACCTATGACTGCAGAAAAATTATGTATCAATGACTAAAAGACGCAATAAACAAAGCTTACTGTCCCAAGCTCTGTAGCATATCCTTCTAAGAGTGCCCCATACAATCATCATACGATACTGTAAGATCACAGTCATTTATCTCTTTTTTAAGTATACTTTACTGATTATGCTATTACATTGTCCCATGCTTATTCTCCCCCTTTATCCCCTCCCACCCTGTAGCCTCCTCCCACCACCATTCCCTCCCCCCTTAGTTCATGTCCATGGCTTGTACATGTAAGTTCTTTGGCTTCCCCATTTCCTATACCATTCTTAACCTCCCCCTGTCTGTTTTGTACCCACCAATTATGATACTTATTCCCTGCCTTTTCCCCCATTCTCTCCCCTCCTGCTCCCCACTGATAACCTTCCACGTGATCTCCATTTCTGTGATTCTGTTCCTGTTCTAGTTGTTTGCTTTGTTTTTGTTTTTGTAGGTTCAGTTGTTGATAGTTTTGAGTAAACTTCTTTGATCTTCTTCTTTTTCTTAGGTAACTCCCTTTAACATTTCATATAGTAAGGGCTTGGTGATGATGAACTCCTTTAACTTGACCTTATCTTGGGAGCACTTTATCTGCCCTTCCATTCTAAATGAAAGCTTTGCTAGATGGAGTCATCTTGGATGTAGATCCTTGCCTTTCATGACTTTGAATACTTCTGTCCAGCCCCTTCTTGCCTGCAAGGTTTCTTTCGAGAATCAGCAGATGTAGGTATGGGAACACCTTTGTAGGTTACTGTCTCTTTTTGTTTGTTCAATTATAATATTCTTTATTTTAAAAAGGAGAATGATAAAATTAAGAATGCCAGATTTTTATTCCATTTTCCTCAAAAGCGATACCAACAGTACACTCAACAGGACACTTGTGTATAAGGCTCCAGTGTGCAGGATATAAAGGGAAATTTAAAACCTTAAAATGCAGTGTAAATCTGAGTCTCTGATAATAATCACAATAATAAGGATCAGTTGTCACGGACTGAATGCCACTGTATGCCCATCGCCATACTGGGAGTTTTACAAGCATTCTCTCCTCTAATTATCAAAGTTGTCTGGTGAAGTAACACCTTATTTTATACATGAGAAAACCGAAACTTAAGTTTAAGAACCTTGACCACGTCACACAAATAATAAGTGGCAGAGCTGGGATTTGAACCCAGGCCACTCAGCTCCAATCCTTGGCTCTTACCCTGCTGCCTCTCAGAGTCAAGTACTTCTAAACCTCGTCAGAGCGCTGGCTTCCAAAGAAGTGCTCACACTGAATGAAATTTAAATTTTAACATATTTATAATGTTTTAAAGCTTATTATTAAAGATGCAGACTGTGGCCCTGACTGGTGTGGCTCAGTGGGTTGGGTGTCATCCTGTAAAGCGAAGTGTCACACGTTTGGTTCTCAGTCAGGGTACACGCCTGGGTTGCAGGTCTGTCCCCAGTCAGGGCACAGATGAGAAGCAATGACCAACGTTTGTCTCGCACATCAATGCTTCTCTCCCTCCATTTCTCCCTCCCACCTGCCTCTCTATGAAGAAGATACATACCGGGGTGGTTAAATTCATGTGTCATCTTGGCTAGTCTATGGTACCCAGCTGGCTGGTTCGAACACCACTCCAGATGTTGCGATGTAGGTAATTTTTAGATGCAATTAAATTTATATCAGTAGACTCTGAGTAAAGCAGATTACCCTCCATGGCAAGGAAGGGCCTCATCTAATCAGTTGAAGGCCTCAACAACACAGACTCAAGCTCCCTAAAGAAGGGATTTTGCCTCCAAACTGCATCATAGACATTCTGGCTGAATTCCCAGCTTTTGAATCCAAGACTGTAATATAAACTCTTAACTGGATTTCCAGCCTGCTGGCCTGCCCTACAGACTTCAAGCTTGCCAGTCCCCACAAACACGTAAGTCAACTCCTTAAAATAAATTTACACACACACACACACACATATGTAGAGATTTATGTATATATGTGCTTACTATAGATGAATTTATGCACACACATGTGATTGACATGTTTGTGTGTGTGTGTGTATGTACATCTATCTCCAGCTGGGTCTGTCTCCCCGGAGAACTCTGCCTTACACGTACACTTAGATGTATTATATATACTTAGACATATTACACACATAACTTTAACCACCAAATGCACTCACTCGTGCAGACAAGTCGATTTGTTTTTGTGCAAACACTGGAAAAACTCTCCTCCATCTCCGAGGTGCATTTGAAGTTTTACGTGTGTGTCCTTAATTAGGTTGGTTGTAGCTCTGCTCTGTCTTCTCGGGAATTCCTTTTCGGGCTTGTCTGCTTCTGTAGGATTTTTACAGCACGCACACGGTCACTGCCCTGGGTGCCACACTCAGAACCCAGGGAAGCCTGCAGTCGCCTGCTCACCTGGGGCCTGCACCTGCCACAGCGCGAGAGTCGGCTCTACAATAATAAAGACGTTACCCACTCTGTTTCATGATACTTCAAAACAGATATAAAGCTTCAGGTTCTTACTCTCTTTTTACTTTATTGTTTAAATCTGTCTTTTATAGTCATTACCTGACAATAGAAACTTAAGGACTTTATCATTCCAAGTGCGTTACCGTCTGACAGAAATGAGCTATGCAAGAGGCAAACATTATCTAAAAATAGAAGAAGACGTGGAGGAGGAGGAAGAAGAAAATTCAGCATCGAGTTTGATGGATGACCATGCTATTATGGAAATAAAATCAGTCGCATTATTTTAGAATACCACCCAGGGAAGATTCCAAGCGAGAACATCCTTTCTTTGCATATGACAAGTTTACTCCATGGCTGAAGTTGGCTAAACTCTTTGTAACAACTGAATTTTATGAGACAGACGTGTCTCTCTGTCTTGCTTGGTTTTGTTAACACGTTTCTGCAGAAAAAATATAAGGAAGACGTATGGGTCATCACGCTGCCCTGTTTAAAGTGGCGACAGAAGAGACCTCAGGGGGCAGGGCCCCCAGGAGAGCGAACGCCCAGCCGTGTCCGAGTGGTCACCAATGAGCGCCAGGCGCCAGCACCCTCCAAACGGCCACCGCCGACGCCGCCGGAGCTGCCAGTCTCCCTATGCCACCGCGGAAACGCTCCTTTTCCGGGCGTCTAAACCCACACCCAACAATCTCCACGCTTCTTCATACTTCAGTTTGCCATTCGCTCTGGGGCACTGTGCTGATCTGGACATTTCTAATGAGATCGGTGAAAATCCCTTTTTGGCTGATAATTCCATGAATTCACTCTCTCTGAAACGAAACACGTCTGCGTGAAACAACCTGCCCGCCCCGCCGAACAAGCGCCGCTCTCACTGCACTGAGGACCGCTGGTGGGAGTGAGTGTGCACTCCACGTGCACAACAGGACAAATGCGACTACCCTGGAACTCTGAGCGAAAAGCTGGCAGGCTTCCATGTTTTTGAAGCACCCATGAACATCTCACGGTGTTAGAAGGTCTCTTCGAAAACCACTTTCCACCCGACGATGAGCAGTGCAACGGGATGTGGGGGTGTTCACCAACTCCCCGGCCACTCCCCGCCACAGTGAACTGAACTGGTAAGTAGTGTGACCATCACCAGATACCACTGCTGATGCAACTCGAAAACAAGATGGCCCACTATTTCTCCTTCAAGTTTTCTGAGTCAAGAGTAATTAGACACTGCCCTGACACTGCCAGGCACGCTACTGAAGAAGCTATTAGTTTAAAGATCCACAGAGTGCCCTGGCTGGTGTGGCTCAGTGGCTTGAGCACTGGCCTGTGCACCCAGGGGTTGCCGGTTCGATTCCCGGCTGGGGCCCATGCCTGGGTTGCAAGGTGCATGAGAAGCAGCAGCACGCACACTGAAGTTTCTCTCCCTCTCTTTCTCTCTCCTTTCTCCTCTAAAAATAAATAAATAAAAAGTAAAATCTTTAAAAATAAGGACCCACATAGTAATTTTTAACACTTTCTGACATGAAAAACAATAATAATATTGATGCAGCAAAAAAAAGGCTATTAGAATTAATTATCCATGTGACTTTGAATGCTTACTTTGCAAACAAAATACATATGGGAATAAGTTAAAGATGAAACAGGCTAAAGACTGAAACATAACTCTCAACATGAAGTTTAGTAACCTAATTTAAATCGGCATAAATGACAACACTTTTCTCATCCATTCTCTGGTATCAGGAGTTCGATTTCATTGGATAAAGGGTCCTATTACTAAGAGAGTTTGCCAACGTTCAGGGTCAACAGGGCACATTCAAAAGGATGGGTCTTCCTTCTCCACCACTTCCCAATTATGCACAGCGACCCCATGTAACTGCCCAAAGCCTAATTTCCTTAGTAAACTAAACTAGCAACGCTGACTTTACCAGCTCTTGCGAGCATTCAGCACCAAGTCTGCGAAGCACCTCGCTCCCGGCCGGGACGGGGTAGGCGCTGTATGTGCTCCCCTGCCCTTCTGTCAGGCCTGGCTGTGTCTGCCTCAACAGTAAGTGAAGTTGGGAGAGAGAAGTTTATCCGTCAGGTCACTTACTTTTCAATGTACAAGTTCACAGAACAAAACTGACTTCTGGTTAGAATTCCTGTTGACATTGTTCATGATCCACTAAAAAAAGACCTTACAGAAATACTTCAAACAAACATAAAACTTAAAAGACACAGAAACTTAGAAAAAGAAAGAAAGGAAGGTTTAGGTGCTGTTTTCCAGCTGCCACTGTCAATGACAGCGATGACAAAATGCCAGGAAGCCATGCCATAACAAGGAGGCTATAGGAACATCTTGTAAATGACAAAGGGACTGACAAATTATTTCCCAAGCTTCCTTCTGGGCCTACGGCCCAGCAGAGATGAGCCTAGACTGAAATAAATATAAATTTAAAAAAAATTTAAACCCTAAAGACAAGAGTTATTACACAAAAAAACATTTGTTCCTCTGAAAACTCCAAGTGTAGAGTTTCAGATTTAGGTGGAATTTGTAGTCACCAATGCCAAAGACTTAAATAGAAAGGACTTTACTTTTGAAGGGAAGAGGAAAAGAAAAAATAACACCTTGGCAAACCAAAATGTGAGAAATCTAAAAGTGAACTAGTTTGCCAGGGTTTTGAGGTTTGTTGTTTCAAAAGTCTCTCCTCTTGCCTTTCTGGGCCCTCATTAACTCACATCTGGGTTGCTACAATAATGTAACCAGTATTCCAGGGCCCGAACTTCTCCTTGTTCCAGACCATCCCGCCCCTAGACGAAGTTTCCCGTAACTCTGCTGCGCAGCCACACTCCTCCGACCAAAACCCTGAAACGGCCCCTTCCATAAGACATCTCGATTCCTCTGCCTCGTGGTACAACCTTCCAGATGGAGTGATCCCATCTTCTCATCTCCACAGGCCCTCTTCCCAACACAAACCCTTCTTTCCAACCAAACTGTCTCCTTCCTCCCATCAAAATAATGCTAGTTCTCCATCCTTGTTTTTGCTCATGCTAGTCTAGCAACTTAGGATAGCCTCTAATTGTGGTCATTTATGTTTTCATTCATTCGTTCATTCATTCATTCATTCATTCACACAAGCCTCTAATGAGAATCTACTACGGGTCCGGCACTGATCTGCTGCTCTGGGTACAGAGATGACTAAGTCCGGTCCTTGACCTCAGGGAACGTTAATGATTATTTAGTGAGTCAGACACGTACGCATATCATTAGGACACAGTTTAGTAACTGCTGTAACACTGTGTACAGGGCACTATGGAAACGCAATGGAAGTAGTGACTCACCATAAAGGAAGGCAGGAGATGAGGAAACCAGGGTCCGAGAAATGGAATGTGAATGAAGTCTGGAAGGATGACGAACAGGGAGTGGTGGGCCAGGGTAAAGGGACAACGGCTACTCACGAAAAACAATGAAAGTGCATACCACGTTTCAGGGACTGCCAGAGACTCAGCATGACTAAGTACAAGAAGTAAAGCGGGAAAGTGCATTCACGGAGGCTCCAACTTCTAGATACGTGATGAGGAGCCAAGGATGGGTTTTACACAGTGCGATGATCAGATGTGAGGTTTTTAAGGGTTTGCTCCGAAAAGACTCTCCCTTCCACATCAACAGAGCCTCCTCGGGATGGATAACTTTATGTGCTGGCCATAAAATTTATGTGCTGTCTGGACCAAGGCGGGGGGGTGGGGGTGCTCAGATTAAGCATCACTCCTGGGAGTGTCTGTGAGGGTGTTTCCAGACGATGACGACAGCCCTTGAACTGGTGGACGCGCTAACGTGCTGACAGAAGCCCTCCCCAGGATGGGTGGGCATCGTCCGATCCACCGAGGCCTGCAGAGAACAAGGCAGAGGAAGGAGGACTTACCACGTGCTCCTTCCTGTCTGCCTGCGTGAGCTGCGTGAGCACATCTTCTCCTGCCCCTGGACTGGGGTTAACAGCACTGGCTCCCTCCCGGGCTCTGGGGCCTCTGGAGTCAGACCGGAATCCCAGCAGGCAGCAGGTCTCGGGATTGCTTAGCCTCCATACTCGTGCAAGCCCATTTCTCCTAACAAACCTCTTCGTTCACGTATGTACTCCCCCCACTCTGGAGAGCCCTGGCACTGCCCCCCACTACCGCAATGCTCACGCTTCCTCCTTGCGCCCCCGACCCCATGAACTCCCAGAACAACACTAGCAGCCATCCTGGGACACTGCTAGGTCCCATGCACTGCCTGGGCTCCTCGCACCATCATCCTATTGACTCACCACAACACCTAAGATCAAGGAATTCAGAACCAGAACACTCAAGTTTCCTGCGCAAGTACCACACAGCCTATCAGTGGTAGATGCCGTTCAAACCTAACCCCGGAGTCTGTGGTCTGCACCCACTCTGCCACACGCAACACAACCCTGAACCGCATGCACTCGCTTGTCCCCTCCCCGTTTCACACCTACGTGTCCTCTTTTCACTGTCCCACAGCCTGCTGCAGGACCTGGGTTCTGTGCCCAAGGCCACCACACACTTTTGGCTGACTGACCCTGGGCGGGTCACTCACCCTGGCTCCTTTCCTTGGCTAAAATGAAGGATCAGACCAGGTGGCCCCTTGGATCACTTCATTATCTCCTACCACACACGTGGGGTGGATGCACCCCAAATGCTGGCGTGTAACAGGGCCACTGGGCTGAGAGACTGGGATGCCACGGTCCACCGTGATAGGTCGTATGGGCAGTCCAGCCATCAACCTTCATGCAGAACATCTCTCAAACCAGAGAGCCAAGCCCAAGTTAACAAAATCATCCCCCCCTCACCTGTGGACAAGTTTCTTATTCTTAAACCGCTCCTCCAAGCACAGATGCTTTGCTTGTGAAGGACTCAGAGATCACTTCATTGTCGGGTGATGCCGAGAAACGTCACCGATAAGCAACAAGCTGTAGGGAGCACAATGGGGCAATTACCTACGTTCCACCTCCCCTGAGCGGAGACACGGAGCAACACAGATCCTGTCCTGCTGCACCTAGCTCTCGAGAAAATCCTCTGAGACTTTATTCCAAGGAAAGAAAATGTTATGTGTTATAAAAACAGAACCATTTATAGCTATTGCCTTACTTGACAAGCCCTTGGCTGCCGGGCTTGGAGCCAATGGGTTTTATCTTTAATAAACATGTAAGTCGCTTTTTTTGTCAGTAGCTTTTTGTGAGGTGTTTTTTTTTCCTTCTCTTTCATTAATCACCTTCTTTCACCCTCCAGGGAAACCAAGTAGGTGGGCAAGAATTCCTGAAGGTTTTCTGGGAGGTACTGAGAACACCCACACCCCAGACATACAAAAAATACTTCAGGTCTATATAAACAGTCTTCGGTGATAACTTGGTTAACAAGAAATCTTAGTATAAATAAAAAATAAAATAGTGACGTATTGAGACATAAGAAAATGTTACAGGAAAATGGAAAAGATATTTAAGAACTACAAAATTTCACCCAAAATGCTTTAAAGATGTGTTTTCCAATGATTCATGTACACACCGGACTTTCAAATCACCAAATCCACCCTTCTTCTTTTCAATGAGTGTTTTCTGGAAACAAAAAAAAATATATAGCTCACTATTATCTATTATATCTATTATCATAAACACAGAGACAAAACAAGACCAGACTTAAATTTACACCAGCCAAGCAAATTAAAATAACCAGAGGAGTCTTCACCATACAAAAAAGCACTGTTCGCATTTCAAGAAGCAGATAGACATAAAAGATATAAAAAAAAATTGCAAAGCATTATAAAATTCAGTCACCCCCAGTATCCCTATGATATCGGGATAAAATACAAGACATAAACTCGCATTCACTCAACCACACAATCAGCAAGCTCGAGATAACACCTTTAAACTGCGTGTTTAAGTATATTTCCAAGAACCGACTAAATTTAGGATGGATGAAGCTGCCAACAGTGACGAAGTTTTGGAACGCTACATCGGGGACAAAAATAAATAAATGCCCTCCCATGTCAGAATGAGAGAACGCCTCTTTTTGGGACGGTCAAATATACTCAGTGACATAAACTGACGATTTATATTTGGAAAGAGATGAGGTCTGCTAATATTTGCTAAACAAGAGCAAATCCTAAAGGTGACTTTCAATTATGAGCTAGTTACTGTTTAGGTGTTCAAGTGCACATAAAAATATCACTGTGTAATATTTAGATAGGACACACAGTCTCTATGCAGGAGGAGAAACAAAGAAAAACTTTAACAGAGACTAAACAAGGGTGATATATATGTATGTTTTCAACTTTTCAACCCCACCAGCTTAGGGAACAGTTTAAAAGCTGCTAAAATATTTAAATAAATTTCTATATGGTTTGGGATGGTCTAGGAAGTTTCCAGGGAGACAGGCAACCTAGTCAAATTGGGTATCAGCCTGTATCCTGAAACATGCTCACCCATCGCAGGTGGCTAAGGAGGGGTAAGAAATGAGCACTGACCACATCGAGTGCCTGGCAGCTATGAAGTGGGCGCCACTGTGGCTTTGAAACGCACCTGCCAGCACCAAACACCTTCTCCTGGGGGAGCAGAGAGAGCCAGGTGAGCACCGCTCTGTGTCTCTCTGCATCTGTCTTGTGAAAAAACATCTTAACGAGTTCAAGAATATTCAGTCCTGCCCCGGAATCCTCCTCATCCCCACGCTTCCTAACAGCCCAGCAGGCTGTGAGCTCTCCAGAGGTACCGAATCTCTTACAAAGCTCCCAGTCCTCAAAGCTTTGCACACAGTAGGTGCTTCATAATGTAGCCTTATTCGTGCTTATGGTGCAATGTTAAGTAGGACAGAATGACTCAAATCTTATACCCACCATCGAAATAAAACAGGTGCGCAGCCTGGGAGCAGGACGCACACTGGGAAGCGGCCCTCTGTCCCAGGAGGCACAGGCCCACGCACACGCCCTTCCACTCCTGGCTTTCTGGTTGTTTTTAGAAGAAGCTCAAAAACCGAGATGGCGCACAGAGTAGCGGGAGAGCGCAGCCTAGAAGCAGGAAACCTGATCTTAGGCAATCACTACGTTTCCCAGACCTCAGTTTCTTCTTCTGTAAAGTGGGTGTGGTCGTGCCACGACTTCTGAGGTCTGTGTGGCACCTGTAACAAGTGGTACAAATGGGTTCAGGAGGGAAGGCAAGACCAATGAGCCTTCAGGGCAGGGGGGTGGCAATGGGCAGTGAAGACACCTTAAGAATAAAGACAGCACAAATCAAGCTTGACAGATGGGATGCTTGTCCACTGAACCCCAAATACACTAGTCTCAGTAAGGGTGGGTGCTCATGGGAGGTAGGTTTTGAATTACTTGAGATCTTTATGATCGGATCCATCACCGGCGTGATCTTTCAAAACATTCATCTCCTTAGGGAAGCTGATGAGCCTCAGTATCAGACCCTTATTATTCAAGCATTTATCATCTCAGCATTTTTAAAGCAATACATTAGTTTGAAATGAAAAAACAAAAGTTAGGTCAAGACCAGCATTAAAAACAATACCCTTAGACGAGAATAGAAAATACCCCAGTACAATAGATGAAATGATGGTGCGACGGGTTTTGAGAAACCTGTTTCAGTTATATGGGCCGATTAGGCAGAAATATAAAATGTATTTCTGTTAACAGGCTACCGTCAAAGATATCTCGGAAAACTCAACTGACCATCAAAAAGGGACAATGAAGTCCATTTTTAAAGCAACTGTGTCAAGCTTTTACATTTAACGCACTCTAAAGCCTAACAAGCAATCCGACTTGCAGCATTCCTGTACCATAAACCCAAACACACATTCCCAAGTGTCCCTCCCTGGGCAGGAAAGAGTTACAGACACTGCAGCCAACGCTAGGAAGGAGGGGACGAGCCCTGTGCAAGGCCCCTGCCTCACTCACTCGTGTTTCCATAAGGAAACCCACGGGCTCTCAAGACGACAATTCCGAAAGTTCTAGTCATGACCTCTAGAGAACTCTCAGATGGTTTCCTGGAGTAAGAGAAAAGAAAATGCAAATAGAGAAAAGGTTTCTCACCTAATGCAAATAACTCAATGTACACTACATTGTATTATAAACGAGGTCTTCTCTGTCCTCGCACTGCTTACAACCTACTAAGGGGCAGATGGCAAACACCCACAAAAGCCACAAGGACTGTGCTCAAGCTGAGGGAGAGGGCGGGACAGGAGCAGGAAGAATAAAGAGGTGGAAGACTCCAAGAAAACAGAAAGCCTCTGGAATCTGCCTTGATCAGCCGGCAGCGTCTCGGAGAGGCGGGGTGAGGGTGGACAGTGGGGTGCCTCTGGAGCAGGAGTAGAGCCAGAAAAGGACATGAGCGCCACACAAAACTGGGCAGGTGGCCAGGGGGCACTCCTGTGGGGAATGGTGGGAGACAGGGCGAAGGGTTCCCCGGTGGGCCCACAAAGCGGAGCGCCCCGAACGGCCACCAGGGGCGATACGTCTTCTTCAGCAGGCCATAAACGGGATGCTTACGGGTCAGGGGAATGGTAGGAAGCTACGGATACCAAGATTCCCAATGCAGCTTGCTTTGTGGCCATCACCCACACAGATGCTGTCCTGGAGACCATCTCAAAGGTGGGTCCCTGTGCTAGCTTCCCATGCGGTGGACACTAAAAGATGCTGACCAGGGAAGAGCCTGTTCTCTCCAACGGAAGACCCCGGTGGCAGCAAACCCCCTGGCCTGAAGCTTCAGCTAAGCCCCAGCTCTCACACAAAAATGCACGGCCCCGGGACAGTGCTGGGTCCCAACCTGCTGCTCTGCAGCGGAAGCCACGAAGTTCGATCTCTGCTGTGAGGGCGTCCCCGGGTTCCTTTCAAGCCTCCATTCCCAGAAGGAAGCAAGGCTGCCTTCCCCTGGGGAAGGGAAGCTTAGGCTCTCCGACTCGGCAACGCCCCAGAGACTCGGCAACCGCCCCCCCCCCCCCCCCCCCCCCCCCGCCGGCTTGTCTTCCGCTGCTGCACAGCGAGCAACTCCAGAGCCTGGTGGCTTTCGGCAACAACCATTTTTATGTCTCATGATTTTGAGAGTCAGGAATTTGGGAACAGCTCGGCTGGGTGACTCTTGTACTCCACACTCGGTGGTAGTTATGTGGCAGCTGGGTGGTCATGCATGGTGCCCTGGTGGGGATGGGTGGGAGGCTGGACACAGCGGGAATACCCGCCAGGGAGCCTGCCCATGTCCTCTCAGGCCTGGTGGCTGCAGGGCAGTCGGACTTCTACGTGATGCTCCGGGAGACCAAGGCAGAAGCCTGGAATCCCATCTGCTATCCAATGTGAGTCACAGCGGTCCCAGGCCAGCCCTCGGGCCAAGGGAGGAGTGTCAAAGCACTGGTGGTCATCTGCAGCCACTGACCAGTGCTGCACCCCAGGCAGCCATGACTTGCTAATTCCTGAATACTGGAAATTTAAACACTCTGGTGAAGAAAAATTCACTTGACGACCTTGCATTAGAAGGACAGGAGAAGAGGTGAAATTCCAGAGCGACAGGTACACTGTGATTCTGCTCCTCAGAGTTCAAGGCTGAAGCACCTAAGGCCTTACAAACACTAGTGCGCTTGCACTCAACGGCAGAGAGACACGCAGAGTTAGGCAGCTACATCACAGCCCTATTCACGATACTCACAAAGCAGACGTACTCAGCATTTCCAATGAGGGGTGGGGAAAACCTATTAAACAACGTACTGAAGTCCACCAGGAGAGTAAGCAGGTAATAAAACAAAACCCTACACTCTGGTCTGATCAATAGCAACTCTGAAATTTGATGGGTAACGATCAGTTCGTAGGTAACGCCGTCTTGGCTGGGAACTGTATTTCCAGCACACAGGATGCTAAGTACACCAGGCAGGGACACTGAATTCGGAAGACATGCAGAAACTCGTGTAAGAAGCCGCCCACGACAGATCCGATTTACCAGAGATACTGCCCCACCTCGTCTCGCCGTACCGGGGCTAAAACATACGCACAGAAGAGAGAGGGTCCAGGATGATTTTTTTTATAACTTGGGAAGAATGGAAGAGCACGTTCAGGGACAAAAGAAACAATTTCCCTCACCAGGAAACAAAACCAAAAGCATGCCAGGGAATTAAAACAAAAACTCATGCATGAATCAAACTCCACATTGGAGAAAACAGCTATCAAAACAAACCGTCAACAATGTAATGGTGACATGACCTTTATATATCAACTTAAAACCAAGACTTCTTTACAATTAAACACATTTTTGAGAAGTAAAAAATTTTTAAATGCTTTTGCCACATCTTACCCTAACACCGTAATTACAACCAGCCCGGTGTTGAGCCCTTCCGTTCCTGCACATCTTCCCTCCACCCAGTTGAGCCCCTTCTGTTCCTGCGCATCTTCCCTCCATCGAGGGCGGTGGGCCGCCTGCCACTATGGAAATGCGGAGGTGCTGCTCCCCACTGACACGCACTCGAAAAGCAGCTGTGCTCCACGACTAGGGAGAGCTGCAAGGAAATGTGGAGAACCTTCTCCAACTTTCCACCATAATGGGAGAAAAGTAGGCTCACAGTACCAGCAACTCCTTCTGGAGCAGACGCGAGTTGCAAAGAACGATGTTAATGGTGGAGACACAAAGACATTTAAGACACGGCCCCGGCGTGCCAGGCGTCCGGCTGGCGAGACACTGCGCCGGGTGGGGCAGAAGCAGGTTCACAATTGACCGACACAGAGTTTATTCTTCCGTTATTAATTAATTATTGGATTGCTTTCCACATGAACACATGTAAACCAGGAAGTTAATACAAGGTAGCACTCGGGGAAGTGACACCTGGCATTTTAGAAAGACGGCCTTGGCTTCCATGACAACGGATGGGGGGGGGACCCGTGGCAGGAGGCAGCAGACCACCTATGGGAGGGTGAGTTGCTGCAGGGTGAGGCTCAAGCTCACCAGACTCCTGCCCCTTTCCCTAATAAATATTTTGTAATCCCTCCACTTTACTGTCCCAAAACAAAACCCCCAAGTTATGTAATCTAAAACACATATAACTTCCAAGTGTGGGTGTGTGTGTGTGTAGCCCTAACTACGATATAAAGCAGAATTCAAAGAAAACATACGGATTTCAACAGATAAAGGCTTGGGGGTCACTACAGTAGAAGACAGGTAACCCATAGAAACCTGTACCTACTTACTTACGAGTAGGTTTGAATTTTGAGAAAAGGACTGGATGCCGTTCTGTACGAGACACGCAGAACACGAAGGGGCAGACACACAGGTGAGCACCGCAGTGAGCGTAACAGAGCAGCCCGCCCACGTGTTTGCAGGTAGAAAGCAGCGCTGCTGTACCCGAGGAGCCATAACAAGTCAGGACAGATCCCAGGCCGTCAAAGCGGAGAACGTGAGGAAGAATGCGCTCTCCCTGCCAACTCCATCAGCTTGTTTCCTTATGAAACATTTACTTACTTTTAATTATTTCATTGCTCCGTAAGAAAAAGTAAATGTTGGCAGGATAGACATGCTACTATTATTCACATGTAGGAAAGACTGTGAAGGCAAATTTCAAAATTTTGATGGAATGTTATCCACACTTTCCTTTTACATGCGGTGTTTTAGAAGAGAGGCTGAGCGTATGCAATGCACATGCAGAGTCCCTCTGACCATGAGCGCCAGAGAGGCAGAGAGCGCTGCACATGAGCTGGATGAGCCACCTGAGCACCACGAGAGGCGACGCTGGCGGCCTGGTGACCTTCCCAGTCTGTGAAGTCCTGCTCAGCTCAGAAATATTTATGTGCATGGTACTTGTATGCACGAGAAGTTAACTATAATGGAATTATGTTACAAAACCTCTGTTTATGTAGGAAGACAAAGTTATATTCTAGGCTCATTGTTATATTCTAGGCTCAGATATTTATAATTGGGCTTGTAATAGCACAAGCAGCCCCTGAGAAATCCCAGAGATGGGCAGGATCCGGGCAATCTGTTGTGCGGGACTGCGTCCTCTCCCCTCCCCCGTAACAACCCCCCCACCACTCAATGTCCCTCAGGGGACGTTACCACCCTCCTTCAAGAACCACTTCCGTGGGGTTTATCTATCCCAAGAACTTAAAATTCTTCACATTTATCAAACTTTATGTTGTATGAGACAATCTTTCCAAAAAGTCACATAGATTCATCATTCTTTGTCCTGAGACCTTTTTAAGTTCAACCCACTTCTCAGATATGAGTAAGGCTTCAGCGTGTACTAAGTTTTAAAGAGAAGAGGAAGAAAGAGCTTAAAGTCTATGACCCACGTTCATGATCGGAAACCAAGAAGGCGGCCCTAAAATACCTCAGAAGCTTGAGAAATCCATCAAACTGTGCAGCCAAGAGTGGTTCGGTTACGGAGACCAAAATAAAGCCCAGGCCCCTGTATCGGAGACTGCTGGACTTGCCGCTGGGGCAGTGTGCTTCGTGTTTTAGGGAAACAAATGTATTAATCGAGTCGTCAGTGAATTTTATATACAGCAGTGTTTTCATTTTCTAGATTACCACTTACCATGTCAAACAATATGGACAGCAACCTAATCTGGAAACTAATTTTACCAGGGAGGTGAATAATTGTGTGTATTACTAAGGTTACTATTTTAGAGCTACTTTAATCCACTGAAACCTGTGCCCAAAACATTCCTTAAGGTGGTTTAATAGCAAAAGAGTTGGGAGCTAAGCTAAAAAATATTTTTTGTATTGCTATCACATCTCTACAAAAAAAAGGAAGTGAGGTAGCTTACAGAAATAAATATTATGCCACAGGATAAAAAAACAGCCTCAACAATTACAAAAGAAATGCAACCTAAAATAAAAACACCTCTCCCCTTTCAAATTAGCAAAGCTTTGTGAATTCACAGTATTTAAGGAGAACGTTTAAACAGAAATTCTGTATATTATTCTAATCAACAAAGAAAAGAAAAAATAAATAAAAGGAGCTAAGGATTGGTAAGAAGAAACAAAACCATAATTATTTACAGATGACTGTCTAAAACCCAAGAGATTCTAAACACAAATAATGGGAATTAATAAGAGAATTAAGCAAGTGATTATAAAATCAAAACCCAAAAACCAGTTACACTTTTATATGCCAGCAACCAAGAGATAGAATGATGTAATTTTAGAAAAAAAAACTGTAATAGCAAGAAAAAATTAAATGTGCCCAAGAATAAATCTAACAGAAAAAGGCCAAGGCTCACAAGGAGGGAATTATAAACATTCCTGGAATTCATTAAGGAAAGCCTCAAATTACACTATATTCATGGATAGAAAAACTCAGTATTGTCAAGATACTGACTCAACCCAAACGGACATTTAGTGTCCCTGCAACTTCCACCAAGATCCAAACGGATGTTATTTTTTTTTTTAAGATTTTATTTATTTTTCATTTATTTTTTAGGGAGGGAAGGGGGGAGAGAGAGAGAGAGAGAGAAAGAGAGAGAGAGAGAGAGAGAGAGACATTAATGTGCGGTTGCTGGGGGTTATGGCTTGCAACCCAGGAATGTACCCTGGCTGGGAATCGAACCTGGGACACTTTGGTTCCCAGACCGCGCTCAATCCACTGAGCCAGCCAGGTAAACGGATGTTATTGAACCGTTTGATGACCCGATTCCAAACCCACATGCGAGAGCCGAGACACAGAGACGGCGAGGAAATCACCCAACCAGAAGGGTAAGTGAGAAAGGAATTTGCCCAAGGAGGTAAAAGACAACGCACAATCAACTGTAAAATGCAAACCTTAAAACTTTAGAAGACCCCTGAAGGAAAATAGATGAAGACACACAAAAAGGCTAACTGCCAGAGAAAATACTGACACATTTGACCATGTTAAAATTAAGATATTCTGCCCCCCAAAATACCATAAAGAATATAAAAAGGATAAATCACACACTGGTAGAAGATACAGACAATATGTCACCGATAGAGGATTAGTAGACAAAATACATAAAGAATACTAAAAATTACTAGGGAAAAACATGAGCTAATTTACAGGAGAGAAAACATGAAAGACCAATAAACACATGAAAAGAAACTTAAACCATTGGGATATCATTTCACACCATCAAGTGGGCAAAATTTAAGAGTTCTAACAATCCCACATGGGGATCAATGGCTGTAAACACTGCTGGTGAGCATTCAACAGGCACAGCCACCTCTGGAAACTATTTGCATAATCTCATAAAGCTGAAAATACTTATTATGACCCAGCTGCCCAGTTAAAGAGACTCTCACACATAAGCATCAGGGGACATATGTGAGAATGCTAACAAACATTATTCATACTAACAACAACATAAAGTCTATCAGCATGATAACCAATAAATTACCTGTACGACAATCACTTAACGGAATCCTACACAGGGATGTAAACGAGTGAATTACAACTACACGTTAGAAATGTACTGAGTGACAAGAGCAAGTTGCAGAGACACGATGACACATAGTAAACCATCTTTATAAACTCAAAGACAAGCAATATACCGTCTAGGGATGATAACACTATCTTCTCCTCAAAGCAAGGGAGTAAGACACAAAATCTAGGGCGGTGGATATGAGGGTGGAGGGAGCGCTCCTACAGTCACTCACCCACTTCAGAGAGAAGTTTCCACTTCTACTCTGATTTCTATGCACCCAGACTGACAGTCTGTTGCACAAACAATATAATTATCTCTTTTATCTTGTATTTACCCGTAAACACAGAGCAACACTTCACAGTAATCCACATAAAAAACACACACCAACAAAACCTCCAGAAATGAGTTGTGTGTTATTGGTAAGCACTTGGGACCCATTAGCCCGACAACAGATTCCCTTCCACAGGAATAATCGCTGGGTTTGCAGGCCATCGGTGTTAAGGATTTATAAGGAAAGTGTGACACTTGCAAATGACATGAAGAAGGAATTTAAACACCTACTTTACAGGGCTTTGTACTTAGCGAAACAGAAACTTTCAATGTCTCCCAGTCTGAGAAACTCTGCTCTCCTAAAAAAAGAAAGGTATTCAACTTGGCATTGTGGATCCTGGAAAGGAAGAGGAGGCTTCTTAAAAAGAAACAATGTTATAGTTGGTTTCAGCTCTTTTCCTGTTCTTGGAAGAAAATTCATCAGAACGAACAGGCAGGTCTTGCGGTATTGTTGTCCACAGTGCGGGTGACGGCTTAAATTTCGAGAAAGCAGCACTGTGTGGGCCTTTCTCCAGAGGTTGGCAAACACACCTCTCTCTTTCCAACGCTCTCCCAAAGCCACTGTCGGGACACATTTCATTCTTAAATTCAGCCCTGAGCTTCCCTATCAGTTTAGAATTGAGTTTTCTCATTCACCCAGGCAACCCAAGAACATTCTAATGCCAGAGTTTCACAAGTCAGGCACCGAGGTGCAAGTTGCTGACCCAGTGGTTTAAATCCTACTTCCTGTCCCCAGTGAACTCGGATGAGGGAATGCACATGGAAGAGATTCCAGAACAAGACAGCATGCTCAAGTGCCCCATGAGCGGTACAATGAGCCCGTTGTAGTCACTCCCAGAACGTTGAAAAGGATTTACAGAGAAGGCAAATTCCTTCTCCCCACACCGCCCCCACCCCCCCAAAAAAGAAACCTGGAGCGGTAAGGCCCAGAGCATATGACATATGTTAGGCAAAGAGTGATGGCAAAGGACTCTGAGCAAATAAAGACAATGAGTTTGACTAAGAAAAAATAATAATAATCCAAGGAGACTACCATCTTTCAGAAAGCAAAAATCGAGCTGAGAGAACTCTATAGGCAAAAGCAATCACCTATTAATACTGACACTTAGCCATTTACACATTCATCGTCAACCCGAGTGATCTTTTAAAAAAGGTTCCTAGAGACACTGGTCACTGATGCGACACAAGTGGACAGAAAGGGAAACAAAGCCGTGAGGAGCAGGCAGGTGGGCGGGGAGACGAGGACAGTGAGGATGGAGCCGGGACCCAGACCCCACCGACACGGCCTGCTTCCCAGAGCGAGAGCATCCAAGTTACCTCCCATTCAGGTCATCTCGGACGGAACGGCTTTAGCACCGCCGGGTTCCTAACAAAAGCACGCATAGGTGTTGGAGACGAAATCGCATTTTCACAAGAAACAACCAAACAGAAACAAAAAAATGAGGAAAAGAAATACTTTTTTCTTGGCATAGGTATTTTTGTTAGAATTTAGCCACTACTACTGCTCCTCTTAAACATTTACATAGTGCTCTCTTTGTACTTCTGAATATCCTTACTGTAATTTAAAAGCCCATCCACTCAGATTCCTAAACTGTATCTACTACAATGCATCCTCTTGACGGAATAAAAGTTCCTATTCATTGGGCTTTGTTCATCTCGTTAGATAATAATCTATTTATCCAATGCCCACTGGGAGCCCAACGCTGAGAAACGGCCTTCGGTCGGTCCAGCATCACTGTCTGGAGAATCGCTGGTAAACTTCCGGAGGTAACGACCAGCCCGCGCCCCTCCATTCTGTGTATAAAATGCAGAAAGTGCTCAGCAGCAGAGGGTTCTTCCGGACACTGGACGACAAAGCACGACTTGACCTGGAGTGAGGGCGCTGGGTGGCCTTACCGTCCGAGTGGGGAACGCGCCTCACTGCAAGGACAGGTGGATCGTGGCCCCGCGGGGTCACCGCTGCTTACCAAGGAGGCACTCTGCACAGCCCACCTGTTTTCCCCAAGTCGACCACGGTTCCCCAGGCCAAGTACTAGCTCTCAGCGGCTGACCCACCTCGTTTAAACACAGTTTCCTGCCCTCCGTGAACTCACAATTCAAGGAAGAAAAACACACATTAAAAAACGATTCCAGAACAAGACTGAACGTTCAAGTGGCCAGTTAAGTGCCTCAAGCAACAGGGCACTTTCCGAGTTTCTCCGTCTATAACACATCGGCCTTCACACCAGCTTCGATTCATCCGTCCCAGCTGAGGGCAAGCAGGGTCGGGACTGTCAGCTCCATGGAGACCCCGTCTGGGAGGTGCTCCTCTGAAATGGACCTGACACAGAGTGGCAAGTGTGAAGGACACGGTCTCGGTGCCAAGGGGGGGACCCAGGGAATGAAACCTGGTCAAGTCTCGAAACAAATATATCCGAGACAGCGCCGAGAGGAGCAGGGTGAGCACGCGCCCCTTCTTTCCACAGCCATCCTCTCCTGGAGACTCGGGTGGAGCGTCCACAGTTGCTAGTTTTTTTGTAGATCCAATCGCTAAAACTGTGAGCCTCGGAAGGGGGCCTCTGGGAGCAGGGGCTCCAGGAAGACCACCCCTAGGAGAGGCAGGGTTCTGCAGCACGCACGGCACTGGCAAGTTCGGTCACCAAGAGCAGGAGTGGACAGCAGTGCCAGGGCCACCTGCCGGAACCAGTTCTCCCTCTCTGCCCCCACAACGAACTTGTGGCTGGACACAGCCCCCACTGCATGCACGAAGTGGCCCGGTGACTAAGTGCTCCCCGGTGGCCAATGATGCGATGATGCGCCACTTTCAGGTCTCAGTCTAGGAATGGAGCGCACACGCCTTGTCAGTGTCTTCCTATTTGGAACTCGGAGGTGCCGGGCCCAGCTTCCGCCACACACAGCAGGACCACAGCCTCAGGGGTGGCAGAGAGAAGAACGAGGAGCCTGGGTCCCGGAACATCTGGGTGGGTGGAGCTACCCACCTGCCCACCCACCTCCGCACCACCCCATGAAAGAGCAAAACAAACGTCACTGCTTTTCCAACTGCTTTACAGTTGGGGCTCTTCGCTGCTGTGGCAGATCTCTACCTAACAGTGACAGTAAGGACGCCCCAACCATGCACCAGCCACCCCCACCCCGCCTGCCTGATTTCGATGACCCTGTAAAGGCAAACCCCACCTATTGGGGGAAATCTAAACCCAAGGGCCCTTTCTCCCTCCATCTGCGTTCTGTGGCCACAGCCCCACAGGAAATAGGGGTTCATTCATTCGGGCAAAACTTCTGAGCACCCACGGTAAAAGGCATCATGCCATACACTAGGGATAGCTAAAGCCAACAGAAATAAGAAAGCCAAAGAGAAACCCCTCCTGGGGGTGGGCCCTCGGAACTGCATGCCTTCCACTCAGAAGTTAAGCTTTGGGTCTTCTAGCCTGGTCCGCTTAGCACTTTGTGGATACCTTTTTACGTAACAGGTACTCAAGTATTTGTTAGTTGAATCAATACATTCAATTTGTTCTCAATGAACCTCAGTCTAACAGCAGAAACAGAGGAAACAACACAATGTAGCCCTGGCTTAACCAACAGGCACGCTCTGTGTTACTGTGTGGGACTTTCGGAAATGAATGAGTGGCGATGAGTATCAGGCAACATCAATGGCAAGTACTGCGGGGGGCCAGGAGGAATCAGAACCACCAAAATCTTCCCGGAGCTGAAGTCGGCCATGGGCTCTGAAGGGACGAGGAGGAGGTCGCCACATGAAACAAAGGAGAAAAGGAAAGGAATCACGAAAATCGTGCAGCCCCCGTGTGGGTTGGAACATGTTTCCTGGCGCTGGGACTGGGGGCGGAGCTCCATTCATGCAGTGAAGGCACAGTGAATGTTAGGCCATTCTCCTTCCATTTGAACACTGTTGCTCCCATTCGCTAAGCCCCAGATGAACTCTTTTCTTTAGTGTCTGCAACACCTGGGTTCAGTGCATTCAACTGTGTGCCACGAGAATATTCAAACCATGCAACCAATACCTGACTCTTTAGTCAGGGCACTGGCCTCTCTTCCCTTAGACTGTCCAATTAAAAATGACAAAAAGCTGCCCTGGCTGGCATAGCTCAGTGTGGGCTGCAAACCAGGCATTGCAGGTTTGATTCCCAGTCAGGGAACATGCCTAGGTTGTAGGCCATGACCCCCTAGCCAACCACACATTGATGTTTCTCTCTCTTTCTCTCTCTCTCCTCTCCCCTCCCCTCCCCTCCCTTCCCTCTCTAAAAATAAATAAAATCTTAAAAAAGATTTGTATTAGTCAAGTGACTTGCACAAAAACAGAAACTTCATTTAAAAATGACAAAAAGCCAACACAATAGCTGTTGCATATGAATGAATGAAAATTATACCTTTTTTGTCAGATTGGCAAAAAATATAATGCAATATTTTTGGGTGTGTCACAGAATTTAAGAAATCGGTTCTGTGTGCCATGAGAGGGAAAGGCTGAAAATCACTGGCCCCACCTGCTAATGCGAACTGTTTGCGGTGCACCCCCGAGCTCTCCCTTCTACCTACAGGTTCAAGTTTTCACTTTTAAACATAAAATCAGGGCTTGTGTGACTCGTTCTAACAAGTCCTCTATCACAGAATCAAAGAATCTCAAAGTTGGTAGGAATCTGAAAAGTCACCAGATAAAGCTTTCTGAGAAGCCATTTATCTTGATCAGCCACAATCAGATCTGCTTTGCAGGCACTGGGGCTTTCATCCTTCTCTTAGGCGCTTCATGTTTCGTTGGTGAACACCTTCCTGCTCTCCCACTAGAATGCATGCCCTTTCTGTCCAATGGAACCCACTTTCTCCCCTATCTCCTCTTCCTCCAGTGCTGGACCACCTTTCGAACCCCACCCCACCAGCTCTCTGCGAAGCCCCGCCCCTTTCTTGCTCCGGGGCTCAGCCTCACTGTTACCTGAGTAAAGAGGAATCTGCACCTGTCTTTCCCACGATCCACGCACACCCCACAGGTAGAGCTCCCACCACATTGACTTTTTCCTGTATTCCTACTGCATGATTAGGATGGAGGACTCCAGAGGCTTTTTAAAAAAAATGGAACCATCCCAAAGAGCTCTCCCACTTTGAAACCAGGATGTCCATATCTCGGGAAACTGTCAGCTGCCTCCCTGCAGACGGACCGGGCCCCAGAATCACTCACGGCTTTTTCCGGTGCCATCTTTTTGTTCCTCGCATGAGGTTACTGTGTTTCCTTGAGACTTTCCTGTTTGAATGACCACACACTTGGGTGTTCAAGCTCCCGTGTGTCCTATTATTCACCATAAAAGGGACCCGAGGAAGCAGCCGGCAAGCTGGACACAAAGTGATGTATGAACAAAACAGCTGTGTGTTAGCAGGACAGACAAAAGACAGCAGGGATGGAGGCCACTGCTGTGAGTTTTCAAAAAACAAGGTCTACTCAGTCAGCCATGGCTAAAGGGCTGCTGGTTCAGAGCATGAGTGGCCCAGCTCATGACTGAAAACCACTGGAGAGGTGAACACGTCTGTTTTTTAGTTACTGCCACAGAGTTTTTTTCCCCCCAACACCACCACCCTTCCACCAGTTCCCCCATGGATCTGTCACAGAATGGCAACACCAACTCAAAAGTTTCTGCAAAAATAAATAAATAAATAAATAACACCTATTTTATTTCCCAACCCAAAAAGCAGATCCTCCCTTCCCCAAAGGGCTTTCTATAAAAAACACAGAGATACCGCACATAAAAACACACACAAAAGTAGCACAGAAAACAAGCCCCGAACATCTGGAAAATACGTTACTTTCCAGAACGAGCCCATCTTTTGATATCCTGGTTGCAGCATCCGTGACTGGTGCCAGGATGCGAAAGCTTTCAAGTGGGCATAAGTTTAAAACCAAACTCTTAGAATGACCACCACAACTGAGTGAGTCTAACAACACCAGGCGTCGATGCGGACTCACTTCTTGGCATGCGGCAAATGTCTGAAAATTACAGCAAAGAAACCAGTTTGAGCCTCTGAAGCAATCCCGATCGAGTAAACAAATTCTACTACAGCTGCACTACAGATGTTCCCACAAACTTTCATAATCTGCAGTGCGTTCTAAAAATTCTGGTCTTCAGCAGACTTTCTATTCCACGCATTTATCTAAAATATTACAAATCCAAAACAATATACAGGGCCACTCTAAAAGTTAATCCTAGACACTCAACCCCATAGAAACAGGACTCTTTTCCCCACGAAGAGGCAGGCGGTCACGTGGCCAAAGCAATTCAAGTAACAACTGCTCTGTTGGCCCCCAACTGCCCCCGCCCCTCATAATCTCATCCTTGGCCCTCGTTTCTCCCCGCCTCCAAAAACAACACAACCAACGCCAATGAAAATCCCAGGATGTTCATCTCTACCAGAAAACTCAGTGACACCAGAACTATAGGAGAGGTCTTCAGCCCTATCAGAACAGGGCTGACGACCAGCAGAAACCACTGGGGGAGGACAGCCCTGGGGGTGCTACCTGGCTCAGAGGTGTCCGGAAAGGTGGGAGCCAAGGCAGCCACCCCCTAACTTCCCAGTCCCTGCCCGTGAACAGGAAGCTCAAAGAAAAACCACTCGATTCATTTCCATCAAGCTGTCACCAACCCCCTTTTCAAAAACCGTGGAGCTTCTCTCTTGGAAATACAGTTGGCCCTTGAACAATGGGGGGGATTAGGGGTGCAAATCCCTGCATGGTTGAAAATCCGTGTATAACTTTTTCCTCCCCCAGAACCGAACGACAGCCGTCCCTCAGTATCTGGTGGGGGTGGGGGGACTGTTCCAGGATCCCCCCACAGATACCAGAATGCTTGTATGTTCAAGTCCCTCGTATGCAGTGGCCCGCAACAATGTATACAGCTGGCCCTCAGCGTCTATAGGTTCCCATCCCTGGATTCCCTACCATGAATCAAAATACCATTTTGATCTGCGGTTAGTTGAGTCCAAGGATGTAAACTGCAGATATGGAGGGTGGACTGCATGTTGACAAAAAATCCGCATGTAAGTGGACCCACACAATTCAAACCCATGTGGTTTAAGGCTCTACAGTTAGGACTTGTATATTCTCTTTGAAGAGAGCTGATGGGAAAGCCCCAAGAAAATACTTATGCTTCTGTATTTTACCACTGGCAGTAAAAAAGGGGGAGGCACTTTTAAGCCCAACACTCATCCTTCAAATGTAGCATTCGGTGCCAGCCCAGCCGACCTCCCCATCAGAAACTAAGCATGCACCTGTGAAGATCACTGGTCACTAGGACGTGATGACATCACAGAAATGCAATGTGTATTAAGCAAGACTATGAAGAAAGCAGAACTGTGATTCAGTCACACCTCAAATTTAATCGGCCAACTCCCACTTGTAAAGTGCAGATGGTCTATAGTAGGCAGGCAGCCCAAAATACAAAATCTAAGTGGGAACTGTGAGCCTGCTCTTCAGATACAAAGAAACATACATACATACATACATACACATACAACACTTTTAAAAAATGTATCTAAGAGTCCTCTGATTGAACCTTCTTCTCAGTGAGGCTCTGGGGAGACCCAAGGAGGCCTACATTAAACAACAAATAGATACATAGATAAATAGATTAGATAGAGTTAGAAATTTACAAAGTAACTTACACAGTAATCAAAGTGCAGGGTGTCACTTCCACAGTGACAAAAGAAACGTACTGGGACAACAGTAGTTACTGACCAATCATAAACAAAAGCTCATTAGGCCTATTCAGTCAGCAAACTTAAACAAGAAAAAAAGCAGCCCCGTTAAGAGTTAGAATTATCTTGGAGCACAGGGGAAACGAAACAGAACCGGGAGATGGACCTGGCTGCTTTATCTTCACGGGTGTCAGGTACCATAAGCAACTGCGTGAAACTCAGCAATTCTCAACAAGCGGACAGGGGAAGGGGTCGCCGGTCCAGGGAGGAGGGAGATAAGGAGGCCTTCCCCCGGACCACCCTTCAGGAAATGGGGGTCAGCAATTCACTTTCCCTGTCAGGAGACACTGACAAACCCAGGATCTCCTTCTGAAATTCAATAAAATTCCTTAGAAAATCCTAGAGGTGTTAACGGTTAGATAGTATAATACTAGTATTAGTCCCCCGAACCTAAAATTCTTCCATTGCCAACAAAGTGCAAACCCTTTTTAAAGGAAGCGGCCCCAACCCAGAAAAGCAGAGCTCTGCCAGAGAAACCAGGTTCCGTTCCTTGGTTTTAGGTTCATTTCAGTCCCCAGTTAAAGGTCTTCCCATAGTTCCCTGTCACTTACGAGGTCTGTTCCAACACGCGGAGGAGCAAGAGCAGAATCTATCCACGACGGGTCTGGATTCCAACCTAAACTCAGCCTGCCTGACCTCAGAGAAGTCACGATCAGCTTATATTATTATTCCACAGGGGACATAGCAGCAGTTCTCAAGATTGCTGAAAGGGTTCAAAGAGGTCACCAGGACGCCCTCAATGACAGGTAATTTACTTTCTTTTGTCACCTGGTTTAAGATCCCCCACCTCCCCAGAACCCATCCCACGCCTCTCCACCACTCCGAGGAGAGCAAACAACGCTTTCCCCGTTATCTGGTTACTCTGACATCTTTATTCAAACACCTCGCCCTTCCTGGGAAGTCCTCTGTTCATGTCCACTTGGGTCTTTTCTTCAAGACCCAAGAAGCTTTCCCTGGCTAACTTCAATCCACACGCTTCATTCAAAGTGCCTTGCATTCCCTCTGCACTTCAAAAACTTTCAACTGAATTATTTTTACTGCGCTTATCTTGTCCCATTGGTTTCCTGTACATGAATGTGTTTGTCTCATCTCCTCAAACACATTACAAATTACTGGAGGATATAATGTTTCAACATCTGTTGTTACCCCGCATTCCACATCACAATGGGCATCAATGAAAATTTTTCTCACCAGCTGCCTTATTTACATAAGATCCCTGTCCACTAACCAGTCAGAATCCCACTCATCCATTGAGCTCATCTCATTTTAAGTGGGCAGGTCTTTTCACTTTGTTGTAAATACTGCACAAAATTTCACAAAACTTCTCTAAGAAAGCCACACAATGCAAGCTTCAGACTTACTGGCTCCATGGGAAGGAGCCACTATGTACATAGACCATGTCAAAGGAAAGAAAATGAGGTCTTCACATTAGTTACAAGTAATTTAGTTTTCACCAGAGAAATTAAACAAGTCATACAACAAGCGGGCATTGTAACCAAGCACACACCACCCAGAGACATTCTCAGAGAATTCTCTCCCTGCAGGAAAAAAAAAAAAAAAAAAAACACAGACTTACCATCTTATCATTGCAAACCACAAAGCATCAAACAAAACCATTACCTGCTTAAAGGTAGGTGCGAAAAGAACCCTTCCCACACTCCGCTCCCTGACTCTGCCTGCACGCTCTTCTGAGAGCGCTCTGCAAGTACTCCCCTTAAACCAGCCGGTATCTCAGCTGAGAACAGCTGGTTCACTTATTTGTCCATTCACTCAACAAATATTAAGTTGACACCTACGAATGCCAGCCGCTGCTGATAGCAAGCAGAAAGACAGTAAAAGAAATACATCCTAGAAGATTAAACCTCAGGTTCCATGCCTTCATTTTAAGCCAAAACCATACCAAAAAAAAAAAAAAAAAAAATGACATCACCTACTTTGTATTACAATTGCTTTCTTCATTTTGTATTTTGCAGATTCATTTGCATGCGATGAAGTGCACGGATATGAAATGCACAGTCCTGAATCTGCACACATGCATATGCCCACGAAGCCCCCGCCCAAGTCGAGAAAGAGAACATATGCCCCCGCCCAAGTCGAGAAAGTTGGACCCAGAACGGAGGGAAGGAAACACGGGCCATGAACGGTGGTGACTCTGGAAACACCAGCAGGTGCCTCCCTGGGCGCTGCCACGGGCGATCGTTCCGCTGGTGGGCGACACCTCCACACACACGGTGGCTGATCCTCCTGCAGCGAAAGTCCCTGAGTCCCACCCACACTCCGTGCAAGAAGACCATTGGTACTTTTGAGTTCAACAATTTTTTTTAAAGTAAAAGAGGCTGATTCTAGATTACTATTTCCAGGAACTTCCAAAACATAAAGAAGATGCACATGGACGAAACCAAGGAGGGGAGAAGCAGGGGAGGGCAGCGGGGAGGGCTAGGGTGGGGGAGGGGGGAAGAGGTAGGGGGTAAAGGCAGACAACTTTTATCCTATAATAAAAAAATTAATTAATTAAAACATAAGGCAGATGAAAAGAACAGTTACATAATCCAAAGAAGATTTAATCCGAGGAAGAGGATGTAACAAAAATCCAATGGAGCCTTCATTCCAACAGGAAGTGGCCACACAGCTGGAAACAAAGAGGAAAAGAAGGAAGCTGAGGGAATATAACTCCAGGAGTTTTCAAGGAGCCATGTAAATCCCCTAATTCATCTCCCAGCCTTGCCACAAGGTTCTCCTCCCACCAGAGATCTGAGAGGGCCATTGTCTCGGGAGGAGATAAGTCTGCTTTATTTTATTTCATGAATATGGAGCTGCCCAGGGCACCAGGCTGACTGGGCCCAGTTATTTTAGGCTGGGCCCCGGGAAGGACCCATGGAAAGAAAAGCAGACACACTTAATTCGTGTCACCACAGTCTGGCACGATGCTCTCTAAAGCCTCAGGGACGTTTCTATAAATGAGTCTTCTGGTAACCCCGTTTAGCGGGCTGTCCATGAAAGCCCAGATGAGCAAACATCTAACTTGATCAACTCACAGGAAAGGAGATGCCTGCAAACCCCAGCGGGTCCCTTTACAGATCTTAGCTCATGCAGCTTGGGCCGGGTACCAGAGCCAGCACGCAGGCATCTTGAAACTTTACCCTTTGAAACTTGAGATAAGGAGCAGGTTAATCCCTTATTTCTAGCAAGCAATTAATTAATTAATGTTCATTATGCTGCACTGAAGGGAAAGAGGACTAGTCTCTGATCCTGCCTTCAAACCCCTCGTGGCCTAGGAGCGGAGACAGAGACACAGAGAGGAACGGAAAGGGGCGGAAGAGAGAAACCGGGGAAGGATTCCTATGGAGGCGGCACCAGGAAGAAGTGTTGCAAACCAAAGAAGCAGCCTTTGGAGCATTAAAAGTTCAAAACTTAAGCCTAGTGATTAAGAAGGTCCCAAAGGACCTTGCATGCCACTCCAAGGAGTCTAAACTTTATCCTCAAGGCTTGAGGAACCATTACACAATTTTTAGCTGGGAAATGGTACCCTCAGATTTGCATTTCAGAACTATCGCTCAGCCTGAAGGGTGGCTGCTGTCGGGGACAAACCTGGAGGCAGGGAGCTGTGGCAGCAATCCGGGTGAAATTCAATGGGGAGCTACCGTCAGGCGGAGACAAAGAAAGGTCTCAAGAGCTACCGTGGCCGGATATGGGAGGCCAGAGTGCAGTCTTGGGCAGATGGGAGTAAGGATGGGTGGGAAAGGTGGGGTGGAGATACAGTGGGCCAGAACGGACCCACCTCCCAACAGAGGAGCCTATCCGGTCACCAAACAGAGTAGTATTTACCAGTGAGAGCCTGACAAGCATGGTTATCTTGCATAGACTTGGCAAAAGATTCATCATGAACCTCACAGATAAACATTAGTGCTTCTTCATTAAGATATGGCTTTGAGCCCTGGCTGGCGTAGCTCAGTGGATTGAGCACAGGCTACAAACCAAAGCATCGCAGGTTCGATTCCCAGTCAGGGCACATGCCTGGGTTGCAGGCCACGGCCCCCAGCAACCGCACATTGATGTTTCTCTCCCTCTCTCTCTCTCTCTCTCTCTCTCCCTCCCTTCTCTCTCTAAAAATAAATAAATAAAATCTTAAAAAAAACAACTCTGTTCTTCTAAAACAAAAAAGATATGGCTTTGAGTTGGCTAAGACGAGGATGAAGGATGAATATAGCTGTGGACATGGTGTCTGCACATCCCAAATTGACTGTGTCCAGCACGTTCTTAGGTCTGTCTAGAGAAAGAGCTGGCTGGCCTGGAGACACAAATTTAGAATTTACTGATTTGCAAACAGTACAAGAAGCCTTGGGATGAACAGGGGCAGTGAGCAGCATGGGGGCGGGGGGCGGGGGGCGGGGGGAGGCTTCCAGAAACAAGTGAAAAGGACCAGAGAGGTACTAGGAGAAAAACCAAGGGAGCCTGGTATCTCTAAATCAGTGTGCACATAAACTTGTACTTTCAAGTTGCCCTCGAATAAATTCATTCTTTTGAGAGATGCGTTACAGAAGCTAAGAGTTTCAGGGGCTAGAGCCTTTTCCAGCAGTGTCCAACCCTCTGGCATCTCTGGGCCACATTGGAAGAAGAGCTGTCTTGGGCCACACATTAAATACACAAACACTAACACTAACAAAAACTGATGAGCAAGGGGGAAAAAAAGGTTTTAAGTTAATTTCCGATTCTGTGTTGAGCCGCATGCACAGCCATCCTGGGCCACAGGTGGCCTGGGAGCCATGGGTTGGACACCCCTGCAGGGAGTAAAAATCCACCCCTAAGGTGGCTTTTGGCAAACCTCTAACTACTTCAGGGGCCTCATCTGTGCTTGCACTGAGTTGTGAAAATCTAATCAGCGAGACCCTGGAGGTTTCTATAAACTGAAATATTGCAGAGGCACTCCTGATTTATTATTGTAATGGCATTACAACTGAGTATAAAGATTCCACCTAACAGAGTATAAACTTCCGAAGGAGAGGCCTTCGATCCTCTACACCTTTCCGTGAGGTGCTGTGCTGTGTACTTAGTGGGCATTTAAAAAATGTTTGCAGAGTCTTTGGCAGTAACATGAGAATGTGTGCACAGCGCGCAGGGGCACACAGCAGAAGGCACATCCTACTTCCTAAAAGGATTTAGAACTGAAATAGTCAAACCCTATCCCTCCCACAAATGTGGCCAATGACAAAATTACTGGGAGGGAGGGGGGGGCCTTACGCTGTCGTTCCAACGTCTCTCCTAACGTGTACATTGTGTTGCTGAGTGTTTTAGAAACATGGAGAAGGCATTTGCAGAAAAAGCAGTGAATGGCAGAACCGGAAAACAAGAGCTTTATAAAACTGTGTTCAACAACCCCTGGCCATTAAGAAGAGCTCCTCAGCCTCTCAAGTTGAAACCTGCCAAGTGTAAATCAGGCCTTTGTGAGACAAACTAAAACAGTGTCCCCCCGGGGTGCACAAATACCACAGTGAAGTCACCAGAGTGAACTGTTTTCCCTGACACAGTCAGAGCCTACCTTGCAAAGATTTTCCTGGGGAAAGAAAATTGCTGTTTGTTTCATGCTAAATATCCACTCAGAGGACCAAACAGAATAAACTTTTAATATCCTTATGTCTCAATTGTTCTAAGTTACACACACAAAAAAGATATTTAGATAGAGCTAAAAGAGCATCATCTAATCACTATTTCCTCCTAAAGCTTATGAGGAGCCTGGGAATAAATCTGGTCTTGGTGTAAATTTTAGGAGTTCCATAAACTCTGATTGAGTTGGTTTTATAAGCACTCCCTTAATCTAATTGTTTTTAGAAAGAGAGAAAGCTACCTTCCCCCAAGATAAAGACCCAGCCTGCCAAGTTTCCCTCTGCAGGGACTATCAAGTTAATTAAAAAGGCTGTTTAATAAAGGCAAACCCTCAGCTACAGTCTTACTGTCAACTACCCCTGACACTGATGAAACCTATTATGACTTATTATAAGACATAAAAGCCACACAAACCACAACAGGATAATCCATACAGAAGAAGAGAAGATCCAGAAGTTGAAGGCAAAATATATTTTTTTTAAAAAAAGACTTCTTTTAGCCCTGGCTGGCATAGCTCAGTGGATTGAGCGCGGGCTGGGAACCAAAGTGTCCCAGGTTCGATTCCCAGCCAGGGTACATTCCTGGGTTGCAGGCCATAAACCCCCAGCAACCACACATTGATGTTTCTCTTTCTCTCTCTCTCTCTCTCTCTCCCTCCCTCCCTTCCCTCTCTAAAAATAAATAAATAAAATCTTTTTAAAAAATTTAAAAAAGACTTCTTTTTAGAAAAGGGTGCTGGTTGGGATTTCTCTCCACGACAAGCAGAAAATGCAGCTCTGGTTCCCGCAGCAACTTTAACTCATTTTACCCGAGTCCCCTCCCCTGCAGCCTGGAACACTGCACATTCTGCTCAAGACACAGCTGCGTTCGCAGTCCACGCCGATTTTCCTGGCTTTTGTACAAGTGATGATAATTGTACAATGATCTAATTTGTACTCGCATCTGTTAAAACGCGCCTCCCCCCGGAAAAGTTACCAGCTAAAATGGTCGTGTGATTTTACATACACACATGGGTGTGCATGAAGTTTCTGGAAGGCTACATGAGAAACAACACAGGGTGGTCTCTACAGCAACTGAGCAACTGGAGATGAAGACACCCACTCGCCATCATACTCGCCATTTTCATTCACCCACGTCCTGCTTTTACATTAAAAAATGACTGAGGGTCCGTGCCAAAGCACGTATGTTTTTTCTGACAACTTAAGTGCAGCCTGCCTCTGCTCATTTTAAAGTTCACTGCGTTTAAAGTTGAACATTAGAAGGAAGCCTAGAAAAGCGGTGGCCAGAACTGGCGCTTTTCACGCGGCTCGCCTGGCGTTTCACAGGCTCTGGAAGGGCAGAGCGCAATATGCATCACTTGTTTAAGGGTATGTGAAACTTGAACTGGAGGGGAGGGTTAACAGATGCACAAACAGTCACGGTACTCGAATTCGTGGGAATAATTAGTTAGCTGGAGCCCATGGAGCAACTGGAGTGAGGGAGTGAGTATGCTGAACATCATAAGGCCTTGCCTATTTGCCATAAATTACAGATCATCACACGCATGCATACATATATCCTGTCATTTACAATGAGCAGGGGGAGGGGGAAGAGGAAGAGAAAGAGGGGGAGTGGGGAGGGGGGAGATACTGATTGAGATGTCAGCCTTACTACGTACACATCTCCCTCCCCTTCCCCACCATTCACAATTTTTTCCGGGACATCATTTCTGACCCAAGAACAAGTACAGTAAGTTCTAGTCAAGTTTTGAGAAACTGTCTATCTGAAAAGTTGAAAGTAAATGTCTTTACAGTTAATCACAATACTCATATGGAAACTATTTTGAGTAACTGTTGTTTTTGTTGTTTTTTTTTTAACTTGGGAGTTTTAAACCCACAGTTTATGAATTGCATTTACCAAGATTATCAAGAACTAAAAAAAAAAAAACTGCAGTAAAAACAAGTCCAAACGTATACTATTTTTAGAGTGAAAAATCATGTTAGACTCCTAATTAAGATGAACTCTAAAATCTCTTTTGACCTTTTAATCAGTAAGACCCGGAGTTCATATACCTACCTCCCGGTAAGAGTGACTGGACTGATACTGCCTTACCCCCCACATTGTCTTTGTAAGAGAGAAGTAATCACTGAGTAATCTGCCCACTCCTACAGTCACCTGAAATGACCCCTTGCTACAGAGCACCCACAGCAGAAAACTCAGGCCCAGACGGGTAGTCCCACCTTTACCTAAATACGAGATTCTTGTTCAGAAAGTTCCAGTTGACTCTCAGGCACTCTGAGACATCAAGGCAATAATCTTTACTTCAAAATTCTTGCCATTTCAATAGATGTAACAAGATTTTGTGGGCCCTCAAAAATTCAACACAGAAACTTTAACAAGTCAAAATTTAAACAAAAAACAGTCGGATATAAATTTCCCAAGGGATCCTGGCCACGTGTAAAGATACAACACTGAGGAGACAGCAGCTGAAGAGCAAGCCGTCTCATAGCCTCAGGAGTCCTAGGTGTCTCCAGAAAGACCTCGGTTCCAAGGCACTGCTGGCTTTCCGCGTGTCCGGAGCCTTTGAAAACTGGAGCTCGGGACAGTTCACTCCTTCCATCTCTGAAAACCAGGTACCTCCGAATTTCACTTTATGAACTTACTCTCAAAAAGTCTCATCTTCCTACCGCCTTCGCTACAAATAAAATGGTATTTATTACTCCCAAGGGGCTAAAGACTGCCTTTCTAAAACTCCATGCACAGCGATTTCACTGCACTTTTCAAAGCACTTTCTGTAAACCGCAGTCCTTCCCTGGCATCTTGACACTGGCATTAAGTTCGGTGTGCCAGAGAGCAGTGGAAAGAAAAATAACCGGGACCAAAAGAACCAATTGCCCACAAAAAGCTCCTTTCAAAGGCCCCCAAATAATGTCATTTGCTTTACAGAATTATCCTGCTTTGACAGAAGAATGGCCTGGTACTCCATCCTCTCTGGAAGTCCATCACTACCAGCTACCCATAAAAATCAAGACATCCAGTGCAACGGGGATTAGAGTTTCTACAAATCAAATTCCAGTTTCTCACACATGTGTGACTCTGTTACACCAAATAACAAATCATTCTGCTTGTTTACCCATCTCAATGAAGAAGAAAACTTACCAAGATCAAACATGACGTTTGATACTTTTAAGAAAAACATGTCCATCCTCATACACCTCGCCCAGCAATGAGTTTTCTATACATCCTTTTCCTGACTTCTAAAAGGTCGCGTATACATGTTCCGACACTTGCTTTGCATCAAAGCAAAAGGTTAGACAGTAAGGAGCGCCTTTCTACCCGGGGACAAAACCGGGCCCAGCTATTCCAGCGAGGGCAGACACTTCCTTTTGTCCCCCTGGACTAGGATTAGCAGTGAAACGGCTCTGTGATCTTAAAGGGCTTCACAGCTGAAGAACTGTAAAGAACAATGACTTTAAAAGTGAGTATGTGTTCTAATTGCACAGAGCAGTGTCGGCTGTAGAGACATGTGCTGCCCTCCCATTCCCTAATCTCAGACCCTCTCCGTTCTAGCTTATTCAGCACAGCAAGCAGCGATCACCCGCAAGCCTGGAGAGACACTCCAACGAGGCAAAAGTGCCTAAGGTGGACCTTCCTGTTTGATCCAAGGAAAGAAAAGCACGAGTGGCGGTTTCTGATTCATGTTTCAAAAAAAAAGAGGGACCAAACCAGCCGAAATAATGAATAATCAAAGGAACGAGAATCCGGTTGAGTTAGAAAAAAACAGAAAAAAACGAACACAGAGATGCTGGCGGGAAGCATCTTGGCGGTGGCGGGGTATTAACTGCTAGATCTAGACTAGAAGTTGGAGGAGGGAGTCTCAGTGTGGCCCACCCCGGGGAGCAGAGCCAACACGCGGCTGTGCGGGCCCCACAGGCTAGGCCAAGTCTGAAGGTGGCCCGGGCGCTGGGCTGTCGGCGAGCAGTACAGGGGACGGGGCTGTCACCGCTTACCCAGGTGCAGCGTGAGGTTGATGGAGTTGGGGTACTGCACCCCGGCCAGCATGGTCTGGCTTTGCCACCAGGTGGTGTCGGCCTGGTTGTTGTAGTCGGTCAGGAAGGCTGCCCCGTGCTGCAGGTGGGGCTGCCCGGCGTCGCACAGGTGACAGGACTTGGTGACTCCGGTCACCCCGGTCTGCACACAGTACTCCTCGGGCGGAGTTCCGCACGTGTTGGTGGCCACCACGGTCACGTTGAAGGCGGCGTTGACGAACTCGGGCATGCAGCGCTGCGGTCGCCCGCCCTCGTCCGTGCACTCGTCCATGGCTGCCCGGGCGCAGCTGGCCGCCGCGGCCAGCACAGCCAGCACCGGCCAGAGCCGCCCCCGGGGCCGCAGCGTCCGCGCGGCGCGCTCGCTGCCCCTCATCCCGCCGCCCGTGCGCTGGGCCACGGCTAAGGCAAGGGCGCGTTCCTCTCGCCCAGCGGCGTCCCCCGGAGGCCGCTCTGCGGGCTGAGCTCCGGGGCCCAGGGGCCGGGCTCGCGGGGCGGGCGGTGGCGGCGGATCGCACGGAAGAGACGGGCCAGTGGGCGCCGCTGAGGAGGACCGTGCGGCTCGCTGACCGCTGCCCGGCGCTCCACCTCCGCACCGCCCTCACCCACCCGGGACACAGTTCGCACTCCGCGCCGACCCCTGACTTCCGAGCGCGAGCCCGCGCGCGCGCGCCCCCGGGAGGAAGGAGCAGGGGGTGGGGTCGGCGGGGTGGGGTGGGGTCTGGCGGAGGAGCAAGCCCAACCCCGGCGTCCTTTCCGCAGCGCCCGCGGGCCCGGTCGCTGCTCCCCCGCCCTCCGCGCGCCTTGGGCTGCGCGCCCGCCCCGGCGACTTGCGGCGGCGGGGGCGGTAGCCTCGCGCTCGAGCCCGCGGCGCGCGGTCGGAGGGGCGGGGCCGGGGGGCGCGAGGGGTGGGGGGAGCGGGGGGCGGGGCCGGGGAGGGGGAGGGGTGGGGAGGTAGGGTGGAGGGAGGGGCGGCGGGGCGGTGCATGCCGGGAGGGCCGGGTGGCTGCGGGGAGCTTGCTCCGCAGGCTGGCCGGACACCGGGGTCCCCGCGCCCCGCGTCCCCGGAGGACTCCGGGTTGGGGGAGGGGCGGCGGAGGTGGCCTTAAAAGGGCGGCGCCGCGTCAGCGAGGTCGCTCAGGGTCGGCCTTCCGGCCCGCTGCAACCCGCAGAAGCGCGGATCTCCGCCCGCCAGGTGTGCGTCCTCGGGTCCGGCGGGGCCGCGCCGGGAGGCCCGCACGGGAGGGACCCGATACTGGGGGCGGCCCGCAGGCTCCTGGCTCGGGCCGGCCGCCGCGCGGACGCCCCCTGCTGCGCGGGGTCCGCTCCAGCCCTTTCCCGGGAGAGGGCCCGGGGTGTCCAGGGGGCTGGCCCGGTCACCGGGGAATACAGGCCCTGGTAGCAGCATCAAAATGAGTTTTGTGGAGCGATTTCCTGCACCTAAATTAAAGTGTAACCAGCCGTCCAGCAGGAGCAGGGAAGGAAGTGGAAAGGCTGGGAATGGAATGACATTTCTCCCCTGGGTACGCACCCACTGCGAAATTCTTCCACTGTGTTGTTTATGTTCTCCAGCTTGCCTTTAAAAGACTCGAAATTATCTGGATCTGACATCCTCCTTTTTGGGCCTGCTGAGTCACGGAATATTTTCCGTGCCAGAATGACTCAGTTCACAGAACCTGAGCCAGAAGATCATGAGTTTGTCCAGGATCAGAACCTGGGCACTTGGCCGGTGCTGATACCTTCAGCAAAGGCAGCGAAGGCCGGGCGCTGCCGACAGCCCGGGGCGGCGGTTTTAAACCTTCTCAGCCCCGGAGCTCAATGGATGCACCTAGTGGATTCTGGAACAGATTTAAAAACAAACACACAACTTTTCAAGATCTTAACAGTAAAGTGGGAATAATACTCGCACCGGGCTGGACTAGGGTGGGGCGGCGGGGAACCATACATGGTTTGGGCCCCAGTAAGTCCCCGTTTAGAGAGGGGTAGTGCAGATCTAAAATACTGAAATCTGTAATGTTTGGTTTCTGCGGTTGGGGTCAAAGTTAACTCCAGGAAGACTTGAAGGAGAATGGTCCGACTGGGGAGGAGAGGGATCCGGAGGTTTTGTCAAAATGCTGAGCTTGCTCAGCAAGTGCGTGGATCACTTACATTGTTCATTTATTTAATGAGATGGGTGGAGATTGTGCGTGGCTCGAAGTCTCTAACTCTTCACCCCTTGGCACCTCCTCTTTGGGAGAAGAGTTATAGGGTTGTCGGCAGCAATGTTTTCATCCTTTCATGCTAGAGTGGAAGCAAAATAAGTATATGCATTTATACCTCGAGGGGATGATATTTGGTCCTTGGTTGTCCTAGAAAATGAACGAGGGCCTATAAGATAAAGATACGAGTGTTAGTTGAAAATGAAGCTACAGACATTTTAAGTAAATATATGACTGCATTGTTTTATCAATTTTCAGTATTTTATTAGATATTGGCAAATAGTAGGGTCTTTTGCCACCAAAAAGGCAAGGAGACCCCACAGGCTGCGAAACCAACGGGTGTTTGCCTGTCCCCGCCCTTTTTGGGTTATGTCCAAGGGCACCTTCAAACATTGCTCGTGCTCCCCTGCACCATCATTTCACTGCCAGAACCTCATCTGGTATTTGGAAAGTACATAAAAAGGTTTTACATTAATTTCTGGATTCTGTGGCTGGTGGGGATGAGTTACAGTGACAAGGAAATACCTATTTTGAAGAGAAGGAAAATGTAATCAGCCAGTGTGCTTAATGATGACAAATAAAAAAGCAACTTTGCTCCATTGTTTCAGAATTTAAACAAGCCAAAGGTTAAAACAAGAATCTTAAGACAATTAGGGGAATTTGAACATTAATTAGATATTTGGCGATAACAAAGTATTTTAATTACCTGGCAATGCCACTGCTGACTCAATAGACTTGATGTGCTGTTTTTCTTTTGCGTGAAAGTGTGTGGGATTTTCTTTTGCATCAGATTACTCTATTTTTTCCAAAAAAATTAAAAAAAAAATCCAGAGCTCTTTCATGCTTGTTCTTAACTGCAGGGAAACCCCATCCTCTAGCAAACAGACGTGGTGCTGGGAAGAAAAGTGTGAAGGTGTGGGAGAGAGGGATTCAATGCCTCGAAAGGGGGTCTTAGTGCCCAGCCACGACTGCACCTGTGCAGCCAGAAAGGTGGAGTGAAGGGAGGTAGCTGTGCATTGTGCAGACAGAAGGGCTCCCACATTTAAAAAAAAAATCTCCCTTAGAACTCCAAAGAGATTTCCCCCATCAGGAAACAGAGGAACAGTTTCAAGGAAGGATGCTGATTTCCCCGGTTTGGGTCGTTCTCAAAGCCTGGGCATCCCACTTCTGACCACACCGTTCATCACGTGATGAAGCAGCCCACCAGAAAAATATGGAATTGGGGGAAAGCAGTGCTCCAAGGAGGGCAGGTTATGAGGCAGAAAGAAAAAAAAAACAGATGTCTATTATATCAAGAGTGAGATGTGTGATATAGTTAGAAAAAATAATTTAAAAGGTTGCATTGGGCTTTCAAGGTTGCAACTTTACCTATTTTTTAATCCTTCAAGAAATAGCAATGTGTTTATTTTTCTAGTTCTTAGTCTCTCTGACCTCATTTCCCTGTATTCTTCCCGAGCCTAAGCACCACTGTATTATGTCCTGTATCTTTTATATTTAGAATGCAAACTAAAGATAGCCAGGACTGCTAAAGATACAATGATGTCAGCCTTACTTAATTCCGTTTCACGCTTTTCAGAGTGTCATAACTCTGAAGCAGGGGATATTAACTATGTAGTGTTGAGAAAACTAAGACTCAAAGAGATGAAGTAATATCCACATAACCTTGTAAGCAGCAAGGTCAAGGTGAGAGCCTACCTCCCCGGTCCCCTGTCCACTGCTCTTTCCTTTTCTGTTGTATAAAGGCCGTAGTGGTGAAGAGGGTAAAGGAAGAGCTACCTCCAGCTTCCCAGGTTTTTAGGTTATCAAATGGGAGTTTTTAATTGGGCGAAAATTAATGTGATACTGGGAGAGAATTACAATGTCCGTCTTCCAAGGGACACTAACTACACATGATTCTTTGTGTGAGGTTTATAGATCCCGCCTAGGTCCTTGGTACATGGCCAAGCATAACAAGATAAGATATCTCTAGTGGCCTTGCTCAGGTGAAGACAGGGTTCCTCTTGTATGAGGTCAAGTCCTTCCTTCCCGCCCAGCCCCACACAGCCAACTTCAGCCTCCCTGACCATTGTGTACTGGTTTTAAAAGGGAGAGGAAAAGACACGTACAGTAATTCACACAATTTAAACTAGAACTTTATTACAAAGACAATAAAAAAGAAAATATGTCCCAAAGCAAGGAGTAGAGCTCAATCCCTCCCTGACCGAAAATAGTCTCACGGAAGGGACAGAGAGCTGCACATCTCAAGAATTGTATTATTCTACTCGGCAGATGTGGGCTGCACCCCGTTGCAGAGAACAGGGGGAGGGGTACAGATGGGTGGCAGGGTTTTATCGTGGGAACTCAGAATGCCCCTGAGTTTTGACCCTGAATGCTTAAATATTGTTAGGAAGGGTGCAGGGAACAGCACAGTGACTATAGTTAATAACACTGTATTGCATATTTGGAAGTTGGTAGGAAGTTCTCATCACAAGAAGAAAGGTTTTTAACTATGTGTGGTGACAGATACGAATATCAAATCATTATGCTGTCTACCTGAAACTAATGGTATGGATCAGTTACACTTCAGTTTTTTTAAAAAATATGAACTCTAAAACAAGGGAGGAAAGGCGTAATTCTTTCAAAACAAAATGAAAGTTATTACTATTGGTAGTTTTCTCCTAACAAGTAATTGCCTAATAGGTTCATTAGCTCAAGAATTGGTTAGATATATATTGCAACAGGTTTTGTGTTTTTATTGTATTTTTTTCTTTTCTTTCTTTTTTTTTTTTTTTGAGGATGTGCCTGGGAATTATATTGTTCAGAGTTAGAAGTTCACAGCTCTTGAGCAAGACTCTTCAGGAGGCTATTCCTATACCAGCTTTAAAAAGTTTTTCTGGCTGAAATTGGTATGGTCCCAGCACAGGTCTCAAGGGCCTCCATCTCCTGTTTATATCTATGCATTTCAGTTAATGCTGGATTGCTTTATCCTCCCACCCAAATTCTGTTTACTCTAACACCCAAATTAAAGCAAGACTTTAAAAATTTCTTCCATCATTCTACTATACTAACATGACTTTTTTATTTAGCAGAATTCCCTCTCCTGTCCCATAAGATGCTTTTGTTTTAATAGACATCCTTTACTGAAGTACAGTTTGCATACAGGAAAAAATGCCCAAGTTCCAAGGTCATATGGTTTGATAGTTTGCATCACAAAGCGCACACACTTGTGTAATCACTAACCAGGTCCAGAAATAGAATGTTGCCCAGACCCAAAAGCCCCACCCTGTCCCTCGGCAATCAGGACCCCTTCCTTCTCCCTAAATGTAACATCTCTCCTTACTTCTAACAACCTTGCCAAATTCCCTTATTTCCAATAGTTTGTAAATTCTCTTTGATTTTCCATCTACAAAAATCAAGATATCTGTGCACAGCTTTATTTCTTCTTTCCCCTTTTAATACGTGTTAGCTCTTTTTCTTCTCAACTGGCACTGATTAAGACAGCTAATATGATATTGAATAGAAATGATGATAATAGACATCTTTTAAAAAATTTATTGATTTTTTTTCTTTTTAGAGAGAGGGAGAGGAAGGGAAGGAGAGAGAGAAAGAGAGAACATCGATGTGTTGTTCCGCTTATTTATGCATTCATTGGTTGCTCCTTGTATGTGCCCTGACGAGGGATCAGACCCTCAACCTTGGCACATTGGGACGATGCTGTAACCAACTGCGCTACCCGGCCAGCTCCACTGTAGATGTTTCAGCTTGTTTTTGATCTCAGAGGAAAGCATCTCAACACTTCGCCATTGAATATAACATTTGTTGTACATTTTGTATATTTACTTTATATCAAATTAGGGAATTCCTTTACACAGGGGATAGGCAAAAGTAAGTTTACAATTGTGAGTACGTGCAACACAGAGTTTATTCTTGTATTATTATTTATTCTTGTATCCTATTTTTCATATGAACAAATGTAAACCTACTTTTGCCCACTCCTGTACTCCTAATTTGATAAGAGATTTTTTTAAATTATGAATGAATGTTGTAATTGGTCCTGATTTTTAAGCATCCATTGAAAGGTTTATGTGACTTTTCTACTGTACATACCATACGTTACTATTGTGTTCATGTGCTGAATTACATTGATTACTTATTAAATTCTAAACCAACCTTGCATTCCTGGAATAAACACAACCTGATTCTGCTATTTGCTTTTTATCTATCACTAAATTTGGTTTCTAATACTGTATTAGTATTTAGGATTCTTTTCATCTATGTAAATGAGCAAAATTGCCTTCTTACATTCCTTTTTTAAAAAATGCCTGTTACTGCCCTGGCTGGCGTAGCTCAGTGGATTGAGCGTGGACTGGGAACCAAAGCATTGCAGGTTTGATTCCCAGTCAGGGCACATGCCTGGGTTGCAGGCCATGACCCCCAGCAACCACACATTGATGTTTCTCTCTCACTCTATCTCCTTCCCTTCCCTCTCTAAAAATAAATAAATAAAATCGTTAAAAAAAAATGCCTGTTAGGATTTGGCCAAGCTGGCTGGCCCTGGCTGGTGTAGCTCAGTGGACTGAGTGCCAGCCTGCCAAAGGAAAGATTCTGGTTTGAATCCCGGTCAGGGCACCCACCCGGGTTACAGGCCAGGTCCCCAGTAGGGCGCATGGGGGAAGCAATGGATCAATGTTTCTCTCTCTCTCTCTCTTCCTCCCTCCACCCTCTCTCTAAAAATAAAGCCTTTAAAAAATATTAAGCTGGCTTTCCAAATCAAGTTGGGAACTATCCCTCTTTTACTATGCTCTGAAATAATTATTTTAAGTGTTATATCATCTGTAAATATCAAGATAATTCACCGGGGAAGCCATCTGGGCCTGTTTTCCCTTTGCGGGTGGAAGAAGAGAAAACTTTTTAATAGGAGATTCAATTTTAAGATAAATACAGAACCATTTAAATTTTCTATTCTACAATCAGTTTTAATAACGTGTTTTACAAGAAATTTGTCAACTTCATCTAAATTTCAAATTTATTTGCATAGAGATAATTTATAATTAACCCTTATTCTCTTTTTAATGATGGCAGGAACTTCATTCATTCCTGAAACTGGTATTTTCTCTCTTTCTTTTCTTACTAGGTTTTATTGGTTTAACTAATTGTTACAAATTACCAGCTTTGAGCCTTGTAATTTTCTCTATTTTTTATTTGCTATGTTATTCATTTCGGGTTTTTATTATTTTCTTCTTTCAACTTTGAGTTTGATACTCTGTTCTGACTTCATGAGATGAAATATTAGATGATGAATTTCAGCCATTTCCCCCTAAAATATGTATTTAAATTACCATCTAAATGCCACTTTAGTTACATCCCATGAGTTTTGATATGCCATATCATTTTTACTATTCAATTCAAAATATTTGGTAATTTCTGTTGCCATTTCTACTTTGGCCTATGGGTTATTTACAAGTGGGTTGCCTAACTTCCAAACATTGGGGGAGTTTTAGTTATTGTTGTTATTATACTGTTTGCTATTATGTTGTTATTTAAAATCAAATAACTAGGACCTTAGGGACTGTGATGTGCATTACTGCGACTGTCTCGCGTGGACCCTGGAGTCTGCCCCGAGCTGTGCTTTCGGGAGGTGACAAAGAGGACTCTGTCATTTGAGCAAATTGGAAAGGGAGGGCTGGCACCTCCCTGACCTGGTCCCTTGAGGGTGAACTGCAGAAATGGCAATGGCCTTTACAAAGCAGAGCACAGGCATCAGAACGGACCCCCTGAGATGGAGTGACAGCCCCTGGGGTCCTGACTTACCATGACATGGGGGTGGACCCAGAGAAGGAAAGATAGTCTCATAATATGCAGGATAGGTGTTTGGAGCTATGGTACTACGAAAAATACATGACCATAAGTGGTTCTTAAAGCTTGTGAAACAGGATATAACATTTTCCATTCATATTTCATTTGCTATTTAAGAGACATGAATATAATTTAGTGTCTCTAATGTGGTTAGAATATCCATTGCTAGTATTTACTCCGCACTTACCATGTGCCAGGCATTCTTCTAAGCATTTTGCCTCTCTTGCTTCAATTGGTGCTCATTTCTGTCATTATCTCCATTTTCAGATGAAGAGATGAAGGCACGGTGATATTAAGAAACTTGTCCAGGGTCATTCAGCAGCTGGATTTAAACTCAGGAGGTCTATCCTAGAGCCCACACTCCTATCTGCTACTCCTAAGAGCAAATATTAGTTTGGAATTTTCTAGGTAGCAATTACATTTTGAGTGATCAGCTCATGTAATCTGTGCAATGCCTCTGTGAGGCAGGTACTTTGTAACTATCATCCCATTTTATAGACGAGCAAACGGAGGCACAAGGAGGCTCAGTGACCTGCCCCAGACCCCACAGCTGGAAAGCAGCAGAGCTGAGACTCGGACGTGGGCAGCATAGCTGCAGACTCTCCGTCCTCACCGCCGGGCAGCACTGCCTCTCGAACCACACCGATCACCGAACACATGGTAATTACGTCATACATGATGGCACATTTATTTCTGAATGAATGTTTTGCTCACAAATAAGGTCTTCATAAAGTTCTTCCTAATGTTTACCATTTAAAACCATAATTCATTGCCATCACAGAAATAACTAGCAAGCAATAAAGTTTGGGACAAGCATCACGGCACAGAAATACGGATTATATTTTTAGTTTGAGTTCTGTGACAAGTAGAAATGGCTGTTACAGATAAGATCGGCCGAAGGAAAGAGAACTTCAATTTGCCTTCAGTTATGCACACGCGTTATTTTTCCCATGGCTGTGACCTGAATTATTAAAGTTTAAAAGTTAAACTTTAACGTTAAACCCCTCGAGGACTCTGCAAACATGCTGTAGTGACAAGGCTTATGTGGCGTTAGTGCCACGTGAAGGGGAAAGGGGTCTGATTTCCCTTCAAGTCCAGAGACACGGACCCCTAATAGCCCGCCAAGCTTAATGACGGCAGAGCTGAACAGCCCTCTCACCACACGTGATAATTCCTAAACTGTCCAGTAAACTATACAGCAATTAAAGTCCCTAATTCCCTTTTAAGTGTCAGCATGCCACAGTGTTAGGGCTAGGGCTTTCAAATCTTCACCCAATGATATTTGATTGAAGTCATAATTGGTTTCTACTAAACTTTCACCTCTGACCTTTGGTGCGTGTTCACTCTATCCATCGGTCACCCACACAGGATATGCTTTTCCAAAGCGAGAATTAATAGCGACTCAAGCGGGTTTGATGAAAAAGCCACTCCGGGAAGCCATCTGACATCAGAGCGTTCACTGAATACAAGAACACCATTTTCTCGCACAGAGCTGGATGGGCTCTTGGTTGTCCAGTGTACGGGCACGCCAGAACTTTCCAGGCATAAGGCACCCTTGTTTTGCTTCTCATAGCATCCGCGCAGTTGTGCTACTGGAAGCATTGATCGCTCGTTCTGGAATGAGTTGTGGAAAGGACGGTCTGCATGCCAGGGGCCTCTGTGACATCACTGACTTTGGACAAAGAAAAAACTTCAGGCTCTAAAGCGGGAATACAATGTAATCACTGCACAAGGCAAGTCAGGGAAAATATTCCATCCAGCTCCCTAAGCAGAAAAACAACCACTTCCTAAGAATTCTCCTCAGTATATCACAACACGAAGGTCAAAGCAAATGGCTAAAATTTGCGAAAGAAAAACTAGCAGAATATATATATATATATATATATATATATATATATATATATATATATATATATATATAAAAGGAACACACTCTAGAAATGGGCTCCCAAGAGCCAGAAGTGCTTTAAGAAAAAAGGCAAACTTTAAATTATTGTCATGGACTGAATGTTTGTGCCCCCCCCCCTCCAAAATCCATGTGTTGAAGCCTTAAGTCCCAGTGTGACGGGGCCGGAGATGGGACCGTGGGGAGATTATCAGGGTTATGTGAGGTCGCGTGACGGTGGGCCCCGGTCTGATGGGGTCAGTGCTCTGATGAGACACCAGAGAGCAAGCATGTGCGATTGCACGCGCGCTCTGTCTCTCTCTCTCTCTCTCTCTTTCTCCCCCTCCCTCCCTTTCTCTCCGTCTCTCTCTCTCTCTTCCCCTCCCCAACCCCACCTCCCTCTTTTTGTCTCCCTGCCACATGAGGACACAGCAAGAAGGTGGTTGTCTGCAAGGACAAGAAGAGAGCTCTCACCAGAAGCCAAATCGCTCAACACCCTGATCTTAGACTTTCAAACCTCCAAAGCAGTAAGAACATAAATGTCTGTTGTCTGAGCCTCCCGGTCCACTGCGGCGTCTGTGCAGCCAGCCCGGGCAGACCTTCAGAAACCGCCCTCACTCTGTGTCAGCCGTCACACCGCAGACCCAAAGTGAGCCTGCTGTCGCTCAGAAATTGTGACTCCATGTGTGCACTAAAGGTGCCTTTTTTCTTAGTCAGCCGTGGAACCCCAAAATAGGAGCACAGTATATCTTAACATGCCCAAGTGCGTCACAAGCTAAATCCAGTGACCTCTAAAGTATTCCAACAAAAGTACTCACTCCTTAGTTCCTCAGCAAAGCTCACATAGTCAAAGAAACCCAAATCCGGTCTGCTTGGAGCTCTAAGGTCTGTGACGGTTGTCATGATTCTAGTATTTAAAATTTAATTTCAGTGATCTTAGGAGTGAATTTTCCTTCACTTACTACTATGTGTAATATCCTAACATTTTTATGGAGGTGAGGTGTAAGAACTGAGAATTCGAGTACTTTCCCCTCATTTTGTGTATTATGGGATCATGCCTCATTTCATGCATTGTATTGTTTCAAGCAATGGGATAGCTTTGCATTATTCTGAATTACTGGAGTGTTTCTTCTCCTGGAACTGCCTCCTTAAGACAGCTCACTATAAAAACGTCACATGAATGTCGGTCAAGTGCATGAAAGAATCACTGTCATCAGGCTGCGCCCCCGACCGGCTGTGTCCCCTCACCTGAGGTACTAATTACACAGCACACCGGAGCCACAGAGCAGCCAGGGAAGAGTCCCTGTGTGCACACTGCCTGTCACACAGTGGCCAGTGACACGCTCAGAATAAATTCACGTGTGGACCTGCTTTCATTCATGCCAACGTGTCTTTTAGAGTTCTGATCACCTGAAATTAAAAACCAAGGTCTTTGTTTTTGTTGGGTTTTGTTGTAAATATTGATTGATACCAATGAGAGATAGAAGGGAGGTTGTAAGAAAAAAAAGTAAAGATAAATTATATCTAAACATTAACTGATTTCTACTGAATAAATGCAGTTTACCTTAGGAACTGCAAGTTTGCTATTTATTTATTTATTTATATTTTTTTGGTCCTCACCAAGGACATGCTTATGAGGGGAAGGGAGGAAGAGAGAGAGGGAGAGAAACATCAGTGTGAGAAACATTGATCGGTTGCCTCTCATATGTACTCCACCTGGGGACTGAACCCACAACCCAGGCACCTGCCCTTGACCAGGAATCAAGCCTGCAAAATTTTGGTTTACAGGACAATGCTCCAACCAACTGAGCCACACTGGTCAGGGCAGAAAGTTTTCAATAAATTTAAAAGGACCTTTGGGAACCCTAATTTTCTTCTCTACTTACTGATTTGAAAATGTATTACACTTCACATGGGGCCATTAAACATAACTGACTGAGTTGGGGAAAATGCATCTTGGAACGGAGCCTAATGACATTAAGACAATAAATACCAGGTACCTTGTATCTCTGACCCAAGACCTAGAATCGGCCTCACCCTGATGCACAGCCAGGAACCTGTTCCGATGAGCTGCCTGCAGAGCCCTTCTCGTGCCCACTTTTCGCCCATGTAGGCTAGCCCTTGCCCACCCTCCAGACACTGTTACTCACTAAGTGATCCTCCTATGCAGAACATTACGCTAAGGTGCCGGGAGGGTGCGGGAGGCAAGGGTTTCAAACAAACAGTGCTCACGTTTTGATTCTAAGTTTGTTTCTAATTCAGTCAAGAAGATAGAGTATATAAATGCAAACATTATTTGAGCACATTTACAAAAAACACAAATGTTTAAATGTTAGGTAGCTCAAATACATAGGTACATAAGAATTAATATTCGAAGAACCTCCTTCCCATATAAAAGAGTGAATAAATGAGCCATGGATTAGAACTTTAAAGGTTGCAGGGCTGTGGGCTGGCATTAAGAAGAGAAGGTACTGGAAGTTAAAATATGGACTGATAAAACATTTTAGAATGCATTGAAATTCATATTTGCTTGAGTATACATGAGTAGTTGACTTTTAATCTATCCAAGAAATGTCTATTGTGCTTCCACTATTTACCAAGTATTCATTCATTCACTCATTCATTCACTTATTCAACAAATATCTTTTACTGCCTGCTGTGTGTCAGAGGCTAGAAATACAGCAGTGAAAGACAAGGCGAAACACACTTTCAAGGTGAATAAACTTGACATCCAAGGAGAGGTGCAATATTGTGACTTGTAAGAAATATAGCTTTGTCAAATTCATAGGACAAAAATATATTTCTCATATACATTTGGTCTTCCTCCACAGTCCCTGGCTCACAGATCCCGACGCCCTTGGAATTTCCGAAGTGTTGAGAAGGATAAAGTTGTCTTTCATTATGTGAATGAAGGGGCTTTTGGAACGCACCTCAGGGTAGAGGCTGGTTGCTAGTGGAACCAACCATGTGACCAGAGGGTTGGACCTTCCACTTCCTTCATCCCCGCCTCTGGAGAGGAAAGAGGGGCTGGAGATGATAATGCGCAAGCACCGGTGATCAACCCTTTAATCAGTCCCGCCCATATAAGGAAGCCTCCGTAAGAACCTGAAAGGACCGGGGTTGGAGAGCTTCTGGGATGCTGAACACGTGGAGGTGTGGGGGCAGGGGTGCGCTTGGGGAAGGTGTGGGCGCGTGGGCGGCTCTAGCAAATTAACCGAAACTGAAGAAGGAGTGATGGGAACCTCTGATGTAGAGCCAGTTGGTCAGAAGTACAGAAAACCACCTGGTTTTCTACCTGGGACTGACATGTAAAGTCCAAGGAGGGGGGTGGGGACCTCCAGTCTGTAATTGGTCGGTCAGAAGCACAGGTAACAGCCTGGCCTTGCCACTGGCATCTGAGGTAGGGGGCAGTCTTGTAGGACTGAGCCCTTAACCTGTGGAATCTGCTGCTGTATCTGGGTAGACGGTGTCAGAACTGAGTTGAATTCTGGTGCCTGAGAATTGTTTATTGGTGTGGGGAACCCCCATGATGTTGCAAATGGTGTCTCACAACACCCAAGAGAGGAAGGCAAAAATTAAAAAATAATAATCACAATAAAGTAAGATGGCATATGATATACAAAATATCAGAAGTTATTGACAGAAAAATTTAAAAATAACTGGAAGTTACTTAAGCATGGAAGCAATGTGATTATATTTGCAAATTTTAAAACATACTTCTCTTATTGCAGATGAAAAGAGGAATCGCAAGGGAGCAGTGGGAGAGGGCCATTTGGAAAGCCGGAGCCTCCCGTCCCAACAAGAGACAGACAACAATGGACAAGGGTGGAGGAACGTGGCAGACTGGGACACACTTAGGAGGCGGAGTAGGTGCCTCCTCCTAGGGGGAAGAAGACAGTAAGAAAAACACTCCCAGACTCTGAATTGAGTGGCTGAGTTAGTTAATGGTGCTGTCATTTCCTGAGATGGGAACCATCAGAAGCAGAAAAGGTTTGGGGATAATGTATAAAGATGCTGTTCCATTTCCAACAAGTTCGGTTGAGGTTATAACACTCTATTAGATGAAAAATACAGCACCGTGTCTAACCCGAGGGCTCACACTGTGGGAGAAAAATAATGAACACATTATTATAATTCAGCATGATAAAAGGCTAAACAGAGATATACAGGATATGAATTCATAAGGAGAGGTGAAATTACACCGTGGTAATGAATAAACACCAAAGCTCGGTGACTTAGCCAACCAAAGGTGATACGGTGCTTACATGAACTCTACTGCGGCTCAAAGGACCTTCCAGAGCAGCCCCCTCCGTGTGGTGTGTCCAGGCGGTGCTGTCCTGTGGTCCCTCCGTCTTCTCACTAGACCTCCGCAGCTGCCGACAGCAGAAGGAAGAGTTGGGAGGTCACGCACCAACTCTAAGTGTTTGGACCGGACGTGACACATCTCACTTCCACTCCCAGCTCTTAGACCAGAAGAAGCCACATGGCCTTACCTCATTAGAAGAAAGTTGGAAAATGTGGGCATCAAAAGACTGTTCAGTGAGGAGCAAGAGTTTCTGCCATGCACACGAAATGAGAGTGATGGGTTATGTGGGAGAGTCAGGAAACCGTTCACAGGGAGGCCGCCTCCATGCTGGGACCTGCAGGGAGTCTCGGAGGGGCCTTGAGATGAATGCAGAGGAGGGACTCTGTGGCCGGAGCGAACGCCTTTCCCAAGCATAAAGGAGCTCGAGATTTGCCGGTGTCCGGGGAACAGCAAGAAGCAGCTCATCATTAAAATCGAGGGCTTCAGGGGAAGTAGAAAAAAATAGCTGATTATAAAAATTGGGGATAGTGCCCTGGCTGCATAGCTCAGTGGATTGAGCACAGGCTGCAAACCAAAGCATTGCAGGTTCGATTCCCAGTCAGGGCACATGCCTGGGTTGCAGGCCATGACCCTCAGCAACTGCACATTGATGTTTCTCTCTCTCTCTCTTCCCCTCCCTTCCCTCTCTAAAAATAAATAAATAAAATCTTTTTAAAAAATTGGGGAGGGCATAAATATCATTCTCAGGAGGTTGCAGCCTGATCTGCAGTCCAGGGTGAGCCATTGTTTTTAGACAAGTAAATAACTTTATCAGCGTGGCGAGGAACAGTGACCGGGAGGAGAGACTGGAGGTAGGGAGGCAGGCAGGAGAGAGGAGGCTCAGCCATGGGAGAGGCAATGGAGAGATGTCTACTCAGAAGGTACAGTGGGCGGGACTTGGACAACCATTGGCAGGGGACGGGGAGGGAGGAGGGGCTGTGGAGGACTAACCTGCGGTCTCTAGCTGGGTCAGTTTGGTAGAGGGCAAAGCCACGAACAGAGGCAGGCGAAACACAGCCATCAGAACAGACATAAGAGTAAAACCGTTTCTACAGTTAGAAATGCAAGACTCTAGAGTCATCCTTCGTAGGAGTTTGTCCACTGAGGACTAAGCTGTGCGCACGTTGTATCGTATTTTCCTTTTCAAACAAGGGCTTGTCTATGGAAACATGGGAGGGGGTTGATTTTGTTATGGGGTCACACTGGCCCCTTCTTTGCGTCTCCGTCCAGTTTCTGTGGCCTCTTGGACCCAATGTGCTCGGAGCGTGGAAGCATCTGGAGCACCACGTTTCCTCAGTGCTGCCAAAACAAGTTCACTCATCCGTGGCTTATCTCATATCCGCCCTGGGATCTCATGGGAGGATATAGCCCTTACTTCTAAAATAATGCGTAGAAAACAAAAATAGCGTGGAAAGAAGTTTCTTCACATGATCTTTAGAATTGCTTTTCAAAATAACTTACTCAAAGTTAACATAAGGTAACATTTGTGTTTAAATATTGTTTGGTTTTGATAAATTATCTTTGTTATTTTTTTTGTATTCTTGTGTGCATTCATTTAACTTCGGGGGAATGATTTTTTGTGATCATTCTTAGATTCTGTTTTTTCCTCTACTGACTGGCTTAATAATTTGTGGTAAAGCACGTGACATTTTGACAATTAGGCCTTTGATTGGGAAGCAGGATAACAACATTTAACTTTCCTATGAGGATATTATTGGGATGTATTCAATCAAAGGCTTTAAAACACTGCTGTTCCCATGGATGAAATGTATTTATAAATACTGTGTATGAATACTTACTATTATTTATTCTGAATAGGATCGCCTATTTAGTCCTTATATTCAGTGATTCTTTATTACATGTTAGGTGTTGAAGATAAAAAGATAAATAATATATGGCTCCCACTTTCAAGGAATTCTTTATTTTACTAGAGAAGATAAATAGTAAGATATCAAAAAGTCAACATAAAGAAGTACAATTTCATAAATGGCCAGGCGAATCACTAGACTGAAAAACAGAAGTTACCTGGGAGAGCTGTTCCAAAAAAAAATTTCAAGAACCTTATCGGGTGATTCTTTTTTCTGCTACTAATAAGTTGTAGTAATTTTCAAAGCTTCCCCTTGATGTCATCAAGTTGTTTGAAGCAAGTCCTATTTTTCCACTTAGTATCTTATTGATCACAAGGAAGTGGTTAAAATAGTTGGCCCTGGGTGGGGACCACCTCTATTTAATTACTGACCTGTGACCTGGAACAAGCTTCTAAGCCACTTAATGCCTCAGTTTCTTCCTCTGTAAAGCAGGAGTAATAATAGCAACATCACACAGAGTGGTTGAGAACTAAACAAGTTATACATACGAAGTACTTAAAAGTGATCACCACTTATGAAGCATTCAGTAAGTGCTAGCTATCATTCTTGTTATTACTGGCCATGCTTCTTTTTGGGGGGGGCACAATTTTTTTTTCTGTTTTTCCTTTTTTTTTAATTTGTAAAATATGTTTTATTGATTACACTATTAAAGTTTTCCCATGTTTTTGTCCCCTTTATTCCCCTCCTCCCTGTACCCTCCCTTCCACCACCATCCCCCCACCTTAGTTCATGTCCGTGAGTCGAATATGTAAGTTCTTTGGCTTCTCCATTTTCTATACTATTTTTAACCTCCCTCTGTCTATTTTGTACCTACCATTTATGCTTCTTATTCCCTGCCTTTTCCCCCATTCTTCCCCCGCCCCCTCCCTGCTGAGAACCCTCCATGTGATCTCCATTTCTGTGATTCTATTCCTGTTCTAGTTGTTTGCTTGGTTTGTTTTTGTTTCTGTTTTTGTTTTTGTTTTTGTTTTCTAGGTTGAGTTGTTGATAGTTGAGAGTTTGTTCTCATTCTACTATTTGTATTTTTTATCATCTTCTTCTTCTTAGGTAAGTCCCTTTAACATTTCATATAATAAGGGTTTGGTGATGATGAACTCCTTTAATTTGACCTTATCTTGGAAGCGCTTTATCTGCCCTTCCATTCTAAATGAAAGCTTTGCTGGATAGAGCAATCTTGGATATAGGTCCTTGCCTTTCATAACTTTGAATACTTCTGTCCAACCCCTTCTTGCCTGTAAGGTTTCTTTTGAGAAATCAGCTGATGGCCTATGGGAACTCCTTTGTAGGTAACTGCCACCTTTTCTCTTGCTGCTTTTAAGATTCTCTCCTTATCTTTAATCTTGGGTAATGTAATTATGATGCGCCTTGGTGTGTGCTTCCTTGTTGGCCACACTTCTTAGCACAGTGTTTTGCGTGTAGTAGATGCTTGCTCTTTGAATCAAATTAGAAGACACTGAGTCATAATCCAGAATCAGACAAAAAGAGCCATTCATCTGTCATCATTATTAACAAAGACAAATATAATGTCCATAAAGATTTCACCTCATAGAGAAAAAAGGAATACATGAACAATTACTAAGAGTTCAAAGTTAAGTGTGGACCATGGAAGTGTTTTGCATAACGAGAGAAAGGGAGCAGTATCTTTAACATGTCATGGGAGCAGGGACAATGCCGGTCTTCTAGCCCTGACACCTACCTAATGCCTCCCGTGTGGCAGACTCGCCATACATATGTGTCCACTGATAATGCAAGGGGGGGGGGGGGGGGCTGGGAGTAGGTAAAATGACATTCTGAAAAATCATCCAGAGCATTAATCAGAAGAAAATTTCCACTTTTTGAACTGTTCCACAAAGTACAAGACATATCCTCCATGAGACCGTATCAGAAAATCATAATGAGAAAAGGATGGGACATGGGTAAGTGATGAAACACTTAAATTCCCACCCGTGATGACCTTGAAGGAAGGTCTAGTGAAGGCAAGGTCTTAGCTGATGTCATGCCTGCCGCAATACATCTTAAGTGGGAGGTCGGGGTGGGTTTGCAAGCAGTGAAGGCTGTCGGACTGCGAGGCGGCTGGCTGCTTCCCAGTGCTGATGTACATTGTCCATACTGTGGAGAGCGAATACATGTGGCAGTGAATTCTAAGGATGTTAGATCAGGAGGCAGGAACATGACTTTAGATTGGGCTCAATTTATCAACTGGCCTGTATCCATGAGAGATTCTGAATTCAGTGAGCTAATCCAAACCGCTGAGAATAGTTCTGTTAGCCTTAACAGTGTTCTATTCTTAGTTAAGTCGAGATAACAGAAATTCCTTGGTACTAGATTCTCAACCTTGTTAGACCCCAGGCCCCCTTTTTTATTATAATTTTTGGTGACATACCCTTTATTCCCAAGTGAGATTCATAGTTAATATACCCTACTTACACATATTATTTTAATGAACATAATGTTCTAACTGTAACATAAAGAAGTAAAAGGAAAGTATGACTTCAGTGTGTGAATGCTCAGGCACAATTCCACTGGAGGACACAGCACAGCAGCCATGTCTGGAGCTGTATGTGGGATCCCCTTAACTGCAGCAGCCCCCAAGGCAGGCCCATGCAGATGTGTCGTTTGGAGGATGAAAGTTCAGAGGTGGTGCTGCAGTCGCTGGCAGGATCTTTTCAAAATGATGACACAAGTATTGGTAAAGTGCTGGACCAAACAATGTAGAACTTGACTTCATAGTCAAATCGCAAGAGGGGCTGGGAAAGGTGGTCTTTATTCTGGGTAGTCATGTGACCAGCTCAAATACCCTCTATTGTTGCATAAAACAAAGGCAGAGCACACAGGGACCAGTGCGCCCGCCCATGCTCAGTGCTGCAGAACTCAGCACTGGGCCCGGAAATGGCACGTGCTCAGGGGTCCGACAGGGAACGCTTTCCTCTGCAGTGAAGGTGAAAGTAAACATTTGTTCCGGATTTGGATTTCCCCGGCAATACTATCTGTGGGTTTACTGAATATCTTAATCCCATCAAGGTATCTCATTACGACATCTCCTCTGTCCAAATCATTCATTCTACAGCAAAAGGAGCAGACAAGGAACTGATAAGGTAGACAAAGGCGTATCTCCCGTGTATTTGTGTCTCCAATGCAGCTGACCGGACAGAACAGCGGAAAGGACTGGTTAAGATGCAGTTACTTCCCTGCTGGGAGACAAGGCCTTGTAAGCACCTGGCTCGTGCTTCCAAAAAGTGGTTAACGTGTGCTGTGGCTCCTCCCATAGCCAGAATACACGGCCCCAGGAGCCAAAGAAATGGGAAGGATAACCCCTGAGTATGACACTGAATAACTCACTTGTAGAAGTTTTGCTTCTTACCCCCACAACTCGGGGCCCTGCTGGTTTAGACGTCTCAGGGCCCTAAAGGGAAGTGTCTCCACCAGCGGTTTCAGTGCATGGGACCTTGAGGTTCCCACCTGGCCACTTGGGCCTCTTCATGCCACTGAGCTGTAAGCCAGTGGGGGATTTACTCTCTTGGCTATGGTGATTGATTGTGATTATTACCTGTTAGGCCAGGGAAGACTATGTTTAGAGCTCAGAGACCCCTCTGGAACACCTCCTTGTACTGATATGTCTCGTGCCAAAACTCCATGGGAAACCAAGCCACTCAATACAGGAAGGGCTGCCAAAGGCACAGACACCTCAAGAATCCGGGTTCAAGTCCCCCTGCCAGGTGACCACCTGTACCAGCGGAGAGAGGGCCTGAGACTCAAAGGAATGCGGAATGAGTTGTGGAAGAACAGTAAGTCCTCACTCACCATCGCCTCTAGGTTCTTAGAAAGTGTGACTTTAAGCCAAACGATATATGACAAAACCCATTTACCATAAGCTGATTGACATAAACGAGAGCTACAAAAACATCACCAAACTTCTAAAACAAACATCCAAAACACTCCTAATATGAAACACTGAAATAAATGTGAGCTATTTCAGAAAGGTTAATAAAAATAAGTTAAGTACAGACTTTCCAACATTCTTCTCCCAGCTCAGGACCACAGGTGGCCAGAGCCTACCCCGGCAGCGCAGGACACAAGGCAGACCCCACCCTGGACAGGACACCCTTCCACTGCAGGGGCACTCACACACACACCCTCACTCACTCTGAGGGGACAATGGAGGCACACCCGTTCACCTCCTGTGCCCATCTCGGGTTCTGCTGTGGCAGAGGTGGCCTGGTTCTGGGGCCAGCCATTGTGGAAGGGGCTTCCTGACTCGGCCGCTTGTGGATTGCGATAGAGTCAGCCACTGCCTGGCTCTGTGATGTGACTTTGGCTCTTTCGATGGTCCTGTAAGTCAAATAAATTTCCTTGGGCTTACACTTGCTGCTGTATCTTCTCTAGACAGGATGAGAACCTACAACAACACGTAGGGGAGTTAGGAAACAGATCTGTCACAGGAGAATGATAAAGAAATGTCCCATCTTCACGACTACACACCAAGCCTAGAGGCCAGTCAGGTCATATTAGAGTTGGAGGACGGTGGACTTTGGGACAAAGGTACCCAGCAAAATAAAAACAGGATTCATAGGTTACCTAAAGTGGTGCAGCATTTGGAAAAATTATTGCTGAGTGTATTGGGAAAAAATTAATGGTAGGAGCATTTGGAAAAAACTTAGAGCCGGGTGTGGGAAACAAAAAACCTAAGCAAATAAAAAAGGAGGCAATTATTACTTGCAGGAGAACAAGAAAGTTTCCAGAAAGGACACATCATCAGAGTATACTCTTTGGTTCCATAGAGAACAATATTCACACAGTCAGAACAAATATCAATTAGCTATTGCAATAAAAAAAATGGGGGAGGACTGGAAGACAGTAAAGAGGCAGATCCTCAACCACCACAAGAGGTGATCTCTAGGTTCCATCTAAAACTGATGAACTGAGAAATACCAACAGAAGGATGATTCTAGAAAGATGAATAGAAGAGGTACAGATGAAAGAGTTGGAAATGGCTGCCCCCGGGAGCTACCTTCGGGGGCAGAAGGAGGAGAGACTCCTGCTTGATGTGAGCCTCTCGTATTACTTGACAATTTATCTATTTGTAGATTTATTTTTATAAGAATTTAAATTTTTTAACATAAAGTACAGAAAGTTAGAGGACAATGTAACCAACTATACCCAAATAAATAGGAAGAAATAATGAATAAGAACAAAGACTTGAGCTAATACATAAGGACCAAACCCAAACTAAAAATGTCATCTTAACTGAGAAAACCCAAAGCTGCTTCATTGATAATATGTTCCAATAAAATAGAAAAACTTTTGTAAGACTAATCAAGAAAAAAATGAGTAAAGATGATTAAACATCATCAAAAACAAGGACACAATATTAGACATTCTTAGATAAAATTGTCAAGGATTATACAAAACTTATTTGACAAACTATTTGCAAAGGATGGCTTTCTAGGAAATATAATATAAATATTACTTTTGACTAGAGAAGGGGTAAAAACAATGACTATATTAAAACCTTAGTAGAAATGCAATCTGTCAAAAAAACCACTCTAAAAAAAATTAATCAGTTTTATATAATTTCTTCATGCAGTTTCAAAAAGTTTTATGTTGTAGAAACTGTTCAGGAATATGTGTTCAGAAAACCTTTTCCAACCCATTCTATAAATCTGACATAACCATGGTTTTAGTCCTAAAATATGATTAGAGCATACCAGAAAGAAAATTATAGGCAGTCTCACTTAAGGAAAATGATGCAAAAATGCTAAATAAATACTGTCAAATTAGATCCTGCACTGTATGAACAGATTAATACTTTTTATCTAATTTAGATAATTAATGCTTATTTATCTTATCGGTTTATCACAGGAATATAAAGATGCATCAACTTGACAGAATCTGAGCATATAATTCACTACGTTAACAGGTTGAAGTTAAATAAAAGCGATCATCTCAAAAGGTAAAAAAAGAATTCCATAAAAATTCCACATCTAATACCCTTAGAAGCTAGGACTACATCTTTTTTTTTTTAAGATTTTATTTACTTTTAGAGAGGGAAGGGAGGGAGGGAGAGAGAGAGAGAGAGAAACATCAGTGTGCAGTTGCTGGGGGTCATGGCCTGCAACCCAGGCATGTACCCTGACTGGGAACCAAACCTGCAACACTAGGACTACATCTTAATAAAAGTGATCTGTGAGACTCTATGGCAAACATCATGTTTAACGGTGAAACGTTAAATGCTATCCCATTCAGATCAGGAAAAGCAAAGTTCGATAATATTGACAGTGCCCTGGAGGTGCTAATCATTGCAATAAGCTAAAAAAGTGAAGCGTAAACTTGAAAATGGGATAGACAAATGGTCCTCATTTGTAGCAATATGTACCAGTAATAATCACATACAAAATTAATGAAAAAAATAAACAGCGGAAAACCAAATAAGCACCCCCAAATCTATATAATGCCAAAGATTAAATCTATTAAGACATGAGCACAACCCAAAAGAAGAAAATTATAGAAGTTTGCTCAAAGACATGAGATAGGGTATGTGGTGAAGCAGCTGCAGTTGATAAAAACTACAGAAACAGTCAAGAAGAAAATCCACTCTCCCCTACCCCACCCCCCACCGAATTTATGGCTTAAAACTAGCAAAGACCACCTCAATCTAACATGCTGACTAATTTCACCTAATGGTAACCCCAGCCTCATTACAGGCTCTTTGTAATATGTTAGCGTGCTAAACATCCCAGGTCACTGTGGCTGGAAAAAGAAAGACCATGTAAGGACACAAAATGGCATACGGAGGTCCTCTGAGAAATCTCCACTGCTTTCCCCCAGCAAGATCTTGACTACTTCTCCCCCATATTAAATATTCCCACCCCGCCAATGAAATAAACCTCAATAAAGGAAGCAAATTTGCCAACGGGGAGTTGCTCTGTCTGTGAAGTAGCCTCTCTCTGTCTCGCCGCTTCACTAAGAAACTCACTTGCACGTTAAACTCAATTCTGGCTCCTTTGTAAGTTTTTTTCCGGCACAAAGCCAAGAACCCACAGTAGGTCACGGACCCTTGGGCCTCTGGACCCCCCTAGAACACCTGCATCATAAATACTGTGGTGTTCATTCCTCAAAAAAAAAAAAATAACTTGTATATCCTGTTGAAAGATATTTGTTTCCAACATTTCATACACACTTGTGAATTCATAATCATAATACAGTCATCAAAATCAGGAAATTAACACTTAGGACCTCCATCCCAGGAAACAGGTTTCATCTAGAATCACCTATTTCATCTACTTGTGGCGTCTCCTCAGATTCCTTCGGTGCCAAACAGTTCCTTCGTCTTTCCTTAACGTTCACGACTTTGATATTTTTTTTAAGAATTACTGGCAAGTTATTCTGTAGAATGTCCTTCAACTTGGATTTGGCTGAAATTTCCTGACGAGCTCAGGGGTTGCGGCTTTGTCAGGAACTTCGTGCCAGTAATGCTCTGTTCTTCCTCCACCCTGTGCGGGCACAAAGGATTTGTATTTGTTCCATTTAACTCTGATCCTTTGATTAAGCTAAGATCTGCCCACCTTATCCACTTTATAATACTCTTTTTCTCTTTGTCACTAATGAGTATCTTGTAAAGCAGTACTTTGAAACTATATAAAGTTTCGTCGGACCTTCAAGTTCTACATTTATTTTACTGTGAACCCACGAGTTCATATCCTGTTACAAGCATTATCTTGTTGTTCAAAGAGTCCCCATTTTGACCCATGGGAACTCTCTTCAAATTGACTTCTGTGTCCTTTTGACATGCCCCCATCACTCTTTGAGTACTTCCTTTTGGTCTGGCACAATAAGATATCCAAGGCTCATCTTTTCACGTCCTTGCACCAACTCTGGAATCAGCCATTTTTCTAAGGAGTCCTGATTCCTTGCAGTGGTGAACGGTATTCAGAAGCCAGCTTCTGGCCAGTCGGTGTGCTCATTGCTATTGAGGGGGTTGCTGCTCTAGACTAGAATGAGGTGATGTATGCATCTCATATCCACATTTCCGTATGTCTCTATAACTCTGAAATCCAGGAGTTCATACCGATACTTCTGATTCTAATCCAATACAAAAATGTTCCTTGTAGTTTTCTTCTTTTCCATATCAGCAACTACCTTCTCCAAAAAATGAGGAAGCTGGTACCCATTATTGTTAATATAGGTGTTGTTTTGTATTATTATTTATGTTTACATATTATCTCCCATTGCCTCTGCTGCATGCTTAACTTATTCGAGGAACAGCGGTAAGTGCGGCACAGCAGGCATCGGGGGAAGCAAAAGGGAACGTGGTAGAAGACAGAATCAGTGTTTGTGTCTCTACCAACCTAATATGAAGCCTTTGTCCTGATTTTGTGATAAAACGTAATATGTGTTATATACCTGTGAGTTACACTTAAGTGAAGGGTAATCTTATAATGGACTTCATCTTCAGACCTGTATAATTTTCCTGTTCTGCCTTTTGAAGTATTTTTTTCTTATTCATGTTTGCAGGCTCCGTAATAATTACCGAGCACATAGCAGGTGCTCCCATATACTTTTTATTATTTAATTTAAATTTAAAAACTTAATAAATTTAAATTTGATTTAAAGACACAACGGAATATTTTTATTTTAGAAATAGTTATTGACTGTGTTTCAGAGGAAACTGGCTTTTTTTCATATGTTCTTAAGGGTTTCTTTTTCCAGCATTCTATTGTTTTTAATATGTAGCTTAGACTCTTGAAAATAACATTTCCTTCCCCTAAATAGCAATGTATTTATTTTTTCCTATTTGGCAAACGCTGATTTGGGGTTTCCTAGGTTTATAATAGGACAAAAATCAACCCACTCTATTCTTAAGAATTAAAATTAACACAGGCCTTACTGCCTTCCTCTTTTTGGATCTTGTTTCAGAATAACTATGCATTATCTTCTTAACACTGTACCTTGGTGAGAAAATGTATTTTGCAGAGTATAATAACAGGGTTCATTCTGGAAAAGGGACTCTTAGACCTATAAACAAAGGGATCCTTTGATATGAAGAATTGGTATGTAGGTGACGAAAGCCCTGAGAAGACTCACAGTGCACAGGTATTAGCAAGGCCAATGGGATGGGGGCCTCTTATCAGAGCCTAGAGGTCAAGACCATTTAGCAGGGGAAGAACCCCAACAGGGAGTGCTCAGTGTGTGCCGGGACCCCAGAGGAGAGAGGCACCCAGTAGGAGCTGCAGCTGCAGAGAAGGCGCAGTGACTGCTGGACATGTCACCGGGTGTCACCCGAAGCGGAAGGAGAATGAGCGTGATGCTATGGCTTCTCCTTCCTCCCACCTTCCAGTCTTTTGCCAGTGCCTCCCATCGGGATAAAGCTAACAGGAGCTGCTAGCGAGGGAGCCTGGGAAATGTAATCCCCAGTGATGCAGAGCAGAGCAGGGGAACATCACAGTTAAAAATAGACAAAAAAACATCGATGGCTTTAGAAGGCTAATTCCTTTTAGGAGAAGATATCAGCAAGTGGGGGAGGGGAAGGTGGACAAACACAGGAATTCCAGGGCCTGTTAATGTTCTTCCCCTGGGTGGTGTTATAGGATATGTTAGCTTCGTAATAATCATTTATGTGCCTATGTATAATGCAATAAAAAGTTAATAGTAAAATATATACAGGTGAAAATATACTGAAAATTGTTCACTAAAATATAATAAAGGTTGTGTTAAGGCATTGAAATTGTAGGTGATTATTTTTGGCTTCACTTTTCCAAATTTTCTTTACTATGGTTATTAGTTTATAACATATTAGTTTGTCATTAAACTACCTGTATCATTTAAAAAATATGCTTATAAATGTGATTTACTTTTTCAAACAGAGATCATATCTGAGATCTCAGATCTCTGTGAGACAATTTTTAAAAAATATTTTATTTATTTATTTTTAGAGAGAGGGGAAGGGAAGGAGAAAGAAAGGGAGAGAAACATCAATGTGTGGTTGCCTGTTGCATGCCCCCCTACTGGGGACCTGGTCTGCACCCCAGGCATGTGCCCTGACTGGGAATCGAACCAGCAACCCTTTGGTTCATAGCCCACACTCAATCCACTGAATTACATCAGCAAGGGCCTGTGAGATGTTTTTAAAAGAACCACTCATGGAAGTAATAAATTCTATTACTTTAGAAATCTTTCAAAACATTATCTCTGTTTCTTGTAAACACGGTTTGGTATATGCTTCATTATAGCAAGTTATACTTAAAGCATTTTAGATGAGTTACTCAGAATATGTTCATTTCCTATGAAAGCTAAACCAGTATCTGATCAGTATGTAGATGAAAATTAAGTCGGGCATAAACACATTAGTTACAAAGAGTCCATTTCCTGTCCTGTCTAGTATAAATTATCTGTTCGTATTTAGTTGCAACACAAATGTTCAGTTTGTTCGAGAACAAATCCTACTTGTAAAAAAAGCATGTGGTTAGGTCTCCTCCAAAGACCGAACATGACAATGAGCCATTATAGATGATTTAAAGTGTAGCATTTTATGGCCTTTCCCCTCTTTCGCAATCCAATTCCTTTCTCTTCTAATAATGTGTCTTGATTTCACTTAAAAAAAAAAAAAGCCTTATTTTGCGTGGCCAATCCTGTAGCAGGAAGTAGTTTGATGCTATCGTAACACAAACAAGGAAGCACAGGTGAGGGGGCAAGGAGACTCATGAAACAGAACAGAAGAGCCAACAACAGATTCGTGAATATTTGGGAATTTGGTATGGGATGAAAAAAGCTATTTGAAGTTTGGAGAGATGATCAACTATTCAGTAAATGATCTTGGGACAACTGGGTAATTCACACTTTTTAAAAAAGCTTTCAGATCTCTACTCCAAATCTGATGATTTACACATGGAAGGCGAAACTTTTAGAAGAAAGTGTAAGAAAAACCTTTATAACCTTAGAAGGGGAAAGCTTTCTTAAGCAAGACAGAAAAACCGTAAGTTATGGAGGAGAATATCAGTAAAGTGAACTACTTAAAAATTAAAATGTCTGTGTGAGAAAAGATGGCATACACAAAGTAAACATTCGAGTGACGGCTCCAGAGAAGACATTTGTGACATATGTGACCAAGAAGGGGATAGTATTCAAAATATTTGGAAGCAAACCGCCCAATAAAAAGTTACGCTAAATACATAAACAGCCAAATCACAAAAAGAAAAGAAAAGAAGTGGTCAGTAATAAAGACAATTAACCTCATTGTTAATTAAAAAGAGGCAAAATTAAAGTGCTCAAACCAACATTCTCCAAGCTGGATGGACCAGGGAAACTTTCACTCAATTCCCTGTTACGGTATCCCCACCCTCACACCACCAGCCCGGGTTCCCGAGTCCAAAATTCTGTTGTTCCTCTTCCTCTATCTTTTATACTTGTGGATTTATGACTTTAAAGTTTATATACACATATAAACTTTATATACAGTGTATACATATAAACTTTATATATAGTGTGTAAACTTTACATAAACTTTATATACTTATAAACTATATATAGTGAAAGAGTGTTTTCTATCACTTTGTTTAGGAATGAGCAGCTGTAAAAGTGCATTCAATCAGCTATTTAAACTAAATGTTTCTTTTCTTTAGCCCCACTTAGCTCTTTTTTTATAATTAATTTTATCTCAAAACCAAACTCATGTTAATGTAAAGTTAAGTTTAAACATAACCATAATACCTTTATAGGGTAGACAATAGTCAATAATTTCTCATTATCCTACGTGTCTGGTCAGCATTCAAATTTCCCATCATCTCGTACACGTCTTAGAAATTTTTAATAGTTTGAGTCTGAATGCAGGTAAGGCCCACATATTAAGACTGGTTGCGATATCTTCTAAATCTCTTTGAATCAATAAGCCCCACCCCCTTCTCTCTCTCTTTTCTTCTTTGCTTTTTTCAATACAGTTTTATCGTTGTTGTTGGGGAAAAAAAAAAACAAGTTGTTTGTCTTTTAGAATTTTGCACAGTGTGGGTGTTGCAGATGGCATCCACGGGGTGTAGTCTGGGCCCTTCCTCCACCATCCTCTGCATTTCCTGCTCATCGGGGTAGCTGGGTCTGGAGGCCGAACGGATTCCGGCTCAGTTGCTTTTGGCCAGACATCTGTGCTCTTCCATCGGGAGACACAGAATGTCTCATTCTCTCTCTTTTTGTGCTGTCAGCGGCAGTGGCTGAGCAATCTATTAATTTATTACAAGTTGCAAAATGGTTATGCTTCCTCATTTTTACTTCGTTTACTTTCCGGAACACAATTCAGAGGAACTTTCCTTGTTTACCATTTAGATAAACAATAGTAATAGTTTATATAAGTAGGGTAAGTTCATCTGACATGTTTTTAATCCACCACAATATTTATCCTCACGTATGCTCAAACTTTCCCATCTTCGCTAGTGCGATTTTCTTCTGGTTGGCTTGAGTTTTCTTGACATGACCCTTGCAGCCAGCCCCAAACCTTCCTTGCAGTCTCAGACGAGATTTTCAAGGTTTGTCCTGCGTTTTCTCTGTCCTGAAACCCAAATCAGCCTCTTTTCCAAAGCATCCGAGTTCCTTTCAGTAGGACACAGTGCTTAGAAACCAGACGCTGAGAGGCTGCTGTGCTCACTGCCGCTGGGTTGCTTAATTCACTTCGGCCTCTTCAGAGGGCAGAGCTAGGGAGGTTCGTTTTTTAATTCTCACCTGAGGATACGTTTATTGATTTTAGAGGGAGAGGAGGGAGGGGAGAGAGAGAAGGAGAGAAACACTGATGTGAGAGAGAAACATCAATCAGCTGACGGGGGATCACACCCACAGTCTAGGTATGTGCCCTGCCCAGGAATTGAACCCGAAACCCTGTGATGCGTGGGGTGACTCTCCACCCAACTGAGCCATGGCTAGGCAGCCGTTTTTAGTGAAATATTTCATACACGCTAAAAATGTATATATAGCACATATATACAGTTTAATCTGTGAGCATTCCCACGTGTTTCAGGTAACAAATAGTGCTTCTGAATTTTGTGTTTTGCATTCCCTTCTTTATGTATCTATCCTTAAACAATGTATTGTTTATGTGCTTCATTTTTTAAAATTTTATACAAATAGAATCATACTGCAGGTGTTCTTCTTTGGCTTTTATTTTTTTTTGGTCGACAGTAAGTTTGTGGGATTTACCCATATCACAACTCACTTTCATTACTGTATACTATTCCATTCTATGACTCTACCACAATTTATGTATCTAGTCTCCTGAGGATGAGAATGTGGGTCATTTCCAGGTATTTACTGCAGTGAACAAAGCAGTTATGGTCACCTGTGACTCTCAGTGTACGTGCGCGAATGCGTCTTGTTTCCAATCACTGAGGGGTAGAATTTTGGGTTATAGGTCCAATCCAGTTTTTGGCCCTTCAACGGCACTGAAAGTCCTTGCCAAAGTTACTAAAGGCGTCCACGGTGGCAGGCGGGTAGCTTTCCGTTCTCATTACGCTTGTTCCTCAACCCAGCCTCCCCTCCTTCAAACGCTCTGCCGGGGGCCTCTCAGGGTGGCGCATGCTCTGCCGGCGTCACTTGCATCCCAGCGACCGCACCTTCCCGTCTATCTTGCTGGCTCCTCCTCGATCCCACCTCTCATCGCTGGGGTTCCTTGGAAGTCCTTCCTGAGCCCCCTCTTTTTCCCTCTCTATCCATACGTTCTCTAGGTAAACTCACTGACCACCACCCCAACTTTAATACCACTTACTTATTTTACACCCTAATTTTATTGATCCTCGGCTTTCCTCTTCCAATCTCAGGTTTATCATTAACTGCTTAGATCGCTCCGAGTCATCTCCAACGCGGTGTGTTTCAAGTGGAATTCTGTGTCTCCCTCTGCACATCCTGCCCTACTCCGGTTGTCTGTACCCTGAGAAATTGCACTACCAGGCGCTCTGTTACAAAACCAGAAGCTTGAGACAGGCTCTCGGTGCTGCCCTCCCCTTCACCCCACCCATTCAAGCCCCCACTGTCCTGTTGGTCCTACTTCTAAACATACCCTGAATCTGCACACTCTCTTCCCCCAGATGGCCACCAGCTCAGCCTAGGCTACCACCATCTGTCCCCTGGACTTCTATCTACAGCAGAACCCTAACCGAGCCCCCCACTTCCGGCTGTGGAACCCTTCGTGCTTCTACAGCAGCTAAAATGATTTCATTTATAAATCATGCTCTCGCTTCCTTAAAGACTTCTAACAATTTTTCAGACTCTTTACCCTGGCCTACGAGGAACTTTATCTGTGTGTTTACAGAAATCCATTAGCTGGCCAGGACATCCATTTAGTGGGTAACGATGAGCATTTTACAATGAAATGATGTGAACAGAATAGAAAATACCGTAGGCATGAACGCATATAAGGGTAGGTTTTGTTCTGTGTCAACGTTTTGTTAATAGCGCTGCGTGAGATATCAGATAAATTTCTAACTGTGAGTTACGGTCAGATTGTTCTAGAAAAGCTTCCTCCAGAACCTGTGCCCACCCGTCTCTCCAGCCTCGTCTCATGCCACTCTCCCTGGTCCTGATGCCTCCGTCACCCCGGCCTTCCGTCGCTTCTTCTACAACTGCCAGCCCTTGGCCTTGCGGGGCCTTTCTGGGTGCAGGGGCCCCGGCTGCACTGCTCCTTCTGCCAGGTTTCCACAGGTGGCCTCTTCTTGTGTTTCCAGGCTCAAGGTTAACAGTCCCCAACTCAGCGAGGCCTTCCCCAACCATCTTATTGAAATAGTTCCCTACCATTCATTTCTTCTCAGTGTCCTGATTCCTTCAAAACACTAATCACAATGCTCGACACGATATTTTTCAAAGATGGTTAAGGTCTGTCTCTGTGACAGTGGGAAATCGTATTGGTGGGAAAGTGTAACCCACCCCACCATTCTTTTGACATGGTTTCTGTCAGCGCTGACTCTGACTAACATGCAGCTTGGAGATGAACAGCATGTTTGAATAAGAATCCTGGGAACTAATGTCAAAAGACATAGGCTTCGGCCTTCAGGCGTCCCGGCTCGGGAAGATTTGCTGACCTTCAACCATGGGTGAACCAGGGTGACATGAAGCCAGGACGACTAAACCAGGAGGATGCACACCGGGGCGTCCCTTGCCTCATCGGCATGGACTGTGCTGGTCCCCCTTGATCTCCTGGTTCTGTTCCCCTCTGCCTCCTTCTGAAAGCCTCGGCCTCTGATATGGGCTCGAGACCTGAGTCCCCCATCTTGCAGGCGGCTGGCAGCTGCAAATAAAACCACTTTCCTTTACGTCAGCACCAGCTTCTCAAGTATTGGCATCCGTGGCAGCAGGCAGCTTCAGTCTTGGTTGTACCCCAGCGTCCCGTAAACTCCACCCCATTTTAGTTACTAAAGTCTTGATAGTTGTGAATAAGATACGTTATCACACCCTCAGATTTGCCAAAGTGAATAATTTATAATGATTTGTAAAACATTCACCAGCCTTGACGTATGCCAAATGAGGACTCTGCATGTTGGAATAATAGAGGTGATGCCCTGGCTGGTGTGGCTCAGTGGACTGCATGCCGACCCGCAAAGCAAAAGATCACGGGTTGGATTCCTGCTCAGGGCACATGCCTGGGTGGCGGGCCAGGGCTCTGGTTGGGGGAGTGCAAGAGACAACCGATTGATGTTTCTCTCCCTCTCTATCTTCCTCCCTTCCCTTCTCTCTAAAAAATAAATAAATAAAAATCTTAAAAAAAATAGAGGTGAATTTCCTTAATAAATTCCTGCCTGACTCCATCCATCTTGTTACTTTGCTTCCTTAGCAGAGGGTGTTTGGCAGTGACTTCCAACACGCCATTAATCCTTGTTTAAAATCCCTTCTAACTTTTTAGCCTGGCCACGCAGCAGTGATCAAAAGTGTGTCTCGAGGAAATGAGGCAATCGCTTTTTCTTGGCTCGGGGTTCACCTGAGCGGTCACCAAGAGTCTCTTTGTTTGGCTGAGTGGATCTGACTTTATGAATGAATAGCCCCTTTACCAACGAACAATAGCACAGAGCCGGGCTGCTAAGGAGTGGAGGAGCGTTCATCTCCCTGCAGGTGATTATTTCCAGAAATCCAGCAACTACCACAATGATTCAGTTCCTACTGTGTGCTGGCAATTTCACAAACTTGAAGTGTTTTTACAGATTTTGTACTTTTCTGCTGCAAACGTTGCCATCTCGAAAGTCATGGCTTCCTGTTGAAATTGTGAAGTTGTCAGTATTTTTCTTGAAATCATTATGAATGTACAGTGTAGAATCTGAGAGGCTGATGACATGGAAAGTTTAGCTCACTTTCAACTCTTCCACACGGGGACTTGGAGGAGACCGTTCTACATGGCGTGGGCCCAGCTCCCACTGGGAGATGCACAGGACCCACGCCCACAGATAGGTTCTCCCGTGGGGAATCAGGCCTGCAATGTGCCTAGGCCGCTTTGAGTCTTGCTCTTGCTAAAAAACTCCCTCACCCTGAATTGATGACATTTACTGCAAAGTAACTTCCTAAAATCCATGCTAAACCTTCCAAGGATGAGTGTAACAGGTTCAACCATTTTTGCCTTTTCATTTGCAAATATCCCTCTTCTGTAATGTGATTAGCAGCACTGGCTCCTTTGTTTTCTGTAAAAGGTAACCACCTAAAGCGAACCTGTGCATAGTAAATGAGGACCATCATGCAATGTGCTAAAAAAAAAAAACAATAAAGGCCGGTGACAGCAAGGGCCAAGGCTTTTGCTCCCCTTGAGAGAAAAGCCATGCCATCTCTTTTCCTCCACTGGACTCGATAGTCCATATGAATGTCTCATTTCATCCATAGTGACGCGGACACTGCAGGTTGGTGCCTGCATCAGGGACTGACACAGGGTGAGATGTGCAGAGTGCCACCAACGCCTTCACTGTGCACCTGGTGTGAAGGCCTCCACAGAGTCGCCGCCGTGACCTTCCGTAACCTGCCGGTGTTCACTTCAGGAAGTTACACGTCAGACCTCGACCGGGGGTCAATCACCAGTCCATTCCTAATAGCTTGCCAACAGAGGCAATCCTATTCCACGCATTTCTAAGCACCGCCGGAGTTCGTGCCTGAGACTCAAGTGGAAAGGGCTCATGTGCTTCGCCTCCACAGTGTCCTTAAAGAAACCATGGTGTCCTTAAAGACCTCCGCTGAACTTTGCAATGAGAAGAATAAACTTTGAAGCCGATCTTCCTCCAACATGTGCTCTTGCGGGAAAAGTGAGCTGGGGCTCCTCCCCACACCTCCTCAGGAACTGGGAGCAATTGCGTGTGGTCACACACCTCGCTGTGTTCAGCTCACATCCAGGAAACACCACTGCCAGGCTCCGTTGTGTGAGGGTTGGACTCTCCGCCTGGACAGCACTTGCAGGGAGCCTTCGTCCTCTCTCGGACTCTCTGAGCGACTTAGGCTCAGTTTGGAACGCTGAAAAGGCACAATTAAATTCACCTTTAAAATGCCATTTGAAGATGCTATCCATGTCTTACTGTGTTTTGAATTCATTCCAGTCCACTTCTACATAAGACGTCTAATCAAACCAATTTAATGTTTAAGATGTCCCAACACCTCAGGTTTTTAAAATAAGAAAACAAGAAAGAAAAAAGAAAAACCCAGAAGCTCCTTCGTTTCTGACTCAATCCTGCTATTGTTTAGAGAGCAGTCTCGTCATCCCTTTGCTGTGTCTGTTAATTTTTAATTCTTTAATCGAACTGCTTCAGGCTCCTCAGCTGGTCTTCGGTTTCACTGCTGGTGATAAGCAAGGGGCACCTGCTGAGTGACCCTGGCGTGCGACACTGAGGGGTACAGTGCCTCACCTGGTATCATGATGCGTTGGGCAGGAGCAGCCGCCAAGAGGGGGGTTCCTGGTTGGTAACATCTCACTGTGACATTTCCATCTGTATTTATTTAACTACATATTTTAATTTTTATTATTTTTTAATCTTCACCCAAGAATTTGTTTACTGATCTGAGAGAGAGAGGGAGGGAGGAGAGAAAGACATTGATGTGGAGACAGAAACACTGATCTGGTGCGTCCTGTGAGCGCCTGGACCAAGGATCAAACCCGAAACCTAGGGATGCACCCTGACCTGGAATCGAACCAGAAACATTTCGGTGTATGGGACGATGCTCCAATCTACTGTGCCACCCGGCCAGGGCTACATCTTTTAACTTTAAATTTTAAATATAAAAACTAGTTCTGTAAAAACTAAGTTGAATGCCTCAGAAACACTTGGTGAAACCGGATAACGTCAAATTGCTGAGTTGGCGAAGTCGGCATGGGTGAAGCGGGAAGTGTGACCGGCCTGAAAAGGCCTGAGGACAGACCCGGCGGGCAGAGCAGAGCGGCCAGCTTTGCCCCAGAGCTGGTGCTGGGGGCATCGGGTGGGTCACTCAGGTGGAGGGCCTTAAAGGAGCGTCTGCTTTCACGTTCGCGTAGCCATGTTTATCATACTCCTTACTTTGAAGCTATATCGTGGGTGTGATGCACTGTCCCAGAGAAATGCAGCTCAACAAACAAACTGAGAGAGGCCCATGAATGACTTAACGATGCTGATAACAGAAGCGGGAACAAAACCTCCCAAAGGGAACGACGCCCTGTCGCTTTATGATGATGAACAACTCAAAGTTTTTCATTACAAACAACAGAACCTGACTCTAGATATTTAAGCAGTTTATTAAAAGAAGTTTTCAAAGGATATTGAGTGAATATTATGGTATGTATGGCTCTGCAAAGTTGTAAAAGGAAAAAAAAAAGCAGACCCTGGGTGTCCACGGTGTGTTTTTTCAACACCACCAAGCAGTTCACCTGGACAGAGGGTCGGACCCCACAGGCTAAGAGTTCAGTCCTACAAGTACAAGATGTCCCCAGACACCAGTCACAAGTCCGTGTTGTCACCTGTGCGGTAGATCAGAGGCCCCCGAGACACCCGCCTTGAGTTTGAGTAATTCGCTAGAGTGGCTCGCAGAACGAGGGGGAACGCTTTGCTTACTAGATCACCAGTTCACTAGGAGAGGGTATACCTCAGGAACCAGCACATGGAGGAGGTGCACAGAGCAAGGTGTGTGGGAAGGGGTGCAGGGCCCCCATGCTCTTGGAGAGGGCATTTCTCCCCACATCTCCAGGTATTCGCCAACCCGGGAGCTCCCTGAGCCCCATCCTTCCTGGGCTCTTATGGGGCCCCATTACATTGGCAGGATTGATTACATCATTGGCCATTGGTGACTGAACTCAGTCTCTACCCCTCGCCCCTCCCCAGAGGTGGAGGGGGGTCTGGGGGTTGGGGGACACCAAAAGCTCCACCCCTTTAATCACATGGTCGGTTCCTCCAGCAACCAGCCCCCACCCTTAGGTTACCTAGGGGTTTTCCAAAAGTCACCTCATTAACAGTCGCCTCATCTTTAATGCCATCATCATCATTAGAACAAAGACCAAATATATATTCCTTATTATAAATGACAGTATGACAGGGCAGCTCACAGAATCGGTGGGAGGACTGGAGAGAACAGGTGTGAGGCTGCACTTCCAGGGACGAAGCTGAAAACCACAGTGCGGAACTGGTCTGATGAGGAGCCTGCTGCTGCTGGGCCCCCTGTCCCTACCATGCAGGGCGCACCAGGGCCCCGGTGCCAGGGACTGGTTTCACAGTGCCCGTACTGCTGGCCAGCACCAAAGGCAACTCCTGGGTGAGAACTCAGCCTACCAGAGCCATCCCCTCGGCCCCTGCCCTTGTCTGCAAAAACAGATGATCTCTGCAGAGTCTGATCCCCTCGTGCAGCTTCTGAAATTAAATCTCACCCGCCTATGCACCAGCTGCAAAGCATCTTGGGGGACTGAGTTTTCTAGATTTCTATCTTGGGGAAGCAGGACCCCTAAACCAGAGTCTTCCAAGACATAGCAGGAGTGATCAGAAGATGCGGGGCAGCCTGAAAATGTGAGCAATGTCTATTTCAACAACTTTTAATTTTCAGTGGATTTCCCCAGTGTTCAGTCAAGTTCTCCTAATCTAGCACTGAGCATATCAGACCTCTCAAATTCCACATACAGTGTGTGGCTTATCAAAGTCTCTGATTTCCCCCAAAAGAATACAATAATTAAGATGAATGGTGAGTCTACCCCAGCTGGTGTGGCTCAGTGGACTGAGCACTGGCCTGCGAACTTAAAGGTTGCCGGTTCGATTCCCAGTCGGGGCACACGCCTGGGTTGCAGGCCAGGGCCCCAGTTGGGGACGTTCAAGAGATAATCAATCGATATTTCTCTCACACATCAATGTTTCTCTCCCTGCCTTTCTCCCTTTCTTCCCCTCATTCTGAAAATAAGTTCTTAAAAATCTTTTTAAAAAGAATATCAGAGATTCTGATATTATAGAAAAAAATATTTTTTTAAAAAAGATGAATGACAACTCTATATACATCTCTTTGTGTTGAGGGCATGACTGGGAAACCAGAATTTCTGGATTCAGATCCCAGCTCTGCGGCTCCTCAGCTGTGGGACCTGGGGCAGTTTACTGTGACGTCTCAGCCCCTGACCTGTAAACCGTGGACAGTAACGCTGACCCACCTCACAGCAGTGTTGTGTTGTATCTTTCAAAGGAGATATCTGTAGAGCTCTTAAAACAGTGCCTGAATGAATAAAGGTGAGCTACTATGAGAAGCACGGGAATACCGTCCGTCGAAGGAAATGTGAACACTCTGAGTCTGTAAGCCGTAACAGGATGGGCCCAGGTCACAGGTAAGAGGCCCAAAGGTGAGGGAGACGCGGCCCTGGCCTTTGGAGCTGGAAACCAAGTGTGGGAGGTAAACACAAGCAGAACAGACACAAGGCAGATGACAGCACGTGCACAACATCGGTATACACGAAATACTGTGAAAGTGTGCTAGACAGCGGCACTCTGTCCTGCCAGAACTTGTGAGTCACTGGGGTCGCGTACGCCAGGTGTGAGCTACGCCTTAAACAAAGAGTATACATTTGATGGGCAGATACTGGGAGGAAGGACAGGGCACGTCAAGCTGGAATGGAGCAGCCCGAACAAAAGCCCAAAGGGGAGAAAAGATATAAAAGGGTCCCAAGGGTCGTGTGGGATGAAGAAACGCGAGCAGGACACCAGGCTGGACAGGGAAGCAGGGCCCAGTTTGTGCAGCGCTTTCCGCTCTCGGATGGGAACTGCCCTTGACAATGAGCACAACGAAACCTTCAACTGTTCTGTGCCAGGGTGTCCTCGCCCTTCCCAATCATTCCACCCCAAGCCGTGCCATTCTTTTTTCCCCCGTCCATTAGTTACCCTCTGGCTGTGAGTTCTTTAGAGAGATACTAACTCTCCGAGGCTATAAAAGGAACTACATTTTCGAGTCTCTTGGAGCTGGCCTTCCCTGGGGTTTTCCAATCCCCGGTTACTACTCTTCCCCGGGGCTGCCTGGAGGTGGTTTTTATCGTCTAAACAGGTGAAAGGCAGCTCAAAGTATTTGGTAATTCAAGTTTTTCAACATTTAGGAGGCGTGGACACGACTTGCATGCTTCTGCCCTCTAACTCACTCTCCGAGATCAAAGGGAAGTATTGGAGAAATTCTTTTAAGTCAAGCAGTTGCTTCTTTAAAATGTAGCTCATTTCCTTTTCCCCTAATGTCAGGCAGGTCCCCTCCAGTGACAAACCCACAGAAGAATGGGCGTTGGGGGGACTGACTCCCGGGGACAGCGCTGTCCACACAGTCCCCTGGGGCCCTGAGTCCCTCGGCCAGCCAGGCCCAGCAGCCGTGCCGGGGTGCCTGGGGCCCCAGCACCCCTCGGCCAGAAGAGATCCCTTCAGTAGGGGAGCCTTCCAAGCCTGCAGCCAATAAGCTGACTCGTGAAATGAGCTCACCAGTGAAACGTACTATGGCTCAGACTTTTAATAGGTATGAAATGAATCTGAGTTGAGAAGTATTCCAGAAGAAACAGAGTTTGGAGTTCCTGGTGATAGGGAACAAACACACCACTGTTAGAATTCTGGCGCGGCTCTCCACGCTCCATAAATTTCGTTTCTAAGACTCACAACCGGAATAGGAAACTCACTTGGTCTATTGAACACCTCCTGGCTTCACTAATATATACAATATAAACTATCCATTATTGAATTTTTTAAAAAACATAGGGATTTATTGGCCCATATAATTGAAGAGCCCAGAGGTGGTTCTAAGCTTCAGGTATGGCTGGATCAGGGCTCTGCCTTTCTTTCTGTCCTCATTTGTGCTGGCTTTGCACCCACGCTGGCTTGTGTGTGTGTGTGTGTGTGTGTGGTTCCAAGAGGGCTCTCAGCACTGGGTCTACTTGTCAGAGATGATCTTATGATTTCAATGCAGGTTTAATGAATTGTTTTACTTGCCTTTAAATCTAGCGGCTGCTGTGTTGTTACACAAAGGCAGAGTCCTTGACAAAGCGCTGAGGCACCAAACCTCTGCTGCCGGACAACGAGTAAGGGTGAGGTCACCCCAGGTGCTGTGGATAGCCTCACCGTCCAAGCCTAGGGGGTCCCTTCTTTGCTGGTCACGTGTCACTGGAGCACCCAAGTCTTCACTTCCTAGGGAACCTGCCACTCAAGGGCTAAGACCTCCTGCATTCTCGTATGGTCATTTTTGTTCAGAGTCCTTCCATTATTGGTTATTTTTAAGGGATTTGAAATGTGAAGCAATGGATATAGTAAAATAGTAAGACCTATTTCTACGGACAAAGAGGACCCCTAAACGATAATGCGAAAATTTTTTCTAGTGTATCATTCTCTATTTATTACTATATTTTAATATATAGGGCTCTTCTAGTTCTAGTCCAATTGTTAGGTGACTGAGCCGATTTGTATGACTGCCTGAAAGAGCTCTAAGGACGTTTTCTCTCCAGTACACACAGCCGGTGTTTTCTCAGTGTGAGGCTGCCTGTGTGTGTGTGGACTGTGGGCACGGGTGGGCTGGGGGTGGTCAGGGAGGTGAGAATTACGTTCTGCTGCTGAGCTGAGCAGCGGGGAACATAAACTAAGAACGAGTATATGCCAACCACAGTTTTAAGCTTTTTACATCTTTTATCTCCTTTAGTTCTCGTAACCACCCAGGAATGTGACTCCCAGACACAGCCCCATTTACAGATGGAAAAACTGAAGTTTGGAATGGCAAACACCTTTCCGAAGGTTGCATGGCTAGAAGGGGGCTGAGCTGCAGTGTCCGAACCCAGGTGGCTAGTCCACTGGCCTTTCCTGGCTGCCGACGTCCTTCCCCCTGACGTCCGCACCGAGTGGTGCTCCCCAGGAAGGGGACAAAGGCCGCCCACCTCCACTCAGTGCCCTCCAAGACGCCTTCCCTCCGAGGGCCCCAGAGACGTGCTGCTCAGAGTCAGGATGGTTGAATGACTGACACTAGACATGCCTCCAGAGCTTTCTAAAGGCCACGTAATTGAATTCCCTGAAGTGAAATGTAACTGTGAAAGCACAGGAGGACAGCGCATACTTCGTCTCCAGGAGTCTCACCGGGGTGAAGGCACACTGGTGTCACACCAAGAACCCCGGGGCGAGCGTGAGGTCTCCCCAGGCTCAGCCATTGTTCCTGGAACAGCAGCGCACACGCCACTCCTCACACCTCGGTGTCCTCATGTATGGCTTGCTAAGATTCCTTCTATCTTTGTACTATTTCGTATTCTTTCTTTGCAAGGTTGACCATAGTACATACATATACTATGTTTTGAAACGTTGAAGCAACACAGAATTACGTAGGGTGAAACACGACATTCCCCTCTGGCGGCCACCCCACCCCCACACCACCCTCCTCCCCAGAGGCTGCAGCCACTGCAGTTCGAAGCCTGGGGGTTCTATGCTTGTGTGCATGTCCACTTGCAACTGCGTCATTTTAAAAACCACAAATGGGATCACATTGCGTGTATTATTCTGAGAATTATTTTTCCCCCTTCCTCTGGTTTCTCTACAGTATGTCTTTGGGGCTCTTTCTGAGGCAGGGCAGCTAGATCAGCTTCATGCTGATAAAGTGGATGGACCAGTGAGAGCGGTAGGTTGTGTCCACTCGCACACTCTACAAACAATGTCAAGGCCGACGGCCCGTTACTGCAGAGCACAGGGATGGAAGCATGAACTCTGGAATCAGACAGGCTGCGTTTAAAGTCTGGCCCCACCCCTGCATAGCTGTGACTTAACCTCTCTGTGGCTCGGTTTCCTCATCAATAAAGTGGGGTCGCTGGACTCGTTTCAGAATTTAGTCAACATATGCAGAGTTCTTCAACCATGTCTGCCACACAGTAAGTGCTGAATGCTGTCTATTATCATAATTATTATAATTAGTGTATGTGCTGTCTTCATGAGCACATACAAACATTTCTGGGGGACTGATTTCTAAAGATGGAATTATGGGTTCAACACATTTAAAATTTTGCAAGTTTTTGCTAAGTTGCCTACCTAAAAGTCTTTAACAATTTCCACTTCCATCAACACTGGCTGAAAGCGCCTGTTTACACTGGTCATTATCAATTTTAAATATCTTTGCTGTGAGGAGGGATCCAAGATGGCAGAGTAGGTGGAGGTTACGCTCACCTCCTCCGAGGACCACGTCAGAATTACAATGAAATTACAGAACGATCAGCCTGGAGAACCTTCGGAAGACTAGCTGTATGGAAGTCTTATAACTAAGGATTCACAGAAGAAGCTATATTGAGAATGGTAGGAAGGGTGGGGACGCGGGGGGGGGGGGGGGGCGCTGGCCTGGCACCCACATGCAGCAGTCGAGAATCCAGAGGGACCTCTCAGGGGCAAAGTTCTCTCCTGAGGAGCAAGGGGGCCTCAAACCATGCTGGGCCCCCCATCCCAGAACACCAGAGCTGGGAAGAGGAGCTCACACCACACCTGGCCATGAAAATCAGCAGGAATTCCGTCCTCCCTGCTAGAGGACTGCTAGAAACCCAGGGGTTTCCCTCTAAAAGGATCAGCATGCAAGATCTCACTTGCAGGCAATCATACTAGGCTCTGGTCGGGGGACGGCGGCTCAGAGGGGAGGGGCCGGGGGTCCTACAGGAAAAGGCTGAGTCATGTGGCTTGGGGGCGAGGCTGGAGGAACAGCTGCCAAGTCCCTCTTGAGTCCCTCCCCCACACCACCCACAGATACCATTTTTCCTGGATCAGACACTCCCATCCACACAGCAGTAGCCTGGGGAGCTACTCTAGCCCCACCCTTCCAGCTGCCTGCGGCCCCACCCTGCCCAGCCTGCCTACAGCTGCGGGCTCTGCAGGCAGCCACCAGCCTGGGGCCATGGCGCAGTCTTCCTGGAAACACTCCCGGAATTCCTGGCTGCCTTGGGGGTGGGCGCCGGAGACTGAGTGGTGTGGTTTTAAGGCGAGGGGCATTTTCCCATGCACCCACAAGTGCCACAGTTCCTATGCAGAGCCCTCCCTCCACGAGGCCAAGTCTTAATCTGTTTTAGCCCAATGAACTCGACTGGCTCGACCCTGATGACTGCCTGAGACCCTTCCCCACCTGAGACTCTTTCAGTGGCTGAGCCAAAGGCACAGAAGGCAGGTGGTAGCAGGTCTCGGAGTACCCTGGGCCTTTTGTGGACTGGCCCCAGGCTCGGTGCTGGTGGCAGCTGGCCACGGTATGCAGCGTGACTCCTCCCATCCACCCCCAGGCCCAACGCAGGCGTTACGTGGATCACTTTGCACCCCAGAACAGTGTACCCCACAGGCATTGGCCTGCACTGGAGTCCCTCCAAGATGCTCCAGAACCAACACACCTGGTGGCTGGCTTCAGACCCCGTCAGAGCGCGACTCCACTAGCAGCACACCCAAAGGGAGGTTTCCACATGCGCCAGACCCTGCTGGGGCGAATCCCGCTTCCACGCACGGCTCAGCACCCATCCAGCAGCTCGTGCACTGCGGTCAGGGTCAGTCCTCACAGTCAGCCAGCTAGAGGGGCAGCCCCACCCACAGACAGCCCAACAGCCACCAATTTCAACTACAACAGGAGGGCTCGCACAACACTCACAAGGGGCGCCCTGGAGCGCCCAGCTCGGGAGGTCAGGGTCAGGGAGACTGTGCGGCTGGTACCCACGGGCTGTTTACTACCCACATAAGGCCGCCCCGCCAAGCCCGGGGGGCACAGCAGGGCTACCTCAGACACAGAAACAAACTCGGGACATCCACTTCAGATCAAGAAACACACAGAGAGAAAGTAAAGGGATGAAAAAGATATTTCACACAAATGGAAATTTTTTAAAAAGCTGGGGTAACAATACTTATATCAGGCAAATAGACTTTAAAGCAAAGGCTATACAGTAAGAGACAAAGGACATTACGTAATGATAGAGTGATCCATCCTGCAAGAGGATATAACCCTTGCAAGCATTTATACACCCAACATAGGAGCACCTAAATACAGACATAGGGGCGACTTCCGCACCCCCATTGACATCAATGGGTAGACCTTCCAGACAAAAAAGCAACAAGGAGAAACGGCCTTAAATGACACATTAAACCAGATGGATTTCATTTACATTTTCAGAGCTTTTCACCCCAAGCAGCAAGATACGCATTCTTTTCAAGGGCACTCAGAACTTTTTCCAGGATAGACCACATGTTAGGCCACAGAACAAGTCTCAGTAAATTTAAGAAGACTGAAATCATATCAAGCATCTCCTCTGACCACAATGGTATGAAACTGGAAGTCAATTACAAGAAAAAAAATGAAAAACACATGGAGGCTAAATAACATGTTACTAAACAATGAATGGGTTAACACTGAGATTATGGAAGAAATCAAAAGATGTCTTGAGCCCTGGTTGGTGCAGGTCAGCAGATTAAGTACAGGCCTGGGAATCAAAGGCTGCTGGATCGATTCCCAGTCAGGGCAAATGCCTGGGTTGCAGGCCAGGTTCCCAGTGGAGAGGCTACCATGCACTGATGTTTCTCTCCCTCTCTTTCTCCTTCCCTTCCCCTCTCTCTAAAAATAAATAAATAAAATCTTAAAAAAAAGATACCTTGAGACAAATAATAAATACACACACAAAAAATGAGTCAAACAAAAATAAACACACGACAACCCAAACACTATGAAGGGTCCTCAAATAATTAAAAATGGAACTGCCTTATGACCCAAGGATTCCACTTCTGGGTATATACCTGAAAAAACCCAAAACACTAACTCAAAATAATACATGCACCCCTGTGTTTATTGCAGTGTTATTTACAACAGCCGAGACATGGAAGCAGCTCGAGTGCCCGTCAATAGACAAGTGGATAAAAAAGTGCTGGTCTATATACACAATGGAATATTACTCAGCCATAAAAAAGAATGAAATCTTACCATTTGCCACAGCAGCGATGGACCTAGAGGATAATATGTAAGTGAAATAAGTCAGACAGAGAAAGACAAATACCACATGATTTCACTTATGTAGAATCTAAAGAACAAAGTAAAGAAACAAACAAAATAAGACCTGGCTGGCGTAGCTCAGTGGATTGAGCACGGGCTGCAAACCAGAGTGTCGCAGGTTCAATTCCCAGTCAGGGCACATGCCTGGGTTGCAGGCCACGGCCCCCACCAACTGCACATTGATGTTTCTCTCTCTCTCTCTCTCCGGCCCTTCCCTCTCTAAAAACGGATGAATAAAATCTTAAAAAAAAGAGAGAGAGAAACAAACAAAACAGAAACAGGCTCATAGATAGAGAGAACAGGTTGGTGGTTGACGTAGGGAGGGGAGTCGGGGGACTGGGTGAAAGAGGCGCAGGGGTGAAGAAGCACACATGAGTAGCCACAAACAGTCACGGGGACGTGAAGGACAGCATGGGGAATATGGTCACTAATACTGCAATACCTGTGTGTAGTTCCAGGTGGATACTGGAAATATCGAGGGGATCATTTCAGAAAGCCCGTCATTGTCTAATCACTATGCTGCACACCTGAAACTGAAACAAGATAATATTGAATGTAAACTGTAATTGAAAAATAAAATTTAAAAAATTTTTAAAAATTAATGTTTGCTGTACCAATAGATATCTACATACTCTTCCAAAGGCAGGCTAATTAACTATGGTCATTCCCAGCGTCCTTTACTGCCAAGACTGAAGCGTGTGACTTCTGAGTTACTCAGGCAAGTTTGGCTATTAACTTTTTACCGCGTTTTAACACCAGTCAGCGGTGTTAGGCTGTGCCATGTTCATGCCCTGTATTGCCTCTCGTTGGTAGAATTCGTGTGCCCTGAAACACGTCTGGTGATTCTTTTCGTGTGGATTTTGTAAAATGAAATTAAAATCTTGCATATCCTTTGAAAACTGCTGAAGACAAAAACACAAAACAAGTGTCAGGGAGTTGCCACACGTAGCCAACGTTTGAAGATTTAGCAGAACATCATGTTTGAGGTTAAAAAGGTGTTAGACATTAGAAAAATGTGTCTGAACTTGCCCTTTCGCGGAGCGGTCTACAGTCTGCTTCTGAGTCAGAAACTGGGGCTGGAGGGAGGAAAGGAATGCTTCAGGCTCCACCCAGCCCTCTGGGACTCGGCCCTTAAGCATCCCAAAAGCTCTCCAGTGCCCTCTTCTGGTCAAATGAAGAGATCCGTGCTTTCTAGAGAACTGCATGCATGCACCCACCATTCAGAGCATCTGTTTACAAAGTTAAACCAAAGTGGTAAGGAAGAGGGAAGGGATTAGTATTCTAAAATACTCGGGAATAAATGGCAGACTGGTGTGTTTATTAAGTTTTATTTGTTCAACTGAGAAAACCAAAAGGGAAAACAAACACGACTACATTTCACAGCACACTGTGTGTGCGCCCCCAAAATAATAAAAACCCAATGTCTACTGCATGAAACTTCTAAAATTCCCGAATCCCCAGATGCTCTCCTTTCGTGTTTTCTGACCGATGTGAGCCTTATTTAAATGCTCACATTTTCCATGTAGGGAAACACAAAAGTAATTTGTAAGTAGTAGTAAGGACTCCCTAAAACCGTACTTGCTCTGTATTTACCTGTGTTCCTTATACCTGAACTTCCCTCTGGGAATGACTGGTTCATGGAAAAAACTTCCCTTCCCTTGCAACTGTCAAAGTCTAAGATTTTCCCCTTGACCTCCTTTAGATCTTTACTCACATGCCACCTGCCCTCCCCAACCCTGTATAAAAATTGTATCCCGCCCTGGTTGGCATAGCTCAGTGGATTGAGCATGGGCTGGGAACCGAAGTGTCCCAGGTTTGATTCCCAGCCAGGGTACATTCCTGGGTTGCAGGCCATAACCCCCAGCAACCACACATTGATGTTTCTCTCTCTATCTCCCTCCCTTCTCTCTCTAAAAATAAATAAAAACTTAAAAAAAATAGTTAAAAAAATTGTATCCCAGCCCACTCTCCCAAACTCCCCCACCCTTGCTCACCCTTCCCCATACTCTTATCATTCTCTGGAGCACTTGCCACCATTGAATGTACTATAACTTTTACCTTTTCAAATCGAGGTATAGTTCATATATCATACAATTCACCCATTTCACGTGTACAATTCAACGGTTTTTGGTACAGCCATCACTACGATCAACTGTAGTGCATTCTCATCACCCCAGAAAGACCTCCTGGACCTGTTAGCGCTCAGCCCCCATGCCCTCTCAAAACAATCCATTCCCCTTTGTCCCGGGCAGCCACTAACTTACTTCCTGTCTCTCTAGATCTGCTAGTTCTAGACATTTCATAGAAATGGAATCATATGTTATGTGGACTTCGGTGACTTCATTTATTTAGCATGTTTTCAAGCTTCTTCCTTGTTGTAGCATGTATCCATACTTCATTTCTTTCTGTCTTTCTTTTTTAAAAAGACTTTATTTCTTTTAGACAGAGGGAAGGTAGGGAGAAAGAGAAGGAGAGAAACATCAACTGGTTGTCTCTCACGCACGCCCCAACCAGGGACCAGGTCTGCAACCCAGGCATCTGCCCTGACCCGGAATCCAACCGGTGATCTTTTGCTTTGCGGGACGATGCCCAACCAACCGCGCCACACTGGTCACGGATCAGTGCTGCGTTTCTCTTAATGGCCATTTAATATTCTGTCATATGAATAGACCACATTTCCTTTTTCTGTTTATCGGCTGCTGAACATCTGGGTTCTTTCCACTTCTTGGCTGTTATAAATAATGCTGTTATAAACATTCATTTATAAGATGTTGTTTCTCTTGGCAATTTTACTTTTAAAAACATGTGGACTGTCCGTCTCCCCACTCAGAATGCAGTCTCAGAGGTTTTTGTGTATTTCGCTCTATCCCCAGCCCCTAATACCATGTCAACACCGAGCAGGTGTTCGATACACGTCTGGAGAATGAACAAACTGTCCTGTACTTTGGAAGCTCGAATCGTTTGCCTCACGGGATCCCCCAGTTCCTCTTGATTCCGATCCCATCTTTTCACCTGAAGTCTGGTTAGTCCTCAAAGGGAAGAAAGCAAGGTGGATCCTGCAGGTCTCTGCTGAAGTGTCCCTTCTTCGGGGAAGAAAGGTCCAGTCCTCCTCCTGCACCGTTCCCCCCCCCCCCCCCGCATGAGGATTAAACTATGTCCTTAATTTGTTATCATGGTCCTTACTAAATGCAATAATCTGTTGATCCATCTGCACCCTTCCCTGGGATTATGAAAATAGGAATTTTTGTCTTTTATTACCATAACTTTGGCATCTATGAATGTCTGGCACATAGCAGGTTCCTAACAAATAATTGTTCGCTTTGGGGTGGGAGGAGTTGTTTTTGAACTTTTGACTGGGACAAGTGGTCTTTATTATCCTGAACCTAAGAATAAAACCCCCACAGTTTACTGAAAAACAAACACTTCTGAAGAAAAGCTAGAATAATAGATTTTACTTTTGGTGAATGAAGTTCTCGAGTTAGGATATCATTTTAAAAGGACATTCAGGACTCCTGACAAAAGGAAAAACCGTTGGAGTCAAAACATGATGAATGTTGTTCATTATTCCCTGACCTAGAGTAACACAATGTTAATACTAATATTTTCCTCAAAATAAACTCCAAATTTAACATGGTGTCCTTCCAAATGATCGGGGAGGGAGGCAGGTGTTTTCCCAAGGCGGTTCTGGTGGGAGCTGGGGGGGCGGGGGTGGGCAGCACTTCCCAGCTAGACAGTAAACAAGAGTCACTCCAATTGGCTCCGTGTGTGTTGAGAGTGAAAAAGCAGAAACGAGTGGTGTCTGTTCTTCTCCCAAGTGTATTATCTTGAGCAGACTTTTATTGTGAAAGTGTGCAGTTTGCACACATCCATTACTCCTTAGCTGGAAATGTGTGTCTAGTTAAAGTTACATAATATAGTCTCTTTTTTGGTGAGAACTTCGAGCAACACAAGACAGACTAACCTGTCCTTGGCAGGAAGTGGCTGTCTTGTTTAAAATGTAGGGGACATTTCATATTGGGAACCGTGTAATAGGCTGGGGAAACTCCAGGTCGCTCCGTTTGTCACTAGGGCTTCCGCTAGGAATAACCGGAGGGTTCCAAGTACAATCGCCGTTCAGTATAAACGTAAATTTTCTTTCAGGCTGTGCTGTGCAGAGAGGCGTGTGTAGTTGTAGGTGGCCCATTTGTTAGGTCACGACGAGCTGTAGGGGGACTCACAATCACCCACAAAAAGTAGAGGTGCCCTAAGAAATTCTCCTGTGGGGTGAGAATTGTCTCACTGAGTGATTTCAAGGAGAGAGGGTTGGGGACACCGCACTGAGCTCAACACTCCTTAATCCCACTCCTCCCACCTGCCCAGAACCGCACCCCTCAATATTTCAGGCCCAAGCCACGCCCTGCCACCACGCCCCACCCAGGAGCCCCGCCCCCTCACCACACCCCGCCCTGCTCCCGCCACCATGCCCCGCCCCTCGCAGCCACGCCCCACCCAAGGGCCACGCCCCCGACACCTCGTTCGAACCGCCCCTCCACCCCTCCCCGCCGCGCCCCCACAACATCCCTATCAATCCCCTACACCCAGCCCCAGCACCCCATCCCCATCTCGCCTCCGGCGGGACCCCCTCGAGCCTCCGCGCTCGTTCCCGGCTCCCAGGACACAGCTCGCCCATTGGCCGGCGCGGCGCCGCGCGGGAAAGGTGCCAACGGCTGCAGCTGGCCCGCGGGGTGCGGAGATGGCGTCGGGGGCCCGGGCTGCGGGGCCCGAGGACCGAACCGGGAGCCCCGGCAGGCGAGGCGAGAAGGCCGTCTCCGCGCCGGGCGGAGACGGGGCGGCGGCGGGGATGCTGAAGAGCAGGGCGTCCCCGGCGCGGTCGGTGGTGGCCTCCCCTCGACCGGTGAAGGCGAAGGCGGGCCGGGAGGCGGCCCGGCGGCGGCTGCAGCTCCTGCCGGTGACCCAGGCCCAGGGCCCCGGCGAGGGGGCGGCGGGGGAGGAAGGGGAGCCCCTTCCCTCTGTGCCCGAGGAGGCGCAGGCGGAGGCGCGGCCACTGCCCCCCATCTGCGTGTCCCCCATGAGGGGCATGTGGCGGGACGAAAAGGTGGCGCTGTATTGCGACCAGGTGCTGCAGGATTGTAAGGTGAGCATGAGAAGGGACCGGAATCCAGCACGGGACCCTTGCAGAGGGGAAGGTGGGGGGTGAGCGGGGGAATTCGGGCACACCTCCCAGGGAGATGGGGGTGCAGAGGACACAAAGGAAACGTGCATTCCAGGAAAACCAAATTACTCAACATTGATGCGGTTCACACCTTATCAGGCTTACCCAGGCCCTGTCCCAAAGGAGTGACCATTCGATTTGCGTCAAACCGAAAATTTGTCAGTTAAGGGGACAGCGCTCATCGTGCTTCTTCCGGTTTTCCTAGAGCTTCCGAAAAACGTAGATAGGCCTCATCAGTGCCCGCGTGTCTATCGCAGTTTTCATTTAGTAATTTGTGCCCAAACCTAGGGGTAAGAGTCCGTAGCCCCGAGTTTTACGCTGCAATACGAAAAATTTTTACACCCTAAGAATGTTCCCACCTATCAGTCGAGGGTGTGAAATGATGTTTTGAAGAGAAGACATACACTGTACCTGGTAATACTGAATAGACCAAATATTGTATGTTTCTGACCTGTTTTGTTGTTTAAAAAGTCATAGCAGAAGGATTTATGTACCAGGATATTCACTGCACTGATATTTATAAGAATTAAAAATTAGAAACTCATTTCCAGCTACTGGAGCAGTGAAGAACTTGTAGCTTCATGTAATGGAACACCAGGCACCTGGAAAAATTATGTTTTCAATAACTATAGCTATGCTTATGCTATAATGTTAAGTAGGAAAATGAGCAGACAAAACATTGATTCATATGTATGATGAGTACATGGATAGAAAAAAGACTGGAAAGAAATACTATCAACAGTGGTTGTATTCTGGCTGCAAAGACTAGGTGTGATTTTGTTTTCCCTGTATTTTTGTATTTTTCAGATTTTTCCATAGTTTAATCATATTTTATAATCCAAAAGAATATTTTTAAAAACATCAATATCACAAAACTGAGACAGTATTAATAACCAACTTTAATATTGAGGGTTGGAGAAGGCTAGGTCTCAAAGACATTGAAAACATTTACATAGATTGTGTCATTAATCAAACAGGGTCTAATGACTGAGTTTCCTAATAACTTCTTACACTATCATCCTTGAGACAGCTGGATTTAAATTTTAAAAAATCAAATGGGGAAATATTTATTAAACGTTTAACACATGCAATTGTTATAGAGAATGGAGTGCTATTTTAAATTTCCATGCACTGCATATGTTTTGAATAGTTAAGTCATTACATCTTTAAGGTTCAGAGGAAATAACTTTTTAAATTTGATAATTACTATGTTCCTATTTTCCATTAAATATAGGTTCATTTCAAATCTGTTCTTTTCCAGGCTTTTCATTATTTAAATGTACATTGGTGCCATGTTTAAAATAAAGATCAATCAACTTACATGCACATCTGAAAGTTCCTAGAATTTTACATATGGATTTTGCATTTCTGTGTTTTTGCTAGGCAGAAGATGCTGATGAGGCCATGAGTAAATACCTCTCAGAGAAATTAAAGTTGAAAGACAGATGGCTTGGGGTCTGGAAGACAAATCCTGAGTTATTCTTTGTGACGTATGAAGAAGCGTCCATCCCTTTTGTTGGTATACTGGTTGAGGTAAAGAGTTTTTACCCGATCTTGGTTCTTTTGAGTGAAACTATCAGTCCTTTTTAAGACCAAAATATGACCTTATTAATTTGGGGCTTTGATACTTAGACAGAAGTTGACAAAAGCTTACTTATATTTTAAGTTTGTAAGTTAATTAGTGTAAAAAGGTAAGAGGGTACATTAGCACGCATTTACCTGTAATATCATTAAAATGTAATCCACTAGTATCAGATAGTATTTATTAGCCTAGTTTTAATTCTCAAATAACATAAAAATAACAAATGTATATTTATTTCTTAAAAATTAATCATTTTTAGTCCTAACAAATTTGTGGCTTTTTTCCATCATTTCCCTTCTTCATTTAGTTCAATTATGATGTTCAGTTAAATAAGGAAAGAAAAAAAATGGATCAGGAAACTATAAGTATAATTTGAAATTTTTTAAATGAAAAGTACGCTTTTTAACATATCAACTTCCAAGCCTTCATCTGATAAGGTTTTGCTTTTCTATGTCTGTAGGTTACATATTGTGGCATATCTGATGTCGTAAGTTTGATTCCCTTATTCATCACTACACATATTTACTTTTTGTGTGTGTGGGGGTAGAATATTTAAGTTCTCTTAACAAATTTCAATTATACAATATAATGTTATCAACCATAGGCACTATGTTATACATTAGACTCTCAAACATTATTCATCTTACAATGGAAAGTCTGTACCCTTTTGTAAAGGACAGAAAACTGTACTTGAACAACGATTAAAATTAAAAAAAAGAAAGAAAAAGCGTGTATCCTTTTGCTAACTTGTTAATTTTAAAATTTTGTGTTGATACTTATATATTTTGAAAGTAATACTGTCAGTTCCGTGGTTCTCAAGCACTGATTTGTCAGGCAAGCGCTGGGGGTTATCATTATGTTGCGGTGAAATGAGCCAAGTAAAACAACATAGTGTATTGTTTATAAAGCTAAATTTTTCCAACTTGAAGAGTTACTCTTTGATTATGTCCTTTTACCTACTTTGTATTTGAATACAAATGATGTAATACAAATAGGATTTTTTAAAACATTCTTTCATGGCAAAATTAGTCCCCCCAAAACTTTAAATATTACTGTTCTATAAAATCCGAATGTCTGGCAACTCAAACTTAGAAATAAATAATGTAGGAGATATGCAGTTCCTCCCATGAACCTTGAAAACTAATGTCTTTAAGAAATAGGGTTTCAAAAATCATGTTGATATTTTACTTAATATTAAGCTATAATTATCCTATATATTGATTGTTAGAGAAGTCATAACATTTTTTTAAGATTTTAATTTATTTTTAGACAGAGGGGAAGGGAAGAAGAAAGAGAGGGAGAGAAACATTAATGTGTGGTTACCTCTTACACACCCCCTACTGGGGACCTGGCCTGCAACCCAGGCATGTGCCCTGACTGGGAATCGAACTGGCAAACCTTTGGTTCTCAGGGCAACACTCAACCCACTGAGCCACACCAACCAGGGCAGTCATAAAAAAAAATGTTTAATGTTATAAATAGCTAACATATGAGAAAAAAAGACTTTGTGGTTTATGTTCATTTGTAGTTACAAATTTTATAATATTTACTGTAGGTAACTTGTACACCACACCAAACCTCAACATCTTGTTTCAAAGTGACTGTTTCTGTTGCTGAGCCTTTTTCTTCTAATATTGCGAATATTCCAAGGGGTCTGGTTGATGAGATTTTAGAGGAGCTAGAGCACTGTGTGCCTCTCTTGGAAGTGCACCCTGTTGAAGGACAAGATTCTGAAATACGTGACATTGCTTTGGCCTTGGAAGTTGTCAGGTACTAGAGCTTCTTCCTTCTGAAAGCTACAATGATCATATTCAAAATTTTGATTTAATGTGTAAGTTTTATTTATGCAAGTACTTCGTGAATATTAATTTTTACTTACTGCTGAATTCAGTTTGTCCTTTTTTTTAAGATTTTATTTGTTTATTTTTAGAGGGGAAGGGAGGGAGATAGACAGAGAGAGAGAAACATCAATGTGCGGTTGCTGGGGGTTATGGCCTGCAACCCAGGCATGTACCCTGTCTGGGAATCGAACCTGGGACACTTTGGTTCCCAGTCCGCGCTCAATCCACTGAGCTACGCCAGCCAGGGCTAGTTTGTCCATTTTTAGTGAACACATTTGTAACTCCTAGTTAAAACATTCTCTTGTGAAGTAGTATACACAGGCAATAAAAGTTTGCTATTTTTCAGTATTACATTTCACAAAGATTGAATTAAGAATTTTAGTGATAAGTAATACTAAATTCTGCTCATAGTTAAGAATCTTAAATATGTCAGATTTCATTTTTCACACTGAAGGGTATTTATTACAAATACTAGATGTCATTCACAGTATGATTGCTTTTTATAATGGGGAACAATTTGAGAGAAGCTACCCATAAACTTGATACAGAACATTTAGGGGCATGTTTTTGTTTTTCTAATGCTTTCTTCCCCTCAATATGCAAATTTGATGATATCTTAAGGGGTTTTTTTGTATACAAAATAATAACCCAAATTTGTGAAATCTGAAACCTGCAATTTACAATTCCACTCTAAGGAACATTATCTTATCTGTAGTAACCAAAGTAGAATCCAGGTAATCGAGTTTTTAAACTTCACCTTTAATATTAGCTCTGAAATGTTAATGATTAAAAATGTTTTCTTAAGAGTTAAAATTCATATAAACAATCCTGACATCAGAATGTCCTTTTAATTTTAAATGTGGTACTCACTGCTTTTGACTGTTTTCATCTTAATTGGATCATAGGTTTTTTTATGACTTTCTCTGGAGAGACTGGGATGATGAAGAAAGTTCTGAGAATTATACTGCTTTGATTGAAGAAAGAATTAATTTGTAAGTATACACTAAAACTTGTTCGGCACATTATATAAGATAAGCATTGTAATGATATCGATACTTTTCAGGTGGTGCGATATACAGGACGGAACAATACCTGGCCCTATAGCACAGCGTTTCAAAAAAACCTTGGAGAAATATAAAAACAAGCGTGTCGAGCTCATTGAGTATCAGAGCAACATTAAAGAAGACCCCTCTGCAGCGGAGGCCGTTGAGTGCTGGAAAAAATACTATGAGATAGTGATGCTCTGTGGACTACTGAAAATGTGGGAAGATTTACGCCTCCGGTAATAATTGCTCTATTTTAAAAGGAAACAAAAAAGACTACATGGTTATTCTTTAATTACATCACTTATATTTGTTACCCCAATTGATATGATTATGAAATTAAATGTCCAGTTTAGGAGTTAAGCACAAGGTGCAACTACCAGCATTGGAAAATCATTTTTATATTAGCTGAATTAACTGCAATCTTTTTTTTATTAATTTGTCGATGTTTTTTCTTTGAAGTTTCTAGGTGTTTTTTTTTTAAAGTCTAATTATTTATTTAGAGAGAGGGGAAGAGAGGGAAAATGAGAGGGAGAGAAACACTGATTTGTGAGAGATGCATTGGTGGCCTCTCACATGCCCCCACTGGAGGCCTGACCCGCAACCCAGGCTTGTGCCCTGACTGGGAATTGAACTGACGACCTTTTGATTCTCAGGCTGGTACTCAATCCACTGAGCCACACCAGCCAGAACTCTTTTTTTTTTTTTTAATATAAAAACAATCTCGTAAATCTGGTCCTTTTCTTATCTTTCCTCTTTACTTTCTTGATTATGGCCAAAACATAAGGAAGGAGGGGGACTTCCTCCACACATGGTATGCATGGTAAAGAGAGCTGGCTAATTCGGCTGCCTCGTAATTTCTGCTTTTCTGACCAACATAAGTTGATACGTTGTTTTTGATGATAAGACAATCTAGATTTAATCCACGTCACTCTCTTCCAGTAAAATGTAGATTTCTGTCTTCGTTTTAAATAGAGGGGAAACAAGAATTCTTTCTCATGGTCTCCACATCAGGGGAAGATCTTGAATGGAGCCAGATACCTTCTGATTGGCTCATACCAAATTGTGGTACCCCTTCTTTTGTGTTCTCTCCCTTTGCTCATCCTTTGCCTTAGGAATTCCGAGCCACATTTTACTTATCTGTTGGCTGTGAGCCTAAATTTTTTTGTGTGTTTTCTTCCAAATTTGACCTCGTTTTCAGTCACTAAGAATCCCATTCTAGTGACTATAGCATGTTTCCTTGTTATTGGGATTCCTGTGTAACAAAGCCTTGGGGTTACTCTGGGGAGTCAATATAGATACGATTTTTGAAATCCACTTATCTAGACATGCAACTTCAACAAAAGTGGAATTTGAATATAACTTTTCGTCACTGGACTTTAGATTCCATGGCATAGGGCAACCCAGAGTTCCCTCATCTTAAAAGTTAGAGTCACAGTGAATCTGGTTCTGGGAGCAGTGGAGTGAGCTACTTGGCCAAACTCTTCCATCGATAACAATTATAAAATCTGGACAGAATTTATTAGAAGTATTCAACTATTTTAAGGCACTATGAAATGACCAAAAGCAGGCAGCAACAAGGAAAGTTTATCCCTGAAATGGATTTATCCTTGGAATGGGTAAGAAAAGGGAATTTGTGGCTTTTTGATCTAAGGGTAATCACCAATTCTCATAGCTCCAGCAGCAAAACAAGCAGTCAGTTTCTAGGTGAGAAAGAAAAGACAGCGTTCAGGGCTGCCAGATCCCGGGGAAATTTAGGTGGGATATAATGAAAATAAAGAGATGCAGAGGGCAGGATCCGCGAACTGAGCGTGCGCACTGCCATTTCAAGTCCCTGCCTGGGCACGGCGGGGCGGAGGGAGCTGGGGGCCACGCTCGGAGGGAGGCTGCAGGTCGAGCAAACTGAGCGGAAATGTCAGCTGCCGTGTACCTCGAGGGGGAGGGGTCGGCATTCCAACTGTCTGGTAGAAAACAAGGTAACAGTCCTCAGAAGAACGTAACACAATCCAAAGTTACGAAAATATATTACCCAAAACTTCCACTGTTTGACCGAAAATGACTGGACACACGAAGGAACCAGAATGCTCATTAGATCCATACCCAGGAAAGAAGTATAAACTGATTGTGAGGGGTCCCCAGTGGTGGATTGATCAAAGACTTCAAAGCAGCTATCGTAGGTGTGTTTAAAGGATAAAAGGAAAACACGGTATTAATCAGTCCGTGGAAAATCTCAACAGAGAATGGAAACTAGCGAAAAGAACCAAAGATTTCCAGATTCATCTCGGGCACGTAAAGGGTCTGTGAGTTATCATTAACCATGCTTACAACAAGAAAAAAGATTCCACAAAATTAACTCAAAATGCTCCACAGGCCTGAATGTAAAAATACTATAAGACTTCTAGAATAAAGCGCAGGCAGAAGCCTGGGTAACCTTGGGTTTGGCAGTGAGTGTTTAGACACAACACTCAGTGTGATGGGAGTGTTCTCTCTCTTGATTATTGTGATTGAGTTAAGTGGGTGTATATATTTGTGAGACCTCCTAAATGATTCACTTAAAACTAGTGACTGTTATGTAAATTACACCCTAATAAATTTGATCAAAAAACACTGATTTTAAAACTAGGATTGCATGATTGCTGCTACTTCCTGAATGCAGGATGCTGCGTTGTTCTTTGAGTGACAGTAATCGGGTATGTGGTGAAAAAGTAATGTACGAGTAGCTCCCTTTCTCAATATCAAAGCCACTTGTTTAAATACATATAAAAGTGCTAAGTGGGTTTGGTTTTGGAATGTTAAATGAAATTTTTGCTTTGGAGGGCGTTGCTAATATGTTGGAATTCAAATTTTAATAACTTGCATAATAAATTCTTAGAACTAGTTTCCTGAAAATGTAAGCTTCATGAAAATATTTGAAATATAGCATGAAACGTATCAGTACTAAAGCTGCACCCCAGTCAGCACCCAGCAGAATCAAAGTGCTACAGAGACCCCAGAGGTTCGCACCCAAGGAGAGTAATGGTAAATCTGCCTCTATCGGAAAAGGGGTGCCCCTTCAACTGACAGTAATGGTAAAGGTTACACTCAATTTTTATGTTCTTTCTTTTGAGAACACTGCAATGATTACGAGCTAGAAAACAGGAACTGGAAAGAGAAGGAGAAAGAAGAGAAAGAATGGAATTATTTAGAAGTTCTGAATAGCAAACATAAAACAACCAAGAGAGAAACTAGAATTGTTCTGGAGCCCACAGCTAACTATTTCAAGGAGACCCTAGGCTTTGAAATAGTTCGTTAACATAGTATCTATGTATCTATGTTAATGAATTGTTTTTAATGTTGTGTCTAACACTGAACACAGCATCTAAAATTAGACATGTCCCAAAACATTCTTAGGACTCAATATCACAGGCACAGCCCACCTTGGCTTTGTGTGATTCCGCAGTTCAGTGGGTCATGAAAGTACAGTCGGGCAAACTTTCAACTGTATGGAAAAGTTGAGGGGGTTGAGGTATTCACTGCACGCAGACTCCAGGTACATGCCATGAAAACGCAGAGATTTTAGAGTTCAAGGGTGTAGACACTCAGTTACCTAAAGTATTATAATCACTCAGTGTTCTCAGATTGCTCACTGCTCTCAAAGAGCTTAAAATTAGTGAAACCACCTACTTGTCCAAGATGCTCAGTACCAAGTTTTTACTTCCTCAGTTCAGGCCGGATCTGTTCTCATTTTTAATCCTGAATGTGTTCAACTCCAGAGTCCATGGACCATTTTTCCCGAGAATTCTGAGGCGTCGGAAAGGAAGAAGAGATTTTGGAAAGACTATAACGCACATTGTGGCGAAAGTGATGACGACGAACATGGTGAGAAACTCACTGCTCTTACTTGCTCATTTCAGTTTAGCTGCGCGTGATCAGAAAAGCAGCTCTTGAAAGGTAGGGTTCTTGTGCGACCCTTGGATGGATGCCTTCTGTCCCCCATTACATCCAGCTCAGTGATTAGCAGTAACACAGACTTTGGAATAATAGAAACCTGGGTTTGATTCACAATTTTGCTTCTCAGTGTGTGTGTGTGAGAGATTAGCTAAGTTACAAAGTTTCTCTCACTTCCTCATTTGTGAAAGGGAGTAATGAAGCTTATCCAGCATGGTTGTTAGGCTTAAGTGATTTTATATAAATCCTTTAGCAAATGCCTACCACAGAAATACCAACTGCTATTATTATTACTGTTTTGTAGTTCATATCCCAATAAAGTGTTATCGTTGCTCAGATTTCCCCTGTAATGCTCCAGAATGGGGTACCTGTCTGGCAGTGTGCCAGGTACAAAGGTGAATTGACTTCCCTTTCGTCTGTACTTTGATTCTGTTGCTTCCTGACTTCTCAAAGACAGTGTGTTCTTTCTTGTATCTTCCCCCGCTTTCCTGAGCTGAAATTCACATAAAACTACCATTTTAAAGCGGACAGTTCAGTGAAATGTAGTGTATTCACATGCCACCGCCATCTCTCTAGTCCCCAGACATTTTTGTCATCTCAAATAAAACCCCAAACCATGTAATCTCACTTGGTCTCAATTTCGTAACCTGTTAAAGAGGTAACAACACTTTACTTCACAGAACTGTAGTGACGCTTAGGAGATGACAGGTCAAGTTCAAAACGGGGCTTCTGGCGCACAGTGTTTGATGGCTATGAAATTATTAGTGATCGTAAAGAAAGTCTCTTTCCATCACTCCCTGAAATGATGGCCGATACTGGGAACATTTAACATAAATACATGTAATAATTACAGTGTATTTGTTATAACCAGTACAAGGTAAGTCTTGGGGAAAGCAGGTTATCAGTAAGCTACTGATTAAAATGACCTCAGTCTGACCTGTTGTTGAAGGTACGCTGCTTCATTTCTCCTCCGCAGGTAAAGGACTTATCCTCAGACACGTTTCTCCAGCAGCACGACGACTTGGATTTGGCTCTGGATAGCTGCTACAGTGGAGACACTGTGGTTATTTTTCCAGGAGAATATCAAGCTGTAAATCTTGCTTTGTTGACGGATGACATCATCATAAAGGGTTAGCAGGGCATTCTCCTGTGCCGTCTTTTCATGGCAACGTGTACCGACAGATTGTATTATTATAAACATGGTTTATCAAATTACTAGACATTAGAACAGTTTATTTTTCACAAAAATCCCTTACGTGCCTTTCACAAACGAGGATTTTCTCATGTGATCATGGTCTGGTGTCCGTGCTGGAGACCCTGTTTGGACCTGCTGGACCAGAGCGGATCCATGAGACCCTGTTCCCCCGACAGTACAACCGAGTCTTAGAACAGGATCCGAACCCCCAAAATAAGAACCTGTTCACGATATTTTCTATTAGCGTCATCTGCATTTTTACTGAACAGCTTCCTTCCCATCTGTCCCCACTGCCCTTCCTATCACTTTAGCGGGACCCCCAATGTAAGGCTGTATTAAAATATACTCAGCATTTTCTCGAGTTAATTCATATGAAAACTTACTAAAACAGAAGTAGAAAAGCATAGTTTACTTTTTCTTAAGGTTCTGAACATACTTAGTAACTTTACTTCAGCCCTGTCTGGCCAAAAGAAAAGAACAAGTAACTTCAACTTTGCCTGTCTACATAAAAACTGAGCAAACTTTTCACTAGGTTTGGATGACTGTAATCAGTATGTTACTGTGTGGATAATAAGATCATATGTGTAATTCAAAAGTTTTGTACCTTCTCGAAGACTGAGCCCTTTATTTTCGGATTGATGTTACATTTACATGATTGCTTTGACTACTCTAGAGCAAAACTATGGGTGTGATTACATTAATCTTGTAACCTAATTCAAAGATTCTCTGCCAGTCTTTTTTAGTACGGGAATTTACAAAGATTTTAAAACTAGGTTATGGTAAGGTACTTTTTGTGTCTTAACATTTTGTACATGACTGCTGATTATATAATTTAGGGAAATACATAGTGGAAAGAGTATGTTAAATAAATACCATAAGTAGATTTAGATTAAGTATAAATAAAAAATCTGACATCAAAATAAGGACAAAAGATTACAGGATAGGTAAGTATCTAATTAGTTAGCAATGGAATAATTATACATGTTACTTTTTAAAACTATATGCAAAGAAAAACAGTATTATTGAATAACCAAAGGCTTCAAACTTTGGGATTACTGACTTAATTATATGTATCTTTGTTCCTATGATTCAGGAGTTGGGAAGAGAGAGGAGATTAGAATTACTTCTGAGCCTTCTCATGACAGTTTTGTGGTGTCCAAAGCTGATAATGTGAAACTAATGCATCTGTCTTTGATACAACAAGGGACAGTTGATGGTATTGTGGTGGTGGAGTCTGGTCACATGACTCTAGAGAACTGTGTGTTAAAATGTGAAGGAACAGGAGTGTGTGTTCTGACAGGGGCTGCTTTGACACTCACAGACAGTGAAATAACTGGTGCCCAGGTACTGCATTTTAACGACTACGGCTTTCTATGACTGTAGATAACTTTGCGTGACCTTAACATGCAAACAAAGGGTGGCAATTACTCCATCTTTGAATTCAATTATAATCAAGCTTAGAAACTAATGAAAATAAAATGAGGACAACAATGTCACAGTACACTTAAGTGAATTGCCTAAGTTCAAAGTAAGGAATTATTAGCTTTGTGTTGTGATTTTTTTTAAAAAAAGAGTGTAGGAATCAGAGGCTATAAGGCAGATCATGAATCAGTTTCCTGATGGTAAAGAAACAGGACTTGCAGGCTGTCAGACGCCACTGTCAGGTGCTGTGACAGCCCCTAACAGTTCTAGTCTTTGGGTAACAGTCACAGAGGTTATTAAAGGGCTGGAAAATTGAATGAGAAACAAGATTAAAAGCAGAAAAATGAGAGGACCTGTAATAGAATAATTCTTTTCTTCCTTTCCACTAAAATGAGTAAATAGACTTTATAGCAGCATTGTGAGGGATTTAGAGTACATATAAGCAAATTTTTATAACTGAGAATTGCTTAAAGAAGTTTTTGACTCTCTTTCTGGAGACTTCATTTGGGTGCAACAGCAATGTAATGGACCATATGACTTCAGCCTCCTTTCTAGGCCCAAGAGTTTCCTAACAGAGACAATAGTTTTCCACATTTTTAGAACATCTGTACAATACACTTGCACTACTGTGTATTTTCACGTAACTTAAGTGTGTTTACATTGTTAACATAGAATTACTGCTTTGAAATCTAGAGAAAATTTTAGAGGTGTGTTTTACAGATAGTTTTACTGCTTTATATCGACAGGGTGCTGGTGTTGAACTGTATCCTGGGAGTATGGCCGTTCTGGAAAGGAATGAAATTCACCACTGTAACACCCTCGGAACCAGTGACGGTTCAAAAAGCACCTTAGGTGGAGTTAGTATGAAGGTATTCCCATGTTTCTTCGTAGGGAATTATTACATACTAAAATAATTAGTTTTAGTCTTAAAAATTTAGTCTAAGTGCCAGCCTGGCTGGCGTAGCTCAGTGGATTGAGCGCGGGCTGCGAACCAAAGTGTCACAGGTTCGATTCCCAGCCAGGGCACATGCCTGGGTTGCAGGCCACACCCCCAGCAATTGCACATTGATGTTTCTCTCTCTCTCTTTCTCCCTCCATTCCCTCTTTAAAAGTAAATAAATAAAATCTTTTAAAAAATGTAGTCTAAGTGTTATCATTGCTTTGGAAAATAGCACAAATAATTATCATATGGTTTAAATGATGGCTGATAGGAAACAAGTTTAGTTTTACAATTAATGATTTCAACTTGAATCCTTAGCAGATAAATTTGAATATGAGAAAGTGGGTAAGTTAGCTCTTACAAAAATGTTTTAGATTCTTCATTGAGCAGATATATAATACATTTTGTGAAATAAAGCAAATTAAGAGAATAAATATACTAAGAAGTATTTTCTTACTTTCAAACTTTGTAAAATAACGAGCCAATTAAAACACTGACAGCATGACTTGTAAGTGAAATTCCTTCCCACTCCTGTCCACTGCTGTAATTCCTACCTTCCTAGGCCCCTCCCTAGACTCATGGAATGAGGCTTCTCCACAGAAATCTAGTTTACATATCATTAATTGAAATTACGTTTATCATTTTATCTGAAATCATTGAATATCTTACTATTTCTCATGTTACATTAAAATTAGCTTCATGGGATACTGCTATAACCCCATCTAGATTGTTTATCAATAACTGATACATTGAAAACCTCATTTACTGTTTCCTCATTAAGCATTTTTGCAGTTACTATTACAGTAATCCAGTGTGAGGAAAAGAACTTGTTCAAAACTGAGATTCTCTTGTCTTAAGGAAATGTGTAAACCCAAGAGTAAGTTCTAGTTTATGACATGTTCATTAGTTCATATTTTTGTAGAAACTGAAAAACTCATTTGCTTCAACAGGTCCTTCCTGCGCCCAAACTGAAGATGACCAATAACCACATTCACAGCAACAGCGGCTACGGCGTGAGCATCAATCAGCCCGCGGAACAGTTCTTCGTCGTGGAAGAAGCCCTCAACAAAGGCGCTGCCTCCGGAGACAAAAAAGATGAGACAGTGCTGTCCAGGGTCATGCACAGCCTGAACCTGGAGATGAGCGACAACAAGATAGAGGCCAACTCGAAGGGGGACATCCGAGTAGTCACGGGTTAGAGCGCCGGGCTTGCGTCAGAGGCTCACACTTCAGGGGGACGGCCACCTGTTAAATCTCACCCCTCACGGAAAGGGTAGTTTCAATTAAATCGCAAACTTATTAAAGATATTTAAACATTTTAAGGCTTTCTCATTGAATGATCCTTAAGATTTTCTAAGTAAGTTTTGAAATGTAACTCAATAAAACTCATCCTTTTAAGTGTAATATATAACTCAGTGGTCATTAGTGTATTTTTAGTCAATGTACCACCATCATAACTAACTCCAAAAACAAATGTGCTTTTAGACGCTCATTTCAAATACTCTTAGTCGTTAGGTGTTCTATGCAGAGAATGGAAAGAAGACGGTAAGAGAGCACGATGTGTAACGTAGGCTCAGGTTCAAAGGCAGGAAACAGGGAAATTCAAAAAAGGGGAGCAATATAAAGATGCATTTCTCCTTCGTGTTCAAGAAGTCCAGAGGCGTCAGTATAGGGCTGGCGCATGTTCCATGTGGCTACTTGGTCTAGGGCTGGCAGGAGGAGGTGTTCCACGCTAGACATTCAAATTCCTTCTATTGTTACCATTGCGTGGTTTCCATTCAAAATCACATGGTCCGACGTGGCATTGGTTGCTCAAGTCATTGTCTAAGTTCCAGCGAGGCAGGAGGGACAGAGCCTTCCCTTAAAGTCACACACACACTGTTTCAACCGTCCCGCCTCTCCACAGCTAGGGTCCAATCACCTGGCTACACCCGACTGCAAATAAGGCAGGAAATAAAATCTTGAAATTGGATGGCCATGTGTCCTCTGAAAGAGGGAGTGTGTTTCTAAGAAGGTCTTTTCCACAAAGCACAACTTATATTGACCTTTGAATATAAAAGGAAATAAACACAACTTTTCCTTCCTCAACTTGCCTTTTACTTCATAACCCAGCAAAAGAGACCCTGTGTTGCCACTGTCTCCTGAGGCCAAGTTGAGAAAGGCCTAGTTGTCCTTCGGTGTTGAGTTTGAGTGACACAGTCATTCCAGGGGTTGTCCCTGGAGGCCTTAACAAGAACCATCAATAGTGATTTAATGAGCTGTAGGAGCTGTAGGAGCGGGGACTTTCCTCTCCAGGCCTCTCCCTCCGCACCCCCCCCCCCCCCCCCCCCCCCCCCCCCCCCCGTCTTGGCTTCAGGGGCAGGTGACAGGACCTTTGAGAGCAGAAAGCAGCAGCCTGTGCTAGCAAACTTCTCACTCACTGGCCATCTGCCTCTCTGTTGCTGTGATTAGAGGAGCAAGAGACACCCCGACACCCCCCAGTCAGTGTGCAGGCACGTTATCTTAGGACCAGAAAGCAGTCAACTTGAGGATAGGTGTCTTAATTTTTCCAGAGTATTAACGTGGTAAATGAGAAAACTCGGTATTACACTTTTAGTGATTAGGTGTTTCAAGTCCCATGAGTCTATACTACCCGCAATTTTAATGAAAAAATGTTGTTACATGCCTTTTGGCAGAGTCCATAGCTTCCACGTTTTCAGAAAAGCCTCTCAATTCCCAAAAGCTTAAGACATGTTTTCACAACATGTGCGAGGAGCCCGAGAAGGCGAACTCCACTGATGAGGCCTAGGTTCAGCGTGGCTGTGAGTGTGGCAGCGGACAGCAGGAAGTGGAGGCGAAGGTGTTCAGCCCTCACCCGGAGGCAACAGGGGCCACTGGTTTAGGCCAGGAGGGCGAGGCGGGGATATTAGATTGGCGTGGGAATGTATCCTCCAGCCGAGTGTGGAGGATGCACTGCAGACAGGACTGCAGGCGGCAGAGGTCAGCTAGGAGGCTGCTGTTGCATCATCGTACACCCAAACTAATGGTTTCTAGAACAGAATATAGGCAGATGCTTCATCAAAGCACAACTGAAAGGTGTTTTGGAAGTAGAACTAGATGAAGTGACACGTACGTGGCTTTGTTCATTAAGTAACTGGAACCCTCGTAATAAAAAAAACCAAACCAGAACAGTTGAATAGGGAGCAGAGTTGAGGGCATGGAGAGGGCTTCCTTCAGCTTGGTGGTGGTGGACCCTTGAGCACCCCGTCTGCACAGTTCCATGTAGATTTCCCCCCAACAGTCAGCCCTCTGTACCCCTAGGTTTCATGTTCACGGATTCAACCAGCCGCGGCTCAAAACCAGTTATTTCCAGGTGCAGAGGGCTGAGTGTATGCAGTGTCCTATGGCCATCTTGTATAGGGGACTTGGGCACCTTCAGATTTGTGGTATCAGCAGGGGAGGGGTGTCCATATGACCGATTCCCCATGGATGGACACGAAAAGTTGTGAATTTTTGACTGCGTTGAGGGGTCAGCACCCCTGACCTGTGTTGTTCAAGGGTCAACTGTACTGAGGGTTTTTTTTTTAATTTCAGTGGACATTTAAGCAGAAATGTATGTTCAGTAAGTACTGTTTATACTGCTGTAAGTAGCAGTCCGATGCTCAGAAAGGAAATCTCAGTCACAGGAATACAGATCTGGACCCATCGGCTTACTGACGGCAACTGCTGAAGGTCAGCTCGTGAAAATGCAGACCGAGAAGAGGACTTTGAAAAGGACATGAAAGCAAAATAACTTGCCCGAGGCCACCCAAGTGTCAGAAAGCAGCTTTATTGTATGAGCCCAGGTTCTGTTTGATCTAAAGCCTGTGTAATCTCTACTAAAAATATGTAAAAATCCATTGGAAACTGTCAAGTGTTATAAGTATATAAACATCCCTGTTAAGATAAACTGCCTTAACAAGTATCTGCTGAAACACATGCACGTTAATGTAGGTGGAGTTAAATGTCAAATACATAAACTTCATGCACTGGTGAAGCTTACCTTCATTCTCTGCCTCAATATAAACTTAAAGAGTTTTGTAGGTTAATTTTTAATTCGAATTGTAATTAACTTTTGCATTGGAAACTTAGAGAATGCTGACGCTGGCCTTACATTTTTCAAAGACAAAGTTTGGGGAAAAGCCAAAATGTTCAGCCCCAGGTCAAGAGTCTTATCATTCAGACGCAGTGGTCCACATGAATGGTATACTTACTGGCCAGTATTTTTTGCAAGACATTTTTCAAACAGCACCGTTATTCCTCTGACATTTAAAAACTAACAGGTGTCACTGGCACTGTAAAATTATTCTGTGTAAGATCAATAATTACACTGCCAGTGTTCAGCTAATACTTTATTTTCTATTGTATTCAACTAAAGTCAAGAAAATATCAAGTTAATTTCAAAGGCAAATCTTTAATCCTTAAAGAAAAAAAAATACAAACTGTGGTACTTTAGTAATAGAGTATATTTTACATAATATAAACAAAATCACTAATGTATCTATATGCTTGGTTTCCTTAAGCTACAATGAAGCACAGAACGGGGGAAGTGGGTTTACTTATTAACAGCAAATAAACAACTTGGGAAAACAGGTCACATGCATTTGTCGTCTACTGCCTACGCATGGGCACCAATGTAACCAAGCTTAATAGCCACCCCCGCCTCTTCCTTGCCCGAAGTAGCCACTCCCATACCCCCCCCTGCCCCCTCCTTGCTGGAACCCTCCGGACCCTCTGTAGTCTCCTCCTGCACCCCCTCTGTAGCCACCTCGGGAACCTCCTCTATAGCCTCCCCGAAAGTTGGAGCCGCCACCATAGCCGCTGCCCCCGTAGCCTCCACCACCGTAGCCTCCGCCACCTCTGTAGCCTCCGCCACCATAGCCGCCGCCGCCGCCGCCGTAGCCCCCACTGCCATAGCCGCCAGTGCCGTAGCCTCCACCGCCGTAACTGGAGCCTCCCCTTCTATATCCGCCTCCATTGTCGTATCGGGCCATCTTGGGAGGACGCGGGCCATCTCCGTACCTAAGAAGAGCACAAAGCCGCTACTTTAGCAAAGTGTCCTTAACACTCCTCAACTAGTCACAAAATAAAAACATTTAGTCACATTTGAAATGTAACACATGAAGGAATAAAGCCAACTGCACAAACATAAACTGCAGTGAAATAAATCTGCTACTCGGAAACAGACACAGGAGAAGGCACCAACTGTAATCATCTGTTTTTCTAAAGTTCTTTCTGGTTCATTCTCAAAGACCTTCAATTCTGGCAGTATATTCTTACAACTTTAAGATAGTTCGCTTCCACTCAGCTCAACTATATATAGCATTCTCTTTTAAAATAAAGAGATGTTATTTATTTTTAGAGAAGGGAAAGAAGGGACAAAGAGGGAGAGAAACATCAACGTGTGGTTGCCTCCCTTACGCCCCCTACTGGGAACCTGGCCCACAGCCCAAGCTGGGAATTAACCCAGCGACCTTCTGGTTTGCAGGCTGGCATGCAATTCCCTGAGCCACACCAGCCAGAGCTCAATTATATAGCATTGTAAGAGAGAAATAATATATCTTAGAGCTGACAATAAATTATTTGATCTTTATCACCAGATGTTTTCCTACATTAACTGAAATTATTTATTTTATTATTTATTTAGAGACAGAAGGGGGAAGAGAGAGGGGGAGGGAGAGAGAAACATCAATGTGTGGTTGCTGGGAGTCATGGCCTGCAACCCAGGCATGTGCCCTGGCTGGGAATCGAACCTGCGACACTTTGGTTCGCAGCCTGCGCTCGCTCAATCCACTGAGCTACGCCAGCCAGGGGCTACTGAAATTATTTTTTAAAAATGTCTTTGGGTAATCTGTTTATGCTTAAATCTATTTGATGTGGCAAAGAAAAAAAACGAGGGGTAATGGGAAACTACAGAAATCAAGATGTTCTGCCAACAACCCCCATCAACAGGCCCCACCCTAAGCAGCCATTCCTCCCGCGCCGCTCAGAGACCAGCACGACCAGTCAGCGGCCGGTCAAGTCAAGGACGTGGCTGGGACCGTCATCGCTCCCTCACTGCGCTCTCCCTGCCTTCCATCCGCCACCCCCTCCCCCTTTCTGACTCTACTCATTCTCCTGCACTGCTGTCTGGTCTACTCACGTCTCCTACTTCACTCCTCCGAATGGTAACTCAGGGCGCATCACATTCGTACTTCCTGAGTTTGTTCTTCCATGTATCCCATCCTCCCTGTGCTCTGCCATTTGCTGTCCTCAACAGGGCAGGTTCTATGCGAGGCCCCTGGCCAATCCCCCTCCTGCCAAAAGTAATCTCTCCTGTCCTAAGGGTGTCTGCTCGTGACACCCTTTTCCAGTTTTGTTTTTGAAGAGTCTCCTTGATAATTCTTCTATTCATGTGATCTGCTGGGCAGCCCACTGGACCCTTGAACAACGTGGGAGTGAGGGGTGCTGACCCCCACAAACCTGAGCTGTCCCTCAGGATCGGGGGGGCATATGTCTTAGGACCCCTCTCCCCCAGATACACAAATCCACAGATGCTTAAGCCCCTTACATAGAATGTCACAGAACAATGCACACCGTCAGCCCCCTGCGTCTGCCAATCCCCAACCATAAACCTGAAATACTGTTTCCCACCCGCAGCTGGGCTGAACCCTTCCTTGGACACGAAGCCCGGGGATACGGAGAACTATGTATTTGTTTTGAAGAGTCCGCATGTAAGTGGACCCACTCGGTTCCAGCCCATGTCGGTCCAGAGTCAACTGTGTGGCATCGTAAATGAGCGCACTGTTCCGGGAGCCACACTGCCTGACCTTGAACCTCGGGCCTTTACTTCCCTGCGCCTGGTTTCCTTATTCACGTGAAGGAGAACAGTGGTCTCTGTACTCCACGGGTACATCAGGAAAGCACTGAGCACACTGCTGGGCAGATTTAATAAATTTTAAAAATGAACTCAGTTATAGCCAAAATGGGAAACCAGAATCCATAAAGGGGATGTGACTACAGTGTTGTAGCTTTGTTCTTAAAAGGTACATGTATGGAGCATACGGATGTAAAACACCACAGCGTCTACACCTTAATCACGAATGATTAAGAAGCAGCAGGTGTGTATGTAACACACACACACAATAGCAAGTGGCACAAAATTCTGACAGAGAATCTAAGTTAAGAGACTATATGAATGTCCACTACACTATTCTTTGATGTAAAATACCAGCTGTTGTCAAATAAAAAGTTGTGGGCAAAGAAAACTTTAAAAGGTGAAAAAAAAAAGCAAATGAAACATTTAAGAATTAAAAAATATTTCATATGTCTTTGCTTTAAGGTATACATATTCTTCTATTTCCCTAAAATAAATCTGGATGCTTTTCATCAGAAAAAGCAGCAATTTAACCTGTCCACACCACCTTTTCTCTGCAGATGGCAAACACACTGCGGAAAGAGCACTGCTCGGGCCCTGCCGCTCTCTGGCCGAGGGGCCCACCCGGGGCCTCACGCAGGAGGCACACACACCCCGTTTCACGGTGCTCGCAGATCCCGCGAGTTCCACATCCAAGGAAGACCCCTGCCGGCATAAAGACCAGGACTCGCTGGAGGACTAGATGACAGCACTTTTTAGCAATACACTTTTTAGTTAAGGTACATACATTGCTTGTTTAGACATGACGCTATTTATCGCACACTGAACAGATGACAGTATAGAGAAAGCATAACGTTTACGTGCACTGTGAAACCCCAAATTCACGTGGTTTGCTGCACTACAGTGGTCTGGAACCGACCAGTGTGCCGTACACACTTCAAGGTCCCTTACAATCTCCAACATGCACTGACTCAGAGATTATTAACACAGAGACAAAAGTAAATACCCCTTTTCTAAGTGTGTTAATCAGAGCTAAATTCCATATTCAGTGCATGCCTAGAATTTTATCATCAAGTACAAGGCCTCTATCAACAAACAGTGGGAACTTCAGGCCAGTTTAAGAAACTGTCCTCCGCTTAGTTCCAAGACAAGTGCCTGTGATACTCACCGTGTACTGCCGATCATGAGGTTGATCCCAGCGGCCGAGGGCCTGGAGATCTGGCGGATCATGTTCAACATGCGTTCGTTCACAGGGTCCAGCTGGCTGATGATGCTGGGCTCTTTGGTGACCTCCACAACCAGGGCCTCCATGGCCGAGCGGAGGGCAGTGATGCAGGCAGCAACTTCATGAGATATTTGCAGCCTGATCCTAAAATGGAGAAAAATGAAAAAGGGGGTTTTGGGGGAGAGACATAGAAAAAGACTGTTATCTCTCAATTCACACACAGAAAGTGACAGAATTCATTTTACTTACTTATCAAGTACCAATACTTTCAACTACTACAATGCCCCCCTCCCCCACCGAGACAGGCAAACACAGGTATAAATAAGAATAATCTACACTAACGTCTCAAAATTCACTGCCAGCTGAAGTTGTAAATCACAGTCTATCGAGCAAAATTCTGTTAGCAATACCTAGCACTCGGCATTCAGACTGCTGGGAGTTTTCTAAGTTCCCAAGAATACGACTGAGCCTGCTGGCTGTTCATTAGGCTCTCCTCCATTTCTGCCACGCGCATCTGTACACTCACCTCTAATCTCTAGTCAAAACACAGAGTACACGAAAGCAGTACATAAGACTGACTACTGAGTAGAAACCACACTACTGAAATAAAAAGGAATGAAGAGAATGACAAAGTGGTAAGGCACCTCATTTGTGCCACCAAATTTTGCCATGTTTGATTTACAAATTAAGTTAGATCAGCAGCTAAATTTTATCACATCCCAATTCTCAGAATTCACTTTGGAGTTCACATCTGCAAGTCCGTACCAGTCATCCACCAGCATGATCTGCCCATCGGACTGGATTTTCTTGGAGGCGAAGAGAAGCAGCTGCAGGGGGGTGACTAGGGTCATGCCTTTAGCAGAGATGGCCCGGGTTCGAATCTGCAGGTGGAGAGTCAGGAGGTAAGAACTGACATTCCAACTGCCAATCAACTCTATATAATAACGAACGGCTTTGAAGATTAGCGCTCATGTTCTCACTGCACGTTAATAAGTAAAGACAACTTTCACTTTCAACCTAAGCTTTTCTAAACGAACCTTTTCACCAAAAACAAAGAAGGGAGACGGGTACTTCATGTCCTGGCTGCTGAAAGGACAGTTCACCGACGACTTGTGGATGAGGGCGTTGCGCCCTTCCGTGGTGAGGATCTTCCGCTTCTCCTTGTGGTAGCACACGTTGGGGTACACGCCGAAGGCCAGCAGGGAGATGACGACGTCCAGGTTGTTGTCCGGCCCGGTGTTATTGAACACCTGCGTCAGCAAGCACTCTGTGAGGCGGAACGGGGGGGGGGGGGGGGGGGGGGGTCAGATACGTGACTGATCTCCACGTTGCATGTAAACTAAAGAGAATTAGAATCGGCTCCTCCTCCACCCTCTTTTTTCAAACAACCTAACTTCCTTTCTTCTAGAACTCTTACACCCAGATTAAGTTCAAGAAGAAATTCTGCCGAGTTCCACAAGAAGAAAATTAAAATGCCTAATATATCCTTGTAAAGCCATCTATCACATCAGCTTGGAGTGACTATTTTAAAAAAAGAAGAGTTAGGCTGACCAGGCCAAAGTATTCCTTCCGATGTTCTTAAACGGCTGCTCCTTCTGGAGAAGACAAGGGGGGGTGGGGGAGGCCGAGCTCCAAGGGGAACCCACTGGACGGGGTGGACTTCCCGCAGACCGCGCTGCGAGCACCTCGTCACTACCTGGGAATTCTGACGGTGAGGTGTCCGCAGCGTGGAGACAGTCTGCTCCAGACAAATCTGAACTCCAGTCTTAAAACCTCCTAATTGAGTGAGTTTGGACACGTAATTGAAACTTGTGTCACTTTCCTTATTGATAAAATGGGGTAATAATAGCTGCATTCCAGGGCTGTTGTGAAGATTCTAACCTATACCAAAAGCTCTTCCCCTTCCCTTTGATTTCAATAAACACAACAGAGAGGAACTACTTTGTTTAGTTTAGATCATAATCCTTTTATATTGTGCCCACCTACTTTCTTTCTAATGGGCTCTAATTTGGTTATGTGTTCTAGTTCTCAATGTTTCAGGGAACGACCTTGTCTATTACTCTAGCTGGACAAGAAAGTACATAGAACAACAGTTCAACCTCCTATCAACAGGTGAGCGACGGGACTACTACTGTGTTTACATCACGTATCATAAAGTCCTCTGTTACCTGTCCACACACTAAAAACCCTAATTAAAGCCACTTGAAAAGCAACCTGGTAAAGTTTACTTCACATCTAAAAATAAACACATGGGCAGAATGATACATCACTTCATAAACCACTATTTGAGATTATTAAACCAACTACTCATTCTCAGAGTACTGAAAGCTAGATCAGTACCCTTCATGAAATAAAAGATGGAAAAAACCCTCCCAAAGTAGCACAATTTTTAAATCATCTATCCTCATCTATCAGCTACATTAAATTTGAGCATCATACCCTCTTGCTTCCTTTTTAAAACGAATGAACTAATGGGAAAAACTGATTACCACCACAGTGCAGAGAACAAAGAGCTGGGAACAGGGAAAAAGCATAGGTTCGAGGTTCGAGGTCCGAGGCCGAGATAAATGCACTGTCACCGTCAGCCGCGTCCTGCATAAGTGTCCCTCCGGAAACGCCTTCGGACTAAAAGAGGCTTACCTTCTGGAAATCCAGAATTGATTAGAATCTCTTTGAGCTGAACTTTGGCTTCCCAGGTCATTCTCAGCGTAGCCATATTGAGTCTTTTGTGCTCACAAAAGCGTATCTCTGCTTCTTCGCCACCCATTCTGCAGTAAACAGAATGAAGTCATTTTCAAAGCCCGGAGCACTAGACACAGATTAGAAACTGAGACGGTTCACCTAATCTCACAACCGCCCTCTTTCGAGCCCATACCTAGCATCATCCCAAGCTTGGAACACTGATAAAAGGGCCACGTGATCAGAAAACCTGCTTCCCGCGAAGTTCCGATGGATGTAGCCCAGTCGCTTTCCTTCGTTGATGAAAGGCTCCGGGAAGCAGGTGGCGGCGGAGATGGTGCAGACGGCATCTCCCACGCTGAAACAGAGGAGGGAAATTCAGTCTCACTCGCGTTCCGGCTCCAGCAGCTCAGGCAGTACCGTCAAACATGGGCCAGCCACGTTACCGGCTAGGACACTGCTTTTTAGCACTGAAACTGGCTTGACAAAGAACTTGACAACTGCTCTCTGAGGCAGAAAGGGAAGAAGTAGTGAGCGCTGATATGAATGGGTGCATAGTTACCATAAATTATGACGAAGTAGTGTACATTTTTCCTTTCCTATTTTCTCTTCCCCACTCACAAAATCTCTTAATCTTCAAACCTTTCTGATAAAACACACTTGTTTCCCTGATGCTACACTTCCCTCTCAAGGACAACTACTCAACCAACCACCTGAGAGGAGACGAACTCCGAGAAACCCGGGCTCGTTCCCACCACAGGCTGGGTCCGGGGTCCGCCTGCTGCGACTGTCCTCCTCCTCACTGCACACGTGGTTCAGTGTCCGAAGTGCGCCACCTCCACACTTACAAATGTGTGGCTTTTTTCTTCCGAGCCCATGTTTTTATGAAGAGGGGAGTAAGACTCTGAAACTCTCCCATCATTTAACTGTCAGCAATAAAGCAAAGCACTTACTAGAAAATACACCCCATTATCATCATTTTTCCAAAACGAGGCTCGATGGGTAGTTTAGCCAGGATTCTTCCCAGAGGAGTCAACTCATCATTGGCATCCAACGCGTCAAGCTCTGTGGGAAGATATTTGTGAGCAGAAATGGTAACAAACACCCCTTGAACCTAGGCAAAGACGAAATGTTTCTTTACAGATTAAGGTTAGGATGGTGCACTTAAGTCTTCTTCATCTGTCAAGCCGACTGTCAGCACATGCCCACAGCCAACAATTTTCTTCACTCAAACATAGAACAAAACCAACTTCCTGAACACACACCAGAATTTGGCCTTGCAGTCTGTAAAGCTGAACACAGCCCATGAGAAGTCTATAAACACAGTAATAAACATTAGGAGCAGCATAAGTACCTATGTGCCACAAGTCTGGCATCGAAGTCTAAGGCTCACAGAGAGGATGAGTACTGGACTCGCAACTCCAATTCAGATCCCCGGCCTCCAGCGCCCTCGTTTCCCCACACTACACTCCCATCCCAAGTGCGGAGAGGAAGAACAAGCGTCCTTGGAAATGTGCATGAACTGCTATGCCGTGAGTGCTTCACGTTCTCACTGTTAAATACTGCCTAAGGGATGACATCCTGCCTTTTCTCCATTCCTCCCAAAATGACGTTAGCTCTTTCTTACCTTGTGTTGCTCGTTTTATAATTCTGATCACACTAAGCTCATAAGACAACACGGAAGCATTAGCATCAGAGCCCTATGGACTATAACTTCTTCTAGGCTCCTTGCTAAGTGTTACTTGCCAGGACAAGACAGGTGGCATAATCACCCTGTGCGAGGTAGGCCTGGGTTTGTGGGTACCTCTCAGAGTGTGCTCTGCTTCAATCACAGCATCCAGAGGCGGAGGTTCAATTGCCTTGGCCAAGAACTGGCCAATTCCTCCCAGACGCAGAAGTTTTATGCTCAAAGCAATTTCATGTAATGGTGTTCGGAACATCTCTGGTGTCATGTGAGTTTCAAGTCTAAGAGAAAACCAAGCATAAAATAACCATTCTTCCTCAAATATACACGTAGGTGTTTAATAAATTCTTTGCAGAGAGATAACCAGGAATATGGTGCTGTCCTTCCCTTGTGCTTTTGAAAATGTCAAAGAATAATTCACTCACTCACTCATTCATCTTTTACTGATTGATTTTAAGGAAATAGGAAGGGAGAGAGAAACATCGATGTCAGAGAGAAACACTGACCGGCTGGCTGCCTCCTGCACCAGCGACAGAACCCACAACCTAGCAATGTGCCCCGACTGGGAACTGAATCAGAACGACGCTCCAACTGAGCCACATGACCAGAGCTCAGAGAACGTGTTGTATTTACTGCAAAAACTCTCTCTGGACAAGGCCCTCTCCTCCGGTAGAGCAGGGGATTATGTCCACTTACAAGTCGAGAGCATTTTCAGCTGGAGGAGGAGAGTATGCCAAACCCCTAATGTTACTACCCCCACCTATGGCTTCTTCAGCTCCCACCTGCTAACAAACATGGGGCAAAATGGGCCTTTTGTGGGGATGCGGGATAATCCATTTCCCCACAGCTTCCTCCCGACCCTACTCCATGTTAATGCCAGTGCCACCAGAAAGGATCTTAGAGGTCATTTTACCCTTTACATTTCAACAAGTTATTATTACAAATTAATGCCAACAATAACAGCTAACATTCACTTAGGGCTTACTATGTGCCAAGCACTGTTCTCAGCATTTAACTCATTTAATTCTCAAATAAATCCTATGGGCTAGGTAGTACACCACCTTTCTTTTACAACCACAGTGGATACAGAATGGCTAAGTAGCTTGATTTCATTTTATAAAATGAGAGGCCTAGAGAGTGTAAATGTTTAAGTTCATGCAATGCACTAGGCACAAACAGAACTGAAAACCAGGTCTGGACAGTTCTAACCCAGGCGCACTCCCTATGAACTACTCATGATGAAGGCCCACGGAACCAATACAGGTGATTCCGGCCCTACTGGCAAGACTTAGATCCGCTTCAAACACAATGCGTAGGGCTCATTTACTCCTCACCCCACAGAGCATAGGACAAAATCCTTTGTTGCAGGCTATTCATGCATTGCTAATTAATAGCTGCTTTGCTCTAAGACGTTAGATGTACTTGTTTGAGGGAAATCTAACCTTTCAAAAGAACCAGGTATCTTCCAAATGTCGCAGGCATTCTGATGCTAAAATAAACCCACACTGACAATCACCAGAGAGCCATATGATACCAGTACCAAGACAAGTCAAAGCTTCCTTGGTTTTTCTTCACTGTGTCATGTACGTCTGGTCAACTAAATTTTTCTGTCCCATAATACACCCACAAAACCCCTAAACTCCACCTTTGCTGGCAACTGGTTAAAGCTAATATATACCAGCTTATATATACCATGGATCTCCAAAAACATACAACTAAATACATATCTTAAATCTATAATAAGAAATACAAGTTTTTTTTTAACCAAGAGGCCCCATCCACAAACATTTCCCAAGGGGCTGCACAGTATAAATGGAGATGGACAAGATATTAACAGAATTGAACTTCGGCCCTGGAGAAGTCAGCTAACCCTCCTAAAGCTTTAGTTCCCTGACCTAAATAATGGCCTCTATTTCCTAGGCACACGAGGAAGATCATGCGACAGGTGATGTGCTAACAGTGAAAAAAAATTCTATAAATACAAAACATTAACATTTTTCAGAAAGTTGACTATTCCATAAATATTAGTAATCCCAAAGTGATAAACCCATGATGTGAGGGAGGCCACAATAATGTCCATATATTCTCCATTTAAAAGCTTATTAGTAAACAGTAAACTGGCTATCAAACATGCCACCATCAACATTCTGATTTGTTTTCATTCTTACTGCAACCTTGTTACCCAAGCTGTTTCCTCCAGTATACTTAACCGGGGGTATCTAGGCACTGAGTTCACCAAGTCATGGGGCAGGGGGAGCAGGCATGCAAAGAAGAGAGGTGTATACAGGGTTAAAAGGAACCTCAATCAGTATTCCAGAACTGGCCTCACCTCTCGAAACGGGCTCGGCTACAGAGGTGAAAGCAGAACCCCGGCCGCACGCGGCCAGCCCGCCCTTTGCGCTGCTCCAGGTTTGTCTTGGACGCCCACACTGTAGCGTAGTTGGTCATATTGTTGTGGGCAGTGAACAGCTTCACCTTCTGCCTACAGAACAAAGAGTGGTTAATCCGAAGGCTCGTGAACTACTGATATATAACTATTGTAATTCCACTAAGCAGGGGGATGGCTTCCAGAAAGCCACACCTACTTATCTGTCTGTGAACAGCACCAACGAGAATTAGACTCCGCACTCTCCTGTCAACTCACTAATGTAAGGAGGCGATGTAACACCCATGTACTACAGCTGGCTAAGTGACTTGCTCTGTGCCTCCTTTTCTTCATCTGAATGAGTATAATGCTATTACCTCGTATGTTTTTTTATTTATAAATAAGCAAATTAATAAAGGTAAATCAGTTACACAGGATCTGGCACATAAATTAAGTGGACAATTAGATGATCGTCACTATGACCTAAAGCGCACATGCTGAATGGAATACGTGGCACTTCTCATGTGGCCTTCTCAGCAAGCGGGGCCCCCTCGATCTTCCGGAGCACTCCGCAACCCTGAGCCCTTCGCCGTCACACGCAGGTGGCTGGGGCGAGCTGACTGGGACGGGCAGGAAAGGGCTGCACACTATCGCCATTCCCAAAACTGGGCATTGGCGAATCTTGCCAGGCTGGCTGAGGACCATACAGAGAAGAGGGGCCACAGCTGGCCAGATAACCAACTTTGACTTTTTTGTCCTGTGCATCGATTACCACATAAGCACTTTATCTATACACAGTGACACTCTGAGTATTTCCCAGGCTCATCTCACACCAAATATGAAATCTGTTAGCTCTGAAGTGAGAGTCCTACAGTATAGGTAGGACATCTGTCATGTGCCACACCAAACAGCATCCTACTGTATGGAAGTTGTCAAGAAACACCTGGAAACGGCAATGAGCAAAAACACCTACAGATGAGAGCAGTGGGAATCAGCCGGAAGTTAAGAGTATTAAGCTATGTCACTTCCCTGATTTGTGATGACCAGTATCAAGAGGAATTAATTAGCCTATAACCCAGTATTTACAAATACACAGTAACTTTGATGGTGTAAGAACACGGGAATTTAAAAATAAGGTGTTTCTGTGTCTGTTAACTGACAGGAGATGCCACACGGAACATTCTAAGATTGATCCCAGGCAGGTAGGTCCCTAGGGAGCTCACTTGCAGGAGTCAATGACGTAGACAACATCGTTTATGGTGATGCTTGTCTCAGCGATATTCGTGGACAAAATCACCTGTGAAGCAACAACAGTAAGAAAAATTACACTTCAGGATTTTCCCATTATGTACTTGAAAAGACTTATTTACTTTTGTGACAAATGACAAGAGAATTACAGAAGTCTTAAAAATATCACTCAGCCACTGAGTAGGTAACAAAAAAATATCACTCAGCCACTGACTAAACTCAGAGAGAAGATCTTTTTCTTCCCTCAGTTTAGGCAGACTGCAATTTTTTAATGGCCCTTTGCAGGCCAATGACATCTGTTCAGTGCCCACGCCACACACACGCCGTAACCAGAACGTCCGTTCTTTACCTTGGTCACCCCCACCGGCACCGGGTCGAACACTTTGCGCTGCTCCTCCCGAGGGATCTGAGAATGCAGAGGCAGGATCTGATACCTCTGGCTTCCTGTAACAAGACGGACAGGTCAAGGCCTAAGAACAGAAGCCGAGTTCAAAAACTGCTCTCCATTATGCATAGTTATTTAAAAATGGACATGCTAAATTTTGTTTTCACATACTGGCTAAGACACAAGCAAAAATGTTCCTTTTCTCTCTCAAACATGTGAGAATTCAAAGGCTCGTACCGAAGTGTGGATTCATTTCCAAGTACTTCTGCATAGTGTAAATCAAATTCCAGCCCGGCAGAAAGACCAGCACGGCTCCAGGGACGTTGAGGGTCTCGATGTACTTCAGCAGGGCCTCGATGAGCTCGAAAGACGTTTCCTTCTCATTCAGCTGAGCCATGCTCATTCGCGTTTCTGGGCCGTAATCGTCGCCACAGATCAGGTTGCAGTTCGCCTGCAAACGAGGGAGGAAGGTCTGGGACTGCGCGCTGCAGCTCATGAGGTTAGTCTCCTTCCTACGTTTGTCCTAATATTCAAATGACACCTAGTGTCCTCCGTTCCGGCTGACTAGTCCTTTCTGGTATACAGAAGAGATTTAATGTCCAGAAATGGAGAACCGTTGCATGTTGATATACTGAATATATCTAACTGACCAGTATTTCCCATAGGACATGACTAAATTTCAAGCACAAACTCTTACATTTGATTCTTCAACTTCTAATGGCTCCTTCTACTGAGTATTTTTCTCTTATGGCTGACTGTAAACTCCTCTTTCTTCAAAAATAATTTCCTTGCTGATCAGTATGATCCTGTGTGCATCACTTATCATAAAGTTTACCCACACAAAATGCATTCCTGTGTGATTCCCAGGCTCACTGCATACCACACAGGAAGTCCTTTAATTCTTAAATGAGTGAACTGCAGGCAGAGACTTGATCACTTTCATCTATTTCTGAAATAATGTGAAAAGTCTGCCTTAGAATCAACGAGAAACGAAGCATTCAGTAATGACAAAGTTGTTACAACTGGGCTTTTTTTCCCCTGATAAACATTCTAATTTACTATTCATTTACATCCTTGGGTCTTCGATTAACAATATCCAATCCCAGGTTTATTTGCTATTAAATTCTGCATTGCTGGTTGTCCTACATTATTCATTCTGTTCAAATACGAGCTCCAAGATGAATTTTTATCTTACTGTTGACCCAACTCTACAGCACTATAAAATAAGTGCTATAACAATACGATTTTCTTCCTATGAAGAAAGTCCCTCATCACTCCCTAGTTCGTGACTTCCTCCATGTGATAATGCTGTCACCTGTCTAGGCTAACGCTGCTGCTCCTTAGGCTGCACTGCGTGCACAGACGGCCGGGACAGCTGGTGACAACCAGGTTCTGATTTAGCAAATCTGGGCGGGGCATCGAGTTCTGCCTTTCCACCGGTCAGTGACCCAGGTGCTACGCCCCTTAAACATCTTACTGTTTCTCTTCTTTTTCTTCTGACCTTTTTGCCAGAGATTATTTAACTCATGCTATGCAAAGAGCCTGTCACTGAACACGAAATTCTCTGGAGTGACACTATCCACTCAAAGATAGGTATTATAGTCAGTTTTTTAAGAAGTTTTCTATAATGCTAACTTACTGCATGTTTTTACTAAAATCCATTCTCTTCTATGTAACAACAATGTGCCCGCATTAAAAATTCTTCATGAACCCTGGCTGGTGTGGCTCAGTGGATTGAGCACTGGCCTGTGAACCAAAGGGTTGCTGGTTCAATTCCCAGTCAGGGCACATATCTGGGTTGCAGGAGAGGTCCCCAGTAGGGGGCGTGTGAGAGGCAACCACACCTTGATGTTTTTTTTCCTCCTTTCCCGTCTAAAAAGAAATGAAAAATCTTAAAAAAAAAAAAAAAATCCTCCATGAGGTTCACTTACATCGTCCTCCTCACCACAGTCATCATCCTTATCCTTCTTCTTCTTGTCCTTCGGCGGAGGGACAAAGTGGGTCATCTGAATGCAGTCTTCCAGAAAGTACTCTGCAAGGACAACCCAGTCCAGTAAGTACTACCACCTTTCAGAATGGAGCAGTCTTGAAACTCACTTTCTAATTCATAATTCACAATTACCTAATACCCACCAACCGGGTTCTTCCCAACTACCAAGACATTCCAGTGTCAATGCCTCTCTTTCCTGATCTAACTCAGTGTTCCCATCTCTAACAACCAAAAGGGGAGTTGTGCAAAGCCAAGTCGGGGCACCCTCTACATACAAAGTCCAATCAAACACTCAGAGAACGCCTGCTGTGCACATGCACGGGTTATACACTCCCCACGGCGTGGCAGTTACACATAAAAAGGAATAACAATACAATATATGCCACGGCCCATCCTTCCCCTAGAAGGGTGTGCACGTAAAATGAGTTCCACTCAGGTAATCTGCTGGAACATCTGCTGACCAATCATGTTCCTGAGGTCCTCTGATAGGCCCAGAGGTGTCCCATCATCTAAACATTTGCTTGCCCTCTAAGCCCCCAGAGCCCAAGCTGCCAGTCCCGTCACATATCCGAGGTGCACATGGTCACCATGACTTGTTACGGATGTTGTTAAAAACTTGATCACCCGAGACAGCATTTGCCAAGTTACTCCACTGTCAAGTTACACTTGCTTCCCCCTTTCCATACTTTGCTCTTTGGAAACAAGTCACGAAGTACAGCACACGCTAGGGACAAGGAGTTAAGCCTCACTTTTTTTTTTAAACACCCACCAGAGGGCACACTGGAGAAGGGAAAGGAGGGAGAGAGAGGGAAACATCTCCATGAGAGAAACATCTGTCTGTTGCCTCTCACACATGCCCGGACTGGGAACAGAACAGAGACCCTTCGGTCTTCCGGATGCTGCTACAGCTGAGCCGCCCAGCTAGGCAAGCCCACTTTTTTAGGGGAGAGTATCTATCTACATACGTATTTTGGAATTATTCTGTATGAGAGATTTGTCTATATTATCCATTTACTTATTTAGCTATCATATAGATTCAAGACTGTTATTTTACAGAGTTATAAGCTAATGTTGTTACTTTTCTTTTGCTCAAACTATTGCAGCCTTGGCCATGGAGCTCTCTCCCCCGTTGGCTCCTAAGTCCCTCTTCTCCATCGCTGTGTGTTTTCTTTTCAAGCACTTCCTTACTTTCTGGCACTACAAAACACTCCAGGCTCATCCTGAATAGCCCCTGCCTTAATCTTAGAATCAGCAATTTCTCCATGGATGTCTGATGCTTTAACTGGAAGATGGTATTGAAAATAAGATCTGGGTGTTGGCATGTTCCTTGCTACTGGGGTGTAGTTATGTCTAGGACTGCTCAGCAGAAAGCGCTGGGAACACACACATTTTTATCTAGCAGTTTGTTCCACTGACTCAGTCCCTGCTGGTTTTTGCAACCAGAAGTTGTGGAGACTTGTCTTCCTGGCACTGGACCCCTGGCCTGGGGGCCTTGGTGGGGAGCTGGGACTCCTCGCTCCCAAGACATTCCTCCCGAATTTTTATCCACATATGTATGTGGGACCAGCCAACTCCACATCTCCGCCCCTCCCACCAGTCTGGATTGACATGGTTTATCTGATTCTGTAGCTGTCAGACTTCCATTCAACTCCACTTCTGACAGTTCTGAGCGATGGCTGTTCTAGAGTTTAGTTGCAATTCTGATGTGGTTGTGTGAGGAGGTGAGCCACGTTTACCTATGCCTCCATCTTGACTGAAAGTTCCTACACTGGTATTTATTTCAGAGCTACCTGTATCAGCATCCTGAAATATTCATTCATTTCATACCAATATGGCATACTCTATAACTTACTTATATGCCCTCAATTAGACCGTGCCATAATTTACTGTTTTAACCCAAGCTACTAGAAAATAGTGGTAACAAAAATCTTTTAAAAGTAAAGATTTGATTATAACCATCAGAATATAACTATTGAAATACTTGACCTTGAAATACCTTCCTCTCATTTCAAAAGTCTGCCTGCTCTGGCTCTAAGAAAAATTGTCTTAATTTGATCCTGGTTGCTTCAACTTTTAACAGAATTTACCACAACCACTTACAGATCATATTGATTTACCCTCGACTGTAATAACTTTAAAAGTTTGGCTACAAAGGGCAGGACATTTACTAGCTACGCAAACTCTGCATGTAGTGAATGAAACTTGTTCTCTCCTTACACTGTCCCCACCCCTGCTTGACTAAAGACCGCAACGATGCTGTGATACATCTGATACTAATTTGGCCTGTATTTTAACATCCTTTAACCTACAAAGGACATTTTCTTCATCTCCAAAATTAAGAAACTAATGAATTATGCTCCTGAAGAGCACAAGAGATACCCTCCCAACCCACCCCCACATGATTTACCTTGAACTGGGAAAGTCCTCCCATAAACTTCAATGATGGGGCAACTAAAGAAATAATCACAGAACATGGTGGTGTCGATAGTAGCAGACATGAGAACAATGCGAACTTCAGGATAAGCCTGAACCACGTCGCGCAGCACTACTAGAAGGAAGTCTGTCTGTTCAAACACAAACAAAAAAATTGCATTAGGAAGTCCTTGCTAGTAAGATGCACCCAGAAGATTTCAGTTTCTCAGGTGACTTTTAGAAGCCTAATATACAGGGTTACAGTGCAATGTGGTAACGGTATTTTAAATAATAGTCCTAGGCTAATACCTGTGGGAATTAAAGATGAGTGCTATTTGGATAAGGAAAAGGAAAAAGACATAAATGCCAGCAAAGACTTTATCTCAAAATTTTCAGTAAAATTTACATTTGTAGGCACACAAACTTCAACTAGAAAAACGGAAAAACCAACGATGAGCCAAAAATCAGTTAACTAATCACATATAAAGCAAATCTTAAAACCGATGAAAAGGTCCTAGCTGGTTCATTCAAACACCATATTGGCCAAGACATTCATTATTTAATAAAAAATCAGCTCGAACTCTGATAAAACTCCTCTCTAGCTGTGCAGACCTTGAGCCCATCACCCCACCTCCCCAGCTGCAGAAAACCACCACGCTACACCTTTTGTTTGTGTTCCTTTTAGTACACACAGCTTTCATCTCATCTATACAGATACTTATATACGTTTTTAAGTTTACTTTTCCTGAACTTTATGGGAGTATATATTTTACATGATCTTTGGGGATTCCCCTTCTCTCATACTACAGCACTGCTGAGATTCATCCACGCTTCTACAGCTACTCTAATGACTGTGTGACATCCCCATGTGTGAACACACCCGCTGATTCACCAGCAGGTATGTGGCGGTACCTACTGCAGGTTTCTAGGTTGTTTCCAGGATTCCACTATTGTGAGCATCTGCTATTGTGAGCATTCACATTCGTGTCTCCTGCTGCACACACACCCATTTCAATGGGTAAGTGTGCGCATGCTAGCTCTCACTGATCACTGCAATTATATTTACTTTGCAGTAAGAGGTCTTTACTTCCAGGATGCTGTGAGTTTAACAAAGATAAAAGGGTTTAATGGCTTCACCAAAAAAGACGCCCAACATCTTAGTGACTATTAAGTCCGTGGCTTTGATAGAAGATGCAAGCAGCTCAGAAAGAAAGTGAAAGCAGACGTTCCATTTGGACTTATTTTCATTCAGAATATCCGTGCTGGGCCCTTGCCAGGGGCTCAGTTACTTACATTGATATCTCGTTCGTGTATCTCATCCACAATCACGTGACTGATCCCGCGGATGCCTGCCTCCAGTTTTCTCAGGAGCACACCTTGGAAAGAAAACCAGAGCCACGACTGAAGGTGAGTTTCCATACTGATTAAGGAGGGAGACAAGTGGAGACAAACTTCTAGACAACCAACTCTGCTAATACAACAATCAACTAGTATAACCTCGACAGCATTTTAAGAAAGAAATAATCATCTGCATACTTAAAATTACTTAAGAGGTAACGGTGTACTCTGAGAGATACGTGTTTAACGAAAAGAGAATTCAGAGATGCAATGCAGTGCCTAAGCTGATTTCACTTTTTCTAAGCTACTGTGCCCAGCAGGTGTGTCATGCTCCCGAAGTTCTGCGTAAACAAGAATTCTGAGACTGGCTCCTTGATTTATTATTTCCAGCCATTCTGTGATACTACCGAGTTTTCATAAAAAAAAAAAATAGCACAATATAACCCCCCAATGAAGACCAAAATGAAACACAGCACTGACCTACAGTACAAAACATGATGCTGGCGTGAGGGCGGGGCAGTATAGACTCAAACCGCACACTGTAGCCGCAGCTCTTCCCGGGCTCCTCTCCTCTCTCGTAGGCCACGCGCTCTGCCACCGACACGGCACTGATTCTCCTGGGCTGAGGCCAAAAAAAAAAAAAAAAAGAGAGAAAGTGACTTAAAAGCTACGAAATTACAAGTATACTTGCTTACAGGGTTACTGAGTTATTAGAGTAAGTGTGTCCCACTGCAAGCTCAGTAATCAACAGTAACAGCAATGATATCTTTAGGACGCTCTAAAGTCTTTAAAAAACTTCAGGACAAAAAAAAAAAAGACTACATAATTCTATGGCAGACATTTAAAAATGCTGTTTTTCATTTTGCATATAAAGTGATCCCAAGATTAAAAAACAAAAAACAACTTCCCCACTGGCCTCAACTGTTATGATATCCAGAGTGGTTTCCCAGTAGGGAGGGGAGAGAGCGCTCTTGGGGGGCTTTCCTTGTAAGTGCCTACCACGGCAAAGACACATTTACACACGCTGAATCCTAAGGGGGCTGCTACGGGTTAATGTTTGAAGTGTTGGGCCCTGATTTTTCTGAAAACTTTTCTAGGTGTTCCATAACTTCTAAGTATGCAAAGCAATATTCACTTGCTGGGTACTATGCCCTAAGGGCATGGAGGTGCATGCAGATTATAAAGACTGAATGCTTCTAAGCTGCTTTGAATCTGACTTTGTCCGAGTTCCTGATGACAGTTTATATTTGAGTTTCTTGCTTAAGAAAACTTTTCCTGAGTTTTGTATCTAGTTAAGTATCTATATGAAGATGTCCCAGATTATGATGTAACTACTTAGGAAATCAGAGGCTGACAGAATCTAAAAAAAAAAAAAAAAAAAAAAAACCAAAACCCACATAGTAACTTCACTAGAACTTTGAATTAATTACAAAACATGATTATCTTCTATATCCCTAATACAAGAGTCCATTAGGGTATGGGGCTAGTAACAAATACAGGTTCAAGTGTACAATCACTCAGCCCACATTTATCCTAGGCAAAGATAAAGGATTAAAAGATGCCTTTTTCAACAGAGTGTTGAATTTTCCTGAGCTTATATTCTAAGCAACATTCTGTCTGATTCATGTGCCTTGACTTACTAAACTACGCTAGCTTTTACTGACCACTACTGTACCTCAGTGACCCTGAATAAAAAGCATTACATGAAAAACTGAGCTCTGTATTTGTCCATCAAGAAGAGTTCTGCTGTCAGGAAGAGTTCACATGTCAGGAAATGTGGAAGATATTCCACTGAAAGTTATAAAAAAGTCTTCTGAGCCTTTCAAGAAGTCCTTTGCATTCTATAAACAACAGGTATAAATGCTCAATACTACTATTATCCCCTTCTTCTACTTCTGTCTTTCCTACAGTACTCAACATTTCTACTAAATACCTGGCTCTAGAACTTAAAACCCAGTAGGGTATTTGATACTCTTGGGTACTCAGGGTTGCTTTTATCACCTTGGGGCAGAGTTCAGCCTTCTAGGTGAATATGGGCAGGAGATGGCATCGTCCCCGAGCACTATCTATCTCAGTTCTTCACTGTGACCCCAAGCACGGCTGCCTTAAAAGACTCAAGAGAGTCATCCACGACAGAGGGTGTTACAAATTAACATTAGAGGTGCTTTTTAAACACCCACCTTCAGGAGCCACATCAGTTAAATCCCCTGGAGTATGGAGAGAATCCACCAACATCAAGGTGACTATTCAAACAGCAAGGAAACAACGACCCTGCCATCTCCTACCCATGTTGTGTATATTTCTCTGACTTACCAACTTCTAGTTTCCACAGACCTGACTTTAAAACAAAAAAAATGTTTAAATGCATACCAAAGAGACAAGTGTTTTTTTCACTCATAATTGAGTCGACTAGAAATCTGTGCTTTTTCCTGAGGGGAATACAGCTAAGTACATGGAATTAAAGCATGCCCACCATCTGAGACAACTCAATGTCTAGGAATTTATTCCAATGAAACAAACGAATGTATAAAGATGCATATACAAGTATTCACCCTAGCATAGACAATACCAAAATATTAAAAACATGCTTAAAAAATCCCTATCACTTAAGAATAAAATAAGAGCATATGCATAAAATAGATTACGAATTGCTAAAAATTATGCGGCTCCTCTAATACCGCACGCACCGTGTCGGCCCACACAGGGGGGCGGGTTAAGATGAGGACACAGAGTGTACCTACACCGCAGTCTCAAACGGTTAGGGCACACAGGAAAAGTGATTACTTCTGGATGGTGGGATTCTGAGTGGACTCTGCTTTCTTTAAAATCTACTCTACTTCTAAATGTTTTCCCCAATGACTACATATTCCTTTTATAGAAAAAGGCAACTAAAAATGACCTTCTAATTCTCATTACAAATATTCACAAGATAAGCATTTTGTGGAGCATACTGCTTAGTGTAAATGGCTACCAGTGAGTGTTCCATCCCTTCCCAGACTGTGTACCGGATGACAGCTCAGACTGTCTGCGCATTCCTTGAATACATCACCCCTTTCCCTTGACCTTCGGCGCTTCCAACAAGTCGACACACGGTCCCACAGCGCATAAACCCAAGGCCAGGCTCACCAGTAAAACATCATCTATATCTGCAGAACTACCTTTCTACATACAGCTTACCTATTTCTCTCTTAACTACTATATAGTGTACGGAAATATTCTATATTCTACAAATAAACATAAAGGGCCAAGGCCATGGAGACCTCTGGAATAATCGCAATTAATAGCTGTGTAATGCAACAATAAATACCATGGTTGCATATACTATTTTATTTGTGCCTCAGAACAGATATTTTTTATTCTGATAAAAAAAGCGCAGAGAAGTTAAATTATTTTTCTAAATTCATCCAAATGACTTTAGATGTAATATAAATTTTCTTTACTCCCAATCATACTACCCCTTATTGTTGTAGCTTTATGTTGTAATTGGACAATGTAGTAAAAATAACAATCACTGATTTAAGTGAAACTAGTTAGAAAGTACCGGTGATGAAAGCAAGAAACAACGTGAAGTCATTCCAACAGAACACTTCAATTGCCCTCCCCAGGACATGAGCTTTCCTTCCCATTCTCACTGCACACACCCGCTGATTCACCTTCTCTGCACAATCTGACTCCTCATGCCTGGGGCCCAGCCTCAGTCTCTCCACACCTCTTCATCTGTGTGCACGTTAAATGAAATAGCTAGTACTCACTGAGGACTCATCGAGTTCCCTGCGTGTCAGACCCTGGGTGGCTCTCCACACCACAGGCAACTGAAGGCCTGTCTCGAACTGTTCTTTTGCAGTATTCGAGGGCCCACCTCTCTGGTGACCCCTCTTGACATTTGTCCAGAACTGCAACAACTTCTCTTCTCTTGGAGTTGTCTAACTGAAGGGGTGCAGGTCCCAGAACTCTACCTCTGTTGCTTATCTGGGTATTTAAATACACGGTAACAGAACAGAGCAGCAATAAAATGATTTCTAAGGCACCAGACATCACAAAACATGTCTGGCTCCATTTTGGGTTTATTTTTACATGAGGGACAACTAGGTCCTGAAATGACAGAAATGTGATAGGAAGCACTCTGTAAAAGTCAACCATTATCTGTTTCCACTGAAAATTACTAAGTGATAAGATAGAAAGGACCAAGACTTGGATATGAACTTGAGAAATTACTCTGTTTGATTCTGGGCCCAAAGACACCCTTCAGCCCAGACAAAAGAATCTCCTACGTGGTTTGGTTTAGTTTATCACTGAAGGATACACAAAAGGACTTAAGTTCTTTTTACATTTTGTTTAAGTTTAAAAATCCTGATGCTCTACCACTTTCAGAACCTTAGGCGGCTACAAAGGGGAGTTGGTCAAAAAATTAGGAACAGTCTGGCCTCTAGGTATCGCCACCTCCACACTAACCACATGAGACACACAGTTAGCAGGCCGACGACTTACCTGGGTCACGACAATATTACACTCGGCTGCCCGGTCATTCTGGATATAGTCATCGAGAATAAACTGGGGAACCTGTGTGGTTTTACCACACCCAGTAGCTCCTCGGATAATGACAACTGAATTTTGACTGATTGCTTCCAGGATTTCATTTTCAAATTTCTTCACAGGCAGCAACTCTCTCTCCTGCAAGATCTGTATTAGGAAAGTTACACCTCAAGTTTCTACCGACATGTACATTAGAAGCAAGTGTCCTGTTGCCTAAACAAATAAATAAATTGCCATCTCTATAAAAACTCCTCTCCTCTGGCTTAGTACTCAAAATACACTTTTTCACAAATGAGGGTATTTATTTATCTAATAGAATTGTCCCTTCTCACTGAATTTCTGAGGAATCTACCTAATGGCCTCGTCCACATCCTTACTTTCCTGCTTTCTCCCCGAACATTCCATCCACATTCTGCTTCTCCTAACATTTTAATGCTGTTTTATTTGAAAAACATCAAACAGAATTATTACCCCAAATCTCTCCACTTACATTAACCAGGAATCCCACACCCTTAACTCGCACTGCTGCCCTTTGATGCTAACTCAGATGAGCTGTGTGGTAACTACCTTTGTCTACTTTCCTACAAAGGGCAAATGTATTCTTCCCTGCCCTTCCACCCACACCTACACAGTTCTGATGCTCTGAGCACCGTCTGCCTATTACAGCACATAGACTTACAGCCTGCAAATCATGATCCTGGTCCAACTGGTACATCAATTCATTCTTGAGGTCCATGCTTATTTGTTCTGGAGTAGCCTGTAATACGGGAAGGCAGCAGTCAAACAAAAGCAGGTAAGCCATCTTCAACCTGAACCCCTAATGAAACAGACACAAAAGTAAGTGCGAGAGTCTAGTCTCAGGAACGACGGTGCACTCACATAAGCCAGGGGCCCCTCGTCAATGTTGCTGCTAGTCCAAGGGTTCCAGTTGGACTGCGGAGGTGACCAGGGAACCACTCCCATTTGGTTCTGCCTCTGAGATGGCTCGAAGTGGGCCAATTTGCGGACGCTAAGTAAGACGGGCACGGCAGGATCATCAGGCTATTAAAAAATAAGAAAACAAAAAAACCAATACCAGCTGCTTGTCTGACTGAGAGTTTCTATACAAAGGTGAACTAAGTAACTGCATGCTTACTGCGGGTAGGATCTCAAGATTAAGCTCTTGAACGATGTTTTGCAGCTGATGCTCCAAATCTTGTGAGATGTTAACTTTGTAGGGCTCCACCTACAGAAAAAGAACGACCATGAAAATCATGCCACACGCACACTATTTACATCTGCCAGAGCAGGGGTAAGAGTCTGCAGTGAGCACCAGGTCTACAATATTCCCGGAGCCAACAATGAGTCAGTTCGCTTCTGTGGAAGAATTGCTTCATGATCACTGCCCACTGTGACCACAGCCACCCGCCAGGCACAGATGACTAGACCATTCCCATCTCTTAAGGTAAGACTCCTGCTCCTACAAAATAAACTTCTTCAGCCAAATCCTACACAACAGCTAAACTGAGTATTACAGTATCTCTCTGAGCTACCAAGTCCAAAGACTCACCGTCTCCCCTTCTTTCTTCTTAGTAAGTCCGGAGGAAGCTTCAATCACTCCAAGGTGGTAGAGCTGTCTGACAAGTGACAGGGCACAGGACTGTGCTGCCAGTTTCTTATTTGATCCATGTTCCCGTGCAAAAATCCCTGTAATTTAAGGTCAAGATTACCTAAGACAGAAGACTAACTCATCTAAGTAAACAAACATCTTATCTCATAAGCAAGTAGGGGCTTAGGCACAAAAGCCACCCTATAATACAGAGTACATAATGGGTTCTAAGTTCTTTTTCATCCTAACTGCTAACCAAAAGCAATTTCCATAACATCAATTAAATAACCAATCATCTTGATTACTGGCTGATACTAAGACACATACAAATAATCACTATGAAAACAAATAATCTACTTCAATAAAAGTTGTCATTATTAATATCATGACATTAAAAGGGGAGAAGAAAACAGTTTACTTTGTAAAAGCAAAGGGTCAAAAAGCAAAAAATAAAAATAAAAACGGACACCAGGGGTTTGCAGTCTCCTTCTGTAAAGAGCTGGGTAGTAAGTACTCCAGGCTTGGCAGGCCACGTGATCTCCGTCACAACCACCCAACCCTGCCTTTCAAGCATGGAACCATCCACACTCAGTCTCAATTAGGGTGTGACAAACCACAGGCCCAAGAACTAGGAATACTTTTTATGTTTTTACAGTTGTACAAATATGACGAAGTATGTGATATATGTAACCTGGAAAGCTTACAACACTTGCAATCTGGCCCTTTACAGAAGCTCGCTATCCGCTGATGCAAACAAACGAGTAGAACTGCATCCCAACACAACTCAAATGAAACAGGGCGTGGGCTGTCTCTGGCCACGGGGCTGCAGTTTGCTGATCCTGACACCAGGCTGAAGCTAGTATTAATCATATTCTTAAAGAAAACACTCCTGGCTGGTGTAGCTCAGTGGACTGAGCGCGGGCTGGGAACCAAAGTGTCCCAGGTTCGATTCCCAGACAGGGTACATGCCTGGGTTGCAGGCCATAACCCCCAGCAACCACACATTGATGTTTCTCTCTCTCTCCCTCCCTTCCCTCTCTAAAGGTAAACAAATAAAATCTTAAAAAACAAACAAACAAAAAAGAAAACGCTAACAGAAAGGTTTCCTCTCCGGTATCATTCAGCTTTAGGAGTGATGGCAAAGAAGGGGAACAGGTCCTTCCTGCCTAATTAGCCAGTTTAGTAGAATTCATTCTGATGGTCCGATGGATGGGCCGACAGGCGCCAGACGGCCTCTGTCCTCCTCCCTTAACGTCCCATCCACTCAAAGGACTTATTTTTAAAGTCTAGGGTAAAAATTTCAACACCATCTCTTGAGGACTTATTCAAAGGTTTTAATCTATCAGGAGAGTCTCTCATATATGAAATTGGAAACATGAATGTCAGTTGCAGAATTCTTAAGCTGGAAAAAATCTTAGGCCATTTCTCTCAATTCGTGGGTAAGTTAAATTGAATTCCAGCGATGTGAGGTGGGATATTCAAAATCACAAAATCTGTTATGACCAAACAAGGCACACGGGGCCTACCCTCGAAGCACCACACGTTGCCTGTTTAAACTCACTGTCCCTGCACAAAAGAACACACGCACTGTATCTGTCTTTTTACTTCCTTTATGAACAACCCCAACCCAGTCTTCGTCTCTCGGGGTAACCGTCTCACCTTTTCCTCTGGGCTCCGTGACTAACGTACGCTACACCTCTGCCTCCCAATCCTCTCATCCGGTTTACTCCTTTTCTGAATTTCACCTAGCTAGTTTTACCTAAGCAAACTGGAAGAATACTTGTATACACAAAGAAAAAATTATTTTAAAGTTCTTCAACACTGGTAGACTCCTAGGTAACTTACCATCTTTTACCCTTTGAAATATAGCACCAGCCTGATCATTTTCTTTTCACCTGCAAATTGGAAAACTGTGCCCTCTAATTCTCATAATTACTAAATTCTAAAATACCCTAGATGCCACCTTATACCATGTACTCTTTCAATTAATAAAACCCATGTATACGTAACCCCAGACTCTAATTATTACTTCAGTACACAAGACTCAGCGTATCAGCAACACTTACTTCTGCCCAGCTGCTTGATATAAATGGTCATTTCTGCAATAAAACTCCTGTAACAACATATACAAACAAGGTTAGGAATTTCAGTTAGAAATTACTAAATCCAGACTCCCAAATCAGGCAGGCTTTTTCCAACTGCTTAAGCAAATCACAGCAAAAAGCACTGTAACACATTTGCTTCTGTTCAATCCTAGAACAAATGAAGTGTGTAAACTTCAAATAATGTACAACATGCCACAAGACTGCTATAATCAAAGATGATGAGCCAATTTTTCATGGAAAGAAAATGTTAGGGTTTTAGATTCTGTATTTACTTACTCTTACTCTTATTCCAAAGGTTGTACTCTGAAGAGCTAGAACACATTCAATGAGAAGGAATTTTCCACTTAGTTTGGGGCCAAGAAATAAAACAAGACCAAAGCTCTATAAATCATAGTTGTGATTCCTTTAAGGCTCCTTTGCACGGGCCCCCCACTAGTGACTGCAGCCTGTCACACTGAGCTAACTAACACACGCACGCAGGCACCCGACGCAGGGACACACGGACACTGCATCTACCAGTGGCTCCTGACGCAGGGGCCTGGTATCTGCCTGCCATTGGAAGCAGCCCTTGACAACAAAAAATTTACCTTGTTTGTATTACATTGACCTAAATCAGGTCACGGAGAACTCAGTATCTTTGAAAATTATAGCTAAAATTGCTAGCAGATTCTAGGCAATGGGGCTTAGGATTTAAGCAAGGGAAAAACTGCCCTTTGAAAACTTATGCTTTCTGATCCTTCCACTGCTCAGGCACATTCTAACCCTGACATTGTGCTGTGAATAAAAGGTTAAGTGAGGGTTAAGAAAAAAAATTAATGTTAGACTCCTTCCTATATGTCTTGTGAACTGACCTTCAGGCACAGTTGCTTCAGGGGTCAAAGGCCACTGACTTTCAGGGGAACAACATCCACCCTTTCATTAATGACACCGATGCCAGTATGTTTCTCAGCCAGGCTTAAAGTCAATCTCATTCTCCTCCACCTAGGGGGAACAGCGACACCAGAAATCAGTTTACAATCGTTTCCCATGTGATTGCTTAGTTCAGCCTAAGCAGCAGCACATGTGTGTATGAACACAGACCTCTGGTGTTGCTGTCTGCTATGCCTTTAAACAAAGGGCATACAAGGAGCAATGCTGTCCCGGCTCCCCCGACTGTCTTTGCCTCCCTCCTCTTCATATCCTGAATTCTTCAATTCCTTGGATCAGAAGTCAGTAAGACAGTGACATCATAAAATGTTTACTGCAAGCAGCAGAGGGTACACTTAAGTTATCTTAACTATTCTGAAAGTCCCCATGTGCTGCTAAGCCAAATCAGTTCATAAAGACAAAATATTCAAGAAAAATCAGTAACAAATGCATCTTTCCTTTACAACCCCTGAGGGTTTTCAAGTCTGACGTTAGACTTAAGTATCTGAGAATTCAGGATTGAACAAAACAGTGGGATGCGGGGTAACATTGCTCATTAAACATCACTTTGACCACAGCGTCAAAGTGTTATTTTAGTAATAATTTAGGGTTGCCAGATGCATCCAAGGGAGAAAGAATGCTTTGATTTGTAAGAAAAATACTTTTAATTTATTTTGCACAATTTATTTCATAAAAGAAAGGAACAGTGCCCCCCAAGAGTCTAATCCATGAGCCTTCCTGGGAGTAATAACTACTACACCCTGGAATGCTCTCAGGAAGAACAGCAAGCAGGCTGAGAAACATGCTGTCACTGTTACAACAACCTCCCTCAACGTTCAGTTTTGTAAGTTTAACAAACTAGAAGTAGGCTAAGTCACATACAAACACCGAGGCTGTTCCACCTTACACGAAGCCCTTAAAACTTCAACAGAACTCTTAAGGGCTGGCAAGCTTCAAAGCTGAAGGAACATTTGGATCAAGTGCAATGCAATCTACCTCCAAGACTCTAAAACTTAAGTGTCTAACTTGACCCATCAGAGAAGTAATCATTACAACTGCCCCTGACAATACCACAGTGAAGAAACTCACCACCTCTGGCCGATACCATCACCTGTGGCTATCATTTTTGCCTGTCCGATTCAAAGAAAACCTTAAAAAATCTAGCAATACAGGCGGCAGAATTTGCAGACTTTCTTACACAGCTGTACAAATACAGAACAATACACATCCCAAACCACCCTGCCTTACTATGGAAGGGAAAGAGTGAACAAGCAAACCTGTTGTGATCGGGGCCCACTTGGGTGTACTTATATTCTCCCTGGATCTTTTCTTTTTGGAAATACTGGTTCAGCCGAGCCTTAGCATTTTCCAAGGTCCAGTTTCCATGAAGCCCTGCATTTAAATCCACTTCTTCTGATTCGAGAGTCTGTTGAATCAATGAAAATTACATTTGGCTGCACTACTTTTTAGTTATAAATATTTGAGGTACAGAAACGTAAACATCTTTGTGCCATCCTTTATAATGTAAAAGCTTCTTTTTAAAAAGATACTTTCAATAGCTTCTATTTCTAGTCAAAATTGTGCCAGAACTTTGCATATGATGGCCTATTAGCTAAAAAATACATTACCTATCAGTTAACATGTTATTTAAATTGTTCCTAAGAAAACTTTGACAACTTTTCTGTGCTGGTTTACCACTTTAAATAAATTAAGTAGGTAAAATGAGCTGTTTATTAAGGCATTTTCACAATATGGGCTCATAAAATGAGGTTTACTGAGGTACCTATACTTCCTACAAAGCAGATGAGAACTTTCATTACAACTAAGGAAAAATACTTTCATTTCACAGGCAATTCTAGGGATCAATTTAACAGGGAGCTTAGATTCACGTGTGTGTCACGTGTGATCAAGCCGTCTCAAATAACCACTGTAAAGAGACATCTGATTTCACATTGCGAGTGTGTTGAACCTCGCCGGGAACTAAACCCTAGACCCCACTCCTGGAGATGGAACACAGGATGACGACAGCCTTACCGCTTGCACTTCCTGTTCTTCCTTTTTAATATAATAATCCTTCAAGTTGGCTCCTCGATCCCAGGTGGGCCCAGGAGCACCATAGCCAGAGGCCCCAACTCCAGAATTATTTTCTATTAAGGAAAAAAAATGTTCTCTTGATGAATTAAACTGCAGGAAGATCCTAAATATTTTAAAGAATATTCATAATTCACATCTCGGCACTCCATAATTAGAAATCCTAGGTTTCAATCATTTGGAAATGGGCCTGAAATCTCCATGACTTGCTTGAAAAGTGTTACATTACTGAAGCACGGGCTAAATGCTGATTCCAAGGCAGGTATGCAGTGGAAAGATATCGGTAATGATCGGAAGTGACTGATAACCTAGCGTACATTATCAATGTAGCTTTGTTTTTTAAGTTGTTACATACAAAAAAACTGGTTAAATAATAAAACTGTCTCTTTGCTAAATACGACCCTGGAAGGAAGCTATCTGCTAGTGCTGGTAATGAAAATGAGAAGCTGAAAAGGTATAAGAAAGTGATGGATACTGATGAAAAAGCAGAGTAACTAAAAAGAGTTAATACTGATCATTAACTGAGTTTATTACACGCTTTTTAAAAATTTTTCTCCAGAGCCCTGGCTGGTGTAGCTCAGTGGATTGAGCGTGGGCTGGGAACCAAAGTGTCCCAGGTTCAATTCCCAGCCAGGGTACATTCCTGGGTTGCAGGCCATAACCCCCAGCAACTGCACATTGATGTTTCTCTCTCCCTTCCCTCTCTAAAAATAAATAAATAAAATCCTAAAAAAAATTTTTTTTCTCCTCATAACAATCTTAAGAAGTAAATACCATTACTCTCATTTCATAAATACTAGATATGAGACTTAAGTAATTTGACCGAACACCCTAGTCCATCCACCCAACAGTGAACGTGGCAATACAAGTTTGGGTAGTATACAGAATCCAGCAATGGCCTGGATCCATGGGTAAACAAACAAGTCTATAATATACTGGTATTTGGTAAGAGTTACAAACAAGAAAGGGCAATAAATAAGACCCTTTACTCAAATGTTCTAGTTGGTGCAAAATCTATCCACAGATCAGAAATTAGATACCAATGATAGCAAGGAATGAAGCTGTATCACACCTTGTAAGAGAAAATAAATGAGCCGGCGTTATTTGCAAACTTATGAAGCCGTTGGGATCTCTCTCAACATTAAGAGTTTACTACAGTTACTTCTTTTTATCTAGGTGAGAAAGAGATGATGACCTAGATCGTGTATAACTTACTCTCAGTCATGCGCACACATTCAAGTCCCTTACCTGCCTGGAGAGCCAGGTGTGGAGGAAGAGGTCCTCCCATGGGGGTTGGCAAACCTCCTCCATCAGTATTGGCTGCACTGTCAGGTGTGTCGGTGAGTGGGGGCAGAGGGGGTGCCACCTGCAAATGAAAAAGTCAATGCAGTACCAGCAATTGTTTTCAATGACTGTAAAACTATGATGGTCTCACTTCAAGGAGAAAAGGGGAAGAATAGTAAAAATTACTTGTAATTCTCCATTTGGAAATTTTATATATACAGATAGGGTATATACAAACATAATTTTCCTATGAAAAGTGGGATGAGTAATTTACTTTCTCCACTCACTGTCTTTATAAATACATTCAATATTCAGTAAGTATCTGTTAAGAGCCTTCTACACGGTAGACATTGTTCCAGGGACTGAGGATAAAACTACGCAGAGACGCAAGTTCTGTACTTACAGAGCTATATTCAAAGAGCTATATTCTAACTGTGTACAGCAAGTCTTACAGAGCTACACAGTAAGCACGTACCCAGGACGTCAAGGGTGATACAATACTACAGAGCAACATAAAGCAGAAAAGAGAAACGGGGACTGTGAGAGATCACTATTTAAATAATGTGAAGAGGGAAAGCCATACTCATAGGTAACTTTTGAGAAGATATACGAACCAAGTGAAGAGGCAACCAAAAAAGGATCTGAGAGAAGAGATTTCCAGAGAAGAAACATCAAGTTTCAAGACAAAGGCAAAACATTTAACATAAATTTTCTACTTCTTTAAATACTGATCTACATGAATGTTAAGGCCTTACTACTCCATTCTATGGAGGTGTTCTACAGAAGAGAAGTAGCAATGATTAGAAATGCCTTCTGATGGAAGTGCCAAAGCAGGACTGCACCTGAGCATCAAGGAGTCAAAGCTCACGGCCACAGAAGAAATACACATCATTGACACAGACCATGAAGACACTGCTATTGCTCAAGACTTGGCTCACCTCAGTTCAGTCATCAGTTCAAATGCAGAGCGCAGCCAAGCTATCAAGAGAAGGCTGAGACCCGGGAGGGCAACAGAAGAATGAGGACAGGTCACCAAGAGCAAAGCTGCGTCATTAGAGACCAAGGCTAAGATCACTCACACCCTCGTATTCTCAGTTACTATGTATGGATGTGGGAAGTTGGAGAGTGATGGCGGGGCGGGGGGGGGGGGGGGGGGGGGGCCGGGGACAGGACGGGACGACAATACAATGACGGAAGATGATGATGGACCTGCTTCATTTCAAATATGGTGTTAGAGGGACAGCTCCATGGAAACCCTGGACTGCCAGGAATATGAGCAGGTGGGTCCTGGAGCAATTAAGCCTCAAACATCGCTAGGAGCACAAAGGACAGAACCGCAGCTGTCTTACTCCACGCACGTCATGAGAAGGCAGGGTCTCTGGGGAAGACAGTGACACAGTGACGCTGGGAACGACAGAGGGCAGCAGGAAAGAGGCAGACGAAGTATGAGACAGACTGCCTGTGCACGAGAAGCCACAGGCAGGCATCCACCGGAGCTGGACGGGCCGTTAAGGACAGGACACTGTGGACCTCCCTCACTCACGGGGTCGCCCTGAGCCAGAGCTGACTCGACGCACACCACGTACATAACTCGATCAACACCGTGCTGATGGGTACTCAGCTACTGCCCATCTTAAAGAAATCGTAAAACACTGCCATAATCTCTTCGTACTTAGGTTTATTTCTTTCAGGAAAAATTCAAAAAAGTAAAATTCCTGCATTAAAAGGCATCAACTTTTTACAAATCACCACAGAGCTCTACAAAAAGGTTGCTGAATACCATACTTACCCAGTACTACATATGAGAATCTATTTCCCCACATCCTCTCCAATTCTGAGAATTACAGAATTCACGTCATTTCTTTTACCAGTGTTAGTTTTACCAATATTTTGGGTTTTGTTCTAGCAACCTATTACTTTAATTTACATTTGCCTTGTCTAGCATTCTATCTGGATATTCATGTTAACATTAATTTCAAAGAACTCAACATTCCAGTGATATTCACTCTTTATCCTACAAGTTCCCCTGAAACTTTACTAACACTGCTTACTTTCCAAAAGAGTATTCTGCTTGTCTTCTTTCAGTAGTCAAGTCTCGTTTCTGCCTTTTACATTCTCCCCCAGATGGCCTTTCCTACCCTCAGACTTGTTCCACATTACAATTATTACACATCATCACATATTATATATGATACTATACGCTTATATTATAAATATATATCGATATATAAACGTATATATCATGTACATTTGGAGCTAGTATGTCAACTTAGTTACTGTAATCTTAAAATAATCTTTACTCACATGTGATGGAATTGACTAGTACTTTTTTTCCCAATTCTTTTGGCTATTCTTAAGTAGTTATTTTTCCTAATTAACTTTCCTAATATATCAAATATGTTAAACTTATACAACTTACTCAGGGAGAACTGACTTTCTTATTATGAACTGACATGTTACGAAATAAGGCAAACTCCCACCCAGAAACACGGTATGGGGCTCTACAACTCAAGTCTTCTGTCTGCTGACATTCTCTGCGGACACCTTGACATCTCAACAGCAAACAATCGTGGGAAATAGAATAACCTCCTCCTCCAGGGCGGGCAGATTTGTTTCCCAAGAGATTTGGGGACGAGGGAGAACCCATGTGCCTGTACTGACAACTTCTGCCTCTGATTAACAAGTCTTTTGTCTTTGGCCAGCATCTACAACATTGTGGCAGGCTAAATTATTAGCTTACAAGTATGGCAAAATCCCAGGCTCTTAAGAGTTCTTCACACTATCCTTCAATAAAAATCTGCTGCGTTGTTCTTACAGACCCTACAAACTACATATCCTTAAGTCCTCTTAATTTTTACTCGTACAGTGAGTAGGAAATTTTTCCAATTAAATTATTTATAGTGTTTATACTCTCTTTCTCCTCTATTACACCCCTTTTCTTTCTTTTTCTTCCCTGCGTTACACCAGTGGAGGTGACGACAGACCCTTAGGTCTCCGCTCGACAGAAACCCCCGCGACAGCGCACCTCCAACTGTCTGAGATGACGCAAGCAGCTTTCGGCATTTCCCCCTTTCCATTGGGAACGATATTTTTGTAAAATATCCCCAGAAATGAGTTGCTAGGAATATAAAATAGACATAAAATACAAGCCCAAGTTTCCTATAGTCAACAAAGGCAAACTGCTGCCACGAAGCTCCCCTGCGTCTCTGCACCCTCCTCCTCACGGCTGTCATGCCCTCACGAGCCCGGAGCCGCGCTGCCCCAGGGCTCGGTCCGAGTCCCCAGGGCTCGGTCTGAGTGCGGTGCCACCACCAGTTTCACATGGTACCTTTCGGCATGTCCAGGAAGCATTTTTCTACTCCGTTTCCTAAGTATTCTAGTATGTGCATTTAATTTTATGGAATGCTTTTTTTTAAAGACTTCTATTAAACTGAACACTGGGTATTTTCTCTTATAAACTCATTAACATGACGTAGTAAGAAACACACTAGAGATGGCGTATCAGATATGGTATTGTGCACTGTATCGTTTTTCTAAAATATGAAAAATTCTGCATTCTTAAACCAGGTGGATTTTTTAATAAAGGACTGTGAATCAACAGTATTTACTTAATTTTTAAAAATCTGACCTAGGATGGGCTATTTTTATTTATCTTTTACCAAGAGCACTTTGAAATGTTTTATTTTTTGCTTTTTAATTCAGTAATTTGATTTCATCTTTATTAATTCCTTCCAATTTTAGCTGTTCTATTTTTCTGAGCTAATACTTACTACTTTATTTTAAAACCTATGTACTGTACAATAATAAAAGCATTCAATGTTTCTTTGAATAAATGACTACTTCTCTAACCTCCGGAGTTTTGACAGACGCTATTATCTAAACAGTCTGTAATTATAATTTTAAATTTTCATTTAGAATCAAGTGTTAACATTTCCAGCTGTTTAGTAGGGTTTGGGGGGGTCTGTTTGCTACTTCCTCAGGGTACCGTTTCCGTTTTCCCAACCCATAAAAGGACACAAAGGCCCCTTCCAGGCCCTCTTCACCAAGCTAGCTAGCCATCTCTCTTCCCTTAGGTCTGTCGGGCAGAATTAGCTGTTTTGTTGTTCCCAGGACTGGGAAGATTACTAAAAGCATCCCCCGCCGTGCAGGCGTTTTAAAACTTACACAAACAGACATACCAGACCGGAGCACCCAGACCCTGAACCCAATGACAACAGCAAAACAAACTGAAGCCTGTTCTATCAGCCTGTACCTCCTGATTCATAACCACTTGCCATGACTACCCAGCTACAACCCCTCTTTTTTGATACAATAAAAACTAACAGCCCCTACCCCTCAGGGCTGATACATCTCTCCACATCCTGCCCTTTCCCTCTCTTGGGAAAGTAAAAATAAAACTCTCCTTGCTGTATTTTCTTCTCTTTGGAAATTCTTTCACAGCCTGTGTCACCAGCCGCCATAACAACATATATTATACATGTAGGGGAACTCACTGAGATGCAACATGGCTTCAGCAGCGAAGGCATCTGAGAATGTTAGACAACTCTGCAGCCTCAGGCTTGGCCGACTATGTAGAAAGCACGCGACGCCCAAAGATAAACATCATGCCCACAGGGAGGAGGGTGCGAATGCTCGGAGTACAATAAATGCCGAAATGTCGCCTGTAACTTGGGAATGCAGTGGTCTTTCTCATGGTCCACACGACTACCCACCGGATGGGTCTACCATTAACCCTATAAAAAAAGAGACCCTGTCCTAGGAGGGGTGGGGACTCTTCCTCACCCGCCACAACTGGGAGCAGCGGCTTTCTCCCCATATGTGGTTTCTCCTATGAAGGCTCCCATGAATGTGAATAAGGCCATGAGTGAGTTCTTCCGAATGGATCTTGAATTTAGACCTCTGGGACTTTCCTCCAGCAATGAACATTAGCCTTTCTAATGCTGGGTGCGCTGATACACCATGAACTGATGTTTGTCTTTTCTGCTTTCGTCCCTGATGTTTACTCTGATATTAATATTGCCATTCCTTTTTGTATTTCATTTGCCTGATAAAGCTTTATTCATGTCTTTATTTTCAATCTTTCTGATGGAAACATTTCTGTATTTTACACAGATATGTGCTGGAGCTGCAAGAAGGCCAGTGCAGCTGGAATACCCCGGTGAGGAAGAAAACAGGAAATGCACAGTCAGAGCATTCAATGGAAAAGATCTGAGCCTGTTAGATGTCAATAAGGAAAAGACAATAGGGTCTTGTTTCGGGTATGGCCGAGCAAGCTCCTACACAAGACGGTAGTAGATTGCAGATCCTGGTAATCCTGCAGATTAACAGGAACTCAATGGAAAAAACTACCAAGGACCTCCGCAGCTATATGCAGGCACTAAAAAGGGAATAAAAGCTACCAGACTCCAGAGGAGGCTTCAAATGAGAGAAACCAAGAAAAAAGTGTAGCAAAAGTATAACACCTGTTTATTATGGCTTTTAGTGTGAGGGAAGACCATGGGAAGCAGCTACAACTCCAACAGAACACCCAGTCTCTCCGGCCCGAAGTATCAGATGGTTAAGAGTTCAGGGAAACTAGGGCTGCTAGTAAGTGAGGAGGAAAGCGTGGAAGTGAAGAGGTTCTGTGTACGAACCCTGCCCAAAGCACTCGCTCACTCTCCAACTACACATACACAGGACAGGCCCCAAGCTGCCCGGCGAAGGATCGGAACGCCGAGGACTGGAGCTGTCACTCAACAGCGGTGTTTGCAGGCTGAGTCCAACCAACTTCACTGCTTGACAACACAACAAAAGCAGCACTCTGGAGGAACATTATTTAGAGTCTCCACAACATATTATTCACAATGCTCAGAATATAATACGGTGTTACTTGACATAAGAGAAAAAAGTGCAATGAACAAAGCCAAACCTGAGATGATTCAGATGTCAGAATTAGTAGCCAAGGATTTAAAGGCAGCTATCATCACTGTGCTCAATAACACAAAGGAAATGCACTCATATTACGAACATATGCTTACAATGAATGAAAAAGGTAAGAATTGTTATGGGGGGGGGAGGGGGCGCAAGAAAGCTAAAAATTCTAGAAATGAAAAAGTATCTGAAAGAAAATTCCCTGGACAGACTTAACAGCAAATTGGAGGTGGCAAAAGAAAATAATCAGTGGATCATTTTGAAAGATAATCATTTGAAATCATCCAATCTGAGAAACAGAGGAAGTGGGGGGGGGGGGGGGAGACGACGACAACGACAGCCTTCGGGACCCTTGGGTTAAACATACATATGAACACAGAAGCCCCAGGAAAGAGAAAAAATGAGGCAGAAGAAATGATAGCCAGCTGCCTAGCTGTGGTGCAAGACACAAATGTATAGATTCATGAATCTCAGCAAGCCCCACAGTTTGACCAGGATGTGATTAAAAAACTGTATCTAGTCACAGTATAGTCAAACCATGGAAACCAAGAAAAAAATGAAAGCGACCAAAGAAAACAACACATTACATAGAGAGGGAAGTAATCGGACTATAGCTGACTTCCCATCAGAAAACAGTGGAGGTAAAAAGACAATGAAAAATTATCTTTCAAGGGCTGAAAGATGAAAACAGGCACCCCAAAATCCTACTACAGTGAATATATTATTCAAAAAAGAAGGGATAATAAAAATGTTTTCATATAAAAGAAAATTTCAGAGAATCTGCCACTGGCCTATACTGCTAAGATGAAGGAGAGCAAGAGGGTAAGAAATACAGAACAAGTCATAACATGTGGAGCAACGGCCAATATTTTCAGGTGTTTGAAAGAGGTGCAACACTCTTTTCAGGGCCAGGAGCAATGTCAGGATCACTTTGTCCAGTCCCTTCATTTTACAGATGGGCAAACCAATGTAATTAAGAATCCTCTAAGTATCTAGTGGTATGATATACTAGAAAGTCTCTTAACTTGAGTCAAAGGCAATGGAAGTAAACAGAGTATGTATTTTTATAAGCCAGAATATAAAAAAATCAGTGAAAATAAATTGCTAAAATTTTGTAGAGGTTTTATAAATGGAATCCTTCATTTAAGTTACCTAAGGGATCCACTTAAATTGTAATGTGAACCTTTTTTAATGTCAACCATTCTTCTGTTTTTATAAAAATACAGATTTTCTTTTTAATTAAATGAGAAATAAAGTTTATTTCTTAAAAACAGTACTAGAAAGGATCTTTGTTGCATATTCACACATATGATTAAAATAACTGTGGTACCCAAAACACTGGAGTGATATTTCAATGCATAAAATACTATTTTCTCTCTGCTATATAAGAAAGTGTTAATGGGACCCAATATTGTGTCTTAAAATGTTACCAACTTTTATATTGTTTAACATGTCATCTTTGGAAGTACGCAGAACACAACAGGCTCTGAAAAGTCAGTTAACGAATGAGTGAAATACATAAATCCGTAAGACATACAGAGTAAACGAGTTTCCTGAGCCCACGAGTCAGGTGCATAATAAGAACGAAATCCAATCCCTGGGAACTCATCTGTGTTCTGAGGAAACCCAACGCCAAGGTATACACCAAGGAACACATTCATATATTTGAAAACAACACTGAAAAATTGTCAAAGTCTCCATATATACTGGGTTAGCATAACCTCAGAACTCACTTCCTCAAGTATTTGGCTATAAGTACTTACCCCCACAGCTGGGACTTCTTCGCTCTTCACTTCATTTATTCGAACCAAATAGTTAACAAAGTCTCTGGCAGCGTTGCTCTGGGCATCTTTTTTATTGGTGGAATTGCCCATGCCAATGTAATTGTATCCTTCCACCCGAACCTTCAACAGTCAAGAAAACAATTTAAGAGACGGGCCTGGGTAATTCTGGGACTTAAAAAAAAAATCATAATTCAACGATGCATTACTCCATAAACACTGTGAAAATAACACACCCAAGAGAATTCAAGGACTGTCTGCCTTATGAAAAGGCTGCAATCATTTTGTCTAGTAATAAGCTAATCCAAAACAAGAACATGAACTTATGTGGCTCAGATATCCTCTACTCATGTAACATAAGGGTCCACATTATTTTATAAGACCCAAGAACAAGCTCCCTATTTATATTTATTTTAAACACTTAGACCTCAAGCAATCGAGAATCACTGTACTTTCTATAGGAGTTAGCAAAACTGCAAACAGTGATCTAACTTTTCTATTCTTTCTGCTAGTCCGTGAAAGCTGAAGATGCATGTTCGAAGTAGAAGAATTTACCTATCGAATTGTTTTCAAAGTAATGCTTACTTGAAAATGATTTATAAAGCTATGAAACTGCAAACAAGTCATAATAAAGAACATTATCTAACATGCAACACACAAACATTTCCAAATAGCAAATAATGTTCTTTTAACACCAAAATAAACCTCAAAGATCATATCGTGTAGACTGTGTTCTTCAGTACCTCACACATGAACTTCTGCCTGTTTTTGTTCCCCACTGCTCTAATTTCGTAGGTTGGGGTCATCTTCCTTTTGCCACACCAGGCATACAGAAAATTTTTAACGTCCCCCATGATTCAGGCGTCTTCTTCAGACCTTAAAAAAAAAAAAAAAAAAAGGTTAAAAACTTCATTATTTATAAGAGCAAACACTGGAAATGACCAAGCAAACACTGGAAATGTCAAAACTGGAATTTACTGAAAATCTAGGTTAAATACAGGATATTTTATCACATTGCAATTAAAATTGCTTATAAAGAAATTTTAATGACATAATCAGAGTCTATGACATAAATAAAAGAGGGATACAAAAATGTATAATTTGGCCTATATAAAATAAAAAAGTCTACATGCATAAATCAAGACTGGAAAAGAAATATCCCCCACAACTGTTATCTTTGGGTGACAAGGGACTTTTATTGTTTCCTTAAAAGAGGCTATGCACTGACCTATTTTTGTACAATGGGCATCTCATGTATTTTAACTCATTCAATCCTCACAACAATGGTAGATAACATTATACGGTAGGCATCATCACCATCTTTTCACAGTGGAAGAAACTAGGACATATAAAGCTTAAGTAACTTTCCCCAGTCACCTGCCGTGGGGCTTATATTCAAACTCAAACTACTTACTATACTAAGAAATGGTCATCCGTCATTTTGGGTATGTATCCAGAGGTTTATTCTCATTCTTATTATGTCTCCGGCAGACCCTTCTCAGAGTTGCGGGCTGTACACTGTAAGCCCAAATACATTAAATATGCAGAACCTGAACTAAAAACAGTCATCTGTCACCTGAGATCGCTCCTCTAGGCCTTGCTATTTATCAGCCTGAGGACACTCGTCTCCTCGAAGTAGAACATACCACACATACTTGCCACTCCCCCTTTACTCCCCGGGTCATAGGACACCAAGAGACTCACAAGCCTAAGACATGGGTCTAAACTGTAAACAAGGTATCTGAGGCCAAATTTAGAACCCCCTAATGCTATGAGTTTAGTTTGCTGTGAGAAGAAACCCCATAACTAACATCAAATCTTTGTCTTCTGTTAATGTTTAGGTGCCTTTTGTTAACACCTAAATCTAATGTCATCAAACTGGGCCCTGTTTGTATAAACCTGTTCATTCTGTACCCACAGACAATCCCAAGGACATCCTGTTAATGGAAAAGCTGCGGATGTCTATTTATTCCACCTCTGAATAATTAACTTAAAAACAAGCCTTCAGGGTGAATGAGTAACATAAAATAGGTAGAACTACACCATCAATTTTCTCCCTCCCTACATATGCAGTCTCATCTAACTCCATAATATTCAAGATTAATGATGCCCAAAAATATATTCAAAATTTAGTCCTTTCTAAACTTCAAAATCTTTAAGCTACAAAATCAAAAAAGTTCATCAAACTACAGCACTCAAGTACTCATTTGAATGCTAACATGACAGCTCAAACAGAATTTTAAATTTCCTTTCCAGATTTGTTCCCCCTCCCCACCCCTAATTCCAGAGTTCCCATTTCCCTACACGGCACCATCATGCACCAAGTTACTCATATGATCGACTAAGTGGGAGTCACTGACTCCCTCGAGATCTTCCACAGCTACCCTTGCAGAGCCTTTACTCCATGGCAGACCGCATCCTTGGAAGACCACCTACATGAATTATTGTTCTTAACCCTTAAACCACTATATTGAAGATCATCACTCCCTTTTCACTGGCCAATAAACTGAGACAATAACTTACCCTGGAAGACAGAGGCCCTAAGTGGGAAAGGCAGATAGTCTGACTCTTAATCTACTAAACAGTTCTGCCTCCCAAACGTTATCTCTGTTGGATGAAAAAGTGGCCACGCACTAAACCCGACAAGCTCAGGGGAGGCCAGCAAGGCAGACCCCACAGACTCAGAGAGGAAGTAACCTCGCACGATGATCTGAATGTAAAAATTCTTAACGCAGTCATGCAGGTAGTCAGGTCCTAGGCCTGTGGCTTCCTTGACAAAAGTCATCTTTACCTTAAATGAGCCTGTCGAATGCCTTTTTGCATCTAGATGACATACCTTTGGAATGCCAGAGTAATCTTTTCCTGACCCCTCAGGGCCCAACCCACTGCAGAACCCCCCATCCCCACACGCCGTAAATGTTAAGGATCAACTACCCTGTACCCACCCATGTACACGAAATCTGTGCTTCCCTGTTTTACTTTTTATCCAAGCCCAGAGATTTCTCCACTTCGCTTTCTCCCGCCCCCTTCATCTACCAGCAGTGGATCTCATGCAACACCCCCTCCTCTGACTCTAAAGCATAAAATAAGCTGTAAAGCTGCCACTCTCCAGAGTATTTTCTCAGTCCGTTGAGATTTTGCTTCCTGGCCGTTGTCACCAGTTTGGCTCAAATAATCTCATAAAGATTCTTTACAGGTCTGCACATTTCTGTCCGTCTCCTCTCCCACCACTACTGCACACCTGCCAGACTGCAATGTCGTCCTGAACAATTCCGTTTCCACTCGGGCCGCCCCGAAATCCATTCTCTTAAATCCTTCTCACCACACTGCAGTCACATGGCCTTTCCGATCTCTGCCCTTAAACGCCAACTACTCCCTGCTACCTCTTGCTTTTCCTCGGTCTTCAGAGTAATGAGCCACTCTGTCAGCTCCAAAAGGCCTTCCCTGCCCGCCTTATGTAGCTCTCCCTTCACACTCTCCAATTTCTCATTTTTATCGAAATCAGCAGCCGTTTGTTTTCCTACTGCCCCCGACCGCCACCTCGGTGAGTGAGGGGCAGGCCTGCGCCTAACTTGTTTACAGCCCCATTCACACTGCCTGCAGTTCTGCGCCCAGGATTTGCGGCACCAACGAAAGAGAGACCCTAGGCAAGTGTGGCGTCTGGCTGGATCCCCTTTCGCCGAGCGGGACAACGCCCCGCCGGGCAGGCCGGAGGACGAAGTGGGGTTTGGCTGCTTTGGAAACAGGACTGGGAACTGCGGGACGAAAGGATGGGGGCCCCACGGGCCCGGGACTGCACAGGCGTGGCGAGCATCCCGCAGCCCGCAATCCCAGCAACCGGCGCCGCGGCGCGTCCCATCCCCCACCCGCCCCGGCCGCCCGCGCTTCGCAACAAAGGCCGGCTGCAGAGCGGCGGGGCCGCACGCCGCCGCAACGGGTGGCGAGGACGTCTTTCCCCTACCGGCTTCCGCTGCCTGGTTCCCGGGAGCACAGCCCTCTTAGGACCGTGCGCGGTTCCTCCCTTTCTCCGAGACAAACGGCACCCGCACCACAACCTGCATGGAGGGGACAGAGAAATGGCTCCTGCGGCGGCGGCAGGGGGGCGGGGTCGGTGAGCGTACGCCTGCGCAGAAAGTGAGTTTGGGTCCGAGGGCGCCCAGAGGGAGGGGCGGGGCCGGAGCTTCCCGTCGTCATGGAGATCCGCCGCGCATGGCGGGCCCAAGCTCACCAGTGCCTTACAGTACTGGGAGAGGTGGGGTCCTGTACCATTTTGATGCAGCGAGATGTTGTCGTAGGGACCTCTGGTAGATGAGGTGGCCTTCCAAGACAGAACTGGAAGTCTTAGGTGCTAACTCTGTAGGCTTGTTTTGATCAAATGAGATGGCCTATGAAAGGCGCTTAGCCCAGTTTTTGGCAGGTAATAGGGGTTCAGTAAGTGTTATTAATTGTAGAGATTCAGACACTGTAAAAAGAATAAGCTCAGTGAAGGCAATAACCCGGCCTGGCTAGCTCAGGCAACTCACCGCAGTGCCTGACACATTGCTAAGAGCCCAGCAAAAACTAGATTAGTGAATGCATATATCCTGTAAGATTGTTTTGGTTTACACTGGAGATCCTTTTGTCTTCAGACTCTGTGGAATATTTTGTATTCTGAACTACTGTAGTAGTCACTGTTAAATTTTTAACTCTAGTTTTTCCCATGAAGGCAGAAATACAAAATATATCAAGTTGGGGTTGTTCCAGAGAATCCAGACTAATCCATTTATCTGGGCCCATCATACCTATATATCCTTATTTTTCACCTCTTTGATTACATTTTTCTTAACTCTTCTAACTCTTAGTGATCATTCCCTTTAAAACTCGGTTGCTCTTACAATTGGAATAGTAGTTTAGCATGTATTCATTCTTTTATTTTCTCCATGTATTTGCTCTCTTCAATTAAGAGTAGCATCATTAAAGGCAAGATATTAATTTTTGTTTCTTTGAACCTTTCAGGGTGTTTACACCTTCAAGTGCCTGATATTTACAATAAGAGAAACCCAACTAGCATAAATGGATTGCAAGTATTTTGATAGATAATGAACACAGCAACATATTAAGTATAAACAAAATTTTCAGAGGCGGAGCTTGAGCTTCCAAGGATTATGGAGAATTTTATTATTGAGTTGGTTCTTAATTTAGCCCTTGCACCTGAGACCTGCAATCTCCAGGGGATTGGGTGTCAGTGACTGGCATTATTTTAGCACCTTCTAGGATATTCCTTAACATTTGCAGATGAAGCTTCAAGACATGCTCCCTTTTCCATCTATACCTCTTTGACCTACTGTTCCTTTGAAATCACTTAGCAAAAGGCTCTCTGATTGTGTTATTCACTATCTCGAATAGTCACACACGAGCCATTCACGAGCATGTGAATATTTTTCATTCCCTATCCTCTACTGGTAGAGAATGGGACAAAAATTCCCAACCTGAGAAAAAACTATGAGGGTGGCACTATAGTCTGGCTCTGGTAATAATAAATGCAGATTTTTGTTTCAGGTCTTGCCTTAGGTTTACTATCATTTTCAACTTTATTTTGCCAGCTATTAGTTAAAATATTTAGCATTGATGTAATGTTTCTCTCTGTTGTGTAAGGAACATATATAGAATTGCGTGGATAACTACAAGAACTAATAAGAGCCAACACTTTACTATGCTTATGATGTGCCAGGTGTTGTTTTAAGATGCTGTTTTTATATGTATTACATCATGTAATCCTCACAATAATCCCAGAAGGCAGACATTATAATTTTCAAGTTATAGATGAGATAATAACTGAAGGACTAAAAAGTTAAGTAATGTGTAGGTCACGTAGCTAGTAAGGAAGTGATGGAGCTGAGACTTGAACCCACATGGCCTGGACCTGAGGTCATACGAATAACCACCAACAGGACAGCCTTGGCTCCCACACAACCTTGTTACACTGTTTGCCGTTTCACACTGAACTGAACTCAACTCTCCACTACATCAGTAGGTCCCTAGTCATTGAATCTTAGGGATAACATGGGAGTGCTAAGAGGTTGTTGACGGGAGAGACCCGGCTCTTCCTGCTGATGCATGTAAAGAATTACATATCAGCAAATCTAGTAGCATGTAGTCAGTTTATTAGTGGCCTGTTCCAATGGAAGAGAACAGGACTGGTAGGGTAGGGGGTGAAAGGCAAAGTTTCAAGGCAAAGCAGGGCGACAAAAGCAAGAGCGGCTGAAGACCAGGGTGGAGAGCCCCTGGGCAGCCTGAGGCCCGGGGGCCAGAGGCCCAATGGCCGACAGCCAAGAGCACCCCGAGCCCCTAAGAGAGAGCCTAACTTGTTTTGAGGATTTACCCTTTGTTCTGAGGACTTATTTAGTTGGTGGGGTAGGAGGAAAAAAGTTACATACTGATGAACGGGTGAATGCGGTGCCAGCTTTCCTGGGGAAATGTGACTACCCAAACTTAGGTATGTGTGGGGGTCTGTTAGCCTGAATCCTTATCTTGCTCCAGACCCCATTTGTTCATCTTGTTGTAAAACAAATTCATGACAGGAGGCAGTTAATTACAATTGGGGGACTTTCCAAAGTTATTTATGGGCTCTTTCTGGGAGCATCAGGGACTCCCTTGTAAAACAGATAGTGACCAGAGTTAGGCAATTAACCAAAGCTATTTTATGGGCTCCTTATTTGGGCACTGGGGACCCTCTCCCTCATTCAGGTCTTGGGATGAAAGCAGTTTCAAGGCTTTCTTTCCCAGATGGTGGAAATGCTACATAGAATTTCAAGGACTTCCCTTCTTTCTTGTTAATATAGTGTTTCTTGAGATGTTGGAACACCTGACAATATTATCAGACCAGGCTCAGTACTGCTGAGTTAGCATGTGAGACCTGTCTCCTTCCTCCTCCCTGCCTCGGTTTAGTATTTATTCTACCTAATTGGTAAAAGGCGTTTCCTGGCAACCAGGGTGCTAAATGCTGGCCAGCAACAGTATTGCAGTCTCAGAGTTCTACCTATGCTGTCTCCTGCCTCCAGGTGTTATTAAAAGTGGACATATGGCCCTGGCTGCTGTGGCTTAGTGGACTGAGTACCACCCTGTGAACCAAAGGATCACCAGTTCAGTTCCCAGTTGGGCCACAGCCTGGGTTGCTGGCCAGATCCCTGGTGGGGGGTGTATGAGAGGCAGACACACACTGATGTTTCTTTCCCTCTCTTTCTCCCTCCCTTCCCCTCTCTCTAAAAATAAACAAAGACAATCTTTTTAAAAAGTGGACATGTGAATTTAAGATTTTTGGTGTGAAATAGTCTGTCGTTACCATGTTAAGATTCATGTTCTGGTTCTGCCAGAACTGATGCGGACTCCAGCCAGCAGCGTCCGCAGTGCCGTGGATGCAACAAACAAAATCACATGGACTGCAGAAGTCCTGTGGAAAAAAGGGACAGCGTGGCCACTTTCTGAGTGAGAGAGCACCCCAATCCTTGCCTGGACAGGCTTTTATTGCTTTCTGGGAACATCAAGGAAGGTCCTCATTCATTATGCTCCAGGCAGTAACGATCTAACAATAGATAACATTCAAAGAACTATGAGGCTTATTCTAAGTCAGGGTCAGTTAGCTAAAGGGCCATAAAACTTTGGGAAACAAACTTATTTTATGCCTGGACCCTTATCAGAAAATTGAGGGCATTCTTAGCAAAGCAGGTTTCACAGGATTTTATGCATCCTTTCCTAGGCCTGATCGCCTGGGGAACTGCCTGTTCCTGCCCAGGGCTGCACCGCCCTCTGGCATTGTTTCAGGCTGGAGTCAGGCAGGGGAAGTAAGCAGCCAAGAGATTAGGAGGCTTCTCGCAGACAGAATGAGGACTCAGGCTATGTCAAAGCCGAGGGGCGAGAGTCCATCACCCCCTTTTTCTATAGCCCCCCAAGTCCTTCCCTGAGGCCACCTTCATGACCATGCCTGTCTTAGGTTGTCCCTCCCTTGAGGAATCTTACCTGTCATTGGCTACCCAGTCATCTGCACTGGGAGCCAGGCAGGGTGAAGTAAAAGGGGGCAGAGGCAATGCCCCTGCCAGGGAGATAAGCTTTGTCTCCTTAATGGCTTAGGGTCCCAAGGTCTCTTTACTCAGCCTTAGCCATGGTGGGGGTTACAGCTTCTGATACCAGGTAGGGCAGTTCCCGACACAGAACCATGTGTGACCTTGACTAAGATATTTCATTCTCTTTGCCATAGTTACTTCATTTTGAAAATGGGAAGATGCTATATTGTATCACTTCTAAAACACATGTTTGAAAAAACATGTAGCCCTGGCTGGCGTAGCTCATTGGATTGAGCGCAGGCTGTGAACCAAAGTGTCGCAGATTGGATTCCCAGTCAGGGTACGTGCCTGGGTTTCAGGCCATGACCCCCAGCAACCGCACATTGATGTTTCTCTCTCTCTTTCTCCCTCCCTTCCCTCTCTAAAAAATAAATAAATAAAATCTTTAAAAAAATGAAAAAACACTTTGAATCCACTGGAATGAGAAGACATGTCATCCTTTATCAGTATTTTTTACTTTCTCATAAGTATATATAAAATAATGTCTTACAATAAACAGCGTATGAGATTTGGTGAAATATTACCTATATCATAAAGCAATTATACAGAATAAATATGTAAATTTCAGTTCCTGGCATTAACCGTATTAAAAACTTTTTTTCCTAATTAACCCCAGCATCTGAAGATTACCTTGTCACATTGCACCCATGTGATTGAGAGGCTGAGGCCCCATCAGGAGCAAGAATGGCAACAGGTACACAGATAAGGGGGCCAGCGATCCGTGTGTCCTGGTGCACAAAGTGATGTGCTGCCCTTTAGGGACAAAATGTACCAACACAGAACACCCCAGGAAGGGGGCATGCTTCACCCATTAGACATGATTTTGTTAACAAAATAACACACAAAACACAGAGCTGATCAGAGGCAGAGTTTGGATTATTCCTTTAAGATTTAGTTTTCAATGTGTGTTACTACAGGAAGGCAGGGCTCAAAAGCCAGGGAGGTTCTGACCTACCGTGAAGGTCAAACCTAATGCTCCAGGCCCAGAGAAAGAAGCCGTTGAGCAGAACTGTGGGTGCGCACTAACCCAGCAAAAATACAGCTGGAGAAAATAAGGATGGACCTGAAAGGTGCTAGACACAGAAGTGTAACTCATTAAAACAAGAGAAAAGTTAAATCACGTTTTAAGTGGAATTAAGAGTGGCACTGTTGCCCTGGCTGGCGTAGCTCAGTGGATTGAGCGCAGGCTGCGAACCAAAGTGTCACGGGTTCGATTCCCAGTCAGGGCACATGCCTCGGTTGTAGGCCATGACCCCCAGCAACTGCACATTGATGTTTCTCTCTCTCTCTCTTTCTCCCTCCCTTCCCTCTCTAAAAATCAATAAATAAAAATCTTAAAAAAAGAAGAGTGGCACTGTTAATCCTAAATCCTATTTAGGATTGATGACCTTCGAGCAATGAATGTCAAGATGCGGTGTATAATGGGGCCAGCAGAAATGGCTGTTTACATCTTGAGGATGAATAAGGCATATCTGATGCCTTTAAAATTATTGGTATTCATTGATGCCAATTTCTTTTAGAATTCTTTTTTTATGGCTTGCTGTGCGTATGTTATTTTGCATATGCTATTAGAGGTTTGGCAGTGATGTAAGGTTTTTCTCGGTTGTATAAAGAACACATCCTGAATTGCTTGGAGAGCTACAAAAACTAGTAAGAAGTAACACTTCCCGGGCCTAGGATATGCCAGGCATTATTCTGTTCATTTTTTTAAAAATGAGTGAGCAGACATTGAAGGTCATTTACAAGTATTATTTTTCTATATCCATTGTACTAGTTTCTATTGAAACATTTATACAAGCCCTATGGCTACCTGCACAGAAATTTACTCAAATTCACTGGACTTTGCAACGTGCTCTGTTCTACTTTTACAATTATATTTGTTTTCTCTGCCTTTATTCGATAGAAATTAGTTTAATATTAGTTTGGTTGGCTTCTCACTTATGTGGTCATTGAAACACCATATTCACATGGGCTGTTACGGTTGCCATATCAACGTGTGGGGCTCTATTTCCCCTGCATTTGCATATTTGAGCATTCTGTGTCCTGTTTTGTATCATTAGCCTTCACTGACTCTAATACATTTCTATAAGGTTACGGAATGTTACTTTTTTCAGTGTTAATTAGTTTCCTATAGCCAGTATTTGTAATTTCCTGTTAGATATTAGTACAGAATGTACTGTATTTGCATGGACAAAACAGAATGGTTTTCCTCAGCAAACCATTTCAGAACTTTCAAAAAAGGTAAATGGGGTATACTAACCTATTCAGGGACAATGACTCTCAGATGGAGACACAGAGCAAAACATAAGCTCGCTGTATTTAAAAGAGGTATTTAAGTGAAAAATTCCAAATGCTTGAAAAAAAGATGAAGATGCCCTAAATAAACCTATCTCTAAAAAGTACCAAAAAATAAAAAAATTGCAGTGCTACCAAGAAAGAAAATGCCTTAAAAGTAAACAAAAAAGAAGTGAAGAAATGAATCCAGAGAGGCAAGAGGACCCTGATTTAAGCACTTACCTTAAGAGAGTCTCTGCTTCCACTTACTGAAAGCTGCAGGGGGCCGGGAGAGAGGAAACAGAGCTAGGGGGTGCCCAGAGTGAGGAGGCTGCGGAGACCCCCATGCATGCCTTACGGCTCCAGTGAAAAGGGAACAATAGCAACAATAAAACAAAAGCAAATTCAAAGCAAACATAACCACAGGAAAACAAACTCACAAGAGGAGCACAGGAAGGAAACGTGTCTGTTACAAACTCGGTGCTGGGTAGAGGGAAAGAAGACTTTAGTGTTGTGTTGAATAAAATATTTCCCGTGTCATTAGTTTTGACACTGGAAACTAAGTTCAAAGATAACCGCAAGTTTATAATATCCCAAAATTTTACTTTTGATTAGAGGCATGACTGGTAACTTACTGCTGTATAACACTCATTCATTTCTGGGGAGTTGGATGATAAGCTGGAGTGCTAAACTCAGCTCTGCTCATTTTGATAGGGGGCTTAAGACTTGGGAAATTTTAGCTAAAGGTAAATAGCCATAAATCTAGCAGGTAATGTGTATGTTAAGCTTTCGTTTCAGAAACTACAGATAAGGCCCATCCTGGTGCCTGGGAAAAGCAGCCGACCTCCTGGGGCATTAGCTAGAGATTACCGCTTGGAGACACCTTTACCAAGAAGAAGCAGGTGACCACCCCTCCCCCTTGGAGACAGCTAACGACCCAGGACAGGAATGTTGCAACTGCTGAATCTCAAAGCCCTCACCACACATTGTTTGCCCTTCCCCACCCCCCTCATAAAAAGATCTGGCCAGGAAAGAAGGGGGAAGATGGTTTTTTAGGGTATGAACTCGCCATCTTCTCAGATCTCCGGCCATCTGAGTAAAGCGCCCATAAAAGATTCAATCGCTGTCACTACTTATTGGATTTGGTAGTGATAGGCAGCCCCAATGCTGGTGTCTTTTCTGGTTACAGTTTCATCACTTTTGTCATTGTAATCATTGTATTGCTCTTTGTGTTCAAAGGATCTCACTAACCCTCTTAAAAATTCTCCAAGAACTGATTTCAGAAAATTAATATATAATTAATGCATAATATAAAATTGATAAATCTCCTATCGCTGAAGAAGAGTGACTCCCTGCAAGTGTGCCTGGGAAGTAACAGGAGCCCCTGGGCCCACTGCAGAAGGGACAATGGCCTTCACTTCCAATAATTCAGGGTGACGTGGGGGGTGACACTTCCTTATCAGTGAGGGGAGGGGAAGTTTGTGGTGCCCGAGCAGAACTCCTTGGTTCTTTGAAACTTTGAGCTTTTGGGAGTTCTCATACAGCAACAAGCGGAGACGTGAATCTTTTTGGAAGGCCTCTCCTTTGTTATGTGAAAACCACTCTCATGGGCCCCTTAGGTAGAGGAACTGAAGCAAGTCCTCACCTAACCCAGGGTTTGGGGGGAGACCTGTGACATCACAGGTTTTAATCTGAAAGCAGGTGTTCTACAGTTAGACTGAGCAGCCCAGTAAGCTGGTGTGTTAACACAATAGTTGTGTGTCGTTAAGTCATGTTGTCATTTGGCATTAAAGTTAGCACGCCTGAGGAGATGCCACAGCTCAGAGTTTTCCTAGGTTCCAAATGAATATTCATTAAAATGAAAGTACATTCCAGTGGTTTAAAATGAGAAAACTTTAAAATAGGGTGAACAACCAGAAATCAACAGAATGGGAGCTACCAAAGGCAAATGGAATTAACCACAATTTTCCTCTGGATTCCCTTTCATCCACGTGGGTGGACATTTCTCCTTACAAAGTTTGCGTAACGTTGAATGACTGAGGGCCCACATCTCCGTTTACAGTTTTCACCCCTTCAGGAAACAAAGCTTTTTAAAGATCACAGTAGGTGCTTCAATACTTGTTGACTGATGTGCGATCTCATTTGGCAGGAAAGACTTTAGTTCAAACTCATCTATAAAGTCCTTGAGAAATGGATGCACTCTTCAAGGTGGATTACATCGCAGTGTACACACCCCGACTGGATAGGCAGGCATTAGCTGGCTTCCAAGTTTGCATTCTTTAAACCAGGAAAACAGAGAAAATCCAGACTCTTCAGTTTAGCTTCTGCCTTCTCTATAAACTCCCTGGAGGCTCTCTGCAGCGGAAGCCGGGGTGGGCCCATGGGAATCCCGGACACCAGTGTCATGACGGCTTTGGTCTGCGGCACTCCAAAACCTGTACAGAAAAAAGTGAGGACAATGTGACTGGGACTGTCCACTCCACCACGCACATCCCAAAGAAGAGATCACATTCATACAGTGACTATTACGACAGCATAAGGTGGACTGAAAAGTGGGAATATATCTAGTCCATGTGGCAGACTTAGAAGACATAGGGAATCCTTCCTCCTGCTTCAAATACATAGAAATGCTGGGAGAAATGTTTTTAGCGAATTGACAAGCTGCACAGCAAAACAAAGTAAGCCTCAAAGTCAACTGCAAAAGCAAGAAGGAGGGACGGAAGTTATCAGGGATAAAGAGGTCAGAGCAGTGAGGAGCTGAAGCCAAAAGATCCATGAAAATAGTCTGATCCAGGGGTACACTGCTGTGGATCAAACGATACAGGGCTTCATCACTAGAACAGAATTTCGTTCAAGCGTACCTACGAAGTCCCTGAGGAACGCGCTATTTAAGGTAGTTTATGAGTCAAAGCGGCTGTTCTAGGGCCTGTGTCCTAAAGCTGGGGCAGGAATGCAAAGCAAGCCTGGGGGCTGTGCATAGCAAGGAGCTGGACTCAGACTCCTTGTGTCAAACTGGTAGCCAGCCTTCCATGAAAAGCAAGAAAATAAAATCTGGCCCACTGGCTTAAGAATAGGGGCATATAGCCCTCGACCTGTGCCAGGGCTGTGGAAGATAAAAGATCATGTGAAAGAAATCCCAAGCCTGTGCCATGTATGAATGACAGATCCGTATTTGCATGATGCACTTGGCGTAAGAACGAGACTAAGGAAAGAATGAAATAGAAACTGAGGGACGAGGCCCTGGCTAGCGTAGCTCAGTGGGTTGAGCGTGAGCTGGGAACCAAAGTGTCCCAGGTTCGATTCCCAGCCAGGGTACATGCCTGGGTTGCAGGCCATAACCCCCAGCAACCGCACATTGATGTTTCTCTCTCTCTCTCTCTCTCTCTCTCTCCCCCCTCCCTCCCTTCCCTCTCTAAAAAAAAATAAATAAAGTCTTAAAAAAGTTATTTATTAAAAAAACACAAAAACTCAACCTAGCCTTTAAGAAAAAAAAGAAAAGAAACTGAGGGACAGATACATGGAACAAACTGACAGGGACTGGATGAAAGAAGGTGAAAGGATTAGCTCAAGAACGTATATGCATAGCCCACAGAGACATGCAACAGTGTGGTGATGGCCAGAGGGGAGAGGGTGTGACGGAGGGGGAGAGGTGGGCATTTGTGGGCAAAGGGAAGGTGAATGGGGCATCTGTAATGGTGTAAACAACAAAAAGTGAAGGAAGGAAGGAAAGGAGGGTGGGAGAAGGAAGGAGGGAGGAAGGGAGGGAGAAAATAACATAGATTGGTTAGAACTGGTGACACCACGTGCCCCAGGGCAGTCAAACACAAAACCACTGGACAGGACCCCTCACAACCTGGAGGGCAATGGGCTCCCCAAGAAACAACAGTCTCTGAAGATGAGTTCAGAGTTAAAAGTTACAGAGCACAGAAGGAAAAAGAAGCTGTACAAAAGTCAGCAAACGCACAACTAGCAAATTGCACAGCCTGCGAACTGAGGATACAGAATTCTGCAAGAGACTTCACAGAGCTAAAAGAAATAGAATCCATAGGCTAAGAGAAGGGCATATAAGGAAAGAACAGGAAGACTTGGGGGAAAAAAACAGCCAGCGAGAAATACTGGAAATAAAAAATAATCGGTGAAAGTAAACATAGCTTAAGATAGAATCCGTGATTTTGAAGGTAGATCTCAAAAAATAATCCAGAATAGAGAAAAAGATACATGTTTTCTTAACTGTCTATTGCTTTTGGATCCATGGTATAAGAAGTAACTTTCTTTTGCTAAGATAACTTAGTTACAGTAACAATTTAGCACTGGGAAGGAAAATACTAGAATGACTAAATATAGAGAATATGGTTTGATGAGAGCAAAATGGCCCTCCCAGGCTCACTGTGAGTGGTGGGATAGGGAGCTGCCTTCATGCTAGGGCTGCGGGTCTCTCGAGGTAAGTTTCTCTTTGACTAAACCACGACAGCTCCAAGTCCCAAGAAAGTCTGAAATGAGCTTTTTAAGATATGTTCTTCTACAGCATGAAAACTATCTTCAAGATTCCTCTTTTAAAATGCAAATATTTCAGAAAAAGTTAATCATTTCAGCTAATGCCTTAGAGCTATATTTTGTAGATCATTGTTGATATGCAAAACAGTATTATATATACAGGTAAACTTTTAGTTCTTTTAAAAATTAAATAGTTCAACATCTACTTCAATGCACTTTAGGACCATGTTACTATCTTACGAAACCCATAGTTCTGAAAAAAGTATTGCTTAGGAAGCCCTGGCTGGCGTAGCTCAGTGGATTGAGCGCGGGCTGGGAACCAAAGTGTCCCAGGTTCAATTCCCAGCCAGGGTACATTCCTGGGTTGCAGGCCATAACCCCCAGCAACCGCACATTGATGTCTGTCTGTGTCTGTCTGTCTGTCTGTCTCTCTCCCTCCCTTCCCTCTCTAAAAAAAAAAACTATTGCTTAGGGAAAGGGAATAATGACAGGTCATAATAGTATTAGTGGCACACAGATACAACAAAAATCAAGAAAGCAGAAAAGCAAATGGACTCTGGCTGGTGGCTCAGATGGTTGGAGTATCATCCAGTACACCAAAAGGTTGCGGTTTCAATTCCCGGTCAGGGCACATACCAGGTTACGGGTTCGATCCCTAGTCAGGGCATGTACGGGCATGTACGGGAGGCAACTGATCCATGTTTCTCTCTCTCTCTCTCCCCCCCTTCTCTCTCTCTCTCTCTCTCTCTCTCTCGTCAATCAAAACATATTGTCGGGTGAGGATTTTTAAAAAAAAGCAAATGGGAAACACTGTCTTTGAAGGACTGAGTGAGCTGAGAAGCCTGTGAGAACCAGGGACATAGTACATACGAGGTGCTTTTGGGCCCAGGAGCAGTGGCCAGGATAAGCCAGAAAAGGCTCTGAATAGGAGGTAGGAGGTTTGCCAAGAATAAACCCAAAACATTTCCTGGACTTAACCCAAGTTCTTAGGAAGGGTCAATCACTTGCCGAAGTAGAGTGAATGATAGCATTTGCTATGTGTCATAGTATAAGACAGGAGACTCTGGAGATATTTCTCTCCTCAATTTCACCACATTTCCCTCAAATTTTACATTTGTCCTATTATCCAATCCTCAATCCATTTAAACTTAGTTGTGTTGACAAACTCTTTTGAAGTTGCAAATACTCTTGGGAGAGCTGTCAGTCATTCACAATTTAGTAAAATCTATATTCAGGCTGCCTTCCTCCCAGCACTTAGGCGGAGATGAGCTGCAGTGTGGTAGGAGAATTTTAATGAGAAGAGGCAAGTGGAGGGGGGGAGTGCTGACGGCTCAGGAGAGAAGGAATAAAAAACGGTGCGTGCCTGGGCTGCGGAGGCGAACAGGGTGCTAAAGTGGCAGAGAGAGGTTTGAGAAAGGGTGCCTTCAACTAGGTTTACTTAACCATTTTATCAGGTCAGTCCTGAAGGTTAGCATTGGAAATAACTCTGTTTGCAACAGAGCGTGAAAAGGTGTTCCCGTTGAACCCTCAGGGAAAGGCCATTTCCTTTACATTCTCCAGCAGCAGACCAGGCAGGAAACTTACCCAGTTTGACCACAAAGTTGATGAATCTCTGAATACAGAACTGGAAAGGAACAAACAAATCTATAGTCAGTATTCTTGGACTATGACAACAATTTAAAGAACTTAGAAGTCAAGTCAGAGGAGTCCCAAACCCAAAAGTCCACACACCTTAATTTTCGGAAAGCCTGTCAGAGTGAAGAAAATCAGCCCAGTGAGGATGGCTGGAGACCCATCCAGGGCACAGCAGGGTCTTGTCATACAGTTACGCTTTACAAAGTGGACCCACACAGAAAAGAAGCTCCGATGACAGGATTGTGCAGGCAGTAGAGACGCAAGAGAGGGAAGACAGCCTTTAGCCCATCAAGCTCAGGCGGGTAAACGCATCGGACAGTGCAGCTGTTTCCTAGCCTCTGGGGTACTTTCCAAGATACCTACGGGGCAAACGGCCAAGGTGAAGATTTATGGGAATCAGCTTTTAATCACTCAACTTCTACAAGTGCTAACTTCCAAAACTGATCAGAATAAGAATTCACACAGAAGGGAGTGGTGGGTTGTCCTTGTATCTCTCTCCTTCCACAGTCCTTCTCTTTCTTCCCTTTTTGAAAAAATAAGGACATACCTCCCACAACACTGCCCTGGGACACCCCTGGGAGTCAAATAAAGGGGAAAATCAAAATGCTGGCATTGGCATTGACAAAGAAAGTGACAGAGTAAATTGCTCCAATGGATGGAGAATGAGTTTTCTTTAAAAAAAAAAATCAGAGGTTTTCAGTTTCTTGCTTTCAACCTGGCTACTTGGGTTGTCAGCTGAAAATCATGAAATGATCGGGCCTTCTGATGTTTGGCATGTGACTCAAAAGGAACTGAGTGACACGGCTCGAGCAAAATCCCCTCCATTCTTATCTAGTCATTTATATGGACAGGGGTTCACAGCACTTCTTTCTCTACAACAAAAACCAGAAATAATGTTGGTGCTGAACTTGAACTCATCTTAGCGTTAAGTAGTACTCGTCCTAGATTTCATGCACTAATTCATAAAAAAGGACTCCCATCCATCTCATTAAGAGATGTATTTTCAATAACATTTTAATTTTATGCCATTTTAGTCAAATGTATAGTAGTCATAACAATTTAAAGCAGAACAAAATTTTAATATCCAGAGGCTTACAAACTTATGTATCTTTCCCCCCTCACTCCCAAACTATAGTGCATCACATTCACAAGCCTGCACTCTCCTGCTTTTTTCCACTTGATATATCATAGAGATCTTTTCAGATCTGTGCATATAAACCTAGCTCATCCTTTCAAAGCGCTGTCTATCATTTGATTGTATGATTCAAAGATGATGCATTTAACCATTTCCTTATAGATGGATATCTGGGCAGCTTCTATCTTTTGCAACTCTAAATAATACTATAAGGAACATCTTTGTACATGTGTCTTTTCACGTACGTAAGTACAGCAAATGGTATTCAAGCCTGTGAGAATGACGAAGGTCCGCCCCAATTAGTTACCTGACTGCCTCTTCGCTGGACTGCAAACTCCTGTAGGGCAGAGACCAGCTTTACTGAAATGCTGCGCTCGGCCCAGCCCCTGGCACGTGTGTACATGAGTAAATGGGACCTACTTGCCTTGCCTTCTTCAAGCAGAAACAGAGCACGCGGTACACTAACTTCCTCATGAATACTGCGTTGAGGAGATGATTTATTTGAGCACAACCAAAGGGGAAAAAACAGATGGCAGTGGGATCAGCCAAGAACGGAACCACTAAGGGTCCACCTCACAGCTGTTTCTCAGCTCCCTCCATCCTGCGCACTCCCTGTCTTTCCGCTTGGGACAGGGTGCAACGTTCAGAAATAACTTTTTCTGGGAAACTAAGGAAGAGGAAAACCATGAATGCAAAGAGATGGCAGCGTCCACACAATTCACGCCTCTTGTCATAATTGAAATCAAATCCATGCCAATTTTTAATTTAGTTGGCACAGTTTCCTAAGTCCCTATCCTGTTCCTGCTCTCAGCTTTACCTGGTCTGGGGCTGAACAAAGGTAAATGTTTAAATAAGCTGTTTCACCTCCAAGTAGGAAGCAGATTTCAGCTGGCTCAGAGTGCAGGGCAGGTCACCTGCTCTGGTCTTGCTCCTGTCTTTCCTTCCCACTTAGTTTCTTGGGATACTCCTCGCGGTCACTTCCATTGTCCTGAAACTCCGTGTGCCCCACGGCCTCCAGAAGTCTTTCTCTTGTGCCTACTCTGCTTCTTTCCACCCCATCCACTTCCCTGAAGCACACACCCTGCCCAGGGGCTGAGACCAGCTCTGTCCAGTGAGGCCCTTTGCTCTCTGGACAGCCAGGCCGTCCTCCCTGTAACTGCCATAGCAGCCGCTGCTTCCCCAGGCTCCTCCGGGCCACAAGTGAGTTCCTGCTGGTTTTCCTTCCCGGCTTCAAAGCCAGCGGCTCCTGCTTCCTGCCTACTGGATGTCTTCTGTTCTCAGCACATTTTCATGGGGAAGAGGACCAACCTGCTCTGACTCTGAATGACGTCTCCCTACTGTAGGTCACCAGCGTCACAGCTCCTGGTGACTCAGGTGTGACATCCTCAAGGGGGTGGCATGTGGTCATCCCTCCAGAAATCTACTGTTACTATTTTACAGTTGCAAAAGTACTTTGAACACGGAGTAAAAAGAAGATCATTTCCAGGAGGAACAGAGGAGTTATTCCCGTATGGGGCCTGCCCTGGTTACACGTGTAGGGGGCACGGCCAACAGGCACAGGTTTGATTTTAAACAAGAAAAAAGCAAGAGACAGGAGGCGAGTAAAGAAAGAGACAGCTGGGCAATCTTAACAAGGTGGGCATGGCAGGATGAGAGAGCCTGAGAATTCACCGGCGGGAAAGCACAAAGGCTGGGATGCACGTGGAGGGGAAAAAAGTTAACCTGGTGATTCAGGGCCGAAGAGAGGTCCTTCCGTTCAAAAGCCTCCAACATCTGGTTTGTCTTTTCCCCCAGGTAGTTGTAGGTGCTGGAAAGAAAACAGCACGTGCTGAGGGGTCAGCAACCTGGTGGGAAAGGTCCGGACCACCACACCCCTCTGCGGCCCACAAGGGGCAAATAACCGATCCTCCAGAACTTGCTTTTCTGGCTCTGACCTACCAGCAGGGTCAGGTGTCTCCAGGTCTGAGGTTTCCAGCATCACTGAGCAGTGCCCAGAGGAGGCAGAGAACACTCACGTGATGAAGAAAGTGAAGGAAAGTGCGAGAAGGATCAAATGAGAAAAAAGAAGAAGAAAGGAAAGAAGGAGGTGTGTTCAGTAAGGAACCACCAGCCAACCCCTGCCCCAGGGCACAGAGACCCGTGCTAGATAAGAACTGTGGGGAAGAGGCAGTGTCTGAGGGGAGTCCCGGAGTCCTCAGGCTGAGGAAGTGGGTGGAGGGCGCCCCACAGTACAAGGGGCAAATCCCAATGGATTACCTAAATTCAGAATTTAGGTATTACCTAGAGACCAGTTTCCAGAAAATAATAATGATAATAAAATAAGAGGCCATTTACTAAGCGTCTATTATATTCGATGTGCTTCACACAAATTGTGCCTCATTCTCCCCAGGCCCTGCAAAGCAGGCCTCGTCTCCATTGCACTGCGAGGAAGGTGGGGCTCAAGAAGGGCTACGGTGTTATCTCAAAGTTTCCATCACTTTGTGTAGTGCTTCGTGACAAGTCAACAACACAAAGGGAAGTTATCTGATCTCATAAAATGTTCTTGTGCATTAAAAAAAAAGCTCTGCCTTTAGCGATAAAAACAAATACTTCAAACTACTCACTAAAATCTCAGAGAAACTAGAAAGATAGGTTATAAAAATTTATAGCTAGGATGTTTCCCCCTTTGTTAACAACTTCTTGTAAAGTAAGTTAGTATGAAAACATAGGCTTATCTTGTACCAATAATAGAATGTTCTTCACGTACATAGACCTGGGAGTGGGTTCCAAGAACGTGACGTGTGTATTATTGTCTGGTAATAAAGTAAGGAAATGGAAATATAGCAGCTGAGAAAAGTCACTTGTAGGTGTGAAACACTCCGAAGTCCCAGTGTGTGCACAGGTGTCTGAAGGCTTCCAGAAAACCACATCCAGATCCCAGAGGTCTTAGCCATGTCCTCAGTTAGATGGAAAGGAACAGGGTTATAAATGTAGAAGACGTGAAGTCTAACCAAATGTACCCTGCTTATAAATCATGTCGACAGAATTAAAATGTCTAGTATCAAGGCCAAAACCCGAGAGTCAGAAAAGTCACACTTTCCAGGGGGAAAAAGTTTCCACGGCCAGTTGATGCAGGTTTCCTTGGTAGAAATGGCCCCACCGTGATGACGGATGATGCAGGCCCTCCCAGCTTGTCGGGGGGGCGGGGGGCTTTTATACATTCACACATTGCTGACCACCGGGAAACGCGAGTCCTGCTTACCTGCCCACCGCTCCCGTTGCTCCCATCACCAGAGCACTCAGCAGTTGCTGGTTGGAAACAGACAAAGCATATTTACTTTCGAGAAAAAGAGAGAGAAGACGCGACTCTATAAGCAGCTCCAGGAATGGTTTTGGGGGCAAACTGGCCCGCGGGACGTGCCCAGCGGTGACTTACCTCATCCACCCCAAAGAGGAGAGCAAAGTGCCGCTGGCGGTGCTGATCGACGCACTGCCCGAAGTCTAAGAGATCCGTGTCACTGAATTTCAGCCCTCGGAAGGTGGGGACCTTCTCCTGAATCCCATCCAACAACTCCTCGGCACGAACTGCTCAAAACAACGGGCGCCTCGTTAACCTGCCCACCTCCAGGAAACATCAAACAGCATCCCACATGGCCGCACACCTCTGCCCTGAGGTCCCAGGAGCTGTTCTCAGCCCGAATTGACTGCAGGCTGGACATGGCTGCTTGCCCTCACCTGGCAGGTCCTATCTGTTATGCTTGTCAAATGATAGCCCAAGTCTCCCGCTCCCTGAAGACTATTGATGAATATTTATAGAGGACAACTTCTATTTTTATTTTTAAGAAAGGTAGACAGGAATGGAGTTTTAAAAGTAATCTAAAATATTTCGTTTTATTGTGAGAATCTTCTTACTGGAAAAGTAGAATGGTAGTAACAGAAGAGCTAGAAGAAAAGCAAGAAAAGATCAGACACCCTTGCTGTGTGCCAGGCACTTACACTACAGTCGGGTACAAGGTGGAGAGACACAGTTCTGTCCCAGGGGGGCTTTCCGGCTGTGTCTTCTTGCATGAGAGGGAGTGGGGTGTGTGACAGACGCAAGGTGTCTGCTAGAAGGGACTTGGTGTCAACCTCTCCTTCGTGCTCCACTTCCATTGTCAGCTGGTGTCAATGACTGTAAGGGCTGACTTATTGCCAATGAGAGTGGCTTACTTTGGAGCAGTCGGAACCATCTAGCCAATGATGCTACACTCTTACGACATGGGGTGGGCAGGAAGGAGTGAGTGGGGTTTCTTTGTGCAATAGGGTAAGGTGGGAGGGGGTGGAGAAAGGAACCTGGAGAGAAGCAGTACTCACTCTTTACCCCCGTCAAGGAGGGGATGTGATAGTAATAAAGGGGCAGTCCTGGGGCAGTGGCGGCCACCTCCTTCAGGAACTCAGTGAGGTCATCTGAAAGAACAGCCGGCAAAGCCGTGATGTGAACACGTGTGACACACTGGCTTTCCCTGGTGGACGAACCGTCTAATGAGACACAGCCATCCTTTGTGGAAGCCAAAATTCTTGGCCCCTCTTGCCATCCCTGAGACTGCTTGCTGCAATATCTTTGCAACTCACTTCATTCAAAGTTTTATTTTCCTTTCTGTAGAAAGGCCAAAAGACACTATCACTTTCCTACCATTTTATTTTATTTAAAGAAACATTTATTTATTTTTAGGGAGAAGGAAATGGAGGGAGAAAGAGAAGGAGGGAAACATCAACGTGTGGTTGCCTCTTGCACACCCCCTCCTGGGGACCTGGCCTGCAACCTAGGCATGTGCCCTGACTGGGAATCGAACCAGTGACCCTTTGGTTCGCAGGCCATCACTCAATCCACTGAGCTATACCAGCCAGGACTTTTCCTACCATTTTAAAGTACTATTAAAACACTGGGATAAACCTTCCCACCTGTTAAGAGAAGCTCATGAAACACTCTCACAAAACCAAGAAGCCCATAGGTAGGACTCCTGTCTTCTTACCCCAGAAGGGCTAAGTGCTAAGTAATGCAAAGTGAACAACACAGACTTTGCATCAGGACCAGAAAGAGAAAGCTGTAACAGAAAATTCTGCAACAAAAGGATAAGCAACATCTGCTCAAAGAGGGAAGTTACAAGGACAGTCACATATCCCTGGCCAAGTGGCTCAGCTGGTTGGAGCATCGTCCCATACACCAAAGGACTGTGGGTTCATTTCCCAGTCAGGACGCATACCTAGGCTGTGTGTTTGGTCTGTGGTTAGGGTGTGGAGAAGGCAACCAATGGATGTTTCTCTCTCACACAGACGCCTCTCTCAAGAGGAGTCAACATCCCACAATAATTCAAACAGGGTTTGGCACTTTTTCCTTTTGGGGAGAAATCCAGGTGTATCAGAAGAGAGCTCACTCTAGTTTACAGAGGTCTGGGGACTTTCTACATCATCATCCAGTGCGAGCTCTAATTGCAACATTACTGTGGAGAATAACAAATCCAGCAGGCTTTCTGATGCCGCTGGAGAGTGGGAGAGAGAATCTTACGTTCTTCACCTGAACACTGTGATGATGTATTCTGTCTGTGATAAATATTTCTGATAAAATTATTATGTATAATTTGTTCTTTTTCCCTGTCTTTTGGAGAAAGTATTCATGTAGAATTTTAAAAAGCCATGTGAAAAAAAATTCAAATGTTCATTTTAAAGTCCCCAAATAGCAGTACTTAAATTACTCATCTGTCTTAACAAGTATTTTCTCTCAACCAATAATAGATGCTATTTCCTGATACCTTCAACCCATTATCCATTTAGTTATGGATTTATTTAATCGTGCATGAAAATAACACTTGTCTGTTTCTAATCCTTTGAAAATTTGTGTTTCTTTTTTTTTTTTGCTAATCAAAAGAATTAAAAAGACTCCATGTACTTGGAAACCACAAATAGTTTTTGTAGAGAGGGTAGAGGAGGAGAAAACAATACCTTGGTATTTTGGAAGACAATAGATGTTTCTGTGAAATCTCCTTTCAAATTCATCACTCACTCAACCTCGCACAGTACATGTAGTCTCAAAAATGCTCAGCACTTACATTCCTCCTTTTTTGAGAAAAATGGTCCCATGCTTCCATGTGACTCTGAACTCTCTGCACAGATGGCACACCAAGGCCCGGACACCTGACCCAAACACAGGCACCTACGGCTTGACCCGGGGCTTGGTGGATGACCCCATCAGATTGCTTGACAGAAGAGTTGAAATCTTTTAATGAAGTCTTTTCTTTTACGGATCCGGGGAGGCCAAATATTGTGGAGAACTGCTGCACCGCTGCAATGGCACGCCTCCGGTCCATCAAACTCTACTTCCATGGGTTAAACTAACCATGGCGAATGAAGGCAAGGAGAAGTGGAGCATCTAGACCCGCCTAATTACCTTTGTTCCGCGGCTTGAGAAAGAAAGGTGCAATGACAGCGATGCCGTCAGCTCCTATTTCTGCTGCGTGTTTGGCCTTTGAAAGAAGAAAGAGGACTGTTGGGGGTCCGGTCACAGTGCTGATGTGTGTGGGTTTTCTCACGCCAACAAGCAATTCCCTGACACTAGCTGGGTGTCCTACAATTCAAATCAACTCTGACACTATCTACCTGGACATAGGGTCAGATCCCACGGGTTAAGGGCTCCATCCCCTAACCTTCTCTCCCGGTTCAGGTAATAACCAAGGTTATTACCTGTGTTTCTGACTCAGCAGCTATAGATTAGAGGTTCCAACAACCCCCTCGTGGGTTGATTAACCTGCTAGAGTGACTTGCAGAACTCAGAGAAACATTTTACTTACTAGAACACCGGTTTATTACAAAAAGGACATAACCCAGGAGGAGGCGCACAGGGCAAGGCATGGGGCAAGGGAGTGGAGCTCCCATGCCCTGGGGAATGCAAGTGGGCCACTCTCCCCAAATCTCTACCTGTTTGCCACCCTGGAAGCCCTCTGGCATCCCCTCTTTTGAATTTTTATGAAGGCATCATTTCATAGGCATGATTGATTAAAAAACTGGCCATTGGTAATTCAACTCCCAGCCCCTGCCCCTGTAATCCACTATTCACTGGTCGGTTGTCCTGGCAACCGCCCCCATCCTCAGGTTCTTTACAAAAGTTACCTCTTTATCTAACAAGAGACACCTTTATTGCTCTTGTCACAGGAAATTCCAAGGGCTTTAGGGGCTCTTTGCCAAAAGAGGGACAAAGACCAAATACAGCAGCCCGTCCTTATTCATGTAGCTGGTTTGTTTCCCTTAACATACTGCCTTCAAAGAGACTCATCCATATCGTGGCACATGACAGGATGGATTTCCTTCCTTTTGAAGATGGAATAATACCCCACTGTAGGGATGTGCCCCGTTTGCACATGCACATCCTCAGATGCGCATGCGGGCTGCTTCCACCTCTTGGCTATTGTGCATAGTGCTGCCATGAACCTCAGTGAGGGCAATCTTCTGTGTTTCAGCCAGTCTCCACTTTTACCACTCATCGTGGCTGAACCCCACCTTCCACCCCCTTTAGGCCCAGCAGGTGGCCTGACCTTTTACTTCCCAGAGAAAACCGTGTGGCTGAAAGTGTGCTGCTTCCCGGCAAACTCCGCTACCTCTATTCCCATCCTCACTTTGCTCAGAGAAAAGGGGTGCCTCCATTTTCTATTCAAAACTCTGCTACAACGGTTATCACCTGGGCTATTCTCTTTGGGGCTCTGGGCCTGTTTCTGGATGGGGAGCTCTGTGAGTTCCCACACCTAATATTCTCCAGCACAGCATCCAATATGCAGCAAAAATTGTATTGATCGTAACTTCGGCATAAAAACGGAGGTCCCCGAGTGGTCTCTCCCAGACGGACCTACGTACATACCAGTTCCTGTGACTCCTTCAGGCTCAGGGCTCCTACGTGAATTACCACCTGATCCAACCTGCAAACGAGAAAGCACCGCTGCATCACTGGAAGTTTATGACAACACAGAGGGGCTGTGGCGTCTTGGTGTGTGCTGGGTTTAGCAGTTAAGTAATATCTGACTAATCTCAGTCTCATGACTGTCAAATTCTGCAGTGGTCTATTTATAATTAACCTAACTTGGGATTAAAAAAAATGTCCAGAGAATAACACTTAAGGTTCAGTCGAGGAGTAGAATTTTTGAAACCAGTGGCTGATTAATCAGTGCTTGAGTACTTTTTTTGGACACAGTATTGTTTTAGGTGCTGTATTTGATGGTGATAACATGCATAAAGGTAGGTGTAAAAATGAGATTTTTTGTGTGTGTTTATGTAGGAGATAAGAATAAAGAGGTTCCTCAAAGAGAACAACCAGGAACTAGCCACGTGAGAAGCAAATTCACTGGAAAACGCTTTCCCCCATCTCGTCAGTCCCTAGAATTTGGCCACCAGAGGTTTTCTCCGAGACCCCAGTGTTCATCGCTGGAGGTGCTCTGTGTGGCCCCCATGGAAGAGGCCCCAGTGAGACTGGTCTTCTCAGGGTAGGACTGCTCAGACTCAGCTGTGGATCCAGGTGTCCCAGCGAGGTTGAGGGACTCTGAATGACACAGACCTCGTCTCATGAGATGGTTTCCATTGAGGCCCAGTTGCGTCCTGCACTGATTCTTGAGTTGTCTGTCTTAGATAAAACGGAACCTAGCTGGGAGAGGACATGAAGAAGCTGACCGACGTGCTTCGCTCTTACCGGCAGCTTTGTTGTGGGACCTCCTCATCCCTTTCTCTTGGCTCCAGTTAAAACAGCCACCCATGTCCTGCTCCCGTCCACCAGGCTGCGAGCTGCTGCTAGAGAAAACTACCCTATGGCTTTATCACAAACTTCCTGCTTCAGGAGAAGGAGGCTCCAAAAAGCCTTCTGGTCAACCTGACTGACTTGCTTTTCCAATTCCCTGCAGTGGCTACTCCAACTCTTCACTATTCTCCTTAAGATCTAAATTCCACCCCAGCTCCTTGTTCTGGGCAGATGTCTTCACTCCCTGGACACCAAAGGTGAAGTGGCTTTCATGCACAGCCCCCCTCACTGTTCCTGCTCCGCACTTAGCCGAGTCGCCGCCTATGCTTTCCATGCAGCTTCTCGGCTGTCTCCTAAAGCTACCCCATCTACTGGTTTTACTTGACCCCTCCCTTCCCCGCTGAGAGCTTCCATCCAAGGCATCAGTTCTCCATTCTCCTTAATCTCTCCTCCCTTAGTGAAGTCCTCACAGCACAGAAACATGCTCAAGACTTCCCCACTTGAAGAAAAGAAAAAGAGCTGTCTTCCCTCCTCTCTAATCTACTGATCCATCTCTCCTTCCCTTCACCAGAATTTTTTTTCTGAGAATAAGCTACACTCCTGCCCCACAGCCATGGGCCCCTGCATTCCTCAGCCACTGCAGCCTCCCTCTGCTACAATCCCCTCTGGCTCCATTCTCTCCAAGGTCATTGGTCACTTCCTCCGTGTCAGTCCAAGTGGCCTTCTCCGCCCTCCACCTTCTGACTTCTACAGCATCTAACCATTATGATAAATAAACATCATAATGGACACAGCATCTACTGTAAATAATGCCAGTAAATTCTTGTGTGATACTTGGCACCATGTGTCAGGCACTGTTCGAGTCCTTGCCACCACCTTATGAGACAGGGACTGTTATTATTCTCATTTTACAGATGAAGCACGGGGTGGTTAAGACTTGTGTGAGTTCACAGAGCTGGTCAGAGGCCCCCCATTCGAGCAGCCTGTCTCTCTAGTCCCACTTTTAATGACAATGTGACCACCCATGAACGGATTCAGAAACTGAATGGATTCAGTGACAAGACGCACTCTCTACCTCCACCCTTGCTTCTGAGGCCTGTCTGTCTCTGTCCACAACAGTATCCTTGTTTCTGGTGCTTTTTAAAATATGTATCCTTAGCCTTCCTCTTTTTTTACTCTGCCTATGGTCTTCAGTGTTTTTGGGCCCCGGATCTGCCTGCAAATTAGCTGGCAGCTGATGGGTCACCAGAAAAGACTTACATGAACCTGTACTCAAAGCTGGCGTGTAATTTCAGAGTGCTCAGGGGGCTCTGAGACCATTTAAGGATCATGGGCTTCACATTGCCAACCTCTGCTCCAGGCTCAGTCGGGATTTACCTCTGATCTTTGCTTCCTTCCACCTACACCAGCACCAATCACTCCCTTCTCTGATCCCTGTTTATACTGCTTATCAGAAAGATCAGAGTGTTAGTTTTCATGGTATGACATCTCCACTGCATGGTAAGCAACCTGTGGGCTGAGATCCTGTTTGATATTCCCAAGGCTGGCACAGTGCATAACACACAAGGACATAATAGACAGTAAAACCTGGTGAGCTGAATGTGCTTATTGAGCTGACACTCTCCTATTTGTTTTACCATGACATGAATTGAGAGTTATAACAAAAATATATAATCGCATTGAAGTGTAGAGGATGCAGGAAGTTCACCAAGACAAGAGGAAGCCCCACGTATAGCGTGCTGATCACATGCATGCAGAAGACTTGTAAGGAAGCGGGGCTCACAGAAGCATCAGGAACCCGTCCCGCGAAGGCAAGGAGCATGAATCTCTCAGCAGAAGAGCCAGGAGCCCAGCGGATCAGTCACCAGCACCTTCCCTCTTATCCCTCCAGCCCAAGGCCAGGTAACCCAAGGGAACTGATTGGTGGATGGATGGGAGGCAGGCTCCAGGTCCGGACGGGATCTCTGAGAGTCGGGCGTGTCTTGCAGCCCAGCTGTCCTTCCGCACGGAGAGGAAGGGCGCTCTTCTGTAGACACAGCTCTTGCAGATGAGTGTTTTTATCCGGGTGGAGTCACTCACTTGTTCCTTCCTTTTGTCACCCACTCCTCTGCGACCTGGCGGCGCTCTGAGATGCTCAGAGACAGTCCTTCTCCCGTCGTGCCATTCACTGTTCCAAACAAAGGGTCAGTCAGTGGGGCCAACCAATACCTTTCGCTCATCCAACACTGGGAAGGTGGGGTCAGAAATCCCTGCTCAAGGGGAAGTGACAGACAAGTCGGAGGACAGAATCAGGGAGGGGGAAGGGAAAATGTCGTGTTTCTGTTTTCCACCTTTACCTTGTCAAAAGTAGCAGGCAGGTTAATTTTGACTTATAATTACAGACTGGTCACTGTGATCAGGGATGGAGAGCAAAGACAAAGATAACTGCCCATGTTTTAGGCAAATCTCCAACATACCACCCAGTTCGATATTTGGGCCCAAATGGCAGGAAAATCAACATGATCCAGTCCTGGCTTGTCCAGGCGGTTGTGGCCTCTGCCTGTGGTTTGCCATGGGAGCACTCTAGGACTGCTCCTATTTTTTTAATATTAACTTATAAGAAAGCACCAGGATGTTAGTCCTTTTTGGAGCAAGCACTCATATATTCACTTCTCACAACAGCCCTGCAAAGTACACCTAATTCTCCTTATTTACAGAGGAAAGTGGGAGTTTCTGAATCACTAACTAATCCAAGCTTGAATCCACACCGCTGTGATTCCAAGACTTTCTCTTCCCCGAATGGGTCTCAGAAAGGATGCAGATGGCCCCAGGACACATCCCTGGGCCTGAATCGTTTGGCAGCACTTCCTATCTCCAAACCCTGGGCACTCAGTGGGGACACAGGGGGAAGGGTGGGGGGTCGGGGAGGCGAGGGGGAGTGGGAAAGAGTGTCTTGATCACTCTTCTGGGGACTTGAGCCACCTCAGGCGCTCCCTGGAGCCCTTGGCGGAGGAAGAGCCCACCTTCCTCACTATGGCTTGGAGCTGTAGGCGGGCACTGAGAGGTTTTGTTAACGGGTTTTGGTTGTGACTCGTGGCCACCTCTTCACAGATGTTTTAACCTGCTTTCATTATGACCCAGTGGTGCCTCCAGTTCCAAAGGGGACCCTGTTGGTAGAGCGGTAGCTCGGGGCCAAGGTGCAGTGTGCTTAGAATGCTGACCAGTCCAAGGGGCTGGGGCCCAGGACCCAATGCAAGGGGTGTCCTGGCTGCAGGGGAGTACGGCTGTCAGGCTTAGAGTGCCCATGGTCTGATTTTCTAAGTTCCCACCGTCTATGAGTAAACGAGGGTGACTGCCAGTTCTCTGATTGCCTTAAAGTCTTTTTTACATTTAAAATATGAGAATCTGGGGGAAGAGAGAATAAAGCCCATTGGTGTAAGAGAGAAGCCTCGGTTTTGCTGCTCCCCTACCACTTCTTGGCTGAAGAGCCTTGAGCAACCCAAATAACATATCTGAACCATAAATTTTCTTCTTCAAAGGGGGGTGAAAATAATACCTTATCTGCCTTGAAGTCACCCCACCAAATTAGATAGTCTCTGGAGGTGCTTTTCAGGTCTGAAGCTGATGAGCCTGCACATTCACAAATGTGACATAGCTTCGCCAGACTCAGTCATAACCTTTGACACGATGACATGGTGATGTCCTGGCTATTCACCAGGTGAGAGTGGCTAAAGACTGAGCTGGAGTTATGCAGAGAAATGTATACAGATGACTTACCAAAGACATTCTTCACTCCCTGCTTTTCCACAAGATAATCCACATACTGACCAATGACTGAGAAGTTGATTTCTCTAAAAGGCACAGGAAAAAAATAGAAAAAAAAAAGGTATACTTAGTCTTCTTTTAAGAACATTATTCAATCAGTCCCCAAGTCTATAATCTGTTCTCTGTTGTTAATATTTTTTTTTGAAATCCACCTGGTCAGTGAAATTCTTAGCCTTTCATTATTGTTTTTTTTTTCCCTTCTGGGTCTGGTGGTTTCCCTGCTCAGCCATGTGTTCCTTACTTATGTGAGCAAAACACTATTCATCAACAAAGGGTTTGCATTTACTTATTAAAAATCAAGTAATAGAGAAAAAGAAGTTACTGAATCCTCTTTTGTCCTTTTGGGGAAGAGTGATGCTTACATGAGAACTCTACCACTTGGTGAGGAGCAACCATGTCGGCTTTGAAAAATAGGAAAATTCAACCTTAATAATTTAAGAACTTTAGCACTTCATATTTATGACAACGAATGAAGGCTCAATCCGCCTGCATTTGCTAGTTTTAAATCAAAGAGGATTAAGAGTCGGAAGAAACTTTGCTGTCACTTGGCCTCTCGAAGCGCGGTCTGCTGAACTGCAGTATCTGGGGGGAACCTGTTAGAAATGCAGAGTCCCAGGCACCACACGTTCCCACCCAGCCAGAATCTGCATTGTGACAGGACCCCCATGTCATCTGCACGCACTTTGCAGATCGCTGACCTTGTGAGGACCCGATGCTCAAGGCAAGAAGGGCTCTTTTCCTGAAAATCATGTCGATTTTAAAATCTAGAAACTGACTCAAACATAAACCGTATAAACATCACCCATTCTCCATCAAAATATGGGTGGAGAGGAGGGGGGCGGAGAGTGAAAACGCGAAGGGGAGCTAGGGCACGAGTCTGTGCTAAACGCTGCGGAACCCGTGGCTACATTGACCAGAACAGAATAGTCATTGGCTGCCATTTGCATTTTGTCAGTGGGGCCAGAGAACCCTAACTTAATTTTAACCGTATCAACACTCTTTTCTTATTTACTTATTGTCTTCCTTAAAAAACAAAAACAACACAAAAAATCCGATGCCTTCGGGAAACAAAGACATAAAAGGGTATTTGTCAAAAAGAATGGGAACCATAGAGACCAAAGCAAGGAACACACAAGCAATCACCGCCCACAGCATGACAATGACAACCAGCCACAGCTTGCCACAGGGAACAGGTGTGTTTCAGTGCAGTTGGAAGGCCTCCAGGGGAGCAGACACCTCCCTCTACCAGCTTAAATGCCAAATCCTCGCCTCTCAGATTTGCTGAGGAGGGAGGTTCCCTGAATGCATGACAGGAGCGAAGGAAGGCTGCGCTAACTTAGAGATAAGGTGGGGCAATTCGCTGCCTAACAATCCACCTCAGGACCCCCACTGAGGTGGCTTGACAAGCTCAGACATTTCTGACCACTTAGGGCCGTATGTTTATAGTACGCCTGCTCCTCGCTGCTTCAGCCCCATCCCCACTTGGGACAAGCTCTGAGATGCAGGAACCACCAGCAGGGGCTTTGTTTGTGTGACACTAATGTCGGCTTTGACCACCAACGTCCACCTACTCATGCAAACAACCAAGAAACAGCTCCAGCCGACCCAGGGGACTTCTGAATCACACACTGAAGCACTGATCGAAACCTGGAAAGAACCCCCCCGGAAAGAGCCTGCGCTGGAGTTACAGATTCAAAGGAGGTGGCTCCCGTACACTTTCACTGAGGTCTGGAGCCCTCCCCAGCCCCGCCCACTTACTCAAAGATGCTGCCAGCGGCTCTGTCATTTTCACCAAGGAGAGGCTTGTAGAGCTCTGGCTGGTACTGGCCTGGTAGGCACGGTGCATTCTTTCGGTTTAGTTTAATCTAACGCTTTCTCATTTGGGAAAGGAAGCTGGAGAGCTTGTTTACATTCTCAGAAATCCTTAAAGAGAGAAACTGACTTGGGCTGTGCGGGTGCCGGTGTATGTCCCTGAAGTGGACTCCTGAACTCAGCAGAGACCCCCACCGCCAGGTGGGCCTCGAATGGCCAGGCCCACACAAGGGCTCGGCACTGTCCCTGGCTCCAGTGACATGTTCAACCATCACTGTGGTGTCTACTCCTCAGCAACGGAAACCAGGCACTGTGATGTGGGAAAGTACAACAGTAACGAAACACCCATGATCTGCCCGAAAAGCAACGTATCCTCACACTTGCACCATGCTTTTAAATTTCACTTACATTCAGCAAGTGAAGGAGATCCTGTATATAAATAACTAAAGTATTGAGGAAAACATGGTGAAGGCTCTGAGTTGAAAATGACGTCGTGTGTAGAGGTCAGAAGAGGGACTGATCATTCTGATGAAGGAGGCGTCAGGGAGGAGGTGGACCTGGAGTAACAAACAGGATGAAACCCCTCGATCCCGCTTCCTTCCTGGATTTTTGGGGGCCGCTGCTTTTCTGCCCTGCCCTGGGGCCCTCCTCTTCCCAGGCAATGGGCTGCACTGCCAGGCAAGTACGGGAAACCGGGGTCCCCCTTCTTCCTCGGTGACTCCACACTGTTTTATGGCTTCAGTGGGCAGTGTTTCCATCCACACTTGTCCCCGCCATCCCCCCCCCACCCCAACTCCTCCAGGCCTTCATGACTGACAAGCTACAACAGTTTCACTCAGGTTAGGGTTGTTCGTGAGTGATACATTATCTGTCCCTCCAAGAACTTTGCTGCTTCTGCCGCTTTTTATAAAACATGTCTAGCCTGCAGGGGTGCTGCTACTGGTGGGATTTCCTGGCCTTCTGGAACTACCAAATCCCCTTGGCAAGGTCAGAGGTTGACAAAGGATGGCCCCAAATGTATTCTGTTGATTTTTCACCAGGTGAAAATTTCTTTTCATGTTAAAAATAAATGAGTTACTTTGAAAAGTCAGAAGATGTACCAAGGCCAGGCCTACACTTCCACACAGCACCAGCTGGCCGCGAGGTGCAGTGGCTGCCCCCACGGAGGCACAGAAGCCCCGGGTCACCTCAGGGATGTCGGATCCCCGCCTGAGCTCGGGTACAAGTCTCAGCCCTTCGCAGAGGCGTTCAGTGGCCCCTGTCACAAGTGAGCCGAGTGAAATCACCTGGGGCTGTTACCATATTTGTGACAAATGTTGGGGACTGCCCTGCCTGGTCTCAGGAAGCTGTAACCCCCTGTGACTTAGGCTGAGTGAAAGACCTCCGGACCAGGAGCCACTAAGGAGACAAAATTTATTTCCCTGGCATGAACGCTGCCTGTCCTGTGCCTGACCTCCTAAGCTTGATCAGTTAGCCAATGACGGGCAGGATTTCCCACGGAGGGAATCGCCTAAGACAGGCATGATCACGAGGAGGCCTTTGGGAAGAGACTCGGGGCTATGGAAATGAAGGGGTGATGGACATCAACCCCTGCCCCCTCAGCTTTGTCAAAGCCTGAGTCCTTATTCTTAGATGTGAGAAATCCAAGTCTCCTGGCTGCCATTGTCTCCTCTGTTGACTCAGGTCTGCAGAAATAACAGGGGCAGTGCAGCCCAGACCAGAGTTGGCAGACCCCTGGGGTAATCAGGCCTGGGACATAGAATATGCAAGATCCTGTGAGATCTGTTGGCTGGAGGATGTTATTAGATTAGAATTTGAAGGCATAGACAGGAAACCAAAACTAGCCCTTTGAGCCCTGTTAATCCTTTCAAATATTAAAACTCCAATCTCTGCTCAGGATCACAGCGGGGGTTCTGTCTGCACCTTTGAAAATCACTTACTTCTTTTGATCTTTTCTGCCAGACTGTGAATCCACAAACTAAGTCTGTATTCTCAATAAAAATCTGCTTGGGAATGGAAATGGGGCGGTCTCCACTAGAGAGAGTGGCCGCTCTGTCCCTATTTCCCCACAGGACCTGGTTGTCTCTGTGTATGTTTTCCTCGTGTTTTGACGAGCATCCGCAGGAGGGATGGATATGCTGGCCAGTATCCTCCACAACAAAGGCACCCAAAGAGCAAGGCCAGGGTGGTAACGGGATGATCCGTCTCCCTGGGGTCTCTGCTCCCCTCCCTGTTTTCCCACCTACTCTGCCTCCCCAGGGCATCTGGGTTCTGCGTTCATTGCTGCAGGCACTGTGTCGGTTACCAGGAAGTTACTGGTGAGAATGGAACAATGGGAATTGAATTATTCTTCTTCTGACCAGCTGTTTGGGAGTTGGTCCTCATGGAAGTGAGAGATAGCACTTGAAAAAATCAGTTCACTTGAAAAAGCTGAACTGCCTTTTTACTGTATCTTCTCTTCCTCCAAGAGCCCTAAGAGTACATCTCACCATTGGCCGCCTTGGGGGAGGCAGGCTAAGAACCAGCCCCATGCTCGCTATAGTCATTTTCATTCTTAACTCAAATTTAACACCTCATTCCAGTTCCCCCGGGTTCAGAGTCTTGCCTTAGGTCCATGATTATATTTTAAATAAGATCGTTTAGCCCTGGCTGGTGTGGCTTAGTGGATTGAGCATGGGCTGCAAACCAAAGGGTCGCTGGTTCTATTCCCAGTCTAGGGCACATGCCTGGGTTGTGGGCCAGGTCCCCAGTAGGGGGCGACAAGAGGCAGCCACACACTGATGTTTCTCTCCCTCTCTTTCTCCCACACTTCCCTTCTCTAAAAATAAGTAAATAAAATCTTTAAAAAAATAAAAGCATTTAACTTTTTGTCATATTGCAGAAGCGATATAATTTATTTTGGAAAGTACACACAATAAGAAAGGGGAAAAAACCTGTCAAGGTCTCCCTGTAGATGATTACTCTTGTAAGTTTGACATTTTTCTATTCACAACTACACAGTGAAGTATTTTCCTCCATAAATATCGGCATGTTATGCATTATTGCCATAGTTTTTCACATCATTCCAAACTGACTATTATCCCACTTCCTCAGATATTCTGTGACTATACTGGCGACACAGCATGTCAGTGTATAAATGCCCATAATTAATGTAGCTAGTGCTCTATTCTTAGATGTTTAGTTTGCCTCCAAACTCTGTAAAAGGAGAGACCTTCAATCAAATTATTTTTAACCACAAACTGAGGCCCTGAGTGGGTGAACTATGAAACCGCACATGGACTGTATCTCTCCCCATAGAGTATAAGGATAACAGAATTTTTCTGAAGTCTCTTTTCAGAGAAAAATCTCTGTTACTGTTTATTTCCTCTCCTGGCCCACAGTCCACAGGAAAGACTTTCTCTCTGTGAGCACAGAATCCATAGGACGGCTGCTTGCATAACTGGCATGATCTGGCATGCGTATCAGGAAACCTGGCATTCCAATTCTTTTGCCTTTCACCTGTCTCTTTCAGCATTTGAAATCAAAAGGAAATTATGTGTGCTTTTGGCAAAACACCCACAATGCCTGGTTAGTTTGAGGCTCCTTCGGCAGAGGAGTGAGCAGTGATTACGTCTGCCCCAACTAGCCAGAGCATGTTCCGCGCATGTGGGTCGTGAAGTCTCCCAAACTCAGCAAAAACGACAACGCTCTGCCCAACTCCAACTCCAGCAGGTCAGGCCTTTGCTAGCTGGGGTAACGGGTTTTGTTTTACTGGAGACCGTGGTGCAGATTCCCACGGTAAGGTCGAGGGCATTTGAGGGACAAAACACAACGCTTTTTCTTGATATTGTGGCCGATCTGAAAGAGACTTCTCTTCTAACGACTGTACTTGCCTGAAGCAAAAAGTCACTTCTTGAAACAACTAAGGAGAGAAAGCAAAAGTCTTTTACTCCAGTGCAGACACAGAAAAGGGTTGGGCTGGATAGAGAAAGACTTCCCTGTGCAGCCATGTGGGAAGGGGCAAGATCTTTGGAATCTTGGTTTCATTCATTGCAAAAATAGGGGTGACAGCTCTGTCACAGAGTTCTCGTGAAGACTAAACTGGAACACATACATGAGTGTACCCAGCATGATGACTGACACGTTGCTTAGCCAATCAGTGTTAGCTTCCTTTCTTCCTTTTTTTTTCTTTTTGACCATCAGCATTATTCATCCCTGTAGTATATTTGCTCATGAAATAACAAAATTTACCACACACTGTGCTAGATGCTGAAGACACAAAGATAAATAAGTTACACGCTCAGTCCTTGCGTGTGTCCTGGTACTTGAGAGATAGCTATTGAATAAGGTTAGGCCATTCAGGCCTGCTGGGAGAGACTGGCATGTGACAAACAGTCATTGTCAGACTTACTGGACACAAATAATTCTGATAGACGTGAAAAGGTATGTGCAGGGTGCTGCAGGACCACAGGGGGGCTGATCCTCTCGTTCTTCTCAGGGAAAATGAGGAAGAATCCCCATGGATGCTTTTGACGGAAGAAAAGTGTTCAAGTGCAGTGGAGACAGGAGAGGATGGTGGTGGAAACAGGCAGAGGAACAGAATGTGGAAAGGCACGGAGGAAGGTGGGGTATGCGGGTTTGGGGAACTGAGTGGTAGCAGGAGGGGAGGCTGCGCAGGGCTTCTCTCTGCCAATCCCCCACTCGAGGACATCAGCTTATATTGAGAGAGTTGATTCCTTCATGAGGATTCCTTAGGATCATGAGCTAAAAAGGATGCACGGTAGTAGTTCTTGCTCAGCCATCCCAAAGCACGGAGTCCGTGGTAACACTGGCCGAGCCAGGTTGGGAAAACTCCCATGATGGCAGGCCACCGGGCAGAATGTCCAGGTGTGACATTTCATGGGACCTTTTTTTGTGTCCTGTTTATTGCAAACATGTCCGAAGTGCGGATCCCCTTGTGGGCAAGTACGTTAATGCTGACCCGCTCCTGGTGGGTGCCCCAGGCCTGCTCCGACCCATACAGGATGGTCTGGATGCAGCAGGCGGTGGGACAGAAGGGACCCAGCACATCTTATGTGCCCACCATGGGCTATATGCATTTCTAATGTACTAGTTTAATGCTTACAAGCCCCTTACAGAAAATGTATTCTTATTTTGATTTGAATTGATGAAAAAAGAGAAAACAGTGAAATGGAAGCAGGAGGGCCAGGGGTCCTTGGGAAATAGAGAAGGAACCAGCAAAGCAGTGAGGTTAATAATCTCGAACACACGGGGCCTCGCGTCCCAGGAACACAGCAGAAAAGAGAGGAAGGGCACGCTGCAACTCTCAGAGAGTCCCAGATGAACCAGTTAAGACTGTTTTAAGAAGCCCCTTCTAGCCCTGGCTGGTGTAGCTCAGTGGACTGAGTGCCAGCCTGCAAACCAAAGTGTTGCAGGTTCGATTCCCAGTCAGGGTGCACACCTGGGTTGCAGGCCATGGCCCCCAGCAACCGCACATTGATGTTTTTCTTTCTCTCTCTAAAAATAAATAAATAAATAAATCTTTAAAAAAATAGCCCCTTCTAGGCTAAGAGCGGTCTGGTTGAAAAGATTACGCAGCATCACCCACAAGGAGTGTTTTGAGTTCGCAAACAGGATCTTACTCCATAACAGGAAGTAAATTCTGCCTGCTCACGCAATCACATGTCCTCTGTTATCTGCCCAGCAAGTGGCTGACACAAGGAGGAAAAAGCTGACTTCAGTCTTTCTTAGAACTTGTGGAAAAGGAGAAGCAACAGGAAGAAAAAAACAACAACAAAAACTGCTACTGACCAGTGAGGAATCTAAATGCCATCTCAGTCAGAATTTCGTTTAGACCGAGCAAAGATGTATTTTTCATGCATCTTAGAACCTGGAAGTCTTGAACTCTAATGATCTATGGGAAAACAGTGATGTGGACAACTTTGAATGAGAACAGTAAACACTATAAGAAATTTCTTCTATTTTAAAGGGGGAGGGTTAATATTTACCAATTCAGCAACAGAAAACCAAAAATTTAAAAAAGCCTTATTTAAAGATATCTTAAATTCCTCCTCTTCCTTTCACCCCGATCTGACGCCACAAAAGCAGCTCCGACTTTTGTCCCTAAGCGCACACTGACCCTGTGCTAAGCACTGTTCTGTGGAGAGTCTCACACGATCTGTGGTGTAGGTGTGGCCATCATATCTGACGGAGGAGGAGAGAAGCATAAGGAAGCCAGAATTCTGGTGGTTTGGGTAGACTGACTCCTCTAAAAGGTCAAAACCATGTAGATCCAGGAGGTGGCTGAGTCTCCTTTCTAAAGGGCAGCATCCTGGAAACAGCTATATGTCATCCATGGGCACGTAGCACAGGGCCATTACCCGACAGTGTAAGCGAACGGACTGCCACACTTTCACTTGGAAGCGAAATACTTGTCTGGCCAACGATTTCTTGGCCATCATCTGCTGTCACCTCCCACTCCTGCAGGTCCCCCAACGTTCAACCAGTGTGGCAATGAGACTGTAAACATGCCTAACGGGGTCTCTTTTGTAGCTTCCCCCCTTTCATCCCGTCTCTGAACAGCCTAGGGTGGAGTCACCCAGAGGCCTAGAGCCAGGATCTAGAGTGGCCAGGCCAGGGCTTGAGACCAAACCCTGCAAAAATGAAAGTCTCATCCGACTCCACTGGCCTTCTTTGGGAAAGCCAGGGCTGGGATAAAATCCCAGAAGAATCTGCACTGTGGAGCTGCAGACCCTAGGAAAAGGCCAGCCGCTAGAGCTCTTCTCTCTCTGCACTGTTTTTGAACTTGAGATTCCCTGTCTCTGACTGGGGTCAGGGACAGTGCAAACAGATGACTGATGGAAGCGGCCACTTGACACCCGCATCACAGAAGTGCGGAGTTTAAGTGACTGGGATACGGAGAACGTCAGCCCATTTCAGTGGAGTGAGACCAGACCCCTCTGAGATTCCCAAATGGTAGTTACCCATGCTCAGTCATCGGCGTGATGGTTGCTGCAACCAGACCTTGGAGTTTCTTCTTCGGGGAGGCCATTGTGCTGCTGAAAAAAGTCTGGAAAACACACAACAGAATTCCTCTCTTCTTCAAGGAAGGTCAATTAATGATAAAACTTACCGGGCGAAGTCCGCTCACCGTTTTGAACTGTGAAACATGCTTTCAAGTAGGCAAAGACGGAGAGCAAGCGAGCACGTTGAATTTTAGGGCCTAATGCTAAAGGAGGAGAGACTATTTTTCCAAGTCAGGAGAGCAGCGTTCTGGCAACACACCACTGAGAGGGCAACGCCAGGCCTCAAAGAGCAGAGGTGAAAAAACAGCAGACCAAAGGAAGAACACGAACCTAGCTCGGGGGACTCAGATGGGGAATTACCATTACTTACACGGAAATAGGGTCTGGAGAAAAGGGACCTTCTTATCTCTTCCTGTACCTTCAGTCTGTTAGGCAAGAAATGTACTTAAAACCAGCATTTTAAGGATTCCGTGTAATCTTTGCAGCTGTCTTCAGATTTAACTAAATATCCTCTCAGATGCTAATTCTGACTGGTTGTGTCCTGTTTTCCTAGTTCTAATATGCCACATAAACGATATTGTAATTATTTATTCATTTCTCCTGAACTAGATCAAGCTCCCCAGGACAGGGAATGCATTTTATTTGCCTTTGCTTTTCCTTCACCGATTTCTCTGCAGACACCTGTGTCCAATTAAAAATGGATGGATTTTTGGTTGATTGAATGAAGTGTTCAGATCATAGCTGGATGATGACTTCCAAAGAAGGGGGAAGTCAATCTGACATAACTCATTTGGGGAAAAGGATGCCTCGCCATCTGTTAGACAGTTTCCTTGTCCATAACCAGGATAGAAAAGCCAAAAAGTTGCCCAACACAGGGAAAGAAAGCAACACGGCATCCTGGGTAATCGCCTGGGTTCTGCAGGCAGACTGCCTGGTTCAACTCCCAGCTCTGCCACTTCCTGGTTATAGAAAATGTTATTATTTTTTGAGTTGCAAGACATAAAAATCCTAAGCCACAAATGCAAAGTTTAACAACTGAAGAACATACAATATAATCAGATAGGATTTGATGACGATTATATATATATAGAAGATGGTTGGCTCAGAACAAATACAGTGATGTCTATTGGTAATCAACAAGAGGGGTATATTATATTTTTGAGGACACTAGCACATTTAAAAATTCACGATGACTGTTATTTAACCCCTCTATATTTTAATTTTCCTTTCTATAAATGAGGGTAATAGTAGTCATACTACCTAGGGTTGTTGAGAGAATTACATGAATTAATTCTGGAAAAGTGATTAACACTAGTGCCAGACACAGAGTAAACACAAGTCCAGCCCCTCCCTGAAGTCGTGTCTGATGGCTGTAGGGCATTAGCAAGTGCTGTCCTCAGTCCCTGACCAGCACCCTCTTCCCTGTCATCTCGGCTCCTCTGGTACCTCCTCCCCAAGCCCAGCTACTCTTCCCGTTCAGGGACTAAGTCCTTTCAATTCTGTTATCTTCTTTCCTGCATTCCTTCCCTCTCCCCTGACTGCCCCTCTCCTAACTCACCCTTTGTTACCTCTTATCTACACCAATGGGCACGACCCAGGTCCAAGGGGCCTCTGGGGGCTGAAGAGGGTTCAAGTGATAAGAGTCCCGAGAGCTGAGTTCAGCAGGAAAAGGCTCCTCAATCAAACAGTACTAGGCTGTTCACACTAGACTTCCATATTCTTGGGCTTTTAGCTGCATTTATTTCATGCCTAGGTCAGTGACACTGATATTCTTGTGATGGTCAGAAGCTCAGACTGGCAGATATATATCTATTTGATTGAAAGAAATCAAGCCCAGCGACTTAGTATAGTTTGATTAGTTACAACTTCCGAAGCATGGGGGAGTGGGAGGAGAGTTGGGAATCACTGTCCTGACTCCCCCTCTCTTATCTTCTTTCAGTCTACACAGTCTGGAGATTAATCGTCCAGGGACACAGGCTTGCTGCCCTCTCCTTTGCCAATAACTTCTCATCCTGGCTCCCATGAGCTGAAAATGCCAAACTCCCTGGTCTGGTCTCTGTAGAGACCTCTGCAGCAGCCAACCCTGTCGCGTCTGGCCTGCTCGCCTTCTCCTGTGCGTGTCCAACCCCGAATGCCATTGTCTCTCACTTCAGCTCCTTCAGTCCAGCCAACTTTTAAAAGGCTAGGGAATATCCCCCGATCCTCCAAGATGCAAATAATTTTGTACCCCTTAGAGCCTCGCCAAACACTGGCTTTTTATTTAAAAACCTTACAGCAGGGTAGTTTGGGCGACTTGTTTGGGCTGTAAGCCATCTGGGGGGGGGCAGGAAAAGCATTAAAAAATGTATCTTTGCACAGGTCAACACCCTAAATAAATGAGCAACGTTTGCTGACTCCGTGAAATGTGAAACTCTCACAGGAAGAGATGGGGTGAAAGATCACAGCAGCTGTAACTGGGGAAACACCTATATTTTGTCAACTTGAGTTTTAAATACACTTGGTAATGTTCTGCTTTGAAGGTCTTTAGAGCTTGTGTCAAGAGCAAATGGTTAGAATGTTCTCCAGCCTAAGGTTGAAGGTGAATTTAGAATATGACTGAAAACACTGGGGAGGGGGTGTTGCTCTTGAAGTCTTATGCCTGAACCCACAGCCAAGAACACTTAGTGCAAAGGATTCAGGTGGCCTTACTCAAATTCGCTGAGAAGGGCAAAGTTTAAAAAAAAAAATCTCTGGGGGAGGAAAAGGATGCAACTGGATAAGGAGAATAATTGACAGAGAAATACTTGGAAAGGAAGAAGCAGAAAGCGAGACACGAAACAAAACAAATGCAGAAATACGACCAGCTTCCCGTAAAATGAAGAGACTGTATCAAATTTAATCGCTAAATTCTCTGGTCATTTTGACAAAAGGATTCTTAGAGCCCAGCCGCGTGACGAGGAAGGAAACCAGGGTTCCCTTTGTCCCCGTCTGTCCCTCAGACACTTGCTCCAGGCCCGAGGGTGTCGCCTTCACACTTCCTCTGGCTCCGTTTCCCAGGTTCCCAGTTTGTCTGCCTTCCCCCTTTCCTCGCTTTCTCCCCTACGTCCCCTGCGCCCCTCTGCCCGAACCCCCGGTGACCCTTGCGTCCCCGCGCGTCCCTCCACGCTCACCCGAGACGCCGGGGTGGCCTCCCTCGCCGTGGCCGTCGCCGCCGCTCCGCGCAGTGCCGCGGGTCGGCTCCGCCGCGCCCCGTATCTCCGCAGGGGCCGCCCTGCCCCGCTCCACGCGCCGCCACGCCCAGCGACCCTGGGCGCTGTGGTTCCGCGCCTCTTCCCGCCGAGCGCGCAGGGCGGCGCGTCCCTCACCCCAGGAGCGGAGCTGGCCCTTGCCTGGGTCTGACTTGACTCAGGTGGGCTGAGGGGTCACCCGCGCGGGGCCGGCTCCTCGAGAGCTGCGCGCGGCCACCAGGTGTCTACAGCGAGGGCCCACAGGCTCCCGGCTGACCTCTCCAGGGCATCTTTAGGTCTGGGTCTCGACTCTCCTCCATCCCGGGCCCTGCAACAGCAGGTATTTCGTGGTCGTGGGCTGTGAACTTCTGGCTGCTTCTGCCCCAACCCCTTACGCTCTCCTGTTAAAAAGAGAGGGGAACCGATATTGAAAGCAGATTAGGTACTAAGTGCAACAGATTTTCTGGCTTATTCTTGAGAACAGTTGAAAGAGTTTTGAAAGGGAAAAGTATTTTCAACCCAAACACCTCCACTTGCAGGAATAGTAAAAGTTTATTTTCTAAAGTCATTGTCCTGTGCTAATAAATCAGAACCCCCTCCATAAACGGGTCCTCTGCTTTCTCTAGTGATATGCAGTAACCTCCGTCTTCCAAATGAAGCAATGGCTGAGGCTTATTATTTCATTTAGAGAAAATACATTCCCCAAAGGGTTTTCTGGTTTGCAAAGTGCTATTAAATCCATAATAAGCGTTCCTTCATTGCACAAAGCACCAGTAATTAATTTATTAATTCACGAAACAATCCTATGTGGTGGGTATACTTTAAATTCAGATTTCATAGATGAAGAAGCATCATCCCACTCTACAGATCAGAAACAGCCTTATTTCTTGACCTCAGACTCCACGGGGAGGTGCTCAAGGCTGGCACCCTGACCTCTGACTTTGTCTGCCTGAGTGCAGAATACAGTGTAGGCCCACCTGCAGGCCCACCTGAAGGCCAGAGGGGGAGGTGGGAGACACGTACTCTCTTCAGCTCTCTCTATTAATAATTATTTTCTCTTTATTATATTTTTCCATTGCCATTTAGTCCCTTCATACCCTCTCCCCCCAGGAATCACTACACTACCGTCTTTTTTGGTTTTAAAAAAAATATATATATATATATTCCACATCATGTCTTTTGTTTTCACTACAACTCAAGTTTGAAACCCAGCGACGCAGAGGCAGTTCTGCCCACTGGTTTGCCAGTTTCTCGAGGACAGTAACGGGTCTGTTCGGTTCCCAGGGACACACAGAGTGCCTGCTCCATGGTAGGCACTCCGCCGATGGTCCAACGAGCACGCAGTGCACAACATCTGTTGATGACGGAGAGCACAGTGCTGGCTCTGTGGCCTGAACGTAGACTCTAGAGCGGATGGTGACGATGCCGTAGCAGGGAGCCTTGCGGCCAAGAGGACCGGGGTCAGCACAGGGGACACAGGTGCTGGGGGAAGAGGACTCTAGTGCGACTTAGAGAGCAGTCTGCAGATTGTTGCCTCGTGGCTGACTTTGAGACCCTCTTCCTGAATTGTACCCCTGGACTCATGCGCCAACACACTAGGTTAAACAACTAGGGTTAAACACCCTAACTGGTCATCTCCTACTAATTGGAAAATTCAGGCCTCGTGTGACTACTAGAAAGGGAGAATTATGAAGGTGTCCTAGGCTGAAAACAGAAGAGAAGGTTAACATTAATTTTGCTAGGCAGGGCCTCAGTGACGATATCAGAATCATTACGGAGGCAAGACTTCCTTTTGAAGGAGGCTCACTGGGTAGAGGCTGTGCCTGCGGGAGCGTTATGTCCTGGGGAAGCGCATAAGCGAGCCTGTTCTTCTGTGAGGATGCACCAAGGGTTCCCCAGGGATGATGGCAAGGAGAAGGGAGCATGTCCTCCAAAAGCATCCAAACTCAGTGCTGCTCGTGTTCCAAATATGGCAAAAAACTCACCACTGGGTGGCAGTCTATCAGCACAAACTGCTTTCTCTTTCAATGACTTTTCAAACTGTTAAGTTTCTGGAAATATGAGAGGAAAAAAACAAACCAAACCTAGATAACATTTTCCTGATTCCATTTCCTTATTCTCCTTCCCTGCAAAATATGTGCAGTTGACATCCTCGATTTTAACATTCGTTTAAAATCTGTCTCTTAATATTAAAATAATGGAAAAGTGATGTTTAGAGACACAGAAATTAGAAGTAGAAAATTAAGTCCCCCTCCCCAAATATTGGTTCTTTGGATTTTGAAGATAAATGTGCTTGTAAAACAGTATACTCAGTGGTCTTAACTTTTTGATGTATAAAGAATACTTAAAAATCTTGCTCAAATTTAACTTAGCATTTTCTCCCCAATGAATATAACTCTGCCTCCTTTTAGCATTTGAGGTAAAAATGGGGCAATTGGGAGAAATATAATTTCTCTCTTCTATGAAGAATTTTTAGTTATGTTCCTTTTTCTGAGTGAAGGGAAAACTCCCTGGAAAGAATTTGATGAGGTAAGTGCAATTTGAAATTTAATTCTCTTCCACCCAAGGCTGGTTAGATTCTTGATTACAGCTGAATCTGGGTGCCAATAGTCTGGGCTTCTGGAGGTTGAGTCCCCCTCCCCCTCCCTACCCCTTAGGTTAGCTGGGGCAGGAGCCCAGATTGACTCTGTGGGGGCCACCTGGGGAGAACTTGCTGGTCTGGTTTCTCCTTATTCCTTCCACCCAAACCATCCGGTCCTTGCTGTCCTGGAGTCGTTCACTCAGATTCCAGCTTTCGGCGTCATTTCCACCATCCCATTGACTACGCTCTCCTGGGCCTATTGGAGAGCTCCCATAAATTATTCCAGCACTTTCTCAGGTTAGGTGTTTTAGCTGTAGCCAGATTGTGAGCCCTGAAAGAAAAAATGTGTGATCTATATTTGGCCATGCGTTTAAAGCTGAACCAAGTAGGTTAAAAAAAAAAGCTAAGTACATAACAGTATTCAATTCTTCCATTTGCATTAAAAGGAAAAAAAAGAGGCCTGTGTAGAGGTGTATCTTGATATGCATAGATAGTTCCTAGAAGAAAAACCGAATAGTGAACAGCTGGTTTAGCGCTGGCAAGCAGGGATGCTGGAAATCCTCTGAAATACAAGCTTTAACTCTTTAATGATCCACTGAAGCTTCCAGGGGGAGGGGCAGCACTCCAAGAGCTCAAAGCAATGGCAGTTTACCAGCCTACAGGGAGCTACTTCAATGTTCTAACAACTTACACATTCAGGCTACTGTGCCAGCAGTTCTCAATCATTTTTCCCCGGAAAGGGGGTTAAAGGCAGGAAGGACTTGTTTTTCAGTGTGCCCATTAGTACTGTGTGAAATGGTTTTTTTGTTTGTGTGTTTGACTATTTGAATTCTATGTAACCATGTGCTGGTAGATAGAATTTCATTTTGTCCAGCTCTGGAGGCAAGCCTTATTTTTAGAATTTTTAGAATTCGGTTCTGGGCATTTCTGCCTAGTCATCTGACTCCAGTCTGTTTGAAACCTCGGGGCCATGTTCTATAGTTCCATCTCGCTGGAAACGCTTCCACCAGGGCTGTGCGTCAGCTGCTTTCAGCTGCTTTTCTCCCCGGGAGGGGAAAGCCTGGCTGCCCTCCCTCTCGCCATCCCTCTTGTGTCTGCCCCCAATCCCAACCTTGCTCTCAGAATCTCCTTTTGTCACCTTGGGCCTCTGGTCTCTCCACCTACCAGACCTCACTCCCTTTGCTAACTGGTATAGACATGAGCGTGCTTAATCTATGGCCAGACAATGCGGGCTTTCGGGTGTTCACACAACTTCGGGTTTGTGCAAGCGGCTTGCCCTGAGTTTTGTCTGTGCCTCAGCACTATGGGAATGGCCATTATGTTAGCGGCGCTAACTCACCTTGCGCTGCTTGTGCCTCCACCCGCCTGGCAGACAGCCGCCCTGTTCTCCAAGTCTCCCTGGTTTTTTTTTTTTTTTTCAGGGAGGCATGGTTGTACCACCCATGTTTCCCCCCTGCTATCCGTTCCTGTTCGAGTTTGAGCTCCTTGTTGGTGTTCCCTTTCACGAAGCCACTAGGGGGCAGTGTTTCATCTCAGCCGCTGTCCCACACTCAGCCAAGGTTGTTTTTCTCTGGGGCCTCAAGTCGTGGAGAGAAGCCCCTTCTCTTCTACTTTGCCATATTTTTCCCCATCCAGGTGCCAAAGCAGTGTGACCTCTGTCCAGTGTCTCCCTGAGACCCCTCCCTCCCTCCCTGCAGGTTCTCCTTCTATAAGCTCAGGTGTGGGTCTAGGGAGCTAAGGCAGGGACCCGACATTTTTTCTCCACCTCCTCTCCCCCAGCCCCAGAGCTATCTTTGCCTATCATCCTTTCCACACCAAGGCTGCCGTGAAACTGGCTTCACGGGGTCACTCTTCTCCAGTCTCATCAGCTCTCCCTGCTTCATCCACTCCCTTAGCTTGATCACACTCTTAGTGGTGGGCACAGCTGGCTCAGGCTGGCACCCTGGCCACACAACTGCATTCACACCTGTCCCACGTGGCAGTGATCTGTTGACACATCTGCTTCCCGTTAGACGGTGGGTTCCTCCAGAGTTGAGCTCCTAACTGTGCTTTTCATCTTTGTATCCCTAGCACCCCATCCCTGCCTATTACCTGGCAGACCCTGGTAAGACCTTTTGAAAGAATCATTGAACAGCCATTCAGCCTAGATGCACAAAAGGAAACCGCTCATCTTCGCTAAAGGGATACTCAGGCAACACACACACACACACACACACACACACAGGGAGGGAAGCTATCCTTAAAGGGTGACCTCCGCCCTACAAAGTAGGCATTCAAAGCCATGTAGGCCCCTCGGGTCCTTAGGGGTAGACCACATGCAGGGACCGAGCGGAACTTCTGGGAGAGGCTTGCACTGGTCTTGTTTTGAGAGAATAACGTGTTGAACAACTCATTAACTAGCTACATTTTGTTGTGTACCTGCCAATGGGAAAAACAAGGTCAGAAACACGAAAACAAAGACAGTATGGCCAAACATATTGATCAGAAGGGGAACAAGCAGATGACAAGGGACAGAACATTTTATTTGTACCATCCCAAATTCAGGGAAATATGGTTAACTAACTCAACGCTCGATTCACCTAAGTATTTCTAGCAGAGATCCAAGTGACGACGGGGTGTGGAAATGTTAAGGCAGGAAACTGGTATCTCTTCTCTTCTTATTTACTAGAAGTAAGTCTGATATCATGGGATAGACCACTAGAAGTAAACAACTCTTCAACCAAGAAAGATAAATTGTGTCATTACCTGACTCTGTTCTCTGAGAAGTAACCCCATGAATCACAGCCGAGGCAGAGCCGCTGCAGCTAGTGCGAGACAAACAGAGGTACTAATTATGTGTATTATGATAATAATAGTGCTCAACACTTGCTTTAAGACATGATATTTGCCGAATTGGGAAAATAAGAATTGGAAAAAAATAAGAATATTCCTGCAGGCTTATGGGCACTCAGCGGCATTATCACAAGGAATTATGGTCATTGGAATAATTTCAGAGATGAGGAATGAGAGTTTCATGTCAGAGCCAGACAGACAGACAGACAGACAGACGTTGGTTAAACAATGTGTTGAAGATCACAGAGATCATAAGAAGTCTCTTTAAATCCAAAGCGTGGCCTCCTCACTCTAGATGGCAGGGCCTGCCCAGGTGGATGATGTTATAATGTAAAATCTTTAGGCGAAAACCATGATTTCCATGCTATTCTAAAAAACAGTGTTGTCTGGCTAAATGTTTTGGCTCAGTGGTGCGACACACACAGAGTGATGCAGGCGGAGATGACGTGCCAGAGGCAGGCTGGGCGGAAGGACAGAGGCTGGGGGGACGTGGTGCCGACTCTCCTATTTCCCAGCCCCTTATCTATTCTCTGCTCCAGGTTCTAGATGGCGCAGTCTCCTTGAAGCCCAGCAGAATATCCACCAACCCGTCTCCCAGCCCACCCACCAACCCGTCTCCCAGCCCACCCACCAACCAATACACCAGCCAGCGCTTGTCGAACACGCACTTTGTTGTTCCTTGGAGCCATGTCTGGTGCTGTGGGGAATGCCGGAGCAGGACCAGGCAGGGGCCCTGCCACCCCAGATCCTGTAATCTAGGTGGAGAGACAAGACAAAAATACATGACACAGTTACAGAATCTGACAGAATGTGATAACGTGCTAAATTGTGTGGTACAGACAATTAGAGAACAAGACAGTATATAATAAAGTGCTAATTGTGTGGTGCAGACAATAAGTATAATAGGAGTTCAGCGCAGGGATGGGCGAGTGTGGGCTGCAGCCTTCGGGGAAGGCTTCTCAGCATGTCAGGCTGCCGTGGCGACGCGGTGCCTGCTGGGAAGCCGAATATGGAACAGACCGCAGAAGGCACTGTGCTGCACTGCGGTGCCTCTTCTCTGTCGACATGAGGGCAGAACAGAAGGAACTCTTTGAGAGGTGGCATTCTTCCTTTAACACGAAAACCGGATAGAGAAAGGACCTGATTTTCTTTGTGAATGGTGGTACAGAAAGTGTCCACAGACCCTGAGAGTCATCCTTGAAATGGAATGATGTTGTGCACGTGCTGGGAGAGTTCAGTGTTTACAGAAATCACGTTGTAAGCCCTTTTCACTGAGGAAGGGTACTTGTGTATGACAGAAAACCTAGAGCTTATCTTTATGCAAGATCTCTTGAAGCAAGGGGATAGGTACTGTTAAATGCTACTGACGAGACTGATAAACGCTTGGCGAGGTAGTTAGGTAATGTGTACCCCGAATCTTGAATATGCATGTATTATTCTACCATAGTGTCGCTTCTGGGACTTTACCCCAAGGATGTACTCATGGCTGACTGCAAGAATAGCTTTTCTACAAGGATAATTATCACAGAACCCCCAAAACAGGACTGATGAAATAAATGAACACATATTTTTAAACTTTTATTTGCTTATTTTCAGAGAGAGGGGGAGGAAGAGAGAAAGAGAGGGAGAGAAATATCTGTGTGTGAGGAAAACATCAGTTGGTTGCCTCTCGCATGCCCCCAACCCAGGACCAGGCCCCCAACCCAGGTATGTGCCCTAACTGGGAATTGAACTGGTGACCTTTCAGTTCACAGGCTGCCGCTCAATCCACTGACCCACACCAGCCAGGGCCAAAATAAGACATATTTATAAAATAGAATCAAGCATCACTAAAATGCTACCATAGAAAAATATTTGACATGGTAGGAAATGATCCCTGTACAGAGATAAATGAAGAAAGCCAATTCCAAAACTTGAAGAACATGGTTCCATTTTTTAAAAAAAATATGTTTTATGCAGAGAAATATATCTGAGTGGTGAAGAGACATGTCATTTCCACTTACTTATGTTTTTGTGTAATTTCTAAATGTTTTCCAGGCTCCGTGAGTAAGTCTCATAAGACATGTGTTAAAACCGTGTGGTTCTCTGATTTAATATGTTTCCAAAGTTTGGTAGTCATACTTTGTCATCCAGTAAGCTTTCTATAAATGGGAAGACCTATTTCAGAGAGGTTCCTACAGGCCTGGGAGGTGGAGGTGGAGGCGGAGGTGGGTTGGAGCCAGAGATTTCACACAACAAAGAAGTTCTGGGACAAGGGGCAAGAACCAGGAGCATTACTCCATTTCCTTTGAATTGGGAATAATTCCTGTTTAGCAGGATGCACACCTTATTTTTGTGAACTCACATCAAGGTAGGGGATGTTTGGGAGGGGTGCACACATTGAGGCTTACAAATCATCAATTTTTTTTAGCGGCAGAACCTATCAGAGGGTGCAGAAAAAAACCCAGGGCATGGATCAATTTTGAAGACTTCTGGAATGTTTAAATATATATACAGATGTACCAAAACAGAATGTTTAAAAAAATGTGTTGTATTTTAAATGCTGTCCTGAACAAATTAATAGCTTTAACACAGAGAATACAAGAACAGAAAGTAAAACTTCATTTGGAGATTATGTGAAAATCCATGCCTGAATAATGAATAATAATAATAATAACAGCCCTGCCTGGAAACCATGTGGAGGATATGGAATTATTGGAAAAAAAATCAGAAAATATCTGGAAATGGTTTTGGAATTTTTGGCCCACGGAATTTTCCATGTCGAAAGCGAAAACAAAATACTCTTCTTCTATTCCGAGAACTTTATTTAGATCTATTTTGAAACGGAAACATCCCAATACAAAGGCACATTATTGTTCTCCTATGACTAGATGTCTTCCATTTTCTACGTTTTGACTAATCAGAGCTCTTACAATATACGTGTCTGAACTTTTTTTAGTTAATAATTTTCTATTTTTACCTCACCCTCTAACTTCTTATCTTTCAGTCAGGCTAGTGAAAATAAAGTGCAGCAAAGTCAGATTTTTTTTCCCTTTTCTATGCTCCCCCAAAATATAGAGAAAATCTTTGGATAATCAGGTTCCTTGGGAGTCAAACCTTAGCTAAAACCGGGGCAGGTTTGCCTCTCTGGAAATGCCAACCCTTCTAACCCCAAAAAGAAAACCTCCTTTCACGGAGATGGGCAGCATCCCTGAAACACAAGTGCTGCGGACTTGTCCCCACGCGCTCTCTCGTCTCCCAGGTAACCTGGGGGGTGGAGCCTTGCTGCCCGCGCTCCCCCGGACTTCAGCACAGGGCCGCGTTCCACTGGAGGATGGGGGCACACGGAAAGCAGTGGAAGTAGTTCTGACAGTTGGCAGGCAGCTGTCACGGACAGGCCTTCCCTCCCACTGCTGTCACACAGAAAGCCTAGACAAAATGTGGCAGCAATTAGAACTATTTATATACAACTGGTATTGAAAAAAGTATAGGACATGGGCCAGTGCGCAGCATGAAAAAGGAGCTGGGAGCCCGGGTGATAACTAGATGCTGCTGCTGACCCTGCACGTAGGCGCTGGAACCTGGGGGCCGTGGCGTTGAGGCCCAGGTAGGACAGGCGGCCTCAGGCCACTGCGACTAGGGCTGTCAGATCGGCCCATACAAACCCAGGAGGCCCAGTTAAATTGGAACTACAGATAAAGAATGGATAAGCGTCATGTCGGTGAATAATATATCTAAAACTCAAATTTAACTGGGTGTCCTGTATCTTATCTAGCCCTAACTGCGACCCAGTTCTGTCAATCAGCCTTGGAACCCCGGAGGGGTGCCTCACCCATGAGCAGGGACAGGAGAAAACATGGACAACTGTCGTGAGGAAGCAGGAAGGAGGCTTGGAGCTGGTCTGGGGCTGTGGGTGCAAAGACGTGTCCCCCACGACCTGCCATGAGTCCACGTAGGATTCGAATGTATACAGCCTATGGGATATAGAAAGCTCAACCTGAGAAACTGCCATAAAACCTGGCCCGGGACCTTTGAACCCTCAGAAATTCACCAGAAACAAACCAACTGCCCAGTGGGGGTATGCCTACAATTCAAGCACACAGGTATCCCTTGGGATAACCAGCTCTGCTGGAATCTTACTGAAAAATTACCAACCAAATGAGGAAATGAGTCATCCTGAAGGGGAAACTGGAGATAAACAGGAAAATTAGCAATCTGAGAACTAAGTTAACTTAAAAAAATCTGGAAGATGTCATGAAATAAGTAACTTTCAAAAGTCTGAGACCTAAAAGAAAGCATACAATGAAAGAATATTTTATTCTTAAAAAAAAGCAGCTTTATTTAAGAAGAAACCAAATAGCAATTAAAAGTAGGCTTGTTGACATTAGAATTGTAAGGGCACGTACCAAATAGTACATTAGATGGGAGGAGGACAAAGAGACCTTGAAGAAAGGTGGAAGACGGTCACCTCAAGTGCAGCACAGAGAATAATGAGGTAGAAAACGATGCACACGAAGAGGAGAAATGAAGGTGATAACGAGAAGGTCATGTGCGTGCACACACATGCACACACACACATTGAGGAAGGTGTCAGGCAGGGGGAGAGTAGAGAGACAGAGGTCCAATTGTTACGATGTAATAGAAGTTGCTGAAAAGATAAGACCCCCACATATTTTGTCTAAACAACAGAGAGATTTATTTCTCTCCCCTACAACAGTCCAGGTGTCAAGAGCCGGCAGAGCGGCTCCGTTATTTTCAGTCTGTGGCTTCTATTGTAGGATCCCGACTGGCCTCTTATCTCTGGCCCCCAGGTCTGAGTCTTAGGCCCAGGTGGCGGTGTGAGGAATGTGCAGGGAAGGGAAAAGGGGTGTGCGTGCCTGTTTTCTTTAAAAGCACTTTCCAGGAGATACACGTATCATTTGTCATACCACAAAGCCACTAGGGAGGCAGGGAGAGATTCTAGCTATGTTCCTGAAAAAAATTGATAGTTCTATTCTCCGAGGAAATAGAGAAAAATGGATATGGGAGGGCAAGTAGTGGTTTATCCCACTGAAGTGAGGCCATGTGAGAGGAGGTTGTGAACGGGAGTTTTCCGGCACTGATGGAAGATGAGGGTCCTAAGAATCAAAGTCAGAGCATGTCCCCAGCAAGATCAAAAAGAACAAATCTCACATCAGGCTGATATATTGGGTAAAATATTAAAAACTGCTAGGGGGAAAAAGGGTTTAGTCACAAAAGAAGGACAAGCAGATCAATAGCAAACTTCTTATCCACCACAAAGATACTGGGAAAGTGTTGATGAAAAATAATGTTCAACCTAGAAATCAATATCATTCAAGAATGAGGGAAAAATAAAGGCATTTGCTGGTAAACAATTTAAAAAATAGACTAGCTGAAAGAACTACAAAAGAATTGATTTCTGTAAGATGGACATTGAATACAGGAGGAAACGTGGGGTGCCAAAAACAATTGTAATCTCCTTCTTGTATAATATTCTTGAACTCAATTGCACTTAAAAATCCATCTCAAAATATGTAAAGAAAAATGTGATGGGATTATGAAGATGCCCAGTACCACAGAAAGCCCATTAGATCAGAAGATTAGCGTTATGGCTTCTGCTTGAACACTTAATTTCTCAGAACTGTGGGTTAGACTGAATATTTCAGTAATTTACTCTAACTTAAAAAAACAAGGACCACTTTGATTCATCAGTTGTGTGGTTTTTGTGGTTTGATATTTCTGGTTTACAGTGTGGACTTTGGATTATGAGGGTTCAAATCATTGCTCTGTCATTCGCTACCTTTGTGACCTTGCGTAGCTTAGCCTCTTAAAACCTCTGTTTTCACATCTGGGAAACAGGAAACATAATTGTATCAGTCAGAGTTCTTACATTAGTCAGAGTTTTCTGAGCAACAGAAGCTGATTCTTAATAAATGGAAAAATGTTTTATTTAATAAAAAATACTGGGTGAATCACAGAGCTGTTGAGTGGACTGGAAAACTGGGGTTGAGGAATAAGCTTACGGGAATGTTGCCCCAAACCAAGTGATGGATCTAATGGAAAACTGCTGCTGTCCAAGGCTGCTGCTTCTGCATCGGAAATACAACCATTGCAGTCCCTGGAAAATAGCCACCACTGCTGGTGCCACCACAAAAAAACAAGAAACCTTTGCCTCCCCTCGTTATCAAAGATGCAAAGATGGAAGGTCCATGCACAGTCTCTTTTCTCTTGTTGTTTATTTCTGAATCAAATCTTATGATGGCATCCCTGATTGGCAGGAACTAATTCATGTACCCGAATCCTAGCTGCAAGGGAGGCTGGAAATTTGCATACCGACTCCTGTGTTGGAGTCGTGATGACTTATAACAGGAAGGAGATTCAAATGATAGGCTACCACGAATAGGATAGATGCCAATAAAAACAACAATAATAGTAGTAGTAATAGTAATGTAATAATAATAATATCTACTATACAGAATTTGAACTTCCTCATATTTGGGGCATCCACCATTTTGTAAGCCCTGCTAGGTAGAGGATATTCATCCCACAGCAGACACAGAGAAAACACTAGATACTGGTTTGCTGGGAATTTGGACATAGGACTTAATATATGGCCATAATATTTAAACTCTTATCCTGAGCTTTCTGACTATAAAGAGTGATGCAAAGAAGCAAGGGCAGCTTAATAGTTATTCTAGTGGCAACAGTGTTGATGGCTATGACAGTCAGTGTTCAACATCCAGTAGCCATAATGACAATAGGGTGCAGAGTCCACAGCTCTTATTATCATGGTGGACGTCTTCTTCCTGGTCTGACAATGGGTGCACCTTACTTCAGAGGGTGTGCCTAAGTATTCACTGAGTCTGTGTGTGAGAAAGGCCTCTGAGAGCTACCGGGCGCCCTCTACAGGCGAGGCATTACCTTCCTGTCCTATCACAAGCACCAGCCTGGGGGAACAGCATCATGTTTGGAGCTCCAGAAGAAAAAGAACAATCCATTTAAAGGTGAAGAGAATAGATGGAACATGCAAGAGGAAACAGTGCCTGTTCATTAATTTGACCGTTACGTATTAAAAGGCTACAGAGGCAACGCTACCTTTGCTCACTGGGATAAATGACACATCACCTATTTTGACGAGTTGGTTATTCCATTATTATGTTACCCTCGATGTGCAATGGAGACATTTCCATTCTAGCTGTAATGTGACATTTGGATATATTCATTTGAGGCTCCAAATAAGGCTGATTCAAAATTCCCTGGCATATTACAGTGACTCTCAGTTTAAAAAAACCCCAAGGCACCTCATTGCCAGAACCTCATGTGGTGGGAATGTGCAGTGGATACACCAGGGTTGTTCTGTTTCCTTTTGTTCTATCCTCATCGTGTAGTATCTCCATAATGTTCCTCATCCAGTATTTATGTGTGTGGTTTCTTTTTGGTAGTATTTGGAATGGAGAGTGATGGTTGGGGGACTCTTGCGCCCTGTGGCTTTCAGTCGGTGGTGTTCTGGTAAGCCAGCTTTTGGAGCGAGAGGGAAAAAATCCCAATTTATAGCATGTGTCGTTTGCCAGGGTTACTGAACATGGAGGCGGGAGGTGATGTGCAGCGTCAGCTGTCGCCAGCTGGAGGCAGCCAGCTCCCGAAGCTCACCAGTCAGTTTGTGTCTTCAATGTCTGCTTCTGAGGTAAGACAAGTCCACACAGGCCAGGAACCACACTGTAGGGTTTCATATATTTCCAAGCTACGGTGGCCAAACGAAAGCAGATTTCTAATAAAAGTTTTATCCCGAGAGAGCTTTCATGGCTATTGTCCTGGGAACTTCTTTAAAACTTGCTCATGTAAATGAGAAGGAGGCAGAGACATCTCTTCGAAACCTAGAGTGAAGGGGATGGAGGGGCCTCTGTTCAGGGTGGGACCCTTTCTGTGAGTCCAGGAGGGGCCTCTCCCAGCTGCATATTGAATCACGTCCTACATGTGTAGGGTACTCTAGTTTTCATTATTTGTCTCTGCGTTTTCAAGAGGAGAAAGTTAACTCATCAAATGGAAGAATTAAGATTTGATTCATTCGATTGCAAAGCTCATGCTTTCGCCGCTGCTCCACGCAGTCCCAAGGCAGCCAGAGACCCCCCCTGGACCCTGGCTCCTCCCACAGCCCGTCTCAGGATGTTGTCCCTTCACTGCCAGGAAGCGGCTTGCCTCATCACCCCCTTCTCACTTTCATAAGGGGAAGTTCTCTTGGCTCTCAACGGGCTGTTTATTTTTAGTGTCTCCTTAGATCGCATTCCTGCCAGGGCCCTTCTCCACTTGCAGATGGCCTGTGACTAACCACTCGGAGCTGTGACTTGTCCCCTGTCCCCGCAATGCTGGAGCGGTGCAGTGCTTGAGAATCCGCCCGAGGACAATTGGAAGCTCATCTCCAGAGATAACATGTGCTGGGCCGAGTCATTCTGCCGGCCCGGGGACGGCATTAATTCATGCTGTGAATGGTGCTAATAACGAATTCTTATGATACCAATGATTGTTGCACGAACTCGGAGATGGTTCAGAAGCTTACCTCGTTTGACTTTAGAAGCAGCCATAGCAACAGCAGTCTCTCTGTGTTTTCAAGCAAGGAAGAAAACATACTGACTGATGGGGAGTTTGAAAAGCTTAAATAGCATTTAATTAATGTATTCATACGCTAACCAAATATTTATGGGGCATCTATCATGTTCGAGGCTCTGTGGTAAGGGCCAAAGGCTCTCGGGGTAAAACGATGGTGTTTGCATTCCTTATGTTTCTGCACTGGGGCATGGCTGACATTCTCAGGGATGGTTGTAACTGAATGTGGGACTTACAGGCAGGGAGGAGGAGGAGGTTTGTAACTCTGCCCAGGGGGATGAAAGAACCTTCCCAAGGGTCTAAAGCTGGAGCCGGGATTTAAGACAATAATGACGCTCATTATGTAGGGCTCATCCTGTTTCATGAACTGCCTACCCTATTCTAATATGAGCCTCTGTAATTTTTCCCAAACCTTACCAAATTGGTGAAGGTATCATCTTCTTAGGAACCTGAGTCACAGAGTCGTTAGATGACTTGCCTAATGTAATCTATCTGGGGACAGGAAGAATTGGGATTTGAACCCGTGCCACTAACTTTTGCACTATACCACTATGATCTGCTGTGATTAAGAGGGCGGGTGGGGACATTCCAGGCTGAGCAAACAGCATAGGCGAAGGCCCAAAGATGTGGGAAAATATGACATGCCTGTGAGTTTTGCCTTGAATTTGGGTGGGTAAGTGACATTCAGCCATTGATCACACATGCCTCATTCTCTTTTATCACAGATGTTTTTCTAGAGAATGTTTGGAAAGGAATTTATCAGCACCCTTTCTTAAACTGTGATTGTTCTACATGGCTATTGTCCAGCTAGTCACCCTGCTGAGTTGTTGGCTGAAGGTGACTTTAAATACACCCCTGGTAGAAGGATACAGATTTCTTGATTTCCCCTTATTCTTGAAATTGATTTATTTTAATGCTACTGGAGGCCAAACTTGCAAGACTGATTCCCACAGAAGGCAGTTAGTATTCCTGGAAGAAAATCCTTTGGCACAACCACAAAGTACATTCCTGACCATGGCTGGAGTTCTTGCCAATGCTGGCTACTGCTGGCCAAGTGGGACAATGTACGCCATGTAGAACCTGACCGCCACCACAGGGTGTGCGACAAGTATTTGAATGCATGTGCTTTAGAAGCAAAGACAAAGCGTGGCAGTATTTGGCCCAGAAAAGCACCTACACGAAGATAACCTGGCCAATTCCATATTTCTCGGGTAATTTTCTGCTCTTAGAACACTCAAGGATAAGTCTTTCATTTGCTCATCCAGCACCTTCCACGTGCCTGCCGTAACAAGGGCGAGTAGTAACAGGTGACGTCAGCAGAGCTTGCCCAGTGATGGGCAATGTGCTAAGCACCTTAAAATTATTATCGAATTCAACCCTCATAATAATCTCATGAAGCAATAATATTATTATCCCAGATGAGAAAATGGAGGGACTTGGAAACGTGCTGCACATCACGTAGCTGACAGAGCTGGGCCATCCGATTTTCATCCCAGGCTAAGATTTTCATCTTAGTCCAGAATCTGCTGCGTTCTGTCACCTCCTTCTGTTCCAGGCGCTGTAGTGGGCATGGCTAGGGGTGCAGACCGTAAAGTGTAACCAAGTCAGAATGAGGCAGGCGCGGGATGCTGGTTCTCAGCCTTCTGCTCACAGAAGCATATGTCAGCTGGTACGCACTGGTGGGGTGCGTTCTTGGGGACCACACCAGCATATTGTACATGCTCCACCCTTCTGCCCCAGGAAAGCATATTAGGAATGCATGTGAATGAGGGTGACATTATTATAGTAATGGCAATGAGTCAGAGCTAATCATGAAGGTGATAAACTTTTTGCATGTTTTCGTATAAGAAAATAGTGGATATAAGTCTCAGGATACAAAGGTATGACTAACCTCATTGGTAATCCAAGGGTCATCTTAGAACACGGGGAAATGCTCAATGAACATTATTGGAAGGAATCAGCAACACTCAGCAAGACGGAACATTTATTTGGCACAGATTTTGCTAACATTTGCAGATATCTTCATGTCCTCAGATTTTAGCTTAAAATTCTTTTTTTAAGATGCATGGACTTACAAGATCCAAGTGTTATCTAGTGACCTTCGCAAATGAAATAAGAGTTCTCTGTATTCCCCTGCCCCCAGAATATACAGTTGTAGCCGGGATTTAGTTATAAATTCCCTCCTTCCCAGGGTTTAGATGGTGAGATGCAGGAAGCTTTTCTTAGAGCCTCCAGCACAGCCAAGGAATAGGAGGCTGCATCGAGGTAGTCTTCCTGGAAGCCACACCAACAGACTGTGATTAAAGTCAGCCCGCAGTTATATTGGCTGAGAAGGTCACACCAGCTGCTTGTCAACCCATAAGACAGATATCTTCCTGCTATCCCTACAGCTCTCCAGAACTTGTCAGCAGCAAATAAAGATGGGGAAAGGTTATAACTCCCAGAGATTCAAAAATTCTTTTTACAACGCTAAGTAGTGATGGCTTGGGTGTCAGTGATGAATGAATCCCTGGGCAGTTGTGTAGCGGTGGGGAGTGCCGGAAACTTAGCGCTGTAACCAAGAGCAGCGGGAGCACCTGGACCAAAGGTGCAAAGGGGGCAGGTAAGCGGGTGAAAGGGCTCCAGTGGCAGATCCACTGTTACTCTAACCTGAGAATTTTAGCCAGTTGCTGTTGAGGGAAAACTCATTGTTCACATTAGGGAGACACGATTCAGTGGCATTCTCTCCCTGCGGAGGAATAAATAGTTATAGGGCCTGGAGATCCTGCGTGGGTTCGGGAGTGCGGTGCGGAGTTCTGCTGTCCTGGGACTGGTGAAGGGCTCTGGGGAGTCCAGGAATAGCTGGCCATGGGGGCAGGAAAGATGGATTTGAATGTGGCATCTTGGGTTCTGGTGCTAATTTCCTTTCTTTCCCTTGCCCTCTTCTTTTTCCTAGTAAGGTAGTTAAGAATAAAAGAGCTGAAACCTGCTGTTTTAGTTTTCATTCAAGAAACTGATTAATGAGGGCTGCTGGGTTTAATCAGTGGTTGTCTCTTCCAGCTTAGAAAACACTATTTTGGGGGCTGGAGAAAACGTTGGCAGCCACTCACCTCGAGGAGAGCTGCATTACGTTGCAAGTGGCCAAAGGGACAGGCCTGGGCACCAGAGAAGCCGGGGTGAGGACACGTGTTCCTCCCCCTGGGTTTGGACCTGTCTTTGCTGCGGCTTTGAGAGGTGGCTTCACTGCCCCTGAGTCTTAGTCCCCTCACCCAGGACGGGGTGATGATAATAGTACTTGCCTCTTAAATCTGTTGTGACAACTGGGGAAGAGCCCTGTATGTTGGATAAATGTTAACTCTCTCCATTATCGACTTATCTCTTCCCTTTTTGTCTTTTCGGAAGTAAGATAGAGACTGTATTGGTTTATGGGTGCTTCATGATGACAAGATAACACGATAAAGAGAAAGAGTATGCCAGGAAGGTCATTTAAAAAACTTCATGATTTTTGCCTTCCTGGCAGAAAGTTTAGACCCCTGCTCTGCACCCTACCCCCGTGAGATATGGTTTCACTGCACTGCACTGGGAATTCAGTGGAATCAAGTCAGATGGGAAGTCGTGTGAAAGTGTCGTAAACTGGAAAGTCCTATAAAATACCAGGTGTCATTGTCGTACATAGTGCCTTACTTGTAACGGGTACTTTTAGCATTTTGCCAGAGTTGTTTTCTCTTTATCTCTGCCTCTCTTTTTACCTTCTTCTCTCTCCATATATACTAAAACACAAAACTTAATAGGAACCATGGTAAAGCCTTCCACATAACCTGTGGAAGTTCATTTGTAGCACATATAATAATTATTGTGTTCTCGCTGGTGTGTGAGGAGGAGAATATCAAAACATTTCCAGTTTTTGTGCTAGGTCTTACTCAACAAAGGGCAATGAGAAATCATAGATCTTTCATAGAAGAGAGTCCCAAGTAGAGAACTACCTGGAAATTATGCCAAACACATATTTGACATATTTATGTTTTTATATGTTATAGATTTATATATATTATATAATGTTTTTTCTGAATCATGGACAAATTTCAGAAATCATGCTCCTTTGTCCCTAAATACTTCAGTGTATATTTTCTAAGAAGAATATTCATTCAGAATATTTAACAATGACATGCTGTTAATTACAGATCTTACATTTTGCCAACAGTTCCCAGCATGAGTGTGTGTGTGTGTGTGCGTGTTTTGCAGCAACGCTTTCATCCCGGTCCAGGACCCAATTCAGACTCATACATCTGGAATGGTTTTCTGGCCTTCCTTCGAATTTTCATGACATTGACAGTTTTGAGGAATTTAGGCCAGTTATTTTTTAGAATGTCCCTCAAATTGGGTTCTGTCTGCTGTTCCCTCATGATTAGAGTCAGAATGTGTAATTTTGGCAGGAATATTAAATAAGTGGTGAATGTTTCTTGAGCTAAATTGAAAACACAGCCCGACATAGATTCACTAAGTGGTGGTTTGAAAATCACTGGGTAGGGAGTCCGCCTGACTCGGAAGCCAGGTTCTGCCATTAAACCTCTCAAGACTGAGTTATGCTAATAAAAATGAGGATGTGGGGGATGATAGTAATGATAATGACTTTATCTGGCAATATGCGAACTGCCTTTGCATTCATGGTCTCATGCAATCCTTTCACAGCCTGAGGAGGTAGAGTGATTTCTACTTTATCGACAAGGAAATTTAGTCCTGAGGAGGTCAAGTTCCTTGTCCAAGGTCACACAAATGAGGAAAGGCAGAGCCAGGGGTCTCCAATCCACCTCTCAAAATCAGGCTCTGAATCTTGTGCTTTTAAACCCATATGCTAGAGCGATGAAAAAAATGCTCCACATCATATGTCCTTAGGGAAATGCAAATTAAAACAATGAAATTCTTATTCAAAGAGCCCAAATCCACGCACTGACAAGACCAAGCGCTGGTGGGGGTGACGCAACAGGAAATCTAACTCACGGCTGGTGGGAATGCAAAATGGCACAGCCACTCTGGAAAACGTTTTGGTGATTTCTTACAAAATTAAATATACTCCTACCATATGATCCCACAATCTCGCTTCTTGGTGTTTATCCAAAGGAGTTGAAAACTTATGTCCACACAAAAACCTGCATATGGATATTTATAGCAGCTTCATTCATGACTGCCAAGACGTGGAAGCAAGTAAGATGTCCTTCAGTAGATGAGTGGATAAATAAACTGTGGTATATCCAGAAAATGGAGTATTATTTTGGTACTAAAACTAATTGAACTATCGAGCCATGAAAACACATGGAGGAGACTTAGTTGCATATTATTTCAATCTGAAAAGGTAACATAGTGTATGATTCCTGCTGTATGACATTCTGGAAAGGGCAAAAACCGTGGAAATAATAAAGAGATCAGTGATCACCAGGGGTCAGGGGTTGGGGAGGAGAGATGACTGGGCAGAGCGCGGAGACTTTTCAGGGCAGTGAAAATACCCTGTGGGATACTGTATGACGAGTGCATGTCATTGTCCATCGTCCAACACCACAAGGGAGCCCTACTGTAAACTGTGGGCTCTGAGTAATGACGTGTCGGTATGGGTTCATCACTTGTTACAAACACCCCACTCTGGTCTGGGATGTGGATAATGGGGGAGCCTATGTACATGTGGGGGCTCAGGGCATCTGGGGAGTCCCTGTACCTTCCTCTCCATTTCGCTGTGAACTTTAAACTGCTGTGAGAAAATAAAGTCATTAAAATAAAGTAAGCCAAGCCACCAAGATCCTCAATAGAATTTTAATGAAGCAGCTTGGAAGGAATTTGCTTGTTGTCAGAGGAGGAAGCAGATGGGTGGCCTACAGATGAGTCATGTTCGAGGTGATTTTCTACATAAAAAGGCACTTGAGCTTCTGCTCCTGCAGCCTCTAGACCACCTTAAATTCAAACCTGCTGCCCCACCCATTGCTGCAGGAGACCCAGGCCTGCTGCGGCTCCGTCCCCTGGACTTCCCGGGGCCCCTTAGAAGCCGCTAACAGTCCCAGTTTACTTGAGGTAGCTTGAACGGGTTTCTATGGTTTGTTACCACGACCACCAAACTACAATCACACACACTCACATAATTGAAAGCACCAGTGCATCTCCTGGAGAGACCCCTTCTTTGAGTGAAAATTCTGTCTTATCACTTAATCCGCACGCCACGTGTCTGCTGGCTCTCTTGGTCCTTCCTCTCTGGGCCATACAGTTGTCGCCTTCCAAATGGACTAATGTGAAGGCTGCCATTGGAAGCTACTTTTATAGAGCTGTTTGAAGGGAAAATCTCTTCCTTAGCCCCTGGCAACAGTCTTCCTCAGAGCCTTAAAATGGGTTGTTTAAAAAAAAGGTCCTTGGGGGCGACCACGTAACTGGGGCAATGACGGCTAACCTTTGAGAGCAAGGTGCTCTACCAGTGAAGAGGGGTAGGTCCCTTGAAAGACAGGGAAAATCAGAGGTGGGAGGAGGGCCAGCGGGGGGTTTTCCTGAGCCTTCTCTGGCTTGAAGGCATTTCCAAGGAGCGACCTTGCGGAAAACTGTGTCCCCCAAACTCTGGGGAAGGAAGGCTGTGGCAACTGGCAGGCGGCTAGCAACTGTGGTCTGTTTCCCCTTGTGGTTGTCGCGTTCAGGTCAGTACTAACTTTAGCCCTGCAGTCCTCGAATGGGGACAGTCCACTAGTGGATTCAATCCTCCCTAAATGACTGAGGAACTTTTAGCCAGAGATCGGAAGAAAGAAAAGGAAATGATTTCCTCTATTGTCTGCCTGATGTGTAATGACCTCCGGGCAAGCCATTTGCCAGCATTTTGCGATATAAGAAAACTTTCTATTCATACAGCTTGGAGGCCTCCACAAGCGTTTTATCAGCCACTGTCACCTGGTGTGCCTGGGAGAAGGGAGGACACAAGGACAGCTTGTTTTCTTCTTGGTGATCATTCTTTTATTTAAAAAAAATATTTATTTATTATTATTATTTTTAGAGAGGAGGGAATGGAGGGAGAAAAAGAAGGAGAGAAACATCGACTGGTTGCTTCTGCTACGAGGCACCCCATTCGGGGACTAAATCCGCAACCTAGGCATCTGCCCAGACCGGGAATTGAACCGACAACCTTTCACTTTGTGAGATGACGCGCAACCAACTGAGCCACACCAGTCAGGGCTGGTGGGCACTCTTTCAGGTGAGGCCTCAGACCCTCTGAAGGAGACGGTCGGGGAGAGCCAGCCAGAGGACTCCCTCCCGGTGTAGGCAGGCTCGCAGGTTTGCCCCTCTGCTGGCTTCATCCTGGATGTCCAGCTAGTCCAACTACACACCGTTATGGGGTTAGCTTCATTTCATCATGCATCCACCTCATTCCCCATGGGGTAAATATCCTCATTTTTGGTGGGGGAAACTGAGGCACAGAGAAGCCATGTAGGCCTGACCGAGTGTTCACATCAGGCCATTGGCAAGTCTGAAACGTTATCAAATGTTCAGCTACCGATGTCTCTCTGCCTCCTTCCTGCTGCCGTGGGCCGTGGACTGTCCCAGAGCTGACGTGGCCTGTGACTGTCTTACTCCGAGGAAGTTTGTCCTGACATAAGTTTGAGGATAAGAGAGAGGTATCACCTGAGCTGGAAGCCAAGGCCCCGAGGAGGCTGGCTGACCTTCAGATGCACTGTCCTCGGACCCACAGCCAGTGACGTCCTCATCAGGTCAGGCTGCCTCCTGGGGACTTGAACGTTTCAAAGAGGATCTGAGAGGTGTTTCAGACGGCGCTGCGACATAAATAGCCGTTGCAGAAGAACGTTGCCTCAGTGACGGGTGACTGAGTCAGCCCCACACAGAGTTTGCAGAAATCGGGCCCTCAGGGTAATGGGGTGGTGGCAAATCATTATAACATTTCTGCCCTGTGACTGGGTCCTTCGTGAGCGAGTAAATAGCTTCCAGGTGTCTTGCCACAAGATTTAAACAACTGAGTCACTCAAGCCTGATGGAAGGACAAGTGGCAGCTTAGAATCTCCTCGTGACTCAGCGGCCACCAACTTGGATGGCCCACAGTTCCAGCTTTAGCATCTTTATTTAGTCACAGTCAGTTCCCCTTCTGTAAATGCACAATAGGAGGAAAGAAGAGGGAGGAGACAAAGCTGTCACTGTCCCCTGAGACCAAACAGCTCCTGAAAGAGCATCTACTCATGCCAGGAAAGGCCGGTCCTGGGAGGAACCACCTGCTGATATTCCACGCCAGGCCCTTGAACCGCTGGCCATCCCAGAAAACGCCTGATGGATGTGCCAACTCCTGTGCTTGCCAAGGAAGCAAGGTAATCCCTCAAGAATGTCTGAGCAGGTGGCTCAGCCCAGACCCGAGGTCATGGCAGGAGGGGACGGAGCGGAGGGAGTACTGGCTTGGAGGACTTGTCTCTGTGGGACGTTAGTTGGGTTGGATTTCTCTGGGTCTCAGTTTTCTCATCTGTAGGGTTAATGATGTAGAAGAGTTGGGCCAGAATTAGAGAGGATAAACTTAGACTTAAACAAAATGGATTATAAGCGCGGGCTGCAAACCAAGGTGTCGCAGGTTCGATTCCCAGTCAAGGCACATGTCTGGGTTGCAGGCCACGGCCCCCAGCAACCGCACATTGACGTTTCTCTCTCTCTCTCTTTCCCCCTCCCTTCCCTCTCTAAAAATAAATAAATAAAATCTTAAAAAAAAACAGGGCCAAAGACCATATATTATTTAAAAAATGGATTATATAGTGTTCTTCTTTGCCTGTTTCATAAGCAAAAAGGCATTCAATGCATTTGTGTTGAATGCGAAAACGGAGAACTTTCATTTAATGACGGTGGATTTGGGGCTGGGGGACAGGAATCAGTCCACAGGGGGAGAGGACTCCTCAAACAGATGAGTCTGGTGAAAGAATAAGATACTCCAAGGAAAAAGTGTCACCTTTTGTGACTGAATTTTAAGAAAGAAAGGAAAACCTTCAGAAGCAATCCAGCCTTAGACAGAAGGCATAGTCTGCCTGTGGGCTCAAGTGCCTTCCTATGGATCATAAAGAAAGAAAAACCTTCTGTGAAAGCAGGGATCTGAAACTAGCATTGATGTCAAAAGGGCCGTGCCGCGATGGCAGGTGTCAGGGAAGGGTGTTGTCCCCACAAAGCCTGAAAATAGAACATTTGGGAAGTGTCGCTGTGACTTCATTGTTGCTCAGGAAGGGATGCAGGCTGTTCTAGCTGGCTGCCCCCTGTCTCTAGACAGAGCAGAAAGTGGGCAATTCACTCGCCCCTCAGAGCCCGAGAGAAAGTCCTTCAACACACCCTATGCCCCGTGTTGTCGTTCTGCATTCACCAAGCAGATTTCTGATGTGTCATTTGTTTATGAGTCACTGCTAATGAGCACCTACTATGTGCCTGCTGACTACACTTCATGTCTACTGTCATACAGGACTGCTCACAACAGGAAGTAGACAGCCAGAGCCCCATTTTTAGATGAAGAAATAGACTAAGGGTGGGGAAGCAATGTCCTCAAAGTCACTCATCAGAAATGGTGGAGCCGTGATCTGGATACTGCTTGCACTAACCTTCCTTGCCTTCTTTCTGTTCTGCCTGCTGCTGTCTCTTGGGAGGGAAGTGCTTGATGCTTCTTGCTTGTTTCACGCGTGTGCCAGGGATGTTTCCCTGGTTGAAAATGAAGGAGTAGGCACAGTCGGTGGGACTCAGGCGTCCACACTGGCTCAGTCCTGAGTGAACTTGTTACTGTCCTTGGATGTGTAGGATAGACAGATTAGACCCAGAACTGTAATATTCTCATTAAGATGGTGTCTCTGATAGAAATAGGCTGTCAGTTCTTCCCCTTATCTTACAGCTCTGATCAGCCATGGGAAGGGGCTTGTGAAATCACAAGACATGCTCCGTGTGGCATCTTTAAATGGGAAGCACACTGAAATTTACTTTTGCTCCTTGGGAAAGCTCCAAATTAAATGGATACAAGAAACTTGGTATTATTGCTTTTGTTTTCACAGCTGCTGAAATAGCTCTGGCTCTCTTGGCTCAGTCCATGATAACTCCAGTTGAAATTACATGTGTCTAAAGATAGGACGTGCAGGTCAGAGCTCCTGAATGGATATCATCCTTTGTTCAAATGGGATCTGCTCCTTTTAGCTCAAAGCTGTCCTTGACCCACAAATGAAAGAGAAAAGCCCACAGAAGTCACTAACTATGGATGAATTCATCTGTATACTCTCAACGATTCATATACGTGTGTTTGCATTTAAGAGGTTATTTTAGCAATTGACAGAAGGCTCGGACAGCCTCCTTTTTTTATTGGGAAGGCTCACAATTAAATGCCCGTGTTTCAGATTGGTGCCGAGAGATGGCAGTGAACTGCTTTGATGGTGGGTAGTCAGAAAGGTAGGGGTGGGGGGGGTGGCAATAGTGTGGGTGTGCAGTAGGGACAGGGTTTGCAGACCAGTTTGTAGGATGGCTTGCGGGTGGTGGTTCAGCTCACAGAAGAATTCCTGGGCGGGGGGTGGGGGGAGGCAGGGGGAGCTGTCTCCAGATAGCTGAGGGACTTATTTGCCCTGGGCAGGAAAAACTAGGCTTCCTTTTTTTATCCTAGGGGCCAGAACTCAGACGAAAAGAGAGCAGATGCAGGGAGACATTTACATGGGGAAAAATTCTTTGAATTAGGATACCTGGGGAGTTTACTCTAAAGAACAATATGCTAGCATTAAAGTTGCCTGGAATGGTGGAGGCTGCTTTAAGTAACGATGTGCCCTGAACTCTGGGATGCGTTCATGCTGGGGAAGTCATCACAGGGGTTCCAGCACTGGGCAAGAGGTTACACCCAATAGTGCAATTCCAATTCTAAGAGCCTCGTTCATGGTTTGACTTAAATACTCATGTTCACTGCTCTTTGTGAATCAAATATGAGAAGTAGTTTAACGCTTGATACGTGCTAGAGAAGAGCCTACTGATGCACTAAAACCTTGCTGATTTGAAACAACTGAAGGTGAAAGCCATTGGGGTCGGTGAAGTCAATTAGGAAATGCTCATAAGTAATAAAAGGCCATTTTATGACATTCCAGTCCACGGATGCATGGAATTATGTCTACCAGACTCGGCTGGTCAGGGTCATGCTTTAATGAATAGAGAATGATTTGTAATCAGCATATCAGAACACCAGGCTCGCTGGCCTCTGCCTAGATTAGAATTAAATTATTTGTAACTCAGAGTGTTTGCAAACAGTTGGTCTTCTAAGTAAATAAGCAGGCCCCTCAGAATTTCATTTGAAGTATTTACTTGCTGTCAACTCTCTCTCTTTTTTTTCTGTTGATAATGCAAAGAGAAGCTTTCATCCAACTCCTGTCAAAATGTCACTATTGAAAACCAACCAAACAACAGCGTACCATAAGTAAGTAAGATTTTTTGCCAGACTAACCCTTCATTTTCTAGATTACATATTTGATTGCTCAGAGCTCGTGCAAGGAAACTCTGTGGGGCTACTCATGTCCAGAAGGTATGGAAAATAATTGGATTTAACATTTTCCACTCATTTATCAAAATTTAATATTCGAAAGAACACACATTGTAGGATTCTATTTCTTTGAAACGTCTGGAACAGGCAAAGCTACAGAAACAGAAAGTAGATTAGCAGGACTTGGGGGCGGGGAGGACCTTTGTGGAGAAATGAAGTGTTGACTGCTCATGGCAAAGGGGTTTTCTTTGTGAGGCCGTGAAAATGCTCTACCATGGATGGCGGTGATGGTCGCATCAAACTAGGAATACACTAAAAACCATTGAATTTTACACTTCAGGCAAGTGAGTTGTATAGCATGTGAGTTATGTTCCAATATGTATGGGGCTGTGTTATGGGTCAGGAATTGTCCTGGGCACTGACAATAGACCATTGTACAGGACTAAGTTCCTGTCTTCACTGGGCTTGCATTGGGTCGGGGGGTGGCGTCACACATGTGAGCAAGCATGTAAAAATGTAATTTTAGGAAGAGTAGGACCCTGAAGAAGAATTAAGCAGGATAAGGAAATAGAGAGTGATTTATGTGTGTGTGTGTGTGTGTGTGTGTGTGCGTGTGCATGCATGCACTTGTGTGTATGTATGTATGTGTCTGAGTGTGTCTGTCCACATGTGTATTATGTGCATGTGTGTACATGCATGTGCCCTGCGCACACACACATGCTCTCTATTTTAGATCAGGTGAATAGGGAGGCCCGCCCTGGATCTTCCCAGCAGACTTCTCTGAATGAAACGAAAGCATGAACCACCCAGGTAACTGGGGTAAGTACATTGCAGGCAGTGCAAGCCCCTAAGGCAGGAATATTTTTAGCCTGTCTGCCTACGAAGAGGGACAGGGAGCTAGAAGACGATAAAGTTGGTGAGGTTGGCAGGGATCAGTTCACGTGGGCAATAAGCACGGTAATATCTGTGACTTATTTTGAGAGCTCATTTTTAGCACTAGTAGTCACCTTTAACTCTGCACGATGCATTACGGAGCCTATAAGTGCTTTGCACGGTCACCGTCTAGTGTGATGCTCCCAACAGGAGCTGCTGTCAGTCCTCCCTGTCCAGGTAAGGAGAAGGCGGGAAGCCGTCCACCATTTTCCCAGTCCCATGGGCCCACGAGCTCATGTCAGAACATGGTCGATTCTGGTGATTCTTACTTCCTCAGCTCCTGAATCAGTACTTGGTGCAAGATCGAGACAATAGATGTTTATGGAGCTGACTTCTTTGAGGTCACAAAGAAAGCGGACGGCCGAGCCAGGACTTAAGTCCCGGTCATCTCACTCCACATGTCGTTCTGTTTGTGCGGACTCACAGGACCATGCTGCTTTTCCTTTCGAATCAGAATGGTGAGGATGACAGGGTGTCCAAGGGTCATCTGCCCGGTAGGTTGACGTTGACATGCCCCCAGGTCTGTGGGTAGTTACATGGATTTCCAGGACTCTGCTGGAAGGGACTGATCCGCCTCCCTATTATGACACAATCCCACCTTAACGGGAGTTAAGTTTTTCTTAGCATATTCTAGTCGGTGGCTTCGGTATAATTAATTTTCATCCACTGACTCTTACCGTTGGATAATTTTCATTTCTGCCTTATCACCCAGGCTCCCTCTTAGGATTTGCTAAGGTCTCTCACCTTTTATCTTCATGTAACCAGGTGGTTAAGAACATGAGTTCACCTCCTGAAGGGAGTTCAGATCCCGGCCCTGCTCTTAACAGATGTATGACCTTTGACAGTTAGCCCATCTGAGCCTCAGTTTTCTCATCAGTGGAGTGGAGATGATAATATTATTGCTCTCATAAAATTGTTTTGGAAGTTACATGTGTCTGTACAGTGACCAGAGCAGCACCTAGAACAGAGTAAGGGTTCAGTAAATGCTGGGCATTGTTAGCTAGGATGCTTATACCCGGCTCTCCAGGGGCACTTACTGTGGAATTGTGGCTAGAGCGACGTGAAATAAGATAATTGCTTGTCAGTTCTTCTCCGTGCACAAAATATAAGGATCATTAGGTGGTCAAAATAACACCCTGGGATTGGAACACAGCATGTGCGCCGATGGAGGCTGGGGTCGGTTAACTCCCGAGCATTCTGCCCTGGAGGGGAGGGGGCTGCTTAATGGGTCTCCCCAAGTACGCTACTCCATATAACTGTCTGTGTCTGTTATTAAACTCTCCGATGGGAGGCTATTTTTACCAGGCGATGATAGAAATTGGGAGTTGGGGATTCAGGAGAGCGGTATGAATGGGGATGAAAAGCCATTGATAAAAAGGGCCGTTTGCCTTCCTGCCCTTTGCTGTTTGTAGATTCTGGAAAGGGCTGCTATCTCTGGGCCCCACAGCTGTTTTGTCTCCTGTCAGCACGGCTGTCACTGTTGTCAGGTAACTGCTGGTGCCTGCCAGGGCTCCTGGGGGAGTGGCCTGTGCTTGGCTACCCCCTGACGGGGTACCTGGGAGGGAGGCCCTAGGAGGCAGAGGTCAAGGCCAAAAGGACAGGAAGCCTCAGTGCCTAGGCACCTGCACCAGGGCCGCTGAGATTCCCTCTGGGCCGATGGAAGGAGGCTTTTGTTTTTCTCCTGAAAACAAGGACATGACAAAGAAAGCCTTAGTGCCTCCTTCTCCCAGGCAGAAGAATCTCGGACACAAATAAAAAGCCTATAAACATAAAATCCCTTGGAGAAGAAAGAAACCATTTGACTTGTTCTTTTCTCTCCTTTAAAAAGAAACGTTAATTCCTTACAAATTCCTGAAAGTGCGTGAGTACGGATGTGACTGCGACGCCTACTATGCCATCCCAAGCAGCTTCATCCCAAGGTCGGGTGGCCCGGTCATGCTTGCCTGCCATCGTCAGCATCAGGGAGAAGAGAAACTGTCTCGCTGGGCTGCAGAAGTCCTTGCAAAGCCGTCTTTCTGGCTCTTTTCCTCTCACCTGTGAAGCACCGATTCTCTTCCTTAGGCGGGGAGTAGCAGGCTGACACTAAAGAAAGAACAGAAAGCGAAGTAAAATGGCAGCTGACTGTAGCCAGCGGATTTCACTGTGCATCTGAACGCTGAGCCTCTCCCAGCGTCCGTGCGGGGGCATAATCCATCTTCACACGGGCAGCAGCCCTGTCAGCTCGAAGGGAATCCAGGAGATGATCCGGGGTGGTTCTGTGTACCAGGGACAAGGAAGGACCAGAGGTTAAATGCGTATCAAGTTCAAGGATGGAACTGCAGATGGCCCCTTCCATGGAAGAGAGAGAATGTCCCCTTAATTCTCTGGCTTCCACATCTGTCAGTGTCCTTACCATTAACCTTCAGCCTCTCGCCCCACAAAGCGCTTCTGAAATGGTCTCCTTGGCCCTCCAGGTGAGGTGACAGCCTCTTCCTTCGGCCCCAGCCCCCTACCTGGACCCGCCATCCGTCTCTGACCTGAATCCCAGACTCACACTGGGTTTCAAGGTCCTTTATTAGTTTACTCTTATTAAGTGATTGCATCATCTGTCTCCATCAATAAATGTTTCACTGACTCCGGCTAATCCAATTGAGTCTTGATTTCTTTATCTATCCCTTTATTTCTTGATTCCATATTTTATATTAAGGAGCCTTAATGTTCCCAACAGAAAAGTGGAGGAGGCATTTGAGGCGCCAAGACCTTTGGAGGTCACGGCCCCCGCTGCTGTGTGGGGCAGGCCCTGGTGACCAGCATCCATCAGAGAGCTGCTCAGAAGGAGCAGACGGCCCTTCAGATGCATCTCTTGTGAACATGAGAAAGAGAGAGCTGGGCAATAAGTCGCTGCAAACTGGGGCAGTGAGGCTGCGTGGAGGCGTACGCTGATCAGGAGCAGCGCTGGTTCTTGGTGAAAATGCAGTGGAGAGGAAGTTCCCTCCCCGGCCCCGCTCCAGGTCCCCTCTGTCGCAGGGATGGGACCTGCTGCCCCCTCCCTCCCTCCTTTCCCCTTTCCTTCTCTCCCACCCTATCCCCGTCATATTTTGCTCTCATGGCTTTCATGTTATTTTCAGAGTTATAAAGGACCCACATTATCCCAAAGCATGGGTCTTCAAATTCTGTTGGATTGAAGGATTCCACCGCAGAAATTAACTAATGGATGTCTTTTTCTAATTTGGAACAAAACCCCCTCTATTTTCTTTTAAAGAGAATACACAGTGGCTTTTCTTTAGTTGCAGATGCTTATAATACTCTATAATCAATGTAACGCGATGCATGTCAAAATAATATATTCAGTGAGTGCTTTTTTCTATTCGAATTCCCTACCCGTTTGAGATCTTAGGACCGTGGCGCCCTGTGTGGCAGCCACTAGCCACATGGGGCTTTAAAGCACTTGAAGTGGGGCTAATAGTCTAAATCGAGACATGCTGTCAGCTTGAAACGTACACTGCGTTTCAGCAACTTGGTCTAACAAAAGAGAGTGCAAAATATGAATAGTTTGAAAATACTGACTATATGTTACAATGATAATATTTTGGCTATATTGTGCTAAGATATACTGTACACATTAATTTCACCTGCTGTTTTAACCTCTTTTGTTGTGGCTACTAGGACGTTGAAAACTGCATATGGGGCTCATATTAGCATATTCGTGGTTCACCTATGGACGGTGTTGCCGTAGAAAATACTAAGTTTAGCTTGCATTACATCCTGACCTTTTATTTACTCGACACTAGGCAGTCCTCGACTCTGCACCTCCCTGCATCCTCTGGGTACTGACAATGCAAAGTTATAACTCTTTGGTGCCTAACTTGGGTATTTAGGTCAATTCCCTTACCTCTTTAGTTAATATTAGTAGATTCTATTATAGGAGGATCGTCTTGGTCAAGCGGAATTCTTACAAAACCACACCTGACAATGACACGACATAAAAATGCGCAGAAAAGTGTTGGGATCAACTACCAAGTCCAAGAGGGATGTGGGAGTACTGGGGCAGTGAAAAGATGTTTGTGTTAGCCCAAGATCCCTTCGACTATTTTTTCCTATGACTTATTGATGAGAATCTTCTACTTTTTTTACCTGGCAAGCATTACTCTCTTCTCTGGTGGGATGTTTGCCCTTCGTAAAGCTGCAAGTATCATACACAGGCATCCAACATCATAGCCGTCACCCTGAGGATCAGTTTTTTACCTCCCAGTCAATCAATACCCATCCGCCAATGCGGATAATGTAGAGAGCATATTGCAACTGACCTACTTTTTGTTTACTCAGATCTGAAGCCAAAATAACTTGACGTCCAGGCCGAGTCTTCTGTTCTGGCGATGACATTAAACAGAAGACCATTGGCTGCAGGACCTCTGCTAGTCTGCCGATGTTGAGTCAGCATATGTTGCTCATTTTACTGGACAGTGTGGGTAAACGCCTGGTACTGGAGGGAGATCTGTCTGAGTCTCCCTTCATTACTCTCCTCCTTGCTCTGAACCCTGGCTGGTCCTTGACACCATTCTTAGCAAGCTCTGCCCTGGTGGATTTCCCTGCAACAGACAGAAGTGAAGCTTTCTGCATTCCTTTAGTCTCTCAGTGCAATGCAGTGATTTTCAAATGTGGGTCAGGGGATGGGTTACATTGGAATTGCTTATTGTGCTGGTTAAAAGTACAGCTTTTGGAGGCTGGATCAGAATCTCAGAGTTTCAAGAAATGGGACGGGTCAGTGGTAGCATTCCAGAAAATCCCTAAGCATGTTAAAATGTGAGGGCTGTTGACCTTTCTCTGCAAGGTGGGGGGGTTGGGTGGGGAGTTGCCGGAAGGGCTGCAAAATTTTCTTTCTTAAACCTGGCCACACTCTTTGTGAGAAAAGGTGATTACCTATTGGTGTGACAGGGGATACATGTTTCAACCTTTACTGCTGCCTTGTGTGGACTGTTCAAAATGTAGCCCCCCACCCCCAGGAGGGTGAACTCATTCAGTTCCCACACATTAGAGAAAAGGAGTTTCCTAGAAGCAGCAAGAGGGACCTGGGCTCCATTTAAAGGGTTGAAGATCCTGGAGGACAATTCACGTTAAGAAAAGATGTTTAAAGAAAGGATTGGGAAATGAAATTCAAACTTCTTGCCCATTTGTTTATTGTCTCCACCCTCTTCTCCAAACTTGACCCTTATATGCTGTTGCCTTTGTGTTCAAGCTAGAGAAACATTAAAAAAAAACCAGGTCTCTTTTGATGTGTTTGGAATTTTGCCTAAACAAGGTCTGCCAAATCTGCTCCTGCGTTATTTTTAGCGTCTCCTTTGCCTGAGTGCCCCAAGGACGTGCGATCCTCCATGAAGTCTTTCTTCTGATGAATATTTGATTGGCAACCTTAAAATTTCTCTTTGTGTTTAAATTATAAACGCACTGCAAGCGCAAGGCACCTTTCATGGTCTTTGAAGCTACATGTCAATATGTGTTCTTGTCGAGCTATAATTACCTATCATTGCATAGCTTTCTGAATTAAATATTCCTTAAACAAAAGCTGAAAATAGTATTAAATCCACATAAAAATTTTAAGGTGCAAAAATTACTAATCGCTATGTTAATGCAGCTTTATCAGGGTTGGACTTATGGGGCAAGGAAGGACATTATGTTCTTTAACAATGCTTGGCTTCCGGAAGCCTCCACATTCACATTGCTCGTTTTCATACAATAGCGAGTCATTATGTGACAGAGGGAGCTAGAAAATGCAAATGAGAAACAGTTGTGCCGTGCTGTCTTTGGAGAAAGGTTGCCGAGTTTTAAATAAAAATGGAAGTCTCCCCCTTTTGCAGTAATCACGGTTAGCAACACAGGTAGAAGGGGGCACACTGGATGGAAGTGTCCAGAAGTGATGCCCCGCCCCCTGATGTGGAAGAAATCGGCCGGGACCTCACCAGCCCCGCCTGTGGCTGTTCATTTCAAGGGACTCTCAGGTGAAGAGACAGGAAGTCACACGCCAGCTAACCTCTTTACCGCCCCTGCGGACAAAAACGTCCTAGGGGAAAACTGTCTCTCATGCAATCAGCCATTTCATTTGACGTTTTCTGTCCAGGTAATACATGAACCTTGAATTTTAAAAGATCAGCCAGAAAGCCTTATAGAAGAAGCAATAGTGTCTGCCTTACTCCATTTCCTCCTGCCGGAGGCTACCACGTGTGACCCTCTGTCTAGTGTTTCGGGTCATTGCTGTCTATTTCTAAATAGAGCGCTCATCCTGCTAATTTTTGATTAGGGTATATCTATCTAGCACCGCCTATGAAAAAGCACTATTGCACTTTTCTCGTCTTCTTCCCCTTCTTATTTTTCACGTCGTTACTGTTAGTTTTTCTGTTGGTTTCCGTTGTTGAATCTTTAAAGAATATCCTTAAATTTTTTTCTGGTTTCATCAGCTTTAGACGTTGCCTGTAGATTCCCTGCCATGTCAGGGGGTGACTTTGATATACTTGCCCGTATTCTGCTTTGGCTTCCTCCCTTTTAGCTCTGTTCAGTTTTGCCTCTTGAATTTCATTGACTTCTCCGTGTCGCTCAGTGCTGATCCCAAAGCCAGGTTCTTTGACCCGGCAGGCTAGAAGGGGTCTCCATCCTTCAGTGTCTAGAGAGTTCATATGGAAATAACTTGAATCACATCATTTATATAATGAAATACCCTGTTGTGTTAGGTTCTCCGAGGCTGTCATAAGCATTTTCCTGTATCTTTAGTGTTTAAACTACCATCCATCATGCCTACAGATTATTCTACTAGAGACACATCAAACCTGGGCCTTGGTATTTCGCCAGAAGATCCTACTCGGATTGGCTTGGTCTTTGAAGCCCTGATCGATGAATGCTTCACTATCATATCTGACATCTCTGAGCTCCAGAACAGGGACTCTGTAAGAATTTATTTGCCATCATAAAATATCAGTGTAACAGTATCTGTACAAGGAACCCGTATTCTTTGAATTTGTTGTTAACGTGGGGGTACTGGGATACTGGAATGCTCAAATGTAGGTGAGTTTTATTCTGGATGTAACTTGAAGTAAAAAATCTCTTTATGTGCTTTATTCACTTAGACCTCACAGTCAAATGAAGTACAAACATATATTTATTTCTACCAGAGTAAAATTCTGCAATAATTAATATGATTGTGAGAGGTATCATTTCATATATAAAAATAATTACTAAGAACTTTCAGACAAAAAAAAGAATTTTCAGACAAATAATTAGGGAAAGAATGTTGATTAATACATATAATAAGAGAATACATTAGCAGTATTACCTTAGGAAACAGCTATGCTTCTCTGAACCTACAAATACTTATAACATTAAATTAATGATCAAAGCAGAGAAATACAGATGATAGTTATAATCCTTGTCGAATTGTGTAGTGTTTTAAAATTCATAACATGAAACAAAATAGCCTACAAGAACTATATTTAGTTTTTGGTTATTAAATTCCATTTAGGTCATGAGTCTTTCAAGAAAAGGTTCTATTTGAAAATTCTTCATACTTTATGCAAATGAATAAAAAGCGGAATGCCAATTCCACTCCCTTGAGGTGTCACGAAGAGAAAAACCCCACATCACGTAAACCAAAACCCATCACCCCATCATAAACCGTCTTCGATTCAGACGTACTAATAATAGCTAATACTCAAATCACACTGTTCTATATGCCCCTCTATGAGCTCATTTCATCCTCCCAATGATCCCGTAAAGGTGTGGCTATAATTAGCTCATCCTACAGATGAAGAAGCTAAGTAAGGCACAGAGAGATTAAGTAATTTGCCCAAGGTCACACAGCTAGGCAGTGGTGCAGCAGGATTTGAACTCAGGCAATCTGACTCGAAGCCATGCTTTAAGCAAGGTATCATCTCTTAAATGAGATACACCTGGAAAATGCTTAGGTGGGTTCCTGGAACGTGACAAGCATCCAATAAAAGTTAACTCTTATCATCCGTTGCTGGAATGGAGTGAGGAATGCTGGAATGAGAGAGGGGGGAGCTAATGGGTTACCTCCCTCTTGCTGAAGGAGCCCCTAGAGTGAGGTACGTGGACCCAAGAAGCCAGCTTCAGCCAGGAGGGTCCATGATAACAGAAGCCACTATCAAAAGTTTGGTGCCTGGCTATAGGGCTCCTCCGGTCCATGGACCTGCTGCAATGCCCTATGGCTGGGTTCCACCACTAGTTTCCTTCTCACTGCGTGAAAGCGACTGAGAAGAGTGGCAACATTCCAGTTTCTTTAACGTGGGAGTACATTACTTTTCCTGAGGAGGATTGTGGTCGAATGGAAATTCAGTAGAGTAACATGTTAAAACACCGGGCTTGGGGGATAGCCTAGACCCAACTGTACCCCTAGGGTTACCTAGGGTTGCTTTGAGGATGCTTGTAAGCATTTTACAGAGAAAGCTTAGTGAAACCCAAAGCCTTTTCATTGAAAACAGAGGTTTGGAAACCTAAGGGTTTTTCTGGGATTAGCATTACGTAGGCACCCATGAAATTCCTTCCTAGGGGCAATCAGTGCCAGTCTACTGAAATTAACTAAGAGCTGCAAGCTGCAAGCTTCCAAGAAGCCACTGAGGAGGAGTGCTGGACCCAGATGTTAAAGATCCGGAGCAAATTCGAGCAGTGCTAACAGCAGTTGTGGAAGCTGAGACAGCTGTTTTACCTGTGCCTAAATGTTCATAATTTATTAACTGTCTTCTCTGTGGTACAACCTTTAAAATGTGTGCAAATGTTAGTTACTCATGAATTGTTAACATCAATATTTTGTTACTTTCATGGGGTTATACTTTATTGATTTGTAAAGTTCAGTTAATGTGTCTTTCGTTTGCCTGGGACTAGGGAGACCCTGGCTGATCGATTATCTTAACCTCAGGCACCATGGTGTCGCTGAGCCTGCTGGAATTCTAGACATAGAATCTAGTAGAAAACAATACCTCTAGAATACCCAGAATACCAGCCTTAGAAAGTCAACCCTATAAAATGGTGGCACATATCACCAAGGTTTGGTTTTAAGTTCTTCCTCCCATTGCTTGGGTTCTGAGGGTCCTACGGATACCCAGAACTTCTTACTGCACCTCCTCAAATGCGGTGGCCCTTGGGTCTCAGTCCTGTCATTCACCCTGATCCCATCATTGTACCACCCCCTTGTGTGTTCTTTCTCAGGCTCTGCTGGGCGACCAGCTGGTGCTGCTCCTTCTGAAACTGTGGAAAGGTTCAGATGCTCTACTCGGTCTAAAAGGTGCCTTTGCAAATGTAATTGGTTAAGGTGAGGCCGTACTAGAATACAATGAGCCCTAAATCTGGTGACTGATGTCCTCATAAGCAGAAGAGAAGATGTACAGAGATGGGCTGGAGGGCCGTGTGACGAGGGAGGCAGAGACTGGGGAGATGCAGCTGTACACCCAGGAACACACGGATCGTTGGGAGGCACCGGAAGTCAGGAAGGAGCGTGGCCCTGCCAGCACCTTGATTTTGGGCTTTTAACCTCCAGGACCCTGAGAGAATACCTTTCTGTGGTTTTAACCTCCCTAGTGTGTGATCATTTGTCATAGTAGCCCCAGGAAACTAATATAGGGCAATTGGGGAGGCAGAAAATAGCTAGCAGGTATAATTATGTAATCAAGTTACTCTTATACTATATTCATTGACTTTTCGATGAATGCATTGACTTTTTCAAGGGAAAAAACAACACGTTCCTTTGGGCCATTTTTCTGTGGTTTTGGCAACGTTGCAAAATTTTATCTGGAACTACCTTCTTCATCATCAGGACAAGAGGGATCGGATATGCTAAGACACGACCCACTGAGGGGCATAAAGCACGCAACTCTGTACACGGAACCTTTGGTGCTGCAGTAGGTTCGTGCCCCGCAACATGGCAGTTCTGATACGCTTGCTCTTGCCTGTCTCCATCGAGGCGGGGAAAAGTGTTCCATAATTATGAGCACTGTGTTAGGGAGTGCACATCTGGCCTCGATTAATGAAATGAAATTCTCCGCTGGGAACTTCACATGTATGTGTTTTCCACCGACGAGCTTCCGACCCCGTAAACGTCAAACTTCACTTCTCTACTACCCATGCGCTCCAGTGTCGCTCACCTTATGCCAGAATTCGAACTCTGGTCCTGCACCTTCGTGTTGTGAAGCTCAGTGGCCCGCCCAGGGGGTGACAGGAGCTCTCCTGCAGCCCATTCCTGCACCCGGACGGCTAGAAACTACTTTGCACGTGTGAAATGACCGAGAGACACACAGAAAAGCGCAGGCTAAGTGTCACCTGGCTTGACGTCCCACTTCGCAGATCCTTAAAATGCCCTTTCCCTGGGAAAGAATCGCTCTATTTTCTTTGGCATTTTTTTTGCCTCCATAATGTTATAAGCATAGGGCTGCCAGGTGGCCATTTCTGTCTCTCTATGAAGAAATCCTGCCAGAGAATGAAGCATAGCCAAGAAAAGTAGAATTAAATTAAGTATTTCATGACAGAGAGAGATTCATTTCTGATGACATCCCTAAATTCACTCGCGACTGTAACCAAATTTAGTGTTTCTGTGACGTGAGCCAAGACGTTCTCCCTTCCCTGTTTTGGCTTCACGGAACTTGAATTGTGTGTCTTTTTCTGCCTTTTTCACTGCTTAACTCCTAGAACCTGGCACATGGTGGGCACTAAATAAATACTTCTTGAATGAATGAGTGAATTGGGTTTCTGTCACTTTAAACCAAAGAAAGCTTTACTAAATCAAAAGAATAAAAGCATTAATTATAATCCAGGATTATAATTTAAGTAGAATTTAAGTGCTGCCGACCCGATGTTGGAGGCAGGTTATTGGTAAGCATGAAGTTCAAATGGAGAGGGAGGGTGCTCTGGATACATTAGACACAAAGGCTGGAGGAAGGCATGCACTGGGCATGCTCAGAACTCGTGAGTGCAGTGGTCCTCTTGGGTAGTGAGTTCCTGCTGGAGGGCTTGGGGATGATGCTGAGAAGACAGGGCTAGCCCGTCTCAGGGTATGATCGATGGAGAACTTGGAAGTTATTTTGTAGTTGGTGGGCAATTGACAGATGACTTTTGAGTAGAGAAGTGAGCTATCATCCCTTCCATGGATAGTTTCATTTTAACGGAAAACCCAAAGCTTTCACCTAAAAGGATATACTTACTTAGAAAGAATTTGAGATCATGAAGCAGGTTAGTAAAAAATTTTTTTGTGAAAGGACTTGCAGCAGTTCTTTCAAATCATACCATGCAGAGCACTACTCTTTTATGACTAAGTCATTTCCCTGAGATAATTTAGGGTTAAATTCAGTCATTTCTCAAAAAGCTATTTGCAATTTTTCGTATTCTGAAGTTAGAAAATATGAAGGCCCACAGAGAGATAAAGGAAAGAAAAACAAGAAAAGTGAAGAAAAGGCCTGTTTTATCATGTGGAAAAATTTTTAAATGATGAAGAAAGTATTTAAGTTTTCAGTAGTGATGAAAATGATCAGATGATTTAAAAGAGAAATGTCTGAAGAAGCAGAAACAGCTCAAACCCAATTATGCTCAGTTTGATCAGAGCTGATCTAAAATAGTGATGCTGATCTTATCCCCCCTCCCAGTAACTGGGGTGAGCACGGGCATTCGGTCCGTCTTCCTCTGCAGTGCGATGGGGTGGGGTGGGGATGGTGATAAAGCTTCCTTTGCTACCTTAAATAGGTGCATGCGAATAACTGTCTTCTTTGCAAGATGCTGTTTGTTGTGTATGTGCCACCTGGGGCTCTTACTGCCACTTTGAAACTATGAGGGGATGTCTTCTAAGGACGGCAGAGCGGAAAGGTGGAAACTACCAGCGTCTTTGCTGACGCTGCTGAGCGGCTGAATTAACCAACCCTCCAGACTTCCTCTAATGTGCTCTGTGAAAATTATGGATACTTAAGCCACTTTCAGTAGGGTTTTCTTATTTGCAGCTAAAAGCAAACTCACTGATATTCCCACCTAACAGTTTTCTCTTGTGTCAGCCAATGCTCTTGGGAATGTAGAAAGATTACAGTGCACGGAAAATGTGCGTTTTCACCACAGTAACTACTTATTTTCATTTTCTCTAAATTATTTATATTGACTTAGTTTTGTTGGTGATGGGGGAGCAAAGCATCACTTCTGCTTTCCTGTAGACTCTGAGTGAGCCGAGATGTCAAACACCTGGATGATGAGACGCTCACTCATATGCGTGCAATGATCTGGATGTTAGGTTTTGAAAATGAAACACTTGAGACACAGAGCAATGCTTTCCCTTTTCAGCTGTAGAAAAGCATTATAGAGAAACCACTATGAAGCAAAAGCAGGACGAAAGGATTTACATGAGAAATAGGATCTCCCAACAGCATCCCTGGCCAGCTGTCCTGCCTATAAATAGCAAGTAACTCATTTTTTCAATCACTCAAAAAATGGGATATCTGCCTTGTGCAAGTCACGGTGTCGTAGGGTTGCAATTACGACTTCATATACATTAAATACCACTTTATAGACTTAAAGACAGCCTTTGCCTTCCCGGAGCACACAGTGTGGTGGTGAGCAGGAGCTGACATGGTGGAGGTCTGGAAGGCGTTAGTCAGGGCATGAGAAAGGGAGCTTCTTGCCATTCACTCGTCCAGCACACATTCACAGCGGGGACCAGTTATGGTCCCTGTTCTTGCGGAGCTTAGAGTCTAAAGAGAAAGGCGTGAATGTCTGGATGCAAGAATAAGTACACAGCTATGAATGCAGACACTGCGATGAAAAAAGAGCCCCGTGCTGCAGAGAGAGTAACTGGGGCGATGTAATTTACTTCGGTGGGGGAGGGTCAGGCAAGGACTGTCGGGGGATGCGACATTAAACGGAGACCTGAAGGGTGAGCGTGATTAAGTTTGGGGGTGAGGGGGAGGGAAGGTTAGGGAAGCCCTCTTACAGGCTGCGGCACAGAGAGCCGGACTTCAGAAGTCAGAGCAGGTGGTGGGCACGTCCAGCTCCGTGTGCGTGGAGAAGACCGTGAGGAACACGGGGGACCCTGGCAGCACAGGTTCCGACTGCGTGGGTCCACGTGCATGGAAACTGTTTCAGTAAATATCATCCATGTGTTTTCTCTTCCTTATGATTTTCTTAATCACACGTTCTTTTCTCTAACTTACCTGTGTATAACACATACGACGTACTAAATACATGTTAATTGTCTATTTGCGTTCTTGGTAAGGCTTCCTGTCAACAATAGGCTATCAGTTAAGTTTGGGGGGGAGTCAAAGTTATACCTGGGTTTTCAACTGTATGGGGCGTCGGTGCCCCTAGCCCCTGTGTGGTTCAAGGGTCAACTGTATAGCAAAATGAGAGCAGGATATGATCTCTGAGTAATGGGATTATGTATACTTTTTCTTGTTTCTGTTTTTCTTTCTTTGCTATGTTTTCTCTACACTTTTGTAATAAAATAGTTTACTTTAAAAAGTCGTCATAAAAGGAAAGAGCGTTTTCAAACAGGCAGTGATGAGGTCGAGTTGAGGGGGGTTGGTCAGGAGAGGTGGGACAACCTGGGATATTTAAATGACTGTTAGTTACTCATAGCTTCTCGCACCTGCAGTACGTGTGGTGGGGCGGGGAGAGCGGGGAGAGCGGGGAGACAGAAAGTGGGCAGGAGGCTGGTGGGGCGGGACCGTGTCAGGAAGGGTTTCAAGCCCATCCTGCAGTCAGTGGAGTTGGGCGATCGGATCTGTTTTTAGAGGTGCCCCCTGGGTGACGGTGGGAGATATGTGGGACACCGCAGTCATCAAGATGAGCAATGGGGGCGGGGGCGAGGCAAGGAGCCTTTTATTATTTTTTTAAAGCAACACATTCAGTGGAGGGACCTGAGGGTTATTCTCTGCTATTCTCCATGACTTCTTGTGAATTTGGCAATTCTTCCTTTTTAAAAAAGATTTCATCTATTTTTAGAGAGAGGGTATGGGAGGGAGATAGAGAGGAAGAGAAATGTCAATGTGTTCAGGTTCCCACCTTCTAGGGGACCTGGCTTGCAACCCAGGCAAGTGCCCTAACTGGGAATCAAACTGGCAGCCTTTTGGTTCACAGGCTGGCACCCAATCCACTGAGCCACAGCAGCCAGGCCTAAATTTGGCAGTGCTTGTCTGGATAGACCAATGTGGCTGAGTTAACTGAGGAATTAGCTTCCAATGATTAATTTGACCCTCCTGATGTTAAATAACTGAGTGGGTGAAATTCTTTGCATCTCAGTGTGCTGCAACCCCAGTCCTTTTTAACCATGGTCTCCACCATGGGTCCCGCATGGATCCTAAGAGGACAAGACCACCTGTCCTTTTCCGACCTCAGTGAGAGAGCAGAGAAAGGGACTGTCTGTAGGATGATTGATCGATTTCCTCAGATGCAAGTACTGCTGAAATATAAACTATCATTATTGTTTGCTCTGATACCAACTTTCTGTGCAGGTTTTAATTTTGTCTGTTCTTTTCAAACCACATTTGAGGTCTCCATGGCTACACCAGAAGAACAGAAGGAAAAAAATGCTTCTGTGTTGGAATATTCTAAATGGTGTTGTTTATTATACAATGTGGATATTTTAAAGGATGCCCACATTTTAAAAAGGTATAAAAGTAGCTGTTCAGATGGTGTTCCAAGCCAAGGACATTTTTCTGTTCTAGCCACGAGTGACATGGGAACGTACTGAAAAGATGTATCAGTAAGGACGCCAGAGGCAGACTAAAAAGGTAGCTGGATTTCCTGGTAGAATTCAGATACAACTTGATAAATGTTTGCTAGGGAAGGGTCTGGGGTCTCTGCAACCTGAGTCATGAGGTCAAGTGCGACCATGGGTTGACATCCAAGTAGCTGTATAAGTTTACATTCTGAACTCCTGAGTGAAACCTGCAGGAAAAGCTATCACATATTCACGGGTCTTGCATGGGCGTGTGAATTCATGGTTTGGACATAGTGACCAGTCAGCACCTTTTGCAAGAGGCAATAAGTGTATTTGAGGCTTTGCACTTGGATTTATTTCCAGCTGTACCACTTACTATCTGTATGACCTTGGACAAGTCCCTCAATACCGCAGACTTAAATTTCCTCGCCTGTTAAAGGGGAGTAACGCAGCCCACCCAGCAGGCTTGTTGCAGGGGAATAAATAAGATAGCATGTATAAAGTGCCTGGCATTTAATAAGCTCTTTACTTTAACTGTTACCCTTACTGGTGTTATGATATGTAGTCTTTGACTGCAGAGAGCTACGCGTGCAGCTACACAAGAATTCTGATTTCTGAGCATCACACAGACGGTGGTGGAAACAAAGGAGGAAAACAAGGACTGACCCGTGGGGAGCCTGAGTTAGGGTTTCCCGGTGCTCAGGCGGCTGAGTTCCCAGGCCCTGGGCAGCACTGGAGGCTTTGGGAACTGAACCAACATGGGGGCCACCATATTCCTGGTGTCTCTGCCGAGGCCACGTGCTCTGCGGACAGAGGTTAGGGCGATGCCAGGCTGTGGGCACGTCACTTGGCTAGACAGTCCCACAGCTCGGGGTGGGGCCAGTGCTGGCGGACCCCTGCCTTGATATTTGTCACTGGTGTATGTCCCCAGCCACTTCCCAGGCCTCCTTTCCTCCCTCCTGGGTCTTGTCCTAGTCAGGTGTTCTGCTTCCAGTCAGGTACCCAGACAGTGTCCTATTTTGGTCTTCAGTCTAAGGAGAGCAAACCTCTGCAAAGGTAAAGTATTTGCTGACAAGGTGGGACCCGTGTCACTTCAAAGAGGGCTTGCAGAAACTGGAAGAATGACATTTTAATGGCGGAATAATAAGCGATAGGTTGATGTATAGGGTCGGTCAGGGGGTCTCTGTCGGCATTTATGATCGGAATGTATCACGGTGCAGTGGTCACACTTTCTGCTTAGGAGGTTTTGCCGAAAATAGTGTACGAGTGGAGTTGATTCACCCCCCCACGGGGCTGCCCGGAAGGCCTTGTCCTTGTCAGCATCCCCAGCTCTGGTGTTTCTCTGGACCCCGCCTTTCCTGGGACCTGAGCGTGCGGTTTTTTTCATCTCGAGTCTGGGAGCGGTCTTGGTGGCTAGGGTGTCCAGAGTTGAATTCTTTTGCCTGCAACCAGGAGCTGTCGGTGTTTCACATTTATGTGACCAAAGACCCTAAGGCATAGGTGATTTTTATTATTCCTATTCTAAAGATGAGGATCTGAGGCAAAAAAAAAATAATGTTAAGTTTGCCTGAGTTCACAAAGCAAGTCAGGAGCAGTGGTGAGATTTGAAAAAAACTTTTTGACAATAGTTTGTAATTAGGTGTCTTTCTCTTAAAGACCTGGCACAGGCAGCTTGTCAGAACTTCAAGTCCCATCGAGACAGGCGCACATCTCTGAGATGCAGTGCTGTCCAGTGGCAGCGTTCCCGCTATGTCGCCTGGTCTGTGCTCGCCAGCCTGTGGCCCTCTGGGGTCACCTACTGTTCACCATGAGCTCAGGAGACTCAGTTCCTGGGTTCTTTTTTTTTAATACTAAATGGAGGCACTTTTTAAAAAAGATTTTATTTATTTATTTTTAGAGAGGGGAAGGGAGGGAGAAAGGGAGAGAGAGAAACATCAATGTGTGGTTGCCTCTCACGTGGCCCCCACTGGGGACGTGGCGTGCAACCCAGGCATGTGGCCTTGATTGGGAATCGAACCTGCGATGCTTTGGTTCACAGCCCGAGATCAATCCACTGAGCTATGCCAGCTAGGTAGTTCCTGGGTTCTAAAGACGATTAGGTGTGAGGGGCCACATTGATGTGCAGACCACACTTGGAGAGAGAAAGGTCACCGTCTTCAGCGGGCTCTGAGGAGTTTGAGCCCAAGTCGGAAGAGTGTGTGTGTGTGTGAGAGAGAGAGAGAGAGAGAGAGAGAGAGAGTATACTTCACAGACCAGATTCTTCAGTCTTCTGAGTCTTTTCCCTCGTAAGTGCTCCTTACGCCTGGCCTTTGGTGAGTAGTGAACTAGGTGGCGGTGGAAATGATTAGACCCTAAGTTTTCCCACCAAGGAGTAAGGCACATAAAACTGGAGAAAAAGAGAAAGGTAGACAACGTCCTGGAAAGGATAAAAACCTCTACATACACACAGAAGCACGTCTGCAGAAGTAAGAGGAAAATCAGAACAAAGAAGAGCTGGGAAAACCAAAGAAAGAAAGGAAGAGAAGAAGAAGGTGTGTGGAAAACGAGCAAAGGCACTCCAGGTAGACCACTCTTTCTAGTCAAAGTTGGCGGCATCCTGCGTGGGGATTCTTCCCCCGCCCGCTCTTGGCCTGCGCAGGGCTGCTGTGCGTCAGTGAGCAGATGCTGGGAGTGGCAGTGCCTCCCTGGATGTTCAGAGGTCGCCAGCTCAGGCCTGTGGTCAGACGGAAGGTGGTCTCCTGCTGACACCCAGCTCTGGAGCTGGGGGTGAGAGCTGGTGGTAGCTGTGAGGCCTGTTCCCCACTGAGGCTCACGCTTACCCCCCAGTCTTCACAGCCTGTGGTTCTTAGCAGGGTCCCAGGGCCTCGGTGCAGAAAGACACACGATCAGCCTCTGTCTGGAGCCGACCAGGTGGCTGGAGCGATGGAGTTGGACTAAGACACACAGGGCTAAAATTATCCTGCCCTTGTTTCTGCAGCTGAGAGACACATACTGTGAGAGTCATGGGTATTATGCTGTCAGGCCACGGACGGCTTCAAACCCCTGTCTGAGCCATAATTTCCCCTCGGGGTGGGGGCCCAGGCACGCCTCTGTAGAGAGGGCTGCTTGTCAGCACGGGGCGGACAGTGGCCGTGAGCCAGCTGTGTCTGTCTCCCCTTCACGGCTGCCCTTGAAGGGCACCGTGGAGCCCAGGCCAGGGTCTCCTTTCCACTACAACCTGGGAGGTAGAATGGGCACGGATTCTTTTGTCAGGCCCCGTTGTTCAGGAAAAGGCTGGAGGGGAAGACACAGAGCGGCAAGCGGACCAGTCATAGCTGTTTCCGGCCAGCTCTGCTGCCCAAGGGTAGCTGCTGCTGAGCCTGTCGGTGGAGCATTTGGAGTCAGGCTGCCTTGGCTGAATTCCAGCCGCACTGCCTATAAGCTGTGTGTCCTGGGTTAACCTCGCTAAGCCTTCGTTTTATCGTCAGACAGGGATAAATTCACCTCGTGGGTGGTTGGGATGGTCAAAAACTTAGCACCGTGCTGGCATACAGAAGGTATTTAATATGTATTATTTATTGATAATGATGATGACCAGATAGTTGTCTTAGGTGCTTCTGCCCTTGGACTTTTCTTTGCCGCAGCACGGAAATCGTCTGGTCCCATAATAGTGGTTATTAGGGTGATTTTTTAGGTGGGGTGGGAGTAGGGGGAGGGGAGGGCAGGGCAGGAAAAGGATGGCTTGACAAGTATTAAAATAAAATCCTTTTTTTAAAGATTTATTTATTTATTTTTAGAGAGAGAGGAAGGGTGGGAGAAAGAGAGGGAGAGAAACATCGATCGGGTGCCTTTCCTATGAGCCCTGAGTGGGGACTGAACCTGCAACCCAGGCGTGTGCCCTGTTGGGAATAGAACTAGTGACCCTTTGCTTTGCAGGATGACACCCAACCAAGGGAGCCACCCCGGTCAGGGATAAAATCAAATCCTTGATGCTCTGGGCACACCCTGTCTGGTTTCAGACTTGGATTTAGACTCGTAAGTTCAAAGCCAAGCTCAAATGGCCAGTGTTCTTAGAAAGTTGGCTCAAACCACAGTTGATTCAGTGTTTTTAGTGGGCAGAAGGCCACGGGCCAGCTCTGAGCTACGCAGAGCAGAAAAGGTTGCTTTGCCTCTTCAGCCTCCTCCGTCGCAGCCCCTTTGACAGGAGTCGTACCGCGATGGCATGTGGGGTCTTCATGATCTCTTCTTGCTCCTATCAATACCTGGTTCTAGAAAAAGTTCTGAAACACATTCACACAGAGCGGTACATCACTGACAGCTCTTCAGGGGAATTTGGATTTTGATATGCAATTACACATTTCTACATTCCTTTTAAGAGTGCAGAGGCATTTTAGGGGAACCTACTTAGGGGGTTAATTCTCTCTTCTGCAGCTCAGCGCTAGCAGGTGGTATGCTTAGCACCAGCTGGAGAGGGGAGCCAAGTCGTGGCCCTGATTTACAAGATGTATTTCTGAAAAGTTTCTCAGTGACACTGGGGCACTGAATCCCATTTCCCTTCTCTCCGACTTTCTCCTAACACACTTCACTTATAGGAGAAGCCATTCAAGCATGTAGCTGCTTTTCCCTCGCTGAGTCAGGGGGACGAGAGGCACTGTTTGCTTGTGCACGATGCAGATTTTTACTTTTTCCCGAGTATTGATTCAGTGAATATTATGGGGTCATTTTTTTCAGGCTTTCTGCTTCATGCTTTTCACCCACATCAATGCTTTTGTTCTGGATAAAATAGCCTTTTACTTTTTTAAACTGTGACACCGGGTAAGAGCCTACATAACGTATGTGTCCTTTCACATAAGAATACTCACCCTTCCTATGTGTAAAAAATGTTGTTTGACCCCTGAAACTGAGCCCATCAATTTCAGAGGCCACTCGCAGCCAGGAGGCCAGGACTCCCGTCCGCACCCGGCTCGCACAGGCACAACTGGTACGTGTGCTGGGAGAGCCTCTGACGATGGTGCAGAGAATGGCCGTGCTGGCCCTTGGGGAGCCTGGCTGGAGGTGCCTTTGGGAGCTCCTCACTCGTCCCTAATGTGGAGCCACCCTCTGTCCCAGCAATATACCAAGGATGTTTTGGGTTCGAGATAGCCTCCCAGGAGTGGGGTGCTGACGGTGAGTCTGGGAGTCACACCCAGCAAGGGACACACACATAATCCACATCACCAGTTCTTCTTGTCGTAATGGAAATGGCAGAGAGAGAGAGAGAGAGAGAGAGGGAGAGAGAGAGAGAGAGAGAGTGGTCAGGAACTTGTTTTTGTGTGAGAATCTGGCTGAAGGGTTAGTTCCAGGGAGCTACACCTTTGTCCCACTTTGCATATGGGTCCAAGATGGTCCCTGTTCCTTTCCCTGTTTTCCCGAGCTGGCGCCTCTTTCTTCTGTGCATGGCTGCACTGGGGAAGGCGCCTGCCCTGTGGGGTGGGGTGGAACACAGGTGCCAGGCACCGGGGTGAACACAGAAAGGCAGGCTGGGACGGGCTTGCTCGGGAATGGTTTAACTGAGGACAATGTGCGACATCCCCCGTGTGCTTCCTCAGTGATGAAGTCGTCAGTAAATTCAGACGTGCAGTCTCAAGAGGGAACCTGTCCAGTCCATTATCCTGAATGCTCGTGTACCCTGGGAGATGATCCTTCTGCTATCATGTACAGGGTGAGAATGTTGTACTTTACACAAGCAGAGAAACATAGAAAATTGTGGTATGGTTACCCAGGGGGGATCACTATTTACCCGAGTCCTATCAGATCAAAAGCCACTGGGGCCCAGTGGACATTTGGGTTAGAAACAATGCTATTTAGGCTCACATTAAAAGCTTTCGTGAAATCTCAACTGTGTATAGGTGAAGTCTTTCGTTTCTTCCTAAGAAGATGGCACATTTCTCCAGGGCAGAGACTGCACCCCACTCCTGCTGCCCGTCTCCTGAAAAGCAAGTGCCGCACTCCACCGTTTCTAGCCGTTCACTCAACCTTTGTCCAGTGAGGGGTTTACCTCCCACAAACTGTCGTCTCAAGCCAGCTTCTCCCGACACCCAGCCCACTCCGCGAACTCCTCCCTGACTTCCCAGGCAATGGGTGCCGAGAAACGGCAAACAAAATATAATTAGGAAGGTAAACCTACTTTGAAAAAATGCCCACACATAAACAAAGAATCATGCCGAATCATCTGTGGTTATTATCCACAGCCCCGTGCTGGCCCAATTTTTATAGATAATCAGGTTATAGTTGATACTTGTTCTCTCTTTCCACTTTATTTTTAAAAATGAAATTTTTAATCTATTTATTTTCAGAGAGAGGGGAATGGAAGGAGAAAGAGAGGCAGAGAAACATCAATGTGAGAGAGAAACCACCTCCCGCATGTGCCCCAACCGGGGACCAAACCCGCAACCCAGACGTGTGCCCTGACTGGGAACCAAATTGGTGACCCTTCGCTTTGTGGAATGACCAACCGACCGAGCCACACCAGCCACGGCATTTTTTCTTAATTAAAAAACCCCTTCACATACAGTTTACATTTAAAATTATTTCATGTTAGTTTCAGGTGTTCAGCGAAGTGGTTAGACAATTATACATTCTGCAGAGTATTCTTCCCTGCAGTATTTCCAATACTCACTTCGCGCCGTGCATAGTTATTATGATGTTATTGACCGTATTCCCTATGCTGTACTTTACATCCCCGCAATGATTCTGTAACTACCAATCTGTACTTCTCAGCCAATTCCCCAACCCCAGGTTGGAATGGAGGGAAAAGATGGGAGGGTGCTGTGAGCATGAATTAGGAGAAATAAGGAGAATTAGGAGAAATAAAGCCCCGGGAGTTGTGGTGAGCTGAAGACACAAAAGACCAAAAGGGATAGCATTTTTCTTAGCTGAAGTCCATGCAGATTTACCTGTAGGCCACCCCTCCACAAGCTCTGATCCTTTTCACTTTCCCACCGGGCTTAGGGGCGGTGGGGTGTGAGTGGTAGGACCAGAGAGACTAGAGCAGGCATTCACCTTCTCCTCTGGAGAGGACACAACTTTCCCTGCCCCCAGGGAACAGTTCTGGTTTACAGCTTTCTCCACCTCATGCAAGAACACCTGGCACAGAAATTTGGGTTGCAGGAGAAGGCGCCCCTCCTCCTTCGGAGGGCAGCAGCAAGGAGCTTGTAGAGGTCGAAGCCTGGAGGGTAAGGAATCTGCCAAATGTAGGTCAGGGCTGATTTGAAACTGTATACTCAGCCTGGACCAGGTGGAACCCGTCTGTCTTGTCCAGCACTGCGGAGTGCATGGCACGTGAAAGGTACTTGGATGAATGGGTGAGTCAGTGAGGACATGAATGAATGTGATGGGAACAAAGTGCCCCCCCCTTTTGTCGTGGCTTACACATTCCAGTGGCCCGTTGCATTCCCCTTTTGAGGAGCTCACTTACTGGCCCATGTACTTGCAGTGAGGGCACTGTGATCTAAGTATGATAGGCAGGCACCCATTTGGTGTAAATCAAGGGACAAAAGAAAGTTTTTACGCTCGTCAAAATATCAGGTCATCGCCCGGTGAGCCATGCCTTTGAGCTGGCCTGGAATTCCCATCATCAGTATCATTTAAGGGTTAAACAACCAAGTTGAAGGATTGGATTTCTTTAGGAAGTCCCAGACAATGTAAATATTTCACTAAGGGTTGGACCTTTAACCCTCTCCCAGGTTGGCTGTTTGATCCTCTCCTGGCCCTCATATGAGATACAAGGCAAGTGCTTTAAGGAGCGCAGACTCTCCAGCAGTGACGGAGGAAAGATCCAGAATGGATGGTGGCTCTGGATTTCAGTTCAAAGGCTGCCTGGACCCTCCCCAGAAGATGTATTTGGATAGAGGGTGCTGCCTCCCAATTTCACCCAAGCCTTGCTCCGCCCCAGCTGGAAGTCAAGGTCCTTTGTAAGTAGTGTTCAGTGCTCCAGGCTGCTGGGTATGACCGATGCTTCTCAAGAGTAACCTTAAGGCCAACCCTGTGACCTTAGCCCCTCCCAGGAGCAGCCACTCCCCCTGATGCCAGCACTGCGGGTACCTCCTTTATGGTCCACTTTGAGAGGCAAAAGGTCACATTTGTCCCAGAGAAGGACTGGATATGAACAAGGCCCAAGAACAGTGGTAGCTCTGATCTGCCTTTTTCTCTGAGTCTGACATCTTGCTGCCAGGTGACAGCTCCTAAAATGCTGCTGTTACGACGACGTCACAATCCCCCCCAAAGACATCCAGTGGTTGTCTAGTGGTCATCAGCCGGAACTACCAAGACTCCCACTGTTCCACTCTTTGCCCCGAATTGCACACGTTTGCCTCAGTTGGGACAGAGGGAAAGAAGAGGCCCAAATGTCATGTTGGACACATTTAAGAAGTTTGCAAGAAAACACGAGAAACACATTGGGTAAATTTATGTGACAATTTTAAAATAATGAGTCACAATATATGTAATTATTTCATCAAATTAGGAAGCTTGGAAGGAGTATCCAACTGGGCTTGGAAACACTTGAATATGGATCCCAGTTCTGCCGTATCGTTCACAATAAATTCTTAACTAGTTTGCTTTCCTCTGGTGACTTAGTTTCCTCAAAGGTATTTAGCCCCCTGGATGGGTGAAGTGATCAAATTAGATGATTACAGAAGAGTCCTTTCAAATACTAAAATTTAAATTCAAAGCACTTTCAAATACAAAATTTCATCAGTTAACAAAAATGTGAGATTGCATTAATTTTTAAGCCAAGTGCTATTTCAGTTTTTTTTGGTACTTAATAAAATGAGAAATCTAATTAAAACTGTTCCGTCTTCCTGAGATGCCTATGACCTCCAGCAATGCTGCTTCACGCAGACTGTGGAAATGAGACGTGGGAGACCCATCCTGCACGTACATTCTGCAGGCGGCGGCGGCGGCGGCCCAAAGGGAGCCCAGGGTCTCCGCTGCACGAGTACGGTGGACCCGCACTTCCTGCCTCTTGAAAGAGAAGCCAAGAAGAGAGATGCTCTGGTTACATTTCAGGGGAGGAAGGCTAAGGGGTCAGAGACCTATGCACTCATTAAAATCCACAGGGACGAAGTAACCCAATCAGCTGCAGAGTGTATGTGGGGGATGTTTGGGGGGTCAGGTTGGGGTGAATGGTTACCCTTGCTTTCTTCCATTTTTCAGGGCAAATGGCTTCAGCTGCTGCCCAGAAACAGCCAGGTCATCAAAGCCTTTGAGAGTAGCTTTGAAAATGTGTCAGCCAATCACTGGGCAGCACCGGCCTGACAGCTGAGGGGGCTGCCCCCTCCCCTCGCTGGAGCAAAGCGCAGATGGAGGCCTTTCTCCCCTTGGCTGGCTCGCTGGGCGCATCAATGTGCTCTCAGGACTCAGACGTTGAGACCAAGGCGGATTCTTCCTGTGTTTTTGCCTTTGGCCCAAAGCCCCAGAAGCAGTCTGCAAGCCCCACTGCGGTCTCCTCTGTGGTGTGTGAGGGGCCGGATCTCCCCCAGGGCAGGCACCCTGTGAGGGAGGGTTTGCTCCCTTGTTCAATTTGCCTCTGGGTCTTCTCGTGTGTCATCAATCAAGCAGCTGAACCGCAACGGCACTGCTGGGGCACGTTCCTTTCAGTCCCGAGGGCTCCCCCTCTGCAGCTCCCAGACCTTTCGGCTCCTGGAATAGAGACATCCGGCCTTCCCGGACTAGGAAGGCCCTGAGGCTGCAGCCCATTCATTGCAGGCCACTCCAGGGACTGTCCCTGCATCCCCGTGGCAGTCCCCAGGGTTCTGCGAGTCCCCTCGGATTTCTAAGGCGCCTGCAGCCACATAGCTGACTCTGCGGAGCCTCCCACAGGGATCTGTGTGGGGGTTTCTGAGGCCACAGCCATCTGACATGTGTTTCTCCTGTTTCGTAAAATATTTTCCACTTTCCCTGTGGCGTGCGCCTATTCCCAGAGGCTGAGAGTTGGGGAAATTCCCAGGCCGGCTTTTCCTGGCCCCCTTTCCGGGAAACCTGGGTCTCCTTGCTAACCTTGGCTCTCTGGGTCCTGGGAGGAGCTGAGGTGTGCAGAAGTCCACCACCTCCCTCTACCCCATCCCCTGCCACACACGCTGCGAAAGCTCCTCCTTTGGTTTCTAAATATGGAGCCTTGCCGAGAAACACCCTTTCAGCCATAGATGGCTGCAATCCCCCATGGAATGAATAAAGCGAAGGAGGGCCTGTCTCTCTCCTGCCGCGAAAATCCTCTGGGCCCGGGGACAGAGGAGCCCGGGGTGGTGAGAGAACAGCAGGAGGAGAGGCTGCTTTTAAGATAAAAATTGAATGAGAATGTGCAAATTATAACTCCCTCTATGCCATAACCTGTCTCCTGCCTTAAGCTTTTCAGGATCCTGAAAAATAGTCTGTTCATGGAAATAAATAGTGCTTTGTGTCTCTCGGGGCTCTTAGGCGCTCTGGATATACGGAACTCCGCATTCATTACAGAGCCGTGTGCACGGCCGCTCTGAGCCCTCTTGTTCTCATTTCTGCAGCAAGTTCTGTGCTTCTGAAGCCAGCATTATTTCCGCGTTTGACAAAGTAACGGTAAGCATCTGCCTCCAGCTGGGACGACTCTGCCCTTTTCTTATTCAGGACTGGTGAAATTTTGAACGCTGGAAAATGAGTTTGCTCAGTTGCAAATCTACCCTCACCTAAATAATGCTGCTGCTTTTTTTCGCCCACAAAAAAAGGGAAAGTCTTGGTGAAAGGTACACATGGCTTTAATCTTGGGAGAAAAATAATTATACATCAGGGAGGGATGTAGGTTTCTCCCAGGACTTTGCGGGATTATTTTGGGGCTTTTCAGAGAGAAGGAATTACTGTAAGTGTACAAGGATCAAGTCATTTATTTTACAAGTATGTAAACGAAGGCGCAGCAGGCTTCAGTCACTTGCCTAAGGTCCCACGGTTTTTAATGGTGGTGCTGGGATTCAAACCAACAGTTCTGGCTCCAAGCCTGTCCTCTTAAGGCTTATGACCGACACAATAAAACAACCACCACGACACAAACAAAAAGAAACAGACAAACAAATGACCAGATGACGCCGGCTCCTCGTGGAACGGCCATCAAACCGGCCCGTTGGTAGATGTTGCACGACTTCCGCTGCTTCCTTCTCTTATTTTATATTTTCCCCCGTCGTCTTGTCCAGAGGGTAGCAGGAGGAGGCTGAGAGAGGCAGCGCAGCTCCCTTCACTTTCCGTCACCATCCCTCAGTCCATAAGTGTCGAGCGAAGAGAACGATTTTTCTGTGCCGTCCTCCTCAGTGTTACCTCCCATCCCTTGAATCGGTGCATTATCACATGAAATGTTTTGGACACTCTAGCAGTTCTCATGACCTCCCTCTTCTCTTCAGATTGAACCACTTTAAAAAGCACTCCGTTGGCATGTTGGCAAGGAAGAGTGGTGGCCCACGACAGCGTTTTCTTGGTTATAAGAATCCATCAGTTGCAAGTTGTATTAAACACAGCTTTGTTTTTTGAGGAGCACTGAAGGATGGGGGCAATCACCTTACCACATTACAGGTACATGCTGACTGGAAGATATCTTGGCTACAGAAATGCTAGAATGGTAGAAAAAATATGCTATAGAATTAAAAATGTGGTATTTTATTTGTCTTTCAACCAGGAATGAGCCTTGTTAAGGTAGCGTTCTGTGAGGGTTCATCTTTCATGGTCTGCGCTCTCTGGGTATCAGAATTTTGATTACACTTGTCAGTTGGAGTTCAGCCTGGTTCGGATATCTATTTTTAACAATAGCTGAAGGGTTGCCTTTTTTTTTCCCAAGATAAGAGAAAGATTACTTAAGACTAAGGGAACTGGCTGGTGGAAGGAGTCTGAGCTTTTCTTGTTGGGAAGGGGCTGGCTGTAGGCGTGGCCTCGAGTGGAGACCCTTACCTGAAACGGAAGGGTTGGACGTGTCAGAAAGCCGAGCCGGGACTGAGACCACCGAGGCATGTGGAGAGATTCAAACTCTAGAAATAAATGTAGACCTAGGGGTTTAGAATACAGTAGACTAGGTGTGGGGCAACAGTAGTCACAAACCAGCCGGGCCTTAGAAGGTCATTGTTGAGAAAGGCTTCGGAATGTTTACGGGCTACCTTCATAAGTAACTGGTGGGTTCTTAAATTGGGTGAGTTTTGGCAGATGGACAGAGGCAGAGTAAGAAGAATGAAAACTAAAGAAACGCAAATGGTTTTGTTTCTAGCCATGGTGTTCTTAGCACAGTGCCTGGCCCCTAGGAGGTGCTAAATAAATGTAAGTTGATTAGATTCCTAAATTGTCTCATTTGCCCTTTCGACACATTTTACACGGAGCACTGTACATGGGTGTCGGTGCTATTAAGTAGGTAAACGTGGGCGCCCAGTTCGGTGGAATTCGACATCTACCAGGCACAGAGTGTGTATAAATGGCCTGCCAAACCTTTATCTAAGCATGTGAACATGTACACCGCACTGCGGCATGTTCTGCTCTCTCCCTGCCATTCCCTCATCTCTGAATACTGGGTGTGGACTAGGTCACGGGCAGGAGCTTCCTCATTCTTTCATTTGCTTCTGAATCTATCGTCTCTCGACCACTTCAGTCGGAAGTTGGAAAAGTCCACCACCGTCTTCGCAGTCATCACTCCCATTGGCTTCTCTGAGGTGTCGGACTCTTCCTTCTCAAAAGCCCATCTCCCTGGCTGCCGTGGCGTCTCACTCCTCTGGTTTCCCTGCTCTCTCATTCGGATCCTCTTTCTCGACCCCTCCTCTACAAGCAGTCACTTCTCAGGGTTCTGCCCTCAGCCCCTCTTTCCCTGCCGTCCTTGTGGTCTCTTATCCAAGCAGAGAGCTTCCAGCTCTCCACCTCTTTGGTAAGATCTAATGCTATCCTTTCCATCTTCTCATTATCTGTTGCGCCGGGATATGAACAGAGCTCAACCAATCCCGACCCAAACACACTGTAGTTTTTCTTTTACCGGCTCACGCCTGGTCTACCTCCTAGGTCCCCTAACCTTTGAAGCCAGGTTTCAAAGGTGAGATTATAGAGTCATTCTCAACTTCTTCCCATCTTTCCTCGTTCTGAACTCCTCCCCGCGCATCCATCCCTCCCGTCAACTCAAGTCCAGCTGGCTCGGCCTTCCCAAGTCTGTCTTTTGTTCTTCCTTCTCAGGTTTGTTGCCTTCCTTTGGCCCTCATCCGCTCTCACCTAGGGACTTACAATAACCTTGATTGCCTGTGCCTTCCTCCAATACCTGTCTGTTCTTCTCCAAACACAGATCAGGTAATGAAAATGACTTGCCTGACACTCCTCCACTTAAAGTTTCTCACCATCTCGTCGCAAGGTGCCCCTACATTATCTCCTCTGCTCGGTCCTTCTATGACACTGGACTTTCTGCTCCGGTCTCCCTGGAAAAGCTCTCACTGCTTTAGACTCTGTGCCTTTGCTGGGGCCGTTTTGCAGCCTTGAATCTGCTCTCCTCTAACTGCACTTGTCAAAACCCACAGGTAACCTTCAATGGGCAGGTGAGCAGGGGCCACCTCAGAAAGGAAGTCCCTGAGGTCTTAGGCAGACTGCCTCTCTGCTCTCCCCTGCACTTCTAGGACATTCTTTGAGTCCTTAGGTCATGGATGCATTCATCAGAGTCACTTGCGTAAGCCTCTTCTTCTCTGGATCCCCCGAGACGTGCCAAAGGCATCCCAGGCATCTCCGTGCCTCCCACAGCACCCAGTGGGCTCCAATGACCGTTTGCTGAATGGATCCGATGTCGTTGAACTGGTGCAGCGTCCTACGCAGCGGTGACATGATGATCGCAAACGTCTCCAGAGGCAGCGTCCCAAGTGGAGCAGCCAGTCCCCGAGGGGTCCTCTGGGTCAGCACTGGCGAGACCTCGGGAGACAGGCCGGAAGGAAGAGGACCAGCTTGTTGTAGGAAAGCACAATTCCCTAGAAGTCTGTTGCAATCTGCTTCTCCGTCCCTCTGCATCCTGTCCCTCCCTCCCAAGAAGGCCCTTATTTGAGATCTCTTTTCCCCTCATTAACTGTGCTTGTTGAGTGTTCCCCAGCTGTGGCTTCCTTTGGTCTTTGCCAGCTTCCACTGTTTGTTTATTTATTCCTCTTGTCGGTCTCTTTCCTTGGCTGTGGTTGTAAACAGAGCCCAAGACGGTCGGCTCCGAGGCCTGTGTGGCGATCCTGCCCGGCTGCGTGTGGCTGGCAGGTCTCGGAGACTCTGGAATCCAACTCGAAGGGTTACCCCTTATGCCCAAAAGCTGCCCCAGGCATGGGCCCAAGCTCCTGACCATCCAAATGGAACTTTACAGACAGAAGCGTCACATGACACACTCTCTCCATCCCCTCCTGGCCCCCTCTTCCTCCCACAACTGCCCCCCCCCCCCCCACCCCTGATCTCAGGCGAGCAGATGGCAGAGCGGGTACTCAGGCTTGCCCACAGCAGACTGACAAGTAACACGAAACATTTTCTGCCTTACACTTTTTCACGCCTAATTTTTTTCTCCTGTTTGAGAAAGTTGGAACTGTGCTCGATCTAAATTACCTACCCATTCCAAATTTCTGAGCCCGAGGGGCCTTGCTTGTTGGTTGTGGAAGGAGAGAGACAGCCCTGAAGGCAGGTCAGGAGGATGTGGCTTTGTCCCTTCCCTTCCCTTCCCTTCCCTTCCCTTCCCTTCCCTTCCCTTCCCTTCCCTTCCCTTCCCTTCCCTTCCCTTCCCTACACCACCTCACAGAGCAGGTGCCTCCAGCCGGGGCTGTGTTTGAGCCAAAGCATCACCCTCTCCCCGCCACCCCCCACCTCCATGCCAATGACCTGTTTCATCTCCTTCCCCACTGTGCAAGCCAGGGGGTCTCCTCCCTCCCCCACCTCCACCCTCTGTCACCCTTCGGCACCCTGCCACTCCTGGAATTCTCCACAGTGGCTGTCCCCTCGCCCCCTCAGTGAGGGACCTGTCCTCAGAAAAGCCACACAGGCAGTGCCATCCTGCTGGAGTCCAGGGTCTTCCCTGGACTCTGCCTGGCAGTGCGCATCATCTGTCACAGTGCCCCCTCCCCTCCTGCCGCCTCCCCTCCCCCTTCCCTGCTGCTCACTCTTTCCCTGTTCATGAGACGCAAAGCCGGAGCTGAGCAGTGGGTTGCAGCCGCTCTGCTAGAGGCGCCAGGCGCGTGGCCGTCCCTCCACCAGCCTCTCCCTCCAGGAGGTGGCTGACTCTGTCACTTCTGGCTTCACCGAGCCATGCCCAGCTGGGGCCGGCACCAGCCACACCTTCCCAGCTGCACTGCTCACCGCCAGACAGGTAAGCTCTTTCCAGCAGGGCCTGAGTGGAGTGGCCTGAACTGGCTGTTCTGAGCCAGAGTCCTGCTGGGAGGTACAGGACACCCCAAGGCAGGAGAGGCGCTGTCCTTCCGTCCTGGCCCTCGTTCATTCTCTAAAAGAGCTCCTCGGAGCTGAGCAGGGCGGGCAGGCGCCCCTGCCAGGAGCAGGGGTGCAGGAGTATGCCCATTCTCCCCTCTTCCTGGGGGCAGGCTGCCCATGTCCCTTTTGGTTCTCCGTCCTCCATGACCCCAATGCTCCAGGTCCCCTGACCCGTGCTTTCTGGTCCAAAGGGATGCTGTTGCTCCCCTCAGGGGCATCCAGGGGCTCTGCAGATAGCGTGGGCTGATGGCTGGACGATGATGCTGTCTCTCTGAGTTTCTTTCATGTCTTGCTCTGCTGCTGTTTTAAGCGGGTCGCCGGCACGGCTGTCTGGCTGCACAGCTGCATGGTTCCCAGTCAGCGTGCAGGTCTCCGGTGTCGCTGGTGACTCAGGCTGGTGACACACGCTGGTGACACATTCCCATGCAGAGGGGCTCATGACCACAATGGCATTAACCCAAAATTGGAGGTCACCAATTTCTTTTTTTTCAGCTTTATTGAGGTATAATTAGAAAAATTGTAATATGTTTAAAGCATGCAACCTGATGACTCAATATATGCATACATGGTGAAAAGACTCCCACAGCGCCATTAATTAATGCTTCCATTGGCAGGCCACCAATTCTTTTAAACAATTTTTCCCCAAATTTTTATCATTACAAACAATGCTGATATAACAACAGAGTTAAAATTTTACTCACATTCTGGATGGATTCCTTAGACATATTTTTAGAACTAGACTTGCTGTGACCAGGCTTTTTTACATCGATGTAATTGACATACAACATTATATTACTTGCAGGTGTTCAACATCATAACGTGATATGTTGCAGCATGATCAGCACAATAAGTCTAGTTAGCATCCGTCACCACACATAGCTATACATTTTCAGGGGGAGGTCACCCCTTCCTAAGCAGTCAGTTGAGGGCCCCATTGTCACCTGCAGGAGGTGAGGCGTCCCCAGCGTGAGCTGTGAAGACAGAGACTTCTGCGGGGGGGGGGGGGGGGGGCAGCTCTCCTCTGTGGTAGGGCCGCCCAGCGTCAGTCCACTGTTCCACCACAGGCTGCAAAGCTGGCTTTCCGCCCTCGCAGGTCCTGATCTTGGGGCGCTTTCAATCTAATGAAATGAGAAAGAAAGCCTTCCTCATTTTGCAACTTGGGTTATTTTTGGATTATTTGTTTCTGTGGATCAGGAAAACTGGAGGGTTTCCTTGGATGACGGAGGGGGTGCTGGAAGGGAGGGAGTGAGGTAGTTGCTATCACGAGATCAGATGCGTGCTCGGGCAAAGCTCCGAGCTCTACACGTGGACATGGTACTGGGCCGAGCCCTCAGTCAGCCTGGCAAACTCGTGCCTATCAGGCATTTGCCGTCTGCCCCGTCCTTAGAGCAGGTTTGCTGGGAGAGGTCAACGGGCGGGCTGAGTGGGGTTAGAGTGTGCAGTGTGGTCTGCAGTCCGCTGTGGCCAGGCACATGTAAACTGCTCTGGGGCCCAGGTCCTTTTGGCATAAAAACAAAACAAACACCAAAAAAAAAAAAAACAACAGTTTCACCCAGCGCCTAACACAATGAGGAATCTGAGAACTCCCTCACACAGTCTTTGTCCAGTTGAGTTGCACCTGCTATTGAAGCCACGGCCTGTCTCCCATGAGTCAGTGAACTCTGACCTGAAGGCCAGGGTGCTCTGCCACAACACCCATGTGCAAAGGCCGGGGACTCCCAGGGGACTGGTGAGAGCGTGGACCTGGGCCTCAGTGATGAGTCAGCGGCAGCCGCTGAATACGCTGAGTTAGATGGGGTTGGCAAAGCCCCGGTGGTCCTGGGGTCCAGTCTCCCTAGGGCCATTAGCTGGATCACCCTGGGCCCTTCACTCAGGACTCATGAACAACGCTGGTTTTGTAATCCGTAAAACGGGCACACTACAAGTGCCCAGCTTACCCCCAACGGTTTTCGTGAGGATCAGTTGAAAGGGATGCTGATAGCTCCCGGTTACCAAGATGTGCCGGGCCCTTGCTAGGTACATTTCCTACGTTATGCTGGTTAATCCTCTCACCTTTCTGGAACCAACTGAGGCCCAAGGAGGTAAAGAAACCTGATCGGGTTCAGCATTTTGATTTTGTAGGTAGCAGCTGTGCCGTACACATGTCAGTCTTGTGTAAAATGACCTCGTGGCTTAGAATTTTCATTCTGTCCTAAACACAGACTCTCTGTTTTATGCTTACTTATGTTCTCTTTGTCCACACACGTGCATCTCCAGAGATGCAGGAAATGCTCCTTGCTCCCTCCTCCTTGCTTTGGGGATTAGGATATCCCTCACTGTCCAAGAAGCACTGGCATTCTCGGGAGTGTGCTCTGTCTGGAATTTCCCCCGGAAGCTTTTGAATTTTTCAATAAAAGTTCCAGAAGGAAGAGGGTCTCCGAAAAGCTGAATGGCTTAAGGCAGATTCTTGCTAGGGCTTTGTCTCTCAAGGAAGAGTGTCAGAATTTGCTCAGCATCTTTGTGCATGAGAGTGCACCCACACAGCCCCGGGCCCTCCTCCCGCCCCCGCCCCCACCGCAGGCATTCGTGTGCACCCTGCAGAGCCCGACAGCAAGGTGTCTCATTTCCCAGAGGGCTGGGTGAGGGGAGGAGCAGATCCCGGTGGGAGAGCTGCCCCTTGGAGGCCAGGTCTTCACTCCACTATTTCCTGCCTCTGTTGCCATAGCCTGGCCCATCGCTGGGTCCCAGGGCTGTGGAGTTGCCCTTTTTGCGTGACTCTAGGTGGCTGGCTGGAATGGAGCAGAAAGGGAGGACACAAAAGCCATTGGCTAAAGTCATTAAAAATGGAGCTTATTGTATATGGGGGAGGGAGGGGGTGGTGTGCAGACGCTGCCCTCTGTGCACAGCTATAGACCCCAGTGGTTAATGGGAGAAGGCTGTGTTCCCGCCTGCAAAGGGGAAGACCTTGATAAGCAGCGCCCTGGCTCTGAGAGATAGGAGGACAGGGCCCATTGTGGCGGGCCTTGCCCTTGCCTCTCAGCCCCAGTGCTTTGAAAACCAGGTCTCACGGCCTCTCTATCTCTGACCCTGCTGCCCCTTCCTCCGCAGCCCCTCCCCATCACACCGGCTTGGTGCTGGGCCTCTGCCTTCTATGACTCTGATGCTAAAAATGTGACTTTGTGTTTCTACAAGGCTGAATAATTTAATACAGTCCACGTTGGCTTATTATCTCAATGAGTCCCTACAGTAATACAAGCAGTTGGCATCACCTTAGTAATTCGGATTTCAGAGATAAGAAGGCAAGGTCTTAAGCCAAGATGGCCCAGCCATGAAGGGGCAGAGCTAGAGCCTGAAGCCTGGTCACCTGACCATGGAGCCTGGGCTGTGTCTATGGCTCTGTGCTGCCTCTTCCAAGCCTGCACCAAGCCTGGTCTCACTCACCTGCCTGCTGGCTAGTCCAGCTAAGTTCAACAAGCATTTATTGAGCATCTTCTTGGTGCTAGGAACTGCGCTAAATGTTGGAGATAGGGAAATGAAAAGTATGTCTTTTATTTATGGGCTGTACATAGGTAATGTAATATACCTGTGCCAGGTACATTGTTTGGCACATCGAAGATACTTAAATGCTGGTTGAATGAATGAACAAATATACTTTCTTATTCCTGATGAACTTTGAGCCCGGTTAGGGGAAGAGAGCTGCAGGCACCTTATCATGTCGGGCAGAGAGGTAGACAAATACGCCTGGAAGCGCTGGGCACTTACAGAACCCGGCTGTGCAGGGGTGCTGCTTGGGGGAAGTGGCGCTGAAGTGCAGCTTGAAGGTGACTGGGCTCGAGGAACGGCAGAAATGAGGCGCGGAAACACGGAGCCCTTGATGTGTGTTCAAGATTGCAAACAACATGGCGTCGTTGGAGCATGAAATGCAAACCAGGGAAGTGGTGGGTAATGCTCAAGGTGGGCAGGACCCAGGTATTGGGGCATTATGTCCCAGGATTTTTACTAAAGCTCGAACTTTATCCTTAGGCTAAGGGGGCTGACAGCTTGGGATAGAAGGGAACATAGTCACATTTGTGATTTAAGCTGGTGATTATGGCTGCAGAATGGAGCTGAATTTAAGGAGATTGGTGGATCACATTGACTAAAGATCACAAAGATGTGAGCCAGGGACCATGAACAAGGACATGAATGAGAACAGTAGTAATGGGAATGGAGAGGAGAAGGCAGATGGGAAAACTGTGAAGGACACTTAATCAATAGGACTTGGTGATTAGTTGACTATAGGAGAGTGGAGAAAAGGAGTCATCTCTAGTTACTTGCCTCTTTCTTCTGGCTTGAGTTACTCAGTGGATGGTGGTACCAGAAGCTGAGACCAGGAATTCTAGAGGAAGTTGAGATTTGTATTTGCATATGTGTCTGTGTGTGGGGGGAGTCAATATAATAGGTCAGGAAAAGGAGGAGATGTGACATGGTCAATTTTCAGGTATATTGCATTTGTTACACCTGTGGGATATCTGAGGGGTATCTCCAGCCACCATGGGCTATAATGATCTATGTGATTGAGAGAGGGGTCAGAATTAGAGGAAAATATTTAGAAATGGTTAGTATACTCGGTGTAGTTAGGACTACAGGCAAGGATGAGATTGCCCAAGGAGCATTAAGAAGAGAAGAGCAGGAAACCAAGGCTAGATGGGGTGGGTAGAGGAGGAGGGGCCAGTGGAGGAAACTGAAGGGGAGGGCAGTTGGGAACATATAAGGCCAAGAAGGTCAAGGGTGTAGAGATGTCAAAAATGAATGGTCATCCTGGCAAATGCGGCAAAGAGGTCCATGAGGACAAGGACCATTCAGCCATTGGACCTCACAATATGGAGGTCACTGTTTCAAGGGTGTCAGAGGGATGGAAGCCAAACTGTGAAGGAATGAGGAGGGGCTAGGAAGTGCGGAAACAAATTCTTCCAGGTAGCTTTGCTGACAAAAGGAGGATACCCAAGAGAAATGTTTTTAATGAGTTGTTTTTGTTTGTAGGTATAAAATAACATGGGAGAAGAGAATAAAGACAGAGGAAAGAGTACTGGTCACATTGCTCAGTTGGTTAGAGTGTTACCCCAATATGCCAAGGTTGTGGGTTCAATCCCCAGTCAAGGTACATACAACAATGAATGAATGAATGAATGCATAAATAAGTGGAACAACAAATCAGTGTTTCTCTCTCTCTCCCTCTCTTCCCCTCCTTCTCTCCCTTTCTCTGTGTTTTAAATCAATAAATAAAAAAATTTTTAAAAGGAGGGAAAAGTTGATAAAGCAGAGGAAGTGGGAAAGGATGGGTTCAGGGACACAGGAGAAAGGATTCACCTGGAGCAGACACACCTGAGAAGGAAGGAAGGACGTGTGTACACGTGGATGGGTTTGTAGGGGACAAGACAAGGAAACAGGTTGCAGTATTTCATACCCAAGGTGGGGTCCACCTTGGCGGACCGGGAGATCAGGCTGCGGGTGTGTGGAGGATTGTGTGTGCTCCACGAGGCTTGTCTTTCTCTACAACCTGCTTCCTGCCCATCTGGTGCCTTCATAGAAGCCAGCTGGCCATTGGGGAGCTGATTTGTGGAACCGAGTTCACTGTTTAAGGCTAAGGTGACAATAGGAATGGAGAGGGTTGTGCAGGTAAGCAGACAAGTCATCATTTGTATCATCATCCAAAGCTGACTTATTGCCCAGGATTCTGGGTGTGTAGACGGGCAGTTCACCTGTGGGAAAAAAAGGATGTCTCTGGATTCTGCCCTGCGAGCTCTGGGCGTGAGTCCTGGCTGTGCCTTTAGGAAACGTGACCTTGGGCAAAGTCCTTAAAGTTTAGTTTCTTCGGGTGATAGCTAGGAGTCATACCCACTCTAAACTTCTATGCATTTTAGCACCTGCTCCCTCAGAGTCAAATAGCAGGTTATTCATGGGAAAACAACTTAACAATGGAAAATACACAGAAAATCAATTCTTGTTCAAGTTGCCCCCTTCTTCCACATGTCAGTGCCCTTGTGCTAATACTTTATACTTTGTCTGCTCATCTTACTGAAGCACATATTGTCACTGGTTACACTATTTAAACATTTCTGTACACAATTTTAAATACACACAAGTCAAGAGACTAGAACAGTGAGCTCCTCCGTATGACCACCCAGCCTCGACACCCCACACTCACAAATCGCATGTCATTTGGACTATAAATGTTTTCTGAGTGCACCTCTAAATAATAAGATTGCTTAAGAAAAAAAATAACCTTAATATCAATATCACACTAATATCGATGTCTAATCAGTGCTGGAATTTCTCCAATGGCCTCCTAGTATTTTTATGATTTTAAATTTGAGTCAGGATCCAAAGTAAATTTCATGAACTGCATTTGATGGATGCGTTTTTAAGGTGTATCTATAAAATGCTGATGACCGCGATCTGAGTGACAGCCCTTTAATCCTAACCCATCTACCCATTCACGTCATTTCTCCTGTTGCTGGTCAATTTTAGGAGACCTAAGGAACAGTTGCAGTTTAGACAACAAAGCCTCCTAAATTTAATTTAGAAAATCCTTCTAGACACACTTAGAAGAAGCACAAAGATAAAGGGAAGAGGTGGGAAAGAAGAAAAGGTCGCATTGAGAGCCAAGGAGACAGACGGGGGCTCGAGAAAATGAGAAAGGTGACAGAGGCCCTGAAGCCCTCCTCGCCACCAAGAAGCCTGAGAACCCTTACAAATGGGCTTCGCACAGTTTTGTATCACCCAGGTGAGCGGGCAGTAGAGCTGAATCTTGAGGTAATAGCATTTGAGTTGTTTAGTGTGTCTTCCTGAAGAGTGTATCAAATAGCTGAACAGACAGCTTCCAAGTATCCTCTAGGTAAAGTGAGGAAGAAGTGGGAATTCTGGGTCCCATTTTACAGGTGATGCAGCAGTCACTAAGGCTAACGGCGGTGGCTCACACTGCACAGTCATTTGCCATTCATCATGTACCGTGTCAGCACTCGATTGCGCGATCTCATTTAGTCCTCCTAACAAGCCAGTGACATTGGTGCTGTGATATCCACTTTGCCCATGATGAAAAGGACACTCGGAGAGGGAGAGAGTAACTTGCCCACACTGACAGCTCTGGAAACTCAGGACTGTCAAATCCAAGGCCCTCCCCTCATCCCACCCCACACGCCATCCGTCGGTGTACTCCCCATGAAGTCAGCCTTTTTTTTTTTTTTTTTTGCATATTCTTGCTCACTGGCAACCTTTCGTTTAAAGGGAAGCTCTGAGCATCACCAAATATAAAACAAGTGCACAGTGTACTAGAATTTGCAAGGCGCTTTTCTTCTCACAGCCTTTCTTGTTACTTTCTCATAGCCACCTTGAAAAAATAAATGAGGCAGGGGTGTGAAATTATGTTTTTACGAAAAAGGTAATTTAAATGCAAAGCTCTTGGTCACCTTAGACAGCGAGCACATAGCCAGTAAGGGTAGTCAAGGTCACGGAGCTACTTAATGGCAGAGTTAGGCCCAGAGACCCTTGCTTCTGATTCCAAATCCTGCGCTTCTTGGGTTCTCTCTGCAAACCTCTCGGGCCCACACCTTCTGCCGCCGACTTCTTTCTCGTCCCCTCTGATGTTCCTGTGAGAAGTCGAGCAGGCTCATTACCAATTAAATATCCGGATGCTTGAACTGATGAACAGGAAATGAGGCTGCCAATGCTCAGAGGAATGGAATCGAGATGCCTTTTTTTTTTTTTAGCAGAATTTTGGGCCAAGTGGCCTCTTTCTGTCCTTCCCTTCCCTATGTCCTTCCCGTCTCCATGGAAACCCCAAATCAATGCGGCATATGTTGTTTCATGTCTCTCCTGTTACTAGGAAGCTACAAAGTGGAAATCGCTTTTAAAAGATTTGCGGAGAGCTTTAGCATGCTGACCGGAATTGAAGTCTAATATCCAAATGACTGTCTTATTAAAAGCTTTTAATGTGGTACTATCCTAGGTGGTATGCTGATCCAATACACACACATGGCATTTGGCAATAAACCTCCTCCTCGACCATGATGGCTTTTAAAAATATTATATTGCAGGCTTTAATTCCTTTTATCTTCCATTTAACTACATTTTTGTGGCCTGCGATGATGCCAGGTGCTCCTTTTGCTCTGGAGTGGTTCCACCCCACCTGGACTGGGGTGTTGGGAACAATCGTTTGCAAAAGCCTTGGGCGCCCGAGCTGCTGCCTCCTAGTGGCATGAGCGCTGGGCTAATTTCAGTCTTGACCTGGAGACTGCGGAAGTCTAACGTGTTTCTGACATAAGGAACCCTTGGTAACGTTTCAGGTTTTTTTTTATGAATGTAAAACCACATTCAGCCGGCAGTTATTCAATACCTGCTCTGCACAAGGCGATGGGGGTCGCTAGCAGGGCGAGGAGCGCTCGAGTCGGTCTTTGTGGAGCACACAGCCATTTGGGAGGATCGGGAAACAGATCGCAAGGGTGAACTTCGGACTGTGATAGGGACTGTCGCAGACTCACACAGCTGCGAGGTGGTGTGGCGGTGGGGAGGTTCCTTCTGATGGAGGAAGTTCTGCACCGGCTTTGGAAGGAGAATTTTCAGCTTGGAGGCATTGGGTTTCAGGAGGAGCTGGGAGTTCCAAGGCAGATCCAGGCGGGAGCAGTCTGGGCATAGGGAAGAGCCGAGGGCTCAGGCGTGTGCATGCATGTGTGTGTGTGTGTGCAGATGCATGCACTATGGGACGTAAGATTGGAGAAGTAAATGGGGCCGTGTGATTGGACTGTCAGGAAGGCCAAGCAGCTGCTGCTGTGGAGCCCATTGAAGATTATACGGATGACCCACTTTATGGTGTCTGTTCAGGGGGTAACTCTTGTGGTCGTAAATGTGCCAGAAGGTGGTGGGGGAGTCAAGGTTGGTGAAACGGGGGCAGGAAAATCAGTTATTTAGGAGGGATGGAAGCCATGCCCCGTGCTGAGAGCCGAATAACCTCTGGCAGGGCAGTGTCAACGGATGGGCAGTGATGGCCTTGAGAAATGGTTCATAAAGGCGATGGCAAGGTTTAAAAACCAATTCAGCATGGGGGGGACGGGAGGAAGAGAAGCCCAGCACCTGCACTTGTTACCCTGAGGGGCCAGGATGGAGCGAAGGCATGAGCACGCACTCAGGGAGCCCAGCAGGAGTGGAGGGTTTGGGGGGAAAGGCGGTTGTTTCCGAGGCAGCAGTGCCTGCAGTGTCTGAGAGGGAGGGGCCGTTTGGAAAACCGGCCTGGAGCTCAGGAGAGGCAAGGCTGCAACGCTGATCCTGGAGAGGAGCAGTGGCTGGTGCCTGCAACGCACGGTTTCCTGGAAGGGCAAATGTAGACTGGGAAGAGCGGGAGAACCAGGGCAGTCTGAGAAGCCAGAGCAGGGCTTGTAATGACTGTTTTCCTGGGAAAAACCTTGCAGATCGGTAACCGGGAAAGAATCCAGAGCTAGCTCTGTATCCCTGCGTCTGGGCTCCAAGCCCGCAGGCACCAAGTCCAGTAGGTCAGTGCCTTTCCCATTAGCGCTCCAACCCGCCCACCTTTCCCGGTTCTCTCCTTCAGGACAGGAGCCCATGCCAGAAGGCTCACCCTCGGTTCAGCTTAATTTCCCCCGGAATTTCCTATGCATGTGTCTCTGTGGGAAGGAGGGTTAAAGTGAGAGTCCTCCCCAGCAAGGACGCCTGTGCCTGTCCTGCACTTCCCAAACGAGGGTGCTGGCGGGTTGCTCCTTGGTGTTTAGGAGTGTCTTGGTAAAATAGAAAAGAGTTTGGATTAGTTTTAGTTTTCTGTCTTTTTTACTCATGGCTGATGCGTGTCCACACACTTCTGAACCTCTGCTCTTTATATGCTTGTTTTCTTCTTAAAAACTGACTAATTAACTTTAATTATTATGATGTCTTTAAACATTTGGGTTGGTTTATTGACTTCCTGTGACTGTTAGCACTCTAAAGGCTAATTGCAGATTCTGGTGCCTGGTTATGGTTGGTCAGCCTCCACTGGAGACTCGGGCCCATCTGCAGCCCTGGCCTGTCTCCTCGGCACCTTTCAATCCTGGAGCCAGGCTGGGCAGCCTGAGACCGGAAGGAGGCCTCTGTCCCATCAGCTCAGCACAGGTAGTCGAGTCCCGTGATGTCGCTGCCTTTGTGTTAAAGCAAGGGGCAGAGCAGAGGCTGGAGTCATGAAGTTTGGTATAAGACACCAGCTCTGCCACTTATAAATGGCTTGTCTTTGTTTTCCCACCTGTAAAGTGGGGATGATAAAGATGTCATCGGCCTTTTAAGTTTGTTGTGAGAGTCAAATAAGATAACCCAAATGCAATGCTTGGCACAGGGCCTGGCACATACTAAGTGCTCATTAAACATTAGCTATGTGCCCGGAATCCAGGGATGGGTCCATCCTATGCTGTAAACTTATCTGGGATCAGAGAAGTGCTGACCAGTGGGCTTCTATTCACTAGTTTATCGGTGTCCTGGTTTCTTATGGGACAGGGCACCTGCCACATGTCCCGAAGTATTCTCTTGACACTTAAATCCTAAACCCCAGCTGGCATCAGGGATCAAGGCAGAGGACACGAGGGATGGAGAAGGTTTCTTTTGCATCTCACTTGTGAACACTAAGTTCCCTTTACCTAACAGGGAGGCGCCGCGGACGTTTTCAGAGAGAGACCATGAGTCACTGCAGAGGCAGCGTCAGAATGTCGATTGCATCCTATCATTTCACTGAGAAAAGACAGGCTGTGCACCGGCAGATCTGCCAGGGAGGACTGGGTCCCGGCGCAATGGGTAGAAAAAGCTCTGATGTGAGAGTCAGGGAAAACAACGTCTGGTCCTTCCTTGAGCTTTCAGGTGTCATGTTACTTTGAAAAGGGCAAGCCACCCGGCTAGCCCAGTTTTCTCGTCTGTAACAGCGGGACAATAACACTCTCTGTGACTAGAGCATGGGGTTGATGATACATGACAATGCTTTGCACGTTGTAAAAGGTTAGGCAAATGGAATCTAATGTCTTTATTAAAAAGCCATCGTTCTCCAGAGAGATCGGTGCTGCCTCTGACGAATGCTGCCTTCTGGGTGTCAGAAATGACTTGCAGCAAAGGCTGGGCGCGTATGGAGCTAGTTCCTGAGTGGGAGCAGGGGTCCCGGTGCTGGAGACCTAGAGAGGAGTGAGGAGAAGCTCAGCCTTACCCCAGGCAGGGGTTTGCAAACTTGAGCGTGCCTCAGAATCACCTGGCAGGCCGGGCCTTGTCCCCAGAGTTTCTGAGTCTGAGGGGGTGGGGGTGGGGCCTGAGCATTTGCATTTCTAACACACACCCAGGTGATGCCAGCGCCGCTGGTCCAGGGACCACACTCAGAGAAAGAACCACAGCGCTGGGACAGGAAGAGGGAGCCCTCCTCCCGAACTGAACAGGCAGTGTGGAGATCCATGTGGGTAAGGCAGTTGGGGAGAAAAAAACGTAGAAGACAGGAAAATTGGAATAATGTGCAGATTGGGCAGAACAAAGGGAAAAGTCTCGCTCCATAACAAATGCAAGTCAGGGGGAGTTGCTAGGTGATGGATGAGGGAGAGAGGTGAATTTCCACTGTAGGAAAAACCAGGTGAGAGGCAGGAGCACCGACTTGGATATGTGTTTGGGGAGGTGGAAATTCCTCAAGGCGTGAGGAGCGGTGTGCTGGGGGCTGGTGGTGGGGAGTGGAGAGATGCCTCTCTAGAGTAAGGGGACAGCTGAGATGTGGCCGGGGTCGGGGGCTGTGGTAATTAATTTCAGGGCTGGGCTGTTTGGCTCCGTACTGCAGCACAATAGGAATTGGGAGAAAGAGGGTGGAATTTAGATGTGTGACCTGCCCTGTAGCTTTCTTGCTCTCTGCATTTATCACATCACATCACACCCAGCAAGACAGCCCCCTCCTCCTGGCTCATTAGGAGATTTGATTCGGCTTGGCTCCCGCTGCCAGCAGCTGTCTGGGGCACGGTTTTTACGCTCCCGGCTTCCTGAGCAGCAACCAGTCTCCAGCCCGCGGCAGAGCGCATTAGTAGAGGGCCCCCTGGACACTCGATTTCGTTGGTGGCCGGAAAGAGTTAATACCTACAGCTTCGCTGCCCCCCGCACAGCCTCTGGGTGCAGAGGGAGGCAGCTCTGGGCTGTGGGGACTTCTCCCTGAGCTTCAGCCAAAGCAGCCTGGAGCAGCTGAGTGAAGCAGAGGAGGAAGGTGCGGGAGGAGTGCCAGGCAAGCTCTGCTCAGGGCACCTCCAGCATCCTGCCAATGAGGATGGGCGTGCAGGCTGTGCCCCGGAGCTGAGCCGCCGCCCGCCGGGTGGAGGCTGCTTCAGTATTTACTGCATGTGACAAACCGGGAGAGGAGATTTCAGCAGGGCTGCTCGCTGCCCGGCTCCAGTGGTGGGAGGTGGATTGTGCATGCATGCGTGTGTGGATGTGTGTGCATGCCCGCGTGTGTCGACGTGTGGCATGCACACATGCCCTTCGCCCACCAAGGATTTGACTGCTAAAAGAAAGATCTGCTCTTTCCCCAGAGCTCCTCAACTTGCAGCCTCTCTGACCATCCCGTTGGCAAAGACCCGGAGGCCATGAGGACTGGTCAAAGACAGTGAGTATTGCTTTTGCTTTTTCCTTTCCTCTCCGGTGCCCGTGTGGGCTGATTGCATTATCCATATTTAATTAACCTGCCTCTCCATATTGATTGCTTTCTCCCTGCCGAGGCTCTCAGTCTCTCTTCCCCTCTTTATACATCTTTGCTCTTTGCTTTTATTTTTCCCATTGAGCATCTTCTGTTCCCATATGACCCATCCTGTAGAGTCACCTGTAACTTGATGTCCACCTAGGAGGGCACGTGAACTGTGGCTGTAGTCACACCCTTGGTTTTCCTGGGCTATGGGTAACCCCAAACTCTGCCCCGCCATAGTCAAGGCCCAAACGGGAATAGAGCCCTGAGTTGCTGGGGCGAATGAAGAAGCTGGGGTCAGAGATCCCTGCAGATCCTTATTCAATGGGCTCCGAGGCCAAGCTAATCAAAGGGCTGGTGGAGGGTCTGAGGGGCACTGGTGGGCAGTGCTGGGTTTGGAGGAGAGGGAGGCAGGCATCTGAGCCGCCCCAGCGAGCCCACGTGGGCTAGCAGTGCAAACGGGAAGGGTGACAAGGCAGTGACAGGCGGTCTGGGGATACCTGCCCCAAATGACCTTGCCTGCTGTGTATGTGGGTGGTGGTCCCTGGTTTTGGTCAACTCCAAGGCCATGAGGACCCCTGGCATGGCCTTCCCCCTCCTCCGGGGCAATATTCCACAAGCCAGAGAAAATGAGGCTTAGGTGCCCAAAATAATGATTTTCAGAGGTCCTTACAGCTGTAAAAGGCTTCGCTCTCCTGACTTCTAAGCAAGCAGGTGTACACATGGTTAGGACCAAGGTTAAGGAAATGCCCCTGCTGTCGGGGGACACAGCCCATGTCAGTGTCCTTGGCGAGGAGGATACTGTCTAACTGCAGGAGAAAAAAGTCTAACTATCTTTTTTTGGTTTTGTTTTTTTTTTTTTAGTTTTAGCAGAACAATCTCGTTATTTTATTAATTAGGGTATTATTAGAAAAGGTATTTTTAAAAGTCTTTGTGAAATGGCCCAGGTAGTATCAAAAGAATGTAGGCGGGTCTCATAGAGGCCTTATCTCTCTAAATCAGGTTTCTTTCAAAATGGATTCAAGGGTTGGCGTCAGGGTCCCCCAGGGGATCCCCTTGCGGATAGGCTGCCGTCTTCACGTTTCTTCCTATCAGTTCTCCTCTGTGGGAACAAAGGGTCTGAAGCCCCGGGGACGGGACCCTCAGGAGAACGAGACTGTCAGTCCTCAACCTCTGTGTCCCCTTCCTGATGTCCTCCTGCTTCGGCTCAGGAGCGGGCCAGCCGGGGCAGAGGAAGGTCAGGCAGCTTCCAGTGGGCCAGAAAGAGGGACTCGCATATTCATTTCTTCGGTCTGTGCCTGTGAGCTCTGCAGCGGAGCAAGCCCGTGCGGTGACTATGCCTGTCGGGGCCACGTCGGAGTTACCCAGCCTCCCTCTGGCGCACGCCTTTCCAGGGCTCCCACACCGCCACCTCTGAGGCGGGTCCCAGCCTGGGAGGGAGGCAGGAGTCAGAAGAGCTGCCAATCAAATGTATCTGGAGCAAGTGCTGTGCCCCCCCAAACCCCACCTCTGGCTGGCTGGTCACGGGGCCCCACTCGAGTAAGACAAAGAGAAGGCCTGCCAGGTCCACACCTTCCTCCCCTGGGGTGTGCGTCCCAATTTACTGTGGATGGCCAGCAGCCGGGGAGATAGAAGCTCCCGACCAACAGGCAGGTCTTGTCCATCCTCGGTTGGTCGCTCTGGCTGGGGACAGGCAGCCGTTTGTGAGGCACGGGGTGTGTGTGGGGGGCAGTACTCAGTTGACAGAAAGCCACCAGAGGATTTGTAGCACCTCAGATAGGAGAGGGTGGCCCCCTCTTACAGCAGATTCTCTGATTTTAGGTGAGAGGACGTGAAAGGGTCAATCCCTGTGGCCCGCCGTCCAATCTCCCGCCCTGACGTCCTTGCACGCCGGCCAGAGGGTTAGCCGTAAGCGGGTGCCTGTATGGCCGCCTTACTGATGCCACGAAGGTAACTGACGCCAACCTGTCTTTTTGCCCCTGCCCCTCCGCTCTTTCTCCACCGCCCCCCTGCCCCGCAGTTGCACCTCCCAGGGCTGGGCCACTTGCCTCTGCCCCCCAGGCCTCTATGTGGACAGCGCTGTCCTTCCCGAGGTGCTTTTTGCAAAGTCATGGCCTTGCAAGCAGGGCCTGCCTCAGCGCCAAGCCCTGCCAGGGACCGATGCAACTCAGTGTGCATGAACTTGACCGAACCATCATGGGACCTCTATGAGTTACTGGGACAGGGAAGAAAGATGAGGGCTAGCCTAGATTTTTTTTTAAAAAATAGCCTTAACCTTTGGCTCTTGCTTCTGCTCCCATTATTTTAGATCTAACTCAAAGGTTAGAACTGAGGTCTCAGCTAGACAAGATGAAAAATCCAAACCATTTGTTCCAAAGAATAATGTATAGAAGGTTTTTGCAAAGTGTCTGTCAAGAACATTGTTGTCCTGGCAACAAGTAGCACTCTTTACCCCGTCCCCTGCTACACCTTGTTTGATGGCTTGCATGGATCTGCCATTTTGGGGGAACCTCTTCCTTGCATTTTGGGAGCGCCGACCTGACTGGGACTGACGGTCTCAAGGCACCGAGGAGCGAACCGACTCCCTGGAAGTCGGTTCTGGCCCCTGCTGCAGCCTGAGCAGGGGCTTCCTTTGGATTCACGGAATGCGCTGACTCAAGGGCCCCGGTCTGTTGTTCGCATGGCCTGGCATCACAGTGCCCTGTGACTTGTCAGCGCGAGTGGACATGAGATGCTTGCTACAGCAGATGCTTGCAAACGCCACAAGTCCATGGCTTCACAGTGCGCCTGGCTGGGAGGAGGGGCGGGAGCCCAGGATGGGCAGGTCCAGCGTTCTGCAGGGCAGGGGACGTTTCTGGGAACTCGGATGCCTCAGCCTTTCAAAGCTCTTCCCTGGAGCTGGGCTGTGGATTGCACATGCTGTCCATCCCTGCCAAATGAAATGCCCTCTCAGGGGACGCTGGTCAGATTTCTGTGAACACTTATTCCTGGGATAGAAACCCATGTGAAGTAAAAGGAAGGGGTGGAAATGGACGACCTCGAATGTCCTGACCCAGGCCCGGGATCTGTGAAGAGAGGGAAGGAGAGCCAGGCAGGAAGGACGTCCTTCCAACATGGAGCGTGGCACCTCCTAGACCCATTTCCAGGATGACTTGTTACAAATGGGTACCTGGCAATCCCCTTTTATAAGTCATTCCTAAGTCCTGATCTGATTGTACCAGACCCTTCCTACTTACCTCTGCCCTCCATGTCAGGGGTTGCCAGGGTGAAAGGTCAGACAGCGGTACACTTATTTTGTCAAGGGCCAGAGAATAAATATTTTCAGCTTTTGGGCCACATGGTCTGTGTTGCAACCACCCAATTCTGGGCTCCAAAGCAGCTTTCAACTCTGTGTAAACAGATGGGGGTTGTCGTGTTCTAATAAAACATTATTGACAAAAACAGGCATCTTCCAGGGCTGTGCTTTGCCAATATCTGGTTAAAGGTAAAAAGGGCCCAATGTTGGATACTCAGAAAGAGGCATTAGCGTAATTCTCCACTGGGTCCTCTAAAATAGATAACGACTAAGTGTCTGGACCTCAGGAAAATGAAATATATGAGAGTCGTAAACATGTATGTTAAAGTTTTAAGCATGCTGATAGAGATAAGCCAAAATATAAAGAACAATAAGAGAGTTTAGTTAAGTAGATGAAAGCATTGGAGCTGGTTCTTCACGGTGGAGTGTTCCGACTCCTCTTCCTCTCACCTGCAGGCACGGACCTTGCTGGTCTGTGGCCATTTGGGCACATCCCCGGGTCGGTGGGGTGAGTGGGGAGAACCTGCGTCACAGCTGACTTGCCTTGAAGCCCCAAGCTTTGTGCCCCAAGACCCTGATACGCACCCCGTATCTCGAGAGAGAGCAACCCTCACGCTCCTTTGCAATCAGGAGCTGCGGCTGCTGCTATTTCGCCCTCCTGGTGGGAGAGTAAAATATGGATTGCTGTTTTGTCATCACTGTATTTCCTTTCCCTACAGAGAATCCTAATTTAGCAATCTTCCAAGCTAATGACCTTCTTTGACTTCCATCAACTTGCCTGTCAGCTCTAAAAAGCATCAGGCCTCTAGGGGCAGGGTACCTATTACTATTTCTGTAGTCAGGATAGGGAGTGAGTATATCCCTTGATCTTCTAGGTGTTTCTCCTCCCGATCATGAAATCTACAGGGGCCCCTGGGGCCGGAGGCGGGTGGGGGAGGCAGTGCCGGCTTCTGCAGCCACAGCTCCGGGGACCGTTTATGGAGCTGACGACTCTTGCTCTGACAGTCCCCGTCCTTCTGCCCCTGTGCTTGCTGCAGGAACAAAGGGATGAGGACCCGCCTGGGATGCCTGTCTCACAAGTCAGACTCCTGTAGCGACTTCACCGCGATTCTTCCTGACAAGCCCAACCGTGCTCTGAAGTGAGTAGTAGGGCCACTGGGCACCCCCTCCATGGGGACACAGAGTCCGTTCTTCTCCGTGGGCTGTTAACCAGATGAACCACGGGACAATGATTCCTGCCTCTTGGCTGTGACTTTTATATCCCCGAACGTGAGTGACAGGAGGGTTATTTTCCTTTTTTCCAGGGTATATGACTTCACTCAGTCTACTTTTTCACTCCTCTGACTTTTGAGAAAATGTTATCACCTGCCAGCTTGCTGAAGCTGCCCTGAAGGGTATTTCTTGGTCCTACTTAGTTGTCAACCTGGGCTGTTTATTCGGACACGAACGCTCCTTTCTCCTTTAGAATCTGCTTAGGTGGAGATCATTGGATTCCGTGCCTCTATGGTGCAGGCACGCGTTCAGTGACGTCACAGGTGTCACCTCATTTGACCCTCCCAGCGTTCCATGATGCGCGTCGATGCCCGCATTACAGAGGTGAAGGGATTGAGGTGCCGGCGATGGCATCAGAGGTCCAGCCCAGCTTTTCTGCCTCCGAGACCCGTTTCTTTCCATTGTTATCTTGACATCTTTAGATCATGCACTTGCTTAGCTTCGTGTTTTTAGACTGAAAGCCAGTATATTAAATTTGCTGAATTCCAATCCCCAGATTGTTTTTGCATCAGTTATTTAAGAACATAACGTATGACCATGACAGAATCTCAGGAATCCCTGGCGGATGAAGACCACTCTGTGGGGCTGCGGTGTGTTCCTCTGAGCACATCACAGGGGCGCCCAAAGGAGAGGGGGTCACTTCAGAAATAGTCAAGAGAGACGGTTTTTCTTTTCTAGGAGACTTTCCACGGAAGAAGCCACGAGGTGGGCCGATTCCTTTGACGTGCTTCTGTCCCATAAGTGTGAGTAGAATCCAGGTTTCATCCTGTTGCCGCATGTCATTCATTTACTAAGGGATGCACCGAATGCCCGCCATGACCCAGGCCGGTGCCGTGCTGGGTGTTTCTGACCGCCCGCACTCCCTCCTGCCCTCGGAGCCTCCTGCCTGGAGGGGCGGGTGCAAAACAAATCACAACTGACATGCAATGGAAAAAGGGTTTTCTTTTCTGTTTTCTGAGCTGAAAATATGGTCCCAAGAAGCCTTTATGTTCTCAGCAGTTTTAGTAAAAAAAATATAGCTTAGGGGGTTGGAGTGATGGGTGCTAGGGGAACGAGAGAGTGTAGCTCCCGCCCCAGATCTTAATTTATGAGATGGCTGTGCGCAGGGCACTGGAGACACTTAGGAATTATTCTCAGCCAAATGCGTGTTCTGTGCATTTTGTTGCTCACTTAAGTTGGCAGTTTTTTTCTTGTGGCGTTTACGACCCCAGATGCATCAGGCCCCTCAGGTTCTGACCGGGTGCCCCTCTTCCTGGGACACACTTCTGCTACCCTCCTCTTCCACTTCCCCCCCTTTTCCTCTTTCGCGCCTTCTGTTTCCCACAGGGGCAGGAAGTGTTGGGGGAAGGGAACCTTGAAAATGGCCACACTCTTCAGCCCTGGCTCTCTCCTCATCATAAACAAGTCCAAGTTCTCTAGGCTCTAAAAATCCCAGTGGCATTAAATACACGGGGTGGGAGAGAGAAGGGTCTTTTGAGGGAAAAAGGTGTCCCACAGACATTTGGATCTTGTTTTGAATTCATCTTGTCAACATTAGACGTCTTGGTTGGCCTGGGAGCAGCAGGGCTGCTTTTAGTTAAGAGACTAGGTTCCGGTGGGTCGGGGAGCAGGGTTTTGTGCTCTGAAGGGCACTCACTAGTCGGCAGTCAAACCTGTGCTCTCAGTTTCCACCCAGCCCAGCTGATTTCCACCCAGATCAGCCCCTAGATCGTTGAGGGGGCCTGACGGGGTCCCCCGCCAGTCTTCAGAAGACGTCTTGGAAAGTGATTCAGCGTTCAGCTAGCTGAGTGAGGAGTTGCCGCTAATCCTAAGGCTAATTAACAAACGCTCGTGAATAGATTTTACCCTGAAATGCAGAATGTAGGGAGAAGCACATATTGCAGCAAGTCATTTTGCGAGAGCGTCATTTCAGTGTCTATGGATTATACTCAGGAAGGAAAATAAAGCGGCAGACTACGGTATATAACATATGGCTATACCCCCAACAGAAGCTTATGTGGTGAACTCGCCAAGGTGACGGCATAGGCACGGTAACGCTTGCGATCTGACGGGAACGCTTGCTTTCTTGTGAGGCTTACTTTCAGGAGTCACGTTCGAGGCTAAACAAGTGTCAGTATGGGTTTATACCTTCTCCGGCTGGATTTGATTCAAGGTCACCTTGCAGCCTCCTTTCTACTTCAGAGTCATGACTGAGTCACTTGTTTCAAGTCCCTGAGGCTGTTTCCTCGTTCTAAAACGGGGATAGACTACCTGTGTGCTCTCTGTCACCCAGATATGAGGCTCTTCCTAGGAGGACACTTTGTGATAATGTTGGAGTTCTCTACTCAGAGGTGTTTGGTAAAGATAAGGTGGTGTTTTTTTTTAAATGATGCTCTTAATTATCAAATGCAAAATAAATGTGCCTTGAGAAAAAGGTTGTCAGTTTGCTGCCAGTTACTAACACCGAGTCGTTATGGACAGAGTGCTGGTGGGAAAATGGGGGTGGAGGCTTTGGCTGTGTTTGGGTGGCTGCCGCGGCAGGACCTGGAGATGTGAGAGGTTCGGTTTCATTTGACTCAACGACTTTTAGAGCTGAAGACACTTGATTCTGCCTTTGTCGGGATGCATTTGATTTGCAGGAAAACTCAGTAACACTCTTCTGAGATGAGGACTCCACTGAAGGGCTTAGAGGCTGGCGCCAGATTCCTTCTTTGGAAAACAGCTACAGAAATGCGCTCTCTGGACTTTGCAGCTCTGTGATCCTCCTTGGAGTCTGACGTTCACTTTTTATTTCTGTTTACTACAGAAATGAAAAAGCCAACCAAGTGAATGTCTTTGAGAAGAAAAGGGTCTTTGTGCAGGGTCACTGGCAGAATGTCAAGGTTTAGGACTCGAACGCTTGCTGTCTGGGAAGGCAGTGGAAGAGCTGGAGCCCAGGTCTCCTTGATGAGCGCTGGCACCTTTCTAAAAGTCTGATTCATTCTGGTTAGTGTTGTGACTCCATTAGGGCTGATTAAGCTTTTCTGAAAGGATGGTGTGTGTGCTGGTCCCTCAGGAGGGACAGCGGTTGATCAGAGGTGCACGTGGCTTTCAGTGAGGACAACAAAAATGTCCTAAAAAGTAAAGAAGGGAGACCGGCTGGATGACTGGGCTCCGGAGAAAAGTGCGTTAGTCTAGATTCGAACCTACTCCCTGGTGGTTCTCCATGCCTAGGTAGCTGTCCTCTCTAAGTTTTCAATTTCAGAACAACTCAGATTATTCTTATTGCTCCCATTCTCGGTCTACAGAGCCTCTCTGCCGGCCATCCCTGCTCCGCTGGGTATTCTGGGCACTGGTTTGTCTTACCAAAGGCGTAGCTGGGTGTCCACTGTGTACAAAATCCATGCCAAACAGCTGGATGGCTGAAGAGTAGAACAGTCCCTCCCCGGTGGCCCCTGCAGCTATCTGAGAAAACAGGCATGCATATAATTAACACAAGAAATAATACAGTGTGCTGATTGCAAATGAGGGATTGCAGCTAGAACCCCGACATCCGGTGCCCCTCTTAAATTCCGTCGTGTCGACAGTAGAAGCCCTCACTTCTAGGAGCAGAAGGGCTGCTTTTAGTGTAGAGCATTGTCTCCGTGTAGCGGGGGAAAAAACTTCGGGACAATTGAGACCCTCGGCTGGTAGTCACATTGTGACCCAGCTCTGCTGCGCCACAGCTGGGCAGCCTCGACGGAATGCCCGTGTCTTGGGAAATCTGTCTCCTCCTCTCTACAGGGAAGGACCTGGAGTAAGGTGTCTCAGAGGCTGGACCCACTTCTGCCACCTTGTTCGAGGATGCTGTGTGCAGTAACCATCGGGGTGTGGCAATAGCGAGTCACCAATGGCAGGTGGTTGGAGCTAGCACCGCCTGCAGGGTTACATAAAGCTGCTTCGAAGCTGAAATGGCTCGAGCAACCAGAGGAGGGGCTAGGTCCCCTGTGTTGTAAAGCCTTCTCCTACCTTGGGTAGTGTCCCCCTGCTCAAATGACAGTGGCGGGGTGGGGTTGGGGGAGAGAAAGCAACTTTGCTAGGTTTTAAACCTGAGAATAAAAAAAATCTCTATGAAGGCGAATAGTTGGAGCCGTGCTATTTCCAATCACACTTGGTGACAAGCACAGCATAAAGCTGAAGAAGCACCCGTGGAGGTCCGGGAGATAATTATTTGCTAAGTGCTCTCTCTCTCTCTTGCTTTTTTAACTAACAAATGAAAAATGAAATTAAAATTGCTGACGGCTTCATTAGATAGAGAGGGATTTCAAATGTGCATTAATTTGGCATCATTTTCCTGTTCACCCAGGGACAGTCGGACCGGGTGTCTGAGGTGTGCACGTAGCCTGCCCCGCAGGGTGTGCGTGCGTGTGTGTACCTATGTGTGTCTGCGTGCACCAGAAGCCTTTCTGCCGCTGCAGCTCACACCCTGGAGTGTGAAGGCTCCAGCTCCTGGGGGATCTTTTCTGACAGGCTGCTGGAGGGCAGCCCCCAAACGGAGTGTCTTTTGCTTTCATTGCTCATGAGGTTCAGACACATGCTTGTTATTCGTGCAGCTTTTAGTGGGACATTCGGCCCTTAACACTTGATCACGTCTCCCTTCCTTCCTTCCTTCCTTTCTCTCTCTTTTCTTCCTCCCTCCCTTGCTCTCTGCTTTTTTGGTTTTTGGATGTAAAAGTGGGATCATTCCACTTTTAAGGTGAAGGTGCAGACAGGGTTCTTCCCTCTTCTACTTGCCTCGTGCAGCCTGACCCCACACCTGGATGACAGAGCCCCTCACCCTGAGCATCTGTTTGGTCCTTGGCTTTGTTCCATCGGCTGCACGGAGCACGGAGGAGGGTCTATGCTGACCTGTCCCCACCAGGCCCAGGGAAGGTTTGGGGACAGGTTAGGTTAGTGGAATAGCACAGCTGAAGCTCTTTGGCATTTGCACAGTTAGTGTCCATCTCTGAGAAAAGGGACCAATAACAAAAAGCATTCAGGTTTTAAAAATTAGCCTCCTTTGGGATAATGATTGAGATATGGAAAAATAGAATGCCTCGACCTGGGCACAGAGCAACTAGACAGAAAACCCCAAACAAACAAACAAACAAACACTAATATGACCAGCTCATGAAATCCCTTCATTGTTGGTCCATATGGTCCTTAGCTCTAGAATCTAGAGTTTGACAGTCACGTTTCCATTTACTGCACAGCCCTCCCCCATCCCTCTGCATGTCAAGGATTCTAGAATAAACGGTGTAACCCAGAGTGCGAGCCAAGGGAGGCAGCAGCAGCAGCTGCAGGGAGCTGGTGAGAAACGGAGGCTGCAGGGTTCTATCTCAGACCTACCGAATCAGAACTCTGGCAGCGGGACCGGCATCTGCCCTTTCTCAGGCCCCCCCGGGAGGTCTGTGCCCACCAAAGCTCGAGAAGCGCTGCTCGGAAACACACGCACGGACCACCATGAATCTGGTCCGGCAGGCGGGCTGTGCTTTCCAAGAAACAGCTAATCACTACACGGTAGCTTTGCAGAGTGCTCAGGCGGCTCATCCCTCGGCTGGTGTGTCCCCTGCGTATTGCAGGTTCCACACAGGTAGCAGGCATGGTGTAGGCCCTTCACAGTAAATAAGCGGGTATGGCCAGTGTGCTTTCCGGGTAAAATTGATGTTAAGGGTTAGAGATGCGCACAGTAGAGACAGGTGGAAAAGAGACTTCTCTTTCCCCTTGCCATCCCCTCTGCATTGTGGTGAGTTTTGCTTGCACCCGGGAATGTGGCCGCATTAGCCTTCAGGGGAGGGCCTGGGTTATATAAGGCTGCTGTTCAAAGCTTGTTGAAAAGGTTTGAATGAAAGCAACTGAACAGGCCCCCAACACCCATCTGTCAGTGACCAGCTGCGTGACCTTTGGCAAATTATGTCACCTCTGTAAACCTCACTTCCGTCATCTGTGAAAAAAGGGAATAATGAGACTTGGAGTGTAGATTTGTCGTGGGAATTAAATGTGATGATGGCCGTGAAATGCTGAGCATGATAACTTTTACATAGAGGGACTCCGCAGGGATAAGGAAGCATTTTTTATTTTTTTTTGTTATAACACATTAATTTGCTGAGAAAACAGGCGTGTCCTGACTTCCAGATGCTGGATGGTGGTGTCAGCCCTGTCCCTGCAGGCAGCTAGAGGTCGGACAGTGCGGGCCGGGTGGGGCTGTGTGAGAATCGCAGCTGGTGGGCTTGTTCAGATTCTGTAATGCCCACCCTCCTCTGCCTCATGAAGTTGTGGCTTCCCTTCCTCGTCCCCTCACTGTATGTAAGGGCCGGCAGGCGAATCTGATACAGTCCCTCTCCGACAGTCCCTGCTGTTTGCCTATGTCAAGCCAATGAGGCAAATATTCTTTGACACCTACTTTTTGAAATCTTTCAGGCTGTGGACTGGTATACATGGGGTTTTATTTAACTTCTCTGGAGTTAAAAGAGTCACTTGTGAATGCTAAACTTTCCCTGCATTAGGGGGCATTTGTCTCTCCTTCAGTAGAAAACTCCTGACTTATTTCTCGTAGGAGTTGGAGATACAGGCTCTAGCTTGCGTTTTTGTTCCTGGACTCAGACACACTAGGAAGGAACTTTGGAATAGGAGTTGGGAGACCCGGGCTGTTCTTCCTGTTCTGCTACTCCGTCCTGGGAGTGAGAACCCGCTCGAGCTCTGAGCTCCAGCCACTCCTTGCGTCTAGTGGAAGGCCGGTCATGGCATCATCGATCCTGTCCTTTCCGGCTCAGAGGCTCTCACAACTGCTGCAATATATCACCTTGCTATAAATACACTATCAAAGTAGAGGTCAGTGAAGAAAATGATGTTTCTCGCAGGACTGGAGTATAATTAGCATACCGATCACTTGCTAATATATTCCAGGAGCTGGAAGGAGTGCGCCCTCGAAACAGGGTCCCTACCTAAGTCTTACTTAGCTCTAGCTGTTTGTTTAAAAACCAACATTTCTGTGTTTATTTTATGGCTAACAGAAAAAGAAAGGCTTTGTTCTGGATGCCGTTCACATCACAAATTTCAAATCAGGGAACTTGGTTCTGAATGAAAGTGGTTTTGCCTTCACCGTGATTAGTACCTGGATCCGGAATTTTATAAATACATGTGTTTTCCTCTCCTGTTCTCTGTCTGACCTTGGAGCCCATTCGCTGGTTTATTTTTTTCCAATTGATCAGGGATGCGAGAGGACTCTGCTCTTTGGGATTGCACTTGGCAGTAGAGAGCTCAACAACAACAACCAGGATTGTCCTCGTGCCTTGTAATTTTCCAAGCCTGGGAACTGAGCTCGGCTCAAGCCCACCCCCGATGCCAGCTCAGTCAGGGCGCCTGGACTTTGAACCGTTACCTAAGCCCCCCTCCCTGCCGCACCAGCTGCACTGCCCGTTCACACTGACCTAGTTTCGCTCCTTATGTAAGCACCCTGCATCACAGAACTAGAGAGAGAACCCGGCAGCCGGCAGCGTGTGCGTGGCCACGGGACGTGTTCTTGGAGATTCTGTGCAGGCTCGGGAGAACGCCAATATTCTGCTCGGTGTTCCAGGAATTCTGGACACCAGCCTTTTCCTTCTGGGACTGGATGGATAGACACTAGCTTCGAAAATGTGTAATGGTCTTAGAGCCTGGACTTCTTAGAGGGTCCTACAAAGAAAACCAAAGTGAAATGGAAAACAAAAGGCAGGTCCTCCTGTTTCTCTGTGTTCCGTGAGCTGTTCACCACCCATCACCCTGACGTGACCAGGACTGGTGTTTGCTGTTAGGCGTGTTATGTCTTGTGCGATGACTTCTTAAACCGTGACAGTCACAAACACGGAGGCGGCGCTCACGATCGGAGTGTCAGGCCCTGCGAGCTGTTCGCATGTATCACGTGACCTGGATCACTCCCGAGGCCCCGTGGGGCAGCACCGTTAGGGTCTGCATTTCACTGATGAAAGAACAGAGGCACAGAGAGGCTGGTGTCTTGCCCAAGGTCGCAGTAGCTAGTATGTGTCAGGACACACTCTCAGGCAGAATGGCTTCAGGGATGAGAGAGAAGTCACTCTGTCCAGCTGCCTGGAATCTGTGGGGACGGTGGACAGGGGGCTCTGTTCCCTGGGTATAGGGGAGGGAGCGGCGTCTAGGGTGCATAGAGTGGGTGCAGGGGCCCTTGCAGAGGAAGCACAGCTAACACTGTGCAGGTCACCCTGAGAGATGCCGGCAGATACCCGTGAGCCTTTCAGAGGTAAACCAGTGCACTGCATTTAAAACCGACTGCGGCTTCTGGCAAGCAGATGGGCAGGGTCCTGGTGGAGAGAAAGGGACAGATGCAGAAAGGGGCGAAAAGGAGGAAGGACAGCAGAAAAGGGAATGGGACAGGGAGAGGTGCTGCGGGGTCAGGGAGAGGCCCCGGAGAAAACCTGGCTGAGCAGGGATGGGAGGTGGGGGAAGGGGAGGAAAGGACGGAGACGGGAAGGAGCAGCCCTGCGGGCTCTGGTCCCCTTGCCTTTGCTGGGTGACATAAGCAGGAAAGACAGGCCAGGTAGGGGACTGACAAGTGGTCTGTTCACAGAAGGCCTCTGAGGCCACTTGCTCAGGGGAAAGGGCAGGGCCCCGGCAAGCCCGGGGTGGGTGGAGGGGCATTCCACCCCGTCCCCATTCACATTTCCATTGTTCCCGGTGAAGTTTCTCTTTGACCCTTCAAGCCTGCGTGTCAGCTTGCTTCTGGGGATGTGGAAGGCCGGGGCAGGTTGGGGCTGAGGGTGGTGGGCGGGCCCAGGAGGTGGGGTGCAGGTAGGCCCGTCTGGGCAGGGCCTTGTGAGTTTTTCAGGGGGTCTGTCACACTCAGTAGGTGCTGCTGCTTCTCAGGTGCAACCCTGCCAGGCAGCTCTCCCCTCCTTCCTCATCTCCCCTCAAGCTCTCTCCTCGAAATCGCTGGCGAACCTCATGCGTCCTATTCGTTCTGGTCCCTCCCACGTCCTCCAAAATGTGCCCTGGAAATGCAGGCACATTCTGGGGGGGGGGGGGGGGCTGCCTGCAGCAGCAGACACCTTGTCCAGCTCATTCAGCCGTGCTTTCCCACAAGGTCCCCAGACCTCGGCTCCTCCCCTCCCATAGTCTTAGCCTTTTCCAGATTCTTTGGCCTCTTCCATCTCTCTCCTGCCTTGCTCTTTCCCTTCCACCTGCAAACACCTCTGGAAAGACCTTGCTTTGGAGTCAGAGGGCCCTGGCAGGGGAACTTGGCTCTTTGTGGCTGCTGGGTAGCCAGGAACTTGGACTTCTGTAAGCTTTAGTTTCTTCCTGTGGAAAAATGAGAGTGATTCTGTGGATAGATCAGCACTGTGGAAATAAGTCACGCTGGTGTTTGTAAAATCCCCAGCCAAAAGCATGGCAGCTGGTAAATAAATAAAACTCCCTGCCCCCCCATCCACATTCTCCAGCTGAAATCAGACAGGGCCCCCCAACTGGAACCCCCCCTACCCCCCACACGCGCATGCAGCCTTTCCTTTGTCTCCAGCGAGGTTCTGTTCTCCCACCTGCCTAGGGGCAACATCTGGCCAAGTAAACCCTCCCCTTTAGCTTCAGCTCCTCCCACCCCACAAGTCTATTCTGATTAGATAAGCGCTGACACATATTCAAGACTATCTTAGCAAAAAATAAAAAATAAAAACACCCCGAAGAACAACCCCCCCTTTCCTGACCTATTTCCAGACAGCTACGCTGTCTGATCTTTCTCTTCCCTTCTTGCGAGAGACATCTGCGTGACTGTGTCTACTTCCCTCATTCGCCGCTACGCTCACCACAGTGTGGCTGGGCCCCCCACACCCCTAAAACTGTCCCTGCCACTGGCTGCTGAGTCTTGTCACTGACTCCAGCGGCCACTCTCAGACCATATCCAGCTTGGCCTCTGGGTAGCACTGGACACAGCGGCCACTTCCTTTCGTGGCACTGTGTCACTCCATCTCTCTGGCTCTGTCTTACCAGCAGGCCCAGTGATCTTTCGTATTATCATTGTTATTTGACACTAGTCTTACCGAACCCTTTCTGGTGGCTGAAAGGAACTTTCTCAATTCCAGGCGTTTGCCCATGTGGCTCACCCCGCTCCCTACGATTCTCTTCTCTATCTGCCTCCTTCTTCTCTCGCTGAGCTTAGGAGCTTCTTTCTCCTGCAAGTCTTCCCTTTCGCCCTCAGGTCTGGCTCTGGCCCCCCTCCTGGGCACTTGCACAACACATCCTACTTTCCATCATATAACTTATCATCTATGCCCTGATTACCACGATCATCTTCGCTTGGCTCCAATTGCCCTTTCACTGTATGTTTTTGGAGAGGTTACTTGTGCCTGTTTTTAGCATCTAGCAGAATGCCTGGGTCACCTAATGAATGAATGAATCCACAAATCAATGAATGGATGAAGATGATCCATGAATCAATGAATGGATGAAGATGGCATTTTTGCTGTGTTGCATTAGGAGTTAGCATACCTTATCAGTTTTAACCCTACCTATAATTACTCATGTAAGCTCAGTCGAGCCAATTCTCTCAGCCTCGGTTTCCTCGTCTAGACAATGAGAGGAAGTAAGGCGACATCCCTGAGAGCGCTTTCGAAGGCGTACCTCTTTGGTCCGCACAGGGAGCCAACCGAGCCGAGGCTGAGATGAAAGGAGGGGGTGTCTGCACCCTGCGTGGTGGGAGGCCAGTTTCCTTAGCTGGTGATCTCCCCCAGTGACGTGCAGGGAGGCAGGAAGGAGATTTTCTTTCTTTATCTGTAACTAGATTCCGCTTGCTCACAAACCCCTGTTTTTGGCTTGATGAAAAGCAAAACGAAATTGAACACAGACAATAAACTTGGGCTTTCCCATTCAAGGAACTTAATCTCTGCTGGTTCAAGAACAACAGGCTCTTCCAAGTTACTCCTCTCTGTCGCTTTGTGTTTGCCCTGTTAGGTAAATGCATAGTGTTTTAGGGTCCTCCCCCCAAACCTTTCATTCCCACTCTCTGAATGAGGTGGAAAGACAGCAGGGGCAGGTCCCTGGCCCGTGGTCCTCAGGTCCTCCATGTCTGTGGCTCTTGTCCTGTTGTCACGTGTGGACTGCTCACCGCTCAGAGGCCACCTCGGCTGTCACGGGCACTGTCGTCCCAGAGGCTTTGACAGCTCCAGATGGTGTTCCACCCAGCCGCTGCCTGCAGCCTCTGCTGCAGCGGTGGTCTCCTGGCAGGCGGGCTAGCTCTCAAATCTGAGTTCTTCGGAGTCTGCGGAAACTTCTGGGCCTCCTCTGTGAGAACTTGGAAGACACAAGGGTGGCAAAAAAGAGCATCCCAAGGGATTTTATGAGCAGAGATTTGCTAAATTTGTTTTGTGAACAGTACCTTGTACATTAGCAGTTTTAAGTGAATCGTTGAATTGAATGAATGACTGGCAGGCCATCTCTCTGCCTGACCATCACCACTCACTGTCTCACGTGCACTTTGATTCTCCTCGTATTGGGGTTTCTACTCCCTCCTCTCTGGGTTCTGAGCCCCATGTGGGAATGCAGGTTCTTGGGGAGGGGGGTCCCTGAGTAAAGGTCTCATTTGAGTCTAGACTCTGTTACTCTCCTCCTCCTTCCCCAGCACAGGAGCAAGCTCACTTCCATCCTGCCTAATGGGGAGCCAGCGTACATCCTGTTCTGCTTTCCCCATTTCCCTCGTCTCACAGATGCAGTGACCCCATGTCCTGCATTTTGCCTGTGGCAAACCCTCGTGGTTTATGCCCACTGTCCCCATGTGGTTCACAGAAGTGCTTCCCTCGCTCTTAAAAATGTCCTGGCTTGATTGATGAATTCATGGCCACCCCTAGTTCTGTTAGACACTTTCAGCTCATACCTCCGAATTTAGATTTCTTTGTGATTTAACATTTAACTTTGAGAGTCCCATCAAAAACCCTTTTCTCTCTCAAGTTAGGGGCTCCTGCATTTAAAAGTCTGGGTTTTTATGGCTATTGTTTTAGCGCTGACAGTAAAGTGTCTACATTGAAAGACAGATAAGCAATGACTTTTTAATTAGGAGAAATAAAAATGTTTCAGAAGAGTAAAAGCAAGCATTCAAATTCCCCAACAGCATGGTGCCACCAACCTGTCAAATAATCGCGGGCAGCACACTGTTCTGGCACGTACTGGTGCGTCTCAGATGCTCGCACGGGCCATGCCATCCACCAGAATTAAGAACTGTTAACATGTTGTCCTCATAATGAATTTTAGAATGGAAGTAAAACATCATAGCAGGAGTCACCTTTAATCAATGCAGTGACTTTACTCGAGGTTGTATCTGCCCTTCCTCTGAGGGAAGGTCTTCAGGCTCCTGGTGGCCAGGATGTTATAGCACAGCTCATAGAAAGCTACCAGCCCTGGCTGGTGTGGCTCAGTGGACTGAGCGCTGGCCTGCAAACCAAAGGGTAGCTGGTTTGATTCCCAGTCAGGGCACACGCCTGGGTTGTGGGCCAGGTTCCCTGATGGGGGGGCATGAGAGGCAATCACACATTGATTCTCTCCCTCTCTCTCTCCCTCCCTTCCCCACTGTCTAAAACTAAATAAAATCTTTTTTTTTTCATTTTTTATTATTTTAATCATTGTTCAAGTACAGTTTTCTCCCTTTTACTCCGATTCCAGCCCACCCACCCAACCCTCCCCACTTCCCTCCCATTACCACCCTCCCCCTAGTTTTTGTTCATGTGTCCTTTAAATTTGTTCCTGTAAACCCTTTCCCTTCTCCCCTAAAATTCCCTCTTCTCTCCCCTCTGGTCACTGTCAGCCTGTCCCCTATTTCAGTGTCTTTGGTTATATTTTGCTTGTTTCTTTGTTTTGTTGTTTAGGTTCCTGTTAAAGGTGAGATCATATGGTATTTGTTTTTCACTGCCTGGCTTATTTCGCTTAGCATAATGCTTTCCAGTTCCATCCATGCTGTTGCAAAGGGTAGGAGCTCCTTCTTTCTTTCTGCTGCATAGAATTCCATTGTGTAAATGTACTACAGTTTTTTGATCCATTCATTTACTGACGGGCATTAAGGTTGCTTCCAGCACTTGGCTATTGTAAATTGTTCTACTATGAACATCGGGTTGCAAAGGTTCTTTTGTATTGGTGATTAGTGTTCTTAGGATGTAGTCCCAGCAGTGGAATCGCTGGGTCAAAAGGCAGATCCATTTTTAGTTTTCTGAGGAAGTTCCATACTGCTCTCCATAATGGTTGTACCAGTCTGCAGTCCCACCAACAGTGCACTAGGGTCCCCTTTTCTCCACAACCTCTCCAACACTTGTTGTTTGTTGCTTTGTTATGATGGCCATTCTGACCGGTGTGAAGTGGTATCTCATTGTGGTTTTAATTTGCATCTCTCTGATAGCTAGCGATATTGAACATCATTTCATGTGTCTTTGGATCCTCTGTATGTCCTCCTTGGAGAAGTGTCTGTTCAAGTCCTTTGCTGATAAAATCTTTTTTTAAAAAAGGTTACTAATGCTATGCATTCAGAGGAGAGTGGTAAGGGTTAAAATAATTCATAAAAATATTTGAAAATAAAAACATCAACTGAATGCACGGACTATCAATGAATACTCTTTTCCTTCTCCAAATCTACAGCTAATTCTGCCTCCTCTTATTCCAAGTAGAGGCTCTGTTTGAATACAGGTGAAAGGGTGTATTCATTGCCATTCAGAACAAAAATTACGATTGGTGTTCATTAAAACACATAATTTGAAGGCAAGATCTTTGAAAATAAGTGATCAATGTTATCCAGGGGTGTCCAGCCTTTTGATGTCTCTGGACTACCCTGGAAGGAGAAGAGTTGTCTTCAGCCACACATTGAATACATTGTGACATGTAATCACACACACAAGAAAACTCATAATGTTTTAAGTAAACTTATGGTTTTGTGTTGGGCTACATTCATTCATAGCCATCCTGAGTCTCATATGGCCTGCAGGCTGTAGGTTGAACACCTAAAAACACAGGGCCTCCAAGATGTTCTAAAAGAGGCTGGGAATTGCCTCCCGGTAGTAAAACGAAGGGCATTGCCAGCTGAACTTCGGTGTTTACCGTCAGACATGACTCTGGCAGTAGTGAAGGATTTGCCCCGAGGAATTCACACCTTGCACTAGTTCGTTTCATGATAGATTGTTTGTGCAGGGTGGTTGACTTGGATTAGGGGAAGGAGTGGATTACATGTCTTAATTTGGCCTAATTAGAAACAGTCTCATCAGTAGACCCAGGGGCAGCCAGGTCTGCAACAGGGGACAGGCAGCGACCTCTGGGGGCTGATTGGAAGTGACCATGCCTTCCCATGGCCATTATTACTGCGTTTTCCTAACCATTCCTCCTTAACACCACTGTGAGCCTTGGCTAAGAAGCAGGGCCTACATCCGAGTACCTGCGTGTCTAAGAGCGTCAAGTCCTCAAGAGGCTATGGAGGAGCAGTGGGGGTGTAGACAGGGCCACTCTGACATTATTACTGCCTTTCTCTCTCTCTTCTACAGTTCTTGAGCTTAAGCTTCTTCCTGTCTCTTCCTTTCCATCTCCCTCCACATCCACAGATGGGGTGGCTGCGTTCCGCGCCTTCCTGAAGACGGAGTTCAGCGAGGAGAACCTGGAGTTCTGGTTGGCCTGTGAGGAGTTCAAGAAGACCAGGTCTACTGCCAAACTGGTCTCCAAGGCCCACAGGATCTTTGAGGAGTTTGTGGATGTGCAGGCTCCGAGGGAGGTGTGTTGGCAGTGGCCGGAGTCTTGTCAGACCTCTGTCCGCGGCTCCTGGCTCGCACCTCCCTCTCTGTGGGGGTTTGAGCAGGGCATGACAGGGACTTTCTTTTGAGCTGAGCCTCAAGGCTCTGATGGCTAGTGGTGGAAAGGGGATCATTTTAGGGGCAGAGCCCAGGGCTTTGAGAAGGGGAGCTGTATTATGAGTGCTGTAGCTGTCTGTCAGTTAAACGTGGCCCTCAGGAACTGTGTTTGTAGGGGGACTCCGTAAGGATGGAGGCCACCGAGTCCATGTGCGTTTTCCCAGTGGGAGGCAGCGTGTGTAATGGAATGAGCCTCCCTTGGGAATCCTGTTCCAATCTCAGCTCCACCGCTTACTAGTTATATGACCTTCCTCAGGTTACCTAGTCTCTCTGAATCACATGTTCCCTGATGTAAAACAATATAATATCACCTTCCTCTCAAGGCCACTCTAAGTATGAGGGATAAAGCACCTGTTGAATATTTGTCACTCCTTATTAATGAGTAATTATAGTAATTTATATCATTTTATGATCACTTATTATAATTACTTGTAATAAGAAAATGAAATCAATGTGCTGTTGGTCTGAAATATAAAAGAGACATTTACTTGGGAAGGTTTTACAGAAGCAAAATATTTGCTGCCAATGAGTTCAGGTGCATCACATGCCTAGGACTCTTCAATTATACCTTGATGTGGGCTGCCGGAGGTCTTTGGCCAGGGGCCAGCGTGCTGTGGGCTTATAACAATGCTGCTTGGAACAGAGATGCGCATTCCAGCCACAGTCTCTGTCTCCCTGGAGCATTTGTTTCCTTAGGGATTAAGAAAGGACAGGAGGGCAAGCTTACTGTAGGGAATCAGCATTCCCGCTGTCTCTAGCCTAACTCTGCCCGATATTGTCAAGGCTTCTGGATTAAAAGTTGAGTGAATTGGGATTTTGCCCTGGCTCTGTTGCTAACTTTCCATATTACTTTAGACCAGCTTTTTAGTATCTCTTTTCTTTGGTGTCTTTATCTGTACATTGGAATGAAGACTCTCTGGTCTTCAGACCTCAGAGGATTCTGTCTGGAATCAAAAGGGATGACCTCCATGAACACAGTTTGGAAAGCATGACTAACCTTACCTCTACAAGATGCAACCATTGATTATTATGTAGCTAGGACCAGCTGCCAGGTGCCTTGGCCATTGAGAGCCTGTGACCATACTCTGTCTTTGTGTCTCCAGGTAAACATAGACTTCCAGACCCGAGAGGCCACGAGGAAGAACATGCAAGAGCCATCCCTGACTTGCTTTGACCAAGCCCAGGGAAAAGTACACAGCCTCATGGAGAAAGACTCTTACCCCAGGTTCCTGAGATCCAAAATGTACTTAGATTTGCTGTCCCAAAGCCAGAGGAGGCTCAGCTAGACCTCAGATGGGGACTCTTGGAGATCACCGGCTTTCCCCGCCCCCTTGCTGCCAAGACCATATTCTAATGTGAAATGTCATAGACGTTCAAAAGCAGAGGCATTTAGGTTGGGAGGCTAGGGGTGAGGAGGGCATGAAGGGCCATTCCGAAGTGTGATGCAGTCACCAGAACTGGGACTCTGTTTCATTTACCCCTGGTTGTGTTTTGGCTAGCCGTCGCACTGTGCTGTATTCGCCCTCCTCTGGGTTAGCAGCTTGCCTGGGGTCATTCCGCTGAGAAGGCAGATTCACGAGGCTGGGCTAACCTGTACATAACACAAATGCACTCCCCACCCCTTCCACATCCTCCTCAGGTAGGATTCCTGACTCCCCAGCTGGCCCTATACCCCTCGGAGGAAGAGTGGGAAGACAGGCTCACTTCTGAGCTTTGCTCTCGCAGTGTCCTGGCCAGTCCCAGGTGCTGGGACCTCACAGCTTAGAGAGGTCTGTGTGGAATCCCAGGTTCCCAGCATTCTCGTTAACAGGTGGCCTCTGGGAGAAGGGGCAGACTCCACGGAGTCGGCTGTTTCTTCCATTTCACTAGGACCAGGGTGAAAAGCTGTGCTCACTGCCCATCTTAGTCTAGGCAATTCACAAGACCCATCACCCACCACCCTACCCTTTCAAGACCCTTCCAGAAAAGGTCTTGGGAGATGTCCTTCATGACTTGTGATGTAGAGCTACTCTTAAGAAAGACACAGCTTGCACGTCTGTCTAAATCATACCAAGAAGCTCCCCAGAAGTTGAGCGACCAGGAAGTGTAGCACCAGTACACGCTTGTGCAATGGGGCACCATATAACTTTTCTGCTGCTTAGTGTACCCTCTGTCCTCGCCTCCTGTGGCATCGCACATCCCCGATCTCTTAGAATGACAGACGGCTCGGCGAAGGGAGGTGAATTCCCATAGCACGGACAGCTCTCACGGTGCCTACTCCTCTCCCTGCCTCTCTCTGTCTCTCCTTCCATGCAGGCCATGTAATTATGATGGGGGAGAATGGGGACTTAGGCCATAACTCTTTTTTCCAGCTTGCTTCCCGGGAACGTGCTTCCTTAGACGGGTCCTTCTCATGAGGGCCACCTTGCCTATCCAGCAGCTTCCTTCTGGATCTCTGACCTTTCGGGATTGAACATGAGGCTAAGAAGATCACTGTGAACATTTGGTTGTGGAGAACCTCTCCAAAATGCTTTCATGGAACCCTGGGGCCGCTCTTAGAAATATGTCAGGACACTCCTGGAGGATGAACGAGACGCGTGGAACCTACCCCAGCTGCCCAGGAGTGAGCTGACTTTGGCACAGGACTGCGCTGCCAAGGAGAGGAATCCGCAGCAGAGAGACCAGCAAGTGGAAGAGGAGCCTGCCAGAGGCTAGTCCCTGGGGGACCTGAGTCACCGAGACCATGGCAAAGGAACTTTTGGGATGATTCAAAGACGATGGATTGGGAGGCGTGGCAGCTCTCCCAGACTTCCAGCTGGACTCAGTGGAACAGTGTCCGGAGTGCAGGTGGTTGAGAACGGGACTGAAGCAGTCTCCTTTCGTGGGGTGCTGGGCCCTTTTAGACCTGAGGAGTGGGGAGGGGGGTTCCAGTGTTTGCATTCCTGCCTAGGACTTTACGAATCTCTCCCTTCCTTGGCTACAGCTAGAGAAGCCCAGGAAAGCTCTCGAGTCCGCTGGTGTGGGGTCTACTCCCCTGACCTGTGGCGAGTGAGGATGTGCGTGTCTGTATGAACCACCAAGGAGAAAGAGGGGCACGCGCCTCCTAGCTCCGACCCTGAAGAGTTCCCGCACATCTGGAATTTCATGTTTAGGAACTCGGAAGCCTCAAGTGGGTATTCCTAGTTAGATCAGGTAGTATGCCCCTGCCCCCACTGGTTAAAAAAAAAAAAATCATCCTTAGCTAAAGCTGCCAGAATTAATGTAATGATCAAATTCTCGAACAGGGTATTTTAAACATTGTTTACATATGAAATGTGCATCTGCTGCCAACTCTGCTGTCAAATAGGGGGTGCAAAGAAACTGGAGCAGCACGGAGTGATGGGGATCTGGAACGTTCTGAGAGGGGCCTTTTCACCACTTCCACGATGCCCAGGAGAGAAGTCTGAACAGGATTGTCGTGCAGTGGCCTCACTGGGGCCTTGAAGTTCTTGCCACCTCGCCTCTTGGTGGAATAGCAGCTGCAGATGGTGGTTCCACGGTGCCTGGCGACTGCCTCCCACGGTGGGGAGGCATGAAGGACCGAGCTTAGGCATCCTGGGTTTTGCCGCTGAGCGAGGGTACGTGGGTGTGTGTAGAGGAACCTGATAGCTATATTTACAGTACTCCCATGGAGTGTGTGCGTGCACGTGTGCGCGTGTGAGACAACTGTGAGCATTAATTAGACTAGTAATCAGAGATGACCCGCCCGGGGGGTGGAGCCGTTCTCACACCTTCATGTCCCGCTTCCCACGACAGGCGCAGAGCTCCGCGCTCTCGCGCCCACTGTCAGGCACTTTGGTCATGCCCACCCAGACTCCGGTCTGTGACGAAACAAAGAGAAATGTTTACAACATCTAGAGCAATATCCGAGCATACCTCATCCCCGACCTTCCGCCTCCCCCGGTCCTGCCTGCCATCCCATTTCCCCTTCCACAGCCCCCATGGCCAACGTGGGCAGGCACCCGCGGGGGCTGCTGCTTCCAGGTAACGTCTTCCTTCGCTGCTCCAGCCGCTTGCGCTGCGGACCGCCTTTGGGGCTCCAGGCGCGCTCTGTGCCTGGGACCTTTGAAGACCCCAGGCAAGTCGGGGCCGGGGGCCGGGTAAATCTCTGACTCGAGGACTGTTCTGCATTTTGGGTGGCCTTTCGGCCCCACTTGAGTTAAACTGTGTGGAATTTCCTGTTGCCCTTGGCAAACCAAACAGAACATGATTGGTGACAGCCATTCATAGCCCCGACACTGTTCAAGTGAGGAAGGGCCCTCTGAGCAGTATTTACTACTAAATTTGAGCATTGAGGAATACCCCACCCTACTCCAGAAAGTCTGTTGCTAGTGCCGATTCCCAGGTTCCACACCCAGCGATGCTGATCCAACGGACCTGGGGTGGGACCCAGAAGCCTGCATTGTTAATAAGCTCCGAGGTGCATAGTAGGCCAGACTTGGAAAACAAATGGTCTAAGACAGTGGCTCTCATCTTTGGCTGCTCCTTGCAATTACCTGGGGGAGTTTTAAAACCCCAAATGTCCAACCTGGTCCCACCCCAGAACAGCTTGGCCTTAGGACCCAAGGCATTGGTCGTTGTTAAAGCTTCACCAGTCATTCTGAAGTTCCGGTGAGGTTAGGGAGGGTGGGCCTGAGGAGTGAGGAGGGACGCGGCTGAGCGGAAAACACCAGTGTGTGGGCCCGGAGGCCGGAGGCCAGAGCACATCCAGATGCAAATGAGCACGGGGACTGGAACGTGCCAGCCCCAGGTCGGAGAGTTGAGGTGGCAGCCTCCGTGCCCTTTCGGTCTCACTTGCCCCTTTAAGAGACAAGCATCGTGTTTCTGCCCCGGCTCCACGCATTGCTGGGCAGCAGCTGTGCCAAAAGTGGGGCTAAGGGGGACTTAGTTAAGAGAGGTCTGGTCACGCCTCCTGGTCTTAATAGCGCTTCCTCCCAGCTGGCCTCTTGGGCTGTTTCCCCTGTTTGTCTGTTTTTGTGTGTTCTTATATTTGGCCATTTCATGTTGACTGTGCCTCTGTCCCCAAGGCCATGCAACGTGGTAGCTGGAACTCAGGTAGCAGGTGAAGAAGGCGTGTTGTAGTAAGAACAGCAGTAGCACAGTGACTTCCAGATTCCTCGGAGGAGGGTGTCACGTCCTGGGAATATCAAGCTCTCCCAGGCTTTCTTTTCCAAGGCCATGGTGGAGATCCAGTCCTGCTCTAAGCCCTCGCCGTAACCCCTTTGGTCTCATGTGGGATGGGCAGCTGGAAAGGTGATTTTATTCTCTGGTGCTTTTCCCAGAATTTGCTGCTCCGAATCAACCGAAGCTGTGACGTGGTGTCCTGCCCAGGCAACAGGCCTGGCCTCTGGGCACAGGCCCCGGGCACCTCCCCTCAGCAGGGCAGGGCACGGCTGGGGTGTCCGGGTACTGCAGGCTCTGGGCTGGGAGGGGGAGGCGTGAACCCTTTGTGCTGAGAACTTGGTGAGGGTGGGGCTGGGGAGAAAAGAGGGAGGGGGTGGAGGAGACAAGCGGCCACTGTGGTGTCCCTTCCAGAAGGGAGAGGTGACGAGAGGCACATTTGGAAGCAGAATGGTCTCCCATCCACAAGCTCAGCCCAGAGCTCTCCTGACCCTCTCTGTGCCCGAGTCCAAACAAGGCAGAGGAATTGACTTCCCATCTGATGCTGTCCTTCGATCGGCCTGTGTCTATCCTCTTTAACCCTGTGTCCCTCTGGGCTGGAAGCAAGAGAGGTGGCATCGAGAGCCCTTGCCACTCAGCGTGGGACTGTGGAGGAAGAATCCAAAAGCAGAGGTGTCTTCCTGGCCCCGTGGGCTCTCAGGACTCCAGTTTGATTCTGCAGCCTGGACGAGAGCCTGCAGGATGGGGCCGCTGGCCTCCCAGGTCTGGGGGCCGGGTCCTCTCAATAAACTGTCCTCTTCTCAATTCCTAGTCCCTTCGCCCCTCTGCCCCCTCCCCTCTGCCAGGTGCAAACAAGGTGGCTGGTCTCCGCGTGCTCTCCGACCATGGTAGTATTAGCTGAGTCACGCGGCGTGCGCGACACATTTGTAGCAGCTCATCTGCCACATAAACCGCTTGGCTGATGGAGTCCTCACTGAGTTGTTTCATTACCGTGCAAAATGGAATAATGTCATTCACCTTGACTATAACCAAGACTGTGAGACATAATAAACAGAACCTAAACACGCTGCCCTCCGCTCTCTGCCCACATTTCTGGCCTGCTGACTATGCAGAAACGCTCCCCGTAACACATGGACTCCCCAGGGGAGCACAGGGCCCTGCCCGGCGGAGGCTGGCACGGGGCCAGCCACCAGGAGAGCGATGGTGGAGTGGGTGGAGCTGGGCTCGGCGTGTGTGGGGGTGAGTGTGGGGGTGGAGAGTGGCTTTGGGTTAGGAGAATGCCTTTGGAACTGTAATGTGCCATACAAATATGAGGTGGTATTTGTATTGGTACCCCCTACTACTTGAGAATGCAGGGAGAGAAAAGGCTTGGGGTGGTCGGCGTCTTTGTGCAGCTGCGGCGAGCGGCTGGTCTTGTTTATGACGGCGCTGCCTCTAGACAGTCGGCGTGTCCCTGAAAAGCGCGCATTCGTCATCGAGTCTGAGTGCCTCTGGTGACTGGGCTCTGTGGTGGGGCCCGGGGAGAAAGAGGGGCAGTGTCTGCCTGCAGAAGCTCATCTTTCAGGCGCAGTGACGGTAGAGAGATACACAATCTTAACCATCCACGGAATTAAAACGCACCAGAGTAAGTCTGTCTTTAAAGGAAAGCTGACATTTCTTTTGAGGTGACTGCTTTGGGGTGAATGAAAGGGCCTGATGGAGTGCAAACGATCACCCCTACATTCCAGTGGTGTGGGCCCGGCAAGGCACGGGGCAGCCTGGCTCAGGCAGGCAGGAGGCCTGCCCACCGGGGAGAGGTGCGACTGGATCCTCTCTTTCCAGCTGTGCCTTCTACTCCTTACCCCCATTGCTCCAGGGGGTTCTGGCTCCTTCAGGACCAAGAAGAGCAGGGAAGGGGCAGAGGAGAGGGAGCCAGGGGGACATCCTGGAAGTCCATGCCTTCTGGGCCCAGCTTTGGGCCCTCTAGGCCATGAAGGAGAGCTTGTCTCATTGGAGACCCTGTCTCGGGGGGACCCCTTCCTCCCTCCAGCTCTCCCAACAAGGCCGGGAGCTTTCCTGCCCTGGCTGGGGGTTTGCTCCTCCCTGGACTATGCCCCGGCTTCTCTCTCCAGCAGTCCATTCACGCTCCAGGACACCCTCTCAGATGGCTCCTTGGATGACCCCACCCCAGCTCTTTGTCTCCAGAGGCTGGCAGTCGGCAGCCCCTTGGAAGCATCTGGGCCTTCCTTGCCCCGGAAGTACAGGACAGCAGCTACCCCACCCTCACTCTGCAGTCAGAGCCCCACACCAGGCACCACTGATGATTCTGATGTTCCAGGCTGGAACCAGACACCGTTCTATTGGGTCCCCAAGCATCCGGGGGCACTTGTCAGGCTCTCCAAGGGACCCACTGCATCCCTTCCCTTCCAGGGGTTAGGACACTAACAACTCCTTAACAAACCTTTACCTTCCTCCCCCCACCTCCGTTTCCCCAGGGGACAGGTTTCGAGCACCCTCTCACGGGTTCTGCACTGTCCCTGCAATATCTGCTTGGGCTGGGGCCCACTGGCATCTGAGATCTATCTCCTGGGCCTTGACAGAGAAACCTCTTACCAATGGAAAACAGCATTATGCAGGGCATCTCATTAACACAGTAAAGGTGGGAAAAAGCTAGCAAAATCCCTTCTGGTCTTATCTGCATCAACCCAGTGCCAACGGGAGGCAAGAGAGAGGTTACTGAGATAACACCCTCTGGCGGGTGCACTGCTTAGCTGGGGTCTGTCCTGCTTCCCTGCCCAGGAGGTGTGGGACACAGCCCTCTAGAAAGCTGTCCGGAAAGGGTGGGGATACGTCACAGGCACTGCCCTCCACCCCCCATTCTTGGCTGTGAGTGCCGCCATGGGGATGGAAAGTGCCAGGCCTGAGGGTACTGTCTTTGGCCAGGGTTCCATCGGCACTTTTCTTTACAATTTGGGCTCTGGCGTTACACTGAGCCTGAGTCCCAGCTCCGACTCTAACAAGTTGTGCTATCCTAGGAAAGGTATCTTCCTGCACCTCCGTTTTCTCGTGTGTAAAGCTAAAATAACAACAGAGCTCACTGCTTGGGGCCGTTGTGAGCATTGAGTGAGTTAACACAGGAGCCGCTTAGCACGGTGCCCGGGACACAGTGGTCAGTGGTGTGTGGTCACTGGGTATCCGCTGTCACACCTGGGGCCCCTGGACTCCAGCCCAGCATCTCTGTGTTCTTAGCTCAAAGCAAACGAGGTCCCCTCCTTTCCTGCTGAACGGTCAACTCCCTGAGGGCAGAGACTGCGTCTGCCTCGTTCCCTGGCCCAGCCCCTAAATGTTTGTGGGAAGAATACCGTGCCTGCAAATGTCCTGTGAGCACCTCTTCTAGATGAGGCGCTTGGGTTGAACGGAGGTGCAGGCAAGAATGCGCCAGCTTGGGTCCTCGGAGAACTTCCCTGCCTCTTACAGGAACTTCACCCTTCAGCACCCTTCCCGAGGCCTAGGAGATGGATCTCAGATCCCCAAGGACCTGCCAAATCAGTGGTAAGGGAAGGAAGTGGCTGCCTATCGGAAGTGGCAACATGAAAGGGAATGCTGAGGAGCTGAGCACTTTGCAGAGCAATTTAGATGCTTCATTGCGGCAACTCTACCTGCACCTCTGTGAGGAAGTGTATTGGTTAGCTGGGGCTTCCGTAAAAAAACTACTGCAAACTGGGAGGCACGCATGACAGAAATGTATTTTCTCGTAGTTCTGGAGGCCAAAAATCCCAGATTCAGGTAGAGTCAGGGTTAGTGTCTTCGGAGGCCTCTTTCTTTGGTTGATAGGTGGCCACCTCCACCCTGTGTCCTCATGCGGCCTTTCCTCTGTGACCACGCCCCTCCTGTTCCCTTTCCTCCGATGAGGACACGAATCAGGTTGGATGAGGGCCCACCCTGTCTGCCTCATTTTAACCCGATCACCTCTCTACAGGCCTGTCTCCAAGTACAGTCACATCCTGAGGTCCCAGGTGTTAGGGCTTCCACAAATGAAGTTTGGGGATGGAGGACACAGTTCAACCCATTTCAGCAGGTAGATACTGTTATCTGTTAGTACCCCGTTTACACACCAGGGAACTGAAGCACACAGAACTTAAGTAACCACCCAGAGTCATGCAACCTGCTGACGACCGAATTGTGCACCCAGGCCCGGTGCTCTTCACCCCAGCTACACCAAAGACTAGAAGGGAATTCGGGGTGGGGTGGGGAGAATGCGGGTGGGGTGGGAAGCACCTGGGAGCAGGGGAGGGGAGGGAGTGCCGGTGCTAAACTGTTCGCAGGACGGGAAGGTTCCAATGTTTGTGTATACGCCAATGCAGGGGAGGGAGGGGTGAGGGTAGGGATGGAAACGGGAGTCAGTTCCTGGCCCTTTGCTCACTCAGAAATCTGGGCTCCTGGAGGAGCTGGAGGCCTGGTGAAAAATGGTGGTGGCTGAAGTTCGCTGGCAATTGGATTAGCCAATTATCTGCCCACGCTGTTCCCTGGCCACGCGGTCAGGCGAGGGTGGCGGGCTTGTTTTGTTTCTGTCCGGGCCAGCTCTTCGTACTCTGTCTCTATTAGGACCATCAGTGCGATCAGTCCCCCGCTCCCTCTCGCAGCACAGCGCAGACGGCCGTCATCCTCCCAGCCCGTCATTTTTTCCACGGAGGCTGAGTCACCTCCCCCACGGTCAACCCAGGACAAGCGTTGGCGCCATCACCCATCGCCACCACTGGGTGGGCAAGTGTGTCCACGCGGTGCAGGCTCCAGGCAGCGCTTCCCAAGGTGGGAGAAACAGCCCCATCTCCCCAGGCGCTAAGGCCAGCCTCGCAGGCACCAATGGTGAGGGCGGGGGTGGCTCTCCTGCAGCCACAGTGGAAAAGAACCAGGGATTTGGACACACCAGCCTGAGACCGAATCCTGACACTGCTGCTTACTCTGGGTGGGACCCTGGGGAGAAACTGAGCCTCTCCGAGCCTCTGTTTTCTTATTAGCAGAAGGAGGACCATCAAGCCTCCATTTTCAGGCAGGGATGCTGCCAACATTAGAGGTGGCATGTGCAGAGCATCTGAGGCAGGACCCGGAACGTGTAGGTGCTTGAGAAAGTAAGTATTAGAGATGGGGGCCCTGGTTTGCAGACACCCCCGGGCTCCGTCTCTGACCCTTCCCTGGGGGTCAGAGCCAGTTATGGAACTGTTGGCAGTAGAAAATCTATCAGGCTAGGTGACTGCAAGCTGGGCTTGCAGAAAACCAGGACCTCGGTCAGCTAGAAACAGAACCGGGTGTCTTTCACTCCAGAGGGTGCTCTGCCCTGGCCGGGGTCGTGGGACCCCTCAGTGGGGCTCGATGGGCTGCATTTAACAGGGATCACTCACTCGTCACTCGGGCTTTTCCATGAGGCCTTCAAAATGCACACGAATTAACTTTTTGATTTTGATTGTGAATTGGCAATTTAAAAAAAGTTCCAGAGCCTTTCCAAACCAAATCCACTCACAAGGAGCCTTCAGCGCGCCCTTTTGTAATGGATCCCGAGATCAGAATTACACTTTTGACCTGTAGCCCTTGGAGAAACACGGGAAACAGAACTGATGTGGACGTTGTCATTCGAGGTGCAGAGTGTGTGAGTGGCTGTGGAATAGTCTAAAATAGAGCCCCCGCCCCTTGCTGCAGAACAGCTGTACGTAACCTTCCTGGGATATTCCAGACAATTATTTTAATCATATATTTAAAAAATGAAATCATCAGGGTTTTCCAGTAAAGCTTTATCAGATCTATTATAACCAATAAGCAAGACTGATTTCCATCAGCAGCTCCGCATGGACCTAGAATGGCAGCATGCCCAGGCCACGGCAAGGAAGGGATGAGCTGGGAGCTGAGAAGGGGGCTTCTAGGACCGTATGTATCCTCATCACATTCAAGCCACCAGGAACCCGGGAGACAGAGGCCTGCTGGGTCAGGGCAAACCTCCCTGCCTCACAGGGAGAAGGGGGGGCTGGCTCCTGGGGACATCAGTCCACACTGGGGCAATGAGAGGCGAGGGCAAACAGGTTTCCTTTCCTGACCCGGGGTCAGGCAATTGCTAAGATAAAGAGACTCCTAGAAGAGAAGGGATAGTACCTGCCAGCAGCTCAAGGATCTGTGGGGCCCTCGCCCCTCCCCCTGGCCCATGGCCCTTTGCTGGCAGCTCTGCGGAGGGACTTGTCTCAGCGGTGGGGGGTGGGGAGGGAGGGGACATGCTCATGCACAGGGCCGGCATCTGGGCCTGCTCTGCAGCCGCCGAGACAATCTCGCCTGTTGAGGAAGCAGCTGTCCGCCACCTGCTCACCAGCCTGGGATAAGCTCTCTTTTGAGCAGAAGCAGAGGGAGCCTGGCCTCTTAGAATAAAAGGCCTTCAGTGCCGCCTACCCAGACCATTTGCCCAGGAGGAAGTGAGCCCTGAGCAGGGTGGGGTCGCCCAGATGCCTGTCGGGTTCCCACCCCACCCTGCCCAAAGTTCCCCCCACAGGGCCCCCTCAGCAGCTGGCTGCTGTCCATCTTTTTGTCTCAGAAGCACCTGCCCCCGTTCCCACTTCCCTGTCCCAAAGAAAGTGTCTGTCCCAGAGCCAGACAGAGTGGCAGCAGGCTGGCCAGAGGCTGGCTGTGCCAGGCTGCTGCTGAGAGATGGGGGCTTTGGCCTACCGCCCTTGTCTTGCACTAGGATGCGGGCAGCCTAGCACGCAGGCCCTACCCAGAGTAGAATCAATGGCCTTGGGGTGGCTGTGCTTATGTGTGGGGGGTTGGTTGGTGGGGATAGAGGAGCAGGGAGGTGTACCCTCCACAGCTGGAGGAGAAACACCCCGTGTGCACATCCACCCGGTGGGGGGGGGGGCAGAAAGGAAAGAAACAGCTGCGGGGGGAGGCAGGAGCACGCCCTATAATCGCTGCATCTGAGCAGGGAAGGCGCGCGGGCACTCAGTTCCCGTACTGTGTAGGGAGCGCCGCACACAGCGCGCAGAGCACTTACCGTATGCGCGTACTTTCCCGGCATTTTCTCCTTTCACCCTCACCGCAGGCCTGTAAAGCGCCTTGCTCCCACTTTACAGAGTCCCTGGGGGGCCAGGTGCTTGCGTTCCCCCAAGCGAACAGCAGGGCGGGAGTGCAGCCTCCAGCACCGCACCCTTCGTCCTGGCCTTCCCCAACCCCCCACCCCTTCCGCCCAGGGTCTGCGCTTTGCCTTCCTCAGGAAAAAGGCCTCTGTAGACCGGCTCTTTATGAGCAAGCTAAGCTATTCATTTAACTTTTCCCGTGGTTCATTTTCTCTTTTTTTCCCAGAATATAAGATCTCCAAAGCAAGCGCCAGGCCTGATACTTCTGGGCAGGCAGCCCTGACCCCCGGGGGCACCGATATGCTGCACAACAAGCACCTGAGTGCTCCAGGATGGTCCCAGGAGACACTGGGCCACCCTGCCTGTGCGAGGTGGTGTCCCTGACCCTCTACTTGCAAGACTATTGCATTCGTTTTCCCAGTTGGGACCCACACTCTTCCCTCCAATGTCCCTTAAAACCTTCAGCAAATTCCATTGCAAGGAGAAGGCCTGGGTAGGGCAGGGCTGGGGCCTTGGGGAAGAGCGAGGCCTCTGTCCCGAGGAACAAAGTCTGCACCCAGGGGCCCCCTGGGAGGGGCTCCGTAGGCCCTGCCATTCCTTAAATATACATAAATCTGTGAATCGTGCAAGCCGGAGGCCAGCGAACAGCTGGTCTGCCCAGGGCATATTTGCTTGGTAATTCTAATTTTTATTTGAATGCCCATCTGCCCGCCACTGACATCACAGCACAGCTGCTCGGCTTGTTTTCCCTTCCTGGTGCCTGCGCTTGTGGCTGGCCTTGCACTCGGGATGATTGAGTGGCTCTGTGGGTGGCCTCACCCAGCGGAGGGTGTGCCTGGGGTGAGGGGGCAGGTGGGACCGGGAACAACACGGGAGGCTCTGGCCTGGTGTTGGTGGGGGGTGGTGGGGCCAGGCAGGGACAGAGTCTGGGAACATCTCAGCTGGTGGGGGGAGGGGGTACCCCAGGAACAGGCGGCTTCATAAGCCTGGAAAGGTTTGCCACTTCCGTAACAAAGAGATCAGTCCTGGAGATGAAAGGGCCGAGTGACTCTGCATGCAGAACCGGGGCCTGAGTTTCCCCCAACTCTGGAGCTTCCCAGGCCCAGCACAGGCCAAAGCACATGGCCACGGGTGCAGAGAGTGCTCAGCACCTTCAGCAGGTGGAAGTTTTCGTCTCAAGATAAAATGGTAAACTATCAAGTTTCCCCATCACTCTGATGCCTCTTCATGCCCCCCAACCCCCACTTCTCCCTCACCTTCTGTTCTTCGTGCCAGTCTGGATTCAAATGCCGGGCCTGGTTATTTTACTAGCTGTGCGATCTTGAATAATTCCCTTAACCACCCGAGCCTCAGTTTTCTCATCTGTAAAATGGGCTCAGCATCTGACTCTTAGATATGTAAACCTCCGGGACACTCTCATACACGGGCACCAGAAGAAACACGCAAGGCTGTCCTTAGTGGCACTGGCGGTGAAACGCAGATGGGACACCGCACAAAAGGCCCTCAGAATAAGCATGGACACACTGTGGCATGTTCGAACAATGGAATTCCCTACAGCTGTGGAAACAAGTGGACGACAGAGGCGTTGCCGTAACCACATGCGTGAATCTTAGCAAAACAATGCTGAGCTTTCAAAAGAAATCAAGCCCTCTTATTAAAATTTAAGTATAACCAAAATAAACAATATATGTTGAGATTTCTGTGTATGTATAACCACACTAGAAAAGGGCAAGGAAATCCTAGAGGATGGGGTTGCCCAGGGGAAGGGGAGGTAGGGGGAGGCGTTTGAGTACAAGTAAGTTACCCTTGGTCTTCCTGTTCCTGGGTTGAATTTAGGTTCGAAGGTGTTCATCCTCTTACTAGAATAAAGGATTGAAAAATAAATAAGATTTAAGCACAGACTAAGAAGGATAGTATGACATAAATCAAGGATTATAAGGATTAATTCAATTAAGGGCACTGAGAACCATTAAAAAACGGGATCACAGAGATTGCAAGATTGCATTAAATGAGATAATGTGCGTCACAGCCTACTAATGCACCGTCTGGCATTCAGTAGGTCTGTAAGAAATAAGGTTAATCTCTCTGCCTCTCAGCCAGCCCTGGACCTTATCTGGCTTCCTATACATCAGGAATCTTAGTGCTTTGATTCTTTAGGGCTAAATTCTAAATCCTTCACCGATTCTCTTTCACTGCCTCCCTCCCTCCCTCCACTCTCTTCTCCCTCCCTAGAGCAAATAGAGCTTGTCTAGCCCGTGTCACAGAGCTGTGGGGACAGTAAATATGAGAAGGCTCTGAGACTATTAAGTGCCCCCAGTCAATGGTCGCTTTCCTACCTCCCCTTCGTGCTATCCGTGGATGAAAAGAATAATAAGCCTGGGCGGCTTCACAGGTGAAACAGACACCCGGCCACGCGGTTGGTGTTCAGAGCAGAGGGAGACTGCTGGGGTCCGGGGTATTCTGGGAGGATGTTCTGCAGGAGGCGGCCTGGGGTGGCACCTGGAATGGCATCTGCGGACTAATGGAAAGAGCCCTGGACTTGGATTTGGAGCTGGGAAACCTAGAGAAGCATTCTGACCTTCCCCCCATGGGCTGCAGGTGGGCAAGTCACTCAGCCTCACTGAGCCCCGAATACCTCATTCATACGCTACATCTTGAAATGTAAATTAGAAACACATTCCCCAATACTGTGCCTACCTGACACATGGTGGGCTTCTAAAAACTGCTGACTCTGAATCCCACAACTTTTCCGGACTCTGAGTTTCCCATTGGCAGGCAGGGGCGGGGAGGGGTGGGGGGTTGGTACACTCACCCCAGCTAGAGTGACAATGTCTTAATTCAGATTTGATGAGAGAGTGTCATTTTAAGTCTCCTCACTGATGGATTGGCATTCTTCACGGGGTTGGAAGCAGTTCCCTGGTTCCCACCCTTGCTTCCTGAGCCCCGTGTCCACAGGAGCAGGATGCCTGAGAAGGACCTGACAAGTCCCACACACCGGCCCCTCTTTCCTCCACGTTTGTGTCCGATAGAACCAATGGGAGGAGACCACCAGAGCACCAGACCTCCCTGGAAGGGAGAAGAAGCCACTGGGAAGTAATTCGGGAGAACCCTGGTTAATGATGATGGAGGTTGGGAGGTTTGGGGGTACTGTGATCGTATACCCTGTGGGCCTTTTAAAACCATAGACTTGGCCTGAGAAAGTTACCTCCTTCTGCCCTCAGAAACACTGGGACTTAGCCCAGCAGCCCGCGGTGAAAACTCTGTTACTTATTTTCAGAACAGACTCAGTGCACACTCGTAGGTGCTGACATGGTGCTGAGCTTTCTGTATACTTAGGAAAATACCTTCGTGGTGTCTAACCATTGCAAAGCCTCCACATTTCTGGGTGTGAAATCAGCCTGAGATAGTTTCTTAGATCAGACGGGGTTACCCGGAAACAAACAGTGAAAATGTGGGACAGATGCCAGGCGCCGGGGTGGAGGTGGCTGCCACAGACACAGGAAGTGTGGGCATCCTGCGTCTTAGGTCACACTTGCCCATCTAACTCACAGGCGGGGGTGGTGTCTGCAGATTTTGACCAGAGCGCAGTTGTGAGGCTTGGGAGGGAGGCCTCAGAGGCCCCCGGCTTCCCAGCTGGAAATGCCCCCTGTCAGGTCTGACCTCATGCAGAAGCTGGGGGGAGGGTGAGTGACTAAGGGTGGCCTGCGACCCAGTGTCATGTGTGTTGGGCTGGGATTGAGTCCTGCAGGGACAGAGCTTGGTGAGGTTTTGCGACCCAGCTGGGATTTTGGGGGCAGGGAGGGCTTCAAAGGGCCCTCTGGGTGCCCTTCTTATCCCTCCGAAGGGGCAGAATTCGGGCCTATCTGGAAACCTGGTGGTCTCCCCACTCCCCCGCCCCCACCCTCCCACACATTGGAAACTCTGGGGCATCGGCTTGTCTTTGTGAGTAGGGAGAGGCCTTTTACATGTAGGGGCATTTTTTGGTGATAAGATGTATGAAAATGTTTTATAAATAGTAAAAGGTTACATAAGTGTAAAGCGCTGCTTTTCTGGCTGCTTCCTATAGATCCTGCTGCAGACGGAGGCCTCTGATCTCACTCCCCCTGGGAGCCTGCCTGCCTCCCTTCCGAGGAGCCTGGCCCAGATTTGGAGCCCAGGAATACATCTTATGCAAGGTCTGGCTCCACTAAATAGAGCCCCTCTTCCCTCTCCAAATCTGATCAGATCGGTTTCAATTAAAATTTGTGTTAGGCGTTCAGACACTGCGTGTAGACGAAGATGTGAAGAAGAATACGCGTGTGGTTCCTGTGTGCAAGGAATTTACAGTCCAGGGGAGTGGCTGAAAAAAATTAGTGGAATTCTTTTGTTGTTGTTGTTAAATCAAATCCTAGTTGAAATCCCAATACATGGGCTGCTCTGATCTTGGCAGAGATAGAGGAAGGAGGTCAAGGAGGTGGAAGGTCAGGGGTCATGTTGGCGGGACCTCACCATTCCTCCTTGAGGCCCTTCAACGGTTCTCAGAGGCCGGTTCCAAACGCAATAATTTCCATAAGTCTTCTAGAAGTAAACAAGAGAATACCTTCACGGCTTGGAGATAGGCAAAGATTTCATAGGGCACTGAAAGCACTAAACAGCCAAGGGAAAAATAAGTTAGACTATATCAAAATTTGAAACTTCTGCTCATCAAATGGCACCGTTGAAATGGCTAGGGGAGCCAGACTGGGAGACTGTGTTTGCAGCACATATGTCTGACGATAAACCTGTATCCAGAATATGTAAGGGTCACCTACAACTCAATAACAAAGAAAGAAACGCTTAAAAACTGGTCAAAAGACTTACAGGGGCACTTCACAAAAGAATGTACAGGAATGGTCAAGGAATCAAATAAAAAAAAAAACTGGTCAACACCCTCCATCATGAGGAAAATGCAAATCACATTGTTTGCCACCAGCTCGCTTTGTAAACAATGGTGCCAGCCTTTGAAATGCCCTTGTACGCTCAACACTCCCACAGGTACCAAGCGCTTTTTCTTATTTTAGTTCCAAAACTTTTTCTTATATCCCTTTTCTGACTCCAGATTATTTTTATCCGCAGCCCTGAAGCCGTGAAGATACAGTGATTAGACTGTTTGTAGCTGCCGATGCTTATGTAACCCTTCACTTGTGGCCTCTGAGGCCTCCTCTCCCGGCTCACAGACGACATGCCCCTATTTTTCTCTGCCAGGGAGCGAGCGCTCAGCGGGCTTCAGTTGCCCCCTCCGGAAACACGCAACCCGCATTTCTGTCCGTATGGCATCAGCGTGACGCTGCCCCACCTGTACACTGCTGCGTCTGTGAGGAGCAAACGACAACCCAAAGGGGTGCTAAGAGACCCCCGTTGGGAGCTCTGAGAGGCTGCTCTTCCAGGGACTAGGGAACATTTGGGAAAATTATGTCCAAACCCACAGTGAGCTTTCACTGCAGACTCACTAGGAGTGAAACGAAAACCCTGATCCCAGCAGGGGTTGGCGAGGGTGTGGGATAACTGGAATTCTTCTTACGCGGTGCTGGTGTCAATGCAAGATGGTGCCAGAGCACTTGGGAAGCATTTTGACAGCTTTGTGCAAAGCTCAATATATATCCGACCCGTGGTCCAGTTAGACTACTCACGGGTCTGAAAACACGTGCACAAAAGGACGTGTACACAGGGGTTCGTAAGAGCTGCTTTCACGAGTAGGCAAAGACCTTAAAAAGCCCAAGTAAGTAGGACAATGGATCAGCAAGTCCTGGTGCAGTCACACCATAGCGAATACCACTCCGAAGTGAAATGGAACGCACTCCTGACAAGTGTAACAACGTGGATGAATCTCCAAAACCTACTGAGTTGAAGAAGCCAGACACGAAGCACTACACTGTGTGTGACTCCGTTTACGTGAAGGTCTGCGAAGCCGGGGAGGGAGGCCACCAGTATAATAACTTCACGGCAGTCCCTTCACGAGGAAACACGAGGAGTCAGCAAGAAGCACTCTGCCCAGCAGTCACATGGCATTCAGACAGAGGTCTACATGCCAAAGCATTTACCACATCGGTGTCTCTTTATTCTAAAAGCTGAGTGAGAAAATAATTGATGTGCACTCAGTCTAAATTAAATGGACTAAGAGATATTCGATTTAAAGGAACCCGGTGGTGAACTTTCTGTTAACTTTCTATATTCTTTCATCCCTTCAAATACTGTCTGTGTGATGGCACTGCACAGGCCTTGAGCCCATGACGAGGCAGACCAGGCTCAATGCCATGGTTCTCGACCTCAGGGAGCTCAGCAGGCACTCCTGAGTTAGAGCTCCACCCTAAACTTTCTTGTCCAGCATGTCTTCTGATGATCAGTTTTGTTCCTCCGATTACCAACAAATAGGAGTGCTACTTATGGCCCCTATACATGCACCCCCTACCCTTTTGCACCCCAGCCTTCACTTATGCTATTCCTTTTGCCTGGGATCCAGTTCAATTAAGCAAAAATGTTGGAGCATCTGCTGTGTTAGGACTATGGAGATGGGGTTACAAAGAGAAATACTCTCTGGCGTCTGGATATTGCATCCACCTCTTCCATGCAGCCTTCCCAGATTTCCCATTGAACAGTGATCTCTGATCTTTTCGTCTTTGGAGTATTTGAATTGTGGCTTTAAATGGTGCTTCAGTCTGGACTCGTCTGCATAGCAGGGTCCCTAAAAGCTCATCTTTCATTCCCTTCTCCCCAAATTCTGCTGCCTAGCATACAATGGTAGCAAGGGACACAGCCCATGAACGGTGAAGGCTACCACTTATTGGCTTGCTTTGCATCTTGCTTGGCCACTTCCTCCTCCAGCTCACCTTGGCCTTGGTGCCTATCGCCACTCCTTTGTCATCTTCCTGTTGCCATGGCTATCGGTCCTCTCCAAGCTGCCCCTCTCATATCCTCCCACCGCAGTCTCTGCTCTTCAAGCTGGAATGAGCCCCAGCCACAGATGCCCTGGCCTCCCCTGTGCTGTGGAGGCCCAGAACTTCAGCCTTTTCTGTCCCTCCTTTCATCTCATCTGAGTCCAAGTCCATTCCAGGAAGCCAGAGCTGCTCTGTCCTGGGCCGGAGCCAGATGGCATCTCGATGCAACCCAGGGGACTCCTCTGGGTTTTCCAGCTGCAGGCTTACTGACTGTTTCTCCACACCAGGGAACATGGTCAGATCTTTTTTTTTTTTTTTTTTGCTCTCTGCCCTGGAGCAAGGAATGGGGGAGGCCCCCTCATTAGTAAAGAAATTTTGGTTTGCAACATAACTTCAATTCTAACGGGCATAAATAGAAAGAGTTTGGCCAGAGCACTGGGACGTCCCACGGCTGGGAACAGAAACGGTGAGCAGAGCCCTAGGCACCCAAAAGCCCTGTCCCTCTTCCCCTCTCGCTTTCTCTCCATGCACGCGTCCCCGGTTCTCTGCCTGCAGACTGTTTTTGGGTTTCCCAGTTCCCATGGCAAAAATAAGTAAATAACAATGAAAAAATGGTCCATAGCTCCCATGTTGACATATGAGTCCTAACACAAAGACATCAACAGGGTGACCTCTCCACCTTTCAGGCCCCAAATTCCCAAGCCGGAGACTGAGAGTCGCAGTTTGGTTTCCATGTGCTCCTGGGTCAAGGCGGCCGTCGCTTCACCAGGGCACAGCTGCTGCTGCAGCTGTGGGGAGGCGGGACGTGCAGAGAGATCCCTAGAGAAGGGGGGGCCCAGGGCCTCCCACAGAACACATATGGACAGCTACTCCCTCTCGGAAACTAGTCCCCCAATTCTGCACCCAGTCCCCTGGGCACTCTTAGCGGTAAGATGCTTATTCACGGGCGAGTCTTCTCCCTCACTCCCTGCCCCTCCTTAAGCTCCTCGGAGAACAGGGACAGGCTTAGGTTCTCTGTAGCCCTCGCTGCTTATCCAGGTTCTGCACTGAAGCAGGCTCTGCTGGAAGAACACAATATACATAGGAAGAATTGTTCTGACCCCTCTCCACACGAACTCATCTTATCCTGGAAATAACCCTGCGAGGCAGGAACAACGGAAGAGACTGAGGATGGTGAGTAACTTGTGCAAAATGACACAGCAGAGCCAGGATCCAAACCCAGGCAGCGGCGCTCAGGCCGGGCTCCTAACCAGCACACCCACCGCCTCTCTGGGAGTGTCTGCGGAGTTTCTGCCTTGCTGCACAGGCTTTTCAGCTGAGCCACATCTGTACGTGCACACAACAGGCAGCAGTCTCCCAGAATAAGAAGGAGGAGGAGTCAGGAATCTCTTGGCCTTCCTACCTTAGATGGACTTGCCTTCTCTCTCTTACCTGTGCCCAGGTAGCACCTATAACTCTTTCCTGTTCCTATCTACTTACGAGTCTGTTTAACACATATGACCAGTGGGGTTTGTGTTTAAGATTCACTTAACATACTTATATTTTAAATCAAATTATTGATGGGAAACTAGTTGTAAGTTATATATGTAGGGCAAAAAAACCCACAATAAAAATGAACTATTTCTTACCTCCTCCACCCTCCCCGCCTCCTTTTTCCACAGAGAAAACCACTGGCAGCCCAGCCTTAAGTGATTCACCCGGTATTTCCCCTGTATTTCTAATGCACAGTGTGCTTCTGGCTTTCATCTCAATTTTAGACACTAGTTATAGACTTCCTATTATGGTAATGAGAGTTTTAAACTCATGTAATTTCCTCTCTTCTCCTCATCGAGCCCTCCCTGGTTTCTGGGTGACAATGCCTTTCTTATCATGATGGTACAACATTGTTTACTGTGAAGCCAATTAATGTTTTAATTACATGTGCATTCTCGCACAATTTATTTTTGTTTTTCCTGGGGTTAATAATTGCCTCTAATTTTCACTTGTTCAGTTTTCTTTCAACACCTAAGTCCTCCCACTCGTTCCCACAGCTCGGCAAAGCACTGCTCAGAAAGGTTCCCACCTTGTTGAGGCCGGGGGATAACCCCCGGCTGAAGGGGGGTGTCCCTGCTGCGGGCCTCTGCCCCCCTGCCCCGCCCCCCAGGAGGGGTCCGTTGGTCTCTCAGTCCGCTGTCTAGCTCTTGCAGCCCTTTTCTCTGCCGACTTCCTGAGAACGTCTTCCGCCGTTTCCTCGTCTCCTAATTCCTGGCTCCCCCCTCATCCTCTTTCCCGTTTTTAGTTCAATAGAGCATCTTTTCCAGGAATAGCTTGCTATGAAAGGGCACATGGAAGATATGTGTGTTTTTAATAGGATTTTCTGATTTGAAATCTCATTCTCTGCTCACCCTTGATTGGGGAGGTATAGAATCCCAGGTTGAAAGAGTTTTCACAGGTGTTACTATTGTCTTCGGGTTTCAGTGTTGCAGTGGAGAAGGCTGCTGGCACTGTAACGTCTGGTCCCCCTTTGCAGCCTGCTCCCCACGGCCCCTCACCCTGGGCTCTGAACTTTTAGGACCTCCTTTGCATGCCAGGTTCTGAACTGGCAGTGATGTGGGCTTTTTTACATTCCGTGTGGGCGTTCGGTAGGCCTTGCCAGCTTTGAGACAGATGCTGCACTTTGGGTGCGCTTTCTTCATCTTCTTGTTTTTTCCTACTTTCTGGGAGATTTCCTCTGGGATGGGGGGCAGGGAGGAATAAACAGGTTCTGGAGGGGCTTTCTCAGCGGTGCCCCCAGGGAGGCAACAAGACCCTACAGAGGAATGACTGGGAGGGCCAGGGCCCTTAGGCAGTACGGCGAAGGGTTCCTGTTTGGCAGGTTAAGTAAGCAAGCAGCAGACAGCTGCTGAGCCCGAGGACCCTGTAGGTACGAACTGTGGCTGTCTCAGCAGATTGAGTGGACAGAGGACCAGAGACCACAGGGCCATTCACCCCTCACTCGATGCCTTGGCGTTGTATAAAGCCTCGTAACCCAGGTGTAATTTCATGGAGAGGTACGATGGGAAGGTCTGATTTCTTGTTTTGTTTCGTGTTCTGCCTCTGCAGTCATCTGCAGGAAGGGAGCTCAAATTGAGAAATTAGGTTAGGCCATAGAGGTCATGGACTGGAGTCCACACCTGGCATGTGTACATTCTCATGGAAACTAACGTCAAATGTGTCAAATAAGAATGACATAAAATCAGTCCCTAGGCCCCAGATGCAGGCATTCTGGACAGGCTTCCGCAGGCTCCCTGGCTGTTGTCAGGCTTTACGTGGTAGATCCAGCCTGTGCCCATCACTGCAGGAGGCGGAAGAGTGAGCCTCCCCTGCCTCATTCACTCGTACACCATCAGGGGTCACCAGCCCTGCAAAGGGCTGGACCGTCAAGTAAATGCAGCTGAAACTGCTGGCCTTCCTGGAGAGAATCTCAGTCTTTTAGCTCAGGAACCACACATGTGTGCACACCCACATACATGTGCGTGGACACGTGGGCTGGGTTCCTAGCTTAAGTAACCCAGAGCGAGATGGTGGGGGTGGGGTGGTGCGGGCTCATTTCCAGTCTGATTCCTGCCCAGGGGTCTCCAGGCAGAGAGCTCGGTGCCTCTGGACATGTAACCATGGTCCCAAACAGGCACCTAGGGATGCTGTGGGGCCCGTGCCGCTTCATGTGGTCTATGAGTTCCAGAAAGGCAGGGTGGAGAAGAGAGCAGTGGCAGGACATGGCGGCACCCAGGAGGGTGGCCAGAGGGACTGGACTGCCCTGGAGCTCTGGGAGAAGCAGCCCTACCTCCCTCCTCATGTCCCCGAGAGCCCCGGTGCTGAGGCAACGTGTCACCATATTTTAAGCAGCTCTGCTAAGCTGTGTCTCAGAGAAGCGAGAGACAAACCTCCAGAGGTCTGCATGTTTGATTCACACCTAACACAGCAGCTGCGTGCTGCCAGGGGAGCTGCGCCAGCACCCGCACTGAGTCTCCAGCCTTGTAGTCATTTTGCGTGTCTTGTCCGGGCCTTGGGGAGAGGTGTGAGTGATGCAATGCCAACCCTCCTTGCTAGGGATGACTCAGGCACCGGCCCTTTGGGAAAGCAGAAAGCTGGCCCGGGAGAGGGCACTTGGCAAGCGGTGGCAGCCGCCCCTTCGTTATATGCATCGGTGAGATGCTTTTCTCCTAACAGATGCATGCAGATGGCACTCTAATAACACTGGGGAGCCTCCTTAAAATCTCAGACAGCCTCATGAAATGCACAAATGCTCTGCATTTCGAAGGGAGAAACTGAGTCCTGAATGGCTAGCTGGGTGGCTCATGATTAAGCAGTAACAGAAAGGCCCAGGAATCCATGTTCACTGTCACTGCCTCTCTCTTTCTCTGTCTGTTCTTTTTGACCAGATGACCCATTTACTAGCACTGATTTATTATGAGAACGCTACGTAGAGACGTGTAATCTGATGAAAAAAAAAACCCAAGAAAAAATTTAATTTAAAATACAAATGTCTTAGGAGATGATCAAATCAAGTAGCATTTGTTTCACTTTACAAGATGATGCCTCTTGGGAGTCCATTAATGGGGAGCTACCCGGGTACATGTAAACATTGGCGTGTGGCTATTTGCTTCCCAAGCAAAGCAGGGATGGGAAGGGGCGGTGCAACTTGAAGCTGGATGAAGTACCCTGACAGCAATGAGTGCTGAAGCGTGATTGGAGATTTACAACAATTTCTGAAAAGACAGTGCATATAGAATTGATTCATAGAAATGCAACTCACATACAGCTTCGGGGGCCATAGTATTTTATGGAAGCAAGACCTGCCGTTAGTGGTGTAAACTCAGAGGCTCGGAACCCCAGAGGGGCTTTCTGGAGGCCTGGTGGGCCAAGCTCAGAGGGGTAGAGGTGTCTGCCTTGACAAAAAGGGACCAGAGAACCCTGCCAAATGGCCTGAGAGCTGGGCTACCTGGGAGGCTGGGACAGCTTCAGTCCCAGGGGATCAAGATGGGCTAGAGGTGATTGGCAGGTAAAGGGGCTGTGGAGCCTCTGGTCCTAAATCCAGTCAGAGTTGACTGTCTTCCCCAGGAGTCATGGCCGGGATTCGGGGTGGGGATCACTTCTGTGCTGAAAATTTGTCTGAATGTCACCTCCCTTAGGAGGCAGCCTGTGTGCCTGAGGGCATAGCAGACCTGCATGCACATGTAGCTGGGCAGTTTCCTGCTTGGGAGAGCCTGAGCCGGATCTGTCATCTCTCTCTGAGCCTTAGATTCCGCATTTGAAAAGGAAGAGCATCGTTAACTACCCTGCAAGGAGGTAGTGAGTCTTAGAGATGATGTCTGTGAAGGAGTTGTGTGTAACAGGCACTCAGAATTAGTAGCTATTATTTTTATCAGAAAAGAGGCTAACATCTCATCAGGGAAGAAGAAAGGCCGCATCAGCCAAAATGAGTTGGGAGCGGGGAGCACTTCAATAAAGAGTGGATGGGTATCCTGGGCCCCTCCCCCCTCCCCACCCCGCCTTAATCTCAGACCTGCATATTCATCAGCCCCGGGACGGGTGCCAGCAATTGCCCATGTCTACCCAGCACAGCTTGGGACTTTGCATCAGAAGCAGTAGGGCGCCAATTAGGCGCACCCATCTGGGACTTTGAATCAGGAGCTGGTGATGCAAAGAAGTGGGGTGGCGGAGAATCCGCTTTGGGGTTAGTGGTGGCGGCAGCATCCGGTTTCCAGGGCGGCAGGGCCAGCCCGGGTGTCTGGGGAGTTCCAGCGTTGGCTGGGAGCAGGCGGGGGCGTCGGGCCTCAGCCCTGGCACCTGTTGGCACCTCCGAGTGGTTTTGCGGAGGGATTTTTCTCCGCCGAGCCTCCGTCTGTTCTTGTCTGTGTTCTGAGACTTCCTGCAAATTCTGTGGGCTACCCAAAACGCCCTTTAATATGTATTTTTTTCTCTTTCAGCCAGACAACATCCAATTCTGTCCTTAGCCACAGGAAGTTGACTAGTATACCTTTCCGACCACCTTGCTTAAAGTAGTTCCCCTTTGACTCTCCATTTCCTTTGTATGTTAATCACTGTTGGCGATTATTTTACCGGTGTGATACTTGTTCATTATCTACCATTCCGGAATGTAAGGAGAGTAACAGGTGCGTTTCAGGATTTTATGATTTTTGTCCCATCCCTTCAGCCTTCACACTCCAGGAGGACCCTTCCTCCAGAGTCAGGCCGAACGGTTACCAGATTGGAATCGGACCAGGGTCCTGCTGGGCACAGAACCGAGGATCTAGTTGTCAAGGTGGCTCTCCACTTCAGAGCATTTTATGTCGCCCACACTTCGTTACATAAGCATTCCGAAGTCAGCACTCCGAGCCTGGGAAGTCAAGCTTCTCTGAAAACATCGGTTCATGGAACTGCCCCCTCCCCCCAGGCCTCTCACTGTCTTTCCCCAGCCGGCTGGGCTCCGGGCCACGGTCAGGCAGCGCTTCCAGGAACAGCTGCTCCTTGGGGCGCTCTGGGCCCTGGACGACGCGGCAACATCATCAGGGCCTCGCCGCTGTCCCCCGGAGGGGGCTCGGGGCGGGGCGGCCAGCCGGGACGCCGCATTCCTGGCTGGCCGCTTTTCTCTGGCATCCATGTGCTGCTTTTCCCAGGGACTCGGCCCCTGTGCGGCAGAGGATCGCGGGCCACGTGAGCCCATTGTTTCTGTGCGTGCGCTCTGCGGGGAGGCTGGTGGGGCTGTGATTCCAGACATTCGCTGCTCTATTTTAAGATTCTCCATTCTGTTTCCCAGCAGTTGTCACTTGGTCAGAGGAAAGGGAAGGAGGGGGTGGGAGAAGACGGAGGCCCAAGCCAAACAGGCGCTCATCAGGCCCAGCTGGTTGGAAATCTCCACCCTCCACGGAGTGGAAGCACCGACCCCTCTGCGCCCCCAGCCTCAAACTGCGAGACTCAGAATTCTTCACTGGTCCTGGGCCAGACAAAGCCCGGCTGGTTATCCTAACGAAAGCGAGGATAGCTCCGCATTCTTTGTGTGGGTCTAGGGCATCCCAGAGCACATTCACACACTCCCCCCCCCACCCCACCCCCACCCCCGTTTGTTGGGTCAGGCAGCCTTGTTATTACTCCTTGTTTGCACATGAAAGCATTGGGACACAAGAGAGGCTGGTGACTGCCCTCGGTCACACAGCTGGTTGGTCCTAGAACCAGTCCCAGAGGCTAGATCTCCTGAGTTTTAAGTTACGTTCTGCCATTCAGTAAGTAGTTCCGCCATGTGCTGTTGTCTCCCCCCACCACCCCCCACCGCTCCCCACCCATTTCACGGTAGCTTTCCTGGGCTCGGGAGCATCTGTCTCAGGGAGAGTGAGCATCTGTCTCACACAGAAGGAAGCGTGGTGGCTGGTGTACGGTGGCTCCTACGGCTCCCTGCTGCTTGGGCTTATTGTTCCTCAAGTTCAGCCTCACCGAGAAGACATTCATTCATGCAAATAGTCAGTTATTGAGTGCCTACTGTGTGCAGCTCCTGGGCTTTTTTTTTTTTGCAGGTTCACAATGTATGGAAGAGAGAGTTGCTAAACATACAATCACAATCAAATTACACTGAATGAGAGCAAAGAGGACTTGAAGGCTGTTTGGAAACGGGAGGGATAGAAGTGAGGAATCATTGATGGTGAATGAGATTTCCTCCAAAAGCAACAGAATAGATGCTTTGCTGCCATTAATTAATGCCATTAATGTAGTCAAGTGTGGTGGTGTGTACAAGGTACCGAATTTGTTGTGGATGAGTTAAGTAGGAAGACACCTAATGGGGGAGAGATGGGCCTTGAACTTTAGCAGGAGCCAGAGTGATAGGTTTTGGGGGGCCATCATCACCATACAGACAGGTGGAAGCAATAGCCCTTATCTGGGTAGAGGCTCTAGAACAAGAAGAGAGGCAGGTCAAGGCCACAGCCCTGGCAGTGGCTACACGGGAAGGACAGACAGAAGATGAGAGGAGCAGCCACCGAGGCGGGAGAAGAGCCAGAGTGTGGCGGGCCCACCTGGTAGGCCGGCAGCGACCACTAAATGAGCCCCTAGGTGTGCAGTTCTGAACTCCAGCGTGGGACTTTGTGACCGCTGAATCAGTGAAAGTGCCATTCTTCGAGAGGAGGGACATTTCTCCACGAAGAGCATGGACCCCAGGGTCACGAGCTGCTGAGAGGGAGTGACCGGGCTGGCCTGCCAAAAACTGCACCATGAAAGCTGGCAGTCCTTTTCCTGTACTCTCTGCGGCCCCTCCCAGCAGGTGAGGCTCAGACTGAAATACATGAGAAGGCAAAACTTCCGTTCCCCAATCCTCCTGGAGCTGGGGATGGGAGCATTGGGGAAGCCAGGGCAGGAAGGAGGTTTCTGCAGCTCTGGAGTGAGTGGCTCACCACCTGGACTCTGGAGTCCGGTGCCCAGTATCAAATCATGGCTCTGCCTGCTGTCCCTTCCTCAGTTTCCCCGTCAGGAAAACAACAACACTCAAAGAGTACCTCCTCCGGAGGTCAGCGTGAGGGTTAAAAGGGTGAGAACTGGAATACCCACCATGTAGCCCAGAAAATACCCACTCAATGTGACATCGCCATTGGTGCAGCGGGGGGGTGGGAAGTCCAGGGACTTGGAACCAGCAGGCCCCCCCACCCCCGCCCCCCCGCCGGTGTCTCGCCAGCAGCAGCACAGCCAGCAGGCAGGGTGGGGAGGGAGCGCTCGCCGGGGCTCAGTCACACAGCTCACCGCGTGTCTCCCTGTGTTTGGGCGTGTGGAGGCCATTAGGAAGAGCTCATTTCTTTCTCCGCAAAACATCCCACACCCCCCGCTGTGCTCTCCCCTTTGTCCCCCTGGGCCTGTTTCTAGGACAGCTGCTGTGTCAGGGGCTGATGGCCTGGGAGCTTGTGAGAGGACCACCTGTTCCCAGTGCTCCCTCCTGCCCGGCTCCCTCCCACCCACCTCCGCCAGCCCAGCCTCCAGCTGCTCACACATCAAACCACGTTTCTCCCTCTGCCGGTGCCTACTGAGAGGGGCACGTTTCCACACAACTGGTCTCTGGGTGCTCACAGCTAGTGCCGGGGCTTTGTCGGGCCTCCCTTGTTTTTCCTACAAAACCTACTTTTCCTCTGGCCCCCCTGCACTGCCGCCCCCCATTCCTCACTCTCCCTGTGGACAAAGGGCTCATGGATGGTCACTCAAAGGTGGGGGAGGGGGCCGCATGCAGGGCAGGCCCCTAACTCCCAGGTGATGGCCAAAGCCCCTCCCGTAACTGACATCTCTGCACGTGCGTGTGATGCTGCTCACGTGCCGGGGCCTGTGCTCCTGCGGCCCTCGTGTCTCATCGGTGGCCGTGTGAGCACCTACACACCCTAACTAGGGCAGTGTGGTGAAAGGGCCTGATACAGCGGCCCGGGGTCCAGTGTGAGAGTGGCTCAGGGGCCAGAGGGTGGGGCACTGAGTAGCCCTGGGCTTGCACCTGCTAGACGGAGCTGGGTTCCAGTTCTGGCACATCAGTCATGGGGTGGGTCACTGTGGGTCGACCGCATACCCCCACTGCTGCCCCAGCCCCCGCTCTGTAGAGGTGGTGCTCTGCGGTGTTGGATCACGGGGTGGGGGGGGCCCCGCAGAGGCAGTTTCCCTTCCTACCAGACAGGGTCTAGAGCAGGGCCGAGTGTTAGCCAGCTGCAGCTGGCAAAAATCCGTCTTTACCACCAAACACAGGACTCGGGTCTGGCCCACGGCTTCTGCCTAGCAGAGGCCTCCGGGTACTGACTAGGGAGGGGGAGGGGTGCAAGGTGTGCTGGGCGCTTTCCTTATTGAAGGCCTTCAGAGATGCAGGTCAAGATGGCACAGGGTCCCTGTGTGTTCGGTGTCCTGTCTCCAGTCCAAGCCAGGCACGGGGACCACTGACACCTGCCAGAACTTCCCTGACCTTGTGCCATTTTGCCTGTATTGGGGAACTGACTCCACAAGCCACAGCACAGGGTGTGTTCAGGAGGTGATAATAAGTTCCATTGAGTCATTCAGCCTGTCTTCACCCCATTTCCAGAAAGTCGTCTGAAGGTCAGCCAGGAATGTCTGTGATCTCAAGGCTCCCGGGGAGGCGGAGTACACAGGGACTCTCCAAAGACAGCCACCCTCTGGAGCAGATGCATCCCTTCGTTCCTCGCCCAGCATTTCACGACTGCCTGAAACATGCCACTGAGCTAGGCTCCAAGATTCGGGGTTCCAGGCCTGCCTGAGTGAGCACCCACATCTCAGAGGCGGCTCCCCAGTGTCCCTGGAGCTAGGGGTACCCTGGAGCTAGGGGTACTCTGATGCACTGAGGTTTCCCAAGAAATGAGGGTGGGTGCGCTGGGACAGCAACTACTGCTTGTACAGGCTTCCCTCTGTGAGGGTCTTCCAGTCCCCTGTGTCCCCCTCTTCCCCCCACCCACAATGTGAGAGCAAAATGATATTTCTTCTCCACCTGTTCTGTGTCCCTGTCGCTCCTGCCACACCCATTAGGCTGATCGCAGAGTCTGCCATGAAAGCAGTGTGCCTCTCTCTGCTCCGCGCGACATCATGAACGTATCAGCGCCGCTGGCGCCCTCCCTGTGGGAGAATGTGGTAGAGGCAGACAGGGGGTCGGAATCCTCCCCAACCAGGGCGCGGCATCTGTTAGGCCCCCCAGGGCCTGTCTCCTGCCTGCAGGGGCGCGCCTGGCCCGCCTGACTTTTCAGCTCTGGAATGAAGACACGCTCACTCCTCGGCCAGGGCAGAACTGGACGACGCTGGAATTGTAAACATAACCTTTCAGTCCTTTGCCAATCCCAGGCCTCGCCTGCATCCCTGTAATCTTTCCTTTGAGGTGGCATCTCAGGGCCTCCCTTGATGATTGAACGAGAAAAACCCAGCCTTTGAACAACTTTGTCACTAAGTCTTAGTGAGTGGAAGTGAGAGTCTCTCCGAAACCTGGCATTCGTGACAGATGGAGGAGGGGGCGGGGAGGGAGGATGAGAAGGAGGAAGAAGACATTTAGAAACCAGGTTCCCGGGTCATTCGTTCTCCGGTTTTGGAATTGGCAGGGTGAGGGGCTCGCTCACTGTCTTTGATTTCGTTAGTACTTTGGGGGACGAACTGAGAGGACAGCAAGGGTGTTTGCAGGTGAGAGCGGAGGCGGCATGACACAAGGCTGGGGAGAGGCCTAGGACAGGCTCGCTGCGGGGGACCCTGCCGCACCGGCAGGCAGGAGAAGCTCAGGAGTCCTAGGCTGGCAGACAGTCCCCTTGGGGGGTGGGGCAAGGCAGACCCTCCCGGCCAGGCAGACAAGCCCTCGTGGGAGCTGCAGAACACAAAACGCCGAGCACGAGACCCGGGAAGAGCCACAGCCGGCATTCAACAACCATGAGAGCACCAAACACCAGAGGCTCCACCCGCCAGCACTCAGGCTGCCAGGGGGTTGAGGGGAGCAAAGGTCACCGGGACCTGACCACCCCAAAGACTTTGGGAGCTGAGGCTCTGCCTCCCTCATAAGCTCCCGGGCTCCTTCCAGGTGGGATCCAGGTGCTCAGTGAGTGAGGAGGGATGGGAAGTGTGGTGGGGATGGCAGCAGGCAAAGCATTGAGCTGGGAGTTTTCTGCGAAGAGAAACCAAAGCCGAGATATGAATTGAGGGGCCTTTGAAGACACAGGGGCTCTCCACAGCCATGCACTGGAACCAAATCCACACGGAACAGAGGAAGCAGGAGAGTCCAGGGCCGGTGATGACACACGGCTAAGGGCAAAACAGAACGTGGAAAATGTGAACAGCGAGAGAAGAATGGAGTGAGCAGGGAAGGGGGTGGGGAGACCACACAGCAAGGAGAGTTTCAGAGGACAGAAGGATGAGTTGCAGCATCCTGCCAATAATTCCCAAGCTATGCTTCATTCTCCCCATAGGGAGCAACTTCTGAGTTCTAGAAAATGCCACACAGTCAGCTGGCAGGGTGTATGTTTAGGAACACAGGTTCTGGAGTTGAACTATCTGAGCCCAAAAGCCAGCTAGACCTATGGTTGCTGTGTGACCATAGGCAAGTCGCTTAACCACTCTGTGCCCCAGTTTACTCAAACGTGAAAGGAGGAAAAGAAAGGACCCGTCTCATGTGGCAATTGTGAGACTTGAAAGGACAGAGCCTGGCACAAAGTGCGTGTCCGATAAACGTTAGTTATTGGGATTTATGTTGAAACAGAGGCCAGCCAGCCAGCCAACATTTCTGGAATATACACACGGAGCTGGGCATGCTGCTCAGGGCGGAGGATGGGACGAGAAAGCACTTTTGAGCTAGGCCTCAAAAGGACGTGGAAAAGTCAAGAAGAGTCCACGCTTACTTTCCTTACGGTTCTAGGACCCAGGCTAGTGGTTGCCTCTAAAAGGGGGTGTCCATCATGAAGGAGGTTTCCAGAGTGATGGCCACATGATGCAGTTTCATTGAGTAGTGGCTACAAGGGTGTGTGTGCATTTGTCAGAAATCATCAAATGGAAAGCTTGAGATCTTTGCATTTCATTATATGTAAGTTATTTATCAATATATGAATAAAGTTAGTTTATTGGAAGTATCTTTTTTAAAGATTTAATTTATTTCTTTTTAGAGGGGAAGGGGGGGAGAAAGAAAGAGAGAGAAACATCAAGGTGTGGTTGCCTCTCACGTGCCCCCTACTGGGGAACCTGGCCTGCAACCCAGGCATGTGCCCTGACTAGGCATCGAACCAGCGACCCCTTGCTTTGCCGCAGGCTGACACTCAATCCTCTGAGCTACACCAGCCAGGGCTCTGATGGAATGAGTTGTACAGGGAGGGCTGGGGCCTTCAGGGGGTTGTAGTTACAGGCAGCATGGCGCCTGTGTGCCCTGCTGACTGCTGTGTTTGGCTGCGTGTTCAGGTACGAGGCAGAAGGACCTGAGGTCAGATAGTTAGAGCCTTGTGTACCATACATAGAAGTCCAGGCATGTTCCTAGTGTCCCTGGGTACCACTGGCGGTGACTGCCCTGCCTTGGAGGCTAGGGGTCCACTGGACCAACTGGGTAGAGATCAACAGGTCTCCCACACTCCCACCCAGTCAGAACTCTGCCTGGGAGGTTGGGGGAGGGAAGAAGGGAGGGAAGAGGCAAAGAAACCAGGGAGGAACAGTACAGCCTTCAAAGTGAGCTGCACACAGCGCCCTAAGGGATGATCAGGGGGAAACAGTCATTTCCTACACCCAGGCTGAACTCAGTCAACTTCCCTGCCCAGGAGGGGAGGACAGCCATAATTTTGTCACAGCCCAGCCAGGAAACAGCCCCCGGGGGCTGTCTATTTCTCTGGTCAGGAAGTGATTACTCCCTGGTCATCATCCAGCCACTTTTATATTTCCAACCCCGCAAGCCTGATTGCCTTTGTGATTCAGGAATTCCTAAATCTTTCCGTGGACGCTGGCAGCAGAGATGCTGCTGCTCAGGTGTGAGCGGCCGCCATATCTGTCCCCGAGCTCCACCAACCAACCCCCGACCCCCCAGGGAGACTGGGCAGGGTTCGGCTGGGGCTCTTCGGAGGGCATTGTATTTCACTGAAGTTCTGCAGACCCTGGCTAACCAGGGGATCTGCTTGGACATGTGAAGCCACCCACGGTTTTGATTCGGGTCTCTTTGGCTCTAGCAATGCCTCCAGGACCACCTCACAGGCCTTCCTGCCGCTCCCCCCCCAACTCTGTGCCTTTTCCCTTTCCTTCCCTCACCAGCTTCCCTTGGCTTTCTCACTGAGCTTTCGCAGGGGGGAAACTCTTCTCTTGGTTCTCTTTTTCCTGACACTTTACTCCCAGGCCTTGCTCAGCAATAGCAACCCCTTATGAAATAAAAACCTAAATTCTAACAGACGCAAAGCTCACTGCTTTTCCTTATTGTCTAGCGATCCCTGTGTTCAGTAAAACAGAGCACCCACATTTACTGAGTGCTGACCACGTGTGGGACTCTGTGCTTATATGTTGTTGCCGGTGCTGTGGCATGACCCCCAAACTCCCTCTTTGGGACCAAGGCCCTCGTCCCCTACCCCCCCAGAGGGTTGTCTGCTATAGGTTCACAGTGCAATCTTTCTCCAGGGGTTGCCCTAGCCAGAGGGAGAGTCACCTTGTTGAATATAGAGCCATTTCATGGGGCATCTGCATCCCCAAGTGAAAGGTTGGGGCGGGGGTATTTGCCCCCTTGCTTCAATGGGGGACAGCTTCAAGGGGCTGTCCCGCTCCTGGCGTTCACCTCCTCCCTCTGCCTGGCGCAGCTTCCCTCATGCCCTCTCAGTTCCAAGAACTTCCTTCCAGCACTTCTCTGCCTCAGAGGAATTGAATTTTCTGTTTCCTGGGAAACTGACTCCAAGAAGGAGCTTATTTACACCTCACAACCACCGGATGAAAGATATGTCTCATGTTCCCATCTTAGAGACGAGGGAAACAAGGCGCAGACAGGGTAAGAAGTGTGCCCAGTGTCCAGGTGGAGGCTAAGGAACCAGGTTAAGGTTCCATCAGTAAATGGTAAGGCCACGCTTTGAAACCGGGATCTGGCTCTACTCCACACTGGCAACCTCCCAGGCAATGTCTTCACAGCAATCCCGGAGGGAACTGCGGAGCGGGGAGGTGGGTGCTGTAGCGCCCCCTCCGTGGGGGAATGAGGAGAGCGGCAGGGAGGACATTCATCCCCTTTATCTCAGAGATTGGGACACTGAACGAGCAGAGCAGCTGCTTTTACCCAGGACCATCCGTGGGTTACAAAGATGGTGAGACTTTTTTTTTTCTGGGAGTAGTAACACACAGTACATTCATACTCGAATTCTGGTGCAACACATACTGCGTAACTTGGGGCAAGTTGTTTACCCTAAGTCTTAGTACCAGCGCCTTAGCCCCGTGGCCATCGGGGCAGGAGCACGGGAAATTGCCAGGTATCAGTATAATCACGATGCTGTGCCGCCCGGGGTTGCATTTCAGGACCGAACAGGCTCAGGCTGCGATCGACCCCGTGTGTGCCTCCCAGACCCTCACCCCACTCCGCAAATCCTCCACTACCTTTGTGTTGGTTTCCGTCTTTTATTGTACAAGAGGCCAGCAGGGTATTTTTTTTTCCTGCTAAACTGGGTGTGTGCGTCTCCTCTTCGTGTGACTTCCCTGCCGCTTCTCCCTCCGCGTGCCGGCGTCTGCCGGGAGGAGGGCAGCCCCGTGTGCCCCCCAGTGTGAAGGCTGCACGCGGGTGGGGGAGCAGCCCTGGGCTGGACGACCCGCGGGTTCGGCTCCCGGGCCCCGCCTCTGCCGGGGCAGAGCTCAGTCCCGCTCTCGGATTGGTCGGCGGCCAGCAGTCGGCCCCGCCCCCTCCGAGGGAATAAAAGCCGCGGAATAGCGGGCTGTTAGCATGCAGCTGGATAAACTCACCCAGAGCAGACGAGTATCAGCCACTGAGTATCAGCTGCCGAGAATCAGCCTCCGCGGATCCTCTGCCTCCTCGCACTCCCGGTGCCGATCGGAGCCCGCCACGATTCTCCCCACGACGTGCTGCCCTGCACCCGCAGCCATGTGCCGGACCCTGTCTGCCTTCCCCACCACCTGCCTGGAGAGGTAAGAGGAGCTTGTCCAGCTGCCGGGAGGAAGTGGGGTGGCCGGTCTGGGGCCCTGGGTGGGCTGGATAATAGGATGCTAAAGATTGAAAGGAGAGGCCGAGGTCAGCCTGGCGCCACATGCTCCGATGCGTCCCGTGGAGTCTCATAGGAGCACCGGACCGAGGGAAGGGAGAGAGGTAAACAGGACTCATTCCCTATCCTCTGGTAAATGGCAGTCCTCGGGTGACCTGCTGAAGACCACGTTGGCATCACCTGGACCACCTTCCCCAGTTTCTTAAGCACTTGGTTTTTATTCTACAGCCCAGATCTCCGGGCATGGCCTCCTCCAGCCTTAGGAAGGCAGGGGAGGTGTTTTCCAAGTCCGCAGGGTAGGAACGTGCCCACTTCCCAGGGAGCTACCCACCCGCCTCCAATCCTTGCTGGAACTGGTGGCCGGGAAGGAAAAGGTAAAGATAAGGAATTAGTTTCTACACAGTTCCAGAAGTATGCATCGCTAGCCCTCAGGGTGAGAGCAGTGTGACTTGAGTGCCTGAAGTGCTGTAAACTCAGGAAGTGTAGGGCAGGTACGGATCAGACATTGCTTTCATTGTTTGGGGGTTTCATAATAGGAAGGAGAGAAGCAAAGTTCAGGCCCTCGGAAGGGCCAAGCATTTCCAGGAACCCTTGAGGCTGGCATTGGGGTGGCGCCAGCCTGACCTCTCTTCTGAGGCCCCAGAAACCCCCCTGCCCTGGCTGAGCACATGGAGAATCCTTACACGTTCCTGCTTTGTTTTCCAGAGCCAAAGAGTTCAAGACACGTCTGGGGATCTTTCTCCACAAATCAGACCTGGGCTCTGATGCTGGGAGTGTCGGCAAGCTCGAGTGGAGCAGCAAACACAGCAAAGTGGGGTAAGTCCTGCCGACCAGCCTTGGGCCCCGAGAGGAGATGGGGTCAGATATAGGAGGAGCCATGAGAAGGAAAATACAAGGAGAAACTAGGATATGATAGAGTGGACCTTGGTCACCCCTTTCTGGAGATTTTAGGGGATCTTCTTGCTGGTCTGCTGTGGCTGCTTGGCTCATGGGCGACTGGGTGGGTGGCTCCAGGGATTTAACCCAGGGCTTGAATGACCTGGAGATGCCATCACACACGCAGCCAGGGCCAGGACAGGGTCCAAGAGCACATGAGGTTTGTCATCAATGACTCTACTTCCATTAGTGACCACCTCACCTAGAGGCCCTTGTGTACTGACCATCCACTGTGCCAGGCGCTGTGCTGGGCTCTGGGGTTCTGGGTCGACATAACCTTTATTCACATGGCCCTTATTTCCTTGGAGAAGTGTACAAAAACAATGCTTGGAGAGTCAGGGGGAAAGAAAGGATTTGGGACGGTGAAGAGACAGTCTTAGAGTTATTCACTGAAGGCCAAACGGTACCTGGCTTTGCTTCCTGGTTACTGGCTTGTTCTCTAGGAAACACCACTGTCACCCCTAACCCCAAGCAAGGGTTTGAGGAGTCAGCTCCAATGATCCCGGGGCAAGACTTTGTGTGAATTGGGCAACTCCCGTTAGAGTTCTGGCTAGGATCTGTGCTGCACATTAATTTATTGATATTTTTTCTTTAAATTAAAATCTTATCCCCCCTTTTATTTTATAGCAAAAACTTCTCAGAAGATGTGCTGGGATGGAGAGAGTCCTTTGACCTGCTGCTGAGCAGTAGAAGTGAGTAGGACCCTGTTATGTCTGTCTGTGGCCGGCACGTGTGTGCCCATGTGCTTGGGACCCAGCCTGAGGGAAGCTGAAGGCGTGGGCAAAATCACAGTAGTAGTAATAATAATAATAACGATCCCCTGGTGTGTCAGCCTCTATCCCCGATACAAAGGCCGACACTTGTTTGTGAAAATTACATCCTAAAAATAGATCCACTGACTACAATTGCTGTCTTTCTTCTGCGGGTCCCTGCCGTTCCTCAGCCTGACCAATGTCCTTCCTCTCTCCCTCTAACCCAGATGGGGTGGCTGCCTTCCATGCCTTCCTGAAGACGGAGTTCAGCGAGGAGAACCTGGAGTTCTGGCTGGCCTGTGAGGAGTTCAAGAAGATCCGGTCGGCTACCAAGCTGGCCTCCCGGGCTCAGCGGATCTTTGAGGAGTTCATCTGCAGCGAAGCCCCGAAAGAGGTCAGAGCTGGGACATGTCCCCTGGGTCTTCCAGATCCTGCCTGCTCCTTCCCCGCTGAGAATCGGGGGGTGGGGGGCCCAGCAGGTGAAGGACTGAGTTTGGAAGTAGACTGGATTTGTCTGGCACCAGGGCAAATGGGCTGGAGCCTAGGAGAATCAGGCTTAGGGGCCATTGCCCTCAGACTCGCTGATGGGGTCGGAGAGGCTCGCAGGGGTTGGCTTCTGTCTGTACCCACTCTTGTAGACTAAGCCCTCTTTAGAGGCCCCAAAACACGCAACTCGGGGGAGAGGTAGTCTAGGGGCCTTGTGCAACTTGCCTGTCTCCACTGGCGGACCTGCCTCAGGTGGGCAGGTCTGTCTGCGGTCAGCGAACCTGCCTCTTTCCCTCTGGCCTCCACTGCCAGGCACCTGCATTTGATAAAGAACATGGCGCCACCTAGTGGGCAGATGGCAGTAATGCTTTGCTTTTGTGCCACAGTTTCTATTTAATTTTCTGAGCATTTTTATTGATTCCACATTATTCCGTGCAGATGTATTGAGCACCCATTCCATGCCAGGTCCTGTTATAGTCATTGGGAGCAGAGCAGTGAACAAGACAAAGCCCCTATTGCAGTTGGAGAAGCTGCCAGTAACCAATCAAACATTTGCTAGGGGGCGACCTACCCTCTGATAAACATAAAGCAGGGGACAGAGGAGTCCCCACGGGCGGAGGGAAGGAGGTGAGGTCTTTCCCTCTTATAAAGGGAAGTGAGAGGTGAGCTGTCTGGTCAGCTGGCACCTGAACAGGGACTGAAAGAGTCATCGGAGGAAAGAACATCCTAACACAGGAAAGGGCAAGTGCAAAGGCCAGAGAGCATTGTCGTCATCACGTACCAGCAGCAAGAGGACCTGTGGGAACAGGGAGACTGAGGCGGAGAGTGGGGAATGAGGTCAGGCAGGTAGCAGATGGCCGGGGCGGATCCGGGTAGCCGTGTGGGCCGGGCACACACATTGGCTTTTTCTCCGAGAGCCATGGGAAGACGAGAGCTGCTAGCAGACTGACTTGGGGTTTGAAGGGTCCAGTCTGGCTGCTCAGTGGAGAGCAGACCACAGGGGCGAGGGGAGCAGGGGGAGACCCGTTAGCAGGTGCTCTGGCACTAATCTGGGAGCAAGGCGGTGGTGACTAGAGCCAGGGAGGTTATAGACGGAGGGGTGAAAAGAGGTTGCATTTGTAGACAGTCTTAATATAACCTTGAGAATTCTGAGAGGTTGGAGGGCAGGCACTGGGTCAGATGTGGGGAGAGGCCCAGTGTGAAAGCCAGTTAATAAGGGACCCAGGAGACCCCTGGTTCCTGGCTCAGAATCCAGGGCTCCTTCCATTGCCCTGTCTACGAGTCCTTTCTGCCTCCACCTGCCGGGCCCCTCACCACGCCCTCCACCCCCCCCCCACGCCCTCCATCAGCTCCACCCCCACTCACCTGTGTGCTTGCTCTCCTTCCCACAGGTGAACATAGACCACGAGACCAGGGAACTGACCAGGACGAACCTGCAGGCTGCCACGGCCACGTGCTTCGATGTGGCTCAGGGGAAGACACGCACCCTGATGGAGAAAGACTCCTATCCACGCTTCCTGAAGTCAACTGCTTACCTGGACCTGGCTGCCCAAGCCTCGGCCACCAACACCTCTCCGTCCGGCTGCAGCCCTGCAGAGCCCTTACACACCTGAGCCTCGTGGCAGTGAGGAGCCAGCCGGGGAGAGAGGTTCAGCCACCCAGCCCTGAGGCAGCTGCCCCTGTGTGGGAGGCAGGTTCTGCAAAGCAAGCAAGAGGACAGTGAAGGAAAAAGCTGTTTTGTTTTGGAAGCAACAGCCTCTCCTCCAGCTACTGTGGGACTGAATTTCATGTGCGAGAGGGTCCCCCCCAGCCACCTCCCAGGACTTGTGGATAAGGGCCGGAGATCATGGTTGCGTGGTGCTCTCTGGGGAAAAGAACGGTGGAGCAAGAGTTGTTGGCTCTTGTCCTTCCCTACAGGGCAAGAAATGGCCCAGGTGGTTTGGGAAATGTGTGAATAGAGGGAAACTGGGAAACGAGAGGGAAGACAACCAGGTCAGCTGTTCTTCCTGTTGAACAGCTGACTGATCACATCCTGTTTTCCCGACTCCCAGACTGTCCTGGGCACAGGAGGGAGCCCCAGATGTGGATTCTTCCCATTCTCTCCACCTCCCCTGCCTCTGGGCTGCCCAAGAGCACCTTAGCCTGTACTTCCTAACACTCCTGTGTCCAGCCTCACAGTCTTTTCAGGCCCAGGGAGCTGATGCGATGCTTGCCCCAAGTGAGATTTTTATACCTCAAAAACTGGCCTCTGAGTCCCTTTCCGAGTCAGTAGAGAGCCCCGAGGAGAAGCCATCTTGCTCATGTGAAATTAGTCCTGGTGCTCTCGGTGACCTTGTCGGTGGCCCCGACCTGGGGTTTGCGGCAGTGTCCACCTGTGAGCAGGGACGGGCGACGGGCGAGGGCCCCTTGCCAGGATGTGCCCCCTCTTGGCTGAGTTCCACCCCTGAATGTGGAGCCCCCGAGGAGCAAGGGGTGGGACCTCTCGGTGAGGGGCTGGTCAGCTCTCATGCCTGGCGGTGTGCGGGGAGGGAGCAAAGGATCAGAAGAAACACATCTCTTGGCAGTTTCTGAAAGTCCTGTTTAAATCAAGCCATTTTTTTTGTGTGTGAGTATGAGAACGGGGAAAAAGAGGCACCCCAGGATGGAAGGGGGGCCTTGTGTTTCCTTCCAGTGGACATGAGGTGCGCTTACTGGAACATTGGGGGACACGGGGCAGGGGCCATGGCGACCGTTGGACAGACCACAGAAGCTGGGAGCGGAGCTGCGGAGAGGGGCTTCTTGGATGATCAGGACTCGGGGAAATCAGAACCTGCCTGTCACCTCAGGGCATCACTGGACACACATTCCGAGGTGGCCCCTGCGCGGAGCCCGGGCTGGGGAGGTGCATGAGCCAGGCAGCCCCTCTCGCCCCAGGAAAACCGACCCTGTTCTCGCTGCACTGGGAGCTCCTCCAGGAGAAAATTATTTAAGTTATAACGTTATATTGTTGGTTTTGTGACGATTGTCAGAGCTTATTATTTTTTTGTTACTGTTGGTGTTTTTGCTATTGTTATTTATTATTGTGATTTCCGTTTGCCTCAACCTGAGACTCTCAGCAGGAGCGGGCAGCCCCGTCTCCCTCTCCCCACCAGGCTCTACCTCTGAACGTGCTGGGGGCCTCTCAGCGCCCAGCAGGAACTCCTCACTGTTTAAATATTTATTTATTGCGGACAACTGGAGCTGGTTTCCGAGATGCGAATGATGTGCGCATCCCCCGTTTTTCCTGGTTCAGCATGTTACATTCTTGTCAAATAAAAATAGAACCTAAATCGGTGCTCCTGTGTCAAGGGCTGTGTGTCACCTGGGGACACGGGAAAGGGCGGTGCCGTGGGGGGTCTGGTGCAGGGTGGGGGGTGGGGGCAGCCTCCGGAAGTCCCACGGGGACAGATGGGCGAACCTCCCCGTCACAGGTGGAGGCAGGAGTGACGAAAGACCCCTGCTGGGCTGGGCTGGGCGGAACTGAAAGGGAGGGGCGGGAACTGAGAGGGGCGGGGTCTAAGGGTGGCCACCGTGAGAAGCGACTTCCTTCAGCTGAGGACAGACCCGGCTTGTGTCGGGCTGTTGCGTAACAGGGATGGGGCTCGGCTCAGCCTCCTGTGGTTTCAGAGCCCATACCCTTTGTCCGCGGGACGGGGTCACAGCACAGCTGTCACTGGTTTTGCGGGAAACAGCTCAGGGGGCCGTTCCCGTGGTCGGGCAGCCAGGCATTATCATCACGGGGCGGTCGCTGTGGCGTTTTCACTTTAGCCCGCTTTCCATTTGCAAGAGTATGTTATAATTTCATGGCCATTCGAGGGAGTCTTCTTCGATACTTTCATACAAGTCTCTGGGATGGGCTGGGGAGGCCCCTCGGTCCGTGAGACTGTGGTTCCATGGGCGGAGGGAACCAGAGGGTGAGTGGGGCCCGAAACCTCTTTGCTGGGGGGGGGGAGGTTTGCAGGGATCCAAACCCATTCTCCTTTCTCTTCCTACTCGTCTTCTAAAGGTTTTCTCATTACCACTATTTAAAAAAAAAACTTCCCTATGTTGAATTATCTGTTTCCATACAGATCTGGACCTTATATTGACTTTTATTTGTGAATACAAATTAACAAATTGTTAATTTTTGTAAACAATTGTTAACCCTATTGGTAGTCTGCGGAAAGTGACCGGACGTCAGGTACATTGGGTAGAAAACCCCAGGAATCACACGCTCCGCCCAGTTCTAAGGGGCTGCTGATTCTGGGGGCGCCGCCTGAGGGGTCCTGAGTTTAAGGGTGGGGGAAGGAGGACGGGAATAAACGCGGCAGGCCCCTGACCCGCTGTAGTCCCGACAGCAGGTCCGGGAGGCGAAGGGCGGTTGCCTGGAGCGCAGACGAGGGAACAGGAGGGAACAGGGCTCCCGGAGGCAGGAAGCCGGCCCGGGGCAGCCGGCCGGCCGGAGAGCGAGAGCAGAGCGTGTGACAGCGCGGGTGGAACTGGGGGCACTCGTGCTCCGTGAAACAGGTCAGCGAGAGAAAAGCAAGTACAGTGCAGTTTTACTTACATGTGGAAGCTACAAAACAAAGAAAAAGTCCAACAAACTAAACAAAACAAAATCAGACTGATGATTGCCAGGGGAGAGGGGGCTGGGGGATGGCGAAATGGGTGAAGAAGATCAAGAGGCACAAACTTCTAGCTATAAGATCAACAAGTCGTGGAGAAATAACGTACAGCGTAGGGTTGATACAATAATATCGTATCAACTTTGTATGGTGATGGACAGTAGATAGACTTATCATAGTGATCATGTTGTAATGTCTATAAATATCAGATCACTATGGTGTACACCTGAAACTACAATAATATTGTATGTCAATTATGCCTCAATTAAAAAAAATTAGTAAGTGGCAGAGAGGAGACCTGAACCCAGGTATATGGTGGGGCGCATCACATCTGTGAGAGGTGGGTAGAGGGAAGAGGAAGGATGGGGGCCCAGGGCGGCAGGGAGGTAGTGACACTGTCCTCTTCTCATTACTTTCCTTCCATAGCTTTGCCTTCTTCCATGCGTTTATTCAGTGCATCCTGTGCGCCTGGCAGGGAACCAGGAACACAGTCACGCCGTCAGCGGCAAACAGCCTTGTTAAATGGCGGGGAAGATTCTGAATGAGTTTAGACAAGGGCGCACATGTGTGTTTTCTGAAGCAATATGGGCGCCAGTGCGAAAAGGGGTGTCGTCAGGGAGCGATGGAGAAGTGGGCAGGGATGACGGACATCCAATGACTGGGGCGGCGGCTGGCTGGCATCTCCATTCAGCGAGACCATCTCAAGGCTTGTTCCCACCCCTCCAGCCCTCCCTCTCAATACCGGGTGGTCCCGGAGTCCATGGTGGGGCCTGAACGTGGTAGGGATGCGTTAGAGATAAAAGAAGAACAATTCTTTGCCGACCCACACATCTCCCTGTCTTGGGCTCACAACAGCCCCGTACTGTACTGAGTCTCCAAGAGGTTAAGTGGCTTCCTGAAGAGCACACAGCTAGCAAAGGTCTCTAAATTATCTTTGGACTCACTGGCTCCGTCCTCCCCCGGAGCACTACCGGCTTTGGCTTAGTGGGTACAGCACTTCCTGAGCAGGCTGCTGACAGCCTCTCAGGCCTGGTCTCTTGTTATCCCGCTCACCTGCCCCTTGGAGGAATAACCACAATTCTCAGATAGATTCACCTACCATTTTAGCGTTTCTTGCTTTTACATGCTGGGCCACCTCCCTGCTGTGTCCTTTATTGTTATCATTGCTGCCCACCCCCTCCTTAATCAGCCTAGGGATGTGTCTTGCAAAAGTGGCTCAAGGGCCTTCCTGGGGACCCTCCCCTGGGCCCTTGCTGATGCACTGTATATGGCTGTCCTTGCTATTGCACTGTGGCCAGTGCTCACAGATAAGAGCACTTAGCTCCTTGCCTTCTGCCTCTCTTTACCAGATGTCGAACTCCTGGGATTATGCACATCCTCCTCTCCAATGTTCTACTCCCAGGGCCTGGCATCTATGTGTTTAGCCAATAGCTCTTGAGTTAATGATTAGTTATACATCCAGCAGGAGAAAAGTTTAGATTACCGTTTTTAACTTCCTTCTAGACTTCTCTCCCTGGGTGTCCCACAGGCCTTTCTTAAGGCAACACATTCAAAACCAAGGTCATCTCATTCCCCTCGGACACCTACTGCCTTCTGCTTCCTTAACACTAATACACAGAGATGCCACTTCCTCCCCGGGCCCACCAAAACTGACCTGGAGGAGTCCTTCAGCCTCTCCAATCAGGGCTATAGAAACTGCTTCCCACCTGCGTTCCCTCTCCTAACCTCTCCCCCTCCAGCTCATTCTCTATGCTGCACGGATCTGAGCATATCCCGGCTGAATAAAAGCTTCCTGTGGCTCACCTCTGACTACAAGAGAAAAGCCAGATCTTACCACGACATGTGAGGCTCACTTTGGTTGACCTAAGTCCCTCTTCTAACTCATGTCCCGCCCAGATGGACTTCGAATGACCTCTCCTCCTCCTCCTTCTTTTCCTCCTCCTTCCTCCTCCTCCTTTTCTCCTTCTCCTTCTCCTTCTCCTTCTTCTTCTTCTTCTTCTTCTTCTTCCTCTTCTTCTTCTATATTAGGGGTTGGGTAGTGGGGCAGGGAGCGCCCTCCTTAAAATTCCTCCTTCAAATCCACCCAGAACACCACCTTCTCAGTGAGGCCTTCCTGGACGCCCATGACACAGAGTTAAAGGCTATCATTTCCGTGACTCTAGGACATGCTGTTCTTATTGATGGCCACACCTATGGTGTGGCACTGTCATTGATCTCATCATAGCTCTTTTACTTCCATTAAACTCATCTCTTTGAGGCCAGTAGTCATATTATTCACCTTGATAAGATGGGGCAGAGCAGGTCACCGCAAAGAGGTCCACAGCCAGGCCTATGGAGTCAGAAGCTTGGGATGGAATCGTGGCTCATTCGCTGGATGACCTTGGGGAGCTGAGCCTCTCCAAGGCTTGGTTTCCTGTCTGTGCGATGGTACGAAGAGCGCCCCCCGACAGGGACCACTGGATGGAATAAAAGTGTTGGCACGATGTTGATGTCCCAGGAATACTTGCTATTGTTGTTGTTATTATTATTATTAATAATAATTATTATCCATCATCTAATTCCAAGTACAGAGTAGGCATCAGTAAATAACTATGGATTGCCTTTTTAAATAAAGTGGATGAATTCAAAGCTGGGATGCCAAGTCTACTCGTCTTTCAAGTACAGGACAGCTGTGTCAACACAGCGATGCATTTCCAGAATTCCAGATGAGGAGACCGGAATTGAATCCTTAATCAAGACAGTGCTACTCAAACACAGGTCAGCAAGTGCTGTTTTCAAATCCCATGGCCGCTCCCCCCCCCCCCCCAACCCCACTGCCCATCCCTCACCCTCTGCTGCCTCCCTGTGGGCACTTCAGGCTCTGCCAGCTTTGTCCTTGGCATGGCTTGGCTTTCATCCTAGTTTAAGTCTGGCTCCCCCCTTTGGAATTATAGCCAAGAGATATACTTTGTAGTTTCATTTATTAATTCATTTTATTAAAATAATTATTAGTATAACTACTGCTAAGATAGCCCAGTGGGTATAAGGGTTATAATATGTTTTCTTTAGTCAACAGGATTAAAAGTAACTTTAAGAATTGAAGTTCTTGGCCTAGATGTGGAGAAAAGGGAGCCCCCATGCACTGTGGGTGGGATTGTACATTTGCACAGACGCCATGGAGAAGGATGTGGAGATGCCTTAGAAAATTTAAAACAGAACTACCATGAGATCTGGCAATCCCACTTCTGGTGATGTAGCCAAAGCAAACGAGAACACTAGAGAGATATCTGCATTCTGTGTTCACAGCAGCATTGTTCACAGCAGTCAAGACACAGAAACAACCTAAGTGTCCATCGATGAACGATGAACGAATGGTTGAGGAAGTTGTGGTTTGTATATACAATGGACCATTATTTAGCCATAAAAGGAAGGAAATTCTAACCCATTGTGACAACATGGGTGGACCTCTAGGGCATCGTGCGAAGTGAAGTAAGGCAGACACAGAAAGATAAATACTGTATGCTCTCACTTACATGTGGAATCTAATTAAAAAAACAAACTCCCACCCCTCCCCAAACTCATAGACAAAGAAGTCATATTTGTGGTTACCAGAGGCAAGGTATGGGGAAGGGCGATTGGAGCAGGGTGGTCAGGGGTACAAACTCCTAGTTATGAGATAAGTCATTACTAGGAACGTGAGGCATCGCATGATCACCACAGTGAGCACTGCGGTGTGACACGCAGAACGCCGGCAAGAGCGGAGACCCTAAGCATTCTCCTCACAAGAACATTCTTTCTCCTCTTGTCGTCTCTGTAGGAGATGACAGGGGTTAGCTAACCCTGCTGTGGTCATCATTTCACAATATACATGAATCAAGCCATTGTGCTGTATGCCTTAACCTCATGCATTGATGTATGTCAATTATTTCTCAATAAAACTTGGAAAATGGGGAAAATGGAAGCTCTGAGGTAAAGAGGAAAAAATGTTCGGGGCACGTTTAGTGCTGATCGCAATATAATCCCCTGCCACAGAACCTTCCAAATTGGTCCAGCTATTCAAACTGCTTTATGAAGAAAAACATCGAAATTTAAAATAACTGGAAAATGACCCTAAGAGTAGGGCGTGGCATGCAGGCAGGCCTTGAGCTTGGCGTTAGAGCCTCCCTTACTGAGAGAATGTAGCTCTGGACTCACGATTCCCGTCTTCCCTTGAGCCCTTCTCATCACACCGCATTGCGCTCTATAGGATTTCCCCCAGGACACAGACTGTACACAATTTACTTATTTCCTTCACTGTCTGCCTTCTCCAACAGAATGAGGGCAGGCATCTGTGTCTGTGTTGTTCAGTGATGCAGCCCAACTCCTGAGAACAAGATAAGTAACTTAATCACTTCGTACCTCAGTTTCCTCATTGTGCCATGGGAGCGAAAATAGTACCGCCCTGGCAGGTGTGGCCTGGTTGGTTGGAGCTTTGTCCCATACACCAGAAAAGTTGGAGGTTTGATTCCCGGTCAGGGCACATCCCTAGATTGGGGGTTCGATCCTCGGTTGGGGTGAATATGGAAGGCAACCAATCAACGTTTCTTTCTCTCCCTCTTCCTTTCTCTCTAAAATCAATAAACATATTTTAAAAAATTTAAAGAAATAGTGCCTACCTCATAAGGATTTGATTATGTCATGTAATGATATAGAAAGTTCAGGATAGTTCCTGGAACATCCTAAAGAGCTACACAAATGTTGGCTAACATCATCACCACCATCCTCCTTGTTACTATTATGATTAGTTCAGGCAGCAAAAGCAACTTGTGCAGAGACCTGGGGGTGGGAAGCGGAGTGATGTGATGGAGAACCGGATGGTAGTAGTGATGATGCCCATGAGGGCCAGGGGCAGGCAGGGACCATAGCACGACTTGAAATTGAAATCATGTTATACGTTGCATTTTTCAACTGTGTATGATCTATTTCTGCCCACTAAGATGCAAGTTCCATGAAGAACTTGCTTGAGGAACCTGCATTTAGCATTTACAATAGCCACTGGTGACATAATCAGTGCTCAATAAATATTAATGGAAGGAAAGATGGGTGAAGTGTTTTGAACTTTGTCCTGAAAACCGTGGTGAGTCAGTGAAGCAGGTAACCAGACACCAGGCTAGAGGCTGGGAGGTCGGTCAACAGTTCCTTGCAATTAACAGTGACCAGGGCTGAGGTGAGTCATTGCTTGGCAGATGAGAGGAGAGGACTTGATACTGGTATGGGGATGAAGACTAGCAGCCAGCGGTGCTGCCACGTATGGAGATGGAGAAGGATTAGGAGCAGACTGAGGGAGAGATGGCTGAGGCCTCTGTTGGGGGCATACTCCAGATCCGTAGAGAGCCTAGGGCGAGAGAAGGAGGCTTGGGTGTCCCTGGGGTGGAGGGGCCAGTAAACACCCAGCGTCTGGATGGCATGACCCTGGTGAACATCAGTCACGTAGCCACGGTCTGCGCACCATCCACGGCCCTCTCTGCAGCTCGTCGCCCAGCGGGACCGGGTATTCTCTGAGGACGGAAGTCCTTCCCACTGTAGCTCAGTGCTAGGAACGGGGTCAAGAGCAGAACTTCGAGAGCAGCAAAGAAACTTAAAAATCACATTACAGGAGAGCACCGAGGCCCAACATTATTAAACAACCCACCCAAACTCGCTCAGTTAAGTAGCCACAGCTCTATACACAGTGAATTACAAATAGCCGCTGCTCTGGCTGGAGAGCCAGGTCTCCAGAATGCCAGCAAAACGCCCTTGGAGGACAGTGCGTTGAGGATGCCCAGACAGGTGAGGGAGCTTTGACTCTGGGCTCACTTCGCTTCGCTGAGCCTCAGCGTCATCCTCTGCAGGACTGCTCTGGAGTAACTGGGACCATGTCACTTGTAAAGCAATGAGGGTAGTGTTAGGCCCCCAAGTCAATGCTCAATAAATGTTTATTTTCCATTTGCTTCCTTCAAGGCTACAGGGGATTTGCAATAATGTGGTAAGGACAGAGCTGACTGCTGTGACCTGAAAGGCTGAGAGGTGAGCAGCGTGACCTTGGACATCAAATTGGTCACAACCAGTCCCAGAAGGGCCACCACATTTTTCCTAGGAGTATAAAAGTTCCATCTGCTTTTACACCCTCTAACCCATAAAAAAAAAAAAAAAGAAAGAAAAGAAAAGCATCTTCTGCACAGGTTACGCCTGCTGGAGTGGGTGTGTGCATTTACTTAGCTCCCTGGTCACTCCTTCCTTGGCTCCGCCCCCCTGGCGAGTGACAGTTCCTGGAAGGAAGCTTTTTCTGGCTGGCTACAGTGTTTAAAGATTAGATGCTGACAAAAAGCACCAGAGGAGGCGTCTGAGTTTAGAAGGTAAGTGGGGCAGGAGGAGGAGAGCTGGAAACAGTTGAGAAGTTCTTTTCTTTGAAGGATTCTTTGAGCTTTGGGGACAGGAGGGGAAAGAGGGTGTGGGACTCCAGGAGAGGAAGGACAGGCAGAGCCGCCCCAGGACCCTTGGGTCCCGAGCCTTCCCGAGGGCACCAAGGTTCTGCCACAACCCACACGTTTTTTATTCGAGTTGGCTCTGTTTACCAACACCTCTGGTCAGATGGGGAAAATGAAACTGAAAGCAGTGTAGTTCCTCACGGTTCTTTCGCTGGAATGTCTTTATTCTCTACTCGGATATTTTTCACTCAGGGTTTCCTTCCTTTTCTGCTCCTTTACTTAGACTGGCCAATCTCGGTTATAACAGAAACATTTGGTTCAAAGCATCCATTGCTGAGTGATTGTGCCTATGGAGCACCATTGAATTAGAGTGCAGAGGTGGGGACTCGGGGACAGAGGGCAAGACAGCAGAAAAGTGGTTGCTCTGTGAATTTTGTGGCAGGCGCAGGGATGCTTACATTGGACCTGAATTGCTCGGGTCTGCTCCAGGGCAGTTGGACTAAGCTGATGCTCCCGGGCTCCCTGTGTGTGCAGTGTGTTTGCGCGCCTGCGTGGGGAGAACAGGACTCGTGAACAGTTTTTAATAAAGGCACATAACTAGCCCTACCATTTACCGAAAGCCTAACCGTATTTTATGCTGTATTTTAATGCACTTTGTACAGTTGACCATGCTGACTGTTGTCCGAATTTGAGGGAACAGAGAATGGAGACTTAGTAAGCTACAGTTACACGCTCAGGGCGTGTAACTGTAATTAGGACGTCATAGTGTACAGTTACATGGTCAGGCGCTCAAACTTAGGTCTTGCTGAGGTTGAGCCCCCACTCTTTACTCTAAACTAGTGTGGACAGGAGCTCACGGTGTGCAAAGCAGGCGTGCACAAGCCGGGGAGCGCTCTGAGAGCGGCCAGCCTTCTTGTGGCGTGAGAAATGCAAGTGGACAAAGCTACATTATTTTTTAATTAAATGAGTGTTCTTTTTCTTTTTTTCTTTTTTTAAATTTTAATTGTTGCAGTACAATTTCCTATCTTTTACTGCCATCCGAGCCCACTCACCCAGCCCTCCCCTCCTCCTTCCCATTTCCACCCACCCCTAGTTTTTTACCCATGTGTCCTTTATACTTGTTCCTGTAAACCCTTCCCCCTTTCCCCTGAAATTCCCTCTCCTCTCCCCTCTGAACTCTGTCAGTCTTTTCTCTATTTCACTGTCCTTGGTTATATTTTGCTTGTTTCTTTGTCTTTTTTTTTTTTAAATGAGGCTCTCTACTCCTAGTCAGAGTATGTTTAAATAGCATGAAAATAAATTTATTAATACAGGTTGAGAATCCTAAAAACAAGCATATCCTTTGACTAGTCATTCAATTCTTTGAAGTCTGTCATAAGAAGTCTATGATAAGATCTAGCATAAGAAAACAAACTACAATGAGATAAATTTGCTGCAGCAACATTATTTAGGATTGTTTAAAAATTCTCATTTAAAGAATATTTAAAAATTATTTTTAAAAACTGCTCAATAATAGGGAAATAAAACAATGAATGATGGCATATTACACAGCCATTAAAAACATTTGAAAAGACTTTATAATAACATAGGGAATTGTGTATGGTCTGGCATTAAATGAAAACAAAGGACACAAAGTTACTTACATAGCATGACTCCAACTGTTTTTTTTAAATCTATAGATATATTCTCAAATATTAACAATATTTCTGGGCAGTGGGATTACAGAGTAATTAATTTTCACAATTTTAATTCATACATATTCATGATATTATATAATGCAACGTTCTATAATAAATGAGTAGATGTATTTTGAGAAAGTTGCTCATTTCTTTACTTCAAACATTTCCGACTATTGTAAAATTACAAAGTACCTCTTATGTCTCCAGGTGTAGTGTCAGAAGACTCCGAGAATGTTGTCCTTCCTCATACTGCTGATCTGGAGCCAGATAATCCCTACTGAGGAGTTTTAGAGCTCCATGTTTCTTTGATCAAGTTCCAAGAAGATAAGTTTCCATTTTTTTTTCAAAGCAAGGCAAAAAGTTATAACCGGTGGCACTTGCTGTCATGGAGAACAACAGCCATCGAGACCCCAAGGACAAGCCCACAGCCTCCAGCACTGGGAAGGCTTCAGGGGACAAGGATCGTTTGCTGATAAAAGCTGTTAGGGAAGGAGACAAAGAGCGGGTCCAGCAATTGCTGGAAGACGGGGCTGATGTCAATTTCCACGGGGAGGAAGGGGGCTGGTCCCCTTTGCACAATGCAGTAAAGATGAGAAGGGAGGACATTGTGCATCTTCTGCTTCGTCACGGTGCGGACCCTCGTCTGAGGAAGAGGAACGGGGCCACTCCCTTCATCGTTGCTGGGATTGTGGGACACATGGGGCTGCTGGAACTTCTCCTTTCTAAAGGCGCCCAGGTCAACGAGCGTGATCACCACGGCTTCACGGCGTTCATGGAAGCAGCTTGTTATGGCGAGGTCGAAGCCTTGCGATTCCTGTATGAGAACGGAGCAGAGGTAAATTTGGGTCGAGAGACAATGGAGGACCAGAAGAAGCTTAAAAAAGGAGGGGCTACAGCTCTCATGGATGCTGCTAAACAGGGGCATGTAGAGGTCTTGAGGGTCCTCCTCGACGAGATGGGGGCAGATGTGAACGCCCGAGACAATATGGGCAGAAGTGCTCTGATCCACGCTCTCGAGAACCTTAAGAAGAGTGACGTAGTGATGGACATTTCTCGCATTCTCTTGGACCATGGGGCTAACGTCAACGTGAGGGGAGAAAAGGGGAAGACGCCCCTGATTCTGGCAGTGGAAAAGGATCACTTGGATGTGGTGAAGATGCTTCTGGAACAGAAACACATAGAGATCGATGAGACAGACAGAGAGGGCAAAACAGCACTGCTGTGGGCTGTCGAACTCAAGCTGACGAAAATTGCCAAGTTGCTGTGTGACAAAGGAGCCAGCACGGATTGCGGGAACCTCATTTACTTAGCGAGGCGCTGTTATGACACCGCCCTTGAAAAGCTTCTCCTCGACCACGGAGCCAGAGAAGATTACCACCCCCCTGCTGAGGACTGGGAACCTCAGAGCTCACGCTGGGGGCGGGCCCTGAAACATCTCCACAACATATACCGCCCTATGATTGGCAAACTCAAGATCTTCATTGACGAAGAATACAAAATTGCTGGCACTTCGGAAGGGGGCATCTACTTGGGGTTGTATGAAAAGCAAGAGGTAGCTGTGAAACGATTCCATGAAGACAGCAGTCGTGGCCAAAATGAAGTCTCCTGTCTGCAGAGCATCCGCTCGAACAGCCACTTGGTGACATTCTATGGCAGTGAGCACCACGGGGGCCTTCTGTATGTGTGCATCTTGCTCTGTGAGCAGACCCTGGAGATGCACTTGGCCAAGCACAGAAAGGAGGCTGTGGAAAATCAGGAAGACGAGTTTTCCCGAAACATCCTCTTATCTATATTTAAGGCTGTTGCTGAGCTACACATGTCGTGTGGGTACGTGCACCAGGATCTGCAGCCACGAAACATCTTAATAGGTGAGTCCCCCATCGTCTCATCGGAATTATGAGATCTTTATTGACAAGAGGGAAGTATTCCCATTGTATATAGGGAAGGACTAGAGTAAATGTAAATTATCCAGTTTGAGGGTAAATGCAACAAAGTCTTAATTACAGTGCAGTCTCTCCTGCTTCCAGTTATAACCCTTCCTTCTCATGGAGGTCGCAGGTGCTAACGCAATACCAGCTCACCACATATTCCTTTGGCAAAGGAATTCTTTGTGTTTGTAAACACAAAGGTATGTCTTGGGTGGAACCAGCTCCAGAGATTTGGATTCCTAGAGGAGTTTTCAAGTCAGAGAATCCTGAAGGTGTGTTCCCTCAGACAAGGTGGCAGTTACTGTGAAACTTAATGGCAAAACTGAAGTCAAAATTGGGGATGTCAAGGCAAGACGCAACACAGGAAGCAGACTCCAAGGGCAGAGCAGGTAGCACCTACTGGTTCAAACCAAAAACAAACTACCGTATTTTGCCGTGTATAAGGTGCACCCACATTTTTGGCCCAAACTTTCAGGGGAAAAAAAAAACCCTTCCACTTTAATTTCTTAATTCAATGTTTATTTATTTATATTTAGATACTTGATTTTTGTATTATAAATGAACTTTAGCATTTATTTTTGAACATGTTATGGTACAAGAAGTTTTATGTAACGAATAATTACAAAACACAAGAACAGATACAAGGTGCAAGAAATTTGAGGTGCCAGTAACGAATTCACAATATTTACGCATCACAGAGGACCAAGAATGCTTCAATAACAGAAGTATTATCTTCTTCATTTTCTACATTACTAGTGTCTTCTGAGGAGTCACTTTACTCATCCCGGTAAATTTCATCGTCCCCAGCTCCATCCATAGCATTGCTGATGCCGCATTTTTTAAAATGACTTCCTCCTTGACACCATTGCACTATCTTGGGATCCAATCCACGCCTGGGTGATGGACGCTTTTTCGACCCTGCCTGTAGGTGTTAAGTCATTACCTGCTGACTACATCCACTATGGCCTTTTAAGGGCTTTTTTACTGACATATCAAGAGGTTGCAGTTGGCTGGTTAGCCCATCCAGTATCACAGCAAGTTGAGTTTCAAGTCCACTGCCATTGCTTTTGCACTTTGTGTAACATGGGCTTTGAAGTGATCAAAAACGAGCAAAGCTGTTGTTTTTCAAGCACTCCTCCAGACCTTTGTGCCAGACTTTGTTAAACCAGATTTTCGTGCCTTCTTTATTAATCTATCCTTTTTCATGCACGTGGACAATAACTCCACTTGGAGTCTTTTCTTTCGGAAACATTTTTCCCTTAGAGATGGTCATGGGTGGTAGCTTTGACCCATCTGCACAACAGGCTAGAACAAACAGTGCAACGTCTTTTCTCACGACCACTGGTTCTAACAGCCACAGTCTTTGCTCCTCTGGCGCCCACAGCTCTGTTGGATGGCACGCCAAATGGGAGTGGGACCCCATCCATGCTGGTGATTCGGGACAGCTCAAAGTTGTCTTTTGAAGATTGATAACATGAGAATGAAATTCCGAAACTTGACTCTCATAGGCTGCCAGGAGTTTGGGGACAGGTTCGCTCGCAGCCTCATGCTGCTCCGGAATCCAGGTCTTGACCTCTTGCTCCATCTCCAGCCACTGTGGTTTCCCTCACATTGTCTTCTTCTGACCTGGCATCTGGAGGAGCTTTTCCTCCTGTTGCCTCCACCATCTGATTGCATTCTCTGTGGGAGAAGGTCCACAGTGTCTCTTGGCAGCTCTGTCGCCATGCTTTTTAGCATATTGAATAACTTTTAGCTTATAGCTTGCAGTGTATGAAAACCATTTTGACATTTTCCAGAATCCCAACCGTTTTGGGATTTTCCAGTAATTTCTCCCACCTAAAGTGTCTGAGGAGAAATGTCCTGCTGTTTACCCTATGGTAATAAGGTAAGCCTCACCTACCTTATCAAGTGGATGATAATCGGCATCATCGATCTTTCATTGAGTCGTTGGCCGAAACTTCTTTCGTTGCAAGCTCATTGTAAGTTCAACAAAACTGATTATCGTATTCCAGGGTATTATTTTGCATACAGATATCATGCATTATATCTGCATACAGATATTATTGCTTTCTAGAGTTACAATTTTAACGCGTAACCATAAATAAAAGAATTAAAAACATTTATATTGATACAGAATTAGTACTACCCAAGCGTAATGTGTGGCCCTATTTTTTCCCTTAAAAATTTGGACAAAAAAGTGCACATTATATGTGGCAAAATACGGTAAATGAAAGCAACATTAAAGGAAACAAGCTGAGCTGAATGTAAAGTCCCAGGAAGGCAGTGTGGTGCCCTAGAGAGTGCCTTGGCTTTAGGCATTTTTAGGGAGGTTTGTAGCCTAGTCCTGCTACTTCGTAGCTTAACCTCAGCCAAGTCACTTACTGTTGTGAGCTTTGGTTTCCTCATTTTTGAGCCTGGTAATATCTCCTTCACATGGTTGTTATGAGGTCTAAGTGCAGAGTGTTAAGTAGGCAAGGCACCTGCATATTGTAGATGCAATCAAAGATCAGATACTTATCTAGAGGGCTAAGCAGACACCTAACCAACAGATATGCATTGAGATTTAAAGTCAGTGTAAGGGAACAGGGCAAAGAATGGGTTCAGATATGGAGAAGCAAGAATAGTATTTAAGGTTCTAAGAGAGAATTAGGTATACATAGGAATACAACTCAGGCTTGGCTTTTAGTTTTAAACTCCTTCCTGGTATTAAGAAGCGTTGCCTGGGAGACTGACAAGGGCCAGAAACTTGTGCAGTTCTAACTAGTGAGTCAGACTCGGCCACAGGTGAGGTCCTTCCTCGTTCTAACCACTGATCTCGGTATGAAAGGGTCATAGATCATGTCCTTAAAGAAAAATAACTTGTGGCTGCTTATTCTTTGGAATTTGGAAACCACCTCTTCTTCCATTCTTATTTTGAACTGTTACAGAAAAGACGACTCAAACAGCTTCGGGGTTTGCAAAGGGGAGTTTTATTCACACATGTGGACCCAGAGGAGATAGCCTCCAAATTCTGGGCTCCGAACTCAGGCCAGGGCCCGCTTATATTCTTGTTACAAAGGCAGAAGGAGGAGGGGGAAGGAGTGCAGGAGCTGAAAGCGGGCATACAGAAGCAGAAAGTGGGGGTTAGCATGCGACCTTGAGATAGCTGCTTATCTGGGAATGGCTGCTGTCTGAGAATGGCTGCTGTTCAGCTATGTCCTGTCACAGAACAATAAAGAACTGCTTGCATTTCTGACTCAAGGTGAACCTCACCTATACCACTGACTGTTCCCTGTATGTAATCCCGAAGAAGATTTTTTTTTAAAAAAGATGTTTAAATGAATTCATAGCTGAGATCAAAATAAAAAAAAGAATTTTTTCAGAACAAAATTGTTGACGAATTGTAGAGAGATCCAACATGGACAGGGTGGGACCGAAGATCACAGGAGCCCAGGTCAAATGCAGGAAGCCTCCGCTAAACACCACTCCTCAGAGTGGGAACAGTGCAGCACAGCGCCACTCGAGAGTATGGAGGCCAGGAGCAAGAGAGGACAAAGGACCAGCTAAAAGTCAGATTGATGCATCAGTGGAAACTGGGAAGATCAAACCCCGTGCACTCCCTCTTCCCCTGGGACCAAACCTCTGTGACAGGCATGTCTGTCTGCAGACAGGGGTACTACTGGAGGCACTGGGTGGTGGATGATCTCAAGAGACACAGAGAGCAATTAGACCCACAAGATTTCTGCCAAGGATCCCTAAGTGGCATGTCCTAAGTTTCACTGAGTCACATGCAGAGCAGAAGCTCTGACAACTGCCTCGGTCCCTCCCCTCTGTTGGGTGGAATTAACAGAAGCAGCTTGCAGGGCACCAGGGATTCTCAACTGCATCCCTTAAGTGATTTTTGACTGTAGGGCTTACAGTAAAAATCACTTAATATATTTGAGTGCCAATAGCATGAAAGAGATGCATGAAACAAAAATTTACACCCAAAGAGACATAGCTCACCAAGTATGTTAGGTTCCTATGGCTGCTGAAACAAATGACCACAAACTGGGTGGCTTAAAACAATTGAAACGGATTCTCCCACAGCTCTGGAGACCAGAAGTTTGAAAGCAGTTCTACTGGCCCCAAGTCAGGTGTCAGCAAAGCCGAATTCCCTCTGGCAGCTATAGGGAGACTCTGCTCCTCTCCTCTCCCAGCTCCTTGTGGTTGCTTGCTTTCTTTGGCTTGTGGACGCATCACTCTAATCTCTGCCTCTGTAGTCATAGTATCTTCTCTTCTGCTGTCAAATCCCCTCCCCCCGCCTCCCTTGAATAAAGACACATGCAACTATATTCAGGATTCATCCTGATAACCCAGAATAACCTCTCCCATACCAAAAGTCTTAACCTAATCACATCTGCAAAGTTCCCCCCCTTTTTTTTTTGCTATATAAAGTAACATTCATGGATCCCAGGATTAGGTCATGGATATTGACCTAATCTTATCACTCTGACTGGGAATCAAACTGGTGACCCTTTGCTTCACAGTCTGGCATTCAGTCCACTGAGCTATACCAGCCAGGGCCCATACATGCTGATTTCTAAGTTCAGAATAAAAGAGCTTAGAGAAGCACACAGTTGGTCTGGCTGTCATCCTTCTCAGACTCCATTAAGCAAGAAGCAGGAGCTACCTCTTTGAGGACAAATCACTGCCTTGCCCTCCTGTCATCTTGTTCCCAACCACCCTCATCCACACCTTCTTTCTGAGGACTTAGCGGCTTCCTCCAAGGAAAAAGGGTTCTGAAGAGGGCAAGGAGGCAGTGACTCATTACAAGCACAGAGTGGACACATGATAACTGATGATGATGTCATAGTGTGCTGTGGCCAGTGAGCTCAGTTTGGTGGAGCGTTATGATAAGGCAATCTTGGGTGTGGAGCCTCGTTGGCTCATGTTCTTTGGCCTTAGGGTGTCACCTTAATTCTGCTGATGGCTCCTTTATGAACCTGTGCTCTTTTCTCCTACCCTCTGGCTTGGAAAAAAAAATATGTAAGACCTGCTACTGGGAGATACTAGATAGGTCAAATGGCACAATGTACGTAAGTGTTCTGAGGAGTAAATAGCAATGCAGATATAAGCCTGATTATTGTCTTCTTTAGAGATGATGGATTGCATATCATGTTACATTTTTATTTAAATGAATTACAACATGAAGAATGAGGGTTTTCAATGCACCTTGACAAACTATCCCTTAGATTCCAAGAATGCTGTTCGCCTGGCAGATTTTGATAAAAGCAGCAAGTGGGCTGGAGAGCCAGAGAAAATCAAGAGCGATCTAGAGGTAATTTCTGTGGTCTTTTCTATCTTTCTGCTTCCTTATTCATTCAATACATCACTTGCCATGGCTAATTAGAGGGTGTTCCTATTTGAACCAGGAAGGAAAGAACTTTGAAGTCACTCCCCTGGTGCTTACTACCGTCACTCCGTTGCAGGCAAGGGCATTTCCCTGGGTTGGTGTGGATTGTCTCTTTGGATCTCTTTTCTTTCTCCACTAGTTACACAAATAAATAAATTGAGCATTCCACACCCTTTCTCAAATGACCTCTAGGAGGTACCCACAAAACATCTCCAGAATTTCCGCAGGAGGCATTTTCTGCCTAAGGACAAAGTAAATAAGATTTCTTTCCCATTCCATTCCAACTCCGAAGAGGGCCAGATGCTAAGGTCCTCTGAAACACCCAGGAGGGATCCCCAGCTTGAAAGAGTCTGAGCTTGACCAAAAAGCTGGAGACTCTGAAATAACTGTTTGCTCTGAGAAGAGACAGGTCCCAGGCTTTGCAGACTAAAGCTCCCCATTGATTCTTACCCAGTCAGGGCAGATTTCCTCTGGAGAATTCTCCACATGGTGTTGAACTTTCAACCCAGTGGACAAGAATAGCCATCCCTGGGTCTGGCTTTGGTGGTTCGGTGACTCCAGATTTCTTGCCTGATTCAGGCATTCCTACGCTGGCCTCCTTCTCGGGCTTTCCTCCCTGCCATGGCCTAACCCTTGGGGCCATCACTGTGTCCTATTTGTCCTGGACTGGCTCCTTTACCTGCTGCCTCACGTAGCCCCAACCCAAAGTCCCAGTTCCCAGCTCCTGACATTCCCCTTATTTAAGACCTTCTCTCCTTCCCCTGGTTATCTAACTTCCATCCATACTTTGAGGTCCAGCTCAAATCCCTCTCCCTTGAGGCAGTCTGCCCTGACAACACTGGCCCAGGATTATCTTTTGCTCCTTATAAGCTGGAGCTGTGAGGACTACATGACACCTTGACGAGTTCTCTTTGCACAAACCTGTGTCTTCCCTCCCTAATCAGCCCTTGGGCTCCTTAAGATCCCTCCCGTTTTCCATTTGTCCCTATTCTGTACCACACACTCCAAGGTTACCCAACGGAGTGGTCATTCCTAAGCACCTTTGGCTTGATTGGTGGCTTTTGTGCAGGCCCTTGGGCGGCTGGTCCTATATGTATTAAGGAAGGGAGATGTCCCTTTTGAGACCCTGAAGACTCAAAGTTATGAGAAGGTGATTCAACATGCTCCAAACGAAGAAACTCAGAACCTCATTCAGCACCTGTTCTTCCCTGGGGATAATGTGAAGAACCCTCTGAGAGACCTGTTGGATCATCCTTTCTTTTGGAGCTGGGAGAGGTAGGTAAAACTTAAGGGTATGTCACAGGGCCCTAGAATGGTGACAGTGAGTTTACTGGTGAGGCTCCCCTAGAGGAACAGAACCAACAGGAAATACATATATAATACTGAAGAGAGCCATCCACTGCACTGGGCCCATTGATTCAAATGCCAATCTCACCTGGAAACACCCTCACAGACACAGCCAGAATAATTGTAAATCTGGGCACCCTGTGATCGGTCAAGTTAACATGAAAATTACTCATCACAGTGAGGTGGTGTAGGCAGGAGTAAGGGTGAGAATCTTCAGACTCAGCTTTCCCCTTAGCTGGGCGTTTCCTGGCTATGTGTCCTTGGAGTGGTGACTTAACCTCTCTGGGTCCTGGTGCTGTCTTTTGAAGGGGGGGGGGGTGGAGAAAGAGAGAGAGAGAAAGAGAGAGAGAAAAAGAGAGAGAGAGAGGAGGGAGAAGGGAGAAGGGAGAGAGAGAGGTGTCCATCTCTTCTCATCATGCAGAAATTTTATTTATTTTTTAAAAAATAAGTTTCTGTTCTATGAAATCATTTTTGAAAGATTTTATTTATTTTTTAGAGAAAGGGGAAAGGAGGGAGAAAGAGAAGGAGAGAAACATCAATGCCTAGTTGCCTCTCATGCATACCCCACTGGGGACCTGGCCCACAATCCAGGCATGTGCCTTGACCTGGAATAGAACCAGTCTGCTGAGCCACATCAGATGGGGCAGAAATTGTAAAGACATAGTTTTGTTGTAGGACAGACCTGGGGTGGGAGAGTGAACAATGTACTATTACCAAAAGGACCCTCCCTTTTTCCCCACACCGTACTAGGTTCACTTTGCCCGTTGCCAGGGGAAAGACATCTCTCAATGCCAGAGATTGGTGAAAAGGAAAGGAATTATTTATTTAAAAGTTATACAGACTTAGAGTACTGACTCAACGTCTTCATTAAAATACTAAAGTCCTTTAGAACACCCACAGACACACACAGTCCTTCCTTCTCCCTCTGCCCAGTCTGGGGTACCTTATCTCAGGAAAAGAAGTAGAAGTCCATGATTCAGGCTCCCGGAACCATCAGGTGTGTCGCCCCCAAGATCGCCAGTTAATCCAAAGCCATGTGGCACCTTCTCATGGCCCACCAGCAAGAGTCCTTTTACCCCTTTTCTTCCAGGCAAAGTATCCCCTGCTTCCTAAGCCACGTGGCAAAAGGGAGCAACCCAAAGCCACGTGACCCCAACTCTTGCCCAAGCTGCAGGGTCACCCCTGGCATGGCTGCCATGCCTGGGTTTAAATCCAGCACCAGTCTTCCTCTGCAGCCCCATTTCCGACTCCTCCTATAAACAGTTACACCTGCCAGTATTCCCGTATTCTTCCAGCTTTACTGGGCTGCCATAGTATGTCTGGGCAGGTGTGGCCCCACAGTGTGGAGCCAATCATCTCCAAGCTCTTCTGCTCTCTTGCAGGCACTGTAACCAGGGGAAGTTGCCTCCCAGTTACATCTTGGGTGGAAGTCGCTTTCATTCCCCAGACTCAAAGCATGGCCACAGCTATTTAACACATCTATGAAATCAGTTAAATGTTATAGATATGTTAAATGACCATGCCAGAGGTTAGCTACAAAGCTGTTGCTATTCAAAACAGCTCTCAATGGCCCTGCTCCATGTGTCCTATCCCCCAGCTCAGACTTGTGGGGATTAGGACATCCTATACATGTATTTTTATAGTATTTCTTGGACACCCTGAGTTCTGGACCCCATTATAAATCCCTATTTGGGGTCCCCCCTTGGCTGTACAGTTTTACTACTTTTATGAAAAACCAAAATCTAACAGTGTCCTCTTTCTGGAAACAGTGGAAAGGATGGAATGACCATGATAATTCTGTCATCCTCAGCCGCTATAGGACCCTTAGGGATGTGGGGAATGAAAATGACATCAAAATCAGGGATGTGAACAGCAATATCCTCCAACGCCTGAATCTTGGACCACGAGATGGTTGCAGAAGTTTTCACCCGTGGACCTCTAAGGTATGGACAATTCCCAAGGCCTGTGAGTTATTTCAGAAGTAAGAAGCTGTGTCATGTTTTATGATAGCTTTTCTAGCCTTTGTTTTATACCATTGGACTGGCCCAACAGATGAAAGAGGGAATTTCCCTTTTCTTCCTCCCCACCCAAGTCCCCTCTTCCCTTTGGGTCTCTGCCCTCCTTTTTAGAGGTCAAGCCTTCCTGATAGACCCCCATCTAGACTCCTCTTTAGGGTAGTCTAGTCTCAGCCCCTTTTTGCTTCTGGTGGTTCTTTCCCTCAAGGCTTGTTCTGTGATCCTATTACCATGGTAACAAGAACAGCTGATTAAATGGAGCTTAGCCCAGAGGAGGTGCTTCACAGAGGCCTTTCAGTCCAGGGTCTCTGCTGCCTGTGAACAACCCAGCTCTGACGACCCACATAGCACCTCCATTCTGCCCGACAGAACAGAGTACGAAGAGGAGATGATCTTTCAAATTCCTCCTTTTCCAAAAAAAGGTCCACCTAACTTGAACTAAATATTGTGGAACATCAAAATTAATCACCATCTTGATCTAGTCAAGAAGCTTCATTAGTATTAATTAGCACACATCTGTCAAGTACCAGGTATGTGCTAGGCCCATGGGAGGTCACAGGTACACATAGAGTATGACCTGGTCCACGTGGGGCCAGGAGCCACATAGAAACAATGGTGCGTGATACCTGCTGGGTGCCCAGAGGCAGGGGCACAACACTACGGGAGCATCCATAATCCTGAAGTCATCGAGACCAACCGCTCCCCTACCTTAGGCGACCTCGGACTGTGTTTCTTACATACTTTGTCGTTGGGTCTCATTTTGCTTCCCTTTCCTCATTTGACTCTAGGCTCCATACCACACTCATAATTGCTGGCTTGATGTTCATCTTCCTGCTCTCCCATAAATCCCATGAGGCAGAGACCGCCCATTATCCTGTCCGTTTTTCTCTTCCTGACACGGACTAGGTGTGCCATGACTCTTTTTCACGTGAATGTCTATAAAACTTGAGCTGGAACTTAAACTTGTAGAAACAGAGAAATCTGAAGCCAGAGCAGGTGACAGTAGTGTAAGCTCCAGGGCAGCTTTGGTTCTGAGGATTTTATGGGAGTCGCCACAGTTAATCCTTAAAACAACCTCAGAGGCCAATATCTCTGTTTGGCAGGTGGGCAAAGACAATTTTTCCAAAGGCAAAGAGCCAGTAAGGGGTTCAGCAGGACTTGAAGCTGGTGCCAGTGGGTCCACCAAGTCATTGTTGCCGAGGGAATTGAGGTTCAGAGATGCAACCCAAAATACATGGGACTGCAAAGCCAGAGGTGAGCAGAGTTGGGAAGAGAAACTTACTCTCTTATTCCCCAATTCATGGGTTATTCCCTCTAAACTGCATTGACTTATATTCAGTTTTGATGAACTTCGAGACTTATATTTTTAAATTCTCATTTTAGATTTTTTTTCTGTTGACTTTAGTGACTTGCCCATTTTCCTGGTGGTACAATCAATTTGGGGCAGCTCAGGTCCCCAGCCAAGTTCTCCAGCATATTTCCTGCCTCCCTTCACTGGGCTGCCCCGCCCCCCACATGCACATTGCTCAGTATTTCCCACGTGTGCTCTGCACGTAGAACATGTGGGCAGTCTCAGCATGTCTCCTCTAGTCTTGGTCCAGTCACCAGTCACTCTTCCTAAGGGACCTATGGCTTCCTGGTTGCAGCATCTTGTTCCCTTACTACAAACTCTTTATAAATGCAAAGCCACCTACAAAGCTGCCGGCACAAAGAGGAAGGCATTTACATGAGAGCAGTTGCCCTGGGACACCTGGAGGCAAGGAGAAACCTGTAACCCCTTTGGAAATAGAATTTTAAAGAAAAGAAAGTGGAAACCAACCACAGTCACTTGGGCAGTAGCTGCCCATCTGGAGTCAGCCTGGATGAAGTGGATCAAGTATGAACCTGGAAGGGGGGCCACAAGGATAAAAAGACGGGGTAGTATAATGAGCACATTTCCTAGAGTAGTGGCCAAAGATTTTCTAGACCATGTTTTAATATATTTAATTTTTTCTTCCTTTTTAATTTTTAAATATATTTTATTGATTCTGCTATTACAGTTGTACCATTACCCCCCGCTTCATCCCCCTCCACCCTGCACACCCTTTCCCAACCATATTCCTCTACTTTAGTTCATGTCTATGTGTCATAAGTTCTTTAGCTTCTACATTTCCCATACTATTCTTGCCCTCCCCCTGTCTATTTTCTACCTACCATCTATGCTACTTATTCTCTGTACCTTTTCCCCCTCTCTCCTCTTCCCACTCCCCTGCTGCTAACCCTCCATGTGATCTCCATTTCTGTGGTTCTGTTCCTGTTCTAGTTGTTTGCTTTTGTTTTTGTTTTAGGTGTGCTTGTTAATAATTGTGAGTTTTCTGTCATTTTACTATACATGTTTTTTATCTTCTTTTTATTAGATAAGTCCCTTTAACATTTCATATTATAAGGGCTTGGTGATGATGAACTCCTTCAACTTGACCTTATCTGAGAAGCACTTTACCTGCCCTTCCATTCTAAATGAAAATTGTGCTGGATAGAGCAATCTTGGATGTAGGTCCTTGCCTTTCATGACTTGGAATACTTCTTTCCAGCCCTTTCTTGCCTGTAAGATCTCTTTGGAGAAATCAACTGACAGTCTGATGGGAACTTCTTTGTAGGTTACTGTTTTCTTATCTCTTGCTGCTTCTAGGGTTCTCTCCTTCATTTTTACCTTGGCTAATGTAATTATGATGTGCCTTGGTGTGTTTCTTCTTGCGTCCAACTTCTTTGGGACTCTCTGAGCTTTCTGGACTTCCTGGAAGTCTATTTCCTTTGCCAGAATGGGGAACTTCTCCTTTATTACTTGTTCAAATAACTTTTCTACTTGTTGCTCTTCCTCTTCTCCTTCTGGTCTCCCTATGATTCAGATGTTGGAATGTTTAAAGATGTCCTGGAGGCTCCTAAGCCTCTCCTCATTTTTTTGAATTCTTATTTCTTCATTCTTTTCTGATTGTATGTTTTTTTTCTTCCTTCTGGTCCACTCCATTGATGTGAGACCCAGCTTTCATTCCATCACTATTGGTTCCCTGTGCATTTTCCTTCATTTCACTTATTGCAGCCTTCATTTGTTCATCTAATTTGTGACCAAAATCAATCAATTCTGTGAGCATCCTGATCACCAGTGCTTTGAACTGTGCACCTGATAAGTTGGCTATCTCTCAGTCGCTTAAAAGTACTGGTTGTGGGGCTTTCATTTGTTCTTCTGTTTGAGCCATCTTTTTTTTTTTTCCTTTGGTTTGGTCGTGCCTGTTGTGTATGAGTGGCGGAGCCTTAGGTGTGCACCAGGGTGGGGCACTCCAGTCACTGGGTTGTGACACTGTATGTGGGGGAGGGGTCTGAGAGGGAACTATGGCACTTGCTCCACTCTCCATCGGACCTCAGTCCCTTCTGCTGCTTCCCCCGAGCAAACTGGGCCCCTCTGGTGCCAATTACCATGTGGGTGGGCTTGTGCACCCTGTGGGACTTTCTAACGACCTCTCCTGTGAGGCTGGGATGCTCTCCCTCACAGGTGTTTTCAATCAGTGCCCCAAGGCTCTATTTCCCAGCGCTGGGATCCTGCGTTGTGTGCAGGCCTTGATTCCCAATCGCCGCCTCGCTGGGTCTGCCGGTTGCCACCCCTTGGCTGGGGTCCACCCACTGCGGTCTTGCGCATCCTGGACGCCTTACGCACCCAGTCCCAAAGCTCTTTGCTCTCCTCGCCTCTACCCACACCCAGCCGCCTGACTCCACCTCTCCTACCAGTCTGGATGGACGGGTCTATTTTAACTTCTTGGTTGTCTGACTTCCATACAGTTCAATTTTCTGTCAGTTCTGGTTGTTATTCTGTTTCTAAATTATTGTTGTCCCTATCTTGGTTGTGCGAGGAGGCACAGTGTGTCTACCTATGCCTCCATCTTGGCCAGAAGTCCTATTTAATTTCTTATGAAAACAATTTGCTTGGAAAACAGAGAGACAAATTTAAAGTTACTGATAGTGCTGCATCCAAACACCTCTGTGGTTAGCATTGCTTGTTAAATTAGCAATGTTAACACATGGTCAAATTTGCATTTTGCCTTTTTGTTTTCCACCAGGATTTATTTTGCATTGCTACCACATGTTTTTGTGTATTGTTTTCTTGTTTAGATTGATAAAGATGTTATGGACAAAATGAATATGTTTTATAAAAAAAGTGGCAACTTTTATCAGGACACTGTGGGGGATCTGCTAAAGTTCATCCGGAATTTGGGGGAACACATTAATGAAAAAAAGAATGAAGAGTAAGTATTGTTTCCCTTCTTCTAAGTCATATATGTAATGAGGAAGATTTAAAAATCCAGTTCTAAATTTGTATCTGCTATTTGGTGGGAAGAACAAAACTAATTTTGATGAAGGGAAAGTAGCTCCTCTCCTCTGCCTGGAAAAGGGCCCTTATCAGGGTCTTCAATGAATGGTGGACGCAACCAGCAGCCTCTTGTCTTCCTTTTTAACTTGTGCGGACTCCCCTTAAACAGAAGGCTAGTGACTCCCTTGTGTGAAGAAACACAGGGAGGGGACAGCTGGGTAAAATGAATGTGACATTATAAAAGTCTACAAAGCAGTCCCATGTTACTTAAATCAGCTTTTGTTGCTGAAATGTTAGCGGCAAACTCATTTAAAAAAAAGTTCTAGTTTCTAGGGCTCTTTTTGATTTTTGGAAAGGTAGATAAGGGATTGTGGAATTGTAGTTAAGTCCATTTTATGGATGGATGATGCAACTGAGGTTCACAATGATCATGCTGCCAAAGGTCACACAATCAGTTGAAGTCTTGCTCTGTCAGATCCCCAGGTCCTCATTCATTCTGCCATAGAAATCAAGGGGCACATTGATCTCCAGGCCATGTGCTATGAAGGGGGAAAGAATTTGGGGCATGTATGTCAAAATGTTTACATTTCATTTCAGTATGAAGTTGATAGTTCAAGACCCTTCCCAGTATTTTCAGAAGAAATTTCCCGATCTGATCATCTTCATCTACATGAGACTGCGGAACACAGAGTACGAAAAGCATTTCCCCAAAGCTCACAGTGGGGGCAATGGGGGCCAGCAGGCTAGCCAGCTGTGAGTGCTGACCGAGCCTTCTGAGCTCAGCGGGGTCCTCATGAGCCGTGTGATCCTGGGCATGTCACAGCTCTCTGGGCTCCTTAACTAACCTGGGTGCTTGTGAGGGATGAGTTGGATGGCCAATGTCAGTTCCTGGCAATGTCCCCAGCATTTCCTACATATTTATAATAAAAAAAGTGTGTGCCCAAATTACCCTGGTACTTTTTGGGGGAAAGCCAGAGGCAGGAGCTGGAAGGGCATCCTGCTGAGATTCCTCTTGTCTATTGCACTGAAGGAGTGAGTGCCTAAACCTCTAACACTGTATGTCTCACACCAATTATCTCATGTAATTATCCCAATGATCTTGCAACATGGGTTAATATCCCCATTGAAGAACCGATGAACTTGAGACTCAGTTTAAACTAGTCGCCTCAGACCATATGACTTGTACAGAGCACAAGTGTGAATGGAGATGGGGTTGTTACCTCTTACAAACGCATCTTAGAACTTAATTACTACTCCAGGGATCATCTGGATGAAACCTAAAAGGGATCTGTCAAAAGGGCTCCTGGTGGCTTCTTCACTCATTCGTTCGTTCATTCATTCATTCATTCTTTATTGAGCACAAGTGAAGGCACTCATTTTTTACGAATTTAATTCCTTCTAGAATGACCTGCACTGGTTGTCTATGGATTTAAGGCAGTAGTACTCAACCAGGAGCAATTTTGCCTCTCAGGGGCCATTTGGTAGTGTCTCTGGATGTTTTTGGTTGTCAAAGCTAGAGGGTAGGTGGGTTATTGGCACCTAGTGCACAGAGGTCAGGGATACTGCCAAACATTCTACAATGCACAGGCTAGCCCCTCACATCAAAGAATTGCCCAGCCTAAATTACCAGTGGTACCGAGGTTGAGAAACTGCCTTAAGGGGCTGGGACACTTTTGAACTGGTTCAGGGCCCAGGCCCATGGAGTGTGTGGGCCGTCTCATGTAGGACTTGGGTTTGCTGTTTTGATTTTGGATCTGTAGTGAGCCAGTTCCAGTTCCAGTTCCACCCCCTCAGAAGTCCGCTGAACACCCTCACCTTCCACACCCCAGTCAGAGGGCTCTTTCTGACTCCTTGGTACCTGAAGCCGCATCAGAGCTTGCTTCTCTCCACCTTGTATATTAAGAAATATACTAAGGAGGTATATATGAAGAGAATATAAGAAGATATGATAGAAGTGTCTTGCTAAAAATCTAATCTATATTATGTGATAAATAATACTGTGGAAGTATCAGAAGAAAGAAACAGCCACACTCTCATTATGATGATAAACTTTACAATTTCCATATTCTATCTCAGACTTCGTTTACACTCATAGGAGAGTGTTGCATAATTGACAACCAAGTGTATTATTTCATTCTGATGCTGCTTTTTAAATTTACTATATTAAAAACATAATATCAGTCCTGGCATAGCTCAGTGGATTGAGCACAGGCTGCGAACCAAAGTGTCCCAGGTTCGATTCCTAGTCAGGGTACATGCCTGGGTTGCAGGCCATGGCCCCCAGCAACCGCACATTGATGCTTCTCTCTTTCTCTCTCTTTCTCCCTCCTTTCCCTCCCTAAAAATAAATAAATAAAATCTTAAAAAAACATAATATCATATTGATTTATTGTAATTGTTTTAAATGACTGTATAATGCTCTGTCAAGTGAAGATGTTAAAGATTGTTTAAACATTCCCTTTTGACTTATTTTTAGCTTGCTTCCTCTTAGTAATATGAATAACACTCCAAGGAGCTAATTTAAGCATGTAACTTCTTCCCGTTATAAAAAAATTGTACTTGGTCTTGAAATATGTGAGATTTGTATGTGTTTGTATATTTAATTTCAGTTCATTGTAGGTAAGTTAATTTTAGAGAAGAAAATACACACCACCAAGTAATCCCAACACTTGGAATAACTGCGGTTAAACTTTTGGTTTTTAAAGATGCATGATCATGAAATAATTATCTTAATAGTCATTGGGTGATATATATAATACTATTAGTAGTAAATAAGTAGTAAATAATGGTAAATAGTAACTCATTGGGATATTTATATATATGATATTATCAACAGTAAGTAGAAAACTAGAAAAAAAAGAACAAATTAAATCCACGGTAAGCAGAACATTATAAATAAGAAGACTCAGAGTAGAAATCAATGATTTTAAAAACAGAAAGTCAATGGAGAAAATCAATGAAACCGACAGCTGGTTCTTTGAAAAGACCCCTGATATCAGTAACCCATGGACACTGAAAGGATAGTAAAGGGATACTGTGGACCACTCCATGCCACAAATGTGATCGCTAAGACCAATTCCTTGAAAGACACAATTTTCAAGCATTCACCAAGAGAAAACGGACAATCTACATAGGCCTGTATCTGCTCAAGAAATTCAATTAATAAGGAATAACTTTCCAAAATGGAAATCATCAGGCCCAAATGGTTCGCGGTTAATTCTACCACACATTTAAGGAATGTGGTTTTCTTTCCTTACGATGTCTTTGCCTGGGTTTGGTGCCAGAGTAACGCTGGCCCCACAGGATGAATTAAGAAGCATTTCCTCTGCTTCTGTCCTCTGACAGAGATTGTAGAGAACTGGTATGTCGGGTAGAATTCAACAGGGAAACCACGTGGCCTCAGGAATTCTATTTCAGAAGGTTATTAATTATTGTGAAAACCAGAAAGGAAGGAAGAAAAGAAATATTTGAAGCAATAATGACTGAAAATTTCCTCAAATTAATGCTTGACACCAAACCACAGGTCAGGGCGCTTAGAGACCACCAAGAAAAGTAACTGCCATATCATCTTCAAACTGCAGAATATCAAAGATAAAAGTCCCTGCTGGTGTGGCTCTGTTGGGTGATGCCCCACAAACTGAAAGGACACCGATTCGATTCCCGGTCATGCCAGGGTGGCAGGCTCAGTCCCCAGTTGGGTTGTGTACAGAAAGCAGTCAATCAATGTTTCTCTCTCACGCTGATGTTTCTCTCCTCTACTTCTCCCTCCTTTCCCCTCTCTCTAAAATCAAAAATCAAAATCAAAATATTTTTAAACAGTAAAAGAAAGGATAAAGAAAAAAAACCTTGAAAGAAGCCAGAGGAATAAATGCCTTACCTATAGAGGAGCACAGATCAGAACTACGTTTGACTTCTCTCAGGAACCATGCGAGCAGGAAGCAAGGAGTGACCTGCCCTGTCTGTACCTCCCTTGGCTAGCCTGTAGCCTGTAAAACAAGCCTCACAGTTCCTCCCCTTTTCGGCCACATAGTCAGCGCTCAATAAGGGGTCGCAAACACTTGAAAGCATCTGCTCAGGGAGTGCGCATGATGGCACGGGAGGAAGCTTTTTCACTTCCTATGAACTGTAAACATGTAACTCTTCCAAAGACTATGTAGACATGAGGCATGAACTAGATCTGTGGGTGTCCTGGCCACTCCCCACCCCCCCCAACCCCCATGAATCATGAGTCTTGTTGGAGGAAACGCGATCAGAATTTCCTCCAGAATGAACTGTTCCACTCTCCCACAGCCGGTCTAGCGCTTCCTTCGTGTTCTGGGAAGTTCAGGGAAAAGGTGGAAAGAAGGGCAGCAACAGGTGTCCCTGCCCCCAACTCTGCCTGTGCCCACGCTGTGCACTTGGCCTGTGGCATCTCTTGGGTCTCCAAACACAAGCAACCCTGTGAGGCTGATAGTTTCATCCCCATTTGAGACACAAGGGGGTTTGGACTCAGGGGGGTTAACCAATTCTCTGACGATCAGATCGCACGTTACTAGGGAGTGAGGATGGGATTTAACACCAACCCGCCTCACGGAAAACTCGGCTCTGAAGGAAAGGCAGCAGGGCCTCCTGGCTGGGACTCTGTTGATCAGGGCAGGTTGTTTTGTTTTGTTTTTAATACTCACCTGAGGATGTGTTTATTGATTTTAGCGCGGGTAGGGGAGAGAGAACAAAAATGCCGGTGTGGGAAAGAACACTGATCGGTTGCCTCCCACATTCACCCTGACTGGAGGTCAAGCACGCAGCCTAGGTCTGTGCCCCGACTGGGAATCGAACCCTCAACCTTTTGGTGCAGGGCATAATGCTCCAACTAACTGAGCCACCAGGCCAGGTCTGGCCCTTGGTCTTGATCCAGAATAGGAAGTAATATTTCTGATAATCTCTTAAGTTGGAAATGACTTTTAGGCTCCTCTGGGGAGCAACATAGTGCTTCTGGTGTCCTTATCGTTAAGAAGAGGATGGGAGGCCCACAGATTGTGCGTGTGGACACTCTTTATTCTGGTTAGTGCTCTGCGGCCCTGGCTGAGGTGTGCAGGTGGGGACGGGTGCCCCAAGGCGCTGCGTGTGCTGCCCTTCTGTGAGGTGACACTTGGATCGGTTGGAGGTGCTCAACATGAGGGACAGATGTCTTTCTGTACTTCTGTAGGAGGAGGGGAGATTTCACGTCGCTCCCTGTCACACGGAACAGAAAAGGCTCCTCAGTGGGGGAAGGCACGTCTCGCTCAGTCTCGTTTGTTTTCTTTTCCTCTGCCTCTTTCTGTCACTCTTGTGTCTGAATGGGTTATGTGAGCTTCCTTAAAAAAAAAAAAAAAGACCAGAAAGTTCTTCAGGCATCAAGAAAGACTGGAACAACAACAACAACAACAAATTCATAAGGACGATTTGGTATTTCTTCTTTACTGTGCCAGTCACAACTGTCATTGACTACTGACTTGATTTTCTGGCAAGCAAAATTCTTTCACTGACTGTGAAGTCAGCACAACGGACACACATTAACTGCGAATTATGTTTCCTCCACCACACCCCCTGCACCTAGCGCAGGTCATTTACTCGCGCCGTCACTGCGTAGTGATGGGACAGCCCTCACCTGCAGGACACTGCGGCCTGTGTTGGAGGCGCAGAGAAAGCTAGGATGTGCTCTCTGCCCCACCGAAGCTTAGGCTCTGGTGGGTGATCCACATACACAAACAGGTGTGTCCAAAGAGGGAAAAAAGCATGTGGCAGAGACAAAGAGCAGACGGTGAGAGGAGAGAGGAGACAACCGGGAGGTGTCACCTCCGCGATGTCTCTTGTCACCAAGTGAAGAACAAAGGGCAGGGCATTTTAGATGGTGGCGTTGCTGGAGGATGGGGTGCATGAGTGGGAGAGGCGAGAGAGGAGCCTGGAAGCCTAGACTGGCGTCAGACTGTCCACGGGCTTGTATGCGCCACTAAGGAGTTGGCGGTGTTTTCCAATCAGGCAAAGAAAGGCTGACGGCCGGTGAGGACACTGGCCTCAGTGCTGTAACGGAAGACTGAATCCTGCCAACCACCTGCTGAGCAAGGAAAGGGACCCACCCCTAGAGCCTCCTGAAAGGAGCAGTTGCGCCAACATTAGCCCCGCACCCCAGGCCAGACGTCTGACCTACAACACCGCCAGACAGCCCTTCTGTGTCGTTTAAAGCCACTGAGATGCTGGTGGTTGTTTGCGGCAGCAACTGAAAAGTAACAGAGGGCCAGATTAGGCCAGCCTCCTTCGCCCCTCCCATAGCCGTTTCTTTACACGTCTGTGGCCTCTACGGGCCCATTGTTGGGGCTTTTCTTCCCCCTTCCTGTGTTTTCTGTCTAAGGTAGACCCAAGACCCAGATATAATTTCACGGGGACAGAAAAAGCTTAAAGCAAAGATTGCAAGTTTTGCTTGACCTGCATGGCATTACAAATATTTTAAACCTCTCATTCTTCTTTCTTCTTCCTTTTCCCCTCCACCCTCTCCTCCCTCCCTCCTTTCTTCTCTTTTCTTTCTTTTTTTCCCTAAGTAAGCTGTCCCTGTCCCCCGTGCGATGTGTTCTCCGGTTCCCCACACTCGACCACGCCGCTTTCTCTCATGCTTTACTTTTCTCTCTAATGTTTCCTGTCTGCCTTTGAGAGGTGACTGGTTCTGAGACACTCGTCTAAATCTCGCGTTAGAACATGCTAGACCTGGGATCGCTGAGGTGAGATGGTGTAGGAAACCGAAGGGAGCGATCAGCAAGACGGCTGATCGCAGAGCGGGACGTGTTTCTGTTTAGGGTGGTCCTACTAAGTACCGTGTGGTCTCCAGCCAGGTCTCCCATGGTCTTCCTGACCTGTCGCTCCCATAGGTGCACCCAGCTGGTCCCAATGTCTGTCTGTGATCTCTGTCCTGACACACCACTTTTCGTCCTTGGGAGGAGCCTGGGAAATAAAGGACATCAGCACAGCAGGGGACGTTGGTTGGAAGTGGGACAGGGTTCCCCAATACGCTCTCCAGCCTTTCCCCGTCCTGCGGCCGGCGCAGTCAGGGCGCTGACCGCCCCTCCGTCAGCTCGGGTGGGGAGCTCGCTGACGACACTCTGACTATCGTTTCCCCCCTGATTTTCCTGAAAGGACAGAGAAATGGGCCCGGTCACTCTAAACTATGAGAATAAGTTAGGCCTTCAGGTCAGAATTTTTCCAAAAAGTCTCTTTATCTAGTAATTGGCAAATGAACAGAACTCCAGGGAAGAATGATTTCTTCTTGCGTGCACAGTTGCAGAGATGGCGGCCACAGAATGCGGGGCAGCCCAAGAATCAGAAGCGGGTGCTCTAGTCCAGACTCTGCATTTGCCACTCAGTGACCACAAGAAAACCACTCCCTCCCACGAGGGTCAGTTTCTTCAGCTGTATGAACATTCGTGACTTGGGACGTGGTTACTCATGGGGCTCTGAGGGTTCGCTGAGACAATGGGTGGGAGCCGTTGTCCAGATGGGAGATCCTGGCTTAAAACACCCCATCTGTTGCTGCTGATAAAACCAGCGCCTTGCTCCCCCGGGTGTTGCATGCCAGGTCCACACGTCTGTGTCAGGGTTCTTCACCAGCCCGGAGTCAGGGATGGTCCAGGCTGTGTTGCTGCAGAGTGAGACCAATACCCCGGTCTCCTCCCCGCAAGAGTAGGGCTCGGCCACATGTCCACTGTGGAAAGACCACCTGCCAGGACCTCAGGATCAGCGAGGGCACAGGTGCTTCTGCTTCTGTTCTCTGCCCACGTCTCGCCCTCTGCGATCCAGTCCCGTCATGTCCGGGCGGTCACCCCATTGGTCTGTTTGGGGAAGCCGGTGCCAGGGCATTGCATTTCCGACCAGAAGAGATTCCGTCAGTGTCAGGAGGCTTCCGAGACATCACGTGCCTCTGTGGGGGCCCTGACTAGATTATTTCTTCTCCCTTTTGGGGCCGGGAAACTTTTGTCTGAAGGAAGAGAGAAGGGCCGGTTCGCACAGTGGTGATGAGGTGTATTCTCTGCCAGTTTGTGGCCGCCACTCCCTTTAGGAATGGTGATGGCCTAAACCAAAACCCTTAGCCTTCAGGACAGGGTGTCTCCTATTCTTATTCTCACCTTCCTCCCCACGAGCTGGTAACCTGTGAAGACAGGCATTGCCTGTCCGAGCAAAGGGCTCCAATGCACCTGGCTTGTCTTCCAGGCCCCAGCACTGGCCATTGACAGTGGGCAAGCACCAAACCCCTGTTGGACTTGCAGCAGGTCTGAGAAGGTGGGAGGGCTGGTGAGGAGACAAGGCCTACCACTCATAGAACCTGCTTCTGTAACCTTGACCTTAAAACAGCTCTTTGGCACTGGTTTCTATGATCTCCTAGGGATTCTCCCAGAGCCCTCACTTCAAAAAGCATCAGTCCCACTTCGATGCTTTTGCAGAAGTGAGGCTGAATAAGACTGACAGGTTCGAATCCCTTCTGTTCGTATCATCAACACCTTGCCAAGCACAAGAACAGCTCCTCTACTCCTCCCCACCTTAGGCCCGTTACCCCAGAGGCTGGAGTGCTGGGGAAGCCAGCAGTGAAAGGCCATCGGGGACACCGTTCCTCCAGCAGTGGTGCTCCACTGGAGGGAGAAGGGTTAGGGGCTGCAACTCCCTAAAGTGGCTGTCCTAATGGAGGTAGGTGAGGACACCACGGGCCTCTCTGGAAGCAGCAAGCTCAACGTCTTGCTTCTATAGGCCAAGGAGTGTCAGGAGGTGGAGCTAGGTCTCTGGGAAGTTTCTTCCCCCATCTCCCATCATGCATGTGGACAAAAGGGCTCAGCCCTAGAGAAGAGAACTTCCGGCGCATGCCTACCCTTGGGAAGAACCCACTTGCAATGTGGAGAGGGCCGTTTTTGGCTGGGTCAGGTTGCTCGATGAAGCTGAAGACAAATACAGAGAAAAAACTGCATCAGAACTCGGGGTACAGACTCCCTGGAAGCCCTCCCACCCGGGAGGCTGTCCCGGGACCGCTGCTGGCAGAGGGGCTGGGAAAGTGAAGGAGAAGCAGCAATGCTCCAGGGACCATCAGAGGACCTGGGCTGGAGGCTGCAATATATATTTTTTTGCCCTAGGAAAGATTTCGTCTGGATGCCCAGGTCATGATGCCAACCCCGTTGACTCAGGGAAGTAAAATAAGGAGATGAGGCCAGATGAGCACTAGAAATACCCAACTTTAGGGTTCTTCCCACCCTGTGGATCAAGGGCAGTGTTCCCTAATGGCCACCGCACAGGGCAGTGAGATTACACATGCAAATGGGGAGGCCAGGCAAGTGGGCATCGCAGAGCAGCAGAATCTCCAGCGTGGAAATGGGAGCTGACAATGGACAGAAAGTTTTGTTGGGAGAGACCATGGGGAAACCAAGGCAGCTTTTGTGTTTTGGAGTGGGACTGACTCCCAGTGGCTGAAGGGGGGAAAAAGGATGTAACATGGCCCCCCGATGGGAGGGTAGGACCAGAGTGTTTATTACAGGGATGAGATGGTCGCTAGCAGGAGCCTCCAGGAAGCAGAGGTATGAGATGAAGGTCCTACTGAAGCAGCAGGTGCTCTCAGTGGGAGGGGAAAGTCACAGCTGGGATGTCATGATTGTCTCTTAATAGAGATGACACACCATGGCAGGAAATGGGCAGACAAGCCTGCAGTAATACCCAGAGGCTTGAGTTACCCACCTTCAAGGGGCTATAACGGACTCAAGAAGATACGATTATTCTAACGAGGGCTGGACACAGGGCCCTGGAAGGACAGTCAGGAAACCCGCTTCTCACCCTGTCCCTGCCACTCACAGGCTGTGTGATCCTGAGCAAGTCACTTCATATTTTGGGGATTTCAGTCTCCTCCTGGCCAATAAGGAGACTGGCTGAGTTGGCCTTAGGGTCACCCTGTCATTGAGTAGTGGACTTTTGGTATCAGTGAGATTCCAGGTCCAACTTACAGTTCTGGGCTGAACTTGCCACTACGTCTCGCTGCTGAATCCGCACCCATTCAAAACCTTTGAGCAAGGAGAATCTTAATGTGGTGTACTCTCCTGCGGAGAGAAGAGGGGGAGCATTAAAAGCCTTTAGAGCAGGGGCTAGGGGCTCTTTTGCTGCCGCTAGGGGCATTTTCTTGCTCCCTGCAGTGAGTGTCATTTACCCTCCCTGCCTGCCCACCTCCCTCTCCTTTCCCCCTTACTGTGGTTCCTCTCCTCTGTGCCTGTCCCCAACTCTCATCCTCAACCAGCCCTTGCACCTGCAGGGACACTGGTGAAAAGAAGACTGATTCCTGTCCGCTAATGGGACATTTCCCAGGGCAGAGACAAGGTTAAGAAGCCACGTTCCTGGACCACAGGAATGGCTGCAACTGGGTGGGGGGGAGGGGGTTTGATTTGTTTCCTACTAAGGTGAGGACCCTCTCGGGAGTCTGAGGGGTAGGAGCCAGGCTCCATTGCTTCCCAGAGATGGATTTAGGTCTCCAGAGCCCCCAAAACAGGATGGCATGCTTATTTGGGGAGGGCTGGAGTGGGGGCAGAGGTGGGTATCTGGGGAGAAGGACAAGAGCCTGGGCCGAGTGCTCCACTCCATCGCGGGGCAGCTGGCTGCTGCTTTCAAAACTCTCGCCCTTTGCCCGCATTTTGTTCTGATGCCAGGGCTGTTCCCAGGGGCACAGAGCTGTTCTCCTTGGTTCCCGGAACTTCCCGCTGCCGAGACACCCAGCCTCGGCCTTGCCGGGCACTGTCCTGAGCACCCTCCTCCCTCCCTTTAAAACTCCCTTTTGTCCCCCTTATAAGTAAATATAATAAAAATAAACTATTTTTAAAAATTGAAAAAAATTCCCCTTTGTTGAAGCACTGATCTCCGTGCAGGCATTGGGGAAGGCACTGGGTGTGACCGCTCTGTGCAAAGAAAACATACGTACGCGTGTCTTCAAACACAATGTGTTTGAAAGTGTGAGTAACATATAATGTAAATAATATACATTGATGATATATGATTAACCATATAGTTGATAACACATCTCTCAAAATCTCGTCACCCAGAGATAATCCTGTTAACGCTCTGTGTTTCTAAGTGTTTCCCGCATGCTTTCCAGTACAGCTCTGCATAAAGATCCACATGCAAGTGCATGTTTACCACAGTAAAACCATACCCTACATCCACTTTTTGATTTTTCTCACTTAACAGTATAACATGGATGCCATTCAAAGGGTGGGCTTTGTGGAGCTAGTTGGAGTGGGGGCTTCTTAAACGGGTAGGGCAGGGCCCCCCACCAGAGACTGTGACCCGTGTGCCCAGAGGTACCCTGGGGAGATGCCTATGGGGTGGGGGCACCTTTTTGCTGGCACTGAGAGTCACAGACAAAATAGGCTTTAATGCTTCTCCGAGGGCCCAGTAACCGAGATGCCCTGCCCATCTGCCCGCCCGCCTGCCCGCAAACGGCCGGCCCCCGAGAGCCCCACGACTGGTGCTCGGAACCCACGCCTTCCCTTCGCAAGTCCCGTTGGCTAGAGAACGGGGATGTGGGTCACGGCGGAGCTTACCTCCGCCGCACGGAGGGAACTTGTACGGTCCCTTGGGAGTAGCTTTTCCGTCCTTGAGCACCATCCCCTTGTGCTGCAAGTAAGAGCGGGCTACCCTCCAGACACAAAACCTGTGAGAAGAATGGCTTCCGGTCACAGGGAGAAAGCTACCAGCGAGGGGCCTGCAACACAGAGTGCGGGGAACCGGGGAGCCGGGCCTCCCGCAGGCGAAAGAGTGGCCCTGCCTGGCTCCAGCCAGATCCCGGGATGGGCAGTGCGTGCGGGCTTCTTCCTGGGCCACCAGCGAATGGGGCCTGTGAAGAACCTGCCGCGCGCCCCCTGCTGTGCGCGCTTGAGCCCAGGCTCTTGAGGTCCCCAGCCAGCCCAACCTGGTGCAGGCAGAGCATCTGACTGGCCTCCCTCGGTCCCAACCACCCCTGGCTTCCATCCTGTCCCTTACTGAGGGCCTTGATCCCCTCACCTTCCCAACAGTCCCTTCCCTGGGATGAAACCTGGCTCCTCGCACGAACTCAGAAGCACAAACTCACTCCAACCTGCCAACTGCCGCACCCCGAGATCCGCACCACGCTCTCCATCTCTTCCTCCTCGGCTGCCAACCCCGTGCTCTCCCTCAGTCTGCTCTCAGATTGGTTGGACCCCTGGGAGGCTCCTCTTGGCTTTATTTTCTATTCTGCCTTGGCTCTGGTGGTCTTTACTGCTGGCCTCTTTCCTCCTCCCCAAGGCATACCCTTACCCAATCATGTTGGTTTCTCCGGTTCCACCTGCTAAGCGGGTCTCCCTGCTGTCATGGACCTCCCACTATGCCACAGATGCCTTCCGTAGGGTGTAAGAGAGACCGAGAGACCTGGTTTGCAATCCACTTACCAAGGGGTGCCACTTACCTAGGCATGCCCCTTAACCACTCTGAACCTCAGTTCCCTCATCTATAAAATAGGGATAATCATACTTGGCACCACCCACCTCAGAGGGTTGTGGGGAGGTTCGTCTGGGATTACAGAGGTGGACACAGTGTGCACAATAGAAAACTCTCCATAAGGACGTAGGAAAGCAAGTAGAGAACCAGTTGCATGAGGATTAGCACCCAAAGCCTTCCGGAAGCACCCCTAGACAGGGATGGGCCCTGGCTGACTCCAGCCAGGGGGAGCTTATCTTTCCCAGGGGCTTCTGGTCCTCTGGAAAGTGTCAGGACAAATTGTTGTTTAGTTGTGGTCAGCAGAAGTAGAATCAAGTCTAGAATTAAGTGCTAGGTAACAACTGGTGTTTAAAAGACTCAACTGGTTGGTTATCTTAAACTTCGGTTTTTGTTTAATTTCTTTCAATCCTGTATCAAATAATTTATCTTAGGGATTTAAAACAATAAAGGCTGGTGATTGGCAAGCAACCTTTACACTTCTACATTAAGGAAGTTAACTTATTATTATTATTTATGGGAGAGGAAACCCCCTTAGAACTGGAATCACAGTAATAATCTCAAACATCCCAAATTGCCTGGCCTGGGACTTTTTCAGCCAGTTGTCCTGTGGTCACTGTCACTCAGGGCACCGCCATTCATCACGTGGAAGGTGTGAGCTGGAGCCACAGTGGACAGGCATAAATGACCGACCGGGAGGACGTGGGTGAGTCTCTCAGCCCACACATTGACAGGACAGGTAGGAACTCGCCCTGCGGGTGTTCTCTTTGCTTCGGTTTTGGTTGTGGTCTTCGCAATTTCCTGACCATGCTGTAGGTTTGAGTTGCTTGTCACATGTTGCTACTTTCACATTTGGAGACAAGACAAAAACCTGAATTTCTAGCTCCTCTTGAAAACAGAAATACCTAGCAACTGTGCCCCTCCTGGGAGTTGTGGAATGTGGGCCTAACAGAGCAAAACTCTTCTGGCTAACTGCCCCCATGAGGGTCCTAGAATGCGAGCACAACTGTGTCAGCCTGGACGGAATTGCTCCCAAGTAGCTGTGGCCCACCGTCACCCTTAGGTGAGGAACCTGTGCCTAACGCCAACCAACATCCTCCCAGCCAACGCAGGGAGAGCTGGGAGCCAGGCGCTCCGATCCCCAGCCTTCCTTGGCCTTCTGCCCTCTGAATCTGTGTTCCGCGTGAGCGTGTCAGGGAGGAGGTGCAGTGCGTAGAAGAGGACGCCAGCGTGGTTCCCATGAATACGGAGACTGGAAGAGAGAGCTACGGGAAGATGGCAAACTCTCCAGAAAGCCAAGTGTTTTCCCCGCCTGGTGAGGGGAGAGGGGAGAGTTACCTTTTCCAGAAGTACATAATGATGGGGAAGAGAGACATGGTAGCCCCGTGGAAGACGGTCCGATCTAGATGGCCCTCTGAAATGGCATTAAAGATGGAATCCTTCTGGGTCTCCGAGATGTTCACCTACCCATAGAGTGGGAGCCAGTCACTGGCAGGGGCTCCAGGGAAGGCCCCACAACCTTTAAGACCACCCCCTCCCCAGATCGCAGAAGCTTCCAGGACTCAGGAGGTGCCTGACAATTAGCTTTGGGGGCTCTAGTGGGGAGCCCCCACGAGATGCTCCTTGGCACAGTGCCAGAGAGGAGTGGAAGTCCCCCTTACCTTTAGCTTTGGAGGGACCTCCGAATGCAGGTAGAGGCTAAGGATGATGGAAAGTTTCGCCCTCATCAGGGCCACATCATTCTCGTTGTAGGCCCGGCTGACTTGCATCACATGAGCTGAACTCACCAAATCGTTAAACCTGAAAGAGGCAGTCAAGAGGAGGTCAGCTCTTTGCTGGGAAAGCAGGGACTAATTGGTGCCGCCAGGCCAGACCTATTTCTGGCCTGATAAAGACAGGGTCAAATCCCAGGCTGGTTGTGACTTCATTCATTCCATCGTAATTCATCTATTGGCAAGTACTGACTGAGTGCCTACCACAGGTCAGATAATATGCTAAGTGCTTCTCCAAGTGTTTTTCTCCACCTCCAGCCCCCTTATTTATCCCACCCTCCTTCCTTGCCCATCCTGGGTCTCTGAGTGCTTCGAGGGCTAAGGGCTCTCCTGTTCTTTTTTCCCCCGTATGTGTTGACCCTCTCACAATTACCACTATTCTCTGAAGCAACACATTCCTTTTATTAAATGTTTTTACCATCGCAAAGTATACATAACATAAAATGTACCAGTTTGGAAGTGTACAGCTCAGTGGTAGTAAGTCTGCATTCTTGTGTGATCCTCTCCACCAACACCTCCACAACTTTTTTCATGCGCCCAAACTAAAAATCCACTCCCATGAACCACTAATTCCCATTCCCCACCTCCCCCAGCCCCTGGCAGCGACCTTTGTACTTTCTGTCTCCTAGCAACATACTCTTTCAGGAACTGTCAACTATCTGTCAGACCTTATCTTGATGAATGCGCACAGCTGACTTCTCTCAGGTCACTGAAAAGCTTAACAATTGAAAGTCTTCCTAATAGTAGAACACCAGGTTTTCCGACATCCATTCATATATTCAGTCATCAAACATTTATTAAGAGTTTCCGCCGTGCGGGGCACAGTTCCAGGAGCAGGGAGTGCAGCAGTGAACCAAGTCCAGCTGTCCAGGAGCTCACAGTCAAAGCGGGGAGAAGAGGCATCAGTCAATAGGAGAAGAATGAAATATCCAGTGCAGGCTAGAAGACGACAAACGGGCAGATGGAATCGGGAAGGGGGTGGGTGCTGAGACGACCAATGAGAAAGGAGACAGTCGTCTGAAGCCAGCTCGGTGGGCGGGGAAAGCCGAGGCCAGAGCCGCAGAGCTGCAGAGCTGCAGGAGTTGAGCTCCCTGATGCTGGGTGGTCCCGCTCCTGTAGGCAGTGGGGGGAGGTTTGGACTTGATTCCAGCGGGAAGGGAAGCCACTGGGATGTTCGTTTCAGGCAGGAGAGTGCTTTAATCTGGCAGACATTGTTAAAAGGCTCCCCGGGCAGCTGTTCAGAGAACGGTTTGTAGGGAGTGAGTGAGAAAGCGGCAACGACGGTGACAGAACTGGAGCAGCAGTGGGAGGCGCGTCACCCCAACTGGTGTTCCTTCCTGTTCCCCACCTACCCCCTCCTTACACCGTTTAAAAAACAAAATCTCACCAACCCCTCCGCACTCTTCAAAATTCAGCTTAGGTGACCTGTCTCCCGAGAAACCACACCTGAGCACCCAGCACCCCACTTCCTACCTTGCTTTGTGTCTTTTCTGCCATCCCTATTTCAGTGGGATCTTGGAGGATAGAGAGCATGTCTAACTGGCATTTTTATATGTCCAGTGCTAAAGCCAGCGCCAGGAATAATCAAGCTATCCATAGTGTTTGTGGACCTGAGCTAAGTCCCTCACTGACGGGCACAGGAAAGCTCTCCACCCCGGCTGAAGTGCTGAGTGACCAGGATCCTGCCCCTTCCGTGACACGCACCGGCAAGGTGACTGTCTGCGCTGGGGGAGCCTGCCTCAGTCCACGCTCACGTGTGTCCAGCTCGCTGAAGCAGACATTTACCGGGAGTTCTTCATGTTTCCTCCCCAGATATTTCTGTCTGCTGTACTTGTTACTGTAATTCGTAATTTATGAAAACTAACAAAATACAAACAAGAAAATAAAGGTGTGTGTTGGTTCTGTGAAAACAAGTTGGAATGCTTTGGAACATTCCAATAAAGGCAAGTTGCCTTTTCAAAAACTGTTACTGAGTTAGGTGGGGCGAGGCAATTTCAAACATTGCGAAGACAAATATAAAAATCCAGGACGATTAAGTTGGTTTACAGTAACCTTTAAGTTCTCGCCCCACATGAACGAGAGAAAAATTGGAACTAGAAAATAGCGTTATTGGGTAACACGTACAAGAAAAACATGTGGACCCCCAATTAAGAGAATGGCTTTGGCTTTACATCAAAAGTTTGACAGGTGAGTGAATGTACATTAATGTTTTAACTTAAAAATACCTGTTTAATGGCATGCCTGCACACACATACACACATACATGGTTACTGTAATTCCTTGCTTTAACCGAAGGACTATGGGTCCAACGGTGCTACAGAAGAGGATTTCTACCGTATGAATAAATAAACGAGCATGAGGGCTCCCCGTCCTGGGTAGGAGTGTGTTTTGATATTGGGAGCTCTGGAACCACGAAGAGCTTTTGGGGCCCAGGGGACAGAACGCCGGAGGCTGACGCAGGGACAGCATGCGGTGAGCTTTTCAAACACCACTGCGCCACTTCCAGGCCACCCCCGCCTCGGCCGGGAGGCACTAGGTGTGGAAAGCCATGGGGCGAAGGCGAGATGGGCGACTTACTTCTGTATTTCAGAAAAGAAATACAAATCATTCATGGCAAAGTTGACGATGATAATCCTGTGGCCTAATATGCGGCGTTTCACGAGGGGTATGTCTCCATTCTCGTCTGCGCTCCGGATGTTTGGGTGGTGTGGGGGTAGGCGTCCGGGTGTGTCTCTGGGTGGCGGAGAGATATCTGAGGGGGAAAGAGGGAGCGATTAGCAATCTTGCTTGAGCGAGGTACTCTTACACCGGAAGCCACCAATCTGGGCACACCTAAAATGAACAAAGGAAACTGTGGACCCACCTTTGGGCCCATCGAAATAGTGATTCCCTCCCACGGGCTCAGCCTTTTGCTTGGATTTGAAGGACTTCTGGAAAAGGCCACTGCTTGGATGCTATGACACCGTCCACACCAAGGAAAAAAAATCAGCTGACTATTGAAACGTGTCTTCCTGGCGCTTGTCTAGTAGGACAGAAGCACGCCGTAGTTATGCCAACCCCTAACATTTCTGCAGGAATTAATATGCAAGGTGACCTTCAAAATAGAGGACGTGATTCTAGTGGTGCTTCTTCAAGGTTTATCAGGGATGTAATTTAAAAGTAAACTGGGAAAGCAGTGCCAAGAAAAAGCCAGAACATGAAGAGTAAAGAAGTTAATTAAGACACAGAGGGTAGGAAGCTAGAGTACAAAAGGGATGGGAATGAGTAAAGAGGAGCATAAAAGATTCTAGGAGGTTTGGGTTGTGTCTCAGAAATCTAAGACAGTTGTTTTAGAAAATTTCTTGACTAAGGTATATTCAAAGCAATATATTCATAGGGCTTCAGGGCTGGGACGAGAACAATTTTGGGCTGGATCTGACAAGTATACACTAGCTCATTGCCTGGCTGGGCTTAAGAAACTGTGTAACCCAGTTCTAGAATTTTCTATTCCTCCCATAAATCCTTTTCTTCTGGATATCTGGTCAGGGATAATTGATGTGGGCGTGGTGCTCCCTACGGTGCGGGTGGGATCCCTTTTGACGGGAGGGTAACTGCAACATTCGGTGAACACCTAGCGCCTGTGGGGTCCCAGAGCCTGTGCTAGTCCTAGGGTTACACAGCAGCATAAGGCCCCTCCCGACCATCTCACGGTCTCTACTTATCTGTGAGACTTGAGTTGGAAGGTGAAAAAACCCGTCCAAGTAACAGTGGAAATTGATACGATAGGGATTTTAGGAAAGAGGGTGCTAAACCCACCCAAGAAATCTAGACAGAGTGATATATTTATAAATCTTCTCTGATACGGGTGAGGGAGGCCTGATTTGTATCATTTGCCAATTTCTAGAGCAAATACTCCCACCACAATTGATTTCAAACCATTAAATGGTTTGTCAACTGGCTTATAAAATACCTGAATGTTTAACAATTGCCTCTCAGTTGGGCTAAAGTCATCAGGGTGGACTCTCTTTTCTTTTTTTTTTTTAAGAAAGACCCATTCATATGCTGGCTACCAGAATTAGGGCCTCCCTGCTGTTATCACTGGGATCACTCATCACAATGATGCCATAACAGCAACAGTGCTGGCTAACCCATTTACAGCACTTACTATTGCCAGGAGTAGTTCTCAGAGGCTTTATATATATTGACTTGCTTAATCTTCACAACGTCTCTATGAGATGGGCACATTTATTTCCATTCTACAGATGCGGAAACTGAGGCACTGACGTACTTTCACAAGGTCCTTCAGTTAGAAAGTCCCAGACTCACCCCCAGAAAATCTGGCTCCAACAGCCGTGCTCTTATTCTCTGCCTTTCCCGCAAAACGGGAGGTGCCTTGAAAGCCAGCCTTACGCGGCATGCTCACTACTATGTCACCGGCACCCTGCAAAGTGCCCGCCACATCCTCAAAAAGTGTGCTGAATGAGTGAACGAAATAATTTCATAAGTCTCTCCTACAACTAAACAATGTAAGGAAATCCTTTTGTAAAGATCTGCCCTGGCTGGTGTAGCTCAGCTGGTTGGAGCATCATCCCATAAACCGAAAGGTCATGGGTTCAGTCCCCCAGTCAGGGCTGGTATGAAAGGCAACCAGTTGATGTTTCTCTCTCACATCCATGTTTCTCTCCCTCCCTCTCTCTCTGCCTCCTTTCCCCTCTCTTTAAAATCAATAAGCGTGTCCTCAGATGAGGATAAAAAAAAAGTGAGGTCTCGCATTGCTTTGGACTGGCCATTGTCCACCCTCTCTAGGCAGACCTGGGCTTCTTTGCTGGATCCCAGGCTGATGCAGGCATGAATGACAGAGAGTCACAGCCCTGCAGTTTGTTACCTGGGCTGGCCCTGCTGCTGAAATGTCAACAGGGAAGGGGAGGAAATAGAGACATGACTTACTTTCCTTGCTGTTGTTTATTTCCATGTGAAGAAATTCTTCAAATTCTGGACGTATGTTGGCATCAGACATAACTCTGCGGTACTTGCAAAAGCTCTTGATGAAGCTGACCATTTTTTGCCAGCATTTTTTCTGAGGAAGGAGAAAGGGGCATGACGTATTCTTTAGCACTGCTGCTGTTCACTGAGAGTCAACTACTTGCCTGAACTTGACATTTGTTACATGCAATCATCACAATACCTGCTTTAAAAGGAATCATTTTTGTAATCCCCACCCAAAGATATATGTATTGATTTTAGAGAGATAGGAAGAGGGAGGGGGGGGGGAGAGAGAGAGAAAGAGAGAGACATTGATGTGAGACAGAAACGTTGATGGGTTGCCTCCTGTACATGCCCCTACTGGGGATTGAACTCTCAAACTAGCTACGTGCCCTGACCAGAGATTGAACCCAGAGCCTTTGGGTGTACGGGACAATGCTCCAACCACCTAAGCCAACCAGCCAGGGCTAAAAGGAATAATTCTAAGCTCCAATGTAAAGCACAGGAAACTCAGGTCAGAGAACTGCTATAACCTTCCCCAGATTAAGCAGCTGCTGGATGGAAGATTCCAGCTTCATCCAGGTGTATCTGAGGCCACAGGCAATGCTCTTTCCACTACAGCTTTGCAACAGTGAGGATCTGAGATGCAGTGATTGGGAGGGGAGCTGTGAGAGCTACAAACAGGAAGAAACAGTGCACAGAGAAGAGCATGACTCACAAGAGAGAAATGGCTCAGGCAGATTTTGAAATGTTGAGGAAATAAGGAAATGAATAAAACTATTTCTGAGCAATCATGAATGAAAAATATTAGATGCACACACTCATATAGCACATGCACACGCACGTACACATGCAAATTCATTTTATGAGTTTCTCCATCCATTTCCGTATGGCATCGAGTGACCCTTCTCCAGTTCATTTGCCCCTTGAGAAACTGATGCTGAGAGTCAGAAAGCATCTGGTTGGTCTAGGTTAGTTGTCTCCTTCTGCAGACAGGGAACCTCAGGAGAAGCATGGATCCCGAAAGCCAGTGGTGAAGTGCAAAAACCAGTGGATTCAGGATCAGAAACTTTCACTATGGAGCCTGGCTTCCCCCTAATTGTGTAGTTTGGGCCAATTTAACTGGTGTGTCCATGTCTCCATGTGTAAGACAGAAACCAGAGCTGTCCTGCTTATGGTGAGGTTTAGTGATGATATGTGAAAACCCAAACCAGTGTTCGGCACCAAGTAGGCATATGCACACATTGGCTTCTTCATATCTTTTTTCTTATCTATCTAAGAAGAACAGAAAGACCTGAAGTTAAAACAAAGCGTCTGGTTCTGGGTGCAGTATTCTTCCCAGTGTCCTGCCTGTTCATCCCTGGTACCTTGACATGGAGTTGATTCATGCGTGAAGGAAATGAAAAGGAGGAAAGCCGGGAAAGCCCATGTTCATATCTGGAGTGTTGGGCCAGTTGGGCATAGGTGTTATTCTCAGACATACCTGTGCGTGATCTTTGGGGTCAGAGCCGGGCTTGAATTTTTCTGATACAAACTAACCCCATAATACATTGAATGAGTAGTTATTTAAGAGAATATTTGGCATGCTCTGCATTTTTTCTCCAACCCTACAAAGACTTTCCTGAATGAAAAACCCATTTTCTCTTCTTCCCTTTTTATCTCTTCCAACGGGAGAAAGACTTGGGAAAGGTGACTGGTGAGTTTGGAAGAAGGAGGCAATACTCCCCATCTGTGTCCCGCCCTTTGTGTTCTCTCTCTGGGGGGTGCTCGCCTGCCGGACACACGTTAGGGTCTTGCCCCCCCCCCACCCATCCAGGAAGGGGCTCACCTGGGTAAGTGGGGAACCAGCTCATTCCATGATGCCATAGAAACTGGATGAATAAATTTAATTTGGGTGCAGTGAGAGGATTATCATACTCATTTGGCTTATGGTCAATCCATGACCTTGAGGAGCTTTCAGCAATAGAATAGAATGTAATGCAATGCAATGCAATAGAATAGAAATGAATGAAATAGAAATAAAATAAAATAAAATTTTAAAAACCCTGACATCTTGACCTCCATGGGTCCCTGTATCTGTCACAAAGAGAGTGAAGAGAGGGGCTTCCTTAAATTCCCATTGTAACAACTTCTCTGAGACTCAGATTCCTCCTTTGTCAAATGGGGTTTCAAAAACCTACCCCAAGGGTAGTTGTTATAGTGATTGAAATAGCTAACAGTGGAACTCTTTTCTATGGTGGGCGACGCCCAGGCAGTGATTTTCTGGCCCCCAGTGTCTTGTCTCCACTGGCTTCCTCACTGACCTGGGACGTATGTAGTTGGGTTGCTGTTGGCTTCGAGGGTTTCCTGGGCAAAGTTCGTACTTTGGCTTGCACTTCTTGAGGAAAATTTGGGAACAGGTCCTGGTATTCTTTAAACCTGCCAGATGGAGGCCAAGAATGTCAAAGAAGGCCAAAGTCTGGCACATCCAAGCAACAGTCAAGGCAAACCTACCTCTCCTTTGAAGCAAGTGGAAATTGGGTAACGTTGAGATACTCAAAAATATTCTTCTGGCCCTGGCTGGTGTAGCTCAGTGGATTGAGCGCGGGCTGGGAACCAAAGTGTCCCAGGTTCGATTCCCAGCCAGGGTACATTCCTGGGTTGCAGGACATGGCCCCCAGCGACCGCACATTGGTGTTTCTCTCTCTCTCTCTCTCTCTCTCTCTCTCTCTCCCTCCCTTCCCTCCCTAAAAATAATAAATGAATAAAATCTTAAAAAAAAAAGATTAATCGCTGTCAAAAAAAAAAATATTCTTCTTACCATTTCAATCCTTTGCTAACATCAGCCTGACCTTCCCAATCATACTGTGTTGCTCCTTGTTCAGGCAAACAAACAACAGTGTATGTGTGTAAGAGTGTGTGTGTGGCAGGGAGATGGGTAGGAAGAGGGTTCAGGATGTGCCTGGCTCTTCTTTTGTAGGGAGGCTATGACAGTAAACTCTGGGAGTGGATTATGAGACTCCTTGAGTCACGTGGCTCTGAAGAACCAATGAGTAGCTCCCAAAAGGCTCACCACCTTCACCAAGCAATACTCACCACCTTTCTTCCAGAGATTTCATGATATAGTCCTGGAGTGCTAACAACGGGACTCTGCTGACACGACGCATCTGAGAAATGTCTCTGATGATGGGCGCATCACACTGCAGCATTTCTTCTAGAAAATGTCAGAGGGAGGCAGGGAGGGAGTGAGGGGGAGAAAGGGGGCCATGGAGACAGAGAGGGAAGCCATCATTTCCTTGTCTACCATTTCCAAGGTAGTTGGTGTTTTTTCATCTTAGAGTCTTATACGTCCTTATTTGCAATCCGGTTGGACTCTGAGCTCTCCATAATTTGTTTGAAAACCTCATATGCATCTTTGGAATGTTATGTGCCAGTGTATTTGTAGAGCAAATACTGTCCTATCTACTCAAATGTCAGATGCGTGTGCAAGGGGAATAAATGTTTAAAAGACTCATTTCTGCAGCTAGTTTGAAGTTTTGGGTTTAGGAAGAGAGCAGAAGAATACAAGATTAAAGTTAACTGCTGGGACAGATGGAATTTCCAAGATTATAAATACGTACTGTAACGGTAATAGGGTTTTTGTTCAAAGACTACGGTGTTCATCAATAAGAGTTGACAGCTTACCAAGGACAGTATCTGCTTACTCTTCTTTCTCTTCCAGTTCATTAAGAACAATGCACAGAACTTGAGATCCCTAGACTTAACTGGTATTTCTTACAAGATTTGTCAATTTTACCTCATTTTCTATTTTTATAAAGTCTATACACTTATCTTGGTTTAAGCACAAGCAAAACACACACATAAACACCATCTGTTTATCTGTGTCAAAATAGGAGGCTTTATCTTCTTCAATTTGCTAGAGATTTGTTTACCTCCAAGGTGGATCAAGGTCACCCCCTTTCATTCGTCTCCAGACTTGGAGGTCAGTACTTCACATGCAACTTCTGCTTCCGGCCAAATCAATTTACCTGAGTCAGATTTACCCTCCCACCGCAGGCAAGAAAAATGACACAAAATGTATGAGGATTTGCAGGGAGTCAGTTCTGCTTCCTGGCACAGCTACCTTTATAGCCTATGAGTGGTGGATACTCCTATTTTGCATACAGAAAACTCTCACTTTGGGATCTAACTCCAGTTTAGTGGATTTGAAGGTCAAACAACTTGAATTTGAATTCAAGTTCCACCAGTTGGATAAGTTATCTCCTCTGTTTCATTTTCCTCATTAGTCAAGAAGACCTATTGATCCCTACTTTATAGGGAATAAATAAAGTCCTATTTTCAGGGTTGAATACAATCAAACAAGAGTATGTATTTCACATATAAGGGTAAGTGTCTTACACTTGGCTTCTTTTACTAGTAATATGTTTTGGATGTATTATTGTTCTCTGCTTTCACAGTCCCTCTGTCTCCCTCTGTCTCTGTGTGGCTGCTCCCTTGCTAGGCTCTCTCAGGGGGACTCACTTAAGACGGGCTCTTTTGCAGGCTCTTCTAAGATACTAAAAGGAGAAGCAAGCAGTATCAAGAAAAAAGGCTGCATACCAGGAGGGATTTTGCCATAGAAGAAGGTGTTCATTATATTTTCGATGATAGATTTGCAAACCGTTTCATCTGCCTCAAGACTCATCTTCTGGACAGCTATCAGGAACTGCAGTGGGCTTTCAGCCTTCCGTTCTTTGAGGAACTCCATGAAGAATTCCAACTGCTGTGGGCTGAGGAGGACTTCTGCCAGGTTTCTGGAAAACATGAAAGCATCATGGGTGGAGAGAATGGGATGGTGACCCTGGATTCTGCTCCAGTCAGGGAGTGGGCTAACTTCTCCCAGGCTGTGGGGCCTTTTACCATGTGTGAGGATCAGGGTGAATGAATTGGTTACTCTGTTTCTTTGGAGATAAACTTTTATGTATCCATCCTAAGATTGTCTCAATCATTTGACAACCCCAACGGAAAAGGAGGAGAGATATTTGAACACAAATAATTGTTTTTCTAGGAAACCCTCTTTCTACATTATGGATTTAAAATAACCCCCAATGGGAAGTTACTTCAGTGAGGTGGAGCATGAGTAACCTGCAGTTATTGATCAGTATTTCTAAATTTCCTCTGCTGATTTCTTTTTTCAGGATTTCTTCAATATAGGTGCTCCTAATGTTCCAGCCGCAGTCCTTATGGTTTCCCCCACCTTGGGTAATCTGCCTCCTCCATGATCTCAATTTTTATTGATTTGAAGAAGTGGATTTAATGATCATAGATAATGGTGAAACTGTGTTTCTAGTTCACATGAGCTCCACTTTGAATTTTAGCTGCCCACTGAATGCCATCTTTGTGTCATAGCTATGTTTCAAACTTCTCCGCACACCCATGAGTTGTTCATCTTGTTCTTCCTCCTCTATATACCCAGTTCATTAAGTATGATGTCAGCCACGAGTTTTATAGATGTCTGTTACCAGGCTGAGATGGTTCCCTTCTATTCTAGTTGTACTGAAAACATTTTATCATAAATGGGGCTTGGGTTTGTACTGAGACAATCATGTGGAGTTCTCCCCTTATTATTAATATGGCATATTATATTAATTGATTTTTGGATATCAAATTGATCTTGCATCCTAGGATAAGTCCCACCTGGACATGCTATATATTCCTATGTGCATGTTGCTGGATTTGGTTTGCTAATGTTTTGTTCTGGGCAGAGCCCCCCCACCAAGATATTTTATTTTTTATTAATTTTTGTATTGTTGTTCAAGTACAGTTGTCTCCATTTTCCTCCTACCACTTCCCCCTACCCCAGCTATCCCTACCTCCTCCCTTGATTCCACCCCACCCTGGGTTTGTCCATGTGTCTCTCATAGTTGTTCCTGAAAGCCCCTCCCCCTTTCCCCCTTCCCTCCAATTGTCCCCTCCCACCTCCTCTCTGGTTACTGTCAGTTTGTTCTTAATTTCACTGTCTCTGATTATATTTTGCTTGCTTGTTTGTTCTGTTGATTAGGTTCTGCTTATAGGTTAGATCATATGGTAGTTGTCTTTCACAGCCTGGCTTATTTCACTTAGCATAATGCTCTCCAGTTCCATCCATGCTGTTCAAAGGGTAGGAACTCCTTCTTTCAGTTGCATGAAAGGGAGGAAAATCTCTCTATTTACTCATAGAAGAGAAAGAGGCTTTATTGTCCCCTATGAATGTTAGTAGTGACTGAAAATGTTCTTCTGGGAACTTATGCAAATATTCTTCCAGTGACTTCTGACTACCAAATTTGTGTGTGCTAATACATCCTTATCCTCTATGAGAGAACTTTCCATATAGCTAGTTATTAAGAGATAATTACTAAATTAACAAAAAAAATAATGAATGAATAAATGGCATGGCTTACAAGAAAATTATAGTCAGGAAGGTAGAAAACATGCCTAAAAAAATAAAGAGCAGTACGAGACAGTCCATGGTAAGTGCCTGGGGCTATATTTCAGTGTAGGGGACCGGTTTGTTTCAGTATGGCAAATGTGACTCAGCTCTGTATGGAAAACTTATAGAAGCGAGGTGGTGGGCAGGAGCCAGACCTTCAAACTGAGTTTTCCTGTGGGAATCAGGCCTAGAAAATGCACACAGACTGTTATGGTGTGCTCCATCATCCATAAACTTGCTAAAATTCCACCACCCTGGTCTGAAACAGTAGACATGTATTGCCTATCTTCAAGGTAATTTCCAAAGTGTGTGAATTCTCCCAAGGACAGAGCTAATCAGCTCTCCACCTTTCCCTTCTGCATGTTATTTTCATTCCCTGGAATGTACCTAAAATGTAGACAATAATACTCTATGTAATAGATAATAAATCTTTCCTTGATGTAAAACCAGAGAAAAACAATAAAAGCCTGTCTAGGCAAGGGTCATGGCGCTCTCCTCTTGAGGGAGTGGCCGTACTGTTCCCTTTTTCTCCACAGGATTGCTGTCGCCTGTGCATTTATTCCCGTCTTCAGTCACAACAGGTGGACACTGCTGGCCGGAGTCCACCACATTTTAGGGACTGAGTGTTTCAGAGGAGAGGGCTGTCATACATTTGGAGGACCTTTTGTGGAGAGGTGGCATTTGTACTAAGGCAAGTGGAATAAAGGGGAGTGGGCACTCCTGACAAAAGGGGCCACACAGTCCTTGCCTACTAGGGTAACCTTACCGGAGGCTGACTCTTGGATTGATTAAAGGGGCAGAGACATGCAGCAGGAACCAGTTAGGAGGACTGTGTACAGGAGAACACAATCCAGAAAACACAGATATGTGAGGACCCTGCATGCAGACATTTATTATGGCACTACTGATAGCAATAAAAATTGAAGATTATGTCAATGTCCATGAAAAACATAGTTAAAGAAGTCGTGCTACACCTACGCTATGGAAGGAGGCAGACCTACACACACGGACATGAAAGGATGTCCATGATAATTTGTGGCAGACTCCGGCCAGCAGAGTCCGCCTGTTGTGACTAAGGACGAGAACAAATGCACAGGTGACAGCCATTTTGTGGAGAAAAGGGGGACGGCACGGCCACTCTCTCAAGGGGAGAGCTCCTCTGAGTGCCTCTGCCACTCTTGCAAGAGGAGAGTGCCCCGACCCTTGCCTAGACAGGCTTTTACTGTTTTTCTCTGGTTTTACACCAAAGAAGGCTTTATTATCTATTACATAGAATATTGTTGTCTACATGTTAGGTGCAATCCAGGGAATGAAAATAATGCAGAAGGGAAAAGTGGTGAGCTGATTAGCTCCGTCCTTGAGAGAATTCACACACTTTGGAAATTACCTTGAAGATAGGCAATACATGTCTATTGTTTCAGACCAGGGTGATGGAGTTTTAGCAAGAGCACGCCATAACAGTCTGTGTGCATTTTCTAGGCCTGGTTCCCACAGGAAAACTCGGTTTGAAGGTCTGGCTCCTGCCCACCACCTGGCTTCTATAAGTTTTCCATACAGAGCTGAGTCACATTTGCCAGACCAAATCAAACAGGTCCCCTACAATAGTTGATGTTGAAAAAGTTATTGGATAATATATATTGCATGGTGCCAGGGGTAGAAAATAAATAATGATTTAAAATACTAAGTATGCCGGTGCCTGCAGGTGTGATATACGGAAAAGAGTCTGGAGACCAACACTCAGAAAACTACGCTCCCGCGGAACTCTGGGACTGTGCCTGGCGATGCTGCTGCAGCCAGATCTTACATCTTACCTGGGTCTCAGGGACGGCTTCCTTACAATGTTGCCCTTCTTCAAGAAAGAGATTTTCCTTTCTGTGGGTGAACGGATCTTCGGTTGTCTGAAAACTTGCACTGTAAGATCTAATAAAAAGTCACAAAGTTGTGCAACACCCCAAACATTGCAGAAAAGAGGAAGGGACAAAGGAGCAAGGACATTTCCCAGACACTGAGTGGAAAAGCCAAGTGCCCACCATCGCTGCCCTCTCAGGCCACTGGTGCTGGGGATGCACAGGTTGTTTGTGCACGAGAGACTTGGGGACGATTTTACCCTGAAGCTAGTATTCGTCTGGGCTATGTTCTTTTTTTTTTAAGATTTTATTTATTTATTTTTTCAGAGAGGGAAGGGAGGGAGATAGAGAGAGAGAGAGAAACATCAGTGTGCGGTTGCTGGGGGTTATGACCTGCAACCCAGGCATGTACCCTGGCTGGGAATCGAACCTGTGACACTTTGGTTCGCAGCCCACGCTCAATCCACTGAGCTACGCCAGCCGGGATGGGCTATGTTCTTTAAGTCTGTTGGCTATCAGGCCTAGGGCCCACCTTCCTCAGAAGACTGCTGAGACCTAGTACGTCACACTTCTCCTTATTCGAACACCAAATGCACCGCACCCCAGATCAGCCATTTTGACCAGACCACACTCCACACGAAGGTCTCCCGGGCACCTCTGTTACCTCACCCTAAACCCTTCCACTTGCCCTCTGGAAGGCCTGCTTTGTGGTTGGCAAACACTTGCAGATTCTTACTAAGAGCTGCCCCATCCTCACCTTCTTGCTTTAACAGAAACCATTCCGTCTCCTGAGGATGCTGCTTCCACAGCAAGCTTCTCAAGCGGCCCCCTGTCCCACCATACACAACCTGGCCTGGGTGTCTGTTCCCCTACTGCCATTTCAAAACCGTTCTTTCCAAACCTGTGTTCAAATATTACTGTTGAAGAACGACAGACTCCAAGAATTTTAGTGCTCGAAGAGCCCTTTGAGGTGGTTAATACCGTAGAGAAAAACATCGGCTTTTTCAAGGGCAGGGATAGTATATTACGTGTCTCACCCCTCCAGAAGTTAGAACGTGGCCTGGTTACAGTCAATCCTTTAAGCCATTTACTAAACAGAACATATCCCCCTACAGGACACTTTTGTGTGGTTGGTACTACTTTCAGTGACAGCTTACAAAAGGACTGAACACAGTAGACATACACACTGGATTTAATATGCAATTGAGTAGGTGAAAAAGTAAAACCCAGACTACAGAAGACCAGATATTGGGGAAAAAAGTCAAAAGAAACCCAAGAAACCTCCCAATAAAAGATACGTAGAAATGCTGGATAAAAAATAATGCACTTTAAACTCATAAGAAGGTTTGTAAGAAATTAATGCAACACAAAACAAAAACGCTGAGATGCGAAGCGAAGAGAAGGTCACACCAGAGGGGGAGCTGCCCCCAACACTTCAGCTGCCCTAGAGGCATTGGCAATGCTAAAGCCACCGAAGGACAGAAGACAAAGCCACGGGCCCTTAGAAAATGGGCAAAAAAACCTTTTGTCATTGCTTTTACTTTCAATGCATTTGACAATTATGACAATTGCTACTGGGAAATACAGCAAAGCTTTTTGGCAGACTCTCAGGACAGAAGATGGCAAACGCTACAAAGCATCAAAGGAGAGGAAGCCCTGAAAAGCACCCCAGGCTTTTAATTGGGACCCCCAAAAGTAAGGAAAATCAGAACTAGCTCATCCATCAAAGGAATGCAAGTTAGCTCTGAACCAGCTCTATCCCTTAATGGATTAAGGTTATCTGGGTGTGTCTAAAGGGTCAGTGTGTGTCTAAACTAAAAGCAACCCTCTCTGGAGGAAAAGAACGTCACCCAGAGCCTCAAATTATCTCTACAAATTTGTACCAACAATGTTCGCAAATAAAGCAGAAGTAACAAGGTACTTAAAAAGACAACCAGCCCTAGCTGGTGTGGTTCAGTGGTTGAGTGCCGGCCTGTGAACCAAAGGGTCACTGGTTCGATTCCCAGTCAGGGCACATGCCTGGGTTGCGGGCCGGGTCCCCAGTAGGGGGTGCACGAGAGGCAACCACATATTGATGTTTCTCTCCCTCTCTTTTTCCCTCCTTCCCCTCTCTCTAAAAACAAATACATAAAATCTAAGATTTTATGAGAGAGAGAGAGAAAGAGAGAGAGAAACATCAATGTGCGGTTACTGGGGGTTATGGCCTGCAACCCAGGAATGTACCCTGGCTGGGAATCGAACCTGGGACACTTTGGTTCCCAGCCCGCACTCAATCCACTGAGCTACACCAGCCAGGGCACAAATACATAAAATCTTTAAAAAATAAAAAATAAAAAGATGTCCAAAAAGCAAGGAGAAAACATGACATTTGAAATAGACATGGAAAATCCAAATATGGACTTTAAAATTACTATTATTAATTTGGATTAACTAATTAAAACAGAAAATGTCAACATAGACTGAATATTACAAAAAGAAAACACAGAAACTCTAAAAATAAAAAGTTTAATGAGTGAAATGTAGAAAACTAAGAATTAATAAATGAGTAGAATGACAAATTATAGACATCTGAACTAAGAACTGTTGAAGCAGGGGTCAGAGCAAAAGAAAATAATTCAGACTGAAACATACAGAGGATAATATGGAAAACACAGAATAAAGTGTGTGAGACACAGGGCATGTGGCTGAAATGTCAAAAATGTGTGTAGTAAGATCATCGGAAGAAAGAGGAAACTAGAATGAAGCAGGACAAATATTTGAAGAGATAATAACTGACATTTTCCTAAAACTGGCAAAGGACATCAAGTCAGAAATGCAAAATGTTCTGAAACTCATTCTGAAACCAAAGGGTATTGCCTGACTCAAGGTTATGTCCTCCCTAGGGGCAGCCACATGCCATATGAGTCCATGCAGATGTACAAAAGTCTCTTGACTCAATGAGGGACAAGTCTGAAGGGTCACCTGGCTTTCGAGCCTCCTAGGGGATCGGCGAGGCCCAGCGCCACTGCCTGGCGGTTCCTCGTCTAGCCCCGCCCAGCTTGCCTTCCTCATTCCCTCACAGGAGCTGTGCCTAAGCACGCCCCGGAACCAACCTCCTCCCACACATCTCCGAAGCCGCAGAAGACGCATTTGCATTATTTAACCCCCCACAGTAATACCCAAGCACGGAGGTGGGAATAAACAATTTTCATTCTCATTCATCTAGAATGTCCTCTCATTCTCACGATGGCTTTGAAAAGAGGGGAAAAATAACGATGGTGAAGTCTGACCACCCCCCATTTCAAGCGAAGCCTGGTTCCTCTTTTGGCCTGTGGCCCTACTGAGATTCTTTCTTATCTGGCTGTCTCGAATCTAACTGAGCTTACACACTTACCTGTCTTAGGTGCTTTTTCACAATATATTTTGTAGTCATCGCTGATCCTCTGTATGGCCACCTTCGGATACTTATAGCAGAGCTCCTCAAAGGGCATTTTCTCTGTGTCTACCAAGTAGAGAAAAACAGGGGAGGGTCCAGTGGACCACTCTGGGTTTGAAGATTCATACACTGTTGTTGAAGGTATTGCCTTTAAAATGTCATTCGTTTAAATACGGCGATGGTGTTTCATAGGAATGTTCACACACAAGGAACATGAGTTCCCTCGGCCAAATCGGAAGCAAGGAAACACACCCTCCCCTCCCCTCCAGGATGGGAGGGTTCCGCCCTTCTCGGAGACACCTGACCCATGGAGGTTTTTCACCTCATCACACACACATGTCCTGGAACTCTCCAGGGTAGTCTAGTGCTTTCTGACTTACACTGGTGGAGCCCAGAAGGAATCCCAGGGGGACTCACAAGTGCCAGCTGCCCTTAAGTCAAAGGCCATCATCATCACTATCACCTCTCGGTCAGGGGTCCTGGCTGGACGGTGTAAGAGAAGTGGGCTATGTCTGCAAGGGATCCAGGTTTCTAGTCCTTGCATGCTGAGCAAGCTCGGGCATCCTTCCCACCTCCCTGGCACTCCTGTTCTCCATAGGAAAGTGGAGAGCATTCTAGTTCTGGTGCTCTGGACGCAGCCCGAGTGGAGGGGTCCACCTCCCTGGCAGCCAGGGCCCCGGGATAATGCACAGGAGGCCCTGAGCGGGTCGGGCTGTGTTCCAGAGCAGCAGCGGTGGGGGAAGTAATCACGTGTACTGGGCCGTGGGGGGCGTCTCCAGGGAGGGTGGTTCCCATTCTCCCCAGCCATTCCTGACATTCCACGGCCACTAAAGAAATGCCTGCCACTGTGTATGTGTGTACAACAGCTACCCTTTCTTCCGCTTCTCTCTTGATTTCTGGGAAAGGTTCTGCAGTGTTCGGGATTTGGAGAGAAGGTGGAACCCTGAGGTAGAACAGGAGGCCTGTGCATGATAGATTTAAATAACTCATGTTTGGGGTGGCTCCGAGGGGCATGCGTCCGAGGCATCTTGTTTCGTACCTGGGATGCACTGTGCAATGTAGGAATTTCAAGAGTTGACTGTTACATTTTTTAATGTAATCGAGGACGTATGGCTTACTGAACACCTGTTTGCTGTGTAAATGCATTACCTCCAACCCTCTCAACAGCCCTGCAAAGTAGAGGCCATAGTCCCCCTTCTATAGAGGAGGACGTCAGAAGCAATGACATACAGATTCGATTGCCTCAGCTCACGGAGACAAAGTAACTTGCCCAGGCTCACAGAGCAAGGAGTGGTGGGAACGACTTTTCAAAGCCTTTGCTCACACTCCTACTCTATCTGTGTTTTTCAAAGTGTAGGTCGCCACTCACTAGGATGTCAAAAACAAAATAGAACACGACAGTCCATCCTTGGACTGTCCAGAATGGACAGTCCATTAGAGTCCATCCTTGGTTTGTGAAAATATTTTTCTGTCTATAGGCACACACACATATACTGAAGTCAAATGTATTCATTGTGCCTCCAACTTTGAGAAATGCTGCCTTACTCTGACTGCCTCAGCATAGAAAATTGAAGCAATTTGTTCGATTTGAATAACGATGACTGACATTTATTGGCCTTGAACTACTGCCAAACGTTGTGCTGAGAGCTTTCATAGAGGACCATGGGTCATCTTCACAACAAGCCTATTATTATTCCCAGTTGACAGATGAGGAAACTGGGGCTTAAAGAGAGGTTAAATCCCTGCTCAAATTTACAGAGATCAGGCTCTGACATGACCCCAGGCCTGTTAGAGAGCTGGGCCTGGTGCCCCTTAGCACTTCTCCCCACCGCCTGGGTGGGCTGCGGCCTTACGTTGGGGAAGGAGGGCAGCTGTTAAAAACAGACCCACAGAAATGGGTCAGACTGGACTCTGGGGCAGGGTCACTTACCCTCTCTGTGACTCAGTGACTCGGAACTCACCTCGGGTTATTCTGAAGAGCAAATGAGGCCATCTTTGCCCCGCCCAGTGCTGACACCCAGCACATGATCAGTAAGCGTCACATATGAGTATTTCCCAGTTACCTACATGTAACGGCCAAAAAAAAATTGGCGACTGCCCTCACCTGTCAGAAGCACCGGAGACTGCATCTCCACCCGGAGAGACCCGCCTTGCCTCAGGTCCTCAGAAGCCAGTTTGTGCCACTGCATAGAATCCATCTCTTCCATGTTAGCCAAGCCCTGGCTTAGTGCCAGGGATTCCTCAAACCTCTTATAAAGAAGGACGTTCTCTTTTTTGCTTGTGGATTCTCTGTTACGCCACTTGGGGCTGATGAACTTGGCCTGAGTCTGAGAGAAAGGGGGTGAGGGACAGACAGTATTTGCTACAGGGACGAGATGAGGAGCAAGATTTTTCGAACAGCCCAGTCCTCCTGTGTCTCCCTGTCACTCGGACTTAGGCTGAGGGTTTTCAGTTTGATGGGAACCTTTGCTCCCTGACACACCAACCCCCTCTCTTTGCTCATCAGACCCACTTTCTAGAAGGGGGAGATTCCATGTGAAGGTGACTTCTTCAAAGTCAGCTTCTGCACCTGAGTCTTTTTCCTTGAGAGGCTTATGTTCAGAACATCAGGGATCATGTCAACCCCCAGCTGCCTCGAGGGGGAAAAAAGCAGACTTTCATTTACTTTCACAAATAAAGCTTCTAAAAGAGCAGTTTCTCTCTTGTTTCCCCTCCACCTCCTGATCCCTCCCCAACTCAAAGCCCCTCCTACTGAGCAAGTGAGGAACCAGTAGTCCTCTTCGTCCAGGAATTCATCGTACCAGCTGCTGAGAATCTGAAACCCAAACACGACAGAGCGTCAGGAGCTGGTGCTCAGCTTGCGGCATGTCCCCAACCAGTGTTTCCGTGGAAGAGAACAGGCTGCCACACCTGGACTCTCTAATTTGGAGACACAGTGGAACAGCGACCATCCGTCATGACCCATCAGGGGACAGTCCTTTGCCTTCCTAAGTATGGCAGCTCACACAGCCTGTCTCTGAATCTCAGAGGATAGTAACCAACATTTACTTAACAAGAGGTGCAACAAAGAGTTTACCAGGCAGTTATTTGACGTCTCATATATCTTTGTATCTTTCCAATGTACTATCTCATTTGATTCACAAAATGGTCTTGAAAACCAACTATCTCCTTTCATAGTGTCTACTTTTAATATCTCCCACTTGAAGACCTTAGCCACTTGTGAAGAATATTTCATTAGGTTGAAATAAGCAAACAAAGAAAACCCAGCAACAATAACATCGGAAATCTATGAGCTAGTGCTTAGCTGGGCTTGTACATCTATACTCCCACATTCATTCATGTATGTATTTGACAAATATTTTCTGAGTGCCTCCCACGTGCTGGACACTGTGCCATTTCTGGGAACATACAGGTCAATATGCTACAAGCCTGGCTCTCAAGGAGCTCACCTTCTAGGACGATGAGCAGCAGTGTGACACATGCCACCACAGAGGTGTGATCGAAGTCCACAGGGAGCAGGGAGGAGGGAACATGTCTTTCACAAAGAGCAGGGGGCCTCTGGGCTTCCAGTGATGAAGAACTGCATGCAGGAGAGCTTGAGCTGTAGATCCAGTGGATGGACCTGTCCTACCCCACCCAGATGGACAACGCTGGGTAATTGTGGTGTACTGGAAACTCTGCTGGACGGAGAGTCCAGAACTCCTAGGTTCTGACCCTGATTCCTCCACTAATCTGCTTTGTGCCTTGGGCTAATCCACTTGCCCTCTCCAAATCTCATTTTCCTCCTTGTACAAGTGACAACAATACTACCTTGTCTGCCTCATGGAGGTTCGAGGAAGCCTCAAGGAGGTAATGCGCTTTACAAGGTAAATACATTACAATGCAGTAAATAATTTGCTATTTTTATCCACTTGTCCCCCCAGACCTACTCTCTACCCTTCTCCACCTGGCTTGAGCCTTGGGAAATTAAACTGCATGGACCACATCCACAGGTTCCCTGGCCTCTGGTTGGGTTCATCCAGCCCGGAGTCCTGACAGGAGATGAGAAAGCAGGAGTAGAGTGAGCTTGGGGTGTCGATTGCCCCTCGTCCCTCCTAGCCGGGTCACTGTGGACTGGCTACACCCCCATGACAATCACAGCTCCTGCCAGGTGTTCCAGTCCGTTTGCTCTTTCTCTCCTGGTTCCGGTAACTACTCCCTCTCCTCCACTCTGCAGGCCTAGGAGTGACAAAGGTGACCCACCCTTCTGGCCCTGGGGTCTCGCACTATCCTCGGTGGTTTACCTACCCTAGAGCCCGCTCCCTGGTAATCAGTCCCTTCTACTGGCTGCTCATTTGCTTCCCAACTGACTCTGCCTTTTGTTTTCTGCCAAGATCTTGACCACAGACAAGTCCAGCAATGGGCCTTACTTCCTGTGAGTCTTCAGGATAGTCTCCTGCTTTTATCTAAGGATTTGGGATTGGCCATTTCCTTGATGGCTAATCTGGGAAAGAAAGATCCCGCATTTCAATGCATGATGTTCAGAACAGTTATTAAAATTTCCCTCAGTGACACACTCTGAGGTTCATGGTTTGGGGACACTCCACATAAGGAGGAATTGAAGAAAGAGATTGAAAGGTAGATATTGACCACTCCCCTACCTCCATTCTGCTTTGGAGTCTTGGCTGGTTCTTGGGAATTTGTACAGCCTACTCCTCAAAGGTTAACCAACTCTTCAATAGGTGAAGGGTTATATGGGTAATTATGTCATTAACTTAGTACAGATGACCAGGTAGGATTTTAGGTCAGTTGACCTAATCTTCCAGATACTGACCCATCACTGTAAAGTATGACCTACCTGGCAGATCTCCTCCTGGGCTCTGAGTATCCAGGGGTTCACATCCCCAGAAGGGAGCAGCTCCTTCAGGCCTTTGATGGTTTGGGATTTGAGTGGTAGGCACGGACCAATCTGCTCATTCAGGTACAGCTCACAGATTCGGTTGCCCAGCAAGTGCCAAAAGAAGGAGTTCCCAGTCTTCCTGTTAGTCATCTGGACACTGAGGAAATGGTGCAGGTCGTGCCAGAGGTCCAGGAGCCGGAGCTCTACTTTCAAATTCAGCTTCTTCAGGTGGTCCCGGAAGGGGCCCCCTGCACAGGCATCAGCACACAAAGCCCAGTGGGTGTAGCCCACGGAGAGTCTTTGCTTGATGGCCTTCTTGATTGTCATCTGGGGGTAGTGACTGATGATGGGGGTGAGAGTCCTCAGGTGGGCAGAGAACTTTGTCTCAAAGAGGCCCTCCATGTGGGGGCGGCTCTTGGCTATCTTCTTCATCTTGGACTTCTTGGCAGAAAGAATATCTTTTTCTAGGGACCTGGTTACTCTGTCGGTCAAAGAGATCTTTTTCTGGGAAGGCATTTGTGTAACCATCTCCTGAGGGCAGATCTCCTGGGAGAACATACAGTTGGTGTCTGGCTTGGTATCCAATTCTAGAGACCAAGAGGCATGACCTGTCAACCGCCACATCTTCCGTTTGGTCTTCCTGCTCGAGTACTGCTTCTGCAGGTGGTGGGAGTTCTTGATGCTCATGTTCACAGGGAGCTCTCCTTCATGGGTGCAGCAAATACTGCACAGGCGAGTCTCATATTCTTGCATCAGTCCCTGGCATGACTCCTCCTTAGCTATGATGGTCTTCGCATGGGTGTAAAAGTTGGGAAGCCAATAGCTCTGGATTTTGAACAGAGCCACTTTCTGCATGTTGCTCAAGATCTCCCTCCTGGTGGTTGACTGGTTGGGGTGCCAGATAGAGAAGTTCAGGAAGGACTCTGGAAAGAAGACAGAGAGAAAATGATCTGGCATTGGTGAGATTTCAAAAATTTTTCCAAGTTTTTTTGTGTGTGTGAATGTAGAATTTCATTTGTTCCTCATGCAATCCAGGGGTGGGAGCAGGCCAAATATAGGGTGGATATGTGTTTAGGGTTTGCTCAGTACAGTGACCCCTTTCTCTGATTACCTTCCTTCTTTCCCAAATAAAGAAGTCCTTCTATGGGGTTCATAAGGTTATTTTTTAGACTGTTTCATGTTATTATAAAGAAAAGAAAAAGTCACATGAAAACATGTTTAAGAATGAGAGACGTGTACCTCTGGACGGGAGTTCTCAGGGTGCACATCCGACAGGAGGGAAGTCTTTGGACTGGATAATTTGAAAAAGTCCTTACTAGCCCTGATTTTCATGCCATCAGTTCTCAATGATCTCTATGAATAAAGAGTAGTGTGACTAATCCCAAACAGCAAATCCACTGGAACGCATTTGTGTTTGGGTTAGCAATCCCTCCTCACTAAATACATACATACATATATACATACATATATACACATAATAAAATGGATGAATCTGGGGTTCTAGAGAAGAGGTTGGCAGACTTTTTCTGCAAAGGACCAGCTACTAAACAGTTTAGGTTTTGTGGGCCACCTAGAGTCTCTATTGCACACTTGTCTTCTTTAACCCTTTAAAAATATGAAAACATTCTTAGCTCAAAGGCCATGTGTACTTCATTTGGCCTGTGGGCTGTAGTTTGTTCTAGAGAATCCCGATTAAAGAAAAGAAGACAAGCGCAGCAGGCTCAGAAGGTGGAAGAGCTGTTCAATTACCTGGTTCCAATTTCTCTTCACTCCATGCAGCCAACTGTCCCTGGCAAGTAACATCTCAGGAAGAGGCCCATACCAGCCTCAGGACAACTGATCTCTCTCATTCTGCTCCCCTCAGAATGGTTGGATTTCCCACTGGGGTCCCTGATACACAGAAGGTGGAAAGGGTGGCAGTCTGCAAAGCAGGAGACTGAGGGCTATCAGACACCAGACGGATGTTTTGGTTCCATCTCCCAGGGATTTCATTTCAGATACACTTCAGAGTTCTTACTGATGTTCATGTTGCAGAGAGCCACTACCCGTGAGCCCTCCTTAAGATGGGTGGCCTTCAGCACAAGGAGCAGAGATAGGTAGTAGTCTCTCAATTCCTGGTCCATCTCATCGATGCTCAGGATCTTCTCGGCAAGGATCCAGAAATCCACCAGCTCTTCACCTACAGAGCAGACAAGGGAGACACAGAGCTGCACCGCAAGCTTGCCCCTTTGGTGCTTACCTCTGGGTGTAGTAGCTGATACCCCCACCTCCAGCCTGCTCTACTGCCTCCAACATCACCATTAGCCACTCCTGTGGGTTAAAGCACCATCTCCAGAAATGTCCTAATATGGGGGCAGATGGGATTCATGGGGAGAAGGGACTTAATGAATAGGGATCTTTTGTGACATTTTTATGGTTAGAAAGACTGTCACTTTAGGGAAATCTGTAGGATGGATCAGAAGACATTTGAGTCTGATTCCAAAAATAAAGATCAGAGGGAAAAGAATATTTCCTGGACAACAGACCCAGAGTAGCCAGTAGCAAGACCCTGGGGCCAAAAGGTGCCAAGGGCTACATTTCCTGCTTCACAACTTTGCCAGAGCTGAAGTTGCTGTGACAGACAGCAATAATAGCCTACCTAGTTCTTTCCTCCCTGTTACCTGCAGATCCAAGATTCTACCCTTTAACTAGAGGTTGTCCCTGGGTAAAACTTAATGTCACTGAACTGAGTGTCAGCCGATGCAAGCTGGGCACCTCCCTGCACTCATCAACCACTGGGACGCACAGGGCAGAAGGCAGTGCATCCCAACACTTTTGCTCCAGGGGTTTATTTATTTACTTGCTCCTTGTCTGCTTCCCCACCAGCATGGCAGCTTTAGGAAGGGGATTTATGGCTCTTATTCACCTTGATACCCCAACTACCAGCACAGTGGCTGCCATACAGTGGTGCTCAATACCATTGTTGAATGAATGAATGAATGAATGAATGAAAGGGACTCTGACTTTATTTGACCTAAACTAAACTGTGGATCCCAATTTTTAAAGACTTTACCCAAACTGCATTAAAAATCATTTTTTATATTCACCGTAGACATACGTAACTGTCGGTAAGTGCTCTAGGGCTCCCTGGAAGCTGTTAAGAATTTGCAAAGGCCCTGGGAAGAACTGCAAGAACCCACCTGCACTTCCCTTGAGGTAGGTACAGAAGCGCCACATCCCTCTGACCCCGCCAATGCATTTCTGGAGTAGCCACTGGTCTGCTCTTTTCCACTTCATCATGTGGGCTGCCAGGAGAAATTCATGGTGAGAGAGAGTGAGTGAGCTCTGGCCCTGGCTCCTCTTCCAGGCTTGTGCATGGTCAGACCCCCATGTGCTCAGTATGAGTGAGAAGAAATAGTGGACAGGGAGATGAGTTGGGTCTTCACTGTGTGGTGCTTTTGCAACTTGGCACCAGACCCTCTAGGGACATGCATCAAGTGACACGAGGGACCCACAAGCACACATACAATCCAACGTTGAAAGCATACTCCAACCAAGGTCCCTTGCCTTCTATGGTCCCCACACAACAGTGATTCTGTGAATCCAACTTTCCCAATACATATATTGCAGGACAGAGATGAGCATAGTGGTGATTTTTTACAACATTTTACTCAGTGGATCCCCTGAATCTTAACCTTCCCCAGGAAGAACATGTTCGGTTTCCTTTGGTTAGTTGAGCTGAGAGTAAAGTTACCAATTCAATCCTAGATGCAGATTTTATTCATTCATTCTTCCAACAAATATTTATTACATGTCTACTAAGTGCCAAGTACCAGCCCAGGTGTTTGGGATACACTAGCAAACAGAGCAAAAGTCTCTGCTCTCAAGGAGCTTATATTCTAGTGAATGAGACAATGAACAATCAGTGTAATAAGTACATTACCTAGAAAGGCTGAAGGTTATAAGTACTATGGGGAAAAATGAAAAAGTAAAGCAGGGTAAACAGGGTTGGGAATGCTAGGGCAGGGGTTGGATGAGTGGGCATTGTGGTCTTCACGGAGTAGGAAAGATCTTTACAGAGATTTAAGGAGGTGAGAGAGAGCCAGTGTGAATATGGAGGAAGAGCGTTCCAGGTGGAGTGAAGAGCTAGTGCACAGCCTTGAAATGGGAATGTGGCCAGTATATTGGAGGGTCTGCAAGGAGGCCGGTGTGGTGGAAATGGGATGAGTGGGGAGGGGAGTAGGAAGAGATGAGGTTAGAAAGGAAATGAAGCCAGGGCTCTGGGACCTTGAAGGTGAGCGACATTGGATTTCACACTCAGAAAGAAGCCATTGGTGCAAGGGCTGGGGACAGCCAACCGGGGAGTGACATGGTCTGAATTCAATGTTTAGGGGCTCACCCTGGCTGCTACGGGCAGCAGAACAAGAGCAGAAACAAGGTGCCCAAAATGATTTCCGTGGCCAGGTGAGAAATGATGGTGGCTTAGACCACATGGTAGCAATGACAGTGGCGAGATGTGTTTGATTCTGAATATATTTCAGACAATTTTGTCATTAACTCTCTCATTTGTGGATGCAGTGAGACAAAGAGCCCAGCCCATTTGACTTCTGCCTATTGCTCTAGGTACCAATTCCCCAGCCTAAGATCTCACCTACTGCCACACAACATAGGCTGAGCCACCTGCACGGCTAAGGCTACAGAGGTGGCTGCTATTTGTGCCTTATTATAGGGCTAACAGGCACAGCACCACTATGCAGCCTGGCTTTCCACATTTCCCCACGTGTTTACCCCGATGCTTACCTCCTTCTGGGGAATTAATGAAACTGATGAGCTCTTGACAGAGAATGTAATGGAAACACAAGTTGGTTTTACAGAAGAAAGGCAACCGGTATTTTCCCAGCCAGGTCAAAAATCCTGTGTACTTTGAAATCTAGAGTCCAAACAAAATATGAACAGAAAAGAGAAATGGAACCAAACTGCTAAGAAATGCAGTTTAGCAAGGGCAACATATAACCTCACACTTGCCACATCTGGTCCAGGGGAGAGGCATGTCGATTAAAAATAGAACCTGAGGGGACTGGAGACTTGGGCTGAGGTTCCCAAATGAGTGAAAGGATTGGTAGGAAAGAAAAGGCTTGGCTTTTCACACACCCAAAAATTCTTCTCTACATCTGGGTGAAGTTGTTTTTAAAAAGATCTAAGTCTTGCTTGTAGAAGAGAAGCAAAAAGAGCTTTGGTCTGTGGTGCTGAGTCATAACCCTACTCAACTTGCTTCTTTGTAAATGCACTTAAAATTTTGCACACACTCCCAGCCCATGTCAACTACACAACATGTACAAAAACACACAAGGACTCACATGTGACATCATTTAAAGTATGGGATGGATCCCTGAGAGATCGAGCCACCAGAGAAGTGAGAAAAAAACTAAAATGTATAAGTTTCAGAATTCTGCTAGGAACACCAAATATAAGAATCAGAGTGGTGAGTCTCTCTCAGTTCTCCAGATCCCAGAGAAAACAGAACCTCGTTGTGAGCAGGGCTTAGCATGGTCTTTCTGGTCCCACCTGCTGCTGGGAGGACACGTGGAAGCCACTGGCAAGTCTAACACAGTGGTCAACACAGTGGAAAAGGGTGACAGGAAGAGGGTGGGGAGAAAAAGACAATGGACAAGGGCAAGGAAGAAAGACATAAAGAGGGAGACAATCTCTGGAGGAGAGAGGTCAAGCAATAACTAGGAATTGCAGAGTGGCATCTTACCTTGAGCTACACCTTATAATGCAAATAATTACTATGTGGCCCACGAGGGCTGTGACTCCCTTTCCCAAACCCATGGCAGGCATTGCCAATCAATTCCCAGACTCCTCTGGCTCAGGTGTGGCCTCAGCATTCTTCCCAATGCAGTGCTTCAAGCATCCACTGCCCAACAGGCACAGGGAGCATGAGAGGTGAATCCCATTTGCCACCCAAGGATTAGAATATAAAGGAAAGAACTCACCAGCATCTCTTGCCCAAGTGGTAAGGATGCACGAAGGAGAAATGTCTACCTGGCTTGATACTGCTCTACTCGCCTGCTCTGTAGTTTCTCCCTCTGGGTTTCCCAACCACACTTCCAGTTCACTCCCTCTTCCCCCGCTCCAAGCCCTTAGCCACTGAAGTAAGACCCTCACTCACCAAGTCATGAGGGATTTCCGGCCACAAGCCCCACTCTGCATTTTCAACTGTGTAAAAAGGTGTCTGGCCAAAGACCTGCAACAGAAAGCCAGGAGACAGCCAAAGGGGTAGAGCTTCTCTTCATGAACACATCACGGTCCGTCTGCAGCCATGGGGGCAGAGAGGGCCCATTGCTTTCCTACTTCCGGGGGCATCCATTCTTAAGTGTATTTCACTGAATCAACTTTCCTTGCACAGAAATACCCAAAGTAGACTAAATTGCAAGATTTGTTTATCTCTTGGCTGTGCCCTGCCCCAACCTGGGAATTAGTATCTTGCCTGTGTGCAAAGCACTTGATGTTAAAAGGTGACGAGTTTTGTGTATCTTGTGTATTCATTGGCTAAAACAGAGACCTAACCCTTTCATAAAGAGAAGCCGCTTTGGAATGGCCTGAACTCAAGCTAGAGAAAGCAGAGAGGACCGAGGATATGAAGATTGGGGGGGGTGTAAGTTACTTATGGGGGCATTAAGAGTGTCCAAAATCGATAGATAATTCTAGGCTACTGTTGTCTTTTGTTGTGGAGCTGTGACTGTGACCTAGGCAACTGGCTCTGAGATGGATGGGATAGGGCTTCTGTGCTAAGCTCAGCAGTCTCACCACAGACACCAAAAATGTCTCAAAGTGTCCCCAGAGTATTTGTGATAAACTGGAGGGACAGAAGCCCCACTTCCGGCTGAGCTCTCAGCACATCATGTCTGTCTGCCCATCTCCCCAAGACTAGTGGTCCCAAACTTTGTCCATCTGTGGCCCCTCCTCCTCTCCCCTTTGTCCCCGAGGGGCTGTGAGGTGTCAGAGGGAGGTGACGGAGCTGCCTGCACTGCACAAAACTCAGTCTATAAGGGAGACTCTGCCCTCGGGGAGCTCTCCTTGCTCTGCACCAGTGTGTGACACAGCAGCACGCCCTGCCTGGGGTGCGAAGCTACCTTTATGGGATGTGAGGTGGGACCATGGAGTCGTGAGAGCACGTGGGAGGAATACGTGGGAGCAGTGTCACCACGTGACAGTTGTACCCAGAGCCACAGACCTGGTCAGCCCCATGTGACCTCAGGGAGGTCAGTTAATGTCTCTAACCCATCTGTCAGAAGCAAATGATGGGGGCCTCACAGGGCGGTTTACTTAGAAACGGGTACAAGGACAGCCGTGCTCAACATCAAACACCACTGTCTCTCTACGCAGGACACAGCTACCTACCCGGCCAGGACTTTCTTATATTCTTGGCTGCGATTCCACTTCCCATGTCACTCTCCCGATTTCTAGAACATTATTGTGGGCTTCTTAAATTCCAGAACTCATTAACTAAAATGTCTTAAGGTTACTTCTGGGACCTTTCATTAAGACACTGGCAGAGGCAAGAGAATGAGTGAGAATCGCCCAGAAGAGCTGCTCTCAGAGGCCCCTTCCTCCTTCCTCTTTGTTCCGTGTGCTGGGTGGCATCCCCATCCACCGGGCATCCAAGCCTGTGACCCCAGCTCCTCCCTCTCTTACCACCGCTCCCCGACATTTAAACAGTGTCAGGGTCCTGCATTTTGCTTTGTAAAAAATCTTTCCTACCTGCCTTATCCCTTTGCCTTTCGATCCTTAACCCCTCCCACCTGTGCTGTTGAGAGCATCTCCTGACTGGTCTCCCTGCCTCCACTGTGGTCCTGACAGCCCCACCCACTCCCAGATTTCTGCAGAAATAATTGTCTCAAAGGAAAGTCTGAGCTTGTCACTCTGTTGCTTATGACCCCTTTAATGGCTTTCTGTGGCCTTCAGGATGACGTCCACACTGCTGAGCTACTTGGCCCAGTGGGGCTGCCTTAGCTCTTGCTCTCACAACACCCTCCCCCCAATTCTCAAATACCACATCTTCTCTCAAGACTTGGCCTGTGTCACCTCTTCTCAGGAGCTTTTCCTGACTCTTTCAGGTAGGAGCGGTCTCTCCCTCCTTGTACCCCACTGTCTCCTAGAGACTTCTACCATGTCACGCACCTTCCATTTCTCCCATTAGACTGGGAACTCCTTGAGGATAGAGATGGTACCATTAATTACCTGTGTACCAGCATTAAGCCCATTGACTGGCCAAAGTGACCACCCAAGAAGTGTTTGTGGGGTAACACAGAGTGCTTTTTCCCAGTGAAAATTTCACCTTTTGATGGGTGGCATTCCACAGGAAGGAGTGCACTGAGGTGAGCCACAGCTTATAAGGCACCAGGGTTACGATATAGCCGAAGATGTCAACCGAAAGGGAGGCAGGATTAGTCTAGGTTTGGGTTTAAGAATATTTTGATGGCCCTAACTGGTGCAGCTCAGTTGGTTGGGCATCATTCTGCCAAGCAAGAGGTTGCTAGTTTGATTCCTGGTCAGGGTACACGCCTGGGTTGCGGGTCAGTCCCTGGCCAGGGGCATGTGCGTGAGGCGGTTGATCAATGCTTTTCTATCATATCAATGTTTCTCTCCTTCTCTTTCTCCTTCCCCTCCCCTCTCTTTAAAAATAAATAAAACCTTTTAAAAGAGAATATTTTGATGTTTGACATTCATGTTAGTTGCATAGATTGAGAAAATCTTATACATAGGCTGGGTCCCTGCGAACAACTCAATAATTTTTGTGTGCCAAACACCTGGAGAGGGGAGCAGCGCGCAGTGAATGACCCGCAGTCCTGGCCCTGCCGGACCTCACAGTTTCGCCACTCGGCGGGGAGACACACACGTGAAACAGAGGGGAGCTGCCCAGTGCTAAGGGGCACAGAGGCAGGGAAAACGAGTTCCTTAAGAAGAACAGGTTTAAACAGACTTGGAAACTGGTTAAGACGTTGGTAGGTGGAACTACGCAAACTAAGGGCAGTGAAGGAGGGGTGCGGAGGAGGGAGAATGCCGGGTGCGCTCCCAGGGGTGCAGCCCTGGTTCCAGCAGGAAGCGTGATGGGCAGGCAAAGGCAAGTTCATCAGGAGGCTGGGGATTGGGGATCTGATTACATCAATGACGGGAAGCTCCTGGAGATTTTAAATTCTGATTCATATTTATTTACTTAAATGGACATAGTTTTGATTTGGCAAGTTTATTTTTATTAAAAAAGTAAAAGACACAAGGCCCAGGGAGATTCACTACTTGTCTGTGGGTGAAACATGTGGATTCAAGTCTGAGTGAGAAAACTTACCGGGAGAGAAAGAAACGTGTTGAAAAAATCGGCAAAGACTTCATCCTCCAGCAGATTTAGGAGATTTGTAGAACCAATTATCTCTACAAAAGGAAAACAACAACAACAGCAAAACAAACAAACAAAAGAACATTCACATGAACCCATGCTACACTCAGGATGAGAAAACAAAGCAATTGAATGAATGGGTCATTTCCCACGGCCAAGTCTCAGCATGGCCATGACCTTCAGGATCATCTAACTCAATTTCTCCCCAACTCCAGGACTCTTCTTGGCAATATCAGTCTGCTTGAACACCTCCACTGTGGGGGAGGGGGCTCATCCCCTCATAGGGCTGCCGTTCCACTTAGGAAAAGAGAAAATTGTAAGGAAGATTTTTCCTGCTGTGAGCTCCCTTCCTTCATCTTCTCTCCACGTATAGCAATTCCGCCCTCTGAAGCTTCTCAGAATCCACCCAAGTCCCAAACGTGTGAAGATATTACAACCCGCTGCTTATCTCCAGCTCCTCTGGCTCATCACTAAGCAATTCTTCAACCCTTCCCTGCATGGTCTCCTTGCCATCTGGTTCCCCCTTTGCTGGACAGAGTGTCCCCTGCAATTCAAGGATTCTGCCCGCTTGCCGGGGAAGGGCATAGATAACTGTCACCCGTACTGTAGGTTCTGTTAGTGTGGCCAGAAGCGGGGTTAGCTCTGGGTGATCATTACACTATTAACTCCACCGTCCTTTGTTCAGTCAGCCCCTTTTTAGAAAACAAGGGTAGGAGTCTACATTTATGCCAGTCAAATTACAACCTGTTGTTTTGGTCCCAACCTTCTAACCCAACAAGAGCTTTTCTGAATATCGATCTGGTCATGCAAAGTATTTTTTATTCCTCTCTGGCTTGATCATTGAGCTGCCCAAGTTCACCCGAGAGGGTAAAGGTTCACTGTCACAAAGCTAAGCAAGGACACCACAGGTGGACTAGTTCACTGACAGTCTCTTAGAGCGCTGTGCTCAACTAGTGAATAGTGAGCTACTTGTTCTATCAATGGCCCTGCATTTTCCCATCATACCTGAAGTTTATAATGAAAGACTTGTAAAATGTGCAACCTACATACCATACACTAGTCCTATCCCTCAGCTCGGTGGAACCTCTGGGTACCGCTCACCGTCACTACAGTGTAGTTATGATAAAGTAAGAAAACTAAACAATCCTTCAGTAACTTTTCCTGATGGCACTTGGTGATTATTGTTGTCATGTAACAGAAATAGAAATAAAAGCTCAGACCATCAAACACTATTGTAATAGTACACGTCAGTTCTTGCCCTCTGTTCCACACAGATTTTTTTTGCCACCTACTGTTGTAAATTTTTTAAAAAACAGACATACTTTACTTCAATCAACACACTCAGATTCTTCAAGCCTCAGCCCATAGTGGGCAGGCCTCCCTTCCCTGTCCTCTCACCCCATTCCTAAGCCCCAGCGAGGGGAATGGAAAAGGACAAGCCAAGAGGGCGGCTGCCAGGGCAGGCTGCCTTCCGTGTGTGCTGAGCCCAGGCCAGTTGCGGCAGGATGGCAGCTGCCACAGACCCCTCCCTATGAATGAAGTCCCTGCAGCCACTGCTGTGGGCTAGGTGTGTTTGTGGAAGGCATGCCCAAGGGCAGCGTTGCTGACCTCCAGCCAAGGAGTGGATTGAGGGCATCGTTAACCCTCGTGTAAACTCCCACCACTTCTTGTGTGAGTCCTCGTATGTTTAATTAGACTTTCTTTCCCACAGATGTTATAAAAGAGGAAGTAAACAATATCTATACAAAAGAAGCTAATAAAGACTTTTCACACCCATGGTGCCTGCTCTTGTTGACCAGCCAAAGGCATTGCTCCTTCTTACACAACCCCAGTCTGCTTCACAAACCACTAGACATCCATCAAGTGGTCTACAGCCCTGGATGGTGTAGCTCAGTGGATTGAGTTCTGGCCTACAAACCAAAGTGTCGCTGGTTCAATTCTCAGTCAAGGCACATGCCTGGGTTGTGGGCCAGGTCCCTGGTAGGGGGTGCAGAGGCAACCATATATTGATGTTCTCCTTTCTAAAAATAAATAAATAATCTTTTAAAAAATCTTTAAAAAAGCCCTGGCTGGCGTAGCTCAGTGGATTGAGTGCAGGCTGTGAACCAAAGCATCGCAGGTTCGATTCTCAGTCAGGGGACATGCCTGGGTTGCAAGCCACTGCCCCCAGCAACCACACATTGATGTTTCTCTCTCTCTCTCTTTCTCCCTCCCTTCCCTCTCTAAAAATAAATTTTAAAAATCTTAAAAAAAAAGAATTGTTCTACATATCATCTTCATGGCGAGTCAAGCATGGGAGAACCTACTACAGTGGTGAAATTGACCACCGCCCCCCACATGGTCATGTACATCTCCCCACCATTACAATGAACACGTCATTGTTTCCATCCATTGATTCATCTGTCTTTCTCACCAGACTGAACTGACATGAGAGGAGGGCCCTTGCCTTTTCATCTTTCTCCCCACAGGAGGGCACTAGAAGGGTGTGTGTGATGTCTAAAGTTCTATAAATGTTGACTGAATTGCTCTTTGAAGAGAAGGTCTTCAGTCTTTAGGAATCCTGTTTGTTTGTCACTCACAAAGCCTGGCATGGGTTTGTTTAATGAGATTATGAAGGTACCTGAATACAGGAAATCAGGTCTTCACAGAAATTTCCCAACTGATTGTGTCCCATAACTACACACACTGCTGGTGACAAGGGGCTCAGCGACGACAGGGCTTGGCATTAACAGAACAGTCTCAGCTGGGTACAGGAGCAAGGCTCTGTACATCCTCCCCTTCCTCATCCTATGATTTCCTCATTCCTGTTTTTCCATTCTCACCTGTTCTGCTTTCAAACTTCCCGATAGGTTGGGAAGGCTTTCAACACTCATTCCACACCATGGTAACACCGACTGGGGACAAAAGGAATCCCTGGCTAATCCCAAACCTCGTGCTAGCCTTCTAGCTGGAGGAGGTAGGACACAGGAGGGCCTCATCTGCATTTCACTCCCTCCCGCTTAGTCGCCTTAGTTGTCTTGTGAATGGAGTCCTGCCCTACCTTCAAAGATAGGTGGTATACGGTGAGGGGTTGGGGGGCTGGGGGAAAGAAGAGCAAAGTAAACAAAGGGCATGAGTAACAGAAGAGCCACCTGTGGCGCCCCTGCTTGACTCAGGTCTGTTCATGGGCGGAAGGTGAGTGATGTGCCTTATGTGGGGACTCAAAGCCCGAGTGCCCTCCCTCTCAGAGACTCACCGACATTGTTCATGTTGCCATGCTCTCCTTGCCACTGTGACTGATTAGGGGCAGAGCAGGTCCCCGTCTACAGAACCCCACTCTCTGAGAACGCACAGTGACGCCTGTTCTTAAAGGTTCCAGATTCTATCGTCTTTTTGTGACTCTATCTCCTGGATCCCCTTGAAGGTATCAGACCCTTCCTACACGTAGGCCTTTAAGTCCATACTATTTTGTGTGCATTGACAGGTTCTTTGTCACTGTTGTCCAATTACAGCTCATGTCCCAAGTTTAAGTTCTATCTCTTTAACCCGACTTTGTGCTTTGGCAAGGGGGGATCTAGTAATCTATTTCTAATGTGTCTTTTGGGTGTAATATCCTTCTTGAAATTTAACAGGTACTCAATGAATATGTAATAACTTGACGTGTCTGTCAGATAAGCTGGAACATTCAATCTAATATCCCAGTTTGTTTTCCACCCTTTCTCCTCCTTCCCAGATAGTTTACCCTGGTTGGCCATGGGTTACTTCAGTTTCCATTGGCTGTGAAAAGTGAGACAATAAACATTAGCTAAATGCCTTCTATGGAGAGGAAGTTAGATTAGGGGTTTGTACGAGGCCTGTCCAGAAAGTATTCAGCCACATAATATGACAAAGAAATTTATCAAAGAAGATACAAGAGACAAGAAACATCACAGGACAACCATGCCTCAGTTCCCTTCAAAGTAAGCACCTTGGGACCTCACACGGTTCTCCCAGTCACCACCAGCTGCCCTGTCACATTTTCCTGAACCTCATCCATGGTCTGAAATCTCTTTCCTTTCAAAGATGATTTTACTTTCAGGAAAAGCCAGAAGTTGCAGGGCATCAAATCTGGGATGTAGGGGGGCTGAGTCACTTGCGTGATTTGAGGTTTTTCAAAAAAAACTCTGCACAAGATGTGATGCATGAGTGGACGCATTGTCATGACGAAGCTGCCAATCACCAGGTACCCATAGCTACGGCCTTTTGAATCATCTAAATAGTTTCCGTGGAGGAATCTTCAAGCTTAACGCATAATCTGATGCAGATTCATTGCTCTATTTGCTCAGCCATTTTGAACGCGACAGGCACACAGTACACATGCTCACTCAGTGGTGTCTACCACTGCCACTGACTAGTACAGTGAAGTCACTATTCACACACGTGCAGTCCAGTCCACTCTCCTTGGCTGCCAGGTTACACTGATGCCCCACAAACCATTCTTGTTGTATTAACAAAGGTTGGACTTTTTCTGGACAGACCTCGTACTTTGTGTTCATTCAATTCTCAGCCCTGCAGAACAGATTATTATCACCTTTCCATTGAAAGACAGTAAGCACAACACTAACATTTGCCTCTGCTGTTCGATTCAAAAGCCCATGTTATTTCAAATATGCCAGTAAGTCAAACCTCTTTTTCGCATGAAAAATGAATTTTAATGGGCATAAAAATACACTCCTTGGACTTCCTCACAATAACCTATTTTTCTATGACTCAGGGTATATGTAAAAGAGCCCAAAGAGGATCCTGGACATTGACTGAGTCAACAGCAAGTGCATTTAATAGGGTTGAGTGTTGTTTTATATTGTCTCAGTGGTCTCTCTGGTGGTCTATTGGGGGTCAGAAATCATTGTGTGGGTTTGGAGGAACTATGCACATCAGAGGGGACCAGACAGTCCCTCCTTTGCCCCGGCAGCAAGGACACACTTGTCCTAAACTCAGCCATCAGACCCTGCCCAGGACTTTTCATCATCAAGGGGTGGCTGCCTCAGTAGCTCAGGGGCAAAAAGAGATTATGCATAGCAGTGTCTATGACAACAAATGCTCAGTGGTGGTGGTGCCAGCAGCAGTGGCACAGTGGGGACAGCCACAAAGGCTGAAAGAAGATGTTGTAGTTGAAAATGAGCATGATTTCAATGGGAGGAGGTGCTAACCACAGAAGTACATGTAGACATCATAACAGCAGATAACTGCTGTGCAAATACCAGGATGATCCAACCCACAGACTCTTTGTCTTGGCTATTGATCACAGGGTCCCTTGGGGAAAAACATGTGTGGGTAGCCCACTGAGACTACTTGAGAATAGAATTTCCATGGGTGGCAGGAATTTCTGGCTGATCGTCAATGATGTGTCCCACACTTCTAGAGCAGTTCCTGTCACATGGAAGTGCTCCATAAGTATTTGTTGAGTGAATGAAGTAATATGAATAGGAGCCTTTAAATAATGAGCCATCATGGTAGAACATTGAGTCCTTCATCCTATTTTTAGTCCTGAGTTTTTAAAAAAAAAAAAAAAAAAAAAAAAAAAAGCTGTCCTGGCTGGTGTAGCTCAGCAGATTGAGTGCCAGCACATGAACCAAAAGGTGGTTGGTGTGATTCCCAACCAGGGCCTGGGTTGTGGACCAGGTCCCTAGTTGGGAGAGTGAGAGAGGCAACCAATTGATGTACCTCTCACACATCAATGTTTCTCTCCCTTTCTTTCTTTCTGCCTCCTTCTCCTCTCTCTAAAAATAAATAAAATAAAATAAAATAAAATAAAATAAAATAAAAATTTTAAAAAGCATTTTGCCTTCTAGGAAGAATGTTGCCATGTTTTTCCAAGTATTTATTGTGAATCTTCTCCTTAATCTGTGACAGGGATCTGCAGCCCTCTCTGGGTAACTGTGCCCTGGGGTAAAGGAGATGCCCAGAGCTTTGGGGAATTGTTGCGGCCACCGACCAGCAGTGACCACGGAACACTGCGTGGATGGCTCGTCAAAACATGAGAAAAACATACACATGGACAACCAAGTCCTGTGGAGAAATAGGGACAAAACAGCCACTCTCTCTAGTGGAGACCGCCCCATTCTCCTGCCGGAGCAGGCTTTTATTGGGTTCCTTTACACAGGAATTCAGGTAAAGCTCATTAATCATTGCCAGGAAGTAAAGATCAAACAATAGATAACAAAGAACTCTGAGGGCCTATTTTGAGTCAGATAGCTAAAGAGCTGTAAAACTTTGAGGAACAAACTTACTTCTTCCTTGGACCCTTATCATTTAATTGAGAACATTCTAAACAAAGCAGGATTCACGAGATTTTACCCTGATCACCCGGGGAACCCGCCCTTTCCAACACAGGGCTATACCACCCTCTGTCATTGTTTCAGGCTTAGGTGGAGCAAGGAAAGTAAGGCAGCCAAGAGATTAGGAGATTTTCTCACAGACAGTGAGGACTCAGGCTATGTCAAAGCCTAGGGGCGGGGGCCCATCACCCCCTTTTGCTGTACCCCTCAAAGTCCTTCCTTGGGGGCCTCCCATGTGATTGTGCCTATCTTAGGTCATTCCCCCCTTGGGGAATCTTACCCGTCATTGGGCATCCGACCAAGCATTGGGGGCCAGGCAGGGTGAAGTAAAAGGAGCAGAAGTGGTGCTCCTGCCAGGGAGGTAAGCTTTTGTCTCCTTAGTGGCTTATGGTCCAAGGTCACTCATCCAGCCTTAGCCTTGGTGGGGGTTACAGCTTCTGATACCAGGCAGGGCGGTTCCCAACAGGGAATCAGTGGAAGCTGGCTCTGATCTGAAACACAGATAGTAAGTGTCCGAGCTGAGATGTGAACTCAGGCTTAATTCCAAAACCCCGTTTTAAGTCCTTACAAGGATTTTGTTTGTTAGGCTTGTAAATATGCCTTAGTAGGTGTTTAAAATACTTAAAAGAATCACATTTTAAAATTGAAATATGAAATATCTAAGGAATTTTAATTTCCAAAATATGGAAATGGTATCTATTTCAGAAAACTTGATTCATCAAATTTATGATTTTATTGAAAAACAATGAACAAGTGAAAGCAACTGTAAATAAAATTACTGCATTTATAAATAATTCTACATGTCAGGTGAAAAGCTTAGTAATTAGTTTGTTAAATGTGTACCATAATATTGACATATTGAATATTGGTTACAATGCAAGCAATTGCAAGCATGTTTTGTGTTGGCCCAAGGTTCCCCTCAGTTAATCAGAGGCCATTAGTAACCTTCTGCCTCCAAATTGGAAGGCAAACTATCAAACTTTCCCTAAAACAACTCTGTGTGGTTCTTCCTCATCCTCCCTCCCTAGGCATCGGGAACTCAGTACTTTCCCCGGCAGCACCGAGCCGTGAAATCCCATCCCTGCAGCGGCAAGGACAAGTTAGGTGTCTGAGTACAGGGATTTTACAGGCCCTCAGAATGGCTGCCTGAACCCCTCAGAAAAACTCCTATTTATCCTTCAAAACGCAGGTCAGCATTAAACCGACGCTTCATCTATGCTGCTGTACTAGATTCTTTCTTTACTCATGCACCAACTACTTATTACATGCTTATTATGTGATAAGCTAAAAAAGAACATTTTGGTGATTTTCATAGGTGGCTAAAAAGTACTGATTTTAGCTTATATTTTGACACTTGCATTTTTGAGATACACACATATCTATATATCTATATATGTCTAAATATCTACATTTGTATCTATGTTTATTGACCTATAAGTATAATCTGTATCTATTGATTAAATGCTATACTTCTTCACATCCACACATTTAAGTTTAATAGGAAACAAGCAGACCTTCTTTATATTTATGGGTGCCTGGATAGCACTCACTTCTGTATTTTTCTTCCCTCCTCTTCATCCCTCCTGCATTTCTATTAAATTGATAGTTCAACGCCAAATGCAGAGCAAGTGCCCTTTTTGGGCTCCTGTAGAGATTGTGCCCTCTGGTGGAGAGCAGTGAAGATGACACCTTTCTCTCCAAAACCTTATTTGTTTTGTTTGTTTGACTGGTTTGGTTTTGGGCGGTGGGGGATATTATTGTTGTTGCTTTGTTTTCCCCCAAATTTATCTTCAGTTCATCATACATTTCAAGGTCTCGGATTACTGTCAGAGTGCTCATACAGACTGTGATGTGGGAATAAAGTCCTTACCCTCCAAACAGGAAGGCGTCTACTCCACCATTATTACATCAGGCCCCATTAAACACCCTTTGTGGCTTTGTAGGCCCCTGCAAATATTTATTATTTTACTTGAAAGATACATGCTGTAAGAAATAATATTTCTAGCCATTAATTTACTGCAGAATGAGCTCATCAGTATCTAACAAGACCTCAAAAGTACTCAGAAATGGGTCAGATCTGTCACCAAGTAGCTCTGGTATCTCTTCCACTTCTACCTTGGTAGAGGGACAATATGGCAAAATGTTAATATGTGGCCTTAGCTTTTCTGACGTTGTGTATAACTTCCCCTAATTAGTGAAAGATATTATCTCAAGATGAGGTCTGAATGTAATGGTAAAAACAGTATCATTCTTTAGGTTAAAAAATAAAAAAATATGCTCTTAATATCAAAAAGAAGAGGAGGCCTGAGTGAAGTAGCACGTAGAGTTTTGCCACATCACGGGGAAAGGGTATAGAGGATCACAGATCCCCCTTCCCCCCAAGTTCAGGTCACTGGAGGAGGTTCAGCCAGGCTGCAGGAAGGAGGAGCTGCCAGGCTGGGCAAGGCCGGGAAAGACACCCAAGGTTGCGGGGGAGAAACTAAGAGATGGCACCAGAGGGTCCAGCCAGGAGCACTGCAGAACCTACAAGGGAAATTGCTGAACTCTGTTGGCCACTAGGACCAAGAAGAAGCACAGAAGCTGAACAAAGGGCCCCAACTCCACAGGGCTGGAAGCCCCAGCCTCCTAAGACCCGCAGACAAGGTGTATACTGTGCACTAGAGGGCCGCGGAGCTCAGGGTGGCCAGGAGCCTGGAACCGGGCAAGTGTCTGGAGAGGCTAGGTCATGGGAGTGGGCTCTTGTGGATACAAGGGATCTGCCTAATTCCAAGCTCTAACCTATACAAATGAGCCTATTCCCATTATAAGCAGAGCTGGAGAAACCTGGGCCACCTTGCGGGCATGGGGCCAGGAAGGTATCTTCCCTTTAGAGACACTGGGAGCCTTCATTGCTGGAGAGTCCCAGGGCACTCTCAGGCAGCAAGTCCAAATGGGGACTGAGTGCCACTGTTCTCAAAGCTGCAATCTCAGAACGATTTTTGGTGCGTGGGCCCCCTCCATGGGGGATGCTTTGCAGATGGTTGGTAGCCTGAGGACTATTTCATTTCCTTCTCCAGGGGAGAGCAGCATTGGTGTCTGGTCACCCCAATGGTGCAAGGGGTAAGCCTTTCACGGAGAGCCACATGCATGCCACCCCACTGGATGAGACACTGCTGAGCCCCGTCTAAATGACACTGGGAAGCACCTCTTCCCTTTGCAATAACCCAGGATGCTCACCGGCCTCCCAAACCAGAGGGTATGGACCCTTAACAACCAGGCACTAATTCACCTCTGCTACCCCTTAACTTTTGAACCAAAAAATTTACAAAAAAGAGAAGGATTCATCTAATTCTCCTGGGAACTAGAAGCAAAAAGAAAACCAGGAAGATGCCCCTCTAGAATCCCTGCTTTCACCTCACTTGGTCCTAAGCCTTGATATTTTAGTCCTGACATGACTGGGAGAAAGGGAAGCTTGACAGATGCTCCATCTCCTGGGGACAGCCAAGAGAGAAGCAGAATGGGTGACAGAGAGACACTGTTTTGCAATTTCCCAATAATTCAACTCTACTCTTCAGAATTCCAGCCTTTCTTGACACTCAGCTATGGCATTACATGACACGGCAAAATGGCTAGCTACCTGTAAGCCAGTTTCTTTGAATTTTAGATTATCATCTATAAACCGACCTGTCAGGGCATTGTAGCATTAAAAAGAAAACTATGTGAAATCAATAAATTATCGGGTTGTATTCTTCATGCAAACCAGAAAGTGGGTCCTGATGAGTCTACCACTTGGAAATGGATTGAGGTGTGCACAGAGCAATGGGCTAGTCTACACAGATAGAAGACCTTGCAGACCACACAGAGGGAGGCAGAGCTAGAGAAGTTCCAGGAGCAGACAAGCCCTTCTGAGCCCCACTGTGTGCAGCGTGTTGCTCTGTCCTACCAGACCCCGCAGAGGGAACTGCCTCTAAGCATCGTGGGGATGGTATCCTGGTATCACACAGGTCCAATCTCACCAAAATGTATGCATTAAATATGTGCCTTTTTAAAATATATTAAGTACACCTCAACAAAGCTGAAAAGGGGGATCTGGCTTTCATTTTGACAAATTATAAAGCAATGAAAACAAAGAACTCAGTAACAGTTCTCAGAATTCAATATATTCAAGATGGCATTCTGACTTAGTACGAGTATGGAAGAGGTCCAGAAAGAGAAAGGCTGAGGAGGTGGTCATCATGGTGTATGTAAATGGTTACGATGTGCTAAATGTGCTTGGTTGGTATTCCGTGTGGTGGGTGCGGGGTATTTCTGGAGACCCAGAGGCAGGACTTAGCACATCCATTTTTACATTCTCCTGGAGGGGAGTGAGGAGGGCAGGAAGGGGTGGGAGAGCAGGCTGCCTTGGCAGGCATTGAGCAGAGTGAGGGAAGGTAGGGGAAACATTTGGGGAGCTGAGGGTGATGGTCACAGTCGCATGCCTCTCACGTGTCATTCGCCTTTCCTCAGCACACAGCTCAGATGAGGCTGAGAGAAGCCAGAAGGGAGAGGTGGGTGTGCTGCCTTGCCCTCGCAGGGTCTGCTGCATCAGGTAGGAAGAAGAACGTCCGGTCCTCCTCTCTGACAGCTCTGCTTCCCTGCAACTTCTCAACCACATGCTCCAGAACGTGCAGGTGACAGGAACCGGGCTGGGCTCGCCAAGGTTCAGATATCAACAAATGTAACGATACCACCAAAAGGAGAAGCCATAGACCCAGACCATGACCATGGCAATGAAAGCCACATGCCAGCAGAAGAAGGTGGTGACAAATATAATGTCGTTTTTGTCGTTGTCCATCCATGTATAGCCCGAGATTGGTTTGTACAGCATAAAGCCAATCTGCATCAGCCAAGAGCCAATCATCATATACAAAAAGGCCTTCAGCAGCCAGAGCTGCGGTGTGTTGGGAGCCCACAGCTCTGCGATGACCACGAACAGCAGCAGGAAGATGGCCTGGGTGAGCAGCATATGAGATTGCAGCTCTACTCCTTCTGTGTCCTGCATGTGAGACACCATCAGGAGCAGAAGCATCAACACACCCAGAGCTTGGGCCCCTTGCTCCAGAGTGGCGCACCTCTGGGGCAGCAGGTTCTGGCTTACCACATCCGCACATCCGCTCAGGAAGAAGGTCATATACATAGTGAGATGCTGCCACTGCTTGCGGTACAGAAAGTTTTTCTGATAATACATCTTGGTGATGAGTACAAAATGCCCAGGAACGCTGTGCAGCTCTTGGGCTACTAGAATGCAGGCGCTCAGTATCTTCACCAACCCAACATAGTATATTTGCTGCAGCCTGGCCCATCCTCCTTTGCGCCAAGGACGGCGTGGCGCATACTGAACGGGGCAGTTGCATATCAAGGCCCTGTAAACGAGTCGTGTGTGATAAAGCCCATAGAAGAAGAGAGAAAGTCCTGGGTACAGATGACCCTCGAAGCCTCCCATGGAACTGAGGGCAGGTCTGACCAAAGGCAGAGGCAAGAGGCTCTAGAGTGTGCAGAGAGCTTCCTGTAGCTGACTTATATCCTCTATCCAGCTCACTGCATCCACATTCAGAAGGGAAATGGTTTTGGAGGAAGCCCAAACTTAGGGCGGGGTGGGTGTCATGGTTTCCGTTCTGGTCTTCTGCTCTGGTTCATTGATAACTATCCAACCATTTCCAAACAATACTATAAGCTTATTCTTCAGCACAATGCCTGGGCATCTGCCCTAATCAGAGACTATGCTATGGGTCCCCCTTGTTTCTCTTCCCGCTTGTTCTTGATGCCAATGTTACCTTCCTCACTTCCCACCAAAATTCACAGACCTTAAGGAAGAACTCAGAGGAAGCGTGGAGAACACACAATGTATAGTACGTCCCTTACAAGTCCTCACATATCACCTGATACAAAGGCTAAGTACAAACACATTCCCCTGGGTATAAATAGTTTTCAGAGCCACAAGTAAGCATACATGGTACCCAATTATTTGAGAATTGCCAGGAAAATGTTCACTCCTGAGAAGCCCAGGTTAAACATTATTTCTAGGTGAATCTATGGGATTTGCATGAGAATCAATAGATTTAGCAAAGTGGATTACCCACACCAATATGGGTGGGTTTCATCTGATCAGTAGAACAAAAGGCAGAGGAAGAAGAAAATTTGCCCCTTTTTCTTCCAGCCTGTCCACTGAGCTGGGACATAGGTCTTCTCCTGCCCTTGCACTGGGATTTATACCATCATCATCCCATTGCTTTATGGATAAAAATTCATGTCCTTGGAATAAGCTTGAAGGTTCCTTTGCTTTGTCCTGACCTCATTTCCAGTCTCTTCCCACCTGTACCATTGTCTCCAAGCATATTCGAAGCTTCCTGTTTGGTCTGGAATGTTCTCCCCACTCCACACTCTTTATCTGGGAAGCTCCTTTCTCCTTCAAGTCTCAGCTCAAGCACTGCCTCCACCCAACTGGGAAAGGTACCTCTCTGTGCAACTTATAGACATCTCTGTTGTTACCCCTGTCACGCTGTTTCAACATTCTTTACTTACTGGGAAGTCTTTGAAGTTGGAGACCATATCCTGCATTCTTTGTCTCTTTAGAATCTAGCCCCATGCCTAGGGGTGCTCAATGAATGTTTGACAGAGAAATGAATAAACGTATGAACTACCAAATGAACACATGGCCTCTACCCTAAAATGCTTTATAATATAGTTACGAAGACAGAGCAGATACATACAAATGACACAAAGTCACTAATGCTAAGTGCCAAGCTATGAGAGAGGAACAAACGACCAGAGCTCTACAATTAGAGGAGAACTGGATCTTTGACTCCTTCATCCTTGGACATAGGAGATGCAGAATGGAAGGATGCGGATGACTTCGCATAACTTTAACTTCCCAGCCAGAGACAGACCCTTTTGCATAAGCCAGTGCTACTCGATGCTTTTCTAGTCTTTTTCTCCACCTAAGAAACTTTTTTTAAACACATGTTCCTTTATCACCTTCCCTCCATGAAAATTTAATATCTAAAATCATGATTTCTTTACCCTCTTGGGGGTGACACTGTCCCCACTGAAGGCACATGGTGTCAACAAAGGGCAGAGTGTGACTCCAGCAAAGAGCCTGGTGATGCAGCACAGAGCTTATGTCCAGAGACTGTTCACCTTTCAGCAATGCTGAAAGGATCCATTGGCACAGGTAGACCAGATGGCTTCAGAGATTCTACCAAGTTCTGCATGGGTGTCCCCCGAGATCTCCTGTGGGAAAGTCCTGGTATTTAATCAGGAATCTAATCTAATTAGGAACCTAATTTAATCAGGAAACTAATTTAATTAGGGATCTAATGTAATTAGGAAACTAAGTGATTAGGAAACTCATGTTCTATTAGAGACCATTGAGTGAAAATTGTTCTCTTCTTACTCCTTTCCAGCCAATAACAGGGGTGACAATGATATAAGAGAAGGAAGTGTCATCTAAAGGGGGGAAAGGAATAGACACATCTCAGGTTTGAGGGACCTATAATCAAACATAGATGGAGTGCAGATCAGAAGACTCTGCTTGCCCAAATGTGGCTGAAGCAAGGATCTCCCCCTGTTGAGCCAGACATACCACTGATGGGACACCCACTGAGGATGGGGAGGGAGCAGATGCCAATTGCACTAACCAACAACCACCTGAGGCAGCCCTCCTGGAACTACTGTAGACACTTGGCCACTCACTGACTCACCCCCAGGGACAGGGCTTGGTGGGCACAGATGTGAACCTTGCCACTCATCATAATCATCTCAGGACAGCTTCTTAAAAACACAGAATACTAAGTTTTCATCCTGACCCTAATGAATAAAGTCTCTGGGTTGGGGCCCAGGGGTCTGCATTTTGAATTATACTTGTCTCCTACCACTGGTGATTCCAATGTAGGCCATCCTTTTTCTTTTAAGTTTTTTTAAAAGATTTTATTTATTTATTTTTAGACAGAAGGGAAGGGAGGGAGAAAGAGAGGGAGAGAAACATCAATATGTGGTTGCCTCTCATGCGCCCCCTACTGGGGACCTGTTCCACAACCCAGGCATGTGCCCTGACTGGGAATCGAACCAGCGACCCTTTGATTTGCAGGCCAGTGCTCAATCCACTGAGCCACACCAGCCAGGGTGAATATAGGCCATCCTTCACCTGATGCTTGGAAGCCACCACACCAGACCAGGAAACACCACCCTGGTGCTTAGGCTATACCCAGGCACCATCTCCCTGCCCTCACCGACCCTCAGATTCTTCCAGGAGTGTGGGGCAACATCTTTGTAAAAGCAGAACCCAGCAATGCTGACCAAGAGATACTGCAATGCAGGAGAAGAGAGGGTAGGGGAGGGAGGAGGTTGAGAGAGGGATGAATAGGGGAGGGAGAAGGAAGAAATAGGGGAGGGGTGAATTGAGAGGGAGAGGAAGGAAAGGTAGAAAGGAGAAAGAGAGATCAAGAAGGCTGAGAGAGGGCATGGAGAACTCAGCAGCAAGAAGACAAAGAGGGTGAACACAGCCCTGACCCTGAAATGGGAGAGGCAAGGAAAGGGGAAAGCAAAGGAGCCAGATAAGTAAAAGATCCTCCTTGTCCACCCCCAGGAGACATGATTGGTCAGTGATTAAGAAAATGAGGAGTCTGACCTGTGTTCAAGACCTAGTTGCTAATTGCTAGGTAGATGTTTAAGATGAGGTGCTTACTTCTCTAAGACTCATTCTCCTCGTAGGTAAATATGGAATTGTGGGATTCCCATAAATGTTGAATTTAAAGTAGGTTATAAATATAAATGACTTAAAGTTGGTCGTCGTAGTGCTGAATAAAACCGCGGGGCCTCTGAAACTGAAGTCCAGAAAGAAGTGATTCACAGGATGTCACATGGTTAGTGTCTTACTTGGTAACAAAGTATATGCTGAGATAGTCACAAGCTGGCTGTCCCCGAGAAATACAAGAGAACCCCAGCTCTGCATGAGGCAAACATGGAAGCTGGCCGAAGCTCTGAGCCCCACTTCCCAGCCAGCCCCTCGGCTGACAGAACCCCAGGGTGCGGGAGAGCCCAGCTTTCCAGCCTGCCCACTGGCTGGATCTCGATTGATCCCACTCTGCCCGATGCCCCAGTGGTACTGTCAAGAGAAGAGGCCAAATGAGAGGTCCCAGGATTGGGGGACAAGGAGGGTCAGCATCAAATAAATGGAAAAGTCTCTGCAGAAGCGTCTCACCCTAAGAGAAGCTAGGTGCCGCACACTCGCCACCTGCCATAAAATGCCCACTTGAATGTGTCCTCAAGACTAGATGCCGCTGGGAAGAGATGTGAGCAAATCAGCTACTTTGGAAGTGGGGCTTCCTGGTAGAAGGAGGTGTCAGCTGAAGGGGAAGTGGCTGGTCAATACGGAATCCAGAAACACAGAATTCATCTGTGTTCTTCATCCAGTGCTATCCAAGAAGAAAGACTATTTCAGAGAAAATAAGTACTCTACTATAGAAGTGAAAATTTTCTGGAAAAGGGACAATTTCTCAAGCTTTTCCTTTAACTGCTTTATTTTTCCTAGAAGTTCATTTAGTCATCTGTGTTCGGAGCTAAGTTATCCCTAGCTGCTCTGATCCAGGGAAAGGGGTGGGGGTGGGGCACTGGTGGGGGGAGGGTAATGGTTGGTGGGGGAAGTCAGTCAGTTGCTGGCGAGACATGTCCTCTAATGTTAATGAGTAAGTTGGCCTTCCGGTTTATCTGTTAACATCAATTGGCCCTTCAGAACCTAAACACACTGATAAAGTTGGGCTTCTGGGTCTGTAAAGCCAAGGTCTTGGTCTGACTCAGGATTTATTCTGCCTTCCTGTGAGCCCCAGTCCAGTGCCACCCCCCTTTCTGCCACCCCAGCCACAAGAGTTTTCTAATACTGCCCAGATCACATATTCTCATCTAAAGGGGACACCAGCACCTTAACCCACCGACCAAATGTGTATGCATCACCTAGAATCGGCTGGATATCGTGCTCGTGCTCTAAGCGAATGTGAAAAAGAAGAATACGGCATGGGCACCTGTCCCCTAACAACTCAACAGCACTACTGGTGCCAGAGGGTCGAGTCCCTCGGGAGACCTGAGCCCCGTGCCGAGAGGGCTCTGGCTGCGCGTGGGAAAGAATCCAAGGCGTGCACCTGACAAGAGGTTCAAGTGGAAGCAAGGGTATTATTGCACAGAGAGGACAAACAAGAAAAGCCAATCCTCAGACGGAGCAGTGGACTGTCCTTACAAGAGAAGGAAGTGACACAGCCATCTGTGCAGGTGGACCTTTTCTACCTGTTTGCATGGAAAATTGCTGGTATGGGGAAACAGAGACTGGAGAAAACACTGGGACTAACTTTAAGCTTTACAAGGTGTATTGTGTGGTCTGTTTTCCCTCCATGGTTTGGGTAAGCAATAAGGTATGGGTGAGTAGCTATTAATCAATCTTTGCAGGAATTTTCTTTGTTCCAAAGGCTGCTTATGGTCGGCTTGCATCTCTGGTCAGGCAGCACACCGCAGGCCCCTGACTTAACTCTGTTTGCCTTTAGTTAATTTATACAGTTCTCATGCCCCTCTCCCATATTAGTATCTCGCTACCCAAAGTGTGACCCGTGGGCCAGCAGTGTCAGCATCACCTGGAGCTCATTAGAAATGCAGACTCTCAGGTCCCATGCTAGACCAGCCGAATCTAAATCTTTGCTTTACCAGCATCTCCAGGTCATTTGTATGCATTTAAAGTTTGGGAGGCACTGATCTAGTAGAAAAGACCCAACTGAAGCCATCTTGTATTAAATTTTATGACGAGGGAATAAACCAAGTATGGTAGGAACCTAGAGGAGAGTGTGGTTAATTCCGATGGAAGAGTAAAGATTTGTAATGGAATTTAAAGTGCACTGGCCAACACCTTGCAGATGGGGAACAGAGAGGAGTCAGGAGCATCCAGAAATGGAAGATGGTGAGAACAAAGCTGTGAAGTGGGTGAAGCCCTGGGCAGAGACAGCCTAGAACAGCCTGGGAAAAAGTCTTTCAAGAGCTTCCAAATCTCACCCGGGGATGGACAGTGCCACTCAGCCCATAGGAGCTGTGCCATCCTTTGCATGGACCTGGATGGGGAGTCCCTCAGTAACCTTGTCAGGAGCCCCCCATACTAGATGCTGATCAACACGTGGACAGGGAGAGGCCTCTTCCCAGCACTCGGCCCTTTGTGACCCTTCAGGGATGATATTTGCAGTCAACAAAGGTGCACGGTCTCAGATCTTGCGCCAGGCCACCTGGTCCCTGGCAGCAACTCTGCAGAGCGACCTTGGTAGGGAGTGGATGCACAGATTCCCACTGATTTCCAGCCACCCAGCCTCTCGGGAGAGGGCCGCCCCCACCTCAGGGTGAAGGGGAAGATGACTCTGGAGAAAGTCAAGGAAGAAACGACAAAGCAAGCCAAGGGACTGAGGCAGGAGTCTGGAGGCTGTGCTCCAGGCTTGGTCTGGCTTCTAGCTGGGTGGCTATGAGCCTCTGGGCCTCGACCATGAAATGGAGAAGGTGGGCCAGATAGTTCCCGGGGCCTTTCCAGCGCCGACAGCCTGGGATTCTGGTGCCTTCCAGTTTGAGAAAGGTCTGCCACTTGCCCCCTTTTCAAACTAAGATGAAGTTATCTTGGGATTCGCTTTCCCTGGCAAAATAAAACACTTTTCTTAGGGACACAGTCTCCACCCAGCTCACAAGGGCATCTGGTTTAGATTGCCTATCAGAGTTACATTTAGGGGGAAATACACACACACACACACACTCACACATGTATATATGTGTGAATATATATATATATAAATTATGAAACAAATGTTAAATATCTACTAGGCATTTTTCTTGACTTGCTGAGTTGGGCACGAAAGAAGCAGAAGCTTGAGTTCTGGCCAAAAATGTTCTCATACATATTTGGAGAAATACGACACATGCCAGTAAGGAAGAAAGGTGTATATAATTCCATAATAAAGTGTCCTATTAATGATAATTGTTAACATTTCACAGTGCTAAACCCTTTATAGGAGTTGTCTCATTTATTCCGTACAAATCTATCACGTAAGAAATCATTTAGGATGGTTTGGGCTACAAATGGAAAAGCCTGATTCCACTGGCTTAAGCATTCGGAAACTTATTTTCTCACTTAACGAGAACTCCAGAGGTGGTTGTGCGGTGACTGAATGGAGTCATCCAGGATCCAGGTTATTTTACGTTGCCCTTCTCATTGGCCTTGCCCTCAAACAGGCAACCAGGATGGTTTCAAGATCCTGCCACACTTCCAGATACCACACCCTTACAGCATGTCCTGGTGCGGAGAAGAGAGCTCTGTTCTGTGTATATCATATGTGTATTCATGATGGGGTGGACCTTACCAGAAACCCTGGAGTAGGCTTCTGCTCACATCTCCCCGCCCGGACCTGGATCTCATGCCCGCACCTACACTGTCACCAGCAAGGGAGCCACAGTGGGCTCAGCCTGCTTCGGTCCCTGCAAACGTGGCTGGCGCCCAGGTCCACCTCGTCTGATACACAGGAGAGAGAGGGTAGCTAGCAAAACAAAAATCCGGGTTCTTTAGGGGGAAAGAAGAGGCAGGTGGCTGTGAGGAAGGCAAACAAATAGTTATTTCCATTTTACAGTTGAAGAAACAGAGGTTTCCAGAACAGAAGTAACTTGTTCAAGGTCACCGACTTGCAATAGTTGGAATTCCAAACAGAGCCCAGACCCTGGGGCACATTCCAAGGCCGGTCAGTCACCTGCCCCTGCAGCCTCACTCCTTTCTCTCCCAGCAGGTCTGGGATTCGCCCTCCTCCTTCCTCCGGGGCATGGACTACGGGTTTTATTCATCTTTTCATTTCTCTTTCCCCCAAGCTTCTAACACCCTGCTTACTTGTTATTGCCATAAATCTTCACCTACTGTCCTGGTAAAGCACACCCTTTTCTTTTTGCCTCCTTGGCCTCACCACTGCCTAGAACTCAGCCTGATTAGCAGGAAATATTCAGAATAAGTAAGAGTTCAGACTTGGGACCCTGACAGCCCAAAGTTTCGGTTCCAGCTTTACCACTTAGGACCATGTGACTTTGGTCAAATGACCGAACCTATCGGAGCCTTTGTCTCCTTACCCATAACATGAGGACCTTCACCACACAAGGCTGCAGTGAGAACTGAATGAGATAGAGTTTAGCACAGCCTTCAACAAACTGGAGTCAGTTTTTGATTGACAAAATAATGGAATAAAAATGAAAACTCACATTTTCAGTTTCCAGAGCTTTGTCTACATGATCTCATCCGACCCTCATAACAGCCATGTTGGGTAGAGGAGGCCCCCTCCCTGTGATGGCTGGGGAAACTGAGTCTGGGCAGGATAAAGAGCCTCTCTTTAGATTCCTCTGTTACAGCCTTTGGTACTGGCCGTGTGTGTCAGCTGGCCCTGCCTGTGTGGACCAACCCCATTATGGGTTGAATTTTGCACCCCCCCCATTCGTATGTTGAAGTCCTAACCTCCAGCACCTTAGAATGTGACTTTATTTGAAATAGGAACATTACAGATGTAATTATCTAAGTTAAAATGTCATACTGACATAGGGCGGGTTCCTAGTCCAATAGGACTGATGTCCTTATGAAAGGAGGAAGTCTGGAAACAGATACAGGGAGAACACCCATGAAGATGAAGGCAGAAAGCAGGTGATGCTTCTAGAAGCCAAGGAATGCCAAAGATCACCAGCCAACCTCCGGAAGCTCGGGGAGGGGCATGGAAAGACCCTCCCCCCCCCCGACAGCAGCAGAAGGATCCAACCCTGCCGACCCCTTGATCTCGGACTCCTCACCCCCAGGACTATGAGACCGTAGGTGTCTGCTCAAGCCACTCTGAGACGACAGAGACACGATGCAGCGCTCTTGCTGTTGATACAGCAACCATGGCCCTCCCTTCTAGTGTCTGAGGGGAAAGGCCACGGTCTAGTCCCTGCTCTGGCCAGCAGGGCCTTTAGGAGGAGGGCCACTCTAAGCCACCACAGTCACTGTACATGACCTCAGACATGAGCTCCTTGCATGGGCCCAGGACCGTGTCTCCCCCATTCAATTCTATCAGACCCCTGCTGTCCCCTCTGAGGTCCTGCTCAGAGGAGTGATGGCATCTACTTCCAGCCAAACCCAAGTCTCATGCTTGTCTCAGCCCCTGGGATTCCTCCAGGCTGGCTGCTGCTAAGTTTTTTCACTTCCTGAAGGAAGGGTCTTCCTGACCCCTTGTGCTGCAGTACTGTGTATACCACCAGACAGGGTCTGCATTTTCAGGACAAAAAAAGAGCTGTCCACCCTCCTAAGAGATAAGGAAAATCCAAACTTCTGGAACAAAAGGCCTATTGGTACTCTGGCAATGTGGTTAGGGCAACACCTTTCATGCCTGGCCAGACCCACCCCCATCACGGGGGATGTTGAATTTCTACGGCTGCCCACACGTGGCTGGCCCTGCATCTTTTACATGGTGGAGCGGGGCTCAAATGCCCATGGAAACTTACCTGGAGTCTCCACTATCCCAGCCAGCAGCTGATAACCTAACAAACAGCTATAGTTCTGAGTGCAGATAAAGCCCAAAGCCACTGCTTAACAAACATTTTCTTTGCCTCCTCATTCCCTCTGTCTGTGCACCTGCCCAATTGCTCTGTGTGAAAAGCCTCAGGATCAGAAAAGCTATTGAGTCATAATGTAACAATCTAAAAAATTCAGAAATGGCCACAAACTCTTGTGAGAGCGTCCCTTATAAACTGGAACACACGACCAAAACAGGATTGCCAAAGAATGGACTCTAATCTGGGGCTAAGGGGGCTTAGCTAGCTGAAACGCCGTGGTCCTGCCAGAATGAATGGCTGCTTCTCTCCCCTAGCTCTCCATTTACCCATCATGTATTGACTACCCAGAACTGGATGACATTTTAAAAAAAATGAATGGCAGTAATAGATATTCTTCTTAGGCAACAAACTCTGTAGCTAGTGAAGCCTCACAGTGAGCATTATCCTCATGTGAGAGACAGGTCACGTGAGGGTAATATCACATATCCTCACAAGTCACATATCCTCATGCGACTTGACTACTTAGTCAAGGTTCAGGGACTCGTGAAAGGTCGGAATTCAAGCCCAGGTCCAGCTGAGCCAAAGCCTGGTGCTTGTCCTCTCGGACCCAGACTCATCACCCAGACTGGTCAGAATCTCAGTACCATATGTGACCAGGTGAATCACCCTAAGTCTAAAATACCCAGCCGGGTGACTATTTTGTCAGCCCGATTCATGGGAATGAGAGAGGCCTACAGCCCGCTGCCTGAGACACAAGAGCCTGCTCCTAGTAGCTAGCTGAGAACGTTGCCTAGATTTCTGCAGAAACAGTCTGTTTTCAAGCCCACACCCAATGCACCCACTCAGACCTCCTTCTCCCCGCCCCTCCTTAAGTCCCTAATATGAGTCCCAATGTCCTATTAATCTTTACCCCCAGAACTCTATCCCCAGGATTGTCCTAACTCAGGGAAGAAACTGAAGGGTGGAGCTGGTATAACAACACACATGCCTCTCGTTAGATAGTCTGGGGCCCGAGTCGTCACCTGCCCAGCTTCGACACTTGGGCCAGAAACACAGCACATGGGTCAAAAAATACAATGAATGCTACATTCCCACTATATCCCTGATGGCTCAAGATCTGTGGCTGCATCATGATTCATCAGACCCAAAAGAAATGCCACAGCCTGGTACTCAAGGTCTTCTGTTGGCCTTGTCTCCAGGTCTCTTTACTCGAGTCTGGTTGCTCCCCCCACAAATCTCTCGGCTTGGCAGGAACCCTACCCCTCCCCCAAGTCCTCCCTTGGTGCCTTGGCTGATTCCTGAAACACCCTCTCACCCCTATGCTCCTCCCCTGATGCCATCCTTTAGGACTCAAAAGAAAAGACTCCAAGAAGCCCTTCCTGACCAGCCCCTGTGCCCACGTCTCCTTTTGTTAGCATGTATTCAGGAGGCCAGCATTCACCGAGCACACCCCATGAGCCACCCTTCTTTGGCCGACATGCATTGCGCCCTTTCTATGTGCTTGGCACTGTGTTCAGTGCTTTGCATACCACCCTATGGCCCTGCCTCCCTTTATTAGAAATCTCAAAAAGCTGTTTACCCTCAGGTCTCAGTTCCCGTCCTTTCACCTTCTTTTGAGCCAACTTCAAACAGACTCTTGGCCCCCCCTTCCACTGAAATGGTTCTTTTCCAGGAGTAGACAGAACTAGCCCCAGGGGGAAACTGAGCTCGCAGTAAGAGATTTTCCCTGTCCTCCCCTGCCACTGCTCACATTGTGTGCCACCTGAGATATCACTGCTCACCTCTACCTGTGCTCATCCTGCCAGTATGGTTAAAGGGGCAGCTCCCACCGAACTTCCTGCTTACAGCAGTCTTGGTTCCTTTGGACCTCCTTGGTGACATCTCAGTCCCCCTCCCAATGTGGCTGTTTGTGTATACCTTATCTCCTCAAGTGGAACATGGCAGCGAATCTTGGTATTCCTCAAAGCGTGTAAGAGAAGCCTGTTAAATACTTATTGGGAGTAGGTTCCTCACTCCCAGTAGGCATTCAACACGTGGTTGTTGAATGAGGAACACAGAGGCATCACAGAAGATGAAATCTCAGGTACCTGCTACCAGAGTCCCTTGCTGCAGCTCAGATGAACGAGATCTGAAAGTTCGCTGTCATCAAAAGCGCACGCTGGCCCGTCTCCAGAGAACATCTATCCCGTCCTGGCTTCTGCTTCAAAGCTTCCCCTGAGTCCTGGTCGCGGGTCTCTTGATCTTTCCCTGTTTGCTCATTAAACTTCATTCAAAACATGAAAAGATCCAGGACTGAATATTTCTCTAAGGCCGTGTTTTCTTAATGCAGCAACTGCAGATAAAACCTAAAAATAGTGCAGAGGTTGCCAGTTCAAGGCCAGATACCTGTAGCATCTGTTTAAGCCCATGGCCTCTGTTCACAGATGACATCTGCAGTCAGCTTCGGCGGTGCTCAGAATATCAGGAGAAGTAGATTATGTCTCTCAGAGATAGCATGACCTTCAAGGAGTTCCACAGCAATCCTGGAAACAATCCATTCCTGTGAAAATGGTCTGGTCTAGAGTCCTGGGTGTGGACTAAGGGGATTAGTAACAAAGTCGGCCACCATTTTCCAGTTTCTCACATGTGTCAAGGACTGTGCTGAGTGTTTTTACTTGTATGGGGCATCTCTTCTAATCCTCACAGTAACCCTCGGAGGTGATACTCTTATTGACCCTGTATTACCTATAAGGAAAATGGGGCTTAGAGAAGTTGTTACTGGACTGAGATCTTACAGCTATTGAATGGCAGAGGAGGTGACCAAGCTGAGATTCCACCCACAGCTCAGTAGTGCTCGAGTCTGCACTCCTAACCGCCTTACCCTGTTGTTTCCTAGGATACCTCAAAACATTCTCGTCTTTCTTCGCAGAAAGAAAACACACTGACCTCTACCTGCTGCATTCAGCTCGGAATGACTATCAGTGATTTTTATTAAATTTCATATATAAACATTCATATTTTTGAGGAACAAAAGAATAGAGGTTGTCACATAAACTGTTGGAACTACGAGAACCCAAGGACAGCTTGGCCTATGGGACATGCCTGTGTGGCACGCCAAGGTTCCAGGATTTGGCAGGGTTATTTGTCAGTTTTTACAAAGCTAGAGCCCGAGGGGTAAGGAAAGCTGGGGAACACAGAAACACAGTAATGTCACCACCTTCAAGTTCCCATAACCATCATTTCTAACAGACACGTCTTTGTTTCCATGGAAATTTTAATTCTAGCAAATGTAAGTGACTCATTCCTATGGAAATGTTTTTAAAGAAGGAACTGGAGTCAGGACCAAAAAAAGGAACATGGAAACATAAAATAAAATGTTAAAAATAAGTCCAAATAGCCCTGGCCAGGTGGGTCAGTTGGTTGGAGCGTCGTCCTGTGCACCAAAAGGTTGGCGGTTAGAGTCCTGGTCAGGGCACACACCTAGGTTGTGAGTTCAATCCCCAGTCGGGGAACGTACAGGAGACAACTGATTGATGTTTCTTTGTTACATTGATGTTTCTCTCTGTCTCTGATCAAAAGGGCGGCTCCTTGTCATTCCCTGAGACTTCAGACTCCTTACTCTGGAGCTGCCCCATTCAATACAATGGCCACTGTCCACAGGGCTAGTTTAATTTAAATGCATTAAAATTAAAAATTCCGTTCCCTACCTGCACTGGCCACATTTCAACCATTCAGTGGCCACAGGTGGCTAGAAGCCATCCCATTGGAAAGCACAGAGTTTAGAAAGTTCCTGTCTTTGCAGAAAGTTCTGTTGGGCAATGCTAATCCAGACTTTGCAGGGAAATGCCAATGGGTCGACTTCACTGATTGTAGCCCACACTGCATCCAGGTTTCAACTGGCCAACCTAGCACTATTCACACCATTCCCAGACTCTCAAGCCACATACTAAACCTAGAATTTGGGGAAGTAAACTCCTATTGATAAACAGGGCTCAGTCAACTCTTCCATTTCACTTTAATGGTCAAACACCTTTAGAATTCATTCACATCCATGCTCCCCACACTCCTGCCAATGCTGATTGGTGGGGTCTTGGAATTCTTTTTGCTGTATCGATTCCCTTCCCCACCTCAGGTCTTATACTTGCTTGTCTGGGCTGTTACTGGATTTCTTATTACGAACATGGAGGGTAATGAGGGTGATGGGAGTGGGTCCTACAAAGACTGGTGTCCCCTGGTGCTGGAACTCTCTCAGGTCCTGTCGTGGACAGGTATTTCTACAGAGAAAGACTTTTTCTCTCAGGTGGGAAGAGGGCGTTCTTCTATCAGAAAGCAGGGGGTCCTATGGGACTGGGGAGTTCAAAGTTTTCAGCCTCACCTGTGTCCCCGTCCCAAACCTCAGGGTCCCACTGCTTCTCCCACATGTGGCCCCGTCTTAGCGTTAGAGACTGGTGGGGCAAGCATTCAGTCGGTCCTGTCGCCCTACACCACATACAGTACAGCACTGCCTTCCTAACCACGTCTGTCTGTCCTGCTATAATAAGAAGTGAAAGATTCCCTTATAGCTCGTATAAAAGTTTTTGAAAGAACCAGACACTAAAACCTTCCCTGAGTCACTGGCAGTTTTCTAGAATGTATCTAAGGATGGTTCTGAATAACCCTGAACCTTCCTCATCACTGAAATCTTCTAATACACACTCCATATACCAGGCAGCATGACATTCATTAATTCTAAATAATTCAGATTACTGTACATTGCAATATTTTATGTGTGTGTTTGCTACCCTTTTAATTATATTGTAAGCTTACAAAAATGATCATCTCAACAGCATTTAGTAAATCTGTGTCTTCTAAACTCCTGAGGACCTTCTTGCTCTCTGTGGCATATCAAGCTAGACAAGCGGCAGTGGCTGGGCCTGGGGACCCTCAAGCACGTGGGCTGGCAGGTGGGGGAGGAGGGTCTGGCAGGAGCCTGGCCATGGAGCAGCCAGACCAGGAAGGGCCTCCATGGGCCCCTGTGGTCCAGCTGAGTTTTCCTGGTGCGACAGCTCCCCAGGTGCTCAGCACCCACAGACTCAGACTGTCTGCCAGTTCTGCTAATAATTCACCCCCTTTGGCTCCCTTCTCGGCTACCTGTGGGCAGTGTCTGGTTGGGATGTGTGATACCTATCTTCAAAGTCAAGATCAGGATGTTCATGTTTCAATGAATAACATGTAGTGTTGGTGTCTGGCCAAGGTGGGGGTCTGAGCATCCCACATGAGTCCTGAAGTGGGTCTCTTTGTCCTTATCCATGCCACTTCCAACCTCACCTTGCTGTTGGGTCAGTGCCACTATTCTCCCTCCTCCTCTGGCCATGGGCTCACAGATGCCAGGAATGGTCAAGAAGTGGAGATACATGTGGTGGTCAGGAGACTGCCTGCTTGTCCTTCACTGTCTACTATGTCCCGTAGACCCACAGCTCTGACATGCTGGAGAAAACATTTCTAGGGACCCAAAACAGTCACTATGGACACCTTGTGCAGAGGTGGGCTACTCAGAAACACACACGGGTTCTTTGAGATGGTAAATACTTAGTGGGCAATGGACTAGGCCACATGGAGGGCCACTTCCCCTCAGAGCAGCTCAGCAATTTCCCAGCACAAAGGCAAGGACCAAAGAGAGTCCCAGAGCTTCCTCCTCCATGGTCTACTCTGTTGCAGGGTCATACTCATGGCTGCCCTTCGTACCTCCTCTCCCTGAGTGTCCAGCTCTTCCAGGTTTTCTGGGTGTTTTGGCCACTAGCTAAAAAGGAAACATTGGATAGTAAAAAATCACTCCTTTCCTTGCAGTAATCCCCATGTTTGCCTGTTCCTCCTTCACCCTTTAGTCTTCTCCTCTGCCTCTTCCTTTTCCCATCCCTTTCTCCTCCTTCTTCTTGTCCTCTCCCCCCTTCAGAGAACACAGATGCCAAAGCTTTTTCTTTTCTCTAACAGAGAAATCAAAGCTCTGTAATCAGGGGGAACTTGGGCTGGAATCCTGGTCACTCAATTTCTAGTCATTATTTTTTCCATTTCACAGCCATGCCTTCCTAAAGCTGAGGTTCTAGAGCAGAATGTTAACAGTGGTTATCGTCAGGTTTGGAATTGCAAGTGCTTGTTTTTATCTCATTTTTGCTTACGAATTTTTCCAAATTTTTTTCCCAAAGGCTATGTATTAATTTTGCATTAGCTTGGGTGAACTTGCTGCTATAACAAATGTAAAAGTTTTCACTGCTTAACCAAAAAAAACCTTATTTCTTGACCACATATAGTCCAAAATGAGTGTTTCTGACAATGTATAGGCCTCCTAGAAGGGGTAATCGGGGAAACCCGTTCCTTCCATCTTGGGGCTCCTCTGTCCTCAACAACATATGTCTTTCAAAGAAGCTATGATGTCCTGTCTGAAGCCAGAGGAAAAGAAAATAGCACAGGAGAAGAGAGTACACAAGGGACAATTTTATGGAGAGGCCAGTAATTAATATATGCATAGTATGTCCATTCATACTCCATTGGCTGGAATTCAGTTGCAAGGCTGCATCTACCCGTAGGCATGGTGGGAACTGTAGTTAATCAGCATACAAAGGAAGCAGAGGAAATGAACACAGTGGATTGCTAGCCAATCTATGCCACACTTATGGAAGGAAAAGAAAAGAAAGTTAAAGTTACAATGGAATAAGGAAGGCAAGTCCCTCTGTAAAGCTATCTGAAGCTCTCTCTCTTACAGCATTTTCTCACTCAAATCCCCACTCTCCCACTGGTAAGAAATGGCCTTCATCCTCAAGGGTATGAACAGATTGAATTTTTCTGACATAAGTGGGTGTAGGAAAGGGAGATGCGTGGATGAGACTGAGGGCCCAGAGGCTGTGACCTAGGTGTAAATTCTCCTCCTCCCCACTGGGGGCACTATTAGCATGTGGGTGGCGCTGCCTCTCTGCCCCACAGCATGGCTTACACGGTGAGGACAGGTGATTATGGTGAAGACTGTGATGTCAGCATGGTTCATATTGAGTGATGAACTTCCTCTCCCTTCAGCACAATTATCACGCCCAGAGAAACTCCTATTCCATGTACCTCCTGCAATGCACCCAGAACCACTTGTGTGCTCGGGGCATGCCTCACATTCCCTGTACCTTGTTCTCTACCATCACCTCTAAATGAAAACTCTCGCCTTAAACGCAGTCCCTCAGATACAGCTGGTTCTCATCTAGGGCTTAGGACAGTTCCTACAACAGCAAATAGAAATAAAGAGAAAATAAAGCCGACGAGCTAATGCACATTGACTATAAGTAGCTCACCAAATCTACTTGTCTCAACACCTCTGCATCTTACCAAGAAACTGCACTTTAACGTCCCCAAATTGATCTCAAAGATGGCTTTTCGGGTTCACCTATTGTCCAGTGGAGAGAGATTTGGGGGCTGGTGAGGGGCTTTCTGGGTGGTTCCCCAAATCTGCCTGTTATAGAAAAATAAAGAGGCCAGGCAGGTGCTCAGTATGTGTATGTGTGAGCTCACCCCCAAATATCTATAGACTTTTGTGTTCAGGAAGAATATCTTTGCTTCCAATATATGAACAAAGATATGAATGAGGAATCTTAACAGATGTGTACATATTTGTGAGTAACTCCGGCTTTATCCAGATAAACTCCCTGTTCACGCGCCTCTCCACTGCTCCTCGATGCACTGGGGCCGAGCAGACATGGGAGAGAGGGACAACTGTGCCCAGCAACATCTCAGAGGCTCATGAGCTCACAGGGCTCATGAGAACGCACGCCCTCACAGGTGCATAGTAGGAAACAGTCATCTTCCTTCTTTGGCAGAAGTCATTTAGTTCTCAGTGTACTCGAATGGAATGTAGCAATGAGACTCTGCTCGCCAAAAGTGTCAGTTCCTGTCCAGAACTTTCCATTCTGTCTGGGAGCAGTGGGAAGAGAGAGATGATAAAAGTAGGTAGACATTAGCTCTTTATTTAACAGCCCAATACTCGAGGGCGTCCTTAAAAGAGAGGAGGACAGAGAGTTGCTGAGCTCTGTTTTTCACTCGGAATTCAGACAGATCTGTAATTTCATGGGAAAGTTCAGTGGTCATATCTACCCAGGGCTATATCTTTTCTCTTATGGGTTGCATCAGGCAACAGTGGTCTTTAAGACCAGGATAGTCGGTGACTCTCTCCTGAATTCTTCCTGTCCTCCCGGGAGTAAGGGAAGATGGGCCAGGCTGTGGGAAATATCCTATGGAGGTTGGGTGAAGATAGTCACTGGCTCCCTCTTCACGGTTTATGTGGTCTTCTGTCTTGATGATGGGATGGTATTGATGAACAGGAACGTGCCACCGAGATTCATGTACCCCAAAGAGTGGCAGCACCTCACCATGTTCATCCTCCTCAGCCTCAGTGGCTGTGCGGATGTCACGAGCAAGAACCTGCTGCCTCGGAGGTGTGTGCTCCTAGAAAGAGGTGCCCTGGTGCTGACCTTCCACGTGCTCCTGATGCTGTTTGTGTCACACGTTCGAGACTCAACAGGGGTAGAGCTGCAGGTGCACTGTCTACTCATCTTTGTGGTGTTCCTGCTGATGCTGGTGTTGACCGTGGAGCTGTGGGCTCCCAACGCGTTTGCCCTCTCACTGATTGAGACCTTTCTGTTTCTGATGATGGGCTCCTGGCTGGTGCAGGCCGGCTTTATTCTGTACAGACCAGTCACTGGCTATCCATGGCAAGATAATGACACCAGTGACATCATGTTTGTCACCACCTTCTTCTGCTGGCACACGATGACCAATGCCTTGTGCCTGTTGGGAATCTATGGCATCTCTTCCTTTTGGCACCGTCGTTGCAGTCACAACTCGAAGCTGACCAGGTCCAAATTAGCGCCACACTGCGGGAGCAGTGAAGGACCCGCCTACACATTGCTGCCAGAAGTGGAGCACTCAGAGAAGGACAACCAGGCTCAGGCTCATCTCCTCCCAGAGAGCTCACCCTGAGGCAGGGCCTAGGATGCCCAGCCCAAGCTCACCCTGAGACAGGGCCTAGGATGCCCAGCCCACTGTCCACCCCACCTTCCTCCTTGTGGGTTCTCCTAGACATGTGCACTGTACCCTCTTTGGTCCCCAAGTGAATGTAATGGACATGAAGGAGAGCAGCTAGTCTTCATCTGCTGGTACACATCCTGTCCCTGAACCTCTAATCACTGAGGGAATGAGGAGAGGGCGGGCTGAGAGAGGGATGCTGATGGGATTGGAGTGGTGGGGGGAGGAGGACTGAGGCGACTGAGAAATGTGCAGGAAAAGCCATGGGGTTAGAGAGTGCAGTACGAGGGGGGCCTTTGACGGGGAGAGCGGAGTCCAGCAGTCACGCCGTCTACCAGCTGCTTCCCAGGCTTTTACTTGAGGAATAAAGACTTCTCTCTCACAAATCAGAACGGCAATGGTAGGTGTTTCTGTTTGCCAACTAAAGTGATTCACCTTGTGAAAACAGATATGGAATAATTCACTTCTCCCACTGGGTTGAAGAAATAAGAGTCTCACAAATATATATTTAATTTTGGTAGATTAGTGTTATTTCAAATTTTGCACATAAAGTGGGAATTAATACTTTCATATCAGAGTGTTTCAAATCCCCATAAACCAAATTTCCATTAAATGCTACCACAGTTCTTATTCTTGACTTCTAATCCAGCCAAAGCAAAGTCTGGATACTCAATTACCTCCCACCAGCCTCACCAGCAACCCAATGGATACTAACTTAGCCTGTGCTACACTCGTGCCTTCTCTGAAGCACACTGTACACTTTGGGAAAAGCCATCCCCAGCCACATACTAACTACACAGTGTAATTTTCTATCTGGCATCGCATTTCCTTACATGGCCGAGAATACTCTCTCCAGAAAATTGTCATATGCCCCTTTGATCTGGAACTCTTCAGCAACTCATCTAAATCTGCCTTATTTTCCCCAGGCTGCTGATACACTCTTCACCCCGTTTCTCAGTGTCTCTCATGGGGATGTTCTGTCTTACCCACTCAGGGTAGTTTCGTTGAGATCAGAGAATTTGTCATATCCCAGTCACCTCCTTTGCTCTGCACATTCCAGAGGAATAAATAGTGTCTTCTACACATAAGGAGTAAATTGCTTTACCAGCCTTCATAATACACTGTAAATGTTAAATAAAGCAGCGGTGTTGGAGGAAGCAAGGAACATGGGCCTATAGATCAACACAGTGTAATGTAATAGACACTCCAGAAATAGAAATATAGGGTGAGAATTACATATACGTTAAGAAAGGGCTCCTCAATGAAAATGAGGAGTCACTGGCTCTCCACCTGGGGGGAGAAAACCCTTAGCTCCTACCTCAGACAACACACAAGGAAAGAATCAGAGATGGATTGAAAAGTTAAACATAGACTATCAAAATGTTTTAAAGGAAGGTATTTTATAATAAAAGACAGGAAAAACTTTCTTGAGCAAGAAAAAAATTCTCAAAAGAGCCTTCGCACGACTCAAAGATACAAGAAAAAGAAATGAAAGAAAAGGAACCCTGTGAAGAACATTTTCAACACATTTAACAAAAACAATCAGTACCCAGAATATATAAAGATGTTCTAACATTGACAAAATGCAGCTTAATAGAAAAAATGGGCAGAAGATATAAATGACGATGTCTTAGAAAAATAACAAATGGATAATAAACATACACATACATATATGTTAACATAACCAATTTTGAGAAAAAGCAGGATTAAGTAAAGTAGGATCTTGCCCTGGCTGGCGTGGCTCAGTGGACTGGGCACTGGTCTGCAAACCAAAGGGTCACCAGTTGAATTCAGTCAGGGCACATGCCTAGGTGGTGGGCCAGCTCCCCAGAAGGGGATGCTTAAGAGGCAGCCACACATTGACGTTTCTCTCCCTCCCTTTCTCCCTCCCTTCCCCTCTCTAAAAGTAAAGAAATAAAATTGTTTTTAAAATTCTAAAAAAAGAGTAATGTAGGGCCTTTTTTCACTGTCAAGTTGTCAAAAACGGTAAAAAATATTAAATAAATGATATTATTCATTGCCAGAAGAGACACAGGGAAAGGGAATTGTCATACACTGCGGGGGGCAATGTAAACTGGTCTATGTTTTCTTGAAGTCAGTTTGGCAGACTGCGCCACAATTTAAATGCGTATATCCTTCGAGCAAACAATTCACTTCTTGCCACCTGCTGTGGACATCTGTCATGTGAGGCTAATGACATCTTTGAAACAGCCTCCCAACATTTCGATCAGTCTCCATTTTGTCAGGCCTGCCTTCCCGGTAGACTTTTGTCGTTAATCTCTGGCCTCCCTGGGAGCTAGCTGGGGTCCAGGCGTGTTACCGATTAGACACGCCCACTTAAGACTTGAACTCAGAAGTGAGCCGCACAAAGGAAGGAGCTCTGCCTGGGGTTTCTGGTCTGTAGCAGGAGGACCGGCCGTCACAGCAGCCTCTGTTTTCCATCATCCCGCTGGTTCGCCCTGTAGCTCTGGGGTCAGTGCCAGAAGCAGCAATCTAAGCCCATTTCGACAGCGCAGCAATTCTGAGTCCCTCAGAGCTAAACTGGAATCTCCTTCTCTAGCCCTCTCAACGATTCTGCGAACTAACCCCTTTATTTTGATAAATTTCTTTCTCTTCAACTAGCCAGAATGCACTCTTGCTGTTTGTAGCTAAAAACTCTGGTATGGTTTCTTTTTTAGAAATATACATCTACACAAAGAGCCTGGGTAAGAGTGGTTACTGAAGCACAGTTTCCATGAAGAACTTTAAATAATAAACGTGTGCCAGGAGGGGAATGGGGAAGTGAATTATGAAGTACTATTCAGGAGCTAAAAGGGACAGGGGATCTCCTGGCTGCTGGCCATCCTCGGCTTCCCTGGGCTTGGGGACCATCACCCCAATCTCTGCCTCCATCGTCACGCACGGTCTTCTCTTCTGTGTGCCTCTGGGTCTCAAATCTCTCTCGGCCTTTCTCTCATGAAGTCACGTGTCATTGGATTCAGAGCTCACCTTAAATCCAAATGATTTCATCTCAAGATCTTAATTATATCTGTGAAGACCCTGGTGCCAAATAAGGTCACATTCATAGGTTCCAAGGTTGAGACTTGGAAGTATGTTTTTAGAGACCACCACTCAACCCCTGACACTGTCGCTGCCCATACCGGGAAGTTCCGTCCCATGTCCCTTGGGGCCTAGAGGCAGTAACAGCTCCAAACATTACTCAGTTACCCCTTGTGGTCTCCTTACACCCTGCCCATGCCTGTGCAAGAAGGACCTTTTCAAGCCCTCCTTGAATGATCCCAATTTGGGCTGCCTGCCATCTGTTTCCTACCAGACCCTCTCTGAAATGCGAGTAGGGTAATGGCACAGGAGACCAGACCTTTAAATAGAGTCCATGCACAGACATTTGGAACAATGACAAAGGAAGAACTTTTACAACTGAGTTTCCCAAAAGTGAACATAGAGTGCAGGAGACTAATTTTGTAAACAGGGGGATAATAAATTAAAGGGATCCTCCAAATTCAATCAAGATGACCAAAGGATTCCTTCCTTCCTTCCTTCCTTCCTTCCTTCCTTCCTTCCTTCCTTCCTTCCTTCTTTCCTTCAAAAATCCTAAATAGCTATTATTTTCCAGGTACTGTGCAGAGGTTAGCAATACAATAATGAGAAAGATACAAAGACATACACAATTATATTCTGAAGTATAGTAATGAATGAAAAGATTATTAGATGGTGCAGTAAGCAGAATTCTAACATGGTCCCCAAGATTCCTGCCCCTGGTGTACACACTGTAGAATCCCCTCCTCTTGAGTGTGAGTGGGACCAGTGAATATGATGGAATTTCACTCCCATGATTAGTTATGAATCAGTTGAGTCTGAATCAGTGAAAAGGGAGATTGTCCTGGATGGGTCTGACCTAGTCAGGTGAGGTCTTCACAAGAAGGTGAACCCCCAGGGAGAGGCACCCTTGTTGGCCTGGAGGAAAGCAAACAGCCAGGTCATGAACTTCCTACTGGGGGACACGTGGCCAGGAACTGCGGGCAACCTGTAGTTGCTGAGAGCCGTCCTGGACTCACGGGCAGCAAACAAACAGGAGCTTCGAGCCTGGAACTACAAGGAGCTGGTTTTTGCCAGCATTCAGGGCGCTTGCGAGAGGATCCCGAGCCTCAGATGAGAATCACAGCCCCTGAAACCTTGGTTTCAGCTTGCTGAGGTTCTGAGCGGAGGGCTCAGCCGATCCACGTTGGATTCCTGACCCATGGAAACCATGAGATAATACATTTGTGTTGCTTAAGGTCCTACACTCATGTTAATTTGTTTCATGGCAATAGAAAACTAATACAGGTCATATTAGGTTGTATTAGTTTTGGGTGAAAGTTCATCCCTCACTGGTCAGGGAAGAGAAACACTGGTTCACTAAGGTGTGTGTAGTCTTGTCACGAAATGGAAATGAGAAGCTTCAGGCCCATTCAGTTCTTATTCTCTGTGCCTATAATCATAAAGCAGCCTTGGTGAATTCAGTTCCCTGGGCCCCCAAAACAGAGGCTGGGCCAGAGTGCAGACTTCTAGACTCTGAGCTCCTGAAGGCAGAGGAGGAAGTTGGGTGGGAATAACCAATGTAACCCTCTGGATGTTTGTAACATCAAAATTCACAGCCAGGAATTGAATTTATGAGCTTTTGTGGGCCTCTTGAAGGCTTGGTCAACAATGTATATCAATTAACTGATGAAAAAACAGATGAACCTTTAAGTTGCATTGGCTTAACACAATGGAAGGGCATTTCTACCACACTCCTGAGGTCAAACGCCAGTGTCCTAGTCAGTAGGCAGCCTTCTACTTGAACTTTCAGAGGCCAGACTCCTTCCATCCTGTGACTTCGTTCTTCTCCAGGCCTCGCAGTCCTCTGCATTCAGCCGGGATGGGGAACAGGAGGGAGGTTTCTACCGGCCACAGCCTGACGCGGTGTACGTCACTCCCACACACGTTCAACTGGCCCAGACTCACTGCAAAGCTGTCACGTGTGGTCTCTGGCTGGGCAGGAACTTCCTAGCAACCTTCTGTATCCTCGGAGGGGAGTGAGAATATTCAGTGGTCACATAGCCGTATCTCCCACCGGGAGTTTTGAAATTCACAGTGGGGACTCCCAGCTTGCAGAATTAAGCATCCCAAACAAGAAGGAACAAAGCCCACCTCCTAATTTAGGGATGCATATTCTGGTCCGGAAGAGAAAAGAACGATGGGAAAACAGACTGAGGGTCCTGGGTTCCATCCTCAGCCTAGTCAGAAGGGGAGAGATAGGTCTAACAGAGTAAGTACGCGCTTCCACCTGGCCAAAGGTTTCCAGAAGAAAAAGTTTGCAGTGGTTGAAACGTGGCTGTTGAACAGTACTTGAAATCAATTATGTAAACAGTGAAACCCAGGTCATGGTTATGCAGTGAGGTATAAAGCTCACAGTATAGAAAGTTCCAGAGAGGAAAATTATGAGCTGGTATGCCAGGAAAATAAAAAATATATATGCCCCTTCAAGCTAAGAAATCAGAAGGTCGTTTCCATCTCTTGTGAGCCTTGTTCTGGTCCATCAGTGACAAACCCAAGGCTTAGAAGCCCTCACTTGAAATAAGATGAAAGTTCAGTGCAGGAACACGGGCTGGGTCTGAACTTGGGCTGATTTCCAGGAACGCACTCCGAGTGGTTCCACTCTAGCCCCCCGCCGCTGGCCTTCTCTCTTCCTATGATGCACCTCTGCCTGGCTGCAAGGTGAGGCGCAGTCATTTTCTGATGATGACGATGACGACGGCGGCCTCCCTGCACAGAAAGGAGATAGAGCACAAGGTGCTGTTAGACAGCGCCATAGTCAAGTCCCCCACCCAGTGAGAAGGTTATACTGTGGCTCTCTGGACGCCATTTCTGACCAAACTTCTTGCACTAAAACTTTGACCTTCACCCAATATGTCACTCTACACTGTCGGTATCAGTGCGACCCAATACAGCAGCGACTAGCCACACGGAGCTGTGCCGCACCGGAGCCAGGTCCGTCCACAGTGAGATGTGCTACCGGTACAGAGTGTATGCTGGGGCTTGAAGACTCAGTGTGAAACCAGGAATGTAAAATACTCCGTTTATAATTTTCATAACATTTTAGATACATTGGGTTAAATAAACCACCTCATTAAAATATATCTCACCTTTTTGTGCTTTTCTACTGTTGCTTTTAGAAAATTTGAAATTACACGTGACATTTGATTTCTACAGAAGAGAAGCAGTCTAAATAGTTTTCTATGTCCGTGCTGTATGTTTGAGTGTGTGTGGCGGTTTGTGCCTTTCACTAAACTGTAAGCTCTCTGAGGATTAGAGCTACATCATATACTTTTCACATGTTCTGCTGTACTCAGGATTCACAGAGTCTAGTAAGTTCATGTTTCCTAAACTCCTGAGGACCTTCTTGCTCTCTGTGGCATATCAAGCCAGACAAGTGGCAGTGGCTGGGCCTGGGGACCCTCAGGCATGTGGGCTGGCAGGTGGGGGAGGTGGGTCTGGCGGGAGCCTGGCCATGGAGCAACCAGACCAGGAAGGGCCTCCATGGGCCCCTGTGGTCCAGCTGAGTTTTCCTGGTGCAACAGCTCCCCAGGTGCTCAGCACCCACAGACTCAGACTGTCTGCCAGCTCTGCTAATCATTCACCCCCTTTGGCTCCCTTCTCGGCTACCTGTGGGCAGTGTCTGGTTGGGATGTGTGATACCTATCTTCAAAGTCAAGATCAGGATGTTCATGTTTCAATGAATAACATGTAGCATTGATGTCTGGCCAAGGTCGGGGCCTGAGCAGGGCTCCTTGTCCTCATCCGTGCCACTTTCGGCTTTGCACTGCTGTTGGGTTAGCGCTGCTGTTCTCAGGTCCTGGCTGCCGGGAACAACTGGGGAGATGAGTGTGCGAGCTGGCGTAACATCTGCTGCCCCCACTTCCCTTGGACCACAGCCTCAAGGTACGAGAGGCAACATGAAGAGTGGCCAAATGCGGCCCCTCTTGAGGCCTGCAGACCACGTGCTCTCTGGCCCAGCCCCGCTGATACCTGGAAGAGCAATGGGCCCTATGCTTCCCCCAGAGCAAATCTGAGAACCAGGGAGAATCCCTGCGACTCTCCCCTCCCTGACGCACAGACTCTGCCACGTTGACTCTCCTTCTCTAAGCACTGAGCTCTACAGTGCTCTGCGAGTGTCTTGAAAAGTCACCAAAAGGGAAGAGCAGACAGGAAAGATATTCACTTTGGTACAGCAGTATCCACACCCTTTTGTGTTCACTTTAATAGAAAGTCCAACATTCGATTTTTTTCTCCGATGAGGGGTATAACGTTCAGCAAGTCAGGGAGAACGGGGCTTAGAGGCCCCGTCCGACTTCCGGTCAGTGCATTTCCCACTCCCTCATGCTGCCTTCAGAAACTGCTTCTACACCTCAGGGGTCACCTCCGGGCTGTGGGATTAGAGATGATTGTGAATGTTCTCCTTTTTGCTTAGGTATTTTATCTGGCTTTTCTGCAATGACTGTGCATTGAATAAAAACACCTAACATTCAAAGTTAAAATATAGCAGATTCCTTCAGAAAGCAAACTTATACTTTGTTTTTTTCTACTTGCCCTCACACTCAAATCCCCAGCCCCATCAACTCTCTCAATAGCAAGAGGCAATCGGAATTACTGCCATCCTCCATGGCAGAGAGAGAGCTCGTTTGTCTGGAATTAAGCAGACGAGGAAGAGAAGGTATATGCTCAGAGGAAGTGCTGTGTGGTCGGGGTGTGAATTCTCCTCCTCTCCACCAGGGGCGCTGCCAGCGTACAGGTGCCCCCTCTCTGCTCCACAGCATTGCTTGGACTGTGAGACAAGATGATTTTGCCGGTGACTGTGATGTTAGCACACTTCACGTTGAATGATAAAGTTGCTCTCTCCTCAGCACTCCCAGAGAAACTCCTATTCCATGTACCTCCTGTAATACACCCAGAACCATTTGTGGGTTCGGGTCATGCCTCACATTCCCTGCCCTTTGTTTCCCACCATCCTCTGCCCTATACTCATCTGGCTGTTACCCAATATCCACAACTCTGTCTCCGAAGGTACATCAGACACCAGTAATGGAGAAATGAAGCTGATGGGCGGATTCATGTTAAACTACAAATGGCCAATACCAGCTCACTGGCGCCACTCCTCTCAACAGTATCTGCATTTTCAGGATCATCCTAACCCTTTGCATCAGTTAGGGATGCATCGTGGGAGCACAGTGGCATGGAATATGGTGGACTGTGGATGTCCTGTGGTGACTAGACCATACACATCTGTAGTAAGGAAGTCTGTGGAAGGCTGCTGCCTGTCTGCGGTGTGATGAGCCTGTGGTCATTTCAGGTCAGTGTGGCAGACGTCAGGAAGCAGTACATGACATGCAAGTAGGGAAGAGCAAGGACACGCCAAAACCTATGAGGAGAAAAATGGAGCCCGTGTCTGCCCCCACCACCTCATACTGCAGTGGCAGGCGACCTGCAGAAGCTGGTGCCCTTCACATTAAGAGCTAAAGGCCTGCCCGGCTGCTGGCCATGCCAAGGTGGTGAGCCAGCAGACCAGTAGCAGAACGCATGGGCTGCAGTGGTACCTGGTGCCTACACCTTCAGAATGTGCTTAGGGTGCTGCTTCACTCTCACCTTCAGATTGTCAGGTAAATTTCTATGTCAGCCAGCTCAACCTAGAACCATACAGGGAAGGGAATTCCGGAAAACATGCCCCAAGCTTAGGTTTATGCACTACGAAACTAACGCTGCCCCCTAAATCATATCAAAATGCAATCTTTTAGCTCCTGCAGAGATGTTGAAGTGGGGGCAGCAGGTGGGGCAAGGATGTGAAGAGATAAGGGGAGAAGATGAAGGGAGCTTTCTTGGTCATTTGCAAGAATGTGTCTATAAGAGAAAAGCCAGGTAGGCGAGAAGTATGTATTACATGGTTATATATCCAAATGTCTATAAATGTGTGTATATGGAAAGAAAACCTTACAATTGGACCCACGTTATGTGTGAGGGGTACTGGAGGATACTCAAGGGTGTGTGAGCGCCCAGGTTTCCTCTGGATATCACAGCGACCCCTATCCCCCGCCCCACGGTCCTCTCTCCTGCTCTGAGTGCTGGGCGGCACAAGGGGACGGAAGCCATGGGAAAAGGGGACAAGTGTGACCAGAAGCACCTCTAGGGCCACAGAGGGGAGCCCCTAAAAGCACATTCATCAAGTTTCTTCTTTGGCAGAAGCCAGCTCCCAATGTGCCAGAATGGAACGGAACAATGAGGCTTGACGCCACCCAAGGTGTAGGCTTGATTCAAGAAACATTTCCTCTCTGTGGGGTGCAGTGGGTGGGGTGAGGTGATAAAAGTTGGTGGAAGGCAATTCTTTCCAAAGCCCAGACCTTGGCGTGGCCCCAGGAGGTGTGGACGTGCCGGCTTGGTCTCCTCTCCCTCATCAGGCAGGCCTGTAGTTCAATGGGAACCTTCATTGGTCATGTGTACCCAGGGCTGTTTCTCTTTTTGTACGGACTGTACCAGGCAGTAGTGGTCTCCAAAGCTGTGCTTGTCAGCGACTCTCTCCCGAATTCTTCCTGTCCTCCCAGGAGTAAGGGGAGATGGGCCAGGCTTTGGGACATATCCTACAGAGGTTTGCTGAAGATGGTGACTGGCTGCCTCTTGGTAGCGTATGAGATCAGCAGCACTAAAGGCAGGCTGGCGCTGATGAACAGAGAGCTGCCACCGAGGTTCATGTTCCCCAAACAGTGGCAGCACCTCACCATGTTCATCCTCCTCAGCCTCAGTGGCTGTGCGGATGTCACGAGCAAGAACCTGCTGCCTCGGAGGTGTGTGTTCCTAGAGAGAGGTGTCCTGGTGCTGGCCTTCTATGTGCTCCTGATGCTGTTGGTGTCACACGTTCAAGACTCAACAGGGGTGGAGCTGCAGGTGCACTGTCTACTCATCTTGGTGGTGTTCCTGCTGATGCTGGTGTTGACCGTGGAGCTGTGGGCTCCCAACGCGTTTGGCCTCCCACTGATCGAGACCTTTCTGTTTCTGATGATGGGCTCCTGGCTGGTGCAGGCCGGCTTTATTCTGTACAGACCAGTCACTGGCTATCCATGGGACGATGATGACATCAGTGACATCATGTTTGTCACCACCTTCTTCTGCTGGCACATGATGACCAACGCTTTGTGCCTGTTGGGAATCTGTGGCATCTCTTCCTTTTGGCACCGTCGTTGCAGTCCCAGCTCGAAGCTGACCAGGTCCAAATTAGTGCCACACTGCAGGAGCACTGAAGGACCCGCCTACACATTGCTGCCAGAAGTGGAGCACTCAGAGAAGGACGACCAGGCTCAGGCTCATCTCCTCCCAGAGAGCTCACCCTGAGACAGGGCCTAGGATGCCCAGCCCACTGTCCACCCCACCTTCCTCCTTGTGGGCTCTCTCAGACACGTGCACTGTACCCTCTTTGGTCCCCAAGTGAAGGTAATGGTCATGAAGGAGAGCAGCTGGTCTTCATCTGCTGGTACCTGTCCTGTCCCTGAACCTCTAATCACTGAGGGAATGAGGAGAGGGCGGGCTGAGAGAGGGATGCTGATGGGATTGCAGTGGTGGGGGGAGGAGGACTGGGGGACTAGAGAAATGTGCAGGAGAAGCCATGGGGTTAGAGAGTGCAGTACGAGGGGGGCCTTTGACGGGGAGAGCGGAGTCCAGCGGTCATGCCGTCTACCAGCTGCTTCCCCCGGCAAAAGCGATTGCCTTTTACCCGAGGGAATACTGATTTCTTACCATTCAGGACTGAAATCATTCAAGAGTCATCCTGGCAAAGAAGGGCAGGTACTTCTGTTGGCTCACCAAAGTGGTGCCATCAGGTAGAAGTGGCACAAACAGAATTTGTAATTGGTTCATACAGGTTGAAACTGCGTTCTGTCCGCCACCCCCCCAAAAATGTTTAAGGATTGGCTTAATCTCAAATTCAAATGCATAAAGTGAGACTTATTAATGCTTTAATAAAGTAAAGCTGTAATTTTTATAGAATCCAAATGTTTAGTATCTCCCCAACTTCCTACTTTCATACTCCTATTCCGGCCAAAGGCTACCTATTTCACCACCATGACCTTGGCACATGTAATTTACTAGATCCTCTCCATGAGTCTTGGCAAATTTCACTCCCTGGCGTCTCACGAAAAGCCATTCCACAATCACATTTTTATCATGCTGGGGTACGCCGCACAAGACCCACCCCTACCTTTACCCCACCGAGCACCCTCAGGGAGACCTTCTCCACTCCGACTCCTTTCTTCTAAAACTCTGAGGCACTAATACTAGACCCACCTGGTTAATTTGTTCGTATGGCTGACATGCTTTGCTTTGTTCCGTTTCTGAAATCATTCCCCTTGGGGAGGCCTCTCCTCACCACCTAAAGTCTAAGGACTTGGCCATACAGGTTACCCACTTTCCTGTGGGCGAGCTAACTATGTGCTGCTTAATAAAGGTGTATTTCCTTCCAGTACCTCTGCCTACCCTTTCTTCAGAAAGTGTTGCCGGACAGGTCCAAGGTTCTGTGAAACTCTGGGAGGCACAATCATCCCAAAGCCTAAGGCATCTTCTGAGTCATGGGCCCACTCTCTTCCTCATTCTCGGGATAACAAAAGCCCCTATTCTGTGTCTGCACTGTTTGCTGTTAATTGTTTTTTAATCCTCACAAGCATTTCTATGAGGAACCTCCAGGTTGACTTGCCCAAGTCTTACAGTTACTATGAGGCAAGACAGGAACCCAAAGGCAGGTGTGTCTGACTCAAGCTAGTGACTGTCCTGTGGGTCACGGTGATTTTGTTAATGGCAGTGGAGAAGGGAGTGAATCTCAAAATGAAATAGCTAGAGCGAGAGAGAAAAAGAGAAGGAAAGCAAGACGCACCGTGTAAATATGGGAGACCCCCATAGAAGCCGTCTGTGTCACACTTTCTGTCCACCACCCGGCCCTGCCCCCGGGGTTTCCTTTGAAGAGAGCCTGCCTGACTCTCGGCTTCTGGCTGGGTCTGAAATTTCTGGGCTCAGATATGAGGGCTCAGGGTAAGACTTGTTTGTGACCAAGGTTTCTGGTCCTTGCCCACGTTTCCTTGACTGTTGGTTCCTAGACTCTTTCCAATGACCTTTCTTGGGGGACCTCCTTTGTCATCACCGTTCATACACACTTATGGGAGAAGGCTTAGAAAGCCACACACGTTGGCATTGGCCAAGTAGCTGAGTTGGTTAGAGCGCTGTCCCAACACACCAAGGTTGCGGGTTCGATTCCCACTCTGGGACACATGTAGGAGTCAACTGATGAATGCATAAATAAGTGGAAAAACAAACTGATGTCCCTCTCTCTCTCTCCAAAGAAAACGAAACAAAAAAACCACGTATACTGCTTGCTGCCCATTTCTAGTCAGCTGAAACCTAATTTTACAATTATAAACATCTGGGGATCAACTGATACCCCCCCAAGGTAATATCTCTTAAATATCCAGTATAGCTATTCATTTACTATATCTGGGATGTGCCAGGGAGGTCCACCCTTGAAGGCCAGTCTAGGAACAACTTCAGCCTGGAGGGAGGCATGTAATTCTCACAAAATTCCACCAGAGGGCACTATGCGCACACCACCCAGCCAAACCTCTCGCTCTCCAACCTGGTAAACAAGTCTCTCAACAACCGGCTTAAAACTGGGGGGTAGGGAAAAGGAGGTCAGGAAAAATACAGAACCAGTTGAAGTTAAGTATTGCCCAAGCATCCAGAAAACATACCCCAGGGCTGTTTGTTTCCCATTAAAACCTGGCATGGGAATGTGAAAACAAAGAGGGACCCAAATCAACTGCAGGGATGGGGTTGAGGGAGGAAGGGCACAGGGTCCAGTTGAGGATATCTCAGGGAAAAGCACCAGCTAACAAGGGCACACTCGGATCCAAGTAATGTTTTGACCACATTGTTCAATCTCCTAAATGCTTTCATAGGCCTCCACAATGCTCCCATCGATCCAGAGAAAACAAAGATAGACCCACACATACACTGAGAATAAGGAACAGATTTTATCTATGAACATCCCAGCTTCACAAAAGTGAAACTAGCAGCAGGTTATTGACTATGAAGTATGATCTCCAAAGAGTCCTTAGCATCTGCCATAAAGCCCTTCTCGTGTCTAGTAATCTGGTGTCTGGTACACAAAGAATATACAGAGTGTCCACAGTATGCAAGGCACTAAAACCCACAGTGTAGGATTTAGGGGTAAACTGATGGGTCCCTGCACTGGGGACTTCCCTCAGTGGGTACAGCAGGGATTTTGCTGTTCTAGAGGCGCTGGTCCAGGAGTGCATTGCCCACAGCCTGACACCGCAGAAAGGGAAAGAAATGGGCTCGCACGGGAGTTACACCTTGGAAACATGCGACTTCGGTAAGCTACTGTGAGTCACCGAGGCCTCAGTCTCCTCATCGTCAAGGCATAAAAAGGTGAAGATCTAATTCCAGAATTGCACGGCTTTAATTTTCCCGACAGGACTTATTTTCCCACGTTGTTAACTAAGATGAACTTCATTCTTCCCAACTCTCCAGGCAAGTTTCCTGTTGGAGACAAGGCTTGGGGCAGGGCTCACACAGACCCAAACCTTCAGCCCTGACATGCAGTTTGGGAAATGGAGTTTCTCCTATATTCAAGTGATTCCAAGGAGTTTTCAAGAAGACTCAAATCAGGCTAAAGAAACATAGCCGGGATTTGAACTCCTTGTTTCCTAATGCGAGCTTAAGAATGTCAAACAATCAGAAAGGACATACAGAACAAATTCTCTGTGTTAGGTACTGAACCGCCGTAAAACCAGGTCTTCCCTCCTTTGATTGTGCAGTGAAATTTGAAAGCTTGGCCACCAGCAGCTTCTTCCCTAAATCTGGCTTAAGAGTAACATTAACTTCCAAGACTGTTTCTTTTCTTCTTTCTGATTTTTGTTTTAGCATTCTACGATGGTTTATCCTTTTGGAAAGAACTGGTGTTCGTTTATCTAAAAACAAAAATAGTTTACAGTTTGGGTTGGGTTTCCAGGGTATTTCTGAAGCCTGGGTCTCAGCTACGTGTCTTCAGCCCGATTGAAGAGCTTTGTCGGATGCCTATTGAAATCATTCAGACATGGGGAAAATTCCATTTCTCAAATGACATGTTATGGCTGAAGGTTTGGGTCTGTTTGAGTCCTACCCCAAAGCTTCTCTCTAAGGAGTGCAAGGCAGCCATGAGGAACCCTGGGGATGGCACCTCAGACCGCCAGATGAAGGGCTTCTGACCCACGGAGTGAGAATGGGTCCTTCAAAAGAGATAGAAATTGAGTGGTAAACTCACAGGTAAAACCCATCCAAGACAAGGCCTTGATTTCAGGCAACAGAGCAACAGTGAAAAAATGCTTTTAGTCCCTGGCCCACTCCTTGGACTTGGAACAAATTCTTTACCTAAAACATTGCTCTCCCACTCCACCTACCGCTTGGACGAAGTCAGGCAAAAACCTGACTTCGGAGGGGGTGGGGGACGGGGGTGGATTTCATTTTCGGGAAGAAGAGGAAGGAGAACAGAGGGCAGCGGACACAGCAAAGTCAAACTGGATGAAACAGGCTGTTCTACTTTTAACTTCTCCAAAAGTAGTCTGAGCTTCTGGGGGCGAACCAGTTCATAACAGGCCATTTTCTGCTTTTTCTTCCCTCATGTGCTTTTAAATGTCCCTGGCCGGTCCTTGGACCCGTGCGAGCATGGTTTCCGCTGGTTAAGTAAGTGTAGGGTGGACCGAGGAAGACAAGCCTCTTGTTCCCTCCGGAAAGACTTGGCAGTCACGCATTATGTCGCTAGCCCTCACAAAGTATGTCCCTGGTCACATGAATGGATCAAAGCAAATCCACTTCCATTCTTGGAAAAGCAGCTCAAAGCGCTAGCCCTCTCGGTGCCGCTGTCGTTTCTATGTGTTCAACAAACACGGCTTATTGAACAGTCTATCCTGAATGCTCCTGGGGGAAACAAGATGAAGTAGCTACTCAAGGAGGTTACGATACCTAGCAAATAGGATGCCATAAGCTAAAAAGGAAACTACACTTGTTTGTACTATTCCACTTTCTATTATGTTTGCCATCCCCATCTTAGATGCTGGATGGAAGTGATGAGTATAATAGAAGGCTCTGCATTATGCTTAGGCAGTTTGGCATCTGGAAACCAACATCTTTTTACACAAGAACATCACCTTTCACTTCCTCCACTACCCCTCTTCAACTACTGAAATGAAAAGCTTCACAGAAAGAAATGGAAGACAGCTGTTAGCAGGTCTAAGCCCACTCTCATAAAACAGTGGAGCATTACAGAGTTAGAATGTTGTACAGAATAGATTGTTATGGGCAAGAATCCAATCTCTTCAGATTATTTTATCCTATACTGATCATATTACTGTTTTCTAAACACTATGTTTCAGGTCCTAGCCTACTTTATTTGTATATATTGTCACGATTAATCCTTGCAATATTTTGTAGACAAGGAAACTAAGGTTTCATGTGGCTAAGTCACTAAGCCAGCACAAAGGTGTTAAGAGGTAAAACCCAGATGTAAACCTAGGCTTGTCTGACCTGAAGCCCAGCCCTCAACAATGGCATGGAACAGAGAAACAATAGGGAACCCCTTACACTGGCGAGGCGCTTTGCCGGGTCCAGAATGTCACCTGTCCGAAACATACCCAAAGCCCTTCAGAGATGAAGGCTGCATCTGTCATTTTCAGGCACTACAGCGTTAGACACAGTCTTGAAGGGGAGGGATTTTGACCAAAGAAGCCAAGCTGTGTGTGTGTGTGGTCACAAGCAACATTTATTTTCCATATTTGTGGTAAAAGAATAACCAGAAGAACAAACTTTCTCCTTTCCTCTTCCAAAGGCACTGAAAATATGACTTGCTTGTCTTCAACCGGAAAAATCTCAAAGTTTCAAACACTGGGGATCCTGAGAGATGCAATCAAGGCCAGATACCATTGGGTAGATTTCAGGGAATAAAAATAGAGAATGATTAAGTAATAGAACTGATATATATGTGTGTATATATATATATCAGTTCTATTGTGTACATACACAATATTTCTATACATATTCTGTGTGTACATACACACACACACACGATTATTGTGCATCTGTTTAAGGCCTCCATTTCACGATTGTGTTCACCTATACATTTTCTCCACTATCACAGCAGGGTTGGGGAGGAAGGGGTACTGGTTCTCATTTTCCAGGTTAAAAAGAAGGCGCAATAAATCACCTGAAAGCAAAGCCAGGAGGATTTGCTTAAGGACTCCTACATTTTCTACCTACCCTGGGAGTAGGCAAAGGCCTCCTGATCCTTTCGGCTGCCCTTGGGGAAGTTTGCACACAGAATTTCAAATCTGGTGGGCAGCTCTAACGGTCCTCTCTTGAAGACCTTGATTTGCAGACAAGAAAACGTGGGCCCAGAGAGGCTGGTGAGAGGCTTGCTTTAGGTCTAACAGAAGGGAGTGTCACACAGGTTTCCCGACTTTGCTTCTGCAGCTCTCAGGCTCCTCTCTCTGTGGATGGTACTATAAACACGGCACACGGATGACAAAAGCGAGATCATAGACTTCTGGTCGTTTCCCCAAACCCACCGAGAGCGGGCTCTCCCAGGCCTACCTCCGCAGGCCCAGGGCTTTCCGGCCCCTGCGCCCTTCTCAACTTGGCACTGGCACCGAGAAGGGGGCTGGCGGCAGGGCGGTTCTCTAACAGTAAAAGGCAAATTTATGTTCCGGTGGGTCAGAATTCCCCCAGGGAGCTATGGGGCATGCAGACCTCCAGAAAGAGAGGACTCTTTTGCAACACGATCCAACCTGAAGTTTGCAGGGGCGGAGGCTGCAGGGGGCTTGCTGGATGCTTCCAGACCCGGGTATGGGCTCTGGGGACGCTCAGCGGTGTCGAGCGAGGGCGAAAACAGGCGGGGTCCTTCCCAGCAGGAACTTGCCCCTCCTCAGGCAACCGGCCCTCCTTTCCGCCCCGCCCCTCCTCTCCCCTCCCCCCACCAGCATCCCCTCCCCTGTACCCACGCCCCTCCCCCACAGCCCTCACCCTTTCTTTCTTCCCGGGCGCGCTAGCCCCCTCCCAGGCGGCGCCCGCTCCGCCTGTCGCCCAATGGCCGCGGTGCCCGGGCGCGCATCAGTCGATCCGCCCCGGCTGCCCGCCTCTAGGAGCCAATCAGGGCGATGGGGGCGGCCCCGGCCGCCGATAAAGACTGCAGGGCGGCGGACGGCCCTGCAGAGCCGAGGATGGGAGAAGAACTGAGGGTTTGAGTAGCATTTCCAGCTTCCTCTCTTCTCCTCTCCGCACCTCGCTCTCACGGCCTGCCCGCCCTGCCGCCTGCTCGCTCCCCAGGTAAGCGGCCCGCCGGCCCGGGGGACTCGGGGCTGCGCAGGCCGCCCCCGCCGCCTCCCGAGCCGCAGCGCCTGGCTTTGGGGCTGGGCCCCTTCCCACCTCCTGGCCCTAGTTGGGGCCTCGGCCAGCGGGCCGTCCCGCGGGCCTGCGGCTTTGGCTTGCGATGGGTCCGGGTTGGCAACGGTGGGCCGCGCCGGTAGCCTGGATTTGAGGAGGGCGGGGACTTGTTTTGATCTTCCTTAGGCTGCTTTCGGCCCAAAGCGCCGCCCCTGGAGGTCGCTCCGCGGTGTTGTGCGCGTGGTGGATGGGTGACTGGGTGGCTCCTCGCGTGAGCGCGCCTTCTTCCTCCGCGGTGGCAGGCCTTGGCAATAGTCGTGATCTTGGTGATCTTCTAGTCGCCTCCGTTGAGACGAGTGACCGTGTTAGTGCGGTCAGCTCCGGCCTCGGTCCCCGTGACCTGCCACTGTGACTGAACAATGGGGACCCCAGGCTGCGGCGTGCTGGGGGCGCGGCTAGTAGAGAGGCCTGGTCCGGCCGGGTAGAGTCGGCGGCGTCTCGGTGTCCTCTGGCCGACATCCCCTCGCCCCCCTCCCCACCCCCCTCCAACCTCTGCCCTCGGAGGGGTATGGCGCCCTCAGCCAGGCCCTGAGATCCGCACGGGGGCCCGAGGGGCAGGGCGCCAACTTTCCAGACATTTCAGTTGGAAGGCACTCAAAGTGGATTATCCCAACCGCCCCGGGGGTGGCCAGGGGGGATCCTCCCCTAGCCGCAAATCCACGAGGAAGGCATGGAAAGAAACTGAAAATGACCAGGACTCTCGGACCTTTGACCTCCCCTCCGATTGCTATGGCTTTGTCACCTATTCTGTGAACTCGGGAGAGAAATCGCGAGTCAACATTAAGAACTTGAGCCACCAGCCTGCGTTTTCTGGCATGTCCCGGTGTGATCCCGATCGCTCCCTGACTCCCTCGCCCTCTCCCGTTTCCTCTCCATGTTCGATTCCCTCTCCGTGTCTGACTCCCTCACCCCGAAAGCCCCGGTCCATGGACCAGCGAGAGCCGGACATGGAGGACAGGCACGAATGCCACTCCAAAAGGAGAAGGGCCAAAGAGGGCAACCCCAAGGATACGCTTGACCTTGCATGGATGGGGTGAGTGAGGAGGCAGGGAGGAGAGGACCCCGAGCCAGCTGCCGCTGCAGAAACAGCTCAAAACTGAAGAATCCCGTTTCTCCCCACCGGGTCAACTAGCTAAGCTCACGGTGGCACCGGTTGATAAGAGTAAACAACTAGGCTGTTGGAGACCAACTCATCTCAGAAAAGAGCAGACAATCTGGCACCGAGGCTCGAGGGAGAAAAGTGTGGCTTGATGTTGGGGAGTAAAGTTGGAGACTGGGTCATAGCTTTTAGTGGGAGCTGGAGGGATCAAGGGATTGTTCCTTCTGAGCTTAGTAGGCAGGTATGGGGATGAGGGTGGGATTTGACCCACCAAGCCTTCTAGACCCCCTAGGCAAACTCGAGGCAAAAGGCGACTTGACAGATGAAGTCCTCTTCTCTCCAGGGAAGGGTGAAGCTGTTGGAAGAGGCAGTTATGTTTTCAGCTGGGTAAACATGGACGGTTGCCCATAGAAACTTTGTCACTGTACTTCAGAGTTGCCCAAGTCATAGGAGGAGAACAATATGTTCCCTTCCTAGCCACCCTGGGCTGCTGGCAGGGGAGGGAGGGACAGAACCGTTTCCTCTTGGGTTTTGTGGCTTCAGAGTGTCTTCTCTTTCCGAGGTTTTTGTGGTGGTGGCTTGCATGCAGTTTCTAGCATGCCTCAGCTTTTCAAAGTCCACATCTCTCTCATTTGGGATTTTTTCAGTGGGAATTTCCTAATTCCTTGAAAAGCTCTAGTGGAGTCTCAGAATGTCATTCCTGAATGAGCATTTTGGCCCCAGCTGGTGGAAATTATGGCAGGGCACATCTGAGAATCCAATCCGACCAGCTATTTCTACATCTTGGCGTTAGAAGGACTGCAGTTCTTTTAGGGAGCCACCGGCCTCTTAAGTCTAGCTAGCCCCTTCATCCTACCTACCATGTGTGGGGGTTGCTCCTGAGGTTTGGAGGAGCCTTCCTTCAATAACTGACATGCCCACTCCATGCCAGGCAAAGGGCAGACTCGCCCCAAGACCATAGCAGCCAAGCCTTTCTGTGGCTGGATTCTACTTGCATTAGGAGGCCACATCTGTTCAGTAAACATGTGTTTCTTAACTTCTCTATCAGCTTTTTTGGTTTTGGGTTTCTTCCCCCTTAGTGAATTCATATTTAAAAAAAAAAAGAAAAAGAAAATTCCCCTGCCTTGGCTGCCCTAAAAGAATAGAGCTTAGTCCTCACAAGTGTAGATTCTAGTTTGAGGAAGCCTGTAAGGAGCTTTTTTGTCCAATGTAAAACTTTAATCCCCCGAAAGCGGAATAAATAAATACACCATGGAGTCTGTGACTTGTTAGTTTCATTGTTCTTATTCAAGGAGTCCTACAGAGGATCCGTTTGGAATTGGTGTTCTTAATTGTTTTTTTTTTCCCCCCTCACCAGCACATCTTCCACCATGGCCACCTCAGCGAGTTCCCACTTGAACAAAGGCATCAAGCAGGTGTACATGTCCCTGCCCCAGGGTGATAAAGTCCAAGCTATGTATATCTGGATCGACGGTACCGGAGAAGGGCTGCGATGCAAGACCCGGACGCTAGACAGCGAGCCCAAGAGTGTGGAAGGTGAGAGACGGCAGAGTGGGGAGGACGGGACAGGCGGAAGCTGCGTCCGGGTGGGCAGCAGCCGGAGCCCCAGCCTCTGGATTTGGCCTCTTTATTATTCTGTTGGGAAAGCTTTCCGAAGGCAGGGCCTTTCAGCCTTTATTCAGTCAACATGAAGCTCCAACACTGCCTCAAAGCGGGGCAACAATGGACCCCTTTCTTTACATGGAATCTTGCGTGTAAGCCAATAGAGGGAAGACAGAAGACGAGAAGTCTGCTTTGGGGGGTAGAGGGGGGCTGGTGACTGCTGACTTGGGTATGCGGCCTTAGTTGGCGTAAGGCACCCCAGGGAACCCCGTTGAAAACCACTGCTTCAGCCTGACTGAGACACTTACTGTACAAACTGTGAATAACAGGTTTCGAACTCGTATCGCTGGGGTTCTAGATGGCAAGCAGGCCCCCTGAAGTGGTTTCTTCATCAGACTAGCTATTCACTTGCGTTTCGTTGTTGCCACTTTTGGAAATTTTTCAGTCATCTGATTGCCTGTCCCTCTAGCAGTTATGGTGTGAATTGTTGCCCTTATTTTTTTTTATTTTTTATTTTTTTGGTCTAGAGTAAACCATGGCCCTTCCTCCTTCCAGAAAGGGATCAGAGGAGAAAAATTGTCACCTCTTAACTACTTTTAGGATAGCTTCCTCTTCTGATAACTTCACTAGAATGAATGAATGAATGACCATAACATAAGGCATCCGTTGGGCACCTGCTGTGTGGCGGGTATTGGACAGGCACTGGGCAAGCAAAGGTGTAAGAGCCTGGTCTCCACCTTTGGAGATCTGGGTCAGCCAGGGAGAGGGAGAAACCGGTCTTTAAATATAGCGGGTAAGGTGGAGAATGATGTGGAAGCATCCTTGTACAAGTCATCCTGCTGCTTGTCTGTTTCCTCAGCTACAAAATCAGGACGTGGCTTAGGCCACGGCCGTCCGTATACGCCATGGGGGGGTGAAGTAGACAAGGAAGCAACACACGTGGTCTAGTGGGGCAATCAAGGATCTTCGTTTCTCCTATTTCAGCATTTTAAATGACGACTTACTGACTCAGTGCTGATGTCAGAGTATTTCAGTGTGTCTCCTTGTCCAGTGGTCTTACTTGGGGAGGAAATAATCATTCTTGGATTGTTCTGGTGACTGTTACTTCTTCTAAGGAAGTGATACAAGGTTCTTACTAGGACCCCGGACCGTGGGGCTATGTGCAGGCGTCAGGGTGTCTGAAGTGGCGGTCAGGCACCAGTGACTTTATGCAGAAGAGGGTGTAGACCTTCAGAGGTGTCAAAGCCAGCGGGGGGTTGTGTGCTCGCCCGGGAAGCTGTGCGTTTTTAACTTGATTTTCTCCCTCTCTTTTGACCCCAGAGTTGCCCGAGTGGAATTTTGATGGCTCTAGTACTTTGCAGTCTGAAGGTTCCAACAGTGACATGTATCTCATTCCTGCCGCCATGTTTCGGGACCCTTTCCGCAAGGACCCCAACAAGCTGGTGTTCTGTGAAGTCCTAAAGTACAACCGGAAGCCTGCAGGTGCGTATGGGAGAGATGTGGGTGCCCCCACCCCAATTCATGAATGCTGTAAAGGAGAGGGAGAAGATATGGCAAAATTAGAAAAAAGAATGTTATTAATACATCCCAATAATTGAGAGCCATTTGACATTATCTTTTGGTTGCTACTTCATTCCAGACAACTAGTTTTCTTGTCTAGTTGACCAAAACAACGAGTTTTCTTGTCCCCTGACCAAAATGTGAGCATCTTTGTTCATTGATACGTACATTTGCCTCGAGTCTGCCCTAGCTGCGCCTCTGGGGTTTGTCTGGCATGCCTCTCCCTCCCAGTTCTCAGCCATTCATCTTTCGAAACTCAGCCGAAATCTCACTTACGTGAAGTCTCTTGCTACACTTTGCCAGTGAGACCTGGCAAGTCTCTTAATGACCGCAGACCTTAACAGCCTTTGTCTCGAGAGGCAGTGTCATATGGTGGTAAAGGACGTGCACGCTGATGCCAGGACAGCCACAGGTTTCCTGGCTCTGCTGCCTGCCTCATCACCTGGGCAGGCCACCCAACATCTCCGAGTCTCACTTGTAAAAGTGGAGGCTTATAATAATACCCTTCCAGGTTGTTACAAAGACTCACTTGTGAGTTTTCCTTCCTATAGAGCTCGTAACATGGTTACTGGCACATTGGTAAGCTGCCTATGATAAGTCTGCATTTGCTTATTTTAAAGTCCCCGTCCAGCTTAGAAATTGTTTCCAGTTGAGCTCATCTCATTTGAATATTTTTCTATTGCACTGGCCAATACTGCGCTTAACTTAGCACTTCATCTTCTCACCTGGAATGCAGGTTCTTTATACACAAATGATTTCTTTTGATAGAAAGTATAGATTTGGCTCTCAAAGCCCAAGAGACTGGGAGTAAGTCTGACTCTGGAAGCAGCTGTCTCGTGAAAAGAGGGTTTAAGTGCCTGGCATTCCGTACTCAGGAGGTGGCCAGCATGCTGATAGGGTGAAAACTTGCTCTGTTCTGGATCCACTGTTGTGGGACTTGATTTTAACTGAAGTCTTTTGGGAACTTCCCCACAAATGTTTAATTACAGCTTCTCCCCTTTTCCTCTTTTACGCCGATGGGCCATAGAAAGGTTCCCACAGGCTCAGGGTCAGTTTAGCTTTTTCTCAACACTTAGGCCACACGGATTTGGAAGAACTTTCTTTTTTTCCCCATCAGCACTGAGATTCAGTATATTTGTCCATCTGTCCCTAAAGGCGTATTGACTCTGTTTTTGTTTTTTCTAGAGACCAACTTGAGGCACACCTGTAAACGGATAATGGACATGGTGAGCAATCAGCACCCCTGGTTTGGGATGGAGCAGGAATACACCCTCATGGGCACCGACGGACACCCCTTTGGCTGGCCTTCCAATGGCTTCCCAGGGCCCCAAGGTAAGTCCCACTGATGGGAGATGAACCTGCTCCTCCTCCCCAGCTGCTTTATTGGCGAGGAAAGTCTCTTTCCCCAGGGATGGTGGTGATTCCTTGCGGGTCAGAAAGCTATGGGAGCGTCCCAAAGACTGGTCGGAATAGTACTTGCCCTCCGGTTACGCAGATCCAACCAAACACGGATGTTTAGCCATTGACATTGAGGGAAAACCTTGGACTGCACTCGGGTGGAGTCCTCTGCCCCACTGCCCTCCTATAGGCGAAGAAGGTAGGGCCAGTGGTGGTTCCAGGGAGCCAGTGTTAAGAGCTTTCTGATGACTGACCCTGGGCCATGTTTCTTAGGTGGAAAGGGAGGTTCTCTTCAACATTTCTTCTGGATGTCTCCCCAGGTCCGTACTACTGTGGCGTGGGAGCAGACAGAGCCTACGGCAGGGACATTGTGGAGGCTCACTACCGGGCCTGCTTGTACGCTGGCATCAAGATCGCAGGGACAAACGCCGAGGTTATGCCCGCCCAGGTAAATGGCTCTAGTCTGCCGCTTTCCCCTACTTGACCCAAAACCTAAGAGCTTGGGTGGACTGGAGGTGAGAAGGGAGGGGGTTTGGGAGCTTCTGTTTGGGGGGAACAGGTGGCTTTATTTTCAAGGGCCAACCTTCTTGTTCTATAGTGGGAATTCCAGATAGGCCCCTGTGAAGGAATCGATATGGGAGATCATCTCTGGGTGGCCCGGTTCATCTTGCACCGAGTGTGTGAAGACTTTGGAGTGATAGCAACCTTTGACCCCAAGCCAATTCCTGGGAACTGGAACGGTGCAGGCTGCCACACCAACTTCAGCACCAAGGCCACGCGAGAGGAGAACGGCCTGAAGTGAGTGCCTTCCCCCGCCATGGTCATCCTCTTCTCTGTGCAGGAGCGCTTACTTGCGAAGGGTTTTATGTTTGCAGATGAGAAAGCAGGACCTCCCGCTTTGAACCTTAGCTTTTTCAACTTGGCTTCAAAAATTGTCTTCTAACCCTATCATTCTGTTCCTTTTTGAAAAGGGCCAGAAATACTTCAGGAATAAGGATGGTGATAGGGAAAAGTTGACATAGATTAATGGCATTTGAAAATCTTTAATAAGAACCAAGTAATGATACAAGCATGTATCGTTACTTGAATGAACTTAATGCTTACGGGGGTGGGGGGCGGTGGGGAAAGGTCTTTGATTAGGATCTTTTCATTCAACAAATATCTGCTGTGTGTCCGGCGCTGTTATGAGCACTGGACACGCCAGTAGCGAGGCAGGTATTTAGTCTCCTGGAGCCATGCTGAGGTGAATTGGAAACTGGAAAAAGTCTTTGGTAGAGAAGCTACTCCATTCTTGGCATCCCTGCCTGCTCTTGCCCTGGAAGAGCAGATTTCCTGGTGACAGGCCGGACTCTCATCTTTTGTGTTCCCTTTAGGTACATTGAGGAGTACATCGAGAGGCTGAGCAAGCGGCATCAGTACCACATCCGAGCCTACGATCCCCACGGGGGCCGGGACAATGCCCGACGCCTAACTGGATTCAACGAGACCTCCAACATCAACGACTTTTCTGCCGGCGTGGCCAACCGCAGCGCCAGCATCCGCATTCCCCGGGCTGTCGGCCAGGAGAAGAAGGGTTACTTTGAAGACCGGCGCCCCTCTGCCAACTGTGACCCCTTTGGGGTGACAGAAGCCCTCATCCGCACGTGTCTTCTTAACGAAACTGGCGAGGAGCCCTTCCAATACAAAAACTAAGTGGACTAGACTCGCAGCCATTGAACCCCTTCTAATCCTTCAACTCGCGCCACCCCTCTCCCCCTCAGTTGTCATAATAGCCGTAACTCGAAGGGCAGAGCATCAAGGTCTTTTTTTTATTCCTCCTGCCCAGTTAATATCTCTTGCTTTTTTTTGGCCAGGTTACAGAGGTCAAGTTCTTAATCTCCACACACATACACACACACCCCCCCTTTTGCCCCCATCACTGAAGCTTTCTAGTGCGTTAGTGGGGAGGGCGCGGGGAAACATAACCACTGCTTCACTTAATCAGATGTTTGTCCAACAGGCGTTAGCTATGCGGACAGGGAGTATAGTGTTTGTGAAGGGAGGGGAAGGACCTTCCTCTTCTTTGAGGTAGCTGAAGGGGGTTGGAGGGCTGGGCTTTTACTCTGTGGCTAGGTTAGATATTTTCCCCCTTGGTAGGAGTTCCATTTCTTAGAAGGCTGTAACCAGATTTCTGGTGGAAGTGAGAGTTAGGAGAGGGGGGAGCGTGGGTGGCAGGCAGGAGGGTGCCCCTCCCTCTCTGCTGCACTTCCCAGGCCTGGGGCTACATGCCCTCCCTTGAAGACAAGCTCAGCGCAAAGGAATGGGATGGATCGCTCTACCTTAGAAGAAGAAAAGCTGTCATTCCTTGGTCCCCCACCTATAACAAATCAGAGTAGTATTTTTATATTTAAATGCAAAAACAAAAAAATTATATATATATATGGGTGTGCGGATATGTGTGCTTTTTCAAAAGGAGGAACACCATTCTGATCACCAGGAGCCACATTGGAGACGAGTAGTCTGGTTGGAAAAAGGCTCCTTTTGAGTTGGGGGGTGAGGGTGGAGATGCTTGAAGAGTTGGCTGTTAGGGGCTGTGAAACCCTCACTACCATTTAAGGGTTTCTCTGTGTCCTGCCCACCCTTTGGGAGCAGGTGGGCACCGGCTGGTTAACAGGAGGGAGCAGGGATGGCGGCCGCGGTCACCCGAGCCCCCTGGCTTTGGTGCAAAGACACACGTGTGCACAGGGGTTTAGAAGTAGGAGTTGGCTGGTCAACTTGCGCATGTATGTTACTGACGGGGTGATGGGTTCTTTTCCGGGGGACAGCATGTCACTAAAGCAGGCCTTTTGATATATTAAAAAATTTTTTAAAGAGCAAAATGTTTAGATTTTAATCATATTGGTAGGGATTTGAAGACTTTGTTTTAGGGAATTGCTTGCAGAATTGCTCGTTGGCTTCTACCGTCCCCTTCCTTCTCTGCTTCTAGAGGGGAGGGGACAGGGCTGGGGTCAAACACTGGTAATTTTGTATCTTGGTGTCCATTCTGAGTGAAAATATTCCTTTGTTAAGGTTCCGAGGAGGTTTTTTTTTTTTCTTTTATAATAAAAAATAAACCCCACCTTCAACTCTATGTCCTCCCTACCATTCCTGGCTGTGTTTGTGTTGGTTGCGGCAGACCAGCTGTGGGTTTTTTTCCCCTTGCCCTGACGACTTCTCATTGCCATGTACAGTATGTTCAGAGTTAGGTAACTCCTCGTTGTAAACAGACTTAACTGCCCAGAGCAGCTCTAAATCAACCAGACACTTATAAGATCTGACTTGATCTTTGTTTTTTTAATCCCTATGTGCCTTTTCATTCTCTCCTACCACAGATGGGGAGGTTTCTAAAGAGGCAAAGTAAGCTCGGGTTTACCTGTTGTTAGAATTAAGTCTTGAGTCATTGCCAACCAGCTCTTCCCTGCACCTTGGGTATTTGGCAGCTCTGGATTAAGGCACATCCCAGCCCTAGAGTTTTGTAAAATGATACAAACCCCTCACCCACCCACCCAAGCCCGGTGTTCCAGAGCTTGGCTTTGATCTACCATACTGTAACATTGTTTTGAACATCCCTCTGGCTTAATTTTATAGCAGCCTGAAGTATTTGTGTTATTAACTGGTCTTGCATGCATCCTCTGCCCAGCTGCCAGTGATTCATCTCAATAACAAATATTGACCACGTTGCTACCGTGGTTAAAGCCTTCTGAGGCTGGGTGTGCTCGGGGCCAGCCAGCCTGGGTGTGTCCTGGATATACCTTGCACTAGACCTGTGAGCTGCTTATGATCCCCCCAAAAGCTCCATGTTGACACCCGTGCCTTTGCTCCTCCCCCTTTACCTGGAATTTCTTCCACCTTATCCTGCCTTATTCCTGCCTTAGTTCAACTCTACACCAGGCTGGGTAGGAGCTCCCTCCGGCTCTGTAGTGCTGTGCATATGACTTCTAGCAAAAACACTCAACACTCTAACCTAAGGTGCCAGTAGCGTGGGCAATAGTAATTACTGTTTTTAAAAGGTAGTATCCTCAGGGTCAATGTTACTGGGGCCTGTAACAGCAAACAAATGAGTTTTCTTTGAGGAAGTGCATATTTTGCTCAAGTCTTAGGTGTTTTTTAGATTTTTCTCCAATGGTTGGTCCCTGACAATTTGATTTTCAAAGCAGATGGATGATCTTACCTATTGGTTTGCTGGGTGTGGTCCCAGTTTGTACTTACAGTTTCAGTGTGATTGTTAAGGGTGCCCTCTCAGTGTTTTCCTGGTGCTGCTGATAAATTACATGGTGATTCGTACTCAACTGGAGTTCTTTGTCCTCTCCCCAGCCTTTCCTGGGTCAGCCCTACACTTGGAGGAGAGTGTTCCGAACAGTGCATGTACACGATGGAGGCAATGACTCGAGCACTTTGTGGGTTTTTTGTTTTTGTTTTTTTCTCATTGTAATCAATTGCCTGACAAAGATCACATAGAAGAGAATTCTAAATTAAAATGAGTTAGGTGGAAACAACTAGAATTAGTTTCGACCAACAGGTCACAGTGCAATTCCCTTGTGTTTCACTGGGTTACATGATAACTTTATCAGTGAGATTAAACAAGAACAGCCAAGCCTTCAGCCTTAGAGAGAGAGGCCAGTATTCACAACAGGAGTTCTCCACGTTAAGCATGAGTTACCCTTACATTTCAACCTGCCTATCACTGGATAAGAGCTAAATGATGACAGCACAAGCTAACAGGAATGTGTCCTGCCAGGAGCCAATTAACAAGTCAGATCTGCGCCCCTGGGCAGGATGGCACACTCGTGGATGAAAGAGGTTCCTAGGCAAGCACTTGGTGCTGGGGCTTCACCAGTCTCACCAAAGGCTGCACTTACATCGTTCCAGCTGCTGCTTGGCCCTTGTACCAATAAGGTGCAAAGTCTGCAAAGTAACTCGCTGCCCCGCAGAAAGCTCATCACTCAACAACTTTTTGACAACTCTGTGGAGGCAGGGATCCTGCTTTTCCTTCCCAGGACTGTGTTCCCAGGGCTGTATCCTCAGACCTGCCATGGTGCCTGCAGTACTTGTTTAATGAATTACTTTGCAGTATCAGTTTTGTGAAGTTTCAGCCTACAACTAACTTTGGGGGGTGTCAAACCCTCATGGGTCTCAGCTGTTTGGCTGTGTTTTAACCCTGGTCACAGCACTAAGCAAAGTTGTGTTGTGCTGAGCTGTTAAGGACTCCCCTGGTTCGGTGAATTCTGGCTGAAGGTGGGCTACCAAGAGCCTCGTGTTGCTTTATGAGTTATAACGACCATAAAGTGGCAATTCATCATGTAATTCCAGGGGTTTCCCATAAATTGCTACTGTAAATAGTTTGAGTGGATTAGGGCCCTGCCATTTTATAGCCTTTAGCTCAATCACCAACCACTCATTTTTTTTTTAAAAAATGTCATACTTGATTTTCAAATATTCAACTATGTGTTCATACTCATAGGTACAATATAAACATACTCTATTTTGGTTTATGCATATGTCTACACGTTAGGTACACCATACAGGTATCCTACACGCACTTTTGCCAAAGAAATAATATCTTACAAAGGAGCAAGGAAGCAGGACACCAAAAGGATTCACTGGGCTGAGACGCTGTCGCTAGGAGTGGGAAGGCAGGGCATAGAAAGCTGTTGTTACTCTCCAAGCGTGGTTCCACCGCGAACCGCCCATTCTAATTCTGCCCTCTCCAGAGCTTTATCGACAGGAGGTCCTCGGGCACTGGCAACTATCTGTCTATAATTCACGCCCCAAAGGCCCTCAGATATAAGGGGGTGGATGGTGTCCTAGTCCCATGTAACAGAGGAAGTGTCCACGCAATTCCTGTTGTTTGATGAATTGCGTTTAGCAGGTCAACCTCTTCCTCGTGAGTCTCAGGTCGAGTTACTTGCATTGTCTTGAGATTGTAACTTGTCTCAGCTCGCTCAGCCCCTCCGCCATCTGGCCTCCTCAGCACATCTGCTGGCTTAACCTCCAGTGGGCACACACTAAATCTAAACTCTGCGCGGAAGCCTTTCTGCATTTGCCTTTCAATAAAGATTCAGAATAACCGCTCCCTTGTGACTATTATACTGCTCTATAGACATTAAATGGGAGAGGAATTCAAGAGCCTCCAAATGTAATAAATAAAATGGGGGCCAACTAGGCACTATTTTTGGTGTTTTGGTGAATGCTTGGTGCTTCATATGAATGAAGAGGTGAAGGGAATGGGAATTCTTCTTTTCCTCTTCATGTCTCTCCTCCTCCTATAGCTAAAAGAATGTCATTGGCATCAGCAAGCAGTATGAGACTTCAGGTTCTATTGCTTTGTATACTTGCTGTTCTCAAATGAGTTTGTGAGCCATCTCAGCAACTCTACTCAAATAATACTATAGTACCGTATGGGGAGGGAGGAGGTTTTTCGTGGAAGAAGTGAACCCTTGTCTGGGGTCTGGGAAGAATTTCCAACACATTAGGAGCTATTATTAGGAGAGAGAGGGTGCAGTAGGGGAATCCACTTCCCTGGGGCTTCCTTCACAAGAGTGGATCACGGAATGAATGTAATGGGATTTCCCCCGCCCCCCAAACGAGCTACCACCAGATTCATTCCTAGGTGGGCTTAGGATCCAGAAATGGCCAACCTCTTAACATTTGTATAGACCAGCTCACTTAAGGCACTTACCCAAGTAAGCCTTCAGTAAATGTTTGTTGAATTAAATTGTCAGAGAAAGGTCGCCACCAGTATCATCGGCTAAAGGAAGTGAATAGAAGCCTGGGGTGGGGTGGGGGTGGGGGGAGGGGCAGTTTATTCCCAAACATCATCGGTCCTAGATGTTGACGGTTCCCACTCCTGCAGTTAACCCCCAGTTCCCTCCTCTTCCTGATCCCAAATGCAGGATAAACAGTTTATTCTTTCAGGTTCCTCCCTTCCCTTGGGAGGAAACAGGAACATACTTAAGCTAGCTGGCATTAAACAATTTACTTCCACAGAAACCTACATCATCCTTACAGAATCAGCCTGGGATGAGTTAAGGACATCCCTGAAATTCCCTCCAGATTTAGATATATTGATTAGCTGCCTCTCGATTACCACCAGCTAGGGACCTGGCCCTCAACCCAGGCATGTGCCCCGACTAGGAATTGAACCGGCCATTTCGGTTCACAGGCCTGCGCTGAATCCACTGAGCCACACCACCTGGGCTTAAAATGCAGCATTCTTTGGAGGAAAACAGACTTATGAAGCTACATTTTCTTATGAGAAGTAATAGGAATATTTAACCATAAAGTGATTAATGTTGGTTACTGCTTTTCCCTTCTCCAGCCCCAAAAGCAGGAGGCTGCTCTGGGAGCCACCCAGGCAGCCTGGAGCAGGGAAGAAAGGCAATGTCTACAGGGATCACAAGAGCCCCAAAGTGTGGGTTTATGCATGTGAAGTCGATCCTCAGATCGGACTCCGCTAGGCCCTCCAAAGTGAGCTGTAACATCTGTGAGTCCAACCCTGCATGGCCCTCTGTGAGATGGCTCCCTCCCATCAAAGATGCCCTTGGTGGTCATTGTCACCCATTTCACCTGAATTTCGATGTTTGGAGAGGACAGACACACACAAAGGGATTGATTCCCTCCTTGCCCCAGGCTAAACTTTCTGTAATCCTTAAAAAAATGACTTGAAGGACAAGTTCTTCTGCTCCTTAAGAAGCACAGGCAAGTCCTCAGCAGAAAGAATATAAACCCAGAAACCCTCAAAGATTTCTATGTTCTTGCCACGGCAACCCCAGGAGGGACACTAAAGGGCCGTGTTAATATTTCTGCCTTATTAATCAGGATCTGGGAGCCAGGGACATCATCCCGGGGACAATGTTAAAATAATGGATTTCTAGAAGTTTGAAAATATTCATATAGCCCTGCCCTTTTGTCTATACAACTATTGAAAAAACAATAAACACTTTCAGGAGCTATTAAATGCATGTGACTATTGCCAAGTTTTTAGGGGAGATGCTGACATGGAATTCTAGAGGTGGTAACAGAGGGTATAAGGAATGGAAGATTCTTGTTCTAGTCCTCACATTATGTGACCATTGAGTCTCTTTTTACAAGTACCCACTCCCTCCCTTGTCTCACACGTTTTTCCTTTTCCTTTGAAGGGACTGGAAAACTCCAAGCCCTGACTCAGTTAGGCTCAGGAGACACTTAGATGCATGTCCTGCGCTTGAAACATGTACGCCCTCTCCTGCTGATCCGCCTTGCGCAGAGTCCAAGAAAGCCAAGAGGTGCCAAGCACCAGGTGTTTTTTTTTTGACTCTGGTTTCCCCCCAGCCTGGCATGGCAGGCAGCAGGAGCTATTTTGCTTTCATAAGCCATATTATGTAACTAAGATCTTGAACAGCGATGCTGAGCCAACTCAGAGGTCACAACGGAAGGCGGCGGTGGGGTGGGGGGAGGGCAGAACAATCAACGAAACAGAGAGTACGGAAGGAGAGAAGGAGAAGGGAGAGAAAACAAACAGGGGAGAGTAGAAACCAACAGAGATCATAATTGGTACTACTTGTTCATATGTCCTTGGTCTCCAGTGGCAGGATAGGCTACCTGGAAAGTTATTTGCTACTCATTTTAACAGGGCAAAGGGACAGCCCTTAGTTCACAATTTTAGTTCATAGCGAGGAGGTCACTGAGTGCCACCTGCCTGCAGGCACCACCCCAGGGCTCATTGGTGTCCCTGTTGGGGACTGCAGCAGCCTGGCGTGGTGTAGTACGGAGTGTTCCTAGTGGAAAACAACAAACGTGACATTGTCTGCGTTCACCCAGCCTCCATACCGACTACATGAGTTGGTGGTGAGATAGCCCCAAGGTGCCTGGAGACCTGAAGCCTTTTTCCTTTGTGTTTTAGAAGATGCTAGCCCACTATAGCGCACTTCCAGGAAGTTGAATATACACCAGGAGCAGGTGCCACGGATACTTGTTTTGTTTTGGGGAGGCAGCAAAAGTTATGCTCAGTAACTGAGTTTGTATTTGCCAGTAAGTAATTTATTTAGCACAGGTTTGCTGTAGGAATTTCACAAGCCAGTAGCAGTCAGGATAATATTTCTTAATAAGCAAAATTTAAAAATAACATATTCCAAACAAATGACAGATTAATCACACTATTGTTCTAGGCAAGGAGAGGTGAAGAAATAGAGTCCAAATTTAATATAATGTGTACCTGTTTATGCCAGGAGGCACCCGGGAGAGTCAGTGTCCTACCAAGAGCTGATTTCCAGCTGCCAGCACAGAAGTAAAAGTCCTCTGTTGCTAGGGCACGTTGCTAGGAAACAAAGACGCCAGTGTTGGTAGGCAGGCTGATCTCTCCCTAGCGGTTTCACATGAGGCTTATCACCACCATCTAAAAGGAATGTCTCACGAGGACAGGAAAGAATGTCTAAAGGGTCTTTGTCTTCAAAGAGTTTTTAGGTTAGGGAAGAGTCGCCTGACCCAAACTGAAAGTCTCAAATACTCCTCGAAAGCTCTATTTATAGCCTAAATGTCGCCTTGCAGGAGTTGCATCTCCATGTGCTCTTATAGATAAGCTCCTGGTGAACCCCACAACTGGGCTGCTGGCTGCTTATCAGTGACAGCCTATGTAGAATGTTGACATCCTGACATGACTTACTTCATCCCTACGTAACAGCAGCGTGGCACAACATCCTGACACAACTTCACACACATCAAAGCATCACTGGGTTCTTTGTTCCCTAGCAACGTGCTCTAGCAACAGACGACTTTTACTTTTTTCCCTGGCATCTGGAAATCAGCTCTTGGTTGGACACTGACTTTCCTGAGTGCGTCCTGGTGTAAAAAGTATGAACCCCAAGAAGAAAATCATTTGAAGTGATGAACCCCAAGTAGGAATTTGGCTGCTGAGATGGGCTCTTCATTGTCAACCGAGGGCCCTAATTTTATAAATAATAAAAGCCTAGGGACTGTTCGCTGGCAGAGACTGCTCTTACATACTCTGTATACGATGAACCTCAGCCCGAACTCTCAACTTGTCCGCACCGTGCCCTGCCGCTCTTGTCTGAGTCAACCACCGCAGGGAAGCTCCACATTGGTCTTGAGATCAACGGTCTGAGACCTGCCCCATCCAATCAGAACTGCACATCTGTATCCTTATTTGCATCTAAACCGACCAATCAGAACTGCTCTATGACGACCAATCAGAACTGCAGGGCTCAGACCAATCAGAACTTGACGAATTTGGAAACTGTATTTGCATAAAACCAGACCAATTGGGAATTGGGGTGGGAGGAGACTTTATACCAGGAGGCCTCGCGTTTGGGAGCACGCGCTTTCGTTTTTTTCGAGAAGGTTCGGGGATTTTGTGCGTCGGGGGTTGTTTCACCTGACGTGGGTCTCCTAGTTTCAGGCGTAGCGGAGTCCGCTTTTTCGGTTTTTGTGGCATAGCCTCAGCCTTAATCCAGACATTGTTCTTGCTGCCTGCCCTTTTGCGTTCATTTCGATATTTTTACTTCAAAGAAGCCGTTTCTGCCGCCAAGAAAGCAGGTTCTTTCTGCGTCACTCGGGGAGGCCGGTCTTTTACACCTTCCCCGGGGGGAGCGATTTCTTCCTGTCGCACTCAGGGCGGCTTCAGGACTCCCCCATTTTCTCCCTTAGAAAGTGGAATCTTCCAGTTCTATTTTAATTAAACCTGATTGGGAAGCGACTTCCCGCAGGGTTGGACAGGGGAGAGAAGAGGGGACGATCTTGAAGGGACTGTGTGTCGTGTCCACATGGCTTCCCTTTGTGGTCTGAAAAGCCTAGAACGGGAGGATTTTGAAAGAGCTGCCAGGGGGGCTGAAATGGCCGGGTGGGTTAAGGAGGAAAACCGACAGCTTGGATTTTCCATCGCGGGTCTCAGTTTCCGGGGCCTCCCCCATGGAAACACCAGGAGCTGGAAGGGAACCCGCGGCAGCTTCGAGATCGCCCCGAAGGGCAGGTGGGAAGGAGGCTCGAGTCAGGAAAGGAACCCGGAGCGGAACGGAGGATGACGTCCTTCCGAACAACGCGTTCTCGAACCGGAAGCGCTCACCGCCCTTCAGCCACTGTGTTCCTTGCGCGAGTAAGTTTCTGCGTTTCCAAAGGCAAAGGACTTACTCACACGCCGTTTGTTTTCGATTGGTCGAAAGACTCAGCCAGAGCTCTCCTTTCACCTCCCTTCCCCTTTTTCCTCAAGCGTTACAACCATATGAAAGATGGTGCTGGAAAGTTCCGCACTGACCCAAAGAGTGCGGTGTCCCCAGTGCCACTGTCTTTCCGCAAGGGCAGTAAGGGGCGAGACTACGGGCTGTGAACCAAAGTGTCGCAGGTTCGATTCCCAGCCAGGGCACATGCCTGGGTTGCAGGCCATAACCCCCAGCAACCTCACATGGATGTTTCTCTCTCTCTCTTTCTCTTTCTCTCTCCCTTCCCTCTGTAAAAAAAAAAAGGGGGGGGGCGAGACTAAACTTCTAGAATCAGGGGCCCCCACCATAGACCTAACTGCGTAATCTTAAGAGAGAGGAGGGAGGGAGGATGTATTTTTAAGAACCATCTCACATGATTCTTCTTGGTCAAGTTCAGGAACTACCTGTCGGCTTGGGGGTGAGCGAAGCCCTGGTGTTTCATTCTGAGGACCTGGATTCACTCTTCATCTGGCATCAACTAAGTCTCATCAAGAGTCATTTCTGTACTTGGAGAGAGGGAGCTGGTTGCTACCAAGCCTAGCCTCTTCCCTCATGCTTCGGAACTATTTTGGACCGTGTGATGAATTGATCGATTGCCCAGTACTAATTCCATCAAGACCCCCTCCCGAGTTTTCTCAGCACCCGCCCCCACCCCCCCCAGAGCTTTGAAGCTCATCCTTGAGCACAGGTGGCTCATACCTATGCTACTCCCCGTGTCCTCTAATGTGGGCCAGTTTCTTCCTCCCTTCCCCATACCTGACCCTTCCTCTGTGCCCTCTGCACTCCTGGCTTGTGATCTGCAGACTCTGTTGTCCTAACTTTTTCCTTCCATTGCCTCTACCAGAATCTTCCATGACGAGGCTTTTCCTTTCAGGGTCAGCTGTGTGTATGAGTCTAGAGCACTTAGAGTCCCAGGTATCTCTGAGGTCTTGGCCCCTCCGCACCTCCCAAATCTCAGCTGGTCTCTTCAATCTCTTACACTGGCTCCTCCTCCTCCATTGACTGGCCCCAAGTCTACATTTTGGAGAGTTTCTAGAGCTCCATCCTAGACTCTCTTTAATGTAAACCTCTCCCCAGATAACCTTTAGACTATATGACCCAATTGTTATCTCCAGTCCAGATCTTTCCCTCAAGCTCTAGACTTCTAGACCAGACTATGTACTGGCTAGTCTCACTCGGCTGTCTAAATAGATATGTCCACTGTGGAGCCCTTTATTTCAAAGCACCCTTTCTAAGATTCTTTCTCCCCATTTCTCTAGTTCCATCTGCTACTATTTTCCCAAACGTAGCAATTAATTTTTATATTCTTCCTTTTCATTTGGGGTGTTGCTGGGGCCCAGAGCAGGCTGCTCCGAGATGCCCTACATGACATATTGATTATCTTGTGTTAAAATCTGAGAATTAGCAGGAGCTGGAAGAGCTGTCTTGACTCTGTCTCTCTAAATAGAGAAAATAAATCTCCATGTGAAAGGTTCCTTCTTTGCTCCTGAGGGCTGAGAGACAATGTTATCACAAGGGTTATAAAATCCAGAGTCAAAAAAGCAGGTATAAACAAACCTTGTAATTGCCTTTGCTGATTTACTACTAAGCCAAACCTTGCTTAGACGCCTTTCTAATGAGCACTAACTTTCTTTGCCCTGTTGTCAATTTCTCACAAATATATTGCCTCCTTGTCTAAAAACCATAAAAAGATACACTAGTTCAGTCATTTATTTGAACCTCATTTTATGGTTTGAGCATCATATTGTGATTTTTTTTCCTGTTAATCTAGGCTTGTGTCAAATTTATTATTTCCCAAGTACTCCAGCCATAAGACCTAAAGAAGTGGGGTGGGGGGCATGAAATTCTCTGACCCTCCAACAGCATGGTTTCTCCCCACCTTGTTCATCAGGAAATCCTGTATGTTTCCTTTACAAATATATTTTGAATCTTTCAATTTAAATCCATTTCCACTGTCACATTTCTAGTTCAAGTCACAATCATCTCTCATTTCTGCCTTAGCCTTGCAAATGGCTTTTCTCCTTCAGTTCTAAGCCCTACTTAATGTATTCCCAGCAGCAAGGAGAGTAATCTTTCAAAAACCTAAATCAGATTGTGTCCCATCTCTTCTACAACTTTTTAATGAGAAACCATTGTTGTGATGAAATTCAACCTCCATTCTTTGCCTGTTCAGCCCAGCATTGATCTGACCCTTCCTATTTTTACAACTTCATCTCAGACCCGAGTGCCTTACTTCCTGCGCTTGGTCCCACGGTCTGCTTTCTGCCCTGTGACCTCTGAGTGTGCTGTTTCTTCAGTCTGAAGAGGATCTTCCTCGGGCTCCAAGCAGAGCTATCTGATTCTCATAGGTCTCCACTGTCACCTTCTCAGAGAAGCCTTTCCTAATCACACTATCTAAACCCTCTCTTGTGTCTTCTGTTTTATTCTGTCTATCACATCAATCTTAAAATTTTCTTCATCGCAAGTATCATAATTAGCATAACATTACCATACTAATCTATTTGTGTGTTTATTATCTGTGTTCCTTACAATAATAATTATTTCCAATGTGATATACTAGCAAGAGTTTGGGATGTGGAATTAAATGGAAGGCCTACATTAATTTTAGGTTTCATTACTTACCTATTATGTGATCTTGGCAATTTACTTTGTCTCTCTGTGCCTTATTTTTCTCATTAGTAGAATGGGGTTATTGTGGCATTATAAAATTTTTGTTAGGATTAATGAGATAACATCCATGCAGATGTTCACATTCACAAAATTACATGCCAAGTAAAATCATTTTAAGAATTATTTAAGAAGCCTCTGTACAAAGTGTTTTCCTTAATTCCCACCCCCCACCCCCGATTTTTGGCATGAATCAAAAAAATGCTCTGGGCACGTGCATCACGCAAACCAGTTGAGTGGATGAACACAAGGCCCCTCGCTCCTGGAGAACAGGCTTCAGGAAAGGCAGGCAAAGCTTCCTGAACCCACACAGGGAAACGCTGCCCGCCGGACAAGCCCAGTGAGGCCCAGGGAGAGCATTAGGGAGATCTGGTGGAGACAAGGTCACATTTTAAAGTAGCCGCACGCCAGCACCGGACTTGGGAGGTGCAGAAGTGGGGCTGGCCATTGGAGCTTGGGTTGTTTACTGATTCGTTCAAAAGTCTGTATGGCTTTCTTTGCTCCTAGGAGCTAAGCTCCAGAGATAGAGACATTACCCTATTTCATCTAAAACCTGACTTTCTCCTACCTCCTTTAGACCATGTCTATATGAAAGGTAACTTTTGCATAAAAGGAAAAATAAACACTAGACTCGAAAACAGAAGTCCTGGGTCTGGGCACCGGTTGTGTCAGCTACAGCATAGAAAGATGTTCTGAGCCTTTCTGGAAGGGTGGAATCACTGGCAGTCTCTCAGGCAATGTTAGAGGAAGCGAAAACTGGGAATCCCTTTGGGAGGGGAATTTGGCACATCATTATTTTGCCAAGCACGTATCTTTTTGACAGCAAACCTTTAGGAATGTATATGTTTGCATGTGTGCATAAAAACGTACAGGAAAGGTCATTGCTCCATTGTTTATATTAGCAAGTTACTGGAACCAGTGGGCTAGAGAAGTATGGTCTATTTACATGAATTATGCCGCTGTTAACAATAATGAAGGAGATCTGTGTGTACTGATAAGGAAATTGGAGCTATATTAAGTTAAAAAACAACAAGGTGCAAAAAAGCATCTTGTATTTTACCGTGTGTACATACATGCACATGTGCGTGTGCAAGCACATGCACTCAGAGATACACATTCTTATATGGTTGTAGTCATAGACTGTTCCTGGAAAGATTTACAAGTACTGGTGGTAGTGACTTACTTGAGACAGGAGTAGAAGAGAATTGTTTGTGGTTCTTTTTCTCTGCAGGTTGAAGTTTTTTTTAAAAATCATGCATCTATGATCTTTTCAAAAAAAGAGTTTACACTTTTTAGCACCGTGGTGCTATATCTACAACGGCAGTCACTGCGTCAGTGAAGATGTCTAACCCCGTTACCGTTTGGGCAAGTCACTTCATCTTGTTGACATTTTTCATCACCTCTTACATGGTTATAATGTTGTACAGCCCTCAGGACTAAGTCAGGCCACTCTGTGGACGTGCCAGAGCACGTGAGTAGGAAACATAGCTGATGTCTGACAAATGCTTGCCAATCTCCCTTTCCGCCCCCCAACTACAGGTAGCGTCATCAGCACGTCATCCTTCATGGCCTGGGTTTCCTTTCTTAGGCCAGGAAAGTTGATGTGGGTGCCACGGCTATTTAAATCCACTGACCTTTCCTGCTAAAGTCAGCTCCATCTTAGGGGATAGAGATGACTAAGGTTGCTGATAACGTGTTGGGAGGTGGGGCAGGGGTGGGGCCGTGCCCTGGTCAGATCCATGTGACCTCCTGGCTGTCGTGCTCTGCAAATTTCTCTTGAGAGAGATGCCTGCCAGCCTGGCTGGTAATCTCAGAGAAGATAGAAATAGCAGCGGCTCACGGTTCCAACTCCCACCCTCTCCTTGGCCTGAAGTCCTTCTCCACTATTGCCAGAGTTTTAATTTCTTTCATTGCCTTGGCCACTTCAAATCCTCTCCTGAAGGTCATGGAACTTTCTCAGAGCATCAGGGTTGTGCTGGCATGCTTTCCAGAGGTCATGGTCTAGAGAAACACATAAGAACAGTTCATTCTCCCCTTAAGAGGCATGGTCAGAATGTCATTGTCCTGCCTGGTTCCATCAACCCAAGTGACCCCACCAAAGGAAGTCATGATTTAACCCCATACCATAATCTCCATGAGCTCTACCTGCCCCCACCCCCATCATAGAATCTGAAGAAAAGCGGTATATTTGCCAACTCCAGAGGGTGAGCCCACTCCACACACGCTGGTACAACCTACTGGAAAACTCCTTCTGGAGTTACATGGAACTTGCTCAAGGTTGAACACCTGAAAGTTTCCACAATGCTTCATGCAAATGCTGCTAATGTATGAGAAACAACTTACACAGAGCTCCTTTTGATCCTTATAGCTTTCATTTATAAAAAGCTTTTATAAAGTATTAATTTTGTTTATCAACAAGGCTGGGCCATGGTGCCCAGACCTTTGGTCAAACATTATTCTGTATGTTTCTGTGAAGGCGGTTTTGGATGAGACTAACATTTGCATTGGTGACCCTGGAGTGAAGCGGTTTACCCTTCGTAATGTGGGTTGGCTTCATCCAGTCCAGACTGACTTCCTTCTGCAAGGCTCGAACTGCAGCTCGTCTTTGAATCTCTAGCCTGCCGGCTTCCTCCATCAGATTCTGGACTCACCGAGCTTCCACAGTCACATGAGTCTATTTCTTAAAATTAATCAAAGTCTCCCTCTCTCTTTCTATCTGTCTATAAGACTTGTATTTATAATTTTGTCCTACAGGCAAACAAAACCTAATTAAATAATTTTCATCAGCATCTTATCAAAGTCAAAACAAAGAAGAGCATGCACTGTAAACACCAGAAAAATATATTAAATGTTAAAATTAAATGATGAAATTGTAGTTGGTTTTCCTAATGTTTCTAAATGTTTAATAATGAAAGTGCAACTTATAAAAAACATTTAAAATTAATTTCCTAACAAGGAGGTTTATGTTATGACAAAATAGAACTTTTAGGTAAAAACAAGTTTCAAAGTAAAAACCAAAAACATACTAGTGTGCTTGCTGTGGAAAGACAGCTTCGACTCAAACAGCCCATGCCTCTCTTTCAACCAGCTGCTTCCGCCAAGACCTCCCTCTAGGAGTGTTGCCGTCGCTCAGGCGTTCCCGGAGAGGATGGCTGCGTGTCTCCCCAAATTCAGATGTGACCAATGGTCCGAGGGCGGGCCAGCTATATGCGCCAAGCTTGAGCTGCGTGCACTCGACCACAGCTAGTTTTCCTCTGATTCTCAGAACTCCTCTACATGCGAGGTAGGTTACTCTCACTTAACAGATGAAGATGCTGAGGCTTCAAGAAGTAATGTATGTGTATGTCACTGACTTAACGATGTTTCAACTTTATGATGTTGCAAAGTGGTGGGTGTTCATTACAACCTGACTTTGAATTTTGATCTTTTCCTGGGCTTGTGATAATCAACACCACACTGTCTCATGATGCTGGACAACAGCAACTAGCTGCAGCTCCCGGTCAGCCACATGACCATGAGAGTAAACAGTCCATACTCTACAGTGTGCCATGTTGCCAGTTGTTTGGATATTGTGTTCTACGTTTTTGCGTTCCATCTTGTTTACCTTATATCATCTGTGTCTCCTGCTTCTGGTGAGAAGAAGTGGAAGGTAGTTGTGAGGCAGAGCCCACACTTGAACCCTACTCCCCTAACTGTAGCCCCAGAGTTCTTGCCTCTATATCCTGGCTGTCTTTCCCAGGATCCCAGGATGTGCGGAAGAAGGCAACACCAGAAATCTGGTTCATTCTAGATCCACTTTTATACCGGAGGGGGTGGGATGTAAAAAAGTGCTTGAGAACAAAATATCTCACAGCATTTCCTGGGTCTTACCATCTCCACCTCACCAAGTCTCCATGAATTCCACGGTACAACTTCCTACTCCAAACCAAGACACAGGAAGACATGGCCTGTTTTCCCCTTAAACGCAGCAGAGGCTGCAGGCTCTGACCCTCTTTGGCTAGCACCTCAGCTCCTTCCTGACCTATAGGGTGGGCCTCTCCCCTTTACTCTTCCTCTGCCATTTCTTTATTTCACACCAAGGAAGCATCCTTCTCACCTGCCTCCATCAGAGCAGGAGTGAGGTGGGGACGTCCTGTTGACATTGGAAGGAGGTGGCGGGCAGGGAAGGTAGGGATAGTGGAGGAGGTAGCTTGGGGGAGAGTTGAGAAAAAGCTGCTGAGTGGATCAGGTGAATGAAAAGTAGTGGTTAAAAGCACAGACTCTCTGCAGCCAGATTACATGGGTTCAAATCCACGCTCTGACCCTTTACTATTTCTGTGTGGGCTCAAGTGAATGGCTTTGTCTGTCAGAATATCGCCACACACGTGCTCTGTGTTTGCTTTTATGGTCCCCAAACTAGCTGTGTGACTTGGGCAAGTCACTTCCTCTGCCTGACCTTCAGTTTTCTCATTTACAAAGCACAAGGGTTGGATTCGGTAAGCCAAATTTCTTTTTCATTGGAAAATGTTGTGACGTTTCTCTTGAGGCCTGACTCTACAGCGTGTCATTTAAATGATCCCAGTGTCCTTGTCACTCAGTCTCTACCCTTATAACTTTATGTCTTTGGACACTACAACTTTTTTGATTTTTAAGATAGTCTAGTTGAGGTTCAAATTCTCTGGGAGATTCTAAAAGCAAAAAAAGATGGGAGGATCGTAACAGCAAAAAAAGGCCAGCAGGCACCCTGGAAGGGGGGTGGCATAGGGGCACAGCTGCCGCCAGCCACACCTAAAATTCCCACTCAGTTTGCCCTTCAGCCCCATGGCTACTTCTTTTGCCTAGACAGGCCTACCTTTCTCCTTTCCTCAGCTCCACGGTGTTGTCTAGTTGCTACCTTATTAGTTCCTTCCTTTCACCGCCAGACTTTGGGATAGGATGGTCCACCCTAGGTGCCTATGCTGCCAGGCCACCTGGCCACATCCCCACTGGCTTTGGCCTCTGTGAGAAGCTCCACCCAGTTGAGTCTTTCTCAAAATGCTCCGACCCTTTACTGTCAGTGGTTGTCACCCTCGTATCTTCCTTGGTCTCCTTTGACTTTGAAACAGCCTCTAACGCTAGTCTAGCTGACCTTTGGCCAAGCCCAGGCCGAAGGAGTGGGCAGGCTCAGGGAGTCTCACTAGGGGAAATTTGGTCTCTCTGACAAGACCAAGATTGTCTTGAGGAGCACAACCCGCAGAGAGTTTAGATGTCAATAGTCCATTTTGAGGGCGTGTGGCATTCTCTTCCCTTCTCCTAAATCCCCTTTTCCACCCCACAAATGCCCCTTTCCTTGCCTGCTTTTGAAGCAAATGTTTACAGAGCTGCCTAGGCAGGTTCAAAACAAACAGCTGCCAAAGCCCCACCCCTTCCCCTGGTGCACTTGCACTTGCTGCTGCTATAAGTAGAATGGGATCTACAGCCCCAATGCTGGAGTCAAGTTGCAGATACTCCGAATATGCCCTGTGTTTTGCCCAAGGGTGTGTGTGTGGGTTGGGGGGGCGGGTCCGGGAGTTGGTGGGAGCATATGACGCCAGCTCCATTCCACGTTTTCCTTTACCTTGGAGGGCTCTGTCCAAGGGCCAGGTGGAGCTGGCACATATTCTGGGCCTGGTGGTTCCAGGAGAACTTGGAGTAGAGCAGCAGTTTATTTTACATTTCAAAGCCAGGCTAGACTATAAGGGCTTGGAGGCATCTCTGTTCTTTCCCAAGGATGAGCTGCTCTCAGCTCCACTGTGCTGGTTAGATTGCCTTTGTCAGTATGGACTTGACCGTGGGCCTAACCCCAAAGGTGTTTGTTTTTCTCCTGTAAGAAGTCAGAGGTAGCTGCCCAGAGCTATGCATCAGTATCAGGGTATAATTAATGTACCAAACACCTTATATGTTTGTGCTTCACCATCTTTAGTAAGTGGCTCTTCTTGTGGTCTAAAGATGGCTTTTGCACCTCCCAGCATTATATCTGTATTCTAGGCAAGAAAAAGGGATGCATGGTGAAGAGCAAAAGGCCAAGGTGGCACTTAGCCAGCTGCCTTGGTCCTTTTGCCGCACTTTCCTGCAGACATCCTCTGCTTGCATCTCATTGGCCAGCACCATGTCACGTGGCTGTCTGTATGTGCAAAGGAAACTGTGATGGTTTTAACTGAGGGACTTTGACACCTAACATCAAGTCAGGACTCCCTAGTGAAAAAAGGGGGAGACATGGATATATCGTAGGTAAGTAGCCCTGTCTGCCATAATTGGGACTCCTCCCACAGTACCCCCAAACAAGTTCACAAATACTTCCAAGTCCCAACTCTACTACTGCAGATCATCTATGCTCCCCCGGACTTCGACAGTACGGCAGAGCAGTTAAGAGTCTTGACTCCAGAGTCAGAAACAGGTGTGTTCAAATCCCTGTTCTATGCTCACTAGCTTTCTGGGTTGGTCCAGTCACTCGGGGCCTCCATTTTCACACCTATAAAGTAGCAATAGTAATTGTTTCTACTTCTAGGGTTGTGGTCAGGATTAAATGTTTTAGTAACTATATAGCCCATGGTACATAAGAAGAACTCAACAAATGTTAGCTATTATTATTCAATTGCTGTATAGATCACACTGAAATGTATTCTGACATGTCATTTAAAAGACTGTGAGCCTGCTGAGCACAGATACTGCCTTCTCTTTTCCACCACTTCTAAGTATGAAAGCAACCACTTTAACTAAACAAGTGACCCGTAAACTCACTTGCCTTGTGCACACTGAAAACCTTACAGAGAAGGCTGAAGCCCCCTGACAACCCCATCCCCTCACCACGCCTTTTCCCAGTCCCTGCACGTGAACATTGTCATCACTTTTTGTTTTGCCTTCAGACCTTTTCCTATACAGTTCCTATATGTACTCATGGAAAATATAAAGCTTAAAAATTACACTTGTATCATATTGTGTGGACCATTCTTCAACTTCCTTTTCTTCCCAACTCAATCATATATCTTGGCAATCTGTTCTTTTATTAGATGTAGCTTTCCCAAGTTGTCTTTTATTTTCTTTTTCCAAGTTGCTTCCTGGTATTTCCTAGTATGGATATGTAGTACTATATTTATTTAGCTAATCCCCTATTCACGACTACCTAGGTCATTTCCAATTTAGGCTGTTGCAAAACAGTGGTGCAATGATTACCATTGTGCAGATGCCTCTTTTGTGCATGTAGTTACCATAAAATGCAATTCTGGGTTTTGGTATGTATGCTCTTTAAATCTTTAGTAATGTTGCCAAGTAACCCTCTACTCCCTTGCAGGAATAGCTGTGCCTAAGAATGTGGTGGGTTCTTGGTGGTGGTGGTGGTGGTGGTGGCGGCGGCTGTTTTTAATCTTTCATTTAGATCTACTTGTGGGCCTAGTCCAGTCTAAGTTAGGTAAATGTTAAATTGCACACTGTGCAGCATTTACACAGAGAATTTGCTATATTCTGACATCTTTTCAGACTGCTTTCTGTGTTAGAAAACTCTTTCTGTCGAGTCTAACTAGGCTCTCTCTCTGTTGTTATACTCTGGTCCTTTCCTGCCCCTGAGACCCAGGGAGAACAAGCCTAATTCCTGTTTCACATGATGTGCCCAGCCCGTATCAGGCCGAAATTCCTGTCCCTCCCCCGCCATGCCCATTTAAAAATTTTCAGGGTTTTTGTGCAGATAAACGAGATAATCTTTGTGAAAGTAGTGTGAGTTCTTTTCAAGGCTGGAATGTAAGTATGGCAACAGTATGTTCTAAATTTTTTAGGACAGATTGGTTTTCTGATAAACTCTTATTTCATATTAAGTTTTTGAATATGTAATACAGTCATGTGGCTTAAAACTTCAAAATTACACAAAGATATACGCTGAAAAGTCTGGCTGCCCCCCTTACTCCTTATACTTGCAGCCTCTGACTCCATCACCCATGCCTGCCGGGACCCACTTCAGTGGGTTTCTTTGGTGCCGTCCAGTGAGTTCTTCATTCGAGTACTTGCAGATGTGAAGTTCCCATGTTTTCCCACTATGTGCCCCCCATCCCCACTGCCCCTCACTTCTTTTAATTCACATTATTATATTGAAGGTATTTCCATATGTGACCACAGAGTGCTTCCCAATAATTACTTTTAACTCTTTCTATTATGGAAAAATTTAAACTTAGAACATAGAAAATTCAACCTCTCATAATCTCCGTCCAGCTTCCACAATTATAGATAATTCACCAATTTTAAATTTATTTTTATACTTAAAAAATGTTGTTGTAGTACTTTAAGGCAAATCCCTGCCAGCATGTTTCCATGTACCTGTTTCTTCATTTTTAATGGCCGTACAGGTGCTCATTCATATAAAGATATGCACCATAATTTATTTTAACATTCCTCCATTGATGGACATTTAGGTTGTTTTCATAGCATAATTGTGTTAACAAAAAGGAATTGCTATATATGTATCTATAAATATATAGATATACATATATACATACACACATAAGTGGTATAGTTTTTTTTTACTATTTAAAAACTTTATAAAAATAAACTCACTAATCAAAAAAGGAAATTCTTTATTAGACCATGGTTTCATTGTGGAGTTCATTAAGTGTAATCCCTGCAGGGTGTGGGCAGTATCGTGGAAGCTGTAGAAGCTCGGGCATTAAGTACCTGCCTACCTTAATGCTTTTCTCACATTTTCATGAGTAAGAAAGCTCTGGATTTCCTGAATCCTGTCTTCTATTTTCTTTGCCAAGGCCTTTCTCAACTCACCCAGAATTTTCTCCAGAATGTCTCAGTCTCAGCCCTGTGAACATACTGGGCTGGATACGTTTTTGCCTTGGGGGTTGTCCTGTGCATTATTGGATGTGGAACAGCGTCCTTGGTCTCTACCCACTAGATGCCAGTAGCCCTCCCCACTCCCACTCCCATTCTGATCATCAAAAATGTCTCCAGGCCTTGCCCAGTGTCCCCTGGGGAGCAATCTGCCACCCTTGAGCATCACCGCTTCTGTCTCACAGCAGAGGGAGGAAAACAGACAAGATGGCAAACAGCAAACAGAAACCTCTCATGGTCTACTAGGTACTATCAAAACAAGGAGAACAATTAGAATGGATTATGCTTCTGTTTCATTTTCCGTTTCAGAGCCAATTGTTTCTTTGTTTAACTAAGAAGTTCTAATTTACTAGTTTAAACAAGGCTGGGGAAGAGAAGTGGAAGCAGAAAGACTAGTGAATGAATTTACTAATTCCTCTTTCCAGCCAATGACCTTGGTTGATATTTCTTAGCAGTAATATATCTCAAGTACTTCTTACCTTTTTACCTCTGATAAGTCATATTTTGTGTATTTGTTTTGTGATATAATGCCTTGTTTTCCATTGAATGTCTCCAAGTGAACTCTATGAAGTTGAAACATTTTTTATGTGACTTGAATTTTTATCCAAGTTTTCCATTAATTTCTGCATCAAAAGGTCTGTGTTTCTGTCTCTAAGACTCTCAGAATGTGCGTGCATCTTAGAACTGGCCACTGACAGCAGAGAAAATGGAAGAGGAGTCTAAGGAGTCACTTTTATCTTCCTTTGTGAGAAACAATTTGTCTTGTGTGGAGAGGGAAGAATGGAACTGAATTTTCCCAGCCTAAAATGTAAAGTAAATGTGCTGTCAGGTGCCTAGAGACCCTTCCTAGCTATCAGGGTTAGTTCACTTGCCTGCTCTTCTAAGAGGTTCCCGGGCATACTTGCTAAGAAAAACTGGTTTTTCTCATACTCTTGTTCCTACAGTGTCCTTTAAGACTGCCTGACATGGTGAAGTGAGGACACATATTTCCTTTTAATCTGGCCCCTCTGTTTGACTGTGAGCATGGACCCAGTCATATGTATCCCTATAATTCCAGTATTTGTTATGTTACTTGGTTCATACTAGTTGCCAAATAAATCTCAGTTTAGTTTGAATTGGTTAAATAATTGAACCCTTTCCTCTCAACCTTCTGACTGCTTGAGAAGTATGTATTACTTATTCATTTTGGAGTTTATACATTTGGGATATTCCTTCTATGCCCAGAGAAGAACATTGCTGTTACATTCAGTGAAAAATGAGTTTCACCACCACCATCATCATCACTCTTAATAAATGCTTCTCCTACGCCAGACATTTTACAGATAATCTTATCTGGTATATTGCAAAGTAGGCATTCTTATGCCGATTTTTCAGATAAGTTAGAAAGCTGAAGCTTAGAGAGGCTGAGAAACTTATCCAAGGTCACCCACCTAGTAAGTGGGCAAACTGGGATCTCTGATTTCTAAATATCTGCTTTTTCTCATCCTGGCTGGTGTGGCTCAGTGTATGGAGCACAGGCCTGCAAACCAAAAGTTTGCTGGTTTGATTCCCAGTCAGGGCACATGCCTGGGTTGCCTACCGGGTCCCCAGCTGGGAGTGTGTAAGAGGCAACTGATAGATGTTTCTCTCACATATTGGTGTTTTTTTTTCCCTCCCTGTCCCTCTCTCTGAACAATAAATAAGATTTTAAATAAGTATCTGCTTTTCCCACTGTGTGCTTTCTCTATAAGATAAAGGGGAGTTTCTGGGGAAGATCCAATGTGAAGTAAAATCTTTGGTTAAAGATGTTCTTACTTTATCCCCTAGCAGAATATTTAAAACCATGGTGGTCTCTCATATTTCTTTCCCACAGGAGAGAATCCATTCTCTGTCAGGGTTGGAGGAACATGGGCCTCCTGCCTGGAGAATTAGTTTGTTCACAGTAACACATGGATCCATTGGAAAGGCCATCTTGGCAAGTAAGAACCTTGTGGAGTGTTCCAGCCTCGTTCCCTCCTGTCCTGGAGGTCACAGCTGCGGCATTGTGCAGGGACCAGTTTGGAACAGAGTTTCTGAGGCTCAGCTGGCAGAAGTTAGGGTGGGGCCGACCCTGTGAATATCGAAGCCCAAGGTCATTTTCACCGTTTCTGCTCAGCAACCTCTTGAGCAATTCTTTTTGTAGTTTTATTATTATTATTTTTTTTTACTCCTTTGCTTCTGGCCTATCTTGGATAGGGAAACTATGTAACTTGTCCAAACTAAGACAATTTTGAGAAGAGGTTACTTGTTAATAATTGCAGTGGGCTATCAGAACTCTTCTGCAAAAAGCAGGATGCGTGGTTTCCCTATTTTGGAAGTCCTATTTCCATCACATTTCAGAGACCCAGGGGTGAGTGTCTCTGACGTCCTTAAACACAGAGCCCACACCCATACAGACTGACTGGAAAGCCTCAGGAGACAGAACAACTGATGGGGCCTTTTCTAAGCTGTATGACCTTGGATGAGCCAGTCAACCTCACTGAAATCAGTTTCTTTGTGTATATAATGGGCACAATGGTGTTTACCTCAAGAGGTTTATGTGGAATAAATATCACATGTACTATGAATGGTGCATAGTAGTCCCTTTCTCAGCTGGGTCAGGGGCCCTGGTGGCTGGCTGGAGTGGTGGGGACCACTGGCTATCTGGTCCAAGTTCAAGAGAATGCCAGGAATCTTGGGAGGTGATTTGAGTTTTAGGTTCCTGTAATTTAAAGATTCTTAGCCCACTCATAGTTGATAGAAGTGGAGCCCACTTATTTTTATGAGTTAAGAAATATTTATCTACCAGCGGGGAATGAGGAGGGAAACAGATGAAAGAAGAGAGTATTATAAAACACGCTCCTGTGCAGCCCCGGGGCGGGCCAGGGAAGGGCTGCTGGGAGGCGCTGGCACCAGCCTACCTCGTGACAATTGGAGATAAAATGGGAGCTAATCTCGGTTTCTTTGTTTACAGTTTCCACCAGAACAGTAAAGATCTGAAGGAAAGGCTGGAGGAGGCCTCTGTTTTGACCTTTTACCTGTTTCCTTGGCCCTGGCCCGGGCTGGCAGGTCTCCTCATTCAGCAATGCTCCTTCAGGCACCCAAGCCCAGGGAGCATTTTCTAGACGAGTGCGAGTTTAGGAAAGACTGTTCGGTTTCCTTGTTAACACGCACTCTACCTTAGCCTTCTCGTCCTGAGGAAGGAGCAAGGGGCCCCTGCTGCCTGAGACCTGCTAGTTTGCTTAGAAGGTGAGATACTGAGCCCAGTGCTTGCCTGGCCAGTCCTGATTTCCAGTTATGCTGGAACAGCTCGAAGACAGGCAATGTGATGTCTGTTCCCTGAGACTAAGCTGAGAACACCATGTAAATGATAGTCACAGATTCCATCCGAAGGAACAAGGACTCACTGACTCTGGTTACAGAGGCTATTGGAACAGCCTAGCACACAGCTGGGCCTTGGCTGGTGCCCGGGGTCATGGAGGTTGTCACACACTCTTCTCTTCTTCTCTACCTTGGAGCCCTGTCTCAAGGCCTAGAGTTCTCTCTCTGTTCTCAGTGCTCCAGGCTCCTCGGTTCTTCCAGTGGGACGAGGAGCAAATGTGCTGAAATGCTAGAAGGTACGTGGCTAGGCTGCTATTCCTGGCTTGGGCTGAACTCAGAAGTCCTAGAAAGAATGTTTCTGACGCTGCTTATCTTCTGAGAATCCAAGAGGCTCAGGGACAAACTCCACCTAGCTGTGCTCAGTCCTCATTTACACAACACGCTTGCAGACCATTCATAGGAGAACAAAACAGACTTAACATTCCTGCTTTCATGGGGTTGGTATTCTAGCAGGAGGAAGACAGACAATAAATCATAAGCATATAAGTAAACAATTGTTCAGTGTTAGAAGATGTCAGATGCTGTGGGGAAAAGAATGATAGAGTGACGTGAAGGAGATCAGGAGTGCTGGGGGAGGTTGCAGTAGTAGACACTGTGGTCAGACTAGATGTCATCACTGAGAGAGAGATTTGAAAGACTTGAAGGAAGAGGTTAACAGGTTTAACTTAGCTCATGTCTGAGGGAAGAGTGATCAAGGCAGAGGAAACTGCTAGGGCGAAGGTACGAAGATGGGGAGATGTCTAGCATGTTCCAGGAACAGCAAGGAAGTTGGTGTAGCCAGAGCAAAGGGAGCGAAGATGAGTGTGGTAGCAGGGGTCAGAGAAGCGGTGACTACGGGGGAGGCGTTGCTCCTGCAGGGCCTTGGAAGCGATTGCAAAGACCTCAGCTTTTACTCTGAGTGAGCAGAAAGTCATTTCAGGACTTTCGAGAAGTGGTGTGATCCCATATGTTTTAGGATCGCTCTGGAATGATGACAGCCTGCTTTCTGGATATTTCTAATCCTCCCCCCCATAATCATGGATAGAGAAGCTGGAATGAAACTAAAACCCCTTGGGTGACATTTAGCTCAAAACTATGAGAAGACCCCCTAAAAGGGAATTTGTTTATAAAGAATTGTGTATTTATTCTTACATGTTTAAACTTTAGTCACCTTCTAAATACTCTCCATTAGATGCAACACCTATTGAGACTTTTTTCCCACTGCTCAACACAGTTTTTGAACATAATTTTGATGCCTTTTCGTACTTCTGCTATTTTTTTGTTTCACCTCTTCCACATCGAAAAAAAGTTTCTTTTTGAGGAATTTTTTCATTTGGGGAAACAAAAAACAGTCACTCAGGGCAAGATTGGGTGAATAAGGAGGGTGGGGCATGGGGGTCATGTCATTTTTTTTGCTCAAAAACTTTTGAACACTCAGCACTGTGTGGGGAGGTGTGCTTGTAAATCACCCATCATAAAATGGTCAAAAGCATGAGTCTTCAACAAAATTCACTGAAGCCTAATGCAGCCTCTCACAACACCACCAGATGGTACACTGATACAGATGGGTTCCAAGAAGACTTATCTAGGACATCATTCCATGGCCCAGTTTGTTCCCAGTTTATACTTACCCTGTTCCATTTTCTTAAGCCCCTGTTTCTTGCTAGTTTATTTGATTAAATTGAATTAAATAATATTGGTAATGGTTTGAGAAACTGTTTAGGCATGAGCAATGCATGTATTTTCACAAATGCTTTTTAAGCCATGACTTGGAGAAATAAATTATGATGGAAACACTTGTCACTTAGAAGCAGTGGGACCACTTTGCCAAAGCAGGAAGCTTGATTCTCTGCCAAACATAGTCCTTTCATGAGTCTAGACTGGAGAATAAGCTCATGATGAATGTCCCACAAGCATCAGAAATATATGCTCCCTTACAGCCCTTACTCAGACCCCTTCTATTTCCCTTAGCCTCAGTATGTTGAGCTGTTGGTTCCTTGGGGAGCCACTGAGCGAGGAGAGAGTAGCATGCAGTGAAGGAGGAAGGGCCACTGAGTCTCACTTCTGCAGGACTTCTCAGGATAGAGGCTCGTGGTCTTATGTTCTGGATCTGGGGAATCTGGTCACTGTCTCTCAGGGCCAGTCTGGACCCAGGGTTCAAAGTCCTGGGTGCATGAGGAGAATACATTGCCCCTCATAATCTTTGCAGGACCCTACAGAGAGGGATAGCAGAAGAATTTGGTGATGGAAAAATTGCCTATGTTTTCCTCCACTCCCTCTTTGGCACCCAACCTCCGTTCTCTTAGCAGGTGGTGCATGGAGCTGGGCTTCTCAGCAGCCGCACTGACAGGCCCTCCAGGCAATGGGCAAGGAGGTGTGTCCAGCCAGTGGACGGGTGGGCACTAACATTCGGCTTCTAGCCTTACACTCTGAGAACAATCAGTGTTCAGTTCTCAGAAGTCATCTTTGGCCTCCGAGACAAAAAATTACACAGGAGAAAAAGGTGCTAGGGTATTTATTTGTCCGCTAGAGGAGACAGTATGTGGTTGAAGATTTTCAGTGATGGTGCCTCCTCGCCCCCTGTAGATTCTCAAGAGGCAGGGATGGGACTTGTGAGCACCAATCCTTTCCATTATACAGGACTTTTATTTTGAGATTTATATTGGCCCTCAGAGTATCCATCCTGAAATTATATAAAACTTTGAATATGTATATTTGTTTCTGGAGATTTTGGCTATAGTTGTTTTTTTATCAGATTCTTTGTATATATGAGTGAGACCAAAAATTGTTACTAAAAACAGTAACACTGTCCTATGTGGTAAAATATGTTCTCCTCACTTTCCGCTACTTTCTTGTATAACTTTTAACCAGTAAAAATACTAATAAAAAAAAACAGTAACAAATATTTGCCCAGGCATTTAGAATACCCAACTCTCAAGGTTCTTCAAAAGGCTTCGCGGAGACCCTGTGAGGCCAAGTACTGTGACCACTGTGTCTTAGGAGAAAGCTGGGGCTCGGAGAGGCCGGTAGATAATCCAAGGTGCATCTAGGAGTCAGCCCAGGTCTTTCTCACTCTGAAGGGTGACTCTTCTCTCACTCCACACGGAGCTGAAATAGGGTAACTCGATGCCACTCCGTCTGTAGCCAGATGCCAAGGAACCGTGTGCACAGAGGAAAAAAGTCCCACTGTGCAACAGATACTTAGTTTTTGGTGGGAAAGGATGGTTCGTTTCATCTGCAGACAACTCCCCTCTGACACATCTCCCTCGGCGGTGCGTGTGTGCGTCTGTGCCTCAGAGGTGCTGGGAAGCTGTTATTTCAGCAGCGATTGATGGGCTAGGGTGGGAAAATATTCCTACAAAGGAGAACATTCCCTTTCTACCAGTTCTCAGAAGTGCCTCCTCCCATTGCCCGTCTCCCAATTTTCATCTGTGAAGGGTTGAGACTGAAAGGAGCTTTGCAGCGAAGTTCAAACAGCTGCCCACTCACATTTTTTCTAGCCCACAGGCTGTTTCTGTACCCAACAAACACCATCCTATGTAGGACAATCTCTTGTGGCTGTAACAATACCCTGAAGACATATCTCAGACAGTTCAGGAGTTCACATGCTTATTAAGTTCCTCGTCTGCCACCTGTGTTCTTTTGGGACAGGCTTAGCATTCCCCAGACCCTGGAGAACAGGCTGCGGGGGATCGTGCCATGCTGATTTGAAGCTAAAGTTTCGTGTTGTTGTTGTTCTCTTTAATCTGGATCTGTAGTCCCTAGGAATCCTGCCGAGTCATGTGCTCTCTCCTAGTCTCTTGGGGCCACGCAACCTCCGGGCACAGAGAGACCCCGTGTCTCTGGGACTACATGGGGATCGTGAGGGAGGGCCAGACACAAGGCACAAATCAGCCCGTCTCCCGGCCACAGCCTCGCCTCTCTCTTTCTTGTCCCTGGAGCTTGAACCCACTGTACAAACACACAGAATCTGTCTTGTTATGTAAGTTTCTTGGTCCCTGAGCTGGGTGACTCAGTGTGAGGTGGTTCCCTGCTCTTTCCCAGCCTGGGGCAGCATGCTGGCTAGTGCCAGGTCAGCAGCAAACTGCAGTGGAAAACAAGGCCTGCTAATGGGGTCCAGCTGAGCAGTCTTCATCCCCCATGGTGTCCAGTGAGGCCGGGAAGCCCATGGAAACCATCCGAGGGCTGTTGTGAACCAGCCCATGGGTGGAATTGTTCACTGCTGTGCTCACTCCCTGTGCCCTCCTCTTCTCACCGTTGGCTGAGGATCCCAGAAGTTCCGCATTTGCTTCTCCTTTGCCCTGGGACTGCCACTTTCTGGGTCCCTGTTATGAACTGAATACTTGTACCCCCCTAAATGAATATGATAAAGTCATAACCCCCTAATGTGATGGTGTTAGGAGATAGGGCTCTTCGGAGGTTCAGAGGAAGTCTTAAAGGTAGAGTCTCCATGATAGGTTAGTGCCCTTGTAAGAAGCGAGAGAGACCAGAGCCCCCACTCTCTCTGCCATGGTAGGATACAGCAAGAAGGTGGCCATCTGTAAGCAAGGAAGAGGGTCCTCACGTGATCCTGGACTTCTAGCCTCCAGAACTGTGAGAAAATAAATTTCTGTTGTTTAAGCCACAGAGTCTATGGTATTTGTTATAGCAGCCCAAGCTGACTAAGACGGTCCCCCCAACCTCAGTCTTCATCTCTGGGCTCTATGAGATTCAGGAAGAAAGTGATGCTGGGGCAGGAGGATGTGCCCTTAGGTGTGGCGCAACCGGACCCAGACTCGGCCTCTCCCCGCCCCAGGTCCAGAGCATGGAGTTAAATTGGGGACACTGGTTATAGGGAGGACAGACTCTGGCTGATTTTGGTTTGTGTCTGGCTCTCCCTCACTTTCCTCCCATGCAGGCGGGTCATTGAGATTCCTTTCCAGGACAGAGACAGGTGCTGACAACCTGCTAACTATGGGACTAGGAGCCAGAGACCTCAGATTCTAATACAGGCTTTGGCACTAACCAGGTGTTCGGGGTTAGGCAGGTCACTTTTTCTCTCTGTGCCCCAGGGACACCTGCCTTAGATTTGTCATTCAATAATAAACATTGTGTTGCTCTTCCCAGTGTTGGGATGTGGCACTAAACAAGGCAGCTGTGGTCACCACCCTTATGGGAACTGCATTCGAGAGTGAAGGGACAGCACGGAAACAGGTAAATAAGACAATTGCTGCCTGTGACAAGTGTTTTGAGGAAGAGAAACAAAGTGATGACATAGGGAATAACTTCAAGGAGGTGATAGTTATTTAAAAGCCTCCACCTACAAGCTGAGAAAGAGCCAGCCCTGTCAACCAGGGAAGAGATTTCTAGGCAGAATTATGGGCTAAAAAAGTAACAGTGTTTTTTAAGCTATACAGTGCTACACAGATAACAAATTTAAGATGAGTTGAAGCACCTTCATTCTCTACTGCTTTGACCCACATTCCTCGATCAGAGCCTAGTGTTGGCAAAACAGGCTAGTGTCCAGAATTCAGTGTTGGGATCATTCAAGTGCAACGGAAGGCCGATACAGAGACTCCTGGCGGGAGGGTGTGGTGGAAAGATGAGTGGACTAAGAGTTTTGTTTTTTAGGACATGGTGATCCAATTTATACAGAGTCCCTTCTCCTCCCATAGCCTCATGTCTCCAAATGCTTCAGTTCTTTGTCACCCTTCTTTCAACATTCATCTCACATTTATGGACCACCTGCTAAGAGGCAGGGATCCTCCCCTCCGGAACTCAGGAAGTAACCTCTCCTGCTTGTCTTAGGCCCGTGGAGGCCACTTTTCCCAGCCTGTCCCTGTTTGGGTCCATGTTGGCTACGGTCCATTTTGTTTGTTATTTTGCTCTTCAGCTAGATCCCTTTGGGGCTCCAGGATGTTGTTTTGTAAATTAATGCCATTTATGACCCAGAGGGGCCATCTAGGGGCTGGAACGTTTCAGCAGGTGCCATTTCTTTCTGGACAAATATCTGGAGGTATGCGGGGTGGTCATGCAGGCCACCTCCCCAAGGAAACCCTAGTAGCAAAATCCATCAGCTGACCAACTGCACACCTCAGCACGGTGGACACGGTGAGGCTCACTGCTTCACAAACCCTGTGAGAGTGTTTCTTTAGAGTCAGGAGCACTGGGCAGAGAGCCACAGCAGCAGGGCTTCCGCCTGCCAAGTGTGGGCCTGATCTGCGGCTTTGTATCTGTTAGTCTCTAACTTCTCTATGTGGCGTAGGGGGACAGCGGTTTTTAAACTTCAGTGGGCATCAGCATTCTCTCAGACCTTGTGAGAGCGGAGGTTCTCGGACCTGCCGAGTCAATAGCTCATTGAATTGGGGGTGGGGTAGGAATCTGTGTTTTTAATAAGCATTGAAGAGTGGTTCTGATTGCAAGTAAACTTCGGATTGGGAAACATGGCTGTCAAAAGTGGTCACCACTAATGGGTCCTTCAGTTCATTCCTCCCTTTAAGGGCTGATTCCTCAGTGAGCCTTGAAGTCAGGCTGCCACACGGGGGTTCTGGAGGCGGCACCCCTCAGGGGAAGCCCTGACACTTCACACAGTGCTGGGGCCCAGAGGGTATACTCAGTAATGCTGGCCGAATGATCGAAGGGCCGAGGGACTTGGCCAGAGGCGTAGGAGGGTTGGGTAAACTGCTCACAACTAGTTGTGCCACTAGAATGCAGATTCCAGAAAAGTAAGGGGCATATTCTTAATTAATCCCTGTGCCTGATACATACTGGAAATGCTGAATGAAGTAATGACATCACCTACTTCTCTGTCTCCCTTGGGTGAGAGAGAATGTCTGAAAACCCACTGAGGTAGACCTACCCTATCTGCAGAAATGCCCTGTTTCCCCAAATATCTGATTCAAACTGGCTCCCATAGGATCAGTATTATATGATTAAAAACCAAAGTCAGGTGAGGACTTCAGGGGATTTGTGACATGTCACATACCCAGTGACATGACAAAACATACTGACTCATCTAATAAAGTGAGTCACACAATTTCTACTGTAGTAAGAAAGGATGGGATAGTTGGTGTCCCTTTCTTCGCCTTAAATATCAGGGCCAGAACAGCTAGATAGTTAGGAAGACTTACTAAGTAACAAACCTTATTAAAAACAAAGAAACAGCAAATTAAATTGATAACGGAAAATCATTTTACACCCACAAGATGGGCAAAAGTTTTAAAAGCCTGACAATAGCAAGTGTTGACAAGGACGCATGTAGTACTATAAAAACTCTAGTGGACTGCTTGCTAGAGAAAAAGAGTGGGTGTCCTCAAGCAAAGGTGCCAGTGTGCCTGCATGCTTGATGACTGAGCAATTCCATGTGTAGGAGTCAGTTCTTGTCTATGTGCAAGATACATATGAGAGAATGCTCATGGTAGCATTGTTTCTATGGAAAACCGTAAAACAAGCAACCCAAATGTACCTCAATGGTGGAAAAACAAACTATTAAGTAGATACAATGGCAAACTTGATAGCAGTGGAAATGAATAAACTATAGTTGTACACCAACATAGATGAAATTCAATGATATAGGTTGAAAAACCCAACTCACAGAAGAATATATACATTATGATTCCATTTATTTATTTAGTAAATTATTAGCTATTAATCATTTGAATAGCTATTTCCTCACTTGAGAACCTTTTTTTATCATTGCTTTTAGAGAGAGAGAGAAAGGGAAAGAGGAAGGGGTAGGAAGACACATGGATGTGAGAGAGGAACATTGATTGGTTGCCTCCTGTGCACACCTGGACTGGGGATCGTACACGTACAGACCAGTAATCAAACACACAACTTACGTCCCCTGATTGGGAATCAAACCCACAACCTTTTGATTATGGGATGATGCTCTAACCAACTGAGCCATGCTGGCCAGGGCTCCCCCTTTTTATTTAAAGGTTAATAACAGAAGAAAAAGAGTGGGGTGTAAAATCTGAGCAAAGCTTGGTTTTATAATCTTTGCAGATTCTTTTCCTGAAATTCTCTTCCCCTAACTTAACAAATTCTCATTCTTTCATCAAGATAAAACTTAATTCACTTCCTCTTTAATGCCTTTCTCAGTGACTCCATGTGAAGTTACTGCTCCCCCAATTCTTGACACATCTTTCCTTTGCAAACACACGATAGTACTTGTCACACTGTGTTGCAGATACTGGCAATATGTCCCAGCCAGTTGTGTACTAACTGCCTCTCCATGGGAAAAACAAAGAATAGAGATCTATCTATCTATCTATCTATCTATCTACATGCACTTAAGCTTATTATAATAAATTTTACTGTTATAAAGAATGTATAGCACACAATTTCTAAATAATGATAAAATACACAATCTCCTTACATGAATTCTATATAGCCAAATTGATTCTCATGAAGTATTTTTACTTTCAGCAAAAGCTTGAATTCATGGCCAGTTGTACATTAGTAAATAAGAAAAAGTGAAACAAAGACATATTGGAACTTCATTTGTTTATCAATAATTTTGCCAAAATGAATAATAGCTTTCAAGTAGTGGTAGAATATTTTCTCAATTTTCTGTGCCATTTACGATGTAGCAGCTTCAGACATGACACACTTTGAGTTTTTACCTGCATTATTAACATTTTCTATCACTTAAGTCTGATGATTAACAAAACAATAAACCAAACACTGATTTGTAGTGTTTGCCGATTTCCACAGTGTGCGTTTTTCCACTGTGGAAAACGCAGGGGTTTGATGTGACGTCATTAAATGAGGAGTTGGAAGAAGATGGACATAGCATGGCATTATACAGTTTTTTTATTTGTTTTTTTTAAAGTTAGAACATTTTTCTCTTGCACTTACATTTCTAAGAAGTGAATTCTCTTTTTAAAATTTTTTTTAAATTTCTTTTTAGAGACGGGAAGGGAGGGAGAAAGAGAGAGAGAAACATCAATGTGTGGTTGCCTCTCATGTGGCCCCCACTGGGGACCTGGCCCGCAACCCAGGCATGTGCCTTGACTAGGAATCAAACCTGCGATGCTTTGGTTCGCAGCCCATGCTCAGTCCACTGAGCTACACCAGCCAGGAGCATTATACAGTTTTTGTACTGTACATATAAGTAATCCCAAGAACACAGATAATAGTAAAATATAGCAAATAGTAAAATGAAGTGTTAAGTAATTGGAAACAATGAGTATTACTTTTGTTTGTAATATAATTTACTCAATTGTAAGTTTGTATAAGTTTTAAATTAATAGCTGTGTTCAACAACTCTTAAAATTTCTGAAAATGCAGCTACCGACATTTGTACAGTGTTTGTGTGAGTCAGCTCCAACACACGTCTCTGCATGTCTCTTAACTGAATGTAGCTCCTTTGTGGTAGGACACATCTTATTAGTTTTCTCTCCCAGTGACAATTGTTGTCCACGGAATATAAAAGGCATTTAATGAAGGTTGGGTGAATGAATGAACAAATCCATACTTTGCAGGGCATCTTTGCAAAAGTTCTGGGAGAGTTAAGTGGTCTGGTTCTGGCCACATAGCACCTAAGCCTTCTAGGTCTCCTTCAGGGTCTCAGTCTCTCCTACGCCTAAGATCAGCTCTTGTATGCTCACATCCAGACAGCAGTAAGGTGTACGCCTGACTTACATGCGGGGAGAAGGGCTGGTAACTGACAACCAGAGAATAAAGTAAGTGCCCAGGGCTCTTGATGTAAAAGAAGAGTTTGTAAGACATACATTCAAAGGCAGGCCAAGTGCTGTGTGTTGGGGTGTGTGGGTGGGTGTGTGGGCGTGTGGGTGTGAGAGAGAGAGAGAGAGGCAGTGTGGAGGGGTCATTTGAATTTTCTCATGTGGCTTTGAAACACATCATATTAGGCTTTCCCCCTACTGAGTTACCTTGCTTGTGATCAAACTGAATGTTTGACTTTACTGGGTATTAATACAGGTGTGCTTACCAACAGTACACTGTACAAGAGTTAAAGGAGATAGTTTGTTCCTAGCAGAAACCAATCTGCAATTAAACATTAGGTTTTGGGTATTTTGTCTATTTTAAGAGTCAGAACCAGGAACAAAACAGATAGCTGAATGCATCCTTGGTTCTCGCAATGCACCCCAAACAGAAATCAGCCTACACGTGTTGCTTCGTGAGCTCCCGCTGGCGTCAGAGTAGTCTCACTGCAGTCTGACTGCTGCCTGCCGTGCCCACAGCCCAATAGATTTCTGCCTCCCTGCTCTTCCTAGTCCTCTGACACCCCAGGCTCTTCCTCTCCTCAAAGTCTCTGACAGTCCCTGTTGTCTAACAGGGATGACTCCAGCTCAGAGAACCCCTTGCTGACCTAATTCATCCCCCCTCATTTATTTTGCCCACCACCCTATTTATTTCCTTCCTCGCACTTACAACCAGCTTGAATTATTTTGTTTACTTAATTATTGCTGGCTCCCCCATTAATGTAAGTTCCTTCTGGTTAAGGACTTTGTCTGTTTTGACACTACTCTAGCCTCATCCTTCAGCATATTTGTAGAATGGGTCAACGAAAATGTAAAAGAGGATTCCTCAAGACAGGAGGTCCCAAGCTTCGCCATGTAAAGGAATCAGCTGGAAGGCTTTTAAAATCAAGACTGCTCAACCTTCACTCCCAGAGTTCCTGATGCTGAATGTCTAGGCAGAAGCATTCGTGATAACTTCCCAAATGCGGCTAGTGTTGCTGGTCCAGGGACCACAGTTCGAGGGACACTGCCTAAGATCCATACTCCATTAGAGCACATTGTTGGCCAGCCACAGCGGGGAGGCTGGTAGGGGGCTCAAGTTGAGCAAGAGCAGAAGTCAAGGTGATTGACCTCAAAGGTGCTGTGGAAAAGGTAAGGGCTCTAGGACGATGGTCAGATCTCCTTCTATTCAGAGATGTGGGGCTCCTGAGATAAAAGGCAGCTCTTTCACTGAGGAAACCATGGTGGACAAACAGATGTTTCCCTCTTCAGCTGCCAGAATAAGCAGAGTTGAATAGTGGTTCTCAGGCCCCCAAAGTGAACATCCATTCCATTTGTGAACTATGGTGGTGGCCTGTATTCTAAATCAGTTCTGTTTCAGCAATGCCCAAAGATCTAAACCAGAGGTTAAAAAGTGGGTAAAGGAGAAATTACCAATTACCATCTTCATCCAGGGATAGTTTTCCTCCAAGTGTATTCTGAAGAATATTTGTTCTGTAGAGTCACACCGTGACAAAGGAGTCTCATAGTCAAATAAAGTGAGGGGATGCTGGGAGAATCCATGTCCCCTTTTTGGAGACTTGTAGTGCACATCTGGGAAGTCTTGTAGCCAAGGAATCAGTTTGAGATTAAGCTCAGTCTGGTAGTACAAGCAAATGGCATCTCTGCTTATGATACATATTCTGTGGCACATATTTAGAAAAGCACTGCCTTTGGATACCTTCTCTCTTCAAAGGGGGAAATTTTTTTTCTGGGATGGAAACTTTATGTGGGCACTTGAGAATAATCTGATTCATACTAGGCAGCCTCGGGCCTCCATCCCCAGAAAGGCAGGAGAGGAAGTATCCAGACCCTTCCGGTTCTCTTCCCTTCCAGGTGTGAAGGTGACTAGAGGGATGACCTTAGTTGCTGCCAGGGTCCGGTATGGGGGCTGCTCTTTAATGGGGCAGTTAGGATGGGAGGAGGAGGAGGAGGAAGCTCTGGGAGTAGGTGATAGGCAGCCAGGAAAAGTGCTGGCCTAGGGAACGGCAAGTGGAATTTTCCTCTGAAAATCCTTTTGAACTAAGTGGATTTGAATGTTGCACCCTCGTTGCCTAGATCCCAGGGCTAAGTGATTAGGTCTTCATTTTCCAGTAATGATTAACATTGCTGCAGTCAGGGCAGTCTGGGGACAATTTGTGTCACTGTGGTTATGGAAACAAGGAGGAAGCCCTTCCGCAAAACCTGCTTTGCACTTCTGACTGCTGGTGGAAGAGGAGGAACCCTAAAATATACCTGTATTGGGGAGGGTTGTTCTGCCTTCAATCACTTCTCAGTGTCTTATTTTTTTTAGATTTTATTTATCTATTTTTAGAGAGAAGGGAAGGGAGGGAGACAGAGGAGGAGAGAAACATCCATTGGTTGCCTCTTGAACACCCCCAACTGGGGACCTGGCCCACAACCCAGGCATGTGCCCTAACTGAAAATTGAACCTTAGCAACCTTTATGTTCCCAGGCTGACACTCAATCCACTGATCCACACCAGCCAGGGCTCAGTGTCTCCTTATAATCGTTTAACAAAACACCCATTTGGGGCTAATGCCTTATGTTTTCATTAGCCATTCTAGTGAAACTCCAGAAATGGTGCTTTTTTTCAATGAGAAAGCAGAGGCCAAGAGGCCTGAATCTTTTCAGGGCAGCAGCAGGGGAACTGTGGTCTCTCAAATCCTAACCTGTTGGAGGCCTCTGATACCTCCTGGCACGCTGTCTGGGTCCCACATTTCACTTTGAATAAACAAGTTGGCTCTGATAACCAGGTGAGGTCAAAAAGTCATAGCCCTGGTATGGAATGCAGCTTTTACAATCACGGCACACCCCCAGCAACCAACCAGCTCCAAAAAGTATGGCTTTGATTTTTTATTTTGTTTCCAAAAGCTTTGCTCTCTTCTCCCTCCCTCCCTGGCTTCTTTCCTTCCTTCCTCCTTTCCTTTCTCTCAATGAAAAAGGAAAGGATAACAACATGTTGTCATTTGAGAGAGGTAACAACAGAAAGCCATCAGAACGCATGTGGGAATAAAAAGAGAGCTTTCTTTTCTGTGACGCAGTACTTGTCTCAGAATGTCAAAACAAGGGGGGACCGCAGGGATTTTCCTGACACGCCCACTCAAGGACGATGGTGGCCGAAGGCTAAACTCTTGCACAGGACTCTTAATCACAGCCCCGCCTCCTTCTACTTTTCCAGGCTGGATGTGGGAGCAGTATTTGTTAAGTAATTTCACAAGTCCTGCCGGAGCTGTCTCTGAAGCAAGGCATGACACGATTCTTTTTGCAACCTCTAAGTTAGAGTATCCTCTGGATTGCACTCAGGACTAAGTGAGCTTGGGTATGGTTGTGGGCTGAGGTGGGGACAAGATGAGCAGCCTACAAAGAAGGGCTGCTTGTCCTAAAACTAAAGGCATTGAAAACATGCTTGATGCCTTCTGGGCACTCAGTCAAAATTAGTTTGCCAAAAACCAGAGTGTCTGAGCCTTCTGTGATGGAGGAAGAGGGAACTGAGCAAGGTGCGGAATACTTTAGGCTCAGGGAAACCTGCCAGGACTCTTGAAGCCTCTGTGGAGCAGCACCTTTCACAAGGTGATGATGGCCAAGTTCACATTCTGGGCCTCAGCCATGCTGTGAAAAGTTGTCTCCTACTAAGGACGCAAAGTAGGCTTGTAGCTGAAACAGAAACTACTCAGGCCATTCCCCTTTCAAGGGGCATTTCCCTGTTCATAGCTTCATGTCATTGGACGCTGTGGAGCCAGTGATGCAGATCATGGCAATGTCTGTTCTAGACCATTTTTCCCTTATCTTTGAGACAGAGGAATGTTCTGTTATATGGACTTTTTAATGATTGGCAATGTTATCAAGTATCAATTACTTATTTGTTAACCACATTCTTAAAATGAATATGTAATGACAGGAACTGTTGATTATACCTGGGACTACAGTAATAAAATCTTCAGCCCTGGCTGAGTGGCGCAGTTGGTTTGAGTGTAGTCCAATACACCAAAAGGTTGGGGGTTTGACTCCAGGTCAAGGTACATAGCTAGGTTGTAAGTTCGATTCCCAGTTGGGGTGTGTGTTTCTCTCTCATCCATGTTTCTCTCTTTTCTTTTCCTTCCCCTCTCTCTCTAAAGTCAATAAGCATATCCTTGGGTGAGAATCTAAAAAATAATCTTTAATATAGAGTATAGAGATAAAGTGATGGAGAGGGCAGGGTGGATAAAAGCAAGAAAAGGGAAGGGAACACAGAGACACAGAGTTCTGCTGTTATTGTTGGGGTCTCTAAAATCCTGGCAGTGTCCTCACCGAGTCATGTATGTTGTTTTCTCTGGGTCCAGAGTATCAATGAGTAAGAGTTAAAAAGCATGGGAAAGTACATTTTGTAGAGTAGGGGTAAGAATATGTGTTTAGGGCCTCAAAGTGAATTCCTGTGACTGAACTTTCTCACACTGGACAGAACACAACTTGACAAGTTTCTTACTTAGTTACAACCACAAACAGAAGCAGTCGTCGGGACCCTCAGATTTCTAAGCATGAAAAGATCACCAAATGCTAGGGCTGGGGGACTTTGGAGGTTGTCTAGTCCTTTCTCCTGCCTTTTTGCTCTCAGACAAGTAAATTGGAAAGGAGGAAGCTCCTGCCTCTGATTTTGTTTTAAGCATCCTGAAGTGAGGGTGATGTCGGGCCATCAAGATGCTGTCAGTCCATTCTAGTGTTTAATTTTAAAGGAAGCCACTGTATAGATAAGAGTGACTCATTTTATTGACACATGGGACTGTGTCTGACACAGTGCTGAGCACCTCTTTTAAGATTTTATTTATTTAATAAATTCTACAGTATTTCCTAGTTATATGGCAGCAAGTTACTTTGTTTCTCTGTCTCAGTTGTCTTTATTTTTATATTTATATCTATTTATATTTTTAAATTTTTTATTTATAATTGACATAATATTAATCAGGTTGATCACTTTGTAAGTTATATAAATGTCTAATCACTGGGTTGTACACCTGAAACTAACATGAATCTCAATTTTCTTATATACAAAATTGATAACAAATGGAAAGGACTGCCAGGTAAGTGCTCTTTCAGGGCTTCTTTGTATCAAAGAGCTGACCAGAAGATACATGCCTCAAGCAACCAGTGTTCTGTTCCAAAGCATTATAAGAAACAGTCAGGAATGTTATACTTAAGATCTTATCTGTGGCAAAGGTAAGCCTAGAATGAATGGAGTTTGAAGGCAATCTGACTTGGTGACTCCTTTCCAGGCAAAGCTATGAAAAGGTCATCTGAGAGCTGAATAACTGATACACCTTCAGAGGTAGATTCCACCACCACCCATATTCCTGATATGTGTCTTACAATCCTTTTATAGTCCAGAGTTCTTCCTGATGTCTTGCTTACAGTCTCTTTTGTTTCAGCATGAATTGTCCTCTCTTCTCTAGTCACTGAGCACCGCTGTGAGACTGACTACATACATGAACTGCGTAGCCACATCCAGTTGCATTTAAAGTTCTGCCAGCTGCTTCACTGGCCTGGTTGAGTTATCTATTGTATTGAGAATATTATGGAACAGTGGAATGGGAAGAGCTAGACCTCTTGATTCATGTGAGAAAACCAAGGGCTGGAGAAGTCTGATACCTGGCTATGATACCGCAGCTAGGAGGGGTCAAGAACTGGGTTTCAACTCAAGTTTTCTGAGTCACAAATGTAGAATTACTTCTCCCGTTCACTTTCAGTGAGGGTCTCCTCTTACTGGGCATGTGTCCAAAGAAGAATTCCTCAGGCATCTCCAAGGGCCAATTTCAGACATTTTAGCTTGGGAGTCAGAAGACCTAGTCCCAATCTTGGTCTTCCTAATTGCTTCCCCGGAGACTGCAAAGACAGTAGAGATATTATGTGCTGTTGAGGGATACCAAGTATCAGAGGTGAGGCAGGAATACCCTTTGGATATTTGTATTTTTTTTAATGGAGAGAAGTGTTTTTACCCAATTTTTAAAAGGGGGTCCAGGACCTTTAAAAAAAGGCTAAGTAATTCATTCATTCAGCAAATAATTTTTAAGTGCTTACTGTGTGTGAGGGACTCTACTAGGCATGATACTACAGAGACTACAATAGAAATAAAATAGGCATGATCTCTACCTTCATAACACTTAGAGAGAAGGACTAATGATAAACAAATAATAGCACGTGAAATAATACCTATGACAGACTAAAAGAAAAATGAACAGGTGAAAAGCTACTGCTCTACCTAGATTTTGCATTTCTTTCTGGACTTAATGTTTGAACTTCCCTCTCCTGAAGAAGTCAAACCCCTCGAGAAACAGACTCAGTTTAACCTCTCAGCTGAAATTTTAAGGTATGTAGTTAAGCCGCTAAATCCTCTGACCACCTCCTTCCCCCAACTTAAATAGGACTGTTTGCCCAGCCAAGTCGATTAGATTAACCCTCCCTCCCAGCCTCTCAGGCAGGCAAGATGATTCCAGATCTCTAGAAATAAAAGGCAAGTCTGTCTGGCCAGGATCAACAATGTACTTTCCCCTCGCGGAATCTCCCTGCTGCTTCCTGAGGCTGCTTGTGTAAGACTGACTGGTCTGAAAGTCCAGACAGACAAACCACCAAGAAAGCTGGTGAATTTTTTAAATTTGTAAATTCTCATAATGAGGATATTGTTCACAATGTTATCTCAGATCAGGTTTTTGTTCTTGCCGAGTAAACTTTTCATATGTGCACATCTATTGTTTAAAAATGCATGTGATTTATACCACCCACCCCCACCCCATTTCCAATCCTTAACAAACTCACAGAACAATGAGACATTGTACAACCAGAATTGTTTCTATTTCTAAATTGGCGTTGTCCTAAACTTACCTTGGGGGTGGGCAGTACAAAGAAGGGGTGAGCTGTTGAAAGTCTTACAACTCAATCGTGAAGCTGAAATTCGACTCCAGGACACCTAATTGCTGGGCCTCTGCTCTCTAGGCACCAGATTAGATCCAATGGCCTCACTCACGTACACGTGCAAGTGCACACGGTGTTATCAGAATACCGGAGGGTCAGCTCACTGGAATCTTCAGTCTTTACTAATTCTAGAAAAAGTGTCACACAAATAGCTGAAAGGCTGGTTCTGATTTAAAGAAAACTGGACTGGCAATGAAAAGTGAGTGCATGGTTGTAATACTTTGAAGTGACAACACAAACATAAGTAAATGAAATTAAAAAAAATTTTGTTGAAGGCACAGATACCACTTGGAGGGTGAATAATGAAAGGTTAAAGGTGATGTATGATTAAGGTACCGGGTCAGTATCTGAAGTTCTGTTGATTGTTCAAAGGGGGTCTGAATTGGTTTGAACTCAGCTGATGCTTTCTCTTTTCCATTACTGGGCTTCCTCCCTCCATCTGCCCGTCCATCTCTTCCTTCCATCCATTCATACCTTGGGTCTGGTAGGGAGGTGACATCTCCTTTCCCTGAGAGTCTCTTTAGGAATACACTTCAGGTCATAGCATTCTAGCCTTAGAAGTGAGTTAGCTCTGCCCTGGCAGATGTGGTTCAGTGAAGTGAGTGCTGGGCTGCTGACCGAGAGGTTGCCGGTTCAATGCCCAGTCAGGGCACATGCCTCGGTTGTAGACCAGGTCCCTAGTTGGGGGCATGCCAGGTGCAACCAATCAACATACTAGAGGCAACCAATTGATGTTTTTCTCCCTCTCTCCCTCCTTCCCTTCTCTCTAAACATAAAATGAATAAAAAATAGAATAGAATAGAAAAGAAAAGAAAAGAAATGAGTTAGCTTTTGAGGTCTCAATCCCCCAGGAAGGGCATGAGAAAGTGTCAGAAGAGGAAATGCCCTGAACCGGAGAGGGAGTCAGACTTTTTTCCCTGAGAGCTGCTATTTCTGGATAGCCAGGCCCCAGTCAGTACCTATGCCCTCTGCTGAGAAGGTTTCATGCACAAACGGAACTATACTAGGTACTGTGTTTGCACATCTCGTAAGCCCATTTAACATTGGTCCCTTGGCTGGGGACAGCAGGGAGGTTGCTGTCTTGTATTAGGAGAGACTGAATGTCAAACCGAATAGGGGACTCTTCCTTCACAGTTAATGTGACTCAGCCAATCCCAGGATTTAAGCTCAGGCCTGTTAAATCAGCTCCAGATTTTATTCTTCTGGGAAATATTGGGGATACTTATTTCTGAACAGAAATGTCACTAATTTTATTTTGGTTTAGTTGCTATGCGGCATGCCTCCTATCACCTGTGGCACAGGGAGAAAGGGTAGTGGTCAGACATTTGCTATCACCTAATGCACTCATGTTTTTTGTGTTCTGCCTGTCACCTGAGGTCACTGTCACACCGCTCACTCTCTTGACCCCACACATACACAACCAAACCCTCTCTTGGTTTTCAAGTTGTGACACGATTGAAATGCTTATGTGAATTTTCATACACAGTCTAGTCTTTGTATGCAGTGTGCTAAGGCTCAACATTGGCCTTGAGTCAATAAGGAAGTGCTGTTAGAAAATTCATTTGTTAGGATCTTATTTATGTCTCAAACCAGACCAGCACCTTTTGTTATTACTGTTGTGTGTGTGTGCTTTATGGTGGTGCACATAAACTTGCCTTTGTGACTTTTACTTTTGAATGCATTGTTGGTTGACACCCCTAGAATAAATTGCTACCCTTTCTTTAATCAGTCGGACAGATGCATGTGCCATTTTAGGCTGGCTCACTTGTTCATTGCCATGAGTGATTTGATCACATCTACCTTCCCAAAGCTTCTTTGGCCCCAGTGCATAGGCACGCTGTACTCAGGAATGGAGTCCTGGCTTGGGAGCTGGCACATTCCTTACGTATTTCAGGAGTGCGTGCCCACAGGCCGACAGGATGGACACACCTGTAGGCTTAAAACTCTGGGGACAAGTTCCTTACCAATATCCAGAGAGCTGATTTACTGGCTAAAGTCTCAGAGAGACTAAATGTTCTTGGGATATATGCTATTGAATTTGAGAGTAGATGTAGGGAAGGGGGAAGGAACCCATGTGCTTAAGTCAAAATTGTGGGTGACGTTCTTGATTTTTTTTCTCCTTCGCACCCCTATTAGCAAGTCCATCAGTCCCATCTTCAAAGTATCTTCTGAAGTCACATCTGTTTGCCTTAACTCTCATCACCCTAGACAAGCCTCTGCCATCCCTCACTTAGCTCAGTTACCTCCTCCAACTACTTTTTGTACATCTTCTCTTCCTGTTTTCTAATTCATTCTCTATGCAGAAGATAGAGAAATCTTTTATAATTATGCTTAAATCCCTTCACCAGCTCTCCCACATTTCTAGAATTACATTGAACTCTCTTCCAAGGCCTACAGGCTCCATGTGCTATGGTTTCTGCTAGCCTTGTCAGTGTCTTCTCATTTCACACCCCCTCCGTTCTCCCAGCAAGGCATTTGGATGTCTTGGAGACTTTGCTCTTATAGTTCTGACTGCTTGGAAGTCTCTATCCCACTTCCTCACCTGGCTGGTCCATTTTCATGTTGCAGGTGCCCACTCAAATGCTCCTTTCTGTGAGAGGCCCCAGATGACTTCCTGTTCTTCATTTCCTTGTTCACATGAGGAAGGAGACAAAGCAAAACTCAACACCGCCATCACCAACATCAACAGAAGTGCCCTGAGCCATCCAGCTGCCTGCAGGGAGGCAAGGAAGAAAGGCTGTGATTAGGGAGAGAGTGGGTAAGCCAGGGTGGTGGCAGTTTCAGCAGCCAGAGAGCTTGCCGCAGGCCTAGGAGGTGACATATGCAATTTTACCAGGATCACCTTGACACAAGCAATAAGTCACATAAACAAGGCAGAAGGTCGTGGGAACCTGGCCTCAATCAGTGCTAGTGAGACAGGATTGTAAGAAGCTAAGAAAAGTCTTTGGCCAGTGGAATAGGGTAACTGAGACAGATAGTTGAACCCAATGGCTGAGCAATTCACAGCCAGGGGCAGATGGTCACCAGGGGGAAGAGTGTCTGGCAGGGGGCAAAATTGGGATAAAGAGGACCTTGTCCCCAGGACAATCTTTCATTTCCTGGCCTTTACTCCCTGGAGATAACATCAAGGCCTCAGTTGTGTTTCAGCTCCAGGCCCAGAAAAGCAGCAAAACTAGGTGGGCAAAGCCAGGATCAGCTTCATGACTAATAGGACCTCTTGCCCTAGCACTAACCAATCAGTGGAGACCATGACTCTGAAAGAGCACATCGGGAGAACTCCTACTATATGGAAACCCTTCCCTGAGACCTCCCCTAAGATTCCTGACTGCAAGAAAAAAAGAGATAAAAATACTTTAAGACAAAGGACCCAGAGGCTCCCCCTCTGGGGTCTGGGGAGCAGCCCATGCCATTCCCTTTCCCCTCTTCTTCCCCCTCTTTCTTCCCCACAGGCTCGTGTTTCCTAACTGTTAAGGCAATGAGACGCTGGCAGCTTGTCCCAGGCTAGTCCTCTGAGACGATCCTCAAGGGCCCCTTCTCTGACTTCCCAATATTCTAAAGCAGCCAAGCCTAGGCTGTCTGGTTGCTTCTTCTATGCTAAGTTCTTCCTTGTTTTACTATCCCAACTTTAATAGGTATACCCTCACAGGCATCTGGACTCATGTTGCAAAATCCTTCCTACACAAAGTCAAGAACCCACACACTGCAGCTGGCCCTAGGCACACCCACTCAGGGCCAGGCTCTGTGTGGTAACACTGTGTGAGACACTTCTGTATCACCGGAGCCAAGGAGCTGCGGGAAAGTCTTCTCATTCATCAGCTCACCTGAAAAACACATGTTTTTGCTTGTGTGGTGAGAAGAAATGCAGAATTTGGAGGGCCAAAGTGAGGGAGAGTGAAGGAAATAACTGTAGGGATTGGGAAAGCCCTAGTGATTATTTATTTTCCTGAAGACAGAAGAGGATTAGAACTTCAAGTTAGGGAAAAGTGAAAACTCTTAGTGAACTCATTAACTGGGTTTATCTGATTAATTCTGGGGAGATTGGGTCACAATTCAATCCAAGAAAACACATGCATACACATTTTTTAGGTGTGCATGTTAAAACTACTGTCAAGCATTAGTATCTAAAGGACAGATGTCGACCAATTGCCATTTCCACAAGGCCCTGCCAGATGAATGTGGAGATGGGCAATTCCCCCTCATAGGAAATCTCTATCACACTACTGTGCCTGCTCTTTCTTTCCCCTCTGCTTCCTCCTTGGACATCTACCCACTTAGAACCCAACACTGAAGGTGGCTCAATGGTCAAACCACAGTAATAGTATAATGGGGTGGGGGGTGGTTTGGGGCTGGGCATTCTCAGAAGTCCTCTCCACACTTCTGAGTGTCTCCTCCAAGTGAAGTCTCCTCCAAGCTTTTCTCCTCCACCCCCACCCAGCCTCACCCTTGACTTCCTCCCTGACCTCACAAACCAGTTCCCTCAGCAAGAACTGGGGTGTGACTGTCACCCCCTGCAGCGGGAGCTACAGGCCCTGGAGAAACAAGCTCAGATTGTTCAAGAGTGATAGAATTAAGTTGGGGGTGGGGATGGGAGCTAAAGGTTGGTTAGGGGAGATAAGAGTAACACAAAAGGGATTTTAAAAGATCCGGCAATGAGAAGGCCAGGTTGGAGCTGGAGGGAGAAGGTGGGGTGTCCCTGAGCTGACTTGAACTTTGCCCCTGGTTTTCTCCCAGCCCTTCTTTTCCCACCCTCAGAAGTTCTGGGAAATCTGCCAGCTCCTGGACAGGGTAGTTTCAATTCTTTATTAGAAGTCCCCTTCTTGGCTCCTTTGCTTCATTCCCCTCCTACTCCTCATCTCTTCTCTTTCTCATTTTGCTAATGAATCTTACTGGAGCAAGCCCTGGAGGTGGGCTGGTAGTGCAGCTGTGGATTCATTAGCGGCCTCTAAACCTGCCTTTGAGCTTGGTTCCTACAGACCTGTGTGCCTGAGCTTCCTCTGCTGTGTGGATTTCAACACCCCCTTGCCCTCAGATAAAAGGAATGGCCTTCCCTAGACACAGTGCTGGACAGCAGGGAAGAGGACCAGGCCATGGGGTAGGAAGATCTACAGGCCTTTGTCCTCAAGGTCACTAAGCTTTCGTTGGGGCTTCTTGATGAGGTGGAGGCAGGGCAAGGCAATCTACATTTGAAAAACAAAAATTTACTTACCATTACTAGAGTCACATTTGCTCATGGTAAGAAAGTTGGACAGCACAGCCTCAGCCAGTGTGGCTCAGTGGGTCAGGCATTGTCCCGCAAACTGAAAGGCCACTGGTTCGATTCCTGGTCAGGGCACATGCCTGGGTTGCAGGTTCTGTCCCCTAGTTGGGGTGCCTACAGAAAGCAGCCAATCGATGTTTCTCTCTCACATGGATGGTTCCCACCCTCTCTTTCTTCCTTCCTTTCCCTTTCTCAAAATAAAATATAATAAAAAATTAACAAGTTGGATATCACAGAAAAAAAAAGAAAGATCACCCAAAATTCCACAACCTGGGGACAACTTCTGGTATTTTGATGTATTTGTTTTTGTTTTCTGTTGAATGCCTGTCTTTGTCTCGGCCTGCAATACATGGATGGTATCTACCATCTGATAGCCTGTTCCCCACCACCCTTGCCTGCTCTTGCTGTTGGCATTCTTTTTTGAGTATTTTCCCATTAAAAAGTCTTCCAAATAAATGGTTGACATTTAATGACTAGATATTTACCTTCCAAGACTAAGACAGTGTTCTTCTCCAGGAATTAGTTTTGAAGTAGAAATGATGACATTGATGACCCCACTCAACACTATCCATGTCCCATCCCTTCCGGCCTCTGTCTGAAAGTTTATCAGGAAAGTAGGTGGATCAGACACCCTTCTCTAAGAGGAGTAGGCACTCCAGATGGGATATGTGGGCTTGGGGTATAAGGTGGGGATGGGGGATTGTCTATAACTGCTCATTCCCCCTCTTGCAGTTCCTGTGACCAGGGAACTTCCTTGAGAATGGAGTTTGAATCAGTTACCTGACAGCTGGGAGCAGGGCTCAGAACTATGTGGGTGTATGTTTTGGTGCTCAAGCAAGAAAAGTGATTCAACATGAACTCTGCCAAAATAAAGCTGGCTCAGACAAGGGAGTTTTATCTGTTTTCCTGGGAGTGCCGACATGATTCTCCCACATCATGCTTTTCTTTCTGTTCCCTGGGTTGCCCTTAGTTTGGCATGTGTTCTAGAACAAAAACACCCTTTCTGTAGGGGTGGTAGCCAGCACAGCCCAAAGACCACTGTCAGAGCCTATGTGTCTAGCCCCTCAAAGACATAGTTTTTAATAATCTTTTGGGTTCTTTGGGGATAGCACAAGGGAGGGGAGTGGAGAATAAGTGGGAAGGACAGCCAACAGCAGCTGGGAGACCACCTCAAAGAAACCTGACGCAAGCTGCAAGGGAGAGTTCCCCCAAAGGGCCAGGAGATGGACTTTGCAGGGACTGAGACCACTGTGAGTAAGAAAGAAGTGAGAGGAAAACTGAGGGTGAAGGTGAAGGAATAGAGGCAGGGCTTGATGGCCCAAAAGGCTACCATGCTTGAACACCTAGAGGACAAGGGAATCACAGTGGGGGAGGAAAAATAATTTCCTTCTACCTTTAAGTTCTTCTGGTTGGTCTAATCAACTGACATGAGGCAGATGAACAGGAGAAAATAACCAAATTTATTACACATGTACATATGGTGATAAGAAGAGGGGACGCAAGGACAAATAGGGCTATGGAGCTAATATGCCATTCTAGATGAAGGAGAGGGAGGTGGGAGGTCTGGGACTTCAAAGGGAAAGTAGTTAATTTGCAGGTTAGGTAACAGTCTGAGATAACAAGCCCAGAGCTATCCCAAGGCTGCCCACGATGGATGAATGAATGAACATCCAGACAGTGCGCGCTGCACGTGAAATGCTTGTGGCCACAGAACTAGGTGAGGTCATTGAGAGCTGGGAGAGGGGCTGGGAAAGGTGTCAGGGAGCAAGAGACGTGTGAGCCAGACCTTGAACCTGGTTAGCATTTGGAGAAGCAGAGAGGAAAAGAAGAATTGTGCTAAGTGGTTAAAGAAAAAAAATTCATGAAGCAAGGTGAGCTTAGGGGGCAGGTCGGTTTGAACATAGAGGAAGGGTCCTGGGAGGTAAGGCTGAGAGGCAGGTCGAAGTCAGATTATGGAAGGCACTGGAAAGCAGGCAAGGGACCTCTGTTTCCATTACAGGCAATGTCTTTTCCACTCGGTGCTCTAGGCCACACTGACCTGTCCCCACCCACACCCTGCTTTTCTTCTAATACCACTTATTCTCTAGTATTCAAAAATTTCCTTGCATTATTTTCTCTGTTGGATATATGTGTCACACTGTGCTCTAATCAAGATTATAAATTTCACAGGACAGGTTACATAAAGATTTCCTAACCGGACATGATTCAGTGTGGTAGCACATCTTAGAAGCTGAGAGGTAGAGAAGGCTTGGGGAGACCCATGGAGAAGCTGGAGTCCTACTGTTGTGACAGCCAAAGTAAGTCCCACCACTGTGCAGCTGCCATAACCAACACATTTGAAGTCTCTCTGTGTTCATTTTAAGGCTGCTGGAGTCACCTTGATGGTCTGGGCCTTGTTTGAGTAATTTCTCTATAGACCATATTTGATGTACTTCCCATCCGTGAATACAGAATCCTCACATATAAGTGGAGGGGACACTTTTCTGCTGGAGGGTCTTAAACCTTCCGGATTCTTTTGGGTTTTGCCTGGTCAAGTCCCTTGACTTTCCTGGGGGGAAAAAAAAGTTTCATCATTTAACAAGAGAACCGCTGAGTCCCCCCCTCCCCCTTTCCCTCTGGAGATCCTCGTCCTTTGGTATTCCCAGCTGCCCCCTTTCAGCTTAACCCTGAGTAGGAAATCAACCAGGAACTTGGAGAATCAGGTGACTAAGGGCAAAAAACAAGAACTGCAGAGCAAACACAACTTGCCTGGATGTTTGCTTTGGTTTAAAGAGTTACTGGGGGTAGTATACTCACCTTTTGTTTTGCTGGGAGCTTTATTTTCTTGGTAAATACCTGTTTTGGAGTAACAGTTTCTCCATGTGACCAATCAAAGAGATTCTTAAAATAGACCTGACTCTCTTCTCTGTACATCAGCCAGGATAGTAACAGTGACCCCTGCGCCATTGGTCCCACTCACATGCCAGGACAGTGGCCAACCAGGAGCATGTGGGCTTCTTACCTGCCCAGGGCATAGTGGTTCATTCATCTCACTGCCTGTTGAACCATGGCTTTTGGTGGCCCTGACCACCACCTCGTGGTAGAGTCCTCACGCAAGTGTCTGCTGCTGCAGACACTTTGAGAGACCCTCACAGTGGGGCATGTGCATAAACTGCCTCACAGTTTATGTGAGTTACTTTGGGGTTACTTTGAGGTTACTTTGATTTCGCATACACTTTTTAACCTGATTTTTCATGTCAGCAAGGGCAGCTAAATTGGGGTGGAGGTGAATATGGGACTGGAAAGAGGCCATAGCTAGTAGTTTTAACGGACAAGGGCAAAATCTCCCCTTCTCAACAGGATCCTGTTCATGCTGTTGCGGGGAGGGGGTGTCTGTAGCTGCTTCTTTGATTGAGCTGAGCCTTCAAGGCTCAGCAGATGCTGACTAGGCTCCCTTTGCACATACTTTCACTGCAGCGAGACGAGCACTTTACAGACACCCCTACCCCCTTGTAACGTACCTGTGTGCTACTGTGCTGCTTCTCTCTCTGGTCTATGTGCCCTGTGTACACGTTCCTCTTTTCTCCTAAGTCCTTCCCTTTTCTCTGTATCAGTTCAATCCTTCCCATTTTTCAAGTTCAACACAAGGTCCTTCTCCATGCAGCCTCCCCAGAATGTTGCTTTGTCTTTCCCACAATTTGGACCTGGTTCTTGTCTCATGTTACTGGATCAGTGTTGTGTGCCGAGGGAGTCTGTGAACTCCAGAACAGCAGACACCATGTGGGATTCTTTTTGTGTTTGGCCCACGTTACCTAACACGCTCTTATTCCTTAGGTCACTTATCTCCCCTTTGTCACTTACTTCTGAAACTCCCATAGCTGGTTGCACAAAGTTGGTGGTTGATAAATGTTTGCTAATTGGTTGATTTATCTATAGTCTATATTAAGGAGAACTAAATAATCATTGAAATGATAAAAGGCTCAGCGTGGCCCATGAGCCTTATTTGGGATTCTTGAAAATGGGCATATCTAAACACATAATAGATTTCACCTGCATTTCTTTTTCATTTAGTTACTGACCAAGGGGGTCTGACTCTAGCCTCTTATTTTAGCTAGAACAATTCGAATTAGCAAACATTAAATGAGTATCTTCTATGTATGATTCACTGCGCTGCATCCTGGTAATGGGATCTGAGGCCCTACGCCTGGACTAGAGAGTTGAGAAGGCCTTTATTAGTCACTTTATTATTTCCTTCTTAGGCTTAATGGGAAGTGACCACAATCACTGAGTGCAACCACAGGCTGTTCAGGGCAAGGAAAAATAGGGAGGGAGTTCCAAGGGGCCAGCAGCTAGAATGAAGGATTTCAGTTTCCAAGAGCACAAATTGGTTGCTTCTCCAAGTAAATACCATGGCTTGTCGTGACTCAAGTGACCAATTATGCAAGTGGCACAGCAGTCACTAGAACCAGGAGAGACCTCTAAGTGAGGGGAACCAGCCCAAAATGCTTTCTGGGGAGCAGCCAAACCTTTAACAGTCAGGGAACAAAGTCAGCAAAGGTTTCTGAGAAGAACTAAATTTGCCCAGGTTGCCTGAGGTGCCTGAGGGCATGAACTTCAGGGAAAAAAGTAGCAATGAGGAACCACTTAGGTGCCAGCAAGAGAGACCAGAAAAAAACAACACTGGTGGCTGGTGAGTCACAAAAGTGAAAGAGGGAAATCTCACCAGTGTTGATCAGTAGCAGCTGCTTAGTCATATCAGTGTGTGTGTGTGTGTGTGTGTGTGTGTGTGTGTGAGTTGGGCGAGGGGGTGGAGCTGGGGCATGGGACAAGTTGTCTTTAACTGAGGCATTCAAGCCATTCTGTGAGTTAGGGATAACAGAAGACCAGATCCACATTAAGCTCCCATTACCTTTAACGACTTATAGAAATGTAACATTTTCTCAAAACAAAACAGATAAACAACTGAATTATAAAAGCATGACAGCTCATACCCCATGATTGGTATATACAATGTCCAGGGTGCAATAGCGTGGTGACATGGTAGTAGAATCCCATCTATTGATGGTCCACAGAGAAAAGTGTGAGACCATGATCGATTTGGACAATGTGTCTAATTTGCAAGGAGCTGGACGAAGTCAAGATGAAGAGTTATCTTGCTTACCCAAGGGTAGCAGTCAAGGGTAAGATGAGCAAGAGAAAGTAGAATGTGAGGGTATACTTGTCATTGCCTATTGGTGCCTTGTTATAAATACTATCTTGTTCAATTCTTTGAGGTATGTATCATCCTCATTTGATAGATAAAGAAACTGACACTCATGGACATTACATACTCTCAAAAGGTCACGTTGATGATAATTATTAAAGCCAGTTAAACAGGCTGCCTGGCTCCTAAGCCCAGGCTCGCTCTTTTCCTCTGCGTGTTTTCCAGCTCTCTCTAATCCTGGCCAGGGAGGGCCTCTGGGGAGGGCCTGGTGTAATTAGGACAAGGGGGAGGAGACCAGTTTTATGAGGAACTTCTTACTCATAAAACTTTCTGGATCATGGGCCAATCAAAAGCTAACAATCAACCAACACCCCTTCTGGGTCAAGTCAATACTATCCTACTTAGAATTTCTATATATATATATTTTTTTTACAAAATGATATTTCTTTGAGAAATTCATTTAACTGGATGAGAGGTAGGTGCCATTGCCTCTTTTCCTTTGCTTTTAGCATATGATAACCTTTCTGGTCATATCCCAGTCTCCTTGGTCTTTGCCCTCAGTGCAGAAAAAGTGCTTATTTGCCCAACCTTTATACCAAATGGCTCTGAGCAGCACAGGCTCTGATCTGAACTAAGTCAACTCAGCAGGGGTGGGTGGCCTTCTACTGAAGGTGGCCTTCCAGGAAACACCTGTGCTTCTCAGGTTTTGCTGGGCTTGTGCTGGTGGCACCAGTGCCTGGATGGTGACAGAGTGGACAGCAGCCTATTTTTCTACAGGATGTCGAGAAATGGTCCCACCAACTTCTCCAGGATGAACTTCAAATGCTTTTACTCACCCTTAAATTCTCCCACTTCCTTTCTTCTGTCACTTCAAGCATTGGCTACACATGCTTGTAACACATGTCAACACTCAAGAGGAGAAAAAGGAATGAGAATCTCATACCTCAGTCAAGACAGTTATTCAGAGACAAGTTTAGGTTCCAGGGGCTCCTTGTCTTCTCCTTCATTTGTCCAAAGGCTGATCTTCCTTAGGATTGTGTCATGGGCATCTTCTCAGTGTACTAATTTCCTGTGGGCCATCTCATTCTTCAGTATGGCAGTGATCGCCACGTACATGTCAAAGACTTTGAAATCTGTCTTCTCAGATCCCAGTACCTGCCTGTCCACTAGACACCTCTCCTTGGAAGTCCCTCAGGACACATGGACTGCTCTGTAAGTCACTGTTGAATGCATGGACTCTACATCTTAAAGGTCGGCAGTTCAGGCAGAGGTAAGCCTCTGACCTGTGGGATTTCATAGCTCCCCTTTCATTGCTGTTGCTTTGTGAGGCAGTCTGGAGTGGTGGAAGGAATCACAAGTTTCAGCATTACCCCTGTGTTCCATCCTTGCTATAACATCTCTGTCTGTATTTACCTGCAGGCTACAGGTCCAGCTTTGAGGCAGGCAGTATGGAGTCCCATTCTGTATTCTAGAGCTGATTCTAATGCAATGTAATTCTAATGCAAGTAAGCTGGGTAGCTTTGGACAAGTCCCTTTACCTCTCTGCATCTCATGAGATAGTTGGACTGGATGACTTTGAGGTCCTTTCCGACCCTTACCTTTCAGGATGAAGCATTCCAGTGCTTCTAGGTAGGATGTTTTATTCAGACTAACTGACTAATAGTTTTTTCCTGGGAGGAGATACTGGAAATCTCAGCAACTTAGCAGATTTGTTTTTCTGTAGCTTTGCCTAGGCCTCTCTAAATGAGTCTGAGAACTAGTTGTTCGTTTCACCACTGTGCAAGATTCAGATTCTGTCATAGTAGGTGTATGCACAGTAGGCTTTAAGATGAAGGTAAAAATATCTCCACCCCACACAGACACCTATTTTTGTCTGCCTTGTTTACATCCCTTTGCCTGACACAGGCACTGGCAGAGGCAGCTGTTGCCTGAGCACGCGGGGCAAGTGTTTGTCTGCACAGGTGGCTGCAGAAGGGAGCTGCAGCTCTGGGTCGGTAACTGCCTCCTGAGATGTCAGAGGCACCAGCGACGCATCGAAGTGAATTGTCACTTTTACAAGTATGAACCTTGGTGGGTGCACAGTTATTCTAAAACTGTTCAGGGGACAGGGACTCCTATTTATTTCTGAGAGTAAATTAATTTAAATTTTATTCAAAGTGACATAGGCCTTGTTGAAACAAGGCACAAGTGCTCCAAACACTTATCATCACTGCAGTCCAGTAGCTTCCTGACCACCCCCCTCCACTCTGTTCCCCAGAGACAATTGCATTCAAGTGTTCCTGCTCTTTTTGGTGTTTTGTACTTCCATATTTTTAAATAATATGTTCTCTTACTGCTGTCACTAGATGAATAATTTGACTTTTATTTATTTTTTTACCATCAATGAGGTTTAAGATCTTTTATACCCTCTTTTCTTTCTGTCATGATTCCATTTCTCCAACAGAGAATTAAAAACCAAAATCAGTGTTTGGATTCTGATGACCACTGAATGATTGTTCATACTAAGCCAGTGGTGGATATCACTTCAACCTTTTGTTTTTCCAGGTACTTTATGATTGCCTGCTTCCTCCTCCTCCTGTCCCTCCTCCTCTTCTTTCATCAGTGACCTTCATATCTATGCTAAATTCCCCTACACCATTTAATATCCTCTCTATACCAATTTCCAAATTTCACATTACTCTTGAAGCCTACGTGCATCCAGATCCATTTTTTTCCTGGAGATCTTCCTCCAGGAGCCTCTGTCCTCCAGCCCCTTTGGCTTGTTCTCCCGACCAGCTGCAGACCTGTGCACAGGAGACCTCCCTTCACAGTCATCCAGGGACTTCCTTTATCTCCTTCCTCCATTGCATCTTCTATTTCCTGGGTCTCATGCCCTCCCTGTTCTTGATTTATACCCTACTTTGTTGGGGCACATTCTCTGAGAATTCCTGAGAAAGGGTACATAGGCAATAAGTATTTTGAAATCTTGCTTTTATCAAAATGTCTGTATTCTAAGCTTACACTTAATTGGGACATATAGTTGGGAATATATAAAAATTTTGCTTCAAAAATTTTTTTTGTCTATTAGCTTCTAGAGCTGTTGAGAAGTCTACTGCTATTCTTATTCCCCATTTCTTCGTCTGCAATCTATTCCTCCACCCCCTGAAATCTTTGTCTATCTTTAGAATGTTAAATTTCCATTATCATATACTTTAGTATGAGACTTTAAATTTATCATGTGGTATATTTGACAGGCCTCTGTCTGTAACTTTGTATTCTTAGTTTCTTGTATTATTTTTCTGCAGTGTCTTCTCTATCATTTTTCTGCTTCTTTTTGGAACTATTATTGGTCAGAAAAGTAACTTCCTAGATTAATTCTCTGATTTTTAAAATCTCATCTGTCACCTTGCACATTTTTTGTACTTTTTGGGAGACTCCTTCAGCTTAAATTTTTACATCTCCCACTGAGCATCTCCCACTGAGTTATGAGTATTGTATCTTTACAATAACCTTTTACGATAAAGCACTTTTCCCTTATTCTCATGATTCTCTTTGTTGTTTTTGCATCTTACTCCTTTTTCATGGATATCATCTTTTTCCTATCTCTCTGAAGATGCTAATGATACTAATTATATATTCATGGTAGTTCTGTGCTTTCTGAATTGCCTCTGCTTCCTCTAGCTTGTTTTATTACTGTTTCTTATTATCTCCATCTTTCATGTTGGAAGTTTTTCTTAAGTATCTGATACTTCCTATTTGTCTGTTCTTAGTTAAGAGTGAGGTTTGTCAGCTAACTGGTGGGCCACATTTTAGAGGGTCATAAGGTGGCAAGTGGGCTTTTCCATACCCAGCTGGTCATACTCAGAAGACAGGAAATGGAAGACAAAGATAAGGTCATTGAAACAGGAGTCAATGAATAGTACGGTTGGTAAAAGTTCACTGTTTTTCCTTCTTTCATTTGGGCTGACATTTGTTGTTGTTGTTGTTTTGTTTCATTCCTGAACTTTAGAAGTCATCAGAGGGATCAATAAGTGATCACCCTTCTGAGGTCACTTCAGATGCTGTCTGAAACTTGGAGCTGGATGCAAGGTTGGAACTTCTGCTCATTGTGCCTGAAGAGCACACCCTCCTTGGGGATGGGCACAGACAACCAGCTGGAAAAGATAAAAGGGAAGATGACTTAGGTATTATGACTACCCACAGAATTGATACAGTTGTGCCAAGCAAGGGTGGGACTATTGTTTAGATACAAAATCCTAATGTTTTATGATCTTTGTGTTTGACTTCCAAGGGAGCAGCTTTTTGCAATATCACTAGATGATTAATGATGTTATAAGAAAGCTTCTGCAGCAGAACAGTTGTGTGGGAGTAAAGAAATAAGTAAAGAAGTTGAAATATCTTCTCCCTGCTCTAAAACAAGAAGTTTTCAAATTTTAAATGAAAGCTGCCAGATCTGTGTTCCCTCGGTTCCAGCTGGGCATACTGTGCACATACATCAAACCCATCCCTGAACCCAAGGGTAATGCTTCCTACTCTTCAATCTATTTATTTGTTTGCCCTTCCAACCACCTATTCTTATTCTCCCTCCTTGTCAAGACCAAGTCTAGGAAGCTTTGCTCAACTATTCGATTCTACTGATTTCCTCTTTCCCTGAATACCTGGAACATAGCTATTGGCATCACACATTCTAGCTTTCTGTCATTTATGATTTAGATTGTTCCTGGGTTGAGTCACAGACACAAATGCTTCCCAAAGGCTAGGGATTTGTAAATGAAGTCTTCTCTGTGAGTCAGCTAATAGAGAGTTTGGGGGCCTGGGATGAACTGGAGAATGGGCACTCTCATTAATGGGCAGTCTCACCTTCTCTCTAGTCACTTGCTTCCTGGTGGGAATGCAGGTCAAGGGTCATATATCTCTTAGTTTTTCAAAAGATACCAGATAGCCAGCTTTTTATGTGATTTTACAAAAATGACTGTTCAATTTTACAAAAGCACTGTGTAGGGCAAAGACAATTGGTGTGTTACACTGTAGGTTGACAGCCTGTTGACGTCAGTTTTCTCTTTCCATGAGGTGATGAGCTTCTTGAGCTCCTTGTCTCTGAATTCCCCACAGCAGCTCATGCATCAACCACCATGCATAGTAGAGGCCTGATAAATTCTGGTCCAGCTTTCCAGAACACCACATCCAAGCCAGACAAAATTATTACTTCAGCAGACCCTCTGTCACCTATAGATGGTACAAAGAAAAATCTTCCTCTAAAACTCATTTATGTATTAAAGCCTCCTCCTTCCCCCCTACTCTGGTAGGTCTTAATGCACTTGCCTGGCAGGTATAACTGAGATATTAATGTGTTCTCTATCATCTTTGCATAAACGCTCCCTCAAACTTCTATTGCTTTAGAGCTACCACTAACAGTGTAAACTCATTGCATCTTTTTTGTCACTCATCTTTCCACATATACTATTCCCCAGAAATCACTCTCAGTGATAAGGCCACCAGCAGCCCCTCTGATGCTACATGCAAGAGTGCTAATCAGCCCTGCACATCCTGTAGCTGACTGGAATCAGTCTGTAGCATTTCACACTGTTCACTATGTCCTCCTTGAAACTCCTTTGTTCCTTAGTCCTTGGGGCTCTGTTCCCTCCTGAATTTTCTTGTCTTCCTGATATTCTCATTGGGCTCATTTTCTGCCCAGTCCCTAAAAGGCCAGTTTTCTGCAGGTTTCACTCTGGGCCCTCTGCCATCTCCCCTCTCCCTCCACAGATTCACCCTGGATGACCTTATCCTCTCCCATGACTCTCCTCTGCCCCTTGTCCCATGAGTGCTGATGACACTCAGTTCTGCCATCTCCGCTCCAGACTCATCGAATCAGCTGCCTTCTGGCAGTGTCTGTCTCCATTGATATTTCAAACTCACACATCCAGTCCAAGGCTGAGCTCATCATTCCCGGTCTGCCTCCTGCTGCGCCTCCTCCTGCATCCCTATTCTCTGTGAGAGGCATGCTCTCACCTAGTGGCACACGCATGAATTCCATGACTCTATCCAGCGTAGGGCTACTCAATGAGCCCAAAAGGCACCTGCTCGAAACACCAAGAAAACAAAACTAAGGAGCCAAATAATCATTTTGAAGGAGTTTAGTGCTTAAAAAATGTGTCAAAGTAGCCACCCTAGAAAGACACAAAAGCGTTTTGAAATTCCTTATACCTCTTTTATGTCTTGATAGTACCTTCATTTTGATGTGTACAGGAGGGTGGGTGGGCATAACCTTTTTCAGAGCTTAGAGCCAGTAACTTTTGACTATGTCCCTAATCATCCTCAGGGACTACTCTCCATGCCTAATTGGTTCCTGAGCCCTGTTAATTTTGCCTCATTGACTACAGTTGAATCAACTCTAATTCTCTCTTAGGTCTTGTGCGGTCTGCTACCTTGATTGCTATAGCAGCCTCACAGAACTGTGTATCTGCTTCCTGTATACCATGTTCCTTCCTAAGATCTTTCCAGTGCAACCTAGTATAGACACAAGGGAAGCTCCAATGACAGCCTAGCTGACAACGCCCTGCAGGCCCTGCTTGTCCTCACTTGCCCTCCTCATCTCCTCCCACTAGTTCACTTCTAACCTTCACTTTACTCTTCCCAGGCTTACTGGACCCCTTACCACTCCCTCGTGTCTCCATGGGAGGAATGGGTCTGCAGGAAAAGTGAAAGAAATGACGGAAGAATCTAAACTTGTGATCTCCCAAAAAGAGATTAATGCCCCCAATCCCAGCTTTTCAAAGCTTCCAAAAGAGGAATAATTAATGTGCAGAAATAGACCTCAGCTAAGAAATTTTTTCCTTCTGCCCTAGGTTGTCTTTTGGTCATGGCATTTGCCATCAAATGCAGGTAGATTTGTGACTGGGGCCACAAGCACAAGAGGGTCATTGTCTTCTTCCTCTCAATGCTCCACTCAGTGTGAGCATCTTCACATCACCAGCCACGAGCCAGCCACTCAGCTGACAGAACTCGTGTCTGCTGTAAACAGGGCCCCGGAGAACACTCTGTGTGCCTCCGGTTGGGACTCAGCCTTGGCCGGGGAGGATGACATTACTCACTGGAGCCCCATCCTCTCCTCTCCCCGACGTTGTTTGCCCATTTTCACCAGGGGGCTAAAATGGGAGATCGGGGGAGGCAGGAGAACACGGAGGAGGGGGCTGTTTGTTTTCTTCTTTGTGTTAACAATACAACATCTGTTCCCCAGCCTGGCAGCTGGACCAAAGTGAAATGATGTGAGCTTTCATTGCCTGATGGATCAGAGGGTGGGAAGTGGGAGAAGGAAGGAGGAGGGTGCGGCGAGTGCCAAGGAGCTTCTGAACAATAGCAACAGCAACAATAATGAAAATATCTTCAACAATACTTGCCATGGGGCTGGGTAACTGGATGTTCCAGCTGATCCACGCATTGTAACAAATGCGCTCAATAGTGATCTGTGTGCCTTTGTAGAGAATTGCCCAACTAAAAGGATAGTGGTTACCCAGTAAGTATGTCTTTCGGCTCATGCACGTTGATAGAAAACATCTTTATTTACCCAAAAGTGATGTCAAGTGAGGTAAAGTGAGAGATGAAGCCAAAGAGAAAACCAGAGTCGGAGAGAGCAGTGAGGGGAAAGAAGGACCCAGACCTCCTGGGCGCCCTCCTATCTTCCTCCTCTTTCATCTCATTGTCTGTCTCAGGTTGGCATGCTCCTGGGCTAGGCCTTGCCTGTCTTCCACCTGTGCTCTCAGTGTTTTCATCTAGTGTAATGACTGTAACCACCATCTAATTTTAGGACCTTTCTACAAGGTCCTAACTGTAAGGACAATTCCCAATCTATATCACTAGCACAGACCCTGAATTCCAGCGTCATATACCCTAATTCCTGCTTGTCCCCAACCAGATGTTTAAAGGCGAATCCAGGCAGGCATCTCAAAAATGAGAGTCCAGTGTTCCAGGACCCAGTCACCTCTCCCCACCTTGTCTATTTATCACTCCAAGCCATCATTAGTTCTTGCCTAGATTGTCACAGTGACTTTCTGACCGCTTTGCTTTCACCATGTGCTCCCCCTGCCCCACCATCACATCTAGTCTCATGACAGCAGGGAGTCTGTGAAACTAACATAGACCAGCCTCTTCTCAAACTCCCAATAACTCCCCTTCTCACTCGAAACAGGAGCCAATGTTCTTACAAACACCTACAGGTTTTCCGCAGTATGGCCTGCTATTAACTGACTTTTCACATTGTTATCTAGTCTGCTTTGCTGGCCTCTGTTTCTAGGATGTGTGAGGCATACTCCCTGGCTTCTTCCAGAATTGCTGTTCTCTCTGCTTCTTGCTTTTCTTACTCTCTCGTCTTTAGGCCTTTATCTGAGCATTTTGTAATCTCCCTTCTTAGTGTATTTTATAGCACATCTAACCTAATAAGTTATATCTTCCACTTAATTACTTGTCTCATTGCCTCCCAATGATGATACAAGCTGCATGAGGGCAGGGATCTTGGTCTGGTTTGTTTTCACCTGGAACAGTGTTTTGCATATAGAAGCATTCAATAAATATTTGATGAATGAATGAGTACATAAGTAGATGTGTGAATTCTGCCACTGTTTATGGCAGGATGGCTAGAGGTTCATTCCACACCTTCTGAATCAGTGAGAAAGTTCTTGTTGAGTGTTTACTTTGGGTGTAACATCTCTCCTCCCCTGATAAAACATTGGGCCAGGAAGGCAGGGTATACTCTTTATTCCTGGGGACTCATTATGGCTCTTGGGAAAGGGATTTGGGGCTGCCCTAGTGAAGGACATGAACAAAGGTTTCCATTCCAGTTTCCAGACCTCCCTCCTGCCTCTTTTTACAGATTGGCTGATATTAAGACTTCCTGGGCAAAGGCAGTAGATTATTATGAAGGTGACATGGGAACAACTGTCACTGAGCGACAGAAGAGGAGAAGGTGAAGAATGCAGGCTGTCAGGTCAGGGCCTACACCTTATCCTTTGGGAGCACACCACTGCCCTCTCCTCCGCAATCTTCCCCGGGCCCACCTGGGCCCACGGCTTTGCTTCTTGACTCAGCAGCCTTCCACTCAGGCCTGAAAAGCAAAGCAACAGAGTGGTCACCCCCCATGTTAACCAGAATGCCTTACATCTGCACCGTACATTGAGAACTTCCATCTTCAGTCCTTGTGTCCCATGTCCTGACCATGACAGATCCTTTTCAGTGGGTTTTATTGTCATACCTTTTTGTAGCTTTTTATAATAGCAAAGTGCCAAATAATTTCTTTCCTTTTAAATTTTTGTTTAATCTTCACTGTAGTATATCATATAAATTAATGTTAATAGCAATACTAATCTAGAAGCATTAATCTAGAAGCATCCACCTTATGTTCCATCCACAGATAAAGTGGAAAAATAGGAAAGGTGTTATACTCCCTCCTTGACAGTCAAGGCAAACACTAAATCTGAAACTTCTTGGTCTCATCTGAAAGGCTGAGACATTTGATCCCTAAGTGTGAGCCCCAGGTCTTGTATCTCAATAACTCGTGAGACAGGTGCAGGAAGAGATGATTGAAAGTGCTGGTAGTAAAGGGGGCCCCCTTAGGAGAAATGATAGTTTCAAACCAACTGAAGTAACAGTTAAGGTTGATGTTCTGTGTTTATTCTGCTTCAGTTGTTTTAAAAATAAGAAATTTTAATACAGCTAAAATGGTTTCTGTGTGTTCTTTAAAAACACTTTTGGTGTTTTGTGAAAAGTTTATTGTAGCTAAAGGGAGTCAAACACTTATCTAAATTTGACACCAAATGGCAGTCTATCAAGTTTGAGAAGACAGCAGTAATGTTTCTTGGATGTCTGCAACTTTCTTGGTTAAATACCTTCACTCCCTTCACCTCTTTCTTCTATGAGAGGGCTGTCCAGTACTGGGTGTTTTGTCTAGCTGTCACTTAGTGTGTTTGTCTAGAAGTTGAACTTACCACTTTGGATGTGGATTGATGTGAGCAAAATAAAGTGGTACTTCTGCAATCCTTCTTTGGAATTATTTTTATTTTAAAAATTATTTTTTTAAATTACAACGTACATTCAATATTATTTATTAGTTTCAGAGGTAAAGCATTGTGGTTAGAAAATTAAGTTACAAAGTCTTCCCCCTAATATTTCCAGTACTCAGCTAGCACCATACACAGTTGTTACAATATTATTGACTACATTCCCTATGCTGTATTTTACATCCCTGTGACTATTCTGTAACTACTAATTTGTACTTCTTAATCCCTTCACCTTTTCACCCAGTCCCCCAACACCTCACCCTCTGGCAACCAGCAAACTGCTCTTCGTGTCTGTTTGTCCTCCATTGATCCCAGCTGCCCTGGCGTTAGTTTGTCAACCACATCCCAGCACTGTCGTCAGCTAAAGCCACCAAAATATCTGCCATCTCCTTCTCCTGAACAAAAGTATTTTTCTTAAACTTCTTATTGTGAAATAATAATACCCTTCCTCCTGGATACATCTCAATACAATCATCAAAATCAGAAAGTTGACATTGGTACAATGTGTGGGTAGAGTTCCTTGCCATTCTATTTTTTGACTTAAAAAATCTAAGTTCATTAAATAACAAACTCTGTAACTACATAAGTTTCTTTAAACACACTCTCTTCTTCCCATATTTGAATCATTTCTGATTATATTATCAGAGTTGGATCCTTAAGAGCTTCTCCTTTCACTTGAACTTTCCTCTCAACATTTCTTAATACCTCCTTCAACAAAAAAAAACCAACCAGCCCACCACAGAACCCTTTCCACTTTATGTTTCCCATATCAAAATGGTGCCACCATTCACTCAATTACTTAAGCTAAATTTCTTGGAGACATTTTTGTTCCTCCCCTTTACTTACACCCTATATCTAATTCATTACAAGTCCTGCCCATCTTAGTTTCAAATTTATTCTGAGTGACTAGGCCTTACTACCTGCTCCATGACCACCTTGGTCTAACCCACTATCACTCAGGCTTCAACAACTGATCTCTGGGCTCCTGCCTGACCTCTCAGCCCTGCTCCTGCCGCAGGGGACACAGAGAGACCCCTCACAGAGATAACTGAAGCCAGCAGCACGCTGCTGCTTAACTCCCCCAGCAGCTTTCTACGCAATAGGAACTAAGTGCTTATTTGTACAGCACTTGCTACATATCAAGGGGTGTTAGTGCTTTACGTATATTAACTCATTGAATCCTCACAAAAACACACTGAGGCAGGTTCTATATGATTTACATCTTACAGATAAAGCATTCTTGTCAGAGAGAGGTTAAGGGACTTCCCCTAGGCATGCAGGTAGTACATGGAAGAGCCAGGAGAAAACTGTGGGCCGGCCAGCTGAGAGAGCCCACTATGGCATCCTGCCTCATGCCCGTGGAAGGAAGTCACTATGCACAGCCCACGCTCAAGGGGTGGGGGTAAGGTCCCCCCTCCTCAGGGAGAATTAGCTACATAAATTATTTGGAATTCTTCTTCATGGGAGACTTGTATCTTCATTCACTTATCTACATCATATGGACTCATAGATATTTATTTTATACCTTGGGTAATAATTTAGTACCACTTTGTTTTGTTGTTCATATTATTCCAGTTTCAGCCATTGGGAGGCCTTTCAGTTTGCTCCTGGATCCCTTTGACATACTCCCATTAGTGTGGGGTGTTTTTTTGTCTTTTGTTTTTTGTTTTTGAGCACTTCCTTACTTTCTGGCATCACGAGATGTTTCAAGCTTATCATGTATGTTTCCTGCCCTAGCTCTAGAATCAGCTGTTTTTCCAAAGGGCTTGCTCTATTTTTTTAATGACACTTATCACTATTTGACATTACACTATATACTTGTATATACTTGTATATACTTTTGTTCTTCTCTTCCCCAGCTAAACTACAATTTCCACAAAGACAGGGACTTTGCTTTCTCCAGTGCTGCATTCCTAGCAATAGAATAGCACCTACCTAGCACACAACATGTGCTGAGTCACTATTGCTGAATCAGCTTCTGACCTTGGGGCCAGTGGTCTTTTTTCTCAGAACTTTAATTTGCCCTCCAGAAGTTAGGAGTGCACAGCTGAAAATGTACTTGTTTGGCTGTTGGGAGTTTTGGCTCTCATGGCTAATTTTTCCAAAAAGTTTCCCATCACTATGATCCTGATGACTCCTCACTTGATCAAATTTAAGTCTAAATTTAAGCAGTTTTTTTATTGCTTCCTCAATTTTGTCTGCAAAAAAAAAAAAAAGAATTCAGAGAAGTTCTGTTTTTAGAGGAAATAGTGAGACTTGCACCAGATTTCCAGATAACGGAAAACAATTTCTCTTGCATCCATATTTTCTATGCAGTATTAAGATAGCATCATGCTCAGCCATGTTGCTGCAACTAGTTTTTCTTATGTTTAGACTTCCCCTAAACAGTCCCCTTTGGCCTTCAGTCCTTGAGTTCATGGGTATTTAAGGTTTGCCGTGTCCACGAGGTTCAGCAAGCCTACAAAAGCCTGCAAAAGCCTGCTCTTATGCGGCTATGATGCAGTTGCTAGGCACTGTTCACCAAGCCTCTAGAAATCCTTAAGATTGCAGTTGCATTCTTAATGGAAATTTCCAGCTTATTTTGTTACTTAAACTCTGGTATTACTACTGAACTCTATTATGTATGGCCTCTCCTTAGCAATTGTCCTCTATGGTCTCTCTTTGCTACTCCTAATAGCCTGAATGGAATCTGATTTTGTGCTTTTATCTCAAACTGTGTCCTCACTGTTCAAATATAAGTAGAAAATTCCCCTGTACATCTACATGAGTAACTTTTCTGTCACCTCCTTTCTTGTTCTTGTTTGACTTTAACTTTGGCCGGAATTTCACCCTGTCTTTTTAATTACAGGTTAGAGTGCCAAATCCTGTGGGGTGTTTAATTTTTGCATCTTCTTGGGCATATTTTCCCTTTCTACATTCTGAGATGGACTTGAAAGGTTAGTAGCAGTAAGGACTAAGGAGGAAAGATAAAGAAGGTAAAAAACATGTGAAATGCCAGGGTAGGGGTTGGTATCTTAGCACGGCCAGGGAAGGACCCACTGAGAAGGGAACTTTGAATAAAATGCTGAAGGAAATGAGGATCTGAAATATGTGTTTTTCTGGGGGAGAGATTAACTGACAGAGAAAACAGCAGGTGCAAATGTCCTGAGGCAGGAGAAACCTGACACAATCTGGAAATAGCAAAGCGACCAGTGTGGCTGTATCCAAGTGAGGGAGAAAGAAATAAATAGGCAATGAATTCAGGGAGATAATGGGAAGGGGAGAAGGTTGTGTAGATCACAGCCAGGGCTTTCTGTTTTTATGCTGGATGAGCGATAGATTTCATTAGAAGTTGTGTCTGTGAGTGTTTCTGTGTATGTGTGAGTGCACATGTTGGGAAGCTTGTAGCTAGGATGAAGCTGAAAGGATAACTAGGGCTAAGTTTTGCCAGACTTGAGGTTACACTGGCTCTTTGCCATGTACCAGCTTTGTGAATTGAGATAACTAGCCTTGGCTTCATCATCTGTAAAATGAAGATCATAAAGGCATCTACTGTATTGTATTTTGCAAGGAATAAAAGAGAACCTTTATGTAAAATGTATTTCTTCCATAAGGCACATTACAACCTTCTTGTGCTTGGGAACGCCAAACAGCACTTCAGCGCTAGGCTTAGGGACCATTTTAAACAGTGAAATTGTTGACAAAAGGCACAAGAATGTGAAAGACCTAGCACCAAATAGACTGCCCAAAGGGCCCTTGTTTATAGCATGAGAGCTGGAATAAGAGGGCAGAGCATTGCCAGGTTCAGCCTGAGCTAGTAGCAAGCACATCCAGAGTACAAAGTTTTTCACTTTGCACATGTCTATGAATGACACAGACAGTGCCTCTACTATTGATTTTGGGGTTACAGATATATTTTAGTGAGTAGGTGAATTTGTAAATACAGAATTTGAAAATAAGGATGGACTATATATAAAAAAAATCTTGTTATGAAGTAGACTAGTGTAATCCCAGGCCTTGTGACATATGTCAGCAAGACTGAGAGCCCTTTATTCATTCACTGGTTTTATAAAATCCTCATGTAGAGTAATCCTTGAGGCATATTTACCCCAATGTGAAAAATGCGATTCACAGCTCAAGTTTCTATAGTACAGGTGTGTAGAGATTATTATCACTGCTTGGAACAAAGAGTCTACACTATTGGGAACACTTGGCAGGTGGACATAAAAACTTGTTTCTCAATGGTTTTTCCTAAGGAAGTTAAGGAACCAGAAGGTGTGATCAAAGTAGTCTGCTGGGTCAGAAATTCCTTGAAGCGCTGTGGTCAAGAGGAGAGTAAAAATAATTCCAGCCTCTTATACAGAGAAGGTTCTTACTCTCCCGAGAGTCCAGACCTCACACACAGGGGGTCTCAAGATGGCTGTCCAGATGGGGTGGAAAGGAGGAAGAGGAAGCAAGAACTGGGCTGTCCAGACTGTTTTCTCTTCTTCATCTTCCCTTGGTCCGTGTTTGTGCTTCCCACCATTTTCCTGGGTATCAGTCTCAGGTCTTCAGCCATCCTTAGTGCCTTTTCCGCTCATCGCCACTGATAGCCAAGCTCCATCTCTTTTTTGTCTTGAATCTGGATCCTTCTTTCTATGCCCACAGACACTACCTTACTCCATGCCTTCGCTAACACTCTCCAAACCTATTGCCACAGTTTGCATAGGCATGAATGTCTAATGTTTTTTCCACCTCTAGCCTCAACTCCCTTCAAGCCAAATTCTTTCTAAAAATACCCCTTACTCAAAAACCTTCCACAACTCTTCATATCTACTGATTTAAACTCAAATACCTTTGACTTTGAATTCATCTACCTCCAGTCATAGTTCTTCCCAAAGTGATTTCAGCTGCTTTTTCTAGTCTTATCTACCATGACTCTTCTACATGTGTTCATATAATCTAGGCAAAGTATCTCTTTTCTATTTTCAAAACATAACTAAATTTTCCAATGCCATGCCATTACTCATCTTGTACTTTTTACCATATATAACTTATTTCCATATCTATTATTTAAAACTAGAAACAGGATTAATAGCCTGTTTTTTAATTCTCCCGAAATAAATGAAGTTTCTGCTCCCCAGACTTTCACAGGACTTTGCTTTTGTCTCCAGTGGATTTTCACATGTTTTGCTTTATTTTAATTATTTTTGCCTGTATCTTTCTTACCATTGTCCTCATTATAAGGGACATAAAACTTCCTCTTTCTCATAATCCTTAAAGGAGACCTTGCACAGAATAGATGCTCAATAAATATTTATGGAACCTGAAGGATGTCCTTAACTACTCTATGGTGATTTGATAGCCACCTCTCTAGGAAGGAAAGGAGAAGGAGAGAGGGAAGCCATCAGGAGTTTGTACCTTTAGAGGTAGGTATAAGACAGGTCCAGATACAAACTGGGGAATGGACTCTGCATCCATTTCTGAGAGGCCACAGAAGAGTCTTAGAATTCCAGAGAAACAGAAATTAATTCCACAAACTCTGGGATAAAGTGTCAAAAAAGAACTGGAAATCTCAGGAATTTCCCTGAAAAAGTATCTTGAACTGCTGTGGACATCCCAGAGTTTGTGGTCTTCATAGGACTTGGCTCAGGGTGATTCCAGGTGTGGCAAAACCACCTTAGACTGATGACAGTGCCCTGGTCATCTCCAGTCCTTGGCTGAACCAGACCAGAGGCTTTGAGGAGAAGATGCAGGTCAGGAACCTTGTCATATTATAGTGATCACTCTCTTTCTCCCTACCCAAGCTGTAAAACCTCCCAAAGTGGAGGGTACATTTCATCTTCATTATTTTGCCTCTTCAAGCTCCTCCTCACATCTGGTTTCTGCCACAACTGGCAGCAAAAGTGCTGACCTGTCGTGAGAAAGGCTTTCTGGGGGTCATGTGGCCTGGGCTGCAGCGGTGACAGCAGCAGCAGGAAGTACAGGAAACCTCATGAGGAGGTCTGTTCTCAAACCCTTGTCAGCCTTCTTCTGGAGACTCAGGAGGCTTAGAGAAATATCTACGGTACTGGGGAGGTGAGTGGAACCAAGTCCCAATTCTCAACTGCCTGAAGTTCACCCATAAGTGGCGAAATGACCGAAGGACAGAACTGTTAGGCTCCAGTCTATGACCATGGGGCTAGAGATACTTATGATTCTAATGGTTCTCAGCATCCAGGGAGCCCAGCAATTAGTACTGGCAATGAAAGGCCTCAAGCAGGGCTTCCTCAGCAAGCACTATGACATGTTGGCTCCTGGCAAGACACTGTTATGGAGTCTTGGGGGGAGGGATGATGGCCTGTTTTCGTGAGGCAAAAAAGTAGCAGCTTTTAAGGGGAACAGGGACAGTCTGGGTCATAGAGTAGAGCTGACTTCTGTAGAGGACTCCAGATGGGAGCCTGTGACCGCTCTTTCCATTTTGGACAATTTAGCTAACTGATCAGAGACAAATGTAAACTCTGCAATGAAGAAGCTTGTCCCAAGCCAGCAGACTTCTGAGTTTCATCACTCATTGAAAGAGAAAGAGAAAGAGAGAGAGAGAGAGAGAGAGAGAGAGAGAGAGAGAGAAAGGGAGAAGGGAAGGAAGGAAAGAAGGAAAGAAGAAAAGAGCCTTTCTTTGGCAAGTGTTATTTCCTGATACAGCAAGCTCCATTCTTAGAAATGGTTGGGCTTTCCTGCCAGGGGTTGCTGAAAGGGTTGCATTAAAGCCAATACAGAGAGACTGGCCCCAAGCTGAATGCTCTGACCCATCTAAGTCCACCCATGCCCATGTCCAACTACAGCACCTTTCTTGGTTTTGGCCACATTTGATCCTCTGATGCACATCTGGAAAGCTGGAAGTTCTGAGATGCTTGGCTGTCTCACATATACCAAAAAACACGGGGCAAGTCACAGTGCCTACCTTATAGAAAGCATCTAATGGACCGAGTGGATGACTTTTTCCAGCAAGATTGGCAGGTCAGCCTAATTGGAAGAAGGATGAGATGCAGGTCAAAATATGGCTAGAGACTGGAGATGAGCCTTGTACAAACTATTACCCATTGTGAGCCTAAGATTCCAAAAACTGCCTCTGCCACTTCTCTTGTCTAAAGGGGAACCCTCTCCAGTCTAACAACAGGAAGTACAGAGCTTGGTATTATCAAAGGATGGCAGCCTGGAACGGGCCTGCCAGCCAGAAGGCTAGGACTGTGGTCCCAACATTGTGTTCAGTTGAAGATTATCATCTGACTCAGCCCTGGGCATGCTGATAAGGCCCTCGACCTTGTGGCGGGGTTGCTTTGAAATGGACCACACATATAATTAAATTCTGAGGGTATTTCATCAAAGGAGCTGAACCAAATATATGGGTACGGAAAGGTTTATGGAACTGGGCTAAGTCTCCTGAGATAGAAGACTTAACTCCCTGGCATGGATCACAGGATAGAGTGTGAACTTGCTAGTGGGATGGCTCCTAGAATGATTAAAAAAAAAGTGGTGGTCCACACTGAGAAAAGTTGAAATGGCAGGATTATAGTGGAAGACAGTGGATGAAGGGATCAGAAGGCTATGGGAGTGGCCGTGTGGTAGGGAATATACTAGGTATGGCTAGATGACCTACTGAATGCCTGTGTTTCACAGGAGTGCCCAAAGGACAGTAGCAGAAATTGCTACAGGCCTTGGCTTGTGTGTAGCAATAGGAGTGATAGGACCCTAAAGTAATAAAGTCCAGGAGGCAGCCCTTAAAGTCAAGAGGTTGTAATTATTGAAAGACTAGTGAGGTCAGACTGACAACAAGGGAAGCCTGATCCATGGAGAGTTCTGTGAATGGTTCATAGAACATGGGGTTCCCAAGAGAAAGTGGATGGGGTGCTGATCAGGGTATGACACAGACTGAATCAGCATAAGCAAATGAAGATGGATGATGGGAGATGAAGTGTATATGACAGGAGGGGGGTCATCCCAATACTATCACCATCCCTTGCTCCTAGATATTAGTCAGTCTTCAGCCCTGGAATACAGTCTGATGATGCAACACCATGGGCAGTGAACAGGCTCTTTCTTTGGTCCTTTCCCAAAAGGAGTATGGCTGGTTATTTGGACAACTATGTACAGGGCAAAGGGAGATATCAGATATTTTGAGGACTGTTGGGCACAGAGTCTGAGCTGACATTGCCATCCAGAGCCCTGCGATATAGCCCTGGGGGTTCTGTGAGGACATACAAGGGCCAGATGTTAGATGGAATCCTAGCCAATGGTCTGCCTCCTGTGGATCTTAGTTTTATTTTACAAAAGGATAATTGGGGAAATTACTCTTTGTATTATAATCTTCATGACTAATGTCCTTATTTGTATTTTTGTTTAGCATTGTGGTCTGAGAGCAAAAAAGCAAGAGAAGTACAAATAGGTGACCTCAGCAAAGTGGCCCCCAAAGACAAAATTATCTTAAAGTGTCCTTGGCCAGGTTATAAACAAGGGGAGGCAAAAGTAGGTCTACAATTGTGTGTATGAAAAATAATATAATAATTAATAAATAATAATATAAGGTTAAACTCTGTGTTTTTGTGTACTCACAACTGTAAACCCACTTTTGCCTCAGCCTGTACAGGGATAATAGGTACTTCTAATGGCCCAGAGTCCACTCATATACTACGAACATACCCACTTCAAGGCCCAAGAAAAAGGTAGTGATTTCAGTTTTCATGATCTCGACAGATGAACTGCCCTCAGAGGACTGTCGTTAGCAGTGAATGAGAGAGTGAATATGAAAATATTTTGTAAACCATGAGGCTCTAGACCTGTGTGGGTGATGATGATGATGGTGGTAGTTATGGAGATGATGATGATACAGACCAATTTGTTAACCTTGAGTAACCTTCTCCTGTATGCTTCTTTCTAGATGGTTTACTAGAAGCTTTGTTAAGCATGTCTCTTATTCAGCTTAGTCCCTCCTCCTTCACAATCTGATGGGTTTCACTCTATGGACACGGGTGTCAACATTGACCTGTCTCACATACTGTGTGTCAACATTAGTCAAAGGGTGGGGTCCAGAAAAGAAGGGGCATGATGACAAGGCAGGCCTGTCTACTGATCCCCAGAGAAGTTTCATGAATTACTTGTCCTTACACCACACTGACTGCTCACTTTCTAATGGCTAAGCTCTCTTGGGATAGTTACAGAGAAGTTTCCACTTTGGTGGGGAAGGCAGATGTATTAAAATGTTATAAAAGTACACATAAGTACCCCAGGTTCTCAGAGCAGGCAGCCATAATCTCATTTTGTTTGGAAGATTAAAAAGACATTATGGAAGAATTAGGTGTGAGGATGAATTGAAAAAATTAGACAAAAAAAACTAAACAAATGTGAGAGATTTATTAACATTTCAAAGCAGTTCCCCCCCCCCCCCCCCCCCCCGAATAAGAAAAGTCTCATTATTCTGGTCTCAGTGCTTCTTCCATCCCTTTTGTATCCCTTATTCTGGCAGTTGAAAACTTCTTCCTCTAGTAGTTGGGGATGTTTTCCCCCAGAGAGCCATTCTATCTGCCTGTTGATGCTGGTTGATACATCTTTGACCAAAATCAACTGTGAACAGGACAAAAATCTCAGTTCTTCAGTATCAGTGCAGGAGGTGAGAGGTAATAAATCTGACTCTCTCCCAAGCCATAAGCTGTCTCCCTAGATTAGCACAAAGCAGTGCCTGGCCAGCAGGCATGTCCGTTGGGTCATCTCAGCCCTGTGGAACTTGATCCATGGCATAACTGTGCTGAGGCCTGTTGATGACTGTATCTCCCTGTAGAAGGACTCGAGGTGTTTGTAAGAACTCTTACAACCCACTGTGGGACCATGGGTCAGATAACACGCCATAGGTCTTCATCAGAACACCTGCAACTCAGTCCTTCAATGATGGCTTTATCAGAGGTTCTCTTATTTGTTTTTAGGCTCTGGAAACTTCCCAAAATGCTATTGTGTTTCATCTTGCTGGCTTCATCCCACCCTGTGTGTTCTAGCCACTGGCATCTGGTACTTCTTTTATAGCAAACTTTCTCGTGAGAGTTTTGGGGGGCAGAGGTAGATGTTCTTCACATTGAATCTTTTGGTAGGAAGATTCGGCAGGAGCCCAGGAATGTAAATAGGCCCAAGAGAGTGCTTTGTTGTGGGAGTAGATCCCAGAGTGTCATGGGCTGCATTGGGTGGAGAAGGCAGCTGGGCCAGAGACCTGGTAGAGGCTTAGCCTCTCCCTACACACCCTGGCTCACTGCAGAGTTCAATGATGGCTTCATAGTCTGTCTCCCAGGTGGTCATTGTGGCCTGCTGTAGCAAACTTCTCTGGCTTTGCAGACATAGTTTCTCATGTGAGGCCAAGATGGAGGGAGTCACCAGAAATAAGTCAAAGTCAAGTTCTTATTCTATTGTGGGCACTTCTGAAGGTAAAAGAAGAAGGGAGGTGAGGGGCCAAGTGTTCATGGTTGGGGTCAGGTAGTGAGAGGGAAAGAATGAGAATGTACAAAGCATCTGGGGGTGTTTGGACACGTTCACAAGAATGCTATGAAGTGCAGAGGGTGCGTGTGTCTGCATGATCCTGAAATGGGCTCAGATGGCCACTTGTTTATTCTATATTAAACCTTGTCCATCCATACAGTGATCTTCCACAGGAGAGAGCTATTCTTTTATTGTGTGTGTATTTTTAAGTTAAAGATGTGCGTGCGTTTTTAAAATTAAATTAAATTAGGTAATCTCCACCTTTGCTAAGTCAGAGGACACCTCCTGAGTGCTCCAAGATAGACTAAATTTGGCAGGCTTTATTAATACTGTAATAAAGGTGAATAACTGAAAATTAATGCTATGACATGTGGGAAGTTGGGTTCTCTCCTGAGCTTCTGGAACATTTCATACCAAGAGAATACCTTGTTCCCAGCTTCCTGAGAGCCAGTAGATAAAGGAGTTAGGTTGCTTCACCTTGGGCAGACTGATTTGGATGACCAGATTTCATGAAGAAATATAAAACAACAATGATACATTGCTTCAGATTTGCTCAGGACCAATCAAAAGTAAATGAGGTGGAAGAGCAGCAGAGACAAAAACTCCCTGATGCGAAAAATCATACCTTATTGCCTTAGTGGGTGGATCTGGACTCTGTGTATCAATCTAGTATTAAATAGGAGAAGCATTCTGTTCACGAAGGCTTGGGAATAGCTGGGTGAATAGGCCGAATGCCCTGAGATCCAGCTAATATCCTGTGTCTGAGGTAGCACCTTTTTTGTAGTGAATGCCAGCAGAGCTCCATCTGACAGGGACTTCTCACAGGTGTGCTCCTACTCAGAGCTCCCAACCACTAGCTTCATTGGATTTAAGGCATCCTGGGCCTTTCTTAAAGCAATAGGCACCAGGAAGACACTTCCTTCCTGTAGGCAGCAGAAGCCTTCAGTGTCCTAACAAACATTTCAGAAATGTCAGGAGTCCATCAGGTATCTCAAGCTGGGGACTTGGGAGAACCGTATCCTCTCCTGGCCTTGTTGTCAACTGGCTGCGAAACGAGGGCAAGTAGCTCATCCTCTCTGGGCCTGGCTTTCATCACCTGTGTCAGGAGGGGTTTTCAACTAGATAACCTCTAAGGTCCTCCCCAGCATGGATGTTTATAATTCTGTTGTCACCTGTGCTTTTCCCATGCTACACCCAACTGTGCGTTCAAATAAGGTCAAATCGACAACAGAGTAGATGCCCCTCACCTGCAGCATATGTCCCAAGACTCTCATTGGTTACCTGAAACCATGGCTAGTACCAAACCCTATGTATACCAAGATTTTTCCTATACTTTTCACTTAAAGAAAACACTTTAAGGCTTCTCTCCAGTATATCTGTATTGCCAGCATCACTATTCTTGTGCTTTGGGACTATATTTAAATAAAATGAAGGTTACTTGAACACAAGCACTGTGATCAGTCAATTCAATAACTGAGAAGGCTACTAAGTGCTGATGGGCAGGGAACACACACAGCATGAATATACTGGACAAAGGGACAATTCATGTCCTGGGAAGCACAGGGTGGGATGGCATGAGACTTTATAACGCTACTCAGAATGGCATGCAATTTAAAACTTATAACCTATCTATTTCTAAAATGTTTAATTTACTATTTCAGACCACAGTTGACTGCTGTAGTAATAATTGCTGCTTTACTGGCTCCTCCTTCAGTCCCCTCTGTGAGGTCTCTCCCTCCAGTTTACATCTGGGGATCCCCAGGGACCTCTTGCGTGTGCTCACGTGCTCCCACGTAGCATGTGCATGCATTTCCCTTTCTGCCATGTACTCTGAAGGATGCTCACTGCCTGGGAAGTCACTTAAGGACCACAGCTGCCAGCACCCTCCATGACAGTGCCACTCTCCCCTAAGTATCCCCAAAGCTCGGTAGGCCAATGAGCTGTCACAGACTCTGAAGACCTCAATATGCCTGAAATGCCACAGCATTGGCACAGAAGCAGATGGAATGTTCCTCCTTCCCACTTTCAGTTGCCTTTTGTTGTCCTGGCATCAGATCTGTGCTTTTTCCGTCTCCTCCAACTTTGAAAATTGTTGCAGCTTCAGCTTGCAGCTTCCCTTTCCCTAGGGCCCAGGCAGAGACCTGCTGATGCCTGAGGTCCCCAGTCCTACTCTGGCCACATAAATCCCTTCCACAGTGACTCTTGCCCGCCTTTCTGTCACACACACCCAGACAGGCATGGATCACTGAAATGGGCACTATTTAGGCTGAAGTAAGGGGCCCCGATATGCTCTTTGAAGAAATAGAAGTTAGAGGAATCCTGTAGCTATTCATCTTAAGGACTATTCATGGAAGCAGGGAAATTAAACACAGCATGCTTGAATATATACCCTCCACATCTAAGCCTGGCCTATTGTTTCCTTCATAATGACACCTCACCTCTGGGAGTTGGAGAAAAGGCACAGACTGCTGTGCAGCACAATAGCGTGGGGCTGCAGCAGGTATCAGAGGAAATGAGAACAAAGCTGTATTGTCAGAAGGCCTGAAGGCTGACTCCCAACACAGCAGAGCTCCCAAAATCACTGTGGAAAGTATTTCCTCCATAGCTGCCTGTGGTCGTTCAACCCAGCCCTTGGTCAGAAGGGACTGGAAGAAGAAAACTACTTATCACCAGAGGGTTGTTGTTCCATTGAGAAGAGAAAAACCAGATAGTGGAGTGAGTCACGACTCTGGGGAAACCCACTGTCTGCCCTCACTTTCTGTCTCCTCCTTGACATCTCTTTCCAGGCTTCAAATGTTCTTTTAGCTCTGTAGGCCTTTGTCATCTGGAGAAAACATTGATTTGGTTTAAACACGCACCTTTTTGAAGAAGCTTCTATCTGCTCATTTGATTCACTGGAGGCTCAATGAGGGTAAGAAATCCCAGAGGCAAAAGGGAGATGAATCAAGAATCTTTAGTAGTAAATCTTTGGGCTGGAAAAGTTGTCAAAGAGGAATATAAAATGGGTTCTGTGATCAATGGGACCCTTTAACCCTTCTGTGTCTCTTGATAATCACATGGCTATCCCCAAGTGGATTTCAATGTCCCACTATAGGACATGAAAGCAATTGGGCATGTGTGTTTAAGCCACAGTTTGAGCAAGATTAAATTTCTCTAGAACCTATCAGGACTTTCTGGTTGGAATGTTTATGGTATTAGTAAGTCAATTCCCTTTCTAACAGTGTAGGAGAAGCTGTGGGAAAATCCTGCAAAGGGAGTGAACGCAAAACTAAATATGAAATGAGAAAAGGTATAGAACTTCTATTTATGAGCTAGTCAGTTCCTACAGGTGACAGCTGGCCTTGGGGATCCATTTATTCATTTATTTTGTATTCATTTATCCATTCACTCAACACCTATTCGTGGAACACCCTATTATGTGCTAAGCACTATGGTGTTAGGGATAGATGAATAAACAAAATTAAAAAGGGTGCCATTTTCTCAGAGTTTGTAGCCTGGTAAGGGAGATGAACTAATATGACACAAGTAAATTATGTAACGGTAATTACGGTAAGAGTTAGGAAGGAGAAGCACAGGGTGCTGTGAAATCAAATAACAGAGGTGATGATGGGTCAAAAATTTTCCATGAGGAAAGCTGAGCCCTAAAGGATTAGCCGGATGAAGGGAAGGGGGATGAGGGGAAATGCTCTAAGCAGGAAATAATAACATGAGTGAAGAGAGAAGCGGGTGAAAAAGTGAAAATTTAAAAAAAAAAGCCATCGTAAAGGGCAAATGGGCAAAACTCAATGAAGAGAAGGCGAAACAGAAGAAAGACAAACCACAGGTGGGCCAGAATCTGCTCCAAAAAGCTGCCAACTGTGGCAGGGGTTTGGGTACAGGGTCCCCTCCGTCCAGCCTGGCCTCCGACCCTCCCACACTGACAGCAAGTTTGGTGGGAGCAGGAAGGAGGCCAAGGCCTCCACTGCTGCATCCCCAAGGTTCTGTCCTAAGCCGAATGGATGCCATGAATTATTTATAAAATTATAAAGAATGATAAATGGCATTATCAGGTGAAAGACTTGCAAAGTCGCAGGTGGGGATAAAGCTAAAACTGAGCACGATGTGGAAGGCAATGTCTAGGCCCTTTGTGTGCATTATCTCTCTTAGCATTCAAATAGCCCTGCCTGGTGGGCCATGCACAACTCATCACAGCTGGAGAATGTAAGTGACTTGCTCAGAGAGTTAAAAGCAGAAACCACCCAGCTCAAGATGGTCTGACTCTTATGAATGAACATGCTCCTACAGTGCTTTGCAACCTTAGAAGAAGCTGTGGAGTTATCTGGCCCTGTTACTCTGTAGAGGGGCGTGAGAGACTTAACCTAAGGCCTGGGGATTAGTGGCTAATGCAGGACTAGACTTCTGGTCCCCACTGCTAATCTGTACCTCTTCCCTGTGTCTTCCTCTTTTATACATGTAGCAAAAACCCGCACTTGGGAAGGATGCCAAAAAATCTTCTAAATTCACCATCATTTTTCTTGAATTACTTTTTTTCCTCTGAAAACTTTAGTATTGAAAAAATGTAGAAACTATTTTTTTAAAAAGCAGAATGATACATTTTGCGTTTATGAATGAAGCAATCAGATGTTAGTTTATTTTGAATTTGGATTTTTGTATTTTGAACTCTATTAGAGCAGGGCATGCTTATATTAAACAACTGATTTGTGCCTTTCATACAATATTTTTTAATATTCATTTAATAAAAGGGAAAATCTTAAATAAAGTGCATTTAATTAATTAGCTTTTCTAACAATGTCTCACATCCAGGGTAATATCTTAAAGCCATTGAATCAGTGAGTCAATATTGTGGAACAGGAAGATAGAAAATAGTAATCATTGCTCCACCAGATATAATTCTATACTTGTTATTGCAGAGCTGCTTCTCATTAATTTTCACTTGCACATACCATTTCACTCTCCTGGCTTCGGATTCTGCGTCTGGGAAATGAAGGGATTATACTTGATTGTCTGAATGATCCTTTTTGGATTTGAACTTCAATAAGACAATGGGCCTTGGAGGTATATTCACAGCTAGCCCACCCTTTCCTTCTCTTCAAAAGGCCTCCGTTATTATTCTTATCTGCAGGCCTCTTCATTTCAATTTTCAGCTCTTCCCTACTGGGTCTTAAAAACACTAAAAGGAAACACTGGCATTTTCAATTCCTGAACCTGAGCGCCCCCTAGGCACACAGAGACAAACTGCTGTAACTGAAAAACCAGGCCTCCGGGAAGCTGGTCCCTAGGGTCAGCACCAAATCTCTCAACTTCCCTGTGCCCTCTGAGGAAAGAACGAGGGACTTTCCTGACTCGGGTAGGGAGGAAGCTTGGAAAGACAAGCGGGAGTGGGAGGCAAGCTCTGTCATCAAGCAGATACTGCAGGGGCTCTGTGGAGCTGTCCCCTAACAACAGGTACATTTGGAATGGAAGGGGGTGGGCTGGAGGCCCGCTGATGCTTCCATGTAGCCCCTGTGGAAGTTAGTCAGGGGCTACATGGTGAGTGTGTTGGGGCTAAAGAGCAGCCACTTGAAAACGTGTGCTGTTCAACTAACCACATTCATAGTCAGGGATTATTTGACACCAGTTATTTGTGTTACTTCCTGTCCCTGTAAATATCATGCATGCATTTCTACAGAGATTTTCAAAATCTTGCGTACATACCATTTTTGCTGCTTTTCTCCACTTTATTGTTTTGAATACATAGCCCCTGCATTCATAGTCCACATACCCATTATTTTAAACCTTTATGGTGTGGCTATGCCACATGGAGGCCCTTTTTGAGAGGTAGTATATGTACATGAGCATGAGTGTGCACATGGTACGTATGCACTGTGTCTGTGTTTATGTGTGTATGTGTGCTGTGCATGTTTGTGTGTGTGTGTGTGTGTGTGTGTGTGTGTGTGCTGACTGCAGCCCAGCAGGTATAGATCCTGGGATCCTCCCTCAGGCCTGAGTATCTGTGCCAGCAAACAGACTTCCCAGATGCCCTTGAAGATTGTGCTCAAATCTTGAGAGAGCGGCAAAGCACTTCTCCCGGCAGGTGTTTGAAAGCCTGCACGGTCACCGTGTGCCTGGGAGTGTGGACGCCCACTGCTCCCGCAGAGGCCGAGTGTCTGTGGTTATCAGCAGAGACAGGGCACTCAGGAAGCCATTATCGCAGGCACCAGAGGGCTTGTGTGTGTTTTTTCTCCGAGGTCATATTTTTATTCTCTATTTAAAAAAAAAGGAAAGAAGGAAGTAGAAAACATCTCTTGGATGAATCAGTCATTCTCGTTAGGCCCATCAATATCCTTTAATCCTCTTCCAGAAGCAGGGAGAGGTGGCACCACCCAAGTCCCCCAGATGGCCTTTCCCCTGTGTTCTGGCCCCAGTTCCCTGCTGAACATGCGCACACAGCTGGCCTCACCCCACACGATGGGCACACCTCCTCCAAGTTCCTCACCAACGGCCTTCTGCGTCCCTGACTTTGATCAGGCCCAGAAAGTGAACACATTTTAGACCACAGGGTTTTAGGTTTAGTTTTCTCTGTAAACCTGTGATGAATGAACTCCTCTAACATTCATTGAGTAAGTGTGGCCACATGCTGGGTTAGGCATGCAAGATACAGTGACGAGTACTATGATATCGTGGTTAAGAGGATGGGCTCTAGAGTAAGATAAAACTCTATCCTCTCCCATCTTCACTCCTGCTCTGTGACCCAGGACAAGGTGACTTCTTTAATGCTCTGCTGCCTCACCCATAAATTAAGTACTTGCCCCGCTGGATTGCTGTGAGGCCAGGCCGGCATGAAGTCCACAGTGGAGGACCTCAACAGGACAGTCAGTACCTGGGAGCTGTTGTGTAGATCGGCTCACTCAGCTTTCGTTCCAGCCTCCTTCCAGGTGGAGAGGTTGGCGAGCTGAGCACCATGTTTTCCATAGATGTTTGCAGTCAGAGGTCTAGATGTAAACTGTCTTTCACCAAGTAAATAAACTCGGCATAAGAAGTGGGAGGCAGAATTTCTTCTCATTTCAGAGATTTTTGTTAGCAAGCAAAGTTGTGGATGTGTAAGGATTTTTTTTTTGCAACGGTGCTCTAGAGTCCACTGTCCATCTTCTTGGGCATCGAGAAGCAGGGGTTGCAGTCCAGGTAGCCCCAGCACCTTGCCTCCAGCACAGCCCCAGAGATGCCACAGAAGTCATCACCAGCCTGGCAGGTCATTTCTGTGTTGTTTTCAGAGCTGTTTCTGCTGCCCTGTTCTAGAATCTGCTCCTTCAGCCTTTCAACCTAACTTTGCAAGCACTTGATCCCTTCTTACTTAATATAAATAAAGCGATTTCTATTTCCTGCATCAAATCCTGACAGATATAACTATTATGATTTGTATATAAATACAAAAATTAAAATAATACCCACCACGTATTGGTTTTACCATAAGTCCAGATTTTTACAGATGTTGTCTAATTCCATCCTCCTAGCAAACTCATATGGTCATTGAAGGGATTAATCAGGGTGTGAACCTAGGTATTTCTGTCCAAAGGCCAGGTGCCTAACTACTAAGCCCTACTTTGCATTCTCCAGAGGATCTCACAGTCCAGTAAGGATGGCTACTATGCAGTCTAAAATGCTAAAAAGAGCTGTGGGCCCGGGGCCTGTGGGAACCCAGAAGAGAAGATGTCTAGATATGCCTAGGCTTAGAAGTCCAAGGTGTTGTCTGCTTTCCAACTCAGTCAGGGGTTATGACCTCTAGGTTTCTTAATATGTTGGGGGTCCCTGCTTCGAAGACTTAGTGGCCTGTTTTTCGAGTAATCATGCTTTAGGAACCCCAAATCTGCTTGTTTGCGTGATTTTGTGTTCAGGTGAGTCATCACATGTCCTGGGACATTCAGATTCCTTTGTAGGACTTGTTGCTGCTGGCCCTGGAGAAGCTCACTGAGCGAAGGTTTCAGCCAGCCTGGGGCAGGTGCGTGCACTCACCCTCAAGTGCATCTCTCTGTTTCTCACGAGACTTCTCAACAGTGACACCTTGCTGAGAATGCCTCAAGGTCTGAGATCTTGCCTTATGCACATCTATTCCACTATCTCATTGCAGATGCTCAGTGAATGAGTGAATGAATGAATGAATGAATGAAGCAGCCTCAGCATGCAGCTGTGTTAGTCTACTTGGAGAGCTGGATCCTGTTCTCAGCTTTTTCACAATTGCTTCTGGTTGCCACGGTTCATACACATACCTGGCCTTGCACAGAATATACACTCTTACCCTCTTCCCAGCATCTGGAAAATGGGTTTGCCTTTACTTGGTGCTTCCTTTAATGCCCATGAAATTATCTGTCTTTTCACAGATTAAAATAATTTTCCTTCACTACAGTTTAAAAGCTTATGTGCAAATGCAACAAGTTAGGACTTCCAATGTGTTTCTGAAAGGTCTCTTGATGCCGAAACAAACAAAACCTTTTTTCAGCTGAGGGACTCAGGAGAGTTTCTGTCTCCAAATGGGAGGTTCATCTCTGTGACTAGTTTATAGCTGGCCTTCCCGAACTGCAGGCCTGGGAGCCCTGGGAGCCCTGGGAGCCCTGGGCTACAGAAAATAAATGTTATTTGCATTTGTAGGCTTCACAATTTACAACAAGTTTAATTTTTTTTAATTGTAAATACCCAAAAAGCTCCCAAATGATCAAGATATGCAGAGCAGGTATTGTTTCTGTTTCAAAAGAGTAGCTTGGAGCCAGAATCCCCACAGTCAGTAACTGGCTGAGTCAATATGTGACTCTGAATCAGTTAGTTTTCCAACTTTCCTTGGCACCGAACCTTTCCCAGAGCTGTTGGAACAAAGGGCAGGGCATCTCTTTTTGCTCTTCCCCTGCCTGCCGTGAGTGTGAGTGAGGAGCTGGCTTTGTTTTCCTAGCTGGACTCTGGAGCAGGAAGCACAAACCCACCCTGGGGCATCCGCCCAGGGAGCAGTGGAAGCAGGGGTCCGTTGAGGGGTGGGGGGTCAGACCCAGGGATTCCTGACTTCCTGACTCTCAGCTTCCTCATTTCCAGGATTCACTACCACCCCTTAATTTCCACTTATGGGTCTTATAACGTTTTATAAATTGGACAATCAGAAGCCTAATTATGGAGCACCTTTCCTGATTCCCAGCACTTGGTTACTTGGCTCTTCTCCCTCCAAGTTAGACCAACACCCATGGCAACACCCTCAGCAGAGCTCTGGACAGGCGTGTGGGGAATTGCAGGAGATTCGGTCCCAGGACAACTGTTAGGTGATGTCAGAGAGAGATGGAGACTGCTGTGGATGCGTACCTCAAAAAGTCCTGGGTTGCACAGGATCTGTAACGCCCCGTATTTTATAGGGGGCACAGAAACTCAGGCTTGGAAATTATGCAACATCTAGAAGATGAGATGATAGGAAGGAAGTTACAGTGGAGATGATGATGCACTCTTAAAATACTGATACAAAAAATTGCATACATATAGTACTTGACAATTTATTATTATTATTGATTTTAGAGAGAGGAAGAAAGAGAGAGAGAGAGAGAGAGAGAGAGAGAGAGGCACCAATTTGTTGTCCTACTTACTTATGCATTCATTGATTCTTGTATGTGCCCTGGTCAGGACTGAACCCATAACCTTAGCATATCGGTATGTGTTCTAAGCAACTGAATAACCCAGCCAGGGCAGTACTTGACAATTTAAAAACCTGTCTCATAGATATCATTTCATATAATTCTCAATCTAACAGCCTTGTAAAGTAGGCAGAGCAGACATTTTGCCAGTTTAAGATAACAGACCTGAAGGTTGGGGTTAAGGTCGTCTGATCCCAAATCTAGTCCCTAGTGAAAAATCAGGACCAATATCATATTTGGCTACAACAATTTTTTGGAAAATCTGTAGTCCAAGTTACCTGATTCTGGTCCTCGCTTGTGTATGCAGGAGTTCAGCTTCCTGCACATACCCCTGGACTAGTTCTGGGTGTCATCAAGAGGTTTCTCACACGTGTTCAGGAACAAGGCCACTGGCAGTTTTGCAGCTGGTGACTGCCCCAGTTCTGCTGGGCCCTTCATCGAAGGTCACAGCACCCTGGACCACTCCCCAGGACGTGCCAACACTGTCCTTGTCTCTCTGGAACTGTTCTCTTTCCTGTGACTCCACCAGGCCCAGCAGTTTCTGTTGGTACCTGTTTCAAGTCCATAGGCTGTCAAGGATTTGTGGTGGTCTGTGGCAGAATAGGGGATAGTGGCTGCCTCTTGGTGGAACTGCACTTTGTCAGAGGCCTCCAAAGCAGTGTTACTGTGACTGCAGTGTCATACAGCGGTCAACCTAAAAGCTGTGTCAGTTTCATGTCACCCCCATCCACCCCCATCCCTGATTCCTGGCAACCCCTAACTCCCTAATTATCTGGAGAGTCATTGCATTGTTTTTATCAAGGCTTCATTCCTTTTTTATTGCTCAGTAGTATTTTTTATGACATGGATATGCCACAGTTTAACCATTCACCTGTTGAAGGACACCTGGGTTGTTTCCAGTTTTTGATGAATATGAACAAAACTGCTCTTTTACCGGTTTTTGTGTGAATACAGGTTTTCATTTCAGTGGGATAAATGCCCAGAGGTGCCATTACTGGGTTGTATAGTAGTTGAATGTTTAGTTTGATAAGAAATTGTCAAACTGTTTTCTAGAGTAGCTGTGTCATTGCTCATTGCTACCAGCAAGTAGGAGTAATCCAGTCCCTCCATTCCTCATCAGCAAGTAAATTTTTGACTGACTACCTCACCAAATCACAAGACATGCCCAGATAGGTTAAAGACCATCGGGGGGCTCAGCTGGAGGTTGTTGGGTTTTTCTTTTGTGCCCAGCAGGCTCTTTAGTCTCCGTGCGAATTGGACTTCTACCCAGCCGGTCCCACCATTTCTTTTGACACGTCCAGACATGCCTGAGGCTTCAGCAGTGGCCAGTGGAAACCTCTGGTTCAAGCCACAGGTTCCTCTGTATGTAGTGAAATGTTCAGAGGTTTTATCCCCATACCCCCTTGTAAAGAACTGCCCCGCCCTGTGTCCGCTGCTGAAAGATAGGCCCCAGAGTCCCTTTTGGACCCACCCACCTGACATGAGGGAGGTCCTCTGAAAGTTTTGTTCAGACAATCTGCTCCTTTCTGTTGGCATCTACTATGTGTCAGCCGCTGTTCCAGGTGCTTCAGATAAAATAGTGATCAGGCAAGTCCCCTTCTCTTGTGAATCTTATATTCTATGTAAAGAAAATTGACAATAAAGGAACAAAGGCAGGCCCTGGCCAGGTAGCTCAGTTGGTGAGAACATCATCCCGATACACCAAGATTGTCAGGTTGATTCCTGGTCAGGACACATGCAAGAATCAACCAACTGATGCACATATAAGTGGAACAACAAATCGATGTTTCTCTCTGTTTTTCTGTCTCTTTGTCTTTTGTCTGTCTCTCTCATAAATAAAAGATGCAAAGGGATTTCAGATAGCAATAAATACTACAAAGACAATACACAGGGGAACATGATAGAGAAGAAGAGGATGGACTCTCCAAGGAGCTGAGCCTTTTCAGTATCAGAATTCCTAAAGGCTTCTTGTTTTTCCAAAACTAATAATTTAATTTCTTCCACTAGTATGTTTTCTGAACCCAAGATACCATGATTGACCTTTGCTCTCCACACTCCCTTTATTTGTTTAAGACCCTTTTATAATTTATTCATTGGTTTAACACACATATCTCCAAATATGGAATATACACGACAGATACAGTTAAATATGGTTCTTTTTTAATTTCAATACCATATTTCCATGAATACAGCCAACGATTGCAGGCCTTTGGTGGACCCTGTCTTTGTCTGTTTCTTGTTGTGTGTGAACTAATATTCCCAGGTCCTTTTCAGGTGAATACTGTGAAGTCAAATGTGTCACATGCTGTACTAGTTTCAGGGATTTTTGAAAGCAGGATATTTACATAGATATGCATCAAACTCTGTCTTGCTAGCCTCAGCCTGCCAGATTTTAATGCTACTTGAATCTGTCAATTAACGTACATATCAGTCGTCCATCCTGCCCAGCTTCAGGTCATCTGTGGGTATGATAATCTGCATTTTCAGCCCAAATTTCATATGTGGGCATTGAAGAGGACAGAACTCTGAGGCATGCCTGGCCTTCAGATTAACACAGTTCACTGAAGACTGTTTGGGCTTAGTTGCTTAGGGAGTTAGGAAGCCGCCTTAGTTTTCCCACCTTACCCGTGAGAGTGTTACAAGAGCTTTGGTAAAATGTTTTGCTCAGATCAAGCTACCTTACATGACCTGTTTGGTAACACCATCAAAAAGCCACGAGAGTGTGATGAGACTTGTTCTAAGTGATATTCCGTTGGCCTCCAGCTCTGCAGTCCTGTCTGCAGCCTTACACCACCTGCCTCGCGCAGTCAGCCCAGGTTTTTTCCTGTTCTTCCTGCTCTGAACACAACCAAAGCAAAAATCTTCGTGGTCCTTAGGCTTTTTGCAAGTCTCAGCTTTTTCTTACACTGGTCTTTTGGGACCTTTTGTTCCATCTTTTGTGCTCATCTTTTTAAAATCTGAGTGTCCTGGACTGCCAAATTGTTAGTTTCCATGTATTATTTTTGGCATGGTTATGCACACATGCACAACAGATTGGATGATTTATGACTATATTAATAAAATGTAATTTTTAAAACTAATCTTCCAAGCCTTTTGAGATGTCCTACCTTTTGGAGTCATTGTCCATAGATTCATTCTCTATTTTCTATTTGTTTTATGATATCCATGATCCTAGAGTTTAACACCTGTGGCTGATTCTTCCTAGAATTCTCTTTCTTAACTGTATGGTCTTCAAAATGGCATCATTACCTTTCACCAGTCTTAAGAGGCCTGGCTAACAGTATGGGCACTGGAGTCAAGTAGACCTGGCTTTTATTGCTAGCTCTGTAACCTTGCGTTAGTTAACCTCTCAGCTGTCAGTATCCTCATCTGTAGAATGGGGATAGTTGCCTGGGATTGTGGAAGGACTAAAGCAAGTAATGCCTGACACATAGTGAGCACTCAATCCATGTCAACTTTTATAGAGTTCTCAATAAATATTAACTGTCCTTAATTTTATTATCCTTTTACATTAGGATTGAGTCCAGATCATCATTTCCTCAAGTTACTTCTTTTTCTTTTTTCAAAAGGGAAGAATTTACCAGATTCTTTGTTTTCAAAATATTAGTCTTCCTGGTGTTTAAATTCCCTTCTTTATTGCTGTTAAGTATCTTATTGTGTTAGTTTTCTAATCTATATTTGCAAAATGTCCTCTATATTCTTAACTGCTTCCATAATTTTATCATTTAATTTCTGTATTCTTTAATCCTCACCCAAATGTGTCTATTCTCTGCTTTACAAATGTCCCTAATGGCGTAGATAATTCTATTGTACAGGGTGTGGCAAAAGTAGGTTTATAGTTGTTCATATGGAAAATAATACAATACTTGATAAATAATAATGCAAAATAAGCTCTGTGTTTTGTGTGTTCACAACTATAACTGCTTTTGCCCCGCCCGGTATATTGCAGTTGTCCAACCCTTCGATTAATTGTGCTTTTTTGGGCAGTGGATGCTCTCTCAGGTGATGCATGCTCAAACAATGGCACAGAATATATTCTAGCCTTCAGTCCCTTCTCAAGAAGCCTAACTCTATGTAAAAACATGGTTTTCTTTTTATAAGAATGATCACTTTCACCTTTATTATCTATGCATAGCTCATATCTAAGATCATATATTTTGGTACCAAACCTTTCTCCTCTTGTTTTTTTGGGATCTTCACCATTATTGTTCTTTCTGCTTAAAACCTGAGCTTGCCTTTATATCAAGTTATCAGTTTATGTGAATCTTTTCTCCCTCCTCATCAAATGTTAAGGTAAAGCTCCCTTGATCAGTTTATGAACTTCCTGCCAAACACTCGCTTCCTGTTCTGTCTGTTGCCAAGAGTCCATTGCTCTATTATTATAAGCCTTGGTCCAGGAAAATAAAACCCATTTTTCAACTTGTTTATAAAACCCTTCCAATATCTCCTATTCTCTTCCAAGGTCATTACTTTCAACTGGAATATTGGACAAAATGATCCTCAGTGCCCCCCAAATTGCCCCTTTCCTGTTCGTGATTTCGCAGCCATCTGAGAGGTACTATCAAATGTCTTTATGCTGCATTTTCCCTTTCCATCATGATTGGTGAAAACGGGTAGTGGTCAGCAGGCTCGGCAACTCTTGGCAGGCTTGCTCATGTTTCAGGAACCTATGTTGAAAAGCAACAAACCTCCTCGGTTTCCTGTTAGGTTCTCCGCACTCAAGTCCATTTTAGTCACACAGGCCTTCCTGCTGTTTCTTAAGTACACTGGGCATAGTTCTGCCTTGGGTTCATTGTGCCACATATCCTCAGGCCCTTCAAGGGATCCAGTGATGAATAAGACAGAACTTTATGCTCAGTGGAGCTTATATTCTATGAAGAGAGAAACAAATGAGAAATAAGCAATAAAGTAAGGTAAGAGTGAGAGGTGGTAGGGGGCAATTTTAGAGGGCCAGGAAAGACCTCTCTGAGGAGGTACCATACAAATATCTAGGGGGGGACCTCCCCCAACAATGGACCGACACTATGAGTCTCTGAGGCTGGAAGGATCTTTGGTGGACCAGGAATAGCAAGGGAGCTGGCATGACTGTTGTGGATGCAGCCTTCCTCTCTGGGCATCTTTGAAGATGCATTTCCTGTCTACCCACGCACATGGTTAATTTTTAAAAGGTAGAGAGCCAACACCATTGATTCAGAGCCATTGTCATAGAATCAGAGCATGTTAAAGTTGAAAGAACTTTAGAGATCTTAAAGTTAAGTCCACCTACTATAGAAAGTTCTGTCCTCCCAGGATTTTCCCCAAGTTTATTCACTTAAGTTCCACCTACTTTAGTTTTCTTAAATTTATTTAAAAATTTATATTACTACCATGAATAGAAAACTAGTACCTTTTAAATTCATGTTAAAATAAATACTTAGCTATTAAAAAGTTATCCCTTGTAGCACCTAAAATCATCTCCCTATTTTAGAACTTTTAGGTTTAAACTTTTTTATTTCTGTAAAGCTATGAGAAACAGCCTTATGCTCTATCTTTGTCTGCAGCTATGATGATCCATAAGATAAATTCCCAGGAGTGAAGTTGCTTAATCATAAGTAATGTACATTTTTAGGCCTTAGCTGTTAACTTCTATCTTTCCTTTCAAAAGTTTATGTAGATTTATGCTCCTACAATCAGTGTAGGAGAGTGTGTTTGCCCCATACACTTGTCGAACTATATATTTCTATTTTAAGTAATCCTTTTTATAGATTGTCTCCATTCAAACTCCGATAACTTGTCTAAGTCCTGGTCATTCTCATCCCCTATATGCAGGACACGCTTCACTTAACGAGGATGTTCACACACAATAGAAATAATAGAGGCCCTTTTGTTTGTTTCTTTAAACCTTAAAATAAAAATGCTGAGGGTGATTAATTACAAAATTCTAATCTCATTCAAATTAGACCAGATTATCATCCTAAAGAAAGAAAACAAGAGGCAAAATATTTCTATCTTAACCAAGCATCATATTGGCAAACTTAGGCTTTAGTACCCACATCCACTTGTACACATGTGATTCTTTACAAATGGGATGTGGGGTTTATATTTTATCAACTTCAAAGAATCTAAACTTCTTCAGGGGCAAGAAGCACTGCTCTATACCTTTACTGGGAGAAGCTAGAGAACCACAGGGTATTAGAGCTGAAAGTGGACTCAGAGTTTCTCTAGTCCAACTTTTTCCTGCAGATGAGGAAACTGAGTTCCAGGATGGAGTAGAGTCCTACCCACAGTGAATAGCTAGTTAGAGGCCACTGAGCACTAGAACTCGTGGGACCCGGCTCTTCCTCCCATGCTCTGAAAGGGTAAGGCTGGTGAGAAGGGAGAACACTGCCTGCCTCGTTTGGAGCAGGGTCATAACAAGTGGCTTTCTGAATCACACATGTCACTGATGACCAGACCTCTCAGTCTACCTTTCCTTTGACTGGCCTGTCCTCAGAGCTCATCTTCCAAAACAGGTAAGTACTTGGGGACATAAGAAAAATATATTTAATTGAATTAGGTATCTCTTTTTTTAATGACATTTTTTCATGTGACAGAAACATTAAGATCACTTAAATAAGGAGATTAAATGGGAATGTAGAATTAAGAAATAGAAACCCAATTTCTAATCACCATTGAAGTAAGGCAGAGGCTGAGATTAAATATAAAACTTTACCAAGCTCTGGCTCGTGTAGCTCAGTGGATTGAGCTCGGGCTGTGAACCAAACTGTCGCAGGTTCGATTCCCAGTCAGGGTACATGCCTGGGTTGCAGGCCACGGCCCCCAGCAACCGCACATTGATGTTTCTCTCTCTCTCTCTCTTTCTCCCTCCCTTCCCTCTCTAAAAATAAATAAATAAAATCTTTTAAAAAAACAAGTTACCTAGGTTTAGGTACATTATTTGAAAACAAAACAAAAAACTTGACCAAGGCTTTCTGGAAACAATAATGAAGGGCAAAGAAAAAGAAACAAAAAGGAATAAAAGGAAAAGAGAGAGGGAGAAAGAGAATAAAATGGAATCATTCTTTTTATCTAAGAGGAGGTGTTAAGTGATATACAATTCTCCTTAACAACTTCACAATGAATGAAAATATGGAATTTATAGTTCTCATAACTATTTTTGATAAAAGCAAAAAAAAAAAACCCATGCTGAAGCATATAGTATAAGCAGTTCTATGGGATGTTAAGAATACTTCAAGGTGTGGATAGATATCATGCCTCTCTCAACCAAATATTTATAAACGTGCTAACTCTCTGCTAGGCTTTTGATAGCAGGCAATATTTGAGGTTAAACTTTCAGTAAGGTATTTCATCCTGCTAATTGCAGAATGCGTGTGTTTTGGAAACAGGATGAATGGGTAGGAAGGTCAACATGCAGGGACTACTGCTTGAATACCTCCTTATGCTGGGGAACTCTCTATCTTATCTTATAAATCATTAATTTATTAATTAAATATTTTTAATGCATTAGCTCTGCCAGACACAAGTATACAAGGCGACAAAACCTTAGGCCCAGTACTTAAGAATTTCATTGTTCAGAACAAGTTGCTCTCTGTTGTTTGTCGAACAGGGTCGCATACTTCACCTCTGCTGATGTAACTTACCAGGGCTCTCTGCTCCACGGGCCATCAGTCATCTGGGTGAATTGCAAGCACAACACCATAGTCCTCTCTCAGACCCCAAGCAACCTCACCCTAATTATTCCTGGGAACGTGCATTCTAATTCTCATGGGCTGTTTAGAAACTGCCTGCACAGCATTTTCTATACCCTCCTCTCTCCAGAGGACTTTTTGGAATCAGTTGTTTGTCTAGTTGCAAAATTGCTTCTCCTCAGCCTTTCCATTTTAGGTTTCTAAATTCTGCCCCTGGGTCCATTTCAAAACCTGTAATTGGATCATTCAGGGGCCGAGCCTGCTGTTGAGTGTCTCAGTGTCCTTCTCCATATTCATCTTGGAACGAACCCATACCAGGCCTTACTTTTCATTGCAAAACTTGTTGATGCTTCTTATTTCAAAACCACTGAATCTGAAAAATGGCCACTCATCTCAAAGCTGCCTCCCACTTGTGTTGCCAATTCAAAATATAATTTGTGTCTACAAACCATGGTGCTTTCAAAAATTGTTTTGGAAGATATTCTAGAAGGTCAGTTTAAAACCCTCAGGATCATCTTCTCTGACTACTCCCCCACGTCACCCCCAGCTCTCCTCTTCTCTCTCACTTTAAGGTTCTAGGTCTGCCTGCAAATAATCTTCACAGTCTTTGCTCTTGGCCAGAAGAAATTTTTTCCTGATTAGTGTGTCAGACTTTGCTATAAAGTTGGCATTTGGGGATTGATAAACAGAAGTTATTTCTAAATGTCTCTATTTCCACTTTTAGGCAAAGTCCATTATATTTTCAAGCTTCACCCCGCGCTCAGTGCCTTCTATCGGGCTCCCCCTGTTCCAACCCACCCTAGACAGGTCTGACGATGTGAGGGGAAGCAGGAGACTGGTGCCCACTGGACGCCTGATGTATCTCAGTCCTCCCAGCACCCCTTTCTACTGCTTTGTCCAATTAACGTCCTTACTTGAAGGTTAGAATTAGTGAGGCATATGACCTTGGGCAAACCAATTAAATTCTGCCTCAAGCACCTCTGTTGGGGCTAGCTGATTCTGGAGGAAGAATTTACAATCCTGAAGCCATAGCAACAGGAGTGATATCAACAAGAACCACTTACCGAGTGCCTACTTTACACAAGATAAGGTATACGGGTAAACTTTACTTACTTTAATTCTTCAAACAAGTTTATGAGATTCTTCTTATCTCTATTTTATAGATGAGGAGACTGAGGATCAAAGAAATGCAGAAACATCCCAAAGACATATAGCCAATAACAAGCAAACCCAGGGGTATCTAATTTCTAAGCCCATACACATGTGTCCACCATGTTATGTTTTGGGAGAGGGAGAGGGGGAAAAGGGGGACAGGTATTGTGAGAAATGGTCAGAGAGGGCTGTAGAAATGTACAGAACAAGTAGAATGGTCAGAGGTAAGTCAGCTGAGGTGAGGGAGGGTGCTCAGAGGGCCAGGTTATTAAAGCTCTGTTCTAGTCTCCCCACTTTGCTCCCGACTCTAGGCAGATACATTCTTACCTCCATGCAGGGAGTGCTGTCCCATCAGGGACTTGGCCTGGGGGAGCCTGGCTTGGTACTCAGTCTTTCTCGCAACAACCACTTAGACCCCAAGTCACTAAACTTTCATGTAATTGCTTTATCATTTTGTGTCATTACTGAGCCCATGTTTTTCTGACCTTTCTGAACTTCAGCCTAAACTTCCAGAACCCCAGCCCAAGCCTTGCCACGCCCAGTACTTTTCTGGGGCTGCCTGAGTCTTGGTATATAGTACGTAAGACTTGCAGAGGTATGAAATCATCACTAGCTGTGATGGAAAAGAAAAATGGCTCTTCAAGAACAATTATTCTGAGCTGATTGAGAAGGACCAGCGAATTAAAAGGGAGGGCTTGGGCATGGTATGAAGGCTGACACCCACAGGGTCTCAGGTCCCGCCGCCCTTGGGGAAGGAGGCCGAGTCGGCTTTGCAAAGGCAGGTACGAGGCCTGATCTGGCCTCTGGGACCGGGTAGGTCGGGATTTAGGTAGTACTTGGTACTTCTCCTTTCTGGCCCCAGAAAGGGGAAAATGAGGACGACTGAAACTTTGCAGGGTGGCTGTAAACATTAGAAATAACATGCACAGTACTTTAGGCACACTGGAGAGACAGAAAGGAGGTGGGGCCTATTATCATTCTTATTAAGGAAATAGTATGAGAAAGGCTTTTTTCCTGCCATGAGTACTCAAGCAATCATCACTATTTTTCATGCTGCTTTGCTTGTCCAAAAATTGAGGTGTGACCATTTGGTGAGTAAAAGCTGACCGTGCGCCCTGAGTGCTAAATTTCAGAATAGAGCAAGTCTCTGGAGCTGGAAGCCAGCTTCTGGAGATGTCGGAACGCACTGCCCAGAGCTGAAGTGAGGAGTCTTCCAGCTTTTTACATGAGAGAGTTTTAATACCTGCCTTTTCCCTGCTTCAAAATAGAGATGCAATTATTGCCTGAGTATCACTGTTATACAAGGAAACTAAAGAAGAATAGGCCAAGATAAGTAAAGGAAAACAACAAGTCAATCATAGCAGGAAAAAAACGTCAAGCGGGGTGGGACTGTAGAAGGATGGGAGTGACATACAGGGTAGGAGACTCACTAATTGTGCAGGTGACCCGACGCCTTGGTTAGCGGCTTTGTCCCAGGATGGTTTTCAGTAGTGCCCCCTTTTACTCTTAGGGATGTTCAAGTGTAGGTGATAAATTCTTTGGTCAGCCAGTCATATGGAGTATAGAGTATCACTCACACATTTGTGTGGTGGGAAGGGGAAGCTGTATGCCATTTGGGCTATAGTGCCTTGAATTTCCCCAGGTAGGTGGACACTCAGAGAGGGAACTTCCAGAAATTTGCTCTCTGAGCAGAGGGGAGAGGGTACTCTTCTTCGTATTTCCAGTAAGCCCCTCTGACTATTACTTAGGCTCATCTGCTGGCTGGTGAAATGGAAACAGAGACAGGAGAAAATAGGAGGGTGTGGGGTGACACAGGGAGAGTAGGACAAGCCTGAGGAATCACAGGGTCATCAGTCAGTTGTTTTATGCCATGAAATCAAATGGGGAAGTGGATCGAATGACTGTGCTTCTCTGCCGCAACTCTCTGTCTGTCTTGCTGGAAGGCACAAGCATTGCTTGGAGAGTGAGCCCTATTAGTCAGTGGCCTGACGTGGCCTGAGGTCAGTGTCTCTGTTGCATACTCTCCTATTCTGGTGTCCTTGGGGAACATCCTAAAAGGAGGCCACCAATTTCTGACCACTGTAGAAGAGACCATTTAAGTTTTGGGAATTTGTCCAAGCCCCACCGGAAGTGAGGATGTGTATATGTGTGTCCGGTGGGAGGTGTGGGTGTGCCTCCCTGATCCAGGAAATGTGAAAAGGCAACTCCCACAGCTCCGGCTCCACCCAGCCAGCCCCCTGTGTTCTGTTTTAAAAGCTCCAGGGTAGCTTGATCTGATGTCTGTCCACCCCCTCCCCTCCTTGTTTACTGGAACATTGGGTCATGGCAGTGCAGCTGGAATGCAATCTCTGGGCGATTCAGCAAGGCCGAGGCAGGCCCTACAAGGCGTCATATCATTGCACTGTTTTTCTTCCCCTCCCACTGAGTTTTCTTGAAAGTTCTGAGCCAGGCTCAGTGTGGATCTCCACAGATGCATTCCAAATTCCCAGCTGCTTGCTACTCAGCCAGTCCTATAGCCTCCCCTTTTAAATGCAGGTGCCCTGAAAAGTTAGAGATGAATAAGCCTGGACAGAGGGCTATCCAAGACTCTTGATGTGTTGGCTACCGCCCCCTGTCACTCATGGTTCAGCTAGCTTCCTCTCTTAAAAAGCAAAGAGGAAAATAATCTTTGTGTGAGATGCCTTTGTGATTCAATGGAAAAGAATGAGGAGCAAACCTGTCTTCAGTCTGTGCATCTGTTCCAGGAGAGGGGACTGGGTGGTTCCAGTAAAGGGAGACTTGGCCGCCCTTTCCCTTCCTGAGTACAGATGTCACATGACTGTCTACCACCCCGATCTATCACAGTCTTGCTCCCTATTTCCCTTCAGACTTCCTGACCCCTTAATTTCTTCCTCTCAGTCTTTCTCATTATGATCACTTTATCCTTTTCTAGACTAGAGAAAATAATGGGGGGCAGGGAAGAAACAACTAAACACATCAATTATGTAAAAGTCATATTTACCTTAGTAAGAGTGAAAAAGGAGCCTTGCCTTTTCTTAGAGTTCTTCTTGCTATTGATTCTTTAGGGCTGAGCCCTGGTTCTGAAAGCTCCGGTGACCTGCAGCCTGCGCATCACCTGGGGACTTGCTGGAAATGCACCTTCCCTGGCCATAGCCCAGAACTGCTGAATCAGAAAATCCTGGGGTGAGGCTCAGCAATCTTGAGTTTTAACAAGTTCTCCAGATGATTCTGATGTGTGCAAAGTATGCAAACGTCTTGGTAGAGGATTCCCCATGGGGATGGGGAAGGGGAAATTTGAGGTTTCTCTCTGCTTTCCAGATGTCAGAATCAGTGTGAGGAGGACAGCCTGTGTCATACTCCTCAAGGCTAGCTTATGCACCTTGCCTTTCAGGTGCAGGTGTGAGACTGGAACAGGTGTGAGAGTTAATGTCAGGAGAAGGACCAGGAAGGAGATGATGGAGGCCCTAGTGGATGCACTCAGTGAGCGGGCTTCCAGGGATGCCCTCTGGTCAGGGGTTTGGAGCTTCCTGATCTGCTTGTGTGCAGCACCCTCCAACAGTATAAGGACACCCGAGACAAGCTGTGCAGTGTTGTAGATTCCATCACTCAGCTTCTCATCCGCTCTTAGGCAAATAAGACAGCCACTCATTGTAGATAGAAATTGTGGAGTTTATTCCTTTTATCTTTTTTATTGAATTAAATCAAGAAAATAACTAGAAATGTGTTCTTCATCTTGCCAGTTCTTTGCTTTCTATTCTCTGAAGAGTCCCCAAGATTATTAAGAGGGTTGGGATCCGTCAGTTTAGGTTGGCAATGTCCAATTTGGTTGCTCCTAGCCACATGTGGCTATTGAGCAATTGAAATGCGGATAGTCTGAACTAAGATGCAATGAAAGTGTAAAACACACCATATTGCAAAGGCCTAGTCAAAAAAGGTATAAATTATTTTATTAATAATTTTATATTGATTTCATGTTGAAATTGTAACACTTTGGATATACAGGGTGGGGTAAAAGTAGATTTACAGTTTAGTCTTGTATTGTTATTTATTAGTTATTATATTATTTCCAATACAAATAACTGTAAAACTACCTTTGCCCCATTCTGTATTAGGTTAAATAAAATATATTATTAACATCAATTCTACCCATTCCGTTATATTTTTTAGAGTGTAGCTACTTGGAAAATTACAATGACAAGTATGGCTTGCATTTGTGGTTCACGCTATGTGTTCATTGGACAGTGCTGGTCAGGCTATCCTGGGGCTCTGGTCAAGCAGAGTGTTTTGAGTAAAACTGGTGAGTATATGAGAAGCAAGGACAAGGAACCATGTATGGCATATTCAGATGAGGCGATGTAGCCTAAAGCATTGCAGCTAATCTGAACCTTGGAGCTATAGACATAGCAGAGTTGAATCTGGACTTTGACACTCATGTGATCAAGTAACTTAATCTCTCTGAACCTTAGTCTTCTCATCTGTAAAAAGGATTGTTTTGATTCTGATCATACCAAAAAAGATGTGCATGGAGAACCATAGGAGCACAGAGGTTGGACTCTCATATAGCCGGGCTAGGCCAGGGTATACACTGGAGTCAGGGAAGATTCAGTAGGAGGTAGGAGCTTTTGTTGAGTTTTGTGATTAACGTAGTGTAGAATATCGGGGTGGGGGGGTGGGGGGGAAACTCCAGGCCCTGTCAAAAGTACAGAGCCCGAGATAGCGTGGGGAATCCAGAAAACTTTCAGCAGCCCATAACCAGCCCCTTTCAGCTTGCTGATAATCAGGTGCCCCCTTTAAGTGGTTTCCTTTCAGGTTGTTCCAGAAGAAGCTAGGAGGGCTCTCTGCTGGCAGCATGGAGCTGTTTTTCTCAGTTGGCCCAAGCAAGTCAATCCTTGGCTCCTGACCCACTTAGACGAAGTTCTGTAGTTAGACGAGCACACTCTTTAGAAAGCAACTTAGAAATCTTCTACTGTTGCTTAATCATGCCCTGGGGGACATCACCCGCCACCCTTGGCCGTTTATCATAGGACCTCACATATGACTCATAAAAGCCTCTCCTTTATGAGTTGTGACAGTTCTGTTCTCTATGGCTTGCTAGATTCCTGGTGATGAGTTAGAAAACCTTGGAGATGGACTCCAAGGGTTCCACCCCTAGGCCAGCTCTGAGAGTGACTAAAATAAAGAACTTAAGAAAGAAGTGGCAAGAAATGCAGCTAGGTAAGGAAACAAGATTATGAAAATCTTTGAATGCGAAAACTGAACAGAGAGGGCCAAAGGAAGATTAGGCTGTTGATACACAAATTGAGCCACACAGATAAAGACTTGCTTATCCCTAATTGTACTAAGGTACAGACTGTCCTCTCATATTATGAAGGCAAAAATCCTGCCTAAAATTTCCTTGGTGTCTTCTATGATTCCAGATACATGTTTGACACATAGGAAGTAGTAAAAAAAAATGTTGGTAGGTGGGTTTGAATAGGCTACCAAGAGAGGCTGTATAGATTTTTAGAAAGAGATCCTTTACATTACAAAAAGTCAGAATCTTAAAAGGCAGAAAAGGTAGAGTTTGTATGTTTATCTGGGGTCCAAGATCCTCTTCAATTCCTCCAGCCTATTCTAAGGCTGTTTCAATTTTCTACTCTCTCCCACTAGGAGGCAACATCAATCCCACTGTCCCCTGGGACAGAGATCCTCTGTCTGTAATACATAATATAAATAAGAATACATAATGCACACATAAGTATATATTCCACCTTAAACTTTGACCTTGATTGACTGGGTAAATGTTGCCTGATGTCTTGGCCAACTGATCTTCAAAGCTCAAGACAGGGTTCTGGAACTACAACACTCTGACTTCTAACTATCCCTAAAGGAGCTGCCCCATACACCAGTAAAGACTATTTTCTGCAAAGAAGCTAAGTGAGTGATTGATTCTGTAAGCAGTGATTGGCAAGTTCAAAAATTACAGACTCCTGTACTTGGTAAAGAGGGTTTAGAGGGACCTGGGGCTGTCTTTTCCTGTTGAGTTTTATGTAACTCTGGGTCCCTAGGGAGTTTTCACAGAAAATCAGTTCAGAGTGTGCTGGCCTCTTGTGGTGTAGCTTTCTGTTTATTTCATAATGGCTGCTATATAGTGGCACTTTGTGCTTATGCCAGTAGCTTCAAGCCTTGAAGTAAATTAGAAATCTAATGCCCTAGAAAGCAGGCAAAGTACACTCCAAGCATGTTTTTCTCAGGGCCCAGATTTTCTGGTTTATCTCTGCCAGTGGCAAAAGTAAAACTCACAGAAAGCTATTTATTTGATCATTGTTGATAATGTATCAGTTATATGTTGTCTGGGAGTCTCAGACTGTCTTGGAAAAGATTTGTCAATAAGTTCAACAGAACCCTTCAACTCTTGTTACATCAGAGGAGTTCAGGTTAGCTGAGTTACAGGATGGGGCAGCCAAGGTCAAGGACATGGCCAGCCTCACTCACACATACAGCTTCTGTCAAAATAAAGTTTTGGGTTGGCCTCCTGCTTAAACCTGTTTAAGAAATAATTGCTTTGATAGGTGACTGGTACAAAAACCAAGATTATAAGCTACTGCATGTGTATAGGAGGCAGAGACCATGCAAAGTTTTAGGGGAAAACCCAGCTTTTCTTCCTCTGGGCTCTGCTGAAGTCCTTCCAGATCCTACAGAGGCAGAGTCAGCACTGTTCCCTCAGTAAACATGTAGTGAGCCGGAACTCTCACCAGGGCTGAGGACTCAAGGGAAGGAGGCTGGGAGCGCATGACGGGCCATCCCACCTGTCGCAGACGGGCTTGCACTGTGCTGAGGGACACAGACAAGGATTAGTCCTTTCCATGTGACACATCAAGAGCATAAATAATAAATAGAAAGGAAATATCACTTTTAAACAGGAAATAAACATTAAAGCAAAACAAAAACACTGCCTCTGATTTTGAAGCTGCTATTATACTAGAAGAGTTACACATGTCTATAATAAAGATGACTGATTATAATATAGGTAATTGCCAACTATATGATTCAGGTATTTTCTAAGTTACTATGTGGAAGAAGAGAATTTGTAATAGTAAAGACAGAGAAAGACTGGTGGAATCACGTGGCAGGAAGGCAGGGGTCTTGCTTCAGGCAAGTCTTGTTCGTTTACTCAACAAATATTTATTGAACACCTACCATGTGTTTTTAGCTCCTTGAGATTCACCAATTAATAAAAGGGAAGAAGTTTCCTGTCCTCATATTCTAGCAAAGAGAACAGGCAATGACCAATAAAAGCACTTGTTCTTAAGTAACGGGCAGAAATCTAATTGTCTTTTTGTTGATGAAAGTGCTAAAAGCCATAGGACACAATATCTCTTAACCCTGAAGTCCAACTAAAACAATAATATCAAAAAGTATGTTAATGGCCCTGGCTGGCATAACTCAGTGGATTGAGTGCGGGCTGCGAACCAAACTGTCGCAGGTTCGATTCCGAGTCAGGGTACATGCCTGGGTACATGCCTGGGTTGCAGGCCATGACCCCCAGCAACCGCACATTGATGTCTCTCTCTCTCTCTCTCTCTCTCTCTCTCTCTCTTTCTCCCTTCCTTCCCTCCCTAAAAGTAAATAAATAAAATCTTTTTTAAAAAAGTATGTTAGGATGATGATTGCCCCAAATAGATTTTGACGATGGTTTTAAAGCCAATGTGGGCCAGTGGTATGCTGGTAAACATTTGATAAATGGATCTCAGAAAGAAATAATAAAAAATAAAGCCCTTGTTTGTAGCATTTGCCTTTGTGTGTGTGTGTGTGTGTGTGTGTGTGTGTGTGTGTGTGGTGTAAGTACTCTCACTGTGACCATTTGAAATTGTCAATGAGATGTCACTGATCACAAACTTGGGGAGAGATGTGCACAGTGGCTCTTAAGGGCCAATGCAGCTCATCCCCGCACACCACTGACAGAGGGCTCATAGAAGAGTGAGACATTCCAGATGGGGGGCACCTTGGCAGTCCAAGGACTAGTATGTCTTGTTCGTGGTGTGTGCACAGGAAGTTATCCTTTCAAGGCTGAAATGCAGGGTAATATTTGGTGAAGCTTTACCCAAATTTAGGGAACCAAGTACCATATGTAGTATACTTTAGAAATATGAAAACATAATAAAACAACCACAAAAACCTTTGACTCCTAGAATCAAGCCCATATGCAGTAGGTTAAGTATCAGCATTTAAAAGAGATGCAATGTTGCTGGCTCTCGAGGTGGAAGAAAGGGGCTGCCAGCCAAGGAATGTGGGGAGGAGCATCTAGAAGCTGAAGGAGGCAAGGGAACAGATACCTTGGTTTTAGCCCAGTGAGACTCATATCAGACTTCCAACCTGCGAGATAATGAATGCATGTTGTTTTGAGCCACTGGGTTGGTAGTAGTTTGTTACAGTGACAACAGGAAAGGACTGCACAGGTGCTCCTCTACATTTCTCTCTCCAGTGACAGTGTAGGTGGGACTGTGAGACTAGCTGTGTGGCTCATGGAATGTGGCTGGACCTGATGTGCACCCTACGCAGGGCTGGCTTCTGAGCCCTTGTGCAATGTGTCATAATATCTCTGTCTGCTGGGTTAGACATCTGAATGCGGAAGGGCAGTGGAGGACTCTGAGGAGGCTCGAGTGGACGGAAAAGCCAGTGCTTGCAAGAAGCCCGGATTCCTGAGTCACCATGTGGAACAGCTGCAGGAGGGGGCTGCCCCAACCAGATGCATGAGGGTTAATCCCCTGAGTTTCCAGAGTTTGTGTTTCCTGTAGGAGAGCTTCTCCTATTGTCACTCATACCCAAAATCAGAGATTCTGGAACAATTTTAAAAAATATGATATTTAAGTTTTTAAAAAATTATCCTAAATGGGCAAAGTCAGAATTTTGTTAGGCCTCCTTAGTAATTCAGAGTTTTAAAAATGTTCAGTAGCACATGAAGAGCACAGTAATTAAATTTCTATGCTTAGGGTTTGTGAAGGTCTTACCCCAGTTCTGTTTCTTTGGCCACTGTGGCACCAGAGATGCACAGTGAAGAAGGACAGCTCATTGGACCCTTTCCAGGTCTGCTGGCTCTTTTCTAGATATGCTTTCTGTTCCCAAAGATTTCTCCTTTTGTTCAGGAATTCCCTTTTCTTGGAATATTTACCTCACCCTCTTTCAAGCTCAGTTCAACTCTGTTTCTTCCAAGAGCATTTCTAGATCCCCCAGGGAATAGTTAATTTCATTTTTCTATAATTCTATGTATTTTTTAAATGCGGTTACATTTGTATCTATCCCCTTCCGCCAAATACACACACAGGCATGCTTTGAAATGCAACTTCAAGAAGGCCGGTGTTATTTCTTACTCACTGTCCTCTTCACCATAATATCATGCTCTGAATGCAGAAAAAGTTCATTGCATTTGTAAACTTGAATAAAATCATCTTTGGCTGAAGGCAGAGTTTGTTCGTTGGTTGGTTTATTGGTTTATTTTACCAGACAGAGTCATGTGGTGCTTTTTTTTTAAGATTTTATTTATTTATTTTTAGAGAGGGAACGGAGGGGGAGAGAGAGAGAGAGAGAGAGAAACATCAATGTATGGGTGCTGGGGGTTATTGCCTGCAACCCAGGAATGTACCCTGGCTGGGAATCGAACCTGGGACACTTTGTTTCCCAGTCCGCGCTCAATCCACTGAGCTACGCCAGCCAGGGTGGTGCTTTTTATATTATCACATAAGCCACTTGGCAGTGTGCTGAATGCTGGGACACAGTGTACCCTGTGTAACTATCCTATGTCACCAATGAGGACAGCTGCAATCCGCATATAGTGTGTACCTACTATGTGCCAGGCTTTCTGCAGATGCCTCTTGTCAGCCTGAGCCTCTGGCCAAGCTTTGTCTTCCAGGACTTCTTTATCAGGGAGATGGGTAGACTTCCAGTATCTGGAGAGCTGACTGCTTGTTTGTTGTTTGCATGTCATGATTTTTTACTTTCAGGAACAGGCTGTTCCTATTTCTTTGGCTCAGATCTCTGTGTTCCCATACCCCTATTTATGCTGAATCTATCTTATAGAATTAAACTCAATTTAGTTTTAAAATTGTGCAAGAGATCTACCCCACCCATTTTCTTTCCATTAAAATGCAAAAGGAGTGTGTGTAGGAGCAATTTATTAAGGGGCCCTGTGGCCATTTCTAGCCCATTATTTCACCATTTCCTTACAGCTCACTGAAAAGGATTGGGGAGAGCAGGAAAGGGGAGACTTGTTCTTTCCTGAGTGATTGCTTGGCCAATTCACAGGGACGCTACCATCCTATACCCAGCAGGGAAGCAGCATTTATAGGGACTCTACCATCCCACACCCATCAGGGAAGCAGCATTTGGAAGCAGCCCAGAGGCAGGGCAGGCTGTGTCAGGCTGTGAGGAATGGTCCAGATTGGCAGGTGGAATTTGCCCAACGACAAGGAGAGTGTGATTCGAGATAATTGTTAGAAAATTAGACTTTGAAGACAGGATCTAAGTCTTGTCTATGTATCCTGGGTATCAACACAGTGACTTTGCTTAGTGACTGATCCATACAGTTTAAATGGATGCTAAATGAATGAGTGAATGCCATATTTTTGCTTCTTTACCTAGGCATTCTTTATAAAAGCATCTCATTCATGTCTCTTGTATAAATCATGGGGTTGGCAAGGCACTCAGACCAGTGCTCTGGACTCATTCTGCTTAAGCACAAAGGCCCCGGGGACTTGGGTACCGAGTTAAAAAGCGTGGGTTAGGGGATGATAGTAGAGTAGGATTTCTAGAACCTTTAGAAATAGGCTAGAGCTCCACTTCCCTGTGTGGTTAGTCTTAGGTTTCTCTGCCATCCTTCCAGCAAGTTGAAAGCTCTGTGAGAACCAGGATCAGCAGTGTGAGAACCAGGATTTCACCAGGATGATGGTGAAATACTCTACAGTCTACAACTCTGGGCTCTAGTCTTGGTTCTCCAGTGACAACAGGGAAGTCGCTTAACTGCGTGCCTTCAATTTCTCATCCATAAAATGGGGATGATAATACTACCTATCTCATAAGGTTGCTATGAAGGTTAATTTATATATTATTGACATACTCATCCCAGTCCCTGGGACATAAGAAACTCTAAATAAATGGGAGCTGTTATTATAATTAGCTCCAAGCATAGCACACAGAACTTCATAGACATTTTTTAATTGCATGAATGAAATAGGGCCTAGCTTGGAGAAAGCAGAACAAATTAGAATTAGGCAGTCCGTCAAGATTCCTCCTAGATCTGTGATTACATTGCAGTTCGATCTTTTGTCTGGGCTTGGTTGTTTCTCCAAATGCAAGTAATTTAGGGCTCTTCACAGTAAGGAGAATGAGTATATTTGTAGGGATGAGATACAGTTTTAGGAAAGCCCTTTGAAGGGATGGTTTTCAGGGGAGCCGTTCTTGGTTTACAGTGCCTTAAAGAATTTGAAGGGTGTTGAGGTCTTCATTAAGACTTCATTGTTATTCATCTTCATTAAGGGCAAGATAAGAAGAAATGGAACCTAATGGCAGGGCACTTCCTGCTAGACGGGAAGAAATTCCTGGAAGTAATTTAGTCTCCTCAGGAGAGCAGGTGATATAATTTGCATACAACAAAATGCACTCATCTATTGGGTAAAGTTTGATGAGTTTTAACAGATGAATACATTTGTGCCACTACTACCATAATCAAGGTAAAGCACGTTGAACTGGCAGGTACGGAGGGAGAGCTAATATCTTTGGCTGCTTTGTCTTAAACACAGAGTTTATTCCAGTTGTCATCGGCTGAGCTGAACCTTTAAACCTGGGTTGCCTGGTTTATACATATGCTCACCCTGATGCTTAAGCTTCTCAGTGCCAGACACTGTCTGGAACTCTCTCAGTGAGACGGTAGTGGGGTTTGCTAGTTGGCCCTGGGAATGTAGGGAGGAGGTGCGTGCAGAGGGTAGAAGAAAGGCAGGTGTCCTGAGATGAGCGGGTCTGCTCCCCACTCTGGAGTACCATGCATTCACTCTTTATACGATCATTGACAGAGCATCGACTCTGCCCAGGCATGGCATTAGGTTATGTGGGTACCATGGAGAATAAGATAGATAACTGTTTTCTGAACAAGGCGACCTTAAAATACTCTGCCATCCTCTCCATAAAAATAAATCCACGTCTGTTAAATCTTTGAGATCATGAGTTTGGAAAACACAGTGACATACTTATTCCTCTCTATTTTCTTATTTCAGGTACTCTCATCCCCGCCCTATTACAGACTTTATCTAGCCTATCAGTAGATTAGAGAGCAGGGTCCTGCGCATCATTGCCTATTTCCACAAAATTCTTTGTCATTGACTTTTGGAAAGACAGGACCAAGAGCAGCCATGTCCCCCGGTGGCAAAACACGCGGAAACAGCAGTCACAATATCCCACTGCCTGTAACCAGGTGGTGGTTCTCTCACATCTCTTTCACAGGCTCTGGTTTTGAGTCTCCTTGGCAGACACCATCCATCTGAAAAAAATAAATGAAAATAAGTAAAAAACAACATACATACATTCATTAAAATTGTAAAGTGTCCCAAAACAATAAAGATAATGATGTGGATTCAAGTGGGACAAAAGTTCTCAAAGCCTCTGACAGCCAGCAATTGCCCCCAATCTGAGTGGCCGCCTCAATGTGCCATTTTCACCTTACAGTCAGAAACTCCAGGGACTCTGCAGCAATACTTGCTACGTTCTGAGGTGCTAGCTCACAGTCCAGATGAATATTCAATTAAATGGTTTCCAACCTGAGCTGGATCCTCTATTTCACATGATCAATTTTATTTTGGGAACTAATACAAAGAATAAAGAGAAACCAGGTGCAAATGCTATTATCTTATTTCACTAAATGTAATATGCCATCAATATCTAGGTGGAAACATAGAACACTGTCCCCTTAAAAACAATAGAGAGAAATGAATTGTTGAGCTCTGTGGGAAGGCCAGTCCATTGATTGAATTTAGAGAATGGAAAGGAGGTGGGCTTGGGAATAAAGGTGATTTCCCTGTTCCCCAGGTAACTTGGGACGATGGTTTGAGGAAACTGAAAAAGGTGAGCTTTAAACGTTGTTCCAACCTGACATTTTATCATTTGACACCAAAGGAGATGGCAGCCTGAACTGTTTGGTATCCATGATGCATCCTAGGGACTCTGACGGTGGCAATTTCCAATATGTGTTCTGGAAGCAACAGTCTCGTTATTGCCCAAGTACCTGCATGAGGCAGCAGAGGGGGTCCCCATCCTTTTATAATATCAGGCTCATCTGCAAGAAGGTGAGTAGAGACGGGAGCTAGAAACTTGACTCTAGAAGCTTGAGAAAGCTATAAACGAAGCATGTTGGATGACTTTCTGAAAAATCTGTTTACTGCATTAGGTAGTGTTTTGGAGCTTGTATAGATAGACATAGTTTTGTCTTCTTTTAAGCAAATTCTTAGTTTAGTTTTTAAGCCCTGTAAAATGTAAGCATTTCAACACAATCTGCCAAAAATAATAGGTGTTTTTATGGTGCCCAGTACTTGTCACAGTATTATTTGCACGTTCCTGCATAATATCAGTGCTGGTCGATTGCTGTGGATGGACTGAAATGGCCAGTGAGCACACAGTCCCCCAGAGGGGCCACCTTCCTTCAGAACTCTCTGATGTGCACGGAAAGCAACAACAACAAAGACAATAAAACAGAAGCCAGGCAAGAGGTTCTAATAGTCTGTTTCCCAGCTCCCTTGACAACATGGCAAGCAAGATGGAGTCAGGAACTGGGGGGTTCTAGAGGCTCTGAAAAGTCCAGATGACTCCACAATTACCTGACTTTAATTTGCCTCTGAGAAATTGTCACATAGTCTGTAAACTCTCTCTTTGCTGAATTATTTAGCAAGACTTCAGAGTTTCCCATTTGTACCTTTTTCTTGATCTCCCAAATTTGATTTGATTTGCTAATTCTCTGTGGTGATATCCAAGGGTGAGCTTTGCTGACACCCATATTCACCATTTCTGCTGAAGGACACATATGTGAGCCTACTGAGATTCCTGTCCTGCTCAGCCTTGCTTGTGGTGCATGGCTCCTGCATACTCATTTTGCAACTGGTTCCTGTGTTGCTACATCGGCCTCTTCTCTCCAAGACAGAAGAGAAGTTGACCTGCCTTGAACACTGCTAGCAGAGTATCTTGCCTGGTGTCAGCCCTCTGGAGCAAGCAATTTAGTTTTAACTCAAAGGCTGCAGCGACAGACACATTGCAATGTTTTTCCAACTGCAGATTAAGACCTATTAGAGGGTCTTGAAACATATTTAATGGAGTACAACCAGAATTTTAAAGATGCCATCAAGTGGAACAGAACTGACTGGATGGTGAAATGTTACTGAGCCCTGAGTGTACTAAGGTCATATTGTTTGGTGACTTCGTTTCAGCTATATACATTTATCAACATAAATGCTCACATTCCGTCATGATGCTAAATGCATGTCATTCTGTGGGGCTGCAATCAAAATAATTGGAAAGCTATTGAAACATTAAAGTTTGATTCCGCTATCTTCAAAATTCTTGTTGCTGAGGAGCGACAATTTCATTATTTAGGGAACTGGAGAGAAATCCTTTTTTAAAAAAATTTATTTATTTTTAGAAAGAGAGGAGGGGAAGGAGAAAGAGGAAGAGAAACATCGATGTGTAGTTGCTTCTTGCGTGCTCCGAACTGTGGACCTGGCCTGCAACCCAGGCATGTGCTCTGACTGGGGATCAAACCTGTGACCCTTTGGTTTGCAGGCCAGCAGTCAATCCACTGAGCCACAGAAGCCAGGGATGGCGATAAATTCTTTTAGTTACACATTGCCTAAATGCAGTGATTTCAAGAAACCCTACAATAAAAAGCCTGCTTCCATATGCTATTCAGAAGATGCTCCACAGTTCAGCCACCTTCCTACCCTTCCATATCTCCACTGCCTTAGTGGACTGCTGAAGAGGAACAGGCATCAGAACTGGTGAGGCAAATTGGAAGGTCAGAGCAAATTCCATGCCTCTGATGACCTCCACTGGAAAGCATTCACTGTCACATCTGCCTGCAAGCTTGGAATGCTGCACCATCATATAATAGGGCTGGAGCAGGCTGCTTGTGCAAAGGCGGGCACAGAGGCCTCGTTTCCTACTTGGGTGTCATTCTTCTTCATGTTTCCGATGGATTATTGTTGTGGTGAAATGTACACAAACATAAAACTAACCATTTTCAGTTACACAGTTCAGTGACATTAAGTACACTGGCTGTATAATGCAACCATCACCCCCTCCATCTCCAGAACTGTTTCATCGCCTCAGCCAGAAACGCTGTGTTCATTAGAGGATGCCCATTGGTCCCTCCCTCCCCCTGCTAACCACTGCTCTACTTTCTGTCTCTATGAATTTGATACTTCATATAAGTGAAATTATAATATTTATTCTTTTGAGAGTGACTTATTTCACCTAATATGTTTTCAAGGTTCACCCAAGTTGTAGCGTATGTCAGAATTTCATTCCTTTTTAAGGCTGAGTAACATGTCATTATATGTACATCCAGATGTTACTTTAAAAAACATGCCTACTCTTCCTCTGGCACTCATTATATAATGTTCATTCTGGACCAGCAGCAGAGGGGAGAATTCTGTGAAGCTACTATTTTCCATAAAAGACCTAGAGACGGTGGGTCAAAAGCCCCACAGCCAAAACTGTCTGGTGGCTGACTTCACTGACTCTGGTGGTTTTCAAATGTTGAAACAGTATGCTTCTTTTTCAAAGAATGCCAAACTTCAACACCTGTTGAGAAGTTCCCTTTGGTCCCTACCTGCAGAAGTAGAACCCAGCGTCCTGTGAAAGCAAGCTGACTCCTCCCTCTCAGGGCTGCGTTTTGGCACTGTTAGTGGGAGACAGGAGAGAATGTGCCTGGTCCAGTTCCATTGTTTCTCTCATCCAACCCCCCCTGTTCTCTTTAATGTAACTTAACTGCGATTTCTAGGGCGGATATTTGCTATGTGCTGCTCCCTTTTTCCTCACTCACCCAGGTTCTAGATGATTGAGATGATTGAGGTGCTTAGTAAGAACATGGGAAGGACGTTTGTACAGACAGAATTTTGGAAATGAGACTGGAACAGGGCAAACATCCTCATGTTTAAGTATCTGATGTCATTTGAATCACCCGCTGATTCAGTGACAAATGTGTTTGTAGAAGGAGGCTCGGGGAGAAGACACAGACCAGGTAGAACCAACTGAGTATGTCTGTGGAGTCTGAGTTGTGGCTGGAGTCCTTTGCCTTTGTTCACATGCCAACCCAGTTCTGGTCACTACTCAATAATTCTAATGGTAGCTAACATTCTTGAGCTTTTACTGTGGACTGGGCTACTTTCTAAATGCTTTGCATTCATTCTCTCATTTAATCCTCACAGTAACTCTATGACAGGTTCTATTATGACCCCCAACTTACAGATGAGGACAGGTTGAATAATTTGTACAAGTCATGCAGCTAATAAATGGTAGAGTTGGGATTCCAGTTCAGGCGGTAGGGATCCAAAGCCTGCACTCTTTGGCATTCTTCTCTACTACCTTCACTTAATACTTCAGTTCAGAAGCCTGACTTGTGACCTAGCTCAGTTTTGTAGATGCCTCAAAGGATCTTATTAGCCAGTGTCTCTGGAGAGTTATTACAGATACAGTAAGCACACAGCAGTGCTGAGAAGAAACAGTACAGGTCTTTTTCTTTATCATGCCATCCTGGAGGCAATGTCCAGCAAGTATAGCCTGAAGATAGTTCATTGAGGCATTAAAAGCATCAGAATTACTTCTTAAACTCCAGTTAACATTAAGTTTTTGAATACCTACTAAACAGAAAGCACCATGCTGAATACTCTGATGGATACAAAAAAATGTGATCTGATCCTTACTCTTTGTTAAAAACCAGCCCCTTAGGACATGCAGAGGGTAATATAAAAAGTAGGACCTTAGTTTTCTGACAGGTGGGTGTTGGGCAGTGGATGGCCCATTTAGAGAAATCTCTATGTGTTAACCCCTAATACGTGGTGCCAGCACATTTTCTCGCAAGTCACCACCCATCTTTGTCTCTAGCGAAGAGATTCAATCACTTCCCACTTCTTATTCACTGTGTATTACTTGTCGATCAATCCCTTTAAGAATGAAAATCCTCCTTTGGAGATTTCCTTAATTTCTTTGCCTTAAATGGCAGGACAATCCAGGGCCAGAGAAGGCTCAAAACAAAATACAGTCACTGCACACAAATTTAAAAACAACCCTGCTCAAAACTAGTCAGTACCAAAGAGGAAAACGAGATCGACACAAACATTCCCTCTGCTTCCAACTTGAGAAAAATCCCTCCAGTTTTTTGTTCATGCTCATTCGTGTTCATTTTCTGATTCATTTCATGTGACTTCCCCTGGGTCTTATTTGGGTTGTTAGGATCAGAAATGACAACCAATGAACCCACTTTGACTTCAGCAAGCATTGTATGAACCTGCCATTCTTAGAGATGCTAGAGTCACTCTGGAAGAGAGAATGAAACATACATTTCACTAGGAAAATAACTAAAACCTCCCTCTTTTGAAAAGTTGTAGTGTCACTTGAAAGATGCTGAGGGATACTGGGCAACTCCAAGAGGCGTACACACCCTATAACCTGAATCCTGGTTTATGTGCTTGGAAGTCAGTTTTTCCCATGATCTTGGCTACATTTCAATCTAGGTGACCCCCTGAGAACAGTGTGTCCTCAGTGTGTGCCCAGCATTCATGAAAGCCTGCATAAAGTATGGTGCTTGTTAAAAGTGCTGAGTTTGGAACTCTGTTGAAGGTTTAATGACTCTGAATCTTGGAGGTGGGACTGGAGTGGACTTTCTTTAACATTCCCAGGGTGCCTTTCCCTTTCCCTTAATCTGTCAGCCACTGAAAGGGCAGAGGGACTTCAGCCAGCTCAGCCTTGGGAACGATATCGGGCAGCAGAGCATCCCTTCAGCAGGCAAGAGTGATGGCTAGGGAAGGACCAGGAGGAAGCAGCCACCAGTGGCCGTTAGCTATAAAAAAGAGCCTCAGCAAATGCCAGAACTGGAAGCAAAGTCAGGCTCAAACAAACAAACAAATCCCCAGAGTCTGATTATGTACGTCTAGAGATCCCCTGTCTTTTAATAAATTTAGTAAGAAAACCAGATTTCTTCTTCCCACACTCAATACCCCCCGGTTACCCATCACCCTCCCAGCACCTCTTATCCGACCTGTACTGTGCCCAAAGTGATCAAATGGAAAGTTTAGTCCAGGAAGAGAAAGGATGTGGAGCAGCAGGGGTGGGGTGGAGGTGGGGGAGCCATGGGTTGTCATGGAAACCCTGCCCGCTGCAGGGTGAATGGTTTTCTGTTTGCTGATGTCCAGTTCTTTAGGGCAGACCCTGGCATTGGCAGGGGCCTGGGCACCACATCCTGTTTCCAGCATCCGGTCCAGTGGCATCCACCCCAACAGATCTCCTGGTAGCAGGCAGGGTGTCCAGGACTGAACGCTTCCTCCTGACCCCTTGTCCTGCTGCTTCTGCCCTCTCCAGCTGGGAAGTGACGGGCAACAGAGGGTGTTCCCCAATTCTTTGAAGAGAGAGTCCTTGTTTTCTCTTGCATTTTATTCTTTCTTCCCTTGTCATCCAAACATGAGCCTTTGGCCATCTGCCTGTCTCCCTGCTGTCCAGCTGGCCTTACCATTCTTAGTTCTGAATTTCTTTTTAGCCCATTGGGACTACAGAGTTTGTTTTCATCCAGTTTGGTACACTGGGTGAGCTGCTGGCTCTGGTTTGTTCTCTAAAATTTTGCCTCCAGCAGCTGATTAGAAAAGCTGGAATGACCATCATCCACATGATCCCAGGAGACAGTCAATGGTTTTAGCTTATTTGAAAGATTTATTAGACTCAGGTTAGTGAAGATCAGGTCTCCATGTGCCCAGCTCCTGCTGTGTGTGGAGTGTACATCACGACACTGCAGGTGACCATCTCACATACCTGTTTCTCCAACTGCCAGCTCTGTTCACATCGCCAGGCCCTTACACAGACTATTCCATCTGCTTGACACATCCTTGCTGCCCGTTTTTACTTTGGCTTACCAAGCCCTGAGTATACGGGCCCCTGCTTTCTCCTTAGTAGTGTGTCATGCCTCTCTCCTTTTCCCGTCTACCATGTAGCAGACACACAGGCCCTTTGCAGTCACTAAAACAGACTGGGCAGTTCTGTGCCTCAGGGTCTTTGCACATTCAGGTCCCCTGTCTGGAATGCTTCACCAGGCTGTCCCATGGTTAGTTTCTTATCCTTAGGTCCAATCTAACTTCAGTCTTCAGTTGAGGCCTTTCTTGATCATTCTGACATGCCCCTCCTTGGTCTCTATCTCGGCACTCTTCTCATCTTCGTAATATTTATTTACCTTTTATTGCCTGACTGCTGACTTTACTGTGAGGGCCAGTGAGTCAGCGACTTTCAATGTTTTCATCAGCTCTGAACATAGAATGCTTTGTCACGCAGCCTGGTACATAGGGTACTCATTAAATACTTACTGGATAAACGAGAGAGGGTGCCTTCTGTCAATCCTTTCAAATTCCACCTGAAGGTCAGCTGCTTCCTGGGTAAATCTTTCCTGAATACCCCACCCCCTGCACCCCCACCACATACACACAGGCTCACCTCCCAGGCCTCATTGGGGTATCTGCCCCAGGTGTGCCCTTACACCCTGGACCTATCACCTTAAGCTGCATTATGGTGTCCACTGGTATGTCCCTAGATCAAACAAATGATGATCTAGAAAATAGGATCTAGGATCTAGAAAAATATCTGACACATAGAGATTGCCTGACTTGACCAATGTTGGTTAAATAAGTAAAAGAATAAATGACTGTTAGGTGACATTTCAGAGATATGCAGAAAACAGTGTTGAGCTACTACTAAGTTCAAAAGGCGACAGATAAATTTCAGTAGAACACTCTTGTACAATCTGGTTCTGGTATTTCCTGGTTCATTATATATAATGATATTTCAGTAATCTAGGCAAACAATCGATCTGGCAAGGTCTTATATTAAACCAGTGAGTCTCAACTCCTTGACAACTGAAATGGTCCTATCATCTCGGGATCTTAGGATGCTCATTCCCAAATCTTTTTTTCCTTACTTTTTAAAAAAACCTTCACCTGAGGACATTTTTTTTTTGACTGCTTTTGGTGAGAGGAGGGGAGGGGGAGAGGGAGAGAAAGAGAGAGAAATACCGATGTGAGAGAGAAACATTGATTGGATGCCTCCCATTTGCACCCAGACCAGGGATAACACACTCACAGATTGGGAATTGAACCCACAACCTTTCAGTTATGGGACAATGCTCCAGCCAATGGAACCACACTGGCCAAGGCTCCCAAATCTTGAAACACCTGGATGAGAGTTGAATTTCACATACTTCTTTGGGCTTCAGTTTCTTTATCAGTAATGAGAAGGATGGATAAGATCATCTCTAAAGTATCTTCCAGCTCTAACATTTTGTGATTTTTTAAAAAATCAAGATAACTAACATTGACCTTTGAATGCTTTGAATAATCCCCAGTGTCTCTGGAGCTCACTGTGGGTACCTAGGGCCAAAGAGAATCCTGCTGGCAACCTCAGCTATGAGTGTCTTAAGTTTGTGCTTGTGACAAGAGTCACCTTCTTTCCTATATCATCAAGTGGGATGTGGTTCAAAATACTGTGTGAAAAAGAGCAGAATATGGAACCAAGTGCATGAAGAGAAGAGAGACTTCCAGGGTATGATGTGGCCCCTTGGTCCAGTGAGGAGTGATGCTGAGGGGCTATTTCTGAGAGCACATGACTTGAGCGTGGCTGGGAGGGAGGGAGAGGACCTGGAGGGGGAAGAAGATGTGCACTAAAGTTAAAATGAGTTGAGAGGAAGAAATGCTGAGGCAAACAAAGGAAGAAGGGAGGGAGAATAACAGACAGCCAGTAAAACATAGCAGAAAGATCATGAACCAGCAGTGAGAAGACTACGTATTTAGCTCAGGTTGACCACTACCTAGCCAGGTGAACCTGAGCAAATCTGTTGACATCTCTGGGCCTCAGTTTCTGAATCTGTAAAAATGGAACTAATTGCATCCTTCCATCAACACAGGACTATTTTTCAGGCTAAAAAGTGCCCGAAAAGAATTTTTTTAAATAAATGGAAGCAGAAATTATTGTGCCAAAAGGCTTATGAGCAGTTATGGAATAATATAGCAAAAAAATGGTACTACATTAAAGAAATACTACCTTCAATTTATAACTCACAAGGAAATGAATCAAAGGGGTCAGGAAAAGGTTTTTTCCCCACCAAAGGTTTGGTCATATTTTTCCAATTGTTTAAAAGAAAAAAAATAAATGTTATCTTTATGTTACCCAAAGGTGACTTACAGGAACTGCTAGGGTTGGGCCAGAACTAGTTGTTGATTGATCAAAACATGCCTTTGATGGAGATAAATCCCAGGTAATTACAGTCCTGGGAAGGTTCCCTAAACTCAAAGCCCTTGGCTAGACTACCCCTCAGTCACCCACATATCCAGCCAGGACAACAGAAAACCAAGCCACCTGCGAAACTGAATCCAGAGCCTAACAGGACAGTTTTGAAAGAGGTTGAATTAGCTCATCACCAGATAAGAACAGAACTTCAAAGACAGAACATCGACCAGTAAGAGTAGATAGCTGCTGTTGTGTGTCCTCATTTGAAGGCTCAAATCCAAGCCCTTCCACAGGTAAACGGGTCTGCCTCTTCTAAAGTCGACTAAATCCATCTTCAGAGCCCCCTCTTCCATGAAGTTCCACCTCCAGCTCTGGCCTTGCTCTAATATTCTGCCACCTGGTGTGTCCTATTTCCTTTCTGCTATGGCATCTCCATCAGTACTCCAGGTTGTTGGCTGGCCACCTGAACCTCTACTGTCCAACGCCCCCATCTCTTTGGATTGAGGTTTACTAAATTGTTCAAGCCACACATTAACCAAGCCCTTGTTATATGCAAATGGCCAAGGACCCGAGGCAGCCCGACCTCCAGGACCAGCTCTTACACTTCTCTGCGATCAGTAAACTTTTTCTGTAATGAACCAGATAGCAAATATTTAGGCTTTGAAAACCACACAGTTTCTGTCTCAGCTACTCAACTCTGCTGTTGCACAAAAACAGGCATAGACCACATATAAACAAAGGGCATGGCTATGTTTTAATAAAACTTTATTTGTGGATCTGAAATGTAAATTTCATATAATTTTCATGTATCATGAAATATTATTCTTTTTTTTCATTTTCCCCCAATATTTCCAAGATGTAAAAACTATTCCGAGCCAGCGGGCCACACAACAACAGGCAGCAGCGCAGACTTGGCCCTCGGCTCTTCAGCACACTGCCGCGGACGGCTCTGGGGTGCTGGGGATGGGGCCGTCGGGACCGAGATGTGCTGAAGGGAAAATATACCCAGATCTCCAAGACTTAGTAGAAAGAAAAAGAATATAAAATCTTAATTTTACATTGATTACATTTTGAAATGATAGTATTTCAGATACATTGGGTTAAATAAAATTTATTTTTTATTTTATCTGCTTCTTTTTACTTTTGGAAATATGGCTACTATAATACCTACTTTTCCATACGTGGCCCGCACTATGTCTTTGCAGGACAGTGATGCCCTAGAGGTGGTGCCTGGGCCTTTGCTGAAGGAGCTCATGGGTTAACAGAGCCCTGGTGGAGATAGTCAGGTCCAGGTCTCTCCTTCCGTGAAGGGCTAGCTAAGAGGTGCAGTGCTTCCCCCAAATCTCACAGCTGGTTGCACACAGACCCTGGTCGTCTTGTTCTGTCAGCCTAGATCACTTCTGTTACACCGTTTTGACCCAGGCAAAGGGCTCGGTATTGAGCAGGGGGCACATGGGGCCCTGTGCTGGCCACACAACTCACAGAAAGTAAGCATCTTTCTATTTTGGTGTCCCCAGGTATTGAGAACTCCCTCACAATCTTTCTCCTTTACAATTTTCAAAGTTGTCTCCAAGTCTTGTCCCAGGACTGCTGATCAGAATCCTAGAAGGGCATTTAAAAAATACTAGTTACAGGCCTCATTCCCAGAGATGTTGAATTAATGAATCTGAGGTAGGACCTCTGAGTTTTCAATTTTCACAAGAAGCCCCTTATGAGATTCGTTATGCACATGAACCTTTGAATTTTTCCACTCCTGGATGGCTTTAGAATCCTGATGTATGCGACACAGAGAAAATTTCTTTTCTATGCTAGGAAAGTAGACTAGAAATTAAAATGGGTTGAAAGCCCTTATTTTGCAAGCATTATAATCTCCTTGAAAGAAAGCACTTACTTAGGTAGCAATATGATTGCAGCAGTAACTATTGGATAATCATGATTTCTTTTACTTCTGTGCACACCCTCAAGCCTCTCCAAAAGGAGCAATTTTTTTTATTCTGAAAGGCAGCTCTTAGGCCTTTGAATTCCTTGCAGATTGTGCCGTTTGGTGTTCTGTACAACATCAGCTGCACGTGGGTGTGCAATATACTTTGAATAATGTTCATCAGAATAATCACGGTGTGTGTGCAGGGAATGGAGGCTTGGCCAGCACTCATCAGTGCTGTAGCCATGATTGACAATTCTCCATTCCAGCACCGGCCAGAAATTCAGGCCAACGCATTGCAGACAGTTTCTTTTGCCATAAAACTGTCTTTAGTTGTGAAACTTTGCTGGTAGTAATGGCAAAAAAAAGATAATATCTCCATAAGATACATAATTTGAAAGAGTGCCCAGTGCGATCTTCATCTCGTACATAAGGTGTAGACTATTTTCAGGTTAAAGTGAAGCAAAATCGTTCACTCATGAGAGAAATAGCTACATTCCATTTTGCCATGACAAGCACGGAGCTCTCAGCTCTGGCCCAGGAAGCAGCTCAGCCTTTCCAAGGGGACTTCAGTTCACTGTGCCACTGCGATTTTAAATGACCAGTAAAGTGTTGGAGATTATTTTAGGCTTGTATAAGCCCACAAGAATCTGTTACATGGAATGTGCCAAGAATTTAGAGTTAGCTAATTCTGATAAAATAAAATGTTTCCAAAAAGAAATCAAGCAAAACCATTGACTTATATATATTTCTATGCATTGACCAAGATGCAAGTACCTAAAATAATTCAAGTCCTTAAGCAACAGATACAGACTCTGCCCTAAAGGAGCTATAATCTAGAAGGAGAAATAGGAAAAGTTTAGTATGGCTAAAATCTAATAGAGAAAGTGAAAAGCACTGTATGAAGGATCCAAAGGTATATAGTCTTGTGGCTATTTCGCACAAGAGTGAAATCACTTCCAGCTGGGGGCATCACAAAAGACTTCAAGGCAGGGGTAATCTTGAAGCCGGGCAGAAAGTGTAGACTGGGGCTACAAGAAAATGGGAACAGGTGGAGAAAAGGGAAGGGGTTTCCGTTTGAAAGGCTATAGGAGACTGAAGGTGCAGACAGAGGTCCCCTTACGGCTGTTGGTTTGCCTAGAATATGGGGGGCCAGGAAAGAGGCACAAGACAGCACCTTACAAAAACACTGAAAATGTGGCTTTTGTTGTGGAAGGATGAAGACTTAAAGTCTAATATAATAAATCTAAATCAAATAAAAAGTCCCTGTGAGGGGAAATTGGAATTTACAAGTCTTAAAGATTTAGAATTAAGAACTCTGTAAAGATGGAAGACAGCAGCATTAGCTCAAAATAAGAGGAAACATACAGTACAAACTAATTGGATTAAAATCATTTGTGAAAGCAGAAGACTCAGATTTAAGAGGAATTTAACTTATGGAGAAAGACTGCATTTGGGGAACCCATCCCCAATCTTGTGACTAGTGCCTTGCAGAGAGTATGACTCTTCCCTCAAATTCTTGACCCTACAAGGTAATTGGTTAAAAGCTTAGGTTTGGACTTTAGACATCTGGGTTCAAGTCCTGTTCTGTAGCATGCAAGATAGGTGAACTTGGGCAAGTTACTTTGTCTTTCTAAGTTTCAGACTCATCTGTAAAATGGTGGCAATGATATCCATCCCCCGGGATTGTTCTGTGAACCGCCATACTAAATAAGAAAATGCTTGAGAAGTGGTAAACAGAATGCCAGTACTGCATAGTAGACGCTGGCTGTTATGGTTATCGCCTGAGTTGAATGGACCATGGGCCCAGTTTGGGGTGACATTCCTATGATATAAATTTGGGGTTTCAAAGGAGTCAGGAAATACGTCAGAGCTCACCTTCATAAGGGGCCTAGCACGTATGTTTTGTATGTAGCATGCTCGGCAGTACATCCAAGGGCCGTCATTACTTGTATGTGTAGTGTCGAGTGGTTTGGATCCCATGCAAGTTTGATCGTTGGTATCTAAAGTCTTCAACTGTTGAGCTCAAAAATCCATATGAGATAAATCCTGTCTTGTGCCCAGGGCCGGGCTAGACTCTGAGGGTCTTGAGGGGAAGAGCTGAATCCATCAGCTATAAGAAGGCCTTGGCCAGTCTAAAAAAACACGGCCTGAGCAAATGTGATATTGAGTGGAGAGTAAAATGATAGGGAGCCACAGCTGGCCTGGGTGAAAAGAGAAAGTTGAAATTGCCCGTCAGGGAGGAAAAACACCACAGTGCACAGCTCTCAGGAGTCGAGGGAAACAAGGGGAGGAACGGGTCAGTGGAAGAGATGGCTGATGCTGGAGCCCACAGTGATCCTGTCTGGACATGCCAAATTCAAAGCTAAATTCCAACCAAAAATGTACTCAGAGCGGGGCTGTGAGAAACAGTCCTGAGACTCTCAAAAGAAATGTCATGGACAGAGAGCAAAGAAGTTGCCTGCACTGACTCAGGAGAGCTGGAGCCGGCTCTCCCTTCCCCGTCTAAGAGTGCTTTTGTTATCAGTTTGATGATGTCTGAGAAAATCAGTTATAATGAAACTCTCCCTGGCAACATGAAGTTGGGGCCTCTCAGGCCCCCCGGGACCACTCACTGTGCGTTCACTTCTCAGAACAGTATGTACTCTCCCAGGGTGTGCTTCCCCTGAGGACCTCTGTCCCCAGTCTTTGGGGAACGCCCCCAAAGAGACCTCCTTCCTTGCCCCAAAGTGCTCCCATCAAAGACAGTTTTCTCCTTCTCCAGCCTCCTCTGAAACCCAGCCTGACCCTCCTCAGAACCACCCTTCCCATGCTTCCCCTGCGTGTATGTATCTCGACTGGTTTGGAAAGAGACACCAGCACCCTGGAACACTTTCACCTTGAAAGAAATTAGATGGTGTCAGAAAGAAGTATGACCTTGGTAGTGACAATAATAATCACAGCTTCTAAACTTCCCGGGTTCCAGGTAGGATAAGGCAGCAGATGAATCTACAGGGGGCAGAACATCCCACCCTGGCTCCTGGCTCTGAAGCCCAGTTCCATGGGGATGACTAAGGCAGAGCTGTAGCGCCACATGACCTTACGGGTCCCACCAAGGCGGGGAAGCACGGAGATAGGGAGCTTCAGGCCCTGGGCCCTGATGGACTGACCTGACTGCCAGTCTTGGACCCATCATTAGTGGTACAGTCTTCACATCACTCCACCTCGCTGAGCCTCAGTTTTCTCAGCTACAAAATGCAGACAGTACATAAGTTACTGGGTAATTATGAACATTAAAAAAACTTAACCCTGTACAGCAGTTAATCCTCAGTAAGTGGTAACTGGCATCAGAGTCACCAAGGACCCAGTCTTCCAAGCTGACCAAACCATTCAACTAATTTCAAATATCAACAAACATTTTCATTATGTGAACTGTATGGGTATGAACTCATCTGAATAACTAGCTCAAAATTATTTTGAATATCATAGAGATTCTTTGAAAATGAAATGAAATATCTTTGTGTTTTTCTAGACTGAGATGCAGCAGGGAATACATGAGAAACCCATCTTCCATTACTTTCCACACATTACTAGAGAGCCCAACACATCCAAGACTAGATTTTGAAGACTGCTTCAGAGGTCTTATTAAAAGTGAATTTTGTAGAGCAAGGTGACTTTCATTATTTTGGTTAAGAACTGACTCTTACTAATCAATCTTACTAAGATTGGTACTATTCTCCAGGGAGAATAGTTAAATATTTGTTTTTCAGTCTTCTGACTCTGAACTCTAGTGAGCAGGAATTTAAAATCCATGAGTCCAACCCTAATGCTAGTGCTATGACGACGGATTATTATTATAGCTTAGATTCACTGAGAGCTTACTGAGTGCTGGGCCTGGCACTGCTATATGTGTTCTGCAAGTATTAACTCATGCAGTTGTTGGGAACAGCTCTGATTGGTGCTAATATTAGCTCTATTTGACAAACAAGGAGCGAAGGCACACAGATGCAGAGAAAATGGCCCTTGGTCTCCCAGCTGCTACGTGGGGAGCTGGGACTCCCATCCAGGCGGTCTGCACCCAGGAACAGCCCCAGGGGATGCAGAGCACCACCGGCCTTGCAGATTTAGTGCAGGGGTCCCTGGCTCAACGAGGATAACAACTTACGATTTTTCAGCTTATGATGGCTCAACTTATTAACTTAATAATAGTGCCCAAGTGATATGCATAATAAATTACATGAGAGATCTAGTACTTTCTTACAAAATGGGCTTTGTGCTAGATATTTTCGCCTGACTGCAGGCTAATGTAAAGTGTCTTGAGCTCGTTGAAGGGAGGCTAGGCTGAGCTGTGATATTTTGTGGGTTAGGTGTATTAAATGCATTTTTGACTTGGGATATTTTCAACTTATGGTGGGTTTATCGGGATATAACCACATTGTAAGTTGTACACTGAGCCAAATATTCCTGCTTTACAGAAAGATTATAAACCGTTTCATTTTTCTCATTGAGGAGATTATTTTCACAAATTGATTAGATTTATTGCTATATGCAACATACTAAAAAACTGTCGCATGTTATCGTTTTTCTATATTTATTTTACACTGGCAATAAAACAATAAAGGTTTTCTGGAGCAAACTGTTTTAAATTAAAAAATACACTTCAAGGCAAGTGCTGAGGCATTCAATGGTATTACTGGGTGTGGGGGCGTGGTCAAAATGCAGCTGGTGGACCCAGGCTCACTCACAAGCCAACAGCCATCTCTGGTCAGCAAGCCCAGTTTTGCCTGAACATGTCTAAGCAGCAGATGACCGAGGATGAGGCCGGGGTGCCCTAGGCAAGCGCACTCTCACCTGGTCTCAGGATCTTCCGAGGGGCCAGGCTCGTGTCTGACATTCCTGCTCACCTCATTATCAGCTCCTGTGGAAATGTGCTGTGGCCAGAAGGGACTCCAGTTCCTTGTAGGGACAAACTGACTCATGCTTTGATTGTTCACTGTTTGTGTTTGTATTGAAAATCTTTAATACTGCTCTAAAAGGCTGAACATTTTTCAGGTATTGCTCTACAGCTGCTTTCTTATGTAATGCTGCCAGGAATGAAGAAAGGAGAAAATAAAGCTGAAGAAGGTGCCAGGCTCAATAAACACCATATTTAATTATTCTTTTAAACATTTAAACCCTGCCATTATTGTGGACATTACCACTTTTGTAATTTCAAATTGCATTTTGTAAGAAACTGAGAAAAGGGAGCAATAATGGCCTGGGAAGCCAGGGTGTTTACTGCCAAGAGGAACCAGGAGCTCACACTAGCCTGGCTGGGTTAAGAAATGACAGCTCAGCACAGGGAATGGGGAAAAAATAAGACAACAGCAGCAAAGCAAGAACAAAACATTTTAAGAGATCTGGCCAGAACTGGTCTGCACAAATCACAAATTCTGCCCCGCCTTCCTCCTCCACTCTTCCAGAAGCAATAACAGTCTTGTTTCCGGGAAGCAGCAGCAATCTGGTCTCCCACAGTGAACCTGCCTTGCGAGAGATTGAGCTGTGCACCCTCCCTGCGCTTTTCACCCCCTCCCCACTTGGCCTGCACCTACTGAAGGCAGACCACGTGCAAGGGAGGATGTGGAGTGGAGCAAGGGAAAGACAACTCAGCTGGCTGGCCCTGGCCCTCGAACAAAACAGAAAACAGAGGCAGGGAAGAAAACATACTGTTCCCGGCAATCTGATCACCTCGGTGTGAGCTTCTGGGTCACACAGGCTGGGGTGCCCAGGCCCAGAGGCAAGGCCGACTAGGCCAGGCGGGGAAACCCGGTGTGGTGACTGATCCCGGGCAGACTAGAGAGGAACAATTGCTGGCGAATGGGGTCGGAGGGGTGAGAGTGTACATGGCATGTGGCTGCAGGCTGCATATAGGGCTGGGCAACTGGGGGCGCCGGGGCAGAAGGACTGGGGCTAACACTCTGTGAGCTGAGGGGCCAGCTCCTGGGGTGGTCCCAGGCCACTGCCCAGGCCTCACAGTGAGAAGTCTGTGGCAACAAAGGCTGTGGGACAAAAGGGTGTCTGGCCAGAGGCGCTGCAGACTTTATGGGGCTGAAAGCACTTCAGTTCTGAGGGCCAGGGATCAGCCCCAGTGTGTGTGTGGCTAGAGGCACACCGTCAAACGGGCTTACTCACGAAGGGGAACAACGTTAATCGGGCACTCACTATGCCAGGGCTCTGTGCTAGGTTCTTCTCATACATGTGTTCTGAGTTTAGGTCACAGTGAGGAGTTCTCACTGACCTGGAAAATGGGGAATGAATGTTTTTTTTTCCCAGGTTACTGACACCTAGAGTTCCTCAACATCACAGCAGTGCCTTCTGAAATGTTAACTAGGTAGGAGCCCCCTGGGAATTTGGTCACTAGAAACCCACAGAGCTTGTTCCCCTTTAGCTTCCAGCCAGGGCAAGGACATTTAGAGGTGCGAGGACCAAAGTATGTCTTCATGTCTATGCCTCTGAGCTGCCACCCACGGAACTGAGGGACCCTCAGCCCCTCAAATTCACCCTTCCCCCAGGGCTGCTCCTACCTGGGGAGCCACTGCTGAAGTTCTCTTGTGGCCTCTCCTCTAGTGCCACCTGGTGGCTCTGACTGCTAATCCCGGCCGACTAGGTGGCAACCTCTGGTTTACAGGAGCCATGCTGATGTCCCCTAACCCAAGGCCGCTAGCCTTTTGCTCTGCCATTGAGCTCCACGTGATTCTCACTCTTTCCATGTTACCGTAGTCTGTCTGTCCTTTGCCGCTTCATCCTCACTGAGCCACCTCCAGTGTGATTTTGCCAGTAGACCAACTTTTCCATTTGAACCTTTTTCAGTTTTCTAGAGGAGATTCCTTCTCTTGTCTCCTGCAAAGTTTTGGGACACGCTTCTGACAGTTCAGTTGTACTCCGTTTGAGCAGCACAATGTTGTGTCCCACCCTGGTTTGTCCCCTCCTACCAGTACTCAATCAGTGTCCATGCCCAGGGGCTGAGACTGGGAACAGAGCTCTGTCCTGTCACAGGGTGAGTTTTCTGCCCACCTGGGAGCCCTCCCTGAGAACACAGGTAAGCAGAGCCTTTGCCTGGTGTTGATGTCCAAGTGGTGTCTGATTCCGACCCTCGGAGCCTAGCCAAGCATATGGGAAAATCAATCTTACAGGTAACGGGCTCGGAGGCCAAACTTGGGTAAGAAAGGAGTCTGTCCTCAGCGGCAGCCGCACACGCGCCCCGAAGGAGAAATGTCCGTTGCAAAACAGCCAGGGTCAGAACCTGAGAGGCAGGGGCAGGCCGAGGATGCAGAGAGTGAGGCCCAGAGAGAGTAGACAAAGCCTAGGGTCAGGTCTGAGGAGGCCAGATGAGATCCAGGAAGGGATTACAGAGAAGCGTGAGGCACGGTGTGCAGGGCTCTTATCGGGCCTGCTGCGTGGCGCTGTTCTGGTGGGTGAGTTAGAAGTCCTCAGAGCTAGCCTGACTCATGGGGCCAAGCCCGTTCCCCAGAGGTCTGGTTCCTGTTTCTGCAGGGAGGCCTGTTGAGACCTCATGTAAGTAGAACCCTCAATAAGCCACCTGATCATACAGGATGCCCACAGTGGATGGGGAGCACAGGTACTTCTGGGCCCTTTGTCAGACTGATGGAACACGTTGATCAATAGAGCCTTCATTTATATAGGGCCTCATTGCAACACTAACTTGTTTTTAACCACTCATTCATTTTTATTCTACCAGTGTTTTTTGGTGTCCACTAATATGCTGGGTACAATGTTGGCTAATGGAGCTGCAGGATAAAGAAGACACAGTCTTGACTATGGTAGCTTACAGTGTTAGAAAGACAAACGTGTACATAGCTCAACTTTCATATCTTTATCCCCATAATTTTACAATAACCCTGGGAAGTAGGCACTCTGAGCTCTTAGCAAAAGTAGTGACTTACTGAGACCCGCTTTTCTCTGCTACACAACGATGTTTTGGGAACATTAAAGCCAATGATGTCAGTGAAGTGCTTAACATTGTCCCTGGCATATGGTAATAAGCTCCCAGACGTTATTTCTATGATGGTTATGATAAATTTGAAATTCAGAAGGGTAACATAATTGGCCCAGGGTTATCTAGCTAATAATGGAGAAAGTATGGACTCAAAGTGTGGATCTTCTGTTTCAAAATCCAGTCTTTTTCCCTTTACTCTTTACTGCCTACTAGTGAGGCACTGTCTTAGAGATGGACACAACAGGTGGGTAGGTGTCCACCTACCAATAGTAGTTAACTATTTCTAATCACTTTTCTACTGTAAAGTTAATATACAAATGATTTAGGAGGTAAAAAGGCAAATGACTTGGCTCACAGAATATCAGTCATAACTATGATTCCTCCTATGTACTGGAAGTTCAGCTGAATCAGATCACACAGAAGGCTGTTGTGAATTCAGTATACAAGGTTCTCCTCTGATCAGGCTAACTGAGGCAGGTGTCAGTTCCGATGAGGAATACACCAGATCGGTGGGCACAACCCCTAGAGATTATTTTTCAGTAAGTCCCTCTTGAGGTACAGGAATCTCTGTTTATAAGACTCTGATGATAAGCAGGTCTAGAAAGAACTGGATTAGACACCTCTTGCCTCTCAAAGGCTTCTGTTGTTTCATAGCCTTGCTTCTCCAGGGAAGAAGGGTCTATTTAACTCAAACAAGGCTGGGTATGAAAGGCAACTTAGCCATGGAGGACAGGAGTCAGCAAGAACTCAGAGGAGCGATTTGAATTCTAGCCGTGGGAAGAGCCTCACCGACCTGAGCCCTCCAGCGGCAGAGCTGGCCTTGGCCAGCCCACAGCTGCTGACAGAAGACCAGTTCTTGTGATGAAACAAGCAGAGTGGGTGTGTATTTGTTTTCTAAGTTCTCAGTGAGGTCTGGATGGAGCTGATCTAGGTCTCATGAGCAATTCAGCAAGATCACTGTCTTAGGCAACGTGAACCAACACATTGAGAAACAAAATCTCTCCACAGTCTCATTGGCTAATCTTCACCAACACTTTGCTTCAAGGTCTCTTATTCACCTGCACTGCTGTTTCGGGTAAATCTTTTCTCCAAGGGTGAGTCAGCACAAGGATAAGAGCATACAGGTGCTTTGAGCTCAGGCAGGTAAACAGCTGGGTGCCAACCAGGCCACACAGGACCACACCTAGCCCCAGGTCCCAGGCTCCCAGCAAATAGCAGCTGCAGGTGGTATCTCCACCTCTGAGAATGTCTCCAGACTCTACCACCTGACCTTGGCCATAGCCCTTCTCCTCTCTGTGCTGTTGTTCTCTAGATCTCCACCTTGACTTCTCCTTGCCTAGGTCCTCTGTTGTGACAATGACTTTCTGGCATGCTCTCCCTGGACTTAAATCATTCCCCCTTGAGCTCCTCCATTGCCCTCCATGCACTGTACCCTTCTGTGAGATTCCCAGAGCCCCAGCTCCACTGGCCTCTAGGACACAGTGCCCTGGCTAGCATCTGGTTCCTAGGGCTCTTACTTGTCTAGAGCCAAGAGCAAGGGCTGGGCTCCACAGCCTGAGCAGGAACGAGGTGTTTCCACCCAAGGCAGCACAGAAACAAAAAGCCAAGAGAGCAAAAGAGAAAGTGAAAGTTAGTTAGAAATGGGCAAGGAAGGCCCTGGATTTTCAGTTAAACCCAGCAGCCCAAAGTGATTTAGACTGCCTTAAAGGATGAGGCCACAGGTTCTCAGCTCTTGTTGCACGTTAGAATAACCAGAAGAACTTTTAAAGAAAAATGCCACCCCTAGACCCCCTCACAGAGCAATTAAGCCAAAATCTCTGGGGATGATCCTGACGTGTGTGTGTGTGTGTGTGTGTGTGTGTGTGTGTGTGTTGTAAACCTCCCTAGAAGATGATGATGGTTTGGAAACCACTAAGATAAGAGAATCAGACCCTTTTACCCGGTCTTCAGTGTCTCTTGTCTTTCTCGTTTCCAGTGATGTGTGGCCAGGTCCTCTCAAAAGCAGCTGGATGGGGCAGAGAGAGCCAAGGCTGTGGAATCAGACATGAATTCGGATCTTGGCCACACCACTTACTAGTTGTGATCTTGGGCAGGCCTCAATGTTTCCGAGGTATTTTGAGAATTAAATGAGATAGGATACTAAGCAGCCAATGCAGGTTTATATCACATATTAATTCCCTTCCCTGTCACCATATACAGATTTTTCTGGGTGCTGCAAAAATCCTAGAGGAAAAGAGGTTGCCCCACATTCTGTGAGAACAGAGCTCCTACGCCGTCCAAGGTCTGATTCATGCCAATCCTTCCTAGAACCCAGTGTCTCAGGGCCTGAATGCTTAGGTCATCCCTAAACGGCTTAGGCTTCTCCTTGTCTCCCCCTCCTCTCCCCCCACAGGCTGTCCCAGTCCACACGTGTAGGATTTTGACCTGAGCTAACTGTCGCTGGATTCTCCCTCGTCATTTCCGCCTTCAGGGAGAACAACTGTGAGAGACTAGCCTGGAGCCTCACTTAACTCCTGTCACCATTCTTCCCTGGGACCAGGCCCAGGCCCTCACTTCTCAGCCCCAGGTGAGCCTCTAGCCCGTGTTGTCACATCTCTAGTATCAACTTCTGCCTGCGTGGTAGCCACAGGCTGCTGGGCTTTGACTTGCTCCTCCACCTACCCACCTACTCCACCTGGGAGGCAGAAACAGCCATGCGCCCAGCTGCCTTTCCAGGACCAGCCTTGAAACTGGATGGACGTTCCTGTGGCTTCCTCTGTTCACAAGGCGTCAGACCCCTGCTCGGTCCAGCCAGATCTCTCCCCTCCTCCCAGCCCTGGACTCACCGTTCTTCACTCCTGAACCCTAGGCTACCACGGCATTTGTGCATTGTATATACTTGGTGACAAATTAGGACCATTATGCAGTTTAGAGAAAAACGGGGAAATAGTTGCATTGAGGTGGGGCTGTCTGCCTGGAAGAGCTCTATAAAATTAACACGGACACTTGACTTCTTATCGCTTCACATGGAATGACAAGGTGCCTATAATGTGTTATAGGAAATATCTAGGAATATACTATTCTTCTCCAAAATCCAAGTCAACTCTAAGTCCTCAACAATACTTGTGGCTTCGACATTAATCCAAACCACCCAGATATGTGGAACACGTGACTTAAGGCTGTAGTCTCTTTCTGGAATTAGCTCTGCAGTTTTCTCACCAACAACATTCTCTAGAGGCAACAAACTCATATTGAGAGCTTGTGGATAGCTTGGGCTCCTTCTTTCATTTTTCCATACCAACAAATTAACCAGTGTGGGTCAGCTTGGGAAAGCAGTCTAGGGAGGTCTTCTAATGTAAAAACTCTAAGTAAACATGTTTAAAATACAATCTATGGTGGCAGATCAGCTTTTGATATTGCTCAGACTTACACAGCTAAATTAGAATCTGAGGCTGCCTCTAAGGTGATGGTAGGGTGTAGGCCAAGTGCACAAAATTAGTCCTGTCTCATGTGCCCGCTCTGATCTGTGTATGTTGGCTTCCCAGGGAACAATACTCAAGGAAGTTGGGAGGCCAGATCTGGGCTAGTGAAAAAAAAAGTGCAATGATCACTTAGTGATATCTGCCATGGGCAGGACAGTATTGTGTTTTACAGCATGGGTGTTATAGCCAGAGAGATACAAGTTCAAGTTCTGCTTCTGCCACTTATTTGTAGGGTGACCTTGGGCAAGTTTTTTGATCACTTTCAGGCTTTTCTCATCAGTAAAGTGCAGACAGATTATAGCACCTATTCACGGGATTGTTATGAAGATTAGTTGAGATACTTTAGGTCAAGTGCTTAGCAATGTATTTGGCACAGAGCACTCAATAAATATTAGGTATTATTATCATAAATATTATAGGCCCAGCTTGTGCTTAGTATATCTGCCATCCCAGGTTCAGGCTTATACAAGTCCTTGTAGAGACTTGTATTTAAGGTACCTTTTAAAAGCACTTGTAGCAGTTGCTGGAACTTTTTGTTCCTAGGAAATTAGCAAAATGCTTTCAGTTGATGTTGGTATTAAGTCTTATTCTATAGATACATTTTTTCCTGCATAAATATCAAGTGGTATCTCAGGATCACCTGGTAGTACAGACCCTTGTTGCAGGCAAATGCAGGTCTGATCTGACCTTCTAAATGGAAGCTAATTGTTTATAGGACAAAATAAAATTCCTCTTTGCCCTCATCATGGCTTTAAAAGGTTTGCTCCCACCTGACTTCCCAGCCCCGTCTTTTGCACACACTGTTCCTGCCTTGGATGCCTTTCCCTACAGTATTTGTCTGTAGATTACTCTCTGGAGTGCTTTACATAGGATTGGCATTATTTCATACTTGAACATTTGGTAGAACTTCCCAATGAAGCATCTCGAATAGGGTTTTCATTGTTGGAAGATGCTGTTTTTTTTATTTGAGGCTGAATTTCTTTATTGGCTAACACTTGCTTAAGTTTTATATGTATTTTTGAATCAGTTTTGGTAAATTATAGGTTTTATTTTTTTAATGAATCAACTTAGCTACTTATTTTATGACCGCAATACTATCAAAATATTTGGGGGAAAATTTTCAAGAAAAACTGGAAAATTACAAGTGCAATACAAATTTGTGTTTCATTTGGCAAGCTCTTGAAGACTGATTGTTATTTAGGTTTCTCAGTGTAAAATTATGAGTGACTAGGTGTTTACAAGTTCAGAAAAGCTCTAGATTTGAAAAATTGTCAGCCTGGTAAGATTCTGTAGTGTGGCAGATTGCTTATGTTTTTATGTAGATATTTTAATTTATTGTATACAGATAAGGCACAGGGTTTAAAAAGAACAAAAACCTTACTCTCCAGAACATGAGAAGACAGTAAATAGAAGATAGGTACTATTATACAAATAGAATATGTGAACATAAAGACTATGTATGTGACTTTCAACCATATTCCTGTCACACACAGTTTTTAAATAGTCTGATCTCTTACAATGACCAATTACTTATTTGAAACCAAAGAGTTGGTAGAGAACCTTGCCTTTTAAGTATCAGTTTGAAGATATAAACAGTTTTGTTGGTGGGTCTTATGTGTGTGGGAATGAGAGAACTGTTTTCAGTGTATACCTATCATGTTTCCGGGGATGTGATTTAACAGTGAGGCTTTTATGTCACAAAGCAAGTTGAAGCACTAGTTATTTTAGAAATACCACTGAAACTAGCATGACATTTATTAACTGTATTCAAGGAACATAGTAAACTAGTTGGCAGCATCCCCCTGTCTCACACAAACTCCCAGTCTGCAGAGCCAGACAGCGCAGGACTTGGGGCGCCACACCCCGAGTGCAGTACCAGCTGCAGCGGGAGTGTCAGTGAAAGGGCCACCGCCACGAATTTGGCCGACCCCTGACCCGCGCACAACACCAGAACAAACACGCAGAATGCCCCATTCCTTCCTTTCTCTTCTGTTGTTTCGGTCCCCAAGTGCATCTGGTGCAGAGCTGCATTAGGACAGCATTTAAAGCCGTCCATTTCATGTCTCAACTCTGTTACCTATTCCAGTGAAGACACGTGAGGATAATGGTCTTTTAACACATCTGGCTGTTTAGACGTCTTGTCTTGAAGACACGGAGACCATCCAAATGGTGTTAGAAACGTCAGCACTTTCAGTGCAGACTCATTTCGTCAAAGTGCCATCTTGTTTTACACTTTGCAAGCATGGTGTAGTGGACACACTATATTTAATTAACAATTCCCCTCAGTTTTGGTATTAGGGGTTTTAATATCATTGGTTGGATCTTTTGTTCCGTCATCTTCCTCTTCTTCACAATCTTGAAATACCACATTTCTATGATGTTTATTTTCCGTTTTCGGTTTTCCTGACTCTTCAATATTGACTCCTTGGATTTGTACCTTGGTTGCACAAGCCTCCTCAAAATTGTCTCCAAATTAACTTTTTCTTGACTCTTCATTGTTAGAGTATTTATAATTGCATGCCTCATCTCTTCGGTAGGCTGAGCCCCTGCCAGAGTGGCCTATCAACGATCAAGCAAACATTTTCAACAGGACTCGTGAGTGGTTCAGTGTATACAAGGCATACCCAATATTTAACAATTCTTTTTGGCATGTAGAATATATATATTTTTAAATCTTCACCTGAGGATATGCTTATTCGATTCTAGAGACAGAGGAAAGGAAAAAGGGAGGGGAGGGAGGGATGTAGGGGTGGGGAAGAGAGAGAGGGGCGGGGAGAGAGAGAGGGAAACATTGTTTGATTGCCTCTTGTATGTGCTTCAACTCGAGATCAGACCCACAACCTAGGTTGTGTGCCCTGACCAGGAATCAAACCAGCAACCTTTGGGTGCATGGGATGACACTCCAACCAGCTGAGCTACCCAGCCAGGGCCATAGTATTTTTAATCTGGTCACTAAGTGTGCCCAGTATCACTTCCATGGGGTGTGCCTCATTATTCAAGTGTAGGGGTCCAGAAATGTATTTCTTTACTTTTTTAGTAAATAACCTTCGCTCATCTTCTGCAATGGTCGTCCAAGAGGACCCAGCTGGTTTTTAGTGTGTCCTGCAGGTTCAGGCTGGGTGACTGCCGAGCTAGGAGGCCTTCTCGGCATTCTTCCTTTGCCAGCCTTCTGCTCTCTCAGATGAGCTTTGCTCTCCCCTGCGACTGCTTTGGACTGAGTCGATCTGTTATCTATAGTTGCTTTTGCCATAGTATGTCTGCGCTGGTCAATGGCCTTCGACTTTTCTGTCAGTTTGGTTTTAGGAGGTGAAGCAGGCCTGACTATAGTTTCAGACGTGATGCTTCTGGAAAGTATCTTATTTCTTTTTAGTTCCTGAGAAGAACCAGTTTTGACACTAGAAAGAACTATATTTAATGGTAGTAATTCTTTCTCATGAGACCTTTTCCGAATTGTAACGTTGGAAGTGGTTTTACCGATGCCTTGTTCCCAGAGTCCTGGGCATTACTGCAATGACTTCTAATAGGAGGGCACAACAGTTGTCTGTTCTGAGGTGTAGTGTTCACAGATGTAGTGATAGTCTTATGTGAGACTCTATCATTTTTTATGGGTATACTGCTAGTGTTTATAGGCCGAGGCCTTCTGGCATTAGAGGTGGTAGCTGGAAGTTTCCTTGTTGTTGCTGAAGTCTTGTCTTTGACTTGGCTGTGATAACATTCAAGCATAGGTGTCCGGAGCATGTTAGCATCTTGCTGTGGGTTTTCCTGCAATCAGTTGCTTGTTATTATTGTTTCTATTGTGAAAATGCTTGACTAACTGTCATATGTTGGCTTTGAGGCTCCTCTTTAAGTCTTTAATGAATAGCAACTGTAGAGTTTGATTATTATTCCCCAAATTATATGTATCAATTGCAATAGTTGAATTGGTAAATTTATTAGAAGGTTTTGGAGGAATACAATTTTTTTCATTGTTATATTATTTTTGTTCCTGTGGGTCTACTGACATTTTCTTTATCAGCTGTTTTTGTCCTAAATTCCAGAGCTTCCATCTCTTCTTGGGTCTGATTTTCAGATCACCACTCTCTGGTCTCTAGTGCTCTGAACAAAACCGGCCCCTCTGACTTGTGGGGAGCTGCAGGTCCCATGGCACAGTTGGGGGGCTCATTACAGTGTCCGGTAGGGGATGCGTCTCCGATGCGACTGCTTCCCATTCCCTCAAGCTGAGGCCTCAGCACCTCAGGTTGCTTATTTATCTGTTTCCTCCACCTTTAATAGAAATCGAATTTTAACTGGGCAATTGGCTGTTTAGCTAAAGACTTGTCTTTCCCTTAAAGGAATTCATTGGGTATGCACTCTCCCAGTACCTGGAGAGAGTGAGAGGTGGGTCTGTTCCTTTGGATCCAGAAAGGGAACCCTGTGTTGAAGATGGAGGAGCCATCCACTGACCCTGCACAACCAACTTCTGGACCACAAGAAATGGAAAAGAAATGAACTCTATCTTGTTTGAGCTATTGTAATGTAGAAACCCATTTCATTGCCTTGAACCTGAACCCCAGTTAATGTACCTAACAATGGGTGACTTGCAGGTACTGGGTTAGGGTCCCACAATGCACTGTTCTCCAAGAGTCTTGTATCCATTAGGATTTAGTTCTAACCCACTGCGATAAGCCAATGTGCAGGTATATCTGGTTGAAATACCTTGTTGACTACGCACAATTTAGTCTACTTTCTCCCTCTTAAAATGGAAGGTACATTTTTATTTTTCAATTATTGTAATAGCTACACAATGAAGGTCTTTTTTCTGAAATGGTAAAGCAGTGTATTTTTGGTTTAGGAAATACTTAGTTCCTCATTTTCTATGGCTTCCCCATCCTTTTAGACACTGGCATACCATTCCTTAAGAGGGAAGTTCAGATATAGTCTAGAACAATGTGTCTCAAACTTTTTTTGGTTAAGGGTTGTCTTTAAATTTTTTCTAATCCATCATTTTGTAAAATGCAACCAAAGTATGAGTTACTAGACAAAGTCAAATTAAGAACAAAGACAAACGTAAAAGGCACAATGCTTTTATTAAATTCAACAACATAAAATTTCTCTGTCAAATTGCTATAACAGTTCCTAAACACTTACCATCAATTCCTGCACTTAATTGTCACAAACTAGTGAACTAACAGATCAGAGGCAGGCACCCATGCTGAGTAGCAATGCCTAGAACTCTGTTTCCAGGCTCTCAGTTTCAGATTGAATTCAGCTGATCCATGGAGAAGAATCCTTTTGCAAGCCAGAATTTGTGGAGAAATAAGGGGTTTTTTAAGTTTCCAAAGTTTCCCTTCACAGCAGGAGCCATGGAAATACCTTAAAAGAACACAGCAATCATCCAACGGTCCTTAGAACTACAGCGCTGAGGCAAGCAGCATTGCTTCATTGATTTTGTTGTTGGAATACTAATCTCTGCCTTATATGTGTGACTGCTGCTGTGGCTGGGCAGATGGATTTCAAAATTCTAAAAACTTAGCAAATATTAGACTCAAGTACAACAAGGGCAGCAAGAGCTCTTCTAATGAAGGGCTGAGAGAAAATGAAGGTGAGGGCTTTGTAGTCAGACTGGCCTGGGTCCACCCTGGCTCAGTCATGTACTTGTTCTGTGGCATTGAGAACATCCTTTTTCTTATGAGTGAAACAGAGACACCAACATCTGCCTTGCAGCATGCTGTGAGGATTAGCAAGTATGTATGGCGGTCACCTTGACCCTATGTATGTGCCCAGTGCATAGAAAATACTCAAGAAATGAAAGCTGTTCCTGTATTGATTTGGGATTTGCAAGCCTCTAAGAACCTATCATGCTTCTTCTGTCGTATTTTCTTTTAAGGGAGGCTTGGAAGCTTCTAATTGTACCTATCTCAGGAAGTAAAAGGTTGACTGATGTTAAACCCTTCATGTGCCTGAGGCTGTGATTTTCCAACTTCGGTATTCAGTTTTAATACTTGTCAGCATTTTTTGACAATGGACTCACAGTGCCTGTGAAAGTCTGCTTCTATTTATTTGTTTTGATTAGTTTTATTTTACTAAGGAGAATCTCTTATGCAAGGAAGAAGGTGTCTCATGTCACAGGAATCATTCATTCATTCATTCATTCATTGACAGTGCCTTCTTGAGGCCTATTCTAGCCCTTTTTCCAAACCCATGTTCACTCTTCCCAAGTCTGCTACTGCAGGAACCCTGGCCCACAGCAGCCCTTCTCACGGGTACCCCCTCACAACCTACACTTGGATTCTAAAACTTTGGGTCACTGAACCCACTTGAACAGAATCTGATTTGCCAGAAATCAAGGTGTATCCTCCAGCCCAGTGCTCCTCAGGGCATTTTTGGTAGATTCCCTGAGTGTTTGCAGGCCCACACAGATGCTAGCCTAACGGTGGCTTTTTAGGCAAATAAGTTTCATAAGCTTGAGCGGTAGGCACATCACTCAAGCTACTGTCATTAGAATGGCTGTAGGTGTTACTAGCCAAAGGACAGGAAAATATGTCCTGAATTTCACAAAATCTCCACTGAGTTAGAGTCCAGTGACTCAGCCACTCCGTTGTCTGATAATCTCCTTGTGAGATTTAAATTCCATGGCACAAGATCTGAGGCTATCACACCATGGTTCACTGGTGTTCTGCAGTGTCACCAGAGAAAGGAGGAGGGGTGGCAGTCTCCACTAGCGTCAGTACACAGTGGAGGGTCCAGCCCCTGGGACAGAACAATCCAAGTTCCCATAACTAGGAGGCTCCCACAGTCTTCACCTGTTCAACGGTCAGCTAATAACGAAAGTGGCAAAAGAAAACTGGGTTCAACTTCAAGGTTGACCAAGTAGAAAGAAACAAGCACATACAATAAAAAAATATTCTAAGATAACTGGTGAGTTTACAGGAATAAGCAGCAGTTTAGAAACATTATATCAAGGTCAGGCCTCTCCCTGGGTTACGTGGAAATCTACTTTTCTAGCCAGATAAGCTTAGGCTTACGTCAACATTTTCTCTTCTCCACCGATGAGGCAAGAAATGTGGTCAGACACAGCACACCTGGAGAACATAACTTTCCATATCTTATTGTAGTCCTTATTGGAGATTAGATATCAGAGGAGGTCAGCTACTTTGTTTTTGAGTCAAGAATTTGTCTAAGCTAGTTTGCCCAAGGTTATTACCAACGATGAACCAATGAATATTTGGTAAGTAACTACTTAACCTACCAGTTCTGAAAAGACCTCTCATGCACTTGCTCTGGCCTGGTTGCTGGGGTATTTGGGGTTGAGAGGGGCTCTGAGGTTTTGGCCATCTTCAGGAGAGACAGCCCACTCTAATTAGTGACAGCTCCAGGAGGGAAGGAAAGCAACCTCTGCATGTCTTTGCCAATCTTGTACTGACCTTACATTCCTCACAGTATTGTCCGTAGGAGCTCTCTTCCTTCACCCCACCCCAATTCACTGTTCCTAAACTTGGGGACTTCCTTCATGCCTGGCTTCTTTGGCCTCTTCACCCCATTCAAATCTATGTTATCAACAAGGCCTTTCTGAAACCTTTCTCTCCCTTTCCGTTCTTCCAGCCTTAGCCTTGGTCCAGGTCAGCTTTTTAGACTTTCAAAGCTGTTATTGTTTAGAGGAAAAAAGTATATAGTCCAGGAGATGCCAACTGGGTGCCCAGAAATAATCCAAGTTAGCAGATCCTTGAGAATTTTACCATTTTAAGCTATAGTCCTCCCTCAGCCCCATAGGTCTACAAATTCATGACCCCCACTTAGGTCCAGAGGGAAGTGATTTATATGAATCAAAATCATAGGAGACTGATGTATAAAGAATTGCAGTAAAACAAAAATGCACTTGCCTTCAAGTTCTCTGATCTGCATATGTGTCCCTGATGAGAATCTCCATGCAAGTCAGGAACGGATCAGAACGGGGTTTGGTGAACACGAAGCCAAGGCAGAGAACCAGCTGTGTGGCCTACAGGGAGCGGAGTCCTGAGGTCCCATCTCCACATTGGAAGGTCTCATCACCTTCCCCTGAGCAGTTCCGGTGAAGTGCTGTCCATGCTCCGCTCTGCTGGCTGTCATGCTAGCAGTGTGCTTTTGCCAAGGAGCTCTTTAAAGGCATGGGTATTGCTTTGGCTGCTGTTGAGTTGCTACATTCAGTTTGGCCTGAACAACCTGCCTTTTAATATTGAGTGTTGACTTGATTAACTCTAGCCTCACAATTTGGGGGCTCCCCGCTTTCATGCCTGCCTAGCCCATCCCCTGCTTAGCTGGCTTTACCACCTCCAAATTCCATTTTTTTTTAGAAAAAAAATTTTTATTGTTGTTCAAGTAGAGTTGTCTCCATTTTCCCACCACCACCTAGATTTCTAATTAATTCATTTGCCTAAAAAGACCTTGAGTCATCTAACAACACCTCTCATTTGATTGGCCGTTAGTTGACAAAGAAAGCCCTTCCACAGAGAGTGTCTCAAGGAGTCCTCACTGGTGGGTAGCAGTAAAGGTGCGTTCCCACCCCGTTCCACAGCCTTGGGAACCAAAACACAGAGAGAAACTTAGGTCCCTGCAGCTCACGTGCCCCAGCACCAGGCCTGGGACCATGTTTCCTTTGCTACACTCTCTCCCTTATTCTTTTCCCACCAAAGATGCTGATAAAAGTTTGCAGTCCCTGCTCAAGGGACTGAAATTCCTAATGACGGATTTTCAGGCCCCCACCCTGTGTCTGACTTCCTGTCCCTATCCCCCAGATTTTTCATTATGCTCAGTCATGTGAACCCTGTTCCCATTTTGACTTGCCCCCGCATTTCAGCCCCTGCTTTGGCAGCAGCTGAGCAGAGAACAAACAAGTTCAGAATGTGCTTCTGGGTCCTATTTGAGCTACACGGGGTATCAGTTTGGCAGGTCACCTTCTGCTGGCACTGAGCTCAGGACCCTGAGGTGGCAAGGGACAGGGAAGGGACAAGTGGCTGGGAACTGAAGATTTTCAATGCATGTTTGATTCTCATTTCCATTCAGGGCTTCTCATTAGGCCACCGAGGCAGTGCTGACCTGTTCCTCGTTTTGAGTTGGCAGGGCCCTCAGCCCCATTAGTGGTAATATGCACCAGCGGGGCTCCGGGGAGAGGAAGAAGGCTGAAAGGACTGGAGTTTCTGGTCCAATTTTTTAGAGAAAAGAAGAGAATGAAAGGCCCGTAAAACTTAGAAACACTCTCTTCCTTGGCTCATTCACATGGAAATGCAAGTCTGATGGTTATGGACTAGGAGGTGATGACCCCAGGAGCAGGGGTCAGGGTGACCTTCCAGTCCTCTGCTCTAAGCCCCTGTGTCAGTAGGCCTCACTTCCGGAGCTGCCAGTGCCAAAGAAGAGGCACAAGTGTCCCAATTGCTAAACTCGTTGCACTCGAGACCCCAAACAGCCCTTTCTGGTGCACGTACTCCCAAGTGTTGGGTGCTGGGAAAAGTCATCAAGCACAAGAAGCCCCTTTGATTGCTGTATTCATGAATGCGGAGCAGAAAAAGGACAACAGTAATGACATTGGCAGCAGCTGGCAAAGGTTCCTTGGAGGGCTGCGTATGCTGGGTGGGTATGAGGCTCGGGCTTGGTGGGTGTCCAAGTAAATGCAGGGAATGGAAGCTGTGGATCCTGTTTATTGGGACTTAAAGAAACGGCTACTGAAACCAGATCAGTGTTTTGCAACCTGAGCTCTTGATGACAGATGTAGCCAGCAGTACCCCCTCTATTATTAACCAGTCTGCTTGTCACGTAACCTGTAAACACGCCTGCCCTGAGCACAGCAGTGCGGACAAAACATGGGGAAATGCTAGCCCTGGCTTCAGGGGCACAACCTTCCCCCACATTCAGTGGGTTCTCAGCCCACCCTACGACCACTTAGGGAGGCAGGCAGGGTAGGGTTAATCCTCCCATCTAGGAAATTGGGTCACTGAGTATAAATGATTTGGCAATAATTAGCAGAGTTAAGACTCACACCCAGGACTTCTGATCAACTCTAGTACTTCTTCCAGGAATTCACTTTCCAGAAAGAGTTCAAGTCCACCATGTAATTAGGATTGGGAAAGGGCATCGGCTTTGGGACTGGAAATAACTCTCGGTTTGAAGATGGGTTTCGTAACACAGGCTCCCAGAAGACCCACCAATTGCCAGGCTTTCTTTAAGAGATGTGAGCTGAGGATCTCGTCCTAATATCAATACGGGCAAACAGATATGTTGTGCCCTTTAGTTTACCAGGCTGACTTCCCACACATGGTTCATTTTCTGCTTTCCATCTGGCCTCCAGACTTCAAGTTCCCTTTGCTCCTCTTTCCACGACTGCATATGCTCTTTCTTTTCTTTCTTTGGGTTTATTGTCTTTCTTGCTGCCTTCTCTTCTGTTTATTGTTGGGGACCAGAAAATATGTGTCCGTCAGAGGAAAGGAAATAAAGCAATTCAATGAAGCCACATATATTTGAATGTCCTACAAGCTCCGGGACTCCTCACAACACCATGTATGACGTATCTGGAGTGCACTTACCCATCAGATCAGCTGGCTGTAGAGCTGCCCCGGACTGTGTGTGACTTCAGTCTCCTAGGGTCCTGCCTAGGGGATGGCGGGGTTTAGAATATGGGGATTAATTCATTTTGTAAATGTGGACCCCGAGAAGAAAGATTGATTTGATGTGAATCCTGAGAAGGAATTCATCTGCTGAAATGGGCTCTCCATGGTTAATCAAGGCCCCACATTTTATAATAGTAAGAATCTAGGGACATTTGCTGCCAGGCTTGCCTCACGTACTCTGTGTGCAGGGAAGAGCCTGTGACGGAGCTCCGCTGTCTGCACCGGACCCTGCCTGTTTACTCTGTCTGAGTCAACCACGGCCGGGAAGCCTGTTCTGTCTTTCAGCCAGTGGGCTAACACCTGTCCCATCCGATCTGAACTGCACAGCTGTATCCTCGTGTGCATCTATACCAGCCAGTCAGAACTGCTTGATTCGGGCCAGTCAAAACTGTATGAATTTGGAAACCTCATTTGAATAAAATGGACCATTTGGAAACCTGGGTGGGGACTTTTTCTATATAAGGCAGCCTCCCCTTTGTCTCAGGGGAGCTGACTTTCGTTTTCTACTGGAGGCCGCCATTCCCCTAGTTTGCAGACTGGTTTACACAAGTGAGAAATGATTTCCCCAAAGTTATGTGGCTGGTCGATGGCAAAACAGAGGAATATTTCTACTTGTATTATTCCCTTTCTTTCCCTATAATTTGAAAGATTGAAGGATTGAGAGGAATATTAAGCTTCTTTTTAGATGGGAAAACAAATTATAAAAGTCCCCATTGCCAGAACAAAAATAAATGAAATCAAGACTGTTCCTATTAAAGGTTTTCATGGGGAGAAGCATGAATCGATTATTTTTTTAATTTAACTTTTTAAAGATATGTTTGGTGTCTTTTTGAAATAACATTTTTCTTATTATAAAATTTAATATTTATTGTAGAATATTTGGGAAATACAAATAAGCCAAAATTGTGAAAGTTTAAACTTTATGGTCTCATCCCTTCAAGACATCCGTAAGAACGGGATCTCTTCCGGGGCTTGCTGCTGTGCAGGGGTGAGGGAGTAGGCGACGCGGCGTCGTGTGGGGGCCTGGTGCGAGAAGACCAACAGCTCACCCCACGCACGATCAGTGCCATCCCATTCCCTGGTCTCCCCAAGGTGCCCTTCTTGCGTTTATTGTTCCCTTCGATGTTCACCTTCACTAGAGAATATAAATTGTAGAGACGTCAGGAATTGCATGTGCTGTGTGGGTTCCATGCCCCACACCTGCCACCCTACCCCGGGTCCTCAGGGCTGGCCCCAGGGTGGCGTCACTAAACAGAGAGAGGAGGCTGAGGAGCCAAGGCCAAGAAGACCTGAGCAGGGCACCTGCGCAGCTGGTGGGGGCTGGCCTGGGACGAGTCAGCAGAGGCGCATTCCCTCTGCCGCCTGAGACTAGATTAGCACTCTTGGTCGCTGTGCCATTCACCAGTTGTCAAAATCAAGATCATAACAACTTCCTCAAGTGACACACACTATAGCCCAAGTATCACAAAAATCCCTTTATCATCCCAATCGAAATGAATACATTTCAGAGAAATGGCCATGGTATAGTAGCTTCTTCTGGCGATGCTGGAGCAACTTGGGTTTTCTACAACTACCTTTTTGCTCCATAAAGCACCTTGCTAAATGACTGATTTAGATGCCTGATTTTGGCTGCTGGTGAGAACTACCAAGGCATCAGCCAGCCCCTCTATCTCTTCTGCCATCAGGTCTGGAGTGTGGACTTCCTTCACTTGGCCCCTCTGATACAGGGTCTGCGTTCTGTGCCCAGCACAGGGCCTGCCCCAGGGAAGGGGCCTCTTTCCAGAGCACTCTTTCCTGCAGTCCCTGAAGTCTGTTCTGAGATAAAAGCAAGGCTTGTGCTCCACCCCCTGTGCCGAGCATCTGCTTATCACCAGGCAAGGCAAATATCATTGGAATGTTTCAAAGCGCTGCTGTTAAACAAATTCCAATGCATCCAGATCACCTGGGTAAGCCTTGTGAGTGGCCAGCAGTGCTGGCATTGACAAGCACTTGAAAGAGGTCAGCAGCTCCAGTGGGGATGAATGTCAGCTTGTCCTTTCACACTGCACCCAGCAAGCTGACCTGGAAGAATGCACGCATCACAAGGGCTGGGGTTTTTGCTTGTTTTTTCCTCTCATCTGTCTCCTAATCCACCTGGACTGCCACCAGAACAGTACCCAAGAGAGTGCCAGGGACATAGTTGGTACTCAAGAAATAATTTTTTTAATTGAGTTAAAGTTGAACAATCTGTTCTTGAACTTCATTATAAATGGGACCATTTGGTAGGTACTCTTTCTATAGCTGCCAGATTTTTAAACTTTATAAGTTTTATGGATTTATTCATGTCATTCCATGCATTGTTTGTTCCTTTTGATTATTGTATAATATTCCATGCATGAATATTTCACAATTTGTTGATCCATTCTCTTGTTGATATTTGTTTTTTTCCCCCAGTTTGGGGCTACTATGGATAAAGCTGCCCAAAACATTCTTGCGCAAGTCTTTCTGTGGGCATGTGTTTTTGTTTCTCTCAGGTGAATGCTTCAGAGTGAAATTGCAAGATCACAGGGCAGGGTTAACTTTATAAGATTCTGCCAAACTAGCAACACACATTTATCAGGCCCTTTGAAACATATCCAGATAAGTTGTTCTTTCAGTTTGAAATATCCTTTCCCTGTCTTTGTCAATTACAGTAAAATTAATTTTTCAGAATTTTGCCACCTCCTACATAAAGACTTCCCTGATTGTCACAATATATATTAGCAATTTTAATGTTTAACAGATATACATTGTATATCTGCCAGGTTCCTTGTATTTTATTATTTTCTGAGGCTTATAGAGATGGAAACCAGTGCTTGCCCCCAGGAAGCTCACTGTCTATCAGAGAAGACAGTGATGGTGCAGGAAAGTGAGGTGTGCACAGGAGGCTAAGGAGATGCAGATACATAATTCAGTCTGAGAGGTTTTTTTAGGACCTGAAACCTCAGTTGAATCTAATAGTGGGGGTGGAACAAGAAGAGGGCATTCTAGGCAAAGAGAACTGCAGATACAAGGAGAGGTAAAGAAGCGTGCTTCATCTGGGGACAAGTGGGTCCCCGAGGCTGGACCACTGGGCGTGGGTGAGGAGAGGTACCAGGGAGACAAAGCAGGGTGGGGAACAGCCACGACCCAGCCCATAGAAGGCCTTGAATCGAGCCTTATTAAGGCATCTGGACTCTACCTTTGAAACAATGGAGAATCACTGAATGATCTTAAGCAGAGGGGGCAACATGATCAGAATCAACTGCTCCCCCCCTTGCCCACTTTCCCACAGCAGTTGGTTGGACCTCATTAACGCCACTTCTTCCAGTGTGCCTCTTGCTGCTGTGGTTCACACAGGTGCCTCCTCCCCTCCTGGCCCTTGAGGTAAGCCTTGTGACTGTCCGTGGGTCTCTAGGACCCCACGGTGCCTGCCTGCAGGCATGTACACAGTACGCACAAAATGCTTGGTGGGTGTTTGATACAGAGGACTGAACCACGATGTTCTAGAGACTATCGTCCCCCTCAGGGCCACTAGACTGGGGTTTCAGGATGATGCTATTTTCATTGGGGCAGGGGTCCCACTGAAATGCATCCAAGAGAAAAGCTCCCAACCTAGAATCAAAGAAGGGAAAACAACACACACAGCTACGAGCCCTCATGACTTTATCAGCCTCCCACCCAGAATCCCACTGAGGTATTTTGGGGGCTGTTTTGCAACAAAAACCTGGGGTTTTTTTTCTAGATGGAATTTCCATCTAGTGAACAGATGGCATTGTTTTCATATGAGGAGCAAAAGAATTTCATGTACTCAAACACTGAAGGCTTGAGAGAACACAGAGCAGGGTAGCGATTAGAGTGGGGAAAGGGCACTCCACGTCAACAGAGAGCTAGGCTCTGTACAAAGCAAGAATCCAGCCGGCAATGTGGACTCGTAGGGGGTGTGGAGTAGGGGGTGCGGGCACTGAGGTGGCGGGTGCTGCTGAAACAGGCCCTGGGCCAGGCTAGAATTGTTCTCCTTCCCCATGTAATGTTCTTGTTATGCAGGTGATTCTGAGAATTTGGAGATGAAAAGAGACAGTCCCTGCTCTCAGGGGGCTTTTGGTATGTTGGCCGAGACAGTCGCATAGAATACCTGCACATAGAATGAGCAGAGGCCCCTACCCCAGTCTGGAGGGATCAGGAGAGTCGAGGGGAAAGGCAACATGTGAGCTGAGTCTTATGAATTGACTGGAGGCTGGCCAGGAGGGGTGGTGAAAAAGGCAAAGCAAAGGACAAGATTACGGGCATTCAGGACCAAGGGGACTGCGTGAGCAAGGGCAGGGCGGTCCCAGGAGTGAGGTGCGTATAGGGATGTCTCACAAGCTGTTTGACATGGCTGAAGAGGGCTGGGAGTGGTGAAAATGAGGCCAGAGATGCAAGCTGAGGATTAGAAACGTCTGACTAGAGGGAAATATCCGAGCACATCAACATTACACAAGTTCATGCAAATTACTTCTCAAACAAGACGTACCCACCCAATCAGTAAGCCTGCTCAAGAGGTTGAGGCTTGGGCACATCTGCTGACAGAACCACACTGCCAAGGTCAACAGGCTGCACAAGGAAGAAGCAGTAATTTATTTATTTAATCTGAACACATGTGTAGAGCATGTTCCAAGTGCCAGACATGGGAAGCCCCGTGATGAATGCCATACTCCTAACAAAATGACTAGCACTTGGCACTCTGTCCGAGGTGACAACTCCATAGGCAGTTTGTTGAATGAATAAATGAATGCTCAATTTGGACCCTTGCCCAAGGAACACACTGTCCATTGGGAGAATCAGAAGGGTAAACCAATGATTTTGATAGTGAATGATTACAATTAAGATAAAACTGAAAAGCCATCCTAAAAATGTCTTCAAGAGCCAGCAGAGTGTAATAAGTAAACAAAGAGGCTTTCTGGTGAAAGACAATAGGGATTAGTGGAGACTACACCCAGTGAAGAAAATATACTCCCTCTAAAGGGAACAGTTGCTACTCAGCTCCAGCAAATAAGGATCAAACAATGCTGGAAACTCATGTTTTTATCAAGCAAAATGTCCCTGTCTAGACTGATTGCTCCCTCATGCCCAGGACTCCAGCATGATCAGCCTGGTACCTACACTGAGGTGATGGCACAGAGGGAGACATGTGTCAGCAAGCCACAAGGCCCAAAGAACTGCCTTTCTCGGTGGACACAGTGACCTGCATAATCAGAGGGGGACTCCATAGCTCTCACAGCAAAGAGGGCAAACAATGGCAGGATCTGCCAGCAGCCAGGACCCCCAGCTCCCCACCAGCCCATCGGGCTCATGTGCACCTGATGAGGGCCTGACTTGAGGTCAATCTCTGGCCTTCGCAGGCCAGGACCGGGCTCCGGCGCAGCTCCTGCCCAAGGGAGGGCCCATGCCCCAGTTGCTCGTTCACTGGCCTTGGCGGTCTGCTCGGGGCTGTCTGTTCTGCAGAAGGAACAGGAGATGGTAGTGTGTCAGACTCCTGCCTCCCCAACCGCATGAAAGCTGCTGAGCAAACAGAGAAGTCAAAGACGATTATAAGCTGCTTCCACCCGGCCGTGTCCCCCTGCCAAACTGTTATGTAAGCCTCAGCCCAGCTCAGCCAGGGAACCAGAGAGGTTTGCCACGACCAGCTCAGCACCTGTAGCTCTCCTCAGATCCTGTCCCACCCAGAGCTGCCCTGCCCCGGGGCGGGGAGGGCCCCAGCACCAGCCCACGGGCTGCCTTCACGGATGTTCTGGGGTTTCCCTGTCTCCTTTCCCAGCCAGCGCAGAGGCCCATGTGGGTCAGCGCTAGGAATTTGCTCTGGCCTCATTCCAAGTGACTAAGGCATTTTATACTGTCAGACTGATACTCCCAGAGAGGTGCATGTTTTTCACCCTCTGAAGGGAATGATTCACTTCGGCTGTTTGGATACCAGAGCTGAACAAGTGATTCCTGGAGCCCGAAGTGACCTTCTGGCCAGAAAGGGCCTGACCACACTGCTCTGATGGCTGCTGTTTATTTCTGTGTAGGGACTTGGGGCATGTGCTTTAGCCCTAAGCCACTTCAGTGGACTAATAAGAGCTTTTCCTTTGATATGTTAGTGAGTTGAAAGGAGCTGAGTTCTCCTGTCTTTTTTCCTTCCTGCATCACAGGGTTAGGGGCATTCAATGGCTCCTACAGCAAGTGTGCCAGAGGCTTCAGCTGTGAACTCCAACTTCGGGATGTGGTATAATTGCACTGAAAGGAGGTCCCAGCTATTCCATGTCAACAGTGTTCAGGAGTTTATATGCTCATATCTATTCAACACTGGGCTTCCACTTCTCTCCCTTTTGCAGCCTTAGTGACCAAATCCCATGTGAGAGGCTCAGATCTCAAGTAGAAGAAACCTGGGCATTGCAGCCAGATAAAACTGTGTTGGAGGTACAGCTTGATCATTCAGAGACTGTGTGATCTTGGGCCATGGCCTAACCCCTCACCAAGTCCCTGGAATCTGCCGATTTCCCTTCATCTTCCTGCATCACATTAGAAAAGATGAGGCTTCCAAAGGGCTGATTCTGGCTTTAGGGATTGGCTAATGGTGTCTGCCTCTCACTTGCCCCGTCATGGGAAGGGCAAGGAGTGGGTCCAGCATGCAGCCCCTGTCGTTGGTGAGTGAGATGGCCCCTAGAGGGAGGAACTGGCCTGGAATCTTGGGCTCAGTCCCCTTCTCATGGCCTTCATCTCTTTTCTTATTTGCCCTGTGGGGAGCCCCTCACCAGCTAAGGGCCTGGGTGGTTGTTCAGCCTTTTTTCCCTCTTGATGATCTGGATACCAGGCCTTGTAATTGATGAAGATACTGCTTCCCAGGAAGATGGCTGGCAAATTCATATTCCTTGCAAAGGCATTTGAAAAAGCTCCAGCCAAAGGAGGAATTGCCTTTGCTAGATTCCAATCCGTAGAAGGACTAGTCAATAAGTCTCTGAAGCCTGATAAGAGAAGGGATTTATGGGGGTGCCCCAGAAACACCATGGCAGAGAGGGAGAACTATTTGTACTAAGTATCACATTGTCACCGCACCATGAAAATAATAAATTACTCTCCCATTGAACCATCCTCAGGCCCTAACCTTCTTCCTTAGGGACGCTTTGCTGCCCACCACTGCAGGATGGCCTTTGGCTAAAAAATGAAATGTGGCTCTGAATTCAAGAAAGCTTGAATTATTTCATAGGGCCACTCTTCCAGTCCAGAGGGACAAAAATTTCTCTCTCCTGGAGTCCACTGGCCTCTGTGAGTGAACTTATCCAGCTTCTGCTGGTTTATCGGATAAATAGTTCAATTCGTGTTGACCAGCCTCCTTACACTGTTATCTGAAAAGGAGAGGTTGTTATTTAAACAAGTGGTGTGGCTGGGATGGGGCTCTGCAATGTAGCTTTTTTTGTGCATCTTTCTCCCTCTGCTCACCTACTGGCTTCCTGCCTAGCTACACCACCTTGGACGAGAAGCTCCCCTCCTGGGACCCTTCAGCTCTCCACCCGGAGAAAGGGGATGAGGGTGATAGGAAGCTGAATAATCTTCACGAAGGGAATTGGTTCCTTCCTAAAATGTGCCCTCCTGAGTCTGGCTGGGGCAGGGCAGATAACGGAGGAGAGCAGCCCAGTGAAAGCTGCATCGAGGCTGCACCATCCATGCCCCGCAATCGGGCACAACCAGAATGGGGTGTTTGGCTCCAGAAAACACTTTGATGTGCCTGAGAACTAATGGAGTCCAAAGATGGGCCCCGCCTGCAAGGCCGCATTCAAGAGCTCAGGCAGTTTGACTGCAGTTCAACAGCTCTCAGGAGGCGGACCGAGGGGCCTGGGCCAGCAACACAGGCAGTTTAACTCCCAAAGACGCAGACGGCAAAGTGAAAAAGTATGAGACACACAACTTCGTCTCAGTCATGCCTGGTCCATAAAACAAGAGCCTCAGGAATCATTGATTACATCTGTATCTCTATATCTATACCCATATCTGTATATATACCTACATCTATCTATATCTATCTGTATCTCTGTATCCATAATCTCATGAGAGTTAGAGATACACAGACACTCTAGTGCACAATTTTGGAACTTCTGTACTAAACTTGAATCAACAACAATTACTACTTGGTCCAATCTGGGCCATAATCTTATGTATAGTATATAGATTGTTTGTGGAAGTTTGTAAGTATACAAGGTCTTCTGGAATATATATGTGACTTTGGAGAGTAAGGTTTCTAAAGTACTTTTTTATTGATTAATTTTAGATGGAGAGGAAGGGCAAGAGAGACAAATATCAATTTGTTTTTCCATTTATTTATGTATTCATTGGTTGATTCTTGTATGTGCTCTGACTGGGGATTGAACCTACAATGTTGGCCTATCAGGACAAATCTCTAACCAAGTGAGCTACCCAGCCAGGGCCTGGGGTGTTTGTTTTGTTTTTTTAAAACAAAATTTTATTTTTTACAACAGTTTTAGATTTGCAGAAAAATTGTGAGACAGTACAGAGCTCCCATGTAGCCCTCCTCCAGTTTCCTGTATGGATAACATCTTACATGAGTGTGGTAATTTTTTTTTACAGTTAATGAATCAATATTGGCCTATTGTTATTAACTAAAGCCCACACATAGTGGGGTGTCCAACCTGCCACCCGCAGGCTGCATGCAGCTCAGGATGGTTGTGAATGCGACGCAACACAAAATCGTAAATTTACTACGAAACATTATGAGATTTTTTGTGTGTGATGATGTGTCGCAATGTATTTAACATGTGGCCCAAGACAACTCTTTTTCCAGTGTGGCCCAGAGACACCAGAAAGCTGGACACCCCTGCATGGAGCCTGTACAGGAAATTGGCACAGAAGTTCCTCAGCGGCACCTTACTCAGCTCAGGTTTTCGTGGGACAGAGAGAAGCACTTTGCTGGCCTCGGACCTGCCGCCAGCTCTCGGAGCATTTGCTGGCTGTGCGCTCCTGCAAAGCCTCCCCAGCCACCGCTGTTTGGGCTAGACAGCTCCCACTGGCTCCCAGATGTCCTTCTTGAGCCATTGGACACACTGGGCCACCTCCCTGGCTCCCTCTTTGTGAACAGCTGGGCACCTGGGACATGATAAATGCTCACAGGATGCTCGCTAGTGTTAAGGCTTTTGAGTCTTCTGTCAAAGGCTGAAGTGGGAGCCACTTGGGGAGGCACATGCGTCTGGTTGAAAGTTGCATTTTTATACTTGAAGCATAAATGAGGAAACTTTAAAGGTTCCTCTTTCAAGGATCTAATGAAAGCCAGTGTAGGACTTGATGGCAACATGTATTTCGTGTAGTCGTTTCCAACCCCAGCATGCGAAACAATGTTTGTCTGAGAGCAGTTTCCCCAGGTCGGTGGGGACTCTTCTCCAAAAACTGCCTCCTGAGTCGTGAGCTGTTCAGTGCTGGGAGCAGGGTCCACAGCTGAGAACGGCCTCAGAGAGGGAGTGTCCTGCAACCCGCTTTCTTCACCTCTCCCAGGACCATATGACTAATACAAATAGTGTCCATTGTGGTCAGTTCCATTGAGGAAATAAAAGTAAAGTAACTTCTTTGAGGTCACCTAGTGACCAGTTTTGAAATTAGGACCCAGGTCCATCTGCCAGATTCCAGAGCATTTTAAGCGCTGTCCGTCTGCACCCGGCACCGTCGTAGGCCTGGTGCCCAGAAGGATGAAGCCTCTGTGGACGAGGCCGAGCTGACAAACCCAGGTCCAGGGCATGTGCACACGTAACCTGGGCCGCACTGGTGCCCTTGCATCATTCGGGAAGCAGTTTACATCCCTGACTCTGCTCTCCCTCATCCTGTGGTGACCCCTGGTACTGGGGAGAAAGGCAGCATTCCAGGGGGATAGACAGGGACCTTTATTCCTTCTAATGGTAGGACTTGCCCCCCAGCAGACGCCACGCTGCACCAGAGGGTTACAGTAGAATTTCCAGGGGTGGGACCAGTGCCCTGAGGGGTCAGATTGTGCCGCAGTGGACTCCAAAAATCTCTTTAAACAGATACATTGGGCAAGAGCTTTGTACCAAGATCAGCAGGTCTCTGCTGTTCTTTTTAAAATACATAAGATTATTTATTATAATTTTGGTATTTTCTTGGCATGAAATTTTAGTCTTTTTTTAAAAGATTTTATTTTTTAATTTATTTTTAGAGAGGGAAGGGAGGGAGAAAGAGAGAGAGAGAGAAACATCAGTATGCGGTTGCTGGGGGCTGTGGCCTGCAACCCAGGCATGTGACCTGACTGGGAATCAAACCTGCGATGCTTTGGTTTACAGCCCGCGCTCAATCCACTGAGCTACGCCAGCCAGGCGAAATTTTAGTCTTATGTAAAACACTCACTACATGATGACACTGATAATTTTTTGGTTGAATTTTCAGCATTTATGGTTCATAAGTTCAGGTAGCAATATACATACAGTTGCAATATTGATCCCTGTGCAAAGAGCCCCTGACCCCAGCAGCTAAGTATTTTTCTGGTTGTGACCCTAGGCACAGGCCCAGAGCAATGGCCATCTAGTCCTGGGGCTGAAGAGCGCCTCGGGACAGGTGGCGGGCTGGCTGTGTCCGGGAAGGCACACCCTGGTTCTGCTGAGCATCCCATACTTAGAAAAGATGTTGTTGTTTCTGTCTCCGAGGAATTATCCCGACTGACAGCATTCTTTCCCTGCAGAGTGGTGAGCGAGTACCAAGGCAAACTACGAACTGATTCAGAGGTGCAAACCCATCCAGTGTTGACGAAAGCAGACGGAAGCACGAGGCAGACCCACAGCGAGTTAGCCTTGCTTTTCCCTCACTGGGAGATTGTTCTGTGGATTTGGCACAGGACGCCGATCTGGGGGGGAAGGCAAAGTCTATGGATATGGTTGCCTTTCTCCTCCAAGCCAACGAGTGCCTTGTTTTTCTGTGAGCCTGCCACTGTGGGAAAATTGCGAGAGTGTAAAGTTTCCCTCTTTGTCCCCAGAGCACTTCATTTACCAGGGAGCCAAGCTGGGAACAGAGCCGCCTCTCACACAGCTCATGAATGACTCCGTTTTCTCAGGGCAGCTTCTGCCTGCCCATTGTCTAACTGTCATGCCCTCTTGTATAGGTGTTCCCTGCTGTCCCCGCTGTTATGTAATGCCTGTGCAGGGAGCAGTGAGTGAGAGTGAGAGAAAAAACCCAGAGGGTAACCAAGACCAGCATGTCTTCCTGGAGGAGGAAAAACCAAACGCTAGCCATTTGTCGGCTCTTTTCCCGGACTTGTTTGCCTGAGTGGTAAACTTGGATCACTGGCATACAAAGCCTATGGCTGGCTCAAGTGAGTGCTTCTGTTTATAGCCCTGAAATGGGACATGCTGTACCCTCATGGCCACGCTGGTGCACCTGCCACCTAGGTCCTCCCACAAGACACTAACAAGAAATCCTACCCCCTCTCTCTTATTGCTTAGAGGGAAGGACTTTTCTCCCTCCTCGGTCACCACTTTCCATGCCTCTGTCTCCTGCTGTATCATTGGCTCACTGAGCATCTCTGTCCTGCTCAGAGAATCACAGACATCCTTGGGCTTGCCATCGGCAATTTCCAGGTGGCCTTGACTCTCCATCGGAGTCTAGTGTAGAGAGGCAGCCATCAGCTGGTGTTCATGAATGATGCCCCTCTCCCTCAACTCATGTCTCCTGGATGCCATGGCCTGGGCTTGAATGTTATCTATCATCCTTTTGATCATACTACCAGTATTGTGGTGAAATGAAGGAAGGTGGGGGCTGGTTTGCCATCCTTTCTCTCTTTGTCCCAGCATTCCCCCCAAGTTCGTGCTGCACTGCCCCAGCCATGCTGCCACAGGAGGAGACGTTATGGCAAATAGGATTCCCTGCCGTCGTAAAGTCATAGTGCAATGCAATACTCGGGTGTTTGTGGTGATGCTGGAGTGAACAAACCTACTGCACTGCCACTTGTGGAGAGTACAGCACATGCAATTATGTACCATACGCAGTACTCCATAATGACAATGAATGACTATGTTGTAGTTTATGTATTTACTATACTATACTATACTACTTATCGTTATTTTAGTGTGCTCTTTCTACTTAGAAAAAAGGTTTGCTGTAAACACTATGTCGTGTTATGCTGGCAGCAGCCTCAGATATCTTGTGTTTGCCGAGTGTTTTGATTGCATCATTTTCTCTTATGCTTGATTTAATCTCGAGTTGTTTTGTACAGTAACAGGCTGTGCAGGCATGTAGCCTAGGTGTGTAGTAGGCTGTACCAGCAGGTTTATGTAAGTGCACTCTGTGGCATGTGCACAAAGACACAATTGCCTAGTGATGAATTTTCAGAACTTACCCCTGTTGTTAAGCAGTGCACAACTGTAAGTACAATGGAAAGAGAAGAACAAGAGCACAGACAGACCCCAAATGGAGACATTCTGGCCCCCAGAGAAGAACAGACTGTAGGAAGTAGCTCTGTCTGCCTCCCTTTCATATGCATCCCACTCACCCAGGAGCCATTCCCCAGGGAGAATGGTGGACGCCTGTCTCCACCGCCCACCTGGACTGTCTCACCTGTCCCTCCACCCACTCTGTTTGCTCACCCTGGTCGTTTGAGTCCTTGGCTCTGGGGACTGTCTCACAGTAGGTTCTTCTGATTTTCCTTTTTGTTATAAAAATCCATTAAAACAAGACAGAACCTTATCTCTATCTTGCTTGCTGGGGCTTTGAGTCCGAAAAAATCTAGATTTGAGCCTTGGGTTTTATTCCTTAGACCATGACAGAGAGAGTACTGAAGACTTTAAATAAGGGAGTGATGGGATCCTGTTTCTGGTCAAGGGAAACCACTCTGGGAACAACGTGAAGAACTGGAAGGCAGGACATGGAGGCCAGTCGACCAGCAGGGGGCAGCAGTTTTCTTGGGTCCAGCTTGTCTCCTCTCTATGCACTCTGCTGTATCGACTTCCCCTTTTACACATGATGCTGGAATGGAAAAAAAATACTGCTGTAGGTGCAGATTGACCAGCGCAGAATGTCATGAGACCATTAATTGTTGTAGATGTTGCCCTTCAGTCATGGCTGTCTGAGATGACGATAGCATTCTCTAACCTATCACTATGCTGCTTCATACGGAGCTGTTATCAACATGCATTGTGGGTCACATTCTCACGGGCTATCCCCTCATCTGATATTTGCACACGGAGTTCCTGCACTTCGGCACCAGTGACGTCATTTTGTCAGCACTGCCCGTTCATCTCAGACTGTGAGACCCTTTGGGTTCTGCCGACACATTTCTGTCTCACCTTGCTTGGTGACGCCTGCACAGTGGACCGTCACTCCACTGATACTTTTATTCGAGCCCTTGCTAAAATTTTTAAACAGGCCAACAGGCCAAGAGGAGAAAGGGTAGAATATGCCATTTATAAATTCAAGCAATGAAACTGTTTCACAGGCCTCTATTTTGCCCTCATGTTGAAAAACACCAGCAGAATCTGTTTTTTCAAACACTATGTTGAAATCTTGGCAAACCATTACATTGGCGAGGGACACTTTCTAAATTAAAGAATGTGCTTCACCTTGCAAAACCTGTTCTTGATGAATCAGTCCTAAGTCCTAGTCATCACCACTTTCTTTTCCAAGGATCCACTGACAATCCTTTTAATCAACTGTCCCAATGGTCGTTAATCAGCCCTCATCTTAGTTGACCTTTCGACAGGAGTTGACACAGACAATCCCTCCCTCCTCCTTAAAGCCTTGTCTTTCTTCACTGGTCCCCAGGACACCGCCCGCCCCTGGCTGTCCTCCCATCTTGCTGGCTGCTCCTTTTTGGTCTCCCTGTGCTTCCTCCTTTTCTTCTCAGCATCTCCACATTGGGAGCCAGCTGAGTCCTTGGGCCTCCTCTCTTTTCTCGTTGTTTTAGTCCCTTGATAATTTCAGCATTCTCTTGGGCCTGTCTCTTTAACCTTGGCCTCTCCCCTGATCGCCAGACTCGTGAATCCAACTAGCTGCCACATGTCTCTTCTTGGAAGCCAAATAAGCATCTCAAAGGCAACATGTCTGGTGACAAGCTCCTCATCCCCACCCATCTCCTAAGCCAGGGACTCATGCAGTTGTCCCCTTCCAGTTAATGCCATGCCATCGCTCCAGCTGATCAGGCCAGAATCCTGGAAATTAACTTTGACTCCTCTCTTTTTCTCTTACCCTCATTCATCTGCTAGCAAAATCTGACTATTTCTATCCAGAATCTGACTACTTGTTAGACCCCACCTCATCATCTGCTTTGGCTACCGGCCTCATTCAAGCCATCATCACCACACGGTTTATTACAAGAACCTCCTAGCAGGCCTGGCTTCCACCACAGCCTCCCTTCCATCTGTAATTCTAGGGAACACTTCTAGTCCTTATGAGGGCCTGCAAGGCCCGGCCCCATCTGGCCTCCTTCCCTGGCCTCCTTTCCCCAAGGCCCTCCACTGCAGCCACACTGGGCTCCATGCTGTGCCAGGACCACATCAGAAACGTTTCTTTCTTGGGTTCTTCACGCTTGTAGCCCCTTCTCCAAGAGCCACTCATCCTTAGGTTTTACCGAAATACGTACTTGTGTCAAAGACCATCAACACCAAAATGCTTTCCCTCTAACGTTATGCGTCTTCTTGCCTTATTTTGTTTTCCCCATACCACCGATGAGCACCAACATGCATATTTACTTATTTTAAAAATTATATACCTCTTCTGCTGGACCTTCTACCCTGAATAAGGCATGGATTTCTTCTGCTTTGTTCACTGCTGTGTTCCCAGGTCCTGCACGGAGCCTGGCACGTGATGGGTTAGGTGTGAAATGATGTTTGTTGGGTAGCTGTATAGCCAGAAATCTTGCCTGGTACTGACAGCATTGAGAAAGTTCACTCCTTTTATTTTCAAAATTGCAATGTATTTGCTCACTTCTGTCTTCTATACTTTTCCCTGATTATTTCAGAGACTCCCAGAAGCTCAGCCACACAGTAGTAGCAGCGGCAGCTAAGAGTTACTGACATTGAATAGGTACCAGGCTGACTGCTATGGGGAGAAAGAATCTTACTTACACCAGTCAGCAATCCTATGCAGTAGGTATTATTATTTTACCCGTTTAGCAGGCGGAAGAGCTAAGACATGGGTTGATCAGGTAGTTTTCCCAGTGTCACACGGCAAGGGACCAAGCTAAGACTCAAACCCGGATATCTCAGCCCCAGGGCCGTGTTCGAACCACTGCTCAACCCCCACGCTAGTCTCTTCTGGAAGATTTTTCCAGAGCTCTGCTATGTCATTCATTCAGGCCAGGTTATGTCACTCACTTGAGGAGTTAAGTTTCACTCTTGCACGCTCCTTATTCTTTGGGGTTGCCACGTGTTCTGCTCTTTTGGGTTTTGGAATCATTCGCCTTGGTGAAGGAGTTGACAGCAAAATGGACTGGACTGTTTTTTGGTCATTCGGTAATCCCCACCACCCATCCCCAGAGACAGACCTGAGTCTCTTCTGCCGTCTGCTCTACCAGAGCTTTCAGAAGCCTTGTTGATATTTTGCAGGTGTCTGCACTCCTGACGTTACTCTTACAGCTCCACACTGGTCTTTTATATTTTTATGTTGTTCTTGGTTGACGGCTACTCCTTCCACCTTTTGTATAGCTAAAGACTGAGCTCATTCGAGAGTTTCCTGGGTAGCCACTTCTGCCTGCTTATTTACTCCTCCATGTTTACTAAGATGGCCTTTGTAGGTCCCTCCCACTCCTCTTCCATCTCAGGGGCTGGGGAGCTCTAATTCCACCCCAGCCACACCCCATCCACAGTGCAGAGTGGTTGCTGGGCGGGGACTTCCCGAAGGGACAACATCTCCCAGCCCCATGTAAGACGGGAGCCTGGTGGTTGGGTTCTGACCAATGGAACGTGGGTAGAAGATATATTTACATATGTGGTGCACAGGGCTAACCCAAAAAGCCTCCTTCCTGGCCCTCTGCAGCCCTCTTCCCCACCTGTGGGCGGGAGGCCTCCACTCCCGCTGACCTTCAAAGCTGCCTGTTACCTGAGGCAGGGCCTCTGCCAGCCCAAGCACCTGAGTGAGCCCTTTCCCGATTAGCTTTTGGGGAGATAGGAATACAGGAATTTCCATCGTTACGCCACTGGGATGTGAGACGTTGTATGTTACCAGGTCTAGGATCATGTTAACGACAACAAGTCATATGCACGCTTTCCCGTGAGCCTGTTGAAACTTCCCCGCAGTTGGAAGAACCCATAGAGCCTGTGGCATTGGTTTCTCACCTCGGCCATCGCCCCGCTTTGCAGGGGCATGGGCACATTCTCTCGAGAGTCCCATTGCTGCTACGTCCGTCACAAGCCATTCCTCTCTGTCACTGTGAGGTCCATGTCACGGTGTCCCTTCTCATGCTTTCTACCTGCTGGGAGAGAACATTGCCAAAAGAAATAAAAGAGGCAGCTCTGTAAACAATGGGTTTGGGTTGGGGACCACGTGGACCCTCCTGAGAGAGGCGGGAGGCCAGTGTGTCTACCCCCGAGGGACCCTGAGGCCAGCTCCAGGGCGCCTAAGAAACTCGGCATTCAGCCCTCAGGGCCAGGCCGAGAAGTGGGGCTTCTGGCCTGGACAGGCCAGGGGGAAAGCCAGCCGGTCTTTGGGCCTCCACGTGGGGTTCTCATGGAGTTCGTGCTCGCATGTCATTTGGGGTCTGGTCCGATGGGTGATTTTGTCCCCAGTCCTGCCACCATCTGTCCAATGAGCCATCACAGCTCCCAGGGGCCCCGCTCTGTTGATATGATCCCCACTCAGCAGGCCCCTGCTCCCTACTCCCCGAGCCAAGAAGGCCCATTCAGGAGCTTCCTCTGCAGGCAGGGGGTGCTGTGTGCAGCACGGGGCCTGGGCCTGGAGGAGGTGGTGGGGGCGCATGTAACAGATGTGTGAGGTGTCAGTCGTGACAGGCAGTGTGCATTTAACCGAACACCCAGGACGAGACGGAGCGTCTGCTGTGGCTGGCCGGGAGGTCTCCCTTTTCTGTGCACGGGTCCGTTTCCGAGTCGGAGGTGGTTTCTGCCCCTTCAGTTGGGCTCAGAGTACCAAGTGCAAGTTCCAGGTTCAGCACCCAGGATCATCAGAGCCAGTGGGCTTCTCTGAAGGATGTGGGCCCCTGGCAGGCAAGAGAGGAGATGTATTTTTCTCCCACGTGCTCCAAGATGCTGCCAATCCTTTCAGGGGTGTCCAACCTGTGGCCCACAGGCCACATGTGCCTCAGGGTGGCCATGGCCCAACACAAAATCGTAAGTTTACTTAAAACATTATGAGATTTTTTTGTGATGATGTGTCACAATGTATTTAATGTGTGGCCCAAGACAACAATTCTTCTTCCAGTGTGGCCCAGAGATGCCAAAAGGTTGGACACCCCTGCTAGATCCTTCAATGACCAGAAGGTGTTGGTCAGGGTGATGGGCTCAGTGGTTTATCTTCTACGTCCTGGTCAGGAGCCATGAACAGAGGAGGGGAGGGTACAGCATTCCGGGCAGTTTGGGGGTCGAATATGAGGTACCAGCTCTTTCTTTCCCCCGAGAACTTCCCGAGCCTCCGTAGGAGAGAATGCGTATTTCCTTTGCTCTGCCCATCAGGGCGTCTCACAAATACCGCCTCTGCGCTGGGAGGTTGCCGGGCCTGCAGGAGCCCCGGAACCACAGCCAGGCTCTGGGCAGGCGTGGGGGAGGGAGTGAGGGGGAGGAGCCCCCATCACTGGGTGCTGTCCCGGGACGTGTAGGGAGGGTGGGCCGCCCTGCTCAAATGGCTGCCTCATGGCGATGACGATGACAGCGGTGCATAGGCCAGACACAGGGGAGGACGCGCCGCCTCTCATGGGCGTTGGCTGGGTCCTGGGATGGGACGGGCTCCGGGCTAGAATTCCAAGTGGAACGAGACCTGGACTCGCTGTCGGGGAGGCCCAGTCGAGGGGGAAGGAGGCAGCAGGCGGCCACTGCCAGGCTGGCCCCCCACCCAGCAGGCAGAGGGCACTTGAAGGCAGGCCTTCGTGCTCCTGAGATGGCAGCTCAGAGGACGTGGCCTTCAACCCAGACCGTTTCTCTCCCCTCACTGAAGGAGGAGTGCCCGAGGGGCCACTTGACCACCCAGATCAGCACCCCGGGGTGCTACAGCAGCACCATGGGGCGCTGTATAGAGCCCACATGTTCATTCGTTAACCCAAAAGATGTCCCCTGGGTGCGGGTGGCGAGCCTTGTGCGCTGGCCAGAGATGGGAAACCCAGGACAGACCCATAAAGGGGCGACCTGCCTTAAAGTGAAGAAGCAAATCCCTGAAGTGGACGCAGAGCTGGGAGGGTGCGGCACCCAGGGATGTGTGTGTTTGGGACGGACCAGGGGGCAGAGCTGCAGCCTGTTTGCCGCGAGGCGCTGGTCAGAGTGAAGGCACGACACCTGTTTCCCTGGAATCCACCTGACACCGTTCTGATCTCGTTACTTCCGCCCTCCCTGGGTCCCACCCCGAGAAAGGGCATCGGCTGATGCTGACGTCAGAAATGACACGTTGGGACAGACGAGAGCTCCAGGACACTTGTCCCACTACCCCTCCCAGCATCTCCACCGCAGCCTCTTCCTGCTGCCCCAGGGACAGGCCTGACTTGAATGGATGGCACATAACGCCCCGGCTTTACTCTACCCTGGGCTGGGCGGCCACCTGGGGCCACAGGGCAGTTGCTGTCCTCCTGCCTTCCGGGTTACCTGAGTGACTCATGCGAGGCAGCAGGCCAGCCCGGGGCAGAGGACAGTCATGGCCCAGTGCCAGCCTGGGCCGAGCCTGGGATGCCGCAGGGGAGGAGCCTGCTCCCGCAGGGACAGAACTCATCTGTTTTTTGGAGCTCTGCAAGTGGCCTGATGAAGGAGGCGGGGGGCCCTCAGGAGGAAGTAGGAAAGGCAAGGAGGTACATGTTTTTGGCCAGAGCTCCATCAGATAGTGGAGAAAGGGTGCATTCTCCTGGAAAACGCAGAGTACACCCCGTCCTTAAGGTGCCACTTTCCCAGACAGCAGGGGTGAGGCCAGATGAGCCCTGGTGGGTGGAGTGCTGCCTGCAGTGTAGGCTGACGGCTCCCCACCCTGTCCACGGCACGCACACCCCCTCCTGGGTGAGGCTGGGGGGCTCCCTGGTGGAGCTGTCCCTTCTCTTAGGCAAACTCAGAAGGAGGCACAGTGAGAGCAGAGAATGGGGTCAGGGGTGGAGCCAAGAAGGCTGAGAACAAGGTTTCTACCCACTCTGAGGGCCCCCCGCCTTTCTTCCGTTTTCCCCCGCAACTCCCCAGTCACTGTGACCTCATTAAGCAAAAGCCCCGACTTCCCACTGGAGGTGAGAAGCTGGTCAGAACCCTATACCTCACAGTGGGACCCTGGGGGACAGGAAGGTGGGAAGGTAGGTGAGAGTGCAGTCCTCAGATTCCAGAAGGTGCATCTCTGAGGCGCTGAGAGACCTGCATTCCGCCTCTCAGCTGCTCCCTCTTTGATTTTAGGACGTGGCTTTGCTGGACTGGTGTCAGGCATGGCCACACCACAGCCTGGTGTCAAGCACAAGCCTGGGTCTGGCGGAGCTGTGCCCACTCTGACCGCATTTGTTTCTGCCTCCAGCCCTGTCTCTGGCTTTGTGCTTGACGATCCTTGCTTGGTGCAAATGGGGGCCAGGAGAGAAGCCAAGGCCCCGCTACCCATGGACCCCTGCCTCGCTGGTGGCTCCTCACACTGCGGAAAGTTCCTCTGGGGAGCGAGCAGGAGTGCTGAGCAGAGACTGTTGGTCGTGATTGGCCACACCCTCCCAGAACATCTCAGCACCGACTACAGAAGAAAGCTCTGGTACCACCACACCAGTACCCTTCCTCCCGACCAGCTGATTCATCCTTCAGGGCCCAGGCCAATTCCCACCTCCACGAGGAAGACGCCCCTGCCAGCCACAACCAGCCGGGTCTTCTCCCTCCCCCTGCCTGCATTCCAACGTCCTTGTTACTACCTGCAGCCTCCTCTCCCCGCGCCCTCGTAAGGTCCTGCCCCAGGAGCTGGGGCACACGTCACAGGGTACCCTCATCCCTCAGAGATGCTTCCAAAGCAGGCGCAAAGATGCATGTGCAGAAAGAGCCTTCTCACGTGGTTCCCTGGGAAGGAGTCACAGAAAATCCCATGAGGATAGAGGAGGAAAGCACTACACTGACAAGGGTCAGCCTAAGAAGACTATCTGGCAGAAGAACAGAGTGGGCAAGGAGGAGGGGCAGGAAGGAGCGGAGGGATATGTGGGGAGCCACCAGGGTGGGTCTCCACCAGGCCAGCTCCCCCAGGTTGGCCCTTGCGCACCTGGGCTTCCCCCCTGCAGGCTGTACTCGCTTTGACAGCTTTCTGCCCAAGGGCAGCTGTGGGCAGGGACTCATAGGGTCTGCAGGGAGAGGCAGAAAGTCACTGATGGTTAAAACTCAAAGTTGGTCTCCCAGGCCCAAATTTCCATGCATGGGCAGCCCTGTCAAAATGCACCCCAGTCAATGCCAGGACACCTTGCAGGAGCCTCCACTGCTCGAGGCGCTGCCGAGGAGACTGCCTGTCCGCAGGGGAAGGAGCTGGGCACTCAGCAAGCCCTACTCAGCTACCCCATGTGCTCCTCCTGCAGACTCGGCCTGGGCCCTGCAGCTGGTTCAAGTCCCATCAGGCACCTGGGGGCTGTGGTCGGGCTGTGGCAGCCCAGGTGGAAGCTGACGCAGGAACAAAGGCAGGGATGTTCCTAGGGGGAGCCCGTGGCTATACCCGAATGCACTGCTTGCCTTTGTGATCCAGCAGCCCTCTCCTGCTGGACACCTGGACGCATCCTGCTTAGCCTTCCCAGTGGAAGTTCTGTGCGGCTCTGGGCTGGGAAGTGCCGGGCTGGGGGCCCAGCTGGGCTGGGTTTTCCTGATGGGTGAGGTCAGCTTGGTGCCTGGAAGCTGGCGGATGGATTCGAATCACACAGAGGAGAATTTGGCCCACCTGCATCAGAATCACCTGGGAAGCCCCAGGAGCCCTGCAGGAGCCTCTGATTCAGGGGCTCCAGGTGAGGCCTCTGAAGATTTGGGGGGAATTTTTTGGTTTTGGTTTTTTTCTTAAAGAGACATAGAAGACCCCCTAGAAGAAGGCTTGGCATTAGAGAGAATTCTATCCACAATGGCTACAAAACCCTACCATGTGTAGGGCAGTGGCACCCTGGCCTGGTCTGTGTCTCAGTCACACTTGGTGGCCTAGAAAAGTTCTCTTGCGGACAGCTTACCAGAACAGACTCGGTGGCCTTTGCCTTTCTTACAAAGGTTGTCTCTCATTCGTAGGGCAATGCTGCCACCTGGTGGTCTCTTCTAGAAACAGCTCCCATTTTCCAGATGCAGGCATTAAGCCAGGTGTCACTGCTTTACCCTGTCTTGTTTGGCTATTAAATGCCCTGTTCTGAGAACTACAGTGTCCTCCAATCTTGTGCCTCTCCTGGTGTCTCTCACTTAAGCCCATCATCTCTGAGCAGCCACCAGTCACCAGGAAGATGCTGCTAATCCACACCGTGCCCTGAACTGGGCTGCCACACTTGATGTGAACCAGGCATGTGCTGGCCCTTACAGAAGAGAATAAAGCAGAGGGCAGTGGGAAGTGGGGGTGATTCACGTGGATAACTTCTGTCTGAGGTGACGTCTGAGCTGAGTCCTAGAGGAGAAGCCAGGTGAAAGGTGGGAAGGAGATTCCAGGCAAAAGGACCAGCAAGATAGAATATTCTGGCTATTTAAATACAGAAACAGAATTGGGTTTTTTTTTATCCACTTCTTTGCTACCTCCAAAAAAAGATGGAATGCAAACATTTCCCCTCAATCTCTGGGCAGATTTAAAAACAAGAGAAAGGAAAACAAGTTTTTCAGTTGCTAAAATTCTGGGTGTTAAGCCCCGCCCCCCCATCTTTTGGGGAAGAGCAAGACAGAGGCCGGGTTTTCAGGCAGAAGCTGAGGGACCAGGGAAGCAGGAGGCAGAGAAGGCCTCTCCCTGCTGGGGCTCTCAGGCCAGTGCCGGGACAGGGCTCTAAGTCCCCCGTCCCGCCCTGGTCTCTGCAGAGCCCTGGGGAAATATCAAGGCCCCAGAGGGTCGTGGCATGGGGCCAGCATGCCCTGCCCTTCTAGTTTTGCAAAAAAACCCAGGTCAGAGAACGACAGGCATCCCAGATGCCTGGGATCCCAGGGGACCTGTGCACCCCACACTGAAGAACCCTGAGGTCTCCATGGTAACCCATGGGGACAAATGCCCAAGGACCAGACCCCCTTCTGAAGGACTAGAGAACCATGGTGTAGCCCCAGCGGTAGAGAAATACAAATTCACACCACAAGGAGGAAACGAAGGAACTCCATGTTATTGCGCAGCAGGGTGTATAGCAGATTCACACTGGTCAGAGGCACGAAGAAGGTCAGGACGTGACCTGAGAACAAAAGGGAGAGGGTGCATGCATTCCAAAGCTGGTTAATGGAGCTGTCTGGCTGGCAGGTGGGAGGCCAGCCGTCCAGGACGCTCTGTGGCTCTGGAGGTTCCAGGATCCTAGCCAAATGCCTTCCCCAGGTGGCCTGTTTCGTGCTCCAGAAGCTTGTGGTCATCAGCCTCCTGAATGTCAGCTCCGCACTTGTTCTGGGGCCAAACTCATGGGGGGGCCAGATTTGATAACGTTCTACTTTTGCTTGTAATCCTTCAGCAAAAGAATGATAGGCCTTCTAAAGACCAAAAACAAAACAAACAAAAAGCCATCCTGAAGTGGCCGCCCAGGTCTCAGGGTGGAGCGCACACTTGCAGAGGCCCCGATTCAGCGTCTGCATCTCTAAGGCATCGCCCTCTCTCCCTCCTTCCAGCTCCAGCACCAGTCAGGCTCCTGCTCCCAGCAGCCTCTCTGCCGACGTGTGAGAGTCCTTCAGGCTTCTCGTTCGTCATCTTCTGCATCCCCACCCGCAGCACCACGGCTGAGCTCCGGGGTTCCCTGGTGCACTCCCACACACTCGGGGCTTGCCCCGTCGTGGCCCTTAGCACTCTCTGAAGCCACCTGCTCTCTTCTCCATCTGCTTCACTGGGCTGTGGGTTACTTGGGGGAAGAAGCTCCGTGGATCACTGTCACTTTTACAGCGTTCAGCAGGGGTTCTTAGAGGAAATGACAGTCGACAGGAGACCTAAAGGACTGGGGTGGGGGCAGAGGTGTGATTCCAAGAAACAAAAGAGCATGCCAGCACATGCAAAGGCCCTGGGGTTGGAAAGAACTTGGCATATCCGAGAAGCACGCTGAGGACGCTGTGGCCGGAATGTACAAGGAGTGAGCAGGTGGCCCGGTAGCTGGTCTGAGGGGTTCTGAGCAAGGCAGGAAGTCAGTGAAATGTGTAAAGCTGGATGAAAACACGACCCTATATTTTCGACGCCTTCTCTTCCCCTTTTTGCTCCCATGAACGCAGACACTCTTCTGAGAAGTCCCTGAAGCCAGCTCAGGGAGGCTCTTTGTGTTTCACATCCTCCTTCCACGGGGCGGAGCAGGTGTCTTCCTCATCCCTTCTTGCAGTTTCAGGCCATTTTTCCTTAAGTCAACTGGCTTTGAAGAGCGAGTCACCAGCCTGCAGCACCCAGCGCCCCCTGCTGGTGCAGTCTCCCAGAAACCCCGGCCCACCTCCCACACCACCCCTTTCACGGATCCCTCACCAGCACCCTCCCACCATCACTGTTCTTGGGACCACAGTCCCACAGAGCTGATTCCCAGTCCCCTGAGCACCTCTCCCCCAATGGTCTCGTCCTCCACTACTGCCTGCACCCGCCCCTGTAATCGCGAGTTGGGGCCTCTTCCTCTCTGACCAGCGCCTCCCAACTTCCGGGCCCACTGCTCCCCAAATCCCATCGCCAACAACCCTTTGTTACCTGACTAAGGGGTGTGCTTGCCTGTGCAGATCAAAGCCCAATGAGACAGGAACAGGAGTCTGCAGCACGAAGCATGTCAACTAAGAAACATTCAAACCTGTAGAGGGCTTTTGGTGAGTTTATTTGAGCCAAACTGACAACAATTGCCAGGAAGCAACATCACAACAGACTGAGAAATGCTCTGGAGAAGGCAGTTTAGCACCTTCTTTATACATTAGAATCAAAGGAGGAGCCGTGAGGGGATTACGTGAAGTCCATTGATGGGGGGGGGGGGCAGGAGAAAGCACAGGGAGGGACCTCTGGGATTGGGTAAAAGGTAAGGTGTTAGACACGCCCTCCTTCTATGTGGGTGGGCAGGGGGCAGTTACCAGCCAACAATGGACAGGAGAACAGTAACAGTGAGGGGACCTGTGATCTCAGCCTGTGCAAGGGGCTTGGGAAAAAAGAAAAGTTACGTTGACATTCCAGGGGTAACTTCCTTTGGATGCAAAAAGGCAATAGACTGAGTTAAGGTAAAAATGGACCTTTGTGAGAGAAAAGTACTGACTTGACTAACTTCCGTGAACTGCTTTTAGTTCATAAGTTTTCATTTCAGACCATCCTTTGTGGTTGCCTCAAGTCTCTGAGTTTTTGTAAGGCTGCTTCACAGGCCTCTCCCCAGCTAGTCAGGTTAGCATGTGGCCCCTTTTCTTCCACAAAAATAAGGTTTTATTTCAGGAAGTGACCCACTCCAGGAAATGCGGGGGCACTAATGCTGAAGTCCTGGCTCTCGGATGGCTCCCAGGCGATGTGTTACATAGAGGAAGTCTTACTCATGCTGAACTCTGGAGTGAGGGCCCTGGTCTCTCCTGATTGGTTGGCGCTCAGGAAGGGGGTAGCGGATCAGTGCATCTGGTCCCGATGTCAGCCAGGCATTGCTTTGTCCAGCGTCACCGCCTTTGGGGGCATGGAGCTGAAATATAACCGAGGACCGGATGTTATCTCTGGTTTGACCTAAACTCTGTCTCTGGGGTCAACAGACACAGGTTCGTCCCAAGACTGTTTACGGCTGTTGTCCAGAGGGTATAGTGACTGAGGGGGGATGTGCCAGGCAGAAGGAGGCAGGTGGTGAGCCAGGCTGCTAGACGAGGACATTCAGAGTCAAAAGGAGAGAAAGAAGAGGTCGTACTGGAGAAATGCCATTTCCACATGGTTACACCTTTGTCGCAGGTGGGCACAGGTAACCAGGTTCTCCGTGATCGAGGGGAAAGAACTGAACAGAGCACACAGAGAGTTTGTAGCAGAGTTATTAAGTGATAGCACACTCCACAGAACATGGGAGCGGGCCAGCTCTGAGCAGAGATGGACCTCAGGCGCTGGGGGGATTCTATTCTTATAGGGAGGATATTTCCCGGCTAGTTCTGGCAGGGTTTTACTGCACATGTACAAGTAGTTACATTACTTTAAAGCTACTGCGCATGTGGTCTCCCATGATTTTCCTCGACTGGCCACCGGGGAAGGGGGTTGAACAATGTTAACTTATTATGATGCTATTATAACGAAGCAGGGGTCATGTAGCATCTTCTGAGCAGGTGCATTCCATGATTCCGCACTTTTCCAGAAAACGGGAATAACTGGTTTTAGAACAGGGTCTCTGTCTTGTTTTGCTGTCCTTTATCTTAGCCCTGGGGCACCTCTGTCCTGATTATCTCCTGCCTCTGCCTCCACCGCAGAGGGTCCCGGGCTCTCCCACCATTTAGCTCCTCCCACTCCCGCCTGGCCCTCTTGCCCCACCTCCCTCAGCTTGAAGTCCTCGATTTATCACTTCGACAGCTTGTTTTCTTCATGCACCTTCACCTCCAGTACCTCTTTTGCTTCACTGTGTTTGCTTGGCAAAACTAACCCCATTGAGCTCTACTTTCGAGCCCCTGTCTCCGCCCACACTGCTGACCACTTGAGTTCTTGGCCGACAACCTCAAGTGGGTCTGGCTGGCTGGCTGGCAGTCATGGGCCCATTCACTCTCCCACTCTCCGAGATGAATATTTCATACCCTCTGTCTCTTGAGAGCTCCCCCACACCGCCCCCCTCCACCCTCCATCGCAGCTGATGACCTTGCTCCCTTCCTCCCGGGAAAAAGCAGCCCCAGAACGAGCCCTTCCTCACGCTCCACCTCCGCATCTGCCCCCGCACCCGCATCTGCGCCCCTGTCCCTTCACGTTCCCCCCGTTCCCGCGGGTGGACTGCCTGTGCAGAGGCCAGGCGTCCTTGAGAGTCAAAAGGAGAGAAAGAAGAGGTCGTACTGGAGAAATGCCATTTCCACATGGTTACACCTTTGTTGCAGGTGGGCACAGGTAACCAGGTTTTCCGTGATCGAGGACAAAGAACTGAACAGAGCACACCTTGCTTTGCAAGGTGCAGAGGCCACCTTGGCTTGCGCTCTGGACCCCGTCCTCTCTCACTTTCCCAGGGAGGTCACCACAGAAACCCCCTGCACCCCTCCTCGTCAACTTCTCCTTCCCTCCTGGGTCATTTCTTTCAGTGCACAAACATAGCCTTCCCATCTCTCGGCTCCCTCTTACGCTGCAACTCCTCCAGTGAGCTGCCTGTGCTCATTGCCTGTGATCCTCTCGCTTCTTTAACCTGCTCTGATCAGCCTTTGATGCCCCTGTGGCTAAATTGTGCGTTCAGTCCTCAGTCCCCATCTAACGTGAGCTCTCAGCAGCATTCACAGGACGGTTCATTTCCTTCTCCTCCAACCGTTTCTTCCCTCGACCTCCAGAATACCACGCCCTCCTGATTTGCTTCACATCCCTTAGTTCTCTTCTTTTCAGCTCTCCTGCTGAGCCTTCTCATCGCCCCCCCCCCCCCCCCCCCGCACCCTGATTAACATTGAGTCAGTCCAAGGCCCAGACCCCGGACCTCTTCGCTGTGCACAGCCATTTGGTGACTCATATAATCATGTGGCTTTAAACATCGTCTATACTTTCAAATGTTGTATTCTATTAAGACCTTCACCTTGAGATCCAGATGCCAATATCCAATTGTTTCTTCAGTGTTCCCACTAAGAATGCGGAAGGACACCTGCATTCTGGCCTCCCTTGCTCCTAGGTCAGACGTGGCACTTTGGCATCGCTGTTTGCTCAGTAGGCTTTTGGGCGGGCACCGGGGACCTGGCTCAGGATCATGTCCGGTCCCTGCTCTCGGGGCAGCTTACAGCCTGTTACGGGGGCAGTTTGCTTGGTCAGCTCCCAATACTCCTTCAGGAACATGTCCTTACGGATTCGTCACTGACGATACCTGCCTTGTCCCGGACCACGTCCTTCCGGGGCTCCTGCGTCTGGTGGCCAATGAGGAGCAGGTAGCAAGGCCTGGCCTGTGACCCCGGGTTTGGGTTGTGTGTTGGTTTTTAACTCCGAATTCAACTTCTTTAACAGGTGAGGGCTATTAATGTGATTTCTTCCTGAGTGAGGTTTGGTAGCATGTTTCTTTCAAGGAATTTTTCTGTTCTGTCAAATTTATTGGGATAAAGTTGTTTCTAATATTCATTGTTATACTTTCAATATCTATGGAATATATAGAAATGTCATATGTCCCATTCCTGGTTTGACTAATTGTTGTTTCCTCTTTTTTTTCCCCTAGCCTAATGAGTCTGGTTAGAGGGTTAGCAATTATTTTGATCTCAAAGAACCAACTCTTGGTTTCACTGGGTTTTGCTGTCTGTGTCCTCTTTTCTCTCTTCCTTTTATCTATTTATTAAATTTTATCATTTCCTTTATTTTACTTGCTTTGCATTTACCTGATCTTCTTTTCTAGATTCTTAAGGTGGAAGCCGAGGTCATTATTTGAGAGCTTTCTTCTTTTATAATATAGACCTTTGGTGGTATAAGTTTCTTGTGGTGGAATTTGTGTCTGTCCACTGATAAAATCCTGAAGTCTAAGACGGGAACCAGCACATAGTAGGTACTAAATATTTGCCAACTTAATTAACGCCTTCCTTTATCCCAAACCCTCTGAAGAGTGTCTGATTTATTCCAGACGAAGGCCATCCCTTGCATAATCCTCAAGGCCCCACACAGCGGGCCCCTTGCTGCCCCTCTGCCCTCCTTTCCCGCTGTGCTTCCCGCAGTTCCCCCAGGTTCTTCGTTCCCCTCCGACATCAGCTGGTTCTCAGCCCGGGGCCTTCGCGGTGCCTGTCCTTCTGCCCGAGCACTCCCCACCACGCCTCCCCTGGTGAAGAGTGACTGTGCTCCTTGTGCGAAGAGCCCCTGCCACCTGTCACCTTCCCCCGCCCCGCTCCCCCCTTCCTCCCAGGGGCACGCACCTGGCTGCGGAGCTGAACTGGGACACCTTGGGTGCTCCTGTCCAGAGCAGCCCCACCTGGAGCCACCACACAGCCGCCCTGACCCCCACACGCCCCACCTCCTCGGGGGGCCATCAAAACTGGGGGTCTATTTCTAAAGGTGGAGCACTGTTGTCGGCAGAGGCACGTTCATCTTCCCTGGTCCAGCCACTAGCTGATTGTTGATACTTTTTATTCCAAACGCAAGATTTTCATTTTATTTTTGTTTGTTTTGCATAGAGGACACAATTTGTCTCCCTGTTGTTTTCAAAGCAATGACATAAAACTGTGCAAAGCTTGCCTTTATGTTTTTACAGCCACTTAAATTCTGTCGGTGTTGTTATCTCCATCCTCCACCCCCGCCCTTCAATGAGCTTTGTCTGAGGTTTTCATGGCCTTCCCAAAGAACAGACAGGCACACGGCTGGGCTGTGAGCAGGCCCGGTCCTCGGTGCGCCCTGGCCAGCTGCGCCCACAGGGACAGAATAATGCTGCGCTCCGTGAGCCCAGAGCATTCTGGAGAGAGGTCCTCCCCAGTTAGGTTCAGTGCAGCAGCTGGAAAAGAAAAGGGGAGATGAGTTTTCACGGAAACCTCTTAATGCCTCTCCTCACCTCCTGGGAACGACCTCTGGGTTCAGGCAGCCGAGCTAGGCAGCTGTGAGGAGAGGCGAGTGTGTTTGCTGGGGGCCTTGGGAAGAAAAGGCCCCTTGTACCCTGGTCAGCGACTGTAGGTAGTGAGGCCCAGGAGGACAGGGGAGCCAGAACCCCAGCAGCAATGTGCAAGGGAGCTGGGGGGTGAGGGCAGAGAGCTTGAGGCCCCATCCCTGTGCAGAGAGACAGAGCCAGGGCTGCTCCTCCAAAAGCAAAGGGGCAAGGGCCAAGGAAGGGAAGGAATAGGGTGTGGAATTCCTGGCGGTAGAGACCCAGACTCATCCTTCAAGGTCCACCTCAAAAGGTCATTGCTGGAAGCACTTCCCCAAAGCCCGGAACCGTCCACCAGTGGCTCTGAGCTCTCCAGCGTACCAGTGTGTCCTGAGAACCAAGGAGAAGGCAGGGTGGGCGAGTTAACATGGAAGCCCCATGGCAAGTGGTAGTCGGTTGCTATGGTTTCTGGAAACAAAGCATGATGAAAAAGAAGCTGCTAGGCTGGATGCCAGTAGGCAGGCATTCGTGGGAACCATCGTCTCCTTGGGCTGCTAGGCCCGGGAAAGGGTCTTCTGGGGGAGTGACTGCCGTGACCACACGTACAGAAGTCATGTAGCCTTGGGGTGAAGGGAACGAGGGACAGGTTAGAAAATGCCAAACGTGCAGTCTTGGAAGAGACAGGGTTTGGGCCGCTTGCGGTCTAGTGGCTCAGTGCAGAGCTGACACCTTGGAATCGAACTGCAGCCCCACACACAATGACGGTGCAGCTGTGAGCCTGGTAAGGCTCTAGGCTGGGGTGTCAAACTCATGTTCACAGGGGCCACATCAGGCTTGCCGTTGCCTTCAGAGGGCCAAATGTAATTTCAACTCCTTAGCAGTTAAAGAGTAGTTGCATTTATACAGTCTTAAATTATTTCAGCTCTAAACTAAAAATAGGCTCAAACTACTAGAACACCTCTTAACCTGGACACAGAAGACCCAAACTAGCAAGCAGGTTCTGATGTGGTCCCATAACCTCATTTCTGCAGAGGAGCTTACAGCCCCCAGGTATGACTTCCAGGTGGGCACACCTCTGGGAAAGAACGCATGTGCTTTCATTAGTGGGCAGAAAGACTAGATGAGCATGTGCTGGGTCTCTCTGGAGCTGTGTACAATGTTTCTGGAATACCAGGGCACACGCTGTACTATCCTGAATGGGCTGAAGAGAGGTTCACTAACCCTTCACTGCCTGTCACTCAGTCAAGTTCCATTGTAAGGAAAGTTCTCTCAGCCGGTCTTTCCTCACATCAGCTGCAAGGGGCATGCTGAGCAGCTGCAATGGGGGCACCCGGTCCGATTGCTGCAGTCTCACGACCCGGACAGACAGCGGTGGGCACGCGGAAGGCAGCAGTGCGCGGGGTGGAGGAACCAGCTTGCAGGGGAGGCCAGCCAGTTATACAAACTCTGCACAAACCAGTCATCTTCACACCAATTCTGCCCAGTAGAGCCTGTCCATCCAACATGGAGGCAGCCAAGTCCGCTGTTGGCAGAAGAGCCGGTGCTGGAATACCGGTGGTTCTGGCTCTGACTGTTGCCCCGAATGATGAGCTGCTCTCCTGGCTTTCTGTAAACCCACTTCACACCACGGCAGATGATTTTATGTGCCTATTATGAAATTAAAAATCAGAGCAGGGCCTTCTTTGGGATAGCACTGACAGCTTCTCTCTGGACGAGTGTTTTTCCGCAGTTTAGTTTGCCAACGTTGATTTGGATTTGCCCAGGAAAAATGTTTGTTTATAAGTTTCCTCTGAATATAAATTCTCCTGATGTGGACCAGAGTCCACGGTCGTCAGGACCCACGTCCTTTAAATAACAATGACAAGAGCTAACACTTACCTAGTACTCCGGCGCCAGATTAAGTGTTTCACACATATCAGCTATTTAAAGTAAAGTTATGGTGATTATTATCTCCATCTTTTAAGATGAGGAAATCAAGAGACAAGCTATATCCCCCAAAATGTCATGGCTAGAAAGTACCGCAGTAACGATTTGACACTTAGCCATTAAGTGGCTCCAGAGACTATTTTTGACCACAGAGCTGACCACCTCTGTCTGGCCTAGAATAATCTGAAATTCTCAGCGACACGCATTTTAAAAGTGGGTAACCGTAAAGTCAAGAGAAGATAAAGGCTGAAACACAGCACAGCAGAAACCGTGGTGTGACTCAGGGAAGAAGACCTGTGAACTATTTAAGAATGGCTTTGGGAAAGCTTGGGCCAGCAGCTGTTAGCTGCCACCTAATCACTGATTCTCAGAGAAGCTGCCCATAAGGTGGCCAGGAGGAAGGGATGAGAGATAGAGGAGTGAGGGCTCCTCGGAGGCCCAGCACCGGGCTGTGTCGCTGACTAAAGAAACGTAGTGTTTGTGCCGCCCCAGCAAAACACACCGGCAGCCCATCTCGGGGCTCAACACTCGCACATCATTTCATATCGCAGTGTACACACACTGAACAGGCGTGTTACCCCCGGCATGGACACCATAGGTCACCCAGGAGTTCCAGCGAGGTCTTAAAAGTTCTTGCCGGGAAAGAAATTTGGGGTAAAGCATCGATTTAATTGCTAGAATATCAGGCAGATGCCATTGCTAGACTCAGAACTAGACTGTGACCTACAAACTCAATGGCCCATGAAAATGTGGCCAAAGATGGAATGACTCTGTGTTTCATCGAACCAGAAGAGGGTATCTCTTTGAAGTTGAGAAGGGAGCTTATTTTCAACATTAGTTGCCCTCTCTCTATTCTACATAAAACCATGCCAGAGCAATTAAAATTGTTTCATTACGGCTGGATAATATTTTTCTCTCTGCTCCTTACTTTCTCCCCAACTGCTCCCTGAACCCCCAGTCAAATTGGCTCAGAATTTCACCGTCTCAGGAGTATCAGGCACTCAGCAGATTGGCTCAGCGAATAAAGGGAGCTTCTATAAAACATAAGCTCTAATTAAGATGTAAAGGAAAAGCAGGCCTCTTCTATAAACAGAGAAGAGGGAGAGGAAGCGAGAGGCAGGGAGGGAAGCAAGGACCCCATGTGGTTGTTCAGATGAAGTGAAGGGCGAGTGGGGACAGCAGATAAAATGGGATGCCTGAGATTCCGGGGGAGGAGTCAATAAAGTCTGGCGACAAGAGAATAACAGCTACTATTTAATGAGAGCACTTTTTAGGGGTCAGACACTATATTTATTATTTCAATTCATCCTTACAACATTCTGTTATGGGAGACCCTTGAAGATATTCCCACACGGATGTGCGACAATTTCCCAGGGAAACAGTTAAGATGAACAGGTCGTGGCTGCTGCCTGTGGCTGTTAAGCAAAGGCCCCTGAGGTCTGAGAGCCAGGCTGTGCATCTGCTCTGAGGAGAAGGTGCAGCAAATCCCCTGCCTTTGGGTTTAGAAGTCGGGCTTGCTTACACTGGCCTTTTCCCTCATTTTGGTGGTTTAAAAACATACCCGCTTACGGTAGAAGCCAAAACCAGTCAAACTCGTGGAAACAGAGTAGGATGGTAGTTAGCAGGGGCTGGGGGTGGGGGGCTGGGGAGACGCTGGTCAGAGGGTAGGAACTTCTAGCTGTCGGACGAAAACGACCTGAGGACCTGACGGAAACTATGGGGACCATAGTTGCTAACGCTGTACTGAGTAACTGAAATTCACTAAGGGAATAGAACCTAAATGTTTCAGGGGGAAAAGATAAATATGTGAAATGATGGGTGAAGGGGAGGGGAGCCCTTCAATAATGTGTACATATTGGGGTGGCCAAAAAGTTTGTCTGGTTTTTTCCATAAGATGGCTCTAGTAGAGCTTAGTTGTCTTCAACTTTACTCGAAACAGTTTTGCTAGACTGTGTGGTGACAGCTGTCATGTCAGCGTGCATTTAAAAAGAAACTTATCAGAATTGGTGAACTTTTGTGCAGCCATTTTAATATTGAAGATGGAAGAAAATACACATTCCAGCTTATTATGCTTTATTATTTCAAGAAAGGTAAATGTGACTGAAACACACACAAAAATAATTTGTGCAGTGTATGGAGAAGGTGCTGTGACTGGTCGAAAGTGTGAAAAGTGGTTTGTGAAGTTTCACGCTGGAGATTTCTCACTGGACACTGCTGCACAGTCGGGTAGACCAGCTGAAGTCGACAGCAATCAGATAGAGACATGAATTGAGAATGATCAGTGTCATACCACGCGGGAGACAGCCAACGTACTCACCATGTCCAAATACAGTTTCTTCATTAAAGAAAATACAGCACCAGGAAAGAATAGTTTTTGTCAGCGTGTTCTATCAGTCACTAAAAGAGGTGTGTATAAAAAGTTCCCGCAGTGATTATGGACTTGTCTGTTCCTCTCTTGTACTGACCACTTTTACTTTACATATTTTCAGACCATGTTATCTTCTCCTCTAAACATGTGGGGGGGAAATAAAGAAGGAAAATTAGTTGCAAAGATAAACTTCAGCTCCTTTTAATAAATCAAAAACATTGTTGGACAAATGCATACTTTTTGCCCAAATTTTTGAGGGAAAAATAAGGATGCACATTATACATGGGTACTGCTAATTCCATATCTATATAAATGTTTTAAATTATTTATGCTTATGCATTAAAAATGTAACTAACTTTAGAAAGCAATTATGTATACATATGCAAAATAGTACCCTTTATAATGCAAAAAAACCCCAGTATCTAAATATAAATAAATAAAAAATTGAATTGAAAATAATTAAACGAAAGATTTTTTTCCCTGAAAGTTTGGGCCAAAAATGTGGGTGTGCATTATACATGGTAGGACATTTCTCCTGATATCCTTTGTTATGAGTTACATTGCGTCCCCCCTCAAAAAAATAATGTTGGCGTCCTAACCCCCAGTCCTTCAGAATGTGATCTTACTTGATGACAGGGTCTTTACAGAAAGAATCAAGTGAGAATGAAGTCACTAGGGAGGACCTTAATCCAATGTGACTGGTGTTCTTGTAAAAGGGAACACTTGGGCACAGGTGTCAGACGTGTGTAGGAAGACGATGACCACCAACCAGCCAAGGAGTGAGGCCCGGAACAGACTCCCGTGCCTGTCCCTCAGGAGAACCTGCCCTGCAGACACCTTGGTCTCCGACTTCCAGCCCCCCGGCCGGGGGGACCATACACGTCTGTTGTGCGAGCCACCCCACTCTTGCCGTTTGTGTGTGGGAGCCCTAGCACACCAACAGAACACGTGTAACTTACAAGACGATTTTGTTATTTAAGAAATGTGTTTTCAGCAGAGGAGGAAAAGAAACCTTTTATTTTTCCTTAAAAATGTAAAATAAGGAACCAGACGCTGGGAGTAGAATCAATCTGCTATTTAACAGAATATCCTTTTACATTTTAACAGCAAAGTTAAAATATTTTATCTGGCATCATGAGAAAGTTTTGTCTAATAAACTTGGTGGGTCAGTCTTTACTGAGCAAGGGAAACAATTCCCAAGTTCTCAGAACTGCGTTTTATGCTTTCCTAATTAAGGACGAGAAAGACAATTCCCAAGTTTCCTTTGGAGAAGATTGGTGCAATAAGCACAATTAACTCTAAGAGATTTAATAATAAATCACCAGACCTCCTGAGCATAGTAAATACAACCAGGGAATTATTTTAATATACACTCAATATAATAATCACAAATTCAACTTCAAAGCAGCATGAATTAGAAATACCATGCAGATATATGAAACTTTTCTAGAAGCCTAGTTTTAAAGAAGCTTAGTTTTCTTAGCATAGATCTTGGGACATGCTATTTTTGAGGCCATATATTATTGGAAAGAGAAGGGAGTGCTAATGTATAGGCTTAGCTGTTCTAAGATAATGTCAGCAGGATTACAGTGTCCTCCTACGAACTCTTCAAAGTACCTTGCTAGAGAAAAAAAAATGTGGCTGAATAAAGAACAGATTATGCATATGGCCCAAGAAAGAACTCGAGAACGCTGCGGAACTCTGCAGTCACATTCGCAGGGTTTCTCGTGAACAATACGCCGATCTCTCTGATTCCCAAAGGGACCCTGACACTGTGAGCTGCTCAGGCTCTCGTCTCTCAGGTTCAGACTGACGCCTGGAATACACATTTGATAGATGGTCAACTGGTGAGTGAAATGAGACAAACAGTGTAATTCCAACTTCATGGGCTCTCGTAAACCCAGAGGAAGCTTACCAACGGTGAGAAATACACCAGTCAGTGCAAACCCCTGACTGACGCCTCATCTGATCTGATCAATTGATAGACCGTGGGCTGCATTGATGAAAGTCTGATTCAAAGTACTTGGGTTTAAGTATCTCCAGGCCAAAATGTTGATAAAGGGCCACTTAACCCTCTTTTAGTTTCTAGATTCTTCAAAACTGAAGAAAAGAATCTTGTAAGTCATCTTCTTCAATCATCAACTTCATGCAGGAAACTCAGAGGGTCACCTAACCTCCTCCTAGACACTCCAAGTGATTTGAGGGACAGAAATCTCACATATTTAGTAGGTATTCCATTCCACCATCTGACTGCTATAGTTATTAGAAATGCTTTCCCTGTGAGTCCCAAGATGGCCTATAGTTAAGTCTACTTATAAATCTTCATTTTGCCTGAGGGAAATATAAGAAGTTCATCTTAGAAGTGACAACTCTTCAGATATCTAATGAGAGCAGTCATGTCTCCACTAAGTCTATTTCTAATTACAAAGTAAACACATTTCTGTATTTCAGTAAATGCTAGGGATACTGCTAATTTTCAGTGATGGGGCTGGAGATAAGTAGGGGCTGTGGAGAATGACTTAATTACAGATTAGCTACAGAGACAAGAACCAAATTTATCTAATTCTCATCATCCGCAAGGGTAGGATAGCTATTTTCCTGCCCTTCCCATAGTTTGGTTATGTAAGGCAACAGATTCCTTTTTTCCACCTAAGTTACTTTCCACTGGGTTTGTTCACTCCATATCGTATATATGGAGATACTAAATGTCTGTGGCAGTGCACGAATGAGGGAAACAGAAGACAGTGCAAGATGGCAGAGTGTGTGTTGAAGAGGGAAGCCCTAAGCCAACTGACCCACTTAGGAGAACAGAAGGAGTGGAAGACTGAGCAGGAGATAACAAGACGGCCAGTCAGCAGTGAGGAGGCAGGTTCTTCACTATAAAAAAGAAGGAAATAGAAGAGATACAGGGAGGCAGATCCTGGTTTCATTTACCCACCCATCGACAGACATGGCACTAAGAAACAGAAGAAACAACCACTGGCGACTGTGGTTCAGTCGGTGACTTGGAACGAAACTGGATGGACAATTCCTCCTTCTTTGGGAGAGGGAGAAAAGCAAAGGAAGCGCTGGAAGAGGAACGGCAGGTGGAGACCTGGCAGGTGCTCCTCATAACCACAGGGGCCGTGAAGCACTGGAAATGTGGCTAGTACACTGAGGAGCTACACTTTTCAATTCATGTAATTTTAATTGATTTTAAAACTGTAGCTGTGTAAAATATATCTCCATGAAACACAGCTTTCCTTATTTTTTCCTCCAGTAGCATCATATTGTTACAGAACAGACCAGGGCGGGGTGGTATGTGAATGATATACTATTGCCAAATGGGCCCACCCTTGTGCTCTGGGGATCCCCCCACAGTAGTAGGTTCGCCTTGCCCGCCACCAGGGAAAGACATCTCTCAATGCCAGAGATTGGTGAGAAGGAAAGGGATTATTTATTTTAAAAGTTATACAAACTTTAGAGTAATGACTTAACGTCTTCATTGAGATCCCAAAGTCCCTTAGAATACCCACAAACGCACAGTCCTTCCCCCACTGCCCAGTCCAGGGTACCGTATCTCAGAAAAAGAAATAGAAGTCCGTGGCTCCTCTCTGCTCAAGCTGTGTGGTCCCAAAAAGATGCCACATGGCTGCCACACCTGGGTTTAAATCCCAGCGCCAATCTTCCTCTGCTGCACCATTCCCGACTCCTCCCACAATTGGCCACAGCTGCCAGCATTCCTGTATTTTTTCCAGTTTTACTGGGCTGCCATAGTAAATCTGGGCAGGTGTGGCCCTGTGGTGTGGAGCCAATCATCTCCAAGCTCTCACGCAGGCTCTGTAACCAGGGGGAGTGGCCTCCTAGTTCCATCAGGGGTTGAAGTCACTCCCATCCCCCTGGCTCAAAGTAAGGCCACAGCTGTTTAACATATCTATGAAACCAATGAAAGGTTATGGATGTGTTAAATGACCATTCTAGAGGTTATCTGCAAAACTATTGCTATTGAAAACAACTCTCAATGGTCCTGCTCCATGTGTCCCATCCCCTAGCTCAGACTTGTGGGGGTGAGGACATCATATATACATATGTAAATTTTAAAAAATTCCTAGATACCAAGTTATGGGCCCCATTACAAACCCTATTTGGGCCCCCCTCTGGCTACGCTCTGTTACAATATTTCACTTAACTGTTATGTTGTCTCAGATACTATTATCATAGTGTGTTGTGTGTGTCAGGCATGTGTCTCATTGCTAGTGATAACACGGAAATATGTCACTGATCTAGACGATGTCAACTTCTGAGTTAGTTTGAACGGCTGTTTTCTAGGCACCAATGTAGCATTTACTTCAATATTTTATGCAGGCAGGTATGTTACAGCGGTTTCTACGTAAATTATGATTGGTAACAACATTGAAGCATATATTATTTTCATTGTAATGCACTTGAATTATGATTCCAGGTTAAAATAGTGTTTTTAAATTTAAAACGAAGACATAACACTGGTGTGGAATCAAACGGAGGTGCAGGAGCTGGTATGATGACCCGGGCGGCAGGGGGAAGAGAGGCCGGAAGAAGGTATGCTGCCAGTGTCACAGCGGATTGCGATTTGCTGAGTGAAATTTTAAAAAACTATTGGTTAGGTAAAAAATATTTTAAGGCACTAAAATAGACATTTTCCACAAATGCATAGTACATTTGATCAAAAGAGGGTTCATAAATTAATTGCCTGCAATTAAAACTAACCAACAATGACTAAAACTTTGTCCATTTTGGTTCCTATTAGAGAAATCATGAGTCATTATTATTGATTTGTATTATGAGAAGTTTCCATTACAACATAAATATTTGACTGTCTAGGTCGTATATGAGGTTTTCTTTTTCTTGGAGCTTCAAATTTAGTTGTTTGTTGAGAAGCATGAGAGTGAGATTCAATCAAATTCCTGAGCATCTTATTAAAATTAGACAGGAAAAAACTGACAGGCAGTCCATGTGGCTGTTATAAGGGCCTATTAACATCACCTCGTGAGACATTTCGGTAACCGACCCCCGTTGTAATTCTGCAGCTCTGAGTACAAGAAACTCCTCAGGCCACGCTGTGCAAGCCTGGGAGAGAGGGGGCGGCTGGGGGAGAAAGACGAGTGCACGTCCACCTCGCAGCACCGTGCGCCAAACTCCGCAGTCACTCGGACGTCGTCTGGGCCGGAGACTGATGACTTGCACCTGACTCAGACGGGGAACTTCTGGGCACGTGTCCTGCTTAGCCTTAAAAACAATAAATGCCGATCCGTAGTACAGTGGATAAAAAGAAGTGGGATATTCATGATTGAATCCCATAAAGAAAGGGCAAAGAATGAACCCCTGCTATATGCAACAATATTAATAAATATCACAAATGTAATCTTGATTGAGAGAAGCCATACACAAAGAATCTACTGTCTGGTTCCACTCACATGACGTTTTGGTGACAGGGAAAAGCTAATCTATGGCATTAACTATCAGGACAATAGTTACCTTTGGAGAAGGAGGGGATGTGGGGGAGGTTACTTGGGTATGTATAACACTCTATATCCTGGTCTGGGAGGTAGTTACATGGCTGTATGCACTTCATGAAAATCCAAGTTGTGCACTTAAAATACATGGCTTGATAACATTAAGGAATTTTTTTTCCCCTCTTTCTCACCCAAAGACATGATCACTGGTCTTAGAGAGAGGGGAACGGAGGGAGGGAGAGAGAGAGGGGGAGAGAAATGTCGACCGGCTCCCTCCTCTAAGCCCCGACAGGGGACTGAACCCACAACCTAGGTATGTGCCCTGACTGGGAATTGAACCTGTGACCTTTCCATTTACAGGATGACACTGACCAACTGGGCCTCACCAGCCAGGGCAAGGAACCTGCTTGAACTGCAGTTTCATCCACAACAAATAAGACACATTGAAGGAATGGAATACTCATAATTACTGTAACTTCCTGAAATTTGATTTGCATACAACTTCCACACTCTGAGACCAAAGCGATAGATAAGATTTTGGCAAAACAGAGACCAGTGCAAGCAGAGAGAGGAGCACGAGAAGAACATAAAGGTGAGCAAATGCAGGTCGAGTTCCATGACTCGTGCGAGGGGAGCATCGTGGGAAAGGTGGCCGAGAAGGGAAATGAGGGCCAAAGCGGGAAGGTTTTGAACACCAGCAGGGTTTGTTGTTAGTGCCATAGGCCATCGAGAGCCCATGAGAATTTTGAGCAGGGAAGTGGCATTCCCTCCTCCTCCTCCTCCTAGTTCTTTCCAGTTTTAATAGGGTAAGGTGTGGGGAAGTATCTGAATTTACTCAGAAATGTTTTGTCCTGGGCTCACACACATGTGCATGAACATGTATGTGCTCATACTTAACGTACTTACATGTAAGATGAATATGTCACCCACAGCGGTCCAAAGAAATGGGTTCTTCTATTTCGTAAATGAGGAAATCGATGCCTAGAACAGCTAAGTAACATATCTGAGGGCATCAGAAAGGGGACAAGGACAGTGGGACAGCTTGGCTTCCTTACTGAGAGTGACCCCAGGAAACAAAACAGAGGCAGGCGGCAAATGATTTATTCACGGGGGGCGGGAGGTGCTGAGGAGAGAGAGGAAGCAAAGGAAACCTCAGTAACCTTCGGCGGGGGCCGCCCTCCTGGGCAAGTGGCTGGCCTGGTTTCCATGGTGATAGATACCCACCCCTGCCATGAAACCTCGTTCTCTTCTAGGCCAGAGAACCTGGTCTGATGATTTCACTCAAGCTGTGGAGTCGCAACCACTCAATCCTGCGTCGGCTCCAGGCACTGCCGCTAGAAAAGTGCTTTTTCTTTCAGCAGGTCGTTATTAATGATCCTTCTTTCTTGTCTCAGAAATGTTCTCCGGCTCAGTGATGTGCGGGGTGAAAGTGTATTTTGAAATTTTCCGTCTCCTTCACAGCTTTTCAGATTTGGCTCATGTGAAAGAGAGTCGAGAAAGTGGAAAATTTCCCCTACCCAGAGTGAGCTCTTCATCACCAGTCGTCTCCATCTGGGTGCATCCGCGCTGTGCCATTTTCCCGTGAACGCCCATGGTAGATGCGACGTCCGAGGTGGCTTGGGTTCCATTCCCAGGCCCATCCGTTCCTAGTTTCGCGATTTGCAGCAAGTTAATAGACCTCCCGAAGCCTCGATTTTCTTATTTATATTATGGGATATGGCGCTAGTACTCGCTTCATAATAGAAAAATGGATGTAAAGTGCTTAACACACAGCCAAAAGCTAAATGAAAGATTAGTAATTGCATATCTAGACTGTTTTTCTGGCTTTTCCATTACTTAATGGAGAGTTTAATTTCTTAGTAATGTTTAATACCTATTACTCAGAGGAGTTGGGGACTGCGGTGTTACAGCTAACTGAATATTCTGAGTGACGAGGTTGATACACCACACACACACAAGTTAACATGAGAACAAGAATATTTAGGGAATGAGAGTCACAATTATACTCAAGAGGCAGCTTCCCTGCAAAGCACTTAAAGCTTAGGATTTGAATTCAGTTGGCTAACTCCAGAGTCTCTACTCTACGCTTCCAAAGATATAAACATAGATGGGTTCTGTGCACACCCATTTTACACACACAGAAGCCGAGGCATTCTTTTTCATCAACAAGTTTATGGCACCGTGGAAAACACAGACTGTCTTTATCTAACCCTAAGAAAGTCATTTAAACTCTCAAGCATAATTTTCCTTATCTGTAAAATAGAGATGATCTTAATCCCTCCTGCCTGAAGTTGCTGTGACTTGTCGGGTGACAGTCATGGAGAAAGAACAGAGCATGAGATACGCACTCATGAGTGCTAGTGTAATGGATTCTCTCCATGCTCCACCTCGATACTCTTTACGTGCAGAAGGCCCACCCCCCTCCGCCCGTGCCTGTTGACTGATAACGATTCACAGCTGCCGCTACTCCTGACAACAGTCCTCAACCAAACAGAAGTCTTCTTGCCCAGGAGGCAACGCCCCCTACAGGCAGGGCAGATCTCAGCCAATGGCAACAGACTTAGTGGTATAAAAGGCTGCCCATGCCCCACCCCCACCTCAAATTGGGCTTAATTTTGTGGTGTGACTGTGGCGTCCCTGTGGAATCAGACAGACGAACACTAGTCTTTAGCAGGTACCACGGTCTTGTTTAAGCTCCTGTCCTACTCGGCTTCTTTCACTCCCTGTAGCCTGGGAGCACTTCCTTGATTACTTAAAAGAATTTTTCTCATTTCAGTCCTAGCTGCTCAGGAACCCAACGTAAGACAACTGGCGGCAGACGTTGGCTTTAGGAAGCCAGTCCTGAGGACGTGATTCTGGAGTGGCCTCATTTGCTGGCCGGATGGCAAAGAGGCCCCTGCGGCTGAAGGTAGGTGGGGAAGGAGCCTCCCTGCTCTGCTCCGCCGTGTGATTGCTGAGACGTGATGCGCTGGAGTGGGGTTCAAGTGGAAGAGCAATGTGCTGCTGGGTGCATGCAGTGTCCCTGGAACTGGACGGGTAAGGCGCTGTTTGGTGCGGTGTCTCAGCTATTTGGTGGAATTGGATGGGTAGCTGAAGAAAGAGAATCACAGACTCGGATTTATTGGTCAGAAATTTGAAGCAAAGCACGAGAGGCAGAAGGCCTTAACATCCGCAGGTGGTGGCAGGAACGGCTGAAGCTCGGGCGCAGGACTTAACCGCAATCGTGCGAAGCTCTGAGAAGGCTGAGTGCTCAGCCTGAGCAAGTCTCTTAAGCCAGAGTTGGGGCTTGATGCGTATAGAGTGTGACCCTGAGATTTCCGATAGAGACATCTCTGCGTAGCTGCACTCCGATCCTGAAGAAGTGGCCTGTTTCTGTTGTCAAAGGTAGAGCCTCCTGCCCTGCCTTGCTTTCAGAACAGCACAGGGCTCCTTTCAGAATATGCTCCCGTTCCCCCTCCTGGCCACCAGACTCATAACCAGTATCAAATCTAACCATAGCTTAATCAGCCAAAGGGGGAGGTGATATTATATGTTGAAAGAGCCTCAGCAGCTAGAGAAAATTTATTGGCAGAAGCTGGGAGTGCATCTGAGAAGGCCCCTGAGAGTGTTTGACCAAGGGGGAGCAGAGTGTAGAGGAGTTAGTGTCACAGAACAGACCGGGGGGTGGGGGTGAAAGATACACTATTACTGAATGGACCCACCCTTGTGCTCCAGGGGTCCCCCCACTGTAGTAGGTTCATTTTACCTGCCACCAGGGAAAGACGTCTCTCAATGCCAGAGATTGGTGAGAAGGAAAGGGATTATTTAAAGGTTATACAAACTCAAGAGTAATGACTTAATGTCTTTACTGAGATCCCAAAGTCCCTTAGAATACCCACAAACGCACAGTCCTTCCCCCGCTGCCCAGTCCAGGGTACCGTATCTCAGAAAAAGAAATAGAAGTCCCTGGTTCTTCTCTGCACAAGCTGCGTGGTCCCAAAGAGATGCTGTGTGGCTGCTGCAGCGCCTGGGTTTAAATCCCAGCGCCAATCTTCCTCTGCTGCACCATTCCCGGCTCCTCCCACAATAGGCCACAGCTGCCAGCATTCCCAAATTTTTCCAGCTTTACTGGGCTGCCGCAGTTAAGTCCAGGCAGGTGTGGCCCTGTGGTGTGGAGCCAATCATCTCCAAGCTCTCACGCAGGCTCTGTAACCAGGGGGAGTGGCCTCCCAGTTCCATCATGGGTTGAAGTCACTCCCATCCCCCCGGCTCAAGTAAGGTCACAGCTGTTTAACATATCTATGAAACCAATGAAAGGTTATGGAAGTGTTAAATGACCATTCTAGAGGTTATCTGCAAAGCTGTTGCTATTGAAAACAACTCTCAATGGTCCTGCTCCATGTGTCCCATCCCCCAGCTCAGACTTGTGGGGGCGAGGACATCATATATATGTGTATATATTTTAATATTTCCTGGACACTGACTTCTGTACTCCATTACAAATCCCTATTTGGGCCCTCCCCTTGGCTACACCCTGTTACATTAGGGGAAAGCTGGTGGGTGTGGGAGCACTTCACCACAGCCATAATTAATGCCCTAGCAAGGGTGCAGGGGATGACTCTCCACTGTGTCTGGGAGAGCTCTTAGAAGAGTGGAGAAAGCAATGGCCTATGCAGAGTGAAGTAAACGTGCAGGAACCTCTGTAGCAAATGGTGGAGGAAGGAATCAGCTCAGAGAGCTGGCTATAGTAGTTTGGATCTGCTGTGTGAGACCAGAACACCCACCAGCCGAGCAAATTCTCGGGAAGGACCAGGGGTAACTCCATGTAGCAAGGCAATAAGGAATGGCCTGGGGGAGGCATCCGTGGTAGTGTGTTTTGTGTACACATTAACCCTGTCCCTCCATGGCCTCCTCCTGGCAATGGGATGACAGGATTCTGGGAAAACAGAGGCCACAGGACAGTGCGCATCAGAAGCCCAGGTGGGTGTAATTACGGTAATAGACAGCAAGGTCAGAATGTCAGCCAGAGACTGTGAGACACGTGCTTCAGATTTAAGGACCCGTTGATTGTTAACAGGTGTGAGTAATACTGTGGCTATAGTTTGCATTTCTCTGATGATTAGTGATGTCGGGCACCTTTTCACAGACCCGTTGGCCATCCGTATTATGTTGTTTGGAAAAATGTCTATTTAGATCCTCTGCCCATATGTTAATTGGATTTGAGTTATGTGAGTTTTTATACTTTGGATATTAACCTCTCATCAGTGATATGATGTGAGAATATGTTCTTCCATTCCGCAGGCTTCCTTTTCATGTTGCTGATGGTTTCCTTTGCTGTGCAGGAGCTTTTTAGTTTGTACGCCCACCTGTTATTTTTGCTTTTGTTGACTTTGCTTTAGTGTCAAATCCAAAACAATTATTGCTGAGACTCAGGTGAAGGAGCTTACCACTTAGGTTTTCTTCCAGGAGTTCTGTGGTTTCAGGTCTCACTGTAATCCATTTTAAGTTTATTTTTGCTTATGGCATGAGACAGTGGTCCAGTTTTATTGTTTTGCATGAAGTTGTCCAGTTTTCCCAACACTGTTGAAGAGTTCCTTTGTTGTAAATTAACGGATCCTGTATACGGGAGTTTATTTCTGGGTTCTTTTTTCTATTCCTGGGATCTATGTGTCTATTTTTATGCCAATACCATGTTGGTTTGATTACCCTGGTTTTCTAGTATAGTCTGAAATATAGTCTGTTTTTTCATTCTCAAGACCACTTGGGCTATTTGGGGTCTTTGGGGATTTCATATAAATTTTAGAAGTGTTCTATTTCTGTGAAAGATGGCATTGGAGTTTTGACACAGAATATATTTACATATAAGGTTTCGTGACAGACGAGACATCAGTGAGAAAAGACAGCATTCCGCATAGCAATGGAGCTGGGCTGGGCTAACGATTTGTGGGAAGCGTCTGTTGTATAAACTCGCGGAGGGCAGGGACTTCTACCCAGCTGGACTCTGTGGGGCCTGGAACAAAGGCACTCATTAAATAAATACTGAGTTTATTTTACTATGGACTTATAAAAAATCAATCATAGTGGAACAATAAGAAACTAAATGGTTATCAATTTCACCACTTAGAAATATGTACTTATGTAGCTATCAATTACTCTGTCAGTACAGAGCTGACACCAGGTCGCTAGAAGTTATGCAAAGCAATAAGACAAGCACTGAGTACTAAGTGGATAAAGAAGCAGAGTTATGGATGGATAATTAATTAAAATGAAATCATTATAAAAACATACAGAAAAACACAGTAAAGACAGTTCTTCCCCATAAGTTAACAAAAAGTTTTCAGTCATAATATACAGTGCTGGCGACTGTGTGGGTAAACAAGTAAGTGTGTGCATGTATGCGCAGATGTATTTTGAATTAGCATAATTGTAGAAGCTGATTTTTTAAAAACCGACCAAGAATCATAAAAATATGAATTAGGTTTGCTCCTATCTTTGCAGCTGTGGAAATAGTGCTAAGGGAATATCCATCCTAGGGAAACAATCCAACATTTAAATTAAAATCTAGGCATTAATAAAGTTATGGCATTCTTATTTAGAACAACAAAAGACTGGAAAGAACACTAAAGTCTAATCTAGTGGCAAGGTCAAGTAAAATCTCGTATCTGCTCCACGGGCTATCTGCAATCACTTAAATGTCTTTCCGGAGCAAGGTGGGGAGAGGAGATTGAGGTTCTCTTGTGTAAAGTGCAGCCTTGCACTGAATTCCCCTGTTTCATTGAGTGCCTGGTGTTTCCATTGTCTGGACTCCCTCTCATTCAGTTTCATGGGAGAATCCACCCCTGACTTTTGGCAGGGGTCGGCCATCTGTCTGCGTAGTTTTGGAAAGGGGGCCTGGGAGGGTCTGACTGTCCTTACACACTGGGTGGGCCGAAAAGTCCCTTTAGTTTTTTCCATATGATGGCTCTAGTAGCACTTAGTTGTCTTTCACTTCATGACAATTTTGTTAGATTGCACTGTGACAGCTGTCATATCAATGTGCGTTTAAAACATCAAAATTGGTGAATTCTTGTGTAGCCATTTTAATATTGAAGATGAAAGAAGATATGCAACATTTTCAGCATATTAGGCTTTATTATTTCAAGAAAGATAAAAATGCAACTGAAATGTAAAAAAAGATTTGTGCCGTGTATGGAGAAGGTGCTGTGACTGATAGAACGTGTCAGAAGTAGTTTGCGAAGTTCCTTGGTGCTGTTGACATTTTGGTCAAATAATTCTTTGCTGTGGGGCTGTGTTACACATTGGAAGTGTTTAGCAGCACCCCTGGCCTCTCCCCACTAGAAGCCAATGGTGGGAGATAGCTGACACACTCAAATCTCCAAATCAGTAAAGATATTGGTAAAAATAAGATATACGTCTTTTACTTTGTGGAAGAAACTAAATGGACCTTTTCGGCCGACCCAGTAGGTTCCAGTCAAGTCCCTGTTTCCAGCCCTGCACTCACCCGCCTCTTCGGTGGCACTGGGGTCGCCGAATGCTAAGCCTTCCCAGCAAACTGCTAAGCAAATCACCTTGTTCTACTCCACTTCACAGCGTCTGTCACTGCTTCTCCCTCGGGTATTTAAACTCAGTGGAAATGAGATCTTCCTAAACTGCCACATCTTCTTATCTGTGCTTTCCTTCTATGTTCTCTTGTTCCTTGCAGATTTATACATTTTTGTTCCTTTACTGTGACAGAAGAGGTTCTTTTAAGGAATAAATGATGAAACACTTTATGTGTTGAATGCCTAGAGATATATTGCCTTTGTAATGGAAAAATCTGGAAAAAAAATGACATGGAAATGTCAACACCACTCACCCTGGCTAAGAGAAACCTGCGTAAGGACAGCCGGAAAGTGGCCAGTGGAGCTGATTTGTCCGACCTTCCGCCCACACTCCCCTCTCTGAAGACAACAAAGGTTCCACAGGGTTATGTGGGTGCTTGTGCAGTTCTTGGAATATTAAAATTTAGTTATTCAATTTCACAAATATTTAATTCATGAAAAAAGTCACATCACTGAAACCTTTTTCCAGAATTGCTTTCTGCAAATTGCCACAAATGGTACAAGCAGAAACTAATATTTCAGCTTTTTATTGTTTTGATCTTTGATTATTTCTCTAAGCAAAACCGTAAGCATAAAAAATGGACTTATTTGGAGAATGGCCTAGATATGAAACATTATTATTTTTTAAAGATTTTATTTGTTTTTAGAGGGGAAGGAAGGGAGATGTGTGGCTGCCTCTCCCATGCCCCCTGCTGGGGACCTGGCCCACAACCCAGGCAAGTGCCCTGACTGGGAATTGAACCAGCGGCCCTTTGGTTTGCAGGTCGGCACTCAATCCACTGAGCCACAACAGCCAGGGTGAGAGTTTATCATTTGAATTGACTGTATTGCCACATAACCTCAGATATATTTTCTAAATGTTTCTCATGTTTTTATTGTACTCTATTAAATATCTTCATAAGGTTAATTTTTTCCCCTTCCTATTTAACAGTGAGCCAGAGGCTGCTTATTCCCCTGGTCCATCCTCCCTCTCTCTCTCCCTCCTCTCCCACCCACTGTATTGCCATGAAAAAATAAAGTTTGCCCCATTATGATACTCCTGAGGACTGCGGGGAGACGTAGCCCCTACTCTAGTGGAGGCAGGCTTGTGGCTGAGTAATATTTTATTTTACATATATATCACATTTATATATATATATGATTATATATCATACATATGATATACATCACAAATAAAAGGTCTGGCACAAATAACGTCCCTTTTTTTATTATAAAACCTTCTATTACAAAATCATAAGCACGTAATTCTATAACATAACAATATCAGACCCTGGCACACCATGTGACATTTTAGGTGACAAGCTCGAATGAAAACTATAAAGTATGACCCCATGTCACTGCCCGACCAGCCGCACTCAGGCCAGCCTTACTTCTGCCACACTCTGCACGTGTGACGCTGTGCACGTGTGACGCTGTGGCGCCCAGGGTGTTCCCGAGCCCGGGCCATTCCGAACAATGCTGCAGTGAACAAGGAAGTGCGGGGTCTCGCTGAGATCCAGGTTCCATCCCTGCTGGCTACACACCAAGGAAGAGGGGTTCTGGATCACACGGTCGTTTTGTTTTTAATTTGGAGGAATCTCTGTACTGTTTTCCACAGTGTCTGTACCTGTTTATGTCCACGCCCCCCACCAGAAGCACACAGCGTTCCCTTTCCTCCACATTCTCGTCAACGTCTATCTTTTTTTAATTAACATCTGAAAATGAGTGGTTTTGTTCACATTTTTTTATGTTCAAGTACAGTTATCTCCAAGTCTTTTTGATAACAAGCCTCCTAACAGGTGCCAAGCAGTATCTCATTGTGGTGTTAGTTTGTACGTCCCCAGTGATGAGTGACACTGAGCACCTTTTTATGCATTTGTTGTCCTTCTGTCTTCTTTTGACAAATATCCATTCAGATGCTTTGTCTGCTCTTCAGGTCAGGTATCTGATTTTCTGCTCGGAGTCTCATGAGCCCCCCAGATAATTTGGACAGTAGCTCCTCCAGGCAGCTGTGGACAGGGGCTTTGAGGGTCTGGCTGCGACCATTTGGGGTGTGGAGGTGCGGGAGCCGGGGTGCTGTCTCGTCTCCTGTCCGTGGCATTTACAAGGTCTGGGGTCTTAGTGCGGTGCAGAGTTTAATCTCACTTTGTTTCAGAAGTGTGGGGCTCCCCACCTTGCCCCTCTGAGTGCGGGTGGGAATGTCTGGGGAAGTTGGGACTTAATTTAAGTATGCAGGACCCCCTTGACACCCCAGGGAGCTGTGTTAAACTTACCTCTGCATCTCTGGTGAACATTCTGGAACATAGCAGGCACCCCAACAAATACTTGCCAATGTGAAGAGGAAGCTATCAGCCCTGGCTGGAGTAGCTCAGTGGATTGAGTGCTGACCTGCAAGTCAAAAAGTCACTGGTTCAATTCCCAGTCAGGACACATGCCTGGGTTGTGGGCCAGGTCCCCAGTAGGGGGCGCATGAGAGGCAGCCACACATTGATGTTTCTCTCCTTCTCTTTCTCCCTCCCTTCCCTTCTTTAAAAATAAAATAAATAAAATCTTTTTTAAAAAGAGGTAGGCTGTCAGAAGGAAATGGACGTAGTGCTTAGGGAAGAGTTCTTGCTTAGAACAGTTATGTGGATGTAGCTGAAGGCTTGGTGGGGAATAGGCGTTCCCAGGACAATAATGTGGAGCATGAACTTGTAAAGGGCAGAACTGTGGATGAGAAAGGGGGACACAACCTTCAAAAGGCTATCCAAGAAAGACACTGAGAAGGAACAGAGCATGTGGCCTAGTAGCTGGAGGTGGGGGAGTGGCTTTAGTGGCAAATGTCCCTGAAAGGTTGGGTAAAAAGAGACTGAGCAGAGTCCTCTGGACCTGACCATTTTGAGGGTCTCTGGCGATCCAAGCAAGGAAGCTTGCCTGGGGTCATGGAGCGGAGCCAGTGGGCAGAGGACGGGGGACCGGGGACTGACCGGGCGTGGAGGAAGCAAGGGCAATTGAGATGGCTGGATTGAGACTTTCACCTTGGAGGAGAGAAATAGGGCAGTAGGAAACCCAAGTCTTATAAGAGCAAGATTTTAGCATATTTCTGTGATAGTAAGGACAGAATAAGGAGGTAGAAAAACAGTGAGTAGAAAAATGGAACAACCTTAAAGGGAAGCTGAGGGAATAAAAGCAAGACGGCAGGTAGTGGAAAAACTGTTTATGGAGCACCCGTGTGCCAGGGATTGTGGAATTATTTTCACATGCATCATGTCATCCTAACCTAACAACTGCACAGGGTTTTATTTATTCCTGTTTACAGTTGAGAAAGTTGCCCTCGGCTCAGAGAGGTTAAACAACGTGCTGAAAGCCACACAACAGGTGAGGCTGGAGTCAGGATACAAAAACCAAGTCTGTTTGACATCTAGGTTCTTTCCTTTTCTAGCCGTCACACTGCCTCTGCCTCTTCTCTGAGAGGAGTAGGATTGAGTAAGATAGGTAGAACTGGAGATATGGTTTTTTTTCTGTTCAATTCACATATTCACTCACTAGGATCCTCTCTGTCCCTCTAATTTGATATGAAATTGCCTCAGGGTCATCCCAAACCTTGTGAAAGTCTCGGTGCCTTCAGGATTTCCACTGACTGCCAAGGCTGGCATTTCCACGGGCTCCTCTGGGCCTCACTCAGCCTGCACTGAGGTGGCTCGGTTGAGAAACGTTCTTGTGTTCATGGGCCCTCGGATGCCTGTGCCCCATTGTACTCAGCAACATCCTCACCCAGCAGTTGTGTTTGTGGTGCTTTAAATGGGGGAGCAAAGGAGAGGTCCTTACCCTAGCAACACAGACAGCTTCCAACTGAACCCAACTCACCCCAGTTCTTAAAAACCTTTTAGTTTTCCCCTCGGGGATTTCTTGCTGGCGGCCTCACACACGGGTGTCAGCCTGCTTCTGCCAGTTTGTTGACTTCCCCCTTTTCTTCACCTTTCATCTCTCTTTATGCCCTCTGTCCTGCGTTATCCTTGGAAATGCTAAGATTTTCTCATTCTGTTAACGTCCCTGCTCCCCTCTACTGGTCTAAGCCTTCCCTTACATGTCCAAGTTCACCAAGGCACTCTGCTGACTGAAAGGGCCCTCCAGGTACTAAGATCCAGCTGCCCGGGTTTGATTTTATATGGGCCCGCGTGCAGCCAGATGCACGGCCGTCTGCGGACACGGGGAGCTGGGTCCGGGAGAGCAGCGGGAAGGAAAAGGCCTGGGAAGGGGGTGACAATGCCAGGTCGCCTCTGCAGAGAAGGGAATGCCCATCCGACAAGGGACTCCACTGAAGCAGAGACGGTTGGGTTTTTCCCTAGCGATCAGCGATCCGAGCAGAAAAGGGCGACAAGGTGGCTGGAGCTCCTCGGGGCTGGGGGTTTGCAGAGTGGTGGAGGGATGAAGACAGAGACACCGAGTTCTGGGACGTACTAGCGAGACAGTCTCTGGTGAGACCAGCTTGCGGGTCTTTGGCAGAGGCTGAGCAGAAGGGGGGCACTGGGGAAGGAGAAGGGAGAGGACAAAAGGAGGTTCACGAGATAGGAAAACAGGGATGGTGACGGGAAAGGCAAGATGAGGAGAAGGCGGTGGTCAGGAGGGGGTTTGGAGTTAAGCCTTAGCGGCTGGTTGGCCCTGCTGGCACCCCGGGACCTGGGACCTGACCGCGCACGTGCGGGCTTCACCTCTGAGCCACAGAAGGCTGGGTCTTGGGTCCCCATTCGTCCCCGGAAGGCACTAGACTGTGAAAGCGGCAGTGACATAGGAGGGCCTACCCCGCTCGCAGAAGTGAGCTGAGAGGCTAATTCGGAAATCTGAGTTCCCTCCTCGGGTGCCACGCACACTGCCCAGTGGCCACACACCCTGGGGCACAAGAGCTGCTTTTCTCTCTCCCCCAGCACCCTGCTCTTTCCAGGGAACAGTGTTCAGTCCCACCCGCTGCTACACAGGTGAGGGGTGGGGCAGTGGGCATTTCTATCTCAAGTCTACTTGAAGTCAAATACATCTCTACTCCTGAAGTTCTCTCCGAGTCACATTTGTGGGACTTTATCATCTTGTGGTCCTCTCACTTATAAGTTGTCTTCTTCGCTTCCTCCCCACCCTCCCTCAGGCTCTCCACATCTTTGTGGTTTTCGTTTGTTTGTTTGTTTTTTGCATTTTCACTTCCTGCCGATCAACTGTCATCTGGTAACACTATGTTGGAGGAAGAGCAGAGAGGGCCTGTCTTCCTGGGTGTTCGTTCAAGGTGAGCCATTGTTCAGAGGTTCCGCCTGCCATTGGCGAACCTGCTGTCATCCATGTACCTGTAGGCACGTGTCTCCTGCCAGCTTTAGTCTCTGTGGTCTTTGCACCTCAGCCACTGATAGCTTGATTCTGTGTACCGGCATGCCTAGGGCACAGCTAGGGGACACTTTAAAGTGACAACAAAACCTTCTGAGTCACAGGGCCACGTGGAGGCTTGGTGGGTGGTGCCATCAGCTGTACAGCCTGAGGCAGGGTTTCGGCCACCTTGCCCAGAAGAGAGAATCCCAGATCAGAGAGACGCTTTGACAGAATGTACTGGGGAGGAGCCGAAGCTGCTCTGCCGTCTGACAGGTCTTCCTGTTCACAGTCACATTCCAGTTCCCCCAGACGCTGTCGGATGTGGTGTTGACGGGCAGACGCTCCCGGCACACTTGCATTCCCCTCGATCACCCTCATCTTGTCCCAGGGAGGCCACACTTGACCATGGCTCTCCCCAGAACCAGGAGATGATGTTCTCAGCTCAGCGTTTAGGAGATAAGTTGGGAAAACAGTGATTGTTTCCTATTAATATTATACCATGAATCCACACATTTCTGCTGAACTCACAAACAAACAAACAACATCTTAGGGCACGTCCTTTATTTCTCAGCCAATGGAGTACAAACAACCCTCGACTCATGGGCCGCCTCCTGCTCACCCTTTAAAGTGACCTCACCGGCTAATTTGGCAACCTGCTTTCCCTTCACACAGCCCAGAATAGTCCATGACTGTGAGCAGCTTGCAGGCAGGACACGTATTCAGCAAAAAGTGGCTGGAACGGGCTGAATCTGGGCTAGCAGGAGCCTACAAGGCCACCTACTTTAGGGTTTACACAACTGGGTTCTTTGGAACGTCAGGGCCCAATGAGGGAGGAGTACAGGGCTGTTTTCATAGCCAAATTAATTTGGAAAGTAATGTAACAAAGTTGTTTCTTTATTACAGGACATACTGGGTTTTTTACGTGGTTCTGAACCTTGTGAATGATCAAAAGGAGGGATAAAAGTATGATTCTGTATTCCCTCCAGAGTACTGTGTATTAGTTTGGGAAAGGCTGATCCAGCCCAATGCTCTCATTTTATAGGTGAAAATGAGATCAAAAGAAACATTTGACTTATTAGTAGCACATCTGGGGTTAGAATCCAGATCTCTCCTTACCCTGCGTTGTCCACAGGGGTCACTGCCCAGACTCCTGCATCCAGGTAAGAGGGAAAGAGCCAAACAACGAGCCAAAAGCGTGAATCTGACATCAAGTGCTTATTTTCAGCTTCGAGTTTCAGAGATCAGCGCCTTGTGACTGTCAAACATCACCCCAGACCTCCCGGGCTCTTCCTGGAGGAAGGCGTTGCCCCGCACGAACTGTGCAGCCCCCACGTTTCTGCTCCGTGTGCAGAGACACCGTGCCCTGCTTCACATTTTGCTCATGTTAGTCCAACAACACTTCCCCCCATAAAAGGTGGGGAGTGGGGGGCAACACTCCTTATAGAAAGAACCTTTATGGACAAATGCAGGGCCCTTTGCTGAAACAAGCTGAAAAATAAAATGCCAAGAAGAGTAAAACGTGCAGGGAGCACTAGACAGAGAGATGTGCATGTGATGGAGTGGGGGTGACTTCTGACTCATTTCCCTAAATTTAGCAGTGCGGTTTAAAAAAATAAGTGTCTAAGATCTGCTTCCCAGAAGTTCTGTTATTTCTTCGCATGTGTCTTATGTAAGCCTGTGCCACAGGCCAGCTGAATAATTAGATGCGAAGGGCACAGCCCGATTTCAAAAGAACCAAGTGAAATCCGCTGGAGAACCTGGGAGGAGAAGGACCCAGGCTCAGTCCCACCTTTGCCTCTCCCATCTGTCCAGCTGTGCGTGGTCCCACCTATTGTTCAGAGCGTCCCACCCAGCTGTTGTGGCTGCTGCTAGGATGAGTTCATCTCTCCCCCAGAGAGGCAGCTGTCACTGTTGTCATTAGTCCTTTCCACAAGGCATATCTCATTCCTAAAGGAGCTGCTCTGCCACCCACCTTCATTCCCCGGGGCAGGTCACTGTCCCCTCCCATTTTGCGTTCTCTGCCTCACCTGTGATTGGCTGCAGAAAGAGCCAGGCCGCCAGCATTTTGTGGAATCCATTTTTTTTTTTTTTAGATTCCTCTTCCAGCCTAGTAACAGCTTATGTGGTTTCTTCTTAGCGAGTGGTACAGAGTGGTGAGTATCCTGATGGTCCAGGCAGGATTATGTAGCATGCTACACAGGTGACATCATTAAAGGAGGTGACATTTAAGTTGGAAAAAAACCGACTGGTGTTTTCCTGCCTCTGTGAATGCCACGTGTGGGGTCAGCTTGGAGGTCACCGGTGGGGCGAGTGAACTCGCCCCTCCAGGAGCCTCTGCAGGTGGGCTCACCCCGCCGCACCCTCCGTCAGGCCACGTCTCCCACCTGTGCCCCTCTTTTCCCTCCCTCCCCATAACAAACCCTCCTCCCCATCTGCAACCTTAGCTCTCTTTCGCTTCCCCACTGAGCTTCTAGAGAGAGTCATGGATCCCTGCTAGCTGGTGCTCTGGAAAGAAGCCGATAAATTTACGACGCTCTATTAGTAACTGATAATGACCTCATATATTAGTTGCTTGGGATACTTTACATTTTAATGGGACAGAGCTAATTAATTCATAAAGTTATTAAAATGTCCACCATGTGCCAGGCCTTGTTAAGGGGATGAGATCAGACACTGTTCCTGCTTCCGGTGCAGGGAGACACAGACCAGAGGAAGTGAACAAACCGATGCAACCCTCTGTGACAGGGGTGAGTTCTGCGGAGAAAATAGGGCACAGCAGCAGGGCAGGGCGATCTGGTGAGCTGGAGGGAGCAGGGAAAGAAGGCTTCATGGGGCAAACGACATCGGAGGCCCCACCCGAAAGGCCTGGGGGAGGGCGGCCCAGGCTGGAGCAAGAGGAAGCGTGCAGTTGCTGAGGCGGGAGCCACTTGGATGCGGACCAAAAATAGGCAGTGTCGCTGAGGTGTGGTGAATGAGGGGGACGTAAGTCTGGAGAGTCAACTGGGGTCAGGTCATGGATCACCTTGTCACCCACGGCAAGAAGTTTGGACTTCATGTAATTGCAGTGGGATGCCTTTGGAGGATTTTAAGAAGGGAGCCGGCATGACCTCACTGAAACCTTGAAAGACCAGGCCCTGCTTCATGGGATGACTGTCCCAGGAGAGGACGTCCAAGGCAGTGCGGGAAGACTCAGGAAGCACGGGTGGCAGTTGTGACTCTGCCCCAAACGGCTGACCGAGCCCCTTCACCTTGTTACGTTGCGCGCACAGGAAATGATGAACTTGGACCAGTGAGTGCGGCCAGCCCTTCTCACATCATGGCACATGTGAAAACAGGCAGTGTGTGGCACACCTGGAAATGATGGAGGTGCTCAGGCTGCCCCCAGGGCTGAGGCGCACCCACAACACGAGGGAGGGAATTTCTAGAGCAGGCGGTCTTGCAGGCCCCCCTCAGTTCTATCATTTTAAGATTTCTTGGCATTTCCTCATGAATGATACCCCTCATTCATGCCACACAGGCAGTTGTCTAGCTACCTAAAGGAAGGGCAATACCGATCTAGGTGACAGTGATCAGTGTGACCTGTTGTTTCACATTTTCCAAGGGTCAAACCTCATCAACCATCATCTTCTGGTGCTCCCTGCTGCCCGGCACACACCCTTCCCAGACACACTGGGTCTCAAGTATCCCTTCTCTGCCCCGAGGGTAGTCGGTCTCCTCCTGCACGGCCTACCCCACTCAGAACTGGTGGCACTCCCGAGTCTTCCGGCTTTCTAGTGGCAAATTTGGATTTTAAGCCAAGTGACAAGACCATCTACCACAATGGCTTATTGAGGTGGAGATGTTTATCATTTCCTTTCTTCTCTTTTATACTACAGAAGTTTCTTATAGAACAGGAACACGATAGCCATAGTCTGGTGTAGTAGGTAAGACACGGAGACTGGCAGTTTCTGCACCAGAATATCACTCCACTGCAATAAAAGACCAGTGTGTCAAGGCAGTGCCATGACGTCACCCACCCACAGGACACGCTGTCTGACTCACACATTCCACAGGGCAGATACATTTAAACGTACTCCTTGTTGTTGTTCTGAGAGCTGGACTACAGCGAACAAACTGATCTAAGTCCACATCGCTCACACTTAGTCCATCTCTGGACTTAAAATAGCCTCGCAAACCTTCTCATTTTCTCTCTCTCCTGTGCCCCCCTTTGCTCTGTGTCCCATCATGACCCCAGTCCTCGACCTCCCTTAGTGCGTCAGCCTGCTCCCAACTTCGCTTACTTCCCTTCTTACTCCATGCCATGTGTTTGCCAGGACTGCTTTGACCTTGACCATTTTCTTTATCAGTTCTCAGACACAGTCACTCCCTGAACCCTCCAGCATCACCGGAGTTACAAAACCCAGACAGCCAGGGGTGACTGCAAAAGAGCCAACCCTGTGGCCTTGTCTGGTGGACACTGGGCCCCACATAGTCCCAGGCTCCTCCGTGAGAACCCACACCTCCACAGACGGGTTTGTGTGTGTGCTGCCCCGTGGGGGCGATTTTAATGGGTAATACATGCACTGAGGAGCTCATCACACTCTTATGTAACTTTGTTCCACTAACAAGCTAGTCTTTATGCCTTCTTCCTTCCTTTATGCCTTTATTTCCTTCTTCCTTCTCTGTGTTGTAATCATCCTTTAAACGCCTGACTTCAATGAACAGTGAAGCACTTCTTTCTCTGTCCCATCATTGAACCCATGCTATAATCCTTTGTTCACCCACCTTTCTTCCTTTCCTCTTTATTGCTTGCTTACTTTTTTTCACCACTAAAAATATTGTCCTCTACTCTTCTTACTTGTATAGCTTCTGAAGAGAAGTCCAAAATAATTCTTAACCTATTTTTCTATGGGTAAGATGTTTACCGCCCACCCCCGACCCCAGCTCCTTTCAAGACCTCGTCTTTGGCTTCCTGCAGTTCGTGTGTGATATCCCTAGATACAGACTTTTTGGTATTTATCCTGCTTGGTGTTCTCTGAGCTCCCTGGCCCTCTGGCTTGGTGTCTGTCATTAATTTTGGAAAATTCTCAGTCATCACTACTTTAACCATTTCTTCTGTCCCTTTCTCTCTTCTCTTTCTGGTATTTCTATTAAGTGTCTGCCACACCTTCTGTGATCATCCCACAGTTCTTAGACATCCTGTCTCTCCCCTCCCCGCCCCCCTTTTTCATTCTTTTTTTTTTCTGGTTTCAGTTTGGGGAGTTTCTGCTGGCATATCCTTAGACTCACTTGTTCTTTCCTTCGCCATGTCCAGTCTCCTAATGAGACCATCCGAGACATTCTTCGTGTGTTTTACTGCGAGCTCTTCATTTTGAGCATTTCTTAGCATGTCCCTCTCTCTGTGTCCATTGCCCATCTGCTCTGGCATGCTGTCTATATTTTCCACAGAGCCCTTAACACATTAACCATGCTTACTTTAAATGCCCAGTCTGATCATTTCAGAGTCTCTGCCACATCTGAGTCTGGTTTTGATGGTTGCTTTATCTCTTTATGCCAGAAACATGAGGATGACTTTTCTTTCATCTTCACTCCCCCCCCCCAAAAAAAAACTGGTGGGGCTACTAGAAGTAAAACTCATAACAGTGTGGGGAAACTCAACAGACTGGGCCTCCAGGAGCTTTAGTGCTCAAGCTAGTCCATATGCAGTGTCTACCAACCAGTCCACTACTCTTAAACGCCCCCTAGTGGGTTCTGGCAGAGCTTCTGTTCCAGGCAGGTTGTGATTCTTTGTGTTCATCTGGCTCTGCAGCTTTCGGGGTGGCAGCTTGTCCTGTCTATTTTCTGACTGATTTAAGAAAAGTGATTGATTTTCAGGGGGTTTTTTTTCTTCTTCTTCTAAGTATTGAAGTGACTTCTAAGCTCTTCATGTGTTGAACTGGCAACTGTAGGCTTCTTACTCATCTTTGAAGCCCTTTGTAATGACTCGGCACCTAGATGACGGCGAATATTCAGCAAGCATCTACTAAGTCCAAACCTGAAAGAACACACGAAAGAAGCACTAAATTGAGAAACCCTTCCCCTAAAGACAAAAGACTTATTTCCAGGTGCACAGTGAGAGAAAGAGAGTTACTCGTTAATCTTGAATTGAGAGAATGTTGATTTTTAAAAATTTTTAAAAAAATTTTGGTAAGAATTAAGTGCTTGCCCAAACCTACTGACCCATGCTCAAACCCCAGCCTCCCAACGCACTCCCTACTCACGCTGTCTTCACCGGGCACCAGGTTTGGGTGCCCCACCCTAGAGACTCTCCAGGGAGATGTCCTACACCCCGTCCTGAATAAACAACCCTGTACTCTGCAGTCATCCAGCACGAGAGATGGATTTCCTTTTTCTCAATCTTAACATGTATTCCTATCTTTCTTTAACTAGGTAACATTTACTGAGCAGGCTAATCACACTAGGCACTATGCTAAGTGCTTTTGGAATATTATCTCATTGGCTCCTCATAAACTGTGAGGTGGGTGCAATTTCTACTTTGAAAAGATATGGAGTTCTGGCTTAAAGATGGCAAACTGCCTAACCCACATAGCCAGCAGGTGGCAGAGTTGGGGGATTTTAAGCCTCCTCTTCTTTTTCCAACCTCAGGGCGTCTATCCACCCACCCTACAAGCGAATACCAAGCACCTACCTGTTACAGGCAGGGGACTATGTGCCTTGTGGGATACAAAGATAAGTCACATGTTCTTGCCCTCAGAGTTCAATCTCCTGCTTGGAGCAGTGGGTAGAAGAGGAAGACGGAATGGCAGAAAGAAGAACAGAGAAGGCAGAAAAAGTCCCTTTACCCACAGATGTCTATACAGTGCTTGCAGTGCAAATCACTTCTGCTTCTTCCCTCCAAGAGTAGACTCATCTAAGACTTAGCCCTCTGGTTCTTGAGAATTTCAACCCAAGTCAGAATATCAAGAAGATCTTTAAAAGATGCTAATAAAAATAGTCCACCCCCCTCAAAGAAATATGTTCCTCAACCTAGTCGAAGATAGAAGGGTCCAAGCTGGGAGGGGCTGTCCTAAAGCTCTAATCCCGTGCCACCTCCTCCTACCAGCCATATCGTCAGGAGGGGTCACCAGCCTATGACCAACTCTGGAAACTGGCCCCTGAAGTTGCCATGTTTGCGTCCTGCCTGGACCGGTAGCAGGCCGGGTCAGACAGGGCAGGCCGGGTGGGAGCATTGTTAGGGCATTTGCTTGTCTGTGTGCTCAGTCAGGAGCCAGTATCATACACTCCGTCGGCGCTAGTGTGTATACCCCAGTGTTGTACCCGACCCTAGCCTTGCCGGGCTTCACAGACGTCCAGTTCTGCAGCTGCAATGAACTAGGTCTGGGAACCATCTACAGAGATGAAGGTGAATGACGAAATGGGCCGATGGATGAGAGCCAGTGAGTGAAACAGGGGAGGAGAGCGCATCCTGACGCCTTAAGGTAGGGAGGACACTTGGGGGTCATTCAGAGTCACGCCCCTCCAGCGCTGCCGAGCTGAGTGGGCCTGCAAGCCTGCTGGCTCTCAGGGCGCCGGATGCAGTCCTGATCCGAAAGGGTGGTGACGAGCAGTGTGCTTCTCACGCCACCCTGACAGTGGGCAGCAGGTGTGACGATAAGTGAAGGCTGGTGTTCTGAGCCCGTCGTTCCTCCTACCAGATGAGGGACACCCCAGGGAGAGTGTTTGCCTATCATACAACCCCTGCTCCTATTGCTTCAAAACCTGCAGACAAACGTAACACTTGTCAACAAGTATTGTTTTTAAATCTTTCTAAATGAAAACATATCTGGAGGTTCTCAATATGACATCCATTTTATAAGCCCAGATATTTTTCTTTCTTCCACCATCCACACAGAACTTGCCACCTGGATTCCTACCTGTGGAGTTCCCTCTGCTTCTCCTGACGCCTCTCCCAGCTCTTCACCTACCTCCTTTTATCCAAAGGCTCGGAGCACACAGACCTTCCCTGACGCACCTGACTGTTTAGAATCGATCTTGTTACTTAGGCTCTCTGAAAGTTAATTTTTGCTTCTGAAAAAATGAGGCTAATAGTTGCTTTATAGTTATTGCCAGGTTAAATGGTATAACATAGATAAGAACTGGAACTCCGTATTTAGATCATAATAAGAGCATAATAATTGCTAGCTGTTACATTTAGCTGCTGCTGTCATTGTTACTGTTTTCATTTTTTATTCATTCATATTTTCTATTTTCTGGGTCCCCACCTCCCCATCAGAAAGCTGTCTCTGGCCCTGGCTGGTGAGGTCAAGCACCAGCCTGCAAACCAAAAGGTCATGGGTTCAATTCCCAGTTGGGGCACATGCCCGGGTTGTGGGCCAGGTTTTCAGTTGGGGGTGTATGAGAGGCAACCGATTGATGTTTGTCTCCCTCTCTTTCTCCCTCCCTTCCCTTCTCTCTAAAAAAAAAAATAAGAAAGCTATTCCTTTCCTGGATTTTTCCCTGATTTTCTATTTAGAAGGCATCCCCATTTATAAAGTCCAGAGGTTTGCTCATGCATCAAAATGTTTTCAGTCCATACCTGGCAGCATTGATGATGATAATGTAAATGTCATGATGTTTACATCATGGGCTGGGGGACCCGGGACTCCCTTTTCAACCCATTGCAGCACAAGATCCATACACAGCAGTCTCCAGGGAGAAAACTGTGGCCGATGGACCCAGAGGCATCATCTCACTGCCCTCCTCTACCCCAGACCTCGTGGCAGTTTGGTGCCGGTTCTCACAAACTCGTTAGTTGACAAAAGCAATCTAGAAGGGGCAGGGGAGAGCAGAATCCACCCCTTTACCCCTCCCTGTTATGCATCCTCCATCCTCACCCTCTCCTGGGGCTCAGCTGGCCCCTGGGGCCGCACCCAGAACAGAAGCAGGGGGGACTTGGAAGCACTGCAGCCAAGCCGGGCTCCCAGAAGGCCCCGGGGGCACCTCCTGAGATATGCATAACCCTCGTCACTTAGAAATACATCTCATTATGTGAAATATTTTTTTAAAGAATGGGAAATAATTTATAAAGATAAAAATATCTCAGCCTGACCACAAAAGTGCAAAAATAAATTCTGTACCTTCACTGCCTGGTTCAGGAAGGGAGGAAAGCGATGAGGAGAGAGAACATGAGGGAGAGAAGACGGGAGAGTATGTTCTGTCTGAAGCTAAGTAAGAATAGAAGCTTGACCCACCAGGGTTCTTGGGCAAGTGGAGGGGAATTGAATTTTTTAAAGGTCTGTTTCTTAGTTCAGAGCTCATCAAGTCCTTCCCAGCCTGAGGCTTTGTCTCTAGACGGTGGAGCCTGACAAGGGTATGAACAGGTCCGGCCCCAGTTTCTCTCCCTCCCCAGCACCCTTCACTCACAGGCCTCTGGAAGTAGGGAAAAATAGGGATCTCCCAGAAGGTTCTTGCTTTCAGTATTTTTTAAATCCACTGCTTGGAGCAAGTTCTGGCTCTCCCAAGATTCTGCTAGTCCCCCCGCCACCCACCGCCTGCCCCAGCCCCACTGTTCCCTGTGTAGCTCCTTACAAACAGCAGCCATGCTCCCACCCCAGGGCCCTTGCACTGGCTGTTTCCTGTGCCCTCCCAGATGTCCTTCCTTCAGGCCCCGAGAGCTGTCCTGGCAAATTTTGGCAGCACCTGTGTTCAGCTCAGATTATACCAAATAATAGTGGCCACATTGATACTTTTAGAAATTGGAAATGGAATTACAAGGAATCATGGAGCAGTCTCAGAGTGGGGTAGTGGGTCCCCCCTTACTGGTTTCTGTCCTGGGCCTGGAGCAGAGCCAGCTGCAGGGCTGCCAGCATGGGAAGCAGGGGTACCTCTGAGTGCCCTGTGCAACACCCCTGCCCCCCGGACTCCTCTGTCCTTGTCTTGTGCTCTGGCTCGTAATGTACCAAGCCAGCAATTGTGAGTCACCATAGTAATGCATGGTTCTAAGCAGTTTGCACACAGTCATAAATGCGTCTTTATGTTCTTCACCAACTACTGTGAGACGTCCTATCAGAAGTGCCCATGTGCTTCCTCTGATGGCCCTTCTGCCTTCCCCCTATCAGCCACCTGAACTCGAAGTCTCCCAGCACCAGGCGGTGGAGGTAGAAGGCTTGTCCGGATGGGCTGGAAAGCAGGGAGACGGGGCTCCTGTCCCCCTTGAAGGCAGGCAGCTTTTGTGCCCCAGCTCCAGTGTGGGAGGATGTGGCTCACACCCCAGGTCCTGCCCTAGTCAGGTCTGCAAGCTCAGGAGGTGTCTGAGCATGTGGTCGAGCTCCGCCTCTGTCGTCTCTGAAATAAGTCAACATTGCTCACTCTGCCGACCCCACGGGGTCTTCCCAAATATGGCTGCCTACTGTACACCAGACACTGTGTCTGTGAGTGCATACGCTTGTGCATCTATCTACACATCTGTACATGTATAGGTGTGTATATGTAATCAACATAAATACACATATTTATACATACATATAAGAAGTACATGGATTTGAAGTGTACAGCTCAGTGAATGTTTACACACTGATTCACTCACGAACCACTGTCCAGATCAAGCAGTAGGACCAGACCAGTGCCGTCCTCCCAACCAGTGACGTCCAAAGGTGACGGCCACCTGACGGCTCTCGTGAGAGATTGGTTACACCTACTCTCGACCTTCATGCAAATGGACTCACGTGGGATGCACTCTTTTCTCTCTGACTCTTCGTGAAACGCCAGGCCTGTGAGACTCACCAGTGTTGCATGAGGCAGCAGTACCACACTCACCCCCGTGCGCTCTGTCGTTACATGAGTAAACTGCGTGTACCCATTTTGGTGTTAATGTTAATGCGTTTCTAGATGTTGCGATTATGTGTAAAGCTGCTGCGAACATCCTTGTGCGAGTCTTGTGGGGACATGTTTTGTTTATTTCTTTTGAACATATGCCCAGGGTGGAAGTCGCTGGATCTTGGGTTTACAGATGTTTACCTTCGGGAGAGGCAACCCAGTGGTTTCCCGAGACGGTGGTACTCACATGCAGTCCCCCCCACCAGTGTCGGGAGTGCGGTGGCTCTGCGCCCTCCCCAGCGCTGGGCGTTGCCAGCCTTCCGGACATGCGCACACAGCAAACACCTTCTCCCTGTGTGTTGAGTGTTCACTCTCTTAATAGTTCTTAATATTAAAGAAGTCCAGTTACTATATCTGTCCTTTTATGGTCATGGATTTTTGTATCCGGTCTAAGAATGTTGAGCTACCCCAAGGTTTATGAAAATGTCATTTCTTCTAGAAATTTTATTATTTTACATTTTTTGTCTAGGCCTATGATCCATCTTAATTTTTATGTATGGTGAAAGGTGGAGGGAGACCCTTCCTTCCTTCCTTCCTTCCTTCCTTCCTCTTCTTCCTTCCTTCCTTCCTTCCTTTTCTTTCTTTTATTTTTCTTTTTCTTCCTTATACTGACATGCAGCTGATTCAATGCCATTTATTTAAAGGACCACCCTTTCACCACTGACTTATAACAGCACCTGTTATAAATCAAGTGATGCTACTTGTGTGGACCTATTCGCACAGTTATATTTTGTTGTTCGACTTATTCTTTCACCAACACCACTGAGTTTTTATATTGCTGCAGCTTTAAATTGGGTCCTTTAACTTTACTCTTCTTCAAGATTTTCTTTGCTATCATGGGTTCTTTATAGTTCCATATAAATTATAAAATTAGCTTATCAAGCTCTACCAAAAAACCCCCAACCCTGACAATTGGATTGGAAGCACACTACGTACGTGGTAGTCACTTTTCATCTCTCTCAGAAACGTCTCCTGGTTCTCAGCGCAGTGTGTTCGTGCTTTCCCCAGTCTCCTGCACAGCCCTCGGAGACGGGGCTGCTGCTGCTGCTGCTCTCATTCTTATCGCCAAGGGAACCGGGTCTTTCAGAGGTTATAAGTGACTTGCCCAGGGCCACGTAGCTGGGGTGTCACTGTGTGTAAAAAACACAAGGATGCAGGGACAAGAAGAGGTTCATGGATCCACAGATTGTGAAGCACTGTCCATGTGTCAGCTGTGGTGATGGCTGCGTCTGCCTGCTCACGTGGGTCCGGTGCGGCTGCACCAATGTTCAGAAGCTGTTCCTCTGCGAACCTGGAGTCCTTCACCTCTTGGCTTCGTTCGTTGCCTGTCAGACTTTACTTTGAGTTCCCCCCGATGAAATTTGGCATCCAAAGAAAAGCTCCGCTGGCGCAAAGGCCATGTTCTCTCACCCCCTTGGTCCCTCGCTGTCTGGCATGCTGTGTAATACGTATTCTGTGCAGTAGGCATTTGCCAAGATGATAGTTTCGTTATGACGCTGAGTTTTTTAGCAGCTGTCATACCCCTCACACACGTCCTCCACCAGCAAAGGTCACTGTGGCGCAGCAGACACTTAGGGGTCAGCAGCTGAAATCCAAAAGGCAAAGCAAACTGGCTCTGCCCAAGTTCAGGGGGAGTCAGAGCAGAAGATGTGGTCGGGTGAGTCGGCGCCTCTTCCGGGAAGTTTCCTCTTCTCTGACGCATTTCCGAGTTACCGCAGCCCCCTGTTCTGCTCCAGCCATCCTGTGTAATCAGTAGGTCTGCCATCTCGTGAACACCGGGCCATAGATCAGGAGGGGAATTATTTCAGATCTTTCAACTAAAGACTATTTTCTGTGTGAGAAGGTCCCAAACATGCAATAATGGCAGACAATTTGCTCCAGAAAAAATGTACCATGAAAGTCAGTGCTAATGGCCGGTGAGATGGGCTCTTTCCGTTTTCAAGAGGGTAGAGTGGTCAGGGTTAGAAATCAAGAAGAAAAGTTTCCACCTAATCTCCATCACCATAAAACTGAACATGTAAAGTGAAGGCACATGATCTTTTACAGTCCTGTCAAGTTCAGGTCATCTAAGCAAGGAACAGGTTTGTCACCAAGGTTGCCATCACCACTCACCCATGCGTTACACTGTAGAACCTGAGGAAGGAGCCGTCTAAGGTTTTAAGGGGACAAGTCATCTCTGCGATGCACGTGACAAGTCGACGCCCCGAAATCCTGAGCTGTAATTACCTCACACGTTCTCGTGGCCACGCTGATGTGTGCCAAGCTGGACACAATAAAATGGAACGATGGGGACAGCGTTCCCATCTGAAGGGCTGTAGGGGAACCTTTGTGTAATTAGAAAAGATGCAAGGCAAAAAAATGTAAACATAAATAATAAGAGTCTTTAATTTAGAAATTTTATTCATGGAAAAAGTCTGCTTTAAGTGGCAAATATTGTCACTTTTTTCCCCCTATTTTCACTCAAGGAAACACCCAGAAGTAGAAGGGAAATGTGCCTGTCTGTGTGAGGTTTATGTTCTGAAAAAAATGCAGCAATCCTAATATATTCCTCTCTGTGATTTTTTCTCACCAGCTCTCAGAAGTTAATAGCTATTGCCCTAGAGAAGCACAGAAAAGAATAATAATTATAGTAAAAATAATAGCATTGATAGTTTACCTTGAATTATACAAGAACTTTCTTATATCAAATGCAAGATGTTCCTTATCTTAACGCTGATGTCACATTAAACGTGGGTGATTTCTGGGACTAGGTTCAAATGAATCAACTGACTCAACATCATACATAGTTTCTCTTGATGAAATAGGTCAGATAACCCCTAGTTCCCTCATCAAACCTCTTTCAAATAGGTTATACTTCTCTCCACGAAGACAATTTTCTCCACTAGTACACTTTTTTCCTCTTTTCCCCTCAAATATTGCACCACATCAGGGTACATGTCCTTGCACATCGTGTCCCCGTTTCCGCCCCTGCAGGAAGTCAGCCAGGGCCCGGTGAACAAGTAACAGTAACAGAGATGGAAGCGTGCTGCCGCCACTGAAGGTTCTCTGGAGTGTTGCCAGTATTTGAACAAGTAAAAATGTGGCTTTGGGGTCCATTTAGCATCGAAACTTTAAGAATGCAATGTAATCACACAACTTTATTCTTGCTTTCTTAGCTCCCGGTGTTCTGATGGTGACCCTCAGAGTTATTTGTAAATCCCAGGATTCAAAATATTTTATTCCCTATGTAGATACATTTCATATAGTCCCTCAAGTGGAAATTACAGGCTTACAAGTTATGAGCCAGTGTAAAGAAAATCTATCTAACAGCATTCGGGAGACCCGAAGGATGAGCATACATTTGAGAATGATCTAGTGCAGGATTAAGAGGATGTCGGAGAACCACTCGACAGCCTCGAAAAGTTGAAGGAGGGGAACTCCATGAGTTAAGAGGAAAACAGTCGCAAAGGGAGACCAAGCTGAGTGGGGAATCATAACATGAGATTAAAAATAGGTACGAGAAAGTTTGCAAGGACGCTGCCATATAAATATTACAAATTTACAGATTTGAAATCTACCATAACAGATATAAAGAGCAGAATTGAAACTGTAGCGAACTGAAACAGTGGAAAAAACTGGGAAGATCTCAGAATTCAGAGTGAATGCTGACCAAGAAGACGATACACGTCAGTGAGGGCGTAGTATGTGGACATACAACAGATGTTCTTGGACAAAAGGTCAGAGTAAATAGAACCAATACAATTGTCCAAAAAGAAAATAAGAGACAAGAGTTTCCATGATCAGGCTTTAGGTGAAATTGATAACTTTAAGAAGAAACCCATACCCAGATATAGCCTCATCAAGTTATTTTTAATTAAAAATAATCCTACAGGCATCAACAGACAGACTAATAGCAAATATGTTTGGTGACTCCCTAGGGCTGCATTTTCAGCAGTGGTAGATGAGGTTGTTTTCTCTCTTGATACAAACAAGAAAGTATTAAATATTCACCTGTTTGAAAGCCCTGGAGAGCTTCCAAAGCAGCAAGAATTTGCAGGGCTGAGATCCTGGGAGAAAAAGGAAGCAAAGGGGGAAAGCCCAGTATTTCCTGTTCCTCTTAAGGCAGCTGTCAAGTTCAAAAGCAGCTGCTAATGGAATAAAACAGCTAGGCAGGGCTTGAGAAGCATGGGGCTAAGGGGACAAACTTGCAGTTAGGAGCCCAGCCAGGAGGAAAGGACCTGGTTTCAGCTGAGGCTCTCAGGGCCGTAGCCTGGGAATAAGCACGAATTGGGACCAGATCTGCTCCCATAGGGACAGAAGGCTAGCTCTGCCTCGTCTAACTGTCTGATGGCATCAAGTGATCTGGGATTGCTAGTTCTTTCAGCCCGGTGGCCCATGAAAAGAAAACGAGTTGTCTCAGAAGGGAGATAATGTCATCTAGAACCTCAACTACCTAGACAGTGTTCACGAGCAATATCTAGCATGCCATCAAATATAACTAAGCATGTGAAAATGGAGATTGGACTGAAAATGAAGAGAAAATAAAAACAAACAACAAACAAGCAGATCCACAGGAGATGCAGGTAAGCAAGTTAAAAAGGAAGTTAGTATGAACTTTAAAATAGTTTCGATTACTATGTTGAAGGAATCCAACAAGAGGGAGAGTTTTGGCAGAAAACTAGTAACAATTTAAAAATCAAATGGAAATTTTGGAGTCGAAAAACAACGATTGAACTCTACATGGGCTCAGATACAGCCGACATGGAAGGCAGATCAACTAGGTAAGAAGAAAACAAAGTAAGAATCAAAGAGAAAATGGTGAAACCACAGAAAAATAAGACACCCATAGGTCCTAGGGAAAAGGTCTAAAATACTTGTAATTTTAATCCGAAGGAGAAGAAAGAATGCGGGTGGAAGCAATATTTGAAGAGAAAATGTCTGATGATTTTCTGAAACTGAAGAAAGGCCGTGAGCTGCACCTTGACGAAGCACAGTCAGTCCTCAGTGTCCGCAACCCCTGCGGCCCCAGGGTCCCCGGGGATACCCAAGTCCATGGTTGCTCAGGCCCCTTACATGAAATGGTATGGTGGTTGCATATAACCTACTATGCACATCCTTCTGTCTAAATCATCTCTAGATTACTTACAATACCTAATACCATGTAAATACTATGAAGACAGTTGTTATACTCTCGTTTAGGCAATAATTACAAGAAAGAAAAGTCTGTACACGTTCAGTAGAGATACAACCGACATGGGCATCAGCAACAAGGTAACTTTTTGGTCAAGTATTGTTGCTCTTCGGAGGGGGACCAGTAGGTAGGGCCGGCTGCCTGGGCTGTAGAATTCAAGCAAGAGAAATACACAGAAGGCGGAAGGGGGGTGTAAGGGGATAAATGATAATGGGAAAAAATACAATAAAATGTAAAAGGTACAGAAAAAGATAAATAGAGATATATACAGAGAAAATCACACCCAGGAACTGCAAAATAAATTTACCCAAAGTTGACCATAAAGAGAAAATCTCAAAAGGAACCAGTATGGAGGAAAATCGAGCTGGATTATAGCTAAGGAAAAGAATAAAAGGAAAATGAATAGATTTTGTTATAGTAAGATTGAAAACTTGTGTATGATCAGAATATCATGAGTAAATCAGAATGTAATTGGGACATTGGGAATATATTTTTTAACACATATGACAGATAAAAAGATTAATAGTCTTCACATATAAAATAGTACTTCAAATCAGTGGAAAATAGGGAACTTGTGAAAAATGCTTAAATTTACCAGACCTCAAAAATGCACATTAAAACAATAAAACTTCATTTTCACCATCAGATGGACAACATAAAAAGTGATGAAACCAGTTCCGGCAAAGACAGAGAAGAACATGTTTCTGCTCAAGACTGTAAATTCAGATGAGTTTTTGTGATGGCTATTGGGCCATGTGCGTCAAAAGCTTTAAAATGTTCCTTTAACTCTTTGCTCAGCAATCTTTCGGGATTTTTATCTAAAGGAAATGTTCGACAGGAAACATTAAGTTGCAACATTAAACAAGTAGCCACCACTGTGAACAACATCAGTCTCCAACTGTAGTTTGTGAGGTAGCCCCTAAATGTTAAGACAGCCTGTCTTTCCGCATCGGACGTGCTGCCGCTCATGCTAGAGATGCCTGCAGATGTCAGGTAGACTGGCGAGTTACCGTGTGCTTGGCATTGCTTTCCCGTGTGGGAAATCACCTAAAGACTGTAATTTCACACCAAATTGTCATTTTAGTTGAGGTATTTGCATTGACATCGCACTGCCAGTTCCCTGGTGCTTTTAACTCATTCGGCATGCCTTTTGATTGCAGTGGGGTTCAGGGCGCAGGACCCCAAAATGTGCCACGCTGTACAGGCCAAGCTGAAGGACTTCGAGCAGGTGCAGGGAGGACTTTCTGGCCTTCCTCTGAAATGGGCCGGGAGACCCTCACAGGAGAGGTGCCCTCCTTGGAGCGGGAGGAAGAGCCCCCTGATTTCCTGAGACACGGGAGCACAGAGAGGCCTGCGCAGGCCCCACTGGGTCCCTGGGTCACTGTACTCTGTGCCCTTTGCCTGCTGTCCTGCCACGGAAATCCCAGTCTTCATCAGACCCAGCGTGGAAACACTCGGGTTCAACCGTTTCTTTGGAGCTTTGTATCTGTAGGAAGACTCTTGTGTCCCATAAGACGTATTTTAAGAAAATGCGTGTGATTTTTTGTTCACCTGGCTTTTGCTATGGGGACCCTAGCTGAGAACTTAGAAGGGTTAAGGAAGAATACTTTTCTCCCCTGTAGGTGCATGAAATGTTCTGAAGAGATAGATTTTTATCTCAGTGCTCCATTATGCAGACACCTGTAAGCAGCAGGTCGCCCGTCCTATGGAAGAGTGCAGTAGAGACAGGCCCCGCCACTCCCCTGCGCTGGGTACCACCTTCCCGGCTAGGAGAGTTACATGTGGCCAGGTCACACACCCGAAAGAATTCAGACCCTGTCAAATATAGTTTTTTAAATAATAATAATTTCCAGATACTAAATATAGACAAAATCTTGGCATTCCTGAATGTGCTTTGAAATTATGATATTAATTCTAATTGGTGCCCAAAAGATCACTGTTATGAGCATAGGCTTAAAAAGCACAAAATTACTATAATTTTATATATGATTGCTAATGGCCAAAATGTTTTATAATAATCTTTACAACTTAAATGAGAAGTCTTAGATTGAAACACCAGCTTTAATATCAAAATATTATATGGACAGATATGTCTTGTCTGGTAGTAAAAATGAACAAGTAAACACAAAGAACTTCTATACCCTTTAATGCCCTTTCCCCCCAAGAAGCTGCTGTTAAAATAATGGTACATATCACCATCAGCGCCATCTTAGAAATGGGATACGGCATCACAGGCATGGGATAATCTGAACTTATTACTATCAAAGCATTAGGTATGTTTATTGCTGGGTAGTATTTATGTGTTATTTTACTTTGCTTAATAAAACAAATCAACCATTATATTTTTTCCTGTGTAATCGTAAAACACAATCTAGACAATTTTGTCACCTAAGAATTTCATGCACACGATTCACCTGATTTCTCCATAGTTCCGACGGGGTTCTGAATGAAGAGGAATGTGGGTAGATCTTCCACCCGCCTCTTCCTTCTCACCACACACAGACTCGTCAGGCCGACAGCCCACAGCTCCTAGGCTGTGTCCACTTTCAAGTGGCCCTACCTCTGCGGGGTGGGTCATGTCACAGATACCTGGGAAAACCTAGTGAAAGCTAAGTACCTCCCCTGCCCCAGGAAAAGGATGCATCCCTCTGTGCCCTACATCAGGGAGGTCACGGGCTTCCCCCCTGTGCCAGGCCAGACGGAAATGATGACAGTGACACAGTGCGACATTTCAGTTAACCCTCAAAAACAGTCCGTGGTCTGCAGACTTTTCAGTCTTAGTGCCCTCTACACTCTTAAAGTGACAGGGGGCCCCAGAGAGCTTCTGTTCCTGTAGGTGGGTAACAGCTCTTGATCCTTACCATACTCAAAAGTAAAGCAGAAATTTTAAAAAATTAATTCATTTAAAATAAATAATTATACATGAATATGAATAACATAGTTTTAAGAAAAATAATCATTTTCCAAAGACCAAACAAAAATAATTGACATTGTTTGTGTAACTTTACAAATGTCTTGAATAGCTGGCATTGGGCAGCCAGATGCTCGTACCTGCCTCCACTTTGTCGTGGGCCAGGCAGCCCCTGGGAGTCTACAGGGCGTGGAAGGATGAGGCTACACAGGCTAATGATGTCTCAGTGTTGCAGAAATAACTTTGACCCGGCAGAACCCCTAAAAAGCTCTTAGGAACCTTCCGAATGCCTGGACCACACTCGGGGAACATTTTTCTCCAAGAAATTCCATGGAGCACTGCTCCTTCAACAGGTTAACAGTTGTTGGCCCAAGAAAAAAGAAGGAAGCATATTCAAATGGTTTGGGGAAGACAGGTTTCTACAGTATAGGTCTTCTGAGACTGATGTTCATCAATCAGGATGGGTAGGAAAAACGCGCGTGCAGGAATATGGAGGAGCTGCTGCGTTAAGCAAGATGGCCACTAGATGGCACTGCTGTTCCACTCACAGGCCACCTGAGCCTCTGAATCAGGAACCTGCCTCTAGCTTTTGGAAGCCCCAATTCCCTGGAAAGTTGGAGGACTTATGCAGTACTTTCTTTGTTTTAATTTTTAAACTTAAAATAAGTGGTTAAAAACTGTCACAGAGAGCAATGTAAACATTTCTTCTTAGCGCAAAGGACATTTTTCACTTCACCCCAAACTAGGGCTTTCAGCTTATCAAAAATCAACAGTAGGGAGCAGCTTCCAAGTTCATGGCTCTGGGTTGTGGATCTGAGGGGTCCCTACAGTGGAGATGACAGAGCCTCTGACCTCAGAAAGTTCACCTAGAATGCAAGACAAACCAGAATGTTCTCAGCCAGCATCCCCAAGTCTGAGTAATGCTGATCCACAGTCTAAGTTAACTGGGCAGCCAGCCCTGTGTGCATCGAAGGGCGGGACGTGTTCTGAAGGGCCAATGGCATCATGTGGTGAGGGGCCTCTTATTGTGCTGATAGGCTCTGTGGGAAGCCATTCCATTGAAGAAAGGGCCTGGTGGCAGTTTAGGGATGACATGTCCCCGTCCACAGCTATGCATCCCCACAGAGGGGGAGCTGGACACTACCCCTCTCGGCTCTGACACTCTCCTCCACGCTACCTGGCTGTGACTGCAGTTCTGGCCAGAAGACCGCCATTCAGAGGGAGCTGGATGTCCCAGTGCAAAGTTCGGGAGAAGGTCGGGGCCTGAGATATCTGGCCACGGGAAGCCCATTTTGCAAGGCTGTGGTACAGCGTCTGAGGGGAGTAAAGGGAGAGTGGGCCGGTGAGGCAGTCAGTAGGCCGGGGGAGGAATGTGGGGTTTTTCCTAGAGGGGGCAGTAGAGAGGCACTGAGGGGCTTCCACCAGTGTTCTACCTCGAGCCAAGTACTGTGTGAAGGGCTGCAACACAGACACAAATGACAAGGTGGCCAGTGGCTATTAAAAGAGTATAAAAGGACAGCCCATGCTGTGTTCTAGTCATTCACATTAACCCGTTCGGTCCTCTTAACTGCCCTATTGGGTAGGACGATGACCACCCTCTCTCCTCAGAGGGGAGAGGGAACCACGAGGAGGTGAAGGGACTGGACTGACATCTCAGCCACCGCCCACCTCCCCACACCTCTTGCTCAGAAAGGGGAGAAACGGCCCTACAGTGCGGCAGCAACTCAGACAGCCGCCAGCTGGGTCCAGTGGGAGCCCAAAGGCGGGGACATTAAATTCCTCTGGGACTGGGTAGAAAGGGAAGTTGTAATGGAAGGAAGTTTATAGTCTGACAACTGAGCTTGTGCTAGATAAGCCTAGACAAAGGAGGGGACATGGGAAGGCATTTCCAGCGGAAGCAGCAGGCCGGTCTGGAAGACACAGGAGGCTTGCGTCCAAACTGCAAGTGGCTCTCGTTGCCCAGAGCCTAAGAAACGGGTGGCTACAGGGAAAGCTGGACCACATGCTGCATGCGAAGGAGTTTACCTTGTTCCACCTACGTTTAGGTGGTTAGATTCAGTCTTTAGTCCTTTCATCACACATGTCAAGGTCATTTAGAAGGTTGCTCCCTCCATCCCAGCTAGTCACCTTCTCAGGTTTTGACACGTGGGAACCTGATACAAATGGCACCATCCAGTGCACGGTTAAAACCATTGGGACAGAAATCACTTAGGACAAAGGGAACGTTTGCAGTTTTGACTCAGGTCTCCTCGGTATCTTTGCAGACTGGCCCTCGAGCAGAGGACGTGGGCTCCCTCGCTGTGGCCAGTCAGGTCCACAGCGACCCCAGTGCATTGCCACCTCGCCCACACTGCTTCCTCTCGTCCACCGAGGACTGATGCTGAAATTAAGAGATGCTGTGCGTGCAGCTTTGTCTTGGTTTTTCAATCGCATGACCACGCTGGGTATCAATGAGGCATTATGCTGGCGTGACCTCGTGATGATCGCTTATGGCCCTTTCCTTCTCGAAGGCCATCCATTTGGAGGTTAGTGCTGGAATGTAACCTAACCAATGAGCCGCTGTTCTACAGCCCAAGCTCCTTCCCCCTCTCTGCAGGTCAGACTAACGTTTGTCCACTTTAAGGACCTCAGCAGCTCTCCCGTCACCCATGGGGCAGCGGTCTAATTTCAGGTTTCTCCCAGCACCCTGCAGGGTGGCCTGAGGTCACGGCCCTGTGTGACCTGGATTCTGCTTACCTCTCCCTGTCTCCTGGGCCTCTCCTGCACTCCAGGGCACTTCTCCATACAACACACCGCACCACCCATCTGCGCATTTGCACACCTCATTTCTTCTGCCTTGAAGACATTTCCCTCTCTCTCTCCACCCAAGGAAATCTTACTTATTCTGTCTTTAAAATTTCATCTAAGTTATACATATTCTTAAAAAGTCAGACAGTTATAAACCTTGTTATGGAAAACAGCGGTGCCCCGCTTTCCCCTTCTCCCTCCTCCACGCCCACTTCCCACAGGCGCCCCCTTGTGTTGCTCTGTAGAGATGCACGTCCGCCTTGCTAAATAACACATGTCTACTGCCTGTCTTTTCATTTTCAGGGTTAGGAATTTCCTATCGCGTTCTCGCCCTGGAGGGTGAGGTCTGCTGTCCTCTGCACCTCCCCCACCCACCTCCCCGCTTTCCTCTCCTCTGTCTCCCTTAGACCCACGCCATCGCTTGTAGCTAAATCAGAACGCAGTGTTTACATAATTATGACTACTCTCACAGCATGCTCGTGCGGGAAAGCACAGTTACATTTCCTTCCCGGCACGACTTTTAATTTTCCCCAGAGTTAATAATTGTCTTGTTTCTTCCTTTGTGTCGTCTGTTTGCCTACTTTGAATTCCTGCCTAGACATTCTCCCACAAATGTAAATCTCCTCCCCATATAATCTCCCCCCTCCCCTGTGTATTCCCACACGTCGGGTGTTTCACCAAGTTCATCTTTTGGGACGTGTTAGCTCCCCGTCTGTACTACCTGCACTTCAGGGGTACTGAGCAGCTGTCTTCAGGACGCTTCCTCCTCGTCCCGGAAGTTCTTCCCCTCTTTCCTGGGCCGGAACCCTTCTTTCCTGCGCCTCCAGTCTTCCTCTCTGCGCTCCTCCCCTTGCCAGACCACATCCTGAAGTAGCTTCCTAAGGAAGTGCGTACGAGAGGCTAACTTTCAAAGACATGCGTGTCTGGGGATGTGTGTGTTCTACTCTGACGTCTGATTGATAGTCTGGCCGGGTATAGAATTCTGGGTTGGACATGGTTTTTCCTCAGACTGTCGAAGGCATTGCTCCAGTCCTGTAGCTTCCAGTGCCATTGCTGAGGAGCTGGCGTTGAGGGCGGAGGAGGCGGCTGGGCGAGTCTGCCGCCGTTCTGGTTCTCCATCCCTGCGGACAGCCCCCTGGAAGCAGGCGGGGTCTTCCGCACCCGGCGCTCTGAAGCTTTACGGGGATGCGCCCGGCGGCGCGAGTCCTGCTCGTCCATCGCACCGGCCTGCGTGCGCTCTCATTGTCCAGCAGTTAATGTTTTGGAGGGCTGGGCAATTTTCTTGAATCAGTTATTTGATAATATCTGTTTAGGCCATTCTTTTTTTTTAAGTTTCTTAGTATTTCTAGGTTATTTTTCTAATTTCATTCTTTTATTCTTTTTTATACTTCTTGTACTTTGGTCCTTTTCTCTGGAAGATTTCTTCAACTTATCTTCCACACGTTTGATTCTTCATGCGTTGCCTTGCCAAGAGTCCTTTGTTTCCTGGTTCTAGGAATGCCCGCCCGTCTCTGTCGAGTATCCTGCTTCTGCTTCACCAATAAAATTCTTCCTCTTCTAAGAGTATTGAAAAAACATATAATTTTATAGGACTTTTTTCCCTTGAATCCTTTTGGTTTTCTTCTAAATTCCTTTTTTCTTTTTTTTTTTTAATTGCCATTGTTTGTTTTTGCCTTTGATGTGTGTGAGGCTTTTCTCAAGCATCTAGCCATCCCGGGCTGCTCTCTCCAGCTGAGGAGGCAGGTCCTGCAAGGCTCCAAGCTCTCGGGGGGGGGGGGGGGGGGCATTGACTAGAAACAGCTCCCCTGTTGGGCCACCCGGCTGGGCTTTCACACTGTGGGAACTTAAGTCTTCTTTCTTGGACTAGTCAGCTCTTAGCTCTTTTCCTAGAGGGGATGAGCCCAGTGCTCTGGTCCTGGGCGCTCGCAGTTCCGTGTGCAGACTTTCATGGACTCCCCCTGTTTCCCCGCGCCTCATGCCCCCCACCCAGCACCCCTCAGCCCACCCTCCTAGTCCCCTGCCCTGGGGAGCGGGCTGGCTGGCTGCGTGTAGAGGGCGGTGGGTGGTGGAGAGACAAAAGCACATCAGGGGCTCATTGCTTCTTAGACCATCGTCCAGCCCTTCCTCCCGCTTTCGGCTTCACCTCCGCTGCTGGAGGAATCCTGCGACTCCCTGGCTCTGCAGCGCCATTGCTTCCCCTGGCAGCCGAGCCCGCCGCCGCCTCTGCTCTGCGGAGCCTGTCATCGAATGCCCCTCTGCTTTTCCACTTCAAGGGATGTGTTTGCCGTGGCTTCCTGTGCTGTGTCCTCTTTGTCCTTAAAGATCCCTTTCTTTTAAAAAGTCCTGTACTGTCATTTTTAGCAGGGCTTAAGGAGTTAGTAGAGGTAACGTGTTCAGCCCACCAGTTGGAACAGGAAGCACTCGTGAACTTTTCCAGTCCTCGTGCGCCGTGACCTTGTCCCCGAGTACCCCCACACCCCCAGCGCCGGCGGCTTCCCCCGTGATAGCACGTCTGTATCGGGACCTCGCACGCACTTCCCTCCGTGTGCGTGCATATATGTAGGACGCAGTTACATAAGAAGTCGGGATCTCCTTCCTGGATTATAAGCTGCTCGAGTGGGGAAGTCCTGTTATCTAATTTCACATCCTCGGGATCCAGCACAGGACCAGGGGCCTGTGTGAGTGAGTGCCTGGCAGACGGAGGAGACACTGCGTGGTGTTTTCTATAAGGAGCTGCACTGTGGAGAGGGCTGTGCTGGAAGCAGAGAGCCCCTGAAAGAAGCTGTTTTCCTAAGTCCCCCTTCATCGCCGTCCCTGGGGGTGGCGCACAGTGGCCCTGCAGGCTGGTCTTTGCTGCGGAGCTTCCTTCGGACGTGGGACATGCAGGGGCTCGCTTACCTCCCTCAGAAACGGGGTCCGCAGCCAAGGGCATGGCCTTGGGACAGGGGACAGGTGGGAATGTGTTAGTCAGTGAGTCAGGGTCCCGTGGTTCTGGAGGAGTGGGTGTTTATGATCTTCAGCTCAGAGCGGGGTGATCAGGAGTGAGTGTCGTGTCCTCCCCGCCCTCCTTGAATGTTCCTCGGCCCCAGGGCACGCTTCCCTGGCTTGTTCTAATGAAAGCAGAGACACCCCAAACCGGGCTGGGTTGAAGAGCCTCCAGCAGAATGTAGACCTTCTAAGTGACATGAACAAAGATCCGGTTAGGTGTCCCCTCGGGGACACAGGGGTAGCACTGATCACCCTCCTGGGGCTGAGTTGGTCCGTAAGTCCGCCTCTTTCTACTAGGCAGAGAATCAGGAAGCACAACTCACACTGGGGACCAAGAAGCTACTCAGGGCATTCACGTGCTGGGACTGCGATCCTTCCATTGGAGAATCTAGATGGCGGCAGGTCGGCCTGGGGGAGCAGCCTGAGCGACCAAAGGTCCACGGGGTTGGGAAGGTCTCAGAAGCAAGTGCGTCTGGGAGGGGCCTGAAATCAGGCCGTGTGCACGGGCAGTGCCGGGCATGCTCTTGGGCAGAATCCAAGATCCGAGGTACCAGAGCCACACCTGGGACCAGTGACGTGCATCTAATTCTGACAGGTGAGGTGAGGATGGAAGGTGAGGCTTAAAGAAGCGGATCTGGGCCAGGCACCTAAGCTGGACAGAGTTCTCCGCTTAGCTCTCCTCGCTTTAGAAGGGCTGTTTCTTAAGGTCCCAGGCTGCTGTCAGCAGCTGAAGCCCCCTGCAGCCTGACACTTCGCTCCCCCTGACAGCGCAGCACCCCTGTGGTGAGTGTTTGGGCAGGACCTGTCCAGAAGAGATTGTGAGAGCGAACAAAGTGAAGGGGAGACAAGTTACCATCTTCTTAGTAGGGAGTCGGGATGACGCATCGGCCTGGGGAAATACACCTGTCAGGAATCCATCCGCCCGCTGGGGTCGCCGACAGGTGAGCTGCTGGCGCCAAATATGCGTAGCCTCGCGAGCCAGGACGATCGACCGGTTTGACGTCATCAGCTACGCGCGTGCTCGGGAGGGGACACTAGCTGCGGAACAGACAGGCATCGCCCCTCCACCCCTTCCTTCTCTTGCTTGGCTTGTGTTTCCTTCTTCTCATAGACTTAGACGAATGAAATTTGGACGTGGATCTGGGTGTTACTGAATTCAAATGCATGAGTTGCCCTTAGAAAACCCAGCGACTCTTAGAGGAGAAGTCAAACGAGGCCGGGAATTTTCCTAGCGGCGTGTGCGATGCTCTGAGCTTTTTATACCCCTCTGGGTGAAGAAGGGCCTCGAGTGTCGTGTGTCGTGGGTGCAGAAGCTCCGCCTCTTCGCTGCAGTCCCGGGTGGGGGAGTCGCCCCCTCGAGGCTTCAGTTAACGCTCGGAAAATGGGAAAAATAGTAACAGGCCGGTTACGAATGTCACTCAAGGACACAGCGAGGTTCCCAGAGAGCCTGGCACGGATGTGCCCAACACGGGCTTCAGAGCGTGGCTTTGTTACCGCTGCCATGGCTAAAAGGCGGTGTGACCTTCTACCCTTCCTCGGGCACTCAGGGAGATTATCTAAATTTGGCCAAAGAAATGAGTCTCCCAAAGAGAGTGGGGAGTAAACACTACCTCGAAGGTTGTAAGAGTCCCAAGAGGACATAGCTACGGAAGCATTTCACAAATGGGAATGTTAGTTACTAGTGATGTTTTCCTGAGAACCCGTGCAGTGGCGCACACTGACCCAGACTGCAGACGCACGTGGGCTCCCGCCCCGGCTCTGGTCCATCCAGGACAAGTCCTTCCATCTGTGAGGCCCCGGGAGGTCTCCCTCTGTTAAAGTGGTGCCATGAATACGCATCTTGCAGGTGGCCACTAGGACTTAGGAGGGAGAAACTTAGGAAAACCGTTTTGCCTAACACCTTGTGCACAGAAGGCATTCCTCAACGCACGTTAGCATCTTCCCTTCCCGTAGTCTCTCTCCTGCTGCCCACTCAGGAACCTCTGATGCATAATTCACAACCCAGGTGCCAGAGCAGGAAAAAAATTGAGAGAAGACAGAATCAAGATCAAATAACACCTCAGTAGGTCGGACCACTGAGGCTGGAAAAAATAAGCTCAGATCCACACACATACAGGCGTGTCTGCTGAGCACAGCCCACATCTGGGGCTCCCGTGACAGAGGCTCCTACCACACACTGGTTACTGGAACTCACGGTCCCACTGTGGCCGGCACTGGTCAGGCCATCCCTGGGGCACTGGGTCCCATCTCGAAGTTGTGGTTTTTAAAAAAGGAGCCCTGGTGCCCAAGAACTTCTTCAGGGACACAGCCCGTGGGGTCAGCCTTGGGAGGCGCAGCTAGGGAATCGAGGCACTTTAGTGTGAAAACGGGGAGACTGCGGAAAAACACGACAGCTATTTGTGTCATATAAATGTTATTCCGTGAAAGAGGGAAGAGTTGGGCACCATGTCATGCAGAAAACAACATAAATTTGGAAATTGCGAGGAGGCAGTGCTGACTCCTAGAGCTTGTGTTCACTCATACACTCGTTCACGCGCCAGCAAACGCTGACTGATCTGAGTGAGCACTGGGTGTGAGTCGTGTTCCCTGTGGGCACGTATGTGCTGCGTGTTTAATAACCAGCTCTCCAGAAGAAAAAAAAAAGCCTGGATTTATAGCATCTGCCAATCTCCATGGTGTAAATGCCCCCACCGTGGCTGATTCGGAGCTACCGAGTACACGTGGACTGAGAAGAGACGCGCCCGCCGGCTCTCCCGAGCTGGGGCAGTGGGCGTCAGCACGCCCCCGCCGTGGGCTCTGAGGTTGCTGAGCTCAGAGGCACAGCCCTACGCCGAAGAGACCTTCAGTTCAGTGGAAGAAACCGCTCCAATGCAGCCGTGCCCCAGAGGGGCGCCTGGTTCTGAGAGAGGACTCCGGCGTGACTGGGGGTGTGGCTAAGGGGGGTTGGCGGGGAGAAAAGCAGGGACATTTGCCTTGGGACAGGGGAGCAGCAGTTACAAACGGCCGTAACCGTGGGGCGGGGGGAGACGGCAACTCGCTCTGTGAGGCGTCTGGCTTGACTGGAGCAGGGCGGGCACGGCTGACTCGGGGAGGCTCCCGCTGGCGTATGTGGGAGCTAGAACTCAGTCACAAAAGCGAGCCTCTTTCAAAGCCAGCAAGGACTGGAGGCAAGGTTTTGAACAGGGGAGTGATGTGGTGGTGTTTGTGTTTTAGAAAGTTCAGTCTGAGGCGAGGAGGGACAAATGGACCACATGAGGTCAAGGCTGGAGGTAGAGAGATCAATTAGAAACATCCCTAGGTAACTGGCAAAAAATGGCAATGGTGTGAAGGCAGTGGCATTGGCAAACAGAGAAGGGTCCACACTAGGTGATGTCAGAAAACATTAAAACCGCGGGACAAGATGACAGCGAGAGGGAACACAGGGTGTGGTTAGGACAGATCTTCAAGGTCAGGGGGCACCTGCAGGTTCGTGGGTCGGAGGTAGGGACACTCACCCTGTTAGGAAAACGTGCTCATAAGCGCTTTGGAAACAGGATTTCCTGGACTCCACCCCTAGAGACTCTGCATTTTCAAAACACGCAGGGGCAGGCTAGGGACCCGGCTTCCGTCCGCTCCCTGGAACACTCACATGTGTCAGGCACCCTCCGGGCGCCGGAGATGCTGCCGTGAATGAGGCAAGAACCTGCCTTCGGTAGAGCCTCTAAGCTGAGAGAGACCGGGATAAACAAGTAAAATACTGTGTAGAGTAAACAGTAACGTTTAGGTAAACATCACGGTCGATGAAGAAAACACAGGGTAAGTGGATGGACTTGAATGGAAATCGGGGACAGGACTGCTATTTTAGGTGAGGTAGCTGGAGAGACTTCTCTGAAATGGTGGCATTCATCCCAGGACATAAAAATAAGTGAAAACCTTAGAGAAACGCTGAGCTATAAAACATGGGAAAAGGCTCCGAATGTAATTTGAAAAGGGCAGGGATGGAGGGTGCTAAGCTCGGCTCTGGCTACAACTCAAAGCTCTGACTGAGGCGTCTGAGTGGCAACATCCCATAAGCCAGTGGAGAGACCAGAGCTCGTGGAGCCGGCTGGCTCAGGACGCAGGTCTGGGAGATGTCAGGGCAGTGGTTTAAGGCCTGAGAGCGAGTGGACAGAGAACGGGACCCAGGGGAGGACTCTGGGAAGGACGAAGAGGCAGCAGTCAGAGAAATGGGAAGAAAACCAGGAGGCAGTGTGGCCAAGGGAAGAGGAGAGTTCAAGGAAAGAGATCCCAACAGGTTCAGGGGTTGGAGGTCAAGTTCGGGAGGGAGGGGGTTGGGGACGGTGGAGTAGACCAAATAGAGGAGCTGGGAAGTGGAGATAGAAGAAGTTGGGGAAGGGAGGAAGAGTACTGGAGCATGGTGGAAGGGCACTGGGTGGAGGGAGAATTTTTAAGGCAGAGAGACTTGGACAGGTATGTGTATTAAAGGGAAAGCACCAGTGAAGAGAAGGGAGAGGAGAGGAATAGTTAGGACATGACAGAGGAGAGAGACTGAGGTCCCTTCCCAGAGACGAGGTGGGAGGGTGGGCAGGTGCCCCTGCAGGTGTGATTCTAAGCAAGTTTCGGAGAAAACATATTGCCAACCTAAGGACCCTTATTTTGCTGTGAAGTGGAAGCTTGAGCCATTTGCCAAGAGTGGGGTAGGCAGGGCGTCTCAGCAGAGTTGGGTAAAGTGGCAAAGTGTGGTAGAACCTGTCCTTGGAGATAGCTCAGTGAGGTGACAGGGCCAGGCGTCATGGCCGGCTGGTGACCCAGCTGAGGGAGAGGCCCTGCCTTTGAGGACCAGCAGTCTTCCCGGGGACAGGCGTTCATTCTTGGCACTCCAGGGGGGAGGGAGCTGGGCAGCTCTGGTGCCGGGGTTCTGCCCCTGAGTGTAGAGACAAGGAGGGAAGATCAGGGTACCAGCCATGGAGGCGCTCCTGCTTCTGGAGGGGGAACCTCTTGTCATGGGGTGACCCTGTGGTCCACCGCTCCTTCTCCGAGGTCTGAGCTGCTGTTAAGGACTGCCTGCCCGCAATCACTGCAGGGCCTCTAACACCTGAGGGGCAGAGCCTAGGGATCTGCATTTCCACAAGCTTCCTAGATGGTGTTAATGTATACAAAAGTTTTAACAACTCCTTCCTCAGGCCTGAAGTCCCTCAACAGCATCCCGATACATCTCTAGCCCCACCAAGGCATCCCCAACTAACCCAGCCACAGGTCACGATGTGGAGGGGAAGCCTACCCACTTGTCGCCCACCCCCAGTGTGGACATGCCAGGCCCCCTGCTTCGCCCCCTAGCAACACGGAGATCGCAGGTCACTGCAGAATCAGGACTGGGAGCTGAGCCCCCGACCTCCCTCCCGCATGGTCCCACAGGCCCCTCTGCCGGCCTGCAGCCCAGGCCTTTCCAGCAAGTTCCCTGGAGAGCTGGCAGGGCTCCAGCTGCCCACCCCTTTCTGGAGGAGCCCCTCCCAGGCTACCTGTCTTTTCCCTGGCTCTGACACCCTTCCGCCTGGAGCTCCCGGTGAATTCCACACCCCCCGCCCCCCCCTCCCCGTGCTCCCAGCCGGCCCTATCGCCCCAGAGAGAGCTGGAATTTAAAAGGCAGAATTAATTAGGCAAATATCAGGCGGGAGTGAGTCACAGCAGCCCAGAGTATTTTAGTCCGTTACAAATGGGAGCCCGCGCAGCGAGGTGGAGCCTGCAACACCCGCCCCCACAGGGCTCACTTCGGAGCCGCGGCCGCCAGGGGGCGCCTTTCACGGACCCACTGAGCTCCAGCCAGGACTCTGCAAGGGTGTGGGCATGTGCGTAGCGGGCATGCGACCCCGTCCCTCTGAGGGAACCTGTGTCAGAGTCTGTTCGGATAATTGGACAGTGACATAAACAACCAAGTCAAGCTGGAGACGTGCGTGGGCTGTAAAATCGAAGCGTCCTCATTGACTGGAAGGGGCGCAGCCAAAGGGAACATTCTCAGAGGGAAGCAGCAACCTGCCCGTCCTGAAAGTCTTCTCGGTTTCTTTCCCAGACTCCAGACTCGGTGGGCTAGGTGCTGTCATTCTCTCAGCTGGGGTGGGGGAAGGGGCCAGCAGGGAAGCGGCTGTGGTTTCTTGTGCCACGCCCTGGCTTACAACAAGGGCTGAGTCCTTTTTCCCCCTACCCTCCCAGAAATCTGCCCCCTTCTACTTCCCCTGCCGCCAGGCTCATCCCCCAAACCAAAAACTTGGGGGAGTCCTCAAGATCCATTTTCCCACCTTTACTGAGTTGCATTCATTGATGCAGCAAAATTACTGAGAATGGTATTATGTGCCGTACCTCTGGTAAATGAGTCCACCAGGAATCCAGCTTTGGGTGGTTTTACTCTGTGAAAGAAATCAGGACGTGCACATCCTGAAGTATAATGAAAAGTGGAGCGTGATGAAAGTACCGTGAGAGTGTGGGATAAGGGTCAGGAAAACTGTGATTAACAGAAGAAGTGGAGATTACATCAAGTTGGGGAGTCAGGAAGGCTTCCGGGAGGAGGTGGCATTTGGGCTTGCAAGCCTGGCTGTCCAGGCAGAGGTTGCACCTCTTCTCTGAGCTCAGAGTTCGTAAGTGGTGGGGTCGGACCAGTGGAGAGCCCACTTCTCCTGAAATCCTCTCCAGTGGCGTTTACCTATTACACGGTGGGGTGTCCTCCATCAGGCAATTCAGCCTAACACAATTTGTAAAGTACTAATGACACCCAGGACCCAGCTGGGTCTGAGGCGGTGTCTTTCCTCCAAGAACTAACAACAGCCCCACCCCGCCCAGCCAGAGCTTCTCATCTCTCCCGACTAGTGATGGCGGTGCCATCGCCGCAGCCGCACAAGCAAGACCTCTGCGCGGAGTCAGCCAGCCTCCCTGGCCCTCCTCACTGCCCACGTCTAATTGATCACCAATTTGTGTTGGTTCTGCCTCATTAAAAATTTGCTCAATATGTATTTATTCGACATCTCTGTTAAGTTCTGGGAAACAGAGATAAACAAGGCACATTCTCTAGACACCCATGATTAATGATGGAAGCCGACCTGTAAACCAAAAAGATGGTGTCGCGTGCACGGGAGCACGGGAGGGCAGGAGCTCAGCCACATGGGACTCGGGGTTCAGGACGGGCACCAACAGGCAGCTCGCTAGTTCTTGCCCTCTCCCCGTCCCCAATGCCACATGTCCCATCAGGCTCCAAGCAGTGACAATTGGATAATGTCAAAGCCTCTTAGTGGTCTCCTTGTCTCCAAGCCTCTACCCATGTGTTTTCCCTTCTGTTGCTGGATCTTAAAAAGGCAAATCCATTTACATACACGCTTCACCCTCCTTAAAGCTCCTCAGTGGTTTCTGGTGGTTTAGAACGAAAGCTGACCTCTAGGTCTGGCACAGGAGGCTGGTAACAAACAGCATGGCCCTGTGTATCTTTCCAACCGTTTAGTGGACAATCCCCCGCCCCAAGCCCTGTTTACTCATAATTGCCTTCACCCGTGTTATTCTCTATGTTAGGATCCACTCTCTATGTGTCTTCCCCAGGAAATGCTACTTTTCTTTCCGGATTCTATAACAGCTCGCCTCCTGGGCCCTGCCCTGTCGTCCCTGGGCAACACCACTGGCTTCATCCTTAGTCTTTTCTTGGCATTTGGAACGTCCCCTGTCACCCCCATCTCTACTCTTACTGCGGCGGGCTGTCAGACTTCTTGTTCATCACCAGCCAGAGAGCACCCTGCCGACGGGGGCTGCGTCTGTGCCGCCCGGGCGGCGTTTGTCACATAAACGTAAGCACGTAGCTTGAGAGTACGTGCATTCTCAGAAACCATCCGTGAAACGAGAAGGAAATTTTGTCTAAAGCAACAAGGCAACTAAAAGTGTGGAAAGGTAATTTGGTGTTGACATTACCCTCTAGTTTTTTAAAGATGTTTTCTTTGCCTACAATTAGCAGCAGATAACGTGAGATGCCCTTGCAGCTAGAGCAAGTAGTTGGGACCCCTCAGGCCTCAGAGCACCCACAGGGATACGGTATGGCCTGGCCTCTGTCTTCCAGTTCCGGAGTTTGCAGCAACAGCTCTGTGATTCAAGCAGCTTAACATCCTGGAGCCGTGGGTTCCCCATCGATGCAATAAGAATGATGACAATGATAAGGAGTTGAATAATGGTCTCTGAAGTTTACGTCCACTTGGAACATCAGAATGTGTCTTGCTTTGGGTAAGGGTCTGTGCATATGTAACTAAGGATTTCCGGATCGTCCTGGATTAGCATGGGTCCTAAACCCAACGTGGTTATAGCAGAGGCAGAAAAGGAGACGGAGACACAGAGGAGAAACGCAGAGAGAGAGGCTGTGTGAAGACACAGGCAGAGCCTGGACGAATACGTGTAATCAGCCGAGGAATGCCAGCGACTGCCAGCAGCCTCAGGAGCCAGGAGAAAATGCAAATCCTTTTACAGACACACACCACCCTCCTTAAAGCTCCTCAGCTGGTCTAGAATAGAACCCAAACTCCAGCATGGCCCTGCTGTAGAAGAATCTGGAATGGATTCTCCCTCAGAGGCTCCGAAGGAAGCAAACCTGCCAACAGTCTGATTTCAGACTTCTGGCCTCGAGACTGTGAGAGAACGAATTTCTGCTGTTTTAAGACACCCTCTTTGTGGTCATTTGTTATGGCAGCCCTAGGAGACACGCACAGCCTTCCCCGGCCCTCTGGGGTTTGGGAAGGTCAGAGGAGACGGTCCTGCAGAGGTGCCCTGGGAAGCTCTGTGATGGCCCTGGGCCACAGAGCTGGGGGTGGAGGGAGGAGCCCTCCCATCGGAGGGGAGCCCCTCCTCCACAGACTCCACAGGAGGTGTGCCTAGCTGGGTCTCTGGTGCAGCCTGCAGAAGTAACCCGCCCTCTTCAAAGTGCCTTAAGGGCCCCATCCCACGGGTGCCATGGAGACAGAGGTCTGCAAACTGATCCATCACGTTAATTCTGAGGGTGATGGCCAATTTCTGGCTCTTTGGACTCCGCTCTGTTTATCCAGTTCAGATCATTTCCCCCTGGTTGCTTGGGGGTGCCCATCTGAGCACTTTGGCCGGAGATGAAAGGGACCCGGCTGCCTCCATCGCCCCCAGACTGGTGGAGTGTTTGTTACTATGCGCGCAGCCCAGACGCAGGGAGCAGACAGGCCCCTGTAAACCAGCACCACGACGGTGCTGCCCCCTATCCCACAGAAGCCCGCCTCCACGCCAACGTGGGCCCGGCCCTGAGGGTCAGGCGGGACATTGTTTGCAAAGCAACCGCGTCCGGCGTCGTCCTGGCAATGCAGCCTCCGCAGGGCTTGGAGAGCCACTTGGCCCCTCATCCTCTTGCAGGGGAGAGAGGGGCTCTGTCGGGAGCACACCCGAGGGGTGACTCCATGGAATAAGGAAGCCGTCCCCACTGCCGAGACGTCCAGGGAATGCATCAGTTCACTGGAGAGAATCCCCCCACCCCCCGCCCAGGGTTTTATGGGAACCTTGAGGATTGATTCTTGAGGAACATTGTCTTCTCTCCCTGGTACCTATGGAAACGCACTGCAGCGGGACTGAGCTGATGCGAGTGAATAGCTCTGCGGCTGCTTCTCTCAGTAATTGGAGGGCAAGGAGCTCCGCCAGGGCCCTGGCAGGCTCCCCGAGACCAGGCAGCCTGGCCAGGGGTCAGGGGCCTCCGCCCCCTCCTGGCGCTGCACTCACACCCCGTCAGAGGCTGGGATGGGGCTCGTGGCTGGAGAGTAGGTCTCCAGTGGCAAGTGGAGTGAAAACGCACCTCTCGGCACCTACCGGAGCCCCAGCCATTCCTTTGTTTTAACAGCGTGAAGGAACGAAAGACATTCTTTCAGTGTAGCCTGGCCGGTCCATCAGGGCAGCACAAGGGGAAGGCCTTTGTAGGGCCGCGGAGGCAGGAAGCAGCAGACACCGAGTGTCTGAGCTGCTTTAGGGCAGGAACTCCGTCATGAAATCTAGGTGGTTCCCAATGCACCCAGCTTTGATTTCACATCATCCACTGGGTATTAACCCGCCACGCCGATGACCCATGGTCCAGTTGTAATTCAGTCATTTATAGAGACAGTGTTCTCAGTGCTGGCTGAACAACAGAACCACAGAACTTCTTTGAAAAATATCGCTACCAGGCCCTACCTTCAAAGATTCCGATTTACTTGGTCTGCAGCAGGGCCCAAATACTGGTATGCTTTTAAAGCTGCCCTGGTGATTCTGCTTTGCAACTGGCATGGGAACTGCCGGTGTGAAGCAGACCCGGCCTTGACCTCATCCTTGTGACTACTGGGGTGACTGGCATGGACCCGCTGCTGCTGGGTCTGGCTGCTTTCTCAGCAGGTGACCCACAACTGATTGAACCAACTGGCAGTTCATACATGACCTGCGGATCCGTAACCCCGTTTTTAGCAGTTGAGACAGACTGAAAAATCCTTCTTGGAACAAGGAAGTCATGTTTGATCCAGGGAAACCAGCCTCACGTACAAAGATGTGTGAGTTCCAGATCCACCGCTGAATTTGAGTATTTTGAATTTTAGATGCAAACTAGAGCGAATGGAGTGTTCCCAGAATGAGTCAGACCACCTCGGCCGGGTCAGAGCCACCCGGGGCCGGCCTCTGTACGGACGCGGCAGAGCCACTGCAGGAGCCCCCTGTGCTCACCGCAATAATGAACAGTAACCGCGTTTTCCAGTGTCCGTACTTCGTGCTTTGACATAGTGGGGCCTCGCGGACGCGGGAGAAATTCCCCTTCGTGGGGTTAGCCAATTCCTAGAGAGGGTCAAGGCCTGGGCTCCAGGCACGGCTTTCATATGCAAATCAACCCCTTGGAGCCCTTGCCTCCAGCCACCTGCTGTGTCTGCTCTCACACCTGGGGCCAGAGTTGCCCTGTCTGCATCACCCCAGGGGGAGGTACCAGACACCTCACGGGGCAGACCCTGCTGCAGGGCCTTCAAACATTATCCAAACCAGACGGAACTGAGGGAGATCCTCTTGTTCATGTGTTCCCTGACCCCTCTGCCTCCTGCCTGACCCTGAGGCTCCCCCTGTGGCCCCCACTGTGTGGTGGCTTGTTCTCTTGGAAGCTGTCAGTATAGCAAACTATCTTTTGATTTTATTTATTTTTAGAGAGAAGGGAAGAGAGGGAGAGAAACATCAATGTGTAAGATACATCAATCAGTTGCCTCTCACACGCCCCCAGATGGGGACCTGGCCCACAACCCAGTCATATGCCCTGACTGGGAATCGGACCGGCAACCTTTTGGTTCACAGGCTGGCATTCCCACCATGGAGCCACATCAGCCAGGGCGAAAACTGTGTTTTCAGTGGCAGTCATCTCCTGGTCTGTTGGCCTTGACATACCTGAATAATGGTAAAGCCTACATTTTAAAACACCTTCCTGTGCCTGGAGAAAGAAGAAAACTAGGAATCAAGCCGAGGGCAACTAGGAAGGAACTGACATCCTTGTCTCAGGGGGAAAGGGGGTGAGGATGACCTTGGGTGTCCCCAAGTTTTAAACCCTGGAAGGGATTCCACCAGTCAGAGTCCGACCTGTGGGTGTTTGCCTAGCAGAAGGCTGCCCTCTGTGCAGCAGCCTCGGTGGCTGCCCTCTGGGTGGAAGTCAGGACGTCCACAGTGCAGTCCACGGGTCGAGGGCCATCTGCTCACACTGAAGGCAGTGTGCCCCAGGCCGGGTGTCCAATGGTGGCAAAACACCAGCCACAGCACAGCCCTTCTGGAGGGGAGCTTTGGCATCTGGAGCCAACTGCTCTTTGTTTGTTGCTGCGACCATTAAGGGAAGCCTTGAAGGCAAGAAAAATGAGGACGCCGTCCCGAAGGACTTACGTCCACGTGGTGGGGTGCATGTGGCAGAAGAGTGGCGTCACACTGCCAGGAGTCTTCTCGGGTTCTCTCGAGGGTCAAGGGCAGGTGCGGGGGCTCAGGTGCTGAGCAGAGTCACATGAAAGGTGGAAATGCCACTGTGCCCTGGGCTCATCTTCTCTGTGTGTAGCCACCTCCAGCTACTTGGTACCTGCCACTGTGGGAGTTTTCACACATCCGATCTGGAAAACGAGGGAGGTCCTTTGCCCAAATTTGGTGCCTAGCTCTGATTCAAATGATGAGCTGAGAGGTCTCCCATCTTGATCTCTGGTGCTTCTCCTAAGTTCACAAATCGCACACTGAGTCTCAAACGGTGGATGACCTCAGCTTCAACACCGGGCCCGTGCCAGATCAGCCTGTCCCGTCTTCTCCGGCCTCACCGCCCTCATCTGTGCAATGGGGAACATGCTGAACTGCCTGCGTGTGTTGGATAAGTACACACACACACACACACACACGTGTGATTAAAAACAAGACTTGGTACTTAGTAAGCACTCAATAAATAATAGCTCTCAATAACCACTAAGAAAACCACAAGGTGCTAAGAAGTAGCTCATTTGATTTTGTGAGCAGTAAACTGTTCTTGACCCTCACATGATAAAGGTGAAAGGGGTCAGGGTTATTTGTCTCAGTGTCGGGGTGCTTGGGGTCTGCCCACAAGTCCCAGGCGCTCAGGAGTAAATAATGGGGTCCAGTCGACGAGTACGGTCGGACGGGCCGCCAGAGCTCCTGCGGCCTCCCAGCAGCTGGGACTCTGCTCCAACTGGGCTGTCTGCGCCTTCCGAGGCAGCCAGGCGTGGGAGCTCGGGAGCCGCAGCGGCGGGTGGAGCAGGAAGACGAGGCCTGTCTGTCCGAGCAAGCCCGGGTAGATCTGTCCTGAGATGGAGTGCGCAGGTCAGGGCTGTCTGGGAAGGGTGTCCCTCCCTCTGCCTGGGTAATTCCTCTGCCTTGCCGACCCAATTCGCCACTCCTCTCCCCAGTCTGCCTTCTTCTGAGACACTGCACCGCCGTTCAGACTGAGTGAACAGTGGAGCCCAAACAGTGCATTACAGGGCACTGTACTGTAGGCACTGTACAGTAGTTTCAGGGCTGACATGCCCGCCGCCGTGAGCTGAGCTGCTGTATCGTGAGCTCCTCCAAGGCGGGGACTGTGTCGTTCACCTGTGCATCCCCGGTGCCGGTCGGAGCGCTGCCACCTAGGAGCTGCTCCAGAAGCGTCAGGGTCCGTGAGTGAACTAAGGGAGCCCCTCTGAGCATCAGTCTGAGGTGGGGGAAGGAGCCTGCTTCACAGCACCGTGGTTTGGGCATGAGGCGAGGAGCTGCCAGCAATTTGATCCTCAGAGCTCAGGTTCCTCCCAGTCCCGCGTGTGCAGGCCTTCCATGGGTGGGACAGAAGTGACTCCCCCCGAGGGTCTCCAGGGCTTCCTTCCAGGGCACCTCGGGAGGTCCTGCAGCCCGACAACCCCCTGGGCATGTTCCCGCCAGTCCTCCCAGTGCACAGACACCCCTGCTTCCCCCCGGGGCGTCCTCCTCTTGCACTTCGGCCACACTTCCCTGGCACTCCCTGGAAACGCGTGTCCTGTGGTTTCTCAGCACTGGTTCTCTCAGGGCCTGAGCAACTATTTCTTCTAAAACACAGAGTCCCTGAATTCAGTTAAATACTTGGGGGGAAGCCTCAGAGATTAGGAGAGAATTTGCCAGAAATAGCATGGCCCTGGAGAGCACCTTTGGGGCTCCAAGACCATTTCTGGGCAGAAACAAAAAGAGTCGTTTGCTTCCACCGGAGAGCACCTGCTACTCTATAGCTATTTTAGTCTGGGAGACATACAGAGTTCGTTACAAGTAACACCCCCTTTTTATTACAAAATCATAAGCATGTAATTCTGTAGCATAACAATATCACACTGGAGCCCACCATATGACATTTTAGATGAAATGTTCAAATTAAAACTATAAATTATGACACCCATATTATTGCCCGACCACCCACACTCAAGCAGGCCTTACTTCCTTGGGACCCTGCATGTACTCCTTCTCCCCTCCTCTAACCCTCTTTCAGTTGGGTAAGGTCCCTGGCGCATGCAGCCTGGTCACCTGTGGTCCAGGAAGACGGGGGGGGGGGGGGGGGGGGGGGGGGGGGGTAAGCCCTGGCTGTGGGGGATGGGCCTCCGCCCCAGGAAGGAGGGCGGGCTCCTGTGACGGATGTTGTTCTGCAGAAAGTAGACACAGTTGTGTCCTTGGGCTTTGCCAGCCCATTAAGCCCACAGGGGATGACTCTGAAACTGTCTCTTTGGGGCCCCCACAGTACTGTTTGCTCCCACACGCTAGCCTCTGGGGTAGACCCCCAGCCTCAATGGCCCTGCAGGGAGACCCTGGCTGCAGAGCCCTTCCCCTGCAGCTTTCTGCGGGCTGCCGGCAGCAATGAGACGGTGTTGCTGACCTGTAGCCACACCCCGCACAGGAAGCCGCAAAGCTGGAACACACTGCAAGGTCCTGTGAGGCACCTCTGAGCCATTCACCAAGCGTTCGAGCATGCCTCCTGGCTCCAGAGGAGGGCAGAGTGATCAGCTGTAACACAGCCCGGCAGCTCGTGCACCTGCAGAGCATCTGGGTGCACCCCAGGCAGGGCCAGGGGGCAGGTGGACCTGTGGTCAGGACTCAAATGAAAACATCACCCAACGAGCCCATGGTCCAGGTGCAGCGTGCGGCTCCTGAGTCCTCACAGCATTGTCCGGCGTGAGTGCAGTAACACATGCACGGACACCATTCACTTCCTTGCCTCTACAAGGGCACCTTAGCAGCAGAACATCTGTTCTGCTTCTCCAGGGGACCGGTCCATCACACTCCCAACACTGCCGAGCGTTCCTGAGACGGGCCGTCTCCGGATCACCCGCTCGGGACCACCTACAGTCATCAGCGCAGAACTGGAGTCAATCTTGGCCGAATGCTCCTAGGAATACCAGAAGGGCTGTCTTTTGGACATAAGTGTTCTGAATTCAAACTGACCTCTTAAATAAGTGTCAAGAAGCAAACCAAGGAGTCAAACATTAATAATAGAGACAGTTGAATGTTGCAACACTGGACAGAAACACTGATTTTCATCTCTGTGGAAAGTGCTTATGTAGCCCTGTGTGTGTGTGTGTGTGAGTGTGTGTGTGTGAGTGTGTGTGTGTGCGTGCGCGCATGTGTCCTTCCCAGAGAGTAAAAGCATTGTCATAATCCCTTTACAATAAGATCTGCTGGCTACAGCCAAACCACCGGTTAATTTTAGTAAATCCTTTCCCTCCCTTATTCCCTCTTCTCATTCTCCCCAGCTTCTTGCTTAAAGTTACAAATTTCTGAAGGTTCAAAAATGTGTCTGGCATCAAAAGCAAGACCCATGAAATAACAATGAATTGAACTTCACTGGGATTTTAAACACTGCCCTTGGGAAGACACTGTTAAGACAATAATAAAAAAAAAGCCACACATTGGGAAAATACATTTGCAAGGCACATATCTGATAAAGGACTTGTACTTAGAACATCTAAAGAATTCTCAGAACTCAGTAAGAAAACAAATAGCCAAATATCAAAAAGGGCAAAGTGTTTGTATAGACACGTCACCAAGAGGACACACAGATGGCACTGTTAAGCACATGAAAAGATGCTCCATGTCATTAGTCATTAGGGAAATGCAAATTAAAACCAAGTGAAATGCCGCCACATCCCTTTCAGAGCATTGAAATGAGGGAGTCGGAGCGTGATGAGCATTGGCAAACATGCGGCCACGCTGGAACTCTTGCGCACTGCTGGTGGGAATGTGCAATGGTGTAGTTATCACTTTGGAAAACCATACAGCGCCTTCTGAAAATACCTGCTGTGTGATTGATGCTGCTACGTATTTTCCCAAGAAATAAAAGCCTCTGTCCAGATGCCATACCACTTACTGTTTGTTCACTGCTCATCTTGCCCTGACTTCCAGCCCCAAACAGGGAACAGTCAATGCCCATCAGCAGGTGAATGGACAGACAAGTAGTGGTACATCCATACAATGAAACACTACTCAGCTGTAAAAAGGGATGGGCCATGATTAAACACAGCAACATGGATGAGTCTCAGAGTAACTGTGCCGAGGGATAGAAGCCAGGGGAAAAGGAGTGCATACTGTATGATTCCATTTGTAGAAACACTCTACAAAACGTGAACTAACGTGCAGGGACAGAAGCCTATCCCTGCTTTCTTGGAGATGAGGCTGGGGAGAGGAGCGGCGGGGAGGGATTGCCAGGAGGCAAGAGGAAGCTTTTGGGAGTGAAACGTTTTCACTGTCTTGGCTTGATGTAGCGATAATGTTTGCAATGTCAAGCCATCCAACTGAGCACTGTAAGTGCATATAGTTTACGGTGTGTTAACTGCACCTGAATGAAACTGTCACAGATGCCTGGGGGTGGCACCCCATGGGGTGCTTTGTCTGTGCACAGTTAGAGGTGATAAAGGTCAGCACGCCATCCCTGTGCACAGGCTCGTGGGGCTCTGGATTCACGGGGCGTCATGTGGGGACCTCTGCAGGTCACCCTGAACCTGCAGCTTGGGTCGGGGTACAGGAGGCATCTTGGGGATCATCTCCTGACAGCTCAGGGCGCCTTGCCACACATCCACTCTAGCCCCGTGCTCCATGCTCATGGTTTAAAGCCAAGGAGAGTCTGGTGGAAATGGCAGTTCAGCTTCAGCATGTAGTGAGTTCACTTAGAAATTAAGTAATAGGCTGCCCTTGCCCATGTGGCTCAGTTGGTTGGAGCATCGTCTTGTACACCACAAGGTTGTGGGTTCGATCCCCATTCAGGATGCATGTGGGAAGCAACCAGTCAATGTTTCTCTCACACTCTCTTTCTTTTCTACTCTCTCTAAAATCAGTAAACATAATTTTTTAAAAATTTAAAAAATATTATGTAGTAGGCTGAGATCTTAGTTCAGTTCTGTGATCCGATTTGGCATTAGTTCATAATTTACAAAATGGGATGGTAATACCTATCCTACCTCTTGGGGAGGGACTACCAGCATCAAGCAGGTAATTGTGGAAGAATGTTGGGTAACTCCTTCGACGTCAGATGTCATTATTAGGTTCACACAAGGAAAGGCAGGAGGTGCAGACCACGTGGGTAAGGACGGGTGGGCTTGTCAGGCAGACCCTCCTCCCGGGTTAAGTCAGGAACGCAGGAGGAGAAAGGGGTTCTGGAAAGGCACAGTCACTGGGGACTCACCCTAGCTAAGAACAGAAACCCTGGTCCCGACTTAATCAACGTGGAACATCATGATCTGTGATCAAGTAAGTGGTAGAGATTTGCCATTTTATGACCGTCCAGAAGCCATCGCGTCCTCCTCAAAAGCCGGTGGGTTCTCCTCAGGGACACCAGTTCTTCCTGCGGCAGACGTTGCTGGTGGAGGGCCGTCGTAGAGGTGCCTGAGTCTTGGGCCCGACCCAAGGGGCCGGGACCGAGGACCACCGTGTCTGTGCAGCAGCCCTCCCTTCTCCTGCGGCAGAGTCTTCTCCCGGTGCTCCTGCGGGAGCTCCCACGCATTCACGTCTCCCATTCTTTGGCGTTTAGAGAGTGCTTTAGAAGTGGGTGTGGCCTGGGCTCGGCCTATCAGGGTCCTCCTCTGGCCCTCTTCCGGCAGGGCCTGATCTGGAGCTTCTGTCCTGCGGAGAAGGCTGAGCTGCAGTGAGAGGGGAGGGGGAGACACAGCCCTCCCGCCTGAGGCCTCAGGCCCCGCTGGGGTTTGGTTCTTCAGTTCTTCTCTGGCTTATGCGATTTATTGGTGTATTTTTGAAAAACAAAACAAAACAAAACAAAACTCAGCTTTTTGCCTAGCCAGTTTGAATTGGGTTTATGTCCCTTGCAACAAATTTTTCTACTTAATTTTTAAAAAAGAATATGAACTTTGAAGAAATTTAATTTAGGCAACTATTTATTGAGTACCTACTATTTGCCTGCTGCTTAATATATATCCAGTGAAGTCTTTGTTGAATCAGGCAGTAATTTCTCCCGTTTAGTGAACTAGGACACCGACACCGAGGAAGAGGAGTGGAGCCCATGACGGAGTGACAATCCGAGTCAGGACTCAGACCGGCTCGGTCAGTTCCAAAGGCGCCCCCACCCGGCCCTCCCTCCACACGCAGCACCCTCCTGGGAACAGAGCCCTTCCGGGACCAAATCCCATCTACCCTCATATTGTTTGCACCTTAAAAATTACTGGTCACCTGCCCTGGCCTGTGTGTCTCAGCTGGTGGGACTGTCAAACCATAAACCAATGGGTCGTAGGTTCAATTCACAATCAGGGCACATGCCTGGGTTGCGGTTCGTTCCCAGTCGGGGTGGGCACGGGAGGCAGCCGATCGATGTTTCTCTCTCACATTGATATTTTTCTCCCCTCTCTTTCGCTCTCCTTCCCCTCTCTCTAAAAATAAATAGGCATGTCCCCGGGTGAGGGGAAAAAACATTACTGGTCACCTAATGGCCGTCTTACACATGTCTGTTCAACAACCGAAGTGTTCGGTTTCATTAGAATAGTTCTGAATTCAAAGAACTAAGATAGGGCCATGCAAGATGTGGTAGTCTCTGCAAATAAGATATTTTGCATAATTGATGTATTACTCAAAATGAGTCTAGAATTAGGTTTCCCTGAACCTAGTAATATTTCAAATACAGAAAAGAACTTGCTCCCTAATGGAATTCATGATACATTATTTTAGACAATAATTATGCCTTTTTTAAACATCTGCATAAATCTAGATTTTTTTCCCCTTAATAGGTTTATTGGGAGCAGGAGCCATGGACCAGTGGTCTCCGAGCTGAATTTGAAATTCAAATATGTTTTGTTTAGATGGCATGGTGCTAAAAATCGAAACAATTGCCAACATTGACAAGCAGGAGTTTTTACAAAACAAATCTGAAGTTTAGGTTTCTGTTTTAAAAATGGGATAATGTGGGGATGCTGGGCCTGTGTGGCCACAGTCAGCTGGACGAAGGAATGGCTGTCCCCTTTGGTCAGAGTGAACCCGCAGTCCCCACCTGGTTCCCTCACTGTGGTGACCTTCCGTGTGCATTTGCACCAGCAACCCCGGGTGAAGGTGTGTCAGACGGCTCTGGGTCAGACAGGGCATAGGAGGAGCATGCGGAGTAAAAGGATTCTGTTCCACCTGCTCTGCAAAGGACCCCAAAACCTGGGGGCTAGCAGAAACATTTTTAAAAAGCATTTGTTTTCCTGACTAGGTAGAAATTTATCTTTGGTCAGTGCCAGTAAGTCAGTTGCTCCTCGCACTGATCCACTGGTAAGTGATAAAGTTGCCTTTGTCATTGGCATAGGCACCCACAGTGGACTCATCCCAGAAATTCCTTCCCACTGATCTTCCCGAGTGGCACTGGCCTGCAGTGCAGGCCAGAAGGAATGCAGCACGGAGGTTTGGAAGGCCGCCGGCAGTGAGCGCGCTCCTCTGGTGAGCTGGCGAAGGGAAAATGCTGCTGTGGAAGAGAAAAGTACTGCATTGCTCCCACAGTGTCTGCACTGGCCTTTTTGCTCGGTTGTTCCCTTGTCTTATTTTGGTTTTAGTTTCTCGTGATGCCATCCTCATGGGGGATATGTGAAGCATTGAGGCTGCTTTCACTCTCCCTTCACTCCGTTTATGAATCATGTCCATAGGCTGTGTCATGACTGCAGGACACACAGGAAAACATGGATGTTAAGCACGTGAAGCCAGAAACAGAATAACCGAGTTCTGACCCTGCCTAGGGCAGGGAGTTATTAGGGAAGTTATTTAACTCTCTCATGCCTCAGCCTTCTTGGAAGAACATTCAGAAGTTGGATGTGCACATTCTGTGATCACACCGCCTGCAAGGCATTGCATCCTGGCACTGGTCCTCGCTGTCGGGGAGTCCTCGGGCAAGGAACTGACCCCTCTGTGCCCCAGTCCCCGCAAATTTTATAGAGGGATAAGGACTATAGCGACTGCTTCATTAGATTGTTGTGAGCATTGTCAAGGTATAATTTTCAGAAGTTGAAAATACAAATTTCATGGGTATGTGGAGAGGATTGTATCAAAGATTTTTTGACTTGTTAATGGTGGAACCAGGAGGATGAGAAAACTGGTTTAAAGGATAAAAGATGGTCATTGAAGAGAGAAAGAGTGATTCAGTAAGGCTGCAACATTCCATACAAAAATTGTTACTATCCTGCAAGTAAGCGAACCATGATCTTTGGGGCCATATTTTCTAGCAGACAAAAATAGTTTGTGAAAATCATTTGTGACATGTAAATTTTCCAACAGTTAAAAACTACTTGGACCCCAAGACCTGTAAAATGGTAAATTGTAAGTCAAAGCTACTTCCCTAGAGATTTTTAACAGGACGCTTAGGCGGGTTGGCAGACTTTGAAAGGTCATGATGTGGTCCTTCTGCCTTGTTTCCAAGTTTTAAGACATTTTGCCTAAAGAGATTAAATGCAGTAAGGCTCATAAAAGCCCTTAGAGTGGTACCTACCAATTGTTCAGTAAATAAGGTGTTATCATCATTACTTACATGATGGGGAATTAGGTTTTTTACCCCATATGGTTGTTAGGAAACTAAATCAGGCTATATAAGTTCTCAGCACCGTGCCCAGCACATAGTAGGCACTCAAGAAATCTGAGCTGCTGTGATTGGTTGCTAGGACATCAGAAACCACAAATCACAGAGGATAATCATCCTGAGAATCCACAACAGCCACTTTGCACATGGTAACAGCCTCTGGGAATTTGACACGCAAAGGATGCACACCATTCAGGTAGTTTCAATGCCAGTGCTGTGTGTTCTTATCAGGTGGCCTTGATTTGTTCTGACTTATATGAAGAGCACCAGAAACCCTTCAAGATAAAGCTTCTTTTCAGAATAATCAGTCTGCTGGTCAACTTAGTTGGGGTCCACGGAATCTCAGTGACCAGCCTGGCCTTTGTGGTCCTTGTTCACGGAATTCATCTTCACAGGGAGCACATGTACTACTCACTTTCTTACAGTGCTGCGAGAGGATGCCCACCTCTGAGTCTACTGTACATGGAATGTGACAGATTGCTCGTCACACGAGGCCTCGTGAATGAGCTCATGCTTTGCTGCCATGGGGACTGTGCCCACTTTCTGTGATCCTTTCTTCTCCAGGGAATGCCCAAGACCCGCAGAGTGTTTGGGGGGGTGAAGAAACTAAGGAATTAAGAAATGCAGAATGTCAGAAACTATAGGGACCAATTTAAGAAATGAGGACAGATACTTTTTTTCTACTGTCCGTATTCATTTCATTAGCAATGTTTATACTTACTGAACACTAGCCTTTATTTAGAGCTAATGCCCAAAAATCAAGCCTTGGAGGCAAGGGAGTTCTTTTTCATTCCCATGCAACTGCTCTTGAGCGCTCACCCCATGCGGTATTCCACCGTCATCTGGCGCCTCGTTTAATATACCCGAAGGACAAAGATTAGGCTTCGGGTGGGTTGTTCCATACTCAGCACAGTCGTGGGGCTGAGAATACTGCCAGAGGGGAAAATCTTTTTCTCTCCCCTCTGAGGGTCAGGCCTGTGAACTAAACTAACGAAAAGTAGATTATCAGGAGGAAAGGCACACAATTTTTTGTAGTATTTATGTGCACAGGAGTCTACAGAACAAAAGGGGCATTCAAACGGCTGGACTCAGGTCCTCTGTACCATTGCAACCAAGAAAAGGGGGTGTAGGGGGTTGGTTTGTGCAGATTCCTCTCCATGTTAACGTCAAGTCTCCGTCTTCGAGGGATGATGGGTAAATCATCAGCCAGTGACCCCAGTGACCAGGAAGTATATGGGGCAGGGAGAAGCTAATGGAGGAGAAGTGTTATTTTAGTTCTGTTCGTGCAAACTCCCCTCGAAGTCAACTCTCCATCTCCAGTAATGCGAGTGCTCTTCTCTCCTGGGCGCAGGGGCAGGGCACCTCCCTCGCAGGGATGTCTGTCCAGCTGTTCAGAAGGTAAGGGGACGGCAGAGAGCTCTTCCTGGGTCTGTAGGATTTCAATTGTGGGCACCTCAAAATAGTTTTTATGCCCTAGTGGCATACTTTGGAGCAGTGTATTCTGGACCCCTTTCAATACCCACCCTGCATACAAGGCGGTAAGGAAAGAAAGAAGAAATGGGGTACAGGAGCTACTCTGAGCAGCTTTATCCAGTTACCACTCTTGAGGACCGTACAGCCTGGAATCTCACTCCTGTTTAAGGGACCAAAGGCAACGCAGCACCCTTGTGCCTTCTCAAAGGAGAGTGGAGAAGCCAGATTGCTCAAATTGGAGGATCCTCCTCACTGCTCCACCATAAGATTCCAGGGCGTGGAGAACAATAGAAAATCAATATTTTCATTATACTACGTGACATTAACAGGAATAAAACCGTATCCAAACTCTGTGACACAGGAATGAGAAAAACCACTCGGCCTTTTGTTAAGAAAGCAGCCTCCACTGACTGCTAAAGTTTGTGACCAATAAGCAGATATGTCTGAGGTCTGTGGCTTCCTCTCGCTTTCTTAGGCATCCTGAATTTTAGACTGGGAGACCTACGGACTGCCACTGTGGGCACTCAGAGCTGGAAGGAGCTGTCTCTATTCAAAGGCGGCGTTCCTGTTTACGCTGAGCCTTAATAGTTCTTCACACGTGGAGGGGAAGAGAGACGTTGCCACTGTCCTCTTAGGCCCTGTTTCTGAGGCCTGCGAATTAACTGACAAAAGGCAGATTAACAGGAAGAAGATACAAATTTTATTTGATGGTAATGTTATTATGTGTCACGGGGGGTTCGTAGAAGGACGTGAAAACCCCGAAGCAGCAGCTCCACACGGGGTTCGGTACCGAAGACGGACGCACTGTGAAGCCAGCAGGGTTCGGGACTGGGGCGGTGTGCTCGGTGTGCGGTGACTAGGGATCAGTTGGGGACAGTAATGAGTAGAAAGGTTATCTGGGGAAGGTTTGTTTGCACAGACTTTTTTTGGTACCCTCCTCCTGTCTCTGGTGATAAGAATGTTCTCTTCCTGGTGCAGGGCGGGTACATTATGACCCGGGGAAACTTTATGACCTACTTTCAGGTAGAAAGGGGCAGGTCAGAGGGCCCTTCCTGTATTAGCTCAAAATAATCAATATGTTGAATCAGCATGGCAATATGCTTCCCCAAATTATATTTTAAGGTGGTGTGTTCTGGTCCTCTTCACACAATTTGAAGTTCCATTTATTTTAAAATATAAAATATGAGGAATGTTATTGGAAGAGAGATCCTTTTTTACATGGCTTAATTTTTTTTAAAGATTTTATTTATTTTTACAGAGAGGGAAAGGGAGGAAGAAAGAGAGGGAGAGAAACATCAATGTGTGGTTGCTTCTCATGTGTCCCTCACTGGGGACCTGGCCCGCAACCCAGGCATATGCCCCGACTGGGAATCAAACCAGCGACCCTTTGGTTTGCAGGCTGGCACTCAATCCACTGAGCCACACCAGTCAGGGTGGATTGATTTTTTTTACAATATGCATTTGTTATTTTTAATTGAGGTATAATTGACATACAGCATTACTTTCAGGTGTACAACCTACTGAATCAATATTTGTATATATTGTGAAACTATTACTACAGTTAAGCCCATCATCATACACAATTACAATTATTTTCTTGTGATGAGAACTTTTATGATTTACTCTCTTAGCAACTATCAAATACGTGATACAGTGTTATTAACTGTAGTCGTCACACTTCACATCACACCCCCAGGACCTATTACAACTGGAAGTCTGCATCTCCTGACCCCTTTTACCCCTGCCCTGTTCTCTCCCACCCCACCCCCACCCCGTGCAACCACCAACCTCTTTTCTCTATGAGGTTTTTAAAATTCCACACATAAGTGAAATCATATGGCATTTGTCTTTCTCTGTCTGACTTATTTTTCTTAGTGTAATACCCTCAAAGTCCCTCAATGTCTTGGAATGGCAAGATTTCATTATTTTTATGGCTGACAAATATTCCTTTTTTTATGTGCCACATTTTTACTGATTCAACCATCAAGGTATGCTGGGGTTGTTTTTATGTCTTGTGTATTGTAAATAATTCTGTGGTGAACATGGGGTGCAGATATCTTTTTGAGGTGGTGTTTTCATTTTCTTTGGATAAATACCCAGAAGGGGAATCGCTGGATCATGTGGTAGTTCTATTTTAAACTTTTTGAGGGACTGTCATTCTGTTTTCCACAGTGGCTGCACTAATTTACATTCCCACCAGCAGTGTAAAAGGGTTCCCTTTCTTCCACATCTTCACCAACTTGTTATTTGTCATCTTCTGGATAATAGCCATTCTAGCACGTATGAGGTGTTACCACATTGTGGTGTTTTGATCTGCATTTTACTTATGACTAGTAATATTGCCCATCTTTTTATGTATTTGTTGGCCCTCGATGTCTTAGTTGTAAAAAAAAAAAGGGGGGCAATTTAGAGCTTCCCATTTTTAAATGGAATCTTTTATTTTTTTATATTGAGTCATATAGTTCTATAGATATTTGGGATATTAAGTCCTTGTTAGGTATATGATTTACAAGTATTTGTTCCATTCAGTAGGCTGTCTTTTCATTTTGTCGATGGTTTCCTTGGCTCTGCATTAGATTTTTAGTTTGATATAGTTCCAATTATTTTTGCTTGTGTTGCCTTTGATTTTGGTGTCAGATCCAAAAAAATCATCACCAAGACTGAAGTAGCTCACCACCTATGTTTTCTTCTAGGAGTTTTATAGTTCCAGCTAGTGCATTCAAATCTTCTATCTATTTTGAGTTAATTTTTGTGTGTGGTGACAGATAGTGGTCCAGTCCCGTTCTTTTGCATGTGGCTGACCAGTTTTCCCAACAGCATTGAAGAGACTGTCCTTGTCTCATGGGCTTCTCTGTCTCAAATTAATTGACCATGTGGACATGGGTTTATTTCTGGGCTGTCTATTCTCTTCCATTGATATATGTGTCCGTTTTCATGCCACTACTGTATTATTTTGATTATTATTGCTTTGTAATATGGTCTAAAATCTGGGAGCATGATGACTCCAGCTCCATTTGTCTCAAGATTGCTTTGACTATTCAAGGTGTCTTGTGATTCCAAAGAATTTTAGGATTGTTTGTTCTATTTCTGTGAAAAAATGCCATTGGAATTTTTTTTGATATTGCAGTGACCCTGTAGATGGCTTTGCCTAGTCTACAATATTATTTTATATTATTTTAACAATATTATTTCAATCCACGAGTATGTCTTTTCATTTATTTGTATCTTCTGCAATTTCTCTCATTAGTGCCTGACAGTTGTCAGTAAAGGTCCATCTCTAGTCACTTTCTCGTGCCCAGAAGTGGTCACAATTCTCCAAGAGTTTATGCTGTAGTCGGTGTACAGCATAGCCAAGCCACCACCTCCATCTTTCGAATACGGTAGCTCATGGTCGTGCTGCCAGAATTGGATCAGTCCTTTGGCCATCACAGCTCAGAGTGTTGGTTCATCCTCAGCCTCTTGTCACATGAGTCCCAGTCTCTCACATATGCTATTGTAAGCTCCTTCTTTTCTACCCTCTGCTCATACAGATGCTTTCTTGGAATAAGAGCCAACGCTGGCACTCAGGTGTTCTTGGGTGTGGACCTTTTTAACTTGTTCATTCATTTAGGATTTTTTATGATCTTCTGCTATCCTGCAGTCATTCTTCTGGGAATATAAATTAGTGAATATGGTGGCCATAGTCCTTGGCCTCATGAATCTTTCAGTCCGATAAGGAATAGGACCAATTAGTCTAATGGGTATATATGAAGGAGATAAGAGTTCTAACAGGAAGTACAGAACACTGTGGTAGAACATCTGACCTAGGTTTGGTGAATCAAGAAAGACATTTTGGAGGAAATTATGTTATAAATTATATGGAACACATTATAAATTATATGCTAGCTGAACAGTGATAGAGATGTAGGGGCTGGTCAGGCAAAGAGAGAGGAGTAATGACATGCCAGATAAAACAGCATGAGCAAGGACAAGAGACGCTCTTCTAGGCTTTGGCTAGGAATGGGGATCAGGAAGTAGCGGGGGAGAACACGCAGTAGAGGTAAGCCAGGTTGGAGTTTAAACTTTATCCCTCAGAGAAGTAGGGAACAATTATATGATATAAAGGCAGGAGTGGCATCAGACCTTCACTCTTGAAAGAAGACTCTGGCTGTGAAGTGAGGAATGGACCGACAGAGAGACAATGCTGAAGGCAGGGAGACCATGTGGGCTGTTGCGGCATCCCAGGAGAGAGATGGCCGTGTTCTGAAACGTGGTAGCAACAGTGGCGGTGGGGAAAAGTGAAGGGGCGAAGGAGATCTTTAAAGGTAGAAATGACAGGTACCTGCCGAAAGACTAGCCCTAGGGGGGTAAATGAAGAGTGGTAAAAATAATACCTGCGTTTTTTTACTTGAATATTTGGATGAACACCTGGCACATTCCCCGAGAAGAGAGAACCTGGGTGGGGAAGCGAGTTCTCTGGTGTTTGCCCCTTGTTTCCCTGGGCACAGGCCGGGTGGTGCGTTCTGTTCGGCACGTGCTGAGTTTGGATTGACAGTGGAGATGTCAAGTGTGCAGCTGAAGACGTGAATGTCAGTCTGAGTGGCAGATTCGAGCTGGAGTTAGAGCTCTGGGAATCATCAGCGTAATGATGGGAAGTGAACACAGCGGAGGGGGTGAGAGGTTCAGGGGTGAGCAGAGACGAGAATGGAGGAAATCCAACCATTTTAATTTTGGAAGAGGCCGAGTGCTCCACAAAAGAAGAAAAAAAATGAAACATCTAGAGTTACGGGTGGAAAACCAGCAGGGAGCTCTCAGGAAGGGGGAAGCCACTGACCGCATCAAGTACTGCTGAGAGGTCATCCAGTGTGTTGCTTTCATTTCAGTTCTGTTATCCAAACTGCAGCAAGAGTGTCGCTGTATTCATTCATTCATTCATTTAAACAAATATTTATTGAACCCTTACTGTACACCAGTAGGTCCTGGGGCTAATAGTTAAGAAAATAAAGATAGTATATAAGGCAGGCTGGAATGTTCAGCCAGGCTGAGGAGAAGACAGCATCCTATCTTATTTTCTGTAATTTGGAAATCGGCATCCTTGGGTTTCGGTGAACTTCAACTCTCCCAATAACATCTAATTTATATTTTGTTTTCTTCCCCAAGAGAATATCATGAGACCTTGTCAGATGATATGTCAAATACCATATTGACATCCAAGTATAGTATGCTTCGTGCATTTTCCCGATCTCCTGGGGTAGCGGTATCTGTGATTAATCATTTCTACTTCCTGGGAGACGGAATTGTCAGAAAATCAAGTTTTGAAACTTGTCAGGCACTTGGGTTCAAGCCAACAAATTCAGCACACGGACTGTTCAGTATCTACTGAATACCTGCTTTGGATAAGGCGCCGTTCTAGGTACCGGGATACTGTGGTGGTCAAAACACACGGGGTCCCCAGCTGCTCACGGAAGGTGAGGCAGGGTAGTGCTTACGGCAGATAAGGCTTCCTTGTGTGTCCTGTGAGGGAGCACATACCTACATTGCGGCCTTTAGGGTATTCCCGCCAAAAGGAAACCATCTGGCGGTTCCACAGTTCTGAAGGCATGCGCCTCTGTCGCAGTGGGTGTGTTTGGAGGACAGACGATGGCCAGATAAGTAAGCAACTGTTCCGTGACAGATTCAAGTTGGGAGCTGCAGGTGGGGTCGTAAGGAACATAGAGATTTTATGCTAAAAGAAAAAAGTCACAGGGCCAAAGGGCATTGCAGTGGCTTCAGGCATGGGACCGACATTGAACTCGAGGGCTGCAGTGGAGACGGAACTCTTCCCGGCAGCCACTGTGAGTGGCTGTCAAGGGACCCGGACCTCCACTCCCCAGGACAGAGTCGTGATTTCCCTCCTTCCCCAGCCTTTCCCTGTTTAAGCTGATGGTTCTTCCACTTATGTGGCATTTAAAAAATATGTATAGCTGGACCCCTGTCCAGAACTTCTCTTCTTCAACAAAAGAGTCACGGCTATTTCATCGATGTTTCTTTCATACAATAAGCTTAAACCAGTGATATTCAACCCTTTCATCCCTCGGCACACAGAGACTAATTGCTAAAATTCTGTGGCACACCAAAAAATTTATCTTTTGCTGATCTGACCAATAAAAGGCATAATTTTGTTTCATTCACACTGGAAGGTTATTGCTCTGTTGGCTGTTGACACTTTTTGTTTGACAATCTGAAGGAAAAGAGGTCAGTGCCCCTGACTAAACAGTCAGGCACTGCCTGTTTTAAACATGCGTGAGGCTCGCCAGTGTGCCGCGGCACACCGGTCAAAAACCACTGAGCGCAGTTCCGAAGTTGCGATGTGTGTAAAATGCCCGTAAAACCCCACCACAGTCAAGAAAACGAACACATTCCTCGCTCCCAAGAATTTCCTTCTGCTCCTCTGTAATTCTTCCTTTGCGTGCTTCCAGCCCCGCCCAGACAATCCCAAATGTGATTTCTGCCACAATGTGTAAGATATCGTTGCCTAAAATTCTATGTAAATTAAATCAGCATGTACTCACCTTTTTTTTTTTGAGAACTAATCATGCCATTCGATCAATAGTTCATTACCTCGTATGGCTGAGTGGTGTGTCATTGTATGGCCATATGACAGTTTCTTGATAGACATTTGGGTGGTTTCAAGTTTGGGGTGGTTACAAATTAAGCTCCTATGAAAATTCACGTACAAGTCATTGCATGGAGTGACACAGGCCTGCCATTTCTCTTGGGTCAGTGTCTAGGGTGGAACCCCTAGGTCATAGGTAGTTGTATTCCTAACGTTTTAAGAAATGGCCAAACTGTTTTCCAAAGTGGTTGCATCATTTAACATCCCCACCAGCAGCCAATATAAATTCTGTTCCTCCAAGTCCTTGCCATGGTCAGTCTTTTAAAATTTCAGTCATTTTGAAAGGTGTGTAACAGTTTCCCCAAACCATGTTGTGCATCTTTTCAGGTGCTATCTATATGTCTTTAGTAAAATGTGCGTATCTTCTGCCCATTTGTATTGGGTCTTTTTTTTTTATTATTGAGTTGTGAGGCTTTGTTATACATTCTAGATAAGTCTGTTTTCTCTCCACCCATGGCCTGTCTCTTCATCCGCTTACCAGTACCTTTGAAAGAGAAGCTTTTTTTATTTCAATGAAATTCATTCCTTTATGACTTGCCCTCCACTGATGCTGCCCTGAGGAAAAGCAATAGTGGGGGAAGTGGAGGCAGGAACCCGGGAGACAGCTGCTCTCCTTCCCCCTTCCTCTCGGAGGCACTGGGTCAGGCAGGGACTTACAAGGACAAGTGTAATCCCCCAGAGAACAGAGCGATACTCGGCCGCTGCCTGGGCAGATGTGCTTACAGACACTTCAGACCTGTACATTTTAAGCACTTAATCTACAAGAAACAATGGTAGCTCACTCTCCTAAATCCATTACAAGGAGGCTAGATAGGGGTGTTGTGTTATGTGTTACAGAAGCTTCAGACGGGGCTCTCAGGCTGGTAATTTCCTTTTTCCCTCTCCTCCCCTCCCCTCCCCACTTTCCTTCCCTCTCCTCCCCTCCCTCTCTTCCATTGTATGGTGTTAGTTTTCTAGGGCTGCCATAGTGAGATGCTGCCCACTAGAAGACATAAACAATGGACATTTTATTTGCTCACATTTCTGGAAGTTAGAAATCCAAGATCAAGGTGTCAGTGGATTTGGGTTCTTCTTGAGGCTTCTCCCCTGGGCCTGCAGAAGGCTCCCTTCCCACCGTGCCCTCCAGTGGTCGCCCCTCAGTCTGTGTTGTCGGCATGCTAATCTCTTATAAGAACGTCACACGTGGGATGAGGGCCCGCCCACGTGACCTCAGTTTACCTTCATCACCTCTTTAAAGGCCCTGTCTCCGAATCGTCAGTGTCTGAGGACTGGAGATGTGGACTTCAACACAATTCAGCCCAAAGCACCCACAACACAGCTATCAAAGTCCAGAAGTTAACATCGATTCTGTCCTCTGTTCTACAGACCTGGCGTAAACCTTGCCTGTTGCCCCGGGCATGTCATTTTCCTGACTGAGCATCCCGTCCAGGATCGCACGTGGCATTTGGTTGTGTCTTTAGTGTCCTTTAGTCTGGGACAGCTCCTCAACCTTTCTGTCTGTTGTGACCTTAACACTTCGAAGTGCACTGGTCAGTTATTTCATAGAATGTCCCTCACTTTGTATAATGCCCCCTTGTGGTTACATCAGGGTTATGCCTTTGTTTAAGAATTCCACAGAAGTGATACTGTGCCCTACTCTGTGTGCCCTATAAGGCAGCTCGTCACATTGATGTGTCCCATTACTGGCCACGCCATCTCTGACCACGTCGTGAAGGTGGTGCCTGACAGCCTCCTCCATGGCGTTTATTGTCCTTTGGAATGAGTATCTTATGGGAAGATACTTTGGGACCATGTAAATATCTGCTTTTCATGCTTTGTCTACTAATTTTAGCGTCCATCGATGACTCTTGCCTGGACAACTATTACTGTGGTGTTTGCTAAATGGTGATTTTCTCTTTCCATTTTTCTTCTACACTTTTAATTGGAGTCTAATTCAAGGAAGTGCTTCCTTTCTCCACCATTTAAGTATCTGTTTGATTGTATCTGTGTGACCTCATGGGTTTTATTTTATTCTGTAAGTTATAACCTACGATTCCTCATTTTGCAGCTCAGATTATTCTGGTTTGGGTCATTGGGAGCTTCTTCAGTTGGCTCCAGCGTCCTTTTGATATGGCCCTATCATTTTTTGAGCATTTTCTCACCTCTGACCCTACAAGGTTCACCTTCTTTGTCCCCTGCCCAAGCCCTGAAATGTGCGCTCTCCTCAAGGAGTTCTCATGCCTTTCACTGAGAATATCCGGTGGGAACAGCTCCGTTTACTGGAGAACACGCACTAGCTGTGCTCACAGATGCAGGGGTATGATTGCTTCTAGGCCTTCTCCGCAGACAGAGCTGTAACTAGATGTATGAACACACACACACACCTAGAACTATTTATCCATCTATCTATCTGAATATATGGTTAAGTACTTGAGCTTATGCTGATGTCTTCTATTTCAGTCCCAGCCCACGAGGCTTATTCCAGCCTTTCCCCTTTCCCGATTCTCAGCTGCTTTCTCTGACACGGAGCCACCCAGCTCTCATCACCCACAGCCTGTTTGCTGATGCATCAAACACACGTGCAATAGTTTCAGAACAGCTAACCCATGACCCTGTGGAAAACAAACGCACTAAAAAATTTTAGGACAATACTTGTGTACAGTTTGTTTTATCTTTTCTATTTAGTCTTGGAGTAGGTAGTCAAACTAGCGTTTTCCAGAGTTATATGGGTTAGTTATCCACCACCGTCACCCCAGGTTATTGGGAAGAGAGTTTGGTTCATCCTTTTCTGTTCACAGTCCATCTGGAGCCTCCCTCCGACCACTCATTTTAATCGTGTATCTGTGCTTTGAGAATGTGAGATGCTCACAGAATTCTAAGTCATAAATATAAAAATTTCGTTTACTCAAGGAGTGTCATTTCCCCAGTCTCGTCTGCCACATTCCTGTTTTTCATCCTGTTTCTACCCACTGTCTCTGGGTCACCAAGCTTAGTTTCTAGTTCATCGTTTTTATTTTCTTTTTTCATAAATGAATGAGCACATTCATGTGTATTTTCTTACTTTTCTGACTCTCAAAGCTGCATACGACAGACACTCTTGGGCAGGTTGCTTCTACTCATCTAACATTATATCCTAAAAATGACTCTCGATTAGTTCATAGATAACTTCCTCATTCTTTTGTACAGTGCCATAGCTCGGCATCCTATGATGTACCACAGTTTATTCATTCACTTTGCTACATTTAAGTTTCCAATACTGTGCAAGTGGAAACAATTTGCACTGAATAATCTTTCACATGCTTATTTTCATATTGCTGAGGGGTATATAACTTCAGGGTAAATTCCAAGACCACCTAGAGCAATTGCTTTGACTCTTTTGCTGAGTCAATGCATAAGTGCATGTATACTTTGTATTATGTAATCCCAAATTCCCCTCCAGAAGGATTGTGCTGGTTTACATCCCCCCAGCACTGTGTGAGAGTGCGTCACCTCCAAAATGCCTGTTCTGCTGGTCTTCACCTTTCTGATGGACTAGAGACGGTATCTCAGTGTGATTTAATTTGCATTAACTTAGTTTTCATAAAATCTAATTGAGTGAATTGAGTACCTTTTCCTGTGTTTGAAGGTCATTATTTTTGTAAATTGTCTGTAAATATCTTAGCTAACTTTTTATCAGATTTTGGGGCTTCTCTTTTTAATTTTATGAGTTGTTGACATATTAGGGATCTTGGCTTTTGTCTGTGACACACCCTGCACATACTGTCTCCTGGTTTACCAGTCCCCTTTGACTTTGGTGGTGGTGGCTTTCACCATGCGGTTTCTATTTTGCATATTTACATTTATCAGAAAGGTAATTTCAAAGCAATGTCATATGGGATGGTTGAAAGAGTTCTAGAGAAGAAGGGCTTGAGGAAGAACATAATCACTGATTTCCACTCGGATGACTCTCATGTGAAAGAAGGACTAGACTTGCTCCCTTTCTCCAAGGGAAAGACTAGGCTAAGTGACTTGAAGGAAAGGAAGCCACTTTTGCCGTGATGCAAAAGGCTTTCTAGTGATGCACGACCTTGGATTCACAAGTGGCTTATTCTGTTTCACCAGAGAATTAAGGGTTCCCATTGTGGCCAAATTCCAATGGTCAGATATTAGCATTTGGTACCAAGTGAGATGCTCAGCAAACGGGAGCAGTGAGCCCACAGTGGATTGTCAAAGACACACGTGCAGTAGAGGGAAGTTCACGTTGAGTGACCAAGCCAAATGAAGGATGGAAAACCGAGGAAGTCAAGAGCTGTGCAAGCAAATCACAATAGGTCAGCGGGAGAGGGCTGTGCCAGTTTTGGGAATGTGGGTTTAGTATTCGTGATGATTTTTATGAGCTCTTGCTGCACGTCCATCAGATTTAGTCAACATAAGCCATTCCAACAGACACCTTGATTAGTTTGCATGTTCTATAAATATTTATCGAGTTCTGGCCCAACACTGCCTAGGTGTTCTAAATACAGCAGGACAAAAAAAGACACTTTCCTGACTTTGCAAAGCATGCAGTCTTGGCTGTTGTTGCTCACCAGCTGTGAATCTGCTTACCAGAACATTGCTCTGGCCCGATTACTTAACCCAGCGCATAAGGATATCAAGCAATGTCATCTTGCTGAAATTCAGGTGACTTATCTGACTGTGCAGAACTGAACCAATTACACTGCCCATACCTTTCATTCCAGGTACTTAACACAGTTAACATAGTGTGATCATGGTGACTGACCTAGGCGAAGCGTTTTCAGTGCCCCAGTGACGGTTTTGGAGGAGCAAATGGAAGTGATAAGGTGGAGAGTAACAGCCAGCCCAGACCGGGTGAGTCAGCAGAGGACCCGAAGCAGGACGGAAGACCGCACGCCCTCGGATTCTCCCCTCCGTGACTGCACCGCGCAGCATGCAGTCCGGCGCTCTCATGCTTTCTTCCCCTAACAACATGCAGAGAGAGCCACAGAATTCATGGACTAGTGAAACGTTGCTTGAGACCTCAGGTAAATACTTACCCTGAATGGCTGTATTTCCTGCAACCACTGAATTTAAGCTAGTGGTCCTCTAGGACATGGAATAGTTCGATGCCATAGACTCTTGCAACCTCAGATCTAGAAGATTCCTTATAATCCACCTACTCCAAATTCCCATAATGCCATGGCCTAGAGAGGTGAGGAGTTCTTCCCCAAACCACAGCTGGTTCATGTTATTTCAGGATCTTGCACACTGCGGCCCTGCGAACCTCATCTTCATCGTGGGCTGTTTTCCCTGTTCTCTGCACTCCGGCTTGTCTGAACCTCCTTTAATTCCTCATGTGGATGACGCTCTCTTTCACCTCCCAACCTCTGTACATGCCTTCTCTACTGTTTGGACCAAGCCTCCTTTATCTTTCTCTGGAAAACTTTCTCTTAATTTTCTGACCTCAGCTTATCCCTTAGACCACGATGTAGAAGTCTCCTCTACTGTGTTCCCATAATACCCTTTATCTCCCCCACGGACAGGCTCGTCACACCTACAACTGTGTGTCTAATGGTTATCTTCCTCAATAAGCGAAGAAGCTATTTTTGTCTTACTCCCCACTGCACTTCCAGATGCTAGCCCAGCATTTTTGGACGTAGTGGTTGCTCAGTACATGTTCTTGAGAGTACATGGAAAGCAGGGCTCAAATCTAGCTTTTCTGGTTCCCAGCGTGACGCTGTGTCCACACTCTAGTCCTGCCAAGTGACTGAGCGTTCTTGTCCCACGGAGGTGTCGGGGGGCATGGGTGAGGATCACGCATTTTCTCTGAGGATCATATGGTTACTTATAACAGTTAAAAGGTACCTGGTGAAAGAAAGATATCTGAGAAATCACAGTGACTTAAAGTTGATGGACGTGGCCTCACAGGAGATAACAATGTTAGCAGGACAACTTTCCAATTTATAGAACAAAACTACACATTGGTTTGGTCAAGTTCCTTATCACAGCAAATGTCATCCTGGATTGTCTGGCCAACGAGATCCGAGCATCCACCCTGACATTTAATGGTGCAGAAGTTTGTCCTCATAGCCGAGGTTCTTGCAAATTCACAAATACTTAGGGAAATTCAAACAAAGTTTGTTCATGGGAATTGATACATAAGTAAAATATTCTTGCCTAATACTTATAAATTATTAAACTGGACAATGAAATTTTAAGTGGAATATAATAAGTCCTCACTTAACATTGTCAGTAGGTTCTGTGACTTTAAACAATATACAACAAAACCGTTTTTACCACAGGCTAATGGATATAAACAAGAGTTAAGTTCCCATGGCATCTCTTCAATGTTATAATGAAACGAAACCTGCTGCATTTCTTGTGTTTTTCTATTTGGTTTTCCTTTATATGGAAGTCATAAATAATCTAAGTTAATAAGAATGGGTCTTAGGGAACATTTTGTTCATAGATATGCTTTAGGGTGAAACAAGGTCTTGAAAAGTTAGAAGACTCTGTCTATGGTCACATAGATAGCTGTGGAATCATGCTGCTTGTTTCTCCCCTCAAAATGCTACTGGTGTGATACATTCGTGTGTGTATGGACATGCATGAATTTAGGTATGCAAAAAGACACAATCTTTTTGAAAAATATTTTTTCTGTTTTAGGTGCACAACATAGTGGTTAGACAATCATATATACTTTACAAAGTGTTCCCCTTCTATATTCAGTACCCGCCTGGCACCGTACATAGTAATTACAACATCACTGACTAGGTTCTCTGTGCTGAACGTCACATGCCTGTGACTATGCTATAACCACTAATTCGCACCTCTTAGTCCCTTTACCCTTTTCACCCAGGCCCCCCAACTCCCCTCCCCTCCGGCAACCATCAGTCTGTTCTGTGCATCAAAAAGTGTGTTTCTGTTTCGCTTGTTCATTTATACTGTTCTTTAGAGTCCACATATACGTGGTAAGTGAAATCATATGGCATTTGTATTTTTTGGTCTGACTTATTTTACTTAGTATAACAATGGTAACATTTTATTCTTTTTTAATGGCCAAGTAATGTTCCATTATATGTATGTATCATATACATACATCCTCCCAACTTCTTTATCCGCTCATCTGTTGATGGATACTTGAGCTGTTTCCAGCACTTGGCTATTGTAAATAACGCTGCAATGAACACAGGGGTGCATATATTCTTTCAAATTAGTGTTTTGGGTTCCTTCAGATATATAGCCAGAAGTGGAATCCCTGGGTCATCAGGCAGTTCCATTTTTAAGTTTCTGAGGACCCTCCATGCTGTTTTCCACAGTGGCTGCACCATCTGCACTCCCACCAAGAATGCGCGAGGGTTCCCTTTCTGCACATCCTCAGCAGCACTTACTGTTTGTTGACAGCCACTTTGACAGGTGTGAGCTGATAGTAACTTTGAGCATCTTTTCTTATGTCTGTTGGCCATCTGTATGTCCTTTTGGGAGAAACAGCTATTCAGATCCTCTGCCCCTTTTTTAATTAGATTGTTTGGGGGGTTTTGGTGTTAAGGTATATGAGTTCCTTATACATTTTGGATAGTAGCCCCTTACTGGATGTATCCTTGGCCAATACCTTCTTCCATTCAGCATGTTGTCTTTTCGTTTTGTTGATGGTTTCCTTTGCTGTGCAAATACTCCCTAGTTTTATGTAGTCCCATTTGTTTTTTTTTTTCTTTTGCTTCCTTTGCCTGAGAGACAGAGCCAAAAAAAAAAAAAAAAAAAACTACTAGAAGCAATGTCAAAGGGTTTATACTGCCTGTTTTTTTCCTAGGATTTTTATGGTTTAGGGTCTTACTTACATTTAAGTCTTTAATCCATTTTGAGTTTATTCTTGTATATAGTGTAAGAAAGTGGTCTGTTTTCATTCTTTTGCATGCGTCTGTCCAATTTCCCCAACACCATTTATTGAAGAAACTATATTTATTCCATTGTCTATTCTTGCCTCCTTTGTTGTAGATAAATTGACCATACGTGTGGGCTTATTTCTGGGCTTACTGTTTTGTTTCATGGTTCTGTATCTGTTTTTATGCCAGTATCATGCTCTTTTGACTACTATAGTGTTGTTGTATCATTTGATATCAGGTGGCATGATACCTCCCAACTTTACTGTTCTTTCTCAAGACTGCAGTGGCTCTTCATGGTCTTTTGCGGTTCCATACAAATTTTTGCATTGTTTGTTTGAGTTTGGCGAAATATGCTATTGATATTTTGATGGGGATTGCACTGAATCTATAGGCTGCTTTGGGTAACATGGACATTTTAATGATGTTAATCCTTCCTATCCATGAACCATGAACACAGTATATGTATATGAAACTTCCATTTATTCATATCTTTTTCAATTTCTTTCTTTAGTGTCTTATAATATTCCAGGTAAATAAAGGTCTTTTACCTGCTTGGTTAAATTTATTCCTAGGTAGTTTTTTAAATATGATTGTAACTGGGATAGTTTTCCTAGTTTCTCTAGAAAAGCAAAATCTTGAAAAAGGAAGGGGTATGGCATATAGATACATATAGTCTCATACTCACACATAAACAAACAGACAACACCTGTGGCTCTAGACTGACCTGGGCCATTTGACCGCATTAGAATCATCAGAGAGGAAGCCAATGTCATGAGTGATTCTTGTTACATGTTAGATTCTTCTGGAGAAACGCTCAAACAATCAAACCAGAAAAGAGTACATGATCAGGTTGGAAATTGTGGTAGGTTGTTTTCTTTGGGAAAAACACCCACTTCATTTCCTTCTGAGTATTTTCATAAAATGCTCTGATTAACTTGATTCTGTTGGTTGGAGGCAGGAAGAGTCTTTATGACTCCCACAGGGACTCTGGCAGCCTCGCAGGCAGCCACTGGCCCTCATCACGACTTAGGTAAGACTCCGTACCTCCAAAGGCACTTTCGCAGGCATCCGGGCCTTCATTGATTAGGAATTCATTTCAACAAGCCCTGAGGTTTCCTTCTGATTTACACACTCTTCTTTTCATAGAGAACATAATTCAAGTGCACTAATGTGATTTCTGAGAGGATAATCAGTCTAAAAGTGAGGATAATCTGTTGGTTTATTTTTGTATCATTTCTCAAATACCATAAGCAGATAAATGACATAAACATTTTTAGCATTGAGGAAGATAAAACTGTTATTAAAGCATAAGCATTATTTTCTTTTGTCCCCAACTCTCTGCTATGGGCATAAATAGGACTGTTTCACCCACTGGCCACGTACTTGTTTTAACTAGAGGCATCTATTATTTCTAACTGACCCTTGAATCTGTAAAATTTGTCCTAATCATGAGAGTCCACATTCTCCCCACTGTTTGGACCTGGGAGCCTTCGTCTCATTTAGGGAATGACGGCCAAGTTCACTGTAGAAGGGCTAGACCAGCACTGTGGAGTAGAACCTTCCGTGGGGAAGGAGACATTTTTATGCACCATGTAGTATGGTAGCCACCAGACACGTGGCTATCAGGAAGGTGAAGTACAGTGTGACTGAAAAGCTGATTTTCGAAAAAATTTAAATTTAGTGGCCACGTGATCAGACAGTACAGGGGCTATGCACAACCACGTCCATCTACATCCCAGTGGCCAGAACCCATTTTTATCCTTCCAACCTAAGCAAAGTATACCAGGGAATGTGGCTTTTTTTCCAGGTGCTCAAAAAGAGGGGAGCAGGGCTGGCGAGCACCGGCAGGCCTCTGCCGATCTAATCACAGGAGGCGTTTTGGTTCTCGCTTCCCCACATAGGACCTACTCGCCAAGGGGGACACCCACGCCCCCGGCGTTATGCAGTCCTTTCCATCCAGTCCAGATGAGGCTTTTCTTAGACATCAAAGTCCTTCCCTTATTTGGCCTCTGTAGATCCCTTGTAGCACTTCACACAGTTTCTAGAATCTAGAAACATCTCAAGAACACCTACACATTTGTGCTTTTGACTCCCTAGACACCCGCCCCGCTCACCTGTGCTCTCCCGAGGTAGTTACTGCCTCGCAGCTTCCATACAGAAAATAGTGTGGTCCCTCCCACTGGTCACCTGCAGGTTCGATCGGAGCAAGGGAAGACGCCGCCCAGCCCTGATGGTTGAATTTAGGAGGAAACGTGTTCTGTGTCTTGTGAATATGAAGACTTGTAGAGGACCGTGCCTGGGAGTGGTGAGCTGATCATGCACGCCTGTGGGACACGGTCGTGGCTGCGGAGGCGCTGCAACTCCAGGCTGAGGGGTGGCCGGGCTCGTCCAGACAGATACAGAGACGGCCTGTCTTCCCAACAGTGGTCAGCTCAGACGGCATGATAAGCAAAGAGGGCTCTTCAGGGAAGTTTTCGGTAGAGGTTATTGGCAGCTTTACTTGGGTAGTGTTGACTCACCGTTGAGTTCGTTTACACATTTCCCAGGGCCGGGTATTGCTCTTGGGTTCTATCGTTAGATCCTCCTTGGTGCACATCCAGGGCTGTACCCACGGGCCTCTGCTGTCCTAATTTCTCCAGGGAGGGCTGGTGAGTCTCCAGGATGAGAGGGCTTGGGGGAACACCACGATGTGGTTCCTGCTTGGAACTAATTCTAAATCTGGGGAGTTGCGGGCCCATATCCAATCCCCCCTCAATGCAAAGCCCCTTTTGCTCACTTGTTCAGCCTAATTATTTTCAGAATCTGCAATATATATATATATATCTAGGGGTCAATGAGAGGCAACTCTTGCTAAAACATCTAAATATTTTCTTTTCATCTTTTCCAAACAATGCTAAAGAAAGTAAGATTGGGTTAGAAGGTGAGGGGCCGAAACTTATATTTTACAAACTCCCTTTCACCTCCTTTTTCTTCACCTATTCATTCTTCTCTGTTTGCATTATTTAGGAACTTTCTATTTATAAGGATGAGTCAGGATTCCAACTTTATAGGTATAAATGGGTTAAATAAAGGTCTCTGACTGGGCTTCTGTTTAAAGCTGTGGTGAAATAACACGGACTAAGGCAACAAGAAAACTAGGCAAGATGTGTCTTATTCCATTCAGGTTGCTAAAAATTTGCCATAAAAGGGCAGTTTATAGCCAACAGGAGTTTGTTTCTCTGAGTTCTGGAGGCTGGAGAGTCCCAGATCGAGGCACCCACAGATCCAGTGTCTGGTGAGAGCCCACGTCCTGGTTCTTCGTGGAGAGGAATTTTCACGGCGTCCTCCCTTGGAGGGAGGGCCCTGTGAGTCTCTTTTCTAAGAGCATTAATACTTCCCCATTCACTTTATAGACGGTTGACATTACTCTTATTCTAAAAATAATACCGAACCAGGAAGCGTGTTACTAGGTTCCAGGGTGGGATTTATAGTAGGAAATATAGATTTGGCCTTTGTCCCTGCCTCTGACACACAGCTACTGAACCTTTGAAATTGGCAAAGTGAGGAGAATGATAGAGGTGTCTTTTGTCATGTTGATGAGGCGACCTTTGCCGGTGAACCGACCCAGAATAACTTTTGGTTCCAGCCCTGATTTTCAGGGAGGGGAGAGGGGCTGGAGGTGGACTCCGTCACTAACGGCCAAGATTCAACCAATCCTTCCTACTAACGAAGGCTCCCTAAAAGCCCGAGAGGAGAGAGCTGGTGAGCTTCCGCTGGTGTGCGCGCAGAGATTCGGGGAGAGCGAAGGCGTGGGGCCTCTGTACCTTTTCCCAGACCTCAACCTCTGCACCTCTTCCGCCTGGGTGCTCCTGAGTTACATCCTTTCACAATAAACTGTAGTAATCTAGGAAGTAAAATGTTTCTCTGAGTTCTATGAGCTGCTCTTGCAAATTAATTGAACCCAAGGAAGGGGGTCTTTGGAGCTTCCCACGTATGAAGCCCATTGGTTAGGAGCCCAGGTAACAACCTGGGACTAGCGATCGGTGTCTGAGGTAGGGGTGGGGGCATCTGGCAGGACTGCGCCCCTCACTCCCGAGGAGCCTGCCGCTGTCTCTGGGCCAACAGCGCTAGTGTGAACGTCCCTCTGGCACCTGGGCCAACCTTACTGAATGCGGCCCTTCTTCTCTGCCGGCAGTGTAGCTCAGGCACTGCCTGCGCCTAGAATTTAAGAGGTTCTGGATGGCCAGAGCCTTCCCAGGGAGTGTTTAGAATCCTTGTGCTTTGTTTTTTATTTCTGTTATTGTGGTTAAGGAATGGCCGAAGCAGCTGTAACAAAGAGACCCCCGAAAAGGACTCAGACAAGTTACAGGTTTATGCATCCCTCATTCGACAAGTGAGGCAGCCAGTCCATGGTGGGTCAGGCCGTCCTGCCCTACAAGGCCACCCAGGAACCCGGTTCCTTCTGTCTTGTAGCTTCACCATCGCTTGCCGTGTGCACTGTCTGTACTAGTTCTGACCCGGCTCACCTCCCCTCAACTGCCTTCCCACCCAAGGAGGAAAAGACGATGGCCAGCATTTCCTTTTAAGGAAATCATACACATCACTTCAGCTTACATCCCCTTGGTGACAGACAGCTTGGGCACTGGCCACATCTAGCAGAAAGGCTGGCTGGAAGTGCTTTCTCTGGTTTGGCGGGCGTGTGGCCTTCTAAAAGATCAGTGTGGGGGGCCGGGAAATGCTGCTCTTGAAAGAATAAGGGGGAATGAATGCTGGGAAATAAGCATCAATATCTTCCACAGTTTCTAACATTCTTCTGAAAACACTGCTACTACGCTCCCCTGCTGTGCTGAGAAGAAACAACGTTAAAACATTAGCACAGTGTCTGCCCTCATGTAGCTTACAGCGCGGTGGAGTGGATGACAAATTATAATTTTGTGTGGGTAACTATTGCAGCAGTATCAGTGCTGTGGGAAGGGAGCGCTGCATTGGGAGATGCCCAACGGCAGACTTGTGCCGTTGGGGGAGGTCTCCTGCTTCTGTTCTCCCTAGTGGCTGGGTAGGAAGCGGGGCAAGGTAGAGGTGGGGAAGTTTTTCTAGGTGAATGAAAGTGTGTGTTCATGTCCTGAGGTGACAGACGTCGTGCATGCCGCAGTAAAGAAACCGAAAGAAGCTCAGTGACTCTCTTAGATCATTCTAGTACATTCTAAGTGAACCATTTTCTCCATAAAATATTTAGAGTGCCTGTCATGTGCTGGATACCATCCCGGACACTGGCAAACTGGAATGAGCGTTAGAGGCCTTGGTTTTGAGCCAAGAGCTGCCCTGCTATAGCTGTGCGAGTTTGGGCAGTTACCGCTCTGGACTGCTTTTTTAATTTGTATTCATCAAATAAGACCGGGCAGTCTATTTTTTCCTCCAAGAGAAATACCCAATAACCAGTAATTCACAGGGACTTTAATATTAACCACAAACTCTCAACACACACTGGACAGCCAGTAGATTAGATGCACAAATACAAAATCTCACACTTCATTTCGTCCTGAAGGGTTACCCTGGTAGAAGGCCAGTATATATAAGACTAAATTATATCTACAAGAGTCAGATTAGCAAGCAGAACCAGGTGCTGTTCTAAATGCTTTGTGTGCTAATCCGTTTAACTCTTATAAGAACCACATGAAGTAGGGACAATCCTGTGCTCACTTTATGGATGGAGTTGACTCGCCCAAGGTAAGCGGCGCAGCCAGATTGGAACTCAGCCAATTTGCCTCCACCGTCCTTGTTCTGAGCTTCTACACAAAACTGCTGTCAGGGAGTAACTTCAGGCTAGGTGAGAAGAGGGTGTTTACTTGAGGTTTTATTTTAGATCGGCGGCGCTAGGCATAGTTTGTGGCCTCACAGAGCACAGGTTTCTTCTCAATAAAATGAGGGGCTGGAATTAAATGTTTCTCAAACATGTGAGCTTGGACTGTTTGTAATTAAAACCATCCAGGGTCCTTATAACATTGTAAAATGTGGAGCCCCAGCCGAGGCCTACTGACTCAAATTCCTGGGGGAAACCCCAGGAATCTGCATTTTCAGTAAGCAGTTTGAGCCCTGTTGGATCAGAGAGTTACTAATACCCTTTCATCTGGGACGTTTTCTTCGTAATAACTCTTCCACTGTGGGGATCCTGGAGTACCTTTCAAGCTAAGATCGGTCCTGGATCTCAGCCTTCATGAAGAGGCCTGGGACCACCAGAGCTGGTTTGCCCAGGACCGAGGGCATTTCCAGGATATGCAAGCCTTTCAGCCAAACTGAGAAGGTCGGTCACACCGTGAGGCCCCAGCCGCGGTGGTCATCTGTTCCACTGCAGAAAGCTACCCGTCCCCAGAGATGCCGGGGGCTCCTCTGTGCCGGCCGTGAGCACACAGCCAGCGGAGACGAGGATCCCCTGGCACTCCGTCAGCAACAGGTCAAAGACGCCGCGTGTCCCGCTGGCATGAGGACCCGCCGAGGAACCACCGTGGCCCACTGTGCCACGCGGGCAGTCCTCTGCAGGCCCCGGTGGTGAGTCAGCCTCGGGCGAGCCGTGGGGAGCTCCCCCCACTCCCAGCCATCTGTGCAGCCGCGAGATGAGAGCCGTGAGTCATCTCCTCGGCATCCGTGCCAACCACCCCTGGGGAGCTCGACCTCCGCCTACCTCTGCAGAAGCATTTAACGAAGACTGACCTAATTCAGACAAAAATAGGTCTCGGTTAGTGTGTGACTAACCGCTGAGTTTTCTAATTACAAAAGAACCTTTCTGCCACATTCAGTGAATAGATTGAGGTGCTTGGTAACGCTGCACTTCGGGTGTGTTAATACTGCTCCTTCCTGTTCTTCACGCTGCTTCCCCTCCTTTCTCCAGCCCTCTCTCAAGGACACACGTGCTGCTGGCGACCAGTCATGGGGCCCAGAGAGCCTCTATTGCTCGTTCGATCTGGCAGAGCAACTGCCACTCACAACGTCCTTGCCCCAGGGTTCAAGCCACCGCCTCTCAGCACAGGGGCAGCCCGGTTCAGCACCAAAGGGGGTCCTGGGGTCCCCAGTGGGATCACCCGCTCCCCTCACCCAAGTACAGGTCTGGGAAGGGTTACCGACCGCCCAGGAGGCACTCAAGCCCATGCAAGATGACTAGTTTTAAATTAATTCTGAGGAGCAGCAATTATGTGAAACTGCACTGAGGCTGTTCACACTTATGATGTATTTATGAAGACCCTCTCCCCTGTTTGCACGAAATGTCTCACAATTATAAGCAAAAGAACAGAGCTGCTCTTAAAAGCAAAAGAAGTGGCCGAGAAAGAAAAGACAAATTCCAAATACCTGGAAAATGAGAGAGAAAGGGAAGCGGATAGGCCCGGGGCAGACGTACAACAGGGCAATACGGAGTCCCGGCAAAGGGCCTTGAGGACTCCAGGTGGGGCCTCAGGAAAACCGGTGAGCCAGGGTCCCCTCGGCCACTGGTTTGTGTCTCCTGAGGGGGACAGTGGGGCGTGTTTCCCTTTATGCATAAGATGTGCTCCTGAAAGATGTTTATGAATCAGTTTGTAGTAAACACAGTCATATTTTAAACATATAAAGGGACCAGCCTCTATTGTTACAGAACAGATGGGGGCGCTGAACGATATGAAAGACCCCCCATTTTCCTCTGGGGGTTCCTCCCCCATACGAGGTTCACTTTGTCCGCCACCAGAGGGAAGACATCTCTCAACGCCAGAGATTGGTGAAAAGGAAAGGGACTATTATTCACTTAGAAGTTATGCAGACTCAAGTTCTTTAGAACTTTACACCCACCAACGCCCACAGTCCTTCCCTCTCCCTCCGCCCAGTCTGGGTACCTCATCTCAGGAGAGAAGCAGGAGTCCGTGATTCAGGCTCCCGGCACCATCCACGTGGCAATAGGGGGCACTGCCAAAGCTGCGTGGTCCCCCAAAAGATGGGGGGGTCCCAAGAAGAGACGCCAAATGGCTGCCATGCCTGGGTTTAAATCCCAGCGCCAACCTTCCCCTGCAGCCCCATTTCCGGCTCCTCCCACAACGGGCTGCAGCTGCCAGCATTCTGGGCCGGTGTGGCCTGTGGTGTGGAGCCAATTATCCCCAAGCTCTTCTGGATGCCATTATAAACCCCTGTTTGGGCCCCCCCTTGGCTGCACCCTGTTACACTATTGTTCTAAGCTTTAGTGACACAGAGAATGCTTCAAGGACATGCACGGAGCTTCTGTAATTTACCTGGACCCCTGGCTGCGATTCTGAAGGAGGATTTGCTTATCGGAAAATGAGACACTGGTCCAATTTCCTTCGGCCCTTGTCTCACCCTGTGAGGAATGTTCTAAAGAAGCTGAATGTGAGTGACAGCTGCTTGTGCCATTCAGGGTCGCATGAAAGTTATCCTACGGAGGGTCCCTCGGCACTCTCCAAGCGGCAGACAGCTGGGCAGGGGGGACCGCAAGCTCCTTCTGTCAGGGCTGGCCAGGCCCGCACACACGTGCAGCTGCCGTGGCGCACGCCTATGAAAGCTCTGCTCCAGGACAGGCTGCAGAATGGCCCTGGAGTTGTCTGTACCCTGACCCCTGGATCCTGTGAATGTCACCTCCCCGGGCACGAGAGACTTGCAGATGTGAGTTAATGATCTCGAGATGGTGATGAGCCTGGTTAGGAGTAGAAGTCCCTCCGAGGAGAAGGCAGGGCGAGGCTGGAGGCAGCAGTTGTGTGATGCGCTGTGAAGGGGGTTGGGACCACCACCGAGGGGCGAGGGCGGCCCCTGCTAGCTGAGCCAGGTGAGCATGCACACGCCCCTCAGACACCTGACGCTAGCCCAGTGAAGCTGGTGTTTGACTTCTGGCCTTTGGAACTTAAGACAATTTGTGTTGTTTTAAGCCACTAGTTTGTATAATTGTCTTCCAGTAGCAGAATAAAATGAATACACTGTTTCAACTCCTTGGCTCACTCACTTGAACCACAGATGATTCATGGGTCCATGGACACACCGACCAATCTTCCTGTGTCCTCCTCCTCCAAATGGACTGTTCCATTCTGGTCACTTCTGCTGTCACCATCCCAGCCCGGGCCTGTCACCTGCTCCTCTGCAACAGTTTCTCTCTGTGTAGTTCATCCTCCTCCTCTCAGCCAAAGTGTGTGTATATTTTTTGTGTTTTTGAAAACCAGACCCCATCGTTCCTTTGAGCCATACCTCCTCCCTGGCTGCTCCCCGTCCTCAGGAGGAAGCGGGGTGGGGGGGTAAGGGGAGTCCCAGGTCAGGGGCTCCTTGGAGCCCCGCCCCCGCTGGGCTCTGCAGCCCTAGCCTCAGGGATTTCCACCGGCCGGACTGCGTCAGGCCAGGAGGCCCTGGGGTTTAGAGCGACAAACAAACACTGTTCTCCAGCCTGAGGGCTCTGCCCTGCTGGAGCCCGTCGCCACAGCGCCACTCTAAGGCTGATGAGGTGTGCCCGAGGCATGTCCCCTGGCACTTCTCCAGACTAAGCTACATGGAAAACGGCATCGTGTTTGTGAGCGGAACCCGGAGGAGACAGTTATGCCTCCCACACTATTTGTCCATGGTGTGCACTGGCCACCCCGACTTCCTCTTTGTCCTTTCGGAGAGCAGACCTGCTTTGGCTTCCCCGTGTGATGTCTGCGTCTGCTGCTCTCGTGATCTCCTGCTTGCCATTGGCCAGCAGTGATCGTGTGACGGCTCAACCCTGAACGTGGTTCGTGAGCTCTCCCTTCACGCACCAGCCTTATCCCTTAATGGGCCCAGTTCAAGGTCTGCCCTTGAACTACAGAACACTCCTTTCTCCCACACCTCTACCTGGCATGCTCAGTCCCACCCCGGCGGCCCAGCTAAGCCCTGTCATTCTTCAGACCTCGGCTCAATGGCCAGCTCTCCCCGGGAGCCATTTCCGACTCCCCGCATCACTCAGATGGGTTTCCCCAGTGCCCTGAAAGCCCCCCGCTTTCATGAGAGTTGCACTATGGTACAAGGTTTGTTTCTTTTTTCAGTGCTTGTTTCTTGCTTTAATTGCTTATTTTTCAATGACAGTTGGCATACAATCCTGTATTGGTTTCAGTTGTGCAGCAGAGTGATCGGGCATTTCTATACCTTATGAAGTGACCGCCCCGACGCCATAGTTATCGCAGTATTATTGATTATATCCCCTGTGCTGTACTTTATGTCCCCATGACTGTTTTTATAACTGACAATTTGTACTTCTTAATTTCTTCACCTTTTTGACCCATCCCCCTAACAGCCCTCCCATCAGGCGACCATCAGTTTGTTCTATGAGTTTGTTTCTGTTTGGTGTGTCCATTTGTTCTGTGTTTTAGATTCCACACATAAGTGAAACCATATGGTACTTGTCTCTCTCTGTCTGACTTACTTCAGTGAGCGTCGTACTCCCCGAGTCCACCCATGCCGTCATGAACGGCAAGGCTTCATTCTTTCTTACGGCCAAGGGAAGTCTGGTATAAAGCTCCCACTCATCTGTTGGTCTTATCCGCTCATCTCCTGACGCACACTCGGGCTGCTTCCATCTGTCGGCTCTCGTACGTAATGCTGCAGTGAACAAAGGGGTGCATGTAGATTTTCAAATTCGTGTTTCGGATTTCCCCAGATGGCCACCCAGAAGTGGGATTGCTGGGTGATGTGGTAGCTGCACTTTTAATTTTTCGAGGAGCCACCACGCTGTGTTTCACGGTGGCTGCGCCAATCTTTGGTTGCACCAACCGCGCACGAGGTTCCCTTTTCTCCACGTCCTTGACAACACGTGCTGTTTGTTGATGTATTGATGACAGCCATTCTGACAGGTGTGACACAGTATCTCACTGTGCTCTTAATCTGCATTTATTTTCCTGATGATTAGTGATGTTGAGCATTTTTTTGTCATATGCCTATTGGCCATCTGCATCTTGGGAGAAATGTCTGTTCAGATCCTCTGTCCATTTTTTAATCTAATTGGTCGTGGGGGTTTTTTTGTTTTTGTTTTTTTTTGGTGTTGTGTGAGTTCCAAGTATACGAGTATTTTGGATAGCAACCCCTTTTATTGGATGTATCATTGGGGACCATGTTCTCCCATTCAGTGGGTCGTTTTTTCATTTTGTTGATGGTTTCCTTTGCTGTTCAAAACTTTTTTAATTTGATTCAGTCCTATTTGTTTTTTTTTCTTTTGTTTCCCTTTCCCAAGAAGACATATCCAAAAAAAAAAATTACTAAGAACAATATTAAAGGGCTTACTGTCTATCTTTTTTTCTAGGAGTTTTATGGCTTTGAGTCTTACATTTAAGCCTTTAAACCATTTTGAATTTATTCTTGTATATAGTGTAAGAAAGTGATCCAGTTTCATTCTTTTATATGTATCTGTCCAATTTTCCCAACACCATTTATTGAAGAAACTATATTTACCCCATTGTATATTCTCTGTTATGCTCTATTGATCTATGTGTCTGTTTTTATGCCAGTAATATAGTGTTTTGATTAGTATAGCTTTGTTGTATAGTTTGATATCACATAGTATAATACATCCAAATTTGTTGTTCTTCCTTGAGATTTGCTGTGGCTCTTCAGGGTCTTTTGTGGTTCCATAGGAGTTTCAGGATTGTTTCTTGTAGTTCTGTGGAAAATGTCACTGGTATTTTGATGGGGATTGCATTGAATCTGTAGATTGCTTTGGGAAGTATGGACATTTTAGTAATGTTAATTCTTCCTATCCATGAGCAAAATATATCTTTCCATTTATTTGTTCCTTCTTTAATCTCCTTGGTTAAATCTATTTTTAGGTGTTTTATCCCTCTTAATGCAATTATAAATGGAATTGTTTTCTTAATTTCTCTTTCTGAAATTTATTGGTGTATAAAAGTACAGCTGATTTCTAAATGGTAATTTTTTTCCTGCTACTTTACTGAATTTACTTTCAAGTTCTAGTAATTTTTTTGATGGCATCTTTAGAGCTCTCTCTGCATAGCATCATGTCATATGCAAATAATGACAATTTTACTTTTTATTCCCAATTTGGATGCCTTTTACTTCTTTTCCTTGTCTGATTGTTGTGGCTAGGCCTTCCAATGCCATGCTGAATAAACGTGGTGGAAGTGGACATTCTTGTGTTGTTTCTGATCTTAAAGAAAAAACTTTCAGCTTTTCACTCTTGAGTATGTTAGCTGTGGGCTTGTCACATATGGCTTTTACTACATTGAGGTATAATCCCTCTATACCCACTTTACTGTGAGCTTTTATCCTAAATGGAGATTTGATTTTGTGAAATGCTTTTACTGCTTCTATCAATATGGTATGATTTTACTGTTCATTTTATTTATGTAGTGTATCATGTTCATTGATTTGTGGTTATTGAATCAATTTGCATTCTGGGAATAAATCCTACTTGATCGGGGTGTATAATCTTTTAAATGTATTACTGAATTTGGTTTGCTAATATTTTGTTGAGGATTTTTGCATTTATGTTCATCAGGGATATTGACCTATCATTTTTTTTTCTTTTTTGGTAGTGTCTTTGGTTTTGGTATCAGGGTAATGCTGGCCTTGTAAGATGAGTTTGGGAGCTTTCCCTTCTCTTTAATTTTTTGGAATAGTTTGGGAATAGTTTGTTTGTATCTTTAGTTGTAGGACCTCTGTTCAGCTGGTCTTCCAGTGGTTCCCAATGAAGGCTGTTCTGTAACTTGGTTGTGGTTTTATAGGATTGTGGGAGAAGATGAGCACAGTGTTCACCTACTGCCACCTTGACCAGAGGTCCCGCAATGGTTAGTTTCTTGTCTGTGGCTTCCTTTCAGCTGGGGACAACTCATGGCCACTTCACCTGGCTTGTTCATTATTGAAACCATAGTACATAGCTCTGTACTATGTGATTAATTAATACACTTAATAAATGGATTCATATTAGGCATTCATTAAGTGCCTGCTACATGGTAGGCCCCCTACTGTGTGTGTGTGTGTGTGTGTGTGTGTGTAGTCTCTCATCTTAAATACAACTTTGCAAGGCTGGTCTCGTTATCCTAGTTCCATAGTTAAGAAAACCAAGGGTTGGAGGCTAAGTCACTTACTCAAGGCATGGCTAGAATTTGGACCCAGGTCTACCTGTCCCTTATGTTAGCATATTTACAGGGAGATGCTCACATGAAACATTCTTTTTCCCTCTCCGGCTCCTCCTAGCCATCCTCCCTGCACTCCCACCCAAGTCAGGCCCTCCGGTCTGCAAGCAGAGGAAACCAGGGTTTCCAATGTGCCCAGGAGCTGGCCCTGGATTCTGTCCCTTCTTTCCAGGCCTGAAGAGTTTGCTCTCTCACGGCTCTTCTTTTAAATTTTTTTTGATGCGAGGAGCTCTATTTTGTGCCTGGTCTTTCTTTAATGTCTCCCAAGACACTTGCAGGGGCTATAAATAGGCCCTGGGGTGGTGCTGGGGAGGGTCCACAGTATCCTTTAGATTCTCAAAGAAGTCTTCCGGACACGTGGGGAGAAGGGCCCCTTGGGATGCTCCTGTGTTCTTCCGCTCTTCTCCTGGGCAAGGCCGTGCTAGGTTGCTGGGACAACCTCAGGAGCCTGCTGTGGCTGTCCAGATGCACAGGACACCTTGACCTCTGGGAAATCTGTCACAGTTTTTCTAAATCTCGAATCTCGAATCCCTCACACACGAACCAGACTGGGCCAGAACAGATACCTAGGCTCCTTCCTGCTCTACCACTGTGGGTTCTCCGGTTCCTGTGTGTTGTTGAATCATTTAAATATCCACTTATGTAGTTATATTACGTACACTATGGTGTTGTGCGCAGAAGCGAAGGCCAGAGACGCGGGAGCGATGGCCGAGGCGCAGGAGCCCCTTTCCCAGTCGGGCTCACAGTGGTTGGCGTCAGTCTTGGGTGCTGCTCCGCCTTTGGGGCCCCCGAATACTTTCCTGGCAGTCTTCCGCCCACACAGCACAATTGTGTTCAGAGCCGACACCTTGTGAATGAATGGCTCTTTACTGATCACTGAGAAATGGTCTTTGAAATGAATTATTCTTTTTTTCTTTTAATGGAGCAAAAATCAGGCCATGGATGTTGAATTGATAATTCACTTGCATGTGCCATTAATTTGTGAGCTGCTTGATATTTTCAAATTGCCTGGAGTATTGCTATGTTTATGTGTGCACAGTATTTGTAAGGCTGCCATTAACTTTATTGCCACTTTTACAATTACTGTCATTCACTAATGTTTCTTCCACTTTGTTAGTAAATGAATATGGAAATTAGAAGTGAAGGATAAGCACATTAGGGCTTGTTTCTGAGACAAGAGTGGAGGCCCTATTTAAAAATAGATGCATAGTAGTAATTCGTAGCTTTTCAAAGGTAATTTATTCCCTTTTCCTTAGGCGCCTGCACGAGGATCACATTGTCCTCCGTGTTTCCCTAACAGAAGGGGCACACCCCCTTTCCCGGTTAGGACGTGTCTCTGAGGGGTTCGCTTCTGCGCGTGCGGGAATGTACTTTGTGACGGGGCTGGTGATGCCTGGTGGGGCCTGACTGACTGGAGGCCCGTGGGGGACAGACACTGGCTGTTCTCTCCGCTTGTGATAACTTGTTCACTCTGTACAGCCGCCCCGTCAGGTGGCTGCTACCACTGTGCCCATTTTAAAGATGAAGAGACTAAAGTTGAGGTCCAGTGGGGTGCTCAAGGCACACAGTTCATGAATGGAGATGCAGATTTGAAGTCAGTCGAGTCTGGCTCTGGGACTTGCATTTGTAGCCTCTGTTGTCTCGGTTGCCTGTTATGTCTAAGGGGTTCTAGAGACACACTCACCTGGGACTAGTCCCAGTATTTTGTGTGTGTTTAAGGAACTGAAATCCTTTTGTTGTTGTTTGAGAACTATCCTAGCAAATTAGCAAAAGAACGTGGCATACAAGTGAAGACAAGTCTGTAATATCTCAGAGGCAAGATTTTGGCTGAGGGACATGCTCTTTCAGGGTGTCTGATACCTGCTCAGAGTCGTAATGCAGAAACCACAGAGAGGCGGCTGTAGTTTGTTTTTCTTCCTGTGTGTCCTAGTGCCATGACCTGGGGAAATACTCTGGCCCTAAGATTGAGATTAGAAGGAAACAAAACAAAGCAAACCAAAAAAAAAAAACCCCTATTAATCAATGTGAAAATTCCTTACAAACCAATCTGTGCCAAAACAAACCAATTAGTCATCCCACAAAGTGTGAAGTTCGGCAAAACAGTGCCTCCAGTTCCGTCTGCTCTGGGGGTGACAGAGGCCGCAGGAAAGGGCATGACTGGAATGCAGCACAGAGTCAGAACCGAACGAGATCTGAGTGGTTTCCAGTCCAGCCTCCAGGGACTCTGACGGTTCAACAACCCACCACATTTTAGGTGGTTTTTAAAATTAAGTAATTAATTAATTTTTAGAGAGGGAAGGGAGGGAGAGAGAGAGAAACATCAATGTACGGTTGCTGGGGGTTATGGCCTGCAACCCAGGCATGTGCTCTGACTGGGAATTGAACCTGGGACACTTTGGTTCCCAGCCCACACTCAATCCACTGAGCTACACCAGCCAGGGCTAGGTGGTTTTGATCAGAAGGACATTCTTACTTACAAAGAAAATCCCACCTTAGGGCTCCAGAAGCCATCTCGGAAGCCAACTTCAGAAAAGAGATTTACCTGGAGTGCTGGAGTTTATTAAATTGATAAAAGAATTATTCACGTTGCAACAATAAGCCCAACACTGGGAGCAGGAGGAGATATGGTTTCCCCAGGGAGAAGGAGGCAGTACGTTTTTCTCTGACGGAGGGTCGAAGGGACCCATGGATGCAGGCTTCCTTCCTTCCATTGAAGAAGCTATTACGGCTAAATGAGGAGTGACAGGCGGGAGGAAAGAATGGGCTGTATCTCCCGAAAGGCTCGGGGAGTCCGCTCCTCCCTGAACTCGGCAGCCAGGCCGGTGTCCCACAGACCTCCCTGTCTTCCAGCGCAGGGGCCTCTTGTTACGAAGCCCCACAATCTGCAAAGATCCACAAAGAGATCCTGTGGCCCGTTTTAAACCCCACACCTGGAGACAGTATTTTTCTAATCCGAAAATCTGCTGGACTATTTCAAGCAACCAGTTTGTCCGGAGCCTTCTTTGTTTTCTTTCCTCAAAACAAGGACACAGTCGATGAAAGAAGATTTTCCAGCTCTGGGATGTCCCTGGATATTTGAGAACCTCTGGGATTCCTCCTCACTGGCTGGGCTGAGCCGGGGTCCCGCCCCCCGCCCCGGCCCCCCCTCCCCCAGCGAACCACTTACCGCGAGAGTCCGGGCAGGCTTCGCCCCAGTGCTCACTCCCTCCTTCGGGGGCAAACTCGAGTAAGTGAGGGGCAGCAGGCCGATCAATTCTTTACAAGATTTTATTTATTCTTTTCTTTGACCCCCTCCCAAAACACATTCTAGTGGTTCATCTTTATTTTTAAGGGTGTTCCGTTTGGATCCAAAAGAGCATTTATATTACAGAATATCCACCTGGTCAACATGCAGCGCTGAGCTCCGGCTGGAGGAGAGACGCACGGCCGCTCTGGGCGGGCGCCCCGGGCCCGTGGCTCCCACGTGGTGAGCGCGGGGGCAGCAGGCTGGCGCAGCGCGGGGCGGATGCTGCCTGTTTGGGAAGTGTCTCATGCGCCTTGACTCACCGTGTGTTTTGTAATGCGGGTGGCAGCGTTTTCACAGCCAGAGGCAGAGCGCCCAGTTTCCCTAGATTCCACTGACATGCTCATCCTCTAAGAGCAAACCAAGGAGGGAATGGCCTGACCTTCTGTCCCAAAGGACAGAGCACGGCCCGGGCACTCTGTCTTCTCCCTCCCTGCAGTGTCCTCCTTTGAGACTAGTACCGGTGGGCCCTGCAGCGTCTGAAATCTATTTCTAATACAGCTCATGCCCTGTTCCCCCCCTGCCCCTCCCTTCTCCCACGGTGCTTGTGACAAACACCAGGAAAGTCAGCGTCCTCGCTCCACGACTGGCACGACTGTCTCAAAGAGTTGCTCAGGTCACAGAGATTGTCTTCTGGCTACTTTACAGCAAGAACCTCCTTTTTCTCCATCTCCCAGATCTGGGAAAGTTTTCCAGAGATCTGTTAAGCCTCTGAGGCCTCTAAATCCCCACCCTAGGTGACTGTAATGGAAAGAACCCCCCTGAATCTAGTATCATGCTAACAACTTGACCGTGATCCGGTCAAAAGAGGACCCCAGGTTGTGACTGCACACCCCGAAGTCTTCCTCTTCCTGGGACGAGCTGGCATTTTGCACCTCAGCCCTGTCTTTGTGCCACAGGCTGTTTTCCTAGTCTCTGCCCCGGTTGTCCCGGCTACGAAACGCCACACACACACTTGGTGCGTGAGGTTTTTCTCCTGCCTCTGTTTTTCTGGGCGAGTTCCAGATCTTGGCTTCAGCTCGAGTGGAGCTGGACTGCTCTCTAATGTCGCCGGGAGGGAGGTTCCTCTGCCACTGCAGCACTTAGGGCGGCTTTGTATAAATTTTGGCTCGGCCACAAAACGCCAAGATAGAAAAACACTGATTGAAGTCTGGCCTGTAGGCTGAGTGTGTATCCCTGTTGGGAGCCATTAAAATTCAATACCTATGTTTTCACTAGATCTGCTGGAATCTGCTTAGCGTTATACAGCTCCATAGCAAGTGTAGCAAAGATCAGGACGACTGTATACTTTAATTGGCAGTTAGATTACGTTGTTTTAGCCCTCACTTCATGTTACCTTTATTTAAAAAAACTGATTAACGGCACTTTGAAAATTTGGAGAGTATTTTTCCTGCTCGTCCTCTGTGAAGATTTCTAACAAACTGGCTTGGAGTGGCAGTGCAGCGTGGACCGTTGCTGTAAGAAGTCGGAACGCCGGGAGGGAGACGGAGTCACCGAGTAAGGTCAGGTTCAGATCGGCAGTCTTGTCTGACTTAGCCTGCTTTCATCTGGGGGGCCCTCCTCTGAGGGGACCGAGGAGGAGCGGCACTCCCTGGTACAGATTCTGGGGTCTGAGTCCAGAGCACAGAGGAAGCCACTCCTGTCTCCGAGATGGCAGAGTGGGGGTGGGGGGGGGCCTTATTCAGACTCCCCCACCGACGGGGAGGAGGGGTCTTGTGGAGAGCCTGGGCGTGAGCGTGCGGGTGCTGGATCCGAGGCTGGTTTACGTGGCCACCGAGAGAAGACGGTGGGAAGGCCTGGGCCTGAAAACTCCGCTTCCTTCCTGCACTTAGAAAAAAAAAGTCTGGGTGGTTGTTCTTTTTAGAAAGCTACGAAGATGAAGAAGGGAAAATAGGCAGAATAGAGTGTGACAGAGCAAATCCTGGATTCAGGTTCCATGCAACATAGTTTCAGGGTCCCCCCCCCCCAAATTGATGTGTGGAGACGAAGAGCTGTAACTGATGACTTACTAACTTACAAACACGGTGACCCAGCCACCAGCGAGGCGAGCATCGCGTTTCAACCTCCCGACCGACCACAGAAAGCGGGAGAGAGGGCGCACCCCGGCTGCAGAGCCCAAGTCCCTGTAGGAGGCTGGAATAGAATTTATCTTTGGGCTCCCAATAATTTTCATTTACCCCATTGCTACACTGTTTTTAAAATGTTTGACCTTCTCAAGACATAAATTTTGTACTTAGGGGTTAAAAATGTCCTGAAAAAAAATTCCATATTCATGCTATTGTTTCCTTGGCTTTCACTGAAGTTTTGAGGCCGTTTTGCATGGGTCTAGATGGTACATCAAGTGCCTAGAAGGAGAAGAGACAAAGAGGCAGGGGCAGGAGAACAGGCAGAGGAGGAGCAAGATGAGAGGAGAGCCGAGAGAAGAGGGAGCTGGCACCGTGGAGCCTCAGACTTTTCCCTCGGCTATCACATCGCATCAGTGCACGCGACAAAGGTCACTTCCCAGAGCGAGGCTGATTCAGAAACACTGCGGGGCACAGCCAGCCTCTGCTGTTCCAGAACAGATCTGTTACCAAAAACCCAACCAACCAAACAAAAAAACCCAAATAAATGTAAACCTCCTTACCTCCTTTCACCTGATCTACTCTCTCAAACTCCCAGAAATAAGGATTCAAACTTCCATGATGTATTTACATAGTAGCATGGCTTATTATAAAACCTGTTTTTGCATTTAGAAGGTCAAGACCCCAGCCCCCTGTGTTCAGCACGGGAAAGGGAGCAGAAGGCAGCACGACTACGGAAGTAGGGGGCGCTGTGGGGGCCGCCTGCGCGGCAGTGCGGTTCTGGCCTCTGCTGGGAGTCCCACTCTCAATTCTCAGCTGCCTGGCTCGAGCTGTGTTAAGAGCTCCCCAGGCCCTTCGGGTCATTGGGACCATCTAGGAATCTGTTGTCTTTGGCTTACAGGGATGTTGCTGGGGCGCATAAGCCACAGAGGGGCAGAGCAGAAAGGGTTCAAGGGAAGAAAAAGATGGCCATCAGAAACAAAGATAGGTGTTTGTGTTCCTAGTCCTTTGTCCCCGAGAGAGCGGTATGTCCACCTTCTGTGGCTGGGGGAGCAGCAGCTGCTGGCAGCAGATCCGCCACCCCTGCAGTCCGTGGCGGAGCCCGTTGACTGCAGCCAGCAGAGGAGCCTCGGCTGCTGCTCTGTCGGGTGAGCCCTGGCTATGCTGTACGAGGCAGCTCAGAGGAACCAACAAAACCCAGAAAGGCACAGCTGCTAATGCAGGCAGTGCTGATTCGCGTGGAGTCTCCTTGGGTCACTTCATGGATCCGTTAGGCTGTAATTCCTGAGTTCGTGTCGTTTGGCTTTTGTTAAAATGAGTGTCTCCGTGTGGATGCGTTGTTGTCTAAACCTGGACCTGACTCTCTGTGGGGCTCTTGTCTGGAGTTGAACAGTTATGCCCTGACTGGCCGTCTGCAAGGGGTCCACTCTTGCCCTCTCTCCTGTGTCACGAGGTCCTCGATGTGCTGGGGAGGACACACGGCAGGGCGAGGAGCTGCCGTGGAGGAGCCCACCCCCATGACTCTTCGTGCACACGGGTGCCAGACCTTTGGGGGTCTCAACACACCACACACATAAAGCTGACAAAAACAGCAAAGCGCCGTAACCCTCAAGTCTCACAGAATCCCTGCACGGTGGGTGGACTCCCTACTCCCTGCCCCTTGCCTGCCTTTCCTATACGACCTCATAATACTTATAAATAATATATTGTAGGTAGGCTGAGAAATGGAAGACTCTCTCAACTTATCCCTGGCTCAACCCGCTACAGAAATACTCTGTCCAAAAAAATGAGACATCCAGAGCAGGCTTTACAAACAGGATGTAATGAAAAATTGAGAACGTTCTGTAAAAAACAAAATTATTAAATTTTGTTCCATTATGCCCAGAGGCCCGATTTCCTTGCAGTGGGCTTTCATTGAGTCTCGCGGACATGTCACACTCACTCCCCACACACCCCCACGGTCCAGCACCTCACACCGTTTCGCATCACCTGGGGAGCTCCCGACTGTCTTTCGTGAGGATAAAGCATCGTCCGGCAGCAGTGAGGACAGCCGAGGCAGGCAGGTCAGCAAATAAGCTTGGCTCGGGCAGGTTCGCCATCTTGGGGGCCGAGTCGGTGTCAGCATGCAGCGAGACAAGGCCGGGGCGGAGAACAGCGCGCTCCGCGGTGCATCCCACTGGCTGGCTGCGGGGTGGGTGCGTGTGGGGAAGGGGACACTGGCGGCGGTGGGGCACGTGGAGTCTCCCCTGTGTGGCCTCAGAGTCAAGGGAGGGAAAAGCCCAGACGTCTGGGGTTCAGCTTCGGAGAAATGTTCTCAGTGATGTCAGGACCCCACAGGGACGCTGAGTGGGGAAGCCCAGGGTAGAAACGGATTCTCCTGCTAGAAGAGTGAACGGGCCGCCATCCCCGTGTGGTGCGGGTGAAGGTCTCCTGACCACGGCTGAGAGGGAGCTGTGATCCGGAGTCTAGAGCTCATCCCCGTGTCTGACGGCCTGCCGGGAGTCCGGGGCGCCCCGCCCCCACCTTTTACCTCTCGTATGAGAGAGGGAAACCAGACTTCCAGCGAAGGGTTCTTTGGAAGGGACCTAGGCCGAATGCGTCGTGCTGCGTGATGCACAGTGGCCGCCATCCTCTGTCGGGTTGGACATCCGAAGGGGCCTCTTCGTGGGGAAGCAAAGAGGCAGAATCCGGTGTCTTGGAATATCCTGGCTGATTATCTGAGGGAAGGTTGGAGTTCATGTTCATTTAGAGGCTGAAGGAAACTGTCAGAAGATGACCATGATCATGAGTTCCGTGACTTGGCAGAAAATTCTTTTATTTTCTGGCATCAAAGGGCAAATGCAGGCCACGAGATAGGAAACCTGATTTCTCGCTCACGGTGAGTTGAATAAGAGAGGTCGTAAGTTCATTGGAACTAGAAAATGCGGGTGGTGGGTTAGGGGGCCACATCTGTGGTGCTCTCTGCCACTGCATTCGGGACTCTCGTGCCGGGGTGGGTGTGTGTATGTGAGTTTAAGGTGTTCAGGGGGCCGGGAGGGCTTCCTGGCCCAGTAAGTCTCGTGTCTGTAATGCTGTTGGCAGCACATTCCATCTCCGCTAATTGCTCTGCCCGCTCAGGTTGAAACAGCTTCAATTCCCTTTCTCCAAACAATGTGACAGACTCGTGGGCTCAGAATGTCAGCCTGCTGTAGGCCTGGCCTAGCGAAAGCTGCATTTCCCAGGTGGAAGAAAGCAATTTCGTGCACACAAAAGCTGCCCCTAGCAACACTTTGGCGTGAAATGACGCAGAGCAGAGGAAACCTTTCGAACCGTCCAAGCCCAGCGTCAGAGTCTTATGTAACAACCGTGCCTGCTAGGATCGGCGCATCGCTTCCTCCTGGTCACCTTCCCAGCTACTCCTGAGCCCACGGGCTGAGTGGGAGAGGAAATGGAAGAGGGTCTGAGATGGGTGGGCCTTTCTCTCTGCCTCAGTGGTTCCCCTGCCCTGGGGCTACTTTGGTTTGGGGGCAGACCGTGGGTTGTGAGGCCCCATCAATACCTAGACAAGAAGGCAGGGCCATGATAAATGAATCTGCAACCACAGGCTTGAATTGGGCTTCTTAGAGCTGATGTGGCAATGCCTTATTTCTATTTCAACCAAAAAAAAAAAAAAAAAGAAAAGGGCAACAAAACGGAGGCTCTTTCTAGGAAAAGTAACAGTCATTGGCTGCTCCGACCCAAGAAGCAGGTCTGCGCCGGAGGAGGAGTGCGCACCCACTGCGTCCGTGGTCCAGGGGCCACCGCGTCTTCCTGTGGGGGCCTCTGAGCAGCAGGCCCCACCCACTCCTGGCTGAGCAAGGGGACCCTGCCACCCACTGTGACGGTGCCGGGGGACTGCAGAGGGGCTTAAGGGGACAGTGCACTTCCACCAGATACAGACAGCGATGGGTTCCACCAAATGGACAATTATACGGATTTGCCAAGTAAGGGCTCTTTTTTTCAATACTTTCGAGCTTCGGGGGTCAGGAAGGATACCCTGAGGCTGTCTTCTGCTCAGCTCTTACTCGGGGAAGGGGCAGAGCGCAGGTATGGCCCTGGCGACAGTCAGGGCCCCAGGCTGTCGCTCGGTGTGGAACAAGGCCGCGCCAGAGCCTGCTTCACTGGAACGACCGGCCCAGGTCTCACTGAGGTATATCACTAATCCCCTCTAAAGGCTCCAGACACAACGCTCAACCACAAAGTAGCTGCAGAAGCTTGGGGCGGAGGGCTCCCCTCACAGGAGGTCCTGAGCAAACTCCGACAGTACCTGAAGCTTTTGTTTGGGTGGGCTGGCCTGCCCCACCTCTATCAAAGTCCCCACTGGGTGTGTTCTCCTGGGGGAGCGGCAGGGAAGGCTGGTTGGGCCCCGGGCATCTGGCTCGGTCTTGCTGCCAGGCAGAGGCCCGCTGCCTTCCAGTCAGGACGTTCCAGTCCCCGTCCTTCACGACCCTGTTCTGGTTGGAAAGCAGACTCCGCCTGAGTCCTGCTGCTGCCACACTGCCCCTGCCCGCAGGACTCCCGAGACCAGCCCTAAGGCCGGACCCCAGTCTCATCAGCTGGTGCCCTGGCCACGGGAGTTGTACAGACTCTTAAACCAGCACCCTTCCCAGTGCTGCTGGACCCTGGGGGACCTCCTCGGCCGAACACCTGGAGCACCTGCTGTGGGGACAACCCTGCCCCCACCAGCACCGCCAGCTCTCTACTTCTCCAAGCCTCCCTGCACGGTGTGGGCGGCTGGGCTATGGCTTTGCTCATCCAGACCAGCCCTGGCTGCTGCTGCGGCCGCCACAGCACCCTGACCCCTCCTCGCCAGTGTTTCCTCCCTCCCTGCCCCTGCCCTTGGCGTCCAATGCTCCTGAACTCAGTCTATGCTGCTTTGGGGAAGCAAGCCACAGGGTAGCCCATGAGAGGCAGCTGCCTGGTGGCGATGGTGCTGGCTGGGGAGCAGGTGAGGGAGGGAGGGGACTCCCCTCGGAGGATCTCCGCAACCCCCCAGTTAAGAGCCAGAAAGGCTTCCGGGCCTCGCAGGGCGATGGGCGGAGACACAGGCCAGCTTGAGTCCTCTGCAGCTTCTGGAAGAGCGGGAAGGGGCAGTGGAAGCAAAGCCGTCCTGGCGTCCCCGCTCCCACGGGAATGGCCCTCCGTGCTCCCGTGTCGTCTTTCCCCAGCAGAGAGGCAGAACTATGGCGGTGCCCATCTTGCATAGGGAAGTAAAGCAATTTGGTGGGTGTGACTGGTTTGCCTTCTGTCTCGTCCTCCTCCTCCTCGGATAATGCACGCTGTCCTGCCCGCCTCCTCCCCCCGGGCCGCACCGGCTTCCCAACTCGGTCTGGGTTTTCTCCGTGTGAGAGAAGAGCATGCATCGGAGGGGGGAGCAGCCTCTAGCACTTGTCGTCCTCTTCTGTGTCACTCAGGAGGTCGCTGACAGCGCCACACATTGTGCCTGGCCCGGGCCCTCCGCGCCTCCGCCGCCGGTAGTGCCCGTTGGGCATCTGCCAGCTGTGCCGCAGGGGTGGGGCTGAGCCAATGGTGTTGGCCCGGCCCAGGCTGGTGGCCACGGCTGCTTCAAACGTGAGCGTCTCCTCCTCGCCACAGTCCGAGGCGTGGGAGTCTTCGTGCAGGGCCAGGTAGGGCTCGGAGATGTAGCGCTGCGGGGAGGGGTGGCCGTGCGAAGCGTGCCGGGACCTGGAGGCCTCCGGCAGGCCGGCGTCCTCACTCTCCAGAGCCTGGGAGGTCAGCGGGGAGCCGCCCTCGCTGCCATCCGCGGGGGGAGAGGTGCTCCCCGAGTGTCGGATCAGGGAGCTGTAGGAGAGGAGGGGCCGAGGCTTTGGAGGGACCGGGGGGAGCTGCCGACGGCTTCGTCTTGGGGTGCTGGTGTCAGACATGGAGGGGATGGAGCTCTCGCTCAAGGAACCCGTGCCCTGTACGGCAGGAGAGACAGCCTGTGAGACGAGGCTGGGCCAGGCCACACCGCCAGCCCCGGGAGTCTGAGCCGGCGTCCCCTCTGCTGTGACTCACCTCCTATAGCCCCCATGGGGGCTATAGGAAGAGGAGAAGTCAGCACCACCCAGACCAGGGCATGCCCAGTTTTATTGTGGCTGCGAGTTCCTGGGAGTCTCGCTAAACTGCAGACACTGGCTCAGAAGATGGGGGTGGAGGCCTGGGACTGTGCATTTCTAACAGGCCCCAGGTGCTGTGGGTCCACGGGACAAAGGCACCGGAAGCTCCATATACAGGGGTGGGCAAAAGCAGGTTTACAGCTGTGAGTATGTGAAAGTTTTTAAATTTCCGCAGGTAGGTAACACATGACCCACGGAAAGAAGCACTGGAAAGAAGCACTGGAAAGTGCTGAGAAGGTGCTCAAATGCCCGGAGCCGCTCCGCCTGGGGGCGGGTCTGAGGGAGTGGCAGCCTCCCTCTTCCCGCACCTCACTCTGCCTCCTAGTGCCTGCTGAGGGCCACCAGGCTTCTGCACCCCCGCCCCTGCCTGCCGGTTCAGGCCTTACACCACCTGCCCAGCTATTCCCGAGGGCCCCTGAGCCTGGGTGTGGCAAACGGAGCCCCCGGGACTGTTTCTCAAGGTGTGTGTGACTGGAGCCACCTGCTCCAACTGTCCTGGGGAAAGCTCCTTCCAAACGCAGACGCCCGGCTCTCCCTTTCCAGCCGCCTCACTAGTGAAACCGAATCCTCGAGGGGCCGGGGGTGCGCAGTGTGAACAGGCCACAGGCGATTCTGTTCTGTGCTAAGAACTCGAAAGCGACTGCTCTGGCAGTCAACTTCTCCGTGGCCTCAGTTTCCAAGCCCCGGCGGCCTTTTCCCTCTGTGGCTGAGCAGGTCTCCCCCTGGGCTCAGAGAACTGTGGGGAGGCACGCAGGGCCCGCGGTGTTTCCCGGGAGTTGTTTCTTAGGCGCAGGCCGGAAGAAGAGAGGGTGTGTTCCTGTGGGGTGGCTGGCGGCTAGGGAAATGAACTTGGATCCATCTGACTCAGGAAGCCTGTGCTGAGAGGTGAGTCACCATTCCCACCAGGGCACGTGGGCCTGACCCAGGAACTTATTTGGCGGAGACAGTTGTGAACTTACTTGTTGTGACTTTGTACCTGAGGGCCAGAGTGGAATGACCTCTAGGCACCGCCGTCTTTCTGGGGGACTGTCTGGTTTTCTGTGACTTTGTATCAGGGTGTGCGGCATTCGGCAGCTAAGCTCTGTGCACAGTGGGTGTGTTTTCCTGCCCGACCGAGGTCTGTGTGGCTGCTGGCTGGCCCCCCTTGTGCAACCACCATTAGTGACCACCCTTTCCTGTCTTTCCGCAGGGCTCACCTGTCTGTTGGGGGTCTGTGACCTGCCCTCACTGGGAGACCGGGACTGATGTCGTTCTGGGGACTCCCAGTCAGCCTGGGTCCCTCGCTCCTCTGAGTTGCAGCGGGAGACATCGGGGGAGAGAAGGTGCTTTCGCTCTTTCGATCGGCCACGCTCTCTGCCCCCTGAGCGGTGTGTGTCGGACTTGTGGCCTGTGAGAGATGACAGAGACAGCCAATCACAACGCAGCCCGGACTGGCCACCGAGGAGTAAGCCTCGGAGCCTGGGACCCAGCCCCTGAAGACCCCGGCTTCTCCACCCACATCAGCGGGTGGTCTAAGAGGGAGACAGAAGAGAAAGGCCACAGGGTCCCCCTGCGTGACCAGGTGAGTGTACAAGTAGCCACTGGAAAGACACCCACGTGTCAAAGGCTGTACTCGAGTCTCTTGTGCTTCCGTGTACGCTAATGCACAGTTTAGAACTTTCGTGAAGAATGTGGCCCAGGAATTCTCCATGTCCTGATCGTGGGTGTGCAACTTTTAGGGGGAGGACGGTGCTCGCAGAAGGGAATTAAGAAGTTGCCGTACACTGAGTAATGGCACTGTGGACATAATGCCAGGCTAAGAACACTGGGACCCAAGGCAAAGGACCTGAGTTCTAGTCTCACTTCTGCCACTTATTGGGCCTGTGATATGGGAAGTCGCTGCGTTCTTAATCTTTGTTTCTTCATCTAGCAAAATAAACAAAACCCTCCACTACACCAAACCTTTCCGGGGAGCACCGTTTGGTTCACAGTGGAGTTGGTGGTTGGGGCCCAGCCCCTGCTCGGGGGGTCGCAGACCTCCCTGAGGAGCCCGGGAGTTCTGCAGGCCGTCTGAGACTCTCAGCTGTCACGCTGCCTAGAGCCCTACTCTAGAAGGAAGCAAGCTCAGGGGCCTGTTTCGGGGTGTGAGTCAGCTACGGGACCCCCACAGGTAAGGAGCACTCTCCCCTCCTCCACCGCCCTCACCCCTTTTCTGCATTCTCTTCCAGAGATTTGTCAGCCCGGCAGGGCGGGAGCCCACGGGGCAGAGCGCCTCACCCGAGTCCGAGTTCAGGCGATGGGCCGACAGCCGCAGGGAGGAGTGGTAACTCCGGCGACGGGACTTGTACGTGTTTTCACTGCTGCGCTCCATGGAGAACTCCTCCAACCAGGAGGAGTTGGAACGCTTGTCCCGGATGGTGGAGAAGGAACGTCTCATGGAGCTGGGGTCTGTCACCACCTGCAAATGGGAGCCCGCAGAGGAACACAGGTAGGGGTTAGTCCCTGAGCAGCTCTAAAAGAAAAAAGCAGTGGGGCTGAGATTGTTGCAAATAGCAAACTGGAATCACCCTCAAATCCCTCTGGCTCAGACCTCCGCTGGAGGAGGCTGCTGCAGAAAGTGTCTCTGTGTTAGGTCTTTAGGTCCCTGGGACTGGCCTGGGGTCTTCTCTTCATGCCCAGGACAGCGAGCAGCTGAGTGTACAGTAAGGGCTTCCCCTAGAGCCACCTACCATGGGGACTCAGCTGGCACCTGCAGGGAACCTTGAGCTACTTTGAAATGTGGGAGGGCAACCGCCCAAACGCCCACGCCAGGAAAGCAGCACGGCATTGGCTTCTGCCCCCACCAGAGGCGGCCTGTCCCATGGCACCAGAGCTCCAGAGACCTTGAAACCGAGCAACTCCCAAGAACACGTTGTTCTCCATCATCCGTCCCACCCCAGCCCCGTCTTAAACTTGGGCATTTTGATTTTACAGATGTTAAAAACAGATCCATGTAAACTTGTTGTCTCTGTCAAAACTTAATGTAAGACAGACAAAGAAAAAAAAAAGCAGCCAGGAAAACAGACAAAGAAATGAGGCGTGGCCAGCACTGATTAAGACAGTCCAGACACCGAGCTGTGTGTGTTTAAGTAGCTGCCTACATATGTGCTTGAGGGGCCAGGAAAGGAAAAAGGGAAGGAGGAATGCACAGGGGAAATCCTGGGAAATATTTCTTGCAAGGCTAGCTGAGTCTTGAGGATGTTGAGCCCATCTGGGTGGAACTATGCCATCTAGCTGGCTAGGCTGGTCTGCTTAGGGCTTCACTGCAAGCACACCGTGGAGGAGCAGGCTCTGCAGAGGAGGCTGGAGAGCCAGGTTTTGCTCATAGGGAAGGGGTGGGGCAAGTCAAAGGCTCACCTGGAAACATCAGATGTTTTTTCATAACCCACCAATGCAATACAGCCCAGGATGCCACTGCATAGGGTAGGTGGTTGCTTTTTACCTGGGGATCCACAGTCAGGCGTGGCAAAGAGGATGCCCTCCCAGATCCCGCATGCTCCTGGGTGTCCGGAGGAAGGTAGATGCCATGGTTAGAGGGTTGCGCGCTTTTTAATTCACTAAACTCTGGCTCCTGGAAATAAACACAGCCAAGCTTGTGGGACTTGGTTCCAGCTCATTGCTTTTCATTTCCAGTGGATGATTCTGCCTCCTCCATACCAAGAATGGCTTTTGGAAGAGAGAGTTGCATCTTTAAGGTCTACTATGTGTGTGTGTCTATGTGCAGATATGTGGTATACCAGATGTCTCACACAGAACGCTCTAATTGGGATTGAGGGGTAAACTTTATCATGAAGCAATGCTTCAGATTTTATAGTTTTGTAAACATTATGGGTCATAAGACTTTTTAGTTATGTGAAGTGTACTTTTTGAGAGTTGGTAGTGTTGGGTTTATTCTTTTAACTTCAAGAGGCCATTTACCAATTATATGAAAACCAGTATTCTGAGGAAAGTGAGCAATATCTGCTGTCAAATGCATTTTTGAAAACTTTAAGATACATGATCTTATGAGCAAAGAGTTTTCTCATGATTGGAATCAACCAAAACACTGTGGTGGGCGGCCATCTGCCAGGGCCACTCGAGCCCGGCACGGCACAACAGGGATGTAACGCACACCGCTTATGTAATTCCCAGTTTCCTGGTAACTACACTTAAAAAGAGGAAACTTTTTAGTGGTTTCATGTCAATGTGTGGTCAATGTAAAAGATGAGACATCTGCTCTGGGCATGCATCTTCCACGGGGAGCCCATCTCAGTCTGGACCTGCCCCGCTGCGGGCCCTCGGTCGCCACATGTGGGCAGTGGCCGGCGCACTCACCGCGCCACTCTGGGGCGTTAGGAGGTTGGTGTAAATACCCCAGTGTCCTGTCCGACCCTGTCACGTCCTTTTCCTGGTCAGAGAAGGTCAGTTTGGCAAGTGTGCGCGAGCTACAGAGAGAGCTTGTGTCCCTGCCTTGGAAATTTCACATCGGCCACCAAACAAAGACACCCAGGAGTAACTCTGACATCTGGAGATTACACCAGGAGAAAAGCTGTTTTATATTTTAGGAAATGATATTCTAAGGATGTCGGAGTGTGAGTGGGGTGCTGCTGAAAGCCAGCCTCCATGACCATTGGGCTGAGTGGATTCCGGTGTCAACAGGAGGGCCTCTGTCCCAGGACCCGTGACACGTGCAGTTGGGGGAGTTGGCGTTTGCAGTGTGTGCTTCACAGAGTGTGCGAGTCTGACTCAAAACACGTGTGGCAACAACACTGTATTTACAGGTGTCAGAGGTGGTGCAAGACACACACATGCACATACTCCTTACAGGCACACAAGTCACGGCCACGGCCACGCCTCAGGACGTGCAGAGCAGGCCCCCGAGGGATGGGCAGGAGCACACAGTGGTGAGTGTGTAGCACAGGCTGACACCTGAAGCACAGACACCAGTACTGACAACGAGATGAACACAGATCCGACTAGTCCTGCACTACGGCTCAGCCCTGGGGAACCCGCAGAAATGATGGTATGATAAAGAAATCTCCCTGTGAAAGAAAGGACACGTTATTGAGAATTTTCCCCACCAGGCAAGCCTTAATATGCTGAGAGGAGGCCCTTTTTCAGAACCAAGCTATCTGTACCAACTACTCCCTGGGGCTTGGCGCTCAGGTCCTCAGAGAATTCCTGCACGGGTTCCTACTCAGCTTACCCAGAACGTCCTCAGGCACTCACGGTGGGAGTGCGTGGCCTAGCTGTCTCCCAGCACAGCCATGCACGATCCCATAATCCCTTGACTCAGCAATTACAGGAGAGGAACCACCCATTTGTTTGCGCTACTGAAATGTTTTGCCCCCTCTGCCTGGCACCCATTCCATCAGACATGCATCCCACAAACAGACCCACATCTCCCTTCCACCTCAGGGCGGCTCTGGGGTACACAGCAGCAGTGGGGAGGGGCCAGGAGAGAAATGAACGGGAGAGAAGAACACAGAGGAATTATAGTCAAGTGCCAGGGAACTCAGCAGAAGCTGTCAATCTGGACTTTGGCAAATGTTGGGTTTTGTCTTTTTGTCTCTGGGCCAATGAACACTTAGCTTGCATTAGAAGCTCGGGAGGGAGCTTGGTGGCTCCTGAATGAAGAACAATGGTGCGTAAAGTCCGTCATCTTTGGGAATCGTGGTTCCGCTGTGTATTTAGCAAAACCTGACGTTTAGTCTGTCCTCTCTTTGTCAAGCTGCAAGTAGACTCAGTAGGTTTTTCATGAATTTCACCATTTATGCTAATGAAAAACTTCAGGCTCAGGAAAGTGATTTTTAGGGATTTCTTAGACTGTATCTGGCCCTTCTGGCCACAGCTGTGTGAGGTCCATCTGCCTGAACCTGCATAGAGCAGAGGCAGGGGTTTTTCTGTTCTCCAGTGGGCAGCGGCCACTACCCGCGGGTTGTCCGAGGAGGGGGATCACTACTGGGCTGGTGTGGGGAGGCCGTCCTGGGTTCCCCAAGCCACCCCTGTCTCCGCCAGGCTGCCCGGCTGGTGCCACTCATTCTACGATGACTCATCCTAAAGCTCCTCACCAAGGGCGAGACTTTACGATGCTCAAGGGCATAAATGAGGGGGGCTCGGCCTGAAGGAGCATAAATCCTTTCAACAGCTAAGGGACCCCTGGGACTGTAAAACCTGAAGGGGAAGCATTTGTCATAACAGGAAAAACAGCAGTGGAAGGGGGACAGCAAGACCCTCCCTCGGTCATTGGCTGCACTACCAGGAAGGGTTTTCCCGGTGGAATCGAATCTGGGGCGGAGTGGGAGGGGTCGGGACACCAGGGAACTCTTCTGACGTCCTGGGACTCGCCCACTCACCAGAGACTGCTGCTCCTGGAACTGCCCGTCGTCGGCGGGGTCCATGCATGCCAGCTGGAATATTTCCTGCGGGGAGAGCGGACTCATCGAAGGGTACCCGCTCCGGCCACTCCTGAAAAGCAACGCCGAATGCAGAGGTCATGCGCGCATGAGAGAGAAGCAGGGAGAGAGAGAGTGGCAGGTCGCTGCTGCCACTACCAATTCCCAGCCAGGCCCACGCCCTTCGGTCTCGGCTGGCATGTACCTTACAGGTAGCTGGCCCTGGAACAGAAAGAATTTAACAACACACACCGGAATAAAAAGAACGCACTGTTTTCAACCTGCACTTGGAACCATTCATCACTCGGCTGGTGACTAACACATCTGTGACGAATGATATCATCTGTCACACTCAGCCATATGGAAGACCCGTGCTAGATGGCAAACTGGATTCTGCTCGGTTTCCCCATTGGGCGGAAAAATGCCATACTTTAAACACTGAACAGTTTGTTTAAATATTAAGCAGTCCCGGTCTTTTAAAAAATTTCCTCCACACTCCGTAAGAATATGGCTTTATTGTGCCAACATCCCTGGCCCAACTAAACAATTCGATGCCATGAACACTCACTGAAATGTCTGTGTTCAGACACTGTGCCTGCGGGTTCATGAACTTGGGGGGATGGTTTCAGAAGTGGTGGCGAGGAGGTGACCCTCTCTGGGCAGAGGGCTCTGAGTGAAAGGGATGGAGAGCTGTCACAGGATGCCTGTTACTAAGCCACAATTCGGTACCTGCAGACACTCTCAGCCAACGGGACCCGCGGGGCTGGTGAGGGGAGAGAGTCAGCCAATCTTCCCCAAAGACGTGGCTGCCGCTGGCATTCCCTGGCCAACAGGCACCCTCTGACCTGCTCGGGAAAGAACTTCCTGATCGTGGGAAGAGGGGCCGGGGAGGCCATCATTCCGTAGTTGCGTCTGTGGTTAATGACACCAGTGAAAATCCGAGACCTGAGTAAGGATCGCCAGTTACTCCAAAATAACCCACAGGTGCAAGTTGCTGGGGTCACAGGGAAAGAGCTGAACGGCAGAGCCCCCGCCAACCTGTCCCTTTGCTCCCAGGAAGGGCGTGAGCTGAATTTTCACAATGGCTGCAGAGCGATCTGGAACTTAAGTGTCCATGGTCTTCCTCCATGTGCCTTCTCCTGAGAACCACTGGGAATGGGGTGAGCACTGCTATTGTAAGAAACGGGTCCCTTGTGTCCTACAGAAAATGCATCATTAGCCCGTAGAGAAGTCCCAGTAGGTAGAGCGGACCCCTGGAACCACGGAGCAGCCTCACAGAGGTCACCACGTTGACCTCCTGCTTCAGACGCACGGTCTGGCTCCAAGTCCAGGATCCGGAACACGGCCGCCTCTTGTGACCTGGCCCTTCTCGCCTCACCAGCCTTCGCTTGCTTTACAGCCCTCGCTCCTTGCATCCCGGACCCAGGGGACTCTCTCTAGGTCACTGAACATGGCAGACTTCTTTCTGCTTCAAAACTGCCCCCTGAAAAACTTTTCTGTTACTTTGAATTCATCCTGCAAAATTCAGATCAAAAGTCACTTCCTTAAGGAAATCTCTCTCCTGCCTGAACTGGTCAGCTCTCCCTCTCACAGGCACTCAGATCAGACTGCTTTTGTTTCTCCTGTCCCTAATCAGACCTGTAGTTAATCACCGAAGCATAGGGGCACTCCAAGCAGGATGCAGAAGTTCTGTTCCATCCAAGGATAATGGGGGTTTTGTGCAGTAGAGCGACAAGATCCGATCTGCACTCGACAGAGACCACTTGTGCATCCGGTGGATTGAGTCCACCGGTGGATTGGGGAGCAATTCAAGAGACAGGACAGCACTTAGTAAGTGACTGCAGTTGCGCCGATTATTAGTGACTGGGGCTTGGACTCACGGGATGGAGATGAGAGAAGAGCAGACCTGAGAGGCAATGGGTGGCTCTGGTGACTGATGTGCTCCGTGGAGGGAGGGAGGAGTCGAGGATGACACTCAGGTTCCAGGGGACGTTGGTGCATTTCCTGGAATGGGGACGCAGCAGGCTGCCGCTTCGGGACCACCTGTGTTTCTAGAGTGTTATATTGTTCATGCAGAGACTGCACAGAGGGTGCAGGGGTGACTGAGACAGACGGATGGGTCTTCCCTCACTACGCTCACATCTGGTAGGAAACCAGATGTGCAACAGAATGGGAAGAAGAGACTTATTAGCCGTCCGAGCTCTGCGCCTGCCACCGCCATGAACTGTGCCCCAACCGTCCTCGTAGTTTCAGAGTCCTTAAATCCGCCCCATTTCCTTCATTGGAGAGCTTGCCTTCCAGTCTCACGTACATGTTACTTCTCAGGCAAGCCCCACCCCCCACTCTCCACGCAGGCGTGCCTCTTCCCTTATCGACACAGCATCACAATAACCCACCCTTCTGCCTACTAACCGCTATCAATCTCGTCATTCCTTTTTCAAGATCCGTCTCCCCAGGGACTGGGGTTGTGTTGACTGCCGCATCCCCAGTGCCTAAGCCAGCTTTTGGGTCACATAAACATTGGTCAAATCGATGTGGAAGTGAATCAATAAACATGAGAGAGAAGATAGAGTGACCCTATGATGGAAGGTATTTTGCGTAGCAAATTGTGGATAAAACAGATCAAATCGTGGGGGGTGTCCTCCATTTCTAGGCCAAGAACCCTTGGAAAACGTTAGTCCTTCCAGTGAGGCGGTCCCACACTGCAATCTCACCTCCTTCCTGCACGGCTCGGAGAGAAACGTCTACTTGTTTCCTGCAGACAGGCGGGTCTACAGCTGCTACCTCATCACATCAAACGTTTGCTAAAATGACTGACAGCCTTGGTCATGACTCTGGGCCTCTTCTTCCAAACGCGTTGGATTGTGACCTCCAAAACAGGTCTCCAGCACCGCAGGCAGAAAGCAATTAATGGTGAGAGTCTAAATGGCATTCTGACAGAGGTCCCACTCGCGAGCCCTGGATTTCACTGCCCGGGTAATTACCGCGCTTGTCCCCGTGACTACGGGCTCCTTGGGAACTAGGACCTCGGCGAGCCCAACCACACAAGCTCATTCCCACGGGCGGAGGGGCTCCACGCCCTTGGCTGCCAGCGCCTGCTTGCCGAAGACGGGAAGGTGTGCACGCCGTGTAGGTCTCTCACGGCCAAGCAGGGCTGTGGCCTGCAACTCAAAAGAACCGGCAGATTCCTTGAGTTTTGTTCCCACTGCCAGTATAGAAAATAAAGGTTTTTTTTTGCCTGATCTAAGCTTCCTTTTGTTCATTTCACATACAGTGTAGTGGGACAGTTCTAGACTTAGAAGTAAATGACTTAATTCCTGTTCAGCTTCCTACCAGCCACATGGCTTTGGGCCACTGAACCTCTTAATCGCCAGCCTCTTCATTTGTGAAGTGGTGACTCGACCACGCGCCCTTCCCTCCTCTGCGCATTCTCGGCGCTCACCGTCTGGCGCGCTGGCCCCAGTGCTACCCACGCCGGCCTGCTCTTCCCTCAGCCCTGCCTGCTCAGTGGCAGAGAAAGGACCCTTCGGCTCCGAGTTCTCACTTCTCAGCCGTCCCTGGCCCGTGGGCTTCTAGGCCCGCACACCGGCGTGAGTGACAGAACACAAACAAGAGGCCGTGGGCACTCCGGCTTTACTCACAGGCCTGCGGCGGGCTCCTGCTGCAGGTAAGGCAGAGCTTTGGCATTGGCGATGATCTCCTGCGGCAGAGACGAGGGCTCCATGCGCTGGAACATGGGGGCGTTTTTCTGCATTAGAAGAAAGGAACTCAAGTGATTGTGGGAGAAAGTGCAATGTCATTGGGTAAAACGGGAGCGTGGCTGACACCTTGACCATTTAAACCTTTGACCCACTGCATGTCTAATCCCCTCACCCCAGGAAGTTCCTGGGCCCTGCGCCCCTCACCTCTGTTGCCAAGCACCTGCAGGGCACAGGGCCCCAGGGGTGCACAGGCCCATCCCTCAGGGGCCCTCGTGTGACTCAGGATCTGCCCACCCACCCTACAGTTGTTGATCTTCACCTGTTCCTCCAGCTGCTGCCTCTGCTTCTTCACCTTACTCTGCTTATAGTAGTCCATGATCATCATTGCCGCATAGATTTTGCCCACGGTCAGGTCAGAGGCTGAGAAACACAAATGCGGCAGGGAGAGATGAGGGAGAAGACAGGTGGGCGGGCGTGAGGACGCTTGAAAGCTTTGTTCTCCACCCTCCGGAGCAGGTGTGTGCCAGGCCCCAGGACACGAAGTGAACAGGTCCCCGTGTGTGTCCTCAGGGAGCCCCCACAGCCATCCAAGCAGGGTGAGGACATTAGCAAGCATCACCTCCATGGGTCTGGGTTTCCATCTCTAAGGATAACACCCTTTTCCCAACCACATGAGGTCTTGCTGCGCAGTGTCATGGGGAGAGAGAGAGCTACCCACCCAAAACTTTCACCCACAACCACAGTGACCCAACTTGAGAAAATGTTTTCAATTAATGATGACCAGAGGGACCTAAGAAGTGAGGGATTTCATTTCCTAAGGAGAAGAGAACAAGTTGCCCTTATTTCTCCATCACTCTGTGCCCCCAACCCCTAGCAAAGATGTGGCCTTGGCCCACCGGGCCCACCATGACAAGTGTGCCCAGGAGGAGATGCCGTACCTTTAGGCATGGGCACAAGCAGATCTAGCATCTTCTGGGACAGGTGAGGCCAGATGGCCAGGGTCTCCTTCTGCAGCTCCGAGTCCAGCTGCTGCCTGTCAGCACCACCTAGGATAAGGTACGTGATTACTCCACAGCGCAGGCGCGGAAGTGGCGAGGGCTGAGGGAGCAGGAGCAGAACCAGCTCGGCCCTGGCAGTCTCGGGAGATCCTGGCCCTCGGGGCCCATGGATCTTGCCATCCTGGGTCTTTCTGCTGAGGAAGCAGAACGCAGTCTGACATCCGTGTGCAGTCACTTGGGCAGATCCTGCCACAGATCTGAGTCCCTGAGACCAGGCCAGCCTCCTCCTCCACTGGGAAAGCCTCCCAGGCACGCAATACGTCTGCACCCGGGGACAACGGACAGCGCCACGCCGGAGCCTCCCCTGCCCGTTGTATGTGTATCAGTGAGGCGAGAGCAGGGAGGCTGGAGGCCCCTCGGGAAGCAGGACACCTTTTCTGTCCTGAATCACCGAGTTAAAGGTCAAGGGTGCCAAGCACAGCCACGCCAGCACCTGCCACAGAAGCCTTCCAAGACATTCAAGTTGCCGCATGAGAAAAGAGGACAAAATGCAAAACTCATCTGTTCAATAAACACGCGTGTCTAAAATGCCTACTATGTGCCAGACACCGGGGATCCCATACTGTTGAAGCTGAACGGGGCCTTAGCGATGAGCAGACCATTCCTTTCTTCAGGAGGAAGTGACCAGTGCGGTAGTTGAATCTCAGGGCTGAACCCGGGACCCTAACAGTTGATGTCCAGGTCACCGCGTCATTAGGGGGTGAAAGTCCACACACCTGTGTCCCGCTGCACCCCGCAAGAGTGGCCCCAGAACCCCCCTCGCCTTCCCGAGCTCACCTTTGGCGATTTTGATGTCCAGAGCTGTGCGGATCAGAGCCATCAGGGTGGAGGTGAAGTGGACTGTCATGTCCTCGGCTACAGGCATGTTCATCAGCACCAGCCTCTGTGAGGGACAGAGAGGAGCACATCAAGAGAAACCTCGGTGAGGCCGGAAGCCGGGTGCAGAGGTCAGACGCAGAGACGAAAAAGAAGGGCAAGGATCCCTGCCCTCTCCCCACCCCGCTCTCCCTGGGTGCTGGTTTGCTGCTGCTTCCCCGCCCCCCAGTGGGGCCAGATCCCCAGGGAAGGGGGACTACTCATTCTGCAGGACGCCTCCGGGGTCCTGAGAATGCCTCTCCTAGGGGCGGGAAGTGGTTTCCTGAGGAAGTGGCTCAGGGAAGGGAGTCAGCTCCGCGAGGTGGCTCCATTCCCTGTTTCAGGGCTGCTCTGTGGTTCCACTCGTCCCTCGAACACCCCCAAAGCTCAGACGGAAACACGGTGAGGACTCTGCTTATCTGGCTTGGAAGACACATCCTGATGCCCCCTTTTTGAGTCTTTGAGAGATGGAACTTGCCAGCACATGGCCACACATGCACACGTCCCCCTGACCCGATGGATGAGGTGGCGCAGGGCGGGAAAGGGGAGAGCGCAGGCAGGGTGGGGGGGAGCGGTCGAGGAGTGGGGCGGGGGGCACGAGAGAAGGGTGACCAAGGCAGGAGCAGAGTGGGCAGGCCGTGGTCCCCTCCCCCGAAGGAGGTGCTCAGGCGGAAATGGCCAAATCCACTTCCCAGAGAGTATCTTGCTTTTGGAATTCTTTCAACCTTTCCTCCAGGCCCGACCATCCTCTCACCAAGCTTCATCCCAGAAATTCAGGGAACTCAGGGCCACACTCCACCGCCGGGTACTTCGGATGTGGCCGTCACGAGCAAAGAGGATGCCAGCCCCTAGTCTGCGCATGAGGAGCCATGCACTGGGGTGGAGGGGGGTCCTGAATGGTCCCCGTTCCAGGGAGATGCTCCCTGCAGCTGCACAGCTTGGAGTCACAGGGCAAGGTCCCCTGGAAGAACCACCCGCCTGGCGGGGAGGGACATGTCTCTTCCCAAGGCAGCACCTCTACAACTCCATTGGAACATCTCACCTAACGTGGTTCCCCGGACCTGGGCCCTTCGAGGGCCAAGCCAGTTCCTTGTTTGCATCTGAGTGCCCTCTAGCTCCCACTCCCCTGAGCGTCTAGAGAAGTGGCGCCATTGCTGGTGAAGGAAAGAGCTCCCGAGTTCTGGGGCAGGCTCGACACTGAAGGGGGATGAATAACTATTACTAATTCTGGAGGAAAAAAAAACAAATCTGGGCTCTAAGCTCTGAGCCACTGAATGGCAGGTGACCCCCAATGGACAATGCTGCTCCATAAGAGCCGGGGGAGTCCACCCATACTCCAGAGCCGGGCCCCACAACTCAGCCCCGCTAAGCAGGGAAGTCTTGCCCCGAATGCCACGTGGCCCGTCATCACCCCTTCCCCTGCCTGGCCCTGAGCAGTGGGTCGCTGGGCCGGTGGGGACAGAGCTGCACCCTTCATCCTACGCCACGGGATGGAAGTCATGTTCCTCTGTTTTTCCTGCTGCTTAGAAGGAACCATGCTTTCCATGTCACGGAGGAAGAAATTTAAGAGTTTTCCCCTCTCTCAAAAATTTTCTTCTTAAATGGCATTTAGAAGAATTTCTGCATTATTTCCTTAGCGTGTCTGGGTGAAGGTGCCTTTTTTATACACTCAGACAGCTGTTGGCTGTAGCTCCCTGCAGGCCACCACTCTGCCTCCTCTGAAAGCACACACGCCGCGTGAGGCTGCCTTTCCGGCAGCCCACTCACGAGAAGCCACACAGTTGCCGCTAAACACAGAACAACACGTAACAAACTCCACGGTGAAGCGTATTGCAAAACACCCTTTGTAGCATTTACGGACGTCATCCTTCCGTGGCCCTTCCTGGCCCCTCCTGGCCCTCCAATCTCATCCTTTCTCTCTTCCCTGGTTCCTTCCTCCACCTCCCGGGCCCCGCTGCCTCCCCACGATCTGCCCTCCCCACGGCTGGGTCCCAGTTCCTGTTGGTCTCTAGCCCAGAACAAAGGAAGGGGTGGTCTACCTTATATGCCACTTTGGAGGGACATCTCTTGCCGAGGCCTAGCGGTGGTGACATGAGAGTCAGCATTTCATACATCTCAGTGTAATGGATGCGGCCACTGGTCATGGAGGGGCGGCGAGTGGGGGCGGGGCGGCAGGGCAGGCGGCCGGGCAAGGGAGTGGGGAGAAGGATGCAGACAGGTAGTGGGGAGAACAGGCATTCCCGGGACAGCCAAAACAGGACAGACGAAATCATACAGAGAACAGGAGAGGAAAACAAAACAGGACGGACAAACAGGAGAAGAATAGGAAACCTGTTAATCAAGGCAAATCGTACAGGTGACTCCGTCCTGGTGCGGATTTATATCAGCCCCACACAGACCCGGGAACGCCGGCGGCCCCCTGCGGTCCTGCGGACCCTCGTGCGCACCCATCAGGGGACTGGCTGCCGGCTCCTCCCGGGTCAGCACTACCCTACGTCCCGGTCAGGCGCCACACCCCTTGCCGCACGGGTGTGGCTGCTACTCCCAGGGCTGTGTGCGAGTGGTATAAACCGGATAGACGGCGCTCTGGCCGTGGGTTAGCGTGTCCAGCTGCGGCCGGGAAGCCGGCCACTCTCCTGCTCTGAACCCACGGGCGGGACGCCGCGTATCCCCCTCTGTGCCGTGTGCGCAGCAGGAGGCAGCGGCGGCGTGGGAGTGGGGGGCTGTGGCCGCTGTCGGAGTTGCCCGTTGCTTCCACCTGGCTCTGTGGAGAAGAGGGCTGTGCGCTCCCTGCACATCCCAGCGCATGGCATGCTGGGGACAGGAGACACAAAGCCAGGAGGAGGAGGAGGAGGAGGAGCGCCTTGCATGCCATGCTGCCTTCCCCAGCTCTCCCCTCATGCGGCTGCAGGTTTCACCAGGGTCAAGTTTAAAGAGTCTCAGCAGAGGCAGCTGTTAGCCTCCCGTGTACGGGAATCACTCCGTCATCATCCCAACCCAGCTCCTGCCCGTTGCCAAGGTTGGCACCCTCCCGGGCCTATGTCTTCTCCCAGCTGCCTGGCTGTGCTCCGCCCCAGGGAGGCCACACCCCAACCCCCCCAGCACCAGGAGCGGCTTCCTTATCTGGCAGACTTGGCCTTGGATGTGGCCAGGCAGAGCCACTAGGATGTTCAGAGTTCCCAGGGTCTGGCAGACTTGGAGGGAAGTCCTAGATGCCCCTGAACATGTCCTTGGTCTCATAAACCAGCAGAGCCCCTTGGCCCCCTGAGAGTATATGGCAGGACCCCGAGGCAAGAAATGTGCCCTGCTGCAACCTTCCTAGTCACCCCCCCAAAAAAACAAAAACGATCTTTTACCTACTGTCACCTCTTGCCCTAAGTCTTCACGGTGTCTCAGCTCTTCTCCTCCCTATAGCTCCTGCAATCGCTTCTGGCCAAACCGCCCAGGAGCCAGAGGGCGGGCAGGGGGAGGGTGGCTAGAATCACACCTGGTGACATCACACATGGGCCGATCGTGCTACTTTGCTAACAGGAGGCATGTCTGTCTCCAGTGAGGGGAAACCAGAACTCTTTGCTTTCTACAAAAGATGTCTGCATTCTGGGAGGGAGAGGTCATTCTGGTTAAACCTGTGGCTGACAGTGGAGCGGGAAGAGAAGGGGGGTGGCCACACACGGATGAGCGTGTGCACGTGAAGGAAGTGACAGGTCATGTTGGCCGTCGTTGTTAAGCCCTTAACTGTTTTTTTTCTTCCTGCTTTCCCCCCAACACATGCCCTTCTTCCTACTCTAACAGCTGCTGGTTCTGGGAGGGCCGGGACCTCTTTAAACTCAAAGGAAAGCGGCATGAAGGCTCCCTCATGTGGCGCGGTGGCGGCGGAGCGGAACAGAGAGGAGGGGTCCCAGGGTGCACCCCACCGCCAGTCGCGGCTGGGGACTGGGAGGCAAACCTTGCAAGCCACCCTGTAGGGACAGTTCTCTCCCAGGCCCAGAGGCGGCGAGATGACCCGCACTAATTTGTACATATCCTTATACGGGATCCTGCCGCTGAAAAGGAAGCAGAAGTGGGTTAATAGGACACGCAGAGAAGGCAGGAAGGAAACGACAGCTCAGCCGCCAGGGGCACAGCCGGAAGAGGAAGAGCGGCTTCTTTCCGGGGCCCGGCGAAGCCAGACCAGGGGAGACCGAGGACAGACGCACCAGAGAAGCATCAGCTTGTGCACTGAATCGCCCTCGATTTGCTAAGGCAGTTGAGCCCACCTAATGCCCAAAGGGACTGCCTTGTGACCAAGAGCACCTGTGACACTGATCTGGCCCACACCTGGCCAGGTGCAGGATGTGGACCCTGGCCTCAAAGCCCGCCAGTCCACTGTGAAGAGCAGCTGTGAGGCTGCCGGGAAGTGGACAGCAGACCGGCTTGTTTCGCACAGACACAGCTGACAGTCCATCCCTCAGACCCACCCATCGGGCGGGGAGCCAGTCGGCGTCTTCCTGCGGGCTGTGAGAGGCTCGCTGCCTGTCAGGCTAATTAGCAAGGAGCCCAGCTGGTGCCAGGGCAGCTGCAGAAGGCTGTGCTTCTGTGTGTGGTATGTCCGTCCTGAGCTGAGTCCGGGCAAGCTCTCTCCTGCTCCGGGTGCCTGCTGGGACCTGTGTTCAGACTGCGGTCCTCTCCCAGTGCCACGCCACTGCCCAGATCACTGACAGCTTTGGTCCCATCCGGGCAGGACTCCAGGCACTATGAGTTCTACCTTACCACCCACCCCGCCCTTCCCCACGTGCCTGCTGGAGAGTTGTGGTTTCCTGTGGAAAGGGCAGAATCAATGATTGATTCATTTCCAGCGGCTAAAGCATCTGGTCTGTAGGGGCCAGGGGTCTGGACGCAGCCTTGTACGTACCAGGTGCGAGCACCAGGCCTTACCAGCAGGCACATGGAGCCTGGGGCTCCGCCCCAGCTTCACTCTTTCTAGCCTGCTCTTGCTTTTGGTGTTGATCCCTCCTCTTCCAAAGAGCAGCTCATCAACACTTCCAAGTCTCTCAACCCTCGAGAGGAGGCTAATTTAGCCGCTCGTTTTCCTGTTTCTCTCACTGTGATTGGGACGTGGACAGCGGTTCTGCTGCTGTCCGGGGCCGACAGCCTCTGCAACCTGTGCCCGTCTTCCTTCTGAAGACGCTGGCCCCTGTGTCTTTGCCAGCCCCGCCACCCCCAATCTCATAGCCGAGACAATGACACTTGAACCAGAACAAGTAACACTATGGACTTCAAAGCAGATGAAGAGTTCTCTTTTCCCTGCTTGCTCTCTCACAGCTCACGCAGCTCCGTCTCACGAGTGGTCCTCATGGAACTGCTTCTTCCCAGCAGCCGGAGTGAGTGGGGAAGGACATGCCCGATGCACGTGGCATTGGGGTCCCAAGATAATGTGAGCCCTCAGGAAGCAGGGGTTTCTGAGAGCCGAGGACAACCGAGGGAGGCCAGGTGAGCAATGGTTCTCCTCTCGCAGGCTCCCACCCCGGGGCCACCCACGCTGTGCAGACCCCTTCTCCACACTTTCCAGTCACTTCCCTACATGGTCACTGTCAGTCACAGTCACAGTTCCTTACGTGATTTAACAGAATCCTCATAGCTGGTGTCATTGCCACCGTTTCACAGACGAGGAAGCCCGAGTGGCTGAGGGCCTGGTGCCAGGCGGGGAGCAGCTGAACACAGGCCCAGCTGCTCCCCTCTGACACCCCACTGGGGGCTTCCTGAGCACCCGCCTGCTGGAAAGTGCACCCAGAAGGTGAAAGCCATCGTACCAGGAATGGATTTAGAGAACCCTGTGCACTAAGTCACTACTAATTGCGGAGAGGAAGTTTGATTCACGGTTCTAACCCGCAAAGCAGAGACCCAAGGTCAGCAGCCCCCTGGAAGGACAACCTTGGGGAAGAGTCTCAAAGTACGAGGGGCTCCAGGTGGAAGCAACGCGGCCCACTCCTGTGAAGGATGGCATTTCTTGGAGAATTCTCAGAGGGTGCCCAGGATGGATGGACTGGTGAGCTAAGACCCTAAGCCAAGATGGCACGGGGTAGAGAAGAGCCTGGGGCGTGAGCACTCAGGACTCTCGCCCCATCTTCGACCACGAGGGCCAACATGTTGCCCTTGAACTCTAAAGCAGGCACCAGCAAACTTTTGCTCTAAAGGCTCAGAGAGGAAACTGTTGAATCTGAGGGCCACGCCGTCTCTGTCACAACGACCCGGCTCTGCCTCCCAGTGTGGCAGCAGCCTCAGACAACCCGCAAACGTGGACACGTGGCCGTGTTCCAATGTAGCATTTTTTGCGGAACCAGGCACTGGGCCACAGGCAGCACGTGGACTGCCGTGGCCGCCCCGCTCTGAAGCCCAGGGGGCCCAGCGTCACCGAGAGCGATGGGGGCGTGAGAGAGACCTGGTGGGCGGGGCGGCCCCATCCCCACACAGTCCTGGCATTTAACCCAGTCTCACGCAGTAAAACCCACACGTGTTTAAGGGACCAGTTGGGAGGGCCACTCGCTTGTTGTTTTATACAATTTCAGTTATCTCAAACTGCACCTTTTGAGAGGGACGAGAGACAGAAAACACTACTGTCACTGACCGTGGGGGCCAGGTGGCCCAGAAAACCCTGGTCCACGTCCCCGCCTCCCGCCCAGGGACTCCAAGGAGCCCGGTAAGCAGAATTGGGGAAAGGAGAAGATTGCCGGAAGCCCCTCTGGGCGTCACCCCAAACACTCGGAGGCACAGACGGTGCGACGAGCCTGGCCGAGGACAGGGAAGCCTGTCGCAGATGGACGGAGGGGGGCGGGGGGGAAGCTCCGTCCCTGATACCAGAGCCACGCTGAGGCCCCAGCCTCTCCAGTGGGCCGCAGCCGAGAGGGCTGACTCTCCCTTCTTCTGCAACAGGCGAGCCTCTGGGTGGCTCTAGGGCCAACCTCTTCCCTGAGCACCGAGAGGCCCCCGGCCCGGGCCCCGGGGTGCGGGGGCCGAGCAGCCTACTCACCACGCAGCTCGGTCGTATTCTGCCCAGACGCGGACAAACTCGTCCAAGTGGTGAGGCCCCAGGATGGACGAGTCCCGAGTCAGGTACTCGAAGTTGTCCATGATGACGGCCACGAACAGGTTGAGCATCTGGGGGGCACGAGGGGAGAGGAGAGGAGTTAGGGGAGCCCTGAGGCAGAAACCAGGCTCCAAGGCACACCCGTAACCCCACGGTCTGCGAGGCCGCTGGCCCTCATGAGAGCCCTGCAGATCCTGCCCAGGGCACCGCGCTCGCATCATCTGTGCCGCACACTTCGTCGTGCGAACAGCACTGCTCCAGTTTTCCCGTTTGCCAAGTACCCCACGGCCGCTTTTTGCTTTTGTTACCGGTTCAGTTTACGTAACTGTTACTGCAGCGGCAGAGGGAGTAGCCGGGACGACAGCCTCAAAGGCTAGAGGAAGTCCTGGCCTGACACCCCCTCCCCCCAGCCCCTCCCCCACCCTTGCCCCACCAAAGCAGCCAGCAGAACTGGGGAGACGTCTCCGAGCCGACGGCGTGGCTCGCTGTGTGCCGGCGTGAAGCTATTCACGGCTCTTGAGTGGCTTCCAAGAAGATCCTCTTCTCCCACCTACCTGTGCAACAACAGTTATTGTCCACCCACGGCATTCCAAACAGAGACCCAGGTGCTGGGGATGGGGGAGAAAGTCCTCACCCGGAGCCAGAGCCCCACGCCTGGCACAGCGCCGCGGGCGCAGCAGGCGCTCACTAGGTGTTGATGCTTGAGTTTTCTTAAAGACTTATCTAGTATTTAGTAAAGACGATGACACATTGCAAATACACAAACGTTGCAGATTTTTTAAAAAAGAGCCAATAAGCAACAGATGCAGGTTACAGTGGAAACAGAAAGGAGTGTGCACTTGAATTTCAGCTCATTTTCACATCATGAAATATTGATCATTTTCCTCTCAACCATTTAAAAATGTAAAAGCCATTTCTTCTTAAGCAAACAAGTGGCAAGCTGGTGTGGCCCGTTGGCTACAGGTGCCGCCCTGGCCTTACACGGCAGGCTCCGGGAGCCGGCTCGGGGGTTAAACGAGGAGGGAGACTGAGGGCATGCAGCATGGACGCTCGGTGGCAGTGTGGAGGGGGTCGTGGTGCCAGAACCAGCGGGCGGCAGGGCAGCAGCATACACTGGAGAGTTGAAGGGAGTGGAGCCGACAGGGCTGGACGGCCACCATGAACAGCGGGGCTTTGCGGACTTGGGGCTGCCCAGCACCCGCCGACTGCACTGCTGCCCTTTGTGGGGATCCACCCCTTCCCTGTTCTGGGTTGTGTGCTTCAGGGGGGCACCACCTGGGACCCAGGCTTCAGCCAATCCCTGCATCCCATTCCTCTGGGCCAACGTGACTGGGGAGCCGATCAAGGCCAGTAAAATGGCATTGAACCTCCAGGGCAAAATCCTTGCTCTTGCCTGCTGGGCTTCAGTGTGCAGGGACCGCTGCAGTCTCTCAGAGCCCTGGGGGGCAGGGGTGTCTGAGAAAGGCTCCCATGGAAGAGTCTGGAGCAAGAGAGCAATCAACAGAAAGAGTCCCCTGGTCCCAGCAGTGTCCTCGGAGCCCCACATCCCGTGTGCTGAAGCCTGCCTGCCTGCGCTGCCCCAGGGCTGCTCCTCGCCTGCAGAACCCCTTTCTGCTTCGGCCAGACGGAGCTGGGCCTCGTGTCACGTGTGAGTGAGTGAGTCCTGCCTGACAGAGGCCAGCGGGCTGCGGGGCTGAGAGACCAGGGGTCCCTGTTGCTGACTCCCGGGGTGAGTGGCTGGGTGCACGGAGGCGCTGGACGTGCAGGCGGGGTGGACAGGAGAAGGACACCGTGTGCAGGAGGGACCCGGTCGGACTCTTCTCTGTAATACAGAGAGACTGCAGGCCCCGTCATAACAACTAGTCTTCCTTCTTCCCTCCCTCCCTCTGTCCGTCCGTCTGTTTAGAATATAAGTGGACACCCAGGGTCCGGCCTCAGGAGGATGAGGGACACTCCTGGAGGGGAGGGAGCAGAGAGAGTCTAAGGTGCTAACCAACCTCTCTGCAGCCTCGGGAACAAGCCTGTGCTGCCTGCCTCCAGAACGCACTGGTGTTCGAGGGAGAGAAACGTCCCTCTCGGTTAAGCCGCTGCTGCTCGGGGAGCTCGGTCTCATGCAGCTGGGCCTGATCCTAGCCGGGCCTTTCTTCCTGCGGCCGACCCGGGAGCCACAGCGACGATACTCAGCGGCTGCATGGCTTCTACAGGGTTTCCGTGCACCCACACGTATCTTCTCCACTCCTTTCTCGGCACCTGTCACTAACGCTGACGACAGCTCGTAACTGTTTGTTATCGCTTTACGTTCCCACAGCCTTTTATAACGGTGTGCACGCTCACACCCATGGTGTGTTTCCACGTCCGCTGGAACTCTGCAGGGGGCAGCTGTAACTGCCGACGGCCCTCTAAGACACAGGGCTTCCCGCACACGCGGGCGTCCGGCTCCACACACACAGCCCCCCGGCGTGCCGCAGCGCAGCGGTAAGTCTTCCTGGACGGCGGCTCCGGCCAGGAGGCTGAGCGACTTGCCCAAGGTCACAAAGCCGGGCTCCGCGAGGGCAGAGATCTGAAAGCAGATCCTCTCCGGCTGAGCACAGCCTCTTTAAAAAGAACATTAACGTGAATTATGCAGCACCCTCCAGCTCAAAATTCTCATGGCACCTTCCGAGTCTCTAATTAATTTTCCAGTTATATCTGTGGGTTCTTTTATGTATGTATTATTAAACACTTCCACCGTGGAGAATGGAACTGAGGTGTCTACATGCCCTTCTATGTGCCCCATGTCACCCCGTAGGCCTTTCACCCCTCAACTGTAGGCAGCCCCAACTCACGGCTTTGTCCCAGTGCCTGGCCTTTGAATACCACTCAGTACAGACGTGCTGGCGATGTGAGTGAATCAACTGAAAACTCTAATTAATATCACTCTAAATTGCTTTTCAGTGATTTTCACTATATAGTTTCCTTCCACATTTCTACATAGGATACTGTTTTGGGTGTTAAAACACATCTCCACTCACCACACAAATAACTTCTTTCATCAAGTCATTTCCCCTCCTGTCCTCCAGAAGCTACACTAGCAGCAAAGCCCAGAATGCGACGTGGCCACTACCCTAGCGGTTAGTGCACTCTCCGCACTTGACCTGCCGGTCACCCTTCGTCTGCATGCGAGCTGCGTCCTACCCCTGAGAGCGGGCCATGTGGCAGGCCCCCTCAGGGTCACGTGAGAGGCAGAGCTGCCTGGATGGGGGCAGTCGGTTCACTTTTTGATGTACGGCCACGAAATGCGTGCCTTTCAGAGGCACCGAGTTTGTTTCAGACTTTGGTACGGCCAGTGGCATTCTTGGTTGAGCTAATTCGAGGGCCGTCAGGGTGGCCAGAGACACTAGACTGACCTGTCACTGCTCTGGCAGTGACACCCCCATCATGGTCCTGTCTGTCTCCACCTGCCTGACGCAGCGCAGAGACTCCTGGATGCGGAGCGCTGGTGCTTTCTCCCGAAGAAAGAGTGGAGGTGGCGCCCGGGCTCCGCACTGCTCCGTCAGTAGGCGTGCTTCCCAGACGTTACCCAGCCTTTCCCAGTGGTACCGGAGGCCATCACATCCCTCCACGCCTGTCAGGCCGGCCAGCCGTCACCAAGCACAGTGGCATAAGAATCACACCTATTACATGTGTACTAGCATCATTCTACTCTTATTAATGCTACCACCTTCTTTCAAACAGTTCAAAGGTCCCCAGAGAGAGAGAGAGTAGAGGTTCGTGGCCGTACGTGTAAAGCGTCTGAGGTACAGGGGACACAGGATCTACCGCGGGTCACGCAGACTCACAGGAGCCCACTGCTCTGCTCCCCGGCCTCCGCGCCACCCACCGTCCCTGCTCACCACACTCCATCCCGGACGCAGCACCGGCCTCTCCCAACCACGGGCTCTCACCCACCCGGGAGGCGATGGGCACCGTGGCCCCCAGCAGTTCCCGTGAGGAAAACCTGGTTCTCCACACGGGCTGGAGTGAGTGTGTGTGTGTGTGTGTGACCGCCCACTGGAGGAGACATGTCGTGTCCGTCTGTCAGAGGGCTGCACTGGGACATACCGCAGCCCAAGGGCACGGCGACACTCACCAAGAAGGAGCAGAAGAAGATGAAGGACACGAAGTACACGTAGGCCAGGTCGGTGCCGCAGCGCTCGCTCTCGCTCTGCCCCGCCGGCGCCGTGGTGTCGGGCTCGCAGCCCTTCTCCCCGAGGCAGGACAGCATGATCTCCTGCCAGGCCTCCCCGGTGGCGCTCCTGAGCCCGGAGACGGTGCTGTGGTTATCGGCAGCAGGCCCGCCCGCGCGCCCTCTCCGCTCCTCGGCCCTCTCCCCCCAGCTCCCCCAGCCCCTGCTCCCACGGCAGAGCCAGCAGGTTCGCGCTGTGCTGGGACTCGGACAGTGCCCATGGGGGCTCTCCTGGGTTCTGCCCCCCACCCACTGCTCCTTCGTCTTTGGAAGAATCTCTCCCGAGGGTGGTGGGGCTCTCTGGGACCCCACACACATGGCCATCCAAGGTCTCAGGCCTTAAAAGGAGTTTGATCAGCAAGAAACCATCCTCGCCTCCCCTGAGAGCCCTAAAGGACACATTCAAGGGGCAGTTTGTAAATTAACTACTGAGTCAAGGACGGTGAGGAAATTTTCTAATGTCACCATCACCGGGCGGTTTTGTGGAGGCACCGTCCCCACCCCCTCCTGTCCCGACTCCAACTCCGCTGTCACCCCGATAGGAGCAGAGCAAGTGGCGTGAAGAGACAGAACAGCAACCGGGTCCCCTGGGCAGGAGGGTCCAGCTACGACAGTTACGTGTCCAGGTACCTGAAGAGCAGCATGAGGGACCCAAAGAAGCTCCGGAAGTTGTTGTGCCGGTTGATGTGACTCTCCTCGTCTAATTTTATGTTTCCAAACACCTTGAGGAGAAAAACAGCAGACAGCAGCGAGCATGACCGGGCTGAGCGATGCGCCCAGTGCATGGACGCTAGAGGCCCTCACAGGGCTGGCAAGTCCACATGCGCAGCTCCACCCCCCCCACCCATAGCCTCACCCTGAAGCAGACGACTCAGCCTAGAGCAGCTGGTGGACCCCAGGCTCTCCGCCCGGTAAGGAGTGAGAGGAAGACCACAGAAGGAGAGATCTTTTGGAACCACTCTGCCCGTATATAGTTCTGCCCACACCTAATTTGGCCTCTTTATTTCTGTGGAACCTGTCGCCAGGCACTCACCACGGTGCTCGAGCAGCCTGCCCCAGACGCCGTCCCACCGCAGGACACAGGCAGGGAGCCACCCCGCTCTGCCTGTCTCAGGCGGTGATGAGGGGATCCCTCTGTCTGCAGAGGAGGGGACTCCCGGCTTGGGAAGGGGCTGCCCTGACACGCACACGCAGTTCAGGTCGGAGAGGGGCATTTCTGTCTTCCTCGCTGTGCTCCTCCCCAGAGAGTCCACGTTCAGAAGGTCGATGGGCCTATCACCTCCAGTCCCCCGGCATGAGTGCACACACGCACACTCACACGCACACACGAACAGTCCAGGCCAGTGGGATGAAGGAAGTCACAACAACTGGATGCTTGGGAGAGGGCAAAGGAAGTGGACTTGGGCACATCTGGCTACAGAGGGAGCTTACTCATCTGTCATTGGTCGTTGGGCTGAGGATGTGGTCACCATGCAAACCCATGTGCAAAAAAAGGGGAAACCCGGAGGTCTTTCTCTGCAGACAGTGAATAAAGATCGACTCAAACGCAGTGCTCCTGGGAGCCGAGGTCGACCCAAAGTCTCTCCGGACGAGAAGGGTGCCCGCCCGTGTGCACTGGCCTCCCCAGCCGTGCTTCGACACCAGGGTCTACTCTCTCGAGTCACTCTTTGGGCAGCTGAAGGCTCTCGGGTCACTTTTCCAGCAACTCTCAGCCTATATTTAACATGCTTCCATTTATCGACTATATGCTAAATGCAACATTTTCTCCCTCCCCAACAGTTTTCAGCACGTGCAATTGAAGAATCTCTGCCCCCAGCTATTTTGCTCGTGTAACTCCCACTGACACCTGCTTTGGGGATTTGTTCTTAACGTTGTTTTTCAAAACCCAAATACTACTTGTCTCTTAGGAGAGATGGAGGGGGCAGGCTAGGCAGCACTGGGGAAGTGGGGGAGGAGGGAGATAAGAAAGTAGAGGGCCCCCAGATAAGAAAGTAGAGACAAATGCATTGAAAAAACAAAACCCAACCAATCATGTGATTCTAGAAGCCCCAGGAGGGACTGTCAGGTCCCTTTGCCTGTGTTTATATCGTCTCCTGCCTCCACCCTCTTGGCTCGGAATCCGTGACTTACCCCCGACTCTACTAAAGTGCACTGAATGTGGAGTATCTCCTCCCTGTGACACGCTGAAGCCATCACTGCGACCTCCCCCACACCTCCTCCGACCACGAACTAGTCTGAGTGCAGGCTGGGATTCTGCATGCGGTATGTGTACAACAGTCAAAGAAACCCAAGCTTATGCTGAATGGACTCCAAGAAAAATTGCATGTGTGTATTTATTGGGAAGGTGGTCTTTAAAAATTTTCTTTTTCATCTTTTTTTTTTTTTAGCTTTTCATTTAGTCCTTGTCACTGAACCAAATCTCCTACATCAAATGGGTATGGGAGAGAAAGAAGGGTTGCTGAGATCCACCGGAAAACCTACTGAAAGTACATACAGGTCTCCACCTGGAATCGTAGAGCTTCAGCACCAGCTCCCCCACTGCACGGGGAGGGTGCTAAGCCCGGACAGGTTCTGTGGCTGGACTGAGTCTGCGCAGCTGGTCAGTGGTGCCGCTGAGGTTGAAAGCCCCGCCCCTAAGGACGCGTGGCCCCAGGGGGCTTTTCCTTCCCCAGCAAGCTACTCCTTCCTTCCACGTTCAGATTCCTCTGCAAAGCTCTGTTCTCCCAAGACGACTGGGAAAGTGCGGAATGACAGTCCTTCTCGGACAGGTATCGTGTGGCCATTTATCTTCCTGATGCTACTCCGTTGACCGCCCTTCTACTTTTAGGGGCCGCCCAGCCTTGTCATGACAATGGGAGGAGCCGTCTTTCTGGCTGGAGGCTTTGTCTCTCTCTCTGTCTCTCTCTCTCTGCAGGCCTGCACGATATATACTGTACACACGCACGGGGGCGGGGAGGCGGAGGAGGGACGCACACTTAGCACAGTGCCTGGCACGCGCAGGAATTCAGGTAATGGTAAACAGCATTAGTGTCATCATCGGTCGTATTGATAACCGGTGAGTATTGGAGCTGGCGTAATTCTAATTTATATGGTTTGAAAATGAAAAGGGGGGTAAGAATTATTTTTAAGCATAAGCAAGAAAGAACTTAAGTTTCATTTGGCTGTTTGGGAACATTTTAATTCCACAGTCAAATGTTTGAGAGTTTGAAGGGACTTAATAGAAGTCATCAAGCCACTCTTGGAGTTCGCTGGGATTAGCGTGTCACACACCCCGGCCAGCATCATGAGATCGCTACCTGAAACGTCCTCCGTGGGGGAGAATTCATTACTTTCCAACCACATCTCACGCTTTCGGACCCGTCATTCTATTGTATTTTTGGAGAACCCAACTCTCCAGTAATGGAGTCAGAAGGGAAACAGAATTAAGAAGTGCAAGCAAGACAGAGGAGCAAAGAGCAGAGACTCTCAGAGGTGCTCTGGGAAAGGCTGCTGACGCCGCCGGCCTGGGAGACGTGGCCGATGGCTCTGCCGGTGCCATGGAAAAGGCAGGTGGCGGCCCAAAGGTGGCCAGACCGCCTGGCTGCAGGAGGCTGCTGCCTGGCTGAAGGTCCCTGTGGGGGTTTCACGTGCCTACCCCCAGGTCGGAAAGCCGGCCTCCCTGAGACAAGCAGAAAGCCGCGTGCCCAGCCGGGGAGGCCCCGGGGCTGCGGTGCCGTTTGTTTTCAGTAGGAGCCCACCCACCAGCAGTGACCACTGCCTCTGAAGATCGTTTGGCTCCTTCTGCTCAGGGGGCCCCTGACTACCTGCAGAAATGCCCCGGTGGGCAGCTGATCTCCACCTCTCAGCTCCACACCCGGGAAGGATACGGTCACTGTCCAGCAAGCTGCGGGGCCCTGGGATGCCGCCCGGAACTCTGCGCACTATTTCCAATGACGCCTCTTAGGGTGTAAGTCTCAGCCATTCAAGACTTAACTCGTGTTTTGTGTCACTGGATGCAGAACCACCACCTGACCTTTTTTCAGGCCTGGCTCAGCCACGTGAGATCGGCCTGAGCCCCGCCCCCTCCTCAGGCTCCCGGGGAACCCCTCTGGCTGACAACACTGGTGTCACCTTTGCTGTGGTTTTGTCACTGCGCCCATGGAGGTCCAGCTGCTTGTAAGTCACCACCACGGCGTCATAACCCCTCAGGTGAAGCCCCTGCACCAGACCACCCTCCATACCTGGCCAGTGGGAAATCCTCAAGGTCACACTGCAACAAGACCTTGAGAACCCACCCGGGCTGGGGAGCCAGAGACAACCAGGCCCCAAGTGCGCCCGCTCACCTGCATCCCAATGATGGCGTAGATGAAGAAAAGCATGGCAATCAGAAGGCAGACGTAGGGGAGGGCCTGAAAAGAAAGCAGAGATGTGACCAAGACCTCAACGGCGGGCAGCTCCCAGACGCAGCAACGTACAGTGACGGGCAATGCAGGAAGTCCGGCCCCGGGCTGACTTATCCAGACTCTCGCCAGGACGCCGCATTCCCCGGAAGGTCCTGCTTTGGGGCCCGTCACTCTGCAGATGTCCACATCCTCTGACAGAGAGGGGAGCTGCTGGCCACAGAGGCTTGTCATCTACCTTCTGTGGTGAATGTCCCCTCACCCTGGAGTGTGGCCCAGATCTCCAGGCAGAGCTGGGAAAGCTCCCAGGCCTGTGACTCATCCCACTTGGCATGCAGATTATTAAAAAGTGAGCCACTGTGATGCAGATTCCACAGCAAGCCTCCAGCTGGCCCTGGCCTCCCTGCACGACCCCTTCCCACACCTGCTGTATAGGCAAAGCCCCTACAGAGAATCTGGAAACAAACTCCAACACTGGGTCTCAGCTGCGTGTCGGTCCCAGAAGGCTCAGTCGACATCTGATGAAGAACCTCTTCCCAAAGTTTCAACCTCCTGACATTTCCCTATGTGCCCTGCAACATCCCACAAAAGCCTTTTCGGTGTCAGCCACCCCAAGGCCCTGCTGGGAAGCCAGGCAGCAGCACCATGTTCCACTGTGCAGGCCGACTGCCAGTCCGGGATAACATTTCACTAACGCAGGAAACCGCCCTGGCGGCTGGGGGAGTGTGCGGGCGCTGGGCAGTCTGGTTTCAGGGCTGCAGTGGGACTGAATTCTGGGGCAATCTCAGTGCGGATGTGGAAATCCCTCTTCTTCATCATCCTGTAAGCCCCCGAAGGCAGTTCCACCATGTGCCTCAAGTCTGTCTTCAGTGTGGACAGCACGGACCCCGGGGAACCACTGACAGGCCCTCAGATGGCAGGAGCTGGGCAGGGCTCACCGACAGATCTCCCCAAGTGGAGAGCCCTGGGGGCTTTGGTAAAGTGAAACAAGGATCCAACTGGGTGGGAGGATGGCCCTCCAATGAAGTGTTGATTCCCAAGATCTGTGGGCAGAATTCTGCATTTTGAGGGGCCATGGGAAGGCTCCCTCTGCTGAGAGGAGAGAGTGGGGAGGCAGGTTTCTTGCCACCTGGGCGCAGCTCCCTTCCGTCACCTTCCACGTGGACCCCGCCCTCATTCCACCTTCTCTGTGCCAGCGGCACCAGGCCCCAGTTCATCCCCCCGCCACCCCAGCTTTGGGGAGAGGGCCACGCACTCCTTCTGATCTCCTCTCTCATCACGTTATGAATCCAGCACAGAGTAAAGGCGAAGGGGGAAGAACTGAGTGGGGGTCGGGGTGGTGCCCCGGGGCCGGAAGGGCAGAGCAGGCAGTGGCTGTGAGCTTCAGACTGCGAGGCTCTCCGCGGTGCGTCTGCAGAGGCGGCCCCTGTCACACCAGTGTCAAGGAAACCACTTCAAGGCAGTGTCCCGGGACTGGTCCAAGAAGGCAGCACCCGTCTGTCACACTGTCACCGGCAGGCAGACTCACCTGTCTTCACCTCTCTCTGTAGAGTTACCGAAATAAGCCAACCATTTGGCCTTCAGCTTTTGACATGTTTTTTCTCTGCCCTGAACAGTCTCCAGTTTCGCAGAGAATCGGTGATCGTGACAAAGTGACAGGCTGACACACGTTCCTTAAGAGCCTCGCCAACGACACCAGCTTGTCGGGCACGTTTGTAAGAGCATCTGGTTTCAAATTCTGAACCCGAAGTCACCTGAGACTCATGCGGTACATTCTCGCTAAGGGTTTAGAGTTCTCTGAGGCCATTCAGCTTTGGAAAAACGGTTTTCCAAAGGCCTCTGTGGGAGCTATCACATCAAACAATTACTCTGGATACGGTAAAAATGTCAAGGTCGTTCCTAGGAGCCCACACATCCACCCTTTACCACCGGTCTCACGTCGCACGCCCGCAGGTCCTTGATGGAGACGAGAACCAGCCCTGAGGGTGCGGGGGGGGGGGGGGGAGGCCCTTCCCGGATGACGACGAGAAAGTGCGGAGTCCCGGCCGCCCTCTGCATCCCGGTGTGTAATTAAAACGCAGGGGCCGGCAAAAGCAGGTTCACAGAGGCGCTGCAGTGGCATCTGTGTTAGTAAACCCACCATAACGATCACAGCCCGCGTCTCTTTTTCCACGTCAACATAATCGACTTTTGCCCACCTGAGTATGCGTGATTAAGAAATCACAGAATGGGCTTTTTAAATTTTATCTTTGAATCGCTTACCATCATCAAATTATTTTTAAAACATACTCATGGACCATTTTTTTTAAATAGGAGGAAAACAGTAGGCACGTAAACAGCCTTTAGGCCCCCACCACCTGAACAGGAACCAATGACGGTATCTGCTAGAGCCCAGAGGTCATTTACGTAGGCTTAGGCAGCTTCTGTGTGCGGGAAGTCTCTGCCATCAGAGCGGGCCTCAGATGCTGGGTTTTGACGTAACTGCGCAGACACCTCTGTGCGGCCCGTGCGAGCACTCAGCGGTCGCTCACCCTGCGAACCTCCCCAGACATCCCCTCGGCTCGCAGGCCGCACACCCCGATGGGGCCCGGTGGGGCTGGAGTGAGCCGTCCTGCTGTGAAACGGGGCCCAAGGAGTCCTCTGAAAAACCGTTCCGTGAAACAAAGCCACTGTCCCGTCCCTGAAAGTGCAGAGGGTTTGTGACCGCAGGCGGCTGGCTCTCAACGCGGACGGGATTGCTGGGGGGGGGGGGTTTCTGGGAGGCCGTGGGAGGGAGCGTGCCTCCTGAAGGTAAGCTCCCTGCCTCAGTGGACAGAAAAAAACTAGTGAGTCACAAAGTCGAGACGGTTTTCTGGATTGAGATTCTGTCGAGTAAGACAAGCTGACGGAGGCCCGGCCGAGCTGTGCCGTATTTATCTACTGCTCCGGGCAAACACCCGTTCTCCCAGCTTCAGGGGTGAAGGGGCTTACGGAATGACATCGTGTCGCTGGGCCACCCGGACCCGGGAGAGGAGGAGGAGCTGGCGCCTCTCACCTTGAAGGACTGCACGAAGGTCCACAGCAGGATGCGGATGGTGTAGCCCTGGCGCAGGAGCTTGATGAGGCGGGCGGCGCGGAAGAGCTTCAGGAAGCTCATGTTGAAGCCGCTGGTGTTCACCAGCTGGTGGATCGAAAGAAAACACGGAATTAGTGACATTCTAGTTATTTAGAAAATCTAAGCCCTAGTATTTGCGTATTTATCCCTCCTTCGGGGCATAAAATTGGCCGTGGATTCTGTCTTTGTTTTTGACCCCATCTCCGGCGGGCAGGCCAGGGAGGCCCCGTCTGGAAGCCTTCCCAGGCCTGCCTTCCGTCCGGGGAGAAGGGTGGGGCAGCACCCCGGGAGGGAGCCCTGCAGCAGACAGGACCGGCCTCCCCCGTCTGAGGCAAGCGGCCCGAACTCTGCGCCCAGGTGCCAGCAGAGCGGATCTGATAACCCCTGCAGCACAGGGCGACTCTGATATTCGAAGAGAATTACCGTGAGCTCTCTGAGCCTTCTTTAGGATGAACAATTTTAGGGAAACAATTCAAGCCTAATGACTTCAAGGGCAAAGACACTATGCCTCCTTTGTCATCTCTTAAAGTGACGCCGCACCCAGGTCTCTCCTGACACCCCTCTATTCATGCCACTTCTCCCCGGAGATGCCTGCAATTTGCGTCGTGCAAATGAGGCCAAGCTGGTGAGACCAGGAGCTCAGCTCTCCAGCGTCTGCATTTTCTGGCTAGAGCTCAGGGCTGAGGAAGTGAGCTCCCAGCACGCAGAGGGCACACACGTTTGGTTTGATGAGCTAAAAATGGACTGATCGTGCAAAGGATTTTTTTTTTTACTGCTACTTCTGGGCCAAGCTGAAAGGAGAGATCTAGGAGCCGTCCACCTTGCTGTCCGTCAGAATGATTTCCGTGATGCTGCCGATCACGGTGATGAAGTCGAAGATGTTCCAAGTGTCCCGGAAATAGTTCTGCCGAGTGCATTCAGTCACGGGGCACCAGAGAGAGGAGGAAAAGGAAACCAGAAAAAAAAATTAAAATGGAGAAAAGATACCGTTCGTGACATAGCTCTGTCACTTGGAATGAAAACTTGTTAATTTGTCTACAAGTTCATTCTGCCCTTGGCTTCGGTTTCCCGTGTCTAACCAGAAACGCTGTTTCGGCTTCGTTAATTTGGGCCGGTCATTTGGGAAGCAGTTCCATCACTATTTGAAGACCTTGTTGTTGAAGGCACGACTACAGAGCTCATACGTAAGAAAGAGATTTATGGCCAAGAACATCACACGTTAACAAAAAGAAAGATCATTGCTACCTACAAGACAATCATTATTTACGGTGTCACTTCCAGGTTTTCTACAATAACTTTTTAAATTACCCATATTGTGTCACATGACCTTAGGAATATACAGTTCTGACTTTCGATTATTCATAAAAGTCACAGACAGGTCCTAAGTGACTAAGGACGAAAGAGGTGCCAAAAATACCCTCTAACTCCGCGCAGCCTCTCCAAACCACCGCTGATTTGCAATAGGATGAACAGACCTAATCTTTCCCCTCCTCCTCTGCTCTGTTACTCCTTTCGAGGGGGTGGAAGGAATAAAAGGGAAGGAAGCAGTGATAAAGTGAGTGGGCTGAAGGAGATGGAGGAGAAACAAAGGACCCAGAAAATCCCCCGACCAGGTCACACTCCGCCTAACAGAGGAGCGGGTCACGTGCTCAGGCTGTGTTCCGTAAGAGACACAGGATGCTCAGGTCTCCCCAGCGTCTCCTCCTTGCTCACAAGAGACTCTCAGAGCACCGCAGAGGTGCACCCCCTCCCATCCTCATGGCTGGCATCGGTGACTCCTTCCTCTGTGGGCTAGACGTGGGGCCGGGCCCTTGGCATTCGTCAATTCATTGATCCCTCCTGTGGAGTCTAGAGGTGGACAGCGATACCTGCGCTCATGCAATACTGAGTGGCAGGGCTGGTAAGAAGAGTGGGGACAGACAGGCAACAACAAAGACAGGGAAGGCGTGTGTGGAGAGAGGAGCTGCACATTGGAGCACCTACTCAGGACCAGAAGCCTTAGACGCCTTGGGCACGTTGCCGAAGCATCTGAGCTACACATAAGGTAGCTATTGTTAGCCTCACTTTATGAATGAGGAAAGTGAGGCTTGTCTGACTCCAAAGCCACAGGTTCCTGCCAGGCACGCGGAGAAACTAAGGCACATAGCCACCCAGCAATCTCACTCTCCACCAGGAACACCCACTCCTTCGTGGCTGGAGCCGGAGCCAGGCTGCGTCTCCGAGTCCCTCCATTCCTAGGGCTCGCCTCTCCCCAGCCCGGGGGAGCTGCCTAGTTCTTGGATGGCCGCCACCCAGCAGAGAGACTGCAAATCTGGGGTTCAGAGGACAGAAGACCTGGATTCCAGGTGAGGGCGCTTTGCCACACAGCATGGTCTGGAACAGCATGCTGTCATGTGGACTAGCCGATTCGGGTGGACGGGGCGTGGGCCTTCCAGCGGCCAGCCCTGGATCTGAATGCCGGCTCTGCCTTTTTGCAACCTCGGGCAAAAGCACACCCGTAAAAGAAGGCAACTCCTGTCTAACAGAGCTGCTGTGAAGCCAGAATGAATAATCTATAAAGCATCTGGCACGTGAGAGACAACCAGTGTTCATCCTCTCCCTCCTTTTCCCTCTTCTTCCTTTTCTACCCCGCGACACTTTCCAATTCGCCTGCCTGTTGCTGTGCAATCTTTAAAAGGCTGTACGATTGATCTGAACATTGGTTTCCTCACAGACATGGACAACAGTCACAGTGATGATGCCACCTGCACCATGGCCGCGTCGGTCACGGGGAAGACCCGACTCAGCACGTAGTGCGTACCGGGGTCTTCTGGAAACCCACAGCGCCCTGGCGACTAACAGACTCGCTTGGGCCTAACGGTGTCCTTTAAGGTGTGCAAACGCCTCGAGACCTTGAGTGAAAATAAGGGGGCGTGGGTGGAAAGGGGCCAGGCTTTGGGGCCTAGTCATCCCGGGAAGCTCATTAGCATGTATTCAGCACTATTTGGTCATTGGGGACCGAAGTCACAAACGGTGCCAATGCCACAGGCCAGCAGTCAAGATGCACATACAAGAGAGCTTTTCCCTGTCGCGGTCCACGTGTCCTTCCCCCGGCTCGCCCCCCACCCCCATCCCCCCCGCAGGGCCAGCCTGTTTCCTTTCCCTCTTGCACTTCCCCGAGTCTCCAGTCCCCAAACACAGGAGAGGGACCGGGCAAACAACACACGACCCCCCGCCATGGGTTTCCTTCCACTCTCCTCCCTGCGCCGTCCAATGAATGACTTTTCAAAGAGCCGGCGAGGGAGCGAAAGCAACCCCACAATCAGCACGTGCCATGATCAAAACCTCATTCAGATAACAAGCCAAGTCTCCCTCCGCGCAGGAAAGGCGCAGACAGCCATAATTTGTGATGGAAGCCCCCACACTGAACAAGCGTGGGACAGCTGTCGGGTGGGCTTTTCTGCAGCCCACGGGCGCCCCCACAAACACTGAGGCAAGGGGCGGGGGGCAGAGAGGACTGTTTTGTCTATAGCACACTAAAGCAGTGGGCCGGGTTTGCTTCACACTCGCGAGAGCAGACGCCAGGATCTGCTGATCGTGGTTTAGTAGCTGAGGAGGAGGAGGAGGAGGACTCCGCCAGAAAACCTCATCCCACCCCTTCCCGAACCCAAACCCCGACGCAGCACACACCTCTCCCTGCCCCGCGCCCACGGACACACACTCCAGAGGTCATTTGCTCTATGCAAGCTTATGAAGCAAACGCGTTTGTTGGCAGAAATTACTCTTCGTGTAACTAAGGGGAGGAGGACACTTAGGCAAAAACCTATTATCAGCTACGTTTGCGGCTTAGGGGGACAGGTAGTTTCCCGCTGGAGTTGTAACACTTCGTACCTTTCACAGTAAACAAGCACTCAGGGTTTATCAGCCCAATTCTTGTTTGGCTCCCCAGCGACGTGTACACTGCGGCGCTGGTGAGAGCCGGTGACTGTCGCCCCTGGGGGTCTGGCTTCCTCCGCCCTTTCCCCTAACGCCCTCGCGCACGGGCTCCTCTCTGCGGCAGATCCCTGAGCAGCCAGAGGAGCCCTGGTGAGCTGGGTGGGTACATGGGCCACTGTCGAGTCGGGGCGACCGTCCTCCTGCCCGCAGAGGCTGGGGAGGCGCGTGGGCCGAGCACGGGCTCCAGGACGTACCAAGAAGCCGAAGGCGATGACCTTCAGGACACATTCCAAGGAAAACACCATGGTGAAGGCAATGTTCAGGTACTTCAGGGCCAGCTCGTACGTGCAGGGAGCAGAGTAGTACTGCCGGGAGGAGAGGGGAGGAGAAACAGAACCAAACCCCCAGGGTGAGCGGGGTAGTCCGGGTCATGGGCCCTGGCTACCATGCAGCCCTGCCCTTGGGGGCCACTGTGGCTCGTGGTGTGGGAGAGGTGGCCGAGGAATGCTGCAGGGGAGACCACGCAGTCTGTGTGGCAGAACCAAACAAGACAGAGGGGAACACGGGCCAAGCCCCCCCCCCCCCCCCCCACTTATTAGCAACACAGCCAGTCTTCCTCGGGACGACGGGGTGCAGGGCAGAAGCCTTTTCCAGAGTTAATGACTTGCCCATTTAGTGTGACATAAGGTCAGATCGCTTCCCACACTCTGTCAGAACCCCGTGGTCCTCTTTACCTCCCGACACATCGCCCTTGTCCAAATCTCCCTGCCACCACCACCCCTGGCCGTGGGAACGGCTGGCCACTGCTGTGTCTCACTGTGCTTTGCCCCGAGGACCCAGAGGCTGGGCTGCGGGATGACGGAAGATCAGAAAGAGGTTCCACGGCGGAAAAGTAGGTAAGGACCCAAAGTGGGGAGCGGGAGTGTTTCCCAAGGTCCTGGGCGCACACGCAATCACTCCATGAGGGCAGAGTCGCCACGGTCCAACCTCGCCAGCGCGTCCGGCCAACGCCCGCTCACCTTCATCATCAGCACGATGGTGTTCAGGGCGATCATGGCCATGATGGTGTACTCGAAGGATGGGGACACCACGAAGTGCCAGACGCGGTACTGGAAGGTGTGCCTGTTCTGCGGCATGTAGCGCGTGAGTGGCTTGGCGCTGATGGCGAAGTCAATGCACGCCCTCTGCAGGAGAGGCGCGGTCGGTTGCTGGCCCAGCCCCCGGCCCCCAGGCCCCAGGCCCCCAGGCCCCCAGGCCCCCAGGCCCCCAGGCCCTGCCTGTTGGTGGCTCTGCTCTGTCAGATGGTTAGGAAAGGACGGCATTTGGCAAAAAACAAACACACCAAAAACCACACAACAAAACAGGGCTGCGCGAGCCGATGTAAAAATGGCCACGAGGATCGTCTGCAGGTGACGTGTCACCTCAAGTGAATAGAACTGGGGGAGGTTCTGCCACGCAGGGTGAGAGCTTAGCGGGTGTTAATAATGTGCTCTCACGTGGCGTGTGGCTGAGATGTTTGGGCGGGAAGCGTCACCAGATGCCCTCAGTCAGAAGTCAAAAACTCTCTAGGCATTCCCAGAGCACTTTATCTGTATTTCTCTTATAGCCTCAGTTTCTAGTTGAGTTCCATTATAAAAATAATAAACTCTACAATGTGCCAGGACTATTACTAGAAAAGTGGTGACAGGCGAGCCATATCGCCTTCCCTTACAGCAAACACGGGCCACAGAGGAGCAGGGACAGGTGAGGAGCTGGCTGAATCCCACCCCCACCCAAACCACTCATGCTGCTAGACTAGGCACTGCATCTATGGGCCTTACACAGAGCGCAGGCTCAGAAAATGTTTAGTTAATGACTGAATAACTTCCCCATCTTCTTTCTGTAATCATTCAGTTAAGAAAACTCAGTCTTCTATCCTGGCTGGTGTGGCTCAGTAGACTGAGTGCCAGCCAGCAAACCAAAGGGTCGCTGGTTCAATTCCCAGTCAGGGCACATGCCTGGGTTGCAGGCCGAGTCCCCAGTAGGGGGCATGCAAGGTGCAGCCACACATTGATGTTTCTCTCCCTTCCCCTCTCTCTAAAAATAAATAAAATCTAAAAAAAAGAAAACTCAAGTCTTCCTTCCTAACACTGCTGGTCCAAATCCCCGAGTCCCCATCCCAGAGCCCCGGCTGCCCCGCACCCCAGGGGACTGGCTTTACCTCGTTCTTCTCCAGGCTGCACTCCTCCATCATCTTGTCGCCCTGCTCCTGGAAGGTGATGATGATGAGAGCCACAAAGATGTTGACAAAGAAGAAAGGGAAGACCACAAAGTAGACCACGTAGAAGATGGACATCTCCATGCGGTTGCTGCGGCTCGGGCCTCGGTCCTCCTCCGTCACGTCGACGGAGTGCTGCAGAACTCTGGGGACCGGAGGGGGGCGTGGGTGTGGGTGGCCACAGGGGCAGCGGCTCCGACTCAAGGCTTCACTACAAGAGGTGCCACCTGTTACAGTTTCTCATTTGACCCCCTTGGCTGTGCAGGGCCCCCACTAGCAGTTCGGGTCCGCAGCAAGCAGGAGGGTGGAGGCTCAGCGGCCCGCAGCCCACTGCTTCTCCAGCCCGTTCCGTCACTCGTCCAGCTTCTCAGCAACGGAGCGACATTAGTTTACAGCCCAGGTCACTGTGTTCAGTACCCGGATTCCCACTGGGCACCGTGCTGCCAAGCAGAGCGTGCTGCCGCCAGAAGGGGGCATCTCAGCAACTGCCAGGTCCCTGAGAAGTCACCCCACAGCGACGGGCCGCTAAGCAACTGCATTCTGTTGTCCTCTTTCAAAGGGGTCTGATCCCAGGACGTGTCTCTGGGTCCGGCCACCTCGTCCCTACCCCTCAGTCCTCAGGCGTGGGGCCAACTTGAAGGGCAAACCTGTTTAAAACGGCTCCCAGAGACTCTCGCAGGGGCTGGGGAGCTCTGAAAACTCTCTTGTTCTACAGGAGTCAGACAGGGCCACTCAGCTCCTCGATACCTGGCTCAGACATCGAGAGTTTCAAACGTCTCCCTGATTTCGTCATCTTCCTCTGGATTCTGCCCTAAGGATCTCCAGTTCTCCTCTCCTCTGCCCCCACCCCCCTCCCTCTCTCTCTCTCAGCCACTTACTCTCCCTGGCACAACAACAAAGGGTGAGCCTGGATCACCCTGAATCAGCTCCTGGAGGCGACTGGCTGGCCCCGCCCCAGCTCCCAGACAGGCAACCCTGTCCGCCACTCACTGCGGCCAGCCTTCCCCCGTGGAGACGGTGAAGAGGGTCAGCAGGGCCCAGATGATGTTGTCGTAGTGGAACTCGTGGCGCTTCCACTCCCGACCTTTCACCTCCATCTTGTTTTTCTCGTGATCCACGTAGTTGCCTCTGAAACCAGCAGAGAAATGCAAGAGCTTCTTCGCTCCAGCTCATGGGAGAGAAAGGCAGTTCCGGGGACTTCAGCGATGCGGGCGAACAGGGATCAGCATGCAGATGAAGTGAGGCAGGAATTTTATTAAAGGCAGTGTAAACACCGAGGAATAAAAATGGGATTCGGTGCCCCGGAGAGGTGGAAGATTAACTCCTAATCCTTCCTTGAGTCACGGCTCAGCTTCGAGCAACTGCACCTTCCTAAGCCTCGGCTTCCACATCTATGATATGCAAGTAAAACCTATCTCAAAAGGTCGTTATAAAGATTGAAAATGGAAAAACCGGAGACAAAATGCCAGGTACCAGGTCTGACACAAGCAGCTCCCACTCATGCCTTTTTCCTGAAAGAGGCAGGCGACGGGCCCGAGAGAAAGAACAGGCCTGTGGAGGGAGCACGCGCCAGCAGAAAGCGCGCGGCGTGGACGGGGCGTGCCGGGGGCACTCACATGCACTCCTTCTCCGTGTCCTTGGAGCTGTCGGTGCAGTAAAAGAACTTCCCCTTGAAGAGCTGAACGGCGATCACGGCGAAGATGAACATGAAGAGCTTGTAGACGATGAGTATGTTGAAGACGTTCTTCAGCGAGGTCACCACGCAGTCGAACACAGCCTGTGCACGGAGGAGCCGGGGGTGTGGCACGGTCCCTGGCACGGCCTGTGCGTCTGCCTGCCCGGGGCTCAGCGGGGGCCGCGCCCCACCCGCCAGCCCAGTGAGGAGGGGCCTCAGGAGGTCATCGCCTTGCTAAGCAATGACGCTCACGGGGCTCAGCAGTGGCTTCCGAGCCGGTCAGGACTGCACGTCCCCACCACCTGGGAAGGGGGCACATGCTCTGAATCTGACAGTGAACCCAGAGCAACAGAGACCAGATGCCACCAGGCAGTGGGGGGACTCCTTCGAGGAAGCCCATTAGGTGCCCTCTATCCAGTGGGAGGACGGGAAGTTACTGCAGAAAGGCACCTTTGACACCCTTTAGCCCATTTTAGCTGTTACATAGTTTGCTCCCTGACTTCACCTGTATTTGGTGACATTCTCAGATTTGATTCATACACAGCATGTGTAGTATTTTCTCTTTACCTTTCTAAATGGATTAGAGTAATAATAAACTAGCATCTTTGTCCATTTTAATGATGCTTTATAGTAAGTTCATGTATTTGCACCGGTAACATACAACCCATTACAGAAATGCTCTCCAGTGTAAAGCTGGGCAAAGCTGCAGCAGGTGGTATGGGAAGAGATGGGCAGCCGCCCCCGTGCGCACACGGGAAGACCGGGGTGGGGGCCGAATCAGGACATTCACTTAAAGGCAGTGGACGCGCCTCTGGAGAAGCCATTCTAAGCCCTAAACTGTGAGAAGTTACATGGGAACGTGACACATCTCAAGCCATTTGTAGGTTATTTTCTAGGATTTTAGGTTTAGGGTGCTGGAGACTCCGGCCCCACCGTAGGTAGTGGCGCATCTCCGCAGTCGCTGCTTCCCAGGGCCGGGTGAGCACCCACGGCCGGTGTAACTGGTTCAGCACTGCAGGGACTGCGGGTGGCTCGCAGCCTCGCGCAGTTGTCAGAGCCACCAACGTCTCCCTCGGGTCAGGGAGCGGCAGAGAGGAGCCGCTCCCCCTAATTACATGGAACCAGCCAAGGCTGGGGGGGCCCCTCCAGTCTGCTAACTAATCTCGTCCCGCCACCTATGCCCACCCAGGACCCCGGCACAGCTCGGAGGAGAGGAGACCACTGGACCGAAGCTGACAAGGGTGTTTGGCCCAGGCGTCCCGCCCGATCTGCATGGGGGTGGGGCAGAGAGGAGCGCAGACCTGCTGGAGGGCTGCACGGAACAGCCTGTGAGAGGCCCCCGACACTGTGGGAGGTGCCTCCTCCCGGAGGAGATCAGGCAGTGAGGACCCTTCCTGGGGGAGTGGGGGCATGAGCACCTCTGGGAGCCCATGCCAGGGGGCCCGGCCCTGGGCTCTGAGCGGCAGCCGTGTCTGCCAGTTCGGGGCCTTTTGGAAGTGATTTTTCTGCCATTCCCAGCCTTTGACACACAGCTGGGTTTGCTGCCTCTCTGCAGAGCCAGAGGGCGGGAAGAAAAGCAGTGCCCCGAGGGCCGCAGGGGCCAGTGGGAGAGGAGCTGGTGGGGGGGAGCAGAGGGGTGCGAACCCAATGGGACGGGGGACGAGGAAGCAGGGCGAGTCCCTTGTTCCCTCCCCCTTGGCGGCAGGTTCTCGTGCACAGGAGTTCAGGAGGTAACTTTTCTCCCGTGACACCTCGGCTTCCGGAACAGCAATGTACAAGTGTGCAGAGGCAGGTCCCACCTGCCAGCAAACGGAACCTGACTGGTGAAGCACACCCCAGGGCGGGAAGGAGCAGGGAAGGAGCCCAGGGTGGGTGAGCAGGGAGGGCGGGGGTCAGGCAGCAGGAGAACCAGGGCGGCACGTGCCTATGAGAGGTCCTGGCACCAGGAAGAACTTAAAACTCTCCTTGGCTCACTTCCCCATTTCTCCTCTGTTCTGCCCAAGATGACTCTGTACTTGGGCAAGTCACTGACCTACCTGTGCCTCAAGGCCAGGAGGGGTCCGTGCTGGAAGGCCCTTCCCTGCGCTGGAAGTGTGAGGAGAGAAGCCACCCCTGGTTACCTGGCCTGACCCAGTGCGCAGGCCACAGATAGGGGGTTCCTGCCGCTCCTGCTTGGGGAGGCTCCCGGACAGCCTCACAGGGTCTTCCCGAGTGACAGGCCACAGCCAGAGTATACAGAATGTCCCCTGGGGCCCTGGCTGGGTGGCTCAGTTGGTTGGAGCGTCATCCAAAAGGTTGCAGGTTTGATCCCTGGTCAGGGCACATACAGGTTCGATCCCCAGCTGGGGCACATACAGGAGGTGACTCATCCATGTTTCTCTCTCTCTTTCTCTCTCTAAAGTCAATAAGCACGTCCTCAGGGGAGGACTGGGGGATATGTATTTATTTATGTCACTTGGGGCTGGACTCAGTGGGCAACTGTCCCTTGTAGATTTCTCGGGGTGTTGGTTATTTTCCTTTGAAACCAAGACTCGCAGTTCAGGCAGGGAGATTGAACAGAGCCTCAGTCCCCACGTGAGCAAAAGGAAAATCCCCAGAAACAGTTCCACAAAAGCAAGCCCATCGTGGCCGGAGAGAGGAGACAGGAAAAGTGCACTCGTTGAGAAGAAGCCCAGGAAACATTACCTTGAGCTTGGGCAAGCGCTTGATGGTCTTCAGCGGCCTCAGAACGCGGAGCACCCGCAGGGACTTGATGGTCTTGATGTCCCGCCCCTTGTTGGTTCTGCAGGGGACGAGCCCCCCGGCAGCCACAGGACAGGGAGAAATAAAAGTGACATTCACGTTGCTGCACCAGCAGGGGGGAGGGGGAGAGAGGCCGGCAAAAGGCCAGACACTGGGTTGGAGCAGATTCCCTCTGGGAGGCCCCACAAAACATGCTTCGGGAACATTTACAAGGCGCTCCCCCGTGTGTACACACTCAGCCCCGTGTCCTCACGTGGAGGAACACACGGGCACACAGGCACACGCGTTAGTATACACCACTTCTTCCTAACAGCCAGCGGGAACGCTGCTGATTACCACACTGGAAAAAGGAACAAGACAATGGACTGGGGAACATGGCGCCCGCCGCCCCCCCCCACCCCATGGATCCCCGTGGGCCTAGGCCGCTGCTTCTGCAGTAGTGGGCTCTCGAGTGGCATTGGTTGCACAGATTAGCAACCCACGGTGGACAGCAAGCCTTGTGAGGGGACCTGACCTAGCCCTTGCTTTGGCCCTAGGTCTGTCACCTCTTCAGAGTTCATCCATTCAGGGGAGAGCAGGGTGAGGGAGGCTGATGGGGACCCGACACCCCTGCTGTGCCGGGCTGCCTGCTCCAGAGACAGCATGGTGTGCAGGACTGTGGCTCACACCCAGTTATCCGCGGGGCGGGCTCTTCCCGCAGTGCCCCCCTTCAGAGGCCGTGCCGCTGGCACAAGCTGCAGAGAGCCCCGCCGTTGGAGAAGGCCCAGCTGCAGCGCCTGCCCCGCCCCCTTATCCTCGCCCTACAGCCCACAACCTGCCCTCCGCAGCCAACTGGCCACGCTCGCTCCCAACAGATGAAATACATTGCTCGTTATTTTGGATGAAGTGGATAAATCGACCTGCATGTCTCTCTCCACCCTGCTCGTCCCCTGAGATCTCTGCATCCTGTTCAAACAACTGCAATTTGCGAAACGGGTAGATGGCAGGAAGTGAGGCGCTCGGTCAGGAGCGCAGGCTCTGGCTCGTTCTTCGTGCCAGCCCCGATGACCAGCACACCACCCGCCGGAGGAAACGGGACCCGGAACATCCCACGGGACCCGGGACATCCCACGGGAACCAGGAGGGCTTCAGCTGCTCCTGGCCCCACTCTTCCTGTCACACCCGCCCCCGACAGGGGGATAAGAGTCCATCCAAGGCAGAAAGATATTAAGTATACTTCACAGGATGCTGGCTGTGCTCGGTTGTAGATTTAAAGACCCTTGTAATGGTGATAGGCCATGACCTGTAAGTCACTTCCATCAACCTTGGAAGTGAGTATGGATAATCCAAAAATACCGCAGTGACACATGCAAGAGGTCTGTGTATTTTATAAAGCCTTTACCACAACAGGCCACCTATCTGCCTGTCTAGAAGAGGCACCCTATAAGCCAAATACATACGCACTCCAATGAGGAGGGTCACTTCCCAGGAAGGCTTGGTGGCTCCCGATTTATGTTCCCTTGAGTTTCACTGACAACACAACTCACCATGCAAACTCCTGCACATGGACTCCCCAGGCCTCCTTCCTCAAGGAGCCACTCCCTCCCCACCTCCAGCCATGCTTGCTCTCTCCTCCCACCCACCCCGTGGGCTTTCCTGCCGAGCAAATTGAGATCAATATTTACCCCAAAGCGTTCCTATGGAGGATCCGAGCGGAAAGCAATGGAGAGAGAGAGGAGGGGAGAAGAAAGTCAGAAGCTTCATGGAGAAAAGGAAACCTCACGAAGCAGGAGACTGGGCAGGCCCGCGAGGTCACGTTCATAGCCGTGGCGTGTGCACAGCCCACCTGCTCAGGACCCCCCCCGCCAGAGGTGAAGGGTGAAACCGCCTCAAGCAGGTGCCATTCCCCACACCATCCTCGATTCCAGGGAGCCTCGCTGAACTGAAGCTTTCCAACCGTAGGCATTTACTTCCAGTTCCCTGGTCGTCTTCAGATACACGCTGCCTGTTCCCAGGGGACGTGTAAGGAACCGGCTGGAGGAGTTACCCCTGACCGAGGCCGGAAAGCATCTCCCTGGACAGGCGTTTTAAGTCTCAGGAGGACTGCATCCCAGGAGGGCACGAGACCACCCCGGGAGGCTGCTCTGGCCCCTCCCCAAAGCACCGACGAGCTGCACCATAAAACCGCCTCAAAACCGGGGGAAACATGGTCTCCCAGGCCCTGATGTCGCACAAATGGTGCCTTTTGACACATTGAACAACCAGCTGTCCATCACGAGCTACTTCCTTTGCAGCTTAAAGTGAGATAACCTGCGCTCTACCAGTGACAACAAAAAGGGTGAGAGCACAGATGAATGTAAAGCGTGTGGGATAGAAATAATGAGAGCTGACTTTGTAAATGTTCATTCCTGGCTAGACTCGGGGCTGAGTGCTCTCTATCTGGACGCCCTAAGAACTTCAGGGTGCGGGTACCCCTCTCATTTCTCAGGAGAGATCCAGAGAGGCTAAGCGGGTGCACGGCCTTGGCAGGGCGAGCTGGGTTGTGCACCAGAGTCTGCCTGACGCTGGGCGCTCTCGCTCTGAGCTGAGCCTCTGCACCAGCGGGCTTGCTCCAGGCTCTGGCACTCAGCTCCCCGAAGCCCAGAGCTGGGAAAGATCCCACCGTCCACTAACTGCAGAGCAAACCGTGGTCCAGGAAGGTGTGCCTTGCGGAGGAGGATGGCTCGGGGCAGGACTGCTGTGCAGCGCCGCGGGTAGACCAGCGGGCCGCTGCTGAGAAGCGCCCGGAGTTCAGGCTCTGGTTCCCGGTTGCTGGTTGCAGTGAAGGTGAGCTTCCTCTCTTAATGTTTTGTTAACACGCCGCAGACGCACACCACACCACCATCTACCACCGAGGCTGCTGATGACCGTTTTACTCGGCAAGCGACCCCGTATGCAAAATTCTATTAATGTCACTGCCAATGACAAACGAATAGTGATTTGGGAAGTGAACACAAGGCCTCATAAGCCTTGAATCCTTCATGTGAAACTCTCCAAGCGTTAAGGGGGCAGACACAATACCGTCTCCTAAATCGTCACAGCGTCTTCTCCCCCGGGAGCCCAGGCGGGTCGGTCAAACACGCCTCTGCACCATCACGGAGCAGCAATGACGGAGCCCTTCCAATCCAATGCGTCAGGGGCTCTTTTGGGTGCTGGGAACCCCCAGCTGTGAACAACACAAACACGGCTGCTGCCCTCTCAAAACCCAGGTCTGGGGGGAAGACAGGCCTCGAGTGAACAAGCCAGCAGGTGCGAGTGTCGTTGAAGCTCTCAGCACCACGGGAAGGAGGCTGTGATCTGAACGAAAAGTTCACGGAAACAAGTACACAGAGTACACAGGTCCCCCCGCCCCGCCCCTCTCCCCCCCCCCCCCCCGCCCCGAGGCTGCCTCTGTCTTGAGCGAAAGCTGAGGGACAGCCTGCCCTCTCCCTAGCCCGCGAGACCTCATCCACGTCAGCGAGATCGCATGGAACGTGTCTCCTCAAAGGGGCAGCAGGAACTCGGCGAGCACATCGCGGCACAGTGACTCAGAAATAGTTCACACGCTTTTCACCAGCCATTTAAGTGTACTCATTCGCCAATACTCCGCTAGTCTTTGCTACTAAATATATAATCAGATTTTTTTTTTACGCTGCCTAGCTAATTAGTGAAATCTTACTGGGTTTCAAAACGAACTCTAATGCTTGCATCTGAGGATAATTTCCTGGGCTGGGATGTGCTGATCCCACCTTAATTGGGACTTCATCGGGCCGCCTCAATATTTCCACTTGGTCCCCGCTTATGTGGTTCAGTCCAGGGCAGCTCTCCAGGAAACAAAGGCCATGTTTCTGTCCGTCTCGTCAGCGAAAGATGAGAATTCTCCAGCTCGGTGGTCGAGTCGCCCTCCGGCCCCTCCACGTGGGATCGATCACTCGTCATCCGCCATAATCTCCCGCGCTCCAGCCTCCGGCCCCCTTTTCTCAAAGGACAGGCTCCTGAACTGATTTCCACCAGAAACCAGCTCCCCTTCCAAGGCAGGCAGAGCAGGCCAGTGGGCTCTGGAAAGCCTTTTCCCCTTAAGTGGCATGGCCTCAGCCCTCCCTGACAAGCCTGGGGATTGGGGGGGGGGGACCGGCAGGGGGCTCCAAAGGCCCCTCTTGAATTAGGGAGCAGACAGGCTGCTGGGGTGTCAGGAGGGGGAAGGGTCCTGCTGGGAGGAGCCTTGAGCCTCGCTGAAGTGTCTGGACTATTCCTTGGCAGGCCGAATAACTACCCCTTATCAGGCGCTTGCTAGGTGTTTGGCACTGTGTTGAACATTGAATATATTTCACCTTATTTAACTCTCACAAGATCTAAACACAGTTATTTTTAATGCCTACTTAAGAGATGAGCAAGTAGACGTTCAGCGAGGTCAGCAGCTAATAACTCATGGTGCCGAGATTCGGACCCGGCGTCATCGGACTCCGAAAGCTACGCCTTTACTTCCGGCGGCACCATTTCCCCCTTTCCGGAGGGGAACTGCTGGAGGGCTTTAGTGGGAGAAGGAAACAGTGGAAGAAGCCAGCTGTTTCTGAGCTCAAACACTGAGGTATCTCTTCTAGTGCCCTTAAGGAGCCCGGGATCTACGAGGGCTCACGGTCAGACACAGTGCAGACAGAACAGCCAGAGGGACAAGGTCAGAGGCGGCCCTGCCTAGCCGGCACACGGTCTGGTGCGTCCCCGGGCACAGACAGAAGAATCTGTGGGCGGGGGAGAGATCCACACCAAGTCACTACTTCGAATTTATGAGGGTTCATGGCTTGGAACTAGCTAGGATATCGGAGATAGAGGGGAGCTTAGTGTCGTGGAGAGAGCCCTGAACTTGAAATTAAGAAAATAAAACCAACTGGTTAAGAACGGGCTTTGCTATGTACAAGTCGAGCGAGTCAAACCAGTCGGACCTCAGGCAGCCCACTTCTCAGCTGTGAAACAGGACGGTCCAGTGACCAGCGACACGAAGGGTGCGCGAGCACTTCCAAAGTTCCGAAGACGCGTGGAAACGAGGAGCGGGTGCCCCCTCTGCATCGGCAGTGCCCGTCTCCGGGGGGACGGCTCTCTCGGACCTGCCGGCCAGGCCAGTTCGCCCGTTTCTGGGAACAATCTCAGTCCAGTGCTTCGACCTTGTCACCACTTAGCAGCGGTCGGTGGGGACTATCTTTCTCCCCAACTCGTCCCTCAGCATCTTCAGGTCTCCCCTGAGCTCCAAGTCCACAGTCACTCCGCCATCGTTCTCTGCTCTGGGCCCAGAGCACCAGCTCTGTGCTACATGGTTAGTGCGGAGCTCTTTCCTTCTTGCACCGGACCTCAACGAGCTCCCTGAACACGCTCACGTTCGCCACCCCCTAACTGGAAGGAACTTCTGTCTGAGCGCAGACAGAGCAGCAGCGAGAGAGAGAGAGCAGAGCACCTGACTGTCTTCCAGCAGTTTTGTTACTCAGGCTGGTCAGCCTAGTCCCCCACTGTCTTGGCCCTGAGTCTTCATATTCTCAACGCCCCTCCCCCCATCTGCTGATCTTTCTAAGAAGGCCTTGGTGCTGGCGGAAGTCCAGCCAGTACATGCCCCCCGCTCCCACCCCCAGCCGGAGGCTGCTTCACAGTGCCAGGCTCAGCCTCTGCGAGCTGGAGTAAGCAGATGGCAGGAGGGTCACGTCATCTGAGCGGACACTTCCCAAGTGCCATCATGATCTCGGCCGACCTGAATTACTCTAAATGACTCTGAGGGCCGTGTGGCTTGTTTCTGCTAATCCTGTGACGCCGGCTCTTCCCCTGCAGAGAAGGCTCCCCTCCGGTGCAGGGCGCCCTCTGGATCCGGGTCTCGTTATCCATATCACATGGATGGGGCCGCGTGGACGGGGCCGTGCTCTCTGATTGGATCATTCTGTTTTGCTTGGTTCTGTGGCTGAGGTCCTGTGCACCACCAACCAACCATCTCCCAGATCCATGCTCGGCAACCAAGAGAAAATACTCAGGCACGCACACCCATGGCTTCCACGGGCAAAAGGTCCTCTCCTATAGAGGGGTCCCCGAAGTGCCAACGGCACACGCAACAGACCACACTCTCTCCAGGGTTCATCAAAGGACACGAAGCAGGACTCAATGCCAAGAGCAGGCAGACGGCAAACCTCTCTCTTCCAGGCACTCGCCCCACGTGGCTCTCACTTCACACACACAGCTCTGGGCGCTCCCAGCGCCCATGGACACTCATCACCTGCGGTGCCCCTGCCTGGGCACAAGGGCAGGTGAAGCCACTCCCAAGGTGACTCTGAAGGCTGGAATCTCGAGGAACAACATCTTTCTATCTGCTCGCTGCTGGAAATTTCCAACTCCAGCTCAGCTGGCACCCCGAATCCACAGTCAATGGGCTACCCAAGGGCTAAATTTAACTTCAATCCGTCATTTTCTTCCGCAGAGAGGGACTGGACGGCCCGTCTCGCTCGGGGGTAAATGGGTCGTCTCCGCCTGCAGCGGGACTTCTCCGCCCACTTTCCTCTCTGCCACACACACGATGAGCGTGTGCTCCCAGCCTCCTCTGGGGGCGCCCCTCTCAGTTCCAGGAGGACGGGGACTGTCAACAAGGACGCCCCAAGGCAGAGCTGGGGGTGTGAGGGGCACGGCCGAGGACGCAGGCAGGCAGAGGAGAACGGGAGGAAGGGCCGGCCCGCTGTCAGGCGAGGAGGTGGTGCCTTGGCCCCCATGCGCTGCCGAACCGCAGCACACACCAGCTCCCACCTTCCCGGACGCCCAGCCCCCAGCGCTCCCCCAGAAGCAGAGCCACATCCCGCAGCTCCTCCAGGGCCCCCCACCCCGAATCTGCAGCTGCCCGTGCCTGTGCACCTCCCTCCCTGAGCTCGGAACCCACTCTGCTGCCGCGGCCACTTCTGCGTGCATCCCGAAGACCTCATCCACCTCAGGGTACTGTGTCAAGTGTCGGGAGAGCGACCCACGTCCACGCAAACAATGCAGTAAAAGCTAATGCGAGAATTCCGGATCGTTCTGGCATCAAGAGGCAGACTGACTCATACGCTCCCTTCCTGGCTAAGGACCGAGTGAGGGAAGGCTGAGCGCGGCCGTGGGCCAGCTCCCTGTGCGGCAGGAGCCCCGGCTGGCCCCTGTGCCCCGCTACGACAGCACGCAGCCCTGGGAAGCTGGGCCTCAGCTGCCAGACAGCCTGCTCGGGTCCGACCGATGCCCAGGCCCAAGCCGGGGAGGGAGTGGGAGCACAACTGCTAGTTCTCTTTTAAACCACTGCTGTCGACAAGCCACTGTGAGCAGGGAGCGGACTATTCAGGACCCGACTCGGGAGAGCTCACCTGGCACCCTGGCTCGAGCGTGCAGAACGGTGGAAGTGAGGAGGGCGAGGGCCTGCCGGGGCGGGGAAGGGTGGGGGATCACACGTCCCACGCTCGGTCCAGGCCTCTCTCCTGTGACGCTGAGCTGGACCCCACCTGCCCGCCCGCCCAAGGCCCTTCACCAAACACCGGGGACACGAACCCCGAGGGCCAGCGGCATCGCCTCAGCCTCACCATGCGGGACACCGGGAAGCTCCCAAACTCACCTGGCACAGTGGCCACAGGGTCTCCCCAAGGAGCAGCTGAGTTGGGGGCCGGGGTGTTCCAAAGGGAGGGAGCGAGCCTCATGTGCAGACCCCTGGAAACACCAAGGCTGGAACCAGCCCCATGCGCCCACCCAGGAGGCCAGAGGCACCAGTGACGGCCACAGAGTGGGGACGCGGGGAGAAAGGTGCCGGCCCTTCCACGTGAAGTGAAGACCCAACAGAACAATCCCCCTTTTTTCAGAAAGTGAAAGCTAAAAGGGAAGGCTTCACAGACCCAGTCCCTCCCAGACTCCACCCGAAACCTTGAAGAGCAGAGGCCGCAGCCAGGACATTCCTAGTCGGCAACGTGGAGTCTCCTCTCGGCCCGGGGGTGGGACGCCACAGGCGATGGCTCCAGGGAGAGCCTCTGCCACAGCCCTACCCGCCTCCCCAGAGACAGGAGCGGGGCTTTGGGAGGGAGACCTGCGTGTTGGCGCCAACACTTCAGGATGTAGGAGTGGGCCGGCAGGAGCAGGGCGGGGCCGTGCGGGGGTCTCTGCACTGGTTTTCTTGCCCCGGGTCACCCCGGGTCAGCCTGCGATGACACAGCCCTCCCCTCCTCCTCACAAGTCACCACGTTCCTGCACGGAATCGGTCAGGTTCACACTATACAGAATCTCCTCCCTGGATGTATGCAGCCACAGAGAAGAGGAGCTTCTCTTCGGCCACCACGGACACAACACCTGAGCCTGTGGGAAACAGACCAGGCAGCAGGGCAGGCCTCTGCCACTGCGGGGCGCAGGGGGCCTCGGGGCTCAGGGCATGGCGGGGCTGCTTTGAGAATTCAGTGACAGGCCACTCCCTTCCCTGGCTGGGGGCCGCTGCTCCTGGGACTCAGGCTGGGTTCTGAGATGGCTCTGGAAGGCCCTGGTGGAAGGGAGGCCAAGTCACCTCTGATGTCTGGGAAGCCGCGGAAAGGCGTTACCATGGCAACCACTCTCTGCTCCGCTGAAACAGAGTCTACAGCCTTTGCAGACACCTCTGCTGGTCAAGGTTCGGTGTCAGGGAGGCAGGACAGGGGTTGGGTTATCTGAAGAGTGGGCGTTCCCAGGGGCGAATACGCAAGCTGTGCATGCAAATAGGAAAGCTGTGAAGACAACAAAGGGTGGGGTCCCCGAAGAGCTGGCAGAAAAGCCCACATCTGGCTCCCTGCTGGGCTGAGCCCCTGGCCACAGCCCCGCAGTGGGACACAGTTTGTTCTGCTGCCCGGCTCAGGAACGTGGGACCCTGGCGAGTCCTAGCAAAGTGATGGGAATGCTGAATTCTCTGGTGCCCGTAACGAGGGGAGGGAGAGGGCAGAGCTGGTACTCGAGAGCATGTGGGCCAGAAAAAGTGCTGCCTGGACCTCAGCGTGTGCACCGAAGGCCAGAGGATCGGGGAGTGTGGCCGGTGCCCTGAGCAGGAGGAAGCGGGAAGAAAGGCGAGTGACCAGCTGGAGGGAAGGGGGTGACAGAAGTCAGAGGGGATGGAGAGGGACGAGCAGGTACCATGTATGTTTCAGAGAGAAACAATTTAAAAGTTCAAGAAGTGACATCAGTAAAAGCAAGGGAAGGGTCACAACTCTGAATCCATCAGGTAAGCGAGGACCCCAGAATCCAGGGATCCCCGGGGTTCCCCACCCTCCACCCGGTCGGTCTGAGGACCAACAGAGACGCTGCGGCTCTGGGGCTGTTAAGGCTTCCCCTGCCGCCAGCACCAAAGCCACCACCGCCACGTGTCACACGGACCAGAAGGAACAAGGCACATGGCCACCCTCCGGTCCATCACCCTTGCTTTGAACCTGAGGCGAGGCAGCAGGACTGGGGGCAGAGGGTGGGCGAGCAATGCTTCTTGTCAAATGCACCTCCCTCCACACGGCACCAACACACCTGCCTGGTCTCCAGGCACGTGGGCACAGGTGTGTGTGCACATATGTGACGACCTCGCCTGGACAACCAGCCTGGACTCACCTTCGACTATGTCCATGTGTTACGCAGCAACACCCACTTTGCCCCGATATCCAGATGCATGATGTGATGGGAGAAGGGAACGGGAAAGAAGGGAATTCACAGCCCCGTGCTAAGCACTGTTCACACGAGTCCGCCTCCACTCCAGAGAGGAGAAACTGAGGGTAACAGGGTCAGTGCCTTGCTCTGTGGCTCGGGGACACGGAAGGGCTGGCATTCGAACCAGGTGTGCCTGGCTCCGCAGCCCCCAGCCTCCCTCCTGCTTCTCCCTGCTGCCCCCAGGGGGCGCTGTGCTTGGTAAAGGGGGGGCAGGTTCTTGCCTCTGAGCTTCCTCACTCGTTCAAAGAGACGTTACTGAGATCGCAGTGAGAGAGAACAGTGCAGCAAACAATGTATGCAAACAGATTGATATAATGAGAGGGGAACTTGACCTTTTCAAACCCCAAGGCTATTATTCATCTCTAAGGGAACAGTGGGCCTCCTGAGGACAAGGCAGAATGCCCGAATGCTTCTTTCAAGGAGGAGGGGGAGGAGGAAGGAAGCTGGCAGTCCCCGCGGCAGGGCCGGAGTCGCCTTTATTTTTATCCTCCCATGAGAACCCCTGACCCGTCCACTGAGAAACACCGTGTGTGTGCGACATTCCCCCCCGTCCGGCTCAGCCACGCGTGCCAGGAGCTTGCTTGTTATGAGAGGTGATCACACTCGACTCTCACAGGGTTAATTCACAGGTGCACTTGGGGACAAGGGACAAGGAGTTGTCCTGACTGCCAGCCCAGCTCAGGGTCACGGGCCACACTGCCTCTACCAGCTCGTCTTTGGAGGGTCCCCCGGGGCTGGGGCAGCCACGCACCCAGGCCACTCCCAGGCTCTGGGCGACTTCCACAGCTGGGGACCTCTCCTCTCTGCACAGACCGAGAGCTCCCGCCCTTGGCCATGGGGGTGGGGCATTCCTTCTTAACCCTCACCCCGCATCTGTCTCTGCGGCACGGGCAGAGGTGGGAGCGGACGGCGCACTGGGAGGAGACAGGACAGGTGAGCCCTCCCTGACGCTGCGGCGCGGGATCTTGTTGCCTCCCTTCGGCCACTGCCATCTTTGGCAGCAACCCCCAAAGCCTTCTCTCTGTCCCCTCACACGGTGCAGCCCACCTTGCTTAGGGGACCCGGCTCCCCCTTGTCCTCAGAGAGGCTGGAGGGGTCCCACTGCGCCACCTGGAAGGGGCGCAGCGGCTTCGGTCGTGGAACACGGCGCAGACCGAGCCCAGAGGCTGCCACTCACGCCGGCCCGGGGTCGAGGCCCCAGCAAGGAGCTCACCTCCCAGGGACCCCCCGGAGGGCTGGGGGAGCCCTCTCCGAGGCCACACTCCAGAGCAAACGTCAGAATGTGTTTGAGACCCCACGAGGGCTGGGTCCCCGAAGGTAAAGCGCACGGTTTAGTCGCCGGACCAGGGTTTGAGGATGTCTTCCTGAGGGTGCCGTGCAGAGAGGCTGGGAAAGGCCTTCCGCTGGAGTTAAACACGGTAACACGGCTCCAGGGTCCCCGGGAGGGATCTGGGCCCCCCTGCTCAGGGGCAGAGAACCTCCCCAGGCCGACCTCGGCTCTGCCCTCGGCACGTTTCCTTCCGGCCGCTCCTCTGTGTGACAGAACCGGGCGCAGAGAGAGCAGCGCATCAGCCAGGCCGGTCCCTCCCTGAGCCCTGGGAGGCCCTGCCCCACAGGCGGGCACCTGTCTGCGTTCCCTCATCCTCAAGAAAAATACTCCCGGCCTCTGACTTCTCCCTAGGGCCTCTCCCGGCTGCCCCTTCACTCAGGGCACGTGAGCTGAAGCCAAGGGGCCCGCAAGAGCTCCGCAGGGCCCCCCGCGGGGCAGGGGCGGGTGGGGATTCCTGGGCGCCACTGGGCGGTGGGAACCGTTTCTCAGGCCGGCCCCGGAGACAACCTCCAATCAGCCAGAGTCTCGGGAAGGAGGGAGGGAAGGAGACCCAACAGCGAGGAGAGGAGAATTACTTACGCCAGAGCAAAGGCCACCAGCGCGCCGACCACCACCACGAAGTCCAGGATGTTCCACAGGTCTCGGAAGTAGGACCCGTCCTGCAGAATCAAGCCCTGGTCTATCATCTGCGGAGAAAGGGCATGGCCGCCCGTGAGCCCAGGCGGTGTGGGTGCCGTGTGCCCTGAGCTCGGGGCTCCCCACAGCCACGGCCACGGTCCCCACAACCACCCCCACAGGGGGACCTGAGGGGCAGCCAACAGGCTCCTTTCACGGGACGGTGAGGCCCAAGGCCCCTGCTCCTAGCCACCGGGGTTCAGCCAGGCTGCTCGGCCGTCCCAGAACGCTGCCGCATTCCCCCCGTCCATCAGTGGCTCAGAGCACCACGCACCACACACACACACGCACACACACACACACACACACACACACACACACGGGAGAACCCCAGAGGAGTGAGGGGTGCGGCTGGGCGCCGAGGGAAACCTGGGTGTCTGGGTGGTGGGGACGGGCCGGAGGGCAGTGGTGCGGCTGGGGCTGGACGGGTCCGGGAACTCGGCCCTGACTAACCCTTCGCCTTGGCACAGACCCAGGCTCACGCTGGGGGGCGGCTGGGGCCCCCAAGTCTGCCTGCATTGCCCCTGCCTTCAGAGAGTGAGCCTGGCTCCTCCCCCAGCCACACCCACAGGTCCTCCCCAGACTAAACAGAGCTGCACAGTCACGCGGGGCCACCACGGACTTAGTCAGGATCCTGAGGCCAGAGGAGAGGTTCTGTCAGTGGCCAGCCGCTGACAGCACTGGGAGAGGGCGCTACGCCCCGGGGAGCAGACAGCGGACCCCTCCAAACCCCATCCAGGTTTCCCCAAGACATTTTTACCTTAATGACCATCTCAAAGGTGAACACGCCGGTGAAAACGTAGTCGAAATACCTCAGGACCTGTGGGACAGACATGGCGGGGGTGCAGAGGTCACGTGTGCCCACCGGGCTCCGCACACGCCTGCCCGCCTGCCCAGCCCCCGCTCATCGCCGCTGCAGGTCCCGCTGGAGCCTCAGGGTGTGGCGGCCAGGCTGGCCCATCCCCCACGTTGGCTGAAACTTACCTTCTTGAGTCTCCACTGACCCGCAAACCTTTCACCCCCTTGCTGCCTGGGAACCCGGAGTCCCTGTCGGTTCTGATGCACCCCACCTCCCTCCTGTCTCCTGACCGACACCCCGGGGCCTCCAGTCTCCAGGCTACGGCCTACACTTCACACCCACATCCTGTGTCAGACCCTGCACCCAAGCCCTCAGGTGGCTGCAAGCCCCGCCCCCTTCCAAGCCCCGCCGGGCTCCAGTGATTTCTCCCTGCTCCCTCATTCCCCGGGCCCTTCCTTGGGTCACCTCTAGTGCTGGGATGGGGTGGTGCCAGGACAGGCGGAGGGCCACGGCACCGGGGAGGGTGGCCAGGGGGCCCATGCACCCACTCTGTTGCGCTCCGAGTTGGTCAGGACGGGGTCCTCAGCTGCCAGGGCGATGCTGCTGGCCGCGATCACCAGGAGGATGCACATCTCGAAGTAGCGCAGGTTCACGATGTAGTGGCAGGCCCTGCGGATCCTGCAGTGGGGGGGGTGGGGGAGCCATTGAGCTGGCCGCTCCCCTCCATCCCCACCCAGCCTCCCCACCCCCAGGCACTGCAGCCTCTTCCAGACAGCGGGCCCTGGCCAGAGGAAGCCGTGGGGAGAGCAATTTAATTTCCCAGGCACTGCCCTTGACTTAAAGCCCCAAGGGGGGAGGTAATCAGGTTGGCTGGAGGCTGCGGCAGGCAAGCCAAGCTACATTATCTGCAGGCAGGTCTGAGCCCTGGGGAGCAGCCAGCATCAGAATACACAGGCCCTGGGGTGCCCTCAGGGAATCTCAATGTCTCCCCCTCCCCTCAAACTGTACAGAAACTGGGGCAGAGCAAGCAAATCACAGGAACCGATAAACGGGAAAATAGACCCGTGTTCTAAGACTCCTGATGAGAGCAGCAACAGGCTCCCACAGTTTCAGGTGTCCTGGTGAACTGACTACATCCCCAACCGTGTGGCGGCCTAACAGTCCTCAGCCCAGGGGCCTGCCTCCCCGGAGCCCGGCTGGACACCGGCCACGAGGCCACCGCAAGCCGTCTCCTTACCTCCCCGGCCTCGCCAGCTGGTCTACATTAAAGGGCAGCAGAACGCTGGTCTTTCAAAATTCCATCTTTTCTGAACCTAACCTTCCCCACCCCCTTCCTGCCTCCCCCACCTCATGTCCCTAAATGTACCCATTTCAAAATCCACAGGCATTCTGGATTGGGCAGTGGGACCAATACTCTTAAGAAAAAAAAGATTTCTTTCTTTTTTAGAGAGAGGGGAAAGGAGGAAGGAGGAAGGCAGAGAGGGAGAGAGACATCGATGTGCTAAAAAAAACGACCGCATGTCCCCAACTGGGACCGTGGCCCGCAACCCAGGAACATGCCCTGACCTGGAATCGAACCGTTGACCTTGTGCTTGGCGGGACGCCAGACCCACTGAGCCACACCAGCCAGGGCTGGGACCAAGACCCTCAGAGGCCAATGGATGACCTCATCGTTCTAGGCTCCATATTCTCCGCTCTGGAAGCTTTGGTAGCTCATCCTGAGTAGATTTCCTTTTCTCCCCTCCCCCCACACCACCTACTGACCAAAGGACAGATGACGCGTCCATTCCTCATGACATTTCCCACCCTCCCGTCTTAAGTAATTCTCTAGACTGTGGACACGGAGTGCGGAGGGCGTTCAGTTCCGTGACCCACCACAACCAGCGAGTGCCCTGTGTGTGGCACGTGTGCACCCACGTTCCACGGGGAAGGACCAGGGAGAGGACCGGCCCTCATCCCTCCCTCCGTCCCCCCATCCCCCCGTCCCCCCGCCCCGGCCCAAACCCTGCCCGTTCACCGCGGGGCCGCAGCCAGGGTGTGCTGGGAGGGGACTCACGGGTTGGTGGTGCTGAAGATGAACATGGAGCTGTGGGGGACCATGGCCTTGCCCTCCCGCTTCTCCTTCTTCTTCTTCCCCACCTCCTCCTCCTCCTCCTCCTTGATCTCTGCCTCCTTCAAGGGGCTGGCCTCACCATCAGTCTTGTTGCTAACTGCAAGAGGAACACGTTGACACCTTCAGAAAGCTTACCGAGTGGGAGGACGGAGCCCTTTGGTGTCCCCGGGGCTGGGGGGAGGGGGCATGGAGGGGCCGGGCTGGGGCTCCAGGAACAGCCGAGCTGTGGGCCCTACAGACGTCAGGGTGTTTGTTGTCAGTCACGCTGAGCTTGGCCCTTGCGTCCTCCTAGCCCTGCGCTCGCCCCCGTTTTATGTGGGACAGCCTCTGCTACAGACGTCACCCTTGTCGCCTGTGCCTGGGCGACACGAGGCTGGTTTCTGCTGTAAAGCTTACAAAGGTTAGGTACATCTGAAGTCTGAATTCTCTGTATTCACTTGCTCGATGAATTTTCACGTCAGTACCCCGGAGCGGCATGTGTTACTGCGCCCATCACGCAGATGGGAAACCTGATGTCCAGGGGGCCAAGCACCTGGCTCAAGGTCCCACGGCCAACCTGGGTGTCCAGCCTGACGTCCCAAATCTCCTCGGTGAAGTCACAGGGCAGTGGAAGATTTCTAGAAACCATTCCTCTGTTTGCGGCCGCCTGTGCTTTTCCCAGGCGTGATGGGTGTCATGAGACGAGGATGCGATATTCATGAGAATGTGGGTCCAAGACTGCATCCCAGGACTATGGGGGGGGTGAGGGGCCTCGACCCAGTGCAGCCCTGGGGACGCACTCTGTGTCTACGGACAAGTGACAATGGGGTTCAGTGGCAGGGGTCGAGGCTAAAAGGTGGGGTACGGGGGGCAGCCAGCCTCTCCCACCGACCCATTCAGTGAGTGACTCCGCTCTGGAACCTGTGTAAATGGCAAAGCTCCGAGGTTCTGCCCCTTCCGGGACCTTCCGTAAAGCAAGCATCCAAAGGCCCTCTGATCACATGCTCTCGCCTATGACCAAGGCCATGGGCTGGCCTCAGAGTGGGAACGGGGAGAGGGTCAAACTTTCTTCATGTTGTTTCTCGCCACAGAGGGTCCAGAACACTCATGCGCCAGAGTATGGAATGAATCAGACTCCAGAAGAGGTGGGGCGCCAGGGATCCTGAGACCTGACCGGCCCAACCCCGGGGGCCCTGCACGGGGAGAGGCCATGTATCCGAGTGGTTCTGGCACCGAGTGCGGAGAAAGGGAAGGGACAGAGATGGAATGGGGCGGGGAGGACACACAGGGAGAGAAGACCGTCCCATGAAGAGCAGAAAATAGGGCAGGAGTCGAGGAGGAGAAAGAGTGAGGGTGGAATGCTGTGGTCGCAATTCAGTGACCATGACCACGGGCAGCAGGTGGGATTAGCTCAGGAATGGGGGCGGGGTCAGAGCAGGGCTGGGGGTGGGGTTAGGGCAGGAATAGGGGGTGGGGTTAGGGCAGGAATAGGGGGTTAGGGAAGGAATGGGGTCTCCTAGATGAACATCTTTGCCTGAGGGAACTAGAGAGAAAGTGACTAAATCTTGGAGGAGAAAGACAGTGGACAAGAGTAATAGATTCATAAAAGGTTAGGACAGAGGTCATCAGTGTCCTCACTTTACAGATGACAGACTGAGGTCTGAGGGGGGGACAGAGGGCTTCCAGAGGCCACCACTGAGCAGGGCCAGGGCCACCGAGCCCTCCTGCCATCTCCGCCCCATCGGAGGTCCCCTGATTTGTCCAGGTGGCAGAGCGCCTTGGAAGTGTAGAAAAGGCCATCCGATATCCACACAGTCAGTCAAGTCGCTGAATACGCATCTGGGGACAAAGTCTCGCATGACCCTTCTGAGGACTCTATGGTGGTCACAGGGGCCAAGGCCTTGAGGACACTTTATGGGCAAAACGTAAGACTGAGGAAATTCTAACTTATTTTTCCTGCACATTAGGATAAAACTCCTGCTATTTTTCACTTGTTGAAGAACGATTTCACGCCGCTGGTGGGGTCTCCCAGCTTTCCTGGGGCGACTGGGAGCCTCGACCCCCCCCACCCCCGGACCGGGTGGCACGGGAAAGGGTGGCGGGGGACAGAGACTGTGTCCTCACTGTGCACCACGGTCGCGTCCACCAAGGGGTCCACGTCGGGGATGGCCACCGTGACGCTGGTGCTCTCGGTGGCAGCCTTGTCCGTGTTGGCCGTGGCGCAGGAGAGGTCGGGCTCGCTCTGGCTGATGACCCGGCCCACGTCCAGCTGCACGTCCCCCAGCAGGGCCTGCTCGCTGCCGCCCCCTGGCTCCCGCTCCGGCGGCGCCTTGCCCACCGCCAGCTCTGCGTGGGGCAGGACCAGGGGGGTGTCAGCCTCATCGAGGGCCCCCGCCAGCCCGACGCCTCTGGCCACCATCAGGCTGTTGGTCCTGTCGACACAGAGGAGAAGCCGTTTCAACACGGGGTGAGGGGAGCGGAGCCCAAGCAGCCCTGCTGGGGGCGAGGGGTGTCTGCCGCCACCCACCAGATGGGCAGAGAGGAGCTAAGACCCATGGGCAGAGCCCGCTGCCTTATTCCTGTTCGTCTGCCCATCCGTCCATGACCCACTCTGACAGGAGACGCCCTAAAACAGACCCTGGTTTTCAGCGGCACAGACCCCACTGCCCGTCCTGTCTGCACACACCTCACGAAGCGTGCCCGGCACCCCTGCATCTTACAGAGTGAGGCGCAGAGAGGCCTCACCCGAGGAGCCCCGCCCCCGGCGGCCCTGCTCTGTGCCCCCGGGGGCGTTCCCGGGACTCCTTTACCTCCTCAGGTCCGGGCCCCTCTCCTCCTCCTTGATCGTGGGCTCCTTGCCTCCGTGGCCGCCCCGGGGCTCGCGGTCCTTGTCCCCCTCGGTGGGCACGCCGTCGTCCAGACCCCGTTCCTGGCTGGCAGACCGGCTCTGGGAGGCGGAGGAGGGCTCCTTGCCTTCCGTCCGGACGCGGCGGTGCCGGCTGCGCCTCTGGCTCTGCCTGTGCCTGGCCCGGTCCTCGAAGGTCACCACGGCCTCCCCTCCGCCGGCCTCCTGCTGGGCCGGGTCACAGTTCCCATGACAGGGCCTGGCCAGCCAGGGCGGCTCCCGTTTGCCCAGGGACAAGGGGCTCCTCTGGTTGTCCAGGGCACTGGGGAGGTCCCCTCTGTCGCCCTTGAGGGACCCCCCACGGCTGACGCGCTCCTCCTCGCACTTCTCCAGGCCCAGGCCCAGGGCCAGGCCCTCGATGGGCCGCGCTCTCCGGTAGAGGCTGGGGTGGGCATTGAGTGGGTTGAGGGGGCTCAGCGGGTTGAGGGGGTTGAGGGGGTTCATGGGCGGGGCCTCTTCCTTGTTGAGGGCCTCCTGGCTGGACATCTGCATGTGCCTCCGCAGCTGGCTGGTGCGCTGCTCCCATACCGACATGTGGTGGCGGCGCCTCCGCTCCCTCCTGGCACAGGGCAGAGGGGAAAGGGGGAAGGCCGAGGTCAGCTCTGACGGCCGAGGGCCGAGGAGGGCAGCCCTCAGCAGCCGTGGGAGAAGCGCGGGACACATGGCTAGAGGGGCAAACGGGGGAGCCCAGGACCTGCAGACGGAAAGCACAGAGGGGCACCAGGAGCAGAGGCGGCCACCCACGAGGGGTGGTGGGTCCAGTGCCTCCCAGTTTGTGGGGCTTCCCGTTTGCGTCCCTGCTCTGCAGTAGCTGGGGGAGTGAGTGGGGGTGCGGTCAACCCAGTTCCGAGTCCCTAGTCCCCAGGGCTGGGGGCGCCCGAGCACAAAGGCCACCAGGCTTCCACGCCCCTGCTCTCACTTGCCTCAGGGCATCAGCCTGCCCCACTCTGAGCCCACCGCTGGCCCCTAGTTCAAGGTCAGAGACCTTTGTATCACCAGCTCTCCCTCTCCCTTCCCTCTGCAATCACAGGCTGGGGCTACGGGGGCAGAGAAGGACGAGGGTCAGATACCGTCACAGGGTGACGACCCACGTTACGAAACGTGCTGGCATCACCCTTCAGAACTAGGAGTGCTGTGGGTCTCTTCGCAGCAGCGGGCAACCCCCCGGAGGACTGTGTGGGGAGACCACCAGCAGCTCGTCCTCAAACCACCACTGAGCGTCTCGGCTGGGGGCCGAGGGGGCGGCCACGGGGCAGCAGAGGCACACGGACGTGACACACAGGCGAGCACGCGGAGTGGGCTCCCACGGCGGGAGGGCAGCCACCCACTCCTTCACTCGCACGTGCCTGCGCGTGCACAGCTACGAATGGGGAAGGGGACACTCAGTGTGCCCACACACACCCGCACCGAGGCCCACGCATGGTTGTATGGGACTGCCTGTGTCACAGCTACACCCATGCCAACGCATGCCCACTCGGGCCACACGGATGAGCAAACAGCGCGCAGGGCCACATACTTAGACACACTGACACAAGCACGTGTCGAAAGGAACAGCGGGGCATATCCACAAACCACGGGCACAGAACACACCTGCACACACCACCGATGTGCACACCCAGCACCACTTTGTCCGCAGCAACAACAAAGACACAGCGTCCCCGCACCCACACGTAACCACTCACAAACACGCAACCCGGTCCACACATACAGGTGGCTGCTGCGTGGCTCCCACATCGACATGTGGTGTCTTCTCCTTCTGTCTCTTCTGGGAAAGAAAAACGGACAGGTTCAGTTCACCCCAACCTCTAGGACCGACCACGAGCCCCACAGCCACCTGCCGATTTCCAGGGAGAGGCGCGGAGTCCCCAGTGCGCCCGAGCATTCTCCTTGTGCCCACACGTTCTCCTTGTGCCCGCTGCCCGCCGTGGGCTCCCGACCTTCGACTCCCCCAGGGAGTGACTCGATTCCTCGCTGTGCGTGCGGGAACACGCAGGGCTAGGTTTTGAAGCACACACGCAGAGACGGAAAGGGTCCACTTCCCAATTCACTGCGTAGACCGGTCCGGATGCTCCACCATCGCACCCCTTGGCGCTCACACTTCCACCTCAGGGCCCTTCGGAGAACCACCTTGGAAATGCTGTCGGGTTGCGTGGAGCTGTGCCTCCTCCCATCACCTCTAGGGCAGCACGTCACAGTCACGTGGGAGTGGGTTCCCACGGGTCATTCTGGTCTCACAGAACACGCAGTGAACCCATGCTCTGCCGTGTATGCCATCGAGGCCACACAAGTAGCCCATGGCCCAAAGCAGGACCACCACGCCAAGGCCGCCATCCACATAAATCCAGGATGGGAGCGGTGACCCCTGCGTTTGTGTGGCACAGCAGCCCTGGCCAGAGGCCCTGAAGTTTCGGTCTGTTCTGCTGGGTAAAGCCCGGTATGAACCTTTCTGACCTTTCTGACCTCACACAGGGAAAAATCTGTTACACACACACCCCTCCCGTGCCCTTTCAAACAGGCAAAGCAAGGCCTGAGTGGCAGGGTGTGGGCATCGTCTGCAAAGGCAGACGGGACTCCTGGAAAAACGAGACTGCCAGCTCCGCTCCATGCTCAGGTGGGCAGACACACCTGGGGCCCCTGCGGAGGGAGCCTGCCCCAGTTCCTGGGCACGCAGGTCCGGTCTGGCCCGACGGACCCTGCCTCGACCTGGAGGTTGGCAAACGCTGCTCCTTTCCCGATAAAAAGTGACACCCACCCACGGAGAACATGCTAGACACACTGGCACTGCTCGACGGCCACGGCCCGTGTCTGAAGAAGAGCCTGCTCCTCGGTGGGGCCGGGGGAGCAGGGGCAGCGGGTCTGTGCCTCCCTCGTGCCTGGCAGAGGAGCGATCACTGTGCAGATACCTTGAGCTCCCCAACTGCATGCAGCCTCCGCTTCGACAGCTGCAGTGCAGCCAGGCCCACGTGGGACGGCAGGGCCAAGAGGCATGGGCAGCACATAGAAACAGAGGCCCACGCTCTGGATGGGCCGTGTGCATACCCACCACAAAAGGCGAGTTCTACCACCTAACTGCAAATTCTCACGTATTCAGATACTGCAGGCAGAGGCATGTGTGAGAGTATAAGCACGTGAATTCTCTCTCCCATAGGCACACCTGTACACACTCATGTGCACACACACAAGCACACGCACCAGGCAAAAGAGAGACCCAACCATAATTCCCACAGACACGTTTCAAACTCCACTTCTCTCCTCACACGTGAAAAGATCCCAGTGTGCCTCCCATCAGAATCATTAGCACGCCTTCATCCTCCAATCACACAGAGACGCGTCCACATACCTCCAACCTCGCGTGCGTGTGACCTCACAGCCAGCCCACAGCCACCCGGCAGACCAGGGAAGGCCAGTTGGTCAGTCTCCTTCCCCTTTCAAAAAAGGGGAGACGGGTTCGGAGACCCACAGGGGTTCTCTCGCCAAGGTCACCGAACACACGGGAGACAGGACTACGACCAGCACGCTGGTCCTCTGGTTTGTCACATGCTCTTCCCATTTCTCCAGGGACAGCCACAAGACCCGTGGGCTGAATCCAGCCCTGCACCTTGTTTTATCCGGCCCAGCACCTTGTTTCTCCCCGGTGGCAGCACCAAGCTCCTTGCCCCTAGTTAAGGCGTAGTTGCATTTATACAGTCCTAAAATGATATTCAGTCCTTTGAAGGCAACCGCGAGGCTGATGTGGCCCCCAGTGAAAATGAGTCTGACACCCCTGTATCGAGCTTATACTCCCAAGCGGCACACACACACCTGATGCAGCTCCTGCACTCGTACTGCAGCCGGAGCCTGGATCTTGGCACATCCGGATGGTTACGGCGCCTTCCTCCACCTCGCTGTGCCCAGATACACATGCTGCGGAACACCTACCGCCCTCTGCCCACCAGCCTTTCATTCATTCTTTCCCGCCACAAACAGCGAGCTTCTGCTCTGGGCCAAGCACCTTCCCAGCTCACAGCTCCAAACCCACTCTTCCCCCAGGCGTCCTCGTCTCTCCCAGCAACAGAGCCGCCCACTGCCAAGTGGCAGCCAGGCCTCCCCAGCGGCATGTGTGGATACCTGTGGGTGTATTTTTAACCCAAGTTCATGAGTTCAGGGAAGGTGGGGTAGAAACTACTCAGGGCCAGAGAATATTCTAGAGAGGGAAGAGTTGTTTTGCCTTTCTCCATCATTTTTTTAACAAATTTTTTGAGGGGCCAGTTTTTTTCCCCACTCACAGAGGAGGGGGCCAGAAGCCAGACCTTCACAGCTTTGAAAGGTGAGGGCAGGGGCCGTGCATAGAAGGAGGGGGCGCTCTGCACACAACTCTGGACGCCCCTCCAGGGTGAGGGTCCTGGTTCAGGAGCGTCTCACGCCAGCACTGGGCCCACAAGGGCTCCTCCCTCACTAGCTCCAAGGAGACGACGACAGGGCCCGGTGCCACTTCCCGGGGATCTCAGACCCTCTCCACAGACACCCGGGTCCGCTCACATTGTCCTCATGCAGGCTCCGGAGCCACGAGAGGACCTCGTGGTCCTGGAGTCACATCTCGGCCTCCTTCCCGACAGCCCCCTCCGGCATCACGCAGGGGGGTCAGCCCCACGCAAGGCCCGGGCCCACTGCCCGCAGCTCTACCGGCAAGCACAGGTCCAGGCTGGGTCCTTAGAGGGGCCTGTGCACCGACCACCCCACCACCGCCCACTCGCGCCCTAATCCACTCAGCTGGCTCCTGTTCCCGGGGCCACGCAAACTACCTGGCGAAGGTCACTTGCAGCGTTCATACTGCCAACCCTGACTGTCCCCTCGCTGCCCCACCCCATGGGATCTCTCACCCAGCATTCACGGCTGCCGTCCACTCCCTCCCTCCGGTGCAGCGCCCTTGTCCAGCTCTCCCGGACGCCGTGCTTCCCGGTTCCGTCTCCCACCTCCCGGTAGCTCCCCGCCAGTCTCCTTTGCGGGTTTCTCCTGGGCCAGACCTCGAGGCACCGGAGGGCTCTGGGCCTCTGTCCTCGGCTCGTCCCTTCTCTACTTTGATCCTCCCTGGGTCAGGTCACCCTCACCGGCAGCTTGAACGCCATCCAACTGCAAATGGCTCCCCCGACATCTTTATTCCCAGCCCCGGCTTCTCCTCTGAGCTGTAGACTCGTGGAATCAACGGCCTAGGCAACACCTCCACTTGGGTATCTCGTACGTTTCTCAAATGTGCTCAGAACGAGCCCCAGCCTTCCCCTGCTCTCCTCCAGGGCATCACGCACACCACCGCCACCTGGCCTGTTGCTGAAACCGCACACCTCAGCGCCTGGGAGAAATGTGCCCTGTCTTCTGCTCTCCTTCCGCGCCCCATCATGTCTGATCCACTGTTAGCTCACCCTACTGGGTCACCCCCCAGAACAGGGACGGAAGGGGGTCACTTCTCACCTCCTCCACTGGCACCGCCCCCTGCTGGGCCATCATCATCCATCTACCTTTAGAGCCACCTTTCCGTGTGTCCCTGCCTCAACCTCGGCCTCAAAAATCCATTCTCCACCAAGCAGAGTGACCTTTAAAAGCATAAATCTTGTCATACCCATTCTTGCGTGTTAAACTCTCCCAGGGCTGCAGTTAGAATAAAAACTACAATCCTCCCCTTGGACCTTCGAGACCTCCCCGAGCTAGCTGCTGCCCACGGCCCCGACCTCGTCTCCTTCTCTTCCTCCTCGTCCCCCCCACACCGGCCACATGCTGGGGATGCTCTTCCCTCAAACGCCACATGAGGCTTTACACACACTTCGGTCTCTGCTTAAATGTCGCCTCTTCTGAGGACCCTGCTCCGACTGCCCGAAGGTACTCCACCCGGCTCTCTCCCTCCCCTGCCTCACTGCCGTTTCCCATGTTTGGGAGCGGTTCATCGCTACTGAACATCATCTGCATGTTTACTGTCGCTCTCGCACACTGAAACAGAACCTCCACGAGAACAGAGACCCTGTCTCGCTCACTGCTGCAGTCACAGGACGCTTCCTGGCACGGAGCAGGTGCCTGCAGACAGCACACGGCGCTCGAGCTGCCGAGCCACCGGCCAGCACGGGCGTGCGGGGGGCAAGGGAGGGGCTGCCGACTCACTCGATAGAGGGCATGTTGGGCGCGGACATCGGGCTGACCTCCTTGGCCTTCTGCAGTGCGTGCTTCTGGTTGAAGGCCTCCTCTTCCTCCTGCTCATCCTAGACACAGAGAAGAGGTGGGGTGTGCCTGGGACCCCCATGAGCGGGGGCTGCCTTGGCTCTCCCCAGGAGTGCTGGGGACCAGAAGGGGTGAGGAGCGCGAGGGAAGAGGTGAAAGGAGGCAGCAGGAGGTGAGGTTAGCCGAGGGGAAGCCAAGGCCACACCCCAGCCCTCGGTGGAGCTGGCCACGGCTGTAAAGGTCACAGGCCAGAGCTGAGGACACCTGTCGGATGTTCCGTCTGGAAAGGAAGCCCTGAGGCTGTGCCTCCCACCTGCCCTCTTCCCCATGCAGCTAGGTGCTCCGAGGGCTTCCGTGTTTTATTGTTTGTGTTATAATCCTTCAAAGGGGCCCCTCGAGGGTTCGCAGTGACTGAGCTGTTATATACTGTATCCCACGGGGCCCAGCCTGGTCTCAGGTGCACCCAATTCAGTGAAAGTGCACCAGGCTCCCTGCACGGGCGTGTGGCTCTCCAACTGTCCAGAACCTCCCAGAAGGGGCCAGACAACTCGGACTTCTGGAGAGAGCTCCAAAGGCCGGAGGGCACCCAATGGCACTAAGAACCATCAGCTGTTCCCCAGAGAGCGAAGCTTACCTTGGTCAGCTCCTGGGCGTTGGCCAGATTGTCCACAGCGATGGCCAAGAACACGTTCAGCAGTGTGTCTGGGGTGACGAGTTAAGGACAGGCAAGTAAGAAAAGCAGAAGGCTCCAAAGTAAGGCTGAGAGGGGATGCCATGCCCTTCTCACTGGAGACACTAGAAGCTACCCCAAAGGGTCCCTTAAGCAGGAGCTGTGGGAGGAGGGACAGAGATACCATGCAATTCTGTTGGAAGGAGAGTCTATTTTCTCTCCTTCCACGTATCATCTCTCTGAACGGGACAAAGAAATACACGGATGAATGAGACAGCCTTTAAACAGCTGTGCTGCCTACTCAGGACAACATCAAATACAGAATCAGTGAGCAATGAGACAGGCAGGGAACTCAATGGAGGCGTGCATCTCTCCTTCCTGGGAAGCTGGGACCGAAGCCCAGCCGGACCAGTCCAGCCAGTCTCTTCTCAAAGGTGAGGAGAAACGAGAACCCACAACCCCGTCACGGACCAGCTCTCAATAACGGGACTGAAACTCATTCCTCTCATTCTTCTCGTCCTGGACAGCCTCCATATTTCATCTACTCAGCTGTCACAGAGCTCCCGAGCCCCTGGTGGGACCCGTTTCCATTCTACGCTCTAACCTCTGAAGGCCCATCATCCTCCACCTGTCTCTGAGGCCCATGGGTTCTAGAACAAAGAGCTGGATCCAGCATGAAACTCCAGATCTGACTGCATTCAGAGTAAAAGGGAAATCAGGAGCCACTGTGACCAACTGGCCTCCCGTTTCTGTGACTCACTGCGCAGCTTTCTTCTCACGGGGTTCTCTCCAGCCTACAGTCTGCTCCGGCCCCTCCCTGTTTCCAGGGCAGAGAACCTGACGGAGCATCTTGTCCCCGTGAGGTTACAGAAGATGCGGAACCACGGCTGTATCACACAGCTCTCCGTCTTCATTCTGCCAACCCCAGTGCAAGTCCTACCTCCGCCAAAACATCTAATAATCGTGCAGAAGTCTATAGTTTAGAAGGTGCGTTCAGGTAAGTTATGTCGTCTCCCACTCACAGAGTCAGTGAGACAGACTAACTAACAGAGACAGACATTCTTCTCCTTTCATGTGTGACAACTAGAAGCTCAGAGAGACAAGTGACTTCCCGAAGGCCACACAGCTGGTGAGCACAGTTGCTGGGATTAAGACCCGGTCTTCCTTGATCTTGACCCTCTGGCCAGACATGGTTTGGGGAAGTGAATGGACTTGGCTTCTATTATCCCTTTCTAGTTGAGTAATTATTTGATCTTGATCAAATTATTCCTTCTAAGTCTTATGAAGTAGGAATTGGATGAAACAGTAAAGCACCTAGGACATGCCGAGACCCATGAATAGCACCAGCACAATCAACGTTAGAGATGCCCGCTGGCAGCAGCCACGGTGCCAGTGTGTCAGAGACCTCGCCGTGTGCAGACTCGGTCCTGCGTTAACACGGGATGAACTCACTATGAGTGTCACGATCTGCCCACTGCCCAGACCACAGCAACCTCTGTCCTCTCTTCTTTCCCAGCTCACAGAATCTCCAACCATTCAATCACAGCCTCATGTGGTATCATTAGCGTGTGCTGTAGACTTGCATGCTACTCTGTCTTCTTCCTATTTATCCCCTTTACCCAACCAGCGTACACATTCCTTCAGATCAGCATCTTGTTTCTCTCAGTGCACGGAGCAATGTCCATCCCCCTCCACCCGGACCCCGTCCCACTCCTGTTCTAACACTACTACCCCCTACCCCTACCAGCACTTCCACCACCACCCTCTTCCTCCCCCACCTCCTCTCCTACCTCCACCTTCTCCTCCACCTCCACCACCTCCTCCACCACCACCACCTCCTCCACCACCTCCTCCACCTCCACCACCTCCTCTACCACCCTCTCTTCCACCCCCACCACCTTCTCCTCCTCCTCCACCTCCACCACCACCTCCTCCACCTCCTCCACCACCACCTCCTCCACCTCCTCCCCCCCCTTCAAATGCTGGTCTGGGCAGGCAGGAAGCACCAGAGGCGCATCTTGAAAAGGATACAGTTTCCAAACAAGGTGAGCACGATGAAGTAGATGGCTGACCACATGCCCGAGCTGACGCCGCCCTGGGAGCGGATCCCGTTGTACATCACCTCGTTCCAGTCCTCGCCCGTCAGGATCTACGCAAAGCAAACAGGCAGGTCAGGAGCCTGGGCTGGCGGGGCAGACGGGGCCGTGTGAAGGGGAGAGGCCTGGGCCTCGGTCTTCCCCATCTACCCCCTCGCTTGGCCATTCTGTCAGGGAAGGGAACAGAAAAGTCACCCCCGTGAGTGACCCTAAACTTTCCGCAGGTCTGGAAGGGAACCTTACGCACTGAAAAAGGAAGAGGAGCATTAAAAGGGAAGATTCTGTTCCCCAAACGACAGAGTCCCTCCCACCTGCACTGTGCCAGGCCTGTGGGAGTCACTCAGGTCAGGTGTCCTGGCCACTCTGCACCTGTCACCAGGCTGCCCAGGTCCAGTTCCCGAGACAGCAACCTTGTGGCAAGAGCTTTGTGCGCGCCAGATCTGGAGACCTGGGTTCTGGCTCAGCCTCCGGTTCTGGCTAAGTAGTGTTTTCCTTTGGCCTAAGACATCACTGATTTTGAGTTCCCCCATTATTTATAAAGTCTCTGGGCTGGGGGCAGGTGGAAAAAATACTTCGTTAAATGATTCCATGTGTTAGAAGATGCTTCTGGTTTCAGAAAACCACAAACGCAGTGTGTCACTGAATGTCGACTTAATGTCTCTTACGAAGTCACAGTGCAGGGAGAAGGTCAATGAGCTCATTATTGGGAAGAATGGAGCTACAGAAACCCGAGGGACTGTTGTGGGGGTGAGCCCTCAGCGAGCACGCGTATCCGGTGAGCCCGGCAGGAGCCTGGAGGGGAAACGCAGGGTTCTCCTAGCACGTCAGCGGCGCACAGTGTGCGCCCAGGGACCACCCCCCCAACCCCAGGGCATTTTTAACTGCCGGTCGGCCTCATACCTGGAACACGGTCATGATGGCCGCAGGGAAAGTGTCGAAGTTCGCTGAAGGGGTCCCGTCATTAAAGTTGAACCTGAGCAGGAATTTCAGGGGGAAGAATGGAGTGAAAATTGTCACACACCAAGTTTTCCCTTCCCGAGATTATGCCATTTTCATCACCTCTTCCCCGCTTTCTCCACGTACAGTCCCCCCATGCCATGTGATTTGTAAAGATGGCATCTGAGACTACGGCAGATGCACTGTGCTCTCTGAAGGGTGTGGGGCATGTGATGGGGTTTGGGCTGGCCCGGAGTGACAGGGCCCTGCGCTCTGCATCTCAGAGACAGCTCCAGAGGAAGGGTCCCCGGAAGGAGAACCCTGTACACAGTGAAAGGTGAAAAGCAGAGATGCCTGTTCCACAACACACACAGTGGGTGACTTGGGCCATGGACAAGGGCAAACAAGACGGTGACGTGGGGACTGAGTTAGTGACCCTGGAGCTCACAGGCTGAAGCTCTGAGGCTCCTCTGGATGGAGAGCTGGTTGGCGCTTACCTGCCCCCAAACAGCTGCATTCCTAGGAGAGCAAAGACAACGATGAAGAGGAAGAGGAGGAAGAGCAAACTGATGATAGACTTCATGGAACTCATCAGGGAGACCACCAAATTCCGCAGGGACGCCCAGTACCTACAAAACCCAGATGGCATGACAGTGGTGAGCAGTGACTACCAAGTTACTCCCATGTCCAGCTGGACCTCTGCCTAGTGGTCTATGAACGAGTGCATTTGCGTCCTTGTGGGAAGGTGGTGCCCCTTGGGAATGTGGCGAGGGACTTGGCATCATGGATGTCCCTTCTGGTGTGGTCTTTGGAGGAGGCGGAGGAGCTGAAGGATGCGGTGGGGGGGGGGGGTGCAGCAGGGAAGGGGGACACGTGGTCAGGGGGTGACAGGACGGAAGAAAACCCAGTGATGCAGAGGGAAGCCCCCACTCTCAGAGGTGCCTGGGAAGAGTCCGGAATCGGATCACTTACTTAGTTATCTTAAATATCCTTAGAAGCCGCAGAGCTCGCAAGACGCTGATCCCGAAAGATGTGCCAGGCCTGAAGATGGCCCAGACCACTTCAAAGATGCTGCCCACTGTGACCTAAAGGGCCGAACCCAGCCACAGTCAGAGGAGGGGGGAGGAGGGGCAGAAACGAACCTTCTGGTGTTCCGCAGTCCACAGTTCTCCCTGGGCAGCGGTGGAAGGGAAACTCACCCCTCCCCACCAAGCCCACCCCAACAGGACCGTGTAGCTGTGAAGGCTGCCCCAGCGAGAGTGTTGGCCTCTCTCCCCACTGCTCTCCGCTCCCCCGCTGACTTTAATTGTTCGTGCTGTGGGTGGGTCCACTGACTGCTGTTCTGTCCTTGGTGAAAACTACAGGTCACCAGTTCTGCACAGATTTGACAGCCGTGACTGTTCTCACGTTACAGCACCCTGAACAGACAAGGGGCAGTCCTCAAGGCAAGGGAACCCATGGGAATTAGCACAGGCTGCATTCCACATAAACACCTCCGGGAGGGGCCCCGTTCTCTCACTGCTCTGGAATTTAGTTCCAACAAAAGCAGTTTGGCCACCTGTACAGTGAGCATCTCTGGGTCACTCGGGCCCCACACAGCCCAGTGTGACAGTCCTGTTGGGTGGCACAGAACCTCGCTGCTGTAGGAAGTAGCAATGTCAGATTCAGAACGGAATTTTTTTGGTTTCAATTATATACCTACTGATTGTCTACTAGAGTTCACACAGTGCACTTGGGGAAATGACCGAAATTCACCCTCACAGCCATTCTGAAAATCTGTGTATAAAGAAAACTAAGGTTAAAATGGGCTTTCACAGGCTGCTCTGCCTGAAAATCGCCCGTACTCAGAAACATATGCTCCAAGTTAAAATGCAGATTGGCAAGGGCTCAACATCCTTGGCACGTAACCGTAACTTTGGCAGCGAAAGAAGTAGGTTTGGCAGGAGGAGAAGTGGTTCAGGAACCCGAAGCTGTGCGGCCCAGGACTGCGGCTACTGAGCTGTGTGAACTCGGGACACGTAACCTCTGTGAGCAGGCAGGCTAACCCCTCACACACGAACTAGTGGGCAGGCTCCTGAAAGCCAGAGGACAGCAATGTACGTGAAAGCGCTTGAAAACCGCCCGTGACGTGCACAGGTGCACAGCGGCATCATTGAGGAAGCGGACACGGGACTGCCTAAGCTAGGAGGTGCGGGTGTGCGCTCCCATGCGTGTCTGGAAGAGGCTGCATCCAGGTAATTTTCCCCGCTGTAACTGGACTAAAGATCCCAAATACATAAGCGGCTCTTTTTCTTCCTTGAATTACGTTCTAGAATCAAGTCTTTTGTCCTCCTCCCCCAGGCACCCCCCAGGACAGTAAGTGGTTCAAAACTCTGGCTGTGGGGAGCTTTGTCAAATTCACCGAGCTACGCACTGAAGTGTGCCCTCTCTGCTGTGCGTGTCATACTTCAGTGAAAACATTAAAAATAAAAGGGCTTAAAAAAAAACCCCAACAAACCCTAGCACGGCCAGGACGCACTCATTCCTGACCTCCTGTTAGCTAATCTTATCTATTCCCCTTGCATAATTTCCAATTCCAGCGCGCCACACTGGGCCAGGGCGCAGGCTGCTTATCTCACTGCGTGGCATGGCGACAGAGGCAGGCAGAGGACGGGCGGGCTGCTGAGCACTTACCCCGAAATCAAAGCAGTTGAAGGAAGAGTGAAAATAGAGGCGAGGCCCCATGCCATACATCTTCAGGGACATCTCCAAGAGGAAGAGTCCCAGGAACAAAAATTCTGCATAGTCTGAAAGCAGCAAAAGCAGGAGCGTTTGTTCCCCGGATGCCGCGGGCTCCTGTGCTCCCCAGCCCCACGCCCCACACCCCCACCGGTGGAGGAGCCCTCAACACCAGGAGGACCTCACATGTGAGGACGGTCGGAGGGCACGGCAGGTCGGCGCCAGGGAAACCTGACAACGTCGGAACTCGCTGGCCCAGAAGGAGCCCCAGGCACTCCATGGGTCAGCTTTGCTCGTCTTCAACAGGTGGGTCTGTCACTGCCCTTTAAATGGCTTTGGTGAGAGAGAGCCAGACTGGCCCTCCACACGGCCAGCTGTGACAGCCTCCGGAGCGTCACGCACGCCCAGCGGCAGCCTCACCCAGAGGTGCCCTTGAAGTTCCCTTTTTGGTCTACAGAGGCACCTGTCGCCCTAAGAACTTTTGCCCTGGGACTTTGGTGACCCAAACTCTCTATGCCACTGAGCCTCCTCAAAATACTAAGTGGAAGGCTCCAGTTGTAACTCTGCCTTGTTGACTCATCAGCAAAGGTCTGTCCATCTGACTCAGCAATGAATGACGCACTGGAATGGTTCTGTGACAACGCCGTCTCCTCGGGGACATCTCTGGCCTCCCTCACCACATGAAGAGGGGGGACTCTGGGTGGCCAGAACCCCCCGCCAGGCCCAGCACGGTGCCCGCCCTGACATTCCCACCCCAGTCCAGCCGCCCCGTGCGCCAGCAGTCACATGTCACTCACAGAGGAGGTGCGTGAGCCACTGGGGCTGGTTGTGATGGACGATGGCCACGCAGGCGGTGTTGAGAGCCACAAGGCTCAGCACGATCCAGTAAAACACCTGGGACTTCACCATGTGGCGGATGGAGATGCGCAGAAGCCTTTCCTTGTGCCGGAAGTAGGAGGCACCGTCCACCTTTGTGCTTTTGATGCTGGCTCGGGCGAGGGGGGTGCCTGCGGGGAGGAGTAAGGAGAAATGACGAGGCTGCGATGAGGGGCGGGGCTTCGTGGCGAGGGGGCTTCCAAAGGGCAAGGTGGGTGGTGTCGGGGCCACAGTGAGCTGCCCGTCACGCTGCAGGCCCCAAGAATGGCCGTGTTCAGCAGCTTCTGCAGCAGAGAGCCCTGCTCTTCCTCCGGGCATGCTCAGGCCTAGCAATGATTCCCGGGGCAGATCACCAGCCACACACCGGGTGTCTTGAATCCTAATAGGATTGTGTTTAGGTTTGTTAACAGACTGGGCTTCTCTCCGGCCCTGGCTTTTAAATGTGCTTCAGGCACCAGAGCGATTCTGCCGCCTTTGTGATCTTTCTGGCGCAGGCAGCCTGACGCGGCAGGGAGCTGCGTGCATCTCTTCTGCTTTCAGGGACGGAGACCCTTCCCTCTTCCAGGGCAGGAAACATCTGCCATCAGCCAGAATCTCTAAGGGAGCCCGGGACTGAACAGCAGTCAGGCTAAAGGGCTGTCGGTAGGAATTTGTACAGATGTCTCAGGAAAGGCGGTGCTGGAAGGAGAGACACCCCTGGAGTTAAGCTAATGACTGCAGCTTCTCCAAGGGGGGTTACCGGGAGCCACGGACCCTCCGAATCTTTTCAACACACCCCAGAGTGGGATCCCACAGAGGAGGGAACAGGCAAATGGACACAAGATACCACTTGAAGGATCTGGGCGGGACTCTCAGCCCGAAGCGTGGCCACGTTTGTGTAAACAGTATCCCCTGCTCCATTTTTCTCTAAGTCAGCGTCATGTGGATTACATTTCTTTCTAAATACCGTATTTTGCTGGGTATAATTCACATCCACGTTTTTTGGCTCAAACTTTCAGGCAAAAAAAATCTGTCATTTTAATTTTTTTAGTCCTATTATTTACTTATATTTAGATACAAAACCTATTATCATATTCTAGCGTATTATTTTGCATACGGATATTGTTATTGCTTTCTAGAGTTAACACAGACGCATAAATAAAAGAATTAAAAACATTTATATAGATATGGACTTAATACTACCCGTGTATAATGCACATCCTTATTTTTCTCTCAAAAATTTGAGCAAAAAAGTGCACATTATACCCAGCAAAATACGGTAGGTACATCCCTCAGTTCTGGATTCTTTGGATTCTCCTCCTCCTAGTCGTGCTCCTCCGAAGGCAGGCCCTTCCCGTCCCTGGGAGGGTCCGGGAAGTGAAAGACCCAGCTGGCCCCACTCACCCACAGAGGAGATATCGACACAGTGCTCATCGCTGGAGTCTCGGGTCATGGCCTCCGTCCGGCTGCGCTTGATGGTGGCCCTCCGAAGCACTGCGCCAGGACAGGGGTGGGTGGGTGAGAACACGCACAGCCACCTCGCTCCAGTCAAAATGAGGGCCGCGGGCCGGAGGCCTCTGTGACACAGGCGACTGCCTGCCCCTAAATGCCTGAGCCAGGGCCACAGAAGTGGCGAGTGCCCACAGCGGCATGACTACTGCTGCGCTCGGCGGTGCCTCTGACACACCGGGACTCCGGCACCTGCCCCAGGGCCCGTCCGCACGCAGTAGAGGGACTCACGCTACACAGCTATCTATCTGTGCCGCCTCCCAGTAAACAAATAATGAAAGTGGTCTCCAGGGATCCCCACGGATTTTCAAAGAAGACCGTCTGTGAGCCATTTGTTAGATGGTGGAAATCTCATCACACATTATCAATGACATGACCCAAGTCACTCGGGTTTTCGTCACTTCGAAAAGCATTTAAATCTGAGACTCGACTCCCTCCTCTGTAAAGCACGAGGGGTGCTATGACAGAGACTTTGGTTTCCAGTCCCAGGGCGCCCCTCTTGTACGTATGTCTCCTCTTTGGATCGAGAGAGAGACTGCCGCGCTCAGGGGGCGAGGCGAGTGGGGCCCGGCGCTGGCCGGAGTCTTACCTTCCAAGGCTGACGTTCCAGAGTTTTTATTTTCTTCGGCAAGCATGACTTCCTCTACATGGAGACAAATGGTTTAGTAAATGATCTGTAAGCGGCGAACTATTCTGCAAAGTGAAAATCCCTCGGAAAGGGCTTTGGCTCCGGGCAGCGGAGATGGAGCAAAGGGCTCCTAGTGGGTCGCAGGCTCCGGCAGCAGAGAGCCATTGGGCCCCGGGGGGGCGGGGGGGGAGCTCCAGAGACTGTCCGAACAGAAGGAAGCCCTCCAGTGAGGGCCCTTGGGGGGAGGTGGGCACCATTCGGCTGTGTCTGACCCACTTGCTCAGGGGGATTCCTGTGAGAGGTGAGCTGATCTTTTTAACTAAAAGCCCCTAAATCGATAGAAATGAAAAATTTCCATTTCTGGGTTTCCTTCTACCCACCCAGGTCCTTGTCTCTGCTAACCCCTTAAACCACTCCTACGGATGGGAGCTTCCTTACTTTCTCACGGTTGCAACCATAACACCTACCCGCTCATTCAGGAGCAGAGAGCCGGGTGTGGGCCCTAGCCTGCACCTGTAGGCTGGCGCCCCCCACCCCGCATCCTGCCTCCTTGAGCAGAGCCTCAGTTGACGAAGCTGGGGCCATCTTGGAGATGACCCTGTGACACTGGTTTTTGTCCATGATCTATTCCCAGCACACAAAACTCTTAAAATCCTTGGAATGTATTGTCTTTGTATGCTAATGAGATGACTCACTGTGGGGGCTGCAGCGGAAGAATGGGGGCTGGTAACCAGAAACACCAACTTTAGGATTAGCGGGCTTTCTAGAAACTTTCAGCCCCCTCCCCCTTCCATCTCCTGGAGATGGAGAGGGGCTGGAGATTAATCAATCACCAATGGCCAATGTTTGGTCAATCATGCCAGAGTGATGGGACCTTCATAAAACTGAAACAATGGGGCCCAGGGGACTTCTGGGTTGGTGACCACGCCCAGAGACTGAGAGGGAGGCGCGTCCAGAGAGGGCATGGCAGCGCTGCGTCCACCCACCCCCCCAACTCTGCCCCACGCCCTAATCTGTATCTTTCTTCATTTTGCTGTTCCCGAGTCGCAGCCTTTAGCATAAGCTGGTGTTAGTGAGTAGGGTTTTCCCTGTGCTCTGGAAGTTGCTCTAGTGAATGATCAAACCTGGTGCCCCCTAAGCTTGTGGTCAGTGGTGCAGAAACACAGGTGACCGGGGGACCCTGCTTGTGGCTGGCCTCTGAAGTGGGGACAGGCTCGTGGGACTGTCTTTAACCCGTGGGGTGCACACTAAGTGTGAGGGACACTTGGTGTGAGAATTCAGTCAAATGGCTGGGCCCCAGTAGGTGTCACAGAATGGCAGGACTGGTTGGTTTTGAACGACATACTCAGTTGCTGGTGTTTGGCAAAGGACCACACCATCCCTTGGCCTCCCCGAGGGCAGCCCTGTACTCCACAGGGGCATCGTCATTGAAAGGATTCCATTTTCTGAGACTTTTTGGCATAAGCCTCCCTAGCATCCCTCCCAACTTGCCAACAAAATGGTCCATGTCTGGTGGGATTCGGCGTCCCGTGTTTGGAGAGATGTGGGATTGAGTTTGGGTTCCCGCCCTCACTCATCCCATAATACACCAGTTTAGAGACCTAAGCAATCATTGCAGAGGATGCCAGCTATCAGAGGAAACGCTGCAGCCAGCCCGATTAAAGGACGGTTTAACTTAAGCACTTGTGACAAGTTCAAGGGCAAGCAGAAGAGGGTCAACTCATTAGCACAATCCACCTGCATATAAAATGGAGAGTGCATAATGAATGTATTTCCCAGGGAGGGGGACAGTTTCAGGCCCAGAGGGTACAGGAAGGATGTCATTATTCCAAGTGCTCATGTTTAGCTTTTCCTTTTTTAAGTACAGCCTCCGGCGAAACTCTCAGTTAGTAGGCTAAGCGTTATTGGAGGGATGCTCTCTGATGCAGACGAAGAGGGTTTTAAAGTCATTGGACGGCACATTCTGAGGGCACCGTTTAAAATAGGTGCCTGTTAAAATACCGCATAGCAACCGAACAACCTCAGCCAGAGTCCTGTGGGCTGTGTGTGGTGCCCGGGCTCTGGCGGGCGGTGGGGGGTGCAGGTCTGAGGACCCCTGAAGCAGACGGAGTTGCGTGGAGCAACTGAGTGCGTCTCGGAAGCCCTCGAGGGCTCTGGATATGCCACAACCACCCCCTCCCCCAATGCCTTTTGCCAAGTTCGCTTTCGAACTTGAGAGTGTCTTTCCAGGGAAATGTAACCCATATGTCTGTGATTCACTCGCGCTCCATTCGCAAAGGGAAGGGCCAGGAAGCACGAGCTGACGTTGCAGTGCGTCTTTTTTCTTAGAAGGCGGAGGGAGCCGGCTTTGCCAACTGGGAGGAAGTGCCGCCTTGCCGCCCTGCGTGGCTGTGGAAAGCAGAGCCCAGGGGGCAGCACCCCGGCAGCCTGGCCCCCAGGTCGGGGTGGAGGGCTCTCCCCAGCTCTGCCGCCGGCCCACTCGCTAGGGTGGTCCATCCGGTGGCTCCTCTGCCCAGGACGCCAGTGACAGCTGGGACTTCCCGCTGCCTGCCTGGCCTGGTGGCAGGCCTGCTCAGTAAGGCTGAGTTACCATTCGGGAAGGGAGAAGGGATATGCCCCGTCACCCCCACACGGGAGCCTCAGGGGAAAAAGGGCGAGAGAACAGCGCAGTCAACACACACGGCTCGGCTTCCAGAGGAGGCAGAGAAAGGTGGCGAGTCCCAAAGGTGGGGAAGGGGGGTGACTGTTACGTGGCATTGAAGTGGCATTTTCCATCACACTCTCCCTCACCTGGACAGACGGTCAAAAGCTGACCCCAGAGCTGGCAGAGGCTCTGCGTGTTGTCCCCCACCGCTCTCCCAGCAGGGGGCGCTCAGGCAACTGGGCCTCGAATCACATTCCAAACTTTTCCTGGGGGACCTCACATTAGTGCCATCCTTCCCACCCAGCCTAGAGAAAAAGCGCTGACGGTCGTGTGTGACTTTCATTTTAAAAAGGTGCACCTTGCTCAGGAAGAAAATGAAGATAAATAAGACCAGTGCGAGCCAACCTTTAAAACAGTGAGACAAGCAAACGCAGCCTTTTCACTGACAGGGATGGCGGGTCGCCATCCCTCATACACAGCCGAGCCACGGTGCAACTTGAACCTGGTGGCTCTGGGGGTTAATGAAATCGTGATGAGCTTGTACCTACTACACCCAGGGCTGGGTGAGAATCGCTCCCGAGGCGGAGCCACAGCGCATGAGGAACTGATGACAGCGCAGGGAAGAGGCAAAACCAGCCCTCACCATCCTCCACTCCCCGGCTTCCTGTGCCAGCCTCACAGCTGGTCCCCCTGCTTCCGGCCTCGCCCTCCTGTTGTCTGTTCTCAATGCAGCCGCCAAGCACCCCTTCTGGACTTTAAATCAGAGCATGCCCCGCTCTGTTCAAAACCCTCCAGTGGTTCCTGCCTCACTCGCCCTTACGGTGCTGGCCACACCCGATCCACTGCCCTGCCCCCCCCCCCCCCACCCCGGGATTACCTCATCTGCCTCCTGTCCCCTCCCCTGCTCCACCCACTCCTGACCCTGCAGCACAGCTGGCCACTCCCACATGACGGCCTTGGCATTGGGCTGTTCCTCCCCCACATCTTCCTGTGTCTCACCCCCTCATTTCCTTCATGAGTCCCCCAAATGGGTCTACCCTGACCCCTCTGTTTAAAGCTGCAACTTCCCCTGCGCCCCACAGTCTTACCGGGATCTGTTTTCATTGGATGTTATCACCTTCTACAAGTGACTCATGACTGTTTTGCTCACTGCTGCCTCCCCCAACCAGAGGGTAATGCGCCCACAGGGGTAGATAGAGCCCTGGCTCACAGCTGTGCCCGTGCCCGGAGCCGGGCGCAGCACAACAGAAGCCCGCGATAACCATCTGTGGGATGAACGGACTGTTGTTACTAGTACCAGTATTAGTAGCACCAAATGCCACCAGCCCAAACGCAGCTCCAGGGTCGGGTTATGTCACCTTTTACTCAGTTCACCTTGCTAAAATGCCTGTCTCGTGAAGGTGTTTAGTAGAAGAACAGGGACAGGCGGGTGCCGGATAAAGGAAAGTGGGGCCCGCAGGGAACCCCAAAGCGAACGAGGCATCTAGAGCTTCTGTCTGCTCTGGTCTGGGCTGCTGCTATGCACGGAGGTATTGGGAGTGAGCGGCAAGGAGGTCCCTGCCACCTGTGCAGCCGTCCCCCCCCGCCCCCCCACCACTGCCCCCCCGAGTCTCACCTGCTTTGTCTATCCAGGCGCGGTACCCGTTCAGCTCCCGCTCAATCTGCTGCTGGCGCCGCAGCTTCATGAAAGCTCTCCGGTTCTCCACTCTCTCCCTCTCTTTGGCAAATTCCCTGTGGACAAGGAGGACACGGTTCGCCAGGGTCGGGCAGTGCCAGGACTAGGAGGAAGGGTGAAGCCAGGAGGAGGCGGAGTTTGAGCAGGCGCCTCTGGGCACCCCTGTTCCCCGCTCCTTGGTCCCAGGCTGCAGCCTCGACCTGCTTAAAAGGCTGCTCAGAAACGCACCTCGTTCAGCCTTCCACAAGAACCTTCCCAGAGCAGTTTCCTTCCCATCAGCACTAACACCCTCCGCTTGCTCTAATTGGAAAAGTGTTTTCTTAGTCACACGACAAACTCAGTCTCAAAACGCTGTAAAAGTTCCATGGCCCCACCTACAACGGAGGCCCTTAACCCTCCGAGGGGCACGGCTACTCTTGATGCTTTTAATTACAACAGCGATTAATGTACGTTGACCACTTATTACATATCAGCCCTGTACAAAGTTCTTCATTCCCATTAACTCCTGTCATCCTCACAACTGCCCGACGAAGTAAGTACTATTAAAATTCTTGTTCAACAGACGAGCAAATAAGGCCTCCAGAAGAAAAGTAACTTGCTGGGATCTGAACTTGAACCAGAATGCTGTGCTTCCTCTGGGGCCCCGTACCCTGTGGTGCTCAGGAGCGGCTGCCACTGAAGACCAGTGACACGGGTGCCTCGCAGGGCTGAGACGCTGTGTGAAGACGGCTGGGAGGGGAGAAACAAGAAGAGGAACATGCGGATGGGCCCCTGGACTGCAGGGGGAAGACAGCGGGAAGGTAAGGTGGGGCGGAGGGGAGACAGTGAGGCAGAGGGAAGGCCAAGGTGAGGGCCAGGGGCAAGACAGAGCCCATGGCCAGGCACAGGGGAGCAGAGCCACTCTGTGGCTCAGACAACGGAAAGACGAAGTTCCCATGGAAAACGAGAGAGGAGAGCCATGCCGACTGCCTGGGAGAGAGAAACACGACCAGATTCAATGGGTGAGCAAACAGGCAACAAGAAATGCTCATTCGCTAACAGCCCCCCTCCCCCTGGAAACAGCCTCTCCCAATGCCCTTCCCATCACTGCCCCCTCCCAGGCGAGAATCCCCCCTTGCGAGAGGAGCACCTCCCGACCATGGCTCAGGTGCTCGCCCACTGCCCTGGATGCTGACAAGGGGGACCCCCTGTGAACAAAGAGGTGCCCCCGGAAGATGAGGGAGGCCAGCACCCACGGTGGGCCCTGCCAGCCACTCCCTCGTGGCCGGGGAGGAAGAAACGAGCCAGGGGCTGAGGGACACGGCCCAGCCCCCATGCAGGGCATGGGCAGGGACCTCTTCCGGTCCCTCCTGCCGAGACAGAGATGGATTCGTCGGCACAGACACCTTCTAATGCTCACCGCCGGGCTGCGGGCCTGGGTGTCAGGCCCGATGGAAGGAGAAACTCTCCTGAGTGTGGCTTCAAGTTCGGGGTTCTGCTGAGAGTGTTGTGGGGGATGGGAAGGGAGAGGGCCGAAAGGAAGGGTGCCAGGGCCAGTGCGTGGCCAGGTGACAATTCAAGCCCTGGGGTTCCCTCTGTTCCTCATGGCCATTTACGGACTTCAGCAGTCTGAAGGTGACAGGGGCTGGCTTCGTTCACGGCGTCCCCAGGTACCAAAGGTCTTACCTTTGACCCTTCGTCTTCTTTTCATCCCTCCCACCTGATGAGGGCGCTTTTCCGTTGGCTGTGTCTCCAGGGGGACACTACAGCCGCCCCCCACTTCACCCTCACTGTCTTGGTCCAGGACCCCACCCTCTCCTGCCCAGACCCTCCCCCTCCCGGGAGCACCGGCCTGCTCTCTCACCACTGCCCGCCCCTCTTCCCTTCCTGCCCTCCGTGTCCCAGCCACCGACTTATCTTCCTAAAACAAGGGTCGGGCACGATCACTTCCCAACCCAAAATGATAATAACCACGGTGAGTGGTATTTGTGGGACACTTTGTAATTTTTAAGCACCTCCGCATATTTTCCTCAATCATTACAACCCTTCTGAGAAGGCGGCAGAGCAGGTATCGTTATCCTTAAGTGGAAAGTCAGACAACTTGTCCAAGTTCAAGCAGCAACGCCAGGCGTGGAGCCCAGCGGTGTCTGCTCCGAGGGTCGGAGCTCCTCCCACCCGCACACCTGCTGGGGGTGGGGGTTGGGGTGGGGGAGGGGCGTGTTGGTGGTGGCTTACCCGACCCTTTCATAGGTGCGTGCCTCAATTTTTCAACTACGCTCTGGGGGGGGATCCAGGGAGCTTTCAAGCAAGGCCTTGAAAAAGGAGACTTCAAGCAGGCTGCGACCACAGAACACAATTTCCTTTAGCATCTGGAGTATTTTTCTGCTCAGAAAACTGAATCTAAGGGGGACTTAAGTGGCCCTTTGAGGAGACAAGTATCCAAGGCCACTGCCACTGAGAGGAACCATGACCCTCTGGTCCTCTAAATTCCATCTGTTCTAACATCCCCCACAGCCTCCTGCACTTGCTGCTAAATGGAACACACACACCTGACACGGCCTTCAAAGTCTTTCTCGGTCTGACCTGGACCTTTTTCAAACCTCACCTTCCTGCATTCCCATCCGCCCCTCGCACCGGCCGCCCCTTGGGTGAGTTCTGACCCCGCACGCGCTCACTGTTCCTGAAGGGGCAGTGAGGTGGTTCGAGGCTCAGTTCCCGCTGCCTCTCGGCCTGAGTCTGGTAGCAGCTTTCTTCAAGGCCAGGTTGAAATGTCACCTCTTCTCCCCCTCCCGCCCCCCAGTCCTGAGTCTTCTGGCCTCCCTTTCCGCTATTCCCCTACAGCTCATGGAGCAGCCAGACCTTTACTGTGCTGAGCTGTACATGTGACTCTCTCCATTACGTGAGCTTTTGGTAAAGATGCTGTGTTTTCTTAACGTTGTATCTTCCCGGATGAGGCTAGGCCTGGCGCATAATATATGTTCAATTGATTTTTTTTAATTAAAAATACCCAGGCTGACTTGGTGATCACACCAGTAGCTCCACCCTGGGTCCCAAAGGCCTTGGTGAACGCATGCGCCCTTCCTGCACCGAGCCGAAGCCAGCCAGGTGCCTGCACCGAGCCGAAGCCAGCCAGGTGACTCTGTGGGGACGCACCATCAGCCAGGTAACCCCTGGACACTGCGAGTGCTCTTCGTTGGCTCTGCTAAAATCTCTGTGGAACTCGTTTACGAAGTATGCAGTGTGCCCCCTCTCGCTGGCCCCCGAGTGACCTTGACTTCCGGCGGGACAGGCCAGCAAACCCAGGCTAACCTCCCTGTGTACTTGGAAGTTTCCTGGCTCCGGGTCTCACCAGCTGGCCTCCCTGCTCTCCTCTGTCGCGCAGGCCCCCTCTCTTCCCACCCTCCCACCTGGCATCTTCGCTGGGCTCACGAGCCCAGAGCCCAGCCAATCTGGCCTGGGCTTTTTGAGAAGCCTCTTGCTAAAGGAAGTAAACAAAGAACGCGCACCATGGGGACAGCTCTTGAGGCAAACGCGTCTCAGTGGGGGAGGAGCCGTGCTGGGGACTTCTGCATTCTGTTTATCCGGGGCCCCTTTTCTGTTTTTCCACTGGGAGCCCAGGGCAGAAAGTCTGGCACCGGAGTCTTTGATGACACCTCTCCCCACCTCCCTCCCTGTCATCACTGTTTGTGCCCTTGGCTCATCTCCTGACTAGTCTGCGGGCTCCACGGGGCCAAGCAGGGCTGACACTGTATCACATTCCAGCTGGGACCTAGGAAGATGATGAATCCAAGGCTCAGAATTATAGCAGATTCCATAGATGATGAAAGTAACACGGTAAGAACAACTCATGGTCATCTAACACATCTGTGAAATTTTAAATTTACAAGCACTTTCAGGTCTGTTAGTTCACTTGTACTTGCGAAAGCCCTGGGAGATTTCAGAAGGGCTCTGGTCCACGATCAGCCCGTCCATTGGCTGGAATGCGAGCCAATGTCCTCCAATGCCGGGCGAGAGGCAGTTTCCACAAAGCCCCGCTGTCTTCTGCGCTGTGTAGATGTCAACCTTTAAGATCTACAAAGGGGATTTACTTAGTTTCAGCCCGGGTTGAGGAAAATAAGGATATAAAAACAAGAGTTTTTGTGTTTTTCCTAAAAAGGCTAGCTTTTAAACAGCAAAGCAGTATGAAAATCCATCGCCCTGTGTTGGGTTAACAAAGACCTACTATAACACGGCACAGTGAGGGCCCCACCGCTTGGTTTCTGCGTCCTTATCATGGTCATTGCTGATTTACACGCGTAGTGCATTCTGGAGAAAACAGGGACAAGCAGGACTCGACTCCGTGACCCGTCAAAGATAACTGACTTTTCTAACCTTAGGGTCAACCCACCCACAGCTCTCGTGAGCACCTCCGTGGCCAGACCCAGCAAAGGGAGGCGTGTCCCTCCCACTGGTCCCCCCAGCCCCACCCATTTCCAGAGAACCTACACCCTTTCTCCGCTTCCCAGAGGATCCTGGGGTTTATTCAGACGATGATGCTTTTGCAAAGGCAAAGCAGATGACCATTACTGTCCTTACTCAGATGACCACTGCCAGACTTCCTATTGAAAGGTAACTCAAAGAAAGGCCTGCCTTCCACACAGCTCAGTCTACCCAGCTGCCCTGGACTAAGCCACAGGAGATGTAACAGGAGACAGTGTGGCTGACAACAGAAGAGAACTCATGGCCCCCGAGTCCTCTTGGCCTTTGCCTGTGGCTTAGGGTAAGAGGTGGGCAATCAGCTGCTTTCCATTGGCTCCATTCAGTGTGCCCACTCCCACAGATGTAACAGAACTCAGGGTGGGATGCACCTAGACTTCAGAATCCCAAACGGGGGGGGGGGGGGGGCGAAAATAGATCCCCAAACGCTCACGTGGTCCCCAAACGCTCTGCCCCCAAGGGACACCCACTGTTCATGACCCGGCAATGACCTCTCAGTCTCAGTCTCCTCTCCAGTCACTGCTGGCACCAGAGGGACACAGAAACCCTCGGCTCACAACCAGGGCGGGAGCAAATCAGATCTATTCCGGAGTCCTCGCCGGAGCCTTGTAAGACACTGAACGATGAGAGAGAGCCAGTGAAAGGGCAGCCTGAGAAATGGGAGAGAATGTTTGCAAATCATAGGCCTAAGAAGGGGTTAGTACCCAGGATGTGTACAGAACTCATACAGATCAACAGCAAAAAAATTGATTAGAAATGGGCAGAGGAAATGAATAGGCATTTTCCCGAAGATATATCCATAGCCAATAGGTACACGAAAATGAGCTCAACACCACTAATCACCAGAGAACTGTAAATCAAAACCACAATGAAATGGCACCTCACGCCTATTAGAACAGCTGTCATAAAAAAAGACAACAGGCAACAGATGCTGGGGAGGACGCAGAGAAAAGGGAACCCTTGTGCACTATTTGCAGGAAAATAAATTGGTGCGGCCACTGTGAAAAACAGTATGGAGTTCCTCAAAAAATTATAACTAGAACTACCACAGGACCCAGCAATCCCACTTCTGGTGATATAGCTGAAGAAAACAAAATCACTAATTCAAAAAGATATGTGTAGCCCTATATTCACGGAAGCATTGTTTACAACAGCCAAAGCACAGAAACAACCTAAATGTCCACTGACAGATAAATGGGTAAAGATGATAGGATACATACATTAAGTACATACATATATATATCACATTATATAAAATAGAATGCTGTTCAGCCATGAAAAGTAAGTCCTGCCATTGGAGACACCACAGATGGACCTTGAAGACTTTATGAAATAAGTCAGACAGAGAAAGACAAGTACTGTGTGATCTTATTTACATATGGAATCTAAAAGAAAAAACCCACACACCTGAACTTCACAGAGACAGATCGGTGGTTGGCAGAGGCGGTGGTGGGGTACAGAGGGCACGGGGGAAGGTGGTCAAAGGACAGACTGCCAGTCACAAGATGAACAGCGTCTGAGAATCTAACATGTAATGTGGTACCTCCAATTGGTAACACTGTGTTGGATAATTGAAATTTTCTCAGAGAGTAGATCTTAAAAGAGTTCTCAAACTTTAACTGTATGAAGGGGTGGATATTAGCCAAACCTACGGTAGTAATCATTCCACGACAGACACATATATCAAATCACCACGCTGTGCACCTTGAATTAATACAATGCTGTGTGTCAACTGCATCTCAGTGATACCGGGCGGAAATACAAATTGTGTTGTGTTGGAGATACTTCTTGCCTGGGCCTGTTTTCCACAACTCCTGGGTGCTCTTCCCCTGGTGACGTGTCTGTCTCACACAGATAAATGGAAGATGAGTTGGAGCGGGCCTCTATTCCGATTGTCACATATGTAGGAAAGGTTTGGGTTTTTAAGTCTTACATTTCAACTAGGGGAGCTCAGGAAGAGACTGATCTTGTATTACATGGTTAAGGACAATTTCCTTCTTTAATCCCACTCAGTGAATTCGCATCTGCGACCACTTTTGTTTCCCGGCAGTTTACACGAGAGGCACCATTTGTAAAAATCGACTGTTGATACAGAACCAATTCCATGTTTTTCAGAGTTAGATGAAGTGTTAAAACTAGATACACCATCTCAGACAAAGTGTAGCACCCAACACTTTTCACCTGTGTGACTGGGGGTGTGTTTGGGACCAGGCTGCGAAGCAGTCTGTCTAGTCACATTCAGGTTAAGATTAAAATTCGTTGGCATTTACGGAACTAAGGGAGCCACTGCCACAGCCGAGTCAGAAAGCGGCTCATCTGTATGTTGATAAAATTAAATTAAAGTGATAAACTGAAATTCAGTTCACCCGGTAATGGGAGGGCTTCGGTCATGCACGCATCTGGAAGTTACCATGTGGTGGCTAACTTTTGGGAAAACGCAAGTGAGGTCCTCACTGAAACCTCACTCCAACCTGAGATTCCTGCCCACATTAGGCAGCCGCGGCCCCAGGGCACCCGGACAGGTGTCTCTACAGGGATGTCAGGGACTGTCTGGCTCCAGTCTGGCCTCCGGCTCCAGACCCTCCTCCTGACTCCGTCCCCACGGGAAGCTCTGCTTACCAATGTAGAGGCCCTCGCTGCTGTCATGGCAACCAAAGGAAGACAAAGCCCGCCAGGAGGGGTTGCCCGTGTGACTCAAAGATCTGTTTACACACACTCCTGTACACACTTGTGAACTTCATCACACACACACACACACGGGTGCGAACACACACGTGCTCACACTGGCACGCAGAGGCGAGCATGTAGACAGACTTGGCCAAGCAAGCAAGTGGACGCAAAGTCAGGTCCCTGTTAGCCTCCAGGGCCCATACTGCCCGAGGGCCTCACCACTCCCCCCATCTTCCTGGAAGGAGGAGTTTGGGGGAGCCATCAAGAGCAGCTTCTTCAACCCTGTATGTTCTAAAACAAACAGAAAAATTGGGGGGACATCAGAGAGGCAATTGTGTGTTGGCGGTGGTTTAATTTCAGGCTCCCTGGGACATGGGCTGCAGGATGGCGGGTCAAACAGCATTTCGGAGTGCTCAGGAGGCTGGGGAACCTTTTCTCCCCTTGCCCAGAGGAGCAAACACGGCCCAGAGAAGGCAAACACCTTGCTGAAGGTCACCCACTCCAGCTGTCTCCCAGTTGTTTACCCCTCATCCCCTGCCTGCTCCAGGAAGGGTTTGAGGAGACTCAGGCTGCCTGCAGAGCGCGCAGCCCTCTGAACGCGGTGCAGTGCTGACTCCGACGGGCAGGACGGAGGGCCCTCCAGTGTGCAGGAGCCCCTCCCCCCCCAGCAGTGACGGGGGACGCTGGCCTGCCACAGAGCGCTGTACCCCACCCCACCCCACCCCTCTGCTGCAGGCCCAGAGCAATGACAGGAAGGCCGAGGGTGCCCCAGACCAGCACACCAGGTGGGAGGACCTGCCCAACCACCTCTCCAAGCCCCACCTGTTCCATGAGAGGAAACCCAGGCGCAGGGAGGTCGGGTGGCTCGCTGGTCCGAGCCGACAGCATGGGGGCTGACCCGGAACACCCCTGCGATCTGTGGGTTCCAAGGCCAGTGCTGCCGTACGTCCTCGTGACCTCTCAGCCATGAGGAGGCAGAGACAGATTTCGTTCAGGCTCTTGGGGAACGCATGGTCTCTCTCTCTCTCTCATTCTTCTTGCCATGGAGACCTTGTTTGTTTATTTGACCGAGTAGCTGCAGGGGAAAGGCCGGGCAACGCACTTAAAGGGGATCATGGAGGAGCTGGCAAGCTTCCGGTTTTACTTTTTCACCTCAAAGCTGGTGCAATCCAGCCTGTGAGAGCATACGGTCAAGAGCTCTGAAACTGGACTGAGCTGGGCATGAATCCTGGCTCCATGAGGGTCTGATCTGGGGCAAGTTCTTAACCGCTCTGAGTCTCAGTTTCCCCGTCGGGAAAACCAGCACAGACCCCAGACTGCCTCCAAGCGTGGTGAGGACTGAACGGAAGAGCAGCAGGCAAGTGCGAAGGCCGGTACCGGCCCAGAGTAGCATTGCAAGTGCCCATTTTAAGCGTTACTGAGGCTCCCGAGACTGTATCGTAACACATGCAACGCTGACCGAGGCCTGCATACATGTATGTGTTTATTTCACCTCCAAAGTACGATCTATGGAGCACCTACTATGTGCCTGGCATTGTCTGCAACCCTGAGGTTATAGCAGCAAACACCCTCCGGCACTCACTCACCCTTTTCCTCCCCTGCCAGCACCTGCTAAAAGGATGGTGACTGATTTTCAGCAAAATGCTATGAAGAAATTGCTGCAAATAAAATTCAAAACAAAAAGGTCCTCACGTATTCTGAGATGCTGCCCCATCTCATTCCAACGACGCCACCCACCAGCAGGGACAGGCCAGGAGTGGCCTGCGCTGGGGATGCCGTCCAGGTCTGAGCCCCCCGGGCTTGTCCTCACAACCGTGCTAAGAAGGGCACCGGGGCCCACTTCGACCCCTATCTTGCAGACTGGAAACACTGAGGCCGAGAGGATCCACGCGACTCCTCTGGAAAGACAGAGTTACCAAACGGAGTTCTGACCGCCCTCCTGTTCGATGACCCTCCAGCCTTGCCGCCTCGCTTCAGCACACGGGCACATCACGGCACGCACTCCTGCAGGCACGTGTTGCTTTCTCGCTCTTAAAGCAGATCATAGTGTGTGTTTCAGTCACCCTATTCCAGTGGGTTCAAAGCCCTGGGGTGCAGGAAAAATGAGCCAGGGAAGCAAGAACATGTGGTATTCTCCTTTCTCCCCCCCCCCCCCCCCCCGGCACTCTAATTACAGCACGGAAGAGGCATCTTGACAGAGAACAAATGGCTGTGTTCTTTCAGGAGACACTTTCTGCACCCCTCGGAGAAGCCGCGGCAACCAGCGCCCTCCCCGAAGGCTGGGAGGCGCCCGAGGAGTGGGTGCGGCTGTGTTCAAGGGAGTGACTGCGAGTTGATTACCCGCTGCACACGGTGTGGGCACGTCTCCTTTGTAAAAAGCTTTGAATTGCCCAGAATCCTTTGTTCGACATCCCCTGATATTTAAACATTAGAGATTCCGCCCAGGAAGGTAAAATCTTCCTGGTTCTGCATCAAAAGATTCTTCCCCATTGACACGAGCCCTTTCTTCTGCTTCAGGGTGGACAGGCAGAACCGAAGCCGAGACCCCAAAGCTGACAGAGGGGAAGGGTGCGCAGTGAGGAGAGGGGCTGGGGTCTGCAAGGAACGTGGGGCAGAGAGAAGCTGATGCGGCGAGTCCTGAAGGGAAGGGAGGAAGGGAGGAGGAGCAGAGACCTGGTGGAGGTTAAGGCACCCAAATGGGAGCTCACCACCCAGAAGGGCTGGCGGGACCTTAAAAGGGCCACGCATGGCCCTTTTAAATGTCTCCGTGGCGGGTCATAGAGAAGGTTTCATTCCCACACCCATTCATTCACCTCCTCAGGGATCAGAAAGCTCTCACTGAGTTCCATTTTCCAGACAGAAAACCAAGGCTTCGCACAGCAACCCTACTTGGCCCAAAGGGCAAAGATCCGCACTAGAAGCAGCTGTACCTCAGCCACTTATGTTCTTCATAACCGCCCACCTGTGGGGACCCTGTTATGCTGCAAACTCTCCGATGGCAGGGACTGTGTTGGACTGTCCTTGCTCAGCCTTGCACCCACAGTCCCAGCGCACGCTGGCGGCTCCACCAATGCTTACGCACCGAACGAGCTGCCGCTCACACGAGGAGGCAACCCCGGGACAAAGAGCAGTTTGGGGATCTGGAACAAGAGAGGACAGGCCCAGCGGGGTGAGCGGGACATCTGCCCTGGGTCTCGGTCCTGAAAACGTGTGGGCCCAGCACGTACACACTCAACAGGGGGTGGGAGCTCTAGGTGGGTCTTTTTTTCTAGCTTACTCTCCCAGGACAGATGTCCCTGCTTTGCTTCTTCTCAATCTCCTTTGCTTCTCTAAACATTGGCATGTCCCAGAGTCCGGGCCTAGGTCGTCTCCTCTGGACACTCTCCCTGCTCCCTGGAGGTAACCCAAATAGGCCCCTGGACTCAACGTCATCTCTGTGCTAAAGGCCACCCAATTTATACCTCCAGCCCCAGCTTCTCAATGAGCTCCAAACCCATGCGTTACAACTGTCTACTTGGTATCAGCATCTCAGGTGGGACATGGCCCAATCAGAACTTCTTCCCCACGCCGCTCCTCCCCTTGTCTCTCCCACTAATACCGCCCAGTCCTACTATGACCACCCAAGCTGGGAATCCATCTGTTTCAAGTCATCTCCCTTCCTCACCACAATCCAACCCATAAAGCAGCTGCTTGCAGTCTCCTCCCCAACCCCTCCACCTTTACCAGAGTCCAGGCTACTCTGGCGTCTGCCTGGACACTTGCTACCTTCTCAAGCCCCTAACAGCCTCCCTCAGACTCACTTTTTGTTTTCACCTTTGTCCCAACCCCCCATTTCCCTCCTGGGAGAAAAACAAATGGTGACTCTGAAAATGCAAAATAAATCATACACTCCCCCTTCCACACTTCAGACGCCCCCCTGACGTCCGTGGTTAAAATCCAAGCTCTTTACTGGAGGCTGCAAGACGCCACGTGGTCTGTCTCCCTGACTTTAGGGGGCCTTCCCGATCAGAGAATCAAAATTAATAACCCCCATTACCTGTCACACTCTAATAATCTGTTCTATTTTACTAATAATGTTCATTGCTAAAAGATTACCTGTTCGACTACTTGGATTTTGACTTTTCACAAGAATGCAAGCTTCAGGAGCAAAGGGTCTCCTCTGTGACGTTCACCATTGGTGCTCAGAATGGTGCCTGGGGCTTAGGAGGAACTCAACAAGTGTGTGTTGGATGGATGACTACAGGTAACAGGACTAGAATCATGTGTTCTTTTCTCTGGAGGTTCCCTTCAGTCATGACCACCGTAGACCCTGTCTACTGGTAGTGTGGTCAATCTCTCTACCGCCAAGAATTATTTCTCAACCAAGTCAACTGGAAAACAAGCTCAGCGCCTTTTCCTGGACGCTTTATGTGAATTTTCAAAATGACACCAAAGCTGTAAAGCGCCACCACAGCTGGCAACTCTTTAGAATGTTCAGCTTATTCTCCACTGCCACCGAGACCTTGTCCTTCTGCCGTCTCACTGACGCTGACGGTTATCATCTTTTATTTAGGAGTCTTCCTTAAATTAGCTTGTTTTACAGTTCATCAAAGTCCTTCATTAAAATGTAATTATTGCCTCATTGCAAATGCCAATGCCTGTTAGAGAAAAACGCTACGAAGGCAGGCGATGTACAAGCAAAGATGTCCTCCTGAAGGGCTGGCAGGTGGTAGGCGCAAGGGCTCGGGGCTGCTGGAGGCCACACGCTTCCCAACGAGGACGCGGTAACAACCACTGAAGTAGCTGAGTGTCAGGGAAGATAACGAAGCCTGTAGTGTGGTGAGAAAGAACTGCATCTGGACTCACTACACACAGCTTTGAATGGCAGACCATGGGCAAGTAATTTAACCTCTCTGAGGCCTGATTTCCTAACACCTGACCCTGACTAAGATGCCAACCTCAGTGGGCTGCTGTGTCAATGGGCTCACAAGAGCAAGACACGGATCATGGTGCCCAGCACGCTAACTTTAACACATGCACGCTGAATCCAAACCTGGAGCCCAAAGTGGCTGTGTCTCTTAGGCACCAAAGCCCTGTGAGTGAATGACTTTCACTATTTTATCCCCTTAGGATATTAACTCAAAAACAGACATTTGGGCCCTGGCTGGTGTGGCTCAGTGGACTGAGTGCTAGTCTGCAAACTAAAGGGTTGCCGGTTCGATTCCCACTCAGGGTGCATGCCTGGGTTGCAGGCCAGGTCCCCAGTAGCAGGTGTGTGAGAGGCAACCACACACTGCTGTTTCTCTCCCTCTTTTTCTCCTTCCCTTCCTCTCTCTCTAAAAATAAATAAATAAAATCTTTAAAAAAAAACCCCAGATATTTGGGTCAAAGATAATACTAATTAACACTGGAAAGGAAGGAATACCAGTGACATTCAGAGAGGAGAAAAGTTCATTTTCTGAACACCTGAAGGCAATTCGACTACTTTGCAACTCTGACTGCTCACTGCATGGATTTCTGAATGACTCTGCCACCTTCAGAAGAAGCATTCTTGCATAGGGCTTTCTGATGAGGATTTCCTTCAGAGAAGACTTTCTAGAGTTTGCAACATTCAAGACATGTGTGCAAATGAAAAAAGGCATTCGGGAGGGACCCGTGACCTTGGACACAGCCCCACCACAGAACAGATTTCTAAGAGCTTCAAAGGGCCTTGCCTTCCGGTACCAAACCCCACCCTTACGTGCTTATGGCCATCGGCAGGTGAGCTCCTCACGGAGCAGGGTACTCAGAGTGCGGTCCAGGGACTGATGCCCACCTACATTGTTACTGGAGCGTGATAACATAAATCCAGAAATTGAAAGTGTTCAGTAACTTCCACAATAATTTAATAGATGTTTTATACTCATGCGATAAGGAATAAAAATTGGGGCTTAGAGCTTACATCTCTTTGTATTTTTATTTCATTTTCATGTTAGTCCATGTTTCTTACAATCACATTTCACAAACGTTTCAATGCACACTAGACACAGCTGAAAGGAGCAGTGTTTGGAGCAAGACCATTTCTTTGTGGCAAGAAGACGTGGGGTTGAGATCATCACACTAATTGCTATTTATGTTGCGTTTATGATGTCCCAGCAACTCTGCTAAATGTTTTATAAGCAGCATGTCATTAAATTTTCACAAAAAATACAAAATACATGATGTCATTCTTGTTTTTTAAAACGAGGCCAGAGTATGTTAAAATGCCTGTCCAAGGTTGTAAAACGAAACAGGGACAGAACCAATATTCTTCTGACCACAAAATGGCCTACAGAGGCAAATTAGAGGGCAGGAGACATGAGCCGCTCAAGATTGTATTGGTAGCATTTTGTCACATCTTTCCAATATAACTTTCTCTTCTTTATTTCTGTGTGCCCACCTCCTCTGCCTTTCGTTCTTTTTTTCAATCCTTTCCTTTTCTGTCTTCCCTTTTGTCTCTCATTCATGAGGATGGACTCAATGGAAAGAACGGGGCCTAAGGTCACAAAAGCCCCTGAACTCTGCTACAGGAAGCTCTGCCCTGCCCTGCATGGGGCGGGGCGGGAAGGAAGCCATAGAAGGCATTCCATTCACAGTCTCTTCGTGTGTGGAGAGCAGGAAATGCACATTGCCCTTTTATTAAGAGAAATGGACTCCCATTAAAAGCACCAATTTTCAACAGCATTAAGTAATAACCATATCCTTTTGCAAGTAAACGTGTTCTGTTAATACATACTGACTATTTTTATAGCTCTCCTGCATGCCAATATTCAATGAATTCTAAGTTTAAGTTAAAATATTACTCCTTCCTCCATTTTCATTCTTACCCAAAAATACTTATCAGAAAACATTATCTATACATACATGTGGCGACACCCACTATCATGAAAAGGTGCACGCACACACACACGAGTGTACATATACGTGCATGGGAAGCCAGAGCCCCACGTATAGGAAGGCTGGTGCCTGGAAACATATACCACGCCCACATTTTCTGGAGTCTGACCTACTCCTTTGTAGTAATAACGCCTTCTACCTGGGAAACCAGCAAATACGGGATTTTCTTCTGAAGGGGTCACCACACAGGATTTGGCTAGATAATGCTGCTTAAGTATAAAATAAGATAGCCACTGCACTGCTACAACTGAATTTCTACCTCATGCTGCTCAGAAACTACTGCTTCTGGCAGGGCGATGTGCTCGCGTTCTGAAATAGCTTTCACAGAAAACTCCCAGGGACCCGATAAATCCAGCCAGCACGCCAATGCGTACATTCCTGAACTCACAGGAAAGGAACAGAAACCTCCATGGTTAACAAAAACTGACACGTTTTATATAAATATTTTCTCCCAGCCTGTGGTTTATCTACATTTTCTTAATGTTCAATTTTTAGTTTTGACAAAGTCCAAGTTACCAATGGTTTTAATTGTTGGTGCCTGTGGTGTCAGTCCAGGAAACGTTTGTCTACCCCAAATTCTCACAGAGATTCTCAAATTAATATTTATCCACAGAGAGACAGAAGCCTGGATTCCTAGTTTTCCCCCATACCAACTTCCAGTCGACTCAGCATGACTTAGTAAAGACTTTCCTTTCCCCACTGAAGCAACGCTGCATCTTTGTCAAAAACCAGCCAGCCATCTTTGGAAGGAGCGCTCTATTCTGTTCTGCTCGCCTGTTTGTCCTCCTCGCGCCCGTACCAAATTGTCTTCATTACAGTGGCTTTACAGTAAACCTTATAATCAAGCAGCGAAAGCCCTATAACTAAGTTCTCCTTTTTCAAAATTGTTCTGGCTTTCTAAAGTTTTTGCATTTCCGTATTAATTTTTGAATCATCTTCCCTATATCTTCAAAGTAGTCTACTGGAGTTTTGATAGGGGTTATACTGAATCTGTATTTTGCTTTAGGGATAATGGGTATCTTAATGATAGTAAGTTTTCAATTCATAAATATGACATGGCTCTCCACTTTTTAAAGCATTTCTTTATTTCAACAATCCTCTGTCACTTTTGTTATAGAGGCCTTACAGAACTTTGTCAGATTTAGTCCTAGATATTTGATTCTGTTACTTTTTATAATTTTAAAATGTTTTCAACACATTTAATTTGCAATTGATCATGGTAAGTAGATATAGCCCAGTTAATTTTTTGTATATCGACCCTACAGCCTGTTGTGACCTTGTTAAATTGGCTTATTAGCTCTAGTAGTTTGTAGATTCTATTAGAGTTTCAAAATATATGATCATATTGTTTGTGAAAAAAATTAGTTTTACTTCTTCCTTTCCAATTTGTGTGTTATTTCTTTTTCTTGTCTTATTAAAATGTCTCAGATCTAAAGAATAATGTTGAATAAAAATAAAAGCAGTAAAAGTAAAGGTTATTGCCCATTTCCAGATCACGTGGGAAAGGGGATATTTCACCATAAGTATTTTGCAAGCTTAGGTTTTTTACCTGCCCTTTTATTGAGAAAGTTCCTTTTATCATTCATTTACTGTGAGTTTTCATTAAAAAGGAATATTTGATTATGTTAAGTTCTTTTTATGCATCTATGGAGCTGTCATATGCTTTTTCCATTTTATCCTGTTAACATGGCACATTACATTGATTGATTCTGAAATGCTAATCCAACCTTGCATTCACGAATTAAATAGCACTTGGTCATGATGTATTATCCTTTATATTCTGCCAGATTTGATTGATGCATCTATGTTTATGATGGATATTGCTCTGTAAATTTCTTTTTCTATGATGTATTTGTTGGGATTAAGTACTGGAGTTATGCTTGTCACAGCAAATGACAGTTGAGAAGTGTTCTATCCGCCTCTCTATTCTGAAGGATCTCATAAAGGATCGACATTATGTTAGGTAGAGTTGACTGGTGAAGCCACGTAGCCTAGAGTATTCTGTTTCTTTTAGATTACGAATTCAATTTCTTTCATAGATATGGGCTTATTTAGATTTTCAATTTCTTGTATAAGTTTTGGCAATCATGTTCTCAAGGAACTTGCCATTTTATCTAAGGTGTTGAATTTATGGACAGAAAATTATTCATATTAAATACTTGTTATCTAATTTCTGTAGGAGCTGTAGTGATAACCCACTTTGCATTCCTGGTGTTGATTACTTTGTGTTTTTTCTCTTCCTTTGAAACTTAAATTTCAATGGTAAGTTACACAGCAGAGTGGATAGCATGGAAGAAAATGTCAGTGAACCATGAAGTTGTTTTTTTTAGTGCAACACAATGAAATAAAGAGATTCAAAAGAATGAGAGAGGTTCATAAAAATGCTGGATAGGATGACGGTCTTACGTAAGTTACATCACAGCTCTATAAAAAGAGAGGCAATAGACAGAGGAGATGAAATATTTGAAAGATAATACCCAAATTTCCCAGAATTAAGGAAATACTCAAATATATAGACATGGTAAGCATGATACATCTAAAAGCAGGATACATTAAGACAAATCCATAACTAGAACCATCAGAGTATAACTAACTACACAACAACAAAGAGAAAGTCTTTAAAAGAGCCTAAGAAATAAGCAAAAATTGATCACTGATTAAGGAATGACAGTCAGATCTTATCAGCAATGATGGCAGCTGGGACCCAAGAATTACACCTATAGCATGCTCTCAGAAATAATTGCCACTTTGAACTACATAGCCTAACAAACTAACTTTTACAAATATGGTCAAAATAAAGATACTTTCAGATAAAAAATGAAGGGATTTACGTTGCCAAAGGAATCTCTGAAAAACGTACTTCAGAAAGAAGAAAAACAATCTACAAAGACAAGTCTAAGATGGAAGGAAGAGTGTGGAACAAGATGTGGCAGACATGAGCACAGCTAATAAAGCCTGTGTTTACAATACTGAAGAGTATGCCTAAATTGCTGGGTTCAAAATGTCAATGAGGACTACACACCAGTCAGTAGCAGCATATAAGCCAAAACAGGGCAGTATAAATGACTTTTTATGTTGCATTGAAGGAGTTATTGTTTATTAAAATTTCATTGATTGAAAATGCCTGGGAAAAAATTAAAATTTAGCCACAGAAAAAAGAAAAATAGAATGCTAACTTCAAATGTGATAGAGGATATAAGTAGAAGTAAAAAGAAAAAGAGAAATAGTCATGATTCTCTGATAAGACTACCTATGTGTTGAAAACCCCAAAGAATCTACCTATAACTTAGTAGAATTACGAGAGTATAATATCAATGAATAAAAATACTGATAGCCTCCCTGGCTGGTGTGGCTCAGTAGATTGAGCACCAGCCTGCAAACCAAAGGGTTGCTGTTTCAATTTGAAGTCAGGGCACACATCTGGGTTGTGGGCCAGGTCCCCAGGAGGGGGCACACCAGAGGCAACCACAAATTGATGTTTCTCTCCCTCTCTTTCTCTCTCCCTTCCCCTCTGTCTAAAAAGAAATAAATCCTTAAAAAATTTTAAAAAATACTGATATCCCCAAACCATTAAAAAGCTAGATACCAGAACAATTAATAGTAATAATTAAATAATAAATGAGCAACAAACATCACAGAGTCCAGGAATAAATCTAACAAAAGGTATGCAAGACCTTTCTAGAGTTATAAAATCATAGTGGAAGACAGTAAAGATGACCCAAAGAAATCTGATAAGGATGTTACAATGCATATCCCATCCAATGATGGGCCAGGTGGGGACACATATATGGGCAGTAAAACTAATGAGAAGCAGACAGCTAATGAGCATCACCCTTGAGGGGGAGGGGCTGCAGCTGAGGAGTGCCCCCTGGGCCCACTACCACTAGTAACCCTCTCTCTTCAGCTGCAGAGCAAGTACCAGATACTTGTTTTATGTTTGTACCGCATACACGGTACACACCACATACAAAATTACCTACTTCTTTCTTCTGTACATCGAAAACATTTCAGACACAGGGGTTTCTGTAAGCCAATGAACCAAGGCTCAGGAAAAGACGCTGCTTGCTCCCTGTGAGGGAGTCCAGTTGTCCTGAATGAGAAGGAGAGGAAGGCCTGGCCTGGGGGAGGAGGGCTGTGTGGTCCCCGCTCGGACCTGCCCTGGCCGTGGGGTTCCGGGGAGGTCGCCGGTCTGCCTGTGTCTCACTTTACAAAATGGGGGTGATCATTTCTCTTGCACTTGTGGTGGGGATAAAGGAATAAAACAAACAAAGGTGTTCTGAAAACTATAATAAGCCTTATAGTACCTATCAGGGATGACTAGAGAGACCAAAAAAAAAAAGAAAAACAAAAAACCACACAAACAGAAAATAATTGTCTTGCAGTCCAAGAAACTGTGTCAGCTGCTTTCTTTTAACCATTGCCCAATGCCCCCCTTCTTTCAAAAGTGTCTAAAAGCATTTAGCAACCATCTTAATTTTTACTCTCAGCAAGCACAGGAGGAGCCCTGGCCTCTCAGACCCGGCTGCCTTGGCTGCACTTGAACAGAACCCCTGGCATGCCTTCCTCCGAGCGGTGCACTTAGCCGCCTTCCACAGGGCCGAGCTGCAGCCAGCCCAGCGGTGGGCTTGATGAGCCTGCGGGAGCATGGGGAGCAGACCCCCCAGGCCATTTAAGAAACAAAGTTGACCTTCCAGCACATCTTTCCTTGAGCGACTCTCCAGAGCATAAAGAATCACAGGTTCCAGAGCTCATTAAAGGCAGGACAGAATGCAGAAGACAGCGAAGGCTGGTGGGAAGATGCCACGGGTTCTTTTCCCTGCCCTGCACCCAGTGCTGATAACTCCAGGGCCCCAGCGCCCATCTGGCACTTCTCCCACCCACGGGAGGGCTTCTGTGCCCCCCACCAACCACCTCTCTCGAAGTCTGTGAATTGAGGGGAGCTCGCTGAACCACCCCTCTAGAGGTGTCTCATGTTACCAGTCCAGTTCCCCTTGCACAGGAGACCACAAAGACACACGTGTGGTACCTATAGATGCAGCAACAGAAATTAGCATCACAAGTCACTCAGGATCTTCACCTCTCTTTGAAGTGAGCTAGATGAAACTTCAGTGTAGAGTCTCTAAAGAATTCTCTTTGCCCCTCCTCTATAAGCCTGCTTCCCAAACACCTCCATACAGGCATGAAAGTCCTGGCATGGCCGCCTTGGGCTGTCCTCTGAACGTGTGCTCTGAACATGTCCCCCCTGGGTGACAAGTGCCTCGTAATCCCTACTAGTAGCAACACAAGCTGCAGTGTCTGGGGAGCGGTAAGTATCATAAGAGGCTCATCATCTTGCTTCTAGCCACGGCACGTCAGCCTGAAAGGCTGACACTCAGGGACACAAAGCCACAGCTTGGAAACCTGAGGTCTCAGTGACGTGCAAGGCTCTGTAATGGATCTAACTGGGGGAGGGAAACTGTGGTCTTGGCACCTAACCAGGAGAAAGGAGTAGCAAGGATGGAAGTCAAACAGCACACGGCTCGCTGTAGCTTCTAGCTACCTACCCTGACGAGGGAGGGCAGACACAGAGCACTGAGTAGGCGCCAGGGGGCCTGGACTCCAGCCCTACCTACGTGCCACTCACCAACTTGGGATCTTAGTCGGGACAATTTGTGCGCTGGGGGTGCCTCTACCTGAGAAATGTTCTCTACGGGCCCTTCTGGCCTGAGCACTCCAGGGTTCCAGCCCCAAGGGAGCCCAATGTCAGTCACATCTGATTGCTCCCAGGAAGTGAAATTGAGAGAACTCGGATGCAGGGGATGAAGATGATGAAGGAGGAAGTCATGCTACGTACAATGTGATACAATCAGGACACAAAATCAGTAAGTCGTGGGAAAGCAGGGCTAATAAAACTATGGGATATAGGTGAGTCATTCTAACACGTTTCATAGACAAAGTCTGAGAGCTTCTCTTAAACGCAGGTCTATTCATGCTTCTCCCATAGAACATAACAGCGCACCAGGCTCCTAGTGGGGACTCTCCATGCTCATCAAATGTCTGAGATCAGGCCCCGGGACACCCGCCAGAGAGGTGGTTTCTGATAACGACTGTCACGGCTGGAAACACCTGCCCAAAATATGGCAGTTCAGGATGTGATGAGAAAGACCTGGGACCCTCTCAGAAGTAAAGGGAGGCGTCTGAGAGACAGTCCCGGTCGTGGGGGTAAGGGGAGTGACCTCCCTCAGGGAAGGGGGACAGGGCCACGGGCTGCTGCCGGAGCAGACAGACTGCGCTGGGTTGGGTGCCCACAGTCCAGCTCCGTGCCCGGGGACCTGTGCAGGCCTTCGGGACACAGCGCTGGCTGACCCGAGGGGTACAGTCTGTGGCTACAAAACAGTCTGTCATGAACACAACATGAAATGACAGATGTCAAAATAATTTGAAAAGTTAAAAGTGGGCTATCTGCCACACAGCTAAGAAACATTTTCTTAAGCAAACATCTTCTTTGTAAACATGTACCTGGGCTGGGGGGAATCTTGGTTTGTTCACCAAATTCTCTTCCAGCATCTATGATGCACCCGACATGATGGTGGATGTTAATATAACATAACATTATTTATTATAAATGCAATATTTGTAATACTTGTAAGGGTATAGGACTTTACAGTTTGCAAAACATGTTCACACAAAGGATCTCAAGAGTAACCCAGTCTTTGCAACACATTGAGCCCCTGAAAGTTACATAGAGACCCCTTCAAATTCAAAGTCTGTCAAATTGCAAATTAATTAGAATTAACCTGTTGATTTCCTGTAGCACGATACTAACAAGGCAAAAAACAAAATGAAAAACCCTTTGGCTTAGGGAGAAAATCCATCTTGAACGGGAATGTGCTATTATCACCAAAGGAGAAATAAATAAACCAAATCAGCAAACCTAATGAAGAAGAGAGGGAGAAAATCTGATAAGAAACAGTCTTTTAAACCCAACCAGGGGGACACGATTCTGTAATAGACCGAAAAATTACAAGCTGAACAAAACCCAGTAGCAGGTGACTGGGAATAAGAAAACCAGGAGTTGGAGGTCTGGGCACCAGCTCTGCCCCTGCCTGTTTGGGTGGCTGCGAGAATGGGGTTTCCCCATCATTCAGACCAGACTCCTATCCAGTACCACTGGGTCAAGTGCCCCTGGTCAAACCAGAAAATACAAAGATGTGTGAGCCCTTCCCCATACCCAGGTAAATCCATCTTCCCAGGAGACAGGCAATAAAACATGGCAGCTGCTCCCTATAGGGCGTAGGCAGAACGGGGAAGGGAGAGAGACTCCGGTTCTAGGGCAGGAACCAGCGGAGGTCCCGGGAAGAGAGCGCTGGGTTTGGAAGGATAAGTAGGGAATAAATGGTGACACCAGCCACTGAGAAGACTGAGGCTGGCCAGTGGGACTTGTCCGAAGGGGTAACGAGGGTTCGGGAGGGGACGTGCTGAGTGTAAGATGCCAGAGGACACTACGTGGGGATGGCCTGCCCTCCTTGGCCCTTCAGTCTCCCCGTCTGTGATGAACAGAGCTGACTAAAAGATGGTCTGCATCCTTTCTAGTTACAGCATCTCTGAGGGTCAGCTGTCTGGCAGTCCTCGACATGCTTAAACCTACTGTGTCCCATGCTCTTTTGAAGGAGACTGGGAGAAACCTGAGAAGCGTCACTAACAAATGGTCACATGGAGTCCCTGGGACAGCCTGATCAGGCATGGAGGCCATCCATCCAAAGGGCAAGGTCTGAGGTAACTGCTGTGGAGTAGTGGGGTGGTCATTAGTGCCGTTCACATTGCTTTTGCCTCCTCCCAAACTGAATACAGTCACATGACCAGTTCTGGAAAATATGTCTGAGGCCAAATATTTCACTGCCCCCAGAGCTCTGTTTTCGCCCTGCTATGGTATGAGAAAGCGGGGCTGAAGTGCAGTGGGCAGGGAGAACAGGAGGCGATGAGGTCGGGGAGCAGCTGCTCCATCGGCCCAGGTTCTAGAATAAGCACCGTAACAACTTGGTGTACAGCCCCCAGCCACCTGGATGATGCGCACATGTTGGGAACCGCCCTGCCTGGTTTCAGAAGCTGTAACCCCTGCATGGCTAAGGCTGAGGGAGCGACCTTTGGACCAGAAGACACTAAGGAGACAAAGCTTATCTCCCTGGCAGGAGTGCCCCTTCTGCTCCTTTTACTTAATCCATAACTGGCCCCCAATGCTTGGTTGGTTAGCAATGACGGGTAAGATTCCCCAAGGGGGGAACAATCTAAGACAGGCACGATCACGTGGGAGGCCCCCAAGGAAGGACTTGGGGGGCTACAGCAAAAGGGGGTGATGGACCCTCGCCCCTCGGCTATGACATGGCCTGAGTCCTCATTCTGTCTGCAAGAAGTCTCCTAATCTCTTGGCTGCCTTACTTCCCTTGCTCCACCTAAGCCTGAAACAAGGACAGAGGGTGGTGCAGCCCTGTGCTGGAAAGGGCAGGTTTCCCAGGGAATCAGGCCTAAGAAAGAATATGTAAAATCCTGTGAGACCTGCTTTGTTTAGAATGTTCTCATTTAAATAAGGGTCCAAGCAAGAAGTGAGTTTGTTCCTCAAAGTTTTATAGCTCTTTAGCTATCTGACCCTGACTCAAAGTAGGCCCTCAGAGTTCTTTGTCATCTTAGTGTTTGATCCTTACTGCCTGGCGATGATTCATGAGCTTTATCTGTATTCCTGTGCAAAATGAACCTAATGAAAGCTCATTGAGGAAAAGGCTCTTGGCCCTTCTCCTTTGACAGATCAGCCACCTTTCCTCCCCAAGCAGATCATGTCTTAGTAGACTTGTTCTCATCTGTGGTGGCCGGGGGACCCTGTGGGCGGAGCCCCCCCCACAGGCACACGACATGAGCAAAAGATAAAGCAACTCTGTTAGGTAGGTGTTGTCTTCTTTCCCGTAAACTGGAAAACTGAGTCAATGAGACGAAGTAACTTACTCACAGCTGGTAGGTGGTAGACCAGGATTCCAATCCTTGTCTGGCTCTGCGCAAACACAGCCCCCGTTCCCCAGGGACTTGATGTAATTTACTTTACTCTGTGGGTCGCAGGAAATTCTCAAAGGTTTTTACATAAGGGAGCAACACGATTAGATCTGTTTTTGGGAAAATAGCTAAGGACGGGAGCAGTGTTTGGTAGGCCACAGCAGGAACTGGAGCCTGACAAGATCGAAGGCATTGGAAATGGAAAGGAGGATGGATAGGCCAACCAACATTTCATGGAATAAAAGGAAGTTGTAGACCAGATAAGGAAGAGCCAGAAATTCTCAAGGCCTCCAGGATGGCTAAGTGGGTGTATTAGTCGAGAGAGGAGGTGGGGACTTTCGTATAGGCGGTTAATTTGATTCACAGTGTGATGGGTTTGACTCATTCAGATCTACTGCACGGCTGAAAACGTGGCTTTACAGCACAGGAGAGAGGCAGAAGTTGGGGACATGGACCGAGGGTCACAAGGACATGGGAGGCTCAAATGAGACCCTCCTCAGAAGAGCAGGGCAATAGGGCTCCGAGGAGCTCCCTGTGGGGCACCAGGGCGTCACCAAGACCTGAAGAAAAAGAACCCAGCAAAGACAGTGAGGTAGATGTTGCTGATACTCACTCCTCTCCAGCTCTCCTCGACTCCTAGGCACTCGGAGGATGCTCTTTCTCCCCGACTTTAGGCAAGGCCATGTGACTAGTTCTGGCCAGTGAAATGTGAACAGAATCGGTAGGTGGCACATTTATGCCAAAGCACTTGTCGGCCAGAGTGTCTGAGCAGCATCTATGTTAAGCAACTTTGACTCTGCAGCTTGAGCAAACACATGAACAAACAAACTTCTGTTGTTTTAATCTACTGAGGTTTAAGGGTTGTTTGTTTCAGCAACATAGCCTGATCTATAACAACTAACACTGAGGGGGTGTGGTCAGAAATGTAGGATGTGAAAAAGAGAAGGCAGCCTAAGAAGAGGGAAGTTTTCAATGAAGTTAACATTTTCAAATGCTTCAAAGGTGTGAAAGAGCTTCCGAACCCAAGGAGAGTGTTGGTTCGGCCACCTGGATTCCCCAGGATAACGGAGGGCAGGGACCGGGCGGTGGTGGAGTGTGCTGTTGAATGGACCTTCATCTGGAACAGCACAGAAACCACGACCAGGTGGCCCTCTTTTCTTCCCCCACCCCCCTTTTTTTTGGCTCTTCCCTCCTGGGGGCAGGCAGCCCGAGAAGCAGGGTCAGCTGGGCTGGGGCTGGCGTGCCTGGGAGTTAGGGAACACGGGCTGGCGGAACACACGGTTCCTTGACTCTCCTTGGCTCTGCCGGTTGGCAGCCTACACATTTCTCACTGTGACAGTTTGCACTCGCTCAAGCCCATTTGGTTGTCATATCCTTGGCTTGTGCTGTCACCCCAAATCACATCCTTCACCCCAATGGTTGGAGGCTCATGCATCACAGCACATCAGACCTGGCTCCTTGCAAAGTGCCCCGCCCACCTTCACAAGAAGGGCAGAGTAACCACCAAAAGCCCACTTTCTGCCCAGGGAGCGCCTCAAGGGCCACCTCCCCATGCCCACTCGCTGGTCCCTCTCCTACCCACTGGCTCCTTCACCTGTATTCTGACTTCTGTCCTCTTTTCTAGCTCTTTAGAGCATCGGCCCTCTCTCTGACTTTGGTCCCCTCCTGGGCATGGGCTTGCCCATTCTGCACACGACTGCGGCCAGTAACAGGAGGTCTGCCTAGCCTACGCTCCCCAGGCCACTGCCCAGTCAGGCCTGCTCTTTGCCCAGCCACTGTCAGGAGTATTGAAAAGTGTTCCCCGAGATCCCCAGCCCAATGGGTGCTGTGCCCTGGGAGAGTGGTCAGGGGCCTCAGTCTGTCTCCCACGGGGGGAGAGACACACCAGCCTTAAGGCGTGCAGGAAGTAGAAACTGTAAAAGTATACTTTTCCTCCACTTTCCCTCCATTTCCCTGTTAACATGCTCACCTCTTTCCTGTGTTTACACTGGGCTCTCTGGCATTATGCCTTGAGCCTCCCTCTAGCTTTCCCAGGACCCATGGACCCTGAATTTTCCTTCCGCCAATAGGCGCTATTGCCATGTGCATTTTCCAAGGGCCCAGCAGAGTACAGGAAAAAGCATGCATGCTTTGGATTAAGAGAGTCCTGGGTTCAGGTCCCAGTCCTTCCATTTACTGGCTGGGGGTTCTTTGAGCAAGTTCATTTAATCTCCCCTAGTCCATAGTTCCCTACCTGGGATGTGAGAAGAACACAGCCCGCCTGGCTGAGTCATGGCGAGGGTTAAATAGGTAATGCGTGAAAACTTCCCTTCCACGCTGTGGTCCCAATGCATTTTGTTGCCTTTCCTCTTCCTTGTTTCCAGACTCCTTCATCTTTTACAATCCACGCCCTCGCTATGGAACGGATTCTGTCTCGCCTCTCCCCTGGGGCTCTATTATTCCAAGGCGCTAATAAAGGAATCGTGCAAAGGTGTTAAAGGAGCGTGACAAGAAATGTGTCACTTTCACTGTGTATCACATTTTTAGTTATTTAAGGCTCTTACAAAGCCTCAGTTCAAAGGTACAGTGGATAACAGAAAAATTATGTCTCACAGGAGGCTAGTTAAGGAGGCTCTCAATAATGACAGCGATCCGTTATGAAAATCTATGATGGGCCGGGTACTGTGCTAAGCTCACTGCATTCCCTTTCTTATTTAACCAGCACATGAAAAAAAAAAAAAAAAAAACCCTCTACAAAGTAGTAGGGTCCCATTTTACAGATTGGAAAACTGAAGCTTACAGAAGTCGGGAAATTTGCCCGCGGTTATACAACTAGTTATATGAAGGGTCAGGATTCGAGCTTGAGCCTTCCAATTTCAAAACCATCCGTGCTACCCTGCCTCCCAGTTTTAATAAGAGGCCCTTCCAAAATCCTCAAATCAAGCCGTTCCATTTTAGTCTCAGGTACAAGGACTAGAATCTCTAGATCCCTTGGATGTGATAAAACCACATCTGATATCGTATCATTTAGAATTTTTAAGGGGAAAAATGACTTTGTAATCAAACATAACGGTACCTTGGAGGTGAATACATTTACCCTCCCCCGGATCATGGAAGCAGCCGAGAGAAACAAGATGTGCCGGAGTCAGAGAGACGAAGACACAAACATCAGCCAGCCATATCTCCGGTAAAGCCCGTCAGAGACCATGGCCGGAGCTTGGTGACGTGGTGGCATTTTGAGCATCCCTGTCATCGGCACAAGCATGTGAGCCCAGCCCGGCCCCTTCACAGGGCTCTGTCCCCGTAAGCTAAGAGCAAAGAAGGAGCGGCGGGTACCTGCGTCTGGGGGTCAGACCTGCTCTAAAGGTGAGGGAGGCTGAGGGAAGCCTCCTGGTTCTAGGCTCACCTGTGACGAGTCGGGGGTAGTGAACGGTGGGGAGGGAAGCTTCGTGTTTTCCAGAGGAAGTTCCCCACATGGAAACGGGAAGCTGGGGAGAAAGAGGTCCCCCGCACTAACAAATGGCTCTAAAATGTTGTTACGCAAATATTAAAATATATTAACAATTAAAATAATATTGTGCCAGTAATAATTAACTGGATAATATCTGAAAGGGGCTGGAAAATCAGTAGATTAGTCGCTGCTGAACTGAAGAACTCACTCAAAGATTTGCTTATTTCAACACAACTTCTGTCTTCCTCGGGGGCATTAGTTGAACACCTGTATGTCATCTATTGACCTTGACATGTATTACTGCTACATAGCCAAGTGCTGGAGCCCAGCCAGAAGACACATAATGAGGAGGGCCTGATACTTCAGTCCGCGAGGCAAGCACTCATTCATTCATTCAACAAACAGCTACTGAGGAAAGAGTGTGGGCCAGCAGCTACTGTGCTCGGCGTGACAGTGCCCGGGACTCGGCACCACTCCCGACCAAGCACCAGGTGGCAGCAGGGTCCCCCAATTCACCCAGTTCTAAGAACACGTGTGTGAACTCACGGATTGGTTTAAAATGCTGCAAAATACTTGCCAATTATGTGAGAGAAGAATACGTATCGCAGTGTTTAGAGCTATTCTAATGAGGGGGAAAAAAATGAACAACCTGAATGAACCAGGACAGAGAGCGCCGAGAGATTTCTTCGCCGAAACACCTTCTGTAAGAGTCGAGAATTCCAAGATGCTTTGGGTGCCCTTCCACTGCGAGCACGGCAGACACACCGGCCATGACCCACAAATCCGCCGGGCCCTCACGCTGCAAGCTTCCCGCGGCTGCCTTCTTTTGTCTGAAGCCCGTGTTGCTCCGAGACACAGGGCTGGGGAGAAGAGCCCTGGACTTGCGAGTGCCCGTAACGGGGACTTTGTGTTCTGAACTGCTGGGTACCAGGGATGCTGCACGCACTGCCACTTGGGGAACAATAGAACCCGCTGAAAGCAGCGACGCTGGCCATTAGCAGGGAGGGCAGGTGCGAGGGAAGAGCGGAGGGAGAAACAGAGCAGGAAGAAAAAGCCCGGCTTTCTGAGGCCTCTCCCCACACCACGCTTCACACACGACATAGTTTCTTTTGTCAGAATCTCTCAGCTGCGCATTGTCCGGAGCCCAGGAGGTGGCGGAGAGCTTTCTAGCCCAGAATCACAAGCCCGCAGCCTCCGCCCGGGGCAGCCAGGAGCCAGCAGCTTCGACAGTCCGGGTCCCCAGGGAGTGGCCAGAAGTACCCACAGCCTCTAGAGACGTGCCCTTTGCTTCGTGAACACTGCTTTATTATTTGGATCATTTTAATTCCTTCCTTCTGGGCTGCCTTGCCTTCCCATGCGAAACTAGTTCAGAGATGCCACTTTTGGAGCTCATTACGTTGTCATGGCAACTGGAATTTTCAAAGTTTAATTCTCCTCTTTGTCTCCCTTCCATGAACTTCCCTTCCCCTGCTCCCATCGCCTGCCACATATACGTTCTGCACAAGGAATAAAACACGGAAGAAAATGAGACCAGCATCACCCCCAGATAAATGTTTTGTGCCACACAGCATGTCCCCGCTGGGCATTTGAAATTGCCCCTGCTCTCGCTGTTTCCCATTAACACTCTCGGACTCCAAACCCCTGTAAGGTGTGGGGGCAAGGCCCCGGGTCCCTGCCCTCCGTGTGCCTCTGCCTCCTCTCTCCCTCTGAGGGGCAGACAGATCCCTCCCTGCTTACATAAGCCCCAGCCATGCGGTGTCTCACTCATCGTTTGTTAGCCCTGGAAAACAGCATTAAAAAAAAAAAAAAAAAAAAAAAAAAAAAAACCAGCGGCAGACGGGCGAGAGTGAAACGGCCTCAGATGTACTTCACAGGGGACTTCTGGAGATCACAGGAGCTACAGTTGCCGAAAGAAGTCCCCAAAGAAAACTCGCTAAATTGATCGCTTAATTATAACGTTAACCTTTGTTACCAAACACCTGATGGAGACCGAGAGGGAAAAGACACCAGGACAGGAAAAAGAGCGAGCCTGAACTTCCACACCGAGTGCGAGCCACGGGAGAAAGGCTCGCCCACAGCACAGGGCGCTCGGGCTCCCGCACGCTGAGTGGCGTGCACAGCTGCCAAAGGGGCTGGCGCCCCAGGACCCCCACTCCGGCCCTCTGGGCTGGGGTCCGGCTGGCCTGAGAGACACAGCGGTCCCCCCTTTCTCTGGATGACAGCCTTGTGCCTCTGCTGCTCTTCCCGCCAGGGCCAGGGAAGGTGACGAGGACCAGAAGACACATAGATTTGGGGCGAGGGGGACGTGAAACTGACTGAGATGGCCTGACCCAGATTATGTTCGGAGACGGGATCCAGAGGCCCCAAGACAGAATGGCCCTCCGGCTACTGAGACCCAGTATTTTTGATTTACAGACCCATTAAATCGGAGAGTAGGCTCTTGTGACATCAAACATGATGGATGAGGATTTTAATGGAGACTCTGCTTACCTACATCCTTCATTCATGGGAACACAAGGAGATCCCCAACTGCTTAAGTCATAAAAGCTCCAGACTCTAGCTCAACTCAATCCAGCCCTGAACAGGATTAGCCGTGTAGATGGGGGACTACACAACAGTAGTTGGGTGGGGGGTGGTGAAAAGGGCTGGAAGGCTGAGCGAGAGGAGGGCACATGGCGAAAAAGGAATGGCAGGCGCACCGGGGAGAGCAGAAGGCAGAGAGGAGATGGAGAATGACCTGGAGCTGGGAGGGCAGGTGTCAGGTGAGCACTGCTGAAGGGCCGGGGGGAGGAACCGGGCTGCAGGAGACGGCTAAGGTTGGGCTGATGGCAGCTTCCGGCACTCTGGTTGGTCTCACGGGATGAGACTCGAGTGTCCTGCCCAGCCCCCGGCAGCCTACCAGCATGCCTGAGCCCAGAGCACCTGGCTCCACCCCCTGGTGGATGTCCTCACTCTGGGCTGGGGACCACCTGCTCGCCCCGCCCACTCCAACCTGCCCTCACCCTGCTTCCCTTAACTGACCTGCCCACGAACCTCAGAAAAACTGCTCCTGGCACACAGTAGGTGCTCCTTGAAGGCTGAGTGAGTGAAACATTCCTCGGATGGGCAGCAGGCAGGGTATGCTCGCCTGGGGTGCCCTCAGACCGCCTCTGAGCCACCCTGACGGTGCCGTGGACAGACCCTGGGTGCTCTGCTAGCCATGAAATCTCCCTAACAGGGCCATGTCGTTGTGTTGCTCTGCCTCGGGGATTGCCCCACTGCCCTGGGCACTTGCTCAGCCCACAGGCAGGGCAGCCCCAGAGTGTCATCGCTCAAAGAGGGACAGGAATTAGTGGGGCTCATACATGCACGTACATCGCGATTCCCCAGTCTTCTGTGGAGCATTAAATCTGAGGCGCATTCCACCGGCTCCTTAGAGGGTTCCCAGGGGACTAACCCTCAGCAGGCCCCAGTAACCCACCCGCCAACACATCCTTCGGCCATTTCTCCCACTCTCCCTTTGGCTGCTGGGGGCACCTCCCAAATAAACTCCCCACACTCGATCCTTTCCTCGGATCTTTCTTGCAGGGACATCTGGACCAAAGCCCTAGCTGGGAGCTAGTTCATCCATCCAATCTTTCCCCCCGTTCCTGGCAGAAGGGTGGAGAAGAGGGAGGGCAGACCTTAAACTGGAGGAGAGCAAGGGCGTGTGACCTCCAATACGAAATGCCACCTTCCTGTCAAATTTTGCCAGGAGAAAAATCCTGACCAGGATGAAAGGACTCATGTAGACAAGAAATTCCTAGAAGGAAGGGCTCATGTTTCTTACCTGGTCTGCAAAAATGACTGGCATAGCCCCACCTAGGGACAGTCACCTGCTACTGCTGCAGGGGGACAGCGCTGAGAACGGGGGGCGGGGGGGGGTGCCAGAAACCAGCGAAGGAAGGACCACCACACTTGCCCTGGGGCAGACAAGCCGGGACACAGCTCGGCCGGCCCGGAGCTGCCCTCCGACCGGTTCACACTCCCCCGCCCCGCCCCCCACTCACGGGTGAGAGCAGAGGGAATGCAGAGGGTGGAGGTGTCCGTAACAGCAAAGCCCCGGGTTCCAGCTCCTTATCTCCGGGAAGAATATGAAGTTGCTTAATCTGCTAGTGAGCCTCTCACCCCTCTTAACGCCACCAGTGAGGAGCAGGCGGCATCTCCCGTGGGTTAACTGACACACACGGGAGATGCTGTTGCTCGGTCAAGTGCTGTGGCCCTTTGGAGGTGAAGTATGTGTTCAGAATAACGGACACTGTGCACTAGAGAAAGGCACACGGCATTCCTCCCGTGGGGACAGTCGTGCCAGCTGAGCAGGGCCATCCGTACCTTTGACACAGAGGCCAGACCCACGTGGACAGACAGTCGGGGCCCCAAAGCCATTTCCTCAACTCTGATGTGTTTGGTCCCACGACAAGAGTCAGAGCTACCCACCAAAGTCTGTTCATTTCCTTCATAGCAATCACCGTTAACACTGTGTTATTTGTCTGTTTAATCGTGTGTGTTCTGTCTTCGCCATTACACTAAGAAGCTCATGAGAGCGAGGGGCCACCTCTCATTCGCTCTCCAGCTCAGAGGGCCCGACACCCAGGTGCTGAGTGACAGCTGGCTGGCAAAAGATTTTAAATAAAGGACCAAATGACCAATTTCTTCCACTTAACTTCCTCTACTTAAAAAAAAAATTACCTCGGGTCTTCTTCTAGTCCCAGACACCTGCTGGCTGAGGTATCAATGTCTGGTAGTGAAACCCTCCCTGGCTCTCATGCGTTACCTTTGATCACTGGTAACTTGGCCTAAGAGAAGAGGAGAATGTGAGAACGTGGAGGCACGGTGACGGAGGAGAGACTCCCCCGTGCACAGCACAGAGGGTGGGGGGAGGGGTTGGGACGGACCACATCTCACGTTACTGACAACCCGGTCAACTCTGGGGACGTAGGCGGCCTCCCCCAGTCTGGTCAGCTTCAGCTTAGGGACTCATCAGCTGGTAAACAGATTAGTTACCAACTTTAGTTTAATATGGGTAAGAGAAATAGGGCCCCTTCAGCAGACTCTGGGGTCCCTCCGGTTCCCCCCAAATGCTCTCAGTAGCTGTTCGTGTCCGGGGTTCCCTGTAGAGCACAGCTTCCCGGCACTCTCCGTCCCTGCCTATCAGAGTTCGCGTCTTCAGCAGGAGAGAGTAATTTCAATATTTTCGCTACAGGAGGAATATTTCGGGATGCAATGATAATTAAGTGTTGAGAATGTAGTGATGCACTTGACACCAAGGGGAAAATAAAGAACTTTTAATTCTACTACGACTCTCACGGCCTCGGAACTTAACAGGCAGAACTGCCAGGCACCCAGTACATAACCACGCTGTGAAGACTGTGATTATCAGCCGGGGAAATTGGAAGGTATTATTTCAGCCACCTCGGTGTGCACATGTCTGCAAGTGTGCAGAAAACATGTCTAATTATAGGGGCTTGACTCTGGGCTATAAGCTCAGAATGAGGTGAGGCTCTAACCATTACGGATTTCCATGTGGCGAAATTAATTACTGTAAGAGTCCGTGGACCAGAAAGAGAAATACAGGTTCAAGCAGAAAATGGTCTCTAATCTCGAAAAGCCTAAGACTGTGGCCGAAGAATGACCGCAGAATGAGCATACAGGATGCATTACAACAGCAAAAAAACCCAGAAAACAAAAAAACAGCCCCTCGAACAGCAACAATTTGATGGCACTGGGTCACGTCCATCCTACTGATAATGACAAGCGTTCCCTCTGTCCCCCTGGAAGAGAGAAAGTCTCAGCACAGGTCTCAGAGTCACCCCTTGACACCGGCCAAATTATGGGGTTCTAGTAGAGCAACCCGAAGATGGTTAATGTCTTCCACTAACATTCAACTTGGGCTTTGCGGGGAGTTACACCTACTGAAAACAATGCTCGGAATCACAGGAAAATTTCCGACAAATACAGACTTCTCACATACCGAAAGACTCATTCACTGGAGGGTTTTATACTGGGAGCCACTGCAGGGCTGTTACTCATACCTGGCTAAGTCCGGGGAAAGCGGAGGTGAACTCACTAAGGTGCCTGCCTGCATAATCCCATGAAAGGGGGCAAAGAGCTCCACGAATAACTATGAAAGAAGACAAGAGCCCCAATAGAAGGTTATATATAGTGCAAGGAGAATGCGGATGAGGAAATTTAAGGAGAATTTGACCTTGAAAGATGAGTCAGGGTTCCCCAGTCAAATAGGCAGGTGTGTAGAGGGTGTACATAAAATTGTTTATTTCTAGGCAAAGGGAACAAAAAAATGGAGGTGTGCCTATGTGGGAAACCCAGGAACACGGTGTGTGGTGGGCTGCAGGAGAGGGGATTGTGGGCTTGAGGAGGGAAGGGGGCCGGGCTCAGCCTGGAGGGATCACGCAAGATGAGGACCATCCATTCCGAGTCTTTAATGAGCTGATGATGAGAGAAGCTGGCAGTCGAAGCTGTGCTTGTGATTATTCTGTTTGTTTTACAGTCTTTAACTGTTAGAAGTTAACTCTACATCCATCGTTACTACCCACCAAATGCTGGGTTTTTGCTATTTCACTTTTTCTGAGAATTTACTGGTCCATAATACTTAAAAGAAAGTGATTTATTTATTAATCATCAGTCTCTGTTACACTGTCTGAAAATTTCAACATAAATTTGTGATACTTATTAATGTTCGTTATACATTATTTAATTTTTTAAGCTAGCTGGTGAGGACGTGGAAAGACCAGAACTCTCATATATTGCTGGTATATTTGTAAAATGGTACAGCCATGGTGGAAAACAGATGGGCAGTTTCTTATAAATCTAAACATGCACTTACCGCATGACCCAGCAACTGCACTCTTGGGTAATTATCTCAGAGAAGGAAAACTCATGTTCACACAAAAACCTGTGCACAGACATTCAGAGCAGCCTCATCTGTAACAGCTGAAAACTACAAACGACCCCCATGTCCTCGAAGGGCTGTGTGGTCAGACAAACCGTGGTGCACCCACACATGAAACGACAGTCAGAAATAAACAGGAATTAGCTCTTGACACCTGCCCTGACCTGGATGGACTTCAAGGGAATTACACTGAGTGGAAAAAGGTCCATTTCAAAAGGTTTCCTACCGTTTGATTCCATTTCTGTAAGATTCTTAAAACAACACAATTAAAGCAGATCAGCGGTTCCCTGGCATCGTGGGGGGTGGACAAAGGACAACAGGTGTGATTTTAAAGAGGGAGCTTGAGGGCTCCTGGGACAGCCCGATTCTCTATCCTGAGTGTGGTGGTGGCTACATAAATGCAATACAGTCGCATGGAACTCCTCTCTCTCTCTCTCTCTCTCTCTCGCTCTCTAATCTGAGTAAGCTCTGTAGAATGCACCTATGTTGATTTCCTAGCTTTCATGTTGCCTTACTGTTACGCAAACAGGTACCATTGATGGAAACCAAGGGAAGGGTGCATGAGGTCCTTCTAAACCCTTTGGGGGCAACCTCTGTAGCTCTATAATTATTTCAAAACTTAAAGAAAAACCATTTAAAAACCATGCAGGCCCTCCACAGTGCCCACTCCAAGGGCTCTGAGAGGCATCTTTGTACTGCTTCCCCAGGGCTCGTCCAGCAGGCTGGGGTTTCTCACTCCTTTCTGAAACCCTGTCCTTCTGTCCTTGTCCCCCATGATGTGACGCTTTCCTGACATCTTTCTGGCCAATCTCAATACCCTTAACTCTTCAGTGGTGAGTGTTACCAGAACTCTCTATCCCTGGCTGTCTTCTCTTCTTTTGCTGCCTGCCTTCCATGGACAACCGTATCTATTTAATCCTTCTTCTCTATCAAGCACTGACAGTCACCTCTTTTTCTCCCTCTGTTCTTAAAACACAGATACTGGCTGATCCCATCAACCCGTTTGGCCCTCCCGAACCTCACACTGTCTGACATTGCACACCTCTTCCTCCCGGAACAGGAGCTGTATTCCTTCGTCTGCTGTTCATCTCAGTGAATGGAACACACGTTCTCCGAGACATTCACAGCTGAACCTGGGGTCTGTGCTAGAATGACCTTCCCTCCCCCGTTACAGCCAATCATTTCCCGCGTCCTATTTTACCACCCGAAGCCTTCACCCCTTTCCCCTTTACATTTCTGCTATCAGCGCCTGAGACCCTCATCTGCTGTCCACCTCTAGAGCTTCGTTAGTCTTTCTACAAATTAATCACTTTTTTTGCCATCTTTCTTGATCCTCTACAGACTCAGTTTAAAATTCAAAACTAACTCAAGTTTTGTCCTTTGAAGTTGCTAAGGAATTATGACAATGTATTTTTTTTTAAGATTTTGTTTATTTTTAGGCAGAGAGGAAGGGAGGGGGAAAGAGAGGGAGGGAAACATAGATGTGTGGTTGCCTCTCACACACCCCCTACTGGGGACCTGGCCCAAACCTAGGCATGTGCCCTGACTGGGAATCAAACCAGTGACCCTTGGGTTCAAAGGTTGGTGCTTAATCCACTGAGCCACACCAGCCAGGGCAGTCAGCGTATTTTTACTTTCACAAATTCAAATATATCAATTGTTTCTCTAAAGGCTTATTGATTTGTATCATACTTAGAAAGGGTTTCCCCCTTGGAGATTTTTAAATTACCACAATCTCTTTGAATATTTTTACAGTTTAATGTAAAAAATGTATGTACTTGTTCCACCTGCAATTTATTTGGGTATAAAATATGAGATATAGGATTCAACTCATTTTTACCTTTGCATGTGACTGCCCAGTTATCAGTATCATTCACTGAATAATTTATGTTTGCCAACTTGAAGTGACAGATACAGAAAATTCCCATAAACAGGGCAGGGCAAAGTAGGTTAACAGTTGTTCTTACAGTAAATATGACACTAATAAATAATAATATAAAAATAAACTATGTGTTGTATACGTACAGCTGTAATCCTACTCTCCTCCACCCTATATGTATTTGAGTCCCTCTTGGCCCTCCTATCCCGACACCATACCACACTTTTCCATTTGTTGTAGCTTTAGAATATGTTGCACTACTTGGAGAAAAAGTCCCTGCTCTTTCTAACAGTTTTCCTCACTGCTCTTTCTTAAAAAACATCCTGGCTATTCTCATATACTTACATTTTCAGATAAATTTTCATTTAGTAAAGTAAAAATCTTATTTTTGTTTATTAATATTAAAGATTACACCAGGGGAAACAGACATTTTTGTAAATTGGAGTATTCCTTTTCAAGGACAGAGTGTGTCTTTTCATTCACCTAAATGAGAAGACACAACTCTTAGAGTCTGCCCACACTGGGACTCAAGCTTCACGCGGGCAGAACATTCTGTTTGCTGGAAACAGACACTCGTGACACGTAGCAGCAATCAATACCTGTGTTCAGTTTGTTGAACACAGGAACGCATGAGCGACTGCGGTATTTAGGTGGTAGCAAGCCATGATAAATAATTAAGAGACACAAATCAGGTAATTAAATGACCAGTTTGGGACGACAGCTCTGGTCATGGGAGCAGGCTGCAGTCGAGTAGGGAGGACATTTAAAGAGGCAACCGCTAGTCCTGGATGCGGTTCATGAAACCTTTCAAAGGAGGAATCAGCAGGTCTTGCTGAGCAGTCTGATGCAGAGAACAAGTGAAAAGAAAGTATGAAGAGTAACTGAGGTTACCATCTCGGGTTGTGAGTGTGACGGAAGATAGCAGAGGGAGAAGATGAAGAGCAGTGGGCGTGTTCGGGGGGGGTGGGAGAATGAGACAACGCACTCCAGTGGGACCGCCTGAGTCTGAGACACTTCGGGGACTTCTGAGCAAAGACGGACCCTTTGGAGCTTAGTAGCAGATAGGTAATAAAATCCAGATCTCTGCTAGCAAAGCCATCTTCTTAAACACTACTCCATATTATATTATTCTACTAAGTAAATATTAGCTCCTCCTCTAAAAAATCAGATCAGTAACAGGGGATTTAAAAATGGAAATATTCTTGAAACAGGTTTCAATAGAGTGTGCACTGTGCCAGGTCAGCTCAGGGAAGGTCACGGCCATCTACTGGGTTCCTTGGGTACTTCATGGAGAGACAAAAACTGCAGTACAGTACAAGCGCACCGTCTGAGCATGAGTATAAGACATCATGTATGTAAGTGAAAATGTGTATGTGAATACATGTGTGCACAGACGTGTGTGTAGGTATGGGTATATACTGTATACACACGCATACGAGTAAAGGGATCAGAGTGTTAGAGGGCGAGTCTGTATGAAGTCAGTTAGGGTATGGCAGAAGACGTAACAGAACTGTTTCGGCCACTTAAGAACTGGGCCAATGAGAAATTCCAGGAGTGAAAACTCCTTTAACAAAAATGGAGTCATTTTTATATTTGGCCACTGTCTTCCATCACCAGAATGTCACCTAAGGAAGTCCCAATCTACCTGCTCAAATTTCTCCACAAAAAGGAGGCGTCTATGTAAAATAGCCCCTCGTTCTGACCATTTATCGCAGTTACTCCTCCTCACTGATTTCTCGGTCCCTTTTCCCTTAACATTGTGACCCTGCCTCTCAGAGGTCACTGTTCCAGGTATGACCACTGGCTTTGTCCAGGTATGACCTCACTTCTCCACCCCCAACACACACCTTTAGACAAGTGTCCTCAGAACCACTTCTCCTGGTCCAGCCCCTGCCTCCCAAGGGAGATAGGAGGGCACTAGAGCTTAATTGGTGAGCGGAAACAGACCTTACAAACAATAAAAGAAAACTAAAGCCTTTTGCCATCCTCCCCCAAGTTATCCTCCTCCAGCATCCAGGGCAGTTATCTAGCACACAGTAGGTGCTCAGTAAGTATCCGATGACTTACTACATCCCAAAGAGCACTTCGTGGTGCTGGAACGTGCACGGAAACCGCACCTCTGTGGTTTGAGTGGGGGCCAAACAGCAGAGACCCCACTGAAAACACCCCACTCCGTACCTAACGGGAAACGGTCTGTGTGCAATAAGAAGCACCGGACATCCGGCTTTGAGACTGATGACTCAGGGCACGAAACTTGTTCACTCTGAGCTTTAGCCTCCTTATCTGTAAAGTAATGATAATGCACTTCCTAGGGCCACTGCGAGACTCAAAGGAATACGCATGAAAACGCTTTCTCAATGAAGAGCTCGAAAACAGAAAAGGATAACCACGTTCATCTTTTCCTGCGTCCTATGAACTAAGTTGCCTTCCATTCCCAAGAGGATAACAGCTTTAACTATTCTTTAGAAGTGACTATTCCCTAAATGTTTGCCACATATGACATAACAGGGTTCACAGCCTTCACATACAAATAGATCTTTTAAGTTGACAGGAGAAAGGGAAATGTAGCAATAAGATAATTGGCACAAGCAATTAAAAAAACAACAGCCCTTTGAGATAATGTGCACCGTGTGACCCCTACTTGTCTGTAACAGCTGTTTGCTGTGACTAGGGACTGTCACTCCACAGAGTAATTCCTGGTGCTCTCTCCTGGTCTCCAACACTGATGGCTGTGCCCCTGACTTTGCAGGTCCCAGCCCCTCCCCCATCTGCCGCAGTGCTGCTCTGCAGGAAGTCACGGGGTATGGAGTCCCCTAGGAGGGGCCTGGTGCTACTGGGTTCCCTTCAAGTCGGCGCTTATTTATCGAGCACCTGGACAAGGCACTCAGGTGTTGGGAGACATCTGACTACGTGGAAAGCCGTCTCCAGCATAAAGCAAAGCCTAACAGGTGATGGGGACATCAGTAACCCCATACAAGGAAGAGGGGGCGTCCTTGGAGACAGCACAGCTCTGACCCGCGCTGGCTGCACAGCCTTGGGCAAGACTCCTGCACTCTCGCGGCCTCCGCTGCCTCCTTTCTCAAAGGCGGTTAACAACAGCACTTGGCCTGTGAGGCTGTTATTACAATGCATCAAAATAATGTATATAAAAGTATTCAGCACAGTACCAGGCAGATGATGAGCTCTCCGTAAATGTTAGTTCTTGCCTTTAGTCATATTATTAAATTCGATAACAACAGAATGATGTTATTATGAGTAATAGGTTTTACCACAGACAGGTAAGTGCTGTGGGGGCCTGTGGGAGGAAGATTTTAATCCCAACTGCATCATGGGAGTCGGGGTGTGGCTCCGGAAAGAGCTCAGGAAAGAGATGGAAGTTGAAACGGGCTGTGAGGGATGAGGAGGAATTCGACAAGGGGCAGGTGTGGGGCACAGGGGTGGGCTCCGGGGCCCACGGCCAGCATTCTCTGTAGGGTGCCGGGGATGGTCAGGACTCGCACGGTATCTGTAAACATGTGAGCATCTGCTCATTGACTCAGCGGGGGCACATGGGAGGTCAGGAGAGAGGCCCTTTCCCAGGCCCCAGCACTGGGGTTTGACTGAGGCTCTGGAGAGAAGTAACCCGCTGCTCCTGGCTGACGCCGGCTCAGGACTTACTCTCTCCCAGGACTTCACCTGCACACACGATCCCATGCAGTCTGCCCAACACCGCCCCCGCCCCCACCGTGTGAACACGAGCACCCTTGTCTGCGAGTGGGTCCCTGAAGCTACAGGAATGAGAAGTGACTTCCCTAACGTCATACGGATCGATGGCAAGCGATGGCAATGGGATTCCAAGCCCGACACACTGCTGGCAGGTCTGGATGTTACCAGCAGGCGACACCCACAGGGCAGGAGAAAAAAGCCCTGTGGACAGGCAGCCAGAGGACGCAGGTTCAAGTCAAGATCTGCCTCCGCAAGTCCCGTAACTCTGCACTCGGGTTTCCTCATCGGCACCACGGGGACCAGGAGTAAACGCCACTGAACAGTTCCTGCGATTTCAAATAATTTTTATCGAGCTCTAAAATCCCACGTTGACAGCTGGTATCTGAACCAGTGTCATGGGGGAGATGCAGACTCTTTCAACAAACTGTGTGACGCCTTCCGTGCGACCCCCACAGTCGCACACGCAGCCAGAAAAGTGTCCCCCTCCTCAGGGCAGGACCCGGACTCACACCGGCTGCCACAGCGTGTTTAACACGGAATCTCTGTGGGGCTGGAAGGCTCCGCGGGTCTCAGCCGCCTCCGAGGGCCCCTTCGTCTCCATCGAGTCTGCTGCACTAGATGCCAGGTAATGTCCTTGGCACAGTGGAGGATGGGGGTTCAAGGGCACAGGTGTTTGGGTCTGGCGGACCTCAGTCCAATTCTGAACCTGCTGCTAATAGCTTGTGAGCTTAGGCCAATCACCAATGCTCCTTGTCACAGCTACCGTATTTGTAAAAGAAAACTGTCACACTTCGTAGGGTCACTGTGAGGATTAAATGAACCTACGGATGTCATACGATGGGCGGTGTCTGGTACATAGCAGTGGCAAGAGATGAAAACAAAATTTAACCCAAAGCAAACCACTCCTCTGCACTAGCCAAATGGTAGAAGGTGTGTTAGGCTTTCTCAAACTCGGTCCAAAACCTCAACCCTTGTGCTCAAAATCTTTGTCCTGTGTTCTTCCCCGGCCACCTAGTGGCTTAATTCAGAAATCTAGCAGCAGTCAAAGAGCCCTGCATCTCCTTCCCACCCCCACGGTGCTCTCAGACACACCCACTAGTCACGCAGATCCCACCCCACCCACCGACATCTCCTGGAAGTGGCCCACCCTCCAGCCCCCCCGCTGCTGTTCTTCAGGCCTCGCTGCTTCTCTGCTTGTCTCCTCAACCGCCGCTCCTCGGGTGTCTCCGGGCCTCCAGCCTCGCCTCTATCCTTTCTCCAGAGTGATCGCCTTCCAGTGTAAACCGGTCATCTTCTGAGCTTCAGTTGGAGAATCTTCCCCAAGATCCTGGGGTTCAGGTTCAAAGTCATCAGCTTAGCCCGTATAATGGGCCCTTCTCCTTCCCCCACTGTGCTTCCGTCACGAGATTTCCCGTTGTTCTCGTGTGTGTCTGTAAGCCTTCCCTGGCCTGGCTGTCCCCGCCCCAGCGTGGGGACAGTGCAAATGCTGTCCAAGCCTACCTCCTCCTCTCCAGCGGCCCTGGGGGCAGTGGGTGGAGGTGGTGGGGCAGTGCAGGGTCATTTCTGTCCGCGTGAGGCTTCTGCCCTGTAGCGCCTGACCTACTTCAGATGTGCTTGTCTTGTGCGGCCTGGGTTTGTTTTCATGGAGACAGGAAGCTCTGCTTCTCCTCAAGCCCAAGTTAATGGTTTTCGTCAACTCCCATTTCCTCCGAGACAAGTAAAAATGCTACACTGCCTCCATCCTGAATACACTGAAGCCAACAAACACACCTCACAGCCTCCTTCCACCTACACCAGTGGGCCTGGCACTGGCGCACACGTGGTGTCCAGTGGGCCGTGCTGCCAGCGCCCCTCTCACCTGAACGCTTCCCGTTGCTTGCCCGGCACCGGGGCACCTCCTCGAACTGCCTTCTCTCTGCTTCAGGGAAGCCTTGGTACGCGGCAGTCACGCTGCCTGCAGCTCACTGGCAACGTGTCCGCTGGAGATAAAACCTTCAGAGTGTGTCCCTGGCTTTCTAATGCGACTCCCCACCTTGCCCTCCCTCCCAGGAGAAAGCCCACTTCCCCTCCGGGGTTCAGGTGGCACCAGACCAAGCAGAAGACAGAGCCCAGGCCCCGCCCGCCCCTGTACACAGATCTAGCTGCTGCTGAAGCCTCCGCAGACACCAGTGCGCGCCCCTCCCCACGTGTGCGGAGCACCGGAACTCGGAAAAGAAACCTGGACGGCACTATTTCCGTCCCAGCCTGGAAGGCCCCTGTCGCTAACAACCCAGTAAATGTCAAAATGTATTCGCACCAGCTGCTGCCAGCTGCTGTTGTCACTTCCCGGGCTTCTCCAGAAGTGCTAAGGAGGCAAATGTCACTTCAGTTCTGTCTCCTCTCCCAACCTGAGGGGGCCATCCCCACCCCCCAACCTCCTCAAGGAGGAGCTGAAGGCCTCAGGACTGGTTCCAACCAAACACGAGAGGCTGCTGCTCAGAGAACCACCCAGACTTCACAGGTGGGGAAAACCAAGTATTATCCAGTACAAAACCAGTATTATCAGAGGATGTAAGAGCTGGTGGCTACTCCAGGCTAGCCCCTGGAGAGAGACTGCTGTCCCGTTTCAAGAGGAGAAGCAGCCTCAGAGTGACCGGTCCAAATGCACCAGGGTAATACGAGGCAGGGTTAGGCTCTCCTCCATGACTGTCATGCCCCCCCCCCCCACGGTGCCCCCCTCCCCACCTGGGGAAGGGTGCAGAGCATTAAAAGATGCAACTCCAAACCGGAGACAGCCCACGGAGCGGCTATGGTCAGACACAGGAACTGTCCCGCAGGACAGTGCTCTGCCCCGTTTCCCGCTCGGTGAACACACGCCTTGAACCCACTTGTCTGCAACACCCACGGCACGTTAGCACGGCACCTGCTTTCTCACCCGTCCAACAGTAAGAATCTGACTTGAATTTTCTAACTAAAGTGTGGACACGCTAAGGAAATGTGCAACCATCAAGAACACCAGGGGAGATCCCACTGACCAGAGAGGACCCCTCAGGGGAAATACAAGGTGAAAGAAGTCTGCGGCCCCTGCTGTCAGTGGTCACCGAGTTTCCGGTACAGGCTCTGGGGGGAGAATGGCTGAGAGCAGTGTTCGCGCATGAAGGGTGTCCGTACACGCTCAGTGAGTGAACAGATATGTAAGAAATTCCACAATGTCTCACAACTCCCCCCTCAGGACATACACTAGTAAGGACTCCGTCACGGTGTCTCCTGATTTTTCTTCACAACCACTTCCTACGTCCCCGCAGGCTCCTGTCCACACAGCCGGACTCCCGTGGTTGCTCCTTAACCCCACGGAGTCTGGTCCCCACCCGGGCCCATCCTTCCCCTCCAGACGCCGACTGACAATTGTATATGCTCCTCCAGTCTGACACCTTGTGAGTGTGTAGTTTTCACTTTTAAAGTCAATTTCTATTTTCTCAAAGTAATGCATGTTAAGTTTTAAGTTCAAACATTTTAAAAAGACTTATAATGAAAAAATAGCAGCTCACTGCCTCACCCCCTCTCCCACCTCTGAAGCTCACTCCCCAGAGGCAAGCACTTACAAATCTTTTTACCTGTTTCTTCTGCTATTCATTTCCAGTTTTCAAAATATTACCCTTATACAGCTATTTCTTGATCTTTCAATTTCAGGCACTGCTTCAGGACTTCCTTACTGTGGAACCTGAGATTTCAGTTCCCTGTCCCTCCCCACACGTGCCCTCCCCCATCCTCGCAAGACAACAACAGCACATTAAGTATTATCTCAAAACCCAGAGAGACCATGTAAATGCATTAAGGAATTACGATGCTTTGGGTCCTTTAGTGGTAACATTTTTGTGCTTTGTGAAATTAATTGCTTAGATCGGGGGTGCGTGTGTATACAAATACAAACTTTTATATATTCATATATTTTATATACAGGGTCAGGCACAAATAACACCCTTTTATTACAAAATCTTTTATATATGTGTGTATATATATATATATATATAAGATTTTATTTATTTTCAGAGAGAGGGAAAGGGAGGGAGAAAGAGAGGAAGAGAAACATGGATGTGTAAGAGACACCATCAACCAGTTGCCTTTTGTACGCCCCCTACTGGAGACCTGGCCCACAACCCACGCATGTGCCCTGACTGGGAATTGAATCAGCAACCTTTAGGTTCACAGGCCAGCACTCAATCCACTGAGCCACGCCAGTCAGGGCTTATGAAATCTTTTATTACAAAACCATAAGCATGTAATACTGTAACAAAATCACACTTAAGCACACCATATATTTTAAGTGAATTGTTCAAATTAAGACTGTAAATTATTACACCCATATTATTACCCTACCAACCACACTCAAGCAGGCATTACTTCTGCTGGACTCTGTATTTGTATGTATGTGTATATACACACACATATTCATATGTTTTGATAAAACCATTAAACTCTTGAATACAATACTCATCAGGGAATATATTAGTTTCATTTTTCTGAAAGGAATCATTTTTTGAACCCTTTGTTATCCTACTCTAATCTGAACCTGCTTCTCTCTAGGCCTCCGACAGCTTTTGTCCTCCATTTCCCTTCACATCATCCTGGGAGTCTCTTGGCCTCTCTCCTCTATGAAATCCTTTGTTTCAAAGAGTATCATGCTCTTCTCTTTCTCAGTTACTTCCTCATTTTAGTGACTCACATTCTCCAGTAAGCTCCTCAGAAAGAGTGTCTGAAAATATTGCTATCCCATCCTCATAAAGACTTGCTATTTTGGCTGGGTATAGAATTCTATCCTGGAAACTTTCTTCTTTCAGAAAGTTTTAGGGACTTCTTTACTGGTTTCTTTCAGTGTCGCTTGGAAGCCCAAAGGCATCCTAATTCATAATTCTTTGTAGGTAAAAGCCATCCCCTTCCCAGTCACCAGAAACTTCTAGAATATTCTCTTTACCCAGATGCTCTGAAATTTCACGATGATCCATCTTGGTGGGGTCTCTTTTTATTGGTTGTGCCAAATGCTCAGAGGACATTTTCATTATACGTTGCTTCCCTTTTATCTCCACACCCTCCGCCCATCTTCCTGCCACACAATACAATACAGTCAATGCCCACTTTTTATTTGAATGCATTTTTACCAACTGTATTGTGCGTATGTATTTTTATTCATGTAAATGATATATCCCACTGTTTCCTTCTTGTTTTTTACAAAACTCTATGCTTTTTAGATACTCTATGTTGCCGTGTGCACGTGGCGTTCGTTGCTCCTAAGTGCTGCACATTATGGGATGTATCCGACAGTTTTCCCATCTCCCCCCCCCAGTCACGAACACTCGGGTTTTCCCAGCTCCCCACCACCACATACAGTGCCACAAAGAGGATCCTCGCACATGTTCTAGCTGACCTTTTAATCTGGCAATGTGCGTTTACTGGTGCTGGAACATTTTTGGTATTTTTCTTTCTTAATTCCTTTTGCGTTTTATGTAATCCTTATTCCTTGCACGTTTAACCTATCCTCTGATTTTCTTTTTTTTTTGTTCGACTTTTTAAATGATTTCACCAATTTTATATTCCAATCATTTACTACCTTCTAATTATATATTTTATTCATTCATTTTACATTAACATAAATTTTACATTAATTATTTGACAGTAATGTAAATTTTACATTATTTTATAATAACGTCCAAAACTCTCCTTAACTGCTAAAATTTTCTCTTCACAGCAATCTGTTACCTTGTGGATAAAATTTTTTCTCACCTATGTCTGCCAATATCAATTATACTTTTTAAAAGTTACTTCTGCTCCCTGCATTGTTCATATTCCCTCAAGTTCCTTTTTCAATTTATGGTTTTTTTGTGTTTTGTGTTAGACATTTTCTTCAGGTGATAATGATCTCTAGCTGTGTGTTCACAGTGAAGAGCAAAGCACAAAAAGCTTATTGCAAATTGGGTATGCATGTTTGGAGGCCTGGAGAACAGTGAGTACAGGCATTACAGGGTGCCCCCACCCCTGCCAAAAAAAAAAAGATATGTCCACACCCTAATTCCTAGAACCTGTAACTATTATTGTATTATAGCCTGTGCAGATAAAATTAAGAATCTTGAAATGAGAAAATCATCCTGGATTATCCAAGTAACCTTAAATGCAATGACAAGTGTCCTCAGAGGAGAGGAGCAGACAGAAGAGAAGGGGGCAATGTGACCACAGAGGCAGAGACGGGAGTGACACAGCCACAAGCCAAGGGATGCCTGCAGGCACCGGAGGCTGGCAGAGGGAGGACATAAATGTTCCCCGAGAGCCCTCAGAGGCAGATGGCCCTACCCTGCTGGAGTCTGGACCTCTGGCCTCCAGAACCGTGAAAGAGGCGATTTCTCTCACAGCTTAAAGCCACCCAGTCTGTGGCAGCCACAGGAAACTAAAATCGTAAGCGTCACTGAAGGTGATGGGAGGGGGACCCTTTCTCTGGTCACTTCCAATGATCAGTAACTCAGGTCTTTGCTCTTAACACTTAACGGCTTCCCCACAGAGCAAATGAACCCCCCACCAATGCTCTGAGCTCCTTCCACATGGCCAGTTCTGCGAGTCACGCAGTTGAGCTGGGCTGGGGGTAATGCAACTCAGTTTGTGGACTTTCGTTTAAGCCTCCCATTCTCTCCACGTGTCGACCCCACCCTGAGGGGCCCCTGCTGTTACCACTCCCAGCTTCTCCAGTTCAGCCTCTACGGGGAGTGAGACTTCTAACTTTGGGGTAAAGGCTGGGGCAACGCATTGCTGCCAGCATTGTTTGTGTGTGTATGTGTGTGTGGGAGGGACTGCTAAGTGCTCCTTACGAGGACTTTTGACCACTCTCATTATCATCAGCGCCACCCAGACTCCAGCTCTCAGACCCACCTGCTGCCTCTGCTTCCGGGCCTTCCCAGGGCCCTGCGGGGCTGGAGGGCGGCCATTCTGCTCTGTTTCATTGGCACGCCCCACCCAGGGCAACGAAACCGCTGCCTTCCCACCTCTAGGTCCGTTGCCCTTTATCATCTATCCGCAAAAATGTTGTTGACATCTCTCATCTGTTGTCATTTCTTCTCCTGTGCTTTTTGTCGCTGTGCCTGTCTTCCTTCCAGTGTCAGTAGTTACGAGAGATGACAGTGTTGGTTTAATCTGCCGTGTTTCAACAGAACCACCACCTGATAAATTTTCACTTGAAGGACTTACGCCACTCAGACGAGAAAGTTCAATTTTGCTTGGAAAAATGTAAGGCCCTCTAAACTCTACTATCCGCTTTGGCCCTCCTGTTCTATACCTTTCATTTCCCAGAGTGACACTGCCACTCCGATTGACTTCGGTTTCACCGAAATCTCTTCACTCTCCGTGACAAGTCCCCTTTCTTCACCTTTGGTTATGGCATGGTGCTCTCCCCTTCCGGGAACATGTATATCCACATTTTTATCTTGTTACATATACATAACCACAGAACCAGCCCAAGCTGGTCCTATCCTGTTGCTAACAACACCCAGAACCAAAGTTTACACCTTGGATACACCGTTTATGAGAAACACTTGTGAGCCCTCAACTGCTCCCTACGCAGCACCGCCAAGGAACCGCAGGACCAGGGCGCGCCTGGAACCTGGAGCCAGAGCCCTTCCAGAGGAGAAGGGTCTGCTGTCCAGGGAGATGCAGTGCTGAAATCCCTTAAATCTTGCCCCCAAGCCTCTGTTTGGGGAGACAAATTTGAGCCTTGCCTCCTGTCTCCTTCCTGGTCAATGTTGCAATAAAAGCTTTTTTCTTTTCTCAAAAGCTGGTGCCGTAGTATCGGCTTCTATGCACATAAGACAGCGAGCCCTGGCTCCATAATACATATTTTATGTTCCAAACAAAATCCCAATACTTCATGAAACCATCTCCGGTAACTTTGGACAACACAGATTTGTCCCTTCCCCCAAACAAACTGACTGCATCTTATGCGAGTCAGGAAAAGAACTCCCACTCCCTGTTTCAAGTATCTGCATTGCCTTGAAATGTCAGGTGCTTTGAGGCAGGGACCAGGCCTCATACTTCACGTGCTTCCTACAGCGCTTCCCATGGCATCAATGGGGAGCACTTGCTGACGGACGTACCCCAGTCCAAGCTGCACACACGGGATCTGATGACCAATACACGAAAAAGTGAGAGTCATATGAGGGTAGAGCCTGGACCTCATTCAACTTATACCCCTAACAACCAGCACAGAGTCTGGCACAGAAAGTCGGTGACTGCACAAACGGATGGACGGATAAATGAACTCTCAGTAGGTGCTGTGTTCAATGCTGTACCTGGTCGAAAGCTTTTTGTTTCACTTCCTAAAAATAATGCAGATGATTGGAAAACAGTTCACCAATGCACTCCCAATGTCAGGGACCTCAGCCGGCACACAGGGTTGCTCAGTGAATAAAGCTTCAGTGGAGGAGTCTGCCGTGAGCTAGGAGCGTTAGAAAGGGGTCAGGAGGAACACGTGGCTTACCCGGAAAGCACTCCCAGGACTAGGTTGAGAACGAAGAAGGATCCAATGATGATGAGGGGGATGAAGTACAGCCAATTCCAGGTGGCTCCTAAGGCATCATTGGTCTGAAAGAAAGAAAAACGGGTCCTTAATAATTCATCAGAACCATGTGCCAGCAGAGGGCCTCCCCTCTCGCAGCGTCCCACACGGGATAATGTAACGAGCCAGTACAATGCAGTTAGTTCAACACTGCCTTGTCTCACCCCCAATCTGGTGCTACTGTGGGTTAACTCATTCTCCCATATGCGCGGTGAAGGACATTGCATCAGCCTCATGCAACACCCTGAGCTGCAATAGTCTAACACCCTCACTTAACAGATGACAGAACAGAACCCAGAAAGGTCAACTACTTTTCCAAGATCAGGCAAAGAATCACTGGTTTTATAGTGTTTGAGGATGTGGGTTCCAAGTCTTTGCATTCTCAAATGGACAAATTCTCCGAAAGACAGGGGCAGTCTGGGGCCCTCACTCTATCCCACAGATGCTGGCCAGGGCCTTCCCAGGGTTGCCTGAGAGACATGAGGGTCCCCCTCATCCTGCTCAGCCCTGACCTGGCCTCTGGCTTTCTTCCCCCAACCCCCACAATCTTAGTATAGAGGACGCCCAGGCCTGGCCCCAGTGAGGCTCTGGACAGAACAAGGAATGCAGCTAGATCTGCAGAATGACCCCTTGTTCTCTTTCTAATGCTAATGCACAGCGACCTGAAAAACGCACGGACACCCATATTCCAGATTCTCCTACCACAAGTTAGACGCAAGGCCCTGGAGTGGTGGGGCAGAGGGGCCATCACACCACATGCCTCAGCCATCACAAGCACCCCTGGGCAGGGTGTCTTACTGGGACCTTGAAACAGAGTTTGGGAGAATTTTGAAAAGCCTTTACACGTGAGCCTCTCAACTAAGCTCTGCCTTGATACGAACAGCCAACTCTCTACTCAGTGTTTTGGGAGAATGTTTCCGGTTTGCTGCAAGCCCCTCAACTGCCTCCCTGTTTCTGCACCTGGCACCTAACAGAGTGTGTGGCACGATGGTTGCTCAAGTAATTGATAAACAACCACAACTGGAATAACATGATTCTGGCGTCTGAAATACACACAAATACATCATTCTGATATTCCCCTCCATCTCTGAAGCTCTGTCTGAACTGCTAAAAAAAAAAAAAAAGAAGAAGGAAAAGAAAAGTCATCACATGATGGCACTGGGGTCTGTTGGATGAACAAAAGGGAAGGAAGGGAAAAGAGGGAGGAAGAAGATCTGGGAGGAGCCTGGCACCAGCAGTGAGCGGAGTGGCACTATGCCCTGGGGGGGCGGGTGTTAAAGATGATTGACAGCCTAAAAGGTTCTTTTGGAAAAGCAGCCTGACAGCCCAGAGATCACTCACAAATCTTTAAATGCACCTGCCGCCCCCTCTCCACACCTTTCTCCTCTCCCTTCCACCCTTCCTCCCGGACTGGCCTCACCCTCATGTCACCTGCCTGTCCATGGAGCCAGGACAGGTCCAGTCCGATGGGACAGGCCACAGCCCCCGCAGGAGGGGGCAAGCAGAGGACCTCACACTTCCCTCCCCGCAAACAGCGAAGTTCTTTCTGATGCTAATCAGAGCTTCAATCTCCTTCTGATTCATCACTATTAAAACTTTGAAACTGCCCTGTGTAGGAGAGACAACTACTAAAGTGTCTTCTGAGATTAGAAGAAAAGAGTGTAACCAACAACTCCCAGGGCAGCGAGCGCTCTGGTGCGGGAGGCGGGAGTCGGGACTCAGAGCAGAAAGTTGTCGGTTCCACGGGAGTTGTGACTGTTCCCTCCTGGGGCACCCGTGTCTGTCACGGCGGGTGGGAGAGAGCCGGGCTGCCTGTGTGAGACAAAGGATCTCTCCCTCTCCTTCCTTCCTTCTCCGCTGTACCCCCTGCCGCCACCCTCTGCTCCCGGGGCTCTGACAAGAGGCTTGTGTGTGGGATCATCACACTTGATTTTCCCTAGTGACTCCTGCTTGGGAAAGGGGACAGCTGTGCTAAGGTCTCTGAGCAAGATCCTGGGGAGAGAGACTCACAGCTTTCTGAACGGGTGCCGCGGGGCTCCAGCCCCAGGAGAGTCCGGCAGTGGGACTTTCCCCACCCAGATCCCCACAGCGGAGCATCAGGGCGTCACCAGCACCCCCCCCCCCACCCCCCACCCCCACACACACACACAGAGTGAGAGCTACAACACAGAGTGCCGGCTCTTCCTTTCCACCATTCACGGGACACCTGTTGTGCGTCAGGCACGACAGAAGCCTGCTATTCTCCTGCTATTCTCCAGGGCGATGTCCTCTCAGTCTGAGGTGCTGATGCCCCTCCCACCTGACCCCGTCAAGCCCCTAGACTGGCAGGCTGGCTGCCCCCCAGCCTTCTCACCTGCTCCTTCCCCGAGTGACACACACATGCGCGTGACGGGGGCGATGACAGACGGAGAAAGCGGTCGGGGGTGGCAGCCCACCCGCACAGGCATGCTCAACAGGTCCCAGTGCTGACACAGTGGGGACGTGCTCCTTCGGGAGCCCGCCTGCCTGGGGGTGGCGAGCACACCCACTCCCTGCGTAAACAGGCACACACGGCAATTATCACATTAATCGGGTGGGGGGGGCTGGGGAAGCTGGTGGAAGGTGGGGGTGGGGGAGCAGGGTTGAAGAGAAAGGTAGGGACTGAGGCAGCAAGAGGAAGGGGTCCCAGGTCGCTCAGGATGTGGCTACATGGGGCGGGGGAGGCTGCATGGGGGGGGAGGCTCCGCCCTTGGAAACCGGCCTCATGAAGGGGCCACAGGGCTCCGTGGGAAACAGGTGAACGTGCCCTTCAAGCAGCTCTGGCTGGTCGGGAGACTGAGTCAGGACTGGAATTAGGATACTGATTCCAGGGTCCTTTCTAAAAACAGGAAGGGTTTTTGGGGTACGCTTGCTCCCCACACTGAAGGCACCCCCTGCTGGACAGGCCTGGGCTGGCTGACAACCGGGTTTCTCAGCCAGGGCGCCCAGGGCACCTCGGGCTGGAGAACTTCGTTGTGGGGAGCTGTCCTGTGCGGTACATTAGCAGGGTCCCTGGCCTCCACCCACCAGATGCCAGCAGCACCCCACCCCCGGCTGTGACAACCCAAAGCGTGTCCAGAATCCCCAGTGTCCGGGGGTGGGGCGTCGGGAGGTGCGGCGGGCAAAAACAGCTTCCAGCCGAGGACCGCTGGCCTCCTGGGTCCGTCTCAAAGACAGGTCTTTGGAATCACCGAGCGCGCTCAGGGCAAGGACGGCCGGAGCAGCCACCCTGGGCTGCCCAAAGGCCAGGCCGCTCCTCTCAACTAAGCACCTGTGCAAGGCCTCTGCCGACCACCTGGAGAGAGAGCTCAGAGAAGGCAGGGGTGGGAGGGAAAGGCACAGAGGCCGAAGAGCCAGCCACCTACCACCTGCCGTCAGGGTGACCACGGACCTGGGCACCAGCGCTCAGGCAGCTCCCGTGCTTCCCCGGGGCCCCCAGGTCCTTCCAGCACCAGTGTGCAGCCCCTTCCCCACCCCAAGGGTCGGAGTCCACGTCTCAGAGCTGGATGCCGCACTGCGCTCAACAAATTTGCGGGCCACGCCGTGTGTGGCAGACGCTCCTCTAGGCGTTGGAGATAAATGACGAGCGAAAGTGTGTCAGGCCACGGCCCGTGGAAGACAGTGCAGCGGACGGGCCCACACGAAGTTGATGAGCACATGAGAATTTGCATCGTGTGGTGAGTGTGCTGAGGTGCAGGTGCATCTGGTCACATGCAGGCAGTCGGGCAAGGACTTGCCGAAGACTTTGGAGAGAAGAACCGCATGAGACTCTAAGAGACTACCTTGCCCGAGACAGCAGACGCCAGGAAGGGTGAGAAAAGTTCATGTGGAGGTGAAAGAGCGAGGAGGAAAACGCCAGGAGGTGGGGACACAGAGGAAGGAAAAGGAGCGGGGGAGGCCCTCTGCGAGGCAGCCCTGCCACTGTGCACGAGCTGCCCCCCCGCCCCGTGTGGATGTTCTACAGAACCATATGCCGGGGGCTGCCCTCCCACCCTGCCTGGGTGCCATCTGCCCCCCACAAATGGAACGTTATCCTGAGTTAGGTTGGCCTGATTGGGAACTCGCACCCGGACATCTCCCTGCGTACATGTGCCAGGCCATCCGGCTCCCTCTTTGCTCAGGTCTCGCATTCAGAGTCGCCCTTTCCCTGCCCTCCTCCCTGCCCAGCTCTCACCAGCCTGGATGTGACGGGTTCTGAGCTGTGTCCACCAAGGTCCCCTTCACCTGCAGGTGCACCCATTCCCTACACGTGTTAGCTGCGAAGGGCTCACGCCTGCCCATTAGCAGCAGCCGGGCGCTGCCTCACCTGTGAGTTTACGCCAGCCTACAGGGAGGGAGGGTGGCCTGTCCCCAATAACAGGGTCGATGGCTCAGCCCCTTTGCCATGGGAGGGGCAACCTCGGTGGTCCAATCCACACTCTGGAGCTAGCAGTGTGATCAGGCCAAGGCCATGGCTTTTGACATTAAACTTTGTCTAGTGTTTTCTCGGACCTATCCTCACACGTGTCTCCTGAGAACAGTCCCCTGGGAACAGTAAGGCACAACGTCCCCTTTCTTGTGAGGGTTTTGACCAACCTTCGAAGCAGCCAGCACCTGGCCCCCAAGTCACACAGCTGGATGGCGTTTCCGAGGGCGAAGCCACTCAACTCCTCTGACCACGCCCACACTTTAGGAAGGGGACACAGCAGCGCACCTCATGACACGGGACAAATAAGGTCTATGAAGCGTCCGACCTGGCTTCCAGCATATCAGGAAGTCTAGCCATGACCTTGGAAAATTATGAGAACACACTACAGAACCCATCACTTGGTAGGACAGGAGGAAACTGAGGCCCAAGCAAGAAAAGTGACCTGGAATGACCCGGGACCACACCCTACAACCACAAAGGGTCGGCTTCTGGAGAACCGTTAGTCCCAGGTCTCTCAAGTGCAACCCTCCCATACTCTTACCAGCCTCTTGGGGAGAACAAAGACGCACAGGAAAGCCGACACCCGGATCTGGCAGCCAGGAAGTGAGTGCTGTCTTCCTGGCTCCCCAGCATGAACGCAGGCGAGGGAGTCATGGAAAAAGAGGGGGACCCGAGAGTGAGACACAACCACACGCTGTCCCCCGTCCCCCCAGCAAGGAGCCGAGCCTGCCGGTCCTGGAAACAGAGCATCTCCTCATGTCTCAGGCCCCTGAGCACACCCAACATACAAGCTAAGTCTCCCCACACAACGGGCTCCGCCACGGGCCCGTCACACGTAACCACGGCTCCCGCACCTTCTGGTTATTCCAAGCCCCCTTCTCCCACGTGGCTGGACGGTCAGTGACTGTCCCTGAGGATGCATCGGTGCCTCCGTCCAGATGCAAAAGCGCCTCCAGGAGTAACTTCCTGTTTGATGTTTCGCCACCTAGTCTTTCTTTCCACCGGGAAAGCAAAGCAGCACCTGCCTGGCGAAGTGGGGCACTCCCACCCTGGACCACAGGCAGCGGTCTGACACCCACGAGGCCGGGTCGGCGGCTCCGGGCCAGCAGCTCGGCTCAGCTTCCGGAGTCTGGACGTGGGCGGTGGCCATCGCCGGCACTGGGTATAGGTGTCGGTGAAGACCCGTCCACACCCCGGCAAGATGACTCGAGGGGACATTGAGCTGAGGGGGGGGTCAGCACGCGCAGCCCCATCATACCAGGAAGGCTGCCATGACCGTGTCCACACAAGCCAGCGCCTCAAAACCCTTATGACCCAAAACCTCTCTGGGTAAGTCCTCGTCATTCCAGTACCACCGTTACCTAACGTCTGTCCTGTCACCTCCCTTCCTGAGCCCTGGCGCAGACACCAGCGTGGAGTCAGGAGGGCCGGCGAAGGTCTGGTTGGAGTGGGTTTGGGTCACAGGCGCTCGATGTTCTGTTCTCTGGTCGGGGGTGTGTGTGTGTGTGTGTGTGTGTGTGTGTGTGTAAATTTCGGTAATAAAAGGTTTTAAATTTTCCCGAATAAAATCAAATAGTTTGTTTATACAGTTCAGGGTCTTGTGTGAATTTAAGAGAAAATCCCTTTTTAGACAAAATGGTGAAACATGTTAACAGTGATGATAACAGAGGAGTAGAATGAGCAATTTAAAAAATATTTTTTATGCTTTTCTGTACTCTGCAACTTTATGGCAGTAACTCTGTTTTGTTTGTTTTTGTGGCCAAAGAAAACAGAAAAAGAAAAAAGAAAAAAAATCCAAGACCCGGTCCCCCTGCCCTTCAATGGCAGGCAGCCCTGGTGCTAAGGAGGAGGCAACTCCTGGGGCCACTGGGCAGCCGGGGCAGCTGGCCCACGGCGAGCCGCCCAGGCCGGGGTGCTGCTCTGCCTCAGGGAGAGGCGCGGGTCGCTCTGACACTGCCGCATGCGGGGTGGCCAACGTGGGTGGCCTAGAGAGGAAATCACAGGGGAGGCAGCCTGCGATGAAGCGCCCCCACCCGTTTCACAGGGCTTGCCAATGAGACCCGACACGCCCTTTCAAGAAAGCCAGGCCCCAGAAAGAGCTCAAAGGATGACAGGTGAAGAGACCCTTCCTTTGAGATCCAGGGGCAAAGGGCACACGAGGCTGACAGACCCTCTACTCCGGGAGAGCTTTGTGTGGGTTTATTGTATTCTAGAAAACAGGTCTTCGACCAGCTCCTAGCTGGTTTTCCACTCCATGCCACGGTCCTCAAGGACCACCCCTCCCAGTTACCATCATCTATTGCTTTCCCATTGGTCCCTGTCCTTTCCAGCTAACTAATCGCTAGCTTCCATTCAGTCTGAGTCCTCTGACCTTCCTCGTCTTCCAGATTACAGAGCTAGAAGGCATCACAGCGCCTTGCACAAACCCTTCATTTTATGGATGAAGAGCTGAGGATCAAAAGCTAAGTGGGTGCTGCAGGACTCTATTGGCTGACTTCAGAAACAGAACCAGCATGCAGGACTTCTGGCCTCTAGTCCGCTCTGCACGGCCCTGCTCTTGTATACTTAGCTTGAAGTCTAAATGGTGCATTCTAGTTATGTATGTATACAATTAGTCTGGTCTCATGACCTCATGTGGAAGCTGCCTCAAGTTGAAGACCTTTTTAACGAAGACTCTCACTTCTTCTAAAGGCTCAGACCTGTGAACACTGCTATCTGATTTAAGGGAGAAAGGAGGAAGGCTGGAGGTGTCACGGAATGCCTCCTGGGCAGTGCCTCCACCTGGACTTGAAGGATGGGGAGGAGGAGGGTTCTGATTGCCCCATCAAGAGAAGAAGAGAGTCCATGGAGAGGGAAGGGGTGGGGATGCTGAGACCGTGAAGAGTTGTTGTGAGCAGGAGTGACGCAAGACGAGGAGAAGCAGGTCACGGAGGAGGACCCTGAAGAGTGGCACAAACGCCTGTTTGGATTTGTTCACTCCTCCTGCACTTGTCCTTCTTCCCTCCTCTAGCCCCGCCCTCGGCCACCGGAGAACACTGCCAGCCTCTCCAAGGCTTCCCCTGAGCTCAGCACTCCACTTCCCGCAGAACTCCCCCGGCACCTGGGCTCGCCCCACAGCAGCACACCTAGTCACCCCCAGCTCTGAGTGCATCCTCTGCACAAGATGGGTAAGAAGGCAAACAGTCCTCAAGGGCCTCGGTGCCTGTAAGAAGACGAAATCATGAGTACAAACACCTAGAACAGAAAGCAGAACATTAAGTGCTGCACTTGGGTTTCTGTTTCTACTTATTTGTACACCTCCTGTATGTCTTCTATCTCTTTCACAGAGTGGCCCTGCTCTCCCATTAGGTTGAATGTTTCTCCAGGGCAGAATGCTTCTCTGTTTATTCCGCGAATGCCTGCAGAAGCCCCCCGCCAGTGAGTTTCATTTATCTCGTGGCCACAGGAGGCACTCTTAACTCCGTAGTTAGAACAGCTTGAAAGTGAGAAACCATGGCTTTTAAGATTTTGTATCTTCAAAACCCAAGACAGGCCTATGGGAAACAGGCTCAATAAATCTGTGTTGGTATCGATGGTGATAATGAAATGCCCAGTCTGACACCCTATTTCTCTATCACTCGGGTGCTGGGGATAGATCGATGTCTCCACTCTGGTCCCGCTGGATCGGAGTTTCTCAAAGCACGCCGGGCTCCAGGTGTGCCCAAGATACCGCTGCACTCCCCTGCGATGGCCGCGGCAGAGCCTGGCACAACCACAGTCCCCAGGCCGGTCACCTCCCTTTGCGAGCAGTTCTGCCCCTGTAGCCCCATGCTACACAAACGCTCTTTTCTCTGTGCGCCATGGCGTGAGAACGGATGGGAACCACCGTGCCGGATGGCCATCTGTCAGGGAGGCCGAGGAGGGAATTCCTCACCCGGGCAGGTGCCTCCGTCAGACAACAGATGCGGGGGGCCTCCCCTCGCGGGCCCACACTCCTCACCCCGCTTCTCCCCCCCCGCAAGGACTCTCATGCTCAGGGGCTGACGCAGCCACTTCCCCGAGCCCTTCTTTTCACTCGTGTCCCTTGGTTTCCCGCTTGCTCGCTCTGCTGCTGGAAATTTATCCTGGTCCTTTCTTCCCCCTAAGATACACAACGTTTATTCCAACGGAGTATTCCCATGGGTTTAGGAGTACAACAACGCTGAAATGGAATACAAACAATAAAATAAAAATGACCATTGTTTTTCCAGTCTAGGAACCGTTGGAAAGAACCTCTTCCAGCTTTTACCATTCTTTGCCTCTTTGCTGTGCATTAGGGCGGAAGGTACTAAGATCAATGATGACAGGTGACTCATAAGCTGGTGGATGGCGGCTCCAACAAACCCAGTCACACCTGTTTCTGGAAGCACTAAGAGAACCTGATTAAAACCTCTTTATTGCAATATTTCCCTGCAGCTTACACCCTAAGGTCCCATTGTATCTGAGGGGGAAAAATAATCATGGCTTCCACTTGTTAAGAGTCTACCTACATGGGACACCAAAGCAGGTGCATGATGTATATGCACTGTAATCTCCACAACCAAGTGTGAGAGAGGCAAGTGTAAGTACATGTTAAATGACAAACCCAGGTTCGGAAAGGCTAGGGAAACCTGCCCAGGGCCCTAGTCAGTACAGTGCAGACCCCGAGTGGGAACCCATGTTTGAGTTCTTCTCGAGACACCACCTTGTGCTGCCCCTTGTGTGGTGGCGGCGGTGAGGGGAGGGAAATACTGTTGCTCTAACTTGGAACGTATCTGAGAACAGAGCTATCTATGGATGCAGGTATAGTGAACCTTTGGTATGGATGGGGGACAGGTTCCAAGACCCCCATGGATACTCCATTCCGCAGGTGGCTCAAGTCCTTCGTATACAGTGGCATAGTATTTGCACGTAACCTACATCTGCATATAGGTGACAGCAGGGTGTACCTACACACATCACTCCATTCACGTGGATTCAGTGTAGTGCTTGGCAGGTGGCAAGTTCAAGTTTTTGCTTTGTGGAACTCTGGGTTTTTGGTTTTGTTTTTTTTCTCTCCCAGGTTTTTGATCTGAGGTTGGTTGACCCGGCAGGTGCAAACCCCACGGATCCGGAGGACAGATGGACTGCATTCACAACAGCGACGCTGGCGGACGGACCCATCTCCGGCCAACCTCGTGCCGCAACCCTACCTAAGTGGTGCCCTGCCTCGGCTCCTTTGGTGTCTGCGCCTTAACGCAGCGGGCTTCCTCTCTGCCCTGGATGTCTGCTAAGGTTGAAAGACCGTCACAGCAAGCTCCCTGGCTACTAGTGCGACAGCCACTCTGTTGCCAGGGCGATCCTGTAAAGTGGGACAAGTGATTTCCAGGCACAGCTGGCTGCAGTCTTCAGAACGGCGGAAAGTTGTCATTTCCACCCAGCGTATCTGCCCTGTCTCCCCTCCGCTTAAAACGCGCCAGTGGCTGCCCTTGCCGAGTCTCCTACCAAGACTGACGGCAGCCCGGACTCCGTCGGGGATATCCAACCTGCAGCCCATGAGCCGCATGCAGCCCAGGATGGCTGTGAATGCGGGCCAACACAAAATCGTAAATTTAATTAAAAATATTATGAGGGTTTTTTTTTTGTGATTATGTGTTGCAATGCATTCAATGTGTGGCCCAAGACAACTCTTCTTCTCCTAGTGTGGCCTAGAGATGCCAAAAGGCTGGACACTCCTGAGTCTAGCTCATTCCAGAGCCCCTGCCACACCCCACTCTCGGTTAATTCCCTCCTGTGCCACGTTCTCGCATATCTCTGTGCTCCTGCTCTCGTTGTCCCTTCTGCCTGGAATACCTCTCCACCTCTGCCACCCGAACAGCCTCCAGGCAGACCCTGATTAACCGTTACCTCTGCTAGGAAACCGCCCCAGGTTCAGCTGCTCTCCTGTCCCGGCACCGAGCACTACCGCACCTCTTAACCCTGCACCTCGACCACCACTTGCTCAGACGTCGTCCCCTCCAAGTCTCGATGCCCCTCAAGAACAAGGAGCAAGTCTCGTTTGTCTAACTATGTACCCCAGAACCCCACTTAGCTCTCCGCAGACACTCAGCAAGTGTTTGTTGAACGAATACATAAGTTAATTAGTGGACTGTGCATCTCCCCGTTAAATCTAAGGCAAGCAGGAGGGAGAAAGGAAAAGCGATGAGGAAGAGGATTTCCCCAAGAGTTAACTGAATGTCTCGAGAGGGTTCTGTGGTCAGTCAGAGGGCAGAGGCAGCGGATGATCGGAGGGAGTCATCAGCAAGTGTCACTTCCTAAGCCCTTCCCAGGTGTACCTTGCCACACAGGACTGACCTTCCTCTAATCCTCTCCGGACGAAGAAAGGCTCCCTCACTCTTATCTCTGATGAGCTCGGGACGGGATTAAACCAAGACTGGCACGTTCCGCCCCCTCATCCAGCTACATGTCCAGCGGTACCTGGCAGAAGACACAGGCTACACTCCATACCGCAGTGGGCCCCGCAGGGCCCCCGACACAGATTAGAGGGGCACTTCCTGGTCTCGGAACAGGATCACAGAACCGCCTCTCTCAGGGGTGGGGGTGGACTCTAAAAGGGGACGGGGCGGGCCCTCTGGGGCAGCCTGACGGGCCCTGCTAGGGGACAGCCAGGGAACGCTGATGGCACCAGCCGAGTGGCGTCGGGGCAGGGAGCTGATGGGGGGGACGTCTCTCTCAGGGAAGGTGACCCCGTTTCTCTCGATGCCAAAGCTAAACTTGAACCTCCATGGATTGCAGCCCGAGGGTTCTACCTTTGTCAGCTTTGTGGGGTACAGTGTTCCCTCTACTGGGAATGCAGTCCCCCTTCATCCTCTCCAAAAAAAGTATTGTCAAAATCCTGGCCATTCAAGGTTTTTCCAATACCACCCTCCGCCGATCAATGCACCCCCTGACTGCTATGGCAGGGCTGCTTCCTCTGGTACCCCACAGGTCCCCAGGCTTGCTCTGAGGTCCTCTGATCCCCACACTCAGCCCTGGACCCAAACCATTCTCTTGGCTGAATCCCGATGATTTATTGAGTCTGGAGAGTATCAATTTTTCTAGGCCACCAAACACGATAATGTGACACGAGGTAACAAAACATGGATAAAGAGAGTCAACAATTTTTGGAGCAATTACTACATGCACATTGCCTACATTAGCACGTTTAATCTTCTCAGGGATCCTCTGAAGCAGATACAAGCACTACAGCGTTTTTCTCTGATGAGGAAACGGAGGCCCAGAGTGGCTGAGTAACCTGCCTGAAGTTGCACAGACATTAAGGGATGGGACGGCCACTACGGTCTGTAGACTGAGCCCAGTACTCTCAGTTGATACACTGTAGTTGGCACAGTGACGAAAATGTAACAAACGTTCCACAGACATTAGGTGCTAATATTATTATTTATATAGGTTAAGCTCAGTTCCTCTCAGTCAAAAAGGGAGTATAAATACATCGTTATTATTTATGCTCATCTCATCCAAATATTTTACCTGCCTCGTGCTACAAGACTGGCACACACTTCTAAATTAGTTTGTTATTTTTCAGGTTACTATAGTATTTATCACATTACGTAATAATTATTTACTTGTCTGTCCCCTGCACAAATCTGTGAACTCCGGGCAGACAGGGACTTGTGTTTCTTTGCACAGCAAGTACCTGCCGAATGCTTTGACCAGGTGCTCAGTAACCACCACTGGATGCATGAGCAAACCGAGTCACTGAGAATCCAAATGTCACGAAATATTCCAGCCATAACTAGTTCAAGTGGGGCGAACATGGTCTAGAACAGCGGGCCTCAAGGAGGGGTGGCCCTTGACCCTGCAGCATGAGCACCCTTTGGGACCTTTTGGGAAAGGCAGGCTCTTGGGTCCCAACGTCGGCCTTCAGGCCAGAGCTCCAGGGATGAAGGTCAGCGCCCAGCCCTCCGTGTTTCAACGGGCCCTTCAGGTGGTGCCTGCTGGAGCGTGAGCACCACTGGTCGAAGGGAATGAAAGAAGTAGCCGTGGGTAGCCTCAGTGGCTGTGTGACGTATCCCGAAAATACAGAGAGATCTGAGGAAGGAGAAAGCCTGAGGCTGAGTGGGGAGGAAAGAAGGTAACAGAAGGGGGTGGGGAGACATGGAGAGGGAAGGGCTGGGAGTGGGTGAGACTGATTCACCCTGAAATCTCCTGGGAATGAAATGGGTTCATGATCTCAGCTGGGTGCAGCCATAGCAACAGGTACTCCTCCCACCCCCTCCCTCTCCCCGGGATGACCAGGCATCAGCTACGCCCACGCTGAGGCCCGGCCCTGCAGAAGGATGTAAGCTTCAGTGAGTTGGAAAAACACAGGGAGAGGCAGGTTTAAGGGAGAAGCTCCCTGCATGGGCTCTGGCCCCAAGCCGGGCTCCTGGGAAAGCTGCTTCCTCCTTGGGGCAGAGGCAGACACAGCCACGCGGAGGTGCCTGGGAGTGCTCCTCACACCCCCCGGCTCGCGCTGGGGCCCAAGTGCCTGGCTGGGATGACTTGCTGTCCCGTGGGACTACCGGGAGAAGGGGACAAATGACTTAAGAGCAAAGACGGACAGCCCACCAAGCCACAGGGCTGGAAGCAGGGCAGGGCACCATGAGGCAGGGCCCCGAGACTGTGGAGGATTATTCCAGAAGCCGGGAGAGGAGACCAACTGGTGAAAGAGAATCAGAGCAGAACTCACAGGCAGCCTCAAGGCCAGAGACGGGTCGGGGCGGAGAGGGATAATGAGGCACAGACGGCGCACAATATTGTCAGGGCCCTTTGCCGGGGAGGGCTGCAGCCTGCAGGGCACCCGCAAGGCCAGCGCATCCATCTAATTGGCTCCTTCCCTAATAAAGGCAAAATGGGGGCCGCGTGAGGACAGCGAGGTAAGCAAAATGCGCGATGCTCCACATGGTCGATGGAAATAACTCAGTAAAAGCGAGTTTACAGCAAATTAGACATTAAAAGTCAGATATAATCACTGTTGCTATGTTTGTTTCCAAGAAGAACTGTGTTATGATTAGACTAACAGGCCAGCGCTGGAATTCTCAGCAAAATGCCGGGAAGATTTCGCCTTTCTTTGTCTGTGTGAGAGAAGAAAGCAAATGAGGAAATGTGAAATCAATAAGCCACCGCTATGTTCAGGGGCTCTGCCCTCAGAAAATCCTGTGCAGCCCGGAACCCCCCTTTTTTTGGGGGGGGGGGACAGTTGTGAAGTAGAAGGCGCTGATACATTTTTCATGTCTGGTTTCTTCTAGCCCTCACAGTGAGCCAATGAAGAAGTCCAGGTCATCCCCCAACCCCCCACCATTGTACGGATGAGGAAACCCAGCTCAGAGATGTCGAGTCGCATACAAGCACTAAGACAGGGACAGGGTTCGAACCCACGTACGCCTGACTTCAAAGACCTTCACCCACAACGACACTGTGATTCCATTCACAATCACAGAGCAGGGAGAAAATGGAGGCCCGTGACTCCTCCGAGGGCTGAGACTCCTGTTCCAGCCAGACCTGGGCGTCTCTCAGCCGGCAGGCCATCCCTGTGACGCAGTGTCGTCTAACGGGAAAACTCTGGCCTCACCTCTGACTAGTTCCGTGACGTTGGACACGCCCCTTAACCTTCCAGTGCCCCGGTTTCTCGATCTGCACAATGGGAGTGACAGCCCCTGCCACGGAGCAGGGCTGTGAAGACAAGTGAGAAGTGCAGTCGGAGAGTTAACCGCCCACCCCTCCCACCATAGATGAGCTGTTGCGATCTCGGGGAAGTTCCTCAGATTTTCTGCCCTTGGGCTACCTCATCTCCCGAATGTCCAGATTGGAAATCACACAGCCAGGGGACGGCAGGCAGAAGGCACTGGGTAAGTGGAGTAAATGCTCCCGTCAGTGCCTCCCCTCGGGGAGGACACTCCCGTCCCCCGCCTGCTTGGGAGCAGGTGCACTGGCAGCTCACAGACTCACCCGTCCCTGCGAATTGCCCTTGAACCCATGAGGGGGTCCCAAGCTCTGCTAGAGTGGGCCAGCCTATCCTTTGTGCAGGTCTGGCTTCCTCGCTTCCTCAGGTAAATCTCAAGAAAGCACACCCCAATACACATTCTGCCTCCAAGCTTCCGGTGCAGAGTTGACCTCCAGGGACCCCAGTCGAACCTAGTCTAACAGTACGAGCAGCCCTCATTTTATTAGTTTGCTTTACTGCCCTTCACAGGTGTTGCATTGTCTTTTTTCCTCAAATGGAAGGCCAAGACCCACCACCAGCAAAGACTGCAACTTGCTTTCTTGCTTTATTGCAATGCTCACTTTATTATGCTGGTCTGGAGCCCAACCCACAAGATCTCCGAGGTCTGCCCGAATCTACAGCCCAGAAAGCGTTCATAAAGAGTGACTGATGACGGCCATCACGGCCACCTGCACACTCAGAGGACTGGTACTGCCTGTGCAACTCCTGTAAGTGTCACACAGCTGCTGGCTGGATGGGACATTCTTGGAGGAGAGACTGTGTCTTGAATGACTTCGTGTTTCCTCCAAGCATGCTACGGACAGCAGATCCTCTGGAATCGCATCTGATGTGCGCAGGCACTATGTCTATTCAGGAACCGATCAACCCGAGTGGGCCCAGGGGGTGCACACTTCATTTCCGGAATGGCAGCACTCACGGCTCTTAACTGGGGCCCACAGTCTCAGCCGTGAGGAACTTTATAAATGAAATCCCTCTGATGTAATAACTTTGAACAAGAATGGGCCATACCGATCAAACCAGGGAAGTATGTTCTATGGGCTATTGCTATTGTTAGGTCTTTAAAAATTCAATATTAAACAAAGCTCACAGGCGTGAAGACAGGTGGTGCTGACCTGATCCGCCAGCCCCGCCCCCCGCTCCACCCCACCCCACCCCACCCGGCCAATCCCAACAGAACCCTCCCTCCACCCCCACCCTCTTCCGAGGTGACACAAAACGCCAGCCCTGGCAGTTGGAATAGAAGCGAGCTCCCTTATTCCCAAACCTGTATTCTCGGGTTATGCCACCATCTCTGTAACTGGCTCCTCTGGGAATGCAGGGACAAGCAAAAGGGAAAATGCACCAATGTGGCTCTTTGGATGCCGTGCAGCAGGTCAGGTCCCCCGTTGTTGGTAACCCTCCATCCTCTCCCCGTGTCGGCTGCCAGGTGGGGAACTAGGGTAGCTGCCGACACTGCACCAGCTCATTCAGTTCAACGTGAGTCTGTTCAGTCTGACGTCCTCAGGGCTACATGGGACGAGCCCTTCCCTCTGGGGCCCAGACGGGCTCGCTGCCGTCTATACCTATCTCCTGAGCTTTGGGCCCTGACTCAGAGCCCACCAGCACTCTGAGTTCGGGTGGGGTCTGGAGATTCACTGAGTAGTATTCCTACTGCCAGGTAAAACCTGAGCCCACCCGCTGTGCTCTGATCTCTTGGGGCTCAGAGAGCCCGAAGGGGCCCTCGGGAAGGGGGGAGGCCACAGGAACCAGGAGCCTCCCTGGGGCCCAGCCAGAGCCACTGGTCAGAAACCGTGGTTGAACTGAGGGCTCCTCAACTCTGTCCTTCAGCTCGCGAGGAGACGGGATAAAACAGGCATCTGAACAGGTGAGCTTTCAGTGTGGCCCCTGCCGACGAGCACCCGGCGCTTCCCTCCCCTTGGCTGCTCTCGGGCTCACTTCGCGCCGAGGGGCTGCCGTAACAGGTGGTCCTGGGCCCACAGGTTCATCCCTACTGCCCAGGCCCCACAACAGGCCCCTGCTGTCTGGGGACACGGGTCAAGGCACAACCCCAATCCTCAAACACTCCAGCTGTGCCCCAAACACCCGGCTGCAGGGGCGAGGTGGGGTGGTGGGCAGCCTGTTAAGAGGAACTCCCTGACCTCAGTAGCCTACCATGCAGTCAGGGGAAGGCAGAACAAATAACATACCAAACACACGGATATTCAGCGAGGGGGAGAGGGCCTGAGGGCCTGAGTGGTCCTACAAGACTCTCTCAGAAGAAAACTCCTCCTGGCACGTGAAAGAGCCGAGCTCTCTGCAGGGGAAGTCCTTTCTCAGCCGAGGTCTCTGAGGCCAGCCCGGGCTCAGGGGCGCACAGCCCCGGAGCGGGGACCGAGGATAATCACCTCATTAGCGGAGGAGCACACACCTGGCTGGCAGCTGGGCCACCCCTGGGGCAGGAGGGGGCTCGCTGGGGGAAGCGGGAGTGCCCTACTAGGTGGCGCCAGGCTGGGCTGCTTTGTTCTTGGAGAGCAGGCCTCCAAGGGGCCCCTTCCAGCCCAGCCGGGCCGCCGTCTGGCTGCCTGAGGGCAGTTCCAGGAGGTGCCTGTCCACCTGGCCTGGGAGGAATTAGGTCAGAACTGAAAAAAACAAACAAACAAAACTACAACAGTAACACTTGGGAGGAGAGCAGGCCTCCAAGCCAGGATCCCCAGACAGTACCCGACTGAGACACATAAATCACAACTAAGGTAAGAAGCGGATGAACGAACGGGTGTGGCAGGTGGTGTCAGTCAGACCTGTTCTCTGTGGGACTCGCAGCCCCGGGGAGAGGCAGGGAGGTCACCTCCGGGGCACCAGAGAACTGCCTTGTAGCTGCTTTGAACAACAAACAGTACAGGCCAGACGCCAGTAGCAGGAAAAGTGTCTTACTCGGGGCTTTGTTTTTTAGTACTTTTTTTTAACTTGTGAATTTTTAAATAATGAAAACAGTGTGTTAGGACTAAATAACAGTTGAACAATACAAAGATGTGTAAAGAAAGTGTGTAGGTGCCCTCACCTCTACTCCCGGCCCCCATGAGCTCATGGCCTAGTGTGCGTGCCTCCCCACCATCCTCCGCGCAGGTTCAAACCTACGTACACTGTTCTGCTCTTTGTTTTTTCAAATGGGATCCTACTCTACAGACTCCTCTGTAACGTGCTTTTCTTAATTAAAACCCACTAGGAACAACATCCCTCCAGGACCAACACACAGATTTAATTCTTTAAAACACACACACACACACACACACAGAACCACAGCTATGCAACACCCCACTGATCGCCCTGCCAGTGTTTGCTTGCTGTGGTTACCGTTGCTGTGAAACTAGGCTGAAACAAATACTCTCTCTCACGTGTTACAGCCCTAGCGACGGGTCTTTCCGTTTCAATGGGCAGCTGTCTCAACAGTGGGGTTACTACAGGGCCAAAGAGAAGGTATATTTTTCAGTATTAATTCCCCCGAAGGTTGTAGCAATCCGCCAGGCGCTCCACCAAAAATTTGTAAATGACTCTTCTTCCTCACCCTCACAGGAAGTGGGTGTTATAACCCTTCAATGCTGGTCAACCTGATGAGCTGAAAATTTGTATTTTTCCCTGAGTATTAGCATCATTTCATGGGTTTATTAGCCACATGGATTGCCTTTCCTTTGACTTTCCCACTCACATCCTTCGAGCGTTTTCCCATGCGGTTGGTTGGCTGTCTTTTCCTTGTAAACTTATAGAGCTTCTTTGTATATAAGTTATATCAGGACTTTTTTATATGTCATTTTTTTTCTCAGTCTAATAATTGTCTTACAATGTTACTTATGGCGTCCTTTACCATAGAAAATGTTGCAATTTCAATGCAATAATTTCTTAAAGTTTCTGAGCCAAATATTAAGAACTTCCACTAGTGATAAATATTCATGTCCTCCTCCTGAAACTCATTTGGGGGCTGCCCTGCTTCATAAATTCAATCTTATGGACTAAATATACAGACTAAAAAGTAAGATGATTCAAACAATAGAAACCCCACAAGTACATCTGGGAGAAAAAAGTAGTAAAAGAACCCCTTTCGACCATGAGGGAAACCAAGGTTGAAACCAGCTCTCCAGCAATATTCACTCCACGTAGAAGGTGAAGTGAAGACCATCAACTACCAGCTGCTTATCCCAGTGCAAACCACTGAACACCAAAGTCCTTCCAGCTCACAGATTCCACACACACCTCTGATCCTGGTCCCCTATGGGCGGCCAACACCCAAGCAAGCTCCTCCTCCATCCTTGCATCCTTCAGGTCCTCCAGCATTCAGCTCCAGCAACACCTCTGTCTGCCCTCACTCCCCACCCTCCCCCGGACAGAAGGACCTGCTTGTGCTATCCTCAGCACTCCCCGCAATCCTCATATTAACTTCCCTCTCGTTTGGTAATTATTTACCTGTCACTCGTATTTATATTCCCCACACCTATTACTGCGTCTGACACACACTATTTGCTCCTGCAGCGGCCGCTGAAAGAAAGGGAGCAAAGAGAACGAACAAGCGATCCAGAGAATAGCACTGAAATCCAAAGCTGAATGTTCGCCGTTAACTGCCAGCTCAGGATCAATCAGGAATGAGCATTAAACACTGCTGAAATTACAGGGTGAGTTAATGGGGGAGGGGGGGAAGGTTCCATTTACAAAAAGCTGATTGACACAGAATTTCGAGAGCCTGCCTGGTTCAGAATGAAAGGCCCGCCTACACGTCAGGCGTGCTGAGCTGCCGTTCTCCAGCGACCGTGTCTCACTTGGGGACAAATGGGCTTTGGTCAAGGATAAAGTCTCAATATCCATTTTTCAGACTCTTAACGAGTTTCGGGATGATCACTGTCACTCAGCCCTAACTGCAGCCAGTTTCCTCTGCATGCATCTCGACATCAACACGCCACCCAAAACACTTCCCTATGATTAAAAAAAAAAATTCCTGTGACAGCATTCATGCTCCAAGCTCACATCTTCCACCAGCAACATATTTTTGAACTTGGAGACTGCAACGAACACCATGGGTCTTCCAGTGTTTTAACAGAAGAGAGACATCCAGAGTCCTCCTTTAGAAAGGGAGCCCCTGCCTCCATCTGGAACGGCAGTGGGACTCACTTCCCAGGGCTGGCTTGCGTGTTCCTGAAAGCGCATGTTCCTGTTCCCTGGGGTGGCTGAAGAATCTGGGGAAATGGAAGGTTCTCGGGACGCCCCCAGGGATCATCCACGTGCCAGCTCACAGCCGGGCCCATGAAAAGACAGCTGCACTTTTCGCCAAGGACAGGATCCAAAGCCTATTGACATCGACCAGTCACCTGAGGGACACACTGCCCATCTCAACCCTCATCACTCCATCTAACTTCTTGGTGATTTTTTTTTTAAATATGACTTAACCGGTCCATGATTCTGGCTTCCGGCATTATAGAATACTTCTCATGATCTCAGATGTGTTTTTCATAACACAGAAATCATGAAGTTCACGTTCGTCCTAAAATGAGCATGAACTACGTGTCAGGGGCAGGGAGGAAGACGGCCAGACAGGGAAACAGGGGCGGGCTGGCAGACGCCGCACCGAGACAATGAAGTCACTGGAGCACGATTCCGAAAGGGTCGGCAGCCATTACCTTAGTCCCACTCACTGAACACCCACGTTGGTGGCACAGCTTAACCCCCCTGCCACTTGTAATAACTCGGAACACCGGGAGGAGCCTGGCGCTCACCGAAGCATCTGCCATCTTGAAAGGCCTTCTCCTAAACCCCAAAATGCCTCGACAACACTCCCTCGTACCTGAACTACTGAGCTGGCCGGACGCGTTCTCTGCAGCCCGCTCCGCAGCACCGCCAGCCCGCCAGCACGCCGCTCTGCCCCGGCCTCCCGTGCTCAGAGCTCTGCAGCCGCTGCGGCGGTCTGCTCACCAGTGAGAGGCCGCGAGCAGCATGATCTGGGCCCGATCTGTCTGCTGAGCCTGATCTCCCCTCACTCCCCGATACCTGAACTCGACCTTTCCCGCGATAACACATCACGTTTCCCAGACACAGTGCTGTTTCCTGCACCTGAGATCCCACCTCCCGTATTCCATCAATGGCTAACTCCTCCTTGTTCAGTGGCTTTCTGTTCTGTAAAACGTCTTATCCCGTGAACAGCTCTCCATCTTGAATCTTAATTACTTATAACCCTCACAGTACTTGTCACATTATAAGTGCAAAATAAATCTGTATTGAATGATATGGATGAATGTTTGTTGAACTTGACTGAACTAAATCTTGAAATTTTTCACAGGTCTCTCACCCGGTGATGATGTTAATTATGCTTTTTCATCAGATTTTGTTCTTCTGGTTATAAAAAGTCATACATGAACATTTGAAAAGTACAGAAAAGCATAAACAGGAAAAAATAACCTACAATCATCGCCTGGAGAGAGCCACTCTCATTACCCTCTAATTGCACATTTTACCTCAATGCAATTAAGTAAGTTTATGTGTGGAAGTCCCACGCCCTGTGCGTGCTTTCCTGAATTTAGATCGAGTCACACACTATGTACTCACCCAGCATTTGGTTGACCAGAAATCTCTGCCAATGCGCACTCCTACATTTCAACAGCACAATGCAAGCAAATGTTCCCGGTGATGGCAGTGGGGCCCCTCAAGTTTCTGGAGAGCTTTTTCTGAATCATAAATTCATGGAACTTGATTGCCTAAAGTGACCTCAGAGAGCGTCTCCATCAAGGCCGCCTCGCTTCCCCTCGCCTCCCCTCACCTCCCCTCCCCTCCCCTCCCCTGTGTTTGGCAACCATGGCCGATCACTCAAGATCCTCTTCCAAGGTGGGTTTGGTCACGGTCTCAGACTCCTTCCCCAGCAAACCAAATCCATTGACTGGCAACTGTCTGCAATGCAAGGCCTAGCGGGTACCTGAGACTCCCACTCCTCATTCCACAGGTGGGAGAGGTCCCGGCAGAGGCTGGGAACTTCCCAAGGTGCAGAAGCCCACGGAAAGCAGGGCTGGAAGCAGAACTCTCTAACCCTGCTCTGGGGTCCGCTGCTTTTTGTCACACATCTAAGAAAGATGGGATGAATTTACATTGTTTGAATTTCAAATGTGTTTTATGGCAGTTTGATTTTTTTTTCAGGATTCAGGATAGATAAAAAGTATCTATATGTCAATATGTTAGGTACTAGAGTTGATTAAACAGAAATTTCTCAATTTATGGACCCAAAGAAATACCCCTGCTTCAGACAAGTCTCCTAATCAGGTTAATCGCTCAGTAAATGTTTGAGAAATGACTCTGCATCTACTCTCTGCTAAACTCTGGCAGGAAAAAGAAACATAAGATGCAGGACTTGCTGTGTAGGGTTTTTAAGCAACCACTTCAGATCCACTTTTTTAATCACCTGGCTCCAGCCCAAATGGACCCCCAGAAGAGGTGTTGGGGGCGGTGAAGACAGCGGGAGGATGAAGTGTGGAGTAAGACAGAGCTTCCCACTATGATGGGCTGCATCGTCTCTCTCCAAAATCCATGTGGGAGTCCTAACTGCCGGCATCTCACAAGGGGACTGTCTCTGGAGGGAAGGTGATGAGGCGACTGCTAAAATGAGGCTATTGGTGTGGGCCCTGATCAGGTCTGACTGGTGTGTTTGTAAGAGGAGCATGGACACACGGAGCCAACGCTGGGCATGCACACACATGCAGAGATGCCATGAGGACCAGCGAGAAGCTGGCCAGCTACAAGCCAAGGAAAGAGGCCGCAAGACAAACCAAATTAGTGACACCTCCATCTTGAACTTCCAGCCTCCAGGACTGTGAGGAAACACACCCCTGTTGTTCCAGCCCCCCCAGCCGGTGGTATTTCGTGGCTTCACTAGCAAACTGCTCTGCCAACTACTCTAATATTGCCTTCCTGATCCAAGGAGGTTCAATAATGGAAAAATGTTGACTTCTCAAAGAAGAACAGCCCTCTACTAAGCCAGGCACTGGCTCCCTGAGAGTTCAAGTGGCTGGGGAAGACTCCTGGAGGAAGACAACGGAGAAGATCGCCTTGGATATGCCAAGCAAAACCTGAGAAGAGGTGCAGCTCTGACGGATGGGTGGCAGGGAGGCTTGCAAAGCCCTTGCTGGCCTGACACGTCCAGGACAAGGGGGTAGGGACTCTGCTACTTAAGGACACCACTATTCAGCCAGGGGCACTCTGGGCAGTGGGAGAGGCCCCATACTGGATGTCTCAGCTCAGCAGGGTCTTGTGCGCCCCACAAAAGGTCATACACTCAGAGTGCGACCCTCACCATGGCAGACAGACCTGCTCCCTTACCCAGGCATTGTAGAGAGACAGGCAAGGGTTCTGGAAAGGGTCAGGGCTCCAGGGCCCTAACGCAGAGCCAGGAGTGAAGAATGTCCCCGTCCCACTCTCACATACACACAATCCTACCTGCACTTCCTGCAGCATCTCCGCGCACAAAACATGGCACAAGGCAACACAGGAGAAGAAAAAGCATCATTCCTGGAGTCAGCAGTCAAGAGCCTGAGGCATGCCCTGCTGCTCCCAGGCTGGATGACATAATAGGTTTTTCAGCCTCACTGTAAGGTGGGGAGGACCCTATTAATCTCCTAGGGTTGTAGGGGAAAATCAAGTGTGATAATATATGGTCGCGTTTAAGCCATTATGGAGCTCCATAAATGCTAGTGGCCCTGGCAGTTATTAAATGTACTCACCATATCTCTTCCTGCTCATTAAGTCGTCCTCCCTTATTGGCAGATTGACTTGCAATGGAGACGTGCGTTTCTGTATTCGGTTAGACTTTGAGCGATTGAGGGAGACAGCCATATGTTCGATTGTCTCCCTGCCTTCCCTCTATGCGTATCAGAGAACTGTGGACGCAGCGGGCATTTAACGCACACCCGTTTCTCGCAGGAGCACTCCACCCCGTGGTTCTATGCCTGGAAAGGCTTCCGTGCCTTCCCACTGACCCTGACTGTAGTGTTTCATCCAACACTCTGCACTCTTCTCCTACCCTAGGGCCTCCCTTCACTTCTCCACCGCCGGTCACCTCAGAACCCAAGCCAGCCTGCACACCACTACAAAGATCTTTCTAGAACACCATTTTAAAAACATTCTCTCTCTCCTGCAAAAACTTCTTGTCGGTGACTGGCTGCTCCCAGGAACAAGCTCTAACTCTGGACATCTGAGGCCTCACATCACGGAGCACCAACCACACACATCTGCCACGGCTTTCCCGCACGTGTGTGTCTTCCACTCTGGTCAACGGGGCTGCTCGCTGACGCTAGACGAGCAGTATCTGCTGAAGAAGTGGATGGGCGTCTGACTAGCATCACACAAATGGCCACATCAAGGCCAACTCTACCTCCTGGTTTTTGTCCGTGCTCGTCCTCCCTCCCTGCGTGTCTGACTGGGGGCCACTCACCAGGCACATGACTGGGGTACGTATGCTGCTGGTTGGCGTTTTGTACACACTGGCCACACAGCCACGCAAGGGAGCCTTCCCTCTCTTTCTTTTCCTTAAGTCCCCCCAGTGCTCAAGGGCCAGCTCAAGCCTCACCTCCCATGGGAACGGGCCTTTCGTGACTCCACGGCACTCGGAACTCTCTGCTTTGCACTCCTCATGACACATACTGCCTACACCGAGCCGCTGGCCTCCAGCACCCTCCCTCTTGCATTATTATTTGAGCTTCCAGGTAAGTCCACCCAATAGTAAGTCCCTTAAGGGAACTCTCCAAGTCTTCTACCTCTCTGCACCCCCACATCCACCCCACAGCTGTGAATGCACTGCAGTCCCTCTGGGACTCCTTGGGAGGGGACCCCGTCAGGCACACGTTCTCAGTTCCATGTGGGCAGTCAAGTGTTGACCCACCTGAGGCGGGCTTTGACCTGCGTTAACTCTGGCCCATTTGTCACCTCCACCTCCAAGTCTGACTGAACGAGCCCAGGGAAAAACAAGACATGAACTTGACTGCACATGTCAGCCCAGGTGTCAGCATGTGGGTGAGGGGTGTCGGCACGGTGAAATGACTTCACCCAGGTGCGCTGTATCTGCACAGCTGTCACAGCCGTCAGGATGCGCTCCCCTTCACAGCAAGGATGCTGACACGGCTGACTCACCACCTGAGGCTGCTCTCCCAGGGGTGAGGCAGGCTCATGTGGATCCAGCCCCCTGCTTTCCCCAGGCTCACCTGCAGAGGCAGCACATGCTGGCACCGTACAGCTAACCTGGCTGGTGACCCTGAAACCGATCAATGGCTCCTCACATAGGAAAACCGACCTGGCCATACACTGGTGGAACCTGTGACACCAACTTTGTCCTCACCTAATATGCATGGCCATCTCTGTGCTATAATAATGTAAAATATGTACAAAACAAGATAAAAACAATAAAACCATTTATATGCTATAACAACCCAGAAATACATATATGCTCACCACAAATCTCTTCTCTGACCTCCAGAGTCCTAAGTCCAGCTATCCACTCAAGTCTCCATGTGGTTGCCCAATAGCGTCTCAGACATCACACGTGGAAACCTGAGGTCCTGAGAGCCCCCCTCACAAGCCTGTTTCTCCCACAATTTCCCCATCTCAGCAATTACAATGCCATTGTACCAGTTGTTCAGGCCAAAACCCTTCACATCACCCTTGACTCCTCCCCTCTCACATCCTACTTCTGGTCCACCAATCCATCTGTGAGCCTCTCCTTCAAAACCTACCGGACTCTACTCCTTCCTAGCACCCGTATGGCCACCGCCCTGCTCTAAGCCACCATCATCTCTTGGGTCATTGCAAGAGGCTCCTAACTGATCTCCCCATTCCTTCCACCCTTGACCTCTTTCAGTCTGTTCTCAACACAGCAGCCAGACTGATCATGTTAAAATGTAGCCTGGGTCAGGTCACCCCGGCTTCTTCAAAGGTCTCCAAAGCCTCACCATGCCCTACCTGGCCCCCTGCCTCTGCCCTCATCTCCTTCTACTGCCCTCCTGCTGAGAGGCTCCACCCACAGTGCCCTCACACTCCTCCTTGACCTCTCCAGGCCTTCTCTGCCCTTAGGGCTTCCCAACCTGCTATTCCTTCTCACGATGCTTGTTCCCCCAGATACCCACGTGTCTTAACTCCCAGCCTTCTTTATGTCTTTACTCAAAAGCCCACTTCCCTTGGAGGCCTTTTCTAATGATCCTCTATAAAACAGCACCCACAGGTCCTCCTATTGAAACTGCCCACGCCCTTTAGGACTGGGTCCTTTTCTACCACACTAGGTACATCACTTACTGATTCTACTTTTACATCATTGAGAACGTAAGGTCCATGATGGCGGAGCTTTGAACTGCTTTGCTCCCTGCTGTATCCCCAGTACCTAGACCAGTGCCTGGTACATAAACATGCTCAATAAAATTTTGTTATGTGAGTGAACTCTAATAAACTGAAAGCCACTTATTTCACCTGCTACTACTATATACTCATGACTCAAAAATTGGATAATCTTGAACTACTCTAGGACTAGATTAAGCAGACACCCTAAAAAATATCTTTAATAGTAACCAACCTTAAAGAAATTTTTACTAGCAGCAGCTATACATTTGGTGTTCATTCAACAAACACTTATTGAGCACATACTAAGTGCCAGGTACTGACACAGGTGGTAAGGGAAAAATAGTGATCCAGGAAAATAAAGCCTTTGATCTTCTAATTATATAATCTAGCAGAATCAGATTTTAACTTCTTCATTAAGTAGTGAAACATCTCTGGCTATCAACTGTGTTGTCTATAAAATATAGATGAGGATACTTTATCTACCTGAGGTCAGAGAACTCCACAAGATGTTTTTTCAGTGTCTCTTTCATCACTGTGAATCTTACCTGCCATGCTCACTCTCATCCCTCCTCTGGCTTCTTCCTACTCTTTCCAAGAACATTCTCTGGTCCAGTTAGCTCCCGAACCCCTTCCAACCCCCATCTCGCATATCCACATAAATACAGACACACAGCCACCCCACAGTTGGTTCATCTGTAACATTCAAAGCACCCCTGCAAATTCAATGTCATGCAACTGTGGGCCCCAGGAGCAGGCAGGAGGAAAAGCCATATCAAGTCTGGAGTCTTAAAAAAAAAAAAAAAAAAAAAAGAGTTGTCATGCGGTTCCAAGAAGCTTTTCTTCCCACGCTGAAAATAAACTCCCTCAGCCCCGGGACTCACCCAGCTCAATGTGGACAAAGCAGCAGTCACCCAGATGACATGAAAGGCACTAATGGCACTTCCAGAGGAGTCGCTCCGCTAATACCACATCACTCTGTCACTGTCACAACGTTGTGCCCCTTAAAATACCCAGAGTCATTTGGGCTCCTTTGTAATGGAGAGAGGTGTGGGAGGCAATCTCTCCTTGGGAGAACATGGAACAGGAGGGGCCTTCGGGAACGTGGCAGAGAACATGGTATATGGCGCCTGCAGCACCTCTCGCTGCTATAATTGTGCGCGGTGGGGGTGCGGGAGAAGGGAAGCAGAATCCTTGATAAGGGGGTAAGTATGAAACAGATAAGCATGAAAGCCACTAAATAGTCAGAGAGGCAACCAAACACAGAACAAAGGTACTCAAGAAGGTTGCACCAATTCACCTGTTGCTGAAGAAACTCAGATCCCAGAGCACCTCTGTTCTGAGCTCCTGCTCTGGACAGAGACCTGGATGCGAATTCCCTCATCCACTCTATATTTTCTAGTGGGACATACAACTTGTTGTAATAAACAAAATGGGTTATTAAAGCATCAATTAGAAGACAAATTCCTTACAATAAGCACACCTCAGATATAGAGATGCACAGAAAGGTTGAAACAGAATAGCACATGAAACCCCACAAAATCAGGAAATAACACAGAACTGAAATAAAAATTGGAAATTTACAATACAGCAAATCAACAGAACTGAGAACTGTTCTCTGAGAAGACTAATAAAACTGGTAAACGTCTGACAAGACTGCTCAAAAATAAACGAAAGGGAAGCGAGCAGAGGTGATCCGTCTCAGGAGTAAAAACAAAGCAGGGCCTCTCTACAGACCCTACAGGGGTCTAGTAAATAAGATCATGACGTGTGATTAACAACTTTATGCAACTATGTGTGAAAACTAAGGTGCAATGGAGAAATTATTTTAAAAGCATAACTTCAACGGACACAAGAAGAGGTAGGGGAGCTGAATAGTCTGATGTCTAACAAATAAATTAAATCTATGATTAGAAAAAAATCACAAAACAAACTATTAATTTCTTTATATGGGTCCTTTTTTGCATTGACTATAAATTTCCCCTTCCTTTGTTTAATATACTGAATTACACTGATTAGTTTTCCACGATTAGATAAACCTGGAACTTGGGTAAAGCCAAAGTAAAACCAGGTGGGAAAAACCACCCCACCGAGCCCAGACGGCTTCGTGAGTGGATTATAAGGAAACAACGTCAGCCCTTCAATCTTACATATTCTTCCAAAAAATAGGAAAAAAGAGGGGACATATCTTGTTTCATGAGGGAAACCCGACCTTGATATCAAAACCTGCCAGGAATGTTTCAAGAAAAGAAAAACAACAGGCCAATCCCTATTACGAACCCAGATAAGTAACCCTAATCCAGAATACGGCAGACCGAACCAGTGCTATGGAAAAGCACAGCACGACGAAGTTGGCGTTCCTCTACCAGGGAAAGTTTAACACTGGAACGTTAGTGTAATCCACTATGTTAAAAGAATATAGAGAAAAACTGTGACCGGTGCAATAAATAGAGAAACAGAATTTAATGAAGTTCAATCTCTAGCGATTTACGAGTAGAAGAAAACTTTCCTAGCCTGAAAAACATTAGATACGAAAACCTACAGCAAACATCATATTTCAAGAGAAAATGCAGAAAGCTTCCCCGCTGAGATGGTGAATATGAAAAGAACATCCATTTTTACCAGTTTGATTTAATTTGTACTTGAGGTCTTAGCCAGTGCAATGAGGAAGAGAAATAAAGGGTATGAGGACTGGAAAGGAAGCAGTAAAACTATCCTCATTTGTAGATGGCATGACGATGTGTCCAGGAAATCCAAAAGGATCTTCAGATATACCATTAGGTAAACTGAGCAAGACAGCTGGGTACAGGTTCACATATAAATTCATTTGTATGTTGATATACTAGCAAAAAAAATTAGAAAACTTCAAAAATACCACCAATCACAAGAGCACGATAACCACTGTTTAATAAAAGGTGCCTCGGGCCTCTACACAGAACACCACAAAACACTGAGAAAAATGAAAGGAGCTGTGATAGAGGGACGCACCACGTTCAGGAATGAGGTGGCTCGGTGTGGTAAGGGTGCCAACTGGCCCCCAAAACCTACAGATTCCATGCAGTTCCAGTCCCAACTCCAGCAAGGTATTTTTTTAGCAAAAATTGACGATTGTAAAATATATGTGAAATACTAAGAGAAAAAAAAATAGCCAGCATAAACCTGAAAAGCGAACAAATTTGGAAGAATTACATTATTGCGCATCGAAATTTATTGCAAGGCTCCAATCACTAAGAAACTGGGGTGTTTGGTGCAAGCAGAGACACAATGACAGAGCCTCGAAATAGAGTCATACCCATACGGTCACTTGATTTATGATGAAGGTGACAGAGAGAGTAATAAAAAAGAGTCTTTTCAACAAGTAGTGCTGGGTCAATGTGACATCCATATGGGGAAAAAAATGAATCTTAACTCTCAATTACAATATACGAAAAAATCAATACTGGGTGGACTGAAAACTAAATGTGAAAAATAAACCAATAAAACTTGTACAAAGCAAAGCAGGAGAGCACCTCCATGACCTTGAGGTGGGAAGAGTGGTGTGTATATTCAAGAACTGAATGAGCGAGTCCCTTGCTCAGTGCCATAGGTTACAGCAGCTGTGCCAACAAGCGCAGTCATAAATGTGGCGTGTGAGACAGTGCCCGCTCCGTGGGGGTATCCCAGCTGGCTGCTCCTGAAGACGGCCACGGGCTGGTGGCATGAGACCAGAAAAGGGACAATGCCGAGGGCTCCTCCCTGGAGGCCAGGCAGGCTCCTGGGAGGCTCCCAGTGACCCACTTCCCTGGATAAACTCCTCCACGCCCCACCGTCTGGCTCTGAGCGTGGGTCCCTCGCAAACCTGATTCTCATCCCCAAGAATCGCCTTGTTTCTCAGGTCAGGCTGACCAAGCTTTCCAGGGAGAAACAGAACCACGGAAGAAGCAGGGCCCACCTGTGCGCAGGTGAGCCCATCGCCCTCCCACAGGTGAAGTACCTGTGAAGCCAATTTAAATGTTTCTGAGTAAGAAGACTGAGTCATGTGACTGGATAGGTCCGTGGCCTTGGCCACCTGCCCCCTCCCCAGGTGAGCAGAGGCCCCAGACAGACCTGCACGTCCACTGCTTAGCCAGAGCACCTTCTCCCCTGGGGGAGGAACGGGCCCTACCTACGCGTTCCTCTGGGCTTCCTCTGTCCCTTGCTTCCACAGGGGGCTGGCAGCCCCTCTGAGGGCCGAGTTTTGCTCACCTGTGATAATGCCCTAGCAACATTTAATGTGATTTGCCATGAGAGAGAGACACGAGAAAGCGATCTAGCAGTCTCTGCTCTTAGGTTTGTGTGCTGCCGGTGTGGAGGGAGGTCTCACTTTTCTGATTTGTGTGTTTTTAAAAAACACCTCCTTTTGCCTCCTGTATGCAGTAAGGGAATAGTTGGTCCACAGGTGAAATTTCACCGAAGGTGATCAGACAGCTGGACATGTACTAGAATAATCTGATAGGAGAAGTCCTCTCTTAAGAAGTGTAACATAAGCCAACCGCCCAAGGAGACATCTCCTAACCACAGGGTCTTTCGGTGTTGCATATCGATGAACCATCTCAACAGTGTAACACTAGAATAACTGGCAATAAGGGCCCTCTGAGCAGCCGATACAGGGACAGGGCAGGGGCTGAGGGCTGACTTCTCTTTGAGAAAGCACCCTGCCCCCGTGGGATCTACCGATCACCGAGTGAGACGGAGCCCCTGGGGGTGGATTCAGATCCCGCTTGAGCAGCCCTCTGTGTACCTCAGGTCAGTCTTTAAGGGTAAAAAAAAGGCAGCTGTCTGGCTTAACAGCAGAGATGTATCTGCCCAGAACACCTCGCCATCTGCCTGCTGCTGGTACTTGACAAGGTCTTCCATTTCCTCATTAGAAGTCAGGCCTCAGCAGCAGTTGTTTTCCAAGAGAAAACACTGACTTAACATCAAGCAAAAGGGTAAGTAACTAAAATTAGCACCTCTGCTTAGAGCACTGCCCACAGCGGAGCCTGCGCGGCGAGCACGCAGTACATGTGGGCTGATGGAATGAATGAACGGGGAAGAGAATTTAACGGAGAGGCACCGAGAGACAGGCGTGTATCGATTGTGGGGCGATGGGTGTGGGGCGCTTCACAAAAGGGCTGATGTTTCAGGGAAGGGAGGCTGGTAGTCAGAAGGCACACGTCACCCTTTCTCCAAGGTCCGGCTCGGATGCTCAGGGTCCTGGAAATGGATCAGCGTGTGAAGTGTTCCCTGCAGGGGCGGCTGTGCAGGAGGCAGGTCTTCCATATCTGGGGCGAGGTGAAATTATCCGCCTGGCACTGACGTGCAGGGGGTGGGAGAGAACAGGCCCTTGAGATGTCTGCCCCAGCCACAGACCCTCTATGGGGTGCCGGAGGCAAAAGGCTTGCCCCCCTTTCTTGTGTAATGTGGGGAGCAAGCCAGCATGGCTTTCAGGGTGAGAGGATCGGCCAGTTAGGCGGTCTGGAGAAGGAGCCGCATCCTGATCCCGGCGTCACCCACTCGGGTGTGAGGTTCGCCCGCGCCACTCACCAGCTGCATGACCTCAAGCAGGCGACACACTCTCAGCCTGTTGTGTCATCGGCACACTGAAGCTAATAGTTTTCACAGAACTGTTGTGAAAACTAAATAAGATCGGGCATAAAGGAGCTAAACAGTCCTTAATGACACAATGAATAAGTGATTATGATGATTTGCATGGGCTCATCAGCAATTTTCTGACAACGCGCACACAAGCACCCAGGCAGAGCCCTCTGCACGCCCTCCCCTGCCCCGGAGCCCCCTCTGGGCATCGTATCTGGCGCCTCCCTTGCTGCTTCTCTTCAGCCACATGTGGGGCTGCTATTCCTCAACGCTCCCCCATCATCCCCGTTTTCTGTTTAACATCCCCCGTCAAAATCCATCCTTTCCAAACATCCTGCCTCCATTCTCTCACCATGGGCCAAAGAAATAAGGCAAACAAACCACCAATATAAATAAAAGATTTTTAAATGAAAGGGAGCCTACGAGGGGGCCAGGCAGCCAGGCAGCCAGCCAGCCCTATTGCCACGCTCTCTCCCAGGGCCCCGCCTCCCGGGGTGAGGCTTTCTTTTCCTGTTTGTCTTACTTCAGGCCTCAGCTCAGGAGGCACCTTCAGCATTTCACTTCATTTCCACGGGGCCCTCGTGTACCTTTTGTGCCTGGCAAGTGATAAATAAGAATCGGCACTACAATAAAGGCATGGCACCGGAGAGATGGGGGGGAGGTGGTCCTGCCGTGTAAAGCTAAGAAAAGAGCCAGGGGAGAAAGAGGCTCTCTCTCCATTTCTTTTGCCCCAAGCTCAATGTTCTTTTCAGACCCAGGAGCTCCCCACTGGGTGTGGCTGTCCTGCGTCTACAGCTGCTGGCCTGGCCCCGGTCACAGAAGAGCTCCAACGGCCAGGAGAGAGCCCTGCCCCAGCCCCACAGGCTCAGGGGCCTGCAGTCAGTCACTCCTGAGTTTTACAGTAATAACATGCACGCAGTGAACAGAAACGTGGAAGAGGCTTCCAGAAACAGGAACGTAGGCAGTTACAGCAGACGCCCCAAGGAAAGAAGAGCGAAGCACTCGCACAAAGACCCCAGGCAGGGGACGGGGTGCGGGGGGGCCAGCAAAGGGACCCTGCCCAGAAACACCAGGACCAGGGGCCCCCCTGTGAACACACCCAGGAAATGACAACTGAACATCCGAGTGTCGTCCACTTCCAGTGGCCCTCACGTTCATCCAGCACTTTCCATTCTCACTTGGCTGTCGTTCAGCCCAGGACTACCCCTACCCCACCCTGGGCCCCTCCCACCAGGCGCCAGGACAGCAGCCTGCCCGTCACACGCCACTTCCCTCCACCCACATACCTCTGCCTAAAACCCTCCTCCAGAGTGTGCACAGTGGGGTCTTCTTTGTGGAATCTTCTTCTTTCACGCCCCTTGTCAACAGGATAAAACCCAACTGTCCAAGCCTGACAACAAACAGCCTCTGTGGTGTGGCCGGCGCTGCGTCCTTCTTAAATCATATTTCCCACTGATTTCAGCTGCTCCGCTCTGCTTTCCTGCTCACACCATTATCCTCACCTGGACGTCCTCACGCTCCACGCGCCAGGCTGCCCAAATTGCACCCACCTGTGCTGGTTATGCCTCGCTTGTCTCCCCTCCCCCATCCGTTCTCGACCCTTCTCTGTGCCTGGAGGGGCTGGCACCTGCAAGCCGCCTCCCCTGGCCCTCCAGCTGATCACAGGGAGCACCAGAGGCAGGAGAGCGGGGGCAAGTCTTTCCCAACTGCCTCCGGCTTCAGTGTGGCCGTTTTGGTTGGACGGGGCCCCTTTTCCCTGCTCCCAGCTCTCGCTGGGCTCATAACCCCACTTCCTCGCCTTGAGGGGGTGGACATGGCAGCCCGCTGTATCTGGCTCTGGGGTCTCTGCATCACTCGCTGGTCCTGTCCGCATCTCTCAAACACTTCTCTCATCGAACCCTCCTCAACCCCAGCTGCAGGTGCCCACTCTACCCTGCCTGCAACACCGTCTTCGCAGCCTCACCCCAAACCCCGCCTCCTCCAAGAAACTTTCTTTCCCCTGCAGCTGAGAGGGATTGCTCAGCCCTCGTCACTCCCCAACACCCTTACTTAATTCCAGCCCTCGATGGAGCTTTACGGTGTTCAAAGCATTTGACATAAATGAACTCACCTCTTCCTCACGACAACCCTGAAAGACAGACAAGGTGTTATTACCATTAATAATCTCATTCGCATTTTGCAGAGAGCTGAAGCTTCTAGGGAACAAGAGTCGTGGCTACGAATGTGCCACCATGAGGCCATCATAACGCAGGTGGCTTGGGCCACAGGATGTGGGGATACCAGAGACAGACCAGACAGACCCGGGCCAGGTAAGAAGGAGTCGAAAGGCCCAGACTCTCTGGTACACCTTCCGAATGCCCTGCCCTGCCCCTACCCTGTGCTTGAATCAGAGCCCCAGACGCCAAAGTGCTCAAGACAGTCCTTCAGCTGCCCAGTCTCCACAGAGGGCTTAGGCAGGATGCCGTCTCCTGGAGCTGCCGCGGTGACCAGGGCAGGCGGCCGGGGGGCTTGTGCTCAGCAGGCGGCACGCGTTCCGTGACATGTTACACAAATCGGTGGAAGAGCAGAACAGTGGCAGGGGCTCCAAAGCAAAACAGAGAATCTTGAGTGTGACTTCTGCGGGGAGCTGACTTTGCTCAGGGCTGATGCTCAGCCGAGATTCTCCTGAGGGTTTGTCCTTCCAACTGGGGTCTGGGAGATGAGTAGGGGTCAACCGGAAGGAGGGGGACCCCCAAGAGAAGAAAGTCCTATGCACACAGGGCAGCAAGTCCAAAGGTTCTGGGGTTGGTGTAGCTGGTGGGAGCAGGGAGGGGGGGAGCAAGTGGACAGGACTTGAGAAGATGGGGCAGGGGTGCATACTTTGGACAAAGGCCAGTGTGGCCACACTACAAAAACCAAGGGCCACCGAGTCTAGAAAAGCTGGCAGAGGCCACCTGCCTTGAAGACCACATTAAAGCTTTCTGTCCATATTTCAAGTGCAACGGAACCTGATAAAGGGTTTGCAGGGGAAAGGGACGGGGGGGAGGTGCACTGTTCAGAAATACTCTGGCTGCAGAGGAGAGAGTGGGCTGAAGACGCACAGGAGGGAAGACCATCACGAGGTGGTCACAGTCACCCGGGAAAGAGGACAGTGGCTGCATCAGAGCTGTCAGAGTGGGGATGGGGACCTGGGAACAGACCGGCACATATTTTGGAGGTGGCATCACAGACCCGATGCAAGGAGCAGACCCAAACAGGGATGACATGGAGGCTTGCGGCTTATGCCCCTAAGTAGATGGTGGGGCTCCTTGACTGGGGTGGGGAGACTGGGAAAAGAGGATGGAGGGCCATCCAGACTTCAGTTTAAGGCTCAGTAATGTGAGGTATTCAGGAATGGCGCCACCAAGAGGGAATTAGCTATATAAACAAACCCAGAGCTCAGGAGAGAATTCTGGGCCACAAATATAAATTCAAGTCCTCACGGTCAAGGGACTTTCCACTCCGTGCCCCGGAGACAGGGTGTGTGTAGAGAGGTGAGGGCCCCGAGGAGACGCAGCACCCACAGAGATGGAAGGAAACAGGACCTTGCAGATCACTGAAGCCACAAGCTTCAAGACGGAGATAAGGAGCAACGGTGCTCTACGTCCCCGGGAGATCAAGGAGGACACACGAGTCCGCATGCGTGTGCCCGAGGTAACGCGGCCGAGTTCTAACAGCTCAGGTTACCTCAAGTCTATACCCAGCACACGGGGATGAACGTCTAGCGAAAGTCTCCGTCTGCATAACTAAATGCCAGGTAGAGCTTGAAGCCTCTGTACGCTGAGCTTCCCAAGACGACGACCCTCTTGTCCCCGCCCCCAAACAGACCCCGGGACAGTGGACTCCGGCGCTGCCTCCCAGACTCCAGGCGGGGACGGAAATAGCCGCGGAGACAGATAATGAGATCCGTGCCTGCTCCCGAACTGCTAAGAACGCTGGGTGTTGATTAAATTTTCATACCTCCTTGACAGATTTTTCGCCCTGCCTCTTTTTTTTTTTTTCCATTCTTTTAAAAATGATGATTCCTGTTCCAAACACATAAAAAAGAGACAACGCAATAAAACGCATCCTTTTCCTGCCTGTGTTTTGGTTTGAGGTTTTAGTGCTGCCCGGGGCCTCGCTCTGGCTTCCAAGGTAAATGGCGTCACAGCACCTGGCAGAGAGGGGGCGCGCCCGTGCGCGCGCACACATCAAACACTCGGGTGCGCGCACGCCGCACATGTGCACGCACACGCACGCACAGGTTCCAGCCCCGCCCCACTTTCTGCCCCTGGCCCTCAGTCTCTCCCTGCTCCTCTTTCCCCCGTACAGAAGGTTCTTCCACTGCCGCTTCAGGCAGCCCCTGTCCTTCCTTTTGTCCAAGTCCTGCCTCCTTCTCCCCCACCTCGCTGCTCTTCCTCATTGTTCTCGTCTCCGTTTCCTCCCCAGTTGCCTCAGTTACATGCAAGGATGCACAGGCATGCATACACCCACTCAGAATGACTTTCTTTTCTCTCCCTTCCTCCCTCGCTCGCTTATTCTCTGGACAGTTCTTATTTCCATTCTCAGAGAGGAGTTATCAGCCCGAGAGCGGAGCTCTGAGATCTGAGCGAAGACGAGGGATAATTGCCCAGCCCTTCCTCCATGCTCAGAATGACAAATGGATCCCTCTTGTTTCTCCCACACACACAGAGTTTTAGGGCCATTGTCCTCCCTTGTTCTACAAATTGGACTGAGAAAGGGATCAAAGGCCTGCTCTGACCTCCATTAGAAACTCCCTGCTAGGGTAAGGGAGGCAGCCCTGGGCCAAGCCCCAAGCCCAGGAGATCGGAGGGGCCCTGAGAGGCCTGCTCCCCTCCCTCCAGCTGAAATACGTGATCAGACCCGGTGGAGGTTCAAGGAGGGCAAGGTGTGGATTAAGCACAGTTCTACCTCAGTCCCCCAGGAATTGTGACAGGTGACCCAATTTCACCACGAGTGACTTGGCAGAGGCTAGCCCTTGTCACTAGAAAGTGGCACTAGGAGCCTACCTGCAGTGTGAGGTCCGGCACTGTGAAAAAAAACCCCGCCCTGGCCCCACCGTCACACGGCCTCCAGGGGCCAAGCCCGGCCACTCCATCTCTCCCACTTCTCACATTCCCCCCAGGAAAGTGCAGCCAACCTCGGCTCCGCCTCCCCAGCGCTTCCACAGCTGGGAGCCAGGCGTCCCAGCCCCAATCCACCGCCCCCCCCTCCCCCGTCATGCCTGCCTGAAGGAGGGCGCTGTTCTCCGTGTGGTGCTGAACTCCCCTATCTGGAGGAAGGGAATGGGGTCTGAGGTGGTGACTACTTCCCCCAAAGGGAGGCTGATGGTGCTGGAGTGGGTTCTCCAAAGGCCCACAGTCTGGCAGGGCCCACAGTGGGTGGGACCCCAGTTGGAGGCAGGGTCTGGGTGAAACTACCCACCAGCTCCAGGCCTCCGATGGCACCGGGGCTTGAAGGCTGGACATCTGGGCCCCCTTCCTGGGAGTCCACAAGCACCTTCCCTTCCAAGCAAGACCAGTCCAGCAAACACAAGAAGCCCAGCCCCTCTCTTAAAATCAGTGCTCGTGGGATGAGAATAGCTGGCCAGCTAGCACCCACAGTGGAGGCAAAGTGTGGAGGGGAATGAGTCAGAGGGCAACCCCCTGGCTTCACCGCGCCTAAGTGTGGTGCATCTTCTACCGCCCCTCTCTGCCCGACCGCCTGTGGAGGAGATCCGTCCACAGGACGGGCTGCCGCAGCCCCACCGCCCCCTGGCCCTGCGCACCTGGCGCTGAGCCCACACACGTGCGTCCCCAGAGAAGGCAGGCAGGAAATGGGCTCCTCTGATGACTACAGGACCCTCCCCGGCTAATGAAGAGTGCCTTGGCACAGAGGATCAAAGGCGGAAAATGCTTAATACCAATTGACTGGTCTTCAAGTGTCCCAGACCCTCCAGGACGGTCGTCAAACCGACAATCCTACTTTAACATTCTCTCTCATGAAAACACACACACACACACACACACAAATGTGTCATGAGCAAAGCCTCCAGCTAGGAGCAGTGAGGGGCGGGGGGAGACCTGTTCTCTCTTGGAAGTACTAATTAGTGTTCACACATGCATGCCTCACAAAATAGTCAGTTTTCACACACAGCTACTCCCTACAACAGTATCACAAATCAAAATACAACACATGAGCATTATTGAACAACTTCTCGATTCTCCTAAATGGCCCTTTAGCAAGGCTCATTTTGAGTACTGTTTGAAGCACCGTAACACAGACTCCGGAGACAGACTGCCTTGGTTTTCTCAACTGTAAAACGGGGATACAACAGTCCTCTCTCCAAAGGCCGTTGGGAAAATTCACTGCCTTTATGTCTGTAAAGGCCTTAGAACATGACGACTCCTCACCACGGTCCTTTCACGACACTGTGTAGCCCCAAGGATGTAAATAAGAGGTCTCCCAGTCCTTAAGGCCAGCAGGTTCTCATTCTGTTTTTAAGGTTCACTTGTGTCCAGGGCACTCCCGGATTGCAGCTCTTCCTAGAGGAGTTTGAACCTCGCTGTGGCTCCAGCCCAGAGCCTGGCTGGAGGCATCGTGAGCACCCCCCCTTGGGAATTCTGGTCTCCTCCCTGTCCCCCAGAGACCCCATCCTGATCTCCACACATACACAGGGGTCTTGTGGATGCTGTAATGAAGAACTGCTGCCTTGGGTAACAGGACCTCGGTGAGGCCCTTCAGGGACTGATCTAACCCAAACCCAGGACGGTCCATTCGCTAACAATGCTAAGGACACCCAGGGGAATGGCTCAGTGCTGTGGAGGCCAGCTGGCTTCTCACATGGCAATGCTAGTCTCAGAGCAAAGATCAGGTCCCTAAGGGCAGCCAGCCAGCTCACAGATGCACTGGTCATCAGAGGACCTGGTGCACTGACCAAGGGAGTAACAGTAACAGACACAGTGCATGACCTCCCCCAAACCCCAGGGACTCAGACCATCATTCAGTCATTCAGCAAACATTTCTTACAAATGTGTCTCCTTCCAACTACTGATCTGAGCAGCAACTGTTCGCAGCAACGAGTGAGACCAGTTCCTGCCCTCATGAGGTTGACGCCCCAATGGGCTAGCTTGGCTTTCAGATAAAATAAACGGGTGACATATACACTGTGGGAAATGGTGAAAAGTTTTCTGGAGAGGAAGAAAGAAGGAAGGGGGAAAGAGCACTGGGGAGGGGAAAGAGTGAGTCCACTCTGATCACTGGGGAAGAACATTCCAGCAAGACAGCACAGCAGCAAGGCTCTCAGAGGCAAGAGCAAGAGGACCACTGTGGCTGGAGCAGGAGCGAGGAGGAGAGGAGGTGAGCAGCAGGCTGCGGGAGGTTGGGTAGGGCCCGAGGACCCCGGCAAGAGCTCTGGCTGTTACTCAGGGAGAGAGGAGGCGCCCCTGGAGAGCTGCCCGCCAGAGTAACACGCTCGGATTTACACCGACCGGGATGGAGAGGACGGACTGAAGGGGGCAATCAGGGAGACACTCCAGTAACTCGAGCACGAGACGGGGTGGACCAGGGCCCAGGGTATGGTGCTGGGGGTCACAGTGGGCGTTCAAGTTCTGGATAAATACGGAATGTAGAGCCAGCGGGATTACTGACAAATGAAATGTGGGGTACAACAGAAAAAGAGAAGTCAAGAAGCCCTGGCTGGCGTAGCTCAGTGGATTGAGCGCGGACTGGGAACCAAAGTGTCCCAGGTTCGATTCCCAGCCAGGGTACATGCCTGGGTTCCAGGCCATAACCCCCAGCAACCGCACATTGGTGTTTCTCTCTCTCTCTGTCTATCTCCCTCCCTTCCCCTCTAAAAATAAACAAATTTAAAAAACTTTAAAAAAATGTACTATTTAAAAAAAAAAAGAAGTCAAGAATGGTTCCAAGAGTTGGTAGCTACTGTGTCTAATGTTGCTCTTTTTACAACCGGAAGCCAAGGCTCTACACCAGCCAAAGGTGGCGGCTCGCTTTGTCAGGACGCTCGCTCTGCTGAGGTGGTCTGGAACCGAACCTGCAATGTCTCCGAGGAACACCTGCAACAGGTATGACCAGTGAGGGACAGGTGCATATACAGCCAATGTGAAGAATTCAAGACCAGACGGCAGAGGGGAGGTAACTCTGAAAGCATGAAAGGAGTTCTCGAAGGAGCCGTGAGTTCGAGAGGGGTGCCTTCCAGCACTTAGCACTGCGTCTCGTACACCGTCAGCCATCGATAAACTTTATTGAATAAAAAGATGTACAGCTACAAAAATAAAAGCACAACTTTACAGACCACATCCTTGAGGGAAAATATAATGTTTACAGGAGAAGAGGAACAGGCAGAAGGAAAATTACCCGGACCAGGCGGTCTCGGCCTGCAGAGCTCCCTCCACACCTGGAAGGCTCTCTGTCTGGAACGAGCTCACTGGCTGGTGTGGGGACCCTAGTTTCTGTCCCTGGGATGAGCTGGTCCCTGTCATAATCAGGAAACTAGCCCTAGAGCACGTTAGTATCCCAGTAACTTCCTAAGAACAGTAATAATGCTAGATGGGGGCCAACTTCCAGAAGAAATGGCTGCGAGAGAAAACCCCCAAGTTCTCACCACCCTAGTCACAGTCCCGCTGCCACGCTAATGTATAATAAATCCCAGTTCCTGGGGGTTCAGTCCGTGGTCCTCTTCTCTATCCATACCTCCTCCCAACGGGACATGAGCCAGTCAGCCCAAGACTCGAAAGCCACTGAAAGACTGACGCTTCTCAAATACATGTCTCCTGCCCTGCTCTCCGCTGTGCTCCAGACTCATCAGACTCATATGTCCAACCACTAGCTCATCAGACACCTTTAACGTGGATAAGTAATAGGCCTCAAACAGGCATCCCCATCTAACACGTCCCCAACCGAACTGCTGACCCTGCCCAAACGACCTGCCCCTTCTCTAGGCCCCGTCTCGGTGAGCGGCACCACTGTGAACACACGCATGTGGCCAAGGAGCCATCAGCAGCCCCTGCCTTTCTCTCCAGGCTACATTCGCTCCGTTAACAAGTCTTCTCAGCTCCGCCTCCAATATACACCCCAGTCTGACCACTGTGCGTCTCCACTGGCATGACCATCCCAGACTTCACCACCTCCGCCTTCTAACCTCCCCTGCCCCTGCCCGCCCCCGCCGTGGCCAGGTGTCCGCACAGCAGCCGGCGTGATCCTTCAACAAAGGTCACATCATGCCACTCATCTGCTCAAAATACTTCAAAGATTCCCTATCAAATGCAAAACAGAGCCCGAAGAGCCCCAGTGTGCTCGGCCCCCGACCCTCTCTGATTCTCTCCTCTCCACGCCCCTGTTGGTGGGCTCGCTGGTCTTCTTGCTGCTCCTGGACCCCACCAGCAACCACTCTGCCAGGCAAGCCACTGTGAGGCTTCTCTACAAAGCCCAGAAAAAGTCCATCATCTTTACGTCCCCACGACACTCAAGCCACAGCGCTTGATCACAGCACCCACTGAGCACAGCCTGTCTCCTCTCCTCGAGGGGGAACAGCACCGCTTCCGCCACCCACACCCAGCACGGGTCCTGGCAGTTAGGAGGCCCTCTACGCTCGCTGAGTAAATGCAGTCGGACTGAACTGCCCGAACACCCACCAACTCCCGTTCTGCTCTGACTGAGGGCGGCGGGGAGTAATGGGAAGATCGTGAGCTTTTCCAGGGAGCCAGCGCGAGCTTCCAAACCAGGCTCTCCACCTGAATAGCTGCACAACCTGGGACGGGTCACTTAACTTCCCTGTGCCCCAGCTGAATCACCCGCAACATAAGGAGCCATCAAGTCAAGTGCAAGACTACTGAAGAACGAGAAGTCAGACACGTAAAGTGCCCAGAACAGTGCGTGGCACACAGCAAGGATAAGATAAATGGCAGCTAGTATTACTATTCACTCGTCATTCTCTCTCCTTTAGGCATTACTTAATGTTCAAAGAGGTCCCGACTCTGTGTGTTTTGTTCCGAGAAAGGAGAGGTGACACAGTGGGGGTGACACAAGGATATACGAATGGGGGGAGTGACAGGCTGAAGCCGCAAGACGACCGACAGCAGCAGGAGATGCCCTTTCTTCCCTGGGGCCAACCTCTGCTCCCCACTGGGCTGACCGTGGCCGCAGGAGCCACAGGGTCCCCACAGAGTCACAGCTCCTCTGAGTGCCGGGGCGGGTCTCACAAGACCGACTGGTCGCCAAAGCAGAAAAGGATATGCCAGCTCTCTCGAATTAGAACAGGAATGCAATGAAGCCAGGAGAGAGAAGAGAGATGGGGAGGGGACTACAGCCCAGGATACGTCTTCCCTTGGAGGCCAGGGCAGGGAGCAGGGCGGAGCTAGACTCCCCCCCACGCACTACCTGCCCCTTTCCTCCCTGCCCCACCCCCCCCGCTCCTCACACCCCTGCTCCTTCCTCCTCTTTTGGAGACCTAGGCCCCAACCCCAAACCCAGTCTGTGTAAGGCTCCCCCTCAAGACATATGTGCTGCTGACTCATCCTCGCAGCTTGTGACAAAGCCTCAAACTTTTAATTCCTCGGTTATTATCTTTTCTGGCACTTTCTGCTTCATCTTGCTTCATGTCATGAATTATGTACAGTACTTCTGGTACTCAAGAAAGACCCTTTATCAAATCTGTACAAAAGAGAACTCATGAGGGATTCTGATCCACCCAGCGTGGACGGCAAAGAGCTGCCCAGGCCCGCCGGGGGCTGGGGCTGGAACATGCACCCGCCGACAGGCAGGCCTGGGGACACGCTGCCCCTCGGAGGGGAGACCCCCGAAACCACACTTGGATCCAGGGACCGTGGCACGCACGGAGGACATTCTCCCCCACCTGCCTGCCCTCTGTGATGGCGTCAGGCACCACGGAGGCGGGGAGCTACCTTCCCGGGGGGCGGGGCATAGCTCACTGCAGACTGGGCAATCTGCAGTGCCAGGCCATGCCTTCGTCGATCGATTTATTTACTGTAAATCCAGGTATGTCCACAGGTGGCTGCTGCCCAAACGCCCGAGACCCAGAAAGCTCTTCAAGATCCTCCAGCAGCGGGGCTCCGGGTACAGAAGCCGCACAGCACGCCTGCGCCTGAGCCCCCTGAAGCGGGGAAAGAGCCGCGATGTTTCTTTGGGCCCCTTCTCTGGCTCTCTTCAGCACCGACTCCCACCTTTCTCCCTCCCCACTGACGTTCCCCCTTGCTAAAGGCCCCCGAGAGCCAGTTTAAATAACCTACTCTTCAGTTTCTTTAGCTCTAAGTGGAAGCAGTAAGGCAAATGCAATGACTTGGGTACAGAAGAGAGGCACGTGTCCCTGCTCTTGCGGCCACACACGCGCACACAGACGAAATGCGGGCAGCTCCTCTCTGTGGGAGCCTCTCCCAGCTGCGTGTGCCAGCAGCCACAGCCACCTCCGGCAGCTCGGGAGGGCGGCCAGGCTTGCCTGGGCAGAGGTGGTCCTTGAGGGGAGACCTAGACGCTGGCTCAATGAGGCAATGCAACCTATAGCCCCAAGAGGTGTCCTGGGAGGCCACTTCTTTGGGGAGCGTGATCTTGGTGACTTGGCAAGCCACAGGTGCCTCTCTGCTATTCCTTCCCAGCTTGCTCAGGTGCCACGCTCCCTGAGGGGCTGAGTGATGGATGCCACTCTGCAGCAACCCGCTAGGGAAGGGGACTGTCCCAGAGAGAGGAGAGTGGGAGACCTGGGGAAGATGAGGAGAGGGAGCCCTGAGCAGAGAGCCTAGAGACAAAGGGATACGGGAGACTGAGCTGTGCCACCCGACTGGCACCCCCAGCCCTGCCGGTGTTTAGGGGACACGTGGGTCCCAGGAGTCAAACATGACTGATGGGGTGATGAGGGAGGCGTGATCACCTGGGTGTGCAAACACCTGGGTGCACATGTACCTGCTGCCTGTGGGCCCCGCCTTTCCTTCTGGGTCACAGAGGGCAGCCTCTCTGATGCAGTAAGACAGCAGTAAGGTGCAGCGGCCCCAGAGGCAGGTGGGGGGCACACCCTGATCGGATAAAGGTGGAGTCCCCTGGGGAGGGACATGCGCTCCCACCCTACCTTTCTTTTCCACCTCATCTAGAAACCTGCGTCTGTTTTTATACAAATTACCCAGGCAGTGGTGGCTCCAATTTCATTCATCAAGGAGGCAGCTGAAAGGGGTCACGGTGTTACGATGTTTTGTGCACAAAGCAAAGCAAAGGATTCCTGCAATATTTTGAATTTCCAGCTTTCTTCCAAGGGACCCCATTGGCCCTATCTGTCAAAACGCACTTCAAGGTGGTATGCAGAAAATCTGCATTGTGCAGCTCAGTGACAGAAATCCCAGCGTAACTGTTGAAATGCTTAAAAGTATTTTAATTATACCTTAAATTTCTAAAGCATACTCAGCACACAGAACACTTTCACATATTTAATTCTTACAACCACAATACGAACTCGGTACTGAGTTGTTGTCCCGATTTAACAGAAGAGGAAGATGAGTCTCACTGAGGCCATGTGACTTGCGGGAGATCACGGTGCGGGGAGGGGGGGTTAATATAAAACAAGACCTGGACTCGAACCCAGCCTCTGAGCACAATCCAACGTCTAATACTGTGTGTTCCTAGGGTACTCACTATACCAGCCTAATTGGTTTCCTAAGATATTCATTCTTGCTTACAAGTTACATAAGCACCTACTAATTCCTGTTAAAATTAATGTAAAAAGCCTAACGTCACCAGAATGGAAAAGAAAACTCAAGCACCAAGCTAACAGCAATGCTGTGTTCACACGTAGATTATTTATATCAATATAATGATATTAATTGAGCAATCTCTTAGACAAATAAAATCTACATTATATACATACATGGTTTTGGTTTTCGCAGACTTCACAGAACTGCCACAAAATGAAAAGAGCCCAAAAAGATATGGGCTCGCAATCGGGTCGTTAACTTTGCATTTTGCCAAGAAAGGACATTATCGTTTTAAATTTTTAAATTGTCTTTCAAGTAGAACAAATTTAGTTTCATGGAAAACTAAACTGTCATTATCTTCTCATTATGTCAGACTGGTAAAACCTTTTTTTCTTTGTAACATTTGTTTTATTGTTGTTCAAGTACAGTTTTCTGCCTTTCCCCCCACCCCTCCCCCCCACCCCAGCTCTTCCCACCTCCCTCCCATTTCCACTGCCCCCCCCCGTTATTGTCCATGTGTTCTTTACACTTGTTCCTGCAAACCCTTCACCCTTGTCCCCCTGTAATCCCCTCCCCTCTCCCCTCTGGTCACTGTCAGCCTGCTCTCAGTTTCAGTGTCTTTGGTTATGTTTTGCTTGCTTGTTCGTTTTGTTGATCGGTAAAAACTTGGCGGAGGGCTCAGTCCCAGCCCAGGTGGGAACGCGCTGTAGAAAAACGGCAGGTCTGCCCTCAGACATCCGAAGCGCCGGGTCCTGGAAGCGCCTTAGAGCCGGGGGCAGCTGTGACGTGCGCATGCCACCAGTCAGGGCTTGCGCCAGTCAGCGGGACCTGCACGGACACTTCAAAGGTGCTCAGGAGCCGTTTTTATACCAAACGCAGGTGTGTTTTTCAGCCTATATAGACAACGCCGTATTACTAAGCCAAAACACATCTTGAGAACGGCCAGGATACAGGGCGGGAAATATGAGTGGGCGAGTTTGTGCCCTGTGCCCCTGAAGCCGCCGGACACCCTCCCTCTTTGAACAGGGGGAAAACTGCTCGCTTAGCAAAACCGAGTTTATACACGCTCAGCTCACAGAAGCAAGAAGTCATAAAAAGATCACTCGTAATGAGGGCCAAGAGTATTTTCCAAAGCACTTTCTGAAGTTTCAGCTCCTGTAATTGCTACAAGACTCTACTGTGGCAGGAACAGCAGGCGGTATCAGCCCCATCACTAATGATTAGGCTAATGCGCATTGACTCCTCTGGGCTAGCGCGCTCAGGAAGAGAGGTGTTTTGCCTGCAACCACAGGGCTTGTGGCAGGAGGGGACCCACCGGCCATGGCCTGATGCTCACTGTAAGTACCAGATCCCAAGCAGATGCTCACAAAGGTAAACAGTGGGGCTTGTTAATAGGTCCAAGTCACAGGTGGATTCAGCGACAGTGAGTGATTCAAGAAACAAATGGGTGTGGTGTGTGGGTGCGTACAGGAGTCTTCAATGTGGGGGCTGTTCTTGGTCGCCTTTCACCCCAGGGGACAGGACCTGCCTTTCCTTCCTTCTGCTCCAAATCCCTAACCATCGCTGGGACTGCCTAGGTATATGGGTCTCTTTAACAGTATTTCAAAGCCAGGTTCCAAGCCAGGGAGGCCAACTGTGTCACAGAAACAAACTGCTAATTACATACAAGCCCTCCGTAAACACTCACATAAATTACCATCCCCCCGCTGGTTGATCACCCCGCCCCATCTGTCACAGGAGGAGGAAGCAGGGAGGCGAGCTGGGGTGGAACAGGAAAAGCAGACAGTGGCAATGGCCCAGTGTCCAGCAGCGGCAGTGCCCCCTCCTGACAGCAGCTCGCTCACCTGAACCCAGAACCCTGCTGCCTGGCTGACAGCCGGCAGCCTGGAAGCCAGGCGGGCTCTCAGGGCCACTCGGTGAAACCGGTTCACCGCTGGAGGCTCACTGAGTCCTCGGCCAGGTCCGGGGAACTGTGCTTGATGTGGAAGATGGAACAGCGTTTCCATGGGGAAAAGGACAGAGAAACCTAAAAGGCAGCACCAACAGGGGCATCCTACTGGCACTCAGGCCTGGGGAAGAGGGCTCGGAGGGAAGATCTCCCCTTTGAACTTCTCAGGGGACAGTCAAGGAAGGCTTGGTGGCAGAAGTGACGCCGGAGTTTTGGAGGGCAAACTGAGCTCAGCTAATGCAAAGCACGTGGATGCAAGATTGGCAAAGCTGCGGCGGGAAGGCACAGAGCGGCCAGGCTGAGTGGCAGGAAGGCACCCGCCCGATCCGTACGGTGGGCGCAGAAAAGAGGCTCCGTCTGCCCAGCCCCCACGAGGCGGCCCAGGTCATCACTGACACCGCCGTGCTTCCCGCGTGCCGAGGGCTTCGTCCAACTGATCTCGCTGAACTCTCGCGATGAGTCTAGGAGCGAGCACTAATCATCCTCACTTCACAGGTGAAGAAACCCAGCCACAGAGGTTACGTTGCCCAAGTCCCACAGGCAGGAAAGGTGGGGCCAGGACTCCCAGCCCCTGGTAGCCCCCCTCTAGCACCAAGATCATTTTTTCATGCAGGGTCTTCATCAGAACATCGACGCACACAACTCACAAAAACGGATGCCTTTTGGCATAAAAGTAATTTACCTATGTACGGTAAACAGATTTGACATTACAAGACAAAACGCTTATCTGACACAGAATCTGTCGGGGCAGAAATGAGGTCGTTTTCAGGAAGAAAGGAAAGTCTGAAGCGGGGGTTAGAGATGCTGTCGCACGCCTTGCGTCAGCTCTGGCATCCAGTTTGTTTCTGTTTTTTGTTTCAGCTTCACAGCGTTCAGAAAATCCTGAATCATGCGGAAAAGTAATCGTGCGCGTCTTCCATCACCTTCTGTGAGCCAACCGGCTCAGGGCTGAATTCTTTAAAGGACGGCCACAAAACTACACAATTTTGGATCAATAGCATGTTGACACGGAGACGGCACAGACGCTTTGCGGCGGCAAGGTCCGCAGGAAGCCGAGGCAGCCGCGTGACCATGTGACCCTGACTGGCCTCTGAGTGTGACCATTCTGGTCCATAACACACGGGTCCGCGAGACTTTTTAAATGAGGGTGGTTTTCTCTTTTGTCACGTTCTGCCCCCTCAGTTCTAAAGCACAGCCTTCTTCAAAGCTGAAGGTGTGAGAGCTCAGACGATATGAACGGGTAACGTGCAGAATGCAGTAGGGTTTTGTCCCCACCTGACAGGGGGCTGTAGGATTTTTGGTGGATCTCGTATGTCTTAGATTCAAGGAAATGTGGTAGTAAAAAGATACATTTTGACAACGAAATGTGAGACAAATTTTGTGGAAAGCACCAAAGCCATCTACGGGTCTCAGCTGACAAGTCCCCTCCCTGTTCAGGGTAAAGGGAAGGGGCCTGGGGACGGCAGGAGGCAAGGAAGGAAGGCCCCAAGCAAAGTGTCCGGGGGGGCTGGGGGTGATGGGAATGTCAGCAGGCCTGGGTCACCTTCCCTGAGACACCCCTGTGAGCCACCTCACATCAGACAAACCCTGAGTCAAGTGTGACCTACCGGCAATCCTTCCAGTGGGCGGGGGCGGGCCGAAGGCTCCTTCTTCGGTACTCCCACCACGCTGCACCCTGACTCACCATCCCCACGCCTGTGGAGCAGTGGGTGTCGGACCCCAGGGTGGCCTCAGATTTCCGAGGGAGCTTGTCCCAAATACAGATCCCTTCCTCCTATCCCTGCAGCTGCCGGCTCCCTGGGGCCGGGCGGAGGAGCCCAGGGAGCTGCAGTCACACTAACTGTCCCCAGGTGACTCTCAGGCTGACCACACAGGAAAAAGTCCTCAGGAAAAACTTGTCCAGTGAAGGAGACAGTGAGGAAAAAACCACCAGAGACCTCTTGGCTTGCCCCGTGTGCCAGAGACAGGCACGGTGCCATCCTGCCTGGCTGTGCTTCCGTCAGCCATTGGGCCCTAGAGCGACCCAGGGGACAGCGCCTGAGGCGCCCCAGGCACCACCCCAGTTCACGTCCGCCCTTCGACCCTAAGGCCTGGCATTGCCTCAAAACAGAGAGGCTGTAGCCTTTGAGTGCACGTCACATCAGGCACCCGAGGCCTCTGGTCACGGATCAGAACTTAAACCGCAGGTGAGAGAGGCTAAAAGAAAGGGACCCCAGCCGGCCTCACGGCTGTGTGCAGACAGCGGGCCTGGAGACTGGCTCGGTGCACGGCGTGAAATCAGCCCCTGAGGTATGCGCAGCGTCTTTGGGACAAGCCCCAAACATGAAGGCGTCTCTGGTTTGAAGAATTATTAGGAACCCAAGCTGGCTATGAAAGAGTCGGAATAGTTTCAGGGTGGAGGCAGCTATGGCTGGGAAAACGTGTGTGAAGGAGACAGAAAGAAAACCACAGTTTCCTCCTGCAGAGGGAGCCGGGAGCGGAGGAGTGTGGACCAGCCTCCCAGCCCAGCGGGCAGGGCTCGGGCTTGAGAAAGGACAAGGGATTACGGTGGAGGGCAGGCCGCCCAAGGCAGCAGCAGCAGAAGCTGCACACATAACCGTGTCTTAACAGAGACTCAGACAGACGCTCTGAGGAGGAAAACAAGGTTCCAGAGCACAATGCCGATGAGGAAGGTGGGCAGGCCTGGTGGGCGTGAGTCCCCAAATGTTCCCCCGAGTCCGCCTTCCCAACCAGGCTGAAGCCAGGCGCCCAAGTGTGAAATCTTGGAGGGCTCTGGAGGTGTGCGGAACATTCTAGCCACAGCTTACTCAGTGCAGGGGCACGCACACCTCATTCATTCCCCGACACGCGCGTTCACCTCCTGCTGGGGGCAGCTGGAGCGCCGGATTAGCAATCAGCACACTTGGGTTCAGAACTCACGTCCTCCTTCCTCCGCGCGGTGAGACCGGCGTCTCAACCTACTCCACACACGGAACTCGTCCAGAAGGTGTGAGAGTGATGTTTCAAAGAGGGCCTGTAGTCCGCGTCTTCTATCCCTCCCGCTGTCCACGGTCTCTCCCCCGCCTCCTTCCTCCCTGCCCCGTGCGAATTCCACCGCGATCACTCTCGGGGCCCTCATTTTACTGTATGCCCGGGCAAGAGCGCTGGGTGAAAGTCCACTCTCCCGCTACGTCCTGCCCGAACCTCAGGGGCCAACGGGGCCGTAGAAGAACACACCGCGTTCACGGATTTCACTGTAACTTCATCGCCACTGACCCCAAGTGGGGCCCGAATGCCATCCACCAGGCACTCGGACGCCCGCTCCACTCACTCCCGTGCTCCCCTAGAAAACTATTCATACCTTCTCCTCCAACTTCCAACACTGCCCTCCCCTTGCCCTCCCCCAAGGCCCTTACTTGCTATTTCACTGAGAAAACAGAAGCCTTAGAATTCCCGAAGACTCCCGCGTCCTCCCCCGCATGTCCCTCCTCAGCCTCCCTCCAGGACTGTGGTCAGGGGTGGAGCTCCAATCCAGCAGAAGCCTCCCCCTGGGCTCTGATGGCCGAAGCCCCTCCCCTGTCTTCCACCACGGTCCACCCTCACCTTCATCAGCAATGATGTTTAGTCTCCAATGGTTCGTTCTGTCAGCAAATGAACGGCATGTTCTCCACCTGCCCCACTTTCTGGGCTTCCCTTCCAAAGGAAACACGACCCAATGGTCTGCACTCGCTGTTTCCAACCCTTTTTAGAACCTTCTCCAACCAGGTGCTCAGCTTCAACTCCACGCAAACTGCTCCCGGGCCCTGGAGGCGAATGCTCAGCCACCACCTTACCTGTCCCATCAGCGGCGGCACCGACTCAGGTGAACATCCCACCGCCGCCCTCCTGAAGCAGTCTCTTCCCGCGGAGGGCAGCCTCCCCGACTCTCGCCTTCCTCCCCACTGCTCCCAATCGGTCTTCTGGCTGATAGCTCCTCAAGGCACCAACATCTCAGCGCTGGAACTCACTTCTGGAGCCTCTCCTCTCCCCCGAGACAGATACTCACTCCCTTGCTGTTTTGTCCAGTCTTAATACCATCCAGACACTGAAGACTTCCAAATTCACAACCCCCACCTAGACTCCTGCCCTGAACCACTTACCCAACTTCCTCCAGGCACCATCCTATCAAGTAAGCGTCTCAAGTGCTTTATTCACGTCCGAACTCAGTCCTTCATCTTCCTCCCAACCCGCATCGCTTCTCCACCTTTGTGGGAAAGGGGACAGACTCACTCCCCGGATCCACTTATCCACCCCTCTGTGTATAACACAACTCACACACGGACAGACATTAGTATCCAATCCCAAGTGTCATCTACATTACAGGGTCCCAGACTCCTGCAAGGATGCAGGAGCGGGGCTATGCAGACTGGGCTGTGGGATGGAACCCCTGTTCTAGAACATGACTGACCCTGGTACAGGAATCTACCAACTTTACTACAGGGGGCGGTGGGGAGAGGAAAAAAAATTTGGAATTTACTTATAAAACACTGTGTGTTTATTCTTACATTAAACTTCAGTCACCTTCAAAATACTGTGCATTGGATGCTACACACCTATCGAGTTTTTTTCCCACTGCTCAAAACAGTTTTTGAGCCCTGGCTGGCATAGCTCAGTGGATTGAGTGCGGGCTGCAAACCAAATTGTCGCAGGTTCAATTCCCAGTCAGAGTACATGCCTGGGTTGCAGGCCACAGCCCCCAGCAACCGCACATTGATGTTTCTCTCTCTCTCTCTCTCTCTATCTCCCTCCCTTCCCTCTCTAAAAATAAATAAATAAAATCTTTAAAAAAAACACTTTTTGAATGCATCAATTTTGATACCTTTTAAGTGCTTCTGCTGTTTTTTGTTTTGCCTCTTCCACAAAAGCAAAATCTTTCCCTTTGAAGACATTTTCATCCAGGAAAACAAAACAAAACAAAGTCGCTTGGGATGCGATCAGATGAATGGGGAGGGTGGGGCATGGGGGTCATGCTGTTTTTTGGTCAGGACACTCAGCACGGTGTGGGCAGGTGCGCTTGTAAATCACCCATCATGAAATGGGCAAACACACTGAGTCTTCAGAAAAAATTCACTGAAGCCAAATGCAGCCTCTCCCATCAGCGCCAGCTGGTACACCGACACAGATGGGTTCCTAGAACACACTTAGTGGGGGAAGCCTGTACTACAAGGGGCCTGCCCTCCAGGAAACAGTTCCAGTCCTCCCCCCCATACACTTGATCTGAGGTCAGCTTGTGCACCTTGTTGCTCTAGCCCTGTAAGATGATGGGAAGCTCCTGTCCTCTATCTGTCAAGTGAGGCTGGACTGTCCTGTTCCTAGGGCGTGTGGAGGAAACAGGAGGCACTGAGGCAAAGATGTGCAAACACATTCCCCAGCCTCACGAACCCCAGAGCCAGCAGCATTCTCTGTGGATGCCATGCAATCAGAGAAGCTCCAGGAAGCTGGCGATGGCATTCTTTCTTGAATCTCGGATAGGGTGTTATTCTTAGGCGTGACACACAGAAGCAAAATGTCAACAGGGCTGCAGAGAATCGCTGTTAACCATGTAGCAAATACTACCCACGGGCAGCTGGGAGGAGGCCGCCGGAAGAGAAGCCATAGGCATGTTAGGGGCCGGAGGACTCCTGAGGACGCAGGAGGACTCTCAGGAAGCATCCAGACTACACGTTGCCTCTTCTGGCCAACAGCCGGGGCAGTCTGTGAAAACCCCTTCCAGCCCAGCGGCACAGAGCGTCCCGGGCGGTCCCGACAGACACCGCGGGCACACCCGCACAGCCGGGGCAACAGCGCACCTCCAAGAAATGTCCGTATCTGCGGAAGTTTAGCACCACCAAGTGAGGAGAGAAGCAGTTTGAGCTACAGAAACGCAGGCGAACAAATGCTGGACTTCAGGAGCAGAGATCAGAGGAAATGCACACAGAGACTGGGAACCTCTGCACCTAGACGTTAGTCCCCGTAACACAAACAGCAGATGACACAGACCCAGACGCCACCTGAGCAACAAGACCAGAACCAGGAGAAAGCCCGTTCTTGGAGTCGCATGTAGCCTGGGTGACAAGGGCGGGAAGTTAATTCCCAGGCCACGGTCTCCTCTGGAAGGTGAACAGCGCTGATCGCAGGGAGAACGTATTGTCCTGGAGAAGAAACCCCTATCCAGGTCAGGAGAAACACCTGAATTAAACTAGCAAAAACGCGGGAGAGTTTGCACGTTGAGGAGACCTGTGTTTGGAGAGACAGCCCAAACAGCAGGAAGCTGCCAGCAGAACCACAGACTGCTCTGCATTCTTCCTACCACAAGAGAGAGGGAAGCCAAGAATACAGTTGGAGTTTGACCAAGCAGAGTGGAAGTTCTGGTAGAGGCTCCAGGTTGCCATGACAATGGGAACCCCACTGGCCCCTTACAACAATGCATTATAAGGAGAAAAGCTACATGCAAATGAAGTTCATAGTCATCAAGGGCAGAGCACCGCTAGGTCACAAGAGGTGTTACAGGAAGAGTCTGCGCAGCAGACACAGGATGCAGATGCCGAAAAGCATTTCAGTTGCTTATAGAACGGTTAAACTGAGTCCGCATGCCGGAGGGAGCGCCATGCACAGTGCAAACCGGAAGGTTCCCCTACTGGCTGGGACGTACCCGACACCAATAAATCTCCCATATTTGCTGCCACCAGCGAACAGAGAGGTGTCAGGCTGGGAAAGAGGGGCTGCCCTTTCCCACGGGGCCTCTGTGAGGAAGCACAGCAGCTGGGCGACCTGGGCCTGCCCAGAATGGGCAGCAGAAAGGGATATCCACACGGTTCCTTCTGTATTTTACGTGGTGGCAGCGGTGATAGCGCCCAGTGAGCGCTTTCTCTGTACATAGAAACAAACACATATGCACGTGTGTTTATAACAACACTAAGCTGACGGGCTGTTCATTTTTCGTTCCATGGCGTGCAACCAGTTCTAATATATATGCAATATTTTGCCATTACAAAGTTCTGAGTTAAAATGAAAAGAAGACAAATTCTCAGGTGGTGTTGCCATGAACGGCCAGAACCTGCCATTTTCAGTCGGGATCCCAGGCGTCCCCACCTCGCACTTCCGACGGATGGAGCACTCTGAGAGCCTCGCAGGCGGAGCAGACTGTCCTGCCGGAGGCATTTTCTGCCCCGTCCCAACCCTCGGTCCTGTCCAGGCAGAATGGCTGAATCGGGGTAAATGCAGAGCTTGTACAACGGGGCTTCTCTGTGGATGGCCAGGCCTGCGCCCCACACTGTGGGGAGGCCAGTGGGCTGGGCCTGCTTCCCCAGGGGCAGACACCTCTCCCTCAGCAATGTGCGTCCAGCTCCTATAAGACGGCACTGCCCGGGTCCCACCTCCCACCCCAGTTCCCTGCTCTCTCTCCCCCCTGGGGGGCCCAGACCTGGGCTTTGTTCCACTGGCTGACCACAGGGTGCCTTGTCCACCCAACTTCTTCCGAATCCAGGCGGAGTCACCCACCTCCCTCTGACGAGCGCCTCTGCCTGTGGGCCCCCAGCTCCACACCCGGCTCCTAGAGCCAACGTTTTGGAAGGTGATGTCATGTCACAGTGGACATGAGGTCATTCCGCCCATGAACAGCTGGCTCCTTACTGGTAACCAGCCCACAGCTCAACTAGCTCCCTCAGCCCTGGATCCGGCCCCAGGGGTAGCAGGAGGCGTTCAGTAAAATGAAGTTTAATGGTCGACGGGCTGGCTGGGAGCCCCCGCACTGAGAGGCTTCAGGAGATCTGCAGCTCAACCTCTTCTCCTCCCTGCTTCCTCGGTGGCGCAAGCCCAGAGAAGACAGCAGGGTCCCTGTCCCTTTGTGTGACCACCATATATATGATAACTAGGGAGAGATGGGAATCTGAAGAGAGTACCATGAGAGCAGGATCCCGGAACTCTTTTTCTCCGTTTCCCTGATGCCTAGCACAGTGCTTGAGATACAGTAGATGCTCACTTAAACTATGTTGACTGAATGAACAAAGGAACTAATACAAGTGATGAGCGACTCTTCAGCTGTGCTCTGCCTGTCCCAGTGCCATCAGGGCCTTGGCTCTGGAGGACCGACAGACCATACCTGTATCTTCAAAGCAACCTTTTCCTTTCAGGCTTCCAATGCATTTATCACATCACTTAGGCGAGTCCACACATATAACTCCCTGGGAGTAAACACATTACTCCCAGAGCCCTGCGAATGACGCCTGCCACTGCAGGTCAGTGCTGGGACCGCCAGAGGCACCTGGCCAAGCTGAGTGATGCGGACTCGCGACATCCTGCACACTTCCAGCGAGGACTGACTGCCCTCCTCAATCTTGCCTTCCTGCCCTCCGCCCGGCCCCCTCACCACAACAGATGAGAATCCCAGAGGGTCCTCCAGGTTTTCCTAGGTCACACATGAGCCCTGGGCTTGCTGCTCCTGGGGACTTCTTCACGGCCCTCTAGGGCGCTAGAGGCCTAACAGCCTGTGGCTCTTCCCTGCAAGCGCCACCCTGCCTGCCTCCGCCCGAGGGGGGACGAATCCAGGTCAGGAACGGACATTTACGAAGCACCTGCTGATTCAGGCTTCACGCAAAGCCTGGCTCCTTGGGCATTACAACCTGGCTGAGTGTCTGCTAAGACACAACACTGCCTTTCCTTCCAGTACAGATTATGTCCAGAGCTCCTTCTACAGGGGCCTTTTTATAAGCCACACTGTGCCCCACCCAAAACGTTTTATGCAGATGGCATTAGGTTAAAAGAACAGAGAAGACACCTTGGGGAAAAGACCAGCGGTGGGACTGCGGGTAAGAGAAGTGATTGTTCCGAAGGTATCTGCCTGGGGTGGGCTGGCCGGATGCATAGGAGGGTAGAGACCTTGGTAAGCACTGACTTACAGAGCAGCCTGCCCAAATGGCTTTGCCCACCTGGGCTCCTTACACATCCAGTCACACCCCTCCTGACCCTGGCTTACTGCACCACGCCCTCGTCACTTGTGAAAACCAGACTCTGGGAGGCAGAAGAGACTTCAGCAGTCACCTGTCTGACTTCTGTCTCCCTGCAAGAAGCCCCTAACGTCCCTGACTGGCAGGGACAAACAATGTTGTCTTGGTGCCAACTCAGAACCCTGCAAACATGTCTTATCATATGAATCATGAGGGCCCTTGTAAAAAGCTCACCGACTCTGCAAAGCGACACAAAAGCAAACCCTGCATAGAAACGGGCCTGGGAATCTGAATTTCCAGGGGCTTCCCCAGTGAGTCTTACAATTCAACATCTTTCTTACGTGCCTATAATGCAGTAGTTCTTGACAGTGGCTGAATATTAGAACCAGCTAGGAAGCTTTAGGGGAAAAAAAATCAATGACAGGCCTTTACCTCTAGCTATTCCTACTTAATGTGTCTGGAGTGGAGCCCAGGAGGTGTAAATTTGTAAGGCTCCCAGCTGATTCTAGGGCGCAGCCAGGGCTGAGAACTACTGTACTATCTCCCCAGACCAGGGGTAAGCTCTTGGAAGACAGCAACCAAGAAGTATGTACCCCTTGGTACCCCTCACTGAATCCCACCACCACGTCAGACCCGTCACAGAGCACACACTGTAACTGCTGGGCTGGTCTGATTGCACTGGCTGTTCACCCATCCAACCTGGGGTATAATTTCCTGTATTGAGAAGCTGCGTACTTCCATTTAGCAAGAGGCCAGACAACGGAGGCTAAGATTTCCCATGGCTGAGTACACGCATGAGCATACTCGCACATCCCCAGCCCTCCCTTCCCCCACGCTGAGCAGCCCCAACGATGCCAGAAGCCACATTTCTGCCCTCCTACACCCGCTCCTCGCCAGCTCCACTCACATTGTACAGCACGGTGGTCCACCCTTCCATGGTGATGCACTGGAAGACAGTCAGCACGGCGAAGAGGATGTTATCGAACTGGGTGATCCCGTCGTTGGGGCCGATCCAGTCCCTGCATTCGTAGCCAGCAGGACAGCCCTGCACGCCACATGGGTGAGGGGGGTCGAATCCTTCCAGAATACCTGCACGCACATGCGGAGGGTGGGGGACAAACCACACGGTGCTCAGCACGAGCTGGAAATGACCCTGGAAGCCATGAGCGTGCAATCCTGTTTCCCACAGAAGGATGCGTCCTTCGTTGCCTCGGGCTCCCTCCCATCTCTGGCCTCGCTGCACCTCTCACCTCGCACATCGTGTGTTCCACTCGGTGTTTCCCAGCCTCCCCTGGAAGTGGAGCCGCTCCTCCACACGGCCCCAACTTCCCGCGGGCCACGGGCTCCACCCTCACCTGCGCACCAGACATTCACAGTACGGGGTCACACAGAAAGGTGTGAGGCGGAGGCAGCGTCCCGCGGATGTTCTAAACCTCACGCTGCAGCACAGACCCTGAGTTCTTTCTGCGTCTCTCGGGGACAACCATCAACTACCATCCCTTGGCTGAGTCTTAACTCTCTCTGTGTTTTCTGGTCTAAATTCATGGTCTTAAATAAAAGACAAAAGTGAAATACAAAACTCTAAGGTGAAAAGTGCCCTTCAAAGATCCTTTACATTAAAAAAAGAAAAGATGGTGCCTAATTTGGCTTCTGCAACCTCTCCCCCACCCCCTTTCCTCCCAGGACCCTCCACTCAATTTGCAAAGGGCAGATGAGACACGAAGCAGTGAGCTTCTGGGATCTGTGCACCGCCCAGTCTCCCCAGCACCCTGCCAGCCAAGCTCAGCGCTGCCTCAGTTCCTCCACACGGTGTGGGGGTCACAGCAGGGAGGGAGGAAGATTGTGAGAGGAACCGTGGAGGGAGAAACGTCTTCATGAACATGAAGGGACCAAGTCCTGACTCGGACTCCGAGGTCTCACGGGCCTGTGGGCCCAAGAGGCCACTGTACGAGGGTCTTCCCTCGGACAGCTGGTTTCTGACAGGCATTCTGCCAGCACTTCTACTGTGGGGCGGGGGAGCAGGAACCGAGACCTCTTGTTTGAAATCTGCCAAGTGCAACCCGAGGAGATTATCAGCTTTGCAATATCAGAGTCTCACGGGGGTTTCGGCTAGGCCGGGTGGGCCTCACAAGGCTGCTGACTCGGAAGTTTCCAGTCCTATTTCCAGGGCTGGGATAATGCACACCTTTCCAAGCCGTCTCTAAGGAGCGCCCGGAAAAGGCCCCGACCACCTCGGGGAGCAGCAGCAGAGGCCAGCAGCCGGCGAGCTCACCTGAATTGTTCGTGAAGCACGCGCGGTGCAGCTTCCCGCTGTAGAACTCCAGGCCGATGATGGCGAACATCAGGATGGCGAAGAAGAGCAGGAGGCCGATCTGCAGGAGGGGCACCATGGCCTTCATGATGGACTTCAGCACGATCTGCAGGCCTGGGAGGGAGCGGAGGGACACACGGAGCCCCAGTTAGCCCGTCTCACAGAGCGGGTGCCCCTTCCCCTCCCTCACGAGGAGGAGGGCGGGGACGCCACGGAGGGAAAAGACCCACGGGTCCTGAAATGACCACGACGGTTGGCAAAGCGACAGCAGGACAAGTCCACCCAGGCTGCCACCCCTGCTTCCCCGGGGGATCAGCCCCTTCCTGCTCCTCACCCCCGGCTCTCACAGGCCTGTGGCCCTTCCTTATCTGTTTCACCCGCGTGGTCCTCCCCGTTCCTCTTAGGGGCTAAACCTGTTCCAACGCGCCTGTCTCCTAAAGGGACTCGGTCCCAGCCCTGCCCGGCGCTGAGGCCTGTGAGAGCAAGGACAAGTTCGTCTTCCCCACCATCCTGTCTCAGGCCCGGCTCTTCCAGCCGCTGCTGTGAGAGAGGATTTAGTGCAGCCACTGTTCTCAAAACACCACATCCTCTGACCCAGAAGTTGTACTTCTAGGATTCTAGCCTAAGAAAGTAATCACAGATGTGAATAAGACTGAAGTAAAAACATGTTTGCCACAGCATTATTTTTAGTTGGAGGGGGAAAAAAAAAACTAGAAATAACCTAAATATCCAGCAACACAGCAGTGGCTAAATAAGTCATGACCTATATAATGTACTATGATACAGAGTATAAAATTATATTCCTGAAAAAAAATTTTTTTAAAAGATTTTATTTATGTTTAGATAGAGGGGAAAGGAAGGAGAAAGACAGGGGGAGGAACATCAGCGTGTGGTTGCCTCTCAAGTGCCCCCTACTGGGGACCTGGCCCACAGCCCAGGCATGTGCCCTGACTGGGACTTGAACCCGCAACCCTTTGGTTCACAGGCTGGCACTCAATCCACTGAACTATACCAGCCAAGGCTATTTCTGAAGAATTTATAATGTCAGAAAAACCGAACACTTACCGCAGGATCTAAAACTATATATACAGTATGATCACAATTATATTTTAAAATGTACAGGAAAGTACACTGAAATGTTAAAAGTTATTTCTGAATGGATACCGTCTCATGTTTTGTATTTTCCAAAGTTTCTATAAAGTTCTTTTATTATCTTTTAAATCTGAAAAAAAACCCCTGCTAGATTAAAAAATGAAATGTTCTGTCAGGTTGCTGCATCCACACTATTTACTCCCACTGCGGCTCACTCCCAGGAGGGCCTGTTTCTGTGTCTCCCCGATTCTCTGAGACCTGGACCTGGACCGGGCCAAGGATGTAACACGGCGGCTATTCCTGGCAGAGTGGGAAGAAGAAGGACGGTGCTCACTGGGTATCCCGGACACGAGCTTCAGGGGCCTCAGGACACGCACGGCCCGCAGGGTCCTCAGGTCCACGTGTGTGTTGAAGTGGGTTCCCGCCGTAGCCAGGATGCTGCAGATGGAGACACAAAGGGTCAAGGTTACCAGGGTCGGGCTTTCCCCCCGTCCCAAGTTGGGTTAAAGAAGCATCTGCCTGGAAAGCACGTGTGGCTGACACCAGTTGCAGGTGGACACATCTGAGCTGGGGCGAGTCAGCTGTGGTTCCAAGTGGAACTCAATGCAGCCACACGGACTTCGCTTTGCAAAGAAGAAAAATGGATCCTCATAGCAGAATCCCAGTTCCAAATCCTGAGCAAAACGCAAGGCCTCCAGCATCTGCCTCATTCCTGTTCCCTACACTCCACTCTGTTCCTTGCACACCTCCTTCCCCTCTTTCCAAACCACCAAAGCCCTCCCATTTAAAAAAACAGTTTATTTATTTATTTTTAGAGAAAGGAGGAGGGAGGGAGAAAGGGAGAGGAATGTTGATGTGAGAGAGAAACATCAACTGGTTGTCTCTCGCACGCACCCTGAGTGGGGACTGAACCCGTAACCCAGACATGTGCCCTGAGTGGGTATCGAACCAGTGACCTTTCTCTGTGCAGGACAATGCCCAACCAACTGAGCCACACCGGTCAGGGCGACCCCCCTCACATTTTTTATTAAAAAATGTTCTTAGGTGCCCGTCTCCTATCTCCTTCAGAGAACTTCTCTGGATTGACTGCAATACAGGAGGAACTCACCCTTCTCCACCTCGACCTTAGAATTTCTACCAGACAAATCAATCTCATGGATGCTTGTAATTAGGGAATCACCTTCCTGGTCCCCATACAGGATTTTTACAATTGTCCAAAATCACTGTGACCTGGATTTGGCTTCTTTGCTTCATTTTACCACCTTCCACAGCCATCTCCAGAAACACAACACACACAAAAAAACAAAAATCCACAACAATTCTATTAGATTGTGAACACCAGGTTCCTTGTGTTGAGGAGGTAATTTATGTCGTATAATCCCTTGACATTGCAGATACTTCGGAGAGACGGACACTTAAGTACTAGAGAAAGGCACAGAGAAAGGCCGAGAGTCAAAAGAACCAGGTGTAAGTCCCAACTCCTGCCCTTGAGGGCTGGGTGACTTGAGGCAGGCCGCTCGACTTCTGTGAGCCTCATGACCTCACCTGCAGAATGGAGCGGTGGGGGGACCAAGGCCCAGGTACAAAAATAAAATGACATAGCATTCAATATCAACAGTGATCTGTAAACGATAATATGCAAAATAGACATCACACCTAACACAAACATTAACAAAACTGTTTTAGCAAGTTTGTCTAATTTTAGTCTTCTCTGTGGGAAAGTTCCCCGTTCTCCCTCAGAACCACTGCAGGACAATTTCAGCCATCTGCAACTGTTGAGGAATGAGTCATTTGGAAAACTGATTATCTGTATAGTTAAAGGAGTGCCGAAAATACTTCATTGTTTTGGGGTAAAACCCCTCTGAAACATTTCAAGTACTGAAGCAGATACTTGAAGTGCCTTCGCTACTTGAAAGAGAACGTGAATGAAAGGCTCACGCCACGGGACTCCAGCAAGCCGACGAGAGTCGGCAGCCACAGAGCGCACAGACCCGGGACGTGGTCACCACGAACAGCGACTGTGAAACAGGGGAGCCGTCTGGCACCGAAGCAGACCCCTGTATGTGGCGGTACGGTTCCTGACATTGCAAGCACTCAAGAGCAGAGTGTGGAACTATCTGTTACAAAGTTAAGAGGATTCTTACTTGGGTTGAAGAACACGTTCAAGGACTAATAGTTCCTTGAACTTTACAGTTCTGCAGTTCTATGCCAATCCAATCTCAAAATAAGAACCAGAAACAAATCCCACTCTCCTACAGGAAGAATCTCAGGAACCAGACAAGCCGCCCAAGCTGCCCCACCGCTCCCACACCAAACCTCCATGCCCTCGTCTGAAAAGGAGGGACCTGGGAGCAGTCTGACACGGCCTTTGACTCCATCTTCCGGGGCCAAAGAGCGAAATGAGGGAGGGGAATGATATAATTCCTAATAAGTCAGAAAAAAAACTGAAGAGAAGAGAGATCAGCACCATCGTGGTCCTTACTGACAGGGAGATTCTCTGTTTCCTCATCTGTCTCCCCCACGAGACCTGGAACACCTCAAGTGGAGATTCTGCCTTCCTCACCTCTACGTCTCCCTCCCCAGCCCTCAGCCTGGCCAGTAAGAGGCTCTCGAGGGATCCCCGAGCGACCGAACTGCACTGATGATGGTAATAAATGTACAAAAATACCACAGAAATCCTAGAGCCCACGAGTGAAAAGAACAGGCAGCACAGGTGAGATGCCACCCAAACACACGTCTGTTTGATCATGCAGGAGTGGACTGAAATCTGTCCTCGAGCGTTTAGAGTCTAAGGAAGATGGTTCAATATAGTCCTGAGGCCGCTGCTCTCAAGCAGACCCACAGGAGGGAACCTGCTCATTTCCGCAGGAGAGTTAGGGAAGGAGAGAGGGCAGGAGGAACACTCAAAATGTAAAGGCTTGCCTCCTGGAGAAACCCAAGTACTGAAGTGTGTCCAGCTCCGGACAGCTCTGGGCCTCGGAGGCAGCAGGCCTGGGGCGGGAGGCAAGGGGGACGTGAACGGTAGTGGAGGTAGACAGACACGGCAATGACATCATTATCCCTCACCATGAGGAGTGCCACTACCGAGTTACACAGTCCTATGAGCACGGTAAACAGCGCGGCGACACGCACAGTGCTATCTGCCAGCATTTTCAAATACGCCGCCTCATGAAATCCTCATAAATGTCCTCTATTACTATTGCCTCCATTCATGGGAGAGGAGGCTGAGGCTCAGAAAAAAAAAAAAAAGAAACTGCTTACAAATAGCAAGGGCAGGAGTTAATGTCAGTTCTCTCGTGACACCAAAGCCAATCCCCACCACCCCCACCCCAGCTCTGCCATGATGCCACGCGATGTCCTCTCGGCGCCCAATGGCTCCCCCGTTCCTCGGTCCAGTGTGTTTCTAAAACAACACCAAGGCCACAGTGTTTGGCCCCCAAGGAAGCCATGAACTTGGTTCCCTTCATTCCAAGGCTGCACGCCATGACCTCCCAGAGACCGGCCACTAATCTACCCTCAAGACCAGCAGGGCGGGGGCTCCACACACGTCAGGTGACGACTGTAGCACTACCTACATATGCACCCTCGAGGGGACACACGCCGCACGAAACCAGGGTGAGGCCACCGAGGACACTCCAACTCTGAGTTAATAATAAAAGCCTGAGCTCTCTGCCCTCCCAAGAGTCACGTGCTTGTGCGCTCTTCAGGCTCCGAGGCTGCGTTTTCCGTTTCTTTTGTCACCGTGAGCACGGAGCCTGCTGGAGAGCTCTGCACACACGGGGGGGGGGGGGGGGGGGGTGCCTAATGACGACCTCACCCCCAAAGCCGAGGGCAGCTGGAGTTGAACAAGCAGGAACCTCTAACCAAGGCCAGCATGGGCGCGGTGCTCCCGCACTGTGAGTGTTCAGAAGCAGTTTCCTCACGGAGGGCCTGGCGCAGCCCCACCTCGGAGGTTCCTGCTCCCCGCTGTCAGCAGGTGAGAGGAGGAAGGAGGCCGACAGGATCCTGAGGGTGTGGGCGTGACCCTCACTGTAGTGACACGGCAGGGAGGACGACGAACGTGAGGCTCCAGACAATTGCAATCGAAGGGTCTCTCCCCAAGACGGTCTCCCACAGAATCCTTCCACCTGCCGTCCTTTTGACCTTGGGGTTCTGCCTCGGCCACCTTGTCCAGCCGGGCCTAGCAGTCCTCTCCTCCACAGGCACACCTCACTGGACGCTTCCGTGGCTAAAAAAATACCCCGAAGCACTGCACAAACATTACACTAAAATGACCCATTGTTTATCTGAAATTCAAATGGAACCTGACATCTGTGTTTTTATTCGCCAAACCTGGCAGCTCCGCTTCAGTGGTGAGCAGAAACGACCAGGTCAACGGCTTCCCTCCCGTGGTTACCCCATCCCTGAACATGGGGGTCCATTCTCTTTATTTTATTATATTTTTTAATTTTATTTTAATTGTTATTCACGTACAGTTTTCTGTCTTTTACTCCCATCCCAGCCTACCCCCCAGCCCTCCCCACCTCCCTCCCATTTCCACACACCCCCCTAGTTTTTGTCCATGTGTCCTTGATACTTGTTCCTGTAGACCCTTCCCCTTCTCCCCTGAAATTCCCTTCCCTGAATTAGTTACTATCAGCCTGTTCTCTCTTTCAGTGTCTTTGGTTGTATTATGCTTGTCTGTTTGTTTTGTTGATTAGGTTCCTGCTAAAGGTGAGATCATATGGTACTTGTCTTTTATCGCCTGGTTTATTTCACTTAGCATGATGCTCTCCAGTTCCATCCATGCTGTTGCAAAGGCCAGTGCTCTTCGGAGAAGAACCGCAGGCCGGGCTCCGCTGACATCAGGCCCAGGATTCCCTCCTGAGCTCCAGGACGACCGTGTGTCTCCGCCCCTGTGCATCCCACGGGACAGCCTCCTTGGCATTCAAAAGGCAAGTTGTTCCCATCTGTGGGAAAAGGATGATTAACACCAACAAAGAGTGTGAGGTGTTAACCGGCCCATGTTATGAGGAGACTGAGAGGAGGCAGAAGGGCATCTAATTTAAGTTGGATTTCCAGCAGAGTTGAGTCAGGTAAACACTTCCGTGGAACCTCCACGTAAGTGAGTGGCTGCGTCCACGTAACCGTGTCTGACACACGCCTGGTTCCTGCACGTCGTTCACAATCTCAGCTTCAGTGAGGCACCGAAGTCTATCGTGTCCTTCCTTTAGCCCACGTCTTAGATTCACTGCTTACTCTCCAGCTTCCTTCTTGCCTGCCCACCCCACCCTTGCCTTCTCTCCCCTGCCTAAGTAATATGATCCAGACTCCTGGAACCAGGGGACATTCTATCTACCTGTCCGTGGAAACGGTCTACAATCCAAAGAGACTTGAACTAGGATTCTGAGAAAGCATGTAAGCGCACACTCTCATTGGCTGGTTTCAAATACCAGCTCCATGTGTCACACGAGCTGTCTGGCCTCGTGCAAGGGACTCTCTGAGCTATAGTTTTTTAATGTGTAAAATGGAGACACTGCCTTCAGAAGAGGGTTAATGTAAGAAATGATTCTCAAATACTTTTTTAAAAGATTTTTTATTTATTTATAAACAAAGAGGAAGGGAAGGGGAAAGAGAGGGAGAGACACATAATGTGTGGCTGCCTCTCACACACCCCTTACTGGGGACCTGGCCCACAATCCAGGCATGTGCCCTGACTGGGAATCAAACCCTCAACCCTCTGGCTCACAGCCTGCCATTCAATCCACTAGCCACACCATCCAGGGCTAAATACTTTTTGACCATAGACTACAATAGGAAGTGTATTTCACACCACAAGCTAGAGTTCATATACATATATAATTACATAATGCTATATTTTAAAGATCTGTTTATTTTTTAATGCTGGCTGCAACCAACTAATGGGGTTCCATGACTCTCTAATGGCACTGACCCACAGTGTGAAAAACCCAGCTGTAGAGACCAGCCGGTACACTGGTGTCGTGCTCTCTCGAGAGACTCTGAAGGGAAGAAGTGCACCAGCCTGCACAGCTGCCTTAATAGCACCGTGCGACTTCCTTGTGCTTTCCCAGAATGATGGAACAGTTTGCCTTGGAAGGTTTTGCCCTTTTCCAAGAACTACAGACATATTCTGGGAGATAGCCTGAGCCGCCTGTGGTACCTGAAATAGTGACGGTGTCTTGTCCTCCTCTACAACAGGCTGTCTTAAAGGGATCACACACACCAAATCCACAGCCCTCAGGAGACAGCTGTTTCTGGTTGTGTGTGTGTGTGTGTGTGTGTGTGTGTGTACTAGGCTTGTGTCTAAGCTAGCTTATGGCCAAAGTGGAACATGGACTTTCTTCTAAGCCCACAAACAATAAGTAAAATATTTTCATGACTATGGCAAATTATCTTAGATTGGGTTGAAGTCAGTATTCGATAGGGTTTTAAAATTACCCATTTTTTCTCTCTTTTTTTGTCCCTCACCCAAGTAGTTTTTTTAATCCTCACCCAAGGATATACAAGCTGTTGATTTTAGAGGGAAAGGAAGGGAGGGAGGAAGAGAGAGAGAGAGAGAAAGAATGAAACATCGATGTGAGAGAGAAACATGGATTGGTTGCCTCCTGTACACGCCCTGACCAGAGATAAAACCCACAACCTAGGTATGTTTCCTGACTAAGATTCGAACCCACAACCTTTGGGTGTATGGGACGATGCTTCAAACAACTGAGCCACCTGGCCAAGGCATCCTGCCACTATATTTTCATTTGCATGCCCCCACCCCCACCTCTTCGGTAATCATCAATCAATCAATCAATCAATAAATGGGCCAGGAGGCCCTACTATTTCCCACAAGACTGGGAAGCGGGGTAGGTCAAGCTGTCCGTCTCCAATCAGGAAGATGTGCACCCTTGCCAGGAGGGAGTAAGTGGCTCTGTATAAAGGCAAGACAACCTTTTCTGGAATTTAAAATTGGGTTTCTATTTAAGTTTCCTGAGAATCTTAGTGCATATGAAGTGGTCTCAAAATATGCCTTTTGAGGAACCGAAAAAATCGTGGCCTAAAAATCCCCTTTCCTCTCCCACCAAAGGAGGTTCAGCGATCAGACCACGCCACACCAAGGGGTGGAGGTTGGAATGGCCTTCTGAGACCTGATCTTGGTTGCAGGTGTACTGTAGGATATCTGGCAGTACCCCTGGCCTCTACCCACTAGATGCCAGTAGGAACCCCTCCTCCAAACCCCCTCCCCAGGTTATGACAACAACAAATGTCTGTAGATATTGTCAAAGGTCCTCTGGGTGGCACCCCTAGTTGAGAACCACTATTGCAGGAGAGACTCCCATATAGTAAATCCTTCAAACTGAGCAACGGACTGATTAAACGCAATGCCCGTGTCTCACACCTAGTCCCTACCTGCTCTGGGAGAGATACACACAGCCCACTCAGGCAGAAATGAGGAGGTTGCCAGGATGACCCTCAGCCACGAGTCCCAGTTTTGAGGGACAGCCAGCAATAATGCAAATGCTTTTCTATCTTCTTTAAATATCATTTGAGGCTGCATGAAGCTTAACTCCAACATGTCTCCAAAGAAAGCCTTAATTCAAAAGAAAGGTTTCCCCAAATCATGTGAGATCGGGAACAGGAAACATACAGGGGAGAGTTTTGTTTGCTCAACCTCAGCGTAACGGGAATAAAAGTCGAGGTTCTACCAATGGTCCTGGGGTGTCTCTCTTGTTTTTCATGAGGAAAAGTCCCTGATTATCACTCAGGCGCAGCAAAGAGAAATGCCAACTGATGGGTGGAAAGTCTATCGCTGTCATTCAGGTCCAGGACTTGACAACGACGATGATGATGGTGATGACAATGAGAAGAACCTCATTGTTGTCTCAGGGTTTCCAGAGCCCTGTTCCATTAGAGAGAAGCCATTATCCCCTGTCGCAGAAGCTTGAGAATTCAAGCTCAGGGAGAGAAGCCGGCTGGCCCAAGGTCACTGAGAGAGTAAACGGTCAAGCTGAGACTCAAACCCAGAAATTTAGATTCCAAATTTGAAGCGCTCTCTGTAGCTAAAAAGATAATGGCTAATGGCTGGAAATAGGTCCCAAAGGCACATATAGCCGACAAATGCCTTCTCCGACACGGCCAGAGCCGCCTCTCTGCAGAGCGTTATGGTGGCTTGCGGTCGCAGCCTCATAAGAAGGTGACCGACACGGTGCTTCGGAGAGCTGGCCAGGACGGACAATTGCTGCAGAGGGAAATCCCACGTTGTAAGAACTCGCCAAGATAAATACGTGTTCTTTTGAGTTGTTTTGCAACTAGTGGTGAGGGATTTCTGTTAATCTACCACCCACACACTCTCTCTCCCCGGGCCTCCCTCAGGGCCAGGAACGAGCATTTGTGAGAAGGCGAGTCAGGGATGGAGCCCAGAGATGGAGGCCGGCACAGAACCAGCTCGTTGCCCACGCGGGGGCCAAGCTGCTAATTCAGGCCTCATGAGGAGGTGGCGCTGGTGAACTCCAGTATCGGATCAGAGACCGGCTGTAGGTCCGACACTACCCACGCGCAGTGGCCACCTAGGGCTTGTACTGCTGGGTTCTCCTCTTCCTCTGACCACCGTGCTCCACCCCCACCATCCTTTTCACAAGGCAGCGGTCTCCCGCGGCCAGGGAGCAGCTTCAGGGGCAGGCGAGTTGCTGATTGGACTGAGTTTGGTTGGCTGCTTCGGAAGCAGTGGAGGCCATGACACGGAGGGCTTCAGGAGCCGTCGCCTACCACGTTTGTCTCACACAGTAACGCCGGCTCCCATGAGAGAGAAGAAGGAGGCTGGCTGGCCGTGTGGAGGTGAGGACAATGAAAGAAGGAAGGAATTCTGCTGGAGCCAGCACCCTGATCCTGCAGTTCCTGAAGCCTGCTGACTTCCTGACATTCCCGCAACCTGGTGGTTCCGTGAGACATCCCTTCCTTGAAAAGCCCCTCTTTGCTGAAAGCAGTCCAAGTTCAGTTACAGTCACTCATCACAGTTCCCTCACCTATTCTGTCCAGACAATGCCATCTGGATAAGAAACCAAAGTGGCAATTCATACAACTGGCACGGCCAGACAAAAGTGAAATAAGATACATGAAAAACAACAAGCAGCTTAGAACCATGCCCCTGGCATGGAGCCAATATACCAATTAGAGAACGTGCAAGCTTTTTTTTTAATCCTTACCTGCAGACATTTTTTCATTGCTTTTAGATAGAGAAAAGAAGGGAGAGAGAGAAACATCAACGAGAGAGAGAAGCATTGATCATAGTGCCCAGGCCAGGTATCGTGCACACCTGGACTAGGGACTGAGCCTGTAACCTAGGGATGTGCCCTGACCAGGAATCAAACCTGCAACCTTTTGGTTATGGGACAATGCTAGAATCAACTGAGCCACACTGGCCAGGTAAGCTCTTTTCTTGATGTCACCTTAGCAAGTGGCTAAGACACTGGAACGTTGCTCTCTCTCTGTGGCTTCAGAAAGACTGAAAAATCGCATGCATGCAGGATCCTGGAGAGAGCCAGGACCCTCTTCTCAGAACACTGAATGCCAACGTGTGCAGGTTAACAGTGGACAAAGGGGTCGCTGAAGGGATGCTTCAAAGTAAGAGGGAGCAAACCCTAAAAATAAAACTCTGCCTTCTCATGGTGTGTTGGGATAGGAAGCTTTTGAAAAACAAATGTCTGGGAAATATCTGGCTGAAAGCATCTATTTGAGTTTATAAAACCTTCTCAAATCAATGCGTCTTTCAGACAAATCAGGGATCCATAAATTCTAGAAAAAGTAGATCTGTCCATTGTTCCGTTGTGCTAGTTCTGCCTACATCGTCTGAGAGGCTGATTTGTGTGGCAGACACATGACATCTGTCTTCTGGGATGACAGGTATTAAAAAAAAATGCCCCGATAACTCCCCACACTTGCACAGAAGACAAACCTCCAATTACAGAGCATTTCGGAGCAGCAGCCATAAAGTCGCTCGAAAATACCAACTGCCTCCGGAGCGCCCGGATGATCCGGGGCCATTTCTCAGAGAAAACAAAATGCTTTTTACTTTTTAGAGCCATTTAACCAAAATTCATTCTAGTGCTTCTGCGTCCTACCGCATCCCATACCACCTATTTGGCATACAATGAAATACCAGCCATTTTAATAATTAAAGAGAACCGTGCCTATATACAGGAACTCTTTAATTGTTACCCAAATCTATTGGACAGAGATATGTAAGCAGGAACGAAGTAAGTGGTTTTTATTCTACTTTCGCCGTGAATAAAGAAAACGCTGAGTTGCCGGAGGAGCCGAGAGGTTCCCCTCCCCGCAGAAGAGCTGAGCGGTGTGGGCCTCTTCTCCGAGCGGAATTCAGAAGAGCACCTTTTTCTTTATTCATAAGGAACAATGGCATGCGTTTATTAATACCAGAGTCTAGACGAAGGGACGGCTGCCCTTGGAGAAGGGCTGGCGCCCGGGGTCCAGTTCAACTTGATGGCAGTGATCTTTCTTCGCGGCTCTGAAGTTATTTTTACCTTGCCAGCTATGCAAATGAGCTCGCGGCCTCGGAGCATGAGAGAAACCAGGTTAATATTTTATGAAAATACTGTAAACCACTGTTCCTGGCACTGAGCCTCACACACAGTCTAATGACTGAGCCCGTATAGCTTCAACCACGGCTAACGTCTGTACCAATCCAGCATCAAAAGAGGCGAGGCTAATCAACAACTCACAAAAGAAACGCAGAATGTTTAATGATTGCATGTAAAAGGTCCATGGCATTGTAGTCAAAGAAATTCCAATTAAAACTACACAATAGCCTCTTCGGCTTATCGAACTGCCACCACTGGGACAGGAAATTGTCATGCCACTTTGAACAGCTGCTGGACAATGGGAACACGAGGACATTGAAGATGTCCCCTCTCTGGGATGCAGTCGTTGTAGGAATTAGTTGAAGTACGCACTCCAAACCGAGGGCAAAGCTTTGCATGCGATGTTGGTCACTGTTTTTGTAACAGCAAAACATTTTAAAATCACCCACAAGTATCTAGTAAGAGATCAGGCAAGCCAACTAAAAAATGGTCAGAAGGAGTGAACAGACACTTCACCCAAGAGAGACGTGGATGGCAAGTAAGCCCACGAAAAGACACACCGTATTCAATCAGTAGGGAAATACAAATCAAGGCCACAATAGCTGTTACCACACACCTATCAAAAGGCCAAAACAAAAATCAACGCAACAAAAAGTCTGCCAAGACCAAATGTTGGTAAGGCAGTGCAGCAACTGGAGGGAGCTCCTATGTTACTGGCGGGCATACGGAATAATACAGCCACTCTGGAAACCAGTGGGACAGCGTCTCAGAGTTAAACATACACTGGTCATACGACCCACTGATGAACAGTTACTTTTTCACAGTCCCATTCATAATTGTCCACACTGGAAACCATCTAAATGTCCCTGAAATGGCGAATAAACAAATGGTGCTATGCCCATACGATTGAATGACTGAGCAGCAATCAGAGGGAGGTATGTCTCAGTCCGTTCAAGCTGCTGTAACAAAAGCACCACTGACTGCGTGGCTGGAAGAACAGAAATTTGCTCCTCACAGTTCTAGAGACTAGGAAGTCTAAGACCAAGGTGCAGGCAGGTTTGGGTCTGGTGAGGGCCCGCTTCCTGGTTCACAGACTGCCTTCTCACTGTGTCCTCGTCACATGGCAGAAGGGACAGAGGAGCTGTCTGGGCCTCTTCTTTTAAGGGTCCTAATCCCATGAACTAACCCTGTTCCAAAGACCACCTCCAAGTATCATCACGCTGGGGATCAGGCCTCACCACAGCGGGTGTGGGACACGAACATTCGGTCTATGGCAAGGTACCTGGCACACAGTAAGGACGCAGTAAATGTTAGGTTGCAGAAAAGAGTGACCAGATCAACTTCGCCTTGGAAATAATCTTGGAAAATACCAAATCCAAACTTCCAGCCACTGTATAGTGTGTTCTTGGGCTAAAATCACCCTGTCTTATTTGAACCCTTGCAGGTATGGGCAGCTGCCATCCTGGACCCTGGACTTATATGAAGTAACCCTCTCTTAATGGAGCTGCAAGGCTGTCCGTCAAGTGTTCAGAGACGAGCATCCTACGCTGCTGGGACTGTTCTCTTTTCCAGCCTCATGTCCTTATTTCTCCCCTCATTTCCCTGTAACTTTTCTTTAAGCCGAACCCCAGTTATTCTGGACCATTTTGTCTGGAACCACTCCTTCCTGTTTCTTCAAAGGCAGTATCCATTTCAAAACCGGGTATCAGATCCTTAACAGGACTTGAGTTTCAAAGTCCTGAAACGGGACTGAGTTTCAAAGGAGGACCCGCCTGAATCTCGTTCGGGACCCGAAGCTCTGGTCACGAGAGGCCCAGATGGCCGATCCCTTCCAGCAGCCATGTCATGCTCCTAACGTGAGTCCTTTTCCCTGAAATGCTGCTAAGCCAGCTCTGCCTCCTCCTCTCTTGAGATGGAGAACCATGGATGGTTCTGGATCATGGGGACAGCGTGAGCGGAGCTATGCTCTGGAACGTCGTCCACAGTGGTTGAGGGAGGGTTGGGAAGCGGGGAGACACCTGGCTCGGGGGCAAGGAGCAGGCTCTGCACAGTCGTGCCGGGGCATAACAAAGCGCCAACCTCAGCAGCTGGAAGTGGATGAAAAGGAAGTTCGTTCTCTCTGTCTCCCCAGAATATGCAGCACACTGATAGGTCTGCCTGCTCCTCAAGGCTGTCCGCAGAAGGACTCATGGAATGTCTGAGCTGTCAAAAGGCACCGAGCCGGTCACTGCACAGCACAGGGTGGCTGCAGTAAGGGCAGAGCTGCTGGAGTCACACTGTCCAGAGGGGAACACGAAGGCTGTCGGGAAAAACCAGGAGGTGCCCTAGGCACCACACAGAGGCCTCGGGCCGCCCCGTCTACAGACCCCAACGCATCTGCTATTAGCTTCTTTCCACGACCCCATCCTTGGGGGACCCTGCTGAAGGCGACAGAGCCACAGGGAGGAGCGTGGCGGGAATGCCAACACCAACCCTCCCCGCTCCCAGCCCCACCCTCACCAAAGCCCCTTCTCCTGGGCTGAGGAGGAGCCGCCACAGCCCCTGGCCTTGCCCCACGTGATGCTCCGGGCCCGCCAATCTCACGGTCTCTGACATATTTAGAAGAAAAGAGATGCAAGGTGGGCGGGGGCTCCAGAGTCCCTGTGAACTGTGAGAAAGGCTGTGAACTTGCGAACTCTCTCTGGTTCTGCCTCCAAACTCTGGTTTTCACACCTCTTGGTAGCAGCAGGGGCAGCACGTGTGCTGGGCTCCACTCTAGTAACCAGCAGTCTGGGCCCTGGGCCGGGAAGGGTTAGCATTTCCTTCCCTCCGCACTGTCGCACTGTCGTGCTGTCGTGGGAGGGAGGGCTCTCAAAAGACCAGCGCCCACAGGGCTTCTCTGGGGGGAGCTGGGGGGTGGGATAAGAGAGCTGCTCCGCCTCCTGCCTCCGCCTCCTGCCTCTGCCTCCCACGTGAGCCATCCCTGTGAGCCCTTAAGACCTTCCAGGGAGCCTGAATTTCTGCTTCTTATGTATATTTTTGCTGTAGAGGTGGCTATTATGGGGACATGAGGAGGCAAAAGGTTCTCTCAGGGATATTATGGAATGAAAATGTACGAGCAGCCCTGGCCAAGTGGCTCAGCTGGTTGGAGCACTGGCCTATACACCGAAAGGTTGTGGGTTCAATCCCAGTCAGGGCACATAGCTAGGTTGTGGGTTCGAACCCCAGTCGGGGTGCATACAGGAGGCAATCAATTAATGTTTCTTTCTCACATCATTGTCTCTCTCTCAAATCAGTAAAAACATATCCTTGGGTGAGGATTTTTTAAAAAATGTACAAGCACTCCCTGTCATGCAAACTCTCCATGAAAATATATATATCATCGCCTTCCCCCGCCCCCCGCCCCTGAGGGATAAGAGATCCACAGGGCAAGACATCCAGCAGGAAGACGCCCGGACCACTCCAGTCGATAACCCCCGGCATCCTCACAACTGCAGTGTCCTTCACCCACGCCAGGAGCGGGACACCACGCACACCTACATCACCCCAAAATCCTTTGCTAGTCTAGGTCCATGTTTCCACCAGTCGCAGACACTTCCATTCGCTCTGACAGGGTTTAACGAGTGAAGGCTGGTGGAGCTTTTCTGGTGAACTCTTCCTGGGCATCCTCTTCACAAAGCTTAAGGGCTGCTGTGCATTATTCAGATGGGCAGGGGCCACAGGCCCCATGGGAAAGAACCCCCCCCCACCTACTCCTTCATTCCTGCATGTATGTATGCTCACAGCTCACACGCATCAGGTGCCAGACAACGCAAGGAACCAGGCGGGATGTGCTGCTAACAAGGGGGCCGTGGTCCTGCCCTCCTAGAGCTTGCAACCCAGTCAACATGTCTTAAAGGGCCAGCACTGGGGGTGGAACAGGGCAGCTCCTGGCTCTGCTGGTGTCCTGACACGGTGGCAGTCCTCACTCAGTCTTCTGTGCCTCGGTTTCTCCAAGGAGGGAATGAGGCCACTGGTGCCGCAGAAGTCAAAAGCTGGTCGCTCCCTCCCACAGTAACACCAGAGGAAACGGCAGGGGGCACCAGACCCTCATCCTGGGGGAGGGACGGAGGAAAGAGAGGAAAATGCCAATCGATGCATATGGCCCCCTGCTTCCAGGATCAATGTGGCGGGCTTCTCGGAGGACTTCTGCTGAGGAGAGCAGGCAGGGGGGCTGCACTTCAGGTGAGAGAGTTCTAACAAGACGTCTTCTGCCTCTGGGAGTCGGCAACTCCAGTCCTCTAAGGCCTCACGCGCCAACTGTGGGGAAGATGGCGGGTGCGCCCCTGTTTCTGGGTCTGATTACTGATGCTCAGCCACACTTCTGTGTCTTACAGGGGCATAACACAGCTTACAAGGGAAGGACAGCCCTGCTGGTGTGGCTCAGCTGGCTGGACTGTTGTCCTGTACACCGAAAGGCTGGGGGTTCGATCCCCAGTCAGGGCACATACCTAGGTTGCAGGTTCAGTCCTTGGTTGCAGCACATACAGGAGGCAACCGATCAATTTTTCTCTCTCACATCGATGTTTCCCTCTCTCCCTCTCTCCCCACTCCCCCCACCCCACCCTTGTTCTCTCTCTGAAATCAGTAAACGTATCCTTGGGTGAGGGTTTTTTTTAAAAGGTAGGACAAATTCTATGAAAAGTGAATCCCAACTAGGAGATTTATGTATGACAGAGAATACCTAACCATTTTAAATAATAATAATAATAGCTCAAAAAAGTCCGGAACTTTGAAGTCTGAGAAGCATTTCTACATAAACATTCTCACCAGGACACTTCAACATCCCCAGAAGCATTCTGCAAAGGGGTTCCTGTCTCCGTGTAAGAGACCAAGAAGGTTGAGTGATCTGCTGTGATTCCTACAAATGAAAAGTGGTAGCAGAACTGGACGTGAACCCATCTCCAGCTCCCAAGTTCAATGCTCATGTAGACTCAGCCCTGAAAAAACATACAAACTGGCAGCTTGTAAGAAACGGGATAACATCGGAGACCTTAAACACCAGAGCCAATGCCATGATTTCCAAAAAGATGATTCTGGAATGATAACCAATGCACTCAATGTCAATCCCAAAGAACTCAGTGGCACTCTGGTGAATGACCTGTGAGCAACGAGAAGACAGGACGATCGAGGGACGCAAGGGGAGCGCTGTGCTCGGCACCTCGCGCAGGTGAGCGGGGGCCCGGGAACAGCGAGGACTGTGGCCAGCGCTGCCAGCACTGATGCAGACCACCCGGAATCAGCGCTGGGCCGCTCGGAGCAAACCCGCCCACGCTACCTCTGTTCCTTTTGGGTTGCTGGGAGAACAGATCAGGAAGATGCTAAGGATCTGACATTCCTGTATTTCAGTAAGGCCTTTTGGGAAAAAAAATCACTGTGCTATCAAAATGGTGGAGATTACCACTGGGTAAGTTTCTGACAGTTGAAAAATCTTGCCTAAATTACGGTAATCAGTGAGTGAAAGATGTAGTTCGAATACTGCCTTAGCAATTTAGAACCTGTGAGATGATGGACAACTTATTTAACCTCTCCTAGTTCCACTGTCCCATCAGAAAAACAATGACAATAGCAGCAACCATCTCAGAAGACTAGGGAGTGTTAATTAGGGAGAGAAACAGACAGTAAACATTAGCTACTAATGTAATTATGTTACTAATTCCAACCTACAGGGCAGTCTCTTGAGGCGTGCCATTGACTTCCATTGTCATTTCTGTCCATTTCAACATATTTACCCGCAGCTTAGATGACAGCAGCAACAACACAGAAAACTAGAGGACGCTGACAGCTGCTCGTGTGTAAGAGACCTGAGAAGGACCATCACAAGCTTCCTGTCTGCCCCCCATGGGACCAGGGGCCGCACAACGAGCTCAGACGGTGCAGAGACGAGCAGCGCCACCCGAGAGAACGCTCCGAAGGCACACCAGCTGGAGCGCGATGTGAAGCTCTGAGCACCTCGTTTTAGAGCGCCACGTTTTAGAGCTACACTGAGAAACTTGGGGAGTGGGGGGGCGGGCACAGGGGCTCTTGGAATGATGTCAGGTGAGAAGTGGCTGAGAAAAGTACGAATGGATGTTCTGTTTGGGTGTAAGTGGCTGTCACCGCAGTCTTACACTGCTTTCCTGGCATCATCTGAGCTAGTGGATCAAAATTAAGGGGGCCAGAGTTTGTTAAGACAGACAGACAGACAGGTAAGGAGGAGGGATGGAAGGGAAAGGGGGAGAGGGGAAGGAAGGATGGGAGAGGGAGAGGGCAGGGAGAGGAGGGGAAGGAGGGCAGGGGCTGGGGGGAGAGAGGAGCAGCAGCACAGGAAGGAGGGGAGGGAAGGAGGAGAAAGGAGGAGGGAGGGAAAGGACCTGGCAGCTGTCCAGCAATGGATGGTGCGCCTTCCCTCAGGAGTGAACTCTCCATCACAGGGAAGGTCCAAGCAGGTGCTTGGTAACCAGGTGCCAGGGATGTTGTTGAAGAGACTGTGAACCAGATGACCCTAGGTGCACACTCCATTCTCAGGGGCCGCAATCCCACCCTCTCTGCCCCACACAGGGCTGTCCCCCCACACTCCCTCCCCACCGAGGTCACTGTGAGGCTCCTACTCCTTGAACACGTGCACAGATTTGGCCCATGAGATGCATGGAGGGCTGAGCTGGCTGCACCGGCCAGGCTGTCTGAAGATTTCCACCTGCAGCCAGTGACCCTCTGGAATCCTAAACAAAGTGTCCACAGCACCAGGAGTCTGGGCTCCAAGCAGCCTGCACGGGAGGGGGGGGACCTCAGCCACGCAGGCCAAATGCTGCATCGCCACCTCCCCCCACCCACCTACCATCACCATAGCAACCACTGGGGCCGACTACCTCACAAGACATTTCAATTCAGGCAGAGGGAGGCCCAGTTTTCCCTGCGATTTCCCAAAGTAGTGAGCCCTCAGGATGTGCAGGTAAGAGGGACCCACTTCTCCTGCCCTTCCCCAACAGGCCACCCTGGGGCCACTTTGAGACATAGCCTGTCATCCGTAACTTGACCTTGGCATCCTCTTACTCTAACAACAACAACAAAAATAAGAAAATAAAGAAAAACAGGAGAGAGAACCATTGGAGAATTTCGTTATTTTTAGAAGCACCATCACTTAGCAACCTAAATGTCCCGTTCTTCCCCATCCCACCAAAAGCCCAGGGAAATAAACGCAGTATTGAGGACTCCCATGTTTGGCTCTGATACAGTGTGAGGATGTAATAATAATAATAATAATACTTTCTATTTATGCAGAAACAAAGCCTGCCTTCCAAGGAGTTCAGATCGCCTGGCTAACATGAAGGCACGGATCCTTCCCACCCAGCCGCTCTGCCCTCAGTGCGTGCTGCCCCAGGATGACTGTTCTCTGCTCTCCGACACAAGCCTAGAAGCAGAGCAAACTTTACTTAGGGACAGAAATCTAAGGCAGAAATCACACCTCCGTGCGTGGGGGCAGGGGCCCCGCACATCCCCACCTGCTACGAAGATGGCACTTAGCCCTGGCAGGGAGGGAAAAGGTCAGCTCCTCAAAACAAATACCAGCAGCACGAGCTCCTTCCTCCCATCGGACCCTGGGAGCCTCCTCCTTCTCCTGGAAACTCCGCCTTCCTTTCCCTGCTAGTGGTCTCTGCTCATCTGCCTCCCCTCTTCCTGCAGCCTCTCCGCAGCCTCACTCCCAGGGGGCCCACTTTCTCCCTCCCTGTTTAGTGAAGGGTCCCCTGGGGTCTCTCCTCAGCCTCTCTCTCTCTCTGCCCCTCTCCTGGGGAGGTCGGACCCAGGTCTGTGATTTCAACCGCCGACCACCCCACAGAGCCCACAGATGCCCACAGTCTCCTGTGCTGAGCTCCAACCTTGCTACACGGCTCCACACCCCCTGGTGCAAAAGCCACACCCCACCCAGTGAAGACAGAATCCTCCTCGAGCCCCCATTCCAGACTGCTCCCCACCCAGGGCGTTCTCTCCCGGGGGGAGGGACCCCACCCACCGAACCTGAGATTCATCTTTGATTCTTCCTTCTCCTTCACCCCCCAGGGGAAAGACCCCTAAATTACGTCTGTCCCCTCCCCTCCGGTCTCACTGATGCAGGCCAGGCTTACTCCTTCCAGACAGTGAGACGTGGAACAGGCGGCCCCCGAGCTCCAGCCTCTCCCCTCTTGTCTCGGGTCATCACCCCGGTCACGCGTGCACCGCGGCAAGAATCCACCCCTCTGAGAGCAGGGCGGTCTCTCTACCCAGGAAGCCAGCCACCCTCTTGCTGTAACCCCTCTCCTGCTTTGTCACCAAATCCACGCGTGTTACCGTGGTGCACGAGACCCCAAAATCCCGCCTGCCCGCTCAGCCACACCCGGAACCACCCTCCCTCGTGCCCCTACACCGCCGCCCGGCGCACAACGCACACGCCCTTCTCCACACGCAGTGCGTCTGCTCTGGCCGCTGCGCCCCGTCTGCGTCTCTGCTCTGCGGTGTTCCTCCCCAGCCCCACCGCACACCCGGAGACCCCTTCTGAGGGAGTCTCCGCTCGAGCGACTGGGAAAGTGGCTCCCGCGAGGGATGCAGACGCCGCCTTCCTCACGCTCCCCTCCCCGGGCACCCGGCACTGTCTTCCCTGGCAGCCCCGCCACCCTGACGGCAACGGCCGGATTCCAGTCTCACCGCCCAAGATGCTCTGGATCCCCCGGGGAGAGGCCGTGCCGTCCATCTCTGTGTCCCCTGAACTTCTCCCCACTGACGCGTAAGCACTTAGAGGCACCTGCCAGCACGGTGCCCTGGTTTCGCGCTCCACGCTGTCCTGCCACCTCCTCTGAGGGCGTTCCAGGTGGCCACGGTCCCTGGCTACCTGGCTACACAGCACAGCACCCCCGAGGAGCATGTTGTTTACGTGGGGGGTAACGTCGAGAGGGCACAGGTACTGTCACTGTCTTTCCTCCTGACTCCTTATTTCCATGCGTGCAGATGAGGATCCCTGTGGTTACACCACAGAAACACCCGTCCTGCCCGTCTGCGTTGCTGGGGAGCCCCAGCTCTGCTGCCTGGTTCTCAGCATATCCCATTCCGAAACCCGAGTTCAGGGCTTCGCAGCTCCCTGCTCCCGTGTCAGCGGGAACTCAGGGCTACGGGGCCCGTGGCGGTCGGGGGAACTAAGCACGACCACCCCTTCCCTCCCCAGAGGACACAAGCCCAGCCCCACAGGGCTCCGCTTTCTCCGCAGCTCCTTCTGCCAGCACCCCTCGCTCCAGCAACTATACGGGAACCCAAGGGTCGTTCTCCCTCTTCCCTCTCTTCCCCCTTTGGACCGTTCAGTCCCCGGAAGTCCCCAGAAAGCTCTAAAACCGAGACAGTATCATTGTAATGAAAGGAGATAAGTGAACCTAGAAGCAGCCTGGAGGGGAGCTGCGGTGTCCACACCTCCCACCCGGGCCCACGATGGTCCCTGGCATGAACGTGGCCTTCTCTTCCTCTTCCCGCCCCTCCTTCCGGGGAGAGTCCCAAAGCAGAGGCAAACAGCCCCAGTTCCTGTCCCTTCCGCCCTTCTCCCTCCTTCCTCTCTCTGACCCCTCGGCGACCCCCGCACTCCTATTCGAACCTGTTCTCTTCTGTTTCTTGATGCCTCCAAAGCACTGCGCTGACAGTCAGTTGTGATGTTTCTCCTGAGGACCTCACAGAGCTGTGGGGTCGGGGAAAGCCACGCCAGCCGGCTGGAGCCATGGCCGGGGCTGCGAGCTCTTGCTGCGGGTCCTCCCCCCACCCCACCCCACCCTGCCCCCGGCTGGGAGCTGGCACCCCCCTACCCCTGGCCCCAGCTCCAGCCGGCTGGCATGGCTTTCCCCGACCCCATCCCACCCCTGGCTGGGAGCTGGCACCCCACCCCTCCCCTGGTTGGGAGCTGTCACACCCCTACCCCTGGCTGGGAGCTGGCACCCCACCCCTCCCCTGGTTGGGAGCCGTCACACCCCTACCCCTGGCTGGGAGCTGGCACCCCACCCGCCCCTGGCTGGGAACTGGAACAGGGCTGGGGATGCCTCTGTTTCTTCGGGCCTCCGTCTCTTCATTCACGCGTGAGGTTCGACCTTCCCGCTCTCAGAGCTGGAATCATCTTTCCACCTGTTTCCCCCAAACACCCCTTTCCTTCCCAGGCCATTCGGTTTGGGTATGTGGGGAAATGCTGCCTGTGCCCAGCGACCTGGGGACGTGCCTTATGCTCTGTGCCATGCAGGAGACAACAGAAATGTCCTCTTTTCATTATCTGGGCTGATGGAGGGAGAAACAGACTTAGCCAACTTAACCATGATGGCTAAAACCCAAGTCATTTATTGTAAACTTGACTTTGGGAGGCAGGCAGAGGCACATTCAGAGACACACGACCGTCTCTGCCCGCTGGAAACCATCCCGGCCCTCCCGCCCTGGCCCGCGTCCCAGCCTGGGGTCTGAGCGCAGTGCGCAAGGGGGCGCTGGGCTGTGCAGATAACCACGAGTGGACAAGATGGCGTGAGCCGTGTTATTACTCGTAACATTCAACGCAACAACCACGTATGGAGCACAACACCACGTGCAAGAAACTGTGGCCAAAGCAACCCAAGGGCCACACAGAGACAAGGACTTCTTGTCGCCAGAAGCTCAGAATCCAGGAGGAAGCGGGGTCTAGTCACACTGAGCCACGTGGCTGAAGCAGCAAGCAAGGCGCTCGAAAGGAGCCAGGAGCACTGAGGGGAGGGTGTACCCAATCCTATCCGGCAGGCCGCGGGAAGCCTCTGACCGAGCCAACACGGGTGGGCAGCCAACTCAGTTGTGGGCAGGTCCCCGTCCCGACTGAGAGCTCAGATGTGAGCCTTGCCTGGAACTGTCCTTGCGAGTCCGTGAACCAGCAGAGAGCGAGCTCTGCTCCACGCCTGGGACTGTACGCAGAGCTATGAGCTATAAAAAATACTTCCGACGGTTCTGATTTCCACGCACAAAGCAGTCAGCGAGCGAGCCAGTGTTACCTTCTGACACAATAAAGGGCTCAATGCGTGGGGCCGATGACGAGAACGAGACTGACTACAGTGAGGCGCTAACTGCGTGGCAAAGGCAACGAGGCAGAAACCCTCCACGAACCCTGCTGTGTACTCCCACTGGAGTTCCCCAGCTCGCCGTGGGCACCCGCGTGTCCTCCAGGTCTTCAGGCCCCTGTGACGGAAGGACAAGGAATGGGAGGCCGGTCCCAGAGTCACCTGGTGTGCATCACAGGCAGGTGACGTCCCCTCCCAGGGCCTCTGGAGAGAAGCTGGGCTCGAGCGTCCCCACGGGCCCTCCGATCTGAATGAAGTGCGGTTCTGAGTGCGGAAGCACCGGCGGATGGGGCGGAGGGAGGCTCTCAGAGCAGAGACGGGATGCACAGGGGATGAGTAAGGATGGACCAACAAAGGGACTGTGGACGAGGGCAGATGGCGAGCAGGGGTGTGAAAACCGGAGTCCTGAAGGAAGGTGTGTGTAAGAGAACGGAGGTGAGCGGGCGGGGGCAGCACCACCGAGTGAGGAAGGCTTCCGAGGCCACGCAGAGGAGGTCAGACCCGAGATGGCCGGAGGACTCAGGTGGTGTTCCAGGGCTGTGCAGGGAGGGGGCCTTAGGGAGATGCACTTGACAGTGAACGGACTGCAGCCGGGAAGAAAGGGAAGACGAGAAGCCAGCCAGTGAGCCATTCAATCATCCCGGTTACTGAGACGATGAGGACATGGCTGGTGGCCGGGAGGATGCAGTGAAGGGAAGCACCGTCACTGCTTATTTTAGGACAGACAAGACTTGGGAGGCTCAGGTAGGAGGCCAGTACCTATCTCACCACCTCTGAGCCCCAGCTAACGCCGACCCCACACCCCCAGAGGTTCAAACAGCCCAGCACCCATTCCCACGGCGTCTCAGACCCCGAGGGAAGGGCCGCAGGCACAAGGAGGCAGCGCAGGACTGCTGAGTGCGCCCTGGCCCCGCAGACGCCTTGTGGGGAGGAGAGGACACTGGGAACGTCGTATCTCCCACGGCACCTGGCACCGTGCTTGTCCCTGAGTGGATGCAGTGACAGCTGACTACCAACTCAGAGCCCCCTTCTACTCTGAACCCCAAATAATCCCTCATGGCACTTCAGAAACCTGGAAAGTCATCCAACGGAGAAGAGAGAAAGTCTGCGAGGAAAACGGGGACGATCTGAGAACAGAAAGAACAGAAGGCACAGATGCAGGGAGACCCCGGCAGCAGGAAGCTGAGAGGGAGGAAAGGTGGCAGAGGGGAGGCCTTGGGGAGCCCACGGGGTTACAGGTCAGCAGTCCCCCGATCACCGACACCTGCTCTCCTCACCCCTGTGAGGTCCGCGGAGGGCACTGCCTGCGTTCAGGCGGGAGGGCAGAGGTTCAGGGAAAGCAGCAGCTGGCAAGAGCCCGAGCCTCTCCATTCTCAGGCCAGCATGCTCCCGCCAGACCTCCCTCCCTGCTCCTCGGGGACGGCACTGCCTGGCAGGCTTCCCAGTTGGCCCTAGAGGGCTTTAAACTTGATGACTTGGCGTGCATCCCCTTTCCAACCAAGCTTTGCATCCGCCGGACTGCACTCTCCATGGACGGAACTGCCAAAGGCCGGCCTGCTGTCTCCCCGGCACTTGCACGGCGCACTCAGAGCCGAGGTCCCGTGCCACCCAGGTGGCCATCCCAGCTTTCCAGGCCGATGTTCACAGGGCACAGCCTTGCCTTCGTCCCCACCCCCCGCCCCCCGCCCCCCACAGGCAGCTACCCTGGAACAGTACTTGGTGACTTCATCTGCACACCAGTGCAGCGCACAGCCACGTCAGAGGGGACCAAGGAGAAACTACACCTGAAGAAAACAGCAAAGAAAAAGTCTGGATCGGGGGGAGGGAGGAGGAGATTGTCCCTGAGGTCGCCTTTGGCCAACAAACCCCTCTTTCCTGGGGACAGGTGGACCAGACAGGAGGTCTTGAAACCTACGCGGGAAACGGAAGGAAAGCGATAGGAAAGGTGTCTCCTGGGACCAGGCAGGCAGGCTGTGGTGTGCTTGCCCCTCCTCTCCTTCCTGTTCAGTCAGGGGAAATTCTATCCTCAGGCTCCTCGAGTTCCTGCCTCCTGCCCTGCGGGAGCCGGGAGCCGGGCGTGGGCCCTGGAGCAGTCCCAGGCGCCCTCGCTGCACCAGGCCTGTGGGGAGGAGGAGAGGTGTGGGAGGGCCTGGGGGTGGGGGGGCTTCCCACCTACAGCCAGCCCTGCAGGAAACCCAAAGCCCAACATGGGCAACCCTGAGAGAACCCCAAACCCTAAAACCTGAAATGCCAAGGACTATAAAATACTCTGACATGTTTATCATTGAGCTATTTCAGACATTCAGAAAATAACATAAGACACCATGTGGACAGCTGTGCACAGCCCCATATTTAACGGGGTGACCATTTTCTCCAAATCGGGTTTTAAAAGGCAGGAACATTTCAGGCCCAGATAAGCCTCCTTCCGCCCCAACCCCTTTTCTCCCCACCAACCCCTTTTCTCCCCCCACAACCCTCGAGTAAGCACTGCCCCGGGGTTGGTGGGACCAGTCGCTTCCAGACTCGTGTGCTTTCCCAACATAACCAGGTGCTCTTCCAGTCAGATGTCTGCATCAGGGTCCATGAACCGCCGGCACAGAACTGCCGGGGTGCCCACTCAGCACGCCGGTCTCCGGCCCTCTCAGGATAAGGCCAAACTTCTGCTTCTCCAACAAGAGCCCCAGATGATTACACTCCACACCAAAACCACTGTTCTGGTTTAGGACTTCCAGCCTTTTTAAAATGCAAACCAAGCAGCAACAATGACCAAAACAAACCAATTAACCCTGGGAAGGGTAACCCTTTAAGTTGCTCTCTGTCACTTACTGCCCCGTGTGAAGGACAGATTGGACATGGGCTTTGTACTCCCTCCAATGCCCACGATGCCTGGGGGTCAGTGAAGCTTCCCCATCTCCACCACAGCTCAGTCAGAGCCACAGCAACACAACACACACTCATTAGCTCCATGGGGGGAGGAGCCAAAGGGGAGGGTTAAAGGCCTACCTAGCTGAAGGTCCTGTTTGCACTGGCCCACCACTGCGCCCTCCGCAGCACGGCCCTAGCACCTCAGAGATTGTGGCGGAGTGACAAATATGTGTCTTTGTTGCTACCCTAATTTAGAAGCTGTACGCATTCTTGTATCGAGCAGTTTTATTCAGTTTGTTTACAATCACCAAGTTCTCCCACTGCAAGTGCACAACTCACCGGGGTTTGGAATATTCACAGAGTTGTCCAACCATCGCCACTGTCGACTTCCACGACGTTGTCTTCCCTCCAAACAGAAATCTCCTACCAGTCACTCCCCACTCCCCACCCTCCCCCCCAGCCTCAGTAATAATCACTATTCCACCTTCTGTTTCTGCGGATTTGCCGACTGTGAGCTTTTCCCACCAGTGGGATCATTCAACGTGTGGCCTTCTGTGAAGACTTGTTTCAGCGGCCATAATGCTGGCACAGGTCACTCGTGGTGCCATGTGAATCCTTTCCACTGTCAAGTGGTAACTCATGGTACAAGGAATCACGTTTTGTTCATTCATTCACAGCTAATGGATACGCTTGGGTGGTTACCATTTTGGGGCTACTATGAATGATGCTGTTACTGGCATTTGTGGTTAAGTTTTTGTCAGGGCACATGTTTTCACTTCTCTTCACAATGTACCTACACGTGAAACAGCTGCGTCGTATGGTTACCTCCACATTTAATATTTGAGGAACTGACAAACTCCTCTCCAGAGTGGCTGCACCATTTTACGTTCCCATAAGCAGTGTGTTAGGGGGCCAATCTCTCCAGGTCCCCACCCTACACCTCTTGTTGCCTGCTCCCCCTTACTAGAACCATCCCAGTGGCTGTGAGGGCGTGTCTCGTGGTGGTTTTGACTTGCATTTCCTTAATGGTGAACTGAGCACCCCCTTCCTGTGCTCACTGGCCATTCACCCACTCACTGGGTGAAGCTGGAAGCCTATTAAACAGTGCTTTTCGGAGTGCGGCCCACGGCCCGCACACACAGGCACACGCCCTCAGCGTCACCGTCACCGAAGATGGTATCAGAAATTCGAATTCCCAGGGCCTCCCCCAGATCAGCCGAATCAGAAATTCTCAGAGGGGGGCCCAGGAATCTGTGTCTAACATGATCTCAAAGCCCCTCTGACCCAGGCACCATGACCTCTGAGCATCAGAGCTGGAGGGCAGTGTTTCTCATGGGCGTCCACAGTGACATCCGATAAGGAGATGTCCTCCCAGTACAAGTTCGGGAGATACTGGGCCAACCGGAAACATCCTCCTTCAGGACGTGTCAGATCCCTGAATACACACACGTCTATGGGCACCGTGAATCTCCGAAACGGAGACCTAGCGTGTAGCTTCTCCTGAGATTACACAAGCAGAAACCTCTTTTATCCAGAGCATCTGGCAGGCTAGTGTTCCATGGGAAATTCTGTAGCAGAAATTGAAAGGGCACACCTCTACATGCTTCATCAAATCAAGACTGGTGTGAACGATACCCTTCACATTAGGTCTCTGTAATATTTTTTTGTTCAGTTGCCTATTGCCTGAAGCCACAATAAACATTTATTATCTCTCACAGTGGGATGGGGGTCCTCGAGGGGCTTCGCTGCATGGTCCTTGCTCAGAAGCTGGCTGTCAAGATGTCAGCGAGGGCTGCAATTTCCTTAAGACTGGACAAGTCTGGCTTTCCAACACACCTCGCTCACAGGCCTTGGCAGGGATGCCCAGTTCCTCACCCTGTGACCTTCCACGGGGCTCACCGAGTAGCCCCCTGCCATGGCAGCCGGCTTTCCCCAGAGCACATGACCCAAGAGAACCAGGCACAAGTGGCCAAGCCTTTTATGACCGAGGCTCAAAAGTCACAGCCTCACTTCTGCCGTGTGCTCTTAGTCACACAGACCAGCCCGGACACAGGTGGGAGAGGACCACGCGAGAACACGAAGACCAGGAGGCGAGGGTCACTCTGCTAGGACAGTGACGGGCCCGCAATTGGACCCTGGCAGTCCGGCCCAAGTCCAGGCTGCTGCGTCCCGTGGCCTGTCTGTCATTCTCGCTAACCGCACCCTCTGATACCCCTCTGAGGACGGATAACTCAAAAAGGCCAGCCCTTGCGGCCTTCCGCACATCAGAACTCAGCTCGTGTCCCCCCGCGTGGTGCTACCATGTCCACATGCGTCTGCAGCTGCTGCTGGGCACTGCGGCTTGCCCAGAAAACAGGACAGGAACCGTTCATCAGCTAATTAGGCTGTTCTTGGTGAACCGATCTGGGAGATGAACGTTAATGTACGTCTGTGCTCTCAACTGTCCGGCCACTACCACACTGTAGGTCAGGCCCCCCTCTCTGCTCCCTTCACTGTCCACCTACCCAACCGGGAGACTCTGTTCCTTAGACGTGCCCTCCGAAAGCGCATCTTTACCTGCCCTTATTATGACCATAGAGTGTTGAGTGCAAAGCCTCAGCTCCGTCCCAAATGGAAAGGACAAGATTCTTGCCTGAAACCATGTTAAATCTGAGGACCCTTAAGACCTTAAAGACATCCTTGAAATCACTGCCCACCTTCCTAAACTCTCCCCTTTGCACACCTACCACTGATTCACTGGCTTGTCCAGCAGCCACCCCACACTTCTGGGTGACGGTGGGGTGCTGGGCACACAGGGCGTAAAACCACTGTTATAAAATCCCGTAATGGCCTGTCTACCTTCGAGTGTGGTGACTGCGGATGTGAGCACAGGGGGAATCAGGTGCGGACACAGGAAATTCCTGACACAGAGACACCTGATGAAAGACCTCTGCTGTTTGCTGTGTGCATGCAAGGTGAAGGGATTCAGGACTTCGAAGTGACAGCAATAACAATATAAAGCACAGCCTGGGGAACAGAGTCAATCACACTGTAATAATTATATACGGGGTCAGATGGGTGGGTACCAGACTAATCCAAGTGACCGCTCTGTAAGTTACAGAAATGTCTAATCACTATGTTGTATACCGGAAACTAACGTAATAATGTATGTCAACTGTAACTGGAAAAAAAACACCTATGTTTAAAGATCCAGCTCAACAGAGTATCCAGGAAACGTGGTTATGCTGATGTGGGTTCTGTGAAACCCTCCGCCTCCCTCGTTCTACACAGGCTCTGACTGTGCGCTGTGTCCCCCCCACGCAACAGGACGTCACACCCAAACAGTGGGTGTTCCTTCAGTACCTACTGATGGTCACGATGAGGAGGATAGAGACCAATCAGAGACAGACTAGGGAGTATTTTTATTTGTTTCAAGGCCGAGGACCTGAAGTCAGACACCCTGGTTTCTAACTGCACCTCTGCCCTATTCTAACGTAAGGTCACCAGTCCAATACCACAGCTTCACAAGCTGCTCCTCACGTACGGCGACTGGGAGCTCAGTCTGGACTGAGCTCTATCTTCCCTGGCAAAAAGGAGTGTGAGCCAGTTTATCCTTTAAGTAGTGTAATGGTTTTATATCTCATATTCACAGGTTAATCCTCCCGAGGAAGGAATTCTGTGAACTAAAAAAAAAAAAAGGCATATTCCATTTGTCAGGTTGGTTTTACTCTGCTCAAGGGAGGTGTCAGTGGGGCCCGGACACTGTAGGACGCATGGGATTGAGGCACTTGTGTCGAGGGACCAGCAGAGAAAGGAGGAGGAGGCTGGGAATGACATTCTCCCTCCCACGAAGGTGATGCTTGGACGAGGAGTGCGTCAACCTGGCACTTCTCCATCTGGCCTTTAAGAACATCCTTGAAATATTTTGCTTGCCTTCTTAAATTCTTTCCTCTTTCCTATCAGCCATTCATTAATTTGTTCATTGGCTTGGTTTTACAACAGTATTTGCTACTAAGTGCCAGGCACACAAGGTGGTCGAATAAAAATAAGCTGTAAGCCCTGTCCTCAAGCCCTGGGCAAGCACCCTGTCTAGGGGAGGTGACTCTACCAGAGCCTGGGGCAGTGGAGTTCCGAGGGATCCCGGTCAGGGAGGACGGCAAGCTGCAGGGGTATGAGGAATTAGCCAAAGGGAGGGCGAGGCATAAGGGCATGTTCAAGGAAGGAGGCATGAAACAGCACAACGTGCAAAGGGCTGCGAGTGGTCCAGTGCGGTGAGTGGGCAGGCTGCCCATGGTCAGGTCAGGAAGGATCCTGAACGGCTCTCGCCCTCTGCTGCGGGCCACAGCGGACTACAGGAGGGCTTTAAGCTAAGTATTTCGTAATCATGTTGTATTCCAAACATGCATAGCTATCATGTCCCTCAAGATCTGTTTTTCAAAATTCAACAGGAGCCTTTTCAGGTTAACGTGGTATCGTTGAACGCATTTCACTTTGTGGATTCTCAGGATTTTGCAGTTCACTTTGCTTTATATTGGGTGGCATCCTCCCTTTTCCCCCACTGAAGGTCTTTGCTCAGTCTCCATGGCAACCCCTTACCCATCTTCAATACCCTGACACAACAAACATCTCTTCCCCCCAAACACAGTCACCTTCTCCTTCCTCTCTGCTTCCAGGACACAGACACAACCCAACTACTTCTTACGAGTCGCCGTCTCCCATCGGACCAGGCTCCCATGAGGGCAGGGACGTGCGTTCCCATTCACGTGCATGTGTCTGCCCATCTGCTCAGCAGTGTGTTAAGGGACACCTGCTCTGCACCAGGCGTCATGCCGGACGCTGGCTTTCACTACAGCGGTGCTGAAGGGTGACCTGCAGGGGGGCCTTTTTCTCATGCAGAGTCCGTGTCAGTGTGTATGCGCTGTATACGTAAATGAAAATAAGAGTGTTACATTTCATGAAAGTCAATACCTTTTCAGGATTCTGAACATGAAAAGCTACAAACAACTGATTTTTAAAAAAAACTTATTAACTATTTGCCACCACTGCCACATGACAAAGCAGAAAAAGTTCCAATGTTTTCAAGTGCCAGGAACCTAGTCCCTAAAAATCTAAAATGTTGAGCTGCCAGACTTGAGGGGGTGTCAAATTCATTTTCCCCGGGGGCCACATCAGCCTCATATTTGCCTTCGAAGGGCCAAATGTAGTTTTTTGGACTGTATAAGTGTAACTACTCCTTAACGAGGGGCAAGGAGCTCGGTGCTGCCACCGGGTAGAAACGAGGTGCCAGGCCGGACAAAACAAGGTGGAGGGCCGGATTCGGCCGGCAGGCCTTGTGTTTGCCACCTGTGTGCTAGAGTAAGAACCAAGTGGATAATGTCCAGAAATCCACAGTTATTTTTATTACATGAGAAAACCTCCAACACCTTCTACATGACCCGCAGAGCGAGGAATGTGACATTTTGGCGCCTCTTCATTCATTCAGCACAAGTGTATTAGTGCCTGCTACCAGACCGCTCTGTTGCTGGTTCTGAGGGTAGTAATAGCTGCCTTTTATTTTGGTGGTTTTAATCCTTTTCAATCCCCATGTTAACTGCTTCGCCTATATTGATTCAACAATCCTCAAACTAACCCTATGAAGCAGTTGCCTCTTATTTTGGTAAATTTCTTAACCTCTCCGTGCCTCGGTCTGTTCACCCACAAATTGGCAATAACAATACACATCACGGGGCTGTTGAGGAATTGGATGAGCTCACACGCCCAGTGAACTTAGAGAATAATGCCTGATGTATACTGTGCTTTCCCATATATTAGCTAAGAACCGTCATCACCACCACCACCACCATCTCAACTTGAACATGAAGAAACGGAGGCTCAGGGAGGTCCGAAGGTGCCCCAGCGTCTGTCTCTGACAGGCGGACTGAGCACACGCTGTGGTCTCCTGTTCCCTCCAACGCTCGGAAGTCACTTTACACACACAAATAAAACAACCACCCCAGGAAGGAAGAAGGAAACAAACCACCGGTAGACTAGAGATTGTGGTGAATGCCCGCGGGACAGGGGGTGGATGCAATCTGGTGTTTCAAAGGAAACCACAGTTCCTGGCCCCCAGATAAGGATGTGTGATCGTCAGGAACTCGAGCTGGCACCAGGAGTGCTCCCGTCTGCAGCTGGCTGTGCGCCGGGGTCCAGAGGGATCCAGGGGTGACCCACAGGGTGACAGTTTCAGTACAGTAGCAGAAAGCTCAAGCAAGCCCTTTACTCTCTCCTCCTTACCCTCCTACCCACCCCTCTTCCCTCCTTGCACTGGGGCAGCAATAAAGGACTGTCTGCCTAAAAGATGCTGCAAGGGGCTTGGACCTCCGTGGAGAAAGTGGGCGACGCCCTTCGTGCCTTTGTTTGCCTGCAAGGAACAGGCAACTGACCGTCAAAATGACCCATCTACCAGCTGGTCTCCCCCCTCCCACGCTCTCACCAGACTATTAGCCTCACAGTCTAATGTCCCTCTAAGCTGTTGGCACCAGCAGATATGACAGATGATGTTACAATCAAGAATCACCAAATGCTTGAGGAAATTCAATACCGCAGAGAGGAAACAAACTCAACAAGCAAAGAACTCAACACTCAACAGAAACGAACACATGTAATCACTAGCTTAGGGGCAAGTGTGAGAATATTGCGAGCATTTAGAAAAACTAGCTAGAGATAGTGCAAGTGAAAATCTCAATAACTGAAAAATTTAGAAAGGACTGAATAGAACGAATGGCAACACAGCCGGCAGAGCTAGAGAGCTGGGAAGGGGGACTGAGCGACGTTCCCGGAAATCGGTGCCGAGCAACGAGGAGATGTTTAAGAAGCAATGCTGAAAGACGTGAGGAGATAATGGGATATACAGAAAAGTCCCAACGTCATATATAATGAGTGCTAGAAATAAAGAGTGCGCAAAATGGAGAGAAAGCAGTATTTTTTTTAAAAGGAGGAAGCAATCTGAAGGGAAGGAAAACCAATTCAAAGGACTTCCCAGAATTGAGCCAAATAAAATGCATGAATCTTTGGATTGAAAGGCCAGCCCCCCAAACTGGCTAAAAAAAATTTTTTTTTAAATAAGTAAAAACTACCATATAAGACACATATCAGTAATATTTTACAAAACCAAAAGTAAGGGGGAAATGCTAATTGTATATAAAGAAAGACTCAGGTTAACATTGGAGTTGTCATCAACCGCAAAGGATAAAGGATAATAATAGTAGAACAGGTTAAAAATTTAAAAAACAATCTTGTGTGTGTGGGTATGGAAATGGCATTGAACTTCCTTAGACAGAGGACATGTTGGGGGGTCCGCTGTGCTGGGTGTGCAGGAGCCACTGGCCCAAGGCTGAGCCGCAGGTCCTGCCTCCACACCTTCAGATAAACGGGGACCTGTGCCCCAGGATCGGGCCGGCCCCCCTCCCCAGACCAAAAAAAAAAAAGACGTTTTGGTTGCATTTTGTTCAAAACCTGCTGTGAATCTCTTCAGTGGGCGCCCTTAAATATTTAAGACATTCATGCTGCTGGGACCATAAAGACGCCTAACTTTCCCAACTTCTTGACTGATTTTCCTTTTATCAGAACAAAACAGCCACTGCTGGCCCCTTTCATTCTTTCACTTCAGTGCTTTTTAAAAAACTGACAGATTCACTTTCTTTTGCTTGGCACATGTCTAGTACTTTCTGCCATCCTTTCTATTTTCAGTTTTCCATTATCATTTTTATTTAGCTAAATCTCTTAAAAAGGTGAAAATTCACTAAAATCACAGAGTCTCTATCTTTTGAAAAGCAAGCTTAACCTGATTACATTTGTTTTGGTTGCTATTAAATTGGGAATTAATTCTACATTTACATTATCTACTTGTCTTACTATTCGTTTCTTTTCTCTCTAGATTTTTGACAGACTTTCTGAATTTTCTTTGTTATCTTTTTTCTGTGCTGGTCCCATTTGCCTGCAGCTTCCATTTCAACATGTAGAATACCAAGCTTTGTCGGCTGGGATTAAGAATAACGTGTCCATCACAGTTCCATAGGTTTCCACTGCATAGGACTCTTAATTCAGTAAAAACTTTCTTTAGACAATGACACCATATTGCACCAAAATTATGTACATATTATCACTCGAAAAATAAGTTTATTGTTAATGGTAAACTTCTACATTGAATTTTCACAGTACTTTCAATGTTTCACTTTCTACAGAATAAACTTCCAAAACCTTTGAGTTTATAAATTAAATGAAAATATTGAGCTATTCCTGAAATTATTTTATTCTTCACTTACTTTATCAAAGGTGTTTACCATAATGCTACAACAAACACCCATCGTAATGGCAAAACTTTAAAAAATTCCCTTTAACATGAGAGAAAAATATAAAAGCCTCTATTACTGCCGTTTTTCAATGTTTTCCTACAAGTTCTAGCCAGTGCAATAAGATAAGAAAAAGTATATATGATGAGCAAATTGTAAAGAAGAAATATAATAACAGTTTTTGCAGGTGATGTAATTTTCTACATAGATAATTTAAGACCATCTACAAATAAATGATTTTAATTAATGAAAGGGTTTGATATGATTGCTGGATATAATATCAACAAACAAAAAGGGTAATATTCCTATATACTAATGTTTGATTAGAAATATGAAAAAATTAATTCATTCACAAGAGCAATAAAATTATAAGAAGTAACAAAATTGCATAGAAATAAGCCTAAGAAAAGATGTACATGTCCTAAATGGAGAAATCTCCAAAAACTCTCATGAGACCTAAAATATATCCCAAATTAATGAAGCGATATTGCTAAGCTCAACATTGTAAAATGTCAATTCTGTCCAAAGTAGTTAATAAATATACCACATTTCCAAACAAAAATCTTAAACTTTTGACAAGTTAACTCTAAACTCATATGAACCTAGAATACCCAAGATGAGCCGATTTTAAAGACAAATGGAGAGATGATTAACACCATCAGTTATCAAAACCACTGTAAAAATATAGTCTTTAATGGGCTAGACGAATCATAACCAATGAGGTCGAACAGAGAGCCCCAAAACGAGGCAAGCATACAGGGGAACCTGGCACGTGGACGGAAGTGGCATCACACGTCCACAGCAAAAGATGCACTGCTCACTAAGTGGAGTTGGGAGCCCACGGAAAAACATGGGTTTATTCATGGCTCACAGGACACACAAAAATAAACCCAAGAAGGCTTAGGACCTAACTATGACAAGCATACTTTTAAAATTGTACTAGAAAATGCAGAGGAATATCTTTATGACCTTCGGATCACATCGTCAGCACAGTGTTGCAACTGACGGCATCTGGCAAACCGTCATCGGAGCCTTGCGTTTGGCTCACCCACGGCCTGCCTCTCGACTCCCCGTAATAAGATGCGGAGACTGGCTGCCTAAAAGACAATGAACTCTGTCCAGGTTAACAAAATTGTTTCTTCTCTGCTGGCTTCCAAAAATCAGGGCCTATGCAGGAATTGTTGCTGTCCCCCTCCATAAAATAACCAATTTTTCCCTACAAAAAAACTAAAACTGAGGAGGTTTGTACCGGTTAGGTACATGTCCCATGGTCTCTGCATCCAAATCTTTAACAACAGTTTTTGAAGACAAGGAGGAGCTGGAGAATGAATAGTAACCGGCTGTGCTCTGTCCCCAGCAAGGGAGGTAACCGGGAAGCTAGTGTAGTAGCAGGGAGTGTCTAGGTTAAGACTCTGGGTTAAGATAAAAACGCCCCTGACTAGGAAGGTTTAAAACACTGTGATGTAAGAGGAAGAAAGGCAATATGTCCCCTTTCCTCAAATGCTTTGAAACACCAAACTAGCCATCTATCTTGGGGGGCAGGGGTCAATTGCTCATTTAAAGGGGATAAACTCCACCACTGATTAACCTGACCAGAACCAGAACCACCGAAACAGAAGGACTGAAACGCAGACACCCAGAGAAAACCTTGCTTTCCCAGGAGAGGCTTCAGGCCTCTCACCTCTGATAGAATCCGGGGAGAAAGACCACGTGCTGTGGCTCTGCCCCTGCGCAGGGGGTGGGCACCAGCCCTCCGCCGAGCCAGGAAGAAGCCTGTGACCTTTTGTACGGGGTGCTGGACACACACACACACACACACACACACACACATCCTGTTGTCCCACCATATGGGCCATGAATCATTCACCAAGCCTCTGAATCAATTATTCATCCAAACCAAAGACCAAACACTTTGCTAATTGTCCATGGAGGAGGGAGGCAGGGGGAAGAGAGACTGATTGAAGGAAGAGGAATCCGTGCCAATCTGACAATTGGCAGTATTAATACTTCATTTCTTTTAAACAAAACACAACAACAAAGCAGCAAAAAGAGAAAGAGAATAGCTTCCTCTAAGTAACTGGGATAACTAACATCGGATATGGGCAACACACTGCCCTCCCCCCACGGTCCTAATCAAGGCCCCCCACCCATGGCACCCCGTCTCCACCCTCCACCTCACCAGCCTCTGCTGCCCTCAGAGCTCAGTACCCCCCCCCCCACAAGGCTCAGTCCTAGTCTACACCGTTATTCCCGGCAGGTGGGCTCGGGACAGGGAAACGCACCTGGGCAGAGAGTGAGTGAAGGTGGAACGCCGCGCTTAAGCTGGGTCCACGACCCCCACACCTTCCTCCGCCCCCCCCCACCTCCAGCTCCACAGGCAGGCACGCACACCCCCTTGCTTTTCACCTCCTCATTCATCCCACGTTTGTTGGGCGTCACTTATGGGTCTGAGAAAACCCAGATCTCCCTGGAGAACAGAGACAGGAGAACATGTCCCCAACACCCTCAGTCTCAGTGTAGAGACGAGAGGACCACCAGAAAAACACAGAGGGGACACGCGTGCATGACGACGGAGGGGACATGCAGGTAAGTGCTCAGAGGGTTCAGGATGGGGTGCGGCTTTCCTCCTGAGGCGCGGGGTCTGGAGCTGGTTCGCACAGTCAGAGCAGCCCGGCCTGGACTCGTGAGAGGCAGGCACACAGCCACGAGGCAGGGTGCCGGAGTGCAGGAGTGCTGGAGTGCCAGAAGGAGCTCTGAGATGAGAAGGGGACCACCGAGCCTGGCCCTGCTGGGGTGAGGGAGCCCTGGGCGACAGGAATGAGACGGGAGGGGCCGTGGGCACGGGGGAGGGGAGGCAGTGAGGGACGCCTGGAACGCCACACTGAAGAGCTGCTCTTCCAGATCAAAGAGGAAAGGAAAGGCTGCCGAAAGGGTCTGTCGGGAGAGAGAGATGAGGAAAGAATGGCCCGACAGCACACGTGACATCGGACCACAGCAGGGGCAAACTCGAGCTGGAAGTCAAGTTCTGAGGCTCTCCTTGCAGGGCATGGTTCCACTGAGTGCCACCGGGCAAGGGAGAGAGGGTAGAAACAGGCAGGAGAGAGGTAAGGTGCTGGGCTGACGAAGGCATCGAACGCGTCTAACAAAAGCGTCTACATAACAGGAAGGGTAATGAGAGCCAAATAAATTCTCAAGCTTGTAGGCTCCTTAGAGATCATCTGATACAATGGTCCTAAAATGTGGGTCACAAGCTTCTTTGCTAAAAAGCTAGGAAGCATTTCCCTGGGGGGAAGTATATATATCCTACCGTTCAGTACTATTCCAGGCAATTTAAGACGCCCTAGGGTCCATCCACCCACACTTTCAGGCTGCACGTGCACATAAGGGGGCTGGGTCGCCCCTCCGAAGGCACTGGCAATGACTGGGGCCGGCCCCCGGACTCCCGACACTCTTCAAGGTCCTTGCCTTGCACTCACACAGACTACTGACACCACCGATGGAAAAAGACTGATGCTGGAAAGGGGTCACTGTGTAGGAAAGAATTTCCAGTTCAAAGAGAAACACCATGGAGGCAGGAAAAAAAATGAATAAAAATCATAGTGTGAGAAGTTCCCATCTTTGTAATCCCTTGACATTTGGCTTGGCTTTTGCTTTGAATACGTTACACAATTTGGAGGGGGCCACCTTTCAAAAATCATCGGACAGGCTCTCCTCCCTCCCCCGCTTCGCATGCACACAGAGAAGACCATCTCAGCCTGCCCTGCCCTGCCCTGCCCTGCCCTGCCCTGCCGGGAGACGGGCCTGCCCTCAGACAGACAAGTCAAGTCAGGGCTGACTTGCTGCTGCTGTGGGAATTCACCTTCCAATGGTCATCCAGGCCCAGGGCCTGCATTCCAGGACTGATGACCGGGGGGAGTCCACCTGCAGTCAAGTCCTGGGGTTGGGTCCTCCTGGCAAAGACAAGACCAAACTGGTCAGGATCGGGGTTGGGGGCTGCTGCTGAGGTCAGGGAAAGACCAGGGAGATGCCCTTGAAGCAGTGAGCAGGGGGGCAGGGGAACCCAGCCTTGGAGCAGCTCTTAGAAAGAAGCTCTGCTCTCTCCCAAGGAAGGACACAGCTCTGAAATCCCTTTAACGAAACCACCGATACAGAGAGGAAGCTACGAGAACACAACTGCCGCGCTGCCTGCAGCCTAGAGTTCTCGCGATGACGTGGGAGGAGGAGCGAGAGGGACGCACAGACACCCATGTGCTTCGACGCGACCCGGGACAGGAATATATAAGAACACCCGCTGGCAGGCGGATTAGAATAAAGCATGACCAGGGGTGTGTGCCTAACCTTCTTCAAGAGCTGCAAACTTCCCATGCTCGTTATTTCTTATTCTTTCCTTTCTCTTCACCTCACCCCTCCATCCCAGCAGCTCCCAGGAGGAGGGTCAAACTCTGTTAGCGCCTTCTCTGGGCACCCTTCTCTGCAGGCAGGTGACTTCGTAGGTGCCCCCCCCCCCCCACGATTCCTCCCAGTGATGAGAGGGAGGCATGGGGGAGGGCGGACAGCGGCAGGGCCAGCGTGGGAGGTGCCAGACCCCCTCACATGTGCCATCCCGTTCATCTCCTCCACCCTCACAGCCATCTAGGAAGATCGAGCAACCAGCCCACAGCCGTGCCCCCATGAGGACCATGCCAGCATGCGATCCGTTTGGGTCTGGAGGAGCTTTCTTCACAGCACCCACCTTCTCCCTGGAGCTGACCGAGTCTGACTGCCCAACTCCCAGTGACACAAGCATTAAAAATCTACTATAAACTCGGCATTAAGTTTAGTGCTTTACACAGATGCAGGTTTCCAAGCCTCCCGAGGAGTCAGGGAGGGTACGGGAAATAAAACAGAGACACGGCGCTTTCTTCACTGCAGAATTGCATGATTCGCTCAGTTATTATTAAAAGAAACATAAGATTCTGATCAATACAGGAAAAACAAGAAAAATAAAAATGATAAGGTCGAATGAATAGCAAACATCACGTAAACGAAAGCAAACACACCATTTATTACAATAAAGATGAATGTGCTATGCTCTCTCAAAAGAGCAAGACTCAGGTGTGATTGAAAAGCAACACAAAAAACAGAACTATGGTGGGGTTTTGATTACATAATTATGAAGGGAGGGGAAGGAAGTAAACGAGAAACTAGAGTGGAAATGACATGGATCAGTTTGAAGGCAGCACCGGAGAGACGGAAGTTCTCCAAGGGTCTGGGGAGAAAAGGCAGACCACACGCGTCCGCCCTGCGTTGCTGTAGTTCACGGCCGGCCGATGCTGAGCCTGTCAGGTTCAGACCAGCTTCCGGTCATCAGGTGAAAGCAGTTACTCAGCTACAGTTTGAAACCTGCGTTCCAGGTGAAGGAAGGGCTGTGAGTACAGATCAAATAGAAAGGGACGCCAGGACCTGGAAGTCCACCCGAAATTTAATATATTCTAGGAGCTAGTATGACCAGAGCAAGTAGCAATGGTCACAACGTGCAAGGAGAGTGACTTCACCCTGGTCACACCAAGGATGGCTGTGGGGCTTAGAGTAACTCAAGGAATGTATCTGCTCATTTTTACACTGCTTTTTCCATTACAGTTGACATACGATAGTTTACTAGTTTCAGGTGTGCGACACAGTGATTAGATCTAGTGCCCACCTGACACCACACATGATCACTGCAGTATTATTGACTGTATCCCCTGTGCTGTACTTGACAGCCCCATGACTATCTCTTTTTAATTTTTCTATTTAGTCATTTTTAGTGAGAGAGGAAGAGAGCGAGAGAACCATCTATTGGTTGCCTCTCACACACGTCCAGGCTGGGGACCAAACCCACAACCCAGGCATGTGCCCTGACTGCGAGTTGAACCGGCGACCCTTCCCTTTGCAGGACGACGCCCCAACAGCTGAGCCACACCGGTCAGGGCCCGTGACTGTTTTCACAACCACGATCTGTACATCTGAGCGCCTTTTCCCTCTCTCCCCTGGTCCCCTGACACCCCCTCCATGTGTAGACCGTCACCTTGTTCTCTGTGTCTGTGAGTTTGTTTTTGCTGTTTGTTCATTTGTTAGATTCAACACATCGTGAAATCACTTGGTCTTTCGATCTCGTTCACTTAGAAATTTGCTCATTTTGTGCCTCCCTTTCCTCAACGACAGACTAGGGAACGGTAACAGGTGATATTTGTTGAAAATGCATTATGTGCAAAGCCTTGTGCCAAGGTGATGCTCACACATGCCCTGAACCCTTCACACGCCCACGAGGAAACTGGGGCCAGCAGGTGGAACGGCTGGTGTGGGGTCGCCGAGCCAGAGTCGGACTCCAATGCGGAATGATGCATCCCATGGCCTCTGCTCTCTCCACCCTGCCGGGCTGTCCCGTGTGCACCACTAACCTATTTTAAAGGCCTAAATGGATAATATGTCTAAGACGATTTCAAGATCCAAGTGATACAGAAAATCCAATATTGTGATGTTCTTTTAATCCCCTTCAGTGAAAGATGTTTTCTCAGTAACTAAAACCAAACAGCGAGTTTCCTATTCCCCTGGATGGGTTCTGATTATGCAAATGAACACATCCGTTCACTTTTGTTAGCTAAGGCATATCCAGGGGAAAACACCCAGAGCAGGAAGCCACCAGGGCGCCCACCCTAGGGAGGCAGCCTGGCATCCTGGGTGAAGACATAAGCCCTGGAATCAGACCACCCAGTTCCACTCCTGGCTCCCCCCACCACTAGCAGGGTGTTCTGGGGTTCGTTACTGAGCCAGCGAAACCCTGGTTTCCCCACCCAGTGATGCCAACAGTCACCTCCCCTACCCGCGCTGGCTCCAGAACAAAAGGAGGAAACCTTTGAAACGGTTACTGCAGGGTGTAGCGCCGACCGCCAGCTGCTGAGTCACCACCGGTCTGGAGTAACCCGGTAACCCTGGCTCTCCATCCGCTCCTCCTGCCCCCGCCCCCTGGCCGGCACCGCTGAGACAGGGCCAACTGCTGAATAAGGGGGCCCCTTTCCAGCTGGACCTAGGAGTGTCAAGGAGGCTGAATAATTTGGGCAACTCCTTTCCGAAACTCTTTCCCTTAAGGTCATGAACTTAGGGCCAAACTGGCCAGGGCCTCTTCCCCTGGAAAAGGACAGCTCTGCCTAGACCCCATGACAGAACCCCAACATCGAAGGCATGCTGGAAGTTGTAACAAGAAGCGATGTAGCTGGCCTCCTTGAGGACCATCCCCAAACCCTGGCCCCAATAATAAATCCTTCTCTGAAGACCCGTGACCACCATTTACTTGCCGCTGACTCCAATTTATGGGCTGTAGTCATACATAGTTCATGGCTGAGCGTGTGACTTCTCCACCTTCTCCGTGCAAACGAAGGATGGAAAACACATTAGTCAATGGGAAAGCTGGTTTCCCTCGGAAACTGGCTCCCGACCCTCTGTTTGGAGTTTGGAGTTTGACAGATGTGAACCAGCAGCGATATTCAGGCCAACTCGGATATTTTATAAATAGCAGTCAGCAAACCAAGATCTATATTCCCACTGAAAAGGCTTGTGAAAAAGATGTATTTTCTGTTGGGACGATAAGACAGGATGTATATACACATGGGGTCAAGGAAAGACGTTGCAAGCAACAACTGGAAGAGAATTGATTAGCTGACCAAGAAGCCATTCCTGATCAGCAGTAAAGACAAAGAGGCCAGAGGCTGACCCTGGGATGCCTGACCTGGGACAGAGGTCCGGTGTCACTGGCCTGATTCATGTCCTTTCCCACTTCTAGCCACTCCCAGAGACCAGACCGCCCAACCCAGGACTGGGCTGTTTCCTGACTGTAGTGGTCCCAGCTGCCCTATATCATACACACAGTGGTACCTCGGTACTTGTCGTTAATTTATTCCAGACCCGTGACGAGTGTTGAGACCGACAAGCGTCCAGGGATGAAGCACTTTCTCTTGCGGGGCAGCGTCGTGACTCACACAAGTTCTAGCAAGTGTGGCGAGCCCCGAGCAAGCATCGAGTGCCGAAACATTTTTTCTCGTCCAAAAATTTGACGAGGACAGGGTTTGACGAGTTCTGAAGCTGACGAGTAGCGTGGTACGACTGTACTGTATACTTCTCCAGTCAGACCAGATCACGCCCTTCTGAGTGTACGCACCGTGTCCTCCACACCTACACCACACCAAGTGCCAGAAATGGGTGAGCTAGCCAAAGCCGCACTTTGGCCACAGGCGGTGGTCTTCCAACCAGGGACAGGGGCACCAGGCAGACCCTGGGGCGCAGCCCCTCCTCTGTGACAATGGGCCTCCTGCAGTGCTCATCTCTTCAAGCCTGAAGCTCCCACTTTATGCCAGAATCCACGACCCATTCTACCCCCTGAAGGAGTTGTTTCATCAACACACCCCATACAACTTGGTTAAATAGATGTTATGACCCACCACTGACCCCCCACCCCCCGTTTTGGATAGACACAGGACACTGAGGCTTACAGAAGCCGAGTCACTTGCCGCTGGCTAAGCACAGAGCTAGTAAACAGCAGAGCAGAAATACAAATTCGGCTCTACTTGCCTACAAAGCCCAAATTAATAATTCAGTCGGTCGGCTTGCCTAAATGGAAAAAAAGCCAGTATTTATTCAACAGTGCTGTTATATATATATTTTTATCTTACAAATCAAAATGGCACCCACACACTTTAGAAAAACGATAGTGTGGTTCCCATGTATGGGAAACGATATTCAGGGAGCAGCCAGTGCTGGGTGTGGCCACAGAGCGGCACGCCCACGGCTCAGGGAGCCCCAGCCCCACGGCCCACAGGCTGAAAACCACTGGAGTCACTATGACGAGGTGACTCGTTAGGTGCACTCCTGCTTTCACTCTCTGTCTGTGGTCCTCAAATCTGGATTCTTGGATGACTTGTGGGTGCTTAGCCTCAGTGTGGCGTCAGATCGGTCCCAGCCAGGGGAGGTGAAGTCACGGACGTTCCTCCTCCTTCACTTGCGGTAGTAGCTGCTCAGACTCCGAGCTGTCAGGTTCCTAATAGGGAGGGCCCACCTCACACTGGGACTTGTTTGTTAGAGAAGAGGGGCTGGGTATCGATGTCACTGTCACAGACGCAGGTCTAAGGAGCCCGTCAGAACCAGCATCTCACACACACACACACACACACACCCAGCACCTGCCTCCAACTCAGCCAGTCTCTTATCCTGAACCAGGGTGAAAAGTGGAAACAGAGAGAGGTTAGGAAGTAAGAAGAGGACAGAGAACAAGAAAGGCGAAGGGAGCCGAACATAAGGCCTGGCCGTACTCGTCTGAACCGCGGACGTGGGAAAGACCGGGTACGCAGTGAGCGCCTCCCCCTCTCCAGCACCGCAGCCCAGATGCAGAGCACCCAGCTGGGCGGCCTGTCTCCGGGGAGAGAACAGGAAGGAAACCGCCTCAGGAAGGAAACCGCCAGGGAGACGACTTCCTTTTCCAAGCGAGGCGTGGGCAGGGGGCGTACGGCAGAGCGCTTGGACGAGCTCTCCTGGGGAGGGGCTCCTAAATCCCAGAATGCTCAGTGTATGGGGCTGCTAGCCAGGGTTCAGCTGGGATCCAGACTCTGCATCACAGCGTGTCCAGGGCCTAGAGCGCAGAAAAAAAGAGACATATCCCACAAACAAGCATGTGGGCTGGCTTGATCTTTTGACTATTGTTCTATCAGGAAAACAAAAATCATAATAATCCTATAGCAATGTTCTCGGCAAACCATTTTAAAAATAATTTCTCTGCTCAACCTCAAAACTAAAAGCCCACACACTCGTCAGTTCTCACCCGTTATTTGGATCAGCGGGAGATGCTCGGAGCGGGAACCCAGACGGCAGGGCTCACGGGTCTTCAGCACGCGATGGGCCGGATGACAAGGTCTACAGACTGGGTTTTGGTACAGCCCCAGCAAGTTAGGCAAAATTATAGCTGACGACCCGTGTTGGAAGGAGAAGGCGAGAGAGAAGGAAGGGATGCTTCTCGAACATGACGCCCAAGGACCTAATTCGGAGCAGACTCAGAATCTTCTACAGAAGCTGTTCATCTTCTCAGCAAACGTGGCCCTGCCCCCATTGGTGCTCTGCAAATCTGTCTGCTTCCCTGTTTCAGAGCATCCCAGGGCCTCCCACAGACATCCTTGGTGGTGCCAAAGAGGACCCGAGTGACGGGGCCCTCCGACCTCTCCCACCAACCTCAGGTTAGCGGCACCGCACTCACTGCACGCCCGGCTGCACCGGCCTTCGAGGGTTCCCAGGCCTGCAGCGCCCTCTCCCTTTGCCGGCCCTTCACCCCGGCCCTACCGTCTGCCCCAACGCTCCTCACCCTGTCCCCTTCCCTCTTCTTTTCTGTTTTCTTTTTAAATATTTTATTTATTTATTTTTAGAGAGATGGGAAAGAGGGAGAAAGAGAGGAAGGGAAACATCGATGTGTAAGAGAAACACTGACATCAACCAATTGCCTCCCGCACGCCCCCAACCGGGGACCTGGCCAGCAACCCACGCCTGTGCCCCAACCAAGAATCGAACCAGCAACACTGGTTCACAGGCTGATATGCAACCACTGAGCCACACCAGCCAGGGTTCTTCTGTTTTTTGTTTTTTGTTTTTAACCAGACGCTACTCAGCCTCTAGGTCTCAACATCAATGTCCTGACCCTCCTCCTCTAGATTGGGATAGGGCTCCATGTCAAACCCCCCAGCACTCCTCCACTTCTCTGTGGCACTTTATGCACCGTGGTGTTTAAGTCTAACATGTGTCTTCCGAGCCAGAGAGCAGGCTCTAAGACCGCAGAAGCTCTGCGTCTGTGCATGGCTGTACCCCTCACAGCACAACGTGGGGCGCGTAGGGGGTGCTGGGTTGTCATTGGCCACCTCTATCCTTCCTTCCCCGTCTTCTCCAGACTCCCCCTGTGTATTCTCCCCGACCCCGCAGTTCAGTTTCAGATATGGGTGCTGCACCATTCTGGTCATCCTCCTGCACCCACAGTTTGGATTAAGACTCAACAGCAAAGATACCCCAAACCACTTCCATTTCACTGCAGGTCCCTGCTCCCCGGCCCCGGTTGGCCATTCAGGAGGTCCTGACTAAGGAACAACTCGCCAAGGACCAGCCTGGCCCTAGACAAGAGGTGGGGAGAAGGGGAGACGTGTGGGACCCCCACAGTGACCTAAGTCACGATTCCTCATTACAAATGCCAGCTCAAGTGGGAAGCAGCCACACCTGTCACTCTGCCTCGCAGTCACTGTCCCAGAGTTTGAGGCCGCGGAGAAAAGCCGCGGCCTTGAGTCCTTCTCCTGACCATCCTGTCATCGAGGCCGACAGACGAGTGGCAGCTGAGACAGAAGGAAGTGACAGAAGGGAGGACGTCAGAGCTCAGCGGTTCCTGCCGGCTCTTCTCAGGGCCGTGACCAGCTCAGCGCAGGGTCTCTCCGACCGGACACTCTCGGAGGGGAAAGGGACCTTCTCTCCCGCCTTCCCTGGCAACGCCCAGACCCCTCCAAACCTGTGTACGTGTGGGTGTGAAGCGTGGGTGTGAAGTGGGGGTCAGAAGGCAGAGACCAAAAAAGGGGGGAAGACCAAAACATGGGAATCCTGGAAGTGTATGATTTTCATTGTTGGTAAGGTTAAAAATGAAGGCCTTAGGTTCAACTTTTTCTCTTGGAATTTCTTTGCTGTTGTTAGTAACTGTGGAAGGAGTTGACTAGTTTTGACAAAATTCGATACACTACACTAAGAAGAAATGATATATATCCTATGCTCAATTCGTCGTAAACGTCTGTCTCGAAACAAAAATGACAACTAATGAAAATCTTCAATTCTCCCTAGTTTTGAAATTTGCAGAAAGTTGCAGTGAAACTTGTCTCCACGGCTGCAACGCGGAGAGAAACGGCTCTTCGGAATGGCGCCTGCGGAACCGCGCTTTCAATTTCTGCGCGCCTTTCACCGGAGACGCTCGGGTGCCCTACCGGGATGCCAGCGTCTATCTTCCTAACGGCGCAGCCCTAGGGGAAGCTACCGCTGCTCACGATCGCCGGCTCTGCCTGGGTGTCTTCCAACACTGTGGCCCAGGCGGCTGCGCTCTGCCGCGGAAACCACGGGGGCTTCAGGGCTGCTGACAGCGATGGCCATGCCGCCCCTCCCCTCGGGAACTGCCCGGCCTCGGGTACGAGCGTGCGTGAGGCCTGAGCTCGGGCCTTCGCCAGCTGGGAAAGGGCCACGCCGTCCGCCCTGTTTCGTGTTTCATGTTCCAGAGGACATGCGCCAGTGCCGGGGTGGCCTTTGCAGGCGGCCACTGACAGAACCACACGTGCAGGCTCCGGGGACACGGGGAGCCATTGCCATTGACACCCGCACGGTCGTTACTTTACTTGTCACAGACCTGGTGAGGTGGCTCGTGCAGGTGCGACCTTCATTTCATAAGCAAGGTTGCGTGAAGGGCGGGACGCCGAGATGGTGGACGTGTCGCCTCCGGTCACGGGCAGGAGGTGTGGTGGGGCGGGGTCGGGACCGAACCAGGGCCCCCGCGTCCATTCAGTCCACTCCACCAAACTGTTCCCACTCCACCAAACTGTTCCCACTCCACCAAACCGTTCCCACTCCACCAAACCGTTCCCATATAAGTTGTACACATATGTTCCAGCCACCTCGCAAAAAAAAATCTTATTTCTTAACACCGCCAGCTTGGGGCCGAGCACAATTGAGTGGCAGGTTCCCAAGGCCAGCAGTGACAGAATGTGACTACCCCGAGTCCCAAATTTGGGGTGACAGAAACCAGGATGCCAGCCCCCGCTCACCACCCTAGACAAGTGGCTCGGCTCTGGGGCCCCGGTTTCTCTTCTGGGAAAAGTAACTCATGAGAGAGGGACGGACAAATCCATCTTTCTCCCATGTCTCAATGCAGCGAGAAGTTCCGGTGAGCCCAGCCTGAACTTCCCTTTCCCTGCCCACACCTGCCCACACCTGCCCACACCTGCCTGGCTCCACCTACTGCTTCCCTCAGCAACGACTCTGCACCCATCACCTTGCCGCTGCCTGACCCCGGGGATACGAACGTTACACAGAACCGCTGTGTCTCACACTTCCCCAGACACACTTATACTGAGTGTGGGCTGTGTTCACGATAGGGAGCCGGTGCACAGACCTCTCCCCGAGTGACGGGACACACGTGACCCACAGGACAGAAATGTAAACGCTCCTTTTCATTTTTATCTCTGTCCTGTGGACCTACGGAACGGGCACTTCTGCCACATCTGTCTCTGCTTTGCCCACAGGCCCCAGAATGGGCATTTCCAGCCCTGCCACCCTCCTCCCCGTGCACTCACGCGCGGTGGTGACAACGCCTTCAGGTGGCAGCCCCAGACTCAGAAAGCACCTCGCCATAGTTTCTTTCCCTGCATGACCCTGAATGAATGTGGAGCCAGAAAACAATCCCAAGCCAAACTACTGGGGATTCTGAACCTCCCTCCACCCGCTCCGGCTTCCCACCCCTTTGCTGACACCAAGGCCAGGTCAAGTTCCCCCTCAGCTCTCCCGGGTTTGGGCTCCTGTCCACCAGCGAGGCGGCCAAAAGCAGCCTTTCGGCAGAGAGAAGCCATCCCAGCAGCAGTGCCGTACACCTAGAACAGAGCAGGTACTGACACGCACCTGCTGAACGGACCAGTGCTGACTCTCAGTCCAGGAGAGACGAAGTGCACACAGGAGAAACTTCTCTCTCACCCAGGGAGTCACCCCAGCTCAACCCCCTGTCACCTACCAGCCGGGCCTCTCAAGCGGACTCTCCCCGGGGGACACTGGGTGTGTCACCAGCACAGAGCTAACGAGAGACCTGTAAGCTCCGCCTTCTGCCCAAGTCCCCGCCCCCCAACCCAACCCCGTATTCGCACTCGATCTTTCCCATCCTTCCCCCATCTGGAGGGAAATGCAAGGGAAAGAGGAACGTTCTGAGAGCACAGACTGCGAGTAGCAGCCTGGTCCTCCGTGAGGGGCCGGAAATGAAGGAGGAGCCAGCCAGGAGGCGGAGGACGATCCGAAGGAAGGGCAGCCGCCAAGTCCTTGGGGAAAGAGGACTGGAGAGGCCGCCCGGCTTCAGCACCGGCACCGCACCGCACCGCACCCCAAACCAGGAGGAAGGCACGGACGCCTCACCTCCTTCTACGGACTCTGCTCCTTGGAGTAGCTCCAGGCCCTGACACTGCCTCCCTCGGCCTCAGTGTCCCCATCTCCAACTGAGGGGTTCTTATGCCTCCTCCCTCCACTCCCTCCCTTCCGTGCTCCCCACCTCCCACCCCCACCCCCGATTCGCCCACTGGGAGTGGGGAAGATGAGTAAAAAACAGATCTGCGGGATCTTGCCAGGCGCACTGCGCGGAGATGCTGTATAAATACCAAGTGTCACCACACTACCGCAGCGGAGGTTTAAATCGGGTGGGGGGCCTGGGCCGCATTCGCAGCACTGCCCCCACGTTCTCGGCACCGCGGAGACGGTGCTCTGGCAAGGAGAGTGTGCGTTCCTCGATTGTTAGCTCTCGGGAAACTCGTGTATTAGGGCGGCCTCCTTACAGAAACCCTCTAAAAATACCTATCCACGTATATTTAGCTCCGGAGAGCGTCCTCCTACCCACGGGCTTCAGGCTGCAGCGCTCCACATGTGCCGCTGGCGACAAGCTGGGGTCCTGCCGGGGCCCTGCGGGGGTGGCTCCCAGCAAGTCTGCAGCTCATCCTCAGGCTCTTCCCTGTCCCCCTTTCCCTGGTCTTCCCCCACCCTGCTGGGGGAGCGCGCCCTCTCCCAAGGGCAGCAAAGGACACGGTCGTGGCCTCCTTCGTCCTTCCGTGCCCTTGCCTGGGAGTCGGTTCCAGGCTGCAAAAGACTGTGCGGCATTCCACCCGCGCTCGCAGCCTGCGGCTGCTCTCCAAGGCCCTCCAGCAACAGCACAAGCTCCCGGCAGGGGCTAACCTGGCCCCCAGTGACCTCTCTAGGCTCATCTCCCACTGCCAGTCTCACCGACTCCCTGGAAGCTCCTGCTCTCTCACCTTCAAGGACCTGTATGTAGCATGCTTGCCCCCAGAGAAGTTCCCCCCTTCCCCGTCTAGCTAAGTGCTGCCTGCCCATCCTCACACCCCGATTTAAATGCTGCTTCCTTCAGGAAGATGTCCTGAGTCCTCCAAAGAGAGGCCAGTGCCCTTCTGGGTTTTCATGGCAAGGTGTCCTCGTGGGCAGCACCCAGCCCGGCCCACCCACAGCCACACAGTGCCTGGTGTGCTGTGGGTACTCAGTAAGGTCTGTGGAAGGACTTGAAGGAAGATAGTGGGGAGGGGACAGGTGGTCGCCTACGCCCTGGAGTGATGGCCTCCTTGGTAGAGGAGGGAGGACGAGCCCCAGCTCAGACACACCTGCCCACTCTCCAGCGGTGAGCCCAGGTACCCGCAGGTACGAGTACAGCAAAGCCGGAAAAACTGGCGGCAGAGTATGTCCGGGGGTTAATCTTGTTTTTTTTTTTTTTTATGCAAAAATAACAAAATCACCAACACTCAACTGTGGCTCTGTAATATCACCAAGGTTTTAACATACAACCAAAGAGAAGGGGTTCCCAGGGGAAGGGGCAGCGCACTTCTCACCAGGTGGCTGGAACCGGAAGTCGCTCCGGGGAAGTAAGGAGACGGCGTGGCTGAGGGAGGCACCAGAACCACAGGCCAGGAGACCAGGCTCAGATTCCGGCTTTACTATGCCACCCATTTGAGTTCGGGCAACTCACTGAAATTGCCCGTGTCTCAGCTTCCTCGCCTGTAAAATGGGCATGGGCAATAATAATCAGGCCTAATAATTCTTACCGTGCAGTGTGACTTTTAGGATTAGAAATGGCATTTATGTCTTTTGCATAGACATTGATATACACAGATATAAAATGTAGTCTTTGGCACATGGCTTAATAGATGGCAGCTGTCATTCTAACGCCAGATGATGGGCTACTCCTGGCATCTCCTTCCCCCTCCCCCACCCCAGCCACCTCTAAGAGGATGGGTCTTCATATTCAGCCCGGACCCTGCCCCACCCCATCACCTAGGAAGTAACACTGAGAAACCCCATAAATGGCCCCCACCACCGGAAGCTAATGCCTCTTACTGGCCTAGAGGTTGAGCTCCCAGCTTTCCTTTCCCTAACAGAGCGATCAGAACATGAGCAAAGGGGGCCGTCACAGGTACCTGAGACAGGTGAAGATATTACCTGGCTCAGCCAGACCAAGGGGAAGCAAGGGCTGGGGACAGACAACCTCAGCCCAGGCCCAGACTTCCCTTAGCATCCTCCTCTGCATCCCACAAGTGATAAGAGAATCTGGGGTGAAGCGAATAATCAGTTCAGTGAGCATTTATTAAGTCCCTGCTAGAACCCAGGCCCTGGCTCACTCTCCTGTTCTTGCCTGCGGCTTAGGAGAGCCTTTGAGCTCTCCCCATCCTTGATCATTTGCCCACCTACTCCAGGCACTGGTACTTATTATAAAATGAATATGTAATAGTGACTTCAAATTATTTTGATTTCTCCAGGTGGCCTGACAAATGTTTAGAAATAACACCTCCTGAACTGTTATCAATACACGAGAAGATTGCAAGACATATAAGCTAACAGTTTGTTTAAGAGAAAAATGGCAAATTCCACTGCTTTTTTAGAAGAAAGGAGAATACGTGACCTTAGGTGTGTCTCAGTCCCAGCAGGTGCTTGAGCATCCAACAATACGAGTTTTGTTGAATGAATGAATGGATGCCTAGATCAGTGAATGCATGAACAGCCAACTAATGAAAAAACAGGCTGGAACTTTGGATGCGTCTTTAGGCATTAAGCCACGAGAATCATTCATGCACCTTCTGGCTTAACCATAGCCCAGAGAGTGTCACCCCGAGCCCACAGAGAGAGAACTCTGCAGATGGGACACAGGCTCTGGCCCTCCCCACATCACACGTGGAGCCTCAGCTTTGGGTCAGGGACAGCTGCCAGGCTACACCCTCCCCCTCAAAGCCCATCCCATGGGCTTGGGAGGGAAAATGATGGAACGGCCACCAAAGAGCTACAGAAGCGTGAAGCCCATAAGCTGCAGGGTGACGGGTGGTGTGGGAAAATGCGTGCTGAAGAGGGGGCTTGGGGCCAGAAGACAGGGGCTCAAGTCCTGGAGCGTGTGCCTCCTAGTGGGTCCCAAACCCCGTCTGTCTGAACCTCCATTTCTTCATCTACAAAAGAACAGGATCCCCTCTGGGGGACCACAAGGAGGGTCGGGGACTAGCATACAAAAATCAACTTGCACACCCTGAACTCCCACAACTTACAGACCTGAGAATACTAAAGGTTAGAAGGTCAGAGGCAAAGGCCAGATGGCGGGGCCCAGTGGTTCTGTTTCTTAGGGAAGGTCAGTGATAGAGGCCTTTCACTGAGCCGGCTATCTGTCTGACTCCTCAGCCCCACCCCCATGCCGCCCCTCCAGTCACACAACAGAGCTGAATATCCTGCAGGCGCAGCCCCTGCTGATCCGGCTCCTGCACCTGCCACTCCTCTTGAGCACAGGAGGGAAGCTCTGAGGTGACACCGGGAGCTGAGGTGGGAAGGAAGAGCTGCCAGCAGGGACAGCTGTGGGGGCTGGTGCCAGGAAGCCTGGAGGGGCTGCACAGGGCAGGGGTGAGAGCGCCAGCCCAGGTCAGAGGGCACAGCTCCAACTGTGGGGCCTGCTGTCAGGAGGCAGGTGCCCTTGGCCTGAGCACTCCACGTCTCCGAACACCAGGTGACTCGTCTCAGAGGCCTGCTCTGACACGTCCCTGGGATGGCATCACAACAGATTCCAGACCCCAACACTTGTACAATGTCCTGTGATTTGATACACCACGAAGGGAGAAAGAGAAATGCTATCAGTCAAACTATATCACGCCACTATCGTAAGACGCAGGCTGATTGTAGAGATGTTGCAGCATGGGCAGTGTGCGTGGGGAAATGAACTTGGTAGAAGGCAGCACCGTGTACGCGTGAGACTGAACCTGATGATCCAGTCCTGCGGGACAGAACCGCAGCCCACAGAGCCCATCTCAGGACGCTGGAGTGCGTTCAAGGGATGCCAGGCCTCTTCCCTGGAGCCCATTCACGTGTAAGTTAAGGAGACAGGAAAAATCGGCAGGCGCAGGAAGAACGGGCAAGTCCATCGGCCCAGATGGACAGCAGTGGCCTTTCAGCAGAATCTGAAGAGCCACTAAGAACGGGACGTGCAAGGCCTGGGTGGAGAGAGGAGAGAGGGGACGCGTGACTTGGCCAGGGGCTGGATGCCCCCCATGCCCCCATGCACGCAGGTGGGGACACAGATGGCCTTCCTGGCCAGGCTGACAGACGGCCCTGCTGACCCCCACAAACCTGCTCCATCAACCATGGGATCCTTATTTAAGGCCATGCCGGGCGCCCGCCCTTCTGCCCTCATCCCGTCCAAGGGTCCAGGCCTCCGCCTCCCCTCACACAGCCCAGTCCCTGGGCCTGGTGCCAGAATGGCAGGTCCCCCTGTGGGAGCACTTCAGCCTGTCACAACACCTCTTAAAAGGCGACGTCCTAACAATGTACATCGGAGCATCTCGAATAATTATTTATAATGGCCCCAAACAGAAAGCAATCTAAGTGTCAAACAATGGCAAAAATGGAGAAGTAAGCGGCACTTATCCATTCAAAAAACTGCTGACGAATCAGTACAGGTTTTAACCAAAATATGGAGTAATATATGACAAACGCTCTTACTACATGGAGAACAAGCAGCGAAATTTCCAGCGTTGAAAAGAGGGCTTGCTTAGCACTGAAGGGCTGGGAGGAAATATCACAAAATGATCAGGAATTTTTCTTAATCAGGAAACTGTTTTTTTCTTCTTTCAACTTTTCTGTGTTTTCCATATTTTTTAATGACCATAGAACAGTTTAAAGTGAAAATAAACGGACGAGATGGGAACTTTCACAGGGTGTCCGACACACACACACAACTCAGGGGACCCGGGGGTCCCACGGCCCTAACACGCAATACACACGCACCACGGCGCTTCCCCCCTGGACAGACCACTCTTCCTTCCGAGTGACGTGGATTCTCACCTACACTTTGCACTCTACAGCAGACGTTACTGGTGTTGGAGACCCTTACATTATCACCCAGCTGTTATCAAAAAGCAAAAAGTCAGACACACAAGCTAACACCTAAGGCGGGGATGCGGAGAAAAGGGAACCCTGGTGCACTGTCGGTGGGGACGCACACTGGTGCCGCCGCTGTGCGGGACAGGACAGAGGGTCCTCAAGAAATGGAAAACAGAACTGCCCCCCCGCCCCCCCGTGAGCCAGCAGCCCCACGTCCGGGCATACATCCGGAGGAAATGAAATCCCTGTCAGGAAAAGCTTCACCCACACTCCCATATACATTCCAGCATCACGTGCAGCAGCCCAGGTGCTGAAACAACCCAAGTGTCGGTGACCAGATGAATGGACAGACAATGTGTGTGTGGGGGGGGTGCATACACACACCCATCTGTTATATATAGTACCTGCCCAATGAACTATTAGTCGGCCCTGAAAGAGAAGCTAATCCTGCCACTGGTGACAACATCGAGGACCCTAGAGGATAGTACACTCGGCGCAATAAGCCAGACACAGAAAGACAAATTCCGTATGATCTCACTTATATGCGGAATTGAAAAAAAAATCAAACGTGCAGTAACAGAGAAAAGAACGCTGGTGACCAGGGGCTGGAGGGCGGGGAAGGGGGAGAGGCTGACCGAAGGGTGCAAACCTTCATCTATAGATGAATACACTCCGGAGACCTAATAATGCACAGCCCGGTGCCATGGCTAATGATCATGTATTTTACACTTGAAATTCGCTAAGAGGGTGATATGAAGTGTTCTCACCACATGCACAGAAAGGTAACTAGGCGAGGCGATGGACCTGTTAAATTAGCCTGACGGTGGTAACCATTCCACAAAATACACATTTATCAAAATGCCACAGAGTACACTTTATATACAAGTTTGGTTTGTCAGGCATACCCCAATAAAGCTGGAAAAAAACAAATAATAAGACATCGCCCAGGTGTGCTGCATTCTGTGATCATGTACCTCTCAAATGCTATGTATAAACTGTATCTTTACACACTTTATGTGCATATTTAAAATGCAGTAGATTTTTCATTTAGGCAAATAACCTGCAGAAAATCCTTTTGTATGAAAACAGGTGTTTTTCAACATAAATAATCACCTCTGTTTAATCTGTTCCCGGTATTGAGGAGCTGGCTGCCTATAAGCTTCCATTTGTAAATTCCAACCCATTACACCTTCGACTTGCTCGCTTTATCGCAATTGGCGTGAGGGTTAGAAATGCAAGCATTATGTCCATTCCAGCAGACGATGAATACATGCAAACGTTCCCAAGCGCTTACTCTTCTCAGTCGTGACCAGCCTACCAACCCCGGTCCTCTGGCTGTTCCCGGAAGAAACTTCTACTTTGCTCCCCTCCCCTTTGGCCAATTATAATGGTAGCTCATACTCCGCCCCTCCCCCCTTTCCCACTCCACCAGCCCCTTCCCCTCCCAAGTGGGAACTGCTGCCTGACAGGCGGCTGGGTAAGGGGACAGGACATCCATGCCCCACCTCTTGCTGCCAGACCCACGAGGCACAGGGGCCACCCCGAGGGCTGGGCTCGCCCCTCCAGCCACCAAGAACCACCTGACACAGAGACCAACATGGCATGCCTGTCACCACCAGTCCCGAGGCCCATCACACAAGCCGCCAATGGCGCTGGACCAGCCCCGTACAGGCGCGCCCTGTTCATTTCAACAGAAAGGGTGATCTGTCAGGCATCTGAATAAACGTGCTGCCCACGACACCGGGGCAGCTGCCATGCGCAGTTGCTGCATTAACTTCCAAAGGCATCATTTATCCAGCATTTTAGTGGGACTCAGTTCCATGCCTCCTCATGTTGATAAATCTGCAAATCATACGGAATTCTGCTGTCAGAACACGAGTCTCAATCACCCATTCAGAAGATATGGTTGGGGCCTTCTCCAAGCTCTGAACGAAAACCGCATCTCTTGGCCCATCTTTCGGGGGTGCCCCTCCGGCTAAGACCAGCCGGGACGTGTGTTCAGCACGAGCCAAGCACGGGGTGGGAAACCAGAAGCAGCAGCAGCAGCAGCAGCAGCAGCAGCATGACCTTGGGTTGCGGGCCTCCGCAGAGGGTCACACGCATCTCCACAGAGGACCCGTGTTCCCCCGCAGGTGGGTCACCCCTGGTCCAGCCCCATGGGAGAATTTAATCCTTGAACCCTTTCCTCTGCACCTGCTGACTCCCCACCCCGGGGTTCGCTGTGTCAGCCTCTTGAGAACACCACGGCCCCCTCCCCCGCAGCTCACAGAGAAGACGCCGGAGGCGCACTCACCCGCTGAGAACCACGATGAAGTCCATGACGTTCCAGCCATTGCGGAGGTACGAGCCCTTGTGGAAGATGAACCCCAGGGCCACGATTTTGATCCCAGCTTCAAAGCAAAAGATCCCAATGAAATACGGCTCCGTCTTCTCCTGCGGGACAAAGAGCAGAGGTGCCGGTCAGGGGGGCCGTGCCGCACGAGAGGCAGGCGAGGGCTCGCTCAGCCACCCCTCCGCTCCGACCTCTCCTCACTCCTGTGGGACACTTGGACATCTGCCCCAGGCACAGGGGGGTGGTGAGGGGGCCGGGGGACTCGGGAAGTGCACGAGGCAAGGGGGGCCGGGGGACCGACCGCAGAGACAGCCAAGACCAGACGGCTTCCCGTGGGATGACCCACAGTGCTGGCTTTGCCCCAACAGAGTGGCTTTTCCACGGCCGGCCTTCACTTCGGTGGAATGCCCAAGGCTTGGCATCCACAGGTAATCAGGTGGGAGACGCCCACACATTTGAACTTTAAACTATTTGTTTGCTTTCTTTAGGGGGATACACTAGAAAGGTGAGCTATCTTTTACAAAGAATATGCGAGTGACATTTGGGAAGTTCGCCACCGTGCATGCACACAGGCTTCGAGTGACCTTCATCCTCCCCCCTTTGCCTTCCTTCCTCCTCCCACTGCGGACGTCCCTTGGGAAAGGGGACAATGGGCCCTGCACCCGCCCCTCCTTCCTGTACCCAGCGCTAGCAATGCCCTCAGAGCTCCCTGGGGGCAGGCGTGAGAAAGGTCAGTCCTCTTGCCTGATGCATCCCAGTGGGGTTCCTCATAGTGCCATGGGGCAGGGAGGAGGGAAAGGGCCAGGCGATGGGGCAGAGGAGATGGGGGCCGGGGACGAGGATGGGGAACAGAAAGGCGAGAGGAGGGAGGCACCTACCAGCCTGCGGGACATCGGGGTCTTGTCGTCCTCGGGAAGATGCTGCTCCAGAGCCAGGACGATGCAGTTGGCGATGATGGTGGCCAGGATCATGTACTCAAAGGGCGTGGGGGGGGAGGAGTTAAGGAAGAGATCCACCCAGAGAGGGGCGCAGCCCCTGGATGACCGTGCACATCAACACACAAGCTCATCAACGCCCGCTGTGGCCGTGCAGCCTGTACAGTGCTTGATTCGAGCACGCAGGACAGCGGGCTGTGCTTAGCCCGGGAAGTTACAACCATTTTGGATTGGGCTCTGAACACAAAGCACCTTTTCCGGGGGGGGGGGGGGGAAAGGGGGAGCCCGTAAAGAGTATAGCTAGACATATGGTAGACACTCCAGGCACTTAGAGAACTCAAGGCCCTACCCGGGAATTAGCTGCGGCTGAAAAGGAGGAAGAGAAGGGAGGAAGAGTCGCTGACGCCCTCGCAGACCCCTCTGCTTCCCAGTCTTCAAACCGCTGGACCGCCCGAGGCCTCGGCAAGAACACGGCTGTGCCCGGCTGCTGCCGTCTCTGGGCACGACAGCTGGGGTCCCGCTCCCGCCCCCCAGCCCAGAACCTCTGCTCCCCTGAGTGGAAGAGCTCTCGGAAAAGGGCCAATTCTGTCCACATGCCCTCCCTTCTACTTAATAACCGAATCAGAAAAATATCTAAGGGGGCCGGGAGGAGCTTGCCTCGCCCCATCTTACTCCCTCCTCCACTTCTGCAATGCATCCACGGACAGCAGGGGCGCAACGTGACAGCAAAGCCGGGGCCCCTGGGAACCAGGTGACAAATGAATGGGTAACACGGGCAGGCTCTTTCCCTGCTGCACTTTCCTGAAGACAGGTGAGGGGGCTCCCTGTGCCTGTTTGCGAAAACAGCATTCTGATTCTAGCGCCAGCGTCCCGCCTCCCTCGGAAAGGCTGTGCCACAACCCGGGGAAGGCGGGCGCGGGGACTGGGAGCAGGCGGCACGGAGAGAATCGCTGGCTCCTGAGTCGAGTCACTCTGCGTGCTGGATTTCATTCTCGAACCACTGTTGTGACAAACACCAGCCAGCTGCTGCCACTGGTCTCACTGAGCAACCGGTGCTCCGGCAGATTCCGGAACCCAGGTGGGAGAGCGGAGCGGCTTCTCTGGCAGAGTGGAGGGAAGGGAAGGGACGGTCCTCTTTGTCTCCCAAACACACCCAGAGTGGCCGTGTAAGACGTAGCACCTAGAGCCCTCCCTGGGGAGCCAGAAGGAGGGCCGAACCTAACACGATGCCCCTCCTACCCCCACTGTGACGTCAGTGCCAGTGAATGGCAATGAGCATCTCAGAGGAGGGACGGGGCACAGGGCATCATCTGTAGGAAAGGTGGTCGGTGCTGCTGCGGTCCTGGTGCTCGAACAGGAGGTTGCAGGGGCTGTGATGACCAGCAGCATCTCAGACTCGAGTACTTACCACTCTCGTCTCCACCCCCACCCCCCATGCATCCCTGAGTCACAGCCCAGTCTCCAGCAGCCGGCCACCCTCCCTTCCCACACACCCCCACACTCACGCAGGACCCCCTTGTGGAGCTCAGCCACCAGATCTGAAACTTGGGGGGCTTGGAGGACCTCAGAGGCAGCCCCCCACCCCCTCACCCCACTCTGTGGCTTACACCCTCCCAGTCGGAATGCAGCCTCCCTGAGTGGGAAGCCCCTCCTTCTCAGTCTCCCTGGGCACCGGCCACACTGGCAGATACACACCACAGGTGCCCCCCTAGCCTGCATGCCCACTTCTCAGGACAAGCCCCTCACACCGGCCATCCAGGGCCACCACTGTCCACTGACCACAGGGCTTATTAACTCTCCCCTCCCATCACAGCCTCTCACCCAGAGCTCTGAACACGTGCAGACCGAGCAGGGAGGGGCCACACCCGGACCCGGGGTCCCATACGCCCTCCTGATCGGCTAGCTTGTCCTGGGCCTGGTGCGGGCGGCCGGAATCCCCCAGACCCAAATGGCAGAGTGAAGACGGAAACATGGCAGAAGAGGGGGTGGCCCGGGGGTCCGTGCCCTCTCCTGAGACCAGGACCCAGGGGGAGGTGCAGAAAGGGGACTGAGGACCTGCCTGCAAGTCACTGGCCAGTGCCAACAGAAGCTGAAGGCACGCAGGTCACCAAGCACCAGCGTCCTAGGAACCCGCCGTGACATAAACAAAGGAGGGGAGTCGGGCTCCGTAAAGGGAAGCAGGTTTCACACAGAGGGCTTCTCAGAGGCTTTCACACGGCTGTACACAGTGCGCACCGCCCCCCCCAAGGGGGTCGGGGATGGTGCGCCGACTTCCCATCGGCTTCCCACCAACTCCCCAAACTCGGCACCGTCCAACCCTTTGGTCAGTGCACCTCTCTCGGGAGCGGCGTTCACGGGAACACAAGATTCGGGGAGCCCCGGTACTGGGGGCAGATCTCACTGCCAGTCCCACAAACGGGGAAGAAGGGGTTGGTGCTTTTGACCAGAGAGAAACCAGTCCCGTCCTTGTTCCTGACAAAAGTGTTGGCCAAGTGCGGGGCTCAGCAGGCCGCGCGTCACGGCTGGCAAGGCCCCATTCAAGTTCAGGAAGCCGCTGAACACGACCAAGGAGCCCAGCCCATGCGCTGGGAGGCGGAACTGGGGACGCGCACAAGTCTCACTGAAGCTGCAGATGTCACGAGCGCTCGCTGGCCTGACTGAAATCAATGACTGCTTGAAGGTTCAGGCTTCTTCCCCTGCAAACCTTAAAGTGATAACCAGAGACTCAGAGTAAAGGAGCTCTTGGCTGCTGACCTGTAGGCGAGGCTGGTCCTGGTGGCTGTCTACTTGCAAGGCCTCTGCCTAGCAACGCCTGCGTGGATTCTGCAGCCCCTCTGCGGCTCCCACTCCTGGCTCCCACTCCCACACCTGCGCTGTCCTAGTCAGCCAAGCACAGCTCCCTGCTAGGGTCTTTACCTCACCCGGCCCTTAGGTCCGAGTGCAGACACATGAGGCTTGCCAGGGAACGCGGGCTAGCTTGGGAAGGCAACTGCTGCAGGGCACTCAGGGCAGGCAGGAGAGAGCCAGATTTCCTGTGACTGGCCAGGTGGCTGGACGGCTGAGAATTCAAGAGGTCTCAGCGAAGGGTGCTGCCTAAGGCCAGGAGGCTAGAATCTAAAGGTGCGGGTTTGGTAACACGTAGGTTCTGAGAAGACCTCATTTCCACGCCCCCCTGCCCCCCGCCAACCTGTCTCCGTCCGATGTCTACAGGCCCCTGCAGCTCAGGGACCCTGTGGCTCGCACTTTCAAAAACTGTTCAAACGCACATCCCCTTGAGACAGATGTCCCCTTAGACCTCATACATCATCCACAGCGCAGGATGAATTCATGTCTGGGGCACTTAAAAGGTGAGATTCGGATGCAGAAGAAAAAGGTCAGGCTCTGGGAGTGGCGTGCATCTGTGGGCTAGCTGAACGAAGCAAAGGACGGTAGGGACGCAGGATACCAGTTCCGCCAGCCCCCACCACTCTCCCATGCAGCCCTTTCCCCACCCTCTCGGCCACTTCTCTGCCTGTAAAACGCACAAAGAGGGGGCACCTCGTGCTTGTGCTTCCTCCTGCAGTGGCCTTTGCCCTCCTTTCTGGCCCTATGTCGAGATCAAGCTGAAATGTCACCGCACCTGTGAAGGTTTCTCCCTGTGCCCCCACAGCTCTTTGCATTGTGCAACTGTATTATTTCTCTCCCCTGACACTTCACAAAAAACTATCCCCTGAGAGCAGGGACAGTGTCTTCCTCATCTCTCCATTGGCAGTGCTTACAGAGCTTCTGGTACACAGTAGGCGCCCACTCAAGGTTAAATGCAGGCGTGAATGAATGGGAAGCGGCCCCTGAGCAGCAGCTCCAGCGAGGAGCCACGGCACGATGGAATTACAGTCCCTCACTGGCTCAGGGCGGGGGCTCCTGCTGGCCCCACCCCTGGGACTGGCTCAGAGGCACCGTTGCCATTTCTCCTGCCACAGAACCTCACGCCCGACAGCAGTGGCTCTACTGCAGCCGCAGACTCACAGAACGGCCCACGGGTCAAGTGAGAATGCACCTCTCAGGCCAGGCAAGGGCGTGGCTTGGGAAGATCAAAGGAAGCTCCAAGGTGCCGAGACCTCAAAGAACGAGGCCCTTCACGGGGCGAGATGGACGGCAGTCCTTCCAGGACTCCGACTCCTCCTGCCCAGGAATTCGGCGATCCCCACTCCGCTCTGTGCCTGACCCGAAACGCACTTTGGGCAGCATCTCTCACTGGCGTCCAGACTGTGTGCAGTTTGGCAGCACGAACGAACAGAGCTACCGAAGCGCTGAGGTGCGGAAGGCTAAGGACATGGCCTTCGCCGTCTTGTGTGCCTCTGTACCCCTGGGGTCCAGCACCCAGGGGACACTCAATGACTGTTCTTTCATCGACCGATCAATTTACCAGCTTTAAAGGGAAGAGCACCGGAGAGGCAGAGCCAGAGGTGGGCTTACGAAAGGCCCCTGTACTCTCTCCACACTTCCGCCCGTTTGAGCCTCTCGTGCCCATCCCGCGCATACACATTAGTGACCCACAGAAAGGAAACAGCATGCACAGAAGATCCCTTTCATGTAAAAAGAAAAAAAAACTTAAAGGAGCAAAGGAAAAAGGTCTGTCTTATCAGAAGAAGAATGAATTTTCTCAGGGTAGTAGGGTTATTTTAACTTTCTTTTTTATTCCTTTGCATTGTCTGGGTGTTATCATGAGCATGTATTAATTTATAATTATAAACTCAATTAGAGTTATATGTATTCCGAGGAAAAAAACCCAACCACCAGGAAAGCCCCGCCCACCCTGAGTGAGGGTCACAGCGATCAGTACAAGATTTCTGAGCGGACCTCACACAGGAGAACCAAGGGGCCAGACCAGATGATGACAGGCCGTGAAACTGCTTTGAAACTTGCAAGAGACACCTTCTCTCCCTCACCTGTGCCTCCCTCACCTGTGTCTGTCTGCTCGCTCGCGTGCGTGGGGCCTCATTTCCTAAACTTTCCCGGCAGTCTCCCCGGACACCCCTCCACTCCCCTCTCCCTCCGAGCCTGCTAATGAGGACCTGTGTCACTCCAACTTTCTTTCCTGTCTAGCAGCTTCAAGACAATCATTAGGGAAATGATAAAAATAGGTTCGCTTATTGATTTATCTCCCTTACCCAAAGCTCCTTCCTTCCAATGGTTGACTCGGTTCCCTAGCAACACAGCTAATTTGAGCGGCACTCCTCGGCCTGCACACCTGCCGTTCGTTCCCTTCCTTCCCGAGGCGCAGGGAGCTGGGCTGGGAGAGGCCGGCCCCGCCGGCTACGGTGGTGGAGGCCCTGCTTGTTAACAGCGCGCTGGGGGCCTGGGCTGGGCGCTGAGCCCTCCCTCTGCCTGGCCCAGAAGGGCCTCCCCACCACCTCCACCTTTCAGGGAAGGACTTAGCCTCAAGCAGCAAATCTGGGTGCCCCGAGGGAAACTCACATCTCTAGACCCCCGAGGCCCCCTCTGTTCTCAGCAGCCAGCTCTTAGAGAGACGCCAGAACACTAGGGAGACTGTGCTCAGCGGGGCCGAGGGCCACCAGGAACGTCCACCAGGGACGGCCAGGCAGAAAAATGCCATGCCCCCCTCCCCAACTCCAGGCCTCACGGAGATGGTGCTTTTGTGGGGAGCAGCCTGTGGCCACAAAGGCACTGCCTGTGACCCCCTGAGTGTCTTGAAGAGCCACCAGCTCAGGGGAAGCGTCTCACCCTGGCCCAGAACACTCTCCCTACAAGAACGCCTACCTCCTCCGCCCCCTCCCATCCCGGCCCCCTGCGCCCATCGTCCCTCGTTGATACAGCTAATCCCCGGGCAGCTAATCCCCAGAGAAAGAAGAGGCTCAGAGGACGGGCTGGGGGTTTGGGGCAAGTGTTCCCCCGTCCCTCACTCGCACATAAACATCGTTCTAACAGGTGGATGCTGATTCCAGGACAGTGAGTGACAGGGAAGGGCCCCTGTCTGGGGTGCAACTCCCGCTAGCACTGCTCCAGAGAGACACCTTAAGTAGAACAACCGTGAGAGGCGGCTGCCTGAGGCTGGCCTGCTGCTCTGCGTATCTGAGAAGACGCAGAACTTCCCGGAGACCTGCAGCGCACTGGGGGAGAGGAAGCTTGGCAATGGAGGACCAGAGCCTGGGTTCTCAGTGCAAAAATCCGCCCCACACGGCACTCGGGTCAGGGACAGCGACGCATCCACTCCTGCAGCACCAAACCAGACACGCAGAAGGGTCCCAGCCGGACGTGCTGCAAGAGAAAGGTCTTTCGAAAAACCTCAGGTGCTACACAAACGCTAAGTCCATCTGGAAGTACCTGCTATGGCTGCCGGCTTTGGGGAACACCCCTGTCCATGGTCACGGCCTCGGGGGTGTCTGGCTGGCTGCAGCTGGGGACTGACACCGGGGAGACCCCCCACAAGGAAGGACTTAGAAGGAAATTATGGAGCTGGACCTCCGGGAAGAGAGCAGAGAGAGACATGTGCCCAGGGTCTCCTGGGAACACGGAAAGCACATCCAGACACCAGTCCCGGGAGGAGGATTTATGAAGCTGATGTCTCTGATGCAATTTCTGCCAGTGATTAGGGGGGACATTAATCACACCCAAGGCCAAGGCTAAGAGCAGGAGGGGTCGAAGCATCACGGAAGTCCGGCTCCAGCTCCCACAGACCCTGGTGGAAAGCAGTGAGATCATGCTGCTGAGATCATACCCCCCGTGTGGGCTTTGAGAACCATACACTTGTCCTGGAATGACCAACAACACCGGAGGGAGAGGACCGTGGGCCGAGAACCCACACACCGCTACAGCCACCGCGGCGGCATTTCCCGAGCACGTCTGCTCCCCTCCTGGCCGTCCTCGCGCTCCTTAGAGACGGGTCCTCTCTGGGAACATCCGCCCCCTGACCTGTCCGCACAGGCTGCAAGGAGAATGAAAACAAGCTCTGTTAACGCAGGCCCGAGGCCAGCTGTCCTTCCAGGAAGGCTGGCCGTGTCGCCTTTGCTCCTGACCCTGGCACGAAGCAGGAGTATGAGATAAAGCGGTGAGACTCCAGGAGGGTCTCTGGGCAAGCCTTCCCCAGCCTGTGCTGCCCAGGAGCGACTCCCCCAGGGTAAAGGGCAGCCGAGGCCCAGGAGCACGTGCAAGGGCTGCTGGGGACCTCCTTGCACCCACTCCTGCGGCTGACCTGGCAGGACGCTGAGGCCCAAGGAGACCTACCCAGGAGAGGGGATAAACATAGCAACTGTATTCCCTGAAGCTTGGAGGGGCCACAGCTGAATTTTTCAGTTTCCTGAAAAACAACGTCAATCATCCGAACTTCGCCATGTGTGGCCACCCTCCTATCCGGGGCTAGTCACACCCTCAGCTCCATTTCTGCCTCCTTTCTCGGGCCTTCGCTTTTGGGGTGCAGTCTCTGGGTTGGGCTGATCCACAGAGGGTGGGTCAGCCCAACAGCACCCAACAGCAGGAAGGCAAAACCCCGGGGCTTCTCCGTGTGACAGGCACCGGCGCACAACGCTGGCCGCGCACCTGGGAGGCCACCCTGTACTTCCCTCCAGTGCCACCCCGCGGCAGGCGACACCCACTGGGTACGAGCCACAGAGGGAGGTGGACGCCCTGCCTCCTTCACGCTGGCCCATTTCATGAGCTCATCGCTTTCCTTGTTGCTATTTTTCTCACCACCCAACCTCGTCTTTAAAAAAAAAAAATCAGACTGAAGAACCAAACCCCTTTTCTTTTTTTAAAACAAAACAAAAATGCATCATGTGACTTCCAGCCTTAACATCAGTTTTTTAACTTTGGTTTCCATGGTGGTGGGATGCAACCTGCCATCGCCATGACAACAGCTGCCTCTGTTCACATTCACCATCTGACAGGCAGTCCTGAGCGAGCACACATACCTCTCCCTTCTCTCCGTCAGGAAGATGGTCATGACATTACACCTACTCCTAAAGACTGAGCTCCTAGTGAATGGGAGACAGAGGAAGCAACGGTGAGAACGCAGCAAAGAGGCAGCGACCCAGAGGCTTTCCGCTGGCCAGGACCCTCCACTGCGCTCTTAGGGGGGTCAGTGGATTCAGTTACTCAGAAAGAAAAGACCCCAGAGCATTACTACTCTTGGAATGTCAACCTGAAGCCACATCCAAACTCCCACTGCTTTCAGACTGAGGAGTCCCCACCTGACTCCCATGCCTCTACCCTCTCTGTGAAACAACCGGAAAGGAGTTCACAGCGCTGCCACCTCGCTTAACCCACACTGAAGTCAACTCCAGGTTCATCTGGCCCCAACCGCAAAAGCCAGGGCGGCTCTGAGCGTGACGATGGCACCCGCTTGCCCCATCTCCTGCCTCAGTTACAGTCCACCAGGTCAGCGGGGGAGTCCTAACAGACCCCGCTGTTCCTGTCTCCCTGAATCCCAGACTCAGAACGCTGGCCTGCGACGCACGGCCTTGCCGATCAGGAGACAAGTCACTGACGGGCACAGAAAGGGGGAGAAAGAGAAGGAATATCCAAGGCCTCCGGGAGGAAACAAGGCAGTGGTGGGAAAACTACCTGTTTCAGAAACCAGACTCTGTGTTTTGATGACACTCTGACGCATCCGAGCCCATCGAGAGCTCTGGCGGCAGCGTGCGTTTTCGGGACAGGAGGGCGCCGGCTGTCATCAGCCGCCACACCCAAGGCTACAAACACACCCTGGTTCATGGCAACACGCCCTTCGCTGGGCATCCCATGGGCCCCTGGATGTGCAGAGCGAATGAAAGCCTTTTGTGAGACAGTCCACAGATCACCCCTTAGAGAATTTCTGTTTTCCTCTGAGAGCCCTGCAGCTGTCCCCAGGGTTCGAGGACACCTACGGAGCCCCCGGCCACGAGAGAAAACACAGGAGGCATGAGCTTGGAAGCAGAAGAGACCTCAGAGCCATTTTCAAACATCGGAAGGGATCCCTCATAACAGGGGAGTTAGGTGCTGCCCAAGTTACCCGGGAGGGTGAGACCCACACCAGAGGGTGGCCGCCCGCCGAAGGGCAGACGGGGGCGGCACACAGACGTCTCACTGCTCCACCAGCGCACGGACTACTTTGTCAGGTGGTAAACTAAGTGCTGTGCTGACACACGTTTACCAACCAGCCCCTCTAAAGGGACAAGAGCCCCGATGCGCAGCGGCGTCTGACAATTTCGGGAGTGCAAACACTCTCTCCATGGCCAGTTTCAAGCTACCAACTTGACACCAACGTGCAAGGAGTTGGGAAGAGATACACGCAATAAACAGCTAACAGCGGGGACAGCACACCACTGATGACAAGTCCCTGTCCCTGGGAGCCCATTACAGGCACTGAGCAAGAAATGCCTGCGTCTGGTGGTCATCAAACAGGACCAACCCTCACACGCACAAGGGTTAGTGAACAAGTGGGTGGGAAGGTCACGCGCTGGCGGGCCTTCTGGGTTAGCGTGACTCACTGTGTCCCTCAGCCCCAGTTGTCCCCTTAGCTAGACCTGAACTCACGAAGTCTGCAGAATGACCCTCATCGCCAGAGGCTGCGCCTGGGCAGCGGGGTGTGTGCCTGAAGCAGCCATAGGTGAATGGTTTGTTGGTGTCGGGAAACATAAGGATGAATCACCTCACTCTCTCGGGCTGACTTTTCGGACACCCAGGAGGCCCCTGCTGTCTCACCGAAGCCTACAAGAGGACTGAGATGAATCAGCCAGGACACGTGATTCAGAGCACAAGCCGAAGCAACAAATCAGGTAAAAGGCTCGCCTCTCAATCAGGGGATCTCGGTCTTGGCCGCACAGAACAATCGCTTGGGAAGCTTTTAAAAACTAAGGCTACAGGGAGAGATCCTATCTCCAAAAATTATGAATTAATTTGTCCCAGCTATTGCCTGGGCATCAGCATTTCCAGGAGGACTCTGCGCTGCCCGCAGTGTGCAGCCAGGAAAAGAACACCGCCTTTTCCGCTAAAGGCGGTGGGAGCTGATGATGTCCTCAGCTCGAGAAACACAACAGCTAAGGAAACAAGATGCCCAGAGACACAAAAGGAAGAACAGGAAGACGCCCTAACACTCAGTTATCCCAACAGACTCACTTTCTATACGTAGACACCGAGAGCAGAGGAGTGAGACGCTCCCAGAGCCAGGACTAGAGGCCTCTCTGCGCTCTCAGCCTCACGCCCTGCGAAGCTTAGAAACTATTGTCGGAGCAACCACAGACAGCTCCCCTGGCTTCTTGGCTTGAACTGAGGGCTCTAAAAGAAAGGGACCTTTTTATTTGAGTTTATTTCCTCCCTCCCAGGAATATCCAATTGCTCTCAAGAGTGTATTTCTCAAGGTAGGGTCTTATTTTTCTCAGAGCCACTGACGAGTCCAGAAACATCTGTTGACAAGTCCCACCCGCTGAGGTGGGACCCTGGTGTCAGTCATGCGGGGCAGAAGCCTGTCGAAGACACTATTGCCATTTCATAAAGTTTTCTGGAAACGCAGAGGGGATTCTCTCCGGCAAAATGTTTGGAAGAAAACATTAACTATTGTTCTGAACCACTGTTTCCCTCTTTTATTGCACCTATGTTGGTTGGCTTTTCAAATGATCCTCCTCTTATTCATTTCTACATTTTCTTCTAACTGCACTTACTGGGGTGACATAGGTTACTAAAATGATATAGGTCTCAGGTACACGACTCTATAATAAACCACCTGTACATAGTACTGCGTGTTCACCACTCCAAGTCTTTTCTCCTTCCGTCACCATCGGTGCGCCCTTTAAACTCTTCTACCTCCTCATCGCCAAACTGTTGTGTCATTTTTTTTTGCTTAATCCATTCATCTTTTTAACCCAGCCATCCCCCATACCGTTCCCCTCTGACAGCTGCCAGTCTGTTGTATCTATGTGTGTTCCTATTTGGTTAGTTTATTTGTCCATTACATTCTCCATGTAAGTGAAATCATGCAGTATTTGGCTTTCTCTGACAGGCTTATCCCACTTAGCGTAACACTCTCTAGGTCCACCCACACTGTCCAGTAGTGTTCCATTGTGTAAATGCTCCACAGCTTTTGTGTCCACTCATCTACTGATGGGCACTTGGGCTGCTTCCAAACCTTGGCTATTGTAAATAACGCTGCAATGAACATAGGGGTTCATATCACCTTTCAAATTAGTGCTTTTGGTTCCTTTGGGTAGATTCCCAAAAGTGGGATCGCTAGGTCATAAAGCAGTTTCGTTTTTAATTTGACGAGGTCACTCCGCAATGCCTTCCACGGCGGCTGCCCCGATCTGCATTCACAACATCAAGGGTTCCCCTTTCCCCGCATCCTCACCAGCACTTGTTCTTTGTTCATGAATTCTTGATGGCCATTCTGACACGTGTAAGGTGACATCTCATTGTGGTTTTAATGTGCATTCCTCTGATGATCAGTGACGTTGAGCATTTCTGCGTATGTCTGTGGGCCATCAGTATGTCCTCTTTGGAGAAGTGTCTGTTCAGGTCCTTTGCCCATTTTTTAATTCAATTGTTCGTTTTCTCAGTGTTGAGTTTTAGAAGTTCTTTATACATTTTGGAAATTAACCCCTTATCAGATGTACCGTTGGCGAATATGTCCTCCCATTCAGTAGGCTGTCTTTCCACTTGGTCAATGGTTTCCTCTGCTCGCTCTTTTGGGCCTGGCTGCTGGTGTTCGTGAGCTCAGTCTTTCCCAGCCGGTGCATTCGGGGGTGGGGCATCTGCCTGCTCCTCCCTGGTCATCACCAGGGAAGGAAGTTACCCAGAGGAGACCTAACATCCTTGTCCACAGAACTCTGGGGGAGGGAGGGCAGATGGTGACCTCAAAAACAAATAAATACATACACACACACTATCTATAAAAAGGGAGCATTACGTTGCCAAAATGCCCCGGTCCTCTCAATTTACCGAGGCCCATGTTTCCCAGAACTGCCTCTCCTCATGTGACCATGCACCCCACCCCCAGACAAGCGCACACCCTTCACCTGCGTGTTCCTCATATCAACAAACCCAAACACAGGAATCCCTGAGCACCCACATGGCTCAGCTAATTCATAAGCACAAATTCCCATGCACATACAATCCAAAGTTAGCAGAAGGAGGCAGTTCCTTTCATTTGTTGGGTTTTTTTTTTAAGGCCCACTCCCTAATTTCTTTTGAGGCTACTGCCTGGCCTCCAAAACCAAGGGGCACAGCCTAGATCTCCCTTCCCATCCACACCCGTATCCTGCTTCCTCGGGTCAAACGTGCTCCAGGGTCTTGGTCGGATGACCTTCCCCAGGCTCGTTAGGCGCATGTCCAAGGGCCCCAAGACACAGAGAGTTCATGCTTCCTGTCACATCCCTCTAACCCTTCCGCGGTCTTCCCCCGCCGTTCATGGGAGTCCGATCCCGACTCCCTTCTCTGACAGGGCAAAGGGGGAGACACTAACTACCCACACACCTGCACAGGCGGGGCGGTTAGCTGGGAGGCTGGAAAGCCCTGTGGAGACCCCTCTTGCCCAGAGGCCGACCCGGGCCTGTAGGGGGGTCCTTCCACATGCCCCCAACGAGCCTCCAGAACTTCTGGCTGCCATCGATGCAGCGGTGAAAGCAACATCAAGTGAGCTCGTTTCCGGCTGATGGTTTGGAACATCTCATCGTTTTATCAAAAGGTTGCCAGAAAAATCCTGTTCCACTATCGGGCCTGAAGAGATTTTGTCTGGGGTCCTAACATCCCTAGGGATGACACTGACATCAAACCGGCCATAGAAGCATACAAAGACAGGTTCTAATGCAGAGGTTTTAAAATGTACCTTTAAAAAGTGTAAACAAAGCCAGTGACTTGGAGAAGAGAAAGACAGATTCGTGGGAAGACCACCTCGCTGCCGTGGTGGAGAGCACAGGCCCCCTGCCCTCGCCTGCTGTGTAGACGGGCAAACGGGTTAACCTCTCCAGGCCTCCATCCACTGCCCCACCCCACCACCCCCCACACTGTGGGCCACAGAGAACAGAATGCCTGTCCCTGTAGGAATACGTGCAGTAATGCATGGGGCGCACTAAGAACAGTAATCTGAACCTAGGACATAAACAATGCTGGGAATCTGTGGTCTCTGTCAACATGAGCACCAGCACTAATATCTAACGTGTTTATGAAGGGCTCTCACACACATCGGCCGAGGCCAGTGCAGCAGGCAAAGCAGGGACGCTGACCTCCGCCGAGGTCACCCCTGAAGACTCTGGGGCTCAGAGAGGTCACAAGGCCCGCGTGAGGTCATGTAAACGGTGTCTGGCCGCGCTCGGGCTGGAAACCTGACGAGACTCAGGGGGAAGTAGATGGTGTTGAGAGAAGGAGAAAACTTGAGCTGCACAGGTTTAACATTGATTCATCCAGAACTAACCAGATACTGGCAACTGAGATTTATTCACAGCTTACTATGTGCCAGACATTGTTCTAATTTCATCTGATCTTCACAAAAATCCCATGAGATGCATCCTATCCATTTTGTGTGTTTGTTAAGCAGCTCTCCTGGGGCACACGGTTAGGAAGAGGTGGAGATGGTAGCAAAATCTGAACCCAAAAGCAGTGTTTTTAAACACGATGCTCTCAAGCTCCCAGGCAGAGATGGTAAATCCTCGATTCTAGGGCAAAGCATTTACCCACTGGGCCCTGGGTTCAATGATGCCTAATATCCACTAAACTCCTAAGAGTCTAGGGTTCAACCCACCTACAGTCACACAAATAAACAACATACTGTCTCAATGAGTGTCTGAAAACTGTATCTACAGTGGACTTTGAAGAAAGCAAGACCGAGACGGCTATATCCTAGCCTGAAATAGACATGAAATAGTCGTAAAAGTGTGAACCGATTTCAGCAAAGCCTGTGATAACGATATCCCCCCCCCACACCCCGTATTCTTCCAGACAGAACAGAGAAATGTCAGCCGACTGAAGCCAGCTCAGGGCGTCTGAGAAAAGCTGCACAGTCGCTGAGCGCTGACTGATGCTCGGACAACGAGCCAAAGGAAGGCCCCAGTTCCCACTGCATTTCTATCAATTATTTGACTGAAACACAGGCTGGCTGCTGAAGACACAGAGCTTCGGGCGGAGAGCTCACCCACCGAACAGCAGGGTCTGCAGACCACGTGGAACAGAAGCCACTTGAACGCTGGAGTCAGGCCACAGGGTACAGAGTCACTGGCGGGGACATCTGGCAAGTGACTTAATCTTCACTGGCCTCAGTTTTCCCATAATTAAAATGTGTGACATTAGACTGTTTTGTTAGAAGGCAGAGAGGGTCTGAAGAGTGGTGGGTACTCAGTGAATGTCAGTGCTGGGTCCCCACGCGAAACAGATTTCCACAGGACGGCTGTTGGACCAAAAGCAAGATAATGTGCTTGCAATGAGCAGAGTCCTGAGTGTAGGTTCAAAAACTAAACTGAATGAGAACAGAGTGAAGTAAAACTTACTCTGTCAACTCATATTAAAAGATCCAGGGTTTTTAAACGATTACAAACTCAGTCAAGTCAGAAACAGAATGCAATTTTTCTTTAAAAAACAAAACTAAACTAAAATCTAAATTTAAAAAATGTGTTAAATGCCAATGTTAATTACTGTTGTATGTTCTGGGAATAAAAAACCCCCCAAAACTAATAGATATTGCCCCCGCCTTTGCAGGGATTTTTTTGTATCCTCACCCGAGGACAGGCATATTGATTTTAGAGAGGGAAAGAGAGTGGGGAGAGGGAGGGAGAGAGGTAGAGAAATACAATGTGGGAGACAAGCATTGATCAGTGGCCTCTCATACACACCCAAACTGGACACTGAAACCTAGGCATGTCCCCTGACTGGGAATCGAACCCGCTACATTTTGGTTTATGGGACAATACTCAAAACAAAGGAGCCACACTGCTCAGGGCCCTTGCAGAGATTTTAAACCAATACTAAAGCTACATGATAAATGTTACAATAAAGTAATAAACCAGGTGCCATATGGGAGCTGGGAGGAGGGAGACGGTCTGACTCCGCTGAGAGAAATCAAGGAAGGCTTCGTGGAGGAAGTAACCTCTGAGTTTGAAAGCCCGGAAGTCCGAATGAGAGAAGACAGTCCAGAGAGAGGAAGCCACCAGTGCGCAGGCATGGAGGCTGGGGCGAGGCTGGTGTCTTCAGGCAGCAGTGGCCCTGGGGCATCTGGGGAGCAGGTGATTACGGCAGGTGAGGCAGGCTGGTGCCACCTGCAGAGCAGACTGTGAGAAGCCCTGCAGACCAGGCGGGAAACCCTGTCCAGTTACCAAGCAAACACGTGGCAGAACTCAGACTGGAACTCAGGCTTTCCGCCTCCTTACCCAGCCTCTCGACCTCTGCTGTCCTGTACTGCAGCCACTAGCCACAGGTGGCTTTTTAAATTTAAATCAATGAACATGAAATAAAATTGCAAGTCTAGTATTCAGTCACAATAACCACACCCCAAGTGCTCAAGGGCCACACGTGGGTAGTGACGATCGTCCTGGACGGCACAGATAAAAACATATCCGTCACCCCAGAAAATTCTAGCCACGAGCCCTGTTCAGTGCCCCAGGCCCACCAAGTGAGCAGGAAGTGGATTCGGCCTGTGCTGCTTCGTAGAACAGAGAGGCGAAAACAAGCAGGCAGGGGTTATATGGAGGAACAGTTCCACTCGCTACACCTTACGTTTTTTAACACTGGGAGAGGCCCCTGTCCCTGGAAGCTTGATGGGCACCTGTCAGGGTGACGAAGAAAACGCTCCCGCACTGACGTAATGCTCACTGGCTAGAAGGCGTGTGCTACATTACAGCTGACAGGCTGACGCACTGGCACACACAGCCTCTGTGGCTCCCTCACGTGGACACCCTGTCACGGGCACCTGTGGGTATGATGTTGGGTTGGGAGTCCCTATTCCTGTCAGCCCAGCATCCCAGCAGACCAGAACGTGGAAATTTCCTAACATAGTCAGCATTTTTAAATATAAACCATGGACCCCCCCAAAAAAACTGAATGTAAAATGGTGTGCGTATTCTTCAGGAAAGGGGGGCCCACAGCATCAACCAGATTTCAACAGGTCTGTGCTGCTAACTCAGAAAGCACAGAAACACTGTACAGGAGAGACCCGATGGTTCCGATTCTCTCACCCGGACCCCTTGGGTCACCCCCAGCTCTCCAGTTCCGTCGTCTGCACCACCTCAAGACTGACACCCTGCAACAGAGGAGTTTCAAGTCAGACCCTGACCAAGGAGAAGGGAGGTGGGAGTATCAGAGAGCACGGAAACAGCCCCAGGCACGAAAGTTGGGTCATTCAGTCCAGGTGGGAAAGGTGTGTCAACCTCCTGGGCCAGGTGCCTACTGGAGGCTCTCCCAGGAATCCTGGCAGTTCTATTCCAACCTCGGCCTGCAGAAACACGCCCACCCGGTTAGATGCAGTACCGCTTATCAGCTGGAGACCTCACCCAGCAATCCTAAGGCCCACTGAGCTACCCTTCCATTTAAAAGTAATGACTTTGTTCCAACTACCACCCGACAATATGGCAATCGTACCACGATGCGTCTCCAGTATTTCTAGAGCTAAAGAAAGGATGATTTCTAGAAAAAGGTAGATATTCTTCTGTTACCTGATATAGCTGGAGAAGAATGTTTTGGTTAAATTAACCAAAACAAAAGTGCTAAAGAGCTACTTTATATAATCAATATGGATTATAATTTGCAAAAGCTCTGAATACAATACAGTGGGCACACCACTCAAACCACGTTGAACATACTGTAATGAATGCTCCATTGGCAATATTCAGAAAGCACTAGGCATTCTGTGGTGCCTGGGGGCCACTGGTACACATCTCATTTATTATTAGACTACAGACCTCTGGGTGCCAATTAATGAAGAGCTCTGGATAACAACATGCTAGATAGCAACAAACACTGTGTACTTTCCCACAGCCTGTGCTGGGTGACACAGAACCCGGAGTGATCCCTAGCAAGGCTGTGAGGTAGGGGAAGCTCGTCTTTTACAATCTCCAGATCCCCATGAAAAGACCCTTCACTGTCCTTCAGCCAGCCAGCGCCCTCACTACCTCCTAGCCACCTCCCATCTCCCCACTAGGGCCACACCTGGTCCTACAGGTCCAGGTCAGTGCGACACTAGCACATAATAGACAATTCATTAATGCCCATTATTAATCAGTAGCAGCTAATTCAACGGCAGTTTACTGAGTGTCCACCAAGGGCCAGCACTGTGTTAAGTGCTGGAATTCAGAGAGGCGTGTCCTATACTAATTCTCACAAGAGCCTGCCCTCGGGCCAGAAAAAGTAAGGATTAACTTGATGTTGATAATGTTGTGTATTAGCTTACCATGTGCCCTCACCCAAGATCATCTGCATTTTGAGTGAGAAGTCCCAAGTCTCACTTCCTGAACCCAAAGGACAAGTTTTTGTCTATATCAGGCTGTCAGGCTGGTGTGTGAGAGTGATTTACAACTGGGGGTCTCCTGAGTTATCTGAAAGACTGGCCCTCACTACAGGCATTGCCGGGAAGACAACAAAACTGGACAGAGCAGTGGCTCTCAAAATATGGTTCCCCAGGTCAGCAGCATGTGTCACCTGGGGACTTGTGACAAATGCAGATTCTCAGGCCCTACTTTCATTCTACTGAATCAAAAATTCCAGGCGTGCAATCCAGGAATCTGCATTTTAACAAGCCCTTCAGGAGACTGTGAGACGCAGAAAGTTTGACAACCAGGGTGTGGACGAAACGGGCAGAGTGCATACGACAGCTTCAACACAAAGACACTAGAAGAGGAATTGGCCTGGATGCTGATTGGAATCACCTGCTCTACAGGGTTGTGGGGAGCAAGGGGGGTGCCTGACCCCTCCTGCAGGCTTGGCCAGCACCACCCTCAACAGGAGACTCTTTTGATCTGTCCTCCCAAGTCCTCATGGCTTGCTCCTGCAGTGGGGGCAGCTGGCTGCCCCCAACCTGAACCTGTGGTGCACTCCTCCTGGGGGAACTAGAGTTGGAGATTCTGGCAGCTACTAAGAGGTATGGCTCCAGAGTAGGGGCCACTTTCCCCCAGTGAGTGCCTGACCATGCTGCTCCCAAGTGGAGGACCCACAGACCTATCCTCCCCACCCTGGTTGCTCTGTCCTCCTGACACTGGGTGCCCTGCCCTATGAAGCTTGTGCTTTGTGGAAGGGTCTATGAGTCACAGTGAGCCTGGGCCCACTCTATGGTCTTTCTTTTGAAGTCTCCGGAGGAAGACCAGGCAACCTCAGGGGGTGGTGCAGTAGCAGACGGGTGGAGGCAGACCTCAGGGAACCTTGGACCTTTCATTGATCAGACCCAGCTCAGAGCTGGAGGAAGGCGACCCTTATACACAGCTTGTCCCCTCCCCAGGCCCAGCAGACACAGTCACAAACAAGGAACAGCATGGCAGCTCCAGACAGGCGGCCCAAGGCCAGCTGTGATCACGCATGACATTTGACACCAATCTGCACCAGAACCCTGCCCAAGTGAACTCAGAACCAACACAACCAGTACTGGGCTTCAGACTACACCAGAGCCCAACCCAACTAGCCACACAAGCTGCACACCTAAAGGGGACTCCTGCAGGCACCAGATCCTGCTGGGATCAACTTCACCTATAGGGGCAGCCCCTGCACAGCGACTCATACATGGTGGTCAAGGTCCATCCTTATAGTCAGCCAGCCCAAGGACTAACTCCACCGATGAATGGGCCTATAGTAATCAACACTCAAGTACGCCAAAAGGGCTTGCATAACCCACACAAGGAACATTCCTGGAACATGAAGCTCAGAGGATCTGGAAGAATGTGCCACTGAGCCACACAAGACATAAAGCCATCATAACCATTTGGAAGTCACAGCAAATCTAACTAATACACAGAGACAAACACATAGACAGACAAATGGGGAGACCAAAAAAAATATGCTCCAAATGAAAAGATCAAGAAAAGTCCCCAGAAAAAAATTAAATGAAATGGGAGCATCCAAGATACCAGATGCAGAGTTTAAAACGATGGTTATAAGGCTGCTCAAGGGCCTCAGGGGAAGAATGGATGATGTCAGTGAAAACATAAAGAAACAGTAAACATTAAAAAGGACATAGCAACCGTAGAAAAGAAGTAGGCAGAAATGAAAACTACAATATCTAAAGTGAAGAATACACTAGAAGGAATCAACATCAGGTTAGATGAAGCAAAGGATTGAATCAGCAATTCAGAGGACAATTAATAGAAAACACCCAAGCAGGCAAACAAAAAGGAAAAAGCATTTTTAAAAATGAGGAAACTCTTAGAGACCTCTGGGGCAACATCAAGAATAACAACATCCAATTGTAAAGTACTAGTAGGAGAAGAAAGTGAGCAAGGGATCAAGAAACTGTTTGAAGAAATAATGGCTAAAAATTTCTTAACCTGGTGAAGGAAAAAGACATACAAGTCCAGGAAGCACAGAGACCCCAACAAGATGGACCCAAAAGGCCCACACCAAGACACATCAGAATTAAAATGGCAAGGCTTAAAGACAAAGAATCTTGAAAGTAGCAAGAGAAAGACAGTTACCTACAAGGAAGCTCCTATAAGGCTATCAGCTGATTTCTGGACAGAAACACTTCAGGCCAAAAGGGACTGACATAAAATATACCAAGTGATGAAAAGCAAGGGCCTACAACCAAGACTACTCTATCCAGCAAGGCTATCATTTAAATGGTAGGTGAAATAAAGAGTTTCTCAGAAGAAGAAGAGGAGGAGGAAGCAGAAGCTGCTGCTGCTGCTAAAGGAATTCATTACCACCAAACCAGTACTGCAAGAAATGTTAAAGAGTCTTATTGAAGAAGAAAAGAAAGAAAAGAGGCACACAGTTATAAAGATAAAATAGCAAAAAATACATACATATCAATAATAACTTTAAATGTAAATGTATTAAATGCCCCAATCAAAAGACATAGAATAGCTGAGTAAATAAGAATGCACGGCCCATATATATATTGTCTACAAGAGACCCATCTCAGAATAAAAGATACACACTGACTGAAAATGAAGGGAAGAAAAAAGATAGTCCATGCAAATGGAAACCAAAAATTAAGTGGGGTAGTAATGCTTTTATCAGACAAAAAAGACTTCAAAACAAAAGCCAAAACAAGAGACAGAGAGGACTTTGCATAATACCAAAGGGATCAATCCAACAAGAGGATATAGAATGCTTACAGAACAAAGGAGCACCTAAATATATAAAGACAATCTTGCTGGAAATAAAGGCAGACATAGACAGTAATACACTCATGGTAAGGGACTTAAACACCCCATTGACATCAATGGACAGATCTTCTTGACAAAAAAAATCAACAAGCCAACATCAACACTAAATGATACACTGGACCAGGTGGATTTAGCTGATATTTACAGAACATTTCATCACAAAGCAGCAGAAGAAAGAAAATTATAGTCCAATATCCCTGATGAACATAGATGGTAAAATCCTCAACAAAATATCAGCAAACTGGATTCAGCAATACATTAAAAAGATCATACACCACACTCAAGTGGGATTTATTCTGGGGATGCAAGGCTGGTACAATGTTTGCAAATCAGTAACTGTGATATACCACACAAACAAAATAAAGGATAAAACCCCATTATCAATAGAGGCAGAAAAGCATTTGAAAAAATCCAGCACCAATATATGATAAAAACTCTCAGCAAAGTGCAAAGAGTGGGAACATACCTCAACATAATAAAGGTAATACATGACAAATCCATAGCCAATATCATATTCAATGGGCAAAAACTAAAGGCATTTCTCTTAAGATCAGGAACAAGACATGGATGTCTGCTTTCGCCTCTCTTATTCAACATAGTATTGGAATTTCTGGCCATAGCAATCAAACAAGAAAAAGAAACAGAAGGCATCCAATTTGGAAAGGAAGAAGTAAAACTATCATTATATGCAGATGTCATGACACTATATATACAGAAACCTAAAGATTCTGATAAATGAACTCCGTAAAGGAGCAGGACACAAAACAAATATCCAGAAATCTGTGGCATTTTTATATACCAATAATGAAGTATCAGAAAGAAAAACTAAGAAAATAGTCCCATTTACAATTGCAACAGGAATAAAATACAGTCCCTAGGAATAAATTTAACCAAGGAGGTAAAAGACATACACTCAGAAAACTACAGGATACTGAAGAAACAAACTGTGGAAGATATAAATAAGTGGAAGCATATACTGTGTTCAAGAATTGGAAGAATTAACACTAAAATGTCCATACTACCCAAGGCAAGCTACAGATTAAAACACCTATGGCATATCTCATAGAACTAGAACAAATATTCCAAAATTTATATGGAATCGCAAAAGACCACAAATAGCCTCAGCAATGTTGAGAAAGAAGAAAAAAGTTGAAGGAATTATACTACCTGATATCAAACTATATGACAAGGTCAAAGTAATCAAAACAACATGGTATTGGCATTAAAACAGGCATATGAATCACATAAATCAATGGAACAGAACAAAGAGCCCAGAAATAGGCCCCATCTTTATGGTCCATTAATATTTGACAAAGGAGGCAAGAACATAAAATGGGGTAAAGATGGTCTACTCCATAAATGGTGTTGGTAAAATTGGACAGATACATGCAAAACAGTGAAACGAGACCACTTTCTTACACCACACACAAGAATAAACTCAAAACGGATTAAAGACTTAAATGTAAGTCATGAAACCATAAAATTGTAGAAGAAAAACACAGGCAGTAAAATCTCAGACATTTCTCATAGCAGTATTTTTCCTGATATATCTCCCCTGGCAAGGAAACAAAAGAAAAAATGAGTAAATGGGACTACATCCCACTAAAAACTTTTGCACAGCAAAGGAAACCATCGACAAAATGAGAAGACAAGCCGCTGAATGGGAGGACATATTCACCAATGATACATCTTTGTATATGAGGTTAATTTCCAAAATTTTTAACGAACTTCTAAAATTCAACACTGAGAAAACAATCAATTCAATTAAAAAATGGGCAAAGGACCTGAACAGACACTTCTCCAAAGAGTACATGCCGATGGCCAACAGACATATGCAGAAATGCTCAACATCACTGATCATCAGAGAAATGCAAATTAAAACCACAATGAGGTATCACCTCACACCTTTCAGAACTGCTACCATCAGTAAATCAACAAACAACAAGAGCTGGAGAGGACACAAAGAAAAGGAGCCCTTTTGGGCTGCTGGTCAAAATGCAGACGGGTGCAGCCACTGTGGAGACCAGTATGGAGCTTCCTCAAAAAATTAAAAATGGACTGCCTAATGACCCAGCAATTCCACTGCTGGGAATATATCCAAAGAAACCCCAAACTCTAATTCGAAAGAGTATATGCACCACTATGTTCATTGCAGCATTATTCACAGTAGTCAGGATTTAGAAGCAGCCCAAGTGCCAATCGGAAGACGAGTGGATAAAAAAGCTGTGGTACATTTACACAATGGAATACTACTTAGCTGTAAAAAAAGAAGGAAAGCTTACCTTTTGTAACAGCATGGATGGATGGTCCTGGAGAACATTGTGTAAGTGAAAAAAGCCAGTCGGAGGAAGACAAATACCATATGATTCCACTTGTATGTGGAACCTAATGAACAAAATAAACTAACAAAACAGAAACAGACTCAGAGACACTGAGAACAAACTGACAGCTGTCAGAGGGGACTGGTGCTGAGAGGCTGAGTGAAGAAGGCAAAGGGATTAAGTGAGAAAAAACACAGACAACAGTGTGGTGATTGCCAGAGGAAAGGGGGGGTTGGGGAGATACAAGAGGGCAAAGCGGGAGAAATGGTGGCAGAAAGAGATCTGACTTTGGGTGGTGAGTGCACGATGCAGCGTGCAGATGGTGTGTTACAGAGCTGTACACTTGAAACATGTATGGTTTTATTAACCAACGTCACCCCAATAAGTTCAATAAAAAATAAAAATTTTTTTAAAAGAAAGAAATCACCTGCACTAAAGAGAAGTCACGGACAGAACGGTGGCAAAATCGTCCCCAGCGGCACCCCGCTGGCAATGGCCAGGACACCGGTGAGTGCGGAAAATCCACGTCACGCTGTTTGACGCGTCCCACCCCAGGAGACGGAAGAAACGGAGACGTGTGGAATGGAGAAAGAGCCACAGGAAGTTTGAGAACCTTCAACCCTCTCCTAAGCCGAAGGCTGGGAAAGACTTGTGAGGACGCATTTCCTCCTCAAGCTGGTTTTCGGAGCCTCCTCTCCGGGTCCAGGTGACCCAGAGAGCTCTGTGCCTCAGCCACAGACAAGACACCAGAGCCTGACCCCCAACAAGCCGGGGTTCCTGGCCATGACTCTAACCCCAAGCCCCCGCCTCCCATCACCGCTGCTCAGACTCCTCCTTTTCTCTCCGAGAGAAAGGGGAGGAGGAAATAAAGACACACCCCCACACCCCCACTCCCTGGGTTTAATAACACAATCTTCTAGAGAGCCAGTGGAGACATCTAAAAGAGGCTCTCCAAATTCTCCAGAGATGCAGAGAACTAAATACAGTGGGACCAAATGCAGACAAAAAAAAGAAAAAGAAAACACAAAAAAGAAAAACCTCAAAATTATGCGGAGTTGCAACAGCAATCCAAATCAATCACCCACAAGCACAAAGACCACACAGCGCAGGCGCCCAGCAGGGCCTCTCCCTGCAGCCCCTCCTGTGGCTGGAAGGGGGGGGCGGGGGCTATCACTGGAGCTCAGCCTGGAGTTCCGTCCCAGAGCCCTGCCCACCTGCCTCCAGACGAACGACTTTAAACATGGGTCTATTAGAGGCGTTTTAAAAAAAAACAAACATTCAGGAAAGCTAAGAGTAGAACTGTTTAGTCCTACAAACTTGGAACTCAAAATACAGTAAAAATCTCCTACGGGTCAAGAGTTCATAACCAAAGACTGGCCGAGATCCAGGAAATGGAAAATTAGGCAAACGTTCTTTGGGGCACTCAGTGGGCACAAATACGCCACAGACACCTCCTCGAAGCGGCTAACAGCGACGAGAACACTGGGCTGGAGGAATGTAAAAGCGCTGAGCTACACTTTCTGTCCTTAATTACAAGCAACGCTGGAAACACGTCTGACTGGTGACCCCACACGGGTCCTCTCTGCGCAGGCTCAGAACACTTAGGACGAGACAGGCTGACACGGGGCCCTGGCATTGTGATCCCTCTTCGGAAGGGACTGTTTTAGAAGCCATGTTGTGCTTGCCGGTGGTGGGGCGGGGGGAGGGGCTGCTATACGCCAATTTTGGGGCCTGCTCCCCCTCCACATTCCTAAGAGAATTGAAAGAAATGGCTACAGAGCCTGCTCCTTAGCTCAGTGGCTCAGCATGTATCAGCATGAAGACCCAAGAAGGCCCAAGGACTCGGGGTGACCAGAACTTGGGGACACAAATAATCTTCTAGCAAAGCACGTTCTTTGAATAGAGGACGGGAGTGGCTGCAGAGTTACTGGCACCCAAATGCAACAGGGCTGCGTAGAGGCGGTCCTGCTGAAAACGGCAAGAAAAGGCACAGTGGAAGCGAGACTGTCTGCCCCAGGTCCCTTCCCCGAGTCCCAGTCCTACCGCACAAAACCAAGGGCTCAGAGGGGAGGAAAAAAAGTGCCCTGGTGAGGCTGGCCCTGTGCAAGAGACCGCACTTGTATCTGGGGGAAGACAACCTTCCTTTTCTAGAAATCCTAGGAAAAACTCACACATATAATGAATTATTCACAAAGCGTGAGCTTAAACATGAGAGGGAGAAACACAGATGAAAAGGGCAGAGGACTGATGGCAGAAAGAGCAAGTGGAGGAAAGGGCCTGGTCTCTCTCTCCTCGAGCAGAAAGGGATTAATCACAGCCACGTTTAGGGTCCCTCCTTACCATCTCTGCGGTCAGTGATAAACAAAACCACCCGGCCACAGCCACCTCCGCTGGGCTGCTGCGAGGCCTGGCTCTGGCCGGGCAGCTGCCCTTTCCCAGGCTGCCCAGCGAACGACAAGGAGAGGCCATGATGGGCCGACGGCACACAGGGAGTCCAAGGGTCTGCAAGAGGTTGGAAAGCCTAGCAAATATTGACTCAGTTTTATTTTCACGAAGACTATACGAAGATGGAAAGAAACCAGCTGTTTCTATAAAGAGGGGGAAAGCGGCAGAGTTTGAGGCGGGGAAAACACCTACATTTTGTATGGCAACCGCTAAAAAGAGACAAGCAATTTTGGAGGGAGCTAATAATTCTAGAGTCTGGATCTTCCAGAAGAAGATCAAAAAGCAGGCCTGTTCTCGGCATCTCCCTCCTCCTCCAGTTCGCAGGGCCCGCTGCACCCACTTGCAGGGAAAGCCAGTGTGGAAGTGACAGCACGCAGGCCAACAGACGAAACTGCCACATCCCAGATGTTTCTGTCGCCATCCCCAAGCCCTTTGTTCCTGTCAAACGCCTGCGCTCCACTTCGATTTCCAGGTTGCGTGCCAATTGCAGCTGGTCCCCACAACAAGCCAGAGCCTGGTTTCCACACCGCATTCCAAGGGCAGAGCCAACGGGCCACTGGGAGGCTGGCCTGGGAGCCTTAGAAAAGGAAGACTTCTGTCCAGCAGCCTCGGTGCCGGTTACAGAGGCTGTCTGTTTCTCTGTCTGCATCCATGCCCAGGTGCACAGTGGACAGGAGGCCTTTCTGCATTATCTGATCATGGGATATAATTACGGGCTCTGTCCTTGTTAGCTGCCACCCTCTGCCCTAGTCAGGGCACTCTGACTCATGATCCATTAGTTACATCAAACCTGAAATCACTGCCAGGATGACCAGTGACTATCCTGCAAGGTACTGCACGATTTTAGGCAGCCAAAGCAAGAGAAAAAGCCAATGCCAACATGGGAGATACAGGAACTAAAGTTTTTGGTCATCTTCACCGAAATCCTCCAAAATAAACAGACAACTCACAATGGGAAATTCACCATCCTATGGCACAGAACACCCAACCCAAAGCCAGAGGTCTCTGGGGGGGTACAGTGAGATTCTCTGCAACAAGAAATCGAGGATAACTACCCACAGGGTTGTTGTAATGAGCTCCATCGCCTCAGTGATCTTCCTACTTTAAACCACGTTCACTTCCACGGGAAACAGCTGCTCCCCGCGGCCAATGGCTCACGCCATCGGCAGGGAAACATCTCTCCCTGCCCATCAACAGCAGCATCTCCTAGTCAGACACACCATTTCTTCCCCTCAGCCTCCCACCTGGCAAAGTACAAACACGTGTGAGGCATCTCGCAGACCAGGAGGCGCTTCGGGGTCGCTCGGCCCGGGCACAGAAGGCTGGAGCTCATAACCATACCGCACGGGGAACGTGGAATGACATTCAGGGCAGGCAATTTCCTTAGAAAAAGAGAGGCCCTTTTGTTAGATCTATTAGATGAGCAAGAAAGAAAAGGAGGAATCTCATAAAATGTAATACCACGTTTTAAATCAGATTAGCATTTTCAAAAAGGTTATGGTCTCTTCTGCCGAAGAGAGTGCCATAAGAAAATAAAATTATCTCCCTATGCAGATGTAGCATCCAAGAAAAATGAAGCACATTCCGAGGGGGCTGTTGACATGCCACCATCTTTCATGCCAAATCTGGGCAATCTGGGGCTTTTTGTCTCGTAACCACTAGACCTGCCCTATTAATAACGGGATAGTATCACCCCCTGCAAGTTAAGAGTTCTACCAGTATAAATTAAATCATTCCTTTCATTGAACTCATCTTTTCAGCCCAAATGGGTGAAAGGCCAGTGGCAGGCAGTGCTGAGGCCATTGACACAGCACACGCACAGAAGGGCACACGGCCTTCCGAGTCCGGGGCTGTCTGCAGCCGCCCGATGGTGTTGGCGTCAGTCTCAGGAAGCACGGCACACAGACGATCGAACCCCTCAAGCACCTTGCACGCGCACATGTCAGTTCAGAGCAGGTCTGGGCGGGTTTCCTGAACCTTCCTTTTTTTCAAAAATGGGCCCCTTGGAGCGAGCAAAGAAGTGTTTCCCAAACCTTAAGTGTGCATATGAGTCACGTGGGGACCCTATTAAAATGCACATTATGATTCAGGAAGTCTGAAGTGGGGCTTTGAGATTCTGAATTGTTATCGAGAGCCATGAGGATGCCACTCCTTGCCGTCTTTGAAAGCAACAATCTAGAAGACTTAGTTTACCTAGAACTAAGGCCCCTTTCCTGAAAGTATGCTGACATTTCTGAAGGACTCCACTAATAATAATAGCCAGTGTTTACCAAGTAACTGGGCAATGTTCTAGGAACTTGATACCTATTAACTCATTTAGTTCTTCCAGTGACCCATCATCTTCCTCATTTTACCAAAGGAAACTGAGTCACAAAGTGATGAAGTGACTTTTCAAGGTCACACAGCAGGTGAAGGACTGGGATCTGAACCCGGACAGCTCTCAGGCTTTCCTGGAAGACCAGAAGCTCACTCTGACTCCCAGGAAGTAAAAGCTGCACATGTAGAAAGGGAAGCGAGACCAGGAACTTGGATGCAGGTGGCGTTAGAGAAAACGCAGACCGCACAGAAGCACAGGTTCCCACGTGGTCACCCCCAGAGGGAATGGGTGTTAGCTAGTTATGTTACACAGCCAGGAGGGAAAGAAGCAAACGTGGTGTATTTTAAATCTGCCAACCAGGCTCCCCTACACACCTTGGCAGGTGCTCTCTGAACACTGTTACACCCGCCTACACGCTGCAGAACCACTGGGAAGCTGCCAGCTATGGGAACAGAAGCGACCACTAGGACGGGCGCACAGCCAAGGCTACGAGCATGCTGCCGAAACCTACTCCCCGGCCTCTCTCTGACTCTTCTTGACTTTTCTGGCCCATCCTGGCCAGAGACAAGGAAAGGGAAGAAGGAGTCAAGCCCACAGTCCGGACCTTGCGCTCCCAAGGCCTGGCAGGAAGGCGGTGCCTTTACAGCGGAAGAGAAAAAAACGTGAACAGCAGCCGCCGCGTGGTGTAGGAAACGTGCCGAGATCCCAGCCCGAGCCGCGGGCCCAGCCGGAAGTGCCCCAGATGCCGAACCCGGGAGGCGGTGGAGCCCAAGCCGCCGGAGAATTTCGTCGGCGCTGTCCAAGGTGCCAACGACGACTGCGGGCACACTTTGCCACCTGCGGGCTGGCTGGGTGGCTTTGTCTACCACAAGGAAACGGAGGACGCCTGTCTCAGCAAACACGCCCCTGAGAGAGGGGCACGGTGAAGCAGCACCTGGTGGGTGGGAGATTTTAGGGAATTACAGAAGGTGGGCGGGGGAGGGGGCCCCGCTGGGGAAATCGGAGACCCGACTGGAGGAGCGTTTGCAGCGGCAGCGCACCACAGGGGATCTGCCTGCTTTGTGCAGCGCACCAGCAGGCGGGGCTGCAGAAACCGGACCCTTTCCCTCCCCGGTACCCCCACCCTAGACACGTTTAACTCAGGCACCGTATGGCCCCACCACTCCGCGTGGGTGGGAAGGGGAGGGGAGCGCAGGGAGGGGAGAGGAAGCCCAGCCAGGGGTGGCTGTGGGAGGATGCGAGCAGCATCAGGAATAATACTGCTTAGAGATGCTCCTTCATTGCTAATGAGGGGTGCTGCCTGGAAGCACTGCGCTCCAGCCAATCGCGGAGCTGCTGAGGCAGGGAAGTAGGGAAGAGGGAGGGGAAGACCAGAGACCAGGGTAGGGGGGGTGCAGGGAGATGCCCCTGCCCTGAGGGGAGTGAGCAGCGAGCCTCACCGACACTAGGGACCCGGCAGGGCTCCAGCTGCCTCAGAGCTGCACACCTGGAGGGCGAGGGTGTGCGGGAGGGAGGAGAGGGAAAAAGAGGCGGGGCCTCCTTTGCAGGTGCCTCCTTCCCAAGAAATCTCTCTCCACAAGCATCAAAGTCCCATATCTCCAAGCTACCCCCATATTTACCACCACCCCAATGCCTTGCTTCCTCCTAATCCCCCTCAGCACCCCACCAAGCTCCAGTTCCTGAAGATCTTGCCAGATGCCCAAATTCTCACTGAAGAACAAGGCAGGGAGATGCCTAATCAGCAGCCTGCATTGGGTGCACTTGCTTGAACCTGCAAAGACACTCCTTCCATGCCGGTTCACCCTGACACGGCCACCATCCAAGATGCCCACCAGCTCACCGTGGAACTGGGGAGAGGCAGGTTGCTCACACACCTCCAGGCTCGGCTATTGCAGCCATCAGCTTAGAAATTCAGGCCCAGCAGATCTGCCTGGGAGAGCACTCAGTGGGGTCAATATTAAGGGGCTGGGGTACCTCTTAACAGCCCAGGACTCAGGAAAGGGGCAGAACAGGTGAGCTGCTCTTCCTTGGCTCAGAAGGGAACTCCAGCTGAGCTGCTTGGGCTGTGTCATTAGAGATTGCCTCCCCTCGCTCACTCCACTCTGAGTGGAACTTCAACTCCGTCCCCAGAGTTCGCTGGGTCCCCAGGCAAAAGCCTGTTTTATTTTATCTGTCTGTCTATAGGACTTTGGCCCAGAACTCTTCAAGCTCTGGACTAAGAAATCCCCTCATGGAGCCTGGCCCTCCCCCATGGGCAGGTGATGCAGGTGTCTCCCCAGCAGGTGGGGAGGGAGGCAAGGGGTGGCTCTGAGGTAGGAGAAGGGGGTCCGGGTGTGCAAGAAACCCTGAAGTTGGGGCAGCCCGTTCCGTGCTAAGGGACTGGTGGGCCTGGGAAGCAGACACAACTGCAACACCCACCACCCAGGGACGCTAGAAAAATCACAAAGCAGAAGTCTTACCTTGAAAACCACCAGTGCCCACACTGGTCTCGGTGGCACCCAGCTTGCCCCTCAGATGCACGGAAGAGCGCACTTTAGCAAAGGGGCAGGCTGGCACCAGGAAGGGGATGGGGGGCACGGTCCATGCTAGGTTTTCCCCCTTGCCAGAAGAGATGCCCAGGGGGCCAGGGGAGTTATGGTGGGCACGAAAGGATATGGCCAATCGATGAGCTTCTTGGCGTATTTCCTGACAATGTTCTCTTCTCCGAAGATGAACAGGGATCTGTTGACGGTGAAACAGTTCTGCCGGACGGGGATGGGGTTGTACAAAGCCATAGTCCGCGCCCTCTGCGCTTTCGACTGCTTGTAGGCGGCCGCCGGCCCCGAGGCCGGCACGGGGGTGCCTTGCCGGTTCCTGCTCTGGTCCGAGTCTCCATCGCCAGACCCCGGCCTGCCGACCACCGCCTCCCCGAAGCGAGCCATCCTGAAGTTCAAACAGACAGAAGACACACAAAGGTGATCACGGCCGAACACCTGCACACAGCAACAAGCAGAAAGACACACGGAGACTCAGAGCCGCATCCAGATGGGCGAGGGTGGGGGGGACCACCCCCTCCAGGGAGCCTTGCGAAGCTCTTCGGAGAGGCGGCAGCAGCCACCCTGCCGCTCTGAACTGTTGAATCTAAATACGACCTCGGCAAAGCTCCATTCCTCAAGGAGTTAAAAAGGGGAGGAGAGGGCTGGGGGGTGCTCAGTTTCTGGAGGCAATTTTTTTTTTCAAAATGCCAGTGTGCGGTGGCGTTCAAGGGCTGGAGAGGAGAGGGGTGGAGTAGGCTGCTCTTCAAACATAGCTCCTCTTCTGGCAGACGAACCGCCTCGTCCTGGGAGAGGCAGGCACCGGCCGCTAGGTAACAGTTTGGTGATTTATTGGTGGGGGGGAGGACAGAACGAAAACAAAAGAACTTTAACACCAACAATGACAGAAAGACAAGGACGAGACATGCTTTAGAACACCAGCCCCTGCAAAGTCCATCCAAGAGATTCCACAGCCAAGACTTGGGTCTTTAAATCTGCCAGCACAGACGCATCCGAAGGTTGAGAGAGAGGGAGGGAGGGAGGGGGGAAGAGCAGTAGAGAGGTTCCTGCGTAAACCGCAACGCCCAGAATATCAAAATAAGAAGTCCATCCAACCGGAGAGAGACAAATGACTTCAAAGCTCCTGCGCCTGGAAGAGAAGTTGAACAGCATCCAGAGAGCAGCGAAGCCCGAGTGCCAGCATCCGCCCGGAGCGCTGGCCGCGGCCGCCTCCCCGGATCAGCATGCAACAGCGATCCGCGGCTGCGCGGGGAGAGGGTGGGAGGCGGGCGAGCACTTGGGCGAGGGAGGAACAGGTTGCAGCTTAGCTTAGCCGTGGCCTGCCGCGGGAGCTGTCTGTCCAAGGACTAAACTTGCTCACTACGGACTCAGTCTTCCCTTCTACTCCAACTGCCAGCCGGGCTCCGCCAAGCTGGGAAGAGGGGGCAGGCGGGGCGGGGGCAGCGAGCGGCGAGCGGCGAGCAGAGGTTCTGCGAGGCGTCTGCGGGGGCTCCGCGGGAAGCGGGGGCGGGGCTGTCGAGGCCGGGAGGGGCGGGGACGGCGCCGGAAGGACCCTGGCCAACTGTCTGGAGGTTCCTGGGGACGCAGGGCTGGTTTGGCTGGCTGACTGAGGCAGATGGTACAGGTCCATCACCTCTGCAAAGGTCCGGGAAGAGTGGCCTTTCCCCAAGTAAAGCCAAAAGGAGAGGGGCTGGCGCAGCTAGTAGCATCTCCACAGAAGCCAAGAGGCCCAGCGGGGGCGCACAGGCACGTGGCCATGCCCTGGCGCGCCTTCTGTGCAGGGGCCAGGTCAATGCGGTGCCTGGTCTGCCGCCCCACCGGGGAGGCTACGCATTTGCGCCCTGCACACGGTGCACCCGGCTCAGTCGCTGCTCCTACCCGCCTCCCAGTCTCCACAAATGCTGCACCTCCCCACTTAGCAGCCTGGAGGCCCCGCGAGGGACCCTAGGACTTCCAGGGGGGCTGGGAGGAGGTCCACACTCTGATGATGGTGCCAGCTCCCTGAAAGAGTATCTACCCTCCCTCTCCAAACAGGGTGAACTGGGGTAGCCTCTTGGATTTGGCTCCAGTGGAGCTGCACACCCATTCCTGGAAGTGTGGCCCAGATGTTGGGGCCCCAGGGGGTGAGTTCAGGGCTGAAACTACCCTCCTCAAAATCCTCCCACTCCCATCCTGCACCCCCGAGCCAGCTCCACTGACTTCCTCAAACCCACCACATGAATGGAGACAAAAACAGAATTAGTACGTGAGCTTCAGAAGTGAGTAAGGTGGACCCTGAGCCCTAGACTGAGTCCCTAGGTTTAGCAACCAAGCCCTTCCCCACAGGGGACTCTGGTTTGGATCAAGGACAGGCACCAACTGTCCCTTTCCATGTCCACACTGGCTGGAGCACACCTGCCCCTCGTGCCTGCCTCGGCCCCAACTCACAGTCCCGTCCAAATCCTCTCCACCTGAGCAAGGGAAGACACGGTGTTTTCTCCCTTCCCCTTCTCTTGGAAACCCTGGGTGAGTCTGGCTTCTCTCGCATGAAAGGCAGCGTGTCCATGTGAGAGGTGACCTGGTGAGAGGGGAGGCACACATGTTCTTACATGGATGTGTCCATGCATGGGCAAGGCCATGTGAGCACTGTGTGAGCATGCACGTGCATGTATGAAGGGAAAACCAAAGCAATGGTCTTGACACGTCCACCCCAGCAGGCACTGCTGCCCTTGGGGGCAGCATGCTGACCCTGATTCAGGGAGCCCATTTCAGGACAGACCCCGATGAAAGGTGAGTCAGCCGTAGCAAGTACTGCGATTTCACCTGACCGCCTCACTCCGTCCTTCCACCTCCCTTCTTTGGGGGGTCCTTTCCTGTCTGAGTAGCTAGTGAGGAGGAAGAGGGTAGATGGTGCCACGAAGTCCCATCATCCTGTTAGTCACAAGTGACTGTCTGCATGACCCTATAAACTATACAGGGCTCAAAAGGGCTTTCAGCAATGACTGAATCCATGCTTTCAGACAGGGCCATCGTCCATAACCCCACTGCCCTAAATGCATTCAAATCATCCATCTGAAAAGTGTCTGCAAGCACCAGACACTCTTTGAGTCACTGCAGACGTAATAACGAACAAAAGAGATGGCAAAAACAATGTATCCTCTTCTTGGATTAATTAGAGTCTTTAACCTAACGGGCTGGAATGTTTGATGGACCTTGTTCTCACGCTGCAAGTTCACCCTTTCCTTCTCACCCTGGCCTTAGCAAGCAGAGGGGGGCAGGCCTGTCCGTCAGTGCTCAGAGGAAGCAGGGCTCAGCAAAAGCGTCCTCCCAGAAGAGGGTCTTGGGCTGTCAGGAACCCACGGCTTGTGTTTTCAATCGCCCACTCACTCAGCAGAGACACAGCCCTTGTTCCCCCTCCTCTCTCTACCATGCCCTGTTCTCTGTGGCTGCTGTGATTCATCAGACCTGGAATCCCCAAGACAGGCTATTATTGCACATGGAGATGTGAGGACCTGCCGGAGTGGAGACTTGCCTCCCTGCCTTCCGAGGAGACGGGGATCACAAATGCATGGATCAGGGATAATACTGAAGACCCCTAGGAGTATAAGCACCCCCGTGGGAGTAACAAATGAGAATTCTTGCAGCTCAAGAGGGCAGGGGCAAACATGATGGCATAGATGGCTTTGGGAATGAACTTGGCCTGAGGGAGGAAGGCACACGCTCATTTTTCCCCAGCCAGGCTGTCACAGCTCTTGAAACTCTGGAGATCTGAGCTGCTTTCCTGTTCTCTGATGCCTCCATTCCCCCAGCCCCCAAAGGGCTGCGATTTTAATAGCTGAACACAGCCCTAGGTGTGTTGCTAGTTTTCTGTTTACATAAACCTCACTCTAAACCTCTGTAGTGAGCCTGGCAAGGTTCTATGACTATGAGCTGGGAGACCAATCAGCTGAGTTTCAGAGACGTCAAGGAGCTGATCTGCATCTGGCAAGAGGCAGATTTTGGACTTTTAACAGATCTTCTGACTTGCACTTTATGGCTTTTTTGAATACCCACACTAATCTCTTCTGGGCAGCAATAATATCACTTCCAAACTGTTCATCATCCAGAGGAGAAACTAAGCCATCCCGCTGAGCCCATGGGAACGCTGTGCTTTCCATCCTCAGGTTGAATCTGATTGGTGGCCCAATGCTCCTGGGACCACGTGGGAAAGACGCTTAACCAGAAACACATCTACTGTCCTCAAGACCCAGGAGGATCCTTAGAAAAAAGCCTGGGATCAGGTCATTGTCATGACGCTCTTTGTAAGGAGACTTGGTGGCAGTCTGGGTCCAGTGTCCCTCGCTCCACTGTCCACTTAAAGACCCACAAATGGAAATGTAGAAAAGCAGCAACTGGTCATCATAACTGCTTGAAAACCTGTTTCTAAAAGCTTGCCGGCCTAGGAGAGGCAGAGCCGCAGTTTCCTGTTGTTAGAGCACCATCTACTGGTCGTTTGGGAGCACATCAGTGTGAGCTCAGGTACCTCCCGCGAACGGCACCTCAGAGCCTAGGCTCTCCCAAAGACAGGACCTCGGGGTCACCAGCCCTCTACTCCCCTGTGAGACTGTTGAGGCCCAAGCCCCAGATTTCACCACAATGCAGCCAGCCCATCTCACAGGACTTGGACAGTGCAGCCCCACACCCTGGACTGATACCGACACACACACACACACACACACACACAGTTAAGATGGTACAGCCAAATGCTCTGCATGCTTTTTTTTTTTTTGCAAGCAGCTAGCTGCAAACTAGAAACCCAGAAGGATCTGAGGAAGCAAGTGAAAAACTTGCAGAGTGCAAGCAGAAGGGGAGGTGATGGGTGAGTGTCCCTCCAGCCTCCGCTGGAAAAGGGGAGGTGGCCACACTCCCCAGACCCGGCAGGCCATGCGAGCTTGTACCGAGACAGACAGCCATGAGCGGCAAGACTGGAGAAGCACGCAGCCTATTTCCCTTATCCACAAAGCTCTCCTCACACCAGCCGGGCCCTGGGCCATCTTCCCATGAGGTTTTCAGCCCCTCGCCGAGGAGCCCACACGTCTAACCTCGTCCGAAAGGCATGCGCCCCTCCCACCAGTGCTGCCAGTGGCACTTGTGTGGCTTATGCCGAAGCCATCAGAGCCCCTTTTGTTCTATTTTTCCTCTGCTGAGCTTTTCCAAGAAATAGACTCTCATGCAAAGCAGTGCTCTAAGGAACACAATGCAGAGAGGATTTGGGAGTGGGTTCTTAAGACACGAGTTGGCAGGGGACCATGTGCAGATTCGGGGCGGAGCACGGGAGCACGGTGGCAGGCAGCGCAGACGCCCTGGGAGCCCGTGGCTTCCCCGATGCCTGACAGCCCTTCCTGGGGCGAACGCTCGGCTTCACAGCCTTATGTAACGTCCGTCTCCAGAACCAGCATTTCTCAAACCTGCGCCTGAGAAAGCCCACGGAGCCAGCGCCCTGTCAGCTGACTGCAGATCTGCACAGTTTGCTTTAAAATGCTTTAAAAACCAGTCGGTCATGCCAACTCGATGTTTCCTGGGCGCCAACCATGGTAATGCCACCTCACTGCCGTCTTTGCTGCAGGACTGCGAGGCACGCTCTATGACCTGAGGCCGAGAGGGTCAAGGGCTTGTCCAGGTGCACAGACTTAGGAAACAGCAGAGCTGGCTCTCCTGAGAATAAGGTCAGGATTCTTTACGATGTGTGGCTGCTGTTTCCATGCTGCTTATCCAAATAATGTTCTCCTTGCTTCAAAGTCCAGCCATAGGCATGATCTCGGACCTTGGAGAGGGAAAGAATGACTCTGAGACAGTCTCCCAGAGGGTTACATTTCTGAGAATGCAGACCCCCTGTCCCACAGGGCTGTCACGAATACGAGGTCAGCGTGTGTCCACCCCCCAGAACAGTCCCTGGCACACAGTAAGCGCCACGTGAGTGTTTGTGAAGTGCACGTCAGCTGTGGCAGCAAACACTGCAAATCTGGCCGCTCTCTGTTTCTGAAAGCAGACTTCAGAGGTGCACGGCTCTGCAGTGTGTGGAGTGGGAGGAGGAGCAGAGAAGTGAGACTCGGCCGCAGAGACAAATGGGCAAAAAGAGAAAAGGAAAATATTAGAGACCAGTGTCAGAAGAGCCCAAAGAGCTTGGTGCCTGGGAGGGACGATGTTTGTTTACTTATGCATTAATTTGTAAGCCCTGTTATTGAATACTCATTAAACACCTTTCATGTGCCAGGCATTGTGCTCAGGGATTCTGAGACTCGAAGATAAATTAGATACAGTCACAGCCTCTCAGAGCTTACAGTTGAAGAGAGGAGAAGGGGGAAACGTAGCCATCAAGGGCTCTAGTCCAAGGCGGAATGCAGTATGCACCGTAAGAGAGCTCTGGGCAGAACGGAAGGGAGATGTCCCTCCAGCCGGAGGCGCCAGGGGAAGGGAAGACTCTGGGAGCTCCCTTTGAAAGGGAGGTCACTGCAGGCAGGGAGAAGCAGTGTGGGACCTGCATGCCCCCAGGTGGGCCGTGGAGGGTGGGTGGGCAATATGCATGAGACTGATGAACCATCAGCATTTTTATTTTCTTTCAGTGCATCTGGGATCACAAAGATTCTGGGACGATCACTTCAGTCCTTTCTTTTCCAAAAGACGAGGTCCCTTTCCAGCCCGTACAAGAGTCAAACACACTTCACCTAGCAGACGCTAACCCTTATTGGGAACGACGGTGCAGGGGCTCAGCTAAGTCTCTTCGCTGTGCATTTCAGCTCCCACCCTCTGGTCCGGCCTTGCTTCCCAGCCAGAGTGCAGTGCGGCAGGATGGAGCTCCAGTTCCGACTGACGGGTGGCGGTGAGAGGAGGGTGCACTGGCACCCGAGGGTGGGAGGAGCTGATGGAAGCACGCCCATCCACCAGCACCCCCCTGGCCTCTTGACTTAGAAAACAAATGCAGCCCACACAGCGCCAAGCTTGCTCAGCGCCGGGGTGGGCTCCGGCTGACTCATTCATTCAGGAAGCAGAACGAGCCCCTTCCACGTGTCAGGTACCAGAGCCAAGGAGGCAGTGCCTCAGGGGAGAAGGTGCCCAGGCTGTATCCTGAACCTGATGGGCTGGGTGCACTCCCTGCATTTCGCTCTGGAAAACCAACTCCTAATAGCAAGGAAACCAGCTCACAGCCGAAAAGGCAGCCTAGAAGATCCCTAAAGGCCCAGAGAAGAGGACTTGATTTCACCACACCCACCAGTCTTGCCTCTTACAGGACTCTTTGGGTTGGAATCAGCAGCAGATTAAGCCACCACCTGCCCATCACCACACCCTTCCTCTCCCACTCTCTCCTCCACTGAGCAGCTGGTTACACCCACCTAGTATAAAATAATCAGAGTGAATAAGGCATTCCCATATGATACGGACTTAAGGCCAGTTTTGAAACACGCACTAACCAGACCACGCGCTGGCTCTGCCCCTTCCACTCCACGACAATGAAACTGAGACCCTCCCCAACCCGACTTCCTATGGCCCCAGTCCTACCCTCCATTCCCGTGACCCTGCAGCATTTGGCACCACTGACCTCTCCTCCTTCTCAGCATCCCCCAGCCCCTCAGGGTCCCAATCTCCATTCCTCCCCATTTCTCACCATCTGTCTCCTTCTCTCGTTCCCTCTGCTTTACCAGTGTGGACTCTCAGACGGGCTTAATGCAGTGCGTTCAAATGTGAAGAATGACAAACTCTTTTGAAGATTTCTAAATATCCCTAATGTGCCATTTAAACACGGGGACAATGGCTCTGACAGGCATGGCTCGGTTGGTTGAGCATCATCCTGCAAAGCGAAAGGTTGCTGGTTCCCTTCCCAGGCAGGGCACGTGTCTGGGTCACGGGCCAGGTCCCTGGTTGGGGCTGTGCAACAGGCAACTGATTGATGTTTCTCTCCCACATCGATGCTTTTCTCCCTCCCATCCCTTCTCTCTAAAAACAAATACAATCTTTTTTAAAAAAATAAGTAAATAAACATGGGAATGGTGGAAATGTAACTCATGATCACAAGAGTTTCTAAAATACTAAACCCCTCGGACACACTCACAGGCACATTCACATACACTGAGTGTGTGTGTCCCTTACAGACTTGTTTGGTTTTTCCTTTTTTCTTTTTCTTTTTCACATAATCACTCCATCACTTTGTCACACTCTTCAAAACAATTCTGGCAGATATAAAGCGGTCAAGTATTAATATAATTACCCAAAGCTTCCTGTTATGCTATTTTCCCGTTGTTAAAATAATCAGGACTTATAAAAACAAAGAGAAAAATGATCATGTGTCAAACAAGAATAATTACACCCAAAAGTACAAGCAATTGGGTTAATACTATTAATTGTAACAGGTAATAATTATTATGTGCAAGGCACTGTGCTAAGTAAGCCCTCCACTTCCTTGACTTCTCGGAATAATCCTATGTGATAGGCACTATTATAATCGCCATTCTACAGATCACAAAAGACTGAGACAGATGAAATCACATCCCTTAAGGTCTGACAGGCGGTGAGTGTAGCAGAAAGTTATCCATGGGTCTAGTGAACTCCACAACCCCTCATCTTCACCAACGCAGAGCCCCTGAAAACATTTCTAGAGATTAGGGCTAACTGCTTTATTCCACGACGATCCTGTAATTCCAACAGGCAAGAAGATGGCAAGTCCTTAGAGTGGGAGACCCGACCGGAGACTTGCACCTCGGCCCCGGGCTGGGTTTATTACCCCCTGCGCACAAAGGACAGCAGCAATGCCCGTCCTCTGCATCTCCGGAGACTTCTGATAGGCCAGCCGCGACCACGGGTTCTCAAGCGCACTGAATGCCGCGGCACGCCGGCGCCAGACGCCTGCCAGCCTCAGTGAGCCCTACCGAGAAGAACAGGCTCCGCCTCCAAACACAGGTCAAACTCTTCAAAACTTTCACAATCCAAAGGGTACATCACTGCACACCACTTACTCAAGATGAACGTGGTTTTACACACCATTTCCTTGTTTTTTAAGCAATGGCCGGATCTACGCCCAAATGCCCCAACCCCCAAGCTTCCTGTGGGTCATCAGTCTCAGGCAGCTATCTGGACGGCCAAACACTGGAGGGGTCGGTGAAGGGGGGCGGGGAGGAGGAGAGAGGAGATTACTTAGGTCAGCAGCAGCTCAGGAGGGTCCACGCCACTGGCAGACCCAAATACCACCCGGTGCTCTGTGTTCGGCAAAGCCAAGGGTGGCCCTATTCCCACCATTCAGGAATATCGATTCTGATCATTAGGTCTGACTTTTTTTTCCCCCACAAAACCTTTTGCTGCCAACGCATACCACTAAAGGATTCAGCACATTTAAATCCTCCTGCCTCTCAACTGGTTGTTTTCCAGCTCGCGCTCCAGCAGGTAAGACACCCACAGGCTCACGGTGCTCTGGGCTGTAGAATTCACAGGAGTCCCTAATGTTCAGGTTATTTTTAAACTTTCAGGCCACTTTCCCTCCCCACGAACAGCAGGCCTGCCATTTAGAACAGTGTTTAACCCACACCCCACCTGCTTTGAAACTTTAGCTTTTTGTGTTAAAAGAAAAGAAGCGATACTTCAAGTTTGTGCACAGGCGCGTACACACACACGCACACACGTCTGAAAACAGAAGACAGTTTCCAGCTCACTGGGGTGAAGGACTCAACTTCCAAAATGATGTTGAGGTTGTTGAGATCGCGTGCGTGAATATGCTTTGTAAACACCGAGTGTCACACCACGTGGGAGGTACCATTGTTGCATTCGCAGGGACAGACATCAGGCATGATAGGTAACGTCAAAAAAGCTTTCTGTTTCCGAAAGGGAATTGTACCGGAACGAAGTATTCAAGGCCCTTCCTCTGCCCGGGGAGCCAGACAGCAGCTGGCTAAGGGGGTGTTAGGTTATAATTTACTTCAAATTAGTTACTTTTTGGAAGTGGAAAGCCCTGGGAAAGAAATTCTGAAAACAATTCAACAGAGACTGAACAGAAGAATGAAAGGAACTATTGTTTCTTTGAACAACAAACCAGCATTTGTTGAAAGTCTGAAAGTCTGGCTGGTAAGCCCTGAGTTGGCACTATCTCGTCGGCGCAAGAATCCTCTGAGGTCGGCCTATTTGGCTTCGACCACTCCCCTAAGACCGGAGAAACAAAGTCCCGACAGACTGACACCGCACAGCTAGTACGTGGCAGAGCTGGCTTTGGAACCTGGCCCTGCCTGGTTCCGGAAGTTGCGTGTTCCTGCGCCACCTCGGTGCAAGAGACCAGCCCAAGAAGCGAGGGTGCCTGGACCCCGAGGCTGGACGAGAATGGCTGCGAGGGCCCAGGGTCCAAGAGCCTAGGGTCACACACGGCAGGCATGCATGCAGTGGAAAAGCCTCCTCCACGGCCAAAGGTCAAGAGATGGAAAGTGTGTTTACCTGGAACCCACAGGCTTTGCATGAGCTCCAAATGCCCACACAGCCACTCAAGCATCCAGGCTACGGAGAAGGGACGGTGCAGCCAAACTCGATCATGGACAGTCCCCAAACGGCTGCCCCCTGGCGGTGCACTTCTCAGGGGTCAACACTAGGAGCTTCTATGCTGCCCTTGTTGCCACAACACCCCAGGGCCCCATTGTAACACAAAGCAAGAAGCTTTCTCTTGCAGCAAACCTTTTAGCCACAACTCCCTAAACACACACACACACACACACACACACACACACACGAGGGATGACTCACGCCTCCCCCTCTCCCTCTCCCTCTCCCTCTGGCTGAGGCACCAAGACGAGATAAAATGATCAGGTGGCCCAACACTTCCACGGCTAAATACATTCCAAGGGACTTTTAAAACCTGTGCCTGTCTCCCTAGGGGCTATTAGCGTGTGTACACACTCTGCGGCTTCCAGGACTCGGGCGCAGCAGGAAGGGGCTTATGGCCTTCTGGAATCTACTGTTCTCTCCCACCTCCTCAATCCTCCTCATCCTCACGTGCTCTCCTGCCACCTCCTGAGTGTACGCACTCCCCAGATCCTGGCTCCTACTTTCTCCCTGTCGGTGATTTCATCCATCCCATGGCTTCGGCTAAAGCGAATACCCAGAAGACTGCCCAAATCCTTCCCTTTGGCCCCGTGCTTTTTAAAGGCTGGTACCGAGTTCACTATGGGGCCCCTCCACCGGATAACCAGAAAGCGCTGTGCATTAAGCAACTGGTTTAAAAACAAACGTCTTTTCCTCCAAACCAGCTTCCTCCCCAGGTCTCCAATTCTGTGCACAGCATCACAGACCTCCCCTAACTCAGGTGCAAAACTTCGGGTGCGTCTCTGATTCTCCCTCCTGGCTGCCTCCTACACAACCACTCCCCGAGTCCTGTCGCTTTTTTCTCTCTCTGTTCCACGTCCGCACTCGGCGTCTCTTTGCCATTTGCACCACCACCTCTCCAGTTCAGAACTTCGTACCTCCTCCTCAGAAGATGGGAAGAAATTTCTGACCCATCTTCCTCTGCCAGGTTCTAGCACAGCCGCTCGGTGCACAGCCCCTCTGCAGTCCTGCCCCCTCCCTCCGTGCAACAAAGTTCAAGAGCATGTTCAATGTTGTATCCCCTCTGCCCGGTAGTCATTAAATACGTTTATTTATTGACTGACTGAACGAATACATGAGTTTTCTAGTGCCTATCAAATGAGTTAAAAGCAAAGTTAAATGTCATCCAATCCAAGTCCCTATCTTAAGCACCAGGACTGACACCCCCCCCCCACACACACAATATCTCCTTCAGCTCCTCAGCACTCCCTGTCTGCCCCGGAGAAGCCGGCCTGCTCACCCCTCCCTCTGCCCGCACACCCTGAAATGTTCCTCCTGCGCGTCGTATCTCATTTTCTTTCTCCCTTCCCGCCACCTTTTTCCATTCCCACCTGTCAGAAACTTAGACTTCAAAACCCAGTTCCTGTGATATCTTGTCTATGAAGTGATTTTGTGATGATACAACAAATGTGACCTCTCTCCCCTCTGAGAGCCTTGGCACCTCAGGTCCCCCGGCCTCAGATACTCTGGGACGCAGAGCTCTTCTCCCCAAATGCCCGGCAAAGGGGCTCGACTTACGTCATCCTCACATTCTCCACAGCAACTAACGCACTGCCGTGGGCATTGTGGGTACTGACTACATGTTTACTGAATAAATTAATTAATGCATTAATAAATGAGTGATAACTATATGCAAAGGCATATGGAAATGAACAGAACATGGACTTCTTAGAACCTGCGCCATGTGGGAAAGGTTGTATGGAAAAAAATTAGGAGTGTCTATTCTGGAGACATTTGCTCCACTCATGGAGGACTGTCCCCAGCTCTGACCTCGCAGGTACAAGTGCAGCTTGCTGAAACATGACAAAATAAATGAGCCAGTGCGTGATGGCAAACACAGCGGTCACTGTGAACCCGCAAAGCTCACAGCATCTTGAGTATAAGAGTTTCGTTCTTTGGTGGAAAAGAGTGTTTTTAATTCATTTCAGTTGCTTCGTGTTTCCACAGCTGTGAGGTGGGTCTCCGTGTCAGAGGGACGGGTAATCTGAACACCTCCTCTAGCCCCACACACGCAGCCTCCTCTTCAAACCGCTGCACTGTGCCAATGAGAAAGGGCCCGTGGAGCAGGGTTCTCGGCCTCGGCACTGTTGACATTTTTGAGTCAGACAGTTCTATGACGGGGCCGTCCCGGGCATGTTTAGCAGCACATGCTAAACCTGGACTCTGCACATGAAATGCCAGAGGCACCCCAACCCGCAGTTGGAACAATCAAAAATGGTTCCAATGTTGCCAAATGTCCCTTGGGAGACAAAACTGTCCCAGGTTGAGACGACCAGCATAGAGTGATTACACACACTGTTCGAAGTCACACGCCTCATCATGTCAGCCCCTGGAGGGCAGCACCTCCCAGAGGAACGCCCCGGCCGCAGCGGGCACTGCCTTCCCTGTGCCTCCCTCACATCCAGGGAGGCTCGAGTGCACCCCGGCCTGTGCCTCTGGATCCCTAGCATGTTTGCAGCCCTCTGCGGGGTTCCACACCCCAGTATAAAAGAGACGTAGTCTTAGCAGAGACTGAAGAGAGAGCTCAAGCTGGACACACAAGTGGTCACAGACGTGCAACACCATCCGCCAAAGGCCAAGCAACTGGGTCTCCGCCCACAGCTTGTCTCCTGATGTTCTGGAGACTGAGAAATACGGCCAGCAGGCCCCATGGAGAATCAGGTTTCCCCCTCCAGCCGACTTTGTCTGCAGCGACCATTTCTTCGTTCAGGTCTTCCTCTCAACCCTTTGCCCTCCCCCCCGCCCCCGCTCCTCCTGTGGTTTGCTCCCCTTCTGATTTTTAAAGCCAGAGTAGAGCCTCAGTCCTCTGGTCTCTCCTTTCACCAAGGCAGGCCCCGTGTGGCCGCCACCTGGCTTCTAGAATTCATCTCCACTAGAACCCGAGAATCACCCCCCCGCTTCCAGATTCTAATCTTGCACTTCCTAAAAAGACTCGATCGCTCTCAGGCGAGATATTTTTAGAAGCTGCCAGGAAAGACTTCTCCACGCTCACTTTTCTCAGTGAGCCGCCATTAGTCAAGCGATGGGGTATATCATCTGAGGGGGGCGGAGAGCAACTGCCCCCTCAAGCCCCGTGTTTCTTTTCCACCTCCCTCCTCAGGTCTCCCCTCCGCTCAGTCCGGCACCCTGACCAGCCTCTCCACGAGCAATAGCACGTGTACAAGTGTCGGGGGGCTCCGTGCGTCCCCCCAAAGTCCTGTGGGCTCTCCGTGTTCAGAGTGTTCTCTCTGTGAAAGTCATTCAAGGACCCAGTGCCAGTAGGATGGCACAGTAATAAAAACGTCTTGCTACCAGTTTCTAGAAAAGTAGGCAAAGTACAGGAATATATTTTAGAATATATTTTAAGATGTGTTGCTGAGCTTGCAGAATACAAAAGGAAATCCCTAGGAGGCAATGAGAAGCGTAAGACTCAGTGGACGAACCCTAACGGCAGCTGCCCCACGGGCAGGGCTTGGTCCCGGTGACCCAGAGGGTTTCACGGGTGGATTTAACACCTGTCCGAGATCGAGACGTGAGGACTCGAGAGCACGTGGAAGTGGAAGCCGGAACTGAACTGTGCATTAAGCTGGGGCACTTGAAGGACTGCACCCCAGTTAAACAATGAACTGCAGAAAAGTCAACTCCACAGCAGAGGCAGAGCATGGAGAAGCTTCTACCTCCGAGTGACTGAGAAAAGCCAAACTCTGGGAATTCAAAACCCAAGATTGTATGTTACATGAATTATGAGCTATATAAACACCGTATTTCAGGAGCACACGGGAACCCTTACACCACATGATGATGATGATGATGATGATGATGATGAGTTTTAGTGACTACTCTGCATCAAGAAAGAGAACCAAACAAAACCACTCCATGAAGCTACTCTCACAGCCCACACGCTACTGCATTTCCATCGGAAAAACAAGCATCACTAGCCATGAGCTTGCCGTCAAAACTTTTTAATCAGACAAGAAAACAATCCACTCTAAAGAAAAGTGAGCTGGTACAATAAATTAGAGAATTAGAACACAGGAGCTTGAGATAATATAAAAGGTATATAAAGAAAGAAAATAATAGGATACAATGAAAAACAAGTTAAGTGGCAAATACAATTTCTTGTAATGAAAAATGTAACCATTGAAATGAAAAGCAGTAGGTAAGTTAACCAACAGGTTAGGCGTGACTCAGGAGAGTATTGGTGAGCAGGCAGACGCCTCAGAGGAAGAGAGTTTTAGAGTTAGATAGTGAAGAGAACGGAGAGGCAGTATTTAAAGGACACAAGGATAAATTTCCCACTATTAACGAAAGACGTAAAGCCTCAGTCAAAAACTTCAATGAGTTCTAAGCAGGATGAATAAAAAGAAATCCAACCTATACACATTCTAGGGAAATAACAAAGGATCTAAAATTGTGAAGAGAAAACCTTAAAAGCACCTGAAAAAAAAAACAGATTACCTACAAGAAACAATAATTAGATAATCAACGATAATAACAGAGGTCAGAAAATAACAGAATAACATCTTCAAGCATTGAAAATAGCTAAATTATTACTCAACACTGAGGATGGAATAAGGGCTTTCTCAGAAAAAGAAAATTTCACCACTGGCGTCCAGGTCGAATAAGTTCTATACAATATTCTTCAAGAAGGAAATTCAAATGAAGAAGGGCATGGAAGACAGTGGCAGGGAGAGCACAGGACCATGGTCAGTGTGAGGGCAAATCTAAAATAAAGATAGACAGATGACAGATATGTAGATTTGTGATAGACTCCCACACTCCCACACAGGTGCGCACACACAGTGGAGCCGCATCATCAGGCCACAGAGCCCCGCCAGGTGGGGACGGTGATCGGAGCGTGTCACCCAGCAGTGCAGACCTGAAGTCGAGCCGCATGCCGGAAGCGAGGTGTGCCACAAGGACGCCCACTAAGCCTATTTCTATTCAATACTCACACTGGGCTTGAAGTACTAGTCAATGCAATAATCGGAGAAAGAGAAAGGCACATAAGGGGGAAAAACAAAGTGGGCGTTATTGTTGATTTTGTCTATATAAAAAATATGAGAGAGCCTACAGAAAAGAAACATTCAAAGTAAGAAAAAAGTTCTACAACGATGCTGCATGTGCAATCAGAATAAAAAATACAAGTTCTGATACAACTACAACAAAGAACACAACAACAATTTTAAGAGTTATGCAATAGCATCTAAAGTATAAAGCAACTGCCTGGCTAGTGTGGCTCAGTGGATTGAGTGCCAGCCTGTGAACCAAAAGGTCACCAGTTCAATTCTGGGTCAGGGCACATGCCTGGGTTGCAGCATCCAGCACATCCAGAACACTGATGTTTCTCTCTCTTCCCTCCCCTCTCTCTAAAAATAAATAAATACCGTCAGGGCACATGCCTGGGTTGCAGGCCATATTCCCAGTATGGGGTGTGCTAGAGGCAACCACACATTGATGTTTCCCTCCCTCTCTTTCTCCTTCCCTTCCCTATCTCTCTAAAATAAATAAATAAAATATTTAAAATAAATACCAATAAAAATTTCTTAAAAATTCATATTTATTAAAAAAGTATAAGGCACCTAAAAACAAATCTAATGACTGTGCAATGAAAGACATAGAGAAAAAATTTCAAATCTTGAGGGACTCTAAGAAATATCTAAGCATAGGAAGAAATATGTCACATTCAGAGATAGAAAAACTAAATAATAGCTTAAAGATAATGATCCTCCCCCAAATAAATTTGTAAATTCAGTTCCAATCAAAATCCCACTTTTTAAATGAAATGTGACAAGCTTATCCTAAAAGTCATATGGATAATTAAGGGCAAACATCCAAAATATCTGGGCAGGGGTGTAAGGAGAATTTACCTGGACATATCAAAATCACAAAGCTGTAAAAAGTAAATCAGTGAGACATGGGGAAGTGAATATACTGCTAGACTCTCGGAACAAAGCAAGACACCCAGAACCAGTGGGCACAAGTGGACTGGTTGCTAAACGGTGCCAGGACAAAGGACCAATCGTGGGCAGGGGGCAGAAGATAAAATCAGAGCCTGCCTCGCACAACACACAAAAGTCACCTCCAGATGGACGGATAGAGCCACATGCTGTACACAGCGCTGTAAAATTTTTAGGTTAAAACAATGCAAATGACTTCTTTTTTTGTCTCAGCATGTGAAAGGAATTTGTTTATGACTCTTGGTTGGAGAGGGAGGGGAAGAGGGAGGGAGAGAGAGAAGGAGAGGGAGAGAGGGACGGAGACATCGATTTGTTGTTCTGCTTATTTATGAGCTCGTGGGTTGCTTCTTGTCTGTGCCCTACAGAGGACGGAACCTATACCCTTGGCGTGTTGGGATAGAGTGCTAACCAACGGAACCACTCAGCCAATACTTGGAAGGACTTTTTAAACAAGACAGAATAAAAAAAATCTTAAAGAAAAAAGCAGTTAAATATTACCACACTAGTGTTAATCAATGCTATATGTTAAAAAAAGCACCGTAAACAAAGGGACAAAGTCAAGCCATGGCGGGGGGGGAGATAGTTACAGCCCACAAATCATACCTAGGACTCTTACAAATCACAAGAAAAAAAAAACAGAAACTACCTGGTAGAAATATGGGGAAAGGATATGAACCTACAATTTACATAAGGAGGAATCCAAATGGGCAATAAACATATATTAAATGCTCAATTTCATTAGTAATCAGGAAAAATGCAATTAGCACATAATTGGATTTCATTTCACACTCAGCAGATTGTTGAGCTTTAATAATTCTGGTCGTCTCCAGTGTTATGGAAGATACAGAGAGACAGCCCACGGCCAGTGGGAGTGCAGACGACAGTCCCTCTGGAAAGCAACGTGGCAACACCTACCACGGTTGGAAGGGAACATCCCGCTTCCGGTCGCCTGTCCTAGAGAACTTCTCACACGTGCGCCCAAGGAGACATGGATGAGGACGAAAATCTTAACATTGCTTATAACAGCAAAAGAACTGGAGTGACCCAGCTCCCCTCAGAAGGGGAGTCCATTCACAATCTGTGATTTATTCATACGATGCAGTTCTAGGCAGAAAGAAAGAATGAACTGATGCCCCAGCTGGTGTGGCTCAGTGGACTGAGTGCCAGCCTCTGAATCAAAGAGTCACTGGTTTGATTCCCAGTCTAGAGCATATGCGTGGGTTGCAGGCCAAGTCCCGAGTAGGGGGCACATGAGAGAGGCAAGCACACATCGATGTTTCTCTTCTTCTCTTTCTCCCTCCCTTCCCCTCTCTAAAACAAATAAAAAACCTTTAAAAACAAAAGAAATAGTGAACTAAAAGTGTGTGTGTGTGTGATAGCACTGATAAAGCTTAAAGGTTCACTGTGCTCCAACAGGACACATTCCACATTATCACTTATGTAAAACTTTAGAACTCACAAAAAGCTCACATACATACTTTACTAAACCATGCACATGCAGTAAAGTTACAAAAATGCACGTGGTGATGGAATACCAGTCCCAGGGGAGCGCTGACTGCTGGGGCAAGGGGCAACGGGTGAGGGGACACGAGAGCACGTGTGACATTCTCCGTTCTTTAACATCGGAGAGAAATGAAGCAAATGTGGCAAATGTTATCGCTTTCGCCTTAACAGTGGGTGATTGTTGTTTTCTGCACTACGTGTTTGAGATATGTCATAACTCAAATGCACGTTTCAGAGAAGCGCAGCAGGTTGCCCTTCTAACTGAAACACACGGGGCTGACCAAGGTGCCGGCAGTGTCATCGCTACTGCCAGGGGGTGCCCATTACCGCGTCTCCTGGGGCAGACGCCCGGTGCTTTTCAAGAGTCACAGCCCCACGCGTGGTCTGTGCCCCAACAGCCCCAGTTCCAAGGATCTGTCCTCATGACATCATCAAACTTGCACCCAAAGAAGCGTGTGTAAAACTGTCCATCAGGTGGTTGGTTCTAACATAAGAAAGTGCGGTCCAAATAAATAGTAAGGAACCGGCTAAGGTAGTATCACACAGTCATATAATTGGACTACTTTTTAATGATTGGAAATCATACGGTAAAAGATGATTTATGCTGATATGCTAATGTATGCTAAATTGTATGCTAATATATTTAATGACACAGGACATTGCTCACGGCATATTATTAATCAGGAAGGCAGGTTACAAAAGCACTGTGTGCACCGTAGGAGCCCCGTGCAGAGGAACACAGTGTACGTGGGTACGTGTATGAGGGCGGGGAGAAAGCCTGGAGGAAATATTTATCCGACGTCAGTGATTAATTGTACATGGTGGGATTGTGGATAACTTATATTTCTTCTGTGTGCTGTTCCATATTGTCTAAAATAAATATAAAATACTTCTGTGATTTCAGAAAACCCACATGATTACACCTAAGATGAGCCCAAGGTCCTTGGGAGTGGCTCACAGCCGCCACCACTAACGATGAGTGATGTATTGTTCTGCATGAGCCAGCGCTATTTTTAGTTGAGCAAGGGATTCAGGCAGCACGGATGAGAAAAGGCCCCGGAGTCTCACTGCAAAGTGGGAAGCTCCAGCTGCCAGAAGTATCAGAGGCTTCCACCTGTAGAAAGGACTGCAGAGCCCTTGTCTCAAACTATCCTGCATGGGCACCGCCAGAGTAATTCAAAGATGGAGGCCGCCTGAGCCTCTCCCAATGAAATGCTGGATTCTGGCTCCCGGATTCCCTTACTGGCCACAGACTCCGAAATCTCCAGGCTGAACATGAAGCCAGCCACTCCCTGTGCTGGGGATGTTCCTCCCTGCTCTTCCCATGGTGGCTACTTCCTGCTGCGCCTGTCTCAGTGCACACGCTGCCTTCTCAGAGGCCTTCCTGGGCCACCCGCCTGACAGCCACCATGACATCACTGTAGCTGCACCTTCCGCCTTTTGCTGGATGCATCTTCTTGTTTATTTGGCATTGGTCTGTCTCCAAGGAATGTGAATGACCTGAGAGCAGACTGTCAAACTTGTTCACTTCTATGTCCCAATAGTCAGAACTCATCCTTGTAGTAAGTGCTCAATAACTGCTTTCTTGGCTAGACAGATGGGTGAGTGGATGGATGGGTGGGTGGATGCATGGATGGGTGGGTGGATGGATGGATGGGTGGATGGGTGGATGGATGAGTAAACAAGTGATTTAAAACATATCTTGCAGGTAGGGTTGCAGACCATGTCTCAGACCATGTCCCCAGTAGGGGGTGCACTAGAGGCAACCGCACATTGATGTTTCACTCCCCCTCTTTCTCCCTTCCTTCCCCTCGCTCTAAAAATAAATAAATAAAATCTTGAAAAAATATATCTTGTGAAAGATAGCCATGAACTGGGACAGAAAGCCAAAGTGAAAGATGAGAAGGCTGCCGTGTGGTAACGCACTGCCCCCAAAACACAGGACTCTCAAAAGCGAAGTCGAGGGTCCGCAGGGACACTTCCTACTCCTGGGCTCACAGATGCCAGGCCAGGGGCGGCTGAGCTCGCAGAAGTCTAGGGCGCACACCACATCAGAGCACGCGTGTTCCTCAGGGCCAGCTTTCCAAGGCTGGATCCTGGCTCCCTCCCTCCCGCCTCCTTTTCTCTCCCCCGCAGCGAACAGAAAGCAGGCCCAGCCCGCTCCCACGGAGCTCTTCCCCCAGCAGCCATCCCCATCAGCTCTTCCATGGCTCCACCCTGAAAGAGGCGTCCATGCCTCGCCAGGCTGGTTCTCAACCGGCCAGAAAACAAATGTCACTACCGTGTCCTCCCTATGTCTGCCTTTTGGTGGGCACAGGTGGTAGGAACCGCAGGGAAGTGGGGGGCGGAGGGGCACAAAGGAAGGTTGTAGCACGAGGGGTTTCTGAAACGCCAGTCCAGGGTCACCTGTCTTCTGCCTCCAGGCCCTTGCCTGCAGGACAGCCCCAGCCAGCCAGAGACCCCCAGCCGGCTACCATGGCAACCGGAGGACCAACTGGGGCAAGAGAAAATCATGACACGCAACTTAAAAGAGCAGTCTGAAGAACAGAAACAGGCTTTCTGGCAAATGGCCGGAAAGGCAGGAAAAGGCGGCTGGCGGAGCGGGCAGAAAAGGGACGCCGGGCACGCCGCACGCACAGAGCCCGCTCGCAGACGCAGACGGACCACGCCACGTCCCAAATCTCTGTGGGGTGACGTCCCACCCACTTCCAACACCGGGTCCCTCTCTTCATCCCTACCCTGTCGCCCCTGCGCGCCCCTACCTCCAGCATCCCCGCAAAACCTTTCCATGGCGGGAACATAACAAGGTCGTAGAACATCGCAGATGACTCCTCCGTCATTCAGGAGCCAGGCTGAGCTGAGACAGCTCTCCTATTCCTGGCTCCAGTCATTTGTTCAACTTACTATATGTGTTCGACTCCCGACAGGTGAGCAGGTGACTTCTGAAGCTGAGTCAGCACCAGGCAGTGAGCCTGACGGGAACTTGTCCTTCATACATCTTGCTGGGGAGAGGGGGTGCTCTGGCACCTGGCTATGCAAACTCTCCTAAGGCCGGCCCTACAGAGGTTGCCCGAGCTGGCCAGGACCGGGTGAGACCGGTCCCAGGAATGCCTCACTTGCCGTCATCAATACGCTGTCTAGTCCCCAACTCTGGAGTCACTCGACTGTAAGGAACAGTGTCCCTTGGCTACTCCCCTTCCAGGGCTGCCCAGGGACTGGCCCGATCTCTCGGGCACTCCCGAATGCCATTTGCCCACCAAGCTCAAACTTCCTTCCTTGCCTGTTAGTTGGGAAGCTAACGCGAGACCCCCTGACTCTTCCCAGCAAGCTCTGCACTCTCAGCCAGGCAGTCTTGAGGATCACAACTATACTTTTTCCCCTTTTCGAACCTCCTGGGAAAGGCAGGTGGGGGAGGAAGGGAGGAAAACGTCTCCTCCACCCCCAGCTGTCACAACCCACGGCCCCTCAGCTGTGGCTGCAGGTAAACACCAGCTCCCACTGGAGCTGAAGAACGGCAGGGAGAGAGGGAGCGAGGAAAGAGAGCGAGGGGAAAGGGCGACAATGAATTTCTGCAGCTTAGCAGCTTCCTGGCAACACGGGAAGCTGGTTCGGTAAGCGAAACGGGGGCTCTCAACTCCAGGCCCGTGGACAAGCTCAAACAGATCATCCGCTTTTAGAGGCCGGCGAGAGAGCCTGAAGAAGGATGCCCCCTGGCTCCTGCCCTGTCTGGGCCTGCAGCCACTCGTCCCCTGCAGGCAAGGCCTGCTCCTCTCTGAGGAGCAGCAAGAGGCAGGGAGTGGCGGGGAGACACCAAGCAAAGGAGGCAGAGCTTTGTGCCAAGGGATGGCCTCAGACCACACTGGGGCTTACAGAACAAACGTTCAGGCATCTGGTCCAGAAAGTGTGGCTGCTGGCCAAGGCCCAGGTCTATGACCTCTGGGTTAGTGGCTCCTCTCATCTTGCCCCCCGGGGATGCCCACCTCCTGTCCACCTGCCCGGTCCCTCCTGCACCCATGTCTCGCCTTCACAGGAGGCTGCAGTCTCTCCAGTTTCCTCCCCACGGCGCTCACGCAGACCTGCAGCAATGGAGCGCCCTCTCTCCGGAAGTTCTTGATCGTGACGCCTGCCCGGCTCCGAATGGGGTGGCCCCCCTGCTCCAGGCTCCCTTCCCAGGCCTGGGCTCGGCAGCTCTGCAGACAAATTCTTTTCCCTCTCCAACCAGGCTTGCCTCCCGTATCAGTCAGTGGTGTTCATCCCAGCCCCGGACACCCCGGCATAGGTCCCCGGTTCCTCCCTCTCCCCCCAGTCCACGTCCTGGTGAGCCTTCTGCCACTCTCTCAAGTCTCCCCTGCCACGCACCCTGCATGCACCCCGCTGCTCGCCCGGCCTTCCTCGGGAGCGGGGACTAACTCAGTGTGGGTTCTGCCCTCAAGAGCATGGCCCAGGGTGCACAGCTCAGGAAAAGGCCAGAATGAGCAAGGTCAGTCTAACTCAATAACGAATCCAAGTTATAGTCAAAGGATGGAAGCGATAGGTCAGAACTGGAAATGGCTTACTGCCCAACGGATGTACATACTAAGGCAAGGTCGAAAAACTGGCCAGTGAGAGGCCAGGCCAGAACTGGAATACAAGGTGGACGGGGTCTTGGTTCAGTGACCGCGGCAAATAGCTCAAGGGCATCAGAGGTCGGCATGTGTACTGTGGTGACAGCTGGGTGAGACCTTTTATGGGCAGAGCTGGTGGATGGACAGCTTTTCCAAACCTCTCCCCTTCTTCCCTAAATAAACCCTCCAATCTTACTCCTGAAGGTCTCTCATACCCCCTTCAGGCTCCCACACCTCTCCCCTTAATCAAATCCTTCCACTGTTCCAACTCCTTGTGGGAGTTTATGTCTGCGTCCTGGGAGCTTCCCCCGAACACTCTCGAACCACTTCTCCCCCGACCTCACACAGTCCCGCACACCCACGGTTCCCTGGCTTTGGATTTCAAGGATGAGCAAAACTGCAAAGGAAATCAATCTAATGTGGCCATTTTTTTTATTTTTCTAAGCACAGACTTTCAAAAACAACCACCAAAAATTTCTGCCTCATCATTTCATAAAACAAAGGGCATTTTAGCACGAAAATGTCAGAAGGATGTAATCTCAGAAAATCCTATAAAACATACAAATTTAGCCTTATGCAATAATCACTACTTGCCCTATTTTTTTTTCTCATTTCACAGCAAACTGAAGAAAATGTTGTCATCCACAGGCACCAAACCATAAATTAGCATTTGGAAACCACAGTCACAGATTTCCCATTTGACACTTAATCACACAGTGCCTTGCATTTTTGTTTAGCTTCCTTTTCTCTCATATTGTTTATCCAACTTTTCAACTGTGCTTGTCTTCACAATGCGCTAGATAAGAAGGCCTTGCAGGTCAAGTTCTGTCTTATATTTCTTTGGATCCCCCGCAGTGCTCAAGGTCTTGAACACCGGGAATAAACACCGAGTGCGCGGATGCCAGCTCAGAGCAGGGAAGTACCCAAGGGGCCTGAGGTAAGGAAGGAGGAAAGCAACGAAAACACAGCACAGCACGTTTCTACCACCACTTTACGCTACCTTTCTGTTGTAAATCCTGGAATGCTACTTAATGCAAACAGATTTGTCTGTGATAAACCTGACAAGTTGGTGTGGTCCATTCACAAACTTTGGTGCTCCAGCCCACGTGATCATGAGCTCATGACCCATGAACTAATCCTCCCCAAGCCCCAAGTTGTCACCAATTGTTGGAGCAACTGTGTAGAGGAGAAGCGTGACAGTGGAAGTCAAGACGGGGCTACTTTCTCTGCTTTGCCTTGGGGTTGTCATTTCACCCCTTCAAGGCCCCAGCTACCGCGCCTGTTAAATGCCCTTAGATCTGTACTGGGAGAGCCTTCCAACTCAGAATGTTGGGATATTTTTTTCACTCCCATTTTATCAGAGTACAAAAGGTCCCCAAGGGGCTCTGGGGAGCAGCCTGATCTCTAGGCCCTCACTCCGCCATGCGGCACGGCTTCCCGAACACCCGGAGAGCCGAGCGTGACATCCGTGCTAGGCCACCACGGCCTGTGGTCCTTGATCGCCCCATGGAGCCCTTCGGCTCACAGTTTTACTTTTGGTCCCAAGCTACTATTTACTGGGTGCCTACCACCATACCAAGCACTTTCCCTATGCCGCCTCCCATCTCCTCAAGAACCCAGCAAGGGAGACGTTACTCTCTTTACACTGCAAGGACATTGAGGCAACAGAACTATAAGCATCAACATGGCAGAGGGGGAAGATGAGCGGAGACGTGAACCCAGGTCTCTGAGTCCAGGGCCTGCTTTCTCCCATTGGTGGGTCTGACGGCTGCGCTGTTCTGGAGTATGGTCTCCAATAGCTCCAGTCTGTCGGGGGCTGAGGGATCAGGGGCCACTGGTGATCAAGTAGATCTTCAAAAACACCCTACTGAAATACCCTGAGTTTGGCCCTGGCTGGTGTGGCTCGGTGGACTGAGTACCGGCCTGCGAAATAAAAGGTTGCTATTTTGATTCCCCATCAGGGCACATGTTTGAGTTGCTGGCCAGGTCCCCAGTTTGGGGTATATGAGAGGCAACCAATTGATGTTTCTTTCTCTTTTCCCCTCCCTTCCCCTCTCTCTAAAAATAAATTTTAAAAAATCTTTAAAAAATACTGAGTTTGGCCCAGCACGAGAATTTCATCGGAGGCCAGAACTCTCCACCATCAGCCACACTGGCGGCTGGACACTGATTGATCAGTGTCAGCTGTCCTTGGCTGGACCCTTCCTGCCCTCTGTTCCCCAGGGAACCCTCCCGTCAACCCCCACAATTCTGGAGCAGGATATGAAAAGGTCACCTGCCATAAAACCAGTGTTCTAATTCAGAACGTCAAAACAGATGGATAACCCCCATTCTCAGGCCGCCCTCGACGCTCACTGCATCTGCCTCTCCTGCCTCCTTCTTGTGCTGTTTAAGTACAAACCGGGGCCACAGACTCCCTTCGGGGCAGAAATCACTTCCCAATATTGTTGGCTCCTCTACAGAGTCTAGAACTTAGCTTTGCCCCTGTACTACAGGTGCTCAAAAAGTATTTAAGAAGAAGAGAAAAGCATAGTGTTTCAAAGATTTTGAGTCAGAAAGTGGCCACTAAATTCTCGGCGATTCTCAGACATGGAAACCACAGAAATAATTCTTCATTTTTCTATATAATTAGGAGGTAATGTTGTTTCCTTTGATTCTGGGTACCTTTCACTTTACCCTCTAACTCATACCTACTTGGGCATCAAGGCAAACTGTAGCCTTTTAAAAAACATTTTATGGAAAAGAGATTGTTTTCATTAAGGGACAGCTTCTGAAGGGAAGGGAACTGGCCCAGGGAAACGCCCCAGAGGCAGGGGTTTCAGGGAAACACTCCCACCGAGTGTCCAAACACAAGTCCACCCAGATTTGACGATGATGAGACCGTCCAGGGTCAGCAACGACGTGTGTCCAGGAAAGGATCCAAGCCGATCAGTTTTCATGGTTATTCCTCCAGCGTCTGGAGAGCCGGGAATCTCTGAGCGGTGGCGGGAGGCCCGAAGCAGACAGGCATCCTGCTCAGGAGAACCGTCACCCAGAACACGGGTGCAGAGGGACGAGGCTAGAGCTGGGGCCCAAGGGTCACGGTGAGAAGTGGCTGAGAAGTGGCTGGCTGGGTCTTGTGTGTGGCAAACACAGGAATGAACACCGACTTTGGAGGAGGTTTTACAGACGGGCCTGCCTAGAGGAGTCTGGAAGGCAGGATGGTGGAGTTGCCCACGCTGGGAACTGCCCCCTGGGAGAAAACCTCCACAGGAGGCAGAGCCTGACGGGGGCCCACAGCCCTGGTGGAGGGAGGCTGGGAGCTGGGCCCTGCTTCCTAGGTCACTGACTGCCCACATCTGCAACCCAACGAAGTCCCCTCGGGGCTCCGAGAAGCACGACTTGCAAACCACTGGGAAAGCGCGAAAGAGCCAACCTCGCACCTGATGACCCAGATTTGAAGCTGGGTCCGCCACTTACTAGCGAACTTCGCTGAGCCTCGGTTCCTTATCTATGCAACAGCCTGTAACTATGTGCCGGTGCAATGAGGCAATGTGCATCCAGGGGTTCTGCAGGTTGCACGGGGCCATACGAAAGCATTCGCTTTCATTAAGAACCCTTCTTACTTATTCAAGAATCCAGGCTTTGAAAGGGAGCTCAGAAGCCATCTAGTCCCAGGAGCCATCTCTACCACTAAGGATTCCAAAAGAGGCAAACTGATTGACTGAGCCCTCCACTGGCCCTCACCCTCAGGCTGAGAAAGACACCTCCCACTGGGGGCCCCGGACCATGTTGTGGGACAGAACTGACCTACTAGTGGGACACGGAATCATCACCCGTGGCGGGCCAGTCCCTCTCCACGGGCAGGACTTGTCCTGCTGCCCCAGTGAATCTGAAGCCCTCTGGCACTCTCGCTGGTCCCGGGAGCTCCCCCGGTTGCCTCCTGCCCCTGCTCAGAATACTTCATTGGTTCTTCACCCCCTGTAGGGTCAAGTCCAAATTCCTTAGCCCTGGGTCCTCTCTTTTTAATTTATTCTGCACATACTTCTTGAAGACTCGCATCCACTCCAAGGCTTCAGCAACTCAGGTTCATGACTTCAGACAAAGTACTGCTAGCCATGACCTACCTGTCTTTCTCTAGAACGCCTGACTTTTGCCACCCACCGCCTGCAGGACACTTAGCTGTCTCCAAAGGGAAATGCTAAAGCTGTTGAACTGGTACAGCAAGGGCACTAACCAGTCCGAATAGGGGCCCTCCTGCTATGCCACACATTGTTTGCATTGTCCATTTAGCTTCTAGATCTTGGGGAAGGTCCTAGCACGTGGGTGAGTGGCAGCAAGCAAGACAGTGAAAGGGGACCGTGAAAGGGGGGATTTGTTACCCTCACCTGAGGACATGCTCATTGGTTTTTAGAGAGAGGGGAAGGGAGGGAGAGAGAGGGAGAAACACCAAAGTGAGAGAGAGACACATCAATTGGTTGTCTCTCACATGTGCCCGACCAGGGACCGAAACTACAACCCAGGATACGCCCTGACCTGGGAATCAAACCTGTGGCCTGTTGGTTTATGACACAACACCCAACCAACTGAGCCACACCATCCAGGGCTCTTCACTTCTTCTTGAACCCCCTGCACACACACATACACACACACACACACACACACACACTCGTACACACACTCACACACACACACACACACCCCTGAAGATCTCCGGTTTCTTTTAGGTCTAGCTCGTATGTCAATTCCTCACGGAAGCCCTTCCGCCCGTCCACTGCCAAGACTGAGCTCTCTGGGCGCCGTCCTATGTGTCCCCGCAATACCCTATACTTCCCTGCTCCCCACAGCACGTATAACACTCTGCTGTGGCTGCCTTTTTGAAAGAGGGTTTGGTTTTTTTTTCATCTTTGAATACCCAAAGTAGATGTCTAATCAGTGTTTGCTGAGAGGAGACGCAGGGGCCTGCAGCCCAGCACCGCCGCACACAGGCGGTCTGCGGGTAGCCGCCGGCGGTCAGCAGGACGAGGCCCAGGTGTCTGTCGCCCCGGCTCCAGCTGGGGCCTCCCACCCTCCCGAAGGCAGAGAGACGTGGACACCACTTCATACGACACTTCTAACTCCCGAGGCAGGAGCCAAGAGGGAGAAGAGATTAGGACAGACATTACAAATTCCTCAGCCGTCAGAGCCCGAAAGCGAGTTAGCAACTCTCGTCCGGGTTTGTCAGAGCCACTCTCATCAGCGTGCGCAGACAGAATCGTGGTGCCCTGCCAGCCTGCCGGAGCAGCGCCCAAGCTGGGAGAAGAAGGCAAGAATACTCCAGCGGGACGTAAGCTGATCACATCATTTAAGTGAGTGCGTGAGTGTGCATATGTATGCACGTGAGGCTGAAATAGCGGAGCTTCCCCGAGCTGTCGCTGCGGCAGGCGTCTTAGGGACAGGACTGCGTGCCTCCGAGCATCTTTCTAACTGAGGGCAAACCAAGTACCTCTGGCTCAACTGTGAGCTTCCCAAGTGCCACAGCATCCACAGACCCAAACCCACTGCACCTGCAGGAAACCAGCTACCCTACCGCCAGGGTGTTTCACGGAACGGGAGTCTTCCAGAGGGGGACCCACCCACAGCAAAACCGAACTTGGCAGGCCCCTCCGCCCCACCCTGTCTCCTTAGTCCCTGCCATTCCTGGACGGTTCTTCTCTGCTGGTCTCACGGGTTCTGACCCAGCTCTACGACCACTCCAGACCCCTCAGTCCAATCGGCTGGGAGAGCAGACGTGGCGTGTCCCCAGGCCACTCCGGCAGAGCCCCCGGCAGCTGAGAGGAGGGGCTGCCACCAGCTCCCCAACCCTCAGGGGAGGGCACCATCGGACAAGGCATCTATTTCCAGGTTCAGCTGCCCTGAAGTGGCTTAGAAGGAGGCCCAGCCAAAGGCCCTGAGACACAGTTTGCTCACTTCCTTCATGGTCTTTGCTGTCCACGTTCAAGCAGTGTGAAACTGGTCCTGCTGCAGGCAGGGAACATGGGCAATCTATGCCCCCACGGGGGAAGCTGAGACCTCAGGCAGACTATAGCGAACCTGGAGGGAACAATTACCTTGGAGCAGGCCATTAATTCTGAGGCTCGTGGTTGAGACCCCAGGAGAAACGATATGATGTATGACGTGGCAGAAAGAGCAATGTTCAGACTTTGCAGTCTTACCCACTTCAGCTCCAGTCCTGGCTCTGCCATTTGCTAGCATTTAGATTTTAGGCAATTTACTTAAATTCTCCAAATCTCGGGTTAACTCATGGGCAAAATGAGGACAGTGCTTAGCTAAGGCGCATGATGCACGTGCGAGTCTAGCATGGTGCTTGGCATACAGTAGGCACTCAGTAAATGTTAGTCTCCCACCTCCCTCTCTAGAGTTAGAATAAACGCACTGCGGCCTTTGTGAAGCAACTGTACGTGGTAAGCAGAGTCACACCCCCCACCAAAGGCGTCTACACCCTAATCCCCAGGCCCCGTAAATGAAGAGAATTGAGGTTTCAGATGGAAGGCAGGTGCTCATCGGGTGACTGGAAAATGGAGAGATTATCCTGGATTATCGGGTCTCTCCTATCAAACTACACGACCTCTGACCGAACTACCTGAGCTCTCAAAGGCAGGGGAGGGAGGCAACCAAGTGGGCCAGAGAGACGTGACAAGAGGAAGACTCAACCGGCTAGCGCTGGCTTTGAAGACGGAGTAGGGAGGTCACAAGCCAGAGACTATGGAAGCTTCCAGAAGGAGGAGACAGCCCTCAGGTTCTGCTGGCAACAGAATGGAGGGCCGGATCCTACACTGCGAGGAAAGGGATTCTGCCCACGAGCGGAGTGAGCTGGACACACAGTGTCCCCTGGAGCCCCCGGAAGAGACGTTGGGCTGACGCCTTGGTTTCAGTCTGGTGAGACCCATGCCCGCCTTCTGCCACACACAGCTGGAAAGTAGGGATACCTTTTTGGTCACGTGTAAGGGCAGCAAGAGAAACACTCACGCACTCTACTGGGCATACACGTACATTTAACTTTTTAATACAGTCAGTCCTATTTTGATGGGGAAAAAATCCCCAAATGGAATAAAAAATCAGGTTTCCTTTTGCTCAGTTCACCAGTCCTGAGGAGCCTGGGGAGTCTCGATACTCGAACCCTGCTTCTCCAACCCAGGCCCTCCCTCCTGGCGTCTGCCAGTAAAGTGAGGCGCAGCATCGGGGAAGAACTTGCCAGCCTCGAGAGCGCAGCTTCACCAAATCCCCCGACAACACAGAACAACATCTCCTGCTCACAGCACGGCGGCCCCGATTCTCCTGGAACTGAGAAAGGCCCCAGCGGGCACAGTTCCGAAGAACACCGTGCACAATGGCGTGGTTCGGCCAGAGGAAACGAACCAGGTGCCACTTATTCCAAACACAGGTAACCGGAGCTGACTTTGTGACCCGGCAGGAGCCGCAGCCCCCCAGCCACGTGGAAGAGCTTTCCCAGGGACATGAAGGCTCCTTTCAGGGGTCTCCCATTGTGTCAGAATGTGCTCTGCAACCATGTGACAGGGACGGACACAAGCCCCTGAGGGCCCAGATGCCAAAGAACATTGGGGGTGAGCAGAGAGAGAGAGGTTGGGCTGAGACAGATTCATAATTTTTAGCTCTGCGTACCTCCTGAGTTAGGGAGCCAAGCCAGGAAGCTGTAAACAGTCATCACCCCTGGCATTGATCATCTTATTCAATGCCTATGTGTCCTCACAGGGTGCATTAGCCACCTGAATGCCAAGAACAGGAAGGGGCTGACGGGGGTCCCCACAATGAAACAGCGGTATTAGTGAGATCATCTCTAACTGCTTTTCCCGTTCAGCCTGCTGTATTCTCATGTACTCAGAGTGCAACACTTGGCATCACGCAAGCCTGGGTCCTTTGGCTGGGGTCCACTTCATCCTCCCTTACAGGTAAAGGCAAAATCTAGGTAGTGATACAGAGCCAGGAGGCACCTGTGTGATGACCTCCCAGATGCCGAACCAGACTGGCCCCTGCCACATCCCTGTCCCAGTCCTGGAAGTCCTCCAAGGAACCCCACAGTCTAGCGAGGTAGGTGAGACTGCCCCACGCCCCAGACTCTGAGAGGTCGGCCCTGCTGGGGAGCGTGCGAGGAGACAGTCTTGGAAAAGGATGCTATTCTACCTGGACAGCAAGCTGTCAGGTGGGCTCCACGGTGACCAAGTGGCAGTCATCGGCAGAAAGAAGAACGCGCTTGCCTCCTTATGTCCCTCTTCTTCCTGTGCGTGCTGGGGATGCTCGGTGCGGTGGGCCGTCAGAGCTATCGTCTCCCCCAAAGCGGAGGGGTCTCTCTGAGCCAGTGGGAACTCAGGAGCTGACGCAAAGGTGCAAAGATGCTTTCCCTACACTGACGCCCCCTTTGTGGAACCCAAACAATCCTTACTACACACACCCCTAGCAGTTTTTGGTGTCTCTGGGCCACACCGGAAGAAGAAGAGCTGTCTGGAGCCACATATTAAATACAGTGCAACAGGTAATCACAACAATCTCATCATGTTTAAGTAAATTTGCAATTTTGTGTTGGGCCATGCTCACAGCCCTCCTGGGCACCCCTTGTTACAACGGGTTGGACACCCTCACTTGTTACAACGGGTTGGACACCCCTGTAACAAGTGAGGAGAGGCTGGGACCCGACTTGTCAAATGGCACAGTGTCTAACTTTCTAACCTAGAACATTCCCCCGGCCACCTGCGTGTCAGGCAGAACCCCCTGGTTCTTTGCGGGCCCAGCGTTCCAAGCACTTCATCGGCCTCCCTGGCCGGCGCACACCGGGCGGAACCCCTCCAGTGAGCTGAGCTTCCTTCCTGGGTGGCACTCCGGTGAGCATCTGCTGTCACTCTGCCACGTCCTCAAGTGGCTTATCAGAGTGTTCACCTAAGGCAAGGGAGGGCTGGGCTATTTAAGAAATAGGATCCTTCTCTATATTGTTTTAAGTGGGAGAGCACGAAGGAGAGAGCTCTGAAAGACAGGGCTTAGGCTACAGGAGGCCGGTGGGGAAGGGGAGGAGGAGATTGCCGAGATACAGCGAGCTGAACTGCAGGCCTGGGGGATTCCCGGAGAGGCAGAGAAAGGGAAGGGAAGGGAGGCTCCTAGGATTTCAGTACAACAACGGGGTAGAACGAGATGGAGAATTCTGGAAGAGATCCACACTTGAGGTGGGTGGGGGAAAGAATAGTGTAGGGAAGATACTATATTTCCTGAATGTGGGGCTTCCGTGCTACCTACTTGGGACACCGCTCCACCTGGGTGGCCCAGGCGGGTGCGCTCCTCACTTTGCCTTGAGTCATCTGCGGAGAGGCATGGCACGTGGGGTCTAAAGGGAAAGAGTGGGAGGAAAGAGATGCGCTAGTCCTGAAAGTGGAGCTGAGAGAAAAGCAAGAGAAGAGAGATGTCAAAAGGGAATTTAGGAAAGTTTTTCTAGAATGCCTGCCTCATCGCGCCCCAGAAAACCTTCGTACCAGTTCCCTTTCCCACCGACGTGCTGTGAGCCAGATGGGTCCTGCAGACTCACCGAAGCGCTGAGCTCCGCCCCGAGCTGGTCTGGTGCAGCGGGATGAGAGCCGCCCTGCCAGGGGCACAGCACAGGCAGACAGGCTGTGCTGCCGCGGGCAGGGAATGGGTCCCGGAGGAGGCAGACCTGGGATCAAATCCTGGCTTCGCCACTTACCATAGCAGTGAGCTCGGTCTGCTCACGAAACCTCTGCTTACTTATTTCTAAAAGAGGACTAAGGAAGAAGGACTCATGGACATGGACAACAGTGGGGTGATTGCTGCAGGGAGGAGGTATAAGGGGACTAAATGGTAGTGGGGAAAAAATACAATAAGCATTAAGTCAAAAAGTAAAATAAAAGAGGGATGGGAATCCCCACCTTACATCTTCATGGGTTTGCGGTGGAGCGAGGAGACAGGGCCTGCCTGTCTCGGTCTGTCTGCTTCTCTCCAAACCCCCCACACCCCTGGTGCTTTTCCTCAGAAGTGACTTGGTTTTAAAGGGCCAGGACTCAAAATGTGTTTAAGGCATTTTCTCAGTCACTTCTGTATCTTAGAGGCGAGAAGAGCAGGTTTTCCCATCAATGGGGAAAAGGCCAGGAAGAGACAAGACACGAAGCGTGAGGTGGAGGTAGGGACAGGGTAGCGAATGCCTCCCGTCTGCGTGCAGCAGGCTGAGGGCTGGACCTGGGGCCTCGGCCGAGGAGCCTGGGGCTGCACCACCCTGCTGGGCACCTCACTCTCGCCTGGAATGCTGCATTTTGTATGTTAGTTCTGAGAGGTAGAGAAAGTAGAGACATTCTGTAGAGAGCGAAACTGAGTGTTAAAATGTAAAATGACTCGTGCAAATGTACCGCTTGCAAAGCTAAGGTCAGGACTCGAGCCCAAGCCCAGTGTGTTTCTGTTCTGCCCCCTCTGTGTGGAGGGAAAGGAGAGAAGTCACAATGAGCAGGGCACTAGGGTGAGCAGGGCGGTCCCAGGCGAGGGGCAGGCGGGAAGACACAGGTCTCCCGGGATGGGGTAGCCCCCAAACGGGGTAGTTGGGCCCCACAGCGCTGAGTCACATGCTCTCATGTGGCATGAAACGTCACTAGTTAACCCACTGGGCCAGCACATTTACCACCTCCTGGGGGGAGGGGAGGCAGGAGAAAGAAAGGGGACAAAGGATGCCGAAAGACTGAGAATTAAGGGCATTCGAGTTCACATGAAGGCTAAGAACCAGGACATGATTATGTCCCCACACTCCTGGGATATTAGAGAACCAGGCCATTCTGAAGCTGGAGGAGGCCTTGGGGTCCCCCGCCACCTGGTGACAGGCAGCGGCCGCTCCCCACAGAGGAAGCAGGGAGGCGGGTCACCAGGAAGCTCCCTGGGGGCAGCTGGGGATAGACGGTTCGAGAACAGAAAGAGGCAGCGCTGTGCCCCTCACACGCGTGCTCCTCTCCCCTGAAAGGACCCTGCTCTCCCTGTGCCCCACCCCCGAAAAACACAGGAAGCAGAGCGGCTATTCTCACAGCCAGTTCCGGCACCCGCCGTGGCCCCAGGCCCACGTGGGCTCTGAAACGCCATGACCGCCTGGACAGCACAGCCCGTGGATGAGGAGACACAGCAACGTCTCTCTGAGCTACTGATGCAACGAATTCAGGCTTCCCTGCCTCTCCCCGCCTCTGTTCGTCCATCCCCTCTCCCAGGCGGCTTCCCGTCCACGGGCTCTGGCCCCTTTCTCCTACCGTGCTGTGCAGAACCAGGCAAAGAACCCACAGGAGTGCGCCTCCAGCCCAGACACGCTCGCAGCGGCCCACCGATCCCACGGCCCACGCAAGCCAGCGGGGCAGGGGGAGGAAGGCAGGGACCGCAGGCTGCTGAGGCCCAGTCGTCCACGCATCCCCCACCCAATGCAATGCCCTTTAAGTTCTGAGCCCCAGAACACGCTGTGATCCTCGAGTCTGCTGCACTAACCACATGCTGGGGTGGGGCCAGCCTGGCATGCTAACGTGAGTGGGGAAAGGAAAAAATGACCACCCCCTCTGTGTTCTTAAACTAAGCAGGTATCAACAAACAAACCTCAGAAGCACTGAATCAATACCTTAACTGATTAACAATAATAGTGATAAAGGGAGGCCTCACTAGCCACCGTGGAACACAGATCTGACACCCTCCCTGGGGGCCAGGAAGCCTGCTTTTCCAGACTCTGGGATGAGCTGGGCAGCTTGACAGCCACGGCCCGCAACAGGGCATCTTCTACTGACAGACAGACTCACCCTGGCCATCCAAGAAGTTGCGGCACCTTTTCAGGGACCGACGCCACACTTTTTTGCCTCTGCCCACCCCGCAGGTGTGAACGCAGACCGACCACGCCCCCGAATTTGGGGGTGTTTCAGTTCCCTATTGTCTTCCGACTGATTGACAGCTTCGCTGACACACATACGACTTCCAGTCCACCTCCTCCGGGCCGCCCCTGCCCGGGAGCATTGTGCTGCGCAGCTCACCTGGGTATTTTTAAAGTTGAAGTGAATTACAATTAATTTCCTTTGAAGAATTTCAAGACACCCCCGGGGAACCAATAAGAAGGGTTGGGAATCATTAATGTGAGGTTTCACTCCTAGGGATGGAAACTTTTCAGTCTCGGCTCCTTCATCTGCTCCTGTGGACACGCATGACAACTGTCGCTTCCCCCGCACGCTCGTGCAACCCAGAAATGTAGGCAGCCTGATGCTGGAGACCATTTTCCAAAGAAAACACCCACCTGCTCGCTGGTGTGGCCTGACACTGGTCACCAAATCACGCTGATAACTGACATGAAAGTCAATACTTTGAAAAGTATACTTTGAAAAGTATAAAGGGTTCTATAAATGTAAGTCCTAATTACTGCCTAAAATACATCTTATTGCATGAAGACTTGAACTCCACGCACCACAGTCTTTTTACCACTCACTGCAGGGTGTGCTGGTCGTCTCGCTAGGACCGCCCCTTAGGCTCCTGTCCCCTTGCACTCAGTAGGCTTTCAACATTTATTTGTGAGACTGCATGAACTGGAACAGAGTGCCCAAAGGTATTTCTTCAATGGAAAAGACGGTGCCTCCTTGTGGGGATGGATTTGGCCTTCTTTCAGGAAGGCCTGTTTTAACGCTTTTGACCTGTGACCGGACGACAAACTGCTCTCTTGGTAGGAGGTACCACGCTGTCTCTCTGGGCTAGACCTTGGTGAGGGGAGGGGGTGCCTTGATGAGCCTCTTGCCGGGACAGGCGTGTACTCTTGGAAAGGTGCCAAGGAGGTGATGCGATTAGAAGTGTCGAGCGAGTGCTGAGAGCCTGTCACTGCCATCCACTGAGGTGGGTGCTGGGGACGCCGAGGTGAGCAGGGCCGCCCTGCCCTGCCGTGTGGGGCTCATTCTGTATGCAAGACTGGCAGACCGTGCCCAGCGATTTCACAGCCTCTGCCACAACTCGGGGCAGTTTAGGGGCAGAGGGAGACGAAGTCCAGCTAACTGCCCTCACATTGGTCACAGACCTGAGTTGTAAAGGTAGTTGTTAAAAAAAAAAAAAGGACACTACATTTGGAAGATCTAAAATCTAGTCTTCTGAAATTCATGGGGGGAACCTTCCAAATCTGAACTTTCTTTGATTTTATACGGGATTCTCTGTCCCCGAAATGACTCAGGAGGCAGCAAGGCTCTTGCCTCTCCGTCCCTCACTCCCTCTCTCAGTCCCTCCCTGAGCACAGGCACCCTCTCTGACACACGTGACACGTAATCTTCAATACGCCTGAATCTTTGTAAAATAGGAGATGTTGGGGGGCGGGGCTTAACCTACCTAAGCCATATCAGGCTACGAATTCCATTTTGTCACCGACAGTTTTTCACTCATCACTGTTGTTTAAAGCCCACCCACGCCCACGCTGCCGTGTGTGTATGCGGTCTCTCGCTTCTACTCTGCACACCCAGAACTGCCTCCCCCACCCTCTCCTCATCTGCGCCCCCCAACACCAGCCGTGGGCACCCAGCTGCCGACAGCTCCGTGCTATCCCAAGCACCGATACAGCGAAACCTTTGTGCGTGGCCTTCCAAACCTGCACCAAGAGTTTCTCCACACATGGGCCTGAGTGGGATTTCCGGGTCACAGGTCATGCACACGTTTGATTTCAGTAGAATCTGCCAAACGAACTTTCCAGAACTGATGGGCCAGCCAGGCTTTCACCAGCAGCACCTGAGACCCCCATCTCCCCCCACCCGCGCCGCCACGGGAAGAAGCCGCCGCTTCTGGATTTTGCCATTCTGATGGGTACGAAGAAGTTTCTCATAATTGTTTATATTTGCATTTTTCTGGGAATTTCTAGCTTAAAATACCGTCTGACTGACAGTCTTCAATTTAGACTCACCCACTCCCCACCAAAATACCCATGGTGATACAGAAAAACCAGACAAAAATAAAAAGCATGTTTCCAAAACCCTGAGAATGGGATGGGAAGAGAGCAAACCTACTGGCCTGAATGACGGCCTGTGACTGCCCCCCTCCCCCGCCCCCCACACCGCCGGCTCCATCCACATCACAGGGCCCCGGGGCTGCGCTACCCACACAGCCAGAAGCCCCTCCCCTGAACGGGCACAGCTCCGCGTGGACCGACACACTGCCCGCTCTAGCCTTCAGCGCCTCTGCTCCTAGGGCCAGCAAGAGTCCAAACTCCTAAGAGGAAGGGACAGGAAGTGGGGGTGGGGGTGGAGAGAGACGGCCTCCCCAGTCGTGTTCTGAGGCATCTTCTCCAAAATGGGCAGCAGGGTCGGGTGGGAGAAAGACACACCCCAGGGACAGTGACCGTGGGGGACGCGTGGCTGTTACCGCCATCACATGCCTCCTGTAACTCTTCAGCATAAGGTGGGATGGGGGCCACACCATGGAGGGCGGTGTCATCTGTGCAGCAGGGAGGACATGGGGAAGGAACAGGTCGGAGGGGTGGGCCGGAAGTTCTGCTTTGTTACCTCGAAGGTGTGCACCTTGGGTTTAAGCCTCAGGATGTCAGCGGAGCGGTGAAGGCTGCACCTGTGATGTGGACCTCGCCCGCATGTGGATTCCAGGAGACCCAGAAGAATGAGTGAGACCCTAGGGGCTGAGCTAGAGGAGAGAGGAGGGCCAGGGCCCGGCCCCGGGGAACACGGACATTAGGGCTCTAGCAGAGAGGAAGACCTGGCAGCAGCGACCGTGAGAGGATCAGCCAGAGACAGGAGGGAACTGGAAAAGCGTGCTATCACACAGCCACGAACAGTGAACATCTCCAGGCCAAGAGAGGGGTCCTCTGGACCAAATAGCACAGGAAGGAACCTCGGGCCTCAGGAGCAGGGACACCCTTGGGACTTGAACAAGAGCAGTTTTAGCAAACCGAACCTACGAGAGTGGGTGGGGCAGGGAACGGCAGATGAGAAGACAGAGACAACTGCGGACAACCCGGCTAAGAAGTCTGGCTGTGAAGGGGCGTGGGAGCGGGGGAGGGGATAAGGGGTAGGAGGTCAAGGGGGGCGCTGCTTTTCGTAAGTGTGAACGTCTGTGGCACGTGTCTACACAGGCAGGAATGGTCCGGGAGAGAGGAGCTGGGGGTGCCGAAGAGGAGAGGACACGCTCGAGAGCCAACGTGGAAAACTGAGGGGACTGTCCGAGTCAGACTGCACACCCCAGCCGTGCTGCGAGAAGGGACGCCTGTGGGGACACTGGGCTGCATGTGACATGTGGGGAGAGGAGGGCTCAGGCTTTAGAGCGAGCAGGCAGAGACACCGCCGGTGAGCCCTCGGAGACAGCCCGGCAGTGTCGCTGGGATCGTGCAGTTAGAGTTCTCAGTCGTTCGTGTTTCACGGGAACCGTGTTCAGCTGCATTTCCTTGCAGGATGTTTGGTCATCAACCACTGAACTCTTTTTGGACTTGAGATACCACAGCTCCAGAAATGTCAATAAGCTGGAATAAGCCAATCCTGGTATTGCCAAGTTAAAGAACTCCTCAATTGGATTAGGGGTCATTTAAGAGGTCAGCAAGGTGGCCAGATGCTAGTTAGCCAGGACATATTTTGGGAGCCTATCAGGTGACAGCTACCGTCTTCGGCATTGGGAATAACCTGATGAATACTCGGCCACTGTTCTTGCAAAGAGGTCGTTACAGACTAATCAGGGAGCCAGGAAGGTCCTCTGGGGAGGGAGGATCTGGGAGCCCTGACCTGAAGGGTACAAAGGAGTCGCCTGCCTAGAGAGCAGGATGGGACGTTCCAGATAAAACACGCAGGCTGTGCCAAGCGGTAAGACAAAGAGCTCAGCAGGAGGGAGGAGGGAAGAGAAGCCAGAGAGCCCGCAGGACAGAGACGGGACACAGTAGGAGCGGAACTGCCGCTGGAGGGGCAGGCGGTTCAGAGCTCGATGAGACCTCAGCGTAAGTGTTCCGCACGCATGCACCGAACATGACGCTTACTGAGACTCTGAGACACGCCAGACGCCCTGGATTACAGATAACGTGGGGAAAAAGTACCTTGTTCATAAGAATGATAACATCTGTATCTGGAGAAGAACCCTTAGCAAGAGACACAGAAATAGGGTTTGTATAAAGGAGGAAAATTATAATGTCACTGTGAGAGGTAAAAGAAGTCTTGAATAAATACCATGTTCCAAGATGGAAGAAATAAGGATTACAAATGTCCTTTCTAACCCAACCAATGAAAGGTTATTGCAATTCCCAACAAAATCCTAGTTTTTTTTTATAGTATTGCAAAGTGATTCTAAAGTGTACTAAATGGGACTTTGCCTTATTAGATATCCTAATATATTGTAAAGCTAAAAATTACAATAGTGTGACGATGAGGATTCAACACATCAGTGGAACTAAAAACAGACAGAAACTGACCCTACCACACAAAGTGTAGATGATGATACAGGTAACAGCAAGTATCAGCGAAGAAACACTTATTCACTATTCAGGGTGGGGCAAAAGTAGGTCTACGGTCATTCCTATGGAAACTACCACAATAATTAATAAAGAATAATACAAAAATAAAGTGTTTCATGTACTCACAACTGTAAACCTACTTTTGCCACACCCTGTATAGTGCTGGGAAAGTTGGTTAACCATTTAGAGTAAAGTGTTGAATTATTACCTAAGATCATAAACTAAAATAAATTCCAGATGGATTAATGATGTATTTTTTTAATATAAGGAAAACATAAATGAATATTCCTTTGACCTCAAGATGGAGATTGTTTTCTAAACATGAAGGCACTGGAATAAACAATATAGATTTTGTTCTATGCTAATGTAATACTTCTATATATTAAATAAGGTTAAGAGAGTAAAAAATAAACTAAGGGAAAATATTTGCAATCACAAGAAAACTAATACTTTTAATGTATAAAGAGTTCTGACAAAGCAATAAGAAAAATACAAACACCCCATTTTAAAAATGGAGCCTAGGATACGAATAAATAATTCAATAAAGAAGATACACAAATGATCAACAAATATCCAGTCATTAATAATTAAATAGGAAGTCAATTTTACCTAACAACTTTGGTTTTTTTCTTTTTCTTTTCTTTTCCTTTTTTATTCTTGTTAAAAGTCACTATTCATGAGGGTACAGGAAAATTGTCTCTCACTGCTGGTAGAGGTTAAATTGGTGGAAACTTTCAGTAGGGAGCAATTAGATAATTTTATGCACTAATATCACTTCTACTAACTTCTCCTAAAGAAATCCTCGGAACTACAGTCAAAACAGTATGTTCAAGAATGTTCATTACAGTATCATCTCCCTATAACTGATCCTCTGCAGAGCAGCGAAAGGTGTTTTTAAACCGAGGTGGTCGGTTCCCAGGCTGAGCTGCAGAGGGCATGCGCGCATCCGCTACACACTCCTCCGGTGTGAACACTCTCACCGCGGCCATTTCAAACCACCAGTGTGATGTCCCTCAACAACTAGTCGGGAAGGGACGGGCATAACTGGCTCTCAGGAGCCCATGTGAGCCAAGTGACCACTGACTACGTGTCACTCCCAGCCTGAAACCCTCCAGTGGGTGTCCTTTCGCTTTGCAGTCAAGTCCACGCCCCTTGCTCTGTCCTCCGAAGCTCTCCCCGACAGGAGGCCCCGCCCACCCCCAGGCCCCTCCCTACGCTTCTTTGCTCACTCACAGCTTCTGAATTTTGACTGAACTCCGCAAGTTCATTCCTACTTCAGCGTCTTCCTGCTTACTCTTTGCCAGATCTTCTTGTCCTTCAGGTCTCCTGTTCAGAAAGGTCCTCCCTGACCACCCTGCCTGAAGTTGCCACCCCCCAGGTCAATACATTATCTGGTTTGACTTTATTCCTAGCCCTGGAACCCCCTGAACTTACCTTGTCCGCCTATCACGTCCCTCCACTGAAATTCAAGCTCTATGAAATGAGACGCCTGTCTAGTCATGGCTACTCCTGTGAGGCCCGGCATTCGCAGGATTACTCAGCACTGAGTAAGGACTCAGTTAGTATTTGTTGACTTTTGATAAATTAATTTATAATAGTAAAAAGCTCTAAAACCACATAAAAGCCCAATGAAAGGAAAACAGTACAACTAACATTTACTGAGCACTTACTATGTGCTGGGCCCTGTGATAAGCACACTACATGTTCAGCTCATTTAATCTGTGCAGAACCCTATGGGATGAGCACACCTGTCACCCCCATTTTACCCAGAGAGGTTAAGCTGTCTGCTCGAAGCCACACAGAGCCATGTGGGTAAATCACAGGTCCATCAAGATCATCCAAGGTTCCAGGGGCAGGGGAATAGAGGCTTCCCTTAGACCAGCAAGTACAGAAATGAGGGCACGCTGGTTCTGGGCTCTTGGGCCCAGCTGAAACACAATGTGGTTCCTTACTTCACAGTTGGCTACTTCTCTTCCTACGGGTAGTTGCCTTGGTCCGGAGCTCTGTGGGGAGGAAGACCAAGAAGCAGGACAGGGAGGAAGTCTGCCTGCATCCCTAGCTTAACCAGAGCAACACAGCACCTAACCCCTCCCTGAACTTCAACCACGAACCATTACAAATCAGGTTTTCAAACCATATCTGGTGATACCATTATAAAATGCTCACCATATAGTGGAAAAGTAAAAGGAGCAGGATAGAAAACTGTATGTTTCATACGAGCTCAATCTGGGGGAAAAAAGAAATGAAAAAACACAGTTGAGTGTTACATACAATGCTTCAAAAAAGACCAGAGAGAAAACACACACCAGATGTCAGCAGTGTTTGGACGGGAGTGAGTGGACTCTGAGTGATTTTATCTTCTTCTGTAAACGCCTGCATGTTTCCCAGCAAGCATGTCTTTTGCAATGAGGGGGGAATCTACACCATTATGTTTTTTAAATGGTTGAAGATGTTGAAGGCAACAAACGGGATGCAAAACTGAGAGAACGTTCAACCGAGCAGCTACAGCAAGACCGGGCGGCCATGCCTGGGGATCCGAGGGGCCAGGCTGAGAGCAGACGCCAGGGCGCAGACTTCACGTGCCCGTCGGAGACCAAGCAGGGAGCAGAGAAACAGTCTCCAGTGACGGAGCACAGACTGACAGGGGAAGGTAAGGGAAGATGACGGATGGGTCCTGTTTCAAGGGCTGGGCCCTCCGCCACCCTGAAGGCAGGTCAGTTCCCAGTCAGGATAGTTTTTTTAGGTCCCTGGCCCCAACTCCAACGTGGTCGGTGGGGAGGGTGTCCCCACACCAAGAACAATTCTCGGGACACCAGCTGGGTGGACTGCGATTCCACTCAGTTCTGACACAGTCTACCTGGAGACAGCACCCGATTCCACAGGTGAAGGGTGCGGTCCCACAAGACACCCACCCCCTACCCGGCCCCCTTCACATGTCAGTCACAAGTCTAGGCTGTCACCTGTGCTTCGGACCCACTGGCTATGAATCAGAGGTTCCCAGAACCCCCTCCTCGGGTTCAATTCATTTGCGACAGCAGCTCACGGACTCGGAGAAACAGTGTACTCACTGGACTGCTGACCTATTTTAAAAGGCCTGAACCCAGAAACAGCAGGTGGGACGGTACACAGGCAAAGCCCGGGGAGGGGAAGGCCCTGCTGACACAGGACTGCCCCCCTCCCCGGCTGCCCTCTCTAGACCTCTCGCCATAAGAAAAACAAAGCCCTGCTTGTTCTTTGTGTCCCTGTAGTCAAAAGTCAAACTCCATTTCCAAAACAGGGGTCACGAGAGCTTCTATCTGTCCACCACGTGGTACTAAATGACTCTATGGGAGATTCTGGGGGGGGTTTCTCCCGATTTTATTTATTTATTTTTAGAGAGAGGGGAAAGGAAGGAGAAAGAGAGGGAGAGAAACACCAATGTGTGGTTGCCTCTCGCACGCCCCCTACTGGGACCTGGCCCACAACCAGGCATGTGCCCCAACTGGGAATCGAACTGGCGAGTCTTTGGTTCGCAGGCCCATGCTCAATCCACTGAGCTACACCAGCTGGGGCAAGACTCTATTTTCAAAGGAAGGCACTTTCCCAAATCTCAGGCGCCCCCAGGCAAAAGCCTCGGCCTGAAGTGTCCGTCCCACAGATGGCCAAACCAAGGCTCTGAAGGTGACTACAGGGACCTCCCTGGAGCCACATGGCCGGCGAATGGCCGTGTGTCTGTGTGGCTCAGGGCACGAGGGAAACAGGGAGTGATGCCTTTGTCGGGCAACATCAGACAGCCAGGGCCGACGGCATTTCCGTTAGCGTCCTGACGCAGGCCACGGAGAAATCCGCAGCCACGCCATTTTCCTGCAACTTACAGCATATCTGAAACCCTCAGAGCTAGAGCCACACAGTCAGGCCCTGGGTTTCGCTGGCTGACAACACACGATCTCCAAAGAGTCCTACTGTGGGAGCCCTTTTTGGAAACTTCGAGAGTCATGATGTCTTCAAAATGTTGACGGAGTCGTCGTTATATGTTACCATCCAAGCCAAGTCACGAGCCAACGGACGGCAAAGATGACGCGCACCCTACAGCCCGCCACATTCGAGACCACCAACCAGCTTCTACTCAAGTTTATTTTTAGGCCGAGGTTAAATTTACCTTTGGCTTTACTTGCACAAATTAAATATTTTTTTTTAGCAAATGGTTGTGAATTTCCACATGAAACACTGAGTGACAGGCATAGTTCTTTGGAATGTCATTTTTCCATTTCATGTGCAGGAAATAAATCCACAAAATAAGTGACGAGCGACACTGCTCATGGTGGGAGGTGGTGGGGGATGGGTGGTGTTCCCGGGGTAGGGAGCACCCTGAGGCTTTCCTGGGATAGTCGGGGGTTCCAGGTCTAACCAGCAACGGCTGAACCTACAGGAAGCTAAGTGCAAGCAGCCTGGTTCGCCCTCTGCGACCGTCTCTCAGCCCCGGAGCGGTCTGCGGCCTGCACTCACAGTCACACCGGGAACCTCAAGGTCCCTCTGCAGCGACGTTGCCAGGGAAACAAAAAAAAAAGTGAGCTCAGTCTTACCTCTGGCTGCGTGATTCCAGGGGAGGCATTTAATCTCCCTGAGCCTTTTATTTTATCCACAACCACTTGCCAGGTCATCACAAGCTCAAATTAGATGAGGCGGTGAAATGTGCTTCGTCAAGCAGATAGTGTTCTAGAAATGTTGTGTTATCGTCATAAGGTGCCCATTGTCCTACAGATGAGGAAGACGAGGGTGGGGGCGCGAGGTCGTTCACCCAGGATCGGACGGCCAAGATGGCTGGACACAAACTGGACTCAAACCTGCTGCCCCAGGGCCCGGCCTCAGGGGCATCAGTCACTGCTCAGTGAGCCCCGTCCCCTTACACCACACGTGCGGAGGCCCAGAACCCCTCAGAAAAGTTCACGTCATCTCCTCAAAGCCCCAGAAGAGCAGTGTGCCCCCAGAAAAGAATATGTGAAGGTCACCAAGAGACAGTCTCAGACAATCTGTCGCATCCCAGGAAGACAGGACTCAGTCCGGACAAAGGCTGGACACAGGCGCCTGCCACTCGGTGGCTCCAGGCCTAGATCAACAGTTCTTAAACCCTGGCTGCACCTTCGAGTCACCCGAGGGGGCGGGAAATTATATGTATCCACTGGTTGCGTACATGCATCTGTACAAACACAGCTCTCCACGCCAAAACTCCGCCCACGAGCAACGGAAAGTGAGCCTTGCAGAGCTGGGTCTGGACACCCCTAGTTCCTAAAGCAAACTGGGGGTGGGGGCGGCGAGGTCACCGCCTGGGGGGGGCAGGACAGAAGGAACCGCAGTGGGCTGCATGTTCCGGCCCCTGAAACCCCGGTGCTGCAGCCCTGATGCTGATGTGGTGGCGGCGTTTGGAGGCGGGTCCTCGGGGGTCGTTAGGTCACGAGAGCACAGTGCCAGGGCAGGATGAGTGTTCTTCTAAAAGAGGCCGAGAGCTCACACGCAGATGGCAGCCAGCAGCCCTCTGCACCCTGGAAGAGCACCCCCGCCCCAGGCCACCAGATCCTGACCCTGCTGGTACCCTGACCTCAGCCATCCCGCCCCCAGCTCTGGAGAAATATATTTCTGTTGTTCATGGGCCACCCCCTCTGCGGTCCTTTGTGGGGGGGGTTTTGTTTTTTTTAATTGAATTATTTGGGCGATGTGGTATTTCATTACAGCAGTCCGAACTCACTAAGACAAAGACTGATAAACTTTAGTGAAAATGACACTAAGCACATCACGAGAGCACACGCATGCACGAGACCCTTTAGTAAAGGTGAACGTATGGTCAGAAGCAGACCTGAGGTTGTCTGCCTCAGTCCTAGAGACGTGCAGAGATGCGCCAGGCTGCTGAGGGACAGGCCAGGTCTGCCTGGTCTAGAGATGTTCAGCTTCCTGAGCTCTGCCTCTGGGCACAGCTGCAGGGAGCCTGGAGGCGGAGCCCAGCATGGACCTGGCAGGTGACCCTGGGGGCAAAGGTGAGGAGAGACTGGGACCCTCCACCGACAGGTTCCAACCATCTGTGCGGGGGAGGGAGAGTGCGGAGCAGAGAGGCAGGCACTCACAACAGAGGAGCACCCTCAGGGGACCAGGTCCCGCTGGTGTTCCAGAAGGTTCTGGCCAGCCCCTGTGCCTCTGCTCCGGGGCCAGGCTGGGCCTCGGGGATGGTGGGACACAACACCGTCCTCTGTGTGGTGCCGGGGCAGCCAGGCCAGCGGCCCCTCGAGCCGCTCAGTGGATGCCGTGACCCCCATCTGTCTCAGGACAGAGGCCCCACCCCCAACTGCCGGAATGCTGTCAGCACAGAACCCACAGCTGTAAGCTGCCCAGACCCAGGTCATGCCACCCTGTGGGGACGTCTGCACACGGTGACCGGTGGGCGAGGGCATACAAAGGCCTGGCCCCTTCGTCCCAGCTCAGGACCACTCTGGAAGACCGGTCAGGCTTCAGAACCCCCCCTCCCTCCGCCCTGAGGTCACCTGGGGTCTCTGTCGAGCTGCATCACAGCCCAACTTCTCCCTCCACCCAACCCTACTCCCCTCCCTCCCTCTCTCCAGGTGTGAACCCCAGGAGCCCCTGCCCCCAGTGACCCTCGGGCGCATAATCCCCGTCTCCCGTTCTGTTTCCGGGAATTCTGACTGCGAGCAGCAGCCTCCCGCTCCTGCCGGGGCGTGGAGGACAGAGGACAGTCTGGACCGAGCCTGGCCCTCAGTCCGAGGTGGGGAGGCTGGAGTCTGTGTCCCGGCCCAGAGGAGGTGGCTCTGTGTTCGGTCCCACAGACCCGCAGTGGCTCCACGCCCACCTGGGAGGCTGGCAAGGGGGGAGCCTCGGGAAGAGTGCTGAGTCCCACTAGGCAGCCTGAAAGATTTCTTCTGGAGTCCATCCTGCAACCGGCTTGCAAACAGGGGATAACGCGATTTTCATCCGACTGCTTCGATTTCAAACTAAGGTGAGCTCTCTGTATATGACAAAATGAGGGACCAGAGGCCCAGAGAGGCAGCGTGACTTATCCCAAACCACCCACCTGCAGGATGGGGCTGGAAACAGGCAGTCTGGCCCTGCGGTCTGGGCCCCGACCGTGCAGCAACACCATCTCAGACAGCGACGGAGGGCCACCTCCACCCATGTTACAGGCGGTTCCAAACGGAGCCCAGGGAGGAGAGGAGGCGTGGCCAGGGTCACACTTGGTGGCAGCTTCCTTTATAGAGACATTTCTTTTTTAAAAAAGACTTTATCTATTTATTTTTAGACAGAGTGGAAGGGAGGGAAAAAGAGAAGGAGAGAAACATCACTGTGTGTTTGCCTCTCACACACCCACTGCTGGGGGCCTGGCCTGCAACCCAGGCATGTGCCCTGACTGGGAATTGAACCGGTGACCCTTTGGTTTGTAGGCTGGTGCTCAATCCCCTGAGCCACACCAGCCAAGGCTACAGAAACATTTCCTGAGCAACCCTATGTGAGTCTGGCCCCGTGCACATGCCAGGCTGAATGTCATACACCTTAGGATTGTGTGTGTCGAGAATACAGACTGGGGTGGGGTGGGAACAGCATGCATGTGCGGGCATCTTCCTGGGCCACCTCCCTGAGACAACGCCACCCAACACAGCCAGGTGAGTTCCGTTCACCTGCAGCAGAACCAGAATCCCAAACCTGCCATGTGGGCCGGAGAGCTGCACACACCATCACCACCGCCACCACCTCCACCTCCACCACCTGGACACTAACACTGTTCCTGTCCACCCTGTCTCTATGGGCGCCCTACTACCCCCACTAGGCAGCCCACAGAGCTCCCTGGAAGAACCTCTGAATTCAGCAAGCCTCTTTCGAGGCCGCCCCCACCCCACCCAGGAAGGCTCCTGGCTCCCCCCTCTGCGCCGGATGCCACAAGCTGAGCCACACGCGTCCCCGAAGAGCTGCTCTGGCTCTGGATAAAACCGGAGCTGTCAGTGTGCTCATTAGCGAGCCGGAGAGGTGGGGCACACTGGCTGACAATTAACGATTCCATCTCTCTGTGTCCTGCTGGCAGATTATTAATTCATGGGGCCTCCCCAGTGGGGCCGGAGAGAGAACACAGGCTGTGAAAGTTCACACTTCAATCTGAGGCCCAGATGAGGGAGGGGTGTCAGGGAGCCATGTCGGTCCTCCGGGCCCAGGGCGCAGCGTGTGAGGGCCTCCTCCCAGATCTGCTCCCAGGACTCCGTCCTACAGAAGTGGGAGTGCCTGTCATGAAGGCACAATCGGGGTGGGTCCCTGCAGTGCCGCTTGTCATTACAAAGTCACCAGAAGCCCCCCATGGGAGGGGGCTGCATGGGCAATTGTGGTCCAGCCGAGCTGTGCTCAGGAATACTACACAGCAGTAAAGAGACAACACGGCCATCTTTCCAGAGCTGCCAGGGGACGATGCCCATGGTGTAGTGTTAATCTTTTAAAAGCCAAAGAATAAAATAAACACGCAGACCTGTATGTCTAGTATGATTCCATTTTCATGACAAACAGAAGGAAAAGGAGGCGGAAGTCTTTTTCCAGCTTAAGTAAGAAATGCAAGGAAGGCAGCGGATGGGCAGGCGGATGAAACGGCCTTGACTCCAGCATACCCAAGCCAGGAGTGCTGGGCCAGCACTGCCCCCACCCAAGAGCGCTGACCCTGAGTACTAAGTACTTCTGTGTCTTATTCCTGCACTCTGTGAACAGAAAGGGCATTTACCTAACTCCTCCCCGTACTCTTCAGAAACGTGGGAAGGGCTGCGGGGTTCCCGTCACCGAGATCGAAGGCAGTGGGTGACAGCCTGGCAGGGGCAGTGGGCTGGGTACTGGGACGCGTGCGGCACTGCGGGCCAACTGCACAGAGGTCCCGGGTAAGCGGTGGAAGGAAGGGAGGGAGGGAGGGAGGGAGGGAGGAAGAAAGGAAGGAAGGAAGGAAGGAAGGTCAGTCCCCAGCTCTGCATTTGTTCATTCCTTCTCCTCTGTGGGCTTTGGAGAGAAAAGAGGGAAGAGAGAGACGGTGAGAGCGGCGAATGGCAGAAGAGAAGAGGAAGAAGAGGGTGCCGGTGGGTGGGAGTGGGCCGTGAAACAGTGGGCTCCCTGGTGCCCCAGCTCAGAGGAGGCGCCACCGCAGAGTCTGAGGATCCCAGCGACGGGCCGCACGGCCTGGGGGGCGGCATTTCCTGCTGTGTGCCTCACTTTCTCACCCAAACACTAAAGGAAAAGTGAAGCAAGATGATGTTTTTAAGGATCACGGTGTCTGGTATGCTGTGGGTGTTCGTGTGGGTGTGTGTGTTCTTCAGCCCTGAGTATTTCCTTTTCTACTTGTGTCTTCGTCCAACCAGGGTCATCCGAGAGAAAAACACCCTGGGCTCATCTGCAGCCAGGCGTCCAGGTGAGCTCTTTGAGGACGGAAAGGCAGTGCAGGGCGGTGAGGGAGATGGGAAGCCCTAGGTGTTCACGCTGCTCTGCTCCAGAGTGAGAAGCTTCCATGTGAGACAGGGTGGTTGCAGTACACAGAAATGACCACTTGAGGGCACCATAAAACAGGAAAATTTTTCTCAAGAAAAAGGGAACGGGACAAAGCGTGCAGGTGACACTAGAGGGCGTGTGCCCCCGTCCCATTTTCTTCTAAAAGGTGGGGAGAATCGAGTCATACCTTGACATGCTCAGGAGACTTAATGGTCTCCTGAAGATGCGCCACCGTGGCCCATGCCAGTGGGACGCATGAAGCTCACCTGCCCCTCAAAACAGGGACCAGACTCGGACGGGGACTTAACAGGGGAGCGCAGTCAGGGCCTGGACGCCTGGGGCCCACCAGGGCTGAGGGCCAGGCTGCAGTTTTCTCCCCTACCCCCTCCTTCTTGGTGTGACCTTGAAGGAAAGAACCAGGACAACCGAGAAACGTGTGACCCCACTGAGCCCTGGCCCCGGGCGCCGTGTTCTGGAGAAATTGGAAACACTTCTGCTCCAGGGGCTGCAGTAGCTTCCGGAAGGAGCAGAGGTGAGGGCCCCCAGGCGGTGAGCGAGGGGCGGGGCCCCAGCTGGGGAAGCCCTCTGATCATCTCCCCACCCTGCATCTCCCACAGCCTGTCTCCAGGGGAAGCTGTTCCAGAATTTCCACAAGGTTTGAAGGAGGGAAAGGGGTAGGGAAAAGGCAGTCACTGTAGACCAGCCCTAGAAAGAGACCCTTCTTTCAAATCCCTGGAAGATTTCCAGGTGAAGAAATTCAAGGGTGTGTGCTGAAGTTCCCCCAAAGGGCCCACCGTAAAGCCACATCTCCAGGAGTCGCGGGAACTGGGTCACTCCCCGGGGGGAACCCAGCTGTCTGCATCCGCAGTGGCTTCCTGCGCAGCTCAGTTCTCAGAAGGCAGGGCACACGCTCCAGGCCCCTCCTTGGCTCGGTCCTCACACGTGGTGTTGGCTGGTGACAGATAACTCGGCGTGCAGCAGGCTCATGATTGCTGTGGGCCCCTGGCACGTGTTCAGGTTTCTGCACGTGTGTGCTGCGGCAACCCCAAAAGCCTGCAATGCCTCATCTGTGAGCGAGGAGGCTGGACTTCCCAGGACTGCGAGGTCATCTAAACAAGCGGATCGGCACTGTCTCAGGCAGTGGGGAGGGCGGGGACTGCTGTGACCCACAGAGGTCCTGCCCCTCCTACAAGCATACAGATTTAAACGGCATTAAAATATCAGATCGGTCAACAGGGTGCTTCTTTTTAACTAAACAAATTTCTTCCCGTGAGTCTTTCTGGCAGTAACATTTCTACGGATTCTGGGATTCTAAGAACCAATGAACCAGGTGATGCCTGACTTGGCCAGCAGGTGGCAGCAGGTGGCATGAAGCCCCCACTCAGTCTGCCTGCCTGCGCAAGGAGCCGGCTGTCTTTCCGGAGTTCAGAGAAAAAGTGGTCCAGTGGCTTTTAAAATTCACCCAGAGGCTTCGAGGCTGAGACATCTGTAATGGCTGACATGCGCTGAGTCTTCACCACGTGCTAGGTGCTCCGAATCCTCATCTCATCCCCAGAGAGCTGCCGGGGCCGCTGCCGAGCACGCAGACCCCTGCCCCGACTCCGCCCTCTGCGCCACGGGCTTCAGCGAGCCTCTGCGGCCCTGCTCCAGTGACAGCAGTGGCGAGTGCCACGGTCCCTCGTGTGAGGAACGGGACACGAGGAGAAAACAACCAAATGCTTGACTAAGCATGTTACTCATTCTGCACAGTTCAAAAAGGTTGCTGTTCTCATCCACAGTCTCACCAAGGAGGAAAACGAGGGCAGGAAGTTTAAATACTCTCTTCAAGTCGAATGATACATGGCTCAGAGGTGATCAAAAAAATGCCGTGAAGGAGGACAGAGCGCAAACAGCCTGCAACCTGACTGACCTGGGTCTTTGCAGCCGCCCACGAGGCCACACGCCCAGGCACGAGGCTGGTCTGGACCTAGAGCCCCCAGTGTGTGGGACCAGACCTGACAGTGTGTCTGGGGCTGTCAGAGGTTGGGCGAGAATGTATGTCACACTCGTAACTACACTGCTTGTTTAGCATTCATTCATTCATTCATTCACTCACAAGTACACAAGGAGAGCCCAGGTGGCAGGCACTGCCCCAGCACTGCAGCTGTGGAATGGACAAGGTAGTGTGACACTTCCATTCTTGTGGGGGCGACAGTCAACTGCAGAGGGTGATGTGACCCAGAGTTGCTAGGTGTCTATTTTAGACTATGGGGTGAAGGGCAACCTCTCTAAGGAGGACTTTTTGGCCGACCTAGTAATTCCCATTAGAATACGTAGCACACAGCCAGTGCTCCATAAGCGGTGCTGGTCACTATGACAACATGGGCTTTTGCACCCAGCACCACCCCTAACTCTGAGGCCTACTTCTCTCTTCTGTAAATTCAGGAATAACAATAGCTAGTTCACAGGGTCACTGTAAAGGTCAGGTAAGACGCCGCACAGAATTATATGACGCACCAATAAAACGTGGCCCCATGCCCACTGGCTAAAACTACAAAACTCGGTACACGAGGAATGCTCAGTGCTAACTGAGGTCCGGAGCCCCCACGCTGGGCCCGAGGAAACCTTCCCATCGGTTCTTTGGGAAACGACACGCTGCACAAGAGAATCTGCTTCGTGTCCATTACCTGCAGTCTGTCTGTCCGCCGGAAAACCCCCTTCCCTTGCGGGCTCCTCCGCCCCCTCACTTCCTTCCACTGGCAGCATTCGGCTCACCCAGCCCAAGGCAGAAGCTGCTGGAAACCTCCCATGTTCCTTCTAGTCGGCTTCATGCATCACCAGAGTCCTGAGTGGGGGCCAGAGAGGCCGGAGCCCTACAGGGGGCGTCTGTGCCCTGGGCTGTCAGCTGTGTGGGCGGTGGGCGGGCCAGGGAGGGGCAGGAAGCGGCAGGGACAGGACAGAGAATCCTTCCTGAGTTCCTGCCGTGGCAAATCCAGGCCTGAGGCGGGCCAGGGTGCCCTGTCCTAGTGCAGAGGATCCTGCCTGTCGCATGCGAGTCAGAGAAGCCAGACAGCAGGCGACAGAAGAGAGGAGAGGCTCCCTGTCTCCAAGGGGTGCAGCAGGCAGAGAACAGACGCCCACGGCCTCTGCTGACTGCTCACCGGGAGGGCCTTGTGCAGCCAGCGACCTGCACAGCCACACGGCTGGCCCAGGAAACTCGGCTGCCCCCTTCCCGGGAAGCCAGCTGGCTGGAAGAGGAATCAACTCCCCGCATTTATTTCCTCGGCCATAAAACAAATATTTGTTGTGAACCCGCTGCATATGGGGGGGGCATTGTTCCGTACGCTGCAGGCGAAGTCCCTGCTTTCAAAAAGCTTATACCTCAGCCCCGGGAGACAGAAAGATGCACACATACAACATACATGTGTATGTTTCTGTGTGCTTGTACATGTTTCTGTGCATGTATGTGTGTTGGGGAAAAGATAGTAAGGGCTGTGATGAAAAATAAAGCAAAATAAAGAAAGAGAGTGACAGCGCAGGGGGTGTGTCTCTCTGAGCGGAGACCTAAACAGAGGGAGGAGCCGCGCAGGTCTGAAGGGAAAGAGCGCTTCTAGGTGAGCTTCTGGGAGAGGGAACGGGAGGCAATGCCCTGGGGGCGTGGGCTCAGCACCTCCGGGATGTCCGGGGGGCCTGTGCAGCTGGGGCAGGTGGGGGGGGGGGCATTAAGAGAGGCGATTGTGGCGTAGAAATTGGGTGGCAGGGGGCCCTGGGGACTGAGGATTAAGGGGAGGTGTGTGACATTATCTCTGAAAGAGTGTGAGGGCGAGTGGAAAGGGGGAAAGTAACAGGACTTCTGGGCAGGACTCGGCTGGCTCAGGCGTGGGTCATGGGCTCAGGGCAAGACCACCCGGCACTGCTGGGAGGTTTTCTCCAGCAACGCTTGCTGCCCAAGAACAGGTGGCGAGTGGGATTTCAACAGGTGGGGCCTCACCGGCCCAGGACAGGGAGCCACAGAGCAGCAAGGGAGCTGAGGGTGCAAACAGGAAGCGGTAACAATGACAGTGATGCAGGAGGGAGACCAGAGGCCACCCTGAGGGGCTGTGGACATTCTTGCCCTTGGCTGATGACCGCTGGGTCTTAGAAAGAAGAGGTGAGAAGGCAAGAGATCACCATTTTGCTCGAGGGGGTAATTTTGGTGCTTAGGATGGAATTTAATTTGATAAGATGGGAGTGAGGATGTGGGTGGAATAGGAAAGTGAAAAAGGAATAGGACCGATGTCTTGTGGAATGAGATCGAAGAATCTGGGGAACAGAGTGCAGAGGGTGCCGGCCAGAAGAGGTGGGGGTCAGACAGTGGGACGCCCCAATCTGAGGTCACAGTGCCAGGGCCATGTGGGCAGGTCCAGGCGGCGAGGTCTCCCCAGAGGCAGGGAGGCAGAGTCTCCGGGGGGGGTGGGGGGGGGGGGTTAAGGAACCCAGAGGCTGGGATGCAAGAAGGGCTCTCTAGGAGGATGTGGAAATCACCAGGAAGGGTTGGCAGGGGAGGAGGCAGGGAGAGAGGCAGCAAACCGAGATCTGAGAGCCGAAACCCTCCTCGGGGGAGTGGCCCGGGAGCCCAGAGGGCCGCCACAGGATGGGGCGGCCAGCGGTCCTGTCTGGTGGCAGATTCGGGCACGCACAGCGCTGTGGGCAGAGGTGTCCGCGAGGCACTACCAACCCTGGGGGTGTCCACGTGGCCTGTGGCAGGAGGCTGTGAGTGCGGGAGCAGAGAGTGGGGGTGACGTCACTGTCTCCATCGCCTCCTACTTTCTTTTCAGCCCACTGCAGTGGGACCTGGCCCTGTGCCCCCACTGACACTGCCCCCAGTAAGGCCACCTGCTTGTCGCCAGAACCAGCACCCCCTCACCATCCTCACTTCATCTGTCCTCTCAGCAACGTCCTACACAGGCGACCGGATGAACACGGCTTTGTCCTGGGGCTTTCGGCCTTTCCTCCGACCTCCCTGGCCGCTCCTCCTCATCCTCTTCATGGGCTCCCTCCCCACAGCGACACTGAGGAGGGCGGACATGTTCCACCTCCCCACAGACCCGCCCAGGTGAAAACTCAGACCTGCCCCCAACTAGCGGGAGTTGCAGTCAGAGCTGTCACACAGTGCTGGGCACAGTGAGGCTGGTTTCTCCGGAGTGCTGCAGAACTCTCGTCAGCACACATGACAGACACTGAGTGACACGAAGGAAGGAATGCGCAAGACAGTCTCTCAAGGACTCTTAGGAAGACAAGACACAGGTGTACACAAACGCAGTACCTCTGAATATAAAGAAATCCCCATTTCCAGAGCTGCACGGTACTCAAAGGACCACCTACTTCCTCCTATCCATCTCTGAAGCCACGAAGGGGTCCCACCTCATTGGGGGGGCCCACCTGGGGACGAGCCCCCAGCCAGCGCTCCCGCCAGGACCACTCGGGAGGTGGTTGAGATGAGAAGTCAGGCACTGTGCGAACTGGAACGGGAGGCCCTTGGCCACGGTGGTGGAAAGCAGGGATTCTAGAACCAGACCGCCAGGGTTCAAGTCGTGGGTCAACAGCAAGTCACAGGGACGACACAGCAATCACTGGAGGGGCCCTGCGAAACCCCTTAACTCCTCCGTGCCTCGTCGTTTAAATGGGGGCGACCATGACCCTCCCTCACAGTCACGGCGCGGGCTAACACGAGTCAGTTCAGCGGAGGGGCCTAGACGGCTGTGGGTACTTCGAGAGTGGGTCAGGCTGTACAGACGAACCGCCCTGGGACGTGAGCGACGGGACAGGAGGTTCACGCTGGGCGCCCAGCGCCTCTCTGAACCCCAGGTTTCAGCGGCATCAGGGCTCCGTGAGTGAACGAATGAGTGAATGAATGAATGAACACTCAGATTAACTTCCACAGGAAAAGACCACCGGAGGTCAGCTGACCTACCCCTGCTGGCACCACCTAGAATGCCCACGGAAACCAGGCAGGTAGATTCTGCCACGACCGCCGCAATCCAAAACCCCAACTGCTAGTTTCTTTGCACCTCATGGCACCTCACCGCTCAGCCGTCCACGGCAAGAGGAGACAACACGTACGGACCACAGGACGTGCGAACACGCAGAAGAAACACCGGCATCCAACAGACAAAACAAAGCCCCCGGTGGGGGGTAAATGAGAGGCGATGGGAAATTAAATGAGATGCTACCTTCCCTTAACGTATGACTCCTAGGATTCAGAACCCCGGTTCTCAACAAGCACAGATCAGGTTAAAGGCGGCCAGAGACAGAACACAGATCTTTCTGCTCCACACAAAAGTCAGAGATAAAGTCACGGGGTGGGAGGGCACAGGTCTTGGTCAACCTTTTCCGCCCACTGAAGATCTGGCCTGAAATGCAACCATTCACCCAAGGATGATGTTAGAAAGGGGGGCTGAGCCGCAGTTCCGGGAGGAGAGGTGAAGCGGACGGTTGGCATTTGGGTGGCTTCTCCGAGGTTTCACTGGCTCCTCTCCAGGGCAGTCAGTGTGAAACAGGCCTTGATCTTTCTCCACAGGCTCTCAGTAAACTGGGAGCCTGTTTTGGGGAGCAAGTGTCCTTCACCCCATTTGACAGGAGATGATTTCAGTGAGATTCAGTGCTGTCTACAGCTGGCTGGCAAGATGGAGCTGGCCACGGAGGCCCCAGTGGGGGGTCAAACGCCTCTTTAGAGACACAGGCATCTGTCTCTCTGGGCCCCTCCCAGGGGAATCCCCCACCCACCTGGACCTCAGTCCTGGCCTTGCCCACTGCCCTCCACCCCTCTCTGGCTGCCCGGCTGGGCTGCTCCCACTGCTCCCACTCACCCCCAAACCGCACCCGCCCCTAGGCTCCATGCCTGCCTGTGCCCCCTGCACACCCTGTGCCCCCACAGTACTCACTCCCACTCCTTGCGCCGGGCCTGTGGGGTGCTCTGCATCTTGTGCGCCTCGTGGGCTTTGATGATGTCGCGCTGCTCGATGAGGCCCCCGCGCCTGCGCTTCATCACCTCGGGGCTCACAGGGAGGAAGGGGCTGGAGCCGCACTCCCAGCCTGCGCCTTCGCCCTCCTGCACCGGGAAGAAGTTGTCGAAGCCAGAGACGGCGGCGCGCGGGGAGGCTGGCAGCATGCCCACCTCGTCGGAGGCATCGGCCTCGAGCAGGGAGCACTGCTGGGGCCGCCATGCCTCCTCCTCGGGCAGGGCCAGCACGTGGCGGTGGTGGCCCACAGGCCCTGGCTCAGGGCTCCCGCCCGCAGCTGGGTAGGGGGTGGGCTCGGGCAGCCTGCGGCCTGGGCTCAGTCCACGCATCTCGGGCACCATCACAGATCATTGCTCTGCAGCGGGGGAGGGGTCGCAGGTGAGGGATGGGGGAGGGGAAGGGAGGGCAGGGGTAGACACAGGGAAAGAGAGAAGAGAGAAGGGTTAATGCCATCGTCCTCCAGAGCAAGGCTGCGGACAGCGGCACGCAGGAAGAAATCAATGATGGCGGAACTCAGGAGCGGGCTGCTGGACCAGGCTGGGTGCCAGGGGCTGGGGACCAGGAGCTGAACACAACCTGATCTCTGCCCTCACACACGTCACAGTCCCGTGCAGGAGCAGAGGTTAAAGAAATAATGGCATGCAACAGGGACACATGTCTCAGGTGCGGCTCTCCCGAGAGGAGAACGAAGCGGAAGGAGGGCTGGCTGGCCCTTCTCTCCTGCCGGTGGACAGAGAGTCCTTCCAGCCCTCTCCCCGCCACCCGAGCAGCCACAGGTGGGCTGTTCTTGAGGACAGGGGCCAGTGTAGGGCTCCTTCCCCTGGTTCAAGCACAGGCGAACATCCAGGACCTGGGGGAGTGTGGGCGAACACAGCACCTCAGCCGGCTCGGGGAGAGCTTGTGCCATGGGGACTGAGGGACCCCGAAGGTCCAGAAAGAGTTCCATAGCAGGCCCGAGGTCCGGGACAGTCCGCCCGGCCGGAGGGGACCTGAACTCACCACCCTCGAACGACATCTGCTTACTGTCTCCCCCACGCCAGGAGCCCAACGCCCCCACCAAAACCACGCCCCTAGTGCCTGTGCCCCCAGTGCCCGTGCCCCCTGGCTTGGAGAAGTGCCCTGTGTGCTACATGCCCGGGGAAGCCCCGGCATCCAAATCCCTCAGCCAGCACATAGGGAGCATCCGCTCCGCACTGGGACTGAGCTGGGCCCCCAGGCCAGGTGTCCTCCCAGAAGGCTGCCCTCAGCCCCTGGCCCTGCCTTCCCCGGTGAGGCTTCCTCCGCCATGGGGCCGTGCTGGTCCGCACTCCGACCTGGGCCACCAGGGCTGGGTCAAGGGAGTGAGTGGAGGGAGCACAGGGTCCGGGGTGAGCTCGGCAGGGAGGAAAAACGAAGGAGAACGTACATGACACAGTGGGGCGGGGCCCCTGAAAGAGTGATTCACGGTCCTCGCGTTGTCATTCTGTCTCAACTGCGCTTGATGGGTTTTAAATTTATCCTTCATTCCTACGATGTTTAAATGTCTCTCCCCCAGCACACACGTGCACGCACCCCTCCCTGGCTGGCACCCACTCCCTCCCTCCGCAGGCTTCGGCTCCACCAGAAACTCAAGGAGTACCCCCCCAGCCCACTGTCCCTCCACGGCACAGGCTCCTGACACCCTCCCAGCTCTCCCCAGGCCACCTGGCCCCGGGCCCTGGCCTCTGCTTCCGGGCCCACCCCACCCTCCCTCTCCCCGCTGGACGCCCCCTTCCCAGACACCGTGCCAATCTGCCTTACATCTTTGCCAAAATTACAGCAGCAGCAACATACACCGCCAAGCTGCCGCTCCAACGGCATCAATTTTACGGATATCAAAACATGAAATGATCTCATCTTTCCTTTAAGAATTCTCGTTAAACAGCCCTTCCATTATTGATACAAATGTTCATCAGGGAAGTCTGTCGCCCCCACTGCCTGCCAAGCCGGCCAGTGTCCAGGGCTGGCTGTCGTCAAGCTGAGAAAACACCTTCCACCTCAGGCACTTCAGACAAGACGGAGCCCAGGTATTCTGGAGGAGGAGGAAGACGCTTGAATCGATTCTATACTTAGTCTTCCTCCGCCTCGCCCCCAAACCCGAGCGTCTCTTGAGTTCCTCGGGATCAGGGGCTCGGTCTCATCTTTCTGCATCCAGCACCCAGTACTGAGTCCAGCGCGTATTAGGTTGCTGCAGTGGCCATTCATACCACACATTCTGGCGATGCCCCTCCTGGCCACGTAGGAGGTCATACTCCCCGGCCCGCTATGCTGGAGTGGGGTCATGGATCATTCTGGCCACTGGGTTCGGAGTGGAGGGATGTAGGCCACTGCAAGGCTAAGCATTTAAATGCCAGTGAGAGATCTCGAGATCTAGAGGCACTGGCATCGGGGCCTCTCTCTGAAGGGCCCAAAGGCAAACACCGGTGCTTTCGCAGGCCACGCAACTTCTGTTGCCACTACGCAGATGCCGCTGCTGCAGCGTGAAAGCAACCGGGCAGTACGCACGTGAGTGTGTGTGGCTGTGTTCTGATAAAACTTTACAAAGTGACGTGCCCCTGGCACTTTCCGCTGCGTCTCTTGGACTCCATCACTGTCGCTCAGCCATGTGCATGGGAGCAGGCTCCGGGGAGCAGCTGGCAAAAGGAGGGGATGGAGAAGACCCACAGAACGGAGTCAAGGGCGCACGCAGCAAAGGAGAAGCATCTTGAGGGTGAAGATGCCACCGTGGCCCCCAGCCCCAGTCCCTCACGGAAGGAAAACGGGCACAGCTGCTCTGAGACACCGGCTCATGAGCTCATGAAAGCCCGAGGGCACCTGGCTGACCTTTCTCCTCTAACCACTGATTTCCACCTACCTCTCTTCTGATTCTTTTTTTTTCTGTTGCTATTTTTGGTTAATGGGCAAGGGATGGGATTTCAAATGTTGGGGACCCTGAGCAGGAAGAGGGCCTAGGGACACAGCAATGCAGCAAGTCGACGAAGCTTATGCTCTTGCGAATGTCCTGTTCTCATGCCCTGGAAGTCCTCAGTTCAGCGAGGGGGCGGGGTCTCCCGAACTATGTCACCAAGGGGCGGGGCCGGGAGGCGGCGGACGTGAATGGGATTGAGGGTCACTAAAAGATGAGTGGTGAGCACACAAGTGTCCCCAAAATGACCCTGAGCTGTAAGATATCGGCTCCCGCTACCTGCCCTGGCAGGAAGAAGGCAGCAGGGTCCCCATTCCCAAATGTTAGAGATGAAACCCACAAGAGGCGAGCAATTTTTACAACGTGACACTACACAGCTGAGGTGCCACGCTGAGTTCCCACCTATAAATGATTCTCGAAGAGAAGAGACCTGGCCCAGTAAACGGGCTTCCTGCCCAGCAAAAGGGAAGGTGGGGGATGACCCTCTCTCACCGTCCTCTCCCACCTGCTCAGAGAGGAAACACTCTGGGGACAGAAATAAATGCTTGCGTAGGGATTCTTCTTGGCTGAGCCAGCCTGTTGCCCGACCACAAAGGGGGCGTAGTACCGGGACTTTCTTTCCATTGGCTGGGACCTCCCAGGGCTGTGAGGGCACATCCGAGTCACCCCCACTGCTGGCTTTGAAATGCAGCTTCACGGGGCCTCCCTCCAGAGAGCCTCGCGCAAAAGCTCTCGGGTGGGCTCAGGAACCTGCATTTAATAAGCGCCCACTCCGCCTAAGAGTCACGTCTTGATGCACACTCTTTGGAAAGCAGCGTCTAGTCCTGAGAGGTTGTGCAAAGTTCCTAAGAGGCACCGTCCTGGGGGAGTGCGGACGTTGAAGGCCCCGGGACAGTGTCCCGTCGCCCATTCCCGTTCACGAAACTAAAGCACGGAAGACTTCCGGGACGAGTCCCTGACCCGCCCCCTCCCCTAGACTAGCGTCAGCTCTTGCCCCTCCCACATTCCTTTCTGAACGTCTACGTTGTTATGGCGACGGTTTGACGTTGGGCTGATGTCCAACTGCAGTTCGACAGGCTGGTGCATCTTGAATGCAAACCAAGCCCCAAGGAAAACATTCTGCTTCGGTCTCCGAGCGATCACTGAAACCACCAGCGTCCCTGTGGGGGCGGCAAGAACCGGCGATCTGGCCTGGCAATCTCTGAGCTTGGGGTACAGCCGCTGCCACGTGCTAATCGAGGAACCATTGGCAAACTCGCTTCTCTCGAGGTCGGTCTCCTCCCCTGAACTAGGAGAGTTAACAGCAGAGCGGACAGAAGTCTGCGGTGAGAACCAGTGAAGACAGCGTCCGGCAGAGCACCTGGAGACCGCACCCTCTGCTAGTAGGGAGGAGAGAGGAGGGGTGGGCGGCCTGCCTGCCGGGGCAACAGGGCAGTGCCCGCCGAGGCAGGACGGAGAGGGAGGGCGCAAGTCTTCACCACCCTCCGCAGAACCATGTGCGATTTAAAACTTATGAATGGCTTATTTCTGGAATTTTCCATTTATTATCTTGGGACTGCGGTCAAACGCAGGTCAATGAAACCACAGAAAGCAAACCATGGATAAGGGGGAACCACTGTTCTCAGCTCTGCCTCTGTCATGTAAAAGCAGCCATAGACAATACATAAATACATGCGTGTGGCTGTGTTTCAATAAAACTTTATTAACAAAAACAGGCAGCTAACACCTGAGCCCAGAGCTTCAGAGTTCTCCACTAGGCTTTTTCTCTCCAGCCTGGAGACCAGGAAAAAAAGAAAAGAGTCTGGCAGATCTTGCAAGAGGTCTAGAAGCCAGACCTAGAAGTGGTGACTGTCACTTCCCCTGTATTCCATTAGCCAGACAGGACGCTGTCACCTGTCACCAGGTCCCACTTGGCTGAAGGAGAGCAGAAATGCCATCCACCTGTGTGCCAAGGGAGAAGGGAAAACCACTACAGATGAGTCCCAGCAATCTCCCCCACACTGTCACTGTCTGTATCACGATAGAATCACAGAGTAAATACAAAGGAAATAGTTACAAATGCGTCCAATCCATTGCCTGTTGGCCAGTCTACTGGGGTATTAATTAGCTGCTGAAAACTAGCCACATCATAAGGTGTACAGGCATATTTTGTGTAAAAGAAAAGGGAGAAACCCTAAACATCATCATAAACCATCCATTCACCAAAGGATTCTGACGACTGGAAAAGCAAGCCCTCGAAAATGTGATACGATGCTGGTGGGTCTAAAGCAATTACGCAGCAGGCTCCCGCTGCAGACACAGCTGTCTCCACGGTCCTTTGATTCGGGGCTGCGCCTCACACACCAGCCTTTCAGCTACAGAAGGGCAGAGGCCGCACCTGCTTTACTCACCGCTGCACCCCATCACCCCGTCTCTGCAGGCATTCGGTACACATTATAAACGGAGTGAACGCAGGGAAGAGAGACAGGAACAGGACAGGATGGACAGAGGGAGACAGATGCTCTGCAGTCGCCCATACCATCATTTGCTACTGTGGCAAGTGAGTCCCCTTTAATAGTTAGCTTCTGCAGAAATCCTGTCAACTACGCGTGAGTGGAGAGAAGTGGTTTTAAGGGGCTTTTGCTTGCAACTTTCCAATTTGCTTCAATAGTCACATTTACTTTTCTGCTTTAAGAAGCTACTTAGAACCTCCACAGGACCTGCTTGAGTTAGGGAGGGGAAGGAAGACTTTCACGAGGGCGGGCAGCCTTCCCACACCACCTCGCAGAAATCACTGCAGAAACAGAAGGGACTTCCCCCACAAACATTCCTTGAGCGCCTCCTCTGAGTTGGGGCCTGGGCAGGGCACCGGAAACTCTTTACGGTCCCCCAGCAAGAGTCCAGAAAGAAACCCGAGAGGTCAGGCCCAGCACGGCTGCTTGGAAAAAGCAGAGCACGGTTCCTTTTTAGTATAGACGGAGAGTTTCTTCGACAAGAGTAGCTCGAGATTCCTTGAGCATTTGTCACTTCTCTAGGATCTGTCACTTCTTTTAGTCTACGTCCCTAAAGCACCCACCCAGAAAGTCAGACAGACAAGGGTAAAAAGGGACCTGTACGTCCCCTGAGGACCTTAAGAGGAGTAGGGAACTACAGACAGAATAACTGTCCCTCGGACAGTCTCTGGCAGGAAAAGTCGCCAGGAGTCAGTAACCGCTAGAGCTGGACAGGAGGAAGTGCCGCACGCCCCCTGCCTGGCAGAAACGGAGGGGAGGCGCCACAGCGGCCTGGCCTGGTGCAGACAAGGGCTGGTGACCGATGTCCAGGAGACCAGCACGTGTTCACCACAGACACTGTCTGTCTGTCCAGCATCAGGCTCAGACGGCTGAGCCCACGGTGTTGCAGACTTCTCCAAGGGCCTCTTTTCTATCAAAACAACTGTTCAAGTGTCAATCCCAGGAGCACTAGGGGTCCCAGCTCGTGGCCACTGACATCCTGCTAACCCATGCCGACCAAGAGTACTCGAGTGGACTTCCTTGGAAGTCCCATCTTGAGGAGCTGGTTACTGCCGCAGTCAAGTCAGGGTGGGAGAGGGCACGGTGCACGCCCAGATGGAACCTCCCTTTTGACCCTAACACCCGTGCAGGCTTTCCGAGGCCCTGGCCAGGAGCGGACCGCCCCCCACAGCTCCAAGGAGGCGACGTGGTTTGCACTGAGAGCCCCTCCAAACTCCCACCTAGAGAAGCAAGTGCAAAGCCCCACACCTGGCATTTGAGGTCTCCACACTGCGGCCCCAGGGAAGAGGGAAGAGCCTACAGCCCTCGAGGGCCTTGCAGTTTAGCCCCCCGCCCACCCAGGAGCCTCTGTAGTGGGGGCCCATCCTTCCAGATCCTGAGCTCCGCCCCACTGTCTGCCATGCTGGCCTCTCCTCGTGGGCAGCGCCCAAGGTCAGACCTGCCTCTGAACCCAGCGCCCGCCCAGCCCCCTTCTCAGCTGCAGTCAGACGTGTGTGAGGTTACAAAGAAGCCCGCCTATGAGGGGAAAGGTCACTGGGAGTGTGCTGGCGACTCCAGCGCCCACGGAAATGGAAAAGGACATTCGGACCCCTCCAAGGCGGGCCTGGCCCCAGCGAGCTCTCAGACTCCCTCCGCCCTCCCACCCTCCGGTCTGCGCTCCCTGCTCGTTGTCACGCTTTCTTCCTGGTCATTTATTGTGTATTTTACCACGTAGTTACTAATAATGATACGATAATGAGCCTGTTTTTTTTTTTATGCCAAACAATTCACTGAGTGCAATATTTACATTTTCAGGGATAATGTGACCCGAAGGATTTTTTTGGCCCAAAACCACACGCGGCAGACAATGCTGGCGATTCCAGTTTGGCCACTGCAGCCGGCATTCCCACAGTTGTGCGACCGGACACAGGGCACTTGTGACATTCAGACCGGCAACCAGACCAGGCTGAACGCGTCTGCACACCTGCAGCAAGCTGGAAAGGAAACCTGCGGCGGGCAGTGTGGTCCCCTCTGCAAGACGCTGCCGTGCCCGCCCTCGTGCCCCGGCGCCAGCCCCAGGGTGGGTCCCAGCTGGACGGGGCCGCTCAAGGGAAGCCCGTCCCTGTGCCAGTGGCCAGTTAAGGAAAGAGCCCATGACCTGCTGAAGGCCAGTGGACTATGAGGGGAAGCTCACTGAGGCTCCTGGGAAAACTGTGCCAACTGCTAAGGGAAGTCCCTCTGGACACAGTCCTACACAGGTGTAAGCCTGGAACAGACGCCATCACCTCACTGCCAACCTGTGGATGAAGCTGCCACCTGGAGGAGAGCAGGGCCCAGACAGTCCCGGGCAATGAGGATGGCGCCAGCAGATTCGGTCACCCCGGAAGCCACCCCACCGCTAGCCCGCCAGCAGTCGGAGGCCAAGGCAGCTCCCAGCGGCCGAAGCCCGTTCACTTGCCTGAGGTTCTCTGGTGCTGGCCCCCCATAACCGCCCACGCGATGGTAAGAGTTAACCACCCCGCGGCGCACACAACCATTTTCAGCTGTCCTGGTCACAGCAGGGGACAGTCCCCTGCGCTGCTCTGTGTGGTTTTGGGTAGTGCTTCGTCTTCTGCACACAGACACTAGCCCCGCATCAGATTTCCTGAGACGAGGACTCTAAGAACCCTGGTATAATGGGAACGTGACTCAGCCCAAAATGCAGCAAGTTAAATTCCACCGGGCCAGCGGGAAGGTGTAGGTGGGGAGGGAACGTCACAGCTGGATTCCGTGAAAAAGAACTCGCTGCCATTTGGTACAAAAAGATTTAGTAGTCACAGTAGACACCCCCACCCCACCCCCATCAATAAAAATAATAACTGGTTGATATTAAATTTCTACTTAAAAGGCTGTTCATGCTATAGATCCTTTATGATTTCATTTAATTCTCTTGAAACATCTTACAGAGCAACTATTACTAACTGAGTTTCACAAAGGGAGACACCACCACTTAAAGGGGGCAGTACTTCCCCAAGGCTGGGGTCGCACCGTCAGGAAGTAGCCAAGCCCCTGATCCAGGGCGGCCTGACTCCAGCGCCATGCTGCCACCCCTGCGTTGTCCTGGCCTCTAATAAAGCCGCAACAGAACAGCAACAACGGTGGCAGCAACTTTCACTTACTGAACACTTATGCAGGGCCAGAAGCTCGTGCTTGTTAGCCACCCTATGAGCTAAGGCTTACTGTGACTATGCTCCTTCAACAATGGAAGGTCAGCCAGGGTCACGTCTGAATTTCAGTACCTAATTGTTCACCCAACGCCCCTCTGGGCAGCTGTGCTTTGAAAGTGGATGGGACCCCAAATGGTCCTGGCCCTTGGGGACGAGCCAACTGCTTGTTTTGGGGACTGCACGTACATGCATGTTCAGGGGTGACAAGTTCGTGCATGTCTGTGCCAGATGCTGCCTGGTCCCTCCCGCTGGCCGGTGCAGAAGCCACAGACTACTGTCAATGGCACACCCTCTCTAAGCCCAGCACCGCATGGGGGCAGAGCATGCTCTTGGCCCGACAACAGCCCCTGGCCCCCCCAGGCAGCACCACGCAGGGACGGCTAAGAGGGGCAGGAAAGGGGGGTCACCACCTATTATCTCGTCATCATCTGATGAGAGCTGAGCGGCAGCTCTGCTCTGGGAGGAAACGAGGAAGTGGGCAAAACGAGTCTTGGGATCTTTCCGCCTCCTTGGCTGGTCCCTAGTGTCTGTGTCTGTCTGTCCATCTGTCTCTCTCCACCTGACACCCCACCCTCCAGCTGCCACCATCCTGACGCTGCTCTCCAAGTGTTGCCAAACTCCTGACTGGCTTCGCCATAATCTTATACAAAAAAAAAAAATCTCCCATGATTAAGGCAACCTATTTGATTCAAAAATTAAAACAATTTGCCCTGACTGGTGTAGCTCAGTGGATTGAGCAGCACACTGAGGACCAAAGGGTCACTGGTTCGATTCCCAGCCAGGGCACATGCCTGGTTTGTGGGCCAGGTCCCCAGTGGGAAGCACACAAGAGACAACCACACATCAATGTTTCTCTCCCTCTCTTGTTCTTTCCCTTCCCTTCTCTCTAGAAACAAGCAAATAAATAAATAAGACAATTCTTTTCTGATCTGCAGAATTATACATAAGAAAGGTCTCACATGATCACCTCTGTTGGGAACAGAACTACATGAAACTAGGGGGCATCAGGAAGGCTGGACCATCGGCCATCACACGCATGCCAAGCCATGCTGCCCTTCCCCCACCCCTCCTTCCACCCCGAACCCCAGCTCCCCCGGGCGCCAGCCTCTGAGTGAGACGTGAGTACAAGCCATTTAAAGGGGGTGGAGGGAGGAGGGAGTGAGCAAAGTGGGGATAAGTGGGGGCAGAAAGAGACTTGACTTTGGGCAGTGAGCACACCGTACAGTAGGCAGATGACGTTTTATTGAGCTGTACACTTGAAATACATACGGTTTTATTACCCACTGTCACCCCGATAAACTCAATACACATACATGCCTACATCCGCACCCTCTAAGGTGCCGGGGCCCCAGGGCGCTGGGCTAGCTGACCACCGGGCAGTGGTGGCAGGAGGTGACACGAGAAGAGCGGCTCCCACGCGTCCTGTGTGAGAAAGACCGGCGGCTGCCTCCTCGGTCTGCGCACACCGTCCAAGCACTGCGGTCGGACTTCCCCTGCCCGTCCTCTCTGGCGTGAGTTCAAGTACAGGCACTACGAACGCTCGGTGACGAGAAGCCCTCCCCTCCCATATCACATCAATTATAAACATAAATTACCTGGTTTTGAGCCAAACACCATACTAAAAGCTTAATAAGCCTTCTATCTAATCTCCTCAACAATCTTCAAGGGTTTTTTTTTTTAATGAACTGAGTCATTCTCATTCAACCAATCATTTCTTTAGTCAACGCATGTCTAATGAGCATCCATTACAAGCCAAGCACTGTGCTGGGCCTCAGGGCGAACGACAGACCGGTAAACAGATTCTGACATGGCACCGGGGCAAGTGTTCAAAGAGTGAGAAGACTGAGGGGCTTCAGGAGTCCACGGTGGGGGGAGGGGCTACTTGGAGGACCGGTCATTTAAGCCGAGCGCCGCACGGTGTGTAGGAGTCAGCTGGCGAGAGGGTTAGGGTTTGAACACCATGCCCAGGGTAGGCCTCTCTGATGTGTGAGCCAACGTGGAAGCAAGGCGTGGGCACGGCAGACACCTGAGGGGACAGGAAGGGCCGTGCAAAGGCCCCAGGGAGGGAGCTTGCCTAGCACACTCCTCTGGAGCAGCCAGGGGCTGGGAGAGGCTACAAGAGCAGCAGTGGGGCCCAGGGTCAGAGACGTCTGTCAGTCTGTCACGTGCAAGGCCTGTCGTGGAGGGCCTTGCCTTGTGCTCTGAATGAAATGGGAAGCCACTGGGGCATTTTAGGCAGAGTGACGACACTATCCCCCCCCTCCAGCTGTTGGTGAGAACATGCTGGCAGAGGGCGGGGCAAAGGCCAGGAGACCGGTCAGAAGCTCTTACAGCAAAAACACGGGCCGGAGGCCTGCTTCCTCTCTGGAACTCTGGGCAGAGGGCGCCACCCAAAGTGTCCGATCAACAGGAGCACAACACGCCACAAGGAACAATGGAGGCCATGAGAGAGGCCTGAGCTGGCCACTCCCAACACACCTGCCCCCTGGGTGATACCGGAGACACCCTGAAGAGTTCCTGTCTTCAGCACACACTCCTGCGTACCGACAGTCCTGAACTGGCCTCAGGTTCAAGCAAGGAAGAGACAGGAGACTAGAAACAGGGCGGGGCAGGCAGAGGGGCTGGCAAAGACACCAAGGCTCACGTGGGGCGGGGGGAGGGGCCACAGCTGAACTGCAACCACAGCCGGTCTCCAGCGAGCCCCAGAGGGTCCAGCAGCCAGATGCCCCGCCCCAGTGTCAGGCCATGTACGTTCCAGGAAAGAAGGGGTAGAAGACTAAATATTAGTTAACTGTGTATTTAATCAAAAATACGACAAACCATCACCCTAATGGGTGTGACCAGTTGGCTGGGTGTGGTCCCGCAAAGCGAAAGGTCATTTTGATTCTCAGTCGAGGTGCCGGCCTGGGTTGCAGATTTGGTCCCCAGTCAGGCGTGTGCGAGAGGCACCCAACTGATGTTTCTCTCCCTATCTCCCTCCCTTTCCCTCTCTCTAAAACACAAATAAATATTTTTTGTTTAAAATGACAAACCATGAATTAATGAGAAAATTTCAGACTAGACCTAAGGAAAAACATGAATTTGAATAGACCAAGCTTGTTTTCCGCTCAAGTGGCCGGGAACTCAGAGGCCAAAGTTCTGGGGATAATGAAAGCTGCGTTTTTCCAGCCTGCGAGTTGCAGCTGTGCGAATTCCAACATGCTGCACAGCATACAACGTGCTGAACAGCGCACCGGTGAAATGAGTGCAGAGACAGAGCATAGAAATGCAGACAATGGGACTCGGTATTCTACATCTGGATCCCCTGTGCTGCTCATTCCCGGGAGCAGTTAGGGCTGGAACTCAGCACAGAAGTGTTTAAATGTTCAAGGTCATGTCTTTGCATGCCACCTGTAATTTGTGCAGCCTTAACGTGGGTCGCCATGACACTGTCTTAGCTTCATCCTAGGCAATGATATCCATAAAAATCATGATTCGATGTGCTGATTACAGTTTTACTATTTTTCACTTTTTCAACTTTATTTTTTTTAAGAGCAGTTTTAGTTCAAAGCAAAATCGAGAGGAGGGCTGGAGAGCTCCCATACACCTCCGGCTCCCGCCCAGGAGCAGCCCCCACGTCAGCAGCGCTCCCCAGCTCGGTGCGTCCATTACAGAGGACGTCACCACGCTGACACACGCTGCCATCCCCAGGCCCGAGTTTCAGTTCCGGTTTGCTCCAGGCGCTCCACAGGTTTGGGCAAAGGCACAAGAGCATGTACCCAGCATCGGAGCACCCTACAACCCATCGTCACCGCCTTACTCTGTGCTCCACTTCGTCACCCCTCCTGTCCCCGGTCCCTGCAACCACCCACCCACCTTGTCCCTGTCTCCAGCACTGTGCCCTGTTCAGCACGTCACTAAGTTGGAACCATGCAGTAGGCAGCCTCCTCCGAGGGGCTTCTTTCACACAGGCGTGCTCATTTAAGCTTCCTCCATGCCTTTTGATGGATTGATGGTTCATTTCCTTCCAGCTGAATAATGTTCCACTGTCTGGATGCAGCGCAGTTTACCTGTCTATTCGTCACCTCCTTAAGGACACCTTGCTTCTGAGTGCTGGCATTTATGAATGAAGCTGCTGGAAACTTGTGAGTGCAGGCTTTTGTATGGACCTAAGGTTTCACCTCCTTGGGGCAAATCCCAATGAGCATGACTGCAGAATCGCAGGGATAAGGACAGGCTTACTTAGTGTTGGGAGAAACTACCAGTCTTCCAAAGGGGCCGCACCATCCTGCATTCCCACCAGCAGCGGATGGGAGCCACTGTTGCTCCAGCGCCATTGGGCGATGCCAGCATTCTGACTTGCAGCCATTCTAATAGGGTGCGGTGGTGTCTCCTTGCTGTTTTACTTTTTCCCACTTTGAACAGGAAATTCCTCGCCAATGAAATGTAGCATACCACCGTGTGGGAAGCACCGTCCCGGTGGACTCTTCCTAAAGTAAGTCCTCCAAGGTTTTAACGTTCGACACGAGGCAGAGGACGTTACAGATCACCCCAGCCATCCCCCTAGTCATTGCTCGAGTCAGCTCTACAGTATTCCCTGCCAGTCAGCCTCTGTTTGAACACCTCCGCTGACAGGCAGCTCACTGCCCACCAGGCAGGATCCCAGCTTTAGATAGTTCTATTAGCATAGTCTTTCTTATTCTGAGCGGAAATCAATGTGTGTGTCAACACGGAAACCAATGCGCTGCAAGGAAAACTAAGTCATTCACCTCTGCCCACTGCTGGCACACGGAAAAGAGGGTGTGATCAGCAACAAAAACAATGAAGAGCAGCCAAAACTCAGTATGTCTCCTGGTGGAACAGTGCGCCCCTGCAGTAACTCGGTGCACTCTCAACTGACTCAGAAGACTGCACGATTTTTCAGTTGCTTCTTTTCCTTCTTCCACTTCTTTTCCTTTTAAAAAAAATCCCTTTGAGCCTTCTTCCCAGTGAAAAGCTAATTGTAACTTTCCTGCAAGCCCTCACTTTTTGCGTCAGGTTATTTCGGGAAGAGTCAACCCCCACAACTCCAGAAGAAGGGCAGAAAGGTCACAATACTAGGCCAACCGGTAGGGGGTTTGGGAGGCGGGGTGAGGGGGATGACTGAAGGATGGCGGTCTGAAGCAGGGGAGTCAGAAGCCAGGAAAATTCCCAGACAAGGGGAAGGGGAAGCCGAGATAGATGGCTGAACAACCTGGCCCCGCCCAGCACCCTGGCTCGCCTGCCTCCCTCTCCCAGGCAAGACCACTCCCTTAAGCGTTAAGACAATGAGGTTCTCATCAGCACCAAACAACCTTCGGAACAAAGCCTCAGGTCTGCTGGCCGCAGAGGCAGAGTGTCGGTCAAACTGGAAATGACACCCAGGCCTCAGCTGTGCTTCAGCTCCAGGCCCAGAAAAGCAGCAAAACCAGAGGAAGCAATGCCGTGGCTGACGCCTGGACCAAATGCGATGACCACTGACCCCCTGCCCCAGCGCTGACCAATCAGTGGAGACCAGGACCCTAAGAGGACACACCTAGAAAGCTGATGAATAGTCTGTGGAGATCCTCCTGAGTCCTCCTCCAAATTCCTGCCTTTAGAAAACTTAAAGATGCTTAAGGCAAAAGACCCAGTTCTCCTTCTCTTCCTTTCTCTTCGCTCCTCCTCATCCTTGCCCTCCTTCCTCTCTCTCTCATATTTCTCCTATTTTTATCATGTTTGCCCTATTTTTTCAGGAAATTGGGAGGAAACGAGTAGCTGTTCTTCACACTCCAGAGGAGTAGGCTGCCCTCCCTCAGTGGACACATCTGGGCAGAGCCCGTGGTCTTCCTCACTGCTGAGACGGCGGCAGTTTCATCTCACACCTGACCTCGGAACAGACAGAGGTCAGGGGTCAGGCCACCGCAGGAACCCCATGGCTTGTGAGACCCCATCCCCAGGAGCCTGGGGTTGAAGCGACAAGACGAACAGCACCGGAGCAGGGAGAGGAGGAGGAGGTGGCTCTCCTGGCCAACCATCAGCTTGATGAGGTGACATTAGCACGTGAGCATCAGGCTGGAAAACTGATTTGTTCTAGTTACAGGAGCATCTGTCTCTGCAAAAGTGAGGTGGCCACCGGCTCTGGCTCAGTTGCTAGGACAGCGTCCAGGATCTCCAGGGCTGCACTTTGGCCCAGCCAATGGAGCAAAGGCAGTGAGAAGTGGGAGAATGCCCATGGAAACACTGCAGGACGAGACAGCCAAGGCTGATTCGGCTGAGGCCTGCACCTGCGCCCACAGGGCGGTCCAGCCCAGCAGTGGGAGGCAGGGATGAGGAGAAGGCAGAGGGATGGATGCTGGGTCCTGAAGCTGGATTCTAACCATCATGGATGTGGTCCATTCAAAAGCTTCTCTCACTGTCCTTCTGCCTAGAGTCTTCCTGTGGGCTCAGGAGACTCACATGGTCAGGCAGGAGGCTGGGCTACTCCGGCATCCCGGGCAAAGTCCTAATCTCTATTTATTTCAGTGAGATCTAATGAGAGAAGAGGATTTGATCATCTAAGACCTGCCGGGAGCCTGGGAGGCGTGAGGGTGGGGCTGATGCTCCTGCCTCCTCCAGAGACGTCCTGACAGCTCCCAGGGGCCCCTGCACTTTCTCATTGCAGGCTGAACAGCCGTGTCCCTCTCCCAACATAAAAAGACTCCGGTCTCCTCCCAATGCCCAGAAGAAAAATCAGTTAACGAAGAGGATTTCTCAATATTAAGATTTCTCTCCTGCAATTTGTTTTTCTTCAAATCTAGAGATCTGTTACCTCTTGTCTACATAAGAAGGTGGTGGGTGATTTTATCAGCTTGAGTATAAAGTATTTATTTTAGGTTACACAGATCTGTGTCTATATTGCACGGAGAGCACCGTGGTTTTACAGGTGCTCTACCATCTGGACACATTAGAAAAACAAAAATTCTACCTTTTGACCGAAAGCAAAAGGCATCATGAAGAAGGTGCCTGAACTGCAGCCACAGTTCCCCATCATCATCCAAGCCATCAAAGGTGTCAAAGCCACAAGTTTTCAAAAATATGCACCACCCAACAAGCCCAGCTGGTGGCCTGCCTCCCTGCTGGCTGAGAAAAACGAAGCAGTCAGAAGATGCCGTCACAAACTCCCATAGCGTATCTGCCCGCCTACCAGGTGGTTTGTCTTCCCGACTCTTAATACAGACGAGCCCAGCATGCCTCTGTCGGAAGTCAGCCCCTCCTTGGCACACGCTCTTGCCTCTCTCTGCTACGCAGAGCCGCGCTCCCGTGATCCCCTTTCTCTTCAACTCGACCACTTTCCCACTCTCTACTGGACTATTCCCACCAACACACAGACTCGGCATTCTCTCTCTCGCGTCTTAGAGAACACACTTCCTTCACCGGCTAGTGCCCCACTTCTTCGCTCCCTTCTGCGTCGCCCTCCCAAAAGAGGTGTCTCTACTCACCGTCTCAGTTCCTCTCCTCCCATCCCCTCGTGAGCCAATTTTCATCAAACATTTCCCCTCATGGCTTTGTCGAGGTCACCGATGACCTCCACATTGCCAGATCCAGTGACCAATTCTTCTCGTCACACTTGACCTTGCTAGCTAACTTCCAACAGGCCCTCGCCTCCTGGAGTTCATACCCTCGTGTAGTCCCCTCCCACAGTGTGCTTGGGTTGGGACCAAGAGCATCCAGATGGTATGACACCTCCAAAATTAGGCTATGAAAGACTGTGACAGCCATCATGGGTTCTCTCCCTCCCTCCCTCTCCCTCCCTCCCTCTCTCTCTCTCTCTCTCTCTCTCTCTCTCTCTCTCTCTCTCTCTGATCATGTTCTCTGCCATGTGACGAGGCCACTCAACCACTCTATGGAAAAACTCTCATGGTGAGGACCCAAGGTATCTGGCCAACAGCCAGTGAGGAGCTGGGGACCGCCAGGAACTGCAGGAGTGAGCTTGGAGTGGGAGCTGCAGCCCCAGCTAAGAGCTGACAGCCTGACTACAGCCTTGCAGGAGATCTTGGGCCCGAAGCACTCAGCTTAGCCGCTCCCAGACTCCTGACCCTCGGAAACTTTGTAAAATAATAAATGGCTGTTGTTTTGAGCTACTAAGTTTTGGAGTCACTGTTTGCGCATTAGGCGATTAGTACACCTGACCCAGCACATTGTTTGACACAGGCGGTCGCTCCTTCCTCCTTGAAACACTTTCTTCATTTGGCCTCCCTCACCCCACTATCTATTTTCCCTCCCCCTCCTGGGTGACCTCCCCGTGACCTCCTGTGCTGGTTCTGCTGCTTCTGCCCGATTTCCTAAGTCGGAGGCCCTGAGGCCTGGCCCTTCGTCCTCTCCTATGGCCCACGCTCACTTCCTGGGTGCCTCACCCAGTCTCACGGCTTTAAGTATCACCATCGATGTGTTATCCACTCCCAAATGTACATCTCAGCCAGATCTGTCCCCCAGACTTCTGACCCTCATTGCCAACTGTCTACATGACTTCTGCACCCGGAAACGTAACAGACAGCTCACATCCGACGTGACCGAAAGTGAACTCATTTTCCCACCCAAACCTGTTCCACATCCTTCTGAACTGGTTGGTGGCATCTCCATCTTCCTAGTCGCTCGGACTATCTGTGACTCCTGAGTTCCTTACACCCCACATCCCATCGTCAGTGAATCCTATTCATTCTACCCGCAAGAATGTAAGAAGGCCCGGGGCTTCTCACCAACGACGGCTGCCGTCCTGGTTCAGGCCACCGTCGCTTCTCACCCGGACACCGCAGTGACCTTCCCCGTGGTCTCCATCTCCACCCGTGCCTCTCAACGGTCCATTATGGACATGGCAGCCAGTGGGCAGGATGATTCTCTTCCACAGGCAGGTCCCATCGCTGCTTTCTGCTCAATGCCCCGCAAGACAGCCCCCCTTCCCTCGGAAGGAAGGCCAGCAAGGCCCCCACGCCTGGCTCCCTGTTGCTCCCTGACTCACTCCTTCCATCCTCCCCCACTCAGTGCCCGCCACGCCGGCGCCATGCTGCTCCTGCAACGTGCCCGGCCGGCGTGTGCGCTTGCTGTCCCTTCTACACGGAGGCTCTTCCCCGAACATCGTCATGACCAAGTTCCTCACCTTCTTCACGTCTTTGCTCAAATACCACCTTGCCACCGACACCTGTCCGGCCCATCTTATTTAATATGCACACAGCCCCAGCCCCCAGGCACTCCCAGGCCCCCTTGTGCTACAGTCAGTCTTTCTTATTTTTCTATGTTTTTCTTTTTAAAAAAACTATTTTATTTATTTTTTTAGAGAGGAGAAGGGAGGTAGAAAGAGAGGGACAGAAACATCAATATGTTGTTGTCTGTCATGTGCCCCCAACCAGGGACCTGGCCCACAACCCAGGCATGTGCCCTGACTGGGAATCGAACCAGTGACCCTTTGGATTACAGGCTGGTGCTCAATCCACTGAACCACACCCGCCAGGGCTCACTTTTTTCTATAATGTTTAGCATCTTTTTAACACAGTAGAAACTTTATTCAATTGCTAGTTTATCGTCTATCTTCCTTTGCTAAGACTCAAACTATAAAGAGGCAGTTATCTTTATTTTATTTGCTAATACGCCCGAAGCCCTTAAGACAGTGTCTGGCATAGAGTCGACACTAAAAAAAAATTGTCGAATGAATAACTGAGTAACTATTATCTGTAATTATCACAAAAGCTTCATGAAACTGTTTTATTATCCACACTTTACAGATGACGGAACGGAGGAAAAGGGAACTAGCATTTCCCCGTCTTGCTACATTACACTCCAGACACTTCATACGCATCATCTTACTCACTCCAGCCGCGTCCCAAGGCTCAGAGAAGTGAAGTGGCCTCCTTGAGTCACGTGAGAGCTGAGGGGCCAAGCCCTGGTTTGAACCCAGGCCCCTGGGGACACACACCCCCTGCTGCCATTGCATGTCCCACTCTTCCACCAAACACCCTCTGCCACACCCTGGACTGGCCAGAATCAAAGGTCACCCGAGACAACCATCTTTGGCCTGGAGAAACATGCCACAGCGTGCCCCCGGGCACCAGGGCTCTGCCTGGAGACCAGCAGGCCAGGCCCCCCCCTGCCTGCAGTCCCCAGCTCCAAGCCTTGAGGTCATTGTGCAGTCGGTGAAGACGCTGACCACTAATGGCAGTCATCATGGACATTATATTGACTGCCACAGCACGCTAGATCTTCCTGAGTGCTTTACGTACATTACACCTCAGCAATCCTCACAACTACACTGTAAGGAGGGGACTATTATTACCCCCATTTTGCAGGTGAGAAAAACTGAGGCACGGAGAGTAACATCACCAAGGTACCCTGACTGGTAAGAAGCAGAGGCAGGATTTGAACCCAGGCAGCTCACCCCCGTAGCTTATATTTAGCTGATACACTACACTACAGCAAGAAAACTGTGTGGGATGGTAAACAGCTCCTGCAGCTGTTTAAGGCCCCAGCGAGCCACGGAGCAAATCGATTCACACTCACAGACCGCACCCAGACTGGTAAACCCGCTGACACTGCAGCCGCCATGAACACAGCTGTCCACCTGTGACTCCACTGCCCTCCCGCACGCCCCTCTCCTCCCTCCCTGAAGAGCCAGCCCTTCGTTTGCCACGAGATCCATCATCTATTATTCATTGCTAAACATAACATTTCCAACTTGCCAACACCACACAGGAGCCTCACTCGAAGCTTTCTCAGCCTGCTCCACCGCAGCTCTCTCGCCACTGTCTTTTTCCAGCTTCCCATTAATTAGGGGCAGCCTCCCTTCTCCCCGGCAGCCACAATTTTATATTTGCTTCCAGGGATGGCATTGCTGTCTTGTTCTTAAAGCCTGGTCTGAAGATGGAGGGGGCCTCATTAATCATTGATCACATACATTTCTACCCGCTTAGCCTTTTTTTCTTCTTTTTCAACACTGACTGCTTGCTCTTCAGCACTACCTAAATTTCCACTCACCACACGTTGGTCAGGTGACCACTCTGTGCCTGCATATAGTGGTGACATCTCCACCGTAGCTGTCTTTGGAAAAGCTATTGCTTAACCAAGTGGTAAGTGCAGCTTCAAACCTTTCAGGAATTCTGAGAAGGATAAAAAGATCCCTGTGAGCTGGAGGAAAGCAGGAAGGCTTCCTGGAGGAGCTAAGGTTCTGGTTTTTCTTCAAGAATGAATAGGATTTAGCCAAAGGAAACCTTACATGCACATGCAAGAAGGCTGAAGTTATCAAGGCTTAGTCAATGACCAGGAAATGATTCCACTTGGGGAAACACAGGAGACAAGATTGGAGAAAGGCCAGAAGTTTTCGACCAGCAACACAAGTGCCTCGCTCTCCCAGGCACCTCTGGCAGCAGGAGCTCAGCAAGAAAGGGTGTCAGTAGCTCCCCCAGCGTACACTGGGCCACACAAGAGTTGTCATCACAGCTGCCAGCTCACCAAACCCCCCTTGTCCCACCCCCATGAGCACCCTGGACCCCAGGCGAGGAGGGAATAAATCCACCTGTTCCACAATCCCAGCCCAGCCTTCCTCCGCTGCTCCCTACAAATGGACAGACTGCCCTTTGAAGCAGGTCAGCACTAGCCCCCAGCCACAAACATCCAACCTCTCCCATCCCCAGTGCCTGGCCCCTGGCCTCCAGCCCTGCACCAGGGAGAGGGAGCCAAAGAGAGAGTGGAACGACAAGGCTTGTAGAAACCGTCATCCCTGATGGCCACTCTCGGTATTATTTCCATTATAGTACAATATGCATATCATATAAGCCCCCGTGTCAAAGCCTGCGATTCAGGGACATCACGCACACTGGCAGTGCCGTGCAACCACTGTCACTCTCTGCTCCAGGACTTCTTCATCAGCCCGAGTGACACTCTGCCCATTAAGCAACCTCTCGCAGGTCCCTCTCCCCCAGCCCCCGGCAACCACAAAGCTGCTTTCCATCTCTACAGACTCGCCTATTCCAGACACTTCATATAAACAGAAGCATGCAACACGTGTCCCTTTGTCTGTGGCTTCCCTGGTGACGTTTCGAATCCGTCCTCATGTGTGTCGAGGACCCTGAGGGCCAAAGCCATGAGGAGTGCTGGACCCGAAACACCAACCACACACGGCTTTCGGAAACACGGCCCACCTGCCTCTACGTGAAACAGGCAAGCGCCCGCACTCAGAGCAGAGCCGGGCCCCCCACACTCCTGCCTCCCGGTCAAGCCCCGCAAGGCCTCCAGAGACGGAATGAATCAGAGGCAGAAGCCCCGGCCCCCTGAGCATCCCAGGCAGAAGGCCTCCGCTCACAGGCAAGGACGGGAAGGTGAGGCAGAGTCTCGGGACAGTCACGGAAGGCTTCGAGGAGGACCAGCATGGGCTCTGGTCCCGAAAAGGTGGCCAGGACTCACAGAGACGGCACGTAACTGCCATCTTTCTGGGAACGCCCCCAAACGTCCACCTCACCTCTGACCTTGCTCCTGAACTTCAGACCGGGGCGTCCAGGTGCCCACATGGCATCTCCACTTGGGAGTCTGACAGGCTTCTCCGGATCGAAACTCGGATTTCCCTATGGTCTGCGCCCCTCCCGGCCTGCTTCCCTGTCACCTGCACTCCCACGAGTCTGCTACCTCTGCTCCGCGCCCACCTGTCCCACCGGAGGCGACTGTGCAGGAGCAGGCGGCTTGTTTCACAGTGGAAGCCACATTGCATCAATGTGTGGAATCTGACGAACAAAATAAACAAGCCGACAAAACAGAAACAGGCTCGTAGATAAAGAAAACAGATGGACAGTCGTCAGCGGGGAGGGGTGTGGGGGAGCTGGGTGAAAAAGATGGAAGGATTAAGCAAAAAAAAACCAACAACCCTCACAGACACAGACTGGGTGATGATTTCAAAAGGGAACGAGGGTAGGGGAGGAAGAGGAGGGTAGAGGGGGGTGAACAGTGACAGAAGGAGACTTGACTTTGGATGGTGCACGCACAGTACAAAATACAGATGATGTGTTACAGAACTGAATACCTGAAACCATATAATTAACCAATGTCTCCCCAGTAAATTCAGTAAATTTTTTTTTAAAACTTCCAGTGACTTCTCATCACATTGGGAATAAAACCCACAACCGTGTCTGCTGCCTACGAGCCCGAGGTGATGGGCCCCCCCACCCCGGCTTCCTCCACTCCCACCCTCTCCCCCCACTCACGCTGTTCCAGCTCCACCGTCCTCCTTTCTCTTCCTGGACATCTCCTGCCTCAGGGCCCCCGCCCTTGCTGTTCCCTCTACCTAAAACTCTCTTCCCCGTGATATTCACATGGCTGGCTTCTCAATTCAGGCCCTTCCCAAATGTCACCTCCACAGAACAGAAAGGCCTCCCACTGACCTCCCAAGCTACATCACACCCCTCTTATCACGTTTTATTTCATTACACAGTTTTCTTTGCCATGGTATTAATCATTGACTTGGCCACAAATAAATATACCCCCTTAGCATATACACATGTATGTACGCATCTCCCCTACTAGACACTCCAGGAGGGCAGCTCGTTCACCTTAAACACCACCAGGTTTTCAGTGGGCAGAACTGTGTGTAGCATGTAATAGAAACTTATTAAATATTTTTTGGAAAAAATGAACAAATGAGTGCAAACTGGTACATTGGGACCACAAAGAGACCGTTTCTGCTCGGAGCCGAAGTCTGGGAACAGGAGACGCTGCTCCTCTTAGCCTCCTCACCTTCCTGGACACGGCCGCCAGTGGGGAAAGGTCTTCGTCACCCGCCCCTCCTGCCTGCCTGACCTCTTACCGCCCCCACCCTGCCCACAGAGCTGCTGCCTCCCGAGCTCCAAAACGTGCTCCCGCACCCTCCTCCGGGGTATATGCTGACTCCCGCCCTCATTCCCCTCCACCCTTCTCTTCACCTGTCCTCACCCACTCACCCTCCAACCTGCAGACACCCTAGAAAGAGCGGGCTGCACCCCTGCTCTGGCCCGGAGGCCGGCACACAGCTCTGTTAGCACAAACCACACTGCATTGAAATGGTCTGTTTACAGGTTTATCTCCCTTGTTAGACAGGGAGCCTGTTTTCACATTTCTGTGAACATCCTGTTTTACATTTAAATGTCTCTCCTTGTACACTGGCAGAGCCTGGTTCTTACCCGGCTCTCTGATCTTGGATGGATAAATGATTCCATCAGTTTACCAAACCAGAGCTCCCCGTAAGTTCACCGGTCTTTGCTAATGGCATCCCCGTGTCTAAACTGATGACGACTCTGGAATAGATGAAAAATGTTCACCGGTATGAACAATGAAGCAAATCTCTAGACACTTTCATGCGCCGTTCAAAGTGCAGTTCTGAACACGCCGTGACCCTGCTCAAGAACTCTCCGTGGCTCCCTACTGCCCGAGTGAGAGAAGCAGCCCTTACCGTCCTCCGAGGTCTGGCCTCAACCTGCCTCTCGACGTAACTTACCATCTGTCATTTCTTTACACGCCAACAACCCAGAGTTGTCACCTCCCCCAAAACGTACACTTTCCAACATTCTGCCTGAATTTTTTGTTATCCCGCTGTTTGAGGATTTCTTCTTTCCCATTCCTTTCTTCCCTCCCACCTCTGCTTCGTGAGGTGCCACTCAGTGGCGGCGTGACGTATTTCTCAGGTCACGGGTATCCGCTAAGCGCCTGCGGGGGCAGCAGCGTCTTCAGTGCTGGGAGTGCTCGCCAGGGCTCGTCTGCAGACTGGGGCACACGGTCCCTGCGTCATGGAGCCACCCAAACGGCTTGCGTGGAGCACGCAGTCCAGTGGGGAGGGAAAGTACAAAGTAGTAATAATAACGCTGTGTGATGAAATACATCATGGTGTGAAGGGAGGGGGCACTGCGTGGCTTGGGAAGTCACAGAAGCCCTCTCTGTAGCAGCCACATAGGATCCGAGACCTGAAGGAGGGGAGTTGAGACAAATCGGAAACAACAAACAACTAAAATAATTTTGGCCCTGACTGGGTAGCTCAGTTGGTTAGAGTGTCATCCAGTGCACCAAAAGGCCGCAGGTTCGATTCCCGGTCAGGGCACATACTTGGGTTGTGGGTTTGATCCCCAGTTGGGGCACATACAGGAGGCAACAAATCAGTGTTCTCTCTCTCTCTTCCCGCCCCTACTTTCTCTCACTCTAAAATCAATAAAAATGTATCCTCAGGTGAGGAATAAAAATTTTTAAAAAATAATTTTGACTAGAGTAGGTGACATAAAAAATGCCAGGGTGATATGACAAACTAGCCATCATTAAAGTGAGGGGGCTGCCTTAGGTGGGGTGGTCGGGGAAGCCCCTCTTGGGAGGCACCAAGGAGACAGACACTGAGCCAGCTGGTGCCGGGTCGGAGGTGGGCGTGAGGGACAGGGAAGAGCCAGGAACGACTCCTCCAGAGTTTTGGCTCCACCAACTGTATGGAAAGTGCAGAGATTGGAGGGCAGGGCAGTTTGGGGGTCAAAGTTCAGGTCAAATCATCTCCTTCATGAAGCTTCCAGGAGGCCTTCCCGAGGGAAACTACTGCTCCCTCCTCCATAACCACACGGCAGCGGGAAAATACCATTATACAGCTGTCCGTGCATCTGACTTACTTCCCCAGCTGGACTGCAGTCTGTCGTGGCTCACTGTGCGCGCGCACCTTTGTGGTCCCCACAGTGCCTCGGGGTCTCAGATGTGGGGCCAGGGGGCCAAGCACTGAGCGGGCAGCAAAGAAAAAGGAAGCGATCGCCTCTGGGCAGCAGACCTCAAGTTCCAGCCTCTCTCTACACACCAAAGCACACGGCTTTCAGCAGCCACTCGGAGCCCCTGCCGTCCTTTCCCCAGTCACAGACTAAACCCACAGCCCTGACGATGAGCCACGACCTACATCCCCAGAGCCCTCCTGGGCCCCGCCCGTGAGCCCATTCTTCCCAGCAAAAGGACGCGCAGAGGCTCAACGATCGTCTGGTTGAACTGAATCGAGCAGCAGGAAAGCACGCCTCCTTCTGTGAGCTCCACTTCTTCCACTTTCCTGACCTCTTATTTTTAAAAATGGTGTCCTCTTTTCTGACCAGCACCACGTTCACGGAAGCCATTCCCCGTGGGAAAGTCGGTGACGCTGGGGGCCCCGGGGCCTCACGGATCCTGTTCCAGTGGGGCGGCGGCTTGCACCCCTGAGCCCTTTGTTCACGGGGACAGTGGGCGTAACAGCCCGGCCCAGCTCAGGGAGCTGCCGTCATTCACGCAGAGCGGGCACTCGTACGCTCAAAAAGGAGAGTCACCCCGGGAAATGGAAAACAACGAGCCTTCTGCCTCTCACGGCCCGTCCCAATGCACAGTCTGCCTCTCTCACACCCTCTTTCTCTGCCTGCAGCCTCTTCAGCCTCCTCCCCCTGGTCCTTCAGCAGCCTCTTCATTATTTTTGAATTAATCTTAAGCTCTGTGTCCTCACGGTAAGTGCTCCTCCTCAGGTCCCGGGTACATCCCTCGTGTCATTTCATTCTCTCCCTCGGCCCCCTCTGCTCTGAACCAGCAGTTGTCACCTCCAGAAAACGTCCACCAAGTGCCCACCCTGCGTGGGACACGGTGCCAGACTGTGTCCATGCAGACTCGAGGGGTGTCCTCCCAGAGCTGAGACCCTCTGAGGGCACAGGACACAGAATGGCACCGCTCACTCACCAGGTGGGCAGGACCCCGCCTTGGCCCTCGCTGTGACAAGCACTCGCACAGGGTTTCACACCATTTCTGTGCACGGTGCTCACTTTCCACGTCTCTGCGCAAAGCTGACCCCTGTTCCTGCTTCCTCCTCGAGCTCATGCACAACCGATCTGCCCTATTCCCAGATCCCACGTCCATGAAACCACCTACTCACTAAAATGCACGTGCAGCCCCCAAGTCAGAGGCACGTTCACGATCATCCACAAAGATGCACTGAGTGGCACATCACCTGAGTCGCCCAACACCAACGTCCCAGCTGACACTGAGCGAGGTGGCACCCTGCCTTCTCCTTCCAGCTCTCTCTGTAAACAAGCGTCCTTTCTGCGTCTACTCAGTGCCGTGGGTTTGGCGTGTTTGTGCTTTCTGGTGGTGACTGCTATTTCAAACGGTCCCCCAGCCTAGTGCCAAAGTGCTGTCCGGTGTCCCCAAGCCCAAGAAGGCAGCGATGTGTCTGTCTCACAGAGAGAATTCAAGTGTTGGATAAACTCAGTGCAGCTGTGAGTCATGGGGCCGCTGGCTGCGAGCTCCATGCTGATGAATGGGCAATTCACACCGCCCAGGTGCCTTTCAGCAGGAGCGCACACACAACAGTGTGCAGTGCTGCCCGGCTGACGAACATGCTGTGCGCAGAGGCTCTCAAGAACCTGCCCTCGAGTCTCCCCTGGGAACAGAGGTTCAGCAGCCACTCGCTCTGTGTCCGCCGTGACGCTCCGGCACATACCTCCTGCAGATAACAAGTATCGCCTCCATGGCCCCCCTCGGTTCTGCTGGGCTGTCTCAGCGAAGGACAGCGTCATCTACAATGAGGAGGAGACAGCTCTGCTCTGTGGGCTCTGCCGCGGCCACGGGTGGATGGGGAAGTTGAAGCTCTGGGAGCTCCACTCTGGGGAGAAACTACAGACTGTCAGCCGGGATGAGCAGGGAGCTGTTAAAGGGACCCTGGTTGCCTGTATAGAGAAGGAAGGAGTCAGCGGGCATCAAACACCCAGGCACGTTCAGGTGACGGAGGGGTCAGCAGGCTGCGTTTATGGGATCCCACGGAGGTCAGGGTCCAGGAGTGAAAGCTAGAAAGGGGCGGGTTTCAGCTCCGAGAAGTGTGTTCCAGCAGTCAGAAGGGACAGCCTCCTGTGGTCACGAGGTCCCCATCACGGCAGGTGCCAGCCACCAAAGGGGCCACAGAGAAGAGGTGGGCGCCGACTAAATGGTACCTGAGAACCTGTTATTCTACCAAGACAAATTCCCCAAGTGGGAACCAAGACTCTTACCAGGGCAAAAGCCCTGTTCTGTCGCTACAGTTCCACGTCCCCTGTCCCCGTGTGCTCTGGAACTGGGGCGACACCATCTGCGCTCCCAGACAGAGGGTAGCTGGCCCGGGCACCGGGTCACGCCCCGGGGCGCCGCGCCCAGGAATGGCTCCCCCGCAGAGCAGGAGCTTCGCCGGCTCCGACTCCAATGGCAGAGAAAAGCTAGAAAGTGCTGGATTGCTGATTATCCCCAAATCAATTGAGAGCAATTACTGTAAGAACATTTCCTTTTACGCCTCAAGCTGAGCTGAATACATAAGAGTGGAAATAGGTCCCTTCCCAGTCGTTTTTAAACTGTAAACCTCGGTGGGAAAGGGGCTCGGCTGTCAGGAGAAAATGCAGGAGCGGGAAGCGAGCTCCGTGTCACCAGAGGCTTTCAGAAGAGCAGCCACGCAGCTTTTCAGGACGGCGACGAGGTACCTGGAGGTGGCGCCCTGCCTTCCCGAGGGGACGCGGAGACTGCCCCCACCGCACTCCACGCACAGCACTGAGGTGTCCGAGGGGGCTCGGGAGGGTTCCCACGGCCCATGGGGTTTGGCTTCTCGCGGGCATACGATGTGCCCTGTGCACCCTGAGCGGGCTGGGGGGCTCCCGGGCCCCATGGGGCAGCCCGGACTCCAAGCTGGTGCCCGCATCCTTCCCCTTTCTACCCATCGGCCCACAAACGAAACCAGGAGTCAATCGATGACACAGGATTACTCAGTGAGCACAGACTGTGTAGCCTGCCGTGGAGTGAAAACAAAAGCCAAGAGCAGCCCCCTCCCCCCACCGTCCCCCCACCGGAGTGTTCGAAGGCTCACTGAGGAGGAAGGGGACACGTGTACACACTGGTAGGAAGCTGCTCCCAGTGACCCGGGAGACCCGACTGGACAACAGGCCCCACGGTTCAGAAGGTGGGAGAGGAGCAGGAGGGCCCCTGAGGGTGGGGGTGGGGGTGCTGTGCCGGAGAAATTCGATTTCTAGAGAATGAAGAGCAGATACCAGAGATTAGCACTGTCCAATATGGGAGCCTCTGGCCACGTGTGGCTATTTAAATTAAACAACGTTTAAACTCAGCTTCTCAGTCACGCTGGTCACATTTCGAGTGTGCAATCGTCGCTGGCCAGTTGCTACCATAGTGGCCAGAGTAGAATTTCCACCAACACAGAAAGTTCTACTGAACAGCTCCGATCTGAACCATCCCTACTCCCTTCGCTGTCCTTCAAACACCCTAGAACGAACTCCAAACTCACCGCCACAGCGAAGACGGCCCCTGCCTGGCTCTCAGGATGCATTTTTGCCCCTCTGACCTCACACGCCACGTGCACCTCACACCGGCCACACTGAACGAGCTGCATTCTGTCCTCCGCATGAGCCACTCCCTCTAGCGGCTGGTAAACCATTCCCCCAGCCCCTCTTGCCAACCTAATTTCTTCTCTCCTTGCAGGGTTCGATCAAAGCATCCCTTCTGTGGGGGTCTCTCCTGATGCTTTAGATGAGACAAAGCCTCCTACTTTGCAATCTCTGAAAAGTCTGCCTTTGGCCCATCAGAGCCCACTAGACCTGTTCACTGATCTACCCCAAGTGCCTAGAACACTGCCTGGCTCAGCGTAAGCTCTCCATAATTATTTGTTGCGTGAAGCAATTCGTTAATTAATTAATGCATGCATGCATACGCGTGCAAACGAACAAGTAACTCTTTATCAGAATTCCTTGTATCATTGTTTGTCAACCACCGCAGTTTGCAAATTACACGAGGGCAGGGGTCTTGTGTATCCCGTACACTCCCTTATCTCCAGTCTGTTCGGTGTGCTAGATGATTACACTGTTTGAGGAACAATGAGGAATTAATGAGGAATAAAAGAAAGGAAGGGGAGGAACGGAAGGGAGGGTACTAGAGAAGAGAGGGAGATGGAGAAGGGGAGGAAGGAGGAAAGGAGAGGAGGGACAAAGGCAAACAAAACTGAAGGAAGAGGCAGGTGAGCAAACAACAGAGGCGAAGTTCCCGCCTTAGGAGACAGGAGAAGGGACGGTGGTAAAGGGATGTTAAAGGGACAGTGTTGCCGAGTAACGGAAGAGCTGGGAGCTCATGGCGCCAAGAAGTCAGGCGTTGACTATGCGACACCAGAACGACCTTCCCATTGCCAGCTCAAGGACAGGCTTCTAGGGGCTGCCTGAATAGCCTCGTGTTTGCCGCCCCCACACTCCAGCCCCGTGCAATGAGACACAGGCACAAGTGCAAATGAAGCTTTTTATTACAACGAGCAGCCTAACACCGGCATCGCCTGTCTTGCTGAAATGTGATATTTCATCTGAGATGCTCATAATCAAAGCCCAGTGGTTGAGGCTGTGAGTCAATTCCAACGGCTTTATAGAAAATTATTTTTATTTTTTTCCAACAGCTTTGATTTGAAATGATTTTTGTTCTATACACTTGCTAGTTCTCCCCAAGGAACTCAAGGCAATTTACAGACTTCTAATTCTCCTGACACCCTGGGATGAGGGAGGTAAGCACCCAGAACTTACAGATGCGGTGGGGGCAGATGTGTCTCTCTTTGCCCAGGCAGGACAGACTCGTCCTGTACCCAGAGCCCACCCTCTTGAAGCTGCGTCGAGGGTCAATCCTAAAAGCCATCTCAGCAGACAAGTCGGAGAAGAGGCTGGGCCGGAGAGGCTGAATGTGAGGGCGGCATGAGGCAGTAGTGACAGCAGGTATGCACATGACCACTGGTAAAGAGGCAGAACACCAGGAAAGACTGCAAAGGCTGGAGATGCAGGCACAGAACTGAACATGGAAGGGCCTGAGCCAGGGGGGCCGGGGGGACAACTTGAGCCAGGAGCACAGGGATTGAGCGTCCTCCCTTCAAAGGGGAAGAAACGGAGGGTACAGCAGAGAGCAGATATTTGAAGATGCAGTTTAGAAAGACAAGCAAACGCAGAAACCACTATTTTGAAGGTCAGGAAGCCAGTGACCGGAGAGCAATGTGACCTGCCCAAGCCCACAGGGAGAGCTAACATAGGGGAAGTCAGAAACCCTGAGCAGCTGCTGCGACTTGGTCAGGAAAAGGAGGGAGTGCTGGCTCCATGGCTCCCCCCACCCCCCAATAAAATAGGGTGGGGCAAGACTGGGAGCTCAGGAGAGGTGAAAGAAGGTTCAAGTGCCCACCTAAGAACGATACTCCATAATTGGGTTTGATATTAGACATTGGGTTTGTTCAGCCATACCGTTGCCCAGCTGAAGATGCATACTATGCGCTTTTAGTGTAGGTCAATCAGCAGGTACCCTCGCTTTGTGAAACAGATACTGGATTTCAGCATCTTAACACAGTAAATATGTATTTCTCATCCATGTCGCCATGCAATAGGGGTAGACCAGAACGCTGCTCCATCCAGCTACTCACGGACCAGACACCTCCCAATTAAAGCCGTGCCATCTAGTGTGGCTATCTAAACTCATTAAAATTAAATAAAACTTGAAACTCAGTTCCTCAGGCACACTGGCTACATTTCACGTGCCTGATGAGGACGTGGCTACCATATTGGACAGCAGAGACGCAGAACATTTCGTCATCGTAGAAAATTCTATGAGACGGTGCTGCTCTCCACGTGGGGCCAGCAGGCAAAGAGAAGAAGGAGCCTGGATGACAACGCAGGGGGTTTTTGGGCCAGGCATGGGGGTGCCATATGTCAGTTTTGCCCTTAAACCACCGGCTGGAGCTCAGTCACGTGGCCACACCCAACTGCGAGGGAGACAGAGAAATGCAGGGCAATGGCGTGCCCAGGAGGAAGAGGAAATGGGAGTAGCGAGCACCTGCCAGTTTCTGCCACAGAAAGAGTCTAAAAAACAAAATTTCCTCAAATGCAAAACTAACTTCCCAGCTGAGTCCTGAAATAAAATCAGACTGACGACCCTAAAAGGAGTGTGTCTCCCCACAGACTGTGTTGGGCGCGGTGGTCAGGCTCACTCGGAGTCGTAGCTGTCCGAAGGCACTGCACCCGCACACACTTCCCCAGCCTTCCCAGCGGCTCCATTTCTGCCCTGCCCCACCCCTCGCCCCATCTTGTATCTTTGACCCAGAAAGGAGCCAACAGAAGGAAACTAGAAAGCCTCTGCACAGCAAAGGAAACCACCAACACAATGAAAAGGCAACCTACAGAATGGGAGAAGGTATTTGCAAATCCTATGCCTGGTAAGGGGTTAAAATCCAGAATATAAAAAGAATGCACACAGAGCAATAGGAAAAAGACAATCTGAGTTTAAGATGGGCAGAGGGTCAGAAAAGGCATTTTTCCAAAGGAGACACAAAAATTGCCAACAGGTATCTGAAAAGGTGTTGAACATCGCTAGTGATCAGGGAAACGCAAATCAAGGCCACAGTAAGATACCACTGCACACCTGTTAGAATGGATATTATCAAAAGGACAAGAAATAACAAGTGTTGGTGAGGGTGTAGAGAAAAGGGATTCCTTGTGCACTGTTGGTGGGGATGGAAATTGGTGCAGCCACTGTGGAAGGCAGTATGAAGGCTCCTCAAGAAATTAAAAATAGAACTAACATGTGACCCAGCAAATCTGCTTCTAGGTATTTATCCAAAGACAATCATTATCTTGAAAAGATATTACACTCCCAGGCTCACTGCAGCATTATTTACAGTAGCCAATACACCTAAGTGTGGGTCAACAGATGCATAAATACACACACACACACACACACACACACACACGGTGGAATATAATCCAGCCTTGAGAAAGAAGGGAATCCTGCCATTTGTGACAACATGGACAGACCTTGAAGGCATTATGCTAAGTGAGATCATTCATACAGAGAAGGACAAACGCTGTATTACATCACTTACACGTGGAATCTAAAAAAAACTGAACTTATAAAAACAGAGAGAAGAATCGTGGTTGCCAGGGGCTGGGGACAGAGAAACGAAAGGGATATTGCTTCAGGATATAAACTTACAACCAGCAGTTAAGTAAATTCTGGAAATCGCATGCAGAGAATAGTGATTATAGTCAACGATATCGTATTATAAGCTTCAAAGTTGCTAAGAGACTAAACCCTTACTGTCCCTAACACAAAACAAGCAACGACAAACAGGAGACGTGAGGAAGGGTTGGCTGCCGCTACTGTAGGAACCACGCTGCAAGGGACACGCATCAGACCAGCACACTGTACACAAACTTACCATTATATGTCAGTTCCATCTCGATTTCTAAAAACTTAATTATCGTCTGACTATCAAAATAATTCTTAAATAAGTGATGAAGGATAAAACGTGTACTTTGTTGACATTTGTCTGTCGCTAGCAGTGCCTCGCACACGGTGGGGAACAAGTATTGTGTAGTATTAAGAGTATGGAACACTGGGGCCAGACGGAGTCAAACGCGGGTCCCACAGGTCACTGGCCATATGACCTTGGACAAGTCCCTGAACCTCCTTGTGCATGCATCTTCTTGCCTGTAACACAGAGATAACAGTACCAAACACAGGGGATTTGAGGTTAACCGGCGAACACACGTGAAATGGAGAGAACCCCGATGCCCGGACAGAGGAAGTATTGTGTTGGCTGGTATCACCGACGTGAACGGATCTGGTCTCCTCGTTTGCAATTTCTCTTTCCTTTAATGCATCTTCCAGGAGATACTTCTTTTACAAGTGGCTTCCGAAAATCCAAGTTTTATCTTATTACGCCCCTGCTATGATACCTTCTGTGGCAACCCATGTCACCCCCAAAGTGCTCCCACTCCCTGTGCCCAGCCCTCACCCCTAAACCCGTCTTTCTCCCACCACTACCGTCACGTGACGTCTTCGCTCCAGTAACACCAATCCTCTTGCCAGGCCCCAAATGTGACCTTCTTCTGACCTTGGCTCACATAACACCTCCACCAGGAATTCTGTTCTAGAGCCTCACCCCCAAATCTACCTCAATCGAAATCCTACCCATCCTAGTATCCAACTGCAACTCCATCCCCCTGCAAAGCCCATCCTGAGCACTCTCAGAATAGTCAGTCCCTATGTCCGCTCAGCAACCTTGGCCACAAATATCCCTGATTTTGATATAACCCCTAGTTACTTCCTTTTTAGAGCTTCCCATAGACTCGTGTCCCTAGGAGGCACTCATGGAACAAATAAATTAATTTGACTCAGAAGACTAATGAGGAAATGCAAGGCAGAAGAACTATACAGTGAATGATTTCTTTAGCCGATTCTTCCTGGAAGAAGCTAAGCTCCCATCATGCAAATGGCAGGCGGTGCTGGGCCCCGAGCAGCCGCATCATCCCTGGCAGCCTCCGGGCTACAGAAGTAGCAAAGGCCAGGAAACTCCACTTGCCGGTTTCCAGGCTCTTGAACTTGGTCTAATTAATGCAGCCTTACTGAGTCAAATGTGCCAAAGAAAAGCAGAACACCCCACCAAATATAGACTCAGCCGCCATCCTCCCCTGGAAATAGAAGCCAGGAAGCAGCGGAAGCTCAGGATGCCAAGGAAGAGTGACACGGTGTCACAGGACAGGAGCTGAGCCTGGTCCCACCAGCCCCGCAGCCGCAGCCAGCGAGAGAGAAGCGAGGGGCAGGAAGCACGCCCCACTGCCTGCTACCCCGAGCTGCGAGGCACACTCCTGAAAGGTTAGGAAAGGAGGGAACAGAGGAAGGCGAGTCAGGAGCCACCCTCCAGCCCGAGGTCCTCTCTGCCTACATCCTAGAGAGAATGAGGGAGGAAAAGAGACCCGAGATATAAAAACCTGTCCCCGCCCCAGGAAACACCTGCTAGGTCAACGCTACCCAGGAATGCAAATTGTCACTGTCCACCTCCTTCCCTGTTCCTTGTCTCCGCCCAGAAAACTAAACTGCTTACCTTCCTGGGTGGGCAACCCTGGCAGAGGTTCATTTTAACACATGCGACAACAAAGAGGCAGCCACGGAGATGGCCTGATTTGCAGATCTGTCCCAGGTATCTCCGAACCCCACCTCCCTGCCACCTTACGCTTCCACCACGCAGTCTTCACTCAGCGCGGCCCCTCTCTTGGCTCCGCTCACTCAACGAATATTTGTTGAGTGCCTTGCGTGTGCCAGACTCTTGCTCTGGGGATTAAATAGTGAGAACATGCACACACAGTTGCTGCCCCAGCGGAGACTGCGGTCTGCAGGGAGAAGCAAGCATTAAATAAATGATCGTGCAGATAAGCGTATAAATAAATACAGAACACGGTAAGTTCTGAGAAGGAAAAGCACACAGTGCCATTAGAGCACGCAGCCAGGAAACCCAGCCTCATCGAGGACCTCAGGAGAGGTTCCGCAAAGAATGAGGGGCTCCATGGGCCAACATCGCTTACTGGCAAGGCGGCCCAGGCACACTGCTAACTCAGCCCCCTGTGCCTCAGTTTCCGCATCTTTAAGGTGGGGGTCGTCACAGTTCCTCCTTCACGGAGCTATCGTGAGGATTGGAGTAAGGTAACGTGACGCACAGCACGTGCACAAAGCGCTGCGGACAGCTCCAGAGCGGAGAGGGAATTTCAGGAGAAAAGGGGAAGGGGTTCGCAGGTTCAATTCCCAGTCAGGGCACATGGCTGGATTGCAGGCCACGGCCCCCAGCAACCACACATTGATGTTTTTTTCTCTCTCTCTCTCTCTTTCTCCCTCCCTTCCCTCTCTAAAAAAAACAAATAAAAATAAAAAAATCAAAAAAAAAAAGAAAAGGGAAAGGGTTTACAGAAACAAGTATAAAGGACACAGGGACAAAAACTAGGGCGGGGTGGAAATGGGAGGGAGGTGGGGAGGGCTGGGTGGGTGGGCTGGGATGGGAGTAAAAGATAGAAAATTGTACTTGAACAATAATTAAAATAAAATTATAAAAAAGAAAGAAAGTGAGCACCAAGCGTTAGCCATTCTTGTGTTTGTCCCCGATCCTTCGGGAGCCAGCTCAAACTTCTCCTGCTGGCCGACCCTCCTCCACTCCCGCTGCGGAAGGCAGACCCCGCCCAGAGATCTCCCTCCGCAGCCCTGTAATTGTGCTGTCGTGTTCCACCCTGATTCACTCGCCCGGGGGCGTTACCTTCACTGTACTCGAGGCTCCGGAAAGCCTTGCCTGCCTCTGGTATTCGTGCCAGTGTCTCCCCACAGCAGCTGGCACAGATGAGTGCTAATCAGTATGTAAGGAACCAGTGGCTGAATTCCTTGTCAGTTTTATAGAGGCTCCTATCAAAGCCTAAATCCCAAACAAGACTACTGATGAGCTACAAAGCCAACCAACAAGCCTTGGACCCCCAATAAAGCCGCTTGTGCCGGAACTGCTTGTCGGGCGCGTGCCCCCGGCCAGCACAGACGAGCCTGTGGGACACAGGCCCCTGGAACTCGGCGCGGCTCCGAGCTCTGAGAGGGCAGGGCAGAGCCCTACCCGCTGTTGCATCCCCTGCACCTGGCGCGGAATCGGACTGTGCACGCTCTGGAGATGTTCACTGAATGAATCAACAAACGCCGTAGTTTGGTGATTCATCTGCTACATCCCGCGGCACCTTCTGGTCCCTCCATCTTTGGTGTTTGGAAACCTTCTCTGGAACAACTGTTTTGCTTTCACCTTATAAAAATAGTGACGCCTGGGACTATTTGTGCTTCTCCTTTCGTTCTGGCGGCAGAGAAGCTCGGAGCCCCGGGTGAAGTCCACTTTGTAACTGCCACTTTGTTAAGCTTTGTTTGGGCTTAACTACTTTGTGGTGTTTTCCTTTTCACTCTGGTCGTCCTTTTATGTATTTTATCTTTAGCGCTTGCTACATGGACAGACGCAAAGATACACACACAACTCAGGTTGGTACAAAATATGTCTATTGCCTCGCTGACTCATTTTCATTTTGAAATTTCCTTTTATTATTGACCCTAATCCCTTGGGTAGTGCGGGGAATTTCAACCTTTTGTTTCAAGTTATTTAGACTCTAGTGAGTTAAAGCAGTTTCTTTTAGGTTATTGCAGGCTTTGGGGGGCAACCCTGAATTAATTTAGAGTTGAAATTCCCCACTAGGACTGCTGGTACTACTCAAACGGTGTTAGTTTCCGGGGCACTCGGGCATCTGCGCGGCCATGGGTGGCGGCGGGGCGGGGGGCGGGGTCTCTGCATGTCTGCTGGGCAGGGTGGCTGGTCTGGCCCGGCCCCACAAACCTGGAACTCGTTGGTGCTTTCAGGTGTCACATTTTCTGCTGGCACCAGCTGCAAAGGAAGTGCCTCCTTAATGTCAAGTGAGGTCCCCATCATTTTTTTTAACCCTCACTCGAGGATACGTTCACTGATTTTTAGAGAGAGAAGAGGGGCGGGGAAGAGAGAGAAAAACATTGATCAGTTGCCTCCCATACACACCCTGATGGGGAGACTGGACCTGCAACCTAGGTATGTGCCCTGACCAGGGATCGAACACGCAACATGTTTATGCACCGGATGATGCTCCAACCACCTGTGCCACCCAGCCAGGGTGAGGGCCTCATCTCTGAAGCCCGTGTATTGGAAGCACAGGGTAATTTTCATTCAACAAACTCACTTTCATTCAACACACTCTGAGAAAGTGCTGTCACATGGCCTTTTGAGCTCACAAGTCCCAGGTGCCTTAATGTGTGTTTGTCGAGAGTTCCCCCCCTCCGAGGGGGCGGGGCAGGTGGACCGCCGGTCAGAGCAAGGCCGGTGCCGCAGCAGGCGTGGTTTTCTCCGGGGGCCCTTCCGACCAGCAGACCCGGCACCAGAGACTGGGGAACGCCGCCCTTAAAAGACTTGGGAGTGAGCCAGATAACGTCTCCAGTTTTCAACCCCCACATCACATTCTGTGCAAGGCTTGAATTAGTGGAAATTTCCAAGACAGAAATACCTTGGAGCCAAGTTAGCTCTGAAATGTTGACACGCAACTGTGCGCCGGTGTACTTGCTTTTTGCGTGATGAAGTGCCGGGTGTCCCAGCCTGAGCCAGGGGCATTGTCACGGAGACGAATAAAGCCACTCTCTCCCACAGCATGCGCCTGAGGACGCTTCTTCAGGGCAGAGTCATTTCATTACCTTGATCAATCAGCATCCGCACAAATCCTGGCGGTAATTTAAAAGGAACCTAGTGTGCTGGGTGCTTCGGCATCCTCGCCGCTCCGCCAGGGCCCCGCAGGGAGGGAGCCATAAGGCCCATCCCACCAACGCGGAACCCAGCATTCTGACTCCTAAACCCGCGCTGCTCAGCACAGGCTGCCCCCGGGGTATTTCACTCCCCTCCTTGGAAAGCTGGAAACAAGTTCAGTGTAAATTGAAACCCCCTAAAACATCTTTTTTTTTTTTTGCTTTCTTTATACAAAATTGTTTTTCAAGACTGGTTGCACAGCCACCTGTATCAATGCTGACTGTGGTGGCGGCACTGCCGTCCCCTCCGTGGGCCTGTCCCCACTCTCGCCCGCTTTCCTCTGTCCCCACGAGACAAGAGAGGGGGGTGTCAGACGTAAAGTTTGATGTGCGGCCTTTCCTGCAAGCTCAGCAAGGGTGTCTGAATGGCTTCCACCGCCCAACCGAATGGCCTTTTTCTTGCCCAAACTGATATTCTAATTTCAGGCTGATTTTGGTGTTCAGCTGCTTTTACTATTTCTAATGTACATGTGTTTAGATGTCTTGAATAATTTTTTTAGAAATCCCATCCACAATAAAATTTTGTGCCACCAGTTCTCCGCGGAAGCAGTTTTCCTGTGTCACCTACGTCTCTTCCTTCTGGTTATTCTAGTTGTGCTGTGACGCACTTTCTGTCTGCCAAGCGCTTCACACAGCTGTCTAGCGAAAGCGCTGGTCAGGCTGTTCTGCACTGCGTGAGAAATGAAGCGTTTTCTTCCCCAGGAAAACGGAGTAATGAACAAATAAGTTGGCATGTTTGTCATGGCTCTAGAACAGAACTGTATTTGCTGCACTTGAAAATAACTGAAATATAAAAGCCACCATACCTTGCCCGTCCCTTATAAGACAATCTTTTAAGTAGTCACCTATTTATTTACTCTCTGTTATCTTCCCTTCCAACTAATGCGTAAAATTAATTACTAACCCAAATCAAGTTCATCTGGAAAGCTTCGAACTTTGACTTGCTTTTTATTAATTTTCCTACAGCTGCAAGTTCAATACCCCTTTGAAAGGGTCAGCTTCCTAATGTTTGTCGAGATTGTGGTGCACAAGAGAAATAAATGTCCTGTGGCCCTCGTACAAACGGAGAAAAAAATTCCTGAGGCCTAAGATGGGAGAGAGAAAGTCTAAAAGGAGAGGTGAGACAGAGCCAGTTTGATTCAAAGACGAGTTTCACTCTGCCTCAGGCGCCAGGCCAGGACCTCGGACAGATTCCACACTTCACTCAGGGTCTGCCTTGATCCCCAGGAGCGACGGGGTCCCCGAAGGCAGAAGACACTGCCACGACGTTCTTTGGAATGACAGCTCTCCGGGGACAAGGGGAGGCAGGAAGAAGATGGGCACCCAGGGCCCAGCTGCCACACCGCCCTCCCCCACGACCACGGCAGCCTCAAAAAGAGCTACGGGACATGTTAGGCAGAAGGCCACCACATTCATCACAGACCCAGGCCGACGTCATGGAAAGAGGAGCACGTGCTAGGAGAGGCCGGCCTCCCAGCTGGTCCTTCTGGTGGTGAAATCGAGCTGGGAGAACCCCCGTGGCTGTTACCCACCCAGGCAAGTGCAGCTTCTTGAACTCCCACCCGAGGCACCCTGCCCTCCCCCCACTGCTGCCCAGATCACGTGTCCCTAAGCTTGGGGCAGGAAGGGAGACCGGCCCACTGCAGCCCACGCCTCCCCTCGCTAACTTTTCAGCAGACCGACAAGAAATGGTGCGCCCCTCCAGCTCCTCGGAGATCCCCAGGTGCTTCTGGACCCTAAGGAGCTCTAAAGGTGGGGGCCCCATCCTACTCGGGGTGGCCCCCATCCTCCCCCACGCTCACACGTGCACCATTAAATGGCCCTGCCTCCCCACAGTGCATGCTTGCTGCTGCCCCCCACCGCGCCAGGAGCGAATGAAGCCCCCCAGGCCCCTCAGAGAGAGTGGGGGCCTGGCTGGTGAACGTCCACCAAGGGCTCTGTGTAGAGGGAAGGCTGGGCAACCCTCCTCACCCCAGCGGCCCCATCAGCAGGAAGAAGGCCGCAGGCAGGGAGCCTCCCACCCACAACCACTGTGGCAGCCCGCTGCCCCGGCACAGGCGCCAGACACCAGCCCACATAGATCTGAATCTCTGCACACCCCACTGCCCCCTCAGGGGTTGAAACCTGCCCCCCGGAGCCTCACTGTACTGCGTGCTCCTCCAATGTGCTGCTCCGCTGGAACTCTGTCCCCGGGCAGAGCTGCTCAGCAAGGGCAGAGCAATGTGCTCCTTTTCCTTGTCCTAATCACGATCTTCCCTGCGCCCTCCTTCCACCCAGCCGCTGGGTCCACCCCGCCCATCCCCGCTGCCTCTCACACAGAACATCTGAGGCCCAGGCCTTCCTGCCTCTGGCTCACAGCAGTTCATTACATGTCCCAGGTGCCCACGAAGGGCCAGGCACTGCAGGCCAGTCAGGAGGAATGGGTGGGCGAGCTGAGACCCCTGCCCGCACGGAGCTCCCGTTTCCCGGGGAGGAGAGACAACCATCGGTAGGTAGAACGCACAGGAGGTTGGACAGTGCACTGGGAGAGGAGGAGTGCTGTGGGGAAGGGACAACACGGAGCAGGAGAAGGGGGTAGGAATGTGGGGTGCAGGGAAGGCTCGGGGCAGGGTTTAGGAGCGGGCCACATCCATGGGGAAGAACACTCTAGGCACTGGGGGCAGCCAGCGCAAGGGCCCTAAAGGGAGGTGCCTGCCTGGCCTGCAGTCTCTGCCACCCCCACCTCCCTGAGGGCCCCTACCGGGGAAATCTTCCTGCTCTCCTTGCGCCAACCACCTACTCGGGGACCTGCGAGGCTGTCCACCGAACAGAGGACCCAGTCGGGACGTCCAACTCTGGCAGTGAAGAAGCCGAGCCCTGGCCCCAGCCCTCCACCCGTAGTGGGCGCCGCTGGCTCTTTGCCTGGGTCCCTCTCACCACTTCTGTGTGCAGCCCACCGTCTGGGTGCTGGCGCCTGGGACCTTGTTGAGAGCCCTGCCACGCCCATGCAGAGAGCCAGAGGAACCTGCAGGCTACATCCCCATGCCCCCTGGACTATCAAAGCCCAGGTCCCTGCCTAGAGGCTGGACAGAATCAGCCATGTCATTTACGTGCCAGCACTCCCTCAGGGGCCAGGCTGACACTGGGCCGTCACCCTTGCTTGGTGCCTCCCCTGCCCGGTCCGGCTCCCCCAGTCCCTTCCTGGTTTCTCCCAGCAGTGCTTCCTCAGTAAATCACTTGCAAACCAGTCTTTATTTCAGGGTCTGCTGCCAGGGAAGTGACCCAGGACATGGTCACAATGGTGTTCCCACTGCTTCCGAACGTGGATTCCCTCCCTTCCTCCCTCCCTTCCTTCCTTCCTTCCTCTCACCTCCCCTCCCTTCCTCCCTTCCTCCCTCCTCCCCTCCCTTCCTCCCTTCCTCCCTCCTCCCATCCCTTCCTTCCTTTCCCATCCTGTCTCTCTCCTCTCAAGTATTGCAGTACAGACAGCTCCCACACACATTTTGGCAAGTTTTCAAAAAGAGAACTTGTTTCACTTTTTGTTTTAGATATATTGGTTTTCACGTATGTATCTCTTCGCTTCCCAGTGAGACTGTGCCTGCAGAGCAGCGGAGGCATCGCAGGTTTCCTTACAGGCCCCAGCCCCAGACGAGGCGCAGACACCAGCCCCAGACGAGGCGCAGACGGGACCTCCAAACCTGCCGGACGCAACCTGAAATGCACACGGGTCTGTCTGTCTCCTGTCCCTCGAGCAGCTCCAGGAACGAGGGGCATCAAAGAAGGCGACAAGACACCACCACCTGCACCGCCCACCTTGTCTTGGAAATGCAGCGATGGCATGCTCCCCTGGGGAAAATGAGACCCCGGGGCCTTTGCGGGCCTGTAAGGGGCGCAATATTTATACCCTTTCGGTCTCTCCCACCCCCTCCAGTGAACTCACAGCAGGATTCCCGAGGAGGCCCCAGGGTGACGGTGCCAGTACAGCCGAGGGGCTGCATCAGCCGCAGAGAAACGACATTCGGAAGAGTCTGCCTGTGGTTTCTCCCATCGCCTCTGGCACATCCCTCCCTGGCTCCCCAGTCTCCCCTCCTGAATGTGCGTTTCCCAATCTTATTCCCAGCGGCCTTCCTTCTAAACGACACTCGAGGCCCCTGGTGAGCTACCTCTGAGGTCCTTCTGCTTCAAGAGGGCGGGCGACCCTTTGGGTAGCTGGGGAGTCGGGAACGATCGTCCCTGACAACAGGCGTCTGACACAGTACGTGAGGTGTCCGCACTGACTGTTCCGTTAAATGCCAGTGACCCCCCCCCCCCCGCGAGGAGACACGGCCCTCCCGCACACTTCCCAGGCTACAGTACAGTGTGAGCGTAACCTGTGCTCACCGGGAGACCAAAACATTCTAAGGCTTCCCCGCCACAGCTCCGAGGTATGCCTGCCCTCGAAAGAATGCTCAAAAATATACGTGCATGCCTTAATTTGAAAGTACTTTGTTGCAACAACAAAAAAGCTAGCCATCAGCAGTTTGTAATTGTTTTGCTGGTGGGGGGTCATCTCGCCTTGACATTGACGGTGCCAACTGACCAGGGTGGTGGCTGCGGAGGGTGGGGCGGCTGTGGGCATCCCTTAAGATAAGACAGCAATGAAGTCCACAGCGTCGACGGGCGCTTCCTGTCACGAACGATTTCTCTGGTTGCTGTTGGACAGCATTTTACCCTTTGGAGCATTTCTTTCCACACTTGGAGCTGATCCTCTCAGACCCTGCCACTGTTCATTAACTAAGTTCATGGAATATTCTAAGTCCTTTGTTGTCACTTCAACCATCTTCACAGCCTCTTGGCCCGGAGGATCTTGCATCTCAAGGAGCCACTTTCTCTGCTCATCCAGAGGAAGCAACTCCTCACTGTTCAAGTTTGATCATGAAGATCAGTCACATCTTCAGGCTCCACTTCTAATTCCAGTTCTCTGGTTGTTTCCACCACGTCTGCAGTGACTTCCTCCACGGAAGTCCTGAAGCTCTCAGAGTCACCCATGAGGGTTGGAATCAGCTTCTTCTGAACTCCTGCTCATGGTGATAGTTTGGCCTCTCCCCATGAATCATGAATGTTCTTAATGGCATCTAGAGTGGTGCAGCCTTTCTAGAAGGTGTTCAATAGTTGCCCAGATCCGTCAGAGGAATTCTAATCCATGGCAGCAATGGCCTATGAAATGCACTTCTCAAGCGGTGAGATCTTCCGGGGGACGTGCTGCAGCCTCGGCATCAGCACCGGCTGCTGCACCTTGCCCTTGCACGTTCTGAGGACGGCTTCTTCCCTGCAGCCTCACGAACGACCTCTGCAGCTGCAGACTCTCCTTCGGCAGCTTCCTGGCCGCTCCCAGCCTTCAGAGCACTGGAGAGTGAAGGCGCTGCTCTGGGTTAGGCTTTGCTTAAGGGAAAGTTATGGCTGGTTTACGCCTCCATCCACACCACTAAAACTGTCTCCATGTCAGCAATGTGGCTGCTTTGCTTTCTTATCACTTGTGTGTTCACTGGAGGAGCACTTTCAATCTCCTTCGAGAACCTTTCCAGTGCATTTGCAATCTGGAGAACTGTGTGGCACCAGTCCCATAGACACCTGTTGCGTGGATTCATCGGGCTAAGCCTCTGCGATGCAGGTAGGAAGCTGAGGTCACAAAAATAAGAGACTCACCAAAGATTCTAATAGTCCGTGGGTGGCTGAGCCAGTGCTCAAACCCAGCACTTTCGGGAGGCTTTCCAAGGACTGGCTGGAAACTGCATCCAAATAAATACTCTAGTGTCATCCGAAATGCCTGCTGACCGCCCCCCCCCCCCACTGCTTCCCTGAGTGTCTGAGGAAACGAGACGAGGCAGGAAAGGCTGTAAGCGGGGAACATCGCAGGCATATGCATTAGACTGGTATTTGGAGAAGAGACATATGGGGGGAATGTTACAAGGACATTATGTAGTGTGCCGGGCGTACGTACTCCGGGGGGAGGGCGGTCTGCAGAAGCCTGCTTTACATCGCTGCAGAGTGCTGGTTCGTTTAGAATAAATCAGAGCCGACACACGGCTCTGCAGTGGCTGGGTTCCCCACTCACTCGCTCTCTCCTGCAAAACAGGATGTTCACATCCACCCCCTTCCAGGGAGGCCGTGGTCTGGGCTTTCCCAAGAAAGCGCCGAGAAAGGTCATACCTTTGCGTTCATGAGTTCACTGGACCACCAGGCCCCCCTGAGAGAGCTCTTATTTTATTTTCACTCTCAAGTAAATCCCTCCTTCACACTCGCACAAGGTCACACACTGCATGGGAGTTCACCGAATGCCCTTTCCAATGTCCCTCTACCCACCGGACTAGACATCACCACAAACCCCGCCGCTGCATCTTGCAGAGACTCAGAGTTGAGGACGCGACCACTCGGGTCATTCTGCACGCTGCCACGGTCTTGGTTAAGATTCCAGAAATAGCTCCTGCCGAGGGACAGGAGTGGTGGGCAGGGCTTGCTCATTCCAAACAAAAGGAAGACTACCTGCACCTGGTCCCCTCAAAGCCTGTGGCAGGTAAGACGGCTCGGGTCACCACCTTGAAGAAGACACGGCCCCTGCCATCCAGACAGCCAGCGGCAGACGGAGGCAGCCCAGCCTTGTTTTGACAGCCAGCACCCTCTTAAAGGGCACGTCAAGCCCTCACCACTCGCCTGCCTGACGCTCAGCAGATGAGCAGACCTGCTTTGGACTCACGGGCCGCTGGGCCAGGGCTCTGTCACTCCCTTCTGCAGCAATGCAAAGGCCCACCAGCCTTTCCTCCGCCCCCCCCCCCCCCCCCGCCGTGAAGGGGCAGCAGGGAAGAAGCCCTCGCTGGGGGTGGGGGTGGGGGATGGGCGGACTCCTCCTCCCTGCTACCCTCACTCACAACTCCCAGAGGCAGAGAGTCCGGGAATGCCGTAACTACCTCAGAGGCCTCCATCCAGCCGTGGGGGGTGAATCTCCACGGCTCGGGAAGCCAGGGAGAGACAGACAGGTGCCCTTCTATCTGTGTCAAACTGAGCAGTGGCGGGTCAGGCAGGGCCCCTTCTGGTGACTCACAGCAACCCTACCTGCAGGTGAGTGGCATCGGCCACACTCATGGAGCTCACACGCAGTGCCTGGCAGTGCCCTTGATATCACGATGAGAAACAAATGAAAGTAAGGGAGCGAGCACGGATGCCTGCCGCCTCCACAGGGGCAGCAGCTCAGGACGGGGGTGGAAGGACCAGCTCCGCTCCCCCTGGGGGGAGCCTGAGAAGGGTCGGGGCTGTGCCTGTGCCTTTGTTTGCTCAGACAGGACGGAGACTGGAGGACACGGCAGTTGGGTGTCGAACGCTCCCAAGGTGCCCCAGTGGGGACATCTGAGCACGGCAGTGTGAGGTCCCGCCTGGTCCTGGGGGATCTGAACCCAGAAACCGGGGAGTGGGCGCCAGCTCCGTCAGCCAGGGCTCCCCAAGATTTGCCCCAGCCTGCTTTCTGCTAGGTGAGCTGCTGGGCTGCATGCAAGAACAGGTGAAGACTCCTTTCAGACCCAGGGGCGGGTCAAGGAAGCCACAGGTGGAGAGGGAGAAGGGACACGATTACATTTGCTGCTAAAAAAAAAAAAAAAAAAAAAAAAAAGGCAAAGAGGAAGCCTAGGAGAGGGCAGCTCCAATTATTGGTAAAATACTCAGAAAAAAAACAGTCGTTTACTGGAATACAACTTCTCCCAGCCCTCCAGCTGAGCCTCTTTGCTGCACTGGTTATATTTAGAACATACCTGAACAGCCAGTTATTTTGTCCCCTGGAGCTAAAGGATAGGGACTCCCACCAGGGCTTGGGAACGGGGGCAGGGGAGACACAGGTGTGGAGAGGCCAGACACCCCCCCAACTCCCACCCACCCCTGCCAACGCCCCCAACCCCCACCACACACACAGACTGCCTCAAGCCCCAGGACACAGAAACCCCCAGCACACAGCAGGAGCCCGGCCCGGGGCGGAACAGCCCAGCAGAGGAGCCTGGGAGGGCCGCTGAGGCGGTGCTGGCCCCAAATCCAGGGTGGAGACATCTAAAGGAGGCAGAGGCCTGCAGGCCCGGATCTCCCCTCCCAGCAAGGCCCGTGGCACCTCCCATTCTTTCGGGACATTCTCGATGCGTCTGCCCGCAAACACACCTGCATGAGCCAAGGGCTCACCTGTTGGCCGGCAAGCCAAGAGTGACCGAGCATTTTCAACACACCTGCTCCCACCGGGCACCAGGGACCGGGCACCTGCATGCCACTGGGATGAAAAGGTGAGAAGACCCACCAGTACCTGCTTTTGTGAGGCCCACAGGTGGGCAGGTTGTGCGAAAGCATTACCCTTGACCTCAGAAAAGTAGAAATGGCTCGGGTTCTCAGGCCACTTCTCACAAGAAACACCCACACACCCTCACAACTTCATGGATTGTGTAATAGAACCCCCCACAGATGGCTGGGGACCACCCGGGCCACCTGCCCACCAGGTGCCTCAGTTTGTCAATAAGGTGTTCCCGAACAGTGGGCCGTGGGAGGTATGATTAAGCCAGAAGAGCAAGATGCAGAAAATGTACGCACGGTGACCTCATTTCCATAAGACATCGGCAGAAACGACTCCCGGTATGAACATCTGTTTCTAAAGGACAGCACGACAGGGAGCAAGGGAGGAGGCCAGGCCCGTCAGGTCGTGAACGTGGTGGGGGTGGGGCGCAGGTGCCAAGGCAAAGGTAAAGGAGGGCCATGGCCGAAAAGAAAGTGGATAAATGAACCGCCTAAAACAGCTCTGCATCCACGGCACGAACTTGTGGGTCACACGGTAGTGTCGCTGGTTGTCTCGCGGAGCGGGCGTCCTCACCCCCGACTCCGCTCAGAGTCTCAGAGATGCATCACCTTCCGTTCCGACGCCTCCGCGCTGGCGACGCCTTCTGTCAGGGCGGCTCTAGTCCCTCTGTCCCCCGGCAGCTGCCAGGCAGCTACCGCTCGGGGAGCAGCACCATGCTGTGGTGCAGGGCTCCCCCGTACGTAAGGCGTCCTTTCCCGGTTGTGTCTCCAGGTACCTATCGGTGAAATGAGCACTTAACCCATGGGCCGCCCTGGGCTAGGTGCTGCGTGCACAATGCTGGTGCCGTGTAACTGCACCTCGCTGCACACTCGTGCAACCCTCGCCTCCATCCTGCAAGGACCATCTTGTTGTTTTCCTGTTTTTCAGACGAGGACTCTCATGCCGAAGGGATAACAGCCTCCCCGCAGTCACCAGCTAGTGCAGGGAGGGCCAGGGTTGGAACCCAGGCAGGCAGCTCAGGGCCTCTCCAGCTGAACTGCTGGGACTGCTGTCGTTTGTGAAGTTCACCCTGCTCGGGAGGGTCCTCCAAGGGGGGCTCATCGCTCCTCAGGGAGCTGGGCACCAGCGGGCCCTGGCCTCTGATCTCCTTGCACCATTGAACAGAGCCAAGTCTCCTGGACGTCTGGCCCAGCGGCTCGTATGATCCTGAACCCATTCGCCGATGCCACTCACTAGGCCCGGGGTTGGCCACTTAAATTTTCCAGTTTCGGCCCTGGCTGGTGTGGCTCAGTGGACTGAGCACCAGCCTGTGAACTGAAGGGTCATCGGATCGATTCCCAGCCAGGGCACAGGCCTGGGTCTCAGGTCAGGTCCCTGGTTGGGGGCATTCAAGAGGCAACCACACATTGATGTTCCTCTCCCTGTCTTTCTCCCTTCCCCTCTCTCTGGAAATAAATAAATAAAGTCTTAAAATTTTTCTGTTTTGGTTTCTTCATGGGCAAAATCCTCCTTTCCCCCTCCCGTTTCCTCCTCTTCCCACACGGAACTCCAGCTCCCTGGGTCCCACGTCACACCTGGAGCCCCCTCCCCACCAGACCCTGCTCCCTGCAGGACACCCTACTCCTGCAGTGGGATTGGCCACCTCCCCCACTCGGACCTCTAAGGCTCCCAGCGGCTCTTGTTCCTCTGAAGAGCAGGGCGGGGTGCAGACAGCCCAAACCGAAGGAAAGGATCTCTCATCATGACCCTTCTGCCCCCAGGAAGCTGGCACGGAAGGTCTCGATGTCGGTGAGGTGGACTCCCGGTGCCCCCAGCCCACCCTGGACACGCTTGTGTGCACTCCTTCGGACCTTCCCTCAAAAGTCACCCCCTCCGGGAGGCCTTCCCTGAGAGCCCTGTGTAAACAGCGGCTCCTCCCTGGCGCTCGCCGCCCTCCTGTCTGGGTTTTCTCCACAGCGCTTAGCAACATCTGACACGCCGTAGATTTCACTTATTTATGATCTCTCTCCAGGCCCAGAACATGCCTGGCCCGTGGCAGACACTCACATCTCCCATGATAGATGCTGGCTTTCTTCATCCACTCACGGAGCAAACTTTGACTGAGTGCCCATTATGGGGCAAGCGCTATGACAGTAGCTTCCAGTCTGGACTAGAGACACAGTTCAGTAAAGCACAAGTAAAGTCAAGTTCCACCCTGGGTGTCCGGAGGGGGAACCGAGTCAGCCAGAGCAGTCAGACGGCACGCAGGGGCGCTGCGGGTCCGTCCAAGTCCCTGTCCCGTCCTGCCCTGGCTCGGTGGGAGCTGTGCTCCCTGCTCCCTCCTGGGGACGCCCCCCTGCTCCTCTCCCCCACCTGCACTTCCCCCACTCCCCACCCACGCAGAAGGGACGTCTTACTTTAGAGGGCTCGCCAGCCTGTGTCCTGCATGGAGACAGGTCCGTGAGAGCAACGCAGGCGTGTCCCGCAGGAGCTCACAGCCAAGGACCCTTCAACCCCCCAAACCCAGCCGCCATGACCACGCACAGCCACTCGAGGCACTTCCCGGTGTCTGCCGGTCGCACTGCCACGTCTTGGATCTGTCCCTTTCCTCTCAGCCCCTGAGGATGACACAGATGCCAGCGAGTGGCAGAGGCGGTGGTGAGGAGAGAGGCCAGTGTATTAACTATTCAAATTTATTCCTGCTGAACCTCAGAAATAATCAAAAGCAATTCAATGTGTCTGGAAAGACTGTCTAGGTAGGAGAACTTCAATGTTTCTTTGGCAGATCTAGGAAACACAGTATTTTCTTATTTACTTAATCTTACCTCGTGGAATTCTTTAAGTTTGTGAATCCTTAAAGTCGAACAATAAAGAACTCAGAACTGCAGTCAGCAAAGGACCCTGTGAATGGCAATGGAGGTCCCCACCGCCGCCACCCTCCTCACCTGCACCTGCTCGGACACCATCACTCCCCACTACTCTTTTCTTCGGTGTCAGAGGCTTTCTTAGTGAAGATGCAAGAAAATTGATACAACTGAAAGGCTTAGGGCCTCTGCCACCCACAGTTTCCCACCCCTCTGTGCTGCTGGTCAGCTCCTCCCCCGGGAATGGCAGGACCGAGAGGTAAGGGGAAGCTAAACCAGCACAGCCAAAGGCATCGTCGAGGGTTCTGACCGGTGTTTGCTGGGGCTCCAACCAGGCACCATGCATATCTACTACTTCGGATACTGGCTTGTGGCCCCTGCCGTCCCTCCCCACCTCCTTTACAGTCCCATCTGTGGTGGCCCAAACCACAAACCCAAACATGGCCACGTCCCAATGGCCCCAGCACCTGCGAATGTCACCTTACATGGCAAAAGGCATTTTGCAGATATGATTAAGGATCTTGAAATGGGGAAACTGTCCTGGATTATCCAGGTCAGCCTAAATGTAATGACAAATGTCTTTATCAGAGAGGGGCAGAGGGAGATTTGACACAAAAGAAAGCAGTGTGACCAGGAGGCAGAGACGGGAGAGGATGCGGCTACAAGCCAAGGAGTGTCAGTGGCCACCAAAGCTGGAAGAGGTAAGGGACACACTCTCCCCGACAGCCTCTGAGCATGCTCAGCCCTGCTGACCCCGTAACCTGCACGCTCAGCCTAACGCTGTGCCCTTCTCTACTTTCCCAGAATCCTCTCCACCTTCCTTCAAGGCCCACCTTCACTCCTCCAGCCCCTTCAGCCCGGCACCCCCGGCTTCAGCCTGTCACTCAGCCCTGCCTAGACTACACGGGGACAGAGACGGCCACAGCAGCTTCATCCCCCAAGGATGGAGGATTTACACGCCAGGGTTGGCGTCCCTGGTTCTCCAGACAAATCTATCAAGGGCAGCCTTCCCTTGCTAGATCTGCATATTTTTTAAGGCTGGCCCTGCCCCAATTCTCACGTTGGCCCCATTCCTGCTCCCATCCAGGCAGCTGCCAGACCGCAGCCGCCACAGCACTCACTGGACATGCATCCCTCCTGGAGTGAGTATGGCCACCACCACACTCGTCACATGCTCTTGGACCCAGACCAGAATCGAGGTCATCACGCCCCTTTCGACACTGTGATGTGGAAGGTTGATCACCCCCCACCTCAGGGCCCCAGGGGAGCTCCCCACAGCCCCAATCACCCAGTTCCAGTTTTTTCTCTTGCTGCGTGGGTCCCAGAGCCCCTCAGCGCTGAGCCACCGTCATCACACCTGTGACACTGGAACGCACAGTGGGCGTCTGTGGCTGCCCTGTGGTCGGCACCCTCTCTCCTGGAGAGGCCCTGCGCCTCTCGCCTCAGCCATGTGATTCTGATGGTAAGGGTCAGCAGAGGAGGACCCCCACCCCCGACCTTCAGTCAGAGGGTCGGACATGTGATGGAGGCCCAGCCGAAGCAGTTCATTCTCATAACCACTGATTGGTCAGTGGGTGAATGTATAACTCAACTGGGCCAATCAGAGTCCTTCCCTAAGATTTTATATATGGACACTGAAAGTAAGAAGCTCTGTCTTCCGTTACACTAAGATTAGGAGGCCTGGCAACTCCCTCCTCTTCATCTCTCCAACAAAGCCTATTTGTAGTACTGAGGGGCAAAGTCGATTCTCGAAAAGAAGCAGAAGAGAAAACAGGAGCAAGGGTGAGCAATCGAGAGGAAAAATGGAGCACGGCATTGCTGGCACGCTCCGTCCAGGGGAGCCTGGCACTAGGTCCACCCCCAGTCTTCCCGGCTCCATGAACAAAAACCCGCCCTTTTTCTTTAAGCCAGGTTGAGTTGAATTTCTGTCTCTTGTAACTGAAAAAAAAGCCCTAAAACTTCACTCCCAGGTCCACACTGATCCCCCCAACCCAGCCCTTTCCATATATATTTTCTGGGCCACACAGTGTCGCCCTTCACCTTCTTCTGGGGTAACTGCTTCCTGGTGATCCGAGCTCCCTCCTCCCCGGGTTGGAAACACCTCTATGTGGGGGGCGGGGGAGTTACTCTGACATCTGACACCCGTGTTCTCTCAGCCTTGTGTGAGGGCAGGTCCCCAATCCCCAGGCTGGTCTGTGGGGTCCGAGCAGACCCAGGGAGCCGGAGGCCACACCTGAGCCCTCCTACCGCTGGACCTGAAGAAAAGGGAGGAGGAGAGAGGAAGAAGAGGGGAGGGAGGAAGGAGGAGAGCTACTCCAAGCTCTGGAGAGACAGCAGGGCTCCCTTGTCTCTTCTTCCTGTCACAGGACTCCCCGTTCTTGGGGAGCAGCGGCCAGGGACCCGCTCACTCTCTGGAAGATGGAGGGCCCCGGCCCTGGAGCCGTCACTCCCGTCCCCCTCTTCCCAGGCTGCAGGGGCCGTGTTTCCAGGCTGACTGAGGACAGGCCGAGGACAGAATATCACTCACACGAGTTTCCCAAACGTAAAACGGAGCACGGGGCCTCGGGGAAGGCTGGCTGGATAATTAAGGCGTTAGTTCAGACTCTGGTTCGCCTGAGAACAGTCCCGCCAATGAACACTGGCGGCTGGAGGTGGTCGCCAGGACAGGGGGCAGGGCCATCATCACAGACGCCCTCCTCCCCGCCACCCCCAGGGAAGCACTCAGAGACAGGAATGTGGGGGCTGGAGGGTCTTCACTGAAACGTCTCCCCTGCAAGTCATGGCTGGGTGCGGTCTGGAAAGACAACCACGCGCCCGGGCAGCGAGGTGCAGGGAAGGGAAGTGACTTGCTTCAGGGCACGCGGCCGCTGGAAGTGAGCAGTGCAGGCCGAGCTCCAAGGCCCTGGTATCCGCGTAACGCCTCTTCCGACTTTGCTCTGTCACACGTTTCTTGGAGCCTCACCTGCAACACCCTGGTGCACACACATGCATGTACCCACGTGTGCACCAAGCACGCACATGCAGACACACAGGAGTTCCTTCCGCACGGGTCCATCCCCGGGTGTCACTCAGCACCTCTGTGCTTTCGTGCCCCCCCCCGCTCCCCCACTGGGCAGCCCTTGCACTTTCGCTGCCTCTCCACTGTCCCCGTCTTCGGGGCCTGGGTGCCTGCCTCTCCACTGTCCCTGTCTTCGGGGCCTGGGTGCCTGCCTCTCCACTGTCCCTGTCTTTGGGGCCTGGGTGCGAGGCCTCCTCTCGATCATGCAGACCGAGTTTTAAATTTTTCTAATTTTAGTTGTTTCAGTTACTGTTTATACACAATGTTATTTTGTGTTAGTGTCAGTGTATGGCATAGTGTTGGACAGTCATGTACTTTACAGAGCGGCCCCACCCCAGTGTTCCCAGCACCCGCCGGGCACCGTGCACGGTTACTACACTGTCACTGACCATCCTCCCTGTGCTGTTCCCCCCACTGGCTGGAAGCGGCTCTATGCTGTACTTCCCTTCCCTGTGACTGTTTGTCACTACCAACCTGTACTTCTTAGTCCCTTCACCTTCTCACCGAGTCCTCCGACCCCTCTCCCCTCTGGCCACCTCCCCGCCAGTCTGTTCTCTGTATCTGTAAGTCCGTCTCAAGTTTGTGTGTTCGTTTATATTGTTCTTTAGATTCCACGTGTAAGTGAAATCATGTTTGTTACTCTGACTTATTTCACTGAGCACATACCTTCTGGGTCCATCCATGCTGTCACAAATGGTAAGACTGCATTCCTGTTCAGGGCTGAGTAGTATTCTACTGTATAGATGTACCACAGCTTTTTAAATCCCACTGCCCTGTTCCCTTCTTTGAACAGCTCCAGCACCAGGAGTTTTCATACATCATGTCAGCCCTGAACTCAACCCTGTTTTCTACGTGCAGGGCTGTTTCATCTTCCCAACAAGACTGCAGATGAGTGCAACTCCTCCCAGCAGCCCCTGCTGCACCCCTGCCGCATCCCAGCCGCATCCCAGCCCAGCACACAGTGCCAGCTCCTGGGAACCAGGGAGTCAAGTCCAGTCCAGGCTTTGACTGGCTTGTCCCCAGGCTTTGGGGACTTCCGTGGCCTTCGCCCAGCCCCAGGACCTGGACCACACGCCCTTATCCACTCCCTGCAGCCTCCTGCCTGTGAAGGGGGATGTCAGCATTCCCTGCTGCTCCCTCAAGGCTCACTGCTCTGTACTTTGTACTGCGTCTTGAAGAGACAGCAGTGTCGCCACACACGGATCACAATCAGAGCAGCTAAACGCAGGCAGTGGCCTTCAAAGTGCAGGGCACGTGAGAGGAAAATGGGCCTTTTCCTGGAAACCTGGCCTGCATCTCCCAGAAGGGAGGGCAGTAAACACTAGAAGGCATGAAGCTTTGAGGTAACAATATGCCCACTGATGTTAACACTGGGTCTCCAGCACGCCCACCCTCCCAGGAGCATGGCAGTGGTTCATTACGTCTCACTATTGGGCAATTAACTGTATCAAGGCTCATCGTTAAGAGAATAACAAGCATTAAGCAAACCCACCTTGACCCTCTAAGTCGGCTCGTCAGATCACAGATGTTTTCTTCACCCGTGAAATGAGGACTGAACTGCCCAGGGCAGAGGTGGGCAGGGGGCAGGTGGGGGAGGACGAGGCCCGACCTCACCTAGGGCAGGCAGACCTCAGGCTTGGAAACACCAGGATATGTATATGACCCTCTCCTTCCCCTGGTGACAAAGGATGCCTGAGTATGCCCCTTCGTCTCCACAGCAAGGCCACCCTGTCCACCTAGACCCCAGCTAAGCTCAGAGGACGGCTCAGGGAGGGGGCACAACTGGCATTAACACTGTCCCTCCCCAAAACAAATGACTTCAAGGGGTGGGACTGAGCCTATTACCACAACTGTCCAACTGCTCACTTTAGAGCCACAGGTCACTGCGGGGGGGAAGGGCTGGGAGAAGGGGACCCTGCCCAGGTCCCACCCACACTCCGACCCCCACCAACTTAAGTATCAGCGACCAGATGGTGGCAATGCAAAGGAGTGGTCCAGCAAGAAGTCGACCCATGTCAACAAGTCGGCCCCCTGAGCAGGTGAGGGTACAGAGCCCAGGTCCTGGCCCCACCTCGCCTGGCCCTGGGCTCCCCCACCCTAGGGTCGTCTTCGGGCCCCTGGATGTAAGATGGGCAGCCGCCTCTGGACTGGCACCCCAAGGTGAGCCATGGTGCAGTGTCAAAAATGAATGCTATACAAAATACCCTTCATGCTTTCACTGGGATATTGCTATTTCTTGATCAGAAGGGGAATATTTACCACCTGAGAGATTTACCATCCCCACAAGGACAAAATAAAAATTAAAAAACGGGAATCTTTGTGATGGAAGGGACACTCCCGCCCCACCCAGCAGGCTGAAGTCACCTGCTGTCACCGACTCCGCCACCCAGGAGAGTGGAGACAGCCACTCTGCTCAGGCTGCCACAAGCCCCACAGATGCCTGAAGACCCAGAATCTCAGGTGGAGGCGGAACAGGTGGCGAGGTGGCTACGGGTCCTCTTACCCACCGTCCCGGGCCCTGTGGGGTCTTCAGGACAGGGTTGGAGGTGGAGGGAAGGCCCCGAAGCTCCTCGGGTGGGAGCCAGCTGGCGAGGGAGGCCCGTCTGTGCCACCGTGCAACAGCAAGACACACACAGATTCATGGGGGACAGTGCCAAACCACCACGTGGGGACGAAAGGGAGGAAGAAAAGGGAGGCAAGGGGAGCATGTTCAGATATATTCTCCTTCTCTCATTCCTTACTATGGATGTCTTCAGCTTGGGAAGATTCCTGGGACCATCTGGCCCCATGGACAAATATACTCGAGAGATCTCAGACCAGTCCCAAGAGAGACCAGGTTGCAGCTAAAACAAGCGAGCCTGCAGACCAGCTTGTGGGACGCCTCATTTCCATGGCCCTGGTGAACGTGCAGGCAGGTGGTGGCCATTCCTCAAAGTGGGGAAAGAAGGGATCTCACAAAGGCATCTGGAGGGGTAAAGAGTTCTTGTCTCCAGCTACAGGGCAACGCTGGGCTGTGCTTAAGAGTTGCGGCCCTCCCCAACTAGCCCAGGGCATGCGCTCAGCCACCATCTCTTGGGTGCCTGGCTCTGTCCCCAGCTGGGTGCAGGACAGGCTGCCCCAGGTCTGCTTCCACCACATGACTCATGGCAGTCCCGGCAATGGTCCTGTGGCAGGGGGGAGGCAGTCAGCAGCCACTCTCCCCCAGCACCCAGGAGGCACGATGGAGTCTAGGGGCCCGGTGAACCCCGTCCCTGGCCACGGTGCCAGGAATTCCCATCAGGAGAGATCTAGACCTCTGCACGAGGCAAACATGGGCCCAAGGGCCTTGGATCAAAAGTCCACAGAAGGTAAAAAAGGCTGCAACCCACACCTCCGACTGGGGAGTCACGAGGAGAGATTCAGGAACGGTTCAGGTGACTGGTACTAATTCGGGAGAAGCCGGACGTACAAGAGCACCGACCGCGGCCAAGGTGCTGACTCCCGCGGTGGCCACCCCTCCCCCGGGGGGCTGCCTGTGTTCTCGGCGTACAGCCAGCAACAGTTGAAAGAATCCCTCTCCTCCTGCCACCTGCATTCTAGTGGGGACACAGGCAAGAGCAAGGATGTTATTCAAACCCAGCAAAGGGCATTGCAGATGGTGAGGAAAATAAGGCAGAGACATGTGTTGGCCTATGTTCTAGCCAGGAAGCCCAAGGCAGGTCTTCTAGGGAAGGTGACTTTTGGGCACGGACCTGAAAGCAGTGGAGACACCTGGGAAAAGGCAGCCCAGGCCGGCGGAAGAGCTCGTGCAGGTGCCCCGAGGTGACAGCAGGCCCAGGGGACAGAGAAGAAGGGGAAGAGGACGTGGCTGGAGCAGCCAAGGACAGGCAGGGCTGCATGATGTGTCCAGCGAGGGCGCCCACGGCCCTCGATGACCTTCAGTGCCCTCCTCCAGCACCCCGTCTTCCCGCCGCCCCCACTGGCTGCGCAGGGGTCTGCATCCCACGCCTGACCAGAGCCTGCCTACGTGGGCAGCGCCCCATGTTTATCGCTTTCGTGTCCAATACTGCCCGTCTAAAGTGTCAGGTGGCCTTTCCCTTGGGGGGCACCTGGTCTGCATGGGGGGGGGGTGACAAGGAAACTGGGTGGGGGAGTGAAGCTTGGCCCTGATATATACAGCCCCCCTTTCCTGTGACCGCCCTCTTCCCTCCTCCAGTGGCCCCAGTGGCCCCGGAAGCCCACTCCCACCACTATCAGAACCTGCAAAGTGTGGAGAGGGTCCTTGGCTGGGAGGAAGACCTAGGCGAGGCCCTGGCTCAGCCCCTGGAGAGCGGGGAGACGTGAGCAGGCCAGCAGGCCTCCCGGGGCCTCGGGCTGCTTGCCTATAAAACAAGGACGCTGGATGGCCCCTCTCTAGTGCCTCTTCCAGCCCTGGGTGAGCCCCCGCTTCGCCTCTGGGCCAAGAAACCCACCCTTGCCAGCACGTTCACTCGTGTCCCCTCTCGGGCCATGAGCTGACCTCCTAGCAACAGCCCTGAGTCACACAGCCAGGCGCCCAAGGGTGGCTCCGGAGCCAGCAGACCCTGGGCATTCAGACCCACGACCTTCTCCGCGGCCTGCTCACACCACAGGCGTAGCCGCAGCCACCTGACCCGCCAACTCAGCGCGTGGCCACGCTGAACAAGGAGGAGAAACGAAGCGACTCCACTACAGCCAGAGTCCCTACTGCCGAGGCTCACGCTGACCGCGCAGACGCCAGCGCCCGGGTCTGCGGAGCTCTGATGAAAAGGCTTCACGAGGACAGAAGCCACCGGCACTCCGAGGCAGTCACCGTAGTCAGCATGCCCGGTGGCCGCTCGCCCTGCAAGGCAGCTGCTCCCTGGCCCCACTCTCGGGGAGCTAGGGGCTGAGTCTGCAGTCTGTGCCGGTGTCCCCACAGCGAGGTGGGGAGGTGGGGCAGGGGCTCCACCCCGCTGTGGCGGTGGGTGCCAGTGAGCCGCTGGGCCCTGTGGAGTCCCGCCAGCCCCTCCCACTGCCTCCCCCTCCGGGGTCTGGGCTAGCTCATCTCTTTCTCTCAGGGATGAAATGCAGACTGTCACAGCTTGGCCACCTATGGGTGGCAGGTAGTGGTGGGTGGGACAGGGGGAGAGACGTGGCGTAACTGCAGGAACGACCTCGGATCTGGCTAGCTCCCTCGGCTGACCTGGCCAGTGTAACCACAGAGGCAAACGGGGACCTGCCAGCAGGTTCTTACAAAAAGAAAAAGGCTCCAGGTTCCCAGTGGGCTCAGAAACCTGACAACGACAAAGGCCCGGACAGGCCGCCTGCCACTACACTCCACACTCCCTGTGCCTCTTTCCCCATGAAAGCCGCTGGCTTTCATGCTAAATGGAGGTGGGGGTGTTGGGGAGGGAAGACACTTACGATGTGACTCGACTGGCCTGGACAGATGTCCCCCTGGGGCAAACAGTGCTGTCAACCAGCCAGACCCGGGTTTTCTCCTGCAGCAACTGTTCGGTCATTCGAGGATGATACCAGAGAAGCTGAGCGCTGTCCTCCCTCCCGGCTCTTTCCCGCAGCTGCTCTGACAGCATCTTTGCCCCCCGCCCCCCGGGGTGGCCTTCCCAACCGCAGGCAAAAAAGGCACCTGCCTCCTCAGGAGACTGTGGGGAAGGCACCAGGCCTGGCATCCTCTCCCCTGAAGGTCTGCCTGCCTGGGAGCCTCAGCTCTGGAGCCGGAGACAGGACCCCTGGGACAGGAGCGGCAGGAAGCAGGCCGTGGGGCGGAGAGAGTCCAAGAGGGTGTTTGCTGGTGGAGGAGAAAGAGCCTTGATACGCTTGTTCCTCCCTCTGCCTGGAAGGCAGAGCTTGGCATAGCCGGCGTCTTCTAGGCAGTCAAGTTTCGAGTCCATCTCCTCCAAAAACTCCCTTGACCATCCCATTTGGAAGATACCCCCAAACCTCCTTCACCTCCCCTCTTGTTTTCCTCTGTGCACCCTTTGCTGTGGGAAGCCGTCTTACTTGCCAGTCTGGTTACTTGCTGATCGTTTATCTCCTCCCCCCTCTCTACGCTCAGGGAGGGGGTCCTGCCCACAGCTGCACCCTCAGCACCTGCAGCCATGTCCGACAGAGGGGGCATCCAATAAAAACTTGTTGAATGAATGAATGAACGAATGAATGAATGAACGATCCGGGAAGGATGGCAGCATACCCAGTCTAATAACAGTTGGAGGAAGGGGGCAGGGTAAAGCATTGAGTACTTTTCGAGAATAAAGGGAGGGAGGGAGGGAGGGAGGAGATTAATGCTGACTGAACTCGGTGCTCTGCAGGCCCCTGCAGGCCAGATCTCTAGCACACTGGAGCACCGTGTGCCCCTTGCAGCCTGGCTGAGCCTGGAGCCTGGGGCAGGCTCCCCGGAAGGAAGGGAACCCCGAACCTCCGCAGGGCACAAGCCAATCCTGCTGAAGTTGGAGGATGCATGAGGCTGCCTCTAATCCTCATCTGGACGGGGGAAGGGGGGTGGGGAGCGGGGAGAGGAAGGTGGCAGAGCTTTATTATTCGCCCAGGGAGGTCAAGGCGGCAGTACGAGACGGCTCAGGCTGTCCACACGCCAGTGCCACCTCTGGGCATGACAGGACAAACCTTCCCAACTGCTGCCACGGCACACATCCCACAGGCAGCAGAAGCTGACACCAGAGCGCCATAGCTGACAGCTGGGCCGTGGGTGTGCTCCCAGCAAGCGGTTTGGTTTGCTCGTCTCCGCACAGACCCAAAGCAGCAGGTCCCGGGCTTCCGGGAGGGGAACTGGGATGCCAGCGGCCGGAGGAGAGGCAGAGCCTCCTCCAGGGACAGGGCAGGAGCGCGGGGCTGCTTGTAAGAAGCCGGACTGGGACGTGCGAACCCACAGTTCTGTCCCAGGCTGTGACTCTCTGTGCCTGTGTGACCTCAGGGGGGTTATTCACTACTATTACTACTGTTTTGTTGTCGTTCTCTCCCTTTTTCTTTCCAATGACAGTTTATATTCAATGTTACTTTCAGGCGTACAGCACAGTGGCTGGTCATATACTTTACACAGTGATCCCCCAGTATTTCAGGGGCCCACCTGGCACCACACACAGTCATTACGTCCCCATGACTATTCTGTAACTACCCATCTGCACTCCTTAATCCCATCACCCTTTTCGCCCGGCCCCCCACCCCCTTTCCCCTCCGGCCACCTTCAGTCTGTTCTCTGTGTCTGAGTCTGTTTCTCTCTTGTTTGTGTATTTTGTTCTTGAGATTCAACATGTGAGTGAAATCATATGGTATTTGTCTTCTCCATCTGACTTATTTCATTTAACATGACACCCTCTAGGTCCTGCCACGCTGTCGCAAATGGTAAGATTTCTTTCCTTTTTATGGCTGAATAATATTCCACTGTGTGTAAATGTGCTACAGCTTTTCTTAGCCACTCATTTATTGATGGGCACTTGGGCTGCTTCCATGTCTTGGCTGTTGTAAAATAATGCTGCCACGGAGATGAGGGTGCATATATTCTTTCAAATTAGTATTTTCAGTTTCTTCAAATACACACCCAGCAATGGAACCACTGGGTCATAAGGCAGCCCCATTTATAATTTTTTGAGGAGCCTCAACACTGCTCTCCGCAGTGGCCACACCAACCCGTATTCTCAGGTGGGCTTCTCAATCTGCCCAAGTGGCAATTACTTCCTCCTTAAAGTCACCATAAATAAACACCCTCTTTGTTCACATCTCAAGATTATAAGGATCCAATGAAATAACGTCTATCTACAGAAGAGCTTTTTAGACAAATGTAAGATGATTTTAAGATGAAAAGTACAAAAGGGCCTGGAACAAACCCATTGTTCAGAAAGTCAGGACAGATGGCAGATCATGGGCCAGGTGTGGAACCAGGGGCAATGCTTCCAAGGACAGTTTTCCTCTGGGGACACGGAGCGCCCAGGCCGGGGAGGTGGGACATGCGTTGTGACTGAGTTTCTAAGAAGAGCACAATGAGACCCCCAGCAGCTGAGAGTGTGGACCGTCACAGTAACAAACGAAAACATAAAGCCCGAGGAATGAACTCAATAAGAAATATGCAAGATATATGAAGAAATTTTCAATTTAAAACATAAGGATGGAAAGGAACTTGAACAAATGGAAAGTCATACCACATTCATGGATAAAGAAATTTAACATCCTGGAGATGTAAATTCTCCCTAAAATTAATTTATAAACTGGAGGAATTCTCAACAAAATCACCAATAAATTTGAAGGAGAGATCAGTAAGTTTACCGTTCGCATGAAACAGTAACTGAGCAAGGATACCCAGGGAAATTCTGGGGAGGAGGGGTGCGTAATGCGAGGCAACCAGGGCTGCCACGTGTTCAGGCGTGTTATAAAACTGCCTTAGTTAAAGCATACATTCTGGCGTACGAATGGACAAACGGATCAATAGAACAGAATTTTAAAACACACCAACAAGGCCCCAGATATTTATAAGAAATACTGATTTCAGATCACTGAGGCAGAAATGACTATTCAAGGAACACTGTTGGGACCACTGAATAGGCGCAGGGGGAAAATTGAGGAGGATCCTTCCCGTACACTCAGGCCAAAATACATTATCAGTGAATCAAAGATCTAAATGGAACAAACGAAACCACGGAAGTGCTGGAATTGTTCTCAATGTGTAATTTTTGTGGTTGTGAAGGCCCTGGTGAGAATAATATAAAACCAAACACAGTAATAAAGAGTCTGATACATTCAACTACATGAAATGTAAAAATTATCATAAAAACAGACAACTTCAAAAGGCACGCTCCAAATTGGGAAACTAGACAAAGGATTAGCTTTCTTCACATGTAAAGAACTACAAATTAATTTTAAAAATGCACAAGGATTTGATTCCACAGGCGAAGACAAGTAAGTGGATCTTCACACCTGAGAAGATGCCCAATCTCACGACGAGAGAGATACGCATGGAAACCAGAAGAGACCATTTTCAAACTCTGGGGGAGTCAAGGGCCAAAACCGTGCGTTCGCACATGATGGTGCGTGCCGGCCAGGAGGCAGGGAAACGGCCACCGGGCAGAAAGCGGGGACGCTGGCTCAAGTTTCCCGGATGGCAACTCGGGCCTCAGCCGTGAAGTGTTAAACTCACTCTCTGGTTCCACAATCCTGCTTTTAGGAAATTTCCTTCCCAGACATCTGCGTGTGTGAAGGTGACATCTTTGTATGTTTATTCACTGAAACATTCAGAGTGAAACACTTCCCCTTATCAAGGAATTTTAGTATCTGTTCTTGCATCCTGAGTTCCTTGTCTTTGGGTTGTTTTTTTTTTTTTTTTTTGACATGGAGCATGATTTTCAAGAGCACTTTCATAACTGTAAATGCATGAAATAAGACTAACAGCATAATAAATTCAGTAGCCTATATGTGCTGTTCATTTATGGGAACAAATATCCCCAAGAACTCATAGGCAATAAAGCCTTGACAAACTCTACATATGAATGCAGCAAGCTCTTAAAAAATAACAATTTCAGGCCAACTCCTAGACCAGAAGGTGACAAAACACCTCAAGTTTACAATAACATTTCTTTCCTTTATCATGCATCACCTATTTGACACAGTATTTCTTAGGTATTATCTCATTTGGTAAACACAGCTCTACTAAGGAGAAAGGGCAGAACCTGACGCTCGTTTTAGAATGGGAAACCAGTGATCAGAAAAATTAGGTCACTTGCTGGATTTTAACCATTAATCAGGTCCCTCACCCATACGCTGGTGGTGTTGACGCTGCCGACTGCACTGGGTGTTCCGAGGCACAGAGAGGACTTAGAATGGTGTCTGCCACATTGTAAGTGCTTAACAAGTAGTAGTGGTAGTGCCTCATTTATCATTGTCCTCACCTCCTCTACTGAGCACCTGTCCTCCCGGGCCCCATGCCAAGGGCTGGGAACACGGAGACGAACAGGATGGGATCCTGCTTTTAACAAACCCCCCCCCCCCGCTTAGTAAAGGGGACCCTAACTGATTATATTCTCACTAAAGCCCTCGCTTTTGAAGTGTTTAAAAAGTCATGCAACTACCCTATCAAGCAGAAAAACAAGAGACTTAATTATGGAAGGTCGTGTTTCCTAACGATGAGCCCTGACTGCAAACAGAATGGGCCATCTTCAAAATCACCGAGGCGGCCTGGATAGCTGCTTATCAGGCCTGCTGCAGCAGACACTCAGAGGGTTGGTCCAGGTGGTCACCGGGTCCCCCACAGCTCAGAGAGCCTGCGACGGTGTAAGGGGGGCGGGGAGGAACAGGACTGAGCTATGAGCAGCTCAGCTGGGGAAAGCCTCCAGGGTGTCAGCTTTGCAGCCGTGTCTGCTTCACGACACCATCCAAATCCCCCCAGCAGGAACCCCAAGTCTCCGTATGTCGGGATGGATGCAAATCCAAAACAACAGACAGGATTTTCACACAGGCGAGTGGAGAGCAACCAAAGCACTGTAGCCCCTGGACGGCAGACGGGAGGGTGGGAAGGCCCAAAGAAGGTCCTCAGCCCTTCTCCAGGCCAAGGCACGCTCCAGGCCCCAGGCCTGGGAGGCAAACACGGGAGCAGGACTCACGCGTGGAGACCTGGAAGACAACACCCCACGGCGGTCTGTGAACCCAGAGCGGGTACCCCACAGCAGCCGCGGCTCTGGGACGCCCCAGCTGGCCCAGCGACCCAGAGGACTCTGAGGCCTTTTTTTTTCAAACCTTCACCTGAGTACATGTTTATTGATTTTAGAGAGAGAGAGGAACGGGAGGGGGGAGGGGAGAAACACTGATGTGAGAGAGAAACATGGATGGTTGCCTCCCATACGCATCCCAACTTCGGATTAAATCTGCAGCCCAGGTACGTGCCCCGACTGGGGATCAAACCCACGACCTTTTGGTGCACGGGACAATGCTCCAACCAAGTAAGCCACCTGACCAGAGCTGAGACCTTGTTTTTTAAGGAAGAGAAAAGAGGCCTCCTCCCAGGGGCTTTGAGGGGGTCCTGCACGGAGAGAGAGGCTGTCCCCTCTCGGCCTCACTCAACATGTCATCAGCAGTCCAACTTCAAGTGCAGGGCTGAGCGGGGGCTGAGGGAAAGGGAGGGTGGGCAGATGCTCCCGAGTGGCCTTAGCCATTCTGCTTCCCCACGGGCGTCAGAGGAGAGACAGCCCAGCTTGTCTCTGCGAGGTCCTGACTTTCTTCTTTCCCGGGGTGCAGAGGTGGAAGGAACAGCCACGCGGCCGGGGAGGCCTCACTGAGAAGGTGACGTTTCGGCAGACACTGAAGGGTAAGCCACACAGACAGACACCTGCCCAGGAGCATCCCAGGCAGAGGGAAGGACGAGCGCAAAGAGCCAGGGGCTGGGAGTGTGCCCAGCACATTCGGAGCAGTCAGGAGTCTGCGTGACCGGAGCAGGGACAGACCCCAGCAGGGTCGGAGAGGTGAGGGGTGGGGCAGGGGTTCGGAGCCCACGGGGAGTGTAGGCCACTGAAGGATTCTGGCTTCTCCTCTCCATGAGGTGGAAAGCTATGGAAGGGTTTGCAGCAGAAGAGTGAGATATCCTGACTTAAAGTTTTTAAAAAGTCCCTCGGGACGCTGGGGTGAACATTCACTCCAAGTAAGGAAACACGGCCACTGGCTTCAGTCGGCAGTAGGCTGTCACGACAATCCCGGAGAGCAGTGACAGTAACCTGAACCAGGGTGGTGGCAGTGGAGGTGGTGAGACATGGATACACTCTGAAGACAGAGCCAAAAGGATCTGCGGACTGACTGGGTGCAGGGAGCGAAAGAAAAAAGGTGTCGAGGACAACACTGAGATTTTTTTGGCCTGCGCTACTAGGAAGATGGAGTTCTCGTTAACTGACAGAGCGAAATTAAAGAAGCAGGTTTTGCAGACACAGAAGGTTTGACATGTGCCTTGGAAGTCCATGTGGGAATGTCTCACGGGCAACTGGAGAGACACACACACGGTTCAGGGAAAAGACAGGCTAGAGCTAAATATCTTGTTAGGTATAATATGTGATATCTGCATATGTTTAGCTATATATTTAATATTCAGAACTCAGCATATAGAGCTCTGGTCAAGTGAGTATCGATGAAAAGAAGAAGAGGTCTGAGGACCGAGCAGGGGGCATCCAAGCCTCACAGGTGGGTTGATGAGGAAAAATGACCACAAGCCGGGGGAGGAGTGGCCAGCGGCGCGGGAAGAACCCCAGCAGAGGGCACTGTGTGCTGAAAGCCGGTCCAAGCAGGAAGGACTGGTCCACTGTGATCTGGCGGCTGGCTGATCAGGTATCTCAAGGAGAACTGAAAACTGACCACCTGATCTGGCAACAGGATGGCCACCGATGACCTTAGAAAGAACAAACTTGGGGTGTGGGGTCAAAGTGGAGCCTCTTTAAAGAGGGTTCAAAAAATGGGGGTAGCCAAATAGTGTAGGGAAAATCTCTCTTTATAAATTATCCTAACAAGTGAGGAAGGCACGACAGGAACAGAAGGTCCACATTTTATAAGCCCTCTAATGAAACGAGCAATGCAGGCAGGGGTCAGCAAACCATGGCTCTTGGGCTCTATCTGGCCTGCTTATGTTTCGTAAATAAAGTTTTATTGGAACCCGTCCATGCCCATTCATGTATGTATCAGCTAGGGCTGCTTCCGCACTACAACGGCCCTGTTGAGTAGCTGAGGCAGAGACACCATGGCCCACAGACTAACTATCTACTGTCTCGCCCTTTATAGAAAAGGTTCGTCGACTCTGATCCAGGCAGTGATCCTCGGTGGCTGCTGCTGTCACAAGAAGGGAAAACACCGGACAGGAAAAGCCTCCCGTGGAAGGACACACTCCCCCCGGAGGCCATCTTGCAGAACAACGAAGAAACCAGCTCTGAAGCAGAGGGAACTAAGCCCAATGTATAGGCAACGCAGGGGACAAAATCGTGCAACAGAGGGGGTGCAACCAGCAACACTCAGAATGTGGGAACATCTGCAGAAAAAAAAAAGACCAAGTTTCTTCAACAAATAAACTGTAAGGCTAAAAGCAAAATGAGGGAAGGAACCTACAGAATAAGATTCTTTTTTAAAACCTTTCAGCTAAATAGAATATGTGACCCTTCTTTGGATTCTGACTCACACAAACCCACTGCTTAAAAAAAGTATATGATTGGGGCAATCTGAATGCCAGCTAACTACCTGAAGGTATTACGGCACTATTGTTAACTTGGGCAAGTGTGGCGATGCTATTATGGTTATGTTTCTAACCCATTACCCGGTAGTGACTGGTGCTTAAATATTTATGAACAGAATCACATGAGGATTGGGACCGGTTTCAAAACAACCCAGTGCAGACGGAGAGAAGGAAGATTTTCAGGTGAAGCAAACTGGTCATGAGTTGATCGTTACTGAAGCTGGGCCTTACTACTTGAGGGTTCATAATACTATTCTCGCTATGTTAGCCTGTGTGTGAAATTTTCACAATAAAAAAAAAAGCTAACTTGAAAAGAAGAGAACAAAGGGAGAGAGAATTTGGACCCAACAACTGCAAACAACTCTTTGGAGAAACTGTCCTGCACGGATACAAGGAGAAATGAAACGACTTCCAGAGGCGGAAGGAGGAGTTTGAAGACGCGGTCCCCGCCACGGCCCACGGCTGTCAGCGGCATTTCACTGCTCCCTGGCTGCTCTCCCACGTCACGTGGCTGACTTCCGCTTCAACCGCCCCCTGCAGCCTCTGGGCAGCCAGGCAGAGGGTGCAGCCCCAACCTTCAGAAGCCACCCTCTAACTTCGCAGTCAGTCCTGCAGCTGAAAAGTTTGCCAAAACGCTGAGAGCAGCACGAGAACACACATCTCAGGGTGTGATGGCCACAGTGCCGCGCTGGTCTAGGGCAGCCGTGGCGGGGGTGCGCTGGGAGAGGTGCCCCAAGCGAGCTTCCTGGAGGAGGAGAGACCCTGGAGCACAGCCAGATGGGGAAAGCAGGGCATTTTAGGATGGGAAGCAGTGTGAGCAGAGGCCTGAGGGCAAGGAAGCCCCTTCCACAGAGCCACGAGAAGTTCCTGCTGGGAAGACCTGGAGTGACGTCATCTACCTCCCAGACCACCCTTCACTGTGTCCCTGCCCCCACATCCCATGGCCACGCTGACCCACTGCCAGCTTTCTGCAGGGCGGCTGGACTCCCAGCTGTAGAGGGAGCCCCTGTCACTGTGGAGTGCAGGAGGCACCCTCAGAGAGGGCGTGAGCACCGTACAGCAGAGGTGATGCTTCAGCAAGGGGCCCCAGCCCCCACCAGGCCTGCCTGCCTGTCCACCTGGCGCTGTCCTCTGAGCTCTGCCCAGGCTTCTGGTGACTCGCAACGCTGCGGACAGTCCAGATATGGGAATCTGGCCGGGCTCCGAGCACCAAGGGCTTCATGAGGCCCTGGGGGCCCCTCGTGTTCTATGAATATTTGGGGTGTGCCTTTTACCAGGTCAAGCCCACAGCCTTCATTACATTTCCAAAAACTTCTTTGGCTCAAAGGTTAAGAGGCACTATACCAGAGGTTTAATACTTTTTTGAGGGACTGGATTTTGGCTGAGGTCTTGGGTATAATTATATCTGTTAGGGCTCCTTTAAATGTCGATATGGGCCCCTCCTACCCGCCTCCCAAACAGGAGATTTCTTCTGGGCCAGTGAAACCAAGGATTAACATTCTTCAGCGGCAGGTTCACGGCACTGCAGACCTCAAGCACCTTCCAGCTTTATGGGCCCGACAGAGCAGCACAGCTCCCGAGAGCTGCTCCCCGCAGAACAGCGAACATTACAGCTGCTTCCCAGGCCCTGGGTTTCCGAAGCAAATTAGTTCGCCGGTACTTCATATCTGGGCTCTGAGAATTTTGCTATGAAAACTTTAAAACTCGGAATAAAGCAATAAAATGGGCTGTAATTTGGATTGTGTTTGCCTTACTGGTTTGAATGGCGTCTAAAAACCAGCAGCCCCCACCCCCCACCCCTGCCCCAACCCTCACAATCGCACATCCCCACTGGAGCCAGGCCTGAAAGGACATGGGATCCAGGCAATGTCAAGGACTGCCTCCCTGAGGGGTCTTCACGTGCGTTTACTGAGTGCCGCCCTGCGCCCTCTGCCCTGCCGCCCCTCCCCCTCGGAGCCCGGCACCATCCCCCGATCCTAAACAAGTCTCAGAGTCTCTAACTAATATCTGTTGATGGCTTATACTGATCCCAACTCCACGCAAATCCTGTGTGTGAGGTACATCCTGCTCCTACCTACATTTAGAGAAGCTGAGACTCAGGGGCAATGAGTCACCTGTGCAGAGCTACTCAGCAATGGATGGGGCAGCCAGGGCCCCACCCGGAAGCTGCCCGAGCCCAGGGCCGGTCCTGTAAGCCCGCACCACACACCTGAGCCCCCATCATCAGCCTGGTTATTGCTCATCTACACCCCTGCACACTCCACACCCACAAAGGACCCGGTCACAGGCAGCGGGGCAGCTTTATGTTCCAGCAACAGAGTTCTAACAACAATTCTAGGATGCCAGCAAGCCCTGTCCCACCACCACCCCCACCACCCCCAGGGGGAGAGGGCATGACAGAAGCTGGGGACAGCTGCTGCAGCCACGCAGCTCACTCGGCTGTGGCTCCCCAGTTCCCGGGCACCTTCCTGCAGGCTGACCTGACCGGGCGCTCAGCTCGGCTGGCTCCCTGGGCGGGCAGCCTCGCCAACACAACCAACGTCTGCTTTGACATTTCTGAGATGCTTCCGCCTTTGAGGAAGGCAGAGAACAGGGGAAGAGAGAGGCCTTGGAGAAGGCGGCCACGATAGGGAGGGGTGGTGGGCAGAAGCCAGAGGCCGCTGGAGGCTGAATGCAGATCTGGGACCAGGCAACCCTCCCAGGTCAGCAGGTGAGCTGCAGGCCCCGGCTTCTCTGGCCCATTGCAGTCAACACTGTCCTATTGGGGGCTGGTTTGCTCAGTACAGAGCCAACATCCCCAGCCTGGTGGTGAAGGGAGGGGGTGGGGGGAGTGTGAAGGGGGAAGCAAAGAGGGTGCAAAGAGCAACAGTGCTGGGCCCTGGCACAATCTTCCCCTAAAGGAGTTCACATTCACAGAAGCAGAGCACCGCCAATTCCTCCTGGGTGTCCCGCATCCTTCCCTCTCCTGACCCAGGGACTGGGCGGGGTGAACCCCCACAAGATCCAGTCTCCCCCACCCCACCCCCTCTCACTCCCTTGGACCTGTAGCCATTCACCCCGTGTTGTGGAGCTGGGACTGTGCCGAGCTCTGGCACCCAGCCATGAACGGGAGGGACGTGCTCCCGACCCTCCGGGAACTTTCTGCCTGGGGGGCAGGATGTTAAACGCGCACACACAAACTGAGCTGAGTGCAGGGCGCGGCAAGAAGCAACGGAAGGGCCCACATCGGATGGACTGTGAGAGCAGGTAGCTGTCGAGGAAGGTCTCACTGAAGAATGACGCTGAAATTCAGAACTGAACACTGAACAGGTGTGAACCAGGTGACCGAGGAATAAGAGGCTGGAAGGATTAGAGCGGGGGGCGCAGCCCCGACAAAGGCCCTGTGGTGAGGAGGAGCTCGGCACATTCTAAAGGGGTCCAGCGTGGCCAGAGGGTGGTGGGCGAAGAGGGGAAGGTAGGAGCTGCAGCAGGAGACAGCAGGGGGCAAGAACATGTGGGGCACAGAGGCCACGGCCAAGGTCTTGGACTTTAGGCTGAGGAGCGGCACGATCATGTTTATTCTTCAGGACCATGCGAGTGACCATGAGGAGCATGGACCCATGAAAGGGACCAGAGAGGAAGGGGACAGATCAGTTAGGAGTCTGTTGTGGTCATCTGAATGAGAGACGATGGCGGCTTGGTCTGGGTGGTGGCAGTGGGGCTGCAGGGAAGAATACGGGATCTAGAAGCATCATCTAGGCAATGAGAGCAACAGGGTTTCATAACAGGTTACCTGAGGGCACGGGGAGGTGCCAGTACCAACAGTGACCCTGGGCTTCTGGGTGGATGAAGGCGCCACCCCCCGAGACAGAGGAGGCTGGACAAGCTGGTAGATCTGGTGGTGGAAACGAAGACTTCTGTCTGAGCATATTGAGGCTCAGATGCCTCTGGGACTGCGGACAGAGACATCCAGAAAGGGGACAGCTGTGGGTGTCTGGGTCTTAAAAGAGAGGTCTGAGCTGGGAGTGTAACTTTGGGGCTGGTGAAAAATTGTTGAGTAATGGCCCTTGAGTGGCCGTGAGGATGTACCTGGCAGACGCCTAACAACAAGCTGCCAACCGACCGAGAGCCCCAGCTGCCGGGCCCTGAAACCCGCCACTGTGCTTGCACAGGGCACGGCGCAGGGACATGAAGGCGGGCCACCCCTGTGGGGCGCAGGGCCCTCGGATGGCTGACTTGGGCTAGGGGGCTTCCTGGCAGCCTCGCTGGGCAGCCTGAGATTGCACAGCCAACCCTTGTACCCAACCATCCTCCCTGGTCCATCCCTCAGGGCCACACTCGCGTGGTGCTCTGATAGTTCCTCCAGCCTCCCCGGCTCCCTCCCCACCACCTGTCACAGCAGTTTCCGCTAATTAAATCTTTGCACAGTCAGTCTGATCTTTATGTCTGCTTCTTGGAGGACCAGCCCACACTGCGTCTCAGCCTGACGTTGTGACTCGCTTTAGGCAGCGGAACAATAGCAAACGTGACACAAGCAAAGGATTGGAAAAGGCTTGTTCTTTGGTGTTTGCTTCTAGAAACCCTCCTGCAGCGTGTGAACAGGCCTGGGGCAGCCTTCCTGCAGACCAGAAATCAGGGGCAGAGAGGCCCCTGCCATCCCAGCTGTCCCCGCCCAGCGCAGGCCCACACGTGTGAGTGAGGCCAGCCTGGACCAGCCAGCCCCAGCCACCCCAGCCCAGGACAAAAGGACCACCCAACCACCCCGGGGAATTGTGAGAAGTGGCTGGGGGTTTTTTCTTTTTCTTTATTTCTTCCTTTTCCTTTTTTTCTTTCTCTTTCTTTCTTTCTTTTTTTTGGACTACTAAGTTTTGGGATGACTTACTATGCTGAAAAAGTTAACTGATAGAGGAGTTTGGGTCATGAAGATGGAATTCACAGCCATGGACATGAATTCTATCACGGATTCCTGGATCCTCCCCTCAGTCTGTCCACACTCAGCCTTACCCAGAGCTCTAGCTGGGAACCAGCTCCCCCCTGAAAGTTTATTTGGACCTTACTGTGTTACAGACAGCATAGGAAGGGTACATAGTCATAACTAAAACACACTCTTTATCCTAAAGGGGAAAAAATATGGGAGTCAGAGAAGTCCTTTCTTCAACTTTCTATAATTAAAAATTATTGGACACAAAGTTGGCAGGAATATAGAATCTGCCTGGATTCTTCCACTTCAGGCTTCATGGGATCTGGCTCTCTCTACTCTCTTTCTCTCTCCTTCTCTCCCTCTCTCTCTGTCTGTCTCTCCTCTCTCCTTCTCTCTCTCTCCTTCTCTCTCTCTCCTTCTCTCTCTCTCTCCTTCCCTCTCTCTCTCTCTGTCTGTCTCTCCTCTCTCCTCCTCTCTCACTCTCTCCTTCTCTCTCCTCCTCTCTCACTCTCTCCTTCTCTCTCCTTCTCTCTCTCTCTGTCTCTCCTTCTCTCTCTCTCTCTCTCTTTCTCTCTCCTTCTCTCTCTTTCACTATCCTCTCCTCCTCTCTCACTCTCTCCTTCTCTCTCCTCCTCTCTCACTCTCTCCTTCTCTCTCCTTCTCTCTCTCTCTGTCTATCCTTCTCTCTCTCTCTCTCTCTCTCTGTCTCTCCTCTCTCCTCCTCTCTCACTCTCTCCTTCTCTCTCTCTCTCTCTGTCTGTCTCTCCTCCTCTCTCTCTCTCTCCTTCTCTCTCTCTCTCACTATCACAGCCTTCAGTCTCTGAGAGGACATAATGAGCTCTTGCTGTCACTTCAAAGTCAACGAATGACAAAGTCGCAGTTGGTGAGTACAACGCCCAACCTCAGGGAGGATGGCACTGCAACAGAAGGAAAGATAACCAGGATTCGCCGAAGGGTCAAGAGTGGCTTCTCTGCTTGTTCACAGACTCAGTAAACTCACCGACCACCTGCCAAGCACAGAGCATTGAGGAGGCATCGGTCAGAAACACCATCCCTGCTATGAAAGATTTCACACCCTGCACAGGCGGCTGACGATGACACCGCGACGCAACCAGACACTAAGGACACACGAAGCAAAAGACCCAGTGCAGCTTGGCGGGGAGCAAGGAAGGCTTCCTGGAGGAAATTGCTGAGTTTGGGAGGACAAGCGACTGCGAGCCAGGCCCTTGGGGGAGGGGCTGGGACCCGTCAGGCTGAACTAGGGTGGATGCAGGCATCGAGACACCAGAGGGACAGGCATGTCCGGGGAACTGCAGTGGCTCAGTGGGACACCGCATAGGGATACATGAGAGGAAATATCCAGGCACTAGACTGGAGAGGCAGGCGAGGGGGCAAATCATGAAAGGCTTTATACGTCATGCCATACATACTTTATTCTGGGGAAAGAAAAAAAGAAACCACGGAGGAGTGACGAGCTTGCATCTGCATTTCAGAAAGACGGTATGGCCACTGAATCTGGGGGAGACAAGACCTGTGCAGTAGACTGGGAGAGAGGTGATGAGTTCGCAGTAGTAAGGCTGGGGAGAAGGGACAGAATTCTGTGGCTCGAAGGAGGAACAATCAGCAGAATGTCCCCACTAACAGGATGCAGATGAAGGGACAGAGCACACGGGAGCAGGAGGAGCCACACAGGACTCTCAGAGTTCTGCCTGGACACTGAGTGGCCGGCGGCGGCCCCTGCTGGACGAGGCTCTCTGAGAGAGGACACAACGTGGTAGGTGATGACGGGCTCGGTCTGGAAGAAAGTAAGTCTGGGAGCGCTCGGTCTGGGAAAGTAAGTAAGAACTATGGAGCGCTGGAACGGAAATGTCCAGGAGTCCGCTGGAGAGAAATTTCTCTCTGAAACTCGAGAGAGAATCCAGGCTTGGAAAACAGTTCGGAGGTCATTGGCATGTGGGCGGTGGCTGAAGCAGGATGAGGGAGGGAATCGCCCTGGGCGAGTGTGCTGTGCGGGAAGCAAAAGGGGTCCTGGCTGGCACCAGGGAGCACCTGCGTTTCCAGGCGGCCCCGCCACTCAGGTCCCATCGGAGGAGGAACCAGCGGCGCTACCAGGTGAGAGGTGACCAGGTGAGAGGTGACCAGGCAGCGAAGGACCCAGAGAAACCCCTCCGTCTGGGCTGCTCCGCCACCTGCTCAAAGGTCTCCTGGAGACGGCCAAGGAGGCAAGTAGCACCACGGTGTTCAGGGCCAGTGACAGACGGGTCCGGCAATATTTGCAAGTCTGGCTTTGGAGCCAGGACTTGAGTCAAATCCAGGCTCCACCACCTACTGTGACCTGGAATTCGGGGGGCCTTTGTTTCCTTGTATGAAGCCAGAGTAACAATTTGTACCTAATCCCATCGCCTTCCCCCCACCCCCCGCCCCTCCCATCTGGCAGCCGTCACTGCTCCCTGCAGGTGTGTGATTCTGTTTCCGGTCTGCTGGTTCGCTGCGTTTTAGGTTCCGCGTTCAAGTGAAATCAGATGGCATTTGTCTTCCCCTGACTTCTCTCACTCAGCACAACACCCGCTCGGTCTATGCCCGTCGCTGCAGATGGAAAGATGTTATTCTCTTTATGGCTGAGTCATGTTCCGTTGGGTATACGCACCACAGGGAATACCGTCAACAATATTATAACAGCTACGGAAGGTGTGAGGTGGGTACTAGATTTATCACGGTGATCACTTCGTAGGTTATAGGAATGTCTCATCGCTATGTTGTACACCTGAAACTAATATAATACTGTATGACAACTGTAATTGAGAAATAAAAACATTATTTTAAAAAAACACAGGAATAACGACTCCTGTCTCAGAGAGGCGCTAGAGATACCAAGTTCCTGGCGCATGCCTTCACCCACGCCCCTAGCAGCGGTTCTGAAACGTGCAGGTCTGGCCCCAGCCTGCGCCTGATTCAGGGTGCAGGGATGATGCCAACGCTGCTGGTCCAGGTGCCACACCTCAGGACGGGGTGCTCTCCCTGAAGGACCCCACCACACAGGTGAAGACCCACTCACGTACCCCCAAACTAGTCTGTGACCCCAGAAAAGGGCGTGGGATTAGAGTTCTAGGCCCTGAGTGTAGGAAGCATGAGGAAGCAATGGGAAGGTGAGGGACAGGTACACAGCCTTCTCCCTCAGCTGCCATCCATGACACCTCAAGGGCTACAAGTCGAGTGAGTCACACCTGTGTGTTTGAAAAGCCTGACTCACTGGATCCAGTAGGTGGGCTGTGTGTTGACTTAGCCCTCAGGGTGGTGGCAGGGAGGGGGGTAGGTCTGCAAAGGCACAACCAACAGTCAGCAGAGTGGACTGCGGTCACCAGGGCACCTGCTGAGCCAGGGCCAGCAGGGAGCAAATGGGACAGGAAGATGGGAGGAGAAGCCACCCTCTCGGAGGTGGAGGGTAACAAGGAGCCCGAGGCGTCTCCTCCCCGTGTTAGGTAAGTTCGCCTCTGCTCTGGGCCGAGAAGACCCTGGAAAGAAAGAGGAGCAAGCTGGAACTTCCTGAAAAATATCATTTAATCGGTCAGAACTGCCCATCCCTGTCCATCCCTCTTTGCCCCGGCGCTATCTGGGGAACCTTCCCCGTGCTCCCCAAGACACCGCGGTAAAAGTCTCTGGGAAAGCCCCACAGGGGCAGGAGTGGAAGGAACAAGGGTGGGTCACAGACATCTCTCCTTTTTTCTGCTTACAGTTTATGCTCAATATTATTTTGTATGAGTTTCAGGTGTGCAGCCTAGGGGTTAGACAAGCACGCACTTTACAAAGGGGTCCCCCCGATACTTCCTACGCCCAGCCGGCACCACACACAGCTATTACAATGGTGTTGACTAAGTTTCCTGCGCTGTACTTCGCATCCCGGGACCACTTTGTGACTGCTAATCTGTACCTCTTAATCCCTTCGGTGTTTCACCCAGTCCTCCAGCCCTCCTTCCCCAGCAACCTTCAGTCCACTCTCTGTATCTAGAAGATCTAGAAGTCTGTTCCTATTTTGTTTATTTTGCTCTTTAGATTCCACATAAACGTGAAATCATTTGGTATTTGCTGCTCTCTGGCTGACTGACTTATTTCACTTAGCATAATACCCTCTAGGTCTATCCATGGTGTTGCAGATGGTGAGATTTCATTCTTTTTCATGGCCAAGTAATATTCCCATTGTATATACATACCACCGCTTTTCCATCCACTCATCTATTGATGGGCAGTTGGCTTTATTTTATTTCTTTAAAATTGCCTCTAGACTCCCAATTTTACATGCATAGATTTTTTCAACCCACATTTAGTACCACGCTAGGAACTGAGATTGCAAACATTAATTAATCAGAGTGCTCACCCTCAAGGAACTTTGCCTAATGAGATATAAAATGTGGGGCACCTGTTTTATAGTCCACCCAACACTTGTCCATACAGCTGCACCTGTTCCTCGCCACGGCCGCAGAGGGTTGGTGACGGGGATCCTATTCCGGCGTTCGGCCGTGCTGGCCTTCAGCTGACATACTGCCTCCTCGGATGCCTTCCCTCCCAGGCGTCCCACCCTAAAGAGCCACCCAGTCAGCGCCCCCTCCCTCTCTATTCATTTCCTGAGTGACATTTATCACAGTCTGATTTTTTTCCTACAAATTTACTTGTCTATGTATTGTCTCTCTCCTCCTGCAGCAGGATATAAATTTCACAAAAGTAGGAAATTTGTCTGCTCTGTTCACTGCAGTATTCCCAGGATGCAAATTGTGCCTGGCCCAGAACAGACACTCGGGACACATCTGCGGAGGCAAGGAGAGTGGGAGAGACAGTGGGAGAGGAGAAGGAGGGGGGGCGACGGGGGAGAGGCTGTGGTTTTTCCACTAAGTGGCAGAGCTGAGGCTCACATCTGGGGCCTTTGTCCCCAACCCAGGTCCTTCCCCTACACCCCACTCGGGGGCCACTCTGGGCCAGCACCCAGGTTCTGAGCTGTCAGGCTGACACCCGGGACCCAGACTTCAGCGCAGAACAGCCTGTTAACCCAGAGTCTGAGAGCCAACCCCAGGCGAAGCAGGGAGCAGGCATGTGTCTCCCGTCGTTATAAACCCTTTCCCTAAAGGGGGCATGAAAACGGGTGTGTGTTCAGGATCACTACACTCACGAAAACGTCAGGGGCCGAATAAGGGGCCCATGCACACTTCGTCCAACAGCCTGGACCCAAGCTTCCCAACACAGCTGTCAGTGCGGTGAGGACACAGACTGTGTCTCCTTTTTTCTTCTCTTCGTGGACCGGGGTCTCTCATCATCCCACTCCCGCCCCTTCCGCTCCCCCAGTGCTTCGCTGGGCCTGTTACAGATGTGGGTTAGCAGACCACTGCGTTTCCTGCCCTTCCCAATGCCCTCACTTACTGGGATGCAAGGCGAGGTAACTCATTAGGGATGCAAAGCAGTATAAGGCAGGCGGAAGGAGAGGCCCTCCCCCGGCCAGATAAACCTCCCCATTTCTCCAGACCAGAGCTGGCCTGAGGCCTGCCCGTGGGAGACCTGGGGCAGCCACTGCTCCTCCCCATGATGCATCCCGCACGGCGCCTCCATCTAACTCCCACCCACCAGCCCCCTCTGCTCCCCTGCCCACCCCCCACCCCGGACCACCGAGAGAGAGGAGTGGCTCTGCCTAGGGTCTGCGGAACATTGAGAGCGGAGCCACCCTGCACTGGGGTTCTCAGACTGTGGGAACTGGGAGATACTGGGAGCACCTGCCCAACCTCCGTTTCCAGGCAAGGTCAGTGAGACCAGGGAGGCCACGGACCTGCCCAAGGTCACATGGCTACTTCAGGGGCTGAGTCGGGGCCAGAAGACCTGTCTCCCAGGACAATGCTCTCTCCTCTACCCCGCCCCCCACTGTTAATACCTCCTCTCCCCCAGCGCTGTTCCTGGTCTGGCTGACTATGGTGCTACGGGGTAAATGCGAATGATGGAAGGGTAGGAACAATGTCTAAAGTATCTATGTAAGGCTCTACCTTTGCCTTCAAGATCAAGAAAGGCTCTGGGGGACCCAGACCCCGTCAGCTGGGTGTGGCCAGGTTCCCTGGGTAATCTACAGAGTCACTTCCGGGCAAACCAGGGGGCGGGAGGCTCTCGCCAAGCCCAGACCACGCCCAGCCTCTGAGACGCGGGAGCCACTCGGCTGGGATCCTGCGGGAGACAGGCTTCAGCCACTATGGCATAGACAGACCCCCGGACCCCGATGGAGACGAGCACTCTGCCTTCCCTGAGGCCACCCAGCACACTGGAGTCAGGGAGACCCCTCCAGTGGCGGTCCAGGCAGCAGGGCAGGGAGTGGGGGCACAGACGTCACAGGCGACAAGAAAGGACAACGTTGACAGAAGGAAGGAACAGGAGTAACATGAGTCAAGAACCAGGCAAGATGGCCAAGCGAACTGCACAACCAACTCGACGCTGGAATCACCCCAAACGGGTGGGACGCAATCTGTGAGCCAAACGCTGACCACATCAACCTCAGCCCCAAGAGGCCCCACTGCGGGGACGACCAGCCAGCCTGGGGTTTGAACCCCGGTTCTGCCCCGGCTGTCTGGGTGAACGTGAGCAACTTAATGTTTCTGAGCTCCAGCTTCCTTACCTATAAAATGGAGACACCTACGTAATAGGCCTGGACAGGACTCATCACAAGAAAGCCTAGAAACTCCTCGGCATACCGGCTGAAACACCACGAGCACCCAAGAGACGGTAGCCAAGCATCCTGAAGCCCCGCGGGGACTGGGCTGCCTGGCAGATGCACGGGCTCCCGGGGGATGGAGCTGGGGCGGACGCATCCCCCAGAATCCTCGTCACCCCCTCACACAAGCCAGGAAGCAAAAACGGGGCATTTCCCTGCCAAGGGATGGAGGTGCGGGCAGGGGGTGTCTTCAACCAGACACACACAGCCCCCAGCCCCAGCCTCCGAGGAGCCCAGGAGGTCTGGCAACAGTGGTCCAGCAGCTGGACCGTGTGACTCGAGGGTCACTGTGTGTCATGCTGCCACCAACACAACACTCACAGTCTCTGGCAGACAGCCTCCCGGGAGCCCCAGACTCATAAATACCACGAAGAAGCAGACAGAGAGATAGAAAGGGCTTCATGGAAATCACCCTCTACTTGCCATCCCTGTGGCTGGAGCACGAGGGCCCACCCTGGAAAGGGGATTTTTGTCAAAGCAAAGAGATCTGTATTCAGAGCCTGAGTCTCCGAGGGAACTGAAGTGAAGCCCATCCGAAGTCCGCGTCAGGAAGAACCATGCCAGAGAGGAAGACGCAAGACACACACAACACGGAAGCGTCGTAAGCCGCCTCGTGGGCTGCTCCCACCGCTCCCCACGCAGTCACTCGGGGCGCTCATCCGTCCCTGGCTGTCCGAACAGTCCCCGCTGTCCATGTGGAATTGTTAAGGATGTCTCTGTCCACTCCCAAGAACGTCCTGGCTTGGCCCACAAGTCACATGATGACCCAAACTCCAAAGTGCTAGGAAACCCTAGCTGGCCCGAGACAGAGTGTGTGAGGAGACAGTGGGGTGGGGCCCAGTGGGAGAGATCACCCTCTTCCAGGCTCTAGAGAAGGCTGCACGATCCTACAAGACTCACATTGGCAGAGAAAGTTCCCTATCTGCCATTAGTGGTTTCTGTTGAAACTGTCAACAGGAAGTTTTCCCGTGGTGCTCACCCCAGCCCCCAGCCCCAGGGAAGACAGTCCCTTTTCTGGGGCTCTGATGTCAGGGAAGATAAAGCCACATTCTTCTCCTTTAAGCATTAGCAACACCCTGTAGTTCCAGGAAAACACTTCCCCCGCACTAAGTGTCCTGTCTCCTCTCCTGGTGATGCCTGTGGCCTGGAGCTGCTCTGGGCCCCCAGGGGCAGGTAAGAAACAATGAGCCAACACCGTGGCCTCCAAAGTGAAGAGCATGAGACCATAAAAGCCCCCTGACATGGGTCGCCCACCCACAGTCTCACTCAGCCTGACCACCGGCTCCGAGCAGCCAGAGTCAGGGCCCCAGCTGAGCACGAGGCTAAACTGCCCCTTCCGTCCCCAGAGGGAGGCGGCAGCCTCGATCTCAGGAGGGATTAGGCTGGTGTCTCCCATCATCCTCTCCTGGGCATGGACACAGAGCGAAGAGGCGCAGAGAGCTGGGGGTTGGTTCCATGTCTAGAAAAGGACACCAACCACTTGAGCGCAGGGAGATCAGGCCGCGTCAAAAAGCAAGTCACTTTAGGCAGTCCACCTTCTCCACACTCCCGCCCTCTTCCTCTGAGCTCCAATTCCCAGCCCTCTCCCTTGGTCGGGTCCACTGGTCGCCGCGCGTCCGCGGCGGGTATACTCAGCATACCAGTTCCCGGATGCCTCCAAGCGCACACACGGCTTCTTCGCACAAACTTCTCTGGAAGCCCAGGCCCTACTCAGCGAGCCCTACCCTCCAGTGGTCCCCCACAAAACTTCCCGGTGCGCGGGACCGGCGAGGAAGGCCACAGGCTCGCGGAGAGCCGCGCCGGCGCTTCCTCGGAGCCGGTCTGCGCTCCCGGATGGCACAAGCCTCCCTCGCTGCGGGCTGAGCAAACGCGCGATCGTGAACAAGATGCCAGCCCTGGGCGCCCAGCAAAGGGCACAACGCTCACACCCTGAAATCCCAGGGGCGCGGGGCTTTCCCACGCCCGAGAAATTGCCACCGAAGTTGCAAAGGAAAGGGCAGCGCGTGGGGAAGAAGAACGCGCAGAGGAGGATTCCGAGAAGGTTGGGCAAGCCAGGAAGGATTCTCCGCGGTCTGCGCGTCCCCAACAGGTAGCAGACCCGGGGACGGAGCCGCAGCGCCGGCCGGGGGTGGGGGGTGGGGAGGGCAGCGCAGCCCCGCAGGCAGCCGGCTCCGGGCGCAAACAACCGTTTCCTCCGCAGCAAAAGCCAAAGCCGGGGCTTACCTTGAATTAATGCAGAGTCCCGCGCTCAGCTGAATGAGGAGTGTGCGCTAGTATTCCAGAGGCATCCTTGAATGATTTTAAAAGCACAAACACTCCTGGGGGGAGGGGAACGGAGAGAGGGGGCAGGCGAGAGGGTGAAATTGAAGGGGGAAGAAGGAGCAATCCAAAAAAATAAAAAATAAAAAGCAGGGGCAGGAGGAGGTAAGGGAGTGAAATGGAAAAATAAAATAAATAAAGAGAAGGGAGACAGTTAAAAAAAAAAAAACCAAAAACACCTGCCTCCCGCCCACAGAGTGGAAAGGAATTTCTGACAATTCGGAAGAGGGCTGACATGCATGCCCCCCGGAAGGGCAGCGCGGGGGGCGGGGGGAGGAATGACAAAGGAGCCGGGACGTCTGGAGCTGGACCCAAACCCAGGAAGGAAGAGCTGTCCAAGGCCGGGACGGCGCCCGCGAATGGGCGCGGGCGGGCGGACGCGGGGCAGTGCGCGGCGTGAGCGTGCACACCCGGGCTGGGGCGGGGCGCACGGGGCTGACGGGCGGGGGCAGCCTGGTGGAATTGCCTGCGGGCGGGGCTCTGTGTGCGTGTAGTAAACAGCCTAGGGCGAGAAATGTGAGGCAGGGATTCCCTGCGAAAGTTCAGTGACCTCAAACTTCCACAGGCCACCTCCACTCCCAACCACCGGCTCGTTGGTGGGCGGCAGTGGGTGCCGAGGTCTCCTCGTGGACCTCGCACCGGCTCCACGGCCTTGGCAGGAGGCCCGTGGGGGCGAGAGCGTGATTAAACCCAGAGAGAATAAAATGGGGGCTTTAAAGCCAAGTTAAGAGAGGGCAGGAGTGCCGGGGCGGGGGTAACAGTCCCTGAGCCGGAGGCTGCCCAGGGATAGGGCGCCCGGCCGCAGTGGGGGCATCTCCGCTGCCTCTGCAGGGACGTCGAGGCTCTCCGAGGGTCCCAGGGGCCACCCGAGGACCCTAAGGGAGACCATGTTTCCAAGCGGGAATGGACGGGGGAGGGGGCAGCTAAGGAGCACAGAAAATAAAATAGCCCTCAACACAGTCAGACTGGCATCTCCAAGGCTTTCTGAATCTGAACGCTTCTGAGCGCCCTCTCCCCCGCCATTTCCGAGTCTTTGCCCATCCTTCCCTCCACAACCACAGAAATGGGCTGGTGGAAGCCCCACCCGGGCATCTTTTCAGTCCAGCCGGGTCCCCAGAGGGGCTTTGCCAGGTGGCCCCACACAGCTGCCCACTGTCCACCAAAAGGTGCTCAGAACCCGAGCACCAAAGGGAGAGGGAGTGGGGAGGGAAAGAGAGCTTGAAAGGGGCAGGAAGAGACAGAGGAAGAAGCAGGGAAGGAGGAAGGTGGGGGGGGTCCACTCCCTAGAGGCTCCTGTCCCTTAGGGCCTCGGCACAGATGGCGCAAGTCCTCTGAAGGCTCAGTCTGGGGTTTGCCAGAGTGGAGCGAGGACAGCCGGCCTCTCCTACTTGGTGGTGAGTTCCTGGTGGCTGAGAGCAGCGATTCCCATCAGGTTCATACCGTGTGCACCCCCCCGCCCCCAGCTCGGCATTCCCAGAAAACATGCACTGAAGGGAACTGAGTGGCCACAAGGCCCAGGGCTCCCCTCCCCTTCCTCTTAGTCTGGGTGAAGGAAGGAGGCGAAGACCAAGGGCTCTGCACCCTCCTGGCTCCTTCCCCTGCACCCCCAGAAGGTCCAATTGGGAGGGTCAGCCTGAGGACTCAGGACAGCTGCCACTGAGTCAGTAAGTCCTGAACACAGTCGCCAGCCCTGAAACGAGGTGAGTCCGGTCTCCATGAATTAGGCTTTTGGAAAGCCAGGCCTCTAACCCTGACATTAAAAACTGCTCCATCTGGGCATTAGGGGGAAAAAAAATCAGAGCTATACATCAGTTGTTCAGAGGCTGACAGATTTGTGGAATGTCTTGCAGATCTGGTTTCCCTTATTAAGATTGTTTTTGCCAGTTCAAGCATCGAGATTCAAGGGGAGCCTCCTTGTGGCCATCTTGAGCCCTGCCCAAAGGGGGGTAAATCCTGGGGCGTCCTGGGGAGTCAGGGTCCCTCCTCTCAAGGGAGAAGCAGCACAAAGTGGGGACAAAGAGGGAGCGCTCTTCCCGCTTTGGAAAACCAACTGCAGAATCTGCAGGGAGCAGAAGTGACTCCATTAACCCTCAGGCGGACTCTGCCTGCCCCCACCCCACCCCAACGTATGGGCACCCAGCGCCGCCACTGGCCACCGAGCCCTGACTCCCTCCACCCACGAGCAGGAGTACTCACACGACAATGTTCGGGTTTCCTTTCACAATGAAAGAGTTTAAAGAGCTGGGACACCAGAAGGCTGATGGTTTTCCTGGCTTGGCATCGCCTTGAGAGAAGAGCATCCACACTCACCCTCCCCCATCGTCAAAACAAACAACGACTGTGCCCACAAACAGGACTCATGGGAGAGGGCCGTACCCACCGACCATGGTTCCGGGACAGGCTGCCTTAGCCCATCCAGGAAGGCGTCACGACCCCAGCCACCCCGTACGATGACCTCTCGGACATACCTGCCCTTTCATTGTTTGTCTCCCTGGTTACAAGTAACAACTAATTAGAACAATATGGTGTCCTTTCAGACACAACAGAAATATTGGTTTTGGTTCTTATCCCATTTGGATGGGTTGTGGCTGTCGCCCCGTGCCTTTTGCTCTAGGCGGAGGAGGTGGGGAAGGAGGCCGGGATCCCGGGCTTTGGTGCAGCAGGCCTGGCCTGTCTCGCTCCGCCTCTTCGCCCCAGCAGAGTCCGCCCTCCCTGCCCCTGGGCGGCTTCTGTACCCAGCAGCAGGAAAGGGTCCAGCGCTGGAGACACCTCTCCCCTCGAGCCAGGCCGGCAAGGGAGCACCTTGGGCAGCCCTGACGTGGACCCGTGCCCCATGCCGCACCCCCTAACGGGACTTCATCCTGGGGCCCTGGCTTCAAAGAAAAGACCCCAGTTTAATAATTCAGCCTGCTTGAATGCCATCAAGTAGCCATGGCAACCAGTTCCCTGACATCTAGTTGCATGTAGGATGTGGCTGGAAGGGGAAAGAGGGAGAAAGAGAGGAAGGTAAAAAGAAAGGAAAAGGAAGAGACCCACCTGGGATTTCACCTAAACTTTCCCTGCTTTCATTCCACGGGTGTGACAGTCCCGTGTGACAGTCCACACGTGTCGTGGCAGCTGCACGCCTCTCCCCAGCTCTGGTCTCCACCTCGCCTTCCTTCTGTCCCCACCGTGTCCCTCCCCATCTCCCCCTCTCTCAGACCCACCAGAGGCCAGGAGACCTGATGGAATGCGGCATTCCAACCGAACCCCTTTCTGACTGGCGGACGCCTCTGTTGGCCTCGGTGTCCTTATCTGTAAAAGGGGGAGGCTCGTGGTGTTCCCTCTGGTTCCTTCCAGCCCAACAATCCGTGATCCTGTGGTCCTGTCTGTCCAAGCTGGCTCTGCCTCTTCCTCTCTCTGCGTCTTTGTTAGCTTCATAGGTTTCTCCCCATCCACACCTGTCCGCCCTCCCCCTCTCTCTCTCCTCCATGACTATCATTTGCCATCATATTTCACTTGTAAGTCAGTTATTCTTTTAATAAGCATTCCATTCCCCCTTGCCAGAAAGTGTCTCATCACCTCCCTTCACCTGGCTAATCCTCCTCATCCTTCAGGTTGCTGATCAGACATCAGCTCCTCTAAGAAGCCTCTCCACCCGCCTTGTCAGCTCCCACAGGTACCCGGATGGACCCCTACTGTACCTGTCTCACTGTATTGTTGCAACCTCAACTGGCATGCAGGCCCACTAAGGGCAAAAATAGTGCCTCCTTCATTGCCGTGTCCCCCGCGGCTGCCATTTGGGAAGCACTGAACAAGTCGTGGTTGAAGCACAGATTACTGTATCACTGCTTGTTAAAGATGCAAGACACCCCCTGGAAGGCACGCAGGGCGAGGCAGCCAAATGAGAGCCCGTTCCTGCCCGAGCCGCCCCCCTCCCCAAACCGCTGTGATGAGGTGGTGAGCCAAGGCCAAGGGGCCCTTCAGAAGGGCACTAGCTCCTGGGGGCGCCGAGGATGGGCTACACAGGGACAGGGAGGGTGGAGCAGCTGAGTGTAGTCCCCTGGAGCCCATCTCTGGGGCCGTCCTGGTGCCACGTGGACAAACCCGAAAGGCAGCAAGCGGGAGTTCCAGGTGAGGTGTCAGAGCCTTCGGCACGTGCCTCATGTCACACACCTCGCAGCCGTGTAGCCTGACTCCTTGCTCCCGGGAACAGGGACATCAGGAAGGCAGGTGGAGGCTGGGACGGTGCCGCCAGAGCCACATGGCCCTCAGCTGAGGAGCCCGAGAACGTGTGGGCAGTGTTTCTGGCCCCTCCTGGGGGACGCCAATGTGCATTTCTGTCACCCGGGAAGCAGCTGCTTTAAAAAAAAAAAAGAGTCTTGTCGTCTTTTGATGGAGAGACAAGACCTCTCCATTCTAGAAGCCTTAGCTGTAAATGTGACTGAAAGGTGAGAATTTGGAAGACGAGGGTTTCTTCCCATTGCTCCCTCATGAGCTCTCTCGCATCCGTACTTTACACAGAGGGGGAGGGGCAGAGCGGATGGACACACAAGCCCTCGCACTGGTGTGCACAGAGCTCCCACGAGGTCGGGACGGCCTCAAGCACAGGGTCAGGCTTTGCAGGCTGCACAGTCCCTCTCACGGCTCAGAAGCCCAGGCCTGTCTAGCAGAAGCCCCAGCCTGCACAGAGCTCCCCCCCAAATAATCCTTCATCCAGATGGAGCTGCCTTTCCCTCAGAGACGTGCCGAGATGACACACAATCTCCCTGACACCGTGCACAAATTGAATGACATATTCCATCAGCAGACTTCCGGGGGTTCTCCCCACCACCCCCTCCCCAGGTGCCACATTCTCATGACCCTCACGGCCCGGGCAGGATGACCAAGCTTCAGAAGGAGGGAAAGATTTAAAGCAGAAAGCTAGAAGACAAAAAGAAAGACAATGCTTCGGGAAGATGACCCCCCAAACCTGAATTTGCAGCCACACCGAACTGTTAGGGAATCTCAAGATGGGAATGATACCTCCTAGCTGGTGGGGGGAAAAAGTCCTTTTGTGCAGCAGAAACCTGATAGGGAAAACATCACCTAAAACCCCCCTGGGTGCCCAGCCAGGCCCCCACAGCCCCCTCCACTGGAGGAAAATCCGAGCCCATTCCCGCGTGCTACAAGCAGCTCCGAGAGGAGCACCCAAACGTCAGGATGAGCCTACGCCCTCTCACCGCCCCGAGAGCAGAACCGGAAAGCCTGTGGCAGTGAGCGCCCCTGCTCGTTTCATCTATGCACACACAGACACGCAGCCCGTCGGGGCGTCGCCCCCCACACGCACTGTAAGCGACACACGGGCACATGCACACTTACACACACACACACACTCTGCCCTCGGGTGTGTGCCCGTGTGCCTGTGTGTGTTTTGCTTGGAGACTGGTGATGCTTTGGATTATGAGGTTTCCATGGTTACCTTCTGTGGAGGGATCTGGGGTAATTGAACTCTTGGGGTTCGCCATTCACCAGATGCATGCTCCCTCCTGCATGCTCGGCCGCTCACTGGCTCACTCTGTCTGCATTTCATCAGCATCAGTGTTTAGTTACAGTTTCAAGTCAAGTACATTGTAATGGAGGTGAACTTGCCCTGGGCTCTGGCTTCTTACCCTGGAGGAAGGGACTGGAAACTGATTTCAGCACTGCGGTTGCTGGGGAAGAGTCTCAGACTAATTAGAGTGTAGCAGCCACCAAGTTCATAGAGATCCACCCTTTCTCCCCTATGCCAGAGAGAACCATCCCAGAATGGGCGAGATAAACCGTGTCGCTGATGCACAGAAAGCCCTGAGAGGATCGGGGCTAGCATAAACCAGGGGATGGGACAGTGCTTCCACAACAGCACCCCTGCCCCCCACCTCCACAGTCCTTCTTCCCAGGAGGCCGCTCTGAGTGGTTACCTTACATCAAATTTGGAGCAAAGCAATTTCTCAGAACGGTGTTAGCCTCAGACGAGGACCCATCTCTCTGTATAGGAAACCGCCCAAATTGGCTTGCCAAACAAAATATTTCAATCCACTGTACATGCTGATGTCTTACTTCCCTCGGTGAGTTTAACAATACAAACAGAGCTGGGAGCCTCTGGGGACGTGCTGGCCAGAGTCTTCTTCAGACTTCGATGACCTCAAGGAGTAAAGAAAGAAAATAGGTTCACTGCACGGATGGAGCAGGGCGGGGGCTCGGGTCACTGATGGGAACAGGGAAGCTCACTGCACTGGGCGGGACCGGGAGCCGCCGAGGGTCCTGTCTTGGGCCAGCCGCCAGCCAGCCTGGAGGCCTCTGGCAAGGCCCTTAGCTTCCCTCAGCCTCGGCATCTTACGTTTCTAGGATTCTTGGCTCCCGGGGTCCCAAATGTTTCCACATACAGGAGGAACCCTTCGGCCTGGCAGTTCGAAGTGCGGAGCAGCACAACAAGGACCTCGCTCAAGTGCTGTGGGGCACCTGCACGGTGAGCTGAGACAGAAATCGGAAGTATTTTCCCGATGCCGGCGCCAGTTTATGCTCTTCCGCGTCCTCCATCTCTACTCTGACGTTTCTCCTCCAGCCCAGAGTGGGCAATGTCGAGGAATCGGTAGGAGGAAAGAGGAAAATCAGATGTAAATGAACAGACTATGCTTTCAGTTTTGATCCAGCTACTTGCAAAGCAGAACAGAAAGGAAACACACTCGTGCAGGAAAGAACAATGTAGATAATTAGCCGCCTGAAAAGGCAGACCCGGGAGGCAAACAGCAGAGGTGTGACGGTCCCCACTACAGAAGAGCAGAACAAGAGGCAATTTAACCATGATGAGCTCCCAGGAGACCCACGCTCTCCACCCGCTGTGGCACCGGCTGAACTGCACCCGTTCCCAAAATCCACAGGTTGAATTCCCAACCCCCAGCACCTCCGAGTGTGACTGTATTTGGAGACCCAGCCCCTAGCGAAGGATGACGATGAAACGAGGTCATCGGGGTGGGCCCTAACCCAATCAGACTGGTATCTGCGTAGAAAGAGACGAGGACTAGGCGTGCACAGAGGAAAGATAAGATGAAGACAGACGGAGAAGACGATCATCGTCTACAAGCCCAGGAGAGAGGCCTCAGAAGGAAACAATCCGGCCATCACCTTGCTCTCCGATTCCCAGCCTCCGGAACCTTGAAAAAACGAGTTTTTGCTGTGGAAGCCTCGCGGCCCGCGGCACTTGCTCACCAGGCCAACTAGCACCTGGATCTGAGGCAGCGAAGACGGCTCCTGCTGTGGTCCCGAGGGCGGGCTCTGGGGCCCGGCACCCGGGGCGCACTGCCTGCTCCTCTGACAACTAACGAACACAATTAAATAACTGGGGCACATTATTTAACCTCTCTGTGCCTCTGTTTCCTCATCTACACAGTGTGGATAATAACACACCCTTCTCATAGGGCAAATGCAAGGGCTGACGACAATAATGCCAGCCAAGTACTTCGAACAGTGCCTAGAACATAGAAAATACCAATACTCAGTAAATATTACAAAGATAATCATGCAATTTTTTCACTGAAGTTGAGAAATTAAGCTGAGATGGAGTCAGCTATCGGGGCTGGTCCTGCCGGAAGACAAGGAAATGGGTAAGATGACTTCCCATGCACCCTCCTGGCCCCGAAATGACCTGGAAGTCCAAGGCGCACCTGGCCACCTTGCAGAGAGGCCTGCGAACTCAAGTCCCTCAATCACGCACACTCCCATGACTATAGCCAAGATCGCTAAGCCAGGTGTGTCCATAGCTCTTCAGAACCATCGGTCTGTGAGCGCTGCTCCACAGACGCTCTCCCTCCTCCCCCGTAAACCACTTGAGGTTTTCGTTTCCATCCCAGACAGCACAGCATCCCTGATGGGTTTTTGAAGGAAGCCACCCCTGGGGCTCTTTGCAGCAAGGGCAACTGATCGGATTCAGTCTCTACCCGGCCCCTGTGGGACGTTTAGGAACCGGGGAGAGGGAGCCTGGGACTGAACCCCCTGACATCAGGACAGCACGAGCAGGAACTTGTTTCCACTGACTGGAACAGACGACAGCTGCAGGTCCTGGGAACAGCAGGTCGTGCTCCCAGAAGCTTCTGCCTCAGCCTCATAGACACTCCGGTGACGATGCTCCAGATGTCCCCTTGCTTTCCATCACTTGGATCAGAGGCCACCCAGGCAAATGTCTGCCTTGGGGACCTGTGATTCCATGGCATCTGGTTCTGCCCTGCAGTCTCTGCAGCCTCCATTGCCCTCAGGAGCCCTGGCAGGAAGCCCAGACCTGCACACAGTTCTCGGGGCCCCAATGGTACCCAGACTTCCATGGGTCATGTCTGCCTAAGGAAAGTCCAAGGCCAAAGAAGCAATGTTAGTTCCGCACCCTCAGGGAATGCCGGAAATGGCAGTGTGTCCATTCAGAGAGCGCAGCCAGGTCATCAAGGCCCAGGACCCTTGAGCAAAGAGCAAATGAGTCGCCAGAGGAAGAGTTGAAAACGTTCTCCCTCCAGGCCCAGGGAGCACACCTGCCTGACTGGTGGGTGCAGCTCTCAGATGACAGAGGCTCCGCCCCCAGCCCGTGCCAACCGTCTTCTATGCAGGCACTCTGAAATTCTAACTGCAAACATGGAGATTTAAAACCACAGCTTTCCTAGTCCTTGGGGGGCAGGAGAGAGGAGAAAAGAGAAAACAGTAAAGGCATGAAAACTTTGTGCATGGGGGGACCTTCTCAATTGTTCGTGTACAAGACACACAGCCTTGCTTCTCTCGGTGTACGTTCGAAGAACTGTTTGGGGAAGGAGAAAAGGGAAAACACAAATATTTTGATGGGTGAATCCAGCTTCTTGTCCACTAGAAAATGGTAGTTTCTGGGTCACTAGTTAGCTTTTTCTTTCCGGAAAATGTATTAATAGCTCGATCCTCTTATGAGGAAGTTTTGGGCATCATTCCATCAAATCTTGATGCTGCATCCTCCCCAGGTCTGCAGATCCTGGAAAGCACCTATTCTGCTTCAGTGTCACTGCTGACTTTGCTCATCCAGAACCTGCCGCCTTGCATCTGTCGGCTCTGTTACGCAATTCGTTTCATAAAAAGTGAGAAAAGAGACCCACGCTCTTGCCAGCCCCTAGCCTACCCTCATCTTTACTCCCCTGGTCCGGAATCCTCCTTGTTTTCACAAAGCGAGCAAGCTTCTAGACTGGCCAAATGGATTTAATTCTGCAAATAGAATTCTGTAAGGATATTGAGTCCAAATATTGCAGACTCTTGCTCTTCCTTCTCTCCCCACCATTGAGACACAGAGGCCCTCTCTCCAGGGTCACCGGCGGGGCCTGGACGATGACCTCTCTGCACCGCCAGTGCCCTCGGGTCTCTCTAAAGATCTGGTGACCAAGTCCAGCACCCATTTACACTCATGATTCGTATCCTCTCTCCCTCTCTCTTTCTCTCATCATGATAAACACACGTGACATAAAACCTACCCTTTCAGTCATTCTTAAACACACGATTCAGTGGCAGTAAGTGCACTCACACCACCGTGCAATCGTCACCACCGCCAACTCCACATCTTCCTCATGCCCCCTCCCAAACAGAAACTCTGTAGTCTCAACATGACAACTCCCCAGCCTCTCCTCCCTGGATTCCCAGTCTCCTCCCTTCTACTTCCCGCATCTGTAAACGTGACTACTCTGGGTGTTCCATGTAAGCGGGTCATGTAACGGTTGTCCTTCGTGATCAGCTCACTTCACACGGCATAACGTCCTCAAGGTGGGTCCACACACTGGGGCATGGGCCAGAGTGCCCTCCCTTTCTAAAACTGACCAATGCATGTGGCACCCACGTGCGTGCCACATCGTGTCTACCCACTCACCTGCCGGACATCTGCGTTGTCCCCGAGTTGGGGCCACTGTGAATGGTGCTGCCATGAGTGTGGGTGCACAAACATCTCGTTGAGACCCCGCTTTCAATTCTTTAGGGTGCGTCCCCAGTAGTGGAAGGGCCAGGTCATGTGTAGGTTCTACATTTAACGTTTTCAGGACCCACCAAACTGCTATCACATTCTTTTTTAAAAGGTTCTTGTGTACAGGAAAACCCTCCCCAGGAATATAAGTAACATCACAAGTTCCTAAGAATTACAAACTGGACCTTGGCAGGCTGCCTGCTGGTGCTAAGTCCTTCACCCCTCCCCACACCCCATATCCACAGCCTTTGCTGAATAGCTTGGGGGCATCTCCCACAAGAAGGCAAGGAGCTCTTTCTGACCTTTGACTGGCACAGCCACGTGACTTGCTTCAGCCAATGAGATGCCAGCGGACATGACGCACGCAGGATCTTGACGTATGCTTGCGCTTTAGGGCTGTCCCTCCGCCACCACCGGGAATGAAGAGAATGTGCCCTGATTGGCCCACAGGTCCCAGGAGGAACAGGAAGAATTACCTGTGACACAGAGCTAGCCCAGCCACTGCAACCTAATGCAAAGCCACCCCAGCTGACTGGCTGCTCCTTGAGAAGAAATAACAATTTTTTAAGCCTCTGAGCTTTGTGGTGGCTTAGGAGAGTGTTATTGTGCAAGAGTTGGCAGTATAGGTACAAGCCCATTTATTGTTTATCCTAAACAATGGCAAGAATGCAATTTCCGGAGAATTGGTAAATAATACAAGAATCTCATTAATATAAGGATCTCGTTGATGCCAGAATTTTTTTGTAGCCCACCCTACAGTGAATTAAAAGCCAGACATGCCCTCTGTCTCACAGCGCTCTAGGGCTGCCTGAGTCCCTTAGTCTGTTCTCTGTCTGACATTGTCATCAGGCTTTATTAACACCAAACCCAGCCCGTGAAAGACTCTTCACTTGGCAGGAAATGGGATGTTCCAAAGCGAAAACATCAACTCCGTAATTCTTTGGAAGGCTGGGAATATTGGGAGTTGTTGCAGTTCAAGAAACCTTCATAAACGACCAAGCGGGGGGCTGGCCACTGTCTAAGGGTAGCCCCGCAAGGCAATCACGGCTTCGCAGAGCTCCCCACAGCTTCGGAGCACCTCCAGGCCCCGTTTAGAACCTGCCCTCAGTGCAGCTGTCCCCACAACTCAGCTGCGTTAGTTCCCTTTGAATTAACCAGTCTCAGGGGAAAGCCATGTGGACACAGTTTCTCAAGACTGAAAAACTGGAATGCCACTTGGCTGATTTCTACTGAGGGGTTGTCCTTTCTGGGGCCGGGAGAAATTTATGCAAATTCTGCAGCCGGCACACGTCCTCCTTGTTCTCAGTGTATCTGCGAGACCCAATTAGTCACTGGAGGCTGCTTGGGGAGCAGAGAACCATAACGAAGGGGGGAGGCTGCTGTCAGTATGTTGTATCCAGGCCCCGGAAAACCCTCATCAGCATCCCAGCCGAAAACAGAGCTCGATTCCAGGGACCCAATATCAGCACAGTGCTGACCACCTTAGGGCCTAGTCCTCTAATCAAATCAATATTATCTTGATCAAAGTTTTAAAAAATAATTTAATAAATAATGCATACAGACCTGAGCCACCTCTGGATTTCTCAAGTTAAAACAGATATCTTGTCATCTTGATTAAATCTGGCCAATTCCACCTCTAGTGCATCCTCAGAATCCAAACTCCGTGCTGTGTCTGAGGCCCGGGCCCCGTTGCCTGGCCTGGACAGCGGCACCAGCTCCGCCCTGGTCTCCTTGTGGCCACTTAGTCCCCCACACTCCTCTCTAAAGCCACACTGCACCCTCAGAGTGACTGTTCCGGTCACTGAGCAGGTCACATATTTCAAGTCAAGAATAAAGAAAAGGTTGTGTATGCATACAATGGAACATTATCCAGCCTCTAAAAATAGAAATGCAGCTTTATAGAGAAGTATCACATTATTATTGTTATTACATATTGATAATAATTGTGGGCAGTGCCAGGTAGGTAGAAGCACACCGAACTGTCAGTGAAGACTCAGATTCTCATCACAGTTTTGCCATGAAATTACTGCGCAGCACCCTGGCCGGGTGGCTCAGTGGGTTGGAGCATCGTCCCTTACACCAAAAGGCTGCGGGTTTGATCCCCAGCTCGGGGCACATACCTAGGTTGTGGGTTTCATTCCTGGTCAGGGTACATATCAGAGGCAACTGATCAATGTTGATATCTCTCTCTCATATAGATCTCTATCTCTCTCTTCCCCTTTCTCTCTAAAATCAATAAACACATCCTCTAGTGAGGACTAAAAAAAATAGGTGCCTTGATTACCCACAAATCTAAAACACAAATTGCTGTGTGACATGAGAAAATAGACTGTGGCATTCTGGGCCTCGGCTTCCTCCCGGGGAATGGGAGTGCGCGTGGGAGTGGATCAGGTGAGCACCAGACCCAGGGTGACTTGAGTCTGCGGGCAGCATGGACAGGAAGTGCTGGGAGCTCAGAGGAAGGAGAAGTCCGTGAGGTTTGTTTACACAAGGGACGAGGGGGAAAAGCACACAGAGTAACACAAAGCCAGCAGCACTCCTGGCAAAACAATCTAAAGAGCATATTCTGTCGGCAGGCAGCACACTGATGGACGCGGAATGTTCAAAACCCACGTGTGACTAGGACGAGAATAATATAACTGTAGTCATCGATCTGAAGGTACCCTGCTCAGAAAATTCCTTGGGCCCACAGAGGCTTTTGAGTTGAAAAAAAAAAAATCAAGTTGACATTTACTACACAAGATGAGAACAAACCCTATTCTTATTCAGTGCTGTGTCCTTATTTCATTAATGTTAAATTTTAATTTCAATTAAAGTATCAGGATCATGCCCTGAGATTTAACTTGGCTAAATCTCTAGGCCTTTTGAAGTAGTCATGTTTACTTTCTTGATAATTCTCATCTTGGCTGTAAGCCTCTTGACTGAAGTTGAAATCTTCAGATACGCAGGCCCATTCTCCATTGATCTCTTTAAAGCTTCCCTCCTGATCCTGCGCTGCACACTTGGAGGAGCCCTGAGTTGGCAAAATCGGCCTGTCCTTCTGGGAGTGTTCTCAGCATGGTTTTGGGACCACCTACTGTGAAATTGGCAGCCTCAACTTTCTGCTGCAAACCCAGAGCTCTGAGCTGTCAAAATTGTTTCCAAGTTTCATGCTCAACTCAACTTTAACAGCATGTCCTATGCCAGGCATTCCTGGGCAGCTAAATCATTGAGGAAGGGGACCCAGACCCCAAAATCATGACAGCCCGGTGGAAAAGACAGGGCATGTGCATACGAAATTATTAGAAGCCAACACAGGGGACAGCGTAGTCCCCAGATACTTTGTTCTCAGAGAGATTTTAAAAGCATAAAATTAGTGACGATTGGAAAGGCTTTGTGAAAGAAGTGGGACTTGGAAAAGGTCATGAAATATGAACATTATACAAAAGTGCAAAATGTGTGCAGGACCCAGTGATTGCGTTTCTCAGGGTTCAAGAAACAAAGCTTTGTCCTCGGGCCCCTTTCCAGGGGATATACTTTTATAAAGTAGCCCCTTTCCAGGGCATAGAAAAGTCAAACCATACAAATATTTGAAAAATATACTTTTGCAGGCACAACGTCCCCCTGATGGAGACAAGACGGTCATCTCACTGTCAGACTGAGGGGCATCCCCAAACACAGGAGATTTAAAGAGATTCTGCTCCTGTTGGCCCTACACCTGCTCTGAAAACGGCAATGTTTCCGGGCATGAGACGTGCACTGTCCCGGTTCCATCCCGCTCAACGACTAGCAGCAGCCACACTGAGGCTGGGAACACAGGGGGCAGGAAACCCCCCTCCAGGGACGCAGCGGGCCGCACCACCAGCTTCAACCCAGAAAAGGCAGGCTCTGCTGTAGGCGGAGTTGAGACATCATTGTTGCAAGACTCTTATGACCAAAAACACTCCACACTGGGCCTGCCCCGGGCCGGATGCCTTCATGGATTTCACGCTCCCAGGCCTTTCCGAACACAAAGGAAGTTCGGCTTCTGCAGTGATGGAGCAGACACTGACCAAACCCAGTCACAGGTGGAAACCCTACTCTCATTCTCAAGGGAAGAGACAGTCAGCCCGTGCCAACCCTGGGACATCCAGGAGTTAGAATCCTCAGACAAGGACTTTAAAACAGACAGGGCAACCCTGCTCAGTGAGGTAAAGGAAAGCACAACTGTGATGAATGAAAGGGTAGGCAATACCCACAATTAAACAGACGTGATTTTTTTATGTATACAGTCCACAGTAAACTACAAAACCTTCCTTGGAACTAATAAATGAATTTTATAAAAGTTGTAGGCTAGAAGGTCAACATATGAAAAATTAATAATACTATTATACACTAGTAGCAAACAATTAAATTAGAAAGTGGAATTTTTAAAATATTAAGTGCATATTTACTCATAAATCTAAGCCTAATTACAGTTACAAAGGCGAGTACACGAGAATATGGAAAGTAATACATTAGAGAGATGTGTCCTGACAGTCCCTGTGCGCTACAACCACTGAAAACAGAGGGAGGCTGGAAAGAATGTGTGAAAAGTGAAATAAGCTCACTGATTGCCTTACAGGAACTAATTGGGAGTAAAAAGATTTTATTTCAAAATAGATTCAGGGGAAGGAGGAGGGAAGAGATTATTCGCTAATGTCAGTGTTGAATCAACAGACAGAAAACGAAAACAGGAGACAAAAACCCTAAATCCAGCATCATGTGTGTGAGGGGGCCCCAAAGGCTTTCTGCGCATTCCAGGAACGAGACAGAACGAACTCCCCCTCTGCCTCTGTGTGACGTCGTCTTGGGAGTAACACAATTAGACAAGAGAAAGCGTCCAGAGGAATAAGAACTGGAGTAAAAGAGGTAAAATTCTCTATTTGCATATAATAGAATCTCAAAATTTGAAAAGAGTCGATGGGAAAACTACCACAAATAATAAGAAAATTTAGTACTGTAACTTAGCAGGTGCCAAAACTGTCATATATAAAGAAAGCCAATTAGAAGTCTAATGAAAAGGAAAAACCCATTTCACTATAGCAAAAATAAAATAAAATACCTAGGCAGAAACCTTTAAAAAGTGTCTAACATCTATATGACAAAAACCATAGAACAATCAGAAAGAAACAAAAGTGGAATTGAACAAATGAAATGAGACACCATATTCTGGGATTGAAAGACTGGGCATCCTAAAGATGTCAGTTTTTATAAGATATCTTGTAAGTGTAATGCAATCTTAATAAAAATACGAGATTTTTAAAAATCTTCAGTTAGACAAGTTGATTATAAAGTTCATTTGGAAGAATAAACAAGAACCACCAGGATGAATTAAATCTTAAAATGAAAAGCAGTAGCTACGTAGCGGGGTGGGGGCTAGACCTATCAGCATTCAACCCTGTTATAAACCTCTTGATAAAACATTTTGGTATTGTTACATGAACAGAAAATAAAATCTGGGAAATGACCCAGACACACACACCTTGTATATGACATGAAAACTGAGTAGGCGGTGATGACAGCATATCAGATCAGGGGAGAAAACCTGGTTAAAATCGCTGTATCACCAATAGGAAAAGATAAGATCAGACCCACTGCCCACACTGCACTCCAGAATAAACTCCTAATGGATCAGAGATTTAAATATAAAAGTTAAACCATACAAATATTTGAAAAACATGCATGAATTTCTCTATAACCTTGGGATAGGGAACATCTTCCTTTGACTTAAAACCCAGAAGCAATAACAATATTGGTATATTTTACTACATAAAAAAAACTTGTGTATGGAAAAAAATAAAAACCCTAAGAAAATAAAGGCAAATATCAAAGCAGGAAAAACTATTTGTAACTTACTCATAAACAAAGGGTTAATATTCTTAATATAGAGACTTTTAAAAATAGAGAAGAGACTAATAACACTTTAAATATTATAATAAATAATAAAGATAGGAACTGAGAGTTATAGGAAACAATGCCAATGACCCCTAACCACATACAAAGATGTTCACCCTCACTCGTAATAAGAGCAAAGCAAATTAAACTGACATGGAGAGACCAGCTCTCAACACTCAGAATGGTAAAGATCTGAGGTTCGACATCCTATTTGTTGAAAGGCTAGTGGGAAAGCAAAATGATACAACCCACTGGGTAAGGGTTTGATAATATCTAACGACATTCCCAGACATCAAGAAATCTATCAAAGACTACTAGAGTCACGTCACGTGGGTGCAGGAGCCAACTTGAACAGGCTCCTGGTAGCCAAAGATGGGGCAACTTGACCTCAAGGACAATTACAGTCAATTAACACACATTAAATAAGTTTAAACCCACAAATTTATTATTACACTTTTAAAAAACCCTTCATTGATCACCCTTGGAAATCAATTTATTCTTTTGAAAATCAGTAATGAAAGAATTAAGTATTTATTCTGCTTTTCATACACAAACTAAAGCAGGACAGTTAAGAGGGAAAGTCTCTATATATTAAGGATGTTAACTCTTTGTGTTAAAGCAAACAAACAAACAAAACAAAACAGAACAAACCTGTAGATGCAGAGAACAGGTTGGCGACTGGACAGAGAGAAAGGGAGTTGCGGGGGTGGGCGAAATGGGGCAAGGGGTCCGCTGTATGGTGAAGGATGGTAACTAGGTGTTCGGTGGTGGTCACTTCGTAGTGTATACAGCTATTGAGTTATAAAGCGTACCTGAAACACGTAATGTTATATACCACTTTTACATCGATTAGGGAAACGTCTCCATCCCCTCTACCCTTCCCGTAGAGCCCTGAGGTTCTGGCATCGGCAGTGGATCAAGCGGCCCTGCTCATGCACTAAGTCTTTCTCTATCCCTCCCTTCAGCAGCAGAGGTTCCCGCTCTTCCAGCAAACCTGCTGGAAGGACACGAGCCAGTTGCTCAGAGAGAATGAAGCCCAGAGCTTACAAAAGGTCTAGGATCTGAGGCATCTTCTCTGACCTTGACAAAGATCCAGGAAATTACAAAGAAAACCCAATTCTTCCTCAGGGGGAGGGGGGATTTCCTTTTTTTTCCTGGGATGCAAAACGGAAGTGCAGGGCACCGCAGTCAAAGGTCAAGCATTAGTGCAGGAAAGGCGAACAGAGAGAGAGGGAAGGGAAGAAGCAAAGGTGAAAAGCAGTGCAGACCGAGGGAATCGGGGAGACCCTCGGAACAAGGAATTGCCTCCCAGCCAGAGCCAGGGGCGGTGCCACCGACTCATTCTCCCTGCGCAAATCTGCCTTGGTCTGGAGCACTGGCTGACGAATAATTTTCCTCTTCAGTTTCACAGGTAGCTGCTCAGGGATCAGAAACATGAATGGGTTTGGTGGTTCGGTTTAGACACACTTAGGTGGTTCTTTCATTATACTCTGATTCAGAGCGAGCGAATTCATCTCGTCTTCGGCCGTCTCAGTCTCGTCTGCAGATGCTGCAGGAGCAGATGGTGAAGCCCCGGTGAAGTCTGGGTCTGGCCCCGTCTGGTCGATCGTTTCGCTGGAGAAGCACAGCTCGCACACCTCGTCCTGTCTCAAGTACGGGGGCCACTCCCACGGCTCTAATGGACGGCTTCGCCTGCTCAGAGCTGGGAGCAGGGTGAGGAGCCAGAGCCATGTCTTTATCATCTGTAACAGAATTTAACTCATGCACCCTCGTTTCTTTCTCTGTAGCACAAATCTGCCTTTCCAATTCAAGGTCACTCAGCCTCTTTCGTATTTAAATACGGTTCATTTGAAACGTACACTCTCCTCCCACCCCCTCTCCTTCCCTTCTCATTCTGAACTCCTCCTGTGGAGAGGGGCAGGTGTCCTCCTGGCTTCGGGGGAAGACCCGCTCTCCGAGCTGTCCTCCGTGCTGACCGACTCCCCAGAGGCGTGCCTCATCCTTCCAGTCCTAACCGTTCACCAGCCCGCTATGGCTTCTCACCACCAGCAGGTGCACGCATCCTGCCTCTTCCTCGTGGAATCCAAGCCCAGGCTCCTTGGGACCTGCCAGCTTGGGCCCAGCTACTTCTGCAGCCACTGTGGGGGCCGTGGGAACTTCTTGGATGTCATCTGCCACCACTTTGGAGAGGACAGAATTGTGGGACTCCATGAAGTTGTCCCCATTCTGTCGACCTGGACTTTGCCCGGCCATCCCTATCCCACAGCCCGGGGCCATGCCGGTCTTTGGGCTCCAGCCCGGGAAGAGAGAGGCACCGAGTCTTCAGCTCTCGGAGTTCCTTCACCCCGTGCACAGTCTCAGTGCCCAGTCCCAGCCCCTCCCCCCATAATTCAGCCCGGGAAATAGGGATGCTGAGCCCCTTCACAGAACCTCCTGAATTCTAGCAATATCCACACTGCTTTCTCCTTCCCCCAGCTGGTCACATTTTCATCTTTTTTTGAGTGGGAAATAAATGATGTCATCCTGCTTTCTAAAATCTCAGCTCTCTAGACTTTGGCTTTTGATATTTAAAGCTGAGCTTTTTAGAATTTAAAAAAGTAGAGCCTTCGCTTTTCAGATAATTGTTTATGTTAGGCAAGTAAGAAGAGTCGATCAGAAATCCAACGGACGTCTTTGTTCTAGCTCCCTCCATCTGTCCCCTGAGAGCGGCGCACTAAAAACCGATGGGCGCGTTCCAGACGGGAGGGAGGAGCACGGAGAGAAGGTGCTGGTGTGGAGCAGGGACTCGGGTTCTGAAGGCCTGCACTATGATCATCGTCCCAGGGTCCCTTCTCTTCCCATCTCATGCTCCAGTGGGTGGACTCTGCTCCGCCCAAGGCCCTGTCTCTACCCCCAGGCAGGGCACTCGCCACCTTCAGAGTGCTGCTTGCAGCCCACCTCTACCAGGTGCCTTCCCTGACCACACTGCCCGTCCTGGTCGCCTGTCTCACATCAGGAGCGCCTCTCTGCAGCTGTCACCGTATGGTTGGGTCCCCGGACAGGTCTCCTCTGCAAAACCATGTCCAGCCCCTGCACTGTTTGCAGAGGCCGCAAGGTGACCTGGTCACTCAAGGGCCCCCCAGGCCAGGGGAAGGATGCGAGAAAGAAGACTTGGGGACTGACAGACCCTCAGAACGTAAGATGTGTGAGAACCCCCAGGAACAAGGAAGGAGAGAGCGAGGCTACTCCAACTCGTGTTGGGAACCAGGAGTTGGAAAGGCAGAAAAACCCCAAGAAGCAGGAAGCTGTCCCCGGTCTGTTGCTCAAACCCTACGTCTGTCCAACCTCTCACATGCTCGTGACTTTTCTGTTTTTATTTTCCATCCTAACACTAAACAATTGATTTCCAAAAATCTATATATTCCTGTGTAGCAAATGGAGCCATGCTCCTGTGCCCCAGTTTTTACAGCTCTTTCCATGGGCCATTATCACTTCTCACCACAACGCCAACTGTTACCATGTTTGTGCTTTGGGGAACCTGAAACTGCACGCACCTTAGAGTCAGGGGAGCATGTGCGGGTGTTCTGATGCCCCCCCCACCCATAACACACCCCCCCCACCGAAGGGGCTGCTCAGGGGGCACTACCCACTCACTAAATGCCAGCAGGAGATATTTTGGGTTTGGCAAGATGAAGCACTTCAGAAACTGGCTAGGTACCAGGGCAAAACACAGAACTCTTCTGTGGCCATCTTTAAAAAGGAGGGTCACCGTGTCCTCACTACAGTGCGTTTGGCACCCTCTGCCTCCTCTGTCCTCTCGTCGCCCGTTTTCTCCAGCCGACCATTGCCGAGGGCTGTTGCTGCTGAACTTCCCCCAGGGCCCAAGAGTAGTGTCGCCACTGCTCCATGACAGTTGTCATTTCCAATAATCCTGTAATGGCAGCACCACGAGAAGCCAGCTGTGCACCTTGGAAGGTACTCAGCTGCTCCGTGGGGCCCCACAGATTAGACCGTGAATCAGCCACTTAGCGCCCCAGGTTGTCGGTCCCACCTGCTGTTTCTCCCCTCTCGGCCAAGGTTAGAGAAAGACCATGCCAGGCCCATAGGATAGAGTAGAGAGGACCGGGAGCTAGCGACCCACAGTGGATGTTCCAGGAGAGGAACTCCCGGCAGGGTTTGAGGAAGAGCATGGTGCAGCCAACAGATCGTCACTGACAACCAGGCGGCAGGTGCCTGGTCACCTCACACATCTGCAGTCTGGGGAGTGTGTGCACGTTGGTGAAACTTAAGCAAAAGCTTAAAGTGTAAAGTTAGACTTAACAGTTGCATGACTTTAAATAAATCATCTAGAATATTCTGTTTGCATATCTGATTTAAAACAATGGTATTGGTAGTAATAGTGATAATAATAATAACAATGACAGTTCTAAATGCCTGGCAGTGCAGTTAAATTGGGTAGGAAAAGCACTCCTATAACTGTAAAACACTATAAAGGTGTAAAAATATTATTATTCCAATGTCTGACATGCTATTAGAGTACCCTTATTGCAATTGAACCAAAACCTGTCTAATTCCATCAATAATGTTCTCTAAGAGCACCCCCACAGACTAGCCCAATTCTTTTTTCACGCGACAGTCCTTGAAGTATCAGCAAATCCTCCCAACACCACCCCCAGGGCTTCTCACGGCCAGGCTGACGGCATGTGGATTCTCTGACAGATTCCCCACACATGTCACGGGTCACATAGCAACGTGAGTGTGGCCATGGCCCTGTGGGCTTCTGGGAAGGATCCTTTGGCTTCCCCAAGTCCCTGGATTGCTAAGATGAACCCCTCTGACACTTGATGCCTCAGCGAGGGCAGCTTGTGCCCCAAGCCAGGCCACTGTCCCAGCCTCAGTGCCACCCCCCACATCCCCAGGCCCGCTTTAGCCCTTGCTTGCTCTTGCTCCTTCTTGATGTAGTCCGATTAAAATGGGCCTGGAGCGGCACAACCAAGCCGAGGCGGTGTGAAAAATCTACGTCCTGAGCTTGAATGCCACTGAGATCTCATCTTAGCCTATGGAAAGCACATGATTTAGAATGAGAGAAGAATTGTTTCCGTATTAGATTTATATAGCTTCTTTCATCTAAAATGCTCAGGGCATTGTACCAGGACATTTTGACGAATTCTCATATTATTTCTTCGGCGCTGCAGGGCTCAGCTTCTCCGGACTGTGCAAATGCCCCTTCACTCACTCGGGCTGAGCTCTCCTCCCTTGAAATGCAACCGTGTTTTGCCTGTTGCACACGCATGGGGTCCTGTGGTGTGGGGCCGGGGTATGGGGAGAATGCTGAGCTGCAGCAGAACCCCAGGTCACAGAGCCAAAGGGACCTTTAGGGAGAGTCCCATCCATGCTGTCGCATTAAAGACGAGAAATTGTGACCCTGAGGAACAACTTCCTTGACACCACAGCTAATTAGGGGCGGCACTAGCCATGGTTTTTACTCCCTCTCAACTGAAAAGCAAAAGAAAAACGAGCCAGGGCTCCTCAGCACTCCTGAGAGAGAGAGAGCAGAGAGCAACAGGACACTGCCTCCCAGCTCGCTGAGCCTTTGCCATAGAAACCTGCAAGCCTCCCAAGAAGAACCACCGTCGTAATTAGGCGAGTACCAGGAGCGGCTGAAGTCAGGATCGCAGGGCCCAGCCAGCCGGGTCAGCTCCATCGGTGACGACTTACAAGGATGGGACAAGACAATGGTTTTGGTGTTTCACGGTTAAGTATCAAGGAGGAAAAATGACTTGAGTGGCACAAGGGAAGATAATGGGGCGACGGGGCTGCCGAAGCTAAACCGAGAGAGGAAGAGCTGAGGGTGTCACACGAGGATGCGTCCCGGGCACAGTCTGCAGCGGGGACCCAGGACACTGTGCTGCAGACAGAGTCTGTGTGTGGCAGTCAGATCAGTCTGTCACGCTTCTTCGCTGTCTTCGTTCCTGCAATGATTTATAGGCTATATATACATGCGCACACAGAGAATGTTCAAACACTCCTACGGCCACGAGAATCCCTCCCTGAGAGCCTGTTCTCTCCTCTAATTAATACCCAACACGAGGAGACCAGGGTGGGCTCCCGATACCCGCCAAGTTCTGCTGTTTTTAAAGCCCAGCAACACGGTTTCGGCTTCTCTGATCTGGTCCACACGCAGCCCTTCAAAGGGGGTTTTCTCGGTCTCCCCACACATGAACTTCCAGCCAGGTGCTAAAAACAGCCCCGCTCTGAGATGGCTCGCTTTTGCTTGAAAATATTCTCCCATCCCAGGGGCCGAGCTGCCTGCTCTTTGCCTGAAGCCTTCTCCAGAGGGAGAGATAAAGGGGCCAAAGAGACGTGGGGTGTGAGGTCGCCGTCACACTGCGACCGGAACTGAAAATCCTTCTGTTTGCTCTGGGAGTGGACAGTGTATTTATTGTTGACCTTGAGGAGACTCATGTCATCAGCAGCAGAGTCCCCAGAAACACTGTGACAAACAGAGGCCATCAGACCTCAGGGGGCACCTCCAAACGCCGGGCCAGGAGAGAACTCAAGCTGTCCGACACCCACCGCAGTTGCAGGAATTTTGAAATGATACAAGGCAGTCAGTACGCCTGAGGGCTATTTAAAGCGGGAAGATCTGGTGTTTGATGATTAATGTTCATAATGAAGAGCCTACAACTTCCCTACATAAAAACTAGCCAATATCATCTCCTCTCCCCCAAGAACCCACTTGGACAAACTGGCATTTATCCTTAATACGTGGACCAGCCCCCTCATTATGCAAGGGCAGTAGGGGCAGGTAGGTGCTGTGGGAGACACACAGGAGTGTAGGCTGTCCCTCACCTCAGGATTTTTACAATGAATGGAAGACACAAGACACTGCAGGTAAAGAGAGCCCCCGAAGGCTGCGAATGAAGAACGTGCCGATTTCGAGTGAGGGAAGGCACCCACCGCAAACTCGAGAGCACTCATGGGTGATGAGGCCCACACACTCCAGAGGCCGAGAAGGCCTGGTGAGCCAGAGGGAGGGAGAACAACTGAGACCTTCTCCTCGTGCCAGAAAACAGCAACTCCGGCTTCAGCGCTGGTGTGCGCTCCCACACTCACCTCACCTACCGCCCCAGGGCGTTACCACCCCCCAGATGGAGAGTGAAGGTTGTTGAAGATCAGCCCCCGCCTTGGGAAGTACGGACTGACAGACAGAGGGGCCAATGCGCCAGTAGCCGACCTCCACCCTGCAGGGCTGCGTGAGACTAACGGTGTGGTTTCAAATGTTTGCCAAGAGCAACAGAAGGTGTTTTCCCTCCTGGAATTTTTTATTTGCGTCCTTCCATCCTGCTTTTAAGGGTAGCTCAGATGTGACTCAGAATCGGGCACCCTGCTCAGCCCACAGTCCCCTGTACCTCCCTGGCAGTCACCTGCTCATCCTCGGTCCCCTGGTCCCTGCGAGCCCACCCCTCAGCACTCGGAGGGCACTGAGGTGGGACAGGACTCATCACAGAGTAGAAAGTCATGGAGTTAAGCAACCCCCGTGTCTTTCAGATATTGGAACCTTCCACCACATTTCCCCCCGATGCTCATCAAATCTACCCAGTGAGGGGCACTTACCACCCCAACGCACAAGCTAATCCATCTTGGAGCAGTTACAGTTGTGAAGTTCGCCCTGCCTTGGATTTCCCTGACACTTTCTGGAGTTGCTCCTAATTCTATCTCTTTGGGTCCACCCAGGGCCAGTCTAACTGCTGTTCCTCGAGACCGCCTGCCAGATAGTTGAAAGGTCTCGAGTCCTTTGAGCCCTTTCTTCTGCAAGAGCAGCACATAGACACCCTTCAGCCATTTCCGGTACCGCTTGGTTCCAGATCCTTGCATTTTCCCATTTGATTTCTTAATGCTTTAAGAGATCAACTTGTTCTCTCTCACTTAAAACCTGACACCTAAAAATGAACAAAACACTCTAGACATAAACGGGCCAATGTAAAGTTAGATGAAAATTCTTCATTTGAGATATTTAGACACCATAACTTTGTAAGTCTGATCCAAAACTGTATTTCACTCTAAGCTGTGGTCACGTGGCATGGCATGTGCTTACTATAGACTAAAACCCTTTAGCTACATGTGCTTCCCACCTGCTGGCGAAATAATTGATTTTTACTTATTATGCCTCCCTCATACAGCCGAGCATTGTCCACAGACCTACGGAAGGAAGCGGTATCTTTCATGTTCTTTCCATCCCTTCCACTTGAGCCCCAATTATAGATCCAAATGACTGTTTCAACAACCTGGGAAAAGAAACACTGTGCCTGACCGAGAGATCCCCGTGGGGCCCAAACCCACCAGCAAGGCCTGCAGAGAAGCCCCGAGCAATGAAGGAACCTCTCCCAGAACTGAGGGAGAAGAAGGGAGTCCTGTAAAAACCATTTTTCTAACATGTTAACCTTTCAAACAATAGCAGTGTTCAATCACTAACAATGTGTTGTGGTTTATAACATCTGTGGAAGTGAAATGTGTGACCCAAAGGACAGGAGAGGGAAACACGGGAGCATGTTATCTGAAAGTTCCCACATTATGTATGAAGCAGCATAGAACTATGTACAGGTGGACTGTGCTGAGTTAAAGGTGCACATCAAAAGCCTGAGAGCCAACACCTCCCCCCCCACAACACATACACACACAAGAGGGGCAGCTAGTAAGCCAATGGCAGGGAGAAAATAGAGTAACACAAAATGCTCAACCAAAAAAAGGTAAATAAAGAGGAAAATATGAACAAAGGACAGATTAAACAAACCTGAGGAAAAAACAAGAAGAGAGGTATAGGTTTAAACCCAACATATCAGTAATTACATTCAACGCAAATGGTCTAAGCCGTTCAGTTCAATGGCAGAGGTAGGCTGAATGAAAAAGTGCAACACAGAAGAACATGTTGCCGAGAAGGAACCAACATCAAACATACAGCCAAAGGTGAGTTAAAACTAAAAGGATGTTCAAAAGGCATGTGATGCAAAACTAACCAAAAGAAAACTGGAGTGCTGATGTTAATGTCAGAATAAGGGATGGAACCCAGAAGGAAGAGCCATGTTTAATAAGGATCAAAGGGTCGCTTCCTCAAGAAGACACAACGATTCTAAATGTTATCTACCCGGCAACAGAGTGTTCAATGTAAGAAGCAAAACATACAGAACTCAAAGGAGAAATAGACAAATACACAACTATAGTTGCAGATTTCAACAAGTGAATCAAAACCTCAGTTAAACACAGAAGACTTGCTCAGCTGCTGAACCAACCTGAACTCGGTTTTGTGGAGCACTGTCCATCCCACTCAGTGCCGTGTGCTTAGGAGAACGTATAATGTTCTCTGACCACAACAGAATGAACAGATCAAGATAAAAAACTATCCGGTAAATCTCAAAGTGTGTTGAAATGCAACAGAATGCTTTCAAATAATCCATGGGTCAAATAAAAATCACTAAAATTAAAGTATCTTGAATTGAACAACAATGAAAACATATCACAATACGTGGCATGCAACTAAAGAAGTGTTTATTAGGGAATGTATAGTTTTAAACACTTCTGCTAAAGGAGGAGAAAGATATAAAATAAATTATCTAAGCTTCCACCTTAAGAAGCTAGAAGAAAGAACAAGTTAAACCCAAATAAAGAAGAAAAATGAAAATATAAAAATAAAAGCAGAAATCAATGATTTAAAAAATGGATAAAATAAAGAAAAATCAATAAAAACAAAAAACTGGTTGTTTGAAAGTAGCATCAAAAACAAGAAATATTTAGGGAGAATTTAAACAAAATACATGCAAAAGCTACTAATTACATAATACAAAACACTGTCACATTAGATAAAAGTAGACCTAAATATATGGAGAGATATGATATGTTCTTGGACTAAAAGACTCAGTATTATTAAGGTGAATTTTCCCTAAATTGATCTGTTGATTTAGATTGGGATTCCAATTGAAATGGTGGCAAGTTTTCTTGTAGAACTTAACGAGCTGATTTTAAAATTTAATATCAAAGTTCAAAAAATTTAGAATATCCAAAATAATTTTGAAAAAGGAGAACTTACACCACCCGATTTCAAGACTTCTTACAAAGCTACAGCAACCGAGAGAGCGCGGAACGAGTACAAGGACAAACACGTGAACCAAGGGAGCTGAGTTGAGCGTCTAGAGACAGCTGTGCACGCGTATGGGTCAGTTACCACTTTTGACATGAGTGTCGAGAGAATCCAGTAGGGAAGAAACAGTTGTTTCAACAAGTGCTGCTGAAACATTGGGCTATCCCTACAGAAAACAATGAACCTCAATCCTTCGCTCACATCAAACAAAAACAGTAATAATAATTTGGTTTGGGTCACAGACTTAAATGTAAAAGCTAAAAGTATAAAAGTTCTGGAAGAAAACGTAGGGGGAAATTTTTGTGACCTGGGGATAGGCAACGATTTCTCAGAGAAAAACATGAGCTGTATAAGAAGAAATAGGTAAACTGGACTTCATCAAAAATAAAAACTTCTGCTATTCCAAAGATAAAAATTTCCATTACAAAAGTGGAAGGGCAAGACACACAAGGAAATACTCACAATACATGTGTGTGTGACAAAGGACTGGTGTCTGGAATATTTAAACAATGTCTCAAGCTCAATAAGATAAACAACCAATTTTCCAATGAGAATATGTTTGAACAGACACTTCACAAAATAAAATATACAAATCTCAAACACATGGAAATATGTTTATCGTCATTAATCATAAAGAAAATTTAAGATAAAATCACAGTGGATACTACTACACACTTGCTAGAATAGCAAAAAAAAAAAATTTTTAGTTGACTATTATGTGTGAAGAAATGGAGCAGCCAAAATGTTCATAGAGGGCTGGGGTTAAATTAAATGTTTTAACCACTTTGGAAACAGTTTGGCAGTTTATGAAACAGTTAAAATTACACTTTCTATAAAACCCAGCAGTTCCATTCTCCAAGAGAAATACTCTTGGAGAGAATTTATCCAAGAAAAATAAGAACCTATTTCCACAAAAAGAGTGGCGCACAAGTGGCCACAGCCCTTTTATTTGTAATAGCTCAAAACCAGGAACAACCTTAATGTCTAACAACAGGTGAACCCATGAGCGAATTTCGGTCTGTCTCTAAAGTGGAACATGACTCAGCATTTCAAGAAACTATACATTACACACAAAATGTATAAACCTCTAAACATGCTGAGCGAAAGAAGCCGGCCTCATAAGAGCACTTACTATTTGATTTCCTGTATATGAAACCCAGTAAGGGCCAAAGTGATGCTGTACTTTCTGCCAAGTGTGATGAGTAGCAGGGCATTGATGGCAACGGTGTATTTACATCTTGACTGCGGGGGTTCTTGCTCAGGCATACACATTTCTCAACATGCATCAAACTGTACACTTAAAGTGGGTGCATTTTATTTTATGCAAATTATATCTCAATAAAGTTGGTTTTCTAAAAATACAATTGGTCACAAGAACAAACTGAGACCCTCCACAACCTCTCTCCCACACTATTTTTCCAAACTTTTTTTTACATGCCCCAGGGTCAGCACAGCCTCAAATTCAAACAAATGGACTTACCGCCTCTCCTCCCCAGACAAGAGCATCCCTCCGCGCTGTGCTTAGCTGCCTGCGCTGGGTCGGTCTAGCCTCTCCACTCCGCTGACCCCAGGTTCATGACCTCTCCTCCTCGCAGCCTTCCTCTGGTCGCCCCTATTTTCTTACCTTATGTTATGTGCACTACTTTTACCATTTGGGCTGCGCCGTAGTTGTTTTATGCGCGTTGCTCTCATCTCCCAGGCCAAACCGCTACCCTTCGATGCACAGTCAACCCCGGTTCTATAGAGTTGCCGTGTGAACACCAAATCAGTCGATGCCGACCCATTGCTCCCAGGGGGAAACGCAGGGCTGGATTCCTGTGAGACTCTGGTCACAACATGTCATCGACCAATCAACACATAACCCTGTTTTGTGTGTGTTTCTGTTGAAAGACACCTGGTTTAACACATATTGTTGATTCATTGAGCTCATGGCCAACCAGCGCATGCTAACTCCTGCCTGAATAAAGCTTTGCCTAACACTCATTTCTCCCTAAGGCACACCGCAGCCCTCCAGCATGAGGCTTGGGGGGCTATCTTAAATAAAGAAATCACCAAGAAAAATGCAAAAACGTGGCACTGAATACATCACAAAAAGGATGTTTATTCAGGGTAAGGGAGAGAAAACGGGAAGGCAGAGCATGCCCGGCCCTAGCTAGAGATGCGCACGGTGAGCGACTCGAACTTGACCCCAACAGCACAGGTCCACGAACGACCGTGAAGGGCCCACTTGTGTTGGTTCGGGGGTTACAGTGGATCTGGGCAGGCAAGTAAACCATAAATATGGAATCCACGAAGATCACCTGTACTTCCCACTTAGCAGGCAGTCGGTCATTCGTGCAGACAGTGGGGAGGTCAGACAGAAGGAGGAACTGACTCGTGATTTTAGGAGGCACATGAAGGCTGGAAGACACAGTCTCCACGTCAGTGGCTGGGACTCTCAAAGAGACAGGCTGGGGGCCATTGCTAGGGAGAGGCTGAGCTGAAAAATCTCATACTGCCGTCTGTTATGGTAATGCTCAGTGAGGAGAAGGGGTCCTTGTTCTTTATCAGCAACCTGAAAGCTATCTGCTTCTGACCGGGGACAATGCGTAAAAGAAAAAGTTGACTGTCATGTTTGTAAAGCAAAGAGGTACTTGCTGAAGAGAAAATAGACTGGAGAGACAGAATGCAAATGATTTAATTTATCCTGTTACAAATTTCTTCCTAAGAATCAGTTGCATTTCTATTCACTAAAAACAAGACATCTGAAAAAGAAATAATCTCATTTACAATAGCCTCAAAAACAATAGAGTACTTCGGAGGCGTGATCTGAACTCAGGCCCGTCTGACTACGATCCGTGTCACCTGGGCTGCAGAGTCCTTCTGCTGCCCGGCCCCTTCTCGTCCCCACCTTCTTCCCTCCTAATGAGATTTACTAATTTCTAGAATTTTCCGGTCACCAAGAGAAGAGGTTCTCACAAGCCAAGAATCTGAGGGAGAAGAGTACCATTTCCAAAGGACCAAAAAATAAAAAGGTTAAACTTCACGGGCCTGACAATAACAGTTCCTCCAGAGAAAAACAATCACAGCCCCAAAGCGAACTTTTCTTGTGCACTCACTGGAGCCAGGCGCAGGCTGAACGCTCTAAGCATATTGTCTTGTGAGAATTCTAGAAAAAGCAGCTCTCAGACGGGGTCTCAGCCTCAGCGCCCGTCAGTGCCTGTGGGACCGTACTGCTGCTGCGCTTGCCACTCTCGGGGCCTCAGCGTGCTCATCTGCAAAGTGGGGCAATGTTTGTGCGAAACTGTTATGAGGATTAAATGAACCAATATTTGTAAAGCACTTAGCACAGTGCCTGGCAAGAAGCGAGCACCGTGAGCTTGCTTTTGCTATTTGGACTCTAAGGAAGAGATCAGATCATCTCAGGGACAAGGAAGCCGGCAGCTCGGGCTGAGGGTGAGAGGAAAGCGCCTGTCCTTCCCACAGCGGCGGTCCCTCTGGCCTCAGCCGGGCAGGTACTGGCCATCTTCACATCCCAGCCCCCTGCCCGGTGCTGGGCTCGCGGCAGGCTCTCCAGAAAGGGCTGGTGGATGTTGGATTTCTGCCCAGGGCTTCCTTCGCCACCCCCACCCAGTCCTGCGTTATAACCTCACCTATGGAAACTGGGTCTGCAGGAGGACAGAGGACCCATGGCAGGTTCACTGGCAGGGGCTTTCTCCTCCCCACTCCTCATATGCCCTTCCCTGCCCTCTCTCGCGGGCCTGGCCCCCTTGTCCAGACTGGCATGGAGATCCCTCTCCTGAACCCCTGCTGGGCCTGCCCCTTCCACCTTTCCCTGCAGAGGGCTGCATTGGGGCGTAGCAGACAAACTCCTGCTGGTGACCTGGCCCAGCCTCGGAGATGGGGCCTTCGGGCCTGAAGTAAGGAGACGAAGTTGCTGAAATAGGCTGCAGGACGTGGCCTTCCCACTTTACAGATGAGGAAACTGAGGCTCGGGCACTAAGCGACGCAACGTTGAGCAGGGACGCCAAGACTTGAGCCCCGGTCCGTCTGATTACAAACTAGAATTCCTCCCGGTGCACTAGGCCCCCTGGGCGCCTCTCCTGCTCCGTTCCCCTTCTTCCAACTTTCCCTTCGGAAACTTGTCCCATTTCCTCTGGGACCTCGCCCTTCCTGGAACAGTTGTAAGGAGTAGCCATCTCTACTACCTTGTGATCTGTGAAAATCCAGCCCAGCCACAAAGCCCTCCTGCTCCCCTCCCCTCCGAAGTCCCCTCCACGCACACCCCCCCTGGACACTGCAGTCTGTGGGTCCGTCAGTCACAATTAAAACAAATTTCTACCAAGTGGACTGGGGGTGGGGAAGTCAGATAGCTACTATATTTATGCCGTGAATGGATTTAGGTGATAATAAAGGCAGATGTTGCTATAGCAACCAACGTTCTAGGATCCCGTACACATCCTTCGTCCTTTGTGTGAAGTGCACTGGATTGCAGCTCACATCCCCCGGCATGCTCTGTGCAAGCAGGGCACACTGACCACGTGGGCAGGTGAAGGCCCGCTCGCACACCTGGGCCCCCCCCACTACCGAAGCACTGGCTGCGGCCTGCAGTTCCATGGGGCCCAGGGCGCCAGCACCTGCTCAGGGAGAGCCAACCAGGGGCTGCCCTCTCCCTCCCGTCTGAACTCTGTCCTTCGCTCCCCTTGCCTGTCCCTGTTTTACACGCTGGTTCTACACTGTGCTAACTGCTTAGTCTCAGCCTGGGGTGTTTTCTGGACCCTACTGGCTGGCGGCAAAGGGTCGGGTCGTCGCTCTGACGATAACCTGCCTGGTGTGAAGGAGCGAGCCCCAGGGCCCGCCGGAGTGCTGTGCGGTGGGAACAGCCCAGGCCCTTTTCCCGGGGCCCGCCACTCCTTGCTGGGAGCCCGTCACCCACCCGATCTAAGCACAAAGGGGAAAAGGCTTGGCTGGAATTCCAAGGGCCTGTGTTTCAGGCCCAGCTCTGCCACCTCAGAGCTGCCACCCGGTTGCTGCGGGGCCTCCCTGCATCCTAGTCCCCCCACCCTGTGACAGAGGGCCGCGTGCCTGCAGAAAGCGCAAACCTCCCAGGATTCATTCGTTAAGTAGGTGAGAACGGTAACAGGTGGCAAATGCAGTTCCCACCAGTTGCCTTTTTTCACACAACAGGAGCCTTAAAGCAGAAGAATAGATTCTAAACTGCAGAAATTCAGCCGCCCATGAACTGGTGGGGGACGTGCTCTCAGAGTGACCATTGACACATGCGGTCATCAGCTGGTGACATGAGCCACAACCACCCACCACGAAGCCGGCCTCGAAAGCCCAGAGTCCGGTGCAGGAGGCAGGCAGGTACGTGGCAATAGACACAGTGTGGTGGGCACCCCGGCGGGTGTGTGCTCTGAGGACGGACGCCGACACCAGAGGAGGGGGCCGCCGGGTGAACTTGGGCACACTACCCCACCCTCTGAGCCTCAGTCGCCGCACCTGTGAATGGGAGACAGGGTCTGACTGGTGGGGCTGTTTCTGGATGGTCTTGTCTCCCCCGTGCTCTGGCCTACCACCCATTTCCAATGGCTCCCAAACACCTAATATGGCAAACGCCCGCCCCGGAACTCTTCCTCGGGCCCTCCATCCATGTGTGAGGCTGGCCACTGTGTGCCCCTCAGGTACCTCGAGCTCCACGTGTTCCGAGCTGAGCTCATCACCCCCCATAAATCTCTGTCTGTCCCACATCCTCCATCTGGAACAGGAGCTCCCTCTCCTACTTCTTGCCTTTCCGTACAAACCCGCAGGGCCGACCGAGCGCCGGTTCTACGACTTCGCCTCCCTGAGACTTCTGGATGTCTTCCCTCCAGTCCTGACGTGCCTGCCCTGGTCCTGGCCTTCAGTGCCTCCAGCTCTGATGGCCTTCCTCATCTCAGTCTTGTCCCCATTAATCCCAGTGTCCCAGACTTCAGAGGGCCCCTTTCACCATGCAGAGGTCACCGTGCCATCCCTGTCATTGAGAGACAAGTGCAGACTCCTCCAGGAGGCTCTTCAGAATGCTGCCACCTCCCCAGCCTCACTACCTCCCCCAGCTTCATTCTCCCCGCTCCTGGCTCTCAGACCTGTGTACAGACCCCTACAAATCCATGGTACTCCTCACCTTCGTGCCTTCGCTTAGAGGTGTGTCCCCTCTGTTTGGAGTGCCTTCTAGACCTCCATTTCCTTCTTATTCTTCCTTCCCTTTCCCTATCTATTCACACATGGATATCACCTCCTCCTGGAAGCCCTCTCTGATTTCCCTGGGCTGGGCTCTTTGAAAGCCACATGCATCTCTCTCCTGTCACCATTGCACTGTGTGTGGGTTCATTTCATCTACCAGACTTCAGGCTCCCTGTGGCTCCGACTACCCACAGCTCATCCGTGCCTGTGCCTCGAGTTCCTAGCACTGTGCTGAGCCCCTAGCCAGGGCTCCAAATTATGTCTGTGAGTGAATGACATATATGAAAGAGAATCTTTCTCTTAAAATTGCATTGAACCCAAGCACTTTCTAGCATCATTTTCTATCCAACCGAGCCAAGCCAAGGCAACAAAGCCACATTGCATGCTGCCTCCAGATTTGAGCTCTGACGTTTCACGTGTCAATGTAACTGGGCTCCCTTTCCTGGGGATTCAAGCAAACACCCATCTAGGTGAGGCTGTGAAGGTATCCTGCAGGTGTGGTAACAACCACCGCCAGTGGACTCTAGGCAGAGGAGACTACCCTCAGCCAGCAGGCTGCGCCCGATCCAGTCAGGCGGGAGGCCCGAAGGGCAGAGCTGAGGCCTCCCCGGGAAAGAAGGCATCTGCCTGTGGATGGCGGCGTCAGCCCTTCCCCGAGCCTGTCCCGGCTGCCCCCCGGAGGCCCGCCCTCTGGGTCTCAGGCGTGTCCAGCCAGCCCTCACAGCCCTTGTAAGCCAGTTCCTGGCACTAAGTCTCTTTAGATATATAGACATACATATACATACTGTACATACACACTACTGTATATGTATACCATAGGTACACCATACATATAGATATGGTAGATATATATATATATATATATATATATAGAGAGAGAGAGAGAGAGAGAGAGAGAGAGAGAGAGAGGGAGAGGGAGAGAGAGAGAGACCCTCCTACTGGTTCTGTTCCCCTGGCAGAACCCTGACTTGCACACTGGCCCCCAGAACCCTGCCAGATCCGGTCTGAGCAGGCCCTTGTCCTGGCAGCGAAGCTCTTCTGGAGAAGAGCATGTTTCCGAGTTCTCCCACGCGCCCGGCATCCACAAGCAGTGGGAGGGTGGTGAAGATCATGCTACGTTTGCCGCCGGAGAACTGCAGCACAGGGTGATTCAACAGCTTTGCGAGATGACACAGTGACACCGCCCATCAGATGTCCTGCCTCCCAGGCCGGGGCTCCCCAGCAGATGGATTCTGGAGCACCAGTAATTTGCATTAGTGAGAAGAAAAGGCTGCTGCAAATTATTGAACTTGGCCAATTAACAAGTAAACAAACACGCAACCACGAGCCAGAGCCCTGGCTAATTCAATGTGCTCTGCTCCTTTAATTTGACATGAGTCGTTTAGTTTTAATTAAGACAATGCTTCAGGGCATATTAGTAGGAGTCCTGTACTATATGTTATGGAAATAATAAAGGCTTAGCAAGGAGACCTGTTTCGCACTCTGCTATTAAACCTTCACCGGGAAGGGAGGGGAGGCTGCCAGGCTCTTCGTGCAAATAACCGGGTTTGGAAATCAGCTCTATTAGAAGGAGCTAGGTGAGGCAGAGTCTGGCAATGCCCCAGACCCGAGCAAACCCAGGAGCGCTATGCTCACGGGCCTGAGGGCCAGCCTCACCGCTGACCCGCTGGGAACCCGCCCCTCCCCCTACGGCCGTCGGGGCAGGATGGGTGCCTCCTGGGAGGACACCCGGAGAGCCACCACAAAGAGGACATCCCAGCTCGGACCCTACTTGGTTCCACCTGAACCCCACTAACCTGAAGGTTCCCCACGCAGACTGTCACCTAACAGGAGGAGAATTGAGTCTTATAGCTCATTCTCTCCCTGGTCGGATGACATTGGCCTCTCTCCCGTCCTTCTGCCTCCCCAGTGGGGTCGGAAGGGCTGCTTGGGTGAGATGCTTCTGTTCGAGCTCAGAGGACGGAGAGCTAGGCTTGCTTGCCACTCGTTTCCGATTTGGGTCCCACACCTCCAGCCTTCCCTGCCTTCTTCTTGGCCCGTCCCCTGCGGAACGACTGTCACTCGTCCTCCACAGAAGAGCATCCGCGGCACCGGTTTCTCTCTGTCGTCAGCCGGAGTAGCCTTTCTGTTCCCATTTGTGGGGCCAGGGGTTGTCTTTCAAAACAGCTCCAAGTACCACTGAAGAGCAAGGAGATACTTGCCTGGGGAAGGAGACGAGCCACATTCCTGTCTCCAAAGTGGCCACCACGTTACAGAAAATGCAGCAAACCGAGAGACACAGGGAACGTGGCCCAGGCCAGCTCCGCCGCATCAGCAACTTTCAAATCATGGGGCAGTCATTCCCTCCTCAGCCTCAGTTTCCCTTTTGTAAAGTGTAAGTTAACCCATTCATTTATTTCTGAGATGCCAGGGAAGAGGAGGCTCATTCCTCCAAGACCACCTCTTTCTTACTCACTGCGCCTCTCCCCGAGTCCTGGGTCTCTCTTCTTCTCCCTCCCTCCCCCCTGCCCCCCCTCCAGTCCTGCCTCCCCCTCTCTCCCCCTCTTCCTCTCACCGCCTACCCCCCCTTTGTCCCTCCCTCAGACTTCAGTGAGTCACCACCAGGGGAGACTATCTGTAACCTTGTATCTCCCTGTTTCTGCAGCCCCACCCTGTGGGCACCCAGGGTGCTCAGCGGGTGGACATCACCCCAGAAGCACTCGGCATTGTAAGAAGGAGGACCATGGGCCAAGGCACTGGCCACTATCACGGGGATGCTTGAAAGGGGCCCACCAACTCTGGGCCCCTGGAAGGTGAAAACAGTGGGGAGCTTCAGCTCTTGGGAATGAAATCGGGAGCCTTGGACAGTGGGGGGAGCCTTGGACAGAGGGCATGATGTGGGGGAGACGGGAATAAAACAGTGGGGAGCTTCAGCTCTTGGGAATGAAATCGGGAGGCTTGGACAGTGCGGGGAGCCTTGGACAGAGGGCATGATGTGGGGGAGACGGGAATGGGTGTGCACAGCGTATTGATTAATGGATGTATTGTGTGCACTAATATGAACGTCACACCACCAGCACAGGCATGAAGCTCAGTGTCATTAGTGAGGAAGACACGACCCCTGTCCTCAGGGAACCTGGGGGACAAGGGGAGGCAGACGCGACAAGAGAGAATCACAGCACGGAGAAGCGGCAGCGGGTATGTGAGAGCACACGGAACCCGCTCTGCGGGGTGAGAGCTGACCTGTGGGAGGAGAGGCCGGTCAAGCTACGACCCGCAGGTGTTTCCATCTGATGCAGTCCCTCAAGCAGGAACTGGTACTCCCTCCTCCTTGAAACAATTTTGCACTCAACCCCTTCAGCCACTTCCTTCCAATGTCCTTTATCATCCAAATTTTTAGGTGTTAGAATGCTCAGCCCCTGATCCTCAGGCCTCCTCTCCTCCCTGAGGCGTAGCTACCCTTACCCATCATATCAGGGCTCCTCATGAGACACAGAGGGAGCACTCGGCTGCAGTCTTTGAAGACACCTTTTCCTGAAGGCACCCTTCACAGAGGACACCAACAGGAGGTTTGGGGGTCCCAAGGCCTAGCAGCCCTGGGAGACTGACACCACCCTTAGTCATCCTTAGTGCTAAAGGAACACGGCAAGGAACTGACATGACCAAAGCCTGTCTGAGAGCTGGAGCCACGGCTGCGCTCGTGCGTGGTGGGGCTGCGGCCGTGGGGATGGGGGCTGAGCAGGGAGGACAGTGCCTGCCCTGTGTCCACCGAGGGTCTGCTGCAGGTGCAGCCTGGTGAGGCAGTCAGTCCCTGGAGCTCAGGCCCAAGAGAGCAGGGCAGGGCAGAGACGGACAGAGAACAGATCTCGGGCAAACAGAGATGCCTCGGCACCTCAATATTTCTGGTTCCTCTCGTTCCGGGTGTGAGGTAGGCCCCACATTCCTGACCCCACCCTGGAGTCAGCTACAGCCCGTGCAACTCGCTTTAGCCAATGTCACTTCCAGACGTAAGTCATCACAGTCCCCTTTCCCCCTGCTACAATGACCAGTGACAGTCCAGAGGACGAAGACGCAGGCAGCCTGGGTCCCAAAGTGATAACGATGCCAAGTAGAATCCCGTGGGGCCCCACAGTGGACACGTCGCACGGGCAAACGTATGCCCCTGAGAGTTGGGGACAGTTTGTTTCCCAAGTTTACCCTGACTGATACAATGCAACCTCCCTCACCCCTGTTTTGCCTGTTTCCTTCTCCTAAAATGTAAACTGCAGGAGCAGAACCATTTGGCTCACTGCTGATTCTCAGCACCTAGAAGAGCACTTGGTTAATAGCAGATGCCGCGGTTCTTGGTTGAATAGATGGAAGAATAAATGAGCCCCTCGTGATTAACCTGTGTTATTGAGTATTCATATGCTCTAGGCACGTTCTCAGGAAGTATGCCCAGGCAGCTCTGAGCAAGTTAAAGATTAAACAAACCACACAGGTCACCTGGGTTAAGCCGTAGAGTGAGTTGTGAAGGCCCTGGACTCCAGAGCCCCAGCACGTGACCTCCCCGCCTCGCTGCTCCCAGTCCAAGGGGGCTCGGCGGGGATGTGCAGGGGCAGCCGTCAGGGGGCAGGCCAGAGGCTGGAGAGAGCCGGTGTCACCTACAGTGTGTTCGTCATCATGGGAGCTGAGAGTGGCAACTAATACCCGACACAGGGTGACAGAGAAAATAAACACTGTGTTTGACTATGTAAAAATAATGCTAATTACAGTCATTTATGTGAACTGCTTACCATTTTTGCCTTATCACCAGGCAGCAGGACAGTTCTGTAGATCTTTCACTAATGTCAACCTAACTTTGATTACAACTATAAAATCTAAAAACAAGAGCTTGGTCCAACAATGAGTTGGTTGCTCACGGAGACTGGTTCTCTGCCCAGAATTTAAAATTAGAGAGGAACTGCATTGTCCTTAACAGTCACTGCCTGTCTTAGTGGTGATCTTCTAGGTACAATGGTTTGATCTGGATTAGAAGATCCTTGAGGCAGGTGCTATCTAATTTTTCCTGGCATCATTACCTCCTCCCCACACAGAGGGTTAGCAGGTCAAATGGCAGCCCAGATGGATACCATACTCCCAGACTCCTTTGCAGCTAGATTCAGCCAGCAGAATGTCAGAAGTGATATGTGCAAATTCAAAACCAAACATTAAAAAGGAAAGGCATGAACCTTCTTCTCCTCTTTTCCACCTTTCTTCTGGCCGGGGTACAGGCAGGGTGTTAGAGCTTACACAAGCCTCCTTGGACCCAGAGTGAAACCCATGTAGGTGTTGAGATGCCAGAGCAGCAAGATCAAAGGAGCCGGGTTGATCAGAACTGTGGGGCTGCAGTTCTTATGCTGGGGAGTGTCTCTCCGCAGCATAAGGCAGAGAGACCGTCTCTCTGGTGAGAGGTGTAGCCCCTGACCCCACCTCTCACTTTATAAAACATAGGATAAAGTGTAAGCAAGACATTCATTCAAAAGGTATGCACAGTTTACCTGAAACAAAACATGTCTTCAGAGTAATGTAGTTAGTAGAATCCCACTTTGTTAACAGAAAGAAAGTGAGAGAGAGAGGGAAGGAGGAAAGAAGGAGGGAAGGAAGGAAGGAAGGGAGGAAAGAAGGAAGGAAGGAAGGAAGGAAGGAAGGAAGGAAGGAAGGCAGGCACATTGTATATATGCTTCTGTGAGTCCAGAAAAATCCATGCAAGGACAAACACCAATTATCATGAGTTACAGTGGGAGACAGAACAGGATGGTTGTAACTTTCTTTTATACATATCTGTATTATCTAAACTTAACTCGGCAAGTATTACTTTTGTTATTTAAAAACACTAAAAAAAGTTATATGAAATACTATACAGCAGTGAAAATGAATGAACTAGAGCTATATGATATCAACATGGGTAAATCTGAAACAATAATCTTGAACAAAAGAGAGAAGTTAAGGATTAATACATACATTTTGAAGGAACTATATAAAGTTTTAAAACATAAAGTTTATTACATACTGTTTGTGGATACACAACAGTATAATTCAATATATAAGAATATGCATGGAGCTGGCAAACCCAAATTCGCATTAATGGTCACTTCTAAAGTTACTTCTTTAGTAAGGTCACTTCTAAAGAGGGAAGAGGAATGAGAACTGAAGGAATATTCAACTCCTCTCAGTTGATCTGCATGGCCTGTATGTGTGTGTTCATCTGAAGCAATATGGCAAATGTTCAGATTTGATAGTTAGCTCATAGATACTCCAATATTCATGATCAAGTTGTTTGTATTGGCATGCTCGAAACAGTTCACAATGGAAAGCACCAAATGCATCCACTGAGGTACACTCAACCGCAAGAAGGAGACAGTGCGCACGTTGCACATACCTCCAGGACGGTGTCCGCAGCGCCCGCCCCCGGTCCAGCACGTCGTGAGCTCCTGAGTGCACAGATGCTGTGCTGGGCCCTAGCAACACAAAAGGGCCGTTCAGATTTAGCCCCTTTTGAAGACTCGTACCCCTAGCCGGAGAGACCGATGGCTGACTAACTCGCTGTCGTTCACTAGGTGTGCTCTGTGGTAGAAAGTGGCACGTAGCCCTTTTCTGCTGATAGCCCAGGCGGCGAACAGGCGTGGAGAGGCAGCATGCAGCAGGGAAAGCAGACTTCTGCCCGCCTCCCAGCCCCATGGCTCATGGGCACGGGACCTTCAATGAATTACAAAACTTCTCCCAGTTCCCTTCCTCATCTGTCAACTTGTCACTGGGTTGTAAGTACAGGGAGACCTCAGACATATTGCAGGTCTGGCTCCAGACCACCATGGTAAAGTGAGTGTCACAACAAAGTGAGTTGTAATCTTTTTCCTGGGTGTGTGTGTGGGGGGGGGTCTTGAAACACTGTGAGTTCAATAATAAAGCATGTGCTAAAACGGGGTCTGCTTGTAGGGCCTGAGATCATCTCGTTGAAGGTGACTGAGGCAGTCAGCGCTCCATAACTACTAGAACACATGGGGAAACTGAGGATCCGGAAAGCTGAGTGATCCATCCAAGTGCAAACCACAGCACGTGACAAGTCTAGGATTCCACCCAGGTGGGTGCCCCCCAGGGTGCCTTGAACACAGCGAGAATCTTGGGTTTTCCGGGTGCTCAACTGATGCCTACTGAATGAGACTAAATTTCTGATTTGAAGTAGATTCTTTTATCATAAATCATTGAAAGCTAAGAAAAATGTAAAAGAATAATCATTTAACCGTAACAGTTAGGAGGGCCGCACAGAGAGGTCAGAACGTCCCCCGGATGTCACAGCAGCATGGGGTCGGCCTCCAGCTCTCCCAGCTCCCCTCATACCGCAGCTCGCAGGTTCAGAGGTGCTTTCTGCACGCCCCCCTCCCAGACGGCACACCCCCCTCTGCCCAGCCGGCGACACGGGGGGCTCCTCATCACACCAGTCCTCTAGGCCTTTCCAGGCCTCACTCCGGCTCCTCCCTGCTCCACTCTCTTGCCTGAGCAGCCCCGTCTCACCCCACACAGTGTTCTGTGTGGCCTGGGGAGCCCTGCGCTTCCCTGTGCCTCTGGAAGGCTAGGTTAGGCCCGGGTGGAGGTCCAGAGTGAGCACTTGGGCGAATCAGCCTAAGTCACCAGAATAAAAAAGGCTCCACTGATAATAATGGGACATGTACTACGTGTCAAGTGGCATTCTTTGCCCACATCACTTCACTGAATCCTCTGAATAACCTTATAAGATAGACAGACTTAAAAACCACCACTAAGAAAAGTTAGAGAACAGGTTCAGGGTCACACAGAGACTAAGAGATGGAGCCAGGATTTGAACTTCTGAGGCCAGGACTTACCCTTTTACGCAATGCCGCCTCCTTGGAACTGGGTGCACGGCATATCCGTGGGCCGTAACCCCGCAGCAATAGCGACAATCCTCAGTCTGCCGTAGACCTACAGGAGGGGGAAGTAAATCTGCATACGTATTCCCCTTCTCGAACTGACACCCAAGTTCAAGGTGCTGGTGGCCCACACCCAAGTAGTGGGTCTAGAGTCTACAATCATCTTCCCAACCCCTTCCTTCCTGTTTTCACTGGAAAATTATTAACCAGCTGTTTCTGTGTTGCTCCTTGCGCCACTCACCACATCGAGCTTTCCATTTTTTTCTGGGCATTTTCCTCTGCATTTTCAAATGCCTCTTCAAAGTCTTCGAGATGGGTTTGGTGAGTGCCCCTGCCCAAACCCCTCACCTCCTGGTTTCTACCCCGTCCCAGCCAGCAGCCCACTGCTCTTGGTGTGTTAAGTCCACCCATCACGTACCTCAAAACCGTCCCCACAGTCGTCTGCCCCCATCGCCCCAGCATCCCGTCCCTTCCAAAGTCCCGGCCTTCAGCAGGACGGAGGGAGGGAGACGCAGCAAGAGCCCCTGAGTCTTTCTGTTTCCTGCGAAAAATGTCAAGGTTGTGGAGACACAGTCCAGGGTTGTTCTCTGCCCCTGCCTAGATTAGTTTTCCCGGGTGAACCAGCAGGAGTGGGCACTATGGGAGACCTGAGCAGGCGCGCTAAACGCTTCTCATCCCGAGCTGAAAGAGACGATGGGAAATGCGTGTTTTGGAAGTGACAGAGCACTCGTCAGGCGTGCGAAGGTGGCAGTTATTTGGTGTGGGCCCTCCAGGAGGACAGTGGCACGTCTCCTTTTCAGTCCTGTCTGATCACACACAGCTGCCTGACTGTATTCCTCAGGGCGAGGGGTCACCAATCCCCACACCCCTGCCTCCAGGGAGCCCACCAAGCTACCTTCCAGAGACCACCTTGGCTCGCTCTGACTTGCCACTCCGAGGCCCTTGAAGTTCCTGCCATGTCCCCAAATACCTGCCCTTCCCATCACTGGCGAGATAGCTAAGACCTTTCCCAAGTTTGCAAAATAACACATACAGTTGACATTTATTAAACAAGGCGCACACTGGATCTCATCTAGTCCTTACTCCTATGTGGTGATACCATTAACACACTATTGGAAAATTGATTCTGCTACGTGGTGGAGCTGAGATTTAACCTGTGGCTGTATCACACAAAAGCCCATTCTCTCAACCACTTTGTTAACCAGCCCCCATCCTCATTACCTAAGTGCTATGACCACACACAGTTTACAAGTGACTAAGAGACAAGTCCCCGCACTTGATTCAAGAAAGACTGGGTAAGGGGCCAAGCTGCCCTGCTCAAGCAACTAGTCCCGCTCGGGAGGCTCCGACTTCCAAGTATGTGGGAGTCGCCTGGCATCCGGTCTGGATGCGGACTTCGAATCCAGGTACCGGAGGGCCTGAGATCTGCATTGCTGCCAAGCTCCCCGGTGATGTCCTGCTTCCGGTCTAAGGACCACACTAAGTGGAAGGCTCTAAAAGTCTGGCGCTCTGATGCATCCGACTGCGAGGGACTGAACAGAAAGCCACAGCTGGAGCGGGGGCTCTCTGGGCTGGGAAACAGCAGCAGCAGAGGCAGAGAGCCCTGAGCGTGTTTGGTGCAACGTAGGTCAGGCACTCGGCAGGGCTGGGGCCCGGCGCGGTGGGAGAAGGCAGAGAACACAAGTCTCGGAAAAGAAGTCTGGAAGGAAGATGTGAGTCTGGCTGTGAAGAGCCTTGAACATCATGCCAACACAGTTACGACTCCAAATTCTTACCCTTTTCTAGCTTCTTACTACCCATCCTCCCCATTCGAGCTAAGATGCGAAGTCCCTGAATCCTTTCTCTCCCCTGGAATGCCTCGCACCTGGCCGTGTTCAGTCAAGAGTGGAGACTGGGGCCCCGAGTCCTGTGGGAGAGGGGTGATGGGGTCCGTCTGCGTCACGGGCACTGGGGACGGTGGCTCGGAGACAGGGAGATGAGTCAGGAGGGTGTCCCAACAGGCCAGGAGTGGGACAGTGAGGCTGGGACAGAGGTGATGCTGTGGAATGGCCGTGAAGGGGGAGGAATTCTGTAGGCAATCGGTCACACCGTGGATGGGTTTGTTTCCATGGCCACCCCTCTGCCCCTGCCGAAGGGCTGTCTTTGTCCGGGGCTGTTCCCCAGAAGACTGACCCCTGTGGGTGCATTATCCAGGAAACATTTCCTCTACCTCCAACTGAGTTCATCCAATGAGAGGCACCAGTGGAAGACCAGAGAAGGGAGAAATGGAGGAGGGAGGTTAGGATATTTCTTTCAATAACCTGTCCCCTCTGTTGCTACCTAGTCAAGGTTTTGGCAGTGGCTGCATTCACCCACGGCCACAGCTTCAGCAGGCCAGCTCCGTTTCAGGGTGCTGGCTGGGGTCCCACACCCTGTAAGGTTGGGATGCTATCCTACAGGATGAGGTACCGTGGCTGAGATACGGCGTCATGTCCCCTGAGTCAGACAACCCGGGTCCTGGAGCCAAGGGGCAGAGGTGAGAAGGATCCTCTCAATACCCAACAGCCCACATTAAGGACGTTTGCTTCCCTTGGGCTCAGTGAGGACACCAGCCTCTGCTCACACCACGCCCCTCTTCCCGTGGCCCCCCTGAGGCCCCAGTGTCCGCGCAGCTGGGTCCCAGCATGCTGTAAGCCTCTCTTACAGCCTCTCCTAGGTGCACCACAGGCACACCTGGAAGACCAGGTAAAGTCACGCCCCAGGTGAAACCCCCTACCAATGTCGGGAGGAACAGGAGTCAAGGCCCTGCCTCCCTGGTCTTTGGGAGGAGGATCCTGAAATTCGTTCCATCGATTTTTCAGGTCTGCAGCAGGACCAAGTCCAGCTACCCAGCACTCTGCTCATTAATTCACCCTTTACTGGCTCTCTCCCTTCCTTGTCTCCCTTCCCCACATCTTCACTCACGTTTTCTGGGATCACCTCCCAAAGAAACTACCTGCATCCGAGCCCTTGTCCCCAGGTCAGCTTTAGGGTGAAGTTGGACAAGTCCCCGTGAAGCAAGGCTTCCACCTGAGAACACAGTGGGGGCCCCCAGCAACACGGTTTCCTGCCCTTGGCCCTGATGGCCTGCGGGTGGTAACACTTCCCGCTCTGCCTGCCCCTGACACCTCACCGTTCCGTGTGGGCCCCCCCCCCCCCCCGAGCACTGTCCATACATAAGTAGAACCTTCGTTCAGCTCCCTTCAGTTAGAGGATCCCTCCCCTGCCGGGCCAGGGCTGATGGGGACAGGGCGGTGGACAGCGAGTGGAGAGGAAGAAGGGGAGGCGAGAACAGCCCAGGTTCCCTGCCCACCCGCTGAGGTGGGCAGTGCCCGGAGAGCAGGTTGGCCTGGCACGTGCTCCCAACCACCTACCGTCTGATGCCGGCTCCTCACCCTCCCTCAGTCCTCCTTCGCTGAAGTCTCTTGGGCAGATCCGGTTCTGCCTGGAAAGTCTTCCTCGAGGAGGCGGGTGGCTTCTAGAGGAAAGGAACAAAGCGTGAAACGGCAGAGCATGGGGCACCATCCCTGGGCCACGGGGGTAAGCCCAGAGGGCAGAGGCTCAGTAGCCACAGGGGTCCCCTTCCCCTCCCAGACCACGGAGAGTGTCTGTCAGCCCATCCAACCCCTGGCCCACCCGCGCCTCCGCCTGGGGGTGGCAGCAGTGGTTAATTGCTGGCCCAACTTTTCAAAGACATCAGTGGCCGTGCAAACCACACACCCCTTCACTCTCAGCCCCATCGCCTGCTGTTCCCCTGCTCCACCCTGTGCCACAGCAGACCCGTCCTCCAGGCTCCTTTGCCCTGCGGCAGCTCGGCCAGTGGTGGCGCCGTACCGGGGGAGTCCTGAGAGTGATGAGGGAGATGCCAGGGTGCTGCTCCTCGTCTCTGCTTCTAATGACACCTCCAGCCACAGCCCCATGTCCCCATGATTCCATCCCCACCTCCACTGACATTCCCTCCCTCCACGGCCCCAGTGCCCACCAGTCAGCCCCAGCTTCTAAGCCCTGGCAAGACCACCCCTACCTGGCTCCCAGGGGTGGCAGCCTCCTGCCAGGATAGCCCTGGGTAGCCGCCCCCGCTGGTCCCCCCAGCCCTCCCACTGCCAGGTTATTAAATGCCCCCCGTTGAATGACTAAGCATGGCCCCTGCTTTCCTGACCAGACCCTGACCGATACGATGACTTGTCTAAGACCACACTACGGCTGGCAAGCTGCGAGGCAGAATCGAACCAGTCCTGCTGACCCCGAAGCCATCCGGCCGGCCACCCGAATGGCCTCGGGGACTCCGGAATGTGGCATCTCACTGAGGCTTCTGCTTCCCTGGAACCAGGGACCTGTCCTGGGGCTCAGGGTGTCACATCAGAATTCAAAGTAATGGTGCTGGCACCCTGGTCTGCCTGGGTCAGAGCTCACTCAGACATAACGCACAGCAGTCACCAGGTCCGGAAGGAAGGCCTCCCTTTGCCTTTGTTTTCTTACTGATTCGTGTGCGAGAAAATACTGAGTGAAGCCCTGGCTGCTGTGGCTCAGAGCACCGCACTTCGAAGCAAAGGGTTACCGGTTCGATTCCCAGTCAGGGAGCATGCCTGGGTTGCAGGCCAGGTCCCCAGTAGGGGGTGCACGAGAGGCAGCCACATGTTGATGTTGTTCTCTGCCTCTTTCTCCCTCCCTTCCCCTTTCTCTAAAAATAAAGGAATAAACTCTTTTTAAAAAAAGAAAAATATCAAGTGCATTTAGGAGTCCCCCACATACACCTGACCGCGTACAAATGCACCCCCAAGCCCTCTGGGTTTAAAGGAGAACTTACTTACCCCATACTTCCCAGCAGGGAGGAGGTGCAGCTTGGATGGGCGTACCACTGGACCAGTGAGACGGCTCCCCACTCCGGTCCCTGGAAGGCTGCCGGAGAGCCCAGGCAGCCCTGTAGTCACTGGCCTGGGTGTGGGGCTCTCTCTGATCCTCTTGCTGGATGGAAATGATGAAAACCAGTGCGTTCCTGGCTCCTCTCTGTGGCTCAGCGTGAATGGGGACCTGATGGGCACCACACAGGGGAATAATGAGATGCCATCTAATGAAGAAGAAGTGATGTCACTGGAAACCAGCCCGTTCGTTAGCTGCAACAAAACAATCAGGTTAGGTCAGATGGACAGCCAGCCGGCTCCATTCTGAGCTGTCCACCCCGGCTCTGAGGGGGCGAGGGTGGAGATGAACGGAGAGCCCCCTAGAGAATCGTCTCTACATTATTCCACTCGACCTCCCCCTTAGGCATGCCAGGAGGCTGGGGGCTGTGAGCGGGGGCTCGTTTCTCCACGTCTCAGGCCTTTCCTTTCTGCTTCCCTCTGCCCCATGAGAACAGTTATTGCCGGTACTGCTGGCCCTCAAATACTTCTCCTTTACTCCGAAGGGATGTAGGGTAGCCACTGCAGAGAGTGGCGGGGGGGGGGGGGGGGGGAAGAATCTCTACATCCGACAGGAGCGCAGAAACACATGATGAGCTTTATTCCCTGACCTGACAGCCTGACAATGGAGTGAGCTCTGGCAGCAAAGCCCACATCCAAACCAGCCGTTGCCACAACCTGCCAGGGCAGGGGGTGACAGGGGATTGCCTCGCACACACGCCACACGCGCCCTCCACAGACCAGAGTCACGGTCGCACACAGGCAGAAAAGACCAACCAGTGCTCTCAGCGACTGCCACAGCTGCTCAGCTCTTCGAGCCTCCCGGGCACCTTTCAGAGCTCCTCCCCAGTTCCTGTCCCCAGAAACTAGGTTTCAGGAGTCTGCGGTGGAACGCGGGGACCACATGCAGGGCCCAGCAGGCATCCCGGCTCAGGGAACCCTGGGAGTCCCCCTCCAGAAGGCTGCCCTGGGGTCCCTCTTTCATTCATAGGAAAGGTGAGCCTGGGGTGGTGGCCCTTTGGTTCCACTCACACCCAGCACAAAGAGGTCCGGAGAGTCAAACAACAACAACAACAACAACAAGGTGCGGAGACATCATTTGGGACCTGAAGCCTCGCACCTGGTATGCGGACCAAGCATTCATGTCACGTGCTCTGCTCCAGGCGGTGTTCCGGACACTGCGCACCTGTCAGTTCACGCCATCGCTGCGGCCCTTACACCGACTCTCTGAGGTGGCTGCTATCGTCACTGCCCCACTTACAAAGGGGAAGCCGAGGCACAGAGGGTGCTGGACTGGCACACGCCACGCAGCGAAGTGCCAGAGCCAGGATCTCAGCCCAGACGGCCTGACTTTAGAGCGAACGCACATGCGCGTATCTGTTGCACACGGGCTGTTGGAAAACTCACGCCCAACAAGCCTGTGAGCTCCCGGAGGCCAGGACGGGGTGTCAGCCGCCGGCCCCAGAGCAGACTCTCAGTAAACACCGCGGGCCGAGGGCCAGCTCCGAGCCCGGCTGCCCACGTGGAGTTCTGCGAGCCCCCACCAACCCCTCCTCACACCACACACCGTCCTCACGCCCCGCCCCCTCCCCCTCCCTCATGGACCAGTGACAAGTCTCAGAGACGGTGGAGTGGATGGTGGCAGGTACACCCCTCCTTGTGCTTTTCAGACTGCTTTTGTGACAGGTCTTCCTTGACAGAGAAAGAAGGGGTGACAGGAGGTGCTGAGACGAGGGAGGCTTGGAGGAGACAGTTTCCTGCTCAGGAGGGTTATTAGGGAGTGCCCTGAGGATGGGCATCTGGGGGCGGGAAGGGGAACGGGCTGAGGGAGTCGGGCTGCAATGCAGGTCTGAGCCTCCGCCAACCCCAGGGGGCGCTCCTGAGCTGAAATGGGCCCTCAGCGCTGCCCCGCAGTGGGCCACAGACGCCAGGCCTTTCTGTTCCCACCTCACCTGCATTTCAGCAGCGGGACTGAGGAAGACAAAGAGGAAGTGCACCACCTGCTGCCGCAGTGCCCTGGGGAACCAGAAGATGCCCCAGGTTTCCTCCCAGCAGCCGGAGCTCCGCCTCTCCGCCCCGACCGGTCCCGGACCTAGGAACCCCAGGGGCCTTCCCGAAGCCTGCGCGGAGGGTTTAGGCTGACCAGTGGGGGCCGAGCAGAAGGGCCCAGTGGGGTTTGTCCTCTTCCAGTCGGGCTGCCTGGAGCCCTGCCCTGCACCTCCTCCCCGAACTGGTCTGGAATGGTGACCCAGCACAGGAAGACACGAGCTAATGCTTCAAAACCATACCGGGTACTCACAGGAGAATGCCTTGGTCTCCAAGGGCAATGCCAGTGCCTAGGGCGTAATCCCATGGCCTGACTAGTCCTGAGGCCGTGTCAGTTTTCTAGGACAGGATCGATATGGCTCGGCAGTGCTCAAAATGACCGCTGGGGTCCAGTTGCTGAAAACAGGAGCCAGGACCCGCTCCCTGGGAGCTGGAGTGGTCACTCGGGGATCGGCCTCCGGCTTTAAGGCCCTGTGCTCAGTCTCACACCCCGGGAGCCCAGGGGCAGCAGGGCACCGAGGCAAAGAGCAGGGCTGGGCAGCACACCCCACCCTTGACCTTCACCCACGTGCTCAGACCCACCAGCCCGTGTGTCCATCTGGCCTGTACAAAGGGGCAGGCAGGTTTGTAGGCAGGACCGTGGAAGAGCCCTGGGCTGAGAAAGTGGGCTTCTGCTCCAGAGACAACCATGTGGCCTGGAACAGGTCACCTCACCTCTCACGACTCAGACTCCTCGCCTGCAAGATGAAGGCGTCGGATGTAGGGTCCTTAAGTCCCTTCCTGAGCTAAGGTTTGGTCAACCAACTTTCTTACTTTTGTCCTTTTTCTCCCTAATGTATCTGCTGGTTACTGTCAGCAGACCGCTGCTTACTGGCCACGAAACCCCAGCGGCACCCAGAACCACACGAGCAGACCTCGCACGGCTGTGTGGGGTAGGCTGGCTCCTCAGGGATCTGCGGATCTGCCGGGGGCTCTCTGGGCTCCTTGGCCGGGCCCTGGGCAGGGCAGCTCTGCTCCACGTGCCTCTCCTCCCGCTCCCCTCAGCCAGCAGGCTGGCCCAGGCATCCTTTCCGGGGGCAGAACACGAGGGAAGCAGAAACACACACCGTCTCTTGAGGTCCAGGTTGGAAACCATGCGCTGTCACTTCTGCCTTATTCTATTGGTCAAAGCAAGTCACGTGATGAATGCCGGATTGAAGAAATAAGGAATAAAATCCATATAGTTGCATGGCAAAGGGCATGGAGAATGAGAGAGGGAAGACTTGGTGCATTAATTTACTGCAGCCCCTTTGGGACAAAGAGATGCCAGCCAAGTCAGGTGAGGGGTCCATCCCAAAGGCCGAGAAGGTCTCCGTGGAATCAGCCCTTTCCTACCCGCACAGGCTCTCTCTCTCCCTGATGGGACAGCCTGGGAGAGAGAACTCCGCACTCGGAACCTGACATCTTACTCTGCCCCCAATGCCACGGTCTCTGGGTCTCCTCGGGGGCTGAGCCCAGGTGCAAAGGGCCACCTCACGGACCAGGGGAGCGAGGCGGCGGGAGCTGCACAAGCTCAGGCCCTCTGCAGCCCCCGGGCACCTGACGGGATTGGAACTGAGCAGGAGGAGGGTCCAAAAGCGAAGGTGGGCACTGTCCTCTGGGGACTGCAAAGCTGACACGATGTAGACACCAGCCTGCAGTGTCCGAGGTGTATGGATGAGACACGAGACAAATTCACATGGACTACTGAGTCCTGTGGAGGAAAATGGACGGCACAGCCGCTCTCTCAAGGGGAGAGCACCCCGACCCTTGCCTTGACAAGCTTTCGTTGGCTTTCTAATAGCATACATCAAAGAAGGTTTTCATTCCTTATACCTAGGTTTGCTTTAGGTAATTACTTTTCACAGATAGCAATGGAAGGGATGTTACTAATTATTTCTTACAGACTAACAAGGAAAAAATGTTGCAAATGCAAGGGAATAACAAGAGTAATTGGTCTGGTTACACTTCAGTCCTTGTGAGAATTAGCACAGACTTCAGGAAGTTACTTTAAAGATATGCAGTAAGCATTTGCTGCCTGAGCGCAGGGCGAGGGAGTTTTAGCAAGAGCAAGTCACAAAGCAGCCTAGTTACAATGCAGGCCTGGTTTCCCACAGGAGAACCGATCCGTGGGTTTGGTTCCTGCGTGCCAAAGTGCTCCTATTGGGTTTTTCAATAGGGCTGAGCTACAGTTGCCATTGCCGGGCAGATCGGTTCCCTACACTGACAGGACACTGTGGCTTCAGTGGACAGGGCCAGACTGGACCTCCGAGACAGAAAGCCCTGTCTCGCCCTGCTAACCAGCTAGAGGTCTCTGCACCATTTGATCTCTCCAGGGCCCGTGTCCAAACCTAGGAAGTGGGGGTGATAATAGGTCTTCACAGGCTCAAATTAGGCTATCGACATGGGCTTTGCCAAGTGCCACAAAATGTCCTCTGAAGCTGTGTGACACCCACCACCCGCAGCCCCAGGCATGACTGCCCACCTGCCCCGGGGTGGAAGTGACATGTTCCATCCCCTCACCGGGCACGGCAGGTCCTCCTGCGCATGCAGCCTTCAGGCCCAGTGTGGCCCCTGCTTCAAGCCTCCGCCGCACCCCTGCACTCCCTGGCTCTGCTGTGCATATTTAGTCGCCGACTTGATTTCCCAGCTGCCTCTCTGCAAGGCTGGGCCTGTGGCCATCCCACCCTTCGTGTGTAGATTTGCCATCGTTACCTCTTGGCTCGATTCTTCTGGTCTGTCCCAGCAGGTGGGCCCGGCCCACCCACATTAAAGGTCAGCTCTTGGGCGGTATTGTGGCTGAGCATCTGGAAAAGGCGGCCAGAGCTGATTTTTCTTTCTCTAACTACCAAAGCATTCTTTTATCCATCACCCCCCAGTGAGACCCCAGACCCTCGGACAGTGGCACCTTTCAAAACCTCAGAGAGACTCCTCTCCCTGCTGACCCCCGAGTCCCCTTGAGGTGACAAATAAGGCCCCTAAGGGGGCGTTAGGACTAGATGGGTCTGTGAGGGGCAGCAGGGGATCTCCCAAACCACATTTCCCCGCCAGACAAGCAGCACCTGGAGCTCGAGGTCTCTCCGGCCTCCTCAGACCCGGTGGGCGAAGCCAGGGAGAAGGGTGCGTGTCTAGACAGGGGCCAGGGCAGAGGGAGGAAAGGGGACCATTGGTCCGTCCTGCCAGCCAGGCCGGCTGGCTGACCTGATCCAAAGGTGGGCACCTGTCATACAGCGGCCTCTCGGCCAAGGCCTCTCAGACTCAGGTGATCCTCTTATGGCCACATTCTGGGAGGGGGGGTGGGCAAAGCTCCCTGTTACCCCCAGATCAACACAGTCAATACTTCTGTCCCCTATCGACAAATATGTGCTGAGCCCCTGCCATGGGACAGCAGGACGGGTCCAGGGGTAATGCACCAGGGGGTAAAACAGATGGGGTCCCTGCCCTCGTACAACTCGTCTGTGGGGAAGACAGGTCACAGACGGCTGATATTACCAGTAATTAAAAACGTTTTAGAGTGTGGGAAAAATCTGCCAGGGAAACAAACACAGTGCCATCATAGAGTCTGACAGCACAGTGGCCTCCTCAGGACAGGTGGCCAGAAAGGCCCCGGAAGAAGGTAATATTCAAGCAGAGACCCCAGGAATAAGGGACAGCCGGCAGAGGGGCTGCACGTGCAAAGGCCCCGTGGCAGGAAGGACTCACCATGTCCCACGAGGTCTGAGAAGAGCCGTGTTCCCAGAGCAGAGGGCCAGGAGAGGAGGGCAGGGATGGCCGGGGAGCGGGCAGGGCCAGCTGGCGCGGGGTGAGAGAGAAGTCACGGAAAACTGTAGGTCTTGCTCAACGCACTGGAGGATTGTAAGCAGGAGGCTGACATGGTCAGTATTTTAGAAAGGTCTCTCCACCGACCTGTGGCAAGTGCAAATAAAATTTAAATAAGAGCAGAGCACAGAAGTGCAGCTGGAAGAAAAGGCATTCGGATTCATAGGACCATCTAGAAAGCAACTTGCTAGAAATTTCTACTTTCTTGCAAAAAAAAAGATGGAACCATCTCTCTGAAAGGGTTTATAATTATCTTACGCTGAACAATGGTCTAATTCTGGTTCCTACATGAGTTGTACCTCAGCTGAATTGTTCAACCATACAAAGCAGAGAAAATGCGTACCTGTCCTGCCTTCTTAAACTGAGTAATGGAGTAAATTTTTAAAACTCTGCAAACATGATAGGCGTTCTTATTCAAATAAAGCAACAGCAATATGTTGGGAAGCTGAATGTGAGCCAAGCTCCGTGGGAAACCGAAGTTCTCTCGATGACGCACCCCTGTCTTCAAGGCGCTTCCTCCCCCACTGGGGAGTTCCGACAAAACAACATAAAAAGTTAAGTAACAATCTGGGTCTGGAATTTCAATTCAAAACAACAGCAGAGGTATCCAAGGTTGCACAGGAGCACCCTGGCTGGTGTGGCTCAGGTGGCTGGGCATTGTCTTGCAAAGCAAAAGGTTGCCAGTTCAATTCCCGGCCACAGCACATGCCTGGGTTGCGGGTTCAGTCTCTTTCTCCCTCCCTTCCCCTCTCTCTAAAAATAAATAAACAAAATCTTTTTTAAACAAAGCTTGATAACAGCCAGGCACTAGAGCGCACTCTCTCCCTGCCCTTCCCTCCAGGCCCTGGGGAGGGGCTCCGCCCTTCACCCCTCACCCGCCGTGGCTCCTCCCACAGCGGAGGCCAGCCGCCCGCCCCTCTCCCGCCCCTCCATGCCTGCTGTTCAGGCAACACAGAAAGGCCCTTTTGGTGGTTCCAGTCGCCAGGACACGCTTGACCACAGACAGCCACCCACGGCGATTCTCCGGGCCATATTATTGGCCTCCAAAAAGCACTGACCACCCCCGCCTCGGTGGGCAAGACGCAGGCCTCTAAGCTCGCTAGCCCTTGCCGGCCCCTCTCTCCCAGGAAGGCCCACTCTGACCCCAGGCTCTCCCTCCTCTCCTCCAGCACTGCCTGCCTCCAGACAAAACACAGGTTGGGGGGGAGGGGTCCTCTCTGCTCGTGACGTTTTTTAGTCCCAAAACCCAAATATGCTGTTAACAAAGCCCCAGGTCCGGAAGGCTAGAAATCCAAAAGGGGAAGTTTGGCTCCCTTCCTAAGATGACGGGAGAAATACACTCACCTCATTCTTCGGAGCCTCTCACGGCAGGCAGAACAAGGCGTGAATCACTAGATCAGCTATTATGTCGATGGAGGGAAGCAGGCCAGTGCCCTACGCCCCTGTTACCCATCCCTACGACCCCTGCGGGCCTGGGATCTGGAAACCGAGTGCTGTACCACCCACCCCCACGCAGACGGGTTTGCTTTCACAGATGCAGAGATTGGAGTGGTTCGCCCAAGCTCAGCCAGCGACTCAGACCCTGAGACACGCAAGAGGCTGCCTTTAGCAATAACACGGTCCGCAGAAGCCCCTCCCTCCCCAGCAGGTCCCCGGTACCTCCTCAGGGACTCTAACGGGGCAACGAGGAAGAAGGAACAGGCCTCAGGAGCTGTCGCTCTACAGCCACCACAGAGAAGGGCCCCCTCTGCCCTATGAATAACGGTTTGGCTTTGTTTGCTGCTGTCATCTGCTCTGGGCCTGAGCCTCTCAGTTCTGTGCCCGCTGACTAATGGGAGCAGCTCCAGACCTGAGCCGGCCATGCTCTCTGCCCCAGCTCCCCTGGGAGAGGCTGGACTGAAGGGTGTGCAAGACCCTCCAGGAACGTGCCCAGCGGAACCCTCCCGTGGAAGCTCTCAGGAACGCCACCAGGGCCTGGAAGACACTCATTTAACACGAGACACTGTTCCCGAGATGGGGAAGAAAACCATATCAGGAGACCAGAATGACCAAATGCTGGCAGGAGCGACGGTGTCTGGAAACCACTGATGAGGCGTTTGGAATGCTCAGCATGAGTCCCAAAAGGTCTGAGGCCGCCTGGTTAGCAGGTGTGAGTTTACAAGGAAACAAATATTTTGCTTTTGAGGAAACAGAATCTCGAAAAAAGCTTTCACAGGATGGAAGAGTGTTAGTCAGGACAGTCTACGACGTGCCACCACAGCAAACAGGCCCCAAGATCTCAGTAGAATTAACCTTGAAGGCTTGATATAGCAAAGATTTGCTTCTCACTCATAGGAAGTCTGGTGCATATCCAGAGACCCTTCCCAACTTTGCAACTATGCCCTGCAGCCTTCAGTGCAAGGGAGGAGAGATGAGAAAAGCCCCACGTATCCTGCCCACCTCCTATGGAGGTGGCTCCCATCATGGCTGTCGGAAAGAGTCAGGTGCACGGCTCCAGGGTAACTACAAGGGACGCCGGCCGACATGGGGAGCATGTGGGTATTGGATGAATGTCTCAGCCACGTCGGAGTTAAACTCCCAGCTCTTCGCCCAAGTGTCTGGTCTTGTTCTCAGGGCGCTGAGCTCCCCACCTCCACAGAGTCCACTCAGTCCCCATCTATCCACAGCTGTTGTCAAACATGGCTTAAGACATACGTCCTCAAGGCTTGTCTCAGCCCACGCTTCCCAAAGGCCTGGGCCAGAAGGCTGTCGAAGGGGAGAGTGGCGTCTGCTCACTTGAGGTCCCTCGTGGCAACACCACACCCAAAACGGGTAAGAAACCGCGGGTCACGAGCGTTTGCTCCTCTAGCACGTGTGTGGGGCACCCTCACCGAGGACCGGGCACCGTGCCTGGTGCCGGAGGGACCCCAGTCTCTCAGACCTGCTCCCTGCTCTCAGAGAACCTGGCGGGGAGGCAGGCACGGCTGGAGTCGCTTCACAAACGTGTGACAGCAAGCTGAAGTATGAGCACTGGGTGGGAAGAGGACAGGGAGTGACGGGACAGTGCAGGAGGACCCAGTCTCACCTGGGTGGGCCCGTGAAGACTTCTCTGGACACAGGGTGGGTGGGTGAGGGGCAGCTCGTCAGGCGAGGCGTCCGCAGTGGGAAGGGCCAAGCGCTCCCAGGGCAGGCACCGGGTGTGCCGCGGCCCTGGGGAGGGAGGGACGATGAGTGCCAAGGAACTTTAAGGCGGCCGGCCCTGCTGAAACCTGGAACCCCAGGGATGGAATTCAGGGGGGACGCCGCATGTTTTACTTTTAACTGAGAGTTTTGTGTTCCGTGTCGCCTCGGCGCAGAGCGGTTAGAGCTGGGCATTGGCTCTGAATCCAAAAGTGGGAGAGGGCACGTGTGTGGGTCCTCCTGGTGTTGGTGCTTGGGGATGGTTCACTCGTGACTGGTCCCCACCCCCAGCTACCGCACAGCCTTGTCACCAAAGTTAAACCCTCAGCAGGGCTTCCAGAGAAAACGTGCAGAAAAAAATATATAAACTTGTCTCTGAAAAGACCATGCAGTTATAAAAGGCCCCCTTCAGATTGCCTACTGTCATGGAGGCCTCAATCCCATAAACATCTCTTCAGACAAAAGAAACGGTTAAAAGGAAGAAATCGTGGGCAAGAGGGTTAAAGGAAGACCAAAGGTGAAGGGTCTTCCAAGGGCCCAGAAGGCAGTGAGGGGGCCTGAGTGCAAACTCAGGGGGAACCGGACTGGCTGAAGATCGGACCTTGAACTTGGGAGTGCCACGCCCCAGGCTGGAGTCTGCCAGTGGGGGTGCCTCCCGCTCTGAAGAGTCCGGGAGGCCCCGCCTCCCTGCCCCAGACTCTGAGGCCCACCGGCTCCGGAGAACTGTGCCCCCCCGCCTACATTCCAGCTCCCTCCAGCCTGACTGCCCCTGCTTTCCCGGCTCCAGCCACCTCGCCCCTCTCCCAGGCTCCGGGGCTTCTCAAAGGCTCTTCCCTGTTCCGGCGCACCCCTTTCCCCTTCCTCCCCCTTCCTCTTAGCTCATCGTCCTCCTCTCAGGAGACCTTCTCTGACCCCTTGGGCAGGGGCAGGCCCCCCACTCTGTGTCCCCCGGCATCCTACTCATCACCTTCTCGTAATATGATCAGGACCTTCGGTTGTTATCACCTCTTCCCTCTCAGACTGTGAGCCCCCCTAGAGCAGCACCCACTCCTGCATGACCCCCCAGTTTGTCTGGTGCCCAGCACAGTGCCGGACACCGAGTAGGGCTCAACCACTATTTCCTGAAAGAACGAGCAATCCACCTGCACCACCAGGGTTTAGGTTTGTCAAAGCTGGGGGTCTGGGTTTGGTTTGTTCACAGCTACATCCCTAAGCTCCTAGAACATATATTTGTTGCATGAATGAATGAATGAATGAATGACCGACCTTCTGAGCCAGAAGGGGCAACTGAGATGCCTTCACTTTACAAGTGGAGAACCAGAGGCCCAGAGAACCCTGCCCATGGCTGTGCAGCTCCAACAGCCGGGCTGGGCTCCCCGTGCCAATAAGTGGCATCTTCCGTGCGGCTCTGCCTGCCCCAGTTTGGGAGGAAAACATATGCAGCTGTTGATTCTTCCCAGAGGCAGCTGCCCACAGTATCTGTGGATACACGAATGCATGTACTTGTTTATTCCCTGCCCTGCTCTCCGAAGCGCTGGAGGCGGGTCGCCACTGCAGCTCACATCAGCGCTGTGTTTTTCCAAACTCAGGAACGAACCGTGAAGGGAAAACATCCTGTTCCAAAGGAGCCTCAGGCAGGAGCAGCCTCCCTGGCCAGGGCAGAGGGCTCCGCAGAGAGTGTCTGGCTAAGAGGAGCGGGGCCGAGGGGCAAGACTTCGGTTTTGCTGAAGGACTGGCCGCCACGTCTCAAGGAGCTGAATCTGCAGAACTCTCGCATCAGAACAGTGTCACGTGCAATAAAAATCTGGCTTCAGGACCACAAATGGCGACGAGACTGACAGTCAAACCCATCAAGCGATGTCACGGTCATCGAGCCAAGTCTCCTCCTCCTCCTTACCTGCCAGGGGCAGCAGAGGGCACCTTGAGGAACCGCAGCCACGGTGGCCACAGTAAAATACCGCATATTTCTATACAGCAGTCAACTTTCTGACGCCATTTCAGCCACACTCTCTGATCTCTCTGAACCTCCTGCTCGTCGGAAGCAGAGGCTCAAAAAGTTGGGTGATGTCCCAAGTTCACAGGGCAGGAGAGCGGCTGCAGCCAGCTCTCGGTTCTACCACCTCCCACCCACGGGCGGCTGTAATAAGGGTTGAGACCCGGGCTCACTGTGGGAAGGACATTTAACCCCTGCAGGACACAAGGCCACCGTGTATGTGAATGCCCCCGTGGCACTAACTGTGACCCTGCCAGATAAATCAGTCCCCCTAGTGAGTTTTTGCTGGTGATCAGTTCTCACCACGACAGACACCGCCGGCCAGTTTCATAAACTGGAAACCTCCGGTCATCCCCGACACCTCCCTTCCCCTCAGCCCCTAAGTCCGGTCCATCGCTAAGTCTCCCTGACCTAAATCGGGTCCACATCCCCTGTTCCCTCCACCTTGGTCCAAGCAATTGAGTTTTGCTTCAGATAATTCCGGTAGTTTCCTCCTATTCCCCTCCTGTCCCTCTAGCTGCCTTTAACCCACCTTCCGCACGGCAGCCAGAGCAAGCACTCAAAGATGCAAACTTGGACAGGCCACTCCCCTGCTGGAAACGCTGCCATAGCTCCCAGTACCCGTTAACACGGCCGGCGAGGCCCAGCGTGATCTGGCCCCTGCCTGCCTTCCTTGCCTCTCCACGGCCACCTGCCCCTTCACTCTCCGACCTCCAGACGCACGGACCTCCTCCCTGCTCCTTGTGGACGCTGCGCTCTCCCACCTCACGGTCACCATGTGCCCCATTCCGCCCCCCCAGCCCTGTCTCTGTCCCCCACCTGCCGCTGCCAAACAGACGCCCAGGCATCCGTCAGAGCACAGCTCAAACGCCATGTTCCAGGGGAGCCAGCCCCCTCGGCCCTCACAGCCGAGTCGGAGTCCCCTGACCCCTGACGGACACTGCCACAGGTGGGACTGTGCGTTTGGCTTTCAGGACACCTATCTCAGTTGAAACGAAATAATACTCTGACAATGGCCCGTGTGCGTTCATTTGCTACTTCATTCCCACCGACAGAAGCACCACCTGGCCCATGATCGGAACGCAACAGGTGTCCATTGGGGGAAAAAACCTGAATGAATGAAGCATGGACATAGCAGATGGGGAAACTGAGTTTCCTTGGGATGGAGGACCTCGACGAGGGGTGTGAAATCTGCCCGGATTAGGTGGCCCATGGGAATCACCCAACCTCTGGGGATGGACATGGGGAGTAGCCACTCCTGAAATAGAGGGAAAGGTTTCTGTTCCGCGGGACTGAAGGTTGGGGGGAGGACACCCCAAAGCACACACAACGTCAGACCCAGGGGTGCGAAGGGCAGGCAGGAGAAGGCCCGGATCGCCATCCCTTCGCCACCTCCCACCCGGTTAAGAGTGGGCAGACCACGGAAGAGCCGTAAGTGGGTGCATTCAAGAAAGTAAGCCGGCAGCTTTGGGCTCAGAGTGGCATGGAGGAGGGGACAGGCGGGGTGGCGACTGCACCCTGAGTGTAGAGTCGGTAAAGCTCCCTAAAGCGTCACCTCGTTAAGCATGTGCTAAGGACACACACTATGTTCCTAGCTGAATGTCTGGATGAAAACTTGGTCCTTGACCTCATGGAGCTCAGAGTCTGGAGAGGAAACAGTTCTGTAAACTTCACTGCAGGTTCATGGTTACGTGCTAGAACAAAGGCACGTCCAAGGGGGCCCAGAGGAAGGGCAACTGGCCTCTGGGGCAAGCTGGGGAAGGGGCTGCTCTGAGACAGTGTACTGATGTCTGCAAGCTCCCACCCCAGCCTGGGGTAGCTTCTGACGTCCTGCAGTGACACATGGAAACAAAACACCCAGAAGAGCAATGACTGTCCCCAAGGTGGCCCTTCAAGTGACCCAACCAAACCCAGAAGAGGTTTGGGAGCCTGCCACCCAGGGGGAAAACCGAGGACAGAGGTCAGGAGGATAGTACGTCGGAGGACATGAAGCCCGCTGGTCCAGAGGTCACCAGCCCACATGCTACGTTGGGTTGGATGGTGTCCCCCAAGTTCATGTTCACCATCAACCTCAGAATGTGGCCTTATTCGGAAACAGGGTCTGTGCAGATGTAACAAGATGTGGTCGTCCTGCATTAGAGTGGGCCCGATCCAATGATGGCTGGTGCCCTCACTAAAAACCACATGGGTGCGCAGGGTGAAGGAGGCCACGGAATGACTGCCGGAGGCGGATTGGAGCAATGCCTCTACAAGTCGGGAAGCGCCGGGCATTGCCGGCAACCACCAGGAGCTAGGAAGAGGCAAGGTTGGGTTCTCTCCCAGAGTTTGCAGAGAGGGCACGGCCCTGCTGGCCCCTGGATTTCAGCCTTCTGGCCCCCAGAACTGTTAGAGAATACACTTCTGCTGTTCTGAGCCACTCAGTTTCTCGGGATTTGCCGTGGCAGCCCTAAGAAATTGGCACACGTGCCCAGACGAGCAGACGCAGAGGCCGCTGAGTGAGCCAGCCTGGCGTCAGAGTCCGCTGCAGAGCGTGGCCCCCGAAACGGCAGCAGTTACTGAGCTCCAGCCGGTTGCAGCCGAGAGGCAGTGACGTTGCCAAATATGCCCATTTTTCTAGGAATCCATACTTTTACATGAAACCCCTGGCTTCTCCATGTTAGCTCAAATGGTTTTTCCATTTGTTTTGTTCTTTATGTTTTCCTTTTTTCAACCCTTGGTGGCCAGGTAAGGCGAGATCGTTTCTCGGAGACCCGTGAGACAAGGTGATTTATGTCTCACAAGGCGCAAGCCAGAGCCGGGGCCGGAACCCTCACCGCCATCCACCGTGCCGCACCCGCTCCGTCCGCCACACCCCGGGCCTTCTCTGCCCTGGAGAAGCAGGCGTCCGCTCCCTCGCTCAGGAGGCACACTGCTGCTGGAAGGGGTCGACTTCTGGGCTGGGGGGAATAGGCACAGAAAAAAACTGTCCTCTGTCTCCTGGCAGCCCTGCCTGGGGCCCAGTGGCTCCTGCAGGGCTGGGTTCCCAGAAGAAGCTGCCTGGGCTGACAGCAGAGAAGTCTCAGCCACAGAGAGAGACAGTGCCGGGTCAGCGCCTGGACAGGCACAGGGCGAGGGGACAGGCGGGGCGCGCTACCAGTGTGGCACCTGTGGGACGCGATGCAAGGAGCCTCACCCGGCGGCACCATGAGTGCTCAGCGGCAGGCGGCTCCCCCAGGCTCCAGGGCAGACCGGCGAGAAAGGGACAGCCCGTGCTCAGCGGGGAGCCCAGAGCCGGCTCAGGCAGCGTCAGCCAGTTACTACAGGACCGGGAGCATGGCTGCAAGACAGTGCTAGTGAGACGCCAGGGCAGGCGGGCCTAGGAGCACATCAGAAGCGGGGTGCCCACCCTCCCCAGAATGCCATGCCTGCTTGGCCAGATTCTTTGCTTTTCCTGAGTTTGTTCCAAGAGCTCTTGGAAACAAGGAGAGAGGCCTGCTCAGCTCTTTGGACGGTGCCTGGTGTGGAACTGAATGTCAACAGCCCCTGCAAGACGCTCCTTTGTGCCAAGGAAGAGACCTCACACCGTCACACGCCACACAGCATCTCCTCTTGCGTGACAGGGATGCTGCCTGGGAGGATGGCAGAGAGTGAAGACAGAATGTTTTCTTGTCTCCTGACAAGATGCAACGAACCTTCCCTAAAAGCTTTTCCTGATGATCAGAAATTAAATTTGCAGCACGGCTCAGCTCTGGCGAGCTCATTATGTCACTTAGTTAACAGCCACCCCCACCCCCCCACCCTGTCTCCGGTCTTCACAGAGCTGTGCAGCCAGGCGCAAGGCAGAGGTAGGCAGGGTGCAGTCTGGGGCCCCCACCAGGACCTCTGGCTAGTGGAGATGCCCTCATGCCAGGTGGCCCGGTGAGACCCCCAAACACACACACACACACACACACACGCACTTAGGCACGCGCAGACACACTGCCTCGCAGCTGCTATCAAAGGTGGAACCCTGGGGTAGGTCCAGACAGACAGCCGCTGCTGCGTTAAGACAGGAGTGATTTGCAGAAGCAGGCCTCGCTGCTGAGCCCCCATCCCCTGGCATCTGCTCTTTGCCCTGCTATTTGCATAAGTAAATGGCAGCTCATTAAGAACACATTAGCAGCTCTGTAACCATGTAAGGAAACGACCTGGTGAACCCTGAGCCATGGGAGAGTACTCTAATTCAGTGGTGCAGCCTCAGAGGCACGAAGCAGAGTCTGTCATGTGCCGTCTGTCTGTCCAGCCAGAAGAGAAAAAAAAGAGGCCGTTATGGAAACACAGAAGAGACTTAGTAAACATTTGTTGAAGAATGAATGATGGTAGGCCAGGTTTGCACAGGGCACATCGTACTAAAAGCAGAGAAGTGTTTGCATCACACCGGTTTGGGGAGGCATTTTTTCTCCCGTGCCCGGCCACCCACCAAGGCTCAAGGACAGTAGTCACAAGTCAAAGTCACGCATCCAATCTCCTGTTAGCTTTTGCAACCTCTTGCCATCTGACGGCGCTGATTCAGGTCGTCACAGAAGGGGCCCAGGATTCTGGACTTTTAACTGCCCCTTGGGATATGGAAGCAAGCGTGTGAGCTGCCCAGGGTGGGCCCTCTGACAGCCGAGCAGTCCTCTGAGCCCTGCTGGGAGTGGCCTGTCACCAGGCGTGTGGTCCTCTGCTCACGACCGGAAGTCCCCATCACCCTCCCACCAGGCACAGGGGTTGGACTCAGTGGCCTGCCCTGGGGGTCCTCAACAGGCGGAGATGCTGCAGGTCAGAATCTGGGGACACTCACAGCAAAGCACCCTCATCGCTCCCATCTCACACGTGCAGACCCAGAGGAGCGCTGCCTTCGGAAGCACAGGCTGCAGCCTGCGAACAGCGGGGCGGGGGGAGGGGGGTGAGCCCATCCTCTGCCTGGGCGCGTGTCCCCACAGCTGGAAGGAAGGCAGTGCAGCGGCAAACCACAGGGCCAGCCAGCCAGCCAATCCCGGGCTGGCCCACGCCCAGGCTAGTGGTGACCCCAGGAGGCCCCCTCCCTCTGCCCAGTGCAGCGACTCAGAAAAGCAAGGCGACAGGCCTGAGAGCGTTTTGTCCCTGACCCCAGTGCCCTCAGAAGCCACCAGGGCTTTATTGTTCCGGATAGCCTGCCGGGAGAGAGCACGCTAAGACGTCTGTCTGCTGCAGGCAGCTAAGCCGGCCCTGCGTCTGCCGGGAAAGCAGCTGCCCTCCTCCTCTTTGCACCGGCCCTGCCTCGCCCCTGCAAACCAGGTCACCGCGGGGTCTCTCAAGTGCCCGCCCTCCTCACCCCGGGCGGCGCCTGCCCGAGCATCCAGCACCCAAGCCCCGCTGGGGCGTGACGCGCAGGCAGGCAGGCGGGGGCTCTGGGCGCCCTGCAAGCGCCAGCGGTGGGGTATTTTTAGCCCAGAGCCCTCTGGAAAGGCAGCTTGTTGTGAATCCTCCTCTGTCAGCGCTGCCTTCTTCCCTGGCCCGGAGCAGCGGGCGTTGCCTTGGCAACCCACAGTGGGGCGCTGCTGCTTGGGGGTACCTGTAACCCACACACAGGTACCAGGCAAAGGGATTCGGGGCACCCTCGCTGTCGGGCACCAGCCTCCAGCCCCTGTGCGGGCTCCCAGGAAGTGGGGCGCCCCAGGCTCGGGAGTCCAGGAAACCCGGTCGGACGGTGCAGTGGCCTCCGCGGGAGACCCCGAGCCTGTGGGCTTTCAAAGGTGTCTGAGCCAGCGTTTGACCAACCCACAGCGCCGCTGCCGCTCAGGTCTTTAAACTTTCATGGCATCTCTGCTTGCTGAAGATGGGTTCCTCGGCCTGTGGGGAGGTGAATTATTCATGTGTGCGGGGATTCTGCAGGGAAGCGGAGGTCAGACACGGGGGGGGGGGGGGGGGGGGCGCGCACCTGGGGGTGGGAGCGGCAGGGAGGCCGCGCCCCGGCTCTCGTCCCTTGAAAGCGGCTGCTGCCAAGAGCCAAGTGTCGCTCCGAGGCCCAGAATTTCTGGGCCGTGGTGCTTGCTGCGGCTTATGTTGCTCCTTCACTTTGAATCAGGCGCTTGTGGAAGTCGGGCCCTGAAGCTCTAATTCGTTCTCCGCACTGGGTGTCGCACCCCCGGACAGTGGAGAACTTGCAGGGATGGCTGCGGGCTGCTCCCAACTCGACACGGACCCAAGTTACCCCACACCTGCGTGGTTCCCTCGACCCAGAGCAGAGGCAGTGAATCCTCCAGGAGCCACGCGGGCGTGGACTGAGCTGTCCCACCGACCGAAGAGGAGGTCGGCAGCACCCCCACCTGATCAGCCGCACCCCGTGATGGAGGTGGATTGCTCGGGGGCCTGAGGACACGAAAGGCCCTAACAGGGCACAGCCCCAGGGTCTTCAGTAATCGAGTTGATTCTGTTTATCATTCCGCAGTGGAAATGGCTCCGTCAGACCTTTTGCGTGGTTATACACCTGATCCCCGGTTACAAGGCATGTTCGGCAACCCAGAAATGTGTTGGGGACTGTGTCAGGATGACCTGCCACCTAGCCGCACCGCTGCCTGCTTTCGATGATCACACCCTGCCCACCGTTACACACGCGTGTGCAATTGCACGCAGACGGAGCTGCATTCGGCACACCGCAGCTTGCTTTCTTCCCCTTTGTCACAGGGTGTTTGTGAATTATCCCGCCGTTTCCTCGCCCACCCTCCCTGGGGGTGCCCGGTGTTCAGAGCCTGTCGTTGAGACAGGCTCGGCTGCGAGCAAGTTCCCCGCTCACATCCGCTCGGAAGGTGCCCTCCTCTCCCGCTCCTGGGAACTGTCTCCCCGCCCTCCCAGAGCGGGGGGCCAAACACGATGTCAGTCTCTCTCCCACATCACAGGGGGGGTGACCCCGTCACAGCCGAAGTCACCCCTCTGCCAGGACGCGTCCAATAGCTCCCGTTCTCGCGCTGAGACAGAGACAAAGGCTTAGAAGTGACTCACAAGGCCCCGCAGGACCCACTGCTCTCTGTGTCACCTGCAGCCAGGGTCCGTCTGCAACCCGTGCTCTGGCCCCACCGGCCTCCCCCGCCCCAGGGCCTTTGCACTTGCCCTTTCCTCAGCCGCACCCAGTCTTCCCCCCGACACCCCCAAGGCTCCTTCCCCCGAGTCCTTCAGCTCCTCATTGTACCGTCGCCCTCTCTGTAAGCCGCTCCGCTGAGACCGTACGGTACGGCCTTCCCTCCGACATCCCTCCCCGTCCCCTTTGCACCCCAGACACCTATCCCCAGCTGACACGCCATGTGTTTTGCTCACTTATGATCTGCATCTTCCCACCGGGAGGTAGACCCAGTGATGACAGAGTCTTGGTTCTGTTTGTGCGCTGCGGTACGGCCAGCGCCCAGACAGCAGCTGCCACAGGTGAGTGAGTGCTCACCAGGTATCTGCAGAGCGAGAGCATCGTGCGATCACCAGCATTAATCAGGGGCCTCGGTAATCAGCGAGTGTTTGCTTGGTAGTTGTGAGTTCCTTCCGCAGCTACACTTTCAAGGTCAAATCGTTCCGTGAGCCTGGCTGTTCACAAGAGCAGGCACGTGACTTATCCTGCCCCGTGCTCTCCGCTCCTCGGCAGCTGAGTTCATGGTCCGGATGCTCCACGTGGGCCCCACGTGGAATCTGGGGAGGCCCCTGCCTCTGAGTCCTCAGAGGGGTCCCTTCATTGAGCCCCACCGCATGCCCATCCTTCTACGGGTGCGGTTTCCGTGGAGGCCAAGTTTTCCGCTCAGCCTCGGCGGTAGGCCGCAGGCTGGTGGCCCCCCGCAAGGGGCTGCTGACAGCACTGCAGCCACTGCAGCTCACTCCATCCCCTCCTGCTCCCGGCTGGGAGAGCGGTCCAGGGACACCGGCCCCCTCCTGGGGCCCCAGGGAGGCGCCCGCAGCAGACACCTTAGGCCGGAGGTCGGCCTGTTGGTCTTACACTCTGGTTTGTGTCTTTCCCGTGGATGATGATGAAATATGGACTGCCTTTTAAAAGCGTATTGCCTGGATCATAGCTGTAAGGCAAACAAGCTTCTTTTCGATTGCGATCTTTTGTGCACCTGTGCAAAGTGTCAGGATGGGTGCCCCTGCCCCTGCTTGGAGACCTTCTGACGTCGGGCCAGAGAGTCTGTCTATGGAAAGACACACACACACACACACACAGCACTCACAGCCCAGATGGCCAGAGACTGAGTGCCAAGCTCCCTCTGGCAAAAGGCCGTCTGCCTCCACGCCTCACCACGTCCAGGATCAGAAGCACAAGAGACTAGAAATTTCCAAATGCTGCCCTTGGCCCCGCTGTTGGAACACTCTCTAGGAACTCACACATGTTCCAGTCGCCATCAGGGCCAGTCCTACCCCACGCTCTGCCCTGCACCGCCTCCCTGGAGGAGGAAGAGCCAGCCCCCTTCCAGAGCCTTCCAGCTGCTTCTCCCAGGGAGAAGCAGCCCAGACTCGCCAGCCTCGACCCCAGGAAGGGAAGGAGACTAGGCCGCCCCACTGTGCCCGGGTGCCCGCCCGCTCACAGGCAGATGGCTCCTCCCTCACAGGAGGCCGGTGGCCGAGGTGGCCGCCAGCTCCTCGGTCAATTCAACGTCGGGAGCATGATCTCTGCCCACGGTGCAGCACAATCACATTTTAAAAAATGGAAATATCACTAATGTAGAAGAAATGTGAAGATGGAAACACTAGTAACATCTGTAGTTCTACCAGTTACAGAATTGTTTTCAACGCAATTGTGTCTCTTTCCACTTCACCGAGTTACATGAGCTCCAGGCTAGAGATTATACAGAAAACAGCTCATTTAACACTCACGGGCGGTCTGCAGATGCATAGTACAGGGCACACCAGCACACTGGTGAGCGAACTGACGCTCAGAGAGGTTAGAGGCCAATAATAGGTAAGCAGTACCCCTATAACTGTTTGCAGTGCATTGACCTTGGATGGATGGATAGATGGATGGGCGGATAGATAGATGAGTGGACAGAGGAAGAGAACGTGACTAAACCACATAACTTCCCAGTTGGCTAAACCAATGACCTAGGGGGCTTTCTAGAGGAATGGATTAGGCTGATCAGCAGCTAGCACTCCAACAGCTAGGAAAAAGGAAGGGGAGCCCAGAGGAGGAGGAACTGTCATCAGAGCCTGTGCTCTGTAGCCCGACTGCCTGAGTTCAAATCTCAGGCCCTCCATTTCCTAGCTGGGTAGCCTTGGGCGAGCTATTTAACCCCACCGTGCCTCCGTTTCCTCCTCTGTAAAATGGGGATACGATAGCTTACAAGGCTGATGCGAGAATGAAGGGAGTTACATAAGTGATACGTAAGCTTGCAGGACCGCCTGGCGCCCAGCGAGTGCTCAGTGAACGTTGCCGGCACAGTCCTCCTCCTGCAGGAGGAAACTGAAGCCCAGGGTGGGGGTGATGTCCGTTCTGTGATCACTCCCGTTGTGCCGCTTCCAGTGCTGATTGTCGGCCGTGCTTTCTTTTATCCAGTCAAGGTGCTGCAAGAATATCCCAGCCAACTCTTGCCGAACGATCGTCAGTTTTGGTGAAGGCCTAGACTTTAAATAAGATCTACATTTTTCAGCTGCAGCTGTGCTCCCTCGCCCATGATTTTGCTTTCCACCATGTCAGTTACCCACCCACGGTTCAAAAATATTAAGTGGAAAATTCCGGAAATGAACAAGTCATAAGCTTTACAATGCGCGCTGTTCTGAGTAGAGTCGTGGAATGCTGCGTCATCACGTTTTGTCCCACCAGGCTGGGAATCACCCCTTTGCCCAGGATGGCCACGCTGGAGAAGCCACCCACCAGGCGCTCAGTCGCCACCTCCCATATCGGCCTGGCTGCTGCAGCACCGCAGTGCTGTGTTCCAGTGACCCTTACGTTATTCCATAATGACCCCGAAGGGCAAGAGCAGTGATGCTAGCAATTCAGACAGGCCAAAGAGAAGCCCTAATGTGCTTCCTTTCATTAAACATGTGGTGAAACTAGGCAGAGACTTGCTTCATCAGACACCGGCACACACTTACACCATTCACTGCCACGGGCGTTCACAGAGACCCCACAGCCACCGAAAACACGGTGGCTCTGCATTGTTTTTAAACTGCTGGAAACACTTGTTGGGTGAATGAATGTTAGCGATTATCATATTACTCAAGACCATGATAAATCCCTGAACTCAAGGACACTATTTCTTCTGAAGCACTTCTTAAAACTGGCCTGAAATCCCACATCCGAAACCCTCGGAGCTCGAGGCACTTCACAATTTTAGAATTCCCAAGTTTTTGAGAGATTAGAGTGCAGATTCTTCATGCTGGGTAATTCCCGCCGGAGGCCAGGGCTGGCTAGCACCCCCAGCTCAACAGCCCGGCAGCTCCGCCGAGGCCTGCGCGTGGGCACTGAAAACTGACACTGGGCGGGATTCACAATGACTGTAAGCAGGCCAGCTTCAGCTCGGGTCACGTCTTGCCACCAGATTAGTTTCTTGCAGCCAAACAGAAAAGCTCTGGGCCCTCAGAGTGTTTGGGATGTCAGAACAGCGCCCGGGCGACGGTGGCGGGCCAGGAGCAGAGAGCTGTGCTCCCCCTGCGGAGGCCGCTGTGAAGGGCTGGGCTGCTGTCTCGCCAACGCTTCCTGAGCACGCCCCGCCAGGGCTCTGCTCGAAGCTCGTTGACCTGAATGGTCTCACTTGGTTATCAGGACACCCCTTAAGGGTAAGTCACCAGCCCAGGTCACACACGAGTGGAGCTAGTATTTGACCTTGGGGATCTGAGACCCCACTAATGAAGGTTTCAAGCCAGGAGCACAGTTCCAATGACTTTCCTTCTTCCCTCGGTTTTTTAAATAAAAGTTTTGTTTGTTTGTTTGTTTGTTTGTTTGTTTTTAGAGAAGGGAAGGGTTGGAGAAAGAGAGGCAGAGAAACATCAATGTGTGGTTGCCTCTCGCACACCCCCTACTGGGGACCAGGCTGACAACCCAGGCATGTGCCCTGACTGGGAATCGAACTGGAAACCCTCTGGTTTGCAGGCCAGCACTCCATCCACTGAGCCACACCAGCCAGGGCATCCTTCTTCTCTCACTTTTCATTATTTGGTTCTTGACTTTTAATAATAGTTTTTATATTATTTTCTTTGTTTTTCATTGAAACCAGTAGGGAGAGGAGATATCCAAAATTTTTGTTTAAATTATGGGCCTTCATCTCCTGCTGTTCATGACACAGGCTTCCAACCCTCTGAGAGGTTTTTGGGACACAGCCAGCTGGCTTCCAACACTGACGAGCCCCAACATTTCAGCGGCACTGACATTTCTGGCCAGCGGAGCCCTGCTGAGAGCACAAGGGAAGTGACGAGTTTGCTCCAGAACCTCCCTCAGGTGGTCCAAGAAGGTTAAATTCAAGGTGCCCCTGCTCAGCTTTGAAAACACAGGGTCTTTTTTGGTTTTCCCATCCCGTCCATCCCCTTCCACTCTGTGCCAGTTGAGGGAGGAGCAACCGCATGGGGCACGAGGTGCAGGAGACCAGAACCATTACTCTGGAGCTGGGGACCGGGACCAGGTGGCGAATCTGGCCAAGGAGGGCATCCTACAACAAAGAAATTGCCGGGTGTATTTGGACAATTCAGAGGGTTCATAGGCAGAGCTGAGCTCATAGGCAGAAGACGAAAATCAAGGGGTTGCAAAAATAGTCTGGGCTGATCCTGAATTGCTCTAAATGCCGCTCTCAGGGATGTCCCTGGAAACCCCCCGGGGCCCTGAGACAGAGGTGCCCAGGACGCTCAAGACTGGTCGGCCCTGCCCCAGGCCATGTCCCCAGGACCTGGGCCAGTGCCTGCACGTAGCTGGGGCTCGGTATGTGTCTGTTTCAGGAAGGAATGAAAGAACGAGTACGTGAGTAGGTTTATGTTGAAGAATGTGCTTGATCATAGAGGAGCCAGGAGGCCATGTTAGGAATTCACAGCAAGAGCCCAGGTGTGAACTGACAGAGAAATGAGTGGCAATGGGCGTGGAGAGGAGAGGACACAGCCAATCGACAGCAATGGCGGGCTCTGTAGGACTCGTCAGCAAATGGGATGTGGTTGTCAGAGGGCAAGAGGCCTCAAAGACCCCTGGCCAGGAGGCCTGGTGAAGAGGGAGAAGGGGCAGAGGGCTCTTCCTCAGGGACTGCCTGGGAGAAGGCACCCTTCCGGCTCAGAGGTGTGGAATACCCCAGGGCCATGCCGGGCAGAGGTATCTGCGTGCGCCACAGAGCAGCTGCGTGGAGCAGCCCGCACTGGTGACCACGAGTACACAGTGGCCAAAGTGAGAACGCAGTGACCGCAGCCTCCTGCAGAAGCCAGTGTCCCCGTGGCTCTCCTCTGTGCCCACTGTGCTGCCCAGCCCCTCACGGCAGGGACACGCCCTGGAGACAGAGGGGCAGCTATGAAGCAGGAAGGGAAGTGGGGACAGGAGGGAGCTGCAGGCCCATGGGCGGCAGTGGGCAGCGCCACGCTGGAGACCGCTGGCAGCAGGGAGGTGTCAGGGGACCCAGAGACTCGGGGAGGGCGCATCTCTCACACCAGCGAGGCCCATGGGGAGACTTTCCAGCTGCATCAGAGACGGGGTGCGTGGGCGGGCAGACGACAGACCTGATTCTTCCCTGGGAGAAGACCAGAGTGGCTCCCTTTCCCACGTATAGGCATGATTTTTAGGTCTGGGGTGGTGACATCATCACCTTGGCGTTCTCTCCACCCTATTCCAGAAACTTTGAGAGAGCTGGGGAGGAGCCATGGAGCCTTCTGGAAGGAGCTCCTCATGGCTCTGCCCAGCCCCCACCCCCCCCAGCCTCCAAGTCTAGGGGTCTAGGTACAGGCTCTAGGTGGCCCAAGGGCGGTCCTCCTGACACAGTGGTCCTCCCGACAGCCAGCTCTCGCACGGCACGTAGTGCACAGACTGTGGAAAGCTAAAATCTGGCCACAGATTTCTGATGGCTCCTCCAGAAAGATCCACATAGGGGTCAGCGGGTCAGCCCTCCCCAGGCTCACAGAGAAAAGCCAGGCTGCCGAATGGGTGACTCTCCCAGAGTCCCGGAAAAAGCCAAAGACCCAGAGGAGGGGCTGTTATTCACAGAACATCCCCGCCTCATGATCTGCTGTCATAGGACCATACACCTTAGGGTTGGAAGGGGACGCATTTATCAAGCACTTACTGCATGCCCTGCACTGGACCCTGGGGACACAACCGTGAATGTGACATGGTACCTGCTCTTAAAGGGTTCATAGTTCATTGGAGAAGTGGCCATAAAGCCAAATAATTAGAATGAGAAAGGCCTTTCAAAGGATTCAATGAGATGGGGACAGCAGGAAGTCGTTTAGTCCTCACACCCACACTCTGAGGGAGGTGTGGCCCGCCCATGTGACGGACACGGACACTGACATTGTGATCATGTGCCTCAGTTCACCCAGAGACGCCGCCACTGCTGTGCTGGGCTGTGCTCACGCAGGCCGCTGGGCCTCTCCTCCCCAGCTCCTCCCTCCCTTGGTGACATCCGCCGGGGAACCTGAGATCCAGCAAGAGACAGGCCACAGAGGTTAGTAAACACCACAGTCAGGTGACAGCCTGGATTCAAACCCAGGTCTGAAACCAAAGGCTTTCTCCAGTCTCACTCAGAATCTTTTCCAGATCAAAGCATCGCCTCTGAAAAGCCGGCCTCCACAGGAGAATGAGGCCAGCCCATCCTGGACAGGCCGAGCGAGACAGTGGACGTGACCTGCCTTCCAAGTCACAAAGGGCTGTGCCACTCAGTGGAGTCGCCACCCACTGGGGCTCAGACATGCCAAGGGGGGAACGGGGGGGGGGGGGGCAGCGGGGGAGAGGGGAGAGCTGATGGGGGAGCATGGTGCTCCTCTCTCTAGAACACTAACCCTAGGGACCGCCACCGTGTGACTGATTAACCTCTGTCTCCACAAGGGCAAGGACTGTGGCTGGTTCTGTTGACCTCTGTGGCCCAATTTCCAAGCACCATGCTTGCAAGCAGGAAGCCCCACACCACTTATTGAATGAATGAATGAAGCAAGCAAGCAGGAGGACATCAAAGCAGAACTGTACAGAGCTGCCAAGCCCAGGCCTGCGGCCCACCCAGCACACCTCCCCGTATAGTGAGGAGCAGAGGCACAGATGCCCACCCCGAGGACGGCCGGGAGCCAGACTGCCTGGGCGGGACCCCTGCCACCACTGCCCGGCTGGGTAAGCTGTGCCTCCGTGAGCTCAGGTGTAGAGTGTGGTCGTGGGGTTGCCGTGCGGATTAAAGGAGCTTGCAACTGTAAAGCAGTGTGGCAGTAAGTGCCTTGTGTTTGCTGAACAGGTGAGCACCCCCCACCCCCCTCACTCCACCAGTGTGCAGAGACATTTTCTCATCCTCTCTTTCAATGCGATTTCCCAGCCCCTTCTACTCCAGAGAGGACTCCCCTGGGGGAAATTCTAGAGCTTCTAGAATCCTTCTCACCTCCCCATCCCTCCCCAACCTCCGCTGCTCCACCCCCTGCACCCCCACCCACCCACCTCAGTTTTTCTTGAAATGCCCCTGAGCCTTGTTCAGCCCCACTGGACTCCATGACCCTGGAGCCGACCCCCAGGTCCCCGGAAGGTACCCCCTACCCTTTGCCTCCTTTCTCCAGGAGCCGTGCTCCCGCGGGGAGGAGGGCAGCGCGGTGCAGGTACAGGGTCCTGCTAGGGGCCGGAGGTACCGCTGGGAACCTTAGCGGCCAAGTGCCGCACGCGGTGGACGGCTGCGCCACCCAGTGGCGACCTGCGGGATCGGCGGCGGAGGCGGCCCGCAGAGCAGAGCGGTGAGGGACAAAGGGAGAGAAGACTAAAGGAAGGGAAGGCTGGAGAGTGGAGAAACTATCACCGAAAGGACTGATAGACTTTGGTCACAGGGACTGAGTAATTCTGTCGGGAAAGCAGTGACCCCTAGGCAGGGCGGCCGTGGGGCCCTTTTCTCCCCGGGGGGAGGCGGCACACCTCCCCTGCCCCCCTAAGGCGTCTCCTCCCGTGGGGGAGTATTTGGCTGAGGGCTCAGGCTCCTGTCCCGGATCTCCCTGGCGTCCTTGTCCCAAGCCTATCGCACCCGCTGCCCGGGCTGATGAGGGGACGAAGGTGGGGCCCCCGCAGACCTGAGACCAGGAGCAGCACTGCCCTCCCTCTGCGTGTGTGGGGGGCGGGGGGACAAGGGCCCGGAACCGTGCAGATTCCGATCCCAGCCCCGGGCCCCCGGGCCCCACCCACAGCCTGTGCCTGGGTTTCCCCGCCTGCGCAAGAGAGGCATAAAAATAGACGCGTGCCGACTTCCCTCGCAGAGAGGCTGTGAGACGGAGCCCCGCAAAGCATCAGGAACACCCAAAACCATCAGGCTTCGACGTTTCGGATCCACAGTGACTTCCGTAATCTCGCGACTGTGGGCAAATGCCAACACACTCGCTTGAAGAGGGAGACCCTGAGGTCCAGACGATGAGCAGCTCCTCAGATGAGAGATTTGTAGTTGGAGGGGAGAGACAGGTGGTCAAAGTTCTAGGGGGGACACTTCCATGATGGAGACTGTCTCAGGGGTCTGACTCTGCAGAACCTGGGACGCCGCCCACGCCTTAGGACAGCAGTGGAATAAACACTCCGGCCCCCGGAAACACTTGGGGGATGAAGAAGACAGAACGGTTACCCAGGATGCTACTCAGACCCACTGCAAAGGCAGAGTCCCAGAAGCGTGGCCCCTTGCCTTGGCCGGGGCCACGTGGCAGCCCTGGCCCCCTCGGGCATCGGTTTGCTCGAACACCTCCACTCGTCCACCTGCAGAGGTGCGCGCCCTGCACGAGAGCAGATCCACCTGTGGGTGCTGCGGTGGAGCCGCTCAGGAGCAACAGACTGAGGAGGAGACAGACTCCTTGCCAGCGGGGGGGGGGGGGGGGGGGGGGGGGGGGGCGAGGGGGACGGACTGTCCAGAGCTGAGGAGCCTGTCGGTTGACCCTGAACAACACAGGGGGGTGGGGGCGCTGTCTGACCTAACTCAGCTCTGTGCGAACGGGATCCCCACCCACCAGGAGCAATGCACGTTTCAACTGTGAGCATCGGCTGAAAAAAAAAATCCAGGTATAGGTAGATTCATGCAGTTCAAACCTGAGTTGCTCAAGGGTCGACTTATAAATAAACCCTAGTTAACTAATAATTTACGGCCTAAGCCCAAACCTTGCTTAGATTCCCCTCTGACAAGCACCAACTTTCTTGCCCTGTCCATTTCTCACAGACGGATTTGTCCAAGAAACGTGAGGAGGTGCCTGCTTTGATTGTTTCTATGGGCTGAGTTTTATGATCTGAGCGTCGTATTGTGACCCTCCCGTGCACATGTGCTGCATTGGTTTTTATCTTGTCCCTCTAGACCTGCGTCAGCTCTACTGTTTTATTATGAGTCCAGCTGTAAGAACTGAAGGGGGGTATAGAGGGAGGAATTCTCCCCACCCCCCACCCCCCACCCACCCCATCCATCGACCTTCGTGGGAGGTCAGAAACAGTCTTTCCATGGGTCAAGGGGAGAATAAAGTCAGCTCAATGAACACTTGCATTTTTTCTGCTTCAGAAGCAGAGGGTTCTCTGGGAGGGAACATGAATCTATTTTCTTCAGGGCTTTCTCTTAGAAAGCAGGCCACAGTGGTGCTCCTCACACTTCCCATCAAATCCTGCAGCGAATGTCCCCTCTCACCTGAGCAGTGGACACAGGAGAGTGAGAGTGGTCCTGGAAGGGGCCAGAGCGGGGCGCGGAGATCAGCTTCGTCACTGGGACAGCCCATCCCTTTTGGGTCAGCTTCTCCCTTTGCAAAGTGGAGGTGGTAACACCCCACCAGGTCATTGCCACCTGGAGAAACATATTTAAAGGGCAACTCTTAGAGCAAGGGAATGCGCTCTGGCCCTCCTCCTCCCCCCACGCCACGCCATTCTCTCCAGGCTAACGCAGTCAGGGCTGGGGGGCGGGAGGGCGGTTGTGGTTTCTTGTTCAACCCTGCTGAGTTGGCCACAGCAGTGGGGTGGAGGATCCAGGTCAGGATGATCTGTGAGTGTAATTAAGTGAACGCAAAATCTTGAAACCCAGATCCCTCTGGGCCCCAACCAACACCAGCTTGGTTATTCTCATTTCTGGGCCCACCCCCACATACCTCACCCTTTACACCCTGACTCAGGTGGCCTGGGGTGGCCGAGAGCCAGACAGTATGGGTGGGGACTTGGCTGTGCCACCAGCTCCCACAGACGCGGGCCCTAAGTGCAAACCCACTGGAGTGCACTCTGAAACGAGAGACGCTGCACTGACCACTGGTTCCTCAGCAAGCCCGTGAAAATCGGGGCCTGTGGCTTTTCCCTCCTTCTGCCACTCAGGGCTCCGCCTAACACAGCTCACTTTAAATCCATGACTTGGGAAATCGAAGGCAACACCCACCTCTGTCACACCCCTAAAACCACCACAGTCCCCTCCAGGGGCTAGAAATGGGGGGTCACTGGTCTCCTAGCAACAGGCATGGCCCCAGCTGCACAGATTTGGAGCTTGGGTCACACCAGCCAGCAGCCCGGTGAGCATGTTACCAGGAGAACTGAACTTGAATTTAAACCTGCAGCCTTCCTTTGCTGCCACAGCCTTTGCTCAGCTGCAGACAGACAGACAGACACGCACTCAGCAGCAGGGCTCACGGCGCTGTGCCCCACCAGCCTCCCCAGATACCGTCAGTCCATCAAGCCTCTTTTTCCCTCTTGCTCTCTCTCTCTCCTTTTCTTTCCAGTGTGACTTTCAGACCAGGCCAACAACCACACAAATAAACATGAACTGAGAAGAACTACCCGTTGGACAACACTGACCGGTCACCAGACAGCGCTGGGCACTGGGCGCACTGCCAGGAAGGAAGCAGGTCAGACCCTGTCCTCAGAGGCCTGCGTATTTGCCAGGTTTTCCCAATGAACAGGACCAGCGGGAGATGCAAACGCTTGCATGTGGGTGTGTGCATGTGCACACACGTGGCGATGTATGTGTACTCATCTCAAGGAATCGGCGTGCGGGACTAAGGGCGCTGGCCCATCCAAAACCCGTCGGGCAGGCCAGCGGGCCACAGACCCAGGCTGGCGTCTGGGCTGCAGTCCGCAGGCAGAGTTTCTTCTGTGGGGAAACACCAGTTTGCAGTAAGGCCTTTCAACTGATTAGACGAGGCCCACCCAAGCCATCCTGAGCAATCCTTATGTAAGGTGAACGGACTGCCCATGTTCACCACATCTGCACGATACTTCCAGAGTGCCACTGGGTTAGTGTCTGGCTGAGTGACAGGGTCCTGCAGCCTAGCCAGGCTGGCACAGAGGTGGGGCACCATAGCAGCATGCACCCCAGAAGGGCAGTGAGAGGTGCAACGGGGAAGAAGAAGGTGGGTGAAGAGCAGCCCAGGTGAGGGGACACCAGGGGACCCACCGTGTGAAATACAGTATGTCCTTCCGTACAGACCCGCACAAAAAATGAAGTAAATGAACATACCTCGGCCCTGCACACAAGAAGCAGCACGAGGTCCTCACCTAGTTACACCTCTGATGCATCATGGCTGTGCGGCATGGCCAGCAAGACGGGAGAGATGCCGTCGGGTGGCAAAGGGGAGCCTCCCGGACTCCCCACCCTGTTCTTGCTGCACGCGGCTGTGTTCCCTCCCTCCCCTCACTCCTCTGCCTGCCCCCGGGGTTCCCCCTGGCCCACAGGACTCCCCTGGGTGCCACAGGCCTCCCCTCCCCTGACCTGCCTCCTGCGGCCCCCCGGTCTGCAGCCCTCGCCCATGGCCCTTCGCCGGTTCCTGTGCTCCCTTCCTCTCCTGCTGGGGGCCTGTCCTCGAACCTGGGAGCTTCTCCTCGCAGCCATCTGTGGCTCCCTCCCATCCTGCTCAGAAAGGCCAACGGTGACTATTTGGGAGAAGTTAGAAGACGTGGGAGGTGGAGGTGGGAGGGGGTCCCCAGCGCCCAAAGGAGAAGGCCCTCTGGTCTCTATCGGTTTCACAGGGGATCCCTAGCGCTTTCAGAGAGAGCCCAGAAATACTCTGGGTGGCTGCCTCAGTGTAATTAACTGCCTCCCATCACGTCCCTGTTCTGTGACAAGGGGAACAAATACGGTCTGGAGCAAGATAAGAACACCTACCTACGTCTGGGCAGTCATGAACCCCAGGAAAAGCTGGCACCACCTCGACCCACCAACCCATACGTGACCCCCTCCCCCCCCGTCCTGCCAACTGTGTAAGTCCTCAAGAGAAAGGACCCGATGCTCTCGTAGCCCCCGATCTCACCCTGCCCCAGACCTAGGCCTTCCTCCCCCGTCTCGGCCGGGCCTCCCGTGACCCCGCCCGCACACTCGCAGCCTTGCTGACCCGCAGCTCCTCCCTGCGGCATCGAGAAGAACTGAGTTTCCCCCGTAACACAGCAACCCTATGAAACAGCATCTCCCTGTCTATCACCCTCTGTCCCCTTGGCCTGTCCTCTCGGTCTTCACAGCACTCAGACACACATTTCTCCGTGAACTGTCTCCTGTCTCTTGAACGCAGCAGGCAGGGACTCTGGGCTGTGCGTGTGCGTGTGTGTGTGCGTGTGTGTGTGAAAATAACACAAAATTTAGCGTTTTCAAATGTACCGTTCAGGGACACTTAGAACACTCACAATGTTGTCACTGCTACCTAGTTCCAGGACATTTTCGTCCCCCAAAGAGAACCGTGTCCCCACTAAACAGTCACTCCCCATCCCTCCCTCCGCCAGCCCCTGACAACCAGCGCTGTGCTGTCTGTCTCCGGGGACGCGCCGATTCCGGACCTTCCACATAAACCGAGTCCCACAGCCGTAGCCTCTCGTGCCGGGCTTCCTTCCCTCGGCGTGACGTGCTCCGGGTTTAGCCACATCGCAGCCGAGAGCTGCGTCCAGTCCTATGATGGTGCAGGCTGTTCCGTCGCGTGGATACACCGCAGTTTGTTTATCCGTGGGCCAGCGCTGGGCACGAGTGTGGCTCCCACCTGTCGCTACTGTGACTAAAACTGCAGTAAGTACCTGCATGGCTGGGAGGGAACCGTTTTGACCGCTGTGTCTCCTGGCCCGTGAACGGGCCTACGCAGGGAGAGGCTCAGTAATGAAGGGCTGCGGTCAGCCGTATCCTCCGACAAACAAAAGGCTTGGACTTCCAGTGTCCTCGGGGTTCAGGCCCCGTGCTTTGCCCTTTCCTCTCCCCCAGCCCCACGTTCTCAGGGACCTGGAGCCAAACCCCAAGCAGCGGAGGCAGGGGGTCCGCCTGGGCTCCGCCCCCAGGGCCTCACTCCCCAAAGGTAAGCACATCTAAGCCCTCAGATTCTCCCGTGGCCACACCTGCTATAGCTCTGTGACCCCTTCATGTGGTCCCACCTGAGAAACCAAGGAGAGACGGGAAAGTGATGTGAGAGGAAAAGCCCCCTCTTCCCACCCGATTATTAGAATTGCTGAGGAGCTAATAATCCTCAGGTTGGTTGGGTGGGGGTGGGGGGTCCTGAGATGCTGTGAGGAAAGCACCTATGAGCCCTCAGTCGCAACTGTTCTCACCCCACCTTCTGCCTCGTGGGTGACCTTGTACCAGCCTCTGAGCCTCAGCCTGGGGCGCAGGGAGCTGCCTGGTGATTCCAGAGGATGGGCTGGCTGTGGGGGCTGGGCGTCTAGAGGGCCCTGGGGTGAGAAACGGGGAGGGAGGGGTAGAGCTGGGGCTCTATTAATGCCTCTCCCCGAAAAGCAGCCAAGGCTGGCCCTTTCCCGAGTTAACAAAAGGCTCGATGACTGGCGTTAAACATAAATCAATCAATAAACATGCAAGAAACCAGCTCGCCAGGACTGTAAAGAAATAAAAACAGAAACAAGGTTGGGGTGCTAATGGCCAGCCACTAATTGTGCTCATTTAGCTGCATCATAAAAACGTCACCCTCCTCCTCAGCTCCACCGCCGTCACAGCTCATTGAAAATCCATTAAAACAAAGGCTGGGCCATTAGCCCCGACTCTCGGGCAGAACCTCCCCCTGGGCACAGTTTTTGACCAGGGTCCCTTCATTAATACTGAGAGTAATTGCCTGCTGGATAATTGTGATTACTTTCCACGCGATTTAAATACGGGGGGTAGCAGCAGACGCCACCTTCCCTTGGCATCTCCTTCTACTTTTTCATGTGAGTGACCTCATCCCCCTCCGGGCAAGGTAATACATTAGAGCTTGAATTTTTCAAACAGATAGAAGGCTGATGACTCAATTTACAAAAGAATTTGCCACCGGATGTCTTAAATAGTTGGGTCCCAGGGCAATCAAAATTATTTGATGTATGAAATTTCAATTTGCCAACATCTTTTCCGTATTCCGACTTGAGCATAAAGGTTATGCTCGAAAAAGAAACAACGGTTAAGGAGAGCCCTGGTGAGCGGCCGAGCAGAGAGCAGAGGCTTGCAGGCACACACGGGTGCCCAGACGCCGTATTTCAAGGACACTTTGGAGGTCAGCCTCAGAGCCTGGGACAGGGCTGAGACCTGCTAGGACACGCCGGGCAGGCAGGTGAGTCAAGGCGGACACCCATCACTTTGGAGCTACTTCAGGTAGACCCGCATCGAGGGCAAGTGTGTGTGTGTACACGTACATACAGAGGGGAAGGTCCCAGTTCCCAAAAGAGAGGCTCCTCCCCCAGCCACGCACGGTGAGACAGACCTGCACTGCCTCACCTGAGACACCACCTGCCATAAAGACCAGAGGACAGGAAACACCTTTTCTCTAGAACCGCGGCTGCCCTTTCAGTGCTGCATCAGCTCCCATGAAAACCATCTGCATTTAATCCCTCTGCATTCAAAACCAGCCCCGAGCCACTGCAATGCCACCTTCCAAGGCTATGGCAGCAACGCCTAACCTCAGTTGGGTAGGGATTTGCTATTAATTATTGCTAAGGCTATATTCCATACATCTTATATATTTGGCATTGGAATGCCAAATAGGTAGGCCTTGATTTTTGTTTCCATGCCGAGCAGGGAAGTTACGACTATGGGAACCTTAATGTGTTCAAGACAGTCTTGGGCTACTTCACTCGCTGTTCCAGATTATTCGCCTGATGTCCACTAGAGGGCAGTGGCGCATATAAAATGTGAGCTTGCACACAATCCTTGACTGAGCCCCACTGGCCTAGCGGTTACCAGGGAATCACGGGGCAATTATTAGAGCCGATCCACTTTCCCTCGCTCTTCAGTGCCACAGGCCTCTGGAGGAGGGAGGGCCCACAGCGGACCCGGGGAGCCTGAGCTGGCTCTTAAACTGTGGGTGAGGCTCCGACACAGAGGAAAGCCTTTGAGAGAAATCATGTTCGAAGGCAGGTAGGTGTTAGGTTTGCCTTCCTGGTTCTGCTACCAACAACATGTGCTGCCCCGAGCAAGTCCCGCGGCCTCGGTTTCCTCTCCGGGGAGGTGCAGAGGCGGGCGGGCGAGGTGCACTTCAGTGGCTTCTCCAATCCCAGCCTCCCCGACTTTCAAGAGTCCAAACCCTGCGGGCCTGGTGTTACCATAGGTATAATGGGGAGTCAAAAAGAGCAGTAGTTAGGGGGCCGAAAGGCACAATGGTCTATAAATTCATGCTTTAGAGCCTCCTCTGCTCCGCTCACTTAACACTAACAGATAAAACAGAAAAACTCTAAGTCAAAGCCTTGCTGAAGCAGGCCAGCATCTCCAAGAATCAGGACAGCAGAAGCACTGGCTGTAAGCCGGGAGGCCGCTGTGCAGCTGGGAGGCCCCAGGCCAGGAAGCAGGCAGAGGGGATGAGGGGCTTCTCCCCTAGGCGGAAACCCCATAAGAAGGGCCCCCAACCCAGGGGCTGGGTGGGCCTCCTGTGCCCAAGAACCAGGCGTGTACAACGCCCAACGACCGCTTCTAGGGCTGAAGCTTCTACAAAGCTTTTCACTGCCCACAGGAGGAGAAATCTGGCCCCTGGCCCAGCGACAGGACCAGGAACACCCCCAGTCATGGCAGCACGGGAACCTGAGCGGATGGTGGAGACTCGGCTGAACTGGGGGCTGGGGAGGCCTGGAGGGAGCTCCTGGAAACCACTGGGTGGAGAGGGGGTGAGAACAAAACAGATGGAAATTACAAGTAATAACTCCTCAAAGAGAAGGGCTAAGAAAGTCAGTTTAAAGTTACAATTTAAACAATGCAAGGGCAGGAAGTGAATTCACAGCAGAGGAAGTGAAAATCGCAGGACACTATGCTGTTGAATTTTAAAGTAAGAACTCATTATTTATTCAGCAAATACTTTACGCACCCACTATGTCCTAGGTACCGTTTACTGCTTTAAGTGCTGAGGATACAATGATAATCAGAGTGAAGTGACTGCCTTCCTTGGTATTCTAGTGGACACTGAGACACACAGGTGAACTTTCAACTCTAACTTCCAAAGCAATGAACTCACATTCTACTGGGAGAGAGAGACAATTTTTAAAATTATATAATGTGCCAAGGAGTAACAGGTGCTGTGAAGAAATGTGTAGGATCTTCAAAGATATAAAGAAATAATAACAACGGTATATAGAAACATAAATTGTGAAACCACAAGTAGGCAAAATTAAATGAAAGCAAGTTATGAAAAAGAACCAATTAAAATGAAAAAATATAAGCATTGAAATACATGAACTTACGAGAATTGTATAAATGCTATGAAGCCATAGTGAGAGATTCATTAATTACAAGGTAGTACTGAAGAAATCACCAATAATGCAGCAAAAAGAGAGGAAATGTATTTTTCAATATTTATTGATTGATTTTGAGAGAGAGAGAGGGAAAGGGATGGGGGGAGGGAGGGGGAGAGACTGGAAGAGGGAGAGATCAATTTGTTAATTCTACTTATTTATGCCTTCATTGATTGAGTCTTGTGTGTGCCCTGACAAAGGACTGAACTCACAACCTTGGCTCATTGGGACGATGCTCTAACCAACTGAGCTACCTAGTCAAGGGGGAAATGCATTTTTAAAAATATAAAAGAGCAGTTAAGAAGCATAGAAAGTAGACTGGCAGGCATCAACATACAGCTCATAGGAATTCCAGAAGAAAAGAAGAGAAGAAATGACAGAGAAGTTATGTCCACAGAGATCATACCCGAAGTTTTCCAGTATTAAACTTAGAATTCACTAAGAACTCCAGATACGTATACATAGGAACCTATGTTTTCACTACAACGTACCTAGGTCCCCATATCTCAGCATAAAACTGAAAAACAGGGGAGGATAAAGAAAAAATCATATCCAAGAAAATAAGATGTTGTACCAAAAAAAGAAAGAAAGAAAGAAAAACTGTCAGTAGCAACAACATCAGCAAAAGATGCCAGAAAACAGGGAGGAACCTTTGCAAAGTGCTGAGAGAGAGAGTTACTAATCAACATGGATTTCTATACCCAGCCAAACGATTACTCATTCACAATTGAGGAAAAAAATGTGTGTGTGTGTGTGTGTGTGTGTATTTAGGCATGCGGTAATTAAAAGAAATTCTAGGCCATGAGCCACAGGTAAAGTAACTAAGAAATAAAATCGCAATGCCAATTCTCACAATTAGAAACTAAGGGACAAAAATACACCATATGAAGAGCACAGCACTAATGGCCTGATACGTTGGTTCCAGCTATGAGCCAGGAATCCTACCAGGCATTTCCCAAGCCATGTATTGCTCGGGCCCTCGGAGTCGGGTTGTGAACTGGGTATTGCAGCCCTTTGCCAGGAGGAGGAGAGTCGGGCAGAACAACGCTACTTGTGCTGCTGCGGACTGCGTGGTCTGTGCCCTGGCCAGATTCGTACATTCAGACCCCCAAGTCCCCATTCCTGATGCATCAGAGGCACGACAATTTGAGGTGTAATCGGGGTTAGACAAAGGTCTGAGGTAGAACCCATGTTGGGATTAGCACCTTCACAGAAGAGGAAGAGACTCAGAGCTTCTCTCCCCCACACGAGGTCGTGGTAAGAAGGAGACCACCGCCAACCAAGAAGAGGCTCTCACCAGGACCCCCCACGTTGGCACCCTGGCGGCGGTCTTCCCAGCCCCCAGGGCAGATAGACCGCACGCCTGTTGGGTAAGCCGCCCAGTGCACGGTGTCTCGTCCCAGCAGTCCGAGCGGACTTAGACACTCGCGTCGGAGTCCCGGCCTGTGCAAGATCGGCGCCAACGAAGCGAGAAGGGAGGTGCAGGTGGAACTGGCTGACCCCCGGGAACAAGGCGTGGGGGGGGGGGGGGCTGTGCCAGGTGCGAACGGCTGTTCCGCGGGCAGGCGGCGGGAGCCATCTAACTCAGCAGTGTTTCCTGCGGGCGATCGCCCTTTGCCCTACTCGCCCTTCCCGGGGGCCCAGCTGGCTTCGCCTCATTTAAACCCTGAGACATCATCGGGAACGCCCACCCAGCTTTTAACCAGAACCGGATTTGCAAACCTAAGCAAAGAGGCACGTAGGGAACCTCACACTCGGACTGAGATCCCCAAGCCGGGCTGCGCCCTGGAACCCTCTGGGGAGCTTTCCGATGCAGCGTTACCCACCCGCAGGCTTCCTATCCGGCCGGCCTCAGCTGCCCCCTGGCAGCGGGATTTTTAAAGCTCCCGGGGCACAGGTCGGGGGAAGCCTAACCGCACCCGAGGTTGTTCAAGAGCAGCTAAGAACCGCTGTCCTGGAGCTGGAGAAGACAGCAGACAAACGTTCTTGCTGCCCCAGCGGGCCGAATCCGGACAGGGGCCTCCCCGCCGCCAGGACAAGCGCCTCGGCAACCTCAGAGGCCGCTGTTTCTCAGCCTGCTTTCCCCTTCCCTTGAAGGAAAAATGTAGCTTTCCTCTGAAATCAGAAAAGAGGAAGACACTTGTCAGCAAAGCTAACCTCTCACGGGCAGCATGGTGGGTGGGGGTGGGGGTGGGGGAGCTTTCTCTCCCCTGGACGCAGGCGGAGTAAAGGCCGCAGCCTGCATCAAGGGCCGCGAGAGGGCCGTTCGGTCCTCACGCGCTCGGGTCCCCTCCCTGGGAGATGACCCAGGCACCACCGTGGGCCCTGGTTAGCTGTGTCCCCCCAGGTCTGGAAAGGACTTCTCCCCTCTCTCCCGTCCCCACCCCCACCTGTCCAACAAAGCTCCCTCGTCGCAGGTGGGGGGAGGCCTAACCGCACCCGAGGCTCCCGCCGGAATTGTCTTTCCCGTTTGGCAGAAATGGTCGCACACGCGTTGGCACACACTGTTCTGCGTCTTATCTTTTCCCCTTTCAGGTGCGTCCGGGGGCTCATTCCCCTGCCAGCACACAGGTGATGGCGCAGTCTGACTCCGCACCCCATCGCCTGCGCACCCCGTTTAGCCGGACACTGGCATTTTGGGGGTTCCGGCCTCTTCAAGCAATGCTGCAATGAAGAGCCTTGTGCATACCGTATTTTGCCACATACGATGCACCCCCACCATTTTGTGCGCATGATACACGGGATTATTATACCCATTATTACACCCGTGATATGTAATCATCACACCCATGTACAATGCACACCCTTACTTTTCCCTCAAAAAATTGGGGGGAAACGTGCACATTATACGCAGCAAAACACAGGACTTCATTTTGTCCAAAAGTGATAAATTCCTCGAAGTGGAACGCTAGCCAGCAGGTGTGGGGATTTGTTACTTCTTGCCACCCACGGAGGCGCACGAGTCTTTGTCCCCAGGGGCAGCCTGAGCGGGTTTCTGTTCCCCATGCTTCCGCCCGCGGTGTGCGCAGCCGTCCGCCCCCTGCCGGGGCTCCGCTTTCCACGGCTTCGGTCACCTGTGGTCAGCTGCGGTCTGAAAGTGCTAAGTGGAAAATCCCAGAAGTGAGCAACTCACGTGTGTTCAGCGGCAGGCCGTTCTGAGTAAGTGTGACGAGGTCTCGAGACACCCCACTCCATCCCGCCCTGGAGGTGAGTCACCCTTTGGTCCAGCGTCGCACGCCACGTGCGCCCCCACCCGTTAGTCACCCCGCTGCCGTCTCTGCCGCCAGATCACCGTGGCGGTATTGCAGTGCTCGTGTGCAAGGGTCCTTATCTGACTTACTAACGGCCCCAAAGCACAAGAGTAGTGACGCTGGCAACCCGGATACCCGCGGAGAAGCTGTGCGGTGCTGCCTTTAAGGGAAGGGGCGGGGGGTGGGGGGTGTAGGAAAAACAGAATACACATAACGTTCTGTACCGTCCTCGGCTTCAGGCGTCCACCGGGGGGTCCTGGAACAAACTCCCGGTGAATAAGGGGTGGATGAGTGTATCAGCAGGTTTTTTTTAAATCTTTGTTGACTTGATCAGTGAAAATGGCAGATGCTATTTCTCTCTAGTTCCCTTATTACGAGTAATGGGAAGCATCTTTTTGTATATTTATGAATCATTAGTTTCTTTTTCTGTGAACTCTCTCTTCATATCCTTTGCCCATTTTCCTATCATATAGTCGTTTTTCTTATTGATCAGTTAAAGGTCTTTGTATATTAGAATACTACCATATATTTTCTGGTTAAAAACTACTCTTTAGAATCGCTTTTGCTGGTTCTTCCATACATAAATTTTAATGCAATAGAAGTTATTGTTTTCTTTATAGCTTCTGTATTTTGTGTCCTACTTGGAAAGTTCTTCGCCATTCCAAAACAGCCATTAGATTACTTCTTATCTTCCATAGTTTCTTCTAGCATTTTGAAACATTTGAATCCCTGACTTCTCCTGGTATGCATCCTGATATAAAAAGTAAGGTATAGATCCAACTTAATTTTTTTCCAGATGGCTACTCAGTTCTCTTCAACACCATTTCTTGAATAATTCATCTTTTTTCCCAATGATTTAAAATGTCATCATTATCATAAGCTAAATTCCCAATAAGTTTGGGTCTATTTCCGGACTTCCTGTTTTGTTCCAACTGCAAGATGTCCTACACTATTTTAGTTATTGTAGTTTTGTAATATGCGTTATGTCTTACCAGGGTGGCTTCCCGTTTATTTTCAGCTTCTCTTTCCACATGAACCTATGGGGTGAATGTGAGGACTCAGAAGACCCACTGAAGCTGTTGTCCTGGTGGCCACAGTCCACTCCAGGGGGAGGCCATGGGCGTTAACACCAGCCCAGGAGAGAGAGGTACCAGGCAGCGTCCAGGGACCTCCCCACACACAGCTTCCAGGTGTCCTCGCCCAGCGGGGCCGTGGAGAGCGCTACTTCCTCCAGCTCCAACACGCAACCGTACCGGCAGCATCGCCAACCAGGGGAGCTCACCTGAGCCCTGGTGTCCAGAGTTTCCACTGGGGCTCAATCGCAGGCATGGCTGACCGCCCACACAGCTGACCTTTGGTCTCCAGACATGGCAGAGAGGGAGCAGATGGGGTGTGGCCCAAAGCTCCCGACACAGGTCACGTGGTTAGACCGCCTGCTGTGGTGTGGGGCCCCCCAGGTAAACCAAGACCCCTTTGTCAGGCAGGACTGCCCAGGGCCTAGAGATGACAGCCCAGGGACCAAGGACACAGCCAGATCTTTTTGGGGGGTAAGGTTAAATTTTTTTACTATGCAAGGTTTTTTTTTTTTACATTTATTTACATGGAGTTCAGCAAAACAGTCTCTAAGGATTCTTTTAATTCCTTCCGTGTGTGGCTGCTTTCCCCTTTTGTACTTCTTATTGCTGCCTTCTTTCTTCCTTGCTCTTGAAAAGGTTAGACGGCAACTTATAAATCTCATCGTTTATCCAAAGAATTGCCTTTGAGTTTATCACTTATTGTAACTCATTAAATATAAAACTTTCTGTCTTAAAATTCATTGACTTCTGCTTTGAAATATATTAATTCCTATCTTCTGCTTTCCTTGGGTTTATTTCCTTGTTTCTAGCTACTTCAGTGGATGTTCAGTTCACTTTGTGATTCCCGTTTAATATTTTATCAGCTCATTACAAGATGGTGTGTATTAGTCTGGGTTCTCCAGAGAAGCCGAATCAAGAGGATACATACAGAGCTTGATTCTAAGAAGTTGGTGCATGCAATAATGGAGGCTAAGAAGCCCAGGATGTGCAGCTGGCAAGCTGGAGACACCAGAGCACCAGTGCTGTGAGTACCAGTCCAAGTGTAAACCCAAAGGCAGGAGGAGACAGAGTCCCAGCTCGAAGACAGCCAGACAGAGAGAAAGAACCCTTCCTCACTCAGCCGTCCATGCTCGCCAGGCCTTCACCGGGTTGGGTGAGGCCCACCCACACTGCGGAGGGCAATCTGCTTAGTTCAGTCTTTCAGCTCAAACGTGACTCTCATCCAGAAACACCCTTCACAGGCCCACCCAGAATAATGTCTGGTTCAAGTGGACACAGAGAATCCCACTGTGCTTTTTTTTCTGGGCACTGTGTTAGCTGTACCGCCTAAGTTCTGATAAGTAACGTTTTCTTTAGTGTTATTTTACAAATAATAATTCCATCTTGAAGTCTCCGTGGCTTGCAGCAGGAACATTCTGCTCCTGAGTTTTTGACTGAACAGTGAGTGCAACGACTTGCCTCTTTGTAGAAGGCTGATTTGGTTTGCATGAAGCCAATACAAAGGCGAACCTCAGCCTCCTTGGAGTGCAGGTGCTGCTTAGAAAGGATCCTCTCTGAACTTGAAAGACACATTTAAGTATCTATGGAGACACGCATCTTCTTGCCTAAGTGGGTTTCTTAACAAGATCAAGAATTCCCACGTTGAATCTCGAATCTAAGAGGGAAAAAAGAACCCACTACCTCTCTCCCACCTAAATGCTCCTAAATAACATTGTTAACACGAAGTCTAATGACGACCACAATACCATCTAACACATGTTTTCGGCGCTATCTATATGTGGCCTTATTTAATTTTTGCATGAGTTCTAAGATAGGGATTATATACTCTACATTTTCAAGGTAAGAAAATAGCAACTCAAAGGGGTTATATTAACTTGCTTATAATGACCCCTCTGAAAGCTTTAGGGGGAGGAGCTAGGATTCCACACCAGCTCTGTCTGAATGAAAGCCTAGGCTGTTTTCTCAGGAGGCCTCTCTGCCCCGACTTGCAGCAGTAAGACGGCCCTGCCTCCCTTGGCCAGGTTTATTTTCCAAGCAGGGAGGGTAAGCCTGCCACAGCCCGCTCTCTCAGGCAGGGAGCAGCCAGCCTGGAATTCTGTGGCTGAGCAGCAGCAGTCCCCCAGCCGTGGAAGGCCTCTGCCTGCAGAAGCCATATGGGTAGGGGAGATTCTGAGCCAAGCAGTAATGAGGGGAAAGGGGAGGGAGCTGAGGGTGGGGGCGAAAGAGCGGGGACGGACACAGCTGCTTCAGGAGGGGCACACCGGCCACAGAGCCAGCGTGTGCCGGACACGCCCGTCACCCAAGCCAAGCCCGTGAGTCCGTCCCAGCTCTCTGGCAACTGCCCTGTCATGAAGTGAGCAAACGACTTCCTATATTGAAGGTTTCAGTTGGCGTCATCGGCCAAGTCTCAGCAGGGACCGGAGAGGCGGATCACGTGGGGGCTGGAGGCCCTGATAGCAGCAGCCGGAGCCCACTGGCACGGCCCGAGCGCCTGCCAGCTGGGCAGATTATCAGGGCCTGCTGCAAAGAGATAAGGAGCGTCCCACTCCAGCCCCTAGACAGGCAGGGCCGTGTGTGGCAGCCTGAGTAGGCTGCGAGGGAATGTCCTGGCCGGAGGCCTCGCCCCAGCCCGGGAGGAGAGGGGAGTGGGCGTGGGGGAAGCAGGGAGCTCGTGAATGGCTGCCTCCTGTGCCCTGGTCTCCCCGGCAGCCCTGTCTTCATGACCTGCGACCTCAGTGAGGAGGGCTCATCTACAGAAAATATTTCCTTTATGGTCCAAGTTCTCTACAGTGAACTTGAACTCCTTTAATAGTCAGCAAACATAAACACAGTTTTTTCGGGGTTTTTTTTTTTAAGATTTTATTTGCTTCTTTTTAGAGAGAGGGAAAGAGAGGGAGAAGGAAAGAAACATCAGTGTGTAGTTGCCTCTTGCACACCCCCTACTAGGGACCTGGCCTATAACCCAGGCATGTGCACTGACCGGGAATCGAACCAGCGACCCTTTGGTTTGCAGGTGGGCACTCAGTCCACTGAGCCACACCAGCCAGGGCTTTAAGAGAGTAAGAAAGAGAAGCACAAAAGGAATTCCTTTGGTCGGGAATTCTGCTCACGGGTGTCTGGGCATGGACCAGTCCTCTCCGCACTTCTCTGGGGTCTCCCAGAGGAGCCCTCAGGGTGCCTGCCCTTGCCTATGTGGCAGGAACAGACCAGTTTTCTCAGCTCCTCCGGGGTCCTTGCATGCCCCATGCCCGCTCTGCCCCCATTGGTTCCAGTGTCATCACTTTTGACTGTGTTGTCTTTAGATAAGGTGACCACGCCCCTCACCTCTGAAGAGGTGCAAGAGGGTCACACGGGTATGTCTGTCCTGCCCACTTCCTGGCCCCCAACACTATCTCAGTGATGGACAAAAATAGTAATAGCGCCTGCCTCATTAGAGATGATAGTGGGATTAAAATAAGGTTGCATGTTAAGTGCCTGACACATGGGAAGTGCCCAATTAAATATTAACGGATTATCAGTCCGATCAGCCTCGTTCTCCACACCCACCCATCCCCTGAATGGCGCCGTGGACCAAACTTGGCTCGCAGATGACTTTCATTGTTTCCAAAAATAGCTCCTGCCAGCAGGGGCCAGGATTCACCAGCCTGACTCTGGCACCGATTCCGCGCCAGAGTTCCAGAAATGCTTCAGGAGGTGCCAGGCTCTTTGGAATCAGAGCCTCCCCACACCCCCTCGGAAGGCAGCCGTCCTCCGTTGGGTGGGTGAGTCACGCTCGGCTGCTAGACCAACAGATAAATGGACAGATAAACGGGAATAAACACGTTCCTCTGGAGTAGCGACCTCACGTAGGCGGAGTTCAGCGCATGACTCCGGGGTGATTTCTAGGAGACAGGAGTGGGTGAAATAATAAGCCATCGCCACTTTTCCAGCAAGAGTTACAGGCGCAGACTCGAACACGGAACCTGACAGAAGGTGAGAGCGCCCCCCTCGGGAAGAGAAGGGTCCGGCCGCGGAAGTAAAATGCAGACTCAGGCAGAGAGAGCTCCCTTAGCAGACAGAGCCAGGATGTGGTCCAGACAGGGGACAAGGTGCAGGGTTTGGAAGAGCGTTTTCCTCTGGGTTCAGGACGTCAGAGAAAGTGAACATCAGCAGCAGGTGGGCACCAGGCCCACACGGGGTACGGTCAGGTGAGTCCGAGAGAAAGGGCCGCCCATGCTACTAGAGTCCAGGGGCACGTGTGGTCCGGAGCACGACAGTTCAGGAATGAGATGCTGCTTCTTCATCATGTTCTGATGATGATGATGGGAACTCCATCACCGCCTCAGGCCTCCAGCGCCCTCCTTCCCCTTTGTCTCTCGGCCTCTCTGCCGTTAGGAATTGATCTTCTTCCTGACCTGCTCTTCCTGTTTTGCTCACCTCAGGGGCTTTTTGTCCATTGTGGGGCGCACAAGGTTTTATTCTGCCTTGAAGCACTCTTCCCGTTAGGGGATTTTTTTTTTTGACAAGAAAGGTGTCTCTAAGCCCATTTCCTGCGAAAATCTGTCACTGCCTAAGTGGTACCCTGCTGCTTGAGTCCTCATTCGTCTCCATGGCAATGTTCTGCAACTCTTCTGCTTGTGGAGGTTCAAGGCCCATCAAACTATTTATCATAGCAGAGCCAGCACATTTCACCTGTGCACACACACACACATACATTCCGTGCGTCAGAGCGGCCTCCGCACATGCAGCCACGTCTGGTTCCCACTCACTCCAAAACGGCACGGAAAGGGATAGGCCATGCATCAGCTGACTTCGTGCGTGTGTGCATGTGTGCGTGCTGGCATAGTGCGGGAAACAGGGACATGACAGCCGGCCTGCGCCTCGAGGTACAGGGTGGGAACCAGGGAGGGCTTCAGCAGAGCTCCTGGGAGGACGGCTGACCTCCTTCCTAACTGAGGAGTGGCCGCGGAAGGGGAAGGGCTGTCCTAACAGAAACGAAGCCTGGACAAAGGCATGGAGAGGTGACAGAACGTCCGTGCTAACAAAGGTCACATCATAAGGCTGAGAGGCGGGATGGAGGAGGGTGCTGGAGGCAGGCACAGAGGGCAGACAGAGAAAGCCAGGGCTGGAGAGGGGAGAGGGGTAGCGATGACGTCCTGGGGGACCTATGTTAACAGCAAGGGGCTTGCACTCCTGAGGCAACCTGAAGGATCTCTGGAGGAGACGCAGCATCATCGGCTTGACATTCTAGAAAACTCTCTCCCATGGCTAACTTGGGGGTTTGATTAAATAAGAAGGCCCAGAGCAAGAAGGAAGCCAGGGACAAGCTGATGAGGGACCCGAGAGGACCCGAGACTGGAGGTATGCACAGGGGAGGTGCACGTGCCCCAGGAAGCAGGCCCGGTGGGACGTCACGACCTCGGAGATGGAGGAGGGAAAGACAACTGGAGAATCCAGGGCCCCTGACAAAAAAAGGAGCGGCACAGGGGGAACGTGAAGGAAGCACTCAGTTTGTAACCCTCCCGGTCTGAGGAATCTCTGGGACAGCCAGTAACAAAACCAGAGACACCCCTGCTTTCAGTTAACGAGCCATTGTTAACCAAGGGAATGACCTTGACCCAGACAGTGACACTCTGGGCAAAGCGATGGGCCTCTTGGGCATAGATTTTCAGGGAGAGATCTTCTCAGCCTCCCTAAAACCACATCTCGGAGGTTACAGCAAAAACTCTCCTAGTGAGGACAGTGGTGTTGAAATTTTATCTTCATCCCACGAACCCAGTCCACCCTGGCAGATGAAGGGGTCTTCCTCCTCCTGGGCAGGGCTGGGCTCTCTCAGCATGGGGTGGGGGACACCAGAGGTCACAGACGTCTGGGATCACTGAGTTCAAGTCCGGGCCCCATCACTCCCTCGCCCTGGAACCTTGGGCACTGTTACTTAACCTTCCTAAGACTCGATTCCATCGCTCAGTAAATGGGCGCTCCGAACCCCTGCCTCTTGGGCTGTGGGCCTGGATTGGAATGGGACGGCCGCGTGAGCACTGGTCCCCTCCCCCACCCCCCACCGCGCCGGTTCAGACTTGAATCTCCATCAGTCATTCCCGCTGTCTCTATCATTTACCTCCGTGCCTTTCAACGCCCAGGTCACTTGGAGAAGCCTAATTTTCTCCACATTCATGGGCTATTAGCTGCTCTGACAACTTTGGGTGATGAAATGCCACATTTGGGCAGCACAGGCTCAGAGCCCGCGAGCCGGCGGTGAGGCTGTGCCCTCACTCCTCCGGCAGGGGGCAGCATCGGGCAGTGTAAGGACTCGTCGGGGCGCCCCTGAGACCAGGAGGTCGTGGAAGGACCGCGTAGGAGGGGTTTGAATTCACACTCCAGCTGACAAAGGACCCATTTTACTCCACATGGGTCTGACACTCGCCTCCCAGGGCGTCGGTCTTCGGGGAACGCGGGAGCAGGGAGCGATTTTCTGAAAGCACTCCTGGCCCAGCAAGTGCAGCCGGGTTTTTCCCAAACCCACACCGGGAGCGTCGGCTGTTACCTTTCCACACAGCGCTGCTCCGCCAGCAGCAGCAGCTTCTCCTCCTCACCTGTCTGTCCCCGGGCCCTGCTGGCAGATGCCGCCCCCGCCCCCACCGCCTCCCTCCCGGAGCCTGAAGTCACGGAACACGGCACCTGACCGGGACCAGATGGGGAGCTCATCCGCCTCCCCGGCAGGCGTTTTTAGTTCCTCACACCCTCGGCCCTGTGGGAGAGTCTTGGAGGAGACAAAAGGAGAACAGGGACACAGCTCTCCAGTCTTAGAAGCCACTGCTATTGTCGAGAAGACACGCAGAGGTGAGACTGGAGAAAGACGCAGGGACACACACCATCCCGTGCTCTGCTTCACATCACGCACGGTGGACCCGTGTTCCCTGGGCCCCCGGAGGCGCGCGCGGTCAGACCTGGGATGATGTTCTACGATTTGTGAATTCAATTACACGGGAAAACCAGAGGCGGGATGTTAAAAATCAACCAAGATTGCCTAAGATACGCTGTCCCAGTAAGGACAGGAGCTCCCAGCTGTGCAAATTTGGAGATCGGCGATGTTAACCTCAGCGGCAATCCGTGGTCTGCGAGACCCAGGGCACATGGTCTCTCCTAAGGGAGCCTCAGGTCCCGTGAGGCACCCTGGGCACCAGTGTCCTATTTACTTTGGCTGGGGGGGAGGGGTGGGCCCCGGAACCGCTATGTCACTGTGACATCAGCTGCTTCCAGGAATCACTGAGTCAGCTGCAGGCCCCAGGGCAGGGCCCACTCACTTCCTCCCACCAGGCAGAGGTGGTGCCCTCCCCCCACCCCCAGGAGAAGCTTTGGGCCTGTTTTTCCACCTCTGTCCACCACTGCTCAGGACAGTTAGGACCTGGCCCCGATAGGCCAGCCTGGCACAGAGACACGCCGGTGGGGGGCCAGCTTTGCCCCCCTCCCGCGCTCTCTCCCATGGAAGAGAGGTCCCCCACGGAAAGTCCCACCTGGCTTGGAGCTGAGGTGTTGCCAGTGTCCCTGGGAGAGGAAGCTTTGCCAGTCACTGACACCTCCTTCTGAACAAGTTGAGCTGTTTCTAAGCGGGGGGGGGGGGCGGGGGGGGGGGGTGACAGAAGAATTAGGAGGGATTACGTAAGAGGGAGGCGGGGCTGGGGGAAGACGTGCAGAAGGAACACCTGTGCCCACCTGAATGAGGGCGTCTCTAGGAAGGGCGCTGCGCTGCAGACAGTTGTCAGGGGTAGCCCGCTCCTTTCTCAAGAGGGTGGGCACGGGCACAGCCAGACTCCTCCCACAGCCAGGAAGCCAGCACAGCAGCCAGAGGGCCTCTGTTTGCAGTTCTCGGAGGGTGACTTTCTCTTGTCCCTTCCCCATCATGGTCATAGGCACCTCCCTCCTCCCCACGTGGGACCCTTCCTTTCCTCGTTATGAGGATTCACGCCAGAATCTGTCCGAACCAAGCTGAGTCTATCCGTTCATTAAACCCAATCCTCTGTAAGTTACTCACATGAAGGAGAAAATTACAATTGTGTGGCTCTGCAAAGGTCCTGGACTCTCCCTGCTCTTGCAAGCTCTCCCTCTCTCTAGTGCTTGGACTGTTCATTATATTGTTTCACTTAACGCCAACGAAACCCCGCCGGGTGAGTGTCACCATCATGTAGTCGAGAGCACAGATTCAGAAAGGTGACGAAAACTTGCCGGGCTGACACAGCCAGAGAGGGACACTGCCAGCCTCGAAAGCCGGGTCGGTCTGACTCCAGGGAGCTGGGATCTTTCCACTCGGATGTTGTGACTCAAAGTGAGAGCCTCCTCTGAGTTAGACATTATAGAATTAGAGCTTCATTCAGCAGGCCACAAAATCTTCAGGTTGGAAGACACTGGGAGGTTGTGCGGGCCTGTGACCCAGGCAGATGTCTGAGTCTCCCGCACGGCGTTCTGGCTGCTGCTTGAGTCACCGGCCCCGGGACGCATGATCTTGCCTGATTCAACCCAGGCCCGCTTAGAATCAGCAGACCGTCCCTAGGCGTTCAGAGCGGAAATCTCCTCCCTGCACCATCCACGGACTGAGCCCGCCCTTGGGAACATGGGGAAGCTAAGCACTGTGTCCTTCCTGAAGAGTCTGGCTCTGGACCACCCGGCCTCGATCCTCCCAGCCCCTCTCCCGTGGCGGTGCCTCACCTCTCCCCGCCGAGCCAGTGTGCTCGGGCTCCCGGTGAGAGCCCGGCAGCAGCACAGGCAGCAGCACAGAGCTCTGGAAGTGAGCTGCCCGGCCGGAGGAGCGTGGGACCAGACTACAACCCTCCATTCATCTCTTGGGTCTCGATGCTGGAGACTCATTGTGATCATCTCATGAATAAAAACCCGTAAGTGCCCTTCCCAGGTGCGGTCCTAAGCCACCTCCTGTCCCGCCCCTCTGCTGGTGGGGTTGGGAAGCTCAGGACTTGCTCTGCCTGGGCAGGTAACACCTAGCAAGTGCTCCTGTGCACTCTCCTCAGGGCCTCTGGCACCAGGGACTCACTAGGCTCGGCCACATCCTTCCTCTGGCCCCAGCTCTGATGTCCACTCTGAGACCGTCAAGGGGTCACCCTGACCCAGTCACCCCAAACCAGGCATGCTGACTTTTAATTTCCAGCTTCCTGATGCACCCCTGGGGGTCACCTGGAAAGTTCTGGACACACCCTCAGGCAGGCCCTCCCTCTGCTGAAACAACTCGCTGGCATGTCTCCCGTTGCGTCCACGGGTGCCCTGCACAGACACCTGCCGGGGGTGCTTCCCAGCGACCCCCTTCCTGTCACTGGACCTGGGCTGTTTCCACTGCCTCGCCCACCCCCACCCCGAGTCCAAGGGCGCTGGGCCCCGCTCACAGCCTCTGACCCCACCCCCTCATTCCTCCCTGTGGAGTCTCGCTCCACACTTCCCCCAGCACCACACAGGCTTATCTTCCTTCCTACGGGGCAGGCACGTCCTTCCGGTTGGATCCTCCGTTTCCAACACGACGGCCTGATGCAGTGATTTGCCACCTTTTCCTCTCAGGGCACACATAAACTGATAACGAAAATTCTGCAGCACGCTAAAAAATATATTTTTTGCCAATCTAACAAAAAAATAGGTATAATTTTGATTCATTCACACAGACAGCTATTGTTGTGTTGGCTGTTGTCATTTTTTTTTGTTTGACAGTCTCAGGGAAAAGAGGTCAGTGCCCTGACGAAACGGTCAGGCGCTGCACGTGCAAAAGTCTCGCAGTGCACTGGTCGGAAATCACGGCCGCACACGCGGTTCTCTATGCCGGGACCCCCAGCTGTGCTCCAGATACAGCAAAGGGTCTTCTTGGAAAGCAGAAAACCTCCCTTGCAACAAGGTCACTGATTATCAGCTTGCTGCAGACTTTCCAAAAGCTGGCTGGAAACACACAGCTGAGCAAAGTGTCTTTGTTTGGGGTGGGGTGAAGCCTCGGACCCATGGAGACATACTGATCACGTGAGAGTGAAATGAGTTATTCTGATATCCCAAATATAATGTCCCCGTTCTTCTCAGCTCGTGACGAACATCTAAGGGAGAACCTACTCTTCTGCCTCCCGCCCCCACGCTCTCTCCTCTCCTCGCCGCCCAACCTCCACGCATCCTGAATTCTGTCCACCCGGCTCTCTGTAAGCGCACCCCGGAGTTGTCTTTGTGGGGTCCGCTTTCCTCGTCGGTTACCCCACCTTGCGGCAAGAAGGTCACCCCACAACATGCTACGTTTTCAACACAGGCGTCAGCATATTTAGAATCACTGGCACTGTGGGTAATTTCACCCCGGCCACGTCACTCTCCATCCACTTAACACGAATGGGAAAGTGGGGCTGCTTGTGGGTGTTTCGGCCACGAAGCCCAGTTCGTCATAAGTGCAGATGCAACAAAGTCTAACCCAGTGGCTACAATACCACCCCTGCGACTCTCTTGGGAGCCTCGGCCCCTCCACCACTCCTGGGCAGCACTGACCCCAGGGTCTGTGCTTCTAAACCTCATCTTCACCTAACCCCTCAGATGCCCTCCGACCATGAAGGACTTGTACAGCTCTGCCTTGAGCTTGACTTTGGGCCAGCCCCCCGACAGCAGGACTCTGTGGGTTTCTGCCACATCTACCTCCTCACGTTGTACAGCATTTCCCTGGTGTGGGCACAGTTTTCATTTGCTGTCTCCAGTGTGTTTTACAGTCATTCATTCAGTCAGCACACCTCTGTGAGCCCCTTTGCTGTCAGGCACCGTTTGGGGCACTGCGGCTGCAGGGCTCAACAGGCTGGTCAAAGCCTGGCTTTCGTCCGAAACTCCATTCTGGTGCAGGAGACGCATAACACACAAACAAAAGCTCTGCGGACTGCAGACTGCACTGTGGTTCCTCCGAGGAAATACACAGGGCCGTGCAAGAGAGCGCACAAGGAAGCCCTAGACAGGGAGCTCGAGGAAGACCTCCGCGGAGGGGGCTGATGTTTACCTGGATGCCTACCAGAGGAGAAGGGGTGGGGCAGAGTGGAGATGCAGGGGCGAGCCTGGGAGTCTCCAGCAATCCGGGGGTGTGGGTAGGGGCTGAGAAGGGAGAGAGGAGGCCAGAGGCAGAAGACCACACAGCCAGGCAGGGTTTCACTGTGTGCTGGGAGGCTATGTGAACTGATGAAAATTTCCAAAGATCCCTCTGGCTACTGTGCGGAAAATGGAACCAGGGGTTAGGGCGGGGGAAGGAGTGGGAAATAAAGAAGGCAGTTAGGCAATTGCCCTTGTCTCCAGCAGAAATGATGACCAGGATGTCGGTCATGAAGCTGGAAGGTGAGGGAAGGATGGAGATACAAGTTGAAGGGAGGTAGGACTGAACTTTGTCACAATTTGTCATCAGATGTTAGGAAAGGGCATGCAGGACCATCTCAGACACGGGGGGGGGGGGGCAGGGGTCACAGAGACAGACAGAGGTGGGGAGTGGGGTCCGCACCTCAGACACAGGCCTGGGTGGGGGAAGGGAGAGGCGTCCTGCTGGTGTGAGTGTGTTTGCATGCACCGGCGTGCACGCACATGCAAATGATTTGGGGGAGAGCTGAAAGCCTTCCCGAAAGATCCGATGGAAGAGGCAGGGGAGTGCCAGAGACTAACAACCTGCAAATTGAAAGAAGCTGTGCTCCTGGCCGCAGCGCCACCGCTCCCGCCCCGTGAGCACCAATGGGACACTTCCCGGTCATAACAAAGGAATGGTGAAAGTTAACTGCACAGAACGGCTAGGTTGCTTTCTCCTGTTGTCTCACCATAGACAGGAGGTTCAGAGCTCTAGGTGGACACTTCTAGGCCAGCTGGAGAACTTCGCCTCCATTTTTAACAACAACTCGGTGAAGGAAGCAGTTCGGAGCTCCTGTCGGGGGACCTGTAAGTAAGCCCTTGGAGGCCAGCTCACAGACAAGTCACTCTGCCTACCCTGGGGGAGGGGCATGGCTCCCTCCCCCACAACCCCCGCCGCCGCAGACCAGCTCTTTCGTACAAATCGGTGTCTCCGCTGCCTACTCACAGGCAGCCTGTGGCCAACGCTGGCACTCCAGATTTCTTTTCTTCTGTAGTTTTGCCCAGAAGGGTTTTAGCTCTTAGTTTTTGTGCCAATTCATAGAAGACTGGCCCAGAGGAGTCATAGCAGAAAGCGTTTTTTAAAGAGAATCTTCTAAAGAGAATCTTTTAAAGAGAACCTTACCTCCTTATGAGCTAAAGGCTAGTCAAGGGTAAAAACAATTTGGTTTTTAAAGACCTAGAAAGGCAACCCAAGGTAACCCGAGATCTCCCAGATCCCCCCAGTCTGAGACACAAGAACAATGGGAACCCCTGTTTGGCTGTGTCTGAGTCGCACCTGCTCTAGGGGTCCCCAGCCCCCTCCCTGAGACGCCCCGCCCAGGATTTCTGGATGTCTCCAGAGGGCTCTCAGGAGGGTCTCCAGAGAGGACAGAGGTCAGGAGCTCAGACAGAGAGGTCCGCACTGATGGCTAGAGGTACGAGCCTCAGTTTCCTCATCTGTAAATTGCAAAATGGAAACTCTGACAGTGGGATTAACTCTCACCTGAAGGCACTGTTCTGAGGATAAGATGACCTAATACTACAAAGGATCAAAGCAAGGAGCCTGGCATCTGGCAAACACCCAATACAGGACACCGCCATCGTCGTCAGCACCCTCCCCTGTCACCCCTGCCCTCCCCTGACTAAGGTTTCTTCCCAGGCCCTGTCTGCCACGCCTCTGAGTCTAGTCTTGGCTCCCACCCAAGGATCTCTTGGGTCTTCACGCAAGAGCGCCCCGGCCGCCTGCCCCACCAGACATGCCCAGGCATGTCTCCCTCCCCCTCGGCCTCAGGCGGGCTGCTGCCGCCCCGGTGCAGAGGCCCAGGAACACGCGGGCAGAAACTCCCCACGAGCAGTCCCACTGCTCCCTGTCCCTGGCTGCCCTCTCCTGCAAGGCATGCCATCCCCGGGCCCCCGGGCCCCGAGGCCCCCGGGTCCCCAGGCCGGAGACCAAGGCTCTGCAGACACTGGCTTCTGGCAGCAATGACTAACACAGCACAGCCCTCCCTGAGTCTCAGGGGTTGTCAGCAGGCAGCCCCTGGGGGTGCCAGCAGAAGATAAATCACCTGTGATAACATCAGGCCAATGACAGACAACAGCTGGGGGCGCCAGGACAGCCGGGGTGGCAGACAGAGAGGAGGCGGGGAGCCCACAGCCGCCTTCCCAGCCCCTCCCCCGTGAGCGCCCAGCATTGTCAACACACGGCCAGGGCAACACTCGCGGCAGGCAGGCAGGCAGGCAGCGTTCCTGAAACTGAGACCGAAAGGCCACTCTGTCATCTGTAGAGTGACCTCTGACAAGTCAGACTCTCCTCTTCTGGGGGAACCACGGTTTCCTCATTGAAAACCAGGACCATGTGTCCACCAGCAGGGAGCCCATCGCCTTCACCTTCACCTTGGCTGCTACACTCAGCACACCCAGCCTCGTCCTCTCTGAGCGCCTGCTCTGTGCCGGGGCCTTAGGCCTGGGGAGCGAAGTGAGCGGAGCACGCCGCCCCCACACAGGCCGCCTAGGCATAAGAATTATTCTCCGCAGAAGGCCGCTGGGAAGAAAATACAAAAAAAAAACCCTCTCTGCCCTTCCCCCATTTGCCTAAAAGCAGAACATAAATTTGTAAACACGTTCCCTCTCCTCTCTCCACCAGGAAGGCCAGAAGTTAGTCATCAGAGACAACTGGCGACCCTTATCGGCCCAGAGGAGTCACCCGAAGAACCTACACCGTTAACTCTACTAACCCTTATCTTCCGTTAGTTTGCCCCATATATTTACCACCCGCACTTGGTGCCCTTAGAAACCCACAGCCCTTTCCCTTTGTCTTGTCACTTTCCTGCCAAGGCATTGTTCTTTTGTTAAAATACTGCAGGAGCCCAAGTTCTGACCACCCCTTTGAGTTACTCATCACTGAGTGCTCCCGTGTGCCTGCGCCGTGTGCCTGCGCCATGTGTATGCACATGTGTATGCCCCATGTGTATGCCCCATGTGTAATACATTTCTGTGTGGCTTCCTCTTGTTCTGTCCTTTGTCAGTCTGATTTACAGGGCCCCCAGCAACGCATCTCAAGTGGGCAGAGGATAAAGACCCATTTTTCCTCCCCTCCAGGAGGAAAGGCGAGGAGGCATCTCTGTCTGGGGGGGGGGGGGGGGGGGGGCTCGTTCCTCAGCGCGGATGCGAGCTGGAATCATCCGGGAGGGTTCAGAAATAGCACTGCCAGAGCCACTCATTCCCCGGGCTCATGAACCAGGATCTCCGGGGGCCCTCCTGCTGTTCCACCTCGGAGACCGTTTCCCCCCTACGGCCCCGCTCAGTGGAACCCTGCTTCCTGTGTGAGGACGTCCCGACGGCCCCGAGTCCGGGTCAGGTCCGTCCTCTGCCCTCCTGTGCACCTCCACTGGTGCGTCTATAACGCCCAGCTCTTCGCTTCTTCCGCTTGCCTAACCTTCACCTGTCCCCGAGTGGACACTAGATACAAACGTATTGGATGAAAAAAAAAAAGGAATGAATGGATCTTACTTATATGATCACGTGCCTCTTCCTAAAGCTCAACCTTCTCACTAAGAATGGGGGCTAGCCTAAATGCCCAATGTGGGCTCAGAAGGTTTTCTGCCTGTGCAGGCGGAGCATTCGACAGGAGGCCGAGAGTGGCTGAAATGTGGGAACGGTGGTCTGCAGCCTGCATGGCCGCCCCTTCTCTCTCACTCGGAGGCAAAGGCAGCAGAAGGAAGAGGTCGCTCCCTCTTTCACTGCCTCGGGCACTCGAGCCAAAGCCCTATACTCCCATCCCCTCCCCACTGTCAGCGTCTGTCCCCTCTGCCCCCGCCACCGCCACTGTCCAGGCCGGGCTGCTCTGGCTCCAAGAAGGCCCGGAGCCGGAGGGACGGAGGGGTCTCCCTGGGGAAAGCAGACAGAGTAGGCCTCGCAGGAACCCCCTCGAGGGACATTCTTCATCTCTGACATCCCTGAAGGTCTCCGACCGACATCTGGGGCAGGGACTGCGTGGGCGTGCTGGGGACTGGGCCCCACAGCCCCCCCCCACCAACCGACATCCAAGGTTCTGGGGCCGCCAGGAGGCACAAAATGTAACTAACGCCAAGGATCTCAATCGGCGAGCTCAGGACCCCAGGGAGAATGAAGTGACCCTTCCAGACGCGATGTTTAGGGCTGATGACCTATGGCCACCTGAAGTCCAGCCAACAGCTGACCTCTCTGGGTTCAAAATCAAATCTTCCCCTCCCCTCCCCTCCCCCACCCAACAGCACGTCCTCTCTGGGACTTCCCATTTCTATAAATAACCCTAACCCTCCCAGACAACATTTCAGTCATTTTTTCTTCCTCCCAGGCCCCGGCTCTCTGGCCCACACACCCTCCCTCCCCAGCCCGAGTCCCCATAGATGCAGCTTCCCAGGTCCACGCCCCGCCCCTCTCCGCCCTCCCGAGGCTCACAGCGGGAGGGGGCGGGGGCGCCTTCCTACCCTACCTCGGCCTCCGCCGCTATCTCTTCTCCTTCCACTCCCCCCCAGACCACTGCCGGGACAGCCCTGACCGTGTGATTCCTTCATCAAAACTTCCATCAGACCCAGCCCCCACGGAAACCCAGCGTCCCGCAGCGGCACTCAACACCGGCAGAACGGCCGGGACTGGCCTTCATGGCCACGGGGCCGCCCACGGCTGTCTGCCCAACCCTCTGTGGGCCCTGGGCTTCTGGGCCGGCTCTCTCCTCCACTTCAAAGAAGCCTCACTCTCCCAAATGTCAAAGTCCTGCTCATCCTCTGGGCCGTTTCTGGAGCTTCTCCATTCCCGAGCCCTCCTTCTAGTGCTCTCCCGCCAGGAGAGCGGCCTTTGTTGTCCCCGGCCCCCCGTGCGAATGGCAGCTCTGCCCTTCGCCAGCTGAGTGAGGCAGGGAGAGTCCCCTAGCCTCTCTGGGCCCTGGATTCCTCGCCTGCAGGGCTGCTGTGAGGACGAACTGTGAGAGCACATAGTAAACGCTCAATAAAGAGCAGCTCAGACACACTGAGCAGCCGTCTTGTGCCAGCCCTGCTGGAGGGCAGCTGTCCCTCTGCCACAGCTGGTGAGACCACCTCTGGGGGTTTCTGAGCTTCAGCCTGACCCTCCTCAAGGCGCAGGAGCCCCGGGCAGTGAGTGCCTCCCCTCATCACCCTGCTCCTCAGGGCTCCTCACTGAGTAGGGCCAGCCCCTCCCCACCCCCCTGCACACACACATCCACTCCGGGGCACAACCCCCCACCAGAGCCACCAGCCTGTGACCCTCGAGTGACTTCAATGGCGGGAGGAACAAAACCCCACGGTGGCTGCTGCTAAATGGGCCTCGTTACACTAAGTCCATCACACTCAGCTGTGAATGGGTTCCGGGCAGATTTCCGGCTTCAAGGAAGGGAATGACGGGCGACCGGTCCCACCTTGCTGATGGGACTGGAAGACAGACACTGATAAGGCTTTTGCACAGAGAGCAGGGCAGACGTCTAGGGGCTAAGAGGGGCCACACCTCAGGCTGAGAGGGGGTGGTGCCCCCAGATGGGAGGCGGTTTAACTCTGGGGGAGCTCAGGGACGGAGGCCGATGGGACAAGGGCCGGGGCGGCGGCATGTCCGATCCGAAGCCAGTTTGTATCGTCCCCAGCAGAGAAGACAGACCATTCTCTGTGTCCCTCCTGACTTCACTGGACACAGAGCACGGACCCAAAGCAAGACCGGAGAAACGCAGAACAGCACGGTCACGGTCATCTGTGGCTGCTTTCCTCCTGACGCCCTGCCCGGAGGCCTGCGTGGAGGAGGAGGGGTATTCCGCCACCCGACAGGGGACAGCTCCCCCAAAGCCACTGCCAACTCCCAAACAGGAAGCTCTTTACAGTCACTTTCCCACCGGCCTCAGGAACTCGCGCTCTTACTCCCCGAGTGAACCGCATCAAAGGGCGTATTTGTCAACACAAAATTCTCCCCACCCCTAGAGACCAACGGTGACAGTCTGTTCCAAGAGCCTGCGGCTGGTGGCGGCTCTGACCAGGACCCCGCCTTCCTAGCTGCGGGGCGGGGCGGGGCTGGACCCCAGGCCTCGGGCCGGAAACCCAGCTGCTCTCCCAGCCACCCCCGCCCTGCACCTACAGCCCACACGGTCTCACTTCCTCTTTCCTAGAACAGAAATACGGCAACGACTTCACACATTGGACTTGGAGATATTAATAGACCTTTTCCTACCCCTGGACTTGCTTCTTTTCTGCATGTTTGTATTCCCTGCACACAAGTTCTCCTCTCCGCACAGCTTTCTCCTTTTTGCTTTCTCCCTTCCGTCTCTCTTACCAAGGCCCCTGGAGCACCGGGTCCTCCCGTGCTCTCTTCCTCCCCCACCCGCTTCCACGGCCCAGTCTCCCTCTCCCTTCTCCCCCTGAGTCTGGAACGTCTCCTCCTCATTCCCAGGCCCAGTGCCACTCTAGCTCAAGTTCCTCCTCCTCAGTTCTGAAAAGGAGCTGGCCAGAGAAGTCTGTCTCCTCCCCCCACCACCTCTCCCCTCTCCCCTCAGGCACACGAAAGGGGACAGAGGCACCAGATGGCCTGGTGCTAGCTGAGGGGCTTGGGGAGGCTGCCGCCCACAGAGGCCCCCGCTGGGCCCTCAGGCTAGTCCAAGCTGCTGCCCAGCCCAGCGGCCCAGCTGGCAGAGGAGGAGGGCACGGGGCCAGCCTCCTCAGTGCCCGGCCAGCTCCCCCTGCCAGCAGCTCCCCCTCCCTGCCCAGCCTGCCCCAGCCAGCCCAGTGAGGGAGGCACGCTCCCCAGCTGAAAAGCTGTGTGTCGCTGCACGTCTGAGCCTCAGGCACCAGGGGCCCGGCCGGATGGCCTGCGGGGACGCTGGGCTTTCCCAGGAGCGGGGGAGAATGGCCGGCAGTCTGCTCTTTCTAGGGGACAAGCTGTGCTGAGGAGGGACCTCAGCAATGGGTGACTGGGCCCCAGAGGAGCAAATTGTCCCCCAAATTCCCCACACCCCCCAAAAAAGGAAGTTTGATGCTACAGCATATAACATAAACGACTACCACATATTCAGTGTTGAGTTGAGCCGGGCATTACGCTAAGTCATTACCGTAGTCTCCCTCACCTTCAATAGCCCTGCAGAGTGAGGAAGCCTTTGGATCCCCAGTTTACAGACAAGGAAACAGAGGCCAAGCAAAGTGCTGTGACTTGCCCCAGGCATCACAGCCAGAAGGCCAGTGGACACAGATTAAAGGGTTGTTTCCCCTTTGGATTCTCTGAGTCTGCTAAGGTGATGTTCCAAAGGTGGGTGCCTACTCTCTCTTTTTTGCCCCCACATGCCCCGCTAAGGCCTTCAGGAAAGCCACACGTGCAGGGCAGAGGCTTCCAATCCTGGCTGGTGTTGCAGCTGCCCAAGGGACGTTTTTTTAATAATCGAGATCCCAAGACCCCTCCTCCGGGGGTCCTGGCGCCCCCCACCCCAGCTGCCGCAGCCTCTCCGGGAGACGGTGTGGAGGAGCTGGAGCTGAGCGGCGGGCAGACTTGGGCTCCCGTCACCAGTCACGCGACTGGGGAAAGGTACTTTCATCCCTCAGAGCCTCGGTTCTCTGGCGTAAATAAAGTGGCGATAACAACGTTTGCTTCACCGACAAGTCACAAGTGTTACGTGGCACTTGGCAGGGTGACAGGCGCACGGTTGGTGAGTGGCTGATGTCAGCTGGCAGCTGCTTCCCCTCGTAGACGCGAGGTTCCAGAGTCCAGGCTGCAGAGAGCCGCAGAGAAAGGGGCGCGGCCCCCGAACGGTGCTCACGTTACCCTGACCTTCGACTCCCGCCTGACCGAAGTCCAGGCGCGCTGTCCCGGGGGCGGCTGGCTCGCTCCCGCGGGCTGCGGGACAGACGTGACAACAAGCCACCGTGGGCCAGGGGATTTCCAGGGTGGGACCTCTGCCCTGGACTTCATGGAAGAGACTCGAAACTGACCTACTCCACCCACAAAAGGTCAAACCCAGGCTCGCTGCGAGTTTCTGGAAGCCTGAGAGTCCATCAGGTGATCCTTGGCCTTCCTTCCCTCATCCCGCAAAGCAGGTATTTCCACAGCCACCTTTAGCAGCCGCCCGCCCCTCCGGACGGTGACAGGCTTGTCCCTGGGTCCAAGCCCTCCTGTCCAGCCACCATCAACCAAGCCCTCAGGCCACCCTCTCCCAGCGGCCCTGCCATTTCCTAGACCTTAACCCCCAGCCTACGTTGCTGCTTGGAACGGTGGTGATCTCCCAGCACACCCCTCACGGAGCTACGTTCAGACCCCTACTCCCCCCAGCCCAGTGAGAATGTCTCCCTTTCCTCCTTTAGCTGAGGAGAAGGGGGTTCTGGGACCCCCTGGAATGGGTGTGCTCCACCCAACACTGGTCCCTGACAGCCACGTGGGTGAGGCCCTTCTCCCGCAGGCCCCCTGCTGGGGAGGTCACTGACTTCCGCTCCCCACCTGAGAAATGGGGAGGGGGGCCCACATGCGCAGAATTTTCGAGAAGAGAGAACTGGCATACAGGCTGCCACAGTGGGTGGGGGGGTGGGGCCTCAGGATCCAGTCCCAGGGCTCTGAGTCCCGGATTCGAGAATCTTCCCTCCACAGCGGCCACTTCTCTCCAGCCTCTCCCCAGCCTGTTGATTTCTCTCCCTCTTTCTGCTGCCCTTGACCAAGCTCACCCTTGCTGCTCACCCGAGTCACTGCAACATCCCCCGCTGGTCTCCCTGTTCCCAGGCTCGGTCCCTAAACCCTGTTTTCCAATGCGCAGACTGGCCCTTTTCAGGAAGTGACCCTGTTGCAACCCTACTGTGTGTGAAATGAAATCTAGCACCTCACTATGGCGTCTAAGGCCCCGGGTCCCTGGTCCCTCCTCATCCCTGCCTCGCTCTCCCTCCTCAGACACCTCCCTTCCTCCCTGTCAACACGCACTGGCCGTCGCCTCCGCTCCACTCCCGGAGCTGGGTCCCGGGCTGGGAGCTTAGCACCGGGCCCTTCTCCCGCTCTCCTCCCGTCAGCCTATGCGCTGTCCTACTTGATTTTTTTTCACAGCACTTGTAACTATGGGGAAGTACATTATTGACTTACTTCTCGGGGGTTTTTTGTTTGTTTGTGTCTCTGGCTTGTTGGCTTGTTGGCTTGTTTTTATCTGTTTGTTTTGCCTGTATCTGTCTCTGCTGCCCGAGCCCTCCCCCACCGCGCCGGCTTCGCAAGAACGCGGCCGCGTCACCCCCGCAGCCCTCGCTCCTGAAGCAGCACCCGGCCCGGAGCGGGCGCCCAGGACGTGCGTGTCGGGTGCGTGAACGAGTGCCAAGAGACCTCCGCCGGGATGGGCTGCGGAAGTGGCCCTGCGGAGTGTCCCGGGAAGCCGTGCAAGAAAGCACAGCGGGCTGGAACATAAAGAAGACAAGTGTTTGGCCAAGAAGGCTAGACATGTTGGGTTTGTGCTGATTGCTGTGATTTTTTAAAAGCCACTCCAGGGGGTTTCTGCTGTGGCTCAACATGAGCCAACATGAAAACCTCTAGAAAATAGAGGAACTGGGGGAAAGAGAGAGCTCAGTGTTGTGAGCAGAAATTATAAAGGCTCCCGGAGCTTGTCCTCCCCGTGTGTGTGGGCTCCTAAGACCTTCAGAGTGGCCTCCTCAGAAGGAGAGAGGAGGAGGAGGAGGAGCTGGAGGGAGGGAGGGGGAGGGAAGGAACAGCAGTCACAAACAAGGCAGCCTGGTGACCTCAAAGTGGGAGTGGCCAGTTTCCCAGCGACCTTCACTGAGAAGGTCGCAGGGGAAGCCACAGCGCAGACTTCACAGAGCAGCTGGTGTGCCGGGCTGGTGTGCCGGGCGGGAGGTGGAAGGCAGCCCAGCACCTGGGAAACGCTCAGCCCCTCCGGGTCCAGCTCTCCCTGCTCTGAGACCTGCGCTTGGTCACACCTCTCCTGCTACCCAGGGGCATATCTGGGGCCTTGGGACAAATGGGCCATGTATCTCCGGAGACGGCTGGGACCCAGCAGTCCAGAAAGAAAGACCACCCTGAGCAGGCATGCGGGAGGGGGCCGCAGGGCACACTGGGGGACTGCAAACAGACCCCGAGCCTGGGGCACAGGGGTGTGTGTGTGAAGGTCTGAGAGGAGACTGGCGCTACACAGAGCGGAGGTCCAGTACAAAAGGGCCTTTTGTTTCAAACAACAGGTCTTCCTGCGCCCTGAAGGTCACAGAGAGACACTTTCCGGCGGAAGGTGGGTGGACAAGGGTGGGGAAGGCTCCAGGCAGAGGCCGCTCTGATGACCAGGCTGATAAGTGATGAGCATCTGGCTCAGAACAGTGGCCCAAGAGATGTTCCAGCGTTCCGAAAAGCCAACGCAGAACACAGGGTGGAGAGAAAGGGAGGCTCCACGTTTCAGGAGGTAGACCAGTGTCCATTTATTTAGGGAACTGAGGAGGAGTCGATGACAGTGGACTTGATTTTAGATAAGACGGGTCTGACACATTTGAAGGACAGCGCAGCGGTGCCCAGAGAGCTTGCAGGCACTGCAGAGTGAGTTCGGCGTGAGTCTGGGAGGCGCTACTGTGTTCCCTTCGGCCTCCGATGCTCTGTTTCCCTCCCTGCAAAACGAGGCTGGTCGGTACCCGCTTCACGGGATTAGTGGAGGAACGGCGAGAATGAGACAGCCGTGGGAAAGCACCAAGCCCCCCCGAGGAGCCCGCACACAGTGGGGACGTCAGGAATATCTGTTGGGCCGAAAGGTGATCACAATCACGACGTGTCTTTGTTTAAATACCATGACCAGGAGTGTGCGGGCAGCTTGTTCTCTTCCTCATGGTCCTCCTGGGGCAGTGCTGGCCCAGAGGAGAGGACCAGTCCACTCCTCGACTCCCCCGCTCCCCTGCGGCCTGCCCACCCGCCCCATGGGATTCCAGAGGCAGGAGGTGCTCCCCAGCCAGACTCAGGCAAACTGAGAGCCTGTTTCTGACATGCAGGCCCCGGGGCAAGTCTTGCTCTGGGAAGATAAACAGGTTTTTATTGCCTCCACCTGAGGCCCAAGCTGCAACCTCCGGCTGCCGTGGGAGGCTCCTTCCCAGACAGAAAAAGGACCTCTGGCTGCAGCAGCACATGCACCACCTTCCTGGCTAGGAGGGCAGAGCTGGGTCCCTCGGGTCCCTGTAGCCCCCTGGTGACTAGCACCATGCCAGGCCCATGGTCAAGTACACAGTCCAGGAAGGTTTGTTGAATTCTAATTCCCTCGTGTTTGGTTTCTGCCTGGGAGCCAGGGTGTTCTACCAGGGAAGCAGACTTAGACTCAAAACTCAGCAGAGGGGAGGGAGGGAGGGATGGCTAGGAGGGGTGGGGAAGGGATGGGGGATACATGCAGACAACCGTACATGAACAACAATAAAATAAAAGGTCATCTGTGCTGGGTCACGGGTAACAGTGTCCAGGGCCAACCGTCCCTGCTGCTTCCTCCTCCTGCCCTCCTCTGCACCTGCCCCGGCCGCTGACACGGAGGAACTTGGGAGAGGCTCCCCAGTCATTCCCGAGGTAACACATTAGCTTCTTTAACGGAGTTAAGTTCACCAGCCCCCAAATGACATCACCTATCACCTTTAGCCCCACAAGCTTCTCCTCCCCCATGGCCTCCGACACCGGTCCACGGAGCTCTGGAGTGGAGCCAAAGACACAGGGACCTGCTCCCTAACACCCCCCCGGGGCCAGCTGCTAAAAACACGCCAACTAACGGTGAACCCACCTTCCTCCCCTCCACATCTGCTGTTCTGCTGGGTCACCTGTGTGACCTCTTTGGCCAGGACACCCCTGGGCTGCCTCTCGCCCCAACCAGCTATGGCCGTCCCACAGGCTAACTCAGCCCTACGCCCTGAACAGCAGTTACGGTGTTCCAGCAAGAGCATTCTCCCAGACCAGCCTCCCTTCCCCCTGACCCCCTGGGCTGCCTTGGCCCCTCATTCTGTGACCAGTCCAGCCTATCTTTGCACTTGGGCCAGTCCCTGACCCTGCCAGGTGACCTGTCACTCATCCAAGGACTCTACTTGGGGAACAATCAATTCAGGTTTCAGAAATTTGGGAGACCTGGGGAGATTTTCCTAAATGAGATTCCCCACTTCCAGCACAAACTCCCAGTTGCCTAGCAACTGTAGGAAGGGACCTGGGAAACCCAGAGCATACTCCAGCCCCGTGTGCTGTGATGAGCTGGCACCGGTGTGGCCCACCTAGGGGGTAATGCACTGCAGCTAATAATTATCAGGGGTGACAACCCTCATCCAGACCTGCTATTACCGTGTTTACAGACGAGCAATTGCTACAGAAGCTCACACCACTGGCCTTTCCCAGGCCCTCGCCCTTCCCGCCCGTGCTGACTAAGGAAGTAGAAATTGCCTCAGGACGTTCCCAGGAGTAGGAGCTATAGCCTCAGAGTGCCCCAGGGGTGCTGTGACACCGGTTCTGCCACTTCAGCTGCTCCCCAAAGCTGTGAGTGGCCCCCACAGAGGCAGAAGAAAGGACTCGAGTGAGGTCCAGGGTGCAGAACCTTGACCTGGGTGGAGGCAGCCAGCGTCCAGGGCCAAGAGAACCAGGGACGATGTTTGAGATACGGGATGGGGCAGAAGGGGAAGGACTGGCTCTGTTAAAGGGATGCTGAGCTCTCCCTCTCTCCCCTGAAGCCAGTGGCCTGCTCTCTGCCTTCCGAGTGACCCGTGCAAGGCCCAGCTAAGGATGAGGAATACCTGGGGAGCTGAGAAAGTTAAGCCTCACCCTCCACCTTCCCCCAGTCCCAGCCCCTCTGGTTTCTATGTCTCTAGCTTTGTTAGCCTGATACTCCACCCAATGTCATGAAGCCAACAGGGAAGGAGGATAGAGGAAATCGACACAGACAGCCCACTTGCTTCTGTCTTGGGAGCTCCCTTCTTTATGAACTGCCCACCTAAGTTTCATGGGTGAAGCAAACACCCAGGCTTTCAGCAACTTCTCCCGCTGAGAATGACGGGTCGCCCTTCCTCCCAGAGAGCCTCCCAGCTCTGCCCCTGCGTGCGTCCTCCACGCTCTGGGTACCGAATCCTGGAGCTAGCAATGACACCCTGATGAGCCCCGCTGCTTCTCTTCGGTTCCTCTCCCTCCCTGTGGCAAAGTCGGACCACTGCGGAGCCCACCCGAGAGTCAAGACCATGATATAACCTCCCCGAATGACCCCATTTCACAGGTGAGGGACCTGGAGCCCTGAGAGAGAAGGCAGCCGCCCCACGACCACACGGCTGGCCAACGGCAGCTAATGGCAAACTTGAAACTGGAGCCCAAGCTTCCTGGCTTGGACTCAACTGTTCTTTCTGACGCACCAGCCTGCCCTTTGACTCTGCTTGCCCTTCCGGTTCAGATCACAGAACGGAGTGTTTTTATTTTCTTTTGTTTGTTTTGTTTTGTTTTTTAATCTAGCACTGTGGGGGTAGATACCAATCACTTTCAACTTTAAAAAGAAACTTTTTTCCAAGGCTCTTATCCTACCCTCAGAGCCCCGAGTTCAGGGAAGTGAAGCTGACGTCACGTTTGTATAGTTTGGGAAACCAAGTCCAGAGAGGATTGCCCTGAATCACAGCAAAGATGTGTCCGAAGTGGGACCAAGAATCCGTGTCTTCTGACCCTTTAGCTAGTGTTCCTTCCGTGGAACTCTATGCCTCTGTAGACTGAGCCTTGTCCCTGGAAGCACCCAAGTGCCACCTGTCACAGGCGGTGTCCCTTCTGGAGAAGAGGGCTGGGCACGGAACCAGACCACCATGGCATGTTCATTCTGAGCTAACAGGCTTCCTCACGCAAGCCGCTGGCTCCCCAGACTCCATCCTCCAGGAGAGGCCCTCCTCTCTCCCCTTTCCCTGCCCCGCTCCCAGCGTCGCCACGCCCTTGGGGGAAGCGCGGTTCTGCTCCCCGCTGCGGCCCACTCCCCGTGGGAACAGTGTCAGCGAGAAGTGCCCTCTCAGCGTTCCTGGATGCCTCTGGTGGTGGTGCGCGTGGGTGGGGCCTCCAGCGCCTTTGGCAAGCCGTGGGGTGTTCACCAGGAAGCCGGGCTTGTTGGCACAGCCAGAGCTCCTGCCCGGCCACCCTGCTCTGGGCCAGGGTCCCTCTGCTCAGACCCCGGCAGACACTGTGATAAGGCTGTGGGTCTCAGACTTCAGAGAGCATCAGAATCACTCGGGGGGCTTGACCCACACAGACTGCTGAGCCCCCGAGTTCTGGTTCAGTAGGTCTGGGGTGAGCCTGTGAATCTGCATCTCAAGTTCTCAAGTGCCACAGATGGGGTTGGTCCTCCTGGACTTTGGGAACCGCACTTGGAGAGCCACTGTGACAAAGACGACGACTCACGTAAACCTGCGGTCAGCAGCAAGGGTCTGGAGCCTGGGGAGGATCAGAGAGCGTGGAGAGGAGGCCCAGGGCCGGGAAGGAGTGTGACTGAGGACTAGCCAACGACACTGAAATTCGGCACGTGCTAGTGGCGTGTGCACTTGTGGCAACTAGATGCTCATCCCCGGCTAAGTGTGGCCATTGGGAATTGGGGACCTAGGGATAAAAGGCCCTGGCTCTTCACTCTCCTTCCCCCCTCCACTCTCAGCTGCTTCCCTGCAGAGAAAGTTCTCTGAGCTTTGGCTTGCTGGGGCCTCCTGGGCAGCAGCAGTGGGGGTGGGCAGAGTAAGCCATGCTCCAGGTCTCTAAGTACTCTAAGTACGCCAGGCTGGAGGCACAGAGACTGCAGGGAGGGCAGGTAAGGAGCTCAGAGAGTTGAGACTCGTTGGCCAGGGGGCCCAGATAAGTCACTGAAGGGGGAGGTACTGGGCGGGGACAGGAAGGACCCAGGGACAGTACAGCCCCAGCCACTGCTGTCTTCTGTTGGCAACTGTTCCTCTGTCCTCCTTCAGAGGGCTCGGCCAGGGCCGGCTGTCTGCCAGAGTTCCAGGAGGGCAGGGATCTAGTCTCCCGGGGGCCGGAGGGATGGGGCACCCAGGCATTCGCCTCCCCTCCGTGCTGGTCCCTTGGGGTGGGAAGGCCGGGAGGAGAGAGGAAGACAGTCCCTCTGCAAATCAGTGAGCAAACCGCTCAGCTGGAGCACGAGACTGCCCGGGAGGAGGGGAAGCAGAGGTCTTGAAGCTCAGAGACGTGATGACTAAATGCCAAGAAAGCTGACCCAGCCCTCCTGAGTCATTCCCCAAAGGGCTTCCCAGTGGCCAAAGGGCTGGACGTGCCCAGAACCTGCCTCACCTACAGGCTGAGGAGGCTGCAGTGTGTAATTTAAGGGAGAGCCAGGCAGATCTGCCCCCAGATCCCTCTTCTACAGCCGAGAGAAGGGCCAGGAATTAGTTTTCATCGCTTTGGGGCTTTGGCTATTTGGGAGGAGAAGCCTGGCAGAGGAGAGGGGAGCATACAGAACTTGGGATTCTTCTCTTCAGCCGGAGGATGCCATCTGGGAGAGGGCAGGGGGTGGACGGGAAAGAAACCGGGGGACAGAAAGAGGGCCGGAGAAGTCACCCCCCCACCCCATGAAGAGGTCCCACACCTGTGGCCTCACACTCATGCCGGAGGCGCATCCCAGACATGCCACCCTGGCCCCTGTGAGCAGCCTGTTTGGCCTCCTTCCTGACGCCACGCCCTCGCCTCTCCCCGCCTCCCACCTGTCTGGCCTGTTGCAAGACTCCATTGACCGATGTTTACAGAATGCTCCGAAGAATGATCCAGTTGCCAAATGCCTGAGTCATCTGGCCTAATCACCCTTTGCTTCCCACCAGCGTGGAGATCAGGCTTAGCAACATTTCTTCACCCGGTCTCACCGGCTCGGAGGCCAAGCGCGCTCCCTAGGCCTGCCTTCTTCCAAAAACGGGTGGGAGGGAAAGAAAAACACCTTTAGCAAGTGCCTGATACACTCAGGGACTGAAACAGCCACTGGCACACATTCTACACATCATCAAATATTACAACCTTGTGTGGCTTTAAAATGACACCCATTTTCAGCTGAGGAGACTGGAGCAGAGAGGTTAAGTGGTTTGACCCCAAGATAGAACTAGAAACTAGTAGATTCAAGAGCGGAACCCCTCTGTCTTTACTTGGGTTGCCCCGCAAAGCAGAGCCTGAGACAGAGGCTGACATGTGAACAGTGTGTCTGGGGGTGTGACCCGCGGCGGCAGAAACAGGCAAGAAGAGAAAGCCAACACGGCAACACACCAGTGCTGTCCACGCGGGTCGAGCGGTTGGCCAGTCCTATGGGACCACTCACTGGAGGACACTTGGAAATGTATCTCAGGATCATCCACCGGGAAGAAAGGGGGAAAGCGCCGACTCACTGGCTGGATCCCTTTTGGTCAAGGGTTCCCCACAGGTTATGGACACCCCGGTATTTTCTGATTTGCACATGCACCAGGCTGGGAACCCTGCCGAGAACTGGCCACAGTAACAAAGGCTGGAGTAAGATTCCAGGCTGCAAAGCCTGGTCCCACCATGCCACCCACGTAACTTCTACGTGGTCAGCTGTGCATTCAGGGGAAGAGTCAAAATATGAGTTACAGCCCATGACTTCCATCCATTCATTCAACAAACATTCACTGCAGGCCCACTTGTGCCAGACACAGGGGTTCGGCGGTGAACAAGGAAGGCAAGATCGTTGCCCTTACGGAGCTTCAGTTTCAGAGGGCAGGGCGGAGACGACGACAGCATCTAAGCAAACGAACGAGTGCGGACTGTACGTCAGGCGCTGCACCAAGCACTGGGAAACCCCAGAAGGAATTATTTTCTCGCTGGGGAGACACTAAAGCAAATCGCCACAACCTCACATGGTAACTGCTGTGACTAGGGAGCACACACCCTTCTCTGGAGCATGCAGCGGGGCCATCTCATTCTAGCCCGGGCCACAGGGCTACCAGGAAAGGCTCTCTGGCAAAGACAAGACACAGCTCTTCTGAAGGCCAGGCATCCCTGGCGTGGGGAAGGGAAGGGTGTGCTCCAGGAGAGGGAACAGCACGGGCAAAGATGGAGAGGAAGGAGAGTCTGCAGTGCTCTGGAAAACTACAACAAATTCAGTGTGACCGCAGGGCGCTACACGTGCAGGACGGTGTCAAAAGATGCAAAGGCAGCAAAGGCAGGCAGGGGACGGACCACAAAGACGTGAGTTCCTGAAGCATTGGAAATTAACTCCGAAGGTGAAAGTGGGCCTGTTTCAGTCCTCCAAGCCCAATCAGCTGTTCAACATCTCAGCCAAGAGTGGAGATAAAACCAGTCGACACAGAGACAGGCCCCAGTGGCCTTGGAAGAAGGGCCAGCTCCACATGTCTGAGTTGCCTGGGTTACATGTCAACAACTCACACTTGATGGGCCACAGTGGGCAGAGGGCTTGCTTTCGGTCACTCTGGCCAGTGCACCAGCCTCAAGGTCAGTTCCTTTGAGGCTAAAGAGACCACCTTCTACCCCATGTCTTTCAGCTTCCAATTCAGCCCCTCCCCTCCTCAGCCTTGCCCTCAGTAGGCAGAATTTCAAGGGCCCCTGCCATTGGTCCTTGACCTTGAGAACCCTGAGTTCAGGCAAGGTGCCTCCAGCCCTCCTTTGGTTCACTTGGAATATGAAGCAGGGACATGCAGCCGAACCCCACCACTGAGAGCTGAAACTGGAAAGGCGACCGGCAGCTGGCTGCATCCCTCGCAGACAGCCATCCCATCCATCATCTGGGCGGGAGGAGAGCTTCCTACAGCCCCCCACGCACCCCGCAATCCCCGGCAGAGCCCTTGTCAAACTGAGCCCCCGGCTTCTTTGCATCCTTCAAAGCAGGAACCCTGCGATGATCTGAGTGCAGACGAGAGCAGAACTCTGAGCAGCAGCCTCCTTGCTCTCAAGTTCGGCATCGAGTGAAACCCCATCCAGCATCCTCCCATCGCAGAGAGGTCCCGAGATGACCCGAGCCACGGCCGTGGGGCCACAGGCCCTGGAGTTCAGAGGTGTCTGAGCACCTTGACCCTGCAGTCAGGGCCTGGGCTCGGCTCAGTGTCCTTCAGCTCACAGGGATGGTGCAGAGACAGCAAAAACGGCTCGAAACCCTGGCCCTGGCGTTTTGAACTTTTTCCCCTTGACCCGTCCCTAGATCCCACTCCTCCGGTCTCCTGGTCGGGGCTGGCTGGCCCGTTCCGTGCCTGCCAGTCTGCTCCCGACAGCAGCTGGCCGCCCGAGGCTGCGCTGCCCCACAGAGACAGCATCTGCATGTCAGGGAGCCCCAGGGATCACACCTCGAACCAGACCGAGGTCCCAACAGAGGCTGCAGGCTAGGCTAGTAGGAGTCCTGGTGAGGGACATGTGAGTGCTCCCCTCACCCCCCAAACACACGAGGCCCCTCAAATCACACACCCAGGTCCTTGCAGAGCTCCAAGACATGACCCCCGGAGGACATCCTGGGCCCGAGGCTCGGAGAGTGTCCACAGCTGTGGGAGACGGAGGCTGTTCCAGGACACATGCGAACACAAACCGGCAGGACGGCGGTTTCCATCCCACCGAGGCCAAGGGCTCCCATTAAACTGGCTCCTGCTTTGCTCCCCTGAGCAGATGAGCAAATCAGAGTCCTTGTGAGGGTCGCTCGCGTCTCCCAGACCCACACTATCCTGCAATTCTCCTCCACCTTCACCCCCGCCCCGTGGCTCTCCCTGGCTTACAGGTCCCCAGAGTCCCTAGGGACGCTGGGACTCTTCCTGAGGAGGCTACGGAGGGGGGAGGGGGTGGTGCTGAGCACTGGCCAGGGAAGGAATGCTTGGGACTTAGCTTGCCAAATATGGGGAAAGAAAGATGGGCCCCGGGGCTGATCCCAGGCTGTCCGGGTGCTGGGATGTCGTCTTTCCCAGCAGCCATGGCCAGCTCCCGCCCCCCCCCCACCACCCCATCCCCAGGCTCCTGGTAGGAGCCGACGAAACAGGTCTGTCTTCTGAAGTCCAGGCCCTCTGACTGTCACGGCTCATGTTTTAAAAAGACCAAGAGAGACTAAACCGTCTGGTCTCTTCTTCTTGGATCTCCGTGACAGATTTTTCTGATTCACCTCATTACCTCCTCCTACAGGGGCCCGTTCATTTCCGCCTCATTTTCCTCCCGGTTCTTACTCCTGTCCCCATCCCGCTCCGGTACATCCCAACAGGGTGGGCTCTGTCCCCCTCAGCTTTCCCCCTGGCAGACATGGCCCCCCTCCCCGGCGCTTCTCTCTGGGTTAATACGGTTTCTCTTTTCTGCTCCTGTCCGGCAGACCAGAGCCCTGGAGATCCTTCAATCCAGCATCTCGGGAAGACGCAAATCACGGGGCAACGGTGTAAGAGGATGCTGCCGACCTCCGGGCTCTGACTGAGACGTGGTGGGGGACAGGGCCCCTCACTCTGGCCTGGAACCCTTCCTACCTCAGTTCGCTCCGAGTATCAGTGGCTTCTAAAGGATCTTAACCACCACCACTCACATCTCCGAATCCCCCACGGCACCCAGCAGAGCAGCCGTACAGAGTGCACACTCGGTAAATAGCTGATGCACACAATCCCTGCAGAGCGGCAGCCACTCGCCAAACGCTGCCTGGGATCATCAGTACAGATGTTCCGGCAGAAGTAACGCCTGCTCGAGTTTGGTTGGTAGGGGAATAATACAGGCGTAATGACTTATAGTTTTAATTCAAACACTTCACCTAAAATGTCATATAGTATGCTTGAGTGTGATGTTGTTATGTTACAGAGTGACATGCTTACGATCTTGTAATAAAAAATTGGGGGCATTATTTGTGTCGGACCCTGTATTTCAAAATCAGAGGCTCTTAGAGTTGGAAGGGACCGTGGAGGTCATTGGTTCCTCCTCCACGCAGCACAGGAACACACGCGGCGGGGTTTCTGAGCTGTGGACATCTAGCCTAGACCCCTCCACCATGTCCGTGACCATGAAGGCCTCAGGAAGCTCCGCCCTTCATAGCTGAGCTCTCCGACCCTGAGAACACCCTCTACATTATCTCGTCAGAAATCTCCTCTCCCCACGGCTGCACCCCGCACCCCTCCACACAGTGGCCGCAGAACTGACTGCAGGACTCGTGTTTGCTGTGAGGGAGAGAGCTCCGCGAGGTTCCCTAACCCACTGCCCCCCGCAAGAGCTATAGCAAGCAGATCTGCTCCTCGAAGGTGGCCGCAAACCACCCCCCAACCCCAGAGTGCTGGGGGAAGAGAACAGAAGGAAAGGCAACCCGGCCCCAAGGGTCTGCCCGTACTTGTCCCCACTCTGTACAGCCAGGTCTCCGCCCCTTTCGGACTTTCCTTGGCTAACCAGACAGCAACCAGCAATGAAAAAACACAAAAAATCCTACAGTTGCCGGGTTCCCTTCCTGACCCCCAGGGCCATCGAAACATTGTTGACAACACTCTCCCACTGGGGAGACGCGCTTGCAGAGAGAGGGGCATGAGCCTTCGCTCCCTCTGCTCCGTGCTCACCACACGGTTAACTAGTCCAGAAAGCAGGACCACAGGCGGCAGTCAACTCCAGACTGGGCTTCAGACCAGCTCTTCCAAAGGGCAGGTCCATTTATTTTTCATTCTGAGGCTTTCAAAGAACACAGTGCTGTCTGCAGAGCCACAGCCCTGGCTGGCATTTTTCTAGACGTTTGGATATTAGGTGAGTGGAGATGCAAGATACACGATGCAAATAACAGTCACATAACTAAGGTCCTCCGGTGCTGGGCCACAGGCCTCGAAGAGTCCCAAGAACGCACTTCCTTGCCTGTGTTCCTGGGTCCTGGAACAGGGCCTAAGCCAGAAAAATAGTGCCGGGAACCTCCAAGAGCAAATATTCACGAACATTTATTCCCCGAAAGCCTGAGTTTTAAAGTTAGTGGGGTGGGGGAGGAGCCAAGCAGAGGTGACAGTAATGGTGGAGATGAGGTCGTGTTAAGTGACAGACGTTTATAAACGACAATACCTAGATTCATTTTGCTTACCGGAGGCATAGTTGTACCCTGGGTAGAACTTTTTTTTTAATGGAGAAAAGGTGAAATAAACGGTGACTTTGTTGGACAGAAAAGAAACAAAAGGAAATGGAAACATTAAAACTGCGAGTGCTTATAGTCTGCGGCACACACTGAGCCCTGCCCGCCTCCCTTCAGCGCGCCCACCAGAACTCTGCCCCCTCCAGGCTCAGACAGGGAGGCCCCGCGTGCGTCCTGGGAGAGGCAGCAGAACCTTGGCTCTGGGATGGCCTTGGGTCTGACTTCGCAGAGCTATAAAGGGAAGAAGTGAAAACAATGCGAAGCCCTCCCACCGGATTCCACCTTCTTCTGTTGGCCACTTCCTTTCCTCCTCTTCCTTCCCTTCCTGCAGGAGCCGCGCTGCCCCACCTTCCTTCCTGGGGAGGCGGACCTGCCCTTTCCTCTTCTGGCGCTGGTGCCAAAGGGATGAACAATGTGAGGTCCTGGGGGCCGCGGGGAAGGGAGCGCAGAGGTGGGAAGAGACAGATGGTGCGTGAGCTAAAGCAAAGAGCGGCCAAGCAGAGGTGGAACAAGAGAGATGTTTGACTCCTCCAGGCCCACCAAGGGTCTCTGGCTCCTTCCCAGTTTCCTTCAGTTAAGCTCACAAGCAGAGACTGCTCATCATGGAAGCAGATCGCCCCCCCCCCCCCCACCATCTACAGCCCCACCCATGGTACCCGAACAATGGGATTTCAGGGTCGCAGGAAAAGGGTGGTGTCAGTGAGAGATGAAGGAGGCTCAGTCTAGGTACCCATTTGCCATCTCTCTTGCGCGGTCCACAGCCCTCTGAGAGAAAAAGGAAAAGGGGAAAGGAAACCAGGAAAGAGGCAGAGACGTCCAGAAGGTTTCTGAGCGTCTTAGAAAGGCTAAGGACGGAAGGTAGGTTGAGGTTGAATAGGCGGGGGAGCAGACAATAGAAAAGGTAACTCGGAGCTGCAACATGGAGGGAGAGGGAAGCAGTGGCCCTTATAATAAATGTATTAACCCACCAAAAGAGAAGGCTGAGTGGGGGAGGGGCAAGGTCACATGGAGTCGTGTTTTAAGGCGAAGCTTTTTGGAGTGAGGGCCAAACTGGAGGTGGCAGCATAAAAGAGAAAGCACCGCAGGAGGCAGTTGTGCGGATGGAACGAGTGAGAGATGAAAACAAGAATGGTAAGAAATCAAAGGGTCGGTGGAGTGAAGGGGGGCGTCAAGGCAACGCCCGGAAGAGCCCCGCTTTGTCTGGCGAGGGCTGCGGCAGCAGCACGTGCAGCCAGGGCGCCCAGGGCCGCCAAGCTCCCTGCAGAGGACCCGAGAGAAAGCGTGGTGAGCAGGGGGCATCCTCCGCCCCTCCGATTAGCCGGGCCTCTCGCCGCCAGCCGCACTGCAGAAGGGGCGCATTGTTAGGTCCCAGGCTGCAGCAGATTGCCGCTGTCCTGCAATACCCTCACGCCCTGGCACCGCGCCACTGGCACCACCCGGGGCTTGGAAATAGCTGCACCGTTCCCATGGTGACAAGGCAGCTCCAACCCCCGCCCACCCGCTGAGCTGGCCGGTCTGCGGCCCCCCACCTGAGCGCCCTCCCCTGTTACCCTGGCAACCGCGGCCGCGGCTGCAGGAGGCAACTCGCAGCACCGCCCGGCCCCGCCCCCTCCCCACCAGCTCTCCAGCAGGGCGCGAACCTCCTGGCCGCAGGCGCCGGGGGAGCCTGCGCAGGAAGCCGCCCTCCCCTCTGCCGGTCCGGTCCGGAAAGGCGGGAGCAGGGAGGAAGCTGCCCCGCTGCGGATGCTGCAGGAGCACCCGTGCTGGTCTCCTAGTCTCCTCGAGCCTCCCCTGGCACCATCTAACCTCCCTGCCCCTCGAAATCTTCTCCGGATCACCCACCCTTCCTCCTAGGATGGGAGGAGACCTTGGCAGAGGCCAGATGAAAGAGGGACCCGGAAAATAAAGTCTTCTACAACTCGAGGGCCAAGGACCGGAGAAACGGGAAAGTATGGGCCAAGGGAACACTGGGCTGGAGTGGGGATCGCCCTGGAAAGCCAGGGTCACGCCTACCGGGAGCCTGTCTCCCCGATTGCACTGCAGCCCGTGGAAAAAAAAGTACCTAATGCTCCAAACTGGGATTACGGCCCCCCCCCCCGCTGCCCCCACAAGAGGAAGATTTCCACGGTGGACGACTCCCCCCTTCCAACCCCTGAGCGTCTTGTGTGTTGGTGTGCTTGAAGAGAGAATGCGCAGATCCCCAGAAAAGTGTCCCCAGCATCCAGATTGATCAGATCAGAATTGAGACATTCTGACCGACCAAATGGGGGGTGAGGGAAAGTGAGGCAGACCACAGAGGGTGCCATTTACGTGGTCCCTCTTAAGGAACGTAGGCTACCCCTGACGTACTGGAAATGTGAGTTCCTCGGGACAGAGGCCCTGGCCCATGGAAGGTTCAGAACTCAATGGGTGGCTGCCGAGTGGATGTGATCAAAAGCAGAGAGTGGCTCCCCCGGTCACTTGCCCCAGGTGGGCAGGCCTCCCAGGGAAATACACTCAGAAAGTATTCAGGGTCCCTTGGAATTTGGCCCCAAAGCAAATGAACATAATAAAATAATCAATACCTTGCATTAATAGAGTCCTTTCCTTTAAGAATTTCACCTCATGTCATACACATGTGCTGCTTTAAACTCCATAAAATACCTGAGCAAGAAAAGGATTCGTACGGGACAAACACGACCAGAGTGCCAGCTCTCTAAGCTCTAGTGGAGGAGCAGAGAGAGTCTGACTCGGCCAGCTTCTAGAGCCCTGTATTTTCTTGGAAGCGGTATAGCGCGGTTACCTTGGCACGGAAGAAGGAATTTGGGGGTATGCAGTCAGAGGACTTGGCACAGAGCCTGCCGAGCCGGTTGGACCTAAGTCGCCCCGTCTGTGAAGCGGTGGCTGCAAAGACAAGAGGAGCTGACGTGTGCCGGGGTCGTCCCAGCACAGGGTATGCCCCGCAAATGCTCTCCTTACGGGCATCTGTACATAGGGACACAAGTCACGATCCAGACACTGCAGCTGCAGAAGGCCTTCCCGAGACCGCCGGCTACTCCTCCGGATACCCCGGTGAGACACAGACAACCTCTGCCAGCCCCCACTGAACACGGGAAGAAATTCCATCCAAGAGAAAGTTGGTGGTTGTCTCTGGGGGCCACTCCCGTATCCTTGACTCAAGCTGGCATGAACACACCAACCTGTGAAAGAGATTTCCTTTTTATTTCTCAGCCCAAAACAGCCTCAACGACTGCATGCTCCAAGTGTAGACACCCAAACTCGAGCCCAGAAGAACAGCCCCAGTGACAGACAGACAAGGAGTTGTAAAAGAATAAATGTTCACGAAGGACCAGAAAGAGAATCTGCTGCCCAGAGAGCGAGACAAGAGCGTGCCGGGACTCGGGAGGCACCAGATCGGCCCGTTGTGGGCATGGGGGCAGGACTCAAGAGTCCGGTGTGCTGTTGAATCTCATTTCATGCTATTACTATGGCCTGGATTGTGTGTGTCCCCCCCATCCCCAATTTACCTGCTGAAGCCCTAACTCCCAATGTGACTGTATCTGGATAGAGGGTCTTTAGGAGGTCATTACGGTTCCGTCAAGTCATAGGGTCTGTGACCTTAGAAGAGAAAAAGAGAGATCTCCCCTCCGCCACCTCCACGTGAGGCTGCAGTGAGAAGGCAGCCGACTGCAAGCCAGGGGGAGAGCACGCACGAGAATCCGGCCATGCTGGCCCGCTGACCTCAGGCTTCCACCCTCCAAGCCTGCGAGAACGCACCTCTCTGTTGTCGGAGGCACCCAGTCTCTGGCTACGGCAGCCCGGACACACTAAGACACTAAGACGGACGTCTCTGCTCGGAGCTCAGCACCCCTCCCGCAGCCTGAGCCGGCATCTTGTTCAGCACTTCCACCGTTGTTCCAGTGTTGATTTGTAACCGTGAGTTGGAACTGGCAGAATGTATCTTTAAATGGAGAATTTGAAACTCGGGACGATGGAGTCCCTTGCTGAAAGTCACACCGATGACTGTGAGTGGCCACACCGAGACTTGAGTCTCCCCAGACAGCTTCCCACCAACAGACGCTAAGGACTCAGCAAGTGCTAAGTTCTGACCTAGGTGATGGGGCCAGAAAACCGCATGTGGTTTAGAGGTGGGAAGGGCACGTTCTGGTCGGGAAAAGAAACATATACAAAGAATTACAGCAAGAAATGTCTGCGAGGAGTGGTCGGCCCAGCAGGTGTGAGGCAAGTGGTCCAGGCAGAGGAGTCCTGAGAAAACGTGAGTTTGGGGGGAGTCCCCACTGCTGCTGAGAGCAGGGAACAGTGGAGGAACAGAAAGGGCAGACATGCCCTGCCGCCATTGGAGATAACTGCTCCTCCTCCTGCTCAAGGACCCTGACGACCTCCTCGGGGGGCCTGGCTGAAAGCGAGGGCTGAGCTTGAACAGAGATCAAGGCTACGAGTCCTTAAGGACCTAATCTCCCTAAGGAGAAGCAACAGTAAACTCTTCAATTAGGTCCATCTTGATATTCTGTAGTAAATTATCTTTGTTTGTTTGACCTGGGGTGGGGGGGTTCTTCTAAGGGTTAGTTATTGCTGCCCTAACCATTTGTAAATAAGCAACAATGTGCTTTAATTAGGAGATATTTGCATACCTATAGCTTTACCAGGAAGGCATCCATGTTTTCACAGACTCTCAGGTCCCCAGATGCTCAAAGTCTCACTGAAACTAATACTGGACCATCTGTCCAATAGAAATGCAGGATGCAGATCAGGACCTCCTTCATGTCTGCCTGTTCCCCTTGGGCAGTCCAAGTTCCTACCAGTTACAGTAACACACGGGCATCCACTTATTTTCCATTGTTTTCTTTATGAGGACAAGTCGCATACTTGTGCTTATCGCGTCTTTAATCCACTCTGACTTCCAGGAGTTTACTCCAAGCAGCACTCAAATGCCTTCCTGGCGTAGGGACTGTGGGTTGGGGAAGAGGTGAACCCAGTAGGGCTGCTCACACGTGCGGCCTCTCCCGCAGAAATCCGCTCCAGAGGCCCGCGTCCCCGCCCCGCCTCCCCCAAAGGGTACTCATTCTGAGCACCAGGCCAGCAGCCAATTTAAGGGCTGTTCTGGGATTTCCACATCTCTGTCTGGGAGGAATGAAGACTATCACCTCTACCTCACTGGAGAGCTCATTAGAACTTGAACTCTGGTCTTTGTTTCTTCCCAGCGGGTTCAATACAGTGGAGAAGGTGCGGGGAGAAGGGGGGTCAGTGAGCCCACGACTCCCAGAGCAGCAGGAGTCCAACGGCCTCTGAGAACTGGAAGTGAGTAAACAGGCAATTACCTGCACGACAGCCCGGTGTAACCAGAGAAGTGGCTTAACTGATTAGATTCTACTCACCGCCTCAGAGGTGGCTGCCACCCCTCCAGCCCCCAGCCCCCATCCAGCTTCTCAAGGCTCATTTCCCCACCCTCTGCCCATTTTCCAAGTGCAGTTCCACCCTCACAGGCAGCGGGGTCCCAGGGCTGAGAGCAGACGGCTCTGCTGGGCAACACTCTTCCTGGCTTGGCCGTCGTCAATGTCAGCCTCTTGGTCTCTATTGTGAGAAGGGCCAAGAGTCAGGCGGTGCTGCCACCCTCCCTACTCAACACCCCTGCGGCCTTCGAATCCTTTTTGGGGAAGACAATTTAGGAAGAGAGAGGTGACTCAGAATTCGCTTCTCAGAAACTGGAGTGGGCACCCAGCTGGGCCGCAGGAAGTGCGGGGTTGGCGTGAGTGAGAGAAGCCTCACATTCCTTCCTCTGCTTTGGCTCTAAGCTCCCTCTTGCCTAAGGCTCCTAGCTGGCCCCCTTCTTTTCACTTTCTATCCCTCAGCTGATAGCAGTGCATATCCTGGCCCAGAAAGGCATCTAAGTAGATAAGATATGGGTCTAGCACTTAACTTCAAAGAAGTTACAATCCAGTGGGGAAGGGAGGGGTAAGGAAGTTCAGGAAATTAAAACACTTGGACATAAATAATACTACAAGGCAATTCACAATAGGTGCCGGAGGAAAAGTGTTACTGCTGCTGTTAGCCCCAGTAATTTCTCGTCTGGACCACTGAGCAGCCTTGTCGCTGGCCCCTGGCTCACTCTGCCTCCAGCCTTTCCTCTGCACACGACAGCCCGTGATGGACTAAATGTGCATCTCATTGGGTCCCACTCTGCTTAAAAGCCTTCCTTAGCTTCCCCACATCTTTCAAAATGAACAAACCCCCTAGCATGGCACGCCTGGCCTTTTGGAGTCTGACCTCCCCTAATCCTCGGGGGCATGTCCCCATCCACACCCAGGTTCCGGTATCTGGATAACCAGAGTGCAGCATCTGTGATATCCAGATCCTACCAGCTCTCCGGCCTCGGGGCCTTTGCACATGCAGCTCTAGCTGCCCACAGTGCTTTTCCCTTTCAGTTTACCTTTTGGGACTCAGCACAGAAACAACATCCCCTTCCCAGGAACCCTTCCCTGACATTCTGTCTGGGTTAAGCACCCCTCAGCAGTATTCCTTTATCACCTTACTTAGTATTAAGCCTGAATTGTAATGAGTTTTCCATCTCTCGCCGCCCCCCCAGGCACCCAGTTCCTCACTCATCTGCGTACTCAGTCCCTGGCACAGAGTTGGTGATAACTGACGGATGAAGGAAAGGCTGAGTGGCAGGCAGTGGAGTTCATGGGGAATATGGGGAGGCAGTAGAAGCTTTTGAGTCAGACACGAATCACATCGCCAAGAGGATATTGTAAGATACATAATCCAGGCCAGGGTAGGCCTAGGAGAAAGGGAGCAGTGGGAGAAAGGGAGAATGGACTAAAGTAATAAGGGCTCGAAGCAAAGCATGAAGAAGGTGACAGCGGGGACTGGGAAGAAGGCGTGGAAACGAGCTTTACCGTGGATGGAGGCGATGCTGTAAGCTTTAGCGCATGTTTGGATGGGCTGGCAGGATGGGCGACTGGGGGAGGGGCGGGGCCCGCAGCCCGGCACCTGAGAAGGAGCCTGGGTAGAGGAAGCAGACAGAGTCAGGGTTCGGGAGGAGGCACTGCACGCAGGTGGCGGTGAGGAAAGGGCTGCAAGGGAGCCCGTGAGAGGAGATGCACTGTTTTCAGAAAGAGCGTCGGCTAATTAGGACAGGGAGCGAACAGATGGGGGAATTTTGAGCTCTGGGTTGAATTTCGTCTCTGGGTGGTCTAGGCATGCAAAGACTAACAAGTTAGGGCCTCCTCGTCTTATTCTTCCAGAAAATCGTGATGAAGGTCCAGTAGGGATGGTGCTTCGTGAATCTCTCACAGCTTTGGCACACGAGCTCCCACTACCCACCAGACCCGTTAATTCTTTAGCGTTTTGCCCCACTCGCGCGGACGTGGCGGGGCGAGGATGCTGCTTCTCCTCCTGGACGGGGCTGTGTTTTATCAAATACATGGCGGTTCGCAGTCCCCTCACTGTTTTCCTTTTCTCACATTCTTCCTGTTTTCTGACTCTGAGTTTATTTTAGTCTCGTGTTTCTCTTGAAGTCATCGCAGACATCTGTCTCCCTCGCCTCCCCCGCCCGGCCACCCCTCTTCCCTCTCCCACTCCTACTCATCTCCTTCACCTCTCGGCAGTTGCCTTAAGAGACCCAGAACCGCTCGGTTCCCTCCTCTCCGCCCAGCATCCGGCGCCCTCGCTGGACACGCCTCGGCCTGTTCCCAGCCTCAGGCTAATCCTCCGTAACACTGAACATGACAGATGAGGTCAGACTTGCTTGGGAGGAAAGGAGGAGAAAATTTCTTACCCAGGAAACCACGCTTATTCATAACTGGCTTTCTAAATGAGAACAGGCAATGAGTGTGTGTGTTTTCTGCTGAGAGGAGCCCCAAACCCCGCTTTCCTCATAGCACAAATCTGCATTCCAACGTGTGTTCAACTCCTAACACGTGCGGAGAATGAAGCAGCAGAAATATACGTGTTTAGATTGGAGCCGGCGGCCCTGGCTTCGGGGAGTGTCCTTTACCCTCCAGGACCTCTCGTAGTTTGTTACCTTGCCAACTGCTGCGCCGGGGTTGAGCCGAGAGAGTCTTCCCGGGCTGGGCATGAGGAAGAGCGTGCCGGCTGCTGACACTAACGAGGCCCCTGGAGTGATTTATTAGTGCCTCCAGTCTCCTTTATTTGACAGGAGAAGGAAAAGAAGTGTTGATTCCTTCTGATAAGAGGCCCATACTTAGCAGTTTATATATTTGGCCCTGTTCACCTCAGTATGGCTGTTTCTGCCGCCACTGCTCCTGGCTTAGAACAGTTGCAGGCCCTTTAAATTGGCCCAACGCCCTGTCCAGCCATCATCCTCGTCCTCTTTTGCCTTTTAGGCCACGCTCCTTGGGGACAGGGTCACCGCCAGAGCCTCCACGTCCTTTCCTCCACTCCCTGTATATATCTGGGTCTTCTCCGGCACCCGCTACCAGAACCTCTCCCCACATTCATGGGTGACGACGATCTTTAGTTCAATGCCACTTCCTCTGTCCTCCTTTTCCTTGACTTTTCTGCCGCCCCTGTCCCCAGCTCTACTCTCACCTCTCCACAAACTGTGTTCCTGCTGACAGCGCCCTCTTCCCACTTCACTGGGTCCTTAGCTTCTGTCCTTCTCTCCCGCCCGAGAGTTCACGCTCTCAGCTTTAAGGGCCGAGTCTACGGTGGCCACGCCCCCCTGAAGAGCAGCACTGGAAAGGCCCAGCGGCCTGCAGAGGTATCTTATCTTATGGCTGGAGGCAGCACGGGAGGGAAGGAATGGCCAGAGGGAGCCAAGCCTTGAGTGACCTCAAGCTGAGTTCACACTCGACCCTGAGGTCAGTGGAATATCTACTTTTTAAACTTTAGAGTGCATACAAATTACCTGGGGAACTTGTAAAAATGCAGAGTCAGCTGATCGGGGTGGGGCCTGAGAGTCTGCATTTCTGGCAAATTCCAGATGATACCCGTGCTGCTGGTCCCTGGACCTTCCTTCCAGAAGGAAGGGGCTAGATCACACTTACTTATCTAGTGTCATATCTTGGGGGACTTCTATGTGTTGTGCATCTGCTCTGGGACGTAATCTGACTTGAGGGCCAGGATCCTGTTGTTTGCATCTTTGTCTTCCCCCCTGGTCAGTTCCTTGTGGATGTTCCTGTACGTACTTAGTAGATGGGCTGAGTTGTTCATATTTTCTAGCTTCGCTTTACAAACACTGATTTTTCTTTTCAAATCACAACAGTGAAGCAACTGGATACTTTTTTTTTTTTACTATAAAGAGAAACCAAAAATGTTGAATGACTCTCCAAGTAGTGAGTCACACTTTGAGCCCACAAGTCCCTTGCTCGGCGGGGTCCCCAGGACCCGGCCCAGGGTGAATTCAGTCACTGCCTCCCTTGACCATTCAAGATGACCTCGTGACTCACTCTCTGAGCCTCATTTGCTCTCTCAGAGGGAGTTCGGGAGCCTTAGGGAGCTGCCTGCCCCATGTGTGCAGGCCAGATGCCTGATGCCGAGGTGACTAAAAGGTCGGGAAGCCCACAGCTGTGCCGACCCGCACGCCAGAGTCGCCCACGTACCACATCTTTACAACTGCTCTCTGCGGCGCGGGCTATGGGCGCCCTTTAAAACGCATTTCGAAGAGGGGGGAGAGTGGGGGTAAACTGCAGAAATCATAGAGTAATAACCACCTGAGTATGGCGTCCCATGTACCTGAAGTTCAGCTTCTGAAACCGAACCTTTGTTTTCGGGAACTTCTCCCATGGCCATACAAAGAAAAGTACCTCCAGTCTCCAAAGTAGGTCACACAGTCAGAGAGAGAGTCAGAGGGAGAGCTGACAAATGCAGATGCCAAGGCGCTTTCACCCTTTTCCAAACCAAAAATAAAACAGGAAGCTTTCAGGAGGAAACGGGAGGTTCGTGGTGTAGCCCGAGACAAGCCCGGGACAAAGAAGAGGGCGGGGGCCCCTCCCTGGATTAACTAGCGGACCCTCCGGAGAAGAACTTGGCTCCGGGGCAATTCCTCCTCATGACTGTCCTCCACGCCCCCGCCCCTTATCTCTCACACCCCCAGCTCACTTCCTGCTGGTCACCTCTTGGTGGAGTTCCAGTGCATTAGAGCTACTCCCCCACCCCCACTTCTGGTAACTCATAGTATGAAATTTGTTAGTCAAAGCCTAGATGGGGGAGACTAGGCAAAGGGTGCTTTAGGATTTTCTTCATCAGAGCAGTTCTGTGATTCATTATCTGTTCTAGAAAGCCGCACAGGCAGCTCCGGGAAAGGGACAGAGGATCGGAAGTGGTGTTGGGCCCACGTTTGGGCTGCCCTGGTGGTGCCTCTCCTTTCCTCCATCCGGCAGCCAGCCAAGCTGGTTTGCAGCTCCTGTTTCTAGGGTGGACACTCCCACCCCCACCCCCATCTATGGTGATGGGATTGGGAGTCTGGTGAGGTTCCAGGGTTAGATGACCAGCTACCACCGCTGCGGCCTGATCTCCAGAGCCCAGAGTCTCTGGAAACTCTGCAAGTGTTAAGGTCCAGAAATCCAACTCTGCTCCCCCGTAGCGGGTGGTAGCATTCCTAGTCACAGCTCTCCCCTGAGCACGCGGACCCTTCCCCAGGCAAACGAGGAATGTGAGTGTGTGCGGGAGAGGCACGCTGGGAGGGGACACTTAGAAAGACCCAGAGAGACGGAGTCAGCAGGCCAACACAGCCCTGAAGGAAGTCTCTGTGCCGCAAAGGGCAGGAAGGTGCTGGGACCAGTTAGACAGAAACGGCCAAGCACATGTGGGCCTCGCTGGAGAAAGACTCGAATGGGCGGAACCCTGGATTCGGGAAAGGGGTCAAGGATGGGCCGCAGCCACGGGAAACCCTGCGTCTCAGGGACAACGGCAGGGCTTTGAGCAGAGGAGACAGAATGGTCTTTTTCTACCGCAGAGGGAGCAAGTTTCCAGCGGCTGCCCTGCTCCGAGGCTTGAGAGGTAGGATGGGTCAAAAAAATGAACAGGTGGGAACGCGTGGCTTTTGGCACATTGCTGAATTCCAGAAACACTGAACGGAGCCTTGCCTTGGCATCTGTTGGCGTGACTGGGCTGGGGCGGCCTGACAGAGGCCCAGTTCATGGGGGTGGGGGCAGAGAGCTGGGGCCGGGGCTGGCTTGGTGCTGAGTGAGCAGAGAAGGGGAAGCTGGGTCTCACCTTCATCCCAAGAGTCAGGGATGGGGCTTATCACACAGACATAGGGGCTTCCTGCGACCAGGTCCCAGAAAACTCTATTATATAAAAGTAGATTTAGGGTTTACCAACAAATATCATGGGCCTACTCTGTGCCAATCCCCTAAAGGAATCCCATCTAGAGACGGTAAGAGGTAGTCCTAGGGACCAGTCCTCCTCCCTGCAGCTTTCAAAAGCTGATAGCCAACACTCTTTCTCACCTGCCCCCCTTTTCCCATGGGGAGACGGCATCTTTGTGCCCGTAAGCGCACAGGGTCCAGCGGTGGAGGCTGCAGCCGGTCAGAAGAGTGGGGAGAGAGAGAGGCCCTTTCAGGAATGCGGTCCCTGGAGGCTTCTCCCGCCCTGCGTGTGAGATTCCAGAGGTCTGAGATAAACCCCAGCACACAGTCCAGCAGAGATGCTTTGGGCTCTATTCCTCTGGGAGAGCACAATTGCTAGAGAGGACTTTTATTTTTAAAACCCTCCCACTAAGGGAAGAGGTTGGTGGCAGGCGTTGGGAAAAACTGTGTTTGGGTCGGGAAGGGAACATTCTACTGGAAGTGTGTATCGTTTTACACGTTCTGCTCTCACACGCTCCCGTCTCTATTGTACCCTCGAGAACGGCCTAAAAAACTCCGAGGGCTTGAGTCAAGATCTCGATGATTTCTAGCGTAACTCTGCTTCTACTATATTTTTGCTCCCAAGGCTTTCCACTGGGTAGAATTGTAAATCTGAACAATGGCTCAAAGGCTGAGAGACAAACTGCTCATTACGGGAGCGAGTGCCAGGAATCCTGGGAAGCAGCCCCGCGCCCCGCTGGAGGCCCGCACCTAATAGCAAGGGCCCCTTTCATCGTCACCGGAGGGCTGGATCGGGGTTTCTTTTCATTCTCCTTTCCTTTCACTGGCTGCTGGGATGAAAGCGAGTCGGGGAGAATAAAAATTTCACAAACAGGACAAGAATAAAATATTTAGGGCAAGAGATCAGAAGTTCTTTGGTTCTTCAGTGAACTGAACTAACTCCACTTAAAAAAAGTATAAGGAAATACGTGTCCGTCCAGCCCCGTGTCACAGCGGGGATTAGCCTTTCGACCCCACTGCACGGGCTCGGAGCCGCACACTGTTCGTGCCGAGCATGTCTCGGTGAGGGATGCAGACGGATCTGGGGGGCACGGAGCAGTCTGGTCATTATTAATTCTGTTCCCAATATTTACTGTGTCTTCATTCTGAGAAGCGTTCCACCAAAGTTGTTCAATGGCCCATTCTCTTTCAGTTCTCACCCCCAAATCCAGTCCATGATGAATGCTAGGAATGGAAGGGTTATCTATCACCCCTGAATTAGGGACCTCAGAGCAAACCCAGCCACTTCAGCAGGGCAGTTCAAGCTTTCCATCACCAGTCCCTTCCCTCCATCACTAGTCCCTTCCCTCCATCACTGGTCCCCTTCCCCTTCCATCACTGGCCCCTTCCCTCCATCACTAGTCCCTTCCCTTCCATCACTAGTCCCCTTCCCCTTCCATCACTAGTCCCCTTCCCCTTCCATCACTAGTCCCTTCCCTTCCATCACTAGTCCCTTCCCTCCATCACTAGTCCCTTCCCCTTCCATCATTGGTCCCTTCCCTTCCATCACTAGTCCCTTCCCTTCCATCACTAGTCCCTTCCCTCCATCACTAGTCCCTTCCCTTCCATCACTAGTCCCCCTCCCCTTCCATCACTAGTCCCTTCCCTTCCATCACTAGTGCCTTCCCCAAGTACAATCTGGGTGGGAAGATGGGGTTAAAGAGACCTGACTGAGAAGTACTGAACTAAAACTTGATGCCTTTATTCATTATTGAGTGACCTCCTTGGAGTACTTGTCAGAAAAACACTTCAAATATCTGGTTTTTACTTGGCAGTCAAAACAAAAAGGTGAGGTGGGCAGGGGCGGGGGGGAGGTTGCTCCAGTCCGGAGCTCAGGCTCATTTGATCAGGAGAACAAGCGTCCCCCAGAGCCATCAAAAAGCAGGTAGGCAGGGCAGCTGCGGCTTCATTCGGGGCCACCCTGAGTCTGACTGAGTCCTCTGCGATGACCCCCGTCCTGGCACTGGGAGGGCTCTTTTCCGGGACCTATCAATTAACAGGGCTTAAGAAACATTCTATGCCCAAGCAATTCGGGCTAAAAATAACTCCGTGGGCTATTTTTTTCCCCCGTTTACTCATCCACAGAAAGCATGTCAACAAGATCTTCGCTCCTTGAGCATTTTCACCCCTGCTTCCTCCTCCCTGAAAATACCTGTCTGGTGCAACCAGACGAGCTGCGGGGTTGGAATCAGACACACAGAACAGCAAGACTATGCTGACGGAACTAGACTTCGGGGCTGCCAAGGGTCTGGAGAAAAACAGAAGAATAAAAGAACCCGGCATTCACAGACAGTGTAATTTAAAAATAGATCCTCCCTCCTCCTCCTCTCCTACAAATGACGCAATTCTTTGACCATAATATATATATATATATATCTGATTTATACACAGAATTCACTCTGCCTTAATAACACTAACAGTTGAGTGCTTACTATGTATGAGGTAGCTTTCTGAGAACTTTAGGGGCTTTCACTCATTAATATAAACAACCCCATGAGGTAGATATGATTATTTCAACTTCACGTTCAGAAAACACTGAGGCGCAGGGAGATGGAGTGCCTGTCCGAGGCCCCTCAGCTGTAAGGGGCAGAGCCGAGACACAAACCCAGGAGGTCTGCCCTTGGGGCCCATGCCCTAACCATTACTCACACTATTTACGCAACGATTCTGCGGTGAAAACAGATAATGACCTTTTCTGAATTCCTACAAAGCTGTGTCTCCCTATCAAGTGTCCGTTTACATTTTCTACATTAAGTAGATGCATAGTCCTATGGCTCATCTTAATGTGAAAACAAGGATCAACAAGAACTTTCGTCTCATCTAAAACATATTAATTCTCTTAAACACACCAAATGTTACCCCCTTTCAAATACAAAAAATGCACCGAGATAGCTGCTCAAGCATCATAATTATTTCCTCGCTACAGGAAACTTTGCGAAATTAAGGCCCTGGACACCTTCTTCAGTTTGAGCAGTCAGCACTTAAGTAGATAATCTCTGGGGGGGAAAAAAAGTCTATTTTAACAAGACCCTGATCAGAGAATGTTCAATTCTATGAATAGACTATTATGATGATTGAGCATGAAGGAGAAAGTCCCTTATGCTTCACGAATCACTAATAGATTTGCAAAAAATCAAAGCACTGGCCTACTCAGCTGTGTGAGCAGTTTATGAAGGCATATGCTCCTTTTGCTCAAAGGCCTTAACTCGACTGAAAACTTCGTCTAAACGTTCCTGTCTCTCCCATGTCCTAAACACTCTTTATTCCGTATTTTAAAGTATGCTAGCAACCATGTTTTAAAATGCTGTTCTCTAATTGATTTGCTTCTGAAATCGATTATTAGATACCTTCCAAATATTGAATATTTTGCCTTATCTCAAAAGGCCTCTCAGTCTTGTGAGGAAGCAAACAGATGACTTGTCTGGGATCACCGGAGTGTTTACAACCCCAACGCTGATGTCACCGCTTGGATGACAAAGGCACATCAGGAAGTTTTGCTAAATAAGTTAAATCTGCCCAGCGCTGCAGGGCCTCCTCCGTAGCTGGTTTGGCACCAGCACTTTCCTTTCACTGATGCATTTACTTTCTACAGACAGAACAACAGGAGGAAAAGAGCCCTGAATGCTCGACCCCCCGAGACAGCCGATGGAATGCAGAGGTGGGACTGACCAGCTGGGCCAGTCAGTCTCCTCCGCTTCCCTCTGTCGTTTTTTTAAATTTTTTATTTTTTTTTTTAGTAACAAAGCTGAAAGATGACCCACAGTATATAGTTCAACAGGAAACAGAAAGATTTAGTGAAACAACATTTTTTGCGGATGGGAAAGCCTTCCAAAGTTGGCACTTAAGTTATTTAATATTAAGACACCATCAGATTGAGCTGTAAAAAGTTCAATTGTCCTAAACTGACATTAGCAAAAGGCAGTTGTAGTGGCAAGTTTGAAGAAACTGGGAGGCCACTGATATTAGTATCTAAAAACAGTCCTCCCATCTAGCGGAGAAACCTTAAACGTGTCTCTCTTGATACTTAATGAAGTCAGCAAACAATATCCCCCGTCTGCGCTTGACTGATACTAAGAACCGCACCTTTAGTTTCCCAGCGTGGACCTTAGCTCCCCTCCTCCCCCTTCCCTCCCCGCCCAGGCAGGTGATTACAAACAAAGACACAGTGAAACTGCTTTAAAATATTTAATACGTGTTAGACACGTAAAGTTACATTTTTATACAAAAACCAATACAACAAAGGAGAAAATACTGTACAAAAACCTTGTCAGTTCCCCCAACCTTTATACAACAAAGACTGGAGTCACCGTAGCTACAAAACCATAACGTCTTTCCACTTAGGGGTTCTGTCTGTAAACTTTTGTTTCATTAAACACTTTTAAAAAGCACTGTGTAGTAGTTCTGAGCTAGAGCTTTTAAAATATATCTTTCCTCTATAAACTCCGTATTTCCAAGCTTGAACTCTTCTGTGAAGTTCATCAAGCTTTTCTCCCTGTGGGGAAGACAAGGGCCCCTAAGATTCCCCTTTCCCAGAGTAATCACAGGGTTTAGACGTTTCTTCAGTGAGAGAAAGGTGAGGAGGGAAAGAAATAACACAGGTCTCTACCCCCGGACTAAACCACTCTAGTCTTATAAAATCCTGCGAGGAAAGGCCACTCCCGGGCCGGTACGGGTCTAGCTTTCATGTGAAGGGTGTGTGTAAAGTCCCTTCCTGCCAGCAGAGCGAATGGGGAACTCCCCGGCCCTTTTAGCCGCTTCCTTCTCGGTGCTGCTGGTAAAGGAAAGTCCCTGTCTGCCCCCAGTCTCCCGAACCCTGGGGAAGGGTGATGCATTCCAGAAGGACAAAATAGTCTTAATTCACAAGACAAACTTACATACACAGACACACAAAGTAACAATCGTCCTCTTCCGATAAGCCTCGCACTCCCAAGTCTCGAGAGGCCCCGAGAGAGAGGCCGACAGAGCAGGGCCGCCACGGGCAGTCCCTGCTGCCCCGCGGCACCAGTCTTGCCACACGCTCAGCGCCTACGGTCTCCGCCGCGTCTCGCAGCCAGGAAAGGCCCGGCACTCGCGTCCACGCCCGCTGCTCAACCTCCTGCCCACATGGGGACCGACGGGGCTCAGAAGGCCACGATGGCTGTGCTCCAAGGGTTCATGTCTCTCAGCACCGGCTTATCGCAGCAGATCTGCCCAGGCTCGCTGGCTTCCGGATTGCTCCCCTCTCCCTCGGCTTCCTCCGGGCCGCCCCCGGGGCTTTTTCGTAAGAGTCCTGAGAAGCTGGAACCAAAGATGCTAATGAGGTTAGCCACGTTACCCGTCTCCATCTCCTCCTCCTCTTCCTCCATCCTGCCAGGCTGCTCCTCCAAGTCCCAACGGGGCTTCTTCAGAGGGGTTGAGCCGGGGCAGCCTGCGGGGCCACAGCCGCCCATCCCCGCTGCGCTGCGCTTCCTAGGGCAGACCGGGGGCGGCGCCGGGGGCTTGTCCTCGGCGCAGCGGCCGTCACCGTGGAGAGGTGCGCCCAGCACTCCCTGCTTCTCCCCGCCACCAGGGAGGCAGCCGCAGTAGTGGCGCGCCGCTCGGGGACCCTCAGGGAAGATGTCCAAGCCTCCGGCTGAGTCCCCGGCTGAGTCCCCGGCTTCCTCGGCCGCTGCCTCTGTGCTCTGAAGAGTGTTCCTGGCGCCGGTCAGGGTAGCCTCGGGCTCCAAGTCACCTGCCCGAGGCGTGTCTAGGACTGCGCGGTGTTCCTGCTCCGGCTCGCTCTCTGGCCAGGCGGCGGGAGCGGGCGGCGGGGGCGGCTCCCCCCAGCCCGCTGGGGGCCCGGCCACCAGCTCCCCGGGCAGCTGCGGTGGGGTCCCAGGAGGACCAGCCAGGTAGAGACCGGGGCACGGGTCGCTCAGGTAGACCTGGCGGGCGCTGCGCAGCACCAGTGAGACCAGCAGGTTCTTGTGCAGCTTGATGCCACCGCGCTGGACCCGTGAATTGTAGATCTTGCCCAGGGAGATGCTGACAATGCGGTGTGCCTCCAGCTTGAACTCCATTCTGCCTGCCGCCCCTTCACCAGCGGGCGGGCCGGAGGTGATGGCCGAGTCCGGGCTCCTCTTCAGATATCGGGAGAGGAATTGGAGGCCTCAACAAGTCCGCCCCACGGGTGGACCCTCGGTAACTGAAAACTATAGAGCGAAATCAATGTCGACGACGCCGACGCGCTCGCCGAACCCCACACGACCCCCGCACTACCGACCAACGCTCACTTTCTTGTCCGGTCGCTAAGTGAGCGCAGCGCTCCAGCCCCACAATTTATATAGACTCCTCACCCGCCAATCGAGAAGGGCCGGGCAAGCCGACACGCCCCCGTGAGCTGCGCGCAGCCAATTGGAGCTGGAGGAGGGGCACCAGGGCTGTTCGAACGTCTGTCCCGCGGAGCAGGCTCTTAAAGGGGACGAAGTGTACAGTGAGGGGGCAGGCTGGTGAGGGAACCCGTGCTGAGAGTGATTGATGGGGAAGAGACTTCTGCCACTGTACTGTTTGTAGGTATAGGGTCTGGTTTGTGCGCTGGCTTGTCATAACCGAAACAAAACAAACCTTTGGAACTTTCACCCGAGTATGGAGATGGACTTTGCTCTGCAATAAAGTCCCAATCCTTCCCTGATCATCCTGCCTGCCCCCCACCCATCCCCACCTTCACTTCCAAGGCAGCACACACCTATAAGCTCCTGGCCACCCCTGGCAGCCATGGAGATGACAGCAAAACGTGGCAAAGGATACCCCTGGATAACAAATAGTATTACTACAAATATTTAGCACCTATGGGTTCTGTATGAGTCCCTTACACCCTAGACTCACACACACTCTTAGTATCTGCTAATCCTAAACCCCCCAAAAAGAAAAAATGGGGTTTCTAAAAGTTCCAAAGTTTTGGTTGCTTATCAAGTAATTGCGTCTAGGTACAAAGTTATTGGTTCTCCACTAAAGCCAGCATCCACCGCTTTGCTCTCTAGATTTTAGAACACAGTTGTCACAGAGGTTACGGTGAAAGGTGGTACAGGTTCCCCACAGTGATTTTTCTTCAACAGGAGAACCAGTCACCCTTGGAAAAAGCTAGTAAGTTCTAAAAATACAAATAGAGAAGTCCTGTGTTCTCATTATGATGTCATGATTTTATTTTGTGTCAAGGTAAAAATATAGGAGAAGAGTGTTCCAGAATTCTCTGGTCAGTCAACAACTTAGTCCATCTACTGACCCCTTAGTACATGGTATTAGGGCACAGGAGTGTCCAGGGTCCTGGGCCAGGGCTCCTGGAGTCACTTCCAGGTAGTGCCACTTAAACCCCACCACAGATGTGCCCAGTGACTCTGGGTGAACAACCTTGGCACACTTTCGTTCCTCCAGTTCTACAAGGCAGAAGTCACATAACGCATCTGCTCTGTTGTGCAGAAGATGAACGACAAAGCAGCCCACAATCTGAACCATAAAAATAAGCACAGCTTTTCTGGAGTCTGAGTGGAACAGGTGGCCTGACCGGGGTTCAGCCAAGTGGTGTCTGGGAAGTCTTCACTCAATGTCATTGATAGGTTTTGTGACTTTAAGTGAAACAACTCACAATGAAACCCATTTGTACTATAGGCTGATAGACACAAACAAGAGTGAAGCCCCTATGGCATTTCATCAGCATCACAAAGAAATGTCTTGGAACAAAATGACATTAATCAAAGACCTGCTGTATTTAGTTAAGGGAAATACTAGTGAAAGGTGGGCTTGCTTATGGCCAATTCACTATCCGAGGCCTCCAAAGGATGTGATGGCTCGGGAACCCCACCGACGCCCACAACCGACTGACGGTAACTGAGACATCAGTCCCTGAGACCCGGGGTTCCGCCCCTGTAGGAATTTTCAGTTCACATGAAGAAGGAGATAAAATAATAATACAAATAATTACAAAAGTGAGCTGTGTGTTTTGAGTAATAACGTGAGAAATATTTTCCTATTTTTCTCTTTGAGAGTTATGCGTCAGTATCAAACACCAACTACAAGCACGGGCTCTGAAGACAAGCTTCCTGAGTTGGAAACCCAGCTCCACGTTGTGCTTGCTGTGCCACCTTTGGAAAAATATTTCACCTCTCTGTGCTTGGGTCTTTTTCATCTTAAAAAAGAGATAATACTGCATACCTCTAAAGAGTTTTTGTGAGGCTTAGATGAGGTAACACGTGCAAAGCTCTTAGAACAGCCTAGCATATAATAAACGTCCAATGTACATTAGTTATCAGAACATATCACCCCCAACATGACCTTGGGGTGGAGAAGAAACATGGTGGGGTGGGGGGATCATAGATGGGGGAAAGAAGCTGTCTTTGAGGAGGGGGTTGAAACCCCCTGAAGGCGGATCCACAGATGCCAAGCAGCAGAGTCCAGTGCAGGGAAGATCTCACTGGGCAGGTGTGCCAGGCACCTACCGTAAGTGGAAAAGCCTGGAAGCACAGGCTGGGCCTACATGGTAGTGGGTTATGGGTGGCTTAATGAAGAGATGGGGCCATAGGGAGCTACGGAAGATTGTTGAGTAGGAGAAAGCTCTTAATTAGAAAGCTCTTATGAGATTTAGGCAAAGGGTCATGAGGCCTGAACTAGGTGGAGAAAGCAAAAATGAAAACTGCAGGAGACTAGAGGAGCTTCAGTGACAATCCAGGAAGCCACCACCCTCCCAAACAGGTCACTGAGACAGCCAGCCTCCCTGACCCATCTGAGCTGGGCATTTTGCCATCCTGTACCACACGAAGCACTCTTCATCGCTGCCCTCACCACCTTCCCATCATGCCCAAGGGCCCTCCGCAACTGTGTTCTCAGTGAAGGCAGGGGCCCATCTATACTTGTAGCCAGGAGATTGTGAAAATATTTAGCAACTGGGCGACACAGGCACTAACCATCCGAACAGAGTCCTGGGCCCTTAGAGTGAGTGCCAGGGGTTATGGGGAGCTCCTGAGGGAGGGGCCGGATGGCCAGCCAGGAAGGGAGGCACTCGAGGGGCCTCGGCCAGAGGTTCTGCCAGCTGGCTTGGAAGCATTTCAGTGTTCTAACAACTGGGGAGGCCAAACCAGTGCATACTGAGTGATTCATTATGCACTTGGATTAACGAACCCCTAAGAATGACACTGTCTGCCCTGCACTGTGCTAGCCACTTTGCAGGTATTATGATTATAATTATTTTAACCCTCACCTGAGGACTTATTTTTTATTGCTTTTAGAGAGAGAGGAAAGGACAGAGGAAGGGAGAGAGAGAAACATCAGTGCAAGAGAGAAGCATCGATTGGTCACCCCCCACATGCACCTGGACCAGGGACCCAATCCACTCCCTAGGAATGTGCCCCGACTGGGAATCTAACCCGCAACCCTTTGGTTACAGGATGAAACTCCAACCAACTGAGCTACACTGGTCAGGGCTGCAGGCATGATTTATCATCCTTAAAAAGTTCTGAAAGTGCATGTCATTTTCTCCTTTTATAGATGAAGAAACTAGGACTCTGAAAGGTTAATTTTCCGCAAAGTCATGCAGCTGTAGGTGGAGAGGTGGGATTCAAAGTTGAATCTATTTAACTCTAAAGCTGGAGGGTTTACAGTTAAACCCAGCCTGAGGGGCTCTGAGGTTTGATTACCATGTTCTACCTCTTATTTGCTGTGTGACTTTTGGAAAGTTATTTTACATCTAGTTGAAATGAGAAAACCACATCTTAGTTCTGTGACATGGGCAAGTTACTTAACCTTTCTGTGCCCCAGTTGCCTGCTGTGTAAAACGGGAATAATAAACATCCCTGCGGTGCTTAACCGAGTCTCTAGCAGCATACAAGCTCTTCCTAAGTCTAGCTGTTGTTATGTTATACCAGTGCCTAGCTCAGTACCGAGCACATAGTAGGTACACAGTTAGTACTCGTTGAATTTTGAGTGCTTTTTCTGCTGCTGCGAGATGGAGCACGATCACTATTATTATCAGGATACCCTCTGATTCTGAGACAACAGAATGGAAAGGTGAGCACTTGCCTCTGGAGGGCCCAGGCTCTGACGACCAGTGAGCTTCACCTTCATCTACCAAAAGAGTGGGAAGATGCACAACATATTCTTCTAAGCTTTAAGAAGCAAGTAATTGCGTTAGAATTTGCTGTCATCAAGCTTTGAGATTTTCTCAGTTCAAAAAAAAAATGGTAGTTCTATGAGAAGCACTAGGGGTAGGAAAGAGAGAAGCAACTGCTCTGGAAGACACAGCCAAGCGTATCCGTCAGGTCCATTCAGTCCGTCCACCCCTAGCTTCTCAGCTCCGCACGAGCAGATCAGCATGCGGAGTGCTGGCCACAGCTGTCCCCACTCGGGCAGTCGCTGTGCTCTGGCCTGGGGATTCCTTGTGATGCAGGGCCTCTGTGCTCACTGCTGTGGGCTTTATTGCTCGTTTGCATGACTAGTTGAAGGCTAAGTATTATCATCAGATGATTACAGAGCTGTTGTTGCCTTCAACCGAGTCTAGTCTGAATGAGAACAATGCAGACTCACTACGGGTTGTGCATGCAATAGCCCTGTGAGAAGGAGCACTGAGTGAGAAGTGGGGGATGAAATACAACACAAATAAATTCTCTACACTGTGTCTACCTTTCAATGTTAGAACATTTGGAATATTTTTGGTCAAAGTTGCTTATGTGAATGAATAATTATTTGCATGACATCCTGAATTCTTTAGGGGAAAAGCTCTATAAAAATATATTATTAGCACTTCATGTAAGCAAAACTCCTCTTGCTCTTCTGAGAACAGACAAAGCCACTTTTTAATTCAATTTTTTCTGTCTCTCACCATTCTGGCATATTTTACATCCTTTTTAAAAAAAAAATCTTGGCTGCTTGACTACTATAGAATTTCTTTATCTCCAAATAGCATTTGACTAGGGGTGGGCACCAAAACCTGTTTTCTTCCCTCCCCCCATTTCCTTTTCTGAACTATTACAGCCCCACCCTCCTTCTTGTCCTGAATTCCACAGGTTGGTTCAGAGAACCTCCGGTTGTTATTATGATCATCTTCGCGTTGCCTTGCCTTCTGTCACACTCCTGAGGACAGCAGACTCCTCAATAAGCAGAGCACTCAAACTCACTAGCGTGAAGCCAGGACCTTCACAAGCCGCAGAATGAGGAGACACCATCACATGAAATCCACACTGTTCATTTAACACAGTAGCCACTTGGCTGATGTGGCCCATGCAACTGAGGAGCTGAATTTTAAATTTCATTTAATTCAAACCTAAAAACCTGAAATATGATAAATAAAATCCTTCCTCTGAAATCTAGCTTTATTACGTCATATTTTTGAAGTTTGAAAATGTAGCTTCGGAATTGATGCTGTAATTGTAAAACATGTAGCAGATTCAGACTTAGTACCAAAAGGGAACGTAAAATATTTCATTAATAGTTTTAGAATGGTTACATGTTGAAATGATAAAATTTTGGATATACTGGGTTAATTAAAAGAAATTATTAAAATTAATTTAACCTTTTTCTTTTTACATATGTGGCTCAAATTATATTTCTATTGGACAACATTGCCCTAGGGACAATAAAGAAAGAGGAGGTGTGGACACATACATATGCATGAGCATATTGTGAGCAATTAACAAATGTCCTTGATTGGAGAGGAGGGAAAGGAAAGGAAAGATAAAGTAGAAAGGAAGAGAAACATAACACAGTTGTGGAGTTGAGGCAAAAGTCAAAGAAACATGCAGAAGAACACGGAGCTAGCTGGCCAGCAGAGTTCTTTCTAGGACTGAAAAGTCGCCACAGAAGTAGGGAAACACAATTTTACTTGTCTGAATACGACGACACGGAGATTATCACGGTGTGATTTTTAAATTCTAAGTAACATATGCAAACTTAAGTTTCAGAGAGAGTACTCATTGGACAGCAGCGTGCTCGTGCATGGCTAGGGAGCATTCAGTCACTCATTTCAATTCGGATGCCTGTCCGGAAGCTACAGGACCATTTGATTTCAATGTGCCATTTTCCCGCACAGAAACCTTCCGTGGCGCTCCATACCTTTACAGCAAAAAAATCCAACCCTCCAGTCGGTGTCCAGGGTAGTACGCAGTACACTGTCAGAGACAATCGGCCTGCAATGGTGTGCAGAGCCTGCCTACTCACAGCTATGCGTGGGCAGATTTACAGGTGGCCCCCAACTTGTAAAATGGGGGAGTAGGACTAAGTCATTGGTCCTCAAACTGCTGCACATTAGAATCACTTGGGGAGGTTTAAATACGGAGATGTCCAGGTCTGACCCCAGATGTCTTAAATCAGAATCTCCGGGGTGAAGTCCAGGCACTGGAATTTTTTAATGCTCCGTGGATGATTACAATGTGCAGCCACTTTTGAAACCCAGGGAACTAGCTGAGGACTAGCTGATTGTTTTAGAATCATTCTGGGGCTAGAATTCTATGATTCTATGAATTCAGGCAAACCTTCCCAACTTTTCTACCTTCCTGAACAACATAAATGCCCCACCTCTTCCCCAGCTAGACAAGAAATTCTGCACCGGCACTTCCTCTAGGAAGCCTTCCGTGCTCACTAGTGTTTATCCACTAGTGTTTATATTGCTCACTTGGACACACACTCTGATAACCTAACAGTTATTTGTTACTTAAATGGTTATGTCTTGTTGCATTTTATTTACTCACGTGTTTCTTTTTAAGATTTTATTTATTTTCAGAGAGCAAGGAAGGGAGAGATAGAAACATCCAAGTGTGAGAGAAATATCCAGTGGGTGCCTGGATATCCAGTGGGTTGCACACCCGCAACCGGGGACCTGGCCCGCAACCCAGGCATGTGCCCCGAGCAGGAATCGAGCCGGAGATCTTTGGGTTTTCAGGCTGGCGCTCAATCCACTGAGCCACACCAGCCAGGGCAACTCACATGTTATGTATTTAACTTGTATGCAGATACATTTCTCATTTCCCAGGAACATTATAAAGTTCTGGGAGACACTACATTGTACTTTTTTCATATCCTGTCTCATGTACACCCAGAACCATTAATGTTGTTGGTATGTACATATCAAGGGATCAATAACTAGTTGATAAATTAATTAATGAGTTACCAAAATTTGAGGCTAAAATATTCAAACACAGCTGACTTGAGGGTAAAGAAGGAATATTCTACGTAAATTATTCTAGTGGTATATTCACCAAAGTATCACTGCAAAAACATTTCATCTTATCCTAGCTCATAATTATTCATGACCCTACGCTCAACTATTTCCCTATAAACGCTATTTTTTCACATAAAACAAGTTGACTTTTGATAGTCTGCTTTTTCTGCCATGCTGTTTACAAATGTGTGGTTCTATCATTGAGAAAGTAATTGCTTGCCTACTCTGTTCCGATTAAACATTTACTATGAGTTAGTGAAGTACTGAAGACCCTACTGGGTGTCAGCACCTCATTTAGGGGCAACTTATATATCTTTCAGCCAATAAGAAAGCCTTGCGTCTTCTTCCCACTCCCATTCTAATAGAACAAATTCTAGTCCATCAGTCAAGTCCATTTTAGATCAACACAACAAATCTAAATTTTAACATAAAGGCTCACTCAGTTCAAGAACGAAAATCATGACCCCTTCTCATGTGCGTTTTGACGAAGCAGATTCTGAGCGCAGACACACCTGCCCGTGGGAGAGGAAGTTTAAGGCCTGCTGCCTACCCAGAAGCGAGGGTGTGGATGAGCAGATTTGTGTTTATCAGGCAGTCCGACCTCTTTTGAGGAAGATGCTATAAGCACAGGCAGTGTTATGGCTTCCCCGCATCATCATTTATAAAGTTCTCTGAGTCCAACTCCACTCCTAATAAGTGACAATTCCTTTCGGTATTCCCTGAAAATACCAAGAGATTGTTTGTGGGGAAACAGCGTCCTTTAAAAGTCACGGTGGACTAGACATCCTTCCATGTGAGAATTAGTCAAGGAAGGAAAAACCACAGACAGTTATAAAATGTTCTTTTAAGAAGAGTGAGATTTTGGTTCCGAGTCTCTCCTCCCCCTTCTTCCCTCCATGAGGCTGAGTAACGCTTGGGAAGTTTCAGAGTCACGTGGGGGCCGAGGTCAGAATCCCAAGGAGCCTCTTTTTCAGCCTGGCTCATTTTCTGTTTGCTTTTGAGTTCGTCCACGCCTCGAGGGAGTGAGTGTGTGTCGCCACGGATGTTCTGATTAGTGTGTCCGGGCAGAATTGTTTTCTAGTGTGTCAGTGGGAGTGTGTCAATGGGTGTTGGCAGGGAGGGGATCTGCTTAGTCAGTTTTGCCTCCAGGGGTTAAATAAATGCGATTATCTGAATGAAGGGCTGGGCCCTGATGTCTCCATTCTGTTATGACAGGGTTTTTCTGGTTTGCTTTGAGGCTTATAGATGGTTTTTAAATTATTGCACTTTGCTTGGTTTCAAGGCCGATATTATTTTGTACATGTTTCCAAGTGGTTCAAACATTTGGATTTTTAAATTATTATTATTTTTAAAGCATTAGTTCGGTGCCTGTGCTTGAGGAGGAAAAGGAGCCTCCTCGCCCACCCCGCCCCGAGCCCCCTCTCACGGACTGGGGAATGAAATAGAATAAAGGAAAGGGTATGGCTTTGCTCTCTTTTTCTGCCGTGAGATCTGACTAGACTGGAAGGGTTTGACAAACAATTAACAATCCTTCCCACTCAGCTGCTGTTTCCCGAAATAGCATCTCCTTGGCTGCCAGGGTGGATGGGGGCCTTCGGGGGAGGCAGACACAAAGGTGCCCTCTTTCTGAAGCCTGCATCGCTGCCTGCGAGAGCCTGAAGGCCGAGGGGGAACCCAGGGGATTAAATTAGCAGGCAGCCCAGGCTCCACCTGGAAGGGAAATAGATAATAGGTTTTAAAGACAGGAAACCACTTCATGCTCCAAAATAATAATTTTCAAGAGCAACACATGATGGATGCTGGGAAGGTTTTCTTTCCCCACCGTTCATCATCTGGAAGTGGAGTCGCCCTCCGAGAGGCAGCTCAGAGAATGAGTCAGGTCCTCTGGTATTCCTGCAATTCTGCTCACCGCGCCCCAGGTTTGGAGGGGCCGTGCGGCCAGCCCTTTCTTAAACCTGACTCCCAGTTACGGAAATTGCTCAACACCAGGTCTGGAGAGATCTGCTGAGGGCTGGGGTTGCCTTTTCTTCCTTTTCCTTTCTCCATTCTCGTGTCCTCTTTCTTGCTTCTGTTCCTCCCGTTCTGCTCTCCAGCCTGCCGTTTTTACCTCTTCCTCTTTCTTTTCTCTTAAGACCGCCTCTCACACTCCCACATGTCAATTTGCTCTGCCAGCCCAGGCTCTCTGGGGTCCTGAAATGTCACCTGTCACGAGTGGGGATGTGGACGGAAAGGAGAAGCACACCATGCACACTGAACAAAGGGGACAGCCCAGCAGCACGCCTTCCGGCAGGTGGGAGCCTGAAGGGAGAGGAGCAGAGCCGGAAGGACCCAACGTGTCCCCAGAGGGCGACCGCACATCAAATCGGAGTCTAGATTTTGCAGTTTTTAAATTTCCCTGAAAATATACCCAGTTCGTATTAAAGCAGCTACCCAAGCCAGAAATCTGCTCCACGAACTAATTCACCATCGACCGCAGCTGCTGGGGACAGTGGGCTCCGCTGCCCTCGCGCTGTGTGCGTGCCTCCGCTCGCAGTGAGACCCGGGCACACGGTCTGATCAGACGGCGCGTCCCTCTGGGCCGGGGCTCCCCGAGGGCGGCACCGGGTCTCCTGCGTGTGTACCCTCGGTGCCTGACACGGCACTCGGTCCAAAAAACACACTCAAATGTTGAAAGGACTCAAAGTGTTGAGGTGGGTGGGTGGATGGGAGAATAAGTGGTAGAGGAAGACACTTGGAGTACTCATACATTATTCCTTTTTTCCCCCGATACTCTAGAAAAGGAAATACATAATTGGCAAACTTTCTTCTGACAGGTAGGCAAGACGGAGGGGTGATATTATTAACTCTGATGTTGCTCTGTTTGTGTTTTCTCCAGGACCCAGCGCTGTGCATAGCATGCACAGAGTTGCACTCCCCGCACGGTCGTCGAATTCCTGATTTAGAGAGGAGAAAACAGCTATTTTCCCTTGAGGAAAAGGTTTCCAGGAAAGACGACAGAGGAGTGATACAAATATAGTGCCACCTTATCTTTCCCAACTTTGACTCTGTGAAACATTTAAAAAAAGCAAATGCCTCGTGATGAAAAGGGATATGTTTGAGGCCATGGATGGACTTCCAAGGGAAAGCGAGAGGAATGGGAATAAACACACGGTCGTGTGATCATCCCAGGGACCCTCCTTCAAAGGTGTCTGCAGCTGATGCAAATGTTACTTTCAGATTCAGAAGTGCCTACGTTCTTTTTACTTTTGCAAGGACTCTGCTTGATGGAGGGACACCAGTTGGGGACCGAGGTTAGCTCCAGAACAGTAGGTAAAGCCAAATGCGTGCAGTTCAGAGAGCAAGCTTCCGAGCTGCCCCAGAACGGAGCAGGGAACAGCTGTGTGAATCCATGCAGGGGCTGGAAGGATGCTAAGCAAATATGTGATTATGCTGGTGTGTGACCAAAATTGAGTATAAGGTCAAGGTAGCCCAGTCTGGGATTTGTCACTCAGCTAGCTTTAAGGCCATTCATTTATTCAACTCCTTCCCCACTGCTCCAGTGCTGCAAACACAGGCCAGGAGCTTTACCAAGTTCTGAACACAGAATATGCCTGGGAGGTATTAGAAAGGGCAGTTAATTGGTTGGCTCCTGAATGTGTTAATCCTCAGCAAAGCTGTGTTACTTGCCTCATTAGCACATTAATTCTACAGACTATTCTCTGCAGTCCTGTATCACTTAATATCCTGGGCATTTCTGGAGGTTGTTTTACAAAATCAAGTTGCATTGACTAGAATTGCAAACTAAGACTCTTGGCTCAAAAGCCCTTGTTCAGGAACATTTTAGATTAAGAAAAGATAAGGTTGTAAATACGTGCCTGAAATACTGAGCCTGGTTCTTTCTTCTGTGCACAGTAGTACGGTGCTTGGTCTGGACATGGTCACGGTCCCTTGCCTCTGCTGGGAGTGCACAGTGAGGGGTGAGCAGTGTTCCGACCCAGCCAGCTGTGCTGGAAGTGGGCTCTGGGACCAGTGAAGGACTCGATGCTGCCCCCCATCTCTGCACACCCATACACCCTCTCCCAAACGAAACGAGGAGCTCAGCTTTGGTGCCACCTTTACTCCAAAGCCAGTCTTTCAAGTTGGAATTCATCGCCACATTGATTTTTCATGCATCTTATTTTTGCATACATTTTCTAAAGTTTTCTTCGTGCATGTCTTTCTTCCTATTAGATCATAATAAAATGATGCAAGGTAGGGACCTTTTTCCAACCTCTGACTCTCCAGTAGAATCTAGCCTACTGTCTCATACCTAATTGGTGCCCCATAAATATCGGTGGCTTTGAATGTTCAAGAGATAGCAGGAGATGGTGGAAAGAACACTGGATAAGGAATCGGATCCTCCCGTGGGGTTTCGCCCCTAGCCAGTCAGGTGACCCTGTGTAGGTCAAGGTATTTCACAGCCCTCAGGATCCTAAACCGTGACGTGATGAGGTTTATTATCTAAGGTCCCTTCCAGTTCCAACACTCTAGAAAAAAAGGAACGAGGAAGACGGAGCAGCCTAGATTTGCCAAATCAGTGGCAGGGGAGGAATATTTAAAGGAAAAAGGAGACGAGATGTTTCCTACATGTTTCTGGGGTTTATTAAAATCCCTGCCATTCAGGTTCTAAACTGACAAAATGTAAGAGAACAGAAAGAGCCATTACAATACTCTAGCTAATTAACTTAAATTCTTCCACTTCATTCATCCAATGAAGATTCGCTGATTGTCTGCTATGGACCTGGCACTGTGTGGTCCCCTCCAGCGGTGCCTCCCCGCAGCTCCCCTCCTGGTAGGGGAGACAGGCAGGTGGAAGTAAAGAAATTCATGGTGATCAGTCCTACAATAGGTCTTTGTGCAAGAACAAAGGTGGGGTCAGAGGGCAAAGGTAACTCCTCTGTGATGCCAGGCAGGGGGCAAGGGGAGAGCTTGGGGCCAAGGCTCATGGTGTCGGAGAAAGAGGTTGAAAGAGGTTTGAGCTGTTTATTCTTTCAGTTGCAGAAGAGGACAAGGAACAGAAAGGTGGGAGTGGGTAGGGGAGCTCCGGCCACCATCCAACCCTCAATGAAGTAGCATCTCCCCTCAAAGCACCTAGGGCACCCCATTTTCCTGTGCTGTTCACTGGAGTATGCCTGATGCCTAGGGCAGGAGCCGGCACAGAGCGTGCTCCAACAGTAGTTGTTGAGTGAGTGAGTAGAAGGACATAAACACATCCTCTGTTCCCCTTATCCCTGACTACCTTCTGACCAGTTCGGAATGGCACACGGTGGCATCTCGGAAGCCACAGAAGAGTTCAGCAAAGGAAGTCTACTCGGTGATGTTAATTCATGTCATGCATCGCAGAAAGGACAAGTGAAACTGCACTGAGAAGAAGGTAGGACCGCTGGGAGTGTCCCAGCCACCTCCCCAGTGACGGGATAACTGGGGTGGCCGTGACGTACGGAAATCCTCCTGCAGAGTGGCGGGGTGGAAGTGAGGAGTAGAGGCAGCCGGCAGACAGCTGTGCTTAACTCCGACTGTGCAGTAAGGCAAGTAGAGAGAGAAATCCAGGAACTTCGGGGGGGTTCTGAAAGTTGAGGCAGATCTGTTGAAAGGCAAGGAATCTTCACCCGGGAGAGGGCTGCAGGCAGTAAGAGGAAAGGAAACCAACCAATACTGAGTTCCCATCTTACTCCTCTCAGCGGCCCTTGGGGAGGTGTGGGGCTGATGGGTGAGGACATGGGTCTGGAGACGGTTTCTAAAACTTGCTCAAGACGTGCTGCGACACGGACAAACCTCAAGGGCATTGTGCTAAGTGAAATGACCCCGGCGCAAAGACAAACATGGGTGATTCCGCTTCCTCAAGGTGCCTAAAACAGTCAGACTCACAGAAACAGAGAACAGAGCGGTAGTTGCCAGCGTCTGGGAGAGGGGAAGCAGGGCGGTGTTTAATGAGTTCGAGTTTCAGTTGCAGAAGGTGAAAAGCACTCTGGGGGTGGGTTGCACACCAGTGTGCATGTACTTAACACTACTGACCTGTATACTTATAAATGGTTAGGATGGTGAATTTATGTTGTGTGTATTTTATCACAAGTAAAAATAAAGTTCTTAAGACCACACAGCTAGTAAATGGAGGAGGTGGGATTCAAACCCAGGTCTGGCTGGCTGTGAAATCTCTGCCCTTCTCTACACACACCTACATGAGTCTATGAAGTTGAAACTACAGCAGAGAGACGGGTAACTGGTGGGGAAAGCCTCAGGGGAGTCAGCAAAGGGCGGGATCTGAAGTCTAGGGGGAGGGCCAGCCCAGAGAAAAAGAAGACTCCCCCCACTGAGACTGAAGCAAAGCAGGTAACTCGTAGATGGGTTGCGGGTCCCTTTGTGGCTGGGGAGCTAAGGACCTTCTGAGAACCTCCACTTCCTTTGTGAAGTTAGAGGCAAATGGGGTGGGACCAGCAGGGAGTTTGAAGGAATGAGGAACTTTCAGAATCACTGTTACGGAGAAAACCAACCAGGGTTATATTTATAAATAAATGCCAAGCAGAGTTGAGATTGTGGCCATCACGGCCAACTACATATGTGAGTAAATTCCATGAGGAACTACCCCCAAGGAAACACACTGCTAATGGAAGTTCATTCATTAGGACGACACGTACAGACACGATGGGAGGCGTTAGTCACACTCCCAGGTCACTGGGAGCCCCAGAAAATGGGAGACTTGCCTATAGACTCAGGGTGCAGCTGTGAACAGCTAGAAGCAGCCGCTCCAAAGGAACCAGCTCAAGAATCAACAATCGGAATGGTTCGAGTGTAATCAGTCACAAATGGTGGTCCCCCTCCTGTGCAAGAAGAGGCTTAACGTTCAAATCACCTTGAGCGCCGCCAGCAAGTGACGAGAATTCTCAGGCAAATTGTGCCAGCAAGACCCAGGCACCAAATACCTCGCACCTGTCCTCCAATGGGGTTTTAAGCAGGTAGAAATGCCTCCAATGCTTCCCAGACAAGTTACTGTTAATGTTACAACATGGGATGACCTCACTGTAATAGTACAGCCTTTCCTGATCATTCTACTGTTAATGGGTCCCCTTAAGTGTCTTAATGCACAATGTACTGACTGCAAACTAAATGGGACTCTTCTGGAAACAAGTTTTTGGGTATCTGTGATGACAGGCACGGATTACTTTAACAAGCTCAGCTGTCAGTCACTTTTAGTATTTGGCCAATTTCCATATGAGCATAGTTTCATATAAGCCAGATAATTACAAGTTACTATAACAGAAATGAGTTGCTTCATTGTCCTTCAATTTAAAAAAATGTATTTTGAATCATTATAGTCATGGAAAAGCATAAAGACGGCACACAGAGGTGCCATATACCCTTTGCCAAGTCTCTTCCATGGTTACATCGTATAATTATGGTATAATATCGAAATCAAGACTCTGATACTGATACAATGAATGTGCACAGTTCTATGTCATTTTATCGCACATGCAGGTCTGTGGGACCCCACCGCTGTCATCACCACGCAGACGGAGGACTGCCATCAAAAAAAGCTCTCTCTGGTGCTGCCCTTCAGAGCCATGCCCACCCCTTCCCCTCCGCCAGCCCTAACCCTGGCAACCACCAATCTAAGCTCGTCACCCGATTTTGCCATTTTGAAAATGTTATAAAAATGAAATCATAGTATGTGACCTTTTGAGATTAGCTTTTTGTGCTCATCATAATTCCCTTGAGATTCACTCAAATTGTTGCATATATAAAAGCTTGTTCCTTTTTTATTGCTGAGTAGTATCCCACAGCGGGGATGCAGCATTGTTGAACCACTCATCTCCGAAGGCATGTTTCGGTTGTTTCCAATCTCGGGCTGTTACAAGTAAAGCTGCTATGAACACTCACAGGCAGATTTTAAGGTGAACATAACTTTTCATTTCCCTGCAGTAAGCTGCCAGAAGTGTAACTGCTGGGTGAGTGTATATTTATTTTTAAGAAACAGCCAGACTATCTTCCAGACTGCCTGTGCCATTCTCTGTTCCCGCCCACGGCGAATGGGCCAGTGGTCTGGCTTCTCCACGTCCTCCTCTGAGTTCGGTGTCGACACCACTTTCTGTTTTAGCTGTTCTCATAGGTGTGTAGCGATATCTCACTGTGCTCTTAACTGGCATTTCCCTAATGGCTAGTGACGTCAAACATATTTTTGTAAAGACATGAATGAAATTTATAATTGCTTTCATGGTTTCTTTTGGCAAATCCCTTCACTTTCTCCAAGCCTCAGTTTCTTTCATGAGAGAATTGAACCATGTGACCCCTGAAACGACCCTTCAGCTCCACAATTCTGTGTGCCACTGGGTGTGCCCTGGGTGAGTTTGTTTGCGGGGGCCGGGGGGGGTTAATCTTCCCTTTGGGCACCAGCTATCCCCATCTGCCAAGAATCGACAAGGAATGCATCTTACCCACGGCCTTCGCTGACATTTCCATAAAGCGTGTGATAACTCCCAAGGGCTTCCTTTGGCCCTTCAGGACTTGCTCAGCACTTAAGTCACAGCGTCAAAGCCTGAGCAAAAAGACTCACACTTTCACAGATTCGTAAGGGACTTCATTGCTTTCCTGCCTCACTAAGGTTTTATTCCTTTGTTCCCACGGTTCACTAGAGAGCATAGTTTTGCGTAGGTGAAAGAATTTTCATCAAGCATCAAGTGAGTGCCTACTGTGTGCCACTAGGGTGGTGCACTGGAAACAGCACGAGCTGTGTGCGGAGAAGGACTCGGGTCTGACTCGTGCATCCGCCACTTATTGACTGCGACCTCCTCAGGAAACATAACTTACCTGGACTTCAGCAAAACGAAGACAATAGTACCTGCTGACAAGGTGTTATGAGGAATAGAGATAACATATGTATAGTGCCCAGTTCATGGTAAGCACTCAATAAACAGTAGCCATGGTCACGGGGAGTAAGTCCCTGGAGAGAACCTGGAGAATGAGAGACCTGCCATGTGCCACACCTGTGCAATTTGTCTGCACACACACACCCGCGAGTGTGCACGCGCACACACCCCTCATTTAACTTCTACATTAACTAATGCCAGGAGATCAATAGTTACAAATCTGTTTTTATAAAACGGAGGCTGAGAAGTTAAATAACTTAAGATCCCCTGCTACTCAGTGAAGGAATTCAAACTGTGTCCTTCAAGGGTTTCCGAGTATAGTCGGACCAGAGAGCAGGGCAGAAACAGGTAACAGCAACGCACAGCGGTCCAGTGCCAGTTGAACAGGAGACCCGAAAAGCATTTACACGTTTAGAGAGGGAGTTAATTCTGAGGACGGGCCTGTTGGGGACGGCCGAGGGGAACAGAGGATCAGGACTCACTCTGCGTCGCTGAAGACCCTGGAGTTCCTCGATGCCGCCTTCACAGCTGCTTGAGGGTCCTGGACGCCCGGCCCAGCTGCTGCGGGGATGGAGGCAGGGCTCAGCTCTCTCAGGCCTCCCCCCTCCCTCCCCCCTTTCATTAACAGAATGTTTATATGCAGGCCCTCCCGCCTCACGCGGAAGTTCCGTCCAACCTGGGTTTCTCAGCATCACCACCACAAGTCACGCTCAGACTTGTAATTCTTCTATTAACACAGAACCCAGGGTCTATTTTATGGAAATACAGTCTAGATTATGTTTCTTAAAATCATTTTCTGTGATGGGAGCTTGATTTGCTTATAAACCTACATCTATCTGGGCCACTTCTGCTCTTGGTAATTTCAAAACAGATTTTCAATCTCCATGGGGCTCTGTTGCCTACATAGACTGGCTCACAGTAGGTACTAACTGAAATTCATTCTGCCAATAAGCAAATGTATTGATTGTGTGGCTCCTGTGCGCCAGGCACTGGAGTCTTGGGCCTCGTGAAACGTGCATTCTGTGAAGTGCTGACGAGCTGACAAAGGCTGCATGAGACTAATGTCAATAACCGTGGCAGATTATTCGTAGATTTATTCATTTATTTATTAACACAAAATCTGTGGCATTAATGAAAATATAGTGTCTACAGTGACACACAGAGAAACTAACTCCTTGGGGCAGGGGACAATCCTTAAAAATTTCATCATTGGGCCTATAAATGCGTCATCATGTAGGCTGATTTCAAGTGATCAAATTTACAAATCTTTGAAATCCAACCTTCCTTTTGGTTGCAAGGGCCTGAAATGGGTTAGAGCAGCTTGCCTTTGTGTCTTCAACCCTCCTTGATCCTCAGGGATCAATGACTAATTCCAGTCATTTCAAAGTAGGGTGGAGGGCAGCCCAAACACTCAGCCTCAGGGGTTACATCTGGTTTGCAGCTTCCTGCTGTGTGTAATGCACGGACCTGTATTTGTAACCGTTTTGTGAGTAAGAGAGGACAGGCTTTACGAGATCTTTAAAGCACGTCAAGGGGTGTATTCAGCAGCTGATGAGACTCCACATATTTTACTTTTGATTGTTCCCAGCCCTCCAAGTATCCCCAGAATTGTTTGCGTCTTCTCGAAGTGTTCCCAGAATTCTCCATTTATGCTATTGTCACGTTACCCAGAAAAACACGGGGCTTTTATTCAGTCCAGGTAACAGATGCCCTTAGATCCACAGTGATATGCCTCGAAGAGGGAAAAAAAGGAAGCAAGGAGTGCTTTAGCTTGAGGTTGACTGTCGCATTTCTGTCTTGGTTTCGCTTCCTTTTCCATTCTGGTGGCTTCCCATTTTGGTCTGTAGCCTCCTGTTCCCTGAATTTATTTTCCACTCGAGAAGCTGTTTCCTCAGAAGCTGTTTTTCCTCTTGATCGTCCCCACTTTCTGGCCCCGGCTTGCTTCTTCAGAGGTCTGGCTGCCGCCGCCGCACTTGCCTCAGACCCGGCCTCCGCTTGCCAGGGCTGCAGGCCAGCCCGGCCTTCCACCCAGTCCCTCCGCTCCAGCCAGCTCAGCTCAGAACCTTCTGGTCCCAAGCGCTCCCTCACACCAAACCCCTGCCAAGGGACAAGTGCAGAAGGCCCTGCCTGGTGGGCCCAGCCAACGCTGAATGCGGGGAAGAAAGGGGAGAAGAGACGCGCATGTGATCAGTCCTCAGCAGGAGCGGTGTGTCGGGCTCCCTCGGGCGTGGATAAGAACCGGATAAGAACCGTTGATAAGAACGATGAAATTGGTATTTCAAGAACATTCATGAACGAGAAAAAGGAAGATGCAGATTATATAACCGCCCTGCAGGCCTTAAAAATAAAAAGATATCTAATTAGGTGTCAGCTATTTGGGGCCCCACGATGACTAAGAGCTCATTTCTTAGCACCTCTCCTCGCAGAGCCTTTAGGAAAAATGGTGCCTTGTGTAAGAACCTCTGCATTCCATCTTTATCCCTAATATGTGTGTGGGGGGGAGGAGTGTGCTCGGAATGTTTGGTACTCCTCATTTTACAGATAAGGCAACTGACAAGACAAAGTGTTAATAATGTTAATGCTGTAGAAACCACTGAAGCATTCAGACTAGGCCTTGGGGCATTCGTCCGGGTCTCTGGAATGTCCTGTGATCCTGAGTGAGATATTTCCCGTCTATGATTTCAGTTGTAAGATGACACTGTTCTTTTGCACCAGTACATGAGGACTAGCTAATTAAAATACTGTACTGGTTCATTCAAGAAGTATTTACTGGATTCCTACTACATACAAGGCATGGTGCAAAGAGACTGAGTAATATGACAAAAAATTAAAAATAGATCACCATAAATAAACTCCACGATAGGATTATGTAAAACCTTTCAGATAATTTTAGCTGTTTGGATATACAAACACGGCTTCTAGTTCTACTGTTTTAAATAAACGGACCTGTTTTTTTCCACTGACACCCGTCCATTCCAAATCAATTCATTCATTTTAGTCTACAGCCAATTCCCATCGATTCCCTAATGGTGCAACCAGAGCGGCCATGTAATGCTGTGCCCTGTGCACCACAGGGGCAAACGGGGTGGAAATACATCCCAAGGTTTGCTGACCAGGCCATGCCACCCAGCCTGGGTCAGTGTCCACCCAGAGGAAGGGAGCAATTCTCTCATTTGGAACGAGTGTCCCATAAGGCTTAGCTGTGGCCCTGCTCATGTCTGCAGTTGGCTCACGAGCCAGAAATAGAATAAAGGGGCAGAGCTGTGTGTTGTAGTCAAATGAGATGTACAATAAAGACACACATGATGGCATATCCGGTGCTTATCTCCACTGACTCCCGTGAGCGGCCATATTTGCTGCTCTGTTCACTCAGCCAAGCCAACTGGGGGGAAGCAAGAAGAATACTTGTTGGGCAAGAGGCCGCAGTGAAAGCCTTGGGGAGTTCCGGGGAGCACACTGTGGGCTCCCTGAGGTCTGCGTGTTTCCAGGGATCTCATGTCCAGGGAAGTCCAGGGTCCTGGGGTGTGACCTCCTGTTTAACTCACTGAAGAACATCGCCATCCCCCTCTGGTAGACTGTGACCTTCTCACTGAGCATCGAAGATGACAGGCAAACAGAGGTGAGCGACAGTGAAGGTTTTAGGGGTGCGGAAGGTGAGTCAAGGGGGTGTTAATTCTTACAGTGGAGCTTGTGTTTACTCTCAGTGGATGGGGAATAAGCATAGAGAATGAGCATCTGTAAAGTGAATCAGGCCCATCTACAAAAACCAGTAGAGGAAGGACAGGAATTAGAATCAAACCCTATTCTGTGAACATACTATCATTTTTATATTAAAAGATTGCACATGGGTATAGGTCTTTGTAATTTCATTGAAGGTGATAATATGTCTGAAAATTATTGTTCTTTTTAAACAGATTGTATTTATGTATTTTTAGAGAGAAGGGAAGGGAGAAAGAGAAACATCATTCAGTTGCCTCTTGCACGCCCCCAACCAGGGACCTAGCCCACAACCCAGCATGTGCCCTGACCGGGAATCAAACCGGCAACCTTTTGGTTTGTGGGATGACGCTCAAACCACCGAGTCACACCAGTCAGGGCTGATGATGATTGTTCTTACTCTCCCACAAACGACAGAAAGGATGAGATCACTTCCATAGATCCGACCAGGCATATTTCCAAGATCCCAAGCTACCATGCAGAGAGGCCATAAGAACAGGACAATTAGGCTTTCTCTCAGGCCAGAAGACATGTAAAACAATGTGGCTACACACAGGCCATTGCAGAAGCTTGCTGGCTGCTCTCACAGGTTGGCCCAACACTGCTGGTAAGGCCTCAGTCGTGGCACCCACAATTCACAGCTCTCGCGTAATACATTCTCATGGAGGAAGAAAAAGGCCACTTCATGATGCAGCGAGGTGCCCTTCATTGGTGGCATTCAAGTGGGGGCTGGACGCTTAAGTCAAAGGGACTGGAGAAGACATTTCCGGCCCTCAAGTGGAAGGTTCCTTCCAGCTCTGAGATTCTCTGATTTCCTTGTAAATCATAGTTGACAGATGGGATGTAGGGTAGTGTTGTGTCATGAGATAAGCTATACTTAGAGCCAAACGTGATAAAAGAGTCCATCAAAAGAGCCTGAAAGCTGACAGTCTTTTGGGAGCCAAAGAACAAGGAACACTTTGGGACTCCTATCCTTCTGCCAAGAATGCTCAGCCCCGTAACACCTGTGTATGCCGAGGGTGTGGTCAAGAGCTTTGGGCAGTGGTGGACTTGAGTCCGTAGGGGACAGAGGAGAGACCGTGGTTCCCAGAGGAAAGACACCTGGACAAGAGCTAGCCCCAGTCTTCGACCTGGTGCAGGAAGGCAGATGACCCCACTTTCCTCAGAAAGAAAGACTTTTTAGTCAGATATGTGCATTTTTTCTTATAGCCCGCAAAATTATGCAATGTTCAGCAAAATCTGAGATGCTGGCATGGACATTTATAGCTTGCTTTGCCAAGATTCTTTTAGTACTCACAAATTTTAACTCAAATTCACAAACTCCACAAGATAAAAAGCAGAAACTCACAGTGTGTACCATTCTTGAGACAGGTATGTCATTGTAAAAAAAATGTTGTTGTTGCTTCAGCAGCCCTCATCTGTTGGATTGGGATTGGTGCTATGCTTCATATGGAAAATATTAGAATGATCTGCTAACTCTGAGTTGATTCCTAGTAAAGGGGTTCTTTTTATTTTGCTCTAATAATGAACTTGATTCCCTCTCACTTGAATTGGGGTTGAAGTCTGTGGTTACGAAGCAATGCCAAACTCCTGGCCCACACTGGGTTCAAATCCATAGTCCAGGTCTCATCAGTGTTGTGCAGTGATCAACTAGAGCATGTGTTGAAACCAGGGATGGGAGGAGATGACCTCACAAGACAGCAGGGATAATGTCTGTCTTTCGAATTGCCATGTCCCAGCTTCCGGTACACTGCTGGGAACACAGCAGGTATTTAATACATGTATACGTGGAATAAGCAAATTGTTTCCCCAAGGTACCAAGAGCCCATGTCCCTCCCATTTCTCTTTCCCCTTTCCTTACCCTGAGTCCCATTTTCCAAAGGTACCTATCTACTCTGCAACATTTCATGTGTTGAGAGATGAATTGAGAAGGAAGAGAACTTTCATATGATTGCGTCAGAAAATGTTTGTCAAGATGGGAAAGCTTACTGACATCTTGAAACAAAGGACAAATATGTTGATAGTAACAAATAATGCAGATAGAGTTAGAAAAAGACAAATCAAGACCACACTATCTTCTCTGGCCCACGTCTAGGAGGACAGCTCGCCTGGATGGAAGTCGTACTGCTCTGCTGATGTCAACACTGCCTGTGACACAGACCACGCCCTTTGCAAACATTACCCACGACGTGTGCTCCCTACTCGGTCGGAGAGGTGTCGCAGGTCCTGCTGGGACCCCAGTGTGAGGCCCAACTCATTTTTAAGTGGAGAGCAAAGCGACAAGTGCAGGACCCCTGCCGTAGGCCTTTCACCTTCTTCTTCTTACCTTCTCGGGGCCGTCTTCTCCGGTCCAGGGGGCCAATGCAGCCAGGGCAACGGTGAGGACAAGGGACCCAGAGACAGCATTTATCACCAGAGAGATAGTTTCCGACTCTGAAAACAAGCATATGAGGAGAAATCCACAAGTCTCTCCCCCCTTCTATATTAACTTTCAGGGAAGCCCACCACCACTTTTCTTGCTCTCACTTTTCATGTCCCAGCTCCACGCAGGGCAAGAATCTTTAGGTCACCCAGGGGAACAGTACATTCCAGAGTGCGATCTGGATGTCCCGGGGTCTTCAAGACCCTTGCAGAGAGTCTGTGAGTCTGAGTCATGACTGTCCTTTTTTTAACCACTCACATGTGCAAGGGGTTTTCTAGAAGCTACGTCACAGGTGATGACGCCATTGTCTGATAGATAACGCAATATGTGCTGTGTTTTCTTGAGTTTAAATTTAAAAATCATTTATTTTTAATACAGTAAGTAACCATAGAGATAACCTACATAAATAAAAGCTCTTTGGGATCCTCAGTAATTTTTAAGAACATAAAGAATCCCTGAGACCAAACAGAGAGAGAACCTCTGATTTCAAAGACCCGTCCTAAAGCCAGCCGTGACCCACGCTTGCTGCTCACCCCCCTGCATGGTCTCCCTTCCAGGGCAGCCACGCCCTGTCCTTACCCTGAGGGACCTGCAGGACCGTTTGGACGTCACAGTGCTCCTCGTGACAGGAGGAAAGGTCGCCGCTCTGAGGATCCGGCTCCACAGATGCCCATGTCTCATAGGTCCCATCCCCGCTGGGGAGAACCTCTCCATAACCCATTTCTTGGATCATTTCTTCCCCATTTTTCATCCAGATCATGGAAATTTCTGGCGGGGGTGGCGGTAAAAGCCATGAGTTGTGCAGAAAACAGTTGTAATCCCTGGAAAAGTTTCTTTGCGATTCACTCTGACCAGTGGGTGCTCTAGGAAGAAAAAGATAAAGTTAAATAGAAACAGCTTATGTACTGAACACACAATGTTAGAAATTGGCGTCTGGGTTCCCAATTAATTTTCTTCACTGCAGGAAACATCTAAAACCAAGGATGACCCGGAACCCAGGTTCACGGACAACAAACTGACTTATTGTGCACTTCCTGCTAGGGCAGTGTGCTCCAGAACAATGAACATGCAGTTGAGCCATGTAATGGAGCTACAGAATTTGTATGTGACTGTCTGTGATGAGTAATTCAGCACCACTTTGGAGATTAGAACTCGGCACTCCTTTTTCTCAAGTCTAGGGCAGAGACATCACAGCCATCTCAGTTCGGCTTCGGCTCTGAATTGCCTTTGGCTCTGAATCGCCTTGTGTACTCAAGCAGGTACTCTGGTGACAGCTGGAGTCCGGATGTTTGTGCTCCTCCCCACTCCCTCCAATTTCACATGTTGAAATCCTAACCTCCAAAGATGATAGTATTAGGAGGTGGGGCCTTTGAGAGGTGCTTAGGTCATGAGGGTAGAACCCTCAAAACTGGGATTAGTGCCCTTATGAGAGAGACTCCAGGGAAGTCCCCAGTCCCCTTCCGCCACTTGGGCACACAGCAAGAAGTCAGCAGACGGCAACTTGGAGCAGAGCCCTCCCCTGAGCATGCTGGCACCCTGACCTGGATTTCCAGCCTCCAGAACCGTGGGAAATGCGTTTCTGTTGTTTGTGAGTTACCCAGCCTGAGGGCATTTGATTACAGCAGCACAAACAGACTAAGGCGGTGATTGTCATCACACACACAGAACAGATCATGTCATGGCTCCCCCTCAAAGGGGCTACAGAGATTCGTATCACGGAGGGACTCCAGCAGTGGCGACAGAGAATTATACATTTCGGCCTTGCTTCCCCTTGACTACCCTGCTCATGTGCCATGTGGTGCTGTCCTCAGTGCTCCCTGCTGACTCTGGGTCACATCCAGACAGGAGCCCCAGGAGCCCAACACTATCCTGGGAGGGGCCGCCTCCCTCTCCTCTCAGACTCACTTCCCCACCCCTTGTGGCCTGCCACCAGGACACAGGAAGGAGCGTTCACCTTGACAGCACCTTCCTTTTCTGTTTCCTGTGGCATGCAGTTTAGCAGGGGAAAAAGGCTTTCCAGTAGTAAAAAGGAAATAAGACGTCACCCAGAGAAACTCTGCTTTGTGGCTGTGTGTAAGAAACAGTCACAGGTCCTTGTCCAGGGGGTCAGGGTTGACCAAAGGGTTGAAACCCCATTAGGACACCCCATTAGAGAGAGAGGAGGCTTGAAGGGTGGGGAGCAGACATACTGAAGTTAGACTTCCGAATTCTTCCCGCACACCCCAGGTGCACAGGCTTCCTCCCTGTTTTTCCAAAGAGTGTGAGCCCTCGAATCTAGTTGCAAAAACGCAACTAGAGCTGGGAGAGAGAAGCCCATTCTCTAGAATGGTGAAGCTACGCAGACATGAGCTTTGTGTTGGCTGCCACGTCCTCCCCTCGGAGAAAACCATTCAAATCTCGGTTCCAATTCCTCGGGCCCCCACACCACCCTGATTTCTGCCTGTCAAACAGCTCCTCCGCTGCGCTTGGGCCAGTTTGAGTGGGTTTCTGTTCACGGCAACCATTAAAATCAAGATGCTTTTCCAGCTAGTGAGTGGGAGGGTGGAAGCTCAAACTCTTGTTCTCTGCCTCCAAGGCTCTTGGAAAGAGAGTCCATGTTCACAACGGGGCCCAGATGCCCCCGGGGGCCTGCCCCTGAAGACCGCCGCCGTGGGAGAAGGCACGCTGTGTCCAGGAGTTTCCTCTGGGGCGATACAGGCGTAGCTCACTTTGACTACGATTGTAAGGGAAAAGTTCTGTGCTAACTAAAAGCTGGCCAATTAAAACCCACCATTAATGTGTAAGAGAAGCCTTTCACTGAAAGAAATCTTATCAGAAATTCTTTAGCGAGGCAAAGGCCTTCTGTGTGGCTCGTCAGTCCAGAGTTTCACTCACAATGGGAGTATGGGGGCCCTCAGTCACTAAACAACTTGTCAGAACCGCCCCACTGCCCCATGTATTTCCCAGCCGTCACGGACGGGAGACAGGAGAGTCCACCTCCCTCGATGCCCCCGAAAGGAGGTGTCCCTGGAGGTGTCCCACTCTCTCAAGTGGAATCACTGAGTCTCTTCAAAACACCGGTAAAAAGTAACGAGGGAAAGTTTTCCCGGGGAGCTGTAGGTCACGGCAGTCCACCTAACAAGATGGATTTCAGCCTAGGGGGCATACAGCCTAGATTAGAGGAAGTTACATATAAAACCGAGGTTCCGGGGGTGCAGAAACAAGGTGTTCTCCCTCCTTTTACCTGTCCTTCGGAGGGTGTCTTTCCCATACCCCAGGCAGCTCTTTAGCCAGGCAGTACCCTCTTCTTCCAGCCAATGCTTCTGGTATTGTAACTCATGCTGCTCGGCCTCCCACACCCTCCTGGTGACGTCAGCTGCATTATCCGCAGCTGTCCAGGAGAGCGTGTCGTTGCTGAAGACAGTGAAACCCTGCCCATCATACTGCAGAAATCCCCTGGTGCTTCCAGCAACTCGCGGCCAGTCATCCTCTGGTAAGTGTGAAACCTTAGAACACACACACAGGCCAGAAAGGGGTTTACACAGGGGTGTGGAGTAGGCCACCCCGGAGATGTGATTGGGTGCGTGGCTGGCAGCATCCTCTACCCCAGGACACAGCACCCCACAGGCCTACCACACATCACTGTCTCCAGGAGGGTCCTGTGACAAAGTCCCATCTATAGACAGATATTTGCTGGGTACCTACTGTGTGCCAGAGGAGCGTGACAACTCCTGCCTGGAGGGATGATCCTGCAATGGGGATGATTAAATTGATTAACTTTATGGTGCAGTGGAGGAGGGAGAGAGACGCAGCAGCCAGAAATGTCCCCTGGAAAAGTTGATATTGTAAGTCAGGATGCTAAGTGAGCAACTCGCTAAGCTGAGCCACCAGGATATGAGACACAGAATGGCCACGTTTATAGGGGAAAGGAGAAGATACAGGTCGCAAGCCTGAATGACGCTGGGATAGGGACACGGGGAGCAAAGAACAATGGGCTCCTGGGGACAACAGACAATTTGGAAGATGCATAGGACATATGGCAGGCACTGAGTCCCATCGACCAAACTGTCCAGGCCTTGCCAGAAGCCACAGAGAGGGCAACTTGGCAAAAGCTCACAGGCACTGCCAGCCCAGGCACCTCTCGGCCAGCCGGGCTGGGGACACGGGGGGGGGGCGGGGGGGGGGACGCAGTCTGCTGCACTCACCACCTGGGTGATTGTAGTGGCTCTGCCCGCATCGCTTCGGTTCCACCTTGAACTCCTGCTGCCAACCCGCAGCAGCTGAGCATCTTTCTCCCAGCGATCGGGCGTGAGGTGCTCCGCCATCCATGGTGCCTGAGGCTCCTTCACCCGAGAGACACTGTTGTATGTGGTGATGGGATAAGAGTCCACACACCCTACTGGAATAAACTCAGGGGTCCCACGGCCAAGATCTGAGACGCCCAGGCATTGACGTCTCAGGGAGTGAGTACCTGGGAGGGAGGCAAAGAAGAAAGGTACTTAGAGTCACAGACCATCCGGGCCCCTGAGCCTCAGGCTACTTCACCCCCATCAGCGCTCTGGGTTCTGTGGTGCCTGTTCCTCCCGAGACCTGACAGCGGCGGCCTCCTCTTGCAGAAGCAGAACCCCAGCAGTCGGGGCTGGAAAGGTCTTGAGAGCTCTAGCCCGAGACTTGGAGCCTTTTTTGTTCAGGTTTGGAAGCCCTAGGATAACATTTTACAGGTAATCTCAATTCGTATGTGAAGGAAGGGTGCTCTTCAGGTTAGCAGGGAGGGGGCCCAGGCCCACTTACTGGGTCCCCAGGTTTAAAAACACTGATAGCCCAGCCTTCTGTTTTACCAATGAGGGCAGTGAGTGGGTAAATGAGGGCCCTTGTCCACCCCTGCGTGTGCACCTGTGGGTGTACACACACACACACACACACACCAGGGCAGTGAGATCAAGAACCCACATACATTTTTTATAAGCACAGTTCTTTTCCTATTACACCAAACCACCTCTGTTGACCATATTATGTTTTCTCCACTTTTTCTTCTGGCCAAATATCACTATGAGAATTGTGATCATCACAAAGGGTCAAGATGGATTAAGCTAAAATGAAACGAAACTGGCCCTCTCTGCCACTTCCACGCTGACCTTCTCTCAGCTCAGGCGAGAAGCTCACAGTCAGGTGGAGACTGACGAAGCGGTTTCCAAGTACGTGATGGGCCCCGTGATGGGGTGAGTGCAGGGCCTGGGCCCTCGGGAAGACTTTCCAGAGAAGACATGTCTTAGGGGGATGTCAGGAAGATGTAGGAGGTGAGCTGGCAGAGGGGTTGTGTGGGGTCACAGGAGGGAGGGTGGCGGAAGCGGAGCAGAAACCACATGTGCCAGCAGGAGGCAGGAGAGAGTGTGGCACGCTGGGAACCAATGGCCCAGGAGGAGATGACGCGAGAGATGACACGTGAGAGGGGGGCAGAGCCAAGGCTGCGGGCCAAGCCCTTCCGTGCCATCCAAAGAGCAGATCCGGGCTTTCTTCCCCTACTCTGCTCACCGCGGTCTGGAAATGCCAATCTTGTGTCTTTAGTCTTGCTATGTCCTGCCATCTGGTTCATCCAAATCCCTCCCAGCCATCAAAGCCCATCTCCAAAGGCACCCCCAGGACCAGCCTTGACCTTTGCATGGCCAAGTCAGGAGGACAAAGGAGGTCCATTACTGCTCAACGGGAAAATGTTTCCTACATTGAGTATCAGTGGCATCGTTGCCACACACAACTTTTATGATTCTGGTAATGTCACTTTCTCATAAAAAATCACTTCATAACAATCTGCACTATCTAGAGTTTATAAGAGGTAAGTAGAGAGAAATAAGGTCTATTGGTAGTACCCTCCAAGTCCAGTGTACTGCCTTTTTTCTCAACCTCAACCTCAATGCAGTTCCTGCTTTCGGAGCACTCCCCCGCCCCCCACCAGCCTGGACCTCAGAGGCTGCTGTGCCCCCAGAGGCCAGCCTCCATCTGCCGGTCCTCTGCCTGCCCGCCCCTCTGGCAGCTGCAGCCTGGCCCCGCTCCAGGACATCGCGCCCTCTCCCCTTCCCTTGCCATGGGCCCAGTTACCCATCTGGTGCGTCCACAGGTATGGGTCGTGTTTGCTCCTTAGCTGGGCCGCTGAAATGAGACCTTGGCTGTGATGGGAGGTGGGTGGACAGATGTTAAATCAGTAACTCAGAACAGAAGAGAAAGAGGAAAGTCTATGGTCCCTTTCTCTCATGGTACGCTAGACTGTGTGATAATTTGTATTCTATGGATACATTACCTGGATGACCAGATTTCTAGTATGCTATGAGGGTTGAATCATTTGCAAAGACCTATTTTTGATCGTTTTTGATTGACTAACATGGCAATTTCATATGATTCAATCTTAGAATCTTCTGATTCTTTCTTCTTGCCCCAATAATTATGAAATTAGGTCTTTCCCTTTCTGTGAACAGACTATTAGCATCAACGCACTTATTGGGCTGAAATCTACAATTTAGAGTTTGGTCTTCTGCTCAGGCCAGTCAAGCTGCCTCTCAAAGGGCATTTGCTGCCCATCCCAATAGCCCCCAGTGGACCTCGCAGGAGAGCCCGAGGCACATGACCTCCCCGCGCAGGCCCGGTACAGTGGTTACTTAGTGTCCTAAATTATGTTCCCTTCACCCTGGAGTTGAGCTCCTTAGGCCATTTTTACAAGAGGCTGTGAAAATCACTGGTTAAAAAACAATTGATAAAGTGTTTTCAGGCATTCGCCCATGGGGCGATTTCTATTTACTGGGTATCTACCACGTACAAGGAATTGTGAGGCCACAGCAGGAAGGCAAAGACATCAGACCCAGTTCCTCCCTCCAGGAGCGTGCAGTGCTGTGGGAGGACTGAAGCGTGGAACCTGATGAACGCAGGGCAACGGCTCGTGGCAGCGAGCAGTGCATACTTTGAACCAGGCCCCGGCTGAGTGCCCAGGAGAGAGAGAGCCTGCTCTCCTGTGAAGCGACCGGGAAATGCTCTAAGGAGGTGGCTCTTCTCCTACGGAGTCGGGCCCTGATGAGCTGCGGAGGCAGCAGCATCTGAATCACCAGAACTGCACTTGTTTACTGAGCGAGGACGTGGGTTAGGTATGAGGCTAAGCCTTTGATAAACATGAGTTCATTTACTCCTCAAGGCAACCCTTTGAGGCAGGTTTTAAAATTCCCATTTTAATACATGCAGAGAGATAAAGAACACTGCCCAAGGTCATCCTTAAAATCCCCAAGTGGAGGAGCCAGGAATCCCTCCCTGATCTCTCAGACCGCAAGCCCCTCTGCTGTAGACACCCAGCTATGCCCTAAGGCAGGGCACTTCCCCAGCCCAGATTGTTTCAGGCTCCCCACTCCGTCACCATTGCTCTCTCCCGCCCCCTTGTGTCAAGGGTGACTCACTGTCACTGATTTTCCCCCAGTCCCCGGAGGCTCAGGCTCTGGACCTTTCTCCAAGCGCTGGTGGGCCCTGATTGGATAACCAGGTCAACACAGCCCTGATTACCCGTTGGCCCTCTCAAGTAGCCTGCTGCCTTAATCCAGTCAGAGCGGGTATGATTTCTGGGAACTACTCCGTGGAATTCCAGGCATCGAGGGAATGAGGAGGAGAAGTGCGCGGCGATATTTTTAGTTAAGAGGACCCTCAGACACTTCGCAAACCACGCGGTGATGTGGATGTTTCTACCGGCAGCAAGAACTCTTCTAACTACAGGAACTCACTGCGGGCCTGAAACACTGATGTGACTGTTTGACTTTTTAGCTACTCTTTTGAGGCCACTCTTTTGGAGGCCGCCACTGTCTCTTTTTGTGTAAGTTTTATTCTTTTCTGAATTTTCAGTAGGCACAGTCCTAGCGCGAGGGATGCAGCAGCAGACACATCGAAGTCCCGGCCCCCTGGCCTGATTTCTAGAAGGTAGCGATGAAAATTGTGAAGAAAAATAAAGCAGAGAAAGAGATAGAGTGTGAAGACGGCTAATCTTTTCGAAAGAAGGACCAGGAAAGTCCTCTCTGAACCGGTGGCGACTGAGGAGAGACGGGAACGAAGCGAGGGAGTGAGCCCAGGGAGAGGAGCCCCGCAGACAGCGCAGGGAGCCCCAGTCCTCCGGGAGGCTGCGCTGGAGGGCGATGCGGCGAGGACACAGCCGCAGGGCTTGCTACCTGTGGGGCCTGCATCACTGCCGGACAGCACTGTAGAGTATTAGAGAAGAAACGGATGAACGAGCTGTGATGGGGGTTTTTTTTCCTTGGTATTCTCTGTATACAATGATGATCATGTGCCTCCTATTTCCCAGGAGCATTCCAGTTTTGTGAATGTTATTCTTTTTTTAAATGATTCATTGCAGTTGTAACAAAATGTGGTTTGATACATATATTCTTGAAAGGTTTTCCATAATAAATACAAATGCGGACATCAGAAAGGACGTCCTTCGTCATTTGTCTCAATTTGGGTTTCATAAAGCAAGTGATCTCTAACCTAGTCCCCCCGCTCCTCCAGTTCCTGCCAATCCTCTGGGGTAAGAGGATGGTTGAGGTCAGAGGGTTTTAGTAAAGATAGATATTCCAACTAGTCAGAAAAAAATCTACAAATTACTTGAATTTCTCAGATTTAGATAGATTCCATGTCAACCAAGCAGAAGAGGGCCTTCAGGGAGTGAAACGTTGTCTTGGAGAAATTTCTCCTGCGTGTGCCTTGGCAACAGCTCCATGGAAACAGACTAAAGTCTAATAAAGTCTATAGCAAATGCCCATATTTTCTCATGTTAACTCTTTGAACTCAAGGTCATTTCTAAACAGATAATCTGTAAGTGTGTTTCTACACTAGCTCTGTTGTCGATTTAGGGGGCTCACCCATCATCAGTCTTTACCTATGAAGGACTCTGTCATTCATGAAGCAAATTGATACAACAGATTGATGTCGTACAGCCATAGAATCACGAATATTATCAAGAGACTGGCCTTGGTTATTTCAAGATTAAACACACAGACCTCGTGTGGCCATGCAGGAGAGATCCTGTGAATGTCCCACTAAGTGCACCACCCACATCGCCAGGCCAGGTTCACACAGGCTGCAATGCAGAACAGGATGAATTGTGACGCATGAAACATCGTGTTTTGTTTTTACTTTTTTTTCACACAAATTCTGCAGCTACAGTACACCACAGTCGCTGATTTGAGGTCATTATTGCTGCCCAAGTTCTCGATGGCTCACAGTCAGATAACTTCAATTTCTTAGGGACATTACTTTTGAACATAAATTCCCTTAGGAGGCATTCACTAAGTGCCTACTGGTCACGAGATAGTGCCGGGGCAATCAAGAAGAGAAAAATGAAGAGCTCTCTCCCTGGCTTTAAGGAGGGCCTTGAAGGGAAGACTCTTCTAAATGGGAAATTAAAAAGCTGGGAACAGGAGCTAGGGGAGCACTCAGGAAGGAGCAGCCCACGCAGGCTACGGAGTCGGTGAGAGCAACACGCTGCGGGGGACACTGGCATCGTCTTGGCGTTTCCTGGAGTTGTGCCCCCAAACACTCCCTCCACCTCCACCTCTAGAAGCTCCTATTCAGGGCCAGCGTCAGACACATGTGTCAAGCAGTCCAGGTCTTTGTTAACGACCCCGGCTCCCTTCCCTGTAGCATTCCTTGCTGCTCAGCAGTTCTCCGCCAGGGTCCCAGCAGGAAACAGCCTTCCCTTCAGATGAGTCACACGAAGAGACCTTACGAAGGGACGTTTGCAGAGGTGTGGGCAAGGTTAAGGAAAAAATGAGGGATAATGCAGCCCAGAAGCTGGCAACGGTAGGAAGCCAGGAAGCCGTCCCCATCCCTCGGGCTGCAGAGGTAAGAGCAGCAAATTGTGTCTGAAGCCCAGCAGGAGCTGGAATCGTGTGAGGAAGGGGCTATTCTGGGGAGACTATTTTGCAGCAGGGCATGGCTACCACCAGAGACATTGCAGAAACAGGGACAGGAGATAAAACGCCCCAACCTCTTTCCTCCTCACTCTCTGATTGCTCCTTTCAGCATCTCCCATCGGGTGGAAATCAGCCTGCAAGAGAGACGGACTGGTGCAGTCTGTAGAAGCCACCATGCAGGGTACAAGTGGGGCAGAGACGGAGGACATATGGGAGTCGGAAGGAGAAGAGCCAGCACAGAGTGACCTTCCCTCGCTTTACAGACGACTGGTTTTGTTTCACACCCCACCCATTATCCAAGTGCCAAGTGGCCCCGCCAGAGGCGCTGTGACATTGTCCAGAAGTCCCAACTGTGGGCCAGAAGACCTGTGCACACTTCAGACTTTTATTGTTGTGTTTATTACGTGAGCTGAGTCAGCGGCTCAGTGCTGGGTTTTCTCCGTCTGCCACAGGGTGAGGGAGACCACTGCAGGAAGGACTGTGTTTAGGGGATATTGTGGTCATATTATTGGAGAGCTCCTTACGGATGAAATGCAGGTGATACATAAGCTTTTGACCTCCTGTAAATACCACCTTCTCTCCCTCTTTCCATCGTCTGTCTCTGACCCTCATCCCCCACCTTTCCCATTTCTGACTTAAATAGTGGGATCTTTCTGGATTAAACTTCTGCAGAAACAGGACCTATGTGTCTGGTGCACGGTCGTATCCCTCAAAGTTCCTGACACGTGGCAGGCCGTCAACCAGCATTTGTGCAATCAGTATCCAGGTGATGTGAGAACTCCTTCCTGTCATCCCACGCTGGTAGCTGCGACAGTGTCCCGACAGTGTCCCGACAGCGCTCCGACAGTGCTCGCCCCAGCCGGCCCGGAGCGCCGGCCCCCCAGCTGGAGGACCAACTGCTCCCGGCAGCGGAGCCCGGCGCCTCCAGCCCGCGGACCCTGTCGAGTGCAGGGGGCACCTGCAGGCACCTGCGTCCCCAGAGACACGGGCCCCGGGCCAAGGAAAACTCCTTCGGCTCGGCTGACGGCTCCAACACCCAGGACCCAAGTCCTGCGCCCTGGCTTTATCCTCCCAGGATCTTCTCCCACGGTGAGGCAGAAACACGCGGGAACCTGAACAGTGAACTGCTCCCCTGGGGCTCGGGCCACGCCCCCACGACGCCCGCCGCGCGGGAGAGGAGGTGAAGCGGCACGGGAGGAAAGGGTTCGCGCGGGAGCGGCGGGGGCGGAGCGGGGAGGAGGCGGGGGGCGGGGCTCTGCGGAAGGGAAGGCTGCCACCACGTCGGCGAGCCCCAAATCGTGCACTAACCGTGCGGTGAGTGCGCCGCTGCTACAGGTCCGGGACACGCTTCTCCGCCGGCTCCTTCAACTTTTTACCCCAAGTTTGAGGAAGACGAGCCGTGCAGCGTAAGCTGCCTCGGCTCCGCGGTTCGGGGCTGAAACAGCGTGGGCTCCTCACGGGCAGCGCTGTGTTTCACCGTAAATACAACCCGGAGGGCTAACAGGAGCACCTCCAGCCCGCCTCAAGTCCTTTCTTTCGGGTTCTTTTAAAGAAAACACCGACAGGTCCCGGCAGATCTTTCAAAAACCCAAACTCCGTCGGCTCTTCAGGGATTTAGCAACTGCTTGCCGCTCAGGGCGCTCTCCCAATAAAAACAGGGGAAGCACTTAGTGTCACCAGTTGCTAGGTAGAATATAGAGAGCTCTAGGCAGCGCCTTCCGGGGGTCATTTTTAATCTTGTGTTGGTTTCGTACACTGCTTGACCCTTTTGGTGTGCTTGTCTCTACCCCGTTCCCAAACTTTTAAAATAATAATAATAAAAACAATAGTAATTATTATTAATTATAATAATATATTAAATAATTAATAATAATAGTTAAAATAGTTTTCAACTACAGTTGACATACAATATTATATTTGTTTCAGGTGGCTGTTTCCAATTTTTAAATATTCACGTGCAAGTCACAGGGAACACAAAGATTAATCACTCTGTGTCCCTCAGGGAACACACCAAAAAAGAAGCCTTTGCTTCTTCCCTAGCATAGATTTCGGCCAGGGTGGATGAGAAAGATTCACACAAGGTTCCCAGAACTTGGATCTTCCTGCTCTGGCTTCCTGCAATGCTGTAGAGTTCATATGGCTGACACAGCACATATCAGACTGTCTTGTTATTTTAGCAGATCTATCTTCCCTGCTGCTCCAGCACCCAGCACGATAGACAACAACAGTTGCTTGTTGCATGAAGGAGAGCAAGAAAAATGCCTTTAAAAAAAAAGATTCTGAGGGGCAGCCATTTGGCTTGCTTGATTAACAATTCCCAGGATTAAGCTGTGACTGTGTTGGCATCAGGAGAGCATAGCAAGCTGAGAAACAGCAGTTTAAGCTTATCCAGGGAGCTAGGGGACAGGCCCAGACAGGCAGGAGGAAGTAGAGGTGACTGGGAGAAACAAGTGGAGGCAAGGCCAGGAGACAGGTTGGCTTAAGCTCTGGTTCAAGAACAAGGGTTTGCAGCCCAGCTACTTGACCTTGGGCAGACTCTCAAATTGAGCTGAGGCTCAGTTCCAACTTTAAAAGCAAACCCTGGCATATATTTCATAAAGTTGTCAAAGTGTTAGAGGAGGTTCTGTTTTTGATGCACCCAGTAGGTAGTAGAACTATACAAATGGAGTTCCTTCTGTAGTCGGTGAATAGTGCCCCCCACAGACACACACCTTAAAGATACCGTGAGACCCACTTTCAGACTTCTGTAAGAGAATAAATTTATTCTGTAAGAGCACACATTTGTGTTGTTTACACCACTAAATTTGTGGTCACTTGTTATAGCATCGAGAGGAGACTTATTGGGACTTTAAAGTTGCACACACATAATCACCATCAGCTCTCTTGAGCCATTCCAAATAAACCTCTAATTTAAGAAAAGACAGTGGGTTTGCCACATAACCTCTGTTGAAGCCTCCCAGCCCTGCCATCCAAACTTTTAAGTTACTTTCTAAAACCCGCCCTATGTAGAAATTCTGAAGCTACTTCTGGAAATTATGTACATATATCACTTAGCACAGTGCCTGCTACATAGTAAGTAAATGTTAGCAATCATTATTGCTATATTATTATTCACCAGTTTACCAAGAGAGATAGTGGGTTTTCCTTTTCCCTGCACCAACAAATTCATAGTGATGGTAAAGGTCATACCTGCCCTCCTACAATGGTTCAAGTTCACTATTTTGTCAAGAAGTTCACTAAATTCTAATAACATATTTTAACTTTTAATAGTCAGCAAAATCCATTCATTCATCCATTCCTAACTCACCTTACATTAAAAAAACATTCAAAGCAGTTAAATTTTGATGTACATTTGCATATGTGGTCACTTGGCTTTCTCACTTCTCTCTAAATTTTTTTTGTATTTCTAATTATCCAAGTAAATATTTCATAGTGCCAAACTCTAAAACATTTTCTTTTTACTACTTATAAAATTTTTCTCTATATAAAAATGTTTCTATACCTAAAAATGAACAAAGTTGAAATCATATCATATATACAATTTTTTTCTTGCTATTTTCCATACATGTCATTACACACTTTTAATCAACATTCCAATGACCACCAAATCGGTATTCCACAAATTCTTGATCACCTTCTAGTGTTGGATATGTAAGTTGACTAGAATTCCCCCTTGTTTATTTCAAACCAATGTGTAAAGAGTAAGGGTGCAGGTGTCAGTAACAGCCAAGGAGCAGGAGGGAAGCATAACCAGTGTGTGGTATGTATGGATATTTCTGTGGTCAGGGCTGGGAAGTGCAGACAGCTACAGCTGAGCCTGTGAAAGCCAACAGGAGTAAGTGTTTCTTGGAGTTTTCCAGAACCTGCATATACATACCAGGGTTTTTAAAAGATTGCGATAATGATGAAGAGTATAATATCTAACATCTATGTAACACTTTTCTCCCTTACTCAGTGTTGTTTCAAAAAGGATTTAGGCTGAATTCAACAACAAACAACCAACCCAATTAAAAAACAAGCAAAAAACTTGAAAAGACATTTCTCCATAGAAGATATACGAATGGTTAATAAGCACATGAAAAGATGCTTGCATTTTAATCATACCTTCCCTTTCTCTGGGGCAGTGGAGGCCAAGGTCGTCTGCTTGGAGAGGCAGTGAAGGAGGGTAATGATATATTAAAGAAAGGAACACTCCGTACCTCCCACACATACATTTCATATCTCAACCCTCCACTATCTCCATTGTTGGTACTTTTTCCAAACCCCTAATTATGGGAACTTTCCAAGCCTCTGTCCCCTATCTTCTATGTTTCTGCCCCTTCATTTATAGTTCAATTAATGAATTCATGGAATAGATAATAAAAGGCTATGCTAGGCTGTAAGGTGACAATAACATGAGCACAGTCCCCCCTCCCTCCAGGAGTTCACAGTTTAGCGGGAGAAACCAGCATGCTACATCTAGTCCTCCTGCTGCGCTGTCTTTGCTGATGATTGGAACTAACAAGCACCCACTTCCAACTCCACAACGCTGCAAGCCTTCCCCCTTCTGCTCCCACCAACACCCTGAACCCATCAGTCACCAACTCCACTGATGCTGCCTCTAAAGTGTTTCTCAAATGGGTCCCTACTCTCCAACCTATTTGCCATGAGCTTATCTCAGGACACCCTCACCCCTCCTCTGGACCGACCTACCTACTGACCTCCCAGCCACCACAGTATCTGTCTCAAATGCCAGTCTGACCCTGTCAATTTTGTCAACTTCCATGACCTACAAGAGAGTGTCCACAGTTCTTAACCTCGGTCTCCAGCCTAGCTCCTCCTGCCACCATCCGCCTTCCACCCTGGCAACGCCTTCGGCAGAGGCTCCCCATAGGCTGCCATGCTGCCTCCTGGCTGCCTCTAGTCACTGCTTAGAAACAACCCCCTCCACACACACACAAATCAACTGGTATCTTGTCTCCATGTTTCTATGGTAACTTGTGCCCTTCTCTCATTGTGTGTAACTACCTGTCTCTCTCACTGGTCTGAGAGTTCCTTGGATGCAAGGACCAGGCCTGTACTTGTATGTATTCTCAGTGCCTTGCACACAGTAAGAGCACAACACATGCCAGGCACTGTTCTAAGCACTTCTCACATATCAGTTCATTCAACCCTCATGGCACTCTCTGAGGAAGTTGTTCTTATGGTGTCCATTTCACAGCTGAGGACAATGAGAAATTAATCAGTTGGTCCAATACTCAACAGGAAGTAGCAGAATTGGGATTTGAACTCAAGCAATTTTTTTCCAAGTATGGCTCATAATCACTGTTTTCATCTGCCTCTCAACTTACATGTGTTTGTTGAGTGAGTAAAAGATGATCCCTTTCCACCTCTCCATCTCCATATGTCCCTAAATAAATAGTTGTCTCCCAATAGCTTCTTTTCTGCCCATCTGATCTCCACTGTTCCTCCCAGTCTCAGGGAAGCCTTTACTCTGTGACTTCCAGTTCTCTCCTCCCTAACCCCATTCAATCAATCTGTCTTCCTGTCCAGGAGTTTAGTTTTTCCTCAGAAACATCTATCAGATTCATCTCTGTCTCCTCCTCATCCCTTCAGGCCAGATGACCACAGCAACTTCCTGACTGATTCCCTGACTTCACCACCTCATTCCTTTGGGACCTTGGGGTTCACATGCATTTTTATTTAACACTTTGCAACAAACCATGAGCCCACTTTTTCTAGGTGAGAGAAACAGGATTTGCCTGGCTCTGAGGACTCTCATTTCCAAAAAGACTTGTGACTTTGGGCAAGTCACTTAACCTTCAAGAGTCTTAGATTTCTCGTTCATAAAATGGGGATAGTAGCAGTAATCACCTCGTTGCAGAGCAACCGAGGTAACGGCACAGTGCCTGGCACAGAGCAGTTGCTCAGTGATTACCAGAGACTAAAGCCGACGACCCCCAAAGCCTATCCACCATATGAGTTGGCTAACTATTCTGAGCAAAACACTTTCTGGAAGAATTCTTGAACCATAGCTGAGAGGAAGTTGCCATACCTGGCCCCTTCCTTGTCCCTCATAGTTGCTCTCTCTCTCAGGATGCACCATACCATTGTATGAAAAACTGTATGTTACTGGTTCCTTGCAGAATGCTCAGCAAAAGAAAATACAGCCCAGTGTGACGGAAAGTGCACAGAATCTGGGACTCTGCCCTGTCCCGGCTGTGTGACCACAGGAAATCTTGAAAGCACTGACTTTTCTCCTGTACAAAATGGGAGTAATAATACCCCCCCCCACACAATATCGAGATAATGCATAAAGACTTTTTAGTGTGTGTCCGGATACAGAGTAAGACCTAAAGGAGTTGTACGACATTGTAGAGTCAGATTATGTCTATGATGAGCACGCTTTACTGTAAGTCGAGGACGAGATTTATAAATCACATTATCAAAAGCAAGTAAAAGTACATAGAGGAAAGGTAACAGGACTGTGCACATCAGGTACTATCGTGGATCCTAAACACCTACCTGTCTTCTTAAGAAAGAACAGGCGGCTCCTCCCACCCGAATCCTGAGAGGTGGGTCTTGACACCCCCAGAGCCCCGCCTCCAGGGTCCAGTGACGTGATCTAGGCCGCCCATGAGGGGCGGGGCAGGCTCTGGTCACGTGAGCGCGGGTACGGAAGTGGTGCAGCAGGCAACGCTGTTGGTTGGCCCAGGCCTTGGGTCCCTGGGGCGGGGTCAGGCCTGCCGACCCGCCTGGTGGAGCCGGGGGAGGAGGCACCGGCGGGGGCCGGCACAGGAGTCAGGGATTCGGTCTGCGGTCCCCCAGAGTGCTGGACCAGCGGCGGTCCCCAGTCCCCCGGCCTGCGCCCGCGCCCACTGCACTGGATCTCCCGGGGCCGAAGCTCCGGTGGCTGCGGGAGGTGGGTGGAGGGAGGATCGGAGGGCGCGGGCGCCCTGTGCACTGTACGGGCGAGAGGCGGCCGGGGGCCGGGACGCCATGTCCATGGAGGACCCCTTCTTTGTGGTGAAAGGGTGAGTGTCGCCGAGGGCTCCACTGGAGGAGGTGACGTTGCCTGCCCCGCACCTCCCCACTCTCCGTGCTGGAGGGGGAGGGGAGACAAGTTGAGACTGGGGAGGGGGACAGTGGGGACGCCTTAGCCTTCAGGGCCGTGACCAAGTGTCCAGAGATCTGACCTACCTGAACTGTGAAATCCGTGCCCCCACTAAAGCTCCCGGGGAGGGGTACCCTTTGGCCTGTGCGCTGCTGTGTAACTTATGTGGGGGTTGAATTCAGCGGCTCTGCAGGTGGGGAGGGAGACGCGGGTCCCAGCCCAAACTGGGGCTGTAGTAGAGCACAGGCCTTACTTCGAAGGAGGGAAAACAGCATCTGGCAGGAAAAGGGAAATGGCCCTCCTGAGCTTTGTAGTTGGCTTTGACGGGGGTGAGCTCCCATTGTCCACTGAGATCGGAACGCTGGCCGGCAGACTGGTGGGACCACAACCAGCCCGGAGGCGTCCCAGCACGTTCGCAGGCTGGGAGGCGGGGGCGGTGTGGACCTGGGAGGCTGGGGAGCAGGGCTCCGGAAGACAGCTCAGTTCAGTGGGGGAGTTTTTACTGAGTAATGGGACGGGAGGAAAGCAGTCGTTCATGCTCGGTGATGATGTTGGAAGGAAAACAAAATGAAATCAGCCAAACAAAACTTTGCTCGGCTTTCTGTTAGCACCGGGATTTTCCCACAGTGCTAAAGGAAATGAGTGCTTTCTTTTCAACTCCCTGATTTCACCCCGGCTATTTGACAGGTTTGCCCACTTGTTTTTCCCTTTGAGCTGTCCTGACTCCATCTTTGATTGCTAGATTGTTCGGAGATAGAAACTTGAATTGCACGTTGTCACTGTATCAGCTTTGTAGCCATTAAACAAATGCAAGAAAGATGGATTCTGGTGTTGTTACAACATGTCAGCTTTATGTTTTAAATGTCAAACAAACAAGTCTGAGAACTACAAAGTTCCCAGATCAATACTAATAACCATAGATAGAGTCAGTGCCCTTTTGCTTTCAACTAGTTGCTGCTAGCTTCCTATTTCTGTAGTGGTGACAGTTGACCTGGTGCCTGAGTGTTTAATTTTTTTAAGGGTTCTTAGAAAATTTAAATGATGCTTTAGGTGAAATACTTTATTATTCATGATACAGTAAAAATATATTTTATACACTTCTTAACAGTTCCCTTGAAAGGTCTTTCTTCACCTTACTTTAACTTAGATCAGAAAATGTTAAGTTGTAGGGTTTTATTTTTCTAGTAAAATGTGGCTCTCTACCTAGAAAATGTGTTATTAGGTTCATTTAGATTTTAAAAGTTAAAGTTGTGTCTTTTCCCCCCAAATGAAAGTTCTTAGTGCACAGGTGGCAAAGGTTATCCCTGGCAGTAGAGACCAGAGAGAATCAAACATTTTTTGTTTGATTTTTAATGGAATGTATGAAAATGTTAAATCGCTGTGCCATCTTGACATTTTATTTTTTCCTGAGAGTATCCAATACTATCTCCCAATGTTTGTTCACCGATTAGATATAACTGCTTTACTGGTACATTGGCCTGGAGTCTTGGGTTGGTTTTGACATCATTTTATTGTCCTTGATGTGTCTTGAGGAAATGAGACTCTCACTATCTGCTGCTGTGCAAAGGTAAAGTTAGCCACATGGGTGTCTCCAGATTGTATGTGTGACCGAGTATTTGGGAAGCCATGTACCTCTGTTTATTAAAAGTACTGAAAATGCATCACATAGTGTGGAAAGATTAAGGACTCCTAAATTGTGGTCCTTACCCTAGGAGCTGATAGTCTAAGCTGAGCAACACTGACCTCAAAACTTAAGTAGAAATGACAGGTGGTGAATGATTACGTGCTGAAGTGAATGCTGCAAAAGATAAGTGCCCCAGGAGATCGGAGGAGGGTGGTGACTCATTAGGGATGGTTATGATTGGAAACGCTTTCGGAGGTGGCATTAAGTCTTGGATAGGTTTTGAAGATGGGTGGAATTTAGATAATTTAGGCCTGTCTCATCTGGACTTTTATCAAAGACTTTCTAATTGGTCTTCCTGCCCCCAACCTCATGCCTCTTTCATGTGCCGTTGGCTGGACTGCATCAGTGCTATCCAAAATATTACACAATGTGAACCTCATACGCCATGTTTCATTGCCTAGCAGCCACATTAAAAAGTAAAAATGAACGGGGATAATTTTACTGTCCTCTTCAATCTAATAGGTTCAGAATATTTCAACCCATGATTGACCAATGAAGATTACTGAGATATTTTACTTTTTGTATGAAATCTTCAAAATCTGGCATGTATTTTACACTTATAGCACATCTCAATTTGGATGCTAAATTGTCATCAGAAATACTTATCTCTTTTTAGAATTTATTAAATTTAGAGTTGAGAAAGTAGATTTACATATCCAAATTGTTCCGAGCATACTTAAATAGTTTCCAGTAACTGAATTCTGTATTAGTTTCTAGATTTAAGTTAATTGAAATTAAAATTCCAGTTCCTCAGTCACACTGGTGCATTTCAAGCATGCAGGGGCCACATGTGGCTTCCATGTTGGGCAGCACAGAGCCCAAGCAAGGATTCCCCACCTAATGCCACTGAGTGGCTGCCTGTTGCCCACAGAATAAAGCCCAGACACTTCATGACCTCAACGGTCCAGCCTTCCTCTTCCCTCCTCTCACTCTGCCCGTCTCCTCTTAGAGTTCCAGCTGTACCTGACCCCGTACAGGGACCATGACCACAGCCTTGGACGCCCCTACTCCACGTGGCCCCGCTCTGCGCCTGATGCGCCCACTCGGCTTTTGAGACCCAGTGCCAGCATCCGCACTGTCTCTAGGAAGTGTTTCCCTTGGCACCAGCAGCACATTATTGCACCTCTTCCTCTTTTATTATTAGATTATGAGTCCTGGGGGTTGGGACTGTTTCTTTCCCTGTATTTCCAGCCCAGCACCTTGGCTGTGTAGCACACACGGTGGATGAGTGCTCTGGGATGGTGGGCGCGTGCTCGTGGCGGGAATGCCTGCAGACCCGAGGCCCTGAGATGAGCAGTGTTGGTGTGGAAGTCATCGAGGCAAACTCCCCAGTGGAGCTGGACATTTGGGGGGGGGGGGCGGCTAATAATAGCAGTGGCCAACATTTAAAGGATGCAACTCCAGTGTCAGGCGTTGTATGCTAAGTAAGAACTTTTCACTTCCTAAGAGCAGCTCCGAGATGTGGGCATTGGCCACATTTTAGGGATGAAGAGCTGAGGGGAGCACAGAGGGGTTAAGCTACTTGCCCAGGGCTGCACAGCTAGTAAGCGGTAGACCCAAGATTCAATTGGAACTGCCTAATGCTCCTCATACTGTGAACACTTCACAGGACAAGGCAGAACAGCGCCAAGGAGAGTCTCATCTTAGGCCACTGGGGGTTTAAAGCAGAGAGATGACACAAGTTAGGGTTTTAGGAACGTTGATTTGGCAGTAGTGGTCAAAGTGGTGTGAAGAAGATCGAAAGGAGGCCAGTTAGAAGTTGTTTAAATACGCAGTGACAAATGCCTGGGTTCGAGGCTCATTTCTGACGCGTGGAAGTCTCGTCATGGCACACAGGAGAAAAGCCCACAACTGGGGTTGTGGAGGTGCATCTGAGGGCAAGTGTAGCCCAGATGGTGCAACGCTACCATGGTGCAACATGGCTGTGGTATGATCACACTCCACGCCGACCACCCTGCTCTGCTGGCCGCCTCTGCCAGCCTGTGCCCTCACACCATCGCGTCTGCATAGCCTCCCCGGTCAGTCCTCTGTGTGTTCTCGCTGGGTGACCTTCACCGTTCCCGCTGTCGCAGGCCCTCCCTGCGTGTCTGTGCTCGTCCCACACCGTCACTCTGACGCAGCTCTGTCCTCCATACCACCACACGGGTTTTCTCCCTTTTCTTCTCCTTTCCCTGCCTGCAGACGCCTGAGTGGCCCGTCCTCTCCGTGGCCCTCATCACTCCTGACTCCGTCCTCTCCTTCAGTCCTGTGTCCACTTGGTCATCCGGTCCTACCGGCGCCATCACTGGGCTATGTCTAGCACTCTTCCTCTGGTTCTGCTACCCTGGTTCATGTCCGTGTCCTCCCCCACCACCGTTTGGCTTCTAGGGTCTCGGCTGTGGGCCAGGGATGGCAAACTCGAGCAGACGAGCAAGATGGTGTGTGTCACATTGTGGTGTCCCCTCAGCAGCTCTTGTCTGTAAATGGAACCTTTTCAGCTCTGAGCCCCTTGAAGGCAAGCATTGCCCATCCCGTTCACAATCCTGAGAAAACTCTGTTTACTGGTGTGGTCGCTGGGAGAAAAATTTATTCTAGTTCGCAGAGGAAGTTTGGTCCAGTAGAGTTGAATGTAACTCAAGTCTCGTTTCCTACTTTTTAAAAATCAGAATCAGATGTTTCATTGTAAAAAGAACTTTGCAAGCCTTGGTTATAAATGTATTGGCTCCTGAAATTGTAGTCCCGTTTGGAGAACACTGTGCAGAGTGCGGACAGAGTAGGGGAAAGACAATACGCATTGTGTGCACGATTTTGGAATACAGCTGAGATGCCGTGGAGTCTGACAAAAGGAAAGGCCCGAGTGGGGATGTTGGTCAAGGACACTTCAGTGACGCACACAGGGTCCAATCTGGGCCTTAAAGGAAACGTCTGCTTTTCATCTGCAGAGGTGTGAGGACTCTCCGCGGCTGGGGAAGTACGCGCTTGAGTCTGGAGCCAGGAACGAGCAGAGCAGGGGGAGGGAGGGGGAAGACGGCCTGCCAACTGAAACCGAATTGGTTTTAGTGAGAAATCAGGTTGGACATTAAAGTCGGCCAGTTCAGGGAAGAGGAGGCATGGAATACACTGCTGAGAAGTTTAAATTTAATCTGTTTCCTACCATGAATTCTTAATCGGGAGGCAGTGTTCACTAGCAGTCACTCTTCCCTTGCCTATGGTCAAGCAACTTTTCAGGGGTCAAACCCAGGTCTTCTGAGCCCGCAAAGAAAATCCATTTGTCTGCGGCCTAGCAACAATGGAACGGAACGGCCCCGGTGGTAAGAGGTGCCCTGTGCTCAGAGTCAGAAGAGGTGGGGGCAAGCGGCCAGATGGCTGAGGCCCAGTTCTCTTACCTGCTCAGTGAGTGCAGACTAGTTAGTTATCTTGGAAGTTCCCTGCAGATCTAAAATCCAGTGATTGGGCTAAAGTAGAGGTTGTGCAAGGTGAGAAGAGTCAAAGATGAAGCTTGTCTAGACAAGTTTTGAATCTTGGAAAACAGTGGCACTATTTACTAAAATTGGGAAGTGAGAGAAGGAAGCAGATTTTTAACCTGTTTTATCTTTTTGTTTGAATACTTGCCTTTTTTGTAGGGAGGACATTGTTTGTTTGGTTTGAGGCAAATGGAATGATCCTGTAGGCAGCTAAAGATGTCCGAGTTAATCCTGGGTGGGTGGTCAGGGGTGGAATGCAGCTGGGGGGTCATCAGCGTAAAGGGATCTTCTGAGACTGCGAGTGTGCAGGGCGTCTACCCAGACGCTGCGGAAACACTGCCGAGGAAGACGCGTGAGGGCCGTGTGGAGGAAGAGCAGGTGGGAGATTGGTAGGAGCTGGGAGAGCACAGTGTCGCAACACCAAAGCAAGTGAGGGTTTCGAGGAAACAGGAAGGCTGTAGTGTCAGGTACACAGAAAATGAGGATGCGTTCAAGTCACTCTCGACCTGGGCCTGTGGTCACTGGTGGCAGTAGTGCCATCCCAGGGCAGTTGTGGAAGCGGCAGCAGGGTGAGGTCAAAATTGTACGAAACTGAAGGTAACTCAGTAAAACAGCTTTCTTTTTTTCTTTCTTTCTCTTTCTTTCTCTTTTTCTTTCTTTTCTTTCTTTTCTTTCTTTCTTTCTCTTTCTCTTTCTCTCTTCTTTTCTTTTCTTTTTTCTCTTCTCTCTCTCTTTCTTTCTCACACAAGAGTAATTGGAAAAGTACTATTTACCCACCTAGGGGTGGGATTTGGGGGTCATTTGGTAAGCGTACACCTAATTTTGAGAAACAGCTGAACTTTTTTCCAAAGTGACTTTTTTCCAAAGTGACATTTTGCATGTCCACCGGTAACAACACAAGTTCCAGGTTCTCTGCCGCCTGGGCAGCACTTGGCGTTGTCGGTGTTGGCATTTGCTTTCTTCTCTAAGCTCTGCCACAGTAAGTATGTAGTGGTGTCTCCTGGTGGATCGATTTGCATTTTTCCTGGTGACTAATGATTCTGAGCATCTTTTCATGTGTTTAGTGCTACCTCTGTCTTCCGTGTGAAAGTGACTGTTCAAATCTTTTGCCCTTTTTAAACTTGAGTTCGTTTTCTTGTTAAGTTTTGAGAGTTTTAAAAATACATTCTAGATATGTCATTAATCAGATGGGTGACTTGCAAAGCTTCTCTCCCTGCCTTACCACCCAGGTTGTGTCCGGTGACGGCGTGAGAGCACACTCGCGGAAAGCGCTTCTGCTCTCCTGTGAAATAAGGCAGCTGTGCCAGGAAAAGCGGAAACGTCTAGTTTTTCCCCACAGAAAATTCCACTTTACTTGAAAGAATGACCGACAAATGATTATTCAGAGTGCCTATGTTCTCAAATCTCAACATTGTCTAAAAGACACTTGAGAGACTTTCTTTATAATGCACAGGCACACCTGTTGCTTCAGGGGAAGCACCTGACAGTGTTTTGCTGACGACAAGATTGGAGTCCCCTCCCGTAGAATCGAATCTGACAGATTTTCGATACTAAGTGTTTCTGGTGAGACTGATGGTGATATGACATGATTTTGGATGTTGTATAATGGACTGCGCCAGCGTTTGAAAGACCTGTGACCCTCGGTAAGCCGTGCTATCCACCGACCAGCCCACGGTGTTCTAAAACCCTGCGTGGGTGAAAGATCTGCTCAGCACACAAGGCAGAGCAGGAGGGTGTCGTGTACGATAGTTCACAAAGTCAGTGATCAAGCTTCAGGTTCCACACTGCAGCATTTGAGACACTGCCATCTGCTCGTGTTTTGGCCCACAGTTATCTGCAAAAACCTATGAAATAAGCTCTCCCTCTCCCAACTATATAACTATATGAGACTGGATTTTGGTCATGTACTCAACCAAAATGTGTATCAACACACTGAACGGTAAAAGCAGGACATGTGACCCAACTGTCTTTTGTTAAAGCAGATATTAAAGAGATTTGAAAAATAAAAATATTTAAACAGTGCCATTCTTCTCACTAATTTTAAAAGTTCATTTTTATAAGGCCTGGCTGGCGTTAGCTCAGTTGATTGAGCTCGGGCTGTGAACCAAAGTGTCACAGGTTCGATTCCCATCAGGGCACATGCCTGGGTTGCAGGCCACGGCCCCCAGCAACTGCACATTGATGTTTTCTCTTTCTCTCTCCTCTATCTCCCTCCCTCCTCCCTCTAAAAATAAATAAATAAATCTTTTTTAAAAAGTTAGTTTTTACAAACTATGTTAACATGTAAGTTCATTGTAACTTTTAATTAATAATTATTTGTAAATACGTTTGAATTTCTATATCAATTTAAGTTCTTTGGAGTCTTCAATAATTTTGAAGATACAAAGCAGTCCTTCAGACCAGGAAAAAAGAAAAAAAAGGGGTATGGATTGCTACTAAGAAAACCCGATCCCAGCTTTACGGCTGCAGACTGCTGGTGGAGACAGGGGTGTTCCCTAGCCCAGGCTCTTAGGTTTGAGGTTCCTAGTTCTCAAAAAGGAATTTGTATTCACTTTACAGAACTGATAAATTTTACATTCTTTAAAATGAGATACTGTTCTAGACCCTCTTTCACTGCCTTCCATGATCATACATGACGCCCACACATACAGATAAACCGAGTGTCTTGTATGATGGGAATATGCACACCTCCTTCTCTACCACATCAGCCAGACACCTGGATGGAGAGTGAAGATAGTGGATTCACCTCTCACCGCCTTAGGCCTCCCCCCTTTGTCTCAAACAGAGTTTCTCACTGCACTGCAGTACAGGCTGACGGGAAGTAGGAACGAGGAGGGGACATGCCCAGCACAGGGGACTGGACGTGAACGTACCTGGTAGATGCACTGCAGACCGTGGAGCTCAGTGGTTTATTCAGCCGTGGCCCTGTAGCCATGTGGAGTCTGTATTTTAAACACTCCGCCTTTTCCCTCTCATCAGTATTCCTAGACGAAATATTGTCAGACACTTTGCTTCATTTTTGTTAGTGCTTTCTCTTCTGGTACTTGAAATGTCAGCGGGAAAAGGATGCATGCAAATTCTGTTTTAAAGAGACAGACACCAAACACCCTCATTGAATATAGAGAGGAGAACTGGTTAGGAAATCACAGAGAATCAAAACAGATCTCTTAGTTTTGGGCGCAGAGAAGTCATTATCTCTGTACACAAGAGACCATGCGGTATAGAAATGACTCTGTTTTTTGCTATGTATGTGGCAGTGTTAGATGGTAACATTTAAGTGGTGGATATTGGCCCAGTGGGGAGAAGGAGACTTTTTAAAACCTTGTGACAATATCTGATCTAAAAGAACACTAGACCATAGCACTTATGGCCAAGTCCCACTCCAGCCAAGCAACACACGGGTCTGCTCAAGTGCACTGCCCACTGCATAGCCCAGGAAAGTAGATGTAGGTAAAGCTGCTAGTGTCGGGAAATCATCTCATGAGATTTGGGTGTTTTTTAAAATGTCCCAAATAAAAATACTAACCTCTGAAAGATTAGCTGAGTAAGAGTAACCCTCCATCCACCCTTTTTACCCTCCCCATGCTCCCCTCCAAAAAAAGAAAAGCTGTATTAGACTTGTCTATTCTAGTGTAAATTACTGTCCCACCCATAGTGGCAGCATGTGGGAATGTTAATAGCCCTTTAGTTAATTTGTAGGGTTGCTTCTACTGCTGCTTTTAGCACAGTCTGTTTGGAAACATAATTAAATTTTTGTCCTTCTCAAACTTGATTATTATAGCTGCTTAAATAATGGCTATTTGATTCTGGACCTCAGCTGAGAACATAATACTTAGGACTGTTACTTTAAAGTTTTGAACTTTGATATTTGCCTGTGAAGAGCCTTCTGTAAAGACTTTCATACGCTTTTGGGAATGGTGGCTGCTGCCGGAGGGTGGTGTGTGACCGTAAATGTTCACTTAAGCCATGCGCAAGCGGTTCTGGAGCAGCAGTCTGTGACTCCTCCCCTCTCCCCACCTGATTACAGAGAGGTGCAGAAGGCTGTCAACACTGCCCAGGGGCTGTTTCAGAGATGGACAGAGCTCCTCCAGGACCCCTCCGCGGCCACCAGGGAGGAAATCGACTGGACCACCACGAGCTGAGAAACAACCTGCGGAGCATCGAGTGGGACCTCGAAGACCTGGACGAAACCATCAATATCCTTGTTGGTGCTGCCTGTGCCGTTGGGGGCAAGAGGCAGAGGAGCGAGTTCCCCTACAGCGGCTTCAGCACATAGATTGAGCATTTCCTGTCATAATCTATCCATGTTGTTCTTATTTGGACCATGACACACTTAACGTAATTGCCCAGTAGCTACGGTAGAGTGGCCACATTCTCACATGATGTGTGGCATGTCCTGTGCCACGGGGCAGCTGGCACAGCGGTCATGCACGAGGACCGACCCTGCAGTCGGATCGGGTGTTCAGGTGCGCGGTGCCTCCGTGTCCATTCCAGTAGAAAGTCAGGATAACAACTGTACCTCGTTCCTCGGGTTGCTGCACGTTTAACAGGTGCAGAGCCTAGAATGGTGCCCGACCCAGGGAGTTTCTGTACAAGTGTTAGTAGTTGGCACTGCATAAAGGTGCACACCTATATACAAGTGTTACCTTAGAGATGTTGGTAATTAGAGACCAAAAGAAAAGCCTTTTGTAGATTGCTTTTCCCTGTTCAAGAAGTGACGTGACAGCGCGGGTGTCCACTGGAGAGGCACCTGTGTTCGGAGAGCGGCGCTCAGGGAAAGCACGCCTGCTGTATGGTGCGAAGGGATGCCGTCGATGTGAAATGGGTCCGCTGCCCTGACCGACGGACCAGAGGACTGTAAAAGCTGAAACGGCATGGCCTTTTCCAGTGAGAAACATCCCATTTAATCAAAACTTAGATTGAAGATGTGCCAGTTGCATGGTCTGATGTTCTATTTTGTTTATTTTTCTAAGATTAAACATGAAAGAAAACCAGATTGTCAGGGTCACTTCCTAGTCGGCACAGGTTCATGCACAAGTTGATGTGTGAACTGCATCATTTTATTAATCTTAAATGACCCCGGCACCTTCTGTATTATTAAAGGACAAGTGTGTTTCCAAAGTGAATGGAACAAAATGTGAGGGTGGGATCAAAAGCATAGTTACAGGAAGATATAGTTTCCCTCCAGACAGGAGGGAGAGAGAAAAGATTGGGAAAAGAGAGAGAAATTATCAGAGGAAGGACACCAAATTGCGATAAATATTCAGTTACTGAGTGTATCACGTGCTGCACATTCATTATTGCCAAGACTGGATTGATAAGCAGAACATACGTACCAGCCCTTGTAGAACTGACAGCGAGGGCGGCCATGGGGGACAGACATCAGTCAGACTGCAGCACAGACGTACACTGCAGACTCGGAGAGAACAACTCCAGAGAGCCTTGTGAGTGTCTGCCATGGGGGGGGCAGGACCGGGTTGGGGTGAGGAGATCGGGGGAGCTTTGCTGGAGAGGCCTCCATCTCTCCAGATTAAGAAGCAGGGTTAGCTTCTCCACACTAGTGGAACAGTTTGGAATGGCAAATACAAGAGGCTTGCAAAAGCCATCATGGGCAAGGTGATCTGGAGTCGAAAAAAGAATAGACACAAAGTGCTGACAGGCCCTTGGCAGAGCCCCGCCAGGCCTCCGGCTCCTAACCCGACAGATGCCCAGTGCCTCGGGTGGCCCCGGGTCTCCCGCAGCGGTGGTCGAGGGAAGTCTGAGTCTTCAGAAACGGGGGCCAGACCTTACAGCTTGCCTGTGAAAAGCTCTGGTTTAAAATGATGGGGTTTGTTAGGCTCTGATGATGGACACGGCATTTCCTTGACTCTTTGACCCACGCTCGTGGAAGCAAATCCTAGGAATTCAATCTCGATGCAACTGAGTTGAGCATAAGAAAATCCTTATCACAAGCACTCGGCAGGTCGTCAGGGTAAGGAGTGTGACCTGGTCGTCCTATTTGTATGAAAGTGGCTGCGCTTCTCAGAACGCTTTCCGTAACTGCAAAACTAATACATCCATTCCGAAACCACTTTTTTCATGTGAATTAAATGCCAGTTTCCCACTTAGAATTCCTCTAGTTGAAAAAAAAAAGACTGTCTCTAGTCCCGTCGCCAGGCCTGTCTCCCAGAGCAGAAGCGGGAGCCTGCTGCTGGCTCTCGTGCCTCCTGCTCCTCCAGACCCCGCTAGCCACCTTTCTCCTTGCTGTTTCTCGCGGTGCTCCATTTCTGGGCCAAAGGAAGAATTGCTATTGTAGAAACCGTTTGGTTTCTCGATGGATTTGTAATCACTTTGCATTGTGAAGAGTGACTCCTCTGGGTTTGGACGGCGGCCTCTCACCATCTGAGTTTCAGCTTCTGGAACTCTCACTGCCCGTGTTACTGACATTTCTGTGTACCCCTGCTCGACAGGCTTCCGGGAGTCACCAGAGCAAGCAGGCACCCTCAGAGTGCAAAAACCAGTGCAAGTGAACATGTGTGTCGTCTCAGATTATTTAGAAAATAACCTATTGTTTAAAAGCCCAAGCGAAAGCATCAGTTGAGTAAAATCTTGTATCGTTAAGATACGTTTGTATTTTGGAAGTGTGTGGCTAAGCCGTTTGATTAGCATAAGTAGATGTAAGACAACCAGCTGTCTTTAACATATGCACTAGAAAGCAGCTTCCTTGCATAAAAACTTGGGATCATATCAGCGCTAACATATGGCTTTGTAAGAGTCATCCTAGGCAGAACCTTGGTGTATGTTTGCCAAAGGCTTTATATCGTGTGATTTCCTTTTGAAATTTTTTCAAATGTAGGTGTCACCGAACTTACTCTCGTCCTTGTTTTACTCATCAGCTGCCTTTCTGTACACAGATATCTAAAGGTGTATAAATAAGCACTTTAATGGGGCAGTAAAAGTGTTTGGAGCCCCAGGGCCCCCATCTCTGTAATGAGCATTTGGATTAGACAGTCCTCATTTCTAGCCAGTTCAGAAAGCTATTCCGATAAGGAAGCTCCATTGTTTCAGTGAGGTGTTTTTTGGTAAGTTAAACACCCCTCCATTATTTATTTTATAATCTGGTTTGCTTTTTTTATTTTTTGTAATAGATTTTCTGAAGGACACTTCTGTAGTTGTTGGCATTTAAAATGGTGTCTTGTAATGAAAGCATATTTTTAAGAACTTTTTTGAAATGTTTATTTTATTCTCATTTGAGAGAGGGGAAGGGAGAGGCACAGAGAAAGAGAGACATTGATGTGAGAGAGAAACGTTGATTGGTTGCCTTCTGCACATACACTGACCGAGGATCAAACCTGCAGCCCAGGCATGCACCCTGACCAGGAATCGAACCAGTGACCTCAGTTACAGGGCAGCGCTCTGACCGAGCCACACCGGCCAGGGCGGAGCATGTATTTCTTGACCTTATTCATTAGAGTTGTTCTCTCTGCAAGGTTGTACTTGTAAATTTTGCAAACTGAAATTCAGAGGTTAATATTCTGAATGTTAAGTTAGTTGGTATAGTTGGAAGTAGAATCCAAAGTTTGTATATCTAATATCAGAAACATTGTGTAAAGTTCAGTCTCCGAAAGAAGCATTCTAAATCAAATCCATACGTCACAATGTTGTAGCTTTTGGAGCTGAGATCTAAACTGACCTCAACTATACATGATCCCACTGAGTACGCTAGGGCTCCTGTCATCTCGTTTCGATGCAAATGAAGTCTGACCGAGGTCCTGGAGAAGAGGAGGAATCCACGCGGCTGTTACTCAGACCCCAGCCCCTCCAGAGCCTTGGCACTGCTGGTCTACCAGTCACTTGCCAGGGGTCTTAGGAGTTTCTAAAAGCCGAATAGCTTACCGTTTGCATCCATAAAGCAGTCTACTGGCCAAAAGAAAATTATAAAGTATTTTGCCAGCCTTTAAGAAAAATTATATTACAGTAATTTTGTATTCAGATCAAATCACTTTAAAGTATATTGGATTGTGGTTAGTATAGATGATAGCAAATTGGCTCCTATTTAACAAAGTGTTTTTCTTCACTGTATGTAATGGCTCCATTCATTTTTCTTTCCATACAAAATTATTTCTGGTGCCACTCTGGAAATTCACTGTGGTGTTAGAAATGGTCTACACTTCACATGAATCCGACTTAAATAAAATAAGTGACCTGCTTGTTGCATCACTATTGGAAAGCTTTAGCAGGTTCTCAGTGGAAATTACCCTAAAGTGCATGGCTTTTCACGTGTATTGTACTTGAAGACGCTGGCCCTCCAGCACAGGCGTTTGTGCCCGAGCCCCCAGGTGGCCACTCTCTGACTGTGCGGCCTTGAGAAAGCACCTGGAGCCGTCCTGGAGCTCAGTCTGCAACTGTAAACGAGAGAGAGCAGCAGCTGCCCGGGTTCTTCGTGAGAACTCAGTGATAATGCGCGTGAGCGTTTAATGGTGCGTCTGGCGTATTCCTTTCCTCTTCTCTCCTAATTAAATTTAAGTGCCCATGCCCTACCAGTGTGGTGTTGGTTGGGTGTCATCCTGAAAAGCAAAGAGTCACCAGTTCGATTCCCAGTCAGGGGATATCCCTGGGTTGAGGGTTTGGTCCTGGTCAAGGCACGAACAAGAGGCAAGCCTTTGGTGTTTCTCTCTTTCTTTCTCTTTCCCTTCCCCTCTCTCTAAGAATAAACAAACAGAATCTTCTAAAAATTTATAAATTTAGTACCCAGGTTGCCTCTGTTTTAAAGGGACATTTTTCTCTTTAGTTCCTTTACTTTTGAAACTTAAAAACGTAAAAAAATGCTGTCTTTTTGTTTTAAAAAATGAACAAATTATGTGTGTTTTGCTAATGCACAAAATGTTGACCGTGACTGTGTCTCATCTAAGGATATGTGTTTGTTCTTGGTCTTCTCCTTACCTGGTTAGGACATGAAGGACCAGATGTCGGCCTCATCCGTGCAGGCATTAGCTGAAAGGAAAAACAGACAGGTGAGCAAGCATCTGAATGCATGGTATCAAATCAAAGAAAACAGTTAAATACTGGAATTTCAAAACGCTGACATCTGGGTAACGTGTGATCGAGCAGAAGCCCCGTGCGTGCTGAGCCTGGAGGGGGCCGGCAGTTGCCGCGAGGCCAGTCGCCAGCCCACCCCAGCTCCACTGCCAGCTGCCCCCGGCCTGCCCGCCCTCCATCCCTCCCGGCTTCTGCTTCTCTGCTCTGGGTTTCCCGGGGCCCGTGCTTACTCTTCTAGTTCCTACCACACGGCCATTTATTCTGCACCTGCTGGGCACAGCCTCTGTGCCAGGTTCTGTTCAGGGCTGTAATTGCTTAGTTACTTGTTTTTTTCTCTGCTGGACTCCAGGCTCCTTGATAGTAAGGAGGGATTGTGTCGTGGTTTTCTGTTTTTTGGTGGTGGTGGTGGTGTTCATTTCTAGCTGTTATTACATGGCCTACCCCATAGAACTCAATAGGTATTTCATGATTGAAATTTTATGAGATTTAAAATGAAATGAAAGACTTCTTAAATGTGTGTAAATTTAATGTGTTACATTTTTCATATTATTTTGAGGTGAGGTCCAGTTTTTATTAGTTTTCACAAATAAATTATGAAACCTAATACATTTCAGAAACCAAAGCACAGATGTTGACACATCTAAAAAAAAAGCTACAAAAGGGCGGTTCTTGGATTTTAGGTATATTTTTACAATTAGACACTTTGATAACTGACAGAAATTCCTTTCCAACAGATAAAAAAATACAGTCCTTTTTAAATAATATACAACAGTCCCCTAAATTATAGGCTTGATTTAAATTTTATTCAGACTACATAAAGTTTCCAATAGTCCATTTAGTAGATTCTTAAGAAGTCAGCTCACTGTTTTTAACTAACTAGGAATCAGGAATCAGTCTATGAGGTAAATTCCTGCTTTGCACCTGTGGGCGCTTGTTGACCCACTTCATTCTGAAAGCAAACATACAAGCTCAGCGAAGTAGCAGGGCTCCAAATATCACCTCTTTCAACCTTCCCGGTGCCTGCCCCTGTATTTCATTTTTCAAGTCATTGTTGGTTTTTCCTTCCTGTTTACCTTCCTGTCTACCTGCCTTGTGACAGTGGCGTAGCCACACCTGTCTCTCCTGGTCTCCAGGTAGTGTGATTGAATGAACAAATGAAATGTGCATCTCGAGTCCCTAGAGTCTCTGTAGCAGAGCCAGCAGATGTTTTAAATCCTGACCCGAGACCAGCTTGGGGCAGAGCCATCCGCAAGATCCCTTGGTCGCCTTCGTACCCAGTCACCATCCAGCCTCCTAATTAGACTTAGGCCCCGCTCTGCTGGAAACTCCCAGACGTCCCGATCCTCCTCCCATGCCCGCATCAGAATTATACTCTGCGTCCTGAGCCCCAGAGCCTAACCCCTGAGGGGGGCCGTTTGACCGAATTCACCTCTGAAAGTCCAATGAGGAGGTCAGCTTCGTTGTTGAGGGGCTTTGGGGGGCTTTTCAGACAGAACCAAGCAATCAGGCTTTTAGTAGCTCCAGAAATCAAAAGCAGCTGTAAGAAGATCTGGCAACTAGAAGAAAAAAGCATCTGAGTCACCAGCAGGTTCTGGTTCTTTGTGCAGCACTGGTGTGAGCTGGCACTCCGACCAGCTGGTCAGAAAGGTCCGCAGGGGTCCCAGTCACCAGCCGCCTACACTGAGCACTCACCTTCCTGGCTGGCCTCTGCATGCATAGAAGACACTCCCCAATTCGTCCTTTTCTGACTACAGACTTCCTTGAATTCCTACTGGGGAAGCTGACGCTGGCATCTAGACACCCTGGTGGCGAGACTGAGTTCAGGGCAGGAACTTGCCCAGGTTACTGGGGCCAGTCAGGCACCCAGTGTGGCCGTGCCTGCCTGGTGGAGCTGCCCCCAGCTCCCCGTCGGTGAAGCCTGTAGCCTTCAGTTCAGCGGGCAGGCACTGGGGTTTATTCATGGGTTAAGCTGCACGCACATGGATGGCTCCTGGGCTCTTGTGCCTTCTGTGTGAGACTGACTTGGCTTCTTGTCATTCTAAGAACCACCTTGTCCCTTTCAAAATCCAAAAACCTCTTGGGTCACAGGACTCCAGATCTCTGGAGTCACTTAAACCAGAACCTGGAGGTCTCTGGTGAACTTCTGAGGGTGCTAGGCAGAGCTGGCCTGGAGACTGTTTTTAGATCTTCAAGTGTGTACAGGTGGGCATTTGTTGACTTACAGTTGACATCTGTTGCATTTTAATGAGACAAAGCCCATCTGTGAGTCCCATTGGGTGAGCCCAGGGACAGAGAGCCCCTCCTGGCATCCCTTACATCGGACCCGCAGGAGCCAGCCTGCACCACTACTTAAAGGCAGCCTGGGGAAGTAGATGGTGAGCAGTGGGAGCACTCTGTGTCTCCATGATGGAGCACGTGTTCAGAGACGGTAACCCTTCATCTCCCCTTCCCCCTTGGGCCCCTGCCCCGCCCCCGCAGGCACTGCTGGGAGACAGTGGCAGCCAGAACTGGAGCACTGGAGCGCCGGACAAATATGGGCGCCTGGACCGCGAGCTCCAATTAGCCAACTCCCATTTCATCGAGGAGCAGCAGGCTCAGCAACAGGTACTGGGAGCCGCCCACCGAGGACGGATGTGGAGGCAGGCACCTCCCCAGTTCTGCCAGCCACTGGGCTTTGCTGGTGACAGGCAGGCTGGCCCAGAGCTCGCCCTGCGGCCGCCCCTGCCCACCTCTGTGATGATGGCACATACAAAGGGTTTCCAAAACCTCCTCTAGACGCGCAGGACTGTTTCCGGAGGGCTGGGCTTGATTAGGCCTCTGAGGAAAAGCAGGCCATGCCTCCAAAACAGATGAGGCCCTGACTTAAAAATGAAAACAAAAGAGCCCCTCTTCCCCAGCCTCCACTTGTTTACTCAGTTTTTTGTTCGTTTTTAAAAAGGCGCACTTTCAGAAAAATTGAGTCCTGGTTTTTTTTCATTGATAATTGTTGCTGGTTTCATTACATATAAAAATGGTTGCTTTAGTGGAGGTGAAGGGTAGAAGGGAGGTTAATTACATCCGTGTTGTTACTTCTGATATGTAGTCTCAGTGAAAAAAGCTAGTAACAACATACCTGAGGATTTGAAGATTGTCTACCAGTTGAAGCTACTGGTTCTTAAATATTGTATTTTATGTATTTTATATAGGTTATGTGTTCTTTGTCCATTAGCATGTTTGCTTACCCAGTTGTCTGCTAAAATTTATGTTAATAAAGTTTTTTTTTAAAACAAAAAGCGAGGAGGCTCCCACACAATTGAGTATTTATCACGAAGCAGTTGTCCTTGAGGTAACTTACTGCCGGGCCTCCTCTGGTTTGTCCTTGAGGAGGGAGGAAAGGACTGTGTGTGTGGTTTTCCCACGTCCAGAGATTTGCCAGCCTCCCTTGTGTTTACGTCCGTTGTGGACTGACACCTTGACCCTGGCAGTGGGCATCCTCTTCCCGGCACCCCCATGTCCCAATGGTCACTGTGCAGGTGCTTTTGGCCATTGTCTGTTCCCTTGTTGGATTCCAGCCAACCAGAGTAGATCCTTCGTGGTGGTTTCAGACCCGCTGACTGTTCACAGTTGGAGCAGCAGGCGGTATCAGTAGCTGCACAGTTCGGCCTTTTGAGCAGTGTGCTCTTGAAGGCGACGGCCTGGGCCTTTGGTTTCTGGGCTTTGCTTCTGAGTGTGAGTTGTCCCGAGTTGGCAAAGCCGCGAGCAGCTGCTCGAGTGCTGGGCTTGGAACCAGGTAATATGGATTTTAATTGCTTGTTTCCACTTCTCCGGCACCAGCTGATCGTGGAGCAGCAGGACGAGCAGTTGGAGCTGGTCTCTGGCAGCATCGGGGTGCTGAAGAACATGTCCCAGCGCATCGGCGGGGAGCTGGAGGAACAGGCCGTGTGAGTCCGAGACGCCCCCCTTGGGCCGTGGGACTGAGGGCGAGAGCCGTCCCCAGGGCCCCTAGCGAGCCTGACTAGTAAACCCCAGAACTGTTTTATTTAGAGTTACGTTTTTATTGTGTTTTACAGACTAGCCTCTCCAAAAGCAGCAATTAACAGGGTTTTAGGCAGTTATGATCATTATTTTTCAGCACCTGCAAAAACAGACGCAGGCTGCTCCGTGCGGGCACTTGAAGTGTTGAGAGGGGGGGGGGGGGGGCGTGAGGCAGACGTGGCCGTGTGGCCTCTGTGGGGGCCTGTGTCCCCAGAGGGTAGGACGTGAGCTCACCATCATCCCATGACTGTCCCACTGCATCGAACAGAACTTTTTACTTTGCATCTTAAATTTCAGCTTTATGAGAAAAACTTAAAAAGTTAACTCCAATCTTCCCCTTCAAAAATAAAAACACACAAGGGAACACAGCTGGGTTTGTTTTTCCTTAAGCACAGTCTTTTAAAACTCTAAAGTATGACACCAAAATCAGCATTCTTAAATGCTACTACATAATACCTTTGCCATTTTACAGTTTTTCTGAAATAAAAGACAGATAGTCCGCCAGGATGTATCAGAAAGTCTCCTGACCCAGTTCTGTGTTCAGCGGTGTGCACTCATTCACCGTTACAGGTTCTGACCGGGCCCTGCTGTGGGCGGCCCTGGGCGGGAGCAGAAGAGCAGACGGAGCAGTCAGCGTCTCTGCCTGCGGCGCCTCCCACTTTCTGGGCGGGCGGGACTCGGCGGGGTGGAATGTGCGTCACTGAGGGGTGGCGGAGAAGCAGGGGGCTGCTGTGATGGGCAGGTTCCTGCTGCCCGGAGAGCCCTGACTTAGCCGAGCACACACTTTTCTCCGCAGAGGCGTTCAGGTGTTTGTGGGGACCGCCCCGGGCCCTGCGAGGGTGTTGGCTAATATATGGCACATAAAACGCATTACTTTTTTTAAATTCCAAAAATTCTGAGTTCAAAAACCTGTCTGTCCCAAGGATTTCAGGCAGTAGGCTGGGGACTTGAATCCCAGTGGTATCTGCCTCACGTTGCTAAAACCACGGCCCAGATCCTGATCGAATTTCATGACCAGCGCATCACCGAGGCTGCGGGTTTACCAGCTGCCTTCTGCGTCTGCTTCCCTTTCCAGCATGCTGGACGACTTCTCACATGAGCTGGAGAGCACGCAGTCTCGGCTGGACAATGTGATGAAGAAGCTTGCGAAAGTATCTCACATGACCAGTGGTACGTATGGTGTTTAAAGCACGAGAACTCTTAGCTAATTCCGGGCACAGTCTCGGGGGTTCTGGCACGTGTGCCCTATCACCTCCCTTTCCTGCGCACGTCTCTCCGCAAGTGGTTGGTGGTTGGCGGTTGGCGGCTTTTCTCCCGATGGAGTGACTTTCTTTGCAAGTACAAAATCCTTTTGTATTTTATTTTTTCTCTAATTCCTTGCCAAAATTTTTAAACAATAATTAAGGAGCCATTTGCTGTTTCTCCTGCACTGACTTCATTGAAAGAAAAACCCTCACCATTTCAGAATAAGGTGCCCTTGCGATCAAACTTAAATTCATAGTAAAATATTCCAGCAAATTAGCACCAGGATGGGGATGAAGAAGTAACATTTTTCAAATTAGTTACTATATAGGAAGATGTGTCCCAGTGTGTCTGTTTTTTGATTACTACAACCAACCTCCCCTATTACATGAGAAATAACATTTTAAATGGAAGAAAGTCCAGTTCTGTTTTTTGGGTTTTTTTTCTTTACTTGGTGGGGGCGGCTTGGCCGAAGGAGGAACTGAGACTCGCCTCGAGGTGAATGAGGTGTCCCTGAGCCTTAGCCCCCTCCCCCACGGGGATATCCTCTGCTTCTCCACACCTTGCTTTTCTGTTGGTTTCCTCATTGGGCACATGCTATGAGAGTCTAACAGCTTGGCCGTCTGAGGCAAGGTTTAAATACACGTGTATATTTGCTTTTCAGCAGTTTAACTCATAGTCAAGTTACATGAACTGTTCTCTGGGGCTCAGTTTCTCGTTGATTAAAAAACAGGGTGATGCCTGCTTCTCAAGGTCACGGCGAGGACTCACTGAAATAGTGATAATTAGTGCACAAGTGTTTACCAATGTCTCCCATATATTAGCATTTAGTATTTTTTTAAAAATCGTAAAACAGGCAGAAGTGGCCCTAAGGGGTGATGACCTGTTATATCCAAAACAAAGGGAAGCTCCTAGCTGGGCCTAGTTCCTGCTTTCTTTTCAGGACTCAATATATGTACTTCTAGCGGGCTTGTCATTGCCTAATGTGGGCACCAGTTCAGTTCACCTTTGACACTTTGAGAGAAAGGCTTGCAAAGTCATCTATCTCTCTGACTCCCTCTACTCTCTCCTCTTACACCCCACCCTTCTGTTTTTAAAAAAAAAACAGGCTTTAATGAAGTATTATATAACCATTTTAAACACCAGCCCTCTCTCTAGTGTATGTATTAGCCGCAAAGTCAAGTAGCTACTTCAGCACCAGTTTTGTTTGGGGAAGAGCAATTGAACAAAGATGCACTGTGTCTTTTCTTCCCAGCATTCTGGGTATGAATAATTTAGAAAAGTACTTGCATTGTGATAAGCTGTCCAGTGTGTATAAATAGCACTGAAACTTGTTTATGCTTTATTCTACTTTCTCCCGAAAGGAAGGTTTGGGGAGCAAAGAACGAACTTCACTTATATTTGTCTAGGAAAGAGAGCCAGGAAACAGCATTGAGCCTGGAAGGTCCTTCAGTTTGGAGAGGTTGCCTGTGGTTTTCATTTTCATCTTTGCCTGCTCCCCAAGACAGACTGTTCGGGGCCTCCTGTTTGGCGGTGTCTGCGTCTGTTTGAGGACAAGGCAGTCTGTACTTGCATCTGTCCTCCGTAACTTTGGGGAAAGTTTACGTACAGAAAGACACCCTGAAGTTCGGTTAGGCAGTAACCAAGCACAAGGCCCACGGCTCCTGAGATGGGAAACATCGGCTCTCCCACAGCCACCTGCGTTGTGGGCAGAGATGGCCAAGACCCCACACTCACTATTTTGAATCACCCAAGAAAGATACTATCTTGTCCTTCTACCCAAAGCACATCCTTTTGAGTAGAAAGCAAGGTTTACTTCCCCTCTTACCAAAAATTCTGTTATCTTTTCTCTTTAGGGGAGGAAAATATTTGGGGAGGATGAAAAACTACCACTGGAGTCCCTTCTGTTCCCCTGCACCCTGATGCAGGTCTTGAGCTTGCAGGAAGCTGGTTAGGACTTCCCACTCGGTCACAAACTGCCCTTGTGATTAGTCCCGCCCCTTCTCCCAGAAGTCAGCTTGGGTAACTGCTCTCTGGGGTTACCTAGTTCATGCTGCAAAGCAGCAGCTTACCGCTTCAAAGGAAAATGGCCTTACATGAACATTCCTGGGTTGTGCTAGCTTGCACGATGGATGTTCTCCTTGATGAAAACCCCTATTTAATGTGATCGCAGAAGAGAAAGTGATGGCAGGTGGGGAGGGGGTTGGTAGAGGCTAACCGAAAGCCAAAAGGTGGAGAGCTGGTTCAGTGTTGGAAATCTGGTTTTGAAAATGGCAGGGTGCCTAGGCGTGGGGGAGAAGTGCAGGAATTAGGTGTGAGGTGGGGGTGGGGTGGCTAGGAAGCAGTTATCTGGACTGTTTTGGGAGAATATGGGCTGTTTTCAATGACAGTGGCTTTAAATTAGTGTAAACATTTTTACGTAGGTGAAAGAATGTTAGCTACTGTAGCTTTCTTGACCACTGAAGTGACAGGCTACAAGGATTAAACGCAGCACCTGGAGTAGGCCGACCCTGCCTACTTTGGAATAGTTCTTCGGAAAAGGAAGGTGTAGACTTGGGGTCTTTGCCCTCATCACAGTTAGGAAGTGAGTTTCTAGTATGTCTGACGCAGAGCAAGCTGGTCATCATTAAGAAGGTATTTGCTTCACTTGCATTCTTTAGTGGAAGTTGAATTGGCTTTTAGGATTTTGTTCTCCAGGACATTTAAAGTATTTTTTAAAAGTTCACATTTTATGGACTTAGTGTTGCCTTTTGGAGAGTTTTATGATCTATTTTCCTAGATCCAGACCTTTTTTTTAAGATTTTATTTATTTTTAGAAAAAGGGAGGGAGAAAGAGAGAGAAACATCAGTGTGTGGTTGCCTCTCATATACCCCCAACTGAGGACCTGGCCCTCAATGCAGGCATGTGCCCTGACTTGGAATCGAACCCATGACCCCTTGGTTTGCAGGCTGGCACTCTATCCACGGAACCACACAAGCCAGAGCCAAACCTTTTTATGATGTGATTCTCAGTAGCCATGTTGTGCTGAAATCTGTAGGCTTTCAAATAAACTTCTGATGAATCAGAATTTGTTTACAGTTCTATTTAAATGGAACTCTTCTCTCTGGCGGTTGACCTACATTTCATAGAATAGTGCTAGTTTTTTCCATCAGTCTGGCTTGCTGTGGGAGACAGCAGGAGTCATCAATGGAAAGACCACCTGTTTTCTACACCTGCCCAAGTTCAAGACCATCCTGAAAAGGATAGCATCCTGTGCCTAAGAATGTGTAAGGACATTCTGGTCTGGCTTTGTCTCACAGTAGCCCCATGAGGCAGCTGTCCTGGAGTCATGGTGACTGCAATCCAGATTTGGGCTGGAGCTGGGGAACCCCCAGGACCCGCTCTGTCCCTCAGGGCCTCCTTGCTGCCAGCCATTGAGATGGACTCTAGCCACCTTGTTTCCTGTGCCTTTTCCAAATCGCTGGTGGGGCAGAAAGTTTCAGAAAAGACGGTTCATTTTCATTGACATAAAAGCTGTGTAAGTTACTCAAACATGGTCACTGGTTAGTAATCTTACTTCTCTCCTAGCCAGCTGTGGTGTGATAAGTGCTCGGGATCTCCAGAGCTAGCTTTTTTAGCTCTTTGTTTCCTGAAGTGACAGCTGTAACTTTTGTCCCCTTTCCATCCTGCCATAGTGCTCTGAGGATAGGACAAGATTATTACGGAATGAAATGATTTGACCTCAGTGGGAGATTAAAGCAGATGGACTTTGATCCATAATGCCAGGGCACCTTTTCCAGGGATGCAGTAACCACCTGCGGAAAGCTAAGCACCACAGGTTTTAATTAAAGACCTGTGACAGCACAGTCTTATCACAGGGCAGCTTGTGGGGACGGTGAATGCAGGTGCAGTGCAGGCCAGGAGCAGGGCAGCGTGGGAGGACCAGGTGCCTGGGCAGGCTTGAGCGCCTCTCTGCCCCCATCACTTGCATATGCTGTCCCTTTTCTGCTTCAGGGGGTGGCCTTCAGTTTCATGGGACTGCCTCAGGGCAGGGGGAGTCCCTCGAGCTAACCCTCGTGTCCTGCCTCGCAGATCGGCGCCAGTGGTGTGCCATAGCCGTCCTGTTTGTGATCCTGCTGGTCGTGCTAGTCCTCTTCCTCGTGCTGTGACAGCCCAGGAGCCTGGGAGGAGGGCATGCGGTCCGCCCTGGGCCAGCTCGCACCATCCTCTCCTGAAAACACAGCCCGAGCTGACTTTTCTCTTTGCGACCCACCACTGAGACAGCTCCATCCTAGTGCTGCAGGGACCGGTGGGAAGGGGGCGTAACACCTGCACACTCCAGGTGCCGCCTCTCCTGACCTGAGGACAACTCACCATGGCCTTGCCTCTCTGGACCTCGTTCCCTGTGGAGGGCCTCTGAGGAATCCAGAAAACTCTGCAGACTCAGTGAGTGTTCGCCACTGATCCTTCCATCCATCCTTGGCGGCCTCCTCCTGCTCAGACAGCAGCCACTGTCCCCTCCAGAAGGACCCCGTCAGGAACGGGGCTCCTCTGTCCCCTCCACTGCCCGAGAACTGGTGTCATGGGGCCAGAAGGCCCAGAAGCAGTTTGTGTCAGAAGACACAGTGGTTCTTTCTTCGGGGATCAGGCTGCCTTCCCAGGCGTATCTCTTTGCAGTGAGAGTAACGGAGGGGAAACAGAAGCACTGTGCTCTGGGAGTGCCGACATAGGGCGTCTTGACTTGGAGGAAGGGCAACGTGACCCTGAGTGGGCATGGCTGGGCAAAGGGTAAACAAGGTCCTGGGAGGTCACAGCCTGGCTGAATTCAGGCGGCTGTCCCAACAGCCTCTCCCTCTCCTTGCAGAGGTGTAATTTTTATTTTTAGGGTGACCCTTAACCTATGGCTGCTGAGCGGCCCACTTGAATGGATTTAGACCCTGTCACACTCTGCCTTGGCGGGATGGGGTTGGGAAGGGGTGGCACATGTACCACACGTAGTTAGAAACTGCGATGACAGGGAAGGCTAGTTCTGGACCAGGCTGTCCTTGCCTTGTGAGTAATAGCAAAAAGGGTAGGCCAACTATTTTTTCCCCCTAAGCTGACATCTCGATTTTTATCTCCATTCAAATCACTGAGCCAATCCAAATTTAAACAACATATGCTTCAGTTGAGCTTTAGTTGCTGAGACACTAAACTTCGAGCTTCTGGTGACTCTGTAAATGCTTCCACGCGCACATGTACACGGCATATTTTTGTAACCGCCTCCCCCACCCCCCACAAGCGGCCTAATACTACAGCAGCGGCCGAGCGGCGCCGGAGACCGGCAGCCACGCCACATCTTTGCCACCGCCCTTTGCATGCGCAAAACGCAGTGGCCCCCGGATAGTTCTAGCTCTGGCTTCTCACCTCGTCTTTTGGGGTCCATTCATTCCTAACTTTTCTTAAAACTTTTTCTTGTTTTGTCTGTATTTCTTTGTTTTCATTTTGTTTTGGTCTCTTTTCCTATTTTTTTTTTTGTGATTTGCAATGATGTACTTGCCCAGCTAACTTTTGAATTGCACTTTTTAATAAATATTTGTAACAAGTTTTAAAGAAGGGTATTTTCTCATGTTTAGGATCGTGGCAAGTGAGGGAGTCTGCACACCTATGAAAGCTGAAAGTAGATTTATAAAACTGAAAGGGTGGTTGGCATCTGTGTTTACATTCAACACTGTTTGATATATACATATTTCTTCTTACATTAGAAAAAAAGGTGATTATTAGGGCTTCAGATGGAGAGTACTAGAGTATTTGTTTCACTAAGTTTTGAGACTTACTCAAATAGTCTTCTTACGAACTGAGACCAGGTGATCCTTAGGTTTGCACCAGAATACACACGTCTTTGTTACGACTCTGTGAGAACGTGGGGCTTGTCCTGGGATTCGCACCCACTCTCTGCGCCACACCGAGCGCCCGGATGCTGGCCCACATGACCGCCGCACCTCAAAGCCATGCTGTCGTCCTGCTCTCCCCGGGTCTGCTGTGCCCTGCAGACCTGCAACGTGTGTGTCGGGAGGGCCTGCTGAGAACACGCCTGACCCTTGATGAATAGATGGATACTTCCCTGACTGACTTCAGGGACCAAATTGTGTGACCCCGAGGCTTACTCACTCAACGTCTGGAGATATTTGGAATCAACGTGCCCACCCCACCAATTTCAGTGTTGGCTACAGTGACTACTGCGGACCAGACTCGGCGGACACTGAACAGAGAAACACTCGGAAAGAGGACACATGCTGAGAACACGAGCTCTAGGCGCCATCTCCCTGGGGGGCTGCTGCAGTCCACGCTCGAAGGGGCCGTTCCTTGGCAGCTGCCTCTTCAGGTATTCCCAAGCTGGCTCTGCCCCAGGCTGCACTCCCAGCCCCACTGGCTTGACCCCAGGTCCGAGCCTGTTGCACCCAGACTGGGCTGTCACTATAGACAGGAGGCCATTTGAAAGCTCTCCACTCAGCCTCCAAACTGGTGATCAAAGAGGATAAGCCGGGGGCTTAGGTTAGGCTTAGGCTGCTAGGGTCACATCCTTTAGTGGCAGAGCTGGGCTCCTTTCCTCCTTCAGTCTCCACACCTCACCCCACATTCATCACCAAAAGAACCGAAGAATGAGATGGATAACAGAGAAAGAACTCCATTTGTGTTTATGGGAAGGACACGGCACTAACCACTAACTTGGAGGTAGAGGGAACACTGACCACAGAGTTTGCCAGGATGGGGCCCAACTGCAAAAGTAAAACACCCTTGGTTTTCAGTCGAACGTTTGACCTCGTCTTTGTGTGCGCCGCTGCAGTGCGGCAGCTGTGTCACAGGAGGATCTTCATGCCCGGGCCCAAGGGGGAGAAACTTGGTGACTTGCCCATCATTCTCTGCTTTTAGCCAGAGTTAAACAGACTGATGGGTTTGGGAGCCAACGACTTGGCAACCTCCCCTCCTTCTCACCTCGTGAGATTAGGGCTGTGAAGAGAAATCCAGTCTAACTCCAAGAGAAATCTGTCTCTGTTAAGGGCTGCACCTTCTGTACGTGAAGGCGGCGGAGCCAGGATTCTGCTCTTCATAATTTTCCTGGCTGTAAAGTGGGACTGAGCTTCCCAGAGAATGCATAGCACTGGAAGATCTAAAATCTGAATGACAGAAATGTGCTGCTTCTCCACTCTGGACTTTGGACTCTGTGGCTTTGCCTTGTGAATGGCCGAACGGATCCGTAAACACCACAACATTCAGACTGTCTGGAAAGCTTAAGTTCTAAGGATGGGACGCACTTTCTTCAATCCTCCCTCGTCTTTCTCTTGCTGCTGCTTCTTTCCCTCCCAGATAGTTTAAGAATTTTTTCCCCTTGAAGAGTGCTCTTTGTTCATCACGAGCAGTGAGAAGGTGAAACCGAAAGATTTGCACACGGGGAGCCCCTTAGCCGCTGTGTCTTCCCTGACCAAGGGCAGCTCCCGGGGAGTGCTCCGAAGGGGGGCCCTGTGAGGCTGCCAGTGGCTCCTCCCAGAGCCTCTGCTTCCCGAGCTTCCCCGAGGGCCCCCCCCCCCCCCAGGGGCCGGCAGCTGTGTCACCTGGCTGGCACGGTAACAGCAGGTGGTCTTCCGCAATGGCCAGCTGCCCTTACCCAGCCCCCAGCCTTCACAAAACATGCTTATGCTCAAAGGAAGGAGGCCCTGTTCTCGCAAGGCCTGCCTCCAGCTGTCACTTCCGCCATGCTTACTTGATAATGGTCCCTGGGAAACTGCTGTCTGGGGTCAAGTTCAGAAACAGGGAGAGCAGGAACAGTCCTGCTGTGGCCCTCCTGGTGCTGGGGCTTACGCTCCAGACCAGCTGACTTCTGGGGTTCGTGTCTCTGACAGTAGTAAGCTCAGTGAACTTCATCACTTAGTTCAGTCTCCTTGTTTTAAAGATGAAACAGCAGCAGTTCCTCCAACAGAAACAGGAGTCCTTTGATGCGCTGCATCCTGAACTTGGCCCAGGGGCCCTCACGTTCTGGGGCAAGCTGGCCTCAGCAACATGACTTCAGGGCAGCTGGTAGTGCCTTGTCGTGGTCACCCTGGCTGTTTGATGCCTTTTGCCGCTGGACAAACACCGAAGCTCTGAAAGTGACAGGCACCTGGGTCATGTTGCTGCCATCTACATGTATTTGGGAGTTCCTTCTTTACTGATTCGGATATTTGGGGAAGTGAGGAGGAAAGAGAAATAACTTGTTTCCTTGTGACGTAAGTCCTGGTGTTGGTGTTTTCCTTCCGAGGTGACCTTTGTCTTCCCGAGGCCGGGCCAGGGGAGCTGCACTTCCATCACCATAACCTGCCCGACTGCTCGGCTTTCCTACGGGGCAGCTCAGGAACTGGTTTGCCAGCTGCGGCCAGATCCTTGTGAGGAGGTGTGTTTCCCCATTTTGTTTTTAAGGCTGTGAGTGTTCAAACCCAGAAGCCACCTGGTTCCTTCGGGGGTGTTAGATACAAGACCACCCAGCTTCGCTGTTCTCTGACCACAGCTTTCCTGGCCCTGGTGGCAGCCGGGGCTCCTCTCCAGCCAAGCTTTCTGTCAGCCCCAGGGTGGGACCAAGTTCAAGGTGGTTCTTCCCTGCTCTGCAGAAAGTAGCTGAGACCCACTACTGAATGGCAGTTTCGGCCATGCAAATAAGGTCTCTTCTGGGAGAGGCAGATGTCCTAATCCTCAGGAAAACAGAGTGCTCCGTCGTCCACGTGGGGCGAGCAGAGGCCAGCCAGGTGTCCCTAATAAGCTATTGGACCTGCTTGTATGGGAAATGCCATGTGATTACATCCTAACTGGCCCAGGCTGGGAAAATGCCCAGCGCAAGGGGCAGCCTGGAAACCAGGGAAGGGCCAAAGAAAGCAATCTGTAAATGATTATGGATTCATTTTCTTGTTAAGTGGAAATATGATTTTACTGGCTCATTTGTTATTAGAAATGAGTATAATTTAAACATAGAATGTGCACTACATGGCAATGCTCAGCAGGACTAAACTGTCATATTTTTCTTCCAAGGATAAATAACCTTACATTGTTTCTTTTTAAATAACTAGAAGGTACAAACTAAAGAAGTGAGATCAAAGATTAGAAGTGAAAATGCCTGGGTGATTTCCAGATGGTGCTTCCCCTTGTCCCCCAACCCCCAGCAGGTTGCCAGAAGCCTGGTGTGGGAAGTTTACAGCCCTCGCCGTGGGCAGATAGGTCTGGCTTCTCTGTATGGTGGGTCTCCAAATGTAGGATCAGCAGCAGCATCTCCTGGGAACTTGTTAGAAATTCAGATTCTCAGGCCCACCCGACCCGAGGGCTCCCAGAGGGGGTGGGGCCAGCAGGCTGTGTTTTGTCAGCCCCCCCAGGAGATCCTGAGCCCTCTGCAGTCTGAGAACCACTGCTACTGCTTTGTGGGATTCAGGCTCCAGCGAGCCATCCCTGCAAAATAAAGCATCTCTCACGGCACTCGCTGTGGTCCTGACATTAAACAAAATTTGATGACACTATAAACTGAAAAAATGTTTTTAAATACTAGTGTGAAATGAAACTTCAGCTAGCTGTCCTTTAAAGTGATATTTTTACACCCAAAGTCTATCAGCAGTGTTTTTTTTTTCCCTGCTCTTGAAGTCATGTTACAACTGTATAAAGGATACTATTCAGTATTAAAGAGAAATGGAGAGACCATGAGCTTTGTCCTGGGTTTTCTTTTTCTTTAAAGTTTGGTCGGTTGGTTTCTGTTTTTGTCCTTTTCATACCCGAACATGGCCCCGTGCCCTGCGCCCCCACTACTAATCATGGACAGGAGTGTACACCTGGGGCGGGACGTCTGTGGCTGCTGGAGAGCTGAACGCTAAACTGCGCTTTCTCTGGCAGAGCTGGTTATGTGGATTCTCAAGTCCTTCACCCCCCACCCCCTGAAGTGTCATCAAATGACAGTGGCCACCCGAGTCCTGTCGCTGGAAGCGCCTGCCCTCAGTCCGGTGCGAGACGACAAGAGGCTACACACGCTCCCTAGGGGCAGGCATCTGCAACCCACTGGCCGAGACCACCCTCACTGATCCTCTGCACTCATTACTCGGGCACCTTCGTTGATGTGCCAGGCACTGTTCTAGGTGCTTTGTCTGGATTAACGTCCGTAACGCTTAAAAACGGCTGTATGAAAGTGTGATGGTCTTTCCTCATCACATCTGGTGATGAGGAAACTGGGACACAAGTAACTGACTCAAGGTCACACAGCTGGTGAGAGGCAGAGCCACTTACTGTGCCAACTGCAGTGCCTGGCACAGGAATTGGCACCTCCGTGCATCCCAAGTCCTGGGCCTGATTTCCCCTAATATGGTAATGACCAGCGTAGGAAGGGAAAAGGCAAACCAGCATACTGACGAGCCTTGCTAAAGGAACGTGTGCCTATTCTGAGGATCCTGGTTCACACTTGAGTAGGAAGAGATTCAGGAGGAAATGGCTATATGCATCCTCTCCTGAAAGCTGATCACTGCTCTGCACCCGCGGGGAAATGTGGACTATGATGTGGACAAGGGGAGCAACTGAATCTGCAAGTGCCGTGGCTCCACTCGTGGCTCTGCTGTTTGGCTGCCATTCAGAAGGTCCCCACTGGCTGCAAGTCTTACATAAACCTCACAGGAGAAAGGCGACAAGGCAAGACTGGAGGCAAAGTGGGGCACAGGAGGGGAGACCTGTCTTCGAGGCCACTGTGTGTTTACTGACCCCGTAAAATCAGTAACCCTCTATCCTCCGTCTCCAGGGTCTCAGCTGTCTGGAAGCAGGGCCCCTGCTACCAAGGTGCTGACACCTAGAACCTTAGCAGCGGCTCCTGTTTGGGGCAGGCACAGGCAGAGCCTAAGCGAAGAGTCCCCACCAGTGTACCTCTCAGAGTGGGGGGTGATGGGCCCCAGAAGCCCCCTTGGACCTGACCTCTGCCGTGGTGTTTCCTCTCTCCCCGCTTCCCTCCCTCCCCCTTCTCTCTGCACTGTTGGGAACCGCCCTGACTGGTATCAGAAGCTGAAACCCCCACCTAGGCTAAGGCTAAGGGAACGCCCTTGGAACCATAAGCCAGCAAGGAGACAAAAGCTTATCTCCCTGGCAGGAATGCTGCTTCTGCTGCTTTATTCATAACTGAATCCCAAAAAGCTTGGTCGGTTAGCCAAAGACGGGTAAGATTCCCCACGGGGGGAACGACCTAAGACAGGCACGATCACTTTGGGAGGCCCCCCAAAATAAGGATTTGGGGGGCTGCAGCAAAAGGGGATGATGGACCCTCGCTCCTCGGCTTTGACATAGCCTGAGTTCTCATCGTCTGGGAGAAAATCTCCTTATCTCTTGGTTGCCTTAGTTCCCCTGCTCCACCTAAGCCTGAAACAATGACAGGGTGGTGCAGCTCTGTGCTGAAAAGGGCGGATTCCCCGGGTGATCAGGCCTAAGAAAGGATATGTAAATTACTGTGAAACCTTCTTTGTTTAGAATGCTCTCAGTTGAATGAGAGGGGTCCAAGGAGGAAGTTAGTTTGTTCCTCAAAGTCTTACAGCTCTTTGACCCCGACTCAATAGACCAGCAGAGTTCCTTGTTTTCTATAGTTCCTTACTTCCCCCTAATGAGTACTGTACTTTACCTGAATTATTATGCAAAATGAGCCCAATAAAAGCAGGTATGGATGGTAAATCAGCGTGCTCCCCACTAGAGGGGGGTGGCCATTTCGTCCCTACTTCCCCACAGAAACTAGTTTGTCTCTGTGCATGTTTTTTTCTCGCGTGTTTTTCGGCGAGCCATCCGCAGCGTTCCGTGGTCACTGCTGGCCGGTGACCCACGCGCAACAGCTGGTGCCCAACATGGGGCAGCGATTCGGGACCACAGAGGTGGGACCCCGTTCGAGACCACTTGGAACCAGCGGCTACGAGCCGTCGCTGTGGACAACGCATCAACTTCAGGTGGATTTGCGTGCTAACAGCCCAGGTAAGGGCCGACGACCCGTACTCTTTCTAGGGCATGTCGTAGGATGCGTTGAATTTTCAGGGAAGTAGGTCTTTCTTTCGTCCCTACTTCCCCTCAGAAACTAGTTTGTCTGTGTGCATGTTTTTTCTCGCATGTTTTTCAGCGAGCCATCCATAGCATTCCGTGGTCACTGCTGGCTGGTGACCCACGCAACACTGCACACCATTGAATGCTGTCTGTCTCCACTCACAAAAGTCAGATTAAGATTGGCCAGCCTTTGGGAAGGGGCCGTCAACTCTTCCAGGAGCAAATTTCTCAAATTTTGTATCTCATTACAAAACACCAATACTTCTGGCCAACATTTGATCTGATGTGCTGCCAGGCAGGCCTTTGACCAAGGCATCAGGGACCTGACGGGGAGCAAAACTCTGGGTTTAATTCTCACAACCCCACGAGGCCCATTTTACACCTGACGACAGAGACATGGAGCAGTTAAGAAATCTGCCCAAGGATACAACTAGTAAGTGGCAGAATGGGAACCCAAGTCGGACTGGACCATTACACTGCATCCCTTAACAGAAAAAAGACACCCTTCAAATTTCAGGGGTGGCAAGCAGGTGCTTCACTGGGCCGTCTTTGTGACCAGAGCAATGGTGGAGGGAAGGTCAGGAGGCATGAAAAGAGTTGTGGTGCGAGTCCAAAGCGGCTGAAAGCACCGAGCTCCAGCGGCGCCCAGGATGAGGCACCAGACACCCGCTGCCGTGGACCTAACCACGTCTCAAATCCTGTAAGCCCAGAGTGGAGTTCAAGACACCTGGTCAAGGACTTCAGGCTGGTCGGTCTTGACGATAAAACACAGGGGTGGGCAAAAGAAGGTTTACAGTTGTTCATATGGAAAAAAGACACAGGTTATGACTGTTACAATAGCTTTATTAACTCAAAAGAATGTCCCAGTGCAACTGTAAATCTACTTTTGCCCAGCCCTATATGTTGCAGCTTTTGTTTATGAGACTGGAGATGTATGCAGAAGTGAGTCAAACTCATCACATACGCTCGGAAAGGCCCGGAGACCGGTCCGAGTGGCACAGGGTGAGGGGCCAAGTTGCAGCGTCCGCGCGCTGCAGTGGGCTCCCAGGCCTCAAACACTCCTTGCTCCTGAGAGAGCACCAGAGCAGGATGGAGGCTGCTGAGCCTGCGGCTGGCTCTTCCGGGAAGATTTTCTGCTCACCAGGTGGATGGGACCACCTGTCTGGGGCATCCACTGCAGCCCTTGGCACACTGGTCGGTCTCTTTCCACAGCTGTAGCTGCCTCCACCTGGGGCTACGGGCTGCCCAAGGGCAGGACAGGCCTCTCCCCAGTGCCTGGCACCAGGGCAGCTCCACACTGTGAGTTGGGGCCTGAGCCCAGACTGCAGAAGGATAAGACAAAGGCAGGCCCAGCAGGCAGCCTGGCATCCATGGGAGAGCCCCAGATACCCTCCAGGCCTGGCAGGGCAGCTGTTAAGGTCTGACTCCGTGGGCAAATATCAGAGCCAATCCCAAAAGCCCCCTCCTCTGGGCCCAGCACTCCGACCTGGTCAAATCCACAGCCTGAGAGAGCTGGGCACAGCTTCTTGCCAACGAAGGCTGCTGCCATGTCTAAGCAGGTGCTCTGGCTCTATAGGAAAGACGGAAACTTCACAGAAGATCGGAAGGTGGGGGGTGTGGGGGTGAGGTGGAGGTGGGTCTAATGACAGCAGGGCCTTTTGAATAGCTCCAGAACCAGCCTGGGGATTTGGGTGGGAAACAGATTGGGTACCAGGGAGGTCCAGTTGCTGCCAGGTAAGTTTGCTGCAGGATAAAACAGTGATTCTATGTTAAAAGAACCACAATAAAGAGCCCTTGGTACCAGTGTCTATAGGAACTAGGAAAAGGAGCCAAAGTAAGCACAAAGGTGTCAGGGGATGCTTCCCAGGGCAGCCACCTCTAATATTTTTGAAGGCAGCGAGGGGACTCATGGGTGGGCAAGGGGAAGGTGTTCCAGCAAAGGCACCAAATTAGCTAAGCAGATGGATAGGCAATGCCCGGATCAGGGAACCAACAACCCGAGCTCTGGACAATAAATAAATGAATTCCCACGTGGGACTGCTGTGGCCTGGAGGCCAGTTTGGAGAACCAGGAAGTCTAGTCATACTGCACTCCACCCTGGCACAGAGGCTTCCCCTTGCTGACGGAGTTGTCAGGTCAAGGATGCCTCTTTCCCAGGGCCCAGGCACAGTGACCAGCCACCAGGCCTGGGAAGGTTTGGGCAGTCACCAGCAGGCAGCTCACAACCCACCACAGGGATGGAGGGACCAGGCTCCCCCACGCCCCCCTACCCCCACCCCTTCCCACTCCACCCTCTTAGCACCCAGGGCGAGTGGTTTACTGCCCTCCAGAACATGGCCATTAATGACGCTAAATCACAACTCGGGACACATACAGCTGAAAGAAGCGTTTCCCAACAAAACCTGCTCTTGTGGGAGGCACTGATTTCTTTTTTAAAAACTGCTGGTCTCAACCCACAAAAGACACCTCTTAGGCCTACAAGTGGGTTAAGCCTACAGTTTAGAAACACTTTGGAAAGTGATAGGCTCGCGCTTCTTCCTCCCCTGCCCCTCCCTTCCTGGCCAGCAGGTGGGAACGCCAACCCCATTTCCCTGCTGGAAAACCGAAGCAAAGCCCCTTCGCTGGCTCGTGAAGGTCAGCAGGGGGGCCACCAGAGCAGGCTGCGGGCCACACTGCTCTGAACACAGCCTGCGTGGGCACCGGAAGGGGTGCCCGATAGCCTCCAAGTGAAGCGAATCCCACAGGGTCCCCAAAGGGCGGATGGACGCAAGTGGGGAGTTGGGGGGTGGGTTCAAGTCCTGCCTCAGCTAATGATTTGCTGTGTGACCTTGGATAAGCAACTCAGCCTCCAAGTCTCTGGCTCCTAGTTTTTAACCCAGAGAAAAGTGGTCCCTCCCTCACAAAATTGCCCCAAAGAATCAGGTTTGTGTCCTTAAAGTCCCCAACAGAGCTCTGGAGTGTTTGTGGAGCGAATATTTGCGGAGACTGCCCAGCGATTGCACGTGCCCGAATTCCCAGGTTAACTTTGATATCCCAAATTCGAGCCCGGCCTGAGGTTTCTCCTTCACGCAGGAAACTTCGGGATGCCGCTCGCACCGGGTCCCCACCCCTGCTCCCCCTCCCACACCTCTGCCCAACTACGACTCCTCCCCCGGCTGCTGCCTTCACCACCACATTTTAGCGAGTCTCTGTCACCGTTAAGTTCCCAGAGTTTGTCCCTCTGCGCCCCCTGGCCCTCCCACCCTGTGAGGATCCTCGAGGGCAAAGTCGGGATGTCTTTATCCCAGCCTCTGGAGCCATCCCAGCCGATGTACGGGGTGGGGTGGGGGTGTCTACCTAACCCCCATGCCCCAAGAACCCAGGCTAAGAGCGCACGCCCGTCTGCACCGCGGCCCTGGCGGACAGAGCTCTCGGGGAGCCGGGGAGGCGAGGGAAGGTGCGACCAAGGCTGGAAGGCCAGTGAGGCCCGCGCCTCCCAGTGGCCGTGTGGCTGAGACAGCGTGGCAGGCACAAAGCCCCACCCGCATCGGAGCCTAGACTCCCCTCGTGAAGCGCAGGGGCAACTGGAGCCTGGGGGTGGGCCCGGGGCCAGAGCCAGCGCGCAGTAACCGGCCAGAGACATTCCTTGTCTCCCCACCCCCACCCGGAGCGGGACGCGCCTGCCTGCGGAGGAGAGAAGCCCCTGAAAACAAGTCAAAACAGGTGTTGGCGGGGCCCCGGCCTGCCCAGAACCGCCCTGCTTCTGAACTTGGCGTCACCCTAAGGATATTGACTTGTATGAGGCCCAAGTTGGTGCCACTTTCTGTGCCTCCTATGAATCGAGGTCTGGACACATTGAACTGATGGGGGTGGGGGCACAGGTGACACACAGGAAATAGCCACACCTTTGCACATGACACTCATTTTCCGTGCCTGAACGGCGTCCTTTCTCTTCCCCTTCTTCTGAGTTCCCACCCATTTCACAAAACCCTACGTGGGCGTGCCTCCTCGTAAGCCTCCCGCCCCCCGGCTGACCCCAGACCACCCCCAGGTGCCTTACCCCACGCGCGCCACGTGCTTCTCTTGCCACACACACCTGGCCTGGCGGTAGCGGTTCAGCGTCTTTCCTAGGCTCTGGCGGCTTGAGGTAGGGCGGGTCTTTCCCGCCGACCTGAACTCCTGCCTGGCATGTGGCCTGGCTCCCAGTTCTAGGTGAGGCTTCTGATGGTCCTCCAGGGCATACAAGGCTGGGCCCTAGGCAGCAGAAATGGGGAAGGTCAGAAGGACATCTGGAGGAGCCAAAGCCCCCTGCCACCTGCATAAGACAGGGCCCTGGCATCGCTTTACCCCCGAGGAAAGAGCGCCTCTGCCTCTGCCCCGCCCCCCATGCCTCCTAGCAAGGGTTCTCTAGTATGGGGGCGGGGCTGCCGTAGGAAGAGCGGGCTCTGCATCAGAGGGACCAGGTCTGAACACCCTGTTACTGTTGCTGACCTTGGTTCTCCATTTGCAGAAAGGAAAACAATAAACCGCACATCCCTGACAGGACTACTTTAAGGACAAAATAAGATGTATCGAGAGCCTGGCCCCGACCTGGGAGGTAACAGACGCAGAATGCTCAGAACTCCCGAGACCTGTCCCTGTCTTGCCCCAGACCCAAGGGCCCTACTTCCTCCCATTTCTTCCCTGCTAGGAGTGGAAAGGCAACTTGCCGTTACTGTACAAAGAAAAGAGAGGAGCCTTTTGCCCTCAGAAGCTTCCTCAACATGAAATTTTTCCAACGTTTCATGACCCCTGCCAATAAAAGCTTGCTGCTACCAACCGAAGGCCGACAGGTGCGCAACAGTTTCCAAACGCAGAAAACAGCAGCCCCACCCAAAAACCAAAATGGCTTCACTGAAGTATGATGGAGGCCACCTTTTATAGAAAGTCCCGCCCTAGTCTCTGATTGGTCCATTTCTATGCAAATGAGGAATCCAAGTTTGTACAGTCTGAATGGTCCAAATAGCACTGTCCTGATTGGTCAAAATCATGTGTTCCTATTGGTCATCATGGAACTGCTCTGATTGGTCCCTAAAGATGCAAATGAGACTACTGCTGTGCAGTTCTGAGTGGATGGGCCAGGTCAGCCCATTGGTTGAAATATGATTCCCGGACATCTTTATAAGGCGTGGCTCAGAACTCAAGAACACGCTGCAGGAGGCTCGTGTCCTGTGTTTGTGGTTTTCCGGACGTGCCCTGTGCCTGAGGGATGACTGTGAACAATGGCTACTAGGCTCTGGTTATGAATTTGGGTCCTGTTAGCCGGGAGGAGTCTGTTTTGGACGGTAGACAGCTTCTTGAGTCAACATCTCAAGGCTGCCTGTGGGTTCCTGCTACGGGTCCATTTCTACACTTCGGAGGCCCTGGGTTGGTCTGTGAGGTGTCCCAGTGCCACCTTCACACCCTGAAGTCCCAAGTATTTGTTCCCTTGGCTCCTCTGCTCACTGCTGCAGCCCTCACGTTAGCCCTTCACCTCCCAGCCCAGGCGCGCCCAGCCTGCCATGCCGCGGCAGTGTCCCTGGCTCCCGCGGGTGAGCCCCTAGGATGGGAGAACACTCGCACTGCGCGGGATGGCCGCCCCACCCCCTCGCCACCTTTCCCTGCGGCCGCATGCCTCCTTCGGGGTCTTCACTCCCTGAAAGCTGCATAACCCTCATTTTAACCCAATTCTGCTGAAGGCTGTGCTTGTTTTTAACCATAGCGCACACGCAGCCATGTTCTAAAACAGCCCTGACTGCCCACTTCATGCCCAGTTGCACCAATTCAAGGTCCCGCTTTTTTTAAAAAAAAGTTTATTAGCTTCATTCCATCTCCTGCTCATAAACGCACCTTGCCCAGGGCACCTCTCCCAGCCGGAATGGCTCTGGCGGTGTCTGCATCCACCCTGTCACCCCGATGCTGGGTGCCAACCCGCCTTCCCCTCTGACATGCCCAATGCAGCCCACTGCTGTGCCTGTGTCCTCCCTCTTCGCCCCCACCCCAGGCCCCAGCCTGTGGCTAGTGGAGGTCAAGTGAGCAAGCAAGCATCCAGACCAAAATACATGCAACTCAGAATAGGAGAAGCTTCAGATTTGCTTTTTAATAAATTAAAACTGACACATGGCCATCCACTCCCAGAGTCCTAACCCTTTAGGCAGTGTTCCAACCTAGAGAGGGCAAGCGACCAGGTGGGACAGCTCATCCCCATGGCCTGCTGGCCTAGCCACAGCTGCTGTCAGGGAGTCCGGGCAGAGAGCTGTGGCTGGGGACAGCCTGGCACTAGCTGCACCAAGTGTCCAAGCTCAACTGAAGGAAGACAGAGGACCTCGTGGCCAGGCTCTGGTCGCTGCAGCCTTGATCTGGGTAGGGCAGAGGGCAGGGCGGTGGGGATGGTCTGGCCCGTCTCACTAGCTGCAGCTGCGCTTCCCTGAAATTGGTCTGTTTCATTTTTTTCCTTCACCCTTATGTATCACTAAAAATTCTTAGTATTCTGGTTACCAGATGACATCTCCCAGATGTTCTCCCACCAGACCACACGTTCCAGTTTTGGGGTTGGAATATGTGGTCCGTGGCTGCAAGGCTGCTTCCCTGGGACACTTTGCCCATTTCTAGAGAAAGCGTGGAGGTGTGGCGTGGGAGCTGGGAGGAGCGGGACTGAAAAAGGCAGGTTCCGGGCCAATGTGGCCCAGCACTTTCTTTGGCTCTGGAGTGTGGGAGGCATGGGAACCCTTGCAGAGGAGTGGGATGGGACCCGGAGGTGAGGCGATGCTCGGGGGCCCACCAAATGGCCTGAGGAAACTCTCTCCTCCCCCTGCCAACAGAGGGGCAGGAAGCCACTGACACTGCCTTGGGCACAGGCACCCATCTCTTCCTTGTTCTGCATAAATTACATCCTTAAACAAAATATACAAATAGGCTCCTCCCCTCTTCCCCTGGAGGGGGTGGCAATCAGAGAAGCCTAGCCACAGCCGAGGGCATCCCATGCCACCCTGCCCTTCCAAGCAGCTTTGTGCATTCCCAGTCATCTGCCCTGGGGCGGTTCATGGCTTCCGACGGGGTGGCAGTGAGGAACAAGGCACCTCTGGGTCATCGCGGAGCAGGCCTCTGCCTCAGCACTCGGAGTGACAAGTTCTCTGCTTGGGCCAGGAGCTCCTTAATGTGAGCCAGTCCCAGCCCGGCAACCTTGGCCCCGTTCACCTCGAGGATCTCATCCCCCACCCCCAGCAGCCCCGAGTACAGCTTGGCGGTGCTTGCGTCGGCCATCTCTTGCACGTAGAAGCCTGCAGAGGAAAACGGGAGACTTCAACAAGTGCAATTAGGCCCATGCAGCTCTGGCATGCTGACCTGGGGGTGCTGTCTGCGGGGAGGCGGGGGCAGGTGCACTTCTGCACACACAGGCACATGCACACCCTCACTATTACCACTCAAAGCCACAGCTGGCTTTATATGTAGATACGATGTGCCCACCCCCGTGGTAGAACTTCGTATCTCCATCTCCCGTTGGAAAATGCCCCCAGTGCAAAGAATGCTTTCAGCTCTAATTATTCATAGATACCCAAGTGTGAATAAGCTAATCTTAGCTTTTTCTGAGATGAGCTTTGATTGTAGAATAGGGAGGAAAATAATGTCTAAAAATTAAGGAAAAGACCTGCGGGGTGCCTGGCGCTGTGCTAGGTGGCCCTCACAAACAAGATTCGCTGCTGCCCTCAAGTCGCTGGAGCGGGGGTGGCGGGAAGGCACCACTGCAGTAGCTGAGGTCCCGTCCAAGCCTGGTTTGCTCCGCAGAGTTGCCTAGTGCCAGCCCTGGCCCCCGTCTTCCTGGGATATGGTTCCTCATTTGGAATTTGGGGTCCTCTGGGCAAGAGCCCAGAAACATAAAAATCTTACCCTCCTATTTAAAACCCTGTGTGTCACTTTCCGCTTCTTCATACCCCTCCTCTCCGCTCCCCCCCCCCCCACCGCCCCCAGCCCCAACCCCCCCCCCCTCCAGAGGCCCTGCCTGGACAGCATGACCGTTCCTGAGTCTCTGAAGTGCAGCGTGAGCCTGGGGAGAACCCGATTCTCCCCTTTTCCCTGGTCCAACTGGGCCCTTAGGGCTGGCTAGGCCGAGTGTCCCTGGCCTCTCCTGGTCACACAGTGCAGGACAGTCTGGCGGAGGGAGCCCCTCTCACCACAACTTCTGCTCAAAACCTTTCAAACCCCTTCAGCTGCCTCCACCTGAGAGATCAGAGGAGGGGCAGGCTCTTCGGGGAAGGCTGAGGGAACACAGCCCTGGTTGCTGGAGGACTACAGGGGCGGGGGGGGCAGCTTGGGTGGCTGACAGCACCCGCAGAATTCATGGGGGCAGCGTAGCGCCACCTCAGCACCCTCCCTGCTCCCCAGCCAGGCTCCGCTGGCTCCCTCCACACTGAACGCCATGCACCACTCCCCACCTCCTCTTCCTAGAATCAGCTCCTTTAGAAGGACTCACTCAAGAGGGCACCTGGTCCCATTCCTCAGTCTCTGACTTGAAGCCATCTGACACACCTGGGACCGGTGGGAAGTCATATCTCTGGCCACTCAGCCCACCTTCTGGCCCTAACGCTCAAGCTTTTCAGGGCCCGTCCTCTGAAATTCGGTTTTCAATGTGCACTGAAATCTCCTCCAGGGCACCCGCAGCTTTGTAGCTCTGGGCTTAGCAACCCCGATCTTTGGGCACGTTCCCTGCCCCTGGTCGGTGCTTCTCAGCCACCCCGAGCCTTTTCTGCACCGGTGCCTCCCTCCCGACAAGGGACAGCTGCCGTCTCCACTGCACAGGCCTCTCTCGCAGCCCTCGCCCTGCCCTTGACCTCTTCTGTCTGGTGTTTGAACTGCTGGCCTCGCCTGTGTGCATGTTGGGAAAAGGCAGGTGAGGTGGGGAGGGATGGGGCCTACAGACATGGCTGCTGTACAGCGGGACGTGAGGTGGGGAGTGATGGGAAAACCCAAAAGAATGCAGCCAGAGCCAGGCGAGACACTGATGTCATGCCGGCAATTTGGGGGGAGACTCTGGGGTGGGTTTCACAACTGTAAGTCATGACAGAAGTATGACAGCGGGACTGCTTTTGTAGGTGTTTATTGTCTGCCGGACACGGCCTTTGTTAAGGGTGTGTGATCTCGATGTCGTACTAGGAGCTGTCGTCTCACACTTGTGTACAACTGGGTGTGATGGGCAGCAAGTCAGCACCTGCATCCTGACGTTCTGGCGTGGAATGCGAACCAACCCCAGCTCACAGCCCCTCTGAGGCCCAGGGAAAGGGACTCCTGGCTGCTGGAGGATGGCCTGTAGCACGGAGGCACCGCACCAGCCCTGTCGTGCATGCACGCATGCATGGGGATCTCTGTGATATCCAAGGCCAGCTGCAGCAGCAGGGGCAGGACACCCCCTGGGCAGGACAGGGGAGAGCTCTCACCAACCCAGGTGAGGGGTGCCCGGGGGAGCAGGCCAGGGCAGGGCCCAAGGGGCCCTTGGTGATTACAGGCCTCCGCCCATCAGAACTCCATGATGGGTAATGGGGGAGGGGCATGCACTCCCTGCACAGGGGCCTGAAGGGACTTTCGAGGAGGATGGGGGCACAGTACATGCCGGGTTGTGTGCGATCTCACACTGACGTGATCAGATCATGTGGGTCCCCCCGTCTGCAGTGCTGCTCCCCAAATACATCCTCTTTCTGAAGCGGAAAGGGCTTCTCTGTGTACGTCGTTGAATGCTCCCCCGACTCTCCCAGGGTCCGGGAGACAGGGTGCTTGTGAACACAACCCTCCGGAGCCAGCCCCCGGGGAGGGACCTGGACGCGCAGACAGGCGTGCCCAGACACACTCAGCGGCTGGAGGAGGGAGCCGTTTAAACACCGCAGCCACATCAAAGGGGTCGCCTCTCAGAGCCGGCAAGCACAAACAATGTCCCTCTGGCTCCCCAGTGAAAAGCTGGCCTCCGAGATTCTGATTTCAAGAATGCCAGCAGACAGCAGAGGGACAGTGGGGCCAAGCCTGCCAGGAGCCTCCAGGAGCCCCATTCCTTGACTCTTTAGAAAGAGCCCGTGTGGGGAGAGCTCCAGTCCTTTCCATAAGAGGCTCTTGGAGCCCAGAGCTCCGCTGCTCTGCCGAAGAGCAGAAAAAAGCCTCTGACCACAGCCAAAGGCACCTTGTGGTTTGCGAAGGTCCCGGGACTGTGGAGCCCAGAAAGCACAGGGAACCTACCTGAGTCCCGGCGCCCGTTCCCGGAGGCCACGCAGAAGCCGAAAGTGCCCTCTGGGGAGCGCTGTAGCTGCAGCTGGCTTGTGCCGTCTGGGAACACCTCCACCACTCGGCCCACGGTGCGGGCCAGCCTCGGGGCACTCACATCCTCCACGCTGAGCGCACGCTGGGGCGGGGCCTTGGCTAACCTGCAAGGGGACCGAGAGACGGAGTGAGGGCAAAGAGGGCAGCCCTGGGCTCAAGCCCCTGGTGTAAGGATGGTGTAAGGAGGACTGGGGCCTCTCCACAGTGTCACCAAAGGCTGGGGCTCCAGCTAAAGAGCTCGCCAGGCCTGAGCCTGGCGTGTTCCCACAGCCCCCAGAAGCTGCCCAGAGCCTGCTGCTCAACCAGGAGCCCCCCAGGTCGAGAGCATAGTTTTCCATCTTTTCAGGTGCAGAGACTTCTCTGAGACCCTGAGGAAGATATGATTTTACATAAAATTGCCAGGAGTTAACCGGCACCCTGAAGTCCCTCCATGGAGCTCCAGGTAAGAGAGGGTGCTCTGATGGAGCTCATCAGAGAGGGTGGGGCTTCTCCAGGCAGGATCACAGGTCAAGGGCCCCTTTTGGGGTCTCTGTCTCTGGATCTTTAATTTGGTCTTCAGCTCTCTGAACATTCTGGTTTCAAGATGTCATCAGACAGCAGAGGGATGGAGGAATTGAACTGTCCTACTGCACCCCTTCCAGCACCGCACACCTTCGCAGAGCTCCCATCCTTTGCATCACACAGGACACGCCTGATGAGGTGTGGGCTCCGTGATTTCTATGGCACCTGATGCTCAGGGAGTTGGCCTCCCTTTCTCCTAATGGGATCCCATTCAGGGCCCTGCTGCTGAGGCAAGGAGTTCAGCTTGTGGCTCCACTGTCCTTTCTGAGTTTTTCCTCCAAAGCACTTGCCCACTGGCTCACTCTTACCTGCCAGATTCACTGTGGTCCCCTGGCTCCCCTATCAGGTACAGGCTGGACCTGTCCACTTTGCCACTCAGCAGAGAATGGAGGTTCTGAAAGGAGGCGGCTTTCCGATGTTGGTGAGAGGGTGACACCTAGTGGTAAAGAGCCAATATTGCAGGTCAACCTGGCAAGGGGTTGACAGACTTGACCCCAACCACGAACCCGAGGGCCCTCTCTCAGAGTAACATAGCAGTTTTTGTCATTATTTCAAAGTGCTCAACAGGAATCATCATAATTTACTCAAGTAGTTGGGCAATCTGAAGCTCCAAGTTTGGGGGGAGGGGGTTTGTGCTGAAATAAAAATTTAGTGCGATAACACTAAGTATCTCACATATTAAGAAAATCTGATTTTCTTGATAAGAAAAAAGTGAAAGCAAATTAATTATAGAATAAGAAACACAGTTTTAGAGTTAAAATCTTAAATGTTGTTTTGTGATTCTTTTGTATCCCTTTTATGATCAGTTGCATTCAAATTTTTAAAATTAATTTTTATAGCATTCTTTTTTAAATGTTATTTATTTATTTTTAGAGAAGGAAGGGAGGGAGAAAGAGAGAGAGAGAGAAACATCAATGTGTGGTTGCTGGGAGCCGTGGCCTGCAACCCAGGCATGTGCCCTGACTGGGAATCGAACCTGAGACACTTTGGTTTGAAGCCCGAACTCAATTCACTGAGCTACGCCAGCCAGACACTCAAAATTTTTTATCTAAGTGTGCACCTTAAACCATCGTGACTAAAAAGGTGGAAAACAACAAAGTCCCCGGAGGAGCCCCCCCCCCCCCCCCCCCCGGCTCCCCCTGCCAGGTGAGGGTTCAGGCCACAGAGAAGTCAGAAGCCCTAGACCCGGTTGTAAGTGCTCGATCAGAGGCCGGAGTCACAGAGGATGTGCAGGGAAGCAGGAAGAGACTCCAGGGCCACCAGAGGAGCTGGCCCCCGAGGAAGGCTGGAAGCACACACTCTCCGGGTGCAGACAGAAGCAGGGTGCCCCAGGCAGAAGGAACAGCTGGTGCAAAGACACAGAGAGATGAGGGAAAGCAGGGCAGGCACCGGCCGCACTCATGGGCTGGGTGGCTAGGCCGCAGTGGCAATGGGGGATGGGCTGGAGGCGGGGTGGGGGGGGGGGCGGCACCAGGCCTGGAGGGGCCGTATATATATACGTCCTGCTAAGGGAGCTCTTGAGTGAGGCTCATCAGAGGAGTGATGAGATCTAATCTGTGTTCTCGAAACTGACCCAAGGAGGAGGCCATTCTGAAGGCGGGGGATGGGAATGGTAGGGACAGAGGCAGGGAGAGGGAGACTTTTAAGCAAATATTACCGGCACCTATTACATTTGGAGTCCATGCTCCGGAGCAATAAGGCATATTATCCAGAAACTTAAGCGGCGGGTAGGGGGCGCGTGCTGATTTGTATCGGAGGTTGAGAAGGCTTCCTGGGAGAAGTCGAGTTTGACGCAGACCTGAAGGCCAGGCAGGAGTTCCCTGTGGGGGTCAGCCTCCCAGGTGTAGGTTCGAAGGTAAGAAGCCACAGCCAGGGGAGGATGTGGGCGCAGCCGGCGCGGCCGGGCGGCCGGGCGTGAGAACAGGGCCGCTGCCCGCACAGGGAGGCACCGAGCAAACCAGCCGCCGCAGCACCCGCCCCCCTCCCACCCACACACTCCGCGGCACAACAGGCTAACAGGAAGTCGTTCACCCTGAGCGAAGTCACGAATATTTTGGGGTGAGACGGGTTCTTCTTTTATCTTTTTTTTTCCAGTTCTTGATTTCCGCTGCTCGGCCCGCCCCGCACCTGCTCCCACCCTTTCTCGCCAGCTCACGTTCTGTCCTCGCCCCCTCGGCTCACGTCGCCCTCGGCGCCTCTCCTACCCTGGCATCGCTGTCGCTTCCCCGGGGGGGTTTGCAGAGACCCAGCGCTGAGGGCAGCGCACCAGGCGCCTGGCTCAGACACACAGGGGCCAAATGTAACCGTCTGGGGAAGGAAGGTCAGCCTGGAGCGTGGTGCGGCTCCAGGCTCCTCTTCCCAGCTTGTGGCAGACCTGCTTTGCCTTCCATTCATTCATCCAGCAAATACTGTTTTCAAACCCTCATCTGAGGATAGGTTTAATGATTTGAGGCGGGGGGGGGGGGGGGGCCGGCTGCAATCAGTTGCCTCCGGTATGTGCCCCAACCAGGGAGTAAACCCTGCAGTCTAGGTACGTGCCCTGACTAGGAACTGAACCCACGACCTTTTGGCAAACAGGATGACACTCCCCAACCAAGTGAGCCACTCGGTCGGGGGCATCCAGCAAATACTGAGCGCCGACCGCATACCAGGTAGTGTTCCTGGTATCAGGCTGAAATGGGATTTTCATTCAGCCTGAAAATGAAAGGCTCCAATACCCCAAACCGCTATCACCTGCTCCCTTCTGCCCAGGGAAGGGAACAGGGACTAGAAGAACGCGCATAGGACCTGGAAGCGCCTGGAACAGTGCAGGGTTTTTAGGAACCCAGCTGAGAGTCAGCGAGCAGCTGTCGGTTCATCCTCCAGCACGCGGGGAGAGGGAACTCGGCAGGGCTGGCTGCACCACTCCCTCCCTCCCTCCCTCCCTCCCTCCCTCCCCCCCTCACCCACCGTGCATGATGTCTACTATCCTCACCCTTGTGCCAAATACTGGGAGTGTAAAGATCAAATGGAGTTCCTTCAGAAAAGTCACACTCCACTGGGAGGAGACAAACAAAAGCCAATTAAAGTGCTAAGTGCAAATCCCAGCCAGGAGGGAAGGCCGGGGTGAGATGGAGACACGGGGCAGAGGGTGCCCACCCTCGCCCCACCCCCAGCGGCCCCAGCTCAGCCCAGGGAGGGTAGGGAGTGGCCGCCTGGAGGAGGCAATGGCTGATGGGTCCACAGATGAGCAGCCATTAGCAGGCAGAGAAGGTGGGAGAAACATTTCACAGGAAAGTTCGAAGTCAGACGGTGTGTGGCCTTCATTACGGAATTTCAAGGTCAAGGGCAACTGGGACTGAGTGTTCGAAGGAGAGTGGTGACAGATGAAAGCAGTCAGATCACAGAAACCCTGTGGCGATGTCCTGAGGGTGATCAGGGACCACTGGCCTCCGTTCAGCAAGGGAGCGGCAAGGCCAGGTTTGCGAGTCAGAAGGCCCGCTCCGGGAGCCAGTGAGAAGGTCTGGAGGTAACCCAGGTGTGAGGTGGTTTGTGCCACACTAAGGGGCACGTGGCCATGAAGAGGGTTCTAGAACGACCAGGCAGTAGACAGACTCCAGGTCTTGGCCAAGGTGGCAGAGTTGAGGGAGGGGAGAAGGAGGAGTCTAGGGTGAGCCCAGGCCAGGCAGCTGTGGCAGGCAGGGGTTGGGGGGATGGAAGTGTGGGATGCTGCACCCCCACTGTGACCAACGGTGGGAGGCTGGGAGCCTCCCCTTCTCCCCCTGGGCCTCCTCGGGCTGCCTCCTTGGGCTGCCTCCTCAGTGCTCCGTTTCTCCTTTGGTCCCAACGGCAGCCCCACACAGCCTTGGCCTGGGCACTCAGGACTCACCAGACGCAGGGACTGTAACGATGGGGCTCTCTTCACTTTGGGGGTGCTGGCGTGGGGAGCCAGGCCAGGCGCAGGGGGCTGCAGCTGCTCCACACTGTAGCTGCGGGACTTGCCAAGCTTGGGCCGCGAGCCCTGGCCCAGGGCCAGGAAGAACTTCTTCAGCCCCAGGGTGGCGATGCTGCCGCTGGTTTTCTTGTTCCTGTCGGAAGGGGCAGCTGAGGACAGGCCTGGTCCTGCATGGACCCCCGGTAGTGCCCTGAAATGCAAGGGTGGATGTGAGGTGGGGGGCGGGGGCCGGGGGAGGCAGGGGGTGGACTGCACCTCGGGGTCCTGTGGGCCCCAGCGGGCCAACACCAGCGCCTGGTGGAGGGAGAGACAGCCCGGCTGCAGAGAGACAGGCCGGGTGGGCTTCTGCGGGGTGCTCCGCTTGGGGAGCTTTCAGGAAGGACAGCTCGGACGGGACCCTCGGCGTCACACTCAGCTGCGGGTTCACCCAATCACTCGTTCATCTGCTATGCCTTAAGAACCTCTCCCGGGCCTCTCCTAGGCACTGGGACATGTGGCAAATGACCCGGGTAAGTAAGTGGTAACAGACAGACAAAATCCTTACTCTCAGGGGCGTGTAAACAGCAGACCAGGAAACAGAGGAGAGAAACCAGCAGCGGCTGCTGAGCAGGGTGAAGCAGGCAGTGACGGGATGGCCAGGGACGGCCTCTCGGAGGAGGCGATATGTGAGCTGGGGGCTGGGTGGCAAGAAGTCAGTCCCACGGAGCCCAGGAGCCCAGGGGTGAGAGTTCCGGGGAGGAGACACGCCGGCAACAATGCTCCAGGGAGGGAAGGGCTCGGGGGTGGGGCTGGAGGACGGAGTGGGGCCAGGCGGCTAGGACTCGGCCATCGGCCATTGGAAGCAAGGGGGAGGCGGCGCCAGGTGAGGTCAGGCAGGCAGGCCGGGGCGGGATGACGCTGAGCACATAAGTCGAGGCAAGGGGCCTGAACTCTACTCCAAGTGAAAGGAAAAACCATGAGGGGTTCCAGGCAGGGGAAATGGCACCCTTTAATTCAAGGTTTCCAGAGCTACCCTTGGCCACTGTGCGGAGGGGGACCTGGAGGGGGCGGGGAGGAAGGCCGAGAGCGGCAGGGCTGTCTGAGCTGCACAGGACGAAGGCAGCTGAGACCAGGAGAAACACCATGCGGGTGTCTCTGGAGCTGGAGAGGACCAGCCAGGGGGCTGGAGTCAGAGAGACAGAAGAGGGAGAAGCCAAGAGGACCCCCAGATCCGGGGTGCGGGCGCTATGGGGCAGGCGGTGGTGTGCACGCTTCAGGGAGGACCCACGTGGGGGAAGCAGCTTTGGTCGGAGTGGAGGAGAATTGCACTGGGCCCTCAGGCTCCCTAGTGGGCACGTCAGGAGGGGGAAGTGGATGCACAGGTCTGGGGTTCTGGGAGCACGCAGGGCTGGGGATGGAGACCTGGCTGGTGGGGGCACATGAAGCCTTGGGTCACACACGTCACCAGGAGTGGTGCACAGCAGGGACGAGGAGGTCTCCGCTAGAGGACTTGCTCGCCACGGCTTCGAGGCCCCAGAGCAAGGACTGGAGACGGCGCGCTACAGAAAGAATGCACATGTGAATGCCAGGCTGTCTCCCAGCCCAGTGCCAGGAGCGAGTCTCCCCTCGGACAGACTGCCCTGTCCTGGGGCCTGTGAGGGCTGGGACTGGCCGGCCGGCTGGCTGGGCCCAGCACAGCACCTGGAGCTGAGGCCGTTGGGTGAATGTTCTGTGAGTGAATAATCAAGTACGTTGGACTGGGAGTGATGGGGGGAGGAGCATGGGGCTGCCAGGCTCGGGCGTAAATATGAGAGCCTTCCAAGGGCTCACTGAGGTGAGTCACACTACCACTCCAGGGGGCTCTTTTTTCACTTAGCACCCTGGGCCCCCCACCTCCTACGGTCAGGGCTCACCCTTGCTCCTGTCACTCACCAGGACGACACGTGGCCCTCGGAATGGGACTCTGTGCTCTGCAGGCCTCCCGCAGGTTCCTGGCTGGACTCCGGCTCCTCTAAGGCTAGGGAGAAGGTGACGCCCGTGGAGCTGACGGTGCCGGCACCTGCAGAGGCGAGAAAAGTCCTGGAGTCCCCCTACAACAGACCCATCCCCACAGGGGAGGGGACATGGCCAACCCGGAGGCAGGAGCGCCAGAGGAAGCTGGAGAGATGCCCCGAGAGTGGCGGCGGCCGTGGGGAGACCCACGAAGAAGGGACAGGGTACTCTCTCCTGCTGTCACTCCAGCACCCCCGGCACCACCCCTGGTACACAGATGATTAATTAAATGTTAAACGAGGGGCTGCCTGTGACAAGTCATGTCCCATGACTTGCCCCATATCTCATGAGACATAGGTGGGAGCAGGGAGATTTTTGTATTCCTAGGGCCTTGGTGATATGCTAGGCAATGAGTTAAACCCTCCCCTGGGATTTCGTCATGAGTTCCTAGGAGACAGGTTCGACAATTACCCTCGGGTTACAGTGGAGGAGCCTGCAGGGCAGAGCGGGTACGTGACAAGCCCAGGGAGTCCTGGCTAATGGGAAGAGGCGCCCCACCTGGGCCTCTGCTCCAGGCCCCAAAGAGGTAAAGGTCGGGCTGCCCAGAAAGGTCAGCAGCTCTCAGAATAGACGCCCCACAGGAAGTGGTTAGGGGCGGCCGGCCACCAGCCTAGAGCCCACCAGGGAAGGAAACCACACCTTAGCACGGGTGGCGGGAGCTGAGGGTGGGGCCTGCTTCCTCGAGGTTCACGTGAGCGAGGGAGGGAGAGGGAGAACGTGTGTGTGTGTGTGTGTGTGTGCGCGCGCAGTGGAGGGGGCAGCCAGCACACCGGGGCGGGCACAGTCTTGGCGCCCACATCCTCGGTAGGCTCAGTGTGGCCCGTGGTCCGTCTGCCCTCTCCTCCTCCACCGTTTCCTCGCCCTGGGTCCCTCCAGAGCCAGCCCAGGCCCGGCGCTGCCAGGGCTGCGGGCACCCTAAAGCAGGCCATGTGGGGTGGGCCTGTTCTGCCTAAAAGTGAGTGGTGGCTGAGCTGGTCACTTCAGCTTACAACATACAACATCGAGGCTCAGAGCTAAGGCTGCTGGTGCCCAGGATTTGCCCACGATATGAGGACCCCATCCAAGGGCGGAGGTGAGAGCCTACATCCTTTGCCCGCTGAAACACAGCAGCCTGCCCAGCAGGGCCGGGAGTCCGGGAGGGCTCAGGTGCCAAGGAGCAACCCCAGCACCCCTTGTGAGAGCTTCACCTGCTGGTCACTGTGTCCTTGGGACAGCATGTCTGTGGAGGTGCTGACCAGCAAGTGAAACTCTTACAAGAAGGTCTCAAGGGCAGGCCTCCTGCTGAATCAATTCGCTTGTGCATTCACTCCCCACAGTGTCTAGTGTGGTGCCTGGCCTGTACCAGGCGGTTAGTCAATACTGAATGACTGAGTGAGTGAGTGAATGAAATAAAGACACTGAAGGGGCATCTGGGCAAACAGTAGACCCTGGAGCTGCTGCCCCTCCCTGCGCTGTGGGTGGTGAAACTCCCTCGCAGCCCAGGCCTCCAGGGGTCACACAGCTTGGAGCTGCTACAGCCCAGGCCCTCAGGACTCCCGGAGGTCAGAGGAATCAGCACCGCTTCCCCACTCTGCCTCCCCAGCGGGAGCTGGCTGACCCACCTCCGGGCTGATGTTGAACCCGGTACCCCACCCACAAACCCAGCCAGCTTTCTGACACCTGCCCTTGACCTGGGGGGCTCCATGGGGCAGCCGGGAATGGTGCGTGGCTATGTCATCTCTGAAGATGAGCAGTGAGACAAGGGTGTGTGAGGCCACAGACTTGGCCTGGAGTCTCGGCTCCGGGGCTGCCCCAGACCAGGGCAGTCTCTTACCGTCTCTGCAGTCCTCCAGGGCTGCCTCGGGCTCCTGGCGGCCGGCGCCCTTCTCTGCCCTGCCGTCCAGGGTGGCGCCTCCCCCAGGCTCCTGCAGCCCCCCAGGTTCCTGGCTCTTGTAGTTGGTGGTGGAGAGAGCCAGCAGGGGGTGCCTGGCTTGGGGGCTGCAGGGCTGGGTCTGCGGGGCGGGGAGCTCACAGGTCCTGGGAACTACACTTCCCGAAGGGGCCAGCGGGGGCTCCACAGGCGCTCCCGGGTCACCTGGCCTTCGGGGTGCTTTCCTGTGAGCCCCAGGTGAGGTGGTTTTCCTGGAAGGAGGAGGAGTTGGCACCCAGCCTTCAGGGGAAAGGGGAGTGGTTGGTTGCTGGGCCTGGCGTGGGGTCGAGGGCTCTGCATGATTGTGTGGCAGGGAGACAGTTTTCGGAGACTCGTGGCTTTCCCTCCCGGGCTCTTGTCTGTCTGGCCCCGAGGATGCCAGCTTCACCAACGAGGCTGCAGCACAGGCGGTCCTGCACCGAGCCCCGGAATCCACAGGGCGAGCCCCAGGATTTCCCAGTTCTGGTCCGGGCTGCCCCAGGGGCCCCAGGGAGGCCCTCTCGGGTCCCTGCACAGGAGGCTTGGACAAAGGGTCCTCTCTGGGGAACAGAGTCCCCTCAGGCGTGTGTCCTCTGACTTCTTTCACCGCATCTGAACCCTCCAGGAGATCAACCCCAGGCTGGGAGTGCGGGGTCCGAGGGCTCCCATGTGCCTCCGTCTCAGCCTTCCGGAAGCACCTGTGGCCCCCACGCGGCCTGGAGCCGCGCGGCCGGGGGCAGCTGCCTTGGGCCGGGCCGCGGGCCCTGCCGGGCTGAGAGGTGCCAGCGTCCTCGCTGTCGGTCCTGCAGCTGTCCGAGGTGTCCGTGCTGTCCAGGGCGGAGTCCGCCTCCTCCTGGCGCGCAGAGCCGATGTGTGTCTCCCGAATCCGCTCTGTGCGGAGGCCCTGCTGCGCGGAGAGGAGCCTGAGGGGGGCGCTCAGGCCCCGAGAGCCTATCAGGGGCTCTGCCCCCTCGCCCTCCAGCACAGAGGCAGCCTCGCGCTCCTGGGGCACCCTGGGGCCCGGGGCTGCCTTCTCCGGGGCAGGGCGTCGGTCCTCAATGCAGCTGCCACAGGCTCGACAGGTCCTCTCACCGCCCCGAGTGGGCGGTGGCGCCGGGAAGGCCCTCCGGTCCAGGTGGCCCACAAGCCAGTGCAGAGCCTCGTCTCCAGCATCCCTACGCCGGACGCCCCCCGCGATGTAGTCGGCAAGTTCGGGCTTGGAGCGCAGGGGGCCTTGGTCTGCCGTCTGCAGCGCGGGGCTCAGCCCCTGGCGCTGGCGCTGCTGCAGCCGGTCCAGGTAGCGGGACTCGGCGTCGCGGGCGGACTCGTCCTCAAAGCGGACGTGGGACGGGGAGGGGCCCCGCTTCGGCCACTGCCCGCTGCTGGACTCCCCGCTGGAGGAGTCGCTCGTGCTTCCGTTCTGGAGGTTGTCTCTGCAGGCAAAGGGCAGGCTCCGGTCCAGGGCTGGGTCCCTCGCGCCATCTCTGATGGGAGACGGGAGAGAGGTCACAGGCAGAAGTGAGGAGGGAGGTACCCTGGGGTATTCCGTGGTGACTACAACCCCAAAGTTACCCCAAATCCGGTCTCTAGGGAGTCGGGCAAACCAGACTAGCTTCTAGTCCATCCCGATACTGAACAAAATCAGTGCTAAAACAAAATCAACAGGACCTTCTTTATTGTGACTTTCCCTGTGTTTCCGGCTCGGCCTGAGCGAAGGTGAAACATTATTAAACTCGGGATTATACAGAAAGATGACACCCAAGTCCTCGTGCGCATGCGCGTGGGCGGAAGACGACACGAGCCGCCGCCTCGGCATCTGGTGGTGACGCACTGTTGCAATGCTCTGTCTGCTGTAAAGGTGTGATGGGAAGCGTGTGCTCTGGAGTCTCTACAGGCACTGTGTGGGTCTGAAGTTGGGGTTTCTTGCTCTCGCTCCGGGTTCCCAATCATCTTGCTGAGACCAGATTAGACAGCGTGACATGGGTGCTCCGGGCACCCCGTCTTGTCTGTCCCTACACCCCTGCCTCGTGCCTGCCCCACCCGGCCCCTCACCAACACCGTTGTCCTGAAAAGCGGAGACGAGAATTACTGTGCTCAGAAAGGTCTTCTCTCCACCTTCTGTCATCAGCCTTTGCTCTGGGAGACCCTGGCCTGGCGGTCAAGTCCTGCTCGGCTCCAGAAAACACCCCCGCACAGCTCAACCCTGCCCCTGGGGCTGGGTCCCCTGACCACAGGCAGTTCCATCTGTGTGCCCCAGGAGGACTGCAAGCCTTCAAGATGGTATCTGAGCCACTGTGTTCCAGAGAGAGACCTCCCACCGCCCAGGACACAGAACACAGATAAAAAAACTGCCCAGGACTCAGATACCCAGGACACAGATAAAGAAGCACCAGTCTGCGGACGAAAGAATGCTGGGAAATCACCGGGCTTCAGCTTTTATCTGATTAACCTTTTTTCCTGAATTCCAGATCCCCTACATACACTTTTTACCCTTGAAATTCCAAGTCCCTTCCCTACACTTGTTTCCTCCTTATAAAAAGGCTGGCTTGAAAGGAAGTGTAGGACGGTCTGTTGGGGCACAAACCCGCCGTCTTCTCCGATCGCTGCCCTCTGGGTAAAGCGCCCTCGAAGACTCCATCCCTGTCTCTGCTCGTTGGTCCTGGTGGTGACAGGCAGCACGAATGCCGGCTTTTCCGGTTTCAGGACCAACCATCTAGGTGTGCCTGTCCCCAGACGGCAAGAGTGTGTGCTTCCAGGAGCTGCTCGGTATCTATGATGATTGTTTCCAGAAAAATGCAGCTGCTGCTACCTCTGCACCTCCTGGAACAGCCTGCCTGTCTGTTCGGGCTTGCCCCAGCCGCCTCCACCAGCGCTAGGATTAGGAAGGCCTTCTGGCGACAGCTCCGCCTGCCCCCAGCCCTCCGTCACCGTTCACCAAACGGCTCTTTGGAAGGAGTGATGCCCCTGGGCTGGGGGCTGGGGGCTGGGTCAGGGGAGGCTCCTGCATCTCACTGAGGCCCAGGGCCTGTGTGCCATCTCCGTGTTAACTCAGCATGGCTCTCCGGGGTGATCTGACAAGCGTAACCTTTAGAAGCATCTGTAGCCAGCCATCTGGCGTTGATTTTCAGCTCTCCTCTCTGAGGATTCACCAAGCGCTGCCAAGTCAAAGTAATTCTTTTCTGGACACAGCAGCTGCGAAAGTGGGTCACCTTGCATTTCCATAGCGTTTCGACAGCTGGGCAGAGGGGAGCCTGTTTTAAGGTTAGTGATCGGGGCTGTCGTGAGCTGCTGACGTGACTCAGGGAACAGGGAGCGCCCAAGGGTACACTTACACAGTCGAGTCTGTTTTGCAGAAAGACTCGCCTCTTTTGAGGCTACTCAACCCACACAACCTATACACCTTTGGGAAGTGGAACAGGAGGGTTCCATGGAAGTCTAAGGCGCTGGGCCCCATACGTGTGCAGAGAAAGAATAGTTAAGTGGCTTCAGAGAAGCCATGGCTGTTCATAACCAGTGCCCTGCAGCCAGAGGAGGGCCGGGCACGTCCTGTGGCAATAAAAGGGCAGCCTGTGTGGCACCTGCTGCCTGGGTACGGGGGCTCCTGAGCCCTCCGCCTAAGAGTCACTCTGACACTGAACAAAGAGGCAGGCCTCAGCCCTCTGCTGGCGCTGGGGTCACCTCAGTGGTGCTGTGAGGGCCCCCAGTCTCTCATGAGTGGGCTCAGCACCCTCCACCAAAGAGTGAGTGGTCCAGTTCCATGAGGATCCTCGTTCCTTCTAGTGCCACATGGTGAGGAAAACCGGCAGGCTGTGCATGCCCACCATGCCAAGGAAGCCCCGGGCCTGGTCAGCTGCACAGAGGGCGCTGCTCAGGCCTGGCGCAATCTGGCGCGGGCCAGCATCTCACCTCAGGCCCAGGTACCACGAGCTCCGGGGGGTGAACTCCACGTGTCAGTGGTTCCTTGCGGTGCACTTGTACATGGAATAGTCACAGTGATGGTGGCGGGGTGTCACTTGGGGGCAGCCACATAGGCAAAGGGCTGGTTTAAATGTCTCTGAACTTGGTCCTTCCCTGTCTCCTCGTCCCTGATGTGCTCACACTCACCCACAGCTCCAGCACCATGACAACAGGGTAATGGCCGATACAGATCCCATAGCCAACGGCCCGACAAGCACCTCCAGGGGGTGTTCCGTGGACGACCCCCCACCGCAGTCTGACCCTGCACCTGGGCTTCCCCCCTCGGCTCAGGCCCCGCCAGACCTTCAGACACTGGGTCAGAACCCTGGGCTCTGTCCCGGATGCCTCCCCTCTCCCGCTTCCTGTGTCTAGTTCATCACAGTAGTCCCCTTATCTGGGGGTTCGTCCTCTGTGGGTTCAGTTACCTGCGGTCAACAGCGGTCTGAAAATATTAATGGGAAATTCCAGAAATAAAGAAGTCATTAGTTTTAAATGGCATGCCACCCGAGTTCTGTGATGGAATCTCGCACGGTCCCCCTCTGTCCCAACGGGAACGTGAATCATCCCTTTGTCTAGTGTCTCCACACTGCCGGTGCTCCCCGCCCCTCGGCCGCTCCGTAGCGCCCATCCTGGCTATCAGATCACTTGCGTGGCGTCTCAGCGCTGGTGTTCAAGGGCCCCTTGTTTTGCATAATAAAGCACAAGAGTAGTGGCCGTGACGATTCAGATATAACAAAGAGAAGCCGCGATGTGCTTCCTTAAGAAAAAAGTTATGCGTGTGTAGAATAAACATAGTATATACAGCAGGGGAGTCAAACTCATTTTCACTGGGGGCCACATCAGTCTCAAGGTTGCTTTTCAAAGGGCTGAATGCAATTTTCGGACTGTGTAAATGTAACTACTCCTTAACGAGGGGCAAGGAGCTCGGTGCTGCCGCCGGGCAGAAACAAGGTGCCGGGCTGGTAAAACAAGGTGGAGGGCCGGATTCGGCCTGCGGGCCTTGTGTTTGCTGCCTGTGATATACATGCAGGGTTCAGTACTACCTGTGGTTTCAGGCACCCACTGGGCACCTTGGAACACACCCCTGTGGACAAGGGGACCACTGCAAAGAATTACTTTTAAGAGGTGATACTCATAGAGCACTCACTATGTGCCAGGAGCTACTCTGAACACTTTACATACATTCGAGAATGCACATAACCCTCCCCACAACCCGGTAAGACAGACACCAACATAATCCCCATTCTGCAGATGAGGAAACTAAGGCACTGAGACCTCCCCAAAGGCACACAGCTAATAGTAAGTGGCAGAGCCAGAATTCAGCCCAGTGGCCTTGTTCCAGAGTCTCTCAACCACTTCTCTGCTGCCTCATTAAACCTGCTCACGTCTGGCCGTCAGCACTCTCCTGTCCCCAAACCCCCCAAACCCCAAACCCCCCAAACCTTCCCCCAGTCACATCATGCCAGGACCAGGCTTGGCCCCCTCACTGCCCCCAGAACCCCGGATCCAACACACCCTGGAAGCGAGCATGGCTTTACTGAAACGCAAAGGTGGTCACGCCACCCACCAGCTTAAAAACCCCTCTGTGGTGCCCCGCCACTGTGAGAGACACGCCAGGCCTGGAGGCCCCTGCGGCTGGCCCCCACGGCCGGCTGGCAGGGAGCCCCCTGGCCCTGGCACCATGCACCCAGCATGCCCGCAGGCCCCAGCCTGGCCAAGCTCCTGAGCATCGGGCTTCTGCTCATGGTTCCTGCCCTGGGATGCTCACCCCACCCCCCTCATCTCTCCGGTGAACATCGACGTCTCCTTTAAGACCCAGTACAGAAGCCACCTCCTCTCGAGTCTCCCCTGTCCTTCCCACGTGGAGCTACAGGTTTTCTGCCTTCCACACGTGTCTTTCTCCTCCTACACCACAGTCCACAGAATCACGCCGATCCGTTTGCCAGCCTTTCTCCCCGGAGACGGCGACCTCTGTCTCCCCGGGGAGCTCGGATTATGTTTCATTCACCTTTGGGTCCTCAATGCCTGGCGCTCAGTAGACCCTCGGTGACGCCATGCTGAGCAACTACGTGAACTACAGCAAGCGCCTGACGAGGGGAACACACACACACAGGCCGACAGAAGGGAGGGCGAGCAGAGGCATCTTGGCCGGGCCTCAGGTCTTCCCTCCGGCCCGCCTGGCCCAGGCCCCACTCACCGGCGGCCCTGGTCGGCGGTGGGCACGATATCGTGGCTGGCACGGAGGGGCCGGGTCCTGGCCTTCATGCGGGCACGCTGCGGCAGGTGCTTGGCTTCCTCGTGCTTGGGGCTCCTCGGCACGGGCTCCGGCTGGGGTCCAAAGGTCCTGCAGGGTAGCACACGGGCCACAGTGGGAGGGGGAGGGATTAGGAGAAAATAGCACGGATTAGGAGGGCTTTAACAGTGTCCAGCACAGATATGCCCGAAAAAACCAGCATGCGTGGCCTTCCTCGTCCAGCCCCACGGAGGGCACCCGGCCTAGGGCCCGGGGAGCGGCCCCGAGCTACTCCAGATGGGGCTGCAGAGGCTGGCCCAGGTTGGATATCTGCTCAGGGGCCGGAGGCAGAGACCCCGGGGCATCTAGAAAAGGGTAGGGGAGTCTCCAGATTATCCTATTGTTCCTTCCCTGGGCAGACAGCCGGCGTTATCGGGGGCGGGGGAGGACAGGGCCTGGGTAGTCGGGCTGGGCCTGTGCCCAGCCAGATGGTCTTTATGCGCATCACCTCCCTCCCTCCTTCCGTGTCTCTGCACCCACACGCACCCTCTCCGGCCGCCCAGCGCCGCCCCGGGCTCCCCCACAGGCACAAGGACTCAGGGCTCTGCCCAGTGCGGCTTCTGTGCCTTGGGGGAGCGACATTTTTACGGGTTCCGGTGCTTTCCTGCCTCACTCCCCACCCAGGCCCATCAGGCATCTGTCGAGGGCTGAGGGAAATTACGCTGGACCCACACCAAGCCAGCAAATGGCTCGATTTTCATCATAATAAGGGTCCTCACCAGCCCTCGCCACCTACACATGGGCTGCCTCCCCCCGCCCGTCCAGAGCTGCGGAAAATGACAGCAGCCCCTTCTCGGCGCTGTCTCCCAGACGGTGACACACAGCCAGCGCTGGGCCACAGCGGAAACAGCATCCCCACCACCCCCTGCTGGTACAATGCTTCCCGCCGTGGAGCTCGTGCTCCCAGCCACGCTGGCCGGGGGCAGGTGTGCTCTCCATTTGACAGAGGAGGGTGCTCCGGAGCAGGGAGGCGGGCTGGGCAGTGGCTCAAGGCTGAACTTCAGTGGAGGGCAGGGCAGACAACAGCCAGCCCGCTGCCTCCAGCACCCTCCCCACATCCTCCGTCCCCTCTCCTTTCTGGGTCCCAGGGCAGGCCGAGGGTGTTTGTGGCTAGAGTCATACATGCTCTTGGATGTGACTTCAGCACCCCCAAGGCTGTGCCTGTCCTCACCGGGCCAGGGGTTGGGGAGGCGTCCACAGGTAGAAAGCTCAGACAGGGAGGGGCCCAGCAGGATCTAGGTCTCAGCCTATCCCATTCCTTCCCACCCCACGTGTAACCTGGAGAAATGGGCCTCGTGCTGATAGGGGAAAGGCACCAAGGCGTTTCCTAGATGACAAGTGACAAAATATGTGAGTGGCACAACTCTGAGGCCTCCCTGGGGCATCCTTAGATAACTCTGGGCAGTCTAGTCTTTCTTTCTTTCTCTCTTTCTTTCTTTCTTTCTTTCTTTCTTTCTTTCTTTCTTTCTTTCTTCTTTCTCTTTCTTCCTCTCTCTCTCTCTCTCTTTCCTTCCTTCCTTCTTCCTTCCTTCCTCCTTCCTTCTTTCTCTCTCTCTCTCTTCTCTCCTCCCTCCCTCCCTTCCTTCCTTCTTCTCTTTCTTTCCTTTCTTCTTTCCTTCTTCCTCTCACTACTTGTACCTAGCCCTGCTTTGGGGACCAGGGAAAAGAAAAAAGAACTGCTAGAATAAAGGCACCATCTGTGCCCCCGATCCCTGGCAGGGCCCGGGCACAGTTCTGGAACAGAAGGGCTGACTGGAGGGCTGTGAGAGCGAGTCTCCAGGCCTGCTGCCCTGGGAAGCCTCCTTTGGCAGGAGAGGCCTCCCTCCGCACAGCTTCCCGAGCAGGCGGCCCCTCCGAGGCACTGCCGAGAGCAGCTCTGCTCCCTGGGGCTCCTGCTCCGGCAGCGGAGATAATGAGGTTACCAGCCCGGAGAGCCGCCCCTGCAGCTGCGGGCCTCTGGCTGCCAGCCTGCACACTCGGAGCCTTCCGGTGACAGCTGCGGCTCCCTGGCTGTCGGAGGGCATTTGTCACAAGACCTGGTGGGCAGGCAGGAGGGCCCCAGGCAGCTGGCCAGATGCTGCCAAGATCGGCCTTGCCCCAGGTTTCCAAGCCATTTTCCAGCTTTGCTATTTCCTTTCTCTCCCTCAGATTGGAGCTGTTGATTTTTTTTTTCCATCAGCTGCCCTGCTTTGGTTCCTGGCACACAAAGCTGGTTTCTCCACTGATTAGAAAAGCAGGGCTTTGGGGGCGCCTGGAGGCATCCATGCACTAACACACTGAGCAAGGTGGAGGTGGCAGTCACCTTCACACACGGCAGCAAGGTCAGCAGGACGGGCAGCTCCTAGTCATGCAGCACGCTGGAGGGAGCAGGCGCTGACCCGCTGGGGGGGAAGGTGGTCGTTCTCCCCAGGCCGAGGCAAGCAGGTGGGATAGTGTGGGGTGGCCAGCCTGTCCCAGCCTCGCTGCCCAACTCCTATCGCCACATCATGCTGGTCCACCCCAGGGCCACCAACCCCAGCACACAGGCTGGGTCGGACACTTCCATCCGAGGGAGCCTTTCCGGTCTAGTCTGAGCCCGGCCCCTGCCGAGGGCACACAGCCCTGGAGCCAAACCCTTCCCATCGTGGACCGTGGCCCACAATCCCACTCTCACAATTCCTCGGGAGGGGTCTGGGAGGGCTGGGGCAGAGGGTGCGTGGCTAGGTAAAGGCAGTTCTGCCCAAGAATAGACAGCTTTTGCCACTTTCTTGAAAACCTGCACATCTGGGGCTCAGCGGGTAGGGCACAGGGATCAAGTGGCCGAGTGCTTTTCTCCCTGGGCCTCAGTTTCCCCATGTGTAGACAGTGGGAGTTGAACAGGGGAGGGGACTCGCTACCCTGGGAGTGTGAGTGTGAGCCCCGGCGAGTCTGGGGCTCCCGAAGGTGGGGTGGGGGGACTCTGACGTTCTCTCCCCGGGGGTTCGCACCACAGATGTTTGGCTCTCAGAGACCTAACTGTTAGGGACAAATGGAAACCCACGTGAGCCTTCCGCCCCTCCCTGCGCCCCTCCAACCACCAGTGTCCTACGCTGCTGCTTCCCAAGGACAAAGCGCAGCAGGTGGCCCCCTCCCCTCCGGTCTGTCCGTCCAGACCAGCTTCCTGGCGGAGGCACGGGGGTGGGGGGGAGGAGGGCTGAGATCTCAGGTCAGGACGACCACCAACGCTCTCCCAGCCGGGGCGCAGCGGGGCCGGGGGGTGCCAGCGGGCCAGGCCGGAGCGGCCTCCTTCTGCCACCACCAGATTCCTGGCTTAAAGCAGTGAGCTCCGGCAGGTCTGGGTTTGACCCTTTCACCCCGGGGAACACGATGCAGGGAAACAGTCTGGAAGGGAAGCAGCCTGACGTCTCCCGGGTCCCGGGTCCCGGGTGCAGCAGGGAGGGGGCCACGGAGCGCACAGCACCTGTACACACTTGTCGCCTCGAGTTCGTGCCATTTTTGTCTGTTATCGAGCCTTTCGATGCCCAAGGCGAGGGCTGCCCTGCTGTCACACTGGGTGCAGTCTCCCGAGCGACGGGAAAGGGAAGGAAGGCCCGGAACTTTTCGTTCTGGACCCCGTGCCTCATGAGGACGGGGGCCTTATCTTAGGCAGCGGGATGCGGTGGGACAGAGCCAAGGGCACGGATCTGGGGCACCCTGCCTAGGTCCCCACTGTGGACTGCCACGTCCTAGCTGTGTCACCCTGACAGGTTACTTAGGGCTTCGGCCTCAGTGTCCCCAAAAGCTAACCGAGGGCTCAGTTGTTACATGAGATTGAGTCCCTTAAAACGGGTTAGCACGGAGCTGGGCACTGGGTAAGATTCCACCAGTGTTAACATTTATTATGGTTATTGCTGTTATTGATATTATTATTAGCACCGTTATCTTGTTAAGTGCTCCCGCCTCTCACTGAGCAAAGGATGAACTGGAATCGCCCGGGGAAGAGACGGCTGGTAGTGGTCTGTAAGGGGAGTCGTGCTGGGAAGCGACAAAGCCTCGTGGAGCTACAGGGGGCTCGGGAGGCTCGCTCTAGGTGTCCCAAAGCCTTTGGCAGGGTTTCACAGAAGATCAGTTTCCACACAGCGGGGCACCAGAGGAGGCTGCTGGGTGGCAGAGGGAATCGGCTGTCCACCGAGAAAGGGGAGAAGGCATCCTTAAGAATGAAGCCTTGAATACGCCTCAATTTCAAACACCTTTCAAAGGGCCTGGGTGGAGCCATACGGAGCTTCCCTAAGACATCAACGTCCGACTGCAGCAGAACAAATGGTCTGTGTCCTGGCCTTCAGTTCCCTGCCAGGCTGGCCCTCTGGTGTGTGGGGGCAGGTGTCCAAGACACCCCAGACCTGGGGGGACGGCGGCCTGCTCAGCTCTGGCGGCCAGGAAGCGGGGCTTCCTCCTCCTGGACTTCAGCCCGACTCCCCACAGATGACTGGTCTTGGGGAAGTCAGCTTTCTCGAGCCTCTTTACTCGCCAAGTCTGTGGCCCCAATGAGAGTTTCACGTGTGGGGTCCGACTGTGCTAACGACAGGGCCTGAACGCTCCGGGTGGCACGAGGTATGGGGCAGGGCCTTGGATCAGCCCCCTCCCGCCCCACCCAGGATGCAGTGCACCAGGTGCGGCGGAGCACGGCGGGCGTGGGAACACGCTGGTGAGTACTTCTTTCTGGGTAGTGTCGGTCTGGGTGGGTTTGGGAGTAGCAAGAGGGCTTGCCTCTAGTTTCCCTTTGAGTCCGTATCCCTGAACATTCCCCCATCAGCCGGTGTGCCCCCTTCCCCACAACATGGGTGGAGGGGCTCGGGCAAACTCTGTGGGATACCAGGGTGACAGCGGAGCGGGTGACATCCTTTACGTGACCCCCGCACACCGCCTGAACCGGGAAAGGAACTGCTGCAGGAGATGCTTTGCATTCGCACACTATCCCTGAGGGTTTTTGCAGCGACTGTCTCATTTTAGACTGGCACAGTCCCGTGCAGTCAGCCACTCGGAGACTGTCCGTCCCGCCTGAGGGACGAAGAGCCAGAGGCCGGGCCGGGGCACCAGCTCCCGAGAAGCAAGAGCAGGTAGGTTGTTGGCGATGCTCTCTGCACGGCGCCTCGTGCCCGGTGAGTATGTTTGTACGAGGAGCCAGCCCGGGGCGTGGGGTGACTGGCACCCCTACTCTGTCTCAGGGTGGACAGTCCATAGGGGCCCCCTGGCCCCTGCTCCACCTCACAGGGTTCGCCCGCCCTCCTGCTTTCTCGCGGCCTCCTGCTCTCCTGACGGCGGTGAGTGCACGGACAACAGCGAGGAGGCAGGGAGAGAAAAGGCGCGCTCTGAGCTCTTACCTGCTCTGGTCCGCGTCCTGCAGGGAGATGCCCGAGTCCCAGTCCGTGTCCCCCGGTGGTCGCTCTGGCACCCAGAACAGAAGCAGACGTCAGGGCAGAGCCAGCAACTGGGCTCTCCGCTGCCCCTTAGTGACTGCCGAGGGGAAAGGTGTCTCCGGAAGCCATTTACTTACAGATAACCTGCCTCTGCCCGTGTCTTGGCCCGAGAGGTGGAGGCACAGCCCGTCACGGTGGCTGTGGCGGGCCTTGCCACGGGCTAAGGGGCGCCCACGTGGGTCCTCTTGGGAGTGGGCGAGGGGCCGGATTTTGGAATGGGAAGAGAAGGGACAGAGGTGTCTTCCCAAGCCTGTCACTTGCGCATCCCAGCGGTGCTACCCCCTAGGTTCAGCCCACCTGACGAGATGCACGACCACTCTGCAGGGAGGGTCCACCGTGGGGCAAGGGTGTGCTGTTGGAGGGAGATGCAGAGCCCCCCGGAAAAGGCTACATGCCCCAGGAAAGCAGCTGTGACAGCCGCCACCCTCAAGCACCACCCTCAAGCACAGGGGTGGCCCCCGAGGGCCGGGGGAGTCCGGGGATGCTCAGCAGAGGGGGCTGGCTGTGAGGGGGTAAAGAGGCTGGGTCACAGCCAAGGGCACAGCCTGATGACTTTGGCTACAGAAAGCTGTGCTCTCCTGCCCCTCCCATCCTCCCATCCCGCCCCCTCCAGGCTACCCCCTCCTCCTCTTTTCCTTCCGGACTCCCGACTGCTGCCCCCGCCACCCAGACCGACCGAGTGAGTCTCACCTGGTCCAGCTCTGTCCCAGGATGGAGTCCGGGCTGGGATTCTCACCTTGTCGGGGGCCGGCCCCCCAACATTTAGCATCTCCTGCAGAAGAAGGCGGTTCCTCTCTACCCGTTCGGACAGGGACAAGGCGCCGCTCCCAGCGCCCAGAGCCCCCAGGTCTCCGGCTCTCCAGACGCGCCCCAGCGGGGCTGGCCTGGGGACAAAGTCTTCCTCGGAGGTCAGAGACAAGCTGTCCAGGTCTCCCCCTGTGACTGGATCGTCCCGAAGGGGGACGGACCTCTCTGGCTTCGGGTCCGGTGTGTGGGGGGTTTTGTTGCAAGGTCTAGGGCCCCTGGGCCCGCCTGGAGTGACTCCGTGGGTGGGGCTGTCTTGCAAAGAGCTGGGCCCGGGCCGCAGACCCCTCTCTTCATGGCCAGGCAGTGCCCGCACTGTTTCTGGAGTCCGTGGGCGCCTCCCGTTACAGCTCTCGAGCCCGGGAGCCAGTGGCCCGGGAGGTCTGGGGCCCCCGTTCCTGGCAGGCTGCTCCTCGCTGACGCCGTTGTCCAGCTGTCCTTCAGGTGGGTTCCGAGCATGGAGGACCGCCACGGCGTCTGGCAAGGGGGTCCTGGCTCCACCCACCTTGACTCGGCGGCATTTGGGTTTCTTGGGGGATGGCCGCTCGTGGGCGGAGAGGCAGGGGCTTGCCCCCTGCTTGGCTGCTGTCATGTTTTCCTTCAAGGCCCTGACCTTGGACTCTAGCACAGAGGGCTGCTGGAGCGGCACCCCCCGTGCCCTGAGAGGCTGGGGGGCCACCAGGCTGCGTGTTCTGTCTTCCCAAGGGCAGGGCCAGGCTCTTGGGAGGTGTCCATTATTGGGCGGTGGCTCAGTGCCACTTCTTTCCATAGCAGAGGTCACCTCCGTGGAGCTGGCTGTTCTGTTCCCCGTCTCGGGCTCTCTGGAAGAAAACACAGACAGAGCTCCTTAGATCCAGCACCTGGTCCCCAGAGTGCCTTCATATTGAGCACTGTGCAGAAGAGAGTAACCTGGGGACAGTGCAGGAGATACACTCTCTCAGGGGTGTCCAACCTGTGGCCCACGGGCCGCAGGCAGCCCAGCATGGCTGTGAATGCGGCCCAACACAAAATCATAGGTTTACTTAAAACATTATATGAGTATTTTTGTGATCGCATGTCGTAATGTATTTAACGTGTGGCCCAAGACAACTCTTCTTCTTCAAATGTGGCCTAGAGGTGCCAAACGGTTGGACACCCTTGCTAGATAATGTGAAAAGTACACATCACTGGATGAAACAAATAAAGGGTTACTGAATTTTTTCTTCCAAGTCTCAGTAGCGGATTTCTATCCCCACTGGACACATCGGAGCACAGGCGTCCAACAACTCATCCTGTGCCAGATGCAGGCCCGAGTGGGGAGCCGGGTCAGATCTCCCAGTCCCCGGCCTCTCGCTTTCCTGACACGTGATCTCAGTGAGGCTGTGATATCACACAGGGTCTCAGGATCTGACCCCCAGGTGGAAGGTGCCCCCCACATCCCCCCACGCACACTCCCAGCCTCCAAACCACAGGACCGCAGCATGGCGCTGTGCTCAGGGGGTGGCCATGGTCAGCCACTAACTCTGACCAGCATCCGCTCTTTGCCAGGCAGGCCTGCAAGCACTTTCAAACATACACTGTCCAATCACCCGCACCCGATTCAGCCAGAATGGCATTGCTGTCCTCCTCGTTACAGAGGGCGAAACTGAGGCACAGCGGGGTACAGAGAGATCACCTAGTGGGCAGGGGAGGCCAGTATGGAATGCAGAGCTTCTGGTTTCAAAGCCAGGGCTCTGCCAAAGCACTCGGTGGTCCCTTGGCCCCACTCCCCTTATTCTGTGGAGGGGAACAGCGCCGTCTAGAGAGGTTCGGTGACTTGCCAGAATGGCAGCTCCTTGGCGGCGTGGCTGATGCCAGTGTTCTCACCGGGAACGAGAGTGCACACGGGATTTTATTCACCAGCGGTTCCGTGCGCACCTGCAGGCCGAGGTGTGTGAACACCGACGCTGCTCTCCGAGAGAGTGCTCCCTCGGCACCACGCGCCTAGACACGTCCCACTTGGAGGAAACTGCGCGTGGGAAGTCCATGTTTACGTGTACAGCTCGTTAGGAAGGAGCTTGTTGTTCACTGCACGTGCTGACTAAAGACTCGCCCTAGAACTCTCTTACACGGCAAGTGCCTCTACAGTTGTTTATGACAGTTCAATGCACACAATGTTTCGGGCGAGTGTCTATTTCATAAAGGGAAACACACGCCAAGCGCCAAGAACCACGTCGGCTTTAAGCCGGCGAAGTGTCGGGGCTCTCTCCAGGAGGCCGAGGTCATTCACCCCACCGGCTCTTGTGGACTTTCTCAGCCTTCTCCCTGCAGCCCACTCACCGGTCCCTGCCTTCTAAGATTCCGTCAGAGAGCACGGGTTGATGTTGTGGGAGCGGTTTCGGTTCAAGCAAAAGAACTTTCTGCCGGGTGAGCTCGGCAGAAACTCTGTATCCCAGAGCCGCTCCATCGGGGAGACCTGGGGACGAGCACCTTCCAGTGGGGCACGGTGCCCGGGGCCCGGGGAGGCAGAGGGGCGGCCCGCAGCCGCCACACTCTATGGCCCGAGGGCTGTGTCTGCTTCGACTCGGAAAGGCTGGACGCGGAGCACGGGCCTCCCCCGACCCTTCCAGCCCCGCGGCCCCGCCGCCCGACCAGCCCGCCGCCAGCCTGCCTCCTCGCCTCCTCCGTACTCACTGAGGGCCGCCGCCGCCCGCAGGACTGGCCGCCGCCGCCTCCATCCCCTCCATCCCTGGACCGGCGAGCCCTCCTCTGGCCCCCTCTCCTCCGCAGGCCCGGGGGCCGGGCTCCGCTCCCAGCTCGGCGGGCAGCCCGGCGCCCGGGTGGGGTCTGGCCGCGGCCTCCCTCCGGGTCGGAGGAGGGAAGTGGGTCGGGCGGGGAAGGCAGTGGCATCGGCTGCTAGCTCGTGGCCGTGCCCCAAGACGAAAGGAGCCGAGCCGGGTGCCTTCCAGGCCCGGGACGGGGAGAGCGCGCGCCGAGCGCAGACGGAGTGGAGCGGAAGGGGCAGGAGCAGCGGGGCCAGCCCCGCCCGGCCTCGCCCCTCGGCGCCCGCTGCAGCCGCGGCCGCTCCGCTGCCGGACGCCCGAGCCCCAGGGAGCGGCTGCCCCCGCGGCGGCCGCGGAGCGAGCGCCTCGCACACGTCAGAGGGGCGGAGGACGGGCGAGGCCCGGGCTGAGTTCGGGAACGACGCCTGGGCCCTGCGCGGGGACGCGGGGCGCTCGGCGGGGCTGACCCCTCGCGGCCGGCGGCGGGCCCCTCGCGGCTGCGGGCAGAGCAGCCCCGGGACGAGACTCAAGGGGAGCAAACGCTAAGAAAACAGCACGTTCTTCCCCAGCTCCGCGGGAATGCGTGTAACCCTACACCCCGGTCTGGGGGTGAGGCTCGACTACCCGGGTGGAAGCTAAGGAATGCCCTTTGTTTAGACAGCTTTTCCAGACGGGCGTCCCATCAGCTTAGGGCACCGTTTCCTGCGAGGTCAAAGTCCTTGGTTTCTGCTACGCAGAGGCGCGAGGGTAGCCGGAGCAGAGCGGGGGTTCCCTCATTCTGACCTGCCCAGCGGAGAGCCTGGCGCCTGCTTTGCCAGCCGCCTGGCGTAGGGGCCGGTTCTGCGGGTGCTGGGGGCTCCTGCAGACGCGTCGTCACTTTTTCCAGGCCTGGGAGGAAGCAGCAGCCAAGGGCTTCGCCTGCAACGGTGACCCAGGCCACCTGGAGCTTTCCTTCTCTTTGCACCCAGAGAAGTGCGGGAGCCTCACCTATTTCCAAACCTAGTTTTTCCACAAAGGATGGGAACCAAGACAGTTAAAACCCTGGAGATCCCGGAGAGCTCTACAGAGGGAAGGTGCTCATTCATCTTCCCGGCTCCTCTCCGGAGCTTGGGTTGCTTTCCCGTTTGCACTTGGGCCCCGCGTCACCACCTGGATGGCAGGCACGGGAGCAGTGAGGAGGAGCTCCCTGAGAGGAGCGCGGTGCCGGGACAGGCCAAGGACGTTTCCAGAGCAGGCCTGCCTCTTGCGTGAGCAGTTCCCCTGCAGGAGGCGGGGCCTCCGGGCAGGGCCGAAGCGCCCAGGCCTGAGAGCAGCTGCCTGGGGAGCTGTGGTGGAGCAGCCTCGGGCTGAGGAACCCGAGAGAGCGCCCAGGGCAACCCTCCCGGGTTAGAACAGGCCCCAGGGCCCACAGCCCTCCGCACGGGTGGCCTTCACAGAGTCTGGGGCCGGTGTCCTTGCAGTTCATCCCCTCCCGCACCCCGTCGCCCCCACATACTCCCAGAGCAAGTGCTTTCTCCAACAGGGCCCGCTGTTCATTAGCACGGGTCATTTCGTAACAGAGCAAGGCGCCCTTTAGGAGGGGGTACTGGGCCCGCGTAGTGGGCATTCCTATCCCACATGGCGCCCTTAAAAGATGGGTACTGTGCACTGCCTCCTTTCTACAGTGGAGGAACTGAGGTGATCTGCCCAAGGTCACAGAGCTAGTGAGTGGCCAGCCTTCTGGAGTCTGAGACCTTCACATGGAATGCTTTCGTTTTAAAAAAAGCAAGAAAACATGCAGCCCAGCCACCATGGTCTGGCCCTTTGTTTCTGGGTCCTTGTTGTCTTTCTTATCCCTGCCATTCCAGGTGAAATCATCCCTCCCCTCCTTGTGCAGTGCCGCACCTAACGACAGCAACACCATTGTTATTAGCAGGGACTGCCTACGTGCTCGGACACTCCAGAGGACCTGTTAGACCCTTACCGCCACCCTGCAAAGTGGGTACAGGGTCTCCCCACTTTAGGAATAAGGAAATCAGGGTACACAGAGGTGAAGGCGTTTGCTTGGGGCCACACAGTTTGTAGAATCTGGACCAATCCCGTCTAGCTCCAACTCCTTCTGCCTCCGTTTCCTCCCACCAGAGGCGTCTCGGGGCTCAGACTCTTAGAGGTAACCTTTGCAGGACTCCTATCTCAGCGTCCCCCGCCCCTCGCCCCGCCCCAGAAGTTAATGATCTGTAAGGCAAGTTTCTGAAAGTTCCAGCAAAGGCTTAATGCTTAAAAGAAACCTGCCCCCCAAACTTTTGAGAGGCAAATAATCACCTTCCGTTTACTCATTAAATTTATTTTACGCTTAGTATAGGGGAGCAGAGTGTCACATCTATATTGGGCCTTTAAAATGCCACGTGTTTAAAGACACCCATAAGCAAATCCTCAGATGCTACTGAATTACGAAGACAGTCGCACATTTGAGGGCACTTCTTGTTCACTTGGATTCTCCTGGGTTCAGCAAATATCTGTGGAGCTCCTACTGTGTGCCAGGCACTGGGGAGGCAAAACATGGAGCCTGTCCTTGAGAAATTGCTGGTCACATGGGGCAGGGGAGGGGCAGGCACACAGGCTTTCTGTTTATGTGCTCCCACTGAGGGCAGCGTAGGGTGGTGGTGGTGGTGGTCCGTTCACAAAGCAGATTAAAGTGTGTGTTGGGTGGGAGGGGTTTTCAGAGGGAGCTGGGTCTTGTAGAATTAGCAGGAATCAGCCAGACAGAGGGGGAGGGGAGGGAAAGGCATTTCAGATGGAGGGATTAGCATAAACACGGGCAGCGAGGTGTGAAATGCCTGGTTGCAGTATTACTAAGGGTAGACGTTAGGAGGGCTGAGGCTGCGGAGCAGGGGGGTGTGGCCTGGTGGAGGATCGCAGGGAGAAGAAATTACACTGCATCCTAGGACGTGGGAATCCCTAGAAGGTGGTCTACGCTGGGCCTCACTCCTTTAGCATGACACGTTTCTGGACTGGGGAGCTGCCCTATGTCCTTATATGTCAGGCTTTTTCATTTCATTACCATCATTTGGAGAGAAATCTAGGAAGAACGCAAATACACCGTGTGAGTAGCAATCACCTGACCCTCTTCCTCCATTTGAACAACTAGGGAAACCTGCCACCCCAGGAAGCCCCCTTCCACTGAGACTGGATGAAAACACAAGCCTCACTCCTCCTCCCCACTTCCCCCCAACATGCTCTGCACACTCAGCCCGATCAGAGCCACGTGGGACGTGGAAACTGGGTTTCACTTAGGATGAAGGCATAGGCCAGAAAGAGCCCTTCAAGGTCACACCGTTAGAGCCTGCGTGTGCATGGGGGGAGGGGTGGGAGGGACACCTCTGCCATCCCTCTGCTGGGCTGCCCAAAGGAGCTGGTCCAGCGGGACACCTGAATTTTCTGGCTGCTCCTGTCTTGGTCATGGTGCACCCGGTGGGGATGCTGCTCTCTGCCCCGGGGCCTTCGCTCAGGCCTCCTGATCTCTAGCACAGGCCCAACGGGAGCGTTGGGGCAGTCTCCCTTGCACCTGCCTCTGCTCTGCTTGGAGCCCTCCCACGACTTCCCAAGGGCTGGTCTGCCCCGGGCCTGGGCAGACTCTCCTGGGACGCCCGTGAGAGGCTGGCTGATTCTGGGGTCTCATCTGTGGAGGTTCTGATGGCTTAGGCTGGAGTGTGGGCCAGGAATCTGCTTTCCAATGAACTGCCCAGGTGGTTCTGGGGCCCAGGCAGTTTTGAGAAGCACAAGCCCTGGAGTTAAAACTCAAACTCCTTCATCTGGCACACGGCCCCTTCTGTCTCGGCTCACCCCTCCCCAGCGGCCTATCCTGTGTGACCACCATACTGAACTGCTTCCCGTTCCCTTGACCGCCACTGTGATCCTCAGCTCCGTGCCTCTGCCCAGGCTTTCCCTCCGCCTGGGACACCCTGCCTCACTCCACACACATGCAGCAACTCTCCTGCCCGGGGGAGCCTTCCCACTGCCCTCCACAGTCCTCCCACCTGGGTCGGCGTGCCCCGGGCTCGCTGCCGCCGGAGCGCTGAAGGCACCGAGTTGTCAGCCTCTGACACTCCACAGAGCGCTTCCTGGTCCGTGTCTTTGTCCCTGGCCCCTCACATGTGCTGGACGCATACAAGGTATTGACTAAATGCCAGGTGGCTAAATGGAAGAAAAATATCCTTATCCGGGCGGAATGCCTAAGAGGAGAAGTGGGGAAGGCACTGCCTGCTAAGAGAACCAAGGCCATTTCCAGAGGCTTTGGTTCAGGTGCTCAGTATGGCGGTATATGGCCGGTCCTGCCTCGGGGCCTGTGATGAGTCAGTCGGCTGGTGGGGCCAGGACAGCACCTGGGCCTCCTGACTGACTCCTGTTCACACCTGAGGCACAGGCCTCCTCGCCCCAGCCCCTCTCCCTTCTTCCCCGGAGGGTCACTGATCACAGGTAGCAGGGTGGGCCTTCACTTCAATTCCGAGTGAGCCTGGAGATTTGGAGATGAAACAGCTATCAGAAGAAGAAATGGGTGGGGGCGGGAAGAGGAGAAGATAATGAGAAAGAAGCAAAACCAGGCTGGGCGAGGTCAGCAGAGCCAGGCACCGTGACAGCAGGGCGTCTCCAGAGCACAGCCACCCGATGTCCTTGCTGTGCCTCTCTGTGTACTCCAACACACACACACGCACACACGTGTGCACACACACCTACACGTACGCCATGCTCTCCTGTGCCACACCTGCCCGACCAAGTCCCAAGGAGAGCAGAAGTGGGGTTCTTACCTGGCCAGGGTCGGGCTGCACCACGGCCCCAGGCTGGTGGGCAGGGAGCCCACTGGGATGGGACAGGGACCTCCCCTGGAGACATGGGCTCCGGACTTTACTGCCTGGGATGTCCGCTCACCCTGTGCCCACCCCGACTCTGTTAGACAACTGTTCCCACGCCCTAGCCCGAACTGCAGCTTTTCAGTGCCCGGTCCTAATCACAGCGAAGTGACTGAGATTAGGGAACTATTTTTTAAAAGATTTTATTTATTTATTTTTAAAAGGGGAAGGGGGGAAAGAGAGGGAAAGAGAGAGCAACATCAATGTGTGGTTGCTGGGGGCCGTGGCCTGCAACCCAGGCATGTACCCTGACTGGGAATCAAACCTGCGACGCTTTGGTTCGCAGCCCGTGCTCAATCCACTGAGCTATGCCAGCCAGGGCCAGATTAGGGAACTATTTTAATACCGTCCCTCCTCCCCCACCACGCTGCTCATTGGGAGGGCGTTATCACCAGGACGCCTGACTTTGACCTGTCTGTCAATCAATAGTCACTGTCATCTTGGCCAAGTCAATTTGCTCATCAACTAAACGAGAACAGACTCAGGGAGAAAGATATCGGAGGATGACTCAGACCTAACGTCACGTTTGCAACGATTTTTGATCTTGAGAAAAAACAGAAAGTGATTGGTACTATATTAATTATTTTCTTATGGCATATGAGAAACTATGAAAAACATATTAGTACAGTCCTCGTGCCAATTGTTCAATTAAACGTGACAGAATAAAAACACCTGTTCCAAATCCAACATCTAACAGCCCCCGTGTTACCAAATGGGGAAACCCCACGCTGGTCCTATCAGAATCGGGGACTGAACAGATACGTTCTGCATAGCCACTTTCATTCGACAATGGGCTATGAGTTCTGAAATGTACGGTTACTGAACAGAAGTATAATTCTAATGTATGATTATTTTGAAGAGATATAAAGTCATTATACTTTGTAGATGATATGATTGTTTACTGTGAAAAACCGAAGCATTTAATTTGCTCGCGGGTCAAGTTTGGGCCTGGGTATAAGCTTGATGCAGCGAGACGCCGGTAATGAGGACAACAGAGATAGATGCGTTTGACTTGTTCAAACTCTTGACGGAGGTGTTCACTCAGGACCGATGCGCCGGGACCCTGGGCTGCGAACCTCCCTTCCCATAACGCGCCCCTCCCGCATCCTCAGGGACAGCAGGCAAACACTGCGTCTCTCCGCCGCACACCGTCCTTTCTGCGAAAGGCAGGCTCCAGCACGTGCGTCGGGGCAATCGCGCCGGTCTTTGACGGTCCCCAACAACCCTCCACGTCAGATTTTTCCCAGGAGGGAGCCAAGACCCAGGGAGGCCTGGGAATCTGCCCACGGTCACAAGGCTGGGGAGTGAGACCCAGCCCCACGCCCTGCTCCAGGCCTGGCAAGCACATTTCTGGCTTCCCACACATGGTCCCACGAGACCACAGCTTTCAGATGGGCTCCCCCCCAAAATGCTTCCCTCTCAAGTCAGAGCCTCCCCAACCCCACGGATGCGCAGAGGGAAACGAGGCGGTTGCCGCGGTGTGGGGAAAAAGTGCGGGTTCGGGCTCGGAGGACGGCCGCTGACCGCGCCCCCTCCCACACTTCCAGTGGCGGCAGGGAGCGGGGAAGGTCTGGCAGTGTCAGGGGAGGCCTGACCCAGCCAAGCAGAGCGGCTCGGTGGCGGGGGGGGGGGGTGGGGGGGGGGTGGGGGGGGGGTGTCTCCCCGGAGCGCGAGAAGGGGCTTTGGGCAGAGGGGAAAGACGGGACATCTTGGCTGCCCGGAAGGTAGCGCTGCTGCCCTGGAAAGCCGGGGGCCTCATTTGCTCCAGCCTGTTTGTGTCGGTTCCCTGGACCGAGCGCCTGAGTCTGCTCTGCAAAGTGAGCCCAGGGCCTGCTTATCGCGCTGCTGCGGCCCCGTGAACACACCGGCGCAAGGAGACCGGGAGTCAGCGTGGAGCCCAGCAGACCCCCCACTTCTGGCTGGGGATGCTGCTTGGCAAGGTCTGAAGAGCAGTCCCGTCCTCTTTCTCCTGGAGGCGTCATCGCTGAGCACGGTCGGGGAGCACACCTGGGAGTCCCTGCCAGCAGCCGCAGGCTGGATGTCTCCAACTGGCTCAGGCGGGGGGGGGGGGGACGTGGGCTTCCAGGGGCACCTACTAGAGGAGGCCGCCTTCGGGGCCCAGGGGAGCCTTCCCCCCATGTGGAAGCTGCCCGCAGGCCTCTCCTGCTGCAGCCTAGCTCCCCAGAGGCCTTCGGAAGCAAAGCCCTCCCGAAGCCCCAGGCTGTGCAACGCCTTGTCCTGCGGGGGTTCCTGCCTCCCGTGCCCGCTTGCCCTCGACCAGCCTGGAGGTTTTGCTGAGGACACAAATGAACCTCATAAGAGGCCTCTCTCCAAGCAGAATTCCCTCTACTTCTGCAACCCATTGGGAAGTTTTTTCCTGGGTTAAATTAACGTGTGTGGTAGGTGAGGTATGGAGGGAAAGACCCAACTTTGCAAAGGGCCAGGGTGAGGCTCTGGCAGCCTAGACTCAGCTCTGGGTCGGCTCCATCCACTTGTGGGACCCAGTGCTCGGTTTCCTCACCTGGGAATGGTGGGCTGGACTACCGGATCCCAAACTGGATTCCTCAGGACCGCAGGGTCCCCTGAGGGACTCACAGGTCTCCTATGAGAAAGAGAATTCAGGCCCAGTAAGTCTGGGCAGCCAACGCAGGTCATCTCATCCTCCCGGCAGGTCTTTAGGCCCAAAAGCCCTTCAAAGGCTCAGGGAAGTCCCAAAGTGAAAAGAGAACAAAAGAACACCAACCCGGTTTACCTTTGTGAAGCCTGCCTTTCTCAAAAGTAGTGACCCTTTCCCTCAGAAGAGCGATGAACACCCTTTGAGAGACACTCTAGGGACAACCTGGTGCTGATGTTCATTCTCAGCTTCATTCTTGCTGGGATTGTCTGGGTTTCTCGCCCAGGGGGCGGAGCAGGCAGTCACCCCACCGCAAATTCCAAGCCCCCCCAGGAAGGGCCAGGCTGCCCACAGACAAAGCTCCCTGGGGGCAGGTGGCAGTCCGTCCCAGCTCTATGTTATTTTAGAAAGTCTAGTGCTAGGAGATCAAGAGGAGGAGACTTCTTAAAAAAAATCTCAATCTCCACCCTGATTCTTTGTAAATCTGATTATGCAAATTCACCTTAAAACTAACAGCCTCAGTTTGCCCATCTGTCAAAAGGGAGACCTAGAAAGACTTGGATGGCTCTCCCTCAGCATAAGCCCTCAGAACAGAAGTTTCCCAGTCTGGGGTCCCCAGACACCACATGAGGGACATAAGCTATTTCCAGTACTTAAAAACGTATGGTCCTGCCTGGGGTGGCTCAGTGGATAGAGTGCGGGCTGAGAACCAAAGGGTTGCCGGTTCGATTCCCAGTCAGGGCACGTGTCTGGATTGAGGGCCAGGTCCTGGGTTGGGGGCCATGTGAGAGTCAACACATTGATATTTCTCTCTCTTTCTCCCTCCCTTCCCCTCTCTCTAAAAATAAATAAATAAAATCTCAAAAATAAAAAGAAATCTACTGGGTATTATACATTTACCATGAGAAGTGCCTTTGGTTTTGATTGGTATTACATCAACTCAGCAGTTTGACATCAGCTGTCATGGGGACAAGGATTATTATGCAATAAATATGGTTGGTTTGTTAGACAAAATCTTTACAAACTTAGAGTACATGGAAGTAATACAAGGTTCAGCCAGTAGTGAGAAGGTCAGGAGCTGCTGACTCAAGAGGCTGGGCCCAAAGCCAGTTTAAAAGTGTGATGGTGGAGAGCCAAGGGGCGGGTGGGGTCCAGGGGAGTCAGGGAGTTCCAGGGGGAGGCGCTGCCCCAGGCAGCTTCTGGGGCACATGCAGGGCCGTGTGCAGGTCTGTGTTCAACGGTGAAATGGCTGGGACACAGTGGCCCTTCTCAGAGCAGACTGGGGAAGGGTCTCAGCTGGCCGAGACAGGGACTAGAGTGCCGCCTCTGCTGAGCTGAGAGCAGTGGTCTCAGAGTCCCCGGGCCGAAGTGGACTCTGCACAACTTCTTAGCAAGCCTTCTGGGAGTCCCAGTGCCTGAGGGCTTTCAAGCACTTGAGCTCAGCCACAGCGGGAAAGGTGCTGCGTGGCTGACGGCTGCTTACCCTCTAGGATGCTGCTCACCCAGAATCACCTCTCTGGTTTCCTACTCCCTTTTCTCCGCTTGGGCTCTCCCCCAAGGTCAGCCCTACTTTGTGGTAACCTTGGGAGCTGAGCCCAGGAGAGTTGGCTCCGGCCCCAGGAGAGAAGTGGTGAAAATCATGGTTGGTAGATCCCTACAGGTCACCAAAAAGGGGGTTAGATTTTTCTCATTCTTCAATATGAAGCATCTAAGACAAAAAGATCTTTCTCTTGCTAACACTGATACTGCTAATAACATCTCTTGCTAAGAGTTGGGCCACTTAGGACTAACCACAGAACTGAGGTGGATTCCGTCTGCCCCAGGACCTAAACCAGGCTGCTGGCATTAGCTAGCTGGCTAAAGCTGAAAAGGGTTTTTCTTTAGGGTATTGAGAACAAAAACATTTCATTGTGTGTTTTTTTTAATTATGTGACCTCATAAATAAATGCATATGTGGGGTGGAGGAGCTATTAATTAAAACGCAGGGGAAAACGTGGGCCAAAAAGATTATTGGGTGTACTGTCTCCACTGCATCCTTCCAGATTATCTGAGCGTTTTACAATTCTCTAAGTTGTAGAATGACTGTTAGTAATTCCAATGAATTGCCAGCTGTATTTGGTGGAATTGCCCCATGAATATTGATCAGTTTTTCTGATTTTGCATTTATTTGTAAATTTTTTTCAGCATTCCAGATCTCTTGTATATGTGTGACTTTTGTATTGTCTTTTAAACAGGTTGTAAACGTTCACTGATCATCTCATTAATGACAAACCTGACACATGTTCACTTTGTAGCTGTAGGAGAGGCACTATTATGCCCTCTTTTAAAAATTACATTGTGATGCATCCACAGAGAAAGGGCCATGTTGAGGACACAGAGAGAAGGCAGCCAACTGTGAGCCAAAGGAGGAGGCTCCAGTCCTCTGGAACACGTCTTATGAAGGTAACCAGCATGCTAGCCACCTCTTGCTCCTATGACCCCATCAATACAATGTAATCGATACAACGGGTCAATGTGATGTTCTGTGGATATCCAGCTTGTCCAGAGCTTTTTGGACTTGATATATAGCCTTGGGGAAGAACTGCTGATGTATGTTGTCATCTCCATGGAAATGGGAATTGTTTCTGATCCTCTGGAATGCCTTCACCAGGTCCATCGCTAAATACCCTACCCTTGAGGTGGTCCTGATCCGGGCTAGTGAGGACACCACGTTTGGCACCGTGCCTGAGCCTGCGGTGGTGCTTGACGGAGCGTGCGATGGTCTGCAGTGACCCTCCCTAATCCGTGCAGTTTCTCCGGGGGCCAGATGGGTCAACAAAACGGGGATGGAGAGGAGGAGAAAGGCAGGTAGAATATGGCGATAACCTCTATCCTCATCGCTCCCCGTTTATGCCTAGAGGAAAGGTTAATCTGAGAGGCTTTCACTTGGCCTTTCCCAGCGTAGCTCTTATTTTGCAGACCCAAGATGCAATGTGGGGGGTTTGGGCAACTAGGTCATTCCAATTATGTATATGAGGACTGGGTGACTGACCGCTGGGTGGGTCTACGGGGACTGTGGACTTCTGTAAACTGGACATTGATCAGGATGACATTCATTATCTGGCTCCCACAGGACCCAAATCTCCCACATCTAACATGGGAGCCAAGAGGATGTGAGTCTTTGGGTATCAATGACAACTCAAGCCCTATGTCCACAGTCCCCAAAATACCTGGGTGTTCCCTTTTCCCGGTTACCTGAGAAAGTAACCTTGAGTGCCCGTGGGGAGGATCTAGGGGGATCATTACTGTGTGTATCCCCCTGACACTGCCGTGCTTTCCCTCCTACAGACCCAGCCACTGGTCTTGTTAATGGTTCCAGGGCTGGAAACTGGCTCAGGTTTGGAAACTGGGCAAGGGTTGTGACATTTTATTGGGGCAACTGCCCTCAGCCTCCGGGGTGTCCATCTTTTTTTCCTACTAGTATAAGCTGAGAGGTACGATTTGGGTCACTGCCGTCACCTTCTCCACGTGTCTAGGCGCCAACTCCGGAATCCTTGATAGGGAGTTGAATTCTGTATCTCGGGGAGCACTTTCTAATAAAAAAAATCTGCTCTATTCAATCTTACATGTTGGTCCCTTTGAGCACCCTCAAGCATCCTCCAGCTCCTGCCAGTACATGCTGTTAGCCTGGGGCTCCTTCAGTGTGTGGTCCCTATTCTCCTCTGCAGGCCCAGCAGGTCCCCAGCGGAGCCATGGAGCATCCTGAGTGGTGCACGTTTTCTCGCACAAGACAGGCCTCCTTAATGTCTCCTGTCATTGATGGAATGGGACAGGGAGCCAGACCCTTCTCGCGTGTGTGCGTGCTGGAGGTGGAGGGAGAGCCAACTACATGTTGCAGCTGAGGAGTCCGGTTTTCCCAGTCAGAACTCTGACCTTGCCTAGCAGGCCTGCCTTGACTGGGTTTACCTGACTGCAATTCTGCTACCTCTACGAAGTCCTGGGCTGGGTCCTCACGTTCTCCTCCTTCCCACTAGAGGGGACGAGAGCTTCTTTGTATGCGACCAAAGCGGTCCTCTGGTTCCACATGTGGCTTTCCATGGCCTGGCACTTATCCTCCACTGTCTGTTATCCTTCTACTGGCAGCGATGGCACTGAGCAAACGCCCAGTCTCACTGCTCCATAGCTACTATCTCCTCTTTAAGTCTCAAATGCTGATTACATTGTACCTGTCTTCCTCAGTGCACCATCCCAATTCACCACCAGTGAAGATTTTAACAACTGAAAGGAAGAGAAAGGAGGTGGTTGGCTTGAGAGAGAGGACTGTGAAAAACAGAGCTAATTTACTATTTAGTTTTAAAAAAAAATCCCACAGGCTGTTTTCGCTGGGGGCAGAGGACAAGTTCCCAGAAAGCGGCCGTCAGTGGGAGCCAGCCTGACGGAGAACCTATGGTTGTATGTGCGCTGGGAGGGCGGAGGGTGTTCTCTGATTTTCTTTAAAACGGTTACTACGTTCTGATCTTGACCGAGCACAGCTTTTGAAAGAAGCAATAATTCACAAGCTACTTTCCAGTTTTGACTGCAAAGCAGGTAAGCCCCACCCCCCTTTTAAGGAGAGTGAATGTGGGCTATAGAGTCCGTCAGAACTGGGTGCCAGTCCTAGGTTCAGTGATTACTGCAGCACCCGAGGCCAGCCACTTAACACTCTGGCTCTCTCCTCTGCAGGCGGAGCTAGCCCACACTACGTGACGTGCACTGACGCACCTTGCCCGTGGGAGGCAGTGAGGGTGAGCAGACCGCTCTGCCCTGGAGGAACCTGGTCCGTTCTTGTGGGTGAGACTAGAACGTCCACAGGATGAGGAAGCACCAGAATCAAGTTTCACACGGGGTCGAAATGAGCACACTGGCCAGCTGGCCAGTAAGCAAGCATTCCTAAGAGGCGCAGCCTCTGCGCAGTCCACTGAAAAGGCCAGCTGCCCCCTCACTTTACTCAGCAGCTCCTCTACTGACAGGGTCTGGAAGTTACCTTTTAGTTGAACAAATAGTTATGAAGCCCCTGCTACTAAAAGTTCCAAACATTTTAGCAAATACGATTTTGTGTGACTTCCTGGTGACAACAAGAGCACGTGTGGAAAAACAATGTTTCTTCTTTGCTGACTTGTGTTATTACCACTAACGCTCCAGACCGGCCAGGCCTGCGGCCCTGTCCCACGAGGAAACCAGGGTATGTCTTCGTGGGCACGGTCAATGGCAGCAGGGCACACCACGCCCTACCCAGCGAGGCTTAGGCTTCTGACTAGGGCTGCTGCGGAGGGGCTTCAAGCTTTCTAAAGCATCTATGGACGTGCAGAAAAATACCTCTAAATCCAACAGTTGACAGGAATAACCTTTGGCGAACTGATATTTGACCTACCTTGGTACTTCCTCACAGAAGGGATACAAAAGCTCTGATTAACTGAAAATTTTAATTTTACTGACTCATCTGATCAGAAGGCGGTGTTTAACAAGCCACAAATAAACAAATTTCTGTTTACTTCACATAATATATACTATTTTTAAATTCAGGAAAGTGGCAAAGGATTGGGGAATTAAAATTAATTAGCTTCTCCTGGATTCTGTTACCTGCCTGTTTCTCCTGGGTTACTTGTTTTCTCCTTACCCTATAAACTGATATTCTACTTTATTTTGTTTTAAAAGACTTTTATTTATTTATTTCTAGAGAGGGGGGAGGGAGAATGAGAGAGGGAGAGAGCAGCACTGATCGGTTGCTTCTCGTGTGTGCCCTGACGGGACCGAGAACTGGCACGGGCCCTGACCGGGAATCAACCCTGCGACCCTTTGCTCTGTGGGAAGATGCTCCAACCAGCTGAGCCCCATCAGTCGGGGAATATTCTACTTTATAACGAAGTGAAACAGCACAGGAAACCTACTGCCCAAACCATCCACGAACATTGGCTATGCTGTTCACTTATGCAGGGGAGGAGCCACGGGGCCGCCCACGTTGGGGCAAGGGAGACTGCTATGATCATCCTCCTCATTCGGCTACGCAGTGGATACAAAAGTATATTAATATTCAGGGGGAAGACTTCATTTTATAAAGATAAACACTAGTTGGAACTTTGAGGCTAATGTGTTACTTAATTGTAACATGTGTTTCCTGGGTGGGAAGCTATCCCTAGCTGTTAAAAAAGCAGTACACCCATTTAGGTAACACATTCCTAATATGTAAATTTTAAGTGAATTATAAGAACAGGTTTTTGGCACTGTGAAGTTCTGAAGAAATAAAAACCCAGAATATCACCTGCCTAGGAAGGGGTGAAGAGGAATCTCTGATTTGAGGAAGCTCGGCTCACCCAGGGGTGGACATCTAATAACAGGACAGTACGGCCTTTTGGGCAGTGGTTTCTGATAAGCAGTCTAGAAATAACTTTATCACCTTTCCCCGCTTGATTCCATAAAGCTATAATGATAGGAACTCAATAAGCATATATTAAATTAATTTTTAAAAATTCAAAAACTTATTTTAATCAAAATTGTCCACATAAAGATACAAGCCACTCAACACAGTCTGGAGGCCCTGGACACGTCTGAGACGGGAGCAGAGAGGGGCTCTGGGAAATCACATGGGACTGTGCCCTCGGCTGGTCTAGGTCTTTGTCTTGTTATCTACAAATTGAGATGACTGTTAACCCACGTATCTGAGGTGCTAGAGGTTCGAAAAATGTACAATACTATATGCATATGAATGCTGAGTATGTATTATTATCAGATTATAGGAAGGGGTATTAAGTGTCTAGTGATTCAGACATACTCACAACTTACCTTGGATTTAGTCTGGAAACTCTACATTATCACATTCTGATTTAGCCTACACAGAAATGGAGTAAGAACAGACCTTGTGGTCTTAAAATAAAAATGGTTTTATGCTTTAGCCAATAAAATGTTTTTCTTTTTGTATTTTGAGTATATTCATCTTAGGGTCAGTTAATTTAAATTTTTTCCTAGACAGACATACATAAGGAGTGATAACTAATCCAGGAATTCTGCAGAAAGTTCTAGGTTCCCACACAGGGCATGGTTGTGTAGTGATAACAGGTGTCCAGCTCCCCAAAATGCAACTGAACATATCATTTCACCTAATACTTGAGATTCTTTGTGTGAGTAAAAACAAAAACAAAAATGACCTATTATATCAATCCCATTAGTTTAAAGTCACAATTCATATATTACCTAAAGAAAAAAGGTCATTTAAGATAATTTTTTAACTTAACAAAGGAGTTAACACTTTTTTCACTCTTGAAGTCTGTTTGACCCAAGCCCTTTCATAATTCAGTCCTAAGAGGAAGCACGTTCAGGAATCGAAAAACCCCAGAGAGAAAAACACAATCACAAACCATGTGCCAGGGACAAAGGAGTCAGCAAACTGTTGGAAAACAGGGAGAGCTTGTAATCATGAAAAAAAGGACAGAGTTTTATAACCAATCACTTGTTTTCTTTTAAAAACACATAACCACATTAAGTTTTTGCTTTATACAACCATCTAGAAACTATAAAACAGTACCACATTGTGCATTTAACCTACTTATCAAGAAGGGAACTCCATACTTCATAAGAATTCTACCCATATAAGGAAAAAGGAGACAGCTAACAGCATAGTCACAGATACAACATGAGTCCAAGCAAGCATCAATTCTTTGACGTCACCTTTTCCATTTACCAGAGTAGAGAGAGTAAGAAAGAAAGGGAGAAAAAACAGGGAAAGAAGCACCCACAGAGGACTAATCACATTCCATAGTTACTTTTGACAACTATAGCTCAGGGTTTCATAGAATAGTATCATTTGACCAACACAATGTGGTAGGGGTGAAAGGAAACATGAGTAGAGGAAGAGGGTTTGAAAAAAAGATACATTTTACACCCTACTTCCCTCCTAAATACTCTTCATTGATACAAGCTTCTGTGCTAATCTGGAAAATAGCAAGAAATTAATCTTTGCAATGTGATCAAGCTTAAGAGTTCTGTCCTTTTTGAAAACATCGAGTGGCTCACATTTTTATAGCTCAAAACAATAACAATGTCATGATCAGTTACTCTTTTGAAATTCCCCGCAATCTTTCTGATTATTCCCACCATGCTGGTGTTGCTATAGGACAATCAGGGGAGTATAGATGGGGACTTCAGAGATCATGATAAAGGGTTAGTGAGATGGAATCCTTGCTCTTTCGTAGAAGTCCGTGTCTTTCTGGTAGTAAGTCTTTCTCCTTCTGATTGGTGGTGGTACAGAGGAAAGGGCGTAGGAAGAACTAAGGTAATATGGTGGAAGTTTAGTCAAGTAACTGGGTTGAAGGTATACAGATGAGACTGTGTAATTAGCAGACACACTGAATCAAAGGCAAACAACTGGTTATTTGATTGTCCTTCTTAGGTTGATGGCACCATAAAAAAACTGAAGATGGCTTTGATTTAATAAAATAAACCAAAGGTCTGCTACAAGGAAACACACATTAGATGAGAATTACTATACTGATCCTCTTCAGGGGAAACTCTCATCTTGTCCCTCTCCCTTCCTCTTCCTCGGTAAGTAAGCTATGCATTCTGGAAGGCTATTTTAAGGGGCAACTCAATAAAAGAGTTTTGCCGATTCATACAAGAAAGGCATTATGAGCCATTCCGATTAGCAAGCTCCTCTCCATTCCCAAACTTCTCACAGCACTTAATTAAGCTCTTCCAAATCTAAGAAGATGCTTTTACTTTTTCATATTTGGTGGGCGGAATGTGGTTTAGTGCTAGTAAAATTATTAGTTTTGTAGCACTAATGGGCACAAATTTCTTATGCTTTAATATAATCAACTCTATCCCACATTACCACTGTGCTCTGACATTGTATAGATTGAAATTCTATAAGTAAGTTAGCTTTTAAGATTTGCTATCACTGATAACTCAAATGCAGAAATGTATGTTCCAGTAATTTATAAAATCTCACCTTAACTCCCTTTGTTTCAGCTTATCATCACAAGCCAAAAATAAAATTTAGATGTACCATAAACAGAAAATGAACTAAGCTGATAAATTTGATTTACCCTTCACCTGACTTTTTCTGAAGTTCTACCAGAACTTTTATTGTCTTAACCTACTGACTACAGATATTAAATGTAATGATATTGACTTTTTACTTAGATCAGGGAGAAGCCTGGTGATATTGCAGTTGACAAAGCCATAGATTCAACATGATTATTTTTTAAATCTGAGAAGCTATCTTAATTTAAATAATTTAAATGTTATATAGCAAGAAGTACTAACTTTTTAAGAAAGGCAAATTTTATGCAATCTATTAAAGAAAATAACTTGGAATTTGTTTACCAAATAAAGTGCAATAACTTTACAGAATTCTAAGTTTTTGAATAAAATAATGCCATGGATAAGGTTATTTTCTAAATTATTTTCCTTAGACTAAGAAATTTCTCTAGTCATTACTTAGAAAATTACATTTGGCATAAAGAACTATTTCCTGAATAATGCAAAGTAATGGAAAAAGATGGCAGGGAAATAAGGGCAGGTCTCTACCAGCTGCAAAACCACTGGAAGGAGAGGCAGCAAGGCATGAATCACCTCTATGCCATGAGCTCACGGACCTTCCCAGCTGCCCTGCATCTGCTTCCAAGTTCCAACATCCTCTCTCTCTTCTCTGCCATCGCCACGATTATTTGATTTCTCTTTAACTAATGCCTGTATGATTCAGTAACAGATTACTTTCTTTGATTCTTAATTTGAATTAGTTTACCTGATAAGAAAGGATGAACTGCTTTCTCTAGTTATCATGAATGCACTTCGTTCAAACCATGGTGGATTTTACTTCTAGTAAAATATCGGTTCATTTCTTAGAACTCTCATCTTGAGACTATTGGGAAGCCATGGGTGCTAGGGGCTGGGCCCCATTTTCCTCCTTTATGAGTCCATATAGGTTACTGCCGAGGTGGCTGGCATTCTCTCACATCACTGCTTCTGAACGGGAAGCACTTTCTTAGGGAGAAAAATGGTAGGTGCTGGAAAAGAAAGTTGCACATGGGTTTTCAACTTCTTTCCAATCTTAAAAAACAATCTAATTAATAACCTAATTAATCTTTGATTATTCTGTTGTCTCCCTGTATGACATAAAATCATCAATTATTCCACTTTAATGGCACAAGGCAGCCTTAAATATAGGCGCACATTTGTGCATAGAAAATAAGCCACTTTGTCTTCTAGTTTCTCTACACACGTCCGTGCTTTCCACACTATCTATCATAAAATGAAAAATGAACTTTATTCTTTTGCTTATACTTCCTTTACGTTCCTTTGGGGAGTATTTTAACTATCGGAAATTGTGAAATTCTCAAATAAAATACAATTAGATTTTCTAAACCTAAAATTAGATGGAGTTTTACCTTTGGTTAGATTGCTGTTCCTTTCAAGTGACTCTGTGATATTCACTTCCTAAGAGTCCTACTGAGCGCTTCGGTGCACAGGAGTCTCCAGTAAAATTTTAGGCAGGCCATAGCATTCACAACTGCTAGGACATAAAACATTTAGGAGAGAAAAATGCACACTGCCTTTTTTTGGAGGAAAAAAATTAAATGTATGTTCTGTCTCCAAAACTATTTCCTTCTGATGAGGAAAAGCCCTCTTTTCTCTTTACAGCTTTAGAAGGAACATCAAGCTGTGTGTGTGTGTTTGAATACATATTTAAGCGTCTGTCATGGTAAGCTGAAAGTTACATAAGCCTTATCATTTCAGAATAGAGTAAGCTAATAGGACAAGTACACCAGAAAATAAATACATTCTAACATTATGTTACCTATGAATAAATAATACTGATTAGGGCCCAGAATCGTAACAGTTGAAGACAGACCAGACTGGCCATAGGACACACTTAGTTCATATGCCGGAAGTCATCTGCAAGATTTTATGTGTCATCATATAGGTTTACTAATGAAGAATGAAGTTGATCATTCAAACTGCTGTGGATATACATTAGTACCATCAATTTTATTTGTATAAGAAATTACTGATCCGCCAGACTTATTTATATAATTCAGTAATAATTAACTGCTATTTCTTGACAGACCAGTATTATTTCCCCCATAGTTTTAAAGTACAAAAACAATAGTTAGGAAGAAAATCTCAAGTATAAATAATGCAAACCTTTAATCTATTAAGGGGCAATAACTTGTTACCACTGATTATCATAAATGATTCGATTTATTTAAACTAAAAAATAAAACTCAGTAATTAAACTTTTCCTCTTCAGTTTTGGGACAAGGGACATGCTTGGTGAAACACACACACAAAAAGCAAAGCAATCAAAGCCAAAAAGTTGTATGATATCTCAGAAAAAAACACAAAACAAAAAAACCTCTATTCAGAAAGGGAACATTGTGGAAGCTTTTCAGAATAAAGATGGAAGAAATTCCTTAAAAAGAAACTATTTGTCCGTTAATGGATAGAATTCTGATAGTAAGAGTAACTGTAGTATAATCTCCTGAAATTATGACCAGGCTGAGTGGGAGAAGCGCTGACGGTGAAGTGTGTATTAAGGGGCAGCGACCATTTGTTTTTAAGACTAAGTGACAATAGCTGCCCTTCTACTGTTCCTTTGTCTAAAATTAAGCTGACAATGATAGAAGTAATTTAATTTCACAAATCCACTGATGTCTACTTTGGAATCTTTATCTAGATCTGGGGGAAAGGAAGATTAAAGTATATTTTACTTTTCTTGGTATTTATATTAATTTTGTTAAATAATGAAATGCTAAATTTAATGCCAATCACATTCGAGAAAGTATAATCCCTTAAAGTTTGGGGGCTCATTTGGGCTAGGGTTAGGAACACACAAAAGAAGTAAGACAAAAAACTGAAAACGGGCATTGTGTACAGACCATGATAGTATGAAATGTCTAAGAAATATGCTTTTTGTGTATGACCAAGCTTAGACCCTGAAAATTTTAAAAGCAGGCTTTGTATCATAGGATGGCATGAAATCCAATGTTTATCCTTTAAAACTGTGGGGAGAAATGGCTGCCAAGGTCTGTTTTATCAGTGTGATGTGAAAGAGGAAAGCTGATTTGTTCTGTGCTCTCAAAAACATGGTTTCCCCAAGATAGACTTAATTTGATCACGTTCTGGCTAAGGGAAGTAAGCCCAGAAGAAAAGCTATCCAATGAGGGCGTCGAGTCTCTGAAATAGCTTTGTCTCCTAATTTAGAATTAGTAAAGGTTATACTTCAATTACTCTACATGCTGAAGCTTAACAAGGCGTAACTTTTAGTTGTTATGGTTGGAATACATACATATTCCACACCTGCCCCTTAAAGGGACAAAAGGTATCAGAACTCTCAGATACGTTTCAGCCGGCTGTGTGAAAGTGTGTGGATGCTTTGTTACTAGAGACATGCTCAGAATTCTAAAGCAGCAGCAACTTAAGAAATCAGTAATAAAACTTTGGCTTAAAATTAAAAAGAAAGAAAAGAAAAGGTCAAACGGGTGCAAGTTGTCTCATGAAAGAGGTATTGTGGACTAAACCCTCATAAACGCTGTCCAACATTAGTTTCCCCATCTTCTTTCACTGTTATCACCTTCATTGCACAGGAGTTATAGCATTCTTTTATGGTTAAGTTTCATAAATAATGAGAAAACTATATGTAACAAATACATCGTATTTCCCACCCACCCAGCAACCCTCCCCCAAATAAGAAAAGTTACATCAAATTAAAAAGTAGCTTCATGAATGAAGGTACTGCTCTAAGTTGCACTTTTCCTGCAAGTGCGGCCAGTGCTTTTGCGCTGGGTATGAAGGAAAGGAAAAAATTCTCCACATACACTGACAAAAAATTTAAAAACCATGTCCGGTTTCAACCAGTCAAAACCGGGCCAAGCAGAAGCCAAAGTATCTCAGTACCGTCCCCGCAGAGGGTCCTTGCAATGCGTGTTCTTCATCCTGATAGGTATCTGTGTCCTTGTGGTTGTAAACAATCCATAAGATACTGTTTTGTTCCTTAAAATGTCCTCTGATTGGCAAAATGAAGTAAATATTTGTTTTAAAAATAGAAAATGAAAATTAAACCAAAAGAAAAGAAACACAGTGAGCTTGTTTGGAGTCCATAGGATCCGATCTGGAAGAGCTCGGAAAGTGTGTCACGTGTCTTCTCCTGTTTTCGGCTGGAAAGGTGCTGGAGGTTGCGTTGGTCGAGGAAAGAGTTGTAGAGTAGGAAAACCAAGGGTGTTAATCCAGACTTCGGAGGATTCAAGTGTTAGCTTCATCATCTGTGTCTTCTATCAATACCTTAGTGTCACGAGTCTTGGATCTAGTGGTGGTGAGGGGAAAAGAGCAGAGCAGAGCACTCAGTCCATTACTAACATACAGACACACCCACAGCATCAGGTCCATTTCCAATCTTACCAGACAGGGTCTACGTGCTGCACCAGATGGACTATTCCCAGGGTTTCAAGTTCAGTTTAAGGTATTACTAGGGAAACACTAAGAAACTAGATTGCAACCACAGGAAGGCAGTAAGAAGAACGGCAAGTCATATGGAACAGAGAGAGTAGTGTTTTGGAACAAGGAGATCTGAGTTTGAGTACTGATTTTGATTTTACGATGCATCTATTTAACCTCTTTGAGTGCCAATCTGCATCTCTGTAGAGCAGTAATAACAGTACATGTTACACATAATGCTACTCTCACCTCAAGGGGATAGTATGAATATCAAGAAAATTGATGTAAAAAGCATCAGTAAAGCATTCAACAAATATAATGAATTCTGACTTGGAGGACAGAAATGCCATTTGAGGCACAATGAAAACCCATGCAAGTTAGTGAGCCTGCAGAAGATAAGACCTAGGGAGAGGCATGGCAGGTGGCTTCAAACAGTTTAAAGTACGATATAGAAGAGGGAGGAGACTGTCACCTTTTAAAAAAAATACTTTATTTATTTTTAGAGAGCAAGGAAGGGAGGGAGAAAGAGAGGGATAGAAACATCAATGTGTGGTTGTCTCTCACACCTCCCTACTGAGGACCTGGCCCAAAACCCAGGCATGTGCCCTGACCCGGAATCAAACTGGTGACCTGGGGCTGAATCCACTGAGCCACATCAGCCAGGGCAGAGATTGTTATCTTAAAGAGCCCATCTAGGATCAACTGGTGGAAGTTATAGTGAAACATATCTCAGCCCCACATAAGCTATCTACTATGGTGACTATCCAACAATAAAATCACATGCCTCATGTCATTATAAACTTCATTACCACTGACGATTATCAGTCAGCATGAGATGATCATCTCTTCAGGATGCTATAGAAGAGATTTCTTCACTGAATGAAAACTGGGATTAGCCCTGGCTGGTGTGGCTCAGTGGACTGAGGGCCAGCCTGTGAACCAAGGAGTCACAGGTTTGACTCCCAATCAGGGCACATGCCTGGGTTGCAGGCCAGGTCCCCAGTGGGGACATGTGAGAGGCAACCATACATTGAGGTTTCTCTCCTTCTCTTTCTCTCTCCCTTCCCCTCTGTGTAAAAATAAAATCTTTAAAAAGAAAAAACAACATTAAAAAAGGGATTAGATAATATTATCAAAATATTCTGCAATTTATGAGCCCCATGAGGTGAAAGTGGTATCTGGTGAAGTAGGTATTATTTATTCCTGCTTGACAGAGGTGGAAACTGACATTCAAAAAGGTTAAGGATGTGTTAAAGGTTGCATGAGTCGCAAAACACTCAAATCCAGATCTTATTTTAGATCCCCTGTTCTCTCCTTGCACATAACCTGCTCCACTGTTCTAAACATCTTTCTGGCTGCAATTTAGTATTCCAGTGTTTTTCCACGAACACCTGAAATTGAACATAACCTACTGCCAAAGAGCTTCCTTGTTTTGGAAACAGAAAAAGTGCAAGTTTAGGCTGCCCTCTGCTGGCAACTAACAAAGATTAGATTTTCAAATCTAGGAGCTCAGTGAGACAACAGCATTGTCTTCAGCCCTTTGTGGCACTTATCTGCCGACCCCACCAGTTCCCACACCTCTCCTCCTGCTTCCTTGCTATAATATCATGCTTTGTGCTTTGAGGTTCTTCCTACGGACCCCTGACCATTCCTTTTCTGCCCCTTTCATTTGTTTTTCCCCTTGCCTGTCTTTGCTCCCTAGGACGTAGTTCCTTGCTCTTTCCCCCTACCTTCTTCTTTTCAGAGAATTTCCACATTCTATCTAAAACTTGGGCAATGTATACTCTGTTCCTTTATATATTATCATTACCACCTCTTAATTTCTACTTCCTTATATTCCTTTTAGTCCTACTATAAGCATTCTAATCCAAGTCCTTGTTGTACCATACTTCAAAATACTGGAAAGTACATATTGCAGAACCATTAAATCCTACAAAAATACGACTTTCATACTTCTATGAAAAGATTCTCTGTGACTGCTTCCTGCCTACACAATCAAGCTTGTACTTTTCAGCATTTTACAATCATACTTCATCTATTCAGCTCAATGTTCTTGCTACAGTTCCAGTCACATGGCTTTTCTTTCTGCCCCTCATTCCCACCCTTTTGTCTTTACCGTGCCTCTGGCCTGCTCAAACACTCCTTATCCTTTAGAAAGCTGCTCATGCTCAACTTTAAGTCTTCCCTTTCATTCCAACCCACTGTGATGTATAATATCTCTAAATTTCCAATGTAGCCACATTGTATCCTACTTTTATTATTATTTTTAGGAACATATAAAGTCAATGACTGATAAAAATACTATTGCAGGTATTCAGGAAAAAAAATTAAAATAGCTTATAAGTACTTACTGAGCTCTTTCTGTGAGGGAACTGGCCTAAATCCCACATCACAACAAATCCAATCCACTTAGCCACCCCATGAACAGGGGCCACACCAATCCCAATGAACAGCTGAGGGCTAATGTGCAGAAATTAAGTACTCTGGCGGAGGTCGCACAGGTGGCAAGTGGCAGAGCCAGGATTCCTGCAGCTTGTTACTTGAAAATTACTTGTATACAAAACACACTGAGGAGTCACATAAATTATTCTCCAACAAATTTCCCCCATTGTACTTATAACACCAAATCAGTGGTCATTAATTAATGTATTAATGTCATTTTACTCTGTGTGCTCATTAAGACATTCTACAGGTTGGATCATATGAAATTACTGTTACTGCTGGTTTTTTGCAGGTGAAAAATGATTGCCAGCCACTTCATTTGGTTCGCCCTGAGGGTGTCTTATTAGCTCCAGTGCATTCAAACTGGAATGGAATTCGTCTCCCAGAAGCGGAAGCCATACATACTGAGAAGTGAGGTGAGGCCGGCGCAGGGATATGCTCTGGCTGTTCTTCCACGGTCGGTTCTTCTGGCGGTTCCGCACTCCGTCCTCCTGGTCCATCATCTGCTCTAGAAGTGTCTGATCGTCAGCGTTCAGAGGGGCCACGGAGATGTCCCGCACAGCACGGAATTCACCACAGTTATTCAGATGTTCGTTCTCCAAGCGGAAGAAGTTCCACACAAATCGCCTTAGCACAATGGAACAGAGTAGGCCAGTTACTTATAAAATGTGAACATACCACTGTAACCTGTAAACCTTCCTGTAGATCGTGTTTCCACACACAAAAGCAAAAAACAAGGAGGTAAGGGTTAGAATATTAAACTAAATTAGGAAAAGATGGCATGGAAAGTGAGTAGGGAAACAAAAATGAAGTAGGCAAAGGGCCGGGACTTATGGAATGCAGTTGCATAATACTCATTCTTTCAGTTTACGGAACATGCATTTACCAGGGGTCTACAACATGACAGGAAAAGGCACTGAACGAGACAGACCAAGCCTCTGTCCTGATGCGTATGATTTCGAGTGGCAGAGACATAATAAGTAATCAGCTAATGGTAAGTGCACTAAAGAAAACAAAACAGGGCAAGGGGATAGAGCACGCTTCTCCGATGAGATGGAGAAACTAGCAGAAACTGAATGATGCAAGGAAGCAAGTCATGTAAAATCCTGAAGAAAGTGTCCTAGGCAGACGGAACGGCGAGTACAAGGCCCCAAGCTGGAAAGGAAAGGCCTTTGGTGTGCTGAAACAACAGAAGGTGGTCAGCGGGGCTGGGGTTGAACAGGGAGGCCAACATGGCAGGAGATGAAGATAGCGAGGTAGAAAAGAGCCTGGTCCACAGAGGGCCTCAGCACCATAGTAAAGAGTTTAAATTCTAAGTGTGAAGTGTGATGGAAAACAAGGTGAGTTCTGAGCAGAAGGATGCCATGATTTGTGTTGAAAAGATCATTGGATTTGCTGCACTTTGAACAGATATGAGGGAGGCAAGAACAGCCGAAGGAAGACTCAGCTGTTGCAGCAGTCCAGGGAAGAGATGGAAACGTCAATGAAGGTGGTAGTGACAGAGGTGATGAGAAGCAGGCAGACTAGGGATTTATTTATGAAGATGGAGCTGACAGGACTTTCTGGGATGTGAATGGTCTTGGGTGTTGGACTAGGGATATGGTGACACCATTTACTGAAGATCCGGGTTGTTCCTATCAGGCTAGAGCCATTAGATATCCAAGGGTGGACATGAGTCTGCAGTTCAAGGGTGAGTCAGAGCTGGAGACAACAAAAAGACAGTATTTCAAGTCCTGAGCTTAGGAACAATGTAAGTGGAGGAGAGATGAGGACAGAGGAAGGGGAAGAACCAGTGAAGGAATGGAAAAGGAATAGTTACCAAGACAGAAGAGTGTATTTGTTTCTAAATCCTGCAAAGAAAGTGCTTTGCTGAGAGGTAAAATAAGCAGAGAACTTAATTTAGCAAAGTAAAGAGGCCGTATGATCCAGGAGCATACATTCTAGGAGACTGTCTAGATTCGAGTCATGGCTCCACCGCTTACTAGGTACCATAACCTTGGATGAGTTACTTAACGGATGCTTCAGTGTCGCCAGTAAAATGGGACAGTCACTACCTACTTCACAGGACTGTCGTGAGCGTTCAGTATGTTAATTCATGTAATGGGCTTGGAACTGTGCCGGGTACCTAGTAGGTAATACATAAGTGTTTGATATTATTATAGATCATTAACAACACTGATTTAGTATTGGGGAAAACACTTGAGTTGAATTAAAGGGAGACGGGCGCAGAGTGAAAGAATGGAGACAGCAAGCAGACATCTCTTACCTTGTTGTAAAAGAGAGCAAAAAATGGGTGCTTGCTGGAGGAGGAAAGCAGATTCGGGGGAGGCTTTTTGCTTTTGTTTTAAATGGGTGATAGAACATCGGACTGTGTTAAGTAAAAAAAAAATTACAGAAAAAAATAATCAAGAATGAAAAAGTAATTGAGATTTTTTTAACTAAAAAACCTCAATCTATAAAGCAGCACACATGACAGAGAAATGAGGGGATGGGGAGAGCCTGGTGGTGACGAGGAGTCTGGGAAGGAGGAGGAGGGTGGACAAATGGTTTGCGGAGAGGACTGACAAGAACAAATACACTGTTCCTAGATTCAGTCTTTATCTGTCAGGTTTACTTTTGTTTCTAGGTTCTACCTTACTTTATCAGGCCATCCTGCTAAATGCACCCGTCCTGATGCAGAGGATGTTATACACCTGGTCTGAAAATATCTTTATTTCACCTCCATTTGTGAAACATATTTTTACTGAGTGTTCCAGGTAGGCAGCACTTTTTTTTTTCCAGCATACCAATAATATCATTTTAATGACTCCTGACTTTCACTGTTGCTGTTGAGAAGTCAGCTGTCAATTGAACTGCCACTTTTTTAAAGATAATTCTTTCTTTTGGGAGGCTTTGTTTTTAAATAAGTATTTAAGTTCAAGCATAGCATACACATATAAAAGTGTGCACATAGTAAGTGTGCAGCTTGTTATTATAAAGTGATCACACTGCATAATTGCCTCTCAGAAGAATGTAACATTGCCTTACACCAAAGCAGCCTAAATTTATAGCCCCCTATGTCATCATTTAGGAAATTCACAGATTTACCTTTCCTAGTTAGCTCTGCAGTGCACCTGAAACTGATTCTGCATACAGTCTGCTGCAGGAGATTCATTTTCGTCCCCCTATATGCTTGTAGTTGATTCAAAATCATTATTAAAAGACCTGTTTTTCTCCAGTTACTTAGCCACCTCTGTCATAAATTAGGTAGTGTCGATGTATGTGTGGATGTTTGGACTTCCTATTTTGTTTCAGTGGACACTGTCTTTGCTTCACCAACGCCAGACATGGTCTTAGTTACTGTAACTACACAAGAAATCTTGATGTTAGAGAGGGTAAGTCCTTTAACTTTGTTCTTTTCAAGATGGTCTCAGCTTTTTTGATCCTTACTATTTCCATATAAATTATGGAACTGGCTTGTCAATTTTCACACACATATTTCACTAAATTTATTCCTACATAGTTGATATATTCTGATGTTATTCATAATGGTATGGTTTTTGAAATTTTCATTTTCTAGTTGTTTGTGACATTTTTAGAATGCTAATTTACATTTATATAAACTCTGTATTGTATATTCTCTTCAGTTTCTACATATGCAGTCATGGCATTGGTAAGTAATTATACTTTGTTTGTTCCTTTTTAGCCCTTACACTGCCCCGCCTCATTGCACTAGCTATACGTACACGCATGACGCTAAATGGTGACAGCAGGCACACTGATCGCACTTCTGATCTCGGGGCGAGCTTACAGTGTTTTACCGTTAAACATGATCTTGTTTACCTTTGTTGTAGATAACCTATTTTTTTTCATAAATAGGTACTGACTTATTTCAACAGTGTTTTCTGCATATATTGAGGGCTTCCCCCTTTTATTCTATTAATGTGGTGAGTTATGCAGACTGATTTTTAAATGTTAAATGATTTTAAATGTTCATCTTACGTTCCTAGAATGAACCTAACTTGTTTGTGATATATTATCCTTTTTATAGATTGTTGGATTCATTACATTAGCTCGCATTCAGAATTTCTACATCTCTACACAGGAGACAGACTGGTGTTCTTGAAATGTCCCGGTAGGTTTAGATATCAAAGTCATGCTGGCTTAATAAAATGAACACAACAGTGCTCCTTTTATTGCCACTTTTCCCTGGAAGACTTTCTGTAAAACTGATCATACTTCCTCCTCATATATTTGGAAGACTTCCCCGGGTCTGTAGTTTTCTTTGTGGGGAAGATTTTAATAGGGATCTAATTTGTTTAATAGATATAAGGCTATCTGATGGCCTATTTCTTCTTTATTGGTTTGGTAAACTATGCTTTTTGAGGAATTTGTTTATTTCATCTTTATTTTTAAACTTATTGGCATAAAATTACCCAATATCATCTTAATCTTTAAAAAAATCTTTAGTATTTTTTTACATTTGTAATTTGTGCCTACTTTGCTTTTTGGCTTGATCTGTCCTGTTTAGACATTTTATCAATTTTATTAGTCTTTTTAAAGAACTTGGGCTTTGTAAATTTTTCTCTATTGAATGTTTGTTTTCTATTCCATTAATTTCTGTTCTTTACATTTCCTTCCTTCCTTCTTTCTTTTGGGTTTGATTTTTAAATTTTTCTAATTTCTTACGCTGTACACTTTTCTAATATATACATCTAAGGCTATACATTTCCTTCTAACCATGGCTTTAGCTGCAATCCACATCTTCTTTCGTCACATTTTCAATTTCATTCTGTTCAAAGTATTTTTTAATTTCCATTTTAATTCAACTTTGACCCATGGGTTATTTAGACATGTACTGCTTAATTTCTAAGCATTTGGGAATTTTCAGGTATATTTTTGTGATTTCTAATCCTCTAAAATTTCCTTTATGGCCCAACATATGGTTAATTTTGTTAAATGTTCCACATGCACTTGAAAGAATGTGTACTTAATAGTTGTTGTATGCAGTACCCTGCATATGTCAATTGGGTCATGTTGGTTAGCTGACTACTTCTTTATTACTGAGAAAGGTATATTAGTATCTTCCTTTAAAATGATAAATTCATGTATTTCTATTTTTTAACCATGTGATACTTAAAGCCATGTCATTAGCTTAAAATTTGAACTGTTACCACGATTGAATCTCAAGTCTTTCTGGCAAATTTCTTTAGCGCAAAATTGACTTTAGGGCTCTGCTTATGTGCGGTACCTGCTTTCACTTAGATTTTTGGCTATCCTGTCAGATCACTGATGTTTTTAGGAAGACTTAAAATATTATCTAGCATTTTTTTTGTTTGTTTGTCTAGTGAGAACGTTGAGCTGACAAACTAAGACTGACAAATTTACAAAAAAATGATTCTCAAAAGATTTTAATTTCTGTTCTGAGACTTTTTGCTTCCCCAGTTGTACTCATGGCCCTTCTGATGGAGCCCAATTCTGAAAAAGCTTATATGTCATCATCCTTACTTATTTAACTTTGTAAGACTTAATCTCTTAGTCTTGTAGGATTTTCCAGCTCTGAGGGTAACATTGAGAAAAGTTGTAAAATTTAAGTTTTTCAAGTGTAACTTTTAATAAATGTTAATTCAGACATCTTTTAGGTAAAAAGCATCTTTGATAAACTTTTCAGTAGTTTGCTTACCGGAAAACCTCAAGGGGAGCAAAGACAGTAGCAATGATGTCCCCAGAATGAGGCAACAAAGTCGTGGAGGTAATTGAGATTTGGATAGTCCAAGCAAAGCGCAGTATCACATCCTCTATGATGGCACAGTAGTAATAGGCCTGAGGAATAACAAGGAAATTGAGTACCTCCATCGTCATGCTTCACGCAAATAAGTACACCTACAACAGCAATGAGACTGGTAATACACTTCACCAATGAGCACAAGTTCAAGAAGAAAAAGAGTTTTATCCTATTTTATATTTTAAAAAGATTTCAAAAATTTAGTTTTATTGTCTTGAAGGGTATAATACTTACTCATTATGAAGCTTAACTGAATCTCAGTGACCGTTTAACAAATATATTTCATTCCCATATGGTACAGTAGGCTCTCTTCTAGACCCAAGAAATACAAGCCAGATGAGATCCTCAGTCTGATTGAGATGACATTCTAACATGCATGTGATATGCTAATGACTCAATAGCTAATATTAGAAAAGATTAACAGATTTATTAACTGTGTTATTTGCTAACTGCTTTACCCTATATTTGAAGGAGGTTTTGCCTTGCTTTTTGATATCAGTAGATGAAATTAAGCTTGGGTTTCACAAACATGGTTGAATTCAAGGAACGTCCATTTCTACAAGGGGAAGACGGCACCCAACTAACCAATTCTTTCAGGCACTGCTACCGGGTACTTAGGAGTCCAGTGTCAGCTAGCCAAGCTGTGCATAAACTGCCAATAGAGCAGAACTGTGATTCATGGATTTGCTCATTATTAATTTCAGAATTAGCTCTTTAAATAACAAAATTCTTCCTGGAACTGGGTGTGGTGCTCAGTATTATGCACTGTTAATCCCCAGGAACTGATTTCAAGGTTCTTAGAGCCACGTTCTTAATTTTTAAGTGAAGCTCCACTGGACTCCACAAATAGATTTTTCCCTTTTTAAGTGGAATGATTTTTATTCCACTATTTACCTTTTCAAAATTGAAAGGGCTGTGGCTACCCAGAACATTTGCAAATTATGATGTAGAAAAAGCATGTAATTTATTTTCTAGGATCATGAAAATTTTAATAAGAAATTGGTTGAAAGATCCCATTCACTAGTATTATTATACAGAAAACAGTAAGTTATAACTATTTAAAAGGAGGAATAGATTAATAATATTTACATAAAGATACAAACAGTTCATCTAAGCAATACATATAAAATATAAATGTGTTCTATCTTGCAGTCAGGCAAGAACCACAGAAGGAACAGGAAGCCACATACATTTGGTGGGCACCAAATGACCATTTTTACCTGAGCTCATGTCTGTTCTCTGATTTCTGCTTACCATTACTGAATTTCTTTTCTTTTTAAAAGATTTTATTTATTTATTTATTTATTTTTACACAGAGGGAGGGAAGGAGAGAAACATCAATGTGTGGTGGCCTCTCATGTGCCCCCACTGGGGACCTGGCCTGCAACCCAGGCATGTGCTGTGACTGGGAATCGAACCCACAACCCTTTGGTTCTCAGGCCAGTGCTCAATCCACTGAGCCACACCAGTTGGGGCTGACTTTCTTTTCAAATGAGATTTATGGAAGTATGTCTAGCATGTTGGTCATATATTCTAAGTTTGCATACTGAAATTTTTGCTACAGCTTACATAAAAAGGATCACTATCAACAAATATCCCTTTTTCCGCCTTCATTTGCTTATCTGAAGTTACCCTACATATGATCCTTTATACCCACTCTACCATTTATCTTTAATCCTCACACTTGCAAACAGCCTTCCCTACACAGAAATTGAATATTACACATTCACAAAAGTACCGTTTTGAGGTAGTGGTAGCATTCTGACATAGTATAAAATATTAGTGGCCCAACCTATACTTCTCTCCCAATCACAGAATTTTCAAACTGGGAAGGGATCAAGAGATAACCTAGATAACACCTGCCTTATAGAAGAGAAAACACCATAGTATGGTTACCTAGAGTAATGCAGCTATAGAGGGAGCTCAGATTACAACTCACTTACCAAGATTCCCAGTTTACTGTTTAATTTCTTCCAACATATGAGTAAAGATACTCTGGTTTTTCTGACTTTTAAATTCATTCTCTCATGTTGTTATTCATATATACATAAATCCTAAAATAATTCCTAAGGAGTTATCCATCTATTTTCTGATTGAACTGGCACTTTAACCACAGCTGGTTGACATAAATGAAAGCAGCAGCTTTCTCGATGCACCACGCAGCCAGGCACTCCCTTTCCCGTGCCTTCACAGCACTGCTCACTCAGTCAAGTATTTACAGACTCATCCCACAAAGATTAAGTCTGCTATACTATGCAGGGGGGCCGGGGACACCTAACAGATAATTGTAATACAATAATGATAACACAGTGATAACTGCTATAATGACTCTTGCACAGGGTACAATGGGATAGGATGAGTAACTAAATATGCTTAGAGAAAAAAAGAAAGGCTTCTTAGAGAAAGTAACACTAAAACTGACTTTTAAAAGGGAGGAAAGAGAATTTGTAAGTCAAAGGGGAGAGAGGGCATTTGAGTGGAAAGAATTGCATATTCAAACAAATCATAAATTATAGTAAGCTATTTGTTTCTCTATTTTAGTCTTTAGTATACTGCATCGCAATCTATTTACTTATCTGATTATAATATAGTTCATGGCCTCTATAAGAGCTAGAATTTTATTTTGTTTTCATTTTCTACAATGCCCAGCATATAGTAAACAACTGACATGTTTTTGCTGACTGCATGAATCAGTATTTCTTTAGTAAAGTTATTTTTTCTAAATATATTAGGTTGCAGTTAGGTATACACTGCAATAGAATTTAGCTGGTGATATACCTTGTTTTATTTGTTTGTTTTATTAAACAAACACAAGCACCGTACATACTTTTTGGGGGTACACAATCTCTTCTCGGAGGAAGGTGTTTTCTCCCGCATTCTTATCAAAGAGACCCCAGTCCATCTTCAGGTCCCAGATGAGGGTGTAGCAGGAACTGATGATACAAAAGACAACCCACAGGTAAAAGAACACCACGGTGTCTGAGTGATCTCGTTCTGCAGAAAGGGAAGAGAAAAGGAAAATTACTAGATTCGTGTACAATTCTTTTTTTTTTTAAGTTTTTATTTATTTATTTTTTAGGGAGGGGAGGGGGAGAGAGAGAGAGAGAGCGAGAGAGAGAGAGAGAGAAACATCAATGTGCGGTTGCTGGGGGTTATGGCCTACAACCCAGGAATGTACCCTGGCTGGGAATCAAACCTGGGACACTGATTCGTGTACAATTCTTCATTAAATAAAACTGATTAAAGAACAGAGTCTTTATACAGTCCCATAAAAGAAGTAAGATAGGTGGTAAGATTCTAAACAAATCTCACTAGCAGGATCATTGTCTTACAAACATTAAAAAAAAATCTGAATCCCCTGAAGTCCCAACTAGTCGACAAACTCATAAAATTTGTACAAATGTGCATTTGGAGTTTTGGAGGCTCTTGCTGAATACACAAAAATCCAAATAATTGCAGTGCAGGTTTTTAATATTACGAAAGATGTCATTTTAATTTCTGCCATCAGGTGGCGGCTTAGGGTCAAAAATGAAAAACATGGAACACCACTAACGAGGAATGCACTGCCTTTGCTTCAAAACATTCCTGGATTGTTTTCACTTTAGAACATTTCTTTCATACACTTAGCTCTTGTCAATACTTACTGTGATGGCAATCAGATAATTTTCTAAATAAAATACCAGAAATTTATCCTTAAGGACATATATAAAAGCAAATTTCTCTCAAACTGCAAAGCAAGGCATGATATTTTGCTTCTTACAGAGGTTAGTGATACAAAAGCCCAATGTGACTTTATGCTTGGAACACTATAAAGTGACTTTTGGTTTTTACTGAGAATATAAAGTATGCTTTATTAGAATAATAGAAATAATTTGCAAATGTACTTATACAATTTAGTCCTTTCTCCCCAACTTAAGTGCTTCATACGTTCCCTAATGAAATTCTTTGTTAAGTTCGAGAGCCATCATATTATTCATGTTCTCTAGGTGCAAGACATAGGTATATAACTACTAATATGGTCCTTAATCAGCAGGGAAAAAAGATACAAAACATCTAATTCAAAGAAAGTTTAAATGTTGGTTAATTTCCCAAAGGCATAGAAAGTAAACGATGTATCATGCGTTATCCACAATGCTTTCTATTAAAATAAACAAGTGTTATTAATCATTTTCAGGTATTAAAGTGTTAAGTACAGTATGATTCAAATGCACCCTTTGGCCATTTATAATCTAGTAAGTGAAACATTTGTTACTGATGATAAATTTGAACTCAAAATGAATTATAAACAAAGGACTATGAGAACATCAAGGAGAATTGGAATGCTTCCAACAGTAGGAAATAAGAGGAAGTAGCATTTGAGTTATTTCTAGCAGGATAAATAAATAGTGCTGCAAAAGCCAGGCAGATGAGTCAAGGCCATCCAAGGCTGAAGAAAGATAATGAAAAGGCATGAGGGTGGGAAAGTGCAAGGAGTACGTGAGAAGCTGCAGGCAATCTGAATCCAGCACAGGTGAAATACAGAAGGCGCAGGGAATGGGTATGAGTTGAAATGAGGTGGAAAAGACATTTTGTGTCTGACAGTGGAACGCCTTCTTGGGCCTTAGGATCAGGTCTGTAGTTTAGAAAAATAAATGGTTGGCAGGTTGCTTGCATCAGAATTAGTTGGTAAAAAAACATCTCAGACCTCCAGTGTTGTGTAAGTCAGTTTGTCCTAGCTCATGAGAGCCAATGGTTAAATTTTCAGAAACCTTGTAAGCTGGTTGTTAAACACAGTCATTATTAAAAATTAAATTATATAAACACAGTTATTAAAACAAACACAAACACTCAAAATTCATCACTTCCTAATTATTTTACTAAATTTTGCTATCATTATTCTTATAGGTTATGCATCTATATGATGGAAACACTAGACAATGTTACTACTTGTTCCCAACATTCAATGTTATCATCTTAATAGCTCGAAACTGGCCATGGTGGAAGAATTCACACCTCGGAAATCTGCAAGCACTGCAATTCAGTGCTCCCTTTCAGCACTCCCACCCAAGAACTGGTGTGTTAAACATAAACCAGCACACTACTGTTCAGCTTCTTGTCCTGGAAAGTCAGTGATAGGAACAGAAACAAATATTTTTAAAACAGTCCACAAGTGATTCTAATGAGCAGCGAAGTTTGAATGCAAGTACATTTTGAAGTTTAAATTACTTCCACAAAAACTTTTTCATCAAAAGCAAATTGGGCTGGCCCTGGCCAGATGGCTCAGTTGGTTGGAATGTCATCCCATACACCCAAAGGGCACATACGCCGGTTGTGGATTTGACCCCGGGGAGGCAATTGATCCATGTTTCTCTCTCACATCAGTGTAACTCTCTCAAATCAATAAACATACCCTCACATGAGGATAACAAGAAAACAAGCAAATTGTGTTGAATATTTATAATATAACACTGTGCCATATGAATCATCAACTTAAAAGGCCTAACAAAACATTTCTTATCTACATTTAGTTGGATGTGTTCTGAAATATGTTTATTTCACTCTGATATAGTTCAATTATAAGCATCATAATTGCGTTAAAAAATCCTATAACTCAGGCCCTGGCTGGCGTAGCTCAGCGGATTGAGTGCGGGCTGGGAACCAAAGTGTCCCAGGTTCGATTCCCAGCCAGGGTACATTCCTGGGTTGCAGGCCAGAACCCCCAGCAACCGCACATTGATGCTACTCACTCTCTCTCCCTCCCTCCCTCTCTCTCTCTCTCTCTCTCTCTCTCTCTCTCTCCCTCTCTCTCCCCACCACCTTCCCTCTGTAAAAATAAATAAATAAAATCTTTAAAAAAAAATCCTATAACTCATCTACTATGGTTTGCAAAGAATAAAGTAAATTAGTAACTTAACAAAATACACACAATTTTCTTATTTCCAAAACAAGATCAACACAAACAGATGAAGACAAGTGACTTAGTTGTAGATTATATGTGCAACTCTTTATAAATTTAATGCTTAACTTTACACAACAATAAGCCATTATTCTGTTTGCAAGAAAAAGTAATGAAATGAGAATACAGTTAAAGATAAATTAAGCAAAAGATAACAGGTAATATCGTCTTATTCCTTGATAGCTCATTATTCTTTCCTAATTACTGAAATCATTGAGTTCAAATTACTGTATAAAAGATTTTTTTGGTGGGGGGAGTAAAAATAAAGAATTAAAAATAAAGCTAAAAGTAATGTGCTAATTTTCTTTTATTTGTCTTAGGTTTTAAATACAAATCCTCTCCTTAGAGTAAAATTCTTAAAATGGTACAATGGGTCAAGTGACTCCCTTCTTTCTAAGGTCATATTATTTCTATAAAATTTCCATGACACATACACAAGGACTTACTGACTTTTAGAAAACTAAATAATTTTACAGAATATTTTGGAATAAGTAGTGTTTTATCTTGTGGGCTTCTTCAAACAATGATCAGCATACACCTGGTCTACATATGCTACATTTGGGTCTCTTTTTAATTATTACCCTTATTTGATCTTTTCCATCTCCCAAATGAGGACTGCTTCCCCCTGAAATCATCTGCCTTCATTGATATGCAGTACATGTGCTAGAAAAATATTATCACTTTAGGCAAGCAATTATATTTAATTCTCTCTTGGCTAACTCTGGTAGCCTACTTTAATGATGTTCAGAATCACAGAAAATCAAGTCATTGCTATTCTACCCCTAAACTTCTATTACATACCTGCCATGTTAGAAGCATAATTCATGCTGGACATATTTATGGTGATGGCATCTACTGAATACAGAACAAATAAAAATAAGGTTCTTAGAGTTTTGCACCCATAGCCATCATAGGAAGGATAAAGCAAAATAACATGCCAGGAAAAGTGCTAAGAAAGAAACCAGAAAAATTACACATGGAAGTCACTCTGAACCATATTTCAGGGAGGACATTTTAAAATTGAAAAAAGCGGCAATGTGTGAAGAAAAAGTGAATAGTCTTCTTTTCAACCCAAACCTTCCTACTCTGGTCATAATTTACTAGCTGTAACTTGGAATTACATAAGAAACCAAGCCACAGACTGGACATCATTTCCAAAGCCCAAAGATATACAGGTAAACTGTATGGGTTTGGCATCTAGCAAATCCTAGTTCTATTCCTATGACCTAAAAAAAAATCAAACCACTGAATTAAGAGATTAATTCTTCTTCTGAAAATTAATGGATATAGGTATTTCCCTGACCGTTAGTGGATCTTAGTGAATATGTGAGGTCCCATGTACTGACTCTCCTTCTCAAGTGACTACCATGTTCATCCTCAGGGCAGGCAAGACAGGCATTATTATTCCTGTTTTACAGTTAAGAAAGCTGAAGGTTAGAGAGATAGTAAATGGAAAAAGAACTGGTTTGAACTTAGAAGACCTGGGTTTAAATCCAGACTCTGTCTCTTTCCAACTTGGTGATTATAGGAAATTCTAACCTCAAAATGATTGAGACAAAAATGGAAATCATGAGACCTAAGGATAAATGAGGAAGCTAGAAACAGGAACCTTTATCCAAGGAATATTTTTGTATTACACAGCATTGTTTCTCAAAGTCCATCTCAACTCTAAAAAAGAAAAAGAAAAAAAAACCCCAAACAGTTCCATAAAACTATAAAGTAATAACATCAGAAACATTTCTCAGGCATATAAAAATATAATTTAAAACTACATACATATTATTTCACGCTGTATATAAAATCATGTTTATAGAAAAAGACAGAAGTGATTATAGCTCCTGAGAGAAATAAGATTATTAATGGGACTTTAAATTTTATGTACTTCTATATTATTTGAATCTTATTTTTCCAGTGATATATATATATCTATGTTTTACTTGTATAATTAAAAAGAAAATGGGCTAAGAAAAATAGTTGCTATTAGAGTGGTAATATTTAATAAATAATTTAAACAAGCCTTAATGTTGCTATATTGTTTCATAGTGAAAAAAGGAAAACAGTAAAAAGGAATTCATCTATTCAACAAATATTTACTGAGTGCCTACCTATAAGCTGTATACATTATATAGTTAAAATACTTAAGATTAACTCCAAAAAAAATTTGTTTACTTCTTGATTAAACAAATATACACTGAATGTCCACTGGGTAACCAGGTATGCTTTAGAGAATGGGGATGTACTGAAAAATTATTAAGGACCAAGTGTAAAAGAGGAAAAGATAAAAAGTAAATATAAACAATGTATAAGTGCAATTGTAGAATTGTGCTCAGAGGAGTAGTCAATAAACCAGGCTTCTGGGGAACAATCAGGGGAGGCTTCCTGCAGGAGGCGCTGCGTGAGCCATGTCTTGTAGGTTAAAACTTTAGTTAAGCAGGTTTACCAGGCTGAGAGAGCCACATTAAACAGAGTAGAACCATTCATTCAGTAAACGAACACCTACTCTATGCCAGATATTTCCTGCCCCAATGAAATTTTCTACTTAGATAACTACCGCATACGCAAATAAACAAGATGACTTCAGACAATGTGAAAAGCACTATGAAGAACACAAAACACAGTGATATGACGAGAACTGGAAAAATCCCTTTAGATAGTGGTCACGTAGAAAAGGTCTCTAAGTTGATACCTGGGTAATAAGAAGGAGCATGCCACATGAAAAGCTGAAGGAAGAGTTACATATGTAATACTACATTTTCCAGTAAACATATTTTAAATACTAAAACCAGGTAAAATTAGTATTTTATTTATCTAAAATGCTATTTTAACATTTATTCAATATAAAATTATTAATAAGACCTTTACACTCTTTTTTTATACACTAAGTATTCAAAATCCAGTTGTACTTCACACAGCACACCTCGGTTTAGACTAGGCACACTTCGAGTGCTCGGCAGTTGCTTGTGCTTAGTAAGCTGTATTACTGAATAATGCAGTCAGTGGTAGGTACTAGAGGAGACAGGAATTTGAAAAGTAAACTCCGGAAGCAGTACTAATCAGAAGCCTCTCTCAGTAGCCCGATGAGAAATAATGAGGACCAGAGCTGAATGAGGTACAAGGGACAGAGACGTCAGGCAAAACGTGAGAGCCATTTGGGAACTCAAATGAGCAGGAATTGAATTGTGGAGGTGAGAGAAAGGGTAGAGTCATTTAATAAAATGGTAATAAAATAAAAGGGTAATTCCTCATTTTTAACTGGGTGGAAGAGTGTCATAAACTGAGAGGAAAAACATCTCAGGGAAAAAAATTTTCCCTGAAAAAGGCTGAGGGAAAAAATGAGTTGTTCTGAACATGTTGACTGTGAGGTACCTATGAGATATCAAGATAGAAAATGTCTAAGAAAATAAGTGAAAAGTAAAATAAGCTTGAGATGCAGATTTGGGAGCCATGTATATGTAGACAGTGGTTGAACCCCCAAAATAAGACAAGCCCCTTCAGACCAATATCCCTCATGAATACACAAAAATCCTTAACAAGATATAAGCAAATAGAATCCTTAACAAGATAGAAGCAAAAAATAATTATATACCATGACCAAGTGGTATTTATTTCAGAGCTGTAAGGCTAGCTCAATATTCAAAGTGTCAGTAATATAACTCACCAAAGTAATGGGCTAAAACTCAGGGAAAAGTCACAGGATCATATCAAAAGATCTAGAAAAAGCATTTGAAAACAATTCAACATTCATTCATGATATAAAAAAACTCTCAGAAAAACAGGAATAGAGGAGAACTTCTCCCAATGTGATAAAGCCTCCTTAATAAGAAAACCTACAGCATTAGCTGAGAAACTTTATTTATTATACTTAATAATGAAAAACCGAATGCTTTCCCCTAAGACTGAAAATAAGGCCAAGACACCTGCTCTCAAACACAGTCTGGCACCTTGAGCCAGCACAATAAGGTAAAGAAAGAAAGTAAAAGGCACAGAGATTAGAGAGAACTGAAACTGCCCATTTGTAGATGACATGATTGTCTATGTAGATAATCCCCCCAAACAAAACAAAAAGCTCTGAGAATGAATGAGTTCGGCATGGTCACAGGAAATAAGACAGACATACTAAAATCAAGTGTATTTCTACGTACGCTAGTAATGAACACACAGGCACTAACATTTAACAATACAATACCATACTTGACAATCACCCAAAAATATATAAAATACTTGTACACTGAAAAACACAAAATGTTGATGAAAAAATGAAAGATCTAAATACAGTGGGCCCCCCCCAAATACTTGGAATTTATTTATAAAAAATTGTGTACTTATTCTCTCATGTTTAAACTTAGGTCACCTTCAAAGTACTCTCCATTGATGCAATATACCTACAGAGACATTTTTTCCACTGCTCAAAAACAGTTTTTGAAGTCATTGAAGTGCTTCTGCCATTTTTTTGTTTCACCTCTTCCACAATGGCAGAACATTTCCCATTGGGGACCTTTTCCATTAGGGGAAACAAAAGGCGGCCACTTGGGGCGAGATCAGGTGAATATGGAGGGTGGGGCGTGGAGAAATGTCCATTTTGTTCAAAAGCTGCTGAACACTCAGTACAGTGTGGGCAGGTGCACTTGTCAATCACTCATCATGAAATGGGCAAATATGCTGAGTCTTAAAAAAAAAATTCCCCTGAAGCCAAATGAGCCTCTCACAACCACACCAGCTGGTACACTGATACAGATGGATCACTAGAATACTTGCTTAGCAGGGGAAGCCTGCACTACAAGGGGCCTGCCTTCCAGAAGATAGTTCCGTTTTTGGGGGGGGGGGTCCCCCATCAGAAATGTAGAGAGATAACATGTTCATGGATTGGAAAATTCAACACAGTAAAAATGTCGATTTCCCCCAAACTAATACATAGGTTTAACACAATTCTTATTAAAAGTGTGGGAAGACATTTTATAGATATAGACAGTATTATTGTAAATGTATACATAAAGGAAAAAAGAACTAAAATAGTCAAAACAACCTTGAAAAAGAGGAATGAAGTTGGAGGAATGAATCTACCCAATTTTGAGACTTATTATATAGCTACAGTAATAGACATTGTGTGGAATTGGTGAGGTATAGATATACAGATCAGTGGAACCGAAGAGGGTCCAGAAATAGACCCACACGAATATGATCGCTGACAAAGGCACAAAGCATTTTAATAGAGGAACGACAGCCCTTTCAACAAAAGGTACTGGAGCAATTGGACATCCACAGGCAAAAATATGCTTCAACCTGTCTCACACCATACACAAAAATTAACTCAAAACAGACCACAAATATAAATGTAAGACATAAAACTATAAAACTCTTAAGAACCTTGCCGCCCCCCCGAAAACCTACAGGGCCTAGGGCTAGGCAAAGAATTCTTAGATTTGAAACCAAAGGCATGATCCTCAAAAGGAGAAACTGATAAACTTGACTTCACCAAAATTAAAAACTTTTGCTTGTGAAAGACCATGTTAAAAGGATGAAAAGAAAAGCTGCAGACTGGGAGAAAAGAGTCACAAATATTAACCAATGACTTGTATCCAAAATACATAAAGGACTCCTAAAACAACACTAATAAAATGAAAAACTCAAATAAAAATTGTCAAGAGATCTGAACAGACAACTTATTAAAGGTGTATAACAGAGAGCAAATAACCATATGAAAAGATGCTCAATGCCGTATGTATTAGGGAATTGCAAATTAAAACAGCAATGAGATACCATTACACACCTAGTAAAGTGGCTAACATCCAAAAAGCTGACAATGCCGAAGCAGCAGGAACTCTCATTCACTGCTGGTAGCCAATCTGGGAAACAGCCTGGCAGTTCCTTACAAAGGGAAACACAGTCTCACTGTAACACCTACCAACAGCACTCCCAGGTTGAGTTGAAAAGTCATGACCACACAAAATTGGCACATGCACACTTACAGCAGATTTATTCATAATCACCAAAAAATGGAAGCAACGAAGATGTCCATCAGCAGGTGAATGGATGAACAGACCAATGTACCCATACAATGGAATATTATTCTGCAATAAAAAGAAATGAGCTATCAAGTACAAAAAGACATTGGAAGAACCTTAGATGTCTATTCCTAAGTGAAAGAAGACAGTCTGAAAAGGTTACATCCCGTATGGTTCCAACCACATGACATTTTGGAAGAGGCAACTCCACGGAGATAGTAAAAAGATCAGTGGTTGCTCAGGGGGAGGAAAGAGAAGAGCACACAGGTGAAGCATAGGAGGTTTTGAGGACAATAAAACTCTTCTATATGAAACTGTGATGCTGGATACATGTCATCATGCGTTTGTAAAACCCACAGAACTGGATAACACAAAGAGTGGGTCTTAATGTAAACTAGGGGCTATAGCTAATAATAATCTTCAATATTGGTTATTAAATGTAACAAATATACCACACTAATGAAAGATGTTAATAACAGGGGAAACTGTGTGCAAAAATGGGGTGGGTAGGAGTGGGGTGGGGCAGGTACATGAAACTATGTACTAGCTGCTCAATTATTCTATAAATCTAAAACTACTAAAAAATAAGGCAATTAATAATTTTTTTAAAAGACTGGGAGAAAATATTAGTAAACATTATTTAATAAAGGGCTAGTATCTGAAACATATGAAGAACTATAAAAACTCAATAATAAAAAAAAATCATCCAATTAGAAAATGGGCAAGAGACACAGATATTTCACTGAAGAGGGTATACAGATGGCAAATAAGCATTTGAAAAAAGGTTCAACAAAATTAAAACCACAATAAGATATCTCGACACACCCATCACGATGGCTTAAATAAAAAACAGTGGTATCACCCTGGCGGGGTAGTTCAGTGGGTTGGAGCATCATCCCAAACACCAAAAGGTTGCAGATTGGACTCCAGGTCAGGGCACATACCTAGGCTGTGGGTTCCATCTCCGTTTAGGGTGTATATGGGACACAACTGACGGATGTTTCTCTCACATCAATTGTTTCTCTCTCTCTGACCCCCCAGCCCTTTTCTCTCTCTCTCTCCAATCAATAAACATATCCTTGGGTGAGGATTAAAAAAGCAAGTGATGTCATAAAATGTTGGCAAGAAACTAGATCACTTTATATTCTCATCGTTATTGATGAGAATATAAAATGGTACAGCCATTCTGAAAATAGTTTGGTAGTTCTTAGAAAACTAAACATGCAACTAATATATTACCCAGAAATTACACTCTTGGGCATTTATCACAGAGACATGACAATTTATGTTCACCAAAACCCGGTACATGAATGTATATAGCAGCTCTATTCACAACAGCCTGAAATTGGGAACACCACTGTCATTCAGTCAGTGAATGGTTAAACTATGATGCACCCATGTGATGAAATACCACTCAGCAATAAGAAGGAACAAACTATTAATTCAAGCAAAAAGCCCAGATGAGTCTCCAGAGAATTATGCTGAGTTAAAAACAGCAGATCTCAAATAGTTACAGGACTATATGATACCACTTATATAGCACTCTTGAAATGACAAAATTATTAAATGGAGAACATATTAGACGTTGCCACGGGTAAGGGAAAAAGGGAGCACAAGAGAAGATACAAAGTAAATTTATGTTATTATTCAAAGCTCTATTTTTAAAGCAATTTAAGGAAAATACAATGGGATTGTTAGTGTAGTATTTTATTTTATTTTTAGAGTGAGGGGAAGGGAGGGAGAAACAGAGGAAGAATAACATCAATGTGTGGCTGCCTCCTGCACACCCCACACTGGGGACCTGGCCCACAACCCAGGCATGAAACCCAGGCATGCACCCCAACTGGGAATCGAACCAGCGACCCTTTGGTTTGCAGGCTGGCGCTCAATCCACTGAGCCATACCAGCCAAGGCTAGTGTAGTATTTTAAATTAGCATAATGCCAAGTAGAGAAAAGCTACTTAAGAAATACTTCTTAAAGTCAAATTAATAATCAGAAGCAGATGATATCAAACAACTGATTTTATGGCATCCGCAAGATTTAAGCTAATATTGAGAAATGACAAATTCTAAAATAATCCATTTCCTCTCTGTATTAAGCTAAAGAAATTACAACAGAATATCAAATTTCAAAAGGGTTAAAGATTTGAGCTACTTTCAATAAGTAAGCCAAAAATAAAAACATTTATCCAAATGACTTAAAAATTTTTTTGTGTATGTCTTTAAAAAAAAAAAAGGACAAAAGTTTCCCTGGAGAGTTTTTTTAAAAAATTACTGTTTCTATTATAGTACAACAAGACTAAAATTTGGAAACTCAGGCATAGCAGCCTACTGTTCAGGGTAGAAACAGGGTAACAAACCGGCTGCCCCCAGAGAGGAAGGACTGCAGGACTCTGTGTGCTCGCTCACGACAATGGAGCGACTGTGCGCACTGAAGGCACTGAGCTACTGCGGAGGAATCCTCATTAGGGGCACGGCGCCCCTTCCAGAATGTTAAACTAGAAGGGACCCTGGAAGGGTGGAAAACAAGTAAACATAAATGAACTCAGCTTTTAAGTCAGCAGAAAACCTCTTTTTTTTCCCCAAGTGTCTTTAAAAGTCTAAGAGCAGAAAACAATAAAGTTTAAAGTAAAATATGAAGCATTTTAAAAAGAAGTTTATTATTTTATACATTTGGAGAACAGCAGAGAGTAAAATACACTGGGAATGCGTGAATATTTTAGAATGTTACAAACTGTAAATGAAAAACAGAAAACCTAATGAAGTGCTTTCTCCCCATCAATGCAGTAGAAGTGACTACACAATGGCTTTTTCTATTACGGTACCTCCCACAGGATTTTCCTTGCCAAAGCCAAGAAACCTCAAGGACACACAAAAACCATTTAAAACACTTTCCTGTCTCTTCTAATCCCAATTCTAACAAAAAACCTGAAGGATTTGGCATCAAATTTAAGCTTGTGATGATGTGAATTCTTAAAATATGGAGATTGGCTGCTAACTGCATTCCTTTGTTTCTAAAATCAATGACGGAAAAGAAAGTATACTGAAATGTTTAAAATAGGTTTCCTTCTTATGGCAACAAGTGAGGGCTATCTGCCACATTATCATAGTCTCCCTAAAACGGGCCCAAGCTACCCCCCTAATTGTTAAAAAAATGACCCTAGGTACAGAGTTAACTCTTGTGCCTCCATTTTTACAAACTATGCAGATAACATAAGAGATAACTTTGGGAAAAAGATCTTGAAAATGCCTAACCCCCGATAATGCTATTACTATGGTAACTCTTACAGGCTAGTGCTCTGAAAAGACTCAGATCCCTGAATTTGAACCAGGTTACTACTTCTCCATCTTCTACACTTCCTCCCTCATAAAACTTACCCTTTGCCATAATAACAGTACATCCACACTCCATAGGAAAAGATGTGCCTCAGTAACCATACAGATTCTATTCTTTTGGCCAGTGATTATTTTGAAAGTATGTTTTCTGATGCCTTTTCTCTTGGAATACTGCCCAAGAAAGCAACAGAAATCAAGTAATACTTTTGATAATCACTCAATATCAAATTTTCTGTCGTCACTCTGAGTTGTCTTTTCAATTTCTGCCCCCTCTGTTCTAGCCTTTTTGGTAAAATAAAACAACAACAACAAAAAAAGTGATATAAATACTTAACATGCAGCATTACGAAAAGTGTTTTTCTTTAAATTTAGGGATATGGTTAAGCTATATACCCAATGGTCTGTCTAAAAAATGCTTGCTTCAAAAAAAATTTTTACCGTGGGTGTGTAAATCAAGTTCAGTGAGTAAACATGTGTTATTTGAACAAAAAGTCAAACATATTTCTAATTGATACTTGCCCCATACAAGCCCCCCGGCCCCCCTGCCAGGTGATCAAAAGGGTTTCTCTTACACAGACTTTTCCACATACATATACCAGCTCTACATAGCAAAGAGAATTATATTTCACTTAATGATAAATTCCAATTATGTAGTTCTTAAGGTACATTACCTTATTTAATCCTTACAAATAGTGAAGTAAATGGAACAGATATTATTTACATTTTAAAGGTGTGGCTTTGAGGAGAAATAAAAACAGCCCTAGGCAGAAGACGGACAGAACTGGGAAACGGTAACACTTCCACCACTCACAAATTACACCGCCCTGGGCAAAACACCTAATGGGATAACTGGAATCCTCCTTAACTCAATACAGACAGCTCAACCTGTGGGATGTCTTCTCTGTACTCCCCATTCTGAGAGGCCTCGAGGCTGTGTTAGGGACTTGTGCTGTATGCAGGTGTTTCTGGTACTTTACTTATCTCTTTACTCTTTATTTCAATTGTCTTTTTAAAAGTTATTATCATGGTAAAAAATACATAAGTATAAAATTTACCACCTTAACCATTTCTAGGTGTACGGTTCAGAAGTTTTAAGTATAGTCGAACTGTAGTATAATTAATTAATCCTTTTTATCTTGATTATTTCCCCTAATAGAGTATAAATTATTAAGGGTAAGAATCATGTTTTGTTTGTTGCTCTATTCTTAGTGCCCAGCAGAGCCTGATTCATAGAATATTCTCAATAATACTTACTGAATGATGCTTGCTCTCTCTGCACCCACCTACCTACTCCCTTCTGCCCCTAATTTAGAATTAAGAAGTGAGGTGTTTATACAGGAGTGTATCTAAATACATTAATTTAAATAAAAACTTTTTCTAATATGGCCGACTGGTTTTCTAATTAGGGTATATGGCAGATATTCTCTATAAATTGGATGAGTATTACCTGCAGTCCCAAGACTCCCCCCCAAAAAATACATTAAAGAATGTGATAGGGTAAAAGCGTTTCATCAAAAAACACTGCATTGGTAAACATTACTAAAATTAACAGTATTTTGATTTCCCTGATTGTTTCTCGAGTATGTCTGGCTAATCAAGGAGCCTCTAAAATCCAGCACCATACTGATCCCACACAAGCTCTTCGTTGTACTGTCCAGAAACAGAAAGTGAATGGCTCTAGCAACTAGTTAACAAATCCTTTTTCACTCAGTTTATGTTCAATTCTTTACTTCATTCAGTTTATTTTCAACAAAAAATCTTGACAGATCACTAGAAATAATTATTGGTGATAGACTACTATGCAATTTTTTGGTCACAAAACTCAGGACTTGTCCCAAAAAAATGGAGTGATACTGAAACAACAGAACTTCGATTCTCATCTATATAGCAAAGTTAACAAAGTTTCTCAGAGTTAACTTATGTAAAAACTGAAAAATACAATATTAGCAAGTTATATAAATTTATTTCATTAAGAGATGTGTAATAATTATTAAAACTTGTAATATATTAATTTTTAAAAGATTTTTATTTTTTTTAAGAGAGAGGGGAAAAGAAGGAGAAAGGGAGAGAGACATGAATGTGTGGTTGTCCCCCTCGCACCCCTCACTGGGGACCTGGCCCACAACCCAGACATGTGCCCTAGACTGGGAATCGAACCGGCGACCCTTTCATTTGCAGGCCTGCACTCAATCCACTGAGCTATACCAGCCAGGGCTATAATATTATTTTGATCAACTACAGATAATAATCAGGGTAATGATAATTATAAGAGAGAAAGAAAAAATTAAATCTCATAGCACTTCCTAGTAATAGGAAATTAATAATTTAAAATAAAGTTGAGTGGGAAATAGATGTAAATTTCCTAACTATTAAAGAATTGCTTCATTTAAAAAATAAATCATGGTGAGTATCATACTTTTATATTTAGATTACTTGGAAACATTTAGTAAAACATTTAGCAGTTTTGTTTTAAAATGTGAACATTTAAAATATACTGGAAACTACATATTTGTTGTTTAAACTTAAGATGCAAAATTTCAGGTGTAAACTTAAAAATGTCCAAGAACTAATGATTTAAATAACAGTGGTTTAAAATAGTAAAATTATAGTTTAAAAATTCTTTGAAGGGGTACACGAGCAAAAAAAGTCTGAAACTACAATACTGTGCAAACCACTGCTTCAAGCCTTAGGTTTTTAAATTGGAGTGTTTGCAGATTTGAGGAATTCAGATTTCGGCTTCTTACTCGATGGTATCAGTAGTTGAAGATAAGCCCTAAATTCCAACTAAAAAACAGTACTTATTTTTATCCAAAATGGGAGAAAAGTAAAAGGTTCTTGAGCCATCTGGTTCCATGGATCAAATCAGTTGCCTAATTCACAAATTCTCTAGTAATAACCAAACCATGATGCATGCCCAGCTGAGTAACAGCATTCTCATCAAGAATTAAAATTATAACAATTTTGAGGATGTGCTTCCTTCACTTAGGTACTTAGTTAAATGCTTATCTAACAAAAGTGCTTACTTAGTGGTAGGATTATTGGCTGCATTATCAATATTACTGTAATCACATAATCTACTGCAAAAAATGGAAATGTGTTATAATGTTCTGGAGACCAAATCCCAAGCCTTACGAAAAAACCACCTCCCTAATCTTTCATGACCATTAGATATACTTGAGGTAAGTGGCAGTTCTAGAACACTAAGGCTCTTAAAATACAGTGTCTCCAAAAAAAAAATTACCAACAAAATTTACCAAAGTATTTAAAATGAATGGTAATAATTTCAATTAGTAGCATTTCTTTATAGCCCACTGATGAGAGTGCAGGCTCTAAGGTGTGGGCTGATACTGATTTAAATAGACAAAGGATGCATTTTAGTAAAAGGAAGTGAGATCCTTGATAGACAGTTCTTCGAAAAAGGTTAAAAATTCAAAAGCTGTGACTGCATGTGGCTCAGAACTAAAAGCTTTTTTCTCCTCCCAACATAAGAGCAATCTCAAGTAATAACTGGTTGCCATGGAGATAAGAAACTAGAGAGATCAGAGAACTCAATTTGCAGTTAAATGGGCTGGAAACACTCCCTACAACTTGGTAAAGGAAAGCGATTAAAAATATACATGATTGCCAGAGGGACTCTTTTTCACCTAGCATTTCCCAATCTCATTAATGAACAAGTCTAAAAAACCAAATGAAAACCCAAGGTATCCAAAGACTGAACCCATTAAACATGATTCAGGATTTTAAACGTTACCACAAATCCTTCTATTCCAGAAGACTCTGATTCTTTTTAATGGCACCTGTCAGTAAATATTGGAATGAGACTAAAACTGTTCAAGAACAAACGAGGACAGCTGAGGGGACTGGGTTTCAGTGGAAACGTATGCAGAGTTAGTAACAGACTTAAGGAGCGAAATCTGGGTTTTGAAAAATCTCTTCAGAGGCAATCATAGAATACCTTTGTGAGTGCTGTAAAGGGCCGCAAATGTCACCATGAAGAAAGTTGTCGAGTACTTCCCAGCATTAACTAAATGAGGAAAGGCCCTTTTCGTGTCTCGGTACCGGCGCAGGCACTGGATGAAGCGAAGCCAAGCGGGAATGCACTGCACAATGGCCCGCACACCATACGAGTATTTGTGGCAAATTTCTCGCTCTGTGAAGATTTCAAAGAAGAAAAATTTACAATTTTAAAAAATAACTTGTTCACATCATTTAGTCATATATTGTAACTACCAGCAAGTCCATAAAATCAAGAAGCCTGGGTTTCAGAATCACTTTCTTCTCTGTACCTACTTTATTCTTAATCTTTTTAGTGGTAAATAAGCCCAGGAGAGAAGGTAAAATACATAGGAAGGACCTAATGGGCAAATCTGCCATCTCAGGTTTCTGACTATCTCTTCTGGGATCATTTCTCTGCAGCGTGGTAAAACCATAACAAAATTAGAAGATGAGTACATTAGTCAAAGAGAAAACAATTAGCCCTGTATCTGAAACATCTGGAAAGCCTACAAATAAATGTCACTGGTGACTCCAGTCAATTTCATGAACACCGAGCCACTATAATATATCTGCTATAGGTTTTTCATGCATCTATACTCCGCCTTCTAAAACATGAAGAGCAGTTTGTATTTTTAAATGAAAAGAATGGAGTTGATAAATCAATTTTTCTTCAAATTCTGAGAATGTATTATAGCGTGATCAACCTATAATGCAGTTGTCATCTGCTGGCAATCAATGAAAATGTGTTAGCACTGGCTTCACTAACTTTTGTTAGTGTCGGATGTTACATAAGCTGTCTAAATTTGGTCTTTGTCATTAAGGCAAAGTTCCTTTATATCTTGAACTTCTGGTACAAACTGGGAGTGGGGAAAAAACAGCCAGCAGAAAAACAAGGTTCCCAGTAAGATAAAAAACAGACATATGGCTTTCTCAAAGCACTTGATCTAACAACTCTCAATAATCAGTATTTTTGATCATTAAAAAGCAATACTGGGGGGCAACTGTCACTAAAGCATTTGTGATATAACTACTAATGTACCAGAATATTTTACTTTTAGAATGGTTTAAGTGTAAGTTGTAAATCTCTTGGCAAATGAATGGCTAAAGTCATAACATACAATTTAAGGGGCAAATAATAGAGATTTTTAGAGGCAGATAGAGATTTTTAGGAGTTCCAAGTACATTTAATTAAGATTGTAATATTACTGGATGAGTTTTCACCATGCTCTTATATGTCTCAGTTCCCATTCCCAGTATTTCTTGGTTTGCACTGGCAGTTTAGTAGTGTGGATGCACATTCATACCCTACCTGGTAAATTATTTGGCAACAGGCCCCCACTTTCATCCCATCTGAGCTCAAAACTGTAGAAGCAGATCATATATTCCAGGTCCATCAGTATGACTGACAGGCTGTTCAGCTGATCGGCCAGCCAGAAATCAGCAAAGCCTACCTTGTGAAAGGGGGCTGTAAATACTCGAAACTGGGAGAAAGAAAGAAAAATTGGAACACAGAGAAAGAAACAAGAAAATGTATATTAAATTTCTCTAATTCATGTCTGACCATGCAGCACGATTACTTTAGCTGATGAAATGGAAACCAATGAATCAATCATAAACACAGAAACCTGGCAACAGTGGCTAGGTTGAGAATTAGTAGTAAAGGAAATGCACTGAACGCATAACTAAGAAAGGAAATAAAGGGGGTGGGGAAAGGCAGAAATAGCTACACTTAGAAAACAGAAAGCAGAGAGTGTGAAGAGCTGAAGTCAAAAGCAGAGAGTGGCAGAAGGTAGACGTGCTGACAGGATGTCTAACATTAGGCTTTAAGGTAAATTTTGCTGGAGACCCATGTGTTATGATAATTTCTGAAATATTCTCCCATCGTAGCTGGGATGGAAGCCTGGCACTCCCTCGCCTACAGAGTATTCGTAGTAAGGGAAAGGATGGTTCATCTCACGGTTTGGAGCGTACCTTCTCTGACCAAAATCACTTTCATTTCATTAATGCCATGGTGATGACTTTATTTGTCTTGAAATTATACCACAAAAATCAGCCCATACCCTACTGTTATGAAAACAATGAATTCAGGTTATATGTATTGAGCACTAATCCATGCTGTGTATTTTTCTCATAATGCATTTCTCATAATCCACTAACTGTAACAATTTTATGAAATAGGTATTTCTCATATCCCCATTTTACAAAAGACCTAAAACAAACTTATCCTAACCTCTTCGATGGAAACCTGTTAACCACTGCAAAGAGAAATCCACAAACTGCAGAGAGAGGCATGATTAGATACTAATGTAATCACCAGAAATAACCTCAATTTGTGCAGAATGCCTTGAGAGGACTGGAGTGAAGTGAAGACAGGATAAAGGGAGCTTTAATCTTCACCCTGTTGGACCCTTTCTATCTAGTACAGGTGATAATGCACTCCTAAAACAAGGAATTCGAAGTAGCAAAAATAAATCTGTAGCTCTCCTGCCATCTAGCTATATTCACTTAGTAGACATATTCAGCCTGAGACCTAGCTTTTTCTTCTCAGACTTGGCTGTTTTGTTTTGTTTTTCTATTCTTTCTCTAAACATTTCCCTTTATTATTTCAGGGAGATAAATGGCTTTATTATGAATCAATCCTGGGTGTCAAATACCTGTGACAGGTATTGCTTGGAACTTTGGAAGTTAAAACAGCTGTCTACAGGACAAAATACAGACATTGAGACATGTTCTCATGCTGATATGTTTTGAGTCCATGGCTTGATCTGATCACTGACTCGCTCTTTCAGTAAGTTGTACAACAAGCCAGAGAGACAAGCCATATATACTCTCTGCCACCATACGCTCCAGGTACAGCAAACTCTTTTTGGGGGTGGGGGGCACTTTAGGGTTTGAGATGCTAGCTATTTATGCACAAAAAGGTTCTGCTACCAGTTTATACAGTATTTTAAGGAACTCTAGGGTATAGAATAGACTTGAGACAGAAATAAGAGGATAATTTAGAATACACCAAAGGATCAGAAAGTCTAACTCAACTTCTAGTCATTTTGTGAAACTGGTAGCCTAGGACAAATTTTTGATTTCTCACTAACATGAGACATACTGCCATCACTCTCATAATCTGCCAAACCCAGCCTCAAAACCTGGCCAACACAGAAAGCCTCCATAAGAGCAGAAGAGGAGGAGAATGCATTAAATAAGAAACTAAGAGACAGAGGGATGGGACTGAAAAAGGAAGGGAGTGGCATGAAAATAGAAACTGGGAGGAAGGGACAAAAGAGAGATGAAGAAAGGAAGAAAGAAGGGGGTAATAAATGTTGGTTTAATAAAACTAATGAAAGACAATATAATTACAGTCATTCATGCATTTAACAAAGACTTATTAAGAATTTACTATACATCAGGGATTGTGGAGGTGTAGAGATAAATTAAAAAATAGTCTCTACTCTCAAAGACCTCAAAATGATGATTGGGCAAATCACAGTCTGGCTGGGCAAATAAATACCTAAAGAAATAATGTGAGTACTGTGTAGTAAGTGCTATTACAGATACACATACAAAATACCCTGGAAACAAAAAAAGGGAGCAAGTAGCTCAGTCAGAGATAAGGTTGGGGTGGCGGTAGAAAATAAATAGATCCTACTTAATTCCTTAACATTTATATAGTCAAATTCATCTTAGATTTATCTGAATTCCACCTTTTGAGTGAGAATTTTCCTTCTTCCTTTCTTGTTCTAGCTAAGGTCCTTCAACTTCTACTTTTTGATTTTGATTAAAATTATAACAATTCAGTGAGTAATGGTTATTAAGAAAGCTAGAGATAGTTCTGGATATTTGATGCTTTACCCACATACACAAAGAAAGTCACTAATGAGTTAATACAAAGGATATACGCTAACATCTCCTAAGTTAATGCAGATAAGTGGTCAAGGAAATTAAGTTTTAATTTCTACTTTTTATAGGCTTGTGAATAATCACAATCTTTCCAAATTTGATTTTTATATTTCATTAGTTTGATCCACTCGATCAAAGGCAGACATCGTAGATAAAGTAACTACCAGGCCTAGCTGTTCAGTGGTAGTGTGTAAGAGTACAGACTGCCGGGCTCGTCTCTGTTACTTACTCTGTGACCTCATTTAACTGCTTTAAATCTAGGTTTCCTCATTTATAAAATGTGGATTAACAGCAGCTCCAACTTCATGGTTTATTAAAAGGATGTCCAGAATAGCACATTATTAAATGAGAACATGTCTCTCATCTCTTCTTATAGTAGAGACATATAAAAATTTTACTATACAATTAAAGAAAATATTGGAAAAAACAATTCCCAAATTATATAGCAAAGTACTTTAATGTAAAAACTTTAAGTAGTCTTCTGTAAGAATAAGATATTTTTGGCCCTAGCTGGCGTAGCTCAGTGGATTGAGCACGGGCTGCAAACCAGGAATCACAGGTTCGATTCCCAGCCAGGGCACATGCCTAGGTTGTAGGCCATGGCCCCCAGCAACCGCACATTGATGTTTCTGTTTCTCTCTCTCTCTTTTCTCTCTCCCTTCCCTCTCTAAAAATAGATAAATAAAATCTTAAAAAAAAAAAGATATTTTTGTTCAGAAAATCTGAGTCACTGTTTATGCTTCCTAATTGGATTTCCAATTAGAGCAAATACAGATCTGGAGAGAGGATGTATGTATGACTTCATGAATGTAAAAAAAACAACAACAACAACAACAACAAACCAACCAACAACAAAAAACTGTACTGATTTGATATGTAACACTAGTATAAAAATAAATCTATTGCCTATAAAAAATATTTAAGCTTTTTGGGGGAGGAAAGTAGCATATATCAATTCGATTCAGATTTAATTATGGGTGTAAATGATGCCCAGTGCCTACCACTATGGACAAGTGACATGTTCTTTTCCGACTAAAAATTAAAGAAGAAAGAAGGAAATATAGTTTTACTTCAAGATGAGGCTTTAAAAAGAGCTATATCAGAGAAACATAACTAGGGTGAAACATTCTTATAAATTTACTAGAAATGAGTCTAAGGGTAAGTTTTCTCAGTGAGATTTGAATTCAAGTAAGTTGACAGGTCAATTAATATTACAATTATCTATAAATATTTTCCTATTTACAGTTATATTTACAGTTATTATTACAGTTATAACAAATCACAGTGCTTCCTTCTGTATTTTACTGCTTCTGATAGCACATTTTATTATTCTGTTATATTAGCATTGCCAACCTCTTCCATCAACAAGTCCTCATTTATGAGCACACAGCAGATGCATAGATAAATGTCTACTCAACGGGGAATCATTCTGCTAATAAGAGTAACTGGTCATGCACGAATCATAGCTTACTATTTAAACAAAAAAGGAAGCACTGGGGAAATGCTCACTTAGCATACAATGCATATAACTGTATTACTTCGTTATTGCAGTGATACAATCATATTAACACCTGAGTTTTCTGAGTCTTTCAAACCTTATTTCAAAATAACTATATAGAGAGTTCACAATAACTGAGGCAGAAAACAATAGGTGTTTATAATCTTAAAGTTATTTCCTTGTAACCAAATAATAACAGTTTAAAACTCTACAAAATCTAGTAATAAATTTGACTAATAATCTCAAAATAAGAAAGGCAATCTAATAGTGTACTAGCTGGAAAAGATTTTAGTACAGATTTCAAGAGACATAAAAATGGCTCAAATATTCATCTTAAAAAATCCTCTAAAAATTATGTTTTTGAGATAATGATAAAACCTATTAAAGGTAATGGTATACTTATGACTTATCAAAATACTCTTGTACAGTGAAGTTACATACTCAGAATCCAACCCCAAAGTTAGGCTTAGTGGTTAGGCCTAATTTCCTTAAATGAAATTATTTACTTTTTATTTATTTGTATTTAATGAAATTGGAAGAAAAGAGGGAGGTTCTCAATTTGTGATTTTAAAAATCCTAGTGGGAAAAATAAAAAATAAAAAATAAAAATAAAAACCAAACAATTTTGTGGGGGGAAAAAAATCAAGATTTGGTCCATTTTCTTTTCCTGAATGCTATAAATACTCACCTATATTCAAACATAAGTTGCCTTTTATTTGTTAAGTGCTAATTATGTTGTTTTTTAATAGGAAGGCCATGTTTTATGTCTTCAGATTTTTAAAAATTTAGTCAATGTTACATATAGGGAGTTTATTGCTAAGAACAACAACAATAAAAATCTGCTAATTATAAGGGGCATACAGAATAAAAAAGAAATAGGTAATTGTGGGAATTCTGAAAGTGTGTATAGAGAATGATCAACTTAATCACTAATCTTTATTCTTCTGTTATAGTTATAAGTCATAATCTAAGAAATAATTACATGAAAGCATTCCAAATTGATTTTCAATATAGAGCTGTCTTAATTTAGAAGTAAGCAGAAATCCTTTCCCAGAGTTAACTTTATACTATCACACACAAAAAATGCAGCTACCATTTTTCATATCCTAATACTATGTTCTGTATCTTAATACTGAGACTGCATTGAGATCATTGAAAATAAGTAAACTGGAAGAAGAAATAAAATTTATTATAAACAAAGCATCCAAGTCAGTTTCTCAAATTAAACTTGATCTGGCAAAATATTCCTAATGCTGTTAGAGAACCAACCTTTCATAAATTAAACAGAAAAATAAAATTTTACTACTTGTTAAGAAAAGGAAACTTACAGAGTTCTACATGTTATCAGAGTTGATTGAATAACCTGTATAATGAAGTAACTAAATTAATCATGAATTAATTATTATTAATTTGCAAAATCATTTCACTATCTGGACACTTTATACTCCATTTTTGGAGGAAAAAAATGCACGTGTGCTTTTGCCAGAGACACTGCGCTGCGTGACATTAGGTGCAGTGCATTCTCTGCTCTGAAGCCGGCACCACTCACACGGATTACAGTGTGAACCATGCCTTCCGGAGCTGCACACTGCAGCAGCCCGGGTTTCACCCTGAGGGGAGCCAACACACCATTCCAACAATGATACACGAATGTCTGGACTTACCAGAAGTTTAAGCAGCCAAAACCGGGATTTATAATAGAAAGTTTTGGTGGGGTTGATAAGAAAGAAAACCATAAATCCATAAAGGGCGAGTGGGTACACATATGTGGGGATGACACTAATTGGAGCAAAGAAGCAAGCCAGAAGGCTCAGGCACCACAATATCCCAAGGAATCCAGCAATCTGATAAAGGGCAGAAAAGAGAAAAAAAAATTATTATTTTTATTTTTACCATTACTCAGAATCTCTTTAATAAAAAAAGGTAAGGAAGTGTTTAGTTATTAAGTCTACAGTCCTCTTCAAGCAGAAGACAGATTTCAGTACCCACTAAACCAGCTGTATAGCTAATGCAAACTCTATTTGTGGGACTTACGTCTTGCTTTGATTACCTCAAAGAGATGCTGATGAGACAAGTTGCTTCTTGGATTAAGTTCAAAGATGAGCACATGATTTACTCCAGCCTGTCTCCAACCGTACGTGTTGATGCCCAGTAGGAAAAGGAATTCAATCAGAAGAAAGCCACCCCGATAGATTCTTATCAAGGGCCATATACTTCTATCTGTTTCAAGTTTAAATATAGCTGAAAGAATAACAATTAATTGGTTAGTTAGAATATTCATAATGTCTCCTTTATTGTCTTTTCTCGCAATTCTCAATGATACAGCCCTGTCACACGAACTTTTTTCAATAAATAAAACCTAAATCTAGATTATCTTAAGATCCTGTAAATTTGCTTCTAGGTTCCTTCCCATTTTCATTTCACTCTGCAAAATCCCACAAAGGAATTTTCCTAAAATTTGACTATTAGCATGTTAGTTCATTGTTCCATTAGTGTCTGGATTTCAGAGAGAATCAAGGTAAACCAGTTTAGAACCATAACATCAGTTCTGTCAGCTGGGGATTTCTGCCATGACACAACTTCTTTGGCTTTGCTTTGCCCATCATTAGATTGGATAGAGTAATACCTACTTACAGAGTTGCTGTGAAAATTAAAGAAAATAATACATATGATGGCAATGTGAAAATTAAAAAGTGATGTAAAAGATAACAGTTAATACTTAGAATGCTGACCGCGTGCCAAGGATTATCAGTATTTTTACATATAATACAGAGATTCATCTAATCCTCAAAATGGCTCTGTGAGTTAAAAACTATTATTGCCATTTGATTGATGAGGGAACTATAGCACCGACAGGTTAAGTAATTTGCTCAAAGCTAATAAGCTAGTACATGGCGGAGCCAGGATTTTAACTCAGTTTTGCTTTAAGCCCACACACTCTTATCCACTACTTTCTATTGCCCACATGCCCATAAAATGTTCAGTGTCACTACTATTCTGTAGCTGTCCAACATTCAAACACTAGCCTACCAATTCAAGTTCTCTAGAACCTGGTCTCCAAATCCCTTTTCTAAAACTTATCTCATAGCCCCCTTAAACATTTAACTCTTATTTCCTGATGAGCTTTATTATAATTTTAATAAATTCTTATTTCACATGTGCTTCTGTTGTCCCCTGTACATAAAAGGGCCTTGCTCTTTCTTTCCAACAATTCAAATTCTACTGATTAAGAGATCCTCATATGTTCATTAATTCACTGAACCAATATGTTTCATTTTGAGCCTACTATGTGCAAAACATTTCAATTTGGCTGACAATTTCTCAATTTTTCCAAGTAACTATAAAATTATTATGTTTAAAATATTTTATTTATTTATTTTTAGAGAGAAGGGAAGGGAGGGAGAAAGAGAGGAAGCAAAATATCAATGTGTGGTTGCCTCTTAGCACCCCCTAATGGGGACTTGGCCCACAACCCAGGCATGTGCCCTGACTGGGAATCCAACTGGTGACTCTGGTTCCCAGGCCGGCACTCAATCCACTGAGCCACACCAGCCAGGGCACTATAAAATTATCGTTAGTACCACTCATTTGATATTTAATTATGCATTGTAACCTTATACACTTACTTCATATAAACAATCACTTATTTAACTTTGTATTCTCTAAAATGCATAACACATTTAATAATATAAAAACACAGGGTAGAGAAAGCCTTTGTTTTGGGGTCAAACACAATAAACCAGATTTCAAATCCTAGCTATAGCAGGGCAAATTATTTAATTTTTCTAAGTCTCACTTTCCTTGTTGGTCAGTGGGGACATTAACTATTCTTAAAAATTTGTTAAGAAGATGAAATGTGAACAACATATATTAAGTGACTAAAACAGTGTTTGGTCAATTATGAGTATTCAGTATATATCATTTTTCCCTTTAACTTGAGGAAACTTCTATTTTTTTCATTAATTTGACATTTATTAGGTGTTTATTATATGTGAGACAAACCTAAGACCTGGGGACTAAGTAATGAACAACAGACAAAACACTGGTCTCAGGAAACTTCTGTTCTGTATAACGTCAGACAGTGATCAAGTTTGTGAAGGAAAAAAATGTAGGGTACGAAGATAAAGAATGATGTTACATGCCATTTCAGGTAGGATGGTCAAGAAGACCTCTCAGGATATATTTGTAGATCATTTGCATTCCCTTAAAAAAAAACAGACTGAATCCTGTGAATTTCTGAAGGGACAGAGCTCTGAGCAAAGGGAAAGTAAATGGCCCTAAGACAGGTATGAGCCTGGTGTGCTCCAGGAACAGGAAGAAGGCCAAGGTCACCGTGACTGGAATAAATGAGAGATAAAGTGGTAAAAAGACAGCCAGGGGCAGGTCAGGTAGGACTTCACAGTACTTTGTCAAGACATAAGCTTTTATTCTTACGTATGAAGCCAATTAAAGATTTTGCATATAAGTGACATGACCAGGTTAATAATTTCAAAGGGGTACTCTACCTCTTACTTGAAGAACAGACTGCAAAGGAACAAGTATATTGTTACTGTATCAAATTAGGGTTATTGGGAATCTATAACAGAAGTTAAAAAATCTAAACAAGTAATTTTTCATTTTCATGAAAGTAAATATATGAAACATATTTAAATTTGAGACAAATTATTAAATTATTAAATCTGAGAAACTACTACCTTTTGCACACTACTTTTTTGGCGTGAATGTGTGAAAAAAGAATCACGTGTGTACGTGCATCACTACCGCTGTGTCCCTCTCAACACTGCTATCCTTTGAGCACCTGCCGGGAGATAAACAAGAATAGCCAGCTGGCTTTCACTACACTTACCCTGCCTCCCCCTACACACACGAAAATTGGACCAAGAAAGGCTCTGAGGTGAGAGGACACATGCACAAACAACACATTAAAAAACAACTCCAAGTGTCTCACAAAAACGTAATCTATATTTATGAAAGAAAACAAAACCTTATCTTGCCCCTGAATTTTAAAAAACTTTTTGATTCATTCACATAAAAACAATGATATTTATGCTTATGTCTTATTTAATGATGATAATAGCACCATGTTCATCTTAGCAATGAAAGAAAAATTCCACAAATGACTAAGGTTTTCCCTACAGAAAGAACAACTCCCACACATACGCCATATTCAAGGCCTGTCCAGAAAAAGTCCAGCTTGTTAGTATAATGAGAACAGTTTGCCCGACATTGATATAACTTTGCAACCAAGGAAAGTGGTTTCGAATGCGCATGTGTGAACAATGACAACTTCACTGTACTAGTCAGTGGGGGTGGAAGACACCCTTGAGTGAGCTTGTGTCTGTGTGGCCGTCACATTCAAAAAGACTGAGCGAGTAGAGCAACAAATCTGCATCAAATTTTTCTTTAAGCTTGAACATTCCTTCAGAGAAACTATCTGGATGATTCAGAAGGCTGCAGCTATGGGCAACTGGTGATTGGCAGCTTCATCACAACAACATACTTGCTCTTGTATCTCATCTCCTGCAGAGTTTTTGGCAAAACATCAAATCACCCAGGTGACTCAGAACCCCCTACAGACCAAATTTGGTGCCCTGCGACTTCCAGCTTTTCCCAAAACTAAAATGATCTTTGAAAGGTAAGAGATTTCAGGCTGTTGATGAGGTTCAGGAAAATATGACAGAGAAGTTGACAGCAATAGGGAGAACTGTGTGAGGTCCCAAGGTGCCTACTTTGAAGGGAACTGAGGCGTTGTTGTCCTATGTACAATGTTTCTTGTATATTCTTCAGTAAATGTCTCTATTTTTCATGTTATATGACTAGATAACTTCTGGACACACCTCCTATACTGACATAGTGCTTCCCAACCAAAAACATGTTTTACTTACACTTCTTAACCTAGAATCTATGAACTGATCTCAAGCTACTGTATCTTTTCATTCTTATCATCTAATAATACTCTCCTTTACCCTAGGTGAATATATCACTCCTCTCTTTCATAACCCACTCCCTCCTCCTATGCCCCATCCCTTATACCCAACTAAAATTAAAATCTCTGCTCATCTGCCTCCTTCTCTTGAAATGTCTTTTCATTCCATCAGTGTTCAGTATAAATGTCATTTCTTCCTTACAGTCTTTCCTGATGCTCTCATTTATAAGTAATCACTGTTTCTTTGACCTGCTTAGAACATTTAACACTTTCTATCTTGTTGTGTATTATTGTTTTAATATGTCTTAATCTCTCTGGCACAAGGATGAGCTTCATAAGAAAAGGGATTCTCAGCCCTGGCTGGTGTAGTTCAGTGGATTGAGTGCAGGCTGCGAACCAAAGCATCGCAGGTTCAATTCCCAGTCAGGGCACATGCCTGGGTTGCAGGCCATGACCTCCAGCAACCGCACATTGATGTTTCTCTTTCTCTCTCTCTATCTTCCTCCCTCCCCTCTCTAAAAAAATAAAATAAATTAAATTAAAAAAAGAAAAGGGATTTTCTATCATAAGACTCAGGGGTATCAAGCATAATTGTGAGATACATAACATTTGCTTGCTGAATGGAACAACCCTATAAATCGAAGTAATTAAGCTCATTTAACAAATGAAGAAACTGTTTCAGAGAAGTAAAGTGATATCCTTAAAGCCAAAACAATTAACAAACACTGGAGTTGGGACTGAAACCCAGGCAAGGTCTTTTGAAGACCAGTAAGTGTTGTTTCCACAACAGCTGGCTTGATCATCCAGGGCTAGGTTTTTACTGTAGTTATTTCCATGCATTCTACATAACAATTGCATTCATCTGAAGAAATAGAACTAGGTTGAAAAATGATTATAAATTACACCAATATTAAATCCTGAGCTTATGCAAACAATAATTATTAGAGTTAGTTTTTAGTAATTGAAAGAGAACTAAGAACACAAATAAAAACATATTGATAAGTATAGTTCATACACTCTCTAAAAGCCATGACAACTTGGGTTAAAATTTGATAATGTGCAACTAACAATCTTAGAGAAGAATGTTTGTGAGGAATAATGTGTTCCATAAAATTATTTCTTGAGATCTGCTATATGTCTGACACTGTGTTAGGAACTTGCCATAGAAACATGAAGAATAGATGGTGTTTGCATGATTATGATTACTAAAAGTCCAAAACAGAGTACAATGAAGATTTATACAATATCACCTAGTTCTAGGTCATGTACATTTGCTGGTTTCACTGAGCAGAATTCAATCCTTTATTCATGATTCACAGTTATTATTATAAGGATAAATACACAGACTCTTGGGGTATAGCAGGATTATTTGACCTTAAAGCAAAAGTCTTCAATTGCAAGAACCTTTGAGATGTGTCTTTTCCCTGTGTGTATGTATGTTTGTATATCATTTACTTTTGTCTTGGTCCTTTCTCTTGCATCCATTCACACTTCCATCAATACTCTGTAAACCCCTACTATGTCCCAGGCAGTATTCTAGGTGCTGGAGATACAATGGTGAACAGGAGAGAGATGAGCAGGCATCAAGAAAGTTACATTCCAGTGGGAAAACAGATAGCGAGAAACATAAATATGAAACATTATGCCATGTAATTACAAGTGCTCTAAAGAAAACTAATGTAGGCTAAAGGGACAGAACAAGCTATTTTAGGGTAGGGTGACCAGGAAAGGCCTTACTGAGGCGGTGGCATTTAAATAGAGATCGTAAGAATGAAGTGAGGGATTAAGAGCAGACACCTTGGGGGAAGAGCCTTTTAGGCAACTGCAAGGGTTTGTAGATGGGAATGAACTTGGGGTGTTCAAGGAATAGTAACAATACAAGTATGGTTAAAAACAGAGTAAAACTGAGTGTGGGGAGGATGACAGCATGTGAAGTCAGAAAGGCCCATGCGGCGAGCTCCTGCAGGGTCCTATAGGCTGTAGTGAGAAGTTTCAACAATATTGTAAGAGAAGCCATTACTGGATTTTAAGAGGAAATCGATATAATGTAAGTTATTTTTTAAAAGAAAGACAGTGGTAGCTCTAAGAACCCAAGAGAGGCTGCCGGGAGACAAGTTCAGAAGGCCGTTGGACTATATTGAGGCTGACACTGGTGGAGGTGGTCTGATTCAGAACATATTTTGAAGATGGAGCAACAGGATTTGCTGATGGACTGGAGATGAATTATAAGGCAAAAGAGAGGCTAAATGTTTCTGGCCTGAGAAACTGATGAAGGGTGATGCCATATTAAAGAGAAAGTGTACTTGAGGTTTACAAAAACATTGTCCATGTAAGTCTGAGATGTCTATTAGTCATCCAAGTAGCCAATTAAGTAGCATTCAGAGGAAAGACTATACATACTCGGGAGTCACGATTACATAGATGGTATTTATGTCCATGGGTCTGAGTAAGATTACCTAGGTAATAAAGACATGTAAACAGAGAAGGAGACTTCAGAAGTGAGCCTAGTAGTATTCCCCAACATTTAGATGTCACCAAAAAACAAAAAAAAAAAAACAAAAAAACACACAAAAAACAGCTAGCAAAGGAGACTGGGAAAGCACTGCCAGTGCAATATAATAGAAAACCCAGCAGAGTGTGGTTTTCCAGCAAATCCAATTGAAGAAAAATTTCAAGGAGTGATCGACAATGCCACATGCTTCTGCTGGTGGGTTTAGAAAGGTGGTGCCCCTCTTGTGGTTCAATGATTCCTTGATGCTGGGAGTGCACTTGCTTCTAGCAATTCCTCCTACCTCTTTCTAATTTTTAACTCTATAGAATAGGAAACTATATAATAAGCTTCTTAAAATTATATGCAAAGTAACTGTAAATAGGTTCTAGAAGAGATATGAAAGACTCTCCAAAAAGCAAAGTAAATAAATCGGTACATGATTTATAGTATCTTATGTACTATCACCTGTGATCAAGGGACCTAAGGTTCTTGATAAATGAACACTGAAAAAGTGTGAAGAATTTGTACGCAAACTCTGGAAAATGATGGAGAACAAGAGTAATCAACTAGCAATGTTTTAAAGGATAATATACTACAAGGGAAAACAAACCAAAACAAATGACTTCCCCTACTCCCAATAATTTATAAGAACAAAAACTTAGCCCTAACAGATTTCTCTTTCAATAACTTTCGTAGTTTGGTAGTAGGTCTGACAGGACAGAACACAACATAGGCATATGTGTAAAAATAATTTAATTCAAAATTTAACCTACTTACTTACCGGCAAGCACAAGGGTAACATTCAATACAATGAATATTCCACAAAATAGGCCAACTCTAAAAGTAGTCCATGCTGGTGCAGGCTATGGACAGAAAAACAGAATTTTGGGTATAGGGAAAAATATTGACTACATTTAGTATATGCTGTCATAAATCAGTAGCATGAGCCTCAAAATTCTACCATGAAATCAACAAAAATATTTTATGACCTGCATTTTTATAAATCTGAACTATAGAATCATCTTTCATCATTCTATAATACTAGAAATAGAGTTGCCAGTTATTTGAATTCTTTCACAGAAATCTGAGTCACTAAATAAATAAGATTACAACTTTAGGCTTCAAATTATATATATACTGATTTTCTTATAGGAAAGATTTAATTGCAATTTGGAGGTCTTGAGCATCTTTTGTTACACTTAGCCCTAAATATTCTATGTCTTAATCATAAATAGCATTATTTAAAAAATTTTTGACTTCCAATTGTTCATGACTGCATATAGAAATATAATTGGTTTTTATATATTGATCTTGTATTCAGCAATTTTGCTAAACTCATTAGTTCTAGCAGCTAATCTATAAGTTCAATGAATTTTCTAGGTCATCATGTCATTGGCAAAAAACCCCCACCTGTTTTACTTCTTTCTTTCTAATCTGAATACCTCTTATTTCTCTTTCTTACATGACTGCATTGGCTATAATCTCTAGGACAAAGAGAGTATCTAGAAAAGTGAGTATCTTTTTTCGTTCTTAGAAAGCATTCAGTGCTTTACCATTAAGTAGACTATGATATTAATTGTAGATTTCTTGTAAATGCCTTTCATTGGGATGAGACTAAAAAAGCTCTTTCTGTTATTGATTACCATTCTATGATTTAAATCCTTTTTAGTTTATTGAAACTTATGACACAGAAGATACCACTTAAATGTTTTCTGGTATAACAAATATCATTTAATAAATGCTTTTGTAGGTTTAACTACTATATTTTGGATGAAGCTATATAATAGTCCAACACATCTGATACCCCCCATCATTAAATACACATCTCAATCATTTGGTGAGAATGAAGTTATTAGCATGTCAATAAAAATAAACAAGTACAGGATAGAAGAGATAGATGGGAAGACATTATAATTCATTATGAAGTGAGATCTGGCATCTAATTTTTTTTAAATATTTTCTTAAGATTTTATTTATTTATTTTTAGAGAGGGAAGGGAGGGAGGGAGGGAGAGAGAGAGAGAGAGTGAGAGAGAGATCAATGTGCGGTTGCTGGGGGTTATGACCTGCAACCCAGGAATGTACCCTGGCTGGGAATCGAACCTGGGACACTTTGGTTCCCAGCCCGTGCTCAATCCACTGAGCTACGCCAGCCAGGGCTGATTTTTTTAATACAAAAATAAGAATAGTATTAACTACTTAAACACTTTGAAACATTTTTTAAAGTAACCAAATCAGTATATATTTCATCAGCTAAACATACTGTACCGATTATTAAATCGGCAAATCCAACCAAACAACCAGAAACAAATGCTAACCTGAGCAGCTCCCAAAGGGGGAACACGTAAACGCTTCATAGCTTTTTGTCTGTCACCATCTTCAAGTTCATTGGTCACCACGGCCTAGGAAGACACAGTATTAAATTTTGACACAAGTTATACTGAACTTGAGTAATGAGCAAATAATTCTGAACCATTTATAAATATGGTACTTGGGTAACCTCTTGGTGAATGAGTACTGATTAAAGAATAAAATCATGAGCAAGAATACAGGGTCTGGCACAAATAATGCCCCCTTTTTATTACAAAATCTTTTATTACAAAATCATAAGCATGTAATTCTGTAACAATACAATATCACTCACACTCAAGCCCATAGTATGACATTTTAGGTGAGACATTCAAATTAAAACTATAAATTATTACGCCCATATTTTTACTTTACCAACCACACTCAAGCAGGTCTTACTTCTGCTGAACCCAGTGTATGTATGTATATATTTAAAGGTAGAATCAATTATAATGGAGAACAGATATGAGGAATTATTTGATTAAAAATAAGACATGTAAGTTATTGAAAATACATGGCATCTGAGTCAGATTAATATACCTCAGTTTCAGAGATGAGCTGGTTGATTTTCTTGCATGTATAAAATGGGGCCACTTCTACATGAGCTACTCGCCAATCTGCTCCACGAGATGTTTCCAAGATCTTGTCATGCTTCTTAAGGATTTTTCGAAACCCTGTAAAATTCAGATTCTACAGGAAAAAAAGAGAAACACTACTGTAATTTCCACCACCATCAAAGAAGATGAAAGACAGATAACAAGCACCATGTGTACACAGCGCTTACTGAAGGTTGAGGACCGAAGGAAATGGCAATGCTGTCATAAAAGCACTCACTGAAAAGATGAGACTCTTCTTTCTTATTTTATTTATTCATTTCAAGGTGGTATTTTATCAGTAATCAAAAGAAACCCTAAAAATAAACCTTATTATTTCAATTTCAGAGAATCCGTTTGCCCCCACTACAATGCAAGCACATCCAAACCAGCTTGGAAAACAGATTAGCTATTTTTCTTAACTTTCATTTTGCTTCCATTCATTCTCAGTTTGGGGATGGGATTGCAAAGATGAGTCAGTAGAAAGAAGTGATCATACTTACAGTTTTGCTGATAATGGATAGAAGCTAGTATTTTTCCTCCATTTCTATAATATCAAAATCCTACTTTTCTATATTCTCAAATTCTGTTGTTTGATCGACATGCAAAAAAGCAGGAAACCGTGGACGCACAAGGTTCTGTAAACCAGAGTTCTCCCAAAGTTGTTGATCACATATCCACATTACTGAAAAGATGGGCCCTCACTCCTAACTAGGCTTCGTTTGCTTGCTTATAACTCATACTTGAATGGATCATACTTTTTTCTCATACTTTAATGGATCATCTTGAATTCTACTTGGGGTGCATACACCATAACTTGTAGACTGTTTTCCATCAACTTTCTCCTCATTCTCAAAATAAATGTAGTCTCACTGACTAAACAGCTTCAAAGAATAGAGGACAGATCAAAACTTACACAACAATTATTTTCATTTTCCCAAGCAACGTTTTACAATAAGCCAAAACAAAAGCTTCTAGGAAAGTTAAAAAAAATTAACAAATGTTTTCCCTGTAATACACAAGCATATTTAATGAAATATAAAATATTAACATTTTATAAGAAAGAAGAAATACATTTTTCTTTTTAAAAATAAACCATAAGCCCTGGCTGGTGTAGCTCAGTGGATTGAGCGCGGGCTGGGAACCAAAGTGTCCCAGGTTCGATTCCCAGCCAGGGTACATTCCTGGGTTGCAGGCCATAACCCCCAGCAACTGCACATTAATGTTTCTCTCTCTCTCTCTCTCTCTCTCTCTCTCTCTCTCTCTCTCTCTCTCTCTCTCCCCCCCTCCCTTCCTTCTCTAAAAATAAATAAATAAAATCTTTAAAAAAATAAAAAATAAAAAATAAACCATAAAGCTAATGGGTAAATTTAAAGGAAAGGAATTTCCTTTCATATATATTTTATATAATTATTTTTCTAGTCTTCTAAAATTACTTTCCAATTGGGTGGTTCTTTCAATGATAAAGTACTAAACTACCAAAGAAGAAAGCAGAATTACAAAAGGGAAAGAAAGAAATAAGTACATGGATTAACAACTTAGACTGCTGCAGACATGAGACTACATGGACTTTTTATTTTAAATTTCCAGGATTTACCCCGGTAATACTTTTGTTATATAACATTCAGTTTTTATACAATACATAACCCTGTGATGATTCTAACCAGTGATTACAAGTACTAATCACAAGAACAAAATGAAAAAAGAATAGTGCATAAGGTCTCTCTAAAGATTAGAAGGGTGCTTTTGCCTAATTTAAAATTTTATCATTGAACAAATCATGTTTTTCAATAAATTCTTTACAGATTTAACTATATAAACAAATCTATAAAGAATTACAAATGAATAAATGTCCTGTAATTCCAAAATATTGCATACATGATGGTTCAATTTTTCAGATTGGATTTTTAAAATACTAAATGATATAACAGCTTAGATGTTCAGTCTGTATAAAACATTTGCTGTGATTTAATGATTTTATCGGCAAGATTAAAACAATGTTATGTTGCAGCTTGTGATTAATAAAACTGAAAGGGTTTTAGTGGCAAGTTAACCAGTCATTATCTTTATTTATAAACATTTATTAATAAATATTTATACATTCATTTTATTTAAATAAATAGAATTATTTATTGGAATTTATTTATTTATAAGCAGTCCGTAATAAATAAGTCTTATTGCTCTATTTGACCATCTCTGATAATGTGGTTTCCGCCAGTAAGAACATCAGAAATCCCAGTAAGAACCTAAAGAACAAAGGCATGCTAAGGATTTTCCTTTCTGGACTGGCCCATCAGTACCGCTCAAGGTAATTCCACTTACTATAATTTCTCAGTTGCTTAAAAGCTCTATCTTCCAGGGTAGGAATCTAAGTACCTGATAGTTCTGCAGCAGGATAAGACTGAGGTAGAACTCGCTGAAGGCCAGTTTAAGGTCTTTAATGTTCCTGTGTTGGACACGTTCCTCGTGGGACAGGTGGAAGACTGGCTTTCTGCGCTGTCGCAGCGTAGTGACACCAGTGCTTTCTTTCTGCGCATCCAGTGACGACTGCAGCTCATTCTGAAGTGTAGCAAACCTGCGCTGAGCCTCTGCGAGCTTTTCTATAAGAAATAAAACACAGGATCGTCAAATTATCACGATAAAAATGGTGGTGAAGGTACCACTGACTTGTCTGAATTTTTACTAATTATTCTAGTTTGTTTCCCTAAAATTTCTAGGGAAAAAGGTTACATGTAATATTTAGAAATGGACAGGAAAAAATGTTTTAATACCTTCCTTTCATTCTATCCCACACTTCCCTCCCTACAACACCTCAGTTGTGCCCTTTCTTTTTACAAATGAAGATACAGAATTTTAAAAGCCACTAAGGTGGTACAGCCACATTGTAATCTGGTAGTTTGTCAGTTCTTAAAAGGCTCAACAGTAACCTTAAGATCTAGCAATTCCACTCCTACGCACATACCGAAGAGAACTGAAAACATACGTTCACACAAAAACTTGTACACACACACGAACTAGTATTCCTAACAGTTAAGAAGTGGAAACAATCCATATGTCCATTAACTGATGAATGGATATGTCAAATACAGTATATATATGTACAATGGAATATTATTTAGCCATAAAAATTAATGAAGTTCTGATTTATGCTACAACATGGATGAATCTCAAAGACATCATGTTAAGTGAAAGAAGCCAGACACAAAATGCCATTTATTGCATGATTCCATTTATAGGAAATGTCAGAACAGGTAAATCCATACAGAGAGGAAGTAGATTAGTGGTTGCCAGGGTCTGGGGGGTAGGTAGGGGAAACAAGGTAGAGAAAAGAAGGGAAGGAAGAAGGAAGCAAAGAAAATAAAGTTGGTTTCACATAGCTTGATTTTAATAGAAACCTATTAATCACTTTTTAATGAAATAGAGAAAGCAAAATATACTGTGGACAGTATATAAATAATTTCAATTTTCCTCAGATACGTTAACCAGAAAGCAAGCCAGGCTGACTGCTTTAAATCACTTTCCCTCTACCCTCCATCTTTTAATAGCTCTTAAGTAGCTGACTCTGCTGTAATATACTCAAGACTCAAGAGATTCATGATATAGGAAAAACAATGGGGATTTTACCCTAATTAATAAAATATATATGTAATTTCCATTTTAACGCACATAAAAGCAAAGAACAAAACTAGCCATTAAGTCCTAATTTAAAATGTGGGTACTAGATACATATAATCACTTATGAAAGGATGAAAGGAACATTTAGTATTTCAGTGAGATTCTTATGTTTCATCATACATACTCAGTGGCAAAACAATATATAGTGTCTCAAATTCAATAAGAATAAAAAATATATAGCAAGATATTGTGTAAAAGGATTATAGGAATAACTACATAATAGGAATAGTTCTGAGTAACTATCCAATTGCTCTTTTATTTATATGAAGCCTGAAAATATTTAACAGCCAATAAATAAATCTGTTTCTATTGCCATAATTTCTGACTTATAAATATAACACTACTACAATCTCCTTTCTTCTTTCCTTCCATCCCTTCTTTTTGGTACAGAAAGACAAAGCACATAGCACTGCTGTGAGTTCCTAACATAATAACTGAAGCTAAAAAGTTAGGACAGACCAGGAAAAAACCCAAAAACTCTGAAGTTGTTTATAAACAAAGGAAAAAGCTCGTACTGATCTATTTAAAACATTCCAACCAATAAAAAGAAGGGGTTTGTCTGTTTTAATTATGAAATATTAAAAACAGACCTGTATTCTAAGGGTTTTTTTTTTATGTAGGCACATAAAAATACCGCTGAGAAGCTAAGTTTTTTGAATGACAAGAGAAAGCAAACTGGTCCAAGAAAAGAGAAAGATGTAACACAAAGTGTTTAGGATTACTTGAAAAAGGACATAATGTCACCAGGAAGTTTATAACACTACAGCCTTCTGGATTCTAGGTCAGTGATTAGCAACATTATTACCAAAAAGGATGCCTCCCTTCAAATATTACCCTCTTGTCCCAGGGTCTTCAAATATTAATAGATTTTATCTATAAATCTAAATAAATGCCCATATCTTATTAATCAAAGATATGTAATAAATAAAGAGCGATGAATAACTTACATCAGGTTTTCTGAAATAGTGAAAATAGTTTCTGACTCCTCACATGACCCTAGAAGGCTGGGAATCAATTTGCTCATTTTACAAGCAAGTATACATGCAGGCCTAGGAAGATTAAATGGTAAACTTCTTCCAAAAATAGTAAGGTTCAGAAATTCAACATGTAATTTGGTAAGTAATAGAAATGGTGTGAAAATAAATATCCACATTTTAGTAGTATTCATTCCATGTTTTGTTTGGCTTTTATGGTGTCTGTTTTGGGTACTAAAAGGTTTCGGTCAAGACTATATCTCACTTAAAAATGACCATTTTAGTTGACTATTAAATATTTTTGTGAGATGTAAGTGGGTGGAGGTAGGTGCCTAAGCTGACCTCACCCTGGTATTAAATTCAGTTTCTCATGTGCCCTAGTGTCTGAGGATTGCAGTTTACCAGACAATCTGCCATGAAAAAAAAAGCAGCTAGACAATGAGACAAATGATACTATGTAGGATGAGTGCCAAATTTTATTTCTGTCAATCACGTGTTCATATTACCCATCACTTCCTGACCTGGCAAAAAGTGAGTCTGAAGACTATGAAAATTTGTACCTACTCTGTGATGCCATTAAGAGATATACCTGAGTGGCCTTTCCCATACACATAGAAAAAGGGAGTCATTAAGTCACAGGCCTCAAGTTTGTAATAGTGGAAAGCTTAAAATTGTTTCTGAAAAGTAACCAAGTCTAAGATACCATTTTTCAAACTGAGTGTTATATATAATTCAATATGGGGTCATAGAAGCAACTTAGTGGATCATAAATCAGGATTTTAAAGATCAAATAGAAATAATTAAATATGAAAAATAGTATTGGCTAGTAGTAAGGATAAGTATTATTTCATGAAAAAGTTATTTAAATATATTACACATACACACATATATAGATGCATACAAATATACACAAAACATACATATCTATTTATAACTCAAAATATAAAAGTTATGTATCTATTAAGAGTATTTATTTTTCTTTGTGAACTACAATGTATCATCTATCCTTTGTGATCTAAGTGAGGTGGACACAGAAATCTTTTCCAAAAAAATTATAATAAAATGCTAATAACCTTTACCTCATTTTTTTTTCATTTACAGCCTTAGATCATGCCCAATGGTCTTTTCTCAGTCTCAATGCTCTTTCTACTGCAAATGCCTTCCTCTTTCAGTCTGCTCTTCCTCAGCCGACAGCTCATGGCTATACTGCTGGTTCCTCTTTACCCTCCTGCCTGCTAATTATGGAAATGATCTTTGTCCCTGAAAAATCACCATCCCTTCTGTGCATTTTCCCCTTGCTGAAAATTTATACATTTGCATGGTTTCAAATATTTCTATTTTGTCTCTGCCTTCCAGGTGATTGTAACGTACTGAAGAGGACATGTACATATGCCATGTGCTGTAATGGCCTGTGCCTTTGCATAGACTGTTCCTTCTGCCTAGGAAGAAGTCCAGCCATCAATGAAAGATGAGGAGGAGGAGGACACAAAGTTACGATATTTGCTTCCCTTTTTATTTACTTATTTTTTGTTTGAAGGAAGTGACTTGCTAAGGAGGCTAAACCAATAAAAAGGGAAGTTAACAATGCGTTTATTCAATAATTCTTAAAGGAGACAATTTGAGGACTAGGGTCTCAAGGAACTGAAATTTAATCAGCAGTTGTACAGATGTGGCATGCACTGTCAAGGGACATCTTGTCTACAAAGATTGGAGGGAAATTAATAAGGGTAAGAATGGCCATAGGTATATGCGGGGAAGAATACATGGCATTCCTAAGTATCATACACCAACAGGAGTTGAAGGCCTTTATTTTTATTGGTGAGGTAGAAGGTTAATGAGCATGATGGGGAAGATGGTGAGGTCAGAGAGCTCAAGGGAATGGTACAGGGTTTAGAAGAGCACTTTGGAGCATGGCAAAGGACACTGATCAGGACCCACAGGCAGGTTTGAGGACATGGTTAAGAATGCAACAATGAATTTATAGTGGTTCAAATCTGTTCTGCTACATGATTTTTTCCCCAGCTGTCCTAAGCAGCTCAGGGTACACATGAAGAAAGTCAATGGCTGGATCAGTCCAGCTGGAGTTTCTTGCCAGGCAGAAGCACTACAAAGCAATAAGGGAAAAGGCAGGATAAGTACAAGGGATGCAAGTGGTTAAAATGATTGATGGAGATGGAAGTAACTCTGGGAGGGGCCTGTTCAAGTGGAATACAATGAGGGATTCCAGGAACCTGAGTTCTGTGAGACAGAAAAAAAAATGTGGGGATGGGAGGCGCAGGGGGGCATGGTGGGGTCAAAATGGAGACAACTAAACTTGAACAACAATAAAATAAAATAAAGAGTAGGGAAGTTAACATATAATACAAAATTTAAAAGAGTAAAATATAAATAAATAAAGTTCTAGTATTTTCTTCAGTTTCAACAGCATCTTGTAGATGCCACTGCAAACCGTGCTCTACAGACAGACATGAGTGTTTCACAATGCAGTGGGAGGGCACAAAACTGCTGTAATTAAAAAGTTGAAACTGTGCAATCCAGCTCTGAGAGAAATAAGTTTCTGACTCTTTAAAAGCTTTGGACTGGGCTATAGTGAAGCTCTATCAAGATACTGCTTTACAATGAGGTCCCAGATCCTTGCAACTGCAATAACACATGGACAACTACCATAAAAATGTCTTAAACACTGAGACCAGGTGCATTCCCACCTTGGCTACAGAAAATGCCCCTTAGGCACAGTAGGACAATGACAAACCCCAGTTTTACAACAATGACCAGATGTTTAAACAATGACATGGCAGAATTTCTCCTTCTGTAGCAGCAGAAATTGTCTCTGGTATGTTGTACCAAAAAACCCCACTCACCTGAATAAAATGTGTTGATTTTGGCAAGTTCCTTTTCACAGGTTTGAAAAAATTTCTCTTCAAACTTGGCAAAATACCTCTTGACTGTGTCCTCATCTGTAACTGAAAGCAAGAAAAACAATATTTAAATTTAACGTCCGAAGGCCATTTAGGAAAACCAGGGAAATAAAATTTAAAGTCACTCTTCTTAGTCTTCAAAATAACAACAATATATGGATTTCTTTAAAAAAATGAACTGTGAACCATATTAAGAAAAAACTAATCAAAGTCCTCTTCACAAGAACACAATTATTTTTTAGTTGAATCACATTCAATATACCCCTGTTATATAAATTTATAGTGGCAGAGAAAATAAGTGTCCTGAGAATAGAAGAACGCACTACTGTGGACAGAGGCGATCAAGGAAGATTCAAGGTGTTCACAGTTGAAATGAGTAGGATTCTATAGGAGAACAAATAAGATATTTCAGGAAAAAAAGAGATGCAAGAGAACATGAAGGCATGAATATGTCATATGTTTCTGGAAAAAATGAGTTGACTGTTCTAACAATATTACACTGCTATCTACTCATTTTTACTTTGACTATACAAGGCATAGAAAAAGACATGTAGACAGACAGTAAGATTTAAATTAGGTATTCCAAACCTTCAGATGCTGGGTAGAAACATAAAGAATTAAGCAAGTGGGTGATTATGCAAATATGGTGATAAATGGAAACAGCCACTTTTAGGATAAGGAATGGTATGGATTCTGGCAAATTGGAGAGCACGTGTCCATCTGGCTAGTTGCTGCCATGTGGTGATATGGGGCCCAGGTTGTCAGATCTTCCAAATTTTCAGAAGAAGCCATAAATCTAGACATTTTTAAAAGGTTGTGTGTGCCAATCAGTGTCAGTCTCTGCAGCCTAGATTCCCTATGTGAGTTCTGACATAGCACACTGATTTACTGACTCCTGTGAGTACAAGTATATGCAGCTTCAGGAAGCCCCAACCTAAAACGGTATGTTTTGTGCCCAAGTGAAGTCCGACTAGACTCCAGATACTAATCACAATATAGAACCACTCATTTCCAGGTTTCTGGGGCACTCTGAGCTTGAAATGTCTAGAGAAACTATAGGTGCTTTTGTCTCTCAGGTCCCCCAAATCTTAGAGCAATCCCAGAAACCCTTAAATAGTTCACCTATCCAGGAATGAGAAATAATATTTCCCTGAATACTATGCAACACACACATATACATACTAATTAATACTACCAGAGATTTTTTTTAAAAAGCTTAAAATGAAGTTCTAAAGAGCAAATCAAATCTATTCACTTTATTCATATAACAAAAACATAAACAAATTAGTATTATGTAAAACATTAACTTTTATATACTCTATTTCTTATGCTTTAGAGCTGAACAGATAATGCAGGATTCTATTGATTCTGCAGTAAAGAAAGGATGCCACTATAAGTTTCTCATGTACACTCAGCAATTTAGGTACAACAAAGGCTATAGCTGCCCAAGGCCACTGCGAATTATTTTTTTCAGAGCACAAAGCAAGTCAAACCTTTTTAAAAAGCTGACCTTGAGTTAAAGGTGCTCCATGGTAATGATGCTGCTTATAATAGCACCTGGCTATAGCTGATTTAAAATAATACCTTATTATACTTAATTACCTACTATTTCTTTTTCTTTTATTCTCTGCTGTATTGTTAGGAAAGAAAACCCTAAAGCAAAAAATGGGCTTGGTCATATTTACTTTGTTTCTCTGTTAACAGGCAGCTTTCATTAACCTAACCTATTTCTTCATTGATAGAACTAAACAAAGTTGTTCAGCAAATAATATATAGCTGCTTTAACAATATTAATGTTTATATAGACTGCATATTCAGCAACTTCAACTATTTAAAATATTACTAAGAACCTAGAAATGAAAAATCTAAGCCTCTAAGAAACTAAAACATATGAAATAAGTTTTATGTACTAAAGTATGAACATTCTACCCATAAATCATTCTCATGTGAAGTCCTCATTTTCTCAATTTAGAGACTGTTTTGCCTAAAATACCACAGTCTATTATGTAGTTTTCCAGTTCACATATAACTTAAGAGCCACAAATCAGAAGGCTTAGTAAGGTTTCTGCAACTCTGAGAAGTAACAGCAAACAGAGTAAAGAGGGAAAAAAGCTAGATTAAAAACAGCAAGAACAGTGATACAAAATAAGTTAAATGAATGAAAATGTCCTTGTCCTCTCAGATTTCAAAAGACATAGTAAACTAACAGCAGTTAGAAGTACACTATTGGTAAAGAAATGATAAAAACACAATGAAAAGAACAGAAGAGAGTGTCCAGAAATAAATCTGTATATATGCAGAGATTTAGATTAAAATAAAGGTGATTTCAACTCAGTGTGAAAAGAATGTACTAAATAACAAATAGGGTTGGGTTCATTGACCATACATTTAATAAAACTTCAAATGAAGTTAAAGAAACAATATTATAGCCCTGGCTGACGTGGCTCAGTAGATTGAGTGGTGGCCTGTGGACTGAAAAGTTGCTGGTTCGGTTCCTGGTCAGGGCATATGCCTGGATTGCGGGCCAGGTTCCCAGTTGGGGGTGTGTGAGAGATAGTAGATTGATGTTTTTAAAAAAGCAAAACAGAAAAAAGAAACAATATTATAAAGTACCAGAAAAAAATTAAGTAATTCTACATGGGGAAAGCCTTCCTAAACACCACAGAAAACACAGGTCATAAAGGGAATGACTAGTATTCTCACAAAATGAAATATCTCCATTCCACAAGATACCATAAGCTAAAATAAAAGAGAAGAAAAGACAGGAAAAACATATCTGCAACATTTAGTCACAGAAGACTAAGCCTAGTTCAAAGAAAGCTAGCATAGATAAATTACACATTTTAGCACTTACCTTGCAAGTGAATAAATGATTCATATGCAAAATACATTTTAAAAAATTCTTACAAATCAATATTAAAAATATACCTCAAAAGATGAATGGGTAAATTAGAGCAATTCAGAGATACAGACAACCAATGAACACATAACAGGATGCTCAATATCCTAGATATCGGGTAAATACAACTTTAATGAAATATAATTTTTCAACCATCATATTGGAAGCGATTTTAAAATACTATATTATTTTGGCAATGGTGAAGGTAAATGAACGCTCTCACTCCTGTTGGTGGAAATGTAAATTTGTAAAGCATTTTCAAAGACAATCAGTAGTGACCAAATGTTCAGTGCATTCAATCTCACATGGGAAATATGTTCTAAAGGAGTCTCTGCACAAATGGATGTACATGCAAGGATGTTCATGCACCATTATTCTGAATAGTGATAAAGAAAACAAAGTGATGTCCAACAAAAGAATAGTTAAATAAATTACAATAATACTGTGTAACCCTATGTAGCCACTTAAAAAATACTATATATACATCCTAGTATGTATGAAATTCCCAAAAGACACTGTTGAGGAAAAAATTTTAGATAACAGAATATATATGGGATGATCTCATTTATTAAAAATGCATATATAAATATGATTATGTTCATTCACAGAAATAAGATCTCAAGGATACATTTCAAACTGTTAATTGTGGTCATCTCCTTTGAAAGAGGAGGGAGGATGAGAGAAATTCTCATATTTTGCTCTCTATACATGTTGTATTACTTGAATCCATTATAATGAAACTTACTCATGAAAGATAAATTATATTGTATAAATAAAGCGTATTATTTACTGAAACAAAAAGAGAAACATGGCACAACCAAATCTTTAAATTATACATAATAAAAGCTAACTAGCATAGCTAGATGAACAGAGTGTCCATATCAGAATTTAGAGATACACAGAATAATTACGTTTTTTATTTCAGTTGTGGGAAGTTGGTAGAATGCTAATTTATACAAGATCAATTTCTATTACAAGACACCTCTTATATCCTATCTGCTGAGTAATGTTAGAAGTCACTCTGAACTGAAGGAACTGAGAATTTCAGTGTTCCAAAACAAACCGACCCAATTCCCTTGTTTTATTAGGTGAGAAAGTGTAGGTGTAGAGAACCTAAATAGCATGAGGTTTTTTCCCCTTCAGTAAAAATGTTTTACAGAGACTCACTGTATTTTCTTAATATAAAATAAACATTACTAAAGTGACTACTACATGTAACATGAATATATGGACTGAATTGTGCCCCCCATTTATATGTTGAACCCCTAATCCCCAGTGTGACTTTATTTGGAGACAGGTCCTTTGAGGACATAGTTAAGGTTAAATGAAGTCATAAGGATGGGGCCCTGTTCCAGTAGGAAGAGACATCCCTCTGCCTCCATCCCTCCCTCTCGCTAGATGTGCACAGCGAGGAAAGGTCATGTGAGAAACAGCAAGCAAGCCCTCTGCAAGCCAGGAAGAGGGGCCTCACCAGAGAAAATGACACCTTGATCTTTGCACTTCAAGCCTCCAGAACTGTGAAAACAGATTTCTGTTTAAGGCGCCAAGTCTGTGGTACTTTGTTATGGCAGCCCTAGCAGACTACAAAATGAACTTAACATGAATTCAATAATTAGTCACAGAAGACTAAGCCTAGTTCAAAGAAAGCCAGCATCGATAAGTGCACATTTTAGCAAGAATATCAATGATTGTAAGTTTAGCATTAACAACAACAAAAAATGACAAAGGGGTAAAACAAATCTAGAATTCATGAAGTATGACTCAGAGAACACTCTGCTCTGAGTTAAATAAATACTAATTTAGTCAGTTACACGAGAGAGAGATTGAGAGAGAGAGAGAGAGGGAAAATGAGGCAAAGACTTTTTTTTTGTCATTTCTATTTATGGTCTTACCTTCATCGCATATTTGCAGATGACAGGCAATTTCTTCCTCATCCACCTCCAAAATTACTAAGTCAACATCAAATAACCCTAAGAGTACTAATCAAGGTAAAATATTCCTACTGCATAGCAACCACCATCAAGTGCTTTTTACAGCAGTTTTCAGGAATACTTTTATTTTTATACCATCAGTGTCATCTTACTTCCACATACAATCTCTCAAAAATCAATTCTTTAAAACCACTATTAACTTATTCAAATACATGTTCCATTCACATTTTTATTGCTGCTTTCAATTTTCTTAAGTGCCAGATCTGTGAGATAATGAAGGTAGGAATTATTATCTTCCTTACCTTTATAGATCCTATACCCAACATAATGTCTGATACCAGTATGTGCTTCATATATTATTTTTTTGAATTGTAAATGTTGAAACAGATTTAATAATTGTGAAAATTCTGATGTTTTATTAAAGTTTTCAAAAAATAAAGCTTCAACAATTGAATATTCATTCACACAAAAAAATGAAGATGCACTCTTATCTTATCTTATCTTTACACCATACATAAAAATCTGTCTAAATAGATCAAAGACCTAAATGTCAAAGCTGAAACTATAAAACTCTCAAAAGAAAACAGGCACAAATTTCCATGACCTTAGACAAGACAATGGTTTCTTAGACACCAAAAAAGCATTAGTGATTAAAAAAAGACTGATATATTAGACTTCTTCAAAATTAAAAATTTTTGTGTTTAAAAGGCACTATTAAGAAAGCGAAATGACAACCACAGAATGAAAGAAAATATCTGCAAACCACATATCAGGTAAGGAACTAGTGTCTAGAATATATAAATAATACTTAGAATTCAACAATACAAAGACAAATATCTCAGTTAAAAATGGGCAAAGGATCTGAACAGATATTCCCCCAAATTGCCAGTCAACACAAAACATTTCAACATCACCAATCATTAGGGAAATGTAAATCAAAACCACCATGCCACTTCATACCCAGCAGGAGGTCTACAATAAAAAGGAAAGACAGTAACAAGTGTTGGGAAGGATGAGAGACACGGGAATCCTTACATGCCACTGGTGGGAATGTAAAATGATGCAGGCACTTTGGAAAACAGTTTGGCAGTTCCTCAAAAAATTAAATATGAAGCTACCATATGATCTAGCAATTTTACTCCTAAGTATATACTGAAGAGAAGTGAAAACATATGTTTTATACAAAAATTTATACACAAATGCTCATTGCAGCATTATTTATAGTAGCCAAAAGAGTGGAAACAGTCCAAGAGTCTACCAACTGATGAATGGATAAACAAAACATGGTGTATCCATATAATGTGATATTACTCAGCCGTAGGAAGAAATAAAGTATTATTATACACTACAGCATAGATGAACCTAGAAAAAAGTCAAAGGGAAAAAAGCCAGACACTAAAGAACACATACTGCAAAATTCCACTTATATGAAAGGTCCAGAACAGGCAAATCCATAAAGACTGAGAAAGTACATTAGTGATTGTCAGGGGCTACAGAAGGGGGAATGGGCAGTAATGAAATGCTCTGGAATTAGATAGTGATGGTGGTTGTACAACCTTGTAAATATATTAGAAACACTGAATTATACACTTTTAAAGGGTGAATTTTACAGTATCTGAACTATATTTCAATACAAAATGTTTAAGTTTAACTCTATAACAAAACACACTGCTAAATCAAAGCATATTCATTAATTCAACAAATAATTATTCTACCTATTAGATGCTAGGCTCTGTGCTAAATGTTGAGGATATAAGGATGCACTAGCTAGACGTGGTTCCTGCCCACATAGAGGTGGCATTCTAGTGACTGAGACAGGAAGAAGTCCACACAAAAGAATCACAGAACCACAAACTGAAGAGTGCTGTGAAGGCAACAAACAGGGTACTGAGATAGAGAGGGGGTAAGTACCTGGATGGATGACCATCCTTTTTGGCAGATTAAGAGATGGTTAGAAAAGACCTTTCCTTAGGAGATAACATTTAATCTGAGACCTGAACCTAAAGAATAAGAAAGAGCAAAGGCTAAATGATTCCCAACAGGAAAGAAGGAAAACCATATTAAGAAAGAAACTGGGGTGCCTGAGAAGACCCAAAAGCAGGTCAAAATAAGGTTAGAGGGGTGGACAAAGGCCTTCACACACAGGAAGGCCATATTAAGGAATCTGAATTTAATTCTAAGTTCAATGAAAAGTATTGGAGAGATTTAAGGAGACATCTGAAAAGGAGGGAAAAATGTAGAATTAGTTTACTTTTACTAAATAATTTATAATAGCATTCCCAGGACATTAGGTATATGGGTAAAGGAGAAGAAAGAATTTTAAGAAATTCAAGTAAGTTTGGAAAATGTTAAGTATAAACAGGGTTAAACCGATCTGCTTAAGGTACAATGCTAGTTCTTGACTAGGGACAAATTTGCTCCCAGGAATTATCTGGGAATGTCTGCAGGCATTTTTGTCATCAAACTGGGAGGGTGTTACTGGAGTCTAATCGATAGAGACCAGGGACGCTGCTCAACATGCTACAAGGCACCCAGGACATCCTCCCTCTTCCTCTCTCCCCGAAAAGGTCAACAGTGCCAAGGTTGAGAAACTGCTTTAAGACAAAAGAAGCTTTACTATGCTGATATACTATGAAACAGAGACAGTTTTTCCCCAAGTTATTTACAAGACTACAATCCCTCTTGGTTGGGTGGAGGGGAAATGGCAGGAAGAAGCCGGGGAAAGAGGTGAAAAGTATCTATTAAGATTTCCAGGAACATTATTCTGTGGAACTAGTTTCAGAGGTGAACTTTAATATCACCACCACCTCTTTTGCATTTTTATTATATTCCATGTAGTTTCCATGACTTCTGGGCTTCTCAAAAACTACTCATAAAAGAGAGCTGATAAAAATTAACATGTGACTAGCTTCCATAAAATACAGAAAGACTATTTAGCATTATTGGTTATATGGCTTTACAAAAAAGAGGTTTCTTTTTTAAAAGTGTGATTTACAAATTAGGAATAAATAACTTGAAATTCTATTTTTCCCCAGGGCTTTCATATTTTCTAAGTTATGACAAAAGATTTGAACACTTTTTTAAAAAGCGATTTTATTTAATTATTTTTGGAGAAAGGGGAAGGGAAAAAGAGGGGAAAGAAACATCAATGTGTGGTTGCCTCTAGTATGCCCCCCACTGGGGACCTGGCCTGCAACCCAGGCACGCGCCCTGACTGGGAATTGAACTGGTGGCCCTCTGGTTCGCAGGCCGGCACTCAATCCACTGAGCCACACCAGCCAGGGCAGAACACTTTTAAACAGTTATAAATAATGTAATTTCTGGTACATTATAATTATCTGCATTTTAAAATAACATGACATTGCCCTGGCAGGGTGGCTCAGTTGGTTGGAGCATCGTCCCCAAAAGGTTACTGGTTCAATTCCCAGTCAGGGTACATATCTAAATTGTGGGTTCAATCTCTGGTCCAGACATGTATGGGAGGCAACCAATTGATGTTTCTTTCTCACATCAATGTATCTCTCTCTTTCTCCCTTCCTCTCTCTCTCTCTAAAATCAATGAACACATCCTTGGGTGAGGATTAAACAAATAATAAAATAAAGTGACATTGTTTTAAGTGTAGCTAATGGGAATTTAAATGTCATAGTAATATGATAACCACCATCATTCATTATCAAGTACAAAAAAATAAGTTCTTTAACAGCTGGAAAGTTTATATTATTTCATTTTCTTCTTTAACTTGTATTCCCATTCTACTAACATTACAGAATTTATTCTAATATATTTTTAGGTTTGAAAGTTATTTACTGGTGATCCTATCATACTTCCTAGCCATTAAATGTACATAAATTAAAATTTACATACAAAAACTTTCCTAAATATAAAGATCTAAATATTAAAGTTTCTTTTACATTGAGCTACCCATTACAATTATCAGAACACACTACATCAGCATAACATAAATACGTAATAAACTTTGATAAGTATTACACATCACAATTAAAATTGTTAGGAATTTGAAAATAAATATCATATTTAAATGGATAGTTTTTCTCCCAATTAGTTCATATACCTACTGATAAATATTACATTATTGCTATTATTAATGAAATAATAAATATTACATTACTTGAATGATGAATATTATATCATTTGCTAGAATATCATGAATATTGTAGAATGAGACCATTAACTAGCACTGCTATTCCTATTTTTCATCTCATAGATGTTAAGTGCTAAGAAAACGTGTTCACATAAATGAGTAAGCAGATCAGAATGAAAGTGTGTTGTAGCAATGCCAATTCTCCAAGTGTTTTCCAAAAACAGCATAGGGAGTTATTGTTCAAACTTAGTTTTAATAATATACAGACAATGAAGTCCTCCTTTAGTTTCACTGAAAACAAACAACTGAAAATACAATAATTTGGCTGCAAAAGGATGTTATCCCGTTTATCACTTACTTTCTCAACAGATGCTCCTTGACTTATGATGGGGTTACATCCCAATAAACCTTCATAAGTTGAAAATACATTTAATTCATTTAATATACCTAACCTATCAAACATTATAGCTTAGCCTAGTCCACCTTAAACATGCTCAGAACACTTGCAGTAGCCTACAGTAGGTAAAGCACCTCTCTTCCTACCACTGCTGACATCATAGCAGAGTACTGTGTCACATACTGCTTGACTGGGAAAAGATCAGAATTCAAAGTACAGTGTCCACTGAGTAGGTATCACTTTTGTACCATCATAAAGTTGAACCATCCTAAGTTGGGGACTGTCTATGTTCTTTTGTTGGAGAGCCCAAGAGGCATGCATCATAACAAAATTCAGACTGAGCAAAAGCCAAGATCTTATTTTATAAAATCAGGGGAAGGCCATTTGAAAGAGGACTCCTTGAATGCTGGCAATTACTCAGGCATATCATTTTCAGGAGTTAGTATATATGAAAACTCTGGAAATGAATTCCCTAAAAGGACAATAAAAATGGACTTTTTTTTTCAGCACTGTTCTTCATTTAACCAACATGACAAAATACTAATCTGTATACAGATGACTGTTATCTTCAAGAGAATTACCTATTCTTTATTGAAGGTCTTCTATTTGCTAATTCTATTAGCCTTGTTAATTATGTCATATAACTGGAAAGTAGCATCCATTATTTAAAGCTACTTTGTTAATCAAATTTATCTAAACCTACCTTTAGGTTTATTATGAATTATTACTAATCATAGTTCTTTTTCACTTCTGCAAAACAACAGAATATATATATATATATATATATATATATATATATGATTAAGACTAGAGTTACTATCAACCAAATACAAAATATTTGATGATTACCCAAAATGAAATGAATTTTTAGTCTTTCTTCCTTTCTTTTTTTTTTTTAACAAAGATGAGCACAAGAATGAACCATAAGTAGTATAAGGACTCTGGTTATTTATTTCAGGAAGAAAGCTTTCAAACAACTACAACTATGTAACTATTTCTCTCTGAAGCAGCAGGCATGTAACCAAAGACAGAATGCATTTATAATAAACATAACATCAGTATTCCAGTCAGATATAAACCAAAGTATATTCCATTCTATGTTAATTTTTAAAGATACACAAACTACATCTGTGTTGAGAATTTCCCCCAATATTCCCAAATTTTATTCTAATTTCATTCCAACATAACAACTAAAATAAAATTTCTTAGCTTAAATTCCCTCAAAGCTAGGCTTTTATATGCTTTCCTCCCCCTTTATATTCTGGAACCATTCAAATTAGACCCAAAAAGTAGCCACTGATAAAGAGACTCTTCCAATGACTGACTGAAAATCAAAATACATCCCAAAATCATACTGAGTAAGATGACAGAATAATGGAAAAGTATATAAAACAATGGAATTAAAGAAATAAATAACCAGCTACTAAAATGCAAATTTTGCAAAACCTAAGTGATTATACATATATTTAAATAGAAGATTTGGACAGGCAACAATTTCATTTCTTTGAAGGAAAAAAAGACCATATTTGATTCAATTAAAAAACCTCAACTAATTTCTGATCCAAAAATCAAAGTCGGGCTCTTAATTACTTATAGACAAATTTACCATCTAAGCAACTAAAGCACATTTTATAGCTGTATCTTTCTTAAAACAAAACATGAACTGTGGGTTCCAGTCCAAGACAGTGACATAGGAGGCTCCTAAATTCATCTTCTCCCCTCCCACACACCGAATCTAGAGCTACGCACAGAACTGTTTCCTCTGAAAGAAACCCAGAAACTAGCTGAGTGAGAAAATGCCCACATCACCCACAGTGAAATGGTAAGGAAAGGCTGACAACCCACTCTCACTATAAACACCACACCAGCAAAGCACCCGGCAACCGAGAGGGAACTCCCAGCTTCTCCCCGGAGAGAAGGGGTTGGACTCCACATCTAAGGATGAAATAGAGAGTAATACAATAATGGCAGGGGACTTCAATAATCCACCTTCAACAATGCACAGATCATCCAGACAATATATTGTACACAGGGAAACACTGGACTTAAACTGTGAGTTAGACCTGATGGGCCTAACAGACGTTTACAGAACATTCCATCCGACGACAGCAGAACACATGTTCTTCTCAAGCACACATAGAACATTCATCAGGACAGATATATATGTCAGGTCACAAAACAAGTCTTAACAAATTTAAGAAGGCTGAACTCATGTCAAGCTTCTTTTCCAACCACAACTGTATAAAACTATAAACTTCTGCCCTGGCTGGCATAGCTCAGTGGATTGAGCGCGGGCTGTGAACCAAAGTGTCGCAGGTTCGATTTCCAGTCTGGGTACATGCCTGGGTTGCAGGCCATAACCCCCAGCAACTGGACATTGATGTTTTTCTCTCTCTCTATCTCCCTCCCTTCCCTCTCTAAAAATAAATAAATAAATAAAATATTAAAACTATAAACTACTTCTCAACCTCTACAGCTACCCTGAACTATATTCAGTGTCCTGAACCAGCCATACTTTTCTTACTTTCTTACCTCTGACTTTTAGAAAGCTGTTCTATCTGAACATTTTCTCCCTAGATACCCCAAACCATCTCTTCCCCCAGCCCCAATATTCATATTCACATTACCTTCCTTGTTCCCGGACACCCTCTTAAATAACTCTTCTCAGAGACCAGAACAACCAACCCCGAGCATACTTAACACATTAAATTATTGACTTTAAATAATCTACATCTCTTGGGATAAGGAATATCAGGTAAGTTTCAAATTTCAGGTAAAAAAAAGAATAGGAGGATTAGTACTAGGAAATAGCCTTGGGGAGCTAGAAAAGGAGAAAAGCTACAATGAATCTGTAGTGTTGCAGTAGAATCAGAGATATCATTAGTATGAAATACTGGTTGTTAATATAAATATATACTCATGTGTAAACATACAGACATAGAAATATACATATGTGTATACACAAGGATTAATACATACATACGCACACTCCTACTGGCTCTATTTGCTATCAGAGTGTAGGAGCAATGATACTATAATAACAATAACACTCCTAGCACTCAGATCTTAACTTCTAAATATCATTCTCCAATAAAACGAGTCAGGATTCTTAGGAATAGAGATTGATTCTAGAGCTGGAGCAGGGAAAATACAAGAGGAGCCTGGAGTCTCTTGTGACATTAGAAAAGAAATTCTCACAAAAAAATGGGACATGTCAAAATGAGCTAGCCTGAAGAAGCTCCAAATAGCCAAAGCAATAAAACAAATGATAGTAATGCATTATAATCTATAGAATAAAACAAATATCCATAGCCTATGTTGATATGAATGAATAATTGAAGAAGTAAAAAATGTGGGAGAAAGAACAGTTCTCCCTTACAGAAGAATTCTAATTAATAAATTTAGAAGTAATGAGAGAAACATAAAAATCACCATTAGGCACCACAGTATTAAATTACTGTAAGCAAGATCTATCAAAAGATGCAAAATCAATGGGCAAAAATTTAAAAAGTAGGAAGATATTTACCAATAAAAGGGGAAAATAATAACTTTACAGTGCAGAAACAGGGTGGACACTACTTTAAGCAAGTCATCAAGGTTAATATTACCAATGAAATAAAACCTACCAACACCACAGGCACCCTGAAATGATGCACTGTGAGGGACATTGCACTTCTGTGGCAGTCCTGACAAAAAGGCATAACCTGAATCTGCTAATTTTTTAAGAATCACAAAAATAAACAAGAGATATGGTATGAAATAACTCATCAAATATAGTAATCGAAGTGTCAAAGTCATGACTAAGGAGCTCTCATAGATCGCAGGAGGCTAAACAAACAACTCAGTGCAATGTGGGATCCCAAACTGGGTCTTTGTACAGAAAAGGACCTGAGGAGAAAATCTGATAAAATTCTAACATGGACAGTGTTTTAGTCAATAGAGTTGTTATCAGCATGTTAACTCCCTGGTTTTGACAGCTGTACTATGGCTAGATAAACTATGAACATTAGGGAAAAATGGATGAAGACTATACATGGATTCTCTATACTACTCTCACTCATTTTCTGTAAGTTTAAAACTATTTCAAAATAAAAAAGACTAATTCAAGACGTCCAGGGTTTGGAGGTAAACAAATTAAAGATTAAAAAATAATTCAAACCCAGTCCAGAGAATGATTTAATTGTCATATACCATTCCCCATGCTGCTTAGTTTGTAAGAAGTCTAATAACAACCTTAAATATAAATATTAAATATTCAACAGCAAATATTTTTTAAATGTCCACTACATGCCAGGCACTGTACTACTGACCAGAGAAGGACAGTGACCAAGAAGGCTAACTCGGTCTCTGCCTTCCGAGAGAAATCAGTTACTAAACAAGTAAACAGAAAAGCAATGCATGTTAATAAAAAGGAAAGCACAGGAAGCTAGGGGAGCATGACAACAGCACTAATGGAGTTCAAAGTGGCCAGAAAGTCTTCCTGAGGAAATGACTTTTCAGTTGAGATATAAAGAAGCAAGTGAGGGATGTGGGGTGGGAAGAAGCATGGCCGCCTGGAGAAACATACCCAATACTCCCAAACCATACCAAGTGAAAGTAACTAAAAGTGAGGCTGAATACAGAGGCAGGGGGCAGATGAAGGGAAGGTGTTAACAGTTGTAAAAGTAGTAGCAGGGGAGTAATGCGGTCTGATGCATGTTTTAAAACACGATTTTGCGCTGAGGATGGAGAGACTGACTTTCATTTCTGGAAACAAAGCAGACTAGACCGGCTGAGGAAGCTTCACAGAACACCTAAAAATGCTGGATAAAACTTAAAAACCGTCTTTTTAAATGCACAGCTGAAAGAAAGAAAGAGATATTTTCACAGGCTAAAAACGTAAGAGCAAACACTAATCCCAGGAGAAGCAGAGCACTGAAGCAAAAGGCTACCCACTCCCCAAGGACGTCTGCGGAGATACGCTAGCTAATGAAACAACAGACTATCAAAATTAAACAGTACTGACATACACACATAGTCATAAGCTCAAAACCAAAACAATTACTTAAAAGAAAGAATTCTGAATTTAAAAACCAACAGAGAAAGATGTCCTTCACCACAGACAATGTGATAGGCATACCCTGACAGTCAGTCCAGGGGCCCTGCTGCTTGGAACACCAAAGCTCACCTGGTGCTTTTTCTTTCCAGTTGATCCAGCCATTCTGTTCTTTTCGTTCTATGTACTACCCTACCATCGTTCAATAAATCCTCATTTTACTTAGTCATTCAGCTTTGACTGCCTGCAATGAAAGAACTTCACTCATAATCATTTCTACACTTATATACACAGAAGTAATTTCTACCTACATTTAGGGTACCTGTCCCCAGGTGAATCATAATAGTGCATGTTTAGGGGAGTTAAACTAGTATAAGATTATCGTATCCTTTTAGGCACTTCATTATAAAATTTAGATCTTAAAACAAATGACTAAACTCCTTAGTATAAATGCAGTTCTCTTCAGGTGACTTAGTTGTTATAAACTCAATTCTTCTAAATATCTTTTAGCTCTTGTGTCTTATGCCAAAGTCACCACACTTTGTACAGCCTTGGCTCCCCTATTTCTCAGAGGCCTAGTGTTGGCACGTCCTTATTACTCAGTAGGTGCTAGGGAACATCATAATTATTCTAACAGAGACTATGCTTAATTTGAGAGTAAGAGCTATTTAATTCCACCTTTGCTTTGTCAACCTCAAGAACTCGCTCCGTTGCCCAACAGGAGGACACGCTCTGTGCGTGCCGGGCTGCAGCTCCACACCCTCTGGGTTTCACTCTGAACATGCACTGGCACCCCAATGACTTTCAAAAACTAGATCTTCAACATTAAAAAAAGCAAATTAATGAAAGCATGTATTAAAATATAAACTAATACACTATTTCTAGGAAACAACAGGATGGGGATTCTCCTTTAGAAAAGGACAAACACTGTTCAAAATGAGTTTCCCAAGGCAAGAACAAAGACATAAAAAATCAAAGATGCCCCTATACAGAGTCCCTTCTGAAACTAAAGGTAAAACGTTACAGATCCCAGGAGTCATCCGTATTTTCCTTAAAATACTTGAAGTAACAAGGCCGACTGCCTCAGAATGCTGAAGTCTCGGAAGTGGAGAGACAGACTACAACGGCACCCTTCCCTGTGCCAGAGTGCCTGGAACAGGCTAGTCCGGGCTCACTGCCGCTGACTGAGCCTACTCAACATTGACCAGTGAAAGGCATTTTTTTTCCCTGAACCAACTTAAATCTTTAGTCATAGAATTTTTATTCATATAAAGGGAAGTAAAGTTATTTCATATGGGCAAGACCCTGAGACTCATAAACAACAATAGCTTAGAGTCTCAAGGACGCTGAAAAATGGCTCTAGTTACTAAACGAAGGGATCTGAAATGTCTGCGGCTGGAATATACTCAGTGGAATAAGAAGTCTTGATTGTTGTATGTGCTCCTCAGACTTGAATTTAGTATCTTCTATTTAACATTTTCTAGTTAAGTTGGTTAAAGGGTAATGTGCATACATCCTGCAGAGTGAAATACCTGATTATGACTTCATTGTACAAACTCCTCTCCACCTTTTGTGACCCTCAGAGTTATTGCGTACATGTAATCTTGGTCACATCTCCAATCTAAACTCAGGTGGCATTTGCCAAAAGGAAGTTATGACAAAATGATGGAACATGAGGGTCTCATACGGAAGCATCAGTTCTCACCATTTATTTTTGGTACACAAAGTCCAGGAACAGACCTTTAAAACTTCTATGAATGAAACAAAGCCCCTCAGAAAGCTATGAACAGGACATAATATATAGTTCCTAGTGTTTACAAAGCACCAAACTAAATAAAACTTCATAGTAAACCTTAGTTTTTGGCCGAACCTCTAATCACTAAGTTTAAATGAAAAAAATTTTCTAATTTGTTATTGTTCAGTTAAATGAAAAATTTTTTAAAAGATTCTTGTTATTTGAGTAACAAGCCTTCATTATAAAAATTACCAGTACTCCTGCCCATCATGCCATCTCAGCCACTATTTCAGCGTCTTTTTTCCTATGAACACATATGGATGTGTGTGTGCTGCAGAGAAGTGGGGTCACTGCGTACGCTGTGTGTGCAGTTTATATCCTTTCACGTAACATTATGTGAGTACCCACCCATGTTATCACATATCCTTTAACATCATGATTTCAATGGCTTCTAATGTTCTCTCATGTGGAGGTTCTAGAGTTTATTTCATTTCCATATTATTTGGAATTTACATTATTTTTTCAAAATTTGCTACTTTAAGCCATGCTAGATCACACAATTTCACCTTTGCATTTTTTGTTCTTAAACCTAATTACTAAGATAAAATCCAAGAGTATGAGAAAATTTACAGTTGTATAAGGGAGCCTTATAAACATGATAGCAATTAAGTGGTAAGAATTGTTTCTAAATGTATAATGGATTGTCCAAATTGATAAATTATTTATAGAAAGCTTTTGAAGAATTTATTTTTAAATTTCCTAATCTAACCTCTAACTGGTTTAAATGTTCTTAAATAAAATCCACATATTGCACTTGAAGTAATCAAAACAGTGACTGGGTCCCAACCTCTAAACATTTACTAGATGTATGAGCTTGAAGAAGCCACTTCAGTTTCTCTGGACTTCAGTGTCCACCTATTGAATGGAAGTAGTAGTATCTGCCCTGACAGCTTCATGAGAAAGTGGAAGAATCAAATATACCTAGCAATTATTAAATACTTAGTATTTCCTAAGGCAAACTGTATGGATTACCTCCATACAGTTTTTATTACATACCATACGTGGTATTACAACCACGGGGCAGGTAATATTTTTATTCCCAGTTTTAAATGGGGAAACAAGTCTAAAGAAGTTAGGAAATTTGTCCATAGACGCAAGGCCACGAAGAGGCAGAACCAGGACTACAGCCTAGGCCTTGAGCCCAGGCTGCTAACTGCTACAATAACCTGTTGCTCAGGGTTTTCAGTGAGTTGATGAGTGTGAAAGCACTATAAAAAAGGTAAGGAATTAACCCAAATAAAATTTTATCATATACAAGACTGCATTTTCTGGGGGGCAACCAGGGGGGATATAATTATGCCAGATACATACCAATTTTTCTAATTCACTGTCTCCTATGACTACTTGAAAGTTATATTTAAAAGATCACCAAATATTATTTTTTTAAATAAATACACATGATGAGAAACCACAGGCAACTTTTACTGAGTTAATATTCTACAGGAATCCTGAGAAAAGAGAAATGTACTAAGAATCACCAGTTTCCAAAGTTTTAAAATTTCTACACTATCAAAGTGACCAAATAGATCCCTCTTTTAACAATCTATTCTCTCTTGAAAACTACAATTCCTGTCACCATTTTAATGAACAAAATTTCAATTTTTTTTAACCAGTAATGTCTATGACATCTAAATTCAATTTCCTATTAAAATGGTTTTGTTTTGAAGGGAATGTATAGGCATTGTTTTCTTCTTATTAATATTCTTCTGTTTATAAAGCTTTTAAATTTGTCAACAATTCAATTTTAATGCTGTAGTTCAAAGTTTGTTACAAAGACAAAAACATGTTTCTTAAAAAATAACGAAGAGAAATTATCTGTTTGAAGCTTAATTAGTCAGTTTTCCCTCTCCCCTCTTCAATCCAAAGACATGTTTGTGTGTTTCTAACAAAAATACGGTCAAGTGAGGAACAGAAGGAGAGCGAAAAGAAGGAAAAGGAGACAGATTTTTCAGAATTTGCTTTTTCTTTCTTCTGAGTTGGGCATTTGTAGCGTCAGCATTAGATGCTATTACATACAGCATCATGACTCTTTGGCCACTGTATATAGGGGACAACATTTATTTACTAACAAATGAAACCTATTCAACAAGGTTATGAATAAAACTTTTGTTAAAGTTATGAAACAAAAGTAGACAATAAACTTGTAGATTATTTTTCATTGTTTCATTTTTTTACCCCAAAACAAGATGGTTCAATTTATGTTTTTTCAGTTTTACAATGGTATAAAAACAATATGTATTCAGTAGAAACCATATTTCAAATTTTGAATTCTGATCTGTTCCCAGGCTAGTGATATGCAGGAAGACACTCTCTTATGATGCTGGGCAGATAGCCACCACTCCCAGTCAGACATGTGGTCATCAAAGTAAATGCATTCTCTATAGTGTACTGTGTGGCCAGTGATTTGGAGGTACTGTGTTCTGAGCTCACTTAAGGTACACTAGGCTAGGTTAGATGTATTAAATATCACTTTCCACTTGTGATATTTTCAACTTACAGTGGGTTTACAGGGATGTCCTGTTAAGTCAACGTGCATCTTTGGTGTAATATAAAACAAAATTATATGTGGTCTTTGCTCTCAGTTCCTGGCATAAGCTTATGATACCCACAGTATCCTGAGTAAAAGATATATCTTTTGTTATTCAAAACAAATCTGGCTAGGGTATTTATACATTTATGCTAATGAAGCGACTCATGGTAGGTGACGATGTAACTTCAAGGTGAGGGCCGGTCACCAGAAAGACCAAGTCTGTGATTTAGAGGGTTAGATCTGATGAAACCTGAGGGCAGGGTGGCCCGTGGGAACCTCCAAAATTGCAGTTCACTGAGCAGAAATATATGTGCCTGGGGACTCCACTTGCAGCTGGTGTCCACGGTGGGGGCAGTCTTGTGGGACTGAGCTTTTAAACTTGTGGGATCTGATGCTAGTTTCAGGTAGACAGTGTCAGAATTGAACTGAATTGCTGACATCCAGGTGCAGTCAGAGAACTGGCTCTTGGTGTGGAGATACTACACAACAGAAAAAAAATACAGTAGAAGAAATCTTTTATTTCCCTGAGCCATCTGAGAGTAATTTACGGAGTGTTTCTACCAACAATGCCATTTCCTGCATAACTACAATGTAATCAACAAAATCAGGAAATTAATAATTGATACATACTACCATTTAATCCTCAGGCCCCATTCAAGTTTCTCTAGAAGCTCTAATATTATGCTTTATAGTAAAAAGATCCAGTCTAGAATTACATGTTACACTTAACAGTCATGTCTTTTAAACTTTTATGATCTGAAACAGTTCTTCAGTCTTTCTTGGACTTTTATGACCTTTACACTTTAAGCAGTTATTTTATAAAATGTCCCTTAATTTGGGTTTGTTTGTCTGATAATTCCTCATGGTCAGATTCAAGTTATGCATCTTTGGCAAGAATCTCACGGAAGTCATGGTGTGTTGTTCTTACTGCATTTGATCAGACGGCACCAGACTCAGATTTGTTCAACTGTTAGTAACGTTAACTGTGATTACTTGATTAAGGTGGTGCTTTATGTGTCAGGCTTCTCCACTGTAACTTAGTTCCTTTTTCCCTTTGTAATTAGTAAGCATTTTGTGAGGCAGGTACTTTGAGACCATACTAATCAAAATTTAAATTTAATCATTTATTTTCATTTTTACCCTTTTCAATTTAGGCATTTTGTGGAGAGGGAGTTTGAGCCATGTAAATATCTTATTCCTTATCAGAATCAAGTGGACTCATTTTTAAATTTAGATCAGTAAAGACTTAGCGGTCTCTATTTGTTACTATCATTATTCGCTTGGATGCCTAGAATGCCCTAAATTTGGCCAGTAGAAGCCCCTTTAAGTAGGTTTCTCTGTCCCATTTGACATGTCCATACTTTCTGACACAATAAGGTATGCCAGGTTCATCTGGTCCACTCCCTCTGCCAGCCCTGGAATTAGGCACTTCACAGAATTCTGGTTTGTGTTAGTGAGAAAACTCCAGCTGGTTCTACAGGCAGGCATACATGTTCCCCAAAATCACTGTACTATGCAGAGCCGCTCACATAAACTGCACGGCTTGTGGGCAGAGTGGGATCAGGAGCACAAAGCCTTCATCAGGGTACATTAAAAAAGGAACCTAATGGAAATAGTGTCAGACATGTTAAGTGGCTAAGAAATACATAAAATCAGGGAAAATGCATACCAGATGTGGGTGGGTGTGGCACAGAACACAAGGGGGGAAATGAGGTAGCTGTTAAATGCTTGAGGTGTGGACATGTGTGCATTTGTGCATTTCTACACAGCTTGGTTCAGGTGTGTGTAGTATTCTCCGTTCATCCAGTGTTTCTCAAGGACAAAACCATAGATAAATAAATGCAAAGTTCACATTGTGTTCCACCTGTGCCCTAATATATTAATTGCCTGGGAACAAACTCATGTTTTCAAAACAAGTGTTACAGCAGGACTAATTATATTTAGAAACTAACATCTGGACGCTCTGTGTGCACATTCATTTACAGGTCCTCTCAGTTGACAGAGCTAAGGCATATATGTATACACACCCACATACCATGTCTATCTATCTATGTATGTTAAAAGCCATGAGTTCATTCTAATTTCTCGAATGCCAACCCAACACTGCAGGGTTCATTCTAGCTTTATCCTTCTCCATAGCTACAATTTCCTTCCCTAAAAATTAGAAACCTGGTTCCTATTACCTTCAACATATTTACTTGTCTGCAGTGACCCACTCCCACCCACACAGGTGTCCTACTCATCCCATTCAGGCGCCAATACCATGCACGGGCTTTTGGAATAAATTATTGGTGGCGGGGGAGCAGTGCATGGAGGGGCCTGAGGGAGTAAGAGAAAACAAAAGACTTTAAAGAAAGGAAACCTGGAAATTTTTGAGGGAGGAAAGAAACTCACTCTTATAAAGTTATCATTAAATATTTTTCTGTAATATAAATCAGTTTATCCTTTAAACAGCTTTATATTGTGGAAAATTTCAAACATACACAAAACTAGAAAGGACAGTATAGTGTGAGTGTGTGAGTGTGTGTATATATAGCTATCAATTAGCAGGAATACAACAAAGAGACTGGATACCGACAAGGAAACAAATAGTCAAAATAAATACTAACTTTTCCATAAGAGTAATTTATATAGTGTAAGCATATCAGGACCCTGCTCTTAGGAGCTCTTATTCTGTAAGAAGGATAAATGAGTTAAGATACTTTCAGATTGCTATCATGGCTATGAAGACAGTGAAACTGGGTCATATGATAGTGTAACAAGGGCATGAAGAGTGACTTCAGAATGGGTGGTCAACAAACACCTCTCTGAAAAAGTGACATTTGAGCTGAGACCCAAATTACAAGAAAAAGCTAGCCTTGCAAACATGGGAGGACAAAGGAAATACAAAATATAAAGGCTCTAAAGAAAATTACCTGTCTCTGTTTGAGGACAGACAGGTTTCAGTGGTGGGAAACAGTTCTATTAAAACTATAGAAACAATACCTGTAAAAGCTAAGGAAACGAAAGTGCAAGTTAAAATACACATTCAACCCTTTGTTAACCAACCACGTACATGAATATATGTTTAGCACTATATTAGGACTATACTAAAAATAGAAGACATTTCTTTCTCTCAACCAAAATACAATATGTTGATTATATATACATATATCAAATTAATAACATTACAAGATGATATGTAACTAGATGATGAAATGAATATATTACTAAAAATTAGTCTTCCTCTCGGCTTATTTCTTAGTAATTCAACTGAAGTGACAGTTCTAACATTTTCAGCACTGCCTCTTTAAAGATGATTACATTAACAGATACTTTCTAATTGCTCTGTCTTTTTTCAGAAGAGATTCAGCCATACTTTGTTGAGTGTCTACAATATGCTAGATCCTACACACAGCAATCCTGAACTGTCATAACTCAATACCATTTCATATAGAACAAAGTTAGGCTCAACATAATTTGCCAAAAGTCAATTAGGTAGCAGGATTCCACTGCTGCTAAGACAATGTTTTCTCTACATAATGTATGCCTATACTACCTTCTGCTTTTGTTTTATAAACCATTAAAAGCAACTTTTAGATACCTGATACTTACTACATGGAAATATTTTTATCAACTTCTATGGCTTAATGTTTCAATATCAAATTGGAGAATTAAGTTTTACTTCGATGATTCATTTTTGCCTATCTAAAATCACTGTCACTAACCTTACCTCTATATTTTCAGTACTCTTTAAAAGTACACTAATACTGTCCATGACGATCTAGTAACAAGCCAGATCTGTGTTATATTTCTTTTTAAAAATTAACTAAATGTTTAATTGTACTGCATAATCAATACATTTTAGAAGTACATCCTACGGAAGAGCATTGTTCATCTGGGATCTGTTAAATCAAAATGTTAATCCTCAGTTAAGATTACAGTTAATCAAGGCTCTTCGCTACAATCAAGTTGTTTAACCATGGTGCATGGTTGAATAATGCAGAAATCCCTAAAAATCTCCAAAGAAAAATGACAGGAATAGCTACAGAAAGAAGATGAAAATCAGACAAGTTTCAGATGCCTAAAATGAAGCATAGTAAGACCTTTGGTAAGAAGTTGCTATTGGTAAAGCTCTCAGAAAAGGTAAAGATAAGAACGGGGGATACCAAGATTGTCTAATGTTTTATGGTAAACTTTCCTAGCCAAATAATTTTAATTACTCATTATCTACAATAAAATGATACCAAAGAAAACAAACAAATTTCACCATACAATTCCAAAAAAAAGAATAAACATTCCTTTTTAAAATGTAGCCAACTATGCTAACTACTACCCTTTATTTTGCCACATGTCTTCTATTCTTTTTATAACCAAAATTCCTTTTCCAACCCATTACATCTTCTGCCAGGCATGGTTAGCATTCAAGTCTGCAAGTTAATGTTAATTAGCTTCCATCTTATTTTCACTCATACTCATAGTATCTCCTTTCTCTTTTTTCCATTACTAAGTGTCATAGATGATGCTATCATTACATTGCTTTCTGTATTTATAAGGGTCCAAGCTCATATCCCCAGACTTATGGGCGACATATTTATTCCCCTTAGACATTAACTCTTCCTTTCTCCTTCCTCCTTGATGGAAACAATTTTCAACAGTCTATATGAAAGATGAGCTCACTATCCCTTACACACTTAAAATTATAGACATGCTGGTGAGATTTATTTTAATGATTATTGCCATCTGCACTTTCTATTTCATAGGACAGAGGGTCTGCCATGCAAACTGAACTATTGGTTCACTGAAATTATTCTAACTCTGAAAGTGACCTCTATTTAATTTTCCAGGAAATATATAAAACAGTAATGTACTGTGACAACAATAATATTATAGAAGAACACAAAGAAATTTTTAAAATGCTATTAGCAGCTTTTACGTCCTTTTATTGCTATTTAACTTATAAAACTAATGTTAATGCTCATAAAGTAAATCTCCTAACATAACTGTCCTAAATGTTTAAGAAATAGCAGGTAAAAGATGCAGCATAAAAGAAGCTTAAAATAGATGGCTTCAGTTTTCTACAAAAATCAGAAACATTCATTTTCTAATGCATTCATTCCAAGTGTTATTTATTAGGTACTGATGTGAAACTCATACTTTGAATGGCTGGCTTTCTTAGAAAAGCTACCCTAAAGAATTTCTCTATTTACTAATTGCAAGAAAATTGATCATTATGATCTCCAATTAAGAAAGTTGCTAATGATTAGACAAAAGATACATAAATAAGATATGCCTTATAGCTTAACAATTATAAAAATATAAAGCATATGAATCAGAAATGAAAAAAAATTTTTAATTCACTGACAATATAATGCATGTGCACCACAGCCTCAGAAATCAGTAAAAGCACTGGTAGAACTATTACATGAACTTAACCAGGTTTCCGATAAGGACAATATACAAAATTCAATTGTATTTCTATACACTAGCAACAAATAATTAGAAAAAGAAATTGAAAATCATTATTATCTATGACTATCATCAAAAATACAAAATACTTAGGGATAAATTTGGCAAAATATGTACAAGATCTGTACCTAAAAATATGGAAAACCAAAACTACATGGAAAAATGTTGCGAAGACAAAGTAAATAAGACCTAAATAAATGGAGAACTATAACACGTTCATGGATTACAATATTTAACAGTTAATGCCAATTTTCACCAAAATGAGCTACCAATTTAATGTAACCCCAATCAAAATCTCAGCAGACTTTTTTTTTTTGTCAAACTTGAGAAGCACATTTTAAGACTTGGAACTGCAAAAACCCTAGAATAGCCAAATAATTTTGAACATGAACAAAATTATATAATTTTGAACATTCATACTGCCCAATTTCAAGATTTACTATGAAGCTATAGCAGCGATTTTCAAACTTTTTTCATCTCATGGCACACAAAATAATTACTCAAATTTTACAGCGCACAAAAAATATATTTTTTGCTTATCTGTCAGAAAAAAATAGGTTTAATTTTGATTCATTCACACTAGACAGCTATTGTTGCATTGGCTGTTGTCATTTTTTAAATTTGACAATCTAAGGAAAAGACTAAATAGTCAGGAATTGCATGTTTTAAAAATTCTTGTGGCATACTGGATAATAATGAAAACAGGTGTTACAGTGTACAACAGAGAGCCCAGAAACAGACCCACAAGTGTATGGTGGTCACTTGGTTTCCTACAAAGATGACAAAATAATTCAATCATTCCTTTATGTATTTTCAAACATTTGTGAGGAGGAAACACTATTAGCGCATGTTATTCTTTTGGAAATAGTGGGATTAAAACGTGTAAAGGCTTGCTTTTCCCTGATTAGTAACATTACATCCACACAGAAAAGTATCTCAATGTTTCATCTTCGCCATGTTCAGCAATTAATTCTTCTCCTGTGGGAGCTGGAAAGCAATCAGCTATGCACTACAGGAATACGGCTGCTTCTCTTTTATTTAAACAAGATGGAGATAAATTAGTAGTGAGAAGAGTGACTAACACCTAGTATATGTCCTAAATGTGTAGGGAAATAAAGAAGTCAAAGAGAAGCTTTAGAAAATGTCTTATTTCAAATTAAAATCAGAAAGAAAAACCATCATAATAATGGAAAAATGTAATGTCAAATAATCCATAATATAGCTTTGTAGTAGTGACTGTAAATGAAAATCAGGCCATAACTGGGCCCAGTGTTGAAATGCTTTTTATCAAATCATTTCCTTATTTACATTGGAAGGTGGGCAATGGACAAAAAAGAATGAAAATTAAAACCAAAATTTCAATTACTGCCATTTCTAGGAAAATTTTTAAGAAAATGTTGATAATTGCTATGGTTCATAGTTACTTTTAAATATTCAATAAATAATATATTATTTAAGCATCTAGTGTCCCTCTTTGAAATATAATGAAGTATTGATGTATTTAGGCCTGAAAAGTCCCAGCACATAAAATTCAAAAGAAAACCATACTCCCTCACCCCTTCATTTGTCCTTTTAACTAAGGTAGTTTTCAATACTGGTGAAAGTTATAATATTAGAGGATATAATAGCCTTGAAGTTAAAGCCAATGTTAAGAGTTTCTTTCACAACCAAGATACCATTACGTATGACAGGTATTTTGATTCTGTTTGAAAAGGCCAAAGGGGAGAAAAGGATAGGGGAAAGCAGTATTTAATGAATACCTGTTCTGCGCTAGACACAGTGGTGTGCTGGTAAATGTTTTAACAATCAGCTCTTGGTATATATGTGTATGGATGAAATATGTATGTGTTTATTATAAATCCTGCTGATACAAAGAATGTATGGGACACAATTTTTTAAAAAAAGATTTTATTTACTTATTTATTTTTAGAGAGAGGGGAAGGGAAAGAGAGAGGAAGAAAAACATCAATGTGTAAGAGAAACATCGATAGAGTGCTTCATACACGCAACCAGGGACCAAACCTATAACCCAGGCACGTGCGCCCTTGACCGAGAATCAAATCAGCAGCCCTTTACTTTACAGAATGATGCTCAAGCAACTGAGTCACACCAATCTGGGTGTCATTTTTTAAAAGTGTAATAAAATATACAATGCTCTTTATTATAAATTTCATAGGCCAAATTGGTTCTCACAGAATGTCCTTGTTGATTTTGCTGAAGTCACGAGAAGCCAACCTAGGGTTGCAACTGATAAATGAGGATAGTTCTAACCTTTATGTTGTTTGATTATTTTCACTGACATTACAAAATAGAGAAATGTGAAACAACAAAAGTGTATGTCATAACCTCACCTGTTCTTCAATGACATGAGCAACTTCTTTGCTGAATTAGATAATAGTTTAGAATAGTTCCTCCATGTTTTTGTGCCACTCACAGTAATAGGCAACAGACATAACAAACTTTCAAGTTTAACCTGCTTTACTGGCACTTTCCTAAACCAAGTAAATCAACAAAACAATAAATCAAGCTCTGGTTTGTAGTATTTACCAATTTCCTTGGTGTAAATACTACCACCACAGATTACAAGTTACCAATGAATGCAATGGCACTGAACCCAGAATTGGTAAGAGACATGCAATAGCACATCACTATATAGTATTTCACTGTATAGATATAATAGACATAAATACTAGTACAATGTAGCAAAATAGTTAGGAAGTGATGGATTTCGGGGTATGACTGACTAAATTTGTGCTCTTCCACATCAAGTTATCAGGGATATAATTTACACAAAACTTTAATATTAAAATTCATACAAGGATGTTTTTCTTTGCAGATGTTTTTAAGGGAAACCTGTTTTTGTTATATCCTTTTGAATTCAAAAAACAGATACTCTAATCACTTCAAACAAGACAAGTTTTGCCACACAGACATAAGAGTTTGATTGAAAAGTTAGGGACCCATCCACATAAATCTTGATGGAGGTGTGCCTCACAGGAATTGGAAAGCCATGACAACTGAGAGACTACCTGTCTATGTATGTGTGCTCTGTTTATTCTCTACAGACATTTGCATTATCTCATTTTTTTCCTGCCTTGTAGAGTTCAATTAAAAATCAGAATATTGCCCTGGCTAGTGTGGCTTTTTTTGCTTCACAGCACCAGACTGTGAAGCAAAGGGTCCCTGGTTCTATTCCCAGTCAGGGCACATGCCTGGGTTTCGGGCCGGGTCCCCAGTGGGGGATGTGCGAGAGGCAACCGCACATTGATGTTTTTCTCCCTCCACTTCTTTCCTTCCCCTCTCTCTAAAAATAAATAAATATAATTTTTTAAAAAGAAGAAAAAACAGAAATGAGAGATGCAAATTACTCCTAGAACTAAAAAAAAAAAATTTCTGTAAGGCTCCACATTTAATTAGTAATAAAGTCTTCTCTATTAACTTATTTTTTAAACTTCACTAGTCCAAATTCTAGGTAACTATCTCTTTTTTTTTTATCTTCACCTGAGGACATGCTTATTAATATTAGAGAGCGGGGAAGGATGGGGGGGGAAGGGGGGAAAGGGGGGAGAGAGAGAGAGAGAGAGAGAGAGAGAGAGAGAGAGAGAAACATTGATTAGTTGCCTCTCACATGTGCACAACCTAGGCATACGCCTTGACCAAGAATCGAACCCACAATTTTTCAGTCTATGGGATGGCACTCTAACCAACTGAGCCACATGGACAGGGGCTCAATGTAATATATCTTGGGTGCAAAATAATAGGTATTAAAGAAACAATAGTGCCTATATTTAAGAATCTTAAAATCTAACAAGGCAAATTACAAATGAAATAATGCATTCATCTGTGAACTTTTATGAGCTAAAAAGTACAAATAAATAATTTATTACCAAATGAACAGGTAAGAACTTTGAATGTAAGTGTCTTAAAATCAGTCTCTATTTTTCCCCATATAACTCTTAACATCCAGTGCATATTCTGATAGCTAGTAAAGAAAAAAACTGAGATAAAAAGCTGTTTACAGGCAACTGTAATAACACCATAAGGCTAAATTGCTAAGACAGCTAGCATTCTTTTTTAAAGAATGTATACCAATTTCTAAGTTTTGGATTTGGGCAATGAAATTATATAACATTCAGTTTTCTTGATAAGAAATACTAAATCAGTTGTGAAGAAGTTATTGCAAATATTAAATAAGCATGAATTCATTACTAATGATTAAGAATAAAAGACTATTTGTCATAAAAACAACACAATTATTACTTTAATTTGAAATATCAATCATAAAAATCATAAAACTGATTTCAACCATGCTGCATAAAACATGTATTTTAAAGCTAGTTAGATAGATGGGCATTTTATACACAGAACAACAAACTTTTAATAATTCCTGTACTCATGTCCCTCACCCAAAAAAGATACTCTTTTGGAGGCTTATAAAGATACCCAAGCAAATGTATTAAAGAACAGTTCAGTTCTAGCAAGATCTTTCTGTTTGTTTACAAAAGGGGACAGTTTTGAAAATGTCTTAAATCAAGCAATCAAGGTTTTGGTTTTGATTAAGATGTAGTAAGCACACACCATCTGTCTCTCCCACTGAATTCATCTATAAAAAATGAACAGAATGTATACAGCAGTTATGTGTGGGCTCTCAAAAGTAAACAGGAGTATGTTCTCCTTCCCTGGCGCATGCCTGTGCCTTTCCCCTCCCCTTATCTTCCCCCCAGGAGCCACCTTTACCTTCCTCTCTCCAAAGTTCCAAGGACCCTTCTTTTGCTTGTGTAGCTTGTTTACTACGCCCATTTTTACTATGGATCACTTCTTCTACCTCTGTGACTTTCTAAATACACTTCCTCTTACTAAAAAAAAAGTAAAAGTAAAAAAAAAGTAAACAGGAGCACACAGATTGAGGAAAAAGATCAGAATTTGAAGTACCAGTTCACCCAAGGACACTAACAGTGAATGAAAAGATGACCATACAGACTGGGAGAAAATATTTTCAAGTCATATTATCAACAAAGGACTTATATCCAGAATATATAAGAAACTCAAAACTCAACAGTAAGAATACAGACAACCCAAATACAAAATGGACCAAAACTACAAAATAGAGATGACAAATAAACACATGAAAAGATAGTCAATACCTTAGCTGCTAGAGAAAAGCAAAATTTAAAACCACAGTGATGAAAATGTTCTATACTTAAGATTGTGGTGATGGCTGCACAAAGCTGTAAACGTACTAAAAACCTCTAAATTGTATATCTCAAATGAGTAATTTTTATGGTAGGTAAATTATAATAGAGACGCTAAAACATAAAACTACACTAAGATACCATTTACACAAACATATCAGGATAGCTAAAACGAAAAACACTAGCAACATCAGGTGTTGGTGAGGATGCAGAACAACTAAAACTCCCATTGCTGGCCCGAATGCACCATGGGGCAGCCGCTCCGGAAAACAGTTGGCAGCTTCTCACAGAGTAAAACGGACTTACCAAATGACCTAGCGATCCCACTCCTAGGTATCTAGACAAAAACTTACATTTCCACAAAAACCTGTAAACAAATGTTTAAGGCAGCCTTTTTTACAATCTCCAAAAACTGGAAACAACCCAAAATTCCTCTCGTTCTCTAGCAGGTAAATGAAAACAAACTGTACATATCCATACAATGGAATAGTAGTCTGCAATAAAAAGGAATGAATTATTGATCCAAGCAAGCAAGCAAGCAAGCAAGCAACAACTTGTCTGAATGTCAAAGGAATTAAGCTGATGGAAGGATCCAGTATCAAAAAGTTATATACTGTAGTAGCCCTGGCCAGTGTAGCTCAGTTGGTTGGGCTTTGTCCTACAAAACAAAAGGTCGCCAGTTTGATTTCCACTCGGGGCCCACGCCAGGGTTGTGGGGCCTGGTCCCCAGTTGGGGCGCATGAGAAAAGCAATGAATAGATGTTTTTCTCTCACATAGATGTTTCTCTTCCTCTCTTCCTCCCTACCTTCCCCTCTCTGTAAACAAAAAAAATCTTTTTTTAAAAGTTATATACTATATTATTGTATTTATATGACATTCTCAAAAAGACAAAACTATTGCGATAGATTAGTGGTTGACAGGGGCCATGTGTAGGAGGAGAGTGAGACTAACAGGGATAGCTCAAGGAGATTTTGGGGGTGACGGGACTGCTCCTGTTGTGGTGGTAATTACATGGATTCACACATGTGTTAAAATTAATAGAACTAAACAACCAAACAAGTCAATCTTGCTGTATGTTACCTTGAAAAGTACAAATTAAAATGTCAAGGAATCAAATAACTATCAGTTTCTATTATCACTATTGTAAGAGGCCATTTCCCAGCAAAGAGGAAAATGAAATAAAGAGGAAGAAAATAGTTTAAGTCAAATAATTTTTTAAAGAAAATTCTGTATTAGGTAATATATAACCTGAATTTTCTCCAGCCTTACCAGCCTGTAGGTACATTAGTGTTAAGTCCAATGTTACTGTTTGCTCTGCTTATTTGCATAACGTCTCATATCCTTTTGGTCTCCCTTTCCCACCCCAATCCCAGTTATTTACAGAAGGCCATGGCGGTTGCACAAGTGTTCTTGTGTTCTTCACATCCTGCCCCTATTTTGTTGATGTCTGATTCTCATAAAATCACTTAAGGGAAGGGCTTCACTACTGCTACTGCGGAACTTCCAAAGCTGTAAATCCGTCAACGGTTCCTTTAGTCCTCAGTATATAAGGGACAGGCTACCTTCCTGCAGAGATGAGGAGAATGCCTTCCTGTAATTATTTCAGGTTCCTTGAAAGTGCCACAATTTCAACTCTAGACCTTGGTACGTGTTGATTCTTCAACTTAAAAAACTTCCCCCTCCCTTTTCCTAACTAATCCAACCTCTAAGTGTCAGCTAAAACATTAATAACTTAAGGCAACATTCTCTGACCCTCCCAGACTATGTTCAATTTCGTTGTCATATTTCTTCTACAGCACTATTTCTTCCTCACATTTACTACATATTTCTAATTACTTCTTCAAAGTCACTATTAGGTTATAGACTCCACGAAGACAGGGCAAGGCAAGTGTCTATTCTGTTCATTGCCTTATCATATCCCTTGTGTCTAAGGCATGGTAGACACACATGACTGGTTGCAAACAATGAGACTTGGCTCGCCCTATCCCTGGAGGTGTAAAAACAAGGCTGTGTGACCATCTCAGTAATAATGGAAAAGGGATTCATGCAAAGGCTGGGAGCTGAAACTAGAGGAACTTCAAAATCCTCCGAAATATCTTGTTATGAGTTCAAAATTTCAAATAATTAGAATACAATGGAACACATAATAAAACTTCTGAACGTAATTTATTCTTTACTACATTATTTATAACTCAATTTTTAAGACTATAATGCCTCAGAGTTATTAAGAATTAAGATAATATGATTATACTGTAGTTGGAGGCAAGTTAAAAGAATATCGGCTAACCAGCTCTCACCATTTGATCATTCAATAAAATACTGAATGATTATATACAAATCAAGTACTTCAAGTTCTAATGTAACACAGTATTAGTCACTAAATGCACTTAAAAGATGCTTCAAATAAAAGTTCTGAACGATACTTAATTTAAAAATTAAAGGACCAAGTTCAATCTTGTCCTCCCCATTGAACTGACAGATGTTGCCTGTTTTTGTTTGGAATACATGTCATTTCATGGAATTAATTCAGCTAATATTTTCTTTCTTATGAAATCTGGTGTTAATTGGAAATCAATTTTTCTTAAGTCTAAACAAGTTAAATGTCTAGAGAGAGCCATAATGCAATACCCAAATCTGTTTAAAAACATCTGAAAAGACATTATTCGATCAGACAGTCTTCAAATAGACTTGGACTATTAAATACCAAACAGACACACTCTGTTTGACAATATGTATTTTGGAATTTAAATGTGCTTTTCAACAGGCATTATTCAACAAAGCCACAATAAAAACATATTAAAGATCAAATCTCCCTCAAGGGAACTAAATCGCATCTCTGTTATTCCTCACTGGCTCATTATAGACCAGGACCTCAGAATCCTTAACTAATTACATCTGCAAAGACCCTATTTCCAAATAAGGTCACATTCTGAGATTAATCTTTTTCTGCTCCAATGTCCCCTCTAATATAGAGAGGCAGTGCTGATTAAATAAAACCTTAATTTTTGCCACAGACACCAATGACATCCTTGTTGCTACTAAGGCACAAGGAGAAAACTCAGGTTAAATATGACCTAACATAGAGTTTTCTAAAAAATGATTTGACTTAAAATTATTTTCAGTCATCTTTTGAGGTCTCTCTTCTAATACTGACTCAGTTCATGAGTTGAACATACAGTTCACGCTATGCCTCCACCTTGGTTTCCAAGGTACTAATCTCCAAAGGTACATTCTCCCTACTAAAGTCTACTGTTTCTTTGATGAGGACACCAAAATCGTCATCTCTGGCCCATAGCACTGCTTACTGAACTCCAGACTTACTCTACTTATTAAATGTCTGTCAGATGCTGTCCCACAAACACCTTAACCTCAACACATCCGAAACTGAATTTAGCAACTTGGAAGTGCAATGGTTAGGAACAAAGACTTTGAAATTAAGACTAGCTGTGTCGAAATCCTGGCCCCTACCTCCTTCTTATTAAACATCTGACCCTGGAAAAGATACTCCAATCTTTGACTGTTTCTCTCATCTGTAAAACAGGAATAACAATTTTAGCTACCTTACACTTACACGTTATAGTTTATAATAATGACAAAAATTAAGGTCTGAAATGGTTAATCCCTGTTTCACTATCAAGATTGATTCTATGTTGAAATGTGAGTTTTGTGGCAATGGATCTGTGGATCCAAAAAAACTACAGCACTTCTTAGAATCAAAGATGTATTTTCCACACCACCATATTTTAACCACATTTCTGTATCAATGATGTGTACATTTTATATTTTTTCTCACAAGCTTGATATTAAATTGATGATAACTGGGGAAATATTAAAATAGATATTGCCTCTCAACATAATGATTAATTCATTGACTAAATAATGTAATCTTTACTTGTCATTTAGAATATCAAGTGGTGTTTATTCTACCTAAGTGCTGTTTATTTCTCTAGTCATCACTGAACTTCAACTGCAGCAGCCTGTGTAACAGAAACCATATTTAAGTTCCTTAAAGTAAATCTGTGGTTTAATGATCAATTTCTTACTCACGATTTGGCCCATCACAGCCCCCAGCCCCCACAAGCCCTCTCCTACCCTTCAACAAGGCAAGCTGTGTTGTGACTTTCATGAGTCCCACACATTATCTCCATTTTAAAAAACATTGAAAATTGTATTTTACAAGTGCATTAATATAAAGATGAATATAATCCAGGTCAGATTCATTATTTATTTATTACTTTATACTAATTTCTGATTTAAGAAGAAAATAAAATCGAAACAGATTTTGTGGGCTTCTAAGAGACTCATGGGCCTGAGGAACTGTGCTTACAGCTGTCCCTACGGGTAAGTTAGCCCCGCTCCCAGAACCTGCTGAAAAGTCAGCTCTTCTAGACATTCTCTGATTTCTTCTCAAACGTGCATCAAGCAGAACGTCACCTTCTTACTTTCACAACACTTGGCTCTTTTTTCTCTTACAATATTTATATCATTGAATTAGACCACAGCTTCCTCATTTTTTTTTTTTGACTACCCCTCCTCGCCTCTAGGATTTGGTATACAATTCTGTATTTTCATTAAACCAAGTGTTAACATATTTAGTAGAGAAATCCACTCTTCTTTTCCCCATCTTTGTCTGTAGAAGGATGGGTAAAACAGGAACTACAAGAACAGGAAAAGCTGATGAGCACTAATCATCACACACAATATCCAAATTTAAAGAGGTTTCTAACCATGGGATACAGATCATGAAACAGCCAAATGTCTCAAGAGGGCAAGCTAACTATTTCTCCTAGCAGTTGAAGTATCTGGATAATTCTATAATGACTTGTCAATTCAATATCATAAAGAACAGAGAAACCTGAAGATGGCTTTGGATGACCAGTGCTTAACGGATATAGAACAAAGAGGAGATTACAGGAGGAGAAGAAGGAAAAAAAGACTATTCTATTCTCAATATCTTTCTGAATGGTACTATTTTGTATCATCTAGTCTCTAAGCAGATAAGAGTAAATATTCAAGAGGCAAGGGCTCTCAAGAAGGAATAAAGTGAAGGTAATTCCTGCCTACTACAAGGAAGAAGTAAAAGCAGGTCCTTATGTGAACTTCTCTTCACTAGAGAAGACAGTTATCATATATGTTGACAGAAAGAATTTCATCTGATGCCTTTTGTGGCAAAATGGCCCTACTACAAAAAATGGGGGCTTACATAATTAATATAACAATGATTTTAGTGCTGAAAAATGCATGCACATGCTAAGCTTCACAAGTGTCTTTAAGTTTTCAACTTTTTCTTATGCAGTATTGCCAATAGTTACTTTCTGACTTTACCATAATTTTAAAATTTTATAATATGGAAAGCTTCAATAATTTATGAATACTTTTGTTACCAGTAGTCAGTCTGTCTGGAATGCCAGGGAGGCTCCCCCCACTGGCCAAGATGGAGGGAGAGGGAAGTTCTTACACTGAGCAGGCAGAAAGCTAGAAATATCAACGGATAGGAGACTGAGCACACAGAAAGATAACAAGATAACTGGACAGGAAAAAGCCCTACCCACTGCCAGTACCAGATTGGGGATAGGACCAGGGGAAGGTGGGCACATGTGCCATGAAAGTCGACATGGTAGAGGAGGAGGTTCTGGACCAAAGAGGCCTGTCAGTCTAGCCTGGGGAAAGAAGGGGAAAGTTGGGAGGTGGACCTACCCAAAGTTGATTGGTCATTTTAAGAAAGTACCTGCTCTGTCCCACACCCAAGCTAATATAATTCCAGGGAGATGAATAAACTCCCCCCCCTCTGGCTCATGACCTGCACTAGCACAGTGCACTACATGGGTCACTGCTAAGGGCAGCCACGTGGCCCAGAGCCTCCAGGAGGAAGCCTCTCTCTTTGCCCACCTGGTGATGCACTTGCCAGTGCATTCAAGCCCTCTCTCCTGGGAGCACATGACCTTGCAGCCCTCGCAGTCACATGGCCCATGGCAGAGCAGGCTCCAGAAGGGAGTCTGAAATGAACAACAGCTAGGAACAAGCTAAGCTACCTGGAGGGGGACTATGACTGCTTAGCAGCCACCTGCGGGCTCTAAAGGACTATAGTTTAAAATGGATCAGGAACTCTGGACACTGGCTTTTGTCTTGCTCTTACTGAGGATGGTTGGACTTTTTGCTTGGCAGAAAGAGGTGAAGGACTTTGAGATAGAACTCTGACATTCTCCCAGATTGCACAGCACCTGAATAAAAACCTCTTTCCTCTTTGCACCAGCATCTGCCTCAAGAGTTTGGCTTTTGTGGCAACAGGCAGCCTAACTGCCTTTTTTTGTTCAGTTATACTTTAAGTTCACACAGGGTCCAACTCCCTATAAAACACCTGTTAAATAAAAAACAGAAACTGGGAATGGAAGGATATGTTTATAATTTCTATGCTCTTTAAGAAGATACAAAACAGTCTTTAAATTTTTTCAGTGACAAAGCTATATGGTTTACCAGTAACTATCATTTCCAAATTGTGGAAAATTCCTAGTATATAAAGGACACATTCTGTGTTAAAAAGGAAATGTTAGCCCTGGCTGGCATAGCTCAGTGGATTGAGCACGGGCTGTGAACCAAAGCATCGCAGGTTCGATTCCCAGTCAGGGCACATGCCTGGGTTGCAGGCCACAGCCCCCAGCAACCACACATTGGTGTTTCTGTCTCTCTTTCTCCCTACCTTCCCTCTCTAAAAATGAATAAATAAAAACTTAACAAAAAAAGAAAAATTAGAAAAAATAAAATAAAAAGGAAATGTTCTCCATTCACCCAACATAATTATTTCAGTCTTTTAAATACAAAGGGTGATGATAAAAGAAAATGTATTCATATTAAAGGTCTTGTGAAACATTGAGAATTCCACTGATCTGTGTAAACACACCACCTGTCCAAACACACTAGCCTATAAATAATCATAGCTCTTCCCATCCCCAAAATGGAAACATCATATCAGGAGGAAAGCAAAGCAAGAGAGACAACTGTGTCAAGTTGAAAAACAGTCTGAACTCTATTTTGGGACCTGTGTTCTGATGGTCAAGCATTTAGCTTTCTTAGGCAGAATTTTTCAAAAGATCAGACAAACCTCAGCTTAACAACCATAAATTAACTTACCACTTAAAAACCAAATAAAATTACATTTTTGTTCAACTAAGTTACATTATACATCAAATCATTTTACACCATAGGCCAATTTCTCAACTAATTTCTGTAGTCTCATTTAGTTTTCTCTTAAAATGAGAGTTCTAAATAAAATTAAAATATATAACTGAATGTATAAATTAAAGTAATACTTTAAGTGCTTCCAAGTTTAAGATTTAACTCTCTCCTTTAAACATTTGTGTTTAAATGCTCATTATGTATAACAAAAATCTAAACCCTAAGACTGTGTCTGAGAAAAACACATTTTACCTGTATTACAACAATGACTTTCAAACTATGACCCACATAACTACTGGAAAAACAGATTCAATTCCTGCTCAAATCTAAGACAGGCACAAATTCTTTTCTCACCTCTATCAGAGACCCATTTTGATACTATTCCAAGTGACATTCCAGACCAATTACTAACAATTACCTAAGTCTATTCTTAGTCTGTCAAACTTAACACTCCCAGATTCATTGGCTAAATGTTAACAAATGGTACCAAAAATAAAAAAAAAGGAAAGATAAATTAATATATCTAAAACACTGTACTCTTACAACCTGGGTTTCTCCAGTGTCAGCACAGAATAGAGAACTATCCTTTTAAATTTTAATGACATCTAACCACCACATGCTCTGATTTTAATCTCGTATCAACTCTACCCTTTAAACATTCTAATATGGATAGTTTAACTGACTAAAGCACTCTATAAGGACACAACTCTTGAACAGAATAACATATATAGAATTTTATTTACTTGCTGGTACAAGACAGGACAGTAATATTCTAAGTCTGTTTTTATACTTTACAATGCATCAGAATCCCCTGAAGGGCTCGTTAAAACACAGATGGCGCAGGCCCTATTCCGATTCGGTGTGCCTGAGCTGAGTCCAAAACTTTACTACATTTCTAACAAGTGCCTAGGTGGTACTGATGGTTTTGGTCCAGAAACCACACTCCAGAAATCACTAATCTAATGTTACACTATAATAGGCATTTTTATGTCCTACACATAAAATCATACCTCAGATTGCTCTAATTCATCAATTTATAAATGTTACTTTATGCCAACAGTTTTCAATTTTCTTTTACTGTATGGCAGATAATTACCATGGCCTATTTCCTCAAGTCTTTTCTAATAGACTTCTACCAAGAAAAAACAGCTTCCAAAAGACTAAGGGGCTGTCACAACACCTACTGCTTTAAGACAATAGAAACTGAAAGTCTTCAGAAATTCTATCCTATGTCCCTATACATTTTATTTGCCATTCCTCATTAATCAGGTTTATTCTCTAAGACAATATGCTTTGGTTTGATTTAGATAATCTAATAAACTCTATTACCATATTAAAAAGCAGCTCCTCTCCTGTCTGTTAGCACTCTCTCTATCCTTCTGTCAGAACCACTTACCTTTTCACAAACCATGCTTTGGCTCTATTGATCTCTAAGAAATACAATGTTAGAGATGCTAAAATGTACCAATATTTATTAAAAATCTAATTCAAACATTTTGAGCTACCTGACAAAACCCTGGCATATCTCTCCAGCCTGATCTTTCAGATTCCCTCGCACCATCCCTGTTCCTCTGCAAATCTATCTGCAAACTTCCCACTGGATTTCATTCTTCTCAAGTGTAAATAAAGCTCTATGCTCTCCTCTTTCAATTAACATCACCATAAAAACCAGTCTGAACTAGATATTAATTGTTTTCTGTGATGACACTCAATTCACTCCAATCATTTTTTAACATATACAGGAATGCTTTGGAGATATTGCAGGTTTGGTTCCAGAATACCACAATAAAGCAAATATTGCAATAAAGCAAGTCACAAATTTTTGATTTCTCGATGTATATAAAAGTTTTGTTTACACTATATCATAGTCTATTAAGTGTGCAATAGCATTATGCCTAAATAAATATTCCTTAATTTAAAAAATAAGTCATTGCTAAAAAATGCTAACCATTACCTGAACTTTTAGCAATTTGTAATGTTTTTGCTGTTGGAGGGTTTTGCCTCGATGTTGATGGCTGTTGACTAATCAGGATGGTGGTTGCTGAAGACTGGGGTGGCTGTTCTAAATCCTTAAAATAAGACAACAATTTTCTGTATCAATTGACTCTTCCTTTTGTGAATTACTTCTCTGTATCGTGCAATTGAGTTTGATAGCATTTTACCCACTGCATAATTTTTCAAACGTGGAGCTGATCTCAAATTCTGCCATTGTTTATTAACTAAGTTTATGGAATATTCTAAATCCTTCTGTTGTCATTTCAATAATCTTCACAGCATCTTTACCTGGAGAATCTTACATCTCAAGGAGCCACTTTCTCTGCTCATCCAGAGGAAGCAACTCCTCACTGTTCAAGTTTGATCATGAAGATCAGTCACATCTTCAGGCTCCACTTCTAATTCCAGTTCTCTGGTTGTTTCCACCACGTCTGCAGTGACTTCCTCCACAAAGTGTTGAAGCTCTCAAAGTCACCCATGAGGGTCGGAATCAGCTTCTTCTGAACTCCTGCTCATGGTGATATTTTGGCCTCTCCCCATGAATCATGAATGTTCTTAATGACATCTAGAATGGTGTAGTCTTTCTGGAAAGTTTTCAATAGTTGCCTAGATCCATCAGAGGAATCACTAATTACAGCAGCTATAGCCTTATGAAATGTATTTCTTAAATAAGCCATGAGCCCTGGCTGGTGTGGATTGAGCACCAGCCTGCAAACCATAAGGTCACAGGTTTGATTCCTAGTCAGGGCACATGCCTGGGTTGTGGGCCAGGTCCCCAGTGGGGGGTGCACGAGAGGCAACTACACATTGATGTTTCTATCCCTCCCTTTCTCTCTCCCCTCACCTCTGTCTAAAAATAAAAAATAAACAAAAAGTTCTTTTAAAAAAGGGGAAAAAGTTTTCCTGTGCATTCACAACTTGGCTAAATGTTTGGCAGAGGAGTTCTAGCTTTCAGCCTACTTTAGCTTTCAATGTGACTTTCTCACTGAGCTTAATCATTTTTTTAAGATTTTATTTATTTATTTTTAGAGAGGGAAGGGAGATAGAGAGAAATATCAATGTGCGGTTGCTGGGGGCCGTGGCCTGCAACCCAGGCATGTGCCCTGACTGGGAATCAAACCTGCAATGCTTTGGTTCACAGCCCACACTCAATCCACTGAGCTACGCCAGCCAGAGAAGCTTAATCATTTTTAGCTTTTGATTTAAAGAGATGTGAGACTCTTCCTCTCACTTGAACACTTAGAGGCCACTGTAAGGTTATCAAATGAACTAATTCCAATATAGTGCATCTCAGCGAATTAGGGAAGCCCAAGGAAAGGGAGACAGATGGGGGAACAGCCAGTCTGTGGAGCATTCAGAACACACAACATTTATCAATCAAGTTCCCTGTCTTACAAGGGTGCAGTCTATAGTGCCCCAAAACAATTACAATGGTGACATCAAATATTATTGATCACAGATCACCATAACAAATAATGAACAAAATTTAAAATATTATGAGAATAACAAAAATGTGACACAGAGACACAAAGTGAGCAAATGCCATTGGAAAAAAAAATGGCACCAAGAGACTTGCTGGAGGCAGGATTGCCACAAACCTTCAACTTGTAAATAAAATGAAATCTCTGCAAAGCGCAACAAAGCTAAGTGCAACAAAATGAGGTATGCCTGTATATTGTTTTGTACTTTTCACAATGCTTCTTTTCACTCATTTACTGTTTTCTTGTTCCAAAAAACATTGTGATGTTTTATTTCTTTTGACTCTTTCATGTAAAGAAAATGACATTCCATATGAGATGGCATGTAATAAACATTTACTGAAAACCACAAGTTTGACAAATAAATTTGTTAAAAGTACTACTGGCAGATACAGGAAGACAATTACATTGCTTCTAGGAAGAAGGCACAGCATAAGAAAAAATCAACTTACTAAAAAAATGCTGAGGTTTTTTTTTTAAAGCAGGAAGTAATCTAGTTTACTTCAGAAAATACATAGAGGTATACCTAAAAAGTTCATGTGGAGTAAACACACTTGAAAGCAAAATAAATGAGCATGAGTTTTATCTGATTAAACAAAAACAAAAATTGAGCAAGAAAGAACTAAGACTGGTTTTTGGAAGTACAATATGGCAAGTTAGAAAAACCAACTGGGATACTACATTATGCTGCCCAAGCCAGTGATTCTTAAACTCTTTGGTCTCAGGGTCCTTCTACACTCTTAGAAACTACTGATGACCCCAAAGAGCTTTGTTTATATGGGTTATATCTATCAATATATGTCATACAAGAAATTAAAACAGACTTTACAATATTTAGTTATTCACTTAAGATGGTGATAAATGTTAACTAGCTTAATGTAGTAATTATTTCACTACATACTTATATATATGAAATTGGCATATTGTATACCTAAAACTAACACAATGTTTTATGTCAAGTGCCTCAATTTAAAAACAAACCCATTGCCCTGACCAATGTGGCTCAGTTGGTTGGGTGTCAACCCAGAAAGCAAAAGGCCACTGGTTTTCATACCTAGTCGGGGCACACAGAAGACACAACCAATTGATGTTTCTCTCTCTTTCTCCCTCCCTTCCCCTCTCTCCAAATCCAAAGAAGTCAGTGAGAATAGCAGCACTGTTCTACATATATTTCAAATGTAGATAAGTTTTCAAATTCTAATTTTTTCTTAAAAGCTCTAGATTTTTTACTGGTAAAAAACCAACTGTCACCTGTTTTTCTTGAAGTGATACTTCGTTCATTTTTGAGAAAAATGTCTGTCAAAATATCCACATGCAAATAGCCATAGCCTGCCTGTTGACTGTTCTTATGAGTAAAAAATTACACATAACTATGCACATGGGGGGGGGGCTATCACTGAAAAAATGGCCTAATTATCAACACACGTTAAATGAGACAGACATGCATCAAACAAGTATTTGTAAGTGGACAAAGGCCATATCTTTCGGAAAACATAAAAACACTTTTCAAGAAGGATATTTTTAAATTTCTAAACTTTTATTATGGTCATATTAAGCCATTTTCCCCTCGGAGGTAAGGGGTGGGGAAGCTAAATGGATAGTAATGATTCCAGCAACCAAGATTTTAGCTAATTCTTCCAGCTACAAGGTGAAGGGATTAGCTCAAGAATATTTATGCATAACCCATAGACACAGAAAACAGTGTGGTGATGGACAGAGGAAGGAGGAGCGTGGGCTGGGTAGAGGTAGACAAAAGTGGGGGAATGGGGACATCTTTAATAGTGTCAAGAATAAGAATAAAGTTAAAAATTATCACCAAAAAAAGATTTTAGCTAATTTCATTCCCTTGGAATTTCTTGGGTGACTGAACACTTCTTGTTCTAATGAGGCAAAGTCTGGTGGGATCCTGGGTGAGGGCTGATCCTCATCTAAGAAAAATAAAGCCATGATCAGAAGCCTGAAACTTTCAGCCCCATTGCTTATTCTCCAGGAAAGGGAGAGGGACTGGAAATTGAGTTAATGATAGATTATGCCTATGCAATGAAGCCTCCATAAAAATCCCAAAGGTGTAAGGTTCAGGGAGCTTCCGGGTTGCTGGGAGAGTGACTCGCCCAGAGAAGGCATGGGAGCGCTGTGCTCCTTCCTGCAGACCTTGCCCTATGTATCCCTTCTGGCTGGATGTTCACCTGTGTCCTTTACTATCTCCTAATATAATAAACTGGTAAACATTAAGTGTTCCCCTGAGTTCCGTGACAAACCTAAGGATGGGGGTCATGGAAACTGATTTATAGCCTGTCAATCAGAAGTACAGGTGACAACCTAGGACTTACAAGTGGTATCTGAAGTGTGCAGGGGACCTCGTGGTACTGAGCCCTTAATCTGTGGGATCTCACACCAACTCCAAGTAGACAGTGTGAGAACTGAATAGAATTGTAAGACACCCTGCGGATGAACTGCTTGGTAAAGGGAAAACCCTACACATTTGGTGACCTGAAGTGTCAGAAGTGAAGTGCTCTATCATTATGTGAGCCATAAAGGAGGGTCACACAATAGAGAAGTGAGCTTTTCTTACTCAGGATCTATATTCAGGATTTATACTCAGCTCTAACTTGAAATGTCCCCCAAGCTTTTGTCAAGCCTCCATTATAATCATGGGCCACATAACATAGATCAGTTTGTACCCACTTTTGGGACACAGCTTCGGAATCTACCTGAACCACACCACAATTGTCCCAGTAATTTTTCATGTTGACCCCAGACCAAAAGAAATACCCAGTAAGTTTCACTTGCTAAATAGTTGAATTCAAATAGTAAGTCTTTATGTCCTGTTGGGCACTGCCTAACTTCTCACACAGTGAAATCACACTGGACTCCACTATCCCTATTCCCTGATTTCAGTGATTTTCACACAATATTTGCATTTTACCTCAAAAACCACTGAAAATCCACCTTTACAAACATGTAACATCAAAAGGAAGGTAGTGAGATCTAACATTGAAATTGTGGACTACCTAGCATTAGCAGCTTGAGTGGTTTCCAACAGATGCCAACTAACGCTATGTTCCCCTCAAATTTAAAACATCCCACTGGCACCCCTGTGGCACCCCTGGCATCTCTGTGCACAGTCTGGGCACCCTGAGCACTGCAGAGATCGGCAACAGCTCTATTCTGTGAAAGGAGGAGTAAAAGGTTAGTAACGAAGACTGACCAAGTAAGTAACATGGCGAACAAGGGAGAGAAAGGGACTGAAGGACAGACAGGAGGTATGAGAGAGGAGAGTAATCGACAGAGATCAATAAAGAGAAAAAGACAAAGACAGGAAGAGACAGAGACAGATGGTTAGGGAGAGTCGGGCACAAAGACAGAAAGACAAACACAGAGACAGAATGATAACACAGGGAGACAAATGGACAGTCAGGGAGAGAAAGACCAAAGGCTGGGGTGTGGGGAGAAACAGACTGACCAACGATTAAGGGTGGGAGATACTGATGGGAGGAGAGAAAGACAGAAACAGATGGACAAATGGGGGGCAGACACAGGACACAGGGTCAAACAAGGATGAGATAGTATCAGAAAGAGGGGGAAATAAAGGGAAACAGAGTGAACCAGAGAGACAAGGAGAAACTTTCAGGGACAGAGAGAAAGACAAGCAAGAACAGGCAGATACCAGAACAGAGAAGAGGCAGGAAAAGGGAAAACAACTAAGAAAGAGACTGAGAGACCACGGGTATACAAGGAAGGGAGGGAGGGAGGAGGGGGAGGGGGAGGGAGGGGGAGGGGGAGGGAGGGGAAGAAAAAAGAAGCTTCTCCTCACACCATGGCTACCCAGGGGACCAGACACTGTATTCATCAATTCATTACTTAAAGGCATGACCCCTCCAGTCCACTAGTGCATGGAAAAGTACCAGGTATTACTAGCACAGCCATTATTAACAACACTGCGCTCTGCGCATGAGGGGTTTTTCTGGCTATAGGGGAAACTCTCTCTCTGTATATTATTAGCAAATATAATCTACACGTTCCTACTTCAAATATTAATATTCTCACTGACAGAATTCCATAGGGCATTGTAAGTTTCGAAGGGTCTTTGCTCCAAGCACCCAAAATACTAATTATTTGTTATTCCTAGAAAGACTATAACCACATAAAATTACATAGAAGCCAATTTTAAAAGAGGGGAAAAATCTATAATAAATTCTAATGCATTAGGTTTTCAGGACACACCAGCTATACATTCCCTTCCAATAAATTATGAGTAGCACTGGTTTGGGGTTTTTTTATAAGCCATTTATTGACATTTCAAATTTAATAAAGCAGAAAATAGAGAGAACAGTGTATGCCCCAAGATGCCCAATGCCCGGCATCAATTATTAACATTTTGCCAATACCATTGTGACATTTTAAACACGATAAACAAAACTCTAATTGTATTCACCACTTTCTTTAGCGTTTCACAATTTTTAAACTCATGTTGATTTAAGCATATTAGACTTTAAATCCATTATTTTACTTCTAATCGACAAATGACAAAATTAAAGGACTGCAAACACAGACAACTGCAGACCTCACGAACCCAGGCATAAAAACTCTTTACTAAATTTTAGCAAATCTCGTTCAGCGATTATATATTTTAAAAAGTCATGATCAAGTGGTATTTATCCCAGGAATAAAAGGTTGGGTTTAACACTCAAAAAATGTATGTTTTTTTTAAAAAAAAATGTATGTTTACTGGTAAGAATTTTCTTGCTTCTATTTATTGTGGTAATATTACATAACATAAAATTCACCATTTTCACCATTTTAAGTGTATGATTCAGTGGCATTAAGTACAACCACGATGTTGTGAAACCACCAACACTGCTTCCAAACGCTTTCCTCACCTCAAATACACACAGCAGATGATCGCTGTTTGTTAAATGAAACAAAAATCAAGAAATTAAAGCTATGCCTTCAGAACCGGTCTTGTAAATCATAGACGATGTGAAGGTCAGATGCTACTATTCACAAAAACAGTAGGCAAAAAAACCCCACAAAAAAACAAAAAAACAAACTATTGCCTAGTGGTTAAATCCATCTGATAATTCTGAAATTGTTCACAATTAAACTACATTTTTACTTGATCTAAAAACAATATCATACTGACTAAAAAATAATGTCTTAAGGAGTCTCCTTAGCTTTTCTAAATGAATTTGACCTAATTGTTTTATTCTAGTTTCTCACTAGGGGTTCTAAAACATAATAAAAGCTCATGGGAAATACCACTGCCATCCTCCTCACGTTACTAGGTTAGCATCAACATACACCACCGCCTCCACAGAGGGAACAAGAAAACATGAGAAAAACAAAGAATGAAGACATCCACAAGCAAAATCAGAACATCGAAAGGGCTCTTCTTACCAAGAAATATAAATTAAAACCTTTCTGAAATACTTTGCACAAATGCCCAAAATTTATGTTTACAACAATCAACATTTTGCTTAAACTGGGGTGGTCTTTAAAAAAAATAGTATTGGGGTTTTTGTGTTTTTTGTGGGGGTTTTTTTTTGAGAATTGGGGTAAAAAAAAGAAAAGAAAAACTAAAGTCAGGAAGCACAGCCTTCTGGGTCCATAGCACACAATCTCGAGGTAAGAACAGAGGAGAATGACGTCCTCCTATATTCCACAGCCCCATTCAGGCAGTGTTGTGTCAGCACTGTAAAAAGTTATAGCCTCCCAAATCCAAATGACTCCATGGATAGTTCTAACTTTAAAAATAATTCTACAGTTAAATAAATTAGTCCTGACTGGTGTGTTCAGTGGTTGAGTGCTGGCCTGCAAATCAAAGGGTCCCCAGTTCAATTCCCAGTCTAGAGCACATGCCTGGGTTGCAGGCCAGGTCCCCAGTAGGGGGCAGGTGAGAGGCAACAACACACTGATGTTTCGCTCCTTCTCTTTCTCCCTCCCTTCCCCTCTCTTAAATATAAGTAAAACCTTTGAAAAATAAAAATAAATAAATTAAACTACTTCAATTCTTTTTAAAAGTGAACAAAAAATATCTATACATTTATTCAGGTTTTCTCACCTTGTTGCTTATTTTTCTGACTACTATAAAAAATAAGAAAACAAGAAAAATTCTATTCTGAGAGCCTTTTTTTGATTTCCCAAAATTATAAATCTTAAATATCAGTGCAAGGAAGGATTAAAATAGGAATATATTTCTATAATGATGCAGACTGACTGAAAAATCAGCAAGCAAAAACCTGTGCCACAATTACTTTTTACTTTTTGTTTTCAGTGCAGGTAAATTCCATTTTAGAACGCTGTGTCTTGATCAAGGTGACGGTCGCACAACACAGTGAATGTACTAAATGCCACTGAATTTTGGTTCACTTTAAAATGGCTAATATTGTTATATCGATTTCATCCAAAAAAAATGCTTCTGTGCATATTCTGGGTCAGACAGCTAATTAAAAATTATGAATCTGCTTTTTCCAATATTCTTGAAGAGAGCATGTGACCCTAATAGCTGCTGGTAGACAGTTGGAGGACCCCCAACATTGGAAGAGAACTCAACAATAAGAATCATAAAAATAAGCAAAACTGGAGGCCTAGATGGTACCACACCTAAGTCTGCACTCCTCTGTTGGGAATGTTGGGGTATACTGGTCTACCAAATAAAGTCCAACTTTTAAAAAAAGTTAGGTCCACTGGATATTTGGCCTAATCTTTATAGTCAACTATTCTCCATCAATAACCCTCTGCTTCACTGAAAATGTTCTGCTGCATCACCTGAATGTCTTACGCACTTGTACCCCTTTGGTTTTGTCCCGTTGCTTCTCTGTGTCTAGAAGGCCCTCTCCTATAGCTATAATTATGCTTTAAGGCCCAATTCAAACCTAATTCCTCAGGAAATCATTCTCTTACAACTTCATTCATAAAGATTCTTTTGTGATCATTGTGGATAAATTGCTCTGAGGAAATCTACCTAATATATTTTTGTGTTATTCTTGTATTGTTAAAAATTCCTCTCTGCTGTAAATATCCTAATTTTATTTACCATGTCATGAGTGAACAGAGTAAAGGACTGGTTGTAGTCTTTTAAAAAAGTAACTTTCCTTGTTCTCCTATGATAGAGACCCCATACAGAAAAAATAACAGTATAAAAATAATAAATCTTACATATAAATTACCTTATTCTGATCCATCCTTTGTAAAAAGAATGCACCAACTTAGCTATTTCATTTTCTCTTTTTATGCCCAAAAGATTCCTTTGTGAACAGCCTAATAAAAACATACTTTTTGGACTTATAGAGTAATGGCAGAACCACAGAAACTTTTAAATATATTTAATCACACTTGATTTGCAATACCCTGATTCAAATTATAGCTATTTCAACCACAAATAAGATGTGCTTTGAGTATATATGCAAAATTAATTACATGTGGTAACAAAGCAAAAAAATTCAATTTCCTTTTCCAATTTCACTGACTACATCTTTTGTAACAGGCACAGAGCTGATCAATTTCTCATCAGGAACCATAAATTGACATTCAGTCTCATAGGGATAAACTATGTCGCATCTCTCAACCTTCAATGAAAATGGAACTGTAATCAGTATTGGTGGATCCACTACCCTCAACACTCTAATCCCAAAGAGCTATACTTGTGGTTACCACGCCTAAGAGTATTATCTAATCCTGAAAAAATCAGTTCATCTTTCCAGGTAGAGCAGAACTTTCAAGTACAAAGTATATGAACAATCTAAGCTTTAAAGAATTAGGTATTTTTATCTTTTAAAAATATACACACACATATATATTTCAAGTGTGTACATGTGCAAGCATGTGTGAATACATGTATGTATTTCTCCCCACTTAAAAAGAAAGCCGAAAACATGAGTAACTCAGTAATAATGACACTGTGAAAGACATGTCCAGTACATGGCTTCTAAAGGTATTAAGACTCATTGGTTATCACTAGAAGAGCCAGGACTCCTTGGCAGAATGGCTGATCCCAGGTCCCAGGTGGGAAACATACAAGCTGAATCTGGAAAACTGTATCATATCAGGTAAAAAGGGAGCTATCAAAGACTGCAAGGGTCAGATCAAGCAAAGAGGAAATCAACTGAAGAGGCTCCCATTAAGGCAAAGATGAAAATCTAATCTTCAATAAGGATAAAAACGACACTGGACCAAAACATACCAAGTATGTTTAAATATATTAATTAAGACACTTTTAAGAAGTTTCATCGGTCATCTTTGGAAACATTAGAGAACTGATATTACTTTGAAAACTAGAAAATAAAGGGAAAGAATTAGGCAATGATCCTACCTTTCCTACCAGTCTCCATATCTAACAGTAACCAAGTAACAGTAACTTAACGAAGGGAAGTTTCTCTCTACAGAACTCTGGTAAAAAATACAGGAGCATTAGAAAATCACTATTTTGTAAACCTCACTGAATCCATGAATCTAGGGGCAGGCAATCATCATCAATAGCTAGTAGCATTACAAAAACAGAAGCAATCTATTATCATCTGTCCCTCCTAAAACAAGTACATATCAGCACATATAAAGTGTTCTTGGGGAAAATATGTATGTACATAACATTCACTCTGAATCTCTAAATTTAACTAAAAATTTATAGGAACTATAAACAGAAACCATGTTAAGGGATAGAACACCACAGAAGTGTAAGTCAGTAAAATCCAGAATCTGGAAGACCAAAAGAAGTAAACAAGCCAATTGGTTCTACCAAATAATAATATTAATTTTTAAAGGAAAATAAGAAATGCAAGAAAAATAAAGAGAACTGGAAAGGAAACCTACAGATTAGCTCTGACCAACAGAACTGTCTTCAGTGAGAGAAATATTCTGTGCTATTCAATAAGGTAGCTCCTAACCTCATGTAGCTACTAAGCACTTGATATACAAGCAGTGTGACTGAATATCAGAATGTTTCATTTCAATTATTTTAAATGTAAATACCTACATGTGGCCAGTGGCTACATCATAATGGATGGTGCACCTACAGATCAATGGAGAACTAAGAGACTTTTAATCAATCACAATATATCATATAATGAATGTTATTTGGGTCCCTATTCAAACTAATACATCTTTTTTAAAAAGTATAAAATAATATAGTAAGTAGGGAAATATGAATCCAGTCAGATATTTAATAATGTTGAAAAATTACTATTAATATTTTTATGTGCAATGGGGCAGAGACTATGTGTTAGAAATATTTACAGATAATATAACTTCTGAAATTTGCTTCAAAATACTCAGGGGGGATGAAACCAGATTAGGCATTGTATTGATAATGATTAAAGCTGGGTGATAGATAAATGGGATTTTGTACACATTCTCATTCTTTTTGGAGGTCTTTAACATTTTCCATAATAAAAAATGGGGGAGGGAGGTACAGGGAGGCGATACTTAACCTGTGTGCAAGGAAGGGGCCTGCTTTTTGTCTCCCCCAGGAAGAATACTGGGAATATAAAAGAAATTCTTAGGAGGGCTGGTTTGGAATGATTTGCAGGTAACTCTGGTTAAAGACAGATAAATTCTCCTTTTCTATGTATTGGATTATACACTCAAGAATGACTATCCATTGGTCAGTTTTGTACTTTCTGGGTATCATACCTGAATTTTTCTTTGACACCATTTGACCGCTCCTTTCAAAGTTGATAGAGCAGAAAGTGAAAGCAATACCTCATGTGGACTTCTACCTCCGGTTCACAATTTGAAGAGAGAACACTACAATGGATTTTTTTTTCAATTCAGATTTAGGGATATGGTAGGTCAAAAATAGACTCTCCCAAAAGATATCCATGTCAAATTCCTGGAACATGTAATGTTATCTTATTTAGGAAAAAGGTCATGCAATGTCATTAAGGATCGTAAGATGAAATTATCTTGAACAATCTGAGTGGCCTTAAATCCAATGACAAATGTCCTTAGATACATGGAGGAAGACAGACAGATGGAGAAGAAAACAAAGCGAACAGGCAGAGATTGGGGTAAAGTGGCCACCAGCCAGCAACCACTACAGGCTGGAACAGGCAGATTCTCCCCACAAAATTCCAGGATTGTGTCCCTGCCAAAACCTTGACTTCGGACTCTAGCCTCCAGAACTGTTGAGGGAATAAATTTCTCATATTTTAAGCCACTAAATTTGTAGTAAATTGTTATATAACAGTGACAGAAAATTAATAAGGGATTAACTACTCTTTCAATTATTGACTACCTATTCCTTCTTCACTGTCTCAATAATTAGAAGCTACTGAATATCTAAATGACTTCCAGGGTATCTTCTATATTCTGAGGGCAAGAATTTTTATTTCACTCAATGACATACACATAATGCTAGAAAACTACTCTCTTATCCAAATGTTTTATGCTTCTTCTTTCTACCTTTCTCACTGGCATTCTGCCACTGAACACCTAAGGTGGCCTAAACTAAAGAAAACAAAAATAGCATAAAGAGCTTCCTTTATCCTAAAACTTGCCAACTTTAAGATTTAACAACTATTCAGTTTTCTACAAGCTAGTTTAAGAAATTCTACCTGAAAATGCCAGATTCATTTATCTGACATGTTATCTTTTCCTCTATAATGTGGAGTATATGATGTGATGTTTTATAATTATCCCTTCTCTACTTCTTGACCTTCCCTAAAATTTACCAATAAAAAAAGAAAACAGCACTGTGTGACAATCAATGCAGTGCCTTTATATGTCATTGATTTTAAAAGCAAAGGAAAATTTTAACACTGAAAATACTCTAAACATTCGACTGTGTCACAAAGAAAGGATTATAAGCCTGTGTTAAAAACATTTCATTTCTTCTAGCTTCCTACCTGTATGCTACTCAAAGCTCATATTTATTTTTATCACATAATTTTACCACCTATTCATATTGCCATCTTACGTTCTAGCAATGAGCATTATTCATCAACTCCAATAGTAATGCTCTTTACTACTCAGAAGCACATCTTTCCTACTAGTAGACTAGTTTGAGATTAGTGGCATCTATGAAGAATACACAACTTTATTTTTTAAGGTGATAGTATCTGCTATCTAGAAGTTGAAATTTCCACAATAATAAATGACTATGCAATCCTTTTCCCATGTCGACATGAAATGAGCACACCTTTCAGAAATAACTTCATTACATGGCTCTGAATATCAATAAGGCCTTTTCAACCTTTCTAAAACAACTTAATGGAGGATAAAAAAAACTCGATCATTCTTAAAGAGATGACAATTATCTTATTGGCTTGACTTTTGTCTCAACTTCCACTCTTAGTCATCTGTATTTTTTTATGGCTCTCAAAACAAGGTTGCAGGGGCTACAGATGAATCCAGCATTTCCATTGTGGGGTTAAACTCTGTTAGTCCCTAATATATAGTCTTTTCATGCAACCTTAACCCACTACAAGCAGAAGGATTTTTGAAAATCAACAATAAATGACTAAACAAAACAACACTAATAGAAAAGTACAACTCAGTAAAGATAGCCTTCTGCCACTGCTCAGCTAAAAATGTAGAAAATTAGCAAAGAATGTAGTGAATAGCTCTTTCTATTATAAATATCAAATGGTTTTATTTCTAGGTCAGAAAAGCCATGTAAATAATTTTTAAAAAATAATGATAGAGGATAACAAAATGGAAAACTGGAGGGAGAGGGGCATCAAGATTATAAATAACATATAAATGTATGGATTTGACAGTAATCCTATACATGCAAAAATTAATTCATGAATTTTAGACATGTAATTCAGCCTTTCATCCTCTAGAACTAAAAAGCGAGTTCACATCTGTTGTAACAACAAAGACCTGGGACGGAGGTGAGGTGGAAGATGCCTAAAGTGGACTCTGTCCATTCAAGCATATAATCAGGATGAATAATTTACAAGCATACTTTCATCTTCAATGCTACTAAGAGCTGAATTCTAAGGAGCTTAGGGAGACTGTAACACATCTGCTAGCCAAGTTGAATAAGCAGAGGGAACCTAAGCAAAAAAAGATCCAACAAAACCTGTTCACAAGACTGGGGAGTGGGCGAGGGTACTAAAAAAAGAAATAACAGAAAAGCAGAGGCTAGTGTACTAGTGGTCACTGACTTATGTCCTTAAATATATCTATTCATTCTATTTCACAAAGCCAGAGTTGTGTTAGGCTAACTGAATCAGAGAGCTGCATGAGGCTAACACTAGCTGTGTATACCCTCCATCAAAAGGAATACCTTGTAACAAGAGGCAAAATATGAAAACAATCAAAGCATCAATGGGTCTTTCTATTTTAATTCAAATCTAAAAATATATTCCATTATTTAGACATGATGAAAAAATTCTCCAATAATTCATATATAATTTTTCAAATCTACGCCTATTTCATGTATCTTTGAAAGGAGGCATGCCACATATGCAAAAACATAAAAAGAAGTGGTTTAGTATCTTACAAAAAATATACACTCATCCAGTAGCTTATAAAATATGATTTTTCTGCAAAGACAATGTAACTGCACAAAAATACAAAATCTTTAAACTAGGACTTTATATCATCTGCTTCTCTACTGCTTTTAAAGAAATGCTATGTGTGTCACCTCAGAGTATACCTTATGACAACAATAACAAACAATATACTTAGCCATCTACCAAGCAAGCAAAATTCTGCATCTAAAAAAAGTTAAAAATTAAAAAAGAAAAAGAAAAACAAAGAAGAAAGCTAGGTTAAATTTATTCATTCTTTTCATAAACAGTACTTTGATTTCAAAAGAAAGAATTTATTTTTATTCCAATCCATTGATGGGCTAAGTAAATATGTAAGGTATTTAGCTGTTTTAGATTATTATGCACAAAATAGTAAAAAGGACAAAAATCTCTGGTCATAAAAGACTTACATTGGTCTTAACTGAATAAATCAGTGACAAATGCTATGCAAGAAATAAAGAGATGTAATATAAAGTGACTAAGTAGCTACATAGATTGGGTATTCAGAAGATCCAATGATTCTCAACAGAGAGCAAGAGCTGAAGATCTATTGTAAGAGCAAGGTTGGCCTGCTTTAGGGACAGAAAAAGGCAATGTGTCTGAAGCCTAGCGAACAAGAAGGAATATGGCAAAAGGTGAAGTCATGGATGTAGGGCCAGATCATTTAGGGCCTTTGTAGGTCGGGGTAATGAATTTTTATATCACACCCTTGGATTGTAAGAAACAGCCTTATGAAACTCACCATCAAGCTTTTTATACAACTGTTGTTGAGAATATTACCTGCCATACCAAACAAAATACAGTACTCTTCATGAAGGTCCAAAGAAAGAATTTCTCAAATCTCATGTTCAGTAAAAACTGATCTTTTTCTGAGAAATTGATATAAATTTACCTTATAGGAACTCTGAAATTAATCATGCTCTCCTCTATCCTCTGAACTCCAGAAAATTTAGAGTTAAATCTATAATTAGTGTCTGGCAAAGACATACAAGTCCAGGAAGCACAAAGAGTCCCCAAAAAGATGGACCCAACGAGGCCCACACCAAGATACACCATAATTAAAGTGGCAAAGCTTAAAGACAAGGAGAGAAGAATCTTAAAAGCTATAAGAGAAAGGCAGTTAGTAAAGGGAGCTCTCATAAGACTGTCATCCAATTTCTCAACAGAAACATTTCAGGCCAGATGGGATTGGCATGAAATATTCAAAGTGATGAAAAGCAAGGACCTACAGCCAAAGCTACTTTATCCAGCAAGGCTCTCATTTAAAATTAAAGGAGAAGTAAAGAACTTTCCAGACAAGAAAAAGGTAAAAGAGTTTGTTATCACCAAACCAGTATTACACCAAATGTTAAAGGGCTTGCCTGAAGAAGAAAGAAGAAAGCAGAAAGGGAGAAGGAGGAGGAAGAGGAGAAGGAGAAGATGATAAAGGAAAAAAAGAGGAATATAGTTAAAAAAATAAACTTAATAAATATGCATCTATGAATTATCATTTTAAATGTAAATGGCTTAATTGTTCCAATCAAAAGACACAGGGTAGCTGAATAGATAAGAAAACAAGACCTGTATATATTCTGTTTTCAAAAAACCCACCTCGGAACAAAAGATACACACAGACTAAAAGTAAAGGAATGGAAAAGATATTTCAAGCAAATGGAAAGAAAAAAAAAGTGGTAGCAATACTTATATATAACTAAAAAGACTTTAAAACCAAGGTTATACAGCAAGAGACAAAGAAGAACAGTACATAATGAAAAAGGGAACAATCGAACAAGAGGATATAACCCTAGTAAACATTTTTGCACCCAATATAGGAGCAGCTGAATATGTAAAGCAAATCTTGATGGACATAAAGGGAGACACTGACAGACATACAGTCACAGTAGGGGATCTTAACACCCATCAACATCAATGGATAGCTCATCCACACAGAAAATCAACAAGGAGACGGTAGCCTTAAGTGACATACTATAATTAGCATCTGGCAACTATATAAAACCTTATGGTATCTATTTTTTAATAGACTTTTTATTTAAAAATGTTTTCAGATTTACAGAAAAACTGCAAACATTGCCCTGAGAGTTTCCATATACGTCCTACCCACTTTTTCCTATCAACATCTAATGTTTAGAAGAGTGCATTTGTCACAATTAATGAACCAATATTGACTGACACATTATTATTAACAAAAGTCCATAATTTACTCCTATTTCCTTAATTTTTACCTGATGTTTTTCTGTTCCAGGATCTTTAAAGTATTTATTCTCTGTATTAAATTTACTGGAGCTTTAACTCACTATTCTACCTTCATTTTCTCCCTATTCTACATCTATAACTACTGTTACCAATGTATTTTATCTAATTCTATAAACCTTTCCCAATACTTCTGGAAACTATGTGGAGTAATAAAAAAATTAGTATAGAAAGATTTTTGAAAGATACAATTAGTGTTTTCACAACAAAACAAATTACACTATTATTCCAAGTAACACTTCATAAATCTTTTAAAAATACAGGGATGTAAAGAAATGTCCAATTGAAAATTATACTGAAAGATATCACTTGGATAAAAATGCAAAGTCAACATAAGAAAGTCTTTTTATATTTCAAAACTAGTTTTATCTCTGGGATTCTCCTTTTGTTGTCATATTCAGCATTAATAATCCTGATTGTTCTTATGAGCCATGAAAACTTAGCTTGGTCTCAGAGCACACAAACCTAAAATGAGAGCGTCCAAATGAGCTCTCAAAGTCCTTTTCAATTAGAAATGCAGATGATCTCATAATTCAGTGACCTAGGCTGACTGTCAGGTTGTCAAATATTTCCATCACCAGAGTGAAAAACATTAATGCTTTTAAACAAAATATATATTTTAAAAAGAGAATGGCAAAATAAAGTTGGAAGCTTTACTTGAAATTAGTTCAGAGTAACAACTAAAAGAGAATAATCAATATAGTGTATATATTACATACAGTATGTAAATTTTTATGTATATAAATAATATGTATCAAAACTGTCCTGGGAAAGAGAAAGTTTCCTCAAAAAAGGTATGACTATTTATCCAATTAGATAAATTCCATAAAGTGACCAAGACACCAAATGGGGAAAAAAATACCATGAGAAAAAAAGGGAAAAAGTATATCAATTTATATCTTCCATTGTTCTCTATCACTGAAAAATCTGACTATGTCAAATGGGTACTATTATTAATAGTTTTTTTTTTCATATCTAAAATAAATTGTCTTTCCTTGAAACATTCCTGATTATTTAGATGTGATTCAACTGTGGGGAACCTCAAGTTTGCAGCTTAATTTTAATCTGCCCCAAATTCTCAACTATTAAATACTTCATTGACAGTACCTCATTAATAAAAGGAATTGTGGAAAAACAATGTAGTCTAAACGTTTTTAATACCACTTTCCAAAAATTCCTCCAAACATTACTACAAAAAGATTAACTCTAAGGACACTAAGTATATGCCTGCCCCTCTACATTAAAAACAAAAACAAAAAAAATCTCACAATTCTAGTCACTTTATGATACTTTTACTCTACTGTCATGTATGCTGCTCTGCTTAAGTGTTTCTGTAAAAAAGATAACAAACAGTAAAATGTTTAATTATGCCATTATTTAAAAATTGATATAGTGTATAACTTTAACACAGAATTTTATATTACCTTCTGAGTCATATATTTCTAAACGTAAGTAGTTACTAAAATAAGAGATTATACAGAGTAGGTAATAATGATATATATCAAAGGAAATTAGATATAATTAATAAAGAATGCCAGACAGTATAAGTCTTTAAACATTCTTTTATATATATATCTCTATTATTTCAAATTATAGGCATTTCCTAGTTATAATCATTAGACATTTATTTCAAACAAAAATAAAGACCCTTTCATTTTAGCATACTTTGACAGAATTCCATTTTTCTGTAACAGCTAAAAGTGTATGAACATTACAATGTGATCCAGCACGGAAAGCTGAAGATCATAACTTTCAACGTATCTCAGAATATCTTTGTTACACACCGGACTGTAATTTAAAAAAAAGGAGAAGAAAGAAAAGAAAGAAAAGAAAGAAAGATAGCTCGACTTGAGAACAGAATTAAAAGAATCACTATTGAAGCAAGTTACACAGGGTGAGGAAATTAGTTTAACTTTCATGTAATTTCATTTTTCTTACACTCTTTAAATATTTTGAGGAGGTGCTCTTTAGGACACATCAAAAGATACAATAACCCAAAAAAGAACTAAACATTTTCATAAATCTTAAATACCTTTAGTTAAATATTACAGAATTAAACAAATTAAATATATTATAAACCAAAACTGAGTAACATATTATAAAACTAATATCTATGTGTCAATATCCTGGTCAAGATTTTGAGAATTCAGTATCTCAAATAAAAAAAGAACATTTTCAATTCAAAATGCTTAAAAATGAAAGATGTACATTTCTATGCCATTAAAGACAACAAAATTTTAAATTACAGATCAATAATTTTATTAAACAACTTCAGCATTTATATCATAAAAATAAGCCTGAAAACACTTCTTTTTAGATTGACTTCATAAAATTCCAGTTTGATATTTCATAAAGATATCAAGCTATATTAACCTAGAATATTCTTGGCATATACTTTTTCATATTCTTCTGTCCTGCAAAAAAAAATGTGATGTGAAAATTTGAAAGACTACCCAGGCTCAGAAAGAACACCCCCTCAAGAAACAGTTGTTCAATTAGCTCCTAATTATTTCTGATACAAGAACCCCTACGACTTTAACTTACAACTATCCAAACCTATCAAAGGTTAAACCCAAAAAGAATGAGCTGGTGAGCAGAAGCTCAGGTAAAGAAAAGGAAGGATCGATAAGGATAATGAGAGACAGAATCACTGTCCTCGGGTCAATTGTTTTATGACTGCCAAACTGTGCACTTGCATACATATAAACGCTTGTCTCACACACACACACACACACACACACACACAGTGAATATGCTCTGTTGACTAGTCCCAGTCTAAAGACATGACAGAAAGAAAAAGACATGCTGCCCAGACTGATTATGGACTAAGGATTCCCTCATGGTTGATCAATAAAGAGATAGATATGAAAATACATTTTTGGGGGGGAGAGGAAGTAAAAATGACACAGATAAGAACTTTGAGTCTAAGCCAGCATCTGCAATTCACAATGCTAAGGTGATTTAAGGACACATAAGAGATCTATCACAGGGAAAATGTGACCTAAACAAACAAAAATCTGATTGAAATATAATGTAATCATAACACATTATAAAAATGAAAAGGGATTTCCAGTCAACATGGCAGTGTAGGCAGACATGGCTCACCTTTTTATACAACCACATCAATACAACTAAAATATAGAACAACCATCACTCAGAACCATCAGAAATTGAGTTGAATGGAAGTCTGAAAAATACGGAATTAAAGAAACCAAATCCATCCACACTGGTAGGAGTGGCACAGAAGCTGAACAGGTTGGTCCCACGCCCACGTGTGGTGGATAAAAATTTGGGAGAGATATCTCAGGAGTGAGGAGTCCCAGCCCCACACCAGGGTTCCAGTGCCAGGAAGATAAGTCCCCACAACTTCTGGCTGCAAAAAACAGTGGGAATTGAGTCACTGGGAAAAACGGATGGAGCCCCAAGCAGACCCTCTTAAAGAACCCACACACAGACTCACCTACTCAGAGTCATTCCCTCTGAGCTCCAGGCACTGGGGTGGTGGTTTGAAGAGCACCAGTGGCATACTGGGAGAAGCTAAATTGTCTGGCATCAGGGTGAGCAGAAGCCATTGTCCCTTTTCTGAGCCCTCCTCCTGCAGAGCCACCAAGCAGGCAGGCTAGTGCCATATCTGAGACTCCATCAACCTGGCTAACACTGTAACACTGTTTGATCCACCATGGAGATACCCAGATTCTGCTTCACCCAAATTACAGGCCCACCCAAGCTGCTTTTCCATATGAATGGCTGGTCTTGGCTGTATTGCACAACTTCCTAAATCCTCTCACATAAGCAACAGCTGGCTTCAGTGAGACCCAGGCCGGGCACTAGCAGCAGCCAGCTAGATTCACAGCTTGGCTTTGCCTGGGAGTCTCCAAGTCAGCACAAGTAGCAGCCATCTCAGGCTGCTTTATAGTTCAGGCAGGGCGACCCAGGGCAAAACAGGCGGATGCTGACATTTGCACCACCTAGCAAACCCCAGGGCCAGAGCACACAGTGGACAGCTATAGACGGTGTCAGAGCACCAACACTCTGCCCCTACACAGATGATCCTCCATGGAGGGAGGAGGTTGGTGGTCAGTGGTCACAGCCAATCCTTGCAGCAGACTGGCCTGGATAAATCCCTCCCACTGATTTGCCAACAGCAACCAAGGCTCAACTACAAGACGAGGGTGTACTCAGCCCACAAAAAGGGCACACCTTGAGTACCCAGCTTGGGTGACAGGGGAAGATGTACCACTGGACCCTACAGGACACCTACTACATTAGGCCACACTAACAAGACACAGAAGCAAAGCAGCTCTACCTAATACATAGAAACAAACACAGGGAGGCTGCCAAAATGAGGTGACAAAGGAAGATGGCCCAAATGAAAGAAAAGATCAAAACTCCAGAAAAAGAGCTAAACAAAACAGACATAAGCAATCTATCAGGTGCAGAGTTCAAAACACTGGTTATGAAGATGCTCAAGGAACTTAGTGTGGACCTCAGCAGCATAAAAAAGATCCAATCGGAAATGAAGGGTATGCTAATTTAAATAAAGAACAATTTACACGGAAACAACAATAGAGTGGATGAAGCTGAGAATCAAATCAATGACTTGGGACATAAGGGGAAAAAAAAACAATCAGAACAAGAAGAAGAAAAAAGAATCCAAAAAAATGAGGATAGTGTAAGCTGTCTTTGGGACAACTCACGAAATTCAACATTCGCATCATAGGTGTGCCAGAAGGAGAAGAGAAAGAGCAAGAAATTGGTACTCTATTTGGAAAAATAATGAAAGAGAACTTCCCTAATTTGGTGAAGGAAATAGACATGCAAGTCCAGGAAGCACAGAGTCCCAAACAAGATGGATGCAAAGAGGCCCACTCCAGGATACATCATAATTAAAATGTCAAAGGTTAAAGATAAAGAGAGAATCTTAAAAGCAGCAAGAAAAAAGCAGTTAGTTACCTACAGGAAAGTTCCATAAGACTGTCAGCTGATTTCTCAAAAGAAATTTTGCAGGCTACAAGGTAAGAAATTGGTAAGAAATATTCAAAGTCATGAAAAGCAGGGAAAAGCCAAGATTGCTTTACCCAGCAAAGATATCATTTAGAATCAAAGAGCAGATAAAGAGCTATCCAGACAAAAAAATACTAAAGAAGTTCATCATCACCAAACCATTATTATATGAAATGTTGAAGGGACTTATTTAAAAGAAGATCAAACAATGAACACTAAGATGGCAACAAATACAATGCCAAAATGAGGTCTATCAAAAACTGAATCTAAAAAACAAACAAGGCAAACAAGAAGAGCAGAGACAGAATCATGGATACAGAGAGCTTTTTGATGGTTGCCAGATGGGACAGGGGTATGGGAGGATGGGTGAAGAGGTGAGAAGGCTGAGAAGTAAAAATCGGTAGTTACAGACTAGCCACAGGGTTGTGAAGTACAGTATAGGAAATGGAGTAGCCAAAGAACTTATACACGTGACCAATGAACATAAACAATGGCAGGAGTATTGCCAGAGGGAGTGGGGGGGTGCTGGATGGGGGAAGGGGGAAAATATCAGGACAATTGTAACAGCATAATCAATAAAGTATAATTTTTAAAAATGAGAAAAGATCTACATAATAGGACAGGTTCTATTGGTTTTATACTGTACAGTTAAAAATATCTTTCCTTAAAAAGAGATTTTATCTGACTACATATAAAAATTAATGCATCTTACCTTCCACAGAAGGTGCCTGGTCCTGAGCTGAATACAACATATCTTTGAAAGCCTATGAGGAAGAAATAAAAGGAATACATGAATTGAGTAATCTTTATACTGAAAGCATTTGAAGTTAAACAATTACTTATTTTACAATATCCACACAATGACTACATATGATTCCCTAAATTAAGAATTTAGTGAAATACTTCAATTAACTTTAATAAGCTAAAACAAAAACACTGTATCTTCATACCAATCCATTACTGTCTAATCTTTAAAACAAGGGCCAATTTGTACACTTTAAACATTAAGGGGCATTTCAAAAGAGTAACGTATCACCTAAGATACAATAAAATCTCTGACTAGAAGATAATCGCTACAGAAACTGAGAACAGTCCTAAATACAGTGGAACACCACATAAGCACATATAAAACACTTGATACAAATTTTTTAAATTGTTATATACATAACATAAAATTTACCATTTTAACCACTTTCAAGTGTACAGTTCAGTAGTGTTAAGTACATTCACACTGCTGTGTAGACAATCTCCAGAATTCTCTCCATCTTGGATAGAAATACTTTTCATTGGAAGTCTAGAAAGTCCTCCATAATGGTCCAGGACTATAAAGACAGTAAAGGCTTTACTGTTTGTTTTTTTCCAAACCAGGAAATCAACTAATAACCTTATTATGGTAATTTGGAAGGTTGTACTTTGGTCTCTTTAAGTGGTTTGGGGACAGGAATGAGAAATATTTCTGATATCTATCAAAATGGTAGAATTAATTAAGTGGATAAGTTCCAGAGCTGAAGAGCTGGACATCAGCTGAGGTGACTGTGTCCAGTCTCAGAGCTTCAAAGCTTCAAACTGGTGGCTCCTAAATTGGCCACCAGCTTTCCTCAACCTTGGTACAACTGACATTTGGGGCCAGACAATTCTTTTCCTGTGAGGGACTACTCTATGTATAACAGGATTTATAGTAGCACCCCTGGCATCTAGGGATTCACTAGATATCAGCAGCAGCCTCCCCACCAAAAAGGTGGTTTGTGACAACCAAAAATGTCTCCAGACACTGTCTAATGTCCTCTGGGGAACCAAATCATCCTTCACCAGAACAAGCCATAGAGTCATTCAAGCATATGAAAACAAAACAAAACAAAACAAAAGAAATGCACCTCCAGGGTAACCCACTCTGTCTCTTCCCAAATGAATTTATCATTGCTTCCGATTAGCAACCTATCAGTTCCATGACTGAACAAGTCTGACCATATACAGTAAAAGATTTCCAAAAAACAAGGCAATTTTTTAAATTAATGCATTTCTGTTCATTTTAACCCTCCTTTTACAGAAAATTTTGTAGGGGCCCTGGTCAGGTGGCTCAGTTGGTTGGAGCATCACCCTACACACCAAAAGACTGGGGTTCGATTCCTGGTCAGTGCACATATCTAGGTTGTGGGTTCAATCCCTAGTTGGAGAGTGTAAGGATCAATGTTCCTTTCTCTCATCGATGTTTCTTTCTTTTTCTTTCTCTCTCTCTCCCCCTCCCTCCCCCTCCTTCCTCCTCTCCCCCTTCCCTCTCTAAAATCAATAAACATATCCATGGGAAAGGCTTAAAATACATTTTGTAGGAAAATTATGTATAAAAATGTAAATTTCACACATGTTTAAATCCAAAAATATTCAACAAGATTCACTATGCAGAATTGGAGGCAATACAGTAATACAAGCATTTTATAACAAAAAATATTTGCTCCTTATTTCAGGTTCCTGACACAAAGCTCTGAACCCTTGAAATTTACTATCTTTTACATACTAATGAGATGGCTCATGGTGGAGAGGTGGTGGGGAAGGCCCCAAACAGCTTCAGATTGAGCACTGGTCCCTAGACAAATGAACAACCTGATCAAAGGGGTAAAACTCTCAGTCCCACCCCAGACCTCTGTGGAAGGGAGAGTGGCTGAACACTGAGTTCATCACCAATGGCCAAAGATGTAATCAATCATACCCATGTAATAAAAACCTCCACAAAAACTCTAAAAAACTTCAGGGTTCAGAGAGCTTCCAAGTTGATGAACACAATAAAGTGCTGGGGGAGGGCATGAAAGCTCTGTTCCACCCTGTTCCCGTACCTTGTCTTGTACATCTCTTCCATTAGGCTGTTCCTTAAGTTGTATGTTTTATAATAAATTAATAGTAAGTTTAGCACTTTCATGAGGCTTGTGAGTCATCCTAGCAAATTATCTAACCTGGGGGAGGGGGATTGTGAGAACCCCCAAATTTATAATCAGCCAGGCTGAAGCGGGGGTAGCTTAGGACCCAATTCCAGGTGGCATCTTAAGTAGTCTTGTGGGACTAAGCCCTTAAGCAACGGGGTCTGTGCTAACTCTTGGATAGTTAGTACCAGAATTAAACTGAATTATTAGACACACAGTTGGTGTAGGAGAAATGGCTGTTGGTGTCAAAAAAAAAAAAAAAGAAAGAAAGAAAGAAAAGAAAGAAAAAAAAGAACTACATTTGGTGTCAGAAGTGGTGACAGAAACATACTCAAACAGAAATCTTTCTTGAAAAAACTTTTAGTAGTGGGCCACTGCTTTTCTAAGACTACATATGAAGATCAGCCCCACGTTTACTGACCAGTAATTCTCACATTTGTTTGTGTTACAAAAGCCCTAAGTAAATACAACAAAGATACAGGACTTCTTTTAGGAAAAGTGTACACACTCACTATTTTCTTTACAATTTCAGATGTCTCCAAGACCACTAACTTCATCTAAAACAAAGAAGTTAGGCCAGAAGATCTTACCAAACATCAGAAAGGCTTTATTTCAGTTTAGAGAATAGAATTTTAAAGTCCTACACAGCTGTAGAGTGGTGGTTATGGCACAGTTTCTCCATAGGATACTTTACAACAGTAAATGAATACATTGCGTAGAAAAAATAGCTAAAAATAGAAAAATATAAGGACAAATAAATCCAGCCAGAGAATACTTAAGGAAATAAATCTATCATGGAAGCAGGTATCAGAGATTCACATGTCTGAATGGAGTTTTTGTACTTCCGAAGTACACCAGGCATGTGTACAAAAATGAAATGATGTGGTAAGGAACCAAATAAAACATCAATGACCAGCAGAGTGACTTGTACACAGTAGGAGCTCAATAAATAGTTTTTAAATTCAAAAGGGTTTCTTCTTTGGAGAAAATTACTTTAAATATGATTGCAAGAGCACACGAAGTAGAACCTCTGACGTGTAATGAAAATGAATTAAATTTGCAAAAGGAAAGCTTTACCAAATTAAGTTTTAAAAAATGATTAAAATTTTATAAAGAGAAAAATGATACTCATGTGGATTATAAAACTGAATCATAATTTCATTTAAAACAAGACAACGGACGGTGAAATCATAGATAACTTTTCACTTCTTACTCCTTGAATTTTCACCTGAATAAAAGGCCTGTGTTTTTTCTAGTAGTAGGTTCTAGAGAACTCCATATATAGGATATCATTCTATGTCTGTGACAAAAGAATAGTCCCCAGTGGGGAACCGAGGGGGCAGGAAGCCTACAAGTATTGTCCATACTAGCACCTAAGGACTGTCTACGAGCCACCCAAGTCACTTGCCTGGGATAGGGGGAATACATCCAAATACAAAAAGCAAGAAATTCAAAGAGTTTCCTAGATTTGTGCTGTTTTACCTTAAGGAAATTCAATACTTTATATAAAACTCTGAATTTGTATAATAAATGAAATCAATACATATTCATGTCTATTACAAAAGATTTCTTTGATTTCCAAAGGATTTAAAACAATCCTGTTCATCTGAGTGTTGTTGTTTTTGTTACAATGTTATTGAAATACATGTAAACTAGGAAAAAACTCTTCACACTTATAATAACTCATAACAGTAATATCTTACAAATTAAATCCAAATACAACCACAAAACCAATACTATTCAACCAACAACGTTAACGTGACAGGAAAATAGACGTTTGCAGAGACAAAATCTCAACTAGTAATACGAATACTGTGCTGACTGCCCATACACCTGGTCTTCTGCATCTGGAATACCTGTATGACTTTGTGTTAGATGTGACGTAATTCTCCTCCCACCTCTCTCTACGTAAGGCAGCAGAGTAGCGAGGCTAAGAGCCACAGGGTCAGACAATGTATGAAAGCCAACTCTACCATCTATTAGCTCAGGAAGATGAACTGCTCTGCACTTCAGTGCCCTCATCTGTAAAACAGGAATGGTGACTGCACATACCTCACAGGTCTACTGTGAAAATTAAAAACTCTTAAATCACAAATGCTTATATTATGACTCATGATTATATGAGGATACATGACGAGTATCCTAAGTACTTAGAACAGTACTTAGAAAACAGAAGATGCTCAAAGAATGTTAGTTAATAGAATGTGAAATACCATAAAAATGTCACACAGTGGCTGAGGCATCCTTTAGTCCTCTACTGGCCATTCACACATAGTTTTGTTTCAGTTCTTAATTCTTCACAAAGTACCATAGTCATAAGGATGAGTTAATACATTTACAGTATCTAATGAAAATATCCAGCCCAGGCCAGGTGGCTCAGTTGGCTGGAGTGTTATCCTGTACACCAAAAGGTCATGGGTCTGATTCCCGGTCAGGGCACATACCTAGATCGCAGGTTTGATCCCCAATCAGAATCTGTAGGGGAGCAAACCAATCGATGTTTCTCACATCGATATTTCTCTCTTCCTCTCTCTCTAAAACAACATATCCTTGGGTGAGGATTAAAAAAAAGAAAACAGAAAAATCCACATGCAAGTGGGCCTATGCAGCTCAAACCCATGCTGTTCAAGGGTCAACTGTGTTTCTTTACAGCCTGGTTATAGTGCACAGAATAGATACCCAATAATGTCCACTGAATGAATAAAGCTTAGTAACTTTCTTAATAATAATATTCAAATAATCTAGAAATATTTATGATTCACCTTTTTTATACAAGTATAAGCAAGGTGGCTACAACCCTAACTCTTATAATTTGCTTCCCAGGCAGTAAATAATGTGCTTGTGCAATCCCCTCCCATAGTATCTGGGCTGATCTGTATAACCTACAGAATACTGCAATAATGACAGAGTACTACTTACAAGGCTAGGTCATAAGAAACACTGTGGTTTTTATCTTGCTCTGTCTTGGGATAACACACTCTGGGGGAAGCCAGTGGAAAAACCTGAGGCAGCCCTATGGAGAGGTCCACGGGGTGAGGAACTGAGGCCTGAAAAGAGCCAGCACAAATGTGCAGTCCATTTGAGTGACCCACCCTAAAACCAAATCCTCACCCTGTAGACGAATGCAACCCCGGCTGTCATCTTGACTGTGACTGCACAAAACACCCTGAGCCAGAACCACCAGTTAAGCTGCTTCCAAACTCTTGACACACAGAAACAATATAAGATAATAAATGTTTTTACTGTTTTAAGCTGCTAAGTTTTGGGGTAATTTATCATACAGCAATAGATAATTAATACATGAGGACCAGATTTGAGAAAGATTTTCATATCACAGAATGTACATGTTATCAGATCATAACCAACATCTTTGGCTTGTCTTGATCAAAGTAGCTAAAATTTTTATCCCTAGAAAGACACAAAATTATGGAAAGGAAAACTACGATAACTTCAAGTAAGTGATTTATTTTAGCAATAAAAAGCAAAACTGTATTCCCATACGTCAAAGCCACCAACGCTGTAATTTACCTTACCCTGAACGCCCTTGAAAAGGCATGCAGCCACACTTCTGAGCTGACGGAGGTCTGACAGAAGAATAAATCAGCATCTTCCTTGTCTAAGGAACCTCTTCTGACAATAAAATAAAGCTGATAACAAATGCTCACTTCTAACTAATTAAATCTCATTCTTACATTTATTTATTATGGAAACAGCTGTAAATTCTCTGAGGTAGAGAGCCATCCCACTTTAATTTTTATAGAGCATGGCATCTAGCACAGTACAAATTCAAAATATTTCTGTAAATTCCACAGACTTTGTAACGCAAAACCTAAATGTCCAAAATAAGCATATCAATTAATTTTTAAGTGTTAACTATTATTTTTATTGAATTATTTTATAGCATTTACAGTTTCATGAAATATCAAAATGCAAAGTCCTTTCTTATTTTTCCCAATTTTCATGACCTTTTATTTCTAAACAAAATTCAAACTTCTTTCATTTACTAGTCCTAAGAAACATTCGTAGTGCTACTGGCTTCCAGCCCTCTTTAACATATAATAGTTTACACAGGTTGGTAAAACATGTTGGACTTTGCCCAAATGTAAGTTACTGCAACATAAATTCTCACTTCTCTTAGTAACAGTTTGCCAGTTTATCTGAATGAAAACAAAAAGAAACCCAAATGTTCTGCAATGCTGTTTCCAATATGCCTCTAAAAAGTGTTTCTAATCCATGGGTCTCAGACCACTTCACCATTCCAATGTCAATACTGCAAAACCTTAATAAACTAGATATTCTCTATAAGCTAAATAATGTTTCTCATAAATATACTACTAAATATACTACTACTTGTCAAAATATAAAAGATATCTGTACTTAACAAAATACTATCATCTTTTGATTTGGTTAATTGTAAGACACAACATTATTTTATGTACTTTGGGAAGAAAAACATCACTAATTAAACTATGACATCTGTATGATGAATCCCAAGTTCAAAGTCATTAGAATGTGGAATAGGGGAATGTGTATCTCAGAATCTATAAAATATAGTAATTCATTTTATCAGAATGTAAATTCTCAAGCAATGGATTCTAAGTCCAGCTCCCATCATTTGGTTTCCAAGAAATTTCATGGCACTGAAAGAGGGTCTCGTTGTATTAGAAAATGAGTACCGCCCTGGCTGGCGTAGCTCAATGGATTGAGTGCAGGCTGCGAATCAAAGTGTCACAGGTTCAATTCCCAGTCAGGGCACATGCCTGGGTTGCAGGCCACGGCCCCCAGCAACCACACATTGATGTTTCTCTCTCTCTCTCTTTCTCCCTCCCTTCCCTCTCTAAAAATAAATAAATAAAATCTTTAAAAAAAAAAGAATGAGTACCAATACACTAAAATAAATGTCTATTTAATAAATGAATAAAAGTTACTCCTCTGGCTTACTTTTAATGACAACAAAACGTAACAGCTATGATTCATTGAAAGTACCTTCTATAGGTCAGGTCCTTCCTAACGCTTTCATATATTATATGTAATTCTTATGATATCCTTGAAAAGCCAATATTGTCTCCATTTTACACACAAGAAAACTAAAGTTCAGAGAAATAAAATAGCTTTTTAAAATTCCCACAGCTCATAAGTGAGGGAAATGCAATTAAAGCAAAAATTTATATAAAATTAGCCCTGGTTGGTGTAGCTCAGTGGATTGAGCGCTGACCTGAAAACCAAAAGGTCACAGGTCAAGGCACATGCCTGGGTTGTAGGCCAGGCCCCCAGCTGGGGCATGTGAGAATCTGATGTTTCTCTCCTTCTCTTTCTCTCCCCCTTCCTCTCTCTACAAATAAATAAGTAAAATCTTTAAAAATTTTTATATCAAATTAAAGCTACTTTCTCAACTGCCTTCAAATCTGAATAAAACCCTATCCTCAAAGAACTTCCTCCTTTACTCTACTCATTCCTAAAGGTTCTATTCTATTCCCGTTAATAGCCAAATCTCTCAAATGAAAAGTACACACGTGTAGCCTCAATGATTAACTTCTTAAAACCCAGAATAAAGTTAGCAAAAGACAATTTATATTCAACATTCACCAATGAGGACTGGAAAGGAATTGAGGCCTTTGCTATATCCAAAGTCCTATCCTCAATCCTCATTCTCAATGACCTGTTTACATTGTCATCACTTTCCCTTAGTGAGTTAAATCTTTAATTACTATCTCAATTTTAAGTCTTACATTTGATACAATTGTTTAAACTCCAGGTATCTATCTCTACTTACAGACATTTCACACATGAAATCAACATATTTAAGATCTTATTTCAAGAGTTTATCACCCCCAAAACTAGCTATTCTCTACCAGTTTCCCTAATTTTAAACCATTACATTGAATTCTTCCCTTCTTCACTCCCTATATCTATATTAGTTATACTTACTGTCCTAAGTGCTTTCCACTTATTAATTCATTTCATTAAATTTACAGGACATCACATGATCATCTAAAGTAGGCATTATTATTATCCCCAGTTTAAGGATAAGAAAATTGTGGCACAGAAAGGCTAAATGCCTTGCCCAAGCTCACAGAGTTATTACAAGTTCTATCCTAATTTTTTAATCTATCAAGAACTGAATTTTTTAATGTGCATGATACTACGCAAACAAATCCTAGAGAAAACTGTTTGCAGTCGTCTTTAGCAAATATCTAATAGCAACATAATTTGAAACACTCATATTGCAAAAGCTTACTCTACTCAAAAAGAAAAGTTTATCAAAACATGTATGAATTATAGTGGTGACTCAACCTGATTACCAACAGTTTTGTTACTTATTAAAAATATTTTAAAAACGGTAAGGAATGTCTCAATTTTATTATCACTCATCACATTTCAGTTTGTTAAATATAAGGAAAAAAGGCTAAATCCACATTCACTGAATATACACAACTAAAAAAATAAGAAAGTTCTCTAAATTGATACCAAAGCAATTCATTTCCAGAGCTCTAGCCACACTGTGTAGAGGACAGATATGAACTTCTAGTTTTCTTCATTCACTGTCTTAAACCATGTTGTTCTGAATCTCTATTTCTCATCCCTTAATGACATCTCAGGGAGAACACGTGACCTTTTGGTCACTTTCTGTAGCTTAAAAAAAAAGTTGCTAAATATACGCCAGACACTGGCAGATTCTGTGCTCTGACAGGTATCTACTACTCTGCCTGACACACAGTAGGCATTCAATAAATATTACATACTATTACTATTGTATTTCATCATTAAGGTGCCACTAATATACTCCATGATTTTTTGTGTTTCAAACAATGAAAAGTCTGCCAATTAACCCATGAGACAGCATTAATTATAACATGCATACTGGTTTCAGATGTTAAAATGTGGGAAAAGTACATATTAAAATTAATTAAATAAGGTATTAATTCAAAACCTCATTATTTTTGCCTAAACGATTTGGCTTTTCTGTCTTTGGTCTTTTCTCGCCAATGCATCCTCCAAAGACCTAAATTACACATCTCACTTTGCACTGTTCCTGCCCCCTAACCTCTTCTTTAAAATCCTTGAGGGTTCACACCCAGAAAACATTTAAACTCCTCAGCAGGGTATTCGAGGCCTTCACCAATTTATCCCTTCCAGTCCACCTTTCCAAACTCACTCCATCAGCTCTCCAGCATCCATCTACTAAACCAGATTTCATTACCATGCTTGGACACTTCCACCTATCTATGCCTTCGTGCAACATTACTCTATCTACCTAGATCACCCCCAGTGCCCTTTCTCCTCTTTACCATGTGATCAAATCCTACTCAATCTTTAGTACCCAGTTCAAATACCACCTGTGTGATACCTTCTGAGATAAATACCTTTGATCTCCAGAGCAAAATCCACTGGCCATCCCCCTATAACATAATACTATGATTGGCTGGCCACACAAGTTAGAAGCTTCCCTAGGGCGGGGTCTTACTTATCTTTACAACTCTAGCTCTTTGCATGATCCTGACCAATGTACCACATAAAGAATCCAGGCTCTGATTCTCAGGCACAGCTGTGTCTGAATTCTGGTTGGTTTGTTTTTTACCACTCACCAGCTATGTGACCACAGGAAACATACTCAATCTAAGATTCAATGTCTTCTTAAATAGGAATTACAAAACCTACCTTAGAGGGTAAGGATTACATGTAAAATGCCTGGCACACCAGAAACAATTAACATTAGCTGCTGTTATTACCATTATTATTTTATTTTTAGATTTTATTTATTTATTTTTAGAGAGATAGGAAGGGAGGGAGAATGGGAGAGAGAGAAATATCGATGTATGAGAAATACATCGATTGGTTGCCTCTCGTACACCCCTAACTGGGGACCTGGCCCCAAACCCACACATGTGCCCTGACTGGGAATCGAACCAGAGACCCTTTGGTTTGCAGGCCAGTGCTGAATCCATTGAGCCATACCAGCCAAGGCTTGTTTTATTTTTTATAAAATAAAAAAGGAAGGTGGCACTCAAGAATCCTTAATGAATTGGTTTAATATCTATTCTGATTTTCTCAGAATGTGCCTGAACTTTGGATTCATAATGTGCCATAAGAGATGGGGGTGTACTTTTCACAAACAGGGAACGCATAACCTGTGTTAACATTCAAACACAGATCATGTTACAGAGGAATGGCTAAATGATTTTTCAACGTTCTTGACTCCTGCTCTCTGCCTAACCCCTCAAGCCTTACCATAATTCCTCAGTCCAGCCATTACTTCAGCAGGTGCTGGAGAACAGATCAAACCACGCGTAAGTGTATGGAATTAAGAGCAGGGACTCTTACAGTCTCACCTCTGCTACCCACAGTTAGCAGTATCAACATAATTACTTAATGGCTCTAAGACTCAGTTTTCCCAATCTATCAAAGCTAACAACTAGCTAAACATCTTGCTATAAAAGAGGAAATGTTTTCAAAGTACTTACCATATACCCAACACAGTAAGCACTCAAAAGATAGCAGCTGATGTTATTGCCACCGATACCACCAGTGTTGTCCTTTGTAATTCCCGTTTGAAAACAGGAGCGCCAAAGTATGACAAGTCTGATTTCAAATTCTGGCTCTATTACTAACTAGGTATGTAGCCATACTCTAAGCCTAGGTTTCCTCATAAGTAAAATGCAAATAATAAATCATTTATCTTGCAAAACTGTTGTAAAGCAGCTGACACTTGGTTCCTAACTTCCCAATAAAATGTTAACTCCATTCTCCTTAATGATAAACTGACCACATTTCCCACTAATTAAGTTCAAAAGAAAGAAAATGGAGCTCCCAGGGAGCCAACTGTCCTTGCGAAGGCAGGGGGGGGGGGGGGGGCGGAGTATGGGGAACCAGAGAATCTTCACCTTATTCTATTAGGTGCTCCCTAAGACTAGAGAGCTTTTTCTCAGACCATCTTCCTACTTTCTGATAGGGGTCTTGAACTCCAAGGCAGCAACTCTCAGGACCTTTTTCAGGGAACCCAAAAGGTCAGAACTAGTATTTTCAGAATAACAGTACAACTTCAATGGTTTTGTTTTTTTTTTCACTCTCATTCTTTCAACAGTACACAGTGGAGTTTTCCAGGGGCTACATGAGGTGTATGCCATGTCTCTGATGGATAGTAGGTATGCTTGTATACTTGGTATTTTAAAGATTTCTCAGTTTTAATTTCTAATGCAGCATATACAGTAGACTTTGGAATCTTTAATAATTAGGAGTTTCAAGTGGCCCCAAGGCCAAAAAATTTGGGAACACTGCTTTGAGGTATACAAAAAGCCCACAAAGCATATGGAGTCCTCTGTGAATTACAACTTTACCAATTCTGCCTAAATAAGTAACTCACACAATAATCTAAAAATTTCTTACTTTCCTGTCTGATTACATTTCAGCCCTTCAATCTTCAAAAAAATCACTTGCTTGCCCTGACTGGTGTGGCTCAGTGTCCTTCCACAAACAAAAAGGTGGCTAGTTTGACTCCCAGTCAGGGCGGGCACATGACTGGGTTCCCAGTCCAGGTCCCCAGTTGGGGGCACGCGAGAGGCAACAGATGGGTGTTTTTCTCACACATGGATGTTTCTCTCCCTCTTTTTCCCTCTTTCTAAAAGTAAAGAAATGTAAATAAAGTCTTTTTAAAAAATCATTTGTTCATTAATTATTTATGAATAGTCAGTGACAGAACTGGGTCTATGGACTTCTAACTCCTTATTCCTGGTGTATATAGTCTTTCTAAATACTGCAGATCATCCTCAATAAGTAAAAGATGACTATGTTTTCTTAACGTATTGTCCCTCTTGTTACAGAGATAACAAAATTGTTAAGTTACACTTACAAGCGGGTTAATTATACTTTCCTCTGACCTCTAATAAATAAATAACTGTTTAAGAATTTCTTAATCAGTCCTTATAGATACCCACCTGCTTGGTAATGGGAAGAAATAGGTAACTGTTTCCTCCCATAAATAAGTTAGATTTCAAGGTAAATAACATGAAGAGTTTGAAAGCTAAGGAAACAAATCTGCTATATCATTTACACAAATGATCCAAATTTATAACAGTGTTCCAGGACCTCAATCTGCAATCTTCCCTTTCTCCACCATTTTTAATTTTTAAAACAGTATGTTGATTGAAATATAAAACCAAAACCACACATACAAAAACAAAAATGCTGTTTTTTGTTTTTTCTATGTTTAAGATAATGAAAAATCTAGAATCTGATAACAAATCTATCAGCCTGCGGCAAGCAGAACTCCCATAAATATTGGTTGAATTAATGAATAATTTTAAGGCATTAATGTTCATGAGTTTTTTCTATTTGGCTTATTTTAGCATTTACTAGGTAAGGGAAAGACTGGAGAAGGCAAGAGCCCTAGTGAATTCTGGCACTCTTTCAATCATAAAAGCCAGTTAAATACCAGGCAACCCACAAACCAGCTTCAGTTGAGCTATACAACTTGAGGAGTCTTTCAAACTTTCTTTATGTCAAATTCCTATTTAAAAAAAGAGACGTACAATGTACCTCCCATATATATTTATTTATAAATTATATCCTAAAATTGTGTATATTATAAAACATAGAATTTTTTAAATAGAAGCTATTAAAGTATGAGATAGCCCTGGCTGATGTGGCTCAGTGAACTGAGTGCCAGCCTGCAAACCAAAGGATTACTGGTTTGATTCCCAGTCAGGGCACAGGCTTGGGTTGTGGGCCAGGTCCCCTTTAAGGGAAGGGTGAGAGACAACCACAGATTGATGTTTCCCTCCCTCTCTTTCCCCTTCCCTTCCTCTCTTTCTAAAAATAAATAAATAAAATCTTTAAAAAAAAGATGAGACGATAAAATAATTTTACCTTTCATTTATGAATACTATAAAAATATTTTTAATCTAAGAAATTATCATCACTAACAATACTTTTAGAGAACAACATAACTGAAAAGCTTTATTATTTTTAAAAATCTTAACATTTTTGTGATAATAGTATTCTAGTTCAACCTTCAGGATTCACTTGATTTTGAATCTTGATTATGATTATAAACTGCAAAATTCCCTCAGAATACCTCCTAAACAAGACCACCACATCATCCACTTATTAAACATTAGTAAAATTTTATTTCTTCCTTGCCTTATGTATAAAAATGACTATAACGAATAGTTCTAATACTATCTTCTCTTACTTCATTGGAATTTGAGGTACTCTCCTTTGGGGATCCATGGAACCCCTAGCCAGCACAACTCAGTCAGTCTCTCAAACTCTTTCCAGATTAGAACTAGATCTGAAGCCAGGACTAATTTTCCATGGTCACCCCAGGACAAATAAGAGTCTTAGGTTCTTATGATCTGGGCCTTCACCCAAAGGCTGTTTTAAAACCAACCTGCAGGGATGGATGGACAAGTATAATCTTTCCAGGATACTTACCCTAACACATTTCATTCCACAAAAATAATAATGAACAGTAATACCTTCCTGGTCTTACACATTCATTTTTTCTTTTAAGAAACATTTGTAAATGCTATGCATCTTACTGACACAATCACAAGTATTATCTTAAATATGCTATTCTGTACTTTCATTTGCAGAAGCACTAAGAAAAAGTGTGGTTTGTGCCCCATCGGGTGGCCAAACTGGAAATTTCAAACAAGTCCCAGCAAGGCAAGTTAACCCTGACTAATCAACACAATACCTTTGGGAAACTGAATCCTGCAACACAAGTGTTCTCATGGGAGAGTTCTATAAATGAAAATCACAACAACTGTTAAGGCAATTTTCCTTATTCTTAAAAATAAGGGATGTTCAGTTATGCAGAATCTCTCCCAAATCCTGCAACAAAAAATTAATCCATTGCCATCACTGTTTACTTAAGTTAAACAAAAGAGTTTCTTTAGGTCAGCTTTCCATTTACAGATTTAAATCTCCTCAAAAAATTTTAAAAGGACACTATTCATTTAAAAGGATGTTATTAATAATAGTCCTTCAAATTCTTTCCTCTTCATATATCAAACATAATTAAACCATAAAAACATACAGAAATTTATAGACAGATAGGTCCGTAGAAAATATAGGGCTGTGACTTAGAAACCATCAAATCCAATTGGCTCCCATTATAGATAAAGAACCTAAAGCCCAGAAAGAGAAAGTGATTTAATGAGGGTCACACAGCTAGGCTAGGGACTTGACTCCCAATGCCTAAACATCTGTGTTCGAGAGACTCGGTATCTCTATATGACCTGGACAAGTGCCTTAACCTCTCTTGACCTTAGTTTCCTTGCCTGAAAAAAAACAAGGAGATAGTCTCTGAATTTCCTTTAAACTCTAAAATCCTAAAATTTAGATACCTCATTAATTTAGTGTCCTACAAAACTACAGTATACACTAAAAAAAAAAATTCTGAAGCACAGGGCCCTAGGGAAGAAACAACAAGTCAGCAGCCTAAAGCACCAAATATATTTGCTTCTTTTGCTAATATTCTGTAAAATATTAACATGGTCATACTAATCTATCAGGTTGAAACTGGTCTCAGTTAATTTTGATTAATCAATTACAGAACCCTAAAATATACAATCTGATTCTAAATTTTTAAAAAAAGTATCCTTACAAAGATTTATTAATGTTCTGTTTTATATGCCGAGATTTACACTCAAATAGATGATGGGAAACAGGAATAGTCTATGCTCATTTGCATTTATTCTTTATAAAAACTATTTAGAAATGAATCAAATAGATTTTCTTTATATGGTTCTCCATGTTGTTCTAGTATTTTATGCTTTATTATTTTGCCTATGAAGACCTAGTCTAAGAACTCCACAATTTATTTTTAAATTAGAAACTCCAAAAATTTTCAGGATACTTATGGGTCACTAACACAAATAATTTTAACAATCCAAGGAAGAAAAACCATCAGAAGTTAAATAAAAAACCTATGAACTACAATGAACCTTGGAAAGCTCTGGCCCCCTATTCTTACTTTATAGAGGAGGAAAGAGCCCTGGAAAGGCAAAAAGACTGTCCCCAGGGTCTCATGGCTAACATATACAAGAACTAGCACTTATTGTATGACTGTATATACACAATAATACATATAATTATAGGTATAAAACAAAATTATCAGCTTCTATGTAACACTCTGCTTACTTCAAGTAAAATTTAATATAGTGAAATAACATAAAAACCAAAGATAAAGCATAGTGGTTCACCAAACTAGAAACCACCCTAGGCTAGAAATCAGGGGTAATACACCAAAATTTCACCCACCCATGCCTAAAAACAAATTCAGGTGTCTGTTCTACTAAGAGTGTTTCAAGAGCATCATCTTCATACATGAGAGACTACATGTTATTGCTTTACAAGACGGTTCTTGTCGCTAGCAAAGGCTAACATTTTTTATGATGCCTTTCCCCCTCCTAAATTTTTAAGCTGCCAACATTTCTGGACTCTAAATATTCTTATTTATGCCTCTTTAAGTATGTTTAAAGGACAGCACCAAGCTCTTAAGAAACAATATACAACTCACAGATCCTAGCCCTATTTAAAAAAAAAAGTCTTTAATGGCTCCAATTCACAAAGAAAAGTGCCCCTTATTTAATTTTGTCTACCAAACAAAGAGCTTATCCAGGACAGGAGTCACATAGTAGGGACTGTGCCCTCTGCAGAATAAAATCTCAATTATCTGCAGTAAGTGAAATTCTTTATAATTGGCCGGGGAAAGATAATGCAATCACACACATGCTCAGGAATTTTGTCCCTCCGTGAGTGACCTGGAGTAATGGTTTAAGACTAGTATCCAAATGCGGTATGTGAATGAGGAGCCCCAGAATTACTGAGGCTATTCCAGTCACAAAGCTGACATTACAAATCAAGAGGTAATTGCGTTTTCAGACTAAACCGTATGCTTCCACTTCGAGCCCAGATATGCCAAATTAATACAATTCTGCGAGACAGTTAAGTGCTGTAATACTTAAAATGAATAACAGCATACAGCCACTATTACTTCTGCCCCAATCAAGCAAGCCATACTATACAGCAAGTGCGAGACGTTGCCTCAGCACACTGTGTCCTATGCCTCTTTGAAGAACTGGCAGTGGTGCTGAAAATTACTAGAAACGTGAAAGCCCAATACCCTCCTCTCAATAAAAACCATCATCTGGACTCTAGCCAAGGTTTTAAAACTGACCAAATGTTATTACGAACAATAAATCAAAAACTCTCCAGGCTGAAAAGCCAGTCCCTTATTTCATTCTTCTAAATGCAGCCACAAAACACTGTAAGAAAATTAAGTGACAAGAAAAGCATTAATAATTTTAGGCCTTTCATTTCTGGCAATAATCAAATATCGTATGTTACTACAAGCTGAATTTACTTTATAATCATCCAAGGTTCTGTTTAACCTACCTACATCCTTTTCTCTGTCTTCTTCAATTATTACAACTGCTATACGAATTAATGTGCTATTGCCTAAACATCCCATCCCTGAACTTAAGTAGAAATTAAACGGAGAACTAGAATATTTTATTTCATAAAATCCAGCTAGCACATTTGCCTTCATATCGATTTTATACTCTTTGTTCTTGCACATAACACAGATGTGACTTCCTGGAGCTTATAGATAGACAAGTCCTTTCTCTATCCAGGAGCTGAACTGCCAGCTACTGAGAATACCTATGGCAATGCTTACAGCCCTTCGGGTGCCTCGCCTTCGGAATCTGTAAGTGGGGTCATCATCTTTACTTCCCCCTGAATTACTGTAAGGTTCCTTATCACTCTCTGTTCAATGCCCTCCAGGAGCTGTTAACACAGGAACTGGGGGGCGGGGGGCACGATTTCTGTAACACACAGGTATCAAGTCCATTTGTTTACAATATAGTACTTTTCTCCCTAGTTCACAAAAATTTTAGGGGGAACAACCTGAAAATGTCAATAATTCTCTTCTTCCCTCCTTCCTCTTCCCCCTTCACTCCCTTCCAAAACAACAGAACAGCCAAAACCAGAGATGTGATTACTTTGTATACTTCATGCAATCAGTGAAAAGACGAGTCTTCTCATCGAAACAGAATAGTTGATTATACAATGCGTTTGCCTTCGGTAACCACTGCCTATGTGACAGCACATCTAAGTCAAGTTTCAACCCTGTCCCTAAGCCTTTGTCAACAGCCGGCTAGTGGGGGTAAGCCGAGGGGCTCTGCGGGACGACGGAAATCCCTGCAGGGGCTGATCTGGGAAGAAGAGGGTTCCTGGGAGAGAGGTGAGGAGAGAGCACCCAAAACTAGCCCTGCCGAGGGGGTGCGCGCCCCAGGGTGGGGACGGGAGGTCGGGGCGACGGGGACCAGGGGATTAGCGCGGAAGCGCCGCGACCGTGGCTGCCCTCACACCCCACGCCCCCGCCGGCGGGTCGCCCTCCCACCACAGTGCCCGAGCCCCGGCGGGGCAGAGCCTGCCTCCCGGCCCACCGCCTTCCCATCCGTTACCCCGGCGGCAGCGGGGCTGCGGGGGAGGGGAAGGTCAGCGGGCCCCGGAGGGGGCCGGCGCGGCGGGGATGCCGCAGTGGCTCCCCGCGGCGCCGGGTCAAAGTCCGCCCGGGCGCGGGGAGGCAGCAAGAGCGGAAGGCGGCCGTGGAGGTCGGACTGGCGACACGGTGGCCCCTCCGAGTCCTCCCACACCCCGGCCGCCGCCGGTACCTCATACTGGATGTATTGCTTCCTCCACTCGGGAGTGATGTGCGCGGAGAGGTGCTCAGCGAACTTCATCCTGACGTTTCCCCCTCACTCCCGCTCGGGTCCAGCAGTTACAGGCGGCGGCAGCGGCGGCGGCGGCAACAGCGATTCCGACTCCTCCCCACATGGGCCCCGGCGCGGCGCGGCGCTGAGCTTCTCTCCTCCTCCGCCGCCGCCGAGGTCTCCTCAGTGCCGCCCTCCCGCCATCTTCCTCCTCCTCTCCATGGCCCCGCCCTCCCGCCCCGCCCACTATACGTCATCGCCATGGTAACCGCCTACGCCGCGCCGACGAAAGGGGCTGAGTAAGGGGCGGGATTTGGGTACATTCCTTAAGGCCCCGCCTTTTCTGGGCCGGTCTTGCTAGAGGCACCTCCCCTGACCTCTTCCGTCTGGCTCTTTTCGGCCTTACAGCTGCTCTCTATCGCCTGCCTGGGAAGTTGCAGTGTTGTTATTACAATTAATATTAATACCGTAGCAACAATCATCCACACAAGTCGTTTATATTTGCAGAGTTATGCAAATATTTTCTATTTTAATATTTATTTTTCATAAAACCCTTAAGGATGGATCTGAATTCATCCAAACTGAGTAATTGAAACAGACTAAATAGTTAAGAGCTAAAGCATTTAAAGGAAAACGATTTTACATGTTCTAGGTGCTCAATAAATGCTTGTTGAAGGTAACTGAAGACATCAGTGTCAAAAATTGCATGCTGCTTCTGAATTTCAATGTCATTATGCAGTTCGAGGTCTATCAGAAAGGCCAGTAAAACAACACCTGGACTCAGACCAGGATGTGGTGGGGGGTGGATAGACCAACTGGACTTGGAAGTGAGCTTTCTAAGAATTAGGGGTGGGGTTGGAAGGGAAACCAATGTTTGGAGGAAAGAGAATCCCCTGGAGGTAGGGTAGCAACCTCACCCCCTAGGGAGACTAGAAATGGGACCAGTATGCAGACTAAACTGTCCCTCCAGGAGCATGGGAAACAACAGATCCTTCACACAGCTTGGCCCTACCTTGAGTATTAGAGTAATTGTCCTGGAAGACCGGCCTTGGGACAGAATCCCAGGTCCTTCCCCCAGTGAAGGAGCCCTAGATAATAACAGCCAGCATTTATTAAACACTCACTGTCCATGTACTGAACACTATTCTAAATTCCTTACATGTACTTTAATTTGTAATTCTCACAATTTTGATGAAACCCAGAAACTAGGGGACTGCTGTGACTGGGACAGTATTCTGAGGTATCAGTCTCTGCTTTTGGCTTTTTTCCCCCCTTCCTGTATTTTTCCCCTTTCCCTTCCTTTTAATTCATGCCAGTAGGCATTCTGCAATCATTTTCTCAGGAGAGGGGTGAGGCATAATGGAAAATAGGCATAGGCTATGACTCTTTTGACTTTTGTTATACAAAAGCTTCAACCTCTGGTGGAAAGGTAGTTAAGGTCAAAACAAAGAAGAGAAGGAGGAGTGAGGACTCCTCTCAGCTCAACACCATACCCTCTGCTTACCATAACAATTCCCCCCTGCTGGAGGTAAATCGTTGCCAGAAGGAGATAGGTGAAACAGAAGGCTGTGCTCCCAGGAAGAGGGCACAACCACAGACAGGAAATAGCTGCACGGTTAAGAAGAGGGAACCAGGAGCAGCTGCAAATGAGTTTGCTGGGCCGCCGGCCAGAATGGACTAGACTGGTAGATTCTTGGCAGCAACTCCTGTAGACTATGGCATCCTGCTCCCACAGCACCATATCTTGGTGCTTTACTGTGCACAAGGTTCTGGGACCATGGCCCAACCCAGAGAGGAAAAGAAATCCTCAATACTAGCTCTAAAACCAACAATTCTTAAATTTTCCCATGCCTGATCCCATGTTCTGACACTCAGTTGGACATGGAAATTCTAATTTATGTACAGAAGTAAATTCAATAAGAATTTTCCTTACTTCTAGCATTACTTCTGATATTTCAGGGACAGAACCATCCAATACTTAGCATTTATTGAAGGTAGATACTTTTCATGGAGAACTGGGCAAGGTACTATGAAGGATACGCTGAATAGTTTTAGTCTGAATCAGAAGGGTCTCCAGCATTACACTTTCTTTTGTATATAGACACATAACTCTTCATTTTTAAAAAATATTTCCAGTCTCCATTTCTTTTTTTAATTTTAATCATTGTTCAAGTACAGTTTTCTCCCTTTTACTCCCATTCTACCCACCCCTCAATAACTCTTCATTTAACAACACTTTATTGAGTACTATTGTATGCCAGTCATTCCACTCAGAGAATGAAGGATAATTCAAAATAAATAAGACTACATTTTTCTTGGAAGACATCACAATCCAGTCAGAAAGACAGGCAGAGAGACCAAACCACGGTGTGATATGTGTTGTAATTGAGGTATGCACCAGGAAACACAATCCAACTGGATGGCGACCCAGAGAAGGTGGTTTTGAAACACAGTCTTAAACAACAGTCCGACCGGGAGAAAGATGCCCAACAATCTCAAAGGCAAAAAGCAAGAAGTCAGGATCATTAAAGAATGACAAGAAGTTGTCTGACTAGAATATCCTTTGAGACCACTAAATGTTTCCTCCTCAGAGAAACTCTCCCTCTTCCCTCCTCTCCCTTCCCAAGCCTGGGCCTCGCATCCACCTGGTGCACACCCTTCATTATATTGTCAGAAGTGATTTGTGTCAGACTGTGTGCTCCTTGAAAACAAGTTGCTCATCGCTAGTTTTCTCCAGTTTAGCGTGGTGCCTGGCTAGCATTCAAGCATTCAATAAATGTTGAAAGAATAAAGGAAAAAAAGAATGGCAAAGGGGAGAAGGATGGGAAGGGCAGTCCACATAGAGGGAAGTTGCGGGAAATAAAGTTAAGTTGGAGCAAGACTGAAGGAATAGGTCATGGGTCTTTAAAGAAGTTTAAACAGTAAGTGCCTCGCTCAGCCTTGGGAAAGTGCTATGGTATAACTTCCTGGTTTTGAGCACTGGCTCAGGGAGTACACAGACCTGACTTAAAACCTGTACTCTGTGGCGTAGCTCAGTGGATTGAGCACGGGCTGCAAACCAAAGTGTCCCAGGTTCAATTCCCAGTCAGGGTACACGCCTGGGTTGCAGGCCATGACCCCCAGCAACCGCACATTAATGTTTCTCTCTATCTCCCTCCCTTCCCTTTCTAAAAATAAATAAATAAAATCTAAAAAAACCCCCTGAACTCTGGCATTTATAATCTGTGTGACCTTGATTAAAGCACATTAGCTCTTAGGGCCTCAGTTTCTTTCTCTCTCACATCAGGATATTAACACCTCCCTAACAGGTTGCTGTGAATATTAAATGAGATTCTACATATACAGCCCTTAGCACAATGACTGGCCTCTGGATGACCACTCAAAAAACGGGCAGCCCCTCAAAAACCTCTGTTGGCAGTGTGAGGGTGGACTAGAGCGGGGACAAACCAGAAACCAATTAGTTAACAAGCTCCTGTGTAGCACTTACTCTGTGCCAGATGCTGTTTTGAGTGCTTTACAAATACAACTTTATTTAATTCTCACAAGGACCCTAGGAGGTAGCTACTATCATTATCCTCATTTTAGAGATGAGTACACTAAGAACAGTGAAGAATCTTGCTCCAGATCACCCATGTAGACGTGGGGGAGCTAAGTTTGAACACTGGCACTCCAGCTCCAGAGTCCTTGCCCTTGACCGCTCCATTATGCTGACTGTTGAGTATACAACCCATGCCCGTCACAGTGTTGGAGAGAAGGAGATGTGACATGCGACTCTAACTCAAGTGACTAGGTAGATGTCGCTGCCAGGAACTGAGGTAAGGAATCGAAGTGGAGGACAGGTTTGGGGTGTTACTGGGTGTGTTAAATAGTTAGCGATCCACAGGACATATGGTACTAGAGCTTGGGGAAGAGATGGTATTGTGGAAGACAGAGGGGCCATTCACATGTAAGTGAAAATTATGTCCTGGTAAGTCTTCCCGGAAAGAGAGCACACACTGAAATGGAAAAAGTCCAAGGGAACAACCTAGTGTGAGCCCGAGAATGAAAACGAGGCAAGGAAAGAGGCTGGTGTATAGCCAGAGTACTCAGCAAGACATTTAGGACGTGGTAGTTTCATGGAGGCCATAAAAAGATGAAATTTTCATAAAGAAGGCAGTTATCCAAAAGTGTCAGATTCTACAGAGAAGTTGAGTAAGGTGACTTCTAGGCTGCTGGGTTGAGCAATTAAAGAGTCATTAGTAACCTCAGAGAAAGTGGCTTCGATAGCATGAAGGGTTACAGAAGGCTGGGCAGCAAGCTGCATTTCGGTTTTGTGTATCCAAAGTTATGTTTACTCTGTGTACATGCTGTAGGATCACCAGGAGTGAAAATGTAAGGGCATACTCAGCTATTATCTAGAAATTCATAAGCGCCGAGTCCAAACACTTTATATTTATCACACGTAATTCTAAGTTTGGGAACAGTTATACTTACCACAGAGTAATTGTTCTAAAACTTAGAATTACGTGCGATAAATATAAATATTGCTCTGTTGCTTGAGCAAATGAGACTAGTGATCATGCTGAAGGTGAGGAGCTGACCTGCAGAAGGACCAAATATTATGCCGTACCTCCCACTGAAGCTGAATAAGAAGAACGTTCAGAATGATTATCTCTGGCTTAGAGATTTCAGGTGAATTTTTTTACTCCTTGTATTTTCCTGTGTTGCTTTCCATGTTTGCAAAGTGCCTTTATCAAATCTGCAAAAACAATAGTGTTAATTATTTAAACAACCCCGGAACGAGGTGATGCCCTCTGAGTGTGAGAGATGTCCCTGCAGTATCAGACACTGCAAGCCACAGGGGAGAACGCAGTGTTCCAGGAAAAACAAAACACCGAGGGAATGAAGCTCAAGCAAGAGCGCAGGAAGGCCGAAGAGTACAGACCAAGGGAGGGATTAGCTTTTGTCATCATTCGAGGAGAGTCTTGACATCGGTTGAGATTTGGGGATGAGGGTGATAGTAATGATTGGGACAGACATGCGTAAGTTTGTAGTTGGAGGGAAGGGATTTCAGGGGAGTTACATGTAAACTCCCAGTTTCCTCTCTGTTGGAGACAAGCTCATCCAGCTGCTCGCGGAAATGGGAGCAGAACTGGGGAAGAGGTATGCAAGTAGTACTTTGCGCTGGGAAACTATTCAGTTTAATGGAATAAATGGATGATTTTATCAATTTTGCTAGCAGTACACAGCAATCTAAGAGCAGGAGATGAGGGGGAAAAATAGTGGAATTGCTCCAAGATCCAATTGCAGAAATTGCCTTAGGACAAGGAGATGAAGACATTGAGGCACTAATGGAAATAAAATAATAACAATTATTTTTTTTGTATTTCACATGCATTTTTTAATTTAATCTTTATAACAGTAGATAAGGGTTAAAAGGATGTTAGGATAAAATACTATAGCAAAGGATAAAGATTATAAGTGGATATTATAATCTCCATTGTACGGATGAGAAAACTGAGGCTTAGAGGGTGTGGTAGGCATTTGCCTGGCTTTGGAGTCGCCTTTCTAGATGGCCGGGTCCCCCATCCCTTAGGTCTCCATGCAAGGTGAGACCTCAGCTCCCATTAGGCCAAAGTGGGCAGGTATCCCCATCTCACTCCTTCGGCAGGAATCACATGGCCCAGATTTGGCCAAACAGATGGTCCTGCCACGCATGGATCTTGCCTCATGTGGAAGCACTCAAAGACTCAGCGGTAAGTACAGCATATTGTCGGGGGCCGCAGCAGACTTGAGAGTCCAGCAGTGGAAATGGCAGTGAATGTCCTCGCCTGATTGTTTCTCTGACACGACCTCTGCTCTGTTCTCAGCTGCGAGCTTTTCTTGGCTTCTGTTTTTTCCTTGGATTTGTTTACCGGTCTTTACATTGATTCTCTGAGCAACCCAAAGCCATCCAATAAAATCTGTCTCTGTTTAAGTTATCAGAGTCATATTTTCTTGTTTGTAGCCAAGAACCCTGGGTGGGTCATAGAGATTAAGAACTTTGTCCATAGCTGTTGCTGAGGTGGTACTCAGTAATCAGACGAACATAATGATTATCTATGAAGATCAGCCAGTCTCTCTCTCCAGCCACCCTGGGACTTGGTCAGTGGGCTCATGGATCAAGTAGTTATAGTAGCAGGGGATGAAGGATATACTAGACATCAAAAATATTGCCTTTTCCTCACCTAGGCTGATCTGTCAACTGCTGGGTGTTCAGCTTGCCAGCAGAGACCAATGCTGAGTCCGCAGTATAATACTGTATTTGGGGGCGGGTAGACCAGTCAGCTATCTGGTGGCAGGTTTATTACATTGATCTCTTCTCATCGTGGGAGTTGGGGAGAAGGCAGTAACTTATCCTCACGGGAACAGATAGTTATTCTGCGTATGCATTTGCCTTCTCTACCAGCAATACTGTCTGCAACTGTCTTTGTGTGTTATCACAGTGTCCCATTCAATATTGCTTCTACCAAAGAAGGGAGAGAAAGGAAACATATCTATGGATTCCGTCGATCTCACTATGTATCCCATCACCTACAAACACGTGCCATCACAGAATGAGATGATAACTTACTGAAGACTCAGTTGTGGTAACAGCCAGGAGACACCACGCAGAGTGGTTGGGGTGCTGCGCCGTGGAATGAGGTGATGCTCTAACCAGTAGCCGATCTGTGGCGATGCTTCTTCCAGTCAGACTGCATGAGTCTAGAAACGAGGGAATAGAATCATTATTACATCTAAGGACCTGATCGTGAAGTCTTTTGATCTGTTTTTATGATGCTTGGCTCTCTGCTGGGTTAGAAGGCTTAAAACCCAGAGAGAGATTATGCCCACCTAAAGACTCAACCATGCTCCATTAAAGGGGAAGTTGAGACAGCCATTTGGCCAACGTGGGCTCTTCTTGATGTCAAAGCAACAAGTAAAGGTGGCCTCCTGTATTGCTGGAGGGATTGGTCTTGATTTTCAAGGGGAAACAGTTTCCACTACAAATGAAATAATGGGTATAAGTGGTTTTAAAGCCAAGAAGAACCTCTAGGGCAACCCGTTATGCTGCTCTGTCTAATGGTAGAAGTTAGAGACAGGCCAACCCTGTACGGGCAGGATCACCAAGGGTTCAGACCCCTTAGAATGAAAGCTTGAGTTACCCCATCAGATAAGGTATCACGACGAGCTGAGGTGCTGGCTGAAGGCACTAAAAGGAATATGAGATGGGAGTGGAAGAAAGTTATAAATACCAACTATGGGCTTGGGATCTGTTACAGAAGTAAGGTCTGTATTAACTAACCCATGTTTTTCCTTGCTTTGTTATACGTACAGCAACGAATTTCCTTGGCTTGCCCTTCCCTCTCTCTCTAGTATTTGATACTACTCTGTGGGATGTGGTAAACTTTATGAGTTAGACTTCAGGTTACAGTATGTGAAGGTGGCACCGTGACCACACGAGAGAGGAATGGACATCCCCTTGGGGCCAGGAGTTCCTGGAGGCTCTTCTGGTTTCTCAGGCAGCAGCCCACCCCTCGGCCCTTCCAACGACTTTGTGGGGATCCCGTTCCCTGTATTCAGCCTTTCCTGCTTCCAATTGCTACAGTGGTTTTCCGTATCTGTTCCCTAGCCCTGACCAAAAAGAAAAACAAACAAAACAACGCTGCAAACAATGAGAAAGTGTAAGACGTGTTTATTTTGTGATTGAATCCAAATGCTTATGGGGTAGTGGTTTAGATTATTTGTTTTGGTTACTGTGAAGAGTTTTTGCTTTCTATTCAGGCTCTAAAAATTGCTGTAGGCCATTATGTAGCTCACTTTGACATGCCTTTGTCTTTCATGAGCCTCACAGATGTTTTGATCAAAGAGGAAGAATCACTGTTTTCTGCCAACGCTTACATCTTTAAAGCTGGAGACGTAACCTCTCCCAAATTGTAGCTAGGTCCTTAGGGGAAGGGACCTTTCTTACTCACTTTTAACAGCACTTAACACAGTCGACTCCACATAGCAATAAAATATAAATAGATCCTTTAATATATGTTCTCTCCCTGCCCCGAGGAGTGATAATCAAGACAATTTTTGAACCCATGCAGATCCATTTTTATTATAAAAACATGTCATCAGAATCTGGACTTTTCCCCAACACCTGGGATGGCTGGGCACGAAGGCTAGAGTGAGAGACCTCTATGCAAGGGAAAAGACAGACCATCCAGGAAAGGGAGAAGTCTGAAGCGTTCAGGTAAGGAGGGGGGGTTGTCATCAAATATGTTAAAAGTCCTACTGGGATGCATAAGCTTTTCCGAGTTCTGTTCCATTGCTAGTACATCCCATCAAAAAATTTCTAATCTCAGGGAGGTTTGATTTTTTTAAGAGTTTATTTATTTATTTTTAGACACAGGGGAAGCGAAGGAGAAAGAGAAGGAGAGAAATATCAATGTGTGATTATCCCTCACTTCCCCCCCCTACTGGGGACCTTACCCACAACCCAGGCTTGTGCCCTGACTGGGAATCGAATCAGCAAACCCTTTGGTTCACAGGTCTGCGCTCAAACTACTGAGCCACACTAGCCAGGGTAAGGAGGTTTGATTTTAATTTTAGGTTTCTTAACTATCAAATTAAAACAAACTAATTGTAGAGAATTTAGAAACCACAGAAAAGTGTAAAGAAGCAGAAAAAATAGACCCCCATTTATCACCCAGGAGGAACTACCATCAATCAACCTTTGGGCCTGTTCATTTTGTCTTTTTAAGTTAACATAGTTGAGGTGGTAAAGGGAGGGGTTGGAGCAGCAACGTATCCCTTGCTTGTAAGTCTTGAGTGTTCCTGACATCAGGGCACAGGTCTCTGAGGCAAAGCTCCCCCTCCCTTTCACAAGACATCTTCACAAGCTACCCCAAACCTCTGACTCCACCATTAAAACAAAGAGATGTTTTGTCTTGAGTCCAAGGGAAGGAGTTCCCCTTCTTTGTGTGACAGATTAATAATAAGTAAAACCAGTTAGGGAAGCCCAGCATGTCCTCCCCACCGGTTTACAGTGCACCCCATCTCAGTTTCTCCAGTGGCTTCTGAGAGCCAGCGTCTGGGTAGAGGAGGGGGAGAGAGGGCAAAGAGAAGAATCAGTTAGATATGGGGAGATGGGGAGAAGGGGTGTGTGCAGAAAGCAGAGTACGTCAGGGTGCCTGGGAGTGTGTCAGGAGTGTGGCTCGGGCAGGTGCAATTTAAAGATAACTCCCACGGACTCTTGCTCCTTGTATGTCAAGGCAGAAGCAAAAGATGGAGGAGGAGACACCAAATAGGAGAGTGTCTACTTAATTAAGAAAAACAGTCATCACTTCCTGCTTCTGCTCTCTGTACATCTCTAAAAACTGTTTTCTGACGACAGCCAAAAAAAAAAAAAAGCCACAGCTTTTATTTGTTCACTTCCTGAAATCCTCAAGCGATCCGCACAGCCCTAGACAAAGCAGGCAACGCAATGAAAGTCGGTTTTTCTGTCTGCAGGGTTGGGTCTTGCTCTGCTTTGTATCACCTGAAACACAATGGGACAGATTCTCAGTAGTGACTTTGGTGCTGAGCAGGTGATTAATTTCCAGATTACTGGGATTAGAAACTAAATAATTCAGTAATACATTGGTTAATGCTTTCTTTTTATACTCCTCTGAAAAGAAACCTGTTAACTCTCCAAAATAGCTCTTGAATCTGTTCACTTCTTTCTGTCACTACATTCTCTCCCTCGACCCTAATAACAGTTTCCTATCTGGTGTCTCCCTCCCGGCCCCACTCCATTGTTCACGTATCAGTCAGAGCATCTTTTAAAACAGAAATCCCATCATGCCTTTCTCCTGCTTACAACCCCACAGTGCTGCCCGTGGCACGTGGGCTGGAACCCAGAATCCTTTTGTGGCCGTTTAGGATCAAGTCCTCGCCCTCCCTCTCCTTCACCTAGTCTCACTTTCCTCCTTATTCACTATGCTCCAGTTTCTCTGAGGTGTTGCGCTCTTTTGCTCCTCAGAGACTTTCCATGTGCTATTCTTCTGCATAAAATATTCTTCTCCTCCCTTCTTACTCACCCTTCAAACTTCAGCTTAAGTATCATTGACCATCCACATGCAGCCTCACTTAGAGTCTCTCCATTATTCATAGCACTCTGAACACTTCCGTTACCACTTTTATTAACATTGGTTAATATGTATTTATTTGTAAGATTGTTAAGGTCCAGGTTCCCCAACAGATGGTAGATGCTCAGAAGATAGAGACTATTTCTGTTTTGCTTCCCCTGCATCTCCCAGTGCCTGGCACAGTACCTGACACACAGTAGGTGCTCAGTACTTCTTGAATGGATGATTTAAATGATCAAAGTTTGTTTCCTACTAATGCAGAACACAAAAACACTCATTAAATACTGTTGATTGATTAACTTTAGACTGATATTTTAGGTGGGAATAAAGGTATCACACCCAGAGGCAAGTTAGGATCAAAGACACCCAGGAATATCATGTCAACTATATTTTAATTTAAAAAAATAGAAATAAAACACACACACACACCACCCAGGTATAATTACAGTCAACCCTTTTCTTACTGTGGTGAAAGTGAAACTGTCATAGTGAGGATTAGGTACAAACATTTATAATTACTGTAATGATAGGGCCTCTTACAAGAAGAAGAAATCAAGATGTACTATAGCTGAATATTATTGGGCATGTTTGTGTTATGTGTGGTGAGAGGCTATGATTGGCTGGATGGGGCTGTGGACTGAAATCCAGTATCTGGCTGGACTCAGGAGGCTTGGAGAGAGTAGAAGAGTAAATGTGGAGAAAGCTGTATCTACCAGGGCAGAAGATATTGCAAGTCTTGAGCAGTAGGTTCAGTAGGTAGCCCAACCTAACAGTACCAATAATTGGCATCATGCTGCGAATTAATTTTTGTATAAAACGACATCACAGGAAGTCATAGTCTTGACTTGAGAAGCTAGGCTGCCTTCACTCTAGTACTCCTGCTAATATTTCTGGGCATGTGTGGGGTTAGCAGAGGTTTAATTTATACTGAAGGGCATCATAACAGCCATCAGACTGGGAAAAAGAGAGGCAAGACTCACAAGACTGGTTCAAAGACTCTGGCTCAAGGTCAGTGTCAGTGGGAGGGATGATTAGCAGCATGTGTCCTTGTGATTGTCTTCCAGCCCAGCTGAGCTTAGGGAACAGGGCCTGCAGGTGGATGGGCAAAAACAAAGCATAATGTAGATCTGTCTACAAACCATGTGGGGAGGCACAAGAAGGGGGTCAGGGCACAAGGTGGGACATGTAAGGACTCCAAATGGACACAGCAGACCAACCTATAGCTGGATCAGAGAAGGCGTGGAAGAGGACATCAGGTTGCAGTGGCATTAAGGAGAGGAGAAAAGCATGTGGAAACGACATACTAGCTCATGACCACCCAGGACTTTCAGAGCTACTTGGAAGGAATGTATTGTGGGTTGAGTTATATCCCCCAGAAAGGTATGTTGGAGTGCTAATTCCCAGTACATTGGAATGTGACCTTATTGGAAACAGGGTCATTGCTGATGTGATCGAGTAAAGATATGATCCTTAGGGTGGGTTCTAATCCAAATGAAGATGTGCTTAATGAGAAGGGGAAACACCGAGTGAAAACCGAGACACACCCAGAGAATGCCGAGTGGTGACAGAGGCAGACACTGGAGTGACACAGCTATAAGCCGAGGAATGCCAAGGATTGAGGACCAACCACCACAGAAGCTGGAAAGAGACAAGGAATGAGGGAGCGTGGCCCTACTGACCCCTTGTTTCTGTTGTTTTAAGCCACTCGGTTTATGGGACTTTGGTATAGCTGCCCGAGGAATCTAATACAGAATTTGAAGCAAGGAGTTTTTCAGAGTGAGTAGGACAGAGAGCCAAAGAGATATTGTTTCACTGCTGTTATTTTGACCCTAATTTTTCCCAAAGATATGTGAGGCTAGATAAATATGCTTTCTATATAATAATCATACAAATAATGTGCCAGACTGCTAAGCTTTTATTTGCTGACTGGAATTCAGTCCGTAAATGTGCCCCTGTCTAGTACATTTCATGTACCTTTAAGACCTGCCTGTGTCAGTGAGAGAATGTATGGGAGGCTCTCGAAACGGCACCTGCCACCTGGTAAACCAGTGAACTTATAACTGTTAGAATCATGATTATCATCATCTTATTATCCTGACTCTACAGCTCTCAGCAGGTCATGGCTCTGCTGCATCCGAGAGCTGCCGGGAGCTGCTGAGAAAACCTCACACCTAGGCAGGCAGGTGCCACTGAAAATGAAACATCACCAGTCTCACCAGAGTCCTCCGCCTGGGTTTCCCTAACAAATGCTCTCTCCCACTTTCCACAACCAACATTTCAAGTCCTGCCTCTTCAAACCTCCACCGCCTTCCCACCCCACCCCACACCCCAGCCTTTTCTCAATTACTCCCAGCAGGCGAGCTGGATTCCTAGCACTGAGAAAAGAGGAGCCCTTAGGGGAAAACAATGCCGACTCTCTTCACCGAAGCTATCAACCCAGACGGACCCACAGCTCCCCTGGCCTTCTCCCTGTTATTTGGACATTTGAACTGCCCTGGCTTCTTCGAGTCTAGGGAGCCGTTCTTCATTCTTCCCTCTTCCTCATCCATACTTCCACTCCATAACCGAGGGTTGTTCGTTCTGCCTCCAAGGTATCTTGCCAGTCCACACGCTTTGGTTTATCTCTATGGCCACCAGCTTGGCTCATACAAACCTGACTGTGTCACTGGCCTGCTCAAATCCCCTCAGTGACTTCCTACTGTCCTACAGCTACACATCCAGAAAGTCCTTCACACATTTACAGGACCTCCCCCTGCCTGCCCCAGTTTCCTATAAGCCAAGCTCTGTCAGTTTTTCTAACCTCACTTCTTTCTCTGTGCTTTCTATACGTATACTCTGGGTTAGAGAGTAACTCAAACTACCTCCACTTCCTTGTCAAAATAACTAACACTTAAATAATGCATATTTCCTGCTGGGCACATAGCAACTCACTTATCAGGACAGCAACCTATCAGCTTAGTACTGTGAACATCCCCATTTAAAAATAAGGAAATAGAGGCACAGAAGTTAAATAACTTGTCAAAGCTGTAAAGAAAGTCAGTGGTAAGCCAGGATTTAGTCCAGGAATGCTGGTGTGCAGTGCACACCAATGGGCCGCTCTCTGACCTTGTTCTAATGGCTGAGTCCACATTCACGCTCGTCCTGTTCACTTGGCTGATTCCTATGGCTCCTTCATGCCTCAAGGTAAAACGTCCCTTCCTCAGGCTCAGACCTCCTTGCTTAATGTCCTCATGCCTCCCCATCTTTCCCTTCATGTTATTATTTAACATCCATCACCTCTGCTAGACTGGGAGCTCGGTCTGCTTTGTGCACAGTCATACCCTCACTACTTAGCACATGCCTGACACATAGTAAGTACTCATGAAGTATTTCTTGATTGAAAAAAAGTATGGACAGTTACTAACTACCTTGAAGAGCTTCTTGTATGTAGAACACATAACACAGTACCTGGCACACAGCATTGACTTGATAAATATTTATTTGAGAGTGTGTTCAGGAAGTGGCAAGGAAGCCAGTTTGACTAGCATCAGGGTGTGAAGAGAGGTTTTGGCAAATGGTTCAAGTCTTTTTAATGAGCCAAGGGAAGCGAGAATTGCATGATGGAAGGGGTTATCAGCAGCGTGCAATCTTGCAAAGGCAAATATTAGCATTTCAAAATCCCTCCTACCCAGCCCAAGATGGTTTGGGATTTTTCTTTTAACCACATCATCCAATTTTCTGAGAGCAGACTTCAGCAAAGTGTAATTGGTGTGCCCAGGGACGTTGGTGTGGTCAGAAGCATGCACTAATGACCCAGGTGGAAACAAAGATCTACCGCGGACGCGTTCTGTGTGACACAAAGAGCGACCTCCTCCAAAATCTGAACGTCTCTGAGCTCAAGTGAAGATTCCCTATTCCTGTCTCCTTTGGAAAGCGTAAATAATTTATTATCCTCCAAAGGCTCCCTGGAACACTGGGTTAATCCCTTCAAAAGCATTCATCTGGACACCCTAACTTCATTACAATTCTAGACTTGAATGCTACCAGGTGTATTTTTTTCTGCCCTAAACTCAGTGGTGCCAGGGAGTCTAGAGACAGCAGTCAGCAAGGCCGGTTCAAATCATTGTCTCTTCGGGGCTGTGTGTTGGCAGCCAAAGCAACAGCAGGCTCAGCCTTCAAGGAGCAGTAAATGTCTCGTCACCCTTGAGTGACCCACGACGGGAAAACTGGAAAGAGAAGGGGGTGACTTCCAGGGAAAACAACTGATCCGCCACCTGTACAAACATGCACCTAACTGGCCTGCCAAGGGCGTCCTCGGGGAAGGGCTCCGGGAAACCGGAGGAATCATCAACGTGAGGAGTCAAGCCGCGACGCTGGTACATGCCAGCCCCACACAGATTGCGCTATCTGTCAGAAACCACCAGCGTCGCAAAGCTGCTTTATTCCAAGCCATTTTGTTAAATCAAAGCCCCACCAACTACAGGGTGGTGATTGCACAGGACTTCTGTCACAGGATCAGCATCTTTGGCCCTATTTTCACACCACAGGAGACACCTATTCTTTTCCAACATTCTGGTCTATGGCTAGCTCTTAATTATATTTGCCGCCAAGACCCAGTTAATGAAGGGATATTTCATGGCCTTTGGCAGAAACCTCAGACTCAGCAACCAAGGAACTGAAAGCCCTGACCTCAAGGCAATCTCCACACCTGCCTCCTGCCTGATGCATATTTCAAAGGTTTCCAGGTTTTGAAGCACGGATTGCTTTTGCAAATGAAAAATTGAATGAGCAAAAGCATTTAGTGGTGTGTTATTACAGTTCCAATGATTTTGAAAAGGCTGCTTGGTTTAACCAGAGGCAAAATTTCAAATGAACATAGAAACAAATATCCATTGCTTTTTTTTTTTCATTATTTTCTGTTTATTCTACCAGGATTGAAAATGGAGTATATATTGATCCCCACCTAAGGCTTCTTACCATTATAACATGAATATATCAACCTACTGAAAAATACACATATTAATAAAATATTTAATAGTTTCAGAGTCATTCAATATCCAGCCACCCCAAAATACGTTGTTTGCTTTATCTAAATAAGATCTTGTGTGGTAATGATACTCGGAAAGTAGTGTCTTCTTCTTTTAAATATTCCAAACCTTTTTTATTCATGAGGAAAATAATTAAAACAGAAAATAAAAGAAATCAGTGGCTTCATTTAGTTGTTGCTTGCCAGGTGTGTGGCATTTTCCCAGACGCCACATCTAAATACATTCCCAGACATTCATCTAAATACATTCCTTGTACACCTACTATGTGCCAGGCACTTTCTGAAATGAAAAGATTAAGAACACACAGCCTCTGCCCTCAGACAGTTCAAATCTAGAAAGAGAAACAGAAAATTACAATACAATGTGGTAAATATTAGGGGAGCACAATGTATGTTAGCTATACTGGATGTATCCATGTATAAATGAAGGAATGAAGGACGGAATGAATTAGCATGGATATTTACAGAGTATAAGAAATTCAATACAGATGACAGGCAATAAATACAGAGTATTCAGCAAAAATGGAGCATGGGATATTTCTAAGTGCAGAAAGTTTCAAGAGGACTTTAAAGATTACTGATTTTAGCTGTAAAGTTACAAGAGAAATGTCCCACATTCAGTTTACATATGATGCATTGGTAAGACCAGACTTAAATACGAAACACATATGATAGTGAAGAACCAAACTGCATACATAACCTAGGAAAAGAAGCAAGAGGGCTAGGACTCAGACTGTTACATAACAGTATTGTTACTCAAGTTCTGATTTTGGATTTATGAGTGTTCCCGTCCAATTATCATGACATACCTACTTTAATTTCTCCATTATTACTGCAATTAACCACAGTATAATTTACTCTAAGTAGAAGGTACTGGAAAGGGGTATAAGATAAAATCAGGCCAATTCTTCCCCTTTAAGCCTTCAAAACACAACATAATATCCAACAAAGAGAATACAACCCTCCTTTGTCACTCCTCAGAAGTGAGATAAAAAATTTTATACATCAGACAAAAACTTATCAAGGACTACTGTGGGCTCGAACTCAGTCCCAGGAAAAAGAAAGAAAATGAAGGTAAGTGTGTGTGGTCCATCCAGAAAGTGTCCAGCCATGTGCTATGAAAAGTAGAGACATTTATCGAAGAAGACACAAGATACAAGAAACATTGTACATAGGACCATGACACCTCAGCCCCCTACAAAACAGGCAGTTTGGGGCCTCACACAGTTCTACCAGCATCTCTTCCACTGTTCAAAACCCTGCAAAATTGTTGGAATCGCCATTAGCTGCCCCATCATATTTTCCTGACTTTCATCAAGGATGTGAAATCTGTTCCCTTTCAAAGGTGATTCTTATTTTGGAAAAAGCCAAATCTGGGCTATAGGGGGGCTGAGCTACCTGAGTGATTTGATGTTTTGCCAAAAAACTCTGCAGGAGATATGATGCATGAGGGGATGTATTGTCATGATGAAGCTGTCAATCACCAGTTGCCCATGGCTGTGGCAGTTTTCATGGTATTATAGCCTTTGGACACAGTTGTTTTTGGAATCCTCAGACCAGCTTCCAGTTCTCACACTGTCAGGCACTAATCTTTGTTGATTGCAGTCCAAACATGTTCAACATTCCCAGGTGTTCTGCTTATTGCAGGCCTTCCAGAACGTGGATCGCTTTCAACAGACTCTCAGACATCTTTGAATCATTGGTGCCACGCTTTGGTGCTGCACTCATTATGTCGTCTGTGAAGCCTTCTGAATCATCCGAATAGTTTCTGCAGAGGAATGTTCAAGCTTAAAGCAAAATCTGATGCAGATTCTTTGCTGTTCTTACTCATTTTAAATGAGACGGCCATACAGTACACATGCTCACTCAACAGCATCTACAGCCCCCACTGACTAGTACAGTGAAGTCATCACCGTTCACACATGTGCACTCCAGTTCACTTTCCTTTGCTGCCAGGTTACATTGATGGCATGCAGACCATTCTCGTTATATTAACAATGGCTGAACTTTTTCTGGACAGACTTCATATGTCCACAAATATGGTAAAATTTTGGTCTAAAGAGGTAGTATATTGTAACAGATTGATGTTGAGGAAGTGGGTTCCAACTTTATCATTATTTTGTTACATGACCTTGGTCACCCTTTCCTCATTAACTAAACAGGGATAAGAATGCATTCTTCTTAAACAAAGCAACATTGGAAATTTTTGGAAACATTGTGAAATATAGAATTCCCTTATTAGATTTGTTGCACATTTGAATGACAGAGCTGTTTTAGATGGTATTTTTCATCTCTAAAGGATGAAATACTTTATTACAGGATAAAAGCATATTATAATGTGTGACATCTCCTTTAATAATCTATACAATAATAGGATGGAGTAATAGAAATACCACAATTTATCTACTGCAGGTGCCTCTATTTCTAGTTCCAGGACAGTTTCTTTGTTCCTTCCTTCCTTCCTTCCTCTTTCCCTTGCTAACCTTTTCATCATATCTTCATAAACTTTTATGAGGCTATTTCTTGGCTTTTCTTTACCATATTAGTTCAATGATTAAGTCTTTATTGAAAACATGAAGAAAAAAGATCCTAAACCTGCTCTTTCCCTAGCAGAGTCTAGCCTCAGTTCTGCCAAGAACATCCAGAAGTTGATAAAAATAGCACATTTCTTTATTTGGACTCAGTTGACTTATACTTCTGTGGACCTGTCCAAATGTTAAATGATAAATTGCTACCTCTGAACAGATGCTCCCTTGCCCAAGACGCAGTCGAAAAAACGTGTTTGAGATGAGTCATTTAACTGGAATAATTTCCCTCTGGATCACTCAAGTCATTAGGGGGTAAAAATATAAAGCCATGTGAGTAATTTTCCATGTACCTAAGGTTTAATATCTGAAATGTCTCACAGGCCTTCTGCATCACAAGACAGTTGACTTAAAAACACAGGCACATCCTCTTCTGTGCTGCTCCATGCCCCTTCCTCTTGAGCAGCGGAAGGCAGGCTCATCGATGCTGGACAGTGTGCACCAGGAGCCCTCATGCTCGTGTGTCATCATTCTGAACCAGGAAAGAGCATGTCTGAAAGAGCCAGGCAGAGAACCTTCCCTCCTCCTTGCCATCATCACTCTGTCCTTTTAACAACAATGACACTGAACAAAGTTATTAGCCATCGAAACCACACGGGCACAAAGCAAAGGTACAACTTCCGCAGCTATATCAAGCTACAGCCACGTGGCCACCCACGCATTCGCTGCCGTTACTGGGGGAAAAAAGGGAAATAACGCTTTGGCTCAGAGGAGGGGGAGGCAGAGGCGGAGGCAAAGGAGAGGAGGAGGCAGAACTCTGCCTTTGACAGGAGTGTTCCAACTGAGAAAATCATTTCTCGCCCTCTCTCAGGAATAGGTGAAGCACAGAAACAGGGGAGTGTGTTATTCGTGACCCCAGCCAGAAATTGCAAGGAGATGAGGACGCTCATCAGGAGATACAGTGCCCTGCATGGCGATGTCAAGCTTTGATTTTTTGGTTAAAAGAGACATTTCAAATAATTGTAGAGCCAACATTCCTACATTAACCTGTCTTGCTATTGTATATTGCATGGATTGCTCTGCTAGGGAAATCTGATCAATATATTAGATTCCTGGCAGAAAGATGCTATCAGACAATGCATGTATGCCTTGACATAGCTCAGTTTCAATTTATCCAAGAAGGTATTGATTTTTCTCTCACGGAAGTGCACACACACATACTAAGAGAGCTCACAGAGGATGGGGGTTGGGCAGGCATTTATTTAAGAACAGACAGCTCTGCCATTCCCTGGATGCATTCAAAATACCCTCTGGCTTGGTGACTTAATATTTGGATGATCTACACAAACTCCTCACATCAGGATTAAATCAACGGCTAATGAGGAAAAAAAACAGTTTTTCTATGCTCACTCTTTGAATACTAAGAACTCTATCAACTTCTTCAGAAAATGTAGCCCTTTTAGAATCCTATTCTAGGCTCACTTCATATGAAAAGACTCCTGAATCCACATTTTCCTAATTCAACTGGAATTAGTTCTGAATTATTTGATCACAGTCTTCTTGCCCACTACCTGGAGGCATATTAGCACTACCTTTATTCTCTGTGGTTCTCCCCTTGTTTCTGGTGGCCTCGTTCTGACTTAGAAGATTATGGCAATTAGTCAAGCTTCTCACTCATCATTTCCAGTCCTTCTGGGCTAGTATTATATTCCCTGGTCCCTCTGTAGTTAGGTGGGGTCGTGTGACCAGTTCTCAGCAATGAGTTATGAGTAAAAGTAATCTGTGACATTCCCATGTTGAGGTTTTAATTGTCTATGGAACAGCTTCCAGAGAAAAATATTGATATATTAGACTTCATAAAAATTAAGAACTTCAATATGACAAAAGACACCATTAACAAAATGAAAAGGCAAGAGCCAAATTGAGAGAAAATATTTTCAAAACATGTAACAAACGGTTATAAATCAATGGAGATGTGTGCCTCAGATATAAACAGGCATCTTGCTGGAGAAATAGAAATAGGATAAACATGTTAAAAGACACTTCATCTCAGCTGTAATGAGGGCAATGCAAAGTATAGTAACAATATGCCATTCTTACCTATTAGAGAAAATTAAAGCTAAAACCTAAAAATGCTTAATAATTTCCAGAAGTGGCAAGAGTGTGGGGCAACAGGCATTCTCATTCCTGCTGGTATAACCCTATCGGAGGGCAATGAGCAGTATCTTTCAAAGTTACAAAAAAGTGAATATTTTTACCCCCAAATTTTATTTCTAGGAACCTAACCTATAGAAATATTTGCATATACTATTCACATTTCTCGAATGCATACCATGTGTCAAGCCCTATCTGCTTTATTTATATTAATCTTTTCCCCTTAAGTTAAGTTCTATTCTTATCGAATTTTACAAACGAGAAAACAATGGAGAGAGACTAAGCAACTTGCTTAAGTTGACGCAACTATTAAGTGCAGGGATTTAGACCCAGAGTGCTTTCTTCCACGTGACACAGCAGACACTATGCTGTCGTTCTCAGAGAAATATGCATAGAGATACTTAATGCACCATTAGTTGTTATTTTAAAACAATGAATAAAACATAAATGGCCATCAATAGGAGAACTAGTTATGTGATCAATTGAAATTATAGAATATTATGCAGGAATTCCAAAGAACGAGCCCAAGAGAATTGAAAACATTTAGTCACACAAAAACATGTAGAATGTTTGTAGTAGCATTATTCATGACAGCCAAAAAGTGGAAACAGCCCGAATGGCCATCAGCTGTTAAACGCGGAAACCAAACGTGGTCTATCGTGCAATGGCATATTATTCAGCCATAAAAAGGAATCGAGTACTGACACCTATTACAGCATGGATGAACCTTGAAAACATTATGCTAAGTAAAAAAATCCAGGCACAAAATGCTACATATTGTATGATTCCTTTTATATGAAATGTTCAGAGTAGGCAAATCTAGGGAGACAGAAAATAGATTAGTAATTGCCAGGGAATTGAGGGGATAGGGGAATTGGGACTCAGGTACAAGGCTTCTTTTTGGGTGATGGAAATGCTCTGGAATTGGATAGTGGTCATGGTTGCATAACATGGTGAATCAACTAAAAAGCTTTGACTGGTATCCTTCTAAACGATGGAAATTTATGTTATGTGCATTTTATCTAAATTTAAAAAAAGAATAAAGTAAGTGTCTTTCCAGTAACACAGGAAACTGTTAAGTGAAAAAAGCAAACCTCAAAACAATATGAATAGTATGTGCTCATTTATGAAAGAGAAGATGTATGTGTTTGTAAATGCATAGAAAAATCAGCAAGAACACATAATTCGTTAACAGAGGTTTTCTCTAGAGAGAAAATGTATTTGGGAAAGAGGAGTAAAAGAAAGACAAACTTTTCCTCTATGTACTCCTGTTTGGAATTTCTTCACAATAAGCATATATTACTTTTATGATTTTAAAAACCACAAAAGTGAAAATAAAAGAATTTAAACATAATCAAGCATGTAAACAAAAATAACCTCCAGAAATAAACAATAGGCAAAACACTGGGATGTGATGGGAAAGCCTGAGGAGGTTGGTAGCCTTAGTGACTTAGGTAACTCTACAAAGCTTGTCTAACATCTCTGAGCCTCAGTCTCCTCCTCTGTCAAAGGAGGCATCTGGGCTTGATGACCACCATGAACCTTGAACCCCTAGAGAGAATCTTTAGTTTCCACAATAGGCCACCTCCCTTCTTGTTCTGTTACCAAGGTTACTTGCAGCTCCCGCTTTTCAGATCATGTTTTAGACAAAGCATCAAACACGCTCATGAATTTACACATACTCCAAGGTCATGACCTTATGGAAAAAGGATCATCAATCCCATTGCTCAGCTTCTGCTTAGTTGTGACCCTTTAGTTACACAGACTTATGGCTGAATTGAATAATAAAATAATTCTTGAACAAACAAGATAATTGTCTGAACGGTTCATTTTTTTGTGTATAATCCATTGAAATCTCATTTCAGAAAGCATGCTGCTCCAAAATAATTTATTTTCCTTTCATCATGTACTGTTGATTTTGCTGGCACTGGACAAAGAGGAGGTTAAAAGAGAGAGGCACAATTGCCCTAGGAAACCCAGGGGTGCAAAGGAAGAAGGCTTAATTAAATACTGTACATGAGCCCTGGCTGGTGGGACTCAGTTGGTTGGGCATCATCCTGCAAACCAAAGAGTCACAGGTTCAATTCCCAGTCGAGGTACATGCCTGGGTTGTGGGTTCAGTCCCCAACCCAGGCATGGAAGAGGCAACTGATTGATATTTCTCTCAAGCACTGATGTTTCTCTCCCTCTCTTCCTCCCACCCTTCTTCTCTCTTTAGAATAAATAAAAGAAAAAAATTTTAATACTGTACATAAATGAGCAAACAAATATATGAGAAAATGAGAGATAATTCTGTTCTCTTTTCCACCGGCATATCTGCTCCTTTGCCTGGTGTTCAGGCCGCTGCAGTAATAGTGGGGATGATGTACGTACCTGACAGCCCTGGAAGAGAATCAGAGGCTGAAGCCCATTCTCAAGGAGTTGGGCCAACTCCATCAAGCACAGGGCAGGCACGAGTAGATGCCCCCCAAGGTACCAACATTCTACCCTCTCCCATTTTCCATGGGAGACACTCAATTACAAAGAGTCAGACTTCAGAGCCTGTAAAACCAGGGCCCACATCATGTCTCTGCCACTGTCTTTCTCTGTGACCTTGGACAACTGTAAAAACTACAGGACTGTGTGGAAGGTTAAACAAGATAACATATGGGAAATGCCTACCATACTGCTGGGCACACACTGGGCACTTATTGAAAACATAATTGTTTTCCAACTTGTAATTTCAAAAGGACCCACACCTTGAGTTTTGCCCAAAGTAGACCTGGAGGCCTAATTCAACAGGTTTTCTTTCTGAGAGCAAGGGGACAGCCCTCTTTAAATCCACTCTTGTGGATTTTAAATGGACAGTTTTGACATTGACTTCCGAATCTAGAATTCTGGTCTCTGTATCTCTCCTGGCCATCAGACCCACCAGTTGAACTGTTTGGCTCTGGGGTCCCTCAAATGTGATTTGTGTCTGTATTGCTGGTCAGAATCATCGTGTAGCAAATGGAAGAATGGGAAGGGCTGCAGGATACGGAAGAAAAAGTGCTGAGTGGCTTCTACAAACAAGCTGACAGATCAAGTTATTTCTAAAAGAACAGATTTTAGCCCTGGCCAGTATGACTCAGTTGGTTGGAGTGTCATCCATAGACACATCCCAAAAGGTTATGGGTTCAATTTTCAGTCAGGGCACATACCCAGGTTATGGGTTTGAACGCTGGTTGGGCCATGTATGGGAGGCAGCTGATCTGTGTTTCTCTCTTACATCAATATTTCCCCTTCCTCTCTCTCTAAAAGCAATGAAAAAATGTCCTCAGGTAAAGATTTAAAAAAATTAAAAGAACAGGGATTTTAAACTTCTCTCTGAAGTGCTTATGCTCTCCCACAATGCCTGTGTAGGATAAATAAGGTAAAATATCCATGAGAATACGCCTGCCTTCACCTCTTTCCAAGCTGGGACCAAGAGTAGACTTGGTTCCTAGCACTGTCACTTTGGGGCACTTTTCATGAAGGAGACTCACACTGTAAGTGGGCTGCTGCATCTCTCCAGCTAGCAAGTTCTTTTGTTTGAGTATATTAGTTCTAATTCCTCTGAAAGAGAATCTCCTCAGCACAGCTACTCTTGTCCTGTCAGGCCCTCAGTGGCAGGGAGTCCCTCCCTCTGCTTGGGAACTCATAAAGGCTGTGACGGTGGAGACAGCCTTACACAGTGATAAGTGCTACATGCAGTGTGTGTGTGTGGCAGTTGCAGAATTTTGCAGAGTTGTTCTAAATCTAGGGCTTTTGTGCAACTAGTGCTTACTTTTCTCCTTTTCTAAATCATAAGAGTCACTTACGTTCTTGAGAAACTCCACACTTAAAGGAACTAGAATGAATCTCTAAGTCTCTCTCTCATCTTGATGTGGACACTAAAGAAAGCCTAGAATAATATTTTCTCATACACTCATTCATTTGGCACTCACCTGACATGCTCTAACCGAACATTTTTCCTAAAATGAAAGTTCAGATTATGTACCCAAGATGAATACTCTTACATAATCATTCTGTGAGTTTCAGAAAACTTCTCTAGGCAGGTTAAAAAAAAATAATGCTTGTAGAAAATGCTGTCTCTCCGGCATTCATCCTTTTTCTCTGCCCTGAGAAGCATCTATATTTCTTCATTAATAATAACAATGCTGCTGTCTTCTACATGAAATGTTCATTCCCCACTGCTGAACTCTTTCGATTTGCTTTTGCTCAGCCCAGTTTATCGTAGGACTAAGAAATCAGTTCAATTCTTCTGATTAACTTTATTTTTGCATCCAATCTTCAGGACTGAAAAAGTAACAGACGCTTATTGTAGAAAAAGCAAATCATACAGATGCCTGAGGAAGTAAGAAGCCCTGTCAGTCCTACTCCCAGACACAACAGCCATTAACAACGTGGTACATAGACTTTCAAATTTCCTCCATTCATATACCAACACATATGATATTTATACATATTTTTACATCAGTGGGATCTGCCATACGTCGTACTGTTTGGCGATTTTTGCTTCTTTTTGACAAACATTTTAGCTCTCTTTGTCAGGATCTGTAGCTTGATCTCAGCCTTCAGATAGCCTTTGACAAAGGAAAACGTCTGTTTCACAGAAACAGTGGATTTCTTATGTTTTGCTAATGCACACCTTAATCAAAACGAAGTCTAAGTGGGAAGATGAAGATACTGCTAGATGTTGAAAAAAAATCAAAGTAGGTTAATGGTTGCTCCTACTAAACAATATGTTGTAACTAACTCAGACTTAAAAAAAATATTGGACCATTTCATCTGCTTTTGGAATTAGCCAATGGACAAGAGGTGGAATGAGGAATGCTTTGGAAAATACCTTCTCGTGGGGTTGCCTTCAGGTAGTGGATTGCAAGCACTGAGGCATTTTCAATAGCTTGCCATTAGCTAGAAACACACTTCCCAACACCTCAGCGCAGATCTGTTAAAGCCTCTCATTTAGTGAGAAACACAAGACACAGATGATTCAGTGTGCCGGGCAATTCATTAACCCATCAAGGGCTTTCTCCCTGAGCCGGGGATAACAGGCAGAAAAAGAAGTGTAATCTTAATGAATAACAAAGAACGCTGCTGGAGGGAGGGGAACACACACAGACAAGACAAGCGACGGGCTTTCTTTTTTATCTGGAGCAACCAGTTGTCTCCTGAACTCACACAGATTTTCACCATAGATTGATCCTGCCTGGGAGTGAGACGCGTTTTTTTCCCAGCTGTCTTAGAAATGGGAAGGGACACATGCCATAGATCACGCTCACAGAAGGCCGTCTGTCTGGTATCCCAGGCTGCGGACCGTCTAAAAAAGAATCAAAGAAGTGGGCAGAGCCCTACCAACATTGTACGGGACACCAAAGAGAATGTATGTTCTCAGGCTGAGGTATACAGGCCGATGTGAGCCCAGGGATTACCTGAAACTTGGGCTTCAGGAACCCAAGTCATTGCCTTCAGAAAACTGAACACGTTCTGCTCTTTTTCATGTTTTTACATAACATTTGGGGATGCTGAGGCTGGATTTACAGGAAGCAAATGTTTTGTGCTAATGTTTTATGGATATTTTTTCAAAACCCTTTTTTCTTCTCTCCGTGTCCTTTCTTTCCTCCATGAGATATTTTGATATCCAACTATGATTCCTGGTTTTAGAATCTTCCTATTTCTAAAGAAAAATTTGTAAGTGCAAAATATTTAGAGGGTAAGCCTTCCTTCTTTGCCCTAACTAAATCTTTGGTTTGCTATCAGTAAGGCAAGACCCAACAGGTCGGTTGCTAGAAAATTCGTGCACTTTCTCAATGTAATACTGACAGTATATTAAAGTAGTAAGAAAGTAGGTTTGGGAAGGATAAAAGGAGCCTAATTGAAATTTCTTAAGCTATTTGCAGAGTTGTCTTAAGCTTTTAGCAATATTGGGCTCATTAATGATATTTATGTTAATAATTGTTCAGGTGATCCAATGTTTCAGTTTGCCCAGGAGAGGCCTGGATTGTGCCTGTGGTCTCAGTATAATAATTAATAGACCCGCTTTCTCTTTCAAAAGTGTTCTGGCTGGGGCACAAGATCCTATGATCACTCTATCAATTATGTAAGACAGTACTCTGCCACCATGGCGGAAGTAGAGTCATGTAATAACTGTACATTGAACTGTACATTTAATGATGACAGTTTTCTGTCAAAACTTTAAGTGCCCATATCCTTCACCTTAGAAATTTTTCTTCTATGAGTGTATTCTATAGAAATTCTCATGTTATGAGCGGATTATATATACGCATGCAGATGTTCACACACAAGAATGCTTAGTGAAAACTGGAAGAAGTCTAAATGTTCATCAACAATCTGGTTAGGTACAGTGGAATCCTATGTAACTATTATAAAAGAAGGTGGTATATCTGTATGTGTTGATGATACAGTGAAATGTTCAGGACAAGTTTTTAAATTAAAAATGCAAATTGTGGAAACGTCTATACAGCAGTGCTTGTTATGGCTGGACCTGACAAGCCTTGGATGTTCTCCCATAAACTCCTCCAGCTCCCACCCCCACAAACCACAACCAATCGACATCAACCTAGATACGAACTGCTTACAGTGCAAACGAAACTTCCAGTCTAATGAGATTGCCCCTCCCAAACCTCTCCAATGTAGAGACTTTGGAGATGCCATAATCTACGATATAATCCTGTTGTAATATGTATATTGGAAGAACATTCTCAAAACTTATTAGCTGACTACTTCTGGGGAGTGACTGTTATTCCCTGCTGTACTTTCATTTTAACCCATAATCATATATGGCTTATAATGTAAAAAAAATTAGTTTAAAAGAAATACATGTCAAGTCAGTTTGCCATATGAGAGCAGATATTTTAACTGTGTCTAGAGCTTCTGGGAATCCTTGGTTTATAGAGAAAGATTAGAGAGCCAGATCTCTGGTGTTTTTCCTATAAACATACTTGGGAGTGGATGTGGCATATTCTACAGTTATCTCCCAATTATCAGCGTAATTGAGGAAATGAAATTGAAATGCAGCTTTTTGTCTCCAATTTTTTCACCATCATTTTAACTGGATCAGTTAAGCACATACATGAGTTGTTTCCTCTGAATCTCTTTGGAAACAGATTCTAAAATATACACCGACTATTTAAAAACGATGGACTTTCACTTTTTTTCCCCTTTCATTTCTCTGCTCTGTCTTCTAGGACAAGCGTGACTCCAAAGAGTCACAGAAGAGGAATGAAGACTTGAAGAAGCTTTACTGTGAAATTAACAGATCAAATTGTACCCTTGCAGTTTTCAAGGGTTACACAATGTTCCCACTTAGTTTTAACTTTAGAGTGAAACAAGAAACAAAAGAAAAATAAGCTGATAGAAAAATCTAGAGTTGGAACTACCTCTCATAGATAAACATGCTCTAATTTTCATCTCTCCCTCCTCACTTGCACCTCCCTATGCACTTGGTTAGCAATTGCCCTTGGAGTGAAGACTTCACTCCAGGCTTGGCTCCTCTCTGCCTCTCAGTGCCCCTCCCATCCTCTGACCCCCTCCCCACCTCCTCCTTCCGGGCAGGAGGACTTTTAAATCAAACACTTCCTCCTCTCTGTTCTACTGCACTCTCTTATAAGGCTGCATTTATTTTATTTATGTTCGTTTCATCATTTGCTCCAGTCCCCTCTGCCACCCCCCATCTAGACTGTGGCTTCCTTCAGAGCACGGACTGATCAATACTACTTGAAGCATCAGTGCCTGGCACAATACTTGGCACACAGTAGGTACTTAAAAATGTTTTTTAAAGAATGAAACCTTGGCATAAAAAAAAACAGTCCCACCTCTGCTCTACAGAAAGAAGTCACAGAAATCACTGTAAACCATTCCAAGGGGCCCGAGGAAAGGATTCTCTTGGACAAGGTGCAGCCTCATTTTCAGCTGGCTCCCTGGCCGGAGTTCAGAAGCTTGTCTGCATTCCTTCCTCTGGTGGGTACTGGTTTGAAACGCTTTTTGTAACTGCTGCATTTTGCAGTTTCCCTAACCTTTTTGCTTCCTGGGAAATCAGAGTTTGAGCCTTGGAACTAAGTGGGTGGGATGACACACATTCCGCATTCACCTGTTGTTTTGGGTTGGCTTAGCCGTGTATAACACTGGATGAGCTGGCTCAGGAGACACAGTGACTCATGTCATTTTCTCTGTAATCAGGGGTGACCTGGAGCACTGTGGGCCAGGAAGAAATTAGTTTCTCGCACTGTCCCTCCGCCTGTAGATGAGTCTGGGCACCATCTCGACATCCATCAACATGACCAAATTAGTTGCTGCTCTAGCTGATAGTAATGGCGACGGCGCCCGGCCATGGAAGACCTTCCCGGCTTGGCTAAAAGAGGTTGTGACCTGCTTGCAGAGGAATGTAGTGGGAGTGTGAAAATCTGCATTTGACTGAAGCTTTAGATTAGAGACACAGTAGCATTAACTGGGCAATCAAACTCTTTTAAAACTCAGTGAATAGGAAGCTATTAGCTATTCAAATGATGTCAATCAGTTTAGGATTTATTGACTATTTCTATATTCCAGGGAAGTAGGCGCTGGGATGGAGGGTGGGGAGTGGATGAATGCAGGAAATGCCAGGCCGGAAGCGAGCTGGGAGCACAGACGTTGGTCACTCAAGACCACAGCCCTGGCACTGCAGAGACGATTGGGGTGGGGGGAGGGCCCAGCGGCTGTCCTGAGCACTCGGAGAATAGGGGGAGTACTACGGAAGGGTTTAAAAAGAATTCTGAAAGGGAGAATCAGAAGGCTCCTAAACATCAAGTGTAAAGTAGTCCTTCATTATGTTTGTTATCTCCTGGTCCAATAAGATAAAAAGACTAGGAGAAGCAGAACCAGGGGGAAACACTAGTACTGATAAAAACAGGCAAGATGATGAATTGTGAGGGCCTAATGATGTGCAGTTGCTTTGTTAATTTTCAGAAGTATCATACATGCAGGAAACAGGGAAAACATTTAAAAAGCACAAAGGACCCAGCAAACACATCAAAAAGCCAGAATTCATTGCACCCCTCAGAGACAACCTTACCTACCCTTTCCACGTGCACGCCTCGGTCTGATCCCTTGCCTGCGCCCACACTCACTCCCACGCACATCTTTCCCACAATGGCAGCTGCACCTTACTGCACACGCTGTTCTACAGTCTGGGCCTCGTATACCTTGAAACATATGGGGTAAGTGTCTGGGGGGCATTTTTCTCTTTCCATGGTTCTGTACGCTCCACCCTTCCCGCCCCGCCTCGCGGCCCGGTTGTAGGGAGGCCGATTGCGGTAGGCAGACCGGCTCACGCAGAAGCCTCTCTGCTCGCGGAAGGGTACACGGCTCTGCTGGAAAAGATGGCGAGGCTCTGCTGATTCGTATATTACTTTGCATATATTTTCTTTCTAGATTTAAAGGCATTTAAGCGAGCACGTAAGATAAAACAAAATTGGTTAAATGTAATCTACAGCCTACCATCCAGGGCCTCCCATCTGTGGGACTAAACCATGTCATCACAGCCTGGGGCCCGGAGGCTGATTCCGCGCTCAGCGGGAAAAGGTGGGATCTGCCAAAGGAGACACGCCTTCACAGTACGCAACGTACCTGCCCTACCCCTTCTTCCCCCGCCTCTTAGGCTGCAGACTCTTGACGCTGGCCAGTGGGGCAGAGTACTGAGCCTGAGTATTTCCCCTTGAGGCCCAGCCTCTCCTCCCCACTACTACTGCCTCAGTTTAATGCTTTTGTCGCGTGTGGATTGCTGCAAAAGCTTTATACATTGCCTTCCCACCCCTAATCTTGCCCCCTTCTACGACATCCTTAGCATTTGTAGATAAATAAACTTTCTAATAAGAGGATTTGCCTGTTTCTGTTGTCTATTACGATATAACAAGGCGTGCCAAAACTTAGTGGCTAAAGACAACTGCCGCTTTATTATGCTCACAGATCCCGTGGATCAGGAATTCAGACAGAGCGTAGCGGGGCTGGTGTCTCTGTGCCCGGAGGGATATAGAGCTGGGGTGGCTTGACAGGCTGGGACCCGAACGGCTGCAGTTGGAAGATGGTCCCCTAAGATGCTTCTTTCCCTGCCTGAGTGGTGCCGGGCTGCAATGCTGAAGGAAGGGTTCAGCTGGGGCTGTCGACCGGAGGACCCCTGGGCGGCCTCCTCAATATCATGGCCGCGGGTGGTCAGACTTCTCCCGTGGTGGCTCAGTGCTGCCAGTGCTAGTATCTCCGGGGAGCAAGGTGAAGCTTCATGGCCCTTTGCGACCGAGCCTCAGAAGTCACATAGCTAGTATTTCCACTGTATTCCATCGGGCAAAACAATTACAAACCTGCCTCACTTCAAGGGAAGGGAACATAAATTCCACCTCTAGATGGGAACCATGTCAAAATGTTGGGAGCTCTGCTTTAAGTCATCTATTTTCTAGATTTGCTTAAGCATAAAAGATGATTTTTAAAAATACACGGCAACTGTTAAAGATTAAAGGAGGGAAGGAGACTTTCACTCTTCCTTCTCTGCACTTCCAAAGGAGGGAAAATCTAGTGGGATTACTAATGATTTTTTAAAAAGATTTTATTTATTTATTTTTAGAGAGGGAAGGGAGGGGGGAGAGAGAGAGAGAAACATCAATGTGTGGTTGCTGGGGGCCGTGGCCTGCAACCCAGGAAGGTGCCCTGACTGGGAATCGAACCTGCGATGCTTTGATTCGCAGCCCGTGCTCAATCCACTGAGCTATGCCAGCCAGGGCTTGATGATTTTTATTTTGTACAGAAAATTGCTTCCCCTATTCTCTCAAGCCTGCAAAGGACACTAGGATAGGCCCTAAGCGAACACATGCTAAAGAAAGTGCCAGGCCACCTCGCTATGCAGGGAATGCAAAGGCTTGGTGCAACTGCTTCGCCGTTGTCTGTGGACACCCACCTTGCGGCTGTGGAAGAGAAGCTAGAAACATCCTTTGGGAGGGTTAAGCGGCCAGACCAAGGGCTTTGCAGAAAGTGATCCTGGTGCTATGTTTCACATCCCATCTCATCCCCACTCTGCCATTGAAAATAACCCCTTACCTTAAACCAAATGAGAGGGCTTCACAAAAACCATTTGGAGATCTTGGCCTGTATCACCTGGAGCTTGAGGGTCACAAGGACCAGAGATTGACTTTCATCAGAGGAAGCCTAGAGGTAAAGGGCTAGCTGGGGAGGCCCGCTTTGCAGCAGAACAAAGAAAGAGGACTCATTGGCAGGGAGCTTCACTCTCACTGATGCGTGGGCCCTGGAATGGAGGAGACCCATCCATGGGTCACTGCAAATGGCATGAAGGATGCCACCCAAGAGAGCCACCTGGAAGGTGAAGAGACCTGGCAGAAGTACACTCTAGCCAGGGGTCCTTTGTAGGTGGATCTCCAAGGTGCCAATGCCACACCAGGTGACAAGTGTATCAGTCACACAAGTCTGGGCCATTAGCCTCTAATGCCTCCTCCAGGGCCTAAGGAAAGAGCAGCTGGTGGTTAAGGCTTCCAACTTGTGGGTCTTTCCTTAGAACCTGTTTCCTGTGGGGCATTTTGGATGAGAGTTCAAGATCTAGAAGTCATGTGCAGAGAAAGTTGGATCATACAGAGTTCAGATAACTGCTAATTTTGCTTCAGAACTTGATGCCACACTCCTATCACATTCCTTTTGTATTTCAATCTAATAAAACACATTTGTTGTCTTTGTTTTGCTTTCTTACTTTCTTTTGTTTTGCAGCAAACTATATTTTCTTATTCAATAAGTGGTTGTTACCTTTCCAGAACCAGCCACTGAAGTTGCAGATTTCATTTCCAACTTGGGTGAGAACTGCCTACTTCTTGGAACTCTCGGCTGTTCGTTCGTATTCATAGGCAGCCATGAAGTTCTCAGATTCTTAGATCAGAAGGACTACAGTCCTTCATGTTTATGCAAAGTTTAAAGGTTTGCAGATACACTGGAATTTCATATCATCTGAATTTCACACAAACCTGTGAAAGATTTGATAGATGAAGACAGGGAGATGCAGCAGGCGCAGGTGACTTGTCTGAGATCACAGAGGTACTTTGTGCCAGAGCCAGGACCCTGCTGACTCCAAACCGAATGCTTTGTCCTGCAGTGAGTGCCACGGCTTCCTCTATCTTACTTAGTACGTGGCCCTGTGTCAATGTGATAAGGCCATTAACAACAGACATTACAGCCTCTCGTGGTCCAGAGAGAGTTCAGAACAAAGTCAACAATGGCCGTGTCTCCTGGAGGACTGTCAAAATCCTTCCAGGAAGCAGCTAAGCCATACGCAGTGTCTAAGAAAGTAAGAATTATATCAAGAATTCACTTCACATGTTGATTTTCTTGAAGCCAGCAGCGTTTTTGGTTCAAGTCATTCTGATAATGAAGTCAGAGCATGTCCTGTGTCTTTAATAACGACCCACCCCCTTCTTTTCCCTTGGCAGTGGCACTTGGCCAATGGCAGACTGGAAAGAGAGTTATGTCTCCTTAGAGAGCTTCTAGCCTGTCCCCTGGGATAAATTTGCGGGACAAGTTAGGCATGATTTTCATTACGGAAAGTTCCCCATTAATTCGTTTACTCTAGTTGTGCATTCTTGCTTTTATTTATTTAAAGAGTAAATATTCTTCCTCTGAATAAATGGAACAAGTATGGCTTGTTAAAGATGACGGACAGGATTCAAGTCTCTGCTCTGTCAGTTCCAGGCAGTGAGCTTGGGCAGGTTCCTTAAACCTTCCGGCCTCGGTTTCCTCATCTGTTATACAGGAGTGACCCCCGCCCATGAGTCCAGATCACGGACGAGCATGTGAGCCCATCTCATTAGAGCGCATCTCAGCACTCAGGAAGAAGCTATTTCCTACTGGGAACAGAGACACTGGAAGGCTGTCTGCCTGGAGCAGCTCCAGCCACCTGCCCCCAGAACGGAACCTGAGAGCAAAGCCAAATCGCACAAAGGAAGGTGGAGCCATTCCAGGAGATGGAGGGGGACGAGGTTCGAACAGCACCGTGTGAGAGTCCACTCACATCTCAAGCCAGCCCTATTACACAGCTGGGCTTCCCAGTCGGGCGAGCCCATGAAAACCCTGTGTATTCATACCTATTTGGTTCAGGTAAAATCAAGAGGATCCTAAATGATATTCTACCTAAATCTGAGGGGGAAAAATAATGTAAAGTGCTTAGCAAAATACCTGGCACACAGTAACTGCTCAATAAAAGTTAGTTTGATAGTGCTTCTTCTGGAGTTTAGTCCAGAAAAAAGAAGACTTCATTACTTATTTTGAACACTGAGCAACTTTTGCCAGGAGAGGCCGAATCTGTGAAAGTATGATATCACAGATACCAAGAAGCCTTTCCTATAATCTAAACCGCCAGTCTTTCCTTGCTATTAATAGCCCTAGATGTCAAAAATGGTCACCAACCCCTCAGTTTGAAGATATTCCCACAGAGGTTTCTCATTCTGCCATAGCAGCTATGTCAATGACGTCCTTAACTCCATTCCGAGGGCAGGTTTTGACAGTGGCCCATAGCGGTAGTGGATGGAGGCCACAGGGCGCCCTCAGGGAGCAAGGGGGCATGGCTACACCCAAAGGAGACTGCAGGAGTGAAAGCCCAGCTATCTCCCTGTGCAGTTTTGCTCTGGCTGTCCTGGCTGGGCACCCTCACGAAGTCCGCATCTGAGATTTCTGAACTGAAAGAACATGTAACCCAGCCCTCCTCTTCCACCCATGTAGCCTCCAGGGCCCAGCCCTCAGCAGCAGATGTTCCAAAGGAAGCCAGGACCACAAAGGACAAGGCCGACGAAAGACGGTGGAGGCAGCCCAGGCTGGCAGGGCCGAGGAACGGCTGCGTGACAAGAGAATGAAAACCTTGCTCCTGTCACATAGGCACGAGCCAGGTATCTGGATCATCTGTGATTCTGGCCTGTGAGGGAGATGGCTGGATGCGAAGAACGGAGAAGCTGCCTGGGTCGGGTATGGAGTAAACAGTTTAAAGTTCTGTTAGAACAGGAACAGACATGCCCCGAGGGGAGGACCTGAGTCAGAGTCATAGTTCAAAGAAATTAGGCAGAGATTCCTGGAAGCGACGATCTAAACAACTTGAGACACCTCAAAGCTTCAGTGGCATTCTTCCTGGCTCCCTCCTTTTTTTCCTTCCTTCCTTCCTTTCTTTTTTAAATCCTTTCTTCATTCTCTCTCTCATTTTGTCTTACAGTCTTTAACCTAGAGTCCTTGTTTTCTTTCTGCTTTGGAGGATCAGGAATGATTTTACAAAGCTGGTAACATCTCCGTTGAGTTTTCTGAGAAGAATGAGAATCCGTAAGATTATCAAGGGAAGAAGGATATTCCAGGCAAGGGGAACAGCATGTGCAGAGGCATGGAGGACTGTTCTGGGAAGTGCGAGTGGTTGCATGTGGCTAGAGTGAAAGGCAGAATAAAGGAGGATGACAGAAGACAACACTAATGGGGTCGGTGGGACCTTATGAGTTGGGATACACACTGGAAGTTCCCATCCTACGAGCCCTTCTTCCTCCTTACTAGCAGAATTTTTATTTTGTTCAGGTGGTAAAATGCCCAGGACCAGATCATACATCACCATTGCCCTAAGCCAAGTAGAGCAATCCCCTTTACCTTTGATGATAATGCTTGGACCAGGGCTGAGTATGGCACTCAGTTCTGGCCAGAAAAAAAAAAAAGAAGAAATCTGGTAGAAAGCATTGAGGGAAAGAGTTTGAGCCCAAATACTTTTAAAAGAAAGAAAACTCACGTGTCTGTGTCTATCTATCACGTGATACCCATCTGTGACGTTGGCGAGAATGTGATATCTATCCGTGACGCTAGTGAAAAGCCCGAGGGTGGACACCACACACCGAGGATGGAAGAGAAAGGACAGAGAGCCAGAAAGTGGACAAACCAATTGTAAGGCTGCCTGCCTCAGGACTTTTAGCTGAGGGAGCAACAGATATCCTGCTGTTAAAGCTAGTGTTAATTGCGCTTCCAGTCAAATTTGTCACAACCGCTGTCATGCCAAGGATGACATTTGTAGGTATGGCTAAGGAGTATGGACCTTATCATGAAGACGAGTGGGAGCTACGGGAATCCAGCTTAGGCAGGGGAATGAGTTGCTGGCTCTGTGCTTGTGAACCAGGGCTCTGGCTGTGGGGTGCAGAATGGGCTGCAAAGGGCAAGACCAGACAGAGAGACCGGTTAGGGGGCTGCTGCAATTGCCCAAGAGATTGGGGAGAACCAAAGCAAAAGAAGTAACAATGGTAATGGAGGTGAAAAGGATCAGTCTGAGAGCTATTTTTAAGTCAAAATAACATAACTTAGTGACTATGTGGATGTGAGAGGTGGGGAAGGCAGGAGAAACAAAGGTAGCTTGTGGTTTCTGACTCAATGGACTTGAGAGGCTGGTTGAATGATCCCAGGCTGGTTTCCACATTTCAAGGAGGTCAAATTGAAAATATGAAAACAGATAGGTCTCATCTCTCCTGGCAGCTGATTCCCAAGAGCACGTTTTGCTGAGAGGACTTAGAAGGGACCAGGAGGACCATCTTGGGGAAGGAAAAACCCCTCTTTTCCTGGTGGATCCCCCGGTTTATTGGCGCAGAGCTCCACAGCGGGCAGCTTTGATCTTCTGTCTGCCTTTTAGATCCAGACTGACAACAATGCACGAAGTGAGACGTGGGGCTCCATGATGCGCGAGTGATGCCCGAGCATATAAATTGAAACTAGCAAAATGTCATTCCCCACTCACACTCTAGACTTGTCCTTTATTAAAGTTCCCGTAAAAGCCTTGTCCACATCCCCTGACGTTCACTCCTGGCCACAAAGGCTTTCCCTTCTGCAGTGTCTTTATCATCCAGACCTGCCAGGTGCAAGGGGAAGCTATTTGCTTGAGACAAAACAGTTATACCTTTTTTCCTAATGGCCAAAAAGAAACAAAAAAACAAAAATCAATGAAACAGGCAACAGAGACGTCTTCACCCCAGAGGGGAATGATGCAAACCGGGCATAAAGCCCAGAAACTGTTGCCAGGATACATGGCTGCCGGGTGGCAGAGGTCATGGGACCAAGGAAAGGGTTTCACACATGACTAATTGGTTGTGTTTTATTTCTCCTTACAGAAGGATTGCCTTGGTCTCACCAAGACTTACTACGGTTCGAATATTTAATCTCTCTCACTCCCGTACCACGTTTTTATGTTAGTTTCACGCATTACCTCATTTGATGGGGGGAAAGGTTGAGGAATGCAAGGGTCCAGATTCTTCCCTGTATTCAAGGCAATTCTGAAGGGTCATCCCAGCTCCAGGGCTTCCCATGGGATCAGCCCAGGCCTCTGCAGCAAGGGCATCATAATTCACAGTCTCCCTCTGCCTGTTTCGCTCCCACCCTTAGAGGTGTTGTTCCTGGTAGCACCCGCCCCCCAACAAAATCCCTGTATGTGTCAAAGAAAAACCAGAGGTGGATAGTAGTTAAAGAAGTAGAAACGTTTTTATTCAGGACTATTGCAATCGGGGAAAAGAGACTGTAGAGAACTGGGCTCAACTCAGAATACAAGAAGGACAAGTGGGGTTTTATAGCCAAAGAGCAAGGGTTGGGGGGCAGTGGATGGAAAATTACTAATAGGAAACATCAGGGGTAAGAGGGGATTCTGACTAAACCGACCTAACAGAATTCTTGCTGCAGGTGGGCCAGGGGGTCACACATCACATGGGGGATGCTGGGGAGTAAAGAATTTGAACAGATATGGCAGGTGGTCAGGTATGAAGGGTGGGAGATGCTCTCTAAACTGACTTAACAGGCTTCTCACTAAAACTGAGCGATGACAGCCTGACAAGGACAGATGCCAAAGTTAAAGGTCAACACCCAGTGGAGGAGCGGCCTTGGAGGAGACTGAGAAGGATTTGGTCAAGGAGAGAATCTGTCATATGCAAATTTCTGTCTGTTTCCTAGGGAACCTGACCTATGACACCAACATAAAATCATCAATCAACTCTATTTTTCTAGGCACACATGCATACTCACACACATTTCTATTTGTTCTTGTTGTCATCATTTTATTAATTGTAAAAAGCTATAAAGCTATTTTAATTCCAACAAAGAAGCATAATCTCAAAATAAATGTAAAATTCTTTTAGCTGAATAGATGTAGTTTAAAGAAAAACTAAAACCACTGGTTGACAAAGACTTCTTAGAAAGGACACAAAAAGCATAAGCCATAATAGAAAAATTTGGTATATTAAACTTTATCAAAATTTAAAGTGTGCCTTTTAAATGTCACTAAAAGACAGGCACAGATTAGGAGAAACTATTTGCCAAAATATGTTAGACAAAGAATTTGTTTCCAGAATATATAAAGTACTCTCACAAAGAAATAAGAATAGAAACTCAGTTTTCAAATGAGCAAAAGATCTCTTAATCAAAAAAGAGATATAGATGGAAAAGAAGCCAACAAAAAGAGGCTCAGCATCATTAGTTATTAGGGACATGCAAATTAAAACCACAATGAAGTATCTACAGACCCATCAGAATGGCAACGAGCAAGCAAGCAAGCAACCAACCAACCAACAAAAAAACCCTGATAAGACCAAGTGCTGACAAGAATGTAGAGAAACTTGAACTCTTATACATGATGTAGTGATGCAAAATGGTGCAGCCAATTTGAAAAACAGATTTTTATAAAGTTAAGCATACATTTAGCAAATAACCCAGGAATTTTGTTCCTGGATATTTACTCAAGAGAAGTAAAAACATGTGTTCACACAAAGACCTTTTTACAAATGCTTATAGCAACTTATTTATAATTGTGAAGAATGGAAAACAATCAAAATACCACCAGATAAACAAACTGTGGTACACGATACAATGGAATTTTACTTGGCAATTAAAAGAAGGAACTAATGACAGCAATTCCACCCCTAGGAATGTACTCAAGAGAAATGAAAACATATTTCCACACAAAAACTTACATGAAAATGTTTATAGCTGCATTATTTATAATAGCCAAAAAGTAGAAAAAAATAAATACCTACCAACTGATGAATGGATAAACAAAATGTGATATACCCATGCAATGGAACATTATACAGTAATGAAAAAGAATGAGGTGCTGATCTGTGCCACAACATGGATAAACTTTAAAAAGAGTAGTCTAGCCGGGGAGGGGGGGATGGATGGGATGGGGGTAAAGGGCAGAAAACTGTACCTGAACAACAATAAAAATAAAAATTAAATAAGAAGAGTAGTCTAGAACCCTGGCTGGTGTGGCTCAGTTGGTTAGAGTGTCATGCCATAACTGAAAGGTTGAGGGTTCAATTCCTGGGAGAGGCACATAGCTAGGTTGCAGGTTTGATCCCTGGTCCAAGTGTGTACAAGAGGCAACCAATCAATGTTTCTCTCTTACATTGATGTTTTTCTCTCTCCCTTCCTCTGTCTTAAAAATGTCCTTGGCTGAGGAAAGAACAAAAGAGAGGAAGGAAGGAAGGAAGGAAGGAAGGAAGGAAGGAAGGAAGGAAGGAAGGAAGGAAGGAAGGAAGGAAGGAAGGAAAAGACGCCATACAGCAAAGACCACAATTGTACATTTCATTTATCTGAAATGTCCATGAAACAGTTTGGCAGTTGTCTAGGTCTGGGGTTTGGAGAGAAAGGGAAGCGACTGCTTTAGGGGTTCTTTTTGAAGTGATAAAATGTTCTAAAATTGACTGAGTGAGGATGGTTGCACAACTCTGTTTACCAAAAAAATTTCTCCAACTCTGTTTACAAATTTACAAAAAAAACCCAAACAAACAAAAAAAAACCCCAACATTGAATTATACACTTTAAATGGGTGAATTGTATGGTATGCAGATAGTTATCTTTAAAAAAGTAACAAACTCTATACATACAATAATATTATGCTAACTACATACAGCGCCGTCGGAGCACTGGGAATGTCGAGGGGAACACTGTGTGAAGCGCATGATTGTCTGACCACTGCGCCCAAAACCAGTACACAGAAAGAAAGAAAAAAGAAAGATTATTCTATTATTCACCAGCATATATAGCTAAAAGTTTAAAAAAAATTACAGATTAAAAAAAGAATGAACTAATGAAACACATAATAACTTGAATGAACCTCAAAATAATAATACTAAGTGAAAGAAACTAAACATAAGAGACTAATTACAGCACAATGGCATTTATGGGACATTCTGAAAATGAGACCTGTTGGGACCGAAGTTAGATCAGCGTTTGCCAGGACCTGGGGGGAAAGGGGAGGTTTACTTTAAAGGGGCCACAGGACATTTGGGGGGTGCTGAAAATATACAATCTCTAGATCACGGTGGTGGTTACACAATGGGTTACATTGCTCAATGCTCGTATGTAAAAGGGGCAAATTTTCTTGTGTTAAATTCTACCTCAGTAAACCAAACTTAAAACCAACCTCACTGCATTGTGTTGTGTTTTTGTTTTGCCACAGACTAGTGTAGTGACAACTCTGTCACCTACCAACCCTGGCTTGTGGATGTGAAGGGAAGCAGGGAGAGCAGGCAGTGGCGACAGCATCCAAAGAGAGTGTCTCTAGACAGGTGGAGTCTGCAGCCCGTGTACAGGCTGAGGAAAGGAATTTGCTGTGAAGGGAGAGAGCAAAGTTACGGGGGGCGGGGGCTGGGGAGCTGATGGATGGAGAAAGAAGACTACTTAGATCAGAATTCTTGGTGGTAAACCACAGAAACCCAATTCAAACAACCTTAAGCAAAAAGGAAAATAGTTGGCTCACATAACTGAAAAATCCAAAACTTTAAAAGCAATGTTGTCGGTGCTTGTCTTCGCTCAGGCTGTTATAACCAAACAGCCTAGTCTGGGTGGCTTAGACAACAGACATCGGTTTCTCTCTATTCTGGAGGCTGGGAGGTCTGTGATCAGGATGCCTGCGTGGGCAGTGAGAGCCTTCCTCCCCACGTACAGGTATCTACCTGCTTACTACATCCTCAGGTGGCAGAGAGAGGGCGGGACTCTGGCCTCTTCCTCTTCTGATAAAGGGCACTAATCCCATCACAAAGACCCTATCCTCTTGACTTCTTTTAAATGTCATTGCCTCCCTAAGGCCCCACCTCCAAACCCCATTGTATTGGGGGGTTAGGAAGTCAGCACATGCGTTTTGAGGGGACACAAACATGCATCATAATAGGACTCTAGCTGTCTGTAATTCCTGGCGTCGTTGGTCTCTCCTCAGCCTGGTTCTTAGCCAGGTTCCCTCCATATGAAACAGGCAGGCTCACACTGGTCTTATAGCTGGCAATTGCAGAGAAAAAAATTCAACCACCTGTCCTCCAGTGCCCCATCCACCCTTGAAACAGACGCTAATTGGCCTTATTTGGGTCGTGTCCCACCTTGCACTAGGAAAAGCAGGGTCACATTATTTATGGGCAGCCCAAAGCATGTACAAATGGGGAGGGGAGTTAAAAAGGAAGGCGTGCAGGGCAGACGGGAAGCAAAAAACATTGCAGATATTTGTCACAGACCCACAGGCTTGGGAGGGGATAGAATTCGAAGGACAAAGTCACTTCGTTAGGAGATTCCTTCCTGTGACCTGATGGGAATCCGATGAGGATGGATGAAACATAGAAAGGGTGGGTGGTTTTCGTTAGAGAGCGAAGAACATGGGCAGGAAATGGAAGTCATTTGCATGTATCAGCTCCTCCTTTTTCTTTGAAGAAGTAAGGTCATTTGCTGGAAGTGAATGAGGGGGGGGGGGTAGAAGTAGAAACCTTCAGGGAGTGGTGGAAGGTTTAGAAGTACTGGTAGGGAGATTTGGGAAGGGAGCATATAGGGACAAAAAAAAAAGGATTGCCAAATGGCACTGAGGTTGGAGATCAAAAATTCTACCCATCCCTCAGGGCTCAATTAAGACATGTTCTTGACGTAATTGTACCCCTGTTGGAAGATAGCTCGCACTCCTCCCAGCTGCTTGCCATCCGGGCCACTCTCACAGCCCTTACCACGCCTCCACAGTGCTAAGGAGTCTGCCAGCCGCCGCGCTCAGCTTCCCGACTTTGGAGACCTGACGGTTTGGGTAATGAGTTTAGACACTGATTACCTGGGGTTCTTTAGTGTTGGAGAGTGAGTAGGAAAAGTTTGGGGAGAAATGAGTCTATTTTAAAATGTATCTGAATCTGTTCATGTCCTGAGTTTGGTTAGCAAAAGTTCTGATAAAGAGTTTGAATAGTGAGGATAATCCAGTCGTGTGCACATGTGTGTGCGTGTGTGTGTGCACATATATGTGCACGCCCCTGTTAATTTGCCTGCTGGATTGTATTCTCTTGAAGGCAAAACCCTTGAGTGACTAATTTTCATGTCTCCACGGGGCCTCATATGTGGTGGGGGCTGAACATTTATTTGTTAAATGAATAAATAAAAGCCAGCTTCCCTCTCCCTGCTTTTCTTTGTTCCTGCAACACCTTACTGCTCCATTAACACAATTGAAGGTGAAACTTTAAAGAACGGCTCTTGTCATTGGGATTGCTTCCAACTGCAATTATAAGCACGTGCTTTTCTTTTCCTTTACCCCACCCCATCGGACAAAACCTGAATCAATTCCAAGAGATGGATTTTGCTGCCTGTGTAAAATGTTCTGGCTTCTACTCAAACGGACATTGCAGGAGTGTATAAAAATGGCTTTGTTCTCCACACGAATGAATTCATTTCAGCAGGGCACAGTTCCGATTTCTGATTACCTTTTGGGAGGGTAGAGCATTAAGGAATTTAAAGGTATCATTATTGTCTGAAAACTGCTGAATAAGGAAGACCTACGTGGTAAACAACTCGCTCAACTGCCGGAGTACATCTGAGATAAGGGAGCACATTCTTTATTGTGCCTGCAACCTGTTTCCTATGCAAGAACGGTCCACGCCTTGCTTTCGGAAGAACAATAACATGTAACCTTGAACATGCAATACAGCTCTCTAGTGCTTGTTCTTCATTTGTAACTGTATCCCTTAGACAAGGCTGAATCTCTGACTCCAACAAAAAGATGAAGAGATTCTGGTAATGGCTGAAACGTCTTTGTTTCTGGGTGTTCATGTGTGTGTGGATAAGGCTAATGTGAACACATAGTTGGTGTTGAATAAGTAGTCACTGGAAGAGTAGATAAAGAAACAGACTCCCTCCCCTGCTGAGACCCAAGCTTAATAAAAGCATTTTCCCAGGAGGAGGAAGAGAAACTGAGTCCCTAGTCTCTATGTTTCATAAGTACCTTAGAACTGTGTTCAGGGACTCAGGAATTTGGGAAAAGACAAGAAATACACATTTCTGACCATGCACTCAGGTTGGAGGTTAACCCACTTCAAAGCGGGGGGCTTCCATGTTTCAGTTCAGAACAGCCCACAGAGGTGATTTGTCTAAATAGGAACACAGGGAGGCAAGGCATCGGATTTAATCTCCATTTGTGCTTCTAACTAGTTCTGTGGCCTTTGCCATGCATGCAATTCTCCTGAGCCTCAGTTTCCCATTTGTAAAATGAATGCGTCTCCTAGGAGCTTTATGAGAATTAGATACTATATATAAACACGTGTAAGATTGAACCTGGCATATTTGTTCACTCAACAAGTACTTATGTGACAGTCAGTAGGGATATAAAGGCGAAAGAGATAAGATTTCATACCTTGAAGAGCTTATACTCTAGTGGGAAAGACATACAAATAAGTGAATATAATTATCGAATATAATTATTGAATATAATTATCTTCACACAAATAAGTGAAGATAATTATCGATGGTGCATTATGGGAGCAAGAGGAGAAAAGTCTAAATCAGACTGAGGAACCTAGGAACGCTTCCTGGGGGTGGCAATGCCCAGCTGAGCTTTGAAGAAGTAGGAGTGACATAGACCGAAATGGGAAGGTCCTTCCAGACACAGAGGACTGTATGGGCAAAGTCAGGGCGGTGTGAAACTGCTGACTGTTTAGGGAACAACAGAGAGTTCGGTAAGACTGGAGCAAAGGTACACGCGTGGGGGAGGCAGCTGACGGGGCGAGGCCGGCAGAGGCCAGATGGCGAACAGCCTGGGGCGACCTGCTTGAAGAAAGTGAACTTTACCTCCAAAGGAATGGGCAGTGGAAGGGTGAGGCAAACCAGGTTTAGGCTGAGAAAGAGTTCTCGGGGTGCAAGGTGGGGGAAGGATTGTAGGGGTGCGGCTTGAAGGCATGGGGTTCGATCTGAGATCTCTATAGTAATCCAGATGGGGTGAAATGAGGGCCCGAGTGAAAGGAGTGGGAACGGGGAGGAGGAAATGGATATAAGAGCCATGTAGGAGGTAGAGCTTGCAGGGCAGGAACACGCGGCAGGCGGTGAAGGAAGTGAAAGCGTCTAAGATGATGCGTGTCCAAGTAGGTGGACGAAATTGCCATTCGCTGAGAGGGAGATCGCAGGAGAAGGAGCAGGTCTGAGATGGGAGTGGAGCAGGTCAACACGGTGCTTTCCAGTTGCTCAGTTTTACTGTCTATGAGTCATCTGGGCAGAAATATCCAAGAGACAATCGGTTATAGCGATCTGAATTTAAACTGTGAACTGGAAAGAGTGACCGAGACTGCTGGTTGTTCCAGTGGTTATTTATTGCTTCTTTTTCTTCAGTACTAAAATTTCTCCCCTTTCTTCCTCCCTCTTTTCCTTCCTTCCTTCCTTCCTTCCTTCCTTCCTTCCTTCCTTCCTTCCTTCCTTCCTGTTTTCATTGCTGATTACAGGTCCACTTAGAATAAAAACTTCATTTCCCAGCATCTTATGCAACTGGGTGAGATCACATGACAAAGATCTAGCCAATGAAATGCAAGTGAAGTGTCACGTGTGAAGCTCTAAAGACCTTACTTTAGATTCACTCAGGCCATGGGTACCCTGTGCCCTCCTTCTGCATCTGTCCCTTCCTCCATTGTCCTGCCTGGAAGATGATAGATGTTGCAATCTTGGACAATAAGGTTGAGACCCGTTAAAAGAGAAAATGAGAAAGACCCAGCGCAGGGCCATCACTTCGCCCTCCACCAGAGGGATCTTCCATTCTGGATGTGTGTGTAATGCCGCCTGTGAGGCCATCAGTGGGGCTCAGAAGCTGGGTCTCTGCTATCAGGAGCTTCAGAGTAGCTCTGGACTATTTACTCAGACATTGATGTGAGAAAGGAAAGAGATCCAAACTTTTCTTTTGTTTAAGCTTTTAAACTAGCCATATTTGAGTTTTCTCCTGCTTGCCACAACATCTAATCCTAAACCACTCCAAGAGTCAGCAACCTATGGGGGAGAGTTGAAACCACAGATGCAGATCCGGTTACCCAGGGGCTGTGCACGGGGGTGGTGCAGGGAGCAGCAGATGATGACGACAGAGCCCGGGAGGCAGGGCGCTTGAGGGGTCCCGAGACTGTCCCTTCCAAATGGTTCCTTTGCTGTATGCTCTTCTTTCCTGCCTTTGGGAGGAGACTCAGCCTTCTCTACTCCTTCAGGTAGGAATCCATCGCCACTGTCACAGGCATGCTGCTCTGACCACAGAGTCCCGGCTGGGCGTGGGGTGAGGAAAGGAGCAGCGGTGATTTTAACAGCTTGATTGAGATAGAATTCACCTATCACGTCATTCAGCCACTCCAAGTGCGCAGTTCAATGTTTCTCATGGTTGTCACGGGGTTGGTCAGCCATCGCCACGATCTAATTTTATGACATTTTTTACCGTGCAAAAAGAAATGGGGTTTGGTGCCCCTTAGCAGTGGATTTTAACTGTGCCCTTGGTTGTCCTTTTCAAAGCGGAAGTAAGCCCACTGGTGACACCCATGCCTCAGGCATGGAGAGGGAGAGAATGACAAGCTGAGGACACAACCTGAGGCTCACAGGTGACACGAGAGTGGCGGGACCAGGGATCCTGCCTTCCCCTCCAATGCCCTTGCACTTCCGTGACGAATGCTGGGGCAGAAAGGCTCTTTGAGTGGAAGTGCTAAGGTGCCATGAAAGAATAATGACCCTTTTTTCTTAGAAATAATTTCAAACTTGCAAAAATGTTGCGAGAACACTATAAGGAACCCTTACATGAACCCTTCACCCAGACTCCCCAGTTGTTAACCTTTTACCATGTTTGTCTTTCATTCTCTCTGAATATTTATATACTTTACTTTTTATTTCTCCTGAAATTGTGAGAGGAAGTTAAAGACATAATGCCGCAGTGCAACTTAATGCTTTAGTATGCATTTTCTAAAAACAAGGCCATTTCCGGCATCACTATAGTACAAACATTGATACAGTGTTACCATCTAATCCACAAACAATATTCAAATTCTGCCATCTGTCCCAACAATATTCTTCATGGGTCTGGAAGCCCATCCAGGATTATGCATTGTGTTTGTCTCTTTGGTCTCCTTTCATTTGGAACATTTTCTCAGCCTTTCTTTGACCCAAGGATCTTTGACATTTGCAGGGAGTACAGCCAGTTATTATGCAGAAAACTCCCCAGTCTGGGTACGTCTGAGACTTCCTCATGATCGGTTATGCCATGATGCATTTCTGGCAGGGCCACCGCAGACTGATGCTTTGTCCTTCTCGGTGTATCGTACCAGGGTACGTGATGTCGATTTGTCCCGTCAGTGGTGCCATTGAGTTTGGTCACGAGGTTAAGCTGGCATTAGCCAATTTCTCTGCAGCACACTTAATGACTAAGCGTTTTGTATTTCCCAATAAGAAATTAATTAATACTTTGTTGGGAGATACTATGAGATGTTGTAAATATTCTGTCTCCTTAAATTTTCATCCACTAGTTTCCTCTTCCACTGATGATTCTTGCCTAAATCAATGTTTGTTATGATGGTTGCCAAACGATTTTCTAACTCCATTATTCTTCCTGTATTTATTAGTTGGCATTATACGATGAGTAACTTTTTTCTTATTTATTGATATTATTTTATGTGGGTTTATATGGACTCCTACTTTATTTATAGTGGGTTGTAATCATTAGTCTTGCCATTTATTTTGATTCTTAATTTTGATTTCTTTTTCTTCTTAATTGCCCTCAATTTGGTCAATGGGGTGTCCTTCAAGGTGGATCCTTTTGACATGTCCTCGTCATCCCTGACCATTACCTCACTCTGTGGCCCCACAAGATATTCTGGGCTCATTCCCTCTCCCAGCCTCATATGGTAGTTTCTGTGGATGCTGCAACAAACTGGCACTGGCTTTGTGGCTTAATACAACAGAAATTTACTCTTTGACAAGCTCGGAAGCCAGAAGTCTGAGATCAGTATCATCGGACTGAAATCTAGATGCCAGCAAGACTGCACTCCCCCTGCAGGCCCTAGAGAGAATCTACTCCTTGTCTGTTCCAATGTCTGACGGCTGTCAGCATCCCTCGGCTGATGGCCACATCACTTCAGTGTCTGCCTCTATGGTCACGTTGTCTCTCCTTCTGTGCCTGAAATCTCTTTCTGCCTCTCATGTAAGGGTGCTTGTGATAGCATTTAGGGCCTTCCCAAATAATCCAGGATAATCTCATCTTGGGGAGAAGTTTAGGCACAGCTTTAAAGATCTTTTTTTTTTTAAGTTAACATTTGCAGGTTCCAGGGATTAGGATGTGTATAGCAATTGCTGGACCATTTTTTTAGCCCACATACTCTGGGATCAGTCATTTCTTGAAGGACTGCAGACCCCTTTTAATGAATGCTATTTAGTAGCCAAGATGTGGATGCTAGGTATGTTCATTGCTACTTGAGTGTCTTTATTTCCAGAAACTCTGTGCACCTACAGCTAAGAAATTACATGGACAGACAGAAAAACAGATAGATAGATAGATAAATTTATATAGTATGCCTATGTAAGTACTTATATACCCATTTACACACACATGAATACACATAAATCGAATTAACTCATTTACACGGCACCCAGGAGGCCATATGGATACCTTCGATTCTAATCCAGCACCACGGAGTTTACCTTAGCCTTCTTCCTTTCTCTGTCTGTAATTCAAACATAGACCTGTGGAAGAGTGAGAAACCTAGCTCCCGTCATTCTCAATATGCTACTTATTTGCTCAAATCCCTCATAAGCAATCTCCTGACCATGCCAGCTACATCCATATAACCCTGCCAACCACACTGGTTGTATGGGATGAATCCCCTCAGCCTAGGGAAGGGGAAAGTGGATAGGATCGTCTAATGAAGAGGCACAATGTGATTTCACTGGAGACGTAGAATTGTCTGTGTTGAGGGTAAATCTTTCATTAGCCCAGAGCACCTTCAGTTGTGATCTCGCATTTGGTATGCTCAGAGAGAGGTCCTCAAGGCCCAGAACCAGGAGAGTGAATTTTATAATCCAGCATCCTCCAGAGCTTCCCCCCTAAAGATTCCCAGATGACAGTGTAACCTCACACAGCATACATATTCACATTCAGGGCTGCGTTTTCTCAAATGCACACTGAATCTTAAATTGCTTATCGACATACAGGTTTTGGTTTTTTTTTCCCCCAGTCGAATGAACACTTTCCTATTTAAAAACCCTAGAAGACCCTGGGGGGAGCAATTTGAAAATCCACTCAGGAGACACTAACAGCTGATTTTTGCCCCTCACTAACTCACCTCCTGATGTTGTTCACGGGAGGAAGGGTGGAGTTCTGCAGTGCCATTGAAACTCTAGACAAACACTGGATTTATAGTTCTATTGTGTAACATCATTGTCTAACACCTCAAATGGTTTTCCTATCGGGAAGCGGAGACTGGGTGGTGGTGGGAGGCGAGCAGAGGGAAACGCACAGATGAGGGCGCGTCTGGGTGCTTCTTCCAGACAAAGTTCTTTGCACGAAATGTTGCTCTTTGCTCTCTGGATTAAAAAAAGAAAAAGCGGGTCGGGGGAGGGGGAGGAAACTCTCTTAGCTGTCGCAAATCCTGGACTGCTTACACATCAATAATGTTCCAAAAAGGCAACAGATTTTGTTTTTGCTGCTATCGCGTATGCCAGGCATCTGGGGTGAGATGAGGGAAATAGAAACCCGAAAGCTCCTGAAGCCGTGGCACAGGGACAGCAGCTTTTGGTAGCAGGCGCAGCGTCTGAGATCCCTTTTCAGCAATCAAGGTTCAGAAATTAAAGGGAGCGCATTAGAAAAGGGGGGAGAAACTGGTTACTACACACCCAGTTTTCAAAAGGAAGAACACACATCGGGATCTAGAGGAAATGACGCGGCAGCTTTGCAACAATAATTCAGCCCTTCTTTTTTTATACAGGGTCCAGCGATGTGGTGTGACTTTACTGAAACATTCAGAGGAGTTGTTTCCACTTCAAAGTGGCCACCCAGGGAGCCCATGCACAACTCTGAGACGCGTGTGGTCTTTCAGAGGGTTCTGGAAGCGTGTTTTGGAGTTAACTTCAGAGTCATCTAATAAGTCACATAAAATTTTAGGCTAGTGACTATAGCAACGACTGTTTTTCCCCCCACCAAAACAAGAGTTTCCTGTCCTGCCATTTATTATCCACTTTTATTCTACCAATATAACCTTTAAAGACTTAGAATTCCCCCTCCCCCAGATCACACTCAAAATTCTTTTAATGAAATGCAAAAGCCCTTGTCATTTGTGGGGATTATGATATTAATAGTTATTGGGCTACCTGGGATGGGCAAACACTCTACAGACATTTTTTTCTTGTCCTTTTTCTCGTTTTACCAATGAGCAAACTGAGGCTCAGAGACAGGTTAAGCAACGAGGTACCATGGTTAAAAAGTGGCAGAACTTGATTTGCAGCCAGCACCTGCCTCCAAAGTACATATTTTTGCCCTGTACTATGCCTGAATGAGCATGCCGCAATTTATTTAACCTCACCTGAGGATATGTTTATTGGTTTTCACAGGGAGGGGAAAGGGGTGGGGAGAGAGAGAGAGAGAGAAACATCGATTGGTTACCTCCTGTACCTGCTCCAAACTGGGGATCGAACCCACAACCTAAGTATGCCCTGACCGGGAATCACAGCTACAACCTTCTGATGTATGGAAAGACCCTCTAACCAGCTGAGCCACTGGGCCAGGACAATGCCACAATTTTTTTTTTATTAAGCAATGACATTAAGCCCTAGAAACAGGTATTGACCCACAAAGTGGCCATTTCAGAAGTACAATGCTCCCTGGGTTGTATACATTCTTGCTTATGTGTTTAAAGCTGGTCGCATTGTGTTATTGGTCACATCTCATCTTCTATGTCACAGAGATAAGGTTGAAAAGTAAAAATGCTAATGGGATGTTACCCACCAGTGAAGATGGTAAATGTTGATATTACCACTTAGAACAATGATCCTTAGGAACCAGAGGTGGAGGGAGGGAGTTCAGACTCCCACAGTGCTCCCCCCAGCATCCAGCAGCTCCAGGGGGCCGGGTTAGGGGCCTGGCTGGGAAACAAAGCACTGCTTTGTTCTAGTGCATTTGTTCCCCCCCTCCCCCGAAATTTACGATTAATTTCAGAAAATGAAAGGAGAGCACGCGGTGTTTTCAAGTTTATCGCAGGAGTTTTAAAACACAGGGCTTTTAAGTCCGCTTGGAAAACAGCCTGAGAAGGAAGGCATAATGTCTCAGTGTTCCAGAAATCTTTGCCTCCACACAAGGAAACGCTGACTGGTGAGAGCCGGAGGTAAGGAGGTCAAAGAAAACACATCTTCAAATGCCCGTTGTTTAATAATTCAATGCAAGCCCTCCGTCTTATGCCTCTAAAAATCGTTACTGTTCTGAGACAGGGGAGCCAGGGAGCCGGGCAGCAGCCTCTGGGCACAGACCGAGACAGCACCGAACGTGTGAAGTTCCAGAAGCTGCAGACACTCCAGCCGGCTCCCTCCTCTTGCCTGAAACCCTGGGGGTGAGAGACATGCTCTCGAGCATCTGCTCCATAGACAGTTGTGAATGGCGGGGGTTCTCTGGGAACAGATTTGTAACCTCCGTGTAAACAGTTGGGTTTAAGGAAGAGCTCTGTTGGCACTAGCCTATATTGTTTGATTGGAGAACTTGAGTGTGCGGCCTCGTGCCTCTGAGAAAGTCAGGGTGGTCAGTTGCTGGCTGGGTGAACCGCTACATTTCCAAAGTGCCGTGTGTTCAGGCACTTCATTTCCACCCTCCTTCCGCTCCAGGGTTTCCAGCCCAGTTTTCCTCCCTAGTCATCCTATTTTCAACGTATCTGTGACTAGATAATAAGATTCATAGACTCCAGGGACTGGATCTGTTTTGATCACCAGTGTATACGCAGCACACAGCACATGGTAGGAATTCAGTGGATAAGGAAGCTATCCGAAAGTCTTGCTCAGGACTCTGAGCTGGTCATCACCCAGAGCTCCTCTGAGTTCACGGGGTCAAATTCCACCGTGAGCGGGAGAGCCCATTCTCAGTGATGACAGGCACCGTGCCACTGCCAGGTCCTCCTTGCTGCCATTTGGAAACACCGCTGCCGACCCTGCTGGCTTGGTGGAAGGAAAGCGGGGCTTTGGGTGACCCACTGATTCCTGTGCTGGAAATACAAAATCTGGATTTTCTCTATGGCGCAATCTGTGACTCGGCCCCCTTGAGGCGAAAGGCAAGGAGGGGTGGCACCCTGGACAGCAGCCAGGGGTCTGCAGGGAGAGCTCTCCAGCGGGGCTCCTTGGTCCAAGCCAAAGAGGCCAGCCCTCCGGGGGGCCCGGAAAGAAGGGACCAGCTGCAAAGTGGGAAGTGCCATGCTGTGAGCAGAGAGCCCGAGGCTGGATGCCAAAGCGAGAGAGAAGCAGGGGCAGGCGGGCGGCCTGGACGGAGGCGGGAGTCAGCCCAAGACACGTCCCGCAGGGACAAAGACCCCTTCCAGGGAGTCTCATCTATGCCCCCATTCTGACATGGAACACGTGTCCCAGTCATGTTTTCTGGACCACAAAATAACTGATTCTACAGGGAGGGTATTCAGAAATGAAATCAAATGAGCAGAACGGAGGCCACGGGGTCCAGAGCGAGGGCACAGGACAATGGTTCTCACTAGAACATTAGCATCACCTGGGGAGCTTTTGCAACTCATGGATGCTGGGCCCCAGCCCTAGAGATTCTCATTTAATTGGTTGAAAGTGGGGCCCAAGCAGCAGTGGGCCTTGAAAGCTCCCAGGGTGATTCTAATGCACACTAGCCTAGATCAAGTAGAAGGGAACAGGGAGCAGGCAGAACATGCTCATCCACTTAACTTCTTGTCCAACGGCCGGGCACTCTCACCCCAGCTCACCCCCAGCACCGTGACCTGGTCCCAGTCTATCCCTAGACCAGAAACTGGAGGAAGCTGATTTCAGTGGCTCCAGTGCCTGGGTTCATTGGGACGGTCCCCTACACTTCCTCTCTTTGGCAACAAGATGATGTCCTAAATCGGCTGGAGACTAAAAAGCCTTGCATCACAATCAGTATGACGGAATTAGCATCTAATAAAGTGGTTTGACTTTAGGCTCGAGTTGCTAGTAGCGATTAAAAATACAGACTACTCAATTTAGTTTTAATTTCAAATAAACAGAATAATTTCAGTGTAAAGATGCACTATGCAATGTTTGGGACATATATATACTGAAAAAATATTTGTTTATCTAAAATTCAAATTTCACAGGGTATCTGGCATTTTATCAGGCAATTCTACTTTAGATTCAAATGTTATGTTTGAGTCTAAGAGCATGTCTAGCTTTTATCATACGATTGAAAAGATTGGGTCACCATGCACGCATTGGGTAGTCAAAGGTCTTACTTTGCAGGAGATGTCCAATGTAAGTAATAGGCCCCCTTCTACCCTCAAAGGTGTCTAATTTATATGATCAATGATGTGGTCATCTGTGCATGGTGACCCAGACTGAGACACCAGGCTCTACAGAGTGATAAGGCAAGCATTCTACTTAGTTAATCCTATAAAAGAGATAAGCTCTCCTTTTCTTCCTGGAAGGCTGGGGTAACAGAACATGAACCCATCTGGGCTGCTCCTGTTAAGCCCCCTGTACCTTGTGGTCTCACTGTTGCTCTTCTCTGACTGGGGGATGTGGGTCTAGGCTGTCCGGGGGTCTGCAGGAGGCTGGGATGACAGCTCCCTCTGCTACCAGTGTGCCCTGCACTCCACTGGGAGTGGCCAGAGCGTCACACCTTACTCTCCCCTGGGCTAGAGGACTCCTCTCACTTGCTGGCCAGACGACAGACTGAGGGAGGTAGCCGTAAGGCTGCTTTTGCAGTTAACCTTTAACTTGTGTCTTTATCTGCCTGGCTGGGACCACTGATCTAGAAGAAAAAGAACACATTTTTAAGTTCATCTTTAGAATTAGGAAATTAATCGTTAAGCAGAGGAAGACGCTCAGTACTAAACTGACTGCCGTTTGTCCCATTCTGCTCTCATCTGTGTCCCTCTAACTACAGTGGGTTGACATCCATCACACCTTTGACCCCTGAGAGGAATCAGCTCGGGCCATGGCCCCGATGTAGATATTGTCAGCCTGTCCCCCTCTTTGCACCCCATCCATCACGGGATGGCCTGCGTTCCCAGAATGCCTCAGCTTCAGACTCAGTGTCCAATTCTAGCCTCCTGTTTGCCTCTTACCTGGATCGCCAGACTTTCTTCTCTGGTTTAGCAGATTTGCGCCTCCCTGCACCTGTCCCTTTGCTTGGCTTAGGCCCTATGAGGTATCCCAACTTTTGGTGTCTCTGGGCAACACTGGAAGAAAAAGGGTCATCTTGGGCCACACATTAAATATGTTGAAACACATAATCACAAAAAATCTCATCATGCTTTAAGTAAATTTACGATTTTGTGTTGGGCCACACTCATGGTCATCCTGGGCTGCGTGTGGCCTGGGGGCCAAGGTTGGACACCCCTGGTGGGGCTTTCTGGATCCCTGAGTTACAGCATTCTTAAAGCTACAAGGTGCACAAGAGATACGCCCTCTTTTGTCTCTGGTCTCATAGGACCCCTCAGGACATTGTCCCTGAGACGCTGGATTACCTATTGCCTACCTGTCACCTAATTGAGAGCAACACTGTGTCTGGGAGACAGCATTCACAGCACAGCCGTGTTACTCAATGTCCCAGACCTCACCAGCCTGGGAGGACCCCACACTGTTGTATTTCTGCCATAATTGCAGCCAGTTCATTCTTGTGTCCACTTTCTCTACTTCTCTCCAAATATTGCCAAGAATAGCTGGGTTCCTCATCTCGTCCACACATCAGCCTCTTTATAGCTGCCTCCTGAAAAGAAATAAGAACTCCAAGGGGTCCTCGCAGACCACCCTCCATGCCTGCTGATCTCTAGCCTGCCCCGGAAGCCTCGCTGCTATGACTGATGTGGATGGCCGGTCTCCCTGCAGACACCTGGACAGGCTAAGAAGGTCAAAGAGAAAAAACAACTTTAATTTGCAAAATCACTTTAAATATATGACTATACCCAGTTGCCGATCTTGGATTTGCTGAGCCAAGTCATTTGGGCGTCATCCTCCCAATGAGCCATTGGGCACCTACAGCTTCTCACACCTCAGAACGGACAATGACAGGGAAGGTCCTCCAGACACGCCCCAGCCAGGCTGAGGACCCAGCTACTTCACACAGCTGGCCCGTGCAAAACGCCTGCTCAGCGCTGCCAGGCAGCCCGATGCTGAGAGCTATCCACATATGTGGATCTCCATGGACCCCTTGTTCTCTAAGCCCCTGCCGTGTGCTCCGCCCACCCCCTGCAACACCACCTGTTACCATGGTTGCATTGTCCCGACAGCGAATAGCGGGTCCTTGTGCCCACCCGAAGAGATTTCACAGAGATTCCCTCGGCCCCGCTTCTTGCCATACATGTAGGTTGGCTGTCACTAAGCATCTGGTCGCCACTGTAGCTTAGATTTGGCCTTTGCGATAACCCTCAGCTGAATGCTTTCTGAGCTTCCATTCCAACGGCATGGTGGTGGTGGGGCGGGAGAGGCAGATGGAAAGAGGAGAGTGTTTAGGCAAGAGCAGCCGCGGAGCGGTGCCAGCAGAGAGCAGAGCAAATAGACCAGATAACCCCGCTTGCTGATAACCTCTGTGTTTCCTTTCTTCTTATCGTTCATCCATTGGGCCTGGAACACGGTGACTCAAATCCCTTGTGAAACTGAAAATAGAAAGGCCAGTACAGATTTTTCCCACCCTAAGATGACTGATAGTATGAAACCTTGAAAAGCTGAAGCAGGTTTTTGATACTCCTAAAGAACTAAAAAGTTGGATTAAGCAGCTATTCAAAACATTTAATTTATCAAAAACTTGAATTTATGCACTTATTTTTTTATCTTTCCTTGATTCATTCCTTTTATTTACTCTGTTTCAAAATAATGCATTGATTTCATTTTCCAATTATAGTTGCATTCAATATTATTTTGTATTAGTTTCAGGAATATAATGGATACACTTTTTTAAAAAGAGCTTTACTACCATGTAAGGCTAGATACTAACCTGACTTGTTGGAGGGTAAAGTCTAAGTAAATGCCACTGGACACTTAGGGTCCTGAGTGTTCTGCATGTTCACTTAGCCAGCAAAGGCCTAGGTTATGCAAAATCATTTCTGATGTATATGGACTGTGGAGAACTATAATCTAACAACTGCAGTAGTCACTGGGCTGGAGAAGAAACATTTCATTATTTCTTAGGAACTCTGAGGTGTAGCCCCACATCTGAATGCCAAGTATCTCTAAATGTAACTTCTAGTATGTTTTTTTGTTATTGAGATACCCTAGAAGGCCATTGTCATTATTTGTTTCATTTATGTAAGTATTACCAAACGTAATTTTATTGTATAAAGGAAGGAAGGGTTCAAAGTGATCTCTCCTGCACATCAAATGTAATTGGGCATCAGATGAGTGGGTGAGCTGGAAGTTCAATGATGGGCATGGGGTTTATGACACTATCTCCTTTCTCCACCTCTTTCCATCTCTGTCTCTGTCTGTCTCTATCTCTACATTTATATAAAATGCTCCGTGATAAGAAGATTTAAAAAATTATAGAGACCACATGTAAGATATCAAGGGCCAGAATCTGGAGGGATGAGAGGGTCAGGAGTATAGCTGCCAGCAGTGGGATCAGACAGGAAACAGGGATTGGACCGGAATAAATTCCTGACATCATTCATATTCCTCCTTAGTGTAGTGAGTGGAATGGTACTACACCCAAAGGTTCAGAGACAGAGCAGACTCAGGGAAATAAATGTCAATACAACTTTGAAAAAAATGACAAAAGTAACTCTCAGATCTATATTACCACTGTGCACACCTCTGGGGATTCTGGAGACCCCGGGATGGAAGAATCTACAATAGACTATTTTCCTCTGTGGACTACACGCAAGAAGCTGATGAGGGTGAAAGGAGTAGCAGTAACCGAGCCCCACCAATAGCATCAGGAACTGAAGAGTTCTGCAGCCTGCTTCAGTGAACACGATCCTTTCTGCTGCAGAATTCCTGGATCCCTGAAATTACGAACAATGGACCCAGGGTTGCAGAGCCCGGAGTGAAGGCCAGTCCGGGCAGCGGTGATGATTTCTGCTTCCTGGCTTCTTCTCCGAGGAGTCATGTCACATGTAGTAATTTCCAAGAACTTACATTTGCAGGGCTGTTGGCTACATTCAGCGTTTCTCACTGAGATCTACAGAACTGCAGTTGTTTTGTTGAGAAAAATATGAACTATTGGTAAATAGATTTCAATGCAGTGCTTCCTTAGAAGCAACTGTTTAACGTTATCTTATTTGGCCTCTTGGTAATCTTTCCTCCACATCACCCCCAGTGGAAGGCTGCTGGGTAGCACTTTTCCCAAAAGTTAGGGTGATGCAGGAGAGAAGTCAAATTACACCATAGCCCGGCCAACTCCTTAGAACTGGACAGTAGCTATTTTGGTTCTCATGGTCGTTGGTCAGCCCTTGGCTGAGGATCTCGCTCTGGCCGCCTTTCCTCTGCGGGGCAGTGGCTGTCCACCCTGTTTAGAACTTTCGCTGTGTCTCTTCGGGTCTTCCGGGTTTTTCCCATACCTACCACCAGTTATCACTCTTGTATGGAATCATGGAACTTTAGAGGCTAAAAGGGCGCTACAGCTAATGTGACAGCTAATGTGATCCAACCCCGTCATTTAACAGAGGAGGAAACAGAAACCCGGTAAGGTAAGGTAATGGGCCTGCGACATATCCACCAGACCAAGGCTGAGCTGGGCCTGAACCTGAGGTTTGCCTCCTCAGCGAGGACTCTTGCTCCGAACTCTGCTGTTGCCATGGCTCTGAAGCTAGCAAGTCAGGCCGATTTGAGGTGCTTACAGATGGATGAATGCACGGCATCACACAATAGCTCTCTCTGGCTGAAAAGAAACCCTGGCTGGTAATTGAGACCTCTGAACCACAAGTGTAGATGAAGTAAAAGGCTCTGCAGGCTGCTGCCCTGCCTGGGGTTGGGGGTGGGGGTGGGGGTGAGTGGGTACATGAGATGTGGAGGGTGGGTGGACGGAGACTTGGGTGTGGCCCTGGCTCCGCTGTGTCCCAGATGAATCCTGTGGGACACCCTTTGGCTGCACGACCCTGTTGTAGGCACCCTGTGGATTTTACATCACCCAAGGCTATAAATGGCTTTGCATTAAAAAAAAAAAAATTACAGGTCTCCCACAGCCCACAAAAATATGCTCCACCCGAAAAGAAGCCCGTAATTTGGCTGCATCCAGCTGGGTTAAACAAAATCGGAGCCAAGGTTGCCCTGCATTGTCCTGGGAGGTGGCCTAACATTAGCAGGATGAAAGAAATGTGAAATTACTCACAATGGGCTAGATTTTCTCCATAGGCAAAGCGCTCGGAGTTATGCAGCGAGACCTTGGCATCGGCCAGGTAAGGTCTACCAGCTGCGTGAAAATCACTTCCAAGCTATTATTTATAATTGTACAGCATCTCACATTTGCAAATTGCCTAGCAATGAATTGAAGCAATTTCTCGTAACAATTCTGAGTGGGAGGTTGAGGATTTTAACCCTTCTTTTACCAAAATATAAAGATACCGAGACAAATACACATCAACCATAAAAAAAAAAAAATACCTGGACAGTCTATTTATTTTGGCCACAGCCTGTGGTCTGTGACTTGGCCCGGGTTAGGATGACCGAATGTTCCAATTTTTCCGGGATGGAGGGGGTTTCCTGGGACGTGGGACTTTCAGAGCTAAAACGGGGACAGTCCCAGGCAAACCAAGACAGTTAGTCACCCTCCACACTGAGTGACGCTGCCTGTGCCTCGTGCTGCTTCCCGGCCGTGTCCGTCTGCGTGTCTGACATGAACATGCTCTGTGTGTTTTTACCCCGGTCTGTTTCATCTTGCTGTGGCTCAGGAGGCAGAACCTGAGACTAAAGTTTTGTTGCCTTCTCCTGTGAGAGTCCTGTAACAAAGGAGGCTTGCCTCTGTTCTTACCAGCTGATTGTTCACTAGTGTTCCATTTAGGGAGGTCACTTGCCTACCACAGCCCTCTGACGTGGCGTTGGTGTCCTGCGTCCTAAAGATGACGTCACACAAAACTCGCGTAAGAGCCGTTGATTTCATTCTTATAGTAAGTAATTGGATTTGAACACCATTCTCTGTCTCCCTAGACACACAGGTCACACTTTCTAGCTGGGATGTTTTCTCTGACAGGAGAACATTTAAAGTTATAAAATTCAGAGGGCCACCAGGATCGATGTGAAGAAATCATTGACCTCTGGCTAAGAAATCCTTGAGTCCAAATCAGCCCCAGTGAGAGTCACAGACTATTTTATCACCAATCAAGAGGCAAGCAAAGGGCCACGCATGCCACATGGGTAAGAGTAGGACGTCATAAAATGGATTAAATTTTTGTGAGCATGACGGCGTTAAAAATCCACAAAGGTCTACATGAGGCAGTATAACCACTGGCAGGACCCACTGATGCGAGGTCTCAGGAGGCGGGTCGGCGGGAGAGTGGGCCCCACACACCTCGTGAGTCCAGGGACACCTACAGGTCAGCCTTTATCGGCAGCGCTCTGTTGTGAGTACATTCCATTGGCCTGGGTGGGTGGGCGGTCACATGGCCTCTTTAAGAACGGTCAGGGAAGTATAAAGGTACAAGAAAGGAATCCCAGATGCAGAACTGGACTGAGGGACAGGTCAGACTGCTGACGGGGGTACCAATTGCTAATGCGCACTTTCAAGAATAAAGAAGAAACAGGGTGCCAGGTGAGTTCAGCACCAGATTTCACACACAGCGGGTGTCATGTCACAGTGGCCTTACCCCAGGGAAGTAGGCCATGACCTCCAGGGAAAATAAAACACCCCTCTTTCCCCGTGTCACCCCCCACCACCAACACTAAGTCACTTTGAAAGGCACTAAATTCTTACCCCGCCGGGGCTCCCTGCCTTTCCTGGTCTGCCGTATAGAGAAGCCCAGAGTGTTGCTCATGCCAAGCGCCTACATGCTGCTCTAAGGAAGGCCCTGTCTCAACCTCTGGGCGCCAGGTCGTCTCTGGAGGACTTACTCTCCTGAGCATACAGGTGAGACGGTGGGAGTTAACCTTGTGGGCCTCAAGAAAGGCCCTCCAACGTCGTGACAGCCTACCCTCTGTCCAGAGGGGGCTTCGGACCACCTTGCGGCATCTTTGTCCTGTCTTGCCTGGCCCCTGCAGTTGTGCGCTGGCCTCTGTTATCCCGGGGCAAGGACAAAGTGGATCTCTTTGTGATCTCCAAAAGCCCATCCGGATGCTACTTTATCTTTTTAAAAAGAGTTTTATTTATTTATTTATTTATTTATTTATTTTCAGAGAGAGCAGAAGGGAGAGGGAAGGAGAGGGAGAGGAACATCAGTGTGGGAGAGAAACATGGGACCAAACCCACAGCCTAGGCAGGTGTCCTGACCGGGGGGAATCGTACGGACGACCTTTCGTTTTGTGGGATGATGTTCAACCCACTGAGCCACACCGGTTGGGGTGACATTACTTTACCTTAAGGGTATTTAGGTCTTGGCACACAGCCCAGGCCATCAGTCCCAAATCCTCCTTTTGTCCTGGTGAGCTTCTCTTTGGGGGCACTCTGTCCTCTGGCGGGTTGGTTCATCAAGCCACCTCAGCAGAGCCAGAAGTATGGCCTGAGGCCTGGCTTGGACAAGCACAGGAGCTTCCTTTGCCCTGGAACCCTGACTATACTCTGGTCAGCATATGGCCTACCCAGGAAGGCCCTCCGAATGTAGCTGCCCTGGCCGGGCACCAAGGGCATGAACGTACCACCCAGCCAGGGGTCCATTGCACCAAACCAACAAGATGCCAGTGCCAAGCAGACAAGTTCTGTTGGGTGGTGCAGCGCCAGCCTCGGACAGCCCCTACTGGCCTGCGAGGGCTGTGTGTCTGCCTCTAAATGAATGGCAGTGGTTGGAATGATGATTTCCTTGGATTGGTTAACTTGGGTCACCTAACCCCCAGCACAGCTAGCACAGGGGTGGGGTACTGTGCTTGTGCAACTGACAGCTTCACCAGGACATGAGGGGGTGGGGAGGGACAAGACCCCAAAGAAACGAAAGGTTATGTTATCCAAACAAAAGAGGAACCATTTCTGGGTGAACTGTTCTTTCCCTGCTCTCCCAGCACAAGCTAGGTGTTTTTATAAGACTCCCACTTCATACAGAAGCGAAAGATTGACAACAAGATGATACATTCCCCTTTGCACCACGTAAAAGATTAACGCAATTTTACTGCAACCCATTTGGAACATTATTCTACTGACCTCCTAGTGGGAACCCAACCTAGCTGTTCTTTAAAAATATAGTTGAGTCAGAAAATAATATAGTGGAAACCAAATTCCTTTATACTTCTCAAAATCAAGTGATTCGTGGAAAGGACATCTAAAGAAACTAAGCAAAGAAAATGGCACCATTTCCACTACCAGGGGGCCACCTGCAGTCACTATTTTATTAATTTTTATAAAACCCCAGAGTGGGCCCTGGCTGGCATAGCTCAGTGGATTGAGCACGGGCTGCGAACCAAAGTGTCACAGGTTCGATTCCTAGTCAGGGTACATGCCTGGGTTGCAGGCCATGACCCCCCAGCAACTGCACATTGATGTTTCTCTCTCTCTCTCTCTTTCTCCCTCCATTCCCTCTCTAGGAATAAGTAAATAAAGTCTTTAAAAAAAACAGAGTGGGATGAGGCAAATATGCAAGTGTGGTATTCATTCTCTCTCCCCCCACCTCCCCACTTCAAAAATTCCAGAAAAGCGAAAAGCCACAGTGGTGCACAAGGCGTGTGCTTGGTTACGATGTGTGTGTCCACCATCCCGACGGGTCAGACTACTGTCAGTTGCAAGAGGAGGCGTGGGAGGGAGAATGGCTCCGTGAAGTCGGTCCGAGTTCTATCTAAAGCAAGGTTTCAGCACGAGACATGCAGGGCAGCCAGGCTGTCAGAGAGCTCCCTCTGTCCTCACCTCCCCTGGCCCCGCAGCGGTAAAAACAACAACAATAATAAGCATGCTGCATACGAGAACATCCCTCGGATTAGCGCGCTGGCGAGAGAGAAGGACGGTGAGATCATTTATAGCAAGGTCCGAAGGGAACACCACGTGGCCCAGCAGGAGGGATGGGCGTCCATCCGAGCATCTCAGGAATAGCCGGATTAGAATGAAGCGCATCACTGAGCCCCAGCTCCAAAGAAGAGCTCAACATCGCATCATCACGATGGGCGAGAAATGTGATTTCTTGATGCGAACTAATAAAGCATACCCACAAAGAAGCTAGCCTTTGGGATTATGAGTTGTAAGAGTAAACACATTGAATTGCAAGTAAAAAAATTTTTTTTTCTGAGCAGGGCTTGGGAGAGAAGAGGCTCACGGATGGCTGAGTCACTCACGGAGTCCATGCCCTCTCACCCAGCCCCCTGTGGCCTCCATCAGTGTTTCCCATTTGCCCAGCAGAGTTAGGTAAACAGCAAGCTGCAATGTTGTAAAGCAGGCAGTTTAAGTCTGTCTTCATCCTCCCCGTGCCCAGGGTACCGTCAGCCTGGGAGGGAAGGGTGTGATCTCGGTCCTTTCACACGAGGGTGAGTGGGCTGCAGCCATAACTTAAGAATGTCAACACCGTCACCTTAACTCTAAATAGTAAATGAAAGACCTTGCCCCTTCAAAATAGAATTCTAGGTACCGAGGAGCCGAGACAGCCCTTTGCAAGCCTCCCAGAATCACATCCCGCCTGTTCCTAAAAGCGTAGTTAAGAGAGTCTTGTCATTTTAGGGCATGTGGACTCCGGGGGAAGAAGTCCTATTTTTTAGGACTTCTTAGGACTTTTCCTATTTTTTATTCCCAATGAGTTTCCTGTTTCCGGACGGAAGGATGGCCAAGGACTAGGCTATAGACAGAGAGGGTGGCTCATTAGAAGGGGAGGCTGGGGGCGAAAGGGCCTGGATGCCACCCCACAAGCAGGGGGGCCTCCCTGCAGTCACTCTCTGTGTTGGATTTTCCCGCTTCCCCTCAATCCCTGCAGTGGCATGGGTCTCAGTTTCCCATGCTTCTCTCTCCCCCAGGCTCTAAGGATCCAGACTTGACACTCACCCAAACCTCTTACCACCCCTGACCCCAGTACTACCCCCTCTGGTCCAGGCTTTGACCACCCTTCGCATCCATCACTGTCGTCTGATTACTTAGTTGGTCGTTGCCTCATAACCTTGTCTCCAGCGTTGAAAACTTCAATCTAAAGATTATTAATCAGCAACTTTTTGCATAAGGTCCCATTCAGTCAAGTAGACAAAATACTGTAAGAAGCCATTATATCCCCCCCATCACCCAAATTCAATAATTATCAAAGGTTTGCCATATTTACTTGATGTATCCCTCTTTTTTGTTTATGATTTTTATTTGCTGGAGCCCTTTAAAGCAAACCCCAGACATCATTTTATTTTACCTCTGAGTCTCTCAAAACAATGACTTTTGAAAACATAACCACAGCGCCATCATCACACCCACCAAAATTAACAACAGCACTTAGTTAGGTCTCACGAATACCCAGCCTGTAATTAACTTTCCCTTATTGTCTCTAAAGCATCTTTTTACAGCTGGTTTGTTTGAATCAGGACCCAAACAAGGCCCCCACATTGCATGTGGTTATCATTTACGCATTTAAAATTAATTTTAACCATCCCTGAGTGGTTTTGCTTTGAGCTCATTTTTAAAAAGCAACCTAAATAGCATGTCTTGGCATACATGATTATAATGCTTAGGGTGGCTGTTTCAGTTGTGTTACTGTTGTTTTTTTCATTGCGATGACACCTGGTGTGTGTGTGTCTGTGTGTGTGTGTGATGGGGTGGAGGGGGGTGTTAAGATCTTGGCAGGTGAGGAGGCAAATGGCAGTGGATTACCTGCAGATGAGAGACAAAAATAATAATTATTGCTAGCAAGTATTCAATGCTTAGTATGTGCCAGCCATTGTTCTACACGCTTCACATGTAATTATCTCATCTTTTTAAAGGTAGCTGTGTTGGGAGATTTTGGGATGGTGCTGGAGCAGGAAGAAAGCGCTGCCTTTTTTGGTTGGGTGAAGATCACCTAAATGGGGCACAGGGCTCGTGAGCGTGTCAGGGGAGCGAGCATGGGTGGATGCGAACTACTCAGGAGACTGGCTGCATTATCTTCTCCACTCCCAAATATAAAGTAATAAAAAGGGAGTGTTTTTGCTGCCAAAAAGTATTCTTGGGAGGTAGGGAGGGAGGAGTAGGTTAGTGGTGGCTCTTTCATCCTTTATTCTGGGCAAGTCTCATTTTTTTCTCTCCCCCAGACCCATCTTGCGTCTGAAGTCATATGGGCTACCATCTCCTCTGGTGATTTGTCACCGGTGGTGGTGACAGGAGGCTGGCTGGAATTACTTAGTCCGTGAGTAAGTGGGACTGTTGTTCGTCAATATAATGATTTTGGTTTCTAAGCCCTGCAGTGGGACCACCGGCCATACTGCAAAACTTGGACTTCTTAAATACTGCTTTCTGCACTTAAAGTGCTCCAGAGTCTGACCTTGAAAAGTGAGGGTACAGGTAGCTGCAGGTGGCGCTGAGGACTCCAGGCGGAAGCACCATGGGAAATGGGGCTGAGCACAGGGAAACCTCTGGGCTTGAGGTGAGTCAAGGGCAGGGGTTCCCAGGGGACCTGGCCTTTGGGACACCGTGAAGATCAAGCCAGGGACAGGCGTTTCCGTCAGGGACAGGACGGAAAGCTGGGGCTGGACACTGGAATCTAGTCTATGAAACCAATGTACAGCCCAGGCAGCCCAAGGTCAGGTGCCTGCTTAAATTAGAATCCCAGGCATATAATCCCAAGACTAAGCTAGCAAGAGAGGTTCAGATGAGGCATAAAACCAGGGTGACCCCAATCAACACAGGTCAGTCCCTCTGAGTAAAACTGTCTTCCCTTGGGCCTCCGTCGAAGATCCGAGGGCCTGACGTGGCAGCAGGACCTGGAGGCATTGCCCTCTGCGCCTCGTGTGCTCCCCACAGGACTGTCCCCGTGGGCGGCAGTCCTTTCCTGGGCCTTTCCCAGACTGCCTCCTCTCGCTGTGAGTGTCCACATGGAGCTGAGCACTGCTCTGTGGCAGGTGGGTAAACACAAGGGAAGAATGGCTTCTCTTGGCCAGTTCCTGGTCATCTTTATTAACTGGGAAATAAAACAAGAATTCATTGTTGATGCAAAATAGTTGAGTGTAAGCTTCCACCATTTATTGCTGCCCTAGTTACATTACTCATCTGGCCTTTGAGAAAATACTTGGCTAAGATGCATACATGCTACTGTCTTATTTTCTGCCTAGGGACACACGTCTGTATAGAGATCCACCACCAAAATAAGTAGGAATTTAAATCAAATGGGTTTGCACACCTAATGACCCCCTTGGGTGGTAGAAAAGGGTAATGATAGTTTAGTTTCATGGAAACCCCAGCGGTCAGGTTCCAAACAGTCTCAGCGGGGAAACCCAAGTCTTTTTCTTCTGGGAATTCTCAATAATATGTTTTCAAAGCAGCTGATAAAACAGTTAATTATAGTGAGGTGTTCGGGCTCCTCTGTAACATACACTTTCTTGTAGTCTGTCATTGGAGCTTCTTGTCATGTACCCTGAGCAGGACTAGCTAATGCTATCATAGATATTTTTTTTCTTTGGGGGAAAACCTCCTTAAATTACCACATGGGTAGAAATTCAAATAGAAAGGCTAAATCTAGCATAAAGAGCATTCAGGTAATTTCCCCCCAAAGTTTGGAGAGCTAAGAACCACGCTAGCTCCATTTTTCCAAAGCCTGGATCTTCTGTCGTGGAACTTGCTTGGACTGAGCCCGGGAGCTCTTAGCTGGTCAAGAAAGGATCCTTCCGCCTCCTCTGGGAATGTGGATCGTAAAGAAATAAGCAGCGAAAGAACTCAGCTCTGACCTTATCCCTGATTTGAAATGAGCAGAACCGGTTGTTAGTGCTCTGGGTGGGAACTGGTTCCCCGTCTCACACAACGATGAAAAGTTGACTCAGTTCCCTACAGGCTCATACATCCAGCTGCTTACTCGACACATCCATTTGGAAGTCGAACAGGCATCTCGAACTTGTCCCAAACTAAACGTCCAGTCTCTGGGCACCCCGCCTCCCACCTCTCATCACAAACTTGCCTCCACCGCACTCGCCCCATCGGGCGACTTACCCTTCCAGTGGTTCAAAGCCAGAAACATCTTTGCTGTTTTCCGGGGCAGTGAATCTTACTGGCTCCTGCCTGGCTTTTTTTTCCTCTCTGTCTCTATTTGGCTTTTATGTACATAGGAAGTTAAAGTTGAAAAGGACCTTGCAAGTCAAAAGTCTCACTTTTTGTTTCAACAAATAAGATGACTAAGGTCCAAAGAAGATAAACAACTTGCTTGAAGCAAAGCTAGGGACAGGGTGAAACCAAGGTGTGTTCTGCCCCCCCGTGGAGACCTCTCTTTTGTGGGGTTACTCTTCGAAAGGCTTTGTGACAAGCTCAATGGACTTCTGGGTCCTGGTTTGCATGTAAAGCTGGTGGGCAATGCTGGTGGTGTCAGGCGGCACCTTCAGGAGGCTAGCGGCTGTCGTCACCACTGCATGATGCTGCACAGATCTGGGTCTACAACACGTGGCGAAACTTCAGCATGGGATGGGGGAGAAGCGGGCACCGGTGTAGCGCCCAAGGTTCCCACCTGGAGGATCCAAGACAGCAGGGGACAGGCTGAACACTGGCTGAGAGCCCGACCGGCTCTCGGCTGCAGAGAGAGGCTGATGTGCCACCACCGGTGTGTTACGGAGTGTGAGGTCTCGGGGGCCAGTCGCCTGCCTCCAAGGTGTTTCCTGTAAAAGGGAGATCCGAAGACCCTTTAAAATGTCCAGAGGGTTGCTGCTGCCATTGGCTGGGAGCGGACAAGGACATGGAATCCGCAACCACGATGCTGAGGACATTTCTGTTAAGCCAGTCACAGAGCGCTGACTATGCTTGAGGCTCACGTTTGTAAGAGACGATGAGATGAAGCGGCGTGGGTTGAGGGGCAGGGAAGTCTCATGCATATCGAGCCCTGGCGTGGGGCATGGGGCAAGTGCCCTGACTGGCCTACATCTGATGGAAGTTTGCCCTTCTGCCCACTCCTTTTCAAAAGTCCTGGAAAGGCTTCCAACGGATTCCTGCTCTTGAGTTGATGCAAACTTGAACGTCGACCGCAATCTTGGAGTAGTTTTAGAAGCAGACTCGTCTGCACTTCTGCATGACATGGACCACGTCAATAAAACGGGCTCTGAAAGCTGCTCCTCTACAGTAGGATACAGCAGTGATTCAACGTGGAGCCTTGGGGCTTGTGAGATGCCCTCGCTGCACAGAGCAGACGCTCGATAAACATTTAAGTACTTCTTGAAATAACTATTTTTTCATCTGAACTGGAAGCTTATCGAAGCACGGCCTTTTGTTGTTGTTGTTAATCCTTTAAAAGTTCATCTCTTGCGCTCGCTTATGGAAAACTCTTAGGTCAATGCTGAGCGTGCGACAGATACTCAGTGTACGTTTGTTGGCTGGATGAACGGATTCCAGGAGCAGAGGAGGCAGGAATGATCTACAGTCTCGTTCTTGTGGGTCTCAGTGTTCCCTGGCTGTGTCCTCCCCGCCTCCACCCCAGGACCTCACACCATCACACACACACACTCAACGCACACCCTCGGCCATCGGCCCTGGCCCTGGCACCAGTGAGGGCCACCTGAGTGGCATTTTCTATATGGACACACCCAAGGCTGAGCCCTGCCAGGTAATTGCTTTCCAGGAAACATACGGCCTCTGTGCTGCTTTTGTCATGCAGCCAGAGTGTTGCGCCAACAGGCTCTGTGTGAGGATGGATCTTACTCTTCATGTCACTCTACCAGAAAACTCTGCCACAGGGCATTTGCCCATTAATTAAATTGCCTCGTGCGGATGGAAGGGTGGGGAAAGGAGCTGGGCAAGCTGTCTGTTCCCTGCTTAAGTGAATTTATATTAAATTTTGAAGGGGATTGTGATTTTTCTTTCTTTCTTGAGGTTGAAACCATTTTATGTGTAGGACGCCGGAAAAGAAATGTGATTATATGCGATTTTCTTTTTCTATTGTATTATTCTTGCTGCTGTTATCGTTCTGATGTCCTTCATTTAAAAAGGAAAAGAAAAAAAAGGTCTTCCTTCAAAGGGAAGGCTGGATCTTATTCCAGAATGATTGGAGGCAAGGTCCTGGCGCTTCGGAACCATTCGAGGTTTCAACGTTGACTTCGCCTCCGCAAGCCAAGGGTGTCTGTTCTGCAAATGGTGATCGCGGCACCTGCCCTGCCCCCCTCAGGAGGTTCCTTTGAATAGAGTCCCCCTGGGCTCTCCTTAAAAAACTGTATGCACGTAATGTCTTATCTTTTAATATGTTAAGAATGTGGCCCTTTGATTCTTTGCAAGACACTGTTGAGATTGTAATGACCATTCTATCACAAGACGGACCAGAAGCCAGGTCATGGGCCTAAGACTCCTGCGTAGAGAAGACCGGTGGGAAAATGGCGATGGGAAGGCAAGGAGGCATTACAGTGCCCCCAAGTGGCAACTCGGGCAGGACGCCTGGGAGCCGGGGGGGGGGGTGGATGATGAGCCTGCTAGTGTGACCTGCAGTGAGAAGAAGGAAACAGTCTAATACTCATCTCTCATAGGAACATTTAAATACCATAAGGAAAAAAAAAAAGAAAAAAAAAAAACTAGCCGATCTCATGCAGTTAAATGCGGTCCAACTCGCTGGCTTCCCTCCGAAGGCCTGCCACTTTGTATTCAACTCGCTGCTCTGAACACAATGAAGTGTTTAGATTCCATTAGGAAACCTCAAAAAAGACCAAGCAAACCTTGGACCTTTAGAGTTAGCAGGAAAGCTTTTAAAAGCTTCTCACAAGCTATCTATTGTGCATTCGAAAAACCATTAGGCCTTCTTCCTTGGAAATACTGTCATTTTTTTTAGCTTCTGATTTTAAACATTAATATTTTCTTACTATGACCCTTGTCCTCAAGAACAAATGTCCCACGCCTCAGCAGACAACGCAATCAGTTTCTGAGATGCTGAGATGTGGACTAGATTTCAGCAGTAAAGTGAGATATCTTTCTATGTGGAGGCAATATAGTGACGAGAGGAAATTTGGAGACAGGAGTTGGAAGATGCGAAAAAGTGAGACGCATAAGCATATTGAACACTTAGAAATGCCGTGGAATCAGGAGGGCTTGGGGAGGGCCTAGTGCCTGAGAAGTGTATTTGCCAGTTGGGTGGTGGAGGTATCAGAGAACTAGATGGAATCGCAGGTGGAAAACATCTCCTCTTCACTCCCACTGCTCTCCAGAAATGGGGACTTGGGCACACCCCCAAGAGGCATCGTGCGGTGGCTGGCAAGGCACACCAACTCCGAGGCTTGGGCTTGACCCCAGCTCTGTCACTGGCTGCGTGACCGTGGTCAGCCAGTGTCTTCAGTAGCCCTGGGAGCAAAATTCCAGCTGATTCACATTAAATTCCACAGTCTCCTATTGAACAAGACCACTCCCCCCTTCTCTATGCAACAAACCTGATTTTACTGGATTTGTGAGTTGAATGGGCCTTCCAAGATCTTTGCAAAGGAGAAAGAATGTGTGTGTAGATGTGAAGAGTGTAGACTCTGGAGCCAGGCTGCCAGGGTTCAAATGCCTGTCTCACACCCACTAGTTAGGTGGCCTCTCGTTGCCTCTTTAAGCCTCAGTTTCTTCATCTGTAAACTGGGAGTAACAATCATTTCTGTCTCAGGAAGATTAAATGCAATGATACGTATCTTTCTTTTAAAGTGTAATTAGTTGCTTTTAGTCCTAATCACTAAAGTATACATGAACACAATATAAAACTTGGATATTTTTAAAAGCACAGAAATAACCATTGTTCATTATTTGGTACATAACAATATTTAAGTATATAAATAAATGTGTATATTTAAAAAACTGAACTCACACAATGCACAGTCCTATAATTTTTTCCCACTCGACAATGTGTTGTGAACACTGTGAAATTTGTACTTTGAAAATATGATGTTTAATTTCTTTATATATTTTGTGGATGAATATGCAGTAATTTAATCAATGCTGTATTGTCAAATATTTAAATTATTTCCAGTTTCTTCCTATTGTAAGTTGTAATGCTTACTTCTTAAGGATAAAAATTCCAGTGGAGAAAGATACAACATTTTAAGGCTTTCGACCCATGTTGCCAGATTTCCCATTAGAGAAGCGGCACTAATTTATACATCCCCTGGCGGTTTTTGGATGGCACTTCTCTGACCATTATAGAAATGTGTGCCAACTGGATAGGTGAAAATGAGCTGCATTAGTTATTTGCATTTTGATTTCTAGGGAATTTGAATATTTTAAATATGCATATATTGATCCTGTATTCTTTTTTGGTGATTAATCCTATTGTGAGTTCTTTGTCCATTTTTCTGAAGTTTCATTCTTTCCTTAAATTGCTAGAGTGTTAATCTGTGTGATGTGAACCCTTCATTATATATGTTGTAAAGATGGAGCAAGGGTTAAAACTGTCCTCTCCCAATTCTCACAGTAGGTGAAAATAAGTGGAAACGTGCAATACCAAATTGTGCACGTAGTATGACAGCAGCTTTATTTTTTTTTAAACACATAAAATGAGCCCTGGCTGGCGTAGCTCAGTGGATTGAGTGCGGGCTGTGAACCAGGCATCGCAGGTTTGATTCCCAGTCAGGGCACAATGCCTAGGTTGCAGGCCATGACCCCCAGCAACCGCATATTGATGTTTCCCTCCCTCTCTCTCTCTCTCTCTCTCTTTCTCCTTCCCTTCCCTCTCTAAAAATAAGTAAATAAATACATCTTTCAAAAAACACATGAAAATGAAGTAAAATACTCTAAGGAACCCTATAAAAAAGTTAAAATTTTTCCGTTTTTTACTTTCCAACCTTTTGCGATGAACACATTTCAATTACAATGATTGTGCACATTTTCTTCCACATATAAGTTCCCAGGGAGCAGAGATGCCCATGCTTCACTAGTTCCCTGCAGTGGTTGACGAGTATTTGTCAAATAAATAAATCAGTGAACTAATGTTTTTGTTTGTATTCTCAGTGATACAGTCCTATGTTACTTCCACTGCGGTCTTGGTCAGCGGACTTAGGAAGCAGAGGAATTGATTTAAGAAAGGAAGTAAAGAGCAAACTGACAGTGACCAGAGGGAAGAGGAGGCGGGTGGGGGGAAAGAGGGGAAGGGTCAAGTCAAGGGACATGTATAAAGGACCCAGGGACAAGGACAAGGGGGATGGGGGGAATGGATGTGGGGGGATGGGCAGGCAGGGGAGAGCATCGGGGAAAATGGGGACAACTGTAATTGAACAATAAAACATTTTTAAAACAGGAACTAATTTTAGAAGAGGCAGTTAGTGGCGCTCAGATTATATCTACAGGAAACAACCTTGGAAGCTCTCGATAAACCTTACCCATGAGCTCTCCCTCCCCCGCAAGCCTTATCCGAGGCTTGTTCGCGGGGTGTAGGCCTCCAGTGACGCTAGCAAGATACAGGCGTGTGTCATAATCTCCCTCATATCCCACTGTGGCAAATCCCACTCAAATACAAACTTCCTGGTCTGCTTTTTAATAATAATAAAAAAAATCAGCCTCAGAGCTGTCACTGTGGTGGCTAAGGATGAAAGAGTCAGGACTTCAGACTTGTGGATATGAGATCCCAGCACCTAGAGACCAGAGAGGGCGGTGGGTGGAGAGAGCGGTACTTGGGTGAAACACTGCCCCCTGGCGCCACACTGCAACGTGGCCCGGCCCTCCCAATACTGGGGAGAAAGGGGATTTCGGGGATTACTTTGAACCCAGGCGTGTGAGCAGTGCAGCCAATGGGATCCCATCACTGTGTGTGAGGAGGAGACAGCTACCGCAGGGCTGATCAGGGCTGTTTGCAGCTGCGTCTCCTGTCAGTGGGCAAAGGCAACTGTTAAGGAATATTGAAAAGTAGCTGAGAAACAGCGTTTCACTTAGTAAAGCTGGGGCTCACAGTTGCCTTGCCTCAAAGGAAAATGAGTTAGAAGTTCAGCTCTTTGGAGATAAGCTCCACGTGAACTATTGGGTGTTGAGCGCCGGTCCCACTTCAGGCAGCAGCGCCAGGCACCAGGAGGTCGGTGCATCCACTTTGCCCGGAGGAGATGTAATCTTGGCCGCCCCAATAGCGGCCCTTTTAACAAAGCGCACCGTGCCATTCTTACTGATGAGCCTTCCACAAAGAGCAGAGTGGTGGGGAGGCGAGGTGGGGCCAGCTGAAGCCCAGACACCTTCACAGGTGGATGGGGACTTGCCAAAGGGCTCCATTCACCCAAGAGGGGCCTTGTCCATCCCGCCCCCCTCCTCAGTTCTGAAGGTATCCAGTATGGTTGCCTGATACTTCCCTCGCTCAGCTCTTTCTGAAATATTCTCCTCTCCTCCTTTGCCTACACCCTCCCCTCAACACCTCCCTCCACAGGACTTGCTGGAACACCCTCTATTTCCTTACTTTATTTGAAAGCAATGCTAGATAGTCAAATAAATCAGTGTGTTCAGCTGCTGTATTTGGGGCACAGCAAAAAAAAAAAAAGCCTTGTGTCTCTGGACAGAAGACACTTAGAAAAATGTTACCCCATTGTCTTTCAGGTAATTTGTCTTTTAAATACTTTCTTCCATGGAGAAAATTCCAAATGACAGGAAAAAGAGAAATGGGTCATTTAGAATATGCAGTAGTAGAATAACAGTATTTTCTTGGGATATTAATTAATAACCCCCTAATTGCTAAATGGAAGTCACTTACAATGCTATATGTTAAAATCGCTTTTTAAAGACAAAGCTTTGCCCATATCTCATCTCCACCTCTACGATTCCTTTAAGTCCTCTAGAAAAAAAATCTGCAGTTCCCAAAGGACTTTGCATACATATCCTCCTTCGGTCATTGTGCATTAAGGCCCGACGGCATTTCCCCTCCTTTCTAAAAGGAGGGTGCCCAGACAGGTGAGGCGGCTTGGTGAAGGTCGCCCAGCTCCCTGCAGCTCGGGTTTGATCACCACCAGCTCCCTGCCTGTCCGCAGTGGCTCCCTGCTGCCTTCTGGGGTTTAAAACAAAATGGAAAACAACGCACTGCCCTTGGCACTGTCGTGTGCTAGGTTACACTTGACTTAGCTTTGCACCTAGGCACCCTTTGAAATGTGATTCTGGACTGGTAAAAGGGCTATTTTAATACACCCAACTGGAGGCTTAGTTGAATTTTTCCTAGTGTGTGCCTGTCACTGAGAGAACACAGAGTCTTAAGTGGTTGTCCCTTCTGCAGCCTGATAACCTTGGTTTTGCTACGATCGTGAAGTGAGAACTAATTTCCTTTCTAGATACACTGGAAATGTATAGTAACCATTCGGGAGATGTAGGTGGGTTAAACATTATTTTTTTAAAAGATGGTAAATCAAGGAGATCTTCTCAATAGTTTTGAGTGAGAGACAGCTGATATTCCTCAACACAAAATACTAGAAAAACAAAAACATCTTCTTGCTTATATCTTAGAGGTGGAACTGCCTCAGTTCTGGCTGGGGAGCCCGCATGACAACCCCCCACCGTGAATACATACTCGGCAATTCAGAAACACACGCTGGCATGCGCCAGAAATCCTTGGCACTCTCGATGCTCGGGAAATGCACCTTAAAGCGCACACACCTCCCCCACCTCCCCCACACCAACTGCTGACGTGACAGACAGGACTCAAACGCTTGTGCAGGTAATGTTACCAGGATTAGTTTCCTCATGGAGACATTCCCTGGCTCCAGACACCTTTCAAGCATTTTAAAATGGCAGAAAAGTTTGTGGTCAATGATGGCAAAGCCAAAATAATTGCCTGACCCTGTGCTTAGTGAGAAAGGTGAGGTTTGACCAGGTTAGTGTTGACATTTCCCAAAGAACAGAGTCCTGTCCAACAGCATTTCACTAAATGGAGTTTCCAGCAAACAAGGGTGAGAATGTCATCAAGGTTCAAGTTCATGTCGGGCTCAGGAATTCTCACATCCTCCGTGTCGCTGGGCATTGACATCACAGGCATATGTTTTCTCTATGGAGGATTTGGGTCTCGCTTTATTTTTGCGGCTTTAAAAAAAAGAAAACATAATAGCCTGTTGTGTGCCCACCGTTGTGTGGCAACTGTCGAGCAAGCCCGGGGAATGACTCATTGTCCTCTGAGCACACCCTTCGCATTCCTGCCCCCGCACCTTGGCTCCCGCCCCTCTCCTCTCCATGCCCTTGCCCCGCCTGGCCTGCCGAGAAAGGCTACGTGCCTGCGAGCCTCATGTCCAGCCAAACCACTCGTCTTCCTTCCCCAGCCAGGGCTGCCTCCCTCCCCCGACCTCCTGGAGCCCTCACTGCCTGCCCGGCACATTTGCAACTTGACATACCCTCTCTCTAGGCTGGATAATTTTACCTTGCATGTCCTGTCTCTAGAAATGGGCTGCAATTCCCTTCTGTGCAGGCGTATCTTTCCTCCTTGTTTTGCTTTCTTGAAAAATACAATTTCCCTGATCTCATGCCTTGGTCCCGCCGGGCACTCAGAACCACCTCTTGATGGGTTCACGAACCCTGACCTCTCAGTGCGTGGGAGTGGACTGTGCAGGGGTTTGGGTAGCAGAGCCGTCACCTCTCAGCCTTCCCTGGTTAAAGGTGTCGGTGGACTGTGGACTTGTGCTGTTACAGCACTTCGAGGGCAAGGTCAGGGAGGAGAAACACAGTGTTTACTTCATAACTCCGTCTGAATGTGCGTTCTCCCCTCTACGGTTGGCTGTCAGCGCAACCGGTGGCAAGGACATAATGAAGAATTATGAGGATTCAGGGGGGCTGAGTGTCCTGGCTTAATGGAGTGCCCAGCACAGCTCCAAGAAGGCCAGGGAGAAAGGAGAAAGAAACGACAGCTTCAGGTGGGGGAGGAGGGTCCCTCCTTCTGTCCCCCGGCCACGGGAGAAGACACCTGGGAGATTCAGCACCAGACTTAACCACTCTGCTGTGGCCTCTTCTCCCGGGTTCCATTAACTGGGGCTTTTTCCACAGGAGAGCTGACAAAGCAGAGGAATTGGAGGCGGGGAGTAGAGACAGCAGAAAGTTATCTTGAGGAGCCAGGGAAGAGAAACGATCCCGTGGAGATACCACAGCGGACATGACAATTATCCCTGGGGAGGGAGGGTCGTTTCTGAGTGAGAGCTCTTGGGGGCAGGATTCAATTGCATGGAAGAAAGGTTAGGGACATTTTTACCTGACTCTACGGAAAACTCTGCTGAGGTAAGGGGTGAGTAACAGGTTTGAATTCGATGACTTAAGGGGTATGTGAAGAGGCAGCAACTGTAACAGCAAGAGCACAAGCCCGCGGTGGATGGCGCTGGGTTCAAATCTCAGCGGTGTGTCCAGGGCCAAGGCACTGTCTCTGAGTGTCAGTCTCCTCAAGTGTAAAAAGAGCGAGCCTACCACAGTGTTGTCGGGAGGATTAAGTGAGATTATACAAGCAGGCAAGGTGATCCCTTAATAAACGGTAGTTCTATCTGCATGGAAGGTTGGGGTGTTTCTCTGTCTCTTTTGGGGCAACTGAGGCTTTGGAGCGCCCTGAGGGTACCAAAGAGGGGGACACAGTCAGAGTGCAATGCCCGGTGGAGGGAAGGGCCATGAACTTGTAGGAGTGATGATGTTGGATGTTGCCTTTGAAATTATTTCCTGCCCCGGGCTATAATGGCTCTGTCTCCTCTGGTCTTCAGAAAAGTCTGTTATGTGCAACTGCTTTATGTCAGTGGCGTTTTGCAAGAGGAAGGAGACAGGTGGGGTCTGGGTTTTGGCCGCCTGCCGTGGGAAAGCAGCAAGCAGCCCGAAAGGACCGGTCAGGAAGCAGGACTGCAGAGCTGGAGCCGATGGACGGATGTGTTCAGGAAGGCAGCAAGGTTTTCGCAGTGAATGTCAAAGGCAGGAAGGGAAGCAGACGTGGTAACACCTGGATTGCATGCACACATGTCCCAGGTAGAAGGAACTGGGACGTAATCCCTAGTGTATCGAACTAACCAGCCCGGATCCCAGAGTTGACAGAGAGGCTTTCTCGGGCCCTCTGCCCAGAGGCAGCTTTTCCCAGCTAAGCTAGGTCGACCTGACTCACCTGGAGGAGCTCTAGCACATTCTAATTAGTCGGTACCCGCCAAGTTCACAAAGCCAGCATCTCCGAGTGTCAGCTGTGGCTCTGTGCACTTACTTGGCCTTTTCCTCTGCGTGACGGGAAGTTTTCCCCAGGTCGCCAGCCTCAGGGATGTGCAGAATAAAAATGAATACCAGCACAAATAAGACTTGGCTCAAAATGGGGAACCGTGTCTAGGATGGCTTCCAGCCGCCGCCAGGCGGTGTACAGGGCTGCAGGGACGCGCTCCCACTCCGGAGCCCCCCAGAGAAATAATTCAAGAAGCCCCTCCCACAGTGCACCTGCCCCCAGGCCACCACGCTCTCCACGGGCTTGCCTCCAGGGCAGGGCTCCTCACTTGCACCAGTGTCTTCCGAAGGCTGGGAGCAGGGCCCGCGCCCCTAACCCTGCGGGGCCAGGACTGATTCTCAGGCTCTTACTCACGGGGGGGGGGCGCGGAGTCTCCCCGCTTTGCCCATGATGTCTTCGACAAGGTCAGCAGCTGTGTCAAGGGCACCAGCTAAACTGCTGTCACTGATTCCCTGTCTCGTTTGCCGACACAAGTGGCTAGAAAAGCCCTTTGCAGCGTCTGCCCTGAGCCTCCGCAGCTTCTCCCCACCATCCCCCACACGCGCCTTTGCTCCTCATTTGTTATTCCTGGCTTTGCCGCCGTGACCTCTCCCTTCCTGCCCACTTCACTTCTCTCCATTCCACACCTGAGCTCCCGTCCTTCAACTTGGAACTGATCCCCGGCGTCCACCCCGGCCCTCCTTTGGACGGCGTCCCAGCTTTCTCCCATCCCAAACCCCTGCTACTGGACTCCAGGAGCTGCAAAGAACACATCAGCTGTCATTTTTAAATTATAGACCGTAAAATAAGTGTAAACCCCAGCACATTTAATGGTGACCCTTTAAATGCTTTTTATTTTTTAACTGCTTAATGCCCCTCCTGCCCAAATGCAGGGTCCGACAGAAGTGGCGCCTGCCTGAGTGTGGTTGGTCGGGTGCAATAATTTATAGTTTTAATTTGAACGTTTCCCCTGAAATGCCATATGGTGTGCTTGAGTGCGATATTGTTACGTTACAGAATGATATGCTTATGATTTTGTGATAATAAAGGGGCGTTCTTTGTGCTGGCCCCTGTATTTTGGAGGCCTGATTTGCCAGTGCTCCAAGTCTGCATTTAGTCTGCCTACCAGTGAAGCAAGGACGCCCCCCTCCCCCACCCCCACAGCTCCCCTCCACCCCATCCCCAGGCTCTGGCTGAGCCCTAGGCCCCTGTAAGGCTTGACTGGCCCAGCCCGTGGGCTCACCCCTTGATTCTAGCTCTTTCCTCCCAGTAAAGCCACCTCCCCCCTTCCCTCTCCATCCATCTGAGACAGTGTGTATCTCTTTGTCTCTTCGCCTCACTCTCACCGAGCGGATGGCTACTCGCTGCTACTCCAACCAAGGTGACTAGAACTCCGAGAGCTGAGCCTCACCCCAGAGACATGTGTTGATTCTCTCCTTAGCGGTCATTTCCTCCACTAGCCGGGCCCAGTCCCCCCAGGTGATAATTGGGCTAGCGAAAACAGTTTAAGCCACAGGCCTCGACAATTGTTCTGACCCCAAGCAAATTTACACAGGTCACCAGAACATCCATCATTCCTCACTGCAAGCAATTTAATGCCAGTAGAGATGGTTATGCATAATTTATTATCTAATTGATTTGACCAAAAGGCCATGAGAGAAATAACAGGCATTTATAAATAAATAACCCACAAGAACACCCTCTCTTTCCTTCCCTCCCTCCCTGCCTCTGCTTCCCCTTATCTGTTTTTTAAATCAACGTGCATTCACACACGAGTCCACTTTTATATATAACTCAAATATTTATCTCATGACCTCATTTTTTGTGGCAACCCTGCTCCAGGCTCCTCCTCAGACCTTCCTGGAACCAAGTGAGGCTACTGGGCCGTGTCCAGCTCTGCCTTGGACTATCCGCTATTTCTGCTGCAAGCCGCTTTCTCCTGACGGTGGCATCAGCAAAGGGAGGAAGGCTCTTCGCCAGGGACGCCGGGCATCCTGTCTGCTCACCTGGGCATGGCGGCCCTTCCTGGAGCCTCCAGAAAGTATTCCTGGCCTCCCCCCACCCCGATCCCCTTGTTTTCCTCCCAAGCCCTAACCACCACTGTGCTTTCCCCCTAATCTACTCATTTTATCTCTTCTGTTTAACCTTAATGCCTTTAGAGTCCTCTCTTCAGAATTCTCGGCCTGTTCCTCTCTGTCCGCTCCACAGCAGACCTAAGTGTTACGGGCAGGAAGAGGAGACAGCCTGTCTGATATCTTGGAGATGATGTAGAGATTCCACCAAAGGACAGAGATCGAGGAGACTCTCAGGATGGACAGTGGCGTGAAGACCAGAGAGAGCGAGCAAAGCTTACGGGCGTGAGGAGTGTATTTGTTTCTGGAACAAAGGGCCACAAACCGGGCGGCTTAAAACAGCAGAAATGTATTATCTCAGTTCTGGAGGCTTCTCGAGTGAAATCAAAGTGTCTCAGTAGCCACAGGCTCCCTCTGAAAGCTGGAGGAGAGAATCCTTCCGCGCCTCCCGCAGCTTCTGGTCCCTCGCTGGGAGGACCTGACCTCGCTTGGTTTATAGCTTCATGACTCCACTGTCTGCCTTATTGTCACATGACATTCCCTCATGTGTCTCAGTCCTCACATGGCCGTCATTTGAGGACACCAGTCATATGGAATTAGGGGGCAACGCACTCCGGCATGACCTCATCTTAACTAATTACATCTGCAACAACACTTTTCCCAAATAAGGTCCCGTTTGGAACTGCTGGGAGTTAGGACTTGGACATTTCTTTTTAGTGGGAACACAGTTCTACCCATAACAAGGAGGAGGCCCATTCAGAGAAGAGTTGGTGGTTCAGTGTAGCTAGAAAATTGGGTGTGGCAGGGCGTGGTGGGAGGCTGGCCACTAAAATAATGGGGAGCAAAACTACAGACTTGTTAGTTTAATGGGGAAAAGGTCTGTGCATCTCTCGTTCCAATCCAGAAACTCAGAATTTTTTGCCATTGGCCAAAGAAAAATAGAGAACTACCATGCATGTGAACCAAAAATGTCTTCTCTGTCTAGCTACGATTACTTATTTTATTAACTCAATAGTATTTATTGAGCACCACATGCCAGGAACCATCCCAGGCAGTGGGGATTCGGTGGCAAACCAAACGCACCTGACTGCTGCCCTCCTGGGAAAACAGCTCCAAGCGTGGTCTCACTAATCTTCAGACATGACCTTCCTCATCAACGCGTAACAATGTTGAGAAGGAATTCCAAAGTAGGGAAATGTAAAACCAACAGGTGGCAAAATGGAAAACAAGACAGGAAATCATTTTAATGGCAGAAAGGAAGTAACCACACATGGGTGGCAAGCCTGTGCAAAGCTCTCTGTGTGCCAAGGCCGGTGCCCTTGACATACCATAAAGTATCGGGTAACTGACTCCTCCTGACTGCTAAGGTATGCTCGTCATCCCCATAATGAAAACAGAAAACCCTCGACTGACCCCGCCGGAAGGTGACAACATAACAACACACTGCCCGGGACTCAGCCAGCAGCTGAAGTTCAAGAGGCGCAGGGGGAGAGACAGAGCTACGTCTCCCATGCATTAGGGATAATTGGGCCGTGCCTGGACAAGCACAATGAGTTGGAAGCAAGCCTTCAACTCTAATCTGGCAGCACACTTGTTGATAAATTGCAAAATGTCTCCTGGTTTCCATGGCAAAGAGGACGATGTTGCTGACACGTGACTCCGTGCCATTATGTTCCCTCCAGTTAATATTTTCCATAAACTACAGATGGTCTCTGAGTCGGCCGCTATTTGCAGAAATGATGTTCTAGTCCTGTAGCACATTGTGTAGAATCAGCTCTCAGAGGAGTAATGCGCGGGAGGCGGCTCAGCTCTTACCATTCAGCAAGTGACCCTACCTTGGCAGGGAGTTTCCCATTAAATAATATCATCCATTTTCAGAAAGACTAGGGAGGGAGGGAGGAAAAAAAGAGTAAGATAATGAACGTCCTTACAGATGTTCACAAACAGCCTGCTTTTCTCTTTCCAGGAACACAGTGGACTGCGTCTCTCTGCCCTTTTTAAGGGTAGGTATGACCATGTGATTTACTTTGGCTGATAAAACGCGGGCAGAAGTGACGTAGGTCACTCCCGAGACAAAGCTTTAAGAGCCAGGACGCAGTTTGCTACGTTCTCCTTTACTGTTGCTTTAGAAATCGTGGAAACAGGTACCGAGACCGGTTCTGTCGGCGTGCGTGCCCGATGACCCTGATAAGCCGAGGGACAGGGCGTGGGCGAAGTAAACGATTTGTGGTGTTAAGCCATTGAAATCTGGGGGGTTTTTTGTTACTAACATAACCTGTCCTGTTGTGACCGACATCAGCAATAAGTTCTTCTTTTTTAAAAATCATTTTTTATTGTTGTTTGAATACGGTTGTCTTCATTTTCCCACCACCACATTCCCCTCCCCACCCACCCCCACCTCCCACCCTCCATCCTTCCCCCTTTGGCTTTGTCCATGGTTCCTTTATACACGTCCGTCAAGCAGTAAGTTCTGGATGTCAACTCCTCAATGTTAATGGGGCAGAATTCTCAGGTGGGTGAATGGCGCCCCCTAAAGGGGGCTGGTCCTTTCAGGCGTGCGCCTGCCTGGGTGGAGCTGTCAGGGAGGCCAAGACTGGGCTTGAGCTACATTGTCCAGGCTTTATAGTGGGGAGATGCTAGAATATATTTATTTTTATTACTCAGCTCTAATATATGCTTTGGCTATAACCATGAAATACTTCAGAATGATAAAAGTTAATATAATTTTTTTCTGGTCAAATATTCAACACTATTATGAAGAATAAAGAAAAGGGGTAAAGGATTATTATGAAAAACAAAGGGATAAGGGAAAAAGAAAGAAAACCATGTCAGCCAAATGCTATTTTAATAGATCGGTTGTAGCCACTGAGTTAATATTGTTTGTTAGTTTATAAATAATCAAAAGAATAAACAAAAACAACCAACAACAATCCAAACGGGGTAATGCCAGCCATTCAAAGCAAAGTTTATCTCGCTCTACATTGTATGACCTCTATTTCTTACTGTGACAGTTAGAAAAATGAGTGGATAGGCAGAACAGTTTTTTAAAACAAGACTTAACATAGCCTGCTTTCCTCTTCATTTTTTAGGTCTTGGGATCCAAGTCTAAAAAGAAACAGAACTAGGTTTTTTGCTGCTGTTTAAAATAAATATATAATTGCCTAAACAATTGTTCCATCCACTGTGTCAGACTACGTGCAAAGTCTGTGTCCTTCCTGACCAGAAAGTCCCCAAGGCCCAAGATAACCCCACAAGCTTGTCACACTGACAGAAAATTAACCTGGCTCTATTTCGCCATCATGTGGCCAATGTGTGTATTGCGCTTCCACCGGGCTGGTGCCCAGCAAGATGGACATCTGGAATCTCCAACTACCCAGAGAGGTGACTCAATCCCACAGGACACATGTTTCATATAAAGAAATTATATCTTACAGAGGAACAATGTGTTAGTTATGTTTTTATTTTCTGGCTCCTTTGGTCTTCAATCCAGTAACTATACCCCAAAGTGACAGAGATGGGTGAAAACATTTTTAGTTTTATACTTTAAAAGTTCAAACATCCTTAAATATCTTGACTTCTAATGCACACGGAGATAATTCATTTTAGCTTCTTCCAATGGACTAATAGCTCCCTTTCCATTTAACGAGTTCTGAGCCCAGTGTGTTTCAGCAGATATAAAAGGCCCAGACTGCTTAGAAGACTGGGGTGTTACATGCCCTTGGTCACTCACTTAGAGGTGAGGCCTAATGCAAATCACTTAATGTTGAAAGGCCTCTTATGGAAAAATAACGGGGCTATTTTAAAAAGTCCTCACCTGAGGACTTTTATAGGGAAGATATCCAGCTTAAAAAAAAAAACAACTACCATTATTTCACTTCAGGGAGCCTCACAAGATTTAGCACTTAATTTTTTTGTCGTATTTTTCTAATTGTTTTATGAGTCCTAATATTATCTCTCCAAGTAAAATTTAAGTTACTGGATGGCAAGGATGATATCAGCTTCCCCAGCCTGTGTACTTTTTACTAGAATACATTGCCTGAAAGATTATTAAGGCAACATTTAATATTTCATTTTAAATGAACTTTTAGCGAGTCAAAATAACAATATGAAATTTAATAAATACGTTTACTAATAAAGAATACTCACTAAACTCCATCAATGTACTAGCTACTATATTGACAATGACCACCAACACGTCCCGAGGGGGGGACAGAAGTCGGCCAGCACAAAGCACTTAACTGAGCCCACTGAGTGTCTGTACTGCCTTGTGGTCCAGATTCATCGAGCACCGTGGAACCTCTTCAGGAGCAATATCTAAGAGTATGCTGGGAATTTATTATTTAACGCTGTTTTGCTTTGTGGCTTAGGATTTTCGCTTATAATTGTATCCATGTAATGATACATAGCATTACATAAGACTCTACTATAAAGTTCGTTTCTAAACCCACAAGCCCATCCCCCAGAAGTTTCCGTTCTTCGTGTTAGAGGAAGCTGCCCATTGTCAAACAGCCTCTGCTGAGGTGGTCTCAAATTAATCACTTTTTCCCCTTAATTTTTAGTAGAAAATATCTAACTACCCCTGAGAACTGAGGATGTGATTTTGTAAAATTAAATTTTGCTCATGATACAGATTTCACAGACTCCAAGTTCAGGAGTCTGATTTTCCCGTTGTGATTCTTCCCCACTCCCCACCGGCCCCGCCATTTTATTTCCTTGCATTTAGTATAACTCTGCTGGTTATTTTATTTGAAAGTGGCCAGACGATCTTTAAGATTATGCAAATTAGAGAATTCAGTCTAATACCTCCCTCTACCTGCTTATCTGTCTGTGTTCGAGAGTCCCACTAATGTGCTTAAAGCATTGGATTAAAGGGCACGGGTTTCCTGGAAGATTAGGTCCTAGATAAATATAGTCAATTTGACTCGGTGACATCAAAAAAAGCCACTGGCCTATAAGAACACTATTCTCTTAATATTTGCAAAAATAATGCAGTCTTTGTTAAGGAAGTTTTTTCCTCTTAGGGGTAGGTTAACATATATTCCAATTTTTAGTTTATGCTGGGTAAGAGAGAAAAACAGCTAACTACATTTTTGCTGTTTGCTTATTGAATTTTATTTATGAAGTGAAAACAAGCAACATTGCTTGCTATTTTTACACCACTACACTTTTGACCACACTACTTCTCCCCGGTGTGCCTTTTCTGCATCACTTGCAATATTTTATTGCCCTTATCCATGTTCTCCTTGTAAGTCCTTAAAGCAGTAATTTTCAGCTCATGCGCCACTGTGGCACACGGGTGTGCTGCAAGAATTTTTAAAACATGCACTGACCTGTTTTCCCTTAAATTGCCAAACAAAAAATGGTAACAGCCAACACAACAATAGCTGTCCAGTACGAATGAATCAAAATGATATCTATTTTTTTTGTCAGGCCAGCAAAAAATGTAACAAGATTTTTTGGTGTGCCGCAGTACTTTAGTCATTAGTTTACATGTGCTGTGAGATGAAAAAGGTTAAAAATCGCTGCCCGAAAGAACCATGCCTGTGTCTTTTACATGTTCACCCATCCATTTGTTCGATAAAGACTGAGCTGTGTGCCATGGCCAAGAAGAGGGTGGTTTGATATTTTATGGCTGGCAGAGTGATCTTGTTTTTGTCTGTGCTTAGGTACACTTACGGAGCTCTCTACCTTATCTTATTTCATCATGTTTCAGAATGACCTTGTTTGAGTTTAGTATTTCATGAGATTATTTCTGTCTAGTAGGAGAAGAGCATGGCCTAGCTGTGAGTACCAGGGCAGCTTCTATGAGAGGCTTCTCTTCTTATTAGTTTCTCTGCTTAATAGCTTCTCTTATCAACCTCTCTTCCTTGCATCCCTGCTCATTAGCTGTGCTTAACCGTTCCCTGCTGATTTCCTATGACCAATGTAGAAATCACTCAGCCTACCTAAAGTGGTAAGAATTAAGTCCCCTAAACAGTAGGGGATTCAATAAGTTATCACTTTTTAATTGCAAAAAAAATTTGTTGACATTAATACAGATGTCCCCATTTTCCCACCTTTGCCCGCCTCTACCCACTTGCCACCCCCCACCCCTTCCCTCTGGTGGGCACCACACTGTTGCCCTACCTAGGAGTTACGTATGTATGTTCTTTGGCTAATCTCTTCGCCCTCTTTCGATTACAAGAATTTGTTCATCAGTCATCCCTAGCCTGGATGGTGAGTGCCCCGAGGGAAGGGCCTAGGAGTGGCACATCTGGATACCGTTAACATCCAACTCAAATGGCCACCAGACTTGAAAACTCCCTGAGCAGACAAAACCAGTTTAGTCATACAAGAAAAGTGAATTTAGCTTGTTTTGCAAGGCAAATGAGGCTAACCTGACCTGGGTTACTTTTACTTATGCCTCTTAAAGGCATAAGTAAAACTTTGATTTTCCCACCAAATTGAAAAGAGGTAGCCACTAACCAATTCTCTTCCATCTAAGAAAATTCTAATACTAGGACCAATCACCGTGACAAACAGTCACGGCCTCCACACTATATAAGCTGCTTTATAATATACTTCCGAGTCTCATTCCATGTTTGAGAGCTCTGAGTTTGCCAAACTTTTTGGTGTGTGCATAGTAAACATTTACTATTATTAAGTGATCTATTGGTTTAACTTGTTTTTTTAATGAATTTCGACACCACTCAAGCAATGTTTGTTGAATCCTGATCCAAATGTTCCCGTCTTCCTGCCTTTTCTCATTATTCTCTCAATCTGTCTACCCTTCTCCCCTGCCCACGTGTCTAAAGCTTAACCCCAAAGGGTCAATAACCATTCTTTAGAGCACTTTCTTTGTGCCATTTACTGGTGCTTATTACAGTGTTTGCGGTACTAAAGGAATTAGTTTTTAAAAAAACAACACTTAGGACACATTGCTCATTAACTATTAAAATCATGTTATAACTTTTGCTTTTTGTAAGTTTCTTTAGGACAGAACTATAGCTTCTTTTCGGTTTCACTTTAGTGTCTGGAAAGCACAGTGGTGTAGGCTGATGACCTTGGCAGGAAACTCTTGCTGAGGACCAGGGACTAGGGTCCTACTGAGAGTTCGGGGTTCCGAAGGCTGCCAAGCAAGGCACAGAGAAGAGTGGACTTGACCAAGCAATCACAGAGTTTGGGCCGGGGAAGGTCCCATCTCCCAGCTTTTTAATATTATTCAAGTTAGAGACTGTTGGCTGAGCATAAGTGAAATCGGGAGGCTTTAGCTAGAAATAAAAGATATTTTTGCAAGAGTCTTAAGGTATTAACCAGACATACAGCTGGGCAAAAGAAGAAAAAAGAGCTGGGAGTTCTTATGGTAAAAAGTACATTTTTGAGATGAATCAGTCCTGTATTCTTAGCCCCTGGATTGGTTTTGGATAGTTAATCCTCTAGATTACTGGTGGTCTGGGTAGGTTAACATTCTTTCGTTTGCCATTCAGGAGGTATCAGAAGTTTACTGAAAGTTTAATGTATACCCAGGCATTTTCGTAGGGCTGGAAAGTTTCCCAAGTTTGTTTGTGGGCTAGTTAAAAACAAGAACAGAATCACTTCCTCAAACTCAATCTACTTGACTTTAGTAATTTAGTAGTCGACTGGAGTGACTCCATTTTATTTTCTCACGCCAAACTCTCAAAATAGTTGCAGGGATCCCAGGCCTCTTTGGGGGAACCCCCACCCCCCACCCCCCCACGCCCGGCACAAAATCGGGGAGGTGGGCGCGCAGGCGGAACCTTAGTTCTCACCTTTGTTTCCCGCGACTCCACTGCTAAGGCTACACTACCAAAGCGAAGGCCTCCTTCCTCTACCCGGTGGCCTGTTCCGGGGACGGTTCCGGAGTTTGTCACTACCAATTGCAGCTAAACGATTAAGGGACACCCCAGCAAGAGAGCGGAATCTCTCCATCAGCAGTCTCCCCAACACTGTCCCACAAGTGCCCCTAAGTGGGACCGCGCACGTTGTCCCCAGCGGCGCGGAGCGTAAGCCGGGCACGCGCTCGGGCGCGCACGCGGCGCGCCCCCGTCCCCCGCCGCGCTGCACGCAGTCCCCTCCTCAGGACCGCCTGGCTGCGCCGCTCCCAGGCCACCCGGACCCTACAGTTAGCCCCTGGAAGGCGGAGGAGAATCCGTGGACAGCGGAGAGCCGCGACGGTAGCGGAGACTGCCTCGCACGCCCCGGAAGAGAAGGGGAGGAAGGCGGGGTTAGGGGAGGGAGCGCGGAATAAGTGAGCTGGGATCCGACCCCTGCCCGGATTCGAACCAGGGTCGTCGGCCAGGCCCCCTCGAGCAGGGTACGCCCGACCCGAAGAGGACGGGGCGACACCGAGGTTCGCACTGGGCGAGGACACATGGCCTCTCCATTTCTGTCCGCGGGGACCACCACGGGCGACAGCGGCGGAGAGCTGAGCTCGGGGGACGACTCCGGGGATGTGGAATCGCTGCAGAGCCCCGAGACCGAGGCGTCCAGGAGCCTGACCGAGCTGTTTGAGAAGGCTGCAGCGCACCTCCAGGGCTTGATTCACGTGGCCAGCCGGGAGCAGCTCCTCTACCTGTACGCCAGGTACAAGCAGGTAAAGTCACAGGGAAGGGGTGGAGGCCGGGGAGCGACAGGAGGCCTTCTTTTTTCCAACAAAAGCTAATAGTAAAGGTGCTTCGTAAAAGGCTAGTCGTGAAGTGTGTGCGGGTTCTGTTTCGTTTGTTTTTTCATCATCCCTTAAAGGTTAGCATCGGTACCGACACGGAAAGGACCTGCTATCCTAGGAGTGATGTTGAGCTGGACGTTGAATGACAGTTCTTCTATTTTCTCTGACTTGCTCAGTGACCTTGCACTTATGCTTTTACCAGTTTTAGAACCTTTACAAAATGAGGATGGCAAAAAGATTTGTCATTCACCTTGCCAAAGGGTCATATGGATGTAATATTTAAAAATTGTTTTGAGACCTAAGAGAATGATATGATTGTAATAAAAAGGGTGATGCAATGCAAAATAAAGTATTATTACTTTTATTATTGTGATTTTTTTAAAGCCTTACAGTACCTTAGGGTTTAAATATGCTTCTGTCTGTGGATACAATTATAAAAATTCTAGAGCTCCCCACCACCAGATGAAATAATGCCCTTCTCTACGGAAAAGGAAAGGGATTCCCAAAGAGAGTAGATACTTGTTGAGGGTCATACAGATAAATCAGTCAGAATTAGAACTAGCTTGTAGCTCTCGACTTTAAAGCTCTGAACTTTACTTGGGAGTACGGAAGTAAAAATGATAATAATGTCATATAAGACATATTTAACTTGTCATTGGAAGAGTCATTGGGTTAAGTACTAGAAGGAAAAAAATAATTGCTTTAACAAAATCAACAAATATCAACAGCATCTTTTAGGTGCAGAACACTTGGGCGTTATGCCTGCAGGGAACGCACAGAAACGAGAGCATCGTGATACTTGCCTTCAGGAGACTGACAGAGTCACTGAGGAGTCTGGGTTTGGGCACTGAACCTGTGCTGAGAAGAGCTGTCAGTTCAGGGAAGCTCCAGCCCTCTAGAACACAGGAAGCAACGCAGTGCTGGATAATAGCCCATTTTATTTTATTACGTTTTTAAAAACTTTTCTTTTTCCTCTTGGTATCTATGTCCCCCTGTATTCTCTCTAAAAACAGTTGTGGGGTCCCTCTGAATTCTTCAGCTGAATGTACGGAACAGAGATGAACCTTTTTTTGAAGATTGATGAGTCTCAGTTAAATTGACCTGAAAGATACAGTTGTAGATGCAAATCATAGTGTTAACATTTGAATGAAAATTGCCCCTAAATTGACCTTGGAATTTGTTTTCTTTGCAAAGTTCTGGATATCTGTTTTCTCTTTGGTCACTTACTGTGTCCTGCTAACATTAAAATGAGACTCTTGATTATTTAACAAAAATTTAGCACTGTGCTAGGACGTGTAGCACGTCTGGCTGATGATTCTCTGGGAAGTATAAGATTAGTCTTCTCCAAATTCCCTAGAGAACACTCTTTCCAGCACGTTTGTTTGTTATTGATATTAACGTCATCATTATTAAAGGTCTGACTTTTAAGTCATCAGTGAACTGCGGTCACCGATCAGCCTCTGTCTTGGCTCTACTCACTTTGTCCAGATAGTCTGGGAGAGGTGTGTCCCTCGCCGTTTCAAGAACTTGATGGCAGGGTGTCCAGAGGTACTCTGTATCTGGAGAATAAATTCTTCATTATTAGAGATTAAGATTATGCTTGCTTAGATACGGCATCAGATCAGTTGTCATCAGCATCTTCTAGATACCTTATTTTTGACAAAATTCCAAGACGGTGTTAAAAATAGCATCCTTGATAGAATGTCCAGTGTAATTCCTGCATGATGGGTCACAGTTTCTCATAAAATAATTTCATTTGTATTCGGACTAGCACCCTATTTATTTATTTATTTATTTTTGGCCGATTGAGGTAAGGTTGTCAGCAGAAAGGTGATAAAAACAAGCTAAGTTATAAGCCTTTTTTTCTCAGGCAGAGCCCTAAACTTACCTAATTGCTTTGTTAGTCTCAGATAAGCTTAAGGCTCCAAAATCATCTGGTGAAATTTCAAAAAGACCAGTTAACAGCTCCCCTCCCCTGCTTCACTAGCTTACATTCTCTCAGCAAAAGACAACTAATTGACACCTATGGAACAATAGGACAGTGAACATTTCAGACCCCTTTTGGCTTCATTGTATCGGGGCCTTCAGCACTAGCGCAAGTTAGACTACTCCTGCCCTTCTCCTTTACCCTGGGTACACTGGATTTACTGGCATTTGCCATTGACAGCCGTTGTTGGAATACTCTGTTTCAAGGGCACTGGATATATCATATGCTATAGATCAGAGAAAACAGCATTTGGATACTCTTAAAGTGGCACATTTTATAACTCTGCTTTGTAGCTCATGATTCGTTATCTAATGATTTGGAAACTGTTCTTCATGATGCCCCGAATTCCTACAGTTTTATTTTCTCAGTCTTTTCCGCATCCAGAACTGTTCTTTGATTTGGGAATACAAAAAGCTCTGTGTGGGTTGGGACACGGGTCAGCTGCTGGCCTTTTATTTTCGGTTCCCATAATGGTCTGGAGGTAGGTGAGCTGGGACTGGTAGGGTGCTTCTGCTTCGTGGGATCACCCAGGGGCTCGGTCTTTTTCTGTCTGGTAGCTCAGCCATCCCCCGAGGCAGCAGTTCTCAAATTAGGGTCGGTGGACTGCAGGGAGTGCCTGGACTTTCTCAGGGGATCTGTAAGGTCAAACTATTTTCATAACAACACTGAGACGCCACTTGCCTTTTTCCTGTGCTGTCATGTTGGATAAAACTGCGGATGTGCCAGCACTAATCGAGGCACCGGCATTAAGTGTGCTAGTAGTCCTGTTTCTTTGCCACTGTGCACTCACAGTAAAAAGGCCAGTGTCACTTAAAAGTGTCTTTGCTGAAGAAGCAAAAATTTCTGATTCTATGAAATATAAACACCTGAGTACAAGCCCCTTCAGTGCTGTGTGTGACGAAACGGGGCGCACTCAGGGCGTGTCTGCTGCGCATGGAATTATTTGGCTATTTCGAGGAAAAGCACGTATGTAATTTTTTGAGTTCCAAGCTGAGCTATCTGCTTTTGTTTTATTAAACACCATTTTCACTTTATAGAACAACTCACAGATAAACTATGCTTATTCAGATTTGAGTATTTAGTGGAAAGTTTCTTGAACATGAATGAAGTGAGCGCATCACTTGAAGGAAAGCAGCTGATAGCGTGTGGTGCTGATGCTAGCATCTGAGCTTCAGGTGAAAATCTGCCACGTGAGCTTGACAGCTTCCTAATGCTTCATAATTTTTACTCTTTTGATGAGTAAAATGGTGATTTTAATGATTGTGAACTTTCACTGTTTGGAACGTGTCAGCGTTTGGAAGGTCTGCATACCTCAGTAACCGTGTTTCCCAAACACTGCGTGGATAGTGCTTCAGATTATGTGTGGGTGGAACCCTTGTAAAGTGTAAGTCAGACCAGTGGATTTTAGTGTAACAGTGTGAAAGATTCATTGATGACTTCAGATTCCAGATTGCAAGTAACTTTAAAGAAATTGCCATGAATTGGTTTTTGGTGTGGTATCAACAAAGAATATCCACAATTGTCTGAAGGTGCTACTGAAGTCCCCCTTTCTCTTCTGACAGCAGATCTGTGTGAAGCTCCGTTTTCTTCATATACTTCAGCCGAAGCAACGTATCTCAGTAGATCGAGTGCAGGAGTAGATTCCTGAGAACATACTAAGGCAGACATTAAAGAGATTTGCCAAATGTGAAACAACATCACTTTTTTCACTAATGCTTAGGTTGCTTTAGACTATATGATTATTTTTATAAAATTTTGTTATTTATGTTAACGTGTAATGAGTTTATTATTTTTAAATGAATTAACATATATTTTTAAAATGTCTTTTAATTTCTAATACAATAAAAGATGTAACCTGCATAAACATAAGCTCTTTGGGGCCTCAGTTTCTAAAAGTGAAAAGGGACCATGAGACCAGAGAGCTGGTCCTCCTTCCGCGGCCAGAGTGGCTCACCACGGCCACACGCGTGTTTGAGCCCGGGCACGGGGAAAGGGAAGGACGAGCCCCCCTTTCTTGTTAAGAAAGGTGTTTATAGCACCTTTACACACTCCGGGCCCCTGTTCCCAGGCAGCGGTTGCACGGCTACGTGGAATGGTTGGCAGGGTGACCGTGCGTCTGGCCGAGACTCCTATCACTGTAGGGGAATGGAGACTAGGCGTTGGTATTTGTTTCTGCCACTGGCTGGTGTCTGGTTGAGCAACAAAGGTAGTAATAACAGCTATTTTTATGAAGTCTATATAGTTCATCTTATTTCATATTTCTGTCAGTGCAGTAGTTCAGGTGATTTTAGAGATGCTGGAACGGAAGACTAGTTCTGTGTAACATGGAAAACGGAAAGTTATCGTAGAGGAATGTTGGACTTTGGAGTCAGCAAGTCCTGGATTCAAGTCCTGACTGCTGAGTAGGGTTCACTGCACCCTCCTCAGCTTCTCTGTACTCCTGTATAAACGGAGTTTGTAACAGCAGACCGAACGGCACTGCCGTGTGGCCCATTTGACACAGCACGGGTGGAGCTTTCGTGCCACCAGTGCAGCCGCTGCTCTGTCACCTCCCCGGTGCCCGTCCTCACAGGGCTGCTCCTGTGTGAGTGTGCGCTTCAGTAACAACCAGCTCGACTGTGATGGGTTGCTAAGCAAATGATAGAGATGATAATTGTTATGATTTCAGAGATGGATGAGATCATTGTGGACCGAAAGGGTGCTTAGAGTCTTGAGCAGGAGTTGTAGTGTTTTGAAAGGCTGAGGGAAGAAGAGAGGCATTTCTGGTGAGGGGGATTACACTGAGCCAAAGTCAGAATCAAAACCCCTAAGGCAGTGAGTAGACTAATCTGGCGAGCAAGCAGATCATCACTTTGACTTTAGCAAAATTCAAGTGTAGAAGAGGAATAGGAGTAGTGGGAAGGTCCCCGGGAAGTGAATGGGGTCAGATTAGGGCATTTAGCATTAGGAAAAGTAGGTGTTTTATTGAATACATGCCTAATACATTCATTCTATAGTCAACAAACATTTTTTACTTCCTTAAATTGGGTACTATATCAGGTACCATGATTGAGTTAAGAATGGTTTCTTATAGCCCTGGCTGTTGTAGCACAGCGGATTGAGTGCATGCCTATGAACCAAGGGGTCGCTGGTTCAATTCTTGGTCTAGGGCACATGCCTGGGTTGTAGGCCAGGTCCCCAGTAGGGGGCATGTGAGATGCAACCACACATTGATGTTTCTCTCCCTCTCTTTCTCCTTCCTTTCCCCTCTCTCTAAAAATAAATAAAATCTAAAAAAAAAAAAAAAACGGTTTCTTACAGGCTGAATTCTAACAGAAAGATGAGACTTGACACAAAACACTCCAACGCAAGGTCAAGGTGACAAGTGGGATCACAGACGGAGTAACACAGAGGAAGCGCTAAGGGAGGTCCTCAGAGAGGGAGATTGCTTCTGGCGGTGGGAATCGCTGGACAGTGAATTCTGTGCGTGTATCAATTTCTAGTATGCTTCTTGACAATAAAGCTAATTACTGTACAGCTTAAGTGGATTAAAGATAAACTTCGACCTCAATCAGGAAAAGATTACTGTGGAATAAAATGTTTATTGTTGAGAAACCATTGAAATTTCTTGCACAGCTTCCAACATGTACGTTTTTATTGATTAGTTTCAAATAGGGCACTTTAAAAATAGGGTTTTATTCTGGGACTTTGGGAGAGATACAGTGCTGATAGTGTTATGAGCATCAGCATAAATAAACTATTATGAATTATGATAAACTGTACTTTATTGCATGTTTTAAAATTCTATAAGTGGTAATTAGGATTGCATAATCGATATTTATAACTTGCCATATATGTAATTTGTTAATTTAGGAATGCAAGTGTCTGTCACCCATATTTTTTAATGTATTGTAGTATTGTATAATGTTTTATGCAGTAAGCAAAATCAGCCTGTATTTAAAGTTTGTTTTTGTGTGTGCTTTTGCAAAGAATGTTAAATTTTGTTATTCTATATAGATGCAAATACTTTCTAACCTGTAGCTTCTAAGTATACATAGTAAATTTGAAAATAAAAAGTTTCTCTGGTATTTCTTTGAAAAATAAGTTCTTGCTTTCTCCCCCTTCATTTAGGTCAAAGTTGGAAATTGCAATACTCCTAAACCAAGCTTCTTTGATTTTGAAGGAAAGCAAAAATGGTAAGAAATTCTTGGAATCTGTTGAGGTTGTTGGACATGGTTTAGGAGTTTAGGAATTAGAAAGGGGTGAGCAGATTAAAGAATTATTCGTAAAATAATCTCTCTGCTGTAGACTGCTCAGGGAGGTACTTGGGAGAGAGATTAAAAGAATCCGATTTTAGCTAAGTCTCCTGCAGGAAGCTTGTGCCAAGGTGTTGGTGTGTAAGTAGTTCACAACAGACACGCGTTCCTCACGGAAGTGTAGCTGCTTAGCATGACCACAGGGGCTGTCGCTGGCGACTTTCCTCTCCTGTCACACAGTCACCACCCTCTGGAGGGGTCTTTGGAAGAGGGCCAGGTGGCCGAGAAGGGAGAAGAGCGGGGTAAATGCCCATTTCTCTTCTCCCCGCCCCAGCTGTATCTCACCTCCAGAGCACTCCTGTTCCTCACTGTCCCTTCCACCGCAGTAAAGAAGTGCTGACCGTAACCTCTTGGACAGAAGGAAAAAAAAACATGCCAAGTTCACTTCTTTCCTGAAGACATAAAAAGATTATACCTTCACATTATTATTCTTGTACTTATAATTCAGAGGTCCCTCTTATAACCTGAGTCCTTATTTCCTCTTACGTTGTCTAAATGTCCAAAGAGAAATTTCAGACAATAGGGTATCTTAGTTATAGCAGGAGGGACTTTGAAGCATTAGTCCTGAAATTAAATGTATAGAGGTTTTAAAACAGTAAAATATGGTTGTGGAGGGAAGTGCTAAAAATGGATTCTAACTTCACATCCTAGAGCAGCGCTGCTCAAAACACGGTCCCCGGACGAGGTGCCCGCCTGGGAGCGGTCTGTTACCCAGCCGTGCGGGGACGCAGAGCTCGAAGTGGGGAGTAAATCAGTCTCAGCGTCAAGCACACGCTGCTCACCCCCGTGGGCTGGGGGGCGGGGCGTGTGTAGAACACTCTCGGTGAAGGAAGCAGTGTCCGTCCGGTTGGTTTCCCTCCGGCCGGGTTTCTTCGCCAGTGCTGGTGGGTAGTTAGTTCTCTGGCTGCTCTCTCTCACTGTTGTAGAGAGGACCTGCCGTACCTCTTGTTGTGAGTGTTTTTAATTTATGAAATTTCATAAGTTCATTATTTTTCCCTGTACTTGCATGTTTTAAATTGTTCTTAACAATTTTAAAAAGTTTAGATGGTACAACCACTGCAGTAATTCAGGCAAGAATCTCAACTGGATGCCAAAACCATTAGATGAAAAACTACTGGGAGCAATATGTGTTCAATCTGACCCGCAATTTACGAGTTAACCACAAAGAAGAAAACAGCTTTTACTACATCCTCGATCTTGTCATTGATGACGGCACAAACCGATACCACGTGCCCTCCGACGGGATGCCTTGTAAGGGACACGTCACCCGTGCACCGCTCTTGACAAAGTGTTTAACCTGATTCTAATCATCATGAACGTTTTGGACATGAACACTCTAGGTGTGGAAACAATCAGACAAATCCAAATTGAGGGATATTTTATAAAACAACTGGTTTGGACTCTTAAAAATATCAGTATCGTGGAAGACAAAAAAGGCTCAAGATTCATGAAGCTCAGGGATGTGTATGAATCTTGATGGCTCCTGGTCGGGGAAAAGAAGGCCATGAAGGAAGTTACTGGCCAATCAGGGAAATCTGATTGTATTGATGTGAACTTTCCTCAATTTGATATATGCTGATATATTTAGGGCTGAAGTGTTAGAATGTCTACAAGGAGCTCTCAAGAGATTCAGTAAAAGTAAATTTAGCAATCCTCATTGCTTGGCGGGGGGTGTATGTACAAGGGAACTAAATGATAATGAAAAAAATACAACAAAGATTAAATTTAAAAGAAATCCTCAAAAAGGTGTTACGTTCATCACAGGAGCAGGAAGAGGGTTGAGAGCCCAGGGGACTGGGTGCTGGTTCCCAGGGGATCGGAGGGTCTCCTTGCTGGTTGGAAGTAAAGCTGGTGGGGAAGGCCAAGCAGGACCCTGTCCTGGCAGCTTGCAGAAAGGAAGACTAAAATACTACTCTTGGTATTCATGCTGCAGGAAGTCCCTACCTTCTTACCTGTGTGTGTTCTTACTTCTGTCCTCATGGGGAGCCCTCACTTCTGAAGTCCCTGCCTGAGGCCTCGGGATCCCCTGTGAGCAGCTTGTAGATGAGAAGGTGGGGGGGTGCATGTTCCTCACCCCTTAAAGGAGAAGCCTGGCACTTTCCTGGGGAATGTTGTTTTCTGTGACGATTAGATTAGCTTCCGAGTTGCTGAAATGCCATGAGCACAGTTAATTCAACAAGATAGGAGCTACTTTTATTGGTCTGTAGATCAGGCATTTTCCACCAGGGGGAAAGTTGGTTTGGGGGAGTCATGAAATCCTAAGATAGTATGATGGTCTGTGGTCTCCCAGAATTCAACAGACACGCAGTATATCTGGATTACCAAACTTTCACAGGGGAGGGTGACGAGGACAAAAGTGTCTACGTGCTCCTCAGGTGGGGTGACGAGATGCGTGCCGCACGGCACCGCCAGTGCGCCCAGTGAGGGTCTCCCTGGCCCATCAGTGTGTCTGTGAGGTTTTTAAATAAAAAAGGACCTGCTGTTTGTGCCGCTTACATTGTTAATGACGGGTCGTTTCCGATACTCTGTCCCACAGGGAGGCGTGGAAGGCCCTTGGTGATTCGAGCCCGAGCCAAGCGATGCGGGAGTACATCGCGGCAGTTAAGAAGCTGGACCCCGGCTGGACGCCTCAGGTGGGGCTCAGTGGTTATACCCGGTGCTTCCCCAAACCCAGCATCTTCTAGGAAGATGGATGGAACCCAGTACCATTCTTAAGGTTTATTTTCCCAAATCAAAAGATTCTAAACTTACTGCAATATTCATCTACATAAAAGTACTGTTGCTGAAACATTCACACAACCAGCCAGCTACTAATACTGAAGACGTCTCTGAATTCTAGACACTTTTTAAAAGTATAACAATAATTTCAACCGCGTAAAAACTCTGTTTCAGAATTTGAAAGAGTTTAACATGAGATGGTCATTATCATCTTAGGAAATGGTGGGTGTCTCGGGGTTTTTTCAGTAAGCTCCTTCCGTGCGAGTGCAAAATGCTTAGTTATAGGAAAGAACTGCGAATTACACACGCTCCTGCCTTTGCGTGGTTGAAAGCCTGCTAGAGAAGATGACACGTGCCGACGTGTCATTAACGGTACAGAACGGTGACAGCCGAGGGCCAGGGAGTCCAGCGGGAGCAGAGGTTACTTTGGACTCGGGGAGCCCGGGATATTGTTCACTTGCATGCACTGTCCTTTTTTAGCGTACTTATTGGAGAATGTCTGTAAAGAATGTGATAAAGGTGGGGCTGGTACTTTGTTTAACTTCCATGGAGCCACGTTTGATAGGTGTTCAGTGGGGTGACGGCCGGGTCAGTGCCGTGGGAAACCAGGGACTGGATGTACTTCTTCCCAGGAGAAATATTCAGGCCACGCTTTTTAGCAGTGAATGAATTCAGCAATTTTCAGTGTTTTCTGATAATAATAAAGTTAATTCTTGAGTATATATTAATTTACTATGAGGGAATTTTGTTCCATTAATCATGAAATCTTAAAATGTCAGATTTGTAAGGAACTGTAAATATTATGGATTCTCAGCAAATTTTAAATATATAATTATTAAGTAATAACTAATAACAATGCATTATTATAAACTAATGTTTACTTGATATATATGTTTTTAAGTTTCAAAGATAACACAAGGAACCTCTGGATGGCTTTTACCTAGAAACACCAGCTGTTTTCCGTTTGCTTTGGCATCCTCCGTTTACATGCATACACACGTATACATACAAATAAATTCTGAGTCTTTTTAGACAAGTTGGCGATCCCATGTTTCTTCACCACTAAATGCTTTGATTTTTCCTAAGATCAGGGACCTTCTCTTACCCAAGTACACTGTAATTATCAAAGTTGGGTTTTTTTCTGTATGCTTTTTGTCATGAAATCTTTGGAATTTTTTTTTTAAAGAACACTTGGGCTCAGAGTTGCTGCAGGACATTGGGGTGTGTGTGTGTGTGTGTGTGTGTGTGTTATGAATTGATCTGGAATTCTTCTTTTCTGAGAACCCCTGGGCTCAGAGTCCCTGTAGGGCATTGGTATTTTTGGTATGCGTAATGAAATGATTACCGCAGTCACGCTAATTAATATATCATTTCACATAGTTCATTATTTTTCATGATGAGAGCATCTGATATTTCTAGCCTCGTACAGTTTAGATCTCTATACTCACTCATCCTACAAACTGCAACTTTGTGCCCTTTGACTGACCTCTGCCCATCCCCTCACCCCCCCAGTCCCTGATAAACATCATTTTACTCTTTGCTTCTCTGTGTTTGACTTTTTAGTGATCTTTGAGTCCACGTATAAGTCTGATCATATAATACTTTGTCTGGCTTATTTCACCCAACATAATGTCCCCCAGTTTATCCGTGTAGTCACAGTGGCAGGATTTACTTTTTTCTCATTCCGAGTAATAGCCCATTGTATATATAAATTATGTCTGTTTATCCATCTGTCTATAAATGCACACTTCGGTGGTTTCTGTGTCTGGGCCACTGTGAACCATGCTGCAGTGCACATGGGATGCAGATACCTCTTTGGGGTCTGATTGCACTTCCTTTAGATGCGCACCCAGAGGTGGGTGGGGTTGCTGGGTCGTGGGGGAGTCGAGGAACCTCCACGCTGTTTCCTGCCACGGCTGCACCAGTTCACATTCCCGCCGACAGCGTGCACCAGTTCTCTTCCCTCTGGGTCGGGAATGTGAGCGCTGGGGCAAGATCAGTGCCAAACCCGTGGTTCATTCTCAGATTTATCGTTTACCTGAAAAATGTCCTTTGTAGTTATTTTTCAAAATGATGATTCCTCATCCAATCTAGAATCATGCATTGCATCTAGTGGTATGTCTCTTTAACCTCTTTTAATCTGGAACAGTTTCTTGACTTCTTTCTTTCTCTCTCTCTCCTTCTTTTTTAAGATTTTCATGTATTTAGAGAGAGATGAAGGGAAGGAGAAAGAGAAGGAGAGAGACATCAATGTGTGGTTGCCTCTCTTGGGCCCCCTACTGGGGACCTGGCCTGCAACCCAGGCATGTGCCCTGACTGGGAATCGAACTGGTCACTCCGATTCCCAGGCCAGCACTCAATCCACTGAGCCACACCAGCCAGGGCAACTTTTTCTTTCTTGATCATGATATTTTTGAAGAATATAGGCCAGTTGTTCTTTAGAATGTTCCTTATTTTGGGTTTTGTCTGATTTTTTTTTCATAATTAGATTTCAGTTATACATTTTTAGGGGGAATACCACAAAATTGTGTCCCTCTTAGTACATTGCACCAGGAGAAGCATGATGTCTGTTTGTCCCAGTATTGCTTATGCTGGCTTTGATCATTTGCCTAAGGTGGAGTCTGCCAGATTTCTCTCCTGTAAAGTTCCTATTTTCCCTTTGTAATTAGTGAGTAATTTCTGGGGAGATACTTTGAGTATCCTTACTATGTAAGTATCCTTTTCCTAATCAGATTTCACCTCTACTTTTAATAAGCATTAATGATTTTCTAACACCATAATTTTTTTCTACATTTATTATTTGCCATTCCCTTCTGGGGTTTGTCTTCTGCCCCTATTTTATTTATTTATCCATTGTCAAGAATTGGGAAAGGTCTGGGACTATACCCTACTTCCAAACTAATAAGTTAGCCTCTTACTGTTTCTTAGATGCTGGCAGAGGTGCAAGACTTTTGGGTCTGAGCCAAAGGATGTTATTATTCATGGCATGGCACACTGCATGAGCTTCATTTAATTTGCATCAGTTTCTCATGTCCCAACCCACATCCCCTGGGCATGGCGCAGGTCGGCCTGGGTAGGTTCTCAAATATGCAATGGGCTGTGCTCTAGGGAAGGAGCACTGAGCTTTGGGTGTTCCCTACTTTTATAGAAGGTAGAAGCAAGCCTGCTCTTTTCCAGGAGTTGGGAAGATGTGCCCTCATCCCTGAAGGCGGCCCACTGCACACACAACCCTGAGCAAGGCTCAAGCAGAGAGTGGTCGGAGCCTGCCTGCCACACTGAACAAGAAGATGTAGGAACACTCAGGGTCCCTGTCTTATCACCTCTCCCAGCATGCATACATGTGTATCAGCGTGTATTCATGGGTTTTTATTTTGGTTAGTGGGTTGTTATCCATTCCCATGATTATTTATTTGGCCACTGGGAACCCCTTCAAGATGGCTCCTGTGTCCTTTTGACATACCGCCATCATTCTTTGAGCATTTTCTTTCTAGCACAAGGTATTTCAGGCTGCATTAGTTTCCTACAGTGGCCATAGCAAAGAATTACAGACTGGTATTTTGTAATTGAAAACAAGAGAAATTTGCTCTCTCACAGTTCTGGAGGCTCGAGGTCTGAAATCAAGTTCTAGCAGACCCGTGCTCTCTCTGATGCCTCTAGGGAAGAATCCTCCTTTGCCTGGACCAGATTCTGGTGGCCTCAGATATTCCTTGGCTTATGGCAATGCTACCCCAGTCTCTGTCTTCACGTGACACTCTGCCCTGTCTCTCTGTATCCAAATCCCCTCTCCTTTCATGTAGACACCAGGCATTGGATTTGGGGCTCCCCTTAGACCTCATCTTAACTTTCCCCCCTCAACTTCATTGAGATATGATTGACACACAACACTGTAAGTTTAAGGTGCACGGTGCGTTGATGTGATTTGATACACTTGTATATCGCCAAATAATTACCACCATAGCTAATACCTCCATTAGGTCACATAATTACTATATGCTTTTTTGTGTTGAGAATATTTAAGGTCTACTCTCTTAGCAACTGTCAAGTATATAAAAGGTTATTAACTATAATCACCATGCTGTCCATCAGATTCCCCAGAACTTGTCTTATAACTGGAAGTTTGTGACCTTGGAACACGGCTTTTCCCTCTTCACCACCCTCCCCCAAATCCTCTGGTAAACACCACTCCGCTCCATGTTTCTGTTCGTTTGGTGTGAGTGTTTCTCTAGTTCTGCATTGCTCCTTCGGTAACACTAAACTCTCAATTCTTTCTTCTAAAGAAGTGTTTTTTGTAAGTTGAACATTTATTGGTCTGACATACAATGGAGGTTAACTAGGATAGTCCCTGCAGTTCCATTCTGTTTGCCCTCTGCCTCAGTGGTTTTCAGCTGGTATACTGCAGGAATTTTTAAAGCATGTAATACCTGGCTGTTTCGTAAGGAGCACTGACTTCTTTTCCCTTAGATTGTCCATTTAAAAAATGACAACAGCCCACACTGCCCTGTCTTGAACCGTAAGTAGACAGGTCATGTATAGAGTTGCGTCTCGTTGGTTGTGCTGCATAATAAGGTTGCCTCTGAATGGCTCATTCTTGGTACTGTAAATCCATATATACAAGGATAGGCACCTGATTTTGTAAAGGTCATTTTGGAGCCAAAAGGGTAGGTGATTGTTATTTTTTGTAAATCAGTCAAAATTATACCTATTTTTTGTCAGATTAGCAAAATATATTTTTTGGTGTACCGCAGAATTTTAGTAGTTTATGTATGCCATGAGATGAAAAAGGTTGAAAATCTCTGCTTTACCTCTGTCTGTACTCACACCTGGTAAAACCTCTTGTGACCACCAGAGGGAGCAAAGTTCACTATAAAAAAAGATACATTTTTATTCTCAGGAATTCCAGGGCTTTCTGTGTGTTTTAATGGTATTGTTAATACCTTCGGTCTCACTGACCATCTAGTCTCTTGCTCTTTTTTTTCTCCTTAGATTAAAAAAAATATTTTACTTATTTATTTTTAAAGAGAGGGGAAAGGAGGAAAAAAGAGAGGGAGGATCTGCAATCCAGGCAAGTGCCCTAACTAGGAATCAAACTGATGGCCTTTTGGTTCACCAGCTGGTGCTCAATCCACTGAGCCACAACTGCTAGGGCCGCTCCTTAGATCTTTAAAACTTTTATGCTTACTTGGGATCTTATTAGTAATTTTACTTCTCTTCATCTTACTGGTCCGATGACTCTTCGACTAGCATCATTGAATTATATTTGCTCATTGTTCATGAAGATAAATAGCATACATGGGAGAACTCACACTCTACTCTCTTGTTCTGCGGGCCAAATAAGTGGTTATGTAGCTGTCCAGTAGCATCTAGCCTCCTGTAAAACTTGTTCTATTTATCTGGAGTTTTTACAGCATTGTCAGCTTATCTTTTACCTATAAGAATTCACTGAACACTTTAATCCACCAAAAATAAATAAATAAAATGAAGAAAACTCATTGAACATCAGAGTAGATGAAGTCATACATGTAATATACTTACCTATAAAGGTAGTGTCATAACTTTCTAAATTTATATTTAAAAAATAATGAGATATTTTTTGCCAAAAACTTATCTTCTTTGATATTTTTCTCATTATTCAGATTTAGTTTTTGTCAACTCCCAGGCATTAGTATTGAGTTGGGTTTCTTTTCTCTGGCTGCCTCATGCTAGACAGTCATTCTCTTGCTAGTGCTACGTGTCGCCTGTGGACCCCTCAAAGCCTCAGACCGTGTTGGGTTCATCTTCGTGTGTCAGCCATACTACCTACGGGGTTTAGCACGGGGCTCGGGTGCCTCAGAATAGTCCTTTGATTGTCTTAGTGTCCTCCTCAAATAACGCTGATCCCTTCGCATTTCTCTCTCGTCGCCTATTTCTGACCCTCTCCTGGCTCCTTTCTTGTTTCGTCAAGTTCCAGGCCATACTTTGTGCTCACTATTAGGTGATTACTTTATTTAATTCAGCTAGCATTTATAGGATGCTCCTAATTTGTCAGAAAACCTACCTGGAAGTAAGTAGAAAATTCAGTATTTATGGTTAAGGACAAAGTGTTACAAGAGATTAAAATATACACACAGAGGGAAAGTGAATTTTGAACTAAGATTTGAATGTTCAGCACTTTTAAGGTGATAGGAATGTCACAAAGCAAAAGTCTTCATGATTAAACACTGTTTTGCCCAAGGATAGCTGTGTTGATGTTTCTCCCCGCTGTTCTTACAGTTTAACTACGGCCTATGCTGATTCTAAATTTACTTTTTAGCCCCGCCTTTTCTGTGTGATCAGGGCTCGGGGTTTTTAGAGCAGGGTCACAAGAAACACATTTTCAAAAGCGAAATGCCTGCAGGGGCCAGGCCATGAACACAGGTGAGCGAAGTGGGACTGCCAGGGGAGCGCCCGCCCCGTGTAAACGGGGCCTGGACCTGCTCCGACCGGTTGGCACTGCGAGTACCCGTAGTGCCAGGTCGGATACGAAATGGAGGTTTTTACGGGAAATCTCTTGGTTTTTAAACAAGGCTTTGAAAAAAGAGTTTAACACAAGCGAGCCAAGTCAAACATATCTACATCAGGCTACGCTCAACTGGAGGGGCTCTGCTTTTTTCACTTGTTCTAGCTGGACGTGTCGAAACGCTTCCTGAGCGTTTCTACACCAGCGTGGCAGCGGGACTCAAACGCAGCCACAAGGCGGAACTCATCAGCATTTCCCTCCCCTCCGCTGCCTTCAGGGCTTTTCCTTCTCTTCTCTTCCCTGTTTTATTTAGTGGTGTTGCCATTCCCGAGTCAGTTCCAATAGAGGCCTAGGAGTCATCCCGAACCTGCCCTTCTACTGCTCAGTGGCCCGTTTGGTTCGTTACCCAGCCTCACTGGTTCTACCTTCTAAATGTTTTACAGTCGTCACCTTCTCTCCATCCCTGCTCTCTCTGTCTCCATGCAGCCTCCTCTCTTGGCTAGGCCGTTGCAGCACCTCTTCCCTGTGCTCCCTGTTCTGTGTTGGGCCTGCTCAGTGCTGTCTTCTGCAAGGCTCCCCTGGAGGACAGATGCAGTTTCCGGGGAGCCAGAGGGAATGGGAGACTTTAAAAATGGTTGAAGAGTATTTGCAGTAGGCATTTCTCCAGAATAAATCTTTTATTAAAAAAGAGCGTTATGGAGCAGAGGAATTTTGAGTCAAGAACAAGGCAGGAAAATCTGCAATTCCTAGTTTGGGTTATGACGTTGAGATGCAGGGAAATGGAATTGTCTGTAGAGGGCAGTGTTTCACAGTTTGAAGTTGCTGTCATTTCCTGTGACAATAAATACGCTATATTGTGTATCTTTTGTGTTTTTTCCTTTATAGACACACATTACAGTAACTGTAAAGTTAGAAATTAAGAATTTTAGCTGTAGATAATAAATCAAAATACAGTGTTTTAACTAAAGATGAAGATAGAGCTTCAATAAAAAACATATTATCTTTATATCCAAATGTGTGATCTTGGAATAATGGGTGAGAACTAAAAATGAGTAAATATTTTATTGTCATATTCAAGTCATATAAGAAAAATAAGCAACATAAATTTTATTTGGTAATCTAAATTTATTAGAAAATTTAAAGACAATTCATATCTTGCATAACTAAAATTTTCTTTTGCAAAAGAATTCTTAAGACTTTATTTGTACAATAAAACAGAATATATTTCTTTGTCATTAAAGCAATTACAGGTTTGAGTAGACTAATTGAATTATGATAGTAAAGCCATAGATGGAAGACTAATCTAGGAATAGTTCCTTTTGAAGGAAAATTTAATAGCTTCTGCATACAAGTAATTTGGTGTATTAGAAAGGCATGGTGCACTAGTAAAAACAAAAAGTGGTCTACCCTACTGACATTATAAAGGTTGTACAGTATGGAATTAGAGTTTTTAATGCTCATGTGTGTAGATGTGTGTTTGCCAACCTAGTGGCCCCTACTTGTGGTTTAAAAATGTGTAAGGTGCCCTGACTGGTGCGGCTTGGCTGGTTGGGCATTGTCTGCAAACTGAAAGGTCGCCGGTTCAGTTTCCGGTCAGGGCACGTGCCTGGGTTGCAGGCCAGGTGTCCAGTTGGGGACATTCGAGAGGCAATCAATGTTTCTCTCACACATCAATGTTTGTCTCCCTCTCTTTCTCCCTCCTTTCCCCTCTGTCTAAAAATAAATTTAAAAAATCTTTTTTTCTAAGTGTGTAATGTTTCGATTAGCTTCCTAGTGAAATTGACAAATCAATGCTCATCTGTATTCATCAGTATTGTTTGGTGTGTTCCCATTTCCTCAGTGCGTTTACTTGTCTTTTGTTATATTTGCCACTTGAAGAAAGGAGGCGATATGTGTGTACATGCCTGTACATGTGTGTACGTGCCTGCACGTTTGTATAGACGCCTGCACGTGTGTGTACATGCCCGCACATTTGTGTGTGCCTGCCAATACGTGCACATGCCTGTACACGTGTGTACACACCTGCATGTGTATGTACGTGTGCCTGTACACGTGTGTGCCTGTACTCGTGTATATGCCTGTGCATGTGTGTATGCAAAAACTGAGCTGCAGCTTCATTCTCCATTAAAAAAGTAATCTAGTGGTATAACTGAAACAAAACTTGTGAATGCTTGAGGACTCACATTTTATATTTAAATAACATCATAGTTTTGCATCGAAGAGCTCAGATAAAATTACTTGGGATAAACTTCTAGTGTTTTCATTGATATTAATGGGTTCGGGTTGCACTGGAACCAGATTCTGAAATATGGGGGTTAGTTTCAATGTTTCTTCTAGCTCAGTTTCTTCTGAGACAGAATAGTTAGTGACTAAGTGTTGTCATCTTCCAGTTTTGTGGCTTCTCCTTGGGTTGGACATTTCATGTATTTTAAAAATTTTGGTGGAACTCTTAGTAATCTGTCATCTTAATTTAAGTAAAAGGGAAATAGGAAAGATAGTTTTTTTAAAATTGAGATGTGTCCTACCTACTCTTTTAAACATATAGTTAGGTTCTATTATATATTAACAGTTTGTATAGTAGCTAGAACACTGGGCCATTTTAAAAGTAGAGCCTGGAAAATCTGTTAAGTTGGACTTGAAACCTAAGGAAGATTTTTTTTAAATTCCCCATTTATTTATTTACTTACTTATTTAGATTTTATTTATTTATTTTTAGAGAGCGTGGAAGGGAGGGAGCAAGAGAGGGAGAAAAGACATCAGTCTGTTGTCTATCGCATGCCCCCAGCTGGGGCCTGGCCCGCAGCCCAGGCACGTGCCCTGACTGAGAATCGATCGGTGACCTTTCGGTTCACAGGCTGGTGCTCAGCCCACTGAGCCACACCAGCCAGCCATTTTTATTTAAAAAATACAGTGGTACAAAAGTCAGTCAAATGATATACCAGTAAAATTTAATGAATGTATTATTTCTAGTCTAATATATTCTATTTCCATCCTAATATATACCAAAAAAGTATTTATCTTTCAGACAAATTTATACTTGTCTACGTATATATACCTAAGATTCAGAGTAAAAGATGTTATTAGTCTCGATGAATTCTTTAACAATCCTGTGGCAGGTTATTATCCCCCTCTTACAGAAGAGGAAACCAAGGCACAGAGAGGTTAAATAACTGGCCCATGGCTAGAATATACAAAAACAAGAGTTCAGACCTACATGTGCCTGATTGAGAGACATACAGTATTTTCCCCACACCACATTGCCCAAAATATTTTCATGGATGTATTGTTTTATTTCTGTCTTTTCCTTAAATATTCATCAAATATTTGACCCTACCATATTGGAGCCTGATGCTCCGTTCTGGGACTACCTACCCTTTTAAAAGTAAGTGTGGATTTCACTGTGTTTTAAGCTAGTCTAATACACTACCCATTTTTATGACTTTTTAAAGAGATATACACTAGGTTTGTTTCAGTATGGCTTTAGAGCTTTGTACTCTTCCTTGACAACATAGTGTTACTTCTTGGACAGTATTTCTCACTGGATATAGGTGATTATTAACAGAGTCATTAATAAACGAGAAATTGTAAAATAATGGAACAGTGGTCTTTATTTTTTATTCTGAAACCAAAGTCTCCATACTATTTTGGTGAGAATTTAGTCTTTGGAAGTATTTAGAAGTATTACTTTTTTGTGGAGATTTACAGTGAGGAGAAATCTGAATGTGAAATGCATATTAGAACTTCAGAATTTTAACTTTGTTATGTATAAGAATAACTGTACATATTAACAGATATCAATGTAGATATTAATTAGCCTCTTAATACAAGTATACGGTTGTAAGAAATACTTTAATCAAGTGACTGCAAAGCTTCCATTTTGCTGGTGAAGGTTTGTTCATTTGTCATGGGTCTGCGCACATGTGGTGTGTGGGTGTCTTTTCTAGATGCCGTTCGCACTGCCTGCCCCTGTGCAGCACTCAGTGCCAGTGGTTGCAGCAAAGGGAGCCTGGTGGCGGAACTAAGAGATTAGCTCACGTCGAACCCTAAGAACAGGAAAGCTGTGCCTGCGTTCCGTGTTAACATTGCATCCCAAACAATCCTGTCTCTGTTGTGTACTTTACAGAAAAGGTTTGGACAAATTCATATATCACCCTTTTAAAGGCTTTTAAAATTGTTAACATTTGGGGATATTAAAACTCTATTATAAACCTAGAAGGATAAGTTTTAAGGTTTATCTCCCTTCCTATCCCCCAAATTTGTATCATGTACCAAAGTTTTATACACTGAGAGATTAAATGCTTAAAATATCTAGTATTTTGTACAGTAGTTGACTAAATCATTCTTATTAGTATTTTAACCTTTGTGTCCTTTCTCCATGTTAGTTTTTATAGCCCATGGAGCATTTCTCTTGTATGCTTTATTCTGTGGAACCACTCAGTATTTTTGTTCGTTACTCTGTGCTGTACTGGGTTTTTGTACTTCCGAGTGCGGTAATCTTTGTTTTCTTTCCGGATCTATTTGTGTTGTAAAACCTGGGGTGACTGTGCTAATTTGTCCTTTGAGATTCACTTGAGCCAAGATTTATTGAGCCTCTCAGGTCGTATTACTTAGCATAAACTAATGCTGTAATCCCACTGAAATCTTATAATAATAATGATTAATTGTATGTCATCTGGAATTTTTAAAGAATTTATGCACTTTGAATGTGATTTTCCCAGTAAACTCAAGATACAAGATCACTTAGTTTTTACATCTTTTCTCTAGCATTTCTGCTGATCGATGTAAAATCATTAAATCATCTAGTTTAATTACTATCACTGGGCTGTGACTTAAAAAAAAACTGAATAGAAGGTATTATGATTTTTAAATAATTATTGGTCACACACACATCTATACCAATGTGTTGGTGGTATTTTTCAAGGAAGTTCAAACTGTGGATGTTTGTCTTCAGGCCAACGACTAACCTCCTTGGGCTCTGTCCGGAGTTTCCAGGGAAGCCTGATGGGGTGCTTCAGCCGAGTCTCCCCGAAGTCATGAGGCTGGCTGTCGTCGTCTTTTGCTCTGAATTGTTCTTGTCTATCAGTAAGGGGTGAAGCGTTCTTTCCCAGTCTTGCCAGCTGTTAGCTACACGTGCAGATCAACTCCGAATGATGAAGTGATGGAAGAGCTAACATACTTGGTACCTAAATATGTTATGTTGTGTTATGGGATATGTTAACTTAAAGAGAGAGTTTGATGTTGTGCTTGGGAGCCCCTCAGACCAGGCCTGGCCCCATGGATATGTCATTTCTTGGCATCTCAGCATATCAGAAATGATATCATTACAAGCATAACTTTAATAACTAGCGATGTGAACAGTTTTCTGTGTTCACAGATGTGTATGTCTCTGTGTGTGTGTGCATCTTTGAGAGGTTTTGAAAGAAACACATTGTTCTAAACTTCTGCTGAGGCTAAAAACCATGTATTTTTCACAATTTGCTATACCAATCACACTTTTTTGTTTGATCATTTTTGTGCAGATAAAATCAAAGTCTTTTAACTACCTTATGCCCGTTGGAAGAGTGAAGTGTCACTAATCTCCTTTTTCCAAGATGATAGATTAACTTTTGATTATTTATGTCATTTAAGAACAAGAAAATATACAATTGCAGAGTGAACAGGATAGTTCTTAAGTTGCAAGTTTCTATTAAGTTATTTTCATAGGTTAATGCAAAATGCATTGAAATTTTGGGAAACTTAGAATGTACTTATGTTCAAATAACAATTTTAAGAAATTGGGTTTAACAACAACAAAAAAGTATGGTTAAATAGTTTAATCCATCTCCACACAATGGCTTTTGGTTTAAATGTTATTTCAATCATGTACTTTAAAAATCTATTCAATGTAGCCCTGGCTGGCATAGCTCAATGGATTGAGCTCAGGCTGCAAACCAAAGCATCGCAGGTTCGATTCCCAGTCAGGGCACATGCCTGGGTTGTAGGCCATGGCCCCCAGCAACCGCACATTGATGTTTCCCTCTCTTTCTCTCTTTCTCCTTCCCTTCCCTCTCTAAAAATTAATAAATAAAATCTTTAAAAAAATCTATTTAGTGTGCCCTGGCTGGTGTGGCTCTGTGAATTGAGCATGGGTCTGCAAATCCAAAGGTCACTGGTTTGATTCCCAGTCAGGTCACTTGCCTAGGTTGTGGGTCAGGTCCCCAGTTAGGGGTGTGCAAGAGGCAACCACACATGGATGTTTTTCTCCCTCTCTATCTCCCTCCCTTTCCCTCTCTCTAAAAATAGATAAAATGTTTTTAAAACTATTCAACATAACTTTACATATTCTCTTAAAATACATTTTACAGTAAGCACAAAATGGCGCTTTAATGCCTGGGTATGATAAATGTTGTGTATGTAGTATTTGTTTGTCGTAAAAGCTGTGTTGCTCCCTTTTCTTGGCCACCACTTTTTTTTTTTTAATTTCTGCATATTGGAGTACAGTACACAGTGCCTCGTCTGCTGTGTAAATACAGAATCATGGGAGGCTTGAGATTTTCTAGGTATTTGAAATGTAATATATTCCCTAGTTTAAGTGTTTGCTGTTTTACAGATAGCCCTCATTTCGTGCGGAGTCCTGTATTTAAATAACTCATGTCATTGCTATTCTAAGTAGTGCTTTTGCAGTCAGATATCTGAAAGGCGATTGACTTTTTTCCCACAGCTCCATAATTTATAAGAAAACATAAAATGAAAAGACTAGACCACGATGATTTTGGTGCATGGTTGTAATCTTAATACTAGTACAGGGAATAAAGACAAAGTCTGTTCAGAACAGATTGGTCAACTAACTGATCAACTTGAATTCCGTATCGTAACTCCTTTTCATTGTTTAGTTTGTGTTTTTTGCATTTAATTTGTAGGTGTTGGGTGTCTTTGATTTTATGTCTTTTGAGAAATTTATGATCGTACTTTATTTATGATGTTGTAGCCTCAGCTTAGGCAATTGATTGAAATACAATACAGGGAAATTTAGTATGTATTTTTTTAAAAGCTTAAATTAGGAAAATGAACCTTAGGAAAATGAACCAACAGTGCAGATGCGGAGTTGTTTTGGAGCAAGGTAAGAAGGCAATGGCAGGTTAATTTCTTTATATTTCTATTGGTCTTTTATTACTAGAATCTTATTTACAATATTCGATATGATTTGCTTTTGGGAATTTGTAGTGTATTGTTAGGTTTTAAAGTTGTGAAGGAAGATTATAATTCATTGAGATTATATATGTAGAAGAGTTTATAAACTGTAGAGTGTAATGCCAATATAAATTATTTTTATTATTATACCAACTATAATATTTAACAGGCAAGAATTTTATTAATATGCTACCAAAAAATAAATGGGATGCAGTGTTAGTGCAGCTGGGGAAGTTAGTGAGTGATAACGTAGCACATGGTGGTAGGCTATGCTGAATAAATGACTGGGTTGAAGTTATAGAGAAATTATTCAAAGGGAAAAGTTAATGCATTTCCTCTTGTGGCTGCAAATCCTGAATCATAAAGAACTGATTTAGTTAACTCTAAGTCATATTCCTTTAATTTAGAGTTGGAAAAGACAGTTTTTCTCCATGTATATCAGATCCGTCTGCTGTATGAATTAGATTTTGTTAACCAAGTTGAAAATAAATATGTTCATTTTTTAAAAATATTGCAAAGGCTTGGCTTTGGAACGCTGCCTGAGAGCTGCACCGTGTCCAGTCTCGCCGTGGCGCGGCGCTGCTCTCGAGGCGGTGCAGTTTCGTTCACGTCCCAGTGCGTGGGAAGTGAGACTCGCAGCTCTCTGACGTGGTTTACAATCCGGGACCAGAAATATTAGTAACCTTACGGCTTCACGGCCCAGGCTACTGTATGTGTATTGGTCATACAGCTTTCAGTATTTAGAGTCTGCTGAGATGAAAAGGGAGAGTCGGGTGATGGGTTGGCCCTTGGGTACAATTTAAAAATAAAATTTAAAAAATGATCAGGGTAATTCTTGAAAGGAAAAAAGAACATAAGAAGAAAAGAGATTTTTATCACAAATCTGGGTCTGAATTGCTTGGTGCCTGTTCTTGTATGGAAAAGATTCTACGTTGGAGGTGGTTGTCTTATGGGGAAAGAAAATTTGAAATGGACACTGGCAGGGATGCTTGGGCGGCTCAGAGAGCAATGATGGCCAGCGGAGGCCTTGTGCCCCCGGCCAGAGCTCAAGAACATAAGGAAACTGGGTGGGACTGCCAGCTTCTCCTATATCCTGAAGCTTCCCTGACCACGTGAAATATAATTGTGGGAACTGGGGGTAAGGACATTGTCATGTGCTTGCCTTGTCCTTTTCCGTTATAGCCGTGGACAGAAGAGCCAGTGTAGATTGCATGATGCTGTATTTAAGCTCACTAATAGCCTTAAGTGTCTGACTTATAGGTAGCTTGGAGTAATTTCAGGAAACAGGGCAGAGCTGACAGTAACAGAATCCTGTAGTTTCATTACAGGCTCCAGTTGGAAGGGTGAGAAATTACACCTGGAGTTTGTAAGAATAAGCCATCCCCAGGAGAAATGCAAATGCCAATAAATAGTGAAAGATGCCCCATCTCACTACTAACGAGGAAATGTAAGATAGAACAATGTCTACTTTTGAGCTGATAGATTGAATTGGAAGGCCTGTTGGCAGAGTACGAGGAAATCACAGGCACACACTTTGACAGCAGCCTTCTAGGAGACGTTTCTTTGCCGCCTAAAACCACCGGCCCACTCAGCCTCCTTTGGCGTGAGGACCAGCCTCAGCTGAACAGACTCGCTGAAACTTGGACGACTCCTCTTCCTTCCGGGCTCAGGTGATGGGACGGGCGTGTGTGGTAGAAGCTCCGTCCCTAGCAGCTGCTTGGACATGTTGGGTAGCAAGCCCAGTTCAGGGGGCAAACTCTGACCAAGGAGAGGCAGGAAATGGTAGAGAACTGGCAGTGAAATTGCTTTTCCTTTCTTCCTTGCCTCTTCTGAGACAGGGCAGCTCGTTCAGCCTGACTGCCCTGTATGGCCTACAGGACTGCTCAGTAACTGTGCTGTGTTTTGCTTGCTTCTCCTTCTCACTTTCCTTACCTGCCTCACCTCCCTTTCCCTCTCAGTTTTCATATCCTGGGATTTTACTTCCTAAGAATTCCTAAGCTTGGATCCTTTGCCTCAGGTTCTTTTCCCTAGGAAATGTAGGCTAAGAAACTAACAATCTCACTTCTGAGCCTCTATTCCACAAAAGTATGTGGAAGTTCTAGAAGACGTGTGTGTGGATATACATTGCAGTATTGTTTACCTTCCTGAAGAGTTGGCAGTCATCTAAGTGGTCATCAGTAGGGAAATGGTTAAATAATACTGTCTAGCAATAAAAAGACTGACACAGAAAGTTGTCCGTGGTGTATTGTGTGAGATAAAGTGTGGGTCAGTATGTTTAGTGTGATGCCATTTTGACAAATGAAGTCACTAGACAAATCAGTTGGGTTTGTGTCCACATTTGGTTTCCAGAATTTTCCTCTGGGTAAATCTGTGACTACAACTGTAAGCTGGAGTTGCTTCACAGTAAAGGAAACAGAATATGAGACTGTTATCCCATAGGATTTGGAGGGAAAGAATGAGCTATAACTTTAAAATCTATGTAAGTTATAATTTTCCTTTCATATTATTTACTGACATTATAATTGTGCATATTTGTCTCTTCCTGTAAACTTTAAGCTCCAAGAGGTTACGAAAGCATATCTGTCTATGTAACCATTGTGCTCCTAGTTAGGAGGCAGTGACCATAAGGTGAATTAATGAACAAATGAGAAATAATACATATATAGAATGAAGTATGGTATCTGTTTTCTAAGTCACTTGTAGAACTACAGCTGCTGAGCTTTTGGGACATATGATGTTGCTAAAAATATTTCAGAGCTATTGAAATGGAACCAACATTCCCAGTTCATTTAATCAAACAGTTTTATTTTCTATGTCCATACCATGTCATAAAGCGAGACGGTGTGCATTCTGTGTCCACATTGCGCAGCCTAACTATAAACTTGGGATCGGACCTGTTCTGGGAGACAGCAGACCAGTAAATCAGTGTTACAAATGGTGTGCCCCAAAGGAATGTTTACCGGTTACTTGAGCCAACTTACAAATGAGTCACTTAAGACCACCAGAGAGTCCCTGTGAAGCGAATGGCAGGTTTCCTGGTGTTTGAGAGTTGTTACCTCCTTTATGCCGATTCTTCTTCTAAGTTATCACTGCCAGTTTCTGTGGAAGTGTCTCAGCTTTCACTTTTCAATAGTAAAAGCTAAGTAATCTTGATTACAATTACTAGAAAATTAAAACATACCACTTAGAAACAGCAAGTTTTCTGGACCACTAGAAAGTATTTTTTAAGCTTTTTAGTCTGTTATTTCTGGCATAGGCAAACTACTAATAAACATAAACTTTAATGAAGATTTGTCATAATTGTTTTAATAATAAAACAAAGTATTTATTTAAAATTTAAATACACTCAATAATGCATCCTTAATTTCTTTCTTCAGCAAGTCAGGAAAACCACAGGTCCTGGGCAAGTGCCAGGCTCCTGTGGAATGAGCATTATAATCAAACTGTGAAACCACTTACAGATCACTTGGTAGATTGCCAGTGACCGCCAAAAGCCTATGAACTTAAAAAATTAATTTAGAATATTTAAAATACTGTCTATAGTAATCCAAATTAGGTCGTAGAGCTATCATCTATGGCTAGACTTAGATGGATAATTAGTTTGAACGTACTTGATATTTTTCTTGCTGTAAGAAATATGATAATGCCTCACCTTTGAAATATTAAAAAATGGGTAACTAGATAGACTGTTTAAACTGTGTATTGATCAGTTTTACTTTTATTATTTTTATTCATTATGTTAATAGTTTATTTCCTTTCTAAATGTTTTTTAATGTTCTTCTTCCCAGTCACGAGATTCTGTAATTCAGTGGATGTTAAGAGAGCATACAAAATCCTAAATGCACTGTAACTTGCATTGTGTTGCTATGTCACAGCTGTTGAGTTACACAGAAAGATTTAATGATGTGTTCATTTGGTATGACCATAATTTACTCATTTGCTTATTTTTCATTCAGTCAGCTTGCCTGGCATAGTACTAGATTCTGGGATACAGAAGTAACCAGGCCTTTCTCTCAGAGAGATCAAGCCTAGTGAAAGAGAAAAAACATTTGAACTGGTCGTCTCGGTGGAAGGTGAAGACAGCTAGTGACGTTGTGAGCGAAGGGCTGTGGAACCACGGGAGTGGCTCTCTGCTTGTCGGCCGGTGGAAAGCCTTGTAGGTGACCTAAGCTGGGCCTTACGGTTTGAGTGGGTCTGTTAGTGCAAGACAAGGATGGAGCAGCATTTTGAGTAGAGGCAGCAGGTACAAGGGAGTGGATGGAGTGTGAGAGAGTCGGGCATATTCAGAAAAGGGCGAGAAGGTTAATGTGTACAGGCCATTGGTTAGGGAAACACGGGCAGGTAGGTTAGGGCCTCACGAAGTTCTGTCTGCAGTGCAGGGAAACTACCCTTTACAGTTCTTTGAAAGGGAAAGCTTTTTGCTTGTAAATTTTATAATTCATTCATATATTCAAAAATATTTAAATGCCTACTACTTGGCAGACCTTATATTATTACTTGGGAATTATTAATGTAATGATTTAAACTTAAGTGTAAGAAATTTACATATTGATCTAGAAAGATTTATACATGGAAGAGCTAGGTTTTATAACTTTATTTGAAAGAATGAAGAAGTAGATTAGAAGAGTGTGAATATCTTCCATGCTTAAATTTTTACATTTTTAAGGGAAGATTGTTATGGGAAAATTACACAGCAATATATAGGTCTAATATCTTTAAAGAAAAACTGAAAACATTTTTTAAAATCCTGAATTGATATGTTAATACACACTCATAATAGCAGTATAAATAAAAACACATTCTTAAATAATAATAAAACATATAAAATGTTCCTTTTTTTCTTATTGATTTTAGTATGTGTGTGTATACTTATCAAGATACAGAAATAGGAACAATTCTCTCAAGGATGTTTTCTTATTTATTTTACTGCTGACACTACTACAGATGTCCCCCCCCCCCCATATGCCTCCTCCACTCAGCCCCGCCCCCCCTTCACCGCATTGTCGTCTGTGTCCATGGGCTATGCAAGGATGTTTCTCTTTTAAGTTTGTCATTTCGACTGTGCTGTTTTTGTTTTACCAAGGTCCGAAGGATCGTACACTAAACTTCTCAGGAACCATGGACTCAGATGTGAGTGTTTAATTCTCATTTTCAGGGCCTCTGTAAGCTGCGCCCCTGCCCCAATGCTGTAAGCCAGACTTGTCTCTGCCAGGCCTGCCATAAACGGGCTCCGGGCTCCGGTCCGGCAGGCCTCCTTGTCGTCCCTCAGATATGACGGGTCCCGTGCCGCCTCCTGAGATGCCGCCTTGACTGTTTGTACCTGTGGTTTTATTTGGGCCTGATTCATTCCTGTTCACTCCATGAAGCCTCCAGTCCACGCTGATTGCCCCCTTTTCTGTAAATCTGCCTTTATCATTTACAGTGAACATTTTACTTCGATCTTACACCTTTCGGCGATGAGCTCGGTGTTCGAGAGAGGAAGTGCTTCGCAGTGCTCAGTGTGTTGGGCTGAGATGAACTGAGGAAAGCTGGGGATGTTCGTTAGCATGGCTTATGCCTCGTAATGTGGCGCATATGCTCTTTGAATGTGGTTCTAACATTATGTACATTTTCCACCGTCTTTCTGGAAACATTCCAGTTGCTGAATCATGCTTATTCACCGATGGGCTATTTTGAGCCATGCTGTAGGAGAGATATATTAAAGTAGGATGTGTATTATCAACATTGATAAAAAGTTGATGTTTGTAGTACAGCAGATTTTTATGGAATAATACTTTCAGTGTTTGTGTATGTTTGTATGTCTTTACATTTTTTGTATGAAAAGTCTTTTGCTTCTTCAATTCATTTTTCCACCCTCAAAAGAAGCCAGTTATCTGATTGATCTTAGCTTTTCCCCCTCTTCAAGTGATTACAGTTTTTTTCCGACTACTGATTTTAAGTTTCCTTAGTGCTGATCTGATTATTGAGGTCATTTCAGCGATATTCAACTGATAGGCAAAGGCCAATGCGATTTTTTTCTAGTCTGGTGGGCCAGTGAGCTAGTAACCTCCGGTCTGCCACTGAGACCAGGGGAGGCAGAATAAGAGACCTTTCCTAGGACTCTGCAGGTGAATGCTGAGAAGAGGTCGGTCGCTCTCCAACAAAGAGACGGCGGACGGTTCAGCCCACCAGGATGACGCAGGCCTGACCCAGTAAGCAGGACTCAACATGTAAAGGACCGCGTGTGGCGGGCGGCACTCCTCCCTACTCGCCAAGGGAATGTATCTCCAGAGTTAGACCCCCGACTGTTCAGGTTTTACTGCCAGGGCACATTTCTGCCCCAGCCTGTGGCACCTCTGGGCTCTCCTTCTGGGTGCACTCCTGCCATCCCCCAGGCTTGTGGCAGTCATTGAGTTACTCCAGTGTGCGATGGGGAGGGAGAGGGAGCCAGACATCTGTGTTGAGTCTGCCATCTTCCTGTTGTTTTTAGGATAAGCTTGCTGTTAACACTCTCTTTCTGACGTTTCCCGAGTTTTCAGGTTTCCAAGGTTTCTACTTAATATAATTTCCAAATACTCAGTAAGCTTTAGTTATAATGCGATGTTACAAAAGATCATTTATTTGAACTCTTGCTAAATAAAGGTCAACATTGGATCTTGTACCTGGTCCCCTACTTAGGATTGCTTGACTTTACGATGGTGCACAAGTGGTATGTATTCAAGTAGAAAATCTACTTGGAATTTGGAACTTTTATTTTTCTTGGGCTAGTGGGTACAATACTGTCTCGTGATGCTAGATGGCGGCAGTGAGCTGAGGCTCCCAGCAGCCCCACCGTCATGAGGGCAAACAGAGCAGACTCTGCAGTGAGAGGTTGGATGTTGTGTTTCGTGTTTTCACACCCCGTCATCTCCACGAAACGCCCATCCGTGTCCCCTGCTTCTGGTGAGAAGAGGAGGAAGGCAACGACTCTGGAGATGAAACTCTAGATGATGGCCTGACTATAGGCAGTTGTAAGTGTTCTGAGCACGTTTGAGGTAGTCTAGGCTGTTACAATGTTTGGTTGGTGAAGTGTATTAAATACATTTTTGGCTTATGATATTTTCAACCTGTGATGAGTTTATCAGGACCTTAATCCCACCGTAATTTGAGGAGCCTCATTGTGTGAATCTTTCTGATATTCTTCACAGATAATTGGAAGGTATAGGTGGGGAATACCTTTTAGTATTGCATATCAGTTGTTTCTGTCTCATGCTTTAGCAGTCTCTTAGCAAATGAATGTGCTGCTTGCCTGCTGTTCCTCTGACCAGTGCTTTCGCTTGGGCCCGGACCAGCTACACCCAAGGTGAAGTCTGCCGAGAATTCTCTTCATGTTGGTCCTCAACAGGAACAGAAAACACCAGAGCAGTGACTGCCCGCACATGCACGGCCCCTAATCTGCAGCCGTGCGTGTACCTGCTGCTGTCAGACTCCGTCCCGGTCCGCCCGAGGCTCTCACCTGGCGGCAGCCATGCGCGCCGTGCCTCGGTATGGAGTTAGAAAGTGAGGCGAGAGTTCTTGAAGCTTTTTGAAGCTTTTGCTTGTAAATTTACCTACTTTGAAAATTTAAAACCATAAAACTACCATTGCCTTTTTTTGTTTTTAGAAGACTGACCTGAATATGTTTGACAGGAATAAGAAGACTAATAAAAAAAAATTTGAAGGTTCATTGATTGCAATTATATTTCTGGATAATTTATTTTTTATTTTTTTAAGATTTTATTTATTCATTTTTAGAGAAGGGAGAGAGAGAGAGAGAGAGGGAGGGAGAGAAACATCAATGTGTGGTTGCTGGGGGCCACGGCCTTCAACCTAGGCATGTGCCCTGACTGGGAATTGAACCTGCGATGCCTGGTTCGCAGCCCGCGCTCAATCCACTGAGCTACGCCAACCAGGGCTGAATAATTTATTATGAATACATTTCCTTTTACAAGCACACCTGCCCACACCGCACTTCAGTGGTCAGCAGTTTTTGACCAGAAAACAGCATGACCCCCATATCTCACTGTCCCTATTCACCCAGTTGTGCCTGAGCAATTTTTTTTTGTTTCCCGGATGGAAAAAGGTCCTCAAAGGGAAATGTTTTGCCTATGTGGAAGACGTGAAACAAAAAACAGCAGAAGCACTAAAAGGCATCAAAATTGATGGGTTCAAAAAGTATTTTGAGCAGCGGAAAAAACATCTCGATAGGTGTATCACATCAAGTGGAGAGTACTTTGAAGGTGACTGAAGATTAAAAATGTAAGAGTAAATACACAGTTTTTTATAAATAAATTCTGGGATTTGGCGGGGGGGGGGGCGTCCCTCCTTGTATTTAGTAGTTCTATGTATCAATACTGTATTCTCACAATAAAGTAAGCTCTAGAGAAAAGAAAATGTTAAGAAAATCATACGAGGAAATAAATCCACCTTAGGTAGACCTGCGAAGCTCAAACCGTGTTCAGTGGTCAGCTGTGTATCAAACACACTCCTTTTGTCGGTGGGACTATTTCTACCAAATTTTGAGCCTTTAGTCAAGAAATGTGATTTGCCCTAGGTCAGTGATAGGCTCCTCCATTCCCTACGCAAGCAGCTCGTTTGTACGTCTGATTGGTGGATTGGAGGTCATGGGCCCGCGTATCCTGCTGTGAGGGAGTCGGAGAAATGAGGTTTCAGAAATTCTCTCTTGGAAAGTTGGGCTGCACAATATGGAAAGCTGTTAAAATGTTGAGATAGTGTTTCAAAGACTTTGATAAGCCACCAGGAGACATAAACTAAACTGTCTTGCTCTATCATTCTCTAAATCTCTTTAATGAAATCATTCATTCTGTTGAGATAGTTGGTTGAATGGAGGCAAATGTAATAGAAAAGGGTACGGAATGGAAATACACCTAGTTTAGAAATGTTAATCCATTCATTTGGGTATTCCCATTCATGCATTTCATCAGAAATCATTCATGGTTTGTGAAATTCTGGGAAGATGGCAGTGGTTGTAGCATAGTTTTTTATCATTCCCAAATGCTTCCTTTACAGAATAACCAGGAGAGCGTAACCCAAAGCTCTTCGGCAGTATCTGTAACAAAACTAGTTGACCAAAGAAAACAGGGACAAACCATCAGCAGCTACAAGATTTGTGTAGCTTCTGTGATTCCAGAGGACAGGACACGAGAGAACCTGACCGCCCTGAGAATGGCAGAATCCTACAGCTGCCAGTGGGGAGGTTTAGAGGGGTTGTGTACACTTCAGTTCACGTCTGAGTACGAGGGATTCCTGGTAAGGTTCTCCAGATCTGCCTGAGCTGTAGAGCTCCCAAGATTAACCAGCCAAAGCCTCACACAGTGACCTGGGGATTTAATCAAAACCAAGCACTGAAAGGATAATAAAGGCAAAAGGAAAAAGAAGAACCAGGTAAAAGTAGGAGTGAGGACCGGAGCCAAGCAATTTGAAAGTATCCCAGAGGCCAGATTTTTAAATACGTCAAGAAAGCAACAGAAAAGAGAGGTATAGACCCCAAAATCTACCCTGATCCACATTTCTGTCTTAAAAATTCAAGAATATTAATATCATGTAAAGATGAGCAACAGGAAGGATTGTGGTTGAAGCCGTATACAAAGGTATTATAAATCAGGGTAGGCTGATATAATCATCGTTACTTTAGCTAACATTTATATAGTATCTACTTTGTGCTGAGCACTGTTCTACTTTATGTATATATATATTTAAAATACCTTAAGTTCTCATATGAGATAGCTACTATTCCTATTTTTACAAATGACGAATTTGAAGCAGAGAGATTACTTTACTCAACATTGTACAGCTAGACCTATAAACAAATTAAGCAAAAAATAATAATAAAACAGAAGCCAAAAAGGTAGCACATGGAAGCAAGAAACCCTGCCTTGCATATATTAGCTTGATAACATTTGGAATACTTATTTTTTCAGCTGGAAAAGAAAGTTCCCCAAGGTTTTAAATCCTGACCCTGCAACTAATGTGGAATCCAAGCGGTGAAGACCTAGCCAAAGACACATCCTTCCCCCTCTGAGTGAAGGGGCATCTCATTGTCTCAAATAACACAGTCTGAGGCAATGTCAGGATTGGCAAATTTTATCCTACTGGCTGCCAAACTGGAGTCTCTCTCTGTAACTGCTGACACAACATAAAAATAACTTAATGGATTTTGAGTAGAGAGAAATGAAATAAACTTCTTAAGCCTTTATGAGAAACATTTCATTGGAGTGGAAATCCAGAGGCTACAGTAGCCAAAGTTTACCCCTTCTTATAGATGAAGTGGATGGAGACGAAAACTAATGCATCTTTGGCAACTTTATTCTGAATTCAATCTGATAATGGCAGATATTTTTTGAAATATAATTTCTGCTTAAGATATAATCTTCCCTTCTCCTCCATCCCCAGGAAAAAAAATGTCAGCAGCATCCTAACGTGCTTTGTGCTTTTGCTTCAGAAAGAGGAATTAATCTCAGGAAGAAGAAATATATTTAGAATACACTGTAATCAAATTAGGGAGTCATATTTTTCCCTAAAGATTTTAATTACAACTGTATTATGCTTTATGTACACAGATATTCATCATATCTTTGTAAGAGGAAAAGTGAAAATAACCTAAATAGACAACTGTCAGATAATGGTTAAATAAATTATGGTGCATTGCTGCATGGAATGTTATGCTGGCTTTTAAATTAATGTTTGTGGGACTTTTGTTCCTGGGCATGGAGTAATAGAGATGAGATTTACCCTTTTGCCTAAAACAAGAAGAAAACTCGACACAGTAGATGAAGTAATAATGTTCAGAAATGGCACTAAAAGTAGTAGAAAACTAGGAGACAAAGGAAGCAAAGGTGCACCATGGTTGCCTCAGCTCCTGCCTGGCATCAGGCTGCCGTGAAGGGAGGTGGGGGCAACAGAGCCTGGTGGTGTCACCGACCTGAGCTAGAAAATGCCAGATACCAGGGAGGATGTTCCTGCAGAGGGAGAGCGGTGCGGGGGTCTGCATAGGGTCCCTGGGACCGAGCACTGATCTGCGTGTGTGTGTGTGTGTGTGTGTGTGTGTGTGTGTGTGTGAGAGAGAGAGAGGAGACTGACAGGCCAGGAAGAGAAACACGAGAAAGCAGGCCAGACGACTCTTGGAGCTGATGCAGGACTGAGAGTGTTTCGTCTCCTCCTCGTCCGAGTGGAAAGAAAATATAATACATGGGGCATTTGGTAGCGGCCTTGAAAGGGTTCACCTCAGTAGAGAGGCTAAATCAAGCTGTACATTAGAGGCTGCTCTGCCTCTGCCTTAACAGAGCCTTACAGTGAGTCCCGAAAGGATCAGATTGATTCCGTGTAACGGAATTCATGCCAAAACAAAGTCTAATGTAATGTAGAGGAACACAACAAAGTCAGCAAACCAGAGTGTAAAATTTACAGTGTCTGGCTCACAGTAAGAGTCTTCCAAGCGTCCAAGGACAGCAGGAAAATATGACCCATAACCAAGAGAAAAAAAGCTGTCAGTGGAAGCAGAAATAATAGAGATGAATAGAATAAACATATTCTATATATTCACAAAAGTAGAGGAAAGCGTGACCATAATGGAGAAATGGAAAACCCAAAAAGACCCAAATGGAACATCTGTAAAGGAAGAAAATAATATTCGATGTGGAAAAATACACTGGGTAGGATTAACAGCACGTTAGACATTGCATTAGAAGAGATTAGTAAACTTGAATATGTAGCAAGTGAAACTAACAAAAATCAAGCACAGAGCATAAAAAGACTGACTGTAAAGTGAACAGAGCCCCATTGAGCTGTGGGAAAATATCAAGCAGTGTAGTCTATTGGAGTTCCAGAAAGAAGAGAAAAAGCATGTGAGAGAAAACAATAAATAAAAAATTAATAAATGATAACTGAAATTATAAATATTTGACTAAAATTATAAATCAGAGTGTTTCACCATTGACATTTGGGACTCGATAATTCTTTGTTGTGGAGGCTGAACTGTGCATTGTAGGATCTTTAGCAGTCACTCCAGTCTCTACTTACCAGATGCCAGTAGGACCGCCCATCTGTGACAAATGACCCCAGACATTGCCCCATATCCTTGGGGGAAAAGAGGGGACAACAATCTTCCCTAGTCGATAATCACTGCCATTGACGCATAGATCCAAGAAGCTCGATAAACCCCAGGCAGAAGAAGTACCAAGACACATCATAATCAATTGGTGAAAATCTTAAAAGCATCCAGATCCTCCCACCTCCCAAAATGATACAGAGGAACAAAGGTAAAGAGTACAGCAGACGACTTTTCTGGAGCCTGGAATCAGTAGGAGTAACGTCAAAAGGAAAAAAAAAAACTATCAACTCATAATTCTGTACCATTCAGATAGCTCTCAGAAATGAAGATGAAATCTACTTACCATGATAATGGTCATTTATGAGAAAGCCACAACTGACATTACATTCAATGGTGAGAGACCAAAAGCTTTTCCCTTAAGATCAGGAATAAGACAAGAATGCCTGATTTTACCACTGCTATTCAACATTGTACTTGTAATTCCAGCCAGAGCAATTAGACAAGTAAAAGAAGTAAATACCACCCACACTGGAAAGGAAGAAATAAAACTAGCTCTGTTGACAGATAACATCATCCTCCATATAGAAAATCCAAAATATTGTTGAAAAAACTACTTGTTTTAATAAATGAATTTAGCAAATTTGCAGGATACGAGAGCAACGTGCAAACATTAGTTGTGTTTCTATATACCTGCAATGAGCACTCCAAAGTGGGAACTAAAAAAAGAATTTCAAGCCCTGGCTGGCGTAGCTCAGTGGATTGAGCACGGGCTGCGAACCAAAGTGTCGCAGGTTCGATTCCCAGCCAGGGTACATGCCTGGGTTGCAGGCCATAACCCCCAGCAACCGCACATTGATGTTTCTCTCTCTCTCTCTCTCTATCTCCCTCCCTTCCCTCTCTAAAACTAAATAAATAAAATATTTTTTTAAAAAAAGAATTTCATTACAATAACATCCCAAAGAATAAAATACCTAGAAATAATGTAAACCAAGGAGGTGAAAGATTTTATACTGAAAACTATAAACTAAACCATTGCTGAAACAAAATAAGGAAGACCTAAATAAGTGGAAAGACATCCCATGGTCACAGACTGTCAGATTTTACACTGTTAAGATGGTAGTACAGAGGACTTCCAGCCAAGATGGAGGCATAAGTAGTCGCACTGTGCCTCTTCATGCAACCAAAACTAAGGACAACAAGAGTTTAGAAACAAAAAAACAACCAGAACTGAGAGAAATGAACTGAACAGAAGTCTGACTATCATTCATCCAGACTGGTAAGGAGGGGTGGAGTCGAAGGCCTATGGAGAGGGGTCAAGGGGTCCTGGCAGGAAAAAGTGGTGGCTGGCAGACGCAGGCATGCAGGGCATAGATGGCAGTTGACAGACCCCAGAAACTCGGGGGACAGCTGACTGACTGGTGGCAGACCCTGGGCGCAGGAGGCAACAAGCAGACCCACTGAGACACACAAGGCAGCTGGCTGTCTGCAGCCACACATTTGAGTGCAGACAAACTAAGCGAAAACGGGCAGCGACACGGACCGTGCCACCCAGGGACCCAGCGCTGGGAAACACAGCCTGCAGGCACCGATTGAAAACACCTGTGGAAGTTGAGGCTGGGAGATTCTCTCAGCCTCACAGGAGGCTCCTTGGGGAGACCCACAGAGTCCGAGAAAGTACACAAGCCCATCTGCCCGGCAGCCAGCACCAGAAGGGCCCAATTTGCTTGTGAGAAGCAGCAAAGGGGACTGAAGTCCTAGAGAGAGCAGAGCAGGCGCCCCTGTTTCCTCTCGGTCCCCGCCCCCACATACAACATCACAACCCAGCGACTGAGATGCCCCGCACTGGTGAATGCCTAAGGCTCCGCCCCTCATACGTAACAGGTGCCACCAGACCAAAGGAAAAAAAAAATAAAATAAAAAAGATGGCTCAAACAGAATTAAAAGCCCCAGAGCCAGGTTTTTTTAAGCAACCAAGAGATAGCCAACCTATCAGATGCACAGTTTAAAGCACTTGGTGATCAGGATGCTCACAGAATTGGTTGACTTTGGTCATAAATTAGATGAACAAATGCAGGCTACGATAAGAGAAATGAAGGAGAATGCACAGGGAACCAATAGTGATGTAAAGAAAACTGGGTTTCAAATCAATGGAAGGGACCAGAAGGAAGAAAGGAACAACCAAACAGAAAAGAATGAAGAAACAAGAATTCAAAAAAATGAGGAGAGGCTTAGTAACCTCCAGGACATCTTTAAACGTTCCAACATCCAAATTATAGGGCTACCAGAAAGGGAAGAGGAAAAATAACAAGTGGAAAAGTTATTTGAACAAATAATAAAGGAGAACTTCCCCAATCTGGTGAGGGAAATAGACTCCCAGGAAGTCCAAGAAGCTCAGAGAGTCCCAAAGAGGTTGGACCCAAGGAGGAACACGCCAAGGCACATCATAATTACATTACCCAAGGTGAAAATGAAGGAGAGAATTTTAGAAGCAGCAAGAGATAAGGGGACAGTTACCTACAAAGGAGTTCCCATCAGAATGTCAGCCGATATTTCAGAAGAGATCTTGCAGGCAAGAAGGGGCTGGAAAGAAGTATTCCAAGTCATGAAAGGCAAGGACCTACATCCAAGATTGCTCTATCCAGCAAAGCATTCATTTAGAATGGAAGGGGAGATAAAGTGCTTCTCAGATAAGGCCAAGTTAAAGGAGTTCATTATCACCAAGCTCTTACATGAAATGTTAAAGGGACTTATCTAAGAAAAAGAAGATAAAAAATGTGAACAGTAAAAAAAGACATCAAACTCACAGTTAGTAACAGCCATACTTAAAACAAAAGCAAACTAAGCAAACAACTAGAACAGGAACAAAATCATAGAAATGGAGATCACATGGAGGGTTAGCAACAGGGAAGTGGGAGGAGGAGAGAGGGGGAAAAGATATAGAGAATAAGTAGCATAGAGGGTAGGTAGAAAATAGACAGGGAGAGGGCAAGAATAGTATGAGAAATGTAGATGCTAAAGGACTTATGACACATGGACATGAACTAAAGGGGGGGGAATGTGGGTGGGAGGGGGTGGGCAGGGTGGAGGGGAGTGAAGGGAGAAAATGGGACAACTGTAATAGCATAATCAATAAAATATATTTAAAAAAAGAAAGAAAAAAAGATGGTAGTACAAGCCAAAGTGACCTACAGACTCAATGCAGTTTCTCTCAAAACTATTTCAAAATGCCATTTCTGCAGGATTGAAAAAGCCAGTCCTCAGATTCAGATGGATGTGCAAAAGGACCCCAGATAGTCAAAACACTATTAAAAAAGGACAAAATTGGAAGATTCGCACTTGCAATTCCAAAACTTACTACAAAGCCGCTGTAATTATAATGGTGTGGTACTGGCGTGAGGATGGACCAGTAGAGTAGAACTGAGTCTAAACATACACCCACACTTTTAAGGCCAGTTGGTTTTCAGTAAGGCTGTCGAAACTGTCAGTATTGCAGGACATGAGGGCTTTTGCAGAGGTTGCAGTTTAAGCTTTTCGGACAGGAGTAACATCCAAGTTCACTGCTTCCACTTTACATGTTTTGGAAGAATCTTTCTTCTAAATTTAATCTTCATCTTGTGCTTTTTGAGAATATCGAGGGGCAGGGCCTGTTGAATGAATACTTGATTTTGGAAAGCGTCGCCATAAGTTTGTTTTTTTTTTCCTTTTATTTCAGCGCTCTTTTCCTCTCTCCCTTCTCCCTTCTCCTTCCTTCTGGCTACCTAAAAATATTTTCTGTATGATTGAATTTGAAGTTTTACTATATAGTTTAGTTTCTTTCTTTTGGGGGAGCTTTAATTTTGTTAATGTAGATATGATTTTCCTGATCACCTTTTGTATCTGGTATTTATATTTCATATTTTGTTTTCATTGTTCCTCATGGACCAGCCATATTTTCTACAGCGAACATAGCTAAGCTCTTATAATCAGCTAGGGGAGTGGCGTTTAGGTGACTCCGGAAGCAGTTGTGGAATGACCTTGTGGAATGACCTTAGTTCGCTAGTGGGTACTTATTCCACTGCTTTGATGACCTGAGAGTCCCCTTGCCTTTCTGGTACCATCTTGAACCTGTGACTGGTGCCTTGGAGAAATGGTGGACAGTCAGACTTTTAGTATTCCTTAGCAAAGTAGTATTTTGTAACTGATTTAAAATACACATTGCTTTAATCCATGTGTCTTTTTTCTACCCCTCCCCCCACAGACACCAGAGAAGAAAGGAAAAGAAGCAAGTACAGGTTTTGGCGGACCAGTTGTTAGTTCTCTGTATCATGAAGAAATCATCAGGTAATTTTCTCTTCCGGTCATTGATAATAGGAGTATCTGTGTATCTGTCTATCTCTATATACATCATGTATATGTATGTTTGTGTGTATGTATCTTCATATTTTTAATCCTGAAAACTTCCATCTGTAAAGAACTTTTTCTTAACCTGAAACTGATTTGGTGGTATCTCTAGTAGGATAAGAAACGACAGGAAAGAATTTTTAAGGTGTATAATCTTTAAAACCAACAAGTGTCTGACAGCACCAGATGGTAACCCTGCCTAGCATTTAAGCAGTTGATAGGGCAAAGTTTGGTGTCTCAGACAGTCTTCTGAAGCTGCGGATTTTTGCTGGTGTTAGTTTTCCTCAAAATACCAGTTTGTTAATGATTTTAATTTTTATAGTTTATTGACTTGAGCTATCAATTAAAAACCACTTTGGAGTGTGAAATGGTTCATGAAGGAAAGTATTGTGGCGGTTCTTCAAAAAACTAAGCAGTTACCACGGGACCCAGCAGTTCTGGTTCCAGTTCCACGTGCCGCAGAATCTGAACGGCACGTTTGCGCAGCCACGCTCCTAGCAGCACTGTTCTTAACAGCCGAGGGGTGGAAGCCGTCCGGGGTCCAGTGACAGGTGCCCAAACAAAATATAGCCTGTGCAGTGGAATATTGGTCAGCCTCAAAAAGGACGGGAATTCTGAAACAGAGCTGGGACATGGATGAACCTCCAGGGCCTTATGCTGAGTGAAGATGCGCCAGTCGCAAAAAGATAAATACTGTATGATTCCACTCACGTGAGGTGTCAGGCGCAGTCGAGTTTAGAGAAACAGAAAGTAGGAGGGCGGCTGCCCGGAGCCGGGGGAGGGGCGGTGGATGGGAGGTGTCACTTAGAGGGCCCAGAGTTTCGGTTCGGCAGCGCCGGAGTGTTCCGGAGAGTGCGTGCACAGCGGTGCGAGCATACCGGCCCTCGTCACTGCTTAGTGGGACACTTAGAAATGGTGACCGCGGTACGCTTTGTGTGGTTTTTACCACAACTTAAAAATTGTGGGTCATTTTGTATTATTTAATAAAGGACTTAAACTTTGTAATGTATGACATTTCTGGATAATTCTTTTCTTTCACCACTGTGTGTAAATCAGGAAAAGGTTTCTGTCCTGTTTTAAAGTCATGTGACATCTAAGATCATTCCTTTATGAATAAAAATGAAATAGGAATCTCTGATGCTCTTACCCTTTTTGAGTTACCTGAACTTTACTTTTCTTACTCATTAACGTGAGATAAGTGAACTCTAATTTTCAAGTGGACAGTGGGGATTAGTTGAATTTGTTGACGGGAAATAGTCTACCTTCATAGAGGGAAGAGGAAGCGGTACCAAAACTTACCCTTCAGTCTCGCAGGAGATTTTGCTGACATTACCCACCACATAGAGAAGTAGGGATGAGAGCTCCCAGGTAGCATTCTGGGAGGGAAGTTTTGATACCACTATGAATCAAAAACTTTAAATGCTCGTTGTTTCTAGTTAATGACCAGTCAGTTGATACTAGGGGTCCTCTGTTGAATCTAATTGCATAGCAACCACACCATTTTTCCTTAGATTGCATGTTTAATCTGGGCTGGGATGGGGAAAGGCTTTTGCAGAGTTGAGGGGAATAAAAACGCCCTCTGAGGCTGCCTCTGGCCTGGAGTGCTTGTGCCACCCTGGTCCCTGAGAACCGTGGGCAGCCCGCACAGTCCTGGGGAAGCACAGTTTAAAAACCATATTCAGAGATTAATCCCCCTCCCCCTTCACCCTTATACATTCAGAAAGCATTTCAGGGTTCTTAACTTGCATATTTCATCTTTAGAGTCTTCCCCAAAACTGGTGTTCTAGAACCCTAACTCCACCAATCAAAGTTTACTAAATGTTCAATCAAGTCATTTTTCCTACATGATAGAAGGGGAGTTAGCCATTCCTTCTCTGTTTTCCCATAGTCCTCTGTTCACACTTTTGTTATAGCATTTATCATGTTACACCACAATAAGTCATAATTTTTTAAAAAACTCTGTCCTTCCACTAAACTTTTAGTTTTTGGAGTTCAAAGATCACGTTTTATCTCTATATCCTCACCATCTGAGCAAGTGCCCAGAAGTTAGCAGGTGCCTCTCAAAAGTGCCCAGGGCTTGGGAGGTATCCATGGCTGCCTCCCGAAGGGCAGAGCCCTGTCTCGCTCCCTGACCACGGCTCACACTGCACCGGCCTGGTGGCCCCGCCACACAGCAGGGGCTGCTGGTGCGGTGTCCTGGCGATGTGCCCGTCCTCAGCTCCTTCCCTCAGCGCTTAAGAAAATGCACAGGCTGTTTCACTTTCCTAGGTGAAGAAATCGAGATAGTTACTTGACTTTGCTTTTTAAAAATCACCATACATACTTTCTTTTGGGGCGGGGGGCATTTTTATTTTAGTTTTCAGTGACAGTTACATTTAATATTTTACATTAATTTCAGGTGTACAGAGTAGTAGTTAGACATTTATAAATTTAGAAAGAGATCCCCCTAATGATTCTAGAACTCACCTGACTTCGTATATAGTTACTACAGTATTATTGACTATATTCCCTATGTTGCATTTTTAAATTTAGTATACATATATTTTCTTTTATAATTGTTTTTCAATTAACAGTTGTCCCCATTTCCCCCCCATATTTCTCCCCTGCCATACTTACTAATAATGTCAATCACTTATCCATAAGTAATAATGATCCTTATTTTGTGTGCCAGTTTCTTTAGGAGCTCCCAGACTCCAGTATTTTTCAAAATGACATGCTGTATGCACTTGTACATACTTTTGTACTGTCCGGTGACCTGACCGCTCTATCTCTGCTGAGCAGGAAGCAGGTCAGATGTACCCCAGTTGAAGTGAGAGTAGGTACCTGGATAGTTGAAGTGTTCCTAAGACAGAGTTAAACCGTATTGGGAGAGTTCACCTACCTCCTCGCTTATCCTCCATCCAATTTCTAAATAAGTGACTCTTAGTTTTAAATCAATTTAGGCTTTGATAATAAGAAATAGTAACAAAATAACATCATATATATAGTTTTTAAAGATTTTATGTATTTTTAGAGGGGAAGGGAAGGAGAAAGAGAGGGAGACAAATGTCGATGTGTGAGAGAAACATTGGTTGCCTCTCGAATGTCCTCAACTGGACACCTGGCCTGCAACCCAGGCACGTGCCCGGACTGCAATCAAACCAGTGACCCTTTGGTTTATAGGCCGGTGCTCAATCCCCTCAGCCACACCAGCCAGGGCAACATCATATATTTTTATAGAGATTTTAATTCAACTCAACATACACTTATTATGAATCTATGAGACAAAACATTGTGAATATTTGCTTCTCAGCTTCTTCACCTTTTAATAGTGTATTCTCTGTTGACATCTACATGTATGTTTAATAACATTAGTTAATGGAGTGAGATACAAACCTTTGCTATGGGCAAAACTGGTTAGTCTTGGCCTTATTTCATTAAGTCATCTAAATATTATTTTTATAATTTGATTTAAGCCTTTGTATTCCAGAACACATTGTGAAGATACGAAACAGTAAGAAACATAAAGATGAGAGCCACTGGAAAGCCTTTTAACTGTCACAAACAGTAATTTTATTACTGCTGTAGCAGGACAGAAATTACAGCAACTACTAATTTTTTTATATAGAGAATTTGTTTTATAATTGAACACAATTCCAGCATAACAGATTAGATTCATGATAAAAATTATTCTATATTGAAATGTTGGGCTACTCCAGTGAAGGACCAGATGTAGTCTCTATTGGTTTTTGTTTTTGTTTTTTAAGATTTTATTTATTTACTTTTAGAGAGAAGGGAAGGGAAGGAGAAAAACATCAGTGTGTGAGAGATACTTCTATTGGTTGCCTCTCGTGCACCCCCGCTGGGGGCGTGGCCTGCAGCCCAGGCATGTGTCCTGACTGGGAATCAAACTGGTGAGCTTTCAGTTCTCAGGCTGGCACTCAGTCCACTGAGCCACACCAGCCAGGGCCCTTCTGTTTCTTAAGTATAAGGATGTAGTCACAACATTGAAAAAGTAACCAAACATTGCTTGTATTTTGGTGAAATATAGTAGGTGGTGTTTTAGTTTTCCAAGAGAAAGTTCTGCTTTAACTGAAGTTAATTGCAGTTTCTTGGCAGAATTTTATGTTCAACCAAAGATGAAAGTAACAGCAGGTTTTAGAGTTTCAGAAACCAAATGGTAAACTTGAGTGAGAGGACAAGTTTTGGTCTGTAGAACCATTGTTTTTAAAAAGACCATTAAACATGAGTTCTGTTTCAGATACTTTAATATATAAACCTGTAATTTTTTTCACATTTTTAAAAATCAGGAAAACCAGGATCGAATAAATCAGTTTCACAAGGCCGAGGCCCCGTTGTCCTGGCAGCTTTCCTGGCTGGTGTGCACCGTAGGAGACAAGCTAAGGGCCCATTCAGTTTATTGTAAATGTTTTGAGCCATGGGCCACCGGGGCCAGTTCTGGGCTTGCTCCCTGCCTGTTTTGGTTCTGACCTGTACCCCACTCTGTCACGGAAAGGGACAGTATAGCCATAGATACAGATCTCTGAGTTAGTCTTCCAGAGCCCTGACACCAGTCTCTCCTTCTGAAGCTAGTTCTATAATATAATGGAAGGGATATGATGTGAGGCTAATGAAGAACAAAAAATTATGGAGCCAAACTGCTGGCATCCAAATGTTGGGTCCACCACTTCTTAGCTCTGTGACCTCGGACAGGTTACTTATCTATAAAATGGGGTAACTGCAGTACCTGTCTCGTGTGGTGCTTATGTGGATTATAGGAACGCATACACACAGGCATCCTAGAACAATATCCAGTGCAAAATAAGTTATGATGTCACTGTTGTCACTGTTCGCTTTCATAGTATTGCTACTGAGAGTTCCCCACAGTCAAGACCCAGGACATAGGCTTATGTTGGGGGCTAAAATCACATGTCAGTCTGGTACTAGGATGCGGAACAGGCTGTTCGCTTTTACAGAAGAAATTGAAAAACGGGAGGGAGAACCAATGCTATTGGGTCTGCATTTGAAACTGTAGAAGCAAGAGAGCAAGAAATCCTGTAACTCACAGACGGTTACTCTAGTCTTGAGATCAGTTGTGGTTCATTCATACTGTAGACTGGCGGAAAAAGCTCTGGTTAGTAAGCCCCAGGCTTTGCCGAGAGTCAACTGGCTGTCTACTGCATATGCTGACTTAACAAGAAAACACTTTGGGTGACTTGCATACGTAGGTTTTATCTAGAAGTTGGCACATAAATTGGGAATTAGAGCAAGAATTAAAAATACAACAAATGAAGCATGTGCAGAACCATCTCACCCCCAGTCGGATTTGATCTTCCCTGTTATGTTTTGTAGCTTGATGCTATGCAATCTATCAGAATTTTATTAATCCCACTTACACAGGCAGCCATCTGGACCTTCTCTAAGCAAGACCAGAGCATATACAGCTAAAATGATTGATGGGCTCTGGAATTGATTAGTTGTTCTGTGAGACAAATGAACTGTTTTGGCAGAAAATACCAGAGGTCACTGCTGTGGTCAGACACAAAAGCCTGTAGAATTTTAAAGAGATTCTTTCACCATTGACTTACAGAGTTAAAAATTTTAAACAATGATGGATTTTGAAAATATTTTAGAAATATCTTTCCATTGGCCACTCTCTAGTTCTGATTATAAAAGGGAGGATATAAGTATTAAAAACTAGAATGAATGTGATTATTTTATGCTTTAATTTTGTATTTTTGATGAAAATATGAGCTGGAGTGAAGTAGTAAACAAACATTACACTCTGAAATTTTTCTGAAAAGGGTATGTTTAGAGACAAAGCTACAACACATAATGTTTTACTGTAAGTGACTTATAAAATGGTATGAAATTCCATGTAGTTATTTATTCAGAGCTTCATTGTTAGATAGCAATCTGTTTGGGGGGGTTATTTTTCTGTTTTTAATGAATCTGTGTAAGACTCTGACACTTCAATAGTATGTGTTTTTTTAAAAATTGAGTATTTGGGTTTTTATGCTTTCAGTGGGTTAAGTCATTCTGGAATTCCATGGTCTCATTAACACCACTGCCCTTAGCACCAAAAAGATGATCCTGCCTCCTTTAGTGTGTTTGGCTGGTAATAGTGAAATCCTTCCCTATTTCACTGTGTTGCCCACGATCAACATTGTGTTAACACTTTGGTGATAGGTGATAAATTGGATGACATATGTCTTGTTTCATACTGGTTATTCTTTGAGGACTACACAAGTGTGGATAGGCAAGTGGGAAACTCCCCCTTGAGAATGTGACTGCTCGGAATGAACTTGAGTTATGGATTTATTCAGCCGGTGAAACCTCAGCTGGCATAAATAATTGAGAAAGCAAAGGTTTGTCTGCGGTGCGTACCTCGGGGACTCACGGCTGCCTTCCTCCTCTCTACCTCCCTTTCTTATGAAAATGATCCCAGTTGCACTCCTAGATAATAACACACCAAGCAATTAAAAGCCATGGGTGGCTGGAGAGAGGAGAAAAGGTTTAGTTAATGAGCTTTTCCTCTTCCAGTGCCCAGGAGAGCCTCAGGAATGACAAGGCGATTAAAGCGAAGAGATAATTATAGATTATGTGAAAATGGGTCCCTTGAGACCGGTGGGTCTTGACATAAACAGTAACTGTTGCGAGAGCCTTTTGGCTCTCACAGTCACCCTTTTCTTACGCGCTTTCCTCGGCTCCCATGTCCTCGGTGCCATGATGCCCACCATGCAGATGGGCAGGTCCACCTGTCTGCAGGTCGGCAGCCCTTTCTGAGCAAGAGGGTCATGCGTCGGCTGAAGCCAGCCCGTCATCTCTTCCTCTCTCCTTATTTCTTGTGTCTTTCCCCGCTTCTTTTTGTCTGCTTCGTTCTCTTCTCCGTCTACCCTTTCTTCTGTCTTTCCTTTCTCTTTCTTGTATCCTTGTCTGTGTGTAGCACCTGTGAAATGCTAGGCACTTAGACTTGTTTACAAAGTTGTGTGTGTGTGTGTGTGCGTGCACACACATGTATACAGATGTATAAACTTATGGGTGTGCCGTTCCCGGGTAGGTCTCTGTGTAATAATGTCCTACTCGCATCCCCTAACATATCAGACAGAGATTCTGTTTCTTCAAGTTCCAGAATAATCTGCATTCGGCTACGTTTTGTTACTGCCACTATCGTGCCCTTTGCATTGTCACCGCTGCTCTTAAAACAGTCGTCATCGCTTGGCCAGGACACACAGAACGGTTTGGGGACTGGATTTCCCACTTCCTGTGCCATCTCTTCCCCAGATTTATAACTCAGATCTCATCATGTCACCCTTCTGCTTAAAGCCTCTTAATGATTTCCCATAGCACTTAGGGTAAAATTCAAAAACCCTTTAACATGCCTTACAGGGCCTCTCCCATCTCCGTCCCATGCCAGTCCCCCCCTCCCTACCGCCTCTTTGTTCACTCCGCTCCAACTGCGTGGGCTTATTTTTATTTCCTTGAAAGTCAGATTAACATTCGTTAGATGAATTGACTGACCCCATATAAGGATGCATGAGAAATGACCCCAGCTTACAATATATGCTAAAATCCTATGGTAATGATGTCAGCTGACATTTATGGACCACTTATATGCTAGTAATTATACTGCAGTTGTTACACATTATTGTGATCTTCAGAATGATCTTATAAGACGTAGGTATTATTAATATTCGTATCTTACAGCTGAGGAAACGGAGACTCAGAGAGGTGAGTCCACTTGCCTGAAGTCACGTGGTCAGTAACTCCGTTCTCAGCTGCTACGCCCTGCCACTCCTGAAATGTCTAAGGAATCACTGTCATCTCCAACTGATGAAATTCAATTTGGCATTTTCTATTATATTAATAATAGTAAATATCTTCAGCTTAAATATTTTAAATTAAACCCCATCCCACTTAGTGTTTTTAAAGACATGCTTTCCTGGTAAAAATGGAGACTGCAGCCTTTCATTTATCAATACACTGATGATGATGTTTTCTTCGGATTAATTGTTTTTATTGATTTCAGACTTACCTTAATGGTCGAGAATATAACTCAGCATTGCAGAGCCTGTTAGTCAGGGACTTCGATAGATTTTTCTCATGTGGCTGCTGGTTTTGCAAGAATTGGTCAGAATTAACTGTGTTTTGTTTTATAAGCATTGGAAGTATCAGAAATTTTCAACCAACTTTTAGAGTTAAGCATGTTTTAAGCAGTGAAAATGCATTTTCAGTAACTAGTATCTTTATAAGTCATGGCTAAATAACTTTTCCAGTATAATAAGTTATCTACAAGAAGTATACATTGGTTTTTTTTTTGGTCATTGCTTGCTTGAAAAAAAAAAGTGAGAAAAATATATGTTAATTACATTAACAACATAAACAAGATAATAAAACTTTTTTGAGGCTTTTAGAATCTTCTAGTCCTAAAACTAGGTATACTGCTTATTTATCACAGTCTGGAAATAGTTATTACTTGGTGAAAGAAGTTCCTATTATGACACAGCAGGAGTGGGGGGGACTAACTGGTTATTTCCCATGACTAAAATCAATTGCAGATCTAGTAGCTTTTGGGTTCGAGGATTGTGATTCAGTATACAGGGGTGGGCAAAAGGAGGTTTACAGTTGTGATACAAATACATAATACAGTAATAAATAATACTATAAGAACATAAACTTCTTGCATGCTCACCACTGTAAGCCTCCTTTTGCCCACCCCTGCATGTTAACTCTTCCAGTCTTTGTTCGCTTCCCCGCTTGGCACTGCCTGTTCTAGACCTACCCCACGACCTCACTGACTCTGAGCACCACAGGTTTGGGAGCACCACTGTTTAAATACCATTGGGACGAACATCCCACTAATCAGTGGTAAGATGCTGCCCATTCCAAGATCTATCAGAGATGTTAAAATGCAGAGGAAATTGTATTTCAGAATCAATGGAATCTGGCAACTTAAGAACAATTTCTAAATGTCTATTTGTCATCTAGGATTTTAAGAATTATTTTAAGAACAACACAACAAATGACCATAAAACCCCACCTTTCTTAAGTGCCTGGATCTGAGTGTTCGGCTTCCTGAGCGCAGTTGCTGCCCAAGTGTTCCTCCTCCAGGGCTTAGGCTCAGGGTATTTTGGAAAGGCAATGAGGTACTAGTGGCAAGACTTTACCTGGGGATCATAGTGTATCACTTACGGTCTTTGGTAAGATTGAGACTTGAAACTGTTTTACAAGGTGAAATTAACATCTGAAATTTGAATTAGATCTTAATTAAGAGTGGGGACTTTTCAGGTGCTAAATGTGACAGCTGCGACTACCATTTAATCCCCAAGTCAGGAGTTGACTTCACCTAATTTGCTGCTCCCAGGGCAGCCTTACACCAGCTTCACTGGAAACCTTTGAGCAAGAACAGACTCTTCCAGGTGGAGGTGCAGCTGTCAGTGAAGTTAAGTCTGCCTGTATACATGGTTTATATTCATAAATGAAAACATGCTTTTTTAAAATGCAGAGTATCTTGATTTCTAGGTAGACATTTTATCCAACTTCTAAAATATTGATGGTTTAGTAATATCAAGTATTATATAAAATGAAGATGATATATTTACATATACAGTCATAGCATATAAAGATTATATAAAAAAAGAATCAACATTAGACTTTGGGCTCTTGTATTTGGCTCATTCAATAGGATGTTAAAAATCATTGCCAAATGAGGTCAGTGAGATGACATCATTACTTCCTAACATTTATTTTTGGACAAAGTAGTAATCCTTTACCTTCCAGATCCTCTACCTATTCACCAAATAAATTAGAAACTTAAATTCCTGCAACGCCGTGACATGCACCGGCAGTGCCAGCGGGTTTCCCGGGACAGGGTGCCTGGAGAGACCGGCTCCCAAGGTGCCGTGCAGTGTGGGGGTCAGGCGGACGTCCCCACGCAGATCCAGTTCACTCCTCAGGCTCAGAGACTGGGGAGAAGGACGCACAGGTGAGCAGGCCCTCAGAGGCAGAGGAGCAGTAATAACACTCGTCTGAAGCTGAGGTGTGAACGAAAAGGCCTCTTTGTTTACCCAAGGGGCTATGCCAGTGTGGCAAGCCAAGTGCCTGGGGACTCTGGGTGCCCTCGGTGTGAGCGCCGAGGGGCCCAGAAAGGGAAATGACTAGTCAGGTGACCACTGGCGCCCATGCAGATAGAGCGGGAGGGAAGGTGAGTCATCCTTCTCTCCTTCCAGAGTTGCTTTAGCCAAGGTTCTGGGGAGGCCTCGTGACCACGCAGTCTCCCCGCTGAGAAGCACCCGAGAGTGCCTGCTTCCTCCGGCTGGTTCTTTTGTCGGTGCTCAAAATGGGCCACGCTGACTTGTGTCCCCTTAGTTGTCTCTCTGTCTTGTTTCTGTTTTTCTAGGTGCGTTGAGGGTAGTGTCTGGATCAAGTAGCTCTTCAGGTCTACCTGGGAGACATTCCTGCCTCACCTCGTCAGTAGCTTCCTTAGTCTAAGAGGGCGATTTTCTTTCCCTTTTTTCCAGGCTTTGGAAGGTGAATGCCTGTTTCGTTCCCCAGCTGACTCGTAACTTGCACTTGCTCCTCCTGTTACAGGCAGTGAGCATGCCCAGTTCTTGGTGATCTGTGTCCAGCTTGCCCCCTGACCTTCGCACCCGACCATAGCCAGGTGCTTGCGGTTCCCCCGAACGCCTCTTTTTGGTGGAACTTCTCCTTTCCTTTCTTTTCTTCCGAAGCCTTCAGTTACCTGGCTGGTTGTCCGCTCATCCTTCAAAGTGAGGATGATGTGATGTCAGCTCTTCTGTAGTGAGTTCTCTGATCGTCCCTGGCCGATAGCCTGCTCCTTGCTTTGAGCCTCTGCTTCCTAGCATATTGGGTTAGAGCAGTGGTGTTCAAACCTTGCTGATGTAGTCCCTAAGAGAATTTTGGGAAACTGTATTTCCCTTTTACATTTTTGAGATGACATCTAAGAAATTATTTAAAAGTTGAAATAATTTTCGAAGGTGTAATTTCTGGCATTTTGTAAATAATGAAAATTTAAAATAAGCATTTTTCTTTTACATGTATCTGATGGAATCTAAATGCTGTAATGAGAATCAGTTTTTTAAAACACAAGAACATGCAACCATTGAAGGAAACTGGGAAAATGGCACATAAGGTCTATTATTTCTTACAACTGCATGTGAATCTTCAATGGTCTTGAAATAAAGTTTAATTCAATAAAATCCTGATCTTGACTTAAATATACATGAACAAGTTGTTTAACAGTTAGAAATTTTATATCATCTTTTATTCTACTTCTCCCTCATAATTTTATTTCAAAGTAATATATTTTGTGTAGTCTTACCATGCTACCATAATTTTCTGCAACACAAATATGTATGTAAGTTGGACTTTTTAAAAATTTAATTTTTTCTTACTCAAAAGCTTTAAGCATTAAATTTTCTCTCATTTGAGTTATAATTATTTCCATACAGTTGATCAACATACATGATAAATTTTGTCAAATAATTATCAAACATAGGTAAAATTTTATTGAAATTGTGTGTGGTATGGGTTTTTTAAGTAGTTTAACAGATAAATATTGTTTTTATTAGAATGAGACAGGGTTTAACTTCAAGCCGGCTTTTTGTTTTGTTTACTTCACCTCTTTATCCTCTAATCTTAGTTGTAGAAGGCTTCCCAGCCCCAAATTTTTACCCAAATTATCTCTTTATTTGGTACCTTGGAAGATTTTATATCTTAAGGCAGTACAAACTACAGTCCTATTGCCCCCAAACCTTTTCTAGTATATTAGTTAAACAGTATTTTTATGCAAAAGAGTAAGAGGTTTAATTAATAGTCATTTGCTAAATCTTAATCAGCTCTTTTGGCTGTATTTCCCAGAAGTAGACCATAGTACCGAGAGAGGTGTGTGCTTTTCTGTTGTAAACTAGGCCTGGGGCGGGGGAGCAGTTGAGCAGCGGGAATGTTGGAAAGGACAATGGTGATGAAATATTTACCACGAAGCCTTTTCGGGTAGATCAGTTTAGGAGAGAGGGTGTCATATAGAAATTGGGCTGAAAATTGATTCACTGGACATTTTCCATACTTACATATCCCCTTAAAGGTCTTTGTAGGCCTCCAGAGCCCGCAGGAGTGCACCCCTGAGTCTGAGGAATCAGGGACATATGTTTGTATTTGTGTAGATGTTGGTTTACTCTCCTTTGTGTTTTTATTTAAGAAATAACTTTCCATTGCCAATTTCCTGGAGTACTGTTTTTATATCTGATTAGCAGTTGCGTGGTAAATAGATGAATTGAACTGAAATAGTTATTGAATGTACCTATTAAATAGCTAGATATCTCAGCTAGCCCCATAAATGTGGCTTTTAATTCTATGAGACGGATGAAGCAGTAAAATGGACTGTCGGTGGCCTGCCATGAAACCTCCCTGTTTGAACTAGTCTTGACAGGGAAGTGCGGTCTTTGTAGAAAGTGGTGCAGGTGGCGTATTCAGGAGCGGGCAAGGCTCTGTTCTGTCTGTGAGTGAGGAAAGACACCATTCTTAGACCCCAGCCCTCTTTTCCATAAAGGTGTGCCTTTAGATTTCAAAAGACTTTCAAAGAAAGCCAGTGAGGGGTTTTTTTCCCCCTTCAGATCTATAAATATATTTTCTGTCAATTTCAGGAAATTTGGAGTAATCTGAAGAGAGACATTCTGTCTTTTGCTAGGGATACCGTGGGACATCCTTGAGGGCAGCATCACAAACATAACCCGTACTTGTCCGTAAAGAGTGGGTTTGATAATCTCTCTCCCATTCAGGAGAGGGAGAAAGGTGGCTGGGTACGAACTGTAAGAGAAAGGAAGATCCGCTGAGACCATGGGGAAGGGCCCTAACTTTTATTCAGGCTGCACTGCACTTGGCAGTGGTTGGAATCACTTTCACGTGTTTCATTGAAGTATGGATGTAGAGGGAGATACAGCCTCTGGGAGGCTGTATTGACAGGGAAATGTAGAGGGAAAAGAGAGAATTTGATTTGTCTATTGTACGTAATCTTGTTAGGGGGTAAGGAAGGAGATGTGGAAAGATGTTGTTCCAGATGTTTCTCCGTTTTGGCCACTAGGTGGTGACATTGTATTGACAGCTTGGTTGCTGGCAAGTAAGATAGACTAGGAGTGTGGGTGGGTAACTAACAATAAGCCCAAGCGAATCACTTAATTTTTTTTGTATTAGTTTCTCAACTCTGTATCACATTTGTGGGGATTTTATTGAATTTTTTGATATTTAATTTACATTGTATACCCTGAGGTATTTTATAAATACCTCTATGTGTTTGACATGCTTAACAATGATAAACTACAGATGATAAGCAGATATTCAGATGAAAAGTACCCCCTGCCTTCCAGAAAATCATGTACCAAATCAAACTATTTGATACATATAGGAAACACTGACAATATATTGAGCAAAATAAAAATCTAAATGTGTGTCCTACATTGACTTTTACTGTTCACGGCACAGGTATACGTGACGCACCTTTGGGGTTCAGGGAGGGGGACCTCTCCGAAGGTCCTCTCCTCTGTGAGTAACCGTTGCTTTTCACTGGGTTTGTGCAACTGACACGCCAGGACCCTCCTTCCCTCCCTTTCTGGCCCCACCATCCCATCGACTCCCCACCATCGACTCCCCACCACGTTCAGAACAGCATGATTCATGTCGTGACTTAAAGTGACACGGTCCTTTCTCTCACCACGGAAGTTGCTGCCTCGTGAATTAGAGGGCTCTCTGTTACTGGATTGGAGGGAAATTGGTCCCTGTCATTACTCCAAGTCGGTATTCTGAGTACACATTTTCATAGAAACTGGTTTTTGTGGTAGTGAAATATAGCTGAAGTGGTACTGTTTGCAACCTTAATTTTAAAAATTAGACTTCTTTATTTCCTTTCAGAGTAAATAATCTAGAAAGACATTTTTTCTCTTCTTCAAAATGGACATTTTCAAGAGACTATATATTCCTTTAAAACATACTTTTTTTCCTGGACACAACCTCATTTTCTCCAGCTTGAAGCCGGCTGTTTCTCCTCTGTACTCTTTCGGGCCTTTTCAAAGATCCAGTTTTACCTTATGCTAATGATTTGTAGACAGTGTCATCCCAACTGTACTGTGCATGTATCGGATGCCGAGCTTCTTGTTTATCCTTGTTGCCAACGGAATCTTGCCCGGTGCCTTGCATGTAGTCGGCGCTCAATTAAATGCATCAGATGCATAAATGAAAACTTAAATGATTTAAGGCCAGAGTGGTGTGTTTTAAGTTAATTACCTCTGGCTGAAAATAATTGTTGTAGGGAATAAAGTATTTAAATTGGCTTTTAAAGTAGAAGGACCCCTATGGGCTAGGGGCTTTAATTTCTGATGAATGGAAGCTAAGGCTTTGAGGTTGTAAAACAGTAGTTATAATTTTAGGGACTCAAACTGCATTCTTTTAAGCCTAGAAAATGCAGTCCATGTATGGAACAGTTTCATTGCTAGTATTCCAAATCACTTATCCTTTTGAGAATCTCGCTGAAGCCCCCCAGACACACACACTTAGAAAACTGCACATGCATTTATTTACACAGATGATTCTGTGTCCTATGTTAGAGAACTCGTAGACCTCACGTGAAGAACCGCTTTAGTTCCTAGAATATACGGGGATTGACTCGTCAAGATGCAGCTAGATGTAATAGAAAATGTGGTGTACACCAGATCAGTTGATCCGAGTGAGTTCTAGCTCTCGCGTTCTACCTTTGGTAAATGTGACGCCGTTGGTAGGCCCTGCAACCTGTCCTTGCCTGTTCTTTGTCTGTGAACTTGTAGATAAGAGTAAATGAGTGTAGGGCATTGACGTACTTAGAACGGTGCTGGGCACATGGTATGCTTCTCAGTTTCTGTCCCCAGGGTTTGTTTCTATTATTTCATGAAGGGTTTCTGAATTCTGTGATGCTCTAATACCTTTCCCGTAAGCAAATAACTTTTTACTTCTCTTTTCCTTAAGAAAATTACCTTCGTGTATAAATATTTTAAACTTGGTTAGCTATCGACGTACTGTTCTGTGGTCCTGCGCGACAAGCAGAAAGCTGTACTGTGATCTTTTGACGCCTCTGTAGTCAATACAGACAGTCCAGTGCTCCAACCGCAGTGCTGCGGGCGCAGGTTCCTGAGTCGGGGAGCGCGTGTCCATCAGCAGTAAAGTGCCCGGGAGAGGAAGCACAGCGATAATCTGCTCAAGATGTTGTGTCAGTAGCGAGCTGGCGTAACTTGTTAAAGCGATGGAGCTTTTGCCCACAGTTGCAGTTGCGAAGAACTTGAGTCTTTTCAGGGGCTGGATGTATTTCGTCTTATGGAAAATCCATTATTGTTCATGTAAAACTCTTTATAAAAACAGACTTCATTAATGTTTGTCAGCAGCAAACAGGTTGTTTAAAAATATGTAACTTTTATGGGTTACCTAGTAAGACACACACTTTTTATTTTTATTGTAACTAGGGAAGAAGACAAAAACATATTTGATTACTGCAGGGAAAACAACATCGACCATATATCCACAGTCATCAAATCGAAACACGTGGACGTGAATATGAAAGATGAAGAGGTATGAGAAACGTCTCCTATCATTATTTCTCGCGCTTTCTTGTTCCGCCCCAGTGCTGCTTTCCAGATGGCAGGCCCAGGAACTACAGCCCAGAGGACAGCGGAGTTCAGGGAGAACATCTGAATGAGGTTTCTTCTCTGTCCGTGCGGTAGAAGGTGCTAGGTGGTACTTGCACTCAAATGACTTGTATTTGCTCATGATAAAGGGAGTAAGTGTTAACATAAGTGAAACCTCCTACAGGTAATATAAAAATATTCAGAAATAGCTTTAGTGTCCTCTATCATTATATCTTAAATGGTATATTGTCCATTGCTCAGTGAATAGATGTCTAGAAAACTGTCAGAATTTTGGTAAATCCAATCATTCAAATGTGGTTCATTATTTAAATATACTTTGTAAAATATATTACTTTATAAGTTTATAAAGTTTTGGGAATAAAACTGTTTACATATTGAACTTAAATTGTCCGTAAGTTATAGTTGTTTAAAAAGGAGCAAACTTTACTAATTCACTTTTAATAATTTTTCTGTCTCTGATAATGCAGTGAAAGCTGACTGAAATGACCAAAGGTAGCAATTTTGGGGAAAAGGACATGGAATGATCATAGGTAATATGGAGAGTAGATAAATAATCAACTTACGTATTAACTGAGAGCTCTCTCTATAACACGGGGTGGGGCAAAAGTGGGTTTGCGGTTGTAAGTGTGTGAAACAGAGTTCACCCTTGTGTCATGATTTAGGAGCTACTGTATCATTTCCCGCACAGACAACCGTAAGCCTGCCTCCGCCCCACCCTGCGTGATCTCCCTTTCAGGCCCAGCTTTCCTGTAAGGGAAGTCAGTGACATCTGGAAGTGAAAACGTTAGGCTCTGATTCTCCAGTAAAGGGGACCAGTAATGCTGTTTGTTCTCCCCTAAGTAGTGAAGCAAACACAGCCGAGGAAGATGTAGCTAGAGGAAGTGATGCCGGACTGGGAAGTGGCGAGACCAGGTTGTGATGATTCCTGCTAGGGGTCTTGTTTGCCTTTCAGGATCAGATCCCTTTTTTTTTTTAAAGCAATCAGGCATGATTGCTTCCCTTCATTTTATTGTCACTTCTTATTTTTATGCTCATGAGTTAAGATTTTTTACAAAACGAATACATGTGGATAATTCAAAAAAATTAAATAGTGCTCTATGTCTTGTAACAAAAAAAGTACTCCCTTGCTACATCCTTCTCATATTTGATTCTTTTTGTTGTTTCTTTTGCAATTTACCTAGATAATTCTTAGTAACATACTTGTATCTCTTGATTTTACAACTTTAGACATTATTGATTTTCCTCTTTGATGGTAGGATTTGGCTGTTTTATTCATCTTTCCTTCTCCCCATCTCCCGCTCGTCCCATCCTCCAACATGGTTAACATCACAACTTTTAGTTTCAGTTTTTTTATTGAATCTGTTGAATCCATGTTTATTATTATATAATTAATTACAATTTAATTAACAATGTAATATAATTATATTATTCTGACTTCATAAATATTGTTTGTTGCTGAGTTGTGGACTTACTATGTGTATTAGCTTTTGCTATAGCAATAAACAACCCCAAATTTCGGTGGCTAACAAAAACACATCTTTTTTGTTCGTATGTCAAAAGGGTTTGGGATTGCTGAAGGCCTTGCTGGTTCTGCTAGCCTCGTTTGGGATCAGTTCACCTTGATTTCATGCATCTTCTCATTCTCAGATCCAGTCTCTGTAGTAGACACCGCCTGGGGCAGCAGCTAAAGGCACGCAGAGCAGATCCCACAAGTACACTTAAAGATTTTGCTTGCCTGTGGCATGTGCCACATCTACTCGGATTCTTTGGCCAAAGCCAGGCATGAGGCCGAGCCCCAGGCAGTACGGTGGGAAGTCTGCTCCACTATGGAGAAGCAAGGCAAGGGCGGGAAGGGAATGAATAATTATGTAGTTATGACGAATACCGTCTGCATACCACGGTACTGATTTATGTTTCTTAAGGTTAATAATTATCCCTTTTTTCGTTTTACATTTTCTCAGTCTTCTATGTTTCTATCATTACTTTTTTCCTCAGTTTGCCCAACAGAGGTCTCCTCGGTGCAGTCAGACATATCAGGTCATCAACCCCATGTAGTTTCTAGTGCCATTCCCTCTGGAGCCCTCTCCGTCTCCGGTCTGCACGGGCTGCTCCCCAGGCCTGCTGCGGAGACGGCATCCTAGGACTCCGTTTTACCGCCGACCTGGGCATTGCCTTCCCCTTCCTCCTGGACTCTTGTTTTCTGGATCCCAGGTCTTCCTCTCTTACTGTTTATTTCCCTGTTTTGATGGAGAATCTACTCCAGGAACTCCCTCTGTTATTTATTTCATGGTTTTGATGGAGCATTTCCTCCAGTAGCTGCCTGAGAAAGGTAAAAAATGTTTTGAGGTCCCGTGTTGAAAATGTTTCCATCAGAGTTCTTGGCATATTCCAAATGCTCAAAAAAGAAAACCAAGCTGACAAATTAATGAATGATTGAAAAAACATAACTAGAAGTGGTATAACGTAATGCTGGTGAACGGACTACCTGGGGTCAAAGGTCAAGTCTTTTCAGTGTTGGTTCCTACCTCTGTGACCTTTCAAGTCTATTCTGTGACTCAGTTCCCTAACGTGTAAAATGGGGATAATAATAGCACCTGTGTCAGGGTTGTTTTGAGGGTTAAACGAATATGAATATATATATATATATAGCAGTTAAACAGTACCTGACACACACAGTAAGAACTCAGTAAATTTTGTCTATCTTGATTATTCTTAATAAACAATATGAAAGAAGAATGACAACACAGGGAAGAAATGAATGAAAAAGCCACTTCTCTTTTTTTAACTGAAGTTTTTAGAGCAGTTTTAGTTTATACTAAAATGGGGAGGAAGGCACAGAGATTTTCCGTACGCCCCCCCCCCGCCCCCAGGCACGCACAGCCCCCTCCGCTGCCAGCGTCACTCAGCCGAGTGGTGCTTGCTTTGTCTTCACTGGGGAAGAGCCTGCAGTGGGACCTCACAGCTGCCGAAGGCCACGGCTCACCTCAGGGTTCCCTCCCTTGTGGCGGTGTGTGTTCCACAGCTTTGGATACATGTGTACAAGTAGCACTGGAAACCAGATTCACACGTGACCTTTGCAGAGACCATTGGGCAGCAGCGAAAGGGATAAAATAAATGTCTGGGACACAAACAGCTTACACTAATTTTACGCACGTGTGTGTGTGTGTGTGTGTGTGTGTGTGAAAGTGAAAGGAACACTTGTGAAATGCGTTGCGTCTGTCACCGAGTTGCTCTGATGTAGTAGTAAACTTCCCAGGACTCCCGGTGTGGTGCCCGCGCGGCCGCCTTCCCCCAGCCTGCCCGAACGCTGGGGGAAGTGCTTACACATTCATAGACTGAGACGCCAGGAATTCAGCTGGGCTCTCTCGTCGCTCCGAGCAGATTTCTGCCCCCTCAGCCATGACCACTCAGCCTGGGCTTGGAATACTGATGGCAGGCCCTTTTATTATTAATCAGGGATTTGTATGAATTAATTTGAGAACAAGAGGGGGATGAGAGCTTAAAGTGAGAATTAAACTTAACATCCTAAATAAAATTGATGGTCCTGCCCCGTGGTATTTAAAGCTCTAGCAAGTAAAGAAACAACTTGGTAAGCCTTGGTGATGGACTAAAAGTACACAATTTCACAGTTAAGTTGCTGGCTAAATACTATTAACCCCTTTATCAAAAACATTACATTTCTCTATAAGTTGGATAACAATTACAGTTTTGAAAGGACATCCAGTTCTTTGTGTTTATGTGATATATGAACTTGAGATATTTTACTACTGATTACCTAAGATTATTTGGGAGGGTATAGAGCTTTATTTAAAAGTGTTTATCCAGCCCTGGCCGGTGTGGCTCAGTTGGTTGGAGCATGTTCTGTAAACCAAAACATCGAGAGTTCGATTCCTGGTCAGGGCACACACCTCGGTTGTGGGTTCCGTCTGTGGTTGAGGTGTGATCGATGTTTCTCTCTCACATCAGTATTTCTCTCTCTCTCTTGTCTCCCTTCACCTCTCTGTAAACTCAGTAAACATGCCCTCAGGTGAGGATATGAATGAATGAATGAATGTATGTATGTTTATCCAGCATGTTTAACTCAATTTCAGTCTTGCCCTCACATGACTAAAAATCATTTATTGCTCTTAAAATTTGCTGTGAGCACATAAAGAAGTTCAGTTATAGTCATGAAATATACCACATTTGTGTTCCCACATATTTGAAATAAACACAATTTTCATATTCCCTGAAATGCATATATTTGGATCTGTAACCACTCTAACACATGAACATATATAAGATTAAATATTAGTATTCCATAATGAAGTTATTTTATTATGTATCAGTATAGTTTCTGATACATGTCTGGTTATTTATTTGAGTTGTAATTACTAGTAATAGAGTGGAGTACATATTTCTAATTTGAGAAAACTACATGGTGTTTCCTACTAATACAGCAATTAGGATATTGTCTACATTTCACATAATAGAAAAAATTTTGTAATTATATTTACTATTCAGGAAGCTATCTATCAGATGTTTTAAGGTCCAAGTTTATAGCATCATGGTGCTATGTGTACTCATTTTTATTTAAATTACAAGTTTTATTATATTTTTTAACCATTTGCAGAAATATTTGGAAATTGAAATAGACAATATGAAGAGAAATATAAAAAGATCTAAGAGTCTATTAGTTTTTTTAAATGGTGATTCAATTTTTATCATTAAACTATTAATATAGCTCCCCATACATGCCAAATATTTACAGTTTTTCAAAAAATGTATCCTTTAAGGGTAAAGAGTGATTTAAATAATGTGTGAAGTGTTTAGGACATGAGCAGATTTGTTACCAGTCTTCAGACACAAATTATATCTGCGTGGTTCTTGTCACGTGCATTATTTCTCAGGTCAGTGCCGTATACAGTAGACATTAAATGCATGCTTATTGATGATATTTAAATAATATTTAAAATTTTCACTTTAATATAAAAGATCTCTAGGACCAAGGTAGCAATGTGATACTATTTGAACAAAATAGAGTGCATTATTCTGGTGCAAGCTCTCATCCCCCCTCCCCCCAAAAAGCGTTCATCAAGTTCATTGGTTTTCCGTAGATTCTTATCTGATGCACTCCCAAAATCTTTCCTTATTGAACTGCTTCTAAGTTCTTTCCATCCATTTGCAGGCACAGTTGCTACACCCTTTTCCCTGTGTTTACCGAAGGAGACCCCCTTTCTCTTGACTCCATTTCTTCCCCTTCTCGCCTTGTTTTAAACCCGGGGGTCGTGTCAGAACACAGTTTACATGCTGTTGTCTTGAGAAACTGCTGGAACATCTGGCAACACTGTTAGCATTAACCTAACAGAAGCACAAGTTTTAGGGGGCAGAGTCGGTATACTGGGGCTAAATTTATGCTTTTATTTAAGATTTGAGAAAGGAAGAAAATATGCATCCTCTTAAAGAACTTTTTACATTTGAGTATGCATTATTTTGGTTGTATAGTTGATTGAAATATTAATTTGAAAGAACTTTGTTCATTCATACTACTCATTGAGAAATGTCAAATTATGCTCATTGGCATTAACACCATTTAAATATCAAGCATATGGCAATACTTTACATCAGAAACTCATATTTAATACAAAATTTAAAAATAGTGAAAGTTTAATTCTTATGAGCTTTGACAATTTACTTTTTATTGTGGTGAAATATGTAGAACATGAAATTTACAATTTTAACCATTTTTAAGTTGTACAGTTCTGTGGCACTAAGTTCATTCACGTTGTTATGTAAATATCACCAACATTTGTCTCCAGAACTTTCTCACCTTCTCAAGACGAAACTCTGTTCTCATGAACACCGACTCGCCCCCCTCACCCCCCTCCCACAACCCCTACTCTACGCCCTGTCTCCATGAGTGTGGCTGCCCTCGATACTTCATGGAGATGGAATCACACAGTGTGCGTCCTTCTGTGACTGGCTTACTTCACCTAGCGTACTGTCTTCAAGGTTCACCCATGTTGTAGCGTGGGTCAGAATTTCCTTCCTTTTTAAAGGTGCACACCGTTCCATTGTGAGTGTAGGTTGCGTTTTGTTTATCCCAGATCATCATGGACACTGGGGTTGCTTTCATATTTTGGCTATTTTGAATAATACTGCTATGAACGTGGGTGTACAAATTTTTGTGTGATTTTTTTCTAACACTTTAATTACAAAAAGTTTTAAAGAATTTGAATTTTATAGTAATTGTCTGCATTCCCACCCACTACATTCTACCACTGATATTTTACTGTGCTTGTTTTATCAATATCTACCCACCTCTGTTCATCTATCAGTCTTACATTTTGATACATTTTTGATCAGAGTATTTTGAAGACGCTTCCTTCTAAATGCTTCAACATGCATATCACTAATTAGAAGTCAGTATTAGTTTAGTTTCTCTGTGAAGATAACATTTATGTACATTGAAATGCACACATCATAAGTGCACATCTGATTTTGACAAATGCATGTACCTGTGCAATCAAAACTCCCATGAAGATAGAGGCCCTTACCCCTGGCTGTCACCCCAGGAAGTCCGTCACACTCCCTCCCCGGCGGTTCTTCCCCTAATTCTGCAAAGGTAACAACTGTGCGAATCATTCTTCTACTGTAGATTGGTTTGGCTTGTTCTCAAACTTCACATAAATGGAATTATAATATGTACTTTTTTGTATGAGGCTACTTTAATTTATCATAATGTTTCTGAGCTTCATCCATAGTGCATAGGTCACTATTTCCTTTGTACCACTAAGCAGTATTCCATCACGTGAATATATTGTAACTTACCTGTTGCCTTATGATGGACATCTGGGCTGATTTCATGGCAACTTATTGTTGCTGTTATTTCTTGTCTTACACAGGATGAAGTCAAATCTCCATTGCTTATTCCTTCACTCTTAAGTCACTGACATTCTGGTTTAGTAAATTCGTGTGAAGGGTTTTTTTTAAAAATTCCCTGGTAACTCAGCAACACCATCTCCCTCTGCCTTAGACCTTAGCCAGTGGAAGAGATCAAGTAGGTGCTGATTTTAAATGTATATCACCCATATTCATGTGCGGTTTTCTTTGTAATGCTGGCAAACTGATTACCCCACAGGGAGCTCCTGGCTTCCCTAAGATCTTCCAACCCTATTCCTGTTTCTAAGTTTTTGAAATAACATTGTCGGCTCACTGCTGAGGAGGAGGTGGAAGTAGGAGGCATCGCGCAGTGTCTGGTGGTTGTGGGGGCAGTTCCCACTGCAGCAGCTGCTACGGCAGTATCGGCAGCAGAGGGGAGAGGATGAGCGCCGGACAGAGGACACAGAGTCGTCACAGATTACTGGGAGTACGGCAGTCTCTACTACAGTAGTAAAGTGAAACAATTTTTTGCAGAGAGAAATTCAAGGAGACCTGTTTGCAATGCTTCATTTGCTAATTAGACAGAGCTGTATCGTACCATCTTTGGTACAGCGGCAAGGTGACACCTCTTAGAAATGAAACCTGCCAGTGTGCCGTGTTTTTGTCCCCCGTACGTGCAGTGTGCACGCTCTGTGCCTGTTCTCCAGACACCGTAAGAACACCAGGACTTGTTTTATAATTCAGTCTCTTAATTTGCAATATCCCAGCGAAACTCTAATTTTTAAAAAATTGCATGGTTTGAGGACAAGTAACTAAGGATATCGAGGGAGCATTTAAAATATTAAGGCCCACTCTGTACTTTCCAGAAGGTATGAAAGTAATATCACTTAATAGGCTAGCTGCCACCCTGCACTTTGAAAGCACTTTAGAGCCATTCATCTGTCTGAGGTAGGACAGGATTAGTACCCTTGTTTGGTTAATAGATGAGAACTCTTTTTTTCCTCCCGTGTTTTCCTGTATTGGAATTCGCTAATTTCTCCAGAACTCTCCAAACAGTGTCTGTGACCTTCTGGTAGCCTAACAAAGATTCCTTTGAACAATAATGGCTTCCCCCCAATCTCCTAAATACTTCTGGGGTATGTTTTGCAGAAGGGTTGTTAAAGCAAGATACAAAGAATTGTCAGCATCTGTGGTAGCGGTAAAAAATAAATTTAAACATGAGATTATATCATTCACAGAAGTTAATTATATATAAAAATAGGTGAAATACTTCATAAATTTGGATAAAGTCTTTAAGCAGGTACAGCTTTAAAGTGCACCTAATTCATGGTTTTTCTTGAGAAACAGGAGCGAAACCACAGGTATTCATCAGTTCCTGATTTGGTCTTAAATGGCTGCGAGGATAGTACCTCTGCAGAGCGTTGGCTGTGCCATTGCTTGAACCGACAATCTTAAATTAGAGCATGTTTATGGGGACTTTATGATCGGAGGAAGTGAGGTGTCATCCCACATGCAGACACCTGGCTGTGCTGGCCTCCGCTCCTGTAGAAAGGTCACTTGGCGAAACCAAAAGGGGGCGGGATCAGCGTGGGGGAGTGGGGGCGGCAGGGGCGGGGGCAAATGGAGAACACTGTACCTGAACAACAATACAAAAATGTGGGGGAAAATCATTTTGAAGACAAAAATTCCAGAGCCTGATTTATTTTTATTTTATCTGTGCTTATTTACAAGTATGTTTAATCCTATTATTTTTGAGCTTCTTTAATACTGCATAAAAAATATTAATCATTAGGCAGTCTTAATGTAGATACCTTCAGCACGTCTACAGAAAGTCATTGTCGGAGAATTCATTCTAATTCAAGGTTAATTAGTGTACCATTAAAATAATGCGTTACAAAAATTAATTACGTCGCGGGTCAAGCAGCATGTAAGGAAGCGCAGTGTGAGTGTCTAGGGGCACCTCACCCTCCCTAAAGCATTGCCGCGTGGGCACCACCCTTCTGGAAAACACGTCCTGAGTGAGAGTCACCCCTGAGGTCCAGTCATAGGTGTTTCCCATAAAGTAAGTTTTTGGCACCAGATATGGGAAATGTAAAATATAACTCCCATTAACAGTAAAATGTGTTGCTGGTCTGCTTTCCCATCGAAACAGCTGAGGATTTATAATTTAGTATTAATCGATGTAACCCTATTGGGTTAATTCTAAGGAGAAATCAAGAACCTCGTGGAGCAGAATTATCTATACATCTTGTGGTAAAAGTACTAGATAAATTAATATTATGTTTTCTTACTTAACTGCTAGGTAGTTCTGGTAGGTGCCCTGTGGAAGTATATCACACATCATTTTAACTGTGTAGTAATTCTTGTTAATAGTTTAACTTTACAGCCATAAAATGTACACTTAAAGTTCAAACTCAGAATGATAGAGACTTTGAAGTTTTATTTGATTATTTGAATGTAAAAGCTGTGAAATAGTTACACTGAACTACAGAATATTTTATGTATTGATATTCGTTCTGAGAGACTTATTACAATATCTGATTATTCATACGAAGAGTGTTGAAATCAGTGCCCTGGAAACAGCAGGACTTTGGACTTACAGAAATTTTAACCCAGGAGACTTGGCAGCACGCGTGTTACTTGGCTTTTAGAATTGCATCCATTTAAAAAGAATCCTTAGTGGGCTCGGACCAAAGTAGTTTTGTTATCACAGCAAATGTTGAATGACTTGCTCGTTTTAATTTTCTGTTCCCCTTCCTGTTTGGATTGTGTGTAAGCCTATTGAAAAAAATATTCACAAATAAATAAAAATAAGTTGAGCAAGTGAAAGAAAAGAACAATTAGTAGGGAAGAAGTTGTCTTTGTCTTTTTGTTTGTTTATTTTTTCAAGAGTAGGCCCTGGTCTAATTAGTTGAACTAACAGGTGCTTGAAAAGAATCTGGAAGATAAAGAGTGTAAGTGGGTTTAGAAAAGCTTTCTTGGACAGTGCTTTTTCCTCTAAAACTACCTTTGTCCTGCTTCGTCCTACTTAAATCTCTTCTAAAATGACATAAAGCAGGGACTTCAACTTAATGTGGAAAAACATTCCAGTTCTTAAAAATAACAACGTCACTGCCACCCTCAGAAAGCAGCGTTAAGCCAGACTTCACTCCTTTCTGAAGAGAAGTTTTCGGTTCTGGGGGTTGTCTGTCCGGTGGCCCAAGTGGGCTTCCTTCACGACCTGAACCAAGACTTTTTGACGGCGCAGAGCAGAATGATCACATTGGCAGTAACTCAGATCCTTTGGTAGACAAGCGAAAGTGATGTTTCATATTTAGTACTTTCTCTCCTGACCGTTACTCATCTGTTCTCTTTTACAAGCGGCTGTCATAGTCGGCATTTGAAGGCAGACACCAAGTAGACTATACTAGTGTTTTTGAGATATTTAAAGGTGTAAGTTTGGGATATTAAAGGAAAATGCTTACTTTCAAATTGATTACATTTTCTTACATGTTAAGGAATAAACTTGAGTAAATTCAGATTTTTTTCTACCCATGTTTAAGGACTCATTTTTTAATCCATCACATTCTTTCACCAGAAGTGGCGAACATGAAATTTAAGAAAACTGTCATTTACATTCACAAAATAGTAGTTTGCACAAAGAGCTGTCCTGCAGCTCGCTCACTGGACAGATGTTGTCGGTACTGTTGTTGGTGTTGCCCGTCGGACTTCCACTCTGCGGGGGGAGGAAACCAATCAGGCTGACGGAGGTCACTGGGCTAGAACTCAGCGGATCCACAAGTGGAGCTCAGGGTTTCCAATCCGTTCCAGAAAGCTCGCTGCTTTTCCCACGGAGCATTTTCTATCAGTCATTCTCAGAACAGTTAACCCAGTTTTACATGTTACTTTGTCTTTCTTAAAACATCATGTCTTGTATATGCCCCCCAACCGTAATAACAAATGTGTTTCTCTCTCTCTGTGTTTTAGGGCAGAGCTCTGCTCCATTGGGCATGTGACCGGGGACATAAGGAACTAGTTACAGTCTTGCTGCAACATAGAGCTGATATTAACTCCCAGGTAAGAGTGATGAAGAGGGAGCTTGTTTGAAAAATTGAGGTCAAATGCACGTAACATAAAATTCACCACTAACTGTTGTAAAGTGTACACGTCAGTGGCACTGCTCATTCTAATGGTGTTGCACAGCCATCACGACTGTCTTGCCCCACAACACGTGCATCCCCCCAGAGGACACCTCGTGCCCACCGGGCAGTCACTGCCTGTCTCCCTTTGGGGTACTCCTGGGCTCTTCTTCTGCACCGCTGCTGTGCCTCTCTGTTCGTGGGCTTCTGCTGTGCCTTTCTAAGCACCGTAGCTTCGAGATACGCTGCATTATCTTGTAGGGTAGATTCCTTCCCTACTGGATTGGAACTGTTCCTGCTGTTTTTGTTTATTTATGTTTCTGTGTGAACTCCGAAATCATCTTTCACACCCCTGTTTCCCCCAACCTCCGCCGCCATCACTGATTTAAAAAAAAAAAAAAGGAAACAAACTACCAGTACCCTTGTGTCTTTTCTTTCATTTGGATTGCTAAGTAGTATTTTAAAATTATTTTGTTTTTAAATTACAGTTGACATTCAGTATTATTTTATATTTGTTTCAGGTATATAGCATAGTGATTAGACAATTATATAATTTATGAAGTGATTATGTAATTTGCAAAGTAGCACCACACATAGTTATTGCAATATTATTGACTATTTCCTTAGGTTGTATTTTGTATTCCCATTTTGTAACTGCCATTTGTACCTACTCCCTTCACCTTTGTACCCATCATCCCCACCTCCCTCCCATCGGGCAGCCTTCAGTTTGTTCGCTGCATCTATGAACTGTTTTCTATTTCATTTTTTTGTTTATTTTGTTCTGTAGATTCCACTTATAAGTGAAATTATATGGTATTTGTTTTCCTCCGACTTACTTCACCTAGCACAGTACCCTCTAGGTCCATCCATATTGTTGCAAATGGCCTTATTCTTATGGCTGAGTCATGTTTATTCAGTCATTTGTTGACGGGCACTTGGGTTGCTTCCATATTTTAGCTATTGTAAATAGCACTACAATGAGCATAGGGGTACATGTATCTTTTTGACTTAGTGTTTTGGTTTTCTTCAGAGTGTTTTGGAGGGAAATGTCCCCAAGTTAGGCATAGCCTGAGGTTTTTGCCTGTGGGTTTCCTGTATTCTGTTTGTTGGGCAATATAAGGCAGACAATCCAAAAACTGCCTCATGTGGCTGTCTGTATAAGACACTCTTCACTGAATGTCAGCTTTAATGCAAAGTGAGAGTTCCATGCAGGTTTTCGGGATGGGTCAGTTAGGACTACATTCCTGGCCAGTGTTTTCCTTGTCCTCTTCGTAGTCACATGACCACTTTATGCTGAGCCACCCCGGATTTTCCTTTGTTACCGACAGTCCTGACTCGCATGGGCCAGTTTCTGCTGGGGACTCGGGCTTTGTCGGTTTGGGTGCTAACATGCTCTCGAGTCTGAGGGCTTTTGGAAATTAGCTCTCAGAATAGCTTTCCCCTTGTAATTTCTTCCTTGGTTTTACTATTGAAAACTCTTTTAAAACATAGACAATACAAACATAATAAATGCAAGTAAAGGTTCATCTCTCTCATGACTCAGTCTTTCTTAAACAGAATTATTATTGACTGGCCTATTGGTTGCCAAAAGAGAAAATCAATTTTACTAGAAGTATTTGTGTGGCCACAGATCTCGGTTGCTAACCCAGCTGAGACAGGCTGATGTTATCAACTATCTGAAGACCCATTTTTACCATTAGCCTGCAACTGAGTAGTAATCAGAGATATGTCACAGTCTGCTGTGTTTTCTGTCATTTTTACCCTTCAGTGTACCTTCCATACTGTTACTGCCCTGCAGTTTCTACGTGCCGGGGCTCTGATGGGATTGGAACTTTTAATTTTATTTCTCAGAAAGATCCTTTATAGATTTCATTTGTTATCTGGCAGTATTACGGACCCAGTTTTGTCTTTCCCACTGCCTGGTATTGATTTTTAGTTCAACTCTGGAAGCTGGGCTCTTAACCGCATTTCAGGTTAGGGTATGGGTTAAATACACACGCATACACCCCCCAGACCCCGTGAGTAACTTTGATCTTTCAAGCCCTGGAGAAAGGCTGAAGCTATTCCCAAAGCACATTAAAAAGTATTTGAATGCTGAAGATTTATTGCTAGGTTTTCTCGGATTTATTGTCAAGTAGCATTAAGGAAATAGCGGGGTGGAGGGAAAGGTAGAATTGGTCATGTTAGGCGTCTGCACTGTGCCCTGGGTGTCACCAAATTCAGATACCATTTTTAAGTGCTAAAAAACAACAGAATGGGGGCCACGACAGTCCTAGATTTTACCTGGCTGTTGTGGGGCTTAAAATGAAGACCGTGGGCCCCCACCCCAAGGCTGCCCCGCTGCTCCCAGGCAGGTCTCTTCCTCCCCAAGTCCGCCAAGCCCGTCGCGCCTGCAGAGACTGCTGTGGCCTGGGTCAGCGACCAGCTCAGGAGACTCCAGTGGCTGCCTGCAGGGTAGCTTCCCAGGTCCGTAGAGTGGAATTGAGTTCTCGATCATCCAAGAAAAAATGAACAAATCATGAGTAAGGTGTACAGCAATAAACAAAACCATCTGTAATTCTGTTACATGGGGCGGGGGCAGATATAAAACAGTGCTTTAGTATTTACAGCGTACCAAGCACTTTATGGGTATCGTTTCTTTTAGTCATCACATCCACCCGAGGCAGGTATGCTATTTTCTGTGTTCTGCTGATGGAGGAGCCGGAGCTTTGAGAAGTCATAGAGCTGTTAAGTGATGAAATGGAGATTGGAACCTGCCATTCTGCCTCCAAAGCCCACCCTCTCGACCTTTCCACTGTGAAACCTGAGTACATTTCATTCTCATCTTTATTTTCCCAGCTCACACCTATATAACATTTTAAAGATATTTGGTGCAATGCGGTACATAGAGTAGTTTCCTCCATTATTTAAAATAATGGAGATATAAAACACATTCATTGAGGCATGTGTAGTACAAAAATCTTAAGGATACAACTTAATGCATTTTATATACCTGTACTTTTTCATTTTACTTGCCACCGCTTTAACCAAAGTAACATATATGTGGGCATCATTGTATATATGCACCTGTTGCCCGTCCAATTAGAATATTTGCAGAACCCCCAGATGGTCCTTCCTGACCTACTTCTGTCACCGTCCGTCCTCCCACTCCCACTCTGAGGCGCCTGTCGTTCTGACTTCTCTCACATCGATTGGTTAGTTCTCCCTCCTCCTGAAATTTGAGTATGTGGAGTCACATAACATATATTCTTTGAGATCGGGCGTCGTAGCTCAGTACAGCTTCTGTGGCAGTCGTGCATGTGGTTACGAATACCATTTGTTCCTTTAGTGTTACTGCTGTGTAACATTTCACATTCCATTCAAGCATATACCACCACTTACCCATTCTGCTGTTGATAGGCATGTAGTTTTTAGGGGTATTTTCCCTTTAGTTTTGGCTATTATGAATAAGGCGCCTGAGAACATTCCTGAACATGGGCATATACACTTATTTTCATTTCTGTTCAGTCTTTCTCAGGAGCAGAGTAGCTGGGTCATATGGTAACTGTGCGTTTAAACTTTTGAGGACCTGTTTGTGGTTTTCGAAGAGACCGGTGTCCCTCTTACATCCCCGCAGCCGTCGTGTATGAGAGTCCCGTTCCCCCACACCCATGTCAGCACTGTCGTTTGCCTTGGATGACCGCTGTGCCACAGTGCAGCTCCTGGCATCTCGTGGGGGTTTTGATGTCCATTTCCCCTGTGGATAGTGACACTGAGCATCTTCTATGTGCTTGTTGGCCATTGTCACATGTTCTTTGGAGGATGTCTATTCAGACCCTGAGCCCTTTTTGTTGTTGTTATTGGGTGGGGAAGACCCACGGAAAGAAAGTTCTTTGGGAGCAAAAGAGACAACATTTCATGACAGACAGCTGGCAGGTGTGAGTGCAAGGGAGGAGGTTGGGGGTGTGCCTGGGTGATGGTCTTAGCAGTGGGACAAATGAGAGGACCGCCTGAATCCGCGCTTTTGGCATTTTTCTTTTAATCCTTCTCTTCTGGCACCGCCCCAGTGGGGGAAGGGAAGCACTGCCTGCTGCCGTCGGCAGGAGGTAAAGTGGCGATGCCAGTAAACAGCACCAAGTTCCACGCACACACACAGTGACACCTGGGTCAGCCATTGTAAAACCTGTGCAGAGACATTCAGTACCAAATGCTATAGACAAGTTAGTATTGTCCATGGGGGACTTCACCAGTGAGGTCATCTGACCTGGGAAGGCTTTAAAGTACACACTCAGTTTCTTCAACAGATACAAGACTGTTCACTTTTTTAAATGTTTTTCTTTTGCCAGTTTTAATAAGTTGAGTTTTTCAAAGATTTGTCCATTTCATCTTAAGTTGTAAAATACTGACTTACAGTTATTCCTAATATTATCTTGGTATTTTTTTAGTGTCTCTTAGGGTGTGTGGTGATATCTCATTTTTCAGTTTCTGATATTGTTAATTTATTTTTACTGATTGTTCTTGCTAAGGGTTTGTCAGCTTTATTAGTCTTTCCAAAGGGATGGACTTTTAGTTTGTCGGCTGTCTCCATGGTGCTTCGGCGTCTGCCATGGTTTCTGCTCTGTATTATTTCCCCCTGCTTTCTTTGGGTTTAACTTGCTGTTCTTTTTCTGGCTTCTTGAGATGGAAGCTTAGATCATTGATTTCCAACTATTCTTTTCTAACAGGTGTACTCAGAGGTATAAATTCCTCTTTATGCGCTGCTTTAAATGCATTCAGCAGATTTTGATCTATTATCCTCTAGTCAAAATACATTTGTAATTTTTACTGTGATTTTTTTCTTTGAATCGTAGGTTACCCAGATGTGTGTTGTTTAATTGCCAGCGGTTTTCTTTCTATTTTCATTTTTAGTTTGACTCTATTATGATAGAAGAACCTACTCCGGAGAGTTTCAGTATTTTCAAATTAACACTTGCTCTTTGGCCCAGTGCAGTACCACAGGATTGCTTCATCCGGTTTTCTCCTTCCGCCTCTGTGACTCCCTTTCTGATGACAGTGAGGGGCCTGGCTCCCGGTGTGCTGTCGTGCTGACGTACTTAGTCAGTCTCCCCGGGGATACCCGTCTCTCCTGCTGCCATCCCCCCTCTCCCGCACAGATGCCCTCAGCGTACCGAAGCTCTAACAGTCCACCCGACCACTTTTCTGGAGGGTGCCCTCCTGGCTCCCCTCGGTCCCTGCCTCCTGGAGTCGGGTCGCTTTGCCATGCGAGTGCCTTCCTCACTCAGCGTAGGCTTCAGCACTCAGCACGACGCCAGCCCTCTGTGGGGCTGTCTCCTTCACCCCTCGTGGTCTCTGACACTCGTACTGGGCCGTCTTCCTGTGTGGACATCCCCCTCATCCCGCGTGAACTCTGACGCCTCGCGCTGGGCTGCTGCCACTGCAGGGGGTGTCCTCCTCCTCCTCCCAGTGAGGCTCTGCCACTGTGCTCTGGCCCATCAGGGTGCTCCTCTCCACTGCCCTCCCACCCCGCAGAGGCACCACCTCCCCGGCATCGTCTGATGGGTGCAGGACTTACTGTGCCAGAAAGGAAGAGGAAGCGCTGTGTTTCACAGCAGTTATGGCATACTGCACATGTGTATGAAGGACCATAAACCGAAGTCAGTGTTGCTTTCCCCAAAAGAGGGTACCCCATGTTCTCTGTCAGATATACGGGTTGAGGGGGCTGGTGCCTTAGGCCAGTGAGGCCTTGAGCTGGCTGGGGCCGGGCTGGAGCTGTAGTCGGAGCCGGCCTGCCTCTGCTGCCCTACTACGTATCTTCTGGGAGCTTCGTTAGGGCTGCTGCTCCTGAGCCTGCGGGTCTCTGCCTCCCAGGCCGGGAAGACTGGGGAAGACGCAGTCCCACGTTTCTGCCTTGAGCGTTGTTCTCCAGCCTCCTGCCTCGCACCCAGGGGTGTGTTCAGCCTGGGATTGGTGCTGGGGGCAGGCCCTCTTCCTCAAGGAGGACGGTGTCTTTCGGACACAGCAAAACAACAGAACAGTCTTGTGTTTGTTTTTAGAGACTCTGGCCTCCCACACTGCCCCCAAAATCCTAAAATAAATCATGCAGGAGAGCAGTACTTTGCGTTTGGGACTTCTGGAGTTTTTGCCTCGTTGAGCCGCCCCCCCCAGCCTTCCGAAGTTCTGCTGATTGTATTTCCCCCAGCGCCGCCGTCACCCGGTCGCGCCACGCTGGAGCCCCAGCCCGGGCGCAGGGTCAGCCAGTGTCCCGCTGCGGAAGCTGCAGGAGGGGCCGCTGTCCGCAGAACGGCTTTGTGGCTTAGGACACTTGTCCTTTCGGCTTCCAGCACTCTCGGGTGTCCTTATGTGTCGTCTCTTTTCCAGTTTACCCAGCCAGGTGGCGGCGGGAAAGGTAGTCTGGCCGTCTCCTTCCGCCCTGCCCGAGCCAGGTGCCGGTCACGCGTGTGGTTCGCGTGCTTCTTTTTCGCTTAAGTAGTGACCACTTTCTCGTGTCACTCAGTGTTTTTCAGAAAGGTTTTTATTGTTTTTTATAGCTTATCTAACTGAGGCCAACAGTGGAATACATGTTATATGTGAGAAAATAGGAGAGGCTGTAAGGTAAACTCAGAGAGAAGGAAAAGATACATCTTTCAGAGTGTCCTCTTCCTTGAAGATTTGGGGAATATAAATCATTGCCCTTAGGGGTAGCTCCAGAAATCACTTGATACATAAACACACACGGATATATAATTTTGGACTAGGCTATACAATTACACACAAATTACTTAAATAAAACAAGACTTGAATGAAATGTCATGTTTTCAACATGGTCGTGTAGTCACTTAATGTATTCTTCCAGTTTTTCTTGTTTTTCAACAATTTTTCTCTCAAGAGGGGCATTTTTAGTTTAGATTTATCTTACCTCTTTCAGTAACCATTCCTTGAGGCCATGGAATTCCTGCTGGAGTGACATTAAACTAATTTTATGTCACATTAAGTCAGTTATAAGGTGATTTCTTTTACACCTCAGCTTCTTCAAATTGAGATGTCTTACATCGCTGTTACCCAGGTGATGTCACTGCCCGTGTTTCAGTTAAGTCTTTAGTTGTTAATGTTGTCACTTTAGTTACGTTCGGAGTTATGCTGTCTTTAATTGCCATTTAAAATATTTCAGAAAGATGACTATAATTGCACATTGGAAAAAAGTCATTGTATATGAAGAAAGGCACAAAACGGAAGTGAGGAATAAATTTAATATTAGTAAAAGCAAATACCATTAGAGGAATGACCATTATTCCATAATCGTGTGTGTGTGTGTGTGTGACCAAAGAAACCTCTTCAAGGAAAGGTTGCTTTCTGTCTGGACCCAACCTTTGAGTAGAGTTCTGGGCATCGGTTATCATCCCACGGGCATAGGGTGCCAGGCACCAAGTACAGGTCCTGGGGAGGACTCCAGTCACGTGCAGCATAGCAAAGGCCATCACTGTGCCAGCCACCAGAAAGAGAAGGACGGACGCTCCTGCCCCTTGCACCGTGGTGTCAGAGTCACCGAGGAAGACACAACACGGTCGAGCCCTGGGGGGAGCGGTGCTGCGCTCACACAGAGAAGGGGTGGAACCGGATCAGCTTCAGAAGTGGGCGCTGGTCGTCCACGCCAGCAGGGCGGTTTGCCTACCCGCCCCCTCTCGTGTCACAGTGGAAGGAACCCTGCTCCCTCCCTGGGGAGGACAGTACGGTAGTGGGTTGGCCAGGTGCCACGTGACATACACACTTGAAGGAGAGACCAGAGAGTATTATGGAGCCTGAAACGAGGAAAGATATTCCCACACAAGGTGACACTGTACCTCTGGCACAGGTTCCTGAAAGTAGCATTGCTGAGTCAGAAGGGTAGGTGCCTGTGTAGTTTTTTCAGGTGTTGACAGATTTCCCTCTGGAAGGGTCGCACCAAACGCCTTTCCAGTAACAGTGTTCGAGAGCCCTCTCTGCGAGTCCCGTCAGCGTGCCGCGCTGTCACATTCTCAGCTCTTTGCCGAGCTGGTGGGGAAGTGGGACCTCAGTGTGTTGCAGTTGGCGTGGGTGAGTTGTTACTTGTTTTCGTAGCTTTGAAGGTCATTTTTATGTCCCTTTTTGGTATAGTCTGTTCACATTTTTCTATCAGGTTTTTGGCCTATCATAGCTCGATTTTTAAGAGTTGTTTATATAGTAAAGATATTAGCCGCCTTCTGTGGTATTTGCTGCACGTATTTTCCCCTAGTTTTCCAGCTTTTTTTTACTTTGTTTATGGTATCTTTGGTCATATAAAATTTTTTATGTAGTCATATCTGTCTGTTTATCGCCTCTGGATTTTAAGTCTTGGTTTTAAAAAGCTTTCTCTTACACCAAGGTTAAAGAGGAATTTACCCGTGTTTTCTTCTAGTGTTTGTATGGTTTGTTATTGCACATTTGTATGGTTTGTATCACATACATCTAAATATATGGTTGTGAGAGATGCACCTAACTTTGTTTTTTTCCGAATGGCTTCCCAGTTGTCCAGCATTAATTATTTAGAAGTCCATTCCCCAGTGATTCGAAGTGCCGCTTTGTCTTACATTTAGATCTAATTCTGGACTTCATAGTCTATTCAAATGGTCTCTTCATCAGTTCATGCAATAATACAGTTATTTACAAAAGAGGCTTCATAGATATTAATGCCTAGAACTGCTATTTCTCCATCAGAGTGTTTCTCTTTAAATGTTTCCCTGGCTATTCTTGAGTGTTTGTTCGTTTTATATGAACTTCAGTATCAATTTGTGTGACTCCATAAAATCGCTTATTGGTATTTTGGGAGGGGATTGCAGTGAATTTATAAATTAGGGAGAACTGACATTCATACTGTTGAGTCATCCTATCCAAGTATAGGAGATATTTCTCCATTTAATCAAGTCCATGTTTGTGTATTTCAGTATTTAAAGTTTTTTCCTCATACAGGTTTTGCACATTTCTTGTTAAATTTATTCTTAAATATTTGATCTTTGTTGCCATAAACTGTTTACTGTTTATAAGTTCTTCAAATAATGTTTGAGATTTTTAGATCTCTGATTTCTTTAATGTAGTTCCATACCATCTATATGATAAGTCATGGTCTATAATTGAAAATATTTCAACTGTAAATAAAGGTGTAAATATGTTGAGTTTTCCTGTTTTCCCTCACGTTTTGTCCCTGTGACCCTAATTAAGGGGTCATTTGGAAAGCCTGGGCTAATGTGTTAAATCACCTGTGTGATTTGCAGGAGAATTGCTTTAATTCCACTTAAGAGCATGCAATTAATGAAAGTCAGGTGCGAAAACAGACGCCCTTTGCCAGAACACAATACATTCTGTCATTTGATCTCTTTTTCCTGCCGAGTGGATCATTATGAAAATAGCCTTAGCCTTCAGATTCCTTCTTTAATCCCTGATTCTGTGGAGTCCAGCCCTGGGACCCGTTTTCCTTCCTCCCTGGATCGCTAGTGTGTTTTGGGTGCTGAGGAAGAAACGTTTACTAGTACTTAAGCCTAGAACCTTTCCAGGGGAAACATAAGACTCCTCCCTGAAATGAACTGAGCTTTACGCAGTCTGCAGAACCCAGGGAGGGTGCACGTGGTAGTGGGGGACAGTCAGGGGTGGGGATTAAACCCAACAGCTGTGCTTATAAAATATATGGCTGTTTTATATGTTCTTACCGGGATTCTTTTCATGTATACCTGTTTCCTTCCCACAAGATTATTTGACAAGAACACTTCCCTTTTTAAAGGATAATTTCCTGGTTTACAATGTGATGGCACATCCTTTTACACTTAGAATGTGCCTTCCAAACGTACATTGGATTCTTGGTATTTTGAGGGTGGAGTTTGATTGTGCCCTGCTTTTAATATTAAAATTATTACTTCACTGGGCATTCTAGTTAATTCTTTTCTTAATAGTTTCTAGAGCCATTCAAAACTCAAAGTTCTAATAATCAAAGAAGTAAAAGGGTTTTTACTTTGTCAGAAACATCAGTTGATAATACAAATAGTTTTTAGGATTCTCTTTATAATACTTTCTAAAAATGTTACAGTTTCAGTATCAAATACCAGATGCTACGTCTGAGAATGTGGGCGTTCTTATATAATATTCTTTATATTTTAAAATAATTTTTTATATATGGGGTTAAGTCATAAAGTTAGAATGGTATATTTAGCAAATCCTGATCCTGCCAGTTATTGTTGATATCAACAAGATTTAGAATTCTCATTGGTCAGTGTGTAACCTGCCCCAATGGGTTATGGATTAAAAATAAATATATTTGCACATTTTTACTCTTTGCAAGCTCACGTATCGCCTTCTCAGTGACATTCTGATTTGACTGTTTTAATGCATTAACCAGCTATAGGAAAAGTGCATTTAGCTAAAGACTGGTATTTTTGTCAGATGATGGTATTTTTTTCTTGATGCTCTGTGATTATTAAATGTTTTAAGTTAGATTTTTGCAAATGATTGTTTTGATGTGTTACTCTCTAATGAAACGCTAAAGTAAGCAAAGTGGGAAAGTGACAGGTAGCACTTTGATCCTCTGTGCAAAGAACATGTGTAGAGAGCTGAAATAAAAGGGGAAATGCCAGTGAAGGAAAAGAAGTAAAAAGTAAATGAGGTCATCAAAGTCAGAGAAATTGATATTGGCAGGTCCTGAATGATGCTCCTAGATGAGCAATCTTTCAAAATACTTCTTGTACATTGCTGCTGTTCCTTTATTTATTATTAAAATAACATGATCCATGAGGAGCTTGGGGTGACTCTCGGCCTAGCTAATTCTAATTAATCCAGTCAGGGAGAGCAGTAGGGTAAGTGGAGCAGTCTATCGGATTGAAATTCATAACTTAATTGAGGTCAAAGTCCCGGTCTGGGAGAACAAAAGTCTTTTGCTAGGACCAGGCAGATCAATAGCAATAAATATCTGGCTTGGATACAAGTAGCTTATAGTGACAGATTATCTGACAGTGGCCAGAGGTCCTGGTTCTGTTCAGGGCAGTCTTGAGCATGCCATGGTTCTTGCTGATGTTCAATCCTCACCCGTGACACTTGGAAGGAAGTGCTACTTTCAAGAACTCTTGAAAGTCTTAAGGAAGCAGTACGTGTGAAACTCCGGTGCCTTCTGTTTGGTGTTACCTGAGGAACATGCCCTAGTGACACGTTTTTTTAAAGTGACAAAGGAGTTTCTATCGGATTGCCAACAAGAGCCAAAGGATTTGCAAAGTTGATTAATCTTGAGAGCTAACTTTCCCATTAATAATTCAAAAAGAGTGTATGGAATTGCTTTGGGGGAAGGGCATAACACAAGACCATGTTGTCTTGATTTGTTTATAACTGTAAAAGTTAAAGAGGCCCATGTTATGCTAGCATCAAGGAGTTGGTGTTAGCTTCTTTAAGTCTGGTAACGGTATTGTGGTTGTGTAGGAATTTTCCTTGTTCTTAGGTGCTCACTGATACATTTAGGGACAAGATGTCTTGATGGTTATAATTTCTCTAACCTAGTTCAACAAAAAAAGATAAAGAAAGGTTAAAAGAAAGAAAACATGGCAAAATGTTATCAGTGATTAAATATGAGTAAAAGGTCTCTGCCTTTCTATGTATATACATATTTTCATTAAAAAAATAACAACAGAAAGAGCCCTGTGTAATAAAACCATTAGGCTGGTGTGTTACCAGGAAAGGTTGCCCTCCGTCCCATTGGGTTCACACTTTTAATTTCTACTTTGTTGTCAAAAGCTTAGCTGTTCTTTTATGTGTTATATTATTGTTTATCCATAATAATAATTATTGTTATTTAATTAGTATAAAACTTTGCATTCCACCTATCATTAGTAAGAGTATTGCCGCTGAGCCTCAGCTACCATCTGATGGGCGAGCGACCACTGGGATTCGCAGTCACCGGCCTTGTGAGGTGTGGGGAGCGTTGCAGTACGTGTCGCATGTCCACTGACACTGACCTGGTCCAGACGGCCAGTCCTTCGTCCAGTGTTGTGGTGGCGGCTCACTAACGTGACTTTTTTGATCCTGCATAATTATGACAGATCAGTCTTCCTTAAATGTCACAATCTAACTGCTACCTCGGTATCTAAGTGATTCTGTTATCAAAAACCTCTAGCCAAAGAGTGTCCGACTCATTTTCACCGGGGGCCGAATGTAACTTTAGGCTGTATAAATGTAACCACTCCTTAACTCTAGGGGCAAGGAGCTCGGCGCTGCTGCTGGGTAGATACAAAGTGCTGGGCTGGGTAAAACAAGGTGAAGGGCTGGCACAAGGAGGCAGGCCTTGTGTTTGCCACCCGTGCTCCAGTAGTTCTCACCTACGAATCAGTCCTCAGCCTGCACGGCTGACTCTCGAAGGCCTGCCTCCGTGAGCCAGCTGGGTCGTCTAGTGTTTCTCACCTCATGAAGGGGGTGAGCTCACTTTGGGTATCTCAGAAGTTCCTGAATATGGATCACCAGGATTAACTGTAGATATTTTATAAAGTAATTATGATTCAGTAGGGGAGTTGGGGCCGAGGGGTGTTGGGAAGATGAAAATCTCAAATTTATGAAATGTCTTCACATGAGTCTGTAGTGCCAGGTTAGTCATTCCAAACCCGATTTTCACCGGCCAGCCCTTCAGTGTCACCCTCTTTAGCAGGAGTTGGGGCAGAGACAGTCAGAGGAAACTAACCCATTCCTGTGTGAATCACTGGCAGCTCTTTATAATGACCAGATACGGTTTCAGTTTTAAAGGAGGGATACAAATTTACATATAATCCTAATGCCTGAGCACTTGTTATTTTTCAAATAATTGTGCAGGATGTATCTACATAGTGGTCTCTTTTTCCTTATAATAATCCTGTGAGATGAATTTCTGCACATAATAATCCAAAGTCACACAGCTGCTGCAATGTCAAGGTTCGAATCCAGGTTTTCCAATAATAAATGATCCCTGATTGGTAAGTTTTCAGTTAGTTTATCAAACTAAAGTGGAAACATCAAGGCTTTGGTAGCAGATTTTTAAGCAGAACAAACAACAAGGTGCCTTGCAGATGCCGCTGCCCCAGAGGCATCCGCGCCCAGCCAGGGTCAGCCCCACTGTGTGGTCTGGCATCACGATGGAGGGCAAGCCCTTGGACAGCGTCTCCTTTGAGCTCTTTGCAGGCAGAGTTCCAAAGACAGCAGAAAACTCGTGATCTGGGCACTAGGGAGAAAGTATTTGGTTATAAAGTTTCCTGCTTCCGGGGTTTTATTCCGAGATTCATGACTTCACACGCCGCAATGGCACAGGCGGCAAGCCCCTCTACGGGGAGAAATTTGATGATGAGAATTTCATCGTGAAGCACACAGGTCCGTGGCAACTGCTGGACCCCATACGAACAGTTCCCAGTTTTTCATCTGCAGTGCCGAGACTGAGGGGTCGGCTGGCAAGCGAGAAAGACGGCGTGGATGTTGCAGTAGCCATGGAGCCCTGCGGGTCCGGGAATGGCAGGACCAGCAAGAAGATCACCGTCGCTGACTGCGGACAACTCTCATAAATTAGACTCGTGTTTTATCCTAACCATCAAGCCATTCCTCCCGTAGCCCAGGAGAGCGCCCCTTCATCCCCACCTGCCGGGACTGTTCTCTAACCCTCGTGCTCTCGCCGCAGTTCCTTGGGTTCCGTGTTTCCCTTACCCTTCCAAGTGCAGCTGGATTGCAGAGTGAAGTTTATGCGCATGGGATAAAAACTGAACAGCAACAAAAACAAGGCAGTCCAGCATGATGTCGTTTTCCAGTGTGTTTCTGCAGCTTGGAACCTTTGTTCATTTGGAGCTTACCTATTTTTTGTAAGTTCATGTACACACCAAAATAAAATAATGATAAAACAACTCTCTGATGGAAGATTAGGGGACCAAAGGTGTATTTTTTAATGGGTCACTTGGGATCTAATGTAGTCAGAGACTATCCACCCTGAGTTCAGGAAAGCATGGTAGAAAAATCCCTATCCAAGGAAGATAAAACTAAAGAAGAAGGACCTCGGCTCTCAAGAAGATGTCACTAGGAATGCAGTAGGCTTACATAGAGACCAGTCCAAACAGCCCAGGTCACTCCCAGGACCCGGCTGGAGAGGGGATTGTGCTCCTGCTGTGTGCACGTCTAGGCCTGGCCAGGGGCCCGGGGCACGGCAGTGGGAACTGGGGAAATGGACTGAACTCGGACCTGGAAGCTAAGGTGCCTGTACTCGTGTATTGGAGCTCCTTTGTGATGATGCAGGATGGAACCGGGGGTGGGGGCAGAGGGATTCTGGAGACACCCATTTGTACTCTTGTCCTGGAAACGGAGATGTTGGGGGAGGCCTGTCTGCCAGCTTGGTGGTTTTCAGAGTGGTCTGCGAATCCCCACAGACGTACCTAGGAGTTTCCCTCCCCACTTCACCTTTGACCTGTTTCAAGATTAGGCTTCGGAATAAGATTTTGTTTTAAGAAAAAGTTCTCCTATAATGGATTATGAAGGTAGAGATTAAGTCTGGTCCTTGCTGAATACCAAGCCTTTAGTATTATTTAATAATAAATGAAATACTTAGCATTTACAAATATTTCTTGACTAATAAAACAAATGTATTTAGACCCTTACGCAGAGAAATCTCTACATCTCAAAAAAATGCAGTTAACAGAGAAACACATGTCAATGTCAGGAAGTCTAAAAATCATGGATAAAGACGATGAAATCGGTATTTAAAGGTGAAATATTTTTATCACTTTTCCCTATTCCGTAGAATAAGTTTACACATACTAGCTCATTTCATCCTTATCCTCTGATGTGTGGCACTGTCCACATGTCACAGCCAAGAGGCTCAAGCTCAGAGAGGCCCCGTGAACCGCTGGAGGACACAGCCAGTGAGTGGGAAAGCGGAGGTCACACTCCAAGTGTTGGTGGCGGACCCCACCGCCCCCCACACACACACACTCTCTGTCACACTGACTCGGTGCTTTTAGAATTCACAGCCATCTGACACGTTTTGTGAGGAATACAGTAGGAAGTTCTTCATGTCCTTAATAGTGTATTTATAATGAAGTAGTCCTGCATAGATGTGATTTTGTTTACCAGGTTTCCCCCTTCAGCGTGACTTTTAATCCATGTTCCTTTTCTCACAGCTCATAATTTTCTTTAATAAGTTATATTTCTCTGTCATTTTTCCTATTGAATACTCACTCCTTTTGCTAAGTTTGTATCTAAGAATGAACAACTGGCTCACAGTACAGTGTGAATCAAGTTCAAATTACTTTGAGTTCACAGAACACCCAGTGTCATCTTATTTTTACATCTAACTGAATTATAGGACACTGTCAAAGTGTTATGTCCCAGTATAGTAAATTGCTCCTTCTTAATGGTCCCCTGGCTACATTCTCTCCTGCTATTGCAATAAACCAGAAATTGTTGACATCTTACATTATCGTAAGCCTGAAAACAAAGGAACTGTTTTTTTATCCCCAAGCAATTCACCTTCTTCACCATTAACGTTTCTGAACATCTTAGCTACCTGCAGCTGAATTACAACCTTTTACATACTTTAAAGATGACTGTGTGCTCAGAATTGGATTGACTCTATAATTCTGTAACTTTTTTAAAAGGCAGGCAATTCTTCCTCATTGAACTGAAGAAATGGATCAGTCATCTTCCTTAAAACTTGTTTGAATGTTGAAGTGGAGGTTCATGGATGATTTCTGAGATTTATTATTTAAATGTATGCATGTTATAAAATATATTTGGCTGTGCTTCATGTTGGCTGAGTCTAAAATGTTCTTCTAAATGTCACATTATGAGGATGAATTAAAGGTGAAAGAATTACCCGAAGTAACAAATGAGTCAACAGAGTAAGGCCTAGAAATGGTCCCGCTTGCTTTTGTGATGATCAGACTGATATACTGCTTATGGAGTGGTTAATAATGCCTGAAAGATAGGAATAAGATAACTCAGGAAAAATGATTTTTCAAAGAAAAGGTGATTTTTCTGTAAAACAAGTGCTAGAGAATATTTATGGGCCACACTCATATGCACATGCATCGAGATTGATTGCACACAAATACCATCGGTGGAAGAGTCGATGGTTATCGAGGACCTAGGTGAACAGTGAGACCGCAGTGCAGCGTCCGTCCTGGAAAAGCCAACTTAGTGCTGCCACCGTAGTGGCAGAAGTACAGTCTCAAAAAGCCAGAGCAAAATACAGCTGTGTACATAGAAGGCTATAATGAACGTAAAGCTGACACTTTAGGTTTAGGTTTGTGTATTTCCAGAAGGATGCGGATCAGTTTGAAGACCCCAGAGAAGGGCTTTTAGAAATCGGCTGTTGGAACAGGAGTGTCTGAGTGTCACGGTCACAAACTGGCTTGGGGCGCGTGCTACCCAGAGATCTGTTTTGGTTTGGCCCTCATAGCATCACCCACAGTTTATTTGTAGTTTACTGCCAGTAAATTTCACATAAAAATACAGATTTTAGGGTTCTCTTGAAAAACCTGGAAATACAGCAGCCCTGGGCCCATCCCCACGGGGCAGCAGTCAGCTAGAGCTCTGAGGGGCCTGCCCGCCACTGACCACCCTGGAGCCCGCCCGTTCCCAGTGCCCACTGCTGCTTCCTGCCCCAGCTAGCCCCCCTCCCATATGTCCTGCCGGAAGTCTCTGGAGGGGTGTATAACCAACCCTCTGTGCAGAAAGACTAGACTTGGAGTCGAGCTGCCTAGATTCCGGTTTCTATTCTGCCACTAACTGCGTGGCCTTGACTAAAGCCTGATTGTAAATCAGAAAGGTAGAAAGGAATTCAAAGATCATCTGGTCAGAAATTCTCTCCACTAAACTTTCAAAGGCTGGGCAAGCCAGCTGGCTTCTCTGTTTGAACTTTTCACTTCACAAAGTAGCCTACTGCATTTTAGAAAGCTCTAATTGTTAGAAATTTCCCTTAGCTGTTGAGTTTACCTCTGCCTACATGTAATCCTAAAACTGTACAATTATATAAGGTATCTTCTCATTACTACAGAACAGAGTAGAATTGTAATAACCTAATAGATATCACACAAAAGACGAGGTTTGCACACCTTTATACTTTTATTGAAAAGTGTAATTTGTGAGTAAAATGTGCTAGGCCACCAAATGGCTGAATGCTTTTATGGCAAAGCATTTCAGATATATAAATAGTATTATAATATTTATTAGTCAGATTTTAACCAGACCGGTTATGTTTTAGTGTAGACCTAGTAACCAGCCTTTGTTGTACCGTTGTTTTAAATATTTGCCATCTCTTTGAAAACAAGAAAGGAAGAGAAAGAAAAGAAGATAGCTTGTGTTCTTGTTGAAACAATGACATTTGTCAGTGCGTTCATACTTTCTAATTTTCCAGGACTTGCAGACTTAATCCCGTGGACTCACTTCTAATATCAGTCAAGGGTATGCGCAGTCTCTGTGGTTCAAGCTGCCACTCGAGGGTTTCTCCCTCCTGTGGAGCTTCCTAATGGAATTCAAGGTTCTCTCCGAGGGCGAGCATTACGAAGCCTTCCCGGGCTGCTTGAGAGCAGGAGCGCCCCGCAGGTTCAAGGGCGCACACAGTTGAATGTGCACAAACGTGCCTCTGCCGCTGCTGCTGCTCCTGCCTCCTCTGATTGGCAAGGTTAGCTGTGAGAGGCCGAGCTTTTCAAAGTGATTCGATTACTTTTGACCCAGCACTTCATTCCTTTCCCTTTGCCCCCTCCCCTCCAAGCACCAGCCCACCACCTTCTTTGTCTTTGTCGTCTTCGCTTTCAGTTACCTCTTCTCTCTTCCTATTGCCTGATTTTGTGGCAAATTGTAACATTTTGTGAAACAGAGGAAGGAATTCTGAAGCAAAGTAACTTGGATCATTGAAAGTTTTGGTGTGAAAGCTGTGCATACTTATGGATGGTTTCTCTACACTTACATGTTTTCTAAAACTCTCAGTCCCTTGCCTGCATTTGGACTTACCCTATGACGTCAGGAAAGATAGAACTGTCACTTACATTAGCAATGCACCTAGACTGGCGAGTATAATTCCACAGACCTCTATCAAGGATCGGTTTGTACATAATGAATTCCTTTCACAACAGTTTTTTTGGTAAATAACCTTTTAATTACAACTTTAACGATGTGCAGACTTGTGACAGTAAGTATAATGAGCTTCCACGTGCTTGTCACCCAGTTTCGGCAATCACCAGCTGGTGGGCAGTCTTGTTTAACCTGTGCTGTCCGGCCGCCACCCCCACGCAGGGCTTCTTATCCTTTTCAGACAGGACAGAAGAAAGCAGTGCACACCCGAGAGAAAGGACATGCATGTAGAATTTTTGCAAAGACTTTCAGTAGGTCCATACACTTGCTGAAGCCCTTCCATGGATCTCCTAGGAAGAGAAGAACCCAGAACTAGAATCCTTGCACTTCAGCAGAGAGCACACTGCCTGTTCCCAGCATCTCTCCTCATCTGAATGTCGGGCCTGGGGGTCAGCGCAGGTTCTCCTGTGAAGACAGTGTCGTTGAGCCAGTGCAGGGTCTCCCAGTGATTCCGTGTTCAGGGTGGGATCTCATACCTTGCCCCTTGCTCCAGTATTCAGCTTCTTTTCCTCCAGTGCTTCCTGGTTTGTCACTTTGTAATTGACATTTCTTCTGTCAACGTTGACAGACTAGGACGACTTTCAGCGACTCACCTTTCAAAGCCCTAACAATTCAGAACTTTATCTATAGCTTCCGAGTTATTCATTGCAAACAGCTAAAAGTGGAAACCTAGTCCTCCCTTTATAGAGAGGATAGAATGACTAATAGTGAAATGCATTAAGGTGTTAGGAACTTCAGTAATAAAGCTGGAATTTCCATTAAAAGAGGATACTAGCTTCTCATTACTAATTTTAATTAACAATTAAAGCAAATTTATTGAAAGTATAATGATAGCTGATTGTACAGGACAAAAGGATAAGCTTTCTTTTTCCCAGCCTACCTCCCACCCTTCTTTTGTCCGGGGCACTGGGCTGAGCCTCCCTCCGGAGCCGCCGTGGTGACGGGGTAGACCCAGAGCACAAGCAGTCGGCGAAGGGACAGGGCAGCCAGCCTCACCCCCGCCCACAGGGCTGCCTCGTTGTGAGCCCCACAGCATCCGCCCCTACGTGAGCTAAAGGAGGAACAGCTGACGTAACTCAGTTACTTTATTTCTGAGTCCTGGGATTATCTTCTGTATATGGCATAGTTTCTCTCCCCTCAGTGAGAGACAGGACATAGAGTAAGGTACACAGTTCTCATTTGAGTATGGTTAAAAATATTTCTATTAAAGTAATAATTTACAAAAGGAGCCATTCTCATTTATAGATAGCCATTTTTTAAAAAGTCCTCCATTCTGGTATCCCACCTATAACATTCTGCTTTGTATTTGGAAGTACTTGCAGTATTCTGTTGAGAAAGGGAAAATTCAGCAACAACGAAAACCCAGAATGTGTAATGGTTATATCTACTCAACAAATTGGTCAAAATTAAATATATGATCTTATAATGTAAATATATACCAATTTACTCTATGTTTCTAAACATATATCAACCCATGTAACATGTAAATCAGCTTGTTTGCATTAACTGATGTCTGTAGTGTTCGAAGCGTTGTAAAGTGTGGGGGTCACACCGTTGCAGGCCGGGGCCACGCAGTGTCGGCCTGCACTGTGCGGTGCCTCTCTCCCAAGGCCTGGTCGCTGTGTTGCCTTCGGGGTTAGCTTCTTCAAGGCCAAGTTCTTGAAGAACATCATCATCAAAAAGCTCAATAAAAAATACCACTTATAGAAAGATTAACCATGACTTTCAATAGCTCTGAACTATTTTCTATTTAAAAAGTGTCCTTAAAATTTGTTTCACCGATTTTCCAGAGCCCACTATGGTTCTCAGTTATTGGACTGGGGTTGGACTGCTGTCGGAGGCGGGGCCCTGGCCTCCCTCTGCAGGGAGCCTAAGCATGCCTAGGCACCTGTTTAAAAAAAAAAAAGTTGCCTGTAGCAAAGAAAACTGTCCCCACCTACAATTTATTAAACCTTGACATACTGCATTACCTAAAGAGTTCTCGGAGAAAATTAAAACCCTTTTGACTGGGTTTTGCAATGCAGGGACATTTTTAGTGACATTTAAAAGGTTTCTCTTGTGTTCCTCTAATGGGATAAATAAAAAAGGCTTGTTTTAGCCCAGCAAATGGGGGGACAATCCAATTTCCTTGATTCCATCAAGACACTCTTAAAGCATTAGGCCGTGCAGTAAAAAAAAAATGCAACTGACCCCCTTTGCCTGATGGCTTTGAAAGTGGCCTGCTGTGTAGGTGTTTGCCCAACACAGCAGACTTGGTTATTGCTCCTCCAACACATTCACTGATGGAAAAAATCTCATGTGAAGCTCCAATAAACGTCAGCTCGTGTTACACAACTATAAAACCAGTGCACCAGACTGTCGTGGTCCCTCTGATGGGCAGCCTTTCATTGAAGAGGAAAAGAAGTCCTGTCAAGTATGTTTAATATTAAGGAAAAGGCAAATTGCTTAAAATAATATCTTGGGAAACTTTTATTACATCTAATTAGTTTGCCGCGGCCGGTGTTTATTTCCGTGTGTCCGGACGCGGGCGCTGACTCACAGAGACCACACTAGTGTAGGGCGGTGACCCTCAGGCGCCGGCTCCTCACAGCAACCTGCTGGTCCCACCCCCAGCGTCTCTGGTTCAGTGGGTCTCGGCGCATCCTAACAATTTGCACTTTTAGCGAGTTTTCTGGTGAAACCAATGCTGTTGCCCTGGGGTCCACAGTGGGAGAACCACTGACCTAAGGGATCTGTGAAAAGAGATACTCATCCCCGGATCAGTGGTTCAAAATTTAAATCGAATTATTTAGTCTGAAAGTTATTAACATTTGAGAGCACTCTAATGTGTGAGAAGTGTCTTGATGGACATCAGTGCCGTGGAATGGGCAGGCGTGTGTTTGACCTTTGACCTCCTCATTGGCAGCCCTTAAATCCCATTCTGTGGGGGCCTTGGGGGAACATGAAGGCAGAGCTTTCATTTTAGAGAAAGATATGGGCGCCTCTGTGTCATTTAAAAGAGTAGACACTGGTCAAGTGTTCTGTGACCTGCTGCATAATAGGAGAGTGAAGCTGTCTTTTATGGTATCCTCACAGTGAAAATTTTCTTTTTAACAAGATCTTCTGCCCTTTTACCATGTAAAAACCCAAAGTACCTTCTTTCTTGTTTTTTTTTAAGTAAATTATATTTGACATTCTGATTTTTTGAAATTCGACCATTTTGCTTAAGAAACATGGTAATTGCGTTATCCGGACTGTTTCACTCTAGCTATATCAGAAGTATTTCCTTTGAAATACTTAGCATTGTTGTCATAGCCCACTTTTATTCTAGTCTGGAAGTTAGACACATGCCGTTTATTCACCTGTCCCCAAAATGCACCTGCGTAGTAAACAGGAGACAAAAAAAAACTACCTTTTTGACAAGAAATTGCCGAAGTGAAAGGTTTGTTGACATGCACAATCACAGAAGCAAAATTAGGCCAGAAGAGGCTCGGTAAGCTCCACAGACCCCATCTGAAGAAGGCGGGCCAGCACCGCGCTCGTTTTCTTGCGGTGGGAGTGCACGCACGGCAGGGAGTGCTTGGTGCCTGCCCTTCCTCACGATGTCTGAGTGCTGCGTCGTGGGGCCGCGCTTCTGCTCCGTGCTTCTCTCCTTCCGTCAGCCCAGGCACCTTCCCTCTGAACAAACCCTCTTCGTAAAACAGCGCATGTTTTGTATCTGCAAGTCACTTTTTTAAAAGGTCATCGACATACATTGATTCCATATCATCCTCAAAGCTATTGTTTGTGTTTAACGTTTTCCTTTTAAAGTTGTGGAAATTCCATGTAACAGAGATACGGAATCTGGCTGAAAGAATGTCGTCTGTTAGCAACATTCTCGTTTTAGTCATTGGCTCTGTCACCTTTTAAAAATGTTTGTTGAATTTGTGGCTCACTTGGAAGCACAATAAATGCTACTGTTTTTAAAGAGTTATCAGTTGCTTTGGGCTTCCTTTGGGAGTAAGGGTACTATCTCCATTACTTAAAACTCAGTTTGAAAATAATTAAAGGTGACTCTGAGATTGCCTGAGCTAAATGAATGGAGTCGGGCAATCAGCACTTTCCGGAGCCCTCCCGCGTTCCCCAGAGCCCCCCGAGCCCACATTTCGTGGTGCCCTTCCAGCACCACTTGCTTTTTTGTGGGTTTTTCCCTTGGCTAAGGATAGGTAATCGAGCCAGATGACCTTGCTCCACCTTGTCCCAGGCATTAGTGCGCTCACCTTCCCCTGCGGGGCAGTGAGGGCTGAAGGCAGAGTCCGAGAGGACCGCACGGAGCAGGTCAGTGCAGGAGTGGTGGGGTCAGCCCCTGCTGCTCCGGGACCTGACAGCTGGGCTCACGTGGCCGGGTGCCAGCAGCGTCTTTGCAGGCTTCGAGGCAGAGATTATTTAAAGGAGATTAATCCCTCTAAACCCCTTATATTTTAATTATTTCTGTATGTATTTATAAAACCCACAGTCTGCTTGTTTCAGGGCACAACTGTCCAAGCCCTTGCCTCTAACCTGGTTTCCGCGACCCGACAAGCATATATGTCTGTTACCACAAAGGGTACTCCACTGACTTGATCTTCCCGGTGTTTAAATTTGTTTGGGTTCTGGTTGTTTTGGTTGGTTTTGGTTTTTCGTTTCCACTTGATGTTGCTGCCATTACTGATTTTTGAAAGGTTAACTCAAGTTAATATGACTTATTTTAGAATTTCTACTAAAATGCAGTTTTTGTGTTGTATGATAGGAATCCAGACCTGTAGACACGTGCAATGTGAAAACCTTCAGGTATTGTTAAAAGCAGTGAGCCTTTCAGGGTATCGTTTTTTAGAGTGGGTTGGTAGACAGGCCTACCACGCTTTCCCGCATTGTCAGCTGACTTCATGCCTGACCAGGGCATCCAGAGCGAAGACCTCTGTCTCCCCAATTTATGTTATTGAGGGCTATAAAAAATTTCCTCTGCATTTAAGAGATAACACAGGATGAACAAACCAAAAAAATACCACAGAGCTTATGCACTGTCCTCTGTGCCATTGGAACCTCAGTCCCAGCCACCGGCCACCGTGGAGGTGCCTCCGGGGCAGGAGGCTGCTCTGTGTACACGGGCACTCCCGCCCCGCCCCGCTCCGCTCCTGTCCCTCCCCAAGAGACCAAGGGGAGGCTCTCCTCCTGCGGGCCTTCCAGCATTCAGGGAACTCGGACAGGGCCGTCTGGATTCAGGGTCCTTCATGATGCTCGTATCTGCTGAACGCTTGTTTTAGGCTGTTTTATTTCAGCACGAAGTTCTACTTCTAGCTACTGGGACTGTCCTTGTCCCTCGAGGTTGGATTTCTTCATGTGTAGCTGAATGGATATTGACGGACTGACGGGGGTGGAGGAGGAATCTTGGTTAGCCGAAATGTTAGTAACTCATGCTCATTTTCCAAATTCAACAGCAACTGTTGCTCATGTTCTGGGAGTGGGAATTCGACATTGCAATTACAAAACTCTCCATTGCTTTACTTCACTTGTGCAAAGGATGTAAGTTTAAAGTCCTAATTCTGTTGTTTGGCTTAGTAGATGACTTTGGGCAAGTCATTTATTTAACTGTGCAGAATGAATTTCAGTTTCCTTCTTTATAAAATGGAGCTACTGCCTACTTACTTCAGGGTGTTTCAAATAAGTTGGTATATATGACTGTTCTGTAAAATGATATACAAGTGCAGATTTTATTTTCTTAAAGGAAAGCATGTCTGAATTAAGAAAAACCTGGTGAAGTCAGGCAGTATGATTCAAGATCTTTATGCCACCCATGTTTTGTGGGTGTTTTTTTTTAAATTGTCGTTAGTTGAGCTTTTTCCTTGTTTCTTTCCAAAAAGTGTTTTTTTCCCCTGTAATTGTTGTTTTTCAAAAATGTTCTTGAACATAATGGTTGTTTTGGAAGCATATATTACAATAAAAAATTAGATTCTAAGCTAATGTAATATTATAATATAAGCAGTAATATATTCATTCCCTTATATATTATAACCTAATATAAACAGTCTATAGCTATTATATTATATTATATGTTCTCATATTTGAACTGACCTAAACTTCCTGTTTTCTGAGTTAGAAATTCTTATCTGACTTGAAGACAATTAGAATATGCTTCAAAGTTCTAAATAGAAGAATAGCATGCTTAGGACAATGCTTGAAAAGGGACAAGAGACCCCGTATTTTTCAGACTATAAGATGCACCACCCCCAATTTGGGAGGAATAATGGTTGTTAATGCTGCTGTTGAGTTCTGTTTACATTCACATTGGTGAAATAGTGTGTTATTTGTGTTATTAAAAATGTTACCAAATTTTTTTGCTTCAAACATTTTTTTTCCTGTTTTCCTCTAAAACCTAGGTGCGCCTTATGGTCCGAAAAATACGGTAAGTATAAGGGAGGCTCTTGTAGGAGTGAGTGGATTAGGATGTTAGGACCTGGGTGGGGTCCATTACTGTGGAAAAAGAATTAGAGGCGGCGTGCAGGAGAGTTCGGTCAACCTTACTTGATGAAAGGCAGTGTAATAGAAAAAGAAAAGGGATATAAGTCTCCAAAGCCACGGACAAAAAGATTTCTGGTTTTGACATGGCTCATTTTCAGGGGCTATCATTAAATCCTTGAAAAACTGTCCTAAAGAACAGCCAACAGAGGACATTTGTATACATAGAGATGTTTCTCCAAAAGAGTAATAACTGATTCTAAGAGAAGGCTGAATCTTAATTTTAATACCTCAGAATACTGAAAAATCTCCATGCAAATATGAGGATGCACAGAGAAACCCACAGAGTCCCCCTGGTGTTTAGGAACGTACGCTTTGGGGCCAGAGACCGAGAGTTCTGGCTCTGCCATCTGCAGATTTTGTGACCTCAGACAGAGGCACTCAGCCTAAACTTCAGTTTCTTCATTTGTGAAATGAGGCCGCTCCACGCCCACGTCATGAGGTCTTTGGGTGGATTAAGTCAGAGAACACGTAAATTGCTCCGTGCAGTAAACAGATTAGCCGCTACCATCATTGATTGTTCTGAAATCCATCGTGCTTGTTACACTGGCAGGTTATGGGCAGAATGGTATAAGAAATTAAGTATCATGAAAGCTGCCTGGAGTGCTCATCTTCGTCTGTTTTACTACTCATAGAAGACACTGCATATGTCTTTATTACAGAATTCTGATGCAGAAGTGACTTGCTGACGTCCTTTTGCCTTACTTTTAAACCTGCATCAGAAGTTAAAATCTTTTTATTTGATTCTTATTTGCTTAGCCATACATAAAATTTATCAAATCACAGGAGCAGTGAGAGGAAGAGGTAGAGCAGGGGAATGAACTGAAGCTAACATTTATTGAGACTCTATTCCCATTAATACAGTCATTCATTCCCCTTCATAAAATCAGTCACTTGTGCCAGAAAAATAGCTCAAAAATAGTTTCAATCTAGAATGTATGGTTTTTTTTTTTTTTTTACTTTTCTTCCCATAGGCTGTGTCCTATTTTATTGGGTCCCCAAAGAAAGCAGTTTATTAAATATTTCTTTAGGAAACCCAGGAAAGAATTTACAAAACAGGACTAATTTAGACAGTAAACACTGAAGTAAAAATCTTTCCCTGTTTTTTTTTTAATTTTTTTTAAATTGCCCTAAAAGAGGATGAGAGTGTGTGGACCACCATTCGATAATATTTATACCCAAGTAGTTCTGAAGGCATCACGGCACTAAGATCTGAAACCCTAGCGTCCGGGCAGACAGAGGGTTAAATCTCTGAGCTGTAGAAGCAGATTGTGTTTTCCTTTTGTGATCTGGGCTGACAAGACATCAGTATTCTATTCATCTGTTGGGAATTAGGCTGTTAATCCAATCAATGACTCTTGAGTGAGTGGGGCCTGCCTCCCCCACCGGGGAGCAATCGGATCAAACCACAGATTGTTTGAGAGCACAGTGCTGTCCTCGTGTCAGGTGGAGTTCTCAAGCGCTCCCTGGTGGGTTGGGGATCGGGAGAGCTGTCCGGGCCCATTTGTCCTGCCCCTTAAATAACCAGGTATCTGCCTCATCCGCACGGACGCGTCTGGCAGTAGTGGCCACAGGATGCGATAGAAGCCCATTAGCTCGAGCTCACCAAAGTGTGGGTGGAAAGAAAAAATGTTTTCAAACATCCCACAAAACAACTTATGTACAAGCCTTTTGACTTCGTTCACATTGTTCTCCTGTTCCTTAAACCCTAAATCATTTTCTCTGCTGGGCTTTCTGGGGCGTTGTTGTCTGCCGTTTTTTACGTCCCTGAGCTGTGTCAGCCCCCGGGAGCTCTTTCCGCACACTCACCTCGCCCGCCTGTGTTTTTGTCAGTCAGCAGGGTACGGATAAATTTCAGTGTGGATTATGGGAACGCTAATTAAATAAATTTTTAATTTTAAAATATCTTTCTCTGAGGAATGCTAATTAAATAAAATTTTAATTTTAAAATATCTCAGTCTGAGCATACATAATTTTGACATCTTTTGCAGTGTAGCAGAATTTGATTTCTAATTACTGATTTAATGGTCCATTAAGTACATTTGGAAATTATTATTGAACTGATTACATGGATGTTCGGAGTTGCAGTTCTCTCCTGTGAAATGCTGCCCCAAATTTTTCCTTTTAAACAGTCAGGTGACATGAGCTGTCATGAAGCAAAATTTCCAAAATGGCAAAGAGAAAAGAAGACACTCAGTATTCCAACCTTAGTGCAGACAAGCTTAAATTGCTTTCTGTCTATATTACATAAGAGTATTCCAACAAGAATTTCCTAAATCTGCCCAATTAATCCATTCATTCTGTGAGTATTCCGTGTGTGCCTTTTACATGCCCAGGCTTCCGTAAGCCTTGGAATCATCAGAGTGAGCGAGACAGGCGAGCTCTGCACTCTCCGGGGCGCCAGTTCTAGTGAGGAACACACGCCAAAGCAAGTGAATAAACAAGTAGGAAAGACAGTGTCAGATAAGTGCTAAGAAGTAAGGCAGGCAGATTGCTTACTATGCGCAGATGAGCAGAGTGGTCAAGGTCGGACCTCACCAGGCAGGCCACAGCTAAGCTGAGGCTTCAGCGAGAGAAGTTGCTGAGCCAGGCCCCGAATCCCTGGAATGGGGAATGAGCTTGACAGGCCAGGGACAGACTGCTTCCATGCACGCTGTGCTCCAGGCCAGTGGCTTTCAGGCCCGGAAAAGCTTCCGAACATCCTTAGGAACTTGTGAGAAGAGAGGTAGCTGAGCCCATCCCTAGAAATGCTGGTTCAGAAGCCGGGCCGAAGGGGCAGAACCTGTGTGTGCAGTGCCGTGAACCGTGAACCGTGAATCGCACCGGTTCACGGGTGTCTCTGACAGGTGTCTCTGACCAGCGCACTCCCTTCCCCCGAACCCATCGTCACAGGCTTAGTGCTTCAGCCTGTGCCTTTGCTCGTGGTTTTTCCTTTGCCCGTGATGTTTACCTTTACCCTTACCGTTTCACACACGTGTTCCTCTCAGGTGCCACAGAGCACTACTCACAAAATACTCTTGCCAAAAAAAAAAAAAAGCTGAACCCAAATCTAATAAAGCCTGTGAATGAGTACATGTGATAGTGATGTAAATGACGACAAAAGAAAGTAGATAGCAAATCTGGACTGCGGGACATCCTGCTGAACAGCCGTCTCTATGTCTGTGGCGCGTCAATGGCGTTAAAAGTGCAAGGGGGCAGCTCTAGGTGGAGAACCACCCAAGAGACGCAACAGTCCGATGTGCCATGTGAGCCTTGTGCAGGTCCTCAGAGTACAGATGAGCTATAAAAAGATGTTATTAAAACACAATCAGGAAAATCAGGTGCTGTGGTTCTGTAAGTACATTTCCGTGTTTTTTAGAGTTGTATATAGGCATACATGGGGGGATTAATATAATGTCTAGAATTCGCTTTAAACTATTTCCATAAGAAACAAAGGAATAAATGAAGCAAACAGCGAGATCACTGCAGTTGTTGAATCTAGGAGATGAGCCTATGGAAGTCTGTGTGTTCTGTTTTTGTGTCCATGTGAAATTTCTCATGTGAGCTCTTTCAAGGGCACGAGAGTTTCATTTTTATCTGAAGGGAGCACAAATATGTAAAGGTGGGGAAATACAGTACTGCACCATTGTGCCTTACTGAACTGATGAAGAATACTTAGTTATAGCATAAAAAGATACTGCTATTGCTTCTTGACCTTTTGGATAAGATCAAGTGTAAAAAGATACTGCTTAAAAGGATTTATCAATAAGTGCTGTAATTCCCCGTCGCTTTCAGAGTATGATTTGCTATGCACCTGGCTTTTCAGGAATAAATCTTTTGCATGAAATGAGGCAAACCTCTAATTCCTGTGATACTTTGTTACAGTTTTAAATGCTATGCTCCACTGAAGGAAATCTTTGATTAATGTTTAGGATTCCTCTAGTACATGGAATATTCACATTTTTAGAAAAACACTGATTATCTGGGCTCTTAGTACAGGGAAGTTCAAGGCAACTTCTACCTTAATGTTCAGTAGAACAGAGAAAGGTGAGTGTGTGTTTGTAGCAGATGGAGATCAAGCCAAGTTCTCAGTGGAAAAATCTTTGGCCTGCCGGAAAGTCTAGAAACATAATAGCTACTGTACAGTTAAATGTAAATAATTTTTAAAAAAATCCATAGTATTAGGTTTGTAATAAAATCATTATCTACCCACTGTGGATTACATATAAGTGCACATGCAGATGTGGGGGAAAGGGCAGCATCGTTCTGGGAGAAGGAGTCAGGCCCGTGAATGTAATTGTTGTCACTGCTACCAGTAGTTCTTACTGTCCTTTTCACGAAGGTTTGTTTCCTGTTAGTAGACTTTTCTCCCCTCCCCAGCCATTCAGCATCCAGTGTTAACCTTGGAATAGGTAGCACTTCTGCATAACATTCAGAACTACAGGTAAACCCGGGCAGGCCTGGCCATGAAGGCCAGAAGCAGGAATCCAGCGAAGTAGGAAAGTGTCAGGTGAGTGACATTCGGGAAGGCAGGGAAGTTAACTAAAGCAGAGCCTTCTATCCGTTACTGGGTGCGGATAGAAGGGTTCTATCCGATCCACTGAGTGAGCGTCTGTGCCTTTGCTGCAGCTCAGTTCGATCTAGAGCCAGGGGACTGTGAGAACAGGGACGACTGAGCCCTCCCCAAGGCGCACCTTCGCCTCAGCCGGGAATGATGCACACACGGCACCATCACGTCGATGCAGTGCCTGCTCTGACGGAAACGCACAGGAGGTCACTGGGCTGCCCCCCCCCCACACACACGCAGCCACTTGTTTCTGCCCCAGGCTTCTCAGAGGAGGGGAACCCTGGGGCTTCTCAGAGGAGGGGAACCCTGGGGCTTCTCAGAGGAGGGGAACCCTGGCTCGCCCACTTGACCTTCTCCTGACTGGCCGCTCCTCCCTGAGTCTCTTCCCTCAGCTTCAGGTTTGGCTCTAACCCCACTTCTTTGGGTCATTCCTTACCAGGCTTGTCTTCCTCTGTCTGCTCTTGTTGAACCACAGGCTGCCCCCACCCACCCCTCACTGTGTACCTTCTCTAGATTGCCCCACTAACACCCGTGGTTCCAGCTATTCCCGCTGGCCTGTGGGTTTTCAGGTCCTGGCTCTAGCCCAGACCTCGCTCTAAACTCCAGGTCCCTATTTTCTAATAGACAGTTGGGCGTTTTCACGTGGGTTTGGGGGCAGGAGGACGCAGGGTCAAATGAGGATAGCACTGCCTACTAGCCGTGCGACCCAGCCGAAGTACATACCCTCTCTGAGTCTCATCTCCACTTTTGTAAAGTTAGGGTAATAATACCTACTTCAGATGGTTTCTGGGAAGATTTGATCATATGTGAAAATGCCTACCACAGTTCCTGGCACACATAAACGGTGTAAAAACACAAGTTTTTGTTTCTAAATTTTTTATTAGAATTTTTTATCAGTCCCTTGTGTTGACTGTGAGTGTAAGCAAACAGTGCACACACACACGACTATATGATGGTTTATTGAGTAGAGTTAAGAAAAATTAAAGCCATTTTACCAAGACTTAGCTACTAGTGCTGTTAGACTAAAGGCACAAATCACTTTAAAGTCACAAAAGGGCCTGCAGCAAATCTAATGGATTGTAGAGTAACTCTGTAATAGGTGAACAAACAGACCTGGCATCGTGCCTGCAAGGTAGTCCGGCCCATGCTTAAGCATCTTGAAGCATCTCCCTGTGTGGCAGCGGCAGAAGCGAGGCCACTGTGGCAAGTGTGAACGTTGTGAAACTCAAACAATGGTTCTTCAAGATAAAAATGAAAAAGCAGAAAGTAAACAGAGGGGAAAGAATAAAAAGTGGGCGGGCCTGACAAATTTAACACATCTTAGCGTTGGGGGTGCTTCATAGAGGGGGTTCAAATACCCATTATCAGAACAGATGTTACTGTGGTGAAACATACAGAACGTGAAGTTAACCATTTGTAAGTGAGGACTTGTGTGGCCTCGGGCACAGTCACATCGTCGTGCCCTCGTCACCACCACATTCCCTCTGCAGAGACGTTTCAGCTCCCCACCCCCACGGAAACTCTGTGCCCACACCTCCCTCCTCCGGCCCAGGCAAACCACCGCCCGCTCTCCGCCTCTGTGCACTCGAGTGCTCTAGGCACCCCATGTGAGTGGAATCACACCACATTTGTCCTTCTCTGCCTGCTTACGTCGTTCAGCACTGTGTCTTCAAGGTCAACCCGTGACATGGCATGTGCCAGAATTTCGTTCTTCTTAAGGCTGAGTAGTAGTTCATTGTATGCACTAACCACGTTTTGTTTATTCTTTCGCTTGTTGATGGACATTTGGGTTGTTTCCGCCCTTGGGCCGTTGTGAGCGATGCTGCTGTGAACATGGGTGCACGGATGTCTGTTTGGGCACCTGCTTTCACTTCTCTGGGGCGCACACCCAGAAGTGGGGTTGATTTCTTGAGGAACTGCCACACTGGTTTCCACAGCAGCTGCACCATTTACATTCCCACCAGCAATACACAAAGGGTCAAATTTGCCCATGTCATCACCAGCACTTAATATTTCCTGTATTTTTTACAATAGCCATCTTAATGGTATGAAGTGATGTCTCATTGCATTTTCAGGAAATTTTAATATATAGCAAATAACTGACAACACACTCAGATTAAACAAATGCCTAACAAATAATGCAAGCCATAAAATGATATAAAAATGTCTAGATTGAGAATAAACTTGTTCACTACATTTTCAGTTTTTTATAGGTATAGATACCTATAACTCATCAATATTACATTTCTTGGAATTGTTTATCATGGTAAAGAAGGTAACTATTTATTAGATACACCACACGGACTACCATAGAAATAAAATCAGCAATGCAAACATTAAAACACTAATTAAATCCATCTCACAAATTTTTACTAAATACTTATTGCTCCATGACCTGTATACTACAGGACGCTAGGGAACAGAAATACATGTTAGCCATGATCCCTTGCCCCTGGTTGCTTACTGTTGAGACAAGAAGAAACTCATTAAATAATGAGAACACTTGAGAGTTAGAATACAACTAAGTGCTGTGAGGAGATGCACTGGGACAGTGTTTAAGGAGAAGAAATGGGGTGCAGGGGAGATCAGTGTGAGCCACAGTAGTCCAGAGACATCCTTAGGAGGGAACTGTGGCCTGTCATGAACTGTAGTGGCTAAGTGACAATTGATGGCCACTGAGGTGGGGATGGGGACCGCAGAAGCAGCTCCGTCTGATACACATGTTTCTAATGGAGAATAATTGGATAAAGTGAAACCAGTGCTTGGATGCTACGATGCTCAGATTGAAGAGTGGACTGCTGTGTGTTTTAAAACGGGGTACACGATGGACTTTTTTAGTCATCTACATATGTAGTAGGTTTTTATTTTTAGTTTTTTAAAATATTTAATCTGTTTATTTTTAGAGGGAGGGAGAAAGAGAGGGAGACAAACATCAATTGTGAGAGATACATCGATTGGTTACCTCCTACATGTCCCCAACCAGGGACGTGGCATGCAACCCAGGCATGTGCCCTGACTGGGGAACCGAACCAGTGATCCTTTGGTTTGCAGGCCAGCGGCTCAATCCACTGAGCCACACCAGCCAGGGCTGTAGTAGGTTTTTAAAATGTTTTTAACATACCATAATTTTGTTTCTTTGATTGTTTTACGAAGTTGAGATATTATAAAAAACATTGTAATTCTCTTTCTTATTACACTAGTAATAGTATGATTTTCTAAGTTACAAATACTTTATGACCACCATTTTAAATTGCTACATAGACTTCTGGTCAAGACAGAGGCACAGGTAAACACGGCTCGCCTCCTTGCACAACCACATCAGAATTACAGATAAAGTGTAGAACAAACATCACTCAGTACTGTCAGGAATTGAGTGGAATGGAAGTCTGACAGCTATAGAATTAAGTAAACCACATCCATCCAGACTGGTAGGAGGGGTGGAGATGCGGAACTGGCTGGTCCCACAGCCACGTGTGTTGGATAAAAATTTGGGAGGGGTATCTCAGGAGAGAAGAGTCCCAGCCCCATACCAGGGTCACAAATCCAGGGTTCCAGTGCTAGGAAGACAAGCCCCATAACTTTTGGCTGCAAAATCAGTGGGGACTGAGTTGGTAGAAGAAACTTTTGGAATCCCAAGCAATTCCTCTTAAAGGACCCACACATATTCTTACTCAGACTCACTCCCTCTGAGCTCCAGTACCAGGATAGCAGCTTGAAAGGCACCAGTGACATATAAGGAGGAAGTGAAGTGTCTGGCATTGAGACAAGAGCAGGGGGACAGTTTTCTCCTAGACAGAAAGGCAGGCAGAGGCCATTGTCCCTTCTCTGAGCCCTCCCCAACAGAGTCACAGAGCTGCAGGTGGGTGCCATATCTGAGACTCCATCACTCTGGCTAATACTGTTTGCCCCACCCTGGAGATTCCCAGAGACTCCATCCCAAGGGTGGGCCCTTAAGTTTCTGTGGATGGAGTTAACTGTTAACTGTGACTTTTCTGTATGAGTGGCTGGTGTTGGCTCATGCTCTACAACTTCCTAGAGCCTCTCAAACAGGCAACAGCCAATATCAGTGAGTCCCCAGCCTCCATACCTCTTACTAAGTGGCCCTAGGCCTGGCACTAGCAACAGCCAGCCTAGATTCACAGCTGAGCTTCACCTTGAAATCTCCAAGCCCAGCACAAGTAGCAGCCATCTCAGATTGCTTTATAGCCCAGGCATAGTGACCTCAGGCAAAATACAAATGGGGGCTGACCTTGGCCTGCACCACCTAGGAAACCACAGAGCCTGTACACCCAGTGGACAGTTACAGACCATGTCAGAGCACCACCACCCTGCCCCTACACAGCTGATCCTCCACAGAGGGCGGAGGTTGATGGCCAGTGGTCACAGCCAGTTGTTGCAGCTGACTGACCTGGGTAAGTCCTTCCCATCGACCTGCCAGCAATAATCAGTGCTCAACTACAAGAGGAGGGTGTACTCAGCCCACATGAAGGGCACACCTCGAGTACCCAGCTTGGGTGATTGGGGAGGCTGTGCCACTGGAGCCTACAGGACACCTACTTCATTAGGCAGTGCTAGCAAGACCGGGAGTCATGGCAGCTCTGCCCAGTACATAGAAACAAACACAGGAGGCTGCCAAAGCAAGGAGACAAAGAAACATGGCTCATGTGAAAGAACAAATCAAAACTCCAGCAAAGGACCAAACAAAATAGAGACAAGCAATCTGTCAGATATAGGAGTTCAAAACACTGGTTATAAAGATGCTCAAGGAACTTAGTGAGGACCTCAACAGCATAAAAAAGATCTAATCAGAAGTGAAAGCTATACTGATTGAAATAAAGAACAATTTAGAGAGAAACAACAGTAGAATGGAGCAGGCCAAGAATCAAATGAATGATTTGGAATATAAGGGAGAACAAAGCAACCAATCAGAGCAACAGCAACAAAAAATAATCTTAAAAAAAAAGAAAACACCAAGGATAGTGTAAGCAGGCTCTGGGACAACTTCAAGCATTCCAACATTTACATCATAGGGGTGCCAGAAGAAGAAGAGAAAGAGCAAGATATTGGAAATTATTTGAAAAAAAATAATGAAAGAAAACTTACCTAATTTGGTGAAGGAAATAGACATGCAAGTACAGGAAGCACAAAGAGTCCCTAACAAGATGGACGCAAAGAGGCCCACACCAAGACACATCATAATTAAAACACCAAAGGTTAAGGGTAAAGACAACCTTAAAAGCAGCAAAAGAAAAGCAGTTACCTACAGGGGAGTTCCCATAAGCTGATTTCTCAAAAGAAACTGCAGGCTAGGAAGGATTGGCAAGGAATGTACAAAGTCATGAAAAGCAGGGACCTACCGCCAAGATTGCTCTACCCAGCAAAGATATTTAGAATTGAAAGTCAGATAAAGAGCTTCCCAGACAATAAAAAACTAAAGGAAGCCCTGGCTGGTGTGACTCAGTGAGTTGAGCACCAGCATGTGAACTAAAGGGTCACCAATTCGATTCCCAGTCAGGGCACACGCCTGGGTTGTGAGCCAGGTCCCCAGTTGGGGGTGCGTGAGAGGCAACCACACATTGATGTTTCTCTCCTTCTCTTTCTCTAAAAATAAATAAAGTCTTAAAAAAAACTAAAGGAGGTCATCATCACCAAACCATTATTATATGAAGTATTAAATGGACTGAAGAAAAAGAAGATCAAAACTATGAATAATAAAATGGCATTAAATACATATCTATCAACAATGGAATCTAAAAACCAAACTAAGCAAACAAGAACAGAGGCAGAATCATGGATATGGAGAGTTTTGATGGTTGCCAAATGGGAGGGGTTGTGGGGGAATGGGTGAAGAGCTGAGGGGATGAAGTACAAATAGGTAGTTACAGAATAGCCTCAGGGATGTAGAGTACAGGAAATGGAGTAGCCAAAGAGTTTATATGACCCGTGGATGTGAACAATGGTGTGGGACTGCCTGAGGGAGTCGGGAGTGCTGGGTGGATGGGGGGCAAAGGGAGTAAGATTGGGACAACTGTAATAGAATAATCAATAAAATATAAATTAAAAATAAATTGCTATGTAATAATCCACTCAACTGACATTAACTTTTCCTGTATTGCTGGACATTAAGTTGTTTCTAATATCTTGCTAATCTAGATAATACTAGAATGAACTAAAATTTTTTCATAAAGCTTTTTAAATATTTGAAGCATTTTTAAAAAATAGATTCTAAAGGTGCTAAACCAGAGGCAATGAACATTTTCTAAATGTTATACTCATTTTGCTCCTACCAACAACAAATGAAAGTGTCTCTTTCATAGCACCCTCTGCGGATGCAGAACTGTTTTGTGGACCAGCAGACTCTGAAAATTTTCATTGTGAAGAGTGAATGAGTAGGAATGAAGAGAGTCGTTTCTTGGGTTTCTCCACTGGACGTGTGATTATTTACCATCCAAACAATACAGCGTAGAGTGGATTGAGGTACATTGAGTCTTTACTGTAGAGCACTATAGCAGGAGTACTGCAGTAAGCAGAGCCCCCTTCAGAAGAGAGAGCAGTTTGGTCCCGTTTTCTTCTGTACCTGACTCGATGCCAGCTTAGTAAATTAATCTGTAACAATGCATAGACTAAGCTACAGCTCCGTGATATATGCCTCCTTGGAAAAGTACAGCAGTCAGCCGAGGAGAAGTCCAGATGAGTGCGCCGTCCCAAAGAGGAAGATTACTCCACTCTCTGATGAGATGTGTCAGTTTGCAGATTGCGGTTAATGGGAGCTACACAGCACACTGATGTGAGACTGTAATTTAGGCCACCTGTTGTCTTTATTAACCTGCAGAAATGGAAGTCGAGGCGTATTTCTCCTTCCTGGCATTTACTTGTCTTGATTCCCCTTGCTTCTTTCCAGCAGCATTGTACAATTGAGAAAACATGGGTTTTGAAGATCAAGGGCCTGGGACCCAGGACAAATTCTATATAAACTCTGAGCCTCATTTTACCCAGCTTGAGAATGGGAATAATGTTTATGTGATGGGGTTGCCATGAGGATTAAAAGGAACAGTGTCCTAAAACTTGCAGCACACAGTAGGAATTCGGCCAATGTTTCTTCCTTCCTTTTCCCCTTACTCTAACAAAATCTCAACTATCTAGCAGCCTTTGGAAAGATAAACATTCTAGATTAGTGTTGGTTTCAAATAGCAGAACATTCTGCTTTTTATTTTTAAGGGTTTTTTTCTATAAAATATTTTTTCTAAAGTGTATCCAGTACTTCATTGCTTCCTTCTTAAATCACTGCACTATGTAGCGTGAGTATTTATAGACACTGTGAAACACAGGGCCAAGCTTCTCTCTCTCTCGAGACTGCTGAAATCTACTGGCTGGCATGCGGCCCAGCCCCCTTTATGGCTGGCTCTTCTCTGTGGTCTAAAATACCTGCCACTTGCCGCTGCTGTCACGGCTTCTAGTTCCTGCTGGCTGCTGCTACTGCTCCCCAGTCTTTCTTCTAATTACCATTAGGCCTTGCTGCCCCTCTTACCAATTCTGCTCTCTACTCCTTGCTTTCCTCCACCTGTCTCTTCCCATGTCTCTCCTGCCTCCCATTGCATCTCATATTTCATAGGAAAGGACTGGCCTAGCACTGCGTTCTCGAGCCAGCAAGAAGAACCCTTCTCCACAGCCAGCCAGCCAGTCACGTGTTTAATACGGTCCGTGTCAGCATTTCCCCCCAGTCTCTGGGCCCTCTTCCAGGTGCTTGAGAATGCCAGAAAGTCAAGTTCCTGCATCAGTGAGGTATAACTACATTGGTGTTCCTGCAAGTAGTTTATTCTTTAGTCTTATTGAACTTTCACTTTATGCAAAGTTTTGTGCTAGATGTAAGAGCAGAACAGACATATTCATATGATACAAGGTAAAAGATGAAGGTGGGCGAGAGAAGATTTAAGGAAGGATTGTGGAGGCTCCTGGGTCTGCTTCAAGTTGTAGAGAAGAGTGGCTGCTCGTGAAGCCGGTCCCAGAACAGGGGGTGGAAGCGTAGAGCCCTCCGGGAGCAGCACCGAGGACCAGGCCTCCGGGGGAGAGGAGCTGCCGTGGACGGTGGAGAACCACACAGTGAGGGCCACAGGCACATTTTTCCTGTTCTTATCTGAGAGTCTGGGTTTTAAATCTCCTGTATTATTTTGTCATTTGTGTTCCCCATGAATTTTTATTTATTCGAACAGAAAGGACATGGAGGTATAGTGTAGGGGCTGCACATTTCTGTGCCTTTGTACTTTGAATGTTAAGCATGGTTGAATTCATCTACATTTTAACTTTATTGTGTGGTTTTCTGTATTTTTAATTTAACTGAGTATTTTTATTTTACCCTAGTGTATAATCCCTTACAAAGATTTCAAGTGTATGGCCAACTTTAATTTATTGGAACTGTTTTTGCTGCTGTTTATAACAACTCCATATTTATTACGTTTGAACATTTCTTTTAAGCTAAAACAGAAAGGAAAAGCATAAATAACCATGACAAACAACCCTCTTCTGGTGTGGTCATTTGAAATGAAACAACCAAAAAAATTTAATCAACTTAAATTTAGAAAAATTAGCTGATATAAGTTGTAAACCAGATGAGTAAAAGCTTTCACTTACTCATTCTTGACATTCAATTCCATTTATTCTTTGTAATATATTTTAAAACAGAATGTTTATAAAGACCAAGGTTTGGGTTTCCATATCCTATTTTGAGGTTACCAAAAAAAAAACGTTTGGAGTCATTGTCCTGCTTTGATACAAATTACACTTTAACATACAAAAAGGAATAACAGGTAAAGATTTTGTAGACACAAGATGATGGGTTTTATTAAAGCATCATAATCGTAATAGAGTATTGTAATATAGTAGTTGATTTTAAATAATTATTAATAATGATTAAAAACTAAACAGGGTTTGCATTAGTTACAGTCATCTAGTTCATTGATCGAACACGACTTGAGTACTTATTTCGTGCTAGGCACACAAAGGAGGAATGAAGGAATAATTTACATTGGGCCCCTAAAGACTACAGTTTAACTCAAGAGTAATTTCAAATAGTCGTCCTTTGTTTCCCCCAAATACCTGTTCTTAGACATGTGAGGTAGTTAGACATATAACCAGTTCAGAATGGAGGAAGATTCTCGGTGTCTTTTTTTTTTAAGATTTTATTTATTTATTTTTAGAGAGGGAAGGGAGGGAGAAAAAGAGAGAGAGAGAAAGAAACATCAATGTGCGGTTGCTGGGGGTCATGGCCTGCAACCCAGGCATGTACCCTGACTGGGAATCGAACCTGCAACATTTTGGTTCGCAGCTCGTGCTCAATCCACTGAGCTATGCCAGCCAGGTCAATGTCTTTTTAAAGTACTTTTCTATGGCACTCTGGGAATGACAGGAAAGAGCACAATTAGGAGACAGGTCAGTCGTCCTCCTGTCTTTTTTTTGTTCCCCACTTGTCGATCAGTTCTGTGGCTAGAGTCGTGGTTCTTGCGTTCATACCCCTGCTCCAATTGATTTCTTGTGGACGTGTTCAAGGCTCAAAGATAAGAAATCTCAATATTTCCCATTAAACGCTAGGACACTTCAGCACACAGCACCAGAACTCAGAAGCCTCAGATTAGGCACAGTGTGTGCCGAGCTGGGGAATGCGGCAGAGGAGAAGGGGCAGGGCAGGGCAGGCTGACCCCACTGTGCTTGTCTTCGAAAACAGCCATTTATAAGTAACCATGATTTTAATTGGCTTGATAAGGTTTTATTGGAAATAGTTAATAATGGTAAGCACGGGAAAATGTTTGTAAACATATAGATGGTATTCCAGTTCAGAGAGGGGACAAATGAATAGCAGCTTTTTCCTGATGCATGCTCAAAGGGTGGTGTGCCAGTTCAAGTGAGGAGGGTGCCTGTCACCTTCGACCGAAGGCTGCACTCATGCATCTAGAAAAGTTCTGAGAAAAGTCATCATAAAATACAGTTGCCAACTTCTAAATTGTCGATTAGTTTAATCATATTCTATTACAGGGTCACAGGTCTCATAGATAAAGAGAGGCGGTACATTCTAACCTTAGCAATAATATTAAAAATTGTCCCAAATTACATCACTAACTCATAATTTTTATCATTGCTTCTAATACCTCATAACCAGTTTCCTTCAGTGCCTCCTTATATATTCACTTGAAATTCTATTTTGAAAATAAAATTTCTATTCAATATCCAATTATTGGATAACAGCAAAACCTCTCACTAGGCACATGGGAAAATTCATCCCCGCCCTCAGTCTGCTATTCCTCTTTGAACGGTTCCTGCTGCCCTAGTACTGTGTCTTTCGAACTGACGCTGGCAGGGAGGGCAGATCGGGTCTGCATGGGAGTGGCAGTGTCGCTGGGTCACAAAAAAGAAATCCAGTGACACTCAGCAGAACTTTCTGCTCACAGAGAGCATCTAGGAAGCATGTTATTTCCATGGTTCTGTATATAAAATCTTGACTTGGAAATAAGGCCTGTAATTCAGTTTGATAAAATGCTTTTAGCAGTAAGGGGAAAAAATCAGGATTTGCCTACCGAGTTTTCTGCACAGAAAACAGCAGCATAATTAGTGGCTCGATGTTAAAAGGATAATTTAAATCGTGTTTCTTCTATCAGTTTTGAGCAAAATATTTAATGTTTTTATCAGTACTTCATATGGTAGAATAAAAAAAATTAACTTACTACATTTGATAGTGCCCAATCTGAGGAGAGAAGAAAACTAAGTCCTTAAAAGACAATTATTAATAAAATGTAGACATGATGAAAAATAATAAAAGTTAGAAAGGATTAGTGCAGAATACATGTGGGGAGAGAATCTCTCAAGAGTGACCAGCGTGTCCTGTGCGCGTCTAGAGAGAAGATGGCAAGTCCACCTGAATGTAAAGCGATCTGCACCCACTTAACTGTCAACTGCGTCTCCTGCTCATCACTGTTCAGGCCGATCACACCCGGCATTATACTCCACACTGCAGGAGATATGTGGGGACTTCAACACATCAAAGCTCAGAGAAGAGAAAAAAGGTAGTCAAGAGATTGAAGGATACATCAGTGAGGAAAGATTAGTATGTGCGTTCAGTTCATGAAGCACACACTGTGTGGAAGACACTGTGACAGGCCCTGGGAGAAGGACACAGGTCTCGCCTTGAGCGGCTTGCAGCCCCGGGGCAGAGCCGGACAGGCGCATGGAGTGCAGACTGTGCCGTGGTGGTAGGAAGGAGGGATGCCCCACCCCGCCGGAGGACCCGGGAGGCGTCCTGAAGGAGATGAACTGTGTCATAACGATGTACAATAAAGTTTTTTAAAACCCCACAGCCTTAAAAAGAAAGTGGTACGTTAAACCAACAGTGGGTTGACCTGGAGAGATTGGCCGGTCTCCATACCCACCAACCACCATCGGGAAGAAAGTAGACTGAAAAAATCCCACTGACACAGAGTTGACACGGAGAATTAGTCTTAGCCCGTGCTCCAAGCCTGGTAGTTGGGGGGGGAGGGAAGGGAGGGAGGTTTGCCCTCTTTAAATCCATGCTACTTACCTGTTCAGAAATCCCGAACCTGAGAAATCAACACAAGGATCTCAGACTGATAACATCTCTGTGGTGCCTAGCAGAAACAAAAGCAAAATCATTCTAGAGGGAAAGACTTTCAGTCCAGGGAACACAGCCCAGAATTTTCCGCAGAGAAATCCCCACTTAAAATGAGTTTGCAGTCCAAGATTGTGAGCACACAGGAAGCTGTCAGCAAAAATTGAACCCCAGGCAGCTCAACAAACACCGCGTGTATCATCGCCCCGCCTCCTCGCCCTGAACTCAGACCAAAGAAATACAGGGACTCTTAGGGGCTATAAAATAAGTCTACTTCAAATGCTCAAACATGTCCAAGACAAATTTTACAAACAAATGAGAAAAGAGCAAGGCACTATCTTTAAAATTGCAGGACGGTTTTCCAGCAGAGTGAGGAGCGTTCACGGGCGTGGGAGTCTGGCAGTCCAAATGGGGCCTTCTGATCAGTAATGGACGGTCATGAAATGGGGAGGAGAAGGAGTTGGGAGGGCGATGCAAGGTCTGGGTCATAAGTTGCCTTGCATTCTGTGTTAGCAAGGACTTGTGTTTGCAAGTGACACAAAGATGACATTTGTCTTGGGAGTATTTTGTTAGTATCTCCCCTCACCAAAAAGGCAAGGATGCGGTTGGAATGACAGAAACCGGGAACTTCCATTCCTGCTCCATCTCGTACTATTCTCCACACCTTTTACTTCCTATTTTCTCTTTCTTAAATGGCGGTGAAGTACACATAATGCAAAATTAACCTTCTGACCGTATTTAAGTGCAGGTCTGCGGCATTAGCACATTCACATTGTCGTGCAGCCATCACCACCGTCCATCTCCAGACCTTTGTCACCACCCCAGCCAGAAACTCTGTCCCCCCCAAACAGTAACTCCTCTGTCCCCCAGCCCCTGCTAACCCCTGTTCCAGTCACCAGCCTCCTTTGCTCCGAGCTAAAGAGCTTTGCCAAAAGTTACTGGGAGGCTCACAGAACTGACTTCCTCATTCCTGTGTCTGATAAACCTACGGAAATTTGTATGTCATACATATTTGCTGTAGCTAATGTACTTCCACACTTTTGCAGTGACTTAAACTTCTAAATGTGTTTTTTGTTTCTTTTACAGGACAATGAAGGTCAAACTGCTCTACATTATGGTAAGATGTGTCTAAATTATTAATAATCATTTGAAACTCCTCTCTATATGTTTATCTCGACTTTGTTCAGCAATATATAGCTCCTAGAAAAATGCCTGGCCACCAGCAGAGATATAGTAACTTTTTGATTAAAAAAAAGGTTAATAACCTCTAAACTTGGAGATACGTTAAAATTGTTATGGGCACATTCATAGTAAATTGAGCATTTCTGTACTATCAACAGGGATGAAGGCTCCTCCAACCTCCCTCTGAAAATTTACTTCATTCTTTTTACTGTCAGTGACAACTAAGATGCTAATCACTGTTACTACAGGAACTAGAATCTGTTCTAGTGAAGTGAAGAAGTGAAGTGAAGAAAAACAGATTTTATTTTTCAATGCATTTCCCCTGCTAATTAGCCTCATTAAGGAATCTTCATTTAAATCACCTATAAAATAGAGAAGAATCTGTAAGATGGAAATAGTGTGGCCTTAAAGAGCTGCTGCATAAACTTAGTGCGGTAAAAGATAATTGAAGTATTCTGTAAACTGTACAGTACCTAGTAAAAGTATTTTTACTTTTATCCTTTTTGGGTGTGAATATGGTTGAATAAAAGATAACCATCAAAATTTGAATCAGATTAAGAGCCAACCACCTTGAGACCTTTTCGGAGGGAAGACATAAGGCTGTGTTGCCAGTTCTGGGAATCCCAGATTGCCCATCAGTAGTAAGTAGCCCAAATGCCCCTGACCACTTGTGTCTACTGCTTAGCCTTTGCTTGGATGTCAGGAACCTCACTGGGTTGTCTAGGAGTCTAAATTATTGGGCTCACTGTTAGGGTAACTCATCAGCCTGGTGATAACCTAGTATACCTGGGTACCAAAACACAGCAGGAAAAATGAAAATTGTAAGTCGATCCCACTTTTGAACATTTATGCAAAAATCCTAAATAAAATGTATTTTTTAGATAAAGATACATTATGATCCAGTTGAATTTATCCCAGGAATTCAAAGATGATTTAACAGTTTAAGACATTTATTAATGTAATTTTCCACATTAGCAAATTTTGTGAAAAACAATATAGTCAAATCAAATGCAAAAAAGTGTTTGAAGAAATTCAACATTTATTCTAAGAAGCAATATGGAAAGTGATTAAGACATTGGTCTCTGAAGTGAGACTTCTGGATTCAATTTCTAGTTCTAGTACTAAACTTGGATCCATTATTTAACTTTACCTGTTTACTCATGGGAAGTAGGGGTAATGACCTCAGAGACTTGTTGTGAACATATAATGAGTTAATCCATGTAAAGTGCTTAGAACAATGTCCAACACCATGTGGTATATAACCACATGTATGTACTCGATAAATGTTAGCGAATATTACTGTTTATGATAAAACTCTTAATAAACCAGGAATGGAAGGAAAATTCTGTGGCCTGATTAAATTATATATCCAAAAACCTAGTATAAACATTATTATTAAAGATGGCATATTTGAAGCATTTCCTTTAAAACCAGAAACAAGAAAAAGTTGCCTACCACAACTATTTCTCTTTAATATTGTATTGGAATTCTAAACTACACAGAAGGAAAAACAAAAGAAATAAAAGTTATGTGGCATGGGTAAAAAGAAACAAAATTATAATTAATCTCTAACAATACAAGTAGCTACATAGAAATCAAAGAGTCTCTACAGTCAAATTATTGAAACTAATAGTACAGTGTTTAGCAAGGATGCTGAATACAAGATAACTTTTTTAAAATCACAACTTAAACATTAGTATAAAAGGGTAGAAAATGAAAAAATATAAAGGTATTATTTACAAAGGCAACAAAATCCTAGAATACATCCTACAGTATGCAAAACCTTCAGAGAAAAAATTGCATTCCTTTTTTTAAAAGACTTTCTCAAAAGACATAAATAAGAGAAATAGTCCATGTTAATGAATGAGAAAATTCAATATCATAATGATGGATTCTTCCCTAAACTAAACTACAAATTCATAATTCTCATTAGAATCCCAGCAGGCTTTTTGTGGAATTTAACAGGGTTGTCCTAAAATTTATATGGAAGAACAAAGAGCCCTGGCTGGTGTGGCTCAGTGGACTGAGTGCCGGCCTGAGAACCAAAGGGTTGCTGGTTCGATTCCCAGTCAGGCCACAGGCCTGGGTTGCCAGCCAGGTCCCCAGTAGGGGGTGCATGAGAGGCAACCATGCACTGATGTTTCTCTCCCCTCTTTCTCCCTCCCTTTCCCTCTGTCTAAAATAAATAAATAAAATCTTTTTTAAAAATTTAATTTAAATGGAAGAGCAAAGAGGCAAGAATAACAGAGGCACTTGGAAGAAGAATTAGGAAGACGGACTTGTTCTTCCAAATAACAAGAGGCTGTTTCAAAGCTGGAATAACGAGGGCAGAAACCAGCTTCTGCCCTGACAGTGTGGGGAGCTCCACTCACCTGCTGCCCTGTGAAACACTGGAACCTGTGTTTAAAAATACAGCCATTTCGAACTTCTGGAAATGGACCCAAGGACACACAGCAAGTGAAGAACCATCTAGTCAAGGAAACCTGTGAAAATTTGGAAAGAGGGCAAGAGCCTCGGCATTTGAAACAAGATCACCCCCTCCTTTTCCCCTTACAGCCTGGCAGGTCAAAGACTGCTGCGGAACACAGGAGCCAGGAATACAGGCTCCCTCTCCTCCCAGCCCCCAGGCAGGGGGCCTTCCTCCTGGGGGAGGGGCTTCAGTGTTCCCCATCCTGCTTCCAGCTGTCTGTCCCTGGGGCTGAGTCCTGGGCAAATACAGAGCAAGCATACAGAACACCAAAACTCCAAATCGTTATTTAAGTTGTCATGACTGCATTAAAATGTTAAACTTCTATAAAATGAAGGGTAGTATAAGCAAAGTAAAAATACAAGGCACAGCTTGGGAGAAGATATTTAAAATAACCTACATAAGATCATTATTCAGAATATATCAAGAACACTTTCCCAGTCAATAAGAAGTCAGATAATCAAATAGGAAAAACAAACCTCAAAATGTAGTCAGTTTACAAATTGGAAAAGCCAGATAGCCAGTAAATAACAAGAAAAGATGCTCAACCTCACTAATAACTGTCAATAGTCTAAGATTACAACCTTCTTGCAGGCTAACAAGTTGGCCTGGCACAGTTTTATGGATGCTGGCAAAAAGACACACGACTCCTGGATCAGAGACAGAAGACTTATTAACCGCACAGCAAACAGCCTGAGCCCCACGGGGCTGTACAGGGAAGCCCAGGGAGGTCCTGCACACACAGTGTGTCATGGCTCAGGAACCCTAAGCTTAGAGAACTAGAGCCTTTTATAATGAGCTACAGGCAGATCTGCCCACCCTCTGCCCTGGAGAACATACTGCCTTCGTTATACCGGACAGTAGACAAGCCTGCCCTCTACCCTGGAAGGAGATACTACCTCAGTTCACTATGCAAACATTCTTGGAAAGATAGTTCAGAACGAAGTCTGTCATTACCTCTGTTTAGAAGAGGTGCAGAAACACGAAAGTCCTTTGGAGAACTGTATCCCAACAATAATCGTGGAATGCAGACTAAAACCTTTAGATAAAATTTCACACTGCTCACTGGCATCATGATGACGTCTACTAATACCAGCATTAGGATGTGGAGCCACACTGACTCTCATGCACTGCTGATGAGAGTGTCCACTGTTGGAACCACTTGGGAAATCAGTTTGGCAAGATCTAGTAAAGTCTACCACCCAGCAAGTCTGCTTCCAGATATATGAGGTCTGACCAGAAGGTATCCAGCCATGCACTATGAAAAATAGAGGCATCTATTGAAGAAGATACAAGATACAAGAAACATTGTACACAGGACAATGACGCCTCAGTGCCCTTCAAAGTAGGCACCTTGTCACCTCACACAGTTCTCCTGATCACCATGAGCTGTCCTGTCATATTTTCCTGAATGTCATCGATGGTCTGAAATCTCTTCCCTTTCAAAGGTGATTTTAGTTCGGGGAGAAGCAAGAAGTCGCAGGGCACCAAATCTGGGCTTTAGGGGGGCAGAGTCACCTGGGTGATTTGATGTTTCATCAAAAAACTCTGCAGGAGACATGATGCATAGGTGGGTGTGTTGTGACGAAGCTGCCAATGACCAGGTGCCCATAGCTGCAGCCTTCTGAGTCATCTGAATAGTTTCTCTGGAGGAATGTTCAAGCTTAATGCAGACTTTGATGCAATTTGTTGCTCTACTCCGTCATTTTAATTGTGATGACCACACAGTGCACATGCTCATTCAGCTGCATCTACCACCCCCACTGACTAGCATAGTGAGGTCATTATTGTTCACACATGGGCACTCCAGTCCACTCTCCTTGGCTGCCAGGTTACATTGATGTTGCACAAACCATTCTCATATTAATAATGGCTGGACTTTCTCCGGACAGACCTTGTATACCTTAGAAATACTGCCAAACGAGTATAATGAGACATGATTGAGAACATTTATTGCAGCATTATTTGTAATAACCAAAAATTTGTTTTACTATCTTTATAGCCCTCCATATACTGTACTTAAAATATTTGTTAACTGAAATTACACGTATATATACACACATACATGCATGCATACATATTTTATCACCAAATGCATTTAAAAGGAATACCATTAAAATTGTGCATATACAATACAGTATACAGGTAAAGTAGTTTCTAGGCTCCTTTCCATAAACATCCCTTTAAAGTAGTTATTATTTTTCCCATTTTATAATTGAGGAAACCGAAACCCAAAGAAGTTAATAACTCACCTAGCGACACACTTACTAGGCAAGGAGAGAAAACGAGTAGCAGAAAACAGCACACGCCTCTCTCTCCTCAGACACACTTCTGTGGTAATTCCGCCCCGTGGCCCTCCCACCATCACCAAGAGCTGGCATTCTAAATCCTAATTTTCAACCCAGAAAAAAACTTCTCAGCCGCCTCCACAGCTGTGGAGGCATTCTGGGCAACCAGGCATAAATCAAACAGCCACTGATGATCAGAAAGGAGAAAGAAGCCTTTCGTAGCGATCGTGAGGCCTTCCTTCAGTGCAAAATTCAGGGGTTCCCTTTTTTTCTGATGCCTGGTTTTAAGAAGTGAGTTTTTGTGTGTGTGTGTGTGTTTTTTACTGCAAAATGTTTGCTGTAAGGTTCAGAGTTCACCGCCCTGCTTAGAACGTCCACCCCACTGGCGCACGCACATGCTCTGCTAACACGGTGCTTACTTCCACCCCCTCCTCCCTTCACCTGCCGCTCAGACAGGGTTTGGCACCTTCTCCGTGCCACGTGTCATGTTTCCCTTCCATACCTTCACCCAGAAACTGTGGAAGCGGCGGCTCACTGGGACTGAATGCACCCTGAGACTGCGGGTCGGGCACTCTGTCGTCCCCGGTCAGCCGTCCGGGGCGTCTGTCCTTATGAATGTGGGGGTGTGTCTGCTTAGGGTTCACACCTGTAAAATACATTTCTAGACCGCACCTGGGTTGGGACTTTTCGAACGGGCTTTCTGACCGGCTTTAAAATAAGCTACATTTTCTTTACTGATGTGGAAGAAATTTCGTAAGATACTCACATGTGAAAGCATTAAAGTGCAGAGCAGTGTATATAGTGTGCTGACATGAATATATCTACACATTTGCAGTAAATGCATAAAATATCTCTGGAGGATACACAAAAAGCTAATTTTGGTTGTCTAGAGGAAGAGGAACTTTCACAACTGGAGGGGCTAGAATATCAGCATAGGATAAACATTTTTTCCTATCAGCCTTTTAATACTTTCTGTATTTGGAACCATATATACGTATATTACCTGTAAGTACTGTGAGTATGACTCACCTTCTTAATTATATTTCACTCATTCAACAAATATCTATTGCACGCCTACTAGGTATGGATGCCCCAGCCTTTGGGTGTCCTTCACCTCCCACCCAACAAACAAGGACCCCATAGCCACAGCGGTGAGTGTGTGGGCCACACTGGATCTAATCTGAGAAAACTGTGGACCTGGGTTTCAAAGCCAGCAAACCCTGAGGATGATACTTCTGGAGCCAGAAGGAACCGAGGCCCTGCACATAAGCCAGGACCTTCAAAGGGCTATACACTCAGTTAAAACATGAAAGAAAGAAAACATAAGATGAGAAAATGCCCCACTGGTGTAAGGAAGGAAGAGGAAGACAAAGGAGCTTATCTCCCACAGACCAGAATCTGGGTGGGAAACAGCCCCACCTCACACAAGTTGGGCGGCTGCAGTTACAGTGTCTGATTGTCTCGGGAGTCCTCAAGTCACAAAATCAGCACAGTAAGTGTGGAGGAGGCTGATTATCCCTAGAGACCTGGCAGAAACCAATGTAAACTCTTGAAGGGCACATCCTCAAGCAAGGCAGCCTGAAATTCCTACAGAAAGAAGCCCTTCTCAGAGTGAGCTCACAGTCCAGCATCACAAGAGGCATCTGGGTGAGTGAGTCTCAGCTGATGTAAAAATCACAGGATCAGACTTTGAGGGACTTCAAAAAAACTACCAGATAGAAATTACCAAAATAAGTATATATAAAATCAAGGAATCAAAACCCAAAGAATGACACTCCAAAAAGGAACAATCTTGAAAGAGAACAAAATAGAACTTCAATAAAATAAAATAAAAATACAGAAATTTTACAAAGGATAGGTTAAAGTGCAGAATTGGCACAATTTTTAAAAAAATGGTGGACTGAAAGCTAGTTCTAAAAGGTGGCACAGAAAGATAAAGAGATGGAATGTAAGAGAGACAGTGAGTGTAAAATGAGAATGTTCGGTATTTTTTAATAGGAGTGCCAAAAGGAGAAAGTAGGGAAGGATGGTGTTTGAGAATGTATTTACTGATAATGTTCTGAGTTGACAAAACATTGGAACTTTCAGATTCAGGAATTATGATATCTGATCAAGATAAGGATTTATCCAATGGAATTCTATGCAGCAGTGAACCACAGCGACATTCAAAGTCTTGAAAGACTCTCATAAACATACTATCAAGTTCAAGATGCCAGATACAAAAGAGTACATACTGTAGACTTCCATTTTTATAAAGGTCAAAACCAGGAAAACTCATCTCCAGCCCTAGTAGACCTTGGGGAAAAGGGGAGGGTAGCATTTGAAGGAGTTAACAGGCAGGGTTGCCTCCAGTATTCTAATAATGATCTGATTCTTGATCTTTGTGCCAGTCAGTTAGTTATATGGACAAGTTCATCTTCAGAAGAAGTATGTACATAGTTTTGGTACCCTTCTGTATGCATTTTATACTCAAAAATTTCATGGGTAAAGGAGAAGTCCAGCCCCGGCCTGACAGGAAGTGGTGTTGCTGGTTTCAGGCCTGTGATCTCCCCGCCCTTCGGGCACACGCCTGAGCCTGGCCTCTATTCCTGCGCTCGCAACTGGAAGGCCGGAGGCCAGAGAGCCAGCGACCTTGACGGGGTGACACAGGCTGTGGGGGCAGAGCCTGGACGCGCGGCCGGGGCTTCTGATTACACTCCCAGTCCTCTCCCCATAATTCCTTAAATCATCACCGTCCTGGTGTCCTTTTGAAGCAGACATTATTTTGTGGAAGATAATCTCTTCTAGAAGCAAAATAAATGAAAATCCTTCATCACTGGTCACCTCAGTCAGTGAGTTGAGGCTGTTTTTCAGAACCGTGTTTGCAAGCAAACACATATCGATATCTGTGTCTGTCTGTGTGCTTTTATAGTCTTATTTCTTTTATCGAGAGTTTGGACATTAATAAAACACATCCATGGTTCAGGAATCCTGCCCAAAATTGATCTTGTAAAGCAACCTCTATTTCTCTCTCTCAGATCGTATTATTCATTGTAGCAAGAACAAAATAAATATCATATATGTTATAATCAAGATAATTAAACACTAAAATAAGATCATTAGTTAGAGGTTTTGGCATTACAAATATATAAAACTAGAATATTCTGACAACCAGGAATGTTTCATGAAATTAATATTTTAATTTAATAATCACTTATAGCAGTAATTTATTTTTAATTTAGTTTTTTTTAACCAGGTCAGTAGACTTTTGCCAGTTTTTAACCTTGTCAAAACTGAGTTCGGCGTGTAATGATAATAATAATAACCACCCTCTGTTAAGTCCCTACCAAATGCCAGGGAATCTGCTGGGCACATTTTGTCTTTTTAGTCACTTAATATTATTTAACCCTTTTTTTAATTTAATAGGCACTCAGTAGCTATGTGTTGTTTCAATTTTACTTTAGAACCCTTAACCTACTCTTGGAACTTTAATAAAACTGTAGATGTAGTTAAATCCTGCGAGCACAGATAATGGGGAGGCTATCTTGGGGGTTAGCTGTTATTTTTCATGAATTACAGTTCGGCTTGACAGCTGTCCTTGTGTTGGCAGCTCCTCTGATTAGAGCAGTTGTCAAACTCCGTCCTTAAGCGGGTTGTAAATCCCTGCTTCTTCCGATTAAAACTGGGTCAGAGCCAATGGCAGGGCAACCAGGGGCCGGCCTACCACTGCCCATCCTTGCTAGTTCTTTCTGAGTGGGCCTTGCGTGGCAGTGTCCTAAAACCCTCATTCGCCTTTATTTTCCTTGGGTGGTTGTGAATCTCCAGGTGCTGGCCCTCCTGTTATTTTGTGATTAAACACTGTCCTTGCGGAAGAGGATGTTCGCAGAAGAGTGGTCTTGCTTGTAAATGGCCCGTTAGCCTTCCCCTCCCCTCCCTCCGCTGGGAATACGCACATCATTGCATCTGCGCCTCCCGGGGGAAATCAAGGCTTCTCCTCGCACGTGCGGTCATGTGATTTCAGAGTGGGCAGGCTTTCTATCCTCCTGAGCCCTCGGCCTTCCACGTAAAGCGCCATCTGTTCTGCTCCTTCCACACTGTTGCAGGGCAGTGGGAGGAGGCGTTGGAGTGAAAATAAATAAAATAAAAAAAGAAAGAAATTCATCATCAAAACCCTGAGGATTAATGGAGTCAGAAGGCTCACTGCTCTGAATGAAAATTCATCTTCACCTGTGCCAGTGTCAGGGCCGCCTCTGTGGCACTTGACAAATAGAGGCTCCCAGGGCACCATAAATTCAGCAACTGCTCTCCTCCCTACAGACTGGCGCAGGCTTCCCCGGGATGGGCTCGCGGCTGCTTTTGTGTTTCCCTGCACATTGTGGGCACCGGGACATCCCCTCGTTAACTGAGGAAAGGGCTCGCCCCCTTTCCTTCTCATCCCTCTCTCGTCCTCTTTGCCGTTCTTTGTTCGTCCGGAGGAGGTGGGCAGCTCGCACCTCCCTGAAAGATTGCTCTGCCTCACAAATCGTGCTTCACTGAAGATGCCAAAGGCAGAGAAATCAATTAACTAATGAATTTTGAGCAAGCCCTAAGTTCCCAGCACAGTGCGAGATGGAGGGGAGAGTATAAAGAAGCATGAAATCAAGTCACTCACCATCTAATTGGGGGCTCAAAGCCTGTTTTTTTATTAAACTACTTGTTGGGCAGCCGTGTGGACCAGCAGGCTCCGCTGACCAGACACACAGCTGGCGCCTTTCAGCAGTGAGTCTGCAGCGGGTGGTCCCGCAGTGCCCGCCTCGTCCCGGCCGAGGTTCACCTGTGTGATGTCCCGTCCTTCAACTCAGTGTCCGGCTTCGCTCCCTCCTCGTGTCTCTGCTCCAGCTTCTGGGCTGCCTCCGCGCTCCTGCCAGTCTGTCTGCGCACAAACCCCAGGCACGCTTGTTAATAAAACTCCTTTCCTTACGGATGCCGTACCGCTTACTCGGAAGTACCGTTTCGTAACCCTTACGTTCCAAACTGAAATCTCACTTCATAGGTAAAGTGGAGCTAAAATTTTATTCACATTTGTTAGGTGAGGGGGTTGTTATACAGCCCAGTGACCCATTTCTCGGCTGGTTGGCTGTCGTCCTCTGGGTGTGGAACTTAAAAATGTAACCCCCGCTCCGGGGTCAGTGCTCACAGACGATAGCGCCCCTCTCTGCCGCAGAGGTCGCGTCGCCGTGCAGCACGTGCGGAACTAATGCCCCTTTGTCTGGGACGGCCAGCTTAGTGCCGTCCGCCAGAGTGCGCGTCCACTTGGCCTTGATCTTCATGCTTGGGCGTCTCAAGTGCTGGGTTAGATTTGAGCAAAGCGGGGTCTGACAGACCCCGCAAGTGATTACCGTGTAGTGCAGACCCACGCACTGGGAAATTCATTCCTCTGGCACCGCTTTAAAAGTTTCGGTTTAAAACCTAACCAAGTGTTTCTCACAGTAAGTTGAGACTGATAGCTGCGGCAAGAAGGTTAAATGATTATTCCTCAAAATATAAATGTCACGCAGCTAGTTCTGTGCAGGAGAAATAGCCTCTTCTCACAGCTGCTTGATACTAGGCAGTACGTCTTTAACTTTGTTATATTCTGTAAGAAACTATCTTCCATTGGAATCTAATTTGGTATACAGAGATTCGCGGTGTTGGGTTCATTATATTATTTGGGGAGATAATTTCAAATTCTCAATGGGATGTTATAATTCTGAACCCTTCCTGTGGAGTCCTGGGCCTTGGTGAATACACACAGCCTTCGCCTGCCTCCCTGCCTGCGCCGCCCCCCGAGACACACACGACCTCCGCCCCCCAGCCCGTCCCAGCACTGGCACAGGCGGCTCTCGCCTTGCTCTGCTTTGCGCCCGGTCTCTGCTCATTCGGTCATCAAGTGCCTCAACGTTCACCATGCTAGCGGCCTTCCGAGAAACCCCACCCCTCTGACGGCAGCGATAGACGGGGTTCCCAGCTGGTCCGATTTTCTCTCATAAAAATGTCTGCCTCCCGCTCTGTCCACTTAGGGCCACCTCTGACCTTGTGCTGTTAGGGTTCGCCCTTGGTGCCTGAATCTGTCAGCATGGGAAGCATAAAGGTTCGCCAATGCTGTCGCAAGTTCGTAACTCACCCCAGCCTGGTTTGGGCTCTACGCCCACTTCACAGCATGTCGCCCGGGAGCCCTGAGCTGGCAGCACCCACCAGGGGAGCCAGAGAAGCGCCCGCACCGCCACCTGAGTGCCAGCAGAGAGCCCATGCCCCACTGCGTCATCCAACACCAGCCTCCGGGGGGCCTGTTCCCACTGAAGGTCTGGCAACAAAAATGGTCCCAAAGAGTGACAAGCCCCTGCAAGACACACAGACCCTTTCCCGGTTGACGGAGCGACTGGGGAAGAGGCAGCCACCGTAAAACAGATACCAAGAAAACTGCTAAAGTGAACAAATTCCTAAAGTGACTGGAATGACAGTTCAGAGTAGATCGGAGCCGAGAACGAGGAGAGCCCTCCCTCCAGGGCTCCTCCTCCTCAAGCGCGCGCTCCAAGGGAAACTGAGAGCAGAGAGAGGGCCCTCCTTCGTGGCTCGAGGTCGGGGAACCCCGCCGCTCCCCTGGGCTCTTCACAAGGACCAAAACCCCTGAACCCCTGGTGGGGGGGGGGGGGAGCAGAAAACGTTTCTGTCCTCCTCCTGCCCCTGGGCCCAGGCGATAGCCACTGCTTTTGGAGGAGGAGCAAAAGCAAAATCTGTTTGCCGCGGAGGAGGGACAGGGAGGCCACCCCTGGGCTCGGAGCCCTGCCGCAGCACGAAGCAGAGCTCGCTCCCCACTGGGGCAGGGCGGGAGCCTCCCTCCCGCCCCAGACGTGTTCTCCCTCGAACGAGGCAGAGGTGGGCTGACATTTGTGGGTGGGGGCACAAGAACTCTGAGGAATCGGCACCCCGGGGGCCCGCCTGGGACTGAGAGCAGCCCAAGAGGACAGAGGACTCTGCCCCCCTGCCACCAGGAGCTTCCCCCTGAGTAATAAGCAATGGCAGTCTTAGAGGTGGGGGAAGAGCAAGAGTGGGGGTGCGGGGGAGAGAGACGCCCTCTGTGGGAGACGTGCGGAGACCATGCAGGCCGAAGGAGGAGCAAGAGTACCGAAGGAGCCCTCCGGCACCCTGGGCTGCACACGAAGCGGAAGGCGGCAGCGGCCCACACGCGGAGGAGTTTCAAACGCGTGATGATGCCCTGAAGGGAACCCGCAGCACCAACAAACCGCAGGCGCCGTTCAGCTGCTCCCTGGGCGGCTCCACACCCCTGCTAATGGCGCAGAAGAAGAAGAGATGTACGTTCTGGGGATAGCAGTAGTATCGCTTCAGCCTCCCCTGCCCTCCTGCACCCAGTGTTCTTCATTCAGTCAAAAACTAGGGGACAGGGGCAGGGAAAGAACAACCCACTGTCAAGCAGTAGATCGGTAACTGATAGAGCAAGCACACAGCAACTCAGAGGGGGTGTGGCAGACTTGGGCAGTGCTGTCCATCCACTTGACTTAGTTGGTACCCAGAGACCGTTTCTCCTAACAAACAGAATAAACAGTATTTCAGGTGCATGTGGAATACTTTGTAAAGATAGATCATATTCTAGATGCTAAAACAAACTTCAACAGATGTAAAAAAAATCATGCAAAGTTTGCTCTGTGACCACCTCAGAATTAAATTAGAGATTAATAACAGACACATATCTAGAAAAATCCCCAATTGTAAGAAACTTAGACTTCTTAAATAATTCATAGGTCAAAGAAGAAGTTTCCAGGGAAGTGAGGAAGTATTTTGAACTAAGTGAGAATGGGAATGCGCTGTCGGGATGTGTGGGTGCAGCTGGAAGCAGGGCTTGGGGGGGAGCTAAATGCTCTTCCTGGGAAAGGGTAACGGCTCAAATCGATGACCTAAGATTCTACCTTTAAAAAATTTTAGAAAAATAAGAGCAAAGTAAGCCCAGGATAAGCATAGGAATAAAATAATAAAGACCAAAGCAGAAATTATTGAAATAGAAAACCAAAAAATCAATGCAACAATCTGTGAAACCATTGAAAACCTTTGAAAAGGTCAATAAAACTGAAAGACCCCTAGCCAGGCCAATTAAAAAAGAGAGAAACAAAGATTCTACTGATATTATGAACAGTTTTATGCAGATAAATTAGATAAGAGAAACAAACTATTTCTCTCAAAAAGAAATAGATAACCTGGATAGCCTTCTATTTATTAAAGAAACTAAATTGTGGCTAAAAACTTTCCCACAACAAAATCTTTAGGACGTAATTGCTGCCTTGGTGAGTTCTACTAAATGTTTGAGGAAGAAATAGTACCAAGCCTGCACACAGACTTTTCCAGAAAATGAAAGAGGAGGCAGCACCGCCCAGCTCAGTCTGTGAGGCCGACATCACCCTGACCCCAAAACCAGGAGGACACCCGAGGTCAGGAGGAAGCCACAGGCCAATATCTCCCATGAATGCAGATGTAAAAACCTCTGACGGAGTGTTAGCAAACTGAGCCCAGCAACGTACAAAAAGGGTACAAAATCAGAATCAAATGTGTTTATCCCAAGAATGCAAGGTTGGCTCAGCAACTGAAAGTCATTGTATTTCCTCATATCCACAGATCAAAACCCCAAACAAAATAGGCAGTCGTCGCCACATGTGTAGAAAAAGCAGAGGAAAAATTCAGCCTCCCTTAATGACTCAAACACACATGCGCGCGCACACACACACACATACACACACACACACACACACACACACACACAGCAAAACAGGAATAGAAGGGAACTTCCTCAACCTGAGGAAGTTGGTAGCTTAGCATTACCCTTAACGGTGAAGGGCCGAATGCGGTCCTGACTGGTCCACTTTGGTCTAACTTTGTATGGAAGTTCTAGCCAGTGCAGTGGGCAAAGGAAAGAAAGAAACAGACGTAGATTTAAAGGGAAGAAATAAAACTTTCCTTTTCACAGATGATATGACCACCTATGTGGAAAATCCCAAAGAATCTATGTTTCAGAAAAAAACTATTAGAATTAATAAGTGAGATCAGCAGGTTTGCAGGATACAAACATCAATACATAAAAATCAACCATACTCCTATACACTTTTAATGAGTAATTAGAAATGGAAAGTTACAAAGTCAATATACAAATAGCTGTTTTTTCTTTATGCTTGTAGTGAACCAATTTGAAATTCTTAAAAATATCATTGACAGCAGACTGAAAAAAAACACGAAATTCCTAGGGGTAAATCAAAATAAGCACACAATTTGTATGCTGAAAATTCCCAAACATAGCTGAGAGAAATTAGGGGAAATCTAAGTAAATGGAGAGAGATACTGTTGTTTGTGGATCAAAAGACTCGACATTCTTAAACTATTCATTCTCCCCAGAGTGAGCTACATACCCAATGTGGTCCTAAAAAAATTTCCGGGAGGACTTTCTGTAAAAATGTATGAGCTAATCTAAAAGTGATATAGAAAACGAAGTACCCAGAGTAGCCACACCAACTTTGAAAAAGAAGAACGCTGGAGGGCCCACCCTTTGGTCAGGGCTTACTATAAAGTTACAGAGATCCAGACACTGTGATGGAAGAATGGGTGTTCGATCAATGAAACACGGTAGATAACCTGGAAGGACCAAGCATTAGGACAAAAGATGCCCGAGTGCTCTTACCACTGAGGACGGTAGGCATTGTCGGAGCCCGGTGCCAGGAACTGGGAGCAAAGACCAATCTGTGTTTTTCTATTTCCTACTCCCTTATTATCAACATTCCCCACCAGAGCAGTACATTTGTTACAGTTGATAAACCTGCGTTGACATAATCACATTGTAATACAGTATAACCACCCAAAGTTTACATCCTGGTTCACTCCTGTGCATTCTGTGGACACACGTAAAATGGCCATCATTACGGTATCATACAACTTCAGACAGATACAGGCCTGTGCAGGTTGTATTTTCATACACGTTTCAGCCAGTTGTCTTTGAAGGAGCTGGTCCATCTCGTCTAGGCTATCACACTGCGGGCACAGAGTTCTTTGTAGTTTCCTCTACTATCCTGCCGTGTCCACGAGATCTGTAGCGATGTCCCGCAAAAGTTTCTGATACGCGGCATCGTCCCCCCGCCCCCCGTTCCGCCTTCTGTGATTTCAGTGACCCGTAGTCAAAGCAAGAAGAAATTCATGTATGTGCTGGTGGGACTACGAATTTTGGAAGTGTGGTAGTTTCTTCTAAAAGTTAACTAGCCCTGCCCAGTGTGGCTTAGTTGCTTGGGCATTATTCCTCAAAGTGAAGGTCGTGTGTTCGATTCCTGATCAGAGCACATGCCTGGGTCACAGGTTCGGTCCTCCGTCAGGGCACCTATCAGAGGCACCCAATCCTCTCTGTTTCTCTGTCACGCTGATGGTGCTCTCCCTCTCTTTCTCCCTCCCTTCCCCTCTCTCTAAAAAGTAGATAAGTAGTCTTTTTTTTAAGTTAATTATTCACTTGCTACGTGATTCAACAGTCCCTCTCCTAGATATTTACCCAAAAGACGTGAAAACAAAAATGATCCACACAAAGATGTGTCCAAGTGTTCATCAGACCTTTATTCATAAGTCAGTCAAAAGCTGGAAGCCACCCCAACGCCTGCATGCATCCGTGTAATAGAACACCGCTCAGCAATAGAAAGGAAGGAACTTGCAGCAACGTGGGTGAATCTCAGAAGCATTATGTTAGGTGAGAAGCAAGACACAAAAGACTCTGCCATAGGATTTCCATCTCCAGAGAAGGCAAAACCATAAGGACAGAAGTCAGGTCAGATCAGTAGTTTGCAGGGGGCTGTGGCTGGGGGTGGAGGATCGACTGCAGAGAGATAGGAGGGAACTTTGGGGGGTGATGCCCTATATTTCTATTGCAATAGTAGTCACATGAATAGATACAGCTGTCAGAATTCAGCATTTTTTTAAGAGTGAACATCAACTCAATAAACCAGGAAAACAGGAGCAGGGGACAGGGAATCTCACACTCTATGTTAATTGGCACACTCCAAAGTAGATGAATGTAAATTGTAGTAACTGGCATTAACAATTTTTGCCTCTGAAGTTTTCTATTCCCCAGCCACATAAATGTGTCTGTCAGTAATGGCACCGTTAGGAATTCTAAGTAATCCATATGTTATTTTCAAACATCTCTCTCTGGAGTGGCAGGGGAGAGACCACCTTAGGTCATGTGATATAAATATATTCAACAGTATCCAGGAAAAGTGCTAAGAATCCTGAGACCAGGACAGATGTCTTCAGAAAGTCACATAGGACAAAAACAGAGACAGCGGTGTGTACGGCCTGGCTTATCTGTGTTTATCTCGTCCCAACCCAAGACTGTTCCCCCTGCGTGCTTTTCTGTTTCTGTTCCCTCCAGAAACCCCCGTTCTTCCTTCTTCTGGTTCCTCATTCTGGGAGTGACGTCACCAGCACCTGTGCGGTCCCCCGACTGGAGATGTCGGTGTCGTCCTTGGTTCTCGTAGCTCTTTCCCCGGTGTTCTTTGGGTCGATTTGTGAAATGTTTTTTAAATACCAAGGATATTAGCGCTTGTCTGTCTTACGCATGTGAATGTTTCCCGGAATGTGGTTTGCCTTCGTGTAGAGTGTTTTTGTGTGTGTGGTATGGCTGTTTTACACTTCTGTGTGTTCAAATTTATCCATTTTAGGTTTCTGTGTGTTCAGATTTACCAGTAATTTTCTTTATGGCGTCTGGGCTTCATGTCGAGTGTGGAAATACTCAAACCATTTTATTCAGTAAAGGTTATGAACACAGGCCTTAGGCCTATGAGCTTTTCAAAAACCTGTAAGCATATTTGAAATAAAATATTTTTGTCCCAGAAAACAAAAGGAAAATTTTAAAATATAAATAATTAAATGTTTAAGTGTCTAGCAATGGAACATTGTATCAGCTTCGTTAATTATTAAACTTAGTGTTCACAAACATTTTTTAAGCGTGTTGCTATGTCCCACTCCTTGAATTCCGGCCCCCTCTCTCTGTTCCTGCTGACACTGGCTCTTCACAAGCCCCTAAAGAACCACCACGAGCTCCTGATCGGCCTCCTGCCACAGACTGCTGGGCTCCACAGGCCACTCTTCGCAGAGTGACCCTGCTAACACGGAAGCCAGACTCCGCCGCTCCGCAGCCGGCAGCGCCAGGCCCATCAGGGAGGCTTTCAGGGTGCCTGCACGACGGGGTTACCACCCAGCCTCCCTGCTCCGGACCCTCCGTCGTTCCTGGGGGCCTGCAGCCAGTTCTCGGGTTCCCTGTGCCCCCGGCCCTGGTGGCGGTGCTCCCTCCCTCCGCCGCGCCTTTCCTCCTCCCTTCACCTGGGGTTTCCTTTGGTCCTTCAAAGCCCAGCCTCCATACTCCTCCTGACGCTGTTTGTCCCGGTTCCTTCCCCCTCCCTCCCCCAGCCTTTGCATGGTGTGTGTGTGTGCGTGTGTGTGTGTCTGCCACGACACTTACTCATTCTTTTGTGGTAGAGGTGCCGAGTTACACATTACTCTCCCAGCTGTTTTATAATAAATTCCCCCGAGCAGAAGCCTTACCTGTATCCTTGATAGGACTGATATAGTGTATATTCAATAAAATACTCATTGATTCAAGCTCCTTATCCTTCTTCCCTTTTATCTAACCTTTTGTTGTTGCTGTTGTGTAATGTATCATACCACAAAAGAGTGATAAATGTGTATGAAGAGTTTAAAATGTAGCTTTAAAAAAGGTACCCACCACCTAGCTACAGACAGAACCTCACCCGTAACGGTGTGTGTCCAACCACACAACCTTCCCCACACTCCCAGCCCCACGGACTAGCAGTCTCCCAAATTTTATATTAACGATTTCCCTGATTGTTTCACTGCACATTTGTGTCTCTGAACAGTGGTGTTTAGTTTTGTCCTTTAAAATTTTGTTGAAATGCAATCACACTGTGATATTCTATTGGGGTCTTTTCCTTCACCATCATGTTCTGAATGGAAACCCATGTTCACCAGTTTTTGGTGTTGTGTGGGATTCACTGTGTAAGTAGGCAGTGTCTGGGGTTTGCATGTTATTCTGGACGGGCGCTGGGGTGCTGCACACCTGCCATCTGCTGGGAGCAGTGCCGCTGCCTGTGGTGTTTGTTCTCACTGGTGCCTCCATGGAGCCTAGCCCCTGCAGACGACCCTGCGGAGCAGGCAGCTGCGCGCTGAGGGGCTGGGTCAGAGGTGTGCATTTTCTAGGGTCAGTGCGTAACACCAAACTGTCCAGAGTGCCCACGCCACCATACCCCCCCCCACAGCTCGAGGGGAGTGTCCCCTGCCCCATCCCCCTCAAGGCTTGGCATTGTCTAAGCTTTAATTTCACTGACCTACTGGCTGTGAAGGGGCGTCTTCTGGTTTTCCTTTTCATTTCCCTGGTTACTAATGTGGTTGCTCACGTTTCATGCTTATTGCCATTTCTGTTTCATCGCGTGGGAAATGCTGACTTTGCCTTTAGCCCACGTGTCTCAGCACCAGCTGGTTAACAAGGCTGCGTTTCCCCACAGACCTGTGATGCACGGGAGTGGAAGGTGCTGTGTTCCAGCCCTTCAATCTGTTTGTCCATCCTGGGGCAGTGCTGCACTGTCTCCATAGTCGGTCTTGGTATTATAGGTCCTGTCCCCTCCGTGTGCCTTGTGAGATCAGTACCATTTAGTGTTTAGTGTTTGGAGCGGGGAGATGACTGGGTGAGGGGATGGTCTCATGGCTAGGCCAGCGTTTGTTTTTTCACGCACAGATTCTAAAGTTCAGTTAGTTACCCACTTACCTCCTCTTCAAAGACAAAACTTAATTTTTTCTTTGATGTTGACAAGAGTTTTAGCCTTTTGGGATAGTCGCAAACCTGTCATCCCAGTCACAGTATAACAGATATTTAAACACTCTTTTTGTTCTTTCCCTTCGCCCCATCCTTAAGAAGAGGATCCAGAAGCCTCACTGTTAAAACATGTGTTTCTTCGCTTGCTTGCTTCTGGGCAGCCAGCAAACCAGTCCCGAGTCGCTGACACTCACAGGTGCACTGTGCTGGCACGGTTCTGGTGACGAGGCCCGATCGCCCCCCCCAGCCACAGCGAGGGTTCCCCCGGTTCTGGGTTCCTTACTGCTTGGCACTTGCCTTTCCTCCTGAAGTCTCGTCTGTCTTTGTCTCCCAGTAACCTTGTCTCCATGTCTGTCCATTTCCCCGTCAGCGGCTGCCTGCGAGTTCCTGGAGATCGTGGAGCTGCTGCTCCAGGCCGGCGCCGACCCCACCCTGCGGGACCAGGACGGCTGCCTGCCGGAAGAGGTGACAGGATGCAAAGCCGTGTCTCTGGTGTTGCAGCAGCACACGGCTGGCCAGGCTTAGACTAAAGGACTGGAAGCACCGCCTAACAGCACAGGGCATCGGTGACAGAAGAAACCTGGGCAAGCAGTGCTGCTTCACCTCCCATCTCCGGTGTACGTCGGCTAATAAAAGCAGTTCTGAGGAACGGGTGATTTTGAAGTCTCCACGGTTCATTCTACTTGCATGCATTCTGGCGCGTACAGCTTTGGCGATGTACGTGTGCACCGTGTGTGATGCGGCCCGGCTCAGCTGAGCGTGCTGTGGAATGTGTCACTGCGCTGGAGGGTGGGGGAGGAGACACATCGCATTTCCCAACATTAAACACGGCTGCCCTTGTAAGGAACTTGGAGAAGCAAAACATGACCGACAGTTCTATACTGACAACGGGGGGAAGTTCCTTGAAATCCCGGTGTGGTGGGGGGTCACGTGATCTGGTGGCATTTTGTACAGCGGGTCCTCACAGGGAACTAAGATGTCCAACTTCTTGGCAGACAGAATAGGGAAGAAGAGGGGTGTTAAGAAGGCAAAAGAAAGGGCAGAATTTTGTCACGTTGGGGTATAGAAGTCACAGGAAGAACCAGATTTACTGAAAACCTCAAAACCTTGGGCATTTTAGAGTGACTTAGTGACCTCACTCTAGGATTGGAACATAGGGTCTGGGCAGGTCAGGATGCAGTAAACCCACCCTCACGTAGCGGGGAGGAGTTTCCCTGGGGCCCTGTAGTAGGCTGTGACGTCCCGTCCCGGACGGCCTGGCGGCAGTCTGCACGAGCTGGGCCTGAACTGCTGAGCCTCTTCGGGTCTAATGTGGAATAACCATAATGCCCCCGTCCTTGGGTGTGATTCACGTTACTTCTGGATTCCAGGAGAGCATCCGTTTTTTGCTAAAAGCATGGACAAGTAGAGCACAGTCTTTGTGAATGGACAGACAGGTATGCCCATGTGAAACTGGCTCATAAATTTCCCCTTTAAACCTGAAGAACCCCATCTGGGGAATTTCTTGACATTTTTTACTATATAAGGAAAGGAGACGAGCTGTCATGTGAAAAAAAAAAACGAAATAAGAAACAGGTGGAGATGCAAACATCGCTGCTTAAAAGTAATTTTTCTGAAGTGTCACTATTCAGGTAACAAGCAATGAGCTTGCTCAGGGGAGCCCTCAACCCGGGCAGGAGTTTCCCTCGCTCCAGCCGCCTTGTCTGGGGACAAGCCCCTCGCGGCGGAAGTGAGACGTGGCCGTGCTGCTTGCTGTGTGATGTTCTAACTGAACTGCCTATCTTCTGAGCTGTAGCCGCACCGTTCCCAAAGCTATGCATTTGTTAAGTGTCTGTGGACGTGACCCGCGTGTTAGTCCGGGCTGAAGTGGGACCGTCCCCCTAGCAGATTTTCTCTTCACTCTCAGTGCTTTTCCTGCAACCCGGCCACATCGCACGCAGCTGCTGTTTAGCTGAGCACTCAGGTTCCACACTAACTGAGTGTGTTTAAGAAGCATTACTCATTAGTTACAGTAAAAGTGCTCAAGACGTTGTGTGCTGTTTTCCACCGATGGTGCAGCTGACCCTTGAACGCCACGGGTTTGAACCACGCAGGTCCACTCACACGCAGATTATTTTTCAGTGAATACTATAAATGCATTTCTCCTCCTCATGCTTTTCTTAATGACATTTTCTTTTCTCTAGCTTATTTTATTGTAAGAATCCAGCACGAAATACACATAACACCCAAGTGACATGTTCACTGGCTGTTGATGTTGTTGGTAAGACCCCCGGTCAACAGCGGACTGTTAGGAGTTAAGTTTTTAGGGGAGGCACCAGTTACCCCTTGGTTTCTGGTGGCATAGAGGGTCAGCTGTCCTTTGTGTATTTCTAGGGCATTAGCAAATCAAAGAATGTTTATTCATTTCAGATTTACAGGGTAGTTATCTGGGCAAGGAACTATCAACAACTTTCTTCATCTCTCTCTTGTAATTTGATCTTGCTGTTTCCTAGACAAGTTGCTTCAGAACCTGCTTTGCCACATCTAAAACTATACAGATTGTTCTTAAGCAAAGACTGTACCTTGGTATTTTTTTTTAAAGATTTTATTTATTTATTTTTAGAGAGGGAAGGGGGAGGAGAGAGAGAGAGAGAGAGAGAGACAAACATCAATGTGCGGTTGCTGGGGGTTATGGCCTGCAATCCAGGAATGTACCCTGGCTGGGAATCGAACCTGGGACACTTTGGTTCCCAGCCCGCACTCAATCCACTGAGCTATGCCAGCCAGGGCTCTGTACCTTGGTATTTATTAATTTTATTGTGAAGGTTTAAAATTTATACTCAAAGCTATCACTAAAAATAGTCAACATTTTCAACCGCATTTTAAAACAGGTTTTCAGACATCACCCTTGTCACCAGTATCTGAATTCTCAGAGACTTTGCTGTCACATGACAATTGATGGATTGTCTCCCTGAGCCTTGAGGCATAGGGTTCATTCACAGACGTCAAAGAAAACTGGATCTTGGCTTGTCTTTATTCCCCTTAAATTGCTAAATTATTATGTAGCGCTTCTCATGTCAGCCAGACCAGGAGCCACAGTCGTGCCCACGCAGCAGAGAGCGCAGGCATGCTGGGGCGGGGAGCCCGCTGCCTCCCGCACGCAGGGGGTCGTGTGTCCGTACAGGCAGCTCAGCAGGATGAAACAGAGACGCCCTTGGATGCAGTGTGAGCTTCGTTCTGCTGTCGGAACGTTCCTTCTCTGGACGAATTAACAATGTTCGAGCCAATTCGTATTGTACAATGCCACAGAAAACCTTCCTCTGAAGGTTCATTTCTGGTCATGATTCAACAAGAACTTTCATGGTTCAGCACTTTTTAAACTGGGATTAGAATTCACTCACCTATTTTTTTTTTCAGTGTACATGAGTATTTTCAAAATCCAGTCGCCACTGTGTTCTCAAACGGGAAACCTGTCGGGCTGGAGGACTCATAAAGTCAGCTCCACAGTGAATAACTGAGGACACTGGTCAGAGTTGCGAGCAGTTGCTTTTCGCTCCTTTACCACCTGCATTTTCTGTATTGTTTACACACTGCCTCTCTGCTCTGACCTCATTCTCGGTTCCACATTTATTTTACTGTCTTGTCCTCCAGCCACCTCTGAGGATGTGTGCTTACACAGGAAACCATGCTCAGACCCATCTTCCTACGTCTCTCAAAAAGCAAGAAGGTAAATGTGTTGCTTTTCCGTGTCCTGAAGGTACTGTGTGTGATCAGAACGATACTAACGGCCCCGCCTGGGCTGAGTCTTCACCCATGACTGGCATGGCCTTTGCCCTCCACCAGCTGAGCTAAGAGGCTGCCTTCCCAGTAGTCTTTGGGCACGCTAGTGAAAAATGGGGGGGACTAGAGAATCGTGTGAACAAGCATCAAAGGGGAGGCAAAGAACCGTGTCTGATCGGCTGTTCAGAACGCTTGCTGGAGTCGAATCAGTGTCCTTAACTCATGGGGACTCCTCTGGCCGGGAGACTGGGGCTCTTCCCCCAGAACACACTGTTGTGCATGGAATTTTGAGGAGTTCACAGACCTCCTGGAGCTCATCTGTGGAGCCCACAGGGGTCTGTGGGTCCGATTTAGAATCTTTGTCTGGGTCCCTGTTAGAGAATTTCAACGGGATAATTATTTCAACGAGATAATTGCTGACCCCGTTTCCGTGGTGTAAGTGCTCCTACCAGATGGTACGTGGGTGTTGCCGTGCCTGTTTGAATGAATGGGAGAGTGCTTTTTTTTTAACAGTCGATTAGGATTCCAACACTACACATAGTTTTACCTCTGACTGCCACACTGGGGAATTTTTAAAGAGGACTGACCGAAGATCTGGCCCCTGACCTCTGATTTGGCTACAGGACAGAAATGAGCCCACCTGCACGTCCTGTCACTCACTATTGATGCCTGTTTATATTTGTATCTTCTCTGACTTTTCAGAATGCTTTCACAGCATTATTTAATCTCCCCCTCCACGGTAGCCCTCTAAAGTAGCTACTGCATATGCTCTTAAGACCACTTAAAGGGGGAGGAGGCGTACACAGGTTAGTGCAGGTGTCCAGGGTCAGAGAGCAGCAGTGGAGCCTCGACTGGGGCCGCGGCTGCTGCATGCCCGTCCTTTCTGTTAGGGTGCAAGGCTCGTGCGAGGTGGTCAAGCTCTTCTTGCACCGGAAGTCCGGAGAGCTCACTGGACGGCGGGCCTGCTCCAGGCCACTGTCTTCCCTTTTCACACCCGCGTGCAGCGTCAGAGCTGCTCCTGCTACATCAAGATATTGCATGAGACATCTTGAAGAGTCTCCTAGCAATTCATAAATTGCTAATCAAAATCTAAATATTTTAAACCGACCGTACCCGTGCCTCTAATAAAGATGTAAGAAGTCAGCCAACTGGCCACGTATTGTTCTCTCTTATGCTTGTCAGGTAGAAGGGTAACAACCACAGTGTAATATCTGGAAGTGTATCTATTATATCTCTTTTTAATGTTTCAGCATTTCCCAGCTAAAAGGTTGCTATAATCCAGTGAACCTTTCTATTAAATAGGTATTTCTCAGCTTCCTGCCAGGTTTAACTACTTGGCTATGGGTAATTATTCCGTGTGCAGTACCGTCTCCCTGAGGATTAATGAACACGGCGTGTGCCCACAGCAAAGCTGGGCTTGGGCTGCAGCAGGGTTGCTGCCCAGGCTGATACTGAGTTTAAATATTTGAATGAATTTCAAATCCCAGTTCCTATGGAGCTTGCAGTCAAATGCGGCAATAGAATTCATAATCCTCTATTTGATCAATTCTAAAGCACACATTTTTTTCATATCTTAACGTATCCAAAATCAGTTCTTTTACAAACAAGGGTATGTCGTAACTGAATTGATAGCATTTTTTTTCCTTAGCAATAGATGAGCATTTAATGTAGCTTACAGTCAGTATATCAGAACTTCAAGGACAAGACAGTAATTACACCTTACTTTTATACAGGACTTTATATACCAGCTTTAAGATTTTATTTATTTATTTTTAGAGATAGGGGAAGGGAGGAAAGGGACTGGTTGCCTCTCACATGCCCCCAACTGGGGACCTGGCCCATAACCCAGGCATGCATCCTGACTGGGAATCGAACCGGCGATCTCTTCGTTTGCAGGCCAGCACTCAATGCACTGAGCCACACCAGCCAGGGCTATATCCCAGCATCTTACTTGAACCTCAAAATAACTGTAAAAGTAGAAATAATTGGCATGTTCTCTATTGTACAAATGAGGAAACTGAAACTTGGAACTGGTGTAGGCGTTTGCACGGATTGCACTTCAGTACGCATGATCTCATTCTTTCAGAGGCAAGGTGACGACCAAGCCTTGTCATACGAAGCCCGAAGTTTTCCCTGCACCTGTTTTCAGGGTGCCCTGGAGGACAAACAACAGCAGCCACACCCCAAGGTGCCTTGTCAAGCCTCCTCCTGGATTTCATGTGTGCACGTTGGATTTTCTCCTTGAAACATGAAAAGGCTTCAGTGCAGGCTCTGTAATCATGCAACGTGAAAAATTATGACGATCGTCACTGCAGCTTTACCTCGAGCGTCTTTAATTGTCTCAGTAACCAGTCACAGTTCCCTCATCAGAGAGGTTTGGGGCCAAAGCATAGTGAGTATCAGACCGAAGGGAAAGAGCTTCCTCATTATACTTCTCACCTGGTGTTTATTTTGCACCAGGTGTGAGCATTAATTGGCATACCAAGGACTGAGCAGGGAAAGCTGTTTAGCCTCATCTTTACTCGCTATCCCTGAAACATTGCCGTCATGCCCCTCCGTGGAAAGCGGGCTCAGTGGCTTGAACCTTGTGTAGGTCGCCACAGTTACTGGGCATTTGCAGCATTTCATTTCTTACTGTTTTTACTTTCATATATAAATTCTTCCAAATTTTCTTTCCTGTGTTTTATTGTATCACTCTGTCTTGGCACAGCTATAAAAGAAGTGTCATTGTTTTCCACTTGTCACCCTCTCTTCCTTGGGGGCCTGTGTGCAGGACTCGCTCCCAGAGGCCTGTCCCTCCCTCTGGCAGTGGGACCAGAGCGGATGGCCACAGGGAGCGCCACAGGGAGCATGCTCCTTCTCGCCCCGAGCAGACTCTTCCTTGTATTCAGGCTACATGCTCAGAAGGCCGTGATTTCGCGATAGAATACTGAGGTTAAAAACCAGGTGGGACTGTCCAAGAGGTTGCCCTGTAACCTGCATTTGCCTCGGGCCGGAGCTCCAGGCCCTCAGCTTGGCTTCCCCTTGTGTGTGGGAAAAGGACCGTTTGCACCTAGCCTGGGGGGCTGTGAGGGCAGGAAGGGATAGGGAGGTGGCTTGCCGTGGGCAGCAGCAGCCAGGTCATCCCCCACACTGCAGCTGGGATTAATTTTCCCTCTCACTTGGGGAGCGGTCCTGGTTTCCATTTTAATATTTAGAAGGTAAGTTCGGTTGATGGACACTTTGTGTAATAAAAGGCTCTTTTAAAGTACGCACACAGGATAAAAAGTGGCACCCCAGGGCTGGAGGCTTGCACGGAGTACATTTGTGGGGCCCAAAGCTTAGTCCTGGATACGTTTATAGCACTTTAGCTCCGTTTGTGAGTTTGGAACCTTTCCAAACAAAGAAGGGAAAGACATATATTATTGTTTATAATCTGCTTTATTCTGCCGAACCTTGACTGAACAGACTTGTGGATTGCTGTTTAAATCCCCCAGCGCCTTTAACTACCGATAGGGAAAGTGGTTAATGCGCATTCGGAACGAGGCTTGGCATCCACTCCAGGAAATCACTTTAATTGAGAAGCATTAAATGTTAAAATGATTCTGAAAAAAAAATAATAAAGCCAGCACACACACTGAGTATAAAAGTCCAGGCCCATCAGTAATACAGGTTCTTGGTTATGTATCCCTCCAGCCTTTAAACCCCGCAGCTGACAGGTGTCGAGAAAGTGACTCTCAATTCCCTAGGTCGCTATCCGCAGGCGGACGGGCGGCCACCCATCCCTGGCCAGCAGGTCAGGGCTCCACTTCAGAGGAGGGGAGGGAGCTGGCAACTTCGCAGATGTTTGTTTTTCTGGGATGATAAGCTAGTCCCAGGTGACTAAAATAGGAGATTGAACCCCAGAGTCCTTGCCCGGGCTTTCCATTGCTGTGCTGAAGCCATCTGTTGAAACCTGTTTACCATGCTAATGGCCTTTTATTTAACTGCTTATTTCCAGCTGCGAGTGTGTGCCAAGACCGCTCTTCGGGATCTGTATTTTATCTCTCAGGAAGCATTCCCAGCCTTTGCAACATCCCCAAGCCCCTCCCAACCAACAGGAGATCCTGGCCCAGGGTTGGCAAGCAAGTGAGAGGAAGATAAATCTTTAGAAACAGAAACCCTCCCCCAGCTGCAGAGACAGCCCCGCCCCGAAAGTTCTGGCCAGCTCAGTGGTCCGCTGGACCACCCGAGGCGAGAGGAAGCCATGGGGCCACGCTTCCCTTTCAGGAGCCCCTTCCTTGAGAGGGGTCACGCGCATGCCCGCAGGGACAGCCTGGGTGGCTCGTGCATTTAATTACAGAACAACAGCCAGGTAATGACACACCTAAATTCAATGTTTGTGTTTAACGGAGGAGAGGGCCGAAGGAAAGGGTGTCAAAGGGAAAACCCTGAAGTCACACTGGACAAGAACAAGAGAAGAAAAGGAATGAAGAAGTCATCAAGAGACAACATCCAAAGCCCACTCCCGCGTCTCTCGGAAGGGATGCCATGTGTCCTCCCAGGGCCGGAGCTGCTGGTGTGAAGACCTTTATTTAATAGCCTGGATGGGTTCTTTTTATTACTCCTTTTAGAAGGATGACCGTAAAAAGTTTCCTCTTCCTAATGATTTGGCTCATTTCATAAACATTGGGGTTTTTCTCCTCCCTCCTAACTCGCAGTCTTTCCTCAGCAGCAGTGGCTAAGCATCGCTCGCTTCTCCCCGGCAGCCACGACCCAGACAAGCGCCCAGACCCAGCCCCGTTGCGCGCAGCTCGCTGCACAGCCAGCAGATGGCGCTATAGGGAGAGACGGCAGGGTTTCTAAATGGCAAAACCTGAGATAGCGTTCATGTAGAGAGATGTGGCAAAGGGATGCAACGGTTTTGTTTAGGCTGTAAGGGACAATTCTCAAACTATGTCTCAAGTATCAAATCTAAGGAAATACATTCAGATACGTTGAGAGTCACCTTTGTTATGATTTTACTTCCAATTTGGCCATCGATGAAAATTTACGATACTCTGACTTGCCTTTGATTTTTTTTTATTTATTTGTTTTTAGAGAGGGGAAGGGAGAAAGAGAGGAAAAGAAACATCAATGTACGGCAGCCTCTTGCGCACCCCCTACTGGGGACCTGGCAAACAGCCCAGGTATCGAACCAACCAGCCTTTGTTTCGCAGGCCGGCGCTCAACCACTGAGCCACACCAGCCGAGCTTCCTTCTAGTCCTTTTCCGACTTGAGCTGAGTGGAATCCTGGGCCCAGGGAGGAAGAAGGCAGGGAAAGCAGGGTGAACACCGACTGTTGAGCCTTTGTCGCTTTTCCTGAGTTGGTGTCTTATTTCATTCTCTCTGGCAGGTGATTTCTTTCCTTTATTCTTCTTTAAGCAGCTGTCCTTTTGAAAAGTCATTCTCAAAGAATTACATGCTCAGGAGCTGGTCACCAGCAACCAAACCAGAAAGAAGGGCCAGATCCTCTCCTTCCCCTGTGAGCCGAGAACTCATCTGATAATTAGATTAGCATTGCGGTGGAGTCAGGGGACAGAGAGCACGAAGTGGAGGCAGCCCAGGGACTGCTCAGCCTGGTACACCCAAAGCAACAGATAGTGCATGGCACGTATCGACTCAGTAGAGACAGGCGGATGATGAGGGGGTTGGGATGAAAGACACCGGTCGTGGTGCACTGCGCATGCGCTGGCGCACTCTCACGCCCCACTCTGAGTCTCAGGAATATTCAGATGAGTGATTAAATTTAGTAGCAACAGAGCCCTTCTTAGCCACCTGGCAGATAACCACCACCCAAGGGACTGAGCAAAGGAAGAAGCATGAGTCCTCACGTGCAGCACCTCCTGCATTGTTCTAACATGCAACACCCCACTCCCATTGGGTGCCCTTGTCTTCACCCTCCCTCGCACCCAGTAAGGCCCCTCTCACCCTCAGCCTTCCTTGGTAGATAACCCAGTAAGGCCCTTTGCCTTTCTCAGCCTAGTAACGTAGGTACCCCAGGAGGTGATTGGCGAAGGACCATAAATCCTTCCCTCGGTAGCAGAGATCCGGGTCTCCACGGAAAGACCTAGAAGCCCTCCAGAGTCTCAGGGGAGGCCCTGCCCGGGAAGGTACTCTCTCTCCTGTTCACGGGCGTAGACTGTGGGGCACAGAGTAAGTCTAAGGCTTAGGTGGACTCCCGACGCCTGGTGGCACACTTAGACTGAGGGGTCAGAGGCCAGAGCCCAGCCTCGTGACCTGCGCCTGAACAAGTCACACAGGATAGGACAGTTGTCACTACTGCTGTCTAAAGAGTCTCAGGAAGCTTTGCCAAGTCCTCCAGGGTAACCAGTAGCCGAAGAGGTGGAGAGGGGTTCTCTCCGCCCAGGCTCCTGCCCCAGACTCCATTCAGCACGGCCCAGCAGAACTTCCTGCAGGGATGGAACCGGCTTATACTTGTGTCCAGATGCAGTGCCCACTAGCCACGCAGCTGGTAAGCACTGGAAATACAGCTAGTGTGAGGAACTAAACCTTTTGACTTTTAAATACTAATCAATTTAATTTTAAATAGCCACATGTGGCTTTTGAGCATTTAGAATATGGCTAGTGTAAGGAACTACACTTCTGGTTTTATTTAATATTAGGCAACTTACGTGTAAACAGCCACATGCAGCTAGTAGCCATTGTGCTGGCCAGTGTACCTCCGTCTGGATCTTCTCTCCAACCAAACTACTCATCACTAATGGAAAAAGCACGGTATGGTTTTTCCTAGTTGGGACTCCAGCTCTAAAGAAAGGTTATGAGGGTTATTTTATTTTATTTTATTTTATTGATTTAGAGAGAGAGAGAGAGGAAGGGAGAAAGAAACATTGATTTCTTGTTCCACTTATTTATGTATTCATTGGTGGCTTCTTATATGTGCCCTTAACAGGGATTGAACCCACAACCTTGGCGTTGCTCCTCAGACGATGCTCCGACCAACTGAACTACCCAGTCAGGGCATATGACTTTTTACAAATATGTTTAAAAATTTTTTATTGTTCAATTACCATTATCCCCATCCCCCCCCCCGCCATTATGAGCTGTTTTAAAATTAAAGACTCCCTGTTGCTCTTCCCACCCCCACTAAACCTCAGGTCCTGCACACGAACAGAGCCTCCGGCAGAGGAGAAATCTGAATGGAGGTTTCCCTGGAAAAACTTGTCCCAGGCCCTGGCGACTCTGATGAGGTGTTTCTGTGCGTCTGCCCACCTCACACCAACGCAGACATTTACACACTTTCTCGAGGGGGAAACAGTGACTGAAAACTACGTGGTCGGTGGGCGGGGCGTCCTCTGCCCTGTCCCTGCGTCTGGAATCAGGGGCCGGGCCCCCGAGACCGGCCGGGAGGGATGTCGGAGAGCTTCCCCCAACCAGACCCTCGCTGGGCGGTGCTGGTGCCTACGGCTGTGCGCGGTCCTGGCGTTCGGCCTTGTATGCGGGGCTCTCTCCTGGCGATGAAAGGGACCCCTACCGGCGTGGCTTCGCGTTTGATTTAGGTCAAGAGCAAAAACTTCCAGAAAGCCAAACAAAAAGCAAGACACACCAGCCTCTAAAGAACGTCCGTGTTTATTTGACATCGTGTTACCATACACATCTCATGCCAGCACACAGGAGGCATATGATACAAACAAACGCACCGGCTTCTCTGTTCCAAAGTCACATGGCAATAAATAAGGGCGGGGGGGGGTCTTTTTTTTTCTTTTCTTTCTTTTTTTCCCTAGCAAATGAGGCGTCATTTCTTTTCACTGTACAAAATTTACACTGCGAAGGGTGAGGGCAACAATCCAGAGCTTAGGGGGCTTGGGGCTTTGAGGTCTGAGTGCAAGTTCAGGGCAGCGGGTGGGACCCTGCAGCCCTGAAGCCGCCCGTCTGGCTTGAACACAGTCCTCGAGTCGGGGAGCACAAGGGACTCTCAGCTCCCGGCGGGCAGCAGAGAACGGTGGGCCGTTCTTCTCCGTCCACCTGGGCTCGCCCCCCTAAGCAAAGGAACGCTCGGCATATACCTCCAGACCTGCAGCTTCTCCTCACCAGAGCTAGCAGCATGAAACTGTGCTTTCGGGGGCCTACCAAGCAGAGTGTGGGTGGGATGACTTTGCTGGGCTTTCTCTCTTTTTTTTTTTTTGGCTCCTGTCGCTGTGGGAGAGCGGTTGGAGCAACGACAGCAAGAAAAAGGGCCAACTGACCAATCCAAGAGACAGCCAGCCAGCGGTGTGCTTTTTAGTTCGCGTCCAGCGTGCCCAGAGCCCTCAGCAGCAGGCAATAAAACAAAACTCATTTCCGCTTAATTGAATTTGTCTTCATCTCACGGTTTCCAATTTTTAAAGTGCAATGTTTAAAAATGAGCCTCCTCGGTCCTTCCAGACCCTGCTGGCCGAGGAGGTATGGTCATGATTTCCATGGTTATAACCAAGTTGTCAGTGGTGGTGTGTGGGAGGGGGTCGGGAGGGAGCATGGCTGCGAGAAGGCACCGCCGCCCAGAACGCAGCTCTTGCTCTTGCTCTTGCTCTTGCTCAGCCTTCCACCCCCTCCTGCAGGGACGCAGTTACTGCAAGAGAACCGGCCTGAGCTTCGGAGGTGACCTCGTCTTTTGTTCTCCAATTACGTACAATTCTTGCAAACGGAACGTAATTAGGAAGATCAAACGGCCTCCCATGATCTGAGTAGATTCCATATTTTATGTTGGCCAAACAAAATCCAGCTTTTAGAGACCCCGCTAAATGCTTTTCTGATGTCTTTGTTGTGTCCTCTTTCCCTGGCATTTCACTGTGTTCGGTGGCAGGAACATGGTGTCAGTGTGGCGGCTGGTTTTCACTCTGCATTATGGTCACAGTTATCCGACGAGGGCAGAAAGAGAAGGCGCAGACAGAAAGGAGCTGGCCTCCGGTTGCACAGCGAGTCCCTGGAAGGGCCACACCGGTCTTCCCAACCATGGGATTTTCCCGGTGGGCCAGCTCCGCCCCTGCACTGGGGGCTTCTTCTGGGGTTTGTTACTTTTTAGGGCATCTAGATTCTCCCATAGCCCCATGGGTCCCATCTTTGCTCACACCAGCTACTACTGGAGACTGGGGTGGTGTTGTTTAATTGTTAATTTGCTCCTGGATTCAGAAACCCCTACCCGAAGGTCTGTCAGCTGGGTGCTGCAGACAGATGTTGCTAGTTAACTGCTCTCCTGGAGCCAAAGACAGGCCGGAATGCTATAAATTGCTCCAGGAAGTCTCATTTCATTCTTAAAATGTATCCATGTCATTTTAGCAAGGGGGGCCACCGCTCCCAAGTAGCACCTTCTAGCTCAGTCAGAGGCCGCTGGGCAGTGGGTGAGGGCCTGGAGGGGACCACACAAGTAGTGTCCTGTGCTCTCTGTCCCTGAGCCACAAAAGGGCCAAAGGAACAGTCTGGCACGTGGTGGCTCATTGGTGGCACTGGCTGGTCCATAATGCTAAACCCACAACCTGAGGTCTGTCACAGCTGTGCTTCTGCGTGGGGCACTGGTGTCTGCCGCTACCTGGGGAGGTGGCTCTGGGGACCTCAGCTGCCCCAGCTTGGTGGCCAGTGCTCTGAGAGTTCCTACAGCCAGCCAGCCCCACGGAAACCAAAGCAGCTCCCACCACCGCCAGCTGCACTGCTCACGGAGTCCTCAGCCGACCGCGTTCTGTGACTAATATGGAGGAGGAAGGCCTCCTACTCTCCCCAACCATGGACTATGGCGTGAGCAGGAGTAACCCCCATACTAAACAAAAACTGGTCAACTTATCTTAAAACACAGTGCTACCCCTGGGGGGAGGGGCGCGCTCCTTCAGAGAGTCCACTCTCCCCACACTACGCTCACCCCTCAGGCAGGGCCTCTGAGCTCCCAGGAGCCCCTACGCCAGGCAGTGGAGCCGCGACAGTGGTCTGGGGATAGGGGGACAGTCCTGACCAGTCAGTGCCCAGCACAGTCTTTCTCCTGCGCACTGCGAGCAGCCTACTAAGAACTGTGCGTTCGAGAATCTGTCCCCCGAAAAGACTGCAGCACGTGCCTTTCCTTCACGGGCCTCGTGACCTTGCTCATGGTCTCTGCCGCCCCCCACCGTTCGCCATACTGGGAACTGTCTGGGCTCTGCCCACCCTGGAGGCTACTCCCGGAGCCTCGGAAAAAAACAAGCACCTGCATTTGCAGACTGCCTAAGCAAAACTCACAATCGCGGTGCATCCAAAAGTGAGGGTCCACTACGAAAAGAAAAGGTGGCCCGAAGGCTGAGCCCAGGAGTGTACGGACCATATATTATAAAGAAGCCTAACTGACCGTGGTTTCGTCCTGGGAAGGCGTTTACAGAAAACGTGGCGGCCAAAGAGGAAGTGCTTATTTCTCCCTTGAGCCTCCCTGGCGCACACTGGAATCCTTGTGGTCCCCAAAAGGTGACAAGTAGGGAAGAAAGGATCCTTAGCATCTTGGACCCCATCACTTCACATGGAAGAAAGACAACGCCTTCTTACCCTTCCCTCCACTGCGGGTCTTGGGTAAGAACACAGGAGGCCGGGAGGAGCCCACCGATTCCTAGTGAATGCCCGCTGTGCCCATGGGGAACCCCTGCCGGACCGGACCGAGGGGTGGTGCATACGTGGGGGCGGCGGCACCACTCACGACGCTGTTTCCTACCGAAGGGCAGTCTGGGAAGGGCTGGCAGCTCACAAAGCGGGGGTGGGCCTTGCTCTCGCCTCGGGCCAGGCGATGTGCTATTGCAAACCCGCAAGCCGTGAGGGGGCACTGCCTCTGGCCGGAGAGCTCCCCTTCCTGAGCAAGTGCAGGGCTGCAGGGCTGCAGTGCCGCAGGAACTGGCGCGCGGCCGGCCGGCTGGCCAGCCAGCAGCCCAGAAACCCAGACAGACGCGGCCGAGGACCGCTTGGAACCCACCACACAATTTTAGGGCTGCTCCCAACACGATTCCTCCCAACCGAAATGGGCCAAAAAGCATCGCTAGTGCTAGGAAGAGGCCAAGACTGTCGTCCAACTGAGTCTGCTAGCACAGCAGAGAGAGAGCTCTTGTTTTTAAAGGGCCAGGAGGGCCCGCTGCATGGGGGTGGGGGGCGGGGCTTGCAAACTCCTCGGAACCTACTCCCTCCAAACAAACCAACGCTCCGCGTGCTCGCACCCTGCAGGAGGGGGCTCTGCAGCCCGGCCTCTGCCGATCTGGCCTCACGGACTGCGCGCTGGGACGACAAACCGGTCCGCACACAGGGCCACTGATTGTCATTCTGTTCTCTCCGCATTTTTGCTTCGACCGTTTTGTAACCCATAACCTGTCTAGCGGAACAAATGACGTGAGCAAATTAAAAAGGCACATCGTGCTCCGAGGGACTCGTCGGGTGGCCGCTGGGACGGTGCAGGGCCGCTCCGCGCCAGCCTCGGAGTCGCCTGCCATGGAAACCACTTCTTGCCGTCGGGGGGGCGGACCGCGAGGTTTGCGCGGGCCTCCTCACAGGCCACAACTGACAAATATTCTCTGGCTGGTACTTCTGGAGAAGGAGGACGTCCTGTTTTTTTCACAGCAGGAGAACAAGGACGGGGCACGTTTCCGTATCAAACCGCGGCCCAGCAAAGGTTCCACGGACCTTTAATGAGTGACTGTGTTTATTCTGGAAATCATTTTTCTTATGCTGAAGGGATGTGCTGTCTCCACCGCAGGAACCTCGGGTCGGGCGAGAGCCCTGGTTGGGGGCGGGGCATCTCGGGAGACACACCGGCTGGAGCAGAGTTCCCGTAGGCCAGGGTGGCCTCGCGCGGCCACCTCGGCCACCAAGCACTGAGCAGCCAAAGCTTGTAAGCAGGGCGGGGGAGGGGCCAACAAGCCAGCACCCCAGCGCTCTAGGCTCTGCCCCCTGTGCTGTGTTCTGAGAGGAGGCCGCCCCCCCCACCAAGTCCCCGGCAGAGGGCGCCCCAGTGCGGTGCCCTCCGAGGGGGCAGCGGAGCACTTCCATTGAAAATAATGGAAATTCTACTTGGCGCACTTCTGATCCTAAAAAGGCAAGTCTCTCTTGATCCTCGAAGATACTGTCTCAAGCCAGGAGGACAGGGAGGGTGGGGGGACAGATGTTTAAAAAGGAGGATGATCCATCTCATCGAGCCAAGAGGCCGGGCTCGTGGGAAAGTCGGGGTAGCCTACACTGCTGCCCGTGGAGATGTCAGAGGTGGGTCCCCCGGCCATGGCTCTCAGCGTCTGGCTCACGCCCTGCCCTGCGTGCGCGATGATGCCCAGACTGCTGTCCACCGTGTAATCCAGCCCGTTGAGCAAAGGCGCGTGGGACGGCAGGGACGAGATGGAGGACGGGGACTGGGGGACCCCGTAGGGGCTCCCGTCCCTCAGGTCCTGATAGGACTGTCCTGTCCCGTCCATGGAGAAGCTCCCGTTCATTAACTGTCCCCCTGCGACGTCCCCCACGTTGCCGTACATCCTGTTGGCGTGGCCGAGTTCTGAGAGAATCTGATCCTCTGCGGACAAAAGAACGGAGATTCCTGGTCAGCCGCCGGGACTCCCGGGCCCCGCTCTCTGCAACCCACGGGCCCGTGAGACGGGGAGAGAAGCCGGGGGACGGCAGCTGCCTCGCCGCCAAGTGGGGGTCAGGTACCCACACGGCAGCCCAGTGTCCGGAGACCAGCCCACGTCAAAGGAGGGAAACAGAAGAAACCGCTGCAGAGGCTACATTCCCGGGGCCCAGAAGGCTGCACAGTGCTGGCTGAGCGGGTGGGTCCTGGGCCGCTCCCGTGCTGAGGGGTCTGGCTACACCGGGGACGGGGAGTGCCCTACATCCCAGTGGAAGCTTCGTGCAGACAAGATCTAATCTGAAAGCTTCCAGGCGAGCAAAGTGCTCGAGTGAGTTGGCTGGGTGGCTGGGAAACGAGCAGGCCCGCGTGGTGAGGGCGCCTGGGCAACATTCTTAGACACGCGTCCAGAGTCCGTCTGGTCTCCCCGGAAAAGACATTCACTAGCAAAGGACTTGGACTCCCTGCATGATAAGGCCTCCACTGGGGGCAGTGTGGACGTGATTGAGACAAATGGACCTTCTCGTTTCTTGGAGAATTTCATTAAGGGCATCTAATGGGACCTTTGCCACCTGGAAGAAGTCACCTCTCCAACAGAGGTGGGCAGTCTGAGTCTTAGGACATACAGGATTATATATAATTACATCATTGGACAGACCGGTGACGGGTCATCCTGGGGACCCGCCTGCACCCCACAGAAAGGAACTACCAAGTAAGACACGACGACCCGCTGTGTTCTTAGCATTGACTTCAGCAGCTCAGACCAGAGGAAGGGGCCTTCCCCACCCTGTCCACGGGCCTAGGAGGGGAGCAGAAGGCCCTTGAGCCATCCACAGGGCCCAGGACAGACCTCTAGGCTGAGCTACTGTCCCCGAGGGTCGTCGTGTTCCTGGCGGGCAGCCTGTCCCACCCTCTGCCCCACGGGCTTTCCTCTCCCCACCGGAGCCTGGGCACCACGTCCTGCCCAGCACCCCCAGACTAGACTTCAATGCCTGCCCCTTCTGACAGCCTGTCCCCCACTCCACCCTCAGACATGAAGAGGAAGGGAGGGTAGCACATGCCCTTTAGAGGGGCAGGAAGATGAAGGCTCAGCACCACAGTATCACAGCCATTATTTGGCCTTTTGCCCGTGCCTGTCACCCCATGGGACCGGGGCCCGCTGTGGGGACAATCGTCCCCCAAATACACCCAGAGTCATTTGTGTGTATTGGTCCCCACAGCAGTACCGTGAGGTGGGCGAGGCTGTGGCTACTCCGCATTCATAGACAGGCAAACTGAGGCTCCAGAGAATCAGGTCAGTGTGCAGAGCCACAGCCGGAAACCCTGCTCAGACCCCGATTTCAGACCCCGCTCAGTACTTTTCCCTCCCTAGCAACAGAAGGCCTTCCACGTTTGCGGCTCAGGATGGAAGAGTTACAGCTATTTGCAAACAACCTAAGGACCCAAAACATGCAGTCATCTGCAATTTTGCTGACACACCGATTTGAATGTAGCGCATGCTGCAAAGCGTCTGTGCGGTGGGATGGCAGGAAGTGCGCGGGGGGCGGGGGGACTCGGAAATGAGGCCAGTCCCATCTCACATGCACTCACAGTAGTGACTCCCCGGGGCAGAGGGGCTGGTGAGCACGTCCTCCCCACCACCAGGAGAGGAGAAAGGGGTAACTCTAGGGAATCCCGGGGTGGGGGTGGAGGGAGCCAGGGCCCCTGCAGAGGGAAGAAATGCCAGACAGGTGCTGAGCGCATGGGCTGAGACCCAGCTCTGCACACAGCTGTGCGGGCTGGTGAAGGAGCCCCAGTCCACAGGAAAGGGGTGGGGGGGTGTGGGGCCCACGGCCCTGGGGGACCCAGCTTCCACTCTCAGCAGCGGAGCGCTCCCTGTTTCTTAAAGGGCCACTGCCATGTCCCCCCACCCACCGCCACCAGTCACACGGGAGAGCCTGTGCTTGGGAGGGAGCTGTCAGGGCCCCCGAGAAGGTCACGAGCCACGGACTACTGCTTCCCAGGGGCCGGCTCTAAGGCCCGGCCTCGCCCCTCCAGCCCTGCTCACCTCGGAAGCTCAGCTCACTGTCACTAACCCCACAGTCCTCCGCAGAGCTCTCCTTCTCCTGCTTGCTGCCTCCCCGGCTCCTCTTGACGCTCTTGTAGAACTGGCCCCAGCGGTGCCGCCCCGCGTCCTTCTTCAGGCGCTTCTCCTTGGCCCTTCGGTTCTGGAACCAGACCTGCCACACAAACGCACGGGGCATACTCGGGGGGTGCCCACCTCGAACCCACAGCCCCCGGCGCCCTCCGGGATGGGTGGCTAGAGACAGGGACCGCAGCCTCGGCAGACAGGACTGTGAGCTTCAGCAATCTCTCTCCGATGTGGTCAATTCCCTGGGGGCGTGGCCCTGAGCCCAACTCCCCAAGGAGGTCAGTGATGCTACTGGTGGTCAGTGACACGTCGTGTTTGTCACTCCCCAAGCCTCCTCACGCAGTGGCCACAGACATCACACAGACTGGCCCAAATGCCCTCCGACCCTGCTCCTGGCCCCAGGCCCCACAGGAATGGTGCTGGGCCGAGGGTCCCCAGATGGCAAAGGTGTGTCTCACCTGCACAACCCTCATGTCCAGGCCCGTCTCCGAGGACAGCTGCTCCCGCACGTGCCGGGCGGGCTTGGGGGAGTTCTTGTAGGCATTCTTCAAGGTCTCCAGCTGCTTCGCCGTGATGGTGGTCCGGGGCCGCTTAGCCCCGGCCTCCGAGTCATCTGCAATACAAACCCCTTGTTAGGTCCAAGCCCACCCGACGCTCCTGGGTCTGGTCCCCATTCCGCACACAGTCTTGCCTGCTATGGGCAGGGCAGTGGGGGTGGGGGGGCGATGGTGGATGTCAGGGTGGAGCCGTCTCGAACCCGTGGAGCCCACTCCTGCATGAACCACAGGCCTCCCCGAGTCACTGAAACACAAGACACCACCGCCCCCCTTCCGGCCTCCCTGTCCCCCGCCAGCCCCACTGACACAGGGGCTCTCGGCAGCCTGAAGGTCCAGTTCCACAAGCCTCCCTGTCGTGGCCAGTGCTCCGGGTGGACATCCTCGTGCGTGGTCACCAGCGCTGTGCAGGTGGGCGAGCCAGAGGGAAGCGTATTCTGGGCCGCCCCACACACTCCTGCCTCTCCCCCGCCTGCCGGGAGCCTGCGTCTCCCCAGGCCCCACCCACGGCCCCCCTTCCTTTGCCGCAGGCTCCCCGGGCCACAGCAGGCGTGGCCGGTGTGTGCTCACTCGCCATCTACAGAATGCACACAAGTTACGGGTCAGAGCCCACTAGTGGCTGTAAAGTCAATTTGGTGGATTAAAAACTTTCAGGAAAGGAGCCCCAGCTGGTGTGGCTCAGTGGATTGAGTGCCAGCCTGAGAACCAAAGGGTCGCCGGTTCAATTCCCAGTCAGGGCGCATGCCTGGGTTTCGGTCTGGGTGCCCACTAGGAGGTGCGTGAGAGGCAAACATTGATGTGTCTCTCCCTCCCTTACCCTCTCTCTAAAAATAAGTGAATAAATACTTTTTAAAAAAACTTTGAGGAAATCAGGTGAATGGGACAGGATGGAGTGGAGTCGATCGGGGCAACTGTTGTTTCGTGAAGCTGATTTAGTGCTCTCTGTGTAAGCGTGTGTGTTAAGCTGAAATGACGTAAAATGAGTTTCTTACTATGGAGCACAGCCAACATTTTTGGAGAAATGCTCGTCAAGGGTAAAGTCAACTGCTGTGTCTCTGCTACCTTCCTACCTTCCTGCCTTCCTCTCTCCTTTCCCTCCTTCCCATTCAAGAAAACCCTCTCTCAGGAGCAACGATAACACCCAGCATTCATTACGCACCTACTCTGCCTGGGGTCAATCTAAGAGCTGTGTGGGCATGCAGTGCTCCTGACGACTCCGAAAGGTTTTTCTTGGCGTCAGAAGACCTGGGTTCTTGCTGAACAAGGGGCGGGGCAAGTCAGGCCTCCGCTCCAAAGCCCAGGCCATGCACACAACGGAGGGGGCCGGGGGGGAGGACAAGGCGGCACGTGCTCTCTTCTCCCTGGGCTGTTTTTCTCTCCAGCAGAGCTGCCGTCTTCCTCAAATCCCGGCCACCAGCCCACTCACCCTCACCCGGAGTCGTGAACCCAAAGAGGAAGGATTCCAGAGCCCCTGGGGCGGACACCCAGGGAAACCTCCAAAATGTGTTACTTTAGGTTCCGTCTTAAGGAATCATTCCCATACGTGTAGAGGTGCCAGCATGACAGCTTTGGGTGCAACTATGAAATAGTGCACTTTAAAATATCTATTCAGCCTTTGTATGTGAAATTTGAAACAATGAAACCACCCCAAAAATCTAATGCATCGAGGACGGCTTCACTTTCGAAGCTGGTTGCCCTAGTGAATTAGCCGGTGTTGGCGCCACGGCCAGGCTGCCGGGACACGCCCGTCACCCCAGGGTCAGTGGTGGCACGTGGCTGCCGCACTCTGTATGCACAGGACTTTCTTCTTGTGATTATGAGGACTCTCATGCTGTTATTTTAACATTCACTGTTATTATAATTTAAAATCTTCTTCACATCCTATAACAATGTCATCCAAGTATTCATTAAGTCGTGGTGGCCGCGCTCCTGCTGAAAAATGGACCCGAAAATCAATAGCTTTGGGACGGAAGTTAAATGTGATAAAACGCTACGAGGAAGGCCACGCAAGACCACGATACCCCGGGCTGTTAATTTAGGAGAGAGCATTCCGCGAGGTAGGGGGGAGAGTGCTGCGAAAATAAAACGCAGCTTTAAGGCAAAGATGCGCTTCACCCGGTTATGGATTTATGTGCTCCCAGAATACATCCCCCTCCCCTGACTTTTTCCATTAATTCCTGTGGGGAAATTAGCCTGAAAATATGTTAGTTTTGAATTATGCAGGGTCTCCTAGTACTTGTCCCTGGCACAAGACGCAGCCTCATTACCCTGAAGATGCGAAGATCCGGGGAGATGTGACGAATGAATGAAATCGCTCACACTAACGTGCGCACAGCAGCTGGCAGACCCTTTGTGCAACGCACGGAGGAGAGTGAGCCTGAAATGGGTGTGAATCAGCGGAGGGGGGCGGGGTTAAAGCATCAAAAGAGAGATCCAAACGTCCCACAGCAGACAGTGGTCCCCCGCTGCACTCGGGGCCACCCGGATTTCACAGGGTGGCCGCGGCCCCCGCCTCGCTGTCGGTGGAGACGAGGGGGCCCTTCAGAAACACGGAGCAACCTTCAGCTCCCTGAAAACCTAAAGGTGGTCCCTCCCCCGCCCCCCTTTTGCGTTTCTTCTCCACGCAGGTCTCGCCCTCGTTCAACATCCCGTTCCACTCGCACTGAGTCCTATTAAAGCCTCGGGAAACAGCCCTGTGTGGCGGGGGCTCTTGTCCCCATAGGCAGCTGAGCAGCCCAGGCTCCACCAGGGACAGAGCTTGCCAAGAGACCCCGCCTAGTAGGTGACCCAGCAGAGATGCCCATCCCCTCCATGGTGCCACAGAGGTGTGCCACGGCGCAAATCATCCTCATGCCGTGTTGCCCCGGCCTGCCCCGCTGGTCTGTCCTTCCCTTGAGCCGCCCACAGCAGCGTGGACACCAGGCCTGGGGCGCTCAAGGCCTGAACGAGGCCGCTGACCCTGGGGAGCAGCCAGGGCCCCCCGCACAGGCCCTGCAGCCCGAGCACCTGGTGAAGGGCCTCTGAGCCCATCCGCTCTGGCGGTTTAGCCCCGACGAGCCACCCTAATCTGTGACATCGTCATTGGCTCCAGAGCAACAGCGTGGAGTGAGCTTTAAGGAACCAGAGCAGATGAATGCATTAAGGCAAAGAGCCTGGGAATGGGCTAACCGAGGCCCCAGAAAGAGGAGAAAGAGGCTGAGGGCCTGTCCACCCCAAAAGGCCGAGCTGGGGGTGGTGGGAGCCGAGGGAGCGGGGCCCTGACTCGCCCTGAGCTGCCCCGCCCCCTCACCACCGTGCACACTTTACTTTACACTAGTTCCCTACGCAAACCCAGTTTCTCGTGCGGTAATCCGACCTAACTGACCTATGTGTGAGGGCCCGGGAAAGCTCTGGAAGGCCACCCGGGAAACTGTCATCACTTCCTTTTCTCTCCACTGAGCCCAGAGCTGTCAGGGAGCTGCTTTCCGCAGCGACCCGCCCCCCCCCCCCCCCCCCCCGCCCCCCAGGGATAAAATCCTTGTCCGTCGCAAACGACCTCACTGTTCTGTGAGTTTGTGCCTCTGAGATGCCCAGGTTGGGTTTGGCCAAATGCCACATTTGGGGCCAGTGGAGGGTACCACCCGCCCCCCCGCCCCAGCCCCCGCCCCAGGACACAGCTGTGAGTGAGGAACCTAAAGTGGGGGGAGGGGCAGAGGAGGGGCGCATCAGGCTGGGCCTTCCTGAGGGGAGCTTGGTGGAATGGGGGTCCGGGCCCAGTCTAGGCCGGGGAAAGACC